>NC_137245.1:10666493-20666493 GCF_051294905.1 Botryllus schlosseri | reverse complement strand
ATGTGGTAATCCAAGTTTCTATAATTAGTAACTATTAGTTACATGATTGAGTCGATAGACGATTTGCGTGTGTGGTGTTCTCGTAAATACGAACACATTACAATCGTACCGGACTTGAAACTATAGCTGACTGGCGTCACTATCGCAAAATCCCGAAGCTAACAAACTGATATTAACGAATGATGAGGTACTACTCATTTCTGGATTTCAGCAAAGCAATGAAGGCTAAAAATAATGCTCCAAAGAACTGGAAGTATTCACGCGAATAACGCACTATTGTCAATTAACTGCGCTTCTGAATTTTTATAACTCAACATAGGAACATCTTAAGTTCACCGCGCGTAATACGAATAGCTCAATAGCAGGCAGGAAAGGTCGTAAGGTTAATAGAGTTCGCTGTACCTTGAACACAACATCACCCACGCTTACAGTTACACAGTTGGACACTCCACTCGATACATTATGTCCAATTTCAAACTCTCTGCCGGTGCCGCACGCAGTATAACTGCGCAGACAATAATACGCAGAGGGGGATGTAACAAAGAAGCGGCGGAACGATTGTTTATAAAATAATTCGATCTATTCATCGTTTCATATCTGCTCAAACTCAAACGGGTATTGTATAAACAATGTTTTAGTTAGGGCATGCGTCGCGAGAATACGCCTACCCAAGTTGGGGAAAATTCCAGAGCATCGGTTTCACATAACAGGATTATTATCGATGAGTCGGGGTGTCCGATTGCAATAAGATAAGAAGTAAGGTTATCTCACGCTTAATATCGATAGTCCCGACTAAACTAGGGATTAGGATTAATTAGCATGCGTGCAATCACGTGCAAGATATCGAATTCGAAGTTTCCTGCTCAACGTCGGACAGCGATGACTAATTGAACACACGGTCGGTGTTAACGTTGCAACAAATCGCGCACGCAACCAGACTTGAGCGTAATGGACCCGAATAGGGGTGGTGAACAGACTTGGCTAACCAGATAACGCTAGCTGTCTAATTACAATACGATATGCCCGTAGTCTAATTTCATTTGTGAAATATTTCTCTGCTCTGATTATAATACTAATGTAATTTTTGAAATGTTTCTTTGCTCCAATTTCAATCGAATTTTTGGTTTTCCTCAAAATGGAGTACTGAATGGTGCGAAACAAGCCAAGCTTGCTGTACAGTTATTTGCCAGTATTTTTGCTTCATCAGAGTGAACCCTGATTTGAGAGGAACTGAACTTGATTTAATTTCCAAGTTGTCGCGAATTTAGTAATTCTAAATCTCAACTAATTTGGAAAAAAACTATGTAGCTATAATTTTACTTGTAATCAATTTGGAAAAAAGCTGAGAATATACTAGTTGTGCAGCTCTGATGGTGAAACGCCCGATGTTTAATCCCCTTCATGGTTTGACGAATAGCAAGCGGTATAGGCGTCCTTCATTGTCCTATTCAGACATAGAATTTTCGATGTTGTGACGTCACACAACACCAGTTTTTCACGTCGCAGTGTATCTGTGGCGCACCCCGCTTACCCCGGACACAGACTTCTGATAGCCTGGCAATGTAACGGAAGCCACAAAGTCTTATGTATTTTCATGTGTCAAATAACGATAATGATTGTAGGTGGATATAGCAGGCAATGAACAAGCAAATACTATCTTGAACTCCAATTATACAGAAGAGTCTATCAGTCGTCTGACCGACCTTTGAGCATGCGCCATTATAACTTAAAAACATACCCTAACCAGAACCTGGCCCAACCACGAACTTTAACCCTATAATCAAGTGTCGGACGCTATTGCGTCGCATGTTCAATATTCTCATATATCCAAGGACCGCCTCAGCCATATAACAACAACTGGAGTTGCCAAAACGCACCAAAACGACACGACTACTTCACGATCAGTCACGTAATAACTAAAGCAAGCCGTTCGCGCAACACCTCCTTATATTTCAAGCCGCGCCCATATTTCGTATTTAAAATACTTCCTAGTTTGTGCACGATAATATCAGAAGAGAACGATAATTATCGCTATAAGCACGAAGCAATGTCACAATGGCTACATTTCAACACCCAACAATCGGGGAACGGGTTTGTTAAATAAGATTGAGAATTATTCGCACAATAACCGCACACACGATGCTATGAAAGCAACCAGTCTGCGGTGGATTCGCATGTGCATTAACACAGGCCGTAAAAGCAAAGTCGTTTTGCGGGTTTAGCCTTTCTGTTTATGCCCGCGCGCTGACCCGCGAAAAAGGGTCAATATCAGAAGAAAAGCGCGCAGCATTGCGATCTCAGTCTAACGGCGCCGACCCCGAACCGCGGAGAAGATGTTCGAGATAACAGTGCCAACGCTGACAATGAGATGGAATAGCATGCATGTGTGCGGCTGGATAAAAGACGCCGCGCGCACGGAGACGAATATTGACACGAATATGCATCGAAAGCTTGTTTACGGCGCGTTTCTAAAAGCTGATCTGACACTGTGACGGCTGGTGGTATTCAAGTGAACACGAATCATTTTAACGGTGGGAAGGCGATACCCCTTGACCATACAGGTTACGCACTAATCCTCAGAGGTGGTCAAAGTAGCCAGCGTTGGTTCTACTAGTTGAGTTCTACTCCCGTATATTGTACAATGTACAAGTAGTATAGTCGCGTTTGTCAAAAGTTACAACCACTGAAAACTGTTGAGTAAACCAATGGCATCAAAAGCGCATCATTCATACAAGGGCTTGCTTGATAATTTTTCAATAGCCACCATCCAACTTCACCACACTCCTAATCAGATACCCGGGCTTTATCAAAATCCCCGTGACGTCAGGATCCAGCAATCTTGCGATGGCAAACCGTATCGGAAATCCGACACTTTGAGCAGAAGCTCGAGTACTACGTATTACTATAATCTCCCCAATGCGATGCAGACACGGCGTTATCCGACACAATATTATACGAATAGCCGCACAGATTTCAGGTGCGAATCGGAAGTCAGAGATGTTATACCTGACCGCTCGCATTAATAACCGGCTGAAAACGGCGGGTTGCGACGCCACACAACGTACAATGCGCCGCCTATTGCTCGCAGCCGTTACATTCTTCGGAATTCAGAGCAGTTGCTATCAACCTTTTCAGTTTGTGTACCAGTATTATTACAAAACGAATTTTGCGGGCCGGCGAACCTTCAAAAGGCATAATCAACCCAAAATGTAATTACGGCGTGTGCAACATAAAAGAAGATTGGGAAAACTTCGGTTTAATGAGAGATTTGCTGCTATCTTTTTGATGTTATTGATGCTATACGTGGTTTTATTGAAGTTTCTTCACGACGAAGTCCTGGTGAAAATCACTGGCTAGCTTTTGATTGTTCGGCTTCTTTGGAAAGAACTGCAACTTTGCTGTTTGCTTATCTCTATTATACGGGCAAATGTCGCTAGATTATACCATAGTGTCCTACAATGGTGTGGACACAAGCAAATCTAACGCCTGAATGCGTTTGATTTACGTTACACTTTTCAAAAATTACTGTCAAAATTGCCTTTAGCCAAATGGAGAGCGTGACGTAAATCAATCGCAGTGAGCCGTGCGATTTGCTTGTGTCCGCACCATTGCAGGACACTATGGTTATACTCTCAAAATCGACTGAATTTTCTTTAAAAAGTTATCTTAACTTTTACATTTAGCTCGTCATAAACACATATTAGGCTCCTTAATAGTAGGTATATTCGGCGTTTTTATTATTTTTACCCGCACAATGTACAATGCGATACACTAAACACTATGTCACGTAATGAACCGATAGTAGGATACCGAAACGACCAAGTAGGATCTCCCAATCTCTTAAATAGTTTGGCACAACACTTGCTGTACTGTGACGTACGCTAAGCCCGAAGTATACCACGAACTCTACATTACGACTAGATGCAGATAAATACGTTCCATATTTCGAAATCAATTGTAAATAATGGACAAGTGTCCGACGGCAGTGGTACATTTGGCGGGTTGGAAAAGTCTACAAGGACCAGCGGTTGAGATCTAGAGTCAATAAAGTTTACAATACACGCGACGATAGGGCCGTGATTACGCAGTCGGAATGTATAATTGAATTCTTCCTCTAGTCACGGGTACGACACCAGCAATATATCAAGCCTGTATGAAATGACGGGAAATATCTCGGAGCGCGAAATCACGTGTCCCGTGTTGACATTGTGCTAAAGGCATTGTGGATACTCCGTCGGCGACTCTGCGCAGCGTGCGAAACCGCATGAAGAGCCAATATTCGCACACCTACGTTGTTTAGATCCTCGACTGGCCCGCAGCGCCATTAACAGAAAATCACAGTTGAATAGTAGATTATTTCTACCCACGCGACGCTACACTCTGCGGAGTCGCACTCGTTGTAACCGACAGTATCGCACAAATGTAAGCGGCAAGTCAAATGCGAAATAGATGGTAGACGGATATATTGTAAACCAACTATGCCTCACGCAAAGATGATTTAATAGTTGTATCTGAGACAGAATCCGCGCGATTTCGGGGCATACTAGGACTTATCCGCGGCAGTCGGATCCGGTATTGTTTAAACATATACAAGTAAAAGCAGCTATTTCTTAGTAAGTGAAAAAGTAAGTATTGCAGGCGTACTTTTGCTTAAATAACCGAAAATCGTTAATTATAAGTATAGGTACCGTCAGTTTACAATCATAAACCCTTGAGGAAGTTGTACAACTACTTAAAGCCTACTTGAGTATTTCGAGAAATTTCAAGTACTTCGTTACTGACCACCGCTACAATTCAAAACACGAACCTTCTCAGTGACGTCATTATAATTAGATTCCGTGTCTTTCATCACTGCCACCACCGCATCTTCGGTAGGGTCCGATTCAGGCCGTTGACCGTCACCCGATAGGCTGCCGTTGTAAGTCTGCGTGCGTTGAAATTGTCACAGTATTGAATCAAGTCAATAACATACAATATAAATAACCAACAGGTACCTTTGCAGCATCGGTGAATCGTTTGGAAGTCATGCCCAAGTATCTCAGGTCAGCCTTGCGCGACGCGATTTCGCTCTGTAAAGCGGCGGTGTCCTTTTGCAGGTCCTGCAAGGCCGCTATTTCGGCAGGCAGAGTCTTGCCGGGCGCGATACTTTCCGTGGCGCCTTCCAGCCAGTCGCGAAACGGATTCAAACTCTGAAATCGAAAAGTCGTTGCGAGATTGCAGAGATGAGTGTTTGTCGATCTTCCTTCTCAAGTACAGCATCGGTCAATAGTTAGGTAAATAAACAACATATGCGTGTCGCATCGGTTTCGAACAACACCGCGCCCACGTGCTGACAGCTAACAGATAACAGGGTAGTATTTCAGAATGTTCAACGTCCGGCATGGGCAGAGTTGGATAATTGGGACAGTTTCTTTCAGTTTTTTCCGAAATTCCCCAAAACTGCGAAATTGAATTACGTTCCCATCAGGAAATTTGATTAGAATAAGAGCACGGAAACATTTCACAAATTAGAATAAAATTAGATTAGCGGCATTTTGTTCTAATTAGTGTGATTAGAATGATCTATTTGTCCAAGTCCTAGCGATGGAAGATGCCACGGCAAACACTGCATGCATCCTGAAGGGTTAAAGTAATCGGCGTTCCTAGTCAACTACAAGTGGCAAAATCCAAGAACTGTCAAAACTACTTCAATTGAAAGTGGAAAATGAAAGGCCCGAAAAGTAAGCAGTTTTGAAAAGTAGATTGGCTCGAGGGTTCGCATACTTTTAGCAGCGAATCGGAAGCGATATAATCGTGATACCCGTCCCTCCCCAATTGACACCAGGTCGCTTCCGAGCACTAAGTTATCATCGGTGCTGGTTTAAAATGATATAGGAAAAGCTTCTTGGAGGTACAGAACTTCAATGGACGATTAGAAAAGTATATTCGTAGTGGAATGAACCCCAAAAAGACCGGCGGACACTCGTCAGGGATGATAATCGTCAGCAACTCATAGCTGCTGACGATTACCCCAGACGATTGTCAGACGGACATATTCGGGCTCATTTCAATATGTATATGCTTTTCAAAATCATATTTTTTACGATCTCAAATTTAGGGCATTTGTAACAAGCGAGCGGGCCGTCGGCAAACGAAAACAATATACTGAATTTCATACTATGTATAAAAATATTATATTATAATATAGCTAGGTGTCTACCTGAACGAACTGGCCGTGTTCGTCTTTCGCGTGGCAAATACTTTTCCATCTCCGATCAGCAGTGTCAACCAATCGCTGTCTTTCCCCGTCTAGAGACTTCGCCTCTTCTTTCCTGTTTCGCAGGCTGTCGTCGTCGAGCACAAGCGGAACGTCGGGAGAATTCAAGAAGGCCTCGTACCGTCTCAGAATATCTTCGATGCGGTGTTGCGGCGACGTGATAGAGTCCCGATGGTCCTACAGGTGGAAATACGTAATACACGTTACGGAATACTCAATTTGCCTAGTAGCTACGAATCGCCATACCATCGCTGTGTCTTGCTGAGCGGCGATTTCGTCTTCATCCAGTGCTAAAGGTCTTTGTTCCATCAATTTGCGATCGCTATCCGCCGCCCACTCACGTACCTCGTCGAGAGCAGGCTCCCAACCGGCCAAGGCCTTGGCGGCAGCAGCCTGGAACAACAAGTGTTTGTTATAAAGATGTGAAGATCCAGACATTGATTGTTATGTATATCCTATACCCATCCTGGCCAGGGAGAATGGAGCAATCTCTGGATAGATTCGAGATGCTTTCAGGGGTGGCCGAAGGAAACAGCAGTGCTAATCAAGTAGAAGTAGGATTAGCAAGATGGTTATTGAAACTACAAAAAGGTACAATCTCTGAACATGTAGTCACCGTGACATAGAGGCAGTTTCACACGGTTCTGACAACAATTTCTTTCACAAAGGCGATGCAGACCTAATTTCTCCTTTGCAAAATCGGCATAGTGAAAAGAGAGTAGTCTAATACCTTTCTAGTAAGTTAGTGCGGGTAGGCAAAACTTGAGTAGCCTACTATGGAGCCTAGATCTGCTTCGTTACTGACCATTTCTAGCTGCTTCAGTGATTAGGAATTAAGATCCTGACAACCGACGAGCAATGCAGATACAGTTACTGGCCAAGTAACTAAAGATTAATCGCACAGTGTGCTACCCGCCTGACGTAAAATTATTTGATTTTATTAAACCATATCATTTACGACATTTTTGCTCAATAACCAGTTCGTCACAGTACAAGTCTGCAGTCTAAAGATAACAAACATTATATTCTCAGTACCTAGCCATCCAGTAAGAACATCCTTGTAGATTTCGGACATTCCGACAAATATTATTCATTGATAAAGTGTTAATTCATGGTTCACTAAATATTCAATCTTCCTCGTTGTTTTTGAGAGTCATATACTTTACCTTGGTAATTTAAAAACTCTAATTACACCAAAAAAATGTAAACAGTTACAAATTCATTCTATTATACCACCGATTTTAGGTCTGGACTTCATAACACAGGCGATGACTGATAATTTCGAGACCTCTGCAGCACTTTACCTTTCTCTGTCCGACGTCTTGCGCCGACCTCAGCTGCTCCTGCAGTTGAGTCATTTTGGCTTCCGCCGCCTCCTGCATGATCTCCCATTTGCGACCCAAACTGGAAGAGGCGTGTTTGAGTTCTTCCGCCAAGTCGGGCTGCAGGCGGTCGCCATTTTCATCAACGAAGGCGTCGGCTTCTGTCGTTGCCTCCTGAACTTCTGGGTTTTTGAACGCAACACCGGCCTGGATAGCCTGTAGAGAAATGTTCACTTTGGTCAATATAAATATTATAATGTGCATAAGACCTTTCCGCCTTGACTTAGCTATCGACAGTATCAAAACAGCTACGATGTGTAACAGAAGTGGTCAGTAATGAAGTACTACTACTTTTTTGGAGTACTCAAGTAATTCTACCTAATTGCACTACTTATTGAAGTGGTTACGTCTTGGTCTACTCCCCCTTCTGCATCACAAATTTTAGGGTCAAATACTTCTATAAATTTTTTATTTTGTAAACCAGAAAGTAGCAGTGGGTATGTTTGTATCACCATTACGAGTGAAATTGTCATGTAAAAATTGGGGAAATAGTCCCTGTATCACAGTAGTCGGATTTATTTCCAAAAATTGCATCCTTTACAGTGTCAATAGCCATTTTTCATTAGTCGTGAATACGCATCTTGCATTTTCAAAAGTAGAGGCCTCCGATTAACCGCTAAAATTAAGACCCGCGAACATTTTATATATTTCGGAACTGCTTACTTATCTACTTTTTAGACCGTTTTCTACTTCTCATTCAAGTAGTTTTGAAATGTCTTGAAAATCTCTAGTTATACGGTACTAGAAATCGAGTAGAAATTTACGGTGTTGCATATTTCTCTAGCCCAGCACCAATGCTGACTAATTTGACCATCTCACCTCCGCATACATATGAATGCATAGAACATCGACATTTTCCAACTGTGAAGAGATCTTACCATGATTTCTTCAAGTTGCTTTTGCAGTTGTTCAAGGTCTGTTTCTTCCGGAGACTCCACTCTGCTGTCAACAACCTCTTCGGACATGTCTCTCAACTTATCTCCGACCGCGTCGGCTTCCTTATCCAAATCCTCCAACCGAGCCAGATTACTGGCAAGGCCCTCGTCGAGTGCAAACTGAGCGGTTAACAAAAATGTGAACATCAAGGAATAACATTTGGGCAGAGATGTGGGTGCAAAATAGAAGAAAATAAACGGGCATGGCGTGTGCAAGCATGCTGTTTGAAAACGTTTACATTCTAACCACAAAGGAATGCTTCATGCCGAGGCTCTACGTAACTTTATCACTTATAAGCAGGGTTGCCATACCATCCTTACTAATAACATTCGTCCTGATTTAGAACTACATTATCTTTATTCAGAAGATTCAGTCTTATGACCTCAGCTTCAAAGCAGAACACAGGTCATAATAGTTATACAGATGATACGAATGAAGGCTTCTACTAGACAAGATTGTAATGAGGCCATGGTTAGCACTGGGCAATAGTGATGACCTTTTTTGATATCATTTTCTCAAATGTGTAACAGGGTACAAATTCTGGCAGTTAAGTCACTCAAAAGTGTTTGCCTATCCTCAGAGTTTTACCCGTGCTGATGGCAACCGCGCTTATAAGCAAACGAAGTGAGTTAGATATCGCACACATATTCGCAAGACACGGTAAAGTGGTTGTAAATTGAAAATACAAGCATTGTGCCTAATCTAAATCGCACAAAGGTAACGGTGCTGCAAACAACCGACAGTAAATGGAAAAGTATTAGGCGGATTCCGTGCAGTTCGTGTCCATCGGTCAACGACGCAGTACGAAGCCCATGCGTGTTTCAAACATTTTACTCCGTCAGACGATTCCGTCGATGTCTCCGACAGTGGACCGGCACCGGCCATCATGGATTTTCGGGTGGTTATCACGACTTGGTGATCCGTTGACAGGGCTCTTTCGATTTCGTGGACACGGTCCCGCAGGTCGCTAGACAGCACGATCAGTTCATTGATCCTGAACGCATCTAGTCGGCAGCGCTCGCGGTCCAGGAATAAATCGAGTTCGTCCAAGCAATCGCCGATGGCATTTAATTCAGGTGCGGCGTTTTCGTATAGTGATTCCTAGAGTACGAGAAAGACGTTGAGCATCAAAGAGTGTGCTTATATTGGATTGGCGAGCAGAGTCAAGTCCTCTAGTACCGGCATGGAGTAGATACAGCCATGAACGCACGATTTCTACAGGGTGATACAGCTGATACAGCAGATACTGCTGATACAGCTGATACAGCTATATATCCACAGGGCCAGTATTAAAAGCATCATCAGAGTCGTGACGGTTTTACATGCACACATGAGCATTTGACAGAACCACTGGAATAAATAAATGATTACCCCCCCCACGACCCTTCAACCCAAAACATTGTGATACGATATCAACGACTCACAATAGATTGGTAATGTTACATTGTGTCAAGCATTTCTTTCTGGCTACGCCTATGCGCTATACATATTTGGGTTGGATGCAGCAACTGAGCGACAAAGATATAATTCTCTGACTAGGACATGTAAACGTGTTATTTTATTCAATAGAGTGACAAATCATCTCAGTGATAGATTTGTGATTATTTGAGTAACACAATTAAAGGAAGTTCTTTAATGAATGAAGGTAAAGAATAGTGATTTTTCACGTTACACAATTGAATACTCAGGACTATCACTTCATGAATTTGACCATATCTGAACTTGAATTTTTGTCACCAGGAGCACCATCATTGGCACACTCAAATGAATTTTACCCCACATGAACTTGAACTATCAGTCTATTATACGTCTATTACCGGCATTGTCACTAAAACGAATTTAACCTACCCGAACTAGAATTATTTGTCACTCAAATGAGCTGTACATAGAAATACAACTATCACACAAAAATTAACCAACGAATGAATTATACCAGAGCGTTTTTCCTTTCAACGCGGTCCATGAGATCACACTCGCTTATATCTGACATCATCGAAGTGCACCATGTCACATACTCCTTGATACGAAACAAATACATTTGCGCCTGTTCCTTCAACAAATTCTGTCAAACACAGTAAATAAGACTGTGTACGGGATTAGCGATAAGAAAATAACATACTTTAAGAGCAACGATCAGCTTCTCTGCCATGTCCTCAGTGATGTACCCACGCTGCAACGCTTGCTCTGGAGTAAGTCGTTCGTAACTCTCAAGATCGGGAATGCCGCCTTGAGCCAAATGCGCTTCCAGCAGACGAAACGCAACCGTCTCATTCAGCAGTCCTCGATTAAATGCTTCGATGATGTGCATTTTGCTCTGCCTATAGCGACGTAAAGTAGAACTATGTTAGGATCAGTGTAGACTGTGTTGAGGCAAAAGTGAATCTACCTTTCTTCTGACGCAGAAGTTGTGTCGTCATGAGCATGATGGATTGTGATTTGACCAGACGGATTTAAACCTTCCAACACGCGAGACCCGGTATGTACATCGATCGCGGATTTTCGACTGAGAGCGCCCAAGGTCATTTTTCGCCCTGAAAACAACTTTGCTCAACATGCGCTGCGATGATTTACAAGTAAGCCGCAAAGAAGTGGCTTCAACTGAACAGTGAAGATATTTCCGATAGTGGATATATCTACGTGTAGTTGACTGAAAATTTATAGCGATATTTTATGAAGACAATTTTATGCCCCTATCCCCAAGCGCTTTATTATCAACGAGGCTCATAGTTTGGATACTTCTTTTCCACCATAGAAGCCTTGAAAACTGGATTGATCGTATCACGGCATTCAGAACATGATGTATAAAGGTACTACGTGATAAACAGCAGGGTTGTAATCAAGTAACAAGGTTGCGAGTCACAAGTCAATCTCGTTTACATAGTTTTGACTCGAGTCAAGTCGGGTCATTCTCAATTCACCACCGAGTCAAGTCCGAGTCCAAGTCAGTGAGTAAAGGGTCGAGTCCGATGCATAGTGTTGTGACTCGAGTCCAACTGATTGTGTTCACTGTTCAGTTTTGAGTTCAATCCGGTTCAACCCACTTTCTCAACTCAGCTTGAGTGATATCGAATGACTCACAGTCATAATATCGTAATTATCCTCAGTGCTATCAGTTTTCGACTCTATTTTCCAAGTACCAAGACCAATAGACGAAATATTAATAATGATGGGACTTAACCATTCTTCGAAGTTACAATGAAATGTCTGTCTTGGCCGTCCTAGTTTCAAGTCAAATGACTTGGTTCTAGTCATGCGCAATGACTCGAGTACAATTCAAAATTGACTTGGGTCGAGTCGAGTCATTTTACTCATTTCAAAAAATGACTCGAGTCAAGTCGAGTCACCAAAAAATCGTGACTCGAGTGAAATCATAAGTCGATCATTACAAACCTGATAAATAGTTAGTGATAACTGAGATCAACTCACCGCATTGTCGCAAAACGCCATGGAATAAATATGTTCGAAAAGTATTTCAAATTCAATTTTCTGGTATTCTAGATGTTATGTAATTGGCATTTTTCCTTGTGTCTGAATAAAATATGCATAATTGAACTTCACAAGTCATTTGTCATATTATGGCTTAATGATTTGTGATGCTAGAATATTCCGGTACTCGATAGTGCCCAATGCTACCACTAAGTCTACTCAAATTACCGGATGTTGGCTCGATAGCGACTTCTTCATCTTCTTCGTAAATGGTAGACATTTGCCGGTGTCTAAAGCGACATTTTCTCGACTCGTGCCTTTGCCAAGCTCTGTTACGAGCCATAATTGTATCGAAAACTTTCACGGGTTCTTCAGAGTCGCTAGAAGAGGAGGAAACCAATTCCTCTGCTTCGGTGATCGAATCCAGGCTGGATCGAAATTTCGGATTGGCGTATTGTTCTGAAGCGAATGCTCTTGCGATTGGAGATTGGTTTTGCATCAACTCGGCGGACAACTGCTCCGTCAGCAAGCCACGGGACACGGCGACATGCAACGGCAAGATTTCCTGCAAGAACGAGATGCGTCATTGCAAAATGCTAAATCGGTGGTTATTAACCGAGGTTCACACGAACCCCGGTGGCTGGGTTGTAACCGAGTACAAGGTTCCGTGTCACGAGTCAATCTCACTTTTACAGTTTTGAATCGAGTCAAGTCGAGTCACTTTCAATTCACCACCGAGTCAAGTCCGAGTCCAAGTAAATTAGTTGAGGGTCGAGTCCGAGTATTAGTGTTTGACACAAGTCCGAGTCCAAGTCAATATGCTCACTGTTCAGTTTTCAGTTCAATCCTGTTCAAACCCCTTTCTTCAACTCTGCTCGAAGGATATAGAATGGCTCGCATTCATAATATAGAAATTTTCCTAAGTCTTAACAGTTTCTGGCCATATTTTTCAAGTATCCGGACTGATAGACGAAATACCAAAAATGTGGTGACTTAACGAATCTTCGAAGTTACAATGAAATGTCTGTCTTGGCTGTCCTAGTCTGGAGCGATATAACTTGGTTTGAGTCATGCACAATGACTCGAGTACTAGTCAAGCCAACAAAAAAATTGACTCGAGTATAGTGACAGGCCGAGTCACCGAAAAATCGCGACTCGAGTAATAACAACCCAGTCCAGGGGTTTGTAAAGCGAGTCTCAGGGACCTGCTGAAGACACACATCCGGCCTATAAAGCAGAAATCACAGTGATATTTGTAGTAACTAATCATTATAATCTTTCTGTTTTGTGTGAAAATCATGTTAAAATTTACATATTTTACATTTACATGTTCATTGTTAATATTGGGCGCCAGTATTCTATACTATAGTAGGTTTCCATCGTGTAATGTGATAGTTTTTTGTTTCGTGACTAATCTATGGTCCTTGGCTAGCCATATTTTTGGTGGGCGGCAGACTGGATCATCAGATAGGGTATAAAGTAAGTTGCGACTTTCCTAGATATTTACCACATTGTCATTGTGCCCAATACAATTACAATACAATAACCTATTGAATACATTCTTCGTTACGCTTTGGATTAGTGTCCAATTATTTCGCTCATGTTAGGACTAAGTATTGCGGCGTTCGAGAAATATTCGGCAGGTTGCTTTTTGATGTCATTTTTAACTTGGATTTTGTTTAAATATAAATAATTATCTCCTTACTATACACAAGGGTGTCATATCTTCCAGTCATTCGAAAATAGGAATATGAGCTAGTTGGTGATTTCAAAGCAACAAGGGATATAGTCAAGAACCACTGTACTATAGAACGACAATACATTTTACAGGACATAATGAGCATGGCTAAAAACTAAAGTGTTACGAACCTTTGTTCTTGGATCGAGTACACCGCCCAGGGCACATAGCTGATCCTTGATTACTTCTTTTAAATTCACTTCATCCATATCATTTTCATCCAATTCGGCTAAAGAGGAATTCAATATCTCACACGGTCAAAATGATCGACTGCAATCCTCACCTAAAAGTTGATCGGACCAATCGTCTTCAATCAAAGTGAATCCTCGCGCCTTCTCAGTTCTTAACAATTTCCTTCCCAACACAGGGTCGACAATGCCCATCTTCACTGCGTCTAAAATTCTCAACTTTTCTTCGACTACATCATCCGGTTCGCTATGCGAGAATGTAGGTGGTCTCAAGAGACCACCGCTCGCCACTTGCCTTTCCAAAATGCGCATCCCAGTTTTGCGATCAATAATACCATGTCTGTTAAAGATGGTTAGAGCTGACAAGCGCCAAAGGTCAATGCTTTCAAAGCAAATGTCACCGTTTTTTCGCAAAATGTTAGTAGCAATTTTAAATAATAACAAGGATTATTTAGCGTACCTTGTAGCAACACCGACAGACATGGTGTCACCAGTCGATATATCCAATATTCCCTTGATTTGATCGTCAGTACCCAGAACTTGCAGCACAGCGGTTTTTGAAATAAGACCGCGATTAGCAGCAGTTGCTATATCAATATTTTTGCCTGTCTTCACATCAAGGATTCCCTAAAATGAAAAAAGTGATTTTGAATATCTGAATCAAAGTAACACTTGGTTTCGATTACCTTGAAGTAGCCATCTGCTTGCAGTAGTTCCAGCATGTCAGTCGGATGTACCATGTCGGTTTCCACTAAGTCTTCAAGAGACTGTTCATTGACCTCATCATAAGCATCTGTGTCCACCAGATTTGATGGCTCAACCTGGTGTTAATACATATTGTTTGCATGATCCGAAAATATTTACTCGGAAATAAATGTAGAATATAAAGCGATCGTAACGTGCACGAATTGCGAAAAGATACATGCATGGAAGTATAGGAAATCTAAACCTGCACGTGTTCAGTTTAGTGTAAATTACCAGCAACAGTTGCCTACAGCAAGAGATTAGTGTTTAGTGTTTACTAATGCATAAAGTAGACTCACCTCCTAAAAAATGCGAGATAACTTACCTTGCCTTGTTGCACAAGAGAAATCGCCATCGGAAAATCGATAACTTGTCTGGTTAAAGCTGTACTGACCGGGATTCTTTCTTTGTTTTCAATATCTACCAACCCTCCACTGTCTAACTGTGCCTTTAATAGGCGTTTGGCTGTGAGTTGATCGGTCATATCCCTTCTCAATGCTTCAAAAATGGAGATCCTTTCTTGATTTCTAGAATCGTACATCCCATCGAACATATCGCAAGCGCTGATTACTTTGCACCGTGATAAGTCCCCATCTTCTGTATTTGCTGATTTCAGAAAGTCAAAATATGACACTGGCCTCAACCAAAACGGATGGATCAACGATGCTTCTTGCTTATTTTGCGATAACGCTTGTTCCACAGCGGTCCACATGCTGATGTCGATCATTCCTTCATGCATTGCGCGAGAGATCGGCAGCCACTCATTTGTGAAGCAATTCCTGATCCAGCCTCCATGTTGCAAGGCTTGTTTAAATAGAAAATCAACCACCGCCTCTCTGGTTACCAACCCTTTGCGAACGCACATTGCGTAGGTGGTGCCTTCTTCAGAAATTGGGTCGACGATGCCTTGATATAGCAACTCGACAGGCTTCATAGTTTCAGCATGTTCCTGAGATATCAAACAGGAATTCACCGCTTCGGATAAAGGTAGCCTACTTAATGGTAGTCTGCTTACGATACCACCACTGACAATTTGTCTATTGAAAGAATCAACAGCAATGTCATCGCTGATCAAACCCTTTTCAACGCCGGCAGACAAGGTCACAAGTTCCAGCTTTGTAAAGTCCATAATACCTCCTAAATTAGATTGTAGTTGCACCATCCGCATTTGAGTCTTCGATTTCGAATTATATTTACTAGTACCTTCCAGGGAAGCGGCAATAACACATTTTACAGAGTCCTCGAAGAGTTTCAGTCTATCATACATCTTCGTATCGATCAAGCTTTTACGTTTTGCTTCCACCACAGAGACTAAATGAAGGCAGGGTGCTTTTTCGACAATAGACGGCCCTATAGACACAATACCACCAGCTTGGATTTGGCCTTCCAATAGTATCACCGCCGTTTCATAATCAAGCAAACCTTTTTTCCATGCTTCAGTCACTAGGTAACGTTTCTTTAAAGTGGGATGCGATACAGAAGTGATACATGTTACCAAAGGGGTGTCGCGTATGAGAACATTGCTGTGATCATCATGGAATGTCCCTTTTTCAAAATCAATGGCAGTATCTTCATTTGGCAGTGAAGAGGTGCGACTCATTTCTGCTTTAATATCTCCAGTATTTCTAAACTGCGATATAAACACTTCAGAATTGGTGACTTCGAGATTTTTTGTACAGGAAGCAATATTTGATTCTACAGAGCATCGTGGATCAGTAAGATCTTTACAAAGGAAAAAGTTTTCTTGATTGGATAGTTTGACAGGCGAGGTAGGTTGTACTTTATCTTGGGAAACGCAATCCTCTGCTACTTCATGCTGAACGCCGAGCCATAGATAATATGATTCACCAAACTGTTCTTCTACAATAAGCGGTTCTATACTTCTGCTTCTAGAAGTAACGGGACATGGAGCCTCCTTAATCGTATCATCCGCATTCACTATACATCGGTGTGAGCCGTCATCTCTTGTGGATGGAACATTCGAATCTTCTGCACTTTTCTGAAGTACGCAAAAATCTTTTGGCATTGTCAAGCATCCCTGTTGTTGTAGCTTTGATTCGTGTCCTATGTAACTCTCACTGCGGGCTGTATGACAGTCATTGCGCCTTTTCCGAACTAATTCATCTGTCGCGGGAACGGAATGCCGCACAAAGCGATGGTAGTCCGAGGGGAAGTACAATATCTCCGATGTATCCTGAGCGCCATCGTTGGATTTCCGAAGCCCACAGCAGCAACCTCCCATCGTAGAAGGACAGTTATTTATACAGTCAATAGCTGGTCGAACACACGCAATGTAGCAAAAAGATATCACTTTGTCTAACGCAGGACTTGTATAAGTACTAGGACAAGACTCTGAATCTTCTGTTCCTTTGCTCCTACGAATTGATTGAAGATACTCAGTTGCCACACCACACAACGGCGTACATGTAATATCTACACCTTTTGCAACTGTAGAGAGAGTATGATGGTGACTCACAGCAGAGCTGCTTCGTGCCTCACAATAAACAAGAGGCTGTGTTTCATTAGTTCGAAGCGTGGATGATGTCTTCTTCAAGAATGTGCACGTATCCCATAGGGAGCAATGCGATATCATCACATTACGTCTTGGATAAATCGTGCTCTCTTTACTAAACAGCAAGTCGAGTTCCAAGTCCATTGAGATTTTACAAGGAATAGCGTTGTAGGAGAAAGGTATCGTCGGCATCGTCTCTTGATCACAACCACCGAAATCATACGTGAAGATATACTGTGGGAAGAGGTAGCAAGATAGATGGCGGAGAGTAGTTGAAAATTTCAGCCAACATATTTTTTGTGCAAATATTCCATATCCTTGCAGTCCATGCTATCGAAGAAGTGGGGGTACGCTTCATAGGCAGACTCTGTCATTCTTTGCGGAAGAGCATTTCACAGGTGGGTAAGGTTTTTGTGTGTCAGATGCATTCTGAGCAACTCCAAAATATCAAACTACTGCAAAGGTGCATACCATGCAATATTGAACTCCTGAGGTGCCGGTACATATTGTAATAATTCAGAGCATACACACACAGGTATTTTTTATTATTAAAAATCATAAAATATTTGCAAAGCCTTGAAAAGAAGCATTCCTTGTTTCCCGTAACACAAACGCATTGAATCAAATTCCAGCACACAAAACCATGCACTTTTATAGCGTAAGATGCTATTAGCTTGCGGTGTGCGAGGTAAAAAAACTTGACGGGGTGATTCCACCCACATTTGGTTGCATTCCTATATATATGTGGGCAGTAGAGTACAGCATATAGTGACTTGATACATTACAATTTTGTTGGACATCAAAAATCGCAGAAAGAACTTTATATGGTACAGCATTGCTGTTAATTACTTAAGAGTTAGACACCGCTATCAGAAAGTGCTGTGCGACATGCAGTCACAGTGAGGATCAACCTTATATTATCGAGAATCATACCTTATTCTGCTTTGCTCTTGCCAATGCCTCCTCCAAATCTTGCAGCTTTTTAGCTGCGTCTTCAGCTACTTTTTGACATTTCTCATTCACTGCGTTCGATTGATCTCCCAAGACTTGAGATTTTTTGGGATCGAGTCTATGCAATAATATACCCCATAATAGCACCTATATTCAATATCCAATATGCCCAGTGAGCAGGGTTATCGGAGTTCTGATCAGTGTTGAGACGTCTCGAGTGAACTTTTTTCTATGATTTGACTTGAAGAATTGATACATCATTCAAAGCAAAATTTTCGAGTCAATTTCAAGTCATCATGTAATCGGTGTCGACTTGATAGCCGTACTGTTTACGCAGCGATATGTCTCCTGTGAGAGCAATTAGTCATTCAACGATTGCCCAGAGTGGTTTTCCTGGGCCTCCATTGCTAAGTCACAAATCAATTGATCACAAACCATACAGCTTTTGTCTTCCTAGTAGTAATCAAACTATTTTCTATAATATGTAGCAACGTGTTTCTGTTCTATAGACCGCTCACCTTAACGAAAAGTTTGTATGATTTAAATCGAACAGATATAGCTTACACTTTAAGACATACAGCAGTTTTAGTTTATATTACTTTCTAACATTTGGTGCAGGCTTGAATTGTATATTATGGAGGTGCAGATGGGTTTCGTATTGCATCATTGCCATTTCTGTGATTTAGTAATTCTATCCTCTATTTTGTCTGATAAGTATGAGCTGAGGCAGTACACTAACACTACCTGTGTCTTATTTAGCTGTAACACACGTGTGAGTGATACAGTGCCCTTCTAAATGCATAGTTACCTTATATTCGTAACTTGACTTCGGAAAATAGCTACACGATCCGTACTTCATGCATCACACGAATGCATAGACTTGAATCATGACTCGATTCGAGTTACCCCAAGGTGACCCAAAGGTAGTGACTCATTCCCAACACTAGTTCTGATATCGAGAAATATAAATTTCGATTCCTGAATGATTGTTCGCCAGGTTCTCCCTATTCTTAGGTGTTTTAGTAACCCAAAGGCTGAGTCCCTAATCATGCTGGTCAAATGTGTTACATATGTTATACATGCAATTTCGCATCACAACACCCGTAGTATAGGTCTCCGTTACGTAGTTGGGTTTTGTGTGGTTTTATAGTGGTGTATCTTGAGGGATTAGTGACCCGGAACCCCAGTTTTCAAAATCCTAACATTTTTGTAAAATATTATCCGCCCAAAATTGCTCATTTGTCAGTCGCATTATTGCTGACGGTATCCCCTGATGAATGTCAGTCGAAAAGCTTTGGGAATAAACATGAATTTATTATGAGGTTCTGAACTCCAAAGTGTCTCTCAGTCCAATACAGTAGTTTTTCCCATTATAGGGCAAGTATGGTATCCGTGTAATAACATCACATCACTTTTTACAGAAAAGATGATGCTTATGACGAATACCATGTAGCGAACTTTGATTTTGTGTCGCAATGATTCCAAAAATCTTCAATTGTAACGAAACAGTTGATATATATCATTGTACGTCTCTTTATGCATAGATTGTTGATATACAATGTTCTTTCCAATTCTCTACTAGTTGCTGACGATTACCCCTGACGAGTGTCAGCCGAAAATATTCGGGTTCATTTCAATATGAATATACTATTTAATTGTATATTGAAGTTCTGTACCTCCAAGAAGCTCTTATGCATAGAAATGAAAAATATAGGCTCTTTCGAATATCAACTATATACGATGTCTCTTAATGTGAAACCAGATTATTCAATTTGTGAGCACAGACTATTCCACATTTTCCCCCAATCTTGCATTATCATTGCACGTCATAGCATATTTCTCCTTTATGAGTCTCGTTATGATTTTGGAAATCCCAGTGCTGGTGTGACATGAAAAGCTTGCCATTAATGATGATTGCATTGAAGAGGTAAGATTATCGCTGACCTGTTAGTAATTAGCATGGGAGCATCTGTATCAATTGCTGCTCTATACAGAGTCATGAAATATTAGGGATTTGGTGTATTTTCATTTAGAGCTTAGATAGACATTCGGTAGCGACTTGTGGTTTGCACATAGTCAATACTGATCCGGGCCATATGTTTGACATGCCTGCTTTATATATGACTTGAATCTATGCTGATTGATATATTTAGTCTCAATACGTATGCGCCTATATTACTTCATTGTCATGGAGACGCATGGCACAAGTTTTCGCTACTACTTTTCAAAGGATAAGTCCCCCCAACACCAGTGCTCCACGCTCCTTACCTGTCGTTAGTAGCATCCAGAAACTGATCTACATCGTTGCACGTCTTTTCGATGCGGGGAGTCGATTCTGCAATGTCACTTACGAGCGACCTTTGCTCATCGACCAATTTCTTCAGAGTTGGGATGTCATTCAGAAAATCATCGGGCCCGGCAACAGCTTCCAGCGCTTCTTCGTGGAGACACAATGCTTCTGTGTCAGCATCCAGCTGCCCTTGGAGGGCCGCATATTTGTCCTAAGCAATCATGAAAATACATTCACAATCAAAATTGAAAAACAACATTTGCCTTCACAGCCTTGATGCATTGCCTTTTCACGACAGACTAAACGCTGGACCCGATAACACAGACAGCATCACCCAAAACACAAAGTACGTCACCACAACACCAAAACCTACCCGTTCACTCGACATGTATACGATTTTCATTTATTCCATTACAAGAACTATCGCAGCTGGAAAAAAAATAAGGCCACTTTCGTTTTTATTTCAAAACCAACATATAGAGAAAATTGTATTTCACATTCACCATATACTAAGAGAGCGTTGACAGTCAACTAAACGAAACAAAATTACAGCAAAATAATAACCAGAAAGAGAAAATTCATTTCTTTCAATGTAGGCTACAGCAATTTAAACACCATAATCTAAAAAGAATCAGAATTTGATTCAAAAATTTGTCTACAATTGTGAGCTTATCTTGTTAGCTCTAAAATTCAACAACTTGGATTAATCAGGAAGCTCAATTACCCTGTTCAAAAACCATTGTTGTTCCAAAGGCACTGGATTCCATTATGAAAATTGATTAGTACTTTGTACAAGTTTTCCACATTTCAAGTTTAGTACATACAGTACCAAACCCATGTATGAATTATACAGAATTAAAAAGTGCAGATGATAGAGAAGGTAGCTTGGACAACCACCAAGCTATTGACGGATGGTATCTACAATTGCAATACACAAATAAGGCTGGATTATAATTTCATCAGGCTGAAATTCAAGGATATCACAATCCCGATTTCGTTTCAAAATTAAAATAATACAGTCAATCATTTGACATAGTTATTTTTTTAATTCAAATTAATGATATCGTTTGATGGTCACTACTGGATTGATTTGATACAAATACTGTTGCTTCTACAGTGTATTTACTCACAGACTACACACATTAAGTACGCTACTATCGCTTGAGATTAATACTGAATCACACCTATTAACAAATGATTCTTGCAACTAGTCGATTAGCGAATTTTTGTACCATATTTCGCACATCTATATTATCAAGTTTGTGTAACTTTACAGTACCTATAATGATTATATTTCAAAGGTACTCATGGTATTGTGTAAAACGATCTATCACCAGTGTACATTTCACTATAAGTGAGAGTAGACGCAATAATGCATCTCGGATATGGCTCTCAATTGCATTGATTTTAACTAGTTACAATTTATATACAGGTGGATATTTTAGGAAATTAGTCGTCAAAATTTTCATTATACAGGTAATTCTGCACACCGAATATTGTATACGTATTGACAAGATTCTACACCCCACTGACCGTGATTTTCACGTAAAATGAAAATGTACCGTGTATACATATATGTACTACTTAAACTCCAAGGTACACAGCTACAGATATGAGTTGTAGAAGGCATTAGTTTTAGAATATGTGCGCTAATCAATAGCAAATACTTAAGGCACTTTGTGGACAGCCATTTACAATCTTTGACACATTTCCCCTGTACACAGCCCCCAAAAAACCAGCTAAATTATTGTACATTGTGTTAGTATCGTCTTACTCTACTCTACAGGGTTGGAACTTTCTCCTTCGACAACAACGTTCAAAATTGTTTAAAACAAGGAAAAAAGTGATTGTGCAACAGTCGTGGTAAAAAGGCAGTCGCAAAACACAGTTGCACCATTCTCATGTAACAAAAGTGGCGCATACAATCACATATGTACATAAGACGACGAATCTTTATCGGCGTCAGAGCAAATTCAGATTTTATCTTCTCGGTGATGTGAGAGACCCAGTGTCGTCGTCGAAGCTACCTCGTCTTTTTGGGGTGCCAATCGGGCTTTCAGCTGCAACAAGGGAAGACACTTGTTCCATTTCTATACAAAAATACGGCCGACTACTACGGAGACTGGAGTAATAATGCATGAGGTGTATAAACGAAAGAGTATATTTTCCGATCCAAATAAATACAATAAAAATAAATGAATACTAATCCGGCACATTAGCAGAAGCTGACTCACTGCCACGGTTATCGAAGCTCGATGACCGTTATTTACCATAAAATACAAAATTGTCTATATAAACATGGAGGATTTTTCACATTTTCCATTATTTACGTTATTTTAACATGAATACATTATTCAATTGTAAATTGACGTTATATACCTTCAAGAGGCTCCTCTATCACAAAAAAATATCGCAGTCTTATAATGCAATCTTATATTTAGATATATTATATATAAACAAGTAATTATTCCAGATTCTGGAGAGGGTATAGGATGAAGGTGTGAGGTGCATAAAATGACTAGCAATCCAACGCATCACAAATGCAGATTACATATCCCCAAATCAACAGAATTACGGCTTATAAGACTGCAGACTGTATACCGGTGGTAGGATTTTAAGCAAAGTTAATTGCTGAAAACAGATTTCTTTCCAACAGCACAAAAGGACAAACTGGGAGGGAACTGTATGGACACGCTTGTATCCTTACGGGTTACATAAGGTTCCTCTTACCCCTCGAACTGGCAAGCGAGCTCGACAAGGAGGAATGCAAGGAGCCGGCGTGTATGGTCAAGCCGCCTGCTACCCGCGCACTCCTCTCGGCTCTCGGCAAAGCTTCCATAACCTTCAAACCGGTCTTGGAGTCGAGAGTGGATTTCTCGAGTGCTTCCGGATAAGTCAACTGAAAATCAAGAAAAATAACATTGAAAATTTCGCAGGCTTCAAATTAATTTAAAAAAGGAATCGAATTGTTGCACTTACCAACATGTTGGTCCGCAGATCGACTATGGAACGAGCGTATCGTCTCAAATCAGCGAGTTTATCGGCTTGCCTACGGTCGATCCATTGCCGCTCCAAGGCCTCGTCGATGGTGATACGCGAACCGGTGCGGTAATCGACAATGCCCCCTGCAAATATGCAGCAATAATGTGAGAAATTCTTGATTGCTGGTTGCAATATGCAAAGTTTGCACTCGCTGAGGAGAATTTCCATGTGGACTAATGATATTTGCCCAAATTTTCATCTGCCCACCCAAATTTATCATCCTAGCTATGCTTATGTTTGGGGTTAAACTTGACTTGATATCACAATTACGGTGTAATGTCAGTCTAATGAAACAGCCGCAGAGTTACTAAAAAACATCATCACCTTTGAGACAAGGCTATCAGTCTACTTCTGCTTTGAAAATCACAATCCTTGCTGGTACTGAAGCAGAGTTTCATATCAATACTTGAACTGGTATTGAATGTCATTTATGAGTACTAATCACCTCAAAATTGAGAAAAATCAATACCCTCGTAAAACATGCTTCTGTTATTCAGAAATTCACTGAGTTTGCAGGTTAAGAAATGAGCATAGTGGCCATACTTTCATCATAAGCTACACAAAAATGATACTTTAAAGGGGCACTGCACTCTAAAAGTGATGTGGTCTGAAATTGAAGGGTAAAATGAAAAAAAAAATATTGGAAGTAGCTGTTTGCTTCAGAATGCTACCGTAATGGAGCTGCAATGTATTGAAATTTCCACCAACACATCACGCTCCAGCAGTCACGCAGAGATCGAAACTTTATATAGTTGTCAGCCGATGTCATGGAGGAAATATGTCGTACACGCCAAGGTGGTTTAGATACCGCGTTCAAAGGAAGATGTTCACGTTCAGACAGGAGATTATGTCAAAATCGGGCCTAGTGTATTCTATTTCTGTCGTGTACGACATATTTCCTTCATAACATCGGCTGACAACTATATAAAGTTCGATCTCTGCGTGACTTCTGGAGCATGTGTTTGTGGAAATTTCAATACATTGCAGCTCTATTACGGTGGCGTTCTGAAGCAAACGGCTGCGGCCATTCTTTTTTCTTCCTATTACCCTTTAATTGGAGACCACATCATTTTTAGAGTGCAGTGTCCCTTTAATGCTATTAAAAGCATAGTGTCAAGTTTTGACCGGTTCAAAGCACCGCTTCATACCCATTTATTTGCAGATCGCATTCCAGACCTATTTTTACAGCTTGATAATCGAATTGAAAATGTCACCTGTCACGTATTGGTATTCCAATAACTTCATCCCAGCGTCGTAATAGCACAGCCCTTTCTTTATAGCCTCGCCTAGAGACACAAGCTGTTTCGAACGCCGATCTTCATAGCCTTTGAAAGCCATTTCGGCTTTCTCCAACTTTTGACCCATACGTCGGTCAATCACGCCCTTTGACACTGCGTCAGCAACGCTCAATCGTTCCGTATCCAAAGGATTGATCACGCCACCAGTGGCCGCCTAAATAAGTTATAATCAGATAATAATCAGATTCTCATTTAGCGATTATATTACAGCTTTCGTATTTTACCTGAGCTTCAAGCAACCTTTGCGCAGTCGTGCTGTCCACTATTCGTCTTTTTTCAGCTTCGGGGATGGTAATGCATTCGCCCTTCTTCAAATCCAAGATGCCCCCGATCGGGCCCTGGCTGCCGAATGACAGAAGGGACAAGCGGGCTGTGAGTTCTTCAGCAGATATTTCGCCCTGCAGAGATAGAGAAATAATATAATCACACACACCAAAATGGGGTTAAATGAAGTCGCTTCACCATCTATATTGATTTTATTCACACCAGTGGCTAATCCAGAGATAAACAGCTTTGGATATGCGTTTATCCCTACAAAATCATGCAACCTTGCCAGGAATATAGAGACAAATGGAGTATAAAGTCAAGGAAGTGAGCCGATACCGAGGAGGATGAGACAGGTCAATGGAGTAAAAGTTGTTTCTATTTTACTGGATCAGTCTTAGCGTTATGTTATTGCAGTTTGTATGTTTGTTATTGCAGTTCGCGACTATGTGTAGTCATCACTATAACAGCACATCGACAGAAGTCTTTCTATATTTCGAATTTGGTCAACCTCATTTAGAGGATGTTCCCGATGAGAGTCAGTCGGAAAGCTTCAAGTGGCATGAAATTGGCAATATGAATCTATCATTCATTGCTACATTGTCACTTTCGAAATTCGTTTTCACTGCCTATTCATTAATAGTATCTGCCATGTTATATACTCATTTATAAGGCTAGGTATAATGAATCGAATAGTGAAAGGCGACATTTTCTAAACCTTATTTCATACAGTCATACATTTCAAAACGTGTAGCACAAGGTATACAATATCTTATGAACATATTTATACTCTTCTTTTATGGGAGCATAACGGAATCAACTCATTCAGGTATTTTAATTTTGCCCATCCTACCTCATAAATTAGCATGTTATATACAATTCAAAAATTACAGGAATGATCGTGTAAGCATCCAGAGCAAATCATACCGTCTTGAACTTCTCCGCAGTGCCCTTGTCCACAAGACTCTTATCGACGGCGGCGTCGATTGACATGTTGCTGCCTTGCGCATCAACAAATATCTCTTGCGTTGTCACGGTCTTGGACGAGGGCTTCGAGGGGCCGACAGCCTCCTCCGTCTCTTGCCACTCGCCTTCTTGTGCCATCAGCTGTTTCGCAGTGGCGCTGTCTATGAGACCTAAACCCAGCATCCAGATTAGATTTCAGAGATAATTTCATCAGATACATGCTATTCTGCCCAGTCGGTACACAACTTCACTTAAAAAGGTGATGTGGACATAGCTCAAAGCTACTTTTTACTCTCTAAAGCTCAAAGTCTAAAAAGAAACTATCAAGAAGAAGTGGAAATAGTCGAAAAACATGATGGTCCAAGTTAACCAGCGAAAGTTAAAAAACTGCTGCATACCTTTCTTATGAGCTTCTCGTACTGAGAGCTCCTTGCCAGTGTCGGGATCGACGATGATGACTTTTCTGGTTCTGCGCGTCGTGCGGTGTTTCTTTTTGCTCGAGCTGCTACGCTTGGACTTCTTGGACCTGGCGTCTTTCAGCAGCAGCAGCACCATGCCGCTGTCCGGCTCGATTTCGCACCGGGACATCAGTTCGAGGTAGGTCAGGTTCGCTTGCGTGTTCGGGTCGAAGAATCCCTAAAGAAGAAAAGAGGATTTGAATGAGGATGCAAGCGAAGTCTTGTATCCACTTCT
The DNA here is from genome assembly GCF_051294905.1 of Botryllus schlosseri. Taxonomy (NCBI): domain Eukaryota; kingdom Metazoa; phylum Chordata; class Ascidiacea; order Stolidobranchia; family Styelidae; genus Botryllus; species Botryllus schlosseri. Next base: position 20,639,807 of record NC_137245.1, on the reverse strand, counting down.
ATGCAGTGGCCTCACGAACACATATAACGGGTTCCTATGGCAATTATTTGGTAGCGCGCACAACTATTGTAATTTTGCATTGCCTTGCATATCGAACATAGGATTTGATTATGCACAAGCTACAGACGATGCTATACAATTTAGGGGTCCAAAAGAACACACAGACCTTTGTATCATCGGTCGGATCTTCAAGAATTTGATACAACTTTTCGTCAAAGATGCCTCTCCTGTAAGCGACCGAGATGGACACTCGGTGAGCAGCATTCGGATCGATAAGTCCGCCAGTAGCAATCTGCGCTTCCAAGAGTCGAATACCGCGGGATTCCGTGACGTAGCCTTTCTTCATCGCCTACAACAGAAAAGTAATGAAATGAAAATATGTTAATCTACTTCGAGAAGATCATCAAACTTACTTGGAACAATGACAATGTATTTCCATTGACCGGGTCTCGATACCCGGTGACTGCACGTTGGGCACGTTCGAGTGCGTCTTTCTGCGTGCTGTCTACCAAGCCTTTGCTGTAAGCGTCGCTGACTGACATACGATCGCCGGTCCTAGGATCGATGATAGTACCAGTAGCCGCTTGAGCCTCCAACAATTCAAGACCTGATTCAACAATAGGAAATGTTTAATAGTAGGCTGCGGTAGTGCGGAGAAAACTAAAGGTGGTCCGTCAGTAAGTAAATACTTCTAATTTTTCCAATGCAGAATATAATCACCCTAAAGACCTACCAGTTCCGCGTTTGATGATTCCTTTTTGTATTCCTTCCAGAATGCTGATTTTCTCGCCAGTGGCTTCCAAAATAAGCCCGGCGATTGGCTGCTCGCCGTGCAAATACTGATGTATAGAGTTGGCCACCTCGTCTTCGGAAAGCACTCCGTTTTCGAGGGCCCTCACGGTCTCCTCGGTAAGGATACCGGCTTCGAGCAAGTCCATGAGCGACGCCCGTCTGAGTAAAAGTGGGATGCAATATTACAAATCGTCAGATTGTTTATTTGGTACAGTCCCAGTAAAATCCCACATAAATCGAATGACAGCCCGCATTCGCTATGCAGCAATGTGCAAATTAGACAGTTACTGTTGATGCTAGCGAGTTTCAAACTGTGGTGCGTGAGACCCTCTCAAGTGGAACACAAGTGACTTTCTAACAGCAAAGAATTAGCGCATTTTACAATTTGGAAGAGCAAGACTGTTGAAATTTCAAACCCAGACGTCACCAATCACATTGAAACATGTCAAAATCAGGTATAGTCGCCTGCCAGGCTAGTATCTTCCCGTGCCTTGGCTAAGCCCTACCAATTTTTCGCCCTAACCATCACAATAAGTGTTTTCCATGATCAGTTAGAATCATTGCTGCTTTGCATTATCATCAACTGTGTTCCCTACAAAAATTGATATTTGCAAGCCGGAGACCAACTCAACAATATCTGGACTAGGGTAGGAGGAGGGCTGGGTGGGGTATTGTAGGGGAATTTATACTCCCCATATATGCCAGGGCCAGACAGTACACTTTTGATCTCCCCTGTTATTTGTAGAGCACACAATTGACGATCATGTGAAGCGCCAGAAATTTTCAAAGTGTTCATGGGGAGCAATGATTTACGCTGGACACCGGGAACACTTCATGAGTTATATAAGGAAGCACACACGACCCACTTGGCTGGTACACTGACACAGCTTCAGAATAGGCTCCCGTCAAGACCGACTTACTTTAGAAATCCGGTGGCAAACTGGATGTCATATCGGCTGCGTCTTCTCCCTGACGAAACTGTCTCGCCTACATCTTTACTGGTGACCTTCAACAGCTTAATTCCGGAATTTGGGTCCGTGATGCATTGTCCAACCAGCTCCAAGTAGGAGCAGTTCTTTTTCGTGTTAGGGTCGAAAAAGCCTTTGGTATCATCAGAGGGGTCTTCCAAAATCTCGTTCATTCTCTCGTCGAAGATGCCTTGCTTGTACGCGGCTGCTATCGGCACCCGGTGGTTGACCCTGGGGTCGATGAGACCTCCGGTTGCGATTTGTGCTTCGAGAAGCCTGACGCCGCGCGTCTCAGTGACCAGACCTTTGCGCATGCACTCGAACAAGGACAGGATGTTTTTCGTTGTTTTTTCTTCATATCTGGAGAACAAGAATAATGTTTTGTAAATGCAACATCAATACATTGATTAGAACAGTGGTTTTCAGTGGCCACAGAGCTATTTGCAAAATGATGAAATTTTTTATGAAAAGTTTAGTTTTGTTTGTCTAACAATTTCCTCAGGCAACTATTCATATTGCTAAATCAGTTATACTTCCAGATTTCAGCATTTTAGTTGTGAACTTCAATGAATGCGATGAGGTGAATTCGAAATATGGACGGAATTCTGTCGCTATGACACAATATAATATGACGAGGGCGGAAACCATATTGCAGTACTCTTTAAACTCGCATGTAGTCAATTGCACAGACAGTTCCCAGAATCGTTCCACTATCACTGTTATATTTACCCTACCAGAGGGAACCAAAAATAAGAACTAATTGTATCGATATGAAAAGATTCCTTCAGTTCCTCATTCCAGTTTCCTGGCAATCTACGAAGTATGTTAGATCTTCACTATTATATGTTAAAGGTAAACTTCCATCAATGATTCAAGCTGGAACAAGAGATGGGCCATGGAACACTTGCAATACAGGAATTGGTCCAGGAACATGACAAGGTTGAAAACCATTGGATTGATTAGAGCGTTACCACATTACAACAATTTCGGGAAGCAGTCGATGAGGAAATATTACTAATAAACTGATGGTGATTCAGATAAGGCTTGAAATGATAGCCAAGCTTCCTTACCCAAGCACAGCTCGCTCTGCGCGCTCCAGCGGCTCAATATGGCTTCTCTCGATCAAACCAGACGAATAGGCGTCCATGACGCTCATCTTCTCTCCGGATTTGGGATCGATGATATTACCGGTTGCGGCCTGCAAAAACGAAACGTTATAACGATCGCCCAACATTTGAGCATGCGACACAATGAAGAATAACAGATGAGCAGGAAACACTTGAGCGGGTGACTTTCGACCACAAAGCTAACGATGGCAACAAAATCAAACCTGACACTTAACCTAAAATCATCCCCTAATCATAACCCAAGTATTAATCCCCCTAACAGCATCCTAATCCCAAACCTAACTCTAACCTAAACTTAACCATCTCTTTAATCCACATGCTCGAGTTTCGCAAGCTCAAGTGTTTAGAGGTGGTGAAGTAGCCAGTGTTGGTAATTAATAAGTAGTAGCAATGCCTAAAATTTCTACTTAACAGTAAAAGTAGCGATTAGCAAAACAACTTCAGTTGTGGAAGTGGAAAATGAAGTTTAAAAAAGTGTTCAAGTACATTCTTTAAAAAAGTAGATTGGTCAAGAGGGGACAAATTTGTAACTAAAATTATTATCTAGGAAAATTCCATACCTTATTTAACATCCACTTGCATATTAAAAACTTTATTTTTTACTTTTAGACGATGTTCTTACGCGAGGACTATCAGATTTCAAGGTGCATCTTCGTGACATAACCAAAATGATAAACGGCACTACCAATAGCTACAGTTTTTGACAATATATTCATTCAGTTACATGGATACAGGGTTAATTCACTCGTAAAAGTGTTACAAACATATCTCAAAACTATTCTGTGAACTATTCCAAGTTACCTGCGCTTCCAGGAACTGAAGAGCCGTGCCTCTCATGAGCAGCTCGCGCTTGGTGGCTTCGTTGATGCTCAGTTTTTCGCCCGTGTTGGCGACCAACACGCCTCCAATGGGCTCGTCACCCTCCAGATTCCTGCGAATTTGCTTGCGTACTTCTGACTCCAGAATGGCTCCGCTCTTCAGTTGGGCGGCCGTCTCTTCGCTCACGACACCCGTTTTCACCAAGTCCTTGAGCTTGGCCCATCGTCTGTATCCGGTCTTGAATCTACGCGAAAGATGAAACTTTGTACTTGAAATCAGATCGATATTTAATCAAAGAAAAAGATACAGATAACATTTTCTTATCACACAGCTAGCAAAGAGATTAAATTATAAGATACATACCAAAATAAGTGAACAAACTGGCCAAACGCAAGTTTTCTATTCTTTCACAGAAACTAGGAATAGGTTTGTTCTTCTCTGTATTACAAGCGTACGTCATTCCAAATCTTCGGTTAGTGTACTAAAATTGATCAGCAGCACAGCCGTACAAAAGATACCAGTATAAGGTTGTAACAAATAAAGTTTTAATCATTTGCAAGTGGACGTTAAATAAGGTGTGAAAGCTGCCAAGGTCTTACCAAGAGAAAGATGATACCCAAATCTAATTTGAATACAAAAGGTAGCAGTTAAAGAGTACTTGGGACTGTTAGAATGACTACTCCCTACTATCAATCGATCTAGTACGTTGATTTGCATTATGAGAGAAGAAATCCTGGTGGCTCAGTGTTCACATGCACTCTTTAGGCAGCAATTTATAGTGTTAAGATTGAGAAAAACCCAGATATTTGGATATCGATACCGATACAACATATATGTGCCAAGAAAGGCGATCTGCCGATCAAAATCTGGCATTTTTAAATCAGAACTTTGAATCTGGATGATGTTTTATGCTGATTCCCACTTACGATATCTCGTCTGGATTCTTGCTTTTGACAGCCGTCTCGTGAGTGACTGTAATTTTCTCAATTGTTTTTGTCTTCTTGCTCGTCCTCGAAGGCGAATCGGTCTTGATAACAAGAAAGGATGAGAATGGTGTTCTTGAAACACCAGCATATAAACTCACCGTGTCATCCTTCGACGTCTTCTTAGGCGTTTCTTTTCTCTTTTCGCGTTCCTTTGACTTTGACGAACGCTTCTTAGGCTTCTTTTCTTGCAGGACGAGGAATCGCAGTTTGGTTGTCTCGTCCGTAACGCACCTGAAATGGGATTCACAGATTGCTCTCAAACGTCACGTGTATTAGATTTCGAGGTGCAAAATGATGCGGTCGCATACATAATTTATAATTAAATTTTTATCGAACAATTAGATTTGGCGGGAAAGACCGGCGCTCCGACTCCCACAATCTAACTCAGGAAATGAGCGAAATTTGAGAAATAGCAGCTGGGCAGAAAATGAAAACGAACATAGTCAACAAAAACCACTTTGCAAAGCACAGAACAAACAAGACCAGCCGGTTTTCGTGATGATTATTACGAAATTTCACACTCTGTGACACGCCGGGGGTTCCTCATATTTTAATTTAAACTCAACAATCAATCGCCAGATAATGAAAACCTGTACAAATTTACACATTACTTTTCACTGCAACATATACCACACATAAAATAAAAGGTGGTCAGTAGCAAATTACTCGGGTAGATTTTATCTACTTGTAGTCCTTACTCAAGTAGTTGCACCTTTACTTCTACTCGACAATCTGTAGGCACAACAGATAACCTTTCACATTGTCAATCACGTGAAGTAGAAAGTAGTTTTGGAAAAGTTTTGGAAAAAAAGTCCATCGGTGGCCTATTTGTGGTAGAGAAATATAATCCGACACCATTACACATAACAACAGTCTTTGTGCATGTAGCCTACTGTACAAGATAACATCGACTCATATCAGCATTACTAGTGATGAGAAGCATCATACCGTTCCATAAGCTCCAAATAGCTCAAATTCTCTTGCGTGTTGGGATCGAAAAATCCTTTTGTGTCGTCAGACGGGTCTTCCAAGATTTCATTCATTCTCTCGTCAAACAGACCTCTCTTGTAAGCAACCGATATTGGCACCTGCACGCGGTCAAAAAGGGAAAAATACAGAATAGGAAACTCGAAATTCAAGCGCAACCACATACTCGATGCGCTGCTCTCGGATCGATGAGACCGCCCGTCGCAATTTGTGATTCCAACAGACGAATACCCCGCGATTCCACGACCAGTCCCTTGCTCATCGCTTCAAACAACGATAGGACTTTATTGGTGCCCGGCAATTTGTAACCGTACACTGCTCGTTCTGCACGTTGTAGTGTGTCGACGTGAAGCTGGTCGATGAGACCTAAAGTGAAATTACACAGTTTAATTTCAATCGGGATCTTGAAAAATTGAAGATTGAAACTCCTAACTATCGGGCAAGTAGCCATTGTTGGCACTCAATAGCAGTAGAGGCAATGCTATAAATTTCTACTCGATTACAAGTATTGAAGTGGCTTTCATGGCATGATAAAACTACTTCAAATAGACGTAGAAAGCAACAGGTACTCAAGGACTAAATTAGGATGACACGTTGCATGACTTTAGCAGTCAATCGCCGGTGACAGTTTCAGAAATAGAAAGACGCATCTGTGCGACTAACCCACAATGACTAATGGCAATGAATAGAATATGTGAACCTATTACTTTCTACTTGACGAAAATTGAAGCTAAAAAAGTCAGTGGTTGTAAAATGGAAGTAACGTAGAAACGTAATCACTTGTGTGTGTGTAAGTGGTTGAACTAAACCCACTTAAATATTTAAACCCAGTTTAGTACTTTGTAACAGTAGAATTAGGTGTAGAGATTACTTCATGATCTAGCCGTGTCTCATACCTATCTTGGCAGCTTCGTCCACGGACATTTTCGACGCCGTCTTGGGGTCGATCACGTTTCCCGTGGCTGCCTGCGCTTCCAGAAGCTCAATTCCGGTGCCCCGTTTCAAAATGCCACGCTGCACAGCGTCGTTGATGGACAGCTTCTCACCTGAGATTCGGTTCAGATTAATTGAATATCATCCAAAAGAGGGCATCTATCAAGGTACCAGTTGCTTGCAGGATGACTCCGGCGATGGGCTCTTCGCCTCCGAAAAGATATTGTCTCAGTTGAGACGCTAAGTCTTCCTCCTGGATGGCGCCTTCCTCGAGACCAACCACTTGTTCCTCGGTGATCAGACCAGCGTCAAATATATCGAGCAAGCTAGCATCACGTCGGAATCCGGTCTTGAATCTGTAAAGGCAATGCTTGTTGAGGAGCAGTTTTGCGACTTGGACTTCGGCCATTTTTTTGTTCGGGATTCAATTTCTGGATTCATCCTAATTCCAATAACTAACAAACAATTGACGCCGTTGGATTTCGGAAGCAGGCTTGTGACAAATTATGTACATTTACTTTCTGATCTGTGCAATAGAACTCAGAAAATCCCAGATCAAATTCAACCACAGTCAACGTAAATTCTAGGGATATCTTTAGCTCAATGCTACCACAGTATTTTTTCTATGCGTCGTTCTGTTATTACAAGGGTTGTATTTTATTAATGTTCTGCATTATTAATTATTATCAGAGATTGAATCTGTACTTCTTGTTTTACTGTAGTAATGTTCAGTGACAAATGAGTTTTTGTGCACTCTTTGTGAGGCAAAGATTCATATGTCTTTCAGAATTGCACAGACAGCATTATGCGATTGCTACAATCATTATCATCATTATGCGAGTTAGGTTAATTGGAGTAATCGATAACCAATTGATACAGGATACATCACAGAATACAGCAACGACAGTGAGTTTTTACATCAGGGATAGGTTTACTAACTTGATATTCTTCCGGCTACGTTTCGAGGCTATCAATTCAGCAAGATCCATATTCACTCTTGCCAAGTCCACGTCTCTTGTGAAGGGCAAGAGCCTGACGCCTGTAGCAGGGTCAACTGTACTTTTCGACATCAGTTCGAGGTAGGTGTTGTTTTTCTGAAAAAATAGGATTGGTCAGATACATAACTGGTCAACGTTCATGGTCATTCCGTACACATAGCTTCAATAGGGGATTAAACATTTATAACCGTAAAAACTCTATCTGAAATGTTTACGAGGTTGAGGCATCAAACAAAACTACAGCATACCCTTTGCCTCTCGAATATTCGAACAACTACATTATGGCAAGGATAACCAAATCGGAATCATTGATGACATACCATCATAGCACCATATGGGAATGCACATCATCCAAGCCAAAAAAGCTTATGCAGCTCCTAACTGTCATTGCCCACATCTACCAATCAGGCAGGACTGGATTATGAATGAGCTATGCCATGTGATGGCGGAATGCGGTAGCCACCCGGCCATAGACTAATTCCGGAAAATAAGGAAATCAGAATATTCCATGGTCTCAGTTGAATATTGTGCAATTGAAACAATGTGGCTAGAAATCGTAAAAAATGAATTCCGAAATAGGTCAACCATCTGTCACGTAATTAGAAGTCTATAATTCAACAGACTGCTGACCTCAGAGTATTTACTGTGCAAGCATTGGAATGCTTGGAACGCCAAACGCACATGGGTGGCGGTAAAAAAACAAATAATAAAAGCAAATACAGGTTCAAATTTTTTTTCACAATTTACTCAAAAAACGCACAATACCGTGTTTTGTTTACCAAGTGGGTGTACACGCGGTACGAACTGCATCAAGATATTTTATACCTTCACAAACCACACCTATAACAAAACAAAAAAACCATTACCTTGGTGTCTGGATCGAAAAACCCCTTAGTGTCGTCAGATGGGTCTTCTAATATTTCGTTCATCCTTTCGTCGAACAAGCCTCTACGGTAAGCGACAGAAATTGGTACACGGTGGTTAGCCCTCGGGTCGATCAGGCCTCCGGTGGCAATCTGGGCTTCGAGTAATCTGGAAAATAGTTGTAAACTCATAATAGAAACAATTTAGATTCACACTTGGACACGTAGAAAATACTACACCAGTATTTATAACAAATCAAAGGGTCAATCTCACTGCTGTAACTTCCAAAGTAGTAGGCTAAATGGTCAATAGGGCCTAACCTGATCTTCAATATTCCTTTTTATCGAGTAAAGCCTAACTGGTTCAGTGAATGTGCTGGTTCTAATCAATATCGTTGATAACCACTAGTTCATGAGATTTATAACCAACATTGCAACGAAGGACGTTACTACAGAAAAATGCATAATTGATACCAGTAATCAATTCTAAATCAAATATTTCCAGTAATTTTAGTCCATATCAGGGTCACCATAAACGGAACTGTAATTCTATAAATGTAATGTTTCATTAACCATGGGTATTTCCACAACAAAGGTAGTATATACCCATAGTATATAATTAAAAACAAAATGAGCATATTGGTACATTTACACGTTATATATTACAATAATAAGTCACAACTGTGTGTGAATTGACAGTAACAAAGTTGTTTGGAGTCTTCGGTGTATAATCTGTGCATTTTTGCCAAACAATATGGACGTAATGGGTAATTCAGTTTCAGTGAAACCGTAATATACGTTTTTCACGACTAACCGTAGGAAAATATGGCCAAATTCCAACCCTGGTTCATATACCCATTTAGCTTAATGACACCCCATGTAACAGGAAAACACTCAAAACTGAAAATTATTCGCAACAATTACCTTATGCCATGCGATTCGACGACGTAACTCTTTTTCATAGCCTCATACAAGGAGAGCGTTTTGTGAGTGACAGGATCTTCAAAGCCGAAAACGGCTGCTCCTGCACGCCTCAAACCGTCCTCGTATTTCTCTTCAACCAGTCCTTTCTCTATGGCATCGTTGACACTCATCAGTTCTCCGGTCAAAGGATCAATCATGCTGCCACAGGCCGCTTGCGCTTCCAGCAAACCAAGCCTGAACACACAAACGTATTTCTAAACACAATAAAAATTGATTTTTAAAGTACTTGAATATGATCTCCAAACGCAATTCAAAATAAATACCACATACAACCTGAGTCTCTTAAAATATCATACACATATGCTCAGAAGTCAATAGAGCGAGTCAACTCAAAAACACCTGCATCAACATTTCGGCACCCCAAGAATAGGATAATGATAGGGTAACACGAGACTTACCCTGTTCCTGCCATGATAATACCACGGATCATCGCTTCGTTGACAGACATGACCTTGTTGTCCGCCTTTTGTATGATAACACCAGATATTGGTTGGTCCCCTGACAAATATCGTTTCAGGCTTTGTTCAACCTAAATATCATGAGCAATGTCACTAAAATTCACTATGATTACATCAGTATATTGATTATTAGAATATCTACCTATCGTATGGGTTAAAAAGCACCTCAAACAGACATTTATAAGGATATCTCGATGTGTAGATTAACTATGGCAGTACTTTAACATGGGCGATTGTGTATGAAACTAGCGACCACACAGAACATAGTAAAGGTATTTTGCTCAGTATACCTAATTACCTACTACCTATACCTGCATCCAATGTACATTAATAAAAGACGATTGTCTATTTCTTGGTAATACCAGCATTAACGTGGTAGAACAAAGGTAATCGGACGTAATTGAACTTAAATCGTGTGGTTAAATAAAATTCAGCGGGAAACGGTGATGTTTACCTCGTCCTTAGGAATGGCGTCACATTCCAATTGCTGGGCAGTTTCCTCGGTAACAATTCCCGCATCTTGCAAGTCGAGCAGACTAGCTTCCTTCCTGAAGGAAGTCAGGAAATAGATGTCCCGCCTGGATTTCTTTTTAACAGTAGTCGTGGTGGTGGTAATCTCCGTGATAGTCGTGGTTTTCGCGTTCTTCTCTTCCTCCGCGCGCCTCGCCGCTTCCTGTGGAACCGTTGTGACGTCACAGTGAGTGACGTAATAATAACAATGAGCGCACGCAAACGAGAGAAATCGAGAAAAAAGTCAATAGCGCCTCATCCATCCACGCCTTCACTTGAATTAATCTGGTCAAGGTTACGATTGAAGCCTGTTATTAGCCTGTTAATTTACCAATTTCAGTCGCCTGTTCCTCAATTTTCTTCGCTTCCACCCGGCTACTAAATCGGTGGTAAGGCAGCAGCAGCAGCACAGACTAGACGCGCTAAAAACCGACCCGTCTCCGTCCGAATCGTCCATATCAAACACCCGGCAGTATCATAACCCTGACATTATTTACACGGACAATTACGCGGTTACGCACGATATTACGGCGCCCGCCATTCAAGACAGCAAAAGAGAAAATGACACTTCTCTCGGCTGCGTAAGCATATCTACGCCAACTTCACAGTTAAAACCAGAAGAAAGGACATCGCAGCGAGGCTTCTATTGACGCGATGCGCGGCATTGAAATAGCAATTACCGAACGGCTTAGACTTGTAGCGAAGTGTGAAAATCATCACAAACCAGTTATGTTCCACACGCTGATAGGTTACAACTTATTATACAACAAGTGACACAGCAAAAGGCGCGGTCAGCCTGTGTCACGGTTCGAAACTTAAGAAGTGCGACATCTGTTTTAATCCCGGTCTAAAGTCTTCAATTGTGCGCATGCATGATTCACGAAAACACTCTAATATGAAAGCGCGCATCCACTGACGTGAAGTTTACGAAAGTTCAATCACCATGCATTGAACCCGACTATCAATCGAGGGCCATCGACCACGAGATGTGTGCCTTCGTTTGGCGATGCCGAGGGCAGATTTTGTCGCTGAACCGCGATAGGTAACAGAAACCAACGCAACGACTATAGATTCTGTACGAGGGTTGACTTGGTTCGGATAAGCCACCACATATTCAGGAGAGGGGAAATCACGGCCACCGTGGCGTGCGTTAGTTCTACACCAATGCAAATCTACGAAGCTAGAATAAATTTCGCTTTTCTCGATCTCCATTTCTGCCGGAAAACGGGCCGCCTCGGCAGTATTGGATGAGGCGCATTGACACAGTGAAGTCATGAATCGGAGTAGAAGATCACCAGTACGTTACGAGAACGATTTCAAATCAGTCTCGGACACAAAAGCGGTATCACCAAATTCATCTCGTGGTTGACACCCGTCTACAAGAAATCAGTGTCTACGCCACAAATTACAGCAAAGTACCGGTATTAGTCACTGAACTACGTAGATATATAGATAGCTCAGTGGTATTAGTAGAAAGAATAGTTGTAATGCATGAATGATTGTTAGGCAATCTGCTACGATCGCATTTTGTCGCAAATGCTACAAATGAGCACCAAGTCATTAAAATGTGATTGCGAAATAGTGTGATGGTCTTGAACCGCGATAAATTACGCAGTGTCATAAAGTGGAGACAATGAAAAATTGAGGTACCATGAAAAATTAAGAGACGATAACAGATAAGAGTGCAGCTGAAATGTAGGTAACAATCTACAGCGCTCGGAGCATTGCAGGAAAATAGATTTAGCGATTAGATACCCTACACACAGTACACCTACTAAGTTGTCATCTATCATACTGATTCAAGAATAGTCAAATTACACTCGATGACCAGGACCTAGCGATTCGACACGTAATTGTTGGTTCGTTGATATTCATTATTCATCGTGAAATAGCCCTAACAATACGTCAAATTAAAGGCAAATCGGACGCTTCACGCAGAATTTTGCGATCACGTATATGATGCCAAACGAAAAATTTCGAATATTGAACTATAGAATGCAAATCAAATTATGTTCTCCCATTATGATTGACCTTTCCAATCTGCGCACTAGTGAATTCCGTGTTGGTTTACATTAGCGGCTTAACTATGTTATACGATTCAAACCAGACTGCTCATGATGTCAGCGCGGCTATCAAATCCAACCTAACCAACACAGGCCCAAAAGCAATCGCGCAAAAGCCACACGCCAAGGACACACGCGACAAGAGTTCGGACAGAAAAAGATCAGGCAGCAGCAGAAGACGCAAGATAAAAACACAAAACTGTTAACGGTTACTCACCAATAAGCATGAATCTCACCAAAGTCCTCGAAAACGCCGCATTCCAACCGTCTCGCCATACCAAACATAACACCGCAAGAGCCACGGACGCGGTAGTACCTATCTGCAGCCGGCACGCGCGCAAAATCCTAACGCATATACTCCTCGTGTCCCACGACTCGACACATAGCTCAAGGTATATCAAAACGTGCAGGTGGATATACAAAGGCAAGCAATTAAAGCGAGCAGCAGCATCACGCCCGGCGGGTATACCGCGGTGGAAAGGTTCTGATAATAATTCGTCCCGGTCATTTCACACTTCTTACCAACGGAATTGATACTCCTCAAAACATGTCGTTTTAATCAGACTTGAACAAATAGATCATCCTAGTTGCCGAATCAGACTAATTGATTCGAAATGCGGGTAATCTAATTCTAATCTAATTTGTGAAATGTTTCCAAGCTCTAATTTCAATTCGATTCTAAATTCGGGTAATAGCGAAAATGTCACAGGATAAATGTGCTGTGCGAAACGTGCCAAGCTTGTTGCACAGACATTTGCCATTCGGATATGAGTATGAACTCTGACTATATATGCACTGAGCTTGATTTTGCTGTATTTCTTCAATTCAATTTCCGAATTTTAAGACTTCAATAATTTAATTTTGATATGTTTCTATGATCAAATTTTGATTCGAGTCTCATTTATCATTTTACCGAAAATGCCATAGGAGATCTGTGTCGTGTCAAACGAGGCAAGCTTGTTGTACACACATTTGCGAATTCTCGTGCTTACAAGAATGGACTCATGACTTGATATCATTTTTGTTGTATTTCTCCCTAATTCGATATCCGATTTAATCTCCAAGTTTCTGTGAATTCATTAATGCGAATTTAAATCAAATTAAAAAAAAATGTGTTACTATAATTCTAATTCTATTCTAATTTGAAAACGCTTAAAAATTCCTTGGTGTCCAACTCCGGTTTTACTCATCCCGTCAATACACCAGTCGAATTATTATCAGACGTACTATGCGCGCGATATAAAAACGAGCAGTATTAGTAAAGGGTGCAAATAAGAGAGAATTGAAGATACACCGGAATTACGCGCAGCATTCCAATTGCGTCACCCGTCTCCCAGCATGATTCTCCGCACAGCAACGCACAGCTCGACAGGAAAACAGCAACGCAAAGCCATGCATACTATAAGTGCGACTTGGACTCGAGTCCGGGATGACCCTGATTGCACTTCCGCCGGAGTGCATTGTGACAAGTAACACGCAGTAGCTGGTTACTATTCACGGGGACCGTCGGCATACATACATACACAGTAACGCAACATATAAACGTACGCCACAGCGAATTCGCGTGTGCATCGGACATGCGATTAGATTGAACTGCACGATCAACGGCTTCTGTATAATCCAACACGGCGCCCCTGTCCAATCTAAACCTTTTCGCGTGACGCGCATGCGCGTTAAACAAGGCAATGCATCAAAAATGGCTGTGAAGGCACTCATATAATAAAGAAATTTTAGCTATATTCTACGCCTACCATGGTGTCTACGTTGCAGGCATATATACCGAGCTTAATGATGTCAAATTAACACGGTAATACGTTCATTAACTATCGAGAATTTTAGAATGATAATGCTAACAGGCGACACGATGTCAACCAATATGAAGTACTATAATACACCTGTGGCCTAAACTACAGCAGATCAGTTTTTGAGCTAAGTCTACGTATGTAGATATGCGAGAAATCGTCACCTCTCTATCTTTGGCCTTGTCGTACTCGATGGTGTACTGGTCCACTCTCTCGGAAATTAAGTTCTTCAACTTATCGTACTTGCGCGTGATGGTCGTCACCTGCCGTGACAATTAAAAAAATATGTAAAACACAATTGATTAATACCAGTACAAAGCGCTGGTGCGTTCTGCACACTGTCGAACAATGGGCATCCCACACTACTAACAGAGGTAAACAAAGTATTCAGCATTGATACTAAGTAGGTAGAAGTGGGAGTAATACTGTAAATTTCTACTTAATTACAAGTAGAAATACAAAGTGAATGGTCTCAAGGTACTAAAGTAAGTGCTTTAAAAGTAGTTAATCGGAGGTGACTACATTCGAATTGAACAATGAACCATTGCGGCCAACACAAAGCAGACATTGCAAATTAGTGCACTTTCTGAGTAAATATTCAGTTCCAATGACACGGGGGCTAGTTCATTCGGTTGTCATGATTATTTCAGTGGCAAACGTGATGCAAGCCTTTAAAAAAAAAAAACTTCACACTTTCCAAAATCCAACACGTATGAAAGTAAATAATTTCGCCTTAAAATACATTTTGCGAAAGTGATGTCAGTGTAAAGTTATAATCTCTTCAATAGCTTAATTGGCAAAACTAGGAGGTGCTCAAAACGGCAAGTAACGCCACAAAAACGGGGTAACACCAACAATCCCCGCACCTCAACAGTGATAATGCGTGTGATGGTTGTTTTTCCTCCCTTCTTCTTAGACGCAAGAGTGGCATCACCCGGTTCGAACTTATCTGCAGTGTCGTCGTACTGCTTCGCGGTTTCGTCGAATTCTTTCGCGATCGCGGCCAGCTTATCGATATTTGGCTTGTCTTCGTCCAAATCTTTCCCGATTTTCTACAAAGTATAATCGATGCTCAGAGGTTGTCAAGGCAGTCAGTGTGCTAATCAGAGAGAAGTAGAGACATTGTCGCAAATTTCAATTCCTACTACCAGCAGATATTTCAAAATCACGTTAAAACTACTTCAAGTGGAAGTAAAAAGCGAAAGGTTTCACAATTGCCCGACATAGTAGTTCAAGAAGTAGATTCGGTACAGGAGACGCATACTTTTTGCAATTCATCAGAGGCGGCCACTTGCAAAATCGCAATATATCTCTTATGAACTAACGCAAAACGACCACCAACACTAAACTACGTGCAAAATTCAAATATGTATATTCCAGGGACTACTTCGCGCGGTTTTACAACATAAAAGTGTGGGAAACTTACGCTAAAACAGCTTTCTACGTTTCAAAATCCGATTCGTGAACAGCAAAAACTCTTCAGGTATAAGTGCAAGCGGTCAAAAACACGTTACACGGCTTAACTCTAACGGCCAGCGCTCAAAAACGGAATACCTCGTGATCTTCAATCTGCTTTTTGATATCGTCCGAATCGGTCTTGACTTTACTCATGTCTTCGTCAGCCAGTTTCTTTTCGGCGCCGTCGATAACATCGTTCTGTCTGCCGGCCACTTCTTCGTATTCATTCAATTTGTCAAGACCATCGCTGGCGTAATCCAATCTATACGGCGCACGGAGCTTGTAAGCCGTGGAACAAGTTATACTCGAGAACCGACCCACCTTTTCTTGACTTGATCTTTCGCTTCGTTCCATCTGTTTTTGAGATCGCTCGCGTTCTCTTCGCATTGGGGCGTCTCTAAGTCCTCCATGCCGCTTTCCTTACTCAAACTATCACCGCGGTCTTTGACTCTATCCACGGCGTCCGAGAGTTTTTCAAACTCAGGCTCGTGACGCGGTATTTCCTCATCCAGTTTCTACGTAAATTCGTCAACAGATGTAGATACAATGCATACAAAGTAGATTACGAACACTTACCTTCAACATATCAACCTGTTCTTTGAGACCCGGCACATCACCCGACATGGTGTCCAGAGTAACCAGTTGACTTTCGTAGGCTCTAACTGTATCGCCAGCTGTCTTTGCTGTTTCCGCAGCATCGCGAAGGGCGTCAAGTCTGCGATTTTTAAACAGGTTGTAATTTGGAGCTACATTTCAAGTGAGCACCACAAGCTACATACTTTTCTAGGTAGAGCTTGCAGAGGTCGGATACGGTCTTCCACTTCTTATCGGCGGTGTCTTGGTCTTTACGCAGTTGCTCTGTCAAGGGCGTGTCCTCTGTGACAGACTTCAAGACGTCTTGAACACGCTCCTGCAGTTCCTTGTAAGTGGGCTCGCGGGCATCCAGCTTCTTGGCGGTGTCCTGAATAGGGTTCAATATTTTCGTATCGCCGTGGCTATGTTAAGAATCTTGCGGATAGGAATACTGGAGTATTGTGAAATTTCAAAAACAGGGTGTTAGTAGAGATTGCTCTACATTAGGCGTGGAGCGTCATTTCAAAGATTTTAGGTCTGGAATTTTCCAGGCAACGGTGCATCGAAACATGATGTTTTTAAACTCCCAAGTATATCTCAGCGTAGAAATATTGATACCGGCCAACTCCGGACGATACTACTTAACGTGTGTAATGACGTCATCACTGCCACAATTGTTTCTAATGAACGGGCCTTAAGTGGCGTCAGATCATTGATTTATAAGGACTTCAGCGAAACATGCTGAAAATTTGTGTTCTTTGAAGTACAAGCATACATTTACCACTGGAAGTACTAGTTTTTTACTCAGCTTGAATGCAATTATAATTTAATGGAGTTTATATGGGATATATTCTCTTGTTACTGCCGCTAATTAGAAGTTCTGGAAGAGTGTCACATCAAAAATAGGATATATCGACAATATCGGTATCGGGTTCAGCTCCCAAGCTCTATTATGCTAAAATTTGAATATGAAATGTGAATATATGCGATAATTTGTGCAATGTGCATGCCATCAAGATTTTCACTAGCGATTGAATGCAGGTCACCTTTTGTTGAGCAATCGCCTTATCCACACTGGCCGCGTCGGCAGGCATCGACATGCCAATTCTAGCCCGAGTCGCGTGCTCAAGCGCATCCAATTCCGAGATCAACTCTTTGAGAGAAGGCAACAGGGTGCGGCACTCAGCCTCTGTAGCAGCAGCTGAAATAAGAGATATCGAACAGGCATTCGTAAAATAGACCCTCAGAGTCAAACAGCGACACAGACCTTTCTCTGCGTTGGGGATGAGATCTTCGACCTCTCTCAGACTGCTATCTAGCTCGGCTTTGACTTTTTCCCATCTGTCGGTGACATCTTCCGCGTCCTGTTTGCAATACTCCATGTCTTGGTCAGGCATTTCCACTTCATTTAAGGCCGCCTTCAAAGCTTGCGTGACAGCGTCGAATTTCGGGTCCTCCGCAGGGACGCCTGCCTTCAAGGCCTGAAACGAAAGGAAATTTTGAAAAACCTGAATTTTCATAACAATTATATTTGCTTCATTATTTGGTATGAGACATCTTATCACTCACGTCTTGAAATTTTGATCCGCCTACAGCGTCATTTGAAATTAGTAATAATTGCTAAACATGTGGTAAATTTGGATAATTACCAACATTAAAAGCCTTTACCAAGAAGCGCATTGTGGCAAAATATCACGGAAAACAAGACAAGTCAGTTACATCATCAATACATTGTGGTGTATAGGGCTGTGGTTGTGGATGTGCTATTTGATTTATGATAGCGCATGTCTTTCACAACATTCATTTCATCACAGTTGCTCAATAGCTCATAACAAGGGCTGCCAATGCTGCAGGTTGATCAAGACTTCGCAGAAATATCATTTCCACTTACTGAATGTAACTTTGTGCCATGTTTTGAATGCTGTGTTACGACTCATCGAGGTTACAAGGCCACCACAGTTAGAAAAACATTGATAAAACTATAATTCTCATTGGTGATGGATGAAAGAGGTATATGATTTCAGGACTGAAAATATTTGTCTCAAACTACCAGACTCAACCAACCGTCAGGGTTTGATGCGACTCCTTCAATTTCGCCAAAGGCGTGTCTTCATCGACTTTCGCTTTGGCTACTTCGTTCTCGTATTTCTTCAACACAGGCTTCACCTTGCTGAGTAGATCCAACAATTCTCGCACACGCTTGACTCTAAACGGTAAGCAACCATGGCAAGAGTGAGCACACTGTTTCATCCAAGGAAGACAGCCGCAAGCCTACTTCTTCAAATAGTTGTCGATCATCTTGTCCACCGAGTCGTATTTGTCTTCCATTTTATCAACGGCGGCCGCCAGTTTTGCCATGGACGGCGCCGTGGAATCATCCGATTCCACCACGGGCCGACATTGCGATAAAATCACCCCGTAGCGAGGTGTCACGTCGTCTTGGAAGCGATCTTTGGTCTCCTGAAAGTTTTAAAATAGTAATCAGCCAATGTCGTTCGATAAAGTTGGAAGCTCTAGATTTAAACAGAGGAGCTATTTCCAGAGGTGGTCAGTTTCAGTAATGAAGTACTTCTAGATACCAGTTTTTGATGCAAAACTCCTTTCTTTTTACAGTTTTTTTTTTTAATGTAAAAGGTAGTTTGAGAATGCTTGCATCAGTTTTAAGGGTGAAACTGTCATAATAGAGAGGCGAAATCGCCCCTGTATCACGATAACTTGGTATATTTTCGAAAATTGCA
The DNA here is from genome assembly GCF_051294905.1 of Botryllus schlosseri. Lineage (NCBI taxonomy): Eukaryota > Metazoa > Chordata > Ascidiacea > Stolidobranchia > Styelidae > Botryllus > Botryllus schlosseri. Next base: position 20,620,748 of record NC_137245.1, on the reverse strand, counting down.
CTTATTTGTAGCGTCATTAGTCAGTCAGTTTGCGTTAGTCGCTAAGATGCACTATGCGGTATTGGAAAAAGTCAACCCCGATTGACTGTTATAAGCATGTGACTCCTCGGCCAAATCTACTGTTTTGAACATACTGACTTAATACTTCACAGACCTTCATTTTTTAACTTTCACCACTAGTTTTGATAGGTCTTATGTACGACTACGTCTAATTAAACTTGAGTAGATATTTATGGTATTACTTCTACTTGAGTATCAACGCTGAGTACTTCACCTACCTTTGGCTGTTTCAGTTAACTCAAACCAAGTACCATGTAGAGCCTTGGAAGCACTCCCCCTCCAAAACCGACAAAGACTGTAGCCGATCAAAACACGTTACCTGCTGTTGTTGGAGTACACGCGACACGGCGTTGGCTTCGGTCGGTAGCGACACATCAGCACGCACAGCTTGTGCGCTTTCCAAACATTCCAATTCGTGGATCATATCTTCGACGGCCGGCAGCAAGGTGGCTGCGGTTTGCTCTTCGGAAGCCACTGAAGTGATGGGAGACAATGATAAAGAAGAGAACACAAAATTAACGGTAAATTATCACCGGACTAGAAAAAATGGAACGGGGTTCTAGAAAAATTACATACTTCATACAGTTTAAGATTGTGAAAAGTAGAACGTAACTCGCATGCATCATTTTCATGTGTGAAAGCGTCATAAAAGATGTGGTAAATGGCCATCACAATAACCGCCGAATGCATTTGCACCTATTTGTACTGTCTAGCCATCTTGCGCGACGCACCATCACGCCACTTGCAATTTCAAAAGTTGCCACTTCCGATGAACTGACAAGGTATGCGAACCCTCGACCTTGTAAAACTAATTACTTGAGTACTTTCCAATGTCTACTTTGACTTGAAAAGTAGTCTAAACAAGTGTCGGAAATTGCTTCATCTGCTTATAACTGCATAAAAATTCATGGCGTTACTTCTACTTTCAATTGAGTAGCAAAGCCGAGTACTTTGGTCACGTATGAAATAACTTTTATGGCTGCCACTTACTTTTCTCCACGACCGGAATTCTTTCCGCCAGATCATCAAGCCTCTTGCCAAGCCTCTTTTTCACGTCGTCCCAACGCTTGTCGGCGTCTTTGCATTCGTTATCTCTCTGAGGAACGTCTTGCTCTGGCACGCCGGATTGTTCGGACAATCTCTTAGCAGTCGCATCGGCGATCTCTAGCGTTTCCGAAACGTCTTCAAACTTTTTGTCGTTGGCTGGGATGTCATCAGCTAAGGCCTGGGTGAAAAGCGATTATTTTCGCATTAGCCACAATTCCAGAAAGACGCATCGGGAAAGCTATAGTTTTAGACGTGTCGAAAACTTAGTTAAGTTTTGGGCATCTGCAAGCATCGGTGTACAGTAGGGCGATTTTTTTTGACATGTCAAAATTAGTAAAATTTTTGTCTAAATTGTAACTTTAGGTCAAAAATTTGTTGACAATTTCAAAATTTTTTGCAACCTGCATTCGTTTGTACCGTAGATGTTTGCACTGTCGTTGAACTTATCATTTGACATTTTACCGCTTGTAGCCTACTTTATAGGCCTACCGTTGTAGACGGCCCATTGTCTGCTTCATTGTGAATCATAAACGGTCAAATGAAACAAATAGGTTGACATGGTGTTATGCTAAACGTACCGCAATATCCGAACTTGATTCTTAAATCAAGAAGCGTATGATGAAAAATTGTGATGTGGACAACATTGTCAGAATGAAGCTACACGGTGTGTCACCAGCCGCGTACGCACAAGTTATGTGTTGCCAGCCAATAACTGCTGCTGTTGAACGAACTTTCTCCATTCCTGGCAAACAACTTAGTAAGGACAGACACTTTCTACCCGAGAATGCAGGAAAGTATCTTTCGTTGTACAAATGATAATTATTCATACCATGTGTAAGGTAACGACTGGAATTCTTCACAGAACAGATTTCTTTAAAAAAATACTATTCAAGTAATAATTTCAATGTTTTGTACCTCCAAGAAGCTTTTCGAATCACTGCTACTACTTTTAACTTTTACCAACGATGACTAATTTGACGACATCTGTCGCAAGCTATCGTATGGGATTGAGCGTAATTAAACCACAAAAACGGTGGAAACTATCCCGTCATGTCCAATACCGACCTTCAACACAGCCTGCTGTTTTTTCAACGCCATCAAATCGTTCTCGGGGAAGTGTTCGTTTGCGTCCAAAGTCTGTTCGTATCGGTTCACGACGCTAACAGCGTCAGACATAAGTTCAGACAGGTCGCGCAGAACTTTGATCCTGGAGAAAATTACATTAAATCAAGCCCAAAACCGTTCACAATGGTAGATTACTTGGCGTAGAACAACGCGGTGGATTCGTTGAGTTCGTTCCACTTTTGCGCCAATTTTTCCGACTCGTCTCTGACCGCATCGGCAGTGGGTGCGACTAAATCGTCTTGTGCTAAAGCCTTGTTAACGTCATCCATCAGCGAAGAATACTCAGAAGAGAGCCCGGCCAGTTTATTTTGCACGTCCTGAATAAAAAATCAATTTGATGAGGGCTACAGCATTTGACTAATGCAATTTTTATCTACAACATACCTTTTGTTGTTCAAGGCATTTTTCCAAGCCCTTTGACTCAGCTGGTAAGCCGACTTGCATACGAGCACTCTGCGCTTGCGCGAGCGATTCAAGCCCTGACAGCATTGCTTTGACTCTAGCCAGTAGGTCGGATAATTCCTTTTCTTGGGCGGCCGCTAAAATATTGGAGTAGGTATAAGGTACTGTCGCAAATATGGAATTTGGATATGTGCGTCGACTTTATATCCTACATGTTTGGAATAGTGCGGCTCAACGGTGTTCAGCAATGAACCACCTCATTTGAACCATCTTCACCTCAATTGCTACTTAATTTGGTAGTGGAAACAGAATTTCCAAAGTTGTGTGTAGCTGATTGCCACACCATTTCACGGTGACAGAAATATTCAACGCAAACGCTGCATTTATTTAGGGGTCAATGATAGACTAAGAACCCCTGGTTAGAGTCAATAATTCATCGTGAATTAGATTTTCAAGTCTGAGGACCGTTAAGATAGAATAGAAGAAATAGAATGCTTTATATTTTTATCCTTTGGCGTTTTTGCGGCATATACTTGAACTCATGATACACATACACACGATTTGTGCATATTCATTCCAGTGGCCAGTGAACAAGGAAGGTGCAGAAATAACCTTACAAGGCATTCTAAGTCTTGTACCTCACCTCGATGCTAACCCGAAAATGCTGAGCGCAATGTAATATCAGTTTCACTGATTTGGTCTTCGATCTTACCGCCCGGGGATTGAACCCACAGCCACAGAAGCCTGACGCTCCACCGTTAATTTAGAACTATGAATGTAAATGTAATCACCTTTTTCCAACAACGGCAGTTGCGCGGCAACATCTATGGCAAGTTGGTTCAGTTTGGCCTTGACGTCGTCCCAACGCTTTTGCAATTCTTCAATCTCTTGTGCGTACACGTCCAGATCCGAATTGCATTTCTCGCCCAGTTCCTTGGGAAGTTGCCCGGCGACGTTGCAAGTCGAATTCAAGTTTTTGGCCAGCGAGTCGAAATTCCCGTCATGCACAGGAATGTCTCCGACGAGTCTCTGTTGGAACGAAAAAGTTTACGTCACCAAATTAAAGAGAGAAACAGTTTGCCCAGGGATTATTGAGGAATAGTAGCATCCGGTATGAAGTGCACCAAGTCAGTAAATTCACAAAAAGCTTCAACACGGATAACTGCAGGTTTTACAATGGTTCGCAATAAAATCCAAGATTATTATAAACCAGACAGCAATGAATCCTAAAAGGAATAATGCAATGACACCCGTAATATGTCGACAGGAATTTTTTAAATTATACATTTAGATAGACGGATAAATCACATCTATGAGAATCTGGTACAGATTTTGTAACGACTGAGGGGCTGCTAAGCATTATTACACAGTCGCTATCTGTACGAGTACTCAGTGTTTGCATTAACATAGGGTTACCATACGTCCTCTTTTAAGAGGATTTGTCCTCTTTTTTGACTTTTTTGAAAGTGTCCTCGGAGGAAGCCCTTATATCCGATTTTTTGAGATTTTGTCCTCTTTTGAGAATTTTGGTCATATACATAGCAAAATCCGACTGAGATGCCGTATATCAGCACCAAAGTGACGCTCTGGCGGGTATTTCGGGAGCACTGAGCAGAAAGTTGACCTATTTTTTACTTTTTTACTTTCTTTAGTCAACCGACCACTGAGGGGGTAAAATTTACCAATTTTTGAGAATTCTCCTCCGGTTTCGCAAGTCTGAAAATTTTGAGAAAGTGTCCTCTTTTTAGATTTCCAATTAAATAGTATATTCATATTGAAATGAACCCGAATATTTTCGGCTGACACTCGTCAGGGGTAATCGTCAGCAACTAGTAGAGAATTGGAAAGAACATTGTATATCAACAATCGTATCACAAAATATGACGTCACCAGCATGAAATTTCGAATGAGAGAGCGTTCAATGTACTATTTTTAGGTGATACACGAACTCCTTTTGTTGACAGAGTTTTGGTTGGTGTATTTTGATAAAAGTTGATTCCAAGGCACACAAATGGAATTGTGAACGGCCTCGACCTACGATTCGAAATCGGTCGTCTCGATAATTATTCGCACAAATCGATTTGTGCGAATAATTATCGAGACGACCGATTTCGAATCGTAGGTCGAGGCCGTTCACAATTCCATTTGTGTGCCTTGGAATCAACTTTTATCAAAATACACCAACCAAAACTCTGTCAACAAAAGGAGTTCGTGTATCACCTAAAAATAGTACATTGAACGCTCTCTCATTCGAAATTTCATGCTGGTGACGTCATATTTTGTGATACGATTGTTGATATACAATGTTCTTTCCAATTCTCTACTAGTTGCTGACGATTACCCCTGACGAGTGTCAGCCGAAAATATTCGGGTTCATTTCAATATGAATATACTATTTAATTGTATATTGAAGTTCTGTACCTCCAAGAAGCTCTTTTAGATTTCCAAATTATGGTAACCCTACATTAACAGTGAATGATAAATGTTTTTCTTACTGATACTGATTTGACATTTGCAAATTTCAAAAGAAAACCATTAGATTCTGGGTGAAAATCAGTCCCACCTGAAACACTTCATTTCGAATTCTCAAAGTGTCGACATCCGAAGTAGGATGCGACCGGTCCGCGATGATTTTTTCATACTCGTTCACCGTCTTCTCGCATTCGTTAAGCGCGGTTTGCGTGTACACCAATCCCGTGATCCTAAACGCATAAATAAATTGTAATCCGAGAAAGTTTCGGCAACCCGTAATCTCGGGCATACTTTTCGAGGTACACGTGCGTGATAAGCCATAAATCAGTCCATTTCTGTTGCACTTCATGCAATGTGTCGCGCAGTGATCCCAAGTTGGGCGCGGCACCGGTGGCTTCATCGTTGAGAAAATTAACAACCACGGATTGTAGGGAGTCATACTCCGGCTTGAGACTGTTGACGCGTTTCACGACGTCCTGAATAGAGAAAATGTCAGCTTCAACGTATCGAACAGCGTACCTTATATTAGCACTCACAGACTGACTCTCCTTGGCTTGCTCCAAAGCCGGGACGGACCTGCGTAGCCAAACGGCCATTTGAGCGTGCTGGCTTGACTCAATACCCTCCAGTGTTTCCAGAAACTTCTTGAGACGGTCGATAAGTGATTGGGCCCGTTGTTCTTCGGCCTCGCCTGCAAAAGGAGTCAGTAAGTATCGAGTTATTCTTGTAAAAAGAAAATTATGACTTACTTTGTTCCGCTCTGGGCAACAGCTCATTGAATTTCGCGAGTCTGGAAAATATTTTTGGACAGTAAGCATGGTGATATAATTGTCTACATGTACATTGTACAGTTGTGAGTTTCATCCATTTTCATCCATTTCTTATCATTGTAAAGCATTTTTATTGCCGAGTGTTCAAGTATTTTACTTGATCGGATGCATACAACATATACTTTGAGATGTTAGACTTTACTAACAACAGGTACCGTACACAAGACTGACAGTAAGTTGATTTAAAACACTAAATATTTGACTTGATCAACCATAGATGGTACCGAGGTTATTGAATTCTTTCTTATTGTGCAGTTATGTTGCCCCATTGGCCCTATCATGTAGAAACTTAGATCACACAAAATTCCAAATAGAATATCAATGAATATGTCTGCACCAATAGTTTGGGGCCCGGGAGCTGTTTGCCTTTTCTGGGAGTTGTGAAGTTGCTGGCCTAAGTTTTTATTAATCAACTTCCTAAAGAGGCTTTTTTCACTCTATCTATTCGAACTCTAAAATCAGCCTTTACCTCTCGTCCACAGCTGATTTGCTGAGCTGCCATCTTTCCACGATCGATTGGACATCATCCGTGTATTTGGCAGCGTCCACATCTTCGGTAACCGGAGATTCTGGAGTATCAGCCACTTTAACCACCCTTGCACCCAATTCTTTTGCTTGTGCCGCGTCCCTTTGCAAGCTGGTGACCACGGGTTCCTTTTCTTCCAGCGTGTCTCGCAGGCCCTAGTTGACGCAAATCATTTTTATGACAGCAAACGGTGGTTTTAGTGAACATGCCACCAATTGTCGGAGAGGAGTCGGGGTTTAGATGCGGCATTCGATGAGTTATATGTTCATGTTTCAAACAGATCCATGCTAATATTGATTTTTAAGAGTACTGTGACACCTGTGTCAGGATTTTGAGCATCTGTATAGCCATACCATATCAGTACAACCATAAACTTGGAATACCCCCGGATTTCTATCGCTGTTCATATTTATTAGCGATGTTATCAGTTGCAGAGACATCTAAGCTTTTATTAGAATGTTTCTTTTCAAATTCTACTAGTATTAATGCATGAGATATGACACATAAACATATTTCTCAAGTTTTGGACTGGAGGATTGCTATCAATGCTGTGTCGATATAATAACAAATCTGAGGAATATATTAAACTTATTTTTTCAAATCATGGCTCTTTTGTACTTGAAAAGAAAACTGTTGGATAAATGAGGTTATACGTCAATGGCTTGCATTTACTCTATGGTTGAGATAGGACAAAATCCAACCTAATATGTAAGACGGCTTATTGCATAATGCAGGCAATCATAATGAGCATTATCAATTATCCATAGCACTTTGAAATGATCATAGGATATAATATGAAGAAAACAATCACTATATCATAACATTGTCACATCTGAATAATTCATTACAAAAAAGGGGTATGGTTTATGGCTAAAGTATAGATGACGAATGCAATGTGAAATTCATGACACCGGTTATTTATAACAGAACCATAAGCACCATTCACAATCACTAAAATAGTCACACCCTATGAAATGATATGATGGTGTTCGCACGTTATCTCAGTACGATACTTACATTGGTCTGAGCGCAGTAATTCTGTATTACAAGAGAAACATGAAACAAAGGCAGTATATCAAGCTTTGCAATATCATGATCGCATCACCGTACTACAGCAGTACAGTGCTGGGAGACGCATATGCCTAGAATTCTCATTTTATAGACTGTTTTTACAGGTCGTAGTAGTGTCACAACCTAATTCAATTGCTAATATGACACAGTTGGTACAATATTGTGTAATCAATAGAGTTTCAAATTGATACATAGCACTGCTGTGCAATTTAGCACCATGACACCAAAGATTTTCCGCAATACCTGGAATACGGCTTGCTGTTTCTTCAAACTTTCAGAATCGTCTGGAATATCCTTGTTCTCCTCGATTTTCGATTCGACATATGACAGTACGTCTTCTGCCGCTCTCGTGGATTGCAAAACCAAGTAAACCACCTTCAACCTGCGAAATTCAACAAAAGTTTTTTGTCATTGTTGACAACACAAGCATACAAGTTAACTTGAAAGAGAATAACACAAACTCACAAACTAAACATTTTCAACAATCTCAACATACTTATCGAAATAAAGCGTGGAAACGCTCAAGGTCCGGTCCCATTTCTTTTCAACGGTTTCGAGCTGCTGACCGAGTTCGTCCTTAGAAGGTGCCGTGCAATCCTTATCTTCCAAAATCATTTTCGAGCCGTCACGAGTCTCAGCGTACTGCGGCTCGATGGTTTTCAGCTCGACCACGGCGCTCTACGGAGATCAAATCACCAATAATTCGGACGACGCAAATGATAAAATAGCATAGAGCAGTGTTGGGATCAAGTCACTACCTTCGAGTCACGAGTCATTCCGAGTCATTGCACATTTTGACTCGAGTCAAGTCAAGTCAATCGATTTTCAAAGGTGACTCGAGTCAAGTCAAGTCACTCGATTTTTGGAGGTGGCTCGAGTCAAGTCGAGTCAAGTCAAGTCAAGTCACGAGTCAAGTCACATTTCAAGTCAAGTTGCCTTTTCGAAGTATGAGGCATGATTACGTCATTGCAATTTGCTAGCTGTCTGAAATACGGATTGAGTGATCATTGATTCCGAACCAATGAACGAATATAGAGTGAAATATACCGACAAGAAGGCGCTGTATCGCTCACATACACGTAGAACTGTTAATCTACGTAAGTAATTGCATAGCCTTAGTTTATATAGTTACCAGCCACAATAGAGAATAGCGAAACGAATTGATAAGATGCAATACATCACTCATTTACACATAGATATGATAAAATTCAAGCTTGCGATAATGGTTGAGGACAATATACACTATATTCGAATTCAATTTCAATAAAACAAGAGGTTCGGTAAAGGTAAGAACAGAGAATAGACATAGACATTTTTCTATTTTATGACTTTACTACTAGAGTTTACGACAACGTAACTGTAAGCTTCGATCACTTCGTTTGCGATCAATTTATTTATGAGAGAACAATCGAGGCTCTGTGAAACGCTCGATCATTGAATGATTGGTCGCTTTCAAGGGTTACACCAGCGTTTCGTGAACAATCCGAACATATGCAAGATACAGTGATTTTTATCGACACCGATTACTTGATGACTTGAAATTGACTCGTGAATTTTGCTCCGAGTCACGAGTCAAATCGCATTTCTGATACGCCGAGTCAAGTCAAGTCAAGTCATTTTAGCAAAGTGACTCGAGTCAAGTCAAGTCATACGAAAAAGGTGACTCAAGTCTGATTCGAGTCAAGTCATGACTCGAGTCATCCCAACACTGGCATAGAGTGGCTCTTGTGTACGGAGACATTAGCCCGCTTGAATATCAGTACGGTGGTCGTAAATGAAAGTTAGATTCAGTTGTGCCGACAGCAAGACCCTTCATTTCCATGGTCAGTGGACATATTATGTGCATGCGACATTTTGGAATGCGACACGAGAACGTGGATTACAGTTAGGTTTATGGGTGCATTTGGGTCAATGATAGCGTTAGGATTCTAATTGTAGTTATAACGCCGCATGCTCAAATGCCGAATATGGGTACCAAAAACAGGTCTAGGAAATTCTGGTCTTACATCTCCGGGATCTGTCTTTCACAGATTACAGTATAGCCCGAAAAAAAACACTTTCTATCACTATCACAATACTTGTAATAATGTTTGTGGGAATTGGTATATCCCAAGTCCTTTACCGCCCTTTTCTTAATTGCTCATAACTCTTGATACACCATGCGACACGAAATGCCTACCTCATGATCATTGATAACATGTTGCACGCTGGAGACTTCCCTGGGCAGGGCCGTCTTCACACGCACGGTGACAACGCCGTCAATAGTATTCAGTCTTCGCAAGATGACGTTTAACCGAGAAATGTAGGTTCTACATTTTTCCTCGTCTTGATCACCTGACAGTACACAACGCAATAACACAACGCAATAACGCAACACAATAACACAACGCAATAATAAACAAATTGCTCGCTGCTAGTCAATGAGAACCTACCTTTATCCAGTTGTTTCGCCAGATGATCAGCATGTTTGATACACTTGTCTACGTCGCTACGGAGCGCTGCCTTTCTCACTGTCAGGTTGGGATCGTCCGTTTGAATTTCTTCAACAGACCGCAGGCCGTCTTTCAATTCTTTCAACGCGTTGTTCCGCTCGGCGGGTGACATAAGCCGGTACTGTCAACACATTATAACAATCAGAAGCGGTCACTAACAAAGTATTTCTACTTTTCGAAGCACTCAAGTAGATTTTTCTTGCACCCGCAGGACTTGGAGTGAAAATAATTTTTGACTATTTTTACTTCAGTTTTCAGGCACAAGTCTAAGATACTTACTTGCTACTTATTAGGAAATGACTGCTTCTACTTGTAGACCGACTGAGTAGAATTCATGTTACTTCTACTTCTACTCGAACGTCAATGACTACTTTGACCACGTTGACTACTTCTACATTACAGTTTTCAGATTTCCACGCAAAACTAGGCCCAGAATACTCACATTTTTACTTACTTGGAAATCACTACTTGTTTTTTGTACTTGAGTAAAAATTTACGTCACACTTCTACTTCAGCACAAATGATGTCTGCTTTGACCACGTCTACTCGAGTTTTCAGTTTTGTAGGCAAAACTAGGCCTTCAATACTTACTTTTTTACTTCCTTAGCAATCACTACTTCTACTTCTAGTCAAGTATATATTTGTTCGAGTACTTCTTCTTTAGTACCAATGATAACTACTTCAACACCTACTCTATTACCAATGCATATAACACATCACAAGCTTTCAACCCTCTGTACTCACGGATTCGATGTTCCACGACATGACCGCGTTTATTCTCTTCTGCAGTGTGATGATGTATATAATGAGCTTGGCCTGGTCGTGATTATCTTTCCATAAATCGACCAGATCGGCGTAATCCCTCTGCAACGCCTCGGCCCTATCGATGGATTTCGGGCTCGGCGGCGGGATATTGAACAGCACCGATGGTGCGTCGCCTTTTTGGTCGACCGAATTCACCACGGTCCATACCGTGGGCTTGGGCTTGTGCATCAGTCTGCATTCTTCGCCTTTAGCTATTGCCAGCTGAACGAGAAGGTAAATTCGATGTCACAAGAATAAAGACGTTTATAAAGGGTAGAAAGTTATGAATAAATAAAGTTTGGAATGTAAAAATCGTAAGAGATATTATACTATTTGTCAATGCATCTGCATTGATATTGGATATTACTTCATGCAGTGCTATTTCGTACACATAATATGGCAAGAACTCCATGTATTTCTTTGATAGGTGTGATATTGTGCTGTTATGGCTTTATGCGCGACACACTGGGTCAAGTAACTAGTAGCCTGTGCTAGGTAGGGCATTGCACATGTCAATTCGACACAAAATATGAAAACGCTTGCTTAACCTTAATACAACCAAATACCGCAATTGTACAAAATCGTAATTCGACACAAAATATGAAAACGCTTGCTTAACCTTAATACAACTAAATACCGCAATTGTACGAAATCTTTAACAGTTGCATACAACATTGCGCATTGCTCACCTCTGTCTGCTTATAACTGCATAGCGCCTGCACGGTTTCGTCATCTCTCTGGACAGGCAACGGGCGACCTTCGACGCATGGAATGTTAGTGCTTCTCGCCATCAAATCGTCGACAGTAGGCTTGAAAGCTTCAAGTTCGCCCTTTATTTGCTGATCACAAAGAGTAAAGATTTAAATCCCACATACTGCAACGTACTGTCGTCTGTAGTGTTAAAATTTGACATATGGATTATAAGATCAAGAACAAAATTGCCGCCAATGCATCCAAAATCAATATTAAAGCGATTAGGCGAAGTAGTAGACAAGGGAATTATGAAAGTGCAAGTCATCAGTTTGCAAAAACTAGGTGAATTTTAAACAGTATCAAACCCTAGACAATCGCTTTTGAAAATATTGCAAACTTTTCAATGTGTGCACAATCTGGAATACACGCCACGCAGCAAGAATTAAGTCTAAATTGCGGGATAACACACGGCATCCCTGCCCTTTAACAAGACAAGACGTCACTGGACCACGTACGACCTAATCTACAATCTAATACGGTTAAACTACGCGAAAGCGTGTTGCAGCTGTAAAGAGCATTACTACGCTCTGAAAAGTAAAAGGCGGGGATATGCCAATATCGTATTCACTAAATCGCGCACGAGAAGGCGTCGTTCAAATAGCATAAAATACGGCGAAAGCTAATGAATAATCTGAACAAGAACAACCTAATGAAGTATGAATGGATACTATGACAGCTACTCGTAGACCTAATAGCCTTGATGAAACTACAAATTACAAGGGGATTGAGAAAATAATAAGACAAGCATCGGCACGATCGACACAGCAGGCAGACTTACCGTGATTTCTCTCTGATGACGGACATAAAGGAACAACGTTAAAACGGTCAGTCTCAATATAACAACACCACTCACCAGTGACGAATATGCAGTTCAAATAACTATATATCAAATGAAGAAGACAGAAACTCGATGAACAACAACACCGGTATCATAAAATCGTGGTACATAAGAAGATATCGAGACGAATCTGCTTAAATCGTGACAGCTAATAAAAACTCACCCTATTTCAACAGTTTTTAAAGTTGGCTAAAGTAGCTTACATAGATTTCTTTGAATAGATACTCGGTCCTATCCGGGGAAACTTCCTGATTGATTTCTTGCATTTTCTCCTTCAAATCAGACTCGTGATTTTGCAGAGTCTTTTCTGCGTTTGCGCAGTCTTGGTGGAACTGAAACGAGTGGTGCAATTAACGATATCCAATCCACGAACAGAGGTAGTATTAGTTGGATAGAATCAAATACTCCAGTCTGCCATTACAATGGAATACATATTAGAAATTGGACCTCTCGAGATTGCTATTGGTCATTATAAATTAGCAGCGCGAGTTCATTCCATAATTGCGTCGTGCCAATTAGGCTTATATAGTGAAATATATATATATCTCCTATATCACTTTATTTTACTTATTCGACTTCAATTGTATCATGAAACATGTATCAGAAAACATCATTGAATTTAACATTCATTTGACACACAGGTACGTATTTTTCCAAACCAAATTTTACACTCTTTTGGTTTCCTTAGTTGTTCACAAATCATCATCATTATCGTCATTATCACCGTGTTTTATTATGATTTCATCCCATAAAAAATAAGCCCCGCCGCGCTACAATGTAACAACAAGTATTGTAATTACATTATAGTTCCCATAAATATTTGCCATTCCCGCAAAACCCAACTTCGCTAAAATCACGATTTGCGTTCACCATGTAATATAACATGTTGTATGTCTCGCATCGCTTGCCACGCTTTTCAACCCCTCTTCATAGCATACCTGGTTATACGCGCCGAAAATATCAACGTGTTGTTCCAGACACGCTTCCAAGCCTTCGACCCACTCGCGTTGATTTCTCAAAGCGGCCAAGCACGTTTGGACGGAATTTTTGGCAGGATGCTCGTCTTTTACAAGTTGCTCACCGTCGTTCACGGTGGCAGAGTACGGAGATTCCTTGGCCGACAGGTCTTCTTTCAACCTCTGCACGAAATGAAAAGCTACTGATGACCACGGATGAAATTTACCAGCTATTATTAATACTTACTAAGGGTGCGACCCAAATTCGGCTAGTGAGTCAATAACACTCGAAAAATCAGGACGAAAGTATTAAAATTAGACAAAACAGATATGTGGGAAGGGATATTATTTAACATCAATACAATAATCACCCCAGTCATCAAACAAAATTATTGCTAATTTTAGTATACAGGATTAAATTGAATTTGGTAGACCTTCCGTATCGTAGCTGCTGTTGTATGCATAAACCTATTTTACCGCAACAAAAATACTGATTCATTGGAAAATTTTGCAGCCACTACCAACACAGATGACTCAATGATAATTCTAGCTGATAGTGGCCACACATAACAAAAAGACAGTAAAACACTAATCATCCATCCCCAAAATATACCACATCCCCATCATAACTGAAGATCGCGAGTAAGATAAAATTTAGGTCAAAAGGAAGTATTCAGGGCATTTGTTGTGTTATCGCTCAGTGCCCACTACAGATAAGACACGAATCAACCGGACTGACCTTGCTTTGATTTTTCAAAGGAGTCACGTCTGATGCGTACGGTGCCAAGTCCCGGTTCGTTTCCTCCTTGTCGACCTTGTTCATCCAGGTGAGATGTTCGTTGGCTTCCCGGAAGAATTTCAGGAGGCTAACTATATCATGCTCTTTCTTGTTTACGGTCATCTGAGGAAATGATAGGAATTGAGTGGATGGGTAATCTTGGCATGCGTAAAATGCCTAGTTACCTGGAGGTTGCTGTAGTTGTTTTCAAGGAGCTCCAATTCAGCGGTGTATTTCTTGTGGTCGTTTGCGTTGTCTTCATAGCGGGCCTGAAGATGGGTGTTATTATAAATTCAATCACGAGTGAAGTTAATAAGTCAAATACAGCGGATTGGCAGAATAATTTTTTACATGGAATATTATACCACTAAATCTCTGGTGGAGTAGAGTCAACATTTCTCTGTTCCAACTACAGATTCGCTGCTGTTCACTGTGATTGCGGTTTTGTTTGTTTGTTTATTTAACAATAACAACAATATTGCGACTTTCGAGTTAAAATCTAGGTATTTTGAAATGTAATCATCAGTATTTTGCCTAAATATAGCAAACGCAGGATGATGTCAATACATCGCCACCAGATCCAGGGTGTAGTTCGAAGCGGAGTCTGATCGATGTCAGAAGTTGGAACCAATAACTGTAACAGACTACTTGAGCCCAATTATTCGAATTGTTAAGCCTGTGACGTCAAAGTTGGTGATGGGACTATTGATATCTAAATTATTTTCAATCCTTTACTGCAGTTGCTGACGATTACCCCTGACCAGCGTCAGTCGAAGATATTCGCGTTCATTTCAATATGAATAGCTTTGTATATCAACATCTGCATCGCAAAATATGACGTCGCAAGCATAAAAATCTGCATAATCGAGACTTGAGTCATCTGTTCGCTTCGATTATTATTCAACTTTTCGTGCCTGTGACATCGTGTTTTGTGATAAGACTGTTCGTATACAAAGTTCCTTTCAACTTTCTGCTAGTTGCTGACGATTACCCCTGACGAGTGTCAACCGAAAATATCAATATCTTGTTCAATTTTCACCTTTGCTTTAGCGCACTTATCCAATTCCGACTGGAAGTCTTCTACTTCTTCGCCAATGTCGTTGAATTTCTTTAGCTGCTTCTCGGCTTGAGGTAAGTCACTGCCAAGCGGGAAGGATTGGGCCTCGTCCTGAAATTGAAAGATTTCCCAGACGTCATCAACCGGTGTAGGCTATAGCCTTTTCGAAGAGTGTCAACTCACGGTTTTATCGGCGACCCATTTCAACGCTACTCGCAGCGATTTGTAGTCTTGCGTGTCTTCCAGCTTGGGACGGAGCTTGAGCAGGATCGCTTCCCTCACGCTGGGAGCGTTCTTCAGCGCAAGTTTGTACGAAGAATTCAGCGCCACCCATTTTTCGTGCAGTAGGAACACCCTGTACGCGAATCGCAATCACTAATAGCGTGAAGGTAGCAAACTAGAAAATTTTCAGATTTTTCAAATTAGATTAGTAGAACTAGAATTAGGTAATTTGCAAAACACGGAAATAAAATTACAAGTAGAAACAAACACAATACGAATCAAATTCGGTTCATATTAAAAGTCCATCATCATAACCATGAGAATGACAAATGTCTGCACAATAAACTTGATGGTTTAGCACTACACAATTCTCTTTTTGTATTTTCAGGACAACCACAAATCAGATTAGAATTAAAATTAGAACATAGAGTCATTTCAAAAATTATATTAGAATGAGGTAATTAGATTACCGAACTTTCAGTCTTATTAAACAACTAGAATTACTTGTTGTTTAAGTCTGTAATTGGGTACGAAACGAGTGGCACGGTAAATGCATACGTTTTGTACATGTCCTCGGCTTGGTGGTAATCCTCGTCTTTCAGAGTTTGAACGTCGACAAACATTTCTTTGATGTCACCCTCGCTCGGGCCCAGGCAAGCGTCGACTTCTTTTCTGATTTCCTCTGAGTCGTCACCCTCTGTTTCAATCTGCAACGCGAATTGTCAATAGGAATACTCTGGCAGATAGGCATCAACGCGGCACTCCTACCTTTTAAAGCACTCAATATATTTCGCCTATTTTCGATACGTGCTCAATAACTACTGTTTCTAGACAATTTCAAATTCTACTCGGAAGCTTTGAATCAAAATTAATTACTTTTGATTTTGTTAAGTAGAAAATAGTTCCCATCACTTTACCCGTGAAATTGTCATATTGCATCATCGGGGTGGCTTGGTACGCTTTCGAAAATAGCAGCTATTCGTAGCGTCATTAGTGATTTCACGTTACTCGCGAATATTCATCGGGCATCCGGCAATTTAGAAAGTAGCCGACTTCCCATATAATACTACATATTAGTATCTACATTTTGAAACTCTTCAAGTACTCTTTCGGCCTTGCCTTTTCTACTTATGAAGTGTATTCCCATGTTAATCTCTACTTTTATTTGTAATTGAGTAGCAATGCTGACCACTTTGACCATCTCTGGAAATAGCCGACGTTAGTTACTTACGGTTTTGATTAGCTTTTCCGCTTTTTCTAGATTTTTCCTGCAAACGGCGGCTTTCCTGTTGATGTTCAGCACCAGATTATGAAGTCTTTCGAGTCTACAGATACGAAATACATTCGGTTGGTCACGAGATGAAGTGTTGATTGACCGCACTCAAATTCACCGTTCACTCCGACAGACAAACCAAAACTACTTCGAATTTGAAGAGGGTTATTTCGGTTAAACTGCAGCAGGATCAAAAGTAGAAAGGGACGGTGCCTACACAAAGTGAGATTATGTAAAACCGATAAACCTTTTTCAATATGTGAATTCAAAAATACGTTTAATCGGCTGTGATGCTTTCATGCATACAGATGACCAGGGCATAAAGAACATCCTGTTCGCAAACCTGGCGATGACACCTTGTCTACAACGTGAGTTGCTTTAATTGGCGTGAAGCCGTTACTTGGTTACATAGGCAATTACACAGTCTCAGCAAGTGGTCCAAAAGGACTAATTCCGCATTATAACGGCGTTAATTACGTACAAGATAGTCGTAACGTCAATCAATTCGACCCCATGCGGTAAAACTGAATTTAGAATTTACCTACTATAACGGCCCATGCCCGACATACTCAATACAGTTACTCACCTCCTATACTCCGCAGACAAAGCCGCCTCCCTCTCGTCATTAGCCGCCATCAGCTCGGCCCAAGCGGCTTCCACCTTCTCCGGTTCGTAACCCTCCTGGACTTCGAACCTGCCCAGAGACTGCTCCGTCATGCTCTTGAGCGCGTCGAATTTCGGACGGACGTTGTCTTTGTCTTTCTCCTTCTCCTTCAGCGGCTCTTCTTGGAATCGCTTGATTTCGCGGATGAGATCTTTGGCGTCGCTCAAGGTCGTGCAGGGAATGTCGTCGCGTTTGCGCAGTATCACGATTTGCTTCTGTATCCATTGCATGATGGATGTGACCAGGATGCGGTATTCCTCCCACGAGTACTGCCATTCCTAAGTTAGAGAGGCAATTATGAGGTATAGATTAGTTTAGGTTAGGTATAGATTCAAAGATGACACCGCATCCATGAGGCACACAGATATTCCAAACATCGTAGTATCCGCAAAAATCCAAATATTGACATTTTTCACCCGCATCCAGCGTATATAGTTGTTAGTAACCGCAATCAGAATTATTTTGAAAAATACTAGTACAACGATTCGACGGCGCGGAATATTCATGAATTGCAGCATCACAGTATGTTGAAATTTGTCATTTCATATGCATTTGGTTTACATACATTTTAGTAACTTGTGAGTTGAGAGAGCATCTCTGAGGCATACAGACATCCTAACCGAAATGGATATTTTTTAAATAGATTATTAATTCAACGATTTTGCATTGCATCATTAGCCTGGACTGGGCTCAAAAATCCAAATGGGGAAATTAGCAGTCTGCGCCTGGCCAGCTGGCATGGATGGCTTTAATAACTTACGAGTGGAGATTATGAACTATGATCATATGGGATGGAGTTATCAGCAGTTGTCCGTATCATTTCATTCAATTCATTCCTAATTCATTGAAGCCATATGCGATTAGTTGACGGGTGCAAAATTTCACGGATAGATGAAGTAAGACCACACAAATTTAATCCTACTTGGCGTATTTGAATAGAATTTTAGGGGCACAGAACTTCAATATACAATTAAATAATAGGTTCATATTCATATAAACCCGAATTATTCCGATTTATTTCACTCATCATATTCGCTTCAAATATGACTCAGCAGTCAGCATTCGTAAGTCATTACAATGCAAACGATTACTAATCTCTCAACCATTTGTTGTACCACAATTAGCACATGGACTAACAAATGGCCGGTCAGCAAGTTTCACGAAAAATTCAATTGACCGTATGTGAATCAAATGCTACCATTACCTCAACTGTAATCGATATCGGGAAAGGCGGAACTTTCGGGAAGGCGTCGTACACCGACGACACGTACGTAATCAATGAACGCTCGTCGGGTTTCTCAACATCAACATCTGAAATGAGGAAATTCTATGAACCGCATCAAGCATTGTGACGTTCCGTTGACCATACAATGGCCATTGGAACGTGAATCAACCGCAGACCCTACATTCTAGGAACACACAAAAGGGCAAGTAGTGGTCAAAAGCCGGCAAGCACATTGCATAAACATTACCAAGAATGGACTTCTACTGAGAGTTTTATTCATAAGATAATGTAATGAAATACGTGTTCAACAACTTATCACATGGTAACAAAACATGGGTTCGCACAAAAAAGTTTTTTACCCTCTGGATCAAGCAGGCGGGTTACGCCAAGCTCTTTTTCCGCAATGGAGAACGCGTCTTCCAGGTTGGTTCGATTGTCCGATTTACGAACTTTGTCCATATCCACAAGTTCCGGACTGTAATAAGCACGCATTGTTATCATACATATCACCTGATTCTATCAAGTTTCAAGCGGATGATTAAAATCTTGAGAGAGGAAAAACCACAATGAAAGGGTAGTAAAAATCAGCGTTGAAGTAGGCGAGTTCTAATATAGGAATATCACACTTACCGATTTCTATGTATGATAGCATTGAAGGCTTTGCCATCTCTCCAGCAGGATGTGAAATTAGTCATTTTGATGTCGTAACCTTCCATATTTCGTTGTGCCCAGAGCAAGAGCGCCTGCTTGGCGGACACATCTTCTCCACCTTCAACGGCTATGTCCTCGATCTGAATTAACAAGACATAAACAAAAAATCTACATGGAGTTAAGGTATGTTTCTACAGTTCACAATTAGCGTAGGCAATCACCTGGAAATGGAGGATGATGGACCAAATCAAACCCAGAGTGAGCTTTGGATTACCATCTGTGATGTCATCGTTTCTGATGTTCACAAGCTTCAACTAAAGGCAGAAAATACGCGTTAAACAAATACACAGAGATAAGACCCATCAAACCTGAGAAATTATGCCAAGATTGTAGAACGTAGAGAGTAAGGTGCGACTGTGCCGACTAAGATACTTTATGCGGTAATTATGAGCAATGACCCTGATATTTTTCATTGATTATTATAATTTTATTGTATTCCCTTGTTTAACCACTACAATCAAAGTATTAAACGAGGTGAACAAAGTGCATAGCAACATTACAATCCATTCAATAGATGATGTTGGCCAAACTAAGTTAGTTTAAACCTAATCTGACGTGTTAAGTGTTTACGAAAGAATCAAGCAAATACATCGGCAGTGTTGACAGCGTAAGATAAGACTTCACACCTTTCAGTTTCATGAGCACATTTACATGCCATATTTATTTAAAAGGAATTAGAGTGGCTATCTCCATTTACAACCCTCGTTGTGCAACAAAAATATAATTACTATCGTTATTCTGAACAATCTGTAAGCATGAAAACGTACCTTTCGCTTTTTTAGAAAATCCAAGGCAATCTGCACGTTTTGGAGTCGGTGAAATCTCATTCGGCCCTTTTCGCGTGGCTAAACAAAGACATAGACCATTATAAATTAAGCTCAGTAATGAAATAATATAAATTTGAATAATAACAGACCGATTCTCACATATATCAATCATTCAATCAATCAATTTGTTATTATAATCATTCACTAAAATCAACAATGTAACAACAGAAGAAAAAGTAGAAAAAGAAGAAAGGATGGCCATAATATATCAGAAGAGGTTCACAACTTTCGCCAAAAAATCATCACACAACTCACCAATCTCATTTGATCCATGTAGTTTCCCTCCCGTGGCTTCAGAAGAGACGAGAACAGAATAAGAAGAAAAGAAGACGCATAGATTGCGGAAGATACTTTGCCGCTTGAACTCGTGAAATACAGAGCACGAGCAGCCGTTCAAATGAATATTTGGATTGTCTCAAGAATCATTATTTCTGTAACCCGGATGTGTCTAATTGCGTATAACTCTACGAACACAATAAATCTTCATTAGCATACGTGGTATGCATAATGAGAGTTCCCAATTAATTGTCTATACTAGTTGCTGACGATTACCCCTGGCGAGTGCCAACGGAAAATATTCGGGTATATTTCAATATGAATATATGCTATTCAATTGTATATTAAACTTCCGTGCCTCCAAGAAGATCTTCACGTTGAATTTATTGGGATATTCTGACGAACGTGATTTACCATTGACTTCGCCTTGACTTGTAATATAAAAATATCGACCAACATAACAGGCGAACAGGACAGTTCAAGAGTTGACCACGAACCCAAATTATTTCAGTGATATCAATAATTACGACGACAAAAATACATTATTGAGATTGTATAAACAAACTCCTTCCGGGAGGCACATAGCAATTTCGTGGAACTAAATGCAGAAATAGCACGATCGCACAAAGCGATATTTATCATTGGACCGCGGCCCCATTGCGAGCACGGGTATTTTCGGATTATTCGTACCTTGTTCAGCACAATTCAGTTCCCACAAGATGAGCAGTTTATTGGAATTTGTACCGCTGTATTACCGGGGGGGTGGCTTACAAAGGGACAAATTTACCATTTCCGCGAAACAGTATCAAATCGCGGGCTCAAGTACAATAAAAGAGCCTGGCGTGAACGTCTAGGAAAGAGCACGACGGCGATTGGCCTATTCAAACCGGCAAAAGTCAGCGACAATGGAAAAGGTCGCCGCGAAGTTAAGCCGGTCATTACGCACGGCTGAACGGAGGCGCTATCATTTAATTCCTTCCGTTTCGGCCAAACGAAGGTTCTGGAGAACGGGAATGCGAGACAGATACGAGAGAGAAGACACAGAAGAGGAGTCACATTTGGAGGAAAATGCTAATTGCACCAATATATCAGGCAATGAGTTCAAAGAACCGCAATAAAGCCATAAAAGTAGTAAAATAAATTGATTATATCCAGCTTCGCAAATACGTCAATAAAAATGTCGTCACGTGAGTGATGAGATTTGAAGTTAGTAGGTAGTCGAATCTACACACAGGATTGCAATTCCATCCTTGTTTTTCAGACTTGTCCTTATTATTGGCCTTTTTTATTTTTTACCTATCTACAGTAAGTTTGTCTTTAATTTTGAGAATATGGCCGTAATTGCGTAGTCATCAGCTAAGCAATAAGGCCGTGTGCAGGTGACATTAGGAACTGGACAGGACAAACGTTGTGTTGACTTTTTTAGTCATCCGTTAACTAATTTAGCGTTCTGTTTGATTGTCTGTCCTTGTTATTCACCTATGTCGATGGCAAACACTATCTATAAACGTTACACCCGGGATATCTAGATAACTCAACGAAAATATCATACGTTTCACCACATCGTGACGGACTTGATTGACAAAAGCACATCGCGCTTACCAGTGTTTCTCCTGAGAGAACTTCAAGCAAAGCGATTAGGTTGTGACCATCTCTCAAATCTTCGTACAGATTGTCGACTTGTCTGCGACTCTGCGAAACACATACACCAATCTCAATACAGTGAAGTCATTTGCAATCTGCGGTCGGCGTGAATGCGGAGCAAAAATAAGAATACGCGAAATCTGCGCCGGCAGGCATAGTCGGCGAAGTTATTTAATCTAATCATTTCGTCTATCATACCTTGACTAGATATTGATTTATCCACTTGGTGAAGGTTTTCTTCTGTACTCTGTCGCGCTCGTCTGCGAAAATAAATGGCGCACGGTCACATCGCTTGTACAAAAAAAATGTGCATGTGCGTTGTGTGGCTGTTTGAGGGTTTAGAGGATTAGGAATATCAAGTAATGTTGCATTTAGAAATTTGCGTGCATGAGGAATTCGTGGTTACAAACGGCTGCGATGTTTCGATAAATATCGTAAATATGCAATCTAATCATCAATGGACGCATGTAAAATCCGATGTTCCATGCACCGACTCGCTGCATTTAATCCACGGTGGACATTAATAATACAGGAGTTGAACAACGACGATGTAGGAATAGCTTGCATATTGCATTAGTCGGCAATTGCAAATGCGCTTTTCAAACTCATATTTTCGCAGGATTTTCCGCTTATTGTGTTCATATAAGACGGTAGGAGTGTAACATGACCAAGTAAACAGTTTGACAGATTAAAAAGTGTGTCAAGGATTCTCTGGCTACAGCATCACCCCGATGCAGTAACTCATTTTCGGATTAAAACTAGGACCGCTACAACTACGAACACATTACAGCAAGTGCTGTAAGCAAGAGCTGGTAATTCCACAGTAAATAATCGACATAGCCGCTTACGGTTACGATCTGCTACCCATGCCGCCAAAACTGAATACGACCGAGTCAGGGCGTGACGGCAAGCCAAACAGAGTATTGTATGTCATAGGATCTCGTCATCGTGACATTATATGCGGCGACCGCCGGCGGTATGACGATCGCTTGATTAAATATCACATTACTATTGGTTTACGCCAAAGTAAGCGGTTCTCAACGGGAACACGCGTCTGTAACGTAACGAGGTTACCATTAAACTCTGTACGCATTTTCATTTCGATACAGTACGGTTCTGTTCGAAAATGCCATTCAAAACCACAACCATAACGCATCCAAAATAAGATCCTTATTTGTCAAGTGAGTTAAGAATATTCCGAGAACTCACGCACTAAAGGAACCGGCGTATGTACGTACCATACAGTTTGGTGGTGTTATCAATACATTAGCCGCATAAAAACAACACGAGTGGACTCGAAATTGTTGTAGTGATGTTCTAGTTTTACGTTCAAAAGTCAGCCGGGCGTATCACACAACACGACCATATTACGGCGCGGAAGGTCAAATTAAAGGGTCCTTGTCTAGCAAAAGCCAACGCTATCATGTTTTACACAAGGCGTACACGACCCAAGAAAACCTTAAAGTAAGAAACATCTTAACCTCTGCCCTCGTCTATTTTCGATTCGAAGCCGTGCTCGAAATCCGGATTTTCGGAAGCCGCCCTCCTGGACCTCCATCTATCCATGTCCTCCTCGTCCTCCTCCTCGTTCTCTTCTTTATCCCACCTGTGATTCTCCGATCCCTGACCGGAATTTTCCTCTTCGCGCGGACTCGAAAATTGTAGCGATTCCGTATGCTTTACATAACGTTCTCGTGTCTCAGTGACGGAAGTGTGAACCTCGCGGTGCTGCACTACAGTCGCCGCTACCCCTTGTCCTGATAACAGAGTTTCCGAACGGCTAAATTGAGCAGTATATTCGTTCTGGTTATCTGCAGTTGAATCCTTGCTGCTGACTTGATTGAACTGGGTTCTATTGACGGCCCCTCTCTCGGTAACTACCTTATTAGACGCTTCGCTGGCTTTGTCTACACGCCTCCACGATCCATTGTACGATGGGTCGTATCCATTCGGCGCGCTTTGCTCTCGCTTGTCATTCTTCCGGTATCCGCCGCGAAATTCCATGGTCGGTTCGCGTGGACTGAATCCGAACGTGGCGTTGGGGCCGGCACCGGCCTCTGCGATCTTATCCCGGCCACGGCCATACGCGGGTCTAGCGGGTTCTGTCTTTGATCTGTACACATTTCTGCCGTCGCCTGCTGCAGAGGTACTCTGCGCCGACTGTACCCTACCTCGCCCCATTCCTGCTCGTGGTTTAACTCCTCGCCTCAAAGTGCTCGGGACCACTTCAGGAGGTAAATTCAGATACTCTCTCACGTATTGAATCCCGGAATCGGTCAGAGTCCAGTAATAATGTCTCCAGCAAAATGTTTGCTTCACAATCCCTTTCGATACTAGAGACTGCATCGCTTTGACAACGTGCAGGTTCGGAATAGGTCCTCCGTTTATCGTGATAGTCTCGTGGTTACCGCGAGTGGATTTGTGCGCTACGCAAACCCCGTCTTCGAACAGCGATTGGTATATGGCCACTAAATGGCCTTTAGGCATCAACATTACTGATCACGTTAACTAAATGAATAACACTGACATTAAGACGCGGTGCATCACCAATAATTTCTGCCAGTCCTGCCACCTACTCAATTGCAACGATCTCCGATAATGCGAGCACCTAATCCAACGCAGCTACGAGCGTGTCAACAACTCGCATATAGTGTCAATTGCCAATATCTGATATCGTCATGCGCTTGACGCATAAACACAGTTCGTGGCAGTTCTATGAAGCGGCGCCGGAGGCTACGGCGAAACACGGCGTATTAAATCCGACACTGAAGGACGCTCGGTTTAGCGACCTACTAGAAAATAACACCGGCACTCGACGAGGCTTAAATCTTGCGCTCGACACGGTACCATCTGACGTCAGAGGCACAGCAAAAAAAAATCGATATGATCGTGGGCGGTACTTGACTTTCTTTGCGAAGTCTACATGGGCACGCATCGCTTTGAATTATGGACGCGGCACGGTTCAGTTCATTTGATACCGTTTATTCCGAATACGAAGAGAGTCGATAACACCTAAAATGACGCGAGCACCAACCCCATAGTTATGTGGCGCAAACTAGCTTTGGTAGCGAGGTTTGAGGTCCACTATCGAATACGAACGCCTAATTGAGAGATACAACGATGTTTTGCTTGGAAGTATCTCCATGTTGTGCTCCTTTAAATCTTATCATTCACCGGAAACTGGCTGAAAAGGGGCCAAATACAACATGCTTGGCGGGACATTTCAATTTCAAGAATCCAATGCCGGCGGTCGGCAATGCTGATTGCTCGTGACCAGGGGCGTAGCCAGCCGAGATGAAAAGGGGGTAGAACTGAATAAAGGGGGCAGAATGAGCCTCTATGCGTCATACCAGGGCCTACTATATTCATGGCCTTATCTCCCACAAAACACTTGAAAGAGCTAACAGGCCGACGCTGCAAAACAGACATCAGCGATTGACTCAGGAATTGTTTTGATTTCGCTTCTCATGACAGACTCCTCGCGTTTTGAAGCGCGCAGTTTTCATTCTTCAGCGAGTTCTCGAGTAGAAGGGATGTTATGAGCTTTGACCATCTTATGGTATTAGACCATCTTATAGTATAAGGTAGGCTACCGTAATGCGATTGTGCTACTATGAAGCAGTCCCCTTAGTTTGAATTGTTATAGAATGATACTGTGACTAACTAATACTACAGGGACGACTGTTTCCTTATTGTAGTGGAGATAGGTTTAGCTGCCGTTTTGAACGGCTTATAGCATGAGGTAAGATGCCGTTATGCAGTTGGTAAATAATTCTTTATGTTGCGATATTACGCACGCACACCACAATATTTTAAGAAATTGCGATGGTAGTTCAGTGACTGATTGTATACTTGGTGAATCAGGTTTGGCTTATGGCTAAATAATCGATAATGGTCAACAAGTGCTGTGTTTATGGTTGTAAGTCTGGATACTTGACAACTAAGAAAAAAGTTTCGTCGTTTCAATTTCCATTTGATGATACGGAGTTACTAATGAAATGGACAGCTTTTGTGAATAGACGCGATTGGAAGCCAACTAAGAATTCTGTAATTTGTGCGTTGCACTTAGAAGCAAAGTACATCAAAGACTGTGGCTTACGAAAAAAGCTACTTTGGGATAGAACGCCAGTCCCTTCCATTCGATCCGAGCAGGAGCTGCAACGGCCTTCGCTGATCCCGACTGTGTCTCCTTGCAGAAAACCATCAAAGGAAAGGATATTCCAGAAAGATGAGTTGAAAGATTTCAAGCTGGCCGATAAAATAAGCAGCTTATCAGATTTGACTGAGTCACATGCTCCACAAGGCTATACCATGTACAAAAGAGATAATGAATATGTGATTTTCTACCATTTGGAATTCAATGATTTCCCAAAGGTGTCAAAGATGATAAGTTGCATGTCAAATTGCAGTGTGATGGAAAGAATGTTCCCTTGCCACCTTGGTTCACACAAGGCACCAATGCTACCCTGACTAGATTTATAGTGCTTTACTCAACTTTCCGCAATATCTCAAAAATCTCCGTGAAAATTCCCAGCACAGTTTACTGGACGAGCTTCAAAATCAAATATATTACAAGACTGATGGCCATGCTCATATTCGATATTCATCCGAAATGATTCGTTTTGCTCTACTACTTCGGTACACATCTGCACAAGCTTATAAAATGCTTACAAGAAGCTTTCCCTTTCCGTCAATGTCAACCTTGAGCCGATACAGCAAAGGGAGCTTTGACGCGGTTAAAGTTCTGGAAATTATGAAAGAAAAGGGAGAAATCTCCACTGATATAATTTTGATGATAGATGAGATGTACTTACAGAAAGGTGTTCAATATCATGCTGGTAAATATTATGGAGCAGATGAAAGTGGTTACCTATATAAAGGTATTGTTGTAATGATGGTCAATGGTCTCCAAAAATCAACATCAATAGTGGTGAAAGCACTGCCAGAGATCGAAATTTCGGGGAAATGGTTAGCAGACGAATTGCTGGATTGTATTGCTACTCTCAATCGCCATGGATTTTTTGTTCGAGGACTTGTGTCGGATAATCATCCATCCAATGTAAAAGCATTTTCAATAATGAGAGAAAAATACCCTGGCAATGATGAGTTCTCTCTTCATCATCCAACCTGCGCCAAGAAACGTATCTATTTTTTGATAATGTCCATCTTGTAAAGAACATTCGGAACAATTTGCTCCGAGCCAAAAAATTTGTTTTTCCTCCATTCTCATTCACCGTTGATTCTTTGAGTATATCATCGCCTGGTGGATTCATTGCATGGAGCGATCTTTACAAAATCAGAGATTGTGACGATAAGCTGGATTCGAATTTACGTAAAGCGCCAAAATTAACGTTTGCCTCATTGCATCCAAGCAATAACAAACAAAATGTCAATTTAGCTCTTGCTCCATCCCATGAGTCGACCATTGCAGCTTGCAAAAGTTACTTGCCTCACAGGGAAGATATTGCTTCATTTTTGAGTCTTATTAATGCTTGGTGGACAATTGTAAATTCCTGTAACAGAAATTCAGGAAACCCCTTGGCCGAAGCAGTGGTCCCACAAGATAGCAAAATCAATTTACTACAAGATTTCGCTAATTGGCTGATAAAATGGAATGGATAAAACCCCCAGAATTATTGTTTGTCAAAGCAAACCTTCAATGCTCTGATTGAAACCCTGCAGTCACAATCGCTGCTGATGAAAGACTTGTTAACAGAGGGGTATGAATATGTGGTTCTGAGAAAATTCCAAAGTTATCCTATTGAAAGAAGGTTCTCACGGTATAGGCAAATGAGTGGGGGGAGGTTTCTGGTTGGTTTGACAGTAGTTACCAATTCTGAAAAGATAATACTTCTCCGTTCCATCCTAAAAATTGACATTAATTACTGGGAGCATGATATTGGTGTTTCAAGTTCAACACATTTTGATCATTTCAAACAAGTCATTGAAGGTGTGGCTACTGAAATTACCGGATCAGTTTTATCTCCTGACAGTGAGGAGGTTTCGTATGTTGTTGCAGGGTACATTGGTAAGAAGGTCCTCGCAAAATTGGCTTGTGAAATATGTTCTGAGTTATTTTGTGATGACTTTGATTGCGCAAGTTCACGTTATTTCGATTTACTCGATCGTGGGGGACTGCTTGCTCCTTCAGAACCACTCGCTAAGTTTGTTGCATCCGCTTTTTCAATCCTAGATGGTTCTGATAAAATAATCTGCTCTCATCCTCGGGTTGCAGTGAGGGAAGCTGGCGAATATGTTTTGCATCGTTTTGGGAGGGCCTTGCACTTTGCATGTTACGATCATCGAGATCGAGCTTTGAAATTAGCCAGCAAAATTATTGTGAACATATATTACAATAACAAGCAGAAGCTGGTAAATGCTTCTGTGAGAAAAGACGGTGTGAAGGATTTTAAAAAACGGCAATTGAGCAAAACGTAGCTTACATACTTCAGTGATACATTTGATGAACAGTACTAGTTATCGAAGCTTATATGACTAAGCCACATGTTCGTTTTTACCAATTTATTCTTCACGTGCATTGTTTTCCATGCAATAAAATACTTTGCATGAGCATTGAGCAAGTCGGGGTATTCTTAATAGTTAGCTTACTTGGTGGATAACTGCATCTGCGACGCTGTCACTAGTCACTTTGTGTTCTTTAGCGTGGAAGTACGGCTTTCGCCTGTTATACGGCTCTATTAGACTTATCTGAGGAAAGGTGTCTGGTAGCGAAAAGCGAAATCGTATACATAATCGCTGATGTATGTTTTATGAGCATCGGCCTGTTAGCTCTTGCCGTTGTTCTGTACCAGATAAGGCCGTGAATATAGTAGGCCCTGGTCATACCTATAGCGATAGCGACTTCTGTATTCCGTACGTACGCTTTTGAAAGCGTAACTAATTGGCGGATCTAATTACTGAAAGCGAGTTAGCAATCAACAGCCTGCACGGGGATCTTGTTAGCAATCAACAACTTGCACGGGGATCATGTTACGATGCGCACGCGCTCATCCCGTGACAGTGCAGGAGATCTTATTTGTATTCAAATAAGTAATCGACCTTGAAACAATACCAGAACAACATTTCACGACGAACACGAATCTATACAGCGCAGAATCTGTTATATCTTCATGAATTTTGACATGATTCAATTCGCGTGTAAGAGTAACGTCTTCTCGGCGTTTTAATTCCATTCATTTCGAATATAGCGCACATACTAATTGTACCGGCGTGTGAATAATGACTTATTCGGCTATTGAAGGCTGAATGCGTCCCGGTGGGATACCGATCACTAAAGGCATAATCTAGTATGACGTATACATGGTCAATTGGTCATTGAGGTTAAGACAATGCACAACAATGGCGTCAAAAATAAAACCCGAATCGAATGTATTGTGTCTTCACGCTGTTTTGGGGAACAGGCTTGAGTTCGGCAAAGCACGAATTAGATGCGATTGCTTTAAAACATGATTTCATTCAGTTATAAGTTGTTATTTTCATGTTATTAATGTTCGTTATCGTTTACAATGAACTGTTGATGAGAAAACAACACGTGAACGACGCGACAAATGTTATTATTGCGCGACGGCTGCATTCAGAATAAAGGGATTAAGCTGATCGCTAACCCTCGCCGAGAGAAAAATGTAACAGTGCCTCTTTCACGCTTGCATAGACGCGCTTCCATAGACGAGAGATCGACGAGAAAAAGGCATGTAATCAGCGTCGGCGATCGGCGTCGCGCGCAGCAAGTTGAAATTAGGCGATAACGTGAAGAAATGTTGTTATAGCAATAGCGTTGACTTGGGATTTTCGGGATAGAATCGAGCCTGGAAGGGGATAGAATCGAGCCTGGAAGGGGGTAGAACGTTCTTCAATTCTACCCCCCTGTCTACGCCCCTGCTCGTGACCACTGCGATTTCTTTACGACTGATAGATAGTTGAAGTGATGGAGCCCATGGATGGGATATTAGGTGAAATTGATATAATTATCGAAGTATACTACGACATTCGCGCCGCAGCGCGATATTTTGGCGCATCGGTTCACGCTTCAGTGTAAGTATGTCATGCCCATGGGCGTAGTCGGAATGAAAATTTGAGAAAAGACGACAGAAAAAACATGTTTCGACGATTATGTGACGTCACGACCACGTTGTGACGCAGTGACAACGATGACGCCGCAGTGCGCGAGTCGGAAATTGTACGGCAAAGGAATCTGTCGCCCCCTACTACGGCTACGCTACTCCATGCCGTATTTTTCACTAAAGTATATTTTAAATTATAAAAATTTGTTTCTATTGGTAATAAGGATCACGGAGATTGAATGGTTATCTATAAACAGATTATTGCATCGATTTCAAAATTACGTTAACAGTTCATAAGCTATGAGCTGATTTACTGGGGCGCGCACGTGGCTTTCACTGCTGACTTTTAAACCCGATTATCTTGGCTTTGCACAGATATTGCATACGGTAATTGAACCAATACCACGAACCCAGTCCGACAATTGCAATTCGTAGTATTACCACGGCAGTGCCTGGCGGTCCCGCATTTACTATACTGAATATGTTCCAACCAGCACTCAACAAACTGCCTACACTGCCTCTGCATAAATGACATTGCAAACAATACAAATTCCGCATTGCAGACACGAAAAACGTGGGGCGTATTGTCGCCAACTTCGAATGCTCCCATCATCTACCAGACAGATTCTATCTCATAACGGATAACTCTCCGACCTCGACATATCAAACGCACAATAAAATGATTCCTTCTTCACGGCCTATTAGTTCCATTGAATTTACTATGTCTACCGGCGTTTGACAAACTATGAATTTCGTCTAATACCCGAAGACAGATAACGCCCTGTTATGTACATATGTGCACAGGCAGCGACACACTCACCGGAACGAGGTACAGTTGCTGGTTATGTATTATTTAAAAGACTTATTACGCGGTAAAACATTCGAAAAAGAGCGATGCACACACAATCCGTAAAGCAAATGAAATAACATAGGAGATGAAAAAGGCCATTTGGATAATAATTGCTTAGGTCTAACGAAATCTACGGGAGAACAAGCGCATACAAACCACGAAGAAACATTCACATCGCGAAGCGTTCGATTCCCAATGTTATTTTATGGATAGTAAGCTGTCGGGGGATAAATATCGTGTATACTTACCGCAGTATTTCACAATGACGGTTGCCATAACATCAGATCCTCTGGAAGATCTTATATACGAGTGCTGCGCCATTGTGGTTTTCTTGGGGTATCCACTCTACGGATTGCTATCAGGATACTTCCAAGATCAACGGTGAGTATACTGCTAAACGCTTGACTGTTAGATACGCAGCTGACTGAGGTATCCAACTCCCATCCTTACAATGCTGCAGTTCAGTTTGCGACGTCCCGAGAGGCCTACACTACACTACACACAGTGATATCGTGGCTGCTACGTTGAACCTCGAATTAGCGCTTTGAATGCAGTTAATATTCAGCGATTAAATTACTGTACGGTGCTTCATAAACCGCAATTTCCTGGACTTATCACAGAATATGACGCTTGCGACAAATCATACTGATATCAAGATGCTAAATGTCACTTAAAGGCAACAAAAAACGAATTGCCGAATTGGTAAACAATGTGGCACTCGAGACCTGCAAAAGAACACGTAGACTTACAAATCATCTCACTACTGAAGAATTCAGACCATCTTTAGTAAATCATTAGCTTTGAACAACAACTTAGATCACTGTATTAGATAGCAGCGACCTTACGCTATCTGCCTTCATTAGACCGGCTACCGTCGGGAGAATTCCATCCACCGCAAGGCACCACACACGCCAGCAATACAACGAGTGTGCCCGAGGCTTCATGCTATGAGGAACAGTACTTCGTATCAACATCAACTCTACATTATTTAGTATGAATTCCTGAAACTCGACACTTTTCAGTCAAACAAAACGCAGATGTCCTTCAATGGCATATGCGGAATTTTAATCACAGCACAAGCGAAGTAATAGCATTGCCGCACTGGCATAGTATTGGAGAGGACAATGTTCATAACGGTTGAATTGATCAGGACAATGTAATTTACGAACGGATCAATCCAGTTTACGAAATGAGTTTACCATTAAATCAAGGCAGTAATACATCGCTTTGCAGTACTGTCACATGTATGAAGCGTATGGCTGCACCAGAGTAAGCCTGCTTAGCATGACGATATCAAACACGTGTTAAAAAGGTATACTATACAATACAAGCGGAAATGCACATGATCAGCAAAAATTAAGTACTTCTCTTATGACGAATGATTTGCTCATCAGGATGTTATGGTAGACAAACTAGGTTGTACGTACAAACTCAAACCAAACATTCAAGCGTTGAAGCGAGATTACAAAAGTGGAGTTAGCACTGCACAATTAAATCCCGCCACCGTAGATGGGATGCCAGCATGAGAAATGGATATCTGCAACATAGTTGTTACAAGACTGTGCTGATTTGGCAATGGTCATACCAAAGCCTTGCACAATTATGAGACGACTCAAGGTTAGGCAATACTTATTCGCTACGTGAATAGCTGTCTAATGTTTATTTATCAGTGCTAATAATCCAATTCGAGACTTGCTCTTTATGACCTCCAAACATCAAAACAAATCTCGGCTACCACGCTACTAAATCGCGCCCTTCCAAGTGAAACGAGAAACACCCACGCCACCAAACACTGAAGTGGCAATCCTCTTCTAAATAACTCAAAAACTTTACAAAATAGCCAACCACCGCGAATAAATACTCAACGTTCGCACCGCAACACCATACGGTTCCATTCTCATAGTTATCAGTCCGCCGATATCCCGTAAATCTAACCGCGCCTAGATCTATACCGTTGTTGTACCGCCCGACACTATACCAACAAAGGTATATTCCGAGGGATATGACAACACAAAGTTTCAGCTATAGACGCCTTATTTCACATAACTCACATGGCAAATTACACATTATGAAAGAATTACAACGTTTACGGAACGAGCGTGCTAGCCTCTCTAGTTTAATCCATCATTACTGCGCTCATCGCTGCGTCAAGTCGACATCCCTTCATATGACAACTGTTTAATATTCGATTCTGTTATGCCTGAAATTTTGTTGCCCTGTCGCAGATTAAATAGTCATAAAATGACCACCTTAACACGAACGGTATTTCGCGAGGCGTAGCATAGATGGGCTCGGGCAGTTTACTCAGGGTGTGCTCAGAGAGAATATGACGGTCACGCATCAACGGCCGTATTTTCACGGAGAGAGAGAGTGAAAAACAGACACGCGACAATATTTACGACTCAATCACAAAAGGCGTCATTACTCGATTACTTTACGATCCCAACATGCAATCATGGCGATAATAATCAACGCTTGCAAATCGCTAAATTACACTTGAACGCGGTACAAGTATGCCGCGGAAATGCAATTCGCGATACCAAGATTGCAGGTGACTAATCCAATGGGTCATTTCTTGTTGTATTAATTTATTTCCAGTCATTTGATTTTGCAGCAAAACCACATCATTATCTATAACTATATAATTACGCAATTGCCGTTCCCATTGAGCATTTTGTCATAAATATGCCTGTTACGATAGCAAAAATACATTCATAATGCTTCTTCGGCCATTTCATATGGCGATTTTATTACATGCGTGAATCTAAATAACCTAAAAATATAATATACCGCGAAAGACTCTCGTCCAGTGGTTCTCAACCTTTTTGTCTTCACTGACCCCTCAGTTTTAGTTGAAATTTAGCTCAATTGTCGCGCAACCGACATCGTTCTTGCGAAAATATTAACTGTAGGCTAGTGATAAACAACAACAATACGACTTTTCTTGAAATATACATCTAATCTACTATTTATGTAGAAATCGGGAAGACGTATATTATTTCAAAGCGAAATCTGCAAGTGCATTTCTGTGGCCGACTGACCGTGTCTTGAAAATCCGCGCCGTCGATTTGATATGAGCGAGAGCCGAATATCCTTTGGATATGTTCGTAGTATATATGACATCATAATTAAAGAACAGATTTTTCATGAACATGTATCAACCAGTCTAGTCATTTCTAGCAGCTCATCTTGAAGATATTCTAGAGTAGCGGTTACGTATATCAAAGGAGAAAATCGAATTTGCAAACATTGTTTTTTCAAAACCCCAATAAAACTTCTCTAAACAGCAATATGTTTGTATCAGCACTCAGCAGGCTATTGGCAATTTGGCAGTCAAACTGAGTTTGCACAGTAGAACATTTCATCTCAGAAGGCCATTATGTTTATGTGATTTCTGAAGCTTTGGCATTTATGAAGCGAAACTGTCTCGTGATTTCTCTGATTTAAAAATATACAAATAAGTTTATCAACAATTTTGCAAATGTGGAGGTTTCGCGGATCCCCTGAAAATGCTTCACGGACCCCAGGCTGAAAACCAATGCTCTAGTCCGCCAGAAATGATGAATCTCGACAAGTTCGAACCCGGGATGGCGATGTTAGAATCGCCGGGGCGGAAGATAGTTACTGATTCTACATTGCCATCCCGGGTTCGAACTTGTCGAGATTCATTATACGAGTGGGCCTCGTTCTACAAAAATATGATTTCAATAAATCATGTGGCGATACAACTTAAGCGGGCGATACTGAAAATTAACAGAACACAAGAGCATCCTTTAGGATTGTGGCTCCCAAACTTTTCTGTAAAATCAAATCGAATTGCGTTAACAAAATGAGGCCAGGTCGGTATGCCATTTTTGACCAGGCAAGATTGTCTGCGCCTGTCACTTATGGGCTAGTGACCAACGCCGTAGACTAGCAGTAGAAGAAATCGCGCGTTAATTGCAATAAATTGTACGGTGCGGTTGTACGTTACGGTTGCATCTGCGAATCTGGCAGGCTACTTATCGCAAACTAAATTTATATCCTACGAGTGAGTAATGATTGATGTTCAGTAACAACTTGAACGGATGACATTCGAATTTTCTAAAACACAAGCACATCTATTAGTACCATATTTTTCATGGTTTGTCGTCTACTAATCTGCTATTTTACCACGTAAAACAGAAAAACTGATTCATTTTTCAAAGAAGTGATTTTTGGTTGGCAGATGTTTCTGCAGCCACACTTCCGCAATACCCATTTACAGCAAGTACCTCACCTCTATTCCATCTCATAGCAAGCACGTAGGCATTCATGGCATCCTGTTCTCTTTCAGTGACTGTCCCATGCTCTCTATCGCTCCACGCGGTTTCGTTCCAATCCATATCGCAAAAACAACGCTATTTCGCTATATTCGACGATCACACGTACATCGGCGCTCTCCCAAGATTACCGAGGCTAAACTTTGGTTTGGCAGCAGTCGCGTCAGATATTTTATTGCTTTCTTGCTTCTGGCGAAGTGCTAACTCAGAGAACGTCACCAGTGTCCTTTAACACCAGCCTGCATGACTTCATCAATTGACAGCTTCAAGGTCTTTCGGGAATAGGCTACGCTAAGCGTTACGTAAAGAACCTGGTAACAACCAATAATCTTGAAACGCCTCCAACATGCCGAATACACGACTGCAACCGAGTTCGTCGATGCTATGCCAAGATATAGTAAGCAATAAGGATTCGTGAACACGGTTCGTCCTCAAAGTTGAAGCATCGTGGGATCGATACGGTTCCTAAGGGACTAACTACATATGAAACCAGACGACCTGCGTTACGTCAACATCACTGAACTAACCCTACACTAAAAATGCATGGTCAAATCCGATACAGAATCCACACGCACCGGATCAGCTGTCGGCTATGACATATGAGAGCTCACAGAACGTAAGCAACTCGGAATGAGTTCGCTACAACATTACCACATGTAGTGATAATTATCATAACATTCCATACTACTAGTCACTCTTTTAAGAATTGTAAATGACAGGAGCAGATGATAAAGTAAATAGTGTAACTCGATTGATGTCACCAGCTCAGAATAGTATTTAGGAGGTGGCCTTCTTCAAAACGGAAATTTGGAACATAATGTCGCTATTCAAAAACCAGCCCCTTAACCACGCCGTCTAAACTTCGGTGAGCGCAGTACCAGATCGATAGCCTTATGAATAATGCACTACCTTTCCCAGTAACACTATTAGATTTCACTCGCCCATGGCGACACATTCCTCATTTCCCGCATGAATGTTAAGGTATTTATAAGAATCAATTTCGCAAATCTACTGTTTATATCGACAACGCCTATAGCAAACTACGACACAAAACTACGAAACATTCCAAGATTTCTGTCATTATTCCTCAAATTCATTTCAACGCTTCGCATGCCGTTTCAATGAAATGAAATCGTCAAAAACCAAATTTCACCGACACGGCGCCTTTAGGAAACCATTTAATAATTCTACGTGGATAGGTATACGGCCGCCTATGTCTATATGCAATGAACATTATCCGTACGAAAGCTGCCCACGGCCCACGAAAAATTCTTTCGCGCACAAGATAACAGCATAAACGAATAGTTACCGGGATAATTCACAGATACTATCTTACAAAGAGAAATACGCGAGAGAGAGTTGGTGACTAAAAATTGACTTCACCTTGCAATATTATCAAAGCTCACACCGGTCCCGAAACCTAAATCTACTATCGGCTCGAAATTTAATACTTTGAAAAGGTTTATGCTGTATAACTCGGCCATCGCAACATTCGAGAACACGAAATCAACATCAACGCCGCTTGTAAAGAGCCTCTCGACATTGCTGTAACTTTGGTCAAACATAAACTCTGATGTGATGAAAACCGTCGAGCATCGATAGCATCATAACCCTCATTACTGAAACCAGCTGATGCGCCAATGATATAATCAAGGATCACGGATGTATAATTCCAGGAGTTATTCTTAAGACACCACTAAGTGATATTTTCCATGGATAGAATATACGCGACATTTTATCATAACAGCTTCCGGGAAGCTAAATTCTGGTGTTAACGCAAGCACGCATGCAAACATCAAACCAAGGTGCTAAACCGCTGGAGATGTTACAATGTAACATAGACTGCCGTAGTGCTACCTACTGCGTCTAGATAAAACGGCTGCCATACCATCCTCATTGCGTTATATTTTTACAAGTGCAAGGTATTTTTACAAGTACAAGGTATAAAATCGTTGCATCAAGGAACGAAATATGCATGGGGGCATATGGGCCATTCCCAATCTACATTGAAGTCATCAAAACTCTATTGAAATGTTTCGTAGAAGGATGTTCCTAATATGCCAATGTCAACCAAAAGAGTTCGTGTACCATCTAAAAATAGTACATGGAACGCTCTCGTATTCGGCATTCCATGCTGGTGATGTCATATTTTGTGATACGATTGTTGATATACGATGTTCTTTTCCGTTCTCTAGCAGTTGGAGACAATTACCCCCGACGAGTGTCAGCCGAAAATATTCGGGTGCATTTCAATATGAATATACTATTCAATAATATGCCTCCTAAGTGCGGGAGAACTTCATTCGTAATCTGATCAACTCCTCGCACATACTGGCGTTGTGTTGAAGTTGCACCCTGCGCTGATTCACCATTTGCCCATGTCACAATTGTCCATTGTTAGTCAATTCTACTGAATATTCCTCGATTAAATAAATTGTGCATAGTTCGTTTTGCGCACCAATATTCTTAACCAGGATACCGGTATTCGATATGTAATGTAGGCGATTGTCTTGCCGCGGTTGGGTTAGTAATGGTTAAGAACCACTAAACCAAACAGATAAATCAACTGGATGAATGTACGGAGACCCATAGGTATATGGCGCAATATGCGTGTATGCGTTACATTTGTTTGGTTGTAGGATGATCACGACCAGATCAGATTAGGTAGACTATTGGTAAGCCAATATGGTGCAGAACGTTTTGTTGGGTAGGTTTCCGTATTATACAGGCTAGTGACTACACATTAATATGGTAAATAGAGTGAAACATATGTACATGTACACTGTACACGGTAATTCACCTGCTATTCGAATCACGGCTCTTTCCGCGGCATTGAGGATCTTTGCATCTCTTCTATCCTTGTTATCAGCATCTTTATTCCACGGAAGGACACGCGAGCTTTGAGGTTGTTCGCCACTGTCGTGCATTGGCCTCTGTAGAACATGAGAACAGTGGTAAAATACACTGTCGTAAACATACACATGCAATGCATTGACATTTTTAGTTAACACTAAACACCGAACCTCCGACGAGTGCATTTTCAAACAATCGATCGAAAATATGTACGAGTACCGTACACTTTGTACAGTTGTACTGCAGACGTTTCATTATAAAAAAAATAACATTAACGAAAGTATCAAGCAGGTCAGAAGGAATACTGCAATTGCACTGACTTCGAACGTATTTATTCATTAGCAACATCATTACTTTCCATTCTGTCCATTGCGGAATGAACCCCTTTCTGCCCTTACACGTACCCTGATGACCCTCACTAACTCCTGATCGAAAAAGAAAACTGGTAATTCCAAAAACTTCAGTATTTTATCCACACAATTTGTCCTTATGGCTTACCGAACTCCACAAATTAATCTTGAAACGTTGGCGCACTGAGAATAATAACTTATCAGCAGAATAAGCTCCTTCACACCTGAACGGGATCTTCAAGTATGAAACAATTTACCTCGTTGAATGGATTACATTCACTTCAGCTGTGTGATATACAGTACGCAATAACGGACGACATCTAGGAAACGACTGAGCAACGCAATTATTTACACTTATACGTCACAATCAATTTTCGTTCATATCCGGTAGCGGCGCTCGACTAGAACGTCATTATTACTATTATTGTTTGTTTACTATGGACATTGTAAGTAAACTCCTCTACATGACGTTTGTTTTAATAGGCGTTACAATTGAACATAATGTGACCGGCGCACCATGATTGCGGAATTTGAGAACTGCCAAATTGTCAAGGTCTCCGGATGAATAAGTATCATATGTGATTGACTGCGTTGCAAAAATGTTTGCTCGATTTTGTATTGCAGATTTTGCAACGAAATTAAATACTACTAATTTCTAAACACAACTGCTGCAGTTGTGGGCAATGACTGACAGATCTGTCTCAAAGACCCATTCTTCATGTTACCGCAGCAGTGTAAGCTTGTGCTGGAAAGTACAGTAGTATCAGAGTACACTGCAGGAGTAACTAAATAGAACACCTTCATGGCAGTATAATTATAGCGTATATATATTATACATTTTCATTGTTGAAGTTCGCGAGATGACAAGCGTATAGTTGTTACGGGATTCGAACTAAATGTCACACATGCAAAAGTGACGCGACTCTACCAATGACAATAAGACTGGTCATTTGAAAGTATTGCGATTGCCGATCTAATCATCAAAATGTTCGAATAGGAACGGTAACGGATATGAAAAAACATTCTCAAGGGACGCCAACATTTCAATGATATGTTTGACTCCACGAATTTGTAGATATTCAAACTGAGTAACGAAGTATTGTACGATGACATGTGTCGCCAGGCAGTTAAGTTATTGGACAGTTAATCACAGTTGAAAGAGCGATATTTGAAAATTGGCATAATTTACTAGAATATGAATATGAAGCAACCTTTTGCCGACGTTGCCTCGGGCGGGCATCAAAGAAATGCTGAAAATGTCGACAGACACTTGGTTCCGCCCTTTAGCGCCTTATATGCAAACCGAGCTCTTATCTCATAAGAATAACAAAGTAACGAATGACGAGGTAACGATTGGGAACATATTGACCAGACTCTTAAATAATATTCACGTATATACTTATAAGATCATTGAAACTTAAATTATATCCTCGTATCTACTACTAATGCCGGCGCAAGCAATGCCCGACAAATATGAAATTTGCGAGGTGTTCAATGCTACGATTTACGCCACGGTGTTTTGCATGGTGATTTCATAATTATCATAAATCATAATCATAAAATAAGTCAAAGAGGGGCAACTTAGAAAATGATAATCTAATTGAACGAGATATAACATCGATGGTTACGGTGCAACATTACATTGAATTTACGTCATTACCTGCAGAAGAATCCGGGTACCCTGGCATTTTATATCCGAATTTTCCATCGCAACGACTTCACGGAGAAGCCACGAAATCGGAGAACGTTACAACCTATCTACGCACATGTATCTAACCACGATTATACAGCGCATCGTCCACAAGCTGCTGCGGAAAGTTCATAAAACTTATGTTGATGAATGTGTGTTGTATCTACACCGAGATTGCAAAGATTACTAGCGACAGGATTGTCTTGAATTTACCCTGCGGCCATACAGCATGATATTGAACGACGAACAATCCGTTTTTGAAATGCTACTCGAAGCTGCTCTCCCATGTGATATTGACCTATAATCTGCCAAGGAATTATATCATCCGAGAGGGATTACCTTACAACTTCTCTCTGAGAAATTATCCAGTAATCTTGGAATACGGATAAAGTGACAACCGAATTCCTACTCTGCGTCACGAATTCTGACTATTCTGGAATACCGAAAGACATGTTCTGTGAATGCATGTAATTAGAATTGCCATAATTGCGCCCCCATTGTCCTAATGACGAAGTGGCACAACAGTGCTATTGTCACCAAATACAAAAGCAATGATTCGGACCGCCAAAGTACCTGCAGTTCTAATTCCTGACTTACCTAGAGCTGTAAGTACAACAGAAGAAACATATCGAAGTCTTAAACTCTTCAGGAGAACAGTCCTTGATGTAGCTCTACGAGGGTCTTGGCTCATAGGAACAATAACATCCTAATAAAATCATGGTACCTTACTACAATATGACTCTACCTACACCGCACCTGTCCAATATTCATGGTTATAGAGATTATGCTCATCAAGAAATACGATCGATTGAAAATTTAGATCAGCGTACTATAGTCGGTTTGAGGAGAAATGATCGTTTGATGCAGCTCACTATCAAATCTTGAGATATAATTGTCGAACACATTATTGGTATCAACAATTTCCTGTGCTCTCGCGTAGTTTCAGTAACTCATATATACCAATTTGTAATGATCGCATTTTTAACTCATAGCTCCAGCCAAGAAGTGTTATGCTTTTGTTTCATATCCTGAGCGAACACCACAATGAGAATCATGCAACATGCAATAGAATTCAACGATATTGTAATCATATATAATTGTGTCACAAAGCGCAGCCTTCAAAGAACACATAGATATTTTTGTCAATTTATTACCCATCACATGAACTGCGAAATATAATAAATTTGGCACCTCACCTTTAATTTCAAATTAGAAGACATTTTGTCGTTGTATCTCTTCGAGACATGTCGAGGAATACAAAATTTAATATGAGGCAAATTTTAACGCTAGGGACAAATAGCTCCTATTTGACAAGTATCCTCACTCAACTATACACCATTACAGTTCGCACCGGTACATAAGGGATGCATAGAAACAGTTTTGTTTACTTCATCTGTAGGGTGTATATATCTGTTAATAATTCGCAGAATGTGAATAGTAGCATACATATGCCGTTGTGCATTATGGAATGGAATGCTAACAGCGATGTGTATATATGAGGATAATTGTATGTTGCATGATCGCGCAAATGCAGGAGAATACCAATGATACGTACGTAAGTATACGTCGAAATTACCTTAATTTGTATAGTACATTCACTTACATATCTAGCTACGTCGCGTTACCAGTTGCCCAATTGGTCCAAAATCCGATATATTTAACTTCCTACTTCGATCATGAAAACTGCAAGATATTAGGTCTGTTATCTCTTCTGAACAGTCTTTTACTTATAAAGTACAGGGATATCTAGTTTCTAGATATCCCTGATAAAGTAGACTTTGTTGGTAAATTGCATAAAAAACTGCCATCAACATTTTTAAAAGCTATTACTTCATATTCACTCTCATGATCGCAGGAAATATATGGATGGCATTAGACTTCACCGCGCTCTTCCATCACTAACACCGATTCACATAATTTCGTAACTCATTTCGCTGATGCAGATGCGATTATAATAATGATATTGACAAGAAATTATACTACCTTTTGCTTACTTTTTCATGTTTCATGTTTCATTACTTGAACAGATGTTACATGTTAGCAAAGTTTTTCTAGGATATAAGCATGTGATATCTATTTCAAGGCTCGGATTTGTAATGGGTATCAGGATTCTGAACACATGGATTGCAGTCTGGAAAATTGTACACGTGCTCAAACAAGCACCGAACTCTTTGAAAGCGGCACCGTAAAGCCTAAAACTATAGCCGGTAACAATTCAATCACTTATTCAAACACGAGGCCATAAAGAAAGGGCGCGTGAGCACGGCCACCCCACCAAAATACACAAGCTTCCTCCGGAGAGAGGAGGCACGTACCAACGAACGACATCGACGAACAGCATGAATTTATGAATCCATCATACAATGCCATTAACATCTAAGTTTACTGAAGCGTTAGTCAAGCTTAAAACACAACCTTCAGCCTTGATATCGTGAAATATATATCGGTTGGCGACAGGATTCAATGGCCAATACAACACGAGTATGAGCGAAGTG
Source organism: Botryllus schlosseri (assembly GCF_051294905.1). Taxonomy (NCBI): domain Eukaryota; kingdom Metazoa; phylum Chordata; class Ascidiacea; order Stolidobranchia; family Styelidae; genus Botryllus; species Botryllus schlosseri. Next base: position 20,578,075 of record NC_137245.1, on the reverse strand, counting down.
CAAAGAGACATATTTACGACAATGGTATACTGGCAGTTTTAAGCTGATATCAGCCAGGGATATCAGCACATGAAGAGACAATCACATGACAGGCATAAGCGTCCAATCACATCACAACACCGTCTGTGTTTATACCTGATGCAATGTTCTGTAAATCTTCTCCTTAGCCGGATTCAGGTTTCGCTTCAGCTTTGTCCACGAATTTTGGTTGCTACGAATACTTTTCTCTTGCGAGTCCTTGATTTTCGGTGCTCTTACTACTTTCTTTCTTGTGCCGACAACGTTGGAAAGTTTTGCTTGCCGCTGCAATGACATGCCAAGGGCTTTTATAGCTCCAACCGACTGAAATTCCCGAGACATTGGCGATTTTGGGATTTTCAGCCCACCGCGTGCCACGACGCTGTCATTTTTAGTATTGTACCGGGAAGATTTTCGACACATTTCAAGGTCTACTTGCGTATACGTTGGAGTGACTTCGGAGTATAACTTTTTAGACCTCTGTGTCAAAATATCATCACTGGGTGAGTTTGATATGCATACCGATCGATTTTTCACCGGCTTCTTTCCATCCTTCGTTAGGCCGATAGATTTGATTCGCAAACAGTCGGGATAGGGTCCATTTTTCGAACTGTTTGGTTTCAAATTGGTACGATTCCCGTTGCTCGACCTGTAATGTCTCAAGATGACGGGTCTCACGCACGTATCAGATGATAAAGCTTGTGATTTGATTGCTTGTTGCGGAACACGCAGGCTTTTTGACCTCCGTTGGGGTAGCGTGGACAGCGGGCTGGTTTTAGACGATACCATTTCGACGGACTTACTCTTATTGAGCTGTCTGGAGTTTGACGGATAATTTTTTCGCTTTTTGGAAATTTTCTCGAGACCAATCATGGATTTTCGATTGTTATTCGCAATACTGGATTCTGTACAAGACTGTTTACAATCGCTATACACTCCGGGTTCTTTGTCGTTCTTAGTGATGCTACGATACGGCTGCGTGCGTCCAGCTGTTGAGCCCGTAGTCCGCAATATAGCGTTGTCGGATGTTATTGTACTAACATCAGCATCGGAAGGAACCTTTCGAATCAGCGTGTCTCCGTTTCGATGTGAAAATTGCGCCTTATCACGGCTAATTATATTTGCGGTATTGCTAGATTTGCATTGATCAATTTGTTTTGTTTCATTTTCGTCAAAGTTCCTCCTCTCTGCAGACTCCGCCAAATCACCACTTTTTTGTGCTGCCTGGCCTGAGCGCGATTTTGGTTCAATATCGAGTGGGCCTGGTATTTGCATTATTACCGCGTAGTCCGCATCTCCCAATGTGGACGAGTCGTTTGAATCGAGGGAGTTGGAGGAGACGCTCAAGTACGGGCTGCCAACCGACTGCGATGGCGTCATGGATGATTGATCATCTATTTCGATCTGGCTCCCCTTAGATAGTCCTTCTTCCCATACGTTATTCACCGGTGTAACATCCGACATGTTATCAGTTTTAGTGCAATATTTACCCCTTTGTTCATCACCGTTAGCATTATCAGAATCCAAATCTGACATTTCATTTGGAGGAGACACATGACCGTGGAGGTCAATTAGGTAGTGATGTTCACCTTTGGCATCTTTTTGCATGCGTGGTTTAGGTTCGACCGCAGTTAACCCATCGTTATCATATTCGTCACAATGGAAACTACTATCTCCAAAAATTGTTTTACCCCCACTATCGAAGTCACGGCAACTAGGACGCACCGATCCTTCCTCATGTGATGACGATACAGCGCTATCGAATGCATAGGCGGTTGTGAACGTTTTCAGGTAGGGGCCTGACGGAAAAGGACCTGTGTGTCCAGAATCCGTTTCCAGGGAAAGGGTAGAACTTTCCATAGTATTCGAAGAGTCGATACCGTCATCATTCGGTTCAACTCCGTCAACATATCCATCGCAGAATAATTCATTATCTCTGCCGTGTGTACTTTCGGCGTCAGTGGTATTGCTGCTTTGGTCAGAACAAAATGTAAATGTATATCTATTATCATCGATACTCAAAGCCTCTACTGCCGCCGAGGAGAACATATACGGAGATTCATTTCCACGAACGGCCTCGGAGTTTTCATCAAGACGTGACGAATTACCGTCTAGCACGTTGTATCTATCCGTTAGTGTGTTGTTTACGGAACTATTTGAGACTAGGTCTATTTCATCCGACGTGTCATAGTTGATGCTACAAATGTCTGTAGTCACATTAATGAGGCTGTGAGTCACTGTGCTGCTCCCAGTTATCTTGCACGTTCCGCTAATTCCAACAAGCTCGAATTTTGCTTCGGCGTCATCACTGAAGACATCTGTATTTGGTTTGGCTACTATTGTAGATTTGATGTCGTGGATACTTTCTAGACAAGAAGATTCAACAGTGTCTGTGTGTAATCCGAAAGTGGCGTGATGCAGTAACGAATTTTTTGCTCCACAGCCATATTTAGCATCGCAACGATTTCTGTCAATACTCGATATATTAAGTCTTTCTCCTACGGATCTCATATCGCTGGCGAATTGATCAGTTTTATCGACTCGGACTTGGTTATCATTTGCAGATTGAATACCCTCGAGTGCGCCGCCCAGAATGTCGACGGTGGGATCAATCACTTCATCAGCGTCGCAGGAATTGTCATGTTCCTTCGTATCAGGTAATCGATTCATCGAATCAGCTTTAAAACTTGAACACCTTTGATCTGAACCAACGTGTCGTTGGCGAGAACAGTCAACTTGTGCGGATTCATTATCTTGATCCCTCGATTCTGCATTACCACTAACGAATATTTCAATCCCTTTTTGTTCGCTAATGTTCACATCTGGTGATACCACAGACGAAGAATGCAAGTCCACGTAACTTTCCATATCGGCGATCCAATTGGATTGTACCTTTTCCTTATTCTTTGAACGCTTTTGCTCCATGATAAGTGAGTGCTTATGCTCACCAATCAGCAAGAGCAAGATCCAAGTTTATTCTCCACAGTATCAAGTTTTCCTATTTATCTTTCTTCGCTAACGTTTAACAATCCCCGCTATTGAAGCAAGACCATCTCATCTGAATACGCGTTCGCCGCCGTACACCGAATAATACAAATCGATAGTCGAATATTTGTGAGACCAACAGAGAAGAATATGGAGACCTTGCGGGAATGGCCATAGATTTTTTTTCTTTCCGGCGATGCTGCGACGCTCATCGCACTATCATGACATGCATTATTTATATGTTATCCATTTTGACATTGCCCACCACCACCACCACCACCGTGTCAGGAAGTACTGAAGCTATGGTTTGTGCACTGGGTCTTCACATTTAAAGGCTAGTGGGCTAAGGTACTACGGTACGGTTCCAATATCAAAGTGTAGCGGTGTAGCGGCATGCGAGTCATAATCAAGATTTATCCAGTACAATCAGAAGTATGGATTTTAGTCGGAACGCTTGGGTATTCCAAATTTATTCTGACGAAATCGATTAAATATTCAACACACTGCTCAAGTGCAAACCAATTACGTCACACCGTTCTATTAACGTTGGTGTTAACGTTGAACGTCGGATGAAGCTAAGCTATTACGGCAGTTGCTAAGTTTCCGTATAAATCCTTCGATATCGAGTAGCCATAGAAAAACGACATTACTTCCCCATTTGAACCAAACCACTCCTGGAAAGGCAGTTCATCACCGCATTAACTATCGTGGCGCGTCTTTGTAGCAAAACCCACAAAACCAAAGTTAGAGACGATCAAAACCAACCCGCACTCGTGTGGCGATCGGGAAACAATGTGTACTGGTCTACTGGTGTACACTGTACAGGTGCTGGTGTAGGCTACTACCGCGTGCAGGACTGATATGGAAACAATGACAGAGATTGCCATAAATTCTGGAATGCCAATTGATGTTAATTGCAATGGCAAAATGACAATGATATAAATCCTGCGGACCGGTGAACCTTCAAAAACCAAAATCCACCGTAAATTTAATTACGACAAATGCATTCAAGTAAATTTTAATATTGGAAACTTCTTTCAATGATACCTTTTTGATACTATATATTTAAATGTGGTCCTATTAAAGTTTCTGCAAGGCGAAGCTGGCGAAATCTTGTTAAAGATAACTAAACTGATTGTGATCGTCCGTTATGCTTTGAAACTAATTCGGCTTTGTTATGTGCTATCATATATTTTACTGTCACGTGTGTCGGTGTCTCTAATTTGCACTGTCGGAGCGTGTCCGGAGAGATATAACTTGCCCGAAACGAGTTGTAGGTTACTTTTACAGTTTATTATAACACTTGCATCATTGTGACGTACGTTCAATGTAGACCATCAAACCTTTATTCGTCTATTGCGACACTATACAAAAATACGTTTCAAACTTCTAAATCAATTGAAAATTCGAAGTTTTATTCCTCTAATAAATGGACAAGCACACAACTTCTTGCATTTTGGAATTGCGGTATAAAATTCTAATATAACTGGCGGACCGGCAGTAAACTTACCGCGGACCGGCACCGGTCCGGCGGTCGAGAACTCAAGAACCACTGAGCAGCAAAGACTATTGCAAGAACGAGGAACGAGTACTCAAAGAATACAATCAAATTCAATCGTTACTACGATCGTGAGCTTGCAATTATTATGGCGATTTTTGTAACATGATTCGGTAAGTCGTCCGGTCATACCGGCGTTATACGAGACAAGTATACTATAATCACGAGGTGGCGATGTCGTGTCGCGCGCACCAAAACGGTATTGCCAACATAGAACGTGTCTCCTTCGGAGGAATAGGAACTTTTCCGACTTGTAAATCAGTAATCCGCAATATAAATGCACTGCACACACTTCTTTCACTTTATAGTAGGATTTATAGACTGAAGATAGAAGGAGGGTTGCAGCCTAATCTATGGCATCGCCACAACAGCAACGCGGTTGGTAGGTATCAATATCAGACATGGGGTAATCGCGATTAGTAATCGTAATCGATTATGACGATTACAGCATTTTCAAGTAATCGTAATCGCAATCGATTACATTCGAAAAAAATCCAAAGTAATCGTAATCGTAATCGACTACTTCACACATCTAATCGATTTCTTTGTGAAAGAACGATTACTTTTTATTTGTACAATGAATATGACATAACCGAACATTCGTGAACAAGGAAGAAATATTATACCAGGTTATTGATAGCGCTAACGGTTGATTTTCAAACGCCACTGCTCAATATTACGTCAGAAGTATTAGCTTTGCTCGTCCTTGCGTAAGAAGTATCCACAGTCCCCACGTATTTAATATATGTTCGTTGTATATACATTGTTTTGTGATTGTTAGAACAGTGTAAGCCATGTTGCATATCAGGTTATCAATACACTTCAGACGCCACTACCTCGCATCAAGATAATAATCACCACCACTTTGCCTATAGTTTCAAATAGTAACTTATGTATTGATGTTTGGTTATGCTTAGTTAAACGCAGTTCGACCGTTGCTGCTTGGCGAGCAGTAGGTCTATCTATGTAGTAGTATACGTCAAATAACAGATTACGATGGTTAAAATCAACAGCTGCTGATATATATCATAACCGAGCTGTTCTTTGCCGTTTCTCGTAAGGACAATTTGCAGTATCTGTATTAAGTGGAAGGTCGAATTTTAAGTTCACTTCATCTTATTCACACATGGCTCTACTTGAAACGGGCGCCAATTCACAATTCTTCACTCGACATTTATACCTGTCGCCATTGCCATCCACTTATACACCATGTTAGCGTGGGTTCTAGGTACAAGCAGGACCAAAACAGCAATTCGCTCCCCACTCCAAACGTTGGTATTGGTGAAGTTGTAACCAAGACACAATGTTCCGAGTCACAAGTCAATCTCACTTTTATAGTTTTAACTCGAGTCAAGTCGACTCATTTTCAAGTTCACCCCCGAGTCAAGTCTGAGTCCAAGTCAGCTAGTATAGGGTCGAGTCCGAGTCATAGTGTTTGACTCGAGTACGAGGCCAAGTCGTTATGTTCACAGATCTGTTTTCCGATCAATCCGGTTCAACCCACTTTTTTTCAACACTGCTCGAGTGATATAGAATGGTTCGTATTCATAATATAATTATTTTCATCAGTTTTCACAGTTTACGGCCCTATTTCCAAATATCAGTACTTATAGACGAAATACAAATAATGTGGTAACTTTACTATTCTTCGAAGTTATATGGAATGTCTGTCTTATTGGCCGTTCTAGTCTCGAGTCATATGACTTGGTTCGAGTCATGCCTAATGACTCGAGTCATGCCAAATGGCTCGAGTACAAGTCGAGTCAATACAAAAATTGACTGAGTCGAGTCAATTCACGCATTTAAAAAAATGACTCGATTCAAGTCTAGTCACCAAAAAATCGCGACTCTAGTCGGACCCGAGTCGAGTCATGACTCGAGTCATTACAGCCTTGGGCATTCGAGCCCCAATAGGGTGGTCAGTTTTCAAGTTGATGACTGAATTTCGTCAATAATATTAGTAATTGCATTATATTGCTATTCATTCAGATTTACCGGTAGTGCTGGGGGCACGTAATTCATAATTATAGTAGGCTTACCATACGTCTTCTTTTAAGAGGATTTGTCCTCTTTTTTGACTTTTTTGAAAGTGTCCTCGGACGCCCTTTTGTCCTCTTTTTTGAGATTTTGTCCTCTTTATTGAAAATATAGGTCAGATTCAGAGCAAATTGCGAGTGATATACCGCAAATTAGGAGAGAAGTGAAGCTCCGGCGGGTATTTCGGAGTGAAAAACGGTGATTTTAGAGAAAAGATGACCTTTTTTTTTTTTTTTTTTTTTAGTCATCCACCTGACAACGTGGAGGGTAAAACGGTATTTTGAGATCTGAGCGGAAAAGATGAGCTGTTTTTTTTAGTCAACCGATCGCAAAGTCGGAAATATTCACCGGTTTTTAAGAATCCTTCTCCGGTTTTGCAAGTCTGAAATTTCTGAAAAAGTGTCCTCTTTTTAGATTTCCAAAATATGGTAAGCCTAAATTTTAGCATCTGGTAGGCTGTTATAATTACTTTATTGTATGTTGTTAATTCGTGAACTCCCGTCCTCTATATAATCAAAAGATACTGTAGTCGCCCAAACGTAGCAGACTGAAAGAAAAACTTTCGTGAGACGCGCCCACAAATTGTCATGTCTTCATGCCTCTGTGAGTGCCGCGGGTGGCATTTGCATTGTTGGGGCTTAGATTGGAAGGACCGGACTATTCGTCACGCCCACAGAACGCGGCTACTGACAATGGACACATACCCAAAGTTTTGGCCAAGGTCATTCTTTGGTAGCACACTTTGTGGAGTTGCATGTTGGCCGAAATTGCATACGTCTTTTGGTGTGTCGTGGCGGGGTAATGACCGCCACCGAAATGCCTATTCCTATGAATTATGCATGCTTTTTTTTCTTGACGGGGAGAGGTATGCGTTTCAAAGTTATTTAGAGACATTAAATCCCGAAGCTCGACGAAAATTTTCAAGGCAATTAACTCTCTTGAAAATACTCTATAATAATGTATGTTGATTTACGAAATACTTTTGAGTCCCCTTCCAGCTCTCTCCCGGTCCTATTGGGGAGTTTGGGGTGTGGCAGTTACGGACCTGGCAAGAATGCAAATCATTGGGTGCGACGAATAGGTCTGTATAGAGTTGGGCAATGGGTGCATTATGACGTAACACGCAAATGACGTATGATTTATAAGGAAAGTTGTTATCTCATTAGACCTTTTCATCGCAAGCCATATATTGTCTTCCACTATCTCTTCTGAAATTAGTTCTAAGAAGCAAAACAAATGTAATCGTGAGTAATCGTGATTACTTTTGAAATGTAATCGTAATCGTAATCGACTACTTCCTGATTTTGCTGTAATCGTAATCGTAATCGTAATCGCGGGATTCACAAGTAATCGTAATCGCATTCGATTACATTCGTGAAGTAATCACCCCATGTCTGATCAATATTACCTACTTGAATTGAACACCGACACGGTAGACTGGATATGGCACAATTTGGCAAGATAAATGCAATAAATTGCACAAGTCGTTAAATCCAATCCCTAACACACCGTAAAACTACTACAAATGCAGAATTTGCAGACTACGATTTTTTATCCCCCAATTAGACTAGCCAGTCACTCACCTCGAGCGAGGAAATGTCAAATGCGCTTAGCCTTCCGCTGGCTTGCTCCGCGATGGATATCTACAATGATTCACACATAAACCCATCGGCAATGAATGAACATGGTGACGTAACCAACACACTAAATACCAAAGCTTACCCTTCGATCTGGTTTATCAGAACACCAAAGGGCCGGCGACTGGCCGCGGTTAACAAATGCGCTCAATGACGGAGAACGACGTGGCCTTGTAGGTGTATCAATATTTTCAAACGATTCGCTGAATTCAGCGGATTCGCCATTCGATATCGTGGGGGATGTAGTGAACACTGATGACTCTCGACTGTAAGGACTTAAAGGCGGTGCTTCAACGTCGGAGGGTTGATTCAACTCCCCGACAGGTTCATCTTCCTCCGAGCTGCTGTCGGTTGAAGAAGTTGTCTCCATACTCAGACCTTTCCCATATAACGCATCAATGAATTTTGATTCGTTTTCAGTAAGCCTACCGTTAAGACTTGCAAGTACGTATTATAGCAAGGATAAATCTGTTCAATATACCAAGCAGTAGGACTCGTTACAATTTGTTATTGCATTCACCGTGACTGCATATGATTACGAAATCCTGGCCTAGATTCTGCGAATCCTTTTCATATCACACCTACAGCAACACTCACTGACCACTGACCAGTGATTACACGAGAACATACTCAACACCACTATTTCAAGCAAACAATGAAGCAATACACTAATCCCCCAACTCCACTAATCCATTATCGATCTGATAACACATATACTTCGACGACGTTGCCGCAAACTCCTACAAGCAGATATCAGATCAGTAAATCTCCTCACCAATATCGCTAAATACGACATAAAATCCAACCAGGAGATTCGGTTGATGTAGCACACATGATCTCAGCTGAATCGCGCAAAGAAAGGGACTGTGTGCTTTGCCTAACTAACCAAACACAATCGGATCAATGCAGATATATCGCGACAAAACGCGAAACCTGTAATATATCATGAGGATACGAAATTCGGATTTGCCAGACAGAGCTAATAAATTTATTACATTAGTAAACAGTTTGTTTTCAAGACAAAGAAGCAACGCCTGGTTTACTATGCCATACTATTCCTTTGTTATAGCGGGATAAAATGCTAAAGTAACGCTTGGTAGCCGTTGAGATGATTTTTATTCACGGAAAGTACCACACTCCTTTAATACTACATATACTACCGCTACGTCGACGCTAACAGACATCGTTACGAAGTATGTAAAAATTATATGAATGGGATAACTGTGCGAGTAACCGAGTAGTGAGTATACTTCTGTTGCGTAATTTTTCGCACTGGTGAGTTTATATGCCAGCCTCCGAACGAGACATTCGGCCACTAATGCGCGATCGCAGCCCAAAGGTTTGTAATACTTTTTTGAATTCCCACGATGCTATTGTGACGTAGTCGTGTTCTGATTGGGGCCGGTTTCGATCTGAGCATGAATGTGGCCGTAAGCAAGAACTTGCTAAATGGCTCCATGGAATTTATCATGGACGACGGAACACAATGCATCTCTCGAGACATTCACTTTTCATTGTGCCCAATCGCCAAATAACAATCATATTGCTTGGATACAACTTATTTTTATGCACCATTCCGGGCATAAGCTTGACTTATCGTAGTTTTTTTTTGGTTCTGATTCTCATTTTGGATCTGATCCTATTCTCAATTCTAGAATCAGGCATTGAAGCCGAATCCTATTTGGATCCCTTTTTTAGGACTGGAGCCGAAGCCCGAATAATAGCAATTCAATGATTTCATCGGTATGGCGGCATGCGGCAGGGATAATGTCCAAAATGTAAATAACAGATGTGTTCCATTATTCCGCAACGCCCACTAAGTAAACGCTAGCTGATATATGGTAATGGTTGATTGTTTATTCTGCATTCATACTGAGCGGCAGACGCCGGGCATGGAAATGTGCGATCATATAGACATGATTGCGTTTAATTCCCGCTGTAAAAATGATTTGAATCGCTTTTATCGACGCTGTTGAACGTGGGTCGATACCGAGAATGTCAAATGTGTACCAAAACGAAGAATGTTTTTTTAAAACGATAAGCAAATAGCAGGTTTAGTACATGAAGTCGAGTAATCGAATGAATCGGCAATTCATGCATCTCGATCCAGTCATATAGCTGGTCGATATATTCATCCACTTGAGTGTACCTACGTTGCAGCAGCTATTCACACTTCAGAACCTTGCGTCTTCACACCAACTAGTTCGGTTACGAGAGTTATCGCTTAGCTAGGCCTACTGCGAGGGCGTCTAATTAGCCCTGGTACACCCAAGCATAAGCGCATCAAGTGACTGTGCGACCATAGTGTCCTATATGGTGTCGACACAAGCAAATCTCACGGATCAGTGAAATTGTATCACGTCACAATTTCCATTTGGCTACAGGCAATTTGACGGTCATTTTTGACCGGCTTGCCGAGCATTAAATTTGGTAAAACGGGTATCAATCGAAAGCTGACTCTGCACTGATGACGAAAATATAAATTTTATTCCGCTTGCGGACCTGGAACCCCCACAATCAGCCTCGAATTTTTCATTGTTATGGAGGTTGGCATTGGGACGTAACGATGCTTTTTGGACCTTTTTCTCTTGAGCTACACTCTCGTTTCGCCAGACAGCATTGTTGCGTCATGAGCTCCTCTCTCGTTTCGCCAGACAGCATTGTTGCGTCTCAATGCCAATCTCCATAACAATGAAAAATTCGAGGCTGATTGTGGGAGTTCCAGGGCCACGAGCGGAATAAAATTTATATTTTCGTAATCAGTGCAGAGTCAGCTTTCGATTGATACCCGTTTTACCAAATTTAATGCTCGGCAAGCCGGTCAAAAATGACCGTCAAATTGACTGTAGCCAAATGGAAATTGTGACGTGATACAATTTCACTGAGCCGTGAGATTTGCTCGTGTCGACACCATATAGGACACTATGGTGCGACGTGCGTGTGTTACCGGAACACGGAATATCACATGGTTTCTTGCGATTGCCAGATAGACGTTATGATTGCGGAGCAATTCTCTTCTTTCCATAGGGAAGGTTGGTGTTTTTCTTGTGCGGTATTGTGCGGTATTGACATACTAGACTCGCGATTTTATCAATTCAGCCTGATGCGAATGAGATCGACGTAACAAATCGCGGATTAAACTTTAACGGTACTAGTTGAAACTTTCGTTAGCATACTTGACCAGCGGGAAATTTCGAAATTCACGAGGCCTTGACTCCATCCTTTGCGAGTGGCCATCGCCTACGAAGCTACGCTGTTGCCGCACTTGCTAATCAATCAATCCACAATGGCGACAACGAATAACCAGCCATCAACGGAACCGGTGTTCAATATAGTCGCGTTACCACATTCGGCCGCATTTAAGTAAAATTAATCCATAGCTTAGACCCCATACTTCACAGCGACGATTCATAGATGTCATGACTCATGATTGTTGGAAACTTTAAAATGTAGTTCCACAGCAATCTGCATCAAACTACACATTCAGGTGAATCACTCAACGCTAGATGTCGCCGATGTACCATTCTTGCCTTCTCGATTCTTGCTCTCGAAACTTTAAATCAGGGGTGGCCAACCTTTTTGCTAGTCACGGCCGCATTTCGATTTCTCATGTAGCCGACGGCCGCATTCCAGGGGATAGTCGTAATGAACTAACTGGACGCCAAATAACCATGTTAAACTGTCTATGTCAATTTCCGGCGAACTCCGGATGAATCTATTTATTGATACCGGTTTACTATACGCACCGAAATCACTAGTTGTCAAGTAAAAAGCACCTGGGATCCGTTATGGTCGCGCGACACGCGAAGCTTTTTTCAGACTCACGAATGAATTTGGTCATAAATATTAGTAGTTTCACATATTACTATCACACATTTATCCTTTCGCAGCCCATGTGATCAGATTCATCGGTAAAGTTGATGGAAGGGGTGCTTTCGAAAATTTATGGCAAGTTATAAATAATGACAGACCTTCGGGTGGGCCAATTGTTATTAGTCACTTTGTTGCATGCTGTTATTTGTATTTATTGACATCCCATCAGGATTGTCGGAATGTCGGTATAGTGGAAAGATATTGGAATCTCCCAATCGTATCAGGAACAAATTTCTTTCGTGAGGAGCAAACGATTCCAAGTTGATATTTCTATATGGGCCGCATCATGTTCCTCTGCTGTTCACATAGTGCTGAGGGACTCAGATTGCAAAGGGCGTTACTATATCAAAATCGGAAAATGAAGCAGTATTGTATCGCGCGCAGCGCGAAGAAAATTCCGAGATTAATTATAATCTTTCAAAAATTCGGGAGTCAATTCGTAAATTCAATTTGCATGTCGACGGCCGCCAACACATACAAATTGAATTACGTGACGACGGCCGCACAAATTCCCTTCTACGGCCGCAGGTTGACAACACCTGCTTTAAATTGTTTACCGTATTAACGAAAACCGCATCACATCGCGGACCAGGCGCAAGGAAGAGTAGGCTATTCCCTGTACTTGCAGCTTTTTGCTAATCGCACTACCAAAGTCAAATTTTCTCACAGTATAGCGAGTCTTTTTAGTAGATTTATTTGTATAAAATTATGCAGCATAACCACAAGGGAAATAGTACCAGCAGTCACACGACAAAGATCGTGGAAAATAGTACTACATCGGACCTATGCTTTGCATTCCGAACGGTTCTACGCGATTCGAAGTCATTCGCGGAGATGCGCCTTGCAATTTCAGAAGCTATCGCTGGAGATTGACGAATCAAAATGATCATCCAAGCTCCCAGTTTCTGTTTCAATTTGAAGTAGTTGAATCAAGCCTTCGAAATCGTTCGTTCTAATCTTACTCTGTAGAATTTTACACCAATAAATTTACAAATATCGGAATAGGATGGCTGATTGTAAGAACTGCTTAGTGCCAGAGTTGTAACCAAGTCTCGAGGTTCCGAGTCACAGGTCATTCTCTGATTTTAACTTTTGATGCGAGTCAAGTTCGAGTCACGGATTTCAATCACGAGTCACCAGAGGGTTCTTTTTATGATTGCGTTTAGCACGAGGCCTATTTCATCCGCACCATGTGCTGAAGAAGAGGCAAATCAGGACGAAATATAGGCCTACATAGAGTTTTGATGTCGACACTTGCGTAAATCGGCTTCAGCTTCCACAGCATTGTAACCGACGAGTTAATCCCTTAGCGAACACGCTGGAATAATAGTAAACACGACCTCACAAACCAATTCATAATGGCAGGATGATTTTCTAACCACCGTCAACAAAATGCTTAAGAGGTGAGTCGCTGGTTGTACATAGCCGGCTATACTCTGGCATGGCTGCTATGAATATCAGACTCCGAAGTTGATGGTTAATAACTAAGGCAAGTTTTGCAACTTTTGCGACTTTTTTTACAGCTTCCGACATCTTCCTAGATACTCAGATTCAGAAACTATGTACCATGATGTTTTAAGCTGTTTGGAGGGATGCATAGTGCAACTTTTTGCAACTTTCTCTATTTTTCATACCAATTTTTACTGCAACTTTTATCAAATAATGCGTCAGAATGTGAAGGAGTGATTTAAAAACATGCTATAAACTATTTCTAGTATGGTTCTATTCTCTTTGATTTGCTATAGAGCTGAATGATGGGTTAGCTACATCTCACTGTTATCTATGACACAATGGCTTGCATGAAAGAAGTTCAACTACTCCTGCCAAGCACGACCGTTTCTGAACAATATGTAAATAGATTGTTTTAATAATTCTGTCGTTTAAATTTAAGATAGTTTCCCATTTCACGAACGCGCAGGCGAGACCGCCGAAAATGACATCTTCATTGGGTCACCTTATTCAGGCTATATTGATTTAGTTGAAGTCGCCAATAGTGAGTTATTCTACAACGCCTTGGGTCAAGTTTGCAGACTTACGGGGTTTGGGGTGTGTTATGTGACTTATTTTAGGGTAGGGGGTTATCGCTATACAGTTTGACTTTTTGGAGAAAGTTATTCCGGCATTGCGTAATTTTCTTGCTGTGTTCCGGGACAATATATAGTTTTTGGCGGTCTCGCCAGAATGTCCGTGAAATGGCAAAGTGACAAATTTGACAGCTCAGCAGGAACTAGGCTACACAACGGAAGCTTTTGAGTATCTCATACCCTTCTAATTCAACGAAAAATATAAATGCAACTTTTTACAGCAACTTTTCTCAAAATTAGGTGCAACTTTCTCTCGATTTTAGTGCAACAAAAACTTGCCTTGTTAATAACATATAACACACAGCATCCCACATGAAAAGTCAGAAAGATATCGAATCAGAAGGTTAGTGTCGATCACTTGAATGCTCATGCTCACTTATCGGACGAAGTACATTTTCTGTTAAACCAATCACCGTGCGTACACCGTCGCGCGGTGGTTGGTCGATATAAATACGCGAAGTATACCTGCCCGTGATCTTCTCCCGACGCTTGTCGCCGGCGTCGCAATCCAGAGCCGGGTTCATCCGTATTTTTTATGATGAATAGATTTCGATATCGGAGTTCTTGTCGAAGGTATTCCTAGAACGGATACCGAATTTACGTTGCCTATCCACATTGCGCACATGCATCGTAATTCGTAAGGGTACAAAGTCATGTATTCTAGTTTCAGACAGAGAACCGGAATAAGACGATTCATGCGACCCTTATTTCATCCCGCAACCTCACTTCATTAATTGGAGTTGCAGCTAGCAAACAGTTACTATGTATGTAGCACAGTGGCGTAGCAGCCACCTGGTGGTTGCGGGGCCGTAGGCTGCCAGGGGGAGGTCAAATGTGAGGTGATGACTTTTTTTTAGTCAACACAAGATTTCCTATAAATATAATTGAAGATTAAAACTATTTCAAAATTAGGGCGGCAGTTTCAACGAAAGCCAGGGGCGGCAGCGTATCGTCCTACGCCACTGCAATGTAGGTACTGCATGTCCTTGTAAAAGCGCCAATTGTGATGCATTCAGCATCCCGGACAAACCATCGGCAAGAGTGCGCTACGTATCATATAATGGTGACGTCGCAATAGTGATTTGACATCACTTCGTCGAGGAAGCTAATTTTATCATGGTCAATTTACATCATGGTCAAACCAGCATTGATGCAGCACTTCCTGCCGTCCGTCATCGACAGTTTGCACAGCATTTTATAAATATCTAGGAAATGCCCGATTTGAGTACAATTAGGGCTTGTGTATTTGAATCAGATACGATCTCTTTGTCATTCGGTTTGGCCCAGCCCTTGTCGTGCGGATGTTCGGAAACAAAAGCATAAACGCACATGGGCGTTCGAATTCCGACCATGCACCAGAGACTAAATAGGATGCTAATGTCTTTATTAATGATGATTTAAGGTTATGATTACCTGAAATAGATCCGAAAGTATGATTGATGCGGCTTCTTGTTCAGAGAGCCGTATATTCCAGTGTCCTGGTAAAAAAAAGTTGACAATAAGCTCTTACGAGTAGGGTAAAAGACTTCGGATGGTGCGAAAACTGCCCTATCCACAACGCACCCGCAATTATGATGTACTAACTAACTATACATGAAGATCAGTGCCATCATGAGCTAGGAATAGGATTATGAATAAGAATATATCGTCGCAGTGGAATCAAACTGACTTATGTCCAGTTTTCAAATTTGGAAGGTCCACTTTTAAAACTTGAAAATAATCAAGTTTTTGAAAAATTTTCATTATTTTTCGGCCATATCTTGGCCGTGGATATGTCTGTTTCAATAATTCAAAGTTAATCAGGGCCAATATATGGCTGAAAGAAGATGAAAACCTTACGTAAAGTCAAATTTCTCAAAATGTGTAAAATGGACATAAGTTACTCCTATTCCACTGCGACGATATATACGTTGCATATTTTTGTCCTTGACGTTTTTGCGGCATATAACACCGACTCATGATATACATACACAAACACATGATCTGTGCGTAATGCATGCCATGACATATGACAAGGACAAGCAACGCGCAGGAATAGCCTCAAAAGGCTTTTTAAATCTTGCACCACTCCTCCATGCTATCCCAGTAATATTGAGCGGCAAGCGGGGAGGCTACGAAGCCACGCACACCATATTGACCAGGTCGTTGGTCTGATCCGGCCGGGGATTGAATCCACGGCCTACCGATCAAGAAGCCGGTCGATCGACCATTACGCTATCTTATGTATATAAAATCGACTCAGTCGTACTATAAAGTTTAGAAAATCAATCTACTTGTAATTTTTACACACAGAAGACTCTTTTAAATCAAAATACAGCTACATGCACTATATTTAGGGGTAATAGACTTATCACAGTTACAGATTTTCACGGATATCATGTACATGTACATAAATAAACTCCAGTCATGTACATAACTATATCTATATACCTAGATACTCGAATAACGTGGCATTAATTCAATCAGTTTTACGTCAACCACCTATTGTAAATTTGAAATATTCAGTTAGAATATAATATTATTGATATACTTTAAATCATGATTGTTTTTTTTGTAAGATTTTCGCCTGTAAGCTATTTAGTTCAGTTTCTTCAAAGGTTCCAGCAATGGTCTGATATAATATGTACAATTGTTCATCTCATCTGCCTTGATATCTTTCTTTTGTTGTTCTGATGTCTTGGTAGAGCCTCTCCCCTTGCTAAGCAACAAGATGATCGGAAAATAAATCAAGATTTCTGAAGAGGAAGTGAACTTTTATGCTCATGTTTGTGCTCAAGTGTTCGATATGCAGATACGAATTTTCGGACCAACTGTTTGTGGTTGGGTGCTTTATGATCATCTAGAAAGTTTTTATTTACTACATCTTAGGTGAAACTACATGCAGTGAACTCCTTCCTAATGTAAAATTGGAATCTTTCATCGGAATTCGAATATACCAGATACCAGATTTAAGCTTCTCGTTTGATAGGGTTACTAGGTATACCCACTTTGTTGACTCAGCGGAAAATTATCCATTTACCAGTCAAAAGAAAGGAGACGCATATGAGTATTGTAGCTAAGCCTTCCAAAGACAGATTTTATAGTTTTATACTCCTCTTTAATCTTGGTAGAATGACCAATTGATACGGGAGAATATGTATTTCCGTTGTGCAAAAGTACAATTTTCAGACTTGACAAACTGCTTTTTTGATAAACAAATATTTCGCAGCATGCCGTGTTAATATTGATAGAATGACTGAGAATGACATGACGGTTCTTCATAGTCAATTAGTTATTTATGAGCAGTATAAAATTAGAAAAAACTACGATTTTCTTCCTACACAGTGAAATATTTAAGGGTAAATACAGTAATTTTGGACTTTTTTAGGGGTATAAATATCTTCTAACAAAGAGCCAATCTGACAAAACTAATGTGATATTCGTAATCAGCAACCTCAAAACCCTAGAAACGGCTCTCAGATGTTCTGCCAAAAAATAATAAAAAATTCATTTTGTTGACCAGTGTTATCATTCAACTTGTTCCAGAAGTTACCTAACAATGTCAATCTGATTGTGATTACGAAGAATTATGACCTCATAAAAATAAATTATTACATTTTATTGTCTCATAGATATTAAGCATATATACAAAAATAAAATATCATTGATGATCAATATGTAGCGACCACAAATTACAGGAAAGATTTGGTTACTAGAGGATATCAAGTACTGTGTTGCTGGATTTTGTTGAAACTATATGCATATCATGGATTGTTATTACCGAAAAGTGACTGCACTCAGCGGTTACTGTTGTAAATATATACTTCCTGTATACTGGTATAGTGTAGAGTGGTTTCTTGTCACTATTATTATGTTTTTAAATCGTGGGGGAAGGTGGAAAATAATAGTTTTAAATTATCACGAAACTCATATAATGAATTCGTGACTAATACCAAATTTTTTGGATGCGATCACATCCCTCCAAACCTCTCTCCTAATAAAACAGTACCAATAATAAATAATCATGCATGAAATATCTGTATAATTAAACTACCTGTAGTTATTGCACACGTAATGAACCGGGTTGCCCAAATTTCAATGAAAACAGACCACTCCCATTCCTCCACCGTTTCGCATTGTACTTCCACGGCTTCAGGACTGTCCGACCTGTCGGAAACGCATACACCATGCTTTACGAACGTTTACAAATCCTCCAATTAGTCACTTCCGTCAACAGCTACACAACCACAGGCTCTACGCTTAAGCTCACCTTTTACGTTTCGGACGGCAGCAACAGTAACAACAGCACAGTAGCAATAAAACGAATAACAACAACGGGAACCATACGATGCATGTACTTCCGATCCAAACGCAAGCATAGCTGGATTCCATGGCAACCACTTCGTAAAGCAGCGATGGTTGCAATTGCAATAGTAGCTCTCTCGTATACACGATCGTTCACACTTCACTTGTTGACAGTCCGGAAATAATATTCAGATACATGTAGAAAACGCGCTATACATATTTACATTATCTAACATACCACCTGCAAGAGTGTAGTAAGAGAACCGGCTAGGTCAGACTCGCCGTTTTAGTTTGTGCACAGTGCACACGCAAGGACTGCTGATAAATCTCGAGGCAACACTCAACACCACTGATGCCTAGTGCGCCTAATAAAACGAGCATCCTGAACCACTCTCAGGTGATTTAGGCGCTCGCCGAGCTAAATATTTCCGTGTTATTCTACTGACAACCGCCAACATTTCGAAGACGGAACTTCGCATATATCCGACGGGCATAATTCACATAACTTCGAAAATGATTATAAAATAGTATCGTCAAGTCCTGTTGGTGCGTCTGCTGATGTTCTTTCCAATTCGCTGCTAGTGGTTGACGATATGAATATATTATTTAATTGCATATTGAAGGTCCTTAACTTCGAGAGTCTCTTCGGTTATATATAACTGCATGAAGAAGCACGCAACTCATTGATGTTGAAATTATATCATTTAAAATGAAAGGCGACATGGCGCTGGAAGGGTAACCCTAAAAGGAGGGACCGCGGAAACTGCGGAAAACGCGGAACTCGCGGAAACGCCCCCTAAAACGCGGAAACTGCGGAAAATGCGGGAAACCTCGATTCCTAAAGCGCTGAAACAAGAGGAAAACGCGGAACGCGGAACAGTCGGTCATTGACCTCTATAGATCACAAAGTAGCCACTAAAACGAGGAAACAGAGGAAAAGGCGGAACGCGGGACAGTCGGTCATTGACATTTGTGGATCTCATAGAGGAACTCTAAAGTCTAAAACGACGAAGCTGCGGGACACCAATGTTAGAGTGAGGCGAAGTAGAACTCATAAATGGCAGAGAACTGTTGATGGCGCTTCTTCGTTTTACAATACAAAAATTTATAAACGTCAAAATAAATTGTTTTTTTTCTTGGGAGAGACGGATTAGGGTTGGAGGAGGGGGTATATTAGGGTTACGTGAGGGGGATATTAGGGTTGAGGAGAGGGGAGATATTAGGGTTGGAGGAGAGGGGGATGTTAGGGTTAGGAGGGTTAGGGTTAGGTTAGGATTGGGGTTATGATTAGGGTTAGGTTAGGGTTAGGGGAGGTGGGATATTAGGGTTAGGGGAGGTGGGATATTAGGGTTAGGGGACGTGGGATATTAGGGTTAGGGGAGGTGGAATATTAGGGTTAGGGGAGGTGGGATATTAGGGTTAGGGGTTAGGGTTAGGTTAGGGTTATGATTAGGGTTAGGGGAGGTGGGATATTAGGGTTAGGGGACGTGGGATATTAGGGTTAGGGGAGGTGGAATATTAGGGTTAGGGGAGGTGGGATATTAGGGTTAGGGGTTAGGTTAGGGTTATGATTAGGGTTAGGTTAGGGTTAGGGGAGGTGGGATATTTGGGTTAGGGGACGTGAATATTAGGGTTGAGGGAGAGGGTGATGTTAGGGGAGGCGGGATATAGGGTTGGAGAGAGGGGGATGTTAGGGTTGGGGAGAGGGGTGATATTAGGGTTGGAGAAGAGGGTTAGGGACATGATATCCCACCTCCCCTAACCCTAATCATAACCCTAAGCTAACCCTAATATCCCACCTCCCCTAATCCTAACCCTAACCTAACCCTAATATCCCACCTCCCCTAACCCTAATATTCCACCTCCCCTAACCCTAATATCCCACCTCCCCTAACCCTAATCATAACCCTAATCATAACCCTAACCTAACCCTAACCCCTAACTCTAATATCCCACCTCCCCTAACCCTAATATCCCACCTCCCCCAACCCTAATATCCCACCTCCCCCAGCCCTAATATCCCACCTCCCCAACCCTAATATCCCACCTCGATGATCGACTGTCCCGCGTTCCGCTGTTTCCTCGTTTTAGTGCCTACTGTGTGATATATAAAGGTCAATGACCGACTGTTCCGCGTTCCGCGTTCCCCTCTATTTCAGCGCTTTAGGAATCGAGGTTTCCCGGTTTTTCCGCAGTTTCCGCGTTTTAGGGGCCGTTTCCGCGAGTTCCGCGTTTTCCGCAGTTTCCGCGTTCCCTCCTTTTAGGGTTACCCGCGCTGGAATACGTTCATTGCCCAATGCCCATCGAAATACGGTAATCGCTTACCATGCTACGCTTTGTAAACAGGTATCGCTACTGAGATATGTAGTGTGTACTTTTGTCGTAGCGGTAATTGATAGCTGGGATTCGCAAGCAAATTTTCTCTGTTTGTCTGAGCGCGGGAATTCACGACAGCAGTAATGTATCATGAATTTGCACACACATCACAAAAATAAATACGCATTGTAGAAGATTGTCGAAATATGTTGATTTTGCAAATTCTAGAAAAGTCAGGATCATACTGCAGCTGCCAGTATATAAAGATATCACTCAACATAACCTTGCCCGTGTGAAGATATACAGCAGAAACTATTAAATACAGTATAAAGACGCCGATTTACTTAGAATTCCACTGTCCATTGAGTTTCTATCTACTGACTGTCACATTACTCATTCAGAAAATGATGCTTATGTATCAACTGTGCGGCAATTTTAAGATCTACTGATCTCGTTCTTTTCACGACCGAAATTCGTCTGTATCCTCGTACAACTACGGATTGGTGACATACAATGAGCTGTAATACAAAGGCTGCGTTACGAGCTGCGCTTATCACCTAGATGTCGACTTAGTTGGATACAACGTGGATACTGCCAGTTGAATTCGAAATGCCAGACGAACGAGGCGAATTTTGCATGATGCTTCTCGCGCCGACGGCGTTTGAAATCTCTCGAGGCTTCACTCGAGCTATCGTAGCGTTGCAAAAATAACAGCGCTCAAAATACGTCCGGCGCCAGACAGAGATGGACGTGCGCGGATTTGGTTTACGATTTAAAAAGATTTTGGGCGGATTTGGATCGTATAGGGATTTAGGAATTTTTACAGCTGGGTCCTAATTTTCCTGTGACTCCTGCATATATGTCAGTCTTTATCGGATTTGAACTTGTATTTGGCCTTGACACGAGGGGAGTTGAGCTCGAATGCAATCTGTGCATGCCATTTATTTACATGCTCTGTGGGCCAATGTGAACATCTAATTAAAAGATTACTTCAATTCGTTTCGATACGAGCCATACGACGATATCTTTTCATTATATCGCAATCTTGTGGCGTTTTGGATTGACAAACAACAAATGACTGACTGACTGGATGAATCCACCGGCTTTGTCGCAATGTACCTGATTCGATTCTCGTTGCTATAGCGACCTCGAATGTGGCGCTTGCTACAAATTAGGCAATTGAGGCGCGCTGAGAGCAACGGCAGGCGTTATGGACTGGCTGTAGAAAACGGTTTGAGAAATCCGGTAAATAATACCTAATTGAGCATTTGAGCAATGTGCACTCAAATAAGATACAGAAATACGTGGTCACGTCGTAGTAGTTGGGTTACCAATTTACCATACGTCCTCTTAAGCAGGGCATGGTATGGTATGGTATGGTATGGTATGGAAGTATGGTATGGTATGGTATGGATCGATATTTTGGTACGGAATATGGAATAATGCAAGTATGGTATGGAATGGAAGATTTTAATCTATGGTATGGAACGACATTTCCATACTTCCATACTTTGATGTTTTATACATTTTATCGTGATCTGTACAAGCTTCATGAAGCGTACGTTGTTCGCTGTTCACGGAATACGCTCGCTTTTGTTATGTGTGAACGTGAACTATTGAACGCTGTAGGAACAAATAGGCCTACACACGCCTGTGCAACGGTTTTAGGAGCATTTGGAATGACATGATTTTGTGATGTATTAATGGCAACAGTAATGTTGATCCTATATTCCAGTGGTCGGGAACCTTTTTCGTCCAAAGAGCCATATTGACCCTATATTTTCCATTCTAACTCCCAAAGAGCCAGACAGTCAATCAACTGCTACGTCACAATTGAAAAATCGTGACGTCATGGCAGCGTAAATTCGAAATCTCTACATGGGATTCGTCGTTTGCACAGTATTTTCTCTGCAAAACTCGTACTTATCATACTGGTTGCCATATTTGAGCATACGCATACGAAGCTTCAGATAGATCTTTTGCAAGTTACATATTTTTAATTGTATTGCACTGAGAGACATATGATATTTTTCGAAGCTTGAGACAATTAACATTTAGATTTCCAACAGACGTAGACAACAGATAAAGTATGAATCTACTTGTTATACGTTTTTTTTACAGTTAATGCGTCTTTTGGTGTTGTATGGTATTTCTGATGGCTTTGAAGCCAGGTTGCGATTAAGCTTCATTCAAAATTTGAGACTTTCGTCAGTTATACGAGATCGTAAGCTCGTCTTGATTCTATTATTAAATGCGAGGACCCATGATGACATACGTAGCTGGAGCCAAACGTGGTCACTATACAGCAGTGTACATACCCACTTTAATGTGTGATGCATCGGTGAGGTGGGGCCATAGGGGAGGCAGTGCCTCACCTGTCTACTAGATCTTGAACATTTTTATTGCCAAAATCAAGCAAATTGCTTATTTCTTGCTCGAAATTAAAGCGTGAAAGGAGAAGTAAGGCATAGGTGAGGCACGGCCAGGCGATGCCTTACCCATGATAGCGCAATTGATCGTAAATATCAAAGAATTTATAATAACTGATAATAATCGAATGTATAATTGTGGCACTGATTCCCATCCGACTTCTCAATTCCCACGGTGTTCGGCGGTAACAAATCGTTGCGCCACACGCTCACATTTATATAGCTACTTTATCCATCAAGAACGTGGATAGCTATGGCGTTGTTTATAATTTGAATTTGTAATTGTGAATGTCAATTCCACGGCAGTTCATTTCTCGCCGTAGATCAGGAAGACAATGTATATTTGAAATTTGCATTGTGATACGGGTACCGCCATGTATGCTATTCTATTTGATCCATCGACGTATCGTGCAATCCAAGATTTTGTGGCGGGTACATCGAATTCGGGAGTGATATTGGTCGCCGGCGCGAGAACAACTTAAATTTGAGGATTTTGAAAAGGGGGTGCGAGCCCCTAACCCTTGCACGCACGAACATGTTTCCGGAATGCGAACATTCGATGTCATTCAGTTTCGCAATGTCACTCATTATTCACAATCGCTGATCATAATAATCTCAGCGGCATATTGTCTCCAAACCACCAAGAGATAGGAGCCAACGCATGCCAGGCCCGAGACTATGGTTACGCCAGCGATGATATCGTTCGTACCATGCCTATTGCAGATGCGATTGTGCAGGCCAGCGATAATATCGTGAGCACCAAGCCAATGCAGTTGCGATTATGTAGGCCAGTGATGGTATAATGTCCACAGAGCCTATTGCAGATGTGATTCTGCCAGCGAAACTATAGGCTTGTTGAAGACTCGAAAAATCAGGCCAGCAACGGTAGCCGAGTTCGCGACAATCAATGACCTAATTTGGCGATCTTCTCAGCGGGAGATTGCGTCGCGTTGCACAGTGCATTGACGTATCCCGCTAATTGACGTTTCCCGCTAATTGGCCGCGCGAAACATTGATAATACGACTTATTGAAGCTCCCTAAAAGTTCAAAACATATTATTAACGATACTATTTTATCCGGTTAACCGGCAGGTTAATATCCGGATATCGGTTAATAAAAAAACCTGCGGTTAACCGGTTAACCGTTATCCGGATAATCCAACCCTAGTGAGCATATTGATGATCCTTTTGGTAGTCAGTTTGCGTTCCGTTTCATATTACGCTACATCTCGTACTAGACGACTATACAAGGTTGATGCTACAGTCACTGTACTCTGATTCATTTTGATCAACACGGTCGGCCAGCTGCTCATTCGCCTATTAAGGGCGATTTCAAGATATTGTCTTGATGTTATTCTTTACCAATCACGCATACAGTCCGTTACTGTCAAACGAAAGAAGCTATTATTCATTACGAATAACTTTTATCAGAGCATGTTTAATTTGATACTTCCATATTGATGTAAAATAACATGAGATTTTTAAAAAGGAGAATGAGCATTGTATAAAATCGATGTTACCGAAGCCATAAAGCGACGATATCAGATATGGCTGCTGATATCGTACGACAAATTAAGTGGATTAACCTTACAACTGTGAAAAATATTGGTTTCATATTACAGGAGCATACATTCAATTGGTTTTAAGCGTTTGTTCATGACCTGTGAGCAATTGCCATCGTGCACTGTCGTGAAAACTATGAAGTGTTCATATAAAATATTTACGAAACAATTTTAAATGCGCAAGTTGCAAATGCATGAAATCTGTTTAGAGTTGACGTCAAAAAGTCACGTTCGGAAGCGAAGTATTCGTTGAATGATATAATCCGGAAATTTCAGCTCTATCGTCGATACGTGGTTGTACTCCGCCTCTACATTGGCTCGAGGATGAACTGGTTTGGTACTCTTGTATAGTGCTAGACACGGCCGAGACTAGTCCAGAAATCGTAATGAAGACTCCAAGTAGTGCGACAAAAATGTTCTTCAGCATGCGTAACAATCGCACAGACGGCCTTGTCGATAAGAAGTGTGCCGGAAAAACGCTGAATAAGAACCGCAACGTTAACTTCACAGTAAAAAATATACTGGTAGGTAATTTGAAGTAAAAAACGCGAGCATTCTTAGGTTCACGAACATAGAATCTCTGTGCACATTACACATAGCCTTACACAATATTTTACTGGATTTACAGGAGCATTGTATTATTGATCATGCGCTTACATATAAAAGGTACTATAAAGGGAGCTGAGATTGGTCGAAGTCTTTCTGGATGGTATATTACCAGGTACATCTGTAACAACCATATTTCTGGTATAATTCGGCCATGGAGGAGATTGGCAGTGTACCACATTGTTTTTCACCAAAATCCCTTGACTACTTCTACCTTCCACCATCTACTGATTCTCGCAAAAATATGCAACAGTGACATTTATCGATTGTATTGTCGCTCAGGCACAATTATCTATTTACGTGAATGTAATGAAAGTTCAAATGCTTAGGTAAAATAGTAGTTGATTGATAGATTGATTCATAATTACGAAGTAGCTCGGGTGCAGTCAATGAAATATATTCTTGAAATATACAGTCTAAATGTTTTAGTAGAGACTGTGGTACCGGTAACCGACCACCTCTGCTACGAAAAAAAGTATCTCAATTATATCGACCAATAGTTAACCTGTCCTATAGATATACGCGAGTGCACATCTTCACAATCACCGACAACAAGCATAGATATACCGTCCAGTGTCACGGTGCTGATGTTCCAATGAAGTCCCATTGTTTGGATCTGGATGCGGCAGCATGTTCTCATCGTGTTGCTGATTTAACATCATGATCGTAACGAGTGAAGGGAAAATCAGCTGGAGCGGACACGCCAATAAACTTCCCGAAACAGTAACTATACTTTCCAGAAACGGAAGGCAAACTGCACCAATACCTAAATGAGTTGTATAGGTAAGTAAGCGACCTGCGTGCTCATACAAATTTTTTATGTATGTGCGTACGGAATATTACACGATATGTCTTTACCACAACCATTTGAGTGATGTCATCCTTCAACACGTTATCTTAAGATAATTTCATTTTGTTGGGGAGGAAGTACCTATAGAGATTTCCTGGTTCATTGATCGAACATGAGCATGAGAGTTTGTAAGTGCAAGGAAAGTGAGGAGAGTCAAGAACTGGATATTACCATCATATAATGGTTTGTTTATGCAACCTTTTTCCATAAGCGGGTCAGATTCAAACAACGCGGCCGGACAGCAAGTCGCACGGACATTTTCTATCGTAGTTGCAAGGCATCATCTCATTAAGAATCGGTGATGCCGCGAATTATCAATAAAGTTCGTTTTCAGAATATCCCGTCATAATTTAATTAATGCCTGATGGTGTCCGAAGAGCGAAAAAACATTTCAGGTTATTGAGTAAATTCTGTAAAAACTATTCATGCAAATGCTAGAATATGCATATTTTAGAGATTTAACTGTTTTCCCCCTTTTTAAGTCCGCTTTAGGTTGGCTCAAACATATCAGACTTTCAGCTAAACTACAGAAACTCATTTAGCGGGCCGCATCGTCACAACTTTGTGGCACAATGTTTTTTTTCTGCGGGTCTCATGTTGTACATCCCCGCTGTAAGACGAAGATTCTCATGCAAATTTATCCAGGTAATTGGCAACGCCGGCATAATCGCCTTCACAATAGGGACAACATCAGTTACATCCTGGCATATGATCAAATCTTATATATATTGTGATCGGCTGTATGGATCAACGCATTTGAACTCGAACTGGACCTTCGTAAGCTCACACGGCTGCTGTCATATCCACGTTCAAAAATGTTGGTGTACACTGTACAGCAGGGGTGTCAAACTCAAATTGTGTCGCGGGTCGGATTCAGACCTTCAAATCGCTCGCGGGCCGGACCAGCCAACTGATTCCAAAATGATAGGCCTACCTCATGTTCTTGCTTTCCACCTAAATAATTTATTATTTTATATAGATAATAATTGTATATTACATTGTATCACGGCTCAAATAGGTTTTATTCTAGCTAGCAAGTAGCAACAATTAACTTTATTCGCGAACAATGGAATTGGCCAAATGTGATGATTGACCGATTGCATACAGTTATGAACGGCTAAAACAGTAGCGCTAATTACGATATTACTTGGCGTATTTCTATGCTCCTTTTGCTTTAGTCGTAATCTGGCTTTAGACCTGCACAGGCGTTGTGAGGAACACAAGAGATTTAACAGTGGACGCGGACGTTTGAATTTGGTTTATCATTATTAAATATCGAATCTGGTTTATCTGGAGTCGGAAGTGACACAGTATAGTGAGGCCACATATATTTGAATTATTTTTGTGTAAGTAATATATTCTCCTTGTAAACTGCATATAACGGCTCCGCATTGGCGATTGTTCTGCGAACAAATACTTTTTGATCCATACTCCAATAAAACTCTGAACACAATGTGTACTTTTTGCCTTCTCGAAACTTGTGAAACCACAACACCGCAATCGGGCGGTTATAACGTGGCCTAAGAACATGCTCGACATTTGCTGTCCTAAGGGGTTATTTAATGGAAGTATAACTTACAATAAAATATCAACATTAGTTGCAAATGTGCTGAAAACTAAAATCATTTTTCAATCTACTCAGAATTGCTTCGCGGGCCGGATGCGGCCCGCGGGCTGCATGTTTGACACCCCCGCTGTACAGTGTACACTGTTTGATCTCAATAATAGTGTTGGTGCGACACGACGAAATTGTAAATAATCGAATATATAGATTAATACTATAGCCTGCATTTTAGATTAGCGTATCACATCACCAGGGCACGCGCCATCACCTTAAAATTGATTGACCATATAATGCTTAATTATGCTAACAATGCTAAAAATTAGTAATGATGCGATTAAATACTGTACTCTCACTCATGGCTCAGCTGAGCATACATATTTTTATAGCTACTGTATCCCAGCAGATTGGTCAACATATTACAAGTCGCATACTATGCCGTCTCACTTTTCGTCGTATCTCCACCGTGTGGTCATTTGAAGCGACATGAAATATGTTTAAAAATGAATAAACCAGAGATCAACCGTACATAGCAAGGTCGATAGTCCTAACTTGGACAGAAGTTCGCAGCAACGATTCTTCGGTTGAAATTTGGCTTCGATTACCGTCCACAAGATATCCATAGGCACATAGAATTGGAGTGGATACGAGAAGAATATAACTATCGCCAGTAACGTCCTTACACCATCCGAGTATCTTAACAAGACAAGACATAGATAACACTCAAAAACAAAGGTTGTCCTGCGCCATTAGGTGTTCAAAATGGTCATGGTCACTGATGTTGAGTAGCCTATACATGCATGTACACTAAACAGAAGTTGAATAAGAAATGATTCAAAAGTATAGTAAAAAAACAATTTGGGACAATACTCATATATCGGAAGTATATTTGTCAATGCCGTATCTCCCCGTAACCATGCAGTTGTAAAACTGCGTAGTGTAGGCTATGCTACGTCCCTGGAGTGGCTAGTTACAGGGGTGTAGAGTCGGTGAATTTTGCCACCGACTCCAGACATCTTAAATAGAACGACTCCAACTTCAGAGTCTTTAAACGTACCAACTACCACTCCAACTCCGACTCAAACAGCACTACAAATTTACTTCGAAAATTATATGCCACAGTGAGGGTTAAATGAAATTCATATAACTATTTAACTTATAGAAATATATTATTCACGATGGCATGCGTAAGTGTTTCATTGTGGCACAGCTCGACATATTAACCGGGCAATTAACATGGAAGTAGTCATTTCGAAATAACCTTCATTTTTTCATGTGTTATAGTTTTTTATAACATGGACAAGCCACGGATACTCTAATACAGTACTGATTCCCAACCGGGGGTCCGCGAAGCATTTTCGAGAGGTCCGCGAGCCTCCTAGTTTGCAAGATTGTTGATAATCTATTTTTTAAATTAGAGAAATCACCAGACACTTTCGCTTCATAACTGCTAGAATCTCATAACTCGTAAAATCAGAATGGCCGTCTGAGATGAAATATTCTATTGTGCAAACTCATCTTAATTTTTAATTGCGAATAGCCTGCTAATACAAACATATTACTGCTTAGAGATGCTTTGTTCGGATTTGGGATACAATTTATTTGCAAAAATCTTTTTTTCTTGGGATATGCATAACCGCTATTCCAGAATAACAATAAAAGGAGCTGCTAGATAGAACTGACAATGGGGGTCGTTATATGTTCACTAAAAATCTGATTCTCAATTTTGATTACATTCTAGTTGCGATCATACCCAAAGGTGTCGTTCGTCGGAAGCGTCGCGCGTTATTATTACATTCGCCCCCACCTATCTTTGTGGAAATGGATTTTCGGCACTCGTTCATATCTAATAGACGACGCGTATTTCCCATACACGGCCACGCACTTCGAGAAATATATCTGCAGAATTTGCTTTGGAATGATAAAGTCTTCCCAATTTCTACATAAATAGTATAGGCTATGAATCATAGCCTATGGTGTTATTTTCAAGAATGGTCATTTTGTTGCTGTTTATCACTAGCCAACAGCTGATATTTGCACAGGAAACATGCCGGTTGCACGGTAAGCTTGATTTGAACAAAATCTTTGGGGGTCCGCGGGGGTCCGTGACGCACCAAAAGGGGTCCGCGAAGACAAAAAGGTTGAGAACCACTGCTCTAATATGTATGAATAATTGAAACATGATATATATATCCCATTCCGTACAATTAAAAGGTGGATAAAACAACAGAAGTGTATAGCTCTATACTGGTAGTGTATGAGTCAACAAATATTACAAAGATGTACAATTATATCGCTACACACTATACAGATGACAAGCACACACACTCTCACTACTAATAAACACTGGTCAGAACGAAAGTTTAGGGTCAAATAGCATTTGTAGACAAATAGCATTTGCACTCTTTCGTAAACATTTGTTCTACCCAAGCGGCTGAGCTACCTATAAAAATATTTTTTATTTTGTCAAGTGGGAAGCAGCATTTGGTTGTATTTGAAGCTATTTTAAAAGTGATGCTGTTACTTACGAAACCAGACGACGAATTCACTCTGTCATAATAACATGGCATAATTCCAAAAAACCGTCTTAATTTGTGACTGCATCAGTAATTTTGTGATGGTCGCGATTTGGTTGAAATTTTCTTACTCTATGCAACTGAATTACAATTTGCAATAAATGTCCAATTTTATCAATACCGTTTTACTAATAACAGTGATTGTTGGTACACACAAATCCTATTTTACTTATTCTAGTAATTTTAAGATATATTTGAAAGCACATATTTTCGTGTTTAAGAAGTTGGAGTCGGAGTCAGGAGAATTTTTACAAACTCTGTCCCCGACTCCAGCCAGTATTTTTTTCACGACTACGACTCCAAGGCGTGCAAATTTTTTTTTTAGACTCTGACTCCAATAAGGGGAAAATGAGCGAAACTCCGACTCCACGAATCCGATTCCGACTTCACAGCCCTGGTTATAAACCGCTGAAGTATTGAAAGTAAAACAAACCTATGCATTTGAATATTCCGGGAAAAGAGTGGTATTGTATTGAGCTACAACTTAAATCTAGCAACGACTCAATTGAAGAACTTACGGATTTGCGTGGGGTAAATTCAGCGATATGCTTGTGCATAGTGATGATCCAAAAGTAATGTAACCCGTAACTCCGATTAGTGTCGCAGTCAACGTGATGATCGCGAAAGCAACGGAAAGAACATAAGGCAAATTTTCGCTTGATTTCATCGAATTTTCTAGCGGCAATATCTGTTAAATAGAAAATTTACGGTTATCATTAGCACTATGCTATAGAACCGCGACAAGCGAGACATATAACTATTTCACTCTGTCGTACAAAACGCACAGTCTTTAAGTGTTTCTTTTATCATCAGAGCGCAAGCCACAGTATAGATTGCGATGAGGCAGTATAACAACGTGATTATAACGACAGCAGTTACAGAATATTCAAGATATAAAATGTATAGCAAGTATAGCGATGGATTTTCGAATCACACACTAAACCAGACTTACACGAAACTCGGAATTCTAATTGCAGTTAAGTATATTTTATGTTTTCCGTGCAAAGATATTTGCTTGTCCCTGCAAAATTAGTTTTGTTTTCAATTCGATTGACGGATCTTGGTAATTTCAGTTGTGAAAAAAGTCTGATAAAGTAAGCAAAAAATCATCTCACCACAGCGATGCCTTCAGCGGTGAAGGCTATAGCGGAAAGAAACAGCGGTATTTCCTTAAATCTCACGGTCTCCATGCTTGAGATGTCTGACGATAGGGGAGCATGCTGAATGGAAAATAAGATAACCCTGAGTGAATTATGCGTGGCGTACAGATTCGATTCATACCTCTAGCAAATATTTGACAATCATAACTATGGCCGAAACGTAGAGTATATTCCCAATAGTTGACAGCCACGCCAACCCGGATAGATTTCTCGTGAAGGTTGTGAGCGTAAGTGGAATCCAAATTATAGCCATAATCACCCGGTCTTCCGGAATATCCTGCCAGTAAACGGCCAATACCTGGGGTGAAAACGTGGGTGAGTTGTAAGGAGACAATGCGCTATCGCAACACCATACAGAGAGCGCAACGAAGGTGCAGCGTGGAATTCCGATAACTCATCGACAGAATCTCTCATTTTAACAGATTGGGCCTTTTTAATTAATACATTACCCATATCAAAATCAACACTCTCAGAAATTACAATATTTCTATAGAAAAAAAAGTCAAGAAAGTATGGGAAACACCGGTCTACCATATTCCAGACATATGCATTTCCATGTACAAATGCAGTGTACTCTTGAGGCTGCAATTTAATCATCTAACAGTGAAAAAGCTATGAAAAATTGTCCTTGAAACCAGCTTTCATATGATACCCTACGCTACTAGTTTGAATATTTTTATAGGGTTTTGAACTATTCGCATTCTAAATTGTGTAACGCTTGACCGATTTCAGACCATCGATCAAGTTTCGCCTCAATTTAACCTTTAGCACTACGCCGCATGGCATTTAATACCACATGGGAATATAACCAATAGCTACTCAGAGAAGCAAGTACCAAATCTCAACCGTAATCCAACATCTGTTTACACCAGGGGTGTCAAACATCCGGCCCGCGGGCTGCATCCGTCCAGGCAGATGATTTCATCCGGCCCGCGCAGCTATTATAAGTAGACTGAAAAATATGTGTATTATCCGGCGCACTTCTAACTAACGTTGACATTTTTAGTAAGAAATACTTCAATTAAATAGTCCTTCAAGATAGCACATTTCGAGTATGTATATGCCCCATTATAACCACCCGACTGCGGTGTTGTGGTTTCCAGTCACCATTAGGAGTAGATCGCTGACATTGACAGTCAATTCCGAGTATAGGCTAGAAAGTTAGAAAGTTAGAAATTTATTTCACTATCCAAAAACTAGTTATTCACTGAAGAGTAAACGCGAAGAACCCTGATATGCAGGTTACATGGAAAATATAATAAGAGGTCTCCAGCCGAATCGCGGTATAATAATATGAAGAAAATTTCAACGTCCGCGTTTACAGTTAAATCTTTTGCATTCCTCGCAACGCAAATACGCAGGGTTGATGCCAATTACTAAAAAGGAAGGATCATAGAAGTATGCCAGCTTATGCCATCGTTAGAGCCACGTTTTTATCGGCATATAACTGTATTCAGCCGCCCAATCATCGTATTATTGCCAATTCCACTAATTGCGAAAATGGCAGCTATAATAGAACCCCTATGATGCGTAATATAATGTAATATAAGCTGTTTAATGAAGTATTCAAATGAAAAATAAGAGCACGGATTTTAAGGTCTTTTGGGATTGAGGAATTTTGGTACGGCCCCCGAGCGATCTGACGTGTTGAATCCGGCCCGCGACGTCGGTTGAGTTTGACACTCCTTCTAATTTTACTTTGATAAAACCTGAATGCTGCAGAGCCGCAATGAGCAGAAATTATCAATTTTCAAAATGACGTAACTTTTGACCCCGGAGTTCAATTTTACTGAAATAAACTTTATTGTCTCCGAAATTAACTCATCTATGCATGTACCAAATTTCAGAAGATTTTGGAATGTGGGGCTCCAAATTTTGTTGTCCAGGTTGGTAATGGCCCAATACCGGCCACACCATTGCCCAATACCCATAGTATTCTTACATAATTCCATTATATTCCAATTAAGATGCAGTACGACTTTATATATACATATGCATTCGTCATTCAATTCAATTTTTGTCTAGTAATGAGCAGTGTTGGTATGACTCGAGTCACCTTTTTCGTATGACTTGACTTGACGCGGGTCACTTTGCAAAAATGACTTGACTTGAATTGACTCGACGTTTCAGAAATGTGGATTGACTCGTGACTCGGAGCAAACTTTACAAGTCAATTTCAAGTCATCAAGTAATGGTGTCGATAAAAAATGTTTGATCTCGCATATATTCGGATTGTGCGTGATACACCAAAAAATAGTTTGAAAAATCATAAAATCTGATGAAAGTGAAAAAAACTTTGACCATTTTCCACCAAATTTTCATCGAAGTTAGGATGTCCAACAAAACACCAAGTGTCCAAATTTACGACGGATTGCTTCATTAGTATCAAAGTTATGGTTATATGGCTGATTTCCCAATTAGAGGGGTAGCCTAGCCCCTTAATGATTAGGCGTTTTACTGAGCCTCCATTGTTCTATCTCAAATAAATTGACCGCAAACGAAGTGATCGGAGCTTACAGCTTACGTTGGTTTTAAACTAGTAGTAAAGTTGTCTAATGACACAGTATCTATCTCTGTTCTATGGACTGCTCATTGTGGTCGGTACGCACTTTAACCAAACCTCTTGTATAATTCAAATCGAATTTTAGTAGAGTTTATAAGTTTATATTGCACGCCAACCATCGGCGCAGGCTTGCATTGTATCTCACGGATATGTAGGTGGGCTCATATCAATTCGTTTATGAGGTTTCGTATTCTAACCTATATTTTGGCTGGTAATTATAGACTGAGGCTATACTTGTACATCAGGGGCGGCAACTTCTTCGGTCGGCGGGCCTGATATGGGAAAATGAAGTACTTGGCGGGCCGGATTACAGAATCGATACATTAATCGCGTATTTATCCACCTGTACAAGGAATAAATGGTATTTATTGTAAACTTTATGTTTAAAGCATTAGAGATCAATAACAGTATTTAGTGAATTTATGAACCTAATGTAGGCCTACTTCAATAGCTGTTAAAGTCAATCTGGCATCTGTGGTTGGTCAATCAAAGTTGTCAGCAAGTTCTTTGAACTCTGGCTGCATGTCGGGTGTGGAAACCCTTAGCAAAGACTGCACTTGCCCGTGAATATCAGTTATATTTATATTGGAGCGCAGCCTTGTCTTGTTAATGTCTATGGTCGTAAATGTTTGCTCGCAAATGTATGTAGACTAGGGCTGTTCAAAAATAACTTTTTATCTGGATTCCAGCCATTTAGTGATTAAATTGTCAGGTTACCCTAAAACACGCTGCACACCAAATTTGGTTCAATTCTAACAAGTATAAGACTCCGCAGATCCAATTAAAATTTCTAATTTATTATTCGAGTTTTTCGTTGATAATTCTCGGATTATCCACCAATCAAGGATAATCCGACAATTATCAACGAAAAACTCCAATAACTCCGCTTCTACTAGTTGGAATTGAGTCAAATTTGTTTTGCATCGTCTTTGAAGACTCTTCAACAATTTTATGGGGTTGACAGAAAAATTTGAATTTTTAAAAACAATTTCCTAATAAACTAAAAATTTCAATTGGATCTGCGGAGCCTTATACTTGTTAGAATTGAACCAAATTTGGTGTGCAGCGTTTTTTAGGGTAACCTGACAATTTAACCAGTGAATGGCTGGAATCCAGAAAAAAAGTTATTTTTGAACAGCCCTAATGTAGACCCAAGCAGAATAAGTAGTTCCATGACCAACTTTCTCAGGTTGGCAAACTTGCATTGACTCCGTGACGCTTTAAATTTGTCAATACGTACTTTCAGATGAGAATATCACTTTCAAGGCAGAAACTCTCTGCGGGCCGCTCAAAATCCCGTCGCGGACCGTATGATGCCCGCCCCTGTTATACATAGTTTAGCAGTTCTTCGTATGCGTGAGCGATACAACGCCTTTTTGCATGTTTATTTAACTCTATACATTCGTCCCTCGATACAAAATAAATGGCGACTTTCAAACAGCTATCAAAATGCAATGACGTAATTATGCCTTGTACTTCTAAAAATCAACTTGACTTGAATTGTGACTTGACTCGTGACTTGACTTGACTTGACTTGACTCGACTTGACTCGAGTCACCTCCAAAAATCGAGCGACTTGACTTGACTCGAGTCACGTCACGTTCAAGAATCGATTGACTTGACTTGACTCGAGAGTCAAAATGTGCGACGACTCGAGATGACTCGTGACTTGATCCCAACACTGGTGATAAGCTCCATCATATTCATTCAACCACATATGATTCGCATGTTGACACTTACTTATAGCAAATCGTGCCTCGGTACTACGTGAAAACGTTTATATCCAGCGTCATGACTTGCAGGCTCGGGATTTAGTATTAAATATGCTCTGAATGACTAGTGGTGAACAAGCATGAAACTATAAGGAAACGATATCAGCATAAATCATCATAAGCATCATTTCAACTGTAAAGGCATTGTAACTGTACTGAAATCCAGGCCTACCTGTCTCAAATTCTGAGCTATGAAAACATAGTACGAACTGCAAAATAAAAGCTGCATGGTGGTTATAGAAGTATTGATGAAAATGCGAGCGGCACGCGCGTATTCCCGTAGCCGTGCATTTGGACAGTGCAATATACTGTTATATACCACCTCGCCGTAATCCATGCATGGAACGCCGACTTTTCTGCAGAAGGTAGAATGTGGCATTACGATAAACTGTGCTTTGATGACAATTTGGTATGAGGCTGTTCTTACCGAGAATAATACTGGGCTGATTCAGCCAAGCCCACCATGCACGAAGTAGTGACCACCATGAACGAAACGAATGTAATGGGTCCGAATATTAAGCCGACAAGGGATATTGACCAGGGAACTGACAATAGCCCGATACCCATATTGCATCGGATAACATGCATAAAAGCTGCGGCATTACTAAAAAAATGTAGGAATTTGTTATTAAATTAAATCTCTAGATGTTACAGTACTGTATACTTACCTTAAGCCAACGTTACGCTGCATATTTCGAGTGCAACCGCTTTCAACTTTTCCTGCACTTACTGGTCCTACAACTGTAACTCAGGTTATAGGCCTTATACGTATGGCCTTCACTCACGATGGGCTATCGATTATGATATCCTGCACAGTGCACATACTCAGATATCAGAAGGAAACGACATGACGGTTCTGTAGCTGCAGATTAGATCCATATTGTAATCACTTTGTAGAATTCGCCACTGTGTATATTTTTGAACAGCGAATCACTATCAATATCATTTCGAGTAAACTCACTCGATTTCAGTTGATAATCAGCATTGGTAAATGAACAAAATTCAGGAATGTCGATAAAAGACATTGGACCGGGACTTGTTAGCAATGGGGCCTGCATGAGGTTGAGTTGTTGTTACAGGTAACAAATCCAATTTATCACTTGTAAACATAGCGCAAAACGTATGATTTACCGAATGAATTTCATCATCAAGTAGGCCTATATATATGTAGCAGCCGTTCTGTATACTGCCCTATGTGAC
Organism: Botryllus schlosseri; assembly: GCF_051294905.1. NCBI lineage: Eukaryota > Metazoa > Chordata > Ascidiacea > Stolidobranchia > Styelidae > Botryllus > Botryllus schlosseri. The sequence goes on along the minus strand of NC_137245.1, from coordinate 20,541,004 downwards.
ACCATAGTATAGCGAAGCGAAGTTGCTGTTGCCTCTTTAATGTCTGGCAGTCTCAGCGAGCGGAGTGTTTACCGCTCAGCCGCAAGTATGCCATAACAAAGTCTCCGCAGCAGTTGTTGTACCGTGGATCATCCACTGCATACATTAGTCTTTCAGAATGGCGAGGACGGACAGTTCGTAGCATATTCATCATATCGAAATCTTGTGGTCCTTTCAAATCGTTAAATTTCAATGGATGATTGACCGACTGTCTATCAGAAAATGTAGCAAAGTCTCTCCAGTTGTACTGCAATAAATGTCGAATTTTCATACAATATTACGTAAGTTAACTACCGGAGTTCGTCATAAGTCAAAATTTTCAATTTTTAGAGCAAAAGTTTTCGTTTTTTAGATCAAAATATATTTGCTCTACATATACCATTCAGTTTAACACTTTACCATGCTGTTCAATTTCAGACAATCCGACTATTTTCTTGCACATTCGTTACTGGGGAGAAATTACCATCTGGCCATGGATTTACTCCAGTATAATGACCTTGAGTCAACCGCTTTTAAAATGTTGTTTGACATGTCGCAGTGCTCAGATGCTAGTGAGTTCTATCAAAATCTTATCGTCTAAAACAGTGGTCCTTAAACTTTTTAGACATCGATCCAAATCTGGGTTTTAGTGGCATCTCGCGGGCCAGGCCTTACACACCAAAAAGAATGCATTGTAATATGAGTATGCTACGAGTTTAGGAGCATGTAGGACATAGAGACAGCGCAGACAACTGTTGTCCGCAGCGCAGCTCTACTCTACATGTCTGACGGACGTGATTACATATTGGGGTGCATTATTTTCCTCAGAGCCTCGCATTTGTACTGCATCTCTACAACTGTCTACTCAGATTACAAGGACGGGACTATTTGGTCCCGACCAATGCGACGGCCACACATATCAATATCGAAGGTTTTGACCAACCAGCGACGGTCTTTTGCCGCCGATCTTTGTGACATCGTACTTTGCCCAGTCATTGTTGGCCAAAACTTCGTGTCTTCATGTGGCCCGTGTTGGCCTCGAAATAACAGTGTCTCACGGTCCGGCAACCGATCGTTGCATACCCCTGTACTAAAGAATCCTCGGTCTCCGACGGTGTTTTCCAAAGAAACCAATGTTGGACAAACCGCATCATGAATTGAAACCAATTTCTTTAACGCAAAGGTCGAGACATTTTCATGACCAAGTGATGGTATACTAACGACTTTTCTGCGCGTCTCGCTTATTGCCTATAGTACCCAGCACAGTGACCTCGAATATGTACTTTTTACATTGTCCAAACATCCACAGGAAGTCGCGCTAAGCGCGAAAAAAATTGTTTGTTGCAAGAAATCCATCAAATATTACATAGGCCTACATATCATCAACAGATCTCTCTGGTACCGTCGGGGCCCAACAATATACCCGTCGCGAGCTATGTTTGGGTCGTGACCAATACTTTAAGAACCCCTGGTCTAAAACATCACTTTAATCCATCTGCGATCCGGACGATTCATTCCTGGATGCCAACGGATTCGTAGGTTCACTGACGTCTTTCGTACTGGTATACCCAAGACTGCAGTTTCATGAGCATGTAAATAACATTTATACGGACGGACGGTAAGAGTGGCATTTCAAATGAAAGCGTAATGGGAAACTAGTTATTGGGAAAGCAATGGTCAACTGATGACTTGATTAGGACATTCCGAGAAGATGCACCGCAGTCTCCCCCACCAAATAAATTCGACGAATTTCAGTACCAGGCTCTGTAACTGGTACTGGTCATCTCCGTTTTGTGGCGGAATGATTTCAACCCTTGATGATGGACCGGAACACGCTCCTGCATGGCTTCGTCGGCAAGTCTCTCGTGGGATTTCTTTTATCTTCATGGGGGATTAACGCGTAAAATGGATTTACATCTAGCAGCTCCGCCGAGCACGAGGAGTGCAAGGATTTAAAGATCGACGAAAACGTTCCAACAGTAGCCTATGGAATCTGCGAAAAGGAACCAATCAGATATAACGAGGTTCCAATCGTTAATGCGGTGTCGCAATCGTGACTGCGTACCGAGAAAAGTACTATATATATATCTTCTAAGTTTTGTGTTGCATTTCCTTTCTTGCAAACATCATGATGAGGCGAGTGATATGAAGTTGAAATCCAAAAACTTTTGATAGATGTTAAGAGTAAGCCTACTGGTAAACTCTGCATTTTGATCCATGCTACAACTGTCACTGTTCCTCATAAACCTGTAGGCAATTACATACTGCATTTCGTGATTATGTATTTCAGAGTCAGACAAACAGAATGCAACGAAATGACAGTTTTATTCCTCCATCAAGACCGATCTATTAAATTCAGACACGTCTATGTTCCCGTACAATGACCGCGTTCCTCCTCGGCAGGTGCTTGTTGATGATGTCGTTTGGTAATCATGTATTACGTTCAATATGGAGGCGATGAACCCGGAAATGGCAATGAAAGTCCCCAACAGCGCCGTGAAAGCACTCATCAGTATGCAGATCCACACACCAATTGTCTTTTTCGTTCTACAAATCAGAAAAATGACATCATAAGTAGCCGTAACAAACACAAATATCGCTTCATAGAGACCTCAGGGATAATCAATTGCTTCGGGAGTTAAGTTGACAGCCATTCTTTTTATATACCTGTGGCCCATTTACGGGTTGAAAGCATCACCTGGCCCAACTCCCGAAGTACGCACGAACGATACAAAGAAGTATGTATTTTTAACAAAATAGGGAGAATTAAAAGGCATGACAAGAGGACATATTAGTGATATGACTCGTCATGCATGCATATTTCATCACTTTTGCGTTGGTGCCATGCTAATGTATCAACGAATCGCGGAATTTCATCGATACAAAATCTGTGTTTTGTAAATCCTGAACTCCTCAGGTAAAGTCGGTATAGAATTAGCCAGGGATCTCGATTTTGCCCAGCCCTTAATATGTCATTCATTAGCCGGTTTACTTGTTGTAGCTAACTAATATTTTAGTATATCCCGAATTCAGCTCACTGCCTTTACTGTCTTTTGCTCCTGATGAAAGCCAGTCGAAATACCCGAAGTAGAAAACAAATTTGGCGAAATGGATATATATTTGTTGGAATATCCAGAGAAACTATATACTAAACTTTTCACCAGCTTCATAATATTTTCAAAATGGCTCTGTGGCCCACATGTTGTTACTGACTGATAGCATGACAGTTATCCACATTTGAGATTCTATCTCATACCATCCGTTTATGAACTATGAGTCAAATATGACCAAGGCGTCCCGAAAAGTTATAAGACAGGTCATTGTTGACCATAATTCATTTATGTAGTCGAATATGAAACTTATGCGGGGATAACTCTCCGTGAGTTACTAAAATTAAATATTAGCAGATCACTTTTCGTCTATATCAGTGGTTCTCAACCTTTTTCGACTCATCGTCCCCACCGTCCGAAAAAGAGGACATATAAACCGTAAATCTATTCACCTAACTCTGATCGCTGGTGAATTGGCTTGAAAAAGGTAATTTTTCCGAGACGGTGCTCGGAAAACAGGTTTCGCGACTATACACAGTCCGTTTGGTTGACTTTTTTGTCAACTTTCGCGTCATGCAGAATAAGCCGTCTTCACGTGCATTTTTTGGCAGTGATCATTAAATATATCTCACTGGACGTTGTAACATTTTCGCTCCTTACCGCCCCTTCGCAGGTTTTCACCCCCTCCCAATCGCCCTTGTGGTATTTTTCCCTTATTTCTCGAAATCGCCCACGTTGGGAGCCACTGGTCAATATCATATCGCTCTTTCCTTCCGAGCCTTTGGTATGCTAGGTCTCGTGATGGAAGGTATGACGTAATATAGTTGACACATCGCGGACCGAAATTGAAAGAAAGTATTACAACAGTGTCACAGCGAAAAATGCTATGAAATGAAATTGAATGAATCTATATAATAACAAAGTAGATGCAATTCAAGTTAAACGATAGCTGATATACGGCTTTGCAGCATCGCTTCCCCTATGTTTTGGATGCGCCTCGAAGTTCATGCGCCTTTCTGTATAAACGATGTATAGACTATATGCAATGGGTAACTCTAGATTTTGTTCTTAATAATCAATGAGATCATTCTGCGTGTGGAAAAACTTATCTGTGTAGTGAAGCGCGCATAATATAAACCAGCCCCTCAATACTCACGGTGTACTTCTGTCGCTTTTCATGCCTGCAGGCTGTAAAGGTTCCTCTTCGTCATCCGTGCACCAACCATGATTATCATCCTCCCCAAATTCCGTCAATTTCATGAGCATAAAAAGTGATGGATATATCAATTGTATCGGACAAGCAAACAAACTGCGAGTGCGAGTGTTAGTAATTTCGCTTATAGAGGCATCAGTCGCATCACCAATCATCACCAAGTCTTCTGCTCTCACCGCTATGTATTTCAATGATTGCACTCACCACTGTTGCCCCTTCAATTGCAAATACAACCGTCGACAAAAAGAGTGGAATGCCTTCTATTCCTTTTGATAGAGGTATTTCGCCGACAGGCCGGAGATTCTTAACAGCACATAATCGACTTGGCGTTACGAAGATATCTACCTTGTCCATGATGCAGACACCCTACCGTCAATAGATATCTGACAAGCATCACCATCGCAGTTACCAATAATACATTCCCAACCGTAGATATCCATGCAAATCCAGATAGGTTGCGGTTGAATGTGCTTATTGTAAGTGGCACGCAGATGATAGCGATAAATACTCGGTCTTCGGGCACGTGAGGCCATACAGAACTCAGCACCTTTGAATAACTGGATATTAGTTTTTCTATGTTGTATGGAAAACAGTAGATCCTTCAATTAAAATGGAACTTGGCATAAAAAACCTAATATGTGATCCAGTTTGTATCATATGAAGCACTGGTACAGGCAAGCCAACTGTATTACTAAATCATATAACTTGAGAGGTATGGAATTTGACAGAAGCAAGACATCACAGTTTGCTCCATTATGGAAGTTGCAAATATTCACATATCAATATCAGTCTAATATCGTGACACAATTACAATACAGTCCGCAGAGAGTTCCGTATTTTACCTGTCTAATATTTTGTGCGACGAAGACGTAGTAGGAACAGCAAACGATAAGCTGCAGAGCAGCGATGGAAAAGTTTACAAGCGCATGAGCAACAGTTGCATACTTTCTGAACATCTTAATCGGGCCGTAATGTACACTGTAGTATGCGACATCTGCGTATTCCATGCATGGCACGCCGACTTTCCTGTTTAAGATCCGATTGAATGTCACTACTATATTGTAGCGGGAAACAGATAAATAGTCATCACCTCGAGTAAAAACGGGCGGCCTTCACCAAGTTGATCATGGACAACGTTGATAGCAATATCATCACCAGAAGCAGCACTGGCCCCACCACCAATCCTACCCGATTCATGGCCCACGGGATCGAAAGCACTCCCATACCAATATTGGCGCGAATAATATGCATGAAGGCTGCTGCATTACTGCGAATGCAAGAATAGATGAATATCCCGACGAGTCTTCATAACAAACACAGCTAATACCTCAAACCAAAATTTCGTGCCGGACTTTCGTTTTCGGCGGAGGGTTCCATTCCGCAGATGTGACTGATATGCCGACTAAACTCGTTGACGCTAACTGCAGGACACGTAATCTCCCGATCAATATCGATTCGCTTCCTGTCATTGAATCGCGACAATCTCGTTTATGTAGGTGTAGGTACTTACGGGGGAGTGGAATACTACCAAGGATGAGAAGTCAGTGAGCATAAGCACACGTGCATCATCATGCACATCTAGATATCCCTTACCAGACTTACTCACGGTATATTTTGGAAGGTGATTGCGTTCAACATCTTCGCGAACTCCAGCATAAAGCCAAACCACTATCGTTGACTAAATCATCCAAACGGTCTTAACCGACTCTAGGAATATACTGTTCTCATATAATTGCGATTACAATTAGACTTATTTCATTCAATGATGTTTATTTTTATGTATTTTTGATTGATTTACGAAGGAATTTTTATCCTATTTCAAACCTTCAAAATTCCGGACATTTAGGCATATTTTAGAATTTCCTCCCGGACCAAGTTTAAACAGCGAAACTCCGGACAAGTCCGGGAAATTCCGGGCGTATCACAACCCTATTCTTAGGGCCGCAGACTCAAGGCTCCTCTAAGCCTGATTATGCCGACTCGAGTCACCTAGTACGAGAAAAAAAGAAGTATCTAGATGCAAAACGATTAGGGTTATCTCCGTGACCTTATAGATACCCTATATTACCTGGGTTCGCGGATCACTAAGTCCTAAGTGTGTCTCTAGTCCAGGGGTCACCAACACGCGGCCCGCAAGGTCATATTTTGCGGCCCGCGATCTGATTTGAAATTTCGGAAGAACGATTGCTAAAGCATTTTGAAATGCAGACTCCCTAATTAATAAGAGGTTGAAATTATTCTTGCTACGCGCGGTTCAATGCGAGTTGATTATATATTTTAACATATTAGTGTCCTTTGTAATCTGAGCCTCACAGTGAAAATACGAACAGCAGAGGAAAATGTTGCGCCCCATATAGAAATATCAATTTGCAATCGTGTCATAGTCAAAGGGGACTAATAACAATTGGCTCACCCAAAGATGCAGTACAGCATTAATAACTTCCCGAAATTTCTCAAGAAACTTCCTGCATTAACTCTTCCGGTAAATTTGATCACGTGGGCTAAGAGAGGATAAATATTTGATAGTAATATTTGAAACTATACTAATGTACTATCGATACTATCGATGGTTGGATCAGCGTATCACAAAGTCGCGAAGTGGATTGCGAGATATCTTGAGCCGGTGAGTTTGTTCTATGGCGGTAACTGCATTCGTGACTCGTTCACATTTGCTGATACCATTCGTAATGTTGATCTCGAAGAGTCCGAAATCTCTATGTGTTCGTTTGATGTATCTAGTTTATTCACGAACGTGCCAGTTCAAGAGACTATAGAGATTTGTGCCAATGAACTCTATGGTGGTGTCCTTCCATCTCCTCCATTCTCAAGGTCTTCTTTTGTTAAATTAATGCGATTGATCACTTGTGATGTCGAATTTAGTTTCAATAACACCATATATACACAGATCGATGGTGTTGCAATGGGATCGCCGCTTGGTCCCATTATGGCTAACATTTTTGTGGGGTATTACGAAAAACGGTTATTCGAAGATATTGATCGACCATTAATGTATCAAAGATATGTTGATGACACCTTCGCCATATTTGAAAATGAATCCCAGTGTGATTTGTTTCTGAGCAAATTGAATGGTCTTCACCCATCACTGAAATTCACCATGGAAAAAGAGGTCAATAATTCATTAGCATTCCTTGATGTTGTAGTGGAAAAGACGGGTGCTAATTTTGTTACATCAGTTTACCGTAAGCCTACATTCAGTGGGCAATACATTTCGTGGGATTCTTTCTGTCCAGTAAAACGTAAAGTAAATTTGATAAGAACTCTGGTACACAGGGCTCTGATGATTTGTAGTAAAGTCAAACTTGATTCTGAATTGGAGAACATTCGGTCAATCTTTCAGTCAAATGGTTATCCTGATCATATCATTAAAATGACCATAGATCGTAAACTCAAAGATTTCAGAAAAGTTAAACCGTTTGGACCTAGAAAATGTCCTGTTTATTTGCATCTTCCTTGGATTGGGAAAGTGTCCAACAGGTTTGAAAAACAAATTAAATCGTCAGTGAGCCATTGTTTTTCACAAGTAGAACCTCAGATAATCTTCATGACGAAATCTCTGATGCCTGCAACGCAAAAGGATGTGCTACCTGCGACAAATCAAAGCAACATAATATATGAATACACGTGCCGATGTGACAGTCGGTATGTAGGTCGCACGTCTCAGCGCTTGCAGCAAAGAATTCGCCAGCATGTCCCACGGCAAATTAGAATAAATAATGTTTCTCCAACTCCTTCATCGCAGTCTGTTGACACACTGCGTGATTATGATCAAGTTACTGCTTGTAATTCGGCTATTGGACAGCATCTCTTATCCCATCCAGAATGTGCTGATCATTACAATGACAGTCAATTTTCTATACTTGCTCGTGGCCGTTCTCTGTTTCATTTAAAGGTCCTGGAATCTACGATCATAAAGCTACGAAAGCCGATTCTCTGTCGCCAGAATTAAGGAACGCCTCTACACTCTTGGAATATTTCATTAATGTTATGTGTTGTGTTTTCGGTTATTTATAACCGAATATGTACTCGTTAACGTTTGTTTTGTACCGTTACTACCGTATCTAGCCCGTCTACTAGTTGTTTGTTTTTGTTATTATTACGTCATACAGACAAAATAGTTCTTACATTTCGAATTTGATTCACCCCAGCACTAACGTTCGCTACTGATGAGAGTTAGTCGAAAAGCTTTTAGCGAATAAATTAACAATATGAAGTTATTGTTTCGCGTTATTCTGAAGTTCTGTACCACAAATCACTTGTTAATGTTAATGACGAAATTCACTCAGTAATATGAAAAAGTTTTCGCGCCTCGCGCGACTAGGATATGAAGTCCTGTGGTTGTTCATAACATTTCGGTGCGCATAGTAAGCCGATGTGAGGAAACCGATTAGTCTGGAGTTCGCCCGCAATGGACATGGACACTGCACAGTTTAATGCAAGTATCTGGCCACCAGTCAGCCCGTTACGACTATGCACTGGAATGCTGCCGTAGCTAACATGCTCGTCGCCCATGTTGGAGAGAACAGTGTTGTATTGGCGTAGAGTTATAAAAACCTATAGCTGTGACACTGCCTCGCCGAATTATATCTCGATATTAAAGTCATGCGGCCCGCGGCCTCAAAAAATTTTGAAAGTGGCCCGCGACCCTTTTTGAGTTGGCGACCCCTGCTCTAGTCCCAACAGGGGGAGGTTGGCTGCGGTCCCTCCAGACCCTTAAAAATGAGAATCGTTTCTATTGACAACCTAACTATTTCATGGAGTGAAAAGAACATTTTGAATTTGTTTTATTTATTTTTATATAATAAATAAAAAAAAACTTCCGTCTCCTGTAGAAATGCGGCTAATGATTGGAATTGAGCCAAATTTGGTGTGCAGGCTTTAATTAGGTAACCTAACAATTTTATCAAGTAGCCAGTACAATTTGAGCAAAAAGTCATTTTTGAACACCCCTACTGTAGCCTACAGTACACGGAGTATATTTGAGTATATACGCGTCAGTTGCTAATTGGAAGGATGTAATTTATAGTGAGGCCCTATCGCTCGGGGTGTCAAACTCAACTTGCGTCGCGGGCCGGATGCAAACCAACATTTTTTATCGGTTGCATTGCATCAAAGGTGCTCGGCTTCGATGGTTCTAATCCGTGCATCAGTTGATGATGGTCGCGGGTTGGATTCAAACCTTCAGGGCACTCGCGGGCCGGACCAGCAGTCAAATGATTCCAAAATGTTGCCTCATAATCCATGGGCTTTGTTTTTCACTTGAATACTCAATCATGAAGCCTATATACCAGTGGTTCCCAAACGGTGGGGAATACAATGGTTTCTGGTGGGGAATAGACCTATTTGTTGAACACTTTATACAGAACAGTCTACATATTTACGGAGACACATGCGCAATTACCGTTACCAGTTTACGGCTCTGGAATGTATGTATCGAAAATTTTATTGCGTGTTGTTGACAAAATCTGATCTTTCAAGTCGGGTAACCTATCTTGGCGTCACAAACGCATCCAGCACGACCATTATGACGTGATTAACGCTTTCGCAAAATTTGGAGGGTTAGCGGTATCGGTTCACCATACGTTTTATGTAGCAGCTATAGGCGATTGTATTGCGTACTGGTGTGGTTGTGTGTCTTGTGTACTCAAACAAGCAATAGCTGCACCGTAATCACATAAATTTTGGGTAGTGGGGAATGAAGGCTCGGAGTAAATCTGAAGTGGGGAATGAAGACAAAAAGGTTGGGAACCACTGCTATATACATAATAATAATTACGGTACGCCACGGACCATAGGGCTCCATTCTATCAAACATCACTATTCTTTAACCATGGAATTGGCAAAATTACGATGATTGGAGGTGAATATATAGTTAGATGAACTGCTAAAACAACGGCTTTACCAACGATATACGTTGGCAAAAAGCTGTGATTACTTATTTTAGTCGTAATCTAACAATATAGTCCTGTATAGGCCTTTGCATTGTGAGGAATACAAGCGATTTAACCGTAAACGCATACGTTGAAAATTGGTTCATAAATATTACATCGCGATTCCAGTTTCTCTAGAGACCTTGGAACTGTTAAGTCATATAAGCGAAAAGGGAGTGCGACCACTGGTATTTAAATTTTATTTTTTTGTGATAATTATATTCACCATGTTACCCGCATAAACCGGTTTCTAACTGACGTTTTGACTTCCACAAATATAACTACTTTTTTATCCATTTTCCATAAAACTGTGAATTCACTGTGCACTTTTTCCTTCTCGGAATTGGGTGTCCATGGCGGCGATCTGTTCTTCATGGTGACTAGATTGAAACCATGCACAATACCGATGTTGGATGGTTACAATGTCGCCTATGAACAAAGAACATACTCGACATTTTCTGTCTTGAGGGATTATTTATTGAAAGTATTTTGTACTAAAAATATCAACATTTGTTAGAAATTTGCTGGATGATACAACGATTTTTCAGAATCGTGTCGCGGGCCGGATGAAACTAACTGTCTTGCTGGATGCGGCCCGCGAGCTGCATATTTGACAACCCTGCCCTATCCGAAAGATTGCGGTAAATTCAATCATTCAAAACATTTTTCTTCAAATTAAATGTACTGTAAACCGTTTTCTGTTATTGTACATTTTCCGTTGTACTCCTATAAATAATTACATACACCGGCGACCGGAGCATATACCGAAGAAATGGTGCATGAAGGTGAAAAAAGATTTTTTTTCGGTTGTTTTTTCTCGTCTAATGTCTTGATTAGAGAGTCAATATTGTACCGAATGACATTATAGGCAATGCCAATAACGGTTCAAAAAATATCCATTGCGTAATATCCGCGCTTACACCACTATTTACTTATAGTGAGAATGATGTTGCAGAACAGTTGTAAGATATACATGTAGATAACAAATTTCTATACATAATCAGTTATCACACTTGATATATACTTTGCTAGATCGACATTTTTATAATCACGGCCCATTGTCCGTTTTGACAATGCTCCGTGGCCCACCTCGAATTATTGAAGAACGCTGACGTGGTACCGTCACAAATAAACACTGAACACAGTTTTGAGAGACGACTTTGGGAATATTTCATTGCTGTATCGTTGGTTTGAGGTTATAATATAATCAAATATTTTCCCATGGCTGTTAATCGTGGGTTGACATTCTCCATGGTAAGAGCCTTTTTACTTGTCATGATTACGTCACAGCTTCAAAATCCATTCGATATCCTGAGTTAGGCTGACCGCATTTACTGACGCTCGCTTGACGAAAAGCTTGAAGTAGAGAATAAGTGTGGCAATATCAATTGAATTTCCTAAAATTATAAGACGAACAAAACTGAATACATCACCGACTTAAAAAATTTTCAAAATAGTCGTGTGGTGTGGCCCATCGTAAAATGCTTCAATGGGCTGTAGGCTATTGCCCAAGAACCACTGCTATATAAGCCTTGATCATGCAAAGCAGCTACGCTATACAAGGCGTGCAAAAATCGAATTCTAAGAGTATCAAATGTTGAAATTATGATCTGAAAGCGAGGTTGACGCGGTTGCGAAAATGAATTAAGGTCGCTACATACCAGTGGTCGGAACGTTTTTTGTCCGAAGAGCCATATTGGCCCTATTTTTTCCATCTCAACCCCCAAAGAGCCATACATGTCAATCAACTGTTACGTCACAATTGAAAATTCGTGACGTCATGGTAGCACTAATTTGAACTCACTACATGTCATTCTTCGTGTGCGACATATTTTCTCTGTAAAAACTGGTCTTTATTGTTCGAAAATAAAGCCCGAAACGAGAGGTAAAGCACAGACGGCCCAAGATTCAACATTGATAACGCAATTCATCGTAAGTAATTTGGAATTTACTATAACCGATATTAATCGAATGTGACTGTCACACTGATTCTGAAATGCTAAAGATCTATCGACTTCTCAATTCTTAAAGTATTTCCCGGTAATATAACGTTGCGCTACACGCATGCATTTTATCGCCGGTACTACACAGAGCTATACTTACCAACCAAGAACGTGGATAGCTATGGCGTTGTTTGTGATTCGAGGTTGTAATTGTGAATCTTACATCCACAACAGTCCATTTCGCACCGTAGATCAGGAAGACAATGTGTATTTTAAAACTGCGTTTTGAAATGGGCGTCGCCATGTCTGCTTATGCTCTTTGATTAATTAACGTATCGCACAATTCAGGATTTCGAGTCGGGTACATAGAATTCGCGAGTGATATTGGCCGCCGACGTGACAGTAACTTAAATTTGATGATTTTGAACAGAGGGGGTCCGAGCTCATAAACCTGAAGACGGCATTGTCTTTACCTCTCAAAGACATGTTTATACTGCCCCGAGAATAATTCTTCTGGCCGTGATGAAAATTTCCAACAAGTCGCTGCAATGTATTGACCAATTCAGTTCAAAAATAAATATTTGGCAAAGAGCCATATATTATACCCCAAAGAGCCATATATGGCTCGCGAGCCATAGGTTCCCGACCACTGCTATATACAGAAAACATAATAAATTACAAGTCTGCGGATGCATTCAATAAACTGGTCGCCATCGTAATGCGCTCAAACACGTTTCGATCTCCATCCCTTATGTTTACTCCGCCTCTGCAAGTGCTTGATGATGAAGTGGTTCGGTAATCTTGTATGATATTTGTTATGGTAGAGACGAGTGCGCAAATTGTGATTGCCACTCCAAGTATTGCAGTGGTAATATGTTTCAAAATATTCAACTTCCAAGTTGTCTCTGATTCCAGACTGCATCCTGTTGGCAGCCCAGTACTGAAATGCAATAAAAGTCACATTTAATTGCCACTATTTCAAGCAGTATCTCTCTCATAAATCGACGCAGTTTTACGATTATTAGCAATACGATAAGATGAGTCGAGGAGGAGTTGATACACGAGGCCATAGATGCACTAGTCCATATGTAACGACCTAAATGAAAAATAAAAGAACACGATGCTTGCAATCTGCATTGTGCACTCTAAATGAAATATAGCAAAATAATTTATGAAAGGCGGACAAGCAATGAAAATGAAGCTATAATGCACTACAGTATATCATATTTCCAGGTTACTATAGTGACAAACTGTCTACGGTGAAACACTCACACAATGAGACTAATGTGGTACGTGTTTAGTGTTTACCTAGAATTATCTTCCGCACCGTTCCGATGCAACAGTCCTCTGTCTTCTCCGTCGGCGGACTCTGCTTCAACGTAGCCGTTGTTTTTCTCATCTGATTTCACTGATAGAGCTATCAGTGATGGATATATAAATTGTAGAGGACAAGCAAACAAACAGCCGGAAAGTGCTGCCAAACTCCCGATAAAAGGTAAAGTCGCTGCTGCAATACCTACAAAAGAATGTTGGTACGTCATCCTCGAATTTTATATTATTATTGATTCCAGGTTATAAAAGCCAGCGTCGTATTGTCTACGTATAGTTGCCTAAAGCCCATTAATAAACAAATAATTCATCAGTAGACAATGACATCAGTGATATTTTGTAATTCTAATAGATATATAATATATAAATCGTAATTTTTTTTTTGAAAACGAAGATCAAACATTGTAATGATAATTGCATTAATATACAACAAGTTCGATTGCTCGCGTGGCGAGATAGCGTATTAGTATGATCCACAGCTGCAACACCAATAATTTGCCAGTTCGAGCTCGACCGAGGTCAACACCAGAATCTCATTCAGGTATTGGATGTTTATCTAGGCTCCTTCCTACCATTGATCCGCCTAAGCGTTATCTTGAAAAAGCCTAGCAGTAGGCCGTGTTACCAGTCGACAGCCACGGAATCAAAGTAAAGAACGCAGACCAGGTGCACCACGAATACCACAAATAACAACAAAACAACTGGTGGCACAGAAATCACTTTCGGGTAATCACGTGGTTGTTATCTAATTCTTTGACCATGTGTTCCTTTTTATGGGGCCTATAAACCCAATCTCCTGGTGAACTGATTCTAGGTCTTCCGCTCAATAATAAGTACAGATAACTCTCAAAATATAAAAACAGATCGCATTATGAAAATTGGCAGAACTTGGTAGTAGGTTACTGCTTATGCCTACATAAATGCATACACGACGCACATGGACAGCATTGCGAACGGCTGCTGGCCGCAGATTGATCCAACAGATGTATATTGCATTTATATATACTATGTCTTGACATAGCTTATACCTTGAGATAATGCCGTCGTTTTATACTAGTCATGAAAAAATATTCATACACAGCAAACTTGAGATTCCGACTTTGGTTAGGATTTCGCAAATTCGATTTCTTGGCTTCAATTTAGCTTCTATACCCGGCCATAATATCTCCATGGCAACGTAGAATTGAATTGGATACGAGAGCAGTAGAACGGAGGCCAGCAAAATCCTTATAGCATCATGGTATCTGCATAAACACAAGTAGGATATCAAAAAAGCGATAGCTCCACATAGCTAAAGCGCGTATAGGTGTGGTCAAAAGAGCTAAATGATCACTAGGACCCCATAATCCAAATTTTAAAAGTTGTGACGTAATCGGATTCGTTTTCGCAAGAGCATGCTTCTGCATAAATGTCACTCTGGCGACGTCATACATTCGCAAAGAAACAACTTACGTATCAGCTTCAGGCAAATTCAAGGTCAAGCTTTCGCAAAGCGATGATCCAAATACGACATATCCCATCGCCCCGAAAGTTGCGGCGACCGTCGAAAGTGTGACGTAACAAGCAAACGATAGCCACCAAAAATTTTGCCTGTGTTCCATTGAGATCTCCAGGGGTAACACCTGATGAACATTCACGATAAGAAATAACAGCCTGCAACAGTTTTAAAACTGCATACCATCGTCACTCCCTCCACTGAAAACGCTACGGTGGACAAAAATATCGCGGTTCCTTCCGCATTTCCATAGAGTTGCACGGTGGCCAAGGGCTTTAAATTCTGAAACAAATCCTGGCGTCTAGCGACGGAAAAACTGACATTAATCGAGAAGATGTATTGTATACGCACGATCGATAGATATGTCACGATCATGATGAATGCTGTCAGGTAAAATATGTTTCCGAGTGTTGATATCCAGGTGAAGTTTGATAATCCCTCGTAGAGAGTAGTAAGTGTAGCCGGAATAAACACCATACACATAATCACACGGTCTCCGGGAACCCCGGGCCACACGACGGCCAATACCTGGAAAAGACGAGGCTGAAAGCTTCAAGTTAATCTTTATTTTATAGACATCTTATGTGCATGGATATAATAGCAGGTCGGAACTTTCCATGAGTCAATGACCTACGCACGGATGAGTATAGGCTACTCATCCCAGTATACTGGGCATATAGTGAACAGTTCCATATGTTACGCGGAGAACAAGATACAAGCTAATACTTTACGCGCAAACGATTCGGAAGCGTGTATAGCTTTACCTATAAAGTCTTTCCTACGAGACTATACTATACGGCACGTTAGATTGAACTTTTATCAAGCTATAGACGACCACTGTGTTAACAGTATCCTTGGTGGTTTCCAAGTACAAATAAAGCATATTTAAATCGCAAAATAGAAGACATGTAGCGGATGCACAGTGCACACCCTGCAAGCGACAAAGTGTATACTGTCACCCTATAGGAGGTGGTACAAAACAAATTGGAATGGTTGTGACAGCAAGAATTCATATGCCGTAAAGTGCCGATTCCATGAATTGCATCCTTTATGCCAGCGGATCTCAAACTTTTTTTAGACACGCCCCGTTGATGATAGTGAAAAAATTCTCGCCCGCCCCTTATGGTCAATGGTCTTATCCGAAAAATTATTAAAACGAGCAACCAGAATGTTTTCAATTCCAACGCATAGTTTATGGCGAAGGTTCTTAAAGTATGAGTCGCAAAGGGTTTAAATTTGGGTCGTGACCTCACCCGAGCGATCTTTCAATATGTAATATTTGCTGAATTTAAAAGTTTTTCGCACTTCGGGCGATATCCTGTGGCCGGCAGTTTGTGCATGTCCAAAGTCACTGTGTTTGGTGCTATATCCAACAAGCGAGACATGTAGAAATGCAGTTGCGACGATGGGACTCGATCGTGAGAACGTGCCGATATTTGCATTACACAAATTGGCTTGATGATATGATAAGATCTGACCTACATTGGCTTCTCTGGTAAGCTGTTAATACTCGCACTGGTAATACTCGGTCATGGTAGAGAGAGGGAAATAGCGGGGCCGTAAATGCCACATCCCATATTTTCGAATACGTATAATGTACAAAAATGAATCCATCTAACTAATTGCAATTGTGAAAGAACGGTACATTCCTTATTCCTATCGCTTAACGCTGCCGGAGACCGTATACGGATGCGTTAATGTAGGGGTGTGCAACATGCGGGTACAGGACTATTAGGCATATAGGTATTTCGGGGCCGATCCTTTCATTGCCAAGACATTAAAGACAAGAAGTTGCGACCAGCATGCGGCTGAGCAAAGTCCGTTGCCGAGAAATCGGTGGCGATAAAACCTTCGCCCAAATTGATCGTCGCTCATTGGCCAAAATCTTTGATATCGATATGTCCGATCCAGGGATATCTACATATCCCTGGTCCGATCGTGGAAATAGTCCGAACTGCATAACCCCGATTGTTCCTCAATTTGAAGTCGCGTACGTCACAGATGTTTCTTAGAACCGCTTTGAATACCACATATTCTTCTCTTTTACCAACTAACGAATTAGTATCAAAATATCAGAAGGCATTTGCAGACAGTCCTATTCGTATGTCACGTAACATGAATGGTCGCCGAATATCGTACTTCCGCATTGCTAACGGTAATCTATTCCGTACAAACTAAAATTACTATTATTGATGGTCATGGATATAAATGACTTAAATCCTAAAATACTACAGTTGCCGAGAAACCTCCATTCCAGTTTAATGACACTGCTATGTGGAATAGAACTATATAATAATATAATACAGATTGGCCACAGAATATTTTCAAAGCGACAATGAAAAGTTCAAGAACCACTGATTCACAGAGTATATAGACACCGAGTTCGCAACTGACCAATCACACCCATCACACTTTTCCGATCAATTAGGCCAGTGTTTCCCAACCGAGAGGAATTTTGTAATTTTGAGGGGGGAATTTTGCTTTAGAATTGTAACGGATTTAACAAATCTTTTATGTCCAAACTGTCAAGTAGTCAACTCGTAATTTCCGAACGCTTGTTCATTTGGCTGTTTTTTGTTGAAATTATGTTCAAATACTATTTCAAACCTCTCCTTTACATAGCCTACAAATTCCCCGTTTCAGTCAACAGGTGTTTTCGTAGGAAAAGGGAACTTTTTAATCATCAGACTAATTTATCCTAGGGTGGAATTTTGGCTCAAATATCGTCCAAAGAAATCCACGAGGTGAAGAAGTTTGGGAACCACTGAATTAGGCATTTGCATCGACTAAACCATTTATATATCTTACCTGTCTTGTATTTTGCGCAATGAACACGTAAAATGAACTGCATATGATGAGCTGCAATGTGACAATGGAGAAATTGACGACAACACGTCCGCCGCGAGCCCATTTCCGAAGCATCTCGAAACTACAATTTTGCATGCTGTTGTAGGCAACGTCTCCATAGGATTCACAGGGAACGCCCGATTTTCTGTTTTAGTACAATGGAGATGTTTTTAAAAAGCACGCTCTTTGACGGCGGCGAAAGTTAGAATCCATAAAATTTCTCTAAACGCACTACCTTGAATAATGCTTAGCACTTTCAACCAAGCTCATCATCGTACTCCACGTGATCTGTATCATTACGACCATAAGTATAGGCCCTACGACTAAACCCGCGCGAGACAGGGCCCATGGAATCGACAACACCCCAATACCGATGTGGGAACGTAAAAGATGCATGAACGACCCTGCATTGCTGAAATAAAAACAGTCTTTAATTCACAAGACGCCGCAGGACACGATTAATCTGACACTACCTTACAACCTGACGGCCCTGTCCACGATTTGACTCGGCTTCCACCATGTTGTTCGCAGAAATGTTACTTTGCTCGTAAGGCAATATAAAATATAGATGTTAGAGCTGTAGTCTCATCTAAATTGCGGTTTACAAATCATTATGCGAACTCTCGTGGCATTAGTACGGTGCGTCGTTTTGCTATGAGTAGATAAAACGTGATTTTAAATAAGATCGTGGCGAGGTTTCATGATGATTAGGCCCATATCATACCCATCCATTTGAGCTTCGCCAAATTAAAAGGCCGCAATTCTGCCCTTCGTGGCGTAACCCTAACCATGTACCCTATAGCTTGGGACCAGCGCTGCTGGGTTCTGGGGAAACAGCGAGAGGGAATCTAACCGGAGACTTCTGGTTTGTGAGAACAAAGGTATTATCACTGAGTTGCCGTCATTATCATGCAAAGACAACACTTGCTAAATTTATACTGAACTTCGGCCAACTCTACGGGTATAAGTTTCTCAAATTTTGGGTTCGTGGTGTGAAAGCTATAGTACTGCACCCATGTGTAGAATATAGTCTGATTTGAAATTGTCTACGGAATAACACACCGAATATTTTTGGGCTTTATAATATAAGGGTAAACCGCCATGGATACCACAGACAAAGCCTGCATGAGAGCCATTGTGCGCCATCAGTAAATACGAAATACAGACATTTAGAGAGGTAGAGAATTCATCACAAACAATTTTGATTAGATAGCCACAGCTATTGTTAAGTACGGTAACCAGCGTGCCGTTCGCAAGCTTTTTGGCCAAAAATAGCAAAAACAAAATAACGCGTTAATTGAGACGCGAACGAACATACAGTCGCACACGCGCATTGCACGCTGAATGAGAGCAAGCAGATACACAGAAGAGGAATGCGCCGTGGTGCCAACTGCTAAAAACAAATATAGGCAGAATCAATACATCAAAAACGTGATCCGGCATGAGCTCAAACGCAGGCTAGTACAAACTGCAGAGTCGATTGCCTGCAAACTCAGCCGACTTTTTTATTCAGAAACAATACGCAGGTTCGCGTTCGACCTAATAAGATAATAATAGTATTGAAACCTTATACGTATTAGGTATTACAGTGGGACGATGGGGTTTACCTACTTGACTTTTTGTCCCGAGAAACTAAGCGCTAAACTACAAAACAGATTATCCTCTGAGAATGACGTAGTTAGCGAGACTGTGACTATACCTTGTCGAGTCATAATCTATATGATTTTAGGCATGGAATACCCTGAATGTAGTTCAGCTTGTTGCGATGACCTCCCAGCCACCGTATTCTCAAATTTTGGGATGCGCACCCTTGACTTAGGGCAATGGAGTATGATCCCTCAAGAGAGCAAATATAGAATATGTTGATATGTCACATTATCACCACCCGTGGGCATTATTGCTTCTTTAATATAATGAATGAATATAAAATATAATGAATCGACAGCAAATTCCGAAAAGGGTAAACATAGGACCCGGAGTGCGGAGGATGCGAGGAAAAAATTGACCGAAAGTTATAGTTATTCGTAGAGGCGAAACGCCAAAGCTAACCACTGTGCGCAAGTTACAGTGGTCAAAGGTCATAATGCAAATATCCGCGGTCCCACCTCTATATAATTTCTGAATGAATAGCTCTCATCTTTACAAAACCGGCCGTCCGGTCTCTGTTCAAAGTACGTCAGTAAAATTCTTTAATTTCCCACTTTCTTGGGTTCAGCGCGGTGAATCCATGACCATTTTTGTCGTGACCCAAAATCTAATTAGTTGAAACACGAATTTAGATGTGATAATAATAAACCCAATTCGAAGCGTCCGCGTTTGAAGCTGAATGTATTGTATTCGTCACGCAGAGCCAACACCGCGCCAGTAATAAAACAGAGCGAGCAAAAAATATGAAAACTTATGTCGTCCTGAGCAGCGGGTTACGTTACAAGTCACTGTTTTCGTGGTCTATAACTAGATTCAATCAGTCAATCATCGTATATTACCAAGTATTTGACGTCAGCTCCGATAGCTGTAGGATGCCCTTCCATCAGAGTTGGTCAAAGTAGTCAAGTAAGCTACTCAAGTAGAAGTAGAAGTAGCGACAAAAAATCTACTCAAGTACGAGTAGAAGTACTTCTTCCATAAGCAACCTAAAACTACTTGAAGTAGAAGTAGAATTAACTGACTTTAAATCTACTCAAGTAAGTAAGTAGTTTTGAAACCATCGTAATTCTTTCGCATGGATTGTCTCTAGCTGCAAATTGAGCTATATGCGAAAGGTGCAGAGCTTGATTCATATTAATGCATACCATTAATCCAATTTTAGACATCATAAGCAATTAAGCATTCGTCCGCATCATGGGAATAAAATGATAGTATTGATATGGAAAGACGATACTAATCCTCTGTTCACTCGAACAGTACGTTTTAGAAAATATCATGGTATGGCGCCCTCCCCCATATCTTGTAAGGCCCGTAATTTAGTCGAAGAGCAATACGGAGAAGTTGTATAGGATACGGTGTAAACACTTCGCGCGATTATTAAACGGTCATAAAAAATATGGTGGATCATAAAAATGCCATATTATGTAGCTTTATTTCCGGAAATTAAAGGCATTACTACACTTGCTTTTATACTTCAACATGTATGTTATCCAGACAAAAGAACTGATACTAATCAGAGCTCAAACTATGATACTGGGAATTGAAAGTGAAATAGAAATACTACTTCTAAAAGCGGAAAATGTATTTCATGTCCTAATTTCAGAAAGATTCAAAGATGGTGCGCACAAAACAATCTGGTAGATTTACGAAGAAATTTCTGTAAATTTCACAACGAATTACCGGTCGCAGCCAATAGCAGCGTATAGCTTGTCATTTTACATTTTGATATGTAATATTAAATTAATTTAGCTGCTAAATCAAGTGACCAGAATTTCTTCGCAAGGTTACTGACAGTTACTCGCTACGGCACTTTACCAAGCTCTTGGCAAAATTGATTAGCTTCCAAGCCCCAGCAGTCAATGTATATGTGGAAGTGCATGTCACTGTGATGTCATTCTCGTTGCGATTTGGCCTGATTCAACCTCGTTCGCGAGACAGGGTTAGGTCACACGGAACTGGTTGACCCTAGTACCAATTTCGGTATAGTGCATAGTTGCGTGCAAGAAACAGCTGACAATGTGGTTACACCATAGGCATTATATTATAAGGCTATGGCTACACAGTCGGTCTCGGCGGTTTGATTTGTTGTCACAGATAGGGCTGATGAGTTATAAAAATCAGTTTAGGATATACCATCTTATTCCTGGGATATACCATCTTATTCCTGAAACTAGAAATATCAGCACAGCAGGCTCAGTTGACCATTTCTTAATGGCGGACACGGCGACCTATAATAGGTTACCTTAGGTTGCGCATTGCGGGTTTTTCTGAGATTCGTAGTAAACAACCAACGTGCAACTGTGACATCACAGGCAGCGTCCGGTTAGGTAAGTAAGTAGGGAACCACACATGGAGGAATAAATATCAATATGTACGAAATTAGATGCGAAAGAAAGGGACTATATGTGTTGATAGATGTTTCTGTATGAAAAACCAACCTAGATTGAACATTATAACGAGGACAGTAAATATTATTGGTGGCATATGTATGAGCGGATCAATATCACTTATTTCAAAGTCGTCTGCGTGTCGAGCCGACTGGCAGGGTTGCCAGATTGGCCCTTTTGGGGCCAAATTCCACAAATGTGGCCCTTTTTAGAGGCAGTTGGCCCGCAAAAAATTAATTTGGCCCCATGGCCCTTTATTTTCAATATTTGGCCCTTTTTGGAAGCGGTTGAGACATATCATCAAACTAGCTATTCAAATAATTGCATCTCGCAAGTTGAGCTGATAATGTTTATGCCAATGTCAAAGATTCGAGTGGAAACACTGTAGAACAGTGGTTCTTAACCTTTTTTCTTCCAGCGCCCCTTTAAAAATTATCGTGCTCTAGCGCCCCCCCCCCAACTTCATATTGTAAGGAATGTAATAAAGACAATGAGTAAGAGGGAGGGCCGTAACAGCACTTCGTTAACCCCCCTAAAAACGATTGCCTTGCGCACCCATAGCGTGATAAACCGAACTTCTGAGGGCTTCGCCCCCACGAACCCCATATCGAGATTTTGATGGTCAGCAAAGTTTGTGTGTCCTGGTCGCCCTAAGTACCAAAATTTTCCATAATGCATGAATGAATAGGTGGTAATTACATATATAAGTCGCTATATAAACTTTTTATCCTCTCAGCCCACGTAATCAGATTTACCAGTAGCACTGAGTGAGCTGTTGTATAGGAAAATAAAGGGCACGTAATTAATAATTAAACATATTCGGGCGTGCCCGCAGGTACAATTATTCGTTACCAGGGCCGTAACAGCACTTCGTCAGCCCCCCCCCCCCAAACAAAAAACGTTGGTCCTGGGCCCCCATCGGGTGATAAACCAAACTTCCGGGGGACTTCACTCCCAGACACCCATTAGGCTGTCCGCTATTTGCTGATAGCCTATTAGGTATCTACATTGGGTGTCCATTTACTGAGGCAGCTATTCTCGCCTATTCGCGAAAAATTTCACTAATTAATGATTGAATTGGTCAATATCATCGGGAATTGCATGTAAATTGAGATCAATTTTTATCCTCTCTCTGCTCACGTAAACACATTTACCGGTAGAGCTGAGTGAGGTGCAATGTTCCCTCTAAGCTGCGCACGTGCGCAGTGCTGACACGGTATGTGCACACAGAAACGGTATGCGCACAACAAATCCGGAGTTATTACCTTTTTTTAGTCGTTACGCACTGTTTTCCAAGGGTCAGCGCAGTGAGTTGTTGAGTGTGCGCAGACTCATCAAAACTTAAAGCGAACATTGTGAGGTCTCTTGGAAACTGTAGGGCCCGTTGCTAATAATCAAACACATTCGGGCGGGCGAACCCGTTGGTATGACTTCGTTGCATGATGTTATTTCGTGACCCCCTGTCTGCAATATCAAAAAATACAGAATCGCTCAACGGGGATATCGCCCAACAGGAATATCCCTGTCGCCCAATCGTACTAAACTAAAAGACGCACACGATTTCAGATTGATATTTCTTTACTGACATCTAATTTTTTCCTGCCAGATGGAATTCGTCTTCTGGGGTTCTGATTGCCAAGACAGGAACATTCGGTGTCAGTCATTTAGGCGCCCATGGACAATCAAACCTATATGTATTTTGAAGGCTATATGTAACGACGTTTTCGGTGTTAATTTGCTCTGAATACTCATTAAGGATATGTCCTATCACCACATCATCTACTGCGAAGCCATTTTTCTCCAGCGCCCCCCATACCGCCCCCCTGAGCCCAGCGCCCCCCATATCGCCCCCTGAGCGTTTCCGCCCCCCTTCAAGATCGCCAGCGCCCCCTGGGGGGCGCTGGTGGCAAGGTTAAGAACCACTGCTGTAGAATATGAAGATTTGTTCATGTAGAATGTAGATTGAAGAGACTCTTTGGGGTACAGAACTTTAATATACATTTTAATAATATATTCATAATAAAATATATTAAAACCCGAAGCTTTTCGAGCTGACACTTTTCAAGGGCAATCGTCAGCATATGGAGGATTTCAAAAACATGCATCTAGCTACATTGCAAACAACCAGTTATGACGTCATAGAAACAAACAACATGAAATACAGGCAAACCGCGAGCGCAGCTAGTGGCCAATTTTTAGATTCACTAAAAATTCCTTCTGCTGACACAAGCGCGGTCGGTGGATTTTAATATAAGTCGATTCCAGTGCAGACAGATGGAAATTAGTGCGGCCTCTGCCTAATATAGAAAATCTTTCATCGCGATAGTTTTTAGCGCAAGTTGCATTCTCAGCCAAATGCTTGCCGATGGTAGAGTTCATAGCCATGGCCTGATTACGTTCTAGTAATCGCAGATCAGTTAAAGCTGCGTCTTCGCGAGAGTCCAATGTGCGTGATCTAATAACGCTAGGAACATGTTGTTTGATGCGTTCCTGCAAGCGCTGAGTTGTTCTTCCCACGTACCGACAATCACAGTGGCACTTGAAATCATAGACTATATTGCTTTGTTGAGAAGCAGGAAGAACATCTTTGCGCGTTGCAGGAAGCATTTGTTTGGTGGTAAACACAACATTAGTTTTTACATTATCGTAACAGCGATTTACAGCAGAAATCAATTGCTTTTCAAACCGGGAAGAGATGGGGCCCAGCCACGGTAAATGTATATATACATTTTCCTCAGACCGTGTGTTCGTGTTTTGTGATTTGTTCGGATTGAAATTCCTGAGTTTTCTGTCAACAGAACTCTTGATGATGTGTTCGGGGTACCCGTTATCGATTAGAATTTTGCGGATATATTCTAGCTCCGCGTTTAATTTTTCATCCGAACAAATCATCAAGGCTCTGTGCACCAACGTGCCAATCAAATTTAGTTTACGGCGATTCGGGCTAAAAGAATTCCAGCGTATATAATGCCCTGTAAACGTTGGCTTCCGGTAAATCGATGTGACAAAGCTAGTACCCCGTTTTTCCACTAGAACGTCTAAGAATGGTAGCGAGTTAGCACGCTCTTTTTCAAATGTGAATTTTAAAGACGAGTGTAGAGAATTCAAGTTATCAAAGAAGTCATCGAACTCCGTCTCATCTTGACAGATAACGAAGGTGTCGTCGACATAGCGACGGTACATGAATGGATGCTTGGTTTCATCTGCCGCGAAAAGTCTGTTTTCATGGAATCCCACAAATATATTGGCTAAAATCGGGCCAAGAGGGCTACCCATAGCTACGCCGTCGGTTTGCATGTAGATGGTATCGTTAAAACTAAACTCAACAGAGCAAGTAGCCGTATTAAGAAGTTCAACGAACACTTTACGCGAGAAGGAAGGTGGTGCTAAATCACCTCCACCATATAGCGCGTCCGCACAGATATCAATGGTCTCCTTCAGCGGCACGTTCGTGAAGAGGCTAACGATATCATATGAACCGAGAAACATATTCGAGTTTGGAAGGTCGGTGGTTTTCATCTCGTGCGCGAATGTAAACGAATCAGCGACGCAATGCGAATCATACATGGAACGCACTGGTTCCAAAATACCGATAAGCCACTTCGCGAGCTTGTGCTGCGCCGATCCAACCATAGAAAGAATTGGTCGAACGGGCACGTTGGTTTTATGAGTTTTTGGCAGTCCGTACATACGTGGCCTTTGTGCCCCGACCGGTCTGATGGAGGCGTAGACCTCAGGTGTTATTGAGCCGTTTTTCTTGAGGCTGAATAGTCGGCGCTGTATCCGTCTTTCGATCTTGGCGATGTTATCGAATTCCGCAGCGGGACCAAGTGTCTTGAATTTTGATTCGTCACCCAAGATTGCTTCCATTTTGAGTATGTAATCCCGTTTGTTTAGGATTACAACCCCAGAGCCCTTATCCGGTTTGCTAATGTGAATGTCTGGATTTTGTCGCAATGCTTTTATGGCACGAAAACATTCCTTCGTCATACGGCTACTTGCTCTGTTGAGTTTAGTTTTAACGATACCATCTACATGCAAACCGACGGCGTAGCTATGGGTAGCCCTCTTGGCCCGATTTTAGCCAATATATTTGTGGGATTCCATGAAAACAGACTTTTCGCGGCAGATGAAACCAAGCATCCATTCATGTACCGTCGCTATGTCGACGACACCTTCGTTATATGTCAAGATGAGACGGAGTTCGATGACTTCTTTGATAACTTGAATTCTCTACACTCGTCTTTAAAATTCACATTTGAAAAAGAGCGTGCTAACTCGCTACCATTCTTAGACGTTCTAGTGGAAAAACGGGGTACTAGCTTTGTCACATCGATTTACCGGAAGCCAACGTTTACAGGGCATTATATACGCTGGAATTCTTTTAGCCCGAATCGCCGTAAACTAAATTTGATTGGCACGTTGGTGCACAGAGCCTTGATGATTTGTTCGGATGAAAAATTAAACGCGGAGCTAGAATATATCCGCAAAATTCTAATCGATAACGGGTACCCCGAACACATCATCAAGAGTTCTGTTGACAGAAAACTCAGGAATTTCAATCCGAACAAATCACAAAACACGAACACACGGTCTGAGGAAAATGTATATATACATTTACCGTGGCTGGGCCCCATCTCTTCCCGGTTTGAAAAGCAATTGATTTCTGCTGTAAATCGCTGTTACGATAATGTAAAAACTAATGTTGTGTTTACCACCAAACAAATGCTTCCTGCAACGCGCAAAGATGTTCTTCCTGCTTCTCAACAAAGCAATATAGTCTATGATTTCAAGTGCCACTGTGATTGTCGGTACGTGGGCAGAACAACTCAGCACTTGCAAAAACGCATCAAACAACATGTTCCTAGCGTTATTAGATCACGCACATTGGACTCTCGCGAAGACGCAGCTTTAACTGATCTGCGATTACTAGAACGTAATCAGGCCATGGCTATGAACTCTGCCATCGGCAAGCATTTGGCTGAGAATGCAACTTGCTCTAAAAACTATCGCGATGAAAGATTTTCTATATTAGGCAGAGGCCGCACTAATTTCCATCTGTCTGCACTGGAATCGACTTATATTAAAATCCACCGACCGCGCTTGTGTCAGCAGAAGGAATTTTTAGTGAATCTAAAAATTGGCCACTAGCTGCGCTCGCGGTTTGCCTGTATTTCATGTTGTTTGTTTCTATGACGTCATAACTGGTTGTTTGCAATGTAGCTAGATGCATGTTTTTGAAATCCTCCATATGCTGACGATTGCCCTTGAAAAGTGTCAGCTCGAAAAGCTTCGGGTTTTAATATATTTTATTATGAATATATTATTAAAATGTATATTAAAGAATGTAGATTGTAGACTGTGCTGGAATTGTAAATACAGATTTGTGAACAGGTGGACGGAAAAGCATCGAACATGGCTGGAAGCTAAGTAGCAGAAAAAGTCTGAAGAACAGTTAGCCTACCCTTATAGTGCTTAATGGTTGATAAAAATTTCAAAGAAAAAAATTTCGACATAGCCGGGAGTTTTTTCGTGACAACCCCAAAAATTTAATATATAAGTTGGGTAAGTTTCAAATGTAAAGAAACTATTCTCTCAATTTTTAATTATAATTCATAAAATTTGATCATTCTCATATTAAAGCACAAAAAATTTCATTTTACGATTTTATATTCAGTTGGAAAAAGCTTGAAATAATACCAGTTATTGCAGTTGGATCCATTGTAGTTATAGGTAGTGGATTTGATTAGTATATTCATATTGAAATGAACCCGAATATTTTCGGCTGACACTCGTCAGGGGTAATCGTCAGCAACTAGTAGAGAATTGGAAAGAACATTGTATATCAACAATCGTATCACAAAATATGACGTGACCAGCATAAAAGAGAGCGCGTTCAGTGGATTTGGTGTCCTACAACAGTATCAACAATACAAAACTGGAATTCCAGATGATTGACAAAATGTCTATGGGTAATGTTGCAACGTTATTAACGTTATTGAACAATTTGGCCCTTTTTGGCCCCTTTTCCGGCGCTGTTTTGCCCTTTTTCTCAAAAGATGTCTGGCAACCCTGCCGACTGGTCGGTTATTAATATTGAGCTTTGAGCGTGCAAAGGCTGACGTGACGGTGCGAAGCTTGTGACTTGTGATTGAAGAAAGTAGAGACTTTCGTTGAAGATTCCCAGGACTGATGAATGGGATGCGCATCGTAAAAGGTACAGTACTGTATAGTATTAGTTGCCGTGAATATCTACGACTGTGCACCAGTGGCGTAGCAGCCACCTGGCGGTTCTGGCTCTGCGCCAGGGGCGGCAGGCTCCAAGGGGGCGGCAAAATGAGGCTGCACAGTGTGTGAAAGAGAGAGAGAGAGAGATGGTATTCTTTTTCGCCTGCATCATCGAGATGCTTTGACGACGGAGATGCGATGCGGACTTTGTAGTAAGGTCATCTAGACTTCACCCCCGATTTTTTCTCCTCCGTGATTGCTGAGCGGATACCAGCTTTCGAGTCTTTGGTTTGACCTGGCCAGGGATTGAGCCCACGACCTAACGATCAAGAAACCGGACGCATCACCAATACACTATCTCGCTTGGCACAGTGTGCACACTGCGCAGCCGGCTAAAAGAAGCCTCATTTGTAGTCCTATAGCTGGCGTCCCGTGAGCTAAAATTTAATCAAATAGGCCTCAAATCGAAAGCTAGTGTCGCACTGATTCCAAAAACACGAATTAATATGTTAACATGACGTCAGAGCCACTCCGAAATAGCCGTCAAAGCCGATTGTTAGGAGAGTTCGCAGAAAAAGGAGAATGCCTGGTGAACAATCAGAAGATGCTGGTCTCATCATTGTTGTTGAAGAAGTTAGACGATGGATGTTTCAAGCTTTGGACAGATTTAAACTTGAAGCTGAAACTAGGTTTACCAGCATACACCACTAAAATGATATGTTTGGATTTTTTAATTCCCACGCGCTGCTGCAAAGTGATAAGTCACAATTTATTCACCAGCCCTTTTAGAAGAACTTATGACGACGAGGTGGACTTTTTGGGGTTAGCTGAGAAAATTGTCAGGCCGTATAGGCCTACATTCGAATTAGGGATCAGATAAATCAGAAGATTGCTAGCTTTTCGTAGAAACCAATATGAGGAGTCTAGGACGAACACAAACTAAGATATGATCAATTGATCATATGAAGTTGTTCAAATTGAGATTTTAAAAGAGGTTGGTGCGGAGCAGTGAAACCACGTTTGATCGTGGTGCAGCAGCGTTTGATGTTTTACAGTGGTTAGTTAATGCAAAGCTACACCTTATTTATGCTCGAGTCTGAAACTTTATCGGACCATTGGTGTTTCAATTGCGTGCTGTGTGAGGAGCTTCTCAAAGCTCAACCTGATTAAGTCTTATTTACGTTCTACCATGAATGATGATCGGCTATCAGCTTTATCCATTTTGTCTATAGAAAGAGACTACGTTCAAAAACTTGAATTTGAGGATATTTTTGCTGATTTTGCTTTGAGGCGGCTATTGATTTTCTATTTGCACAATACATTCGTTCGCTATTTCTTGTCTTTATTATTTTGGCCTTATTAACGTTGAGACGGTAACGCTGAGACGCGGCATATTATTGTGTTCATTTTTATTGACAACATTGCTTGAACCTGAATCTATGTCGAAATATGCTGCGGCCTACTTAGGGGGCGGCATTTTAAGCGAGAGCCCACATGCTGCTACGCCAGTGCTGTGCACACCACCCGGATGACTTTGGTTTCATGATTTAAATATTTCAGTCGCCCCATTCTCTGTTCTATTTTGGGATATTAGTCGACTTGTATAATGACCTGCGACACCACATACTCTGCCGCGGAGTAGTTGAAACTGTTAGTTTGTCATTGACATTTATCGGGTCATAGCTTAGATATGTTTTCGTCCACTGCTCGATATGTTTGGCTCACATGCCGCATCAAATGAGGCACCTTTTCTTCCAATACATTGATCATTTAAGTCATGAATCTCTGCCATATCACGTCAAATGAGGAGTCGTCAACTCACAATGTACCAGTACCGGTACTTCAAAACTTGTTCTATTTTTGTTAGCCTATTTGTCTTAGTCTTTATAAGTCATGTCTAGGTTAGCAACTTAGCTTAGTATAGCGACTTCCGCATGAATTATTTTTAGTGGAACTGCAAGATACTAGTCACACAGAAGGAATGAAGACGAGAAAAAGAAACAATTGGAAGTTTATCCGGCGGTGGAATTAATTCACCTTTTCTTGGGACCACTCGTGCTATATTTGCATGCCTCCTAAACAAGAATTAGACCTCCAGCAGCAATACTTTTTCATCGTGAATTGTGAATGAATATACAGTTGTCCCTATGTCGTTTTGAGAGCGTGACGAAACTTTTGCGGTATTTTGGCATCGCGTTGCTGTGGGATAGGTATGGATGAAGGCTACGTGAATTTACAAGCTGGCATGTAATCTGATTTACAAGGACAGCATGTAGGGTTGTAGGTAGGGCGGTAAAATTACAGTCTCGGTCGTAAATGTACAGAAGAAAATGTAGATTGAATATACCAGAGGTGACTGTAACATTACAGTCTGTCGTGTGAAGTCAGATTACCGGACGGGTGTAAGTTAAATTTACATTGAGTGACGGTAATGTTATATTCCTGCCGAGTGACTGGCCACCCTGCTTCCCGACATTTCGAGGTAAATTCCTTTTCAGTGTATGCTAAAACAGGTCTAAAACTTTAAAAAAGTCACAGTCCATTTTTTCAGATTAGGACACGCCATGGACTGCATAGATTACGATATGATAAGTAAACGCTACATGGCAAAACATCAGTTTCAAACGTTATGATGAGCCACATATACTGTGATGAAATATTTCATATGCAGGTGACAACCAGGGCTGTGGAGTCGGTAAATTTTACCACCGACTCCGGCTCCGACTCCGACTCCACACATTCTCAATATACCGACTCCGACTCCGACTCCGACTCCTGAGTCTTTAAACGTACCGACTCCGACTCCGACTCCGACTCCTGGGTCTTTAAACGTACCGACTCCGACTCCCGACTCCGACTCCGACTCCAGCATTATTACCAATTTACCTCGAAAATTATATGCCACATTGTCGGTTGAATGACTATCATACAACCATTAAACATATGCAAACATATGATTAACTGTG
Organism: Botryllus schlosseri; assembly: GCF_051294905.1. Lineage (NCBI taxonomy): Eukaryota > Metazoa > Chordata > Ascidiacea > Stolidobranchia > Styelidae > Botryllus > Botryllus schlosseri. Next base: position 20,509,933 of record NC_137245.1, on the reverse strand, counting down.
GCATGCTGAATTGTTTCATTGTTGCACAGCTCGAATTATCCACCATCTAATTAACATGAAATAAAGATTTGCTAAATATCCTTCCTTATTCAAGTTGTTATAACATGGACTCTCTAATATCCTGAAATGTATGAATCATTCAAATATGGCAGATATCCAATCCTGTATAATAAAAATGTAGATAAAAAATCCAAGTGAAGCTCTGGTGTATGACTCAGCAACTAATAAAGAAATTGAACTTACTAATTTTGTCATTACACACTATCCTGATTACAAGCACAAACACTCTTACTACTAGTAATAGACATTGGTCATAAATGGAATTTAGTTAAGTAGGCCTAGTCAAAGACCATAGCCTATGTCTAGTCTACATGTACTTAATCAAGTATTCAAGGATTGGGACTTGCAGTCTTTCTTAATCAGTTGTTCGACCCAAACAGCTAAGCTACACTACAAATATGTTTAATTTTGTCAAATGGGAAGCATCGTTTGGTCATATTCACATATTTTTACAATTTTACAAAACCAGCCGATGCATTTTCTCTGTCACAGTATCATGGTATAATTCCAAAAATTGCATCAATTTTGACTGCATCGCGAAAACGCATCTTGCGATTTTCTTCCCCTCCGCAACTGAGTTGTAATTTGCAAGTCTTTTATCTATATCAGGGGTGGGCAACTTTTTCGGCGAAAGGGACACCTGAGATTTACGAACCATTGCGCGGGCAACGGGAATGTTGATAACCTTTTTTTAGTTGTCGATAGGAGCGAATCGAATTATGAAACATTGCAAACAAGACTTATATTACTATACGCTCTAAAATTGATAACATTATGTCATCCGACTGTGCAGTGCACAATTAGGCCCTGGTCGCGCGAAGCGCGAAAATTTTTTGCAAGATAACGACTGAATTAGCTAGCTATAGCTATATCAATAAATATGTCGCTAACATACATTGGGGGTCGCATCTGTATACCACTGGGCTCATTTGGCAAGGACAGGATTATTCGACGTTTGAACATAGCAAAATCGACGGTATCAGTGAACATGCCTCTATCATTTTGTGCAAATGTTTTGTCGACGATCTCGCTGCGAGTGCACAAGCAAAGCCGTATCTCCTAATTGCGAATATAGTTAGACTCAATTCTGTGAAGAATATGTATTTATAATTTTCAGAAGGGGGCTCAAATACTGAATGCAAGAAATCTAGTGACAATGAATCATGCGAAGTACCGAGAAAAATTTCAAGTCAAATAAACCTGCTATGAAATATTCTACTTCATGGTCGTATACGAAGATCTGGGATCAATGTGGCTGACCCCTGGATACGTCAATGCCTCAGAACTGTTGTTTTAGTCATCATCAAATTTCTCGGCCATGCTAATCAAATTTTGGTTGGCCTTGCAATTGTACCTGATGTCATAAATAATTTCGAGAATTACCTCGCAGGCCACACCCTAACCTTCTCGTGTGCCAAATTTGGCCTGCGTGCCATGGGCTGGCCGCAGCTGATCTCTATGCTTAATAATAACAGTGATTGGTGGTACATAAAAATTATATTGAAAATTCTTTGAGAGCAAATGTTTTCATGATAGAGAAGTTGGAGTCGGAGTCGGAGTCGAAATCATAGTCATTCTCACAAACTCCGACTCCGACTCCAGTCAGTATTTTCCCACCGACTCCGACTCCAGCTATTACAGTTTTCACGACTCCGACTCCGACTCCATCAAGCGAAAATCACCCCGACTCCGACTCCGACTCCACAGCCCTGGTGACAATGCGGTGTGAACGGAACCACGTAACCCGCTACCTAAATAATATTCACCGATACTTTCGTGAAATCATACTGGTTACTCCATATCCACTGTGCGCGACGATAACTCTGGGCTTTACTCATCTTTTATGAAAATTAAATGTTGATACTCCGTGAAAACAGCCCCGAAATTCCTCAGGCTATCTTCTTGATTGGAGGATTAAACTACTTCTACTTGACAAACTGAAAATAGCGAAAAGTAAGTAAGTAGATCACAAAATATTACGAAGTAGAAGTAGTGAAAATCAGATCTACTTGAGTAAGTACCAGAAGTAGAGGAAAACTACTTGAGTACTTCAAAAAAGTGGAAGTACTTCGTTACTGACCACCTCTGCCTTCCATATGTCTTGAACTTTTGGCTACGTCTCATTTAAACCACCACACCACCCCAAATTCACCCAAAGATTGCCAACAAGTCTGCGATGACCAATGGTCAGACCATGCATTACTAATAACGTATTACACCGATTGAAAAAAGCTATATTATATTGCATTCACACAAAATAATCTTCACAGTATGGCGCAACACAGAATGAATAAATAAGACACACTGCCCTTGATGTAGCGGTGTGTAGTATATTGTCACAGTAAGCAAATGAAAATTTCACCTAATATTGCAATTTCAGTCGTTCCCACGTCATAGATATGCGAATATGGTAATGAAGAAAGAGTGCCTTCTAAAATATATGAAAAGGAAGTACAAGCAAATAAGGTTTAAGGAGTAGTTGTGCTTTGTTTCCAGCGGATACTCAACAAATATATCTAGTGTATATGATTCGTATTGGTCACGGTACGTCATCTCTTTCCAGCAGACCAAATTGTTCGCCGCCCTGTTTGAAGAATTTCCATTTAAATCACGTCGCATAGAACGTACAATTAACACCGAACAATGCAAATTACCTGTTTCTCTTTGCGTCTTTTCGATAGTGTATGGCAGCACACAGCAGAAATAGGAATGCTACCAATCAAGGTGATGCAGACGGTGATTAGTATGCAACCTTCAAACCCGATAATGGGGAGAAGTAACCACGTCAGAAACGGACCTGAAGAGACATAAAGCCACTAAGCGCTGCACTCATGCATCCACGTCACTCTCCTAACACTAATAATACCAAATACAAAGTCGATCCAGTTAGGTGGGCGTTATAATCGAGATGTGAAACAGAATAACACACCTTTAATCAATATACGAACACATACGCAACTACAAGTTCAACTATTCACGCGTCATCTTCTGATGTGTTAAATCACCGTATGGTGGCGTGTTCGAGGATTGGTCCGAAAGTAAAATGACTACCAAAACACCAGCATTAGTTTCAGCGAGCGGACGAGCCTCGCGTTTCCCAACATCACCGTGCTTGCGACCTCACGGCACTATAGCCAAAGGTGGACACTGTCCACTGGACACTGGTCAGTAACGGGGCAGTACTACTTTTTCGGAGCACTCAACTTTCAGGCTTCCTTTTCTTCTATTTAACAGTATTAAGCTTTTTAGGTGCCTGAAATACATTTTACTTACTTGGAAATCGCTAATTCTACTTGCACTAGAATAGAAATAACGAAGTTACTTCCACTATACCAAAGTACCAACGTTAGCTACTTTGACAACCCATTGATAAATTCAGTCACAATATAAATGCACTCATGTGTAGCATTTACTGACATACTGGAAAAACAGAGCCTGCTTCAACTTACCTAACACAGCCGACAAGCAGTAAGCCGCCTCCAACAACGCGTTTCCGCTACCATAACAATTGTCTGGGAATCTCTTTTGCACGAGATCAGCCACTGCGGAGTACGCGCCCGCGTCCAACATCCCGTTAGAAATCCCTATGAGTCCCATCGGTACTTCGATGTATCTGAAACGTAGAACGCGTCCATATACAAGCCCGTGCGTAGACTTACGCCGTTAAACACTTACCTGCTACTGTGTGGCAGCCAAAAACAAGCGGCCGCGGTAATCAAGCAGGATAAAACGCACCATATCATGCCGTCAGTGTAGCCGCTGATACTTCCGAACACCACCGTGGATACGATGAACAGCAAGCAAGCCGGAACGAAGGCGACTCCTGCGGCGTAAGAATGGTGCGTATAACGTATTGAGATCAGAGGTGTTCAAAGTATCATCTTTGCTACTCAAGTGTAGAAGTATAGTGGTACATTTCTACTCAATCAGAAATAGAAGTAGCGATTTTCGAGATATGCTAAAACCACTTAAAATGTAAGTAACAAGTGATAGATCCCAAAAGTACTCAAATAACTCAAGTATATGTACTTTCAAAAACAGGTCAGGTTTAGGCAGCGCCTATACTTGCAGTACAGTCGATCGGGGTGGCTGCTTTCGAAATTGATCGCCATCGCGCATACCGCAAAATGAGTTACGACTAGGGTTGCATTTAAAACAAAAAAAAATTTAAAACAAGCATGTTTAAAACAAGGCCCTAAATTAAAACATGTTTTTTTTTATTTTATTTTTTAAAAGCTAATATTCAACAGTGACGTCATAGTGGATTGACATTGACAATATAGGGTAAATATAGCTCCTTTGATGAAATATCTGTACTACTAATGTTGAACCGACTATTTTGAGGGTTCCAACCATCCCATATCGATATACGTCGGCTATATCGGGTGGTAATTGTGCGTAGGCTCATACAACATGTTTTTAGGAAAGCAATTACACATGGTATGGTTTTACAACTTGAAAAAAAAAACACATTTTTTAAAAAAAAAAGGCCTTTATTTAAAACACTATCTAAAACATGTTTTAAACAAAGTGTTTCAAAACACCGTTTGTTTTAAATGCAAACCTAGTTACGACCATGCAAATAGGTGTACTTTGCGAAAAATATATTAGGTTCCCAAAACACAGGAAATATTTCATGCGGCTGTCATGGTAATCTCAGTCATGCAAACATCCAAAAACTTCTTCTACTTTACAAAATTCAAAGTATGTAAGTAAGTAAGTGGTAAGCAAGTGATTCTGCTCCACAATCGGTAAGTATAAAAGTGGACATCTTCTAAAAACATATCAACTTGAGTAGGTAATGCGAGTAGGAAAAACCTACTCGAGTACTCCGACATAATATAAGCACTCCGTAACTGATCACAATATGATTTACGCCTACAGCGAAACAGAGAGGTACTTTGCGGTGAAAAGGTGTCTGAAGTACTTTGTGATGGGAAGATAGGTGCAGAATATATATCCGAGACACATTCCGGTCCTCATCAGATCGGAAGATAGAGAAGTCAGACTCTGCGATATGGGCAATATCCGACAGAGGATGCTTAGAACACCAACCCAAGGTACAAGAAAAAGGGGAAGGCAGTGTCAGATATATTAAGATGCAATAAAAGAGAATATGGCAAAGGCGGAAGCAACGAAGGAAGACAATTTGACAAGAGACTAACAGTTACAGTAGATATTTATTCGCCGTGGCCACCCATTTGGATATGGTGAAAGACAGAAGAAGATGACAGACACTTTTGTAGGAACGCTTGAAGAAAAGCAGTTTTTCCTACTACGAATGCCATTGCTTCAAACTACAGGGATATTAAGCAAAATATGAACACAAATATTGTCACGTTTGGTTCAGTGCACGATTCTACGATCAAACAATACAATACAGTTTACGCTTTTTTACCATACTATAAATTTGAAAAGATTAGATCAGAGACGAAATTTGAATAACCACACCTATGCCACCGGTTACCACAATCACGACAAATGTCAGAGACAACGTCGCCTCTGCTGCGATTTAGCTGAAAGTAATGAATATGAAACTGGAATGTCGGGTGGCATGAACAAGCGTAATGCCAATCCTGTTACAATTCTGGGGGAAAGCACTACTACACTTCTGATACCACTATCGTTATACCCAAAGAGCTTGCAGTGGTTGTTCATTCCAATATCTTACCAAGCCTCCATTCCTCAAAGCATAGGGTACGCATCATCCATAGCGGCAGAGTTGCTTCGAGAACAGGAAGAGCAATACTGCTGCAAACGACTCCGAACGTTATCAATAAGACAGATGGATCTTTCAATAATTCTCCCCGTGATGGGCCCGGTTCGTCCTATGATAGACGGCAGTGCATGTGTAAGGCACGGCGTTGTAGCCAGATGGATTTATAATTAGTGGGGCTGTGCAAAATCGAGTACCTGAGTGATCCGATTCTCAATAACGCATTATGCTTGGAGTCGTTTATTCGAGTATCACTCATTATGACGTAATAACAGTATACAGGTTGCCACAGTTCAAATATGTAGTAGGGATGGTGTGAACTTGAGGTTGACGTTCGCGTTCTATATGTGAACGTCGGAAATTTAGAGGTTCGCATTCACAACAGAACCTTGGTAGGTTCTGCACTGTGAACCTTTTTCATGTATTACAATTTTCACTTCATTATGACATTTTTGGTTCGAATTTATTGCATTTCAACTGCGGGCCACTCTATGCATGACGCTGGCAGCATAAAAAATCAACACAAAACGAGCATGCACCTTGACAATCTCGGAGATTCTGCTTGCTTTATTACAAAAGTTTGCTTGAAATATCCAGCTTTCCGTTTGTGAATATTTAGTGACTCTCTGCTGTGAGCTTGAACCGCAATCACACAACATCACGAGCGACATGCAGTACACGTAGTCAGTGAATAATGCTTATTCAACCAATCAATGAGATTGATATCATTTTTTGATGTAACAAATCTAGCAGGCGTACGGGTCATTCCTGACTTCATATGTTTACTGTATCATTAAAACCAAATCCGTGCGATTGAGGTGTTGGCTACAGCTGTATAACTTGTGACGTAGCCTAATATCGGTAGCAAGTATAGAAACCTGTTTTACACTCTGCCCAATATCAATGTAGCAATACTCAGATGCCGAATACATTGTCCGGTCTGGCCAAGACCGTTGAGGCGTAAGCTTATATTCCCTGGCAACTCGTCGTCGAAATTGTTGGCAAAGCGACGGATGATATTGATTTTATGGGAGTATTATATCATTTGATTGCCTCAGTTGATACATTTAGCGACGTTTCAAACTCCAATATGTACTTCAGCATTGTGTCATTATGTGGCCCGGGTCGTCGCTAGGTATCGTGTACATTAATATAGGATATCACTTCATTGAAATGTAGGGTTGTATTTAGCAATATGACGTCACGTGACGTCATGAGGTTCACGTTCGCGTTCACACAGAACCTTTCAAAAAGGTTCTCGTTCACACGAACCTGAACCTTTCAGAGGTTCACACCATCCGCAAAGAATATAAAGCCTGTTCTCCATCACATTGAAGGTACTTTGGTATTTTTTCGACCATACCGATTTCATTGCACTTTGTAACAATGTTGCAGGTTGATCATTACTTCAGAAATATGTTATTTCCAGTAACCTTCGATGGTTGTTTATACTTTGTAACACGAGAAATGGTCAAGTGATTGTGAGCCTCACAGCTCAATAGTGCCCTCTGTGGGGAGATTTTCCCCTCGTGCCTTGATAGCAGAGGAGGTCAAAGTAGTCAAGAAAGCTACTCAAGTAGAAGTAGAAGTAGCGACGATGACGAGTAAAAGTACTTCTTTCATAAGCAACCTAAAACTACTTGAAGTAGAAGTACAATTGACTGACTTCTCAAGTAAGTAGTTAGTTGTGAACACGGTCCTATTTAGTTCGCATGGATTGTCAAAAACTGCAAATGGAGCTATGCGGAAGGTGTAGAGAGCTTGATTCATATTGATGCATCCCAGTAGGTGTCAATTATTGACAGAATAAGCATTCGTCCACATCATGGAATGTAAATGATAATATTGATATGGAAATACGATACTAATCCTTTGTTTACTCAAACACCACGTTTTAGAGAATATCATGGCATGGCGCCCTCCTCCGTATTATAAGGCCCCTGGTTCAGTTGAAGAGCAATACGGATAAGTTGTGTCGGATACAGCTTACACACATTGCGCGATTAGAATATGTTAATTAAAAATATGGCAGATCGTAAAATGCCATATAGTGTATAGCTTTATTTTCGGAAAATGTAAGGTATTACTACACTTGCTTTTATACTTCAACATGTATGTTTTCTACACAAAAGAACTGAAACTATAATTAAAAATCAACGTATAATACTTGTATTTGAAAGAAAAAAAATACAAATACTACTTCTAAAAAGCGGAAAATAAAGTTCATTTCTTTTGTCCAGAAAGTTTCAACGGTGGTCTGCTAAAACAGGTCAAACGTTAAAAAAAGTCAAAGACCACTTTTCAGATTATGACATCGTGCTAGATTGCTAAACGGTTGTTTCAAACGTTATGGGGGGCCATACTTACTGTGATGAAATATTTGATATAGGTGACAATGCGGTGTGAACGGAACCACGCAACCCGGTATGTAAATTATGTTCAACGATAATTTCGTTAAAACATATTTGTCACTCCATAACTACTGTGCGCGAAGCGCAACGAAAATTCTGGGCATCGCATGACTTTTATGAAAATTAAATGTTGTTACTACGTGAAAACAGCCCCGAAATTCCTTAAGCCTGGAATAGACGATCCGTACGGAGCGCATGCGTTTAGTGGGATTGGTGAGATAGTGGGATTGCGTCATCGCAAGGGTAGTAAACAACATGCGCTCAGCCGTGACTTTCACGTGATCATCACCTGCACAGTAGACAGTTGGGATTGTTGGGAATATTCACAAATGTTTATTGAGCCTGACATTATTGTCGCTTTGGTGTTTGAGATTGAGGGTATATTGGTTTAGAAGTATGCCCCGTTTCAAAAAAGTGGGTAAAATCTCAAGCCTTAGGAAGAAAAATGCTAAACTTTTAGGTGTTCTGGCTGATTTTATGTCTTCCCCGTTGGATTCTGAATGTTGATGTGTACAATGCCGAGCAATGGAAAGACTCCTCATACTTTACATATCTTCAAGTCCATATCACAGAACAATATCACGCCGAGTTGTGTTCCTGGCTACCTTGTTATAGTAGTCTGGATTGGTGTGATTGTACAGCTCTATACACAGCGGCAATTAGATTCTCGTCTTCTATATTATTCATTTTGTTTTGCAACTGAAAATAGCATAAAATCGCATGATTAATCACTGGAACTTCAGAAAGTGCGATGTCCGATCACTACAGAACTGCCAACGCAGCTGAGCGGATGGAAAATACGCATGAAAGCGAACGCGTGCGGGTTCTCACACTTTTGCTCTTTCTGCTCCTCATTTTTTCCTCGTCCCTCTTCTCTCTCGCACGCATCCGTTTGAGAAGAGAAATAAGGAGAGAAAGAGACGGACGCGTTTACGCATCGTCTATTCCAGGCTTTAGGCTATCTTTCTTATTGGGGGATTAAACTACTTCTACTTGACAAACTGAAAATAGCGAAAAGTAAGTAAGTAGTTCACAAAATATTACGAAGTAAAAGTAGAAGTAGCGATAATAAGATCTACCTGAGTAAGTACCAGAAGTAGAGGAAAACTACTTGAGTACTTCGAAAAAGTAGAAGTAGTTCGTTACTGACCACCTCTGCTTGATGAAGTTTAGTCGCTTTGTTGCTTGTAATATGATTGAATTGAATCAGTGATTGAAGTTAGGCTAGATTTAGGGATATAATGTACTAATAGGCATTCTTTGTATGCTCTAGTTTAGGCCATCATTCAGGTGATTGTATTTCATTGTTTAGATTGTAAGTTTAGAGCCTAGAGAGTTAACTGTTGTTAACCGCTATTGTGACAATTTCCTCGACGTTGACGTGATCTTTCTATGTAGTAAACTTGTTATCCTATTGTGCAATTGTTTGAGCTACATTTGACCGGGTCTCATGGGTGGGCTCGGATTATAGGATGCAAAGAAAGTGAGGTAGTAGTCTCAATTCGAGTTTGCAAGCTACTCGACAAGTCCAAATTGATACAACCGAGGACACTTATCAAGTAAATATAACGAACCATCGTTTAAGCAGGCAACAACCAAAACGTACGTTATACACTTCTCTACCTCTATACTATAGATTAGTGGTTCTCAAACTATGGGGACGTGAAAGAATCTGCGGGGAGGCGCGAAGCCACCCGAGAGAAATGATTTTTCTTGAACTCGGAATGAGTTTAATGAGTGCTGAAACTCCCAAGTTTCAACAATGGCAACAATCCTAGTTATTTTTCGATTTTAAATGTCATAATTGCGTGGTACCATCCACACACTGATGCTAGCTTTTGAGGGATACCGAACCTTGCACTAATAATCTGTCATTGAATGAAGTGTAACTGGTCAATGCGCGTAGCTGCCATAGATTTTGGATTCACGTTATGGTCAGGTACGTTTGAGCTGAGCGCAAGTGGTGTATTATAAGGGATTAGGCACCAACATCGCTGAAATATCTATGTGTTACGTGCTATCATAGCACATGATTATGTTCAACAAAATATTCAAGTGGAAATTTTTTCGCGCATGGCGCGATTTAGATCCAGCTCATAATTTTTACTCTGTGTTTAGTCCGAATTCCATATTTGAGAAGTGTCTTAACAGTCATAGCATCTTCCATGCCAACAAACAATGCATTGGGATTGCAAGCATTCCAGTTGCTGTTTTTGACGATAAGGGGGCCGCGAAATTCGTATGATATCATATCGGATGCGTTCTGATAGCTGAAACCTGCTGTGCTAGCCTATCTTTCATTTCTTCAACCATAAGATATGTAGTATGGAAACGCTGAAACCGCGTCTTTTATCAATCCTAACTGACATTACCGGTAGGATTGCATTTAAAACAAAAATCAATTTAAAACAAACATGTTTAAAACAAGAGCCTTGTTCAAAACATGTTATTATTGTGTTTTTGTTTTGATTCTTCGAGCCATGACGTCACGAATATTCAAATGTGACGTCATAGTGGATGACATTGACAATTGAAAAAACAGGGTAAATATAGCTCCGTTGATGAAATATCTACATACTATAGCTGTTAAACTATAGATTACTAACCTACGGATAGATACGCAACTCGTGGTGGTTACGCTTGGGCAAGCAGTGTCTCGTATTGCTGAGCAATCTAAACGTAGCGTAATTGGTTGTGCTGTAGCTGGCGACCACAGCGCTGAAATTTAATATAATTGGTCTTAATCGAAAGCTAGTGTCGAACTGATTCCGAAAATACCAATTAAAATCTTGTACGGGTAATGGAACCACCCCTAAACAGCCCGCAAAGTCTGAAAATCGGCATTGTTCCAACAATGGCAGCGTCGCGACACAATGAACAATTTCGTCAAGCGATTGTTCGGAACAATGCCGATTTTCCGACTTTGAGGGCTGTTTTGAGGTGGTACCATTGCTGTGACAAAATTACAATTTGTATTGTCGGAATCAGTGCGACACTAGCTTTCGATTGAGACCAGTTTTATTAATTTTCAGCGCTCTGGTCGCCAGTTATAGCACTACCAATTATGCCTATTTTAGATTGCTCAGCAATGAGAGTAACTGCTTGCCCGAGCGTAACGGCGAGTTTTGCGGGAGTTGCGTATCTATCCGTAGGTTAGTAATCTATAGTTAAACCGACATATCGTATACGTCGTCTATATATCGGGTGGTAAGTGGCTGTAGGCTCATACAACATGTTTTTTGGAAAGTATTTACACAATTATGGCATGATTTTACAACTTAAAAAATACACAATTTTTTTAAAGGCCTTTGTTTAAAATACTGTTTAAAAAGCATGTTTTAAACAGAGTGTTTTAAACAACCATTTGTTTTAAATGCAAACCTAATTACCGGGTTTATGGTGAGTGGTAATATTTCTAATTATGCAAAAGTAGCGAGGCACGGTACATATCTTGCGTTAAAGGTAACTCACCGATGATTTTTCTCTTCGCACAAATCCAACCGTTAACAGAAACCATATTCCGCAAAGCACCGATAGACCAGACAAAATAAGAAACGGCAGCATCTTCCCGTGAATTTGGTGCATCACGCTTCCAAACGGTAAACCAACTAAATCACCAAGCGGTTGCGAATATATGCCACATATATCAACACAAATACTCTACATACCGAGTGATCCTATGCCAAGTCCAGTTAATACAATGCCGATCATGCGAGAACGTCTTTTGTGGTCAGAGAATCTTTCTGCCACTAAACTCATACCAGCAGTCATCAAGCATGCCGCATCGATTCCTTGGAGTACACCGCCGATCAGCATAATTAAGTAACTTTGACCGAAAGCGAGTGCTGCAAAATAAATTACGCGTTAAAACCGCATCATGACATTCGCTACTTCCAACCCGCTTACTCAAAGATGATGCTATCATCATGAGATACCCAACTGCCATAGGTATACTGCAACCGACCCGCTTGATAACTGGCCCGATGATAAGCGACACTACAAGTTGTAGCAGTGTTTTGACAGTGAATAGTATAGCAACTTTTCCATTTTCTTCAATTATTGTTATTTCACTCTCGTCGGCTTCATTACATTTCGCGTTTTTGCCAACCGAATAACCTGCAACGACAAAGCCGTCATTATGCTGAACGACGTAACAAAGAGAAATATGCGAGACACACGTCTGTCGAGGTAAACTGGTAAGCAACTGGCGCATCAAAGAGAGTGTGACGAAACGTGGTGAAAGGTACAAGAATATTGAATTAGCGGCAGCTTTTGCGAGATAACTATTTTTGGTTCAGGGATCAGTCAATATGTTGCAAGAAAATTTGATATTCTTATCACATCGGTGCTACTAATTAGATTACTATTGCTTGTTGTGAACGCCAACTTTGGTTAACAGTTTCATGGGTCGGTACAGTAAGCTTAATAATAAATATTCGGAAATAACGATGTGAACTGTAATGGATATGCACTCAATTTAGACGCAATACCGAGCAAACAAACATAACGTATTAATAACACTTACTTATATTAGCGCTAGTCTCATTCTTTTGCGAATCCCCTGTATCCAACGACCCATGCACGGAGTTTTGATATAAATGTTCCGGCAGAATCGGAACTGTAATAGATACATATTTATTTACATAGCAATGAACTCTACTCGAGTATGAAGACCGGTACACGGATCTTACCTAAAGCCGCATGTAAAGCGTTGTCAACGGTGATAGTGGTGGTTATTAACGCCACCAAAGCTATTCCAGACCGATAGTCCAAACAACCACACGTATTCTCATTTGAGTTGTTATTGTTACAACCACGCGTATCCTGATTTGAGTTGTTATTGTTTTCCCCGGCAGTGAGAGAAGCTTCGTCTTCATTATTCATAACGGAATGTTATCTCCACGCACAGAGTTTATTTATGTCAGTAATTTAAGAGGCAGTATTCCTGTCAATTGACAACTTTAGAGTATCCACATTCAATATATGTACTTCATCACCGTCGACCACGCATACCATGCACCTGTTGGAGCTCACTCTTAATCAAAATTTTGGTTCTGCTACCTTGCATGAAATTATACTTTCTCACGGCTTACCACCAATCTATCTGGCAGCAGAATCGATCCACATAACTTAACGCCCTGTTCGCTCAGGCGTTGTTCTTCGTCAAATGAGCTGCCTGTAATTTGCTGAGAACAGTAACACACTCTTTCAAAATATGTCGCAAAAGTCCTCGGTGCATTACCTCACTCACGGCGACGCGCGTCTCGTCGCAAGCTGTTTATTCTCATACAAACGTCCTTTGTTCGCCAGCAAAAGCAACTGATTAAAACTAGCGCTTCGCAATATATTTTATGACAAGCGGACTCGATGCTTTGATACAGCATACGCTAGTAATATGGTAAATAGTAGAAAGTAGAAAGTCAGCTGTTGGTGATGTAAGCCTATAGTTTTCAAATGTGTCGTGTGACGAGGAAATTCGTACCATAAGACTACTATCGTGCGTTCGTACCGTAATTTCGTACCGTACGCAATTGGGCTGGCTGAACACGCTTGCCCAGTGTTGCCAATTTAGCGATTTTCGCGCTAGATCTAGCGATTTTTCATCCGGTATAGCGCCAAAAAATATGGATCTAGCGCCTAGCGATAAATCTAGCGATTTTTGAAAAAGAATTTAGCGATTATTTAGCGCTTTTTTACCGAAAATAACCAATAAAGATCAGTTCTGCGACTGCATTGGCTACACCGGCCACCAGAGTGCGGACTCCGATGATATATAATTATAGAATACTAACCTACTACGGATAGATAGTAGATACGCAACTCTTATAGGTTACGCATGGGCAAACAGTCTCTTCTTGCTGAGTAATCTAAAAGTAGCATATAATTGGCAGTGCTACATCTGGCGACCTGAGCGCTGAAATTCAATATAATTGGCCACGATCAAAAGCCAGTGTCGCAGTGATTCCGAAAACACAAATCAAAATCTCGTCAGGAGTACGGAACCATGCACCCTGAAACAGCCCCCAAAGTCCGAAAACCGGCATTGCTCCAACAATGGCACCGCACCGCCGCAACACAGTGAACATAACAATGACCAATTTCGTCCAGCGATTGTTCTGATCAATGCCGATTTGCAGACTTTGGGGGCCGTTTCGAGGTCGTTCCACTGTCTTGACAAGAACTTGATTCGCATTGTCGGAATCAGTGCGACACCAGCTCCCGTCAACGACCAGATTCATTAAATTTCATACCCCGGGTTGGTCATCGGATTATTTTCTAAGGTCTCTACTTATAGTGGCTGGCAAACCCGGTTCAAATCGGGTCAAGTCGCATGTCGTGTACACGTGTGTCAAGTCACATGTCGTGTTCAAGTACTCCAACACAGTTTAGAGAAGTCAAGCGCATATCCACGGTACATCGCATCACGTACTTACGGACCCATCGAGCGAGGCACGCTTATATAGTGAGCGATTATGCCTGCAAACCTGGTTAGTGGTCACGTGTAGCGATCTGCTTCATCGAAATGCACCGAACGTTTTGTCCCGCATAGAGATGACTATTACGTATTATGAACTAGAAATATGATGAGTGACTTTGGTCCCAGACGAGTAAAATATAGCTGAGAAGAATGTATTGATATTATAGGGTTCAATTAACAGATTTAGCGCTATTTTTTAGCGCTTTTTTCTCAATATTTAGCGACATTTAGCGATTTTTGACACCAGTTTTAGCGATTTTCGTCCATCCGAAGTTGGCAACACTGCGCTTGCCACTGCGTGTTGCAAGATCGAGATTGTCGTAGCAATTCCGTGAATGTAATATTTACGATCCCAATGCAACGAAAGAAGGCTTTCGTTTTATAGCGTAGTAATATACTAACGACACATCTTATGTGAATATATTTATATTGACGTTGTTCATCTAATAGGCTGGACAAATGGATAATGAACAATGAACATTGATCATGGATCTCTGCTAAGGAATGACGTTGATTCTACCCTAATAGTCGGACCGTGTTATTTAGGTTATAGGTAATAGGTTATTTTTGGCATTTTTTCAGATTTAATTTTTGGCAGTTTTGTCATTGCCATGAATTCATATTTATAGACTCGAATCAACCATATAAAACGCTTCAGTTGGGCCTTTCGTATGAAACGGAAGTCACAAAACATGAAGTATCCACACTTTGCCATCAAACAGCAAGATCTAAATCCGAATTGAAAACGATGTTGAAGACCAAATTTACCCGATACAAAACCGAGTGCATCTGCAATATATATTCTCAATAGTCGATTCACTAGGTGTGCAAAATTACCGGCATTCAAACAGGTCACAATACTTATGATAACAATTCAAAAGGGTTTCGGACACGTTAGCATCGCAGCCTTCACTACCCAACCAATTATTAGAAATCATGAGCGCCTTTAATAAGGAATATTTATAATATGAAAAATTATCCACCCGGCAATAAAAAACACGGAAAGGACTAAATGTACATTTGTATGTATGGTACGTATAGATCTGGAGACCTTTTGCACCATTTCTGTTCTGTCTTCATTGATGAAACTAAGGATGGAAAACGTGGCACAATCTATGAGTTATTGAACAATGAACATGCAGACAGTTTTCAATTGCAAGCTAAAGGGGAAAGGAATTTGGTATAATGCACATTGAGCTAAATGCAGCCTGGGTCGCGCGTGGCGGCTACATGATGTAACAAAATGAATGAGCTTTGACAACAGGAAAATATCTAGTAATCGCGCTAAATTTTAAAATTATGGCTCGTTACCACAGATTCCGAAACATTTAAAGAGCTTCTTGGAAGTACAGAACTTCAATATACAATTGAATAGTATATTCATATTGAAATTAACCCGACTTTTTTCGGCTGAAACTCGTCAGGGGTAATCGTCAGCAACTAGTAGACAATTGGAGAGAACATCATATATCAACAATCGTATCACAAAATATGACGTCACCTGCTTGGAATGTAATCTCAAATAAGAGAGCGTTCAATGTACCATTTTAAGATGGTACACGAACTACTTCTGTAGACAAAGCTGGAGCTGATGTATTTTGATAAAGGTTCACTCCAAAGCACACAGATAAAAGTGTGAGCAGCCCCTTGCGAAGACGCAAATCTATCGCCTCGATAATTTTTTTCACTAGCATGATTATCCAACAAATGTTTGCCAATGCCATAGTTTCTGGCCTCTGATCACTCAGCATCAAGCTTGAGCGGTTGAGTCATGGGCGAGCTTTTCACCGAGCGTGATGCACGTTTTTTTACGATTGTTGATATACAATGCTCTTTCTAATTCTCTACTGGTTGCTGACGATTACCCGTGACGAGTGTCAGCCGAAAATATTTGGGTTCATTTCAATATGAAGATACACGGCAATTGTACTTTCAGATTAGAATTTCCCTTTCACGGAAAAAACTCTCTGCGGGCCGGTCAAAATCCCTTCGCGGGCCGGATCCGGCCCGCGGGCAGTATGTTGCCCGCCCCTGAGGTAGACAGTCTGCAATCATTACAGTCCACGCCAGTACATTACGGCGAATGATCATTAACACAGAAAGGTAATCACAACAAAACTGAAGTCGGTACCAATTTAACACCAAACATACAACACACCTGAAAATATTCTCACGTCTCCCCAACTGGTAACCCCGGTGGTGGAATTTGTTTTGTCGTGTGTGAAATACCGGTAGTGTACGCTAATCATCACGTACGTGGTGCAAAAGACCTAATCGGTCATAAGCGCCACTATCCAAATAATAATAATAGGTTGCTCCCCGGATTATGTGTGTATTGACCAGTTTCTTACTGTGAATAAAGAATATAATAACAATAATGCGTGCCCTTAATAACGTAGCATACTAACAGTAAAAATGCATTATTTCGATGAGTGTGGCTTGGATCACGAGATGCCAACAAAGCTCAGGATTGGGTCGCAATTGGGGTTGCGTTTAGAACAAAATTCAATTTAAAAAAAACATGTTCAAGACAACGACCTTGTTTAAAACATGTAATTGTTTTTTAGGTCATGACGACACGAATATTCAGTTGTCGCGTCATATTGGATTGACCTTGACAATTGAAAATACAAGGTAAATATAGCTCCCTTGGCGAAATATCTGCGTACTATAGTTGTTGAACCGACTATTTCGTGGGTTCAAACCATCCCATATCGTATAGGTCGGCTTTATCGGATGGTAATCGTCCATAGGCTCATGCAACATGTTTCTATGAAAATATTTGTACAATGATTTTTTTTTAAAAAGGCCCTTGTTTAGAACCCTGTTGAAAACATGTTTTAAACGAAGTGTTTTAAAACACCGTTTGTTTTAAATGCACCCCTAGTCGCGATGTAAAAAGTTTAGGAGCCGCTGACCTAGGGAACACCATACAAAACTCACTATTACGTAAATAATCACCGCAGAATACGAATAATATAATTCCCGCGCTGCACTGTTTTATAGCTCCATCGTCTTCTTAATCTTGCTGTCACCAACGTGATTTTTCCACCAGTGCACCACCCCTGATATACGGGTGTGAATATACAGTATCCACCCATGTCACACGATACCAGAACCCACCTCAGACTTATATACCGCGGTATAAATCGAGTACAAAATTTCAATCTAATCCATGCATGCACGTAAGGAACGTAGGAAGGTATACATGCATATATGCGCGTTGGCACGTACGATTTGTGACCGCTATATAATTTTGAGTTATATTATGTCTTAGTGCACCACTCTTTTCGGCTCTTTGGGTGGGAGTACACCCTTTTTTGGCCAAGAGCGTACTTCATACTAATTTACGAAATAATATTGGGATACCTTCGATCTTGCGCGCCCAATAGCGGACAAAGAGCGCGACTGTTACGGCCCTAAGCAGAGGATGCACCTACATATGCCAATGCTGTTAGTGTGGTGTTTGAGCAATGGAACTCGGCACCAAGAAATTGGTACGGTATGGTACGATACAAAATTCATACAATGAAATTAATGCGGAAAATATCCTATATTTTTCCTTTCGCACCAACTCATTGCTCAATGACCTATAACTTATCGGGACTCAGAAGTATACACGAAACCTGCATTAGGCGACACTGCTCAAATGCTGTGATATCTCATCTAATCAATCTTTGTTAAATTCTAAAATATTCTACTTATAGTCACTGGCGTAGCAGCATGTGCTGCCGCCCCTGGCTCTCTTGAAAATGCCGCCCCCTAGGTAGACCTCATCAAATTTCGACATAGATTGATGTTCAAGTAATCTTGTCAATAGGAATAATTACAAATAATATGCCGCTTCTCAGCTTCACCGTCTCGACGTTAATGACGCCAAAAATAATAACAACAAGAAATAGCGAACGAATGTATTGTACAAATAGAAAATCAACGGCCGCCTCAAAGCAAAAGCAGCGATAATATCCTCAAATTCAAGTTTTTGAACGTAGTCTCTTTCTATAGACAGAATGGACGGAGCTGATAGCCGATCATTATTCATGAATCATGATAGAACTAAATATATAAGATTTAATCAGTTTGAGCTTTGAGAAGCTCCTCACACAGCTCGCAGTTGAAACACCAATGTTCAGATAAACTTTCAGACACGAGCATAAATACGGTGTCGAATCAAGTAGCTTTGCATTAAACAACCACTGTAAAACATCAAACGTTGTTGCACTACGATCAAACGTGGTTTCACTGCTCCGCACCAGCCTCTTAACCCTTTTAAAATCTCAAGTTGAACAACTTCATATGATTATAACTTAATTTGTGTTCGTCCTAGAGCAGTGGTTCGCAACTTTTTTTAGACACGCCCCTCTTTAGGATAGTGAAAAATTCCGCGCCCTCGTATCGTCATATTACAGGATCCAACCGGGATGCTAGCAACCCTAACAGATTGTTTGATGGCATGGAAGGTTATGACTGTTGATGAGAGAATTCAAAAATAAGAAACTGCAGGGTCTATATATAGAGAAACACGCGTGAATTGGAGGTAAATCGCGCATAGCGCGAAAAAAATTCATTTGACCGATTCTTCGCGCCCCCTCTTAAGATGCTTTCACGCCCCCCCCAACGGGGGCGCACCCCCCAGGTTGAGAACCCCTGTCCTAGAGGCCTCATATTGGTTTGTACGAAAAGCTAGCAATCTTCTGCTTTATATGATCCCTAATTCGAGGTATAAGGCATGACAATTTTCGCAGCTAACTCCAAAAAGTCCACCTCGTCGTCATAAGTGCTTCTAAAAGCGCTGGTGAATAAATTGTGACTTTCGCTTTGCAGCAGCGCGTGGGAATTCAAAAATGCAAATATATCATTTAAGTGGTGAATGCCGGTAAACCTAGTTTCAGCTTCAAGTTTAAATCTGTCCTATGCTTGAAACATGCATCGTCTAAATTCTTCAACAACACTGAGGCCAGCATCTTCTGTTTGTTCGCCAGACATTCTCCTTTTTCTGCGAACTCTCCGAACAATCGGCCGTGACGGCTATTTCGGAGTGATTCCATCGCCATGTTAACATATTAATTCGTGTTTTCGGAATCAGCACAACACTAGCTTTCGATTGAAACCTGTTTGATTAAATTTTAGCTGACGGGGCGCCAGCCATAGGACTACCAAGCACTCTTCTTTTAGCCGGCTGTCTACACGCCGCGCGAGATAGTGTAATGGTGATGCGTCCGGCTTCTTGATCGGTAGGTTGTGGGCCCGATCCCCGGCCGGGTCAGACCGAAGACTCGAAAACTGGTATCCGCGGTTATCCCGCTAGACGCCCAGCAATCACGGAGGAGAAAAAAACGGGGTGCAGACTAGATGACCTTACTATAAAGTCCTTATCGCATCTCCGTCTTAAAACCATCACGATGATGCAGGCATCTCTCTCACTGTGCAGCCTCATTTTGCCGCCCCCTTGGAGCCTGCCGCCCCTGGCGCAGAGCCAGAACCGCTAGGTGGCTGCTACGCCACTGCTTATAGTTGTTGTAGCTCAAATGTCCGCTGCAAAATTATAACGCGACAGCTTTTAATATGACATAATATATTCGTTCTCTCGCATGGTGTATAAATCTTATGCTTACTCTCTACTAAGTACAACTATAATTTTATTCACATATTTATAAATGTAATTTTTGTTCGTGGCAGGCGTAAATTGATGCAATATTAAATCACATATTCAAGATGTGTGATGTGTGTGGGAAGTCAGTCTGCTAGGTCGGCTCACTCTAATCAAATGATTTCAACCGACAAAAAAGGCCGGAATACCCATATTGATGCTGCGGCTCGCGGAGTCATCGAAAACTAGGAATTTGAACCGCGAGCACATTTGAGTTTGAGACCCCTGTTTTAGCTGCCGTTTCATTACGGTGACTTTCTGAAGAAAATGGCTGCGGCCAAAAATTTCTCCTAACTTTATCTTTGATTTGAGAACACTCCATATTAAAACAGCGTGGCGCCCCTTTAAACATTCAGATTAGTTATTTCCACTTTCGGCGCGTGTTCGACAGACACGTTCGCCACTGTCCAAGTACTCTCGCTTACGGTAAAATGAGATTGGCAATTGGTAAGATGGTGATCACCAGCTTTAGCGTTATATTCTAACATGAACTTTTCGCGACATGTGCCATTGAACACCGATATTTTGAATTCGTCTTCCGCCACGCAGTTGGTCAGCTTTAGCTGGTTTTTAGCCTCTGTTACTGCAAGCTTATGACAGCAAATGTGTTTGCTGGTATTTTTGCAATACGCAATCACCACGGGTCGCTGACCGCTTCCTGATTGTCGATAAAAGCACCGCCAGTTGTGTTGGAAGTGATTGTCCAAACTGACCTTCCGTTTTTGATGTACTTTGTATAGATGTTTACCTCCCAGTATTACGATACAGTTGTAATTGTAATCGTAGTCCGCTGGTATTTTCTTCTTTTGCTGGTCTTCGTGTGATTGATCATTTTTCGTAATCAATCGCTCATCGTTTACCCCCATAGTGTTGCTTGATTTGTACTGTTTCTTTTCGTTATCGCTAATGAACCAAGTTTGGGTTTCGCTGACAAGGAATTTAGTTCGATAATTACCAATATATTGTATACAACGTTGTATAATGCACTTCAATACTTCTCTTACATATCGTATTGAATCAACTTGATTGTCTTCCGTTGATTCGCGCTCATCCAACCAGGTTGTCTTAGACACAAATTTCCCTCTGGCGTGGTGCTTTTCATTGCATTTTTTCCATTCTTTCCCACGTTCTTCCTGCCTTTGGTTCGCCAACCACTGGGTATCCTTTTCCAAATACTGAAACCTCTTGAGGACAGTGTTACCATTGCGATAAGGATAGTGACAGAGCGCGAATTGCGAAAACCCCACTAATATCAGCAAGGGTATGCTCATTCTCCTGGTCTCCGTTGACAATTCTAGTTTTCCTCATCCACTCATCGTGGTGCTATGTATGGGGATCGTGGATCATGCCTGTTAGGCTAAAGTCAATGATTTCCTGTGTTGCTACACCGCCATAAAATCGACCCTTGATAATGCATCCAATCCACATGCATAGTGCCGGTTACCGATCGACAAAAACAGACTTTTCGAAAGCTGTGAGGCGTTACTCAGGCCGACGGATGTTAGTCACGCTGTAAAACAATGATATTCTCCATTGTGTTCTACAAAATTGATGTCTGCTGATTAAAAACGGGCAGATCCTTAACAAACGGAAAATCAAAAGATATAGTCATACACAAAATGACGAATCATTATGATTTACCTTCCCTTGCCTATGATGTTCAGGATCCCTACCGGTTACGAAACACTCTATAAGAGAGAAGCTACTAACAATACCCGGCAACCGGCACCATTAATCACTTTCACTATATTGAGTAGGTTGGGAAATTCGGACGTGGTTCGATTATGTCGTGGTTTGAAAATCCTAGAAGCAAGCATATAGCCTATACTATATAGTATAGTCGGCCGCTATGCAGAGACGATGCTGTGGAGCATATGGAACGTTAAAATATATTTCCCTTCCGGAAGCAATATAGATGAAGGAAAAGGTAGTACATCAGTGAGTTACCCTCTTTATACCAGGTCACACAAAGCAACACGCACCAAAGGCACATATCAATGTTATAAACGTAAGTTTGGATAGGACAAAGCCGCAAGACTGCTGGACACCCCAGCCACGCGAAGCGTGAGAATTTTTCAACGTTCATAAATGAACTGGGTCAATAATATTATTACTTGAGTACATTGCAGGTCTACTGTATACCACCCACGCGGCTCAGTTTGCAAGGACAGGACTATTCGGCACCTGGACATGTCGATATCGAAAGTTTCCGCTGACATGCGTCAATAATTTTGTGTCCTGAGGTTGCATCATCGATGATTTTCTGCGAGCGCAAACTCGGGAAGACTTTCTATCCTAATTGCGAATATAGGTAGACTCTATCGGCTAAATTTTAGGCGTTTTTGATATTCAGGAGGTACCAATATTGAAATCAAGAAATCGAGAGACAATAAAATTTTACTATTCCACTTTATTGCAATGTACCACGATTTACTAAAAAATGTGACTGATCTGCTAATGCGTCGGAATTGGTATTTTTAGTCATCAACATCCCATAGGTGTATCGGCCAGACAAATCAAGTTTTTGGTTGGCCTTGCAAGTTCACAATCCGAACAATTTATTTTCGAAAATTTCCTCGCGGGCCACGGGTTGGCCGCCCCTGGCCTAGGCTATTAATAAACGAAATGCCAATAATGTGGTAACTTTTACTATTCGTCGAAATTACAATGAAATGACGGTTTTGGCCGTCAGAGTCTCCTGTCATATAACTTGGTCTGAGTCATTCGCTATGACTCTAGTACAAGTCGAGTCAATGCACAAATTGACTCAGGTCGAGTCGAGTCATTTTCCGTGTTTTGAGCATATGGCCCGAGTCACGTCGACTCATCAGAAGTTCGTGACTCGAGTCATTACAACCCTGTATGTATATTCAACATGACTGCTTCTCATACTTACATATAAGTGTAAATTTCAATGACACCGCTTTCAGAGTCTTGGAGCTGAGTATACTTTCTGTGAAATTTTGCAGACATAATTCGAGGCTGTTAAATATGCACCGATTCCATATACAAGATTGAGTTTGTTACCATTATCAACTCATTTTCAGTCGTCGTTACGTCGTCCGTTAGGCTGCGGTACCGCACGCTTATTTACCATAACTAAACCATCGTGGTACGTAAGGCGCTGTTCATTCATAACATCGGACGACAACTATCAAAACCCGATGCTTGATCTCATCGAGAAAGTTATGCGTGCTAAAACCTTTCCAAAGGGTTTTGAAACCACATGGTTAAACCAGAGTGGAACGTAACACTCCTGCAAATCTTTTACTAGCAGTTTGAATACGGTGGCCGACTCCAGAATTGCTACCTAAGTGTTGGAGCTGGGCTCAACCTCACCATCTCATCCGTGTAAGCCAGGGGTCGCCAACTCAAAACGGGTCGCGGTCCACTTTTCAAATTTCGTAGAGGCCGCGGGCCGCATGAATTCAATGTCGAGATAAAATAGGGTAAAATAGGACCACACAGTTTAAGAATCACGTATATATAATTTACGTCAGTACAACGCTGTGCCCTCTAACATGGGCGAAAAACTTGATCTTGTGGACAAGCGTCGTATTTGAAGCGTCTCGGTCTTGACAGTGTCTGCGTGATTGCACGTCAAGGCAATATGCCCATGCCATTCCCATTCATATCAGCTAATTCTTCCACCCTTGATTTCTATTACCATCGTCGAAGCCGTATCAGCTACAGTGAAAAATCTATATAGTGAGGAATCGCGATGTTTGGCACAGAAGAATAGATAATTTTGAACAAGAACAACAACAATACTTTTGAACTGAAATCAATTTTAGCATATAAAAATGCTTTACTGAGCGCTCTTCCGCATGCGGCCCGCGAGCCGCGTGTTGGCTACTCCAAGTTGTTTCGACACCTTCCTATCTTTTCATTGTATCACAGTCTTGTGATGTTTTGAAACGATGAAAATATTAATAAACCTGATTGAATAAACCTGAATGATTGATTGATTGATTGATTGGTGACCTCTGGTGTAAGCGGTGCCTAGAAGTGGGCCGTATACTACTAAGTCGACAGCTGCGGAATGAAGGTGAGGAAAATTGGCCTGATGTAAATGACCACTGACCATAGCAGTCAACAAACAGCGTGAATACCACAAACAAACAAACGGTGGCTTTCTGGGAGAAAGGATTCTTGCACAAACAAAACTCACACTTCAATCTTTAGTTTGAGGCCACATCATATTTAGAGCGCAGCGCCCCTTTCAGACCAAAAGATGTTGGAATAAAGACGACGTCGTGCAATATGGCCACCGGAAGACATTGACCATTATCGAACCATCGCAGAATATATACCTCAAGTATGCACGAATTATATAGACTATTTCGTGGCATAACAAAATATTTTAAATCCGATTTGTTCGCCTTGAAATTTTGCTTCGCTCGACTGATTGCATGGCGTATAATGGATCTCAGGCCTGACTTTTTTAACGGTAACATTCTCAGCTTGGTTAATTTATTCCGCAAAAGAGTCATATTTTGGTGAAAAGGTGAGACTTATGTTCCACGTTAGAAGCTTGCCATTACAGAGAATACATGTCAGCAGTAAACAGTCATATGGCCTTTTGGCTAAAACGTTGGGCGTTCTTCTTATCGTTGGTTAATAAAATATACCTATACAAATGAACAAAAAACACATTGAGGTTAAGCTATAACATATCAGTGATATCTTCATTTTCATGGCGATCACTCTTTTTCTAGATTTCGAATTCAAAATTCAGCGTCCAGTCTTTCGTCCTTGCTTTGTACAGCTCATCAAATTCTATATTTTGGTTGATGGTGAAGTGGTTCTTCCAGTCGCCTACTTGTCCCTTTCTCATGAATTTCGACACGCTGAAATCCATCAACCCCGCTTTGTTGAATTCCGAAAAATCCGTGTTTTCGTTGCTGCTCATTCTGCTGAACGAGCAGTGTTCAACAATAGCGTCGATTTCATTTTCGGACACATCCTTCTCCAAGAATTTCGCCATTTTCGCAACTTCGGATTTCATGTCCTTCTGCAAATTCTCGTATGACACGAAGTATACGCTGTCTTTACGTTCTTGAGACACCTGTTTATAGTTAACAGTTACGTTACTGCAGGCCCAGGTCAGCAGTTCTTCGGAAATCACAGATGAATATGTACATGGATTTTTTTCAATAAAATCTCCCATAATGAAATGGTACCAGAACGATAACGGATTTACTATCAGTAGGCCAGTGTTTCTCAAAACTCTCTCCATCGCGTACCACTAATTTGTTTCTGTATACACTGTATACCACCTGATTATTCCCAAATGACTTTTTTATTCGATTTTATTCGATTGCTATGAATCGATACTTTAGCAGTTTAGCTATTTTGGATTATACCAGGGGTGGGCAAACTACGGCCCGCGGGACGCATGTGGCCCGCAACACCGTTCTGTGCGGCCTGCGGGAGTCTAAAGAAACTTATTAAATATATTGATAAAATGTGCACTAAAAATCGAATCAGTGCAGGGACTTGATTAAACTTTTTCTTAGTATATATCACCATGATAATTCTAACGCAGTGGTTATCAAACTGGGGTGTGTGCCCCACTTGGGGGCGTGAAAGCATCTGAAGGGGGCGCGAAGCTGAGCTCAACTAAAAAATTTTCGCGCTCCGCGCGATTTACTTCCAATTTATAGTTATTGCGCTGTATTTAGTATGAATTTCATATTTAAAAATCTCTCATCTACCGTCGTAACCTTTCATGCGATCAAACTATCCATTAGGTTTGCTAGCATCCTGGTTGAGTTTTGCGATAAGACGATAAGGGGGCGCGAAATCTTTCCCCATCAGAAGGGGGGGGGGGGTCCTAAAAAGTTTGATAACCACTGTTTCAAGGTAAATACTTACTATTCTTTTTTTTATGTTTAATTTCTGGCGCGACAGTTAGATCTGAAGGCCCACGCAGTTTGAAAGGTTTCGACTGCTAAACATCACAGCAATCCTAAACGTGATTTACATAATTCGGATCACGAGAGTGATTTCCGATTGGCCACTCCAGTTTTAATTATTTTAGTGATGTGCTAATAAAATAAGATTTGTGCGTGTCTTAGGAAGATTCGTTTATCTACACATAGTAGAAGCGTGTTAGAAGCTAACATGGTTATGATGCTCTCAGCATTCTGTGGCCTGGAACTGAACCAAAAGTGGAATTAGGAAATCTATGAACAGATCGCTGCTCACAGATTTAAATTTCAATCCTGTTCTAAGAATCTGAAAAACCGACTGGCA
The DNA here is from genome assembly GCF_051294905.1 of Botryllus schlosseri. Classification (NCBI taxonomy): domain Eukaryota; kingdom Metazoa; phylum Chordata; class Ascidiacea; order Stolidobranchia; family Styelidae; genus Botryllus; species Botryllus schlosseri. Next base: position 20,483,360 of record NC_137245.1, on the reverse strand, counting down.
TCTCTATAGTTTTGACAAACTGGTTATTGAGGTCGACCAGCCTATGAAATCTCGCCACTGTTTCTGACGCTGTACGATATCATCAAAGCAATGTTTGGTTTGTTTTAAATAAGCATATACATTATATCCATGTCCTCACTATATAATCAAATACCAATATTGCATTTCGTTTATAATCCCAATTTTATATAGTGCGACCCGCGAATGGATTCAGATGTTGAATGCGGCCCGCTGGCTCAAAAGTTTGCCCACCCTTGGATTATACTTTAGTTTTGAAATGGCTGGTTAAAATTTATCCTCCGAACCGTATTGTTGAAAGCTGTTAGTAGCCTATAGTTGCTTGGTTTTCTGTGTTGTGAATCTCTTGTGACGCAATTATACCAACGTGACATTATTGCAAAATTGAACTTTTGCTTACATCGTGTATTTGCAGAGGTATTATCTGTTGCAAAGTGCATACAATTGTAGACTCAATACCATTAAAAACGGATGTACCATCTGACATACCATACGATGCGTAACGCTTAAAAGCGTTACGCGCCACTGTAGTAGACCTATACATTAGTATTTATTTACCTCCATTTTCCAAGGAAAAGAAGGCGCAAAGACATAAACTCTCAGATAGTAAAATGTATAAACTTATTGTATCAGATTGCCATCAGATATAGAGATGCTGAACAATTAACACTAGTTGACCGTCGCATTTTATTATTTTCAGGACTCCGATAAATATATTGTGAATAATTGCATCGCCCACAGCGTCGGGTGGAAATGTTGTACTTCGGTAATACTAAATTAGTAATCACGAACCATCGATGCTGTGGCGCATCGACGTCAAACTATAAACTTGTGTCGCGAGCCGGATTCAAATCTTTTGATGGCTTGCGGGCAGGGCCAGAGAAATGATGTTAAAATTCAAACATCCAAATCCATATGTAGCTTTCTTTTTCGTCGGAATGTTGTATTGTCAAAACCATACATACTAGCCATGTCCATCATATTAAGAATCATGGGGATCAATTCTAGCAACACCTATATTCGCAAACAGCGTAATTGCTAAAATTACGATGATTGGCCGATTAAATACAAAATCGCCAATACAGTGTATCTATAACGACCAATGCGGCCGCGGGCAGTATGTCTGACGCCCCTGCTGCAGCGTTAGACAATATATCCATGAAATCTTTGCAAACCTTCCAATATTGATGAACATGGTCAAACCAAGATCCGTAAGCAATATCTCCTTTGCAGAATGATGCAAAAAATTCGTCCCATGTTCCAGGGTCTGGTAATCCGCTGGCCATTCGATGAAAATGGTAGAGCGACACGCAATTGTCCTTCGGATTCCGAACCACGCAAATTAATTTGCACACTCCGTTATGCTGAAGCTCGTACGGCAAAAGTTTGAAGGGCAAGTGCGTTTTCATAAACCTAGAATGAAAAATTCATAAATTCCGGTCAAGAAACGTATGCGTTGAAACTTTTATTTACTTCAAGCTTTCAAGCAGCCTGCTTGCTGTAGACATATGACGATGATGTTATTTCATGGTTATGAGGCACAGACAACAGAATTATGACAAAACTGAGACAATATGAAACAGCCAAGTTAAGACTCGAAATAGGCGAAAAATTAAAAATGTCGACCGATTGCAAACAATGGTATAACGTCTGTATTTCGTATTACTACAGATTCTTGATTTATTGAATTACGCTGACAATATATATACATCATAATTCTAATTCCACAAAGCAAGGGAACAGAAACGCGGTATGAACATTTCTCAGGGAATATTTAAAGGGGACTGCGCTTTAAACACATCCACAATCCATGATATTTAGAGCGCAGATACCCTTTCAATATAAGAAGTATAGCGAAACCAATGCAATACCGTATATTACGGTGAGTCTCATTAGAATCTTTGAATTCGAACAGGAGTCTACTTTCGGTGATTTTGCTTAGCTCATCATCGGAGAACATTTTTAACAACTAAGTGCATTCGAGCGAAGCAGTTTGCACTTGTCTCCAACTAGGGTTGCATTTAAAAAAATCAATTTAAAACAAACGTGTTCAGAACAAGGCCCTTGTTTAAAACAGGTTTTTCAATTTTTTAGCCATGACGTCACGAATATTTAATTGTGACGTCAAAGTGGATTGACATTTATATTTAAATATGTAGGGTAAATATGGCTCCTTCGACGAAAGGGGTTTCCAATCACTATCATAAACAGACCAAAAATATCTTTAACCAGGACTACATCGTTATGCAGCATTTTTACGGTCGGCGGTCATTATCATCAGAACACCCATTTCGTACCAATCATCTATATCTACGTGCAAAAACTGTTTAACCGACGACGATTTCGAGGGTTCCAGCCACCCCGCATCGTATACCTCGACTATATTTTGTGCAAATCGTCCATAGGCTCATACTACATGTTTTTTCGGACGTATTTACACAATTATGGGATAATTAGACAACCATTGAAAAAAATTATTATTTTCAAAAAGGCATTTGCTTAAAACATTGTTTAAGACATGTTCTAAGCAAAGTATTTCAAAACACCGTTTGTTTTAAATGCAACTCTATCTGCAGCACACATACTGAGAGTAAAACACGACCTTCTTTCTGCCTGAGACCATTTCTCCAAGGATTGAAATCCTTTTCCCAGTGCCGACACAACCTCGGGCATTTCTAGAAACCCAAATTGATTCGCCAATCTCTTTGATGCGACATCTTTCTTGGCACCAGCGTTGCATATCATGCGAACGATCATTTGCGTCCAAGTAGTACCTAAAATTTAAGTATAGCGTAGGGTGTGGAATGTACCGAAACCAATTTCCATGTTTTGACCTCATTGTTTTGCTAACGTCGTGGTTAAGTTTGGGTCATGAAAGATATGAAGCCCGCTTCAGAAATATGGTCATATAGTATACATATATAGTCAGTAACGAATGTTTTACTTGGTCTACTTTCAATTTAATATACGTGAACAATTTTAGGGGAAATCACTAACTTTTTACGCTTTGGATTTGGAAAAGTAGAAAGTACTTTTATGAGTGAACTTGTCAAAAACTGCATGAAATATCTCCTATATCTATATCATGGTGATAAGGTGACTAAATATACACATACGAAGATCGAGCCCACTGGTAGTGTCAATGGTAATTTTGTGTTTGTCCGCAATATACAATTTGCCATTTTGAAAGTATGGCTCTTCCTTTTAACCGGTCGATTTGTATCCCCTCGAGATAATCCACTTTTTTTTTTAAAATACTTGAGTACACTTCAGACCTTTCATTTTGTATTCCCTCTTGAAGGAATTTCGAAACAACTTGGAATTGTTCTTGGAAACACTAATAGGCTATTTGTAATTGAGTATACATAATTACGGCGGCCATTGTACTTCAGCAGAAACGCTGACTACTTTTACCACCTCTGGGCGTATAAGAACATAGGGTAGTAGGAAAATGCGATATATAATAGGCTGTATGTCTGTGTAAACCTTACGTCTTTGATTGATATTCACGATAAAAATTATAACATCAGTACTTTATTATTTTAAAGAATATGGTTAAGCGTCAACCGCATAGAAATAAATTTTATGAAAGATAAACTCACCTGCTTTCGTATAACTGGCTATGACAACGTCGTCAGGTCTCATTTTAAAATTAAGGACTTCTTCGATTACCGGTTTCCCAGTGTATGACGGGGTCATCATTTCAAATCCGTTGGTAAATTTAACGTTCACGAGAGGCTGTCGCTTTGCAGGTAACAAGTGCCATAAAGTCTTGAAGAAAACTTTTCCCCCTACACCGAAAAAAAGTTGAATCTTTCAAGTTAGTAGATGCTACACCATAATCCGATTTTAGTAAATGTCCCAGTTGTATATGAATGCTTTATCAGGTAAAACAGTAGTTTCCGGTCGGGGAGCACATTGCAACGCTCGATGGTTGCGGAAAGGTATAGAGAATTCTCAATACTGTGACACTCGATTATGGCTGTAACTTGGCGAGTGCTGGATTTAAATTTCCTGACGAAGTCTCAGGGTGGAATCGGATCGTGAGGAGGGAAGACTGCGATAAATTTCTATGCGCGATGCGGGACTAACACAAAAACAACGATAATCCATAAACTCATATCTTGTATCGTATCTTGTACTGCCTCCGGACTTGTACAAACTACCCATTTAGTTAGTTTACGGTCAACTAGTTCTCGTTGCGGATTTTGAAAATTGAGTAGCTCTATTTCTAGTTCTAGTTGCAGATTTTGAAAAGTCAGCAGTTCTAGTTCTAGGTGTAGTTGCACCTTTTAAAGAAAACATTAGTGGCCGAACAACTGGAAAACACGTGTCGTCGTTTGGTGTGAATCGTGATACCGGTGTTTCGTTGTGTGATGTTTTTGCAGCGATAATGAGCTCTGAGTCATCTATAGTCTCGAAACCAGAGCTTTGGAGCCGGAGCCGGAGCAAGGAGCCCGAGCCCCGGAGCCGTGCATTTCCAGCACAGCCAGAGATGAAGCCGGGCTCTACATAAAATTCAGGTGGAGCCGGAGCCGGAGCTGGAGCCGGTTGTCTGAACGGTAGCTCCGGCTCCGATGTATTTCATAAGATGCTTGTGCTTTTACTAATGGTTGAATTCACTTAATTTTACCGTAATCGTTCACAAGATCAAGAATTATTGTCTCGTTGGCACAACATTTTCCAACTATAACCAGTAACCATGTTCATTGCTCCTACATAGGCACCAAAACTGGGTAGGCTGGATTTGCCGCGCTTACCCCGTAATTACTTTATTATGGGTATACCCGCAATTTCGTTTTCATCACAACAACGATGGCCAGTTTTGTGGTTCAAAAAGTAATAAAAACCATGCATGTCACAAAATGAGATTGATGCTCATGTGAGCTGAACAATTTACCTAATTCGTAATGAGACGAATATATGAGCAACGCCAGAGAATAAAAACGTGACCTTGCTGCACATTTCGATTTGGAGGCGCGCATGCCTCACGCCAAGCAACATCGTCTTCATTTTGAATTGGATGAGCACATGCACGACCTTGGTTGATAGTTTTTTAATCGTAGTGAAGCGAGAGCTCCGTTTATTGCGAGCGAAGTTAGTAACTGACGAGTTAACGCATCAACATGCATGCATTGAAAAGGGACGCGGAAACATTCACAAATTGGCAATCAAATAATCACACGATCGACGGGCGCGACTTGTAGAGCCGCTACACCATCCCCCTCCAGCGGCGGGGATCCTCAGGAACCGTAGCGAGATGGAGGATGCCTGTTGCGTTTCGATCTTCTTGCATTTTGAAGATCACGCGGTTGCTCGATCTCACTTGGTTGCCGCGGTGGTCTGCCCCGTCTTGCAGGTTGTGCTACTTCCACTGGTTCGTTTAGATCCATATACGCCGGCTTTAGACGATCGACGGACACCACTTCTGTTCTGCCGCCCATGGATAGCGTAAATGATTTCGTCGATTTCTTCAGAACCTTGTACGGTCCGTCGTAAGGTTTGGTCAACGGTGGTCGGTGTGCATCCTTTCGAATGAACACGTATGTGCATTCTTTCAAACTTCCGGGGACTGCGGTTTTTGACGTGCCGTGTCGTGACATAGGACGTGGAAGGAGATTGCGAATCTTTTCCTGTACCGTTGGCAAATCCCGATGTGCGCTTTCTCCTGAAAAAGAAACAAAATCGCCGGGAACCGTCAATGGAGCACCGTACACAAGTTCGGCCGAAGATGCGTCCAAATCCTCTTTGGGTGTTGTGCGGATGCCTAAAAGAACCCATGGTAGCTCATCCAGCCAGTTTGGACCAGTGAGTCTTGCCATAAGAGAACTTTTCAAATGTCTATGGAAGCGTTCCACGAGGCCATTGGCTTGCGGGTGGAAACTAGTCGTTCTGTGTAGGATCACGCCTAGTAGCTGATTGAGTTGGGCCCATAAATGCGAAGTAAATTGCGGTCCTCGGTCGGAGGAAATGTGTGCTGGAATACCGAATCGTGCCACCCAGTTGGCGATGAATGCCCTAGCGCACGTTAATGTCGTCGAGTCCTCCATTGGTATCGCCTCCGGCCAGCGAGTGAAACGATCTACTACTGTCAGAAGGTACGTTTTACCTTGTGACATTGGCAATGGTCCCACGATGTCAATGTTTACCGACTGAAAACGAGAAGTTGTGGGTGGATAATTCGCTAGCGGTGCCCGGATGTGTGTGTGTACTTTAGCGCGTTGACACGGAACACATTGTTTTGCCCATAATCCGACCTCTTTCTTCAACCCATGCCATACAAATTTTGATGCCACCAGTTTTCGTGTTGTTCTGATCGAAGGATGCGAGAGTCCGTGTACAACTTCAAAGACTTTCCTTCGCCAAGAGCGAGGGAGTACTGGACGTGGCGTACCTCTAGAAGTGTCGCAAAGTAAGGTAAGGCCGGCCGTTCCAAGCGGAACGTTTTCGATGCGTAGATTTGATATTGCCGTACGATATGCTTGTACCTCCGGGTCAAGCTGGGCTTTCGCCATTGCCACATAATCTAAGTCGAGTAAGGGGTTCTGTACATTAGAAATTGCAATTCGCGAAAGAGCGTCAGCTACGCGATTGTTTTTCCCATCAATGTGCTGAATATCTGTGGTATACTCAGAGATTGCCGACAGGTGACGTTGCTGACGCGCCGACCAAGGCTCTGATATCTTCGCAAATGCGAACGTCAGTGGCTTGTGGTCAGTAAAGGCTGTAAAGTTGCGGCCTTCAAGAAAATACCGGAAGTGTCGAATGGCAAGGTGCAGAGCCAACAATTCCCGATCAAAAGCACTGTACTTGAGCTCCGGTGGTCGGAGGTGTTTACTGAAGAACGCTAATGGCCTCCAGCGTTGGTCTATGAATTGCTCCAAAACTGCCCCAACTGCGTATTGCGAGGCATCGACCGTCAAAGCGGTCTTTGCATCTGGTAAAGGATGATGGAGAAGTGTGGAGCTGGCTAGAGCTTCTTTTGCTTTTGCCATTGCAGTGTCCATCTCAGTTGTCCAAAGTAGCGTTTTTGGATTTCCAGAAAGAGCACCATAGAGAGGCATCATGATTTTCGCTGCCTCGGGTATGAACCGATGATAAAAATTGATCATCCCCGTAAATTCCTGAAGGCCTTTCACTGTTGTGGGCCGGGGGAATTTCAAAATTGCGTCTACCTTTCCGGGTAGTGGTTTAGCACCGTGATTATCGACCCGGTGGCCAAGGAAATCTATGGCGGGTTTTCCGAACTGGCATTTATCGATGTTTATGACAAGTCCGTGCTTGGATAGCCTTCCAAAAAGTTCAAGAAGATGTCGTTTGTGTTGTGAGAGTGATTCGCTCGCTACCAAGATGTCGTCGAGGTAAACAAAGACAAAATCAAGTGACTGGCAAACCATGTCCATCATTCGCTGAAATGTCTGCGCTGCGTTTTTAAGCCCGAATGGCATGCGTAGGAATTCGAACAATCCGAATGGTGTGGTGATGGCCGTTTTCGGAATGTCATCCGGTGCCAGGGGAACCTGATGGTAGCCTCGTACCAAGTCGATTTTAGAAAAGACATTTGATCCCGCGAGACGCGCGGTGAAGTCTTGAAGATGTAAGAAGTAAAATATAAGAAGTAAAGAAGTAAAATATAAGAAGTAAAATATACCGAATAATTTAAGCGAGCCCATTAAACGCTCGCGCGATAAATTGTATTGTAGTTATCGACCCACAAAACCCAACCAATCCACCTACCACCTATCCCCCCCCCAAACCTCCCATCCCATCCCTCTTTACCTCAACCCTAAACACCCCCCCCCCCACCCCTACCCAATCCACCCCTAACCCTACCATATTCCTACCCCACCCCTCACCACGCCACCAAATTTATATGAAAAACACACGCAAACGAGCGCCAAGTACTGGCGGCTCCTACTACGACCGCAACAACGAATCGACATCGACTGATGCGATGAGATGAGCCGAGCGACTACGAGCGCCAACCTACGACGGCGTCTACCACGACAGCGAATAAGAATCCGACTTCGGCAACGGCTGAGACGAGATAAACCGATGATGGGGAAAGATTTTCTTTATGAAATTTTTGATATTTTATGTACATACTTGAATAAACATCACTAAAACGGGTAACGGTCTGGTTGCGTGGCGGTATTAAGACGCCTGTAATCTCCACAAGGCCGCCAACCTCCGGAACCCTTGGGCACCATGTGCAAAGGCGAAGACCATTGGCTCGAAGAACGGCGGATGATTCCCAACTCCAGCATTTTATTGAACTCAGTTTGTGCGATGGCGAGTTTATCAGGTGCCAATCGTCTTGCACGAGAATGAATAGGCTGTCCGGTAGTTGAGATGAGATGCTCCACCTTGTGCTTGGGTTGTACATGCGTAAAATGCGGGGTAATAATCTCGGGAAATTCGGCTAAGATTTGCGCGTAGCAAGACCTTCCCGTGCTGACAGAATTAAGCCCAAGCGAAACGTGTTCACTAATACCGAGAGGAACGCTGGTTAGGGAATGCAAATGAATAAGGCGATGGTGTTTGACATCAACCAGCAAATCTTGCGCCCTAAGGAAATCTGCTCCCAGCAACGGCTGGGACACGTCAGCCAAGGTAAATTCCCAACCATATTTGCCTGACGGGAAAACCAAAGAAAGACGCTTGGTTCCGTAAGTACGTATGATGCTTCCGTTCGCGGCCGCAAGCAGCGGACCAGAGGTTTTGTGTCTCCGTTCGAGCCTGGTGGGTGGGAATACGCTCACTTCCGCCCCGGTATCGACAAGAAAAAGGAAGTTGGACCTCAGGTCTTGCAGGTAAAATAATTTATTGCCGGTTGCCCCGTTTACTGCGGACAACCGGCTTTGTCGTTTTCCTGATGCCAAGCACAGGGAGGGCAACATTGTCGTGCCTTCTTGCCAAATCGTCGATGGTAGAAGCAGAAGTTTGAAACCGTTTCCATCGTATTAGGACTGGTCGGTTTGTTCTTACTCAATTTACTAATTCTGTAATCGCTGGATCTCGATAGCCACATTTGATCAGCCCGCTGAGCCAAATCTCGGGGGTTATCTAGATCCTCTTTTGCCAGCACTATCCGTATGTTTTCCGGCATTTGCTGTAAGAATAAGTATTTGAAAAGGAAGCAGGGGTGATGATCTCCTAGCAGTGCGAGCATTTCGTCCATCATCTCTGTCGGTTTTCTGTCGCCAAGAGGTGACATATTTAACAGACGTGCGGCCCGCTCTGGCGGAGACATGGCGAAGGACTGTAATAACCTGCTTTTGATTGTGTTGTACTTCTCTGCCTGCGGAGGATTGTCCAATAGTTCTATCAGACGTTTTGCTGTGGTCTGATCTAAAGCTGAAACTACGTAATAGAATTTGGTTTCATCCGCAGTAACTCCTTTCAAGGCGAACTGTGCTTCCGCCTGTCGAAACCAAACTCGTGGTTCCTCCGCCCAAAAGGTTGGGAGCTTAACAGCTACCGCATTCTGATTGCCTGCTTGCTGATCCATGCTCGTAGTGCAGGAATACGTTCCTGCCTGTCGGGGTCACCAATGAAGCGAGAGCTCCGTTTATTGCGAGCGAAGTTAGTAACTGACGAGTTAACGCATCAACATGCATGCATTGAAAAGGGACGCGGAAACATTCACAAATTGGCAATCAAATAATCACACGATCGACGGGCGCGTCTTGTAGAGCCGCTACAGTAGCGCCAAATTAGACAATGTAATATAGTTTGTGCCTGCGAATTGAAATTAATTCCAGCAGATGATCACTCCAGTAACGATTTGCGGACGTAAAAGGGAATTGCATCGAAGCAGCCCAGATCTTTATTATAGTATGCATACAATTGTCGCAATGCGTGCCAGTCAATGCGATGTCCGAACCCTTCCCTGGTGTTGAATATAAGAGGGCACTTGGCAGGAAGCGAGTGGCGCAGTTGGTTAAGCACCAGCGTCACGATATCCCTTCCAGTATGGACCTACTTCTATGTGTCGGAGTTTTTTTCTGGGCTCCTCATCGCTGACCTCGCTGCATATGCGGGGTCGTACGAAAAGCCCAGAAGAATCAAGTGAACTCGAGCTTGCAAAATCGACTGCAACAGACTCTGACGAGGACGCGTGGAGAGTGGAAGATATGAATGAATTCGTGACTGCAAAGTCGTCCGCAAAGCGTACCGAAAGCAAAGACATTACATTACAATATCAATGATCGGTTGCAAATGACTGTATCGGCGATAAGCGCCAAAATTGTTCACTAAAAACAAAACAAACAATAAGAGGGCAATTAGTAATTGGATGCGCGCTTTTCAATTTGTAATCATCAATTTTGTGTATTCATTACACTGATCAACAAAATGAGAAGAAAATTTTTTGGCAGAACATCTAGGAGCCGTTTCTGTGGTTTTCAAGGTTGCTGATTACGAATATCACATTCGTGAAGATATTTATACCCCCCAAAAAGCTTAAAATCACTGTATTTACCCTTGAATATTTCACTTGGAGGAAGTAAATCTTCGATTTTTCTACTTTTCTACTTCGCATAAATAGATAATTGACTATGGTGAACACTAGGGCGGTTCAAAAATAACATTTTTTCCTTAATCTTGCGGGCTACGTGATTAAATCGTTAGGTTGCCTTAAAAAACGACGCACACCAAATTTGAATTCATTCCAACCAATATTCGCGGTTTACGTAGAGTTTGAAAATTTTGAATTTGCCCAGAAACGCAAAAAAAATTTTTTTTCAAATTTTTCTGCCAACCCCATGAAAATGTTGGGCTGTCTTCAAAGACTATGCAAAACAAATTTTACTCAATTCCAAGCCGTAGAAGTGGAGTTATATCAGTTTTTCTTTGATAATTCCGGGATTATCCTTGATCGGTGGATAATCCAATAATTTTCATCGAAAAACTGGAATAACTCCGCTTCTACGGCTTGGAATTGAGTAAAATTTGTTTTGCATAGTCTTTGAAGACAGCCCAACAATTTCATGGGGTTGGCAGAAAAATTTGAAAAAAATTTTTTTTTGCGTTTTTGGGCAAATTCAAAATTTTCAAACTCTACGTAAACCGCGAATATTGGTTGGAATGAATTCAAATTTGGTATGCGTCGTTTTTTAAGGCAACCTAACGATTTAATCACGTAGCCCGCAAGATTAAGGAAAAAAGGTTATTTTTGAACCGCCCTAGTGAACACTCATGACGTTCTCAGTTATTTCATCAATATTAACATGACCTGATGCGAGAATTTTGTTTGTAAAGCAGTTTATCAAGCCTGAAAATTGTACTTTTGCACAATGGAAATATATTTTCTCCTGTACCAATTAGTCATTCTACCAAGATGAATGAGGAGTATGAAGCTATCAAGTTTGTCTCTGGAAAGCTTAACTAAAATACTCTCATGCGTCTCATCTCTTTTCACTTGTAAATGGATAATTTTCCGTAAAGTCAAAAAAGAGGGTATACCTAGTACCCATATCAAACGAGAAGCTTAAATCAGGAATCTTTGATGAATCTCCGATTCGAATACGGACTAAGGATTACAATTTCATATTAAGAAAGGTGCTCATTGCATGGAATCCCTACTAGGATGTAGTAAATAAAACTTTTTGAAGATCACAAAGCACTTAACTACAGACAGTTGGTCCGAGAATTGGTATCTGCATATGGAAACCTTGGAGAAAACATGAGCATTAAATCTCACTTCATGTTCAGTCATCTTGATATATTTTCTGATAATATTGTTGATTAGAGGGAATAGAAAGGGGAAAGGTTCCACCAATACATCAAAACAACAAAAGAAAGATATCAGTGCAGATGCGACGAACATGGCAGACTATTGCTGTTACCTTTCGAAAAACTGCACTACATTGCTTACAACGGAATATAGTACAAGAACCAATTTTGCTTCAAGATAAGTTATTAATATTATATTCCAACTGATTATTTTGAATTTAAAATAGGTGGCTCACATAAAACGGATTCAATTAATGCAATGTTATTTGAGTATTTAGGTAAATACTTATATACATGATTGAAGTTTATTTATGTACATGATATCCGTGAAAGTCTCCAATTATGATAAATCTAAAACCCCGAAATATAATTCTGTTGATATATTTTGATTTAAAACAGTCTTCAGCGTGTCAAAATAACAACTAGATTGAATTTCTGAACTTTATAGTACGACTGAGCCGATTTTTTTATCTAGCCCATACAGCGAAAATATGAGATTTTAGTCAAAATAGCCCCATGGATTATCTACAAAAATGGAGCAAATCTGACAAAACTAGGGTCATATTCGGAATCAGTGCCCTTCAGAACCCCCAAAACCATTTTTACTTTTTCTGCCTAAAAATATGTGTTGACCAGTGTTATTGTCGGCTTGGTATACACTCATATTCTTGAATTGTCGCGCAATGTCACTTGCGAGCTTGCAGTTTAATTGGCTACTGACTTGTACAGTGTACATCACTGCATTAAGTTCTCGAATATTGATGTAACACCAGATTCTCGATGGCGCTAATTCTGAGTTTATTCGATTCGTTTGAAGGGGAACCTATATTCCACTAAACTTGATCGACGACGGACGGACTGGTAACGAGCGCACCAATATCGAATTTCAAACCATTGCGTGTATTTGGTAAAAAGTGGGTTTCTGCTGATAAAATCGCGACATGCGCTCATTTCTGCAGTTACAGTTGTACAAATGGCACCATTTCAAGATTAAATTGGACATGTGTGGCTTGATAGAAACGAGCGCAGTACCGGTAATAAAACGTAACGTCACTGTTTTAACACTGTACAATGTGTACTGTACGTGCATGGAATGGCATGGAATAAAGTGCGTTCTAGTGCCGATATGACGTCATCGACAGAGGACACGAAGTAATTGTCACGCCACAGGACTTTGCATACCCCCACAGAATGTCGGTTCCTTGCGACGGCTATAACCGAACCATAGTTGCCGGAGCCGGAGCTGGAGCCGGAGCTGGAGCCGGAGCTGGAGCCGGAGCTGGAGCCGGAGCAGTGCTTATCAATGAGCTCCGGAGCTAGTTTATGATAAAAGAGAGCTCCGGAGCTGGAGCTGGAGCAGTTTAATATTTACGACTGCTCCAAAGCCCTGTTCGAAACCCCGTCTTTTTGAAATGTCGAATCTATGTCTGATACTTGCGATAAAATAAAAATTAATGTGCTGCATCGGAGAATTAAATCTAGTTCAGTATGATTCTTAGCCTTTAATGACCTGCGCACGTCTGCACCCTGCGCACGTCTGCATGCTTTTGGGGAACCCCTAATTTTCACTGTGTCACAAAAACCAAAATCTACCGCATTACGCATTTACCTCCACATTTAACACATTACTATGCATTACTTGTGCGTCTGGGAACGCCGGTAATAAGAGCCATTGATATAGTTAGCTGTGATTTAGTTAGTTGTGGATTTTCAAATGTTGTTAGTCCTAGTTCTAGTTCTAGTTGCGAATTTTGTGATTAGTGAGTATAGTTCTAGTTCTATATTAGCGGATTTTGAAAAGTGAGTAGTTCTAGTTCTAGTTCTAGTTGCACATTTTGAAAATCCAGCATTTTGTACAAGTCTGACTGCCTCGGGTTGTTGTTTATGGTATTCATGGTGTTCGTAGACTACAATGGTCATTGACACCAGGCCAATATTCCTTTATTTTTTATTTATTCCGACACTCCCGACTTGTGTAGCACGGCCTACTTCTAGGCTTTTGCAAGACACCAGCGTACGAGGATGAGATGGCGAGGAGGAGCCTAGACAAATTATCCAAAACTTAAGTAGGAATGATTGCGTCGGGTAAATTGTCGGAACTTTTCAACTAGGAACTGAAATCTGTACTTCTGCCGAAGCCCAAACCTGTTGCCATTGATGTAGTCACAAACGAAACCCCAATAGATATGGCAATAGATCTACGGTAAGACCGAAGAAAACGTGTCAAGATCAATCAGATGAACGCACCCGGTGTCGGTAAAAGCACCAATATAGGATATTGAGGTACGAAATTATTTAGAAAATGCATAAAACACATCTTATACACTAAATTGCTCTGGAAAAACTGGGAAATGGCCAGCAAGCCTGCTGATCGACGGGACTTACGGGATCAGTGTAGGGTTGCATTTAAAACAAACGGTGTTTTAAAACACTTTATTCTAAACAAAGGCCTTTAAAAAAATGTGTTTTTATAAGTTGTAAAATTATGCCGTGATTGTGTAAATACTTTGCAGAAAAACATGTTGTGCGGACAATTACCACCCGATATAGCCGACGTTGCATGGTTGGATGGAACCCTCAAAATAGTCCGTTTAACAGCAATGGTACAGATATTTCGTCAAAGGAGCCATTTACTCTATATTTGCAATTGTCAATGTCAATCCACTATGATGCCACAATTGAATAAACGTGACGTGACGGCTTGAAAAAAAATACAACATGTTTTAAACGTGAGCGTTATTGTTTTAAACAAGTTTGTTTTAAATTGATGTTTGTTTTAAATGCAACCCTAGATTTGCGTATGGATTTATTGTGAATGACAATATGCCTATAGGAGGGATAAACGGAATGGTATATTACAGTCCGGAAGCACTAATTAAGGTACTCACCATACGTAAACCGATCAATTTCTCTCAAAGATAACCACCAAAAGGTGGCGATGACGGTGCACGCGATCGAAATTAATAAAGCCAAACACATCTCCATTGGTTTCGAAGGATACTACCTAACTGACTTTTTAGCAAAGTAAATGGAAGATAAGTCCATACTGGTTTATAACGGCAGCGAATCGGAGCCACAACAATGTAATCTCCACATGGCGCATATCAGCTTTCAATTTAATGCTCATACGTAGATGACGTGTGGATACGCCTGGTTAATCCTATAGCCAACAAATCCGTGTATTGTGTTCGAGGCAGAACAAAGGCGTATCATCTGTTTCCGAGTAGTTGACAGGTTGCGCACAGAATTTGCAAAAGCATATATTTGGATTATTTAGTGTTGGGCGATAACATGATCTGATCAATTATACTTCATTTCTTTCCAAATTATACAGAAAATACCCCTTATTGCTGGATCAAAATTTTCCTCAATACCTATATAAATCATATATTTCAGTAAATTTTCATCTCATTTCTCACTCATGATTTCAATGCGATTCGAATCGCGATGCTGCGTAACTCAACTTATGTTTATTATATAACAGTGCATAGTAAATAACATTTATGATAAAAACTGCATCCGTTACCAATGTTATAGTCAACTGAAGTCTGTTGTACAAACTGTCAAGTCCTGTACCTCGAATGGCTTGTTTGAACTGTTGATCTGCGATTCATGAATATCCCAAATAGCCTAGCCGCGAACCGGGGCCTACGAACACTTAAAATCAGTGATTTCCAAACAGTCTGCCGCGGCACATTAGTGTGCCTGCCGCCACAGATGCTCAGGTGTGCCGCGAACACTTTTGGAGTTTTCGAAAAGAACTGAATAATATTTTGAAAAAAAAACTGAAGACTAGTATACGCGACTTACAGGCGATTTAACTTCTTCAACAGCTGATAAATAAGCACAAGAGACAATGAAATCAGTTGTGGCGTCCTAATAAATCAAGCAATCTTTCCGCAGAAGAGCAGCTAATTGATTTGCGAAAATTTAATGTTGTGTCCTGCTACATGTGTCCTCACTCCTCACGACACAAGTAGGTCTACCCTTCAACTTCCTGTTCTGAGAAAATGCTGCATGCAATTTCCTTTAAGACTATCCATCAGCAAGTATCGATCGGGCCTATCGGGCCTATCGGGTAACTTTCATACGTCTTCTGTTACACGGATAGTAATATTTTACCCCGGCAGCAAATCGCCATGCATAATACTTTTGTACCTTTAACAGCACGACCCCTAATCAATTAAAATTAGACATATTTCATCAGATAGAACTCGCAACGATTGCCAAACGACAGCTATGATCACAATGCTGCGGTAGCCTATACGTAAAAGCTCGGTTGATTTATGCTTCACTACCTATGCACTGAAGAAATTGACGTTGTCAACGGTCCGATGGTTTTGTACGGTATTAAATCGCGGAATGTGTACTGTACGTACAGTTTCGCATACCTGCTATTGCTCGATTTTTCCACTATAGCTCCAAAAAATCAGTGAGTTGTTATTTAGAGCCATGATAAATCGCTTAGCAGCAAGTACGTGTTAGCCGTTATGGCATTTCGATTTTCCAGTATCGCGGGGGTGCAGGTAGACATACATACAACTTTACGTTCTATTTCGCACAATTAAAGAATGCCCATCGTAAACTAGGGGATCAGATTCCCGTAATTCGGGAGGAATATAATTATCTTAGTGGGATTACACAAAATTCATATTAAGAAGCAGCAGGGACTACTTGTTACAGCTTGTTACGTGTCTCTTTATCGGCTTGTATGCGTTTGCAATGAAATTATTCTGATCACTTTAGCGGTGTGCGGATCTACCACTAGCATTTGAAAATATTAATTAACGTTACAAATACAGGTGGTTCCGACAAAGGTTGAAACTAATGTGTATAGTCACTGAGCTTCACACCTTAGTTCTGATGTCATCAACTACCTATTAGATCTTATCACTCAGGTAAGCTTTTGTTGCAGTTAAATCCGTGGAAAGTTGCATTTATTTTTCACAAAAGTTTCACTAAAAAGTTGCATTTATGAGCAAGTTCCTTGAAATTATTAGGGTATGAGATACTCGAATCGATCCGTGTCAAAGGTACTGTAGCAAAACTCAGTGTTAGCGACTTCAACAAAATGAACAGCCTGAAAAAAGCAACTCAGTGAAAATATAGTTTTCGCCGGTCTATTCTGAATTTACTTCAGATCAGAAAGGACGAAAAAATTTAAACGACAGTGAAATGATCAGGCGATCTATTTACATTAGTGCCAAATATTTCCAGTAAAACGTTGGTTGCATGAAAAAATGTAAAAAAGTTGCAATATAAGTTCCTCCAAACAGCTTAAAACCCCATACTACATAACTTACGAGTAGAGCGATTTTGTTACCTAATAATTGGAAGATTGTGACCTAAAAATCAAATTTTGGACATTTTTTACTTTAATAAACTTAATTTTGACCAAATTTTGACCTAACATATGCAAGTTAAGTGTTTTCCCACATAATGTTAGAATTGCACTACTTATATTCATTTCTGGTTGGAACTGTCTCTCCTTACGAAGTAGTTTGGCATGAAAAAACTTTTTTGACTCGTAAACTGACAAATTTTTACATGAAAAAACTTTATTTTAACGAAATATGGCCCTATGAAGAACTCCAGTAGTTACATCACGTATTACGCTAGAGACAATTGAAATCTGTTGTACTACAACGAAAGATATTTTGCTACATTCTCGGTAGAAAGTGTCTGTCCTTACTAAGTAGCTTGCCAAAAATGGAGAAAGAACGTTCAACAGCCGCAGTCGTTGGCTGACAACACTGAAGTTGTGCGTACACTGCTGGTGACACACCTTTTTGCTTCATTCTGACAATGGGGTCTACATCACAATTTTTCATCATGCGCTTCTTGATATACGAACCATGCAATGCACACGCAGTCTTCATTCAGTTACGATATTGCAATACGTCGAGCATAACACCATGTCAACCTATTTGTTTCATTTGAATGTTTATGATTCACCATGAATAGTATATTCATATTGAAATGAACCCGAATATTTTCCGCTGACACTCGACAGGGGTAATCGTCAGCAACTAGTAGATAACTCAAAATGAGCAGACAGTAGGCCGTCTACAACAGTAGTCCTATACAGTAAGCTACAAGCTGTAAAGTGTCAAATGATGAGTTCATCGACAGTGCAAAATCTACGATACAAACGAAATACAGGTTGCAAATATTTTTGAATTTGTAAAAAATTTTGACATTTTTTGACCTAACGCTGCAATTTTGACAAAATTTTGACAAAATTGCCCTACTTATGAGTATTTAGGAAGCTGCCGGAAGCTGTAAAAAATAGTTCCATAATTTGCAAAAACTTGCCCTACTTATCACTATCACATCTCATCACAATCACAAACCTCAGCACATTCCAAGTCACAAATATGGCTTCGACTATATTTCCCCTCAATTCAAGAAATATTTCGCATGGCGCCTATATATAATATGGTCGCATTGATTCGATGCATGTCTAGTATTGAAGGTGATGAACGCGACCCAAATCGGATTTTTATTAACATCTACAGCGCAGACTTGAAGAAGCTACTGGATTTTCAAAATGCACAACTATAGAACTAGAAGTACTCTCTTTTCAAATCCCGCAACTAGAACTAGAACTACTAAAAAACAGTAGTGAGTTGATCGTCGTTTCGATTGTTTGTACAAGTCTGAATTCACGACTCAAGCTTCACACACCGAAAATCATGCATTTCTAATGGTAGTGCTGCGTTTGTGCGGTCATGTGTCACATATAGAGAAGGACGACAGACAACTAGTCGTACGCTACGCAGTTCTATGCCCCATGATTCGTTACAAAAAGGTGAGCGATTCAGTGAGCGGACCCTGAATCATCAGAATTTGCGATTGGTTTGACAAAACCAAGCACCGAACACTGAGAAGCAATGTGCGCCCTTCTCATCAGTAACGAAGTGCTTCTATATTTACGTTGTTCTCAAGTATATTTTGTCTGCCTTATTCACTTACTCAAGTAGTTTTATTTGTATACTTGTTCTACTTCAAAAGTTACTATTATTACTAATTTTTGCGTGCGCAGTGAAAACTAGGCTTCGGACGCACTTCAATATCGCTTTGCTATACGAAGTTGAGAGTATAAGCAGATAGACCAGAGGTCTCAAACACGCGGCCTGCCAGAGCATTTTGTGCGGCCCGCGACGACATTTTAAATTTTTATTAATTTCACAATATATAAGTGTCACATATATCTTTTCTAATTATAAAGTGAAAATTCCCTCTTAATTGCTCCGAAAGCCTGAAACTATTCATCAAACTTCACTATCAAATCAATTGCAAACGCTACCATGGAGTGGAAGATTCAATATTTCGCCACATTTCCAATTCATGATGATAAATCCTGACCCTTAGACTGAAATTTGTGAGTTGGACTTAGACGCGACCATTCCTAAATTACTCAGACTCGGGCTAACTCGATGGCAAAATGAAAATGACTCGAGTGGACTTGAAGTGACTCGGAATGCCGTGAATTTGCTAGAACCATGGAAGCAACAAACTAATCGCGTATCAGGGGAATAGTAATAGATCAGAAGGTCGCAGCTTGGTATTTCGCTAACTAAGCAAGTAGTTATGGCAACCATTGGCAATCTGTTAGTTACATCTTTGGTCGCTAAACCATGTTATTAAGGCCACTTAAAGGTATCAAGTACCGTAGTGGGACCCTGCAACGAACGATGTAACAGCAATGGGCCGTTCGGCGTTCCGACATTTCAATCACTAGGACACATTCATTAATATATTTATATTCGATTTAAATTTTTTCCGCTCCTATATTTGAAGATATTTGGCCATGAGATTAATAGCCTACTTATCAGAAGTATACCCGAATCATGGATTGGAATTACAATGCTCAACTTAAAAATGTTTTGATATCAGATCAGTCTCCATTATCAATCTGTTAAATTCAAAATATTCATAGTAGCTGAAAAATAATAACCCGATAGCTTTTATGATGGCATCATACATTTGTCCGCCATATGGTGTCTATATCTTATAAGTAATATATATCAAGTACAACAACAATTCTATTCAAATAGTTATAAATGTGATTATTCTATTCGTGCCAGGCCTAAATTGATACAAGAGTAAATCATATTTTGACGATGTGTGTTTATTGCCAGTCTGCTGGATCGGCTCACTTTCAATAGGACAATTCATTTCCGCAAAATAAGGCCTACTCGGAGAGACATAGAATACCCCTATAAATGCTGCGGCCCGCGGCGTCGTCAAAACTGGAAAACTGGCCCGCGAGCACATTTGAGTTTGAGACCTCCGATGATAGACGGTGTGGCAATGGGTTCTCCACTCGGCTCCATTTTGGCTAACATCTTCGTGGGGTTTTATGAAGACAGATTGTTGGATAGTATACCGATCGGCCATTGATGTACTATCGCTATGTTGATGACACCTTTGCCATGTTTAATAATGAAGCTCAATGTGATTTGTTTCTGGCCAAATCACCTTCACCCTTCTTTGAAGTTTACTGCTGAGAAAGAGAATAACAATTCGATGCCGTTTCTGAATGTCTTTGTTGAGAAGATGAACAATAATTTTCTTACGTCTGTCTACCGTAAGGCTACATTCAATGAGTGGTCAGTAACTTTCAAGGGATTCGTTTTGTCCTGTGAAACGTAAAATCATTTTGATAAGGACCCTGGTACACAGGGCCCTGATGATTTGCAGTGATGACAAACTGAATTTTGAAATAAATACTATCAAATCTATTTTTATTGCCAATGGCTATCCAGAGCATATTGTCAAAGTAACTTTTGAACGTAATATACAAGATTTCTACAAAGATAAGCCGTTTGGACCAAGAAGGTGCCCAGTTTATTTGCATCTCCCGTGGATCGGCACAGCTTGTAACAGGTTTGAAAGACAGATTAAGTCCTCCGTGAGTCATTGTTTTCCACAAGTGGAACCCCGTGTCATATTTACTACGAAATCTTTACTACCAGCAATGCGTAAAGATGTGCTTCCTGCGATTGATCAGAGTAACATAATTTACCAATATACGTGCCGGTGCGACTATAGAGTCATAGACTATAGAGAGACTATATATAGACTATAGAGTCATACTCTATAGTGCGACAGTCGGTATGTGGGTCGCACATCTCAGCGCTTGCAACAAAGTATTTGTCAACACGTCCCACGTAAAATTAGGAATTCGCAGGGTGATGACATGTCTTCTTCATCATCACAGTCCCTAGTTACCATGCGTGATTATGACGAAGTAACAGCCTGCAACTCTGCCATTGGACAGCGTCTCTTACAACACCTAGAGTGTGCAGTGCAAAACATTACAATAACAATCAGTTTTTCATAGTTGCTCTTGGTCGTTCTTTTTTTCATTTGAAGGTTCTTGAATCAACCATTATAAAGCTGCAAAAGCCGATCCTCTGTCGCCAGAAGGATAATCTGTTAGCGCGTGCGTACGGCATTACCTTATTTCGTGTGTATTTCTCTTTAATTACTGACCGGTGTAATCGTCATTATCACTCGCGTTTTTCTTTTCCTATATATTCAATTGGTAGAACTGTTTGTTGGTTACTTTGTGTAAGGACGGTTGGCATTGTTATAAATCCTACGTTAACTCTGCCCTTGCCTACTTTGTGTCATTATATATTCAATCATTGTAGTAAAGGAGTGTGTTTGATTTATACCGGCGTTACCGACCGTCAAGATTAGACAGGCTTCTGCGCCTATAGTCGCCACACGAACATTTCGCGTGCCGCGCAGAAACAATTTATAACAACCGCAATTTACAACGCTTGCTTCGATCACAAAAGCAAGTCAAAGTAATCCAATCCGTATTATTCCACGGAGATTTGATTTGTTTCATCGTCAGAGTGCTTTCGATTGCACCAATTCAACAATCACCATTAACTGCCCTGATCTTTGAAGACAAACGATTAGTATCAGAATGCCGCTGCAACACTCTCCGACCGACGAGAAAGTTCGATTAGCTCCTTCGTTCAAGACTGTCGCCAAGATGACCGTTGAAGAGATGCGTATAGAACTTGCTGCTCTCGAATTGCCAACCACTGGGAACAAGGCCGTGCTATCGGAAAGACTGAAGAAAGCTCGTGAGTGTAAGCCCGACAATTTGGAAACATCTAGAACGCAACCGCCAGATTCACCGGTGCTAGATCAATCCGCGGCCTCGCCCGATCCATTTTCACTTCAGACCGAGAAGCCCAACGACCTTATGATGATGTTTACACTGATGAAGCAACAGCAAGAGGCAGCGGAGAAAAGGTTCATCATTCAGCAGGAAGCAGCAGAAAAAAGATTCCTCCTTCAGCTTGAAGGAATGCGTCAGGAGGCGAAAGAAGAGAGACACAATTTAACTCAATTCTTCACCGACGTTCGCAAGGAAGCAGAGAAATCCAATTCTAGCGGAGATTCCAATTTGCCCAGAGTCATTGGTAAGCGATTTAAGCGAATGAATAAAGATCTTCTGGAAATATTGCAGGCACTCGAACTCAAGTACACGACTTCCAACTCGGTCGAAGAAATTGAAGTGTACGTGAAATCGGTCGAGATGTCCATGACGGATTTGAAATCCTACGTAGATGGTAAAATTGATCTATTGGAAGATGGCGACTTGAAGACCGAGATTATTGACAGTTTGAAAGACGCTAGTCGAGTCTATTTAACTAACATTCCTCTAGCCAGGTCAAAGCTATCGAAATTGAAAGCGATTGACGAAGCTGACAGGACAGCTGGAAGTCTACCAAACGGTGTGAATCCGCCCTCATTTTATGGCGACATACTTTCTTTCCCGTCTTTCTGGGAGGCGTTTGAACCACTTGTTCATAACAACCAATCGGTCAGTAGATTTTACAAAATGACTTATTTGAAGGCTGCTATGAAGGGATCGGCGTCTGGTGTTCTGAACGGCTTTCCGTCTAATGCGACTAATTATGAGCCGGCGATTGCTGCGGTACTGCAACGATTCGGCAGGACGCAAGCAATCGTTCGCAGTCACATTAAAGATCTGCTTGATGGGAACCGGGTAGATTTCGAACTCGACAAAGTGCGAGGTATGCTAGACCGGGCTAATGCTAAGAGGTCAATACTGACTCAGAATAATATCACCTGGGATCAAATGTTCACTCAGATATTGGAATCGCAGCTACCTCAGAAATTACTCGAGCGTTGGATGCGTAAAATCAGCCCATTGATAGAGTCCAACGAGATAGCTTCGTCCGATCTAATGTTTGAGTTCATTGCAACAGAATTGGCGACTATGGACACTCTGAAGAGGTCTAGCTTTAAGCAGCCCGAGAAGCAACCAAAGACAAAGCAACAGACCTCAAACACCGATAAGTATTGTTCCGCTCAGTCTTTGGTAACTCAATCTATGTCGTCTCTCTGCGCATATTGCAGCAAGTCTCATCCGTTACTGGATTGTAGAGAATTTCTGAAATTAACCCCGGCTCAACGAATGTCTGGTTTGTTAACGAATCCCGGAAAGGTGTGTTTCAGGTGTCTCGCATCGCAGGGTGAGTCTGGACATCCTAAGCAGTTCTATCAGTGCAAAGCCCGGTGTGAGGTCGAAGGATGTGGAAAAGCTCATCACCAACTACTGCATGTCTTGGAGTCGTCGAATGCGAAAACAATGGTGTCCACTGCTAGGCGATCAGCAACGTCGGACTCCGAAATTGATACCTTGCTTCCCACCGCACTCGCGCAAATTTCGAACCAGGGTAAGACTAGGCGTGTTCGCATTGCTTTCGATTCGTTGTCGGAGAAGTCCTTTATCACCCGAAACGCCGCTAATTACTTGCAGCTACCGCCTATTCCAGGGGTGGGCAAACTACGGCCCGCGGGCCGCATGCGGCCCGCAACACCGCTCTGTGCGGCCCGCGAGAGTCTAAAGAAACTTGTTAAAAATATTGATAAAATGCGTACTAAAAATCGGGACTTGATTAAAATTTTTCTTAGTTTATTTCGTCGTCATAATTCTAAGGCAGTGGTTCTCAAACTGGGGGCATGAAAGCGTCTGAAAGGGGCGCGAAGCTGAGCTCAACTGAAAATTTTTATCGCGCTCCGCGCAATTTGCATCCAAGTCATAATTATTGCTCTGTATTTAGTCTGAATTTCATTCTTAAAAATCTCTCATCCACAGTTGTAATCTTCCATGCCATCAAACTATCCGTTAGGTTTGCTAGCATCGTGGTTGCTTTTTGTGATATGACGATAGAGGGCGGGAAATCTTTGACCATCGTAAGGGGCGTGTCTTGAAAAGTTCGAGAACCGCAGTTCTAAGGTAAATACTTCCTATAATATTTTTATGTCCAATTTCTGACGCGACAGCCCGATCTCAAGGCCCACACAGTTTAAAAGGGTTTAACTGCTAAATATTACAGAAATCCTAAACGAGATTGACATAATTCGGATCACGAGTGTTATTTCAGATTGGTAACTCCAGTTTTAATTAGTTCAGTGATGTCCCTATAAAAACGATTCGCACGTGTTTTAGGTAGATTCGTTCTCCGTATGCGTAGAATTAGGGTATTTAGATTTTATCTACACATAGTAGAAGCGAACATGTTTGAAGCTAACATGGTTATGATGCTGTCAGCGTTGTGTGTCCTAGAACTAAACCAAGAGTGGACTAAGTCAATCTATGAACAGATCGCTGCTTACAGATTTAAATTTCAATCTACCGTAGTTTTATGAATCGGGACAACCGACTTTTTTATCACTTTAGGTTTGACAAATTGGTTTTTGAGGTCGACCAGCCTATGAAATCTCGCCACTATTTCTGACGCGTGTACGATATCAACAAAGCAATGTTTGGTTTGTTTTAAATGAGCAAATATATTATCTTCATGTCCTCACCATATAATCAAATACCAACATTGCGTTTTGGTTTATAATCCCAATTTTAAAAAGCTTCTCGGAGGTAAAAAAAACTTCAATATACGATTGAATAGTATATTGATATTGAAATGAACCCGAATATTATCGGCTGACACTCGTCTGGGGTAATCGAAAGCAACTAGTAGAGAATTCGAGAGAACATTGTATATCAAAAGTCGTATCACGAAATATGACGTCATCAGCATGTGGTGAGATCCCAAATAAGAGAGCGTTCATTGTACTATTTTAAGATGGGACACGAAATTCTTTTGTAGACGAGGCTTGGGCTGATGTATTTTGATAAAGGTTGACTCCAAGGTACACAGGTGAAAAAGTGTGAGCGGCCCCTCCCGATGACGTGTAATCTGTCGTCTTGAAAAATTTTCGCACAAGCTGGATCATCCAACAGGTGTTTGCCAATGGCAGAATTTACAGCCTTTGAACGCTCAGCCTCCAGCTTAAGTGGAGGAGTCAATAGTGGGCTTTTCACCGAGCGTGATTAACGTGTTCTGATAAATCTAGGGATAATTTTATATAGTGCGGCCCGCGAATGGATTCTGATGTTGAATGCGGCCCGCGAGCTCAAAAGTTTGCCCACCCCTGGCCTATTCGAAGCCAACAAATGAATATTAGTGGATTTGGCGGTAGTTCAACCTCTAGTTCAATGGATCTAGTCGCATTCAATCTGGAACCATTACATTCAGAACCGAGAGGCTGTATTGAAGTTCAAGCGTTCGTTCAAGACGGTGTTATTTGCACGCCCTTAGATAACATCACTTTACGTTGCGATCAGGTGAACCACCTTGACGGATTGCCGCTGGCTGACCCTCTCCCAAGGGACGACGGTACGGTAGATATACTATTGGGAGGACGTTATTATTTTTCACTGATGCAAGGATCGGTTATTAGTCCTGAAATCCCCGAATCTGGACCATTTGCAATTGAAACTATGTTCGGTTGGGTATTGGCTGGACCATGTAGTCGTAATTCTTCAGTTAATCGTTCTTCTAATTGTTTGCTTACCAGAAGCTCGTCAAAAGTACAGCGCTCTGAATTGGATCCTTGGCAACTGTTGGACAACAAACTCGAACGATTTTGGAAGCGCAAGACTGCATTGGGCTTACAGATAAGGATTTGGTTCATACTTCTGACGAGGTTGACGCGATTGCACAATTCAATGATTCGGTGTCGTTCGATGGGGTTAAGTGTTGCGTGTCGTTACCATTTAAACGCGATGCAATAGAGTTGCAGCCCAATTTCGCGCAGGCATATTCTCGTTTGCTAACAACAGAAAAGGTTCTAAGGAAAAACCCTGATAAATTGACTAAATACGATCAGGCGATCATGGACTACGTGGACAATGGTTTCGCTCGAAAATTGTCGCAAGCGGAATTGGATAAAATTAGTGCGATTCCTCATTACTACGTCCCGCATCATCCGGTTTTTCGTGAAGCGAGTTGTTCCACGAAATTGCGAATTGTTTTCGACGCAAGCGCAAAAAATGGCTGTGGGCATTCGCTAAATGATTGCGTTTTGAAGGGCCCAAATTTGTTACCCGACATAGGTGCTGTGCTTCTACGATTTCGCACTCATAAAATTGCTTTGAGCGGAGACATTCGGAAAATGTTTTGCCACAGACTGCTATTAATCCGGATCATCAGCGTTTCCAATTATACCTTTGGCGAAATTGCGAGTCGCGCAGAACGCCAGACGTCTACGTCATGGAAAGAATAATGTTCGGAGTCTCGTCAAGCCCTTTCCTCGCAATTCAAACAATCCACCATCATTCTAATACTGCGCCGATCATTGATAAATTTGGTCGCGACTTTGGCGATGAAATCGTTCGCAATATGTACGTCGATGACATTCATGTAGGTGGAAATAGCGTTGAAGAGGTTGTCTGCAAGCAAAAGAACTTGGTTGAGTTTTTCAATGACGGTGGATGGTCCTTGGTCAAATTTGCGTCCAATAATCGAGAAGTCATGGATTGCATTCCCGAGGAAGCTCGGTTACCGAATTGCGTTCTCGATCTTGATGATGCCAACAATGGTGAGGCCTCGTCTCTCGGTTTGAAATGGCACACGACGCAGGATGTCATGTATTGTAATGTGAAACCCAAACTGCTTGAGCAGGATAAAATCGTCACAAAACGATATATTTTGAGTAAGCTCAGTCAAATCTACGACGTGTTTGGATATTTTTCAGCATTCGTTATCACCGAAGATTTTGATGCAAGAATTGTGGAGACGAAAACTCGATTGGAACGATCCGGTTGACGACACACTCGCCAAGAAGTATCGACAATGGACCGACGAGCTGTCGCTTCTGGAGTCCATCAAAATTCCACGGTACCTTTTTTGTCGAATACGCTCTCCAAATTCCATGCAGCTTCATGGTTTTGCTGATGCCTCTGAAAGTGCTTACGGGGCCGTAGTCTACATTCGAGCTGAAGATGACGTAGGCAATATTCAGACCCAATATTTGATTGCTAAAACGAGAGTGGCCCCATTGAAATCGACATCTGTTGCGCGACTCGAGCTAATGGCAGCCCACTGTCTGGCTAAATTAACTAGATACGTTTTGGATGCGCTGAGTTCTGAAATTTGTATTGATAAAGTCTATTTGTGGCTCGACTCCGAGATAGCTCTGGCATGGATTGCCAAGCCAAGTTCACATTGGAAAACGTTTGTGAGGAACAGAGTTCAGGAAATTCATGATCTCGTATCCCCACACGCTTGGAGACATTGTCCAGGCATCGAAAATCCAGCAGACTACCATAGCCGTGGCATGGCGCTTCAGGAATTGAAGAGTAGTTCAACCTATTGGCAAGGACCGCGCTGGCTGAGGTCTGAAGGAGTTCAGAATGGCGGAATACTTCCTTTTACGTCATATTCAACGCTCAAGATTTAGCAGCGAATTCGAAAATCTCGACAAAGGTAAGAATGTGTCGAATAAATCAAAAATTAAAGACATGGATCCCAGAGTAGACCTCGAAAATAAGCTAATCGTTGCCGGTGATCGGTTGAGTTTGTGTGATTTGCCAGAGTTCACGAGTTCTCCGATTATTCTTCCCGCCAAGGAGCCGTTGGTGGATAAACTCATTCTACATGTCCACGAAAGCAACTCTCATTCTCCGCAGGACACAACCATCGCTATTCTTCGTGAGCGTTTCCTTATTATTCATATCAGGAGCGAGGTAAGAAGGGTATTGCGAAATTGTATCGTCTGTCGACATTGGAACACGAAACCACTCCAACAGAAAATGGGCATTCTTCCAAAGGAACGCATTTGCGCTTCTCCGGCATTTTCTGAGGTCGGGTTGGATTTCACGGGGCCAATTTATATTAAAGTAGGTGACGACGCAATGCAAAAAGCGTATATTTGTTTGTTCACTTGCCCCCACAGTAGAATGATTCATTTGGAATTGACCAGCAATATGTCCACGGAGGAATTCATCGGTGCTCTGCAACGAATGATAAACAGGCGTGGCTGGTGTCGAGAAATTATATGCGACAACCAACTGACTTTCAAAAAGGCTGAACGTTTAATTCAGATTTCCACACGCGCGTCCTTCAAAAAGGGGTCAGACAATGAAGCTCTGCAAAAATACCTTACCGACAACGGGATAACGTGGAAATATATTACCGAACGTGCTCCACACCGCGGTGCCTTCTACGAGAGGATGAACAGATCTATTAAAGAACCTCTCAGAAAGATTCTGGGTAAGGCAAAGTTGAACTTCACTGAGCTCTACACCCTTTTGACAGATATCGAGTGTGCGATGAACCAGCGCCCGTTGACGTATCTCGGTTCCGATCCGAGAAACCCACAGGCAATCACTCCGGCTCATTTAGCAATTGGTCGACCACTGCGGCATCTACCGAATTTCCCGGCCAAATCCAGTGTCAACGTCTCGAAGCGATTTCGCTATCTTCAAACGCTGTTGCGTCATTTCTGGTCGAGATGGTCGAAGGAATATCTCTCGACGTTGATCAGAAGAAAAAAATGGGTTTTCGAACATTCGGTTCCAAACGTCGGAGACGTTTGTTTAATTGCGGACGACGGATACGCGCGCTCGATTTGGAAGGTCGGCAGAATCGTGAAGGCATTTAAAAGCAAAGATGGCCTCGTGAGGACGTTCAAATTGAAAGCGGCCCGTGGATTTCTTACGAGACCCATTCAAAAACTCCACTTACTGGAGAGAGACTATTCGGTTGACTGTGACCAGTCAAAGGGGGGTGGATGTTAGCTAGGGCTGTTCAAAAATAACTTTTTTTTCCCGATTCAAGCCGGTCACCTCTTAAATCGTCAGGTTGCAGTAGAAAACCTTGCTCACCAAATTTCACTCGATTCCAACAAGTAGAGGCCTCCGCAGATCCAATTAAAATTTTTAATTTATTATGGAAAATAAAAAAAAAATTCCAAATTTTTCTGCCAACCCCACGAAATTGTTGAGCTGTCTTCAAAGACGTTGCAAAACAAATTTGAGTCAATTTCGACCAGTAGAAGCGGAGTTATAGGAGTTTTTCGTTGAAATTTCTCGGATTATCCTTGATTGGTGGATAATCCGCGATTTATCAACGAAAAACTCGCATAACTCCGCTTCTACTGGTCGGAATTGACTCAAATTTGTTTTGCAACGTCTTTGAAGACAGCTCAACAATTTCATGGGGTTGGCAGGAAAATTGGGAAAACTTTTTTTTAAATTTTCCATAATAAATTAAAAATTTTAATTGGATCTGCGGAGTCCTATACTTGTTAGAATCAAACCAAATTTGGTGTGCAGCGTTTTTTAGGGTAACCTGACAATTTAATCAGTGAATGGCTGGAATCCGAAGAAAAAAGTTATTTTTGAACAGCCCTAATGTTAGCGCGTGCGTACGGCATTACCTTATTTCGTGTGTATTTCTCATTTAATTACTGACCGATGTAATCGTCATTATCACTCGCGTTTTTCTTTTCCTATATATTCAATTGGTAGAACTGTTTGTTGGTTACTTTGTGTAAGGACGGTTGGCATTGTTATAAATCCTACGTTAACTCTGCCCTTGCCTACTTTGTGTCATTATATATTCAATCATTGTAGTAAAGGAGTGTGTTTGATTTATACCGGCGTTACCGACCGTCAAGATTAGACAGGCTTCTGCGCCTATAGTCGCCACACGAACATTTCGCGTGCGGCGCAGAAACATCATCTCTTCACGCTGGGAATCTGCCATTAGTGTAACACGAGAAATTGTCAATTGTCACAGCTCAATAGTGCCCTCTCTGGGGAGATGTTCACCCTCGTGTCTTTATAGACACTTGTTGAAGATTAGTCGCTTGGTGCTGGTAATAATAAGTTTTTGTCAGTGATTCAAATTAGCCAAGATTAGGGGTATAAGGGATTCGATTATTGTATTGTTTGGTGCATCATTGAGATAATTGTGATTATTCATTTAGATTATAAGTTTAGCCTAGAGAGTTAACTGTTGTTAACCGATTTGTAGCCACTGCCTTGAAGTTGACGTGGACTTTCATTTGATAAATTTGTGATCCTATTTCAGTAATTGTTTGAATTACTTTGACCGTGTCTCAGGGGTAGGCTCGGATAATAGGACGCATAGAAACTAGGTAGTGGTTGGAATTGAGTTAGCAAGCTACTCGAACAGTCTAAGTTGATACAGCCAAGTCTCTAATCGAGCCAAATATAACGTACTATCGTAACTAGGCTACGACCAAAAGTACGTTACATTAAGTTAACAACACTACTCGTTTGTGGTTAAGAGCTTCTTATTAGCTTTATACCGTATTGTTGCAGTTATATAGTGTCTGCAAAATTGATTGCCCCAATACTTGTAAGTCTTCAAATTGAGTACCGGTATTCCATTCATTCCTGCCTAATTAGTGTAGTGTTCACGTCGACTGAAAGGCATAGTTTACAACTGAGGTTTCAGCGGCACTCAAAGGGCTATATTGTAGTTCGACTAGTCATGGCGATGAAGGAATCTGTTGCTAAGAAGGAATTGGATGAAGCGCTCGCTTGTTTGAGAGAACAATATACATTCATTGAAGAAAAGATGTTGAATCCTGATGAGACCCTGCAAATGTACTGTAAGGAACTAGAACGTACGTTTGAAAAATATGTTACAGTCCAACGACTGTATACTATGGGAATGCAGGATGATATTGTTAAGACAACCCACATCAAGGATTATGAAGGAGAGCTTCGGTATTATCAAGAATTTCAATACAAACTTCAAGAATGCTGTAACCGGTGTATCAAGGCCTCTTTGCCACCACCAATAATCGGTCGTTCATCTATTCGATCAGGTACCTCACATTCTATCAAGAGCATTAACAGTGAACGTTCGAGGCGTATTAAAGCCATAGCTTTAAGAGAAAAGGCTCGTTTGATGTTGAAGCAGCAAGTGGAAAGGGAGTCTCTGGAAGATGAGCGTATACTGGTAGAACGCAAATTGGCTCGCCAAAAAAATGCTCACGAATATGAATTAGCCTGTGCTGAAGTTGAGGCTTGGGAAATAGGTGACGAAAGGATTGGCATTCTTGAAACTGCGTCTCATCAAAATCCCAAAGAACAGGATCAATATAATTTTATTGAAACCAGACAGAGTCTGGTACGATCAAGAAGAGACGAGCAAGGTTCATCATTGCCAAGGAAAGAAGGTGCAGGGCAGATGGACAACAGATTGTTGTATGCAGCTCATGTTGAGACACAGAAATGCCTCAAAGAGGACAGTATTTTGCAAGGGCAGGGTTTCGAATACCCAGGATGCAACATAACTCAAAGAGTAGGCTTAGAATCTCAGAAGCCATTGATTCATCCTAAAATAATCAGGCACAATCAAAGTGACACCAGAAAAAATGAAGATCGTATTGATTTAATGGAAATTGCTACAGCTTCGCGGAACGCTTCTGATTTACCAAAATTAGAACTATTGACGTTCGATGGTTCACCAAAGGAGTATACAAGATTCATTCGAAACTTTGAGAAAAATATCGAAAGCAGGGTTTCAGATGGTTATACCCGATTGACGTATCTGTTACAATACTGTAAAGGAGATGCTAAAGACTCGATTCTACACTGTGCATCCTTCATAGATGGAAATGAAGGCTATAAAACAGCAAAGCACATACTACAAGCTATGTATGGTGGGACTTTCACTATCAGCCGTCAATTTATGGAAGAATTGAATGCCAACCCTAACTTAAAACAAGGGGATAATGAAGGGTTAATAATCTTTTCAAGGAAATTACAGCAATGTTATATAACACTGAAGAATTTGGATCAATCCTCAGAATTGGAAAATTTCGACAATTTGGCAAAAATTGCATCAAAGTTACCACCAAACCTGTTGAATAACTGGATCAAATTATCAGCTATGAAAGAAAAGGAAAATGTTGCACCGTCCTTCAACGATCTGGTTGTTTTGGTGTCCGATGCAGTGGAATGCTCAAATTCAAGCATGGCCAAGGTGATAGGTTCTATTCATAAAGATCGATCCACACAAAGGGGATCTGGTACAATAAACAAATGTTACGCTAATGCCATAACTACCAAATGTTGTAAGATTGGTAATGAGGCCGATGTTGATTCTAATGGGATTGGAAGAGTATGTCCAGACTGTGCAGGCAGTCATTCGCTAAAAAACTGCTCTACCTTTTCAAGTAAAGACCCAGAGGATAAATATGAACTTGTTAAAAGCAGTAACATTTGTGCAAATTGCCTTGTACCGGGCCATATTGCAAAGCGCTGTAAATGGCCGAGTGCTTGTAATGTGAAGGGTTGCAATGCAGGAAAACATCATACCCTGTTGCATCGAAAGGAAACCGATATTGCTGGTAAAGAATGTGTTCAACGGCCTATTGTTAGTTCACTATCGGTTGCTTCATCAACCCTTGGAAGCAGAGTATATTTGAATGTCGTTCCAGTGAGAGTTAGTTGTCAGACCGGCATAACTCTTGAAGTTTGGGCCTTTTTGGATCCGGGAAGTAGCAATTGTTTTTGCACTAAAACTTTGACAGAGATGTTATCTGCAAATACTCGTAAAATCTCCTACTCTTCAATGACAATACATGGGACAAAGATTCAGACTGGAGAGTTTGTTGATTTGAATATCGAATCACTGGAAGGTAGCAGTCGAGTTAATCTGAAGCAAGTGCTGTCAATTGATAAAATATCTGCTTCAGCTAACAAATATAAGGGAAATCCTGATATCGAACGCTACCCTCATTTGAGTGGGATTGAATTTCCTAATCTTCCAGGTGATAGAGTTCATTTATTAATTGGTTCTAATGTCAGCGAATCATTGTGGATTGATAAATTCAAGAGAGGTAAATCGGGAGAACCAGTTGCACAAAAATCGCTATGGGGTTGGAGTTTAATTGGACCGAAGTTGGAGACTCCAAATGATTCGGTAATCAACGTTACCAATTTCATTCAAGTTCAAGATGTTGTGACGAAGCAAATTGATCAGACATGGCATTCAGACTTGGGAGATAAAATCTCAACGCCACAATCTGTCTTGTCAAATGAAGATTGTTATGCACCGAATAGTGCAAAGGGTGGTATAAGCTCAGTGGGTGTTGATCCACCAGTTGCAGAGAAGCGACTGCCTCGCCTGTACAGTACACTGTCTAAAGACTGTGTATCGAAGGAAATATACTGCAAGAGAAAGGAGAAATCCATTGACAAAGGATTGGCTTGTATTTTGTTTGAGCAGGAAGTCAATTCACCTGCGGTTCCAGATGAACTGAACTGTACGCAGCCGCAGCCTATTGTCACAGGCGCAATTCAGGGAACCCAAGATCCAATAGATAATTTAACTTTGTCGTCGTATTTGTGGATGCTATGTTTTGCAAATGAGATGAAAGACAAAGGAGGCACATATCTGAAGTCTATCCCACCTTTCAGCGATATCGGAGTACATCGATTCCTCAAGGACCAAGTGCTTCTAAATGTCGTAGTTCAATTGGGACGGTTATGTCTTTTGGAACACCTCATTTATAGGTGGTTTAATCAATGTGTGCAAATTCATGTATAAACGCATTTGATGATTTTATATGCATACGACCTGCAGTGCATTATGCGCAGTAACGAAGTTCTGATAAACGCAATGTGATGATTTTATATGCATACGACCTGCAGTGCATTATGCGCAGTAACGAAGTTCTGATCTAGTGTGTCACTGAGGGGTATTTTGAGATTATGATTTGATCCGCTCAGCAGATGCCTATACTCTGCCACCACACAGTGTCTTTCAAAGCCTCCAGCGAAGGCTTGCATCAAATTAGGTTTGATATTGAAGTTTGTATAGCTTATGAGTCAAGCTATTATTTGAGGTGTTTCTCGTTGTTTTCTACTGTGTAATTTTCGATGTATTCAACGTGATTCCTACATCTGTGGGGGGGAAAGTAACACGAGAAATTGTCAATTGTCACAGCTCAATAGTGCCCTCTCTGGGGAGATGTTCACCCTCGTGTCTTTATAGACACTTGTTGAAGATTAGTCGCTTGGTGCTGGTAATAATAAGTTTTTGTCAGTGATTCAAATTAGCCAAGATTAGGGGTATAAGGGATTCGATTATTGTATTGTTTGGTGCATCATTGAGATAATTGTGATTATTCATTTAGATTATAAGTTTAGCCTAGAGAGTTAACTGTTGTTAACCGATTTGTAGCCACTGCCTTGAAGTTGACGTGGACTTTCATTTGATAAATTTGTGATCCTATTTCAGTAATTGTTTGAATTACTTTGACCGTGTCTCAGGGGTAGGCTCGGATAATAGGACGCATAGAAACTAGGTAGTGGTTGGAATTGAGTTAGCAAGCTACTCGAACAGTCTAAGTTGATACAGCCAAGTCTCTAATCGAGCCAAATATAACGTACTATCGTAACTAGGCTACGACCAAAAGTACGTTACAATTAGTGTTGTTTTGTCATCCGGCGGTTTTACAGTTGATTTTGTGTGCATTGTACCGTCACCGTGCGTTGTTTATTGCCGTTCGCGACTCTGTGTACTTGTCATAATTACGTCACAAAGAGAAAATTCTTTCTTTATTTCGAACTTGGTCAACCTCATTTACTGGCGATCGCTCCGGAAGAGAGCCAGTCGAAAAGCTTCGAGTGGAATAATTTTGGCAACAAGAACGTAGTGTTTGCTGCAATATTGAAGTTGAGAGTATACCCGAACAATTTCAATTGGTGAAATCCATGCAAATTTCCCAAACTTGATTATTCTAACCTTTTGAAGGCGTTTTTAGCCCCCTGTCGCTCAGAATCGCCGCCCCAAGGCGAAATACCTCCCACTTTTGGAACCGCTGGTCTTAACTCTGTAGCAGACCTCGGCATTTTATGGCGCGCGACACAATTCTGACCGGCCAGCGAAATGTTGCTTATAATTTGGTACATAAAACCTAAATTTGGATGTTAATGAGTGGACTAAAATTATAGGCTGTATAAGTTGAACCGGAATTGCGTCTACTTTGGCGTCCAATATAATAAGATTTTTCTATAGTGGTGAAAACACCTTCAATTTTTCGGGATATTTATGGGACATATCTAATCCGTCGACGTCGATACAGAATTTGTATAGTAATATACTTGCACAATCAAAGGCATGGCAAAGGTTCCCGACCGAGGATCTATCTATAGCTTTCAAGGATCGGCAACCTACGGCCCGCGGGCCGGATCCGGCCCGCCAGGCGAAATCGTCCGGCCCGCGGCATCATAATCAGTTGTCATAAGAATACGGCCCGCCGTTTCTTGTTGAGTTTCAAACTTCAGTGCCAGCACTGTTTAGAAAAATTGTGGCATTGCTAAGATATATGTACGTTGTACTACTCTATTGTTACGACATAAAACTGATGCGTAGGCGGAATACTGGTATTATATCGTACTAAAGCGCCGTTCAATTATAGAGTAATACTCTATAGTGCAATATTGTCTGCAGAGTTAACGACAGTTGCCAAGAACAGTGCTCTTCAACCGAGTGCGTACACCCAATAGTGTGCCATATATTTTAAAGGGTGTATCATCTGCCACTCTGATGGGTTGTACCAGATATCGCATTTCATTCGGCCGATGACTAGCTATCACAACAATGAATTTGCTATATACATGGTGATATTTCAGAAGGGGTCGACTGGATGTATAATACGGTATAATGCTCCCAAGTGTACGCACTACGCAGCTTGTAAATTACATACTATTAGGCATGTCATTAATGGCTCCACTTGTTTGTAGTATTTGTGGTGTTTTCCGACTGCAATGTCATTTACAGCAGGCCGATATTATTTTGATTCTGTAGATATGCCGACTTGTAGCACGGCCTACTAATTTAATTACTGGATTTTTCTCACGCTTTCCGAAATTCGTTCTCTACGAAATAATTTCAAGCTATATTCAGTACTCCGTTTGCTGTAAAAGTTAATTCCATACCCACAGAATTTCAAAATGATCTTATTCAAATGCAATTCAGTGACGAATTGAAGGAAAAATTCCGTACAAAGAGCATATCGCTACTTGACTTTTACAAAAAGTACCTCCGTGAAAGTGGTCTTTATCCCATCTTGACCAGCCATGCAAAAGAAACGAAGAGCAAACTAAGATCGTGCAATCTCCGACGCCCATATAGAAAATGTTCTGGCTCTTGCATCATCTGACTTGGTACCAGATGTCAAAAAAACTTTCAAAAACCAAGCAGCATCAAGTTTCACAATAATGCTGTGTTGTTGAAGTGTCAATATGCATTTGCTCTTATTGTGATTGGTATGGTTGAGATTGAGCGATGTAGCGTAATATACTGAAGTGAGTATGAATTGTAGTATGAGAAGTCCGGCCCGCCTATGAGTTGTGCATTTGATATTTGGCCCGCGACCAGCAAAAGGTTGCCGACCCCTGGCTTATATCCTTTGTGTGCCTGTGCCTGTGCCCGTCTCGTTATCACACACTGGGCAATTGGACAATTGGACATGGACATGCACGCACGCCTCGCGAGAATCTTAATGCGGGCCTCGGGCTACATGTAAATTGTACAGTTGTACAATATAATGTAAATTGGAAGAAGAGACTGGGATTATCTGCTGCTCTCTACAGTATAACAGATAAATCGCAGGCTTCCGACCGAATGGAATCAACCGAGTGTCAAAAATGTAATGTGTTTTCTGGAAAACGGACGGCACAAGATATCGCCTACCATCAAATATCGGTGGGATTCGATCCGGGGGAGTGAATTGGCCGTATATATGCCGGAGCCGGACTGGATATCCAGCCAGATCATTGAAAGTATATAGGTAGCTGCTAACATACATGCCCCGATATTAGTAAAGTGGCGCAGTTTTATATACAGTGCAGCCTTGTGTGAACGAACTAAATCATATAGTTCTAGCCATAGCAACCACATTATAGGTTTATTGAAAACACATTGTAGTAATGATATAGTCTTAACGTTCACATATTATTTCATAAAATGCGGTGTGATTATTCGGCGGCTTCGAATTCGAATTTCAATGTCCAGTCCTTGGTTCGCTCCGCATACAATTCGTCAAAAGCCTTATTTTGATTGATGGTAAAGTGATTTTTCCAATCGCCAACCTCACCTTTCCGCATGAATTTCGAAACGTTGAATTTGAAAACCCCAGCATCGGCAGCGTCCGAATAATTTGTAGACTTGTTTTTGCTCATGCTGCTGAAAGAACAGTGTTGCGTGATCGCGTCAATTTGGTCCTCTGAAAGCTCTTCCTCGAGGAATCTTGCTATTTTTGTCACCTCTCCCTTCAAGTCCTTCTTCAGAGCTTCAAATGTTACGAAGTACACGTTGTCTTTATGTTGTTGATATAGCTGAAAAAACGTCGAAACCTGATACTTGGGGTGATTTTTTTACAGGTCAAAATAAGTCAAAATTTTGTCAAAATTGTAGCGTTAGGTCTGAAATTGTCAAAATTGTTTACAAAGTCAAAAAAAAATTCACTCCTGCATTTCGTTTGTATCGTAGATTTTGCAGTGTTCGTGAATTTTTTTGATATTTTACAGCTTGTCGCCGATTTTATAGGCCTACCATCGTAGACGGCTCACAGTGAATCATAAACGGTCAAATGAAACAAATAGGTTGACATGGTGTTATGGTCAACGTACCGCAATATCCCAACTGAAGCAAGACTGTTTGGGCATTGCATGTTTCTTATATCAAGAAGCGCATGATGAAAAATTGTGATGTAGACAACATTGTCAAAAACAAGCAACATGGTGCGTCACCAGCAGTGAACGCACAACTTGAGTGTTGTCAGCCAACAACTGCTGCTCTTGAACGTTCTTTCTCCATTCTTGGCAAGCTACTTAGCAAGGACAGAGACTTTCTACCGAGAATGTGGGAAAGTATCTTTCGTTGTACTACAACAAATTTTGAATATTAGCCTACTACTATAAAACGTGCTGTACCTACTGGAATTCTTCATAGGGCCAGATTTCGTTAAAACAAAGTTTTTGCATGGAAAAATTTGTCAGTTTTCAAGTCAAAAACGTTTCGTCGGGCTAAACTACTTCGTAAGGACAGGCAGTTCCAACCAGAACTGAAGATAAGTAGTGCAATTTTAACATTACGTGCGAAAACACCTAATTTACATACGTGAGGTCAAAATAAAGTTTTTTTAGGTCAAATAATGTCAAAAATTTGATCTTTTAGGTCAAAATCTTCAGTTTTTCGGTAAAAAAATCGCCCTATAATGATAATTCTAAAGAAAGGACACAGCATATATTGAGCGTGTGTCATTTCCGGGCAAGTAAGTGGCGGAGATGCATATCCAAATAATTTGAGAGCTCTCTCTCGCTGTTGACTAGGAATGTCTGCGAGTTATTACTTTAAGACAGGCTTGTAACCAAGTCACTAGGCTCCGAGTCACAAGTCAATCTCACCTTTATAGTTTTGACTCGAGTCAAGTCGAGTTATTTTCAATTCAACACCAAGTCAAGTCCGAGTCCAAGTCAACGATCAGAGGGTCAAGTCCGTGTCCAAGTCATTGTGTTGACTGCTCAGTTTCCAGTTAAAGTCTTAATAAACCCACTTTTTATAACTGTTTGGTGATATCGAATGGTTCGCATTTATAATATATTAATTTACCTCAGTTTTAGCAGTTTCTGGTCGTATATTCAAGTACCAGTACCAATAAACGAAATCTCAATAGTGTATATGGTTACTTTACTATTCTTCGAAATTACAATGAAATGTCGGTCTTGGCCGTCTGAGTCTCGAGTCATATGACTTGTTTCGAGTCATGCGCAATGACTCGAGTCCATGTCGAGTCAATACCCAGATTGACTCGAGTCGAGTCATTTCCGTATTTTGAGAAAATGACTCGAGTCAAGTCGAGTCATCAGAAAATCATGACTCGAGTCAGACCCGAGTCGAGTCATGACTCGAGTCATTACAACCCTGCTTTAAGACTGTACTCAACGTGCTCTAAATCAGTTGGTTTTTGATTGCCATTATAGTAGTCTTTTCATTTCATCACAGCATCAATAGTTAGATATCTGTAGACCGCTTTTCGTTTCGGAAAAGTTATATGTGATTGCTTTGGAGAGTTTAAACAAACTTCGTCAAATAACGGCCGTGACATTAGGCGACACTTGGCAGCATAATAGAGGCTATCGTAAACAGCAAAGTTGCATTTCTTTCAAAGGAAACCGAACAACCACAATTCACAATCAAGTTCAAAAACGTCAGATTATAATTTCATGCGATCAAGACACACACAATGCGATACACAAGACACAATGCGATGTAAGGAACATACGGATAATGCCGAAACGACCAATTTCGGTCTCTTAATCAGGCATCCACCTCGGCCAAGTGCCTTTTTAGACGTTCTTTTACAGGACTAGGCGAGCTTCGCCTAGTAGAAACTTCAAATCGCCACGTATAAACAATTAAACAAGCCATTTGTGGCACAGAACTTCAGAATAACGCGAAACAATAGCAAAGAAATTAACAATATGAAGTTATTGTTTCGCGATATAAACAATTAAACATCTAGTATAAAAAGGCAGCATTAAATAAATATTCCAATATTACATTGCTGCATACATTTGTCGTAATTAAATTCGGGGTTAATTTTGACAGTGGAAGTTTTCCGGTCCGCAACATCTGTTTCGAAGTTTTACCGGTCCGCGAGGTACGCGGGGTAGTACATAATTCAAGTTTGCCTATCATATTCCATGTACCCAGAGCAATTTATGCTCGCGATTTGAACATAATTGCCATTTACCAACCTGCCAATACCCGTGAACATGGTCGAACCACGAGCCCAGCTGAACACTTCCTTCGCAGAAGTCAACTAAGAATTGATCCCAGGGGCCCGGATTCGGAAACATCATATTCATCAGCTGAAAATGGTACAGCGAAACACAATTATCCTTTGGATTTCGGGCGACACAGATCATCTTCCCCTTAGGCGCCCTTTGCAGCTCATTTGGTAAGAACTCGATGGGCATATGAGTCTTCACAAATCTAAATACAATTCGATCAATTTCTTGGTACATGGTACCCATGTCTTGAATTATGTATCGGCATTTGTTATGTATATTATATAGCCTGCGAGGAACTCACATTACGTTCACAAATATAAAAAGGACCAATTCATGTGGTGACTGCAACAGTATAATACCTTCGCTTATCGTTTGGCCAGTTTTCCAAGCCCTGAAGTCCGATTCCCGCCCCTGAAAATTGCGGCAGGTCCACAAATCCAAACCTATCCACCAATCGAGTGTTTTTTGCTTCCTTGGTGTTCGCGTTATTGCATACCAACCACACAATTTCTTGCATCCACGTAGTACCTGAATTAAATGTATACGGACATGTGTATGGTCAAAATGAATGGCCATGATTTATTTCAGGGCGTTGTCTTACAATTACATAATCTATCTTGATCTATGTAGTGTAGTGTAGATATCGTAACGTTCGTTTGTTCTGTTGTACGTACAACCATGTTGGCCTGATATTTGGTAAATCAATTAACCATGCATAAACGTTTGTGTGATTCACTCAGGTCCCTTCAATACCTTGTGATTTATGGCATTTCATAAATGAGAGTACTAACCTAGTGTAAATGACCACCCTAGTACAAGCGTCAACCGGAATCGCCACTTATCTGCGTAGGCAGTTTCTGACGAAAGCTATGTGAGCCAAAGCGGGCAGTGGTATAAAAGTCAGCGTCAAAGTACTCAGTCACTAACGCTATGAACCTGGGTTGAATGACCATAAGATCGCGAACCGGCATGCGGCATTAAATAACATTCAACTAATACGGTTGAGCATGTCAGTACAAAGCTGTGCTCTTCACCAGGGGACAACTGGCATAGTTACCACAACGAAATACAAATACAACGACAATATTGTAATCATCACTCTCATTCTATTTTGAACAATAAACTGCGCACGATACCTTACAACACTTTTCGGCGACCAAAGAACCGATATCGATGTTAGCTAGACAGGGTAATTGCTGGAAAACTATATCCTCGTAAGGCGTGATCTTGTGGGGATGTCTCAAGTCGTTTTCTTAGAGTCTGGGCCTTTTCACGTCAAGGCAATATGCCTATAGCCCCTTCATTTTCAGCTAATTCTTCCTCCACGTA
The DNA here is from genome assembly GCF_051294905.1 of Botryllus schlosseri. Taxonomy (NCBI): domain Eukaryota; kingdom Metazoa; phylum Chordata; class Ascidiacea; order Stolidobranchia; family Styelidae; genus Botryllus; species Botryllus schlosseri. The sequence continues at coordinate 20,442,082 of NC_137245.1, read as the reverse complement.
TTGCTATTACTGGGGCGATTTTGTTTACCTAAAAAACTGAAGATTTTGACCTAAAAAATCAAGATTGGAGAATTGGAGAAATGGAGAAAGAGCGTTCAACAGCAGCAGCTGTTGGCTGACAACACTGACGTTGTGCGTACACTGCTGACGACACGCAGTGTTGCTTCATTCTGACAATAATGCAGTGGCGGCTCGTGACAATATCGGGTGGTGGGGCAAGGGCTGCAAGCGACTTTTTATCAAGATGACGTCACAATGGAGTTTTCCAACGTAAACAAGTAACTTATTGGTACGAACTACGGTAACACTATATAGGATGTAGGATCCTACATCCTCTATAGTAACACGAACTTCCCGACAACAGTGATGTAACGTATGTGCCGCGAGAGGTCTGCCGGTGAGCTGTGACTTGAAGTGTGGTAACTGCGTAAACGGCGTACGGAACAAAGATTTCACACGGCTCATGTTCGCACTATACCTGACTTGACTAATTCAGAGATGCCACTGGGATATTTCGGAAAAACCCAGATGTGGAGGCGAAATAAACCCAGAAAAACCCAGATCCTATATTTCACGCAAAAGTTACGAGATAGCTGTGAAAGTGGAGCCTGATAGCCGTCGAATACACTCATACAGTCGTTGAAGCCATAAATATTGAATTTACAACCGTTCATAATACACATTTTGCTTGGTTAACACTGCGAATCGCACAAAAACATGTTCTTTTCGTCTCGACACATCGCAATGATTCAATTGTGGCGCAGCGTGAATAGTTAATAGTGTACCGGTACTAATTATATCATCGCGCTGCGAAAGTTCAATGCAATGCCATCCATTGCCTATTTGTAAGGATGATTTCATATATTTTCAGATTGAAAGTAGCTTTCCAATGATTAATCCTACGACAATCACTTTTATTTGGAATAATCACAGACCAATGTATAGTGGAAATAAATAACTGCCAAATCATGAAATTCAGGGTTAGGATAAGGGACTTAGGGTTAGGGTTCGAATGTGCTGATAACCAATGCCTCCGATTAACTTGCTAGGGGTGTCCAACTAACTCTCTCTCTCTCTCTCTCTCTCTCTCTCGCTCTGAGTGTCCCTGTTGGAACTATAAATATTATTCTCAGATAACAATAGGATTATATTAGTCGGATCATCACCTGGTCTGTTCATGAGCTTGTGCATATACCATAGGCTACATTTACATGATATTTATCGCTACATGCCGAATTGTTCACCAAGTTCACCAAGTGCCGAGTTCGCTACTGGCTATCGTCCTATATCAGTGGTTCCCGAACGGTGGGGAATTCCCCACTGGTGGGAAATTTCGGGATTTCTGGTGGGGAATAGACTCACTTTTGCAAAAATCTTTACAGTAACATTATCCTGTATTAAATTTCGTGTTGAAATATCGATCGTATCGCGAATATTTCTTCGCTCATTTGCAATTCAGCGATTCATAATATCAGTGCATCCAATTAGCGAGAATCGCCTGGATAGCGACACGTCATCTCCAGCAAATGTTATTATTCATTTGCCTACCATCATCGGTCACGAAACATATTGATAGAAAATTTCTGCTTCGTTGTAATAAGAGCTCATATTGCTGAACATGTATTCAAGGGAGATCATGGACTGGCTAATTGATAGCACATTTGGACTCGTTACAAATAAATTACATACTTATGATATTTCAAGTTTTTTTAGTACTGTGCAAAAGTGTAGTTTACGGCGGCTTATATATATATATCGCACGCATGAGTTCGTCAACATCAGGAAGTTTACGTATGTAAATTGGTGCTACCCCGCGCATTTGGAAGATTTTCAAACCCCTCCTATTTTTCTGCTGGCTGCGCGTCGGGGTATAGATACATATTTACGGGGTTGCGTTTACGGTTACCAATTCACTGCTGTGTTAATTTTATTGTGTGCTGATCAATTGCAGGGATCTTAACAATCACCAATAGCACGTACTATTTACTAAGCAAAGTCTTGCAAAATGTTATTGAAGGTAGCATCAGGGTGGATATGGATATAAAGATTTTAGGTGGGGAACGAAGGCTCGGAATAATTCGGAAGTGGGGAATTATCATAAAAAGGTTGGGAACCACTGTCCTATATGAAGATGACTTTCTGCGATCTGGAAGTTTCCATTCAATGAAGCTCCATCGCATCAAGCCGAAGACTCTCATTTTAGTAGTGAAATAGATTCTCAACACTCTGTCGTTACAATAACAGCAAAATCCATCGACAATTGCGAACTGAAGTGCGTGCATTAAACGATATTGCGATCATACTAATCTAATATTTGATTTTCGAGCGTAAAACTGACCTGGCGTACTGGATGTTGAAAAAAACCCAGATTTTAGGGATAAAAACCCATAAACCCAGGTGATGCTCAAAAAACCCAGATCTGGGTGGAAAAACCCAGGAGTGGCATCTCTGGACTAATTATCTGCAGAAATGGAAATGACTATAACTCGAGAGATTGCGTAAGCCTAGCTGGAAAGGTCAACGAGTTCGGACACATACGCAATTGTTATCTCATAGATTGGACAATGTCATATTGAATCCAAAACATAATTCTGAAGAACTACGGATAGCAGCCTCGGAAATTCGGTCACGATACAGCATAGGAGATATTTTGGCCTTGATGCTGGAGACTGTCACACGACACATACGGCTTACGGTCTATATGTCTGCTGCAAAATCGCCTTTGGAAAATATATTACCGAATAAATACGTGGATGAAAGCCGAAAACTTGGTACACTGTTACATGAAATCAACGAGAAGTAGCCTCATGACCGTTTTCGGTATGGTACACTGTCAAAATTAATACAAACAGACCAACACCGAATTTTGCGTAAAATTTACTGAGGAATAGGCTTATCATTGATCAAGCGATCAGCTGTTAGCCGCCATCGAAAACGAAACAGCTATCGCGCTTGACAGGGGTTGTAATTGTAAGCAAATGACCTGAAGGCCACAATTTCACGGTCAAAATTGACATTGGAGAATATAAAATAAAAGTAAATATTTGAATGCAAACCGAGGATGTTAGTAAACTGTTTCATGATATCATCATCTCATCACTTATCTCAGTATGAAACACAGTTAGCGTTAACACAGATACGCCGACTTTTGCGTGAAATCCGCAATGCGTTAGGTAGGCTAAGTGTCAGATCAGCGCACATCTTTAACATACTCGACCTTGATAACCAAATTGCTGCCCTAATCATTGAGTGCCAACCTTGAGACTTGGCACAGCGTTCGATACTAAAATCAAGACATACCATGCAAAAGCTCATGACGGATCTAGGTAAGGAGCATCGTTAAAATCAATAGAGACCAATACCGGCTTTGCGTAAAATATGTTTGCGATAAATGACGAGTCAGCTCTCACTCGACTTAGGAAACGAAATTACCACTAACACAGTACAGTGACAAACTTGAAACTTGGTACCGCGTTGAATACTAACATTAAGACTTACCGTACCAAATGTCATGACCGATCTCGGTATGGAACATCGTCAAAATCAATGGATACCAATACCGGCTTTTGAGTAAAATCTGTTTGCGATACATGACGAATCAGCACACACTCAACTTCGGAAACGGAATTACTACCCTAAACTTTAAGTAGAAACCCTGAAACTTGGGACAATGTTAAATACCACCATCACGACATGACATACCAAGTTTCAAGAATTATCATGGTGTGAAACACCGTCAAAATCGACCTATACCAGCAAAGGTCGACTAAACGCATATGACGGTAACCGAGTTCAGATGTAGATACGATTGTTACATCCCACCTTAAGGGCGAGCAGGCTATGTTGCCCCGGTTGCTCGGTCATTTTATGAATAGGAGAGAGTAAATCACTGTTTCTTTATTGTGCGCAGCTTTGAGAGAATAGACAGTGAAAGCTTGTTATGAGCGCTACCGGGGCATGCCCCGGCTAGGCATTTGCAAAGCGAAAACACGAAGAGAATTCGATTTTCGCAGAGACTTCGCTATATATATGGGCATTTACAAGCGAAAGGACAAGAAGAATACGATTTTTGCTGTGATTTCGGTATATATAGATTGCTGTGCGTCTATAAATGGTAAAGAACTGTTATTGAACAGAATTTTAGGTGGGGCAATGCCCCAGTTGCCCTATAGGACGAGCCGCCACTGCAATAATGTCTACATCACAATTTTAGATCATGCGCTTCTTGATGTGAGAACCATGCAATGCCCACGCAGTCTTGTTTCAGTTCAATGTCAACCTATTTGTTTCATTTGAATGTTTATGATTCACAATGGGCTGACAATCGGCCGTCTACAACGGTAGGACTATAAAGTAGCCTATAAGCTGTAAACTGTCAAATGATAAGTTTCACCGACAGTGCAAAATCCACGATACAAGCGAAATGCACGTTGCAAAAAATTTTGACTTTGTAAACAATTTTGATATTTTTTGACCTAACGCTACAATTTTGACAAAATGTTGGCTTTTTTTACATGTCAAAAAAAATTGTCCTAGCTATTACCACTGCCGAAGCTGCTTGAGCTAGTGAGGGAAAGTGATGTTGAGCACAGGAGAAGAGCTTATTTTGAACAAAAACATCAATATTTTTAAACTGACATCAATTATCGGATTTCAAAATGTTTTATTCAGCGTTCTTCTAAAATCTCCAATCAGGTCCCGGCCGCGTGTTGGTGGACTAGTATAGATGATATAAAATGAACTTGTCAATGTGTTGCTCAGACAAACTTTATTTTTGCTTACCTACGATTGAAACACCAATTAGTTGGTATACACTTGATCTTACCACCAAAAAATATTTCACTATATATTGTAATCAAATGTAGATAATGATCTACCATCACAATTAATTATCAAATCTGTCGGATATTATACAAATAAAACAACATCGACTGACACCGTGTAATGAAATCGATAATTACCTGATCCGACATAGTCGTGCGAAGAGCTGTACAAGAGACTGCTATTTCTGTAGATAGGTTTACGAAATCGTAAGTAAGAGAACGTTCACCTGCTTTGGAATATGTCGCTACAATGACGTCATCCGACCGGATTTTGAGCTTGAGTATTTCCTCCGGAGTTTCCTTCATCGAATGGGGCAATAAAATCTGGGATCCGTTCGAGACTTTTACGTTGCACAAGTCTGCTCGCTCCAGGACACGCTGTAAGCCAGTCCTAGTCAGGATTTCTGCCGCTGTAGAGTGTGAAGTTGTTATTCTCCCGTTCCATATCACGATTAGTTACGAAAGGAATGATTCTGACAAAATTATGACTTTTTTGACATGTCAAAAAGAGATCGCCCTACTTATCACATGACTACTATCCAGTTTCCAGTTTCCGAATGGTAAAAATCAAGAAGTTTTGCCAAATAATGTTCAAGTAAAAATGGAAATAGTCTAAGAACATAACCACTCGAGTAACAATACTAGTATGCAAAACCTAATTGAGTACTCCAAAAAAGCAGAATCAATTTGCTACTGACCACCTTTATTTATCATGTTGGACCAATGCGCCGACCAAAGGTCAATGTGCTAGCAAGAGATACAGCGGATGTGAATGCAACGATGTAATCCTATCACACCTACTGAAGCACACTCGATCCACCGGTCGCATTCTCGACATCCATATCCCGCAAGCAGTCGCTGCGGCCACTGCAGCAGCAGTAATGCTTGCTCCAATTACGAAAATCATTTCTCGGAGGCTCCACGTTCAGATTTGGATGCTATGGTATATAAATACCGATATTTACAACGCAATCTAATGCATGAGAATCGATATGAAATAGTATTGCATCGCTCCGCACACTACACCGCAGCGACATAACTAGACTAGATTATCTTCGCACTGTCATTGAGTCCTATTGCCATCGGCGATATCTCACGTGTCGGTCTCGGTACGCGGCAGATTAGGCTACATATTATGCATCGATTTCCACGTGATCGAAAGAAGAATATGGCATGCCAACGATTCATAAAAACAGAATGAGCTATTCGCAGGACTTCGGTCACGCCATTGATTGCGTATGGCATCGATTTTCCCATAATTTACAAGCTACTGAGTTCTGATCTGCAACTGCAACCGCAACGGGTCGTTCGGCATCCTCCTATCTGATCATTACATCGCATTATGTCTTATCGCAGTGGTTCTTAACCTTTTTTCTTCCAGCGTCCCCTTTCAAAAAATATCGTGCTCCAGCGCCCCCCCAACTTCATATTGTAAGGAATGTAATAAAGACAATAAGTAAGAGGGAGGGCCGTAACAGCACTTCGTCAACCCCCCTAAAACGATTGCCTTGCGCACCCATAGCGTGATAAACTGAACCTGTGAGAGCTTCGCCCCCACGAACCCCATATCGTGATTTTGATGGTCAGCAAAGTTTGTGTGGCCTGGTCGCCCTAGTTACCAATATTTTCTATAGTGCGTGAATGAATAGGTGGTAATTACATATATAAGTCGCTATAAACTTTTTATCTTCTCAGACAACGTAATCAGATTTACCAGTAGCACTGAGTGAGCTGTTGTATAGGAAAATAAAGGGCACGTAACTAATGATTAAACATATTCGGGCGTGCCTGCAGGTACAATTATTTGTTATCAGGGCCGTAACAGCACTTCGTCAGCCCCCCTCCAAACAAAAAACGTTGGTCCAGGGCCCCCTATCGGGTGATAAACCAAACTTCCGAGGGACTTCACTCCCAGACCATTAGGCTGTCCGCTATTTGCTGATAGCCTATTAGGTATCTACATTGGGTGTCCATTTACTGAGGCAGCTATTCTCGCCTAGTCGCGCGAAGCGCGAAAAATTTCACTAATTAATGATTAAATTGGTCAATATCATCGGGAATTGCATGTGAATTGAGATCAATTTTTATCCCCTCTCTGCTCACGTGAACACAATTACCGGTAGAGCTGAGTGAGGTGCAACGTTTCCTCTAAGCTGCGCACGTGCGCAGTGCTGACACGGTCTCTGCGCGCAGAAAATCTGCGTTGCAACAAATCCGAAGTTATTACCTTTTTTTAGTCGTTACGGACTGTTGTCCAAGGGTCAGCGCAGTGAGTTGTTGAGTGTGCGCAGACTCATCAAAACTTAAAGCGAACATTGTGAGGTTTCTTGGACACTGTAGGGCCCGTTACTAATAATTAAACATATTCGGGCGGCCGAACCCGTTGGTATGACTTCGTTGCGTGATGTTATTTCGTGACCCCCTGCCTGCAATATCAAAAAATATAGAATCGCTCAACGGGGATATCGCCCAACAGGAATATCCCTGTCGCCCAATCGTACTAAACTAAAAGACGCACACGATTTCAGATTGGTATTTCTTCACTGACATATAATTTCTCCTTGCCAGATGGAATTCGTCTTCTTGGGTTCACATTGCCAAGACAGGAACATTCGGTGTCAGTCATTTAGGCGCCCATGGACAAACCTATATGCATTTTGAAGGCTATATGTAACGAAGTTTTCGGTGTTAATTTGCTCTGAATACTCATTAAGGATATGTCCTATCACCACATCATCTACTGCGAAGCCATTTTCTCCAGCGCCCCCCATACCGCCCCCCTGAGCCCAGCGCCCCCCATATCGCCCCCTGAGCGCTTCCTCCCCCTTCAAAATCGCCAGCGCCCCCTGGGGGGCGCTGGGGGCAAGGTTAAGAACCACCATCGCATCGCACATTGTGTTGGCTTGTTCAGAAATAAAAATATAATCTGACGATTATCTTATCTATCTTCGGCACTTATAGTAAAGTTCTTATTTTCAATCTTACTTCACGGTTAGAATGTATCAAAATTGTGGCCAAAGTAATTTAAGTATTGGCCATGTTACACGCGTCTCGTACACAAGTCGTGCCACGGCACTTGACGCTGACATCTAGTTACAAAATTCGTACCGTTGCGGTTGCACTAGTAGCAGTGTCTGTAACCACCAGTAATTATGACGCTAGACGTTCAATGTAACATATAGGCAGTAACTAAAGTAATGGTCCAGTAGTTCCCATGACTCATGTCGCAATTCTGATATCCGTTCTGATTCCGCTAATTCTGCAGCTTGTGCCGAAATCTCGAGTGATCGTACGACTCTGGTGTTGTCATACTGTAAATGCCATTATAATGTGATTCCATCACCTCGAAATCTAGTTATGCTGCAGAAAAATTGACCCTACCTTGGTACCTATAGCTAAATACTCACTGGTTTAATCGCACGGAAGAAAACCTCACGATCGTTCCGAGTAGGCTATCACTAAATTCAACTAGCATTACTGTACTACATGCACAAGCACAGTTACACACATACACTGTGGTACATGTAGATTGCACAATGCACATTACGTCGTCATCACGGATAACAACAGAGCGTTCAACATACAAACGATTTATGCGGCATGCCTACTCGATCGATACGAACATATCCGTCCGGTTAAACTGCAAAACATGAGCTGGTACCTGGACACTAGGCGAATTTGGTACGGGTACCTTGATATCAGTGTTAGATGCTAAAGCGGGCATGGATACTATTCATGGACTGGATATCCAATTCGGAACCGCGTTCATATACTTTACTTATACGGCCGGAGTATATTAAGGAATAGTGTACATGATTTAGTTATTTCGTCGCTCAAGTGATTTGTCACTCAAACGATCAAAATGGTTCTTTTAATGCTTAAATCAACAAAATCACACTCAACTGATTTCGCTGTGAGTTGATATACATTCGAGCATGCCACCAACAAAATATTTCCCTATATAGCTAGCTAATGTATAATTTACCGTCACAATTAATTCTCTAATTTACCGTACAGGATAAAAATAATAATCGATCGACTTAGCATATAATGAAATATATATATCGATCAGTTATCAATCATGTTCATTAAACAATAACGAGATCGTCCGAGTCAAATACGATGAGATGTAGCAAACACTGTTTACAGATAAGTTTACTTAAGCGTAAGCAGAAGAAAGTCACATCTGCTTTAGAATATGTACCTATGATCAAGTCATCCGACCAAATTTTGAACTTATGTTTCTTTCAACAAATAAAGCAATAAAATCTGAGATCCGTCTGAGACTCTGACGTTGCACAAGTCTTTTCGATCCAAGAAAACGCCGTAATCCAATCATAGACAGTATTTCTGCCGCTGCAAAATGCAAAGTTGTTGTGATTTGGTGCATTTCCCTGATTTTAAGAACTTCCTAATTGCTGAGTAACGAGAAATACGTCCTATTTCACTGGACAACAAACAAATTTCATCAAGGTAGGTAAGAACGATTTTAGGGTAAATCGGGTACGCTGAGCTCGAAAATGGTATTGGTTTCTGCAGATTGGTCCTATTTTCCGAGATATCACCTAATTTGGATATTTTTATTTTAGTTTATTTATTTTGTTCAAACTCGGTTACATTTTATCCTAACAGCCTATATTAACTGTGTTAGTAGGCCCGTCTGTACTGAAACCACGAGAATGTGTGAAATTAGAACACAACGAACGAAACCGTGCTGCATAAATCTATTTTTCCACATATCGAACACAAAAATACTCTATTTATTCGTATTTTCTTATGATTCTCCTAATATATTGTAATTTGTGACAATAAGCTCCCTATACCGATCAATTTGCTTGAAGTGAACAACAAATAGCACTAATTCGGTAAACAAACCAAGTATGCCTGAACCTACAAAAATACGACAATTTGTAAACACAGACGAAATAAACAAGCTAGCAATATTTTTGTTCACCAATGAGTATTACAATCTTCTCGTATAAATAAATCAATATCGAATGTGGATTAGTAAAGTTTCTAGATGCAACTCCTGTTATTAACTCAAATTAGCTTGAAGTCATCTGTAGGTAAGTTCTCTTGTACAATTTTGATGTGGACATATTCGCAATAGGCAGGTGGCAGTAATCAGTCATAATGTGAGCATCCCAACTAAATTGATATTTCTCTTCCTTTTATTTGATTTATAGAAGAAACCTTCCACCTCGTTCCTCTCTCATATTTCCCGGGTTTTGGGGGAAGCGATGATACTGAACTTTCATGTTCATGCTTATCCTTGAGCCAAGAACGTTCGTGAACAACACATCCACGTTATGCCCATAGTTTCTTTTTTTGTCGTCCAACACAAGTCAAGTCCTTAGTTGTTTAGCTGATCTCGAGTAAAAGGCGTTGGTTTACTCTGTATTCGTAATAATGTTGCGGATTCGGTGTTAATGGATTTTCTACAGCATATAGGCCTACTACTGCCGGTACATCTTCCACTACATCCTATATCGTAGCATCATTCGAAATCAGATCTAGCAGGGACGTAAAGCTGCAGCTGGAATTTCAGGAGAGTGGGTAATTGGCTGTAAAGCAGAGTCAATGTTGAGGAAGTGCTATGACGTCTTGTTTTTATTACAACGTTACATCTCATTCATGTAAAAATATCAATCATCATGGTGGCTCTTCCGCTCGCACAAAACTACGGGGATTACAAATTGCATCATTTAGACTTTACCTTTCGATCCATAAGCGCGAAGTTGTAGATTATTGCTAGCGGGACGTTTACGGTTCCTTGCGTTTATCTTGATCTCTAAACGTCATACCAAAGTAGGCTACTCCTTGTAAGTGCACTTGGTGACATTTCACATATTGAATCGCTTCATGTTCAACATATTCTCGTAACATATGTAGCAAAACAAATCCAGGTCATTGCCACACTTTGTCTGTCTAGCGATCACTCAATTTTTAACGCACTTAATAAAACACCCATGAATTGAAATTTCTGAAAATGATAGCGTGGGACAGTATCTAATATTACAAAGCGCCGGAAAGCGTGTTAAATTTGAGCCCACTAATCATCGGCGATGAGATAGGTGTCATTTGACTCTCTCTGTGGCTTAAAAGAGGTAGGTGTCAATTGACGTAATCTGTCGGAAAAAATAGTCTCAAAATGATAATTTTCAGGATAAAACTAACTATTGCTTTATCAGTGCACTTCAACGCACATGTTAGTACTACATGGGAGATGATATAAACTAATCTAAGCCCATATTCACTTCCTCAAGCGCGAGTTAACCTATGTTTTACTCACAAACATACTACTTGTCATGACATATGTAGGAAGAGGCAATATCTCAAAAAATAGAGCCAATTCGGCAAACCTAATGCCATTTTCGGACTCAGCGCCCCTGATATACCCCTAAACCGATCTCTCATATCATGATTTTTGAAAAAATATTTTTTGTTGCCCTGTGTATCAGAGATGGTCAAAGTTACTACTTTGCTACTTGAGTACTAGTACAAGTAATGGCGGTAATTTCCACGTAATTACGAGTAGAAGACTTCAAAAACTTCAAACGGAAATAGTAAATGAAGACTACTCAAGTAAGTCGTTTTGAAAAGTAGATTTGGTCGAGGGGTCGCATGCTTTTAGCACTTAACCTGAGGGGGTGTGGTTACTGTCGAAACTACAAGCTGAATCTTCGATACTGAAGTAAAGTGACTAATGACGTCACGAATAAGTAAAATCTTCGAAAAGATACGCAGTTACCACGATACGGGGATTTGTGGCGAGATAGCGTAGTGGTATTATCCGAAGCTGAAACATCAATGGGTTGTGGGTTCGAGTCCGATCGAGATCGACTCCGGAATTCCAACCTTGTTATGTTCTTGGTCTTGTTTGAACAATAACTCATACGACGAGGTTGCAATATGAAATCAGTATATTATGAGCAAAATAACTTTAAGGCAGCCACACGATCCAGTGTACAGATAAACGAAAGAACAGTAGACAACAAAACACAGGGTTAAATACGAAGCACGACACACGAGGAAATAATGATTGGCGGTAATTACTAATCCTAGACAAATAAGAGACAAACGACACCAACGTCAAATGCACGAACTCCTCGCCATCTTATTCGCGTAAGTGAAGTCTTAAAAAAGTCTAGAAGTGGGCTGTGCTACAAGTCGGGAGTTACGAAACCAAAAATACCGGCCTGCTGTAAATGATCATTGCATGTAGTCGACAAACACCATAAATATAGGCTTACCATATTTTGGAAATCTAAAAAGAGGACACTTTTTCAGAAATTCGAGACTTGCAAAACCGGGGAAGAATTCTCAAAAATCGGTGAATTTTTCCCACTTTGTGATCGGTTGACTAAAAAAAAAAGTTATCTTTTTGCTCAGAGCTAAAATCACCGTTTTTTCGCTCCGAAATACCCGCCGGAGCGTCACTTCTGTGCTAATTTACGGCATATCACTCGCAATTTGCTCTAAATCTGACGTCAATTTTCGAAAAAGAGGACAAAATCTCAAAAAAGAGGACAAAAGGGCGTCCTCCGAGGACACTTTCAAAAAAGTCAAAAAAGAGGACAAATCCTCTTAAAAGAGGACGTATGGCAACCCTAATAAATATCAAAAACAATAACAACGATACGGGGCTATTTCGTGCGGTTATTATGACGATTGCTCTTATAAGAGTAATGCAAACTTATCACAAAAAAAAACGACTCCATACTTTTCAAGATCCGAGTTGTTTTGCCAAATAAAATCTGTTCTGCACTCCTATTTAAAATACAGCGTATTTTTCGCGAGTGAATAATGCTTTTTGGCAGAAATCGTTTTTGAGAGCTGACACAAAGGACCCGGAGGCTCCAGTTTGTCGAAAGGGTAAAAAATCTCACATGTTTGTGTTGAAGCTTTTGCCTTATGTCTTGGAAAAGAATGTCCAAAACGATCGAGGAGAGTAGGCACATCAGAGCTTTCTACTTCATGATACGTTGCTCCAACTTGTGTTTTTTTTCTTCTTCGATTTGCCATTTTCTGTCTCGCGAGTAAATAATAAGACCAAATAATCTCACGATACTGTGTGTTCTACTCATCAGCTCAATCTATCTTGAGAATTCATAACAGTTTAATAACGGTAAAGCAGCTTTTTAGACCACCACCGAAATCTAAGTTTTTGTGGCATCTCGAGACCCAAGCCTGACGCATGAAAGGAATTCATTTTTAATATTACAGTAGTATCCTACGATTTACGGACATGTATTAGGGATGGTGTGAACGCGAGGTTCATAGTTCGCGTTCTGTGAGTGAACCTCGGAAATTTAGAGGTTCACGTTCACAAACGAACCTTGGTAGGTTCTGCACTGTGAACCTTTTTCATATATTACAATTTTCACATCATTATAACATCTTTGGTTGAAATTTATTGCATTTCAACTGCGGACCACTCTATGCGTGGCGCTGGCAGCATAACAAAAATGGACACTAAACGAGCATACCCCTTGATAATCACAAAAATTTTACGTGCTTTTACAAAAGTTTGCTCGAAATATCCAGCTTTCCATTTGTGAATATTTAGTGGCTCTCTGCTGTGAACTTGACCCGCAATGACACAACATCAAGGGCGAAATACACTACATGCAGACTTGTACAAACTAAACATTTAGTTAGTTGACGGTCAACTAACTAACTAACAGGTTTTTGAGTAGTTCTAGTTCTAGTTGTAGTCACTGGCATAGCAGCATGCCGCCCCTGGCTCTTGCTTAAAATGCCGCCCCCGCCTAAGTAGACCGCAGCATATTTCGACATAGATTCGTGTTCAAGCAATCTTGTCAATAAAAATATTTACAAATAATATGCCCGGTCTCAGCATCACCGTCTCAACCTTCATAAGGCCAAAAATAATAAAGACAAAAAATAGCGAACGAATGTATTGTGCAAATAGAAAATCAATAGCCGCCTCATAGCAAAATCAGCGATAATATCGTCAAATTCAAGTTTTTGAACGTAGTCTCTTTCTATAGACAGAATGGATAGAGCTGATAGCCGATCATCATTCATGGTAGAACGTAAATAAGACTTAATCAGTTCGAGCTTTGAGAAGCTCCTCACACAGCTCGCAATTGAAACACCGATGGTCAGATAAAAGTTTCAGACACGAGCATAAATATCGTGTCAAATCAAGTAGCTTTGTATTAACTAACCACCGAAAAACATCAAACGCTGTTGCACTACGATAAAACGTGGTTTCACTGCTCCGCACCAGCCTCTTAACCCTTTTAAAATCTCAAGTTGAACAACTTCATATGATCATATCCTAATTTGTGTTCGTCCTAGACGCCTCATATTGGTTTGTACGAAAAGCTAGCAATCTTCTGATTTATATTATCCCTAATTCAAATGTATAAGGCATGACAATTTTCGCGGCTAACTCCAAAAAGTCCACCTCGTCGTCATAAGTGCTTCGAAAAGCGCTGGTGAACAAATTGTGACTTTCGCTTTGCAGCAGCGCGTGGAAATTCAAAAATCCAAACATATCATTTAAGCGGTGTATGCCGGTAAACCTATAGTTTCAGCTTCAATTTTAGGTTTGTCCAAAGCTTGAAACATGCATCGTCTAACTTCTTCAACAACACTGAGGCCAGCATTAGGGATGGTGTGAACGTGAGGTTCACGTTCGCGTTCTGTGTGTGAATCTCGGAAATTTAGAGGTTCACGTTCACAAACGAACCTTGGTAGGTTCTGCACTGTGAACCTTTTTCATATATTACAAGTTTCACTTCATGATGACATATTTGGTTGAAATTTATTGCATTTCAACTGCGGGCCACTCTATGCATCGCACTGGCAGCATAAAAAATCAACACTAAACGAGCATGCACCTTGACAATCTCAAAAATGTACCTGCTTTGTTACAACAGTTTGCTCGAAATATCTAGCTTTCCGTTAGTGAATATTTAGCGACACTCTGCTATGAGCTTGATCCGCAATCACACAACATCAAGAGCGAATTAACCTACATGTATTATAGGCAGTGAGCGAATGATGCTTATTCAACCAACCAATGAAATTGATACCGTTGTCTGATAGACGGGTCAATCTTGATTTCATATGTTTATTCTATCATAAAAACCAAATCCGTTCGATTGTGATGTTGGCTACAGCTGTATAACTTGTTAAAGGGGTAATATCGGTAGCTTTTTTTTTTTTTAGGGGTCTGGAGGGGCCACAGCCAACCTCCCCCCGTGGGGATAGTTGTGACTACAGCTGAGATATTCCACCCAGCTGTAGGCACTCCCCGATGGTAATAGGGTTGCTAAGTGTCGAAAGGACACGAAGAACCCATACTTCGGTTCGTCTTTTTTCTTCTTCTTAAGTTCTCTTCGGGTATAGGGTGCGACCAACAGGGGTTTTTGGGAAAAAAACGGAGGACCCGGCGAAAAAACCCTGCCCTGTTGGCTCCAAAGAGCTGGCACAAGCAGGCTTTGGCTGGGGGCGTCTGTGGAGGCTTGTCCCGCCGCTACCATACTTGTGCCTGGGATACTTGGCCAGTCAAGCTGAAGAGATCCCGTGTCGGAGCATGAAGGCCTGACGGCCATACTTCTCCTAGGTGTGAGAGTGCTTGGAGAGTCTGGTTCAATATTAAGGGTCAACACATCGCAAAGGCTCACGGCTCACAATACGATGCTTACCTTAATACAACCAAATACTCCAAAGGACCAAAAATATCGGTAGCTTATATTCCCTTCCAAGTCCTCGTCGAAATTGTTGGCAAATCGACGGAAGATAATGATTTTATGGGATAACTATGTCATTTGATTGTCCCAGTTGATACATTTGACGATGTTTAAAACGCCAATATGTACTTCGGTATTGTGGCATTATGTGGTCCGAGTCGTCGTTAGGTATCGTGTACATCAGTGGTTCCCAACGTGGGCGATATCGCCCCCCAGGGGTCGATTTGTCGGTCCAGGGGGGTGAAAATAGCCAAGGTAGCGATAGGGGGGCGATGACGCGTTGAAATGGCTATATTGACGTCCATGACCGTAACTGCCACACCCAAACCCCCAATTGGGATGGGGGGCTCGAGCTCGAAGGGGGCCCACAATTTTTTCGTGAATTTACATTAATTATAGAGTATTATTTTGGAAATTTAGGCAACTTTTTCAAAAAAAATTCGCGCTGCGCGCCATTTCGTGGTCGCATTTTTCTTGCTTATTGGATACCCTTCCTCCAAGAAATAATACGCATGAGTTATAGAAATGGGCATCTCGGCGTCAGCCATTATCACACCATGACGCACCAAGACATATGATGTTTCAGGCCATGTAACATGCGACTCCGAGAAGTGCGCCAGCAGGGATATCTAGACTAGATATCCCTGTGCGCCAGAACGAGAAAACCTTGGCGGAAAAGGACTGCCTTTCTGCTGACCGACTTCGATATATATACGATATACATATATATTTAATCGTCCATAGGCGCCTAAATGGCTGGCGCCAAATGTTCCTGTCCTGGCAATCAGAACCCCACAAAAAAATGCCATATCGCAGAGAAAAATTAATTGCCAGTGCAGAAATGCCAATTTGAAATCGTGTGCGTCTTTTAGTTTAGCTAAAGGAAATATCTACTTACCCACACCCAATGGCAACCTAACCAAGAGATCTATTGACTACTCCGGTTCTATCATCTGGAATGCATTACCACCACATATCCGTGAATTGCCTTATAATAGATTTAAAAAAGCCCTGCTTGACCACCTCTTGTCGTTACACTAACACTGTTGCCCTACCTCGCCCAGACATTGCTTCGTTGATCATTTGCTACCATTGTTTAATTTTTTTTATTTTTTTATTAACTACCGTAACATTTTTTACAGCCAGACGGTTTAGAGTCAAGTGTACCTGTTTGATGCTGGTGTGATCGGACTAGATGACCTTCACGGTCTTATCGATCATTCCTATCTAATACCGAATACTGTGCAAGTGTGCATGCATATTTTCTGTACCACCACCACTGCCGTGTGTCATGTATTTTGGTTGGATGAAAATAAAGACTCTCTCTTTCTCTCTCTCTCTCTACACCAGCTTCAAACCAGGCTTTTCGTTACGTAATAATTAAAGTGCGAAAATATAATTCACTACGATATGTGAGAGCTATGATTAATGGTGCGTCGTAAGTTACATAAGTTTTTACAATTGCGTCTCAACTACAACAGTTACAGTGTTTCACTGTCCTTGAATTTTCTATTACGTTCATTTGAATTATTCCACGTCAGAAAATTAACAATTATTCACGATTTTCACTCGCACTCTCCCGATTTTTTATTCGGACTATTCACACCACCTTTGTCATTTGCACGGCATCTTTTTTTTCATTCGCACAAGTGCGAACCGTCACACAGGTTTGTAAAGCACTGTGCTTGAGTCTACCGTGAACTCTCTATTGCGACGCCATGCAAAAATAGGTTACACACTTCTTAATAAGTTCGCAATTTCTCTAATCAATGAAAAAGCACTTAACTTCTTGCATTTTGGAATTGAGATATAACATTCTAATGTCTGGAGGACCGGCAGGGAACTTGTCACGTACCGACACCGGTCCGCAAACCTGCGGTTGAGAACCACTGTGCTAGATTAGTTTATTCAATATTTAAACACAGGAACCCGACAGCGATGATGTGTCGCGTAATAATTGTTGTTTTTTAGTATTCTCGGTGTTTCGACAATCGACATGACCGGTCATATTGCTCCAGGCCGACAATACTATTATGTTTCCCGAGCTGCCAGAATAGGCTATACCATGGTCGACTTTCCCAACTCATGCATTTTTTAATACGCCGCTTATGCCAATCGCATAGCGCTGACAAGCCTAGAATCTAGCTACATGAATCCCTTACAGATCGCAACTGAAATAATGATACACACACAGCTTTCAACATTGGAAACTATAGACTCGGCGTGATATCATGATGGGTAAAATGTAATTTCTCAAGTCCAAAGCGGAGTTATCAACTTTCGTTTTAAACGTAGTGCAGTTATGCCACGGGGTGAAATTTCAGTTGCAATGGCCAGTCCTTTGTTCGCTCCTCATATACTGCGTCAAATGCTTCACTCTGTTCGATCGTGAAATGATTTTTCCAATCGCCAACTATGCCCTTCCGCATGAACTTCGACACTTCAAAGTTATATCTGCCGTCTTCGTGGTAATGCTGGTAATTCACGCATTTGTTATCCTTCATATTCGCGAAAGTACAATGCTCGACGATGGTGCTAATTTGGTCTTCCGAAAGGTCTCTCATGTTCAAGAAGTTGGCCAGTTTTATGACCTCGTTCCTTAAATTGCTCGACATGTCTTCGTAGCTTACGAAGTGCGCGAAGTTGTACTTTTCATTTGCCTGTTACAAATACGTTATGTAACGGCCATGGAAGTGAGAGACGGAGGCATATGAAACGTATGATTTATCGTAACTCGAACGAATAAGGTCACCATGTAGATTACAACGTGACGACGAAAAGTCTCGATCTCGGATATGGATGCCACAGCTAGACTACAGTTAGAGTACAATGATACATTTCGTGAAAATTGTTAGTCGCAGTGCGAATAACGGTGGCTTTGTGAAGAACATGGCTACCGCCAAAAGTTCTTGTCCCCATTTACCTTTCACTTGAGACCATACATCCTATTTAGAGCGCAGTTCCCAATAACAATGTTATGATTTTCAACCAAATGTTGTTACCTTCATTCATATAGTTTTGCAGTATATCCAGAGGTGATCAGTAACGAAGTACTTCTACTTTTTTGAAGTACTCAAGTAGTTTTCATCTACTTCTGGTACTTGCTCAAGTAGATCTGATTTTCGCTACTTCTACTTCTACTTCGTAATATTTGTGATCTACTTACTTACTTTTCGCTATTTTCAGTTTGTCAAGTAGAAGTAGTTCAATCTGCAAATCAGGAAGATAGCCTGAGAAATATCGGGGCTGTTTTCACGGAATATCAACATTTAATTTTCATAAAAGTTGAGTAAAGCCAAGAATTTTCGTAGCGCTTCGCGCGCAGTCGATGCGGAGTGACCAGTATGATTTCACGAAAGTATCGATGAATACAATTTAGGTAGCGGGTTGGCGTGGTTCCATTCACACCACGTTGTCGCCATTCGCCCATATGAAATAATTCATATCAGTATATATGGCTCATCATAACGTTTGAAATTGATGTTTCGCAATCTAGCATTTATATACTTGTCATATCGTAATCTAGCATGTCCATGGCGTCCATGGCGTGTTCTAATCTGGAAAGTGGACACTGACTTTTTTTTATAGTTTTAGAGCTGTTTTAGCATACCACCTTTGAAACTTTCTGGACTAAAGGCATGAAATACATGTTCCACTTTTAGAAGTAGTATTTATATTTCACTTTTAATTCCCAGTATCATGTACTTCGAGTTATAATTAATATCAGTTCTTTTGTCTGGATAACATACATGTTGAAGTATAAAAGCAAGTGTAGTAATGCCTTTAATTTCCGGAAATAAAGCTACAGAATAGGGCATTTTTACGGTCCATCATATTTTTATTAACGCTTTCTAATTGCGCAAAGTGTTTACACCGCATCCTGTACAACTTTTCCGTATTGTTCTTCGACTAAACTAAACGACTAAACGATATTTTCTAAAACGTGATGTTAGAGAAAACAGAGGATTAGTATCGCATTTCCATATCAATACTATCATGATGTGGATGAATGCTTATGCTATCGAAAATTGGATACCTGTTGGTATGCATCAATATGAATCAAGCACGTCACCTTTCGCATAGCTCCATTTGCACCTTTTTACAATCCATGTGAACGAATTAGGATCGTGTTCACAACTACTTACTTACTTGAATACTTCTAAAGTCAGTCAATTCTATTTCTACTTCAAGTAGTTTTAGGTTGTTTATGGCAGAAGTACTTATACTCGTACTTGAGTAGATTTCCTCGTCGCTACTTCTACTTGAGTAGCTTTCTTGACTACTTTGACCACCTCTGATGTATATACATAGGTTTGATATACCTGCGTTCAGTGGCTTCTATAGCTAGAGGGGACAAGACGGTCCTGACTCTTAAAGTCTCATGTCTGCGGATGATGGCATCATATACATCACAGTGTTGTGACGTTGTCTCAATGCGGAAATTTATTTTCCGTTTTATTTTTTCATTCTGGATACAAAATCCCGTATGACATCGTGAAGATATCGGCGTAAGGTGATGAGTTTAAAAACCACTGTGTTAGATGGAGGTCCGGTAACCTCGAGCACTGATTAGTAGGACTTTTTAGCATTTCCTATAACTTGCAGTCTTTCCCATCCTTATTTAGATTAGGCCTGGGACTTGCGGAGCGCGGACATACGGCCGCAAGCAGGCGTAAAACAATAATTTTGAGGCCGTTTAGCGTCTACTCATAATTTAATTAGCTTGTATATGTGAGATTAATTCAACTTAAAAATGTACGTCTCGCTTAGCGCGATTCTTGTTTGATATAATATAGTGTCCTTGTAATCTCAGCTCCACCGTACAATTGCGCGCTGCATAAGAAAAAGGATTTAAAGAAATACCGAGTTGAAACCGTGTAGGCTATGTCTCACGAATGAAGGTTTTGGGCAATTCGAATATATTTTGACTAAGCATACAATCCTGATGGAAGGTCAAGAAATAAAAACATGCAACAAAGTGAATAATAACAATTGGAAGATGCAACATCATAAAATTTATGAAGATACCCCCTCCATTAGCTCTATCGGTTAATCTGATCACGATGGGCTGGGAATGGATGAATGTTTGACAGTAATATGCGAAACTACGAATGTTATCGACGAAATTCATTCATGAGGTTGAAAATATTTTCTCGCTCAGCGGGATTAGAAAACGAATTCCAATAACGTTTCCTAACATTAATACTCGCGAATTTGGCCTGTGGGGTTGTTCTGTTTCTAAAATTTGAAACTTTTATACGCAAGGTACGTCTCAGGAAAACAGTGATGGCACAAAACATCACAAGGTCTTTCCGCGGTGCGAAGTTCCCAGTAGCCAATTTAGCATGGATATTTGTCGTCCAGGTATAGACCATGGTGAATCTCCGCTGGAATGCGGCCGCGTGCTATATATGTAATCGAAATGCGGTCGTGGATAGCAAAGGTTGAACATCCCTGGATTAGACTTACTACGGAATCATATTATGTGGTCATCGGCGTAGGAGTTTCAAGTAAATGTTAAAAGGCTGGGCCGCGATCAAAAACGTTGAAGGGCACTGGACTAGAATATCATAGATCGATTGTTACAGGGATATAATTGTCGACCATGACACAGGGTAATACTTTTAACGTAAAGTCGAAAATGCCATAGACTGATTCAATTCGTACCAACAGGTATCCGCGAACGTGTTCAAACCACGATCCTCGGGTGACCTCGCCGCGGACGAATTTCTCCACGAATTCATTCCACGGGCCGGGATTGCTATATTCCATTTTCATTCGGTGAAAGTGATAAAAGGAGACGCAAGTATCTTTCGGATTTCTCACTACATATATCAGCTTGACTGTTGGACAACACAGCAACTTTTTCTCCAGCAGCTCCATTGGCAAGTGTGTCTGGATGAATCTACTCTACATCGAATCAACAATATAGGATTAACATTGAAAAATTTAGCTGCCGGTAGTACACTGACTATACCTTGTCTGATTCTCTGGCCATGCGTTCAATACATCAAGCTGATTCAGAGAACCGGCGGATGGCGACTTTTCGAGCTGTCTGAAACGATCCTCCAACATGACCGATTTGGCAGACGTGATATCAGCGTTGTTGCATATTAGCCAAGTGATTTCTGCCGTCCATTGAGTACCTGTTATATACATACTTGGACGACATTCTTATTTGTATATCACGTCTCCACATACGGAGTATATAATTCGGGTTGGTGTCGGGCCTGAATAGCTTTTTCCATACTTATGCATGCCCGGTATCACCGAGGTCGACTACAGAATACATTCCCAGGTTCTGGAAGTTTAGTTAGGCTCCACCCCAAGGGCGTTGCCTGACAAAAATTGGGGGGGGGGGTTGAAAGGAAGGACGTAGTTTACTTTTGTCCTTGATGTTTTTGCGGCATATACACCGACTGATACTACACATACACACGATCTGTGCATATACATACCATGAGTGCGTGATGTACATATGGCGCTGGACAAGGAAGTGCAGATATAGTCTTTACGGCTTTCTAAGTCATGCACCACCCCTCCATGCTATCCCAGTAATGCATGAGCGCCAAGCAGGGAAGTCATGGATACCAGTGTTACTAATCAGGTCTTTGGTCTCTCCCGGCCGAGGATCGAACCCACGACCTACCGATCAAGAAGCCGGACGCATCACCATTACGCTATTAAACAGTAAACGGCCGAAAACAAACACCCCTTATATAAGTGTTTCTCAACAGCCGGTCCGTGGCAAGTTTCCCTCCAGTTCGCGACATATATTAAAATTTTAAATCTCAATTGCAAAATGCGGGAAGCTGAATACTTGTACATTAATTAGAGAAATATAACATCAAATTAAAAATGGAGTGAGAAGTTTGTAACGTACTTTTTTGCATGGTGTCGTAATAGAGATTTCATGGTCTACTTTGAGCGCATATCACGATTGTGCAAGTTCAGTACGAAACTGTTTAAAAGTAGTCTACGACTCGTTTCGGATAAGTTATATGTGAAAGCTGTTAAATACTATTAAACAAACGTCGTTAAATTTCGACATTGCAATTCAGCGATACCAGCAGTATAATAGGGTCTATGGCAAACAGAATCTTATTCCTTTCAAAGGATACCGAACAATCACGGTCAAGTTAGTGAGTGGTCTTAGGACTTCGCGAGCTTTGCCTTGCGTAAACTTCAACGGTATAATGAAATTTACAATATTACATTTGCGTTGCATACGTTTGTCGTAATTAAATGTAGGGGTAATTTCGATGTTTCAAGGTTTACTGCTCCGCGACATTTATTTTCAAGTTTTACCGGTCCGCGAGGTCAAAATAAGTTGAGAACCACTGCTATGTATCATATTGTCATACATATGTTCTTTAAATTCTAGGTGATGTGGCCTCCGCATTACATTGAAATGTCATTGAATATCTGCTTGCGCCAATAAGGATTCTCTGGAACATTCGAGGTGTTCGATGATTACGTCGAAAATCATTCTTAGAACGCAAATGAAGCAATCTCCCCTTAGGCGGTGGTGTAGGAATATCATGGAGTGCGGTTTTTTCCGGTTTGGAGACATTTGCTTACATTACCGATGCTTATCGTACTGTTTTTAGCATATAGTAGCCTGCAATTGCATAATAGTCTCTTGTTCACCGTATTATACTTTATGCACACTTGATCAGTTCACGGAATTCTGTTATACAACATTTGACCCTGTATATAGGCCTAGGTATTAGGGCGGAGCATGCATGGACCGGGGCCAGATTGGATATTCGGCTGGACTTTTTCATTTTTGGTCGGAGCCGGTTTGGAGCCTGATCAGTACTTTTTCTGATACGGCCGGAGTCGGATCGAAGGCGGATCAGTACATTTTAGTAAGAATATGACAGCCTTAACCCCTTCCACCATCGAATCAATAGTTAAAGTGAAACCTTCATGAAAGTATACCACATGCTAAGTCCAAGTTGGCAAAATTATTTCAGATAAGGGTTGGGTTTAATCTTTGAGTTTTTAATGTCTTGTTTGCATTGTTTCAATCAATATTCATTATCATCGTGTGAGCAGATAATTAATATCGTAGTTTTTCGCACCAGATCACTGTAATTTCTAGAATCCGGCCTACAGGAGTCGGACCGTGGCCGGACCGTAGCTTTAAAACACAGGATCCGACTGGGACCAGAGAATTTGTCGATCCGCTCCGCACGAATATGTATAGGGCCTATATGTATACCACGGATAACTAGAAATCTAGAAGTCTAGATATTCTTGATATATACGCATAAGAAGTCTATGTTTTCTTTACATCAAGAGCGGATGGAATATACGTTACATAGGCGCCGAGTTACGGGGTGGTGGGGTGGGGCAGCCACCCCATGACACAATTATGGGGTGGCGGCCACCCCATACAATAAGATTGAACGCCCGCCGTCTGCGATTTCTAATCATTAGCGCTGTCAATTTGCGAGCCGTGATAGCGCGTATAAATGCCAACTATTTACCTTTAACCGATACGCGCACGAATAATTGAATACGCAGCTTCGTTGGCGACGACGAACTAGTGCTTAAAAGGCCCCAATAATTTGTAGTCCGTGGTTAGTAGTCAGACAATCGAAGCAACCTCATTTACGACGTCGATTTCGACACGCTTGCGCTGAGAAACACCCTCTTCTCTCTCGACCAGACGAGCGAATTCACGTTCTCGTTCTTTTAATTAAATTTCATTTGCGCCCATATTCGTTAACAAAATAATTCTTGAGTTAGTTCCGTGATAGTCTCTTTAATTGGCGGCTTGGAGCGCGAAATAGGACAGCGTGTTTATATATGCCTGTGAATTGAAAGTCATTCCTGCGCGAAGTGCGCATATTCATTACTTTAACAAGGCTTTGCCAACTTTCATCGGGAAATGCAACGATGCAGCTCAAATGACTTTATAATGAGCAAACAATTGTTGCGATGTCAGACTTGGAACCCCATTGTGCTAAACCAGGGGTGGGCAACATACGGCCCGCGAAGGGATTTTGTCCGGCCCGCGGACAGTTTTCCGTCTTAGATGATAATGTGGCCCGCGGCCCCAGTCTGCCGAGATTCCCCACTACTTGCTAATGCTTACTACGTTGAATTTGAGTGACTGTCTGGTATTATATACGTGTGTGCGTAGCGTGCGAGAGTGGAGCTTACGCGTAAGTTCGTCGAAGCGAGAAGACTTGCATTATCAGCACTTACGATGTACTCAACCCTAATGTCGTTTGTGGTAATCATGGTGTTTGTCGACTGCAATGGTCATTTACACCAGGCTGATATTTCTTAATTTTGATTCCGTAACCGCCGAATTGTAGCACGGCACACTTCTAGGCTTTTGTAAGACACCGCTTATGCCAGTGGTCGCCGACTCAAAACAGCTCGCGGGCCACTTTTCAAATTTCGTAGAGGACGCGGGCCGCATGAATTCAATATCGAGATTCATTAGGCCACACAGTTGAACAACGACGCTATCTCGTCACCTACTCAACCCCAATGAATTTATATCTTGGTAAATTTGGGGTACCGGGCCTATCGAACGCCTTGAAATCTAAATTAAGGATTGCACGCTTGCACCGCGTGTTGATTGATCAGAGAGAAGCAGACATGGCGGCGCCTGTATGACAATGCTATTCTCAAATCCACATTGTTCTCGTCATTATCGGCGTGAAATGGCTTTGAAGTGACATTGCTGTCGTTAAAATACATTCATTAAGTACGATTTATTCCTGGTATATGTGGATAAATGGGTAAATAATGTATCAATTCAGCAATCCGGCCCACCAAGTCCTGAATTTTCCCATATCCGGCCCGCCGACTGGAGAAGTTGCCCGCCCCTGTGCTAAACGCAAGTTTAGGAATTGCTGATTAGACGCGCGCTGTCTCGTTTGCTATCATCTGAAGTCTTGTCTGCTTTATACACACGTATTCCCTCGGTGTCACTCGTCAGTGTTTGCCTTGTTATTAATAATGCGAATTGTGCAGTGCACGGCGTTGAATTACGTTGTCAAAATTGATGCGACACGAGATTCTCGGTGGCGCAAATTCTGAATTTATTCGATTAGTTTGAACGGGAACCTTCTATGTTCCAATAAACTTCATTGCTGGACGGACTCTATCGAGCGCAATCATATCGCGGATCGAATTTCTAACCTTTGGGATATGTATTTCTAAGGTCGCGGCATGCGCTCATATTGCTATTACTGCAATAACACGTGGATGATTAGAAGCGCACCATTTTACAATCAAATTCGACTGGCTGATCGGCCGTAGGCCCCGGGCGGATAATAACCAGCGCGTTGTCGGCATGAAAACCCCAGGTGCGTAGCCAGGGAGTTTCTTATTTATAACTAGAAATCCCGTCCTTCTAAAATGCCAATTCACTAATTCGTATTATCAATGCTGCGTACTTCAAATTAGCGAGAATCATTTGTGTGCGATATGGGTCATCGATATCTCATGTGCACTATCGTCGGTGGTTTGATTTAGCGCGTCCGCATGTAGGACTGCTACCGTCCGCAGAAACACTTTCGCCAAACAGTAACAATCTCCGAGTGTAATATTGTTTGTGTTTATGTATCTTTTTGATTAAAACTTATGCCCGCGTCTGAACAAATTGTGCTCGTTGCCATTGCTGAATCTTGGTATTTAGGTATGACTAGCGCACCCTGTAATTGTGATTATTGCAGGTTTGCGGCATGTCTTCAATTTCGTTATCAGCGTAACTCTGCCGGCCGATTGTACAGTCCGATAAAATTGATCACTACTGTGTATTTTGCTGAGCGTACTTGTGCTAATTTCTGTAAACTAACGATCCTTATTAGATGTACAAATTCGACCTCATCGATAGAAACGTAGATTTCATCGCGAGCTCCGAGAAACACCATCTCCTATCGCGATTTGACGACCAAATATACGTTCACCTTCTACAAATTAAAGTGCATTATTTGCATCGATGAGGGCCGCAAGCCGCATTAAATATTCTGTGAATCATTTTTGTGATAAATATTCTCGGAGCGCCATGTTGAACAGTGTTTTATTTTTTGGGCCTGCTAGTTAAAATTTATTCCAGTGCCCATAATATTAATCCAATTATCCTTTGCGAACGTAAATCGGGAAATGCAGCAACGCAGTCAAAATCGATGTTTTAATCAGCAACCAATTGTCACGATGCGAGCTACTCAATACCAAGTAAAAACCCATGTTGTTGGCGGTAAGGGATAATTACTGATTGGCCACGCGCGTCTGTAATTATAATTCTTGTCTGTCTTCCGTGTTCCTGAATTGTGAATTGTCGCGCCGTGTTACTGCTCAGTCCAGCGACGAATGTCGAGCGCGCGGCAATGATCTCTGCGTGAGATCGCGTCGCTTTGCATTGTGCGATGTGATATGCGTGCACAGACGATTCTCGTTAATTGGTTGCGGCCCCGCTTAAGACTGATAATACGACTTTTTGAATTGCAACTGAATACTAGCGTCAAAATGGTCATTTCAAAAGGACTTGGGTTTGCGTTTCAAAATTGGAGGGGGTTTTGACACCCCCCTGGCTACGCGCCTGTCGCCACCCCATGCAGAAATAAAAGTCGGCGCCTATGTACGTTCGGTATATAAAATCTTCAATTCTACATGGATTATGGGACAAATGACAATTAAGAGTGATCAAAGGTGGAAATTAATACATCGCTCACATTCAAATTAAGTTTTTACGAGAAGTTGGTCTATAACTGACCTGATTTTGGGTAGCTCGCAAGCACTATGTCACTAGGTCTGAATTCGAAATCGATTGCTGCTTCAATGGAGGCCTTGGAATAGTCATGGGGTACGATCAATTCAACTCCATTCGTCAGGGTGATCTTTTTCGCTACTGCAGGTCGTGCGTCGATCTTATCGTTCATACCTTCAATCCATTCACTTCACCCTAACATATGAATATTGTCTCCTGTACATAATACATAGAGTTTATCAACTATGATATCGCGTATGGTAGGACTGTTCCTTTCTTGCCATGTCAGGAGATTTAACGTTGTAGTATGCGGCAAGGAGGAGCAATGTTTTTCTCAACCGCAAGCTTTCTGTCAGCGAATATTTAAAAATAAAAAGTTGTTGATGGAGAGTTCATTCTGCGCGTTGGGCTACACGCAGGACCGTAATTGCCGCACCTAACCCACCCCATCCCCGCAATCGAGGGGACGAGCTCGACGGGGCCCAAAATTATGTCTTGAATTAACATAAATTATAGGCTGCAGAGTGTTTTGAAATCCCTGAAATTATGCAGTATTTTTTGAAACCTACCCCCAAGAAAAAATACGCGTGATCGTAGGGTTTCGGGCATCTGAAAAGATGAAACTTTTTCAAAATTTTTAGAATTACAATACCGGAGTAAAATCTAGAAATATTGGTTAATTTATTCCGAGTTTGTAGTTGGTTGACTAAAAAAGTCACTCCCGAAAGAGCCGCTGGACCGTTTCTTGGGTACTGATTTCCTATATCTCAGTCCGATTTTAACATACGTTTAACAAAAATTTTCAAAAAAGAGGACATTTGGGCGTCCTCCTAGGACACTTTCAAAAATGAGGACAAATTATCGTAAAAGAGGACGTATGGTAACCCTAGCATATCGGCGTCGGCCATTACCGCGCCACGACGCATCAAACATATCAAGTTTTCAGCCACGTAACAATAAACATGCTACTAC
This sequence comes from Botryllus schlosseri, assembly GCF_051294905.1. NCBI lineage: Eukaryota > Metazoa > Chordata > Ascidiacea > Stolidobranchia > Styelidae > Botryllus > Botryllus schlosseri. The sequence goes on along the minus strand of NC_137245.1, from coordinate 20,413,823 downwards.
GAGAAGTGTGCCAGAGCGATCGGCATAGGGAAAACCTTGGCCGAAAAGGCCTGCCCTTATGCTGACCGAAAACTTCGTTAAGACCAACGTTTCGGAGAGCCTGACGAAGTGCTGTTTCGGGCCTTGTTACACGTATAAACATTTCGTCACCTACAGCGTGCAGTATTGAGGAGCGGTCAAAAAGCGAAATTTTCGGACTGTGTGAAGAGTCCAAAATCTATATAAGTTTCGTCACAGCCTTGTCTATAACGTCGGTTCATTGTTGAAAAATTCTTATGGCGCTTATACCAGGAGCGTTGCCAGGAGGCGACAGGCGCCTTTAACCCTGCAACATTTCGAATTTTAAATTGTAACTTCATCAGTATTATGTACGCAACAATCGATCCGAGACATCACAGAATTTTGGGCGCTTCTTCGATATACCCCGAGATCAAACATCAAAATTTATAAACGGAAAAATAAATTCTTTTTTCGTGTTGGGTACGGAATATTAGGGTTGGAAGTGGGTTACGGTTATCATTGGGGCTAGGGCATCCCAAGATTTGGGTTGTGGGTGAGAGATATTAGGGTTCGGGTGGTAAAATCCCCGAACTAACATCCGAAACCCCCAACCCTGATATATTTTATCCCCCAACCCTAACATCCGTCATCCTCCAACCCTAACTCCAACCCTCCCACTCACAACCCTAATATCCCTCACCCACAACCCTAATATTGGGATACCCTAACCAAAACCATAACCGTAACCAACTTCCAACTCTAATATACAGCACCCACATCTCCAATCTCATCCCAATCCCAACACCAAAAGAATATATTTTTCCGTTTATAAATTTTGATATGTTTGATCTCGGGGGTATATCGAAGTAGCGCCGAATTTCGTCCTGGCCAAATTTTGATCACGCTCTCCACACATTTTCATCATGGTTATTCCTGTGGCTCCAAGGAACCTCATGACGGATGAACTTTCTATGACATCTTAGTACACTCTAGACTCTACAACATAAATAGTAAAGTCACTGAACATATACACAATTACACAAGCTTCGCAGCTCAAGTTACCAGATATATTCCGCTCAAAGAAAACCACATTATCGCGGTAATGGTTATATAATATATATTCCTGACGTTGGCACTACATGAACCTGTTCCTTATCGCCGTAGGGGCAGACAAACTTTTTAGCTCGAGGGCCGCATTCAACATCTAAATCCAGCCTTAACGGGTCGCACTACAGTAAAATGCAATCAGGTCCCCCTCCATAACAAATTTGTCAGAAATTTGAATACATGTTGGTTAGATGGATTCATCATTATCATCATCATTGGTTTATTAACAATTTTATCGGTTCAATACACCACAAAAAAGCGATAGAATGAAAAGATAGGTAAGTGCCGAAGCGACTTGGAGTAGTCTATTGAATCAGACACCCACCTTGGCCTATAGGCGATGTAAAGAGGAGGCATGCACACTGAATGAAAAGTAAAGAAGATAGTATAGAAAGGCAAGTAGCAAGGGTGAAAATGTGAATATATGGTGGAATCTCTTGGTTGAACCTCGAGGGTACATAATACTGACAGCAGCACTATAACCATGCTAGCTTTCAATACGCTTCATTAATGGCTTATTGTGTTACTGCTGTGTGAAACTTCTTCACCTTCTTTTGTGAAGACGATATCAACACATTGTTGCCTCAAATATATTTTATTTTATCTGGCAGGAAGCTCATACTTTAAGAAATAGTGTCTATAACTAGGATGTTCGGTGGCGTTTCGAATTGTAATAAACGGTTCATTATGACAAGCCACAAACAATGCGTAATATACTTTCCATTCGATTTTTTAGTGAAAGCAAAGCATTGATCTTCAACTTTTCGATTTTCTATCATGCTTTGAACAGCTCATTAACCAGTTGTGACCGAAGATATGGATGAGTTGTACGTAACTAAATACTCCACTATACCGAACACTCGGGCGGATCGTTTTTTCAATTACAGCACTGAGGGTAATATCCTGCCTGACGTGACCAATCTAAAATCACACTCGTGATTCCGTGTTGACTTTCTTGGATGTTTAGCAACCTTTTCATTGCATCGCAATTTTTCTGGTGTATTGAACTGACAAAATTGCTACCAAACTGAACATGAAACCTGGGCTCCGAGGTCGAGCGTGTTGCGCTTTATATATAGTATTAAAAATAAAACACTAAGACGATAGCATATCAATTTCACGGTAAAACATGATTTGAAGAAGTTTGCACAAGCAGTTGCAGTAACGGGAATTTTAACAATATGTTATATACCGTTTCTTTACACTTGAGACTTTCACGGGCGGCACAAAATGTTGTTGCGTGCTGTAGTTTCACCCTATACCGCCAGTTTCTGAATATTAATGCTAAAAACAGTGGTGGGGTGACTCGAGTCACCTTTTTCGCATGACTTGACTTGACTCGAGTCACTTTGTTAAAATGACTTGACTTGACTTGACTCGTCGTATCAGAAATGTGGATTGACTCGTGACCCGGAGCAAAATTCTCGAGTCAATTTCAAGTCATCAAGTAATCGGTGTTGATAAAAATCACTGTACCTTTCATACCTTTGGATTGTTTGCGAAACGCTGGTGTAACCCGTGAGAGCGACCAATCATTCAATGATCGTTCGTTTTACTGAGCCTCCATTGTTAACTCACAAAAAAATGACCGCTAACGAAGTGATCGAAGCTTACAGCTTACGTTGTCGTAAACTAGTAAAGTAATTTAAGAGCAAAATGTCTATTTCTGTTCTCTGTTCCTACCTTAACCAAACCTCTTGTTTCATTGAAATTGAATTCGAATGAAGTTTATATAGTACTCAACCATTGGCGCAGGCTCGAATTGTATCATATCAATTTGTATATGGGTAATGTATTTTATCTTATTAATTCGTTTCTCTATTCTCCATTTCGGCTGGTAATTACAAACTGAGGCTATGCAATTCGCAGTTTTACGTATATGTGAGCGATACAATGCCTTCTTGCGCGTATATTCAACTCTATATTCGTTCATCTGTTCAAAATCAATGACCACGCAATCGGTGGTTCAGACAGCTAGCAAAATGCAATGACGTAACCATGCCTCATACTTCGAAAAGGCAAATTGACTTGAATTGTAACTTGACTCGTGACTTGACTTGACTTGACTGGAGTCACCTCCAAAAATCGAGTGACTTGACTTGACTCAATTCACCTTCGAAAATCAATTGACTTGACTCGAGTCAAAATGTGCAATGACTCGAAATGACTCGTGACTCGAAGGTAGTGACTTTATCCCAACACTGGATAAAAGTAACGGGCATGAGTTATGTCTAAGCCGCTCGGGACCGCTTCTGAAAACTGGGAAGAGAAACCCTGCAGACTAGCGTCAATCGCATGGATGAATGCCCGTCATATAGCCTAACTAGGTTTGCCTTTAAAACAAAAATAAATTTAAAACAAAAATGCTTAAAACAAAACCGTCGTTTAAAACATGTTTTTTGTATCCTTTTATTAGAGCCATGACGTCATGGATATTGAATTATGATGTCATAGTGGATTGACATTGACAATTGAAAATATATGGTAAATATAACTGTTGAACCGACTATTTTGAGGGTCCCAACCATCCAACATGGTAAACGTCGGCTATATCGGGTGGTAATCGTCCGTCGGCAAATACAACACGTTTTGTGGAAATTCAGACTGGTACGGGCAAACGGCGGGAGTGAATAGAAGCCCGCCGCTTCAATCAGTACCGAAGTCGTAGCTCTTGGTTGCCAAAAGGTTGGTGACGCCTGGTACACAATTACGGCATAATTTTACAACTTTAAAAGACACAATGTTTTTTTAAAGGCCTTTGCTTAAAACACTGTTTAAAACATGTTTTAAACAAAGTGTAAGAAACGACCATTTGTTCTAAATGTAACCCTACATATAACGGGATATATTTTGCATTTTACTGGTGATAGACCTTTATACATTGTATCTATGGAGAGCACATGCTCAAGCAATTTTACTAACATCATATTAAAGGCAATAAATCGCATTAAGTCTAATTTTTCTCCATGTATATATTCTCCGACGAACTTGTGCGTATTAAAGGAAGGATATGTAATATATATCGATATAAATTACCTTCCAGTTGTTTCAATGAACATAGCACTCACCATTCTGCGTGTATAAATGATTAAACAACCGATATAGATTCTAGAGAAGTATATGAGCAATGAGCATGCCTTTGAATTTGCCGGGTGGAGGTATCCTGAGCTTCCATGCTTTAAAACTGTCGTTAAAATAACTTGAGGGTTTTCATGCTCGACTTGACTTGTGACTCGGAGAAATGCGGCTTTGTTACAACCAATGTTCCCTCTAAGCTGCTAGCGTGCACAATTAGGTGCGGAGTTGATCGACAAATTCTCTGGTCCGACTCAGATCCGATTTTTCAATTCTCTGGTCCGGCTCCGATCCGGCTCCGGTCTTATCAGGAAAAAGTGCTGGTCCGGCTCCGGCTCTACACGGAACGGTTGTTCCGTGAATTTATAAATATGGGTCGTTTGCTTTCGCACTGGCTTGGCGGTTACTTGCGTGTGGTTGGTTGGTTGGTTGGTAGTTATTTAGTTACAAAAGTCATGCTTATCCATAAAGATTATGGTCGTATCAAAAAAGTACTGATCCGGCTCCGATCCGGCTCCGGCCGTATCTAAAAAGTAATGATCCTGCTCCAATCCGGCCAAAATTGAGAAAATCCGGCCGGATATATCCAATCCGGCCCCGGTCCATGCTCCGCACTATCATAATTGCGCACTGCTGACACGGTCTCTGCGCACAGAAAATGTAAGCTGCGCACAAAAAATCCGAAGTGATGACCTTTATATTTAGTCGTTACGCACTGTTGTGTGTCCAAGGGACCGCGCAGTGAGCCGATGAGTGCGCGCAAACTAGTGAAGAATTAGAGCAGTGGTTATCAACCGGGGTTCCGCGGACCGCTGGGGTTCCGCGAAGCATTTTCTGGGGGTCCGCGAAGCCTCTAAGTTTACAAAATAGTTGATAACCTAATTCGTATTTTTTTAATTAGGAAAATCAGGTGGCAGTTTCGCTTCATTACTAGTAGAACCCACATCAACCATCAACAGAATGACCGTCTCATGTGAAATATCCTGCTGTGCAGACTCATTTTAGTTATTAAAATTGCCAATAGCCAACTAATTAGGGTTACCATATTTTGGAAATCTGAAAAGAGGACACTATTTCATAATTTTAAAAGTTGCAAATCCGGGAGAATATCCTTAAAAAGTGGTATAATGCCCACATCGTGATCGGTTGACTAAAAAAATTTAAAAAAGGTCAACTTTCTGGATCAGCTCCCGAAATACCCGCCGGAGCATTACTTCGGTGCTGATTTACGGCATCTCAGTTTTTGATGTATAGAGATGTTTTGTTGGGGATTGTGTAAAAAATAAATAGTTGGACTAGTAAGGTTTATCACGGTCACTTCATAATATTTACAAAAATCCATTTTCTCCTGTGATATACATAACCATTTTTCCATAATAACTTTAAGATGAGCTGATAGATAGCAATGAAGAGGCTTGACGTTATATGTCCAATAAAAATACATTATTCGTCAATTTTGGTGGCGTAATTGTTGCGATCATACCCAAATGTGTCGTCGGAAGCGTTACGCGTTATTATTACATTCGCCACAACCTTTCTTTGTCTAAAAGAATTTTCAGCACTCGTTCATATCAAATCGAAGGCGCGAATTTACAAGACACGACCACGTATTTCAAGAAATGCAGTTGCAAAATTCGCTTTGAAATAAAAAAATTCAACCCAATTTCTACAAAAATAGTATGATGTCTTTTTCAGGAAAAGTCATTTTGTTGCTGTTTATCACTAGCCTACTGTTATCATTTGCACAAGACACATTGATTGTAGATTGAAGACGATTGTACGATAATTGAGCAAAATTTGAACTAATACTTCAGGGGGTCCGCGGGGGTCCGTGACGACCCAAAAGGGGTCCGCGAAGATTAAAAGGTTGAGAACCACTGAATTAGAGGGATCATTGGTTACAATCCTGAAAGCACATCAAAATGGAATTTTCAGTTATTTGAATTATTTCCACGAAAAAAGAACACTAGAACACCAGGCCAAGTCAAATAACACTAAATATATAGTATAAAACACTGGGAGTGGCACCACTGCATTTGACTCTTGAGCAGGTTTCAGACAAATTACAATTCGTCTAGTTATATAGTTTCTTCGAAGCAAGTATCATTAGTTACAATTGTTCGCTCTTCAATGCGAGATCAACAACACATTTGGCAATTCACAATCTTTTCATCATCACGGAAGCCTTTTGCGGAGGCTTATAAGTATACCGTCAAATATTTTATCACCGGTAAACGGGTCCACATAGTCAGAATACAGCACCTCCGTCTCATACGTAAAGCCTAGTTTCTCCGCTATTGTTTGAACGTAGTAGTTGAACGCAGTGACTGTAACTTTATGGCAATTCTTCTTTTGGGCGGCCTCAACGACCATTTTTAAAACAGCAGTTCCGATCCCTTTACCAGCCCAATCACGAAGACATGCTAGATATGATAGATCCATGCAGAGGCCTTTACCTACTGCTGCAGGTGGTGTGAGAGAGTGGCAATTATCGATGAGGTGCGTGGATCTGCCTAAAATTTAAAGGTGCGTTCTCCATGTAGGGAAGTGGTGGGTCTACCTACATTCATTCCCTTCTCTTCCGTCAAGGTTACTATGGCGCATCCGACTATATCATGTGAGCGTTCTTTGATGCTTGCCCCTGGATGAAAGCCTGCTTGATTTTCGCACGACGGTATGCCTTTAGGTATCTACATTCAGCATCCAATTTCACTCTCGCCGATAAAGGTTCAGTATTGTTGAATTCATGTCCCATTATTTTCCACACTGTTTCAAAGTCTGCTCCAATCAACAACCTGAAATTTGACTTCTCTGGCATGATTCTCCCTGCGATTGGCGTTTAATCTGCCTATACGGCCGTAAACCAAACTTTACGCTGATTGGTCGAGAGACAATGGCCATGGATACGACGCAGCAACGGAGGACGCTGCATTTACTTCAACATATAGTCGGCACTACGATGTATTCCTATAGCCGTGTAGACTGTATAAAAACGACAGGATTACAGTTAAATGTTTATTTCTTCATCAATAATGAAAGTAGGAAAGGAATAAAATATTTAATAACATATACTGAAATATAATGCCGAAATACTACTGTGTTTATGAATGCAGTGCCACCAATGGCAATGAACTGGGGAAGAACAGATTTTTCCATTCATTTCCTTCCAACGCAAAGGTCAGGAAGGCTTGGGAATGCAGAGTAAGAAGGCAGGATTTCAAGCCTACTTCCACAAGCTTCATTTACTCCTCATCGCCGACCTCACTGCAGTTGCACTGACTTAAAAAGCCCAGAAATCACAGTGAGGCGAGCTACAAGTCGGCAGCTAAAGAGCCGATGAATCGCGAGCCGATGCATGAGAGAGTGGAAAGAATGTCAAAGACAAGAATAAATGCATTGATCAGTTCGAATACTGTCATGTCGTGGAGCACAAAGCCTTAAACAGGCTAAAAGCACCACTGTTGTGTACAATAATATTAATAATAATAATTTGCTCCTACCAATTTTGCAAGGAAGATTTTGCTGCTAGTACAATATAGATATACCAATACAGTCACGTCTAAAGAGAGGTGCGATTCCCAGTCGCAATCTCCGTGGTGAAGCAGAAGATTATGCGCATTGCAAAGAGGCGGACCCTGAACTCCATGCCGTGTCAACTGTCTTCCTGCAATGTTGTGGATGCTGCACATGCAAATCTTACATTGTCATCTGGTGATCCTGATCTAGAATCGCCATCGTGTAGCCTTGAAATGGAATCTTCAAATCCATCACCGAAATCTTAGGGTGAGAAGCCAACGAAGTCAGTCATATGCAGATTTGCTACCTAAGCCCACAGAATATCAGAACAGAAAGGATGTGCAGAATGGGGTAAATACATAGGGCTCTTCGACTCACAAGTAGCAATTTTGGTAGGGTTTTGGACTGCTTTGAGGGGAACAAGACAGCAGGTACTCCATATGCAACATCTCTTTTCAAATCACTTCAATGACAGTACAGTATGAACAGGTATTCAATATTGTGGGGGTTATTGCACAAAGAAAGCGCCATTCAAGACTACTAAGCATCACGCATGTGAATGTAGCAAAGATTGGTCATGTTCTTTTTCCATATGGATATCTGGGTGCTTCACATGATAGAGTGATTCTTGCTGAGCAGACCTCATCTGCACTTGTGTGCTTGAGGTATCGTAACAGCACATGCAATGAGTTCATGAAATTTGAACTTGGGCAGAAATCACAGGAAAGGAGTTTTTATTTGACTGCTGCTAGATAATTACAAGTAAATCACTCTTATTGGCATCAAATTCAGGCCCAAATGTATGCCACAAATAGTCCTGCCTTCTTATACTCTGCCTTCCCAAGCCTTTCTGTCCTTTGCGTTTGAAGAAAATGAATGGAAAGATCTGTTCTTCCCCAGTTCATTGCCATTGGTGGCACTGCATTCATAAACACAGTAGTATTTCGGCATTATATTTCAGTATGTTATTAAATATTTTATTTCCTTTCCTAATTTCATTATTGATGAAGAAATAAACATTTAACTGTAATCTTGTCGTTTTTATACAGTCTACACGGCTATAGGAATACATCGTAGTGCCGACTATATGTTGAAGTAAATGCAGCGTCCTCCGTTGCTGCGTCGTATCCATGGCCATTGTCTCTCGACCAATCAGCGTAAAGTTTGGTTTACGGCCGTATATCGTTACTTTGAGGATACTGTTGCAGTGTGATTTATAGCTGCGTATCGAGCATACGTTAAAGTAGCAGGCAATAGCAACATCTACTTCGGCTTGGTGGGCTTTACTTGGGCAATCAATTATTTGCAGGATTCCGGTCACGTGACGCGTGACGCATATATAGCTATCGACCGGTTGGCCAGTTTTGCAAACATCATGCTCGTTTACAATATTCTATCTTACGAGCTTCAAAGCGCCGACACGCATCACCTATCTGCATTCAGGCAGTGTGCATGTATAGGAACGTCGATGCAGTCTTTCCTAGTCATGGGAGTGAAGTTAGCCAAAACTTTTCCAGCCGCTGGGTACGGTGCGATTGTAACATTTAAACGGCAATTTTCGCGAACCAAAATTTCCATGATTGATTGTTGATTGAGTTCCATTATAGTTTTTGTATCAACTACCGAGTTGTTAACTTCTTTACGTTAACCTTTGGAATGAAATTTCCATGAGAACAACACGTAATGTTCGAAAATACAAAAAGTGTTACAATTGTCCCCGGTCTCCCCTACAAGTCATGTGTTCTGTTCAAGTGCTCCCACACACTTACGGGCAGGCAAGTATGACGGATTGATGCATAACTGCACATACCCTCTGGACGCCGGATCATCAATTACAATCATTGATGATCATTAGAGCAAGTTTTCGCAACTTTTGCAACTTTTCTTACAGCTTCCTACAGCTTCCTAGATACTCGTTTTAAGCTGTTTGGAAAACATGCTATAAACTATTTCTATAGTATGGTTATATTCTCTTTGATTTGCATAACAAAGAGCTATGAGACGGGCTAGCTGCATCTCACTGTGTTGTCTGTGACACATGGCTTGCAAGCAATTAGTTCAACTACCCCTATCAAGCACGACCGTGTCCGAACATTATGTAAATGGATCGCTTTATTGATTCTGTCGTTTAAATTTGAGATAGTTTCCCGTTTCATGAACGCCCAGGCGAGACCGCCAAAAATTTCATTTTCGCTGGGTCACCTTTTATTCAGGCTATTGATTTTGTTATAGTCGCCAAGAGCGAGTTTTCTGCAACGCCTTGGGTCAAGATTGCAGACCTAGGGGATTCGGGGTGTGTTATTTGTCTTGTTTGTAGGGGGTTATCGCTATGCCGTTTGGCTTTTTGGGGGCAATTCATTCCCGCATTGCGTAATTTTCTTGCTGTGTACAGGGAAAAAATATAATTTTTGTCAGTCATGAAAGAATGTCCGTAAAATGACAAAGTAACAAATTTGACAGCTCTGCAGGAACTGGATTATACAACGGAACCTTTCGAGTATCTAATACCTTACTAATTCAACAAAAATTATATATGCAACTTTTTACTGAAACTTTTGTCAGTGCAACAAAAGTTTCAGTGACAAAAACTTGCCCTAATGATCGTGCGCGACCCTGTCTGGATTTCTGACTATTTAAGACCGTCGCCCGATGCATGCCGCCTTTTACCTAACGATCGACTGACGCCGTACGACCAACGCGTGTTTATTATAGCCGATGCTTTTACCTCAGTACGTTGATGATTTTTGTTGTTCAATAAAGTGCAGGACAACGTATCTGCCGGCTCTCTGTTGCGGACTCTAGAGTTGCGCCCCGACATACAACTGCCTTTCCGCAATTACCGGCATATCGCATCACGTATTCACAAACGCATCGAGCAGGCACTTGGACTTTTATGATACTTTCCACCTCAAATTCCTTTTCGCCGGCATTTCGTGTCACGACTATATAGTGAAATGTGCGGCAGGGTTTGTCCGGTTTTGAGATGCGAGTGACATGACTCGTGCGTATTATGAACTACAAATATGATAAATGTTATTTGAGATGGTCGATAAAAATATAGCTGAAAGATGTATAAGGAGTGTTTGGTTCAATTTAACAATTTGAAGAGTTTATACAGATTTAGAAATTTTGTGTCAATATTTAGCGACATATAGCGATTTTGATTCAGCAGGAGTTGGCAACACAATAAATCAATCGTCTGATTATATTTTCATCTGCCCAAAACACACATACAATGTACAATGCGATATACAAGACACACAGTGCGATGTAATGAAAAGTTAGGGGAATGCCGAACGATCAACCAGTTGTGGTGTCTTGAACTGAAATCCACCTGGAGTTAGTGGACGCCGACGCTCACCACTACGCTATCTGTGAACGCAGTTCCCCTAAACCAGGATTTTTAACTGGCACACACTGGTCACACTTGGCATGAATTGGTTAAGACCGTTAACTTGACTACTTATTCTCAAATTATTCGACAGTAACATAACGTCGCGCTACAAGCCTACATTTTAACGTCAGTACCAGCAAGCTAGGGATGGCTGGCTATGCTTGCAATTTTAACTTGTAATTGGGAATGTCAGGAAGTTCATTTCTTGCCATTGATCAGGAAGTCAATGTGGATTTGACTACTGCATTGTCATTTGCCATGCAGGCGTGGTAATGTCTGCTATTCTCGTTGATCAATCAAGGAATCATGAAATCCGTATTTTCAAGGCGTGCGCTGTCGGGTACGGTTGATTCGCGATAGATTGGTTGCTGGCGCAGAGGTGGTCAAAGTAGTCAAGAAAGCTACTCAAGTAGAAGTAGAAGTAGCGACGACAAAATCTACTCAAGTACAAGTAGAAGTACTTCTTCCATAAGCAACCTAAAACTACTTGAAGTAGAAGTAGAATTGACTGATTTTAAATCTACTCAAGTAAGTAAGTAGTTTGAAAACAATCTTATTTCGTTCGCACGGACTGTAAGCTGCAAATTGAGCCATGTAGAAGGTGCAGAGAGCTTGATTCGTATTGATGCGTCCGAGGAGATGAGATACAAATTATAGCATTGATATGAAAATGCGATACTTACCCTTTGTTTACTAGAAGACCCCGTTTTAGAAGATATCATGGCATGGCGCCCTACCCCATATTATAAGGCTCCAAGTTTAGGCGATGAGCAATACGGAGAAGTTGTATCGGATACGATTTCAACACTTTGCGCGATTAGTATACGTTAATAACAAATATAGTGGATCGTAGAATCTATATTTAGTGAAGCTTTATTTTCGGAAGATAGAGGCATTACTACACTTGCTTTTATGTTTCAGCATGTAGGCCTAGGCCTGTGTTCTGCAGACAAAAGAACTGAAAGTAACTAGAACTCAAAGTATGATACTCAGAATTAAAAGTGAAATACAAATACCACTTCTAAAAAGCGGAAAATATATTTCATGTCTTTTGTCCATAAAGCTTCAAAGGTGATCTGCTAAAACAGGTGTAACGTTAAAAAAAGCCACATTTCCAGATTAGCAGGACACGTCATGGGCTGCTAGATACGATATGATAGGTAATTGCTGGATTGCGAAATGGTAGTTTCAAACGTTATGGTGAGCCATATATACTGTGATGAGATATGTGATATGGGCGACAATGCGGTGTGAGCGGAACCAAGCAATCCAGTACCTAAATTATATTCACTGATACTCTCATGAAAACATATTTGTCACTCCATAACTACTGTGCGCGAAGCGCAACAAAATTTCTCGACTTTACTTGACTTTCATGAATATTAAATGTTGGTACTGCGTGAAAACAGCCCCGAAATTTCTCAGGCTATCTTTAGTATTGGGGGATTAAACTACTTCTACTTGACAAACTGAAAATAGCGAAAAGTAAGTAAGTAGATCACAAAATATTATGAAGTAGAAGTAGAGAAAATCAGATCTACTTGCGTAAGTACCAGAAGTAGAGGAAAACTACTTGAGTACTTCAAAAAAGTAGTACTTCGTTACTGACCACCTCTGTGCTGGCGTGACTTAGTATCGAACTGCAGTCTAGTGTCCTAGTCCTACACTGGTGTGGGCACAAATCTCACGGCTCACTGCGATTGGTCTACGTCACACTTTCCATTTGGCTCAATGCAATTTGACGGTAATTTTTGACCGGCGTGCCAAGCGCGAAATTTTATCAAAATCGGTATCAATCAAAAGCTACCAAGGTACTGATTTTTTTCGGATTCTGTACGGTATTTTCGGTGTCGCGTGGATTTTTTAGGATTCGGACGGATAGTTTCTCAGAGACTCGAGCTGTTGGACGGATTCGGATTCTCAGAAATCAATTTCCGATCATCTCTGATCAGCGCACAGCACACCTCTATATATACACTCCGTAATCCTGGAGAAATAAACAAACTTGACACCACACTTATTTGCACAGAGTTAGAATATCTAATCCGAATATTATTTACGAAATCTCGTCATCTCTCTCGGCAAGTAACGTCGTCCAACTACACGGTTGTTACTCAAAGTCTCAAATGATTGGTGTAGTAATTTCGTTATCGAAGTTGCGTGTATAATATACTGTATGTTGTATCGGTGTGCGCATTGCGCTATCGCATAACACTGGTCAACGCATTTTTTTAGGCAGACAAAGTAAGACTGGTTTTGGGGGTTCTGAAGGCCACCGATTCCGAATATAACCTTAGTTTCTTTTTCAAATTGGCTCGTGTTTTGGAGATAATGCACAGGGAATTTTAGGGTTACCATATTTTGGAAATCTGAAGAGGACACTTTCTCAGATTTGCAAAACCGGAGAATTTTCAAAAAATGGTACATTTTTCCCACTTTGTGGTCGGTTGACTAAAAAAAAGGTGAACTTTCTCGCTCAGCGCCCAAAATAGGGGAGACTGGGGAAAATTGTAACACTTTTTGTATTTTTTAACATCACGTGTTTTTCCCATGGAAATTTCATTTTTAAAGTTTGATATGAAGAAGCTAACATCTCGATAGCTGATATAAAAACTAAATTGGAACTCAATCAACAATTAATCATGGAAATTTCGGGTCGCGAAAATCGCCGCTCAAATGTTACAATCGCCCCGTACCTTCGAAGGCCCATCCGAATATTCTGAGATGATTTATATTATTACTATATTCTTTATTCACATTAAAACTGGTAAATACACACATAATCCGGGCAGCAACCTGCCCCCAAAGGAAAATGGCAAGAGTGGAGTAAATTTTTAAAATTTCAGTAATACAGTAAAATTGTTATACCTATGCAATACATGATGAGGTCAGATTACCGAATTGCAGTAGATGAAGAATTATTATTATTATTAGTAGTAGTGAAATCGTGACAGTGGCACGGTGATTTATAATGATCATTAACGCGGTGTTAAATTCAATTTGAGTCTGCAATTGTATCCGAGCAATATGTGGCGAATTTAAAGATCCATAAAGCGTGATTCCTTACTGCAAATTCTTGGAATATACACTTCCTGCATATATGATAGCTTATCCGAGGTCCGAGGAGTCAATTTAATAGTTGATATCGTCTTGATAAGTTTTAAATATCAAGGATGAGGAACGAGGAATTGCACATACTTCTGCTCTTCGATGATATGTATTGTCTATGCACATTCTGACAAACCTTATTTTACGTGCAAAATGTGACGTCAATACAATGTTATTGTTATTGGCTTGCATCACCGGTGTGAAGATTCAGTGAAGCCGCAAAGCTTCGAAGATAGATGACAGGTGTTCACGTAACGCATATATTACAATTCATTTTCCAAGTTAAAAACTGTGTCGTTAACCGGCCTAGGTGGCGTGTCAGCACTGCGATCATTCCGAGGGCTCAAATTCGAATTCCAGTGTCCAGTCCTTGGTCCGCTTCGCATATAGCTCGTCAAACGCCTGGTTTTGATTGATCGTGAAGTGATTTTTCCAATCTCCAACTTCACCTTTACGCATGAACTTTGACACGTTAAAGTTCATCACCCCAGCTTCGCCACATTCCGAGTAATTTGTGCACTTGTTTTTGCTCATGCTGCTGAAGGTGCAGTGCTGCGCTATGGTGTCGATCTGCTCATCCGAAAGGTCCTCCTCCAGAAACCGCGCTATTTTCGTCACCTCTCCCTTCAAGTCCTTCTTCAGGGTTTCGAACGTGACGAAATATACGCTTCCTTTGCGTTCTTGGAATAGCTGAAATGACATAGATAGAAGCTTGGCATATACAACAATCGGTTCACTGGCAAGCAATATAGTTGACCGAAGTTTGTTGCTAATGATCGGGCATTTCACCGATAAAAATATATAATATATATAAAAATGATCACATAGCTTATGCTCAGCCGAGGTTTATGGTATGATCCTCCTTACAGCATGAGGTTGAGATCGTGAAAAGAAGTCGCGGAAGATACTTCAGTGGAAGTCGAATTTCCACCAATTACAACTAGAAGGAGTGATTCTCTCGGTAAAGGTTTTCTCGGCATTGGTATAAAACCAACAGTAGTGTTACCATATTTTAAGATCCGAAAAATAGGACACTTTTTACAAGTTACAAAATTTATAATAGCGGGCGAGGAAACGGGTGATTTGAAAATTTCTACGGCTAACGTTATTGGGTTCACTCAGAAAAAAGGTCATTTATCCGACTCTACTCCCGAAAGATCCGCTCCCACGTAATTTCATGCTAAATTTCCTCCAACGTCGAAATCCAGTTTTCACATCTGTTTTGACGTTTTCAGTTGTCTGTGTTCACTGAACAGTCGTTTAACTATCGAAGCTATAAAAAAGAGGAATTGCGAAAACAAGAAGACATTTGGGCGTCTCGTGGACACTTTACATTTCTTGAATAAAAAAGAGGACAAATCCTCTAAAATAAGGACATATTATGGTATCCCTAGGTGCTATAGGTGACATACTTTTATTTCAACAGTAAATCGGCGTTGGAATTGCAGGGTGCATCTTCACGATTAACGCAAATCATCAAATTAGGTACAATTTTCGAAAAGATATTCAGTCACTGTATCGTGAAGCAAGGCTATTTCGCCCAGATGTCACGACGATTTCACTCATAAAAGTCATGCAACCATATCGCAAAACTACTTTCTACTTGGCAAAACAAAAAGTTTAAATGATAAGTAGTTCTACTGAAAAAATTGTGAAGTAGAAGTGGAGGTAGTCTAATAACATAACTACAGTACATAAGTGAGTAGGGAGAACCTACTCGAGTACCCTGAAAAAGTAGAAGTAGTGAGTTGGTCACTAACCACGTAACTATCTCTGATATATATGCAGGATTAGCTTATTCTAAGGTCCATGCATGCATATATTTTCCTAATTGAATCATAGTTGCAACCTTCCAGTATCCGTAGACATGGTCGAACCACGAGCCCAGCTGGATGTTTCCCTGGCAGAAATCAACAAAGAATTGGTCCCAAGGGCCCGGATGAGGGAAAATCATGTTCATCCGGAAAAAATGGTAGAGCGAAACGCAATTATCTTTTGGGTTTCGTACGACACAGATCATCTTCCCCTTAGGAGCCTCTTGCAGATCATAAGGGAGTAACTCAACAGGCATGTGCGTCTTCACAAATCTATAAATACAGTGAGGTAGAATCAAAGCTATGATTACCATATCGATACTTGACGCATAGCCTACAACTGGCGGACTGCGGTCCAAATTTGGACTTTTTCGGTGCTGAATCCAGTATCTCAGTATTTATTCAGTTTCTATAACAAAACAAAACACAACAAAACATGAGCTTGTTGAAGAATAGATTTCACATCTATAGATAACCAGACCAGTGAAAACCTTCACCACCGCCTTCGACTCGCTCTCACCACTTTAGAACTAATATTTAAAGAGCTAGCAAGAAATAAATACATGCCAAGTTTCACACTAGCTGTAACTGAACAATAACTACATTTCGCTTATTGCATTTGCTAATACCGCTTTACCGGATTTTGTACCTATATAGTTATACCGTATTACATTTGTATGACTTTAAATTATTTCTGGAAAGTTATAATGGATCTAAGCAAATTTCAACCTTTTGTAGCTGGACCCTTGCAAAAAATAGTTGAGTAGCCCTGCCCAACAAGGAAGTGCCATTAATAAATTTAGAATCAACATCATGAACTGTTGAGAGGATTGCTGTATCAGGAAAATACCTTTTCTTATCCTTTGGCCAGTTTTCCAAAGCCTGTAGCCCGTTACCCACACCTGGAAATTGCGGCAGGTCCAAAAATCCAAACCTGTCCAACAATCTGGTGGCTTTCGCTGTCTTAGTGTCCGCGCCATTGCATATCAACCACACGATCTCTTGCATCCACGTTGTCCCTGAATTGCACATACGTAATCGGCGCGGTTTATTTCAAGAGATAATTTCTGTTATTCTTTCTGTTATCTATGGCATCAATCAGCAAGTGCATACTTAGTATACTTAAATTGCACATTGTAAGTGATTCGAACATTAGGTTATACTTTGGGACCATGTTTGAGATGCACAACTATATTTTCAAGAAACAGGGTCAGATCATGTCAGGTGGTCCAGAATAATTTCAAAACATACCCCTCTCAGATTATCGTAAAAAATTGGTATGCTTAGAAAACTTTTACTTCTGCTTTCAGATAAATAAATTTTATTAAAATCGCATGAGCAGAACCGAAGATATGGTCGTTCAAAAATTGCTGTTTTGTGATCGCTCAAGAGGAAAAAATGTCAGAAATTTATACATGTTATTTAAATTTGCTATAATTCGTTCAAATTAGGGTTGTAGAAGGTGACACTTTCACACTTGTTCCTTTATATCCTACTTGATACTTTTTCACCTTCTTTGACACCTGGGGTTGCATAGTCTGACCTTTAACCTCGCTATTTTGTTCGTGTCTTTGAAAATCACTCACACATGACTTCATTTTCAATTGCAAATATCTCTTGGTGACCACGTGATGTCATCAAGTGTAAGGTATCATTGGAAAGCTCTTGACAAGAACTTTTAAAATCAGCAATAACATTAGTGACTTTTGAATCATAACATACCATAAGAGTGCCATGAAACAAAGCTGCAAAAAACATGTTTTATTCAAAATCCTCCCCCTTTTTAACACGAGCAAACTCTGTAAAGCCCTACTAATACCTCGGTACGTTTTGCCTGATATATCAGGTGAGCACTGAGCAGCGATGATTCTGAAGTTGAAGTAATGCAATAAAAAATAATAAAAAAATAAAACGTGTGAGCACTGGACACCGATTCCATACAGGCTGTAAAGCAACTCATTTCACCTTAATTCTATATACAGTACAGTACCAAGTGTTTTATATACAAGGTACAGCTATCAGTATAACTCAAACAGATAATTGCTGACAATAATTTTTGAGATGTTTTTGAAAATTTGAGAAAATTTTGCTACACAGGTTGAGGTGACCACAGAATACTTCCAAAACACATCAGAATTC
This sequence comes from Botryllus schlosseri, assembly GCF_051294905.1. Lineage (NCBI taxonomy): Eukaryota > Metazoa > Chordata > Ascidiacea > Stolidobranchia > Styelidae > Botryllus > Botryllus schlosseri. Next base: position 20,395,670 of record NC_137245.1, on the reverse strand, counting down.
ACAACTGACACGATAAGATGCAATGTTTTATGTACTCTACACAATACATTCGGGCAACGATCAGCACTAAACAATGAAAGGAACAATGACAATAAAAATCATTATCAATGTCCTGCGGGTTTTGTAGTTTTCATACTATGATTAGATAATAACTATATGCTCATATCAGATCTATTCATCTTTGGTGATATTTTTTACAAACTTGTTCGACTTTCAGTGCTGATTCCTTTGTCAGTTGGTGTTGTCCCCAATTATTAAATAAAAAAGGAATGTCAACTGTGCACAAAATGTGCTGGAGCGGTGTCCAGCAAGAATATTAATTTTGAGGTGATGGTCCTTTTGGGAACAGGAATTCAACTAAGCCTTCGTTGTTTGGCTTATCAATTTCTGTAACCATGCCAATAAACCAGTTTTGTCATAAACGAAGCATACAAATTTGTTTGTGATAATAATTTCTATAATAATTTTGGGCTCGTGCACCCTCTAGTGGTCGTGCAATTGCACCAAACGAGCCAAAAATAGCTAATTTCGCTATATATTGATGACCGCTTCCGCTAGAAAGCTGATTTTGGGCTCAAAAGATGCGGAAGCAACAAGTGTCTATCTCACTTCCACAGAACTTTGTCTTAAAAATGAACAGAAAAAAAGTTACGAGCAAATTATTGATTTTTAGACCATTTTTCGGTAAAATTAGGCACTGAAGCAGTGGTACGAGGCCAAAAGCGTGTAGTGATCGATCTTATGACTGACAACTCCACATTGGAAACACATAAATTGCTAATCCATATTGAAAACACGAAAACATCAATTCTATATTGAAAAAAAGATATATTTCGAAGATGGTTTCACTACCAGAGTATTAGTATGCACAAACTTTGAAATCTTGTTTCGTATTAAAGGATTTCATCTGTTTTCGAGACTTCAGTTTTTCTCTGATTAAGCCATCTCTACGTTTAAATCCCGACATATGGGCAGATGCTTTGGCCACCACTTTAACGTCTCTTTCCACTGCCTGGTTGTGCGAAGGACGTTTGAGGTGATGACCTTAGATTTTCCATCTCGAGATATGGCGAGTTTTTTATTGCTGGTGGCTGTTTCCTATCTTTTAGATTCAAGTTGACAATTTAGTGGTATGATTTGGCCTTGATGTTTATAATTGGGATTTTAAACAATCTGATTCTAGTGTCAACGTTGCTTTAGGTTTCGTTTCATAACATATCCTCCTTCAAAGTCGCTAATTGAAATCTAGTATTCTGTTTGATCTGCTCATAGTTGTAATCTTGCAAGTCTTCCGAGTCCTTCATCATCACCGAGCATTCCCAAAAAACATTTTCCAGATATGCAAAATATGCTTTTTGTTGTAGCAAAGGTAGTGCAAGGTTGCGAATTCGTGTATCAGAAAGCTTTGTAATATGGGAAACTACGTTGCACAAGTTTTTAGCACCATCAACAACGGAATTGTGCCTTTTTATTTCAAACCATGACGGAAAATAACACTCCATGCAGAATTGAGCAAGATAGTTCAGATTGCTTGATGGATGACTGTCGCACATAGAACCTCAAAATTTGGCACTAGAGGGTGCACAAGCCCAAAATCACTATAGAAATTATTTTTTCCAAATTTGGCACCACATATCAAGTGTCCGTTTTGAAATTCAAAATTTTCCATTCTTCACTCCACCCTAATGGCCTACCTGAACAACTTACACATGTCCATGTAGTCTTGTAAGTTCAGTTTTTTTAAGCAGGAAATATTTTCGACTCAAGTATGAACAATGATTACTTTGACCAGCTCTGAACAATACTGCGTACCAATATGGGTTCATTGCGGGCCGAAAACTAACCCCAGATCAATTAGAAATGTATCATGAAGATTGAAAATAGATCGTAGGTTAGTCGTAGTCATTTATATTTAGGTCCAGCGATATCGTCAAATGAGATATCTTTTGAATTACACCAAGTGTGCTCAGATGAATTACTACTACTGGGCAACATATTATACTCATAATTAACAGGGATGTAGACAAAAATGCAAAAAGCGATTTATGTTTGAGTTGGTAAAATTATGATGTCTCGGGAAGTCATATGTTTGCATTCAAATTACCCAGAACCTCATAGGAGTTCGTACTGTTTCTAAGGATGACGTTCTCAAAACTGATGCTGATGCTAAAATCTCGCGCCTCTGGCTACACTAGTGCCTACACAACCCTAAACACTAGAACACACTTTATAACATCTTAACATGTAGATTGTAGCCTAATTGTACACTGTACAGTAGGGTTGTTCAAAAATAACTTTTTTTTCCAAATTTCACTTGCTTAGTGATAAAATTGTCAGGTTGCCTAAAAAAACGCTACACACCAAATTTGGGTCAATTCCGACCAGTACAGGCCGTGCATTCTTAAATTGAAATTTCGACCATTTTTGAATTTATAGTTTTTACGGTGAATAATTTTGACACTTCGATATGACCAAATATTGTGTTCCAGGCATGCCTGGAGGGAAAGTGATGCTTTTTACACGCGTGATCGAGTTTGGATGATGAAATTGCTAATATATGAAAATTGAATATGACACTGATAAGCTGGAACTACATTGAAAGAGCCCGGTGAAAACGATAGTGATATACATTGCATATGAATACTTTCAGCACTGGAAATGAATTGCCGAACAGGTAAAATACAGCAAAATATAATTCCCAGACTAGAGGCGATATCTTTTGTCGCACCAGTGTTAATTTCACGTAATCAGAGCAAATGACCACGATATTTGGTCATATCAAAGTGTCGAAATTTTTCACCGTAATCCGTAAATACTATAAATTCAAAAATGGTCAAAGATTGCAAGGCCTTTACTGGTCGGAATTGACCCAAATTTGGTGTGAAGCTTTTATTTAGGCAACCTGACAATTTTATCACTAAGCGAGTGAGATTTGGAAAAAATAGTTATTTTTGAACTTGAACAACCCTACTGTACAGTCCATATTTTACAATCCCAAATCAAAATAACTCATTAAATACATAGAAAAAGCAACTTAGATGACTCACAACCTTACCATGGGGGAATGAGTGATTCCACTCGTAAGCGGTGGCAAACCCATTTTCAAGTGAGACATCCCGGAGTTCTAGGTATCCGTTCTCTACACACCTGCTTTGGAATATGTCGCAACAATAACGTCATCCGGCCTGATTTTGAACTTGAGTATTTCCTCTGGACTATGTTTCATCGCATCAGGCAATATGATCTCAGATCCATTTGAGACCTTAACGGTACATAAGTCTGGTCGTTTGGTAAAGAAACGCTGCAAGCCGGTCTTGCACAGAATTTCAGCCTCTAAAAAACAAGATATCGTTATTCTTGTCTTCGATAGCTATGATATAGTTGCAAGAAATGAATGATGCACTAAAGACACGTGTATAAATTGCTGCACTTCCCCAGCAGCCTAATGTTGATGTTATACAATAGAAATTTTAATCCAAGATCAAAGAATATACGGTAATTGAAGACAATATCCTCAGGTAGAACAAGTAAATATTTGCTATTTACTCGAAGATATAAAAGAGCGATTAAATTCATTAGTCTATGGTCAAGACGACATTAAAACAATATGTGTTAAGCAAATAGAAGATAAACAGCAGACAAGAAAGCCCGATATAACATTAAGCTCCAGTCATTAAAACTGATAACATCATTTTATATTTAGAATTACCGATCATATGGGAATAATTCTCTGAACCGATAGCAGACGATATAGATAATATTAAGATCTTGGTTGGTTTCACAACCTATTTAGTGTCCACTTGCAACGTAATAATTTTATTTATCACACGAGCTTTCGGAGCTCCGCTCCTTCGTCAGGTGGGGTATCATTAATATTACCAATACTATATGGTCAGGGTCACAGCCTCGCAGGTGGTGACTGTGTACTAAAGGTCTTGCGTCCTATCGTGATCATGCAGTCAAAACAGGTTCTCACACTCACTGGCAGGACAAAATGAAGGAATCCATTCAATTGTGGCATGTAATAATGAAAGAGTATCACAGCAAATGAAACAAGAGAAAAAATAACGGATTTTGAACAACAAAGGCAAGATAGTAATCAAAACTATATGAGTGATAAAAATCAGAGGCAGTACGCTATATAAGCAAGACCAAAATATGCACAGATTTCACACTTCAACTGATTAGAGGTATACCAATTGTCGATCTCATAATAAACCGGATATAAATTCAATGATAGTAAGCTATAGCCTACTTTCTGGAATACTTACTGACACACATTCGATCAACTGGTCGCATTCTCGACATCCACATCCAGCATGCGGTTGGTACAACTACAGCAGTTAAAGTTGCTCCAATTACGAAAATCATATCAGGTCCAGGTGCACGACACGTTTAAAATAAGAAGCTGTTACGGATACAGATGCACATGAAGCCGAAGGTAACTAGCATTAAGTACAGAAATAAAGTAATTTGTACCAGTATCAATTAGGCTAAAATCATGAACTATGAAAGAAATGCATTGATTATGAGACCAATAACGTTTTGCAAAGAGGCGGAAAATCACAAGTTAATCACGTGTGACGTGTCACAGAATCTTTCGATTTCACACAATATTGCCTTTGCCCAGTATTTTATCTTCACATAACAGTTTAACTTCCGTATTTCAATTTAAATGAAATCTGATGAATGTAATATATATAGGCATACTAATATTTTCCAGTACACTACATTAAAGCCAATTAGCCAAGTGAGCGATATGCATGTCGACAGAACACCATAATGCTCACGTACCCCAAGTATGGTGCAGTGTCTGTGGTCCGTCTGTGGCATGCGCAATCATTCGAATTTTATCAAATATTGCATGGAGACATGCAGATTAACGGCCCACCACAAATGCCGGAAATTGGGCGCTTCTTCGATATACTCCCCCGAGTCCCACTAATAAATGCTTCATATCAGTGCCTTTCAACCACTGTGGCAATTCGCACTTGTGCGAATGAAAAAATAGTGCAGTGCGAATGACTAAGGTGGTGCGAATGAAAAATCCAAATGAGTGAGAATGAATATCGTGAAGAATAAGGGCCGAGAGAAGGGTTGGTGTCGCTATGTTGCAAATGACCAAGAAATGTTGCAAGCGACCAAGAAATGCTGCAAATGAGCAAGTAGGGCTGGGCAAAATCGAGTACTTGAGTGATTCGATTCTGAATCACATATTATGCTTCCGAGTCGAGTCGAGTATATTCGAGTATCACTCATTATGACGTCACAACAACATGTACTCAGTTAAAGTTCAAATACGTACCGTTTATACCACTACAAAGAACATAACGCATGTTATCCATCACATTAAAGATACTTTGGTATTTTTTCAACCATAACGATTTCATTGCACTTCTGGACAATGTTGCGGGTTGATCATGACTTGGTTCTCGAGCTGGGAAGTGTGAAAGCATCTGAAGGGAGGCGCGAAGCTGAAGTTGAAAAGGGGGTGGGAGGCTGCGCGCGAAATTTTTCACTGTCATAAAGAGCGGCGTGTTTAAAAAAGTTTTGAGAACCACGCAGTTTTAGTGTCTTAATAGAAGAACGTGGATTGGGGTTTAAAGAGAGTTAAAAATGTATCATGTTTAACATTGTTTCGAATCATGACGGCAAATAGATAGTTTTTTTAAAATTAACCGCCACTTTCTCCTCATTACCTAACATCAACATATTCACTGAGCAACATTTCTTAACAATGTAATTTTGAAATAAAATAAAAATACGCGGGAGAATATAGCTAAAAATTTTCACTCGGCCCGCCAACGTATTTTCTACTTCTCATATGGCCCACGGAGGAAAATAACTGCCCACCCCTATACATAACACGTGTCGAGTATGTTTACAGGCCCCGACTCCCGAGTATGTTTACAGGCCACATAACTACCCGACTGCGGTGTGATGGTTTCTAGTCACCATTAGGGGCAAGCTAACTGACATTGACACCCAACTCCGAGAAGGCAAGAAGGTGCGAATTCATTTCACTGACCAAAAACTATAGTTATTCATAGAAGCAACAACGCCAAGAACTCGACGGGTTCGCATCGCGATATAATAATATGAAGCGAATTCCAATGTCCGCGTTTACAGTTAAATCTTTTGCATTCCTCACAGCGCATACACAGGGTTGAAGCAGATATATCACTGAAGCGAAGAGAGCATAGTAGTATGCCAACTTAGATCATCGTTAGGGCCACTGTTTTATCGGCTTATGACCGTAATCAGCCAACCAATCATCGTACTATTGCCAATTCCACTGTTTGCGAATGAAAGGTACAGCTAGAATAGAACCCTCATGATCCGTCATATAATATAATATACAAACGAAACATAATAGCATGGATTTTGAGGTATCTTTTGATTCAGAAATTTTCGTGCGGCCCGCGAGCGATCTGAAGTGGTTCTCAAACTTTTTTAAACACGCCCCCTTTATGATAGTGAAAAGTTTCGCGCCCATCCTCCCACCCCCTTTTCAACTTCGCGTTTTAGCGTTAGTTCACTGCCGCAACCAGAAAAGCCCCTGCCACCTCCAGAGCGATCATATATACTACTGACGTCCATAGGGTTGCATTTGAAACAAGCGGTGTTTTAAAACACTTTATTTAAAACATGTTTTGAACGAATACCTTTTCAACAATTTTTGAAAGAAACGTATAATTATACAATACTTGTGTAAATACTTTAATAAAATGTAGTATGAGCTTACGGACGATTTGCACCCAATAGAGTCGACGTATGTATGCGATGTGGGGTGACTGGATCCCTCGAAGTTGTCGTCGGTTCAACAGTTATAGCAAGTAGATATAATAATTGGCACGGAATGGGTGTACTGATGATGATGACCGTCGACCGTAAAAATCAGGGTTGTAACCAAGCCACAAGGTTCCGAGTCACAAGTCAATCTCACTTTTAGAGTCTTGACTCGAGTCAAGTCGAGTCAGTTTCAATTCATCACCGAGTCAAGTCCAAGTCCAAGTCAAGGGGTCTAATGGGCATCTAATGGACATGCAATCTTATCCGGGCCAGTAATTACAATGACGTCATATCCATCGTGATTTCCAATGGCAGATCTGGAAGTGGAGTCAACGATTGTACATATTCCAGATTCATGCCGACAGAAGGAATTCATTACATTCTTAAAATATTTCATCAATGCTGCTATATTTCCAACAATTTCTGTGTATTGCATAGTTTGAGTCGCACGGGTTTTCTTTGCGGTGACTACCAAATATAGTTAAAGCGATACATGCGTCATTCATATTCACCACTAGTCGTTTAATGTTATCCGTTATTTCTTTCCATTCAGTCTGCATGCATCTTATTTACATCGCCTTGGCCCAGGTGTCGATTTCAAAGAGTCCCTGTCGTTTCGACACCTTCCAATCTTTTCATTTTATCGCAGTCTTGTGGTGTTTTGAAATGATGAAAATACTAATAAGCTGATACTGATACTGAAACCTCGATTGTCTCCATTTCATATGGATTACAGTTTTCAGCAATCCCGGATTTAATACCTGGATAATATATAGTATGCTGCTAATTGGAATGCATATGAGGCAAGGCAAAACAGCGTTACCGTATTTTTCTCCATAAAAGTACAGCTTTGTTGCACCAGAACAATCAAAATACATTAGCATAGTCAATCTCTAGTATACAATTAAGTTATATTTAATTTTTATTCTATTTTCCTTTTTTAACTAAACATTTTTTACAGCCATACTGTTCAGAGTCAAGTGTACCTGTTTGATGCTGGTGTGATCAGACTAGATGACCTTCACGGTCTTATCGATCATTCCTACCTAATACCAGAGGTGGTCAGTAACGAAGTACTTCTACTTTTTGAAGTACTTGAAGTAGATTTTTCCTATTCACACTACTTTTTAAGTAGTTATGATTTTAGACTACTTCTACTTCTACTTGACAGTTTTTAGTTTTGTATGCAAAAATAAGCGTAGAATACCTACTTAATTACTTACTTGTGAACCACCACTCCTACTTCTACTTGAGTAGAAATTCCGACGTTACTTCTACTTCTACTTGAGTAGTGACGGTGACTACTTTGACCACCTCTGTCTAATACCGAATACTGTGCATGCATATTTTCTGTACCACCATCACTGCCGTTTGTTATGTATTTTGGTTGGATGAAAATAAAGACTCTCTCTCTCTCTCTCTCTCCTCCAAAAGTCTCGTCAAGCAGTGTTAGAATAAAAATATTTGGAGTGGACTACTGACGGCTCAAAAACGTTTTACCTTAAGCGACGTGTACTGGTATGGTATAGTGAAGCGTATTTCATGCATCGATTGCGATGTAAGTGATTCGCATCATTGATATGCAGGAAGTGTAATGTGTATATGCGTCCGGAAGCGATTCTATACCTAACTTAACGAGAGATATGCTCCTGTGTACACCCGTTACAGCCATGCGTTTTGGAATGATGCGTTAGTACGGGTGTTTTTCAGTATGCACAAAATGACGTGACAAAATGACGAGTTGAGTAAAAATTTCACGATCGCAAAACACATGATCGCGACAAAATTAAAAGGCAGGAGAGTGATAACATGGACTAGTGATTCAATCAAAAATCAAACAAAATATGATTATCATTTTATTAATCAACGTTTCTATTACTTTTATCTGCCCTGAGTCACGATACAAAAAGGCACAATGCGATATGCGATACACAAGACACAATGGTCAATACCGAGAATGCTATTACCGAGAAGGACAATACCGAGAATAGACATTACCGAGAATGTACACCACCGAGAATGGACATTACCGAGAATGCAATATATTGCAATGCAGGCATGTTATGCATATGAACAGGTCGTGTGTATGCATCACGGTGTTGCCACAGTCGGTATCGATTCGCAGGTATAAATTTCTTGACAACGTCCGTCCGAGTAAGCTAGATTCTTGACATTGGCCATTCTCGGTAATATCCATTCTCGGTAATGTCCGTTCTCGGTAATGTCCGTTCTCGGTAATGTCCATTCTCGGCAATGTCCGTTCATGGTAATGTCCATTCTCGGTAATAGTATTCTCGGTAATGTCCATCTCGGTAATAGCATTCTCGGTAATAGTATGGAACCCTGTTAAAGAACAGATGGGAGCATGTCGAAACGTCGGGTAGGAGGGAGAGAAGGTCGTAAGATATTGATACTACTCGCGTTGGTGAATTCTGACACATCTGACAGGTCCAGGAAATATTTCGCACCACGAGACTAAAATATCGTTTACGGTTTCATCCACCGTTTTAAGGCATGGCTAAGTCTGCTGATGCGTGAAAATATAGGATAGAGACGTATAGCGCCGTAGTTGTGGCAGAAGCGACTCCTTTTCTTATTTACAATCCGAATAGTGTGATTCCAAGCAAACTCATTGAGAATCGATGTAATTCTTTGTACTATGCAAGCTTTATCTCAGTTCAGAGTTCAATTTCCTTTCTTGCTGTTACCGTAATACTGCGAGAGATAAGAAGTTTAAATTCGAGCAATTTCGATCGAAGATGTGAAATTACTGTAGAATTATGCTACTTCACCAAAATGTCCATAGTTCATAACAGTAGTTCACGACCTTTTTGCTCTTGCGGCATAATCCGAACGTGACCATTATTAGTTCGCGGCACTCAGGGCTTCAAATCTCCTGAGTTCAAGAGTTGCGAGGGCGATGACTGAAAAGCGACTGTTTCCATCCTACGTCACGTCACCATTTAGCCCTGGTCAATAGTCTGATGATGGAGACTTTAAAGTTTAAAATGTAATCACTTTCGGCCAAGGCAGAAGGGGCCACTGCGTTTTAACAAGTGTTGTCTTAAATAGATGTTCAAGGCGTGAAAATATAGTTTTGGCAGCAGCCATTTCTCAGGAAACTTCCGTATTCGAACTGCAGCTAAACTATGTTCGGGGGTGGCTGGTACTATATTGTACTTCATCAATCTCTGTGGTATCGAGATCACACACCATCTCTCCGAAAGCCTTTCTGGATCGCATTATGTCACTTTTGCACGATCTATACGTTGCAGCAGTAATGAAGGCCTTGGTTGTCCTGTACTGTGCAAGCTCTTCAATTCACAGCGAGTTCTCTGACACGAATGTATTTGCGTGGAAACGACAAGAAAAGACGTTCGTCCTAGTAGCGGTTATATGAGTCTCACATTATTCGAGAAAACAATCGAGTTTATACAACAGCAGTACGAAACAATGGTTGTAAAGTTTATCCGATGAGGGAAACGAATTGCGGAAAAGTCGCAGGACGAAAAAGGGATTTGTGAAGTATTTAGCCAATAGAAATAAGAAGCGCGAAATAGTCGCGGTACGAAAAAGGCAGCGATATCTATGTATAACTTTAGTTTTACGTAACAGAGGTTGTGAAGTTTAGCCGATATGAATACGGATCACGTAATACTCGCGACACGAAAAAGGCAGAGATATCTATGTAGATTGTAGAACTTTAGTTTTACGTAACAGAGATGGCGAAGTTTAGCCAGTGGCGGCTCGTCCTATAGGGCAACTGGGGCATTGCCCCACCTAAAATTCTGTTCAATAACAATTCTTTACCATTTATAGACGCACACCTATCTATATAAACCGAAATCACAGCGAAAATCGTATACTTCTTGTCCTTTCGCTTGTAAATGCCCATATATAGCGAAGTCTATGCGAAAATCGAATTCTCTTCTGTGTTTTAGCTTTGCGAATGCCTAGCCGGGGCTTGCCCCGGTAGCGCTCATAACAAGCTTTCACTGTCTATTCTCTCAAAACCGCGCACAATAAAGAAACGGTGATTTACTCTCTCCTATTCATAAAATTACCGAGCAACCGGGGCACGATAGCTCTGTGCCCTTAAGGTGTGATGTAACAATCGTATCTATAGCTGAACTCTGTTACCGTCATATGCGTTTAGTCGACCTTTGCTGGTATAGGTCGATTTTAATGGGGTTTCACACCATGAAAACTCTTGAAACTTGTTATGTCATGTCGTGATGGTGGTATTTAACACTGCCCCAAGTTTCAGGGTTTCTACTTAAAGTTTAGGGTAGTAATTCCGTTTCCGAAGTTGAGTGTGTGCTGATCCGTCATGTATCGCAAACAGATTTTACTCAAAAGCCGGTATCGGTATCCATTGGTTTTGACGGTGTTCAATACTGAGATCGGTTATGACATTTGGCACGGTAAGTCCTAATGTTAGTATCGAACGCTGTACCAAGTTTTAAGTTTGTCACGGAACTGTGTTAGTGGTAATTTCGTTTCCTAATTCGAGTGAGAGCTGACTCGTCATTTATCGCTAACAGATTATACGCAAAGCCGGTATTGGTCTCTATTGATTTTAACGATGCTCCTTGCCTAGATCCGTCATAAGCTTTTGCACGGTATGTCTTGATTTTAGTATCGAACGCTGTGCCAAGTCTCAAGTCTCAATGATTAGGGCAGTAATTTCGTTATCAAGGTCGAGTATGGTAAAGATGTGCTCCGATCTGACACTTTAGCCTACAACACATTGCGGATTTCACGCAAAAGCCGGTGTATCTGCGGTAACGTTAAGTGAGATGATGATATCATTCTCAGTTTGCATTCAAATATTTACTTTGATCGTATATTCTCCAATGTCAATTTCACCGTGAAATTGTGGCCTTCAAGCCATTTGCGTACAACCCCCCCGTCACTTGATCAGCCTATTCCTCAGTAAATTTTACGCAAAATTCGGTGTTGCTCTGTTCGCATTAATTTTGACAGTGTACCATACCGAAAAGGGCCATGAGGCCACTTCTCGATAATGTCATGTAACAGTGTACCAAGTTTAGGGCTTTCATCCACGTATTTATTCGGTAATATATTTTTCAAAGGCGATTTCGCAGCAGACCTATAAGACAGTAATAAAAACGTATGTGTCGTGTTACAGTCTCCAGTTTCAAGGCCAAAATCTCTTATGCTGTACCGAGACCAAATTTCCGAGGCTGCTATTCTTAGTCCTTTACAATGTTTTGGATTCAATAGGACAGGCCCAATCTATGAGATAACAATTGCGTATCTGTCCGAATTCGTTGACCTTTCCAATCAGGCTTACGCTATCTCTCGAGTTATAGTCATTTCCATTTCTGCAGATAATTAGTCAGGTCTAATGCGAACATGAACCGTGTTGAATCTTTGTTCCGTACGCCGTTTACGCAGTTACCACACTTCAAGTCACAGCTCACCAGCGGACCTCTCGTGGCACATACGTTAAAATCACTGTTGCTGGGAAATTCATGTTACCGTACCATCATTAAGTTACTTGTTTACGTTGGAAAACGCCATTGTGACGTCATCTTGATAAAAAGTCGCTTGCAGCCCTTGCCCCACCACCCGATATTGTCACGAGCCGCCACTGAGTTTAGCCAATAGGAATACGGATCGCGAAATAGTCGTGGTACGAAAAAGGCAGAGATATCTTTTTAAAACTTGCGCAATACACAAAAACGAGTCCGGCTTTGACTAGTTACAAGATGTACGATACAATGTATGTTGGCCACATATAATAGTCCTAATAATACTCTAAAGTCCAATTCACGTTGACAGAGTCAACTACAACGTGATCAGATAGGGAATATTAGATATAAGTCTCACCCGATATTATGAAGACACTGCGTAATATAACCACGGTGATTTACGTACGGTGTCGGTAAGTATAGGCGTGCGGTATACCCACTGAGCTAGATAAACATACCGTGTACGCAAAAGGTTAAGAAGAGATGACACGTGACATCGATACCACAGAGATTTATGAAGTGCAATAGCGCCGCCACTCGTGATAATACTTTAGCTACGGTCTGAATACTGTGGGTTTCTGAAGAAAAGGGCTGCAGCCAAAAATGCTTTTATACGATCAACTCTAATTTGAGATTAGATCCTATTTGGAGCACAGTGCCCATTAAATATCACAGTCTCATTGCCGGTGATGACCTTCACCACCTTGTTGCTCAGAATGCCAATCAGAATTTAGTTGTCCTCAGAGGTGGTCAAAGTAGTCAAGAAAGCTACTCAAGTAGAAGTAGAAGTGGAGACGCCGAAATCTACTCAATTATACGAGTAAAAGTAGTAATTTTGAAAGTAACCTCAAACTACTTCAAGTAGTAGAATTGACTGAATTCAAATCTACTCAAGTAAGTAAGTAGTTTTGAAAACAGTCTTAATTCGTTCGCATGATTCTCAAAAGCTGCAAATTGAGCTTTGTAGAAGGGGCGGAGAGCTTGATTCGTATTGATGCATCCCAGGAGGTATCAATTTTCGACAGAATAAGCATTCTTTCACATCATGGGATGCAAATTATAGTATTGATATGAAAATGCGATACTACCCCTTTGATTGCTCGAAGACCCCGTTTTAGAGAATATCATGACATGGCGCCCATTGAAGGGCTCCAAATTTAGACGAAGAGCAATACAAAGAAGTTGTATCGGATACGGTTTCAACACTTTGCGCGATTAGTATAGGCTAATAACAAATATTGTGGATCGTAAAAATTGCAATTTAGTGTAGCTTTAGTTTCGGAAAATAGAGGCATTACTACACTTGCTTCAATACTTCACCATGTATGTTCTGCAGACAAAAGAACTGAAACTAATTATAGAACTCAAAGTATGATACTCGGAATTGAAAGTGAAATAAAAATACCACTTCTAAATGCGGAAATATACTTCATGTCTTTTGTCCATAAAGCTTCAAAGGTGGTCTGCTGAAACAGGTGTAACGTTAAAAAAAAGCCGGATTTTCCAGATTAGCAGAACACGTCATGGGCTTCTAGATTACGATATGATAGGTAATTGCTGGATTGAGAAACGGTAGTTTCAAACGCTATGGTGGGCCATATTTACTGCGATGAAATATTTGATATGGGTGACAATGCGGTGTGAGCGGACCCACGCAATCCGGTACCTAAATTATATTCATTGATACTTTCGTGAAAACATATTTGTCACTCCATAACTACTGTGCGCGAAGCACAACAAAGGTTCTTGGCTTTACGTGACTTTTATGGATATTAAATGTTGAAAACAGCCCCGAAATTATAAGTAGAGAAAATCAGGTCTACTTGAGTAAGTAAGCAGAGGAAAACTACTTGAGTACTTCGGAAACGTAGAAGTACTTCATTACTGACGACCTCTGGTTGTCCTTCATTTTTTCAATCTTTCTTACCTCTTTTGTTGCACCACCGTCGAGCAGTCCGACTGACAGCCAAGGGTACCGCGGCACACAAGTACCACATGCCCCACGAGTTTCGTTACAGCGCTGCTAATTTGTCTGCGATTGAGCAAGATATATTGATGATATCGACAACCGCGTCTACTGCATATAACTTTATTTTATCTGATAAACCTCCGTTTCCTAACACAGACTTGCCAAAACATTACTCAAAATCAGCATGAAGTTTTATGTCCAGGTATTATATAGACAAAAAGCCTAGACTTGTGAGGCATATAGGTTCATATGTCGGCTTATATTAGTAAAAGTAATCACTCTATTAAGTGCGATGAACGTCCATATGCATATCGCATTCATGCATATTGCACATGCATGTACTCAGTTTATTCGAAGTCAATTTTCAAATCCCACCCTTTCGTACGCTCCTTGAACAATCTATCGAATTCATCGTTTTGAGTTTTGCTAAAGTGGTTTTTCCAGTCTCCCACTTCCCCCTTCCTCATGAATTTCGATACCTTGAAGTCGAAAGCACCTAATTTGGCCATGTGAGAGTAGTTGACCGTATTGTTATCTTTCATGCTCTCAAAAGTACAATGCTTGGCAATGGCGTCGATTTGCTCTTCCGACAGTTCCTTTTCGAGGAATTTCGCCATTTTTTTCAATTCTGCCTTAAGATCCTTTTTGAGACTTTCGTAAGACACGAAGTAAATGCTTTCGGGCCGTTTTTGGGAGATCTGCAATCAGATGAGGATGTCACAATGTGCATATATGGCACATCGCAGTATATCAAGTCGTGTAATAGTAATTGCTTGTCAAAGAAGTAGTGAGGATGCTTCTGAACAGTCTATCGTCACAGCGAAATACTTTACACGCAGCAATTTGCAGGGTTATTTCCAGAGGTGATCAATGTAGTCAAGAAAGCTACTCAAGTAAGAGTATAAGTACTTTTTCCATAAGCCACCTAAAACTTCTTGAAGTAGAAGTAGAATTGACCGACTTTAAATCTACTCAGGTAAGTAAGTAGTCTTAATTCGTTCGCATGAACTGTCAAAAGCTGCAAATTGACCTATGCGGAACGTGAGGAGAACTTGATGCGTATTGATGTATCCCATGAGATATCAATTTTCGACAGAACAAGCATTCTTTCGCATCATGAGATGCAAATTGCAGTATTGATATGAAAATGCGATACTAACCCTTTGTTTACTAGAAGACTACGTTTTAGAGAACATCATGGCATGGCGCCCTGTACCCCATATTATAAGGCATCAAGTTTAAGCGAAGAGCAATACGGAGAGGTTGTATCAGATACGGTTTCAACACTTTGCACGATTAGTATACGTTAGAAACAAATATTGTGGATCGTAAGATTTATATTTAGTGTAGCGCTATTTTCGGAAAATAGAAGCATTACGACAGTTGCGTTTATGCGTCAACATATGTTCTGCAGACAAAAGAACTGAACGTAGATAGAACTCAAAGTATGATACTCGGAATTGAAAGTGAAATGCAAACACCACTTCTAAAAAGCGGAAAATATATTTCATGTCTTTTGTCCATAAAGCTTCAAAGATGATCTGCTTAAACAGGTGTAACATTCAGAAAAGCCCGATTTTCCAGATTAGCAGGACACGTCATGGGCTTCTAGATTACGATATGATAGGTAATTGCTAGTTGCGAAACGGTATTTCAAACGTTATGGTGGGCCTCAGTTACTGTGATGAAATATTTGATATGGGCGACAATGCGGTGTGAGCGGAACCAAGCGATCCGGCACCTCAATTAAATTCACTGATACTTTCGTGAAAACATATTTGTCACTCCATCCAGTGTTGGGATCAAGTCACTACCTTTGAGTCACGAGTCATCTCGAGTCATTGCAGATTTTGACTCAAGTCAAAAGGTGACTCGAGCCAAGTCGAGTCACTCGTTTTATGGAGGTGACTCGAGTCAAGTCGAGTCAAGTCAAGTCAAGTCACGAGCCAAGTCACAATTCCAGTCAAATTGAATTTTTGAAGTACGAGTGATGATTCAAAGTCATTACATTTTGCTAGCTGTGTGAAAGACAGATTAATTGATCATTTATCTTGAATCAAATAACGAATATCTAGTTAAATATTCATGCAAAATAGGACCTAATGCGAAGCTTCGAGAAGTTGAAACAAAGTGATATGGTACAATAGCCTACACTACCCGTCTACACATCCGTGAGAATATAAACGCAAGAACGGGGCCTACGATAAGTTATCGTAGGCCCCGGCACGAACTATATTTGTTCGATTTAAATCATACTAGAGGGTTGGTGAATATGAGCACTGCGCAACGTAAGCATTGGAGCCGTCTAAGAAACAGGGACACATTGCTATTTAGATTAATCTTCTACCGCTACTACTTCGACAACGTAAGCTGTGATCGTTTAGTTTGCGGTCAATCATTGCTTACTAAAAACATGGGTCAGGGTCAATTTGTATGTGATGTAACAATGGAGGATCAGTGTAACGTAGAATCAGTGACTGACTGGTTGCTCTCACAAATGACGCCGGCGTATCTTGAACAATCCGAACATAGACAAGATACAATGATTTATTCGACAACATTTACTTGATGACTTGAAATTGACTCGTAAATTTTACTACGAGTCACGAGTCAATGCCCATTTTTGAAGCTCCGAGTCAAGTCAAGTCAAGTCATTTTTCCAAAGTGACTCGAGTCAAGTCATGACTCGAGTCATCCCAACACCGCTCAATACCTACTGTGCGCGAAGCGCAACAAAATTTCCGGGCTTTACTTGACTTTCATGAATATTAAATGTTGGTACTGCGTGAAAACAGGCCCGAAATTCCTCCGGCTACCTTTCGTATTGGGGGATTAAACTACTACTCGACAAACTGAAAATAGCGAAAAGTAAGTAAGTAGATCACAAAATATTACGAAGTAGAAGTAGAGAAAATCAGATGTACTTGAGTAAGTACCAGAAGTAGTGGAAAACTATTGTACTTCCAAAAAGTAGAAGTACTACGTTACTGACCACCTCTGGTTATTTCACGTGCACGGCTGAATACAATGATTCGCAATCCTAAATATGAACTATATAGGGCTCGGCGATACGCAATACTGAAAAACAAACATTTCTTGGCTATATATATTCGTCAATGCTGTGAATGCGATCGTAGTGATGGAAACGAAAGGGTTACTGCTATACCTCCCAAAATCCGTGAACATGCTCGAACCACGATCCGAATACGCAACCATTATCTGAGAACAATTTGACGTATTCATCCCAAGTCCCCGGATCGGGAGTCTGAAGGTTCATCCGTTGGAAATGATAAAAGGAGACGCACACGTCTTTCGGATTGCGGTAGGCGCAGACAATCTTGCCGACCGGTTTACTTTGCAACTCCTTCGGCAGGAATTGGAATGGCAGATGGCTTTTGAGGAATCTGCGATCGTACATATGGTTAGTGCGTACGTTTATCTAGACTCCTTGTTGCCTATCCCACTGTAGCCACAGAGAGTGAGAGAGTCCAGCTCTACATTCACCAAAAGACACCCATATACTGACGCCAGTGTGGAGCGGATCGACAAATTATCTGGTCCTACTCGGATCCTGTTTTTCAAAGCTCTGGCCCCACTGCGGTCCGACTCTTATAGCTTCCGGATTCTAGAAATGACCGTGACCCGGTCTGAAAAACTCCGATAATAATTATATACCCACCGGATGGTATTGAATATTGATTGAAACAATACAAACAGGAAATTAAATACTAAGCATGTGGTTTATTTCCATGAACGTTTCACTGTACCTATTCATTCGAGGGTGGAAGAGGGTAAGGCTGTCATATTCTAAGTAAAAAGTACTGATCCCGCTCCGATCCGACTCCGGCCGTATCAGAAAAAGTACTCATCCGACTCCAAACCGGCTCCGGCCAAAATGCGAAAATCCGGCCGGATATACAATCCGACTCAGGTCCATGCTGCCCCATAACTGAAGCATGAAAGAGAGTCACTGAAGAGTGAGGGTAATCTGACAATGCTGAACAATGCTGAACAATGCTGTCTGGCTCTTTTTCTCTTGAGCTACTCTCTCGTTTCGCCAGACAGCATTGTTGCGTCCCAATGCCAATCTCCATAACAATGAAAAATTCGAGGCTGATTGTGGGAGTTCCAGGGCCACGAGCGGAATAAAATTTATATTTTCGTAATCAGTGCAGAGTCAGCTTTCGATTGATACCCGTTTTACCAAGTTTAATGCTCGGCAAGCCGGTCAAAAATGACCGTCAAATTGCCTGTAGCCAAATGGAAAATGTGACGTGATACAATTTCACTGAGCCGCGAGATTTGCCTGTGTCGACACCATATAGGACACTATGGTGAGACGATCCAGCAGACTGACAGTAAACACACATCGTCAAAATGTGATTTACTCCTGTATCAATTTAGGCCTGTCACGAAAAGAATCATCACATTTATAACTATTTGAATAGAATTTTTGTTGTACTTGATTACTTGAGATATATTAACTATAAGATATAGACACCATATGGGCGGACAAATGTATGATGCCATCATAAAAGCTATCGGATTATAATTTTCAGCTACTATGAATATTTTGAATCTAGCAGATTGATCATAGAGACTGCGATCTAATATCAAAACATTTTTAAGTTGAGCATTGTAATTCCAATCCAGGATTCGGCTATACTTCTGATATTAATATTAATATAATATAAATATATTAATGAATGTGTCCTAATGATTGAAATGTCGAAACGCCGAACGGCCCATTGTTGTTACATCGTTGGAGCGTACCACTACGGTACTCGGTACCTTTAAGTGGCCTTATAGTTACATCTTTGGTCGCTAAACCATGTTATTAACAGATTGCCAATGGTTGTCATAGCTACTTGCCTAGATAGCGAAATACCAAGCTGCGACCTTCTGATCTATTACTATTCCCCTGAAACGCGATTAGTTTGTTGCGTCCATGGTTCTAACAAATTTACGGCATTCCGAGTCATTCCAAGTCCACTCGAGTCATTTTCATTTTGCCATCAAGTTAGCCCTAGTCTGCGTAATTTTAAGAAAGGCCGCGTCCAAGTCCAACTCACAAATTTCAGTCACGAATCGTCTAAGGGTCAGGTTTTGTCATCATGAATATTACAAATGTGGCGAAATAGTGAATTTTCCACTGCATGGTAGCGTTTGCAATTTATGTGATAGTGAAGTTTGATGAATAGTTTGAGGCTTTCGGAGCAATTTAAGAAGGAATTTTCACTTTATAACCTGAAAAGATATATGTGACACTTATATATTGTCAAATTAATAAAAATCTAAAATGAGGTCGCGGGCCGCACAAAATGCTTTGGCGGGCTGCATGCGGCCCGCGGGCCGCGTCTTTGAGACCTCTGGATTAGAAGGACATATCATGCTATCGTATGGTACGAAATTTTAGCGTATGGGTATGAAAATGCGCATGAATAGTATGGAATGGGAAATTTCAAGTATGGTATGGCAAGCAAGGCTCCACCACAGTCCCATGGGCGAAGTGTGGCCCGTCAGGTCATCATATGTGACCGGTGAGATGCTTGATGGTTTGGAATTAAATTGGATACTAACGTAATGTGATCAAAATTATATTGTTTCCTTCTTCCATAGGCAACCTAGAAATAATCAGCCTCAAAACCAGAAAAGCAAAACCTAAGCACATGGATTTATAATTCCCATTGCTGCATCATACCGCAGGGTCGACGGCTTGAACCGATGCACACGAAACAAGGGACATTCGCAAATATATCCTACACAAACAGTAAAAATCGAATTAGCTGTATTTCAGATGTAATTCATCATGTTGGTGATCGTAGCTATGGCAATCAACAGCGAAAATTTTTAGACAACAGATATTTTTTATACAAGGTTGTTATTTATTTTATATTATTTTAAACACACCCATATTACCTATATGCCTATTATCAGGCACATGCAGCAGTTAACACACATATTGTACGCATAAAAATAGTCGTAGCTCAGCTACCATTTATCAAAACTAGATAGCGAGTCTTTTCTTTGGGCCACTCATTCATTGCTTGCGGACCATTCCAGACATCTGGTATATCGGGCGCATCAAGAAACCCATAACGGAAACCA
Organism: Botryllus schlosseri; assembly: GCF_051294905.1. Lineage (NCBI taxonomy): Eukaryota > Metazoa > Chordata > Ascidiacea > Stolidobranchia > Styelidae > Botryllus > Botryllus schlosseri. Next base: position 20,375,303 of record NC_137245.1, on the reverse strand, counting down.
AGCGTCACCGACTTAGCTGTCTCGACGTCCGCCTCGTTGCATACCAGCCAAACTATTTCTTGCATCCAAGTAGTGCCTATATATAAATATTATCGTAAAAATGTAGGTACATGTTTGGGGATATATAGGCCTATACATGAAAGTTGTTCTTGGGTCTCGCTCGAATAGCGTGCATTTGTTTTTCTCCGATCATCACGACATATACCGTGATTTATTCAATGCAGAACGATAGTATTTGAAGGACGAAGGAAGGAACGATTGAAAGTGTGCTGGAGTCATTGCAGCAACGGGAACACAAGAAAAAGCAAGGATTTTGAGACCATACCAATGTAACGACTCATTTAGAAGCCATTATGTACACTGAGGCTGATAAGTTCAAAATCATTAGGTTAATCTAGTGCAGAGGTCCCCTCCCAATATCCCGGAAAACGAGAAGACCAAGACAATTTTTAGCAATTTGAAATATCTATCTCCATCTCGTTGAAATTTATAATGGACAGCCGTAGTATAGGCTACATAAACCAATACGAAAAATTACGAAAAAACAACATATTCATGAAAATTTTCTCAGAGGATGTTCCTAGTTGCTACCCGGATCGATATTCCCCCATTGAGACTACAGATCACGATTTTCTAATTGCAAACATGATTTGCAAATTTTGTAATTAAAACTCGCGATTGTAATTTGAAATGCAGGAATTATCGCACATACAGACAATATCGTTCTATGTATATTACTATCGTTATAACTCCTCCGATTATTTACCGCAGTGGTTCCCAACCTGTGGTACGCGAAGGTCTTCCAGGTGGTTCGCGAGTAGATTCTGTTGTTGTTTTTTGACCGAAGGGAGTTATTGGTTCAGGTGGAGTTGATTTTGAGTGTTTTTTGAAGCCGTCGTCGTCGTGGTATAAGGTCGTCATCGTGAGTAGGGGCAATCCCACCAATGACGGCCTACGGGGAAAGATCTAGTCGTAAAGCATTGAGATTCTTACCTAACTTAATTCCGTTTTAATATATTTAACCCCAAGAATTCCAAATGGATACACTACAAAAACCATAAACAGCGCCTTACAATGGGCAGTTTATTTTCTGTTTCGCTGCCTTCGGCAGCTCAATTTGGAGGGCACATTATTGACTGCCTTCGGCGCGCGCAACATATGTAGGTGGTATACGCGAGCACTGCATAAAACCTCGAAATGGTACGTGGGTGGAAAAAGGTTGGGAACCACTGGGTTACAGTGTCTGTGGGTATGGCCCGAGTTGTCGAAAGTTACTCAACCTCAACGGCAAGGAATTCGATGAGAAGACGTTCAATTCATATGGAAAATAGTCGTATAACAATAGGCCGCACCACAGTCAGTTCCAGATTGTATTGAGTCGGTGTTTCGTTGTTTAAAAACATCCCGGCTTCTGACATTTGAACCCTCAAGGTTTGTCATTCAATGAGATTTGGACTCACTGTGAAAAGCTGCCTCAGCAATGGCTATCCTTTCATGATCCTAAACGCGTTCCTATGAATGCCAATGTTACTTAGAGCCGAGCAATATGTTTGAATTATTACACCAGATAATCAAGCAATATCTATACAATTTACAAGTTTTGCAGTTAGCTATACATCAATACCTCATTGAACATAGATGTTGCAATGCACTTGCTGCTATAACTATTCCTGCTCGGTAAATATCACTTTATGATGCGTTATGTCCTGAACTGGTCAGTAACGAAGTACTTCTACTTGTCGAAGTACGTCCACTTGTCGATGTACTTCAAGTAGATTTTTCCTACTCGCAGTATTTCCTTAAGTGGTTATAATTTCAGATTTCTACTTCTACGATGTCTACTTTGACCACCTCTGGTAATGTCATGCAGTATGTCCTGTACCCGGATTAAGATTACTTGTCGAATACTCAGGCAATGTAGAAGAAACATTACAAACCTGATTTGGGGTAAGCGTCGACGATGACGTCGGTCGGTCGCATAACGAAGTCCGGCACCTTCTCTGTGATCTCTTTCCACGGTCCTGGAACCAACACTTCTCCATTCTCCATAGAAGCTGTAAGTGACGGTGGTCGTTTGCCTGCCATGATATTGCAACGCCTACAATCTACAGCTCAGAAAGGTGTTCAGAAATCTACGCTGTAAATACGATAAGGATACCACAAGGTAACCTCACATTCTGCAAGAAGCCCTTCGTTTATGGCAACCCCATGACTAACGAACACTGTTTTTACTGATACCCGTATCATTAATACAATAATATATAGAATTGTCGTTTTATGGGTTTTCCGAACTCCGAGGTATTGCTTGTGACACTCCCCGTATCGATGCACATGACTGAAGACAACTCGAACGTGACCCTCAACTCGCTGTTGAGAAGTTCGTACCGATTGATGTGATCACTGATATCTCCATATCAGTTCACTTGGCAGTGATCTGTCTCCTGTCTCGCCATTAAAGGTCAAAATTCAATTGTACCACGAAAAATACCACACTGCGGCGCACAGGCCGCATCAGTAGGCAATTGTGCCTGCTTAGCAGTTCAAACGGATAGCTGCACCAATACTGAAACTTTCTGATTTATGCTGTAATGATACGGAGGGAAATTTAATTATCATGCATCGTGCCACTCATTCTCGTGTTCATTCGTATCGGCAATTAACTTTCTACAAGACTATCCTATTTTCCGAGCCTGATTGCCTTCTCTTAAGTCAAGATATTGCAGGCTAACGAGACCCTTGCCCTATATACGAATGTGAATGAGCTATCACCTCTTACACGCCGAAGCTTGCACGATATCATGTTCCTGATGAGCGATAAGGAAAGGTCGCATCAGCAAAGCAACTATTTGTGTCTACCCTGCAGCCCACACTAGCTATATACAAGCCACACAATTGAGCTTTGAGTGCTATTGTCCATAGCATAAAAGGTATCGCCGCGAGAAACATATATTCGAATCGATGAAATATCCAGGAACTTATATTATCATCCGTGTATTATTATATTCTTTACAGAGATGAACATGGATTAGAATTAGGATTTGTGAAAACCGGATTTGTGAAATTTTATCGGATTAGGACAAAATGTCGGGGGAGATAGCATAGTGGTAACGATAAGCGCCTGTGGAATCGGGCGGCCGCGGATCGATTCCCGTCGGAGGTTCATCTGGGCTCCTCTTCCTCCGCCGTCGCCGTTCTTACGGCGACAAAAAGCCCAGAGAAAGAAAGCACTCACAGGGAATGGAAAGAACTAGAAAGGGCCGCGGCTTCAAAAAGATCGGCATCGAAAAGAACTGGTATGTCGGGCCCTCTAGGCCGATGTGGATGTCAGTCTTAAAGGATCGCAACTCGCAACTGCGTGTCATTCGATATCCTCCTATCTGTTCGTTACATCTCATGGTGTCTTATCGCATTGTACATTGTGTGTGACTTGTTCAGATGAAAAATATAACCCAACGATTATTATTATTATTATAGGATCGGACCAGGATTTCAGATTAATATTTTAATGGATTAGGATTAGGATTTGATTTACCGATTTTCGGGAGATTGATGTCCTGTAGCGTATGGCGACAAAGTTTTTCGTCCTAACAAAGTTACTTCATGTACTTTGACACTCATTATGCGTGTTATTTTACATAATTAGAGGCATAAGATGTAGGCTTTCTAAGAGGAATTCCAAGTTTATATAGGATTAGGATTAGGATTGGAATATCCCAAGTTTTTGGATTACGACTAGGATTAGGATTTTAAGAAGGAAGAAGAGAACCCAAAAATCAAGATAATTGGCAACTTGAAATCGGGGCTGGCGCGAATTTTTTTTGAAAAAGTAGCATAAAATTTCAAAAATACTCTTTAATTTATGCTAACTCACGAAATAATTTTGGGCGCCCTTCGAGCTCGCCCCCCCCAATTGAGGGGTTTGGGGTGCGGCAGTTACGGGCCTGACCCCAGTCGCACGGATTTGGTTTTTGCGATACATTAAACATACCAATGCAAGATGGATCCAGTACGCCTGCCAGATTTTTTACAACGATGTATTCTTTATATCAATTTCATTGATTGGTTGAATAAGCAACATTCGCTGACTAACCGACATGTAGCGTATTTCGCTTTTGATGTTCTTTGATTGCAAGTCAAGCTCCCAGCAGAGAGTCACTCAATATTCACAAATACAGAAAGCTGGATATTTCGAGAAAACTTTTTTAACAAAGCAAGGAAACTTCTTAAGATTGGCATGGTGTTGCTCGTTTAGTGATGATTTTTTATGCTGCTATAGCGCCATACATAGAGTGACTCAAAGTTGAAATGCAAGGAATTTCAACTAAAGATGTTATAATGACGTGAAAAATTGTAATATGTGAAAATGGTTCACAACGCAGAACCTACCAAGGCCCGTTTGTGAACGTGAACCTCTAAATACCTGAGGTTCACACACAGAACGCCAACGTGCACCTCACGTTCACACAATCCCTAGACTGGATAACAGTACGTTTTAACTTTCGCTTGATATGAAAGGTCAAACGATACAGCGTTTTACATCGTTAATTCGAGTATACAAATATGAATCCATGGCGAAGCCAAAACTACCAAAAATAAAATCTGAAAAATTACAAAAATACGCTATTGCCAAAAATAACACTATACCTGGCGATCAATAATCAGAGAGAAGAGTAAACACGGCGGCGCCTGTATGATAATGCAATTTTCAAATCCATAATGTGTTTCTGATCATCGACGAGAAATGAACTAAACTCGCTTCGAAGTGGCGTTCCCAATTACATATTCACCAGAGGTGGTCAAAGTAGTCAAGAAAGCTACTCAAGTAGAAGTAGAAGTAGTGACGAAAAAATCTACTCAAGTACAAGTAGAAGTACTTCTTTCGTGAGCAACCTAAAACTACTTGAAGTAGAAGTAGAATTGACTGACTTCAAAAGTACTCAAGTAAGTAAGTAGTTGTGAAAACGATCGTGATTGGATGGATTATAAAAAAGTGCAAATTGAGCTATGGGATATAGGTGACGAGCTTGATTCATATTGATGCATACCAGCAGGTATCCAATTTTCGATAGCATAAGCATTCGTCCACTTCATGGGATGAAAAGGATAGTATTGATAAGGAAATGCGATACTAATCCTCTGTTTTCTCGAACAACACGTTTTGGAAAATAGCATGGTATGGCGCCATCCCCCATATTATAAGGCCCGTAGTTTAGTCGAAGAGCAATATGGAGAAGTTGTATAAGATACGGTGTAAACACTTTGCGCGATTAGTAAACGTTAATAAAAAATATGGTGGACCGTAAAAATGCCATATTGTGTAGCTTTATTTCCAGAAATGAAAGGCATTACTGCACTTGCTTTTATACTTCAACATGTATGTTATTCGAACGAAAGAACTGATATTAATTATAACTCAAAGTATATGATACTGGGAATTGAAAGTGAAATATAAATATTACTTCTAAAAGCAGAATATGTATTTCATGTTTTAGTCCTGAAAGTTTCAAAGGTGTTATGCTAAAACAGCTATAAAACTTTAAAAAAAAGTCAAAGTACACTCTTCCAGATTAGGACACGCCATGGACATATATGCTAGATTACGATATGACCAGAAAATGCTAGATTGCGAAACATCAGTTTCAAACGTTATGATGAGCCATATATACTGTGATGAATTGTTTCTTATGGGTGAAGGGCGACAATGTGGTGTGAACGCAACCACGCCAGCCCTCCACCTAAATTATATTCACCGATACTTTCGTGAAATCATACTGGTCACCCCGTATCCACTGCGCGCGAAGCGCGACGAAAATTCTGTGCTTTACTAAACTTTTATGAAAATTAAATGTTAATACTCCGTGAAAACAGCTCCGAAATTCCACAGGCTATCTTCCTGATTGGAAGATTGAACTACTTCTACTTGACAAACTGAAAATAGCGAAAAGTAAGTAAGTAGATCACAAAATATTAAGAAGTAGAAGTAGAAGTAGCGAAAATCTGATCTACTTGAGTAAGTACCAGAAGTAGAGGAAAACTACTTGAGTACTTCGAAAAAGTAGAAGTACTTCGTTACTGACCACCTCTGATATTCACATACCCCCCGCATTCCTGATCGTTAGGTAGCTTGTTCGCACTGTCGTTAAATTAGGGTTACCATTCGTCCTCCTTTTTCAGGTTTCTGAAAATGTCTTCCGAAGACGCCTAAATGTCCTCCTTCTTGAGATTATGTCATATTTTTCGATAATTGTGGTTATTCATAGGGCGAAGTTCGACGGACATACAGTAAATCAGCAGTGAAGTAACACTCCGACGGCGATTTCGGACTCTGAGACGGTAAGTTGACCTTTTTTTTATTCAACCGACCATGAAGTGGGAAAAATTAAAAATTTCCCTTTTTTCAAGATTTTCTTCCGGTATTCTGTGTTTGAATTTTTTTTTAAAGTGTCTTCCTTTCCCGGAACCAACATATGGTAACCCTACGTTAAATATAAGCCTGTAGCGCAACGTGATATTGCCGACGAAGAATTCGAGAATCAACCAGTAAAGTAAACCAAATGATATCAGTTTACAGTGATCTCCGTCGCTGGAGTTATTTATCATTTTTTGGAGGATCTGATTGAGCCGCGTATAGGCGTGTATGGAAATATAGATAGCTAACCTAACAGTAGGTTAGTTATCTAAATAATGTAACCAATAGAATAGTTGGGGTATGCCTAGTTCCTACCTTCGCGTGTGGTGCACTGAGACCTCGGAAAGCCGACTAATTATGCAAAAGTGAAGAATAAACATTAGATTCATTCTTTTACTGTTGTCTATAACTGCTGGTTGTGATTTAAAATGTACATTTTAGTTCCCCCACGTTTCGAAAAAGATCATATGGCTCTCGCGGATACACAATTAAAATATGCATATTGCAAATGACTCCCGACCCATCTAGCTAAGCTAAAATGTCTCATGCTCAACTGTTATTTTTCACTGCATTACATGCTCAAATGATGTCGGACAACCGGCTTGATTAGTGCAGGTCTTACTTATAACATCCCATCAGTTTTTATACAGAAAATATGGCAGACACGACGAATACCATATGTAGTGAACTTCGATTTCGCGCACCATTACGTCTCGAATATTCAATTGTGATGTGTCAGTTGATTGTCATCGTTGTATGGCTCTTGTGTAATAGAATTGAAAATACAGAGCCTATAAGGGTTTTTCGACGAAAAAAGTCTAAGACCCTGAGATAGAGTATGGTAATTGCCACGTCATAATTACCGCAGTATCTACAACATGTAATAAATATAGGATTATAAAGCTTACGTACGATGGTTGAAATGACATTTCTGTGAAATATGCACCAATCCACATCATTATCGCAAAGAGCAATGAAATAGACATACCACGAGTGGTTTGTACATTCCGCGCCACCAATCAGCCATTTAAACACTGTGTACTATAATGAGCGACAGGTCCCGCTAGCAAATATATCATTATTAAGTTACAATAAGATAATCAAATCATAACGGCATTTTCGGGCTGCGCATGGTATTCGTGAACATAACTATACATCCGTGGCTCCATTACTATTTACTGGTGTTGTAAAACCAATTTTTTTCAAATTTTTCTGCCAACCCCATGAAATTATTGCGCTGTCTTCAAAAACGATGTAAAACAAATTTGACTAAATTCCAACCCGTAGAAGCGGAGTTATTTGAGTTTTTCGATGACAATTCTTGGATTATCCACCGATCACCGACCATCTACGGCGATGTCCTGTTTCTTCAACACCCCCTGTAGGACCATCTTTAACCCTCGGGTCCTCTGAGTGTTTACACCCCTCTCAAAATCTAAATCGCCCACTGAGAGCGCTGGCGCCAAGGTTAAGACTAAAAGCCGTCATGGGCTCCACTAGGGTTGCATTTAAAACAAAAATCAATTTAGAACGAACATGTTTTTAAGCCGAATATTCAATTGTGGCGTCATAGTGGATCGAGATTGACAATTGAAAATATAGGGGTAAATATTGCTCCTTTAAAGAAATATCTGTACTATCGCTGTTGAACCGACTATTGTGAGGGTTCCAACCATCCCATATCGATATATGTCGGCTATATCGGGTGGTAACTCATAAAACATGATTTTTTGGAAGTATTTAATAATTATGGCATAATTTTAAACTTAAAAAAACAACAATATTTTAAAAGGCCTTTGTTTAAAACATGTTTTAAACAAAATGTTTTAAAACACCATATGTTTTAAATGCAACCCTAGGCTATACACTATTCGTGACATACTATATTCGCAAGCGTAATTATATTAGTTATATTACATTAGAAGTACTCGTTCGCTTCCAAATACTTAATTCCAGAATGATGGCGGAAGTGGTATAAGAAAACCAATACATATATACGACCTCGCAAGGTTACGAAGCTAGTAAAATGTCTGCACCGTCGTAATACTTTCAATGCTACATCGTTCAATGTACCAGTTCAAAATCTATTTTTAAAGTCCAATCCTTTGTCAATTTCTCGTAGATATCATCAAATACAGCGTTCTGCTCGGGCGTGAAGTGATTTTTCCAATCTCCGACTTCCCCCTTTCTCATAAATTTCGACAATTTGAAGTCAGCAAATCCGAGATCATCCAGATGCGAATAATTGGTGCTTTTATTCTTCTGCATGTTGCCGAACGTACAGTAATCGACAATGGCGTCGACTTTATCGTCAGACAAATCTTTCTCCAAAAATGTGGCTAGTTTTTTCACTTCCTCCTTCAAATTCTTCTTCATACCTTCGTACGTTAACAGGTAAACGTTGCGATGCTCCTGAGAGGCCTGGAAGTTTTATATACATTTCATTTTCGATGAGAATGCAGTAACCTGTATTAATTGAAGCATTGCCCACACTTATCAGTCCACCGGCATACGTAGCCCTCATTACCACAGCCGCACGGCTGTCAAAAGATGGTCCACCACATATACGATTACTTACTCTATGGACCATACGGACAGTTGTACACTGTAAAAGTACATTATACTTGAATACTCCAATGTGTATGGGCTTGATAGTAAGCTACAATACTTATCATTAATGCTATAGTCATCTTTCATAGTGTATTGTGATCTATCATCGTGGAGATTGTAAACCAAACTCATTTGCCAATGATACAGGCCTATATAAGCAAACATAAAGAGTGGTGCAGTGTGCTAAGCGACACCAATAGGTGCTGGTTCAACTTCCAGCTCTGCCAAACGTATGTGTATAGGAGGTTTTCTGTATTCCTCCATGGCGATCCCGCTGCAGTCTTAAAAACGCAGAACATAAGTGAGCCGATCTCAAAGTGGGCAACAGAGAAATGGACGTGGGGGCCAGAAAGCGAGAGTGACCGTAGAATGCGAATGCACGAGGGAAAGACTTCCGCCACGAAGATTGCCAAAGTAGGACATTATTGGTTACAAGGGAATGGAAGATTTAGTCGCACTTTTTAATTTGTTGTTGTCGAGATTCAGAATTAGAGCGCGGTCCCATTTAAGGAGACATATTTTTACATATGTCACCAGTGGACACGCATGAACATGTCCCTATCTCCCTTTACACATACAGAGACGACCCTATTTATAGCCAGATTTCTCGTGGATGTAGGAAAAGTAGGCAGTCAGACTACGGCGATGCATAAGATGGCTAGATCAACTGTGCCGTGACGTAATATGTGACATGCTCGCCGGTGAACTTCGAATTCAAAAGATTTTGTCCCCTGTAAGGGAACTTCGCGGTATTTCGGTTTAATGCACATTCCAATGTCCCGAAGCCACCGTACTGAATAGAAGCGAACCTAACCTAACTCTGACACTTTAAAACACAAATCGGAGCTTAGTGTAAGCAGTCAAATGGTCGATGGTTGTCCAATCATGACGACCGCATGGTTATTGTTCGGTTGGGATCCAGCAATTCTGATCTAGCACATTTTCAGTATACATATTAAGTAAGGATACGTAAAGTCTAAATATATCACCTGCCAGTGACTGTGCACATGATCGAACCAGGAACCGTACAGGCATTTTCCGGAAGAGAACTTTTCCACGAATTCATCCCACGTTCCCGGTTCCGGCAACATTTTATTCATCCGGTGAAAGTGGTAAAACGAGACGCAAACGTCTTTCGGGTTTCTGATTACAGAGACCATCTTGCCAACGACTTGCGTGCGAAATTCATGCGGGAGAAATTGCACTGGCAAATGCGACTTGATGAATCTGAATGATAATGACAGTCCTAATTAGTCTTTATACCGGGGTTGTAACCAAGTCACTAAGCTCCGAGTCACAAGTCAATTCCACTTTTATAGTTTTGACTCGAGTCAAGTCGAGTCATTTTCAACTCACCACCGAGTCAAGTCCGAGTCCAAGTCATTGAGCAGAGGTTCGAGTCCGAGTCATGGTATTATGACTCGAGTCCGAGTCCAAGTCATTTTGTTGACTGCTTAGTTTCCATTCAATGTCTTGTTAAACTCACTTTTATAACCCTGTTTCGTGATATCGAATGGTTCGCATTTATAATATACTGGTTTTCATCACTTTTTGCAGTTTCTGGTCTCATTTTCAAGTAACAGTATACCAATAGACGAAATCCCATACGGTGGTTACTTTACTGTTCTTCGAAATTACAATGAAATGTCGGTGTTGACCGTCTGAGTCTCGAGTCATATGACTTGGTTCGAGTCATGCGCAATGACTCGAGTCCAAGTCGAGTCAATACACAGATTGAATCGAGTCGAGTCGAGTCATTTCCGTATTTTGAGAAAATGACTCGAGTCAAGTCGAGTCATCAGAAAATCGTCACTCGAGTCTGACTCAAGTCGAGTCATGACTCGAGTCATTACAACCCTGCTTTATACAAATGGTTTTATACTAGTATGTAGTGGAAAATACCTTCTCTTCTCTTTTGGCCACCTTTCCAGTGCTTGATACCCATTTCCAAGTACTGGCGAATCGGGAGTTTCCAAAAATCCGTACCTCAATCCTAGCTTGTTGTTGTTGGCAGTGACAGTATCTGCGTCGTTGCAAATCTGCCATACGAGCTCTTCTGTCCAAGTTGTCCCTACAGTACAGATATATTGTAATGTTAATTAAAATAAACTCGAAAGTAAGTCAACTATGTGATTAGTTTTTATCTGTCATGTTGGAACTTGACAAGTGGTGTACAGGATCTCAGTTGCCATCGGTACATTATATGCCTTTATGTAGCTCATGTTTAGTGTTGTCTCGGCCGGTGAGTATCGCACGTGAGATTGATAGATTGTTTAGGTGTTGATTGGATTTTAGTTTGATGGGCGAGTGCAATTGGCCAGCAGCTCGCATGTGACGGTGTAGAGCAGGGGTGGGCAAACTTTTGAGCTCGTGGGCCGCATTCAACACCTGAATCCATTCGCGGGCCGCACTATATAAAATTGGGATTATGAAACACAATATTGTAGGGTTACCATACGTCCTCTTTTTTTATTTTTTTGAAAGTGTACTCGGAGGATGCCCCTTTGTCCTTTTTGTCGAAAATCTAGGTCATACTAATAGCAAAATGCGACTGATATGTCGTAAATCAGCACCGAAGTGTCGCTATGGCGGGTATATCGGGAGCTGGGCGGAAAGTTGACCCTTTTTTTAGTCAATCTCAACCACCTGCCAATGTGGAGTGGAAAACGGTATTTTGGGCGCTGAGCGAGAAAGTTGACCTTTTTTTAAGTCAACCGACCACAAAGTGGGAAAGATTTACCGTTTTTTGAGAATTTTTCTCGGTTTTTGCAAGTCTGAAAATCTGAAAAAGCGTTCTCTTCTCCGATTTCCAAAATATGGTAACCCTACAATATTGGTATTCCGAGTTGGTATTTCTACATGAGGCGCATCTTTGTGGGGTTCTGATGGCGAAGAGCGCTAGTATAATAAAATCGAAAAAGGAAGGTAAATTGAACCGCGCGCGGCGCGAAGAAAATTTCAAGATTAATAAAATTCTTTCAAGAAATCAGGATTCAATTCGTAAATTCAAAGTGTATGTCGACGGCCACCAACACATACTAATTGAATTGCGTGTCCACGGCCGCACAAATTTTCTTCTACGGCCGCAGGTTGGCCACCCCTGTTTTACGCATACAGAGAACGAATCTACCTAATACACCCGCGAATCGTTTTCTCCGAACGCAGCACTAAAATTAATAAACGTTGCTGGAGTCGCCGATCTAAAATCACACTCGTGATCCGAATTATATCAATCCCGTTTAGGATTTCTGTGATGTTTAGCAGTTCAAACCTTTCAAAATGCGTTGGTCTTGAGGTCGGGCTGTCGCGCCAGATATTATACATGAAAAATAACATGGGAAGTATTTACCTTAGAATTGATATGGTAAAATATATTAAGAACAAATTTAATTAAGTCCCTGTAGATTTCTAGTACGCATTTTATCAACATTTTTAATAAGTTTCGTGAGACTCTCGCGGGCCGCACCAAACGGTGTTGCAGGCCGCATGCGGACCGCGGGCCGTGGTTTGCCCACCCCTGGTGTAGAGAGAGGTCGACTTTTGTTGTTGTGTTTCTGTTGTGCCCTTGTGGCAATTTCTGCTTTGATCTTCGTTATAAACTTCGCATACATATTTATCTATGCATACCAAATATACATAATGGGGGATATGTTTTCTCGTACTATGGCACAGATCGCTATTTGGGATTCGAAACTATTAGTTTGCTAACTAACGTATCGTTCAACATGCTATATAGGAGCTAATAGTCTTTCCTCAAGGGACGGCTCCTTTGATCAACAGCATATAGGTTCGTAATCAATATCATATCTATGTTTCCCAGCCGGGGTGGAACTATGGCTACTTATATTCTTTTGATTTGTTTATTTTCTTGACAACAGTATATCCATTGTTAAACAAATTGATACGAGAGTGACCGTCGATACGTTATCAAAGTGTGGTGCGGTAAGTTTAGGCATCTCTGTCCTAGAGCCTTAAAGCCGCCTTATCTTTACCTTAAAACCCGTTCTATTTTATCTTTCTCCGGCAAAATTACCTTTTTAGTGACCGGGCTACATTTTATTAGGGGAAATCTTTTCTCAAATATCGGCCGAAGGGGTACACGAGATGAAAAAGGTCGAGAACTACTGTCATTAATCACCATTTGCTACGTAACCATACCGGCCTTCGGATATCCGTTGACAATGACGTCATCTGGCCGCATGGAAAATGTCGGAACTTGTTCAGTTGTATCCTTCCACCTATCAACCATCGGAATCGCAAATCCATTAGATACCGTAGCTTCAATCAACTCCGACCGCATTTTCTGATAGTTTGCTCTACGACAGTGAAATGAATTACAGTCGAGATACGCTGTTTTGTAGAGAGTCCACAAAGAATTTCAAAGTCAAAGTTATAATCGACCGTATTCAATTTAGCTTCACACATACACACAAAGTTTCCGTAAACCCAGACTCCAATCGTTTATCAAAACTTGATGGTGCAGTTCAATTTCGCCACGATCACCAATGAGAGGTGCTAAACTAAAACAAAAATGCAGGCAACGCGAAGGTCAGCCATATGTTTCTGGTTTGGACTATGCCCCACGCTCTGCGGGAAATGTGCGCAATAAACTTATACAGCTATCGTGGTTATCTCTTCTCGCTTTGGCTAGCCTAACCACTGGTTTCTACCTGAATGACTAAGTTATGCACTCCGGAATACAATCAGGCCACGACTATATTCTTACAGCTGACAAGTATTTGGCTGTGAATTCTGCTTGTACTAAAAGCTGCCATAACGAGTGATTTGCTATATAGGGGAGAAGACTCGCATTTTCGATTTATCGCCACCCTATCTACCTTTTCATTAAAATCGCGTTGCTTCAGCGTAATAATGAAATTCGTGTTCAACAGGCTCTCAATTTTCGTGACATTTATCTTGTATATGTCGTAATTGATGGTAATTGTATGCAATTATTTTGTACTCATGTTTCTAAAATTGCCCACATTCAGACGATAGCTCCTGCAGAGTGTCAACTCGAAAAGCTTCAGGTTTTCATATACTTTCTGTGTGAATACATCATTTTGAAAAGGTTCGAAATTATATATGATATGAATTTACAAGCGCTTTGTGATAAAATGTTCAGGTTCCTCGTCATTAATCAACCTGAAGTGCCCTAACTCAGGTTCAGTATAGAATTCTTCACGAATTCCCGAAAATACCAAAAACTTTTTTAAGTAACCACAACGGCTCATAATTTGTGAATTTTTGATTACTATATCAATGATTTTTTTCACTATGTCACATCACGACTATGAAAATCCAATATCCCTGGAACAGAGCAGCTGATGTCGCCGCGGGCAATTTCTAACAGCAGCGTCCGCCACTTACAGAAGTCCAACGATATTACGTTATAATTATTTCATGTTTTTACTCCGAAAACATATCCAATATTTGCGTACTTTCATCTGGTATCAGCAGCAGAAGACGAAGTGATCTGACAAGCAGGTAAAATACCGGAACAATATAATTCCCAAGTGATGGGCACCATCTGTAAATGTCGTTTAATCGTACCAAAGTACATGTGATGAAATCTGAACGATGTTTGTGATTGTTTTGTATTCGCATTCATTATGATGTTTTCCTTTCATCAGTCCTGTACGTTATTGGTTATTTTTAACGAATTGTATGTTATGAGGAGGGCGATTTTAATTATACCTAAATAATGGAAGATTTTGACCTAAAAAATCACAATTTTGACGTTTTTTGACCCTAAAAATCTTAATTTTGACATTTTTTACCCTAAAAATCTTAATTATGAACAAATTTGACATAACGTATGCAAATTAGGTGTTTCCCATATAATGTTAGAATTGTACTACTTATCTTCATTTCTGGTTGGAACTGTCTGTCCTTACAAAGTAGTTTGGCCTGAAAAATAAACTTTTTTGCCTCAAAAACTGACCGATTTTTACATGAAAAAAACTTTATTTTAACGAAATCTGGTCCTCTGAAGAATTGTAGTAGTTGCATTATGCATTATGGTAGAAATAATTAAAAAAAAGTAGTACAACGAAAGATACTTTCCTCAATTCTGGGGTAGCGAGACCCAAAAGTACAATTTAAAGTGGCCTGTCTATACTTGATACATTTGGTGACGTTCGCGTTCTCAAAGAACCATTCAAAAAGGTCCGTGTTCACGCGAACCTGGACTTTTCAGGGGTTAGCTCCATCTCTACTATTTATTGCATCTTGAGACTCCCCGCATTCGTCATTAATATAGATGTTACAATTGTAGAAGTTTTCTTCGATGATAACTAAGAAAAGTTTAGCACCTGGTCGCAATCACTTCAAGTACTTACTTGATCATCTACTTCAACTTCTGTTTCAAAATCAGAAACTGTGCGATTGTTGCTACAGTATGGAGCTGAAATGATGAGCTGAAATTGACGAATCTGTGCTATGAAGGCAACCATCCAGAAGAGTCTTCCAAACTATATATAAATAACACATGATCGCCATCTACCGATTATCTTTTTGTTGCCATACCATGGAGAGGTGTCAATAGGCGGGAGCTTGTCAACAATACTTCAATTTTGAATCATCATCATTTGACTTACCCAAAGTTAACCGGTCAATAGGTCGCATCGTCTTGATCCACATAGCTGCGGTCAGAACGGCAGACAAGACGGCTATTACAATGGCGAACATCATATCGTCAGCTAAATCAATAATATGTAATCAATAAATCGTCTGACTATTTTCATCTGAACGAAACGCATACAATGTACAATGCGATAAGACACAAATCGATGTAATGAACTGATAGGAGGATGCCGGACGACCAGTTGCGGTTGCATTTGCGTTCTCATAAACAGGCATCCACCTAGACCTAGTGCCCGATGTCGCAGTTTTTGCCGATGTTAGTCTATTCCGCGTCTCTTTCTCGCTCTTTCCGTTCCTTGTGAGTGCATTCTCTCATCAGTTTTTTTCCAGTGCATATAAACAATCCACACCAAAACAAGATATAAATCTAGAAGATAAAGTGCATGGAAGGATAAAAGCATAACTTCGTTTATTGAGGCCCTATCAATTTTCCATATCTAAGATTGCTAAATTGAATCTGAACCAGGGTTGTAACCAAGTCACATTGTTCCGAGTCACGAGTCAATCTTACTTTTGTGGTTTTGACTCGAGTCAAGTCGAGTCATTTTCAATTCATCACCGAGTCAAGTCCGAGTCCAAGTCACCGTTTAAAGGCTCAAGTCCGAGTCATAGTGTTATGACTCGAGTCCGAGTCCAAGTCACTGCATTGAAGCCATGTTCAACTCCTGTTTTCAATCCTGAATTAGCTTATAGCTTATAGAGAATCAACGAATTCATTCTGCATGCTATCTGATATAGAACCAACGAATTTACGTCTGGATACCAGCTGATAGAGAATCAACAGATGCATGTTTATGTAAACGTACAGTTTTTCTTTCACATTATCAGGTGGTTGACTAAAAAAGGTCAGCTTTCCTGCTCAGCTCCCGAAATAGCCGCCGGAGCGTTACTAATATGAGAGGAAATTTTGGATTAACTACAAATAGAGATTTTCGAATTTTACCGGCCAGCTCATGATATTGTTATTTTGTGTAAAAATATGATTCATAGCAAATTTGGCTCAATTCCAACTAGATTAAAAGCGAATTTATTAGAGTGGAATATTTTGGATATGAAAAAATAGTCGGCTTACTACTAGCATCTAATTATATTATATGAAATAATTTCTCACCAAAAACACTCTCTTTATTTTCAAATATAAAATTTTCTCCTCTCACATCAATGATTCTACTTTTTAAAATTAAGCCAGATTCAGCGTTCTTTTTCTGCAACATAATAATTTTACCAAGTAGCCACCCAGTAAAAGAAATAAGTTATTTTTGAACAACCCTATTGTACAAACATCACACAACGTGCACAATGCACATATAGGCTACCTAACAAAACGTCAAATGGATGGAGTGTATTGTGTGTTTTCACTGAAAGCAGATCAAATCAATGATGAGTTACAATTCAAAAATACTAAAGTGGAAAGGAGATCCTCATATATGTTATAGCGGCATGGCCTTAGAATAAATCCACATCTACTGAAACACGTTCCACTGGTGCACTAGATACAGGAATTGACAAGCATTTTTGAACCACATTGAAGAGCATTGGATACTCATTATTTCTGGTCGCCCAATAATGCAAAGAATCATCGCCTTCAAATCTACATGTGAGCTTATCAGTCTCTTCCAAGTACTTGACGATCTGAGTCATTTCATTGGCCCTAATTGAACTTTGCTTCGATTGTTTGTATAATTGAAAAGTATTGAGTACTTTGATTCCGGTGGATCTATTACCTCTTCATCACAGGATGATTTTGTACAATGCATTGCTACTATATGTACCATTGTCTGCTATTTTTACGGCGGAATATCTGATATCAGACGAGTGCAACGAAATCAGTGGCGACAAATAGCGATGTCGGCAGAATTCGTCAGATGCGTTGATCTAGCCATTACGATTCGCAAATTTCTTCATCTTCAAGTCATATATAATATGCCGAGTCAATGACTTGGGTCGAGTCATGCGTAATGACTCGAGTACAAGTCGAGTCAATCCAAATATTGACTCGAGTCGAGTCGAGTCATTTTCCCATTTCAAGAAAATGACTCGAGTCAAGTCGAGTCACAAAAAAATCGTGACTCGAGTCTGACTCGAGTCGAGTCATGACTCGAGTCATTACAACCCTGATCTGAACCAAATGATACGCCCGTAATCTCAAAATCCTTTTGCAGAACATGGGATTTCAATCGCAAAGGCTGTTATTAATATAGATCATTCGCCCATATTATATAGGACCAAGTTTTGATATTCCTGCCACCACGAGCATGATTAAGAAGTAGGCCTATGCATATTATGAAATCGCATTCAGTCCAAGTCCGCCTATTCATCTATTTGACTTATCATCATTACACAATCACGAGAGCCCTCGAACTGTAGTTAATGTTCAACTATCGACGGTAACCCCTTCACTATTAAAACATCATATCTAGGACTAGTGGTTTCGCGGTTTGACCGTAATATGTCTCAAATCAAGCGTACTTTTCTCTAACCAGGCTAAGAGTTAAGGAAATTAAATAATAATGATGATCGTCGGATCAATTTTTATCTGAACAAGACACACATATTGTACAATGCAATAGGGCACAATGCGACGTAATGAGCAGGAGGATGCCGAACGATTCGCAGTTGGGGTCTTTTTAGACTGATATCCACCTCGGCCTGTAGTGCCTGATGTCACAGTTCTTTTCGATGTTGATCTTTTGAAGCCGCGGCCCATTCTAGTTCTTTCCATTACATGTGAGTGGTTTCTTTAGTCGGGTCTTTTTATGGGCTTTCTTTGTCGCCGTAATGAACGGCGCGCTATATGGCATGTGGCCTATGAGATGTTGATCATATTATCCGACAAATACCATTCAATTGTTTTGGTGCTGGTGACGATAAATTCGAGCGTCGTAAAGATGGAACCACTCTGGTTCGCCTGAACGCAATATGACGCCATAATCCTACTTCAAACAAAACAATGATTCCCAAACTACGTACCCGACATACAAACATTACTCTTTCGAGATTCTTTTTGGAATTTTAGAAAAAAAAGTCAAACTATTTAAGCTACTATCATTGGACGAAAAATAGAGTTTTACTTTTTCAATGAATCAACTCATAAATAACACCATGGAACAAAAATTCAGTTGAGCCGATTTTTTGATATTTACTATACCATATTCCTTGATAAAACATGTTTCCGGTATTTTTTGCCACAAGTGTCCTTTAAAAATGTAATTTTACGCTTTTTAAACCTCCCGCACCATGTTTTTCAAGCTCCTTTATTGAATTTCCTATTAACTGTGACGTCACAGTTCCATCATTCTATTCATAATAGTTGGTTGTTAGTAACAATCACTTCTCAGTCTCAGTTATTCGGTTTTGGCTACAGAAACCGTTCTTAAATTCTTTTTCGTTTTGTTTAGTTAGTGCACTGATTGTGGATCTAGTGAGTATAATCTCATCATTAATGTCAACATCACAAATGTAATCTGCCTGCTGGCTGTATATCTGTGGTCTGTACGTCAGTTTGAAACAAGTTAAGTACAAAATACAAATAGAAGTACGGTTTTTTATACTTAGTTTTACTTTACTTTGGCATGAAGATTGGAGAAAAAGATAAAAACTGGGCATTTCATGTAATCTGCGAAACATGCCGATGAAATATCGATGGATAACTAAAGGGAGTTCGGCATTCAATGTCATTTGCTATTAAATTGTTTGAAGGGAAATTCGAAACCTTATAGATGACTGTTATTTCAGTATGGTTTCATTCCGAGGTTCAGAATAACTAAAAAATGACTTGACATTGCATATCTTTCTATACCACCTCCTCTTAAGCACCTGTTCCGCATTGCAGAAAGTTTTCGCTGCCCAAACTATCAGGCAAAAAAGCTCATGAAGACTCGACAGGGCTTGAAGATACAGAATGACTCCGATGACGACTTCAACATCTCTCATAATATGAGTGGCGTAAGCGCGGAACATAGTAACGTGCTGCAGCAGGATAGGTATGATTTCGAAAGAAGATGCTAATGGTGGCGGAGTTGCATCATGATGGAGGGTTATTTGCGGTCCATATACCATCAGATTTCTCAGTCTATAGACCCAAATCATGCAAACAGAAACAATTCAGAATTTTTTTGAAGTTTTTCCATCCTTTTATAATCAACGGTAGCCAACATTTGTTCATATTCCTTCTTTTTGTTAGTGTGTTAGTACGTCCGATAAGGAATTATGCGTATTATTACCGCGCAATTTTGTGTAAAACAAAAAATCAGAAAAAGTGACATTTCTTCAACACTAATGTTCATATTATGCTTTTCATTAGCATTTTCTTACGTACAATAAAGAATTATTGTGATTAAAACGGAGCAATTATGAGTTAAATCAAAAATAAATGAAATTGGCATTTCTTCAAAATTAGGGACATTTCAGGAAAAGTTTTGGTATTTTGGTAATTAGTTTGGAATACTAAAACACAATACATAAAAATTTTTGCCAACTATAACTTTTGCAAAATTTTGTTACATGATCTAATAAATCATTGCACAAGCCGTGAACAGTAAGCATGAGCACATTGCCTGGACGTCAACTTGCACGTTGTTCCACAATTCGTTGTTTTAACCATTGGCGTAGCCAGAAGGGGGCCAAAGGGGTCATGCCCCCTCAAAATTTGTCGAAATTTTATAGTAGATGGAGTATTTTGAGCAGATCTATTCAACTTGTAATTTTTTTTACGCCTTGCGCGATATTTGTTGAGTACCCGCCTCTCAATAAATAAACATAAAAATAGACCTAAATAAAAATACGCATGGGGCACATGATTAAATTCAACTGTTTTCGTGTGTGCTGCATGCGGTTGCGCGACTATTGGGCACCAGCTTTTTGGCGCCAAAAAGACACATCAAGGCAGATAAATTTTAGTCAACACGGCGTCTGATCCCAGAAAGATCGCAGGCGATGGAATCTTGGTCGAATATCGCGCGAGATGGCCCTGTCTTTGCAATCTGAGTCCAGATGTACAAATGCGCCGAGCAGAGGAAATTGATATTGCGCCGTTGAATAAATGCAGTCGTGCGGAATATTAGGCATCTCACCAACGACATTTCTCTTTTTGGTGGTTGTTGTTGTTGTTCGTGGTATTCATGGTAGTTTTTTATTACATTGGTCATTTACGCTGGGCCGGTATTTTTTATATTGATTCTGTAGCCGCCGATTTGTAGTCTGGCCCATTTTTAGGCTTTTGTAAGACACCGCCTGCGCGGATGTGATGACGAGGAGGAGCCTAGATAAAGCTCAATTTTGTCTGCATTTGGTTGTGGTACATGTGGGCGATGTTTTGAGTGGCGATAACTTTTTTGTGGAGGTCACGAAATAACAGCATGATGCAACTAAGTATAGGTAATTAAAAGTGGCCCGCCCGACGCCCGCCCTCCAGAAATTCATCAATAGTTTAACCGTGTGGTAGGAGCATATACACCAAGAAGAATAATTCAGTGCTTTCTAAATCGTCGAAGACACCATTTCTATCAGCTCTACTGGTAAATCTTATAATGATAAACACAGGGCCGTATCTGAGTCGCATCCCAAACCCACCAATCTAAGAACAAGCAACAGATCAAATAATAACAACACCCGACCACTCCTCCGTAGATGTATAATTAATGAATTGTATACCACTAACGTGACCTAAACTTTCGAACACGCCACCTCCCTTAGCTCTGCCAGTAAATCTGATCACGTGGGAAATTATATGAAAATTGGTCATGACTTTGGAAATTTATTCGCGCTTCGCGCCACTACATTATGGATGCATCGTGTGCCTATATGACAATGACATTGGGGTTTCGAGTAGCTCTGACATGGCAGGTCTAGCAGACGAAGCCCCCAGATGTTCAGTTCATCGACCTAATGGGTGCTCAAGACCATTACAGTAACAATATTATTGACCAAATTTAACAGTTAACTTTGAAACATTTTCGCGCTTGGCGAGGAAGTAGAGGATCACTGATCTTCCATAACATCTTGTCTGTGGATAAAAGATCACCCTAAAATTTGTGTTAATCACCCAGTAAGAATCCAGGACCATAGTTTTGTACTGGCTTTTCTATTTCGACTAAATCAAAATCTGTCGACGAGGGAGATTGGTGATAATCAAAGACGAAATGTGGGTGTGTTTGTCAACAATGCAACCTCGTTTTAGTCGTGTCTAATCGTATAAACAAGTACATCAATCTCCCATTTAACACGTGAAAGTGAAAATATATTTTTCAAAGCAACTGTCTTCTGCTGTAAATGTGCCGCTAGCCAATAGCTGAAAACGGCAGAGAAACACTGGTGGGAGATATTGTCGGAATAATAGTCATTGATCTGAGTAATCTTGGTGTCATTCGAAAGATGTTCCTGATGGCGATATGAATGGAGGGCAAAGCGCACAGTGTCTCATTGTAATCTTGAGAACTTATCATTACAACTTGTTGGTAAAATTAGAATTAATACATATTGGCTTAGTTTTCGGCGCACAGTCGCCTAACACTATCATTCAGTATTTTTGAACTGCTCTGAGCAGGGGTTTCGAAGCTTTCATATCAAAGGAGCCATATTGGCGTTATATTTTCAATCCTATAATTCCCAAGGGGCCACAAAGCAATGTCAATATGCTTTGACGTCACAATTAAATATTTGCGACGTCACGGTGGCACGGAATCGAAGTTCACTTCATGGGATTCGTCGTGCGTACAGTATTGTATCAATCAAGACGTGTACTCGGACTCCGGACGTGGTAGCGCAGTTTGATTAGTTGACCTACAGTCGTACACACCACG
This sequence comes from Botryllus schlosseri, assembly GCF_051294905.1. Lineage (NCBI taxonomy): Eukaryota > Metazoa > Chordata > Ascidiacea > Stolidobranchia > Styelidae > Botryllus > Botryllus schlosseri. The sequence goes on along the minus strand of NC_137245.1, from coordinate 20,352,839 downwards.
CTCGATATCACAAACATGGTTTCTATACTAAATATACACCAAAGTCCGAATTTGATATTGCTCCCGGTGATAATTAGTGCGTTGACTAATGAGTTAATTCGAAATATCGGAGGTAATGATTAATTATATCAGTAACTAAATCCGGATCATGTGTTCCTGAGAAGCTGGACAGACGAAGAAGATAGCGTAGTGGTGACGATAAGCGCCTGTCTGATTCCGCGTCGGAGGTTATTCTGAGCTCCTCTTCCGCGCGTCGCTGCTCTTACGGCGACAAAAATCCCAGAAAATGATCCGATGAATGAGCACACTCACAAGCAATAGAAACAGCAAGAGCCGCTGAAGAGAGACTGACGTCGAATATAGAGCTGTGACATCGGGCACAAGGTCGAAGTGGATGCCCGTTTAAGAGACCGCAACTGGTCGTCCGGTATCGTCCTATCTGTTCAATGCGTCGCATTGTACATTGTGTGTGTCTTGTTCGGATGAAAATATAATCTGCCGACTACTGATTGTTATTATTTTTGAAACGAGTGTTTGGCTGAATACTACAAATCATGTCGCGTATAATCAAATGATTTACTAAGTCACTGCGACATCTGGCAGGAACTCGATGCTGGGATGTCAGTAGATATCCCTGTATCCCCCAGCTAGTAGTATTAAGGATTGCATTAGATTTCACGAATTCGCATCATAATTATATCCCTTCGAAATTTCGACGGACTTATATCGACCGATAGGTATGAGTTCACTATCCCTAGCGTAGTGTCCCCTTTCTTATTAACTCTTATTCTATGACTACTGCTGTTCGGCAGAGACTTTCGAATATTGTTCACTAATCAAACACTAACCCGCTCCAGAGCCACACCACTTCAGCATATCCTCATCCCGACCTTCGTCGAGTCATTGTCACGCCACAAGGAAATACGGCGTGAATGCGGCAGAGATTCAGATTCACAAACGAACCTAATTGGTAGGTTCTGCACTGTGAACCTTTTCATATATTCCAATTTTTCACGTCATTATAACTTTTTTCCTGGACATTCTTTGCATTTCAACTTCGGACCACTCTCTGCATGGCGCCGGCAGCATAAAAAATCAACACTAAACGAGCACGCACCTTGCCAATATCGAAGGTTTTACATGCTTTGTAACAAAAGTTAAAACTTAAATTATCAGCTTTCCGTTTTTGAATATTTAGCGACTCTCTGCAGCGAGCTTGACCCGTGCAATCGCACAACATCATGAAGGAAATACACTACATGTAGACAATCAGCAAATGGTGCTTATTCAATCAATCAATGACATTGATATAAAGAATACATCGATGTCTAATGTAAAAATCTATCAGGCGTATACGGGATCTATCATGATTTGATAACCTTATTGTATCATAAAACCCAAATCAGTCTGACTGGGGTGTTTGCTACAGTATAACTTATTCTTGAGATAATATCTGACGCAAGTATAGCAACCGTAAGAATACATCCGTCTGGTCTAACCGAGTCCTAGTCGTAATCGTTGGCAAAGCGACGGAAGATGTTGATTTGGTGGAACTGCTATAATATTTGATTGTTCCAGTTGATTCATTAGGTGACGTTTGTATGTAATTCAGCGTTGTGGCATAATACGGCCTCAGTCGTCGCTAGTTATCATGTACAATTGTACAATAATATATTGCTCTACGGAAATGTAGGGTTGGAATCAGCAATTTGAGGCCACGTGATGTCGTAAGTAGGTTAAGTCGGGTTCGCGTTCACACAGAACCTTTCAAAAAGGTCCGCGTTCACACGAAGCAGAACCTCTCCAAGGTTCGCACCATCCCTAGTACATAGGCCTTATGCCTACATACCAGATCGAGGCACCGTCAATATGTTCTTATGATACGTCATGTTCGGAGTTCAAATTTGAAACAGTTGTTTGTCCAGTGTCCACCCATAAACTTTATCTTGATGCAATTTGTAGAGTCAACTCTACACATTTGTAGAGTTAATGCTACAATAACTTCAACCTCTTCGTGGCATCTACGGTTTCACGATACGAATGCTTAAAAGTAACATATATATAGGCTATATATAATTCTTGTCCGACTTGCGTAACCAATCTATGTAAGTTTTACGCAGCATATAAATAAGAGAAACAGTAAATTACCGTAATATAAATTCCAACAATTAACAGTGATGTTTTGGTATTCACATAAACCGCCAAAGCACCAAATCATACAATAATTTCTACAAGCACTAGGCGGGCTCGAATTCGAATTTCAGAGTCCAATCTTTTGTCCGCTCTTCAAACATCTCATCGAACGCTTTACTCTGATTGATTGTGAAATGGTTCTTCCAGTCCCCGACTTCGCCTTTGCGCATGAATTTCGATGCTTTGAATTCAAAAGCTCCGGTTTTCGCAACATCTGTGTAGTTGGTGCTGCTGTTTTTGCTCATGCTGCCGAAGGTGCAATGTTGAGCTATGGCGTCGATCTGGTCTTCGGTAAGATTTTTCTCGAGGAACTTCGACAATCTCCTCACTTCCCCTTTTAAATCTCTTTTCAGCTTTTCGTACGATACAAAATACATGCTCCTTTTGCGTTCCTGGTATATCTAAATATATTTATCAAGCTATATGTATGTTGATGAGTACGCCAGCAGATTTACGAACAGATATAATATGCAGACAGGCGGCGGACTTAAAGTGCAGAGCGGGTTACGCATCAACTGAGTGACAGATTACTTGAATAATGTTTTGTCAGTGACATATTGACAAGAGTCGTTTAACTTGTCTATGTGTGAGAGAGGAAGTTGTTTCGAGCGACACAGATCCGCGTTCTGTTTGAAGCATCCTAATACTAACAATAACCTAAGTGGACTTTTTGCCACCGAAGTGACTATTACCAGCGTTGCCACTCAGATGAAATTGACCCTACCCAAATATAAATTGTTTGTCACTGAAATGAATTGTGATAGAAATGAATTTGACCCCATGGAGCATGAATCATTCGTGCGATAGTGAGATAGTGAAGAAATATCTTCCAGAAATTTTGTCAGGAAGCGATGACGAGACACTGACCTCCATGCCACAAAGGCGAAGTGCGTAATGGCACAACTCGTGAAATATCTTGGCTGCAGTTCGAATACGGAGGATTTCTGCGGAAAAGGGTGCTGATATTTGTTTGACACTCTCAACTTCAAGTTGACACCAGATCATAGCTAGAACGCGGTGACATTTACATATTATTGCATTTAAAACAAACGGTGTTTTAATACACTTTGTTTAAACATGTTTTAAACAGTGTTTTAAACAAAGGCCTTTTAAACAAAATTGCATTTTGTCAAGTTGTAAAATTTTGTCATAATTGTGTAAATACTTATCAAAAACATTTTGTATAAGCCTACGGACAATTATCACCCGATATAGCCGATGTATATCGATATGGGATGGTTGGAACCCTCAAAATAGTCGGTTCAAGAGTAATAGTGCTGATATTTCGTCAAAGGAGCTATATTTCGCCTATATTTTCAATTGTCAATGTCAATCCACTACGACGTCACAATTGAATATTGGTGGCGTCATAACTTAAAAAAAAGTTTAAAACAAGGGTCTTGTTTTAAACATGTTTGTTTTAAATGCAACCCTATAATTGAAATGAAATGTTACGGAGCTAAAAGACAAGAACTCGAAACCAAACGTAGGCCTACCCGAAATAGCGACTCAAAAGTCAAATGACTTCAATTATCGGGTTCGCCAACTGTAATTATCAATATAGTCGGGAACTATAGTTACTAGCTCACTACTCATGTGCCGTATTTTTAGTCCTTGACCTTGAGGCATGTCTCCTCGATTGGGTTTCGAACAAATTATACGAGTGGCAGTAGCTGAAAGAAAACTCCGTTAGGTAATGTACAACAAACCTTAAAATTTATAGCTATTCTCCATACAAAGGACATTAAAATTGATAACTAATAATGTATTTTTTTTCTTCCGTGAATTACTATCAGGACGTGTCTGTATAGTAGTCTATAGTGCTAGTGTACTATAGTAGTGTATACGAAATTGAAGAGGGAGCAGTGAGGTGGAAATATTACTTACCGTATATCCAACAATGATATACAGATATATGTGAACTGTGTATTTATCCATACCTGCCAATACTTTGAAACGTGATCGAACCACGAACCGAAGGGCATACGCCCAGCACAAAATTTCGTAAGAAATTCACTCCACGTTCCCGGTTCGGGCAAGCCCTTTACCATCCGGTGGAAATGATAAAACGAAACGCAGTTGTCTTTCGGGTTGCGTACAACGACAATCATCTTTCCCTTAGGCGAGGTTTGCAATTCATTCGGCAACAGCTCGAACGGTAGATGAGTCTTTATGAATCTGAATTCAGGATGCGTTTGGTACAATCAAATATATATAGTCATAGTCAGTTACCCTGTGTATACACAATGAACACTGCACCGCTATATACTGCGTAACGTAAAAAATTTCGACTCATTATGGACAGGTGATTGTCGCTCATTTGTTATGGATTGTAGCAATCTCGGTGTCATTGGGATTACTTATTGTACTCTCAACCCAAACGACTGTAGTCAGATGTCAGGAATATTCAGATTGAGTTCTAGATATTGCTGACTGTGTGGACATTTTTGAGAAATGTGAGAATGTTACAGAAATTTTTCCTTCAATTTCGACATCCTATCACTCGCGTCATGAAGGTGTCTGCAAGCAAGGAAATACCATAGAAAACTAACAGGAATCGTGTATTGCTGTAATTGTGCTTGAAATATCACGGGATACTGCTTGTAGTAGCTCGCTTCCACCAGTGAGACGTGTCAGATGACGCATTAAAGTGATACCGTTAAGTTTAATCTTTCTACGCAGTGGAACACTTAATTGTAACAGCGCAAAATAGTGGCCATTGCAGGTGATAAACGAACTCAGGATATGTTGGAAATTTACCAAAAAGATGTCATTAGTTAATGATTTCGCTCTAGCCAAGCAATAACATCATATCACCCGCATTCTGACTATATACTACTCAGTAGGATGGTGCGAACCCTTGAAAGGTTCTGGTTCGTGTGAACGCGAACCTTTTCTAAGGTTCTATCTATGTCAGCGGTTCTTAACCTTGTCTCCAGCTGAGGTGGTCGGTTACGAAGTACTTCTACTTTTTCGAAGTACTCAAGTAGTTTTCCACTACTTCTGGTACTTACTCAAGTAGATCTGATTTTTTTTCTACTTCTGCTTCGTAATTTTCTGTGATCTACTTGCATACTTTTCGCTATTTTCAGTTTGTCAAGTAGAAGTAGTTTAATCCTCCAATACGAAAGATAGCCTGAGGAATTTCGGGGCTGTTTTCACGGAGTACCAACATTTAATTTTCTAAAAGTCAAGTAACGCCCAGAAATTTTGTTGTGCTTCGCGCACAGTAGTTATGGAGTGACAAATATGTTTCCGCGTATCGTTGAATATAATTCAGGTACCGAATAGCGTGGTTCCGCTCATGCGGCATTGTCGCCCATATCAAATATTTCATCACAGTAAATATGGCCCACCATAACGCTTGAAACTACCGTTTCGCAATCTATCAATTAGCCTACCTATCATATCGTAATCTAGCAGCCCGTGACGTGTGCTTATCTGGAAAAGTGGACTCCGGCTAGTGATGGTATGAACGTGAGGTTCAAGTTCGCATTCTGTGTGTGAACCTCGGAAATTTAGAGGTTCACGTTCACAAACGAACCTTGGTAGGTTCTGGACTGTGAACCTTTTTCATAAATTACAATTTTCACTTCATTATAACATCTTTGGTTGAAATTTATTGCATTTCAACTGCAGGCCACTCTATGCATGGCGCTGGCAGCAAAAATGAATCAACACTAAACGACCATCCACCTTGACAATCTCAAAAAATTTGCTTGCTTTGTTCCAAAAGTTTGCTCGAAAAATTTAGTGACTCTCTGCTGTGAGCTTCATCCGCAATCACACAACACAAAGAGTGAAATACACTACATGTAGGTAGTCAGCGAATGATGGTAATAGGTTATTGAACCAATCAATGAAATTGATATCGTTGTCTGGTGTAAAAAATCTGGCAGGTGTAGGGTCAATCTTGAATTCATATGTTTATTGCATCATAAAAACCAAATCCGTTCGATTGGGGTGTTGGCTACTGCTGTATAACTTGTTAGTGGGGTAATATCGGTAGCAAGTATAGAAGCCCGTTTTACACTCTGCTCAATATCAATGTAGCAATACTCAGACGCCGACTACATTGCCCGTTATGGCTTGGACCGTTATGGCCAGGCCGTGTTATTTTTGGCATTTCAGGAGCCAGATGCCAAAACTGCCAAAAATAAAATTTTGAAAATGCCAAAAATAAGCAATTTTTGGCATATGCCAAAAATAACACGGCCTGCCAAATAGTGTATTTCGTTCATGGTGTTGTGTTAACAGGACCGCGTTACAAGCGAGAAGAGCGTTTGTGAAAGGCAGGTTTCTTAATCTGGGTTCAGCCCACCCTTCAGGGGTGAAAGAATGGTGTCCTAAATGGTGAGGGCACAGCGAGATTGAACGGCTGACTGCATTTGGTTTACGTCATACTTTCCATTTGTCCAAGGGCAATTTTATGACCATTTTTGACCGGCTTGTCGAGCGCTAAATTTGATAAAACGGTTATCAATGAGAAGCTGCCGCAGTACTGATTATTAAAATATAAATTATATTCTGCTCATGGAACTGGAACCCCCAAAATCAACCACGATTTTTGCATTGTGATCGAGTTGAACATTGTGACGCAACAAACTGTCTGGCTATTTCTGAGCTGCATGGTCTCGGTTTGCCAGACAGTCTTGTTGCGTCAATGTTCTTAAACAAGCAAACCTTCACAGGACTCTTCCATGCGAGTTGGTAATATTAAAGCCACCTGAAGTGACAAAAGTCCTCCGAAAATATATCGGTAGACTGAAGGAGACATGATAGTCGGGCTACTAAATAGAATGTGTTGAGATAGACAACACAGGAAACTCCTGGAAAAGGATCGGGAAGAAAATTCTTTCTGCGATGAGATCGATGGCACTGGCGAAGTGATCTCTTTTCATGATGCATGGAAGCCGGTTCGGCCCTCCAAAGATTTTGAAGCTCTGAAAACCTTTTGTGGATGACTGGCAACATTCTTTCCCTCAACGGCTTCTTTTGAAGCCGATATTTCCCAGATTCGCTGGGCGAGAAATGAATTTAGGAGAAACTTAGCTGACCTGAGTTTGGAAGCACTGTTACAGTGCAAACGATTTAAGTCTATTCAGCAGCTGTAACAATCAGCTGTTGAGCGTGTTTGTTAGGCATTTCTTTCTCTTTTTTTGCTTATTGGCACCGATTACGATGGATACTGCACATTTTGTGGTTTCGTTTGATATTATTAACCTATGAAATCGTTAGGTTTTTTCTTCTTCTTATTGTTTGTTGGCATTGATTATACGTGGATGCTGCACATTATGTGGTGTCTTTTGACAAACTAGCCCAAATAAAGCGTTTTTGTGACTAATTCGAGGCTGAAACTATCTATTTAGAGGACGATGCCAAAACTGCCAAAAATAAAAATCAAAAAATGCCAAAAATAAGTTATTTTTGGCAGTTTTGGCATATGCCAAAAATAACAAGGCCTGGTTATGGCGTAAGCTTATATTCCCTTGCCTACTCGTCGAAATTGATGGCAAAGCGACGGAAGAGAGTGATTTTATGGGATTCTTATATCGTTTGATTGGCCTAGTTCGTACATTAAAATGTCAATATGTTCTTCAGCAATGTGGGTTTATGTGACCCGAGTTGTCGCAAGGTATTCTGTACATTAATATAGGCTATCACTTCACTGAAATGTAGGGTTGGAGTTAGCGAAATGACGTCACGTGACGTCATGAGGCTCACGTTCGCGTTCACACAGAACCTTTCAAAAAGGTTCGCGTTCACACGAACTTGAACCTTTCAGAGTTTCGCGCCATCCTTACTCCCACTTTTTTAAAATTTACACATGCTTTAGTAGACCATCTTTGAAACTTTCTGGACAAAGGACATGAATTATATTTTCCGCTTTTTAAACGTGGTATTTGTATTTCTATTGCAATTCCGAGAATCATACTCTGAGTTTTAATTACTTTCAGTTCTTCTGTCTGCAGAGCATATGTTGACGAATAGAAGCAAGCGTAGTAATGCCTCTAATTTCCGAAAGTAAAGCTACACTATATGGTATTCTTACGATTCACCATATCTTTTATTTACGCAGGCCCATACTAATCGCGCAGAATGTTGAAACCGTATCCGATACAACTTCGACGTATTGCTCTTCGCCTAAACTAGCAGCCTTATAATGTGGGGTAGGCCGCCATGTCATGATATTTTCTAAACGGGGTGTTCGAGTAAACAAAGGGTTAGTATCACATTTTCATATCAATACTATAATTTGCATTCCTTGCTGCGGACGCATGCTTGTGCTGTCAAAAATTTATACCCCCTCTCCTGGGATGCATCAATACGAATCAAACTCCCGGCACCTTCCGCGTAGCTCAATCGTAGCTTTGACAGTCCATGCAAAAGAATTACGACCGTTTTCAAAACTACTTACTTACTTGAGTAGATCTCAAGTCAGCCAATTCTACTTCTACTTGAAGTAGATTGAGAGTGCTTATGAAAGAAGTACTTCTACTCATACTTGAGTAGATTTTTGTGTCGCTACTTCTACTTATACTTGAGTAGCTTTCTTGACTACCCTGACCACCTCTGGTCTCCAGCGGGAGAATATTTAGACAATTCATGACCATAATAGCTTCCATCTCACATTGTTAGATGTGTACTAGGCTCACCTAGTTTGATGCTTAGGCCACTTCTCCAGCGTTTGAAGACCTTGCCCGAAATCTGTTACGTCAACCGTTTCCAAAAACCCGTATCGTTTACCCAATGTGGCCGCTTTCGCGGCCTTTGTGTCAGCATCGTTGCAAATCAACCAGACGATCTCTTGCATCCACGTTGTCCCTTGATCAACATTGCATAATCGAATTAAACTGAATTAAACGAATGCTTGAATGCATGCAATGAACATAGGTGGGATACACCTCATTAAAACGTTAGAAGCATCCAGGGCTTTACCTGCCTTCGCATACGTGGCTACGACAATGTCGTCCGGTCGCATCCGGAACTTGAGTACTTCCTCAAGGCCGTGGGCCATCATTGCTGATGGAAGAAGAGCTTTGACTCCGTTAGTAAGCTCTACCTCAGTGACCTGTTTTGGTCGTCTCATGATAACTCGATTTAAGCCCAACTTGAAGCAGAAATTCGCCACTGCAAAATGAAAAAGAAAATAATTTAAGTGCAGGTCAGTTCGGTTTATTAATACTTTTATTATGTCAAAACACTACAGGATTGCGATGAAATGGATAGCTAAGAAGTAGGTGAAACGACTAGAAAATAATCTACTCGCCTCGGCTTAGAACATGTAAATGGCCTACCAGGGATGGTGCGAATCCCTGAATGGTGCTGGTGCGTGTGAACACGAACTTTAATAAAAGTTTCCTGTGCACACGAACCTCTGACGTCACGATGTTAATGTCAAACACTACTGTATTCCGTGTGGATACGACTGCGTTACAGCGTACGTGTTCAGTGCTTGAGGAACAAAATACGGTAGTTTTCTAGAACGCAATGATATCAGATTGTCATTGTGCCGTTCCTACTCTGCACTCGGTGGGCACTTTTCCCCTTCTCGGATTCCTTTGTCAATGACATAGACGTATTACTAATGATGACTAGAGTTACCACGAACTCGCATATGATATGGTATAAGAATAGTTCGGACCACTGGTGGACAACTTTTTTGACCAAAGGGCCACATCCGGTACATTGGTACTTGCATATATTATGAGTTTACCACGGTGCTCAGATCACAACGAGAGAACTATACGGCGCCTATAGTCAGGTCATTGCGCGCGTCACGTGAGTATTGATGAGCCAAGGTGAACGCAAAACTTATATTACTATACGGACCAAAATCACTGACATTGCTGGCACGAATAATAATTAGAGTTCATAGATGTTGTATCTGCGCATAGCGCGAAAATATTTCATTTAACGAATGAATTCGATCAATCGTCACTTGCATATATTGCATGTATTACGAGTCAAATTTGTACCGCGGAGGTCAGATTGCAATGACAGAACGATACGGCGCCTGAGCAGATTTGGACCAACACCCTCCATTCATTTTTTGCAAAATTCATCACTGACGATATTTCTGGGAGCTCACTCGCGGAGTCGCATGTTTGCCAAAATATATCTATCTTCTAGTGCCCTGGCTCGGAGGTGACTGGCACCAAAATGCCGGTCCCGCGGGCTGCTCACAACTAGAATGAAGCATCCCAATAGCCTCAAGAGATACCATCACTATCCCGTTTTCTCGTAATTGCGAATTCAGTTATACTTAATTTTGTATATTAGGCGTATCTAATAATTTTTTAGTAGTGTTACTAAAAGAAAGGAACGTAGGTGCTCACAATCGCGAGAATCGCGTGGAAATTATTTATGTTAAATCAACCTGCCGCGAAATACTCTACATTAAGTTAATTTATAAAAATTTACGAAAATGTGGGGTTGGCATTGCTGTTTTCGCCGACCCCGGCTACGCCAGTGCGCCGAAAGCTAATCTGATGCTTTTTTAGTGATCAACTTCATGACAGGCTAATCGGAGTTTTAGTCGACTTTCAACTTCACAATAAATTACGTCGGCAATTCATTTTTTAAAATAATATACCTAGTTCCTAAAATTACCGCGTGGGCCATTCAAAACCTTCTAAACAGCCAAATGTGGCCTGTGGGTCACAGGTTGGCCACCCCGGTTTAGACATTTGCTGTCTTGGGGCTTGCTTAATACGACATATGAAGACATTTACATTTGATAGAAATGAGCAGGCTAACAAGGATTTTCCTTTCTTACTCAGCATTACATCGCAGGCGGATAAAATTGTTCCGCGGGCCGACATCGACTATTGAGATTATTCAATGTTCATTGTTCATTTAGGCCAGGGGCGGGCAACTTCTCCAGTCGGCGGGCCAGATATAGGAAAATTAAGTACTTGGCGTGCCGGATTGCTGAATCGCAGCTGGAGCCGGTTGTTAGAAATGTCTCCGATGTATTCCATAAGATACTATGGTATTACTATGACAGAATTCACGTATAATTTTACGGTAATCGTTCACAAAATTAAGAATTTTTGCCTTGTTGGCACCACTTTTTCTAACCATGTTCAATTGTTCAGACGCCAAACCTGGATAGCCGAGATATGCCGCGACTTACTCCGTAATTGTACTGTATTATGGGTATTCGTCGTACCGGCAATTTCGTCTTCAGCACAACACCGATGACCGAATATGCGGTTCGGAAAAGAGTAATCACTATGCATTTCTCATCGAATTCACGATATCAAGTGGAAGCGCTATATAAAGATTTGTAAACCAGTGAAATAGTACAGGAGTCAATATTGCCAGATATCGCCCTGGGGCAAAAAGCCGAGTAGCTAATCCCCATTCCCCCTCTAATACCTACTACCTACCATGCATTTAGGAAAACGGGACTTATGATTATGTGATCTGAGAAATATGACTAATTAGTAACAACAGGAATATATGAGCGACGCCAGAGGTTAAAAAGTGACCATGATGCACATGCCGTTTTGGAGGCACATACGCAGCAAAACACCGTCTCTTCTCTGAATTGGACGAGTATAGCTGAACGTCCTTTGGTGATAGTTTTTTATTCGTAGCGCGAAATTGGGCAGTAGGCAGATGTGTTTTTGTGGTTGCCCACGAATTGAAATTTACTCCAGCCCATGATCGTTTACTCCAGTGATTATTTGCTAACGTAAATAGGGACATGCATAAAAGCAAGCCACAACGCCACTATAGTCCGTATACAATTGTCGCGAAGCGAGCTAGTCAATGCGATGTCCGGCCCCCTGTTGTTGAATAGAAGAATAACAAATAGTGATTGGATGCGCGCTTTTCTATATATAATCATCAGTTTTGTGTATTAATTATTGTCTGCTTGATGCACTCGTAATTAGCGATGGGCAAAATCGAGCATCTGAGTCATTCGATTCTGAATCACGTGTTACGGTTCAAGTCGAGTATTCGAGTATCACTCATTATTACGTCATAACAGAATGAACTGTGTCAAAGTTCAAATATGTACCTTTTATGCAACCACAATGAACATAATGCCTGAACTGAAAAAGTATCAAAATTGATAAAACTGGTATCAATCGAAAGCTGCCTCAGTACTGATTACGAAAATATAAATTTTATTTCGCTAGTGACCCTGGAATCCCCACAATCAGCCTCGAATTTTTCATTGTTATGGAGAGTGGCATAGTGACGCAACAATGCTGTATGGCAAAACGAGTGCGTCGCGATGGCTGCGCGGCGAGCCATAACTTGATTTTGAATTATTATCTCTCTTTACTTACCCAAAGTTAACCGGTCAATAGGCCGCATCGTCTTGATCCACAGAGCTGCGGTCACAACTACAGACGCGACTGCTATTACAATGGTGAACAACATATCACCAGGCTGTATTCTACTGCATATGAACAATCCACACCAAAACAAGATATATATCCTGAAGATAAGGCGCATGGAAGGATAAAAGCATAGATTCGCCTATAAATGCACCGAATGCCTCCTTATAATTACGTAGGCCTACTTCAAATTATGAACGGGTGAATCAATCTGCAATCTTTATCGTGGCGAAATTATATCTGAAACAAATGATACGTTCCTAATCCCACAATCTTCTTGCAGAACATGGGATTTGAATCGCAAAGATTGCTATTATGAATCGTTCGCCCGTATTATATAGTCCAATGTTTTGATATTTCTGGCACCGCGAGCATGATTAAGCAAATCGCATCCAGTCCAACACCGTCTATCCATCTATTTGAGCAATCACCATTAGACCATCACGAGAGCTCCGGAACTGTAGTTAATGTTCAACTATCAATGATAGCCCCTCCACTATTAAAACATTATATCAAGGTTCAAATATCTTGAGTTTTGTGCGTGTCTGTGCCGAATTCATTATAATGGTAGCCTACAAAATCGTCAATCTCGAGACTCGTGATCATGGTTTGACCATAGTCCTACAATGGTGTGGACACAACCTACTATCATTAGACGGAAAATTGAGTGTTCCGCTTTCAATAAATAACTCGTGAATGATAAATCATTGCGCAAGCCGTGAGCAATTGAGCATTTAAGCACATTGGCTCCGGACCTCTGCTTGCACGACCTTCCACATTACGTTGTTTCAACCACTATAAATGCATGCTTAGCTAGTTCGATTGGAAGCAATAAATCAAGCAACCTCTCTTCATAAGAAGAAGAAGCTCATTTTTTAAATAAATGACCGGTTTTTATATCGCCATTCCACAATAATTGGATGGATTTTGGCTGTCTGCTTCCATATCCTATTCCATGATCGATGCAAAGCCAGCAAAGTGGTCACGTGAGCATGGCTTATATTTCGACTAAATTAAACCAGTGAACAAGGAAGATTGCTGATAATGGAAGACGAAATGCGGGTGTGTTGATCAACAATGCAATCTCGTCTTAGTCGTGTTTATTCGCATAAACAAGCACTATAGCCACCGATCTCATTATAACAATGGTTCACAACCTTTTCGACCTCGCGGCACCCTCTCGGGGAAATTGTTCGCGTCACCCCATAGCACATCGAGTACCAGCATGAGTGGTGAGCAGCCAATAAAGTGGCTTGTTGTGCCGCTGCAACACAAATGGGACGCAGTTTCGAGTCCAGAATCCCTTATTGCGTGCTGGAGGTTTATCTAGGCTCCTCCTCGCCCTCCGATCTGCTGTCTTACAAAAAGTCTGGAGCGAAAAGGTGCCGTGCTATAATAAGTTGACGTCTCAGGAATAAAAATAAGCAATATCGCTGTGGTTATTTAACAGGATAATGACTGTAAAAAGAAACAGAAAAAGGCCATCAACCTGCGTCATGACACTGTACAGTAGGGGGCTTCAAAAATGACTTTTTTTGTCAAATCGTACTGGCTTTACTTGATAAAATTGTTAGGTTACCTAATTTAAGCCGTCCACTCATGGACTTTAGGCATTTGGTCACCAGTCACGGCATCCAGCTCTGCCGTCGAAGATGCGGAAGAGAGGAGGTGAGTATCATCAGCGAACATATAGACCAGGGTTGGATCAATTACATTAATTAAGTTCAATTACAATTACAATTACTCCCTTGCGTGTTTCAATTACATTACAATTACAAAAACTCAATGCTAAAAATATCAAATTTCAATTACATTTAAAATTACTGTTGAACATGCAAATAATTACAATTACAATTACTGTTAAACATGTAATTGATTCGGTAGAGAGGTGTTCTTTGACAACCGTAACGACGTAATTAGCAACAATCTCATACTATTCATGTTTCATTCATGATACGTAGAATACCCTTTAATTAAGAAAAAAACTCGAACGTATTAGAGAACTATTCCTAATCATGAGTACTGAAAACTACAAACACAGAAAAATGTTTCAAGCGACTGATAACAAACAAAAGTTTGAGCGACTAACAGCGAATAGGCTATAGGATAATCAATGAACTGTAATCAAACGATTAGGCTACTCAGAGCTGAGTGAGGATAATGAAATGTAATTGGTAAGGCGTAGGCGATAAGGATGATACCGATAAGATGTGTAAAATTAAACTATACGCAGAAGGAAACTCCTGATAACTACGGATTACAACATTTTGGTTCGCATTTACTTTCACTTGCTCGGAAACTGTTAGATTGCTTTTGATGAACATAAGGCTGCGAAAATTTCTGGACCCAGTAAATTTGGCCAACATTGGAGGTAAGATTGGGATAACATCTCAACAAATGCGTGATCAAGTTTGTTGAAGCCTTGATTGGAAACTTTAATTTCTTTTTGCAATTGTTGCAGCAAGCCTCAGTACTGGTCAGAGATTTAAAAATAAAACTCTGACCGTGGTGTAGGAAATGATTCAGCACAGGTTTCAGAAGATATTATATGCTGTTCAACCATTTTTGAAATATTAAGATTGTTTAGCCCACTGGTTCTCTAACTTTTTTAGACACGCCCCCCTTTATGACAGTGAAATATTTCGTGCCCCCCTTATCGTCATATCACACAATGAAACCAGAATGACAACAATCCTTACAGATAGTTTAATGGTATGGCAGGTTATGACTGTTGATGAGAGAATTCTCCAATATGAAATTCGGACGACACACTGAGCAATAACTAAAAAATGGAGAAGAATCGCGCCAAGCGCGGAAAAAATTTCAGTTTACCGGCGCTTCGCCCCACCCTCTTCAGATGCTTTCACGCCGCCCAAGGCGGCACGCCCCTCAGTTTGAGAACCACTGGGTTAGCCTATATTGTAATTCATAAAGTTTTCTGTTGCTACTGAAGTATGGGAAACAGTTTAGCATGGCTGAATTATTTAGTTATAACGCGGCAAGCATAGAACATCGATGTACTGGTGACGACTGTGTACGCCTTGCGGCCCCTCGTCGCCATACTGGTCCGTACCGGATTTTCACTGGTGTGACGAATAAATGATGGATTGATTGATTATTTTATGTTGCGATTGTCAGGTTTTCATAACAATGTAATTGAAATTGTAATTATCCAAAATTTTTATCAAATTACAATTACAATTACACAAAATAGAAATGCTTCAATTACAATTACATGAAAAAATGTCATTATTACATTCAGCTCAATTGCAAATTACAATTGATCCCAACTCTGGTATAGACTATAGCAGTGGTTCTCAACCGGGGTCCGGGGACCCCTAGGGGACCGCGAAGAATTTTCAGGGGGTTGCAAAGCCTTTAAATTTACAAAATAGTTGATAACGTCATTTGGATTTTTTTAAATTGGAAACATCACGATGCAGTTTCACTTTATTAGCCTTTAGGCCTACTATAGTAAAAGTCCAAACAGAATGGCCGTTTGAAATGGAATATCCTGCTATGCAGATTCAGTTTAATTGCTAAATTGCCAATAGCCAACTGATACAAATATATTGCTGTTTAGAGATATTTTATTGGGGATTCTGCAAAAAAATAAAAAGTTGGATTAGCCAGGTTTATATGGGTGACTTCGAAACTTTTACCAAAATCCATTTTCTCCTGTGATATACATAACTTTTTCCACAATAAATTCAAGATGAGCTGCTAGTTAGAAATGACACGGGACAGACGAAGACTGACACAGGAAAATATCGCCACATCCCGTTAAAAAGTGCTAATTTGAAATCGCACGAGTATGATCAAAGAATTATTTTTAATTTTGTCCGGTATGTATCAGCGAGTCCGATTTTTAAAGTAGCGTCAATCTTTACCAGGGGTTATTAAATAACCCTGCTTCAACGAATTAACTAATAAGAATGGACACCACTCATATACAATCACCGATATTATTGATCAAATTCATTCATTTATTCAAAACAATTTTGCGCTTCCCTCACTATACTATCCTGGTACCCGAAAACTACATATTAAGGAACTCGCATCGTTATTATATCACTTGAAAACTTTGACAGATTTTTATCAAGCAATAGGTATGAGCTCCATTCCCCCGACTACTATTTTAAGGCGCATACTTTCGAATAAAGAGCCATTGTTCACTAATCAAACACTAACGAAGCCTGCTCGCTGCTCCACACCACTTCAGCGTATCCAGACCTTCGTCGAGTCATTGTCACGCCACAAGGAAATATGTGGTATACCGTGCTAACAATCAATCAATGGACGGATTATATTTTTATCTGCCCAAGACACGCACACAATGTGCAATGCGATGTAACGAACAGAAAGGGGGATGCCGCACGACCAACCAGTTGCACTTGCATCCACTTCGACCTAGTGCCCGATGCCACAGTC
This sequence comes from Botryllus schlosseri, assembly GCF_051294905.1. NCBI lineage: Eukaryota > Metazoa > Chordata > Ascidiacea > Stolidobranchia > Styelidae > Botryllus > Botryllus schlosseri. The sequence continues at coordinate 20,335,857 of NC_137245.1, read as the reverse complement.
TTCTTCGATGTTAATCGTTTTTCGTTGGTCCTTTTTCTTTCTTTATAGGGTCTTTTATGTCGCCGTAAGAGCAATGACACGGGGGACGAGGAGCCCAGAATAGCCTTCGAAGACGGGAATCGAAACCGGGCCTAGATGGCGCCGACGCTCACCTCTACGCTATCTCCCCCACCGTCACGAATGTCTGTTACTGTATTGATTTGCATAACAAGTTATTTTCGCTGCCAACTAAAAATGACTGCAACAAGAGTCCTAATATCAACTGCCCAACCATAACTTCAACAGGTATTGGCATGTCACGAGAATTTAATTGTTTTCAAACACCACAATAGCTAGCTACTTCCGGTTATGGAGATCGGCGAATGAAAACGAACATTTTTTAACCGGACGAGCATAGAGAAAATACATGGCATGAATGTAAAAATAATTGATTTTGAAAGACTCATATATAATTATATGAAATATAAAATACACTATATAATGTACTATATATCTACATATTATGATTAATTTCCATATACTATAAAAAGAGCATTTTGTCTTTCCGAGTTTGACCTAATTATTGGAAATCAACACTTGCTCACTAAATGTATCTGTGAAACAGACTCTTATCCTAGTCATATATCAGAATGGCTGACCACCAAGCCCTCTCGTTGCTCCAGCAGCTACATTCGGACATGAATAATCCAGATTATGAAGATATCAGCTGGATTTCATATTCTAATAAGAGTGTATTAGGATTATGAATTTCAGATCATTAATGAAGCCATGTCCTTCCAACTGCTGTAACTGTATCGTGTTTTGACGTTCACCAGGCACCACGACTTTCTTTTATATTCAACAGTGCTCACTGCTCCGTGATCTGGAGACGCACTAGGCGGGCTCAAATTCGAATTTCAGAGTCCAGTCCTTCGTCCGTTGTTCAAACATCTCATCGAAGGCACTGCTCTGGTTGATCGTGAAATGGTTTTTCCAGTCGCCGATCTCGCCTTTGCGCATGAATTTCGATGCTTTGAATTCGAACGCTCCGGTTCTCGCAACATCGGTGTAGTTGGTGCTGCTGTTTTTGCTCATGCTGCTGAAGGTGCAATGACGAACGATTGCGTCGATCTGGCTTTCGGTAAGATTTCTTTCGAGGAATGTTGCTAACTTCTTCACCTCGCCTTTTAAACCCTTTTTCAGGCTTTCGTACGATACAAAATACATGCTGCTTTTGCGTTCTTGATATACCTAGATACATTTGCGGAATGCAACTTATTCAGCTTATATATTGTCATCGCATATACATGGGGTCAAAGCTAAAAATCGATATGCCATCAGATTAATAAGCTGCAGGTGATTTGGGTGAGTAGCAAATAACGTGAACACGTCATCCAATGCATCACATGTCGAACAAGTGTTCTATTGCTCGAAATCTGCGATTAACGCCAATCAGCAATAAAGAGGGTATGGTGAAGAGAAATTGCGAGTTGCTGAACAGTGACTTCACATCAAATACAGTGGTGCAGATGCAGCAAAGGAAAACATGATGATTCAAGTGGATCCAATATTTTTGATCCAAATCTCCCAGTGCGGCCAAATCCAACTTCATGCCCCCCAGTGTATTAAATGTAGGCAAAAACGCATTGAAATTCCATAGTCAATTACAAATTCTAATCCAGCATTTGGCAAATTTCTCAAATTTGAATCTGACCACAGATTTCCAACCTGAATTGGAAGACTAATAGTAGCCTAGATTTGAATTCAGATCACTCAGTTACTCGATTCTACCCAGTCCTAGTGGTTGGTTATTTAAAATTGAGATAGTGGGTAGAAAACGAAAGAAAAAAGTTGGGAACCACTGCAATAGCCTACCTGCCAATACTTTGAAACGTGGTCAAACCAAGAACCGGACGTTGTCTGTCCGGTACAGAATTTAGTCAGAAATTCGCTCCACGTCCCAGGCTCGGGTAATCCCACCCACATCCGATGAAAGTGGTAGAGCGAAACGCAGTTGTCTTTCGGGTTACGCACCACGCAAATCATTTTACCCTTGGGTGAATTTTGCAATTCATACGGCAGAAGTTGGAACGGTAGATGTGTTTTCATGAACCTAGACCCGAAATGCAATTGACACAATCAAAAACGAGCGGTACATAATCAAGGAATTTAGATTTGAAGGGCCATCGTACCGTCGCTCTCTGCTGTTACATGAATCAAGAAATACACTAATCACAGCAGTGTCGGCTTAAGTATAACATAGAACTAGGGATGGTGTGAACGCGAGGTTCACGTTCGCGTTCTGTGTGTGAACCTCGGGAATTTGGAGGTTCGCGTTCACAACAGAACCTTGGTAGGTTCTGCACTGTGAACCTTTCTCATATATAACAATTTTCACTTCATAATGACATCTTTGGTTCGAATTTATTGCATTTCAACTGCGGGCCACTCTATGAATGACGCCGGCAGCATAAAAAAAAACTCAAAACGAGCATGCACTTTGACAATCTTAAAGATTTTACTTGCTTTGTTACAAAAATTCTGCTCTAAATATCCAACTTTCCGTTTGTGAATATATAGTGACTCTCTGCTGTGAGCTGACCCGCAATCACATAACATCACGAGCGACATACATAACATGTAGAGAGCGATTCAACCAATCAATGAGATTGATATCGTTTTTTGATGTAACAAATCTAGCTAGCGTACGGGGTCTATCTTCACTTCATATGTTTACTGTATCATTAAAACCAAATCCGTGCGATTGAGGTGTTGGTCACAGCTGTATAACTTTTGGGGTAGCCTAATATCGTTAGCAAGTATGAGAACCTGTATTACACTCTGCCCAATACCAATGTAGCAATACTCATACACCGAATACATTGCCCGGTCTGGTCAAGATCATTAAGGCGTAAGCTTACATTCCCTGGCAACACCTCTTCGAAATTATTGGCAAAACGACGGATGATATTGATTTTATGGGAGTAATATATCATATGATTGCCCCAGTTGATACATTTAGTGACGTTTAAATCGCCAAAATGTACTTCAGCATTATGGCATTATGTGGCCCGAGTCGTCGCTAGGTATCGTGTGCATTAATATAGGCTATCACTTCATTGAAAGATAGGGTTGGAATTAGCAATATGACGTCACGTGACGTCACGAGGTTCACGTTCGTGTTGACACAGAACCTTTCAAAAAGGTTCGCGTTCACACGAACCTGAACCTTTCAGAGGTTCACACCATCCCTACATAGAACTAATGATGCAAATTGACTCTAGCTAGAAAGTAATTTTCGGCGTGTCCAAGAATTTCATGTCATGTAACTTGCTACAATTTGTGATGTGTTATCCTTACGACAACTCTAACTGACCGTTGGACAATGGCATACGTTGCTGATCACCTCTGAACGACACAACTATATCATATGCTTACCGCCTCTTATTCTTGGGCCATGATTCCAGCGTTTGAATCCCTTGGGTGACATCTGCGAAATCGGGCGTCTCCAGAAATCCGTAACGTTTACCCAAGGTAGCTGCCTTCGCAGCCTGGGTGTCTGCATCATGACAAATCAGCCAGACAATCTCCTGCACCCACGTTGTTCCTAGGGCGATAGAGTAGAAGTTAGAAGAAGCAAATGGAAGGAAGCAGTTCTAAAGTACAAGTCAGTTGTTCTAAAGTCTTCGAAAAACAGGTCACGATAGGTTTTTAATTCCTGACCCTAATTCTTATTATTTTTTGTGAAAATATAATTATACTATTAATAAACACCTAATGCGAAACAAGAATAACATTTTTAAAATGTTTCATAATGGCGGTCACCACAGATGCAGACTGTCCATAAATTCAAAAATTAAATTACAAACAGTCAAATCACTCGTCTTTGCAATCCATCGGAACGAACTAGGCCTACTCCAAATTAATACGTCAAATGAGAGATTTATTTATTTATCTAAGTACAATAATTTTCTACGAGCGCTTTGCAATTATTATACACCAAATTGATATCCCAGATTATCTTTTCTGATCATCTCAGTCGTAAGACGATTTGAGTGGGGTTATAACTATTCTGAGTTATTCCTCAAATCTTTTCGCTCGACTAGCCTATATTGCTACATCTTTAGCCCTAGCATTATGTAGTATTATGCCCACACCAATACTTGGCTCGTTACTCACCTGCCTTTGCATAAGTAGCCACAATAATATCATCAGATCGCATTCGAAACTTGAGTACTTCCTCCAGGGTGGGCAACATCATAGCGGATGGCAGAAGAACTTTGAAACCATTGGAAGCCGTCACCTCCTGTGCCCGCTTTGGTCGTGCCATGACCAGCCTCTGCAGTCCCAATTTGTACAGGACATTCATCACTGAATGAATAAAGTGATTCTTTGCTCAAGCATAGCGTATTGGGCTTGTCGTCTACATGGACGCATCTAAAGTATTATCTGCACGGTAAAATGGGCACTGAAAGGCCACATTGATCAAGTGGAGTTACCAATAAATAAATAAGTTGCAGATGGTTAGAAATCAAGGATCAAATCTTATACAGAGGTTCAAATGATATATACGGTATAGCAAACAAGTCTTGTCAGCTGATTCCAGATAGGATCCAGCTCCACTTGCAGTTACAATAGCAGCAGTATTAAAGCACAACTGATGACAGTATTTTCCTACAAACGAAGTCAATGATTGTTGAGGTATGGTGCTCAATGTTCACTAATCGTGTTGCAGAGGCCATCGGCAGATAATACTCAGTTAGTCAGGCACACTTTACCTACATGCAGGCAGGATACTGGCGAATGGAGTGTTGTGAGACGGTCTGCACTTACGTCTTAGTGATAATTATCATAAATTGCAATAATTGATGGGAGTTCACAAGTTTGATTAGCAACTTATTCAAGCCATTAGGCCAGTGATTCTTAACCTGGGGGTAATTACCCCCAAAGGGGTAATTTGCCAATTTTCGGGGGGTAATTTCAAGTGACATTTCTTATGACGCTGCACTTATAACGTAAATATTAATGTAGGCTAACATATATTTTTGCGAGCTTGTAGGCTATATATTTTGTTTCACTTAACATGCCATGCCTGCTCTGAAATCATAGTAACCAGAACCAATAGTGATTCTGAATAACAGGGTCGAATGTAGTTTAGTATAATGCTAGGTAAGTCCAATTTATTTTGCAGTAGTGAGGATCATATATTGTTACATATGCTGGCAAATTGAAAGACAACAAGGGCCGTCTAAGTTCAGCTTTAGGCCTATAATGCAGTAACAATATCGTAAAAATATAGTTGTTAGTATATTGAAAGTGTAGTGGTCTAGTCCAGTAGAAAAATTATGTCTGACATCATCGAAATGCCATCCAAGAAAATAGGGGAAGATGTTGGAACCTTTTGGGTTCACCTTCAAAATGAATAACCATTTTTCGTCATAATAGCGTTGAACTTTCTGGATGAATTTCCTTCAATGGTATCCATCAAAACGAAATAAGTTTGTGCTTGACAATTGCATGAGATGCTATCTATCATCCTCCCCTTTTCCTAGATGTGACCACGGGATAACACAAAAACCGCATCAGCCTTCCCATTGATTTGATATTCTTAACAGGCATTTCAGTGTACATTATGACGTCACTTTGAGTGCAAGCTGTAATTTGTTATTTTTTGAAAAGGGGTAATTGCATCGTGTCATTTTCTTCTTGGTGGTAACGGTATGAAAAAGGTTAAGAACCACTGCATTAGGCTATCACTTTACAATTACTACACGATTATAATTGAAGTCTATTATTTTAAATTTTTGGAATTTGACATTCAAAGTCCGAATTCGGAATTCTCAATGCTTGGGAGTCGGCAGTCATACTTGTCCAATCACGATTCTTCGATGGATGGGAGCTGGAGTCTAGAGACTCCAGGTTGGTAAACAGGACCTGAGACACATTTCTCCCAATAACGAAATCGGTGAGTCAACTATCTCCAAGACTTATTGTAAATCCTTAACCGACTTTCATTCAAATATTACTGGCAAATTGAGCAGATAACCATTCTGTTACCATATCACAAGCCTATACTTATACGTGACAAAATTATAATATTAAAATTGTTTCATTTTCATTCACCGTTAAGGTCGGCCTACCAAGCATTTCAGAAATTGATATGACTTTTGTTATATATCGGTTACTCACTGGAAGTCACCCGGTTGATAGTACGCATCCTCTTTACCCACAAAGCAGTAGTCAAAACGATTGAAAATGCTGTTATTCCGATGATGAACATCATCTTAGAAAGCAGTATTTAACTAAGAAAATGAAGAATGCTGAAACCCACGACATGGTATGTACAGTGTAGGCCAATAAGTACATGTATAAATTCCGTCCTCACGCAGTATAACAGTAGCATTTCTATTTGCGAGTACGACAAATGAAATGGAACCTGACAAACCGGGCGGTATCTATAGACCGGGTTGGAATCTCGGTACGTTTTGCGTAATATATTTGGTGTGCCAAGACGGCTCTCAGCGTCACACCTGTGTGAAGTCAGTATAATCTCTGGTGTGCACGAGACAGCGATTCCATATTGGTCTATAGATTTGGGTAAACATATATACAATAACCTCAACCGCCTGGAAACTATCTAGAACAAGACAGATTGCTCTAGCAGTGTGCCAAGCACGGGCACAATGAATCTATGACCCTTCTTTACCAAAAACTCAAAATTCTCAAACTGGAAGACATATCCTATAGTAAATTTGGAGCGCATATTTTCGCAACCAGTTCTATATGTTGATAAGTCTGTCTACTATCACATTTATGTTATTGTACTATTACAATTGCCTAATTCTATTTTTTCTCATACATTCTCCTTAATTATAAAATATGTTGATGATACTTTTTTCCACACTACTGCCGTGGCAATTCCCCAGTCAGGCTGTGGCAGACTCAATGATCTTATAGTGTTCTGGGGACTTAGTTACAACACTTACCATATCAGGATACAAATGCTACAACACTAAAATTAGTTAGATCAGTGGTGAACGAAATGGAAAAGGCTCCTTCGAGTCTGTCTGAAAGTACAGCACAGTGCATTTGCAGTTTGCACTCAGTCTCGTGCTGCAAATTGCGGTTGCCAGTAAACTCGCCCCAAAGTAAATTCGGCCCAGGCAAATTCGGCCATTACATCAGTAAATTCGGCCCACCGAGAATATTGTATTAAAATGTATTACCAACCGTTAACATGAATTAATTACATAATTATACTATTATTAAGTGATTTGGATGTCAGGGTATGCGTAGATCGCGTAATCACGGGAGATAGCGCGGATATTCACGGGGACCGAATTTACCGATGGCCGAATTCACCGGTCAATTCACTGGTTACTCGGTCAATTCTGCCCTCGGAGAATTTTTTATAAAAATGTATTACCAACTATTAATGTGAATTAATTTCATAATTATATTATTATCAAGTGATTTGGAGAACAGGGTATGCGTATAAATATATATATGTATATATATATGCCGATGTTCACGGGGCCGAATTTACCGACAGCCGAATTCATTCGGTATATTCGGCCCTCGTAGAACATTGTGTGAAATTGTATTACGAACTAATAATGTGTATTATATTACATAATTATAATATTATCAAGTGATTTTGAGGTGAGGGGTTAGGTTTAGGGTTAGGATTGATTACCAGAGAACCCGGCCCTTGGAGAACCCGGCCCTACCAACCCGGCCCTTGGAGAACCCGGCCCTCGGGAAATTTTGCATATCAAGCACGCGTGGTCTACTTGTTGTGGTATTCACCAGGGTTGTAACCAAGTCATATGGTTCCGAGTCACGAGTCAATCATACTTTTGTGGTTTTGACTCGAGTCGAGTCGAGTCATTTTCAATTCATCACAGACTCGAGTCCGAGTCCAAGTCACCGTTTAAAGGCTCAAGTCCGAGTCATGGTGTTATGACTCGAGTCGAGTCCAAGTCACTGCATTGAAGTCATGTTCAACTCATGTTTTCAATCCTGCTTGGGTAATATCGAATTCCTTGTTTGCGAAACATGCTCATTTTGTCCCTATCAGAGTCTTGGCACGTGTTTATTTAGGCAGATAACGGACAGGTCCTGGCCTCATTTACCGATGCTAAATATAACTTTACTAATCTTAGAACTTAAAATCGAATATCTCTCTTGTCAGTCTGATACATCACCAATACAAGCATTCAGTTTTTATTATGAGCACATCGACGATAGCTCACGAATAGCTGATAGAGAACCAACGAATTCACGTCTACATACTATCTGATAGAGAACCAACGAATTCACGTCAAGATACTAGTTGATAGAAAATCAATAGATGCATGTTTATGTAGAGGTATTTACAACAGGCCAGCATGCTGTAAAAGCGTTCATGCAACTATGTGCATTGTGCAGTGACAACAGAACAGATACCTTTTGATTATACTAAAGGTTTTCCCAATTGCATTACAGACTACATCGCAGTTACAGCATTGGATAAATAACTGTACAATGGGGCTGTTCAAAAACATTTTTTTTCAAATTTTCCGGCTACTTCTTAAAATTGCTAGATTGCCTAAAAAAATCAAATTTGGCTCATTTCCAACCAGTAGAAAGCAATGCTATGAAAGAAAATTTTAGACTAATTACAAATAGAGATTTTAGATTTTTCCCGGTTATCTCATGATCGATATTGTTACATTGTGTAAAAATATGATTCATAGCAAATTTGACTCAATTCCAACTAGCAAAAGTGAACTTATTAGAATAGAATGTTTTGGATATGAAAAAATAGTCGGCTTACTACTATGTAATTAAATTATATGAAAGAATTTCTCACTAAAATACTCCATTTATTTTCAAATCCAAAATATTCTCCTCTCACATCATTGATTCCACTATTTTCAAATTAAGCCAGATTCAGTGTTCCTTTTATGCAACATAACAATTTTATCAAGTAACCACGCAGTAAAATAAAAAAAGAAGTTATTTTAGAACAGCCATATTGTACAAACATCACACAACATTAGCCATTCATCATTATACTCACGTGCACAATGCACATACCTAACAAAACGTCAAATGGACGAGGGGCATTGTGTGTTTTCACAGACAGCAGATCAAATCAATGAGTTACACCTCAAAATACTAATGTGGAAAGGAGATCCTCAGACATGTTAAAGCGGCATGGCCGTAGAATGAATCGGTGTCCGGTCAATACCGAGAAAGCCATTACCGAGAATGCCATTACCTAGAATGGACACCACAGAGAATGGACATTACCGAGAATGGACACCACCGAGAATGGACATTACCGAGAATGCAATTTATGCAATGCAGGAAGTTATGCATATGCAGTGGTCGTGTGTGTGCATCACGGCGTCGCCACGTTCGGTGTCGATGCTCAGGTATAAATTTCTCGACAACGTCAGTCATAGTAAGCTATATTCTTGACATTGGCCATTCTCGGTAATGTCCATTCTCGGTGGTGTCCATTCTCGGTAATGACCATTTTCGGTAATGTCCATTCTCGGTAATGTGCTTTCTCGGTAATGGTTTTCTCGGTATTGGTATAGAACCGAATGAATCCACATCTACTGAATACACGTTCCACTAGTGCACTAGATGCAGGAATTGACAAGCATTTTTGAACCACACTGAAGAGCATTGAATACTCATTCTTTCTAGTCGCCCAAAAATGCAAAGAATCATCGCCTTCATATCTACACATGAGCTGATCAGTCTCTTGACCATCTGAGTCATTTCATTGGCTCTAATTGAACTTTGCTTCAATTGTTTGCTTGTATAATTGAAGAGTCTTAAGTACTTTAATTGCGGAGGATCTATTACCTCTTCATCTCTGGACGATTTTTTACAATGCATTATTGCTACTATGTATCATTTTCTGTTGTTTTTACGGTGGCATATCTGATATCAGACAAGTGCAACGAAAGCAGTATTGACAAATAGCGATGTCGGCAGAATTCGTCGGATGCGTTGATCTAGCCATTACGATTCGCAAATTTCTTCATCTTCAAGTCATATAAAATAAGCCGAGTCAATGACTTGGGTCGAGTCATGCGTAATGACTCGAGTAAAAGTCGAGTCAATCCAAATATTGACTCGAGTCGAGTCGAGTCATTTTCCCATTTCAAGAAAATGACTCGAGTCAAGTCGAGTCATAAAAAAATCGTGACTCGAGTCTGACTCGAGTCGAGTCATGACTCGAGTCATTACAACCCTGGTATTCACGGTGTTTTTCGACTACTCTGGACCTCGGTGAATGCGGCCCTCGAACAATTTTGAATTAAAAATGCAATAAATGTGTACCCGGCCCTCGGGAAATTTTGTATTCACCGGCAATCCTAATATCCCACCTCCGGTAACCCTAATATCCCACCTCCGGCAACCCTAATATCCCACCTCCACCAACCCTAATATCCCACCCCCGGCAACCCTAATATCCTAACCCTAACCCTAATATCCTACCCCAACCCTAATATCCCCCTCCCCCAACCCTAATATCCCACCTCTGGCAACCCTAATATCCCACCCCCGGCAACCCTAATATCCCACCTCCACCAACCCTAATATCCCACCCCCGGCAACCCTAATATCCCACCCCCGGCAATCCTAATATCCCACCCCCGGCAACCCTAATATCCTACCCCAACCCTTATCCCCCTCCCCCAACCCTAATATCCCACCCCCGGCAACCCTAATATCCCACCCCCGGCAACCCTAATATCCCACCCCCGGCAACCCTAATATCCCACCCCCGGCAACCCTAATATCCCACCTCCCCCAACCTACGCATGCCCTGACCTCCTTACAAGACCGACAAATCAGTTGATAATAACATTATTACTTTATTAATTCATATTAATACTTGTGAATACACTTAATTTCAAAATTTCCCGAGGAATTCACCGAGGGCCGGGATCTCCAAGGGCCGGGTTCTCCAAGGGCCGGGTTGGTAGGGCCGGGTTCTCCAAGGGCCGGGTTCTCCGGCAACCTTAGGATTAGGTTAGGATTAGGGTTAGGTTAGGATTAGGGTTAGGATTAAGGTTAGGTTAGGATTAGGTTAGGATTAGGGTTAGGTTAGGATTAGAGTAAGGGTTCAGGTTAGATAATGGTATTGTAACTGTTATTGTTACTCTGGCCCTGGCCGAATTCACCGACGGCCGAAGTGACCGAGGGCCGAATTCGACGGGCCGAATTTATATTGGGCCGAGTTTACTGGCAATCGCAAATTGCAGTGATCCAGGGGAGTTCCCAAGTTTGTTTAGTAACTTATCCACGCCATCTAGCGACACGCAACGCATACACCCCATACCACTGAGCTATTTTTTGGTGAATGGAATCCTACAGAAGTGGATGATGAAGTTTTTAATATGCAAGCTGTATAATGTACAATGTGCATAGTATGTTGTTGTTTTTGCATGTGGGGTTAATGGTGCTTTACTACGTTGGTCTTGTGCACCAGACCACTTCGAAAATAATATATCCGCAAAAAATTGATTGATCGGGTTACTGCAGGCGGTGTTCGACCGTCTCTTCTATCAGTGCACGTGCGGCACAATGTGTCTTGTACTTGCTGAAGCTGAGCCGTCAGAACATTCAATCCAATGACGAAATTACAATCAATTCATGTGACTCCTACATTATGTACAATTGTACATTGTACAATGATTTCAAGGACGGAGATTTTAAACCGACTCCGGAAAATAATGTGCTGCGTTAAATCCTCAATACATTACGATTCGCTGCGGTGGTACTTCCACAGGAAGTTGATAATAATTGATAATAAATTGCAACTTTGGCTATTTTTATGTTACAATAATACGGCCTGCCGAGGCCACCGTCAATCTACGTCAGATACACTTCAGTCCGAGTTTATAATGGACATTTCACACCCGCCTGTTCAACGGCATACGACACTACCGGAATGCTTGGTTACTTCAGCATTAACTTCCAGTTATTATACAATCGAAATTATTTTCCTTCCTGTTATCCGTAGGTTGTCATCATAGGCGTAGCCGGGGGATAAAAGCCACCGTTCCCCCTCCCCTTTTCGACTTGTCCATTGTGACTCCTTATACATGCCACTACGACTCATCAGAGTTGGGCCTAGGCGATGTAAAGAGGAGGCATCCACACTGAATGAAATTATAGAAGATAATATTAAATGATATGCGACAAATCAGGTGGCAAGTGACGGAAGGCGAGATCGATATGTCAGTTCGTGGTCCGATAAATGTAGGCTACCAGGTTTCGCGTATAGCAGTTGGCAGGTATCTACTTTTTGCAGACTTGTTTATACAGTGGGAACGTACATTCTAAGACTTTGTTTCGTAGATGGGTTCTAATTTGCACATGTTAGATTAGATATTGAAATCCGTTAAACATTGCGACTTATTCGACGTTATTTTATATATGCCGTTTTTTGAAACACATGAACCACATAAAGGTAATCTAGGGCAGTGGTTCCCAAACTTTTTCGGTGGCAGGGCCAAATTTAGAATTTCAGAGTACGGCCGGGGCCGCACGAATACCAAGGCAATGAAAGGAACCCAAAATAGTCACCAAAATTTGAAAATTGTCATTGTTCCGATCATTCGCTTGACGCCATTGGCTATTGTGTTGCCGCACTCCCGTTGTTCAGAACAATCAACCTTTGCTGGCTATTTTGGAGTAGTTTTATTGCCCTGGCTAGATTTCAATTCGTATCAGTGCGACACTTGCTTTCGATAAACACCGACATATCAAATTATTCGGACGCTTGGGTCGCGAGCTATAGGACTACCAATTATGCTGTTTTTTGCCGGCTAAGTAGTACGCATCTCGGCGTATTCAATCGTGAGTCACTTGTTTGCACATCTATCCGTAAATTAGTTATCAATACCCAGGGCCGTAACAGCACTTCGTCAGCCCCCCCCCCCCCACAAAAAAAAACGTTTCTTTTGGCCCCCCCATAGGGTGATAAACAGAACTTTAGGCAGCTATTCTCGACTAATCGCGCGAAGCGCGAAAAATTTCTATAATTCATGATTGAATCGGTCAATATAATTGAGAATTGCATATATATTGGTATCAATTTTTATCCTCTCTCTGCTCACGTAATCAGGTTGACCGGTTGAGCCGAGTGAGTTGTGTTTGAAAAGGTAGGACCACTCAATAATAATTAAACATCTTCGGGCGTATACCCGTTGGCAGGAACGAAACAGCACTTCGTCAGGCCCCCCAAAACACTTAGGTCTTGAGCTCCCATAGGGTGATAAAACGACCCCCCGTGCCGTTGTTCGCTTCTGCCACGAAATCAGGATCCCCGTTTAGTGAGCCAGCGCGGAGCGCGAAAATTTTCGATAATTCAAAATAAAATAGGTCAATAAGATCGGGAATTGCATATATATTGCTATCAATTACTTGTCCTCTCGGCTCACGTAATCAGATTTACCGGTAGAGCTGAGTGAGGTGTCTTGGAAACTGTAGGGCCCGTAAATAATAATTAAACATATTCGGACGGGCGGACCCGTTGGTACGACTTCGTTACATGATGTTATTTGTTATTTCGTGACATCCAGTCTGCTATATCAAGAAATATAGAATCCCCCAAACATACTAAACTAAAAGATGCACACGATTTCAAATTGGTAGTTCTTCACTGGCATATAATTCTGCCCGGCGGGATGGTAGCCTATTTGTCTCGTGACGTTCAGATTGCCAAGACAGGAACATTCGGCGCCAGTCATTTAGGCGCCGATGGTCAATTATACCTATATGCATTTTGAATATACATAACGAAGTTTTCGGTCAGCGTACGGGCAGTCCTTTTCGGCCAAGGTTTTCTCGCTGTCGATCGTTCTGGCACACTTCTTGGAATCGCATGTTACATGGCCTAAAACTTTATATGTCTTCGTGCGTCGTGGCGCGGTAATGGCCAACGCCGATATGCCCACTTCTATAAATCTTGCGTTATTTTATCTTGGTCGAAGAGTACCCAATAATTAAGGTACTTGGAAACCTGAAATCGCGCGCAGCGCGAAAAATCTTCGAAAAAGTTGCATAAAATACTCTATAATTTATGCTAATTCACTAAATAATTTTGGGCCCCCTTCGAGCTCGCTCCCCCTAATTGGGGGGCTTGGGGTGCGGCAGTTACGGTACTGTCAATACCTATATCTAAACCTATATCTATAGGTACTGCCCGTTCAACTGGAAAGTTAGGGCACATTGCATTGAAACAGCAGTGACGTAATCTTAGCAGTCTACTCACAACTTTCCTGCAATCCTAATTGAAAACTCCAGACTCCAAACCAAGCAAGAGTATTTTATAAATGTAACTTTTTTTTCATTAATCGATTTCTCAATATTTTTGTGGGGGCCGCAAGAAGGCTAGCTGGGAGCCGCATGCGGCCCTCAGAGCCGCGGTTGGGAATCACTGATCTAGGGCTTGGTGAAACCACAACTATTTATCCCTTCGATAGGGTGCCGCGACCTCAAAAGACGTTGAGAACCACTAGCGTAAATATTTGTTCTTGCACAATGCACATGCACATGTTCCATCCTTTAATCATTATCATCAATCAACGGTTCTATATTGGTCCGCTCAAAAGACACACATTACAATTACAATCATACTAGACGTATCTACGAAAGATCACCGTTCGCATTATACGATTGAATTGTGTCAGTCGAATCGAATATTTGGAGTCCATTTCAGATTTTGTTTCGGATATTTTCCAATAGTTGTAACCAGAAGTGAGTTTTGATTACAAATCAAAAGAATATGAAAATATACTCGATATATTCGGTATCGGTATTTAATCATACCAACGAACCAATTCCTTACCGTAACCAAATATCCAACATAAAAAAAAACATTCAGTAAAATTACTACTCAAAGTCGAATTTTAGAGTCCAGTCTTTCGTTTTCTTCTGAATCAGGATATCAAATCTTTCATTCTGACTGATCGTCAAATGATTCTTCCAGTCACCGACTTGTCCTTTTCTCATATATTTGGAAATTTTCTCGTCAAATAAGCCACTTTCGACCAGATGGGAGTAATTTACCGTTTTGTTATCTTTCATGTTTTCAAAGGCGCAATGATTTGCGATGACGTCGATTTGCGTCTCGGAAAGATCCTTTTCCAGGAAATTGGCCAACTTCTTGATCTCCGCTTTGCAGTTCCTTTTCATGTTTTCATAAAAAGCGAAGTAGATCGTGCCTTGTCGCTCTTGTGACATCTGAATAGGCACAATTTTACGGGTAATTTATATTGTAGATAGAAGACTCCCACCGTGGCTTGCCGGTTAGCTGACGATTGTCAAGCACGCGGGCATTAAAATATAAATATTCGCAGCACAGTTGCTGCATCATAGGGTAGGCCTAATGTTTATCCGCCACGAAAAGTTCTAATTGTAGTGCATACCTGCCAATACTTATCAACATGGTCAAACCACGAGCCGAATGCCAAATTTCCTTGATAGAAACGTTCCAAGAATTCATTCAACGGACCGGGGTCAGGCAATATCTTGTTCATTCGGTGAAAGTAATATGATGACACGCAATTGTCTTTGGGATTGCGGGCAACATAAATTAATTTGCAAATAGCTTCGTTTTGTAATTCGTTCGGCAAAAGCTGGAAGGGCAAATGGGTCTTCATAAATCTGCAATGTGTATGATACACGGCGTTAGTGCGAAAATACGGAGAAACAGGAATTATAAATTTATTCATCAAATGCATCGAATCATCGCTCAAAACGCATCACCTAATTCAACTGTCAGCGATAGGTGGTATCACTTCGTGTGTATAGTGAACGAACGCTTATCCTAACGAGAAATCTGCTGTGTAAGAGTGACGACATAAAACACTAAACAGTGGACTGTTTGAATTTTAAGATGCACAAAATCGTATTATTAATACATTCTAGAATCTATAGGTTGTCAATGGTATAAGAGAAGTCAATTAGTTTGTAGCTGGTGTTGCACAAAGAGGTGGTCGTCAGTAACCGAATACTTCAAGTTTTACACTATAGTCTGGCGTACTTGCAATACTTGCTCAAGTGGGTATGTTTACAGACTAAATCCATTCCTACTTTTGAAACAAACTACATACATTTTACACGTTCGATTCTTGAAACTGGAAAGTTATTTCTGGAAATGTTCGTATCAGTTTTACGACTGAAATTATCGTAGCAACCGTGTAAAATGACGTATTTGTAGTGTCAAAAGCAATGTTGTGGCAATTGCTAATTAGATAGATACTGATTTCCATTGGGAGAGGCAGACCACCCCATGCAATTCGATACTAAACGCATGCGACGCCTCATTTAAATATACTTCTTGAAACTAGCCTATATTTAATACTAGTATTTTTCGGACCCTCCATCAAACTATAGCCTATATTTATTTCTTACAGTATTTTTCGGACCCTTCATTTTGGCTTTAACTTTGAGAAGTGTTTCCGAATCTTGGAAATTGCTACTTCTTCTTTGACAGTACTACTGCTTTTACACGAGTAGTAACGTTGACCATGACTACCTTACCCAACTCTGGTAAATTTCATTGAATTAGCAATAAGTCTATAGTAGTATAGTACATATGGTGATTCAGCCATGTTAGCAATTTAATTTTTTGGGGATTTACGTTCACTGTTGTGTCCCAATGAAGGAAACACTTGGGATGAAATAAATTCTACCTGTAGTCAGTGTAGTGTAGCCGAAGGGACCTTCATGATCCGTATATTTGAAAAGATGACGAATAACCGCGTAGATGAGACCATATATCAGATCAGCATTTGAAAACCCTAACCTTGTGCGTTCTCTTGGCCACGTATTCAACTCCTCTAATCCCTTTCCCGCTATAGATCCTAGTTTCTCCATCCACCCGTAACGTTCTCCCTGCATTGTTATCTTTGCGAGAGTTGTATCTGCATCATTACAAATAAGCCAAACGATCTCTTGCAGCCAAGTTGTCCCTGCGAAAATAAATCTCAAGTTCGCCAATAATTTGCAACATCCTGTCACCTTCTTTTATTGAGAGATTCTAAAATCTTAGGTGAACATGATAAAGGCCAGGGAACCTTCTGGCCTCCGTCTTCTTCGATCCGGCTCCTCACAGATCAGAAGGGAAGTAAATTGAAAAAGCATGATTACCGCTATTTTGTATACGCGTTAAATTATAATTAGGCTAGTTTTATGTAGTAGCTATGTTGTGTTAGTTCTAACTATCAGATATCGTAGGTCATTACATAAAATGACTCGTGGCGGTAATTGTGTTTGTTGGACGACCACAACGACCGAGTTGTTCGCCATATCTGATTACAATAATTTTCAACAGAAAAAGACCCATATATAGTCGACAAATGAAAGTGCATGGCATATTACTACATTACTGGTCAGCGGGTATGCTAAGTATTCGAATTTAACATTCAATAATGCCATAGCATAACGTATATTTTGTGTTAAATTGATGTCTCTCCATGTGAAGACCATGCACCAGTTTGGGAAGCCCTGGATAGTCTATCGATGGCTATTATTGAAGGAATTTTACTTAGTAGCATCTAACCTGCTTTAGGATATGTAGCCACGATGACGTCATCCGGCCTCATCTTCATCTTCAGCACTTCATTTAGATGCTGCTTCCTCCTCTCACCACCAAGTATTGGAAGGTCGAATCCATTCGACATGGTGTCCACTCGCAGCACTGGCTCTGGAAACTCACTCATCGCGTCATTGATTGAACCCTATGTCAATGTATGCGTCCAATATATTGTATAAAGTTGCGTAAGATGTATAGGGTTATAATGTGACAAACTGGTTATTGAAGGGACCATACCTACTGAGAAGAACCGGCAAATCAACACTCCCGTAACCTATCCTTTATAATATGTTTTACATAACTCAAGTTGAACAGTATATTCATATTGAAATGAACCCGAATATTTTCGGCTGACACTCGTCAGGGGTAATCGTCAGCAACTAGTAGAGAATTGGAAAGAACACTGTATATCAACAATCGTATCACAAAATATGACGTCACCAGCATGAAATTTCGTGAATGAGAGAGCGTTCAATGTACTATTTTTAGGTGGTACACGAACTCCTTTTGTTGACAGAGTTTTGGTTGGTGTATTTTGATAAAAGTCGACTCCAAGGCACACAAATGGAATTGTGAACGGCCTCGCCCAACGATTCGAAATCGGTCGTCTCGATAATTATTCGCGCACATCGGATTATCTAACAGATGTTTGCCGATGGCAGAATTAATGGCCTTTGATCGATCTGTCAACAAAAGGAGTTCGTGTACCACCTAAAAATAGTACATTGAACGCTCTCTCATTCACGAAATTTCATGCTGGTGACGTCATATTTTGTGATACGATTGTTGATATACAGTGTTCTTTCCAATTGTCTACTAGTTGCTGACGATTACCCCTGACGAGTGTCAGCCGAAAATATTCGGGTTCATTTCAATGTGAATATACTGTTCAATTGTATATTGAAGATCTGTCGCTCCAAGAAGCTCTTCAAATAACTCAAGTTGTAGTTTACCCGATGCAATGGGTCTTATCGGCAAGATGGTGAAGAAATATTGGCTACATACATTTTACACTATACGTACGTCGTACCCGTTACATAGTTAGGCGGAGTGAGATTCCAAACCAAAGAGTTAGATGCCAAAGAGAAATGTAACATTATAGTGACACCTTGCAATGCAATTTGTAACGTTCCGCATAGCCAGATATTCATAGACTCGTATTTCATATGAAGGAATATTATAAGTCTTTAAATCGGTTCTGCCCGCAGAAATATTTACCAGAAGCGGCAGAAGCACTCTTCATAGAATAAATTCTCCTGTCTTTATGTGTAACTTGTATATAGTATATACAGATCTTATCGAAGTTTCAATCAGGCTCAAGACCAAATCTATTCTCCTCCGGCTACGGACGACTTACTTACTGGTTAATTTACTACCTTGACTGGTTGCAAGGATTGTATCTTGCGATTTTCAGTTATTTATACAAAACAACCCTTTAACATGATCTAATAAATTGCAATTCATCAAAGGAGTGGTTATGTCACACACCACTGCAGAAAGAAGAGGCATCGAATATGAATATGGCCGTGATAATTAGTCTTCCAGCCGAGCATCCATATTGCAGTATGCAGTTGACTGTATAATCATGTTGCTTCGCTGCATAACCGTTGTGATCTATTTCCGCTATTGACACTTATATTTGATGATGAAGGATCATGCTCGATTGACCAATTCAGTTAAATTCATCGTAAAACATCATGTGCTAATTTGGCTTTACTTCAATAAATAGTTTAGAGCAGTGGTTCTTAGCCTTTCTGATATCATTACTTTTAAAAAGAACACCATCATGAAATTCAATTACCACCATTTCAAATATATTGTGAATGGTAGTAGGCTACTTAATAAATAAGGTTATGATTGAGAATGTCCATTGTGCAGGTGCTATTGAATGAATTTGGTTTAATGTGGTCAGAATAGCGCTTCCCGCCAATTACAATGCACAAATATAATTCGTTACATACCACTGGCGAGAGACAAAGTTATTGCAAAAGCTACGATTAGTGGTGCGTCATAAGTCAAACATATTTTTACAATTGTTTCTCAACTATGAAAGATAGGGAGTCACTGCACTTGAAGTTCTTATTAGGTTTATTTGAATTATTCCGCGTCACTAAAAGTAACGGTTACTTACGATTTTCATCCGCATCTATCCCAATTTTTATTCGCACCGTACGCACCACGTTTGTCAACCGCACTGCAATTTTTTTCATACGCACAAGTGCGTACCATCCAACAGGTTGAAAAGCACTGATCTAACCTATTTCCACTTTCAGTTAACATGCTGATATTAACCCAACGGCCCCAATTTTAATTACAATTCTTAGTAAAAGTGCCAAGACTAACCAATGCCATGGTTCCTAAATCGACCTAAATCAATTTTTAACTTTAGCCCCAAGCGATTGCAACTAGCGGAGAATGCACTGAAGCGGTACCGGTAACCGTATCCAGTGATCTTGCAGCTTTATTTCCGCTAGATGACTCTGTTGATTCGAAATATGTGCAAATGCGAGTCTGTATTCATATATTAACGCAGTGGTTCTCGAACTGGAGGGCGTGAATGCATCTGAAGCGGGCGCGAAGCTGCGGTCAAATGGAAAAATTTTCGCGCTTTGCGCGATTTACCCCCAGTTCATGGTTATTGCTTTGTGTTTAGTCCGAATTTCATGTTTATAAACTCTCCCAACAACAGTCATCACCATTCATGCCATCAAACTTCCGTCGGAATTGCTAGCATTCTGGTTGCATTTTGTGATATGGCGATAATTAGAGCGCGGAATTGTTCACTATTATAAAGGGGGGCGTGTCTAAAAAAATTTGAGAGCCGCTGCATTAGCGAGACTCATTTCATCAATGTGGACGAGCCTGTACGCACCAGAATCTCATGATCCAGAAGGACCATAGAAATACTCGTCACTACAACACCCTTACAAAAACTTAGTATGGGCACGTTATGAAAATATCAGCGATTTCTTAACGGTAAAATTACACGATCATAAATAAGTATACCATCGTACGTGGAAGCAGACTGTAAAAGTAGCTTCTTTTATTATAGAAGACAACTCTAATGCGTAGTGTGGCGTCGAAGTCTATTTATACCAGTAATTATGTGTTGCAATCAGCCGTAACGCACGGTATTGATTTGGAAATCCAGGATTTGCAGATTGATTTTAGGAAGAAGTCATCGGAGACGGAAATGGCGATATCTCTTTTTCAATCACTTTACCACAAGTACGATGAATATTTCCTCTCTCTATAGTTGTATAAATAAAATTGCAATCCAACTGAACTTGGAGAATGGCGGACTAATCACAGCACAAAGTCGAAAGCCAGCGTCGAATCTGCCGTCGTTTTTCGATACCAATCATCAAATTCTTCGTTCTGACTGACAGTGAAATGATTCTTCCAGTCACCAACTTGCCCTTTCCTCATGAATTTAGAGATGCTGGCATCGAAAACTCCATTTGCAACTAAACTGGAGTAATTCACGCTGTCGTTATCCTTCATGTTGTCGAAGGCGCAATGATTTGCGATGATGTCGATTTGCGAGTCGGAAAGATCCTTCTCCAGGAAATTGGCTAACTTCCTGATCTCATTTTTGCTGTTCTTCTTCATGTTTTCATATAATACGAAGTACATCGATCTTTCTCGGTTCCGTGACATCTGAATTGGAACAATCTCGTTTTTAATTTCTATCGTGGAATGTATGTCGGGATAATAAACTTGGTAAGCTGTCTGGTACACTCTCCTCAGTGATGTTGGCTGCCATGCAATTCAAGTACTAGTTACCACAATATCGTAACCGTGTCGTCAGATTTATCCTATAATAAAATTTAGGCAACCAAAGAGCAAACACAACACTAACCGCAGTAGTGTTTACGTCATAAACACATTAACCCTTGTTATGGTCGATCAAAGGGGTTAGTTCATTATTATCACATTACAGAAAGGGTTTGGGTTTGCAAGAGGTCCACTTGCTCAAAAAAGTTCACAATGAAAAAAATTCAAGAATGGGTTTGAGAAGATAGCTATAAATTTCTCCTTATTGCCTCTCCCTTACCTTTCATTGTGATAAGATGGAGGGGTTGTGTTGCTTTTGGGTCAATCAAGTATCTATCTAGATTCTAGAATGTCATGAGATTAAGCCAAGGATGCTGTATTTTGTTGTTACTCATTATTATGTGGCCATCATCCTTTGTAGGTATATTGCTTTTCTGTACTGTCATGAAATGTTCTCTTTGGCAATACGTTTTCATTACGATTGACTGTCTTCACATAACTACATGAATTTAATAAATGTTACAAAAATTGCCACCGCTTTATGGAATCAGAATCCGTCGATATATAAATATGCAAAGTTGGAAATTCGGTGTCTGTTTTGCACATTGTAGCATAGCATTTATCGTAAACATGTTGGAGAAACCACGCAAAATATGGTGCAGTAGTTAGGCAAATCAGTTCTTCCAGATGACCAATAGCTATGAGCGCAAACGCATTCCTTTGCCAATTGGTCTGAAAGTGTGACAATATGTACATTGTACACTTTTATGCAGGACCACATGGACTTAGTCATCCCTTCCCCCCGTAATGATGGCCTTGGGTGTCCCAAGCATACGGTGTTAAACGAAAGGGCGGGTTTCGTACCCCAGACACCCTTATGCGTGGTACATTTCAACAATGATGCTTTTCCTGTTACCTGTGGTCGGCGAACTGTTGCTGTCTAGACCCGCGAAAGCGAAACAAATATTCATGGTCGAATTCGGTGAATGAAATTGGAATTGCATATATTACTTTCAAATTATTTAACTACTCTCAGCCTAGCGACGCACACGACACCAAACTGGCATTTTTTCACAGGGCGCATATTTGTTCTTTAGGGATGGTCCTTTGTGATGTGGGCTCAGATGACCAGAACTAGAATATTATAGGCACTAGTGCGGAGCGGATCGACAAATTCTCCGGTCCGACTCCGATCCGGTTTTCAAATTAGCTGGTCCGGCTCCCATCCGGCTCCGGCCGTATCAGGAAAAAGTACTGATCCAGCTCCGATCCGGCTCCGGCCAAAAATCTAAAGTCCGGCGTGATATCCAATACGGCCTAACACGGTACGGTACGGTGGTTCCGTGAATTTATAAATGTGGCTCGTTCATTTCCGCACTGGCTTGGTGGTTACTTGCGTGTGGTTGGTTGGTATAGTTATTTAGTTACAAACGTCATGCTTATCCATAAAGATTCTGGCCTTTTCAAAAAAGTACTGATCCGGCTTCGATCAACTTCGGCCAAAATTGAAAAAAAAAATCCGGCCGGATATCCAATCCGGCTCCGGTCGATGCTCCGCACTAATAGTCACCTTTATGCGCCTAGGGAGAATATAAAATTTGTACAAATATGTCCGTTTCGGCCTGCACGAGACGGTCCTTTTTTAAACAAAGTTTACTCGCCGCCGAGATTTTTTGCTGCACACTTTGCACTGTTCGCAGAGTCGTATGTTGGCTGAAACGTGATTGTCAACGTTTTGGTGTGTCGTGACGCGGGAATGACCGACGCCGAAATGTCCAAGTCAATAAATTATGCATTTTTTCTTGGTGGAGGGAGTGCAACTCATATTAATATCAAGACAGCTAGCGACAGGGTGGCGAGATAGCCCAGTGGTATAATCCGCGCTGCAACACCAATGGGTGCGGGTTCGAGTCCGACCGAGGTCGACTTCCGAATTCCGATACCTAAGTGTTGGAGGTTTACCTAAGCTCCTCCTCGCCACTTCATCCGCGTCAGCGGTGTCTTACAAAAGCTTGGAGGTGGGCCGTGCTATAAGTCGGCAGTTACGGAAAATAAGAAAAATATCGGCCTGGTTTAAATGACCAGTAGTCGACAAACACCATGAATACCCCAAAACAAACAAACAGCTAGCGACAAAAAAAATGCGCCAGGCGCAAGGAAAATTTGAAAGATGTTTTATAAATATAAAAAAAGACTATAATTCATATAAGTTTACAAAATAATTTTGGGCCCTTTTCGAGCTCGCCCCCGCCCCAACTTGGGGGATTGAGGTACGGCAGTTATGGCCCTGCTTTTATTGCACCATAATCAATATGCTACGGTGGCAGTTCAGCAGGAGCTCGCTTCGTACATCGTTTTTTCGATGAAACGAGTGCACGTTAATGAGACTATAGCTGGTACGGCGAAGCCTTGCAGTCATAAACCAATATTCGACATTGTTCAAAGCTAGGAGACAATTAAAAAATACTACCACCACGGACCGATATCAGTACGCTTCAAAAGTGGACGGAAATGTATTTTAGGAATAACTCATTCAAGGATTGGGGAATATCCTATATCGGCATGAGAAAACTAATACGCACCTGCCAATATTTATCGACATGCTCAAACCAAGATCCGAAGATCAAGTTTCCTTGAGTAAAACGCCCAAGAAATCCTCCGAATGGTCCAGGATCAGGCAGTCTCTTGTTCATTCTATGAAAGTGATAGAATGACACGCAATTGTCTTTGGGATTTCGAGCGACGTAGATTAATTTACCGACAGCTTCGTTTTGTAATTCGTTCGGCAAAAGCTGGAATGGTAGGTGGGTCTTGATAAATCTGTAACGCATTATACACGACGTTTGCGCCAAACAACGAACACCTTTAAATTTAAATTGCATCGAATGTTAACATTGATATCATCTGAATTCACGCACCCTTAAGTGATATTGGTGGCATCGCCGCCATAGCCGCAGGCCAAGATTAGAATTTGGAAGAACCTGTGAGGGGTGAATGTTTTAAGAGTTGCAAGACCTCACGAATCAGTTTTTACGTATTGACGATCCATGACATCACATTACCCAAGTCAAATATTGGGAGGATAAAGACGCCTTTACACACCCATTACTTTACTCCACGGTTCACCACTTCCGTGGCGTACGTTTTGTGTTTCTAGCTTGTAGCCCAAGTTTATTGTCTTGTCTCACGCAGAAAACAGTTGAAGTTGAATGTTACAAAGTCCAGTAGCTCTTAACATTGTTTTAGCTCACGGAGCAGTAAAATTTGAAGAAAAATTGGCGGAACGGTGAACCTTCAAAAATTGAAACCAACCCAAAATGTAATTACCACAGCAGTCTGTTGCAAGTACGGTACTAGTAACTATATAGAAAGTGACATTTTGCGGTTATATGTTCATGATGCCATTCATGTAATTTACAGTAGTGTGTCTGCCGTATTGTTTCTGTCAGTAGATTATTTTATTGTTTATTACGCAACTACCAATAAATAAAAATGAAAATTTAAGCCTAAATAAAATACGCATGATGAACAGAATTGAATGAAACTGCATTCGTGTGTGCTGCCTGAATTGCGGGACCATTAGTCACCCTATTTCGGCACCAAAACGACACGCCGAAGCAGATAAAGCAGGGCTGGCCAACCTTTTCAGCCAAAAGGCCACATTCGATCGACGAAATATTGCGGGGGCCACTAGCCGCGAAATTTTTTTGAAGGTCATAGGTCAATAATATTGTCACTTGACTATATTGCGGGCATGTTATATTTCGCTGGGCTAATTTTGCTATTCGGTGCATGGACATTGGACATATCGATATCGAAAGCTGCGACCAACATGCGTCCATCATTTCGTGCCTAGGTTTCATAGTCGACGGTCTTACTGCGAGCGCAAACGCAATGTTGCATATGTTGAACGACACTTTGTCTCGTAATCGCGAATATAGTTCGACTCAATCTGATACATTAGGTATTCTTCCATTTTCACAAAAGGGCAACCATATTAAAAACAAGAAATCGAGTGACAACATGTTGCGCCAAGCTTGTTACAAATTATTTTTAACTTTGATAAATCTATCGCGAATTATTCTGCTTCATTGTAGTGTACGAAGATATACCAATATGTGAATAGCTGATGGATCTGTCAATGCGTCGGAACTGATATTTTAGTCATCACATCTCTAGTGTTGCGGCCAGACTAATCAAATTTTTGGTTCGCCTTGCAAGTTCACAATCTGTGCAATCCAATTTTGATGATATTAGAAATTTCGGAAATTACCTCGCGGGCCACTCAAAACCTTCTCGCGGGCCACATGTGGCCCGCGGGCCACGGGTTGGCCGGCCCTGAGATAAAGTCTTAGCCAACACGAGGTGCTATCCCAGAATGATCGACGATGATAGAAATTTGTCCCGAATATAGCGACAGATGGCTTTGTCCTTGCACAGCGACCAACAAAGGGAAATATTGCGCCCTGTGAATGAATGCAAATTGGGTATCGTGCGCGTCTCACCGAAAAAGTTTCACTTTGAATTATCTGTGGTACGTATGGGCGATCTTTTAAGTGTCGACTAGTTTGCCGAGCGAGATAGTGTAATGGTTATGCGTCCGGCTTTTCGATCGGTAGATTGTGAGTTCGATCCCCGACCGGGTCGTACCAAGACTCGAAAATTGGAATCCTGCTTGGCGCCCAGCAATCACGGATAGCATGGAGGAAAAAACAAACGGGGGCGCAGACTACATGACCTCACGGCCGTATCGCAACTCCGTCGTCAAAGCATCTCGATGGTGCAGGCGAAAAAGAATATCATATCTCTCTCTCTCTTTCTCCGGGGGTCACGAAATAACAGAATGCTCCAATAAAGCAACTAATGGCTACTGGTCCCGCTGACGCTCACCCTCGAGAAACTAACTGGCAGTAACACATCATGGCTCAAGATGTATAATCACTTGCCCCCCAAATCTTTGAAGGTACCGCTTCTATCAGCTCTACAGGTAAATCTCATAATAATCATGTTTATCCTATATGCAAGTAACAACATTATTGAACCATTTCAATAATTGCCTATGAAAAATTTATGTCTGTGAGTGAAATACATGTATATTGACGACCCCCCACCAAGCTGTGTTAATCACCCAATATGGGCGCAATACCATAGTTTTTTTGATATATTCCCCTGACAGGGGGTTATTTATATCTTCAATTTTTTTCCTCTCCACCCTCTATTTTTGCTGACTCAGGTAGAGCGTGTGCTACAGCCGAGACGTGATTACAGTCTCCCGTGCCGAAGACGTGGATCGACCGACAACGCCAACTCGAGTAATATTCTTCGTACCGACATCGAGAGAAGAAGCGGCACGAAAAGGAACTGACAACATCGACACCCAGCCACCTACAAAACAGCTCAATGAATAAATGATCATGTAGGCTGCGCGGATCAGCGGGCCATGTCGAAGTTGTCACTCGCATGTCGTCACTGGAGACGGCTTGAACTTCAAGTCAAATCAAACATGTTACCAAGTCTAATGTTGTTTCAAAATGCTGGAAATTACGCAACTAGCGCAGTTCTTAAATTGTTTCTCAACATCTTGCGTTTGGCAATTACCCTATGTAATGAAAATTTATCATATCTTGCGGATTGGCACCGGCCCGCGAAACGGCGGTTGATATAGTGATATATATGCCTATAAATGATATAGGAAATACCAAAAGATACAAAAAGATGGCGATTGGATTGACTTGATCAATATGATCGACATTGAAATGACCTCGTTTGTTCTCTTGGCCAAGTATTCAACTCCTCCAAACCAATTCCCGGAAGAGATGGGGACTTTTCCATCCATCCGTAACGATCTCCCAGCAGAGTTTTCTTTGCGAATGTTGTATCGGCGTTATTGCAAATAAGCCAAACGGTCTCTTGTAGCCAAGTTGTCCCTGCAGAAGTGTGACACGAATTCTAAACTCTGATATTCCGCAGCAGCCCATATTCGCCGCTTGGGGATGGGGATTCGAAATTTTTCGGGTGTATACATCATAAAGACTGACCAGAAATATATTCCTAAGCACATGGGGTGCCGTCATTGGTATAGGGTAGGCTAACACTGCACTGAAGTGATACTATATTCGTTCGGATAGCCCAAGCACATGCTATAAGTTCTGTCAAAACTATGATCGGTCAACGGTTCTTGTTTAAAGTTTATTGCGACGGGCACACCTCACCTGCTTTCGGATATGTAGCCACAATGACGTCATCATGTCTCGTCCTCATCTTTAGTACTTCGTTTAGAACTTCGCGCGTCTTCTCGGCCCCAGTTATCGGAATGGTAAATCCATTCGACATTGTTTCCTCGCGCAGAACAGGTACTGCAGACTCACCCATCGCAGTATCAATTTCTCTGAGTACAGTTAGGGTTATATGGTACGCAGGGTAGGCTGTACGTGAATCGGAAACAGAAAAACTTGATATAACTCGCAAGGTTCACGTACGGCCCTGATTAATTACTAATTTACTAGCTAAGCGCGGCGGCGGCGGAGTGGAAAGAGAGCAGTGGTTCGTAATCGGTGTTCATCGAACACTAGCGGTTCCATGCTCCAGGTCAAGACACACATACTCAACTCTTAAATATCATTTTTGAGGACACGCCCGTCTTGGCCATCAGTGGTTACAGGTAATTGGGTGCGACTAGTAATCGAATTGTAATTGCTGTGGTGGTACGTCATGTCCAGTGGCGTACTTAGAAGAGGTTGGTATTTGAGATCATTGGAACTGTCTGGAATGCCAATTCTAATTTCAATCTTTATAAGCTCATTTATAAGCAAATGGTATCAAGCTGTTGCGTTTCGACGGTGGCACTTTCCGAGGTGGAGTCTCGCATTTCTCAACTGGTATCTGGCTGAGAACAGCCGAGGTCACACTGATTTTCAATGAGTATTCATTATAATGTTTTTGTTTTGTGTGAAGATAATTTTAATCGCGCTGTTCATTTTGTGCACCAGTAATCTATGGTAAGGTAACAGATGTCTAGATAGACTTTTGTTGTAACGACTAAGCGAAAATTTGGAGTTCCGCGGAGGCTTGCAGATTAACGTAAGTGTTAGGCGGGTTATAAAGTCAAGAACGTCGGAGTAAAGCATCTATTGCAACACATTTCTCGAAGGACTGATACTAATAACACAAGTTACACAATCCTGATTCAGACCTATAAACTAAAACATGAACACGTAGCCAACAAGCGATCCGTACTGCAGCTGCTGTATAATCCTACCTTCAGCTTCTAGGCTACATAGATTAGCCTGAGCAGGCTATGTACCTATGTAGGCCTACTTATGTTGCGTGACTTTAGAAATTAGTGAGGTAATCATTAACGTTTCTCACGACCGTAAATAGTGGTTGCCAGTAACTATATTGCTATATACTTGCAGTGTACATACAGTGAAATCGGCATATTGAATGGCTATTTTTCGTTGAATGATGAGCTTAAGTGACCCAGTATTCACGGCGCTATAGCCAACGGTCATTAACCTTTTTGGTCAAAAGAGCAATATTGGCTAGGGTTACCATATTTTCGAGTCCGGAAAGAAGGACACACTCTTTAAAAAGCATAAAAGTTATTTTCCGAAATCGTACACAGCTGATTTCGAAATATTTACTGGAAATCCTGAGTAAAGTATTTTCGCGCCAGGCGTGAATTCGCAATGGTAAATCACATTCTCACGATGTGAGTGGAATTCCAGCCTGCAAGGTCAGGTAAAATAAGACCTAGTTGGAAATATATTGAATACCTTCTGCGGCCCGCGGCTCCATCAAAAACTAGTAAATTGACCCGCGAGCACATACTAGTCTGAGAGCCCTGCTGTAGAAGATGAAGATTTGGAATTGTTCTTGTAAAATGTACCAGGAAAAGGACTACAAAAGCATTCTTGTTGTTGTTATTGTTATTGTATAATGTCTAGTGTGTCGTCGACGTCTATTACCCATACCATTTATGCTGTTTTACGATCGACCGTAAACACGGTATAGGTTAAGAATTTCAAGATTGGTAGGTTGGTTAAGTCTAATGTGTAGTGTGTCGTCGACGTCTATTACCCATACCATTTATGCTATTTTACGATCGACCGTAAACACGGTATAGGTTAAGAATTTCAAGATTGGTAGGTTGGTTTCTCGAAGAGGTCATCGGAGACGGAAATAGTAATATCCCATTTTCCAATCGCTTTAATACAATAACGATGACGATTTCAGAGTTTTATATACATGAAATGTCAGTCCAATTGGTCTTGAAGAATGGTGGACTAACATAATTAAATCACATCACAAAGTCGAACGCCAGCGTCCAATCTGCCGTCGTTTTTCGATACCAATCATCAAATTCTTCGTTCTGACTGACAGTGAAATGATTCTTCCAATCACCGACCTGTCCTTTCCTCATAAATTTAGATACGTCGGAATCAAAAACTCCACTTGCAACTGAACGGGAAAAATTCACGCTGTCGTTATCTTTCATGCTGTCGAAGGCGCAATGATTTGCGACGATGTCGATTTGTGTGTCGGAAAGGTCCTTCTCAAGGAACTTTGCCAACTTTTTGATCTCTTCTTTGCTGTTTTTTTTCATGTTTTCGTATAATACGAAGTACATTGATCTTTCGCGACCCCGTGACACCTGTATTGGTAGAAGTTGGTTATTAGCACTTTTTGTAGTGGAGCATGTGTCGCCCTTGGTTAACTCGCGGGATATTTCTCTGGTACACTCTCAGTGATGTTGGGTGCCATGCAATTTAGGTACCAGTTGCCACTATATTTACGTCAAAAACATACATGGAAATTTATTATGGTCGTACAAAAGGGGTAAATTTAGGATTACCACTTTAACATGTCGGTATGCTTCACAAAGACGGAAACATATTATCAGAATAGGTAACTACTATATCTAATGTTGTATTTAAAACAAAAATAAATTTACAGAAACATGTTTAAAACAAAGCCCTTGTTTAAAACATGTTTTTTTTAATCCATGACGTCATAGTGAATTGCCATTGACAAGTGAAAATGTAGGGTAAATATAGCTCGTCTGAGGGTTCCAACCATCCCATATCGATAAGCGTCGGCTATGTCGAGTGGTAATTGTCCGCAGCCTCATACAACATGTTTGGTGGAAAGTATTTACACAATTAGGACATAATCTTACAACGTGAAATCAATTAAAATTTTAAAGGCCTTTGTTTAAAACACTGTATAAAACATGTTTTAAACAACGTGTTTAAAAACACCGCTTGCCTTAAATGCAACCCTACATATAGATCCTATTGCTACGAAAAAACTAATACGCACCTGCCAATATTTATTGACATGCTCGAACCAAGAGCCGAACACCAAGTTTCCTTGGGTAAAACGCTCAAGAAATTCACCAAATGGTCCAGGATCAGTCAATCTCTTGTTCATTCTATGAAAGTGATAGGATGACACGCAATTGTCTTTGGGGTTTCGAGCGACGTAGATTAATTTACAGACAGCTTCGTTTTGTAATTCGTTCGGCAAAAGCTGGAATGGCAGATGGGTCTTGATAAATCTGCAACGTATCATACACGACGTTTGCGAAAAATAACGGACAACTTTAATTCTAAATTGCATCGAATGTTAACTTTGATATCATCTCAAATCACTCATTCTCAAGTGATATTTGTGGTATCGCCGCCATATAGCCGCTGCCAAGATTAATATTTGGGAGGACTCGTGAAGGGAATGTTTTAGCAGTGACAAGACGTCACGAATCCATCGTGAAGTATGGAGGATCGATGACGTCACATTATTTGTCCAAGTCAAATAATGGTAGAAGAAATGCGCCTCTACACCCTTTACTATTGGCGTATACTCCACAGATCACCACCTGAGTGGCGCTCGATTTGTGTTGCCAGCTGGTAGACCCAAGTTCAGTGCCTTCACGCAGAAAACAGTTGAAGTTGAATATCGCATAGTCGTATTTTGGCCTATAAATTATATAGGAAATACCAAATGATACTGCTAGAAAACTTGCGATTGGATTGACTATATCTATTTGCTCGAAATTGTAGTGACCTCGATTGTTCCCTTGGCCACGCATTCAACTCCTCCAATCCATTTCCTGGAACAGATGGGAGTTTACCCATCCATCCGTAACGATCTTCTAGCAGAGTTTTCTTAGCGAGTGTTGTATCGGCGCTGTTACAAATAAGCCAAACGATCTCTTGCAGCCAAGTTGTCCCTGCAGAAGTGTGACAAAAATTATGAACACCGATATTGCGCAGCACCCTATAACCGCCGCTTGTGGTTTCGGCTCGGGCGTATACATCATAAAAACAGATCAGCTATAACGGGGCCCAAGTTACCGTAGACCCCAGATATAATTATTATGCTGATTTCTGCTCAAAGATCAGCTATATGGGTTCGGATTGGTCATGGCAAACTACGGTCGGGTCAGCCGTGTGGCACTCTCAAAATATACGAATAATAAGTAAGATATCGCTGCATAGAATATACGCTAAAGCTAAATATTCTGAACAATAAAATGAATGCTTTGCAACCAGGGCTTTGGAGCCGGAGCCGGAGCAAGGAGCCGGAGCCTCGGAGCCGTGCATTTTCACCGGAGCTGGAGCCGGAGCCGGAGCTCTGCATAAAATTCAGCAGGAGCCGGAGCAAGATCTGGAGCCCGTTATTTCAGGAGTAGCTCCTGCTCCGACGTATTTCATAAGATGCTAATATATATGCAACAATCATATCTGCTGATTTCACATAATTTAACAGCAGGCCTCAATTTTAATGCTGTACACAGCAATGGCATGGAGTGCGTTCTAGTGCAACTATGATGTTATCGTAAAGACATTCCCCGTAATTGAGAATACAGTTAGACTCAATCGGATAAATTATGCTTTTTTGTCATTTTCAGGAGGGGGTAGGCTACCAAGCAAGGAATCGTGTGACAATAAAACACGCGAAGCGAGAAGGAAAATTTCATTACTATTTGATTTTATTGTGATGTACGACGATTTACTAAACATGTGACTGGACCCTGGATCTGCCAATGCGTCGGAACTGATATTTTAGTTATCAACATCCCAAGTGTCGCAGCCAGACTTGTAATTTTTGGTTGGCTTTGCAAGTTCACAATCTGAGCAATTCATTTTCGATAATATAACTGGATTTCGAAAATATAACAGGTTATTACCTCGCGGGCCCCTCAAAACCCTCTCGCGGGCCACATGTGACCCGCACGCCACGGGTTGGCCACCCCTGATATACACAGACCCACGTGATAGTTTACAGAGCCGGAGCCTGAGCTGGAGCCGGAGCAGTGGTAATAATGCGGCTCCGGAGCTGGAGCCGGAGCTAATGTAGGATAAAAGAAAGCTCCGGATCCGGAGCTGGAGCAGTTAAAATTTACGGATGCTCCAAAGCCCTGTTTGCAACGAACCTTCACACTCATCTCTCGGTCGAAACATTGAATAAAGTAGAATATGACTTTCCCATTTGCGAATGCTGATGCTATTATAGTCCTGCCAATACTATGGCCGGTCAAATCATGTGATTGAAAGTGTTTTGCGGTGGAGAACATCTCACCTGCTTTCGGATATGTAGCCACAATGACGTCATCCTGTCTTATCCTCATCTTTAGCCCTTCGTTTATAACTTGGCGCATCTTCTCGGATCCAGTTATCGGCATGGTGAATCCATTCGAAAATGTTTCCTCGCGTGGAGCACGATTCCGAGACTCACTCATCGCGATATAATGTAAATCCAACACCCTATGTTTGCTATAAATCCAACTAAAATAGGGTAGCTGGATATTACTCAAGGACTAGCCGCTGAATAGAGCTTGCCTACTAATAATATACATCAAGCGAAGGATGGAAAAGGCCTAATATTACAACCTGGTGCAACGGAGACGGAAACTTCTGCCCCGGCCGCATGATCATAATATCAAGGAAGGATACTTTCGAATTAGCCCGGGGCTCAAGCTATATAGGCTACCTTATTTCTTGGATACAGAAAGAGGAAACCACATGATATTGAGCAACTGAATGTTAATCTAGGGATAGTGCGAACCCCTGAAAGGTTCATGGTTCGTGTGAACGCCGAGCTTTTTGAAAGGCTCTGTGAACGTGAACACGAACCTATGACATTATGTGACGCCATTGCAATTGCAATTATAACAAATAGTTGTTTGAAGGACTTTGTTCAAAACATGTTTCAAGCAGTGTTTTAAACAAATGCCTTTTTAAAAAAATTGTTTTTTCAAGTTGTATAATTACTAAGTACCACTCAGGCCATATAATTTCACAATGCGGAAATAAAAGCTGACTTTTTAAGCTTTACCAAATGTATCAACTGGAGCGATGAAATGCAACAATTTATCCCTAAAATAAATATGCAACAATTTCGGTGAGGAATGACAAGGGAATATAAGCTTACGTCTTAACGGTGTGGGATATAGACCGGGCAATGTATTCTTAAAGGCGTCGGACTATCGCGACATTGTTGTTGATCAGAGTGAAATAGCGGTTTCTATACTTGTTACAGATATCACCTCAAAGTTACGTTATACAGTAGCCAACACCCCAATCTGTCGGATTTAGATTTTATGATACAATAAACCTATCAAATAAAGACAGATTTCGTACGTCTGCTATATATTTTACATTAGTCAATGATACATTCTTTATTTCGCTGATGTCAATCATTGATGATTGTTATTGCGAGCCAAACCCACAGCAGAGAGTCACAAAATATTCATAAATGGAGAGCTGTTCGAGCAAACTTTTCAAACAAAGCAAATGATTTTTTTTGAAAAAGGCATTACAACATCGCTGACCGGGTACGCAGTCTGTCAAACCAGCGGTGGTCAAAGGGGTCATTGCTGGTACTCTCGCAGCAGCAGGATGACGTCGTAGATTTATATTCCAGTACAAGTAGAAGTAGAGCAAGTAAGTAAAAATGTAAG
Source organism: Botryllus schlosseri (assembly GCF_051294905.1). Classification (NCBI taxonomy): domain Eukaryota; kingdom Metazoa; phylum Chordata; class Ascidiacea; order Stolidobranchia; family Styelidae; genus Botryllus; species Botryllus schlosseri. The sequence continues at coordinate 20,301,520 of NC_137245.1, read as the reverse complement.
TATCCTCGGCCATAGTTTTCGTTAACACTGAAAACTCTTGTTTAAAATGATAACCACTTGAGGAAGCAGTGAAAGTAGTAGTTCAGTACTCTGATAAAGAAGTCGCACCGTTACTGACCAGTGGATGGGTGGCAGTGGGTCTTAACGGGTGTTCCACGGGTTCCATGAGCCAGTCTTTAGGCGGGGGAGATAGCGTAGTGGTAACGATAGGCGCCCACCAATATGACGGACCCCGTTCGATTCCCGTTTGATGTTCATCTGGGCTCCTCTTCCCCCGCCGTTGCCGTTCTTACGGCGACAAAAAGCCCAGAAAAAAAACCGAAGAAAGAAACCACTCACGAGGAATAGAAAGAACTAGTAGAAAGGGCTGCGGCTTCGAAAAGATCAACGTCGAAAAGAATTGTGACATCGGGCACTCTGGGCCGATGTGGATGTAAGAGTAAAGGATCGCTACTGATGCGTGTCGTTCGACATCCTCCTATATCTGTTCATGACATCGCATTGTGTCTTATCGCATTGTACATTGTGTGTGACTTGTTGAGATGAAAATTATAAACCAACGATATTATTATTATTATGATCCCGTAGGTCAAAACACACTCTCACCCATACGTATGATATGTGATGATACGCCCGTTTTGGGCATCATTCATTGCTGGAAATTTAGCCCGATCGGTAGACGAATCGCGACTGCTTTGGTGGTCCGGCGTGTGTAGTGGCGTACGCAGCCGAGGTTGGGGTTCGACACCGTAACGCCGATCGTCTGATATGCCAATTCTAGGGTTACCATACGTCGTTTTTAAGAGGATGTGTCCCCTTTATTGAATTTTTTAAAGTGTCCTCGGAGTACGCCAAAATGTCCTCGTTTTTGGGAATTTGTCGTCTTTTATGAAAATTTGGGATAAATGCATGTAAAAATTCAACTGAGATGTATTCAAGTAATGGTTCGGCGGGTCTTTCGGGAGTTGAGCCAGAAAGACGATTTTTTTAGTCAATCAATTGCAAACTCTGAATAAATTTCCCAATTCTTCCGGATTTTAATCGTATTGTTAGTCTGAAAATTTTTATAAAGTGTCCTTTTTTCAGATTCTCCAAATATGGTAGCCCTAGCCAACTCCATCTCCCATATTTATCTACTCGACTGTGATTATACAATTGGTACCACGCCGTTGCGTTTGGAACGAAAGGTACGATGACACTTTCCACTTGCCGAGGTTAAGCCTCGCATTTCTGAACTGGTATCTGAATTGGAACGGCAGAAGTATCATTGATTTTCAATAAATATGTATTATAATGTTTTCGTTTATTGTGAATATAATACGTTATTGGTTTCTTTATTGAAACTCTCTTTTGATGCACCATTCGTATTGGACACAGGGCACCAGTAATCTATGTTAATGTATTAGATGTCTATCGTTTAATGTGTGTTGTTGAGGATTTTCGTTTTTATGAGTCGGCGAAAATTGAGGTTCCGCGAAGGATGGAGATTAGGGTAAGTGTTCGGCGAACCACTGAAGTAGAGTGGCCTATATAGCGATACATTTCCCGAGGCACTGATACTATAATACCTATACACGTGCACAAGTTACGCAAACCTGATTCAAACCCAGATTAAAACAGAAACACGGAACTATACCATGCGATTCGTACGGCAACTGCTTCATAATCCTATACCTTCAGCTGCTATTTAGGATACATAGAAATTAGCCTGCGCAGCTAATGCTATGTGACTTTTAGAAATGCGAGTGATATGATCATTAACAGTTGTAACGATCGTATCAGTATCAGTTTATTAATATTTTCATCATTTCAAAACACCAAAAAAATGTGATGCAATGAAATGATAGGAAGGTGTCGAAACGACTTGGAGTAGTCTCAGACACCCACCCCACCCTATGCGAAGTAGAGAAGAGGCATGCACTGCACAGTTGCACACTGAAAGAAAAATAAAGCATATAATATAAAAGCCTAGCGACAAAATGAGGACTGAGGAGGCATGTGGCGGAAGTCGAGGTCGATATGTTTTCTAATAACTATCTTGCTACATCCTTGCAAATACAAATACTGTCACGACATAATAATAATAAGTGAAATCAACATATTGGACGGATATTTTGCGTTGCATGATGAGCTAAAGTGACCCAATATTCATAATCAAGGCGCTGTAGCCAACGGTTGGGAACCTTTTCGGTCAAAAGAGCCATATTGGCCCTATATATGCACTATACACTTGTAATTCCCAAAGACCGATACATCGATGTCAACTGTTGCATTACAATTGAAGATTCTGCACGTTACTGTGGCACGAAATCGAAGTTCACTATATCGGCGCGTGTGATGCATACCAATCGCACTAATCAAGCCGGTTGCCCGACATGTAGGCGTGAGACACGATGAAAAACGGCAGTCGAGCAATAAGCAATAGCGACGCATGGGTCGGGAATCTTCTGGAGCTACGTACTATAAATAGTGATTCCGTGAGAGCTAAATGATACTTTTCGAAATATTAAAAATTATTAACTGATATCGTTGGGTTAACGGTACCACTAATTCTCAAATACTTCGGTGGCAATATAAAATGGCACTACAACCCGCCTTTTAAGGACAGTACCACCTAGCCACATAGCAAGCGGGAGTGTGGATGGCAATGCTTGCAATTTAATTTTATAATTGAGAATGTCACTTCCGAGGGTGTTCATTCCTCGGCATTGATTAGGAAGTCACGTGGATCTGAAAACTGCATTGTCATTTGCCATGGAGGCGTTGTCACGGCTGTTATTCTCTTCGGTCAATCAACGAATCGTGCAATCCATAATTTCAAGGTGTGCGATGTCGGGTTTCGGCTGATGCACGATTCATAGTGGTTGTCGGCGTGACGCAAACTTTGTTTTAGAAATTATACGAACTCCGTATCGAACTGTTCGATGTAGACCACTAAATAACTTGAAGGTGGCGTGTTTACCCTATTATAAGAATATTGTATTGGACTGATAAATATGCATCAAACATTATGAGCAAATATTATCAGCAGGCATTATGTGACAAAAATCTTCGGATTTAGAAAGGGATACGCCACTGTTTGGACCTAACATAGACCATTCTCATCTACCACAAGAATAATGATTCTGGCTGTTATGAAAACGTACAGTAATATTGACAAATAAGAATGCGAATTAAGAGCCAAATTAAAATTCATCAGAGAGCCATATCATTTAATCTGTATATCCCCGGTGCTAAACAGAGTAACAAAATGGCGTGTGTGCGTGTGTGGCACTACGTAACCGAGCCATGCAATACGCAACAGCATATCAATGACCTACCGACGTAATGGTGAGTTGATATAGTAGGCACGAGGCCGATCCGCCGCGATGAATTTTTAGCCATCTGTGAGGTTGCGTACGTTGGACTCGTGATGGTACAAAGGACAAAGGAGGTTCATGACTGGTGAGGCACTGACCCCCCTTACACACACACTCCAACCGCACACACATATACATCAACACGTAAAGTGCCTGATAAAGATACACAGAGAAGTGAATGATAACAGCAGCAAGAGTAAGCGGGTAGGCGAGACCATGTTCTCCGCATCCTGCTGTTTCGTATACTTCTTTATTTATTGATGTGACGAAAAAAAGACTATCTATCTATCTATCTACAATATATATTTCCATTTTGCCGTCAGTAAAATATTGGGTTATTTAATACAGATTTCTCAACGAAAAGGATGAAAGGGAAAACCATAAATTATTTTATTTAAGGTTGTAATTTCGCTCTGATATTCTCTATTGTTCTTTGCTCGTCAAATCTCTTTTTTTACAAGATTGAAATGGACACTGCATCAGCAAAACTAAATATGTCACTCGCTAAGACCAAACTTAAATGGTTGATAACATCTTTCAGACTTTGGAAAACCATGGTTGGATTCATGATGGGAATGCAGATTCCCTTGGAATAAGATTCGCATACATAGAAAACCTACAAGTTGCTCCGCGCTATCTGATCCGCGTATAAGCGGTGTCTTACAAAAGTCCAGAAGTGGGCCGTGCTAGAAGTCGTCAAATATTGAATCATAACATACAATATCGACCTGGTGTAAATTACTATTGCAGTCGAAAACACCGGAAAGGCCACAAACAACGACAGCGCAGGCTATGTATGTAGTAGCTATCACATACCACAATTTAAGGTATATACGTGTGAATGGAAAATAAATAGCAGCTACATCAGTTAGGGATAGTATTTTCTCCGCATTACGTTCCAGTGCTCTAGGATTGTTAATATTCGGATTTTCGGAATCGGTGCGACAATAGCATTTGATTGATCCTCGTTACCTCGAATTCTGAGTTGTTTATGATGAATTGCGTTGCCGCAGGTGATGCACGACCCGGCCGTGCCTCGGCTATCATCTCTTCTCCTCTTGAAAACCCGGAAAACGACGGTCATACTTCTGGCAAGTCCTCCAACTGATGCCCAGCGGTATCATCCCCAACCCGATATCACATTCAAGCTTAATCAGTTTCTTCAATACAGTAACTGACCTGCATTCCGTTGATATATCGACTTGATGTAATCAGCTATAGTAGCGTGGTCCCTATCTTTATTATCATTCCTAGTTGGAGTGCTGAATCCGACCAATGCCACATTTCTAAAGCCTCGCTATTTCAAGCTCCTCCATAAGTCGAGCCCCACTCGATTAAAATTAGAAATAGAACTGGGGAGTTAGCGCAGTAGTGACGATAAGCGTCTGTTACCCGGGTGACCCGAGTTCGATTCCGTGTCGGATGTTTATCAGGGCTCCTTTTCTTCCGCGTCGCCTTTCTTACGGGGACAAAGAAATCCCAAAAAAATACCCATTGAAAGAACGTAATTGCAAGGAATGGATACAGCAAGGAGTTGCGGCATAGTGAGTAACATCGAAAAAACTGTAACATCGGGCACTATAGGCCTAGCTGGAAGTAGTGTAATCGCTCGCTGGTGATTAGTAAAATACCGGAAGTCACAAATGTTGTATTTCGAAGTCAGAAACACCGCATTTCGAGGTAGCTAGCGGTCGAAAATCGGCCTACGGAGCTTCGGAAAAGCGTCATTGTGGCGCTTCATGGACGCGAATTGTGTATTTCGTCGAACTAATTACATTGTATATCGTGCATATGGTTGATTTTCCACGAGCGGTTTTGAAAACAGCTGTTTTAATGCGTAGTGACCTATACATATTCCGCGGACAAATGACTATGGTATCCTGCCGAGTCCAATAAATACCTGTGGTGAATGTGATACGGGGAATCAACGTTTGACAAGCTGCATGTATAGGATTAACCATGCACGCGTTAAAATGCACGGCCCTTGCGCTAAGTAGACATGATAGATCTACAATCGCCCAACTGACTCTGTATGACAAAATTATTACGCGTGGATATACAATCACTGTGTTAATTTTCACATCCGAAATCCGGATGATCTTATCTCAAGCGAATCCATGTGATATATTGCAATATATCGTGATGCTGTGTTGCAGAATCTTATGATGTGATTATCAGCTAATATTTCACAAAAATAATCGTTTACACTAATCAAGGCCATCAAACAGCAGTATCAAGAGTTGAAACCATGCCACTCTATCAGTGATCCGGTTTTTTCGTGTCAAAATTGAGTTTCTGGATATGGTATCACCTTTGCGTCCCAACATGTCGACATGTTACAACCCAACAGATTCAATTACTGAAATATCACTTACACCGCACCTTACTCGACAAACTCAAACAGTGTATGTATATGATTAAAAAAAAGGTTGCATGAGCATTAGGGTTGTTCAAAAAAAACTTTTTTTTCCAAATCTCACTCGCCTAGTGACTAAATCGTCAGGTTGTCCAAGAAAACGATGCACACCAAATTTGACTCAATTCCAACCAGTCAAGGCCGTGCAATCTTGAATTGAAATTTTTAATTTAATAATAAAAATTAAAAAAAAAAATTCTCAAATTTTTTGTCAACCCCATGAAATTGTTGAGCTGTCTTCAAATACGATGCAGAACAAATTTGAGTCAATTCCGACTTGTAGAAGCGGAGTTATTCGCGTTTTTCGTTGATAATTGTCGTATTATCCTTGATCCAGGGATTATCAACGAAAAACTCAAATAGTTCCGCTTCTACTAGTCGGAATTGACTCAAATTTGTTTTGCATTGTCTTTGAAGACAGCTCAACAATTTCATGGGGTTGACGGAAAAATTTGAGAATTTGTTTTTTTAATTTTTAATAATAAATTAAAAATTTCAATTCAAGATTGCACGGCCTTGACTGGTTGGAATTGAGTCAAATTTGGTGTGCATCGTTTTCTTGGACAACCTGACGATTTAGTCACTAGGCGAGTGAGATTTGGAAAAAAAAGTTTTTTTTGAACAACCCTAATGAGCATAAATCACTGTAACCAGCAACCTAAATAAATCCTGGTTATATTTATGTTCCAACGACCTGTCTTTTTTATTCAACTGTAAAAGGAGTTTATATTCTGTGGGACCAATGACTCGGGTATCCTGTCGAGTCCAATTATTTACTATGGTAGCTATATCGCAAATGTAATACGAGGAATCACCGTTTCGCAAGGCGGATGTCGGATCAATCGCTTACCGTTACCATGATAAATACAATCGCTCAACTGACTCGCTGTATGACAAGTATATAGATTCACCAATCGCTCAACACCCAACTGACTGTGTATGACAATATTACACCACGATACACAATCACTGCGTGTTAATTTTCCACCCCGAAATCGAGGTGATTTTATCTCAAGATCTCGTAGACATGGTAATATGTTATATTCATTAATTTTAAGTGTTTCTCGGATGTAGTATGTCAAAGAATTCACAAAATGATTTGAAACTCAACTCAACAAGTGATCTGTTTGTCCCCGTGTCAAAATTGAGTATCGGGAAATGCTATCGCCATTGCATCCCGAGAAATAGATCTCTTACCAAACCCAACAAGGTCAATTACTGACACATCGCCATGTTATATCCACTTAAACCTCGCCCATCTAACTGCACCCCGTGTATATGAAAAGAAGAAAAAAGTTGCGCGAGCAATCGACCATATAGCGTGCGTCCGGTTCTGCATGTCGCTGGTTGAATAAAGCTTGAATTCTTTCGTATACTATCGAACGTGCCCAATGTAAAACATTCTGGGTCTACAGATTTATCACGAAAACTTCCATCATCACAAAAGTGATTGGTAAAATGTTTATTACATGCATCCTAATCAGGTAGACTTACCTTATATGTAGAATGCAGAGTGGCAACGTAATTGGAGATATAGACTGCGTTTTGTCTTGTTGTGTTCGTTAGTAGTATTGATACAATTTTTCATTTCTCTCCTCCAAAATAATTGTCATCGCACAATCCAGAACACTAAAAGGCGTTGCTTGGATAATATGAATTCGAGTTGGTATTGAATTCCTAACATTTTACTCGCGGGTAGGCTGCAGTTTTCGTGTGACACGAAATAGAGTTGGATCACACCAAACTCAAAGGTACATTTTATTCGCATTCATTTGCGTCATGATATGGAGACTGACCCGCCTCGCTTAATTGGTGTGGATCCATACCATATATACAAAATTATATTGTTGTCCCCGAAAGCGATTTCAATCACTTGGTTGATATCTGCGTGATTTTGCATACCGCCGATTGATTAATACCTAATTCCGTTTCGTCCTCTCTACCCAGCGTGCTAAAGTTTTAAAAACACTTTGATCATCACGAAAGCAAATTGAAATATGTTTGCAACGTCGAGCCTAGTCGGATAGACTTGAGTTATATGTAGAATGCCGAACATAAAATAAATCGCAATATGGATCACACCAAAATCCGTTTAAACCACTGATACATACTTTTTCCATTTCTATCTACGAAAATAATTACCATCGCTAAATTCGATCCATTGAAAGAACTTGATTTTGTAACATTAATTCGATAATTTTAGCCACTTGTTGGATCCGACCCCGCGACGTGATTTTGAGCGGCCCGCGGACAGATTCCTGTCTTGTATGATAATGTGCCCCGCGACACGAATCTGCATGAATGCGACCATAAACATTAACAAGACGTCCCAATCTAATTTATGTTCACGTGTACTAGTGCAGTCTTTACCAAGGGTGTGCATCGAACATACAGACAGAGTTCAAAGAACTTGTTGACAACTTTGATCGACTACAGATGTCTGATTGACTTCAACAGCTATTGAAGTACATTACATTTTAATTTTATTGACTAGTGTTTTGGTATCTTAACACTCACATTAAATACGATTCCTTTCTTACATCGGTGGATAAATACGCGATTATTGTATCAATTCAGGAATCCAGCTCGTGCAGTATTTCGTTTTCCCATATCCGCCTCGAAGACTGGAAAAAGTTGCCCGATCCCTGTCTTACCCGATGGCGGTTATAACAACCTGGACTTGATCCGAAAATAGCACATACAATTATACCAGTAATTAGTCGAGAGGTCTAATAGTGAGGTCCCAACCCGAAGCCGGACTTCGGCCGGTTTATTCAATTACCAATTGTTTTTACTACAGTCCTTAAAATAGGGCAGCCAGACCCAGGCAGTTTTTTGAAAGGGGGCGCCGGAGAGAAAAGGTTAGGAACCACTGATCTATACCTAAAGCACAGGCAAACGAATGACTTAAATTATAGCTTGTTAGGTTTTTAGTTTCGTGATGCCGTCGGTAATTAATACAATTCATGTTTTTTTGTATGACATGGAATTAGTTCGGATCGAGGTAAGCGCGTTGGAAATTACTTTCATACAAAACACGCTCAATGGCTAAAGCTCTCCTCTGTATTCGAATGTGGTCAATGCATACTTCATGTATTCGGATTCATTTCGAAAAGGTTATACATTCAACCGCGACAGATACGAATTGTCATACTCAACTGCTTTTTATACCAAGTAGTTATTTAGGTCACAACAACGAAGGTACAGAATAATGTATGTGTCTCTAAATGGTCGTGTATACTATATTTTACAATATTGCAAAACCGTTGCTTGGTTGGTTATAAAGCTACTCCGCATACCTTTCTCCATTCGCGTTTGACAGCTACCTTGTTCCCATATGAATAATATGTTCACTCTCCTGTTAAATAAAATCAACACTCTGCGTAAGACACACAAATCCTGCCACTCACATAATAGTTCATACTAACGACAACTAATACGCGACTTGATGAGTTGGAAACACTGTAGCCTATACCAGAACCTGTGATCCTACAAAATTTAGTTATCGTAATATTAAATTTACATGGGAGTATTTTGAAGCATGATTTTTGTGTGGATAAACTAATACCGACAACCATGATATACACCTACACGAAAAATGTGGTGTTTCAGGTTTAGCGCGACGGATAACATTCATGTACATGGTCCTAAAATTATCATTTTGCACCCACGTCGGCATTTTGTGAAACAAAAGCCATAGCCACTGGTTGACAAATCTGTCAATGTAATCGGAGTCATCTCTACAAAAGAGTAGGTATGTATTCAACTCATGACTCACAAACCTAACACACAAAACAAGTTACTTTAGTAAAGGAAGGTAGAGAGTTATCGGATGAATGTCCTCGCATCAAAACAACCAGAAGACGGTTTCGTTTGAAAAAAAAATGTTTGGTATCATTTACACACTCGCGATAAATCGTACAACAGTATGTAGTACAGTAATATGTTGTGTTAATCCAGGGGTGGGCAAACTACGGCCCGCGGGACGCATGCGGCCCGCAACACCGTTCTGTGCGGCCCGCGAGAATTATTGATGAAATGCGTACTAAAAATCGAATTAATGCAGCGAATTGATTACACTTTTTCTTAGTATAATTCACCATGATAATTCTAAGGCAGTGGTTCTCAAACTGGGAGTGCGCCCCCTTTGGGGGCGTGAAAGCATCTGAAGGGGGCGAGGAGCTTAGCTCAACTGAAAAAAAATTTCCCGCTTCGCGCGATTTCCTTCCAATTGATCATTTTTGCTCAGTATTTAGTCTGAGTTTCATATTTCAAAATCTATCATCCGCAGTCGTAACCTTCCAGGCCATTCAACTATCCGTAAGGTTGGCCAGCATTCTGGTTACGTTTTGTGATATGACGATTAGGGGGGGGGGGCGAAATCTTTTACCAACATAAGGGGGACTTGTCCTGAAAAGTTTGAGAACCACTGTTCCATGGTAAATACTTCCTATAATATTTTTTTATGTTTAATTTCTGGCGCGACAGCTCGATCTCAAAGGTTTCAACTGCTAAACATCACAGAAATCCTAAACGAGATTGACCTAATTCGGATGACGAGTGTGATTTCAGATTGGCCACTCCAGTTTTAATTATTTCAGTGATGTGCTAATAAAAAACGATTCGCGCGTGTCTTAGGTAGATTCGTTCGAATGCGTATAATTAGGGTATTTATATTTTATCTACACATTGTAGAAGCGTGTTTGAAGCTAACATGGTTTGGTTATGATGCTGTCAGCCTTGTGTGTCCTGGAACTGAACCAAAATTGGAATTAGTAAATCTATGAACAGATCGCTGCTCATAGATTTATATTTCAATCCTGTTTCAAGAATAAGGACAACCGACTTTTATCTATAGTTTTGACAAATTGGTTATTGAGGTCGACCATCCTATGAAATCTCTCCACTGTTTCTGATGCGTGTACGATATCATCATATCAATGTTCGGTTTGTTTTAAATAAGCATCAATAATTTAAGGATGGTGTGAACCTCTGAAAGGTTCAGGTTCGTGTGAACGCGAACCTTTTTGAAAGGTTCTGTGTGAACGTGAACGTGAACCTCATGACGTCATGTGACGTCATATTGCTAATTACAACCCTACCTTCAATGAAGTGATACCCTATAATATTAATGTACACGAAACCTAGCGACGACTCGGGCCACATAATGCCACAATGCATAAGTACAAATTGGCGTTTTAAACGTCGCTAAATGTATCAACTGAGGCAATCAAAGGATAAAATACTCCCACAAAATCAATATCTTACGCCGCTTTGCCAACAATTTCTACGAGGACCTATCAGTGAATATAAGCTTACGCCTTAACGGTCTAGGCCAGACGGAGCAATGTATTCGGCGCCTGAGTATTGCTATTGATACTGAGCAAAGTGTAAAACGGGTTTCTAGACTTGCTACCTATATTACCCCATTAACAAGTTCTACAGCAGTAGCCAACACCTCAATCGCACGGATTTGGTTTTAATGATGCAGTAAAGATATGAAACCAAGATTCACCCCGTATACGCCTGCTAGATTTTTTACATCAGAAAACGATATCAATCTCATTATTTGGTTGAATAAGCATCATTCCCTGACCACGTATTTCGCTCGTGATGTTGTGTGATTGCGGGTCAAGCTTACAGCAGAGAGTCACTAAATACTCACAAACAGAAAGCTGGATATATTGAGCATACTTTTGTAACAAATCAAGTAAAACTTTTGAGATTGTCAAGGTACATGCTCGTTTAGTGTAGATTTTTAATGCTGCCAACGCCATGCATAGAGCGGCCCGCAGTTGAAATGCAATAAATTTGAACCAACGATCTTTTATAATGAAATGAAAATTGTAATATATGAAAAAGGTTCACAGTGCAGAACCTACCAAGGTTCTGTTGTGAACGCGAACCTCTAAATTTCCGAGGTTCACACACAGAACGCGAACGTGAACCTCACGTTCACACCATCCCTAATCCATATTATCGCCATGTCCCCACTATATATATAATAAAATAACAATATTGCATTTTGGTTTATAATCCCAATTTTATTGAATAGTATATTCATATTTAAATGAACCCAAATATTTTCGGCTGACACTCGTCAGGGGTAATCGTCAGCAACTAGTAGAGAATTCAAAAAAACAGCGTATATCAACAATCGTAACACAAAATATGACGTCACCAGCACGAAATGTCGAATACGAGAGCGTTCAATGTACTATTTTTAGATGATACACGAACTCTTTTTGTTGACACAGCCTTGGCTGGTGTATTTTGATAAAAGTCGACTCCAAGGCACACAAATGAAAGTGTGAGCGACCCTTTCCGAGTATGTGAAATCTGTCGTCTCGCTAATTTTTCGCACAGGCGGGATTATCCCAATTTTATATAGTGCGGCCCGCGAATGGATTCAGATGTTGAATGCGGCCCGCGGGCTCAAAAATTTGCCCACCCCTGTGTTAATCGAACTGGTGAACAACGTGAAAGTGTTTCTTGAGCGTCAAGTCCCTATGTGGATTAAAGCATACATCAAAGCGTCCCAGTCACAACCTAATTATAACCACGAATGTATTACCTTTATTTTATCACAAGCTTTCACGATGTTAAATATTTAATTTTCTTCACCAACCTCGAAAGCATAAGTCCAATCTATAATTCTCATCGAGCACATAACTCAATAAGAGTAATTACTCGTTGAAACCAATATTCTGATTTTGTTGAACAGCTACAGGTAATAATTATTTTTATTGGTATCATTATGACACCAATATCATCGAGACCTGTTTATAATTTTAGTGTGTATGGCATGCCCAGGAACCCGTATTAAAATTGTGCCGATTTGACAGAATGCATGAAGAGTTGAGATGTTTCGATTTTATTTACGTGTGGTATTCTATGGAGTTTCGTAGAACGAGGTATACAACGCGATTTCCTAAAAGGTTCATCACTTTTGCGTTGCTTCAGACCAGTGGTTCTCAACCGGGGGTCCGCGAAGCACTTTCGGGGGGTCCGCGAAGCCTCTAAATTTTCAGAATAGTTGATAACCTGAATATGTATTTTTTAAACCAGAAAAATCGAGAGGTACTTTCGCTTCATTGCTAGTAAATCTCCAGCACTCAGATCAACAGAATGGCCGTCTGAGTTGAAATATCCTACTGTTCAGACTCATTGTAATTGCTAAACTACCAATAGCCTAATAATATATATATATTGTGCAATTTCGCGATATTTTGTTAGGGATTGTGGAAAAAATAAAAAGTTGGATTGGTAAGGTCAATCACGGTGACTTCGAAATGTTTACAAAAAGCCATTTTCTCCCGTGATATACATAAACATTTTCCATGATAACTTCAGTCAGTTTCAGTATCAGTTTAATAATATTTTCATCATTTCAAAACACCGCAAAAAACTGCGATACAATGAAAAGATAGGAAGGTGTCGAAACGAATTGGAGTAGTCTTTGAAGTCAGACACCCAAGATGAGCTGCTTGATAAAAATGTCCAGGCACGATAATTGAGCTAAATTTGAACAAGAACTTTAGGGGGTCCTCGGCGTCCGTGTCGGCCCAAAAGGGGTCCGCGAAGACAAAAATTTTGAGAACCACTGCTTTAGACCGAACGCGTAATATACACATTTGCATTTGGATTAAGATCTTGTTTCAGCGCATGAGCAATATGTTCAGTGTTCACCCACGCGATAAAGCAAATCAGTACTCTGCATAAGACGTGCAAATCTGTCTTACACTCATATTAGTATACTAACGGCAACTGTAGTCGGGGATATATTGCAGATTTCGATGTGATCAGCGGACCAATAAAAATCGCGCATGCACTCACATTCTATACGCAATAATTGGCTTCGGGTGTTTGGTAGGTATTTCATTACGATGGAAGCATGTGGACCTAATTTTTAGTCGTGATTGGTAGTGACCGAGCGGTAAAATATGGTTGTGTGTAATCTGTGTGTGCGTATGTGTTTGTGTGTGTACGACAGTGAATCTAGAATCTACGATATCACACCCGTGCTTCACTTGTTAGGATTAATACTTAGCATTTTAGAGACACAATACGATTGAATTTGCAATCTTGCCGGTTTGCAAACTGGTAAATGCTTGTATCGCAACAAGGATCAGTGCATGATCATTGATCAAGCTTCAAAAAAGTGGATGGACACGTGTTTTCGAGTTTCTTAACAACTACTGTGTGTGTGTGTTTGTCAGTTTCCTTGCTCACACATTAATAACTGCGGATTTTCGCGATGCAGAAAACATTTTGTTTAAACCTTTATAAACCAATTCATATTGTTTACAATACTTATCGCTTCGAACTCGGAAAGTCAATGTGGAAAAGTCCATCACTAGATCCGATAATCACCTGAAGTGATAAACGAAAACCAATGAACAATGTATAACTTCAACTACATGTCGATACACCGTCAATACAAAATGTTACAGTGTGTGTGTGATTCTACAAATTCCCCCGTGCTCCACTGTGGTTCAGTTCACTCATACAAGCACTTGAAGAAGATGTTACGTGTGTAGTTGTGGTGTGAAAACTGTTTGTAAATAAAGTTTGATAGATGCTACCTCGTTCTGGAAGCATTTTGATTCTATCATCATGTATGCCAGAAGTCACCGACATTAGTACGAAATACTTGAAGTTGTACAATTGTTTTACAGTTGATAGTTTACTGTCTGTCATAATTAGACGATATGGTTGCACCAGAAACGACAACCGCATTGCCACTAACAGTCTTGGTAAATGGTTATTCGATAAAATATATACCATAGAGGTTATCGATACAGTGAACAGCACAAGAGCGATATATTCACAGTCAAATATGGGAACCATGAACAATAATGAACCCCGATTTTCGTTGAATATTCACAACACCGACAAATCGATACATCTGTTGAGAACGCACTGTCTCGCTTATATACATCAGTATTACGATTTGGTAATGTAATCCAGGTCGGGGTGTTTCTGCGAGATGATGACTGATATCGCGTTAACGCCGCAAGAGAGCGCTGTCTCGTAATTTCACACATAAAACATTTATAAAACCTGTCATCAAAAGTTTTGGTCTAGTTCATCCAGCTACATTTCGAAACAAGTCATCACCACATATCTATCGAGCGAGTTAATCATATCAGCGGGGGGATCATGACAATACGTTATTCCGTACACCGTTTTCTCTGGCCTCACACGGTAGTGCTAAAACACAGGTATGATGCCTTGGTGATATTTGATTTGGAATTGACGCCAGATGAGCCTACCATTCGAACTGTGCATTGGGATGACAATTTTATCGTCGATGTCAGTGGTAAACAGATGTATCGATTTGTCGGTGTTGTGAATATTCAACGAAAATCGGGGTTCATTATTGTTCATGGTTCCCATATTTGACTGTGAATATATCGCTCTTGTGCTGTTCACTGTATCGATAACCTCTATGGTATATATTTTATCGAATAACCATTTACCAAGACTGTTAGTGGCAATGCGGTTGTCGTTTCTGGTGCAACCATATCGTCTAATTATGACAGACAGTAAACTATCAACTGTAAAACAATTGTACAACTTCAAGTATTTCGTACTAATGTCGGTGACTTCTGGCATACATGATGATAGAATCAAAATGCTTCCAGAACGAGGTAGCATCAATCAAACTTTATTTACAAACGGTTTTCACACCACAACTACACACGTAACATCTTCTTCAAGTGCTTGTATGAGTGAACTGAACCACAGTGGAGCACGGGGGAATTTGTAGAATCACACACACACTGTAACATTTTGTATTGACGGTGTATCGACATGTAGTTGAAGTTATACATTGTTCATTGGTTTTCGTTTATCACTTCAGGTGATTATCGGATCTAGTGATGGACTTTTCCACATTGACTTTCCGAGTTCGAAGCGATAAGTATTGTAAACAATATGAATTGGTTTATAAAGGTTTCAACAAAATGTTCTCTGCATCGCGAAAATCCGCAGTTATTATTGTGTGAGCAAGGAAACTGACAAACACACACACACACGCAGTAGTTGTTAAGAAACTCGAAAACACGTGTCCATCCACTTTTTTGAAGCTTGATCAATGATCATGCACTGATCATTGTTGCGACACAAGCATTCACCAGTTTGCAAACCAGCAAGATTGCAAATTCAATCGTATTGTGTCTCTAAAATGCTAAGTATTAATCCTAACAAGTGAAGCACGGGTGTGATATCGTAGATTCTAGATTCACCGTCGTACACACACAAACACACACGCACACACAGATTACACACAACCATATTTTACCGCTCGGTCACTACCAATCACGACTAAAAATTAGGTCCACATGCTTCCATCGTAATGAAATACCTACCAAACACCTGAAGCCAATTATTGCGTATAGAATGTGAGTGCTATGCGCGATTTTTATTGGTCTGCTGATCACATCGAAATCTGCAATATATCCCCGACTACAGTTGCCGTTAGTATACTAATATGAGTGTAAGACAGATATGCACGTCTTATGCAGAGTACTGATTTGCTTTATCGCGTGGGTGAACACTGAACATATTGTTCATGCGATGAAACAAGATCTTAATCCAAATGCAAATGTGTATATTACGCGTTCGGTCTAAAGCAGTGGTTCTCAAAATTTTTGTCTTCGCGGACCCCTTTTGGGCCGTCACGGACGCCGAGGACCCCCTGAAGTTCTTGTTCAAATTTAGCTCAATTATCGTGCCTGGACATTTTTATCAAGCAGCTCATCTTGGGTGTCTGACTTCAAAGACTACTCCAATTCGTTTCGACACCTTCCTATCTTTTCATTGTATCGCAGTTTTTTGCGGTGTTTTGAAATGATGAAAATATTATTAAACTGATACTGAAACTGACTGAAGTTATCATGGAAAATGGTTATGTATATCACGGGAGAAAATGGCTTTTTGTAAACATTTCGAAGTCACCGTGATTGACCTTACTAATCCAACTTTTTATTTTTATCCACAATCCCTAACAAAATATCGCGAAATTGCACAATATATATATATTATTAGGCTATTGGTAGTTTAGCAATTACAATGAGTCTGAACAGTAGGATATTTCAACTCAGACGGCCATTCTGTTGATCTGAGTGCTGGAGATTTATTAGCAATGAAGCGAGAGTACATCTCGATTTTTCTGGTTTAAAAAATACATATTCAGGTTATCAACTTTTCTGAAAATTTAGAGGCTTCGCGGACCCCCCGAAAGTGCTTCGCGGACCCCCGGTTGAGAAACACTGGTCTGAAGCAACGCAAAAGAGATGAACCTTTTAGGAAATCGCGTTGTATACCTCGTTCTACGAAAATCCATAGATTACCACACGTAAATAGAATCGAAACATCTCAACTCTTCATGCATTCTGTCAAATCGGCACAATTTTAATACGGGTTCCTGGGCATGCCATACACACTAAAATTATAAACAGGTCTCGATGATATTGGTGTCATATTGATACCAATAAAAATAATTATTAACTGTAGCTGTTCAACAAAATCAGAATATTGGTTTCAACGAGTAATTACTCTTATTGAGTTATGTGCTCGATGAGAATTATAGATTGGACTTATGCTTTCGAGGTTGGTGAAGAAAATTAAATATTTAACATCGTGAAAGCTTGTGATAAAATAAAGGTAATACATTCGTGGTTATAATTAGGTTGTGACTGTGACGCTTTGATGTATGCTTTAATCCACATAGGGACTTGACGCTCAAGAAACACTTTCACGTTGTTCACCAGTTCGATTAACACAACCTATTACTGTACTACATACTGTTGTACGATTTATCGCGAGTGTGTAAATGATACCAAACATATTTTTTCAAACGAAACCGTCTTCTGGTTGTTTTGATGCGAGGACATTCATCCGATAACTCTCTACCTTCCTTTACTAAAGTAACTTGTTTTGTGTGTTAGGTTTGTGAGTCATGAGTTGAATACATACCTACTCTTTTGTAGAGATGACTCCGATTACATTGACAGATTTGTCAACCAGTGGCTATGGCTTTTGTTTCACAAAATGCCGACGTGAGTGCAAAATGATAATTTTAGGACCATGTACATGAATGTTATCCGTCGCGCTAAACCTGAAACACCACATTTTCGTGTAGGTGTATATCATGGTTGTCGGTATTAGTTTATCCACACAAAAATCATGCTTCAAAATACTCCCATGTAAATTTAATATTACGATAACTAAATTTTGTAGGATCACAGGTTCTGGTATAGGCTACAGTGTTTCCAACTCATCAAGTCGCGTATTAGTTGTCGTTAGTATGAACTATTATGTGAGTGGCAGGATTTGTGTGTCTTACGCAGAGTGTTGATTTTATTTAACAGGAGAGTGAACATATTATTCGTATGGGAACAAGGTAGCTGTCAAACACGAATGGAGAAAGGTATGCGGAGTAGCTTTATAACCAACCAAGCAACGGTTTTGCAATATTGTAAAATATAGTATACACGACTATTTAGAGACACATACATTATTCTGTACCTTCGTTGTTGTGACCTAAATAACTACTTGGTATAAAAAGCAGTTGAGTATGACAATTCGTATCTGTCGCAGTTGCATGTATAACCTTTTCGAAATGAATCCGAATACATGAAGTATGCATTGACCAAATTCGAATACAGAGGAGAGCGTTGGCCATTGAGCGTGTTTTGTATGAAAGTAATTTCCAACGCGCTTACCTCGATCCGAAATAATTCCATGTCATACAAAAAAACATGAATTGTATTAATTACCGACGGCATCACGAAACTAAAAACCTAACAAGCTATAATTTAAGTCATTCGTTTGCCTGTGCTTTAGGTATAGATCAGTGGTTCCTAACCTTTTCTCTCCGGTACCCCCTTTCAAAATACTGCCTGGGTCTGGCGGCCCTATTTTAAGGACTGTAGTAAAAACAATTGGTAATTGAATAAACCGGCCGAAGTCCGGCTTCGGGTTGGGACCTCACTATTAGACCTCTCGACTAATTACTGGTATAATTGTATGTGCTATTTTCGGATCAAGTCCAGGTTGTTATAACAGCCATCGGGTAAGACAGGGATCGGGCAACTTTTTCCAGTCTTCGAGGCGGATATGGGAAAACGAAATACTGCACGAGCTGGATTCCTGAATTGATACATTAATCGCGTATTTATCCACCGATGTAAGAAAGGAATCGTATTTAATGTGAGTGTTAAGATACCAAAACACTAGTCAATGAAATTATTAATGTAATGTACTTCAATAGCTGTTGAAGTCAATCAGACATCTGTAGTCGATCAAAGTTGTCAACAAGTTCTTTGAACTCTGTCTGTATGTTCGATGCACAAACCCTTGGTAAAGACTGCACTAGTACACGTGAACATAAATTAGATTGGGACGTCTTGTTAATGTTTATGGTCGCATTCATGCAGATTCGTGTCGCGGGGCACATTATCATACAAGACAGGAATCTGTCCGCGGGCCGCTCAAAATCACGTCGCGGGGTCGGATCCAACAAGTTGCTAAAATTATCGAATTAATGTTACAAAATCAAGTTCTTTCAATGGATCGAATTTAGCGATGGTAATTATTTTCGTAGATAGAAATGGAAAAAGTATGTATCAGTGGTTTAAACGGATTTTGGTGTGATCCCTATTGCGATTTATTTGATGTTCGGCATTCTACATATAACTCAAGTCTATCCGACTAGGCTCGACGTTGCAAACATATTTCAATTTGCTTTCGTGATGATCAAAGTGTTTTTAAAACTTTAGCACGCTGGGTAGAGAGGACGAAAGGGAATTAGGTATTAATCAATCGGCGGTATGCAAAATCACGCAGATATCAACCAAGTGATTGAAATCGCTTTCGGGGACAACAATATAATTTTGTATATATGGTATAGATCCACACCAATTAAGCGAGGCGGGTCAGTCTCCATATCATGACGCAAATGAATGCGAATAAAATGTACCTTTGAGTTTGGTGTGATCCAACTCTATTTCGTGTCACACGAAAACTGCAGCCTACCCGCGAGTAAAATGATAGGAATTCAATACCAACTCGAATTCATATTATCCAAGCAACGCCTTTTTAGTGTTCTGGATTGTGCGATGACAATTATTTTGGAGGAGAGAAATGAAAAATTGTATCAATACTACTAACGAACACAACAAGACAAAACGCAGTCTATATCTCCAATTACGTTGCCACTCTGCATTCTACATATAAGGTAAGTCTACCTGATTAGGATGCATGTAATAAACATTTTACCAATCACTTTTGTGATGATGGAAGTTTTCGTGATAAATCTGTAGACCCAGAATGTTTTACATTGGGCACGTTCGATAGTATACGAAAGAATTCAAACTTTATTCAACCAGCGACATGCAGAACCGGACGCACGCTATATGGTCGATTGCTCGCGCAACTTTTTTCTTCTTTTCATATACACGGGGTGCAGTTAGATGGGCGAGGTTTAAGTGGATATAACATGGCGATGTGTCAGTAATTGACCTTGTTGGGTTTGGTAAGATATCGATATTTCGGGATGCAATGGCGATAGCATTTCCCGATACTCAATTTTGACACGGGGAAAAACAGCTCACTTGTTGAGTTGAGTTTCAAATCATTTTGTGAATTCTTTGACATACTACTCCCGAGAAACACTTAAAATTAATGAATATAACATATTACCATGTCTAGGAGATCTTGAGATAAAATCACCTCGATTTCGGGGTGGAAAATTAACACAGTGATTGTATATCGTGGTGTAATATTGTCATACACAGTCAGTTGGGTGTTGAGCGATTGGTGAATCTATATACTTGTCATACAGCGAGTCAGTTGAGCGATTGTATTTATCATGGTAACGGTAAGCGATTGATCCGACATCCGCCTTGCGAAACGGTGATTCCTCGTATTACATTTGCGATATAACTACCATAGTAAATAATTGGACTCGACAGGATACCCGAGTCATTGGTCCCACAGAATATAAACTCCTTTTACAGTTGAATAAAAAAGACAGGTCGTTGGAACATAGATATAACCAGGATTTATTTAGGTTGCTGGTTACAGTGATTTATGCTCATGCAACGTTTTTTAATCATATACATACACTGTTTGAGTTTGTCGAGTAAGGTGCGGTGTAAGTGATATTTCAGTAATTGAATCTGTTGGGTTGTAACATGTCGACATGTTGGGACGCAAAGGTGATACCATATCCAGAAACTCAATTTTGACACAGGAAAAAACCGGATCACTGATCGAGTGGCATGGTTTCAACCCTTGATACTGCTGTTTGATGGCCTTGATTAGTGTAAACAATTATTTTTGTGAAATATTAGCTGATAATCACATCATAAGATTCTGCAACACAGCATCACGATATATTGCAATATATCACATGGATTCGCTTGAGATAAGATCATCCGGATTTCGGATGTGAAAATTAACACAGTGATTGTATATCCACGCGTAATAATTTTGTCATACAGAGTCAGTTGGGTGTTGAGCGATTGTAGATCTATCATGTCTACTTAGCGCAAGGGCCGTGCATTTTAACGCGTGCATGGTTAATCCTATACATGCAGCTTGTCAAACGTTGATTCCCCGTATCACATTTACCACAGGTATTTATTGGACTCGGCAGGATACCATAGTCATTTGTCCGCGGAATATGTAGGTCACTACGCATTAAAACACCTGTTTTCAAAACCGCTCGTGGAAAATCAACCATATGCACGATATACAATGTAATTAGTTCGACGAAATACACAATTCGCGTCCATGAAGCGCCACAATGACGCTTTTCCGAAGCTCCGCAGGCCGATTTTCGACCGCTAGCTACCTCGAAATGCGGTGTTTCTGACTTCGAAATACAACATTTGTGACTTCCGGTATTTTACGAATCACCAGCGAGCGATTACACTACTGCTGGATGCCAGATCTAGAGACCGCGGCTCTTCGTTTCGGCGTCCTCCTATCTGTTCATAACATCGCATTGTGTCTTGTGTATTGCATTGTACATTGTGTGTGTCTTGTTCAGAATAAAATATAGTTTGTGGGTTATAATAAAAATTAGATAAATGCAGAGAAAGCACTGAATTTGCAACTATAGTGTACTGGCACTCGGGTAGCTGTCTGACTTAGCCGCGATGCTATATATCTGCTGATTGGAAATATGTGCATTGCGCCTCTGTCATTTCGTTTGCATTTATCAGCGAGCGTCACTGCATTAATGCAGGCATGCCAGTAGAGCGTCTATTTCCTCGTCGTTGTCGCCGATTGCACCGTGAAAACTTTTTGTCACTGTAAATATTATTATTTGCAACAGATGTTGAAATTTCAGTTTGGTTTTACATCGCGTTTATTGGTCGGGATCGGGAGTAAAATGATACTTTTTGGGTTTTAACTGTATTTGGAGTTCGAAGATTGATTTTACGGAGAGGTTGGCGGAAAAGGAAATAGCGACTCACTTGTTCAATTACTTTATTAATAACTGATGTTATGGCGAGTTAGTGTCCCTGGTAGTAGAAGAAAAAGGTCAGTGCATTGGAAAGATAAGGACAATGGACATATAAATGATTAAATCACAGTCCAAAGTCAAATTCTAGAGTCCAATCTTCCGTCTTTTTTCGATACAAATCATCGAATTCTTCGCTCTGACTGACAGTGAAATGATTTTTCCAGTCGCCAACTTTCCCTTTCCTCATGAAGTGAGAGATGTTGGCGTCGAATAGTCCGCTTGCAGTCAGACGGGAGTAATTCACGCGGTCGTTGTCTTTCATGTTATCAAATGCGCAATGATTTGCGATGATGGTGATTTGGGCGTCGGAGAGATCCTTCTCCAGGAAATTAGCTAACTTTTTGATCTCTTCTTTGCTGTTGTTTTTCATGTTTTCATATAATACGAAGTACATCGATCTTTCTCGGCTCTGTGACACCTGAATTGGCACGATTTCAATTGTGATTACTATAATCGCATATATCGATGTATATAGAAGAGAGTTGCATCACAAGTGGGTGGAAATATATTCTTACAATGACTACATCATATAGGATTTGGTGAATATAGTCTATATTAGCTACGATAATAGTAATACATACCTGCCAATATTTATTCACATGATCAAACCAAGAGCCTAGAACCAGGTTTCCTTGAGTAAATTGCTCAAGGAATTCACTGAATGGTCCGGGCTCAGGCAATGTCTTGTTCATCCTGTGAAAGTGATAGAACGACACGCAGTTGTCTTTGGGATTTCGAGCGACGTAGATTAATTTACCGATAGCTTCGTTTTGTACTTCGTTCGGCAAAAGCTGGAATGGCGCATGGGTCTTGATAAATCTGCAACGCATTATGTATATTGGAGTAAGTAACGAATAATCTCAATTTTAAAGTACATCGAATGTTGATGTTGAATACCGTATAGTCGTATTTAAGCCTGTTACAGAAGTACGAAATTATGCGGCTACAAAACGAGTTCAAATGGATTGAGTTTATCAATTAGAATATATCAACATTGGCGTCACCTCGTTTGTTCCCTTGGCCACGCATTCAACTCCTCAAGTCCATTCCCCGGAAGAGATGCGGGTTTGTCCATCCATCCGTAACGATCTTCCAACATTTTCTTCTTAGCGAGTGTTGCATCGGCGTCATTACAAATAAGCCAAACGATCTCTTGCAGCCAAGTTGTCCCTGCGTAAGTGTGACATGAAATACAAACTCCGATAAAACAGCATATCACCGTTTAAAGACTCGAAAATTTCCAGGCGTACATGATAACAGCTATGAGGGAAGATGGGGTGCAGTGGACACAGAGGCACAAGGGTATATCGTGAATATTTTGAAACCCGACATGAAAAATATACATCGCTTCGATGCTTTAGTAATTTCATAGTGGCCGTAATCCGGATGTGGTTTGATTTCGCCACGGTTGCTGTCTTTGTGAGAAAATGACGAGTCTCCTAAATTTGCTCCACCAGCACGATGAGGTGGAAAATCTCTGCATACGCCACGCTTAATAATCTAAACATTAAATTGAACTTTGCATGCCCCTTAGGGAAGCTTCTTGCACCCACATCGGTTATAGAAATGACTCAAACAGTGAATAAAGATAGGGATATGGAATTTGTATTTCCCCCTAGTGAACACTGAACAGTGACACTATTAGCCCTGCTAATACTACGGCATGTCAAAGCATATCGTTAAAAGTGTTTTTGCGACGGACCCCACCTCACCTGCTTTCGGATATGAAGCCACAATGACGTCATCCGGTCTCAATCTCATCTTCAGCACTTCATTGCGATTTTTACGCGACTTCTCGGCCCCAAGTACTGGGACGGTGAATCCATTCGACATGGTTTCCTCGCGTGGAACTATATTTCGAGAGTCGCCCATTTCGATATAATATTAGCTCAAGTTCCAATGGTTGCTAAATGAATAATCAACCTAAAATATGGTAGTGGGCCGTTGAGCATAGCTATGGAGGATACTTATCGGCTCAAAGTTTTCAAAGGCCTTCTGTTACAACATGGTGGACATGAGCTCCGCAGCTTCGTTCCCTAGGCCGCGTGATCGGTCTCGAGCTAAAGTAGCCTACTTGAGTACTCTGAAAAGATAAATGTACTTCGTTGCTGATCAACTCTGGTCAAAACAAACGAAATAGTAGAAGAAGCAAAGTATATTTGCTATCACTTTCCAGAGGCGCTGATAATAGTAGCCGCACTCACGTTGCATAATACTGCTTCAAACCCCCATTAAGACATCAATACGGAAATATCAAACCATTCGAATACTGAATTCTTGAAATCCTACCTTCCCCTTCACCTTCACCTTCCCACTCGGACACATAGAAATGAATCCGCAAGCTATGAGCATTTAGACATCGGCTAGGTAATAATTAACGCCCGTTACTCTCGTAAATGTTTGCTAAAACTGAATTCCCACAAATACTGTCGCGACATAAATCCGAATAAGTTACATCGGCATATTGAACTCCCATTTTGAGTTGAATGGTGATACTATTTCCAATATTTCCCTAAATCAAGCTCCAACTTTAGCCACACGCGATTAAAATTGGCGAAATACGGAGGACGCACTGAAGCGGTACCTTATCCGTTGCTCCACTCGAAGATGTCTGATGTAGCCGCTGTATGTATTGCATTCTGCTGACTCTGCTGATTTGGCATCACAGCAAATGCGAGGGCCACTGCATTATTGTGGAGAAACCTGTGTGGCTTATTTCGTCTTCGTTGTCGCTGATTTTAGTGTGGAAATTATTTTATTTGCAAATTATATCACCATCGTTTTCATAAGGCTATTTCAAGTAAAATGACTAATTTGCAGCTAATCTGGTGTCATAATTTCTTTTTCATTGCTTAGCGATGTCGTTTTATACAGGCTCTATCGCAGGCTGTTTTCAAGATGAAAAGCACTAATATCCATATATTACGAAACAAAAATGAAATTAGAGGAAGTGTGATATACAGATGAGCGTGAAATATGGACGTATACGTCCTCGTATATGTATCTGATTTCGCTAGTCATTATGTTAGCGTGATATCCGAACCCCCCTCCTCCTTGATTGACATATAGCTCGCGTGACTTGTAATGCACGGAAAACGGAGTCGTTTTCGGGATTAAACTAGCGAATGGGTCGACCTACGTCACATACAACTTGAAAACCAAGTTTATTTTTGAAAGTGTAGGCATGCCTGGAACACGATGTTTGGCCATGGCGAAGTGACGTAATTTTCCACTGTAACTAATATGTTTACAATTGTTGAAATTTCAATATGGTGTATCACCTCGTGTACCGGTTGGAATTGAGCCAAATTCGGGGTACAGTGTTTTACAGGCAACCAAAAAATTAGGCTACATCAGTGGCTCAGAGAAATTTGGAAAAATTATTTTCTGCAGAGCACCAGCGCACACCAAAATCGTCAGACGCAGAAAGACAGCATCCACCACTATAATCTACAATACTCCCACAAAAACTTATTTCGTAACCACATTTTGGCAGGGGCTGATTTGTATTGTTATCAAACCATGCCACCACGTGGGGATATCTCAAACATATGGCCTGTTATGGGGTTATAGACGATGAACATTCATATTTATTTATAATTACATTTATTGGTGAATTTAGATGATCGCGTGAGTATATTGCTACGATTGTACATGGAACCGAACTGTAAAAGCAGTGTAACTGTAACTCTAATGAGCAAGGTGTGTGGTCGAATCTGCAACACGCCAATAATATGGTGTTGCGATCGGCCATAAAACAAAACTTTGAGCCAGTTTTCATTTGCGGTTTAAAGGTTGGTAGATAGATTTTAGGGAGAGGTCGGCAGAGGTGGAAGTAGCGATATAATCGCTTGTCCACTTATTTTGAGAGTAATCAATTTTATGACGAGTCTCCCTATAGCTGCATAAAGCAAATGCCAGTACCATTGAACGATAAGAATCATTGACTGAAATCATAAAATCACATCCCAAAATCGAATTACAGTGAGCAATCATTCTATACCAGCGCAGAAACGACCTTCCTTGTAATGTCACAGAGGATTGTTGAGTGGTCGGGGAATTGGGCGATACTATTGGGTATAGGCGGATAGGTCAGTAACGATCGAATTAGCCTACTTCTACCTTTTCGGAGTGCTCAAGTGGGTTGAGTATACATTCACTACTGACTCAACAGTTATGTTTCACACTGCCAATTGTACTTCACAGTCTGTTATGTGAAACTACTTGACTTGTAAAACATTACTTCTATTTCGAAGGTTTATTGCATATTAAGGCCTAGTGCAGTATACAGTGCTGTGCTAGCTCGGTCACAGGCCCTCCTAACACACATGTAAATGACTATAGTCATAAGCATGCCTTATTCGCTTTCGTTTTGCAAGAGCATGGGAAAAGCTAAACCCATAATTCGCGTCGGAGCCTTTGGGGCTTCGTCACCCTTTCGGGCAATTCATCGTCTATAACGCGGCCTTCGAGCAATGCGGTAAGTCGACTTGCTCCACATGATCCATTCATGGAAACCTCCCTCGCATACAATAGCTGCGATTTTCCGGAGGTCTGGGACCGTCATGTCCACAGATTCGATCAGTTCTTCCGCGCTTCTCACGTCCCAGGATCCTCTCCAGTCCAGCACTATACCGGCGACACGTATCTCCTCCATCTTTGTTTGTGATTTTACCCACTGCATGATATGTGGAGTCTGTTATTTCTCCACTTTGCCTTTCCGCTCTTTATCCAGGTCGGCGCTGTCAGAACAATGGTGACATCCATTATCGTTGCCACTTTTGCATTCCGGTTTATAACTATTAGATCAGGTCTCCTCCACGTCCCTGATGTCTTGACTGTGGTCTCGACGCAGACCTCGCAGCCTTTGCGTTCAGCTGTGCTTTTCACGTAACTAACAACCCGATTGTGCCTTTTAATGCGAGTGGCATAGGTTCGTGGACATACTTGTAAAATATGCCTCAGCGAAGCTATTTTCCCACAGCATTCGCACCTGGGGTTCGTGCTCGGCCTCCGCCTTGATTTTCGTGATGGGGTAGGCATCAGATTACCTCTGATTTTAATTTCGCCGATATAGTTTCGGCCATCCAGAATAGAGGTCTTACCAATCCATTCCGATGCTTTTCCGACGTTGTCGGCGTTTGTTAGTCCGCGACCATCCACCATTGAGAGAAGTTCAGATCTGTTTTTCTCATCCAGTGTCCGTGTCGTTTCGTCTGTTGGCTTCATTGAGTGGCCATGAGCTGTTCGGTATTCTAGTACTGCTTGAATAGCAATATCTTCTGATCGCTCAAGCTTTGCAAATCGGCGAGTTTTCAATACTGGCACCCGTTGACTCAGGGAAACAATCCCGAACCCGCCGTGTGCTTGGGTAGCGTGGAAGAATGCATTTGGTGTATCTTTTGGCATCTTTAGCCAGTAGCGCACCGATTCCCGAATCGCTCGGTCAATTTGACATAGGTACTTCTTCGTTGCATTGGCAAGTACTAGTTGGTGGTACATTGCTGGTACGATATGCTTATTCAGCATATAGAGCCGTTGGTGCGGTTTCAGGGGGGCTCGCGTTGTTTCAGCGAGTTCCCTTTTCAGTCGATCCATCACTTCCGCTCGGGTGCAGCGCGCATTCACGGCTACTCCTAAGTACTTGAATGGCTCGTCTATAGAGATCGCCTTGACTGACTTGCCTGCTATCCTCACGATCGATCGGGGATTTACGGACCAGTTCTTCTTTGTTCCATCAGTTTGAATAAATAGGCTCACACATTTCTGGAGGTTGATGTTAAGCCTGCATGCCATCAGTTCTTTTTCTAGCGTGGATAGCTGCATCTGCAGCGCCTTGGGGATTGTAGCTGTCAGGATAATATCATCAGCGAATGCCATGTATGGTACGCGAACATCGCCGATTCGATATCGAGTGAGGACAGACACGAGTCAATGACTGTGTTGAAAAGAAAACCCGAAGTTGAGTCTCCTTGCCTTACACCCGATCGGATCTTGATAATTTCTGAGCATCTCCCGGAGACGCATAAGCGTGTCGAGATCTCGTCATAGAATGCCTTTACAGAGGCAGGGAAGGGTGCCGGAGCTCCCAACCTGCGCGATGCAGCAAGAACGGATTCTTGTGACGCCGAATCAAAGGCCTTTGCGAGATCTATCGAAGCTAGACACAATTGTTTCCTTTGCTCTCTCGCATATCCAATCATACTCTGTAGCAGATAGGTATTATCCATGAGGCCGTCCCCTGCAGTGAAGGCTTTTTTGTCTCGGGTCGAGTTTGAACCCTGACTCCAGTCTCTTCGACAGGATTCGATGGAAACATCGGAGGCTCATATTTCCCATGGTGATCGGGCGATATTTTGCCGGGTCCTCCGCCCCTTTCACTTTTGGCATGAGGATCGTGATTGCTGCTTTAGCATCCGTTGGTGGGCATCCAGCGAGTAGCCATAAGTTATAGTTAGCTCGCAAGGTGACCCTATTAAGGCTCTTAAGCTCCTCCACTGTCATGCCATCTGGTCCGTGGGCCGAAGATCTCATCGAGTGTAATGCAGCATCCAACTCTGGTATCTCGATTGGTTTGACCAGATCCCACGCCGGGGGATTCAGGAGTTCCGGAGTCCTGTTATCAGACTCAGAGCCACGCTCGAAAATCTGCCGCCAGAACCTCTCAGCTCTAGGAAGTTGGAGGGGCACTTGATCCGATTCCTTATATTCCTTCTACTTCTACTTGAGTAACAATTCTTACTACTTTTACCACCTCTGGCTATGGCCATATATCGTCCTTCCGTTCGACACACTAGATTATTGGAGTACCGATCAGTAGCCTATATTTTTAATGCGTACTAATTCTGCTATGAAGCAGCTGAGCGGAACAGCTGGCACTGGTCTGGCTACTGGGTTACCGCTTAGGCATTGTCTCATTCCATATGATGGTGGCTGGTTTCTACAATAAAATAATTGACCAGGATCCCGTTGATATATCGACTTGATGTAATCAGATTAGCGTGGTCCCTATTATATTCCCAATCCTACTTAGAGTGCTGAAGCCGATCAGTGTCAGATTTATAAAGCCTCGCTATATCAATCTCCTCTGTAAGTCGAGCCCCACTCGAATGTACGTGGAAACTGACTGTAAAAGCAGTTATATTATTTTACAAAACAACTCCGGGATGGTCGCTCAAATCCGTCACGCACCAGTATTCTCGTGTGGCGATCAGGAGCAAAACAATACTTTATTGGTTTTATCTGTATTTGGAGTTCGAATATTGATGGATTGATTTACGGGGAGGTTGGCGCAGACGGGAATAACGACTCACTTGTTCAATTACTTCATTAGTATGCGATAATAAGGCGAGTTAGTGTCACTAGTTGTAGAAAGAAATTGTGCGAACGACAAGACCGATGGACAGCCGTAAATAACTCACAGCGCACATTTAAATTCTAGTGTCCAATCTACCGTCTTTTCTCGATACAATTCATCGAATTTTTCGCTCTGATTGACAGTGAAATGATTCTTCCAGTCGCCGACCTTCCCTTTCCGCATGAACTTAGAGATGTTGGCATCGAAAACTCCACTTGCAACCTGACGGGAGTAATTGACGCGGTCGTTATCTTTCATGTTGTCGAAGGCGCAATGATTTGCGAGGATGTTGATTTGCGCGTCGGAGAGATCCTTTTCCAGAAAATTGGCCAACTTTTTGATCTCTTGTTTGCTGTCGTTTTTCATGTCTTCATATAATACGAAGTACATCGTCCTTTACCGGCTCCGTGACACCTTAATTGACACGATTTCGTTTGTAATTAATATAATGGAATATAGAAATATATATAGAAGACGATTGCATCACAAGTGGGTGGAAATATATTCTCAAGGTGACTACCTCATACAGGGTTTTGTGAGTATAGTCTATATTCGTTACGACAAAAGTATTACCTGCCAATATTTATTGACATGCTCAAACCAAGAGCCCAGTACCAGGTTTCCTTGAGTAAATTGCTCAAGGAATTCACTGAATGATCCAGGCTCACGCAATGCCTTGTTCATCCTGTGAAAGTAGTAGAATGATACGCAGTTGTCTTTGGGATTGCGAGCGACGTAGATTAATTTACCGATAGCTTCGTTTTGTAATTCGTTCGGCAAAAGCTGGAATGGCGCATGGGTCCTGATAAATCTGCAAGATATTATGCACATTTGCGTAAGTAACGAATAATCCTAATTTAAAATTTCATCGAATGGTGTAATGTTGAAGTTGAATACCGTATAGTGGTATTTAAGTCTATAAAAGAAGTACGGAATTATGCGGATGCGAAACGATTTCGAAAGGATGAAGTTGATCGATTAGACTAGAGCGACATTAGGGCCACCTCGTTTGTTCCCTTGGCTACGCATTCTACTCCTCAAGCCCATTTCCCGGAAGAGATGCGGGTTTGTCCATCCATCCGTAACGATCTTCCAACATTTTTTTCTTAGCGAGCGTTGTATCGGCGTCATTACAAATAAGCCAAACGATCTCTTGCATCCAAGTTGTCCCTGCGAAAGTGTGACACGAATTACAAACTCCGATAAAACAGCCTGTCACCGTTTGAAAACGTTCCAGGCGCACATGATAACGGCAAATCATGCCGTTTCGAGGCACTTGCTTGCCGGCCTAAGTGTGTCATTGCACTAAAATCAAATATATGAGTTCAGATTGATGTGACCGGTGTGGACCGTATGGCATTTCCAGAAGCACAATGAGATGGAAAATCTCTGCATACATCACGCAAAATATTCTAAGCAATAAATTGAACTTTGCAAGCCCCTTAACGAACTTACTTGTATCCTCATGGCTCATCAATTGCCGAAACAGCGAATAAAAATAGAGATATGGAATATGCATTTCCCAGTTGTTAACAGTGATGCTATTAGTCCTGCCAATACAAAACATGCCATAGAAAGTGTTTTTGCGACTTAGTGCACCTCACCTGCTTTCGGATATGCAGCCACAATGACGTCATCCGGCATCACTCTCATCTTTAGCACTTCATTGCGATTTTTGCGCGTCTTCTCGGCCCCGAGTACCGGAATGGTGAATCCATTCGTCATGGTTTCCATGCGTGGAACTAGATTTCGAGAGTCACCCATCGTGATATAATGGAACCCCAAGGGTCTGTGGTTGCTATAATAATCCAACTAAAATAAGGTATAGTGTAGGGTTACCATATTTTTTCGAAGCCAATTCCGGGCACTCTTTAACGCCCACTAGCGGATTTTAAAATGAGGTATAACTCATTGACCGTCAATATGACGTCACACTAGCAAAGCATTGCCCATCGACTGTAAACATTATACAGGAATGGAGTGGAACATGGTCATGAATTGGGCCATCTGTAATGTGAGCTCTGGTGATTGCCACTTGCACGGGTCTGCAATAGATTCCACCAAGGGCCGGATGAAATCATCTGGCGGGCCGTGTCTGGCCTGTCAGGATTGTGTTTGGCAGCCCTGCTATACTGTTAGGTCGGTGGACTATCTGTATGTGTTTTAATCAGGTCCGAAATTCTACCCCCCCCCCCTTTCGCCCAAAAAAGCACTGATCTTGGGCACTTACTATTTGCATTTGACTATTAAATTTTTTGTATGAATTCTGTCAATAATATTGATTCTTCCATATATTAGGCTTCTATAAAATGCACCAGCTGGTTGCACATCCGGTGATTCCCAACCTTCTATGGTCGTAACCTCATTTCTCACTTGAAAATGTTCCGTGGCAAAGTTCAAAACTTGATAAGCTGATTACTAAAAAATTCAGCCTGCCCAACTTAGTCACGGCCTAGGAAGCTGATTACGTCCAACATCATCGCGATCCCCAGATGAAGGTGAACGACTCGAAGATTTGGAACCACTGTCTTTGATTAAAGCATCCAATCGACCTTAACCAACTCTAGGAATATACCGTTAGTTTATAATTGCGATTACAATCAGACTTATTTCAGTAAATGATGGTTATTTATATTTCTTTTGATTGTATTTTTGGAGAGGGTGGTGCTTGGTGCCCATACCAATATCATTATACGTTGCATTAACTCGCGCGCGGCGCGAATAGCGATTTTGTATAGCATAAATCTGCTTGAAAATAATATTGTTTATGTTGATTTACGAAAAACTTTTGAGCCTGCTTCAAGCCTTCAAAATTCCGGACATTTAGGCATATTTTAGAAATTCCTCCCGGACGCAGATTTTTCAGTGAAATTCCGGACATGTCCGGGAAATTCCGGACGTATGGCAACCCTAGTATAGTGGGCTGTCAGTCCTGGACTAGGACACCTAGCTATTGAGAATACTTATCAACGAAAGGCCGCTTGATCACACTACCAAGGAAAATATTTTTGAATTTTCTAGGACTCGAGCTAACGTACTGGAGTAGCCTGAAAAAGTAAACGTACTTCGTTACTGACCAACTCTGGTCAGAACAGACGAAGTAGTGGACGCAGCGAATATTTACTACCATTTTCCCGGGATACTCAAGTTACATATATTCCTGTTCCAAACCCTCATTAGCACATCAATACGGAACTACCAAGGGACTCGCACGATGCCTGTTCGGAAATCCCATACCTTCACAATCTCATTAAGATACATAGAAATGAATCTGGAAGCTTTGAGCATTTAGACATCGGCGAGGCAATAATTAATGCCCGTTAAGCTCGTCAATGTTTGCTAAAACTGATTTCCCACAAATACAAATACTGTTGCGACATAAATCCGAATAAGATAAATCTACTTATTTAACTCCTATTCTGAGTTGAATAATTGTGATACTATTTCTAAAATCTCATTACATCAAGCTCTAACCTTAGCCCCACGCTATTAAAACTAGAGAAATACGGAGAATGCACTGAAGCGGTACATTATCCGCTGCTCTACTCGATGTCTGATGTAGCCGCTGTGTTGCAGCATTAGCTGACTTTGCGGATTTGGCATCAGTGCAAATGAGAGTGCCACTGCATTATCGTAGACACACCAATGTGGTTGTGGTTTACTTCCTTTTCGTAGTCGCTGATTTCAGTGTGGCGAAGAGACGTAATTTGTCAATGTAAATGAATATATTTACAACAAGTGTTGAAATTTGGTATATCACCGGGTGGACTGAATGGAATCGAGCAAAATTTTCAATATAAGCTACAATCCATGTCTGAGAACGCTTGACAGCGACTATGATGAGGTCATGTTGGTTCAAAGGTGTTATTTTAGGATCGTCTGAAAATCTTAGTCTACGTGGCGAGCGTAAGGCACTTTTGTTTAAAATCATTTTGTGACTTTGTTAAGATTAGGGAAAAAGTTCCTCCGTTCATCAAATATAGTTCTTGTGACGAAATTTCTGTTCACACTTTGTTCCAGAGCAGGGGCGGGCAACTTCTCCAGTCGGTGGGCCGGATATAGGAAAATTAAGTACTTGGCGGACCGGATATTGCTAAATCGATACATTATCCGCCCGTTTATCCACATATACAAGGAATAAATCGTATTTACTGAATGTATTTTAGCGACAGCAGTGTCACTTCGAAGCCATTTCTCGTCGATAATGACGACGACCATGTGGATTTGAGAATAGCATTGTCATGTAGGCGCCGCCATGTCTGCTTCTATCTGATCAATCAACACACGGTGCAATCCCTAATTAGGATTTCAAGGCGTTCGATAAGCCCGGTACCCCAAATTTACCAAGATATCAATTCATTAGGGATGAGTAGGTGACGAGATAGCGTCGTTGTTCAACTGTGAGGTCTAATTAATCTCGATATTGAATGCATGCCCAGTGCATTGCCCACGTCCTCTACGAAATTTGAAAAGTGGCCCGCGACTCGTTTTGAGTTGGGGACCCCTGGCATAAGCGGTGTCGTACAAAAGCCTATAGAAGTGTGCCGTGCTACAGGTCGGTGGTTACGGAATCAAAGATAAGAAATATCAGCCTGGTGTAAATGACCATTGTAGTCGACAAACACCATAATTACCACAAACGACATTAGGTACATCGTAAATACCGATAATGAAGTTCTTGTTGTTTGTGGTATTCACGGTGTTTGGCGACTACTATGGTCATTTACACGAGGCCGATATTCCTTGTTTTGGATTCCGTATCTGCCGACTTGCAGCACGGCCCACTTCTAGGCTTTTTGTAAGACACCGCTTACGCAGGTGAGATGACGAGGAGGAGCCTGGATAAACCAACACTTAAGTAGGAATTCTGGAGTCGGACTCGAAGCCACAGCCCATTAGTGTTATAGCAGTGGATTATAGCCTACCACTACGCTATCTCCCACAGATAATGCAAGTCTTCTCGCTTCGACGGACTTAGGCGTAAGCTCCACTCTCGCACACCGCGCATACACGTAGGCTATATAATAACATACAGTCACTAAAATTTGGCGTACTAAGCAGGTAGTGGGGAATCTAGGCAGAAAGGGGCCGCGGGTTACATTATCATGTAAGACGGAAAACTGTCCGCGGGCCGGACAAATGCCCTTCGCTGGCCGAATCCGGCTGTATGTTGCCCGCCCCTGTTCCATAGCATATTCCAATCTATTCTTGCGTAATGCTGACAAACACTGTATTTCTTTCTGAAGCAACAATTCCCAGACAGATGGTTGACATTGGGTTTGGTCAATGCAATCGGAAATCAAACATTATCCCCATTTCCTTTAAACAACCTGTTTTTGTCTGGACACTTGCTCTTAATGGTTATGATCATAAAAGAGCGCAACTTAGAGGACTGTACCGGTAGTGAACTGAAATTATTTTCAGCATTTGAATGTAGCAAATCAGGTATCTTGCCAACTCTCAAACCCCGCGGGCCGCCGAATATTATTTAGCGAGCCGCATACGACCCGTGGGTCGGTGCGCCCTGCACTATACACAGTGACCGCTACAGTGGTGAATGAAGCAATAAACCTAAGTTTTTGTAAACTAGTTTTTTTTACTTATAAAGACTAGAAAGGGCAAAACAGTAACATATAGAAGGTTGTCGGTACTCATTCCACAGAAAGGCCAAGGAGATTTCCAATGCTGCTCCTATCGAATGAAAATTCGAAATAATTCAAACCATAGCTGTGTTAATTCTGATTAGCGGTACCAAAAATGTAAGGTTTATCAAATCCAGATAAAACACATGTGTGTAATGTGATGTGTATAATTGTATTCAATTGCTTCCAATCCGTACTGTCACCTCACATCATGTCACTAAGTCGTGATTTCATTCCTGTTTACACCAACCGGAACATTTCAGCGGTTCGCACACTCCCTATAATCCGAGTGACAGGAGTCGAGTCAATTCGAGGGGTCGAATTCGAATTTCAATGTCCAGTCTTTCGTTCGTTCCTGGAACATCCTGTCGAATTCATCGTTTTGATTGATGGTGAAATAATTTTTCCAATCACCGACTTCGCCTTTTCTCATAAACTTTGAAATTTTGAAATCCATTACCCCAGAAGCGTCTGCCTCCGAGTAATTGGCGTTTTGGTTCACGCTGAGATTGGCGAAGGTGCAATGCCGCACGATTCTGTCTATTTCCTCGTCAGACAATTCTTTCTCCAAAAAGCCGGCCAGTTTTTTAACTTCCTCTTTCAGGTCCTTCTTGAGATTCTCGTAGGTAACAAAGTACATGGTATCCTTGCGTTCTTGATAAACCTGCGCCGTAATACATATAGCCGTCAGCAAATGACGTTCGAAAGTTTATCATGGTGAATCATATACATCAGGGGTTCTCAACCCGCGGCCCGCAGACGATTCTTTTGCGGCCCGCGACATCTTTTAATATAATCACTACTGGCCCCGTATTGTTATGGAAGACCGATGTGTCACATTTGTCGAAGAACAGTTGTTGTAACAAAGTCTAGAAGCTTGAAATGATAGCACGATAGTTTCATCTGGAGTTATACATATCAAACGTTGCTAGCTTGGTTTCAAGCCCAGCAATCCATATTTCGAATCATTTTTAAAATTGCCGACGACGTGACAGACGCATTGCTCAAAATTGCTTGGAATATCGCTAAAAAACCAAGAATCTGCTAGAGATGGCATGACTTCAATAAAACTTTAACGTACTGTGCGAATATTCGTTGTTTCCGGAACTTAGCAGCAAGTCCTACATCACCTGACAAATTTCGAAGCTACAGTTGTCTGATTCAACAGTCACCAGGAGACTAACAGCGACCTCAGTCGATCTTTTATCGCAGGTTCTGTAACACGTTGCCACGTAGACTACTTTTAGCCTAGCATTGGACCTATCCATCGATGCACACAGTGCACACACATTGCATAGCTAATTATCCAGATGCTTTTTATCAGAGTGGGCATGGGCATATTTCCAGAGGAAATGCTGACGGGGCAAACGTGGGAAGGGGACCAGGACATCAATTTGACAAAGCCGACTTCTGTAACTATTGGTGTAGGGCTCCAGCCATGGAAGGAAAGGAGAAGAGTTGATCGATTTGCTCAGAAATGACCCCCAGCGTCTCAATTCTTCTCATATCATTGAGAGCTCGAAGTGACAGGTGGAAGGGTTTGAAGGGTGCATATTAGGGCTGTTCAAAAGTAACTTTTTTTTCAGATTCCAGCCATTCACTGATTAAAGTGTCAGGTTACCCTAAAAAACGCTGCACACCAAATTTGGTTCGATTTTAACAAGTATAGGACTCCGTAGATCCAATTAAAATTTTTAATTTATTATGGAAAATTGAAAAAAGAAATTTTCCAAATTTTTCTGCCAACCCCATGAAATTGTTGAGCTGTCTTCAAAGACATTGCAAAACAAATTTGAGTCAATTCCGACCAGCAGAAGCGGAGTTATGTAAGTTTTTCGTTGATAAATCGCGGATTATCCACCGATCAAGGATAATCCGAGGATTATCATTGAAAAACTCACATAACTCCGCTTCTACTGGTCGGAATTGACTCAAATTTGTTTTGCAACGTCTTTGAAGACAGCTCAACAATTGCATGGGGTTGGCAGAAAAATTTGGAATTTTTTTTTTTCAATTTTCCATAATAAATTAAAAATTTTAATTGGATCTGCGGATGCCTTTACTGATTGGAATCGAGTGATATTTGGTGAGCAAGGTTTTCTACTGCAACCTGACGATTTAAGAGGTGACCGGCTTGAATCGGGAAAAAAAAGTTATTTTTGAACAGCCCTAATATGCACCCTTCAAACCCTTCCACCTGTCAATACCGACTGCATATACAATACCGACATGGCAACGAATGGAATGTATACGCTACATGAAGGGATTTACTTGCGCCACTTGAAGATCGATATTGTCACAAAAAAACAGCAACTGCAAATTTACGAACGCTCTCCATTAATGCTTTTGAATGCATAAAGATGTACTAAATGTCGAATAAGACTGATAAATAGGCCTAAATTTGATAGTAGCCCACAAATACATGGTGATAATTTTCTGCGGCCCGCAGCGTCTCTTAGTGTGAAAATGCGGCCCGTTATACGAGGGAAGTTGAGAACCCCTGATATACATGTTAGACACCGATCTGAGATTATGAGCAGAGTCTTCATTTATATTTGGTTCCATTTATTAATTACTCAAAAATTTCGCAAATGAAACTGGACGTTAAGAACACAAATGAATAGGATATAGTCGTAAAAATACCTCATTCAAATACACACGCACATACACTGTTAAGTTACTGTTCAGCTAATGTTTAGACATGGGTGTTATGCGAACGTTCACCTTAATAGGAAAGGACAAGTTTGGGACAGCGATATGGAAGAATACACTCCTTCTAGTGATGTACATAGTGCATGGATTAGGTCTCAGAAAAATGAATTGCGATGGACTTTTGATCGGATTCGCATTTACAATCTAACTGCATGCACTGTGTTTGTGCAGCATACACGTAATAGTTCTGAATTCAAATTCAAATTTGAAAAATAAATATTCTGAATCATAACCGGATATGGACCTTGACCTGGACACGACTGAAAGCGAATTCGGGGTTTTTCGATTTGGATCTGACAAAACTGTTGATGAAGGTGTCGTAGCCAGGAATGAATTTCGCAATCAAGTAATAATCTGGAGATTCATAAGACGAGAGGCATACCGCAGCTCGGCTCGCGTAAGCAATATATAGCTCATCGGTACGATTTAGCTCACCTGCCAATATTTTTCAACGTGTCGAAACCAAGACCCGTACGCAACATTGCTACGACAAAAATTGCTCAGGAATTCGCTCCAAGTTCCCGGCTCGGGTAGGCCGGTTACCACCATTTTATAAAAGTGATACAGCGACACGCACAAGTCTTTCGGATTTCTCGCGACGTAAATCATTTTCCCTTTTCCGGAACGCTGCAGTTCGTTCGGCAACAGTTCGAAGGGCAGGTGTGTCTTGATATATCTGCAAAGCGCAGGCGGATTATGCCATTGGCAACGTACGGACAGTCGCGGTGTATAGATGCCAGGACAATCCAAAGTGGCAGAAAAAAGGGGGCAAGTAATGACGTAAGTAAATCCCAGAAACATGAGCTAGATCTAGAATTGGACAGAGAAATATTAAGTCAATGCTAGTGAACACCGGAGATGCAATAGGCCAGCGGTTCTCAACTGGGGGTCCGCGAAGCCTCAAAATAGTAGATAACCTAATTTGTATTTTTTAAATTCGGCAAATCACGAGGCAGTTTCGCCTAGCAGCAGTAAAACTCACTAGTAAAACTACAGAGCCCAGATCAACGGAATGGCCATTTGAGATGAAATATCCAAGTGTGCAGACTCATTTTATTTGCTAGATTGCCAATAACCTACTGATACAAACATTTTGCTGTTTAGAGATGCTTTGTTGGGGTTCGTGGAAAAAAGTTGGAAAATAAGTAAGGTCAATCACGGTGACTTCGAACGTTTACAAAAATCAATTTTCCTCTGCAATATACACAACCACTTTTTCGATAATAACTTCATGATAAGCTGCTATAAATAGAAATGACCAGGCTTGACGTTATATACTCATTAAATGAATTTCTTTGTCGATTCTGGTGCCATATTTGTTGCGATCATACCCCGAATGTGTCGTCGAAAGCGTTAAGCGTTATAATTACATTCGCCACCACTACCGGCACTCTTCCATATCAAATCGAAGGGGCGGATTTTCAAGACACGACCACGTATTTAAGAAATGCAGTTGCAGAATTCGCTTTGAAATAATAGTCAACCCAATTTCTATACGTGAATAGTATATGATCTTATTTTCAGGAAAACTCATTTTGTTGCTGTTTATCACTAAGTCTACAGTAATCATTTGCACAAGACAGATGACGATTGCACGATATAATTGAGCTAAATTTGATCTAAAACTTCGTGGGGTCCGCGGGGGTCCGTGACGGTCCGAAAGGGGTCCGCGAAGACAAAAAGGTTGAGAAACACCGCAATAGGTGGTACATAGAATCCAATTATGGCGAGCTAAACAACATAATCATATTGTGTGTTGTGACGATCAATAGCTATCTCCGCATATACCTTCTCCTTTCCTCTGGCAGCTTTTCTATGGTCTGCAGTCCACAACCGAAACCCTGATGATCGAGTGCCTCCACGTACACGAATCGGCGGTGGACACTACTTTGCTTCGCGGCTACGGTGTCTGCGTTGTGACATATCAACCAGACAATCTCCGACACCCATGTCGTGCCTGTGTATTGGAATGGTTTGCCGTGAACATCTATATTGGACTCGATTATTAAGACACTGTACATCGATCTACGACTCTTGAGCAATGTATAATGAACAACGTATAACACTGATATAAATGCGTGCTTACAACGTACGCCGTTGCCGTCGACGCAATAATACAATGCTGTATTGCTGTACAGAACAGCACAGTGTACATTTGTACAATGTACACATTGTACACACAAAGGCGGCATAAAATAGACTGGGAATATCACTTCCAAATACAAGGATTACGCTCACCAGCTTTCATATACGACGAAACAATGATGTCATCATGTCTTATATCCAACTTCAGTACCTCATCGATTGAATACTTCAGAAATGCACGGGGCATCAATAGTGTACGACCGTTGGCAAGCGACAAATTGTGAAGGACAGGTCTCCTCAACACGAAGCGTTGAATGCCCAGCTTGAAGCTGATGTTTAACACTGAAGCAAGAATATAGCTTTAAATCGGGGGTCTCCAACTGAAAACGGGTCGCGGGCCGCGGGCCTCATGAATTCATAGGCAACATTGTTTAACAACCATGTTTTTATACATTTACGTCAGTACGACGCTGTGCTGTCCGACATGGGCGATGGGGGTAAGCGCGTAACTACCACAAAAGAAATATATTTATTAAACAAATACAAGTACAACAAAAATATAAAGGTCATCACTAGGGCCATTTAAAGTCATTAAAGTCATATTTTTTTCTATGCATCAGTAAGTCGTGAAATCAATTTTAGCGCAAAAACCGCATCCATATGGGGTATATTAAGAAAGTTATAAAGTCATATAAAGTCATATTTTCCTGGTTAGGTCATATTTGAGTTATAAAGTCATATTGTTGTATACTTTAAATAAAAAGTGCCAATTGAAGCAATTACGCACTAAGAAAGTAAGGCAATTTCTGGTTGAACGAAGGCAAACTGTAAGGTTAACCTACATAA
The DNA here is from genome assembly GCF_051294905.1 of Botryllus schlosseri. Lineage (NCBI taxonomy): Eukaryota > Metazoa > Chordata > Ascidiacea > Stolidobranchia > Styelidae > Botryllus > Botryllus schlosseri. Next base: position 20,260,560 of record NC_137245.1, on the reverse strand, counting down.
CATTACAGTTACAGTCGCAGACCTATGAGGTCACATATTGCATTGTGTTGCTACACAATCTGTTTTACTTCTGTGCACTGAAGTGGGACGTCATTTGAAGTTCAGAGACTTCCACAAGTGAAAGAAATAGTCAACGCACGGGAAGCTGAACGAGTTATTGTAAAGATCGTCAAAGATTCAGTGAACGATCCAAAGTTGACGAGTCAGTTAACAGAAATATGCCTCCACTACAAAAATATTTCAAACTTGATACTGAAAATTGAAAGTTGTGCGTACACTATCAAAGAAGCTAATGCTGATCTAAATGCCCTCGATTTCGGAAAAGATCCGCTTGAGCTCAAAAATTACATTAAGAAGCGATTGGACAAAAACGATGTGAAACAAATTATGGAGCTACAAAGACAAGACATTTCACCAGCGCTGTATGCAAAACTGCAGAAGTGTCAACCAACATCAGCGTCTGTGGAGCGCTCATTTTCCTTAATAAAGTCAATTCAACTCCAACATTCCACACTATGAAACTGTACTACAAAAGTGGTTTAAAATAAAAATGGATGTGTATTACTGTTATGTTGTTCATGTTTTACTCGTCAGTTCCATGAGTGACGTTGGTTACATGTAAAAACACACGATTTTCGCATAAAGTCATATAAAGTCATATTTTCCCAAAAATAAAGTCATATAATTGATTTTTTAAGGTCATATAAAAATGGCCCTAGTCATCACGTTCGTGCTATTTTGAACTATTAGATGCGCATGATACCTGGCAACATATTGAGCGACTAAAAATGGATATTAGGATTAGCTAGACACGGTACTTGCAAGAAAACTATCTGTCGTAAAGCTTGATCTTGTGGGAAAGCCCAAAGTCGTTTTCTGGGCGTCTTGGTCTTGGCAGTGTCTGGGTCATTGCACGCCAAGGTAATATGCCCATGCCCATTGATATCAGCTAATTATTCCTCCATGGAATGCTACTAGGCCTACCATCGCCGAAGCCGTATCAGCTAGTGCGGAATGGTGATGTTAGGCACATGGGAATAGCTTATTTCGAACAACAACAACGATATTTTTATACTGAAATCAATTTCAGCATTTCCAAAGGCTTTACTAAGTGCTCGTCCGACATCTCAAGTCAAATCACGGGCTGCAAAGTACGACCTCGCGTGCTGCGCCTTGGTGACCCCTATTTAAAGTGACGGGGTTACCGAAATATCTCATAAATATCATACATGCAGGTAATGGATATGCCCTGGCACTTAGCCATAATTTTATTGGTGGTGCGTATAAAAAGGGTAGGATTCAAGCACTTACGCAGGTCTATTTGGTCAGCAGCTCGCAGAGTTCGAAACCAGAGTACACTCGATAGCACAACAATAACAACTATGGTGAATCCAACGACGAGACACATCCCCTAATGAAATCGAAACCGCGTATGGCCGTCACTGCGAGAGGAAATTCATTACATTAGCACTTAACGAAGTTACCAGAACATGCTTCGGGTATTCCTTCATACATTGCCAATGTTAAAGTTGTTGTAACGGGCGAATTCCTGCAGGACAGTGGCGATGCATTGGAAAGACCTACAAAACACAACTAGACTAAACTTGAGCAGAACTGTTTCCTGCAGACCTGGACATCGGTATCAAAATGATTTTCGTTGCTCTATTTGTAACGATGAATTTGCCTGATGCACATCCTGACTGATGACGGAGTAAAGTCTCTGGCGATCAAATCTACTTGTGCGTATTCAATAAATAGCACAGATAAACGAAAATATGCAACACGCGACTCAGTGATTCATGCGCTTGAGAAGGTACAATTTTCTGCTTACTGTGGCATTGCTAAATTTCTTACGGCCGCGTAATCATTTGCCTATCTCGTTAACCTACTACTTACTGTAACTATACATTGTTAACGAAAACGCAATTGTCAAACTCTATAGCCACGATCTTCGTTTGCTGCTACCGCTACACTATCAGCACTGCAAGTCTTACCTAAACTACAACATCCCTGCTGTATACTACTAGCATGATTGCTACAAGATATCTAGCTGCTGGCAAATCAGGAACAATCACACCAGATTTTGCCTGTGTTGGAGAGACTCATTGAACCGACCAAGCATGAAACACTACTGCTTTGGGCGATCACCGATTACACTTCAGCAGTCGCTTGGCGTTACGCTATTAATAAGCCGCCTGTGCTATATTTTATCGTTCGATTAAGGCGCTGGCGACGAACAAAATCGATCGGTAAACCATAGCTAACATATCTATTCAGTTACTTACAACAACACCAACCTTTCTCCACAAGACGAGCTATAGAATTGAATGGAAGTAGACTGCGACACGTGAAAACAAGCACGGCGCCATCTTATATAGATTCATGATATATTGATTGGCAATAGGAATTGACTCGCCAATGGTCTCCTCAGTACAGCTACAGCTTTAGTATAGTACAGTGTATATGTGCTATATGAGGCCGTGCACGGACCTATAAAATTTACACATACCAGAACGAAGGTTTGACAGGTGACGAGTAACATAGCAGTGTGTTCTATAGTTGCGTATTTCACAGTCGCGTGTTGGAGTTCGATCCAAAAATTACATCTCAAGTGTTGGAGGTTTACCTCCCCCTTCTCCTCCTCGCCATCTGCCCTCCTAAACCGTGTGTACAAACGCGTAGAACGAAAGTGTACCGTACTACCAGTCGACATCTCCGGAATAACAATTATTGGCTTGGTTATTAGTTATATAGATAATTATAATTAGTTTATCGGCCTGGTGCAAACTGACCAATGTCAGTCATTAACTGAGATCTATTTTCTCCTTCAAGTATAAATACTGAATAGTCATGAAATACTGATAGATCTCGAAACACCATGAATACCAAACAACCGCGGTTCTTTTAGTATGCATGGGGTTTCGACTTCAAAATCTAAATTCTAGACCACACTGGTCATTTTGCACCAGGCCGATATTCTTTTTCATGATTCCTATAGGCTGCCGACGGTCCACTTTCGTTCTCATATGTAAGACACCACGACGCTAATCGCATGGCAAGGAGGAGCCTACATAAACCTCCAATTTTTAGATAGGAACTGTGGAGTCGATCTCGGGATGTACTCGAACTCGAAACCCATTGCTGTTGCAGCTGTGGAACGTACCACGCTGCGCTACCTAGCCACTTTCAGTATTCGAACGGCTGCATCTATAACACCACCGAAAGGAATCACGAAATAGGAACTTACTTCCTACTATTTATCTGAGAGTACAAATGTTCTGGACACTATCAAACGGGCCAACCGAAAAAAATATGCATCAAATCACCAAAAGTTCCCGAAGCGCAGCAATAAAAATATCACACGTAACAATATGAAGTATGCAACAAAATAGTTTGCATGTAACCACTGGTGTACATCTAAACTCCGCTATCACCCGAGAGTCATCTTTGATAAAGGAAAGTAATCATTTAATTTCTTTGTCTTCCTGTTTCGAAGTGTTTTTCTTGATTTCCGATGTGGTTGTTTTTTTCTCGTCTTTGGCATGGGAAATTACAATTATCAATATTTGTTTTGGTTGTGCATGGAAATTATATGCCATATTAGGTCTACAGCACGACAAACAGTGTGGACTGCAGCAAGGTAGACAGTTTGAATTGCAATATGGCCTACAAGGACAGCAAATTGGTTGGCAATATGGTTTGCAATATGGATGACACGTTGGCATACAGAATGGTGCGCAGTATGGTTGACAACATGGCGAACACATTGGTACGCAGAATCGTTGGGAATCAGGCCTGCACGCTGGGGTGCAATGCCTACAATATGGTGGGCAGAATGGCTTGCAGCATGACTGGCAGTACGACCTAACACAACACTGGTTGTAGGTAGGCTGGCAATGGGGTTTGCAGTATGGATGGCAATGGGTTTGGCAGTATGGCTGGCAATAAATCCCGCAGCTAGCCCCGCAGTAGGGATTGCAACATGGACCGCAGTATGACCTGTGAGTTGGATTGTAGGGAGCAACTCTTCCTCTTCCCGGATTTTGAACGGTGTCTGAAGTAAAAAACAATATTCGTGAATACTTCAGTCTAACGACGTTGCGATGATTTTCCGATTATATGAGGCTTTCGCGCGTGACGCGCGTAACTGCGTGAGTAATATGTTGCCCATACAAAATGTAATGGATTTATAAATACCTCAACGTCAGATCAACAGTTCTGCAATGACTGACTCTGAAATACTCTGCTGCTGCTACAACTCCACTCAAATACTTGCTATTTCAAATCCATGACTGCATCTCGCGTGATATTGCAATTTCTATTGTGCAATCTAATATGCAATATTTCTTTGCCTGTAGGCAAAAGCGGCATTTCTTGAGGGGGTGATTTTAAACGAGATTAGAGAATATTTTCCCTAAACCCCCTGAAATCTTTTTAGCGCTCTGGGCAATTTTCAATCATATCCAAAAATTTTATGTGAGTAATTGTCGGCCTTTGCACAATGGTTAGAGTGCTCGCATCTGAATCGAGTATTAATTCGAATGATTTGAGTCGAGTCTAGTAAAAGATGATATTTCGAGTACTGAAATTTTATACCCCTTGCCACTAAGAATCAATTTATCGTTCAGAATTATAGTTTCGGTGCTAGTTTGCACTGTGGAAGGCTGTAAACCTCGGTAGGGGGTATCGCAGTATACGAAACATGTTAGTGAAATGACATATCTTTGAATTAATATTCAAAACACATCATTGTCACAAAGTCAAGGGCAATAAGTATGGTCGCAAAAATGCCAAATATTCTTCAACGCGAAATAGAAAGGGCTTTATACTTTTTGTGGCCGCATAATAAAGGCACATATTTGAACTTTTCACATCATTCATACTGCTGTGACGTCATATTGAGCGATTCTCGAATACCCGACTCGACTCGAACCCTAACACCCGATTCAGAATCGAATCACTCAAGTACTCGATTTTGCCCAGCCCTAGGTAATAATAATTCTATTTTCGAGGCTGGCTTGTGTCTGCAACGACTAAAAAGCCAACCGTATGGGCCTATCCATATCTGGACCACTTGTATTGAAGGTTACAGACCCCTGCATTATAATCTATTTAGTGTAGTAGCTAGGAAAGAACAAACAAACAACAGAGTTACACAAAAAGGTGTTCGGAAATTCAGTCCACAAGAAGTCCGTCAAGACAACTATGCTATGTGGTCTATAGCTATGACTCGTGACAAATAAAAGAGAGAGGCATAAAACAAAACGATTTCACAAGAAGAAATATTGTGAGTTAACAATCCGTTGAAAGATTAAAAATTTTCGATTTAAAATCTTTAAAATATAGCTGTGAAATGTAGCAGTATCTATAAATATTGCCGTCGGCGTAGAAGATAGTGCCTATATCCTCCTGCATGTAGATTCCATCCATACCTTTTAAGCAGAACAATCCTCATCCATACCAGTAGTTTATTGGGGACTCGGATGTAAGTTATGACAACATAATTATATTAGCTAACATTAGCTACTTAATTTTAAATGGCTACAATTGAAGTCCGTGTTCTTAACATGGGTAATGATATGAAATTGGTTAAGAACCACTTGTTTAGCGCATTGATTCCCCAATTAACTAGAACTGCAGTAAATTTCGCCTATAGGCTGAAAGAAAGTGAATACGTTACTTACAACGAGGCGGGCAACAGTAGAAGGCGGAAGATACGCCTAAGATCGCGAAAACCACCAGCAGACGCATTTTGACGAATGCGGGATTAGCGCAGATCAGTTCTATGATATCATTACCCCTCTACCAATCATTTCACTTAGAGAAAAAGAGAGATAGAGATGGTCGTGGCTGCAATTTCCTTTTTCGCACCCAGCGTGCAGGTCTTGATCATTTTAACCAGGGCTCGGGACAACTTGTTTTCGAAGTTACCCTCTTCGCTATGTGTCGATGGCATGAGAGAACAATGTGCATGATGCAAGAGTAATCACAGTGCTACTCTTGTAGATACTTGATTTCAGCGGTTGCGAGGCCAACGCAAGATACATCCGCGTGCGTTATTCTCGTGAATATACACGATACATATTGCATACAAGGAAGGTGCCAGATAAAAGTACTTGAGCACGGCTTGTCGATGGATGCGGCATCAGCCGATTCGATGACGTAACGAAAAGTTTGTTTGAAGACAGTGGTGACGGTATTCCATTTAAACGAGTAGGCTAACTATCGAAAACAACGATTTTCTGGATAACAGGATGTAAAAATGCTAACCAACGGATATAAGAACCAGGAATAATCATTACGAATAACTGCCTGGTGTCAAATGAACATTATTGGTCGAAAATTCGGACATAGCGTAGTGGTGACGATAAGCGCCTACCAATCTGGTGGATCCGGTTCGATTCCCGTCGGAGGTTTATCTGGGCTCCTATTCCCCTGCCGTTGCCGTTCTTACGGCGACAAAAAAGTCCACAGAAAGACCCGACGAAAGGAAGCACTCACAAGGAATGGAAAGAACTGGTAGAAAGGGCCGCGGCTTCAAAAAGATCAACATCGGAAAGAACTGTGACATCGGGCACTCTAGGCCGAGGTGGATGTTGGATTAAAGAAGGACCGCAACTGCGTGTCGTTCGACATCCTCCTGTCTGTTCATGACACCGCATTGTGTCTTATTGCATCGCTTCAGATGAAAAATATAACTCAACGATTATTATTAATATAACATCAGACGTGGGGCATTTACTGCATCAATGTAATTGATTGCGATTACGATCATCGCTATTGAGATTACATCAAAAAGTAATTATGATTACTCGCGATTACGTTTATTTTGCTTCCTCGAACTTGAGCCTCTGACACATATTTAAAGACAGTATAACGATTTCAATGAGACTGCCTAATAAGAGAATATTTTTGACAAATGTGACGTCACAGTCGTTTTACAATATGTGCAAATCCGTAGCCCAACTTTATAGCTGATATATTTATCCAGCAACGATTATTATAATCGTTGTAGTGACAGCTAATATCCTGCCGTGCTGGTGTGTAATGTGTAAGCGTGTTGCTCGCGGCAGATTCAAAGTCTGAGTAAATAATTGCGCAATAATGATTGGTGCTGGCTTCAAGTAGGACCTCAGGAATATGAAATTGTGCCATAACGAATAATGCTTCTCGTAGTTGAACGAACACGCTGTGCTAGGTTTGGCATTTGACGCGGTTTACCCGCGCTTGTAGCTCTGTGTATGGGCTGGCCTTAATCGGTACGACTGGCGATAAACTGAAAGGCAAACTGAGGTCTAAATATGATGTGGTCTCAAATTAAAGTGTTAAAGAATTTTTGGCAGTAACCATTTCCCTCGGAAAGCCACCGCATTCAAATTGCACGGAAAAGATTTACGCGAGTGCTACTTTCCACTTTTCTCCAGAACTCTGTTGTGGCGTTGGTAGGTTGCTGACTGAAGGAATTTTGCGCACGGAATCTTGCGGAATATGTAAGCCAGACTGACAATGCGTCAGGGGCTAAGATCGCTATAACGACAACCCTAATAATTCAGTTTCGCATGTACGATATATTACCCATAAACAATGCGTGACAAGATAGCGTATAGTATGGTCATGGACTACTAGTACGTCATGGTATGGTACACAGCTGCAACACCAATATGTTGTCGGCTTGAGTCCGACCGAGGTCGAATCCGGAATCCCTTCCTAAGTGTTGGAGGTTAATCTAGGCCTGGGGCCACCAACGTAATGCCCGCGGGCGTCGGGTCACCTGTTAGGACCACTTGAGTCGCCCTCGGTGGCCGTAGCAAATATTCATACGAGAGCTTTGAAGGTCAAAGTGGAGAAGGGTTCCACATGAACAGCAGTTGAATATGGGTCATGACGCAAAAGCAGGGCTCTTCAACCGGGTGTATCGTACACCCTGGAGTGTACCAAAATTGCAAAAGGGTGTACCACTCAGATGGGGTGTACTGGTATGTACCAGATCCGCATTAAAATAAACCAATGACTAGCTATCACAATAAACAGTCAAGTTTATGCTTCAGAACCAGAGGTGGTCAGTAACAAAGTACTTCTACTTTTTCGAAACACTCAAGTAGTTTTCCTCTACTTCTGGTACTTACTCAAGTAGATCTTTTTCCCCCGCTACTTCTACTTCTACTTCGTAATATTTTATGAACGACTTTCTTACTTTTCGCTATTTTTAGTTTGTCAAGTAGAAGTAGGATAATTCCCCAATAAGAAAGATAGCTTAAGGAATTTCGGGGCTGCTTTCACGTAGTACCAACATTTAATTCTCATAAAAGTCATGTAATACTCAGAATTTTCGTTGCGCTTCGCGCACAGTAGATATGGAGTGGCAAATATGTTTCAACGAAAGTATCGCGGAATATAATTTAGATACCCGGTTGCGTGGTTCCGTTCACACCGCATGGACGCCTATACAAAATATTTCATCACAGTAAGTACGGCCCCCATAACGTTTGAAACTACCGTTTCGCAATCCAGCAATTAGCTATTATACCGAGCAGCCCATGACGTGTCCTAATCTGGAAAAGTGGACTTTGACTTTTTAAAATGTTAGACCTGTTTTAGCAGACCACCGTTGAAACTGTCTAGACAAAAGACATGAAATATATTTTCCGCATTTTAGATGCAGTATTTGTATTTTTCTTTCAATTACGAATATTATACGTTGAGTTCTAATTATAGTTTCAGTTCTTCTGTCTGGAGAACATACATGTTGAAGTATAAAAGCAAGTGTAGTAATGCCTTATATTTTCCGAAAATAAAGCTATAAACTATATAGCATTTTACGGTCCGCCATATTTTGTAATTAACGTATTCTAATCACGCAAAGTGTTAAAGCCGTATTCGACACATCTTCTCCGTATTGCTCTTCGACAGAACTAGAGGCCTTATAATATGGGGGAGGGTGCCATGTCATGATATTCTCTAAATGGGGTGTACAAGTAAACAAAGGATTGGTGTCGCATTTCCATATCAATACTATCATTCACATCCCATGATGTGGACGAATGCTTATTCTGTTGAAAATTGACACCTCCCGGGATGCATCTATATGAATCAAGCTCTTTACACCTTCCGCAGCTCCATTTGCAGCTTTTCACGGTCCATGCGAACGAATTATACCATCGTTTTCACAACTACTTGCTTACTTGAGTAAATTTAAAGTCAGTTAATTCTACTTCTACTTCAAGTAGTTTTAGGTTGCTTATGTAAGAAGTACTTCTACTCGCACTTGAGTAGATTTTTTCGTTGCTACTTCTACTTCTACTTGAGTAGCTTTCTTGACTACTTTGACCACCTCAGTTCAGAACATTCTGACCGGGTGTGCAATATCGTACAATGTACACATCTGCTGCGAATTTGACAACCATCGTGCTGGATCAGTGGATCGCAAACTGTGGGGAATCCCCCACTGGTGGGGAATTCAATGATTTCTGGTGGGGAATAGACGCATTTGTTCAAAATTATATACAGGACAGTCTACATATTCACGGAGACACATGCGCAATTACCGTTACCAATTAACTGCTCTGGAATGTATGTATCGAAAATTATATTTCATGTTGTTCACAAAACCTCATTTTCAACTCTGGATAGCCAATGATGGCGTCACAAACGCATCCAGCACGACTAGTGTGACGTGAAATAACGCTTTCGCGAAATTTTGAGCGTTACCGGTATCGGTTCACAATACGTTTCATGTTGCAGTTATAGGCGATTGTCTTGCGCACTGGTGTGGTTGTGTGTCATGTGTAGTCTGTGATGACAAAAGTGTTGGATAGTGGGGAACAGGACCGTAACTGCCGCACCCCAAACTCCCCAATTGGGGGGGGGGCGAGCTCGAAGGGGCTCAAAATTATTTCGTGAATTAAAATAAATTTAAGACTATTTTTTAGTAAATTTATGCCACTTTTACGAAATATTTTCGCGCTGGGGGTGCGATTTAATGTTGCCGAATATCTTAATTATTAAGTAACCTTCCCCCACGAAAATACGTAAAATTAATAGAAATGGACCCTTCGGCGTCGGCCATTACTGCGCCTTGACGCACCGAGACATATGAAGTTATAGGCCATTTAACATACGACTCCGAGAAGTGTGCCAGAACGATCAGCAGCGAGAAGCGCTTGGCCGAGAAAGAATGCCCTTGTTGTGACAGAAAACTTCGATATGTATACAATATACATATATGTTTCATTGTCCATAGGCGGCTAAATGACTGGCGCCGAATGTTCCTGTCCTGGTGATCTGAACCCCTCAGGACAAATGCCAGCCCGCAGGAAAAAATTATTTGCCAGTAAAGCAATACCGATTTGAAATCGTGTGTGTCTTTTAGTTTTGGCGATTTCAATATCTTTTGACATAGCAGATATCGGAAATAGCATAACGTAACGAAGTCAATATACTAACGGGTCCGCCCGAAGATCTTTAATACTTATTTAGGGGTCTTAACCTTTTCCAACACACCTCACTCAGCTCTACCGGTAAATCTGATTACGTGAGCAGAGAGGGGATAACAAATTGATAGCAAAATATAATTGCAGCCAGCCATTCTGTGCGGCCCGCGAAAGGTGACTTGGAATTCATAAGATGAAACCTGCTATTTGAATGTTGATGCGTGGACTAAAATCATAGGCTGTATCAACCAACCAGCAAATTCGTTTACTTTGAAGCCTGCTCAGTGCTCATTCATATACCACGATTACGATGCCAGCGTAATCCAGATTCAAAATAAAGGCAATATGGCAAAGTATAAGTAGCGATTGAATTCACAAGAAATCACTCGTTTACATATAGTTTAGGTCAAACCTTCTTTGTTGCCATTGTAGCATCACCCATGCATTATACGGTGCGTGTTTCAAACAGGGATGCCCCTGGGGTATTTCGGAAAACCCCACATCTGGACACCGAAAAAAACCCAGAAAAACCCAGATCACTCAAATATCGATAAGATAGCTGTGAAGCTGGAGCCTGTAATACAGTCATAGCAGCCTTTGATATTGAATCGCCAACAGTTCATGCTACACATTTTGCTCTGTTAACACTGCAAATATGTTGTTTTTCTCTCGACGTATCGCTATGTAACGATTGGTGCGCAGCGTCGATACTTGTTGGTGTATTAAATATATCATCGCACTGCGAATGTTCGTAACAGCGCCATCCATTCCCTATTTTTGACGGTGATTTCCGTGTATTTTCATTGAACTGACCAGATTGAAAGTAATAGCTTTCGATTGATTAATCCTGGGACAACCACTTTGATCTGGGATATTTACACAAACCCATGTTTCGTCGAAAAAAATAGCTGCCAAATGATGAAATTCATGGTATATTCGAATTTGCTGATAACCAACGCCTCTGACTATAAATTGCTGTGGGTGTCCAACTGTCTCTCCGACTCCGAGTATCCATGTTGGAATTAAATATTTTCAGAAACAATATGATATATTAGTCTGATCATCACCGGGCCTAACGATGTGCAATGTGCATGCTATGCAGTTACATATTATTTATAGATACGACGACGAATTTGTTGGACTGATACCATAGCATCCAAGTCTTAGATCGTTACAAATTGTAAGACAACGTTTCCAATGAGCCGCCCCATGAACCTGACTTTCTGCGACCTGAAGGTTTCAATTTAATGAAACTCCATCGCATCACGCCGAGGCCCCTCATTTTAGTAGTGAAACAGTCTCTCAAGACTCTGCTGTTACAATAACAGCGAAGCAGTGTTGTGATGACTCGAGTCACCTTTTTCGTATGACTTGACTTGACTCGAGTCACTTTGCAAAAATGACTTGACTTGACTTGACTCGACGCTTCAGAAATTCAGATTGACTCGTGACTCGAAGCAAAATTGACGAGTCAATTTCAAGTCATCAAGTAACCGATGTCGACTAAATCGCGGTATCTTGTATAAGTTCGAATTGTTAACCGATCACTCAATGATTGTGCGTTTTACCGAGCCTCCATTGTTACATCACTAATGAATTAATCATTAACGCAGTGATCGGAGCTTATTGTAGCTTACGTTGTCGTCAACTTGCTCACCTCAACCAACCTTCTTGTGTACTTTAAATTGAGCGAATATTGTACATACGTATATAATTGTATATGGATATATATGTGGGTAGGGTATTTATTGCTCTACATCATTTTTTGAACTTTCTCATGTTTCATATGTTATCCTATATTTTGGCTGATAATTATAGATCAGGAGTGGGCAGAGCTGCTTCACGCGCGAGCCGCATATCAAAAATCGTTGCCTTAAAAAAGTCACAACACAAAAATGGACATATACTAATTCCTTCCGTGATAAGGAAATGTCGGGTAACAAATGAAGTATATTATTGTGTGGCATAATGCGATGCGTCTCCATCTAGGCTGCAAGGTGCTTGAAATAGAACTGATATGACGTCAAACAGCGCGGAGCTCGGTAATCATAATACTTCGTAAATAAATATGTCTTTGTTGAGCAACTTGTGGCAATCAAGGTTTTGGTGTTTGGTTTCGTAATGACGTTTCAAGTCTAGCTTCGTGATTATTGAGCGAATCTTGACGGAAAAGGTACAGTGGCTTACGTTCATTATCACCGAATGCACATTGCACACTCATTGAATAGCCGCAATCAAAGGCTCAAAGAGCAACATGCGGCTCGCGAGTCGCAGTTTTCCCACCCCTGTTATAGACTGAGGCTATACCGCTAAATTTGCGTTGTTAGACAGTTCTACGTATACATGAGCGATTGAGCTCCTTCTTACGTGTATAATCAACTCTTTATTCGTTCCTCGATTCAGAACAAATGAGGACTCCATCTGTATTCAAAACAGTTAGCGAAATGCAATGACCTTGAATCATGTATCGTACTTTGAAAATTAAACTTGACTCGACTACTGACTTGACTCGTGACTTGACTTGACTTGACTCGACTTGACTCGAGTCACCTCCAAAAACCGGGTGACTTGACTTGACTCGAGTCACCTTTGAAAATCAAGTGTCTTGACTTGACTCGAGACAAAATCTGCAATGACTCGAGACGACTCGCGACTCGAAGGTAGTGACTTGATCCCAACACTGCAGCGAAGTACATCAACAATGGCGAACCGACATTATGATCTTACTAATCTAATATTAAATTATATAGCGTAAAACTGACCCAACGAACATGATGTTGAAATAAACCCAGATTTCAAGAACAAAAACCCGGAAACCCAGGTGATGCTAAAAAAACAGTTCAGGGGGGGGGGGGCAGGAGTGGCATGTCTGGTTTAAAATAGTTACGTGAGGCGTTTCCAAATCCCTAATTCGTAAAACATGTCAATCAGTGCTCGCGATTACTATATGGCTCATCATATCTATCACCCATAAAGGATGAACGGGCATGTAATAAAGAGAAAGCCGGCAGCTGAAATTCAAACAAGGTTAAGAGCACTAAATATTCGTATACTGGAGTTAGGGGTAAACCAGTCCTTTTGGTTTTGCTTAGCATGCCGCCAAGATTCAGGATTTTAATTACGAAAAAAGACACGAAACACTCAGTCAAGGGAGGGCGAACTTCAGAAAAAATGCATGCTTCGCCCAACATCAAGGCTATTTCAGCTGCACATTGCTCGGAATTCAGCGACCAAGACAATAAGCTCTGTACTATCATATATACATCTCATTGCAGTGGTACTCGAACTTGAGGGCGTGAAAGCATTTGAAGGGAGGCGCGAGGCCGAAAATATATGAAAATTGTTTTCGCGCTCGACGCGATTTACCCCCAGCTTGTAGTATAGGTATTGCTCTGTGTATTGTTCGACTTCGATATTACGGATTTTCCCATGAACACCCAGAACCTTACATGCCGTCAAACATAGGATCGCTAGCATTCTGGTTTCTCTTTTTACTATGTTGTGATATCATGATAGGGGTGGCGTTAGGCGCGAAATTTTTCACTATCATAAAGGACGCGTGCCAAAAAAAAGTCTGAGAACCACTGTTTTAGTGTCGTAATAAAATAACGTGGATAAGGGTTTAAAGAGAGTTAAAATGTATCATGTTTAACATTGTTTCGAATCATGACCGCAAATAGACATTTTTAATTTAATGCCACTTTCTCATTACCTAACATCAACACATTAACTGAGCAGCCAGTATTAACAATGTAATTTAGAAATAAAATTAAAATACGCTGGACAATATCGCTAAAAATTTTTACTCGGCCCGCCAACGTATTTCCTACTTCTCATTTGGCCTGCGTAGGAAAATAATTGCCCACCCCAGGTATACGACGTCAAGATGGGCCATAGCGACTATCCGCCGGAATACGGTCGTATAGAATCGTATTACGGCCGTGAATAGCGAGGAGATTTAACATCCCTGGATCAGGCTTATTATACGGAATCAGTGAGTTAAGGGGTCAGAGGTGTACGAGTTTCGAGTAAATGTTATAAGGGTGTACGACGACGACAAATGTTGGTGAGCACTGCGCTAAAGAACATGGGAACTCAGATTTAGATCAGGAAGGCGTTACCCACCTTCACCACCGCAGATACGAAAGGGAATGTCATTAATATTCCCCAGCCTCGACGCGGGGATTGACTTTTCGGCGCCCAGTTAGACATTGCAACTGAACTCGGAGACGCTGGCGTGAATCCCGGGAAGGGTTATCGTTACTTGGTAAGGAGTGGAAATCCTACCCATCACTTTGAGTGTCAAAGAGAAGAAATAAGAAGAAATGTGTGAGTAAGTAGTAGCACTGCGCATTAATCAGTACCCAAAATGTATCTCTTGGTTTTAAAGAGATTGGTGAACGCTGATCTATAGGCAGCTCTTTGCCATCGTATTCGCGTAAGCCACTAAGCGGTGTCTTACAGCAGAAGCATAGAAGCGGGCCGTGCTGCAAGACGGTAGCTACGAAATCACATTAAATGAATATTGGCTTAGTGTAAATGACCATTGCAGTCGAAAAACACCATGAATATCACAAACAACAAGAAAACCATAAACAATGACACACATGGAAAGTAAACGGATGCAAAATTGCTTTATTTCGATAATATTTTCAACAACAACATTGGGTTCTAATAGAAATTAAACAGCGAACCCGAAGGCAGCGATAGGCTATTATTTCTTGGCTGTGTCGTTTCCCAATTCGAATTCGAATTCCAGCGTCCAATCCTTGGTGCGCTCCCGGTACATCCTGTCAAACGCATCGTTCTGGTTGATTGTGAAATGGTTTTTCCAATCGCCCACTTCGCCCTTTCTCATGAATTTCGATGTTTGAAAGTTCATAACTCCGGACCGGGCGACACTGGAATAATTGGTGGCTTGGTTCTTGCTCATACTGCTGAAAGAGCAATGTTTCGCGATAGCGTCGATTTGCTCATGCGTAAGATCCCTTTCCAGAAACTTTGCCAAATTTTCGATCTCTTTCTTCAGATCTCTCTTCAGGCTCTCGTACGATACGAAATACATGCTGTCTTTCCGGTTTTGATACACCTGTAAGCAGATGGGGTCAAAGTAGTCAGTGTAGAGTAGAGTAAAAATAAAGGTAACGCAGTCAACATCGATTCGATTTCAAGTTGTAGCAACAATTTCCAAACTACTTCAAGTGGACGTAGAAAAAGAAGGTCTGAGAAGTACTGGTTTCAAAAAGTGGATTTGGCGAAGCCATCGCATATTTTAACAGTTAATCTGAGGTTGGTGTTTTGGAAATTGCAAGCCGACTAATGCAGAATGACAAATGACATTACAAATGGGTAGAATTTTCGAAGCTATGTCGATACAAACTTCTTATAAAACTACTCTTAAATCCAAACCGTAACAGGTAAGTAGTTTAGTCTTGAAACGGTTCAGTAGATACGGCGGGCCACATGAGTACGTAACACCAACTTGAGTACTCCTAAAAAGTAGAAGTATACTTCGTTACTGACCGTCTCAGCTTATGAGGGGCGTATTGATCGCTTACAAAACGTGGCAGACTGCGCAATTACGAGTTATTATATCAGCTTCACCTGCCAATACTTGTGGACATAATCAAACCACGACCCGAGCATTAGTTCGCCGGAACAAAACTTTGAAAGGAAATCGCTCCAGCTTCCCGGGTCCGGTAAGACCTTATTCATCCGGTGAAAGTGATAAAACGACACGCAATTGTCCTTCGGATTTCGAGCAACGCAGATCATCTTTCCCCTGCCTTGCGTTTGCAGCTCGTATGGTAGAAGTTGAAAAGGTAAATGGGTCTTTATGAATCTGCAAAAAGGTTGTATTACTTATATGTCAGTAATCCGGCTATAATTGGAGTATATCGATACTAAACTTCGTTCTATACGGGAAAATAAATTGTAACTACATTTGTAATTGGATCAGTTCCGTTCGTCATCACTGTTTGTATATTGTTGACTCCCTGCTTTGACATTACAGGAGCGAGCGCAGCAGGAGTAAATGCATGTGCGGATGCTTGAATAATACGACCCGCAAAGCAATACCTTCTCTTGTCCGTAGGCCACTGTTCAAGAGCTTGAAATCCTTTCCCAAAGGCTGGCATCGCGTGCGGTACTTCTAAGAAGCCGTATCGATCAAGCAAGCCTGTAGCCTTTGCGGTTTTGATATCCGCATCGTTGCATACTAACCAGACTATTTCTTGCATCCACGTTGTTCCTGAATAGTTTCATCTAAGTGATGGGCTCTCAGTCCATGGCAAGTCATGGATATGTACCTGATTTCGTGTATGTAGCCACTATTACATCGTCGGGTCTCATTTTGAAATTGAGCGCTTCTTCCAGCACGTAACTTGCCAGCCGACCGGATAATAGAACTCGATATCCGTTAGAGATCGTTGCTTGGTATAGCTCGGGTCTACTGAAGATATTGTGAAGCCCCAATTTCGTAGCAAATCGAATCACTGCGAGTAAACGTGAGATGTCTGCCGAATGTAAATACCACCCAATGCCCATAACCACCCCCTCAAATCATGCAGCTAACGTGACTAAAATAATTACCAATGATAATTGTTGGCAGTTGGTTAATATGGACGGACGCAAGCATCTCTGAGATTGCAATAAAAGGGAGCGCCTGATACTGGCCCGTACTGTGTACTGTGACAAAATGCCTCAAAGTCTAGATTTGAGGAGTCAACAAGACTGATATTTGCCCCATGCACGAGTGTGTATACTAGCCTTCATTCGTAGCAACAATGCGAATGGTTTATTATTTAAATTACAATATAATATTGTCACATCGTTTCGTCAAGTTTCTTTTATTGGCTGTCTATTCACTAAGCAAAACGTTACAACTTTGCCATTCGACTTTGGCGTTAATATTACGATAGCATAATAGTTTGAGAAAGTGTGTTACCATTGGATGATGAGGCGGATATTCCAAATCAACTCTATGGTGCAAATAACGATCCAATTAACAGACAACCTACGACAGGGGTCGCCAACTCAAAACAGTACGCGGGCACTTTTCAAAATTCGCAGATGCCGCGAGCCGCATGACTTCAAAACCGAGATAACACTAGGCAACGCTGTTTAACAATCACGTTTTGATAACTCTACGTCAGTACAACGCTGTGCTCTCTAACATGAGCGACGGGCATAGTTACCACAAAGGAAATAATATTACATTGAAGAAATGCAAATACAACAACAAAATATAATGATCATCACTTTCATTTTATTTTGAGCGATGAGCTACGCACGATACCTGACATGCCTGAGTGCATAGTCGTAATGAACTAATTGCCGGAGGCCAAATACCAACGTCAAACTGCCCAGTGACCATTGTCCATGTCCATTGTCCAGTCCATCGCTGGTGAACTCGCCAAACTAATCTATTTAGTTTACTCATATCAGCTACTATGCGCAGTGCGCACCGTAATCGTGATTAGTCATGTTTGCATATGAATAGCCACAGGAACTAGTTTTCATATTCATGAGTGAAATTCGTCAATAATATTAGTACAGTTTAACAAATTACGATCAAATATTTGAATAGTATATTCATATTGAAATGAAGATCAAATATTTATCTTTTCTCGGCCCATGTGATCAGATTCAACGATAGAGTAGATGCAGGGGGTGTCTTCGAAAATTTAGGGAAGTTACTAATGCTGTGCTGCATGTTTAGGAGGGCGAATTGTTGTTAGTTCCCTTTGTTACATGCTGTTCTTTCTTGACCTCTTATCAGGATTGTCGGTATAGTGAAATGAAAAGATATTGGATTCACCCAACTGTAGGCCTAACAGAAACAAATTTCCTTCGTGATGAGGAGAGCGCGATTACAAATTAGAATTTCTTTATGGTGTGCATTAGGGCTGTTCAAAAATAACTTTTTTCCCGGATTCCAGCCATTCACTGATTAAATTGTCAGGTTACCCTAAAAAACGCTGCACACCAAATTTGGTTCAATTCCAACAACTATAAGACTCCGCAGATCTAATTAAAAATTTTAATTTATTAGGGAAAATTGAAAAAAAAAATTTTTCAAAATTTTTTTCTCAACCTCATAAAATTGTTGAGCTGTCTTCAAAGACGATGCAAAACAAATTTGAGTGAATTCCAACTAGTAGAAGTGGATTTATTCGAGTTTTTCGTTGATAATTCTCTGATTATCCTTGATTAGGGGATAATCCGAGGATTATCAACGAAAAACTCCAATAACTCTGCTTCTACTAGTTGGAATTGAGTCCAATTTGTTTTGCATCGTCTCTGAAGACAGCTCAACAATTTCATGGGGTTGACAGAAAAATTTGAATTTTTTTTTTTAATTTTCCTGTATAAATTAAAAATTTTATTTGGATCCGCGGAGCCCTATACTTGTTAGAATTGAACCAAATTTGGTATGCAGCGTTTTTTAGGGTAACCTGGCAATTTAATCACTGAATGGCTGAAATCCGGGAAAAAAGTTATTTTTGAACAGCCCTAGTGTGCATAATTACAAATGACACTAGGCTACTACAAACAGACAAACAATTCAAACCTTTTTTTAATTAGGGAGTCAATTTGTAAATTCAACTTGCCTATTGACGGCCGTCAACACTCCTAATGAGATTAAGTTTCGACGGCCGCATAATTTTCCTTCTACTGCCGCAGATTGGCCACCCCTCCTGGACTAAAGAATCGATATTGGGGTTAGGTAGACACGGTACTCGCTGGAAAACTATCTCCTCGTAAGGCTTGATCATTTGGGGAGCCCAAAGTCGCTTGTTAAACGTGTCGCTCTTTGCAGTGGTGGGCCATTTCACGTCAAGACAATATGCTAATTCATATCAGCAAATTCTTCCTCCATGGAATGATATTACCGACGCCGAGGCCGTAGCAGGTAGCGACGAATAGGGATATTGGGCACAGAAAAATAGCTTACTTTGAACAACAACAACATTATGTTTAGTCTGAAATCAATTTTAGCACTTTATAGTGCTTTACTAAGCGTTCTTCCGAAATTTCAAATCAGCTCGCGGGCCGCGTGTTGGTGACCCCTGATCTACGACAATAGACTACCGATAGCGGAAAAGGCTTACCTAACGATATTCGGTCGATTGGTCTCATACTCAATATCCAACAAACTGCAGCAAACGCCACGACGATAATGGAAGTTACAAGGACGATCATAATAATAAGTTAGTATGACTCTTACCCTGCCTGAAAACATAGATTCACAAGTGCAATGTAAGAATTCGGAGCATTGACCCAGAAGTAATTCACATGTAAAGCGTATACTCTCTATCTAGCGTAAACTCTACTCCATTCAGTACGTTATTCTATCCATAGTTTATGCCCGTTCGTTCTCTGTATACTCGTTGCATAGCCCGCATACTCCAGCTATTAGTCGGCAATAGCGTACGCAAATTGTTGCAGTCAAGTTCAATTCATATCATATATAAGTTCTCCATCATGATAGCATCAAGCTTGGCACATTTGTACAATGACCATCTCATTTCACTTCGTTAACTGCATAGCTGCAGAAGCTTCTAATACAGTTCTACAACTTCATGTCGCTCAAAGTAATACTGTCAAAACCATCTGTGGAGCCCACGGCATGTATTGATATGAAGGCGACCTCGTAACGAATAACTACGCTTTGTCAACAATCAATGCTTGATTAGATCGAGTGTAGATGGCAAATAAGTTATTTACCATGTTTGCCGCCGTGACAAATTTGCCCTCATGATTGGAAAATTATTCGGTCATCAGTCTACACTCATTCCATCACTCACAATTTATACGTCCTGATGCATGTCTACTAGTGCGGAGCGGATCGACAAATTCTCTGGTTCTACTACTATTCTGTTTTAAAGCTCCGGCCGCGACTCCTAGGCCTGATTCTAGAAACGTTCGTGATCCAGTCCGAAAAACTCCGACAATAATTATCTACTTACAGAATGGTATTGAATATTGATTAAAACAATGCAAACAGGACATTTAAAATACAAAGATCAAATCCAACCCTTATCTGAAGTAATTATGCTAACTTGTCCTTGTCCATGAACGTTTCACTTTAACTATTGATTCGACATTCGAGGGTGGAAGAGGGTAAGGCTGTCATATTCTTAGTAAAAAGTACTGATCCGGTTCCGATCCGACTTTGACCGTATCAGAAAAAGTACGAATCCGGCTCCGAACCGGCCCCGGCCAAAAATGAGAAAATCCGGTCGGATATCCAATCCGGCTCCGGTTCATGCTCCGCCCTAATGTCTACAAGCTGGACGTTCCGCCAGGTATTTCTGAATCGATGGATCGGTCTTTAGACCACGGTTAAGGAATATCGATCTGGTGTAAATGACTATAGCAATCGACAAAGACCATGAATACCACAACCAACAACAACCTACGGGTTGGGCGTATATATCCGTTCACCCCTTGCTGCGCATGGGAAATTTCAAGTTACATAAATCTTCGCCAAAAGGCTACTTTATGGTAATTTACGAACAAATGTTAGTGGGGGCATGGCTCCATTCGCCCCCTCCCGATTGCGACAATGTTTCTACACTGACATGATTTCCACTGCCATACTCAGTCTTCATTCTTCTACCTACATGATGCGGATAGTAAAATAAGTAAAACTATAAAAAGTTATCAGGCGTAGCATACTACAGGCCATGAAAAAGGTATAAAACGTCTATTTTAAGGGTCTGGATTCCCAAATATGTCTCGCTGAGTCAGTCGGTGTATTTCCGCTAGTTTTATGACATCCTTTGTGATCCATCATGATAATTAGTACCATTGGTGGTCCATTTATGGAGTTCAGGAGAAACTAGGGTATCCTAGGATTTTGACTTCGTTTAATTCGTAGGTATAAAGCTTGACGAAAACTATTATTTTCAATTACATCTCGGTATTATTCGATTCTCTCTTTATTTTCATTTATATAGATGTGCGTGTGCGCAAGAATTTTGCATATATTTATCTTTATTTCTTATGTCATTTACGCCAATAGCTACGAATATTTATAATAAGGTGGGATCGTTTCTCGGCTATACTTTTGGCATTGATTTGATTCCGCTGCCAGCTCAAGTTCTGTTTGCATGCCCGCGTGTATAGCCATGCTTCACCTACTGTCACATGTTAAAGCATCGCTTACTACTGTGTCGCATGCTGATATGTCCTCGCACCATATTGGTAATGCACGTGTGAGTTATTTGTGTAGGTAGTACTGTGTAGCCACAGGACGTGAAAACTAAATAACTGCACATGCAGTAGATTTCATTCACACCTTATTTAGCATTCTTACCTGCTGTTCAACGTATTGAGTAGATTGAAGTCCTATCTCTAATAATTTATTCTATTCGTCTTTGCTTGAATCGTTGTAGAATAAGGCGAGATACCAAGTTGCAATGTCTAACATAATAATAGTAGGTTGGTTTGATATTATTGGTGTGACATTCGGTTTACCTGGCCGGCAAACCGCCTTCTATTTCAGGGATTGTTGCGAGGTATACACGAAAACTCGTAACAGGACGGAAAAGATAATTTCCTGTAAGGATTCGACGCATTGCGACACATAGTTTCATATCAAAATATACAAGACTATAATGCGCCAATGTGTCCATTTATTGTAGTCGACTTACAAGCGGTAGATGTCACCCGTCAAAGTGTTTCGATCTTTCCGGTTTAATGATGGTGCTGCAATTTCGTAGCCAATGTTATGTGAGTTTCGGAGTCTCGTACACTGATGTTAACCTCCAAATGATCGACAACATTGCCACTGCGAAATTCTGTCTGCATCAGGGTGTCAAACATACAGTCCGCCAAACGGTTTCATACGGCCCGCGAAAAAATTCTTAGTGAATTGAAAAATACTTGTATTATCCTGAATATTTCTAACAGATGTTAAGTTTTTACTAAGGATTAAAGACAGCAATTGTGGAAGGGTGTAGCAATAAAAAATACTTGGGGGGGGGGGGGCGGAAAATTCGATTACGTAAATTAACCCCCGCTTAAAGATAAGGAAAAATAGATAAAACGATGGTCTTGGACCCTTATTAGATGATTAACACAACATCTGAGGCAATCGTTATATACCATACATATAATCAGGGTTGCCATACCGTCCTTATTTTTAAGATTTTATCCTTATTTTGAAAGACCAGTTCTTAGAAAATTCAACTGTCCTTATTTATAAGAAATGTCCTTATTTTCGACTTGCGTCTTTATTTTGTCTTATTTTCAGCAACTACAGAACTTCGATCGTTTTCCTCTGGTATGTGTGTTGTATTATATTCTAAAAATATGCTTATTCTAAAAATATGCTTTTGCGTCGAAATTCTATGGCATCATAAATAATAGGAACACCCGTGACGTACGTACACACCACAGAATTTGAATTCTAAGTGGTGGTGTGGCTAGGGCAGTGAGTGGTATAGCAGTTTCGGCTGTACCAAAGCTATCGGAGCGGAGGTCATTTTAGCAGTAAACAGCAGTACCAGGTTTTTTCTGTAAAAGTAGTAAAGCTATAAATCATTGATAAATTTATCTAAGCTATTGCACATATAGGTAGTTTTGGCTACTAGTACGGCTACATCAGAATTAAATGGGATCGACAACCTTCTGTATACACAGGGCTTTTTTTGTTTTGTGGAGTTCATGGTGTTTGTCGACTACTATGGTCATTTACACCAGGCCGATATTCTTCATTATTTTCCGTATCTGCCGACTTATAGCACGGCCCACCTCTGGATTTTTTGTAAGACACCGCTTACGCGGATTAGGTGGCGAGGAAGAGCCTAGGTAAACCTCCAACACTCAGGTATCGGATGTAGACAGGGTGCCAAAATGTCAAAAAATGTGAAATTATTACCAACTGGCGTGCCAAACATTTTAACTTTTGTCATCTTTAGAGTTTCAAGCAAGGAATCACCAACCGCTTATCTGCAGCT
Source organism: Botryllus schlosseri (assembly GCF_051294905.1). Classification (NCBI taxonomy): domain Eukaryota; kingdom Metazoa; phylum Chordata; class Ascidiacea; order Stolidobranchia; family Styelidae; genus Botryllus; species Botryllus schlosseri. The sequence goes on along the minus strand of NC_137245.1, from coordinate 20,237,162 downwards.
AGCAACGGCATCGATTACCCCAGTGATTCATATAATATTGGTCGCTACCGATCCAAACATATCGCCTGAATGCATACGTGGTATTTGCACCATTTATTTTCAGTCCCGCAATGATCGATCTTCTGTGGTTGCTTTGGTCGTTTCCACACAAACTATATTCGGTATCATATCCAATCAGTGACAGGGCAATCAATGTTGTTACGAATATACGGCCAAATGATGAAAAATGGCCCGCCCCTGTATCAGTGTGTCATCCAAGTCGGTCAGATGTCACATTAAGGTTGGTCTGGCACTAGACTTGTCTGCTAAGCTCCAAAGGTCGCGTTAAAGCGGTAAAGGTTGTTGCTGCTCCAGATATCGCTTACACGTACCAGACGAAACTAATAGAATATCTCCTTTCGTAAGACGAGCACGATTCCAAGTTCGCATTTCGACGCAGGGGCTCATTATTTTCTTCCGCGGGTCTCATTTGATACGTAAGGCTCAAACTGCGGGCGCTGGACTGTTCAGCGCTGATCATTTCGGACAGTGGTCGCATGGTCGCATGCAATGTTCCCTCTAATTTTTGACGAGTCTGCGCACACTAACCAACTCACTGCGCAAGCCCTTGGACAACAGTGCGTCACGACTAAAAAAAAGGTCATCACTTCGGAATTTTTGTGCGCAACTTGGATTTTCTGTGCGCAGATACCGTGTCAGCACTGCGCATTTGCGCACGTGCGCAGCTTACAGGGAATATTGATCGCATGTTGTCCGAATTGTTATTTCTAGGTCGCGTCTTCTGTAACGTGAAAATGTCAAGCGCCGAAATATCGGTTAAGTCACACTGCCGCACGTTGCACCGTGCACACTCCTATATGCTAAAGCATCGGGACGGTTTCATACGATATCGAGTTGCCGTTCTTTCATAATCGCTAATACGGTTCGACTTACTTCTGTACATTATGCATGTTTTGGGGGGTTCCCACGTCATAATCAAGAAATAAGGTACCAATAAATCACACGAAGACCGTGAAAAAAGTCAATATAAATAAATAAAAAATTATGAAATCCTATTTTAAAAACTTCTGATTCACTTTTTACTAAAACATGGTTATAATATGTTGTTTGCGTCAAATCATTTATCGTGCCGTTGAAAATATTCTCGTGTGCCACAAATAGCCACGTGTCGGGGTTGCCGACCCCCGTATAAAGTGCGTGAGTCCGTCTGAGCCTGCGACACACGCGAAAAATGACACCAATTGAAGTTTAGCTTCCTTTCTCTGAACAATTAAAATATTTTTTAATCTGCATCGACCTTTGTATTACACAAATTGGTTTGAACTCATGACAAAATTTGTGCGGCTGGTTTCTCTGGAGATCACCGTCGAAGACCGTTGGGGTGCTTTAGTGTAGATGTGCGCAATTAATAGGTGCGGGACTATGAGACGCATTCCTTCCGAGACTGGTTGGGAGTCGTCACCGAATAGTCCCGTCCTTGCAATCTGAGTAGACACTAGACAGACGATAGTAGTAGTACAAATGCGACGCTCAGAGGTAGAGGGTTCTGCCAATTTGAAATCGCGTGCGTCAAACATGCTCCGTTGAGCTGTGTTGCGTACAATAATTTTCTAAGCGTTTTCTATGTCATGCATACCCGTAAAATCGTAGCATGCTAATCTTAAAATGCATTCCTTTTGATTTGCGAGGCTTGGGTCGTGATATGCCAATAGATCCTTTGTATCTGTCAGAAAGTATTTTCCACTCGCGGAAAATACGTTGTATTTTGGATAGGAGTGTTGGATAGTTCTTGTAAAGTCCTGGCTATCCAAGCACTGGAAGTTCTTCTTCAAAACCGAACGAGTTATTTGGCCGGAAAGGATTTTAGTGCACTATAGTTGATATAAAAAGGAGGCAATAGAATTGTATTTTCAATAAGACACTCGATGGCCTAAAGCGGTAGCCTATTGTGAAACGTCCGAAGAAAATATTGATGAGTATCTTCATTTTCTTTCAGTATAACAATTTTCGGCTGGTTTGTGCTAGTGATTGTGTGAACCAGTGACGTGCGGTGAGGTTCATGGCTGGTGAGGCACGAACCCCCCCCCCCCCCACACACACACACACATAAACACGCACGCACGTAAAGTACATGATAAAGATACCCAAAATGTGAAGAACAAAAGCAGCCTATATAGAGAGCATTTTCTTTGCACACTGATAGCCGTTGCAATTCCACATTCTACATGGATTCTACAATGCATGTAGGACTGGTCGCTATTGTGCTAAATGGCCAAGTTTAAGCGGATACTAATTACTATCTCTTCAAGTACCGGTATAAATTATTCGAAGCACATGAAAATAACATCCTCATTTGCAAATTTTTTTTTCAGTAAAGAAACACCAGGTTTGCCGAATTTCGAAGGAAAATACACTGGGACAGTAGGTCAAGTCAAAATATAGTAGATTTAGTGTAAAAACACTTGGAGTGAAACCACTGATCACAAACAACGACAACGCAGGCTATGTAAGTATAGCTTTCACTATCACATACCACAATTAAGGGTTATAGCACGCCTTATAGGCAGGGCTTTGGAGCCGGAGCCGGAGCCCGGAGCCGGAGCCCCGGAGCCGTGCATTTTTACCGGAGCTGGAGCCGGAGCCGGAGCTCTAGATAAAATTCAGCCGGAGCCGGAGCTGGAGCTGGAGCTGGTTATTTGAGGGGTAGCTCCGGCTCCGACGTATTTCATAAGATGCTATCATACATGCAACAACCACATCTTTTGAGTTCACATAATTCAACCGCAGGCCTTCGCGAAATTCAGAATCTTATCCTCTTTGGCGCTACCTTTTCCGACTAACCGTGTTCCTGGGGGTCACGGCAGAGCAATCATATGTTTAATGTTCAATTTTCATACAATAGTGCCGAACCTCGGTATGCTAGGTATGCCTGTGAATATTGTGGGTATTCGGCACATCCGCAATTTCATCATCAGCACAACCTTGTTGGCCAATTGTGGGGTTCGAAAATAATGATCACTATGTATTACGCGAAATTATAGAAAGGATAAAAACGTGATTTCGTTGAACATGTCGATATGACGAGCACGAGCCGAGAAATTCCATCTCATCGCTGCTATGAATCGGATGAGCAAATTGGACCGTGTTATTGAGTATGCAATTATGCATGCGAATTGGAATTCATTACTGCGCATGATCGTCATTCACTCCAGTAAGTATTTTCGAGCGTGAATCGGGGATGGCAGAAGAGTAGCCCAAAACGCCGTTACACTCAGCGAACAATTGTCGCGGTGCGAGCTACTCGGTGCGATGTCAGGACCCCATGGTATTTTATGTTGTAGACAAATTACTGATTTGATACGCGATTTCCAATTTGTAATCATCTGTTTCGTAAATTCATTCTTGATGTATGCTTGATACTCTAGTATTCCAGGATTATCGCGCGCTGTTACTTGTAAATGTGCGATGTGCATACTGCATAGTTTAATTCGTTATGCGCATGGCGCAATGTACATGGCACAGTGTTTAATTCGAGTATTCGATTCGTTTAAACGGGAAAATATTATATTCCGATAAACTTGATCGACACCGTATGTACTGGTAGGTGGTAACGAGTGCACCCAATATCGAACGTCAAACCATTGGCCATTTGGTACAAATCGAATTTCTATTGATCAGGTCCTGATGTCCGTCCATATTGCTCCTACTATACAGTCAATGTTCCCTCTAAGCTGCGCACGTGCGCAAATGCGCAGTGCTGAAACGGTCTCTGCGCACAGAAAATCTAGGCTGCGCACAAAAAATCCAAAGTGATGACTTTTTTTTAGTCGTTGCGCACTCTTGTCCAAGGCACCGCGCAGGCGCTCAGACTCGAGAAAAATGAGAGGGAACATTGCCAGGGGTAAATAGTGCTATCGCTGAAGTCTGAAGCCGAAATAGGCCTACAAGTGCGGCCCGAAAAGGCGAAGAAATGAGAATTTTCAATCGTGTGCGACTCACGAAAGAGATTTTTCTTTTACTATGGTATCGTACGCGTGAGCGATACTGATATCATATCAATAGCGCAATCCTTTGTGGGAATGGTGAATTACCATGGTTTAACAAAATTATAAATAACGATGGGCTAGCTCAAGTTAACTGCGAGAAACTAACGAATAGTCTTCTCCGCGTGGCATGGATAAGATTTACTGTACAATTACATGCCGAGAATTTTCGAAGTCAGCACTTCCATCAGGCGAATCTGATCACGTATGGTGATATAGGATAATATGCAGAATATGCAGAATATGCAAATACAAGCGCCAATATTGTTGAAAAAATCCATCCCTTTGCAAACGTTGATCGGGAAATGCAGCAACTATATGCACTGTAGGGCGTTGCATTAGATCAGCTTCTCAGCTGCACAAATTTGTGATTTTATTCGATTCGTTTGAACGGGTATCTTCTGTCGATAAGGTCATACGCTGATCTTGTTCTTGCTTCAATCAGACTTGAATATTCGTATCATTATATCTGACTCTATGTCTTGATAGTAATGAGTGCATTGCGGGTATTAAGACGTCACGTCAGTGTTTTAACGCGATAGGCATACATCGATCGCATGTATTGATTTCAAGTGCGTTCTCGTGCGTGTATGTCTGTCCTCTAGTAATCCATAGTATGTCACCATATCGTCGTAGTGGAATCAAAGTGACTTATGTGCAGATTTCAATATCTTTTGGCATAGCAGATAGGAGGTCACGAAATAGCATGATGTAAGGAAGTCATTATACCAACGGGTACGCCCGAATATGTTTAATTATATTTAGGGGCAATGTTCCCTCTAATTCTTGCCGAGTCTGCGCACACTCACCAACTCACTGCGCAGACCATTGGAAAACCGTGCGTAACGACTAAAAAAAAGGTCATCACTTTGGATTTTTTGTGCGCAACTTGGATTTTCTGTGCGCAGAGGCTTCTCAGAACTGCGCATTTGCGCACGTGCGCAGCTTAGAGGGAACATTGTTTAGGGGTCCTACCTTTTCCAAAACATCTCACTCGATCAGCTTTATTCGTAAATGTGATTACGTGAGCAGATACAGGATTAAAATTGATAGCAATATATGCAATTCCCGATGATATTGACCGATTTGATAACGAATTATAGAAAATTTTCGCGCTTCGCGCGTTTAGACGGAACCCCCACTAAACGAAAACCATACATAGATGATTAGTAGCGGTGAAAAGCGTTTTTCCTGAGGGGGGTCTGGGGGGCAAAGCCCCCCCCCCCCCCCGAAGTTCGGTTTATCACCCTGTGGTGGGGGGGGGGCTGTTTGCGCACTGTTGTCCAAGGGCCTGCGCAGTGAGTTGGCGTATTTGCGCATACTCGTGAAAAATTAGAGGGAACATTGTATACAGTTACAGTTGAATACTTATTGCTTATTTAAAGATTGAATTGAGCTGTATGGCTTAATGTTAACGAGTACAGTGCCAGTGTTAAAACGCCGCATCAAAATTTTGATACTGTACACAGCAATGGCATGTAGTAAAGTGCGTTCTAGTTTAACTATGAAGTTATCGACAATTGACAAGTATTATTATGACGCCACAAGCCGACACGGCAGCACCTATATGTCTTCGGTGCTGCATCCGATGTTACTGACGGCTGACAGACTCTAGATTACTATAGATAACTAACCTACGGGTAAATGAGTAATCTATATAGACCTGGGGTGGCCAACTTTTTCGGCTAAAGGGCCAAATGAAACTGACGAACGAATGCGCTGCCCACTAGCCGCAACAGGCGCGTATTAATTTCAAAGTTCATATCATTATTACTTGGGTATATTGCGGGTCGACTGTATACCGCCGCTGGGCAAGAACAAGGCTATTCGGCATCTGGACATATCGATATCGAAGATTTCCGCTAATATACCACAATTAATTTGTGCCATACGTTTCATCATCGACGATCTTTCTGCGAGCACAAACGCGAAAAGACTTTCTCTCGTAATTGCGAATATAGTTAAACTCAATTGGCTAAATCAGGCGTTTTTTCCATTTTCACGAGTGGGTATGCTACAAAGCAACAAATCGTGTGACAATTCAACACGCGAAGCGTGAATAAAAATTTTACTACACTCTAAATTCGAATGCGTGCAGTGAACGCAAACTTACACGCCAAATCCGTTTTTTTTTTTAACTACCACACAACGTGCTGGAGCCGATGTGTGCCTGGCTATCCTGTGTTTAGTGGTGGTGTGTTCATGTTGACTGGTGCAGAGCTCGAAATTAATACCAGCCATCCATGAATTTTTACTCAGCTTAGGCTCAAAAAAGATTTTATTGCAACGAAAGATCAATACAGAACAGTCATTTGCAGACGAAAATGTGTGAATTTCTAGCTTGCACATTGCACAATTGAAAAACACAGTTGCAACCACAAATTACATTTGAATCAGAGCAAAGAAACATTTCACAAATTGGGATAGAATTAGAATCATAGCGACACAGTTGTTATCACAAATTAGATTCTAATTAAAGCAAAATAACATTTCAAAAATTGGAGTAGAATTAAAGTCATAGCGACACAGTTGTTATCACAAATTAGATTCTAGTTAGTGCAAAAAACATTTCATAAATTGGAGTAGAGTTAGAATCATAGCGACACAGTTCTTATCACAAATTACTTTCTGATTAGAGCAAAGAAACATTTCACAAATTGGTATGGAATAAGAATTATAGCGACCAGTTGCAGCCACAAATTACAGTTGAATCATAGCAAAGAAGCATTTCAAAAATTGGAGTAGAATTAGAATCATAGCGACACAGTTGTTATCACAAATTAGATTCTAGTTAGTGCAAAAAACATTTCATAAATTGGAGTAGAGTTAGAATCATAGCGACACAGTTCTTATCACAAATTACTTTCTGATTAGAGCAAAGAAACATTTCACAAATTGGTATGGAATTAGAATTATAGCGACCAGTTGCAGCCACAAATTACATTTGAATCATAGCAAAGAAGCATTTCAAAAATTGGAGTAGAATTAGAATCATAGCGACACAGTTGTTATCACAAATTAGATTCTAATTAGAGCAAAAAAACATTTCAAAAATTGGAATAGAATTAGAATTATGGTAACAGTTGTTTTCACAAATTAGATTCTAATTAGATCAAAAAAACATTTCCCAAATTGGAGTAGAATTAGAATTATAGCGACACAGTTGTTATCACAAATTAGATTTGAATCAGAGCAAAGTAACATTTGAAAAATTGGAGTAGAATCAGAATAATTACTGCAGTATATTTTCTGAATTAGACTAGAATCCAATTAGGGGTAGTTTTTATTTCAAATTAGAGTAGAATTAGAAATATAGCTATACTGTAGTTTTTTTTCTAAATTAGATTCGATTGAGAGCAAAGAAACATTTCACAAATTAGAGTAGCATCAGAATTTATAGCTACACAGCTTTTCCCAAATTAGAGTAGAATTAGATTTGTAGCTCGTTTTTTTTTCGAAATTAGAGTGGGATCAGAATTATAGTAACAGTTTTTTTTCAAATTATAGAGTAGAATTAGAACTATAGCAACACTGTTTTTTTCCAAATTAGAGTACAACTAGAATTATAGGTTCAGTTGTTTTCACAAATTAGATTCGAATGAGAGAGACGAAGCACTTCACGAATTAAAGTAGAATTATAATTATAGCTAGTTTTTTTTTCAAAATTAGAGTATAATCAGAATTTTAGCTACACATTTTTTTCACTCTAATTAGACAACTAGACTAGTACTAGAATTGTATAGTTGTCCAAGTCAGCAAACGAAATCAAAATCATTACTGGGATTTCTGGAATCTGCTCATAAAACAGAGATGCTTGTTGGATTGAAACCCAAATTTTTGTCTCCAATCAGGACATACTGTAAAGTTGACAGTATCTGGAAAACTTTTGGATATGCGGGGTCACAAACATAATAACACGCGAGAAGAACCAGCACCATCTCAAATGGTTTCGCTTTATTGTGAGACGATCCCTTTATGCGGATGCCATTCGCCACGATCCATGACTGCAGGTCACCATTTTCATGGTGCGCTAGTACGAGATGTCGAGGACTCAGCTTTGTGGCCGTTAATTGGACTGAATGGGCCTGGAATTGAAAGAAATATGTTAAGTAAAATTATATTGCCAATAATCCATGTGTGAATCGAAAGCACAAGATTTAGATTATGTAGAATTGCCTTTATGGGACTTCTGCATAATGCATATTGAATAAAAATAGAGCTGAATAGGTCAATATAGGTTTTTTCCAATATGGTTAACAAGTTTAACTCATGGAAACAAGTGATAGCAAATTCTGTCGTCACGACATGCTGTCTAGTCGTTGACATGTATGGGTTTTTCCACATAATCATAAGTTTACTAACCTTTAATGATCCATTCAGATTTGATCAGTATACCATCATACAGGTTCCTTTTGGAACGGCACAAGTATTATGTTCACATTCACTGATTCTATGCACTATATCCATGGTAGCCATCCTCATGGACTCGTAGTCAGGAAAACCAAAAATTACATTAGCAGCAGAAATGATTTTCCGTGGCGTGGGACGAAAACGAATTTACACCAGCTCATTCTACCTTAGATTTATAGCCTTATCAAAAATAATGATGTAATTGAAGAGCATTTAATAATCATTTATTTTTGGAGGACTTCTTCCAGTTCGAGTGTTAATTGCACCGTCATAACGTAAACAGCGTCAATCAAAACATAGGCCTGCCATATTTTCAGCACCCAAAAACAAAATGCGGCACACGTCTGAGCTCAACAGATCCCGAATTAGAACACATGTTTGTGGCGCAACTTGGAAATCAACAGACCCCCGAATTAGAACCAACTCAACATGCGTGCATGTTAAGCCATAAAATTTTCAAACAACTAGCTGTACTTTTGTGACGGTCTGTTAAGTTCAAACTTGTGCCAGATAGTGGCATGCAAAACGTCCAAGGTGTTACGGAAAACGCCGAACAATGTTTGCCGAAAAATCAGGACAAGAGTCGAAATCCGTACAAATCTGACAAATCAGGACGTTATGGTACATCTATGTTCATTGTTCACACAGTTCCAGGTTAATCAAGCAGCAAATCCTACAACTCACCTGATAAAGCGTTATCGGCCTCAAATCCTGTTGTGATTCTCTTTTCAGTTACTGATGCATTTCGTAACTCCCTCAGGAGCATAACCGCAGCGGCTTGTTTTCCCTACAAATGAATATAAAGTAGAAGATCTATTTGGTTGAAGGACATTCCACTTATTGCATTCCGGTTGATATGAAGGCAAGAGTTCTGACACAACAATATTTAATACATAAAATTGCAACAAAAATAAACAGGATTATCCCAATTAATGAATTCATTCTAGAATAGTTAAATAATACTAACCTCTTCATCTGTCTATAGCTCTACTCCATATATTTCGTCAGGAGTAGTAAGTATTTCGCTTCGACACTCCTCGGAACGAACATTTGAAACCCCGCTCTGATCTATTACAAAGGCAAAGTGTTACTATAAAAGCAGCTATGTAGTGAGCTAAGCATGCACATTGCACACACACTTCTATGTGTTATATAGAGGGAACTTGATATGAATATAATAAGATTTATTTCACTGGATAATATTAACAATAATTATTATAATAGGTTCATGAATGAAATATCATGTTTTCAACCAATGAAAATGTCATGTAATTGGAAAAACAAGTGAGTCAACTGCAAAGCAAGATCTATATAACTTGGTCAAGAATTCTAGTTGTAAACCCATATTGCATCAACTTAGAGGATTAACTGACATTCTGAAACTCAGTTTCGATGCTACTGCAAGCTGATCTAAAAGGCAATCTACCAATATTTCTCACACTGCTGCTTGCTGTAAGAACCCTCTTGACAACATACCGGTAATCATAACATATCGCATGTTGATATTCTTGAACGAATTACCTTCAATTATTAGAGCAATGTGTTCTCTCGTAATGCCGTACGCAATCAACATCTTCTTTATTCCTTCCGCTATGATGAGATTAGCGACACGTTCATCCACATCCACAAAGTCACTGTACTGCGACCTGTCGCTCCATTTAAATTTGACCGTGACTGAGTTCCCGCCGTTACCGAGAGATGTGAAGCGTGAATGAGAAAGAGAGAGAGGGATAGCAATAGAGAAATACAGAAATGTTTATTCAGTCAACAGTCAAAAGCAGAATGCACTGATAATAGCCAGGTAACACTAACGATTACTAAACAACGTACTTCAAAATTACATGGTGATGACAATGATTGATTGATTGATTGATTGATTTCTTCATTGCTATACTGCTGATATATCTATGATCATTGATTAATAATGAGGAAACGCAATATAATGGAAGTCATAGTCAAGTCAGACAATCATGTGGTTGTAACAATGATATATATAATTGGGTTGAAATGATCAATTTCTTCTGCCAGTTTGGTAGGTAAATAAAATGAGAAGAGAAACGTTCACAAAATCTAGTAAATGCAAGAAAGCGACACACTAAAATAATGGAGCGACATTGATGAAACAACAGTCCACTTCATGGCTCCTGAGCAATGTGCCCTGTTAGGTACGCGTGTGTGCAATTGATTTGAGCTGACACGGTCTCTGCTCACATAAATTATAATAAGTTGCGCACAAAAAATCCGAAGAGATGACCTTTTTTTAGTGGTTACGCACTGTTGTCCAAGGGACCGCGCAGTGAATAGGTGAGCGCTTGTTGCAGACTCGTCAAAATTAGAGGTAACATTGCTTCTGAGCTATATGTAAACGGGGCTAAAAGCACGCATTACTTACACGAGAGTCGTTATTACCGTTCAACATCTATTATAGAAATGCTGCATCATTTGAGAATCTATATCTTGCAGCTTAATTCCCCCTGCAAATAACCCAGCGGGAGCAAACGGACCCCAGGGTCATTGGGTTTACCGATGACGTCATGATCAGCACACGAGTGTACCGTACCTTACCCTGGATGATCTGGTCATTTACCAGTGACATTACGATTACATTTCAGCAGCGTTTCCAGCGTCGACCTCACAATCCCTCTCAATCTTACCGATCTCACAACTCGTGCGGCGACTTACCGGACTATTAAAATGTATACGTAAACTCTTTCATAGTGATCATAAGCCGGCGACAGATGATAAGATGATAGCAGAAGCACATATTTCGTAACTTTATCTGATGAAGTGTGGACTTGCACATATTATGACACCACTTCGGCGAAAGATTTGGGTCGACTTTATGTGTTTGTCCCATATTGCATTTTTGAATGCACAATTTTGTGTCTACATCGATGCTTTCGATTTAGAGTGTACTCTTTTAGTTTATTGTAATGTACGACGATTTACTAAAAATGTGACTGCGGACCATTGATCTGCCAACGAGTCGGAACTGATATTTTAGTCATCAATATCCCAAGTGTCGCGGCCAGACTAATCATATTTTTGGTTCGCCTTGCAAGTTCACAATCTGGCCATATGATCTGAGCAATTCAATTTCGATAATATAACAGGATTTCGAAAATATAATGGGAAATTAGCTCGCAGGCTACTCAAAACCTTCTCGCGGGCCATAGATGGCCCGTAGGCCGCGGGTTGCCCACCCCTGATATAGACACCATCGATAACTTTCAGAGCCGGAGCCGGAGCTGGAGCCGGAGCTGTGGAAATAATGCGGCTCCGGAGCTGGAGCCGGAGCTAGTGTATGATAAAAGAATGCTCCGGAGCCGGAGCTGGAGCAATGCCAATTTAAGGCTGCTCCGAAGCCCTGCTTATAGGTACTGCAGTTGAACACAGCATAAAGTCCACAAACAACGACAGTGCAGCCTATGCAAGTAGCTATCACATACCACAATTTTACGTAGCTATGGATGGCAAATGCACAACAGCTAAACAAGTAAGGGAATGTATTTGCTCCGCATTACGTATATTGGCCGTCGCTGCTATATAATTCCTACAATAATGTTGCATTCCGAAATCGATAGCGTGTTTCACTGTGCTGCGATTGTCCCATTGTTAGCGAATAGTGCACGAGGCAGATTCGTTTGTGCCTAACCTGGGTATTGTTTCTCTGCGATGGCATTGTTTGTAATAAAGCCGAATGCCGCCTTCCTTGGCGATTTTGGGGGGGTTCTGGTGCTCTGACACTGTTAATATTTAGATTTTCGGAATCAGTGTGACGATAGCATTCGATTTATACTAGTTATTAATTCCGAGCTATTTATGATGAATTGCATTGTCGCAAGTGAGGCACGACCTACCCGTGACTCACCTGTGCCTCACCTCTCCTTTCGCGCTGTATTTTTGCATAATAATTATGCAAATTCATGATGTTGGGTGAAAAAGTGTTCAAATTTCGTTATTTAAGAACATCGATGTGAAATATCAGTAATCATCGACTCATGGAGGGTTTTCACAATTTTCACTTACCCACCCTGACGACAGGTGAGGCACTGCCGCACGTCACTGGTGTGAACTTGAGGTTTACGTTCGCGTTCTGCGTGTGAGCCTCACAAATTTAGAGGTTCACGTTCATAAACGAACCTTGGTAGGTTCTACCTACACTGTGAACCTTCTTCTTATATTACAATTTTTACTTCATTATAACATCTTTGGTTGAAATTTATTGCACTATATGCATGGCGCTGGCAGCATAAAAAATCAACACTAAACGAGCATGCACATTGACAATCTCAAAAATTTAACTTGCTTTGTTACAAAAGTTTGCTCGAATATTTAGTGACTCTCTGCTGTGAGGTTGACCCGCAATCACACAAGATCGAGAGCTAAATAGTAAATACACTACATATAGGTATAGTCGGCGAATGATGCTTCAACCAATCAATGAAGTTGATATCGTTGTCCGATGTAAACAATCTAGCAGGCGTGCGGGGTCAATCTTGATTACATATGTTTATTATATCATAAAAACCAAATTCGTGCGATTGGGTTGTTGGCTACTGCTGGATAACTTGTTATAACTTGTTAATGGGTCAATATCGGTAGCAAGTATGGAAATCCGTTTTATACTCTGCTCAAAATCAACGTAACCACACTGAAACGTCGAATACATTGTCCGGTCTGGCCTAGATGGTTAAGGGGCAGGCTTATATTCCCTTGCAAGTCCTCGTCAAAATTGTTGGTACAGTTGATACATTTGGCGACGTTTAAAACGTCAATATGTACTTCAGCACTGTGGTAGCATGTGGCCCGATTTGGTTAGAATTAGCAATATTACGTCACGTGACGTCATGAGGTTCACGTTCGCGGTCACATTGAACCTTTCAAAAAGTTCGCGTTCACACGAACATGTGTGACATGCTGATAGCAGGTTTGCTTGATATAAGTGGTGTGTAATTCGGTTTACCTAGCAGGACAATCTCCTACTATTTCAGGAACAGTTGCGAGGTACATGAAAAATCGTGACAAAACGGAAAAATAATGTCATGGTATAGGATTCGACGCATGAAGACACATAATTCCACATTAAAATATTCAAGAATATAATGTGCCGCTGTATCCATTTGTTGTAGTCGACTTACAAACGGTAGATGTCACCGACCTTTATTCCGAACTTTCCAGTTTAATGAAGGTGCAGTAATTTCGTAGCCAATATTATGTGAATTTCTGGAGTCTTGTAAACTGAGTTATTGAATATTACCCTCCAAATCATCGACAATACTTCCACTGCGAAACTCTGTCTACCTACAGCTGCTGATAGTGAAATTAATACAACATATAAAATCTTATAAGGAGTCGACTACTGCAGGTCATGAAGAAGGTATAAAATAATGTATATTCATCGTAAGGATTCAAAAATACGTCTCACGGAGTCAGTCAGTTTCAGTTTCAGGACGATTTTATGCATTTTTGATTCCGTATCTGCCGACTTGAAGCACGGCCCACTTCTAGGCAAGACACCGCCGACGCGGATGAGACGGTGAGGATGAGCTAGATAAACCTCCAAAACTTTTTTAGATCCGGCCGAATTTTAGATCCGAATTTTAGATCCGGCCTCGGTCGGACTCGAACCCGCAACCCATTGGTGTTACAGCCGTGGATTACAGCACTGCGCTATCCCGTCACCCACTCACTCTGCAAATACGCGATATAATTTATCTATATATAATCATGTTTAACCTATCTAGCAAAATGGCGAAAACCTTGTGCAGTCATTGAAGAGCCGCTATTAAAGGGTTGGAAGAGTATATAGTCTTTAGAATCAGACACCCACCTGGGCATAGGTGATGTAAAGAAGTGGCAGGCACACTGAATGAAAAGTAAAGCAGATAATTTAAAACGCAAGCGACAAGATGAGATGGCGTGTGACGGAAGATGAGATCGACATGCTAGGTCCCGGTCCGGTGATCTTGTGGGCTGACCAGTATTCATTCAGGAGAATTTGCCGGTATTCAGTAGGTTTTCTTCCGCTAGTTTTGCCACATCCTTTGCGATCTATCATGTTAACTCGTATCACAGGAGGTGGTCTGTTTCTGGAGTTCAGGAACGACTGGCGAAGCTGGTTTTTGAACTGCGTTTATTTTGTGGATATCAAACTGATGATTAATGTATATTTGTATAACCGTCCATGCTCATGCTCAATTACTTGCAATCTTATCTTAACATGCCTATCGCGTCCCCAACGGATAAATTCTGATAATTTCTACGATTTTGGTTACGGGAAATAGCTTAGGGTTACCATATTTTGCGGCACAAATTCCGGACTCTCTTCAGCGCCTTCTAGTGGATTTCAAAATACGGTATGAACACATTGTCGATCAATATGACGTCACATCAGCAGAGTCTTGTCCATCGGCTAGAGGTGGTCACGATCCGGTATGTATCTGGTTGGGTGTTGTAAGTTTTAACCAGGGCCGAAGCCACATTTTTTTAGCCCCCTTCCGTCTCAATGAACACTGTTCTTGGGCTCACCGTAGGGTAATCGATGCAACTTCTGGGGACTTACTATATGCATCTAGTTTCTATATGCATCTGGTCGTTAAATGATTTGAATTAATTATGTCAAAAATTTTATGTAGCATAAATCGGCCCAAAATAATATTGTTTAGGTTGATTTACGAAGCTTGCTTCAAGCCTTAAAAATTCTGGACATTTAGGCATATTTTAGAAATTCTTGCCGGACGCAGTTTTATTGGTGAAATTCCGGACATGTCCGGGAAATTCCGGACGAATGGCAACCCTAAAATAGCTTCCATCAAGCAGGACACACGCAAATCTCTTCGTAGTGATAAATCAAACAAATACACGGTCAGTTAGCAGGTAATATACCACCAAAACAAATATTTATACATATAGATCCTGCCCTATCGTTTTACAATTATGGAATTATACACCCTGTTGCGGCGATATGATCATTTTTCATTCACAACTCAGTTTGTTTTAGTGTTTCGGGAAATTTTTATTTCCCGATAATGACTCATTTTCTCTTCAGAAAGGTGATAGATCATAGTAAACCAGAATTTCCCATCACCGGTTCGCTGTCACGCTTGAATATCATAATATCGAGAGCAAAGATACTTTTTACAATGAATTCCTTGTTAGGAAAACATGGCGTTCGTGATTGTTTGGGTTGCATAATCACTCACTGGAACATTGCCATTTCCTACTTTATGATGTCGTCGAGTGGGATTCACGAGAACCAAAGGGTGGTCCACTTTAATCCTTCGCCGTTAATAAGCCGATCACAATGTTGACGTCACCGCAACTATGAGGTAATCAGCATTATCGAACCAATATCCAATGAAATCAATTATGACAAGATAGTAAAATGGGGCTGTACTGGTAGACTTTCGTGGAAGATTGAAGAAGACTATTACAATTATTTAGGATGCCGGCTACCCGTCAGTTGCCAGCATGTCCGGTCCACATTCAAGTCGAAATACAAGCAATTTCTACTGAATGAATACTAGCCACGTAGTCAGCCCTCTACTTTATCGGACCAGGACCTGATATATCGATCTCGCCCACCGTCACATGCTACCTCATTTAGTCGCTTGTCCTTTACATTAAATTCTTTTACTTTTCATGCAGTGTGCATGCCTCCTCTTTATATCGCTTAGGTCCGGATAGGTGTATGATCTCGAAGACTACTCCAAGTCGTTTCGACGCCTTCCTATCTTTTCATTTTATCGCAGTATTGTGGTATTTTGAAATGATGAAATCTCAAAATAATTGTCTTTCCCTACTCGAGTTGAATCTTTACAATTAATACTCCATTCGGATTGGAGGACTCTCGAATACCTGTGCCTATACTGAATTAATCTGAATATTCTATTGCCGCCCATAACTGCACATTTCACGAAATGGTCCGTCAATGATTTCCCGCTCGCACGTTTCCGTTTGGTTCAAAATATATTTTGACGTATAAATGGTGATCTCAGGCAAGGTCAAGGTTTACAGGCTGCGAAGCAATCGAAATCGCGATCTCATCGTAATTTCGCCATTGTTCTCGGTGCAATTACGCAACGTCAATGATGAAATGATATTTAAATACGGCGCGTGTAATGCGATTACAATCAGCTGATATTTGGCTTAGCTTTGATTTTCCGACGTCGCGCGACTTGAAATGTAGCCTACTAGTTCCAAAGTTCCTCTCTGGAACCTCTCCCGTTGCACGCCAGTCGCGACACCGCTTGAGTATACCGCGCGCTACTTGACACATCGGCATTGTGTTACTCAGATCCTAAATATGAGCGCAGTGTAAATTTATCTAGAAGGTCGCAGGAAACCGGATTTACGATATCTCACAGCGCAGGAACCCTCTATTGCGTTACAGAACGAATTAAGGTGGTGCCTCGCGCGATCTTGTCAATGTTTTGTTTGATCGTGCACGCCGCAGCGCGTGAGAGGTCACCGGTGTGTTCCATTGATGAGGGGCCGGTGATATAGTCATAACTACCTCAGTGGGACAATTATGACGAATCTCCCGTGATCAAGTTGGAAAATCTTTGTTGACCCGGAATTTATAGAGCGAGAAAAGATAAATAAGAGAGGACAGGCAGTTTACACGCTTTGATGTAACGCATCAATGTAACCGCCAAGGGTCAATTGTCTCTGTAGTAAAAATTATTGCGATCTACATTGCTTATAAATATGCCAGCGACACATGCTATAGATATATTAGTTGGAGGATGCGCGATGTCAATATAAGTGATCTGATATTACAAATATGCCACTGTCACCATATGATATCATGTCAGGACGTTGTCAGTGAATTCTACACTTCGTGAATTTGGCAGTGGAAATGTTATTATTATATTATTATTATATAGGAGAGGTATCAATATCGTGTTAACAAATTAGAAAATGAATTTTGCACTGAATATGAGCTTGAATTGTAATATACGGCACTTTGTGAATTCGTCAGTCGGTATTTATTTATTTCTATATTCATGTTGGGGGTTAGGGTTATTGTTAGGAGATAGAGTAGGGATTAGGTGCCATCAAGTGCCGGAATCGTCAAGTGCTGAATTCTCTAGTAACCTTTCAGGAAAGTGTGGATTAACAAAGGATTAGTTTCCTTACGAAACGGAGTTGCAATTGCACCATGATTCATCTCACGTTGTACCACTAATTGTACACGTCGCAATGGATCTGTTACGTGCGTGTCTCGTGCTGTGCTGGCTGTCATTTTCTGCGCGCGTTACGTTTGGGAGAATTTTACGAAAGTCTGACGCGAACGGTTCAGCATCGCACTCGAGAAGAAAGAGACAGACTAATTTGTATTACGAAGGAGGATTTCGGGAATTAATCGGCCCGCGGAGGTCAGAGCCGTACTGCGCCGGCAGGCGGGATGCGTACACCGGCGACTTCCTGCCGTGTTGCGCCGGTCGCGATGACGATTGCAAGATGCCTTTCCACGACACGGCGTGTTATTGCGACGAATTCTGTGATAGGAGCAAAAGCTCAGACTGCTGTCCTGATCACCACGAGTTTTGTCGTAGAACCGGGTTCCGCGTAACTAAATTTCCCACCACTACAACGCGGACCACACAGGAGAAGACTTCAACTCGAGATAGGCCGGGTACAGTTTCAGTGGAAACTACTACAACAGCTGGATTCGTTGATGAGAGTTACAACGGTCAGTGAATTTCCGAGTAATGAGTAGAGTGTTACGAACGGGGTCGGTATTGAATCGAATGTCACCGAAACACGACATTCAATTATTGCTATATAATATACGCCATACGCTTGCTGCTTGGAAGTGACAGTGATGGCAAACTTGGAAGCTGATTGCACATCCTTTGCCCATAAATATACCCTAATATCCCTTGACTGATTTGGATCAACCGCTCGTCTCAGACGCTCAGGTTTCATTTTTTTCAGCAACTACGAGTGAGGCATATGTATCAAATCATAGCCATATCGTATGTACAATGTGTAGTGTGCACACACAACTAAATCCCCATCACAGTTTCGTAACTAGCATAGCGACAGGTAGAACTATAGCGTTCGCGATGGCCCGCTGACCAACGGGACTCGTAAGTAACCGATTCCCACTCCCCCGTGTCCAAATTACGATCGCATTTTCGCCGCATTATGAGAGAAAGACTTGTATGTTGCATTGTCTTCATAAATAGCTCAATCATATATAGGCGAATATGTAATTTATGTTATTTCATTCTCATGTCATTGACACAATATGGAAATATTTGGCTTTAATATACCGTACCGCAGTGGATCCGAACCTGTGGTTCCCACTAGTGGTACGCGAAGGTCTACCCGGTGGTACTAGAGTAGAAGATTCTGTTTTTGTTTTCGATAGAAGGAAGGTATTAGTTCACGTGGGGTTGATTTGGAGTTTTTGAAGCCGTCCTCGTCGTGGTAAGGTCGTCGTCGTCGTGGGTAGGGGCAATCCCACCAAATGACGGTTTACGGAGAGGAGATCTAGTCGTAAAGCATTAGGATTCTTGCATAACCAAATTTTGTTATATATATATATGACAACATCAATTCCAAATAGATCCACTACTTGACTACAGAAACCATATACTGCACCCGAAAATGGGCAGCTTATTTTCTCCTTCGTTGCCTTCGGCAGCTCAACACGGTGGAAACAATTTTGACTGCCTTCGGCGCGCGAAACTTAGGTAGGTGCTACGCGAACACTGCATAAAACCTCCAAATGGTACGTGGATAGAAAAATGTTGGGAACCACTGCCGTACCGTGTATTGGCTACCACAATCTCAATTCCTTGATCAGTATATTTTTAGCTGCAATTCTCAAATCTGTTACAAAGTCATATCTTATTTTCTTATTTTGAGTTTATTGGGTTTCATCACTAACATATTCACAGAATAATGATAGCGGGACAATATTAAAACGGGCGAAGTGTTTATAGGGTTTGTTACCCAAATAACGACATCGAAAACCATGTTGTACATAAGCATATTAACCACGTGTTATTACATTTGAATTTGTTGGATCACAACGATGCGACAGATATTGTTCAGTTATGCAGAAAAAGTAATTATCGACATGATTTATCACTTTCATTATATTGGCGTCGAAAACACTGCCTTCCCGCGAGATGCACCTCTTCCACGCCCAATCGCCCATACATACCCGGCACAACATTCACGTAGCATGTGCTGCAATAACGTTAACGAGATCGCAATTACAAAATCAACGCCGACTCGCACACGGCAATATTCGATTTGCTTTCATCGGCCGGTGACGATACCAAATTACAATCACGAAACAGATACGGCAACGCTTGATTGCGCGTTGATTAATCCCTGCGTCGCGTTGTGTTTCCGATCAGGTTAGACCCGACTGAAGATGAAAGCGATAAAAGGTAATTTCGAGATAGCGTTCAAAGCCAATCACTCTGGTACGGATCTTAGTTCAAAAGACGCGAGGCCTGAGTCATGTTCTGTTGACTTTCTTGTGTTGAAAAGCGCTCGCGATATTGGTATTACTTGAATCGAGATCGTGCAGGAGAAGGCAAATTGAAAACAAACTTTGCTCTCGGTATCCAAACAAGATCATAAGGTTCGAGGCGGTTTGCGGACACGATCACGGAGAATGCAAGTCAGAATAATTGAAGATGGGTTCGTAGTTAACGGGATATTCGCGGACAAAAAGAAAATGACAACAAAGTAATAACACATCTCGCTTAAGATTTAAACTGGGAATAAGGACATGACGATAATGATCTCAAACCCTCTGGAAATATCGTGAAGTCTCACATCACCTGTCGGCCTATCAATGCAGTTTCATTAAAAT
The DNA here is from genome assembly GCF_051294905.1 of Botryllus schlosseri. Classification (NCBI taxonomy): domain Eukaryota; kingdom Metazoa; phylum Chordata; class Ascidiacea; order Stolidobranchia; family Styelidae; genus Botryllus; species Botryllus schlosseri. Next base: position 20,216,861 of record NC_137245.1, on the reverse strand, counting down.
CTTAACATCCTTTTTAGAAACGAACCGACGACCTGACCAATATATTCCTAAAGTACGCAAAATTTGAATTTGTAGCAGATCACCAATCCCGGTGCCGTATCCAGCGTTTTTCGTCAGTTCCCTAGTACAAATTGCACCTATACACCATCCCCATCAATATAGAAATGCGATGGAATGTCAATCTTCGAACATATTAGCTGTTATTAAACAATTTCGCAGGTCAACGAGTATGTCAAATAATGATAAGTATATACAATATTAGTCAGACGCAATGTCAGACGCGAACTGTAGTGACTAGTGATAAAGGTTTAGGGGACGTCAAACTCAATTGGGATCGATTGCCAGATTCAAAACCTTTTATCGCTTACTGGCCGGATCAGTTCCAAATTTACTTCCAAAAGAATACCTCTGTTTTTCAGTGGGATACTCCATTATCAAGAATATACAGAACATGTAATATTAGGGTCAATAGAGCTCTACATTATAGCTATTATAGCAATACCTTTATTCACAAACAACCAAATTAGCAAATACACAATGAGTGACGGCCCATTGTGCATACAGTTACGAACTAGTGATCTGCAGTTAGGCTCATGATTGGATAAATATCGCCTACGTGGATATCCAATTTGTCCATGTTCATAAACTGCTGATCAAGGATTTCTAGTATCGATATCAAGTATACGAAATGTAGGCATGTTATATACCAGGGGTCACCAACACGCGGCCCGCGACGTGATTTGAGATTTCAGAAGAAAACTGAGAAATCGATTTTGAAATGTAGTTTCAAGTATTGTTGTTGTTGTTGTTGTTGTTGTTGTTGTTGTTTCGAATTAAGCTATTCTCCTGTGCCCAACATCACTATTCGTCATTAGCTAATACGGCTTTGGATATGGCAACGGCATTCCATCGAGGAAGAATAATCTGCGGAAATGAATGGGCTGGGCATATTGCCTTGACGTGCATTGGCCAAAACACTGCGAAGATCGAGACGCCTATAAAACGGCATCCGACAGTGGTTCACTGGGCTGCGCGCTCCTCTTGTGGGGGCGTGAAAGTAACTGAAGAGGGCGCGTAGCTGCGGTCAACTGAAAAAATTTTGGCGCTCCGGGCGATTTTCATCCAGTTTATGTTTTGTGTATTGTCCGTGTATTTTGTGTATATCAACAGTCATAACCTTCAATGCCATCAAACTATCCATTGGGATTGCTAGCATTCTGCTTGCATTTTGTGATATGACGATAAGGGGGGAGCGAAAATTTTCATTATCATTAAGGGGGGCGTGTCTAAAAATGTTTGAGAACCACTGACTTAGGGCTTCCCCACAAGATCAAACTTTACGTGGAGATGGTATTTCAGCTAGTAACGTATCTCGCTAGCCCCAATATCGAGTCCTTATTCGTTGAAAAGCGTTTCCAGTATCGTGCACAGCTCAGACTTCAAAATAAAATGAAATGAATGATAATGATTTTTTGTCGTATTTGTATTCCTTTGATAAAATATTACTTTTTTTGTGGTCACTACGCCCATTGCCTAAATTAAGTAGCACGGCGTTGTACTGACGTATATAGTTTCAAAACGATGGTTGCCTAGTTTAAACCGATATTGAATTCATGCGGCCCGCGGCCGCTGCGAAATTTGAAAAGTTGCCCGCGACCCGATTTGAGTTGGCGACCCCTGTTATATACTATTTGGCGAATTACTCGGTCTGTTTTAGTACCCGGAACCATTGAGGTTATACATTGGTCGAAATTTGGACGTCATTCATTTTCTACATGTTCCATACTTTTCAGTGTGCTATGAGGGAGCCGTCGGATACCGGCTTGGAGACAAAATACGACGGAATTGCAACAAATGGTAGCGTAATTCGACAGGCTTGAGTAACTTTTCTTTGATCGTGTTGACAAGAATTACAACAAACATTCGCATTGTTTCGCGTACAGATTTTCAAAGATGATTTCATGCCGTGTCGTGTCTTTTTCTGTTAATCTACCGCACCCGTGATATACGTAATTCATTATGCGACCGATAGGACCGCTAATCCTCGGAACGTAAATTAACATCTCTTCTTCGTCAGTTACTATTTTGGTTGCGTGTTTTTTTAGCTCGTGCGAAAGAGACGGAACTGGGTTCTATTCGTTCGTATGCGACGACAAGTCATGCTTGATTGAACCGGCCATTATACAAGTGATAAACCGAGGTGAGGATGGGGATTGGGGAATATGTCCGAATATCGAAAACTTTGAAGCAATAAATGGACAGGTTAACTATAGTATCGTGCTTTGCAATATAATATCAAGCTCACGATAGAGGTACCAGAACTTCTGCAGGTAGTGTGTGATATCCAAGGACGGCCCAAATACACTCTGGATCTATTATATAATCGCAATGCCATTTTATTGACACTTGAACTGACCACTTTCGTAAGATGATTTTATTTGAAAGCAATTCTACAGTTGTCGTGATAATGGCTTGGTGACTGGACGGACGTGGACATGTCTCATTTCGCTTGGACTGGCATTGCAGATAGTTAACGCATGTGCCGTACATGGTAGTGCCTATATCCGTTATGATTGCGATCCGACCCAAAACATGTACTCCGCGGTCGTAAACTCCATCATGATTATGGTATTTGGGATTTATGTGATCCGGATGCCATCTCCCTCTGCAAACCTCGCAAAGCTCGTAAAAGTCATAATTTCATTTTCATATATACTGATGTTTCACGTAATGTGTAATTAAGCTTATATTTATCGCAGTGTGTGCAAGTTTCATCCGGCTCTCGATTGGTGCGTGGGAGAATCTTTAATATCTACGATAAGCTTTTGCCAAATACAATTTACTTCTGAGTAATATTGAGATCTGCAGTGCAATGTCTCATTTCACCTTGTCGTGACACTGTACGTGTATGAGCCGTATGCAGTAGGTTACTATATATAGGATACTGAAACGTGTAAAATTGTACACTTATGGAGTGATAAATTTTCTCGTTGAAACGGCCATATTTTACAACTGAATTCTAATGTCACAGGGCAATATGGATGGACCGCCACGAACTACTCCTTTATCTGGGGATTCACTCGAGGCTACGTGATACGGCGTCTTTTAGGAACCAAAAGAGCCCCCGCGGTGGTAAGGTGAATTAAAATATGAAATATATTTCAAATATGCCAATAAGAGTTGGATCAATTGTAATTTGTAATTGCGTTGAATGTAATTATTTACATTTTTTCATGTAAATATACTTGTAATTGTAATTAAAGCTTTTCTATTTTGTTTAGTTGTAATTGTAATGTAATTGATCCAACTCTGATGTCAATATATACTCAGGTGTCGTAGTAGAAAGCATTCGGAAGTTCGAATAGTGTAGGTTGTATGAGTTTCTAATGAAACGCGTATAGAGGTCGCTTTGGTCAGTGCGCTCATATTGCCACTGTGTCAACTCTAGTATGTTGCTAAATCAAAGGTGTATATTTTTATTGTATAGAATTTATGATGGTGCCCGCTGTAGGTAGGTGTTTGATCCTGATATTTCACTGCCAATTCGGTTCGGATCCTTTCGACTTTTTCGTTGTTTCCCAATCTCATTACGCCGATCTGACTTGACAACATTATGATATCAATTAATAAATGTGTAGCGTTGTTACATCTTCAAGACACATTGCGTCTATTAATCCATATCTTTCAGGAATATGACCGCAATATCAGGGCCCAGTGACGTAGTCCTCCCAGAGGAATTCGACGCGCGTGAAAAGTGGAGGGGTTTTATTCGGCCACCACGCCACCAAGGGAAATGCGGCAGCTCGTGGGCTTTCTCGACCACTAGTGCGATGATGCGTTGTGGAAACACTTACTTACGGCGTAAATAAATCGACTCGCACTAAAATCACAGGTGTCGCGTCGGATAGACTGGCCATCCAATCCGGCGGACGGTTGACGATCGATTTATCGACACAGCACCTATTGTCGTGTCGACGGCGAAGAAAGAGGAAAAAGTGCCGTAAAGAACGAGTGGACAAAGCGTGGTGGTACCTGAGACGACGCGGGTATGATATTTGACAATACGTGTTTCAACGCCCAAGTGTGACTCAAGACCAATTTTCAGAGTGGTGTCGTCAGATTGCTATCCGCTCACTGCCACCTACGACGGTAAGATACGTCCCTGCCGCTTTGTGAAGCAGAATCCAAAGTGCGTGTCGCGAAACTCAACCGGCGAGCCAATCGTTTATAAAATGGGTCCGCCGTACCGCGTTGCTAGTGATGAAACGCACATTATGACTGAGATATACCGGAATGGACCAGTGCAAGGTAAGATTGTTACAGGATACAATCGTTAGGATGTAACATTCCAAATTGGAAATTCTAGTACCAAGCAATTGCGTCCATGCATATGGTCTGTGGATTCAAGAGCAATTGAGCATATGGGTTGAAGTAAGACTTAGGGTTGGATTAAGGGTTCGGTGGGACTTACGGGGCCTAAACTATCGCTGATCCCGAGTTCGGTTAGCGATATGTAGTTTATAGGCGACGGTTAATTGTGGGGTTATGGTTTGGATTTCGGTTAGTTTGAGTTATAAAGTCACATGCCCAAATGACGGACAACCATGTAATCTGTGACACATGATATTTTCGATAACCCGTATCATCCTCTATACTTTTATCGATAAGCCATGTCGTTCTGAAATGGATTAATGCAGTCTTGGATAAATGATTATCGCTAAAGATGGAGGATAACTGGATAGTTCATCGTTTTAGGGTTGCTAAAATTCTACAAACAATCGGGATTGACCTTGCTGCAGCACAAAACATGTGACATATTTATATATATATGTGTTTTTTGTTAGTATTTATAAGGGAGTTTTGGGCCGGTGAGAATTGATATGTAGCCTACTGGTAGTTTCCCGTATGCATATTCATTTTGAGACCTCTGAGATGTTCAGCGATGCATACGACCGGCTCCCGGATAGTAGATTACGGATCCTAATCGGAATTTAAAGATTAGCAGGTGTTTACAAAAGAGACTTGTCGTAATTCACGTGGAATGCAAACACCGCCTGCTTAGCGGTACTTGATTAAGTATATTTAACCACAAACTCTCGTCGCTCTCATGTGTCTCAGGATTTGCCTGTTACTGGGTTATCGAAACCCAGATTAAAGCTGGCAGCCATATTCACGGAACGATTACAACAGCTTTCTCTGTGTACACAACATGATGATAAGATTCGTCTTTTTTTAGCCGTGATGACGGTGGCGCAAGACTTTTTCCTCTACAAGTCAGGGATTTACAATTCCCTCCCTAAAGAAGTGACAGGGAAGAAATCGAAGAGAAAATTCTTCCACTCCGTGAAAATTGTCGGGTGAGAATACTCATCGCGGGTATACCTTTGAAGTCGATAATGATCGTAATATAGGCGTCGTCATGTCCTGACTCAGTACAGCTCACAGCTTTTGATCAGAATTGGTCTATGGTCGGATCATTTTCTAGAAAATGTCTGGAAACTATATGAAATCCGATCCAACATTATGAAAATTATGATAATAATATTTGTATAGGTATCATCGTGATGTCAGAAGTCAGAACTACACTCATGCCTCTCACAATTTTCTCCGCTTCGTAGGGTACTTTTTAATATATGGCGACGAAGTAGTGATGTTCGTCCATTGTTCGAACTTTACGTTTATATCATTGTTTCATTTGGCTACACTGATAGTATTGCTGACAAGACAAATAATGAAATCACCCACAATTTGATGGATGCTCGCCTCACTCAACGTGCTGTTTGATGTCGATTGGGTTCGCGGAAGTCAATTTGAACAGAGTCATGACTCCCAGTGTCCATAATAATCAAGCCTGTAGACTTTGGAAATGCCCGGCCCGTTACGCAAATGCAGCGAAGATCGATAATATGACTGTGAACGTGTCACTCTTCTTTTGGGTTTCAATGTTCGCTCACAAATCGCCTTTTGCCGTGTCTGTATGTGCGGAATATTAATCGACAATATTGGCGCCTGCGATCCTAAATTCGCGCTAGGGTTAGATTTAAAACAAAAATCAATTTAAAAGGAGAATGTTTAAAACATGTTTTTAAACCATGAAATCACTAGTCCTTCATTGTTACGTCTCAGTTGATTGACATTGACTTAAAAAAAACATTTCGAAGGCATTTAAAAAAAAACATTTGTTTTAAAGGCAATCCTAATTCGCCCGCTACATTGTAAACTAGTGATTCGCAAACTGTGTGCTACTTGCGACGCCGTGTGCCACCGATCATTCGGAATTATGCAAAATAACTGTAGAGAACCTTGAAATAAAGCATGCAGGCAAGCATATGCGACTTAAAGGCCCTCTAACTTGTTCACTGATACGTAAGCCAATAAATGGCGAAGGAACCATTTGCCGATATAGTAGGATAATTGCTACGTCATAATTGGACTGCGATGTTCGGATTAAACGTCTTAATTTTGAGAGTCTCTTTCCAATTCCCGTGGAAGTGCACATTTTTCTGTTTTGACTGAAAATTAAATGCCGGTCATGGCCCACAGGTTGGGAACGCCAGATTTACATTGTACTTCCAACAACTAACATACAGCCTTTCAGATGGGGAACTCAGAAAGGAAATCTCGCAGGCTCCTACAAATATTGGGCACGTATCGAGTCTTGCGCTTCAACGGTAAAAATTCCGGTAACGCATTTTCTATTTATTTCAGATCGTTCAAAATTCGTGGGGTAAGGACTGGGGCGAGGCTGGGTATTTCAGGATATCGCGCGGCGAAAACACGAACGGTATCGAGAGTACCGTCCTCGGGGTGTGGCCTAACATAAAGACGAACGTTTGAAGATTAGGTAGTTGCAGCAAACTGCTATCGCTATGAATTAATACAACACAAGCTCTTTGATGAAGATACTTGAAAAAGCCATTTGACAATGCCGATCTAACTAAATTATTTTGATACCTCATTTCTTCCTGTGCCACGGACCGTGTTCGTGCCTTACCTATTTTATACTGAATATTGCACCTTGTGACGTTTTATATTAAAGGTCAGTCATCGTTAATGTGGTAGTGGTAGTGTTACTTAATTTACAAAGAGCTTCTTCGAGGTACTGAACTTCAACATACAATTGAATGGTATATTCATATTGTTATGAAGCCGAATATTTTCGGCTGACACTCGTCAGGGGTAATCATCAGCAATTTGTAGAGAATTGGAACGAACATTGTATATCAACAATCAACAATCATGTCACAAAATATGACGTCACCAGCATGAAATTTCGAATTGTCGGGGCGGAGAGAGCGCTTAAGCTGAATGCACTATTCTTAGATGTTGCACAAACTCATTCTGTAGGCACAGGCTCGGATGGCGTATTTTGATAAAAGTCGACTCCTAGGCACCAGGATGAAAGTGTGAACATCAACTCCCGACAATACGAAACTATAATAGACTATCCGGTTCAGGACCGAGCAATTTCCAATTAAATCCGAATCAAATATAGAAGATATAATCGAATCACTAATGTCCAATACCTCACAATTACTGGAACTACTGTGGCGAGATAGCGCAGTGGTATAATTCGCGGATGCAACACCAATCGGTGCGGGTTCGAGTCCGACCGAGGTCGACTTCAGAATTTCGATACCTAAGTGTCGCAGGTTTACCTAGGCTCCTCCTCGCCACCTCATCCGCGTAAGCTGTGGCTTACAAAAAGCCTAGAGGTGGGCCGTGCTATACGTCGACAGTTACGGAAAGTAATGAAGAACATCGGACTGGTGTACATGACCATAGCAGTCGACAAACACCATGAATACCACAAAACAAACAAAAATACTGGAACAGGAAAACAGTAAGACTTTGAAATATGGTAGCCAACGTCAGCCTGAGCATATGCGGTGTAGCTAGAGTTGCATTTAAAACAAACGGTGTTTTAATACACTTTGTTTCAAACATGTTTTAAACAGTGTTTTAAACAAAGGCCTTTATTATTTATTTTGAAGTTGTAAAATCAATTGAATATTCGTGACGTCATGGCTGAAAAAAAACAATGCAAAACATGTTTTAAATTAAGGCCTTGTTTGGACCTGTTTGTTTCTAAAGTATAGGTCACATTCGCGTAAAATCGTACTCTCTCTCACTGGCCGAAACAAGAGATTACGGCGTCGCTGAACGAACCGCGGTTCCGCATGTTGTCGCTCTCGAGGTAAATGCCACTTTCGCGCGAAAACAAAAGCAATCGATGTCTTTGGAGTTTGCGATCTGCACTGGACATAGTATTCTGCAGACATGCCGCTACTGGGTTTTTCCACCCAGATCTGTTTTTTTAGCATAACCTGGGTTTCTGGGTTTTTGTCATTGCTGCACCCCTGCAGAGAGATACCTGAAAATCACCCTCAGAAATAAGGAAGGTATTGCTACGATCCTCGCGGCCTGGTGATATAATACACTATACTCATAGTATATTGAGTATTGACACCGCGTACCGGCGATTAGTTGAGAGAAAAACCACATCTTTGTGGGATTACCATATAACCAAGTAAAATGCACAGTATGAACTGTTGTCATTTCAATATCAATGGCTAAAACTTACTTCTATTACTGTAGCACTGTAATAATGACTATCAGTTTCTAGTTTCACAGCTCTGTCTCATATAGCCATAGGAGTGAAAGATAGGATATGGGTTTTCTGAGTTTATTTAACGTCCAAATCTGGGTTTTTCCGAAATATACTAGTGGCATCCCTGGTTGGAAACGTCTTACAATTTGAAACGATTTATAATTTTGATGCTAGTGTCACTTCAACAAATTCGTTATGTATCGGTGAATAACATTTAACTTTATGGTATCGTATATGCACTTGCACATGGATAAACCAGGTGATGATTGTTATCTGATTCTGTTAAGCTCACACAGGGACACCCCCAGCAAGCTATTCAGTGTGGCTGGGTTGGTTATCAGCACATTCGATAACATCCTGAAACTCATGATTTGGCCGTTATGGCAGGTATTTCTCCGACTAAACATGGGTCCGCGTCATTATCCCAGATAGAAGTGACTGTCCCGGGATTAATCTATTGAGAGCTACTTTCAATCTGGTCAGGTCACTGAAAATATACGAAAGTCCCCCTCAGAAATCGGGAATGGATGGCATTCCTACGGACTTTCTGAGCGCAATGATATGATTATTTAAGCCGCGCACCGGTCGAGGCTAAAACAACATAATTTTGTGGGATTTTCAGTGTTAACCGAGTAAAATGTAGCCTATATAGTATGAACTTTTGTAAATTCAATATCAAAGGCCCCTACGACTGTATGACTGTCAGGTCCCAGTTTCACAGCTATTTTATGCAAATTTCAGTGAAATATGGGATCTGGGTTAATTTGACCTCCACAGCTGGATTTTTCCAAAATATCCCAGTGGCATCCCTGGTATTCTGTAGTGGGAAAGCAGCATACTCGTTGAAAAGTATCAGTATTGTGCGTAGACAGGGTGATTTGGCTGCGGTAATAAGCAGCCAAATGGAGCTGCTGGCTTTGCTTTATTTGACGTTGAAGAAGGATGAAAGGAGGAGGAAGAAACAGAAGAAAAGACGTGAATGCTGGGTTCGCCCCATTCTTCAGAGAGAGATCAGCTGGGAGAGGCTAATGCAGGAAATGAGATATGAAAGACAATTCAAGTCTAGTTCAGATTGTGTAGTAATAAATGCGTTTATGTGCGTACATAGTATGCTATGTAAGATGTCATTGTGACGTAATATAAGCGTGTTTTGTATGCTCGGTAATTATGGCTCACGTAATTGGAAATGTAAAATGTTATTTACCTAATTTCCTATCGGCTAGGATTAAGGATAGGGTGCAGTATGTCGTTAAAAAAGTATTATAATATATGCGCGTGTTGGATGTGCGTATATAGTATATAATTAAATAAATAATATTAATTTTATCGAGGGACGTAGGAATTAGGATGAGGAGTAAAACAAAACCGTGCTTTGTCAGATAAGACGTTATATAATATCCAGTGGTCTGGTTAGTTAGCCAGACGAAGTAACGATGCAGTATCGTGATCTGAAATCGTATTGTAGATTGCCAACCCACGGATAGATGCGCAAGATGTGAGTCACGGATGAATGCACCGACAAACGTACTGCAGAGCCGACTAAAAGCAGCAAACTTTGTAGTCCTAGAGCTGGCGATCCATGCGTCCAAATTTGATGCATCTAGTCTTTATCGTAAGCTATTGATGTACTAATTCCGAAAATACAAAAAAAATCTCGTCAGGGCAATGTAACTGCTCCAAAATAGCCGTTTAAGGCCGACTGTTCTGAAAAGTGAGAGCGCTGCATCAGCATGGCCACAACAATTACCAATTACGCCCAGCGATTGTTCAGAACAATGCCGATTCCCAGACTTTCACAACTATTTTGGGATGGTACCATTGCCTGGAAATATACTTTCATTGCGGAATCAGTGCGACACTAGCTTTCGATTAGGACCATACATATCAAATTTCGACGCTTGGATCGCCAGCTATGGGACTATCAATTCTGCTGCTTTTAGCCGGCTCAGCAGTTCGCTGCTCGGCGTATTCAATCGTGAGTCACGTGTTGCGAATCCATCCGTTGGTTAGTAATCTAAAAATTGTATACAATGGCAGACGAGGCCAGCATAGCGGTAAAAATAAAAAAAACTTCGCCCGCAAGGGCCAAGTCAAGGGCTTCCGCGAATGGATCCACCAAATTCCTTGTCGACATTTAAAGAGAATGCATTATAAGTCAATTATTTTATGTTGTGCTTGTCAGGTCTCAATAGCAATTTAATGTAATTGAAATTGTAATTGAGCAAAATTTTTGTCAAATTACAATTACAATTACAATTACACAAAATAAAAATGCTTCAATTACAATTACATTACAATTACATTGAAAAATGTAATATATACACTCAATTACAATTACAAATTACAATTGATCCAACTCTGGTGTGGACACAGCGAGAGTGAACGGCTCACTGCATTTGGGTTACGTCACACTTTTCATTTGACCAAAGGTAACTTTACGGCCATTTTTGACCGGCTTGCCGAGCGCAAAATTCGATAAAACGGCTATCAATGGAAAGCTGTCGCTGTAGTGACTACGAAAATATAAATATAAATTTTATTCTGTTCATGGTCCTGGAACCCCCCAAAATCAGCCTAGTAATTTGCATTGTGATCGAGTTTTGGCATTGTGACGCAACCATTCTGTCTGGCAAAACGAGAGTAATTTCTGAGAAGAAAGAGCCAGACAGTCCTGTTGCGTCACAATGACAAAATTCAATAACAATGAAAATTTCTAGGCTGATTTTAGGGGTTCCAGGGCCATAAATAAATTGAAATTTATATTTTCGTGATCATCAGCAGCTTTCCATTAATACCCGTTTTATCGGATTTTGCGCTCGGCAAGCCGGTCAAAAATGGTCGTAAAGCTACCTTTGGTCATATGGAAGTATGACGTAACCCAAGTGCAGTGAGCCGTTCACTCTCGCTGTGTCCGTACACTATGTTCAAACCGTCTCCTTTGACGACATGCGAGCGACAAGTATACGAGCTGACTCGAGCCAAGTCAAGTTGAGTCGAGTCATAAAGTCATATCGAATTTTCGAAGTTCGAGGCATGATTCAAGCAATGCATTGCATTTTGCAAGACGATTGCAGTACATATTGATTTACTATGAATTTTGAATCCCGTGGCGAATATCGAGGTAATTATATACATTCAATGGGACATTGTATAACGGTATAACTGTCCGGTGTCCGCCAAATAGATGACACTGACAGAATATGAAATCTCAGAACTTGAAACAAATTGATGTGATACAATACACAATCCATCTATACATCCTTACGATACAATTGCAGTCTGTACCGATTGTTGACGAGTAATATAAAAGTATAAACTAATATCAGTCCGATGTAAATTATGCAATAGGTTCGTTAAGATTAGTATCATACTGAGCAGAAAGACACTGCAACAGATAGAATACTACTAGTCTACGACAATGTACAAGCTCTAATCCAGTGGTCACCAACACGCGGCCCCCGAGGTCATATTTTGCGGCCTGCGGCCTGATTTTGAGATTTCGGAAGAACGCTAAGTACAGCATTATTTCAGTTTCAAAATACTGTTGTTACTGTTGTTTTAACATAAGGTATTCTCCTGTGTCCAATATCAGTAGGCTAGTCGTCACTAACTGAAACGGCTTTGGCGATGGCAACAGCATTCCGTTGAGGGCAAATCAGCTGATATGAATGGGCATTGGACAATTGGGAATATTGCCTTGACTTCCAATGGCCCAATCACCGCCAAGACTGAGACACTTAGTAAACGACTTGGGGCTTTCCCACTAGATCATGCTTTACGAGGTAATAGTCTTTTAGCTAGTGCAGCGTCTCCATATAGCCCCGACATCGATCTCTTAGTTCAGTGGTTCTCAACCTTTTTTTAGACACGCCCCCCTTTTGATAGTGAAAAATTCCGCGCCCCCCTTATCGTCATATCACAAAATCCAACTGGGATGCTACCAACCCCAACAGATTGTTTGGTGGTATGGTCGGTTATGAATGTTGATGAGAGAATAAAAATATATGAAATTGGGTCTATATAGAGAGAAACACGCGTGCACTGTAGGTAAATCGCGCGGAGCACGAAAATTTTTTTCAGGTGACCGCTTTTTCGCGCCTTCCTTCAGATGTTTCACGCCCCCCAGGTTGAGAACCCCTGCCTTAGTTGCTCAATAGCACTTCCAAGTGCCAGGTATCGCGCACAGCTCAGAAATCAAAATAATTGAAAGTAATGATCATGGTTTTTGTAGTATTTGTATTTGTTCAAAAAAATATTGCTTCTTTTGTGGTAACTATGCTCATTGCCTATGTTAGAGAGCGCAACTACGTACTGACGTGAAGTTTTAAATCGTGGTTGCTAAACTGTGTGGTCTATTTTAGGCTAACTCAATATTGAATTCATGCGGCCCGCGGCCTCTACGAATTTGAAAAGTGACCCGCGACTCGTTTTGAGTTAGCGACCCCTGCGAGTCTAATCACTACGTTTGCGGTCAATTTATTTGTGACTTGCGGACAGAGGCTGAGTAAAACCAGTTTACACAATCGTTGAATGACTGGTTGCTCACATACCATATCAGCGTGTCGAGAACAAGTACACGTACACTCGTACAGGTACAGCTAGTCAGCCGACACTGATTTTATTTGATGACTTGCAGAATTTTACTTCGAATCTCAAGTAAATCCACACTTTTGTGACGCCGAGTCATTTTTCCAAGGTTACTCGAGTCATCCCAACACTGGCTTGGTCCGACTTTGAAACGCCTCTTCTCTAGATATTGTCGAAAAGAAAAATAGTATTCGAGTTGGTGCAGTCGCCTCCACGGTCTTCAGAGCGAAAAACTGTAATCGACTCTCAGCGCTTAGCAGATTCATCTAGGCCACGGAATTTTACCTCGACTAACTATACCGTAAAATCACATGACTACTATCATGAACAGTTTGCAGTACCATACTTCCAAAAACCGGTTCAATACTTTACGTGTCGGGTTGATTTCAATTTTTGAAGATCCACCGGTCCGCCAAACATTTTTCGAAATTTTACCGGTCCGCGAGGTGAAAAGGTTGAGAACCACTGACTATAGTATAACGATATAGGGATAATCAACTCATAAACCTAGGCTAATACAAGACAACGCCGGTATTCGTAAAACATACCTGTCAGGCTGCAGGTGATCCCTTGCGAATCTGATTCATCACAGATGAACTCGATCGCAGTTGATTACTTATTTTCCCGCGTAGCAACAGTATTAAATACTTTAAACCTTGCGACCCTTTTCAGTATTAAATACTTTAAAACTTGCGACCATTTTCAGTGATTTTATTTCAAAATGTAATACACACATAAATATAAAAGAAATGCATAGTAGAATAGGGCAATACAGGTAAGCGTCGGGTGTTGATGTTGCATAAGATGTCATTCATCTTTCGTTTAGCGGTGGCGTGGTCAGTAAGCATATTGTCTGAATATTTCATTTTTTATGGTTGATTTCAGGATAAATGTCAAAATAACAGTGCGTCAAGTATTATAGGTTCTATAGGAACTAGTCAAGTGCTTAATATCGCTTAAATATTGCGTTATGCATATTATCTATATGTATTTCGGTATTAGCGTTTGCGCGCGCGTGGTCGATTTCAATTTTTAATCAGGTCTGCTTCGCGTTTCACCCTCTATCCCATTGTCTTCTTACTGGTTTTTGTAATTTTCTTCTGATTTCGTCGGTTTTTGAATTGATATCTTCGGCATATTCATTTTTAATATCAAGCATTTTTTTTCCATTCCCATATTTCGCATTTCATTTTCATGAAGGTTGTAATCGCGATGAGTTTGTGCGGCCCCTCGTAGGTGTTTTTGAGGATTTCTTCCGTAGAAGCGTTGATGTCGGTTTGCAGGGAGTCCTCGAGGTCGGATCTGACAAGGTAGAATAAATTTTTGTAAATTGGGCATGTCGTGAAGATATGATGTAGGGTTTCATGGCTGCTTTTGCAGAATTTGCAATTTTTAGTTCTGCATCTTTCCTCCTCGTCCATTTCGCTTCGTTCATTCTTGCGCCCTGTAAAATATGCAACCCCTTGCGAGCATGAATTTCGCAAACGAGCTCAACGTCAACTTCGCGACCGACCCCTTGCGAGTGTGAATTCTCACAAATGAACTCGTCAAGTTAACAGTACGCGCGTACGAATCGCTGTCTCCGCGTATTTTGAGGTAGGAAACGAGAGAGAAGAGGCTCTTTACGCGCCGAGCAAACGGGAAAAGAGCAGAGAATGGAAAGAAACTAAAAAAATGACTCACGCGCCCGATACGTCGTACGATTTTACGCAAATGTGATCGATGCTTAATTGATTTTTGTTTTAAAAGGAGCCCTAGGTGTGGCCCTATACTGGCATAGTGCACTGCCCGCGCATACTTATAGTGTATATCTGCAGTGTCTCAGTGACCTGCGGTAGAATTAATGATTGGGGAGACAGATTGTCGTTCTGAATATAATAAATCCTGAAATGTTAGCTAATTCAGTTGATGATTTGTTTTTTATCGCGCTCGCGCTGATCACGCACCGTTACAGGTGTAGAAGGTACTTCGTATCCACAATTAAAAGTAGGGATGGAAAATTAGGTATAGAAGGTACTTCGTATCCACAATTAAAAGTAGGGATGGAAAATGAATAAAACTGATACTAGCAAGAGAAGGTATTTACTCCACACTGGGCAGTGCCCATTCACAACATAGCTAACAGCGCAGTGATTGTCGGATGGTTAGACAGACAATCGGTGCGTCGGATTAATTTTTGCCGCACCTTGAATTGTGTCACTGAGTTGTCAATGTCATTGTACGTAACGAAGCATTAGAGATCTTGAGAGGTTACGGTGCTCTTGGATTATTAATATATGGATTTTAGGAATCATTCGATTGATACCAGTTTCACCATCTTCGGTCGCTATCACAGGTAAGGCATGTCTCGTCGATGCTTCAACTATTCTTTCGTCTTGTTAGTGAACAATGTTTATATTGCGCATTTTGGGTGCGAAAATGCTCGAAATTAATTGTTGATGAACAAATTGAACATCAGTAGACAAATAGGAATAATAATTGGAAAAATGCACTATTTTCTCTTACTGTTCATGGCGACAATTGAAGCACTGCCTCACCCGCTTCCTTTGACCGCATTTCCATTCATAGTAGGGGCGGGAAACTTCTGCAGTCGGCGGGCCGGATATAGGAAAATTAAGTACTTGGCGGGCCGGATTGCAGAATCGATACATTGTTCGCCCGTTTATCCACATATACAAGGAATAAATCGTATTTAATCGTATGTAATGAATGTATTTTAACGACAGCGATGTCACTTTAAAGCCATTTCTCGCCGAAGACAGCATTGTCATACAGGCGCCGCCACGTCTGCTTCTCTCTGATCAATAAACACACGGTGTAATCCAATCAATACATTATGATTGAGTGCCTGGAAAATGCAGATAATGCAAGCTCTACTCTCGCACGCTGGCCAGTGCGCGCGCACGTATATAATAACATGTACTCACAAAAATTTGACGCTCAAGCAAGTAGTGGGGAATCTCGGCAGACTGGGGCCGCGGACCACATTATCCTGTAAAACGGGAAACTGTCCGCTGGCCGTGTGTTGCCCGTCCTTGATCTATAGCAGTGCTTTTCAGCCTGTGTGACGGTTCGGACATGTGCGAATGAAAAAAAATACAATGCGAATGACGAAGGTGGTGCGAATAGTGCGAATGAAAATCGTGAATAATTGTTAATTTTTCTGACGTGGAAAAGTTCATACAATCCTAATAGGAAATTGAAGGCCAGTGTAACTTTTGTAGTGGCGACGCAATTGTAAAAGCTTGTTTAACTTACGACGCACCACTATTCGTAGCTCTCGCAAGCAGTAGTGAATTAATATTTTCGAACTGAATTAATATTTTCGAACTATAACTATAACCAAAAATCTTGTTTGGAAGCCGGTGTAGTGGCAGACATACAGTATATCAGCCCGTCTGAGCATGCGACAGCCTCGAAAAATGACGTAAAATTGATATTCTGCTTTCTTTAGCTAAATTAAGCAATAACCAATGATCATATTTTCGCAATAACTGTTCGATTAGCGCGAGGCACGAGGCACGAGTACCTTCATTACAGACTCACGTTTGCAAGTTACTGTAATGCAAATTTATACCCCTTCAATGGTTATTAAAGTATGGACCGCAAGGGGTATAATTTTGGGTCGACACGGTGCTAGAGCTATCTGTTAATATGTGTGTAATATTTGTTGAATTTATTGCAAAAAATCCTGGTATAGTTGTTACATATCCATGGTCACTGTGCTGGGTACTGTCGCCAATAAGCGGGTCACGCAGAAAATATGACTTTATTGTGAGAATTCATGATAAGATTTTTCCGACAGATATTTATGCAAAACATGGTTATTGGTCAAAGACCGTTGGGATGAATTAGTGTACGGGTGTGCAGCGAGCGAGTTCAGGCCTATGAGACTCATTCATTTCGAGGCCAACACCTTCTGCGTCGGGGCACATGAAGACGTAAAGTTTTGGCAAACAAAACGCTGACAAAATGCGGCGCCAAAAACATAAGCGGCGGCAGTGCCTTGTCTAAAAATGCCCAATGCTGGATGGCCAAATCTTTCGATATGGATATGCTCCGTTGTCGGCACGGAATAGTCCCGTTCTTGCAATCTGACTAGACAGTAGCACAAGTGTGATGATACGCAGAGGAATTTAATTTGCCCTAATTTGAAATCGCCTGCGTCGTACATGTTTTGTAGAGCTGTGTTTGGTAGAATTGTGGTGTACGTGTTCTGTATGTCATACGTGTCCGTAAAATCGTAGCATACAGCTTTAATATTAAAATGAATTCCTTTTCATAGGTGAGGGTCGGTTCGCGAGATGCCACAAAAATTCAAGATTTTGCTGGTATAGTCCAAAAGCTGCTTCACCGGTATTAAACTCTTATGAATTTTCAAGTTAGATTGAACTAAAGAGCACACGGTATCGTGAGGTTGTTTGCTCTTCTCATATACTCGCGAGACAGATGTTGGAGCAACGTATCATAAGGTAGCGAGCTCTGATGTGTCTACTCTCCTTGATCGTTTTGCACCTTATGTTCCAAGACATAAGGCAAAAGCGTCAACACAAACCTATGGGTTTTTCACCCATTCGACAAACTGGAGCCTCCGGGACCTTTGTGTCAGCTCTCAAAAACGATTTCTGCCTATAAGCATTTTTTACTCGCGAAAAATACCCTGTATTTTGGATAGGAGTGCAGAACAGATTTTAAGAACTGGCCATTCAAGTACTGGTAGACATTCTTGTACAAAACCAAACAACTTGTTTGGCCGAGAAGGGTTTTAGTGAAATAGTTGAAATCTAAACGAGAGAAAAAAGTTGCCTTTTTAATGAGACAATTTATCGCTTAAGCTACATAGTAGCCAATTCGTTGCACATCTGAACAAAATGTTTTTAAGTATCTTCATCTTCTTTTTGTATAACAGTTTTCGATTAGTTTATGCGAATGAAATTTATTTTACAAAAAGTGCGAATGGAGCTCAAAAAGGTTGAAAAGCACTGGTCTATAGTACCTATGTGCTGTCGCTTCAGTCTGGAAGAGTTCTCCAACCAGTTATAGGTATTTCACATCCATAATTCACTTGCAATAACATACAGAAGATAGCCCGGGATTTCGACGAATGATTTCAAGCTTCAGACTGCTCGCTAACGCCAGCTATCGCCGGATGACAATTATCCTGGTAGAATCCGGTTATCATTATATTCCACGTATGCATTTCCATCCCTGGCCACCAGTGATGAGCATCGGAGCGGAGTCGGAGTGGATTCGGAGCGGAGTTTTGCCGATTTTGTGACAGTCGGAGCGGAGTCGGAGTTTACTACAGATATTTTATCGGATAATTTCGGAGTAATGTAAATTTTGTCTCCGATATCTTTGGATAGCTCTGACCAGAATACACTATTGATTATGATTACAAACCAAAACACAGACAGTTGACACCTTGTAAAGTTGTAATATGACGGGTAACCTGCAAAAATGATTGCCAAGTGCATAAAAATCAGCCATCTGCACTGCAATTGGGGACTGGAGAGTAAACAATACTATGAGGCCAACCATATTATCACATGTACCATGTTGTACCATGTGTACCGTGTACCATGCTTGCCACAATTTCGGATACTTGACGAGATTCACCGGAGTATCTCGGAGTCTGGGATTGAGCTGTTCGGAGTCGGAGGGAGTTTTCCTCAGACACTAAAATTGTCGGAGGGATTCGGAGTCTCGAAAACCACTATCCGCTCATCACTGCTGGCCACATGAGTGGTGTAGCATTCGATATCATTGACACTCCCGGGCAGCGTGAGCTGTAATCGCAACAGTTTGATATGAAGACTGCAATCTAGGCATTCTGGGACCGGTAATGAAATCAATGACTCTCTGCTCTCTCGCTGCCGCTAAATCGCAGTTGCAATCAGACATGGGGTGATTACTTCATGAATGTAATCGATTGCGATTACGATTACTTCTGAATGACGCGATTACGATTACGATTACGATTACAGCAAAATCAGGAAGTAGTCGATTACGATTACGATTACATTGGAAAAGTAATCACGATTACTCACGATTACATTATTGCATCTTAGAAGTTATATCGGAAGACAATATATGGATTGCGCTGAAAAGGCCTAATGAGATAACAAACTTCCTTTAAAAAAATATGCGTCATCGGCTTGTTACGTCATGATGTACCGATTTCCCATTTTTATAGAAGACGATTTAACGCACCCAACGATTTGCATTCTTGCCAGGTCCATAACCGCCGTCCCGCAAATTTCCAAATAGGGTGGGGAGATCGAAGGGGACTCAAAAGTATTTCGTAAACCAACATAAATTATACAGTCTTTTCGAGAAATTTAATCAACTTGAAAATTCTCTCTGGATAGCTTGATTTTAAAATGCATACGTCTCCCCCTAAAAAAGCATACATAATTTATAGTAGGGTTGCATTTAAAACAAATGGTTGTTTAAATCACTTTGTTTAAAACATGTTTTAATAACAAAGACTTTTAAAATAAACTAAATTGTATTTTTAAAGTTGTAACATAATGCCATAATTGTGTAAACACTTTCCAAAAAACATATTGTATGAGCCTACGGACAATTACCACCTGATTTGGCCGACGTACATCGATATGAGATGGTTGCAACCCTCAAAATAGTCTGTTCAACAGTTATAGTCCAGATATTTCGTCAAATGAGCTGTATTTGCCATATATTTTCAATTGTCAATCTCAATCCGCTATTACGTCACAATTTTATATTCGTGACGTCGCGGTTAAAAAAAAAACATTTTTTAAACAAGGGCCTTGTTTTAAACATGTCTGTTTTAAATTGACTTTTGTTTTAAATGCAACCCTAATTTATAGTAATAGGCATTTAGGTGCCAGTCAATCCCGTGCCACGACATACCAAAAGATATACGCAGTTTCGACCAACATGCGACTTCACGAAGTGTGCTACTAAAGAAGGACCTTGATTGAAACTTTGGGTATGTGTCCATTGTCAATAGCCACGCTGGGTGGACGTGACTAATAGTCCGGTCCTTCCAATCTGAGCTCATAATGCAAATGCCACCCTGGGCACCCACAGAGTTTTAAAGACATGACAATTTGTGTTTGCGTCTCATCAAAGTTCTTGCGCCACTTCTATATCTTTTGATTATATAACAGACCGGAGGTCACGAATTAACAACATCAACTAAAGTAATTATAACAAGATACCAGACGTTATAATTATGAATTACGTGCTCTCAGCTCTACAGGTAAATCTGACCATCGGGACTGAGAGAGGATTAAAAATTAATAGTCATATAATGTAATCACTAACAATATTGACGAAATTCAGTCTTCACCTTGAAAATACCACCCTATGGGCCAAAGACCAACGTTTGGACCGGGGGACGAATTGCTGTTTAGGTAAGATTCTAGCTACAGCCCACGCTAACATGGTATAGAAGCCCATGGCCATGGCGGCAGGTCCCAACGTTGAGTAAAGAATTGTGAAATAACGATTGACGCCCGTTTCAAGTAGAGTCATATGAGAATAAGATGAAGCAGGGGCCCGATGAAGCGAACATAAAATTCTGCCTTCAACTTTATACAGATAATGTACTGCAAGCTGCCGTTACGAGAAACGACAAAGACGGCTCGGTTATGATATATATCATTGGCTGTTGATTTGTACTGCTTCCTTGTGGAAACCGTAATGTTTTATTTGGCGAGTACAAAATTTCAAATCTTGGCCTACTGCTCGCCAGGAAGCAACGATCAAACTGCGTTTAATTAAGCATAGCCAAACATCAATACATAGGTTACTATTTTAAACTAGGCAGAATGGGGATTAATTATCCTACTGCGTGGGAGTGGCGTATGGAACGTGTTGATAACCTGATTTACAGCACGGCGGGTGTTCTTACAATCACACTAATGTAGGCTACGTGCATCGAATATCTATTTACTGTGGATACTTCTTTCGCAATGACGAGCAAAGCTAATAGGCTACTTCTGACGTAATAATGAGCAATAGCATTTGGAAATCAGACGTGTGTGCTTCGCGAACCTGGTACAATAATCTCTTCCTTGTTCACGAATGTTCAGTTTATGTCATAGTCCTTGTACAAATAAAAAGTAATCGTTCTTTCACTAAGAAATCGATTAGATATGCGAAGTAGTCGATTACGATTACGATTACTTCGGAATTTTTTCGAATGTAATCGATTGCGATTACGATTACTTGAAAATGCTGTAATCGTCGTAATCGATTACGATTACTAATCGCGATTACCCCATGTCTGGTTGCAATGGCGTCGTCAAATCTCAAATCGAAATACAAGCAATATATACCGAATCAATACTAGTCAGGCCTCAAGATTACCGTAACACGATCTGACATATCGACCTCGCCTACCGAAACATGCAGGATTCGTTTTGTCGCTGACTTTTATATGCACGGTTTTAACCAAGTCACAAGTCATTTTCAATTCCACACCGAGTCACGTCGCGCAGTGCAAGGTCGAAAAATAAAGGCAGCTTATCGTTAAAGGGGCACTGCGCTCAAAAAATGATGTGGTCTCAAATTGAAGGGCAAAACGAAAGAAAATTTTTGGCCCCAGCCATTCTCTTCAGAACGCCACCGCCACATTTATTGAAATTTCCTCAGGACCTTCATGCTCCAGCTGGTGCGGCTGCTTAACCCGTTACATGGCACGATGTCTTCACCGTCGCGCTTGCTCGAAGCGACTAGGCAGTCACGCAGAGAACGAACTTTAGATAGTTGTCAGCCGATGTTATGAAGGAAATATGTCTAAAGTTCGTTCTCTGCGTGACTGCCTTATCGCGTCGAGCAAGTGCGACGATGAAGACATCGTGCCATGTAACGGGTTACGCAGCCGCACCAGCTGGAGCGTGAAGGTCCTGTGGAAATTTCAATAAATTGCAGTTCTGAAGAGAATGGTTGCGGCCGAAAATTTTCTGCCGTTTTCCCTTCAATTTGAGACCACATCATTTTTGAGCGCAGTGCCCCTTTAATGTGATGTAGATCAGTGCTCGTTCTCAACCTTTTTCACCTCGCGGACCGGTAAAATTTCAAAAGATATTTGGCGGACCGGCGGACCTTGAAAATTAAAATCAACCGCAAATCTATTGTAAACAGCCATTTTTCTCGAAGTATGGTACTAGAGCAGGGGTGGCCAATCTTTTTGCTATTCACGGCGACATTTCGAATACTTATACCGCCTACGGTCGCATTCCAGGACGTAGTCTCGATGAACTAACTGGACACCAAATACCAATGTTAAACTGTCCATGTCCATTTCTAGTGAACTACTAGCTAATAATCTACTTTTTCATATCATTTTATTATACGCATTGAAATCGTTACATAGCTGTCATGTTATGAATATTGACTGGGAACGGTCATGATCGCGCGAAGCGTGAAAACTTCTCCAGCTTCACGAATGAATTTTGTCATTTATATTCGTAGTTTTACATATTACTATCAAATATTTATCCTTACTGGTTTAGTGGTTTATTTTCATAAGTATAGAAGTGCAATGTTACGATAAATGATATACGTATCTTGGGATGGGGGTTGTCTTGTGGGGTATGGGTGGATGTGCTATTTTTGAAAGGGTGACGCTCATTCTTTCACTTAGCAAGTGGATAGGGCGTGGTCCGGGTTTTTCTGTTCGGGATTTGCTAAGCTTTGATGTGGTTCAGGTTTAGAGTCAACTGTTGGTTGGGTTATGGGGCGGAGTGGTCTTAGGCTCTCTGTATGGTGGCTGGGAAGGGGTGGTTGGGGCATTTGGGGGGAGGGGTTGTATAGGTGCGCATTTTTATTCAATATATACATGAATGCATGAGATGTAATAAGATAGAAGTGGTGATAGTATGGCGTCATGGTTTGAGATTGCGGTGAAAATAATCAAATTACATTATTCTCGCGATACGCGTATTACATATATCGGATATTTTGGCGTTCGCGGGCGCGTTTGTGGTTCGACTGTTTTTTTTTCGACAGTTTTTTGCGTTCTTTCAATTTCTGTTTTGCTGTCGTCTGGTTTTCGATAATATGCGTCTTCTTATGTTTTCGATTTCGGTGTTCGCGTCTTCTGCGTATTCATTTTTCTTATCGAGCGTCATCTTCCATATCCATATTTCGGTCTTCATATTCATGAAGGTTGTGATGATGGTCTTCTTATGTGGTCCCGTGTAGATGTTTCCGTGAATCTCTTCTATGGACACGTTGATGTTGTTTCCGATTACGTCCTCGATGTCCACCCTGACGATATAGAATATCTTTTTATAAATTGGACATGCGTTGAAGATGTGATACATGGTATCGTGGTTTTTACGGCAGAATTTACAATCGTTTTTGAGGACCTGGTCTTTTCTCTTGGCCCATCCAGATTGGTTTTTTCTTGCACCTGAAAAGTATGCCTCAGTGTTTATTCTGTAGGATATTACCCGTTGAATATTTGATATTTGATATTTGATTGCCTCTTCGTATAACCATATTTGCTCCCAATTTGGTGTTTCTTGGTCATCCTGTTGCGTTTTGGTTCGAATTAGTGCGACGTATATCTCTTTTTGGGTCAGTTTCCACGTTTGCGTGTTTTCTCCTCTCAATGAGTCGTATGAGTCTATTTCCTTCTTCCAGTCTCGGGAGGGCGCGTATCTGTGGGTATATAAGTTGTTATAGAGGTTATTGTTTATAGACCTCACCCTGGTCCCCATGTTATGGATTGCTTCCGCGTGCCATATCTCACTGGGTGTTGTAATAGATTCGATCTCTTGTATGCGCTTGGCGTTCCTGGCATGTATTGTGCTGGCCACGTCGGGGAACCCTATTCCCCCGTGCTGTTTGGGTCTAATTAGAGTGATTCTCGATTTCTGCTCCAAGTTTTCCGGACTCCACAGGATGTTGTAGATTATCCTTTCCAGTTCTTTTCTTCGTTGTTCGGTGATCTGAATATTGTAGTATATGTAAGTTATTTTTGTCATTATGTATGCCTTGATTGCCTGTATTTTCCCGATCAATGATAGCTTTTTTGATTTGATGTTGGCGGCCTGCTTTCTTACTTCTTTTATGAGGTTGTCATGATTTGTTCCATTCGCATCCTCCCCGTAGTGGATTCCGAGGATTTTAATTTTTGTTTTTGCGAAGTGGGCGTGCCTGGAATCTTTTAGTCGTTGGTGGGATTTAGGGTTCATGGGTAGGATCTCGTTTTTTTCGGTATTGATTTCCTGCCCAGTGGCTTGGTACAGGCTCGAGTATTCTCTTAGCACTTGCGTTATTGAGTCTATGTCGGATAGGTATAGGGTGACGTCATCGGCGAATTGGTCGATCTTGTGGTACATTCCTCCAATACGTATTCCTCTTATCGAGTTGTTGTTGTTGATTCTACGGGCCATAGCATCTGCGCTGATGGCGTATAGCGTCATACTGAGAGGGCATCCTTGTCTGATGCCTCTCGTGTATGGTATGTTGGCTATTTGTTGGCCGTTTATCTCTATCGTAGCCGTCGGTTTGTTGTATATTGCCCGTATGACATTTAGGGTCTGTGGGGAGATGGGCAGTTTTCCAAGAATTTTAAACAACATGCAGTGGTCTACCTTATCGAAGGCTTTTTGGCGTCTATTGTCATCAGGTATCCTTCTGTTCGCTTTTCTTTATAATAACGCAGTGTAGCTCGGATGTTGTTGAGGATGGAGTCCATTTGTCTGCCAGGGATACCTGCTTTTTGTGATTCAAAGATGTAGTCCACGGTCTCTTTGGATAATCTGGAATTTAGAATTTTAGCCATAATCTTATAATCTATATTCAGTAATGATATCGGTCTCCAGTTTTTAATGTTTGTTTTTTCTTTCCCTTTGTGGATCAAGGTTATTCTGGCCTCGTTCCAGCTTTGTGGAATATTTCCGAATAGTATTGCGTTGTTTATAATTTGCGTTAATTTGCTGCCAATTGTTTTCCATACCGTGATATAAAATTCTACCGTAAGGCCGTCTGACCCTGGTGATTTCCCTTTGTTCATGGATTTGAGGGCTTCCAGTACCTCCTCTTTTCGTACCGACGGTTGTATTCCAGGCGCTTGTTGCTGGGTCGGGTTCGGTTCGTATTCTGCTATGTACCCGGCCTGCTGTTCGGTGTTGTCTATCCGGTGGCGCGTCCAGAGCTCTGAGTAAAAGGATTTGACATGGTTAGCGATCTTGGACTTGTCTGTTGTTATTGTCCCGTCGTCTATTTGTAGCTCCTTCATGTCGGTTTGTTTCGTTCTTTTTCGGAACTGCGCCCACAGCGATCGATGCGAGTTTCTTTCTCCTTCAAGATTATCAGAGCGGGTTAGCATCGTAAGTTTTCCTCTTACTTTTTGGTATTTTAGGCTCGGGTCGGTCTTTTTTCTCTTATCTATTTCATACCTTTTGCTTAGGTTAGCGATCTTTCTTTTTAGTTCGTCCCACCACTCTTGGAGTGATTCGCGCTTGTCTAGATTGGCTTCCTCCGTATTGATAAAATTGGCTATGATTTCTCTGTATATCTTGTCTGATAACAGATCTTCATTACATTTCCATTTTTTCTTGTTCCATTTGGTTGCTGGTTGTAGTCTGAGGGTCATGAAGGGGCTTATGTGATCTGCTACGTTGTTATTTTCGTGACCCGAATGTGTGACGTCATCAGCTATTTCTTCTGTTACATAAATTCTGTCAATTCTTCTGGCGCTTTTGGCAGTCACGTGGGTGAATATTTCGACTTTGGGATATTTTTGTCAAAAGATGTCTACCATATTGGATTGGGATACTATTTCTTGGAGTATTCTTGTGTCATTTCTAATTTCGAAGCTCCTTTTTTCCTTCGTATCTTTTTTGTCTAATATGGTATTAAAGTCACCTCCCATAATTATGGAGTCATCGATTTCATTGATATATTCTTTTAGCGCGGTCAGGAAGTCAGTTCTATTTTTTCGGGTTGGGCCTGATTGTCCGGATGGGACATAAACGTTCAGGACAGCTATTGGACATTGGTCCAGTCTGATTAGGAGGCATTGGGCCCTGTTTTCTATGATAATAGTATGTGAAAGGATTTTACCTTGGCAGTCCTTCCTCATCATTATAGCTGTGCCGTCGAATTGCCTTCTTTTGCTTTTCGAGTTGAGGTGTATAGTGAATCCCAGTTTTTCAGCCCATTCCATCGCGGCTATTTTGTCGATTCTGTGGGTTTCTTGTATGAGTAGTATATCCGGGTTCGATTTGAGTATGTACTGTTCTAAATCGTTCAGTCTATTTGAAAGTCCGTTTACGTTGATCGAGGCTACTTTGATTTTCATTATTTCTTTGAGTTGTCTGGCGATAGCGATAGGTCGGTATCGTAGCCGTCTGTGCTGTCATGTTTTGTTTTCTTCTCTGATATTGTTTCAGCACTGGTGTTGCTGGACGACCCTCGTGCTCTTTTGTTAGATTCTGATACCAGCGAGTCTTGGTCTATAATCGTTTCGTTATGGTCATCAAAAGGTTCGGTTTCTGAGCTGACTCGTGGATTCGAGTCTCCTTGCCTTTCCTGTATGTGTGACGAGGCAGGGCTATCTTCTATGTCCATTGGTGCTCTTGCTTGGTCTACCTTCGGTTTTGGTAGTTGGTTCCTGGGTTTCGAAGCTATCTCCGTTTTTTTGCTGTTTTTGAGCGCATGAACACGTTTGTTTTCCTTCGCTCTGGCTTTTCCGACTTGTACGAACCAGTCGCATATCGCCCCGTTGTTTTGGCTATCGTTACTATGTTGCTCAAGTCTGACGTCATTCGTAGTGCCGAGTCTGATTCTGTTTTCTTCTGGTAATATTTTGGCTTCTGTGTTTTTGCCTGCATCTGTTTCGATGTTTTCTTCGTTTTCGTTTTCCTCATTTTTTCTCTGACATTCTCTTGCCACGTGGCCTTCCTCGTTACAAAGGTAGCATCTCTTTTTATAGATGTCTTCAGCGGTTCTGATTTGGCATGGGTAACCGTCGATGTAGATAATCGAAGGCATTTTATCCTTATCGAAGGATTCGACCCATATGTTGGTTCGCCCATTGTAGATTCGAGTGTTTTTTCTGTATACGCTGGTTAGAGCTACTACTGTGCCGAAGCCTTGGCTGTTTATATCTCGTCTTACGGATGGTGGTTCCGTTTCTGTCGGTATTCCGCTTGCTATGAGATGGGTAGCTGGTGGTCTTGGAAGTTCCATCCGTATATATCTGAAGCTATGGCCTTCTAGGCCTTGTTTCTCTATTTGTGCGTATAGAGCGTCTCTGGTTTTTGAGCCGTTTTTGTCTTTGAAGAAGGACATGATGTACATTCCCCTTCTCATTTCCCAGAGGGATTCGATTTTGTCGATGTAGCGTTTGGCTATCTCGTTTTCGCAGAGATCGTCCCATATTTCTTCATATTTTGCATCCTCAGGCACTCTAAGAAAGAGTGATCTCGGCCTGTGGTGATGTACTGCTGGTCTAGGAGTGTTTCTCCTTAGCGCTGTTGCGTATCGTTCGCTTTGCATTCTATTCGTATTCCGATCCATTTCGTAAATCCAAGGTATATCCCAAGCCCACAGGTGGGCGACGCCCAAGCT
Organism: Botryllus schlosseri; assembly: GCF_051294905.1. Classification (NCBI taxonomy): domain Eukaryota; kingdom Metazoa; phylum Chordata; class Ascidiacea; order Stolidobranchia; family Styelidae; genus Botryllus; species Botryllus schlosseri. The sequence continues at coordinate 20,189,080 of NC_137245.1, read as the reverse complement.
CTGTCTACCTCTGTCGATGTCGCAGCAGTCGCACATTCCGTTGATTAGGATTGGACGTCCTTCCTCGACGACGTTCAGACTAATCTCAACCCAAGTGATTACATTTATCAGTATAGGTAATGGATAGAGAGTGTTTTCGAAAATTAATAGCAGATGATGCATCGTCGGGTGGGCCAATTGTTAGTATTGATTATACTATTCAATTGTATATTGAAGTTCTGTACCTCCAAGAAGCTCTCCAATTGTTAGTATAGCCACTTTAGGGATGTTGTTATTTCTTGACCTTCCATCAGGATTGTCGGTATCATGGAAAGATATTGGAATCTCCCGAACGTACCAGAAACAAATATCTTTCGTGAAGAGCGCTCGATTCCAAATTGTTATTTCCATATGGAGTGCATCATTTCCCTCCGCTGTTCGCGTCTGTACTGTGGGGCTTAGATTGCAAAAGGGTGCTTGACTATATTAAAATCGAAAAATGAAGTCGCATTGAATCGCGACCAGCGCGAAGAAAATTTCAAAATTAAAACAAATATCTCAAAAATTCGAGAGTCGATTCGTAAATTCAATTTTCATATCGACAGCCGCCAACACATGCTAATTGAATTACGTGGCCGCAGGTTGGCCACCCCTGTACTAGAGAGTGAAATTAGAGGGTTTGTTCGTAATTAAATATGTTTATGATGATATTCATTTTATTTTACGGCAGTGTCTGCTGAAAGCTGAGTCGAGGTAAAATTGACCTGCCCAAATAAACATAGGCTAATTTCGCACCGGAGGCCATGGATTAACCGACCGCGCCAACTGGAATAATACTCTTCTCTTCGACAATACCCAGAGATGAAGCGTTTTGGAGTACGATCAAGTACCTTGTCGAGCTATCTTGCTAATTTTCCACTACTACCAGTCGTAGTCTGCTATTATTGGATATTCCACGAACTCCCGGTGACTTTACAGTGGCAAGTATCGCCAGAAAAAGTAGAAAGTTTGCAAAGTAATTGCGAATTGCTTCTTTTACCTGACCATATAGACCACTGGCTCCCAACTTTTTTCGACTCATCGCCCCCTTTTCAATCTCGACACAAATTTTCGACCCCTTCCCATATTTCCGAAAAATAGCACATATAATCGGGAAATTTATTCACCTAACTCTGATCACTGATGACAGTGATGAGTTTACTGAAAAGGGCCATCTTTCAGATGGGGTAGGTGCTCGGAAAACCGGTTTCCGCGTCTACTTTCCGTGAGTTGACATATTTATTCGCGTCATATGCAGAATGAGCCGCTTTCATGCGCATTTTTTGACAGTGTAAATTAAATATATCTCACTGGACGGGGGTTTTAACATTTCGCCCTCTATCGCCCCCAGTACCCCCCTTTGGTATATTCGCCCCCTTGTTTCTAAAAATAGGCCACTGGGGGTTGGGGGGTGATGTGGCCATGTGGCCAACGCTGGGAACCCCTGGATAGACGGTTTTGGATGTCGGGCGGTATAATTATGGCCACGTCTTATAATTATATATTTCATTTACGGAGGTGGTCAAAGTAGTCAAGAAAGCTACTCAAGTACAAGTAAAAGTAGCGACGAAAAATTACTGGAAGTAGAAGTATAATTGACTGACTTTAAATCTACTCAAGTAAGTAAGTATAGTTGTGAAAACGATCGTCATTCGTTCGCATGGATTGTCTACAGCTGCAAATTGAGATATGCGAAAGGTGCCGAGCTTGATTCATATTTATGCAGACCAGGAGGTATTCAATTTTCGAGAGCATAAGCATTCGTCCGCATCATGGTATGGAAAGGATAGTATTGATATTGAAATGCGATACTAATCCTCTGTTTACTCGAACAGCGCGTTTGAGAAAATATCGTGGTATGGCGCCTTCCCCCATATTATAAGGCCGCGTAGTTTCGCCGAAGAGCAAGACGGAGAAGTTGTATCGGATTTGGTGTGAACATTTGCGCGGTTAGTCAATGCTAATAAAAATATGGTGGATCGTAAAAGTGTCATACTGTGTAGCTTTATTTCCGAAAATTAAAAGCATTACTACGCTTGCTTTTACACTTCAACATGTATGTTCTCCAGACAAAAGAACTGAAACTAATAACAACTCTAAGTAATGATACTGCGAATCGAACGAGAAATACCAATACTAGTTCAGAAAAGCAATTTTAACGGTGGTCTGCTAAAACAAGTCTAACGCTCAAAAATTCAGAGTCCACTTTTCCAGATTATGACACGCCATGGGCTGCTAGAATAAGATATTGTGGGTAAATGCTAGATTGCGAAACGGTAGTTTCAAACGTTATTATTAACCATATTTTCTGTGATGAAATCTGTCATATGGGCGACAATGCGGTGCGAAAGGGGCCACACAATCTGCTACCTGAATATACTCCATCACTACTTTGTGTGAAGCGCGACGGAAATTCTGTGTTTAACCTAAATTTTCTTAAAACTGAATGTTAGAACTCTGTGAAAACAGCCCGAGAATTCTCCAGTTTCTCTTTCTAATTAGAGGGTTACATTAATTCTACTTGACAAACTGAAAATAGCGAAAAGTAAGTAAGTAGATCACAAAATATCACGAAGTAGAAGTAGCGTAAATTCTGTTTACTTGAGGAAGTACCAGAAGTAGAGGAAAACTACTTGAGTACGAAAGAGTAGAATTACTTCGTTACTGACCACCTCTGTTCATTTATCGAAACTTGCAGGCTGTTTTTCTGTGTGTTAAATGTGTCTTCGTCAGTGAAGACGAGAATGGGAGCTTAGCTGGCAAATCGTACTTTAACCTTACGGTATTTCAATGTTGCCCATTTCCTATTCAAGTACAGTCTACGCTCGGTACCCTAACCCTAACTGAACTTAGTGAAATTGATACTGCGATGGGTGAGTTTGCAGTACCCGTTCTGTGCGAGGAAACAATGTCAAATGGATTCACCATGCCTGTACTCGGGGGCGAAAAGAGGAGACAAGTTCTGAATACAGTTCTGAAGTTTAAGATGAGACCGGATGATGTCATTGTAGCTACATATCCGAAAGCAGGTTCGAAGCATACATGATATTCTCATCGAATTCGGGGATCTATGTGGTGGGAATAGCAAAATACGCCTATACCTAAAATGAGTGATGTACAAACGCCCCCGTCTATAACATGCTAGGTCACGGTATAGACCAGAGGTCTCAAACTCAGATGTGCTCGCGGGCCAATTTCCTATTTTTGATGGCGCCGCGGGCCGCAGCACCAGTAATAGGGGGATTCAATGTATTTCAAAGTAGGCCTTATTTCCGGGTTTCGAGCATGGGTCTACTCCTGATAACTAGCCTATATTGACATTATATGTCATTACGGAAGTCAAATAGAATCAGCGTTTGATTTTACCTTCTAATGTTGGAACAGATCAATAACAACTTGAACATAAGGAATCTGTGCAATAACAATAGATATGAGCATTGAGCAATCGCCGAAGAATCCGTTGGTGTTACAGCTGTGAAGCGTAGGCTACGACTAGTTAATACTCGCCACATTAAATTGGCGAAAATAACATATAGAAAGATACCCAAGATGACACAGGATGTAACCAACTATATACATCAAAGGGGCAACATAATGCCAATGTCGTTTGCCATACCTACATGCTTGGATATCTAAATAAGCTACGCAACGCAAGCTACGACCTTTTGATATTTTACTATTTCTCCTACCAGTTTAATAGTTTATTCATAGTGTGCTATTTGGTGTGGACACAAGCAAATCTCACAGGTCAGTGAAATTGGTTTTTGTCACTTTTTCCATTTGGTCAAAGGCAATTTGACGGTAATTTTTGACCGGCTTGTCCTGCATTAGCCTAAATTTGATAAAACGGGTATCAATGGAAAGCTACCACGGTACTGATTGCGAAAATATAAATTTTATTCTGTTCGTGGCCCTGGAACTCGCCAAAATAAGCCTCAAATGTTGCATTGTAAGTGAGTTTGGTATTGTGACGCAACCATGCCGTCTGAGCAGCTCAGGAGCAAATGCGCACGAGAGTGAGAGGGCTCAATCGCTTGCGTGACAATGGCCAATACGCTTGCAGCTTGTGGAGCTCCTCGCCTGCTCCCAGACGTCATTGCTGCATCACAATACCAAACTCACATACAATGCAACATTCGGGGCTTATTTTGGGGAGATACAGGACCACGAATAGAATAAATTTATATTCTCGCAATCAGCACCGCGGTAGCTTTCGATTGAGACCCGTTTTATCAAATTTAGGCTAATGCAGGACAAGCCGGTCAAAAATTACCGTAAAATTGCCTTTGACCAAATGGAAAGTGTGACGTACACCAATTTCACTGAGCCATGAGATTGTTTTGTGTCCACACCGTATAGGACACCATGGTTTGTTGCGTGCGTGGTTCTACCAAGTCACGGCATTCCGAGTCACAAAATTCCTTCTCTGATTGTAACGTCTTAAGTGACGAGTGGGCTACGAGAAATTCTACAGACGGTCGCGCCCAAGTCCAAATCACAATTTCCAGTCACGAATCATCAACAGGTCATGTTTTACCATATTAAACAAGTAATGTCACGTATTATAGTTGATCTTCCACTGAGTGGTAAGTATTAGTGAAGTTTGATGAGTAGTTCCAGGCTTCTGGAGTATTTTTAGAGCGAATTTTAAGTTCTCGTTTAAATTCGTAGTAAAATATTATCGAATACTTTGAAATCCAAAATGCCGTCGCGGGCCGCACAAAATGGTCTAGCGGGCCGCGTGTTTGAGACCTCTGGTATAGACACACGTGATGATGCACACCAAATCAGATAGGTCAACTTCGAAAACTACGCCTCCACAGTCCATTTTATATATTGTATATCTTTAAAAGAAGCCACTAAAAGCTATTCGATGGCGGAGACACGCTTTTGCAGGCAACATAATCTTTTCAGGGACAACTTGGTTACAAGAGATCGTGTGGCTGATTTGTAACAACGCAGATACGGCGCTTGCAAGGAAAATTAAACTGGCCGATCGCTACGATTGGGTGGAGGGAGGTGAATTCCGGTCTTGGGAAGGCTTCAAGATGCTAGATAGTCGGCCAATGGAACGAACAAGGTTATTCAAATGCTGACGTAATTACTAATTTTAAGTCTGCGACTATTTATGAATCATTTGAGGGTATTGAAAATCAAACTACAGTATCATTATGGACTAAGAACATGGAATGTTTTTGTTATTCGGTGCGTTTTCAGAAACTTCAATACACTAAAATTTTCGACCATTTAATAAGTGTCGAATTGAGAGCCAACTGAAGAGAATCCGTCTTAATTGAAAGCAACATGTCACACTGATTCGCAAAAAAAATGTAGTTCCAATATGGTCAATTGGTCAGGCGTGTGTTAACTGTGTCTATAGCGTAGCGGAGAGAGAGAGAGAGAGAGAATTCTTTTATTCGTCAACCATGAAATATAGTAAAGGCAATGTCCACAAACAATTCACGTCCAATAGTATACATTTTTTCCTACTATATTTTACATGGTATAGACTGGGAGACCCGATATGACCGAAATCTTCTAGGCCGGAGTCACCCAAACATATTGGCAGTATTAATAATATTATGAATCAATTTCTTCTCTCAGTCGAGTAGCACCGCAAAGAGTAACGAAATAAACAAAAGTAAATAAAAGACAGCAACACTAGTGAAGGACGGTTATCATAGTTAACAGTGTGATCAGACAACTTGACCCATGTACACAGTGGTAATATTATTGTAACATATAAAATGAAACAAAACAACAAACAACATCACCGTGGTCATGAAATATGTTCTTCTTAGTACTTGGACAATATAAATTTGCAATAGCGAGCTTTAAACGTGTGATAAGGAAGAGTACGGTAGATAGTTGGTACGTTGTTTCAAAATTTCACACCTATATGAGATAGGGAATTTCTTGACAGTCTTGATGAATTCTATTTAACAAATAGGGACTGATTTTGCGAGAATCTTGTGTTATAATGGTGAATTGAATTGAGGCATTGAAAAAAGTTGTCGAAATAGTCAGGTAATGTTCTTTCATTATATTGTTTCATGATTTTTACAAATCTGAGACCTTGAGAATGCCCAATTTTCTAAATTCAGGACTGACACTACTACGTGCAGGTATATTAGATGTAATCCTAATGGCTTTGTTTTGTAATACCTGGAGCTTGTTGATATGCTTCTTGTAAGAGCAGCCCCACACTGTTATTCCATATGTGAGATGGCAGTGGACGAGCGCATGATAAACAGGTAGGAGAAGTGATATTGGAACCAGCTTCTTCAGGCGATAGAGTGCACCAATGCCACGAGATATTTTGCTTGCTATGAAGTTGATGTGATGGTCCCATACTAGATTATCATCAATAATAATACCTAGATACTTGACAGATTGACTGGTTTTACCAGTTTGAATTCTGCGATCGCATTGTTTAGAGATCCTTTAGAGCAGTGGTTCCCAAACGGTGGGGAATTCCCCACTGGTGGGGAATTCGATGATTTCTGGTGGGGAATAGACGCATTTGGCAAACATTACCGTATATTCATGATATTCTATATATTTACTTTTACGGAGACGCAAGCGCGGTTACCGTTACCAGTAACTGCTTCAGAATGTACGTATCGAAAATTACATTGCGTGTTGTTCACAAAAACTCATTTTTAACTCTGGATGACAAACGAAGGCGTCACAGGAGCATCCAGCACTACCAGTATGACGTGACACAACGCTTTCGCTAAATTTTGAGGGTTACCGGTAACGAAAAACAATATGTTTTGTTGCGATTGTCTTGCGTAGATGCGTACTGATGTGGTTGTGTTTCTTGCATACTGAAACAAGCAAGTAGCTGCTCTGATATGACAAAAGTTGAATGGAAATATGACGATAGTTATCTTGAATTCGGATTCACGTTTGTGGTGAAAAATCGCGAGCAATTGCCACAATGTGTTGTTTGCCTTAAGACCCTCTCGAATGAGTCAATGAAGCCCCATCAACTGAAGCAACATCTTTCAAAGGTTCATCCTCAGTTTGCCAATAAAAATCGTGGCTTCTTCGCACTCAGAGCAAGTCAACTGGACAAGTTTAGATTTGGAAGCGCAGGCCAATCTCAGGTCGTTGCAAGTGAGATAGTTACTGCGTCTTATGCAGTATCGCTGCTAATAGCAAGGACCAAAAAGCCCCATAACATCGGCGAGACATTGATAAAGCCGTGTCTGGTAGAGTGCGCTCGTCTTCTGCTTGGCAAGTCTGCGGAGTCAAGAATGAAAAAGGTCCCGTTGTCTAACAATACTATTAAATCACGAATTGAAGATATGGCTTCTAATATCAAAGATCAACTCATAACAAACGTCAAAGCTTCGCCATGGTTTGGAATACAACTTGGTGAGTCGGTTGATATAGCGAACTTCTCCCAACTAATGGTGTTTGTTCGCTACGTCCACAATCAAGCTATTGAGGAGGACTTTCTCTTTTGTCGTCCATTGGAAAGAACTACGAAGGCAGTCGATGTGATGGAGCTTATCGAAAATTTTGTTGATGCTGAGGAACTGGATTGGAGTCGACTTAGCAGTATTTCCACAGATGGAGCACCTTCTATGCTCGGTGCGCGATCTGGCTTCGCAGAACTTGTCAAGAGGAAGAACCCTACTGTGATAGCGACACATTGCATCATCCATCGAAGGCGTTATCATCAAGAACAATGCCCCAGCCACTCAAGCAAACGCTGGATTGTGCAATTAAAATCGTCAATTACATAAAAACTAGCGCCCTGAATTCTCGACTCGTTCAAAAACTGTGCCAGGAAAGGGAATCTGACTATGATTCTTTATTGTTTCATACTTATGTGCGCTGGCTCTCGAAAGGAATGATGTTGAATCGTCTTGTTCAGCTACTTCCGGAGATTGTGCTGTTTCTTGCAGCTCAAAAGAAAAAAGAACTAAAGAAGGATGTTTCCGATGTGTTGTTTAAAATGAGATTGGCCTTCTTAGCGGACATGTTTTCTCACTTGAACGAGTTAAACCGCAAGTTACAAGGGAAAGATTCAATGATTCTTGAACTAAGAGACAAGATTGCTGCTTTCATTGCAAAGCTTGAAATATGGAAAATAAAGATTAAATCTGGTCGCAGCGGAACGACGTTTCCAACATTAAATCGAATTATTGAGACGAATGGTTTTTCCGAAGACGTTCGAAGTGAGGCTGTCAATCACTTAACCATCCTGATTGAAGAATTTCACCGCTACTTTCCCCGCTTTGAGCATGACACCCCTGCGATGGCGTTCTCAAGGAATCCCTTCAGATTTTCTGATGAAGACTTTCCTGAAGATGAAGAAGATAACCAGGAAGAATTTTTGGAACTGATTCACGATTCGTCTGCCAAGTCTTGTTTTGAAGATGAAAAACTGGGTAAATTCTGGGCAATGATGCAAAACGCATATCCAAAAGTTAGTGCAAAGCCATTGAAGTTACTTATAGTATTTCCCCCCATAGTATTTCCCTCCACTTACCTTTGTGAGTCAGCTTTTTCAAGCGTTGTGGTTTTAAAAACAAAATCTCGCAACAGACTTCTGGCTTGAGAATCGGATTTGCGATGTGCAATTTCAAATATAGAACCCGATATCCCGTCTATCGTATCAAAAAGACAACAACAGTATTCGCATTGATTGTGAGGGAAACCGTGTTGTTGTGTTTTGTAATATATTTCGTTGAAATGTTTCATTCGTCGAATATCATCTGCTTTCTTTACACTGCCTTCAATACACTTTTCCAATAGCAAGTCCCTGCTAAACGTCTGGTCAAATGTTAAAGAGGTTCATTTTTAAAGGGTATATTTGAGTTTCGAGTAGTGGGGAATGAAGACTCGGAATATATCTGAAGTGGGGAATGACGACAAAAAGGTTGGGAACCACTGCTTTAGAGTCAAATACTAGACACACGTCTTTCTCTCAGCAGTTGAAATCATGAGCCCTCGAACCGGGCTCGTAAATATATGCATGTTACGTAGAAACTATGAATTATGATGCTAAAGCGAAGGGTTTAAGGGAGCGCAGAGGAGCCGTCGACCGGTGTCAACGCTCACATACAGGCTTAACGTACATTGCATAAACGACTGCGGTGACGTGACAGGTCAGAAGTCCGGGAGAAACACTGGCCAAAAAAACAAACGCTAGGTTGAGCGATAGGACATTTAAATGCAATTATTGTATCAACTCGCCGTGTCTCCTACCATCTCATCCGCGTGAGCGCCGGAGCCGGGCTACACGTCGGCAGCTACGGAATCGAAAATATCGATTATCGGGCCTGCTGGTGTAAATAACCATCGTAGTCGACAAACACCATGAATACCACAAACAACAACAACAACAAGGACGACAGGTTAGCTTACCTGGAAGAGAACTAATCGACTAATTAAGAACTGGTAATCTTGAAAACCTACTATGCTGCTGAACCAAAATTCCCACCAGGCGACTCGGAATAATCCTCGCGCAAAATCTTATCCAACTTTATGCGTCACGATTAACAGTTTTATTCTCGAGAAAAGCATTCTCCCGCATAAGCATTCTGATTTCTGCTCTAAGGGTATTTGTGCGCTGTCGAGATTACGATTTATATTTTTGGAATCATTGTGACATAATAGCTTTCGATTACTTTTATTACATTTTTGCGCAAATGTCGTCCGCTAGCTTACCAGAAATTCAAATTAATTCGAATGTCGATTTCAGACTCACTTCGAACTCACCATCATGCCAAAATATTGACTCACTTCAAACTCACCATCATGCCAAAACATTGCAGATTTATCAAAACCCATCTGCCATTCCAACTTCTGCCGACCGAATTACAAAACGAAGCCATCGGTAAATTGATCTACGTCGCTCGAAATCCAAAAGATAATTGCGTGTCGTTCTATCACTTCCTTCGAATGCACAAGGCATTACCTGATCCTGGGACATTGAATGAATTTATGGAGCGTTTCTATCGAGGCAATGTGCTACGCGGGTCATGGTTTGACCATGTTGAAAAGTATTGGCAGGTATGTAATCGTAATCGATTGCACTATATTCGAGGTATCATACTCAATTACATCTGAAAAACAATCCTCAGAAATCGAAATTTTTATCGACTAATTTGCATATAGCGATTGCTTATTAAATGATATCAATTTAGATTTCACAGGAGCGACGAAGCAGCATGCACATTGTACTATATGAAAACATGAAAAGGAATTGCAAAGAGGAGATCAAGACATTGGCTAAGTTCCTGGAAAAAGATCTATCCGAGGCTCAGATCGACATCATCGCCAGCCATTGCTCCTTCGACAACATGAAAGAGAACGACAGCGTGAATTTTTCCGATTTTGTTGCGGCAGGTATTTTTGACGACAGCGTTTCTAAATTCATGAGGAAAGGACAAGTCGGCGACTGGAAGAATCATTTCACCGCAAGTCAGAACCAAGAATTTGATGACGTGCTTCGGAAAAAGACGAAAGACTGGACTCTGAAATTCGACTTTGAGTGATTACCTAGCTTTCTGATGACACGTACATGAATTCACTATACTATTTGTGTAACCAGAGTCACAACTGTTGAGCCTTGAATCGCCTCGACACTCCAACCGCATGCTGGAGGCACAAGGCTGTCCGAAATTATTCTGTCAATTTGGTTAAGTCTGCCGACTTAAGGCTGTTCAGTAACCGCCATCCTATTTTATGTGGATTGTGGGTTGTTTCATTAACATTTTCATCGATTCAAAGCAATACGATATTGCGATAAAATGAAAGGGTTGGAAGAAATTGTCTTTCAATTACCCCACCCATAGTGGCCGCTAAAATATGTAAATAAAAGGCAATCATCCTGAATGCGATATAATAAGAAAACATAAATAAACTGAAAATGAAGGGGCATGTGGCATATTCCTAATTATAACCCTACATTTCCATAAAGTAATATAATAAATAATATACACGTTACCTATAGCAACGACTCATGGCACATTGTGCCACAATGCTGCAGAACATCCGCTGACTATACTTTGCATCACCAAATGTATCAACTGCATGGAACAATCAATTCCTATGATGATTCTATACAATCCTTATCAGTAGTCGCTTTGCCAACAATTGCGACGAGGACCTGCAAGGAAATATGAGATTGGTCTTAGCCTACGCTTCAAAGTGTAGGCTAGACCAAACATTCTATTGCTGCATTCATGTTGATCGGAGTGAAAACCGGTTTATGTACTTGTTACCTCAGTTACCTCAAACAATTTATACAGTAGCTAACTCGCCAATCGGACGTATTTGATTTTTCCCATACAATAGATATATCAAATCAATATATAGATCCGTGTATGCATGCTTGATTTCTTATACATTAGACAACGATGCATTCTTTATATCGGTGGTTCTTAACCTTGCCTCCAGCGCCACCCAAGGGGCGATTTTGAAGGGGGCGGAAACGCTCAGGGGGCGATATGGGGGACGCTGGGCTCAGGGGGGCGGTAAGGGGGGCGCTGAAGCAAAATGGCTTCGCAGTAGATGGTGGAGTTTTCAGAACAAATTAACATTCGACAAAACATGTCAAATCTCGAAATTTTTCGACGATGGTTGCTACATGTGTTCTCTCAAAAATTACACTACAATTTTTTTGAATTATTTTTCATAATTTTTCGCACTGCACGCGAATTACAGTTGCCAAATTTTTGATTATTGGGTACCTTTCCCCCACGAAAAAATACGCACTAGGCTATTCATCGAAACTAGAAATTGGCATTTCGGCGTCGGCCATTACCACGCCGCGGTATACACGGGGTACACCGGGTATACACGAAGACATATGAAGTTTCGGCCAATCTGGGACACTCTCCGAGAGTGTGCCAAAACATCATCAGTGAGAAAACATTCGGTCAAAACAATTGCCCCCTTGTTGACCGTAAATTTCGATATGAAATGTCTAATTGTCGAGAGGTGCTTAAATAGCCCGTGCCGAATTATCAGGTATTGACAATTCGAACCCCTCAGGACAAATAACATCCATCAAAGAAAAATTATTTGCCATTGAAGATATACCAATTTTGAATCGTGTGCCTATTTTAGATTAGATACGTTGATGCGATTCCAGTATCTTTAAACTATATAGCCAGCGGATAGAAGTTCACAAAATAATAACATTCAACGAAGTAATTGTACTAACGGGCCTGCCTAAATATGCTTAATTATTAATTACGTGCCCTACATTTTCCAAGACAACAGGTCATTCAACGCTACCGATGAATCTGGTTACGAGGGCTGAGAGGATTATTATTATATTCTTTATTCACAGTAAAACTGGTACATGCACACATAATCCGGGAAGCAACCTGACCCCAAAGGAAAATGGCGAGATTGGAGTAAATTTTCAAATTACAGTAATACATTCAAATTGTTATTCCTATGCAATGCATGGAGAAGTCAGATTACAGAATTGCAGCAGATGAAGAATTGGCAAGGGTTACAGAGCAGAGGTAGAGATGATTGAAGATGAAGAATCGAAATTACATAAATTAAGCTGTGATTCAAGATGTAATATTAGTCCAGTGGTGCATTCAAGGCCTTCCGAAGAATGTGCACAGTGCCCAATAATGTGATCTTTTGGATCATGTCGAATCGAACGTTACCTGGAATTTGTTGGATATGTCTCATGAGTTTTTTGCTTACGACCCCTGTAGCGCCAATTACTATCGGTACAATGTTTATTTTGCATAGCCACATTTTCTCACATTCCATTTTGAGGTTTGCGTATTTGGAATGTTTTTCTGATTCTTTTGCAATATGTTGTGATCAGCTGGGACAGCCAGTTCAATGAATAAGCATTCTCTTTTCTTTTTTAGTTTGACGATTATATCCAGGCGGTTGCTCCTGATTTTGCGGTCAGTTATAACTGGTACATCCCACAGAATTTTTACTAGTTCGTTTTCTGTCATTGGTGCTGGGCTGTAATCAGGGTTGTAACCAAGTCACAGGACTCCCGAGTCACAAGTCAATCTCACTTTTATAATTTTGACTCGAGTCAAGTCGTGTCATTTTCAACTCACCACCGAGTCAAGTCCGAGTCCAAGTCATCGAGCAGAGGTTCGAGTCCGTGTCATGATATTATGACTCGAGTCCGAGTCCAAGTCATTGTGTTGACTGCTCAGTTTCCAGTTAAAGTCTTGGTAATCCCACTTTTTATAACTCTGTTTGGTGATATCAATGGTTCGCATTTATAATATACCAATTGTCCTCACTTTTAGCAGTTTCTGGTCGCATTCTCAAGTACCAGTACCAACAGACGAAATCCCAATAGTGTGTTGGCTTCGAAATTACCATGAAATGTCGGTCTTGGCCGTCTGAGTCTCGAGTCAATGACTTGGTTCGAGTCATGCGCATTGACTCGAGTCCAAGTCGAGTCAATGCACAGATTGACTCGAGTCGAGTCGAGTCACTTCCGTATTTGGATAAAATGACTCGAGTCAAGTCGAGTCATCAGAAAATCGTGACTCGACTCGGACTCGAGTCGAGTCATGACTCGAGTCATTACAACCCTGGCTGTAATTGTAATTGTGAAAATAGGACATTGCGGCGCTTATCGCCTTATCGGTCTGGTGCGCCACGGCAGAAAATTTCGTATTACATGTCGCAAATCGTTTACCTAAAAAAATTGCTTAAATCAACACATTGCTGACCAGGACGAACTCAACTGGAGGTGATAGAAGATCTGGCCGTACGAGAAGGTTATCTGTGGTGAACTCAAATTTCAAGTTCAAGCAGAAATCAATCAGATATGCTCGGTACCAATCATATTTCGGGCATGCGACGAGGAAGTGATCCACATTCTCGGGTACGATGCATAAGTCACACAAAGGCGTGTCGCTGTAGCCTATTTTAAATAAATGCCCTTTCAGGCGACAATGGCCGGACCGGAGACGGAATATTATCGTTTCATACAAACGTGATCTGAGCATTGAGGAAAACGTCGTTTGTACCGCTTGGTGGAAACGTTTGTAGTTGTTTCCCGTCTCTTTGGAACGGTACTCGGTCTGCCACTCAGTCCGGACGTATTTGCGTACTTTGTTCTTGACGTCCCTATAGGTAATTTGAGGTACTTCTTGACTGTCAAATGCAAAAACGGCAGTGGAACGTTCAAGTTCATCTGCAACATCATTGCCGGGAATGCCACTATGTCCTGGGGCCCATGAGAACGCAACGTCGATGCCCATTCCTACCAACCGCAGGAATAGAGGGAAAATCTTATTGAACGTTCTGCTCGGTGTGCGGTTCGGGGTAGAGATTGTATTCAGAACACTAAGACAATCTGTCAGAATAACATATTAATCGGTTCGACTGCCATGATTGCTTATCCTCGATAGGCCACTAACGATAGCTAGCATCTCCACTTGAAAAACGGAAAATAAACTCGGGCAGATCTGGCTGAAACGGACTGACTGTGATGGAATGTAAATCGCGAAAGCCGTTGCTGTAGCCGTCTTCGAACCATCTGTATAAATCTCGACGGCTTGGTCGTGGCACTCAAAAAGGTAATATCTGAAACACGCGTTCACAGAGAGCGAGAGTCTCCTTTTCGTATAAGGCGACGTAATGTCCTACCCACCGTGGGGGTGGAACCGTTCAGGGTGCTACGAACTGAATTCGTTCTTTTTGCACAATCAACTGTTCCAGAATATGTGATTTTAACAGGGTATTGAATGCCCTGCAGTTTGGTCTTATCAAGGAGTAAATTTCATGCCATGTATCAGTTAGTAGTTTAGTTGATGGGTGTTGATTGTGCTCATGACTAAGCAAGTGGTACCGACAATTCATACACAAATATTTGTGTCGAATGTGGAGAGGTGGTTCGTTACATGCAGCTTGCAAGGCTTATGTGGGTGTACTCCGCATTGCCCCGCTACACAAACGCAAAACTTGATTCTACATGAGCCCAAATTAGTGAGTGTTATACTTGAAGGCGAAAAAGTAGGCGGGCATACCATATAGTCGATGTCGTGTTTATTAGCACCCCATGCGGTGTTTGTGACGACACGAAGTAATCCCATTCTTCTGGAGCATTTTTTGCGACGTTGTCAATGTGCATTTTATACGTCAACAACTTATCAAAAGTTATACCAAGATATTCGAAGTTGTCAACAAGGGGGATTTGATTTCCATTAATGTGCAAGTACACATCGGGAATTTTTCTTTTCCTAGTGAAGATCATTGCTACAGACTTCGTTTTTGAGAGGACGAATCCCCATTTACTACACCATTCTTGCACCGAGTCTAGGGACCTCTGAAGTGATGAAACGATCGTCGGTATAACGAGCCCGCTCTCCCATGTGGCACAGTCATCCGCGTAAATACCAACGCTGCTTCGAACAGCGATTGGCATATCGCTCAACATCACAGTGAAGAGCAACGGACTCAAATCGCTTCCTTGGGGGATTCCGTTATCGAGGCTGTTTACATCGGACAGCGTATTCCCGACGCGCACTTGGTAGGTTTGATTTGTTACGAAATTCTTGAGTCAGCAGAGCGCTTTACCACCAATACCAAGCCGAGAGAGCTTCAATACTAAACCTTTTCGCCAAACCATGTCGTAAGCGCGTTTAATATCGAGTAATACGGCTATCGTTGAACGTTGGTTATTGATAGACTTGTATATCGAGTCATGGAATCGTATGGCGTGGTCTAGCGTACATCTTCCCTTTCGGAAGCCTGACTGACAGGGATGTAGCAAATTGTTGGCCTCCAAGTACCAGCGTATTCTATTTGCGACCATAAATAACCTCCATCACTTTGCAGAGATGACTCGTAAGAGAAATTGGACGATATGACTTGGGATCGGTGCCATCTTTGCCTTGCTTGAGAATCGGGATTACAATTGAATGCTTCCAGCAAGAGGGAATTTCTCCGCTGTCCCAAGATGCATTGAAGAGGCGTATTAGATGCTGCAGCGAGGTGCAGGAAACAGTGTTGGGATGACTCGAGTCACTTTGCTAAAATGACTTGACTCCGCGTATCGGAACGTATCGGAAATGTGGATTGACTCGTGACTCGGAGCAAAATTCACGAGTAAATTTCAAGTCATCAAGCAATCGATGTCGATAAAAAGCACTGTATCATATGGTCGGATCGTTCGCGAAACGCTGGTGTAACCCGTGATAGCGACCAATCAGTCAATGATCGTGCGTTTTACTGATCCTCCATTGTTCTCTCACAAATTGATAGACCTCCAACGAAGTGATCGAAGCTTAATACACTGTCATAAACTAGCATAGTGAAGTAATTTAACAGCAAAATGTCTGTTTCTGTTCTTACCTTAACCAAACCTATTGTTTTATTGAAATTGAATTCGAGTATAGTTTATATATAGTACTGAACCATTGGCGCAGGCTCGAATTGTATCATATCAATTTGTAAATGGGTAATGTATTGCATATTATCAATCAGTTTCTATATTATCAGTTTTGGCTGGTAAATATAAACTGAGGCTACGCAGTTACTTACGTAGTTTAGCTTCGTAGTTTAGCTTTTTCTACGCATTTGTGAGCGATACAGCGCCTTCTTTCGTGTATATTTAACTCTATATTCGTTGATCGATTCCGAAACAATGACCACTCAATCTGTATTTCAGATAGCTGGCAAAATGCAATGACGTAAACATGCCTCATACTTCGAAAAGGCAACATGACTTGGATTGACTTGACTCGTGACTTGACTTAACTTGATTCGAGTCATCTCCATAAATCGAGTGACCTGACTTGACTCGAGTCACTTTCGAATCGATTGACTTGACTTGACTAGAGTCACAATGTGCAATGACTCGAAATGACTCGTGACTCGAAGGCATTGACTTGATCCCAACACTGACAGGAAAGATGTTTCAACATATCGTAACAGATTGGATCACCCCACGAAGACGTGTCTTTTCGGGAGCGTATTGCGCATTCTAACTCTGTCATACTGAAGGGTATGTTCAATTCACCTCCAATACGGTTTGAACTTGCGACGGACATTTGATTTATTTCGATTTCATTTCTTCACTGCATGAAGGTCACTGGGTAATTCGCGTTACTACTAACTTTGCAGAAAGCCGACGAGAGGGCTTGGGCTTTGGATCGATCAGCCTTCAAGGGCGTGTTGTTGACCTCGAGTATGTGAGGTGCGGAAGATCCGGACATCGACGCCACAATTTTCCACACCTTGCGGAAGTCAGTTTTTCGGTTAATAGAATCGCAAAACTCTTTCCAGCATGACCTCTTTGCAATCAGAATGATTTTGCGGCATTCCGACTGCAGTCGTTTGAAGCAGATCACATCACGCGAATTAAAAGATCTTTTAATTTTCAAGAATGCAGCTTTCTTGCGTCGAACGGCCCTTTCATAGTCCTTATTCCACCTAGGTACAAGGATTTTGTTGCGACCGGCAACCCGGCGACCGACAGCTGCCTGGAAGCTCGGTCTCGTAGCCAGGCTCGTGATTGTAGTCAAACCCCATACCCTCAAGCTGCCTATCAGCGCATCCCTACTGGGCCGGCAATGCCCATGGACGGGGTAGTTTCGCCTCCCGTGCAGACTGGTGTTGCGGATGTTCGCGTCCGGGGAATTGAGATTTTGGCGGAATTGACTATAGTCTTTGTCAGAGTATAGTATCGAGTCGCCGTACATTTTCCGGCATAGGGCTGCTCAGGGCACGGTCCACGTACTTGACGCCTCAGGGTAGGAGAGGTTTTCCCTCTCTTTTGACGATATTAATTTTACCTCTTCTTTATAGACATTCCCGCCATAAGCAGCACTATGATTTTCATTGCAGTTAATACATTTTTGTTGTTTTGGCATTCATTGTATACATGGTCCAGGGCGCCACATTTTGTACAGCTCGGTTTTCCGCGGCAAGATTTACAGGTGTGGCCGAATTTGTTTCATTTGAAGCAGCGAGTTGGCGGTGGATTATAAGTGTTCGTACGGAAGCGTAGGTAACCGAACGTAACGTAGTTGGGGGTACCTCTGTGGAACTAAAACATAGCAAGACGGACAAACGTGGCTCAAACCCATTCTCTGCCCTCCGTTTTAAGCGTTTCAGGTGCGACACACTATTGACAGACCGATCTTCTAACAATTCACGGAAAGGTACCCCTTCGATGACTGCGCGACTCGCGTATGGCTTCTGTGCGGTGCGAGATGTAACTGTGATAGCAGTTTTAGTATTTGTGATCGTGTCACTTAACGAAATACAGCCTAACATTTTAGTCACTTGCTTGTGATTATGACACGTGAGGAGAAGATCTCCCGAAGGCAGTGGCTTGATACCAGCGTAGCTGTCGATGATAGCTTAAAGAGCTCTGTTCACTTTCCCAGGGTGATATCTGGTCATCACCCTATATATAACCGAAATTATAACAGTCATACCATTGACGTGATCCGACACCAATGCGGATCCCCCACTTGACACCGGTGTTGCTAATGCGGCACTCGGAATAATGCTGGGTTCCGAAGAGCTATTAAAGTTCTGACTAGACGATGGCTCAGAAGTCGTCGTAGCATTGACATTATCGATGACCGCTAATTTCCTGGCAGGAATTTTGGTATTCCCGCAAGACCCAAAAGCTCCCTCATCGATATCTGGAGATATTCGACCTTCCATCTACGTTTGAGATTAGAGGATGTACCCTCCATCACCTACCCTTTTCAAGGCAGTGAGGGGATACACTCTGCTAACTATACCTTACAAAGATCCCAAGAGACACTCAGCATGCACCACGTAAAGACGGGGTATCGATACCTGATGAGGCAAACGAAGACTAGCGATAATTACTCTTCCACGAGAGACCTCCGCACTTGACGACGGTCAGACGACGGTTCAATACTTTACGTTTTGGGTTGATTTCAATTTTTGAATATCCACCGGTCCGCCAAATATTTTTTAAAATTTTACCTGTCTGCGAGAGTAAAACGGTTGAGAACCACCGACTGTAATATAACGATATAGGGCTTCTCAACTCATAAACCTAAAAAGCTGATACAAGACAACGCCGGTATTCGTAAAACAGACCTGTCAGGATGCAGGTAATCCCTTGCGAATCTGATTCATCACAGATGAACTCGATCGCAGTTCATTACTTATTTTCCCACGTAGCAATAGTATTAAATACTTTAAAACTTGCGACCCCTTGCAAGCATGAATTTCGCAAACGACCTCAACGTCAACCTTGCGACCGAACCCTTGCGAGTGTGAATTCTCACAACTGAACTCGTCAAGTCAACAGGACGCGCGTATGAATCGCTGTCTCCGCGTATTTTGAGGTCCGCGTAAAAAACGAGAGAGAAGAAGCTCTTTACGCGCCGAACAAACGAGAGAAGAACAGAGAAAGGAAAGAAACTAAAGAAATGGCTCACGCGCCCTATACGTCGTACGATTTTACGCAAATGTGATCGATGCTTAATTGATTTTTGTTTTAAATGCAACCCTAGGTGTGGCACTACTTGAATAGTGCACTGCTCGCGCATATTTATGGTGTATATCTGCAGTGTCTCAGTGACCTGCGGTAGAATTAATGATTGGGGAGGCAGATTGTCGTTCTGAATCTGATTTGCAAATATAATAAATCCTGAAATGTTAGCTGATTCAGTTGATGATTTGTTTCTTATCGCGCTCGCGCTGATCACGCACCGTTACAGGTACAGAAGGTACTTCGTATCTACAATTGAATGTAGGTATGGAAAATGAATAAAACTGATACTAGCAAGAGAAGATATTTACTCCACACTGGACCAGTGCCCATTCACAATATAGCTAACAGCGCAGTGATTGTCGGATGGTTGGACAGACAATCGGTGCGTCAGGTTAATTTTTGCCGCACCTTGAATTGTGTCACTAAGTTGTCATTGTACGTAACGAAGTATTAGAGATCTTGAGAGGTTACGGTGCTCTTCGATTATTATTATATGGATTTTAGGAATCAGGGCATTCGATTGATACCAGTTTTACCATCTTTGGTCGCTATCACAGGTAAGGCATGTCCCGTCGATGCTTCAACTATTCTTTCGCCTTATTAGTGAACAATGTTTATATTGCGCATTTTGGGTGCGAAAATGATCGAAATTAATTATTGATGAACATCAGTACACAAATAGCAATAATAATTGGAAAAATGCACTATTTTCGCTTACTGTTCGTGGTGACAGTTGAAGCACTGCCTCACCCGATTCCTTTGACCGCATTTCCATTTATAGTAGGGTCGGGCAACTTCTGCAGTCGGCGGGCCGGATATAGGAAAATTAAGTACTTGGCGGGCCGAATTGCTGAATCGATACATTATTCGCCCATTTATCCACATATACAAGGAATAAATCTTATTTAATCGTATGTAATGAATGTATTTTAGCGACAGCGATGTCACTTTAAAGCCATTTCTCGCCGAAAATGGCGAAGACGATGTTGATTTGAGAACTGCATTGTCACACAGGCGTCGCCATGTCTGCTTCTCTCTGATCAATAAACACACGATGCAATCCAATCAATTCATTATGGTTGAGTGCCCGCTAAATGCAGATAATGCAAGTCTTCTCGCTTCGACGAACTTACGCGCAAGCTCTACTCACGCACTCTGGGCAGTAGGTATATAATAACATATAATCACTAAAATTTGACGTTGAAACAAGTATTGGGGAATCTGTTCAGCACAGGCTTGCTTATAAATTCGCCTAAGCAGGAACGTAATAGGCAGAGATCTTGCGTACCGAGGATATTTCTGTTCGTGTTGTGCAAATGATGTGAGACTGGATGTTTGAAAGAGAATGGTGCAAGTTTCCATCTCATGAAGCAGCACCCTCTCGTTTCAGCTCGATGCTTTCGCAACGTTATGTCGATGAAGGATATCATCAGTAAATATGCTGCCCGCGGTATAAGTCCGAGTCTCTCTGACTCGACAACGCTGTATTGTCATATATTTCCCGACATAATAGCGTTGAAATGAGGTAATCAGTTTGCGATCAATCAACTTTTTCAAGGGATTCTAAATTATGATAATTCCATGTTCAGCAGAACAGCGTCTTGTAGCTTATTGCTGAATGCAGGCTTGTATTCAACGCAGTCATCATAGTAAGTCACGCATTGGATATTCCACGAACTCCCTGTGACATTACAGCGGGAAGTATCGCCAGAAAATGTAGAAAGTTGGCATATTAATTGAGAATTGCTTCTTTTATCTGACCATACAGACCAGTGGCTCCCAACTTTTTTCGACTCATCGCCCTTTTCAATCTCGACACAAATTTTCAACCCCCTCCCCATATTTCCGAAAAAGAGCACATATCATCGGGAATTTATTCACCTAACTTTGATCACTGGATGATGAGTTTACCGAATAATACCATCTTTCAGAGATGGTAGGTGCTCGGAAAACCGTTGAGTTGACATATGTATTCACGTCATATGCAGAATGAGCCGTTTTCATGCGCATTGTTTGACAGTGTCAATTGAATATATCTCACTGGACGGGCGTTTTAACATTTCGCCCACTATCACCCCCAATGGTCCCCTTTAATGTATTCGCCCCCTTGTTTCTAAAAATAGCCCACTGGGGGCGGGGGGGGGGGGTGATATAGCCCACACTGGGAACCACTGGATAGACGGTTTTGAATGTCCAGCCGTATAATTATGGCCACGTCTTATAATTATATATTTCAGTTTTCGCAACTTGCAGGCTGTTTTTCTGTGTGTTAAAAGTTCCTTCGTCAGTGAAGACGAGAATGGGCGCTTGGATGGTAAATCAAAATGTTCAGCCGTACGTTACCCTTAAGTTATTTTAGGTTTGCGTATTTCCTATTCAAGTAGGCCTACATTCTTCCTTCGGTACGCTAACCCCAACTGTACTTAGTGATATAGATACCGCGATGGGCGAGTTTGCAGTACCCGTTCTGCGCGAGGAAACAATGTCAAATGGATTCACCATTCCTATACTCGGGGGCGAAAGGAGGAGACAAGTTCTGAATGAAGTTCTGAAGTTTAAGATGAGGCCGGATGATGTCATTGTAGCTACATATCCTAAAGCAGGTTGGAAGCATATATGATAACGGATGGTGTGAACCTCTGAAAGGTTCAGGTTCGTGTGAACGCGAACCTTTTTGAAAGGTTCTGTGTGAACGCGAACGTGAACCTCATGACGTCACGCGACGTCATATTGCTAATTACCACCCTATCTTCAATGAAGGGATCCCCTATATTAATGTACACGATACCTAGCGACGACTCGGACCACATAATGCCACAATGCATAAATACAAATTGGCGTTTTAAACGTCGCTAAATGTATCAACTGAGGCAATCAAAGGATAAAATACTCCCACAAAATCAATATCTTACGCCGCTTTGGCAACAATTTCGACGAGGACCTACCAGTGAATATAAGCTTACGCCTTAACGATCTAGGCCAGACGGAATAATGTATTCGGCGTCTGATTATTGCTATTGATACTGAGCAAGGTGTAAAACGGATTTCTAGACTTGCTATCGATATTACCCCATTACCAAGTTATACAGCAGTGCCCAACACCTCAATCGCACGGATGTGGTTTTAATGATACAGTAAAGATATGAAGGCAAGATTCACACCGTACGCCTGCTAGATTTGTTACATCAGAAAACGATATCAATCTCATTATTTGGTTGAATAAGCATCATTCCCTGACCACGTATTTCGCTCGTGATGTTGTGTGATTGCGCGTCAAGCTCACAAGAGAGTCACTAAATACTCACAAACATAAAGCTGGATATTTCGAGCAAACTTTTGTTACAAAGCAAGTAAAACTTTTGAGATTGTCAAGGTCCATGCTCGCTTATTGTAGATTTTTAATGCTGCCAACGCCATGCATAGAGTGGCCCGCAGTTGAAATGCAATAAATTTGAAACCAAAGATATTTTATAGTGAAGTGAAAATTGTAACATATATATGAAAAAGGTTCACAGTGCAGAACCAACCAAGGTTCTGTTGTGAACGCGAACCTCTACATTTCCGAGGTTCACACACAGAACGCGAACGTGAACCTCACGTTCACACCATCCCTAATGATATTCTCATGGAATTAGGGAATCTACGTAGTGCGGATTAGCAAAGTTCGCCTATACCTAAAATGGCTGATGTAAACGTCCCGTTTATTATATGCTAGGTCACGGCATAGACAGTTAGACACACGCGATGCACTCCAAGTCAGGTAGGTAAATTTCGCAAACTACGCCTCTACTGTCCATTTTATATATTGTATATCTTGAAAAGAAGCCACTAAAAGCTATTGGATGGCAGAGACACACTTCTGTAGGCAATATTAAAGCATTAATTAATATACATGTTTACATAACCTTTTAAGGGACAACATGGTTACAAGAGATCGTGTGGCTGATTTGTAACAATGCAGATACGGCGCTTGCGAGGAAGGTCAAACTGACCGATCGCTACGACTGGGTGGAGGGAGGTGAATACCGGCCTACGGAAGGCTTCAAGAAGCTAGATAGTCGGCCAATGGAACGAACAAGGTTATTCAAATGCTGACGTAGTTACTAATTTTAATTCTGCGACCATTTATGAATGATTTGAGGGTATTGGAAATCAAACTATAGTACCATTATGGACTAATAACATGGAATGTTTTTGTTATTCGGTGCGTTTTCAGAAACTTAAATTTCGACCATTTAATAAGTGTCGAATTGAGAGCCAAATGAAGAGAATCCCTCTTGAAAGAAAGCAACATGTCACACTAATTCGCAAAATTTGTAGTTCCAGTATGGTCAATTGGTCAGGCACGTGTTAGCTGTGTCTGTAGCGTAGCGGGGACGTCGGCACACGTCTTTCTCTCCGTAGTTCAAATCATGAGCCCTCGAACCGGGCTCGTACACATATGCATGTTACGTACAAGTTGGAATATGATGCTAAAGAGAAGGATTAACGGGAGCGCAGAGGAGACGTCGACCGTTGGCAACGCTCACAAACAGGCTTAACGTACATTGCATAACCGACTGCGGTGACGTTACGGGTCAGGAGTCCGGGAGACACACTGATCAACAAACAAACGCTAGGTAGCGCGATAGGTCATCTGAAGGCAATTTTTGCATCAACTCGTCGTGACTGTTGGAGGTTTATCTAGGCTCGCCTCGCCATCTCATCCGCATGAGTAGTGTCTTAAAAAGCCTACAAGTGAGTCATGCTACACGTCGGCAGCTACGGAATCAAAAGATTATTGGCCCGCTGATGTAAATGACCATCGTAGACGACAAACACCATGAATACCATAAACAATAATAACAACAACTTGTCGCGATTATAGGTAACAACACCCATTTCTGACAGCGGAGATCACGAAGTTAGCTTATCTGGAAGAGTACTAATCGACTAATTAAAAACTGTTAATCACGGAAACCTGCTATGCTGAACCAAAATTCTCACCAGACGACTCGGGATAATTCTCTCTTATCCAACTTTATTCGCCTATATTAAAAGTTTTAATCATGAGATAGCATTCTCCCGCATAAGCATTATGATTTCTGCTGTAAGGGTATTTGTGCGCTGTCGAGATTACAATTTATATTTTTGGAATCAGTGTGACATTATAGCTTTCGATTACTTTTATTACATTTTTGCGCAAATGTCGTCCGGTAAGATTACCAGAAATTCTAATTAATTTGAATGTCGATTTCAGACTCACTTCAAACTCACCATCATGCCAAAATATTGCAGATTTATCAAAACCCATCTGCCATTCCAACTTCTGCCGACCGAATTACAAAACGAAGCTATCGGTAAATTGATCTACGTCGCTCGAAATCCAAAAGATAATTGCGTGTCGTTCTATCATTTCCTTCGAATGCACAAGACAGCACACGAGCCTGGGACATTAAATGAATTTACGGAGCGTTTCTATCGAGGCAATGTGCCGCGCGGATCATGGTTTGATCATGTTGAAAAGTATTGGCAGGTATGCAATCGTAATCGACTGCAGTATATTCGAGGTATCGTACTCAATTACATCTGAAAAACAATCCACAGAAATCGAGATTTTTATCGACTGTTTTGCATATAGCAATTGCTTATTAAATGATACCAATTTAGATTTCACAGGAGCGACGAAGCAACATGCACATTGTACTATATGAAAACATGCAAAGGAATTGCAAAGAGGAGATAAGGATATTGGCCAAGTTCCTGGAAAAAGATCTTTCCGAGACTCAGATCGACATCATCGCGAACCATTGCGCCTTCGACAACATGAAAGATAACGACAGCGTGAATTTCTCTCATTTTGTTGCGGCAGGTGTTTTTGACGACAGCGTTTCTAAATTCATGAGGAAAGGACAAGTCGGTGACTGGAAGAATCATTTCACCGTAAGTCAGAACCAAGAATTTGATGACGTGCTACGGAAAAAGACGAAAGACTGGACTCTGAAATTCGACTTTGAGTGATTATCTAGCTTTCTGATGACACGTACATGAATTCCCTATACGATTTGGGTAACCAAAGTCACAACCGTTGAGCCTTGAATCGCCTCGACACTCCAACCACACGCTGGAGACACAAGGCTGTCACCGCGTCCGAAAACTTTCTGTCAATTTGGTTGAGTCTGCCGACATTACGGCTGTTCAGTAACCGCCATTCTATTTTATGTGGATTGTTGTTTTATTTACATTTTCATCGATTCAAAATAATACGATATTGCGATAAAATAAAAGGATAGGAAGAAATTGTTTTTCAATCACACACTCATAGTGGCCGCTAAAACATGTAAATAAAAGGCAATCATTCAGAATGCGATGTAATAAGAAAACATCAATAAAACTGAAAATGAAGGGACATGTGGCATATTCCTAATTAAACCCTACATTTCCACAAAGCAATATAATAAATAATATGCACGTTACCTATAGCGACGACTCAGGCCACATTGTGCCACAATGGTACAGAATATCCGCTGACTATTTTGCTTCATTTTTTTTTTTTTTTTTTTTTTAGGGGTAACCTGGAGGAACCGCAGTAAACCTCCACCCCGTCACGCTTGTGACAGCGCAGTGGCATTACACCACGGCACTATTGCCACAAGCGCCCGTAATAGGTCACTTAGGAGTCGAAGGACTCCTAAGCTCCCAACTCAGGTTGCTTCGTTTTTACCGTCAAAAGTTTCTCTTCCTTTTTTGGTACAAACGGCTGTCACAAGCAGGCTTTGGCTGGGGGCGTCTGCGGAGGCTTGTCCCGCCGCCACCATACTTGTGACTGGGATACTGGCCAGGCAAGCTGACACAGATCCCGGGGTCGGAGCATGAAGGCCTGACGGCCATACTTCTCCTAGGTGTGAGAGTGATTGGAAGTATCGGTTGTACCGCTAGGGTTTCGCACCGGCCAGCGTCCAGTAAGCCGATGCTTACCTTAATACAGCCAAATACTCTAATCGGTGGAAAAAACTGGATTTGAATAAAATAGTACTTACGGTGAGCACAATCATAATAAATAAACAAAGAATCGGTCACCGTAAATACTATTTTATTCAAATCCAAATTTTTCGACGGCAATAACTCCGCTTCCACTGGTTGGAATTGAACCAAATTTGGTGAGGATCGTTTCTATAGACAGCCTAACACTTTCATGGGGTGAACAGAAATTTTTTAAATTTTTTTTATTATTTATTTTTATATAATAAATAGAAACTTTCTTCTCCTGTAGCAAAGCGGTTACTGGCTGGAATTGAACCAAATTTTGTGTGTAGGCTTAAATTAGGTAACCCAACAATTTTATCAAGTAGTCGGTACGATTTGAGAAAAAAAGTCATTTTTGAAGAGCCCTAGTGTACATGCCTTATCTATTTTATACTGAATATTGCACCTTGTGACGTTTTATATTAAAGGTCAGTCACCGTTACTGTGGTAGTGTTACTTAATTTACAAGGAGCTTCTTTGAGGTACTGAACTTCAATAGTATATTCTTATTGATATGAACCCGAATATTTTCGGCTGACACTCGTCAAGGGCAATCGTCAGCAACTAGTAGAGAATTGGAACGAATATTGTATATCAACAATCAGCAGTTGTATCACAAAATATGACGTCACCGGCATGAAATCTCGAATTATCGGGCCGTAGAGAGCGCTTAAGCTCAATGTACTTACTCTTAGATGTTGCACATTATGCACAAACTCATTCTGTAGGCACAGGCTCGGATGGCGTATTTTGATAAAAGTCGACTTCAAGGCAACCAGATGAAAGTGTGAACAATGAACATCAACTCCCGACAACACGGAACTATCATAGACTATCCGGTTCAGGACCGGGCAATTTACAATCAAATCCGAATCAAATATCGACGATATAATTGAATCAATAATTTCCACTACCTCACAATTACTGGAATAGGAAACCAGTTAGACTTTGAAATATTGGTAGCTAAAGTCAGCCTGAGCATATGCGGTTCTGTGAAGTAGCCCTACTTGTATAGTACACTGCTCGGTGCTCGCGCACATTTCTAGTGTTTATGTGCAGTATGTCAGTGATCTGCGTTAGGATTAATGATTGGGGAGGCAGATTGTCGTTCTAAATCTGATTTGCTGACATATAAATCCTTAAATGTGAGCTTACACAGGTGAGGATTT
The DNA here is from genome assembly GCF_051294905.1 of Botryllus schlosseri. NCBI lineage: Eukaryota > Metazoa > Chordata > Ascidiacea > Stolidobranchia > Styelidae > Botryllus > Botryllus schlosseri. The sequence goes on along the minus strand of NC_137245.1, from coordinate 20,161,426 downwards.
GTTTCTTATCGCGTTCGCGCTGACCACGCACCGTTATAGATAAAGAACAGACCTGGGCAAAGTGCGCCCCGCGAAGTCATTCTGTGCACCCCGCGAAAGGTTGCTTGTAGTTCATAACATTAAACCTGCTTTTTCAATGTTGATGCGTGGATTAAAACCATAGGCTGCATCAACTAAACCGGAAATTCGTTTACTTCGATGCCTGTTCAATAATATGCCTCGACGCTGCCTACGTACCTCGCTTGCGTAATCCAGATTAAAAATAACGATAATGTGGCAATGTATTAGTAGCAATTATATTCACAAGAAATCACTATTTCCATATATAGTTTAGGTCACACCTTCTTTGTTGTCACTGTCACATAACGCATTATACGATACGTGTCTCAAATTGTTACGCGAGGCGGTTCCAAATCCCCAATTCGTAAAACGAGTCAATCAGTGCTGGCGATTACTATATGACTCATCATATCTATCACCCATAAACAGGCCGTGTTATTTTTGGCATTTCAGGAGCCAGATGCCAAAACTGCCAAAAATAAAAATTTGAAAATGCCAAAAATAAGCAATTTTTGGCATATGCCAAAAATAACACGGCCTGCCAAATAGTGTGTTTCGTTCATTATGTTGTGTTAGCAGGACCGCGTTACAAGTGAGAAGAGCGTTTGTGAAAGTCAGGTTTCTTAATCTGGGTCCAGCCCACCCACTAGGGGTGAAAGCATGGTGTCCTAAATGGTGTGGGAACAGCGAGATTGAACGGCTGACTGCATTTGGTTTACGTCATACTTTCCATTTGTGTGTCGAGCACTATAAATTTGGCTTGTCGAGCACTAAATTTGATAAAACGGGTATCAATGAGAAGCTGCCGCAGTACTGATTATTAAAATCTAAATTATATTCTGCTCATGGAACCAGAGTTGGATCAATTACATTATTTCAGTTCAATTACAATTACTCCATGCTAAAAATATCAAATTACAATTACAATTACTCCTTGCATGCTTCAATTACATTACAATTACAATTGCTGCTGTTGAACATGTAATTTAATAATCATAAATTCAACCGTGCTCCTTGACAACCGTAGCGTCGTATTTAACAACAATTCAAATCTAGTTCAGATTGTGTAGTAATAAATGCGTTTATGTGCGTACATAGTATGCTATGCGAGATGTCATTGTGGCGTAATATAAGCGTGTTTTGAATGCTCGGTAATTATGGCTCACGTAATTGGAAATGTAAAATGTTATTTACCTAATTTCCTATGGGTTAGGATTAAGGATAGGGTGCAGTATGTCGTTGAAAAAGTATTATAATGTATGCACGTGTTGGATTTGCGTCTATAGTATATAATTAAAGAAATAATATTATTTTTATCGAGGGACGTAGGAATTAGGATGAGGAGTGAAAACAAAACCGTGCTTTGTCAGATAAGACGTAATATAATATCCAGTGGTCTGGTTAGTTAGCCAGACGAAATAACGATGCAGCATCGTGATCTGAAATCGTATTGTAGATTGCCAACCCACTGATAGATGAGCAAGATGTGAGTCACGGATGAATACACCGACAAACATACTGCAGAGCCGGCTAAAAGCAGCAAACTTTGTAGTCCTAGAGCTGGCGATCCATGCGTCCAAATTTGATGCATCTGGTCTTTATCGTAAGCTATTAATGTACTAATTCCGAAAATACAAAATATAATCTCGTCAGGCAATGTAACTGCTCCAAAATAGCCGTTTAAGGCCGACTGTTCTGAAAAGTGAGAGCGCTGCAGCAGCATGACCACAACAATTACCAATTACGCCCAGCGATTGTTCAGAACAATGCCGACTCCCAGACTTTCACGACTATTTTGGGATGGTACCATTGCCTGGAAATATACTTTTATTGCGGAATCAGTGCGACACTAGCTTTCGATTAGGACCATACATATCAAATTTCGACGCTTGGATCGCCAGCTATGGGAATATCAATTCTGCTGCTTTTAGCCGGCTAAGCAGTTCGCTTCTCGGCGTATTCAATCGTGAGTCACGTGTTGCGAATCCATCCGTTGGTTAGTAATCTAAAAATTGTATACAATGGCAGCCGAGGCCAGCATAGCGGTAAAAATAAAAAAAACTTCGCCCGCAAGGGCGCAGTCAAGGGCTTCCGCGAATGGATCCACCAAATTCCTTGTCGACATTTAAAGAGAATGCATTATAAGTCAATTGTTTAATGTTGTGCTTGTCAGGTCTCAATAGCAATTTAATGTAATTGAAATTGTAATTGAGCAAAATTTTTGTCAAATTACAATTACAATTACACAAAATAAAAATGCTTCAATTACAATTACATTACAATTACATTGAAAAATGTAATTAATTACATTCAATTACAATTACAAATTACAATTGATCCAACTCTGCATGAAACTGGAACCCCCAAAATCAACCACGATTTTTGCATTGTGATCGAGTTGAACATTGTGACGCAACAAACTGTCTGGCTATTTCTGAGCTGCATAGTCTCGTTTCGCCAGGCAGTCTTGTTGCGTCTATGTTCTTAAACAACCTAACCTTCCCAGGACTCTTCCATGCGAGTTGGTAATATTAAAGCCACCTGAAGTGACAAAAGTCCTCCGAAAATATATCGCTAAACTGAAGGAGAAATGCTAGTCAGGCTACTAAATAGAATGTGTTGAGAGACAACACAGGAAACTCCCGGAAAGGGATCGGGAAGAAAATTCTTTCCGCGATGAGATCGATGGCACTGGCGAAGTGATCTCTTTTCATGATGCATGGAAGCCGGTTCGGCCCTCCAAAGATTTTGAAGCTCTGAAAACCTTTTGTGGATGACTGGTAACATTCTTTCCCTCAACGGCTACTGTTGAAGCCGATATTTCCCAGATTCGCTGGGCGAGAAATGAATTTAAGAGAAACTTAGCTGACCTGAGTTTGGAAGCACTGTTACAGTGTAAACGATTTAAGTCTATTCAACAGCTGTAACAATCAGCTGTTGAGCGTGTTTGTTAGGCTTTGCTTTTTTTTGCTTATTGGCGCCGATTCCGATGGTTACTGCACATTTTGTGGTTTCGTTTGATATTATTAACCTATGAAATCGTTAGGTTTTTTCTTCTTATTGTTTGTTGGCACTGATTATACGTGGATGCTGCACATTTTGTGGTGTCTTTTGACAAACTAGCCCAAATAAAGCGATTTTGTGACTAATTCGAGGCAGAAACTATCTATTTAAAGGACGATGCCAAAACTGCCAAAAATAAAAATCGAAAAATGCCAAAAATAAGTAATTTTTGGCAGTTTTGGCATATGCCAAAAATAACACGGCCTGCCCATAAAGGATGAAGGGGCATGTCAAAAAGAGAAAGCCGAAAGCTGAAATTCAAAGAATGTTTGGAGCACTAAGGAAAGGACGTAGTTGTCCTTGATGCTTTTTTGCGGCATTTACACCAACTCATGATATACATTCACACGATCAGTGCATATGCATCCCATGAGTGCACGGCGTGCATCTGCCGCTGGACAAGGAAGGTACAGATATAGCCTTGTACGACTTTCCAAGTCTTGCACCACCCCTCCATGCTATCCCAGTAATGTATGGGCGCCAAACGGGGAAGCCATGAATAACAGTGATATTAATCAGGTCTTAGGTCCGACCCGGCCGCGGATCGAACCCACGACCCTACCGATCAAGAAGCCGGACGCTTCGCCATTACGCTATCTTGTCGGTAGCGGTATACTAAATACTTAGCCTGTTTGTCGGTAGCGGTATACTAAATACTTGTATACTGATGTTAGGTTAGAGGACAACCCATCCTTTAAGTGTTTGCCGAGCATATCGCCGAGATTAAGGATTTTACTAATTACAAACACACGAAACGTTCGGTGAAGGAAGGGCGAATTTCAGAAAAACTGCAAACTTCGCTCAAAATCAAGGCTATTTGAGCTGCACACTGCTTGGAGTGCAGCAACCAAAACAAGCTTTGTACTTTCCCATATATGTTTCAGTGCAGTAATTCTCGAACTGGGGGGGGGGGAGGCGCGAAGTTGAAGTTGAAAGAGTTTTTTTCGCACTCGGCGCGATTGACAACAAGCATCTAGTACCGTTATTGCTCTGTGTATTTTCCGACTTTGATATTACAGAATTCTGTCATCAACAACCATAGCCTTCCCTGCCATCAAACTATCCGTCGGTATTGCTAGCATTCTGGTTTCTCTCTTTTATGTTGTGATATCTTGATAGCAGGGAGGCGCGGGAGGTCGGGAGCGAAATTTTTCACAATCACAAAGGGGACGTGTTGAAAATAAATTTGAGGACCACTGTTTTAGTGCCTTAATAAGAGGACGTGGACAGGGGTTTGAAGAGAATTATAAATGTATGTTGTTTAACATTGTTTCGAATCATGATAGCAAATTCATATTCTTTTAATTAACCGCCACCTTCTCATTGTCTAGCATCAACGATGGCGAGAAGCGTATAATTTCAGTGCTCGAAAAAATCGCCTTTTACTGCTCGACTCGACTCATTAGAATTAATACTCGATTCAGATTCGTAGGGCCCGACTCGAATCATTGTGCCCAGCCCTAGCGAACGTCAGTGATAGGGTGAATCAAATTTAAGAAACATTTTATCTGTATGACGTAATAATAACAAAAACAATCAACTAGTAGACGGACAAGATACGGTAGTAACGACGGTACAAAACAACGTTAACGAGTACATATTCGGTTATAAATAACCGAGAAAACAACAACACACAACATCAATAAAATATTCCAAGAGTGTAGAGGCGTTCCTTCTGGCGACAGAGAATCGGCTTTCGCAGCTTTATGATCGTGGATTCCTGGACCTTCAAATGAAAAAGAGAACGGCCACAAGCCACTATAGAGAATTGACTGTCATTGTAATGATCAGCACATTCTGGATGGGATAAGAGATGCTGTCCAATAGCCGAATTACAAGCAGCAACTTGATCATAATCACCAGTGGCGGCTCGTGACAATATCGGGTGGTGGGGCAAGGGCTGCGAGCGACTTTTATCAACATGACGTCACAATGGCGTTTTCCAACGTAAAAAAGTAACTTTATGATGGTCACATGAATTTCCCGACAACAGTGATTTTAACGTAGGTGCCGCGAGAGGTTTGCCGGTGAGCCGTGACTTGAAGTGTGGTAAAAATGTTTTATTCATTTATTTTTAATCAAAGGATTATTTTACAAAATGTACGTGAACTAAGAATCGTCCCTATGCCACGAATCAAGTATCAGGTCATCCTTAGTAGCATGCGTTTTGATTTCATGGTAGAGTTATAGATTACGCAAATCGATAGACCCTAAAATCCGACCGTCACCCCAAATTCGAAATCCGGATCCAGTCCGGCCAGGTAAAAAAAACATTGAAATCCTGCTCCGGCTCCTGAACCGGACTGTGGCCATCTCTGGTTACGACCAGGTGATAATAGGCAACCAAAGCGGAGGCACCCGGCGTACGATTGGATCAATAGACTGGACAACTTCTAGACCTCTCATTTTCGCTCTAAAGGCAACTGCGTAAACTACGTACGGAATAAAGATTCAATACGATTCATGTTCGCACTTGACTTGACCTGACTAATTCCAATGACTAGAACTCGAGAGATTGCGTAAGCCTAACTGGAAAGGTCAACGAGTTCGGACACATACGCAATTGTTATCTCATAGATTGGGCTTGTCATATTGAATCCAGAACATCAATTTGAATGGTCTTTGAAGAACTAAGGACAGCAGCCTCGGAACTTCGGTCTCGGAACAACGTAGGACATTTTGGCCTTGAAACTGGAGACTGTGACACAACACATACGGCTTACTGTCTATAAGTCAGCTGCGAAATCGCCGTTGGAAAATATATTAATCAATAAATACATGAATAAAAGCCGTAACTTAGTATACTGTTACAAGAAATCATCGAGAAGTAGCATACGCAATCTCATAACCCATTCCGGTATGGTACACTGTCAAAATCAATGCAAACAGACGAACACCGAACTTTGAGTAAAATAGATCGAGGAATAGGCTGATCGAATGATCAGCTGTTAGCCGACATCGAAAATGAAATAGCTATCGCAATTGACAGGGGATTGTAAGCAAATGGTTTGAAGGCCACAATTTCACAGTGAAATGGACATTGGCGAACATAAAATTATGTGAATATTTGAATGCAAACCGAGAATCTTGGTTAGCTGTTTCATGCGATCATCAAGATATACCATTGGAAATATCATCACCGATCTCGTTATGGAACGCAGACTATAGATTAGCACAGACCGACACCGGCATTTGCGTGAGATCCGCAATGACGTAGGTAGGCTAAGTATCAGATCAGCGCGCATCTCTACCATACTCGACCTCGAAAACGAAATAACTGCCTCAATCATTGAGTGTCAACTTTAAGACTTGGCACCGCGTTCGATACTAAAATCAAGACATACCGTGTGAAAGCTCATGACAGATCTAGGTATGGAACATCGTTAAAATCAATAGAGACCAATAACGGCTTTTGCGTAAATTTGTTGGCGATAAATGAAGAGTCAGCTCTTACTCGACTTTGGAAACGAAATTACCACCCACATAGTTCAGTGACAAACTTAAAACTTGTTACAGCGGTCGATACTAACACTTACCGTGCCAAATGTCATGACCGATCTCGGTATAGAACATCGTCAAAATCAATGGAGACCAATACCGGCTTTTGAGTAAAATCTGTTTGCTGTACTATGTACATGATAGATCAGCGCACACTGAACTTCGGAAACGGAATTACTACCATTATCTTTAAGTAGCAAGCCTGAAACTTGGAGCAGTGTTAAATACTACCTTCACGACATATCATACCAAGTTTCAAGAATTATCATGGTGCGAAACACCGTCAAAATCGACCTATACCAGCAAAGGTCGACTCAACGCATATTACGGTAACCGAGTTCAGATATAGATACGATTGTTACATCACACCTTAAGGGCGAGTAGGCATATTTGCCCCGGTTGCTCGGCCATTTTACGAATAGGAGAGAGTAAATCACCGTTTCTTTATTGTGCGCGGCTTTGAGAGAATAGATAGTGAAAGCTTGTTATGAGCGCTACCGGGGCAAGCCCCGGCTAGGCATTCACAAAGCGGAAACACAGAAGAGAATTCGATTTTCGCAGAGACTTCGCTATGTATGGGCGTTTGCAAGCGAAAGCACAAGAAGAACGCGGGTTTCGCTGTGATCTCGGTATATATTGATTGCTGTGCGTCTATAAATGGTTAAATTGTTATTGAACAGAATTTTAGGTGGGGCAATGCCCCAGTTGCCCTATAGGACGAGCCGCCACTGATAATCACGCAGTGTGTCAACAGACTGCGATTATGGAGTTGGAGAAACATTAGTTATTCTAATCTGCCGTGGGACATGCTGGCGAATTCTATATGCTGCAAGCGCTGAGACGTGCGACCTACATACCGACTATCACATCGGCACGTGTATTCATATATTATATTGCTTTGATTTGCCGCAGGTAGCACATCCTTTTGCGTTGTTGGCATCAGAGATTTCGTCATGAAGATTATCTGCGGTTCTACCTGTGGCAAACAATACCTCACTGACGATTTAATTTGTTTTTCAAACCTTTTGGACACTTTCCCAATCCAAGGAAGATGCAAATAAACAAGACATTTTCTAGGTCCGAACGGTTTAACTTTTCTGAAATCTTTGAGTTTACGATCCATGGTCATTTTAATGATATGATCAGGATAACCATTTGACTGAAAGATTGACCGAATGTTCTTCAATTCAGAATCAAGTTTCACTCTACTACAAATCATCAGAGCCCTGTGCACCAGAGTTCTTATTAAATTTACTTTACGTTTTACTGGACAGAAAGAATCCCACGAAATGTATTGCCCACTGAATGTAGGCTTACGGTAAACTGATGTAACAAAACTAGCACCCATCTACATTGCTCCTTCACGATTTGGCATTGGATAGTTCAAATTGACATAATTGTTATCGCTGACCGTGCAGCGTGAATGTGAATGTTTCCATACGGAGTACAGCTGAAGGCGAATTGCTTTTAGTAAATATTTGCTCCGAAAGCTGAATGGGAAATTATTGACAACGCATTAAATGCATACGACGCTCGGATAAACTGCATGCGGATATAGCCATTCGAAAATTATGCGATCGATTCGCTCTGTGCTTGCTGTACAGCACAAGCTTGCATCTAAATTATAAATTCATCTAAGCAGGACCGTAATAGGCAGAGATGTTGCGTACCGAGGATATTCCTGTTCGTGTTCTGCAAATGATCTGAGACTCAATCTTAAAGATGTTTGAAAGAGAATAGTGTAAGTTTCCATGTCATGAAGCAGCACCCTCTCGTTTTAGTTCGATGCTTTCGCAACGTTATGTCGATGAAATATATCATCAGTAAATATGCTGCCCGTGGTATAAGCTCGAGTCGGTCTGACTCGACAACGCTGTATTGTAATATATTTCCCGACATAATAGCGTTGAAAGGAGGTAATCAGTCTGCGATCAATCAATTTTTTCAAGGGTTCTAATTTATGATAATTCCATGTTCAGCAGAACAGCGTCTTGCAGCTTATTGCTGAATGCAGGCTTCTATTTAACGCAGTCATCATGGTAAATCTCGTATTGGATATTCCAAGAACGCCCCCAGCTGTGACTTTACAGCGGCAAGTATCGCCAGACAAAGTAGAAAGTTGGCAAATTAATTGCGAATTGGTTCTTTTACCTGCCTAGTGGCTCCCAACTTTTTTCGACTCATCGCCCCCTTTTCAATCTCGACACAAATTTTCGACCTCTTTCCATATTTCCGAAAAAGAGCACATATAATCGGGAAATTTATTCACCTAACTCTGATCACTGATGACAGTGATGAGTTTACTGAAAAGGGCCATCTTTCAGAGGGGGTAGGTGCTCGAAAAACCGGTTTCCGCGTCTACTTTCCGTGAGTTGACATATTTATTCGCGTCATATGCAGAATGAGCCGCTTTCATGCGCATTTTTTGACAGTGTCCATTAAATATATCTCACTGGACGGGCGTTTTAACATTTCGCCCTCTATCGCCCCCAGTGGCCCCATTTGGTATATTCGCCCTCTTGTTTCTAAAATAGCCCACCGGGGGCGGTGGGATGGGTGATATGACCCACGTTGGGAACCACTGGATAGACGGTTTTGAATGTCCGGCCGTATAATTATGGTCACGTCTTATAATTATATATTTCCTTTATCGAAACGTGCAGGCCGTTTTTCTGTGTGTTAAATGTTCCTTCGTCAGTGAAGACGAGAATGAGCGCTTGGATGGTAAATCAAAAAGTTCAGCCGTACGTTAACCTTAAGTTATTTCAAGTTTGCCTATTTCCTATTCAAGTACATTCTACCCTCGGTACGCTAACCCTAACTGTACTTAGTGAAATAGATACCGCGATGGGCGAGTTTGCAGTACCCGTTCTGCGCGAGGAAACAATGTCAAATGGATTCACCATTCCTATACTTGGGGGCGAAAAGAGGAGACAAGCTCTGAATGAAGTTCTGAAGTTTAACACGAGGCCGGATGATGTCCTTGTAGCTTCATATCCTAAAGCAGGTTCGAAGCATATATGATATTCTCATGGAATCCGGGAATCTATGTAGTGCAGATGAGAAAAGTTCGCCTATACCTAAAATGACTGATGTACAAAGGCCCCATTAATTATATGCTAGGTCACGGCATAGAAAGAAATAGTCTTGGACTTCATATTCGAACGATATAACGATGTCACTGAAATATACACTGACGGCTCTAAATCAGCAGAGGGAGACGGTTTTGCATTTACCATCCCGTCGCTGATGATAAACTTTTCCCAGCCGATTTCCACCCTTAAGTCAATCTTCTCCATAGAAGCACATGCCATTCTCCGCGATCTAAAATGGATCTGCCAGAATGTCTCATACCATCAAACATATCTGATTCTCTCGGACAGTCAGAGCGTGCTATCCGCTATGACCAACTTGCAGGCACAGCAAACGCAGAATGTTATATTTGAATGTGGTCGCTTGCTGAATCAAGCGGTTCAGAAAGGCGCCATCGTTGTCCTGGCCTGGGTACCGGGGCATGCTGATATCGGTGGTAATGAGTTAGCCGATAAATTGGCTTGGCAAGCTGCCAGGACCGATATCGAAAATACCCCTTATCAGACGCTTTCAAACGAAATTAGCAATGCTAAGGCGAAAGCCACAGTACGTCAATACTGTAGAGCGACCTGCCGAATATCAATGAAATGAGCGAGGAAGTCACTATCGAAATTCCCATAGATCATTGACTGATGGCCATTTTCCATCGATGCATCGACATAGGCTTTACGAACGATTAATATTTCGCCTTCGTTCAGGCCATTGCCGCCTGAAAGCGCATTTATATAAAATTGGATGCAGCGACACCGACCTGTGCGACCATTGTACAGTACCTGAAACAGTCGAACACTTTTTGCTGCACTGCAATCGATATGATTTTCATCGGAAATTTTTATTCGACAGGGCGCGCGACCTCAAAATCACTGCAACACTCGAAAATCAACTGATCATCCCCGAAATGTTATCCCATGTTGCAGAATTTGTTATATCTTGTGGTACTTACTTGTAAATCGGTTCTTGCCCATATTTTGGTATATCGATCGCTTATTCTAGTCTGTGACGCACGTGGCCTCACAGGCGAAAAGCGTCACTCATGTTTTCATCAATAATAATAAGGCCTTGAATGCACCACTGGACTAAAATTACACTTGTGAGTCACAGCATAATTTCTGTAATTTCGATTCTTCATCTTCAATCATCTCTACCTCTGCTCTGTAACCCTTGCCAATTCTTCATCTGCTGCAATTCTGCAATCTGACTTCTCCGTGTATTGCATAGGAATAACAATTTGAATGTATTACTGAAATTCTAAAAATTTACTCCAATCTCGCCATTTTCCTTTGGGGGCAGGTTGCTCCCCGGATTATGTGTGTATTGACCAGTTTCTTACTGTGAATAAAGAATATAATAGTTAGACACACGCGACGCACACCAAGTCAGGCAGGTGAATTTCGTAAACTACGCCTCTACAGTCCATTTTATATATTGTATATCTTGAAAAGAAGCCACTAAAAGCTATTAGATGACAGAGACACGCTTCTGCAGGCAATATTGAAGCATTAATTAATATACATTTATACATAACCTTTTCAGGGACAACTTGGTTACAGGAGATCGTGTGGTTGATTTGCAACAACGCAGATACGGCGCTTGCAAGGAAGATTAAACTGACCGATCGCTACGACTGGATGGAGGGAGGTGAATTCCGGCCTACGGAAGGCCTCAAGAAGCTAGATAGTCGGCCAATGGAACGAACAAGGTTATTCAAATGCGGACGTAATTACTAATTTCAATTCTGTGACTATTTATGAATCATTTGAGGGTATTGGAAATCAAACTATAGTATCATTATGGCCTACGAACATGGAATGTTTTTGTTCTTCGGTGCGTTTTCAGAAACTTCAAAACACTAAAATTTTCGACCCTTTAATAAGTGTCAAATTGAGAGCCAAATGAAGGGAATCCGTCTTAATCGAAAGCATTATGTCACGCTGATTCGCAGAAAATGTAGTTCCAATAGGGATGGTGTGAACGTGAGGTTCACGTTCACGTTCTGTGTGTGAACCTCTGAATGTTAGAGGTTCACGTTCACAAACGAACCTTGGTAGGTTCTTCACTGTGAACCTTTTTTGTATATATTACAATTTTCACTTTATTATAACATCTTTGGTTGAAATTTATTGTATTTCAACTGCGGGCCACTATATGCATGGCGCTGGCATCAAAAAAATCAACACTAAACGCTCATGCACCTAGATAATCCCGAAAAATTTACTTGCTTTGATACAAAAGTTTGCTCGAATATTTAGTGACTCTCTGCTGTGAACTTGACCCGCAATCACACAACATCAAAAACGAAATACGCTACATTTGGGTTGTCAGCGAATGCATCTTATTCAACCAATCATTGGTATCGTTGTCTGATGTAAAAAATCTAGCAGGCGTATAGGGTCAATCTTGATCTGATATGTTTATGTTTATTGTATCATAAAAACCAAATCCGTGCGATTGGGGTGGGGGCTACCGCTGTATAACTTGTTGATGGGGTAATATAGGTAGCAAGTATAGAAACCCGTTTTATACTCTGCTCAATATCAACATAGCAATACTGGGACGCCGAATACATTGTCCGGTCTGGCCTAGATCGTTAGGGCGTAAGCTTATATTCCCTTGCAAGTCATCATCGAAATTGTTCGCAAAGGGACGGAAGATATTGAATTTATGCGATTATTATATCATTTGAATGCCCCAGTTTATAAATTTGGCGACGTTTAGAACGTCAATATGTACTTCGGCATTGTGACATTATGTGGCCCGAGTAGTCGCTAGGTATCGTGTACAAATATACATTAATAACTGAAATGTAAGGTTGAAATTGGCAATATGACGTCACGTGACGTCAAGAGGTTCACGTTCGCGTTCACACAGAACCTTTCAAAAAGGTTCGCATTCACACGAACCTGAACCTTTCAGAGGTTCACACCATCCCTAAGTTCCAATATGGTCAATTGGTCACTGGTCAGGCATGTGCTAACTGTGTGTATAGGGTAGCGGAGACGTCGACACACGTCTTTCTCCCAGCAGTTGAAATCATGAGCCCTCGAACCGGACACGTACACATATGCAATATGCATGCTATACGTACAAGTTGGATTACGATGCTAAACCGAAGGGAGCGCATAGGAGACGTCGACCGGTAGCAACGCTCACATACAGGCTTAACGTACATTGCATAACCGATTGCGGTGACGCGACAGGTCCCGGAGAAACACTGACCAACACAACAAACGCTAGGTAGCGCGATAGGACATTTCAATGCAATTATTGCATCAACTCGTCGTGACTCCTCTCTAAGTGTTGGAGGTTTATCTAGGCACGCCTCGCTATCTCATCCGCGTGAGCAGTGTCTTAAAAGCCTAGAAGTGAGTCGTCCTACACGTCGGCAGCTACGGAATCAAAAATAACGATTACTCTGGTCAGCAATATTTTGTTGACTTTGATCAGGTAATTGATTTTGCCTAACTTTTGGACGCTGAATTCAAAAATGATTTCCGTTTTTCTCTATCACGTCAATTTTTTGAGTTAGGCACCCACCACATTGTCTCATAACCCATATAATAGCACCATTTTAAATATTTTGTGTTTATTGCATAAAACGTTTCAGAAACCACAAGCAGTCGAAAGTGAATCAATAGACTTCAAATAAACATTTGCACTGCTTTATTTGGTTGATTTAAACTGAAATTGCTTCTACATGACAAATAAAGTGCGAGTTTCGGGTTTCAAATTTTGGCTAATAACGTATAATTCTGTAGGTTGTCTAGTTTGATAATCGAGCGATAGTCAGCTAACATATGTAAGCACCAATCTACTCTGGTATCTTACCCACGTCATCTTCAGATGTTGGGGAACATTTTCTCCTTGTCCATCTCTGACTATGCCAAGGTTTTTAGGGAAATGATTTAGATATTTTACCTTTTTTAAATGTCTGCTGTCCGACATAAACATATGACTGTGACACATGTGTATCAGGGTTACAGCATGTGTATCCTTATTGTCTGACCACTAGAAAACACAATATTTCAAAGCTGACTCATATGATCCAATCGTGCTCGTGATATTACAATAATTCAATGTTTCTGTATTACTCTTTATGTTTCTGTATTATTCACGAAGACTAACGGAGTGTGCAATTGTTACTGCACCTAAGACTTTGCCATCTTGGAGAATGGCACACTTTAGGATCCCTTTTGATCTACGTATAGGCATTTGCCATTCACTGGAATTGTAAATCGGGATTCCTAACTCCTCCAGTAATCCATGGCAACGGTATTATGCCAATGCCAGTATCACGGCAATTCACAAAGCTACCGAGGGTAGGCCTACGAAGAAAAGGCTGTTTCTCCCGATCGAAAGTGAGATACATTCTCTACCTTGCCAAGTAATCTTTTCTCACTTCATAAGGATGTTAAGAGTTTCGAAGATTTCTATTCCAAGTCCCAAAGCTTATATCAGATCAATAACTCGTGTTGATGGACTACTCTAAGTTCTGAATCAAGTTCGATTTCTGATTCTTCATCATTTGGCCTGCTATCCCTAAGATCTTCATCTTGATCCAAATTGTCGAGCGTATAGGAGTTTCAGGTTACACTGGATAAGCTGAAGAGGGCATTGGACCTATAACTGATAGCAAATGTCATGTTTAATTTTCTTGCCATATCCTGCAGTTTGCATCAAATATGTGTGTGAAATATCCTCGGATGATTGCATCCTCTAACCAAAAATGGGTGAAAATATCCGCCTAGATTGATACCAGTACCTTTTTCCTACATAATGCAATCGAGTCCTTGACTATATAACTTATTATACGGTAAAAGTGTGGATTTTTATATGATATGGAAAAGTAATATGGCTAAATTCAAGAAAATTTGCATATTTTGGGCATATGTCGTAGAGCAAAAAGTTGACGTGATAGAAAAAAAACAGTGGCATTTTTTGAATCAACACGTCAAAATTAGCCTACATCAAGTGCAAAATCAAAGTCAACAAATTTTTCGTTCGAAATTATTGCCCAGTGTTATTGGCCTGCTGGTGTAAATGACCACGGTAGTCGACAAACACCATGAATACCACAAACAACAATAACTCGTCGCGATTATTGGTAACAACACCCATTTCTGACAGCGGAGATCACGAAGTTAGCTTATCTGGAAGAGTACTAAGCAACAAATTAAAAACTGTTAATCGTGGAAACCTACTATGCTGAACCAAAATTCTCACCAGACGACTCGGGATAATGCTCGCGTAAAATCTTATCCAACTCTATGCGCAACGATTAACAATTTTAATCATGAGATAAGCATTCTCCCGCATAAGCAATATGATTTCTGCTCTAAGGGTATTTGTGCGCTGTCGAGATTACAATTCATATTTTTGGAATCAGTGTGACATTATAGCTTTCCATTACTTTTATTACATTTTGCGCAAATGTCGTCCGCTAAGATTGCCAGCAATTCTAATAATTTTGAATGTCAATTTCAGACTCACTTCAAACTCACCATCATGCCAAAATATTGCAGATTTATCAAAACCCATCTGCCATTCCAACTTCTGCCGACCGAATTACAAAACGAAGCTGTCGGTAAATTGATCTACGTCGCTCGAAATCCAAAAGATAATTGCGTGTCTTTCTATCACTTTCTTCGAATGCACAAGACATTACCTGAGCCTGGGACATTGAGTGAATTTAAGGAGCGTTTCTATCGAGGCAATTTGCCACGCGGGTCATGGTTTGACCATGTTGAAAAGTATTGGCAGGTATCCAATATCCATTGCTTGATGCATACCGAGATTGCGATCGTAGGCTTTATCTTGTCGGAGTCACACGTGAGATAATCGTACATGCAATCGTAATCGATCGCATGTACATTCGTGTTATCGTAATCAATTACATCTGCAGACACAAGCCATAGAAATCGGATTCGTTATCGGCTATTTCGCATATAGCTATTGCTTATTAAATTATAACCATTTAGATTTCACAGGAGCGACGAAGCAACATGCACTTTGTACTATATGAAAACATGCAAAGGAATTGCAAAGAGGAGATCAAGATATTGGCCAAGTTCCTGGAAAAAGATCTTTCCGAGACTCAGATCGACATCATCGCGAACCATTGCGCCTTCGACAACATGAAAAATAACGACAGCGTGAATTTCTCTCATCTGGTTGCGGCAGGTGTTTTTGACGACAACGTTTCTAAATTCATGAGGAAAGGAGAAGTCGGCGACTGGAAGAATCATTTCACCGTAAGTCAGAATCAAGAATTTGATGACGTGCTTCGGAAAAAGACGAAAGACTGGACTCTGAAATTCGAATTTGAGTGATTATATAGCTTTCTGATGACACGTAAATAAATTCACAGTACGATTTGTGTAACCATAGTCACAATTGTTGAGCCTTGAATCCCTTGACCCTCCAACCGCATGCTGGAGGCACAGGCTGTCACCGCGTCCGAAATTATTCGGTCAATTTGGTGAATTTGGTCAAGTCTGTGGACATTACGGCTGTTCAGTAACCGCCATTAAAATCTATGTGGATTGGGGGTTGTTTTATTAACATTTCAATCGATTCAAACAATACGATATAAGCGATAAAATAAAAGAATAGGAAGAAATTGTCTTTCAATCACACACCCATAGTGGCCGCTAAAGCATGTAAATAAGAGGCAGTCATTGTGAATGCGATGTAACAAGATAACATAAAAAAAACGAAAATGAAGTGGCATGAGAGCTGACTCGCTAAACCGAGAAGTTAACGCGATCATTCGTCTTCGAGTCATACATTTTGTGAAGGACCGTAACCGCCTCACCACAAACCCCCAATTTTTAGCGGGCCGAGCTGGAAGGGGGCCCAAAATTCTTTCGTGTATGAAAATGAATTATAGAGAATTTTTTAAAACTTTTCCCCACTATTGTCAGATATTTTTCGCTCTTTGCGCGATTTAGTGTCACTAAATGTCTTGATTATTGGGAGCCCTTCCCCAAGAAATACGCATATGTTATAAAAATAGGCATTTCGACGTCAGCCTTTACCGTGCCACAACTCACCAAAACGTAATGAAGTTTAAGCTAACATAGGACTCCGAAAAATGTGCCGTAAAATTCGCCAGTGAGAAAACATTGGCCGAAAAGGACTGCCCTTTGTTGACCAAAAACTTCGATATATATCAAATTGTCCTTAGGCTCCTAAATGGCTGGCGCTCCCTAGCACCATATACTTACAGAAAACGGGTGCATACTTTACGTTTTGGATTGATTTCAATTTTTGAAAGTCCGCCGGTCCACCAAATATTTTTTGAAATTTTACCGTTCCACGAGGCGTGACAGGTTGAGAACCACTGACCTATTACTAGACTTTTACATTAGACAACCATGCATTCTTTATATCAATTCGTTGATGTGAATGATTCGTTGACTGTGCATATCACAATTCACTGACTGGATGAAAGTAGTATTTTCGGTCTTGATGTTGTGTGATTGCGTTCTACAGCGGAGAGTCACTTGATATTCACAAACGGTAAGCTGAATATTTCGAGCAAACGTTTTTAACAAAGTGCATAATATTTTTGAAATTGGTAAGGAGCATGCGCTTTTAGTGCTGCGTTTCTCTTCCTGCTGCCAGAGCCATTCAGAGAGTAGTCAGAAGTTGGAATGGAGATACTTTCTACCAAAGATGTTATGATGATGTGAAGATTTGTACGATATGAATAAGGTTCACGCTGTAGAACCTACCAGGGTTCGTCGCGACCGTGAACCTACACTTTTCCGAAGTTCACACGCCAAACGGGAACGTGAACCTGACGTTTACACCATCCCTACCATTTGGTACATGAAATTGACTCGATTTCGGAAAATTTGTGATGACATGCACGGGGCCCCGTAGGCCCCGACTTGCATTGACTCGGGAAATTTTGAAAATTGGCACGAGTTAACTCCTGTCTTGACTTGGAAAGTTTTGTAATGCCTTGATTTCACTCGAGTGAAGTCGGTGACACGGAATGACTTGTGGTTCGAAGGTAATGATTTCATCCAAACACTGATCAGTGATCAGTGATCAAGATCAACCTAACATGCAACTCACCAATCTCATGCAGATTGAGCATGAGCATTGCGGAAATCCCCCACTCCAATGTCAATTTATACGGCCGTAAACCAAACTTTACGCTGATTGGTCGAGAGACAGTGGCCATGGATACGACGCAGCAACGGAGGACGCTGCATTTACCTAAGCCTAGTTGGCACTACGATGTATTCCTATAGCCGTGTAGACTGCATAAAAACGACAAGATTACAGTTAAATGTTTATTACTTCATCAATAATAAAATTAGGAAAGGATATTAAATATTTAGTAATGTATACTAAAATATAATGCCGAAATACTGCTGTGTTTATAAATGCAGTGTCACCAATGGCAATGAACTGGGGAAGAACAGATTTTTCCATTCATTTCCTTCCAACGCAAAGGTCAGGAAGGCTTGGGAATGCAGAGTAAGAAGGCAGGATTTCAAGCCTACTTCCACAAGCTTCATTTGCTCCTCATCGCCGACCTCATTGCAGTTGCAGTGACTTAAAAAGCCCAGAAATCACAGTGAGCCGAGCTACAAGTCAGCAGCTAATGACCCGATGAATATCGAGCCGATGCATGAGAGAGTGGAAAGAATGTCAAAGACAAGAATAAATGCATTGACCAGTTCAAATACTGTCATGTCGTGGAGCACAAAGCCTTAAACAGGCTAAAAGCACCACTGTTGTGTACAATTATAATAATAATAATAATTTGCTACCACCACTTTGGCAAGGAAGATTTTGCTGCTAGTGCATTATAGATACACCAATACAGTCACGTCTAAAGAGAGGTGCGATTCCCAGTCGCAATCTCCGTGGTGAAGCAGAAGATATGCGCATTGCAAAGAGGCGGACCCTGAACTCCATGCCGTGTCAACTGTCTTCCTGCAATGTTGTGGGTGATGCACATGCGAATCTTACATTGTCATCTGGTGATCCTGATCTAGAATCGCCATCGTGTAGCCTTGAAATGGAATCGTCAAATCCATCACCTGAATCTTAGGGTTAGAAGCCAACGAAGTCAGTCATATGCAGATTAGCTACCTATAAGCCCACAGGACATCAGAACAGAGATGATGTGCAGAATGGTGTAAATACACAGGGCTCTTCGACTCACAAGTAGCAATTTTGGTAGGGTTTTGGACTGCTTTGAGGGGAACAAGACGGCAGGTACTCCATATGCAACATCTCTTTTCAAATCACTTCAAGGACGGTACAGTATGAACAGGTATTCAATATTGTGGGGGTTATTATTGCACGAAGAAAGGGCCATTCAAGACTACTAAGCATCACTCATGTGAATGTAGCAAAGATAGGTCTTGTTATTTTCCATATGGATATCTGGGTGCTTCACATGATAGAGTGGTTCTAGCTGAGCAGACCTCATCTGCCTTGGTGTGCTTGAGGTATCGTAACAGCACATGCGATGAGTTCATGAAATTTGAACTTGGGCAGAAATCACAGAAAAAGAGTTTTTATTTGACCGCTGCTAGATAATTACAAGTAAATCACTCTTATTGGCATCAAATTCAGGCCCAAATGTGAGCCACAAATAATCCTGCCTTCTTATACTCTGCCTTCCCAAGCCTTCCTGTCCTTTGCATTGGAAGAAAATGAATGGAAAGATTTGTTCTTCCCCAGTTCATTGCCATTGGTGGCACTGCATTTATAAACACAGTAGTATTTCGGCATTATATTTCAGTATATGTTATTAAATATTTTATTTCCTTTCCGAATTTTAATATTGATGAAGTAATAAACATTTAACTGTAATCTTGTCGTTTCTATGCAGTCTACACGGCTATAGGAATACATCGTAGTGCCAACTAGGCTTAGGTAAATGCAGCGTCCTCCGTTGCTGCGTCGTATCCATGGCCACTGTCTCTCGACCAATCAGCGTAAAGTTTGGTTTACGGCCGTATTGCAAACGTCCAAATAACCCCAACTCTATCCAAAGTTTCATCTTGGATACGATTATGCCCATTGTCCGGTATAGACTGAAAAGATTTGCGCATTGCATTGTCACTAGAGAGAGATATGTAGACAGCCATTTGGCGATTGTATGTATTGCACCATACCTCTTATCGTGACTAGACAATAAACTCATATGTAACAGATGAGTCGCGCTAACTTACTATGCTACGCTATCGAAGAAACTTCCCCGATTAAAATACCCGAAAGACACCACCTTGGCTGTATAACTGTATATAGCCCATATATATTCGCTGTCATGTAAAACCTAGCGGAAGTTTGGTGTGCTTACGATAGCAGTTGTGGATACAGTTCTACAGCCTACATCCGTACATATTGTACAATGTACATTATTCAAATGAAGAGTTTTTTATGTTTAAAAGAGATGCCTGCTCATAGGACAGGTTCTTCAGACACCAACCAGGTCTTCCAGCAAGCTCACAGAAAGCCAATGTCATAGATAGGAAGGTGTCTTGAGAATGCACCATAGTTTTTTTTGCTCTAATCAATACACCACAAGAATGTGATATAATGAAAACATAGCAGGGTGCAGAAACGACTTGGAGTAGTCTTTTAATCAGACAACCACCTTGGCCTACAGCATGTAAATAAGAGGTTAAATAGAATAATGGCCTAAACTTTCATAATCCGAACTGCAAACGATCTGTTATCATTTCGGTGTCTGATTGGGCGCTCTCGTCAGGACACGTATTTTCAGTGCCAAGCAATATCTGCTGAGCTTGGCGAAATGCCATCAAATGTTGCAACGTTTTTGTCGTCAGCGATGTTCACTTGTACTGCCGCATGTCGAGCTGTAGCATGCATCGGTACGTGTTGGTGATTCATAACATTAGAAACCAGAGACGGGCTCGAGGAAGCTTAACCTGTTGTTGGAGCCATATGATACTGACTTGAGTAATACCTTTTCGAGATGATGTCTCTGTTATTGTCGTTTATACGTAACGACAGAATTTAGGAAAGTAGGCTATGCCTTGCTCACAAGCACGACACAGCACCACTGATGTATAAACAACAGGAACTATTCGCTAGGAAAAATGCTTCTCAATCGCTTGCGGTATTCGGTGTATTGTTGCATGCAGTAGCAGTTTAGCTACAGTGACTCAGTAAGAACCAGAACTTGATATAGTGCAGCAGGCTTAATATGTACGTTCCCAATACAAAGGAAATCCGGCAAATCGTTGAAAGAAGTACAAGGGCTGGGTACAAGCATCAAAAGAGCAACTTTAGAATGTAGGAGCTTCCAAGAGCGGCTCGTATCTGAAAGCGACTGTGTATTATCGTAAATGATTCAATGTTATACATTAGCATGCATTTTCGACCGCGGAATTGCTCTCGTAAGGTCCGGGCTGTGTCTAGGGATCGTAATAATTTGATTGCTGTTGAAAAAATCGCTCTAGTCCAGCCAGCATTGTAGTGATCATATGTAGAGTATAAACATTGAAGAGGTATAGCTGGATACTATACGGTAGTTGCATGTGTAACACAATGTGTGATTGTAGTGGTCTATTTCATAAGCCACGTGATGCAATTAGTACATCGGAAAACCGTCCGTGTAGCCTACAAAACTGTTGGCGAAATAGGCCACAAGACACAAAGCTAATCCATGACGCTTCCTTCAGACATAGGCCTGTGCAGAATTAGCAATATTCATACTGCGGTGTCGCAATACATTGCACCGCGAAACTCGTCCAATGTCCAATGCGAATAGCTCTGTCGGGCTGAGTGGACTACAGAAAGGTAAGCAATAAGCATTTATATTTTGCAATTATCCATGCTTTGCATGAAAACTTCATACATATTATATATATTTATATTTCCTTCATATTACATCCACCGAAGTCATTTTTATTGTATTTCTTCAGACCTCCTCATATTTCTACTGGCAGCGCTGATAGTGTCAGCGCTTCTGATATTCATCTCATGGAGAGTGTGGAAGAGGTGCTGTGGAAAGGAGCTAAAGGAACTTAGAGCACAGAGGGAATTAGGCAACGAAGATGGTAGGACTATAGATGACTAACCTCCGTAGGTTAAGGCTCTCATGCTACGTGGGAACGATCGCAAAATAAATCACCAACGTACAATAGCTTGGATACACAGCTATAAAACTGTTTGAAATTAACCATAGCTTGGGAGGGACAAGGCGGAAGTAGACGTGTGAGTGCATTATTGTATGATGCTGCATTACTGTAAATCACGTGCCGAAGTTCGTGTTAGGCAACTTTTGGCGACATTGGGAACTGGCGGACTTAAATAGCAAAAGTCATAAGCTATAATTTTACATTACGATCAAGTATAAAAATAGTTTTCCTACATGCCCGAAATAATTTGATCCTCTTAGTTGTTGTATACTAATTGCATGTGGCGGCATAAGCAAAGTGCAGTCACTATAGTAAGGCCTATGTAACACCAACCGATATGTTGCATATATGTATGTGCCTATGTTGTATAATTTCAGTGTGATCTGTTGACAAATCTGTTACCAATGTTACATATACATAAAGTTATACTATTATGCGTTGCTTTGCTTCTACTCCCAGTGTATTATCTGCGTGATTCGTTTTACAACTACTAGGATAGCAGAGTGAGAGTGATTTAAGAAGTTACTTGGGTCCTTGCGGTTTGCGGCATGTAGTTGTTCCACGCTTCGCATTCTATGAAATTCAATAAGAAATATTGCAAATACTATCAATTTGCGTACATTACGTCCTATTTTAAAATCAAGTGTTTTCAATTCGGATAATTAATATTCGGATAATAGCCTACTGTTTTAGCTATTGCTTCTATAATTGAGTGTAATGCGATCTTTATTCATTGTGTTTCGTTTCAATATCAGGTACAATGTACATGTCGCTTCTCATTTTCGTACGTATAATTGAGACAAAATTTGAGATCTTCAGCGAATTACATGTTGAATTGTATTGTCACATTGCCTTACATAACATCTTCAATACTCTGATAGTTTGTACAATGATATGATTTATATCCCATCGATTAGGCTACGGTAATCTACTTCGTGCTCAATCGGATACTGATTACACGCTATGGACCGCATGTGGTCGGTCACTTTTCGAAGTACTCGGGTGGATTTTGTCAACTTCTGCTGGTTACTCGAGTGCTCAGGTTTTTAAGTTATATAAACTTTCACTTCTACGTCACAGTTTCATAAAAATGCAGAACTACCTGTTTTCGTGTTTTGGATTATGTTAAATAGAAAGTAGCATATGAATAGATTCACATCACTGTCGTGAATGCAACTACATGACAACTGAGCGATACAGACTCGGTATAACGGTAGACATAAGTTGCACCTCTACATTTACGTCACCATTAGTCATTCTGCCTTGGTGGCGAAGGTGCATATTGTAATTTTGAAACCTGTTACACGCGAGTGACCGATGAAAGTTTGGAACGCCTCTTTTCGATCTACTTTTACTGCTGACATGCGTAGGCTACTACGCAGATTTTCTTTTTATATTTTACTTCAAATGAATATCATTATTAGTGTCGGTGTCTTTAATTCAAAACGCCACAAGATTGCGATACATTGTACAAATACGAAGGAACCGAAACGACTTGGAGAAGTCTTTAAATCAGATATACGCCTTGGCCTAGCTAGAATATGTAAATTTGAGACATGCACTCTCAATGTGAAGCACCAGGTGTTAATGTAAAAGTCAAGAGGTGACGAGGAAGTAGCCTGTGGCGGTAGGCGAGGTCGATATGTCAAATAGCTTTGATATGATTTGAAAATCGGTATCTCTACTTGCATTAAGTAGACATTTGCGTTCATGCTTCTACCTCTACTTGTGTACCAGCAATCACTACTTTTACCATCTCTGCATAGGACTTATCACATTTCGCAATGTCCGGACTAAAATTTGTGAAGTTGCAATCGCGAGATACTCTTATTACGATGCCGTAGGCCACCATTGAAATTTGGACGCCATCATTCCTCGGCCATCCAATCTAGTCTGCTCTTCTTTGTCCAGGTTTTATCGAGTTCACCCGAGAAATTTCAATCGGTGGTAGGTATACTTGCGTGTGTTTTTTACGCCATTTTTTCCTATCTCACACAGTACTGTACTATACTCTACTGTGCGGTACTGCACGGTCTTGGATTTGTTTCCCGTGTGTGACCTCTGACGGTGTGTCTGTATGCTGTGTAGTGTGAATTACGTATATTAGTGGTAGAATCTTCAAATATTTTCTGATGTGGGGGCTCGGTTAGCTTGGTTGACACAAGCATTTTAGCTATAGTTTTTCAGTAGGGCCAGTCTATATACAGTGTCACGGCTGGAAACTATTTAGCGTGCACTTTGTTGACGAGACCAAGTCACGTATAGAGGACAAGCATATAGTCACTACTTATAGTACTGCATGATGCGTATTTCTTCATTCTAAGTTCATTTGTATTGTCCGTGCGGTGCCTTACTAACACGCATCAAGTTGGTGTTATTTGAGAGAAAAACAAGCCACTCCACTCAGTGACATATATTTTACTAGACTGGCCTTCAATTCGTTCGAGCACCGTGACACCACGAGATGACCGCAGAGGGAGTAGGAGCTCACGAGAGCAATTATTTGGTGAATTTCAATCGGCATGACCTCGCGTTTCATTTCAAATCAAAATCAACTCAAATCAAAAATGAAGTATCAATGATTCTGATCTGCCTGCCAAATTTATCGTGTTTCTATTTTCTGTGTGCAATATACGATTAGTGAGTATTGAAGTGTGCTGTCTTTAAAGAATGATTTTACACTTCTAACAATATGTGCGACTGTATGCATTTTGTAAAACTGAAATGCATGGGCATGATTACACACAGGGGCGGACAAACCTGCCTTTCTATTATTCATATTATGTACCATACACTACAGTTTATATATATATAGATTACGAATGCACCATCGGGAACTTTTCGTGTAGGTATTTATGATACCCTGCGCACTGTGCAGGGTGCACTTTGTGCCACGTATTACTGTACTTTGCTAGTAGCAGTGCTAGGGAAAATATGAAATTGTCCTTGATTTGGATTTATATTGTTAGGAATAGGCATGGCATCATGGGTTATCTAATGCTTCTAATTTCCCATGGTACTTTTAAAAGAATAATTAATCGAGATGCTTCATTCACGGCCTTGGATATGCTTTGCGTTGTCTGTTATGGATTCACGACATCAATTTTGAATTATAATGAATAATTACAAATATTCCCAACTCTGATTGCTGCGAATAGCCTTCATTGAGAAGTGCATGCTGATTGATACACTGTCACACAGTAGGCCAGGCCTATGGTGAATGACGCATTGGACTTGGTCTTTGAACTGTATATTGCATCGGGTATAGCGTTTCATTTAGCGCCGGCAACAACATTCCCGGATATTCGTCATGGATTTTAAATGACATCCCGCTGGCATACGTTTGAAATCATCTGCAGTTGCATGCTTACAGCAATGACGTATTTCAATGCATTCAAACATTCCATCCCACCATAGTGGGTTTCGTAAAAGCGGACTTTGCCACTACTGATAGAAAAATAACAAAAACTAGCCTACTTCATAAGTTGGTTAGAGATAGAGCGACTTTGATTCAAAATATCCAATTTGATATGCAACGGAACATGCGTGGCTGGTTTAATACCTCTGTCAGAGATGTCGTCTATTCACGCGACTATATGATCATAAGCACTCCTGCCATTCAAAGTACTTGTTGACACATGGTGACGACATTGAGCTATCAAATCACATTGAAAACGTAACTTTATTCGCCACAGAAATCACGGCAGATCACTCTGTATATTTTACTGACGTCCCGTTAGGTTGATGAGTAGAAGCCGTTATCGGTGTGGTGTTCGGAATGAATAATTTGGTTCCCATAGTTTTCTAGTGTACACTGTACAAGTGTACACTCATTTTTAAACTCGGGGTGACTTGATTCTGGGTATACTTTGCATTACAAATGTACTTTCATTTAAGGCATAGACCCAACATTGTACAACGCAGGATGATATTCCCACATATACCTGAATCTCGAGGTGTATACCGTATATGTATTGGATATTTCGTAATCATGCAGGATCTTTAGTCAACCTGTAATTAGCAAAAACACGGGGGTACGAACGGACATACAGTGCTGATTTTTCGTATCATGATTTCATATTAGTATGAGTGGCGCACTCATGTATGAAAGATTTGATTTTTGTCTCATTTGATCCCATCTATAATTTGATGGTATCATATACTGTCGAGTACAGTTGTGCGGTATTCTGTTTTAGAGCGGGAGAATTTTCAACAACGCGCCCGACCAACTGCACCCTCCTTCAATTCATTCACAGGTCCCGGAAACGCAATCAGTATGGAAACAGTGTCATCTAGCGCCGCCGGTTCTTCAGGTACCACTACTATCGTTGTTACTACTAAATAAATACAGTCCATCCTCAAGATTACCGGACCACGACTGACCTATCGATCTCGCCTCCCATGACATGCCGCCCTATTTCTTGTCGCTTTCTTTTTCTATACTGTATTCTTTACTTTCATTCAGTGTGCATGCCTCCTCTTTACTACGCCTAGGCCAAGGTGGGTGTCCGATTCCATTGACAAATCCAAGTCGCTTCGACATCTTCCTGTCTATTCATTGTATCGCATTTTTTGTGGTGTATTGAACTGATAAAATTGCTAATAAACCAATGATGATGATGATCGTCGTTAGGTCTCAATGACCACTGGGCGTCTATGCGACGTATGTTTAGATAGAAATAACTCCCATCCGAATAAAAGATACAACTAGGGTTGCATTTGAAACAAACGGTGTTTTAAAACTCTTTTGTTTAAAACATGTTTTATACAGTGTTTTAAACAAAGGCCTTTTTAATGAATCAAAATTGTGTTTTTTTTAAGTTGTAAAATTATGGCATAATTGTGTAAATACTCTCCAAAACACATGTTGTATGAGCCTACGAACAATTACCACCCGATATAGCCGACGTATATCGATATGGGATGGTTGAAAAAACATGTTTTAAATAAGGGCTTTGTTTTAAACATGCTTGTTTCAGATGGATTTTTATTTTAAATGCAACCCTAGATACAACACACTCGCGGCTGTAAATCCCAATTAATTTATCCTTCAGTCAGCGTTGCAGTAAATCGTAACGCTCATTACCAGTGTAAAGGTGCAAAATATCATACTGGAGCTGTATATTTGTACAATTACGTTGCTTATATAGACATTCTGGGGTTTAACCTCTTCGCAACTTTTTTCGAGCTAGCGATTAATATAGGTCATATATCTTCATACGCACATGTAAAATGAAGGTTATGTGACCGCAATTTGAGAATTGCTGCACACCTTCAGGAAACTGCCACTGGCGAAAGGCTGTTGCGATTCGCCACTGTTGGGCCATAAATAAAATAAGCATCCGCGACGCCAAGTTTTCAGTTGGTGGCTATGTGTTAGAAACGATCATTCAGACATTGTCTTCTACTACAGTGTTTATGCTTTCGTGTATGGCACTGTATCAATTTTAGGGATATCATGCCTTTAAATCGTGTTTGTTTTCATTGTTGTCACTTACCAGCTGTGTCTCGAGCCATGTTAGTCCTTCCTTATATATACACAGTACAGAGTGATAAATGTGTCACCGTCAGAGCTTCGTCATCAGGCGTTGGTCTATTTCACAGAACTACTTGAATTAAACGATTCCAAGTAAGGAGCGTTGAAATCAAATCCAACGATAGCTTCGTATGGCTTCAAATTTTTCCACATCAGTTTTTCTATTGACTAGCTATAGCGGACGCCAGTAATATTAGTAGGCTGCAATTGCGTATGCGTGTAAATTTGCCACAAAGTGGCAGCGTTATTCCAGTTTAGGAAATTGTTGCCAATTTCCTATCCTGGTAAAATGCTGTCATATTCTTGATATTAAATGAAAGTACATTGATACCGATAATTTCGGTACGTTTGTGCTACGTATATAATCTGGAGAACTGCTCTCAATAACTATGGCTCATGCATATTCTGCGGTATTAAGGAGCTACACATGTTGTCATTGCTGAAACCTATGTCACGAATAATTTCATGGATTTCAGCGACATAATTGATAAAAGTCAGCAGACGGGGTATGTGAGAACGATTTTAAATCCCAATTGTGTCGGACGGTTTTATTGCAAAAGATACTGTATGCTGGTCATACAGTCAGCAGGGTATAATGACTTAAAGTCTACTGCCTATGATACAGGGGCGGGCAACATACGGACCGCGGGCCGGACGGATTTTAAGCGGCTCGCAGACAGCTTCGGGTCTTACGTTATAATGTCGCCCGCAGGTTTACATAAATTTGCGAGCGACGACACCGGCGAATCTATAGGCATACCGTTTCAGCTCACAAAACTGTTATCAGATCCACGGACTTTACAAACAGTGGCTGAATTTGTTATCATCACCTTCGAACCCTTATAAGGCTAATGGATTTCTCAGACTCTTTAGACATGGTGTAAAAGGCCATAGAAGCCGGTCACTATCTATCACAATACTAACAACAACAGCGACAACACCAAAAACAACATTATTTGCGAGCAAACAGTTTCGACCATCAACATTAACAAGATAAAGCTGCGTTCAAATCTAACGGACGTTCACGTACATTCTTTACTGCGAATTTCAACGTCCGTCATGCAGCCAGAGTTCAATTTTGATGGTCCTCAGATGTCTCATTGACTCCAGCAGCTATTGAAGCAGCCTACATTGCGTTATTTAATTCATTAAATACCGTTTTGGGCCTCCATGCTTTAACCTTGAAGTTTACATTGAATAAGATGAATTCCTTCTATATGTGAATAAATACGTGATCAATGTATCGATTCGGGAATCTGGCCCGTCAAGTACTTCATTTTCCAATATCCGGCCCGCCGACTATAGAAGTTCCCTGCCGTAATGTAATAACTGTGGCTGTAGTATATCCGGGTGATGAGTGGGGCTGGTCTGATTTCAGTTCGTTGGTGGTGATGTGTTCTCATCATCGTTAGTGATCAATGCTGCATGTTTATGCCTCACCACAGTCTGTATACTGCAATGGTATGAAATGCGCTTGCAGCTCATTGCAAGGGACGCGCCAATGTCAATCACGTGTTTTGAGCTCTACGTCACTGCATAGCTTATGTAGGTACGACTTACGTGTGAAATATTACCTTACAATGGGCAATGAGAAAGTTGAATTACAACATTACGTAGAGTGACGCACGGCAAAGCGCAACGGAAGCTGACTGGAAAGGTATAGGCCTACCCTTCGTATCACGTCACCAGGGCATATCATTTGGAACTGTACTACCATGTGGTAGAGACGTCCGGTGTGCAACCTGTCACCAGCGAACCCAATGTGATTGACAGAGAAAACATCTTCGGCCCGCGAAGTAGTGCCTATTTTTAATAGCGTGCGACCGGCAAATTGGGTTTCTATCAATGACGCGCGGTCAGGGTAGGCAATTGAGGCAGTACCTCACCTGATGTCATGATATGTAAAAGAAAATTGTGACACCATCAATGATTTTTTATAACACCAATGATTATATGTATTTTCTATCGATGTTCATAATCGACTTATTTCAAAACATTTTGATATAGAAAATCCCGTAATTTATATATTTATTGCTCAAAAATATAACGCAAAACGAGAGGTGCGGCATATGTATGGCATAGGCTGGCCGTCCGTTGGCCAATCTTCACCTGTGATAGCGCAATTCATCATAAGCAGCTCAGGATTCGTAATGACTGGTATTTATCGAACGCTATTGTCGCACTGATTCCGAAAATCTAACTATTAATATCGTCAGATTGCCCTCAAAATCGCCAAGGAATGTGAAATTCGGCATTGTTACGTCTGCAATGATAACGCAGCGGAACAATGAACACGTGAAGCGCAGATGGATTTGCCAGGGCTGTGGAGTCGGTAAATTTTACCACCGACTCCGGCTTCGACTCCGACTCCACACATTTTCAATATACCGACTCCGACTCCGACTCCGACTACTGGGTCTTTAAACGTATCGACTCCGACTCCGACTCCCGACTCCGACTCCGACTCCCGACTCCGACTCCAGCATTATTAGCAATTTACTTCGAAAATTATATGCCACATTGTCGGTTGAATGACTATCATACAACCATTAAACATATTCAAAATTGCAAACGTATGATTAACGGTGGCATGCTAAATTGTTTCATTGTGGCACAGCTCGAATTATCCACTATGCAATTAACATGAAAGAAAGATTTGCTAAATATCCTTCCTTTTTCAAGCTTTTATAACGTGGCCTCTCTAATATCCTGAAATGTATGAATCATTCAAATATGGCAGATATCCAATCCTGTATAAAAATGTAGATAAAAAATCCAAGTGTAGCTCTTGTGTATGAGTCAGCAACTAATAAAGAGATTGAACTTACTAATTTTGTCATTGCACACTATCCTGATTACAAGCACACAAACTCTTACTACTAATAGACATTGGTCATAAATGGAATTTAGTTAAGTAGTCAAAGACCATAACCTATGTTTAGTCTACATGTACTTAATCAGGTATTCAAGGATTTGGACTCACAGTCTTTCTTAATCATTTGTTCGACCCAAACAGCTAAGCTACACTACAAATATTTTTAATTTTGTCAAGTGGGAAGCATCGTTTGGTCATATTTACATCAATTTACAATTTTACAAAACCAGCCGATGCATTTGCTCTGTCACAGTATCATGGTATAATTCCAAAAATTGTATCAATTTTGACTGCATCGCGAAAATGCATATTGCGATTTTCTTCCCCTGTGCAACTGAGTTGTAATTTGCAAGTAATGTCTAATTTTATCTATATCAGGGGTAGGCAACTTTTTCGGCCAAATGGACACACGAGATTTACGAACCATTGCGTGGACAATTGGAATGTTGATAACCTTTTTTTAGTCGTCCGATAACAGCGAACCGAATTAGGTAACATTTCAAACAAGACATATATTAATACGCTCTAAAATTGAAAACAATATGTCATGCAACTTTGCAGTGCGCAATCAGGCCCTGGTCGCGCGAAGCGCGAATTTTTTTTTCAAGGTAATGACTGAATTATATCAATAAATATGTTGCATCTGTATACCACTGGGCTCATTTGGCAAGGACAGGATTATTCGACGTTTAGACATAGCAAAATCGACGGTATCAGTGAACATGCCTCTGTCATTTTGTGCAAATGTTTTGTCGACGATCTCGCTGCGAGTGCACAAGAGAAGCCGCATGTTGGACGACACGTTATCTCCTAATTGCGAATATAGTTAGACTCAATTCTGTGAATAATTTGTATTTATAATTTTCAGAAGGGGGCTTAAATACTGAATGCATGAAATCTAATGACAATGAATCATGCGAAGTACCGAGAAAAATTTCAAGTCAAATAAATCTGCTGTGAAATATTCTACTTTATGGTGATATACGAAGATCTGGGATAAATGTGGCTGGCCCCTGGATACGTAAATGTGTCAGAATTGTTGTTTTAGTCATCATCAAATTTCGCGGTCATACTAATCAAATTTTGGTTGGCCTTGCAATTGTACCTGATGTCATAAATAATTTCGAGAATTACCTCGCAGGCCACACCTAACCTTCTCGTGTGCCAAATTTGGCCAGCGTGCCATGGGCTGGTCGCACCTGATCTGTATGGTTATTAATAACAGCATGGAAAACTGAATGGGATAGAACGGTAACTGCGTGGCCTGTCAATCATTTACGGTTGAATAACAATCAGCAGATAACGATCAATCAACCCCGAATTTTCGGTGGTTTGCCGTGATACTACGGCTTACGTAACAGCCATACATCGGGTGAAGCAACTGTCATTATTATCGTTAGCGTGATTAGTCTAAATTAATTTCATATCAAGTTGAACATCGACGCCAGTGTCCTTTGTAGTTTCTAGTATGCTATAGTGCTGTGCAATGTGTATAGTATTTAGGCTACAAATCTACATGTTTGAATAGCATCATAAATTGGATAGTAATTGGTATGTATATCTAATATCCGACCAGCTTATGCCAACTCCGATCACTTTTGATCCATCAATACAGGATGGTGTTCAATTATATCGCTAGCAGCTAGAGCAGGGGTTCCCAAACTCTTTATGGTCGCAACCCCACCTCTCAATTTGGCGTGCTGGTTACTAAAAAAGGCTATAGTGAAGCTGGCGACTATATGTGCGCAGTAACTCGACAACCTCCCTCCTTAGATTAAAAGAATCAATCAAGAATGTAGCAACGTATATTAGTCTTTTTAAGCGATTTCTATCTATATCCAATCGAAGTAGTCCAAGTTAAATAGATAGAAATACAGATAACGATCTATAAGTTATTATTCCACTGCGCCGAGCCTGCATGTGTGTATTATACTGTTAACTCATCCGCATAGCACTACCGGCACTAGTTCTTGTTGAACGTCATATTGATTCTTATTATGCTCTCGACACTTAGTAGTTTCTGATATTCTCTTATATTTTTTCTGATTAACACATTCTATCTGCCCCATTAACTGTCTTCCTGTGCATCTTACACCGTGCCAAGGAGTTTACAAGTCATTCACTAGATAACGTTATCAAGGTACATCATCATCATCATCATTGGTTTATTAGCAATTTTATCAGTTCCATACATCACAAAAATGCGATACAATGAAAAGATAGGCAGGTGTCGAAGCGACTTGGAGTAGTCTATGGAATCAGACACCCAACTTGCCCTAGGCAGGGGGTTCTCAACCCGCAGACGTTTATTTTTCGGTCCGCGACGTTTTTCGTTATGAACTCAATTACTACTGGGACAGTTATGGTACATATTGATTTAGCGACTTAGCTAAATTATCGCACCGTCTCTGTTTCATTTGATTACTCATTCCTTGGTTTGTTCTGATTTCTTGGTAGATGCTCGAGTTGATTGGTATTGTTTTGAATCGGTGTTCGGCTGGACACTTTTTGAAGAGTGTTTCACTCACCGCGAATGGTTTGAACAGAAACGAGAACAAGGAACGGGAAATTAAACAGCAAAAATTGGATTCGTAACTCTGCGTGGAGAAATGAATCTGCTTGCTCAGATATAAATGGAAAACCAATGTGTCATATTTGTCGAAGAACAGTTGTCGTACCGCAGCGTAGTAGCTTAAAATGATACCACAACAGTTTCTTCTGCAGTTATACACATCGCCTGATCTTAGAAAACGTAACCAGCTAGGTGTCAAGCCGTAAAGGCGTTGTTAAAATTGCCGACGACGTTACAGACGCATCGTTCAAAATTGCTTGGTATATCGCTAAACCCCAAAAATATGCTACAGAATGTGTGATTTCAATAAACCTTTGTGTGAATATTCGCTGTTTCCGAATCTTAGCAGCAAGCACAACATCACCTGACAAATTTCGAAGCTACAGTTATCTGATTCAACCGTGACCAGAATAGTATCAGCAATGTCAGTCGATCTTTTATCGCATATTCTGAAACAAATTGCAGCGTATTGACTCATTTTCGCCGCCTAGCATTGGACAAATCCACCGACTTCACGGACATTGCATAGCTAATTACATATTAATACACACTGAAAGAAAGGTAAAAGAAGATGCCACATACTGTCAATAATTACATTCAAAGTATTTTAGACAAGACAAGTTACTTACGATAATGATAATAGCACTTAAGTGACCCGTTGTACGCTGCTACGTAAGCCGGAGAATAACAGCAAACAATCGAGATATTCTGGCTTTACTGATTGTTATTCAACCGTAAATGATTGACAGGCCACGCAGTTACCGTTCTATCCCATTCAGTTTTCCATGATAACAGTGATTGGTGGTACACAAAAATTATATTGAAAATTCTTTGAAAGCAAATGTTTTCATGATAGAGAAGTTGGAGTCGGAGTCGGAGTCGAAGTCAGGGTCATTCTCACAAACTCCGACTCCGACCGCAGTCAGTATTTTCCCACGACTCCGACTCCAGCTATTATAGTTTTCACGACTCCGACTCCGACTCCATCAAGCGAAAATTACCCAGACTCCGACTCCGACTCCACAGCCCAAGGATTTGCCTCATCTACTGTCAGCTAACAATCCGACAATATCTACGCAGTTATACAAGGCTCCATAATAGACTCCGAAAACCGTCGGTGTATCGTGTATAGTTGTGACGGCCAACATGTAGTGCAGAACAAATACATTCCCTTGATGATATATCTGCTATGTATTTTCCATCCATATATGGTTATGGTTATATATACTTTCAATTGTGGATACGCATAGTAGCCTCTTGCGTAGCCTGCGTGTGAATAGTGCTAATGTGATAGGAAACTAGTCGCCAATTGAATCAGATACCATTTTGGGTATATATATATAGAGAGAGAGCTGCATTTAAAACAAATGGTTGTTTAAAACACCTTGTTTTTTAAGTTGTAAAATTATGCCATAATTGTGTAAATACTTTCCAAAAACATATTGTATGAGCCCACGGACAATTACAACCCGATATGGCCGGCGTATCCGATATGGGATGGTTGGAACCCTCCAAATCAGTGGTTCTTAACCTTGTCTCCAGCGCCCCCAGGGGGCGATTGGACTTTTGAAGGGGGCGTAAACGCCCAGGGGGAAAAATGGAGGGCACTGGGCTCAGGGGGCGGTAGCGGGAGGCGCTGAAGAAAAATGGCTTCGCAGTAGATGGTGTAGTAAGGACATATGATTATATAGTAGAACAATGGTTCTATATATCCCTGACTTCTCATTGCAAAAACGAACATTCGACAAAATCCGTCAAATAACAACGTTTTTCGTTGCGCTCATCGCGAAATATCCCCGAGCGATGTTTCCATGAATGCTGTGGTTTATTTTAATTCATGTAAAATGAATTTGGGGTACTTTTGGATTGCCAATTCCCCGTTAAAACACTCCCGTCACGTTAACTACTCCAAATTGTTTCAACATCTTCCAATCCTTTCATTGTATCGTAGTTTTGCGGTGTTTTGAAATGAATATTATTATTAAACTGATACTTATACTGATAGCTCGAGTTATTTTCCACAAAATGTTTTGAACTAGGTATTGTATCCTGCAGCGCACTGCGTGTCGAAATCGAAAAGACACTGTACTGCACAACTTTTGAGAGTGATGCCCTTTTTACATTAAAGATGTTTCGAAGCATTTAGGTCAAAATAATTACCTAAATATACTTGTATCAGAGAGATTCAACATTAAAGCGTCTGAATATTTCTTCATCGTGGCTTAAAGCAGTGCTTCTCAACCCTTTTCAGTTCGCGCCCCACTTTTTATCCAAGTTTAATTGCGCGGCCCACCAGACACCCTTTCGCGACAAACGCTCAAACCGCTGCTCATGGGCGCCAGTTTTTATGTTTCCAGTGCGGTACAGTTATCTCGTCGCGCCTAGTATAGTACAAAAACACAATGAATACCACAGACAAAATCAGACAACAAAGCGAATATCCAATCAGCGATTCGTCTATTACGTCGAATTTCCGGGTATGAGGAGCTTGATTTGCGGTAATTGGGCTGGATTGCTGCATTTCCCTATCAACGTTCGCAAAGACTTTGAAGAAAGAATGAATTTCAATCTCACGCATACACAATAACGCACTGTCGAATTTCACGCTCCAATCAATATGATTGTGACGAAATCTGACTCCCGAATTGTGAGCACGGCGACGCAGCTTGTGGCGCAAAACAATTTAATTTGGAACAGAAGAATGTGAAAGTACTTTTCTAATCTTGAGAATATAAAGTATTTGGAATCTTTGGAAATTTGATAAGGGGCCCATGAAAATTATTTGAGGTAACAAATTCAACTGCAATCAATGTAGTTCTGAAAGCACTATTCAAGTTCAGTACCCCCAGTCACATATTTGAGGTATCTCTGCATTTCTCTGAGAGCTATAAAGGTGACTAACATTTCAAAACTGGTATTTTGCGAATCCCGCAGCCTAATTACCAAATCTGAACGTGACGAAACCGGACTAGTACGGGACTCATGCACTTTCGGACCAAAAACATATTTTCTCCGTAAGGCTGTAGTGAGTTTGGTCCGAAAGTGCACGAGCCCCGCAGGTCCGTCAATTACATGTACCGGAATCATCATCCGAAAGTGGGAGTAAACGTTGAAAATTTTGATATTTTTCGTTAATTTTCGACTTGCGTGGTAGAGAACAGACCTACAAATTGGGATCTATGATCGTTTCTTAAAATGTCTTCGCGGCCCACCGGTTGAGAAGCACTGGCATAAAGGATGATACTTCTTATTATTGCTACCCCCAGTCACGTTAAAGTTAAGAGCTTGGTGCAGGACTAAATTTAATGTGAGCAAATCTCAACCACATTCTCAATTGATTTAGTAGTCACACAAAGCCATAAAACAAAACCCAATACTATTAACTTCCCGTATTGCCAATCGCAGAGGAGAATTCGGGATGTGTACGTCGATCTCGAATTAACTGCTATGAGCCCGTAGGCCTTACCTGATGGTTGTTACAAAAACCTGAATTTGATCCCGAAAATAGCACATACAATTATACCGTTAATTAGTCGAGTGGTCTAAAAGTGAAGTCCCAACCCGAAACGGGATTCGACCACTTACCCATTGTTTTTACTACAGTCCCTAAAATAGGGGGGCGCCAGACCCAGGCAATTTTTGAAAGGGGGCGCCGGAGAAAAAAAGGTTAAGAACCACTGCTCTAAACAGTCAGTTCAACAGCTATAGTACGTACTACGTAGATATTTCGTCAAAGAAGCTATATCACCCTATATTTTCAATTGTCGATGTCAATCCACTATGATGTCACAATTGAATATTTGTGACGTCTTTAAAAACAAAAAACAAAAAATAAAAACAATGAAAATCATGTTTTAAACAAGGGTCTTG
Organism: Botryllus schlosseri; assembly: GCF_051294905.1. NCBI lineage: Eukaryota > Metazoa > Chordata > Ascidiacea > Stolidobranchia > Styelidae > Botryllus > Botryllus schlosseri. The sequence goes on along the minus strand of NC_137245.1, from coordinate 20,124,722 downwards.
TTTTAAACATGTTTGCTTTAAATAGATTTTTGTTATAAATGCAACCTTAGGTGTATCTATTTGTAAATCTAGATCTAAAGGGTCAGAGCCTCACTAACCATGAACCGCACCGCGCGTCACTAGCTCTATTATAGCCTACCTTATTTATATACAGCCAGATAGACTGATACGTTTGAGCTAATCTCAGCCGGGTTGAGAGAAAGGACGCGATCAATAAAATCACTCAAATATGCATGCTGAATTTACGCATGAGCAATTTTGATTTTTTGTGATATGAAAAATTTTCCGTCAAGTATTAATGATTATTATGTGTAGTCTGCTATCAAGCTCATTAAATTGGTAAGTCTAGCCATCACCGTTACCGATTCATTAGGAAATGGTGGGCCTTGCAACTCATAGAAAGCCGTCCAGTGGATGAAATATGGACCGCTTATGAAAAAGGTTGCACACCATTGCTGTATAGGTGTATAGCATGACTGTAGGAACGCCACAGATTCAGTATAACTTCATACCATTTGCTGACAATGGGCATAGATTTTTATCAATTTCAAATTGATTCTTTTGTATATTTTTTAGCAACTCACACACACACATCCTCACATCGTCCTACATGTCCATTAAATCGCAATCTGTCTATGTATTGCATTTTATGTTTTGTGTCTGAAGCAAATGAAAATATGGAAACTCCGTTTATGATTACTGCCTTATCGTTTCAGGTCCGCTTCTGGCTGCCAATGACCCGTCGCTGCCCTCATACGACACAGTGATGCGGCAGCATCCTGGCTAACACACACGTATATCGTCATCAGCAACCGATTATTGGCCAAAGTAAATATCACTGTGATGCCGATCTTCCCGGCTGTGCTTGAGCTGAATTGCGACCTTCGTAATATTTCCAGTCTTGGGCGCGCCACTGAGATGCAACTACTATCATTTTTTGTTGTTTTATGTTTGTAACTTTTACTATACGTACGTCTCATGAAGGTCTGAACACTTCATCGGTGTAACGGATTTGTGTACACGTTTGGTAGAACCAGTGCAACGTGCGGTGTTTCCCAACTAATTTGCGCTTGAAGCTGCCGTTTTCCTGTGACATCCACATCATGCGATGTTCGTTTAAGTGCAACATAACCGGTAGGGGACGTATGAGATATATCTTCCTTGATAGTCACAAATTGTTCTGGAGCAGTGGTTCATTACGGGAGTTCAGAGGAACCCCAGTGATTCGCTGAGCCACTCACGTGGGTTCACCGGAGATCAAGAGACACATGCAGCTCATACAACAGACGTCACTCTGATTTGCAGTTAATATTCATCATAATTTTTATGTTTTAAAAGAAAATAATGTTTTCATGGTTCGGTTATTTTGCACTATTATTTATGCACAGTTCGTTCTGTGCAACCAGCTTTCTATACTATTGTATCAGATGAGGGATGTCGTAGAGTTATTTACCTCCGCGAAAATACGGGTTTTCTAGTTAGTAAAGGATAAGAACCAATGTTCTAGAGCTAGACTACGGAGAGAGCTTCCACATCATATCAGAACTACTATTACTCCACTCGCTTCATGAAATTGAAGGGGAAAGTTAGCAAAGCGAGAAAGTCATGATAAAGAAGTTGGCTGTTGTTATATGGATTGCAAGTGTTAAACTCCACGCACTTCTCGCCACCATGGAATTGTACGCGTCTCAATTGTATTATTCCCGATAAGGCTCGAAGTTTTTCCGAGGAATTTCCTACACATTTATAAACACAAGACAAGCTACTTAATGGGCAGCTACATTCAAGTTAAACTATCTAACGCGTTGAAAAGTCCCTATATAGAATCATTGTTCGGGGACTTTGTAAAAGACATATATTTTTCTTCCACACGAATTCTGCTGTACTGTCAAAATAGTATCATATTCTGACAGCATGCCTGAAGTATATTAATATCATCTTCCGGTATTCACTACGTCAAGAAGACTCATAGTCATGATTGAATTATATTAATGAATATCAGAAATCAGTTAGCATATTAAGGAATATCGGCCTGGTGTAAATGACCAATTGACCACAGTATTCGAAACTATGAATGCCAAAGCAACAACAAGATTGCGATTATCTTGTGGTCCCGTGACTATATATCGTAACACAATCACATTGGCGGAGTGACACCGCTTTAACAGTCCATATACCGAAAGTGGCGTCAATCCCATACGATGTTTTAGCCGCTTCAGTGGTTGTTTTTCCGATATTTAATCATAAAGATCTGACACAGTTGAGAGTTATGCTAATATCTAATGGTTACATTAAAGATACTGAATCATTTCAACATGGTTGAAGATAATGAAGCGTTTAACTCACACTTTTGTTGTCAGTAGAGCGAGTCAAGATCATATTATACTATTGTAATACAGCCCGAAATTCACAGTTAATCTATATAGAAATGGTTCTTCACCGGTGTCCCGGGAGCTCCAGATGTTCCCTCAATCAGCCCCAGGGCTTCCATGGAGGTCATGACAAACACTCAACTCATACATATTATTCGTGGTCATCATTGGTTGCTTGCAATTAGGCCCGATCCGTAGTCGAATTGCGACTGTCGTGGAGGTGGGCTACGTCTTTGGAGTGGCGTACGACAAAATCACGTCCTGTTGTAATGCCGGTTTTATTTTTAATATTTATAAGCTCATTTACAATCAAGCAAGTGGTATCACGCTGTTGCCGCTCGATGACATTTTCAAAGGTGAAGCCTTGCATTTACGAATTGGCATCTGAAAGTTGACAGCAGATGTCACACTTATATGCAATGAATATTCATTATTTTTTCGTTTTGCGTGAAAATCATATTTCATGGTTTTGTTCTTTTGACGCTATGTTGCACATGCACGGTTTGATTTATGCACCAGTAATTTAGATGTATTATTAGGTGTCAATTGTGGTAGATTTTTTTTTTATGAATCAGCGAAAATTTGCAATTCTTGAAGGCTTGCAGATTAGTGTAAGTGTTGGTAAAGATTGGTTGGTAAAGATTACGGAAGATTTTGACCTTCAAAAAACGTGATTTTGACAAAGTTTTGCCGTCATGCATGTAAATTAAGTGTTTTCCCACATAATGTTAGAATTGTACTACTTATCTTCATTTAAGGTTGGAACTGTCTGTTTGTATGTTTGTTTTGAGGTATTGATGGTGTTTGTCGACTACTATGGTCATTTACACCAGAACGATATTTTTCATTTTTATTCCGTGACCGCCGACTTATAGCACGGCCCACTTCTAGGATTTTTGTAAGACACCGCTTGCGCGGATGAGGTGACGAGGAGGAGCCTAGATAAACCTCCAACACTTGGGTTGAGGAGTTCTGAAGTCGACCACGGTCGTACTGGAACCCGCAACCCATTGGTGTTGCAGCGCAACGGATTATATACCACTGCGCTATCTCGCCACAATCGGAACTGTCTGTCTTGAAGTAGTGGTTTTCCTGAAAAAACTTTTTGACTTGAACACTAGAAAATTTTAAATGAAAAAAACTTTGTTTCAACGAAATCAGGATCTATGAAGAATTCCGTCACGCATTATGGTAGAAATAATTCAAATTTGTTATAGTACAACGAAAGATACTTTGCTACATTCTCGGGTAGAAAGTGTCTGTCCTCACTAAGTAGCTTGCCAAGAATGGAGAAAGAACGTTCAAAAACAGCAGTTGTTGGCTGGCGGCACTGAAATTCTGACAATGTTGTCTACACCACAATTTTAAATCATGCACTTCTTTATATAACAACAAATTTCCACGCAGTCTTGCTTCAGTTAGGATATTGCAGTACGTTGAGCATAGCACCTCGTCAACCTATTTGTTTCATTTGACCGTTTATGATTCACACTGAGCAGACAATGGGCAGTCTGCAACGGTAGACTACCAGATATAAAACGTGTAATCATAAGTTCACCGACAGTGCGAACATCTCCGATACAAACAATATGTGAGTTGCAAAAAAAATTGACTTTGTAAACAACTTTGGCAATTTTTTGACCTAACGCTACAATTTTGACAAATTCTGACTTTTTTTGACATGTCAAAAACAATCGCACTGGTAATAATAGTCCGCTAAGGTGCATGTTAGATTAAAGGAGCGTACTCGGCACTTTCGACATCATCATATCTGTTCACTACATCGCATTGTACGTTGTGTGTGGAAGGGCTGTGGTAATATAAAGGGGTGCCATTCTCAGTAATATTTGTGGGTCAAGGCTCATGTGATACCAGTTTACAGTAATGATTGTTAATCTAGTACATCCAAATTATGATTAGCATTTGAAAGCTAACGATTAAAAAGGTTGTTTCATCACCGTCAATGAGGCTTGATAATGAAGCTTGGTGTTGTTTTTTATAGCCACCACCATCACAATCTGGAGCCGAGCAGTGATATGACCTAGGTTGATGACATTTTTTGGTCATCAGCTTCCTGAATCTTACACTCAGGGTATATTTGGTGCGTTAGGTTGTCGCGAACTATTTGTTCCTTTCATAGGGTACCGCGAGATAGAATTTGTTGAGAACTACTAGTTCTTAGTAATATAGCTGCTACGATGTAAATTGTACTCATAACTTCGGTAAATCCGTGCGCACACACTCACACAGTCCATCATACGATACTGCACTCCACCGACTTAATAGGGTGCCGTGATGTGTGATCCGCTTGCATCCGATAGGAGATATATAATAATGAAACACGTGACAGGAAACCGGAATACACTGCGGCGAGTGGGCGGCTCCGTCTTGGAAAACCGAGGTTTCGGAAGGTCAAAGCAGCGCCAAACATTGAATATGCAGAGATAGATGATTACACAAGCGTACGCGCACTATTCTCTTCTACTCATGTTTATTATTGAAGTTTTTGGGGGAACGCCTATTCGCAAACAGTACCAGTGTATATATCAGTAACCGCAGTCTAGCCACAAACTTACCGGTGTCTGATAGTAAGGATGCTGTGTAAATGTTGTCAACGTGTGGGGATCACGTATCCATTAAACGATGTGTACTAGAATGAGATTTATATCGTTCAAAATCGGTTGTAAATGTTTATGCTGGCGTCTCGAATGCGCGTGAACGAAAGAAAAGTAAGTTATAAACTGCAGCGCCAATTTCGATCTGGTCTCATAAATTGTCAGTACAGTGCTTTTGCCGGCAGGGCATTGAGAGTATACGATCATATGCAGTTAGCTTGTACAACACTACCTTGTAGGTAACGGGAGATCAAGATGGAAATTTAGAAGTAAACATTGTTCCAAAGATGTCGTGCAACTGTCCTCAGTGTGCTACGTGACCTTCACGACAACAAAACAGCGGATTGTCACGTTTGACGAGCAGTTAATAGCATAAAATGACACTTTTGAAAATGGGGATTCGCGAATAGCCACCACACTTTCGTTGGCAAATAATAAATCCTTGTCCGGCACATATGATGAAAGATTACATTTTATTAGTGTTTGTTCAACGTACGGCAGAAATTTCAACTCGGATTATAGAAGTGTACTCGACTCGGACGACAGTGCTGTCAAGGTCCAGTGAACATGAATGAAAACAATGTCAATGGTGGTCGCGGGCGCCTCATCCTATTCCAACGAATATTATGAGGGTTAAAATATGAAACAAACTCAGGTATCCAAGATACATTACTTGTAACGACAAGGTGGTTTACAAGTTATTTTATGCTGCTACGAACTATATCGCTTCGAAGTATCAAGAGTTATACACAAATATTTTTCCAATGGTTTGCCTCATGTGTTTGATGACTTTTTCATATCTGCTAAAAATGTCCGCTCACATTACACGAGATCCTCGTCAAAGGGAAATATCTACTTACCCCCGCGCAATAGCAACCTAGCTAAGAGATCTATCGGCTACTCCGGACCTATCATCTGGAATGTATTACCACAACATATGCCGTGAATTGCCTTATAATATATTCTAAAATGACCTACTCAATCACCTCTTGTCGTTATATTAACACTGTTATCCTACCTCGCCCAGACATAGTTTCATTGATCATTTGATTATTGGCTACCATCGTTTATCTTTCTTTTCTCCTTTTCAACTAACATTTTTGACAGCCAGACTAGTTCACCTTCACGGTCGTATCGATCATTCCTATCTGATACCGAATACTGTGCAGTGTGCACGCATATTTTGTGTACCACCATCATTGGCGTCTGTTTGTTAAGTATTTTGGTTGGATGAAAATAAAGACTCTCTCTCTCTTGCAACTTAACTGCTTTACTAATAGTTGATAGAATAAGCGAGAAATTCGGAATTCCGCAATACCTATCTTTACTTTATTAACGCGCTTACGTTACTGCAATGTACGGGTGATTTGATGGTAAAAAGTCCATAGAATGATTCATCAATTCATAGAGCCTCCAGGGCCCAAGAGTATAGTCATTGCGTATGTGCCAACCGCGTCGCTCTGGAATTGATGCGGTTGTATCTGGTATACCATTTGTACCACGGCCATGGCAATGGAATTCTTCTGGCGACGCGTCACGGACGGATATACATACGTTCATGACATCACTTGTCATAATTGAATTACATCTAGCGGATGTTCGTTATGTAGAAATTCCGTTACGTGGGAAATGTCTACCAGATTGCAAATATATGGGTCGTTTGGTGCTTGTTTCCAGAAGGACTTAGATCGAGGCGACACAGAAAAGTTTACTTGGGATCTGAATGTATTGCGCTTTAGATATTAACCTAGTATAGCAGAGAATGTATTGTATGTAAATAATTATGTGCGCAAAACATGCTCTCCGTACTGTCACACGTCAACAGTGTGGCAGCGGAAAGAATATGGGAGGTTTGAGAATGACATATGTAGATGACTCCCTGTTTTGAAGGTTCCACGGCATGAATGTCTATTTGACGAAATGACGACGGATACAATAAAAAGAATATGCCTGCTAACATTACCAAGCTATTTGCAATTTATATGAACAACAGAAACAAATGTAAGAGTAGGCGAGTTTAACTAAAACGTGGCAAAAGGGATGAATGTCTTACTTTCGATATGTCTTGCTTCAATTGTTCAATGGCTACCTGTCAGTGCAGTATCTCCAACTCCACCTGGTAAGTGACTATTCTATATAGATGAAAATCAAATACTTGGTGGAAGATGAAATTATCCGGACCCGGGAATTTTATTGGTCATAAGGATTTATCTCATTCATAGGAAAGGCAGACATCTCATCAAACATTCCTTGTCTTTTTATGGTAACAATGCGACTATGACTTCGCATTTGTTTGTGCCAAATTAGACTGCAATTATTTCTTGCGCAGCTGTATTCAAAATGTATTGAATACTCGCTCTATCTTTTCACCGACATTTAGTTACAAATCGTTTCCCACGCTACATTCATGTATCCAATCCATTTAAGTTCGGATACACATCATAAAATTTCTAACATGTTTTGAACCACCAGCTTTTTAACAAGTTACTGTTATATTCGACTCAGGGATATATAGAACTCCGGGATGGCTGACTTCATTTTAGCCTTTACCTAAGTAGGTCCAGAAAGTTACCTGCAATCTGCCTCGAAATATCCACTTTTATGCAATCTAGCGATACATCTGTTTCTAGAATAATGATCCTCAACCTTTTGCAGAATAGTTGGTGAGTAAGCTAGACATTCTTCCCAGATCACAACCTTACTGCTGTATGGCCAACCTAGTAAAGTATGACACTGCTGTGTAGCCAACCAAGTAAACTATGACAACTCTGAATTTCAGTAAATCAGGAATGTGTTTAATTTCTACACATATAATCTGCATCAGGCCATAAATAACAGAGTGAATAACGAATAATATCAGCGTCTTCTACCTATTTACAAGCCATTGTCGGGATCCTTGCCGCTGGGAGGGGGGGTTATAGGATTGATTAAATCAACCGTTTCAATTCGCGTTAATCGACAATTACCATGGAGTATAGGGTTGCATTTAAAACAAACATGTTTAAAACCAGGACCTTGTATAAAACATACTTTTTTTAAGCCATGACGTCAAGAATATTCAATAGTGACGTCATATTGGATTGACATTGACAATTGAAAATATAGTGTAGATATAGCTCCTTTGACGAAATATCTGTGCTATTGCTGTTGAACCGACTATTTTGAGGGTTCCAGCCATCCCACATCGATATTAGTCGGCTATATCGGGTGGTAATCGTCCGTAGGCTCATACAACACGTATTTTGGAAAGTATTTACACAATTATGGCATAATTTTACAACATAAAAAGAATTTTTTTCAAAGGGCCTCTGTTTAAAACACTGTTTAAAGCATGTTTTAAACATGGTGTTTCAAACACCGTTTGTTATAAATGCACCCCTACCATGGAGCATTTATAGTAACGAAAAGATAGCACGGCCTGTAAGGACTCGAAATTGTGATAGCAGCATTGTCATCTTCTATGTCACTCAATGAAAGTTGATCAAGAAATCAACACATCATTGATACTTCTCTTCAGGTTCAAATGCAGCCTCAAGGGTAGAAGTTTGGTACATATCATTATCAATTTAAGAAGCATTCGGTAGACCCAGTTGTTGAATTCAGCTGATATTTTGTTCACCGAGAAATAGTTTCATGACCGCAGTGAAGAAATTACCACCATGGCTTAACGGTACATCACGAATGGGCCTCCTGAAGCCCTTCATGCCATTTATCAGTTAAGAAATATTCAGTATCATTGTCTTGCAGATTTTCCGTTAGAGCGATAGATGATTCCATGTCAAAAAACATCTCGGTGAGGAGGCAGGAGATCCAAATATTCAGATTGTGGCCATCTTTGCCAAGATTTCAATGGGATGTGCCCAGTATATTATATCAGGATATCCACTGTTGACGTGATGCAAATGCTGGAACATTGCGTTTGTTTTTCTGGAATCTGCAACAAAAATGAACAAATGATGTATTTAGAGACACAAATTCACCTTAAGAATATATATAGAATATAGATGTATGCAGAGTTGGTCAGTAGTGAAGAACTTCTACTTCATTGCAGTACTCAAGTAGGTGTTGCCTATTTTCGAAGATACATCTTGTAATTTTTAAGCAGCCATCTCCAAACTTGAGTACCCTGCAGGCATTTCACTTTCTACAGCTACTTGAGGAAGTTTAAATACCAGTACGCCCGGGAATACGACTGTTACTTAAGTAGCAATGCAGAGTGCAGACTACTCTAACCACATCAGGATTAATGTAAATAGCTCATTTAATAATGTATCACTAGAATCAGCCAAACTTACCTTGGGCTGACTGAGGAGAGCTCCATGCGTTATTGCGACGATTTGACGAAACCTTGCAAATTGAAAGCAATCTTCAGAGTTTTCTCTTCCTTCGTCGTACAGGCCTATAGCCTATAGGCTATAAGTGTTTATATGGTAAAGACAGGCAGGCCGTATCTCAGGGTCGTATCGTGTCCTGACGATTGTGCTGGCTTATCCATTCAAGGGAGTGGGCATCTTCACGGCTTCAGTAAGAGCCAATGGTCAACAAATGTCATGGCCATATTCTGGGAGTCAGCCGTTGGCAGTTCACAACAGTGCACTTCTGTTGAAGTATAATTCCAGTACTGTAGCATTAAGGTTCCGTTCATTAACAAACATATGCCTGCCTTGTTTTACCAGTCATGTAACTGATGAATAGTATCTGTAACAAGAGATTGGATTCACCAGTTGTTATGGACACTTACAACTGCAACGATCTTGACGTGTTGTTTTTGTATTAGATTCAAATGGTTGGTTATCCTTAATTGAAATGCCTCTTGAATCTTGCACACCGGTAGTGTACTCAGTGGCTCCAATTCTTATACTAGGAATAATCCAGCAATGATCTGGAATACCGGTAAGCCTGCAATACCAGCACAACCTGCATATTCACATATTGGCACAAGATCTTAACAGACGAAGTCCCTCCTAACGGTCGCCTTCATAGTTGACACGGCACAGTGTAAATGTACACTTGTACTAGTACAATGTACAGCCTTGGATGGTGACATACATTCGCATAACATACCGTAAATGAAAAACATACCGCAAGGCGTAATCGAAATCCTAATGCTGATATCAATGTCAACTTGGAAATTATTGTACATTTTGTTATCTTCTCACGATTATTAACGCAGCAAAACATGTTACATAAGATACTACAGAAGCAGAGATATTCCGAAGGCGAGTATACCGGTAAATTGCTGCTGAAGGAATAAGGCCAATACCGCAAAGTTTCAGACTACCTGAACATCTCATAACCTGGTTAACCTCTAGCTTTATAAAAAAAACATAAACATGGATATTATATGCCTCTACCGCTCTTAAAGACTCAAAATGACAGATAGATGAAGCTGCTGACCAGAACGTGCATCAAAACTGAATTCGCGAATCGGGACCTACTTAGGTAATACGGCGATGACGCAATTGACGCAGTCAGCCATCCCGGAGTTCTATATATCCCTGTATTCGACTTTGAAGACGTTTCTCTTTTTACCTCCGCGGTGTCTTTAATGCAGAACGGTGGTTCTCAACATGGGCGATATTGCTCCCCATAGGGAAATTTTGCGAAACAAGGAGGCGAAAATATCAAAGGTGCGACTGAAGGGGCGATAGGGGGCGAAAATAGTAGAACGTTCAATGAGATATATTTATATAACACGGCCAAAATATGCACGTGAAGACGGCTTATTCTGCATATGACGCGACAAAAGGTTAACTCAACGGAAAGTAGAATCGGTAGCCGGTTTTCGGAGCATCTTTAGTCGGAATATGACCATTTTTAGTCAATTCACCAGCGATCAGAATTAGGCGAATAAATTTCCCGTTTATATGTCCTATCTTTCGGTTCTGTAAATTTGTGAAGGGCAATAATTTGTGTCGAGCTTGATAAGGGGGCGCTGAGTCGAAAAAGCCTGGTAACCAATAATGTGGAGCCATCAATTTGATGTCCGATGCAGTATATCCGAATAGTATGCCGAATGCGTTCGCGACGATTCATTGCTCCTTGTCATTAGCGATTGAATATGTACGATTGATTATATGGGCTTTTCTTGATCGGAAACCTGGTACGATCTCGTATTCGACATTTCATGCTGATGACGTCATATTTCGTGACACGATTGTTGATATACGACGTTCTTTTAAATTCTCTACTAGTTGCTGACGATTACCCCTGCCGAGTGTCAGCCGAAAATATTCGGGTTCATTTCAATAGGAATATACTATTCAATTGTATATTGAAGTTCTGTACCTCCAAGAAGCTGTTCAAACCTAGTATTGTATCTTAATGCCATGATTTCATCCCATATTATCAAATTTAAACAATATCGTTCGAAAATATTCTCGTTCCGTGGGCTTCGATAGGATTTAACAATCATCAGTCACAGGCCGTCATTCATTTTGTTTAGTCTGACCAAATATATCTAGCCAGGTCCAAAGAGTAAATATTAATTTATAATGTCCAATACGAAACTTTAGTAGGCATGTTTTTTCACCCTCCCTGGCTGGGCCACTGCCGTATTTGTGTGTTATAGGCTGATGTACTAAAGTAGTCAATAATAATAATCGTTGAGTTATATTTTCATCTGAAAAAGACACACACAATGTACAATGCGATAAGACACAATGCGATGTAACGAGCAGATAGTAGGGATGGTGTGAACGTGAGGTTCACGTTCGTGTTCTGTGTGTGAACCTCGGAAAATTTGAGGTTCGCGTTCACAACAGAACCTTGGTAGGTTCTGCTCTGTGAACCTTTTCATATATTGCAATTTTCACACTTCATTATAACATCTTTGGTTCAAATTTATTGACTTTCAACTGCTGGCCACTCTATGCATGGCGCTGGAAGCATAAAAATCAACACTAAACTAGCATGCACCTTGACAATCTCAAAAATTTACTTGCTTTATTGTTACAAAAATTTGCTCGAAATATCCAGCCTTCCGTTTGTACATATTTAGTGTATCTGTGCTGTGAGCTTGACCCGCAATCACAAGACATCAAGAGCGAAATATTCACTGTATTTTGTCAGCAAATGATCCTTATTCAACCAAACAATGAGATTGATATCGTCTTCTGATGTAAAAATGTAGCAGGCGTACGGGGTCAATCTTGACTACATATGTATACTGTATCATAAAAACCAAATCCGTGCGACTGGGGTGTTGGCTATACTGCTGTATAACTTGTTAATCGGTAGCAAGTATAGAAACCCATTTTACACTCTGCTCAATATCCATGTGGCAATACTCAGACGCTGAATACATTGTCCGATCAGGTCGAAATTGTTGGCAAAGCGACGCAAGATACTGATTTTATGGGATTATTATATCATTTGATTGCCCCAGTTGATACATTTGGCGACGTTTCAAACGTCAATATGTACTTAAGTACTGAGCTATTATGTGGCCCCGAGTCATCGTTCGGTATCGTGTACAGTAGATTAATATAGGCAATCACCTAATTAAAATATAGGGTTTAAATTAGCAATATGACGTCACGTGACGTCATGAGGTTCACGTTCGTGTTCACACAGAACCTTTCAAAAAGGTTCACGTTCACACGAACCTGAACCTTTCAGAGGTTCACACCATCCCTAGCAGATAGGAGGAAGCCGAACGACGCGCAGTTGCGGTATTTTTAGACTGACATCCACCTCGGCCTATAGAGTGCCCGATGTCACAGTTCTTTTCGATGATATTTTTGAAGCCGCCTTTCTAGTTATTTCCATTCCTCGTGAGTGCTTTCTTTCGTCGGGTCTTTTTCTGGGCTTCTCCACTACGCTATCTCCCCCGTCATCCTTGGTCGACGTAAATTTTGACTCTAGTAAAGTAGCGATTTTCATGTAGGTGAAAATGTAGGTATGATAGGTCAAAGGAGGTGTCATACAATCCTGGCCACTTCAGTAAGTAGTGTAGGTAGGCAAAACCCACTGGGGTACACCGAAGAAGGAGAAGTATAACTATGTTACCTACCACTGCTGCCTGCAGGTTGTGCCACTTCCGAACTCGACCTCGTCTTTCTCGTTGACACATCCGCAGACGTGACGCAAGAACAGATTTCCAAGACCAAGGTGACTGTGAATTACGGTTTACAATCGGAGATATTTCCGATTAACTTGAAATCCCATTACTTCGCAGAGCTTCGTCAGTCGCATGATACAGCCGTTTGAAGTCAGTCCTGTAGCGACGCGAGTGTCTGTCGTCACGTACGGCTCGTCGGCTCGCGTGTTGAACAATCTAGATGAAATAACCGCGGGGTTGACAGATTTCGACTCGCCTTTCGGAAAATCGGAAATCTTAAATCTATTGAGCAACTCCTCTCCTGTTGGAGGCAGCCGGAGAACAGGTCAGGCTTTACGCTTGGCATGCGATGAAGTATTGAAATTTAAAGGCGGCAGCAACCGGCGGACAGTGCCGGCTATAATCGTCGTTGTTTCCGGGGGATATTCCGACGACGACATACCGTCGGACTTATCTTGTCGCTCTGATGACACGGCTGACGTCACTATTGTGGGAGTGTCTACCGACAGACGCGGCGCGGCGATATTCGGGAGCAAACATGTGGACGTGTCGTTGGAACACAGAGACAGTAATCTGGAAACTGTTGAAAGGACTCTCTTTCGGCTTATCTGCAATGAATCGGTCTGGAATTATTCGCTTGCGCAGCAGGACCTCGTGTTTTTGCTGGATCGGTAAGATTTGGATTATTAGAAAGGGAACTTTCTATTCATACGAATACCGTAATATGTCTAGCGTCAGTGAACTGTATTTAGCCTGGATCAGTGGTGTTCAAACTTTTTTAGACACGCCCCCCTTTTTGATAGTGAAAAATTTCGCGCCTCCCTTATAGTCATGTCACAAAATGCAACCAGAATGCTAGCAATCCCAACGGATAGTTTGACGGCATGAACGGTTTTGACTGTTGATGAGAGAATTCTCAAATATGACATTAGGACTTTACAAAGAGCAATAACCACGAATTGGAGGTAAATCGCGTCGAGCGCGATGAAAATTTTCAGTTGACCGCAGCTTCGCGCCCCCTTCGGATGGTTTCACGCCCCCCCCCCTCCACGGAGGGGGGGGGGCACCAGTTCGAGAACCACTAGCTTAGATAGTGCGTCAGAGGGGGTTGAAATAGTGATCATCGCTACTCAATTACAATTAGAAATAATGACATACATTGGCATTCAATTATGAGTAGTAGCAGCGATTCTCAAATCATGCAAAGGCTACGTCAAGTAGAAGTAGAAAACGAAAGTTCAGGTAAGTACTCTAATTATGGAATTTGTAGAAGTAGATGGTGTTGAGGTGTAGCAGACACAACCAGTTTTCTAAAGTGACCAACGGGTGCCTAAGAACGCAAACGCTTGAGTGCGTATACTTACAGTAGTAAAGGTAGACAATGACTCCTTGAGTACTTCGAAAAAGTAGGCATAAAGGTCGTTGCCCCCCTTCTCGCCTGTAATGTTTCTCTGCATTAAATTTAATATCTCGTACATATACGAAATATAAGTCATCTTCGGTATCGACCGGTCACGCAATTTGATTGACAGCTCAGTTGAAATACCTCGCGACGGACTGCAGCATATCAAGGATTGGATCTGGGAAGTATCTCGAAGATTCTCGATCGGCCGTAATTTCAGCAAGGTCGCGATAATTGAATTTGGAGGCTCATTGTCCGAAGTAATTGATCTCACCGATGACTTGGTGAGCGCACTTATTTGTTCAGCAAACATGGAGGTAATTTATTAGACTTGGCGGCCGTTTTTAATCAAACGCACTGCACTCTTAACCGACTGTCTGCTAATATTCTGCAGTGAGATAACATAGTAACATGTATTGAATACATTTACAGTGAACTGTAGGTGTAACTACCGCAGATAAATATACTTTGAGATAAAAGTGACCACTACAAATAAAATTTCGTGATTAATCTCGGGTAAAAGGTTACTTACGCGCGCGCTATTGGTGCCGTCTATGTTATACCTAGACTGATTTTCACTAACCGTTTATTGGCAGGAAGTGCTACATGAAGCCATAGACGAAATTCGGTACTACCCTACATCTCTCCAAACAAAAAACATTGCACACGCACTGCGCTATATCGGCCGGAAGACATTTAGTGTTGTAGGTAAGCACGATCAATCCCAACCCTGGTCAAAGTATCGTGAATCATTGTTGGATATCATTAGCGAACGATCCACGACATTTCGTACACCGGAATCTCATCCTAATCTCAACGTCAACTGGTCAAGCAACCAAGGAAGCGCAAATCGCAGCCAGAGATCTTATTTTGGGAGGGGTTAACGTATTTGTGGTAAGAGTATAACTCAGGCTTGTATCCTATAACACACGTCTCTATAACATATTAGACAAGATCAATTTGTACAGACAAAATATTAAAGTATATCGACAATCATATCTGTGAGCCCATCCGTCACAAAACCTTTTTATCTCAACGTTATGCTTCTATAATTGCATTGTTTCTATGAAAGTTTGTTGGGCTTTACATGGCCGGCCTTAAAAACCACATTCATTAACAAATAGAAGTGTCATATATTACGCTAAGGCAGTGGTTCTTAACCTTGCCTCCAGCGCCCCCAAAGGGGTGCTGGCGATTTTGAAGGGGGCGGAAACGTTCAGGGGGCGATATGGGGGGGGGGGGGCGCTGAAGTAAAATGGCTTCGCAGTAGATGATGTAGTAGTAGGACATATCCTTAACGAGTCTTCACAGCAAATTACCAATCCACAAAACATGGAAAATCCCGAAATTTTTGTTCACGCTACGCGACGATGTTTGCTACATATGTTTTCATAAATGTAGCGGGTTATTATAATTCATGTAAAACGAATTGCGCGTACTTTCAGATCGCCAATTTCCCGTTAAAACACTGCCGTCACGCTTGCTAGGGTTATTTTCAACAAAATGTTTCGAACTAGGTATTATATCCCGAAGCGCACAGCTTGCGGAAATCGGAAAAGGAGGCACTGTATATCACTTTTGAGAGTGAGAGCCCCTTGTACATAAAATATGTTTTGAAGCTTTGCGCACGAAATGAATAACTAAATATACTTGTATGTGAGAGCTACAAAATTAAATCGTCAGAATATTTCTTCATCGTAGCAAAAAGGATGATAGTATCTAGTGTTGTGGTCCACAACCTCACATTGAACATTATATAATATGAGTTACTTTGTTTGGGATACATCCACGTTAAAATTAATAACTGGGTATAGTACTAAATTCAAGATGAGCAGATATATGCATCCCATTCTCAGTTGACATAGGCCTACTTGATCACACAAAGCACTAAAACAAAATCCGACACCATTAATTTCCCCGTATTGCCAATCGCAGATGAGAATTCGGGATGGTTGGAACCACAGGGTATGGTACCGCACCCGATTGTTGTTATAGGACCCTGAATATACCACGTACAATTATTATATGGTTTATTATAGTCGAGTGGTCCTCGAGCGCGATTAAAACGCGAAATATTTCTAATACTTAAGTCCCGAAAAGACCGACTGGACTTTGACCTCTTACCAGGACCGAAACTGCGGCAACCCAAACCCCCAATCGAGGTGGGGGGCCGTCAGCTCGAAGGGTGCACTAAATAATTTCGGTGGATGAACATAAATTACACATCATGTATTGACGACTCCCCCACGAAAATATACGCATAATTATAGAAAATAGAAATAGGCATTTCGGGGTCGTTCATTACCAAGCCATGCAGTTCCGGCCAATATGGGACTCCGAGAAGTTTGCCAAAAGATCGTCAGCGAGAAAACCTTAGCCGAAGAGGATTTCCCTTATGTTGACCGTAAACTTCGATGTATAGGCCTATAAGTCTAATTGTCCATAGGTGCTTAAATCGCTCGTGCCGAATTATCATGTCGTCGCAATCTGCACCCCACAGGACAAATAACATACATCAGAGAAAAAGTATTTGCCAGTGAAGAAATACCAATTTTGAATCGTGTGCTTACATTAGTTTAATGATTTATGCGTTTCAATATCTTTTGACTATATAGCGGACAAGAGGTAACAAAATAACAACATGTAACGAAGTAATTGTGTCAACGGGCACGCCCGAATATGTTTAATTAATAATTACGTGCCCTTCATTTTCCAAGACAACAGCTCACTCATCGCTACTGGTAAATCTGATTACGTGGGCTGAGAGAATAAAAAGTTTGTAGAGACATATATATGCAATAACTACCTATTCATTCATGCATTATAAAGTATTTTGGCGCCTATATAGGGCGACCAGGCCACACAAACTTTGCTGACCATCGAAATAACGCGACGGAGTTCTTGGCCGCGAAGCCTCCAGAAGTTTGGTTTATCACGCTATGGGTGCGCGAGACAATCGTTTTCAGGGGGGGGCTGACGAAGTACTGTTACGGCCCTCTCTCTTACCCATTGTATTTATTACAGTCCTTACAATATGGAAGGGGGGCGCTAGAGCCCCATAATTTTTGAAAGGGGGCGCTGGAGGAAAAAAGGTTAAGAACCACTGCGCTAAGGCATCTACGATTCTATGCGTGCATATTGCGATTATAAAATTCCATGGACGTTTGGATCATAGTGGATTGGATTGGATTACTCGTGCGACCACGTAATACTGTTCTGTTGAATGAATTACATTATCTTCAGGAATAAGCAACAAGCATGTATGGTACAGGATAACATCGTATAGCATACACGTTCAGTTAACCAATTTGCGTGTAGCGTAGCATGCATTTGGACTATTATATGAGCAGCTGGTGGTCGTGTTCAGGTAACTGTAGGCGTCCAAGATTCCTCAAAGTCAGGCTTCCGAGTTTTATCCTCGAAACCGGACGCGTCGCACATTTTAGTATCCGAAGACTATCTACAAATGTTTGCCACTTGGAAAACGATGGTGAATTGGTTGAGAAGACATAACTTTAAAAGTAATCATTTTACCATGCTGTTTAATTTCATCCTGTATTATGATACATGCTTTGTCAGAATATGCCGGGTCACTGGTGGATTTACATTTCATCGTCGGCGGCATCGGGTCTGAGAAGGAACGGATTCAAGCAGCCGACCTGATGAAAAGAATTTCAGACCTGTTCTTGATTGGGCATAACTACACTCAGGTCTGGATTACTACAGGGTCGGAAGTGGCAAAGTATGCGGGCTCGCGGAAAAGTGAGTCTTATCTGAATTAGAGGTCGACCGATATCGATTTTGAAGGCCGATACCGATACCGATGATCGACGCTCTCACAAGGCCGATAGTAATATGAAAGGAGCAGAGAACCATTTCGCCAAAAATATTGTATATTAGACAAGATGGCAGTTGTAGCCTACAGTACATGCCACAGAAAGCTGAACAACAAAGGAGAAAATTGTTGATTTGAATAAAACAGTATTTACGGTGAGCACACTTATAATAAATAATTAAAGAATCGGTCACCGTAAATTCTATTTTACAGTATTCAAATCAAAAAATTTTCGACGGTAATAACTCTGCTTCCGGTGGTTGGAATTGAGCCAAATTTGGTGAACATCGTTTCTATAGACAACCTAACAATTTCATGTAGTGAACAGAAAATTTTGAAATGTTTTTTATTTGTTTTTATATAATAAAAAAAAAACTTTCTTACGTAGCAATGCGGCTGCTGGTTGGAATTGAACCAAATTTGGTGTGCAGGCTTAAATTAGGTAACTCAACAATTTTATCAAGTAGGCTGTACAATTTGAGAAAACAAGTCATTTTTGAACACCCCTAGTGAGCAGTAGTCATTGAGCTTCAATTTGTGTTTGTGATGTCATCAAGGTGATGTCTTCAATGCGATTTCGAGAAATCCAGATTTTCGTCAACCGATTGAACTTCAGGAAAGTGTTAACAATGTTCTGAACCAGGAATCATCAAGGAGAAAGGTATGGCGTTGTTTGGCGTGTGGATGAAGTAGTTTCTGCAAACATTTGTTGCTTGCTCATCTTTTCATCCTAGCACTGCATATGTAACAATGATATGATCCTCCACCATATAGCTATAACACTTCTAACCGTGTTTTATGGTCCATGTTACCTGGAGAATGGCCCTACTATATACCTGCACAATGCCGCTCATTTGAGGATGCTACCTTGTCCTGTTTTTATACTGTAATATGTGGATTTGGATTACCAACTACAAACTCACTAGGGATTTCTTCGTCATCAACCGAAATCGATGACGTAATCATATATCTCATGCATCCAGCATCAGACGGGAAAAAGCGCAATATCGTCACTGTCCAATTTCATCATATTTATTATATCGTCACATTAAACTTTGACATCATTGAATTGCTTAAAACAGTTTAATTGCGAATACCTATTGCACTTCTCGATTGAATCAGAAAGTGTATTGCCGAATCAGATTGCTGATGAAATTATTTTCTGCTCTTTTAATTCTAAAGTTTTATTGGAAATCTAAACTTGTTTTGTAACTGCTGACTCCAGATGATCATCACAATACATCCAGACATTCTTCGTAATGCGTCAGTAGGGAGATCGGTTCACAGTCGAGGAAAGAGAGATGCAAAATTATATTCGTTTGGGGTGACTTCCGGCGGATTGACATGGTCACACGATGGGTCGGTTTGGGATATGTGCGAATCCACCAGAACATGTGACAATCGACTAGAGGAGGATTTTAGGCCAGCTGCAGATGTTTTAGTTGACAGAATAAGTGAAGACTCTTCAGAAGGTAAACTGTATCTCTATTACATGCTATCTTATGATCTCCAATCATACCAATAAAGGAGCAGTACGCTCTAAATATGATTGGCCTCAAATTAAAGTGAAAGACGCGTGAAAAGCATTTGGGCAGCGGACATTTTCACGGAAAGCTAGACCGTATTTGAACTGCATCTAAAATAGTTCCCTGAAAGAAACCATTCCAGTAATCGATGTCTATGATACATCGAGGTGACGCGCCGTCCCTTCATTAGCTCAATTTCTGGCGCCCATTTCTTCCCTGATGCACTTTCTCGGCGTGGTAGAAGCAGAGTATGAATTTTAGATAGTTGTGAGCCGATATTATGAAGGGAATGTGTCTTACGGTGTCACAACGGTTTAGTTACAGTAACTGCGATATATAATGAATATGAATTATTCTACGTTGCAAATCAAAGTTACGACACTGCGCGTCTGCACCACAGGTCACTATACATTATTGCGTTGCCACTGTTAGAAAGATAACAATATTTAAATTTGTCTCTAATGATATCCCAAACTCAAAAGAATTACATGCGCGATGTATAGGTAAGTTGTATACATGAGTTGAAGATGTAGGGGAAGGTGGGGCACAACGGATATAGGGTCACAATGATACATCGTGAATATTTTTAAAATCCAGCATGAAGAATACACATCGTTCGATGATTTAGTAGTGTCATATATGCCGTAATCTCAATGTGGTTTGATTTCGCCAGCGTCGTTGTCTCTGTGAGAAAATCACGAATTTCATAATTTTGCTAACCAGCGTAAATTTACATCGCTACCTTTCGATCGTGTTTTAGGATGGTATATCTCGTCGGATGTGCTTGGAATAGGTACACAGCTTAGTCAGAACAGTTAAAAGTCGCCCGTATGCTATTTAGGCGCAAAATTTGCGATTTTGCAGTTTTTTGGGGGGTTTTGCTCTGAAAAATGGCTGGGGCACAATGGTACAATGATATCCAAATGCAGATTTTACAAAATATATAAATATCAACAGAAGAGTGCGTAGAAGCATGATCGTCACCTACACTCCCTAACAGTGTCATACAATAAATAGAGGACGTTAATAATCACGGGACGCCGCAAGTCCCGGCAGCGATCTCCATGCAAGTTTCATTACGATTCCAAGCTTAGGGATGTAAACTGTAACTGGTCCTGGACACTTGCTGGTCCATCTTATACTTCAACCATTCTCAGTTTCTTGCTAACTGATGCGGTGATTAATTTTTAGTACTATCCCATTTCCCCTATCGCAGGGCACAATGGGGTAAAAAAAAAGGTAGGCTACGTTTTTCAAACGGCTATACTTTGGTTATTTCTTCGTATTTTCAAATCATCGTTTTTATTAGGAAACATGCGTTCTATATCCATCCATCGTTTTGCTAAAGTTCATTGGTATTTCTGAGTTCGAAATATATTTATGGCTAAAAATGTATTTTTTTACCCATTGTGCCCACCTTCCTGTAGTTATTTTCGCTGTAAATATACGTTCGAACTAGCGTGATATTATCTACCAGGGTGCATTGCTTCTAGATTGCTGCCAGAACACAAAAAAACTTGGTATTCTGAGAGTGACAGACGTCATAAAATACGAAACGGCAAAAATGATGCTCAATATCTTCCATCATAATAGAACATTCTTTGACAAACATTTCACTACTTTTGCCTCGGTACATTCGCACTTTACTCGCTCTGCCGCATCAAATGGGTTGTTACTTCCGCTTGTATCTAAATCGTCCTCCCAGAAAAGTCTCTATTACATTGGTGCCGCTACCTGGAACTCTCTATCGGTAGACCACAGAGATTGACCCGATCATCTATTTAAAAAACGTGATCGGAAATATATATTACACAAGTATATTGATTAAATGCTAATATTGCAATTACTGTCTTGTGTTGTTAATTACTGTGAAATCTGCACTATAGACTCAGTCCTGCACTGCAGTCTCGAAACTGTGAGGTATATAGCTCGTTGTATCCATGTTGAATTTTTTTTCTCTGCATTTCTTGTAGTTTTGTATATTCATTTTCTTTTGTTTTGCGGCATTGATTGGAATGTGTGTACTCCTACAGGGGGCGACTGTGTACTAAGGCCTTGCGGCCCCTCGTCGTCATCCTGGTCCGTACCGGATATTCGCTGGTGTGACTAATAAATAGGGCTGGGCAAAATCGAGTACCTGAGTGATTCAATTCTGAATCACGCAATATGCTTCGAGTCGAGTCGAGTAATCGAGTATCACTCATTATGACGTCATAACATAGTGCAATACGTTAATGTTCAAATATGTACCGTTTATGCCACCACAAAGAATATAATGCCTGTTATCCATCCCATAAAAGAAACTTTGGTATTTTTTCGACCATACCGATTTCATTCCACTTAGTGACAATGTTGAGGGATCATCATGACTTCGGAAATGTGCCACGTCCAGTACCCTTCGTAGCTTTGTACTATATGTTTCATATGCTGCGATACCGCTAAGCAAGGTTTCAAGGCTTCAACGGTGAAAATTAGTATCGAAACTATAATTCTCGTTGATAAATTAACTTTCGGGGGTGAGAAGCGTATAATTTCAGTACTCGAAAAAATCGTCTTTTACTACTCGACTCGAATCATTGAAATTAATACTCGATTCAGATTCGAGTACTCGAATCATTGTGCCCAGCCCTACTAATAAATGATAGATTATGACTATTGATTATGATTATGGTGTCTGATACGTTGAGCTCTACCTGAAAACACTTCCAGATTGCGATGTCGTGGAGTTGGATTTACAATTTCTTTTCGACGGCTCGTCAAGCATTCGAGACGACGACTTCTCTTTGGCAAAGGACTGGATCGAGTCTCTAATCAGCAAATTCGATGTCGGTCAATACACCACCAGAGTAGGTACGATCGCAAGCGATGACTGAAAAGATTCCTATTCAATGATAATGATTCGCGATTACAAATGATCGCAGGCACTGACCAATACAGTGGCAGCCCGGAGACAGAGTTTCATTTGAACGACTTCGAGGCCAAGCCGCCAGTGATACAGGCGGTCAATCAGATTGACCAGAAGACAGGACTGACGCGTACTGGAGCCGCCATGCTTTACAGCCTGTCGAGCAGCCTCAACCCGTCCGCAGGCGCTAGGAGTAACGTTCCAAAGGTGACTTTGCACTCAAGTTTTACTACTAGTACTTCAAGGAATTTTCGTTAGATGTTGGTGGTATTGACTGACGGGAAGTCACGTGATAATGTCACACAAGCAGCGGTTCAAGCGCACGCGCGAACGGACTTGACCACTCTAGCGGTATGCATTCATCAAATAAGTGAATTCGTGTCACTCCCGCACATGTAACTGATTGCTCAAGGTCGGCGTAGCGGATGCGGATGCGGGCGAGCTTCGAGAGATTGCATCAGAACCAAAAGATGCTCATGTCTTCCAAGCGGAAAACTATCACGAAATAAGCGGACTGAAAGACGTTGTTGGGGGCCAAATATGCAAAACTGCGACTGACAGCGTGCCAGGTACTTTATATACGATTCGTATGGAAACGTGCAGTGTATCTTACCTGCGTGTGACACACCCATTCAAAGAAAACGCATATATTCTACCGGATTAGCAGCATAGTGATGCATGATTAAATCTCCGATATAACTTCCTCAAATCCATGCGGATATAATTGGTAGTCTTCAGCGCTCCGTATCTCCTATTTATCAGTGTTTGAAAAAATCTCTCTCGAGTCTATCGATTCCAGCTAGTATCAACCCTGCTATTCCAGGCATAAAATCACACGATTAAAACAAAGGCGTTTCAAACTGTCAAACGTCTCAGTCAGTAAAGATCTTCAAAATACAAGTATACAACTAGTTGATCTTAACACGAGTGTGATGCCAATAACATTCGCTTTAATGGGACTGAACCGCACTCTACTTACCCTTGCTATAAGCGAGTGTCAAAAGGAATGTTCCAAACAATATTTATCGCCGAGATCATTTTGAAACAAGAACATCCGGCACGGAGTGATTTGCTGTTCCTCTGGAAAGATCGGTTCGCTCCGCTGTTAGATTCTTCCGGTAATAGCGTATTGAGCCGATTTACATAATTATTTGGAAAATGTATCCAGGCGGAACCATGTCAGTATGAGCTCTATGAATGAGTCCATACTATATTCAGATTGTTATTGAATTCGTATTAGTGTCCTGACTAATCTAATTTAGCAGATGGGCAAGTTCGAACGGGTCTGGTGCACAAAAGCACAGCAACTAAACACCACTGATCCCATATACAACAATATACTATTCGAGATCATAATTGAGCTGTAGCATGATTTTGTTCTCTTCTTATGCGAACAGATGCACATTTCGACGCGATGGATATGATAATCCTGTACGAAGATTCGGATATGTTACTTACGGCCCGATTCTACACAGCATTATATAATTTCATTATGAAGATAGCCACAAAGGCTACGGAAAACTACAATTCCCGAGTTGCAGTAGTAAAATTTGCGATGGAACCAAGGTATCATTTCCTGGAAATTTGGTATCTTCCGCATAAAATATTGTTTTAACCATGGTAGGACGGTTCAAGAATTCACAAGAAATTTAACGCGACTTCGGCAATCGTTGATCGACAGACGATTTGAATCAGACGAATTCAGATCACGGGTTAATCTCGGTTCGGCGCTTTCCCACGTTCAGGATATGTTTCAGCGGGATCTGGATAGAAATAACACGAAGAAGGTATAAGAGTGGAATAGGAAAAATTCCCGGCAAATGCAAATGATGTTTTGTGCACCTCGCATTTTCGTTCGGGCTAACGCAATTCACTTTCAGCATGAACTAACCATAAAGGTCGAATACTAAATTTATGCTACGTGCTACGAGTTTCCATGCGTTAAGCAGGGTCATGTATATTCTTCACATATATATGGGGTGACGATAACCCCGAAGCATTAATTTTGCATCGATATCGCGGTACAAAGCCGACTGAGGTTAATAAGACTGTCGATTATGAGGTTGCATACCACAGTTGAGAATGGATGAGGATGTGGGAATTCTGAATTACCATTCTTCTGAATGGTTTCTGATCTGATGCGACTTGAAATTTATAAAATTATTCAATGTGATTTTTAGACGAATCCATTTCATAACTGTAGGCTATATATAAAACTTGAGCTCAGATGAAGGGAATTTAATTACATCCGTGTCAGTCCACAATTAAAACTTATCCAACCATACACAAGGCCCACTCCATGAACGAGGTATGAGGTATGCGATAAGTAGTTGGACGATTGAAGGATATGTACATTGTACAACTTGTGTATAACATCTTGGTCAGTTCCGATTCCAACAATGTTTACAAGGTTACGATGATATCTACGCAGTCAGACGACGCGTCTGCGATATGAGTTAATTGGGAACACATACACGGCGTGTAGATACGGTAACCCCTCGAAAGTCACGAATGCATGATAACTTTATGTTTTGATATAAATGCTTATCATATCAGAAGCTTGAAATTGTTTAGCGAACGTGACTTGGATAGATTTCCAAATCACGAATATACCGGCAAGCCTTGTTCAAAAGGGGAAACCAACCAACGTTGAACGTTCCTGAATCAGATCAGTATTAATTGTAGCTTTGCGTAATTGCCATGTACTTATTTTGCGTTCTTAGATACTGGTGACCATTGTGTCAAATCCTGTCACAGACTCTGCTGTCGACAAAGCGGTCGACTTGACTGAAATGGGGACGAAAATATTTGGAATCAGCGTAGGAATGGCTTCGAGTCTCACCTTTCTTGAACGGGTAAGATTCCCCGTGAAATGGGGAAGTACCGAATTTGATAACTCTGCGGGAGCTGACATCGAAATGCTGTCATGTAGGTTTGAAACCTAAAGAACATAGAAGTGTAAGCATGATCGATTGTATAGCGAGGAAAGAAACGAAACAACGGATATCCTGCACAAATCTTAAGCTGTTGGGTTATACAACGGAGCCTATCGAGTATCTCACACCCTAATAATTCGAAAGAATTATATATGCAACCTTTTACTGCATCTTTTGCTAAAATTAAGTGCAACCTTCTCACGATTTTAGTGCAACAAAAACTCGCCCACAATCAATCATCTCTAATAACAATCACTGCTGATCTGGTTACCCGCACCCCCAATCCCGTACGTCCTACCGAACTCTTTTTATTGATGCTGTTGCTGCATTCATGGAGTTTCGACGTTTATGAACGTTGTACATGAGGCCGATGGTACACCATTGTATTTTTCCTGAACCCGGTTATCTCGGCTTGAGAAGGATACCGCTTACGCGAATCGGATGAGAAGCCTATATGAATCAGCAGTCCATTGGTGTTACAATAGCGGAACGTACCACTACGCTACTCGCCTTCCCTTGGTACAGAGTTTTCTGCCTCCGTAAATACATTTACCTAATTATGATAGGTATATGCCGTGCGGTCGGATGATGATTTCCCACACGGACCCTGTATGAGGCGTGCAGGGGCGCAGCCAGAATTAAGCAAATGGCGATCTTTATCCCTCAGATTTTCGGTCGCAACACTGTGATGTAATATACGTTTGTAAATTCACCGCTATATGCAGGGTTGCGATTAGGGCTGGGCAAAATCGTGATTCGATTGTGAATCACGTAATATGCTTCGAGTCGAGTAATCGAGTATCACTCATTATGACGCCATAACAGAATGTAATAAGTCTAAATTCAAATATATATACCGTTTATGGCACCACAAAGAATATAATGCCAGTTATCCATATCACAAAAGATACTTGGGTATATTTTCGACCATACCGACTTCATTCCACTTGGTGACAATGTTGTGGGATGATCATGACTTCGGAAATGTGCTATGTCCAGTAACTTTCGTATAGCTTTGTACCATATTATGTTTCGATGCTGCGATACCGCCATCAAGGTTCTGTGGCTTCAACAGTGAAAATTTGTATCGATATCGAAACTATAAATCTCGTTGATAAATTAACTTTCAGTGGTGAGAAGCGTATAATTTCAATATTCAAAAAAAATCGTCTTTTACTAATCGACTCGAATCATTGGAATTAATACTCGATTCAGATTCGAGTACTCGAATCATTGTACCCAGCCCTTGCGATTGATACGGATCAGAAACTATAGGGACGGTTACGAAATAGTTCCAAAACCCTGTATTTGTAGAATTGTAAACTGATGACTACATAAGGGTCACCGCTTTCGCTCCATCCTTATCACGGCTTCGTATCGTCCGTTTAATTATTTTGACCTTTGGTTAGCACTGGAATTAATACAAACTAAGGACTCCAGTCAACGACACAACTTATAAATATAAACAGCATATCTACTCCATTTTGCTATTGATCGTTATTTCGTGTTACCTCCTTTCTTTGTGTACTGTGTTTAATGGCCGTGGTGCAAAAGGCCGTCTGGCGATAAGCGCCAAATTTTTGTTGAATAAACAGCAACAACATAGTTTTCTTAAAATAAGGACATATGTTATTAATAAGGACGCGAGGGCAACCTTGGCTATATGTAGCATCACGCAAATAAATTTAATTTATACTTTTTCTAATAATGCAGATTGTATCCGACGCAGACTACTTCTACACGATACCTAACACTCCGCAATTACCCAAAGTCGAGCCTTCTATTACAAGATACATTCACACTCTACCGCGCGCGCCACCCTACGGTTTGTAACAGGGCTCAGTTCAAACGCCATAATCGCTCACAGCAATCGAACCATTTTCAGTTTGCAAGCGGCGATTAAATGTGGAATTTATTATCGACAACACGGTGGGCTCCGATGAATACAACTTCAATCAAGCTATCCATTTAGTTGCCGAGGTCAGCAAGAGCTTGAAGCTGGAAAATGGTCACAGTACTTTGTGCATAGTTCAGGTGATAGCCGACGGAAGAGCTTACGGCGAAAAGGTAGCTTCATCTCTTGTAGATATATGTTTGCATCACGATCGACAATTATCTTTGATATTTGAAGTGTTTTTCGGGGGCCAACGCATCTGCAGGGATCGCACTCTTGAATATGGAAGAAACATTAATCGACGCGACAAACGTAATAGGTCTGATTGGTGACATTGCATCCTACGGAGCGTCGCGGACCAACGTTCCTAAACATGTGATCGCGATTATGGACGCATCGGTTGCTCCTGATATGGATGGTAACCTGGTAAATCCTATTTTTTCGATTGAGAACATCGACATAAGACGAAATTGATGCGGTTGGTGTTCCAAATAGGTTGCGGAGTCTGGCGCGCAATTACTTTCCATTGCCGTGGGAACAGTCGAAATTGATTCATCTGAAATCCTGTCGGATATGCTGCCGCTGAAAAGTTACGATGAGCTTCCGACAGTGAGCGGTCTTGTCATAGACACTATGTGCCAAGGTATGCGCATAAACATGTAACAGCATGTAGCCTGACCTAATAGCTCAATCCACGTCTAATATTACACATAAGTCTATATGTACTTTCAGTTAAGTATTACTTCTCCTTGAGTTCATATTATCACTTGGCAAAACGTACAAGCCGCAATACCCAATAGACCAGGTATGTCAAACTCAATTTGAGTCGTATGCTAGATTCAGACATTTTGATTGTTCGCGGGATGGACCAGTCAAACGAACCCGCAATTGCCCGCAGTTGGAAGCGGTATTATCACGGCTAAATATAGTTATTGGAGATTAGTAAGGCTCTATTCCAGCAACGCCTTGGCGAACATTTAAGTCGTTAACATGCAATGTTCGGCCGATGGATTACAGTTAAAATACACTAAACCGGCTACCACTAATCAATGGGACTGGATAACGTTAGTAGGTACAGAGTGGCCTATTTCTATGCTGCGATTTTAGTTGATGCGGTGGTGGCGAGTAGCGTG
The DNA here is from genome assembly GCF_051294905.1 of Botryllus schlosseri. Classification (NCBI taxonomy): domain Eukaryota; kingdom Metazoa; phylum Chordata; class Ascidiacea; order Stolidobranchia; family Styelidae; genus Botryllus; species Botryllus schlosseri. The sequence continues at coordinate 20,096,042 of NC_137245.1, read as the reverse complement.
GTGGTACGTTTCACTGTTGCTGTTATTATTGTTATTATTAGTAGTAGTAGTAGTAGTAGTAGTAGTAGTAGTAGTAGTAGTAGTAGTAGTAGTAATGTAAAAAGTGGTAGTGGCGCGAATCTCTCATACGGTCGGTAATTACCTTCTGGTATAAGTTACTTCGGAACAAAATTTAGCTTTTACTATACGGGTCCGAATTAAAGGAATCTATTACACGATATCACGCTGCTGTAAAATCAATTGATTGCTGATTCGCCCCCGATCCAGTACTCCAGAACACCTTTTTAAGTATATAGGCCCGTCGTCGCTATCGAATCCGTATGAGCGATGTCTTACAAAATCCTGTTGCGCGATGCTTTTCATCCTGTGGGATGGTACGCACTTATGCGGATGAGAAAATGTGCAGTGCGGATGACAAGCGTGGGGCCGATTAGTGCGGATGAAAATAGTAAATAATTGTTAATTTTCTGTCGTGGAATAATATAAAAAAAACTTACGGGAAATTCAAGTGCAATGGCTCCCTAACTTTTGTCGTTGCGACTCGATTGTAAAATCTTGTTGGACTTACGACGCACCACTAATCGTATAGCTTTTACAATAACGTTGTCTCGCACCAGCCGTAGTGAAATAATATTTTGCCCTATAATTATTCCGTAATCAAAGGTCTGGTTCGAAAACGGGTGTAGTGGCAGGCATATAGTGGATCAGCCCGTCTGAGCCTGCGACACGCGGGGAAAAATGACGAAAAATTGACTTTCTGTTTACTTTATCTGAACAGTCATCATATTTTCGTAATAGCGGTTTGATTAGCACGGGAGACGAAGATAGTAGTAAATTTCATCAATGAAGTTTCACATTTGCAAGTTACTGTATCGCTAATTATTCCCCCTTTCCTTAAAGTATGGGTCGAAAAAGGTATAATTTTGGGACAAAGCAATACCAGAGCGATATGTTAATATGCATGTTATATTTGTTGAATTTCTCGCAAAAAATATCTGTGAATAGTTTTTGCATGTCCAAGGTCATTGTGCTAGATACTACAGCCAATAAGCGAGACACACAGGAAATATGGCTTGATCATGAAAATGTGCCGACCTTTGTATTACGCAACTTGTTTTTTACTTATAATAAAATTTGTCCGACTGGTTTTCACTGCAGAACGCCATCGAAGACCGTCGGTATGCTTTAGTGCAGGGGTTCTCAACCCGCGGCCCGCGGGCCGCATGCGGCCCGCAGACGATTCTTTTGTGGCCCGCGACATCTTTCAATATGAATGTAACTACTACTGGTACGGTATCGTTATGGAAGACCGATGTGTCACATTTGTCGAAGAACGGTTGTTGTAACGAGCCTAGAAGCTTCAAATGATAGCACGGTAGTTTTATCTGGAGTTATACATATCGCCTGATCTTAGAGAAAACGTTGCTAGCTTGGTTTCAAGCCCAGCAATCCATATTTCAAGGCATTTTTAAAATTGCCGACGACGTGACAGACGCATTGTTCAAAATTGCTTGGAATATCGATAAACCGAAGAGTCTGCTAGAGAATGTGTGACTTCAATAAAAATTTAACGTACTGTGCGAATATTCGCTGTTTCCGGAAGCAGGGTTGCCAGACATCTTTCGAGAAAAAGGGCCAAACAGCGCTGGAAAAGGGGCCAAAAAGGGCCAAATTGTTCAATAACGTTAATTACGTTGACAAATTACCCACAGTGCTTTTGTCAATCACCTGGATTTCCAGTCTTATATTAGGACACCATAAATCAACGACCTACAACTACGTACTGGATCCAACCACAATAACTGCTAATATTTCAAGCCGTTTCCAACTGAATATAAAATCGTAAAAGAAAATATTTTGTGCAATAATATGAGAGTAATTAAATTTTATGAATTTTAATTTAAAATTGAGAGAATAGTTTCTTTACAGTTGAAACTTATCCAACTTATATACTTAAGTTTCAGGTTTTTCGCGAAAAACTCTCCGGTTATGTTGAAGTTTTTTTTTCTTTGAACTTTCTACAATCAATAAGTACTATTTCTGCTACTTAACCTCAAGCCATGTTCGATGCTTTTTCGTCGACCTGTTCCCAAATCTGTGTTTACAATTTCAACACAGTCTACATTCTACAAAAACAAATCCAAATCTTCATCTTCTAATGTGTTTCCACTGAATCTTTGACATTGTCAGCTCAATTTGCGAGATACATTTATTTGAATAGCTAGTTTGATGGTATGTCTCAACTGCTTCCAAAAAGGGCCAAATATTGAAAATAGAGGGTCAAGGGGCCAAATTAATTTTGGGGGGCCAACTGCCTCTAAAAAGGGCCAAATTTGCGGAATTCGGCCACAAAAGATCCAATCTGGCAACCCTGTCCGGAACTTAGCAGCAAGTTCAACATCACCTGACAAATTTCGAGGCTACCGCAGTTGTCTGATTCAACACTCAGCAGTCACCAGAAGAGTAACAGCTATCTCAGTCGATCTTTTATCGCATGTTTTGAAACACGTTGCCACGCATAGACTACTTTAGCCTAGCATTGGACGAATCCATCGACTGCACACAGTGCACACTGCACTTGCATTGCATAGCTAATTATCCAGGTGCGTTTTATAAGAGTGGACATATTTCCAGAGGAAATGCTGACGGGCCAAACGTGGGAAGGGGGCCAGTGAAAAACATAAATTTGACAAAGCTGACTTCTGTAACTATTGGTGTAAGGCTCCAGTCATGGAAGGAAAGGAGAAGAGTTGATTGGTTTGCTCAGAAATGTCCCCGAACATCGACTTCTTATAGCAATGAGAGCTCGAAGTGATAATGACCTCTGCAACGAAAATATCACCGTAATTTTATACTTGCTCTCTCAGGCATTGAAACAGCGAGTTCGGTTCTCTGGTGGAAGGGTTTGAAGGGTACATATACCAACATGGCAACGAATAGAATGTACGCTCCATGAAGGGATTTAGCCTACTTGCGCCACTTGAAGATAGATATCCTCACAAAAAAAAAGCAACTGCAAACTTACGAACGCTCTCCATTAATGCTTTAGAATGCATAAAAATGTACTAAATTCCCGTATAATACTGGTAAATAGGCTACAGTAGCCTAAATTTAATAGTGGTTCACAAATATATGGTGATAAAGTTCTGCGGCCCGCGGCGTCTTTTAGTGTGAAAATGCGGCCCGTTATACGAGAGAAGTTGAGAACCCCTGCTTTAGTGTATAGGGGTGTGCAACAAAAGGGTAGGGCTCATGAGACAAATTCATTTCGAGGCCAAACTTTGATGCATCGGAACGCATAAAAACGTAACATTTTGACCAACATACCGCTGGGAAGATGCGGTGACAATAACATCAGCGACGACAATACCTTGGCGAAAAATGACCGTCGCTGGTTGGTCAAAACTTTCGATATTGACATGCTCGGTTTTCGAAATGCTCGGCAGTCGGCACCAGATAGTCTCGTCCTTGAAATCTGAGCAGACAGTAGTCCAAACGTGATGCGTAGAGGAAAATCATTCACCCCAATTTGAAATCCCATGCGCGTCCTTTTTGTACAACAATTTTCGGTTGGTTTGTGCGGATGAAAGTTTTTTTGCAAAAGAAATGCGGATGGCGCTCAACAAGGCTGAAAAGCACTGCTGTAGAGCAGGGGCGGTCAACCCGTGGCCTGCGGGCCAAATGTGGCCCGCGAGAAGGTTGTATGTGGCCCGCGAGGTAATCCTCGAAATTAGTTATAACATCCTGTAAAATTTCAAAGCCAACAAAAATTTGATTAGCCTGACCGCTAAATTTGATGATGACTAAAACACCAGTTACGACCCATTGGCGTAACCAGGGGCTTGCCACATTTAGCGCAACCAGGGGCCAGCCACATTTATTGCAGATCTTCGTATATGCCCATAAAGTAGAATATTTCGGTAACAGATTTATTTGACTAGAAATATTTCATAGCACTTCTCGTGATTTCTTGTCACTCGATTTCTTGCATTTAGTATTAGAGCCCCCTCTATTATCTATTATCTATTTCGGTTCGCTCCTCTCGGATGACTAAAAAAGAGGTCATCAATATTCAAGTGGCCCGCGCAATGGTTCGTAAATATCATGTGGCCCTTTGGCCAAAAAGGTTGGCCACCCCTCCTATAGAGCAAAAGTGGGCCGTGCTATTTGTCGGCAGCCAAGTAACATAATAAGAATATCAACCTGTTCCAAAATTACTATAGATGTCGAAACACCAAGATTACTATAAATTGCGACGAGCTGTCCCTATGGATATCCGTTGTGGAGCATAGACTGAGCCGTGGACGGATTTGGTTCATCATTGTCTGAAATCCCTGCTCTAGACCTAATGATACCTAGACTGCTGACCTGACGTCTCACCTAAATCAGTGATATGTCCAAAGCCAGAATTGAGTTTCGAAATCTCACGTTTTAACATTAAACAAGCCTGTATCTGAGAATTGCGTTGGTGAAATTTTGAACATGCACTGCACATATAAGTATACACTATACATATAACAGCATCGGTCCTCGGTAAAGTTTGGTTAGTATATCTATATATAGAGTTCGGATCGATCGGAATTGCTGTCCCGATGGTGAAAAGCAAACACTCGGTATCTGTTGCCTTACACAGGTCGCTTTCGTTGTATTCCAAGTCTGAATAGATGAATAGATACACGCGCAGACCAACCAAGTTTCCATTCACGACATACTCCATAAACTCATTCTCGATCGCGACATTGAGTTATAGTATAGCAGACTTCAAAAATATCAAAAGAATGTATACGTCTCCATCCCAAATATCCGCCGCCTGGATCCTTATTCAATATGCCTGAATATATTTCGTAACATTGTTATGTACTACGTTTTAGACGCGGCATGTCCTATCTGGTATTACGGCACAAAGAAAATGAACGGTTGGTCTTCAGTGATTAACATATCGTTACAGTTTATAATACACTATCGTCATTCGACAGGGTATGATATGATATCATCTCTTGATGTTCCAAACTCTCGCGGTGTGAAGATGACATCATCATCGGGAATAGTGCCTACTTATCGGATTGTAGGGAAAAGTCGTCTTCAAGGACAATTGAGGTATGTCGCGCCCGTTATGCTACCATGAAGCGCAGGTTGGTGTCTAAACGCTGGTGTTTATTCTCACGTAGAGAAGTCTTCCCAAATGGATTCCCATCATTGCCAACTGCAATCGTAGCGACTCTGAAAATGGGCAAGCGAGCTCTCGGCACCGAAGCGTGGAATTTATTCGAAATTGCCGACGGCAGAGGGCGCACCAAATTTTCTGTGATACTGGACGGTGGAAGAAACGAAATTAAAGTGTTTAGGTGAAAGAATGGTTCGGTGGCGCAAAGCTTTATTTTCATTGCAATTAAATGTAGTTGCGTCGCCTTCATTTCAAATTTACTAGGAGCGGATACTCTGATTGTCGTCAGCAGAGATGGCTAACGTAGTTAGGAAATGTATAACACGACGTAATGCCACGAATTTCTGCTCGAGTACAAATAGAAGTAGCTGTTTTCAAGACATACCAAGAGTACGTAAAGTCATAATCATATGATGAATCTTCGCGACAACGCAAAATGACTGACGACACATAAATTATAGCATATATTTTGCTACCCTCATACATGGGGCCATTCGGCAAGTTGTTATGATAATTTTCTCACAAAAGCGATGAAAACTAGGGATGGTGCGAACCTCTGATAGGTTCTTAGTGAACGCGAACGTGAAAACGAACCAATGACGTCACGTGGCGTCATATTGCTAATTCTTAAACTATATTTCAATAAAGTAATATAATATTGCATACCCGGGGTGGCCAACCTTTTTGCCATTCAGGGTCACATTTTGATTACTTATGTAGCCTACGGCTGCATTGTAGGGTTGCATTTAAAACAAAAATCCATTTAGCACAAACGTTTAAAACAAGGCCCTTGTTCAAAACATGTTTTTATTGTTAGTTTTTTCTAAGCCATGACGCCACGAATATTCAATTGTGACGTCATAATGGATTGACTTTCATAATTAAAAATATAGGGTAAATATAGCTCCTTTGACAAAATACCTATACGTATACTATAGCTGTTGAACCGACTATTTTCAGGTTTTCAACCATCCCATATCGTATACCTCGGCTATATAGGACGGTAGTCGTCCGTAGGCTAATACAACATGTTTTTTGGAAAGTATTTAAGCAATTATGGCATAATTATACAACATAAAAAAAGACAATTTTTTTGAAGGCATTAGTTTTAAACACTGTTTAAAACATGTTTTAAACAAAGTGGCTTAAACAACTATTTGTTTTAAATGCAACCCTACCGCATTTCAAGGCATATAGCGGTAATGAACAAACTGGACGCCAAATACCCATGTTAACCCTACTCCCGCGGTCGGCCTCGAGTCCAAATTTTACCGCTCTCACGAAAAAGATCATAAAATCCGAACAGTGGGACTTGAACCAATACCCAAAATATCGTAGTAAGCAGGAAACAGCTGCCTAACCAACTGAGCTACTCGGATTGATCAGCTGGGAGAGCTGAAAGCGCTATGAGAAGAAGTGTTTCAGGTTTTGAAAAATTAGAAGAGAATTTTGTTACTGAATTTGCCACTACGTCATACATAGACGCTCTCGGGGTGAAATCATCGCCTGACTGATTTCACAGCAATATCACCTTTCTAAAATGTCCTGAGTGAGCTTCATACCGTAACACCATAGTGTCCTATATGGTGTCGACACAAGCAAATCTCACGGTTCAATGAAATTGTATCACGTCACAATTTCCATTTGGCTACAGGCAATTTGACGGTTATCTTTGACCGGCTTGCCGAGCAATAAATTTGATGAATCGAGTATCAATCCAAAGCTGACTCTGCACTGATTACGAAAATATAAATTTTATTCCACTCATGGCCCTGGAACCCCCACAATCAGCCCCAAATTATTCATTGTCGAGTAGATTGGCAGTGTGACGCAACAATGCTGTCTGGCGAAACGAGAGAGAAACTCAAGAGCAAGGATGCGGCCGAGCAGCGAGAGTGGGATCAGCTGACGTCGCGGCAATAGCTATGTGCAATCGCGTCGCAGAGAAACGCTGCGCTGTTGATACTTTTTCTATTTGCTTCGGTACAAGCGAGCACGTCTTATCAGCCTTTCCTTGACTTTTAAGGGTAGAACTGGGTCCACAGAATGTATTAGGGCCCTACCAATTTTCGCGCATTATCCTTCAACTGATAGAGATATTTAGGCTACGTCTAAATTGTCTACATTGGATATGTCACATTATTATGATATCGATTGCCTTAGCCCGCTAGTTGCGTAGGGCTCCAGAGACGCGTGGCGCTGTTGATACTTTCTATAGGCGCTTCGCTAAAAGCGAGCACACATTACCAGCCTTTCCTGGATTTGTAAGGGTAGAACTGGGTCCACAGAATGTATTTGGTCCCTACCAATTTTCGCGCAATATCCTTCAGCTGATAGAGATATGTAGGCTACGTCTAAGTAGTCTACATTGGATATGTCATATTATTATGATATCGATTACCTTAGCCCGCTTGTTGCGTGTAGGGCTCCAGAGATGCGTGGTGCTGTTGATACTTTCTATAGGCGCTTCGCTAAAAGCGAGCACACATTACCAGCCTTTCCTTGATTTGTAAAGGTAGAACTGGGTCCACAGAATGTATTTGGTCCCTACCAATTTTCGCGCAATATCCTTCAGCTGATAGAGATATGTAGGCTACGTCTAAGTAGTCTACATTGGATATGTCAGATTATTATGATATCGATTACCTTAGCCCGCTTGTTGCGTAGGGCTCCAGAGATGCGTGGCGCTGTTGATACTTTCTATAGGCGCTTCGCTAAAAGCGAGCACACATTACCAGCTTTTCCTTGATTTGTAAAGGTAGAACTGGGTCCACAGAATGTATTTGGGACCTACGAATTTTCCTGCAATATCCTTCAACTTATAGAGATCCTTCCATCTAAGTATAGCCAGGTTAGTTATCTATAATTGCACATAGCTATTGCCGCGACGTCAGCTGATCCCACTCTCGCCGCTCGGCCGCTTCCTTGCTCTTGAGTTTCTCTCTCGTTTCGTCAGACAGCATTGTTGCGTCACACTGCCAATCTACTCAACAATGAATAACTTGGGGCTGATTGTGGGGGTTCCAGGGCCATGAGTGGAATAAAATTTATATTTTCGTAATCAGTGCAGAGTTAGCTTTCGATTGATACCCGATTCATCAAATTTATTGCTCGGCAAGCCGGTCAAAAATAACCGTCAAATTGCCTGTAGCCAAATGGAAATTGTGACGTGATTCAATTTCATTGAACCGTGAGATTTGCTTGTGTCGACACCATATAGGACACTATGGTAACACAGTCGAGTGTGAAGGCCGTTTATGTAACACGTGCTCAACGTCGCGCATCTTGCAAACGAGGCTCACACACGCGGCGCGCGTTGTTTTGATAGTCTGGCCGTCACAATATCATTGTATATAATCGGTAATTGACTATCAATCAGTTGTACTATTTATTGCTATGCGTTGAAATAAACCTTGCTCTTTGAACAACAACAGATAAATCCATGGTGGTTGAATTGACAGGTAGTGATAACCTGCAACTCCTCCATGCTTCCTCAGGCACAGCTATGCCGTCAATATGGTTTATTGTGTATCGCATGCGCATCGCGGCATATATATTCAAGTAAAACGATATATTTACGTTTGGCACAATACAATATATTTCAATCATAAGTGGAATACTGACAAACTACACTGCTCAAGGATAACATATATAAAACGGATGATTCAACTGTCTGTATGATGTTGGTATTACAGGCGCGAATACCGTACACTCGCGCCAACTTCCACACCCATGTCTGCAGTGGTTAGCACTGGCTTCGCGTAACTTATATACGATCAACCTTCGTGATACTGATCTTGTTGAAGTGTTATGGACTGCATCTAACTATGTGTGTGACATTCAACTGTGTAAGACAATCGTAAGTGAATGTATATGGCCTTATGTGCCAATGCTCATACGTGCGCGGCATTTTTCACGTAACAGAACATTGCTATATTTCTCACCAATTTGAAGCGTGTTCTATCCAACTAATTGCCGATATTATGGTTGAAATGAACTCTTGCGATCAACAGCTACTCTAAAACGACAACTGTGTCTGCTTACGACGTGTAGAACGGAAGATGTAAGGAATTATAAGATTAGCGTTCATTCAGGCGAACTGAGCTACACATTGTATTTTGCGGGAAACGTTTTTCTGTATTCAATCTGCATTTTGAACAGGTTATGCCATAAGGCAATGGTTTATATATAGCTGGTCGTATGCGTATCGACAATCGCTATTTCTAGACGATCATTGTAACCGTTTACGACCCCTACAACGCCAGATGTCGTTAATTGATTGAAGCGTGTTTGTGAAAAACTGTGCATGGATCCTATAGGATCCACCCGCGGCGAAAGGGTTAAACTGTCCATATCCATTTCCGGTGAACTCCGGGCTAATCTACTCTTTCATATCGGCTTATACGCACCGAAATCGTGAGTGGTCATGCATAAACTCGGTATGATCGCGCAAGGCGCGAAAATTTTTTCAGGTACCCGAAAGAATTTTGTCATTAGTATTAGTAGTTTCAGATAGTACTATGAAATATTTATCCTCTCTCAGCCCATGTGATCAGATTCACCGGTAGAGAACATGAAGGGAGTGTTTTCGCAAATTTATGGAAAGCTATAAATGATGAATTGATGATGCATCTTTGGGCGGCCAATTGTTCTTAGTCACTTGGTGGCTGTTATTTCTTGAGCTCCCATCATTGTTGTCGGTTTCTAGTGGAAACACATTGGAATCGCCCAAACGTACCAGAAACACGATTCCAAGTTGGTATTTCAATATGGGGCGCATCATTTTCCTCTGCTGTTTGCATCTGTACTGTGGCACTCAGATTGCAAAGGGCACTACTATATTTGAATCAAAAAATGAAGTCGCATTGAAGCGCGAAGAAAAATTCAAGATTAACTAGACCTTTCAATTCTTAAGACACAATTCGTATACACAATTGCCATGTCGACGGCCGCCAACACATACCAATTGACGTGCGTTTCGACGGCCGCACAAATGTCCTTCTATGGCCACCCCTGATGTGCACGATACCTAGCAACGACTCAGGTCATATTATGCCACAATGCTACAGTCTGACCTTTTAAGTATCACCAAATGTATCAACTGGAACAATGAAATGCTATGATTATTCCATAAAATCAATATCTACCGTCACTTTTTCAACAACTTCGACAAGGACTTGCAAGGAAATTTAATCTTACGCCTTGGCGGTATAGGCTAAACCGGACAATGTATTCTCCTTGAGGCGCCAGACTATTGCTACATTGATGTTGACCATAGTGAAGATGACGGTTTCCATACTTGCTACAGATATTACCTCATAAACATGTTATACAGTACCCAACACCCCAGTCTTAGGATTTTGTTTTTACCATACAAGAAACATATTTAACCAAGATAGATCCCGTACGCCTGCTAGACTTTTTACATCAGACAAAGATGCATTCTTAATATCAATTTCGGTAATGCCAATAATAGTAATTGACTGGTTGAATGAGCACATTTCGCTAACTATACCTGCATGTAGTCTATTTCGTTCTTGATGTTGTGTGATGCAGAGAGTATCCCGAAGTTTAAATGGAAAGAATTTGAACCAAATATGTTATAATGACGTGAAAAACTGTAATATATGAAAATGGTTCACAGTGCAGCAGTGTTGGGATCAAATCACTACCTTCGAGTCACGAGTCATTTCGAGTCATTGCACATTTTGACTCGAGTCAAGTCAAGTCGATCGATTTTTGAAGGTGACTCGAGTCAAGTCAAGTCACTCAATTTTTTGAGGGGACTCGAGTCAAGTCGAGTCAAGTCAAGTCAAGTCACGAGTCAAGTCACAATTCAAGTCAAGTTGCCTTTTCGAAGTATGAATCATGATTACGGCATTGCATTTTGCTAGCTGTCTGAAATACAGATTGAGTGGTCATGGAATCCGAACCGATGAACGAATATAGAGTTAAATATACGCACAAGACGGCGTTGTACTCACTTATACGTAGAACTGTTATACTACGTAAGTGATTGCATAGCCTCAGTTTATAGTTGCCAGTCAAAATGGAGAACAGAGAAACGAATTGATAGGATGAAATACATTATCCGTTTACAAATTGATATGATACAATTCGAGCATGCGCCAATAATTGAGGACTGTATAAGCTAATTTGAATTCAATTTAAATAAAACATAAGGTTTGTTCAAGGTAAGAACAGAGAAGTAAAATAGACACTTTGCTATTTTCTTACTTTACGACTAGTTTACGACAACGTAGCTGTAGCTGTAGCTGAAGCTTCGATCACTGCATTCGCTGTCAATTTATTTGTGAGAGAGCAATCGAGGCTCCGTGAAAAGCATAATCATTGCATGATTGGTCGCTCTCACGGGTTACACCAGCGTTTCGCGAATAATCCGAACATATGCTGGATACAGTGATTTTTATCGACACGGATTACTTGATGACTTGAAATTGACTCGTGAATTTTGCTCCGAGTCACGAGTCAATCCACATTTCTAATGCGCCGAGTCAAGTCAAGTCATGTCATTTTACCAAAGTGACTCGAGTCAAGTCAAGTCCACAAAGAGACGCTTAGGAGTACAGAACATCATAACACATTTGAATAAAATATTCATATTTATTCCCGAAGCTTTTCGGCTGACCCTCGTCAGGGGATATCGTCAGCAATATTGCGAGAATTCGAATAACTATGTTCAACAACAATATATATCGCTAATTATGACGTCACACAGAAAATATACAAAGTTAGGAAAACGAGAGAACTGAAGCGTTGGCATGACGATGTGCCACTCAGACCGATACTCAACATGATTCGGTCAATGCAACACAAGTTGGCGAAGTGGTTGATCAACATACTGGAACCTGTTCGCGAACTTTACGGGTCGCGTAGCTTACGCGATTCTTTTACCTTCGCTGATGAGATGCGTCGCTCACAGCTATCCGCGCGCGATAATTTCCTATGCTCATCCGACATAAAGAGCCTTTTCACCAACGTGCCACTAAATGAGACCTTGAATATTTGCACTGATGCTCTATATAACGGTAAGCTAATACCCCCTCCTTTCTCGAGAGCTACCTTCATCGAATTGTAGAGAAACGCTGTGTGTTCTGTTGAATTTAGTTTCAACAATATCATGTTCCGACAAACTGATGGTTTAGCAATGGGGTCACCATTGGGTCCTATTCTAGCCAATAAATTTGTAGGATTTCATGAAGGTAGGCTCTTCTCTTCTTTTCTTGTAGTAAACCGCCCTTATCATACCATCGCTATGTCGATGACACGTTCGTGATCTTCAATAATGAATCTGACTGTGATAGTTTCCTGGAAAATTTGAACAAATTACATCCAGCATTGCAATTCACGTCGGAATAAGAAATTAACAATCGGCTGGCATTCCTTGACGTTCTTGTGGAGAAACGGGATGGCCAATTCCTTACCTCCGTTTATAGGAAGCCCACATTTTCGGGTCATTAACTTCGATGGAGCTCTTTCAGCCCAAAATGTCGTAAAATCAATTTAATCGGCACCTTGGTCCACCGGGCGTTGATGATTTGTTCCGAGGTCAAATTGAATAGTGAACTTGAGTACATCCGTAAAATTTTCATTGACAACGGATACCCAGAGTATGTCATCAAGCGGACAATAAATAATAAGTCAAGTCATCGGAATGATACCAAACCAAATGAAACCCCCGAAGAAGTCTCTCGTGAAAGTAGAGATGTGTACATTCATCTACCTTGGATTGGCCCGGTTTCTTATCGATTTGAGAAACAGATAACTTCAGCAGTCTATCGCTGTTATCCAGCGATGAAAACCAATGTTGTTTTTACCACGATACCAATGTTTCCTGCAGCCCGAAAGGACGTTCTCCCGGCTTTACAACAAAGTAACGTCATTTATGAATTCAAGTGCCACTGCGATTGTCGGTACGTAGGGAGAACTTCCAAACGGTTGCAGGACCGTATTAAAGAACACATCCCACCGTCGGTCAAATCTTATATCTCTAAATCACAGCATAACAATCCGCTTGTTATAGAACATAACCAGGCCATGGGTGAAAAATCTTCTATCGCAAACATTTACTAGAAAATCATACATGTGCTGCTAACTATCACGAGGACATGTTCTCTGTATTGGCTAAGGGTCGCAATTTATTTCATTTGTCTGTTCTTGAGTCCACCATCATCACTATGAGTAAACCTAGTTTATGCCAACAGAAAGAATTTGTGTATCATTTGAAAATCGCGCATCAACTTGTTTTGCTTCGCTATCTCCATGCCAACGCTTCAGTTCTATCGTCTTCCTAACTTTGTCTATTTTCTGTGTGACGTCATAATTAGCGATATATATTGTTGTTGAACATAGTTATTCGAATTATCGCAATATTGCTGACGATATCCCCTGAGGAGGGTCAGCCGAAAAGCTTCGGGAATAAATATGAATATTTTATTCAAATGTGTTATCAAGTCAAGTCATACGAAAAAGGTGACTCGAGTCATCCCAACACTGCAGTGCAGATCCTAATATATGAGGTTCACTCACCGAACGCGAACGCTCACACCATCCCTAATGCAAACCAACCCCAGAACTATTTTCTACTTCACTAAAGTCAAAGCGTAGAAAGTAAGTAGTCTTGCGTCAACTGTTAAGCCAAAGTAGCACAAATAGGCGAAACTGACTTGAATACTTAGGAAAAGTAAAGACACTCCGTTACTGGCCACCTCTGACTGTACGTGTCCTTATATTACCAGAAAAGCCGATACACAAAATGTTGCTACGTTTGGCGGGGACGCTGTAAACGCTCTATTCACAAAAAGATGGCATAAGTTGGAGGTGATCTTGGTGGATCACAGGGTGCATATACGCATCGACTGTGTGGACATTGGCTCGTAAGTGACGCACCATCAATCGATTTTTTTTTCATAACTCGAAAGAGTTTTTGACGCATCAAATTACTTTTCAGTAAGTTATTCGAAGCATCTCTTGGATCGCTTCCCGATCATGGCATGGTGCGAATCGGGAAGTTGACGACCGGTAGGAAATCAAGCGTGGTATGCTTCCAAAACATCGCAGCTTAGCATCAATACCTTTACGCGCTGTTTTATTGATTAGTTTGAGCTGGAATCGATGCACGTCGGATGCGACGTGGATCAGAATATGACGTCAACAAGTGCAGAGCATTGTTTTGCAATAAAGGAGGAAAAGCCCACAAGGGTAAGCGTATGTTTCCATTCATAACACTGGTCTACAAATTTCAAGAAATATTAGCCAAAAAATTTGATGAATGATTTAGGCTAATATTCTGTTGCGATTCTGAGCTTAGAATTGCTCTATCACCTCAGATTTTTTTCGCCATAAATGTTGCCCAATTGTATAAATTGACCAAATTTGGAGTATCGTTAGCGACATTGTATCAGCAACAGGTCAAATTTGTTATTGAAATCATCTATGATGAAACCTAGGCTGTTGTAGAATAGAATCACCGAGTTTTCGGTGAACTACAATGCACTGGTTCTCAATCTCACTTCAAGCAGGGCCCCTTTTCGACTTTTGAAAACATAGGTGGACGCCCTTGCATTTTGTGACGGAGCACGCTGGTGGGTGTATCGTCTCGACTAGCGCGATATGACTATAATGTAGGGTTACCATACGTCCTACTTTAGAAGGATTTGTCCTCCCTTTTCAGAAAATTGAAAATGTCCTCCGAGGACGCCTAAATGCCCTCCTTTTTGGCAATTCGTCCTCCTTTACAGCTTTTACAGCTAGGTTAATTGACAAGGTCCACTGAAAATCGGCTTAAATGACTCGAAAAGGTAATGCGGCCGTTTGAGTGTGGGTCATTTGGGAGTCGAATCTGAATGATGATCTTCTTTCAGTTTCGGTAAACAAACTTTTATGATTCATGAGAAAGTGTCCTCCATCGCTGATTCCAAAATATGGTAACCCTGTCATAATGACACTGCCCGTTCGTAAAGTCTTCGTAAATATAATCAGTCACCGTGATTCGGGGGTTGTTTCACGCAGTTTTAATGACAATTCAACTCATAAGATTGGGGCAATCTTATCCCTAAACTACATTCTACTATTCACAATCCAGATTGAAAAAGTAACGTTTATCCAAAATACTGTTCAGGTAGAAATTGAAGTATTCTGAAAACATAAACGCTTCAGTAAGTACTACAAGTAGGCAAAATCTACTTGAGTACCCCCAAAAGTAGTAATAATCGACATATATATTACATCAAAATCGGGATGTGATAGAGCAAAAATAACACCAGATTCGGATTCAGCGCCCAAACAAACCCTGGCGCAAAAATCATGTAGACCAGTGAATTGGTATACGCATTGTCACAAACAAGCCGGAATTATGTTGGTGTCCGATGCGCTCATTCACAATTGCACATGAGCACCCCCTCTCCTCCAATAGACATCGCAATTTATCACCACTTCAAGACAGCTTTCAATTTTCGGTCCATTTCTAATATTGATCACGAATATGAGAACTTTTTCACATTTATGACGGGAATCCTGAAAAAAGTTGTATTTTTGGGTATCCGCCTTTTTATAGATACCTTCCCGATTCTGAACATCAACATAACCTTCACTCTTATTGACTCTTGACTCAAGCTCGAAACGGGAATGTACAGTTGCACTAAGGTTTCAATTCCCAGTTACTGGAAGGAGAATACTATTACCATAGTGTCCTCTATGGTGTAGACCCAAGCAAATCTCACGGCTTAGTGAAATTGGTCTACGTCACACTTTCCATTTGGTCAAAGGCAATTTGACGATAATTCTTGACCGGCTTGACGAGCATTAAATTTGATAAAACAGGTATCAATCGAAAGCCATCGCTGTACTGATTACGAGCCCCCCAAATCAGCCTCGAATGTAGCATTGTAACGAAGTTTGGTATTGTGACGCAGCCAACTGATTCGAATCAGATTCAAAAGATTTTGCCCGATTCGATATCGATCGAATCACCGCTTTACAATACATTTTGTTGATCGAACTTTACAGCGGGGCATTGGTCAATCGAAACGAAAAGTCAAGGGATTCGCACAGACAGAAGGATAGAATTATTGCGTAACGTCATCACAAAGTAATCATGGATACTAAATAGTATGGTTGTATGCGCTAGCTTCGCGTTGAAAATGATCCCCGTGCGCGCGATACGCCGTGAACAATGATTACAACCTATTTCGAATCTGAGATTATCTTTGACAATCCCTAATCAAATCCACAGATGGTCAGTACCGAATAAAATTTACTTGCTTATTACTTATTACTATTTTTGAAATGTGAACTAGTGTATGGATACATTTTCATGTCTTCCGTGAGTGAAATTTCCATGAAACCTGTTCGACACATATACCCTGTATGACGGCAAAAGATTACAATTTCGATAATTGCACGTATATTTCTATCTCCATTATTCATTATTCTCCAGTGGCAAAAATGCATCTCGCAGTTTTGAATGCTGTGACAAAATTCAGTGGCGCCTCGTTTTCAAAGTACCTAGTTTTGTACCTCTAAGATATTTTCTTATCAAGTTCACTTCATGACTGGAAATTTACTACATTTCTTTTGCTCGTATTTGAGTACCCGCAGTGACTACATTGACCCGCTCTGATCACATAACTTATCATCCATGTCTTCACACAGCCAACAGAGAGTTCGAGTAGAAAAAACGAATCGACTGCGTCAGGCCCTGATGACGTGATTGAACGCTCTACGCCGGAATGCGACTGCACGCCTGGAGCGACCGGTCCAGTGGGACAGAAGGGAGAAAAGGGAATGCGGGTATGTCTAAGTACTCTGTCGCTTTCAATGGTTCGGTGGTAACTTATAAGACGAAACATATTTAAGGGTTCCGATGGAGAAACGGGGGCTTCTGGCATGAAGGGAGAAAAAGTAACACCAGTGGTAAGCTAAGAAAAGCATACATACATTACCTTCTTCGTCAAGGGAGACTCGGGAGGTTCATCAATTGGCTCTCAAGGACCGACGGGACCCCGCGGTTCGCCAGGGCCTGCTGGGCCCAGAGGTCCACCAGGATTACCTGCACCAATGACACCCGGTAACAGCGCGGCTACCATAAGGAACCAAAAAGCCTACACAATGGTGGGAACAGCATATTTGTTATTCTGGCGAGTTTGACAAACATTATGTTTATTTTCCTCCTTAGCAAGCGTCAGATTCACGAATAACTCAAATTGCGCAAGATGAATGCAGGAGTATGATTCTGAGTAAGTTACATAGAGTGTTATTAGTGAGCTGTTTTCAAATATGAAGTTCTAAAGTATTGATATAAACGGTGCCAACATCAATGGATAGTAAATGGAATTTGGAGGCTACTGACAATGCCCGTTCACATAGGCTATGTGAAGTCTACAGTCTACAGCAGTGATTCTCAAACTGTGAACAACGCGTAAATTTTTCTCCGAGTCAAGTCAGGTCATTTTTGCAAAGGGACATAAGTCAAATCAAGTCAAATCAAGTCAAATCAAGTTGACTCGAGTCACCCTAACACTGGTACTTAGTCGTTCTTATAACGCGCACTATCACGTATATTGTGCAACTGTATTGGTTATGCGTGCTTATACAATGATTTCACTGTTTTTTACAGGTGAAGTTCCACGTATTGTGATGTCAATCTTAGACTCAGAGCTGTCCAGAGAACGTTATCAAGGCCGAAAGGGGGACAAAGGATCAGAAGGAGATGTGGGCCGCCCGGGAGATCGAGGATATCCGGGTGAACCGGGACAGAGAGGAAGTACTGGTTTGGAAGGCATGCGTGGAACTCCGGGACCAGCTGGGCCCAAAGGTTAGCACTATAAACAACGCACCACTGGCTATAGCTCGCATAGCTCATTTTCACATAAAGTAAGCTAATTCGGTACCATATTCATTTTATTTCATGCCGACACTAGGCAGACAAGTTGGGCGAAAAGCGCATTCATCCACTCAAACATTGTCCACTTGGTCACTCTAGTAATCTTCACCCACTCCACCGGAATTGATCTATTACGTCATTGTTGAGGAATTTCTTCTGTTAAAAATTTTCGCCTCCATTCTCAAATGTTCATACTGGCTACGCCAACGAATGCAGGTCAAAAAGGAAACACTGGAGCGCGAGGCGTTGCAGGCCGTGGAATTCCTGGCTCGAATGGAGCTCAGGGTCCTCGGGGTATGCCGGGAAGGTCGATACAGGGTGAACCTGGTTCTAAGGGGGCACGAGGAGACCAAGGTGTCATGGGACCTCCAGGTGTTCCAGGTAGAAGGGTAAGATCAATTTCATTTTTCTATTCACAGAAAGATTTTTAATTTCATATCGTTTTGTATACAGGGTACAACTGGCGTCAATGGACAGTGCGATCCGCAATCCTGCTACAACGCAGCATTGGGATATATTTCCCAGTCCATACATGGACCATAAAATAGCATATTCAAGTGTTATCATAATACAAGCTTTTGTTTTCTTGTACTGTTCATCATTTTGAAATATTTTGACCCATTGAATCTACTCATTGAATCTCAGTCGATGTTGGGCGAAGCAAATTTGTACTCAGATACGTGCGCGACTAATCCGTCATACTTTTATCACGTCTGGGGTATCAGTGACGTCCGCGTAGTTCAGTAATGAGATACGGAGGAATATTTTATTTTGATGTATGTCAGTGCTTCATGCGCGCCCTCCGCTTATGTTCGCGATAGGAAATACTTTTTGAACTGTTCCCATTAACGTGTAGTACCATTTTTAATTTTTAATTAGAGATGTGATGTTATATATTTTGCCTCATTCTTTAACCATGAAATCGCCCTCGAAGGTAGCCACCACGATTTATCTACCCTTCGTCTCAAGATCACCGAATATGTTTTGCAATAGTGCGTAGTGTGATTAGGGTGATAGTGTGATTAGAGCACAACTGTTAAATTTGATTTGTTACATTTTCAACAGCGATTCGATACAGCTCATTTAGTTTTTTCAGTGTCAGTCAGCATACAGTGGTAACGGACAATATACATAGTTTTTTTTGCTGTTGTTGTTTTTGTGGTATTCGTGGTGTTTGCCGACTACTTATTACCCCAGGCCAATTTTCTTCATTTTTATTTCGTAGCTGCCGACTTGTAGCACGGCCTACTTCTAGGCTTTTATAAGACACCGCTTTCACGGATTAGATGGCGAGAAGGAGCCTAGGTACGTCTACTTTTTAGGAGTACTCAAGTCGGTTTGGCGTACTTACTTGGCGGAAGCCTTCCTCAAGTATTGTATAATTAGACTAATTCTATCACTACTTAGTTATGAAATTTTGATTTTGTAAAGTAGAAAGTGGTCCCGGCATATTATTGCATCACATTTATGGGTATAATTGTCATGATAACTGGGCGAAAGAACCCCTGTACCACGGTAACTGAGTATATTCTGGAAAAGTACACGTATTAATAGTGCCATTACTCAAACTTGCGTCAGTCGCCAAGGTGCACCCATGCACCGAATTTTGAAAGTGGCCACCTCCGATTAAGTAGGCCTATACTAAAAGTAAAAGATCAAATCTACTTTTTGAAACTACTTACTTAAGTAATGCTCATATCTTTAGTTTCTAATTCTACTTGAAGTAGTTTTGACACGCCTTGGAATCGATACTTGTACTTGTTTAGTTGAAATTTGTGGTAATAGTTCTACTTCTACTTGAGTACAACGCTGACTACTTTGATCCCATCTGATCACAACTAAATCATACCGTAAATACACTGATTTTAATTCCTTGCAATCGGAGTCCTGGTATTACGTTCAAAGATGAAATAGCGACCGAGGGATGAATGATTGCAGTCATTTCCTGCCTGCGGAACATTTCGTTCCTTATCATTTCTCGCCATGTCTCCTTCAATTTTCATTTTCGACTAGCCACACTTTAACGTCATTTCCAATAGCCAGCGACGATAAAACGATGGCAACAAAATAAGGTTGTTGTTTTTGGTATTATTATGATTCCTTATCTGCCGATTTGTAGCGCGGCCCACTTTTTGTAAGATACCGCTTACGTCGATCACATGACGAGGAGGAGTCTAAACAAACCTCCAGCTAGGACCAGAGGTTAGTATTGTAAACAACGCCCTATAGACTATAGCTCGCATAACTCATTTTGACACCAAGCAGGATAATTATGTAAGAAATTCATCTTACTTAAAGCCGACATTAGGGCAGGCAAGTTGGGCGAAAAGCACTTTCGTGGACTCAAATTGTTGACTTGGTCACTGTAGAAATCTTCACTCACTCCACAGTAATGGATGACAAAGTCAACCTCGGCAGGACTCGAACTCTCAATCCACTGGTGCTGCATCGGCGGAACGCACTAACACGATATCTCGCCACGAGTCAAATAAGATGAAATGAACGTCAAGTTCTATCATGAGGAATAAGACAGCTCGTGAGCAATATGGCCGAGGGTTTAACGACTGATAAGTGAGCTTAGATTTCAATAAGAATAAATAGGACTTATAATAATATATCGCGTTACAAACATGCGCGAACGAACGCCTCAAAAATTACGGCTCCTACAAGTCACATATAGTTCCAATGACTAAACAACTAATAAATGACTGATGCGATAATGTCGTCACTAAACAAGACATACGTCACCAGGGATTCGTGCGGCGACGTCATCGATAAAATAATTTTATATCGTGAAGGTATCTTTTTTCATAATGCTTTATAAATAAACGGTCCAGGAGATAAGTTTGTTGGACGCAATATTATTGCAGCGACGATAACATGCCGACGTTTTACGGTGAGCAAAGTACATAAACAACTTTATATTAACTGTGAATATCCTATCACATATGCTCTTTAATCCAAGTAAAAAAGTTCAAAGGGATCGAGATCACGGTAGCTTCCTGAGAGGAGAATTTATTCCTGTTCCAGTAAAATCATTTTAAACCGAATCATGTTAGCTTGGAAATTTTGTAATGAGTGTGCGTAGTGCGTACCGATGTCGAGCAACACCTGGCTTGTGCATCTACATCACCATAGCAAGATAGTGGTGCGCTGACGTGTCCTGAATTTGTCCTAACGTTACGAAAACACTTGACATGGCCCGTATAAATATAGCGATATCAGCACTCTGACGTATAGCATACGATTTGAAAATTTCCTTTGGGATGAATTTAGTAACTTCAAAGCATATCTTGCAAAAATTATAACGAGCAGCTGAGATATCTCACACGGATATGTCATATGTGCAAGATAAGGGTCAGACCTGTTGGCGTATCCTTCCATGATGTCGCTTCCCAATGTGTTTGTCGAATCGATAACTCTTGCTGTGAAAAAAAAAGAAAAACGTCTCCTATGTGCGGAGCAGCTCATAAGCAGCACATTAATTTCCTACTAATCCAGTGTTTTTACGTACTCCCGCCCAAAGCTGCACAACTTTCGTACAAGGCAATATTTGCCCATTTCCGTTCTGCAGGCACTGCAAGACACCTTTTCGTCTCGCAATGCCGTAATATACGAACACCTGTCGAAATTAGACTGAACATTATACACCCAATGATTTATGTTCGTGCCGCAAGTCCTCTGAGTAGACTTATTTATTGTCCAGTCCAGTGATTCCCAAAGTAGGGATATCGCCACCTGAAGGACGATTTTGAGAACTCTAAATCATTTGAGAGCCAATTCATTACACCAATTGAAAATACCCTTCACTTAACAATATCAAGTATGTCGAAATTAATATTTCAGCATTATCAAACTGTGAAGTAAAAGTACTATGCAAACATGACTACTTGATTTAGGCCAGGGGTCTCAAACTCAACTTGCGTCGCGGGCCGAATTCAAACATTCAGATCGCTCGCGGACCGGACCAGTCAAAGTGATTCCAAAATGTTACCTCAAAATCCGTGCCCTTGTTTTCTACTGGAATACGTTAGTGCCAAGCCTATACATAATACTATATTATATTATATTACGAATAATGGGGGTTCTATTCTATCAGCACCTTTATTCGCAAACAACGGTATTGGTAAAATCCGACGATTAGCCGGTTGCATAGAGTTATAAACCGCTGAAACAGTGGTTCTAAGGACGATTGGAGCTCCCTTCGTTTTAGTCGTAATCTGACAGTAGCCCTGCGTATGCGTTGTGAGGTATACAAGTGAGTTAACTGTAGACACGGGATTTTGAATTTTGTTTATTAATATTAAATCGTGATTCGGGTTACTCTGGAGGCCGGTGACCTTTTGAGTCAGAAGTGATACGACAGCAATGCAGCCACTGATGTTTGAATTATATTTTTGTACATCTATAATATTCTCTATGTAACCTGAATATAACGGTTTCGGATTGTCGTTTTCGCTTCCGCGAATAACTACTTTTCGGTCTATTTTTCCATAAAAGTCTGACCACAGTGTGCAATTTTTTGCCTTGTCGGAATTGGGTGTCAATGTCAGAGAATTACTCGTAATGGTGACTGTCGCATAGTTATAATGTGGCCTATGAACAGTTGAACACACTCAAATTTACTGTCTTGACCAGTGATTCCCAAGCGCGGCCCCCAGATAGCCTTCTTGCGGCCCCAAAATATAGTAAGAAATCGATTTATGACAAAAAATAAAATTTATATTTATAAAATACTCTTGCTTGGCTTGGCCTCTGTAGTTTTTAATTATAGAATTGCAGGAAACTTGTGAGTATAGACTGCTAACGTTACGTCACTGCTGTTTCAATGCAATGCGCCGTAACTTTCCAGTTGAACGAGCAGTAGCTATAGATATAAATAGGTATTGATAACTTTCAAAACCGGAGGAAAATCCTGAAAAAATGGTAAACTTTTCCCACTTCGTGGTCGCTTGACTAAAAAAGAAAAAGAGGCTCAACTCCCGGAAAATACAGTTTTTCTTTCACATTAACAGGTGGTTGACTGAAAAAAAGGTCAACTTTCCGGTCCAGCTCCCGAAATAGTCGCCGTAGCGTTCCTACAGTGCTGACTTAATGTATATCAGTCGAATTTGGCCCTATATGTAACCAAAATCCTCAAAAAAAAGAAGACAAAATCTCAAAAAAGAAGACATTTGGGCGTCCTCCCAGGACACTTTAAAAAAAATTAAAAAAGAGGACAAATCATCTTAAAAGGGGACGAATGGTAACCCTATGATAACTAGATGTGCAACACGTGACTCACGGTTGAATACGCCGAGATGCATACTGGTTAGCCGGCTAAAAGCAGCATATTGCTAGTCCTATAGTCAGGGCCGTAAGCTCGAAGGGGGCCCAAAATTATTTCGTGAATTAGCATAAATTATAGAGTATTTTTTGAAAAGTTATGAAACTTTTTCAAAAAACTTTCGCGCTTTGCGCGATTTCAATTCGCCACATATCTTGATTATTGGGTACTCTTCCCCAAGAAAAAATACGCAAGATTTATAGAAATGGGCATATCAGCGTTGGCCATGACCGCACCACAACGCACCAAGACATATGAAGTTTTAGGCCATGTAACATGTGACTCCAAGAAGTCTGTCAGAACGATCAGCAGCGAGAAAGCCTTGGCCGTAAAGGACTGCTTTTATGCTGACCAAAAACTTCGAAATACCAAAAACGTCGTTATATATACAAAATACATATAGGTTTAATTGTCCGTATAGGCGCCTAAATGACTGGCGCCGAATGTTCTTGTCTTGGCAATCTGAACCTCACAAGACAAATACCATCCCGCAGAAAAGAAAATTATATGCCAGTGAAGAAATACCTATCTGAAATCGTATGATCTTTCAGTTTAGTAGGTTTGGGCAATTCTACATTTTTTGATATGGCAGACAGGAGGTCACGAAATAACATCATGTAAAGAAGTCATACCTAGGGGTCCGCCCGCCCGAAGATGTTTAATTTTACGGGGTCTGCAGTTTCAAAGACACCTCTCACTCAGCTCTACCGGTAAATCTGATTACGTGGGCAAAGAGGACAGCCATGCCATTCCCGATCTTATTCACCGATTTTATCATGAATTATCGAAATATTCGCGCGTCGCGCTGTCTCACTAAACAGTACAACTTTAATTTCGTGGCAAAAGCGAACAACGCCATGCGGGGTCAGTTTATCACCCTATGGGAGCCCGGGGTCCTGACGAAAAGCTGTTGCGTTCCTGCCAACGGGCATACCCCCGGAGATGTTTAATTACTATTGAGGGGGCCTATACCTTTTCAAACACACCTCACTCAGCTCTACCGGTAAATCAGATTACGTGAACAGAGACAGGATGAAAATTGATCGCAATAATGCAATTCCCGATCATATTGACCGATTCAGTCATGAAAATAAAGAAATTTCTCGCGCTTCGCGCGTTTAGGCGAGAAAAGCTGATTCACTAAACGGACACCCAATGCAGCAGATAAGTAGCGGTAAACAGTGTACAATTTTGTAATCTCGCCAGGGCAATAAAACTACTCCGAAATAGCCATGATGACTGTTTGGGTCCGTTTCATAGCCGTAGTATTCGTGCGGCCCCGACCGTGCTCTGAAATTCCAAATTTGGCCCTCATACCGAAAAAGATTGGGAACCACTGGTCTTGACGGACTATATATTGAAAGTATTTCTTACTAAAAATCTCAAATTTGTAAGAAATGTACTGGATATTACAAACATTTTTCAATCTACTCAGAATTGCATCGCGGGCCGGAAGAAATCGTCTGACGGGCTGTATGTTTGACACCCCTGATTCAGGCTAAGTGAAACAATTAGGGTGGGCAATCTTTTTGCTATTCACGGTCGCATTTGGATTACCTATGTAGCCTCCTCATCGCCGATCCCGCTGTAATTACAGCGCCTTGAAAAGCCCAGAGGAAGAGAGAGCCGAACTCTTGAAAGAAGGCAGCAAACGACCAGGAAAAGGACGCAAGAGAAAAGCGAAGAAATACCTTATGAAATTTACTGTGCGGGCGCAAATGACCGAAGTGTTTACAAGCAATGTTCCCTCTAAGCTGCGCACGTGCGCAAATGCGCAGTGCTGAAACGGTCTCTGCGCACGGAAAATCTAATGTGCGCACAAAAAATCCGAAGTGATGTTTTTTTTAGTCGTTGCGCACTGTCGTTCAATGGACCACGCAGGCGCACAGACTCGTGAAAAATTAGAGGGAACATTGTCAGGGGCAAATAGTGTTATCACTGAAGTCTGAAACCGAGGTACAAGTGCGGCCCGCAAATGTGAATATTGCGCTCAGTGAAGAAATGAGAATTTGCAATCATGTGCGTCTCACGAAGGAGATTTTTTTTGGTATGGTCTCGTACGCGTGAGCGATACTGATATCATTTCAATAGCGTATTATTTTCATGGAATGGTGAAATAACATGGACTTTGAAAAAAAAATTTGCGCTACGCGCGATTCAGTATTGTCGGATATCTTGATTATTGGGTACCCTTTCCCAACAAAAAATATGCATGATTTATAGAAATGGGCACTTAGACGTCGGCCATTGCCGCACCACGACGCGCCACGACATGAAGTTATAGGCTATGTAACATGCGACCCAGAGAAGTGCGCCAGAACGATCAGCAGCGAGACTACCTTGGCCGAAAAGGACTGCCCTTGTGCTGACCGCAAACTTCGATATATATACAAATATGTTTAATTGTCCATAGGCGCCTAAATGGCTGGCGCCGAATGTTCCTGTCCTGGCGATCCGAGTCCCACAACAAGACAACTGCCATATCGAGGGAACATTATTTGCCAGTAAATAAATACCAATTTGAAATCGTGTACGTCTTTTAGTTTAGTACGTTTCGGCAATTTCAATATCTTTCGACATAGCAGATAGGAGGTCACGAAATAGCATCATGTAACGAAGTCATCATACCAACAGGTACGCTCGGAGATGTTTTATTATTATTTATTTATTCCAACACACCTCACTCGATCAGCTCTACCGGTAAATTTGATTATGTTAGCAGAGAGAGGATAAAAACTGATAGCAATATATATGCAATTCCCGATAATATTCACCGATTCAATCATGAAATATGTAAATTTGTCGCGCTTCGCGCGTTTAGGCGACATCACCACTAAAGGGGCACGTAATGTAGATGATAAGTACCGAAAAAAAGCGTCGAGCCGGCGGGGGGTCTGAGTTCGTTTCATCATCCTATGGGGGGTGGTTGCGCACTGTTGTCCAAGGGCCTGCGCAGTGAGTTTGCGTGTTTGCGCAGATTCATGAAAAATTAGAGGGAACAATGTTTACAAGCGCCAATTATGTCAATAAAACAAACAAACAAACCTATGTAGCCTACGTCCGCATTCCAGTGCATAAGCCGTAATGTACTAACTAGGCGCAAAGTACCCATGTGAAACTGTCCATGTCCATTTCAGGTTAACTCCGGACTATTCTACATTCTCATATCGGCATACTATACGCAACGAAATCGCGAGTGCTGGGCATGTTTTGAATAACCACAGTGATAAATGATGGTTGCACGAAGCGCGAAATTTTCCCAGATTCACAAATGAATTTCGTCATTATTATTAGTAGATTCACGTATTACCATCAAATATTTATCCTTTATTAGCCGATGCGATCAGATTCACTGGTGGAGTTTTCGGAAATTTAGGGCTTATAGTTACACATGATGATGCATCTTCGGATGGGCCAATTAGTATTAGTCCCTTTGTAGCATGCTGTTATTTCTTGACCTCCTATCAGGATTGTTGGTAGGCTATAGTGGAAATATATTGGAATCGCCTAATCGTAGGCCTACCAGAAACAAATTCTTTCGTGATAAGCACTCGATTCCAAGTTAGTATTTCTATATGCTAGGGCGCATCATTTTCCTCTGCTGTTCGCTTCTGTACTGCGGGGCTCCGATTACTAAGGGCGCTACTATATTAAAATCGAAAAATGAAGGACAGCATTGAATCGCGCGTAGCGAGAAGAAAATTTCAATAATAATTAAAATCACTCAATCGGGAGTCAATTTGTAAATTCAATTAGCCTGTCGACGGCCGCCAACGCATACGTGTCACAGCCGCAGAAATTTACTTCTACGGCCGCAAGTTGCGCACCCCTGATAGATAAACCTACTTGAGTACCACGGAAATGTAGAAGTATTTCGTAACGCATGACCTCTAGGATTTAGGAGGTGATGAAGATATGTCGAGCTTGATAAAGAGGCGATGAGTCAAATAAGTTCGGGAACAACTGGAATCAAGTTAGTGATTACTGTACAATGTTACCGATAATCTTAATCACATAGTAGAACTGGCAATGAAGTAGTCCAAAGCATACCAACACCAACAGGCCATGACGTATTTTCTCGCCGTTAGTCGTCTCGGTACGGAAAGCTTAATTTTGGCTACTTGTAATAGATTAACGGTGGGCCTACTCTTAATCAGATATATAGACCAGTCTATGTATGCCAGCCAGAGATCCTATCAGCAGAGATTTGCAATGATGTATCAGAGCAATTCTCGTCGCATCCGTTTATTTCGTCAATAACTTGGAAATAGCGATTACTCGACATGCTATTAATGTAATACCTTGCGATTTAATTGCTTCTCCTTGCCAATAATAAACAGTGATGCACCTGTTTCTTGGTCAAATTTTCTCACTCAGCAATCACATTGGCATATAGCCTATATATAAATGATAACTACGCACAGGAATATTACTCTTGCATTTTGGTACTGAGCACTGCGATGAGAAGCTTAATATTTCTCGGTATCCTTTCACTGGCTCTCGCCAGGAAAACCTTCTTTGGGTACGTATCAATTTACCTTTGCATAATGATGGTATCAAACCTGCCATAACTATTATTAATATTAATTCAATTTCAATTTATTGCTAAAAATTTCATCATTTCAATACACCATAAGACTGCGATACAATGAAAGATAGGAAGATGTCGAAACGACTTGGGGTAGTCTTCAAAATCAGATACACAGCTTATTAATATCATTATATACAAAATCATTTGGTGGTGCTTTTCGCAACAAAGGTTTTTAGCACTGCGCTATAGGGGCATGAAAACTTTTATGTCAAATAGACCATCAGTACATCATGTACAATTACAATATTACATTTTAGTGACCAAGTCTTGACGGTGCACCCGAAGAATGAGGCACAGGTTCAAGCCATCAAGAATTTAGACACGGTGAGTTATTTTCACATAAAATGGTGTGACTAAAGTATTCGGTTTCATCAATTTTCAATTTTACAGAAAGTCGATTTCTGGAGTCCTGACTCCCCCGCCGGCATTTCAGTCGGATCTTCAGCAGACATCAGAATTCCCAGGTGAGATAAAGCTAGTAATCGTATATTACTAATTTCAATACTCTATTATGCGGTAGATGTGTGTTTTCACATGGCTTGCCTCCAACCTTCAAATGCATTCATTCGAGTCATAGAAACAGAAATAGAGCCAAGCATTCGCGAGCGTGAATATGGGAAATATATTCTTTATTTATATCAACTTCATAATCTTGCGTAGCCGGTTCAACTACTTTCTCGATTTTAGGGGCCGGATCATTGGGGCATTTGTCTGAAACCAGTGTTTCTCAATCTTATTGCGTTCCACTGCAACTAAATTATTTTTAATGCGCTGCATAGCACCTAGCTTCTGAATGACTTATTATACTAAAATATACCGTTTTTCACTAGTTTGGACGTTGTTACTATTGTATACCATACCTCCAATGAAAAGGAATAACACACTATTTGATGAGATAAAAACAATTACTTCTTCTGCGCAACGTATCCATCCGGGATATAACATTACTCAGAGCGCAACGTATATCATGTCCACGGACTTCTGGTCATCAAAGTCGACTACGATTGTCTCCACTCTTGTGTCGCGGCGGATTTGTCGATTCATAATTCCGGGGAGTAGTGTTTCCGTCTGCTGTGATGAATACATCAATATGATGTGCTCAACATCAACGCTACTTGTCATTTCTCTTTCCCAGTATAATGCAGCCATGTGGATTTAAGTCGCGTTTAACCCATAGGCGATCTCAGACATGTCTTCAATCTAATCAACCCATCCTTGTAAAGGTTATACCCAACTAAGAGATGGCTTTATGTAGCCACTGCCAGTAAAGATCTGATTACGTGGGGATATTAAGTGATCTGTGTTGCTTGATATTATTGTTGAAACTATTTGTCATATAATCGATTATTATTTATGAAAATTAACTCCATACACCGGATACTGCAAATATATTGATACTTTATGTATGAATTCTAGTGGTTTCTCAAAACGTATTGTAATGGTAGTTAAAAGGTGTAGAACAGGGGTGCCAAAAATGCATCCGGCCCGACAGACGATTTCATCAGGCCCGTGAAGCAATTCAGAGTAGAATAAAAAATACTTGTATTATCTAGCACGTTTCTAACCAATGCTGGGATTTTGAGTATGAAACACTTCCCTCGCGATATTAAATATAGATTATGTTCATAGGCCACATTATAACCATCCGAGAGTAGTGTTGTGGTCTCACTTTAGACACCATTAGGAACAAGTCCCTAATATCGGCGTCCAATTACGAGAAGGCAAAAAAGTGCATACAGAGTTTTGAGTTTTATGGAAACGGACTGAAAAACTGGTTATTCACTGAAGCGAAACCGCTATATGCAGGTTACATGTAGAATATAATAGTTACTAGGTCTGGGCACAATGATTGGAGTACTCGAATCTGAATCGAGTATCAATTTTAATGATTCGAGTCGAGTAGTAAAAGACGATTTTTTCGAGTACTGAAATTACACGCTTCTCACCACTGACAGTTAATTTATCAACGAGAATTATAGTTTCGATACGAATTTTCATTGTTGAAGCGTTGAAACCTTGATTTGCGGTATCGTAGCATACGAAACATTATTATAAAGCTACGAAGGTTACTGGACGTAGCACATTTCCGAAGTCATGATTATCCCACAACATTATCACCAAGTGGAATGAAATCGGTATGGTCGAAAAATAGCAAAGTATGTTTTAAGAGATGGATAACAGGCATTATATTCTTTGTTGTGGCATAAACGGTACATCTCTGATCTTTGACGTATACCATTCTCTTATGACGTCATAAGGAGTGATACTCGATTACTCGACTCGACTCGAAGCATATTACATGATTCAGAATCGAATCACTCAGGACCTCGATTTTGCCCAGCCCTAATAGTTACACGGAAATGTAATTCAAATATCTGTGTTCGCACTGCTGCATCACTTCTAACTCAAACGGTGTCAGGTTTCTAAAGGAACCCGAATAATGAAGCAAATTATAACGCCCGCGTTTACAGTTTGATCTCTATATATTCTTCACAGCTCACACGCAGGGTTGACGTTAGTATACAACTAAAACAAAGGGGACATAGAAATATCATCGCTTGAACCACTGTTTTTGCGGTTCATTACTGTATTCAACCCGCCAGCCATCGCATTATTGCCAATTCCGCTGTTTGCAAATTTCGGCGTAGCTAGAATAGCAGGCTTATAAAGCCTTGATAGTAAAATATTCAATTGAAAAGCAAGGGCATCTATTTTGAGGTAATTTTGGAGTCATTTGAATGGTGCGTTGCGTACCACAAGCGATCTGAAGGTTTGAATCCGGCCCGCGATCCAAGTTGACTTTGACACTCCTGGTGTCGAATATCATTTTAGGAGTGCCAAAAAACTCCAATAATCGATTCGCGAAGAATTCAAAATCATTTGGGGATGCGGCCTCCCCCCTGCATCGCCCTTTCGTACCATAGGTGAGAACCACAGTCTCATGAAATATTCATAAAATTTCATTAATTGGCATCAATTCGAAAAAAAAAACAGGAAGAAAGCTGGAAATATCCACAAATTTGGTCGATGCGACATATAACACTAGAGCGTCCCTTAATCATCAATGATGACATCCCAAGTTTATTTGCCTAACTTCAGACCATTTCTCGATCTTCGAGGGCAGATCTACGATTCTCATTTATCAAGTTTCTTTTATGTGATGCGTCTTAGTTTGAGCGGATTTCAGTTTCCAGCAGTGGGTGGGGAGGGTATTTTTCCAACTCGGGCCCGACAGAGCTTACATTGTTTGATTGGATTTTGATCGATGGTTCTCGGTGCTTGTTCGAATACACAACATTTACTTCGCTTCGTGTTGACCAGTACGTTTTACATTTTATTTTTTCAGCGAAATTTTACCAGCAGTAAAAGTGGCGCTTCGAAGACAAAAGATAGAGTTTGAGGTGGGTCAGCGTTATTTGTACTAGCTCGAGCCCGTAATACGCGTGACTTGTGAATCCTTGCCTATTTGCAGGTGATGATTGAGGATGTCGAAAGCTTGGTGGGAGAGCAATTCAAATCGGCCCAAGGAAGAGGAATTTTAGACGGCACAACAGCCTATGATTACGAAAAATACCACACATACGATGAGGTGAGCTTGGGAATGTGATCATTCCTTTACAAATGTGTGTTTCGCCATCTGACCTCAGGCACAGCGGTTCTTATCCTTTCTGGATTAGCGGACCCCATTTGGACGGTCACGGACCTCCGCGGACCCCCAAAGCTTGACATCAAATTTAGCTCTATCACCGTGCGTCCATTATCATGTGTCCTGTGCAAATATTAACTGTAGGCTAGTGTTAAACAGCAATAAAATGACCATTCTTGAAAATAACATCATAGCCTGTTATTTATGTAGAAATTGGGTAGACTTTTTCAAAGCGAATTCTCCAGCTAAATTTCTTGAAATACGCGGCCTGTGTCTTGAAAATCCGCGCCGTCTGTTTGATATGTACGAGTGCCGAAAATTCATTTCCACAAAGATGGGTGGTGGCGATTGTAATAATAACGCGCAACGCCTCTGACGACACCTTCGGGTAGAAAATCGCAGCATACATGACATCAAAATTAAGGAACAGATTTATTGTGAACCATGGCCATGTGTGAACATATAACGTCCGGCATAGTAGTTTCTATAATTATTGCTAATATTATCAATATCATTTTTAAAGAGTGGCGCTTATGACCGATTAGATCTCATGTCTTTCTATACCTAGCAGCTCATTTTGAAGTTATTCTGTAATAGCGGTTATGTATACCACAATAAATAAATGAATGCTTGCAACCAAATTTGTTCAGTAACTCCAACAAAACATGTCTAAACAGCAATATGTTTGTAGCAGTATGCAATTGGCAATTTGGCAATTCAAATGAGTTTACACAGTAGAATATTTATTCTCAGAAGGCCATTCTGTTTATGTAATGTATGAAGTTTTAGCAGTTATGAAGAGAAACTCCCTCGTGATTTATCTCATTTAAAAAAATACAAATTAGGTTGTCAACCATTTCAAAAATTTGAAGGATTCGCAGACCCCCTGAAAATGCTTCGCGGATCCGCGGTTGAGAATGACTGTCTTAGAGCAACTCACGAAGGTGCAAATAGTGATTCTGCTAAATATAACGAGGAGCAGTGTTTCTCAAACTGGGGCCGTAGAAGCATCTGAAGGGGGCGCGAAGTCGACTGATAGAAATTAAGTTTATTGAACTCGAAATGAGTTAAATTTTTGCGGAAACTTTCAAGTTTTAACTACGGCAATAATCCTAATCATATCACAATTTCAAATGTCATAGTTGCGTCGTACCATCCATACACCAATGATAGAGTGCGACTGATACCGGATATTGCCCCGATCAGAAGATGTCTCTGAATTAGGAGTAACTATGGTCGATGCGTGACTACTGTACGTTGATGTTGTTTATGGTATTCATGGTGTTTGTCGACTACTATGGTCATTTACACCATGCCTTTTTTCTTCATTTTCATTCCGTAGCTGCCGACTTGTAGCACGGCCCACTTCTAGGCCTTTATAAGACACACAAAACTAGGTTTTCGATTTACGATATGGCCAGGTACGTTTGAGCCAAGCCCATGTCAAAATAGAAGGTATCAGACACCAAAATCGGCTACGTGCTACCATTGAACATGATTATTTTTGACAAAGTATTCAACACCTAGCTCAGATTTATTGATCTATATGTAATCCTACTTTCGTATTTCAGAGGTCTTTTAACAGTCATCCCCTTCCATGCTATAAAACTGTGCGTTGGGATTGCAAACACTCTGATTCCTCTTTTTAAGATATTTTGAAATGACGCTACGGGGGTGCTAAATTTTCCACCATCATCAAGGGGGCGTGTCTAGAAAAGTTTAAAACCACTGACGTAGAGGAAGGTTGTCTCCTATTACCTTATACAGCATCGCCAAATGTATCAACTGGAGCAATCAAATGATATAATAATCCCATAAAATCAATGTCCTCCTTCACATTGCCAACAATTTCAACGAGGACTTGCAAGTGTATATATGCTTACGACTTAACGGTCTAGTCTAGACCGGACAATGTATTCGGCATCTGAGTATTGCTACATTGATATTGAGCAGAGTGTGCTTTCGGTTTTACCCCATCAACAAGTTATACACAGCAGTAGCCGAAACCCCTATCGCACGGATTTGGTTTTTATGATACAATAAAAAATATGAAATCGAGATGGACCCCGTACGTTGCTAAATTTTTTACATCAGAGAACGATATCAATTTTGTTGATTGTTTGAATAAGCATCATTCGCTGAATACTCACAGCAGAGAATCTCACAGCAGAGAGTCACTAAATATTCACAAACAGAAAGCTGGATATTTCGAGCAAACTTTTGTAACAAAGCAGGTAAAATCTTTGAGATTGTCAAGGTGCTTGCTCGTTTCGTGTTGATTTTTATGCTGCCAGCGCCATGCATAGAGTGGCCCGCAGTTGAAATGCAATAAATTTCGACCAAAGATGTTATAATGATGTGAAAATTGTAATGTATGAAAAAGGTTCACATACAGAACTCGAACGTGAACCTCGCGTTCGCACCATCCCTATTTAATAGCAAATATTCACACGATTGCTAATTAGGCCAGTAATAAAGAATATTTACTCTACTTTTTTTATCAAATGCATAACGCATCAAATGCATTTTGTCAGATCAATGATTGGACGAATGCTATCGCAGCGGAAAATCCAACCATGGTCCAAAGGACTGTACTTGGTCAGAGTACCGAAGGACGTGACATCCCCATGCTCACACTGTCGTCTGGTCAAAGCGCATCGAACCCCGAGATACTCGTTGATTGCGGGATCCACGCACGTGAATGGGTCTCCCCGGCTTTCTGTCAATGGTTCGTGAGACAGGTCTGCATCTTTTGTGTTGCGCACCAATCATAGGTATAGTGACCGATAACTCCCAACCTTTTCAGCTTCTCGATGAACCGAACAACGTGCGAATCAGCGAAGCGACATATCACATCATTCCCTCGATCAACGTCGACGGGTATGCGTACACTTGGACAAACGTGAGATTATTTTGCAAAATCATTTCAATTACTGTGGGCCAAAATTGGAGACGTACCGTTGTGCTCAGAATGAAAAGTTGGAGTGGGTAAACCAGGGATGTCAAACTCAAATTGCGTCGCGGGCCGGATTCAAGCCATCAAATCGCTCGAGGGCCGGACCATTCAACTAATTCCAAAATGCTACGTCGTGCTCTTACTTTTCCCTTGAATGCCTTACAAACATACATAAGTGATACATGGACCATAGGGTTTTAAAAGTAGAAAGTCTGGGTACAACACCTTTATTCGCGAACAATGGAGTTGGCAAAAATACGGTGATCGTCTGGTTGAATAAAGTTAAGAACTGCTAAAACAGTGGCGTCAAGTTAGCATATTCTATGCTTCCTTTGATTTAGCTGTAATCTGGCGTTCGCCCTGCATATGCGTTGGGTGGAATACAAGATATTTAATTGGAAATGCGGACGTTTGAATTTGGTTTATTATTAATAAACCGCGAGTCCGGTTTCTATCATGTCTGGGGATCTATGGGGTCGAAAGTGATAGTCATAGATATTTCAGTTATATATTTGTGCAACTGATATATTTCCGTATAAACTGCATATAACGGATCCGCATTGGCGTTTTCGCTTCTGTGAATAACTACTTTTTGGTCCATATTTGTAGAAAACTCTGAACTTAGTGTGGACTTTTTTCCTTCTTGAAATTGTATGTCGATTTCACCGACTTGTTACTAGTGGTAACGAGAGTGAAACCACAGCGCCAGATGGTTGGTTATAATGGGGCTTATGGACATGGAAGCATTTCTTGCAAAATATCTCAGCATTTGTTACAAATTTGCTGGAAAATATAAGAATTTTTCAATCCACTAAGAATTGCTTCACGGCCGGATGCGGCCCGCGGGCCGTAAACGGTTTTCAACTCTGAAATGACCTCGCAGATTCATGAGGTAACAATATATATACGACGTCGCAACACCCATCGATTACAATCCAATGCGATATACATGCCGTTGTCCCTGACCGTTTACCCCAGCGTGCGTATGATACATTGTACATATACATATATTAGGGCTACCATCAATGTTCCCTCTAATTTCAGACGGGTCTGCGCACATTAACCAACGCACTACGCAGACCCTTGGAAAACAGTGCGTAACGACTAAAAAAAAGGTCATCACTTCGGATTTTGTGTGCGCAACTTAGATTTTCTGTGCGCAGATACCGTGAAAGCACTGCGCATTTGCGCACGTGCGCAGCTTAGAGGGAACATTGGTTACCATACGGCCTTATTTAGGATAATTTTACCTCCTTTTTCAGGTTTTTGAAAATGTCCTCCGAGGCCGCCTAAATGTCCTCATTTTTGGCAATTCGTCTTCCTTTACAGATTTTACAGCTAAGTAAAAAGTGTGTAAATCGGGAGTAAGTCGTACCAAAGTAATGACCTACCTTTTTTCAGTAACTCCACCAAACTTTACGGCAGAAATAGCGAAATCACCTGTTTTCAGTTTTGATCAACTAACTTTTCTGATTTGATAAAAGTGTCATCCTTTCCCGATACCAAAATGTCGCAACCCTAACATATACGCACTCGTGC
This sequence comes from Botryllus schlosseri, assembly GCF_051294905.1. Lineage (NCBI taxonomy): Eukaryota > Metazoa > Chordata > Ascidiacea > Stolidobranchia > Styelidae > Botryllus > Botryllus schlosseri. Next base: position 20,059,916 of record NC_137245.1, on the reverse strand, counting down.
AATGTAAATACATATAAATTCCGATCAGCTCAGTTTGTCATCGTATTTCATCTGCCCCACGGCCTCTTTCTTGCACCATCGAATTATAGATTTGATTAGCGATGTTTGAAAATTGCTCCGATGAGATCTTTCTTGTTTTGTTACGAAGATGTCGAATGATGAGTTATTTCTACAGTATATATTGAGTTATCGATAAATACTCACAGACATTGACGTAGCCAGTGGTGTGAAAAGGACCAAGCCATTTAATAACAATGGTCCCTGCTATAGATCTAGCTCCCCGAAGTCAACCTGCTAGATCTAGAACCTCACTAAATCTGTCCATCTTCGATTTTATCATTGGTATGGTTAACTTTTCATTTGTTATAGCAGATTTAGGATAACATAAGCAGCAAAAAGAAACGCTTGCGCATGCGCATTGGGATCGCTCTAATCCCAATGCATAAATCAATGTATGGTTTCAAGTTTTTTATTCACAGGATCGTATGTGGAGAAAAACAAGATCTAAAAACGGTTTATGCTACGGAGTAGACCCGAACAGAAATTGGGACGCTGGTTTTGGCGGCGAGGGATCTTCCAGCAGCTCATGTGCTGAAACCTACCACGGACCATACGCCGAATCTGAGCCCGAGGTCAAGGCTGTAGCTGACTTCATGAGAGCCAACAAAGACAATGTCAAGGTAAACGATATACAGACGCCGTATCGAACAATTGAATGTATCAGGATACGTAAATATCCCACTTTTTAGCTCTACGTCACCTACCATTCGTATGGCCAAATGATCTTGTACCCATATTCGTACACATATGACCTGGCAGCAAATACCGACGAATTGGTGAGTCTGTCGGAAACATGAGATTTCAGATTTCTTTGATGATAAAAAAATCGGAATTACAGGATTTCTATGCAGTACAAGGAAAAAACGCCATCCAGAGTGTACACAACAAGAGATATATTTACGGCCCAGGGGCAGTGACAATCTGTAAGTGATTTTCATGGTGACTAGCATCGATTTGTTTCAACTCTTAAATCATAAAAATAGGTATTGGAATAAGGAATTGTCATGGGGTGATCAAACTGTGGGGTCGTAATCAATTTTGTCGATCGCAGCTACTCTGAATAAGCTCAGTCGATTTTGTTTGTTTTTAGTTTTACTAAACTTTCCAGTTAATGACTTTAAAGGCATGTAGCGCGAATTCGTCGACAAAACTCAACATACACTAATTTACGGGATCTTTACCGTAACTAACCCGCGGAACACTTACGCAAGTCTGCAGGCTTTGTCAGAACCCCAAATTTTCGCTGAGTCAGAATAACAAAAAGCCACAACTACACGCATCTAACTATACATCTAATTAGGGTTGCATTTAAAACAAAAATCAATTTGAAGCAAACATGTTTGAAACAAGGCCCTTGTTTAAAACATGTTTTTTTAAATATTTTTAACTATGGCGTCATGAATATTCAATTGTGACGTCATAGTGGAATGGCATTGACGATTGAAAATATCTTGTAAATATAGCTCCTTTGATGATCTTTGATTGATCTACGTACAATAGCTGGTGAACCGACTAGTTTGAGGTTTGCAACCACCCTATATCGTATACTTCGGCTACATCGGATGGTAATCGTCCGTATAGGCTCATTCAACATGTTTTTGGAAAGTATTTACAAAATTATGGCATAATTATACAACTTGAAAAAAAATAATTTAAAGTCCTTTATTTAAAACACTGTTTAATACATATTTAAACAACCATTTGTTTTAAATGCAACCCTACATCTAATACATTTCTATAGATTACTGGTGCACATATCATACTGTGCATCAAAGGGTGTTAAGAGATCGAAGTCGTTAAAATAATCTTTTTACACAAAACGAAAACATCATAACCAGGGCTTTGGAGCAGTCGTAAATTTGAAGCTGCTCCAACTCCAGCTCCGGCTTCAAAGACTATTGAATGTTTTATTTAGTAGACAGTAACTACGGTTGTAGCCGTCGCACAGAACCGCCATTTTGTGTGGGTATGGCGAAGTCCAGTGACGTGATAATTACTCCGTGTCGTCTGTCGATGATGTCAAGTGTAACTGCAGCAAGATCTTCATTAGAAACCCTCTTTCCACCTAATCCGCTTTCTATATTAGTGCGCTCGTTATTAGTCCGTTCGGTGTCGATCAAGTTTACTCATGACCGTAACTGACACACCCAAACCCTCAATTCGGAATGGAGCGAGCTAAAAGTTGGTCCAAAATTATTTCGTGAATGAACATAAATTATAGAGCAGTATTTTGAAAAGATGTGCAACCTTTTTCAGTATGTTTCGTGTATAGCACGATTTTCGTTGCTATCTATAGATGTCTTTATTGTTGGGTACTCTTCCCCCAAGAAAAATAAATACGCATGGTTTAATAGAAATAGGCATTTCGGCGTCCGCCATTATCACGCCACGACGCACCATGACATATGAAGTTTTGGCCAGCATGGACCTCCAGAGAAGTGTGCCAAAAACATCAGCAGCTAGAAAACCTTGGCCAAAAAGGACTACTCTTTATGATGACCGATATATATAATATATATGTGTCTAAATTTCCAAAGGCGCTTAGATGGCTGGCGCCGAATCTTCCTGTGGTGGCAATTCTGAACCGCATAGGAAAAATACTTCCCGTATTGGGCGATCAGTCGACTAAAACTCGCTGACTACCGAGTATGACAAAATTCGCTCATAAGCAGTGGGGATAACGTAGCTCCCAATGGGGTGTGTGGAGGCTGATGCCCCCAGAAATTTGGCTCGTTACCCTACGGGGGGGGGGGGGCGGCAAGATCAACGCTTTTGGGGTGGGGTCTGACGAAGCGCGGTTTTGACCCTGAGTTTATTGGAATATAATGTTTTTTCTTCAAACGAATCGTCAGTAACAAGTTAAACTACACGCTCACAAGTGACATTGCGCGACAATTCATGAATACGAGTGTATCAAGAACACAAGAATCAGTACACAAAACTGATAGTTACAAACTGGTAAGCGCTCATCCTATTACTAATTGCCCTCTTGTATCCAACACCAGGGAGTCCAGACATCGCATTGACTAGCTCGCATCGCGACAGTTTGTAGGCATACACAATAACACACTGTCCAAGTTCGCGCTACGATTAAAAAAACGCGCATTTGCTCGTATGATTCAAAGAAAAGACGGTGTTTTTCGACGTGCGCACCTCCAAACCGACATGTGCAGCAAGGTTACGTTTTTATCCTTTGGCGCCGCTTATATATTATTGTGATTACTAATTACTTGAATTGCTCAGCTCACATAAGCATCAGTCCAGTTTTGTTAAATGTACCGTGATCACTGTGTTTTTAATCGCACAATTAGCCATCGGTGTTGTGCTGAAGATTCAGCACGACTATTAATGCCCCCAATGCAGTAATTATGGACTAAGTCGCGTTGTATCTAGCCTACCCGGCTTTGACACCTGTTTGAACATGTTTAGTTAAAAAAACGTTGTGCCAACGAGGCAACAATCCTAATTATGTGAAAGATTACCGTAAAATTATGTGAATTCAGCCAATAGTAGTGGCATAGCATCTTGTGAAATACATCGGAGTCGGAGCTGCATTTTAGACAACCGGCTCCAGCTCCGGCTCCGGCTCCACTTGCATTTTATGAAGAGCTCCGGCTCCGGCTCCAGCTCCGGCTCCGCTGAAAATGCACGGCTCCCAGGCTCCTGCTCCGGGACTCCGGCTCCTAAGCCGTGATCATAACGAATATTTATTGCAAATCATCAGTGTGATTTCTGCTGTTCCCATTGAGATACCAGTTCAGAATGGGAGGCTTATCCATCGTATTGTTCGGCCGAAACGCAACAGTGTGATACCAAGTGCTTAATTATAAAGGACTTTATAGATATTGTAGATGGAATTGACCTTTTTGATGGTCGGGTTTTCGGTTTCAAACTTCAACTTCATCTGCGTGATCCACTACACACGGCGAAACACTACAGTCGCAATTCGTCATCTGATCTGGCATAATTGTCTGCAACCAATGACGGCCAAGACGATCTTATCATCACAAATTATGTGCATGAGTTGGGTGTCTGGATTGACCTCCACGGAACCTCTGAGACTGACTCAGGGAGCCCCTAATGTTCCGTGGAACACCTGTTACGTACCACTTCACTAAACATAGGGGTCATAAAATAGTTGTATTGTACGAATATATTCTCTGATGTTGATACAGAGGCTTGGGTTGTCATGCTTAGTGGCTGTAATGCTGACACTCCTGAGATTGACAAAAATCAACCCTAAATCAATATTGTCTTTGGCAAAATACCACGATTGAAAAGTGAGTAATTTGACTTCCTAGCAAAAGAAGATTTGAGTAGGTAGTATGACTATTGGCAAAATATATTCCGTTATCTAATTGCTACACTGAACATTACTGAATAAACTGGACATGGACGCTGATGAATCAATCCCCATATTTAGGATACTCGACATGGTGAATACGTCCTCAGTCCTATGATAACATAAATAGTATCACGAAATAACGCGATCATTACACAGAGTTTTAACATAAATTTGCGTCATAATTGTGGATGAACTTGTCATAGGAACCGGGTTAATTAGCCTCTGTGTCAGGGTAAATGAATATTATTCACACATTCCACCTTCACTTGCGCTGTCATGCGTCATTTGGCATTATTCGGTAAGATGCGTCTGGTAGCGCATCTTCAGTTGACTTCTATAAACTAACGTCAATTCATTAAACTTCGTAGGCCTACTTGAGTACTTGCCAGGCCTTTCATTGTTTACTTATATTTGAAATCGTTTTGGCCTGTCTTGTGAAACACAATTTTGACTTACGGTTGAGTAGAAATTCAAGGCATTATTACTAATTCTACTTGAGTATAGCAATGCAGACTATACGCTTTTAACTCTGCATTAATGTAACAGATCCCGCTGCAGGAGGATCTGACGATTTCGCGTACGACACCGGAATAAAACTGTCCTACACAATCGAATTGCGCGACAAGGGTGTCTACGGTTTCACGCTGCCAGAAAGCCAGGCAAGCCGGTTTTATTCATTTTTGGTGCGAATTGAAATTTCATTACTTTTCTCGTTACAGATTCAAGCAACCTGCGAAGAAACAGATGCATTCATGCAAGTAATGCACAATGCAGTCGTGAGCCCTACCTATCAGGCATAATAAGGACGCGTCATTCACTTGACGATCGTGCGGTCATAATGTTAATCTTCGCGAATAAACATACAATTAACAATGGCATGCGCAATTTCCACGCATGAATCGGTTACATCATTAATGTTGATAGAGAAAGTAGGCAGGCCGGTGTCAGACGCACGTTTTGTCCTAATGTTAAAAGCGCATTACGAACAGCTTAATATGTGACGTTTTAGCAAATATACACCTGTTCAGTGCGATGAATGATGCAGACGGACAGAAGACCAAAGAGTAGATATGCATGTTAATTCGAATCGGTGGAAAGTTCGTTACATAGATCATCATCATCATTCATCATTGGTTTATCAGCAATTTTATCAGTTCAATAGACCACAAAAAATGCGATACAATGAATAGACAGGAAGATAAACTTGGATTTGTCTATGGAATCAGACACCCACCTTGGCCTAGGCCGCTAGGGCCTAGGCGATGTAAAGAGGAGGCATGCACACTGAATGAAAGTAAGGAATACAGTATAGAAAAAGAAAGCAACAAGAATAGGGCGGCATGTCATGGGAAGCGAGATCGATAGGTCAGTCGTGGTCCGGTAATCTTGAGGATGGACTGTATTTATTTAATAGTAATTGCTTGTATTTCGACTTGAATGTGGACATGCTCGTCGACTGTCGGATGGCCGGCGGGATACTGTTCCACACATCAGGTCCGGCATATTTTATAGAGCGATGATCTTTTCGGTCGATCATATGATATTTGGACGACGTGGACGCACGTGTGTTGTAGGCCTTTGTGCGCTTTCGATTCCGAGGTAAAGAAATCATTGAAATATTCGGGACAACGACCGCAGTGGAACTGATACATAAACTTGGCGATTTCTAGTTTCCGCATATCTTCTATGTTTAGGACGCCGAATCTCTTCAGCAGCGACTTGTTGGATGGGCAACCAGGCCCCTTTGGGGCTCTAGCTATGATTCGGAGTACTTTATGCTGTAGTTTTTGCAGTGGCTTGAGTGCAGTTTTACTGGCAGCCCCCCAACACAGGATGCCATAATCTAACTTCGATTGGATTAAGGATTTAAAGAGTATCAGAAGAACCCATGCTGGCATGAAGCGCCTAAGGCTGTAGAACAGGCCGCACTTCGGTGATAATTTAGTGTCTAGGGACTGAATATGACTCTTCCAGGACATGTTCGAGTCCATTAGAACCCCGAGATATTTGGAATTATCTGTGTTGGAAACGGGCTGACCAGCGATATTAACGGTTAGGTTGTTTTTTGAATTTAATGTCAGCAATTGGGATTTCGAAGCGTTTATGCAAAGGTTGTTCTGGGCCGTCCACTCATGGACTTTAGGCATTTGGTCACCAGTCAGGGCATCCAGCACTGCCGTCGAAGATGCGTAAGAAAGGAGGTGAGTATCATCAGCGAACAGTGTGGTGTTCAATGAGGAGGTTTCAAAAATGTCGTTGACATATAAGGTGAAGAGGACCGGTCCAAGTACTGGGCCTTGGGGTACACCACAGGTCCCCAGCTGAGGAGAGGACAAGGTGTTTGAGATCGCAACCATTTGTTGGCGTCCAGTGAGGTAACTTTTCATGAGCTCAAGGTGTGGGCCCCGAAGTCCGTAACGCGCCAATTTCGAGATGAGAATTTTATGATCTACGCAGTCAAACGCTTTTTTTAGATCGGGAAAAATGCTACATCCCACATTTCGCTTCTCTGAGATATCATAATACTGTTCGGCCACTGTTAGGAGGGCATGAGCGGTTTGTTGTTTGTTTCGGAAGCCAAATTGTTGAGGGGAAATGACAGACATTTTGGCGAGGAATGAGGATATGCGGGAGAGGAGCAACTTTTCGAATACAACCCCGATGCATGGGAGAACGGATATCGGACGGTAGTTGGTGACATTAATTATATCCCCAGCTTTGTGTACAGGGACTACTCTGGCTTTTTTTAGATAGCTCGGGTAGACTCCATTTTCTATCATGAAGTTGAAAAAGTGGACCATATATTGACCGATATGCAAGCTTAACATTTTTAGAAACCATGATGGGATTTAGTCATAGCCGACGGCCTTGTGCGATTTCAGTTTGTGGATGGCTACTTCGACTTCGTATTTGGTCGTAGGTTCAAGCACAATCGACTGGGATATCGATCTCACCTCTGACCTGACCGACACAGGTTTTGTAATAGAAGAAGAAATATTAGGGCCTACGTTACAAAAATAATCATTCAAGTGATTCGCGATGGCCGCCGGGGCTGAAAGTTTGTTTCCGGTATCCGAATTCACAATTTCCGAAACAGGCTTATGGCCTTTTTTCTGGTGTAGGAGAGAGTTGAGTCCTGACCATGTTTTTCGAAATGAGATGCACGGTGCGATTTCTGAAACGTCGAAATCTTTCTCGTTCATGTTCTGGGCAGTTCTTGGTGTCTATTCTAGATTTCAATATGTCTTGTTTCTTCGCATGCCCTAATTAACAATTTTATATGGTCCTTTTGTAAATCCATTTTGTTACTTCCTCATGCGAAGATTGATTACCTTCGAACTATTTTAGATATAGTTAGAGAGGTGAATTGTAACTAATTCGTCGGCAGTCGGCGTAAACTGCCCCGTGCGGCTCTGCCCAATTAATGTAAGTGTAACATCTAGTATGCGCAATGTGCATTATTTGGGACACCACATTTTGAACAGCTACGTTTGCTATGTTGTTGTGCCGCTGTAATGTTGGAAAAAATCGACGGTCGTATTTAAAACAGTGATATTCATATAGGCGGGCTATATATGGTCGGGTTAGGAGGGGAATATTAGTTATCTAGCAACGGTAGCAATGTTGAAGTACAATGGGAAATATTATCTTACGGATATACCTCTTCTACCTTCCCTCCTCTTAATTGAAGCAGTGGCATAAATCAATCATAGGCACTGTATACACTGAGTTAACTCGATCTCTGATAGCTGCATGTAAACGTCTTTGAGTGCCTCTCAGACGGAAACATTTTCGCATTCGCTCATGATTAAAACACAGGTCGAAGGTGCGGTACAGCAGTGATTCTTATTTCAATTTGAATGCTGACTACCCCAAAACGGAAGATTTACAATTTCCAACTGTTTTTTTCCTAAATTAAGCTTCGAAATATCATCTTGTAAAGATCATGCATAACTTCTAATCTCTGTTAAGCCACAATTCGATTGCAGCGTCGCTGAAAGACCGAAGAGCAGCAGTTGTTTCCACGCAAACTGGCTCAATCTAAAATATGATTTGAATGATTTACAATATTACATGAATTCGTATTTGCAACATTGAAATCACGCACTTGATCTTCTGGAAGTAAAAATCCATACTCCCCGGTGTCGCGCAACTCTAGAGTGCAGGTCCACGGAACTCCTATGTCATAGGCGAAGTCTTTTGAACCACCCGACACGAAATCTTAAACGTGAAATGTCAGAGTTTCAGTCGGAGAATGTTGACTACGATTTCTTAACTTTGCAAAACTAATTGACGCATGACCTAGGGCAGTGGTTCTTAACCTGACTCCAGCCAGCCAGCTGCCCTCCCATCCCAGGGGGCGATTTGGATTTTGAAGGGGGCTGAACACACAGGGCGATATGAGGGGCGCTGAGTAAACTTGCGTCGCAGTAGCTGGTACGGTATAGTTCTCATAGAATCATATGCTTATATAATAGCGCAATGTAGCACACTAGTTCTGTTGCACAGACTTCTCATTGCAAATTTACATTCGACAAGATGTATCAAATCTCGAAGCTTTTCGTCGCGCTCGGCGCGAAGCATGCCAACGACGTTTGCAACATGTTTCCATAAATCTAGTGGTTTGTCAAATGAATTTAGCGAACTCTTATGCGCGTACTTTTGTATCGCAAATTCTCGCTTAACACACTCCCGTCACGCTAGATAGGGTTATTTTTAAGGATTTTATTAAACCAGGTACTGCATCTTGCAGCGCACAGCCTTAAGAATTTGGAGAAAGAGGCACTTCACCACATTTTAGAGTGAGGGCCTTTCGTACATCAGAGATGCCTTTTTCGGCCAAACTAAATATCCTCGCATTTGGGAGCTACACAATCGAATCGTCAGAATATTTCATCATCATAACATAAAGCATGATACTGTTTAGTGTTGCGAACCACGGCCTCACATGTGCAGTGTGCACTCTTTGCGAAAAAGGGAGAATATAAGCCCGTGATACGCGAAACAAAAACCTACCTCGGACTTACACCACGACATATATCAAACACAACATTTTAATACAAATGACTCTCGCACGTGGTGAAGTAGGGAGGTATGCATGTAGGCAAGTAGGATATATTTCTGGGCTATGTTCTCTTTGCATGTGCCATTTTTTGGGTGGGAAACGCACTCTTTTGGCTTGTATAGTAGGCATTGTTTTGTTTGGAGTACATTCATGCTACAGTTAAGAAGTGGGTGCAGTATTGCCCATATTTCATTAGTAAAGTGGTCATCGGGCGCAATTCAAGCACGAAATATTTCTCCAATAGTAAAGTCCCAACCCAAAAAGACCGACTGGACTTCGACCTAATTCCGTACAGTACTTAATATACGGGGGTGGGGGGCGCCAGACCTTGGCAGTTTCTGAAAAGAAACGCCGGAGGAAAAAAGGTCATGGACCTCTGACCTAGGACAGGGACATATAGAACTTATATATCTATGTATCCCTGCCTAGCGTGAATCGAACTCCCCTCATCGCCAAGTGAAAAAGAACCTACGAGACTGGTCACAAAATCAGATCACGCTTTTCCGCGTCTTGGCGCTACACAAAGTTATTGTCTCGTCAAAACTCATTTTCTATTTTTGTGCATCAATAGATTCTGCTGTCAACGTAAATTCTCACACAGACTGCTTGACCCTTGGCCGTACGTGTAGACGGTGCCGTGTACGCGATAGATTTCGTCAGCGGCTTGTTTGGCGTACTTCATCTGCATATAGGTTAATTTATAACAATGTAGTACATGTACAGTAGCCTACAAAAGCAGAAACAGAACAACTCACCAGGACATCAAGTGTGGGAGTCGGCACACCAGTGTAAGAACGTGGAAGCACGACCAGCTGCGAATAGCTGTGAACGCTCACGTACGCCTGCAATGAAAGACTTGTGTAAGCTTCGTCACATGCACGGAATGCGGGGCTTCTTATGGTGGAATGAATATGTCATATTTCGTGTTACATATAATAATAAAGCCATCTGCAAAGTTCAAAGTTCGTTTAAAAGTGTCAGTAATTTTCACATATCATTTTTCCCGTTGTTCGGGACAATTTATATAGGTTACTTTCAAGCAGTTTTGTACAGCACTTGCACCATTGTATATTATTGGACAAAAGTCCAAATTCTTGCATTTTGGAATTGAAATATAAAATTGAAATATATTTGACTGGCATGCAGGAAACGTGTCACGTACCGGCACCGGTCCACGGATGGGCAATTGAGGACCACTGATCAAGAGCCTATACCAGGGGTGGCCAACCTTTTCGGCTATATGGCCACATGAGATTTCCCAGCCATTGCGCGGGCCACTTAAATGTTGATTACATTTTATTAGTCTACCGATAGGAGCGAATCGCATTAGGTCCCCGTGCAAACAAGACTCATCTTATCAAATTCGGCAACAATTATGCCATAAAAGCTAATCGTAGATCAAAGTGCTAGCCGCGCAAAGCGCGAAAATTTCGCAAATATAATAAATGAATACGGTCAGTAATATTGTTGATTGCATATATGCCGAGTTGCCTCTATATACCGTTCGGCTGATTTGACAACCGGACGTATCAATATCGAAGGTTTCGGCGAAAATGCCTCGATCATTTCGCGCCAAGGTTACATCGCCGACGATTTTTCTTCGGGTACACACGCGAAGTCGCATGTTTTGCGACACAGTTAGACGAAAACAGTTAGACTCGACTTTGGAGAGGGTACCAATACAAAAACCAAGAAATTGAGTGACGATAAATCGCGTAAAATTCCTAGAAAATTTTCAAGTCGAATAAATGTTCTACTTAATGGTCATATACGAAGATTCTACGTAAATGTGGAAGGCCCCTGGCTACGATAATGTGTCGGAACAGATATTTTAGTCATCAACCTCCCAAATTTCACATTTGTATAGGCTAATAGAATTTTGGTTGGCATTGCAGGTTCACAATAAATTACATGGATAATTATTTTTTGATAATATAACAAATTTCGAAAATTACCTTGGGGGCCACTCAAAACCTTCTTGCGGGCCACGGGTTGGCCGCACTTGGCCTTTACTGATACAGTCAATAGCTACATACACTGTAAGGAAAGGAGCCATTACCCATCCCTCACCACTACACGAATTTTGCAGTGTTACGTACCGCAGTAACACTGTACAGCCCTTAATATTTCCGTGTGCCTTTTTTCGAAAAGATTACATGTGGAGCAAACGCATCTAATATGGTCACGACTCAGATTTCTGTCGCCGAAAAACTATGGCAGACTTACAACCCCATAACGAGGATTTAAATATAAACTCAAACATACGCACTCACACGCACAGACAAACTTGATAACCAGCCCATTGTTGCTATACGCAGCCAACCACGTGACCCAAGTCCCAATAATATCATAAATCAACGATATTTCGGTCCTAGGCAGAGAGGGTCAGCAACGAAGTACTTTAACTTTCTCGCGGTACTCAAGTAAGTTTCGCCCACTTGCACAGTTTACTTATACGGTTATAATTGTAGACCGCTTTCACTTCTACTTAACACTTTTTTTTTAGTTTTTTAGGAAACACTGGGTCTAAAATACCTAACTCTTATACTTTCTTGAAGACTACTACACCTGCTTGTACTTCAGTAGAAATTACGACGTTAATTCTACTTGAGTACAAATGATGACCACTTTAACCACATCTGTTCTTGGGCTGCTCACTGCCGGCTCGTCAATATATTCATATTTTCAGTCTTTGATCAAGTTTTCATGTTACCAGTTACCACGTATATCAGGTGTTACATTCGCTCAATTTTAGTTCTCCCATCTGGGTTTGGATTATCTGCATAATCCTTCTCAGAAGCTCTGGTATGAGAAGCAACATGTTATTCATTTGTGCTCACCATGATTTTGGATAAATGAGCCCGGGTGAAGTCGGCGAACGCTTTAACTTCTGGCTCGCTTTCCACGTAAGGACCTCTGTAAGTAATGGAGCACGAATCGCCCGACGAACCTTCTCCGCCATAGTTGGCGTCGCAGTTGCGGTTCGCGTCAGTACCGTAGCACTCGTCTCCTTCGTATTTCGACCTCGTTTTTCTCCACAGGCGTTCCTAAAATATACGTTTTCATCAAAACTCAAACTTTGTAAGTATGACTCAACTCAGAACGAAATAAGTCTATTGCAATGATTGGCGATGTCTATATTGCACGAAGGTTGTTAAAACTACGGCTAGGCAAAATCAAGCGCCCGATTGATTCGATCCAGAATCGAATATCATGATTCGAGTCGAGTCTAGTATTCCAGTATATCTCGTTATGACGCCATAAAAGTGTGAATGACGTGACAAGTTTAAACATGCGACCACAATGGAACTAATGCCAGCTGTCCAAATTCGGCGGGCTGATCAAGACTTCTCATAAATGTCATTCCCACTAACGTGCGCAGCGTTTTTCTATGTACTTCGGGCGCTGTGATACGATTGGCCTATAGGTTTCAAAGATTCCGCGGCGGGAAAAAAGAATAGAAATCAACCACGTTGATAATATAATTTCAGCACTCGGAAGTGTCTTTTTTCACTGTACTTGACTAGAATAAGTACAATTACAGTAGGCCTACTCACACCATTGCGCTCATTGTGCATTGACTTTAATTGTATACAGCTCATTCCGCATACCTGACCTATTAAATGCCGAACAACCAGCCTTACAGGAATAGAACTGTTTATAAATACCACATATAGGAAAATAGTTTTTAAGTCGCCTGTTATAAAGGGCTGTAACCATAAGCTATGTGTGGCGAGATAGCGCAGTGGTATAATCCGCGGCTGCAACACCAATGGTTACGGGTTCGAGTCCGACCCAGGTCGGTTTCAGCATTCCGATGCCTAAGTGCTGTAGGTTGACCTAGGCTCCTCCTCGCCACATCATTCGCGTCAGCGGTGTCTTACAAGAAGCCTAGAGTTGGTCCGTACTATAAGTCGGCAGTTACGGAAAATAACAAGAATATCGGCCTGGTGTAAATGACCATAGTATAGTTGACAAACACAATGAATACCCCCAAAAAAACAAGGTTCCGCGGTCACAGTCACAAGTAAATTATACTTTTATAGTTTTGACTGGAGTCAAATCGAGTCATTTTCAATTCACTACCGAGTCAGCTAATAGAATTTTCAGTTCAATCCGGTTCAACCCTCTTTTTTCAACTCTGCTCGAGTGATATAGTAATTTTCCTTTGTCTTCACAGTTTCTGACCTTATTTTTCAAGTATCAGGACTGATAGACGAAATACCAATAATGGGTAACTTTACTAATCTTCGAAGTTACAATGAAATGTCTGTCTTGGCCGTCCTATTCTCGAGTCATATGACTTGGTTCGAGTCAGGCACAATGACTCGAGTATAAGTCAATTCAATACGAAGATTGACTCGAGTCGAGTCGAGTCACCAAAGAATCGCGACTAGAGTCATTACAACCCTGCTGTTATATAAAGAGGAAAGGGATATGCATAAACTCCAGCGGACTATTGCGGATACTGAACCTGATATAAGAGCAAAATCACCGACATATCGTAATACAAACACCTTACCTCATCCCAGGAGTACTTGTAGCCGTCAGGATTAATGAGAGGAATTATGTAATATGTCAGGCTATTCAATTGCTTCGTGAAGAGCGGGTCGGTTCCATATCCTTCGAGCAACTGAAAATATTTACGGAGCGAACGTTGGGTTCTGGTTCGCCAGGGACACTAACGTACGTGAAAGGATCTTTACAACACGAACCCACGACGTGACATTACGAATTCGAAACACTCTGTAAATGTATACAATACTTGACTGGCTATAATACCGTGGTTCTCGACCTTACAGACTTCGCAGCTCTCTCTGATAATAATAAATTGTTTGCGGCACTCTAGCACTTTGAGTGTCCTGGGTGCAAGATTTGGAGAAAACTCGTGACTATTAAAAAGGTCATATAGCCTATCATATTACTGTTTATGGCAGAGGTGACTAATTATTTTCCGGAAGGTCAACTTTGAAGCAGAAAATACGTCAGCGGGCCGAGACGACACTTTAGACTAGCTGTTCTCAACCGGGGGGTCCGCGAACACTCTAAATTTGCAAAATGGTTAATAACCTAATTTGTATTGCTTTAAGTTAGAGAAATCACGAGGCACTTTCACTTCATCGCTGCTAAAACTTCAGGACTCACATTAACAGAATATACATTTTGTTGGGATTTGTGGGAAAATATAAATGTCGCAGTCATGCAGGTGAATCAGGGTGACTTCGACATGTTTGCAAAACCCATTTTCTCCAGTGATATACATAACCAATATTCCGGAATAACTTATAAAGATGAGCTGAATGCTTGATTGAAACGACTAGGCTGGACGTCGTATATGTATATTGTATATGTTCATTGTTCATGTTCATTAAAAAATCCGTCTCTCAATTTTGGTGCCATATCTGTTGCTATCATACCAAAATGTCTCGTCGGAAACGTTACGCGGTATTATTATATTCGCCATCACATATATCAGCGGAAATGGATTTCCGGCACTCGTTCATATCATATCGAAGACGCGGATTTTCGAGACACAATCACATATTTCAAGAGATGCAGAAATCGCTTTCAAATAAAAGTCTACCCAATTTCTACATAAAAAGTATGATGTTATTTTGAAGACAATACATTTTGCTGCTGTTTATCACTAGCCTATATACAGTTAATATTTGCACAAGACATATGACGGTTGCCCGATAATTGAGGTAGATTTGCTTTAAAATTTTGGCGGTCCGTGGGGGTCCGCGACGGTTCAAAAGGGGTCCGCGAAGACATAAAGGTTGAGAACCATTGCTTTTTAGACTATTTATGTTGTATTACGTGCCATTTCATTTCTAAATTGAAAGCAGTGTATTGCATTGTCAACACATGTCGCTAAGTGGCTGCGTCCATAGCTCTGTGTGGCTTGGGAGAAGTTCAAACCAGCCGTAGTTCGAGCCATCCCTATTACATAGTCTACATACCAACCTCTCGCATCATCCCTGTACTTCTATCTTACGTTTCGGGTGAAGCATTGGCAAAATGCCGGACTGATCCATTCTCTTGCATGGAAAGTGCAGTCGATCAAAATGGCTGGGTTGTCTGGATTAGTGGATATCGTCATCATGTGCATGTTACGGCCCTCAGTTGAAACTCCCAGTTGCTCGTACGTGACCAGCGAAGGGTACTCAGCGGATATGTCCGCCATCCACTGTTCAATCTATACACGGATTTAGATTCGCATGAATCAGCTGAGATAGCTAGGACAAACAACGATGCGATATCCCAGTTTTACCTCTTCTACTGGGTGATAGACGTTATAATCATGCACCAACTCATGGCCTGCCCGGCTCATTCGTCCTTTAACTTGATTATCCATAGCAGCTTGAACATCTTCGATCATAACCTTAACAAGGTCTGTGATTAGAAAAAGTCGGGTATCGGTTCGTAAAGTTCGTTGTACACAATTTATCCGAACCACTAATTGCAGTATATTGAGGGGTAAGACTACGAAATTCATATGTAATTTATCTTTATTCAATGTCATCTTCATACATGCAATACAGTATACAACTAAATGTGGGTTACTGGCCAGTATGACAATGGGCATGTGTAATTTGCGGCTTTCTGGTGTTTTATAGAGCATTACACTTGCATCCGCATGCGTATGTGGGGCTACTTCTCCACTCCAAATCTTTCGAGATGAACATATGTATTTGTGTTTATTATATACGTATTGAACTTGTTTCACCAGACTTACTGTCGAAAAAAGAGGACATATAAACGGCAAACTTATTCACCTAACTCTGATCGCTGATGAATTGACTAAAAAAAGGTCATTTTTTGAGACAGTGCTCGGAAAACCGGTTTCCGCGACTACTTTCCGTTTGCTTGTTCTTTTTATACAACTTTCGCGTCTGAACAGAATATGCCATCTTCACGAGTGGTAATTCAATATATTTCATTGGATGTTTCGACATTTCGCCCCCTATCGTCCTCAATCACCCGATTTGGTATTTTCACCCCCCCCCCCCTTCTGTTTCTCAAAATCGCCCACTGGGGATGATAGGGAACGACTGTACTATACCAATGGTCTTCAACCGGCTGTATCGTACACCCTAATGCCTAGGGTGTATACCAGAATGCTTCAAGGGTGTATCACTTGTGTGAGGTGATCTACAAACCAGTGTTGGTATAACACGAGTCACCTTCCTTGAATGACTTGATTGACTTGACTCAGAAATGTGGATTTATTGACTCGTTACTCGCAGCAGAATTTAGGAGTTAATTACAGGTCATCGAGTAATTGGTGTCTACTAAATAACTGTATATCTATTCGGATTGTTCGCGATACGCTGGTGTAACCTGCGAGAGAAACCAATCATTCAATGACTGTGCGAGTGTGCGTTTCACTTATCCTCAATTGCTATATCACAAATCAATTGGCCACAACGAAGTGACCAGAGCTTACTCACAGCTTATGTCTTCAAAAACTGTTAACGGGAAATCAAACGGCAATGTATCTCTGTTCCATAAACTGCCACAGTGCTCTGTGTCCACCTCAACCAGCCCTCTGGTATGATTTACCTCGACCGAATATATCGTGTATACGTTTATATTACTCGTCAACAATTGGAGCTGGCTATAATTGTATTTCATGATGTGTAGGGGCTACACGGCTAGAGTGTTGTATCATACCATATCAATTTGATTCAACTTTCTAAAGCAGTGGTTCTCAACCTTTTTTAGACACGCCCCCCTTTTTGATAGTGAAACATTTCGCGCGCCCCTTATCGTCACATCACAAAATCCAACAGGGATGCTAGCAACCCCATCGGATTGTTTGATGGCATGGAAGGTTATGACTGTTGATGAGAGAATTCAAAAATATGAAATCGGTCTATATATAGAGAAACACGCTTGGATTGGAGGTAAATCGGGCAGAGCCCGAAAAACTATTTCAGTTGGCCGCTTATTCACGTCCCCTTCAGATGCATTCACGCCTCCCAGGTTGAGAACCACTGTTCTAAAGTTTCGTACTCTATCCTCTATTTCGGCTACGCAGTTACTTGAGTAGTTTAGCAATTCTACGTATACGTGCTTGTTGCAGCGCCTTTTTGAATGTATATTTAGCTCTTAATATTGGTTAGTTGATTCAGATTAAATGGCGACCCAATCTGTGTTCCAAGCAGTTAGACCAGTGGTTCTCAACCTGGGGGGACGCCCCCCTTGGGGAGGCGTGAAAGCAACTGACGGGGCGCGAAGAAGCTGTAAACTGACAAAAAAATTCGCGCTAGGCGCAATTTACCTCCAATTCAAGCGTGTTTCTCTAAATATAGACCGAATATCATGTTTTTCCTCTCGTCAACAGTCATAACCTTCCACGCCATCAAACAATTTGTTGGGGTTGCTATAGCATCCCGGTTGGATTTTGTGATATGACGATAAAGGGGCGAGAAATTTTTCACTATCATAAAAGAGGGAGTGTCTACAAAAAGGTTGAGAACCACTGAGCTAGACAGAGGCGGGCAACTTCTCCAGTCGGCGGGCCGTATAAGGGAAATGAAGGTGGCGGGCCGGATTCCTGAATCGATACATTATTTGCGTATTTATCTACCTATACAAGGAATAAATGTAAACTTGAATTTTGTAGCATAGAGCAAAAACAGTATTTAATGAATTTATGAACGTAATGCACAATAGCGGTTGAAGTCAATGAGACATCTGTGGTTGATCTTTTAGTTCTGGCTCCATGTCGGACGTAGAAACTCTTAGTAAGGACTAAACCCAAAACACTAGTTAGATTCAAACCCAGCTTTGTCTTGTTAATGTCCGTGATCAAAACAGAACAGGTTCAAGGTTACCATTTTCAGGTTGGCAAATTTGGATTCATTAAGTGACGTAAAAATTTGTTCATATGTCAATGTCAGGTTGAAATTTCTCTTTCGGGGTAGAATCTGTCTGCGGGCCGCGCAAAATCCCGTCGCGGGCCGTAAGGCGTATGTTGCCCGCCCCTGAGCTTGCAAAATGCAACGACTTCGAATAATGCCCCGTACTTCGAAAATACAACTTGACTAGACGTGTGACTTGACTTGATTTGACTCTTGTCACCTCCAAAAATCGAGTGACTTGACTTGACCCAAGTCAATTTGTGCAATGACTTGAAATGACTTGTGACTTGTGACTTGTCCTTAACACTAGCAGACACCGCGACTGGGACACAATGAAACGAGCACCTTATGTTCATCGCAGAGGTGAACTATTTTTGATTTTTTTTTAGTCATCACGATTCTAGTGCGTGAGGGCGATTAGCAATGTTAAGTTTTTAGCCATCAGCTTTCAGCACAGACTACCCGTGAACATTACTCGTGCGCAATCGTGTATAGGTGTAAGAGTTGAAAGGGAGTACCATTCCAACAGCGGTTGAAGAGCAGTGTGCTATACTATTTTTGATGCTATTTTCAGGCTGCAGTGCCCCGTTTGACTATATTCACCTTGTAGCTTATATCTTCTTCACCAAGAGATTCTTTTACATTGCCAAGCACATGCCTGTTGAAAAGGGTTTACCAAATTATTATATCACTGTGACGTAGGCCTGTAGTAGACTATGTATGCGACCAATAACCATCGCTTTGATCGCAACTTTCCTTGGTATGAGTACATCCACAGGTTTTTCGATGTTGACTTCTTCTGCATACTTTGGACTCCAGAAGTCAGCCTGTAATTGCACAAAACTTTACATGGATAGTTATGTATTCACATAAGTAAAGGATAAATAATCATAAAGAGCTCTGAACGTGCTTGGTAGGCTACTCACTATATACATATTAGTAATGCAAGCACATGATCACAAATCAAATAGTCCTATCCATTGCGCTTCGAATATCCGGTTTACACCATCGGTGCTTTGCAGAGATAAGTTAAACTAAAAGATTGACGTTTTATTTGTATTATCGTCGAAAAGCAAACATATAAGTGACATGAAAATATTTTTGTGAACACAGATGCAGCACTGCGAATGTCTTCGTGAAAATTATATCAACGACTTGGAAAACCAATGAAATATATGTGGAGATCTCTACCAGAATGTGACATCTATTTATGACAATATCGACCGAATATTTAGGAGGGTAAGAAAGTACTATTCGCGGAATAAAAGACACATCATGCGATAGCCATGGCTTTTACGCCGCATGGTTGAATTTGATACAATTAATGCTTTAAAGGACTTTGTTTAAATCATGTTATAAGCATTGTTTTAAACAATACCTTTATCAATACTTTCAGAAAATTATGTAGCATAAGGATTCGGACGATTTCCACCCGATATAGTGAGCGTATACGATATGGAATGGTTGGAAGCCAAAAATTGTCGTCCGTTCAACAGTTATAGCATGTAAAGATAAAGATTATTTATCGGTGCGGAAAAGGGTGTTCTGGTGGTGATGATGATCGCCGACCGTAAAATTGCTGCATAACGATGTAGTCCTGGTTAAAGGTATTTTTGGTCCGTATAATACAGGGGTCGCAAGTCGATTTCATCAAGTGAGACATTTTACCCAATATTTTCAGTGGTCAATGTCAATCCAGTGTGGCATCACAATCAGAGATTCGTGACGTCATGGCTAAAAAGAACATATTTTAAACAAGGGCCATGTTTTATACATGCTTGTTTGAAATTGATTTTTGTTTGAAATGCACCCCAATCACGAACTATATCAGCTGAAAATACCGGCTACTTATGACTGAGTTGAACCTCTATCTATATCATAAACGGGAATCAATTAGCTTTCATACGGATCAATTAATAATTCGAAAGCCATCTACCTCAGGAAGTCGCTGGACGAATTTGACTTGTTCTTCACTTGCGGGATATATCGTGAGAACTTGGTCACTGTAATGAAAATTGTAATGTTGCTACTCGCAGAATAAATTCATGTGTGATAGTATGGCGCAGGGCCGAAACAGCACTTCATCAGCTCCTCACAAAACAAACGTTAGTCTTGGGTCCCCATATGATCGTAAACCAAACTTATCGGGCTCTGCACGAAAAACCTATTCACGACTGGCCTTTTGACCACTAACAATAGAGCACGCATTCCTGTTTAAGGTCCGTGCCCAATTGCTCATGTATGTGTGTGTGTGTGTGTGTGTGTGTGTGTGTGGTCACGGGAGACGCGAAAAAATTTCATACTGAGGATTGAATTTTCTCCATAATATTGGTCGTTGCATATAGTGCAAATAATTATTCATTATATCCCTTTCCACGTGATCAGATTTACTAGTAGAGCTTGGGGACGTGGTGACTTCAGATAGCTTTCGCAGGACTATTCCGAGCCTATGGACAACGGACAATTGAATGTCCAATGCATTTCGGACGTCATTTTTCTCTCCGCCCGCCCTCTCTCTCTCTCTCTCTCTCCCTCTCTCTCTCTCTCCGCCACTTGCTTCTAAATTAAGACTCTCTTTTGCAATGTAATCCCGATAAGTGCCACATTGAGTCAGTAATAATGATGTAATCGCAGAAAGCATTGTCGGAGATCACCAAGGAGGTCAGGCAGAGAGTAGACATGCTAGCTGCAGTTTTCTGTGGCGAGATAGCGTAGTGGACGTTCCACAGTTGCAACACCAGTGGGTTTCGAGTGCGATTCCGACCGAAATCGAATCCAGAATTCCCACCTACGAGTTTGAGGTCTATCTAGGCTCCTCGTCGCCACATGCTTACAAAAAGCAAATGGAACGAAAGTTGGCCACTGTACAGTGTACATGTCTACAAGCTTCAAGATTAGTAATAGTAGCAGGAAAGTAATATCGCATAAATGAACATAGTAGTCGAAACACCATGAATGCCAGAAACAACGGCTTCGACTTGCTCAGAAGACGGATGAGGGTTTTGGCCAAGGTTGGATTCTACGATATTTGCCCCGTCTGGTTTCGAACACAGTATTTAAAATATGATAATGAAATATATGGAATCTAATACGGAAATCATTAGAAGTCAGCTCGAATCGAGATGGTACGTCAAACAACTCCAATGTTGAACTTCTTGAGAAACTTGTTGGTCACAGTGTACAATACAATGTTCGAGTATTCGTGAAGGAACTGCTTAAATACGATTGCTTGTTCGGACCTCTTTTAATTTCTTACCCAGAATAGTCTTTTTTGCCATGACATTGAGTCAAGCATAACACGATTCCCAAAGCTACTTTAATCCAGGTTGACATGTTCATGTAATCATGTAATATTCAATCGTATACTGTCTGAATCTGAAAATGATTTAAGATACAGAATTATGGTTCTAAATTCCTTAGCTAAATGCTGGTCCATACTGATATCCGCCTATAACCATGCTGCTAGAGTCTGTAACGTATAAACGAGCACTGTCATCTAACATGCATATCTCGGCTACGGAAGCTGTTTGTCAACTTAGTGGGCTGTTATTCGTCATATTGTAGACATAACCCACAGCTATTGTGCATTCTAGTAAGCCATCGCGGATCACTGTAAATAATGCATCTGCGGAAATTGTCTTGCCAAAGCGTGGGGTACGCGCGTACCACCAGATGACCAGAGGCACGCGAGATAAATTTCGGTAGTACGCGAGCAACATCATTTATCTGGTAATGTCACATTTTTTTCGAATACGGATTATAACGTTTATGCGGGAAGAAATTTAAGTTTATTTAAGGATTCCCTCAAACCGCCATTCTTTTATACCACTCAGTCACGTCCCTGCCCTCAAGCTCGAAAATTTTAGCTATAATGAATTTATGCTCCTCTACTGCGGCGGTGATAAGTTTTAAGTAGCCCAATGTATATCTCATATCAGTTGTTTCAGGTCTAATGTCATTTGCTTGTTATGAAAGCTATACTTGACTAGCGCCATTTTAATCTTCAGTGTGGTGCCTATGTGCATTTGTGCAATGATAAACAGGCTATAGTTTATGGGACTTTATGGGACTGTCGATGATCACCGTGAAGCGGACTTCTGGGTCTGACAACCTGATTATGCATTGCACTAGAGTCTAGACCAGTGGTTCCCAACCTTTTTGTCTTCATTCCCCACTTCAGATTTATTCCGAACCTTCATTCCCCACCAGGACCGTAACAGCACTTTGTCATCCCCGCCCAAAAAGCGTTGGTCTTGGGCCACCAGACCCCCCTCTGAGCCTGTACGCTTTTTCCCTGCAACTTATCAGCTATACATTGGGTCCACTGTTTAGTGCGTCGCCTTATTACGACTAAACGCGCGAAGCGCGAAAAATTTATATAATTTGTGTTTGAATCGGCAAATATGATCGGGAATTGCATATATTTTGCTATCAATTTTTTATCCCTCTCTGCTCACGTAATCAGATTTACCGGTAGAGATGAGTGAGGTGTGTCGGAAAAGGTATGACCCCTAAATAAGAATTGAACATCTTCGGGCAGATCCGTTGGTATATTGACATTATGCTATTTCGTGACCTCCTATATCTGCTATGTCAAAAGATATGGAAATCGCCAAAACTAAAAGTCACACACGATTTCAAATTGGTATTGCTTTACTGGGAAATAATTTTCCCAGTGGTATGGCATTTGTCCTTAGGGGTTCAGATCGCGAGGACAGGAACATTCGGCGCCAGCCATTTATCCAATTAAACATATATGTATATTGTACATATATAGAAGTTTTGGGTCACCAAAAGGGCATTCCTTCTCGGCCAAGGTCTTCTCGCCGCTGATCGTTCTGGCACACTTCTCGGAGTTGCATGTTACATGGCCTATGCCGTAACTCCATATGCCTCGGTGCGTCGTGGCACAGTAATGTCAGACGCTGAAGTCTCCATTTCTATAAGTTCTACGTATTTTCACGGGGCAAGGGAACCCAATAATCAGATATTCGACAATATTAAATCGCGCAACAAGCAACACGTGAGCAACACGCAATATCATTTTCGATACATACATTCCAGAGCAGTTAACTGGCAACGGTAATTGCCCATGTGTCTCCGTGAATATGTAGACTGTCCTGTATATAATTTTGAACAAATGCGTCTATTCCCCGCCAGAAACCATTGAATTCCCCACCAGTGGGGAATTCCCCACCGTTTGGGAACCACTGGTCTAGACTATTAAAGTTCTTTCCAGGCAACAGATTCATTCTAGTATGCTAACGTCGCATCCAGTAGTGTCAAAAATATTCCATACTTTCGTCTGTACGCATGTACCTTTCCAAAACAATTTTAAATAGATTTAACTGTGGATAAGCGCTAAATGTGTGAAATGATGTTTGAGAGTGTAAATACATAGTTTGGTGTGTGTTTTGTCTTTTCAATTGTGTATATTTTGCTACATTGTTTTTAAGGGGTACGTCTTATATGCGGATAGATCGAAGGGATACGCAATATGAACAGGCTTGAAACCCCTGCGTTAGACCAATACATTTACATTTCCGTCGACAGGCGAAGAAGTTGTTGCATCATTCTTTCGTAAGATGAATATACATTGTGACACGACAGTTTCGCGGATCAGACACGAAAAACCTCAAATTGAGACTAGTAAACTGAAGAGATAGTATACGAAAGACATGCTTAAAGAATCATATTATATAATTGCACTTCCCCGTGCTATCGAGGCCACTACATTAGGAGACAGATAAGGGTAGCTTGAAAGTTGAACACCTCAACTTTGAATAAAACCATGATGGTTATCAGTCGGTATTATATCTGAAAAATCCAATGGTGCGCAAACGTATGGCCTACGACAGTGGTTCTCAACCGGAGGTCCGCTGACCCCCTGTGGTCCTCGAAGTATTTTCAGGGGGTCAGTGAAGCCTCAAAATAGTTGATTTGTATTTTCTTCAATTCGAAAATCACGAGGCAGTTTCCCTTCATTACCAGTAAAACTCCAGAGCTCACATCAACAGAATCGCAGTCTGAAATGAAATATCCTACTGTGCAGACTCATTTTAATTGCTAAATAGCCAATAGCCCACTGATACAAACATTTTGCTGTTTAGAGATGTTTTGTAGGGGATTGTGAAAGAAAATGTAGGATGAGTAAGGTCAATCACGGTGGCTTTGACATGTTTACAAAAATCAATTTTGTTCTGTGACATATAGAACTATTTTTCCATAATACCTTCAAGATAAGTTGCTAGATAGAAATGACCAGACTTGACGCTATATGTTCATTAAAAAAATTGTTGGTCAATTTCGGTGTCATATGTATTGCGATCATACCCAAAATGTGTCGTCGGAAGCGTTACGCGTTATTATTTCATTCGCCATCACCTATATTGGTGGAAATGGATTTTCGGCACTCGTTAATATCAAATCGGAGGCGCGGATTTTCAAGACAAGACCACGTATTTCAAGACATGCAGTTGCAGAATTCGCTTTAAAGAAATAGAAGCCTACCCAATTTTTACAAGAATAGTATTATTTTATTTTCAAGAAGAGTCATTTTGTTGCTGTTTATCACTAAGCCTACAGTCGTCCTTTGCACAAGACAGATGACGATTGCACGATATAATTGAGCTACATTTGAAATAAGACTTCGTGAGGGTCCGCGGAGGTTCGTGATGGTCCGAAAGTGGTCCGCGAAGACAAAAAGTTTGATAACCACTTGCCTATGATAAGAATCGAATTTATCATCGGAGATATCCTGCATTTGCTCGTTAATACCCACAACGCGTCTTGGTTCATTTTTGCTGGGGCGTGAACCTCTTGTTGGATTGGATACGACTTGAGTGAACTGCTGACGCGTAACCCGCAATAGATCATTATATTCAAGTCTACGATTTAAAAATCTCTGAAATCAAATCTACTCTAGTGATATAGAATGACTCGCATTCATAATATAGTAATTTTTCTCAGTCTCGACAGTTTCTGGCCCAATTTTCCAAGTATCAAGACTGATAGACGAAATACCAATAAAGTGGTAACTCTACTATTCTTCGAAGTTACAATAAAATGCCTGTTTTGGTCATCCTAGGTTCGAGTCATATGACCTGATTCGAGTCATGCACAAGGACTCGAGTACAAGTCGAGTCAATACAAAAATTGACTCGAGTCAAGTCGACTCACAAATAAATCGCGACTCGAGTCGATGACTCGAGTCATTACAACCTTACGACTTGTATAGCACGGCCCGAACCCGCAACCCATTGATGTTGCAGCTGTGGATTATACCACTACGCTACCTCGTCAACAAGTAAATCCAGACCCACAACTCACTCCTGAAAAATGCTGGGTCGATGAAGCCTAAACTTTCTTATCTCTGCAAAGAAGAATCTGCATTTTCCACGCGAACTATGGTTAAAACTATGTATTAACGGGAACCAAATTATCCAGAATAATAAATTAGATTTGCATTTAAAACCATAATTCCTGATATATACTTGAGAATCGAGTCGAACAAATAGGCTTCTGTTCTAATTAGGATTTAGAGCACATATATGTAAGCCTACAAAGAAACTCTCGTTCCTTTTACGTCCGCTAGCGAATATTTCACATCGATTGCTTGGGTCTGTGGATACCAATGTTCCCTCTAATTCCCTTGGACGACAGTGCGTAACGACTAAAAAATAGATCATCACTTCAACACGGCGCAGCTTAGATTTTCTTTGCGCGAAGACCGTGTCAGCATTGCGCAATTGCGCACGTGTGCAGCTTAGAGGGAATATTAGTGGATACTTTTTCCAATTAAAGGTGTCACTGGTTAAAACTAGAACTGTAGAACTACTCACTCTTCAAAATCCGCAACTAGAGCTAAAACTAGAACTACTTACTTTTCAAAACCCGCGACTGGAACTAAAACTAGAACCAACGAAAGCATTTAAAAATTAATACATCGCAGAATATAGCGCAAACTTCTGACTTAGCCTGCCAACTTAATTCCTGCTTCTCATTCCTAAAAAAATAATTGACCACCTCTAACGTAGGGATTCCCAAGTTAAGGGCCGTTCTGAACTGGAGTTTGTTCTCCTAGGCAACACAATAATACTTATTTGATCGGAAATATCAGACATAGATTCGGCATTTAAAAAGGACGCGGTTTCAAGTTTGAGATGGGAGAGATTTCGACCTCAAAAACCCAACCGCTGGCTACGCCACTGTTAGTGGTGATGACTCTGAACTAGTAATGGCCGCATCATTCAACAGAACACCAGTATCTCGATTCGCGCAAAACGACGACACGTGCTTTAGTTGTTCGACAACTAATTTTTTTGAAACGTGAAACTAAAACTAGAACTACTGAATTTTCAAAATCTACAACTAGAAGTATAACTAGAACTACTAAAAAAAACGTTAGTTAGTTGATCCTCAACTAACTAAATCAGTAGTTTGTACAAGTAGACATGAAGGATCTTTGGAAATCGTACATGTAAGGAAAACCCCTGCGAGAGCAACATTTAGTTTGGCATCGAATGCGCTCACAATATCTCAAGATGAAATTTATGGATAATAATTAGATAATATATATTACATATATTCACTTTTATATATTTCAAGGTCGGCGGCAAAAGATACTAACGATATTAATATTAATGAATGTAATGTACTAATAATACCATAGAACACTGGTTCCCAACGTGGGCGATATCGCCCCCCAGGGGGCGATTTGTCGGTCCAGGGGGGCGAAAATAGCCAAGGGGGCGATAGGGGGGCGAAAACGGACGAAGGGGGCGATAGGTGGGCGATGGCGCGTTGAAATGGCTATATTGGCGTCCATGACCGTAACTGCCACACCCAAACCCCCAATTGGGATGGGGGGCCCGAGCTCGAAGGGAACCCACAATTTTTTCGTGAATTAACATTAATTATAGAGTATTATTTTGGAAATTTAGGCAACTTTTTCAAAAAATTTTCGCGCTGCGCGGCATTTCGTGGTCACGTATTTATTGCTTATTGGATACCCTTCCTCCAAGAAATGATACGCATGAGTTATAGAAATGGACATCTCGGCGTCAGCCATTATCACACCATGACGCACCAAGACATATGAAGTTTCAGGCCATGTAACATACGACTCCGAGAAGTGTGCCAGAACGAGAAAACCTTGGCGGAAATGGACTGACTTTATGTTGACCGACTTCGATATATATACGATATACATATATATATTTAATTGTCCATAGGCGCCTAAATGGCTGGCGCCAAATGTTCCTGTCCTGGCAATCAGAACCTCACAAAAAAATCCCATCTCGCAGAGAAAAATTAATTATTGCCAGTGCAGAAATACCAATTTCTAGTCTTGTGCGTCTTTTAGTTTAGTACGTATGGGCGATTTGAATATCTTTTGACATAGCAGACAGGCCACGAAATATCATCACGTAACGAAGTCATTCTACCCACGGGTCCGCTCGAATATGTTCAATTATTATTTACGAGCCTTACATTTTCCAAAACACCTCACGCAGCTTTACCGGTAAATCTGAATACATGAGCAAAGAGAGGATAAAAAATTGACAGCAATATGCAATTCCTGATCATATTTACCGATTCAACCATGAATGATATAAATTTTTCGCGCTTCGCGCGAATTAAGACGACTAACTAAACAGTCCAACAATTTGTGCTGAGAAGTAGCGGTAAAGAGGTATCGGGGAAGTTGGGTCTGAGGGGTGCAGAAGTTTGCTTTATCGCCCTATGGAGGGGGGGGTCAAGACCAACGCGGGGGGGCGGACGAAGTGCTGTTACGGTCCTTTTGGAATCAAGTCGGAGAAATCACCTTGTTTATTAGTCAACTCACCAAAGTTTAACTGGAAAAGTGTAATTTGGAGGTCCAGCCGAAAAGTTGACCTTTTTTCTTAGTCAACTCGCCGGTGATTTCAGACTATATGCCCATTTTTCGGTTACCAATATTTGGGGGGCGATGATCGGTGTGGAGTTTGAAAAGGGGGCGATGAGTCGAAAAAGGTTGGGAACCACTGCCATAGAACAATATAGATGTTATATAATAATATAAGCTATTTATCCTACTGGGAATTCTTCAAGCAAAGGTGTAGTTTCAGATAGTGACATAGCTCCAAACACCCGCTTTTCGCATTCAACGCATGAAATCAGAACTGTGTCCAAAAAAATAATGCTTGAATATAGCTTGGATTCGCTGGAAGTATATTCAGCTTTTGTTTAGCCACAGCTCCAATGCAGCATCACTGAGCGTGCGTAGAGCAGCGGTAGTCTCCACACAAACTGGCTCGATCTAAAAATTAAACATAACAACTATCTTCATTACTGCCTGATACACAGACTAAACAATACCTGGTCTTCAGGGAGTAAAAATCCGTATTCACCCGTGTCACGTAGCTCTAATGTACAGGTCCAAGGAATTCCAATGTCGTATGCGAAATCCTTGGAGCCGCCCGACACGAAATCTATTAGTCAATGCATAATTGAGAGAGATATAGCTAATAAAAATAAGGCAAAGATTTCACAGCCGACTCTCCGAAGCGTCAGTTAGTTAGAAAATGTTCAATTCCTGTTAACATTGTTGCTTATCCAATACTCACAGAGACTGCTAGATCCCTGACCGTATGTGTACACCGTGCCGTGGACCCTGTAGATTTCATCAACTGCTTGTTTGGCGTACTTCATCTACGTAAGCATTGTGAAAGACAACATATACGGACCGGTTTATTCAATTTCGCAGAAGATCAGCTACATACCAAAACATCGATAGTAGGAGTAGGAACGCTGGTGTATGACCTCGGAAGTACCACAAGCTGTGAGTAGCTATGAATGCTCACGTAAGTCTGTGGTGCAGGTTATATCAGAAATGTAAGTTATTGATCACTGTGCACTGGGCTTTGCTATATTTACCATTATTTCCCCCAAGTGGGATCGCGTGAAATCAGCAAATGCTTTCACCTCTGGCTCGCTTTCCACGAATGGCCCCCGGTACGTGTTGGCGCATGAGACGTTGGACGATCCTTCCCCGCCGTAATTGGCGTCACAGTTACGGTTGGGATCTGTCCCGAAACATGCGTCTCCTTCGTACTTGGATCGCGTTTTTCTCCACAGCCGATTCTATACTCGGGAAAAGATTAGCTGAGTGGTTACATATAGTCCTAGGTGGATATTTTTCATGTTATATTCAATATAAATGCCCTTCATAATTTTCCACTATTGGTAGGTAGTGAACGCTGTGGTTCAAATGTGTCAGCAACCATTTTGAATCGTTATCGTATGTGGCATGAGGACATGTGTGAATGCATATGATTTTCTACGCATAGCGAATCGACTATTCAGATTATATATTGCAGAAGCAGTCGGTTGTGTACTGGGTGAATTCGCTTTCACACACCATTGTCAATTCGCTTTTTATTCCCACTGTTCGATGGCATGGAGTGGATAGGTACTATACGCGTTGGGACTTTCGTGAATTCACGGCGACGCTAAAACTGCCAAAAAGAAAATCTGAAAAATGCCGAAAATAATCATGCCCGACTAGTGACTATACTGCAAGTTGTTTTGATTATGCTTTCTATCTTTTCATTTTTTCGCAATGTTGTTGCGATTTCAAAATGATGAAATTATGCATACACTTACCTGTACTCCTAGCGCGACATAATCATAACTAACTTCCGGTGATTCCAGTGCATGCTAGATCTATTCCGACTCTGTTATCAGGACTAATGCACAGAATCTAATCCTATATCAACAGCATGAGCAAAATTGAATATCTCACCTCGTCCCAAGAATACTTGTAGCCGTCAGGATTAATCAGAGGAATTATGTAATACGTCAAGCTATCCAACTGTTTTGTAAATAAAGGGTCCGTTCCATATCCTTCAAGTAACTAAAAATATCATATTTAAATCTCAGATTGCATGTAAACCAGGTGTACAATCCCCACGTTTCTAGTGAAGCATTGACAAAATGCTGGACTGATCCATTCTCTGGCGTGGAAGGTGCAATCAATCAGGATGGCGGGATTGTTGCGATTGGTGGAGATTTTCATCATATGCATGTTTCGTCCCTCGGTTGAAACTCCTATTTGCTCGTACGTCACCAGGTCGGAATATTCCGCAGATATGTCTGCCATCCACTGCTCAATCTTTCGCAGTACGTGCAAAATTAGAAATCAATCTCTCTTGTCCATATACTTCCTCATCATTCGAAGTATGTTTATTGGCATAAAGGAATTTATCGCGACAAAATCGTAATTACCTCTTCCACCGTATGATAGACATTGTAATCGTGCACCAGCTCGCGGCCTGCTCTTGCCATTCGACCTTTCAGCTGATTGTTCATAGCCAGTTGGACATCCTCTATCATGACCTGGAACAAGGCTTACTGAATTATCTGGGCTTGGTAGTATCGAGTACCGCTTTATTCGTTACACCTCCATTCGCAATACACCTCCATTCGTAATTCTGAATCTAGTGCCGTGTCGAGCATCCCGGGTATCAATCATTGCGAGCATGGAGTATTGAGTATGGATGATATGGAAAGTTCGGGTTCGCACCTCTTATGCGACCACGCCGGTGTTTTTCCGACCATGCATACCGCTTTCATTGCACTTTGTGGAGATGGTGAGGGTTGATTACGACTTTGAAGAAATCTCATTTCCACTAACTTGCGTAGCTTTCTATACTATATGTTTTGGACGCTTCGATACAACTAATCGCGTGTTACAAGGCTTGCACGGCGTGAAAACCAGAGGTGGTCGGTAACGAAGTACTTCTACTTTTTCGAAGTACTCAAGCAGTTTTCCTCTACTTCTGGTACTTACTCAAGTAGATCTTTTTTTCGCTACTTCTACTTCGTAATATTTTGTGAGCTACGTACTTACTTTTCGCTATTTTCAGTTTGTCATGTAGAAGTAGTTTAATCCTCCAATAAGAAAGATAGCCGGAGGAATTTCGGGGCTATTTCAACGTAGTACCAACATTTAATTTTCATAAAAGTCTTGTAATACCCAGAATTTTTGTTGCGCTTCACGCACAGTAGTTATGGAGAGGCAAATTTGTTTTAACCAAAGTATCGCTGAATGTAATTTAGATACCTGGTTGCGTGGTTCCGTTCACACCGCATTGACGCCTATACCAAATATTTCATCACAGAAATATGGCCCCCATAACGTTTGAAACAACTGTTTCGCAATCTGGCAAGTACCTAGTATACCTAGCAGCCCATGACGTGTCCTAATCTGGAAAAGTGGACTATGACCTTTTTTCAACGTTAGACCTGTTTTACCAGACCACCCTTGAAACTTTCTGGACAAAAGACGTGAAATAAATTTTCCGCTTTTCCGAAGTAGTATTTGTGTTTTTCCTTCAATTACAAGTATTACATACATGTTGAAGTATAAAAGCAATTGTAATAATGCCTAATATTTTCCGAAAATAAAGCTATATACACTATATGACAATCTTACGTTCTGCCATATTTTTAATTAACGTATACTAATCGCGCAAAGTGGTGAAGCCGTATCCGACACAACTTCTCCGTATTGCTCTTCGACTGAACTAGGGGCCATATAATATGGGGGAGGGCGCCATGCCATGATATTCTCTAGATGGAGTGTTCGAATAAACGAAGGATTAGTGTCGCATTTCCGTATCAATACTTTCACTCACATCCCATGATGTGGGCGACTGCTTATTCTGTCAAAAATTGACACCTCCTGGGATGCATCAATATAACTCAAGCTCTCTTCACCTTCCGCATAGCTCTATTTAAAGCTTGTGACAGTCCATGCAAACGAATTACGATCTTTATCACAACTACTTACTTACTTGAGTAGATTTAAAGTCAGTCAATTCTACTTCTAATTCAAGTAGTTTTGGGTTGCTTATGGAAGAAGTACTTCTACTCGTACTTGAATAGATTTCTTCATCGCTACTTCTACTTCTACTTGAGTAGCTTTCTTGATTACTTTGACCACCTCTGGTGAAAACTATATCGAAACTTGAATTCTCGTTGATAATAATATAACTTTTGGTGCAGTGGTTCTCAAACTTTTTCAGACTTGGTGGCAACTCGACCAACTCTTGCAGGTACGTCTGTAAGAACCTACCTTGTAACTTATCTCTTCGGCATCAAGAGATTTCTCGACTTGGTCAATCGCTTGCCTGTTTAGACATGAAATATATCGAAAACATGTTTATCTGATATCATTTATGCCTAATTTGCTACATTCCTGGGAAATCGAACATCGGCCTTTTGCTCCGTGCTGATCTCGTCGGCATACTTGGGATTCCAATAGTCAGCCTGAATACCATAAATGTGTTAAATATATATAGGGATCATTCCGAGCCAACTATGTATGTGTGTTTGCCAAACTGCGCAGCTCATCGGCCGGGATCCTATAGTGTTGACTTTATAACTAAAGTAACCAAACGATGCTGACACTATTGACATTGCAATGCTATTGTTCATCGATTCGCTTTATGATATG
This sequence comes from Botryllus schlosseri, assembly GCF_051294905.1. NCBI lineage: Eukaryota > Metazoa > Chordata > Ascidiacea > Stolidobranchia > Styelidae > Botryllus > Botryllus schlosseri. Next base: position 20,027,076 of record NC_137245.1, on the reverse strand, counting down.
TTGATTACGCGTTATAGTGTATTCCTCACAAAACGCGTCTACAACATATTTTCAATGACATAGATCGATTCGGATTAAGTGCGATATTGCCGATACCACATTCAGCGGTAAGATTAATGTTAGGACAAATACGCTATACGAACGAGGTACACCCGAAACAAAATGTATTCGATTGTTTGAAAAACATTTTTTTTTGTATTGAATTGTAGGCTACTACACGCGTAGGTACCTGTGTAGTATATAAGGTTATACTTGAACGATTCATGTTTTTCAATCATTTGTTGCACATATTTTGGAGTATAAAGGTTATATGGATGTATAGTTAAGCCAATCACAGTTATCAATCCGCAATAGTGGATTTTACAGACGGTTACTTACTTCTGGCAATCCTCGAATGAACGCCACCTGTTTTTCAGTTGTGGGATAGATGGTTATCACTTGATCTCTGGAACCATAAATACCAATTTATTACTTAATAATGATGCTATAGTTTAGCGACTAATAACATCTCTCCTGTCAAATTTTGCTATTCAGTTCTCGTGCAAGGGCTGATACTCTTTGAGCGCATTCTACCCACGTCCCACATACTCGGCCAGTAACCTTCGAATATGTCATTTCGATACTGTTATTATATAGGATGCCAACTCATTGTACTGAATGATGACGGTTTTTTCCATAAATGGCAGAAGACACACTTGAGCATTTCCTTTTAGTACGCCATATCTGCGCTTCCAGAAGAAACTATCTGGGAAATTTAAGCAGGCGGAGCCACATTGAAATAATAATACGAGCCTTATTATTGATTCCAAACACAATTAATCATGTTATTGAATTTGCGTTAGGCACCGCAACTAATCTAATCTAGCGGATAGTCAGATTCGAACAGGTTATAAGTGCACAAGACCGTAGTAGTCAAGCGCCATCAGCCCCACACACAACATTGACAGTTAGAATCCCATTACTCCGAAGAGTATTCTTACCCTGAAAAATCCTTTTTACTTAAGCATTGCGAAGAGAGTAATACAATAATCGATACAGTTTTCAACCGGGCGAACATTGTGACTTGTATTCCTGAAAAGTATAAAATATTCTGTGAAAACTGAGAAGACATCATTCCATATTGTCTATATTTTATGTGTAGTCGATATCTAAACTCTTCCGGCAAGTCAGTAAACTCCCTTTCGGCAGGTTTACTATCTATCTGTCTATATTTTACCATCCTTACACCACTGCGCTCAATCATAACATACCGTGATTCTAATCAGGACCCGTATACGATCGAATGTCCATCGCATGTTCAGATAAAACAATCAGAACACACATAGACTAACCCTGAATTCCGCCATTTCTGTCATGGCAAACATTGTCCTTCGCTGGAGATTTGAGAGCCTCATACCGATTAGCAATACATTCCTTCATTCCTAGCATAATATTCCGTAATCCTTGGCCGTATGCATCGTAATCAATGATCGAATATCACCCAAGCATAAATAAGTCTTGATATTTTACAGCAGCAGACTAGATCCGACGAACTCTGCCATGGAACTTTCAAAGCTCAATCCACGAATTTCTAAACTGGTCTCTGAAAGGCAACAGCAGAAGCCACGCTCATTTGATGTAAATGTTCATTATATGCTTTTCGTTTTGTGTGATATCATGTTTAATAGTTTTGGTATTTTAACCCCGTTTTCGATGCACCGTTCACTTTGTGCAGCATCACTCTTTGATAGCCATTTACTGGATACAGAATTACAGATGCGTCATGTGGTAGAATTTTGTTTTTTGGATTCGTCGAAGGCTTGCAGATAAGCCCTAGGATTCGTCAGCATAGTAAAGGTTAACCACCACCGGTTTACTCATACAATCGCATGTTTCGGCACTTTTAGGTATGAATGACTGCGATAGCAAATTTGAAGGTCGCTATCTTAGATGACTCGCTATAGTTTTAGTATCTCTCTGAATATGGCTCTCATTGCTTTGAAGCTCGCGATCTTGAATAATTCGCAATTTTTAATGCATCGCTGGTATGACACGCGCGATTTTACATGACTCGCTGTGATGCCGATGGCTGTTTGGTAGGGCTGTTCAGAAATAACTTATTTTTCTGGATTTCAGTCGTTCAGTTATCAAATTGTCAGGTTACCCTAAAAAACGCTGCACACCAAATTTGGTTCAATTCTTACAAGTATAGAGCTCCGCAGATCCAATTAAAATATTTAATTTAAACAGGAAAATTAAAAAAAAATTCAAATTTTTCTGTCAACCCCATGAAATTGTTGAGTTGTCTTCAGAGACGATGCAAAACAAATTTGACTCAATTCCAACTAGTAGAAGCGGAGTAATTGGAGTTTTTCGTTGATATTTCTCGGATTATCCTTGATTGGTGGATAATCCGAGGATTATCAACGAAAAACTCCACTAACTCCGCTTCTATTAGTTGGAATTGAGTCAAATTTGTTTTGCATCGTCTCTGAAGACAGCTCAACAATTTCATGGGGTTGACAAAAAAATTTGAAAATTTTTAATTTTCCCGGTTCGGGCTAACTTCTACGTGTCGGAGGTTATATGGGCTCCTCATCGCCGACCTCACTGCAGTCGCAGTGACTTGAAAAGCCCAGTCAAAAAGTGGGCCGAGCTATAAGTCGGCAGCAAAAAGAGACGACGAAGAACCGAGCGTGACAGACACTGCCTGAAGAGAGTGCCTGAGAGAGTGCAAGAACGTTCAAGAGATGAAGAAATATATTCATTGAACTGTATAACATGTAATGCCGTGGAGCACAAAGCCTAAAAATCAGGCTATAAGCACCACTGATGTGAATCATAATAATAATAATAATAATAATACACGCAAGAAGGCGCTGTATCGCTCACATATACGTGTAGGACTGTTCAACTGCGGAAATAATTGCATAGCCTCAGTTTATAGTTACCATCCAAAATAGAGCATAGAGAATAGAGAAACGAATTGATCAAATGCAATATCCTTTATGCATATTGATATGATACAATTCGAGTCTGCCCCAATGGTTGAGGAGTATAATATAAACCAGTTCACCCTTTTTGAACTCCATTCGCACTTTTTTTGAAAGATCATTTCATTCGCACCAGTCAGCCGAAATTTGGTACACGAAAAGAAAATGAAGAAAGTTATCACTTTTGTATTCGAAGAGCTTCTTGGAGGTACAGAGCTTCATTATTTTGCATTCGGCGTATCGTATTATTGACTAATCAAGCACTAAAATCACTGCAGTAAAAAAATCATAGATATCGCACGCCCGTTGTTCTCAAGAAGTTAGTTGTATTTTCCGGGGGCATCGTGCAGTGATTTCCTTGGAAGCTTAGAGGGCGAACCCAAGAACAATATTATCTCGCAACAATATCACTTTGCCACTAAATCCACATGTTACGTCATCGTGATGTAAATGTGTTTGGATTTAGAACGCACAAAATAGTGAAACTGCACTTGAATCGTAGCATCAATGTTGCGACTAGCACCTTTGGTTCCTTTTTCTGACAACATTCGAAAAGAGGCTTCGCGTACTAAGGTATGTTAGATAGGGTTACCATACGTCCTACTTTAGGAGGATTTGTCCTCATTTTTTAGGAATTTTGGTCAAATTTATAGCAAAATTCGACTGAGATGCCGTAAATCAGCACCGAAGTGACGCTCCGGAGGGTATTTCGGGAGCTGAGCGAAAGTTGACCTTTTTTTATTTTAGTCAACCGACTTCGAAGTGGTAAATATTTACCACTTTTTCAGTCTTTTCCGCCGGTATTCTGTGTTTGAAAATTTTGAAATAGTGTCCTTTCCCGATTCCAAAATATGGTAACCCTAATGTTAGATGATGGTATGGTACGGTGGACGTTAAAATCAGGAATGCATTGCTATACAAACCCACACAATCCGAGTAATTGATGACTGTTGTTTATGGATAAGCTTAGGCTTCATTCACTTCTTATCTATGCAGTACACAAATCAACATATCTTTCAATAACAACGTTCGTCATCCTTGTGTTGTCAAAGCCAACACTTTCACCTTCTTGAATAATTATTACTCACATAAGATTCATGATTAACACACAGTTATATCGGTCTGGGTAGCCAACTGCGGGATGGCTCTTACGTCAATCGTACAATATTGGAAAACTGACTGAAATAATGCCAAATTATCTTTAGTATCCCACATATCCTTATTCATAAAGATTAATAAGGTTCAACAGTCTAATTAAGCTTAAATTAGGCTATATAAGGAATATCGTAAGACATACGGCTTGATGGATTTGATTTTGCTCTGCAGAGGGTGCTCACTGCTCAGTGCTCATCTGCTCAAGCTAAACCGGTAGAGTATTACAAGGTTTGTAGTAGGAACACGAACTCGGCAAACTTTACCTATGGATCAGCAAGCTTAGTGGAATCACCAATATAGGTAGGCCTATGCCTTTACGATCTAGACTTGGCCTGAGATCATCAGTCCAGCAACAGGAAAGCGTGTCTAAGCCTAAATTGTGGAGATCGCATTACAAACAGGCCATTGCAGTGGTCAGTAGATAAAATGCCCAGTGACTTAATAATTCGATGTGATGCAAGATAAATATTCATTGGACGTAAGACACTAATGTGCTTACACTAATATTATTTATAGCAGCCTCTAATCCTTGTTTAGGTACACGAGTAAACAACACTTGTTATAGATCTAATGTGCTAATTGTTATAGTTGAAGAAACGCTAAATTCTGCTGTTTACCAACATGAATGTGTGCCAAAATTCCAATATTTTGCATTCAAATATGCCAAATGTCAACACTGGCATCAGCTACTACTACCTACATTCCAACAAGGTCCGTATACAATATCCATACACGGTGGATGTTTCCGAGCAAGTGAGCTTTGAGCAACTGATACCGATTGAACTCGTTCTTTTTTCCATGCAGTGACGTAATCCTCTCGCGCGGAAATATTATCTCAAACTTTGCATGATACATACACGCATCGGGAGCGTTCCTCACTTGTGAACTAGAAAAGCCTAGCTACCAACAAGTTTTTAGAATTGCTTCCAAACGACAAAATTTACGGACTCAGTGTACTTAATATCGTGTTTATTTGAATTATTCCACGTCGAAAAAAGTGAGAAACATGGTCAATTTTCATTCGCACTCATCCGGATTTTTCATTCGCACCATTCCCACCACGCTCGTCATTCGCACTGAAATTTTTTTCATTCGCACTAGTGCGAACCGTCACACAGGTTGAAAAGAACTGATATAAACTATATTCAAATTCAATTTCAATAAAACAAGAGGTTTGATTAAAGTAAGAACAGAGAACAGAAATATATATTTTGCTATAAAATTACTTTACTGCTAGTTTACGACAACGTAAGTTGTAAGCTTCGATCACTTCGTTTGTGGTCAATTTATTTGTGAGAGAACAATGGATGGCTCAGTAAAACGCACGATCATTGAATGATTGGTCGCTCTCATGGGTCACACCAGCGGTTCGCGAACCATCCGAACATATGCAAGATACAGTGATTTTTATCGATACAGATTACTTGATGACTTGAAATTGACTCGTGAATCTTGCTCCGAGTCACGAGTCAATCCACATTTCTGATACGCCGAGTCAAGTCAAGTCAAGTCATTTTAGCTAAGGGACTCGAGTGAAGTCAAGTCATATGAAAAACGTGACTCGAGTCATTGCAACACTGCTTTGCCTACAGTAACTGGAAATACGAATCATTTTTTCAAAAAAGTAATATCTGTGATTGACATGCCCGGGTTTGCAATATGATCAAAATCGATGTGACCTTGATATCAGAAAATAATTATATCAATGCATCCCCAATTAATGTCGAATAAAGACCGTTCATCTTCATTACAAATTACATAATACCGATTTATTCCACTGATGAGGAGATTGAAAATCACTATACGAGCTATTAATCGAAATATCAGATAGACTGCCGTCTTTCACAATACGCTTGAGATATTGCTAGCCTTTTCACGCTGCATTTCACAACGGCGCATCATTTGCCATACTGTAATTAACAGGTAGAGTTGCTGGCAATGAGCAAGTCCCTATCGATTTCCCTTGACTGATCCGAAGACGGTATACCGTGACATCGGATCACTTCAATACAAGCGCGGCGCCACCGGAATCTCACACAGACAGGAGCCTATCTGTATCGATTCACGCGAGAACATGGCTGGTGACGCTGATTGTGGTGATTGCTCTGGTGCGAGCGGACACGAACACGAAGGCGAAACTCACCATGAAGACGGAACAATCCAGTGAGATGTGTGCGACTGTAAGCTTCGAATGTGCATTAGAAAAGGTGCTTGTTTGATTTTTAGCGCTGCGTTTCCGTGGGGGACAACACTTGGAATTATCATTATCATAGTCATTATAGTGGCCTGTTACTTGCAGTGTACCTCGTGCTTGAAAAAGCATCAAGAACCAACTCAGGAAACGGAAGAAACCACAGCTTCCCTAAAGAGGTTGGAGTTTGTTAAAACTATCCGCGGCACAATGTGACCGCAAAAATGATGAAGTCATTTTCTGCATATACATATAATTTTATGCATGCGATGTTGTATATACTGACATATTGAAGTGTAAAAATTGAATGTATTTCAATTCTTCTTGATTCGGTATACTTCAATTATTGCGATGGATTTTGGCCAGTTGCTATGTTGTACCATTTCAAGCTCATATGAAAGACGACATTTCCCGTTCGCACCCATAACGAAGTCTTCATGTATGGACCCTTATCTGTTCGAATTAAATGCGAAATATAGTTGAGGTGCACTAACAACCATGTGCTATATGAATTTTAATAATTTGAAAGCCATTTCAGACCTAATCTGTTTACTGATGCTGTAGCTCCAGACTTGATAGCACCGTTAGTGGGCCTGTTTTGGAATATTTACTTTGTGTGCATAGCGTAAGCATAAAGTAGTCATTGAATAGCCAGGATGAAAATTTGAGACGAGCAGAGGGTTTTGTAATGGAGTGACTCGTTTATTATGTCGAAACGGAATCAAGTTACGTCTTCAGTGTCTCAAATACAATTTTAATGAGGGACAATTACGTTGTACGATGCATTGCCGCACTGTCGCACACATCCCCAGAGCTATAGCAAGTATAGGAAATGTACGTCCTCTCTGGCCGAGTTTGAAAATGACTTGAGCAACAAACAAGAGACACGGGCACGTGGGAATAATATTGCGCCCTATTCGATCGCCAGTATCGCTATATTTTGTTAACTCCTTCGATTTACTGTATTTCTATAATCACTGCTTTAATATACGAGTTCTTTACATTATTTTGTGTGTGAAGAACATTTACTATACGAGAATATATTTGGAAACAGAAACGTATCACATCGACAAAATTAGTTCGATATCGTCTCTCGTGATACTGCAGTGAGGATTAAAGGTCTAATCCTTCCAAAGTTAAATTGATAGTACTTACGCAAGAAGGCAATCGATCATCTTGCTAGCGAGAATCTCTATAAATTACTGGGTCAGGAAGACTGGTCCGACGGGAAAGTCGATATAGGTAGAGTAGGGGATCCGATACTGTGATGCGCGAGATTCCGCGAATAGTATGCGTATCATTTCACGTTACCTTTAATTGTAAATGGAGTTTACAAGTTGCTAAAGCACCTAATAGGTCGACTCTGGAAGATGTATATATGTAAGCGTTGTGGGTTTATCTTAGCTCCTCCTCGCCGTCCGATCCGCCCGAAAAGTCTGAAAAGGGACACTCATACTGCTATACTTTGCGTGTGAGCTTGTCTCCAATCAAGCCTAGACTTGATCTTATAATATCTAGCTCAACTTTCCATTAATAGTAAATTGGATATGCCAGTTTCTCACTGATTTGTTTTTCAATCGATTGGTAATATCTCATTGTGGGTTGCACAATACAACTTGAATTATAAGTGGGTCGCGAACGGGAAAACGGTTGGAAACACTGTAATAAAGTAGGCCTATATATAGACTTGGTGTAAAATGACCACCGTAGTCAGAACTCCAAGAATACTAAAAACACCACGTTAACAAAGCACTATCTGTACAAAATGTCGCAGTCTTACAGGCAAATATCCCTATGCGCAAGTCAAATATCATTACGTGCCCGGCTGTAAAAGCTCTCTGGGCCAAAGTCATATCCTCAGTTGACACGAATCTGTTGTTTATAAACCTCTGCTGCCACATTGTAGGATGACTAATAATATTCCTCTATGCTGAAGGACCTTGAGTTGACAAAAGATGGAATTGATTCACGATACTGTCTATTGCAAATTTTTTCAGCTTGGTTTTGCAGATTGCTTGGCAGAAAATCGTACGGTCGTTTTTAAAGCAAAAGCAAACTGCAGTGCTGGAACCACATTTCAGGAAAAGTTTCGCTAATTTTGGGGGGTGACATTTTTTAAATTTATCAGTGCTTGCAATGACTATAGGCTGGGCCATCACAATCTGTAAGGCTTAGGGTGTTCATTACATGTGAATTACCGCATTCCGGCCTCTAGTAGGCCTACATAATATTCGTCAGTTCATATATCGCAGCGGTTCTTAACCATGCGACTTGACAAAGTGCTGTTTCCATCCTGGATAGGGGGTACGAGAAACATTTCATGACAGCGCAACGGGTACGAAGGCTACGAATGTTGATTGATATCACAATAACAGGATACTATGAGGACACAACGGCGCGATCTTAAGTGATATGAAATACAAGGAAGTCTAGTCTACATTCATATCTATAGAGATACATTATATCGAGCTGAAAATGTTACATGTCATTGGAACCAAAAACTCGATAAATCGCTGTTCCTATAGGGACATCTACCGGTGAATATATATTATGCCCTTTCTCTTTGAGACCAACGAAGAATTTGTTGATTTATTTTGCGGGTTTTAATGCCTGCTTCCGCGCCTGTGTTCTGCCATATAGCACAGAACCGCGGGAAATTAGGTTATTTTCTGGTACATGATGTTGTGTTTTGCTCAACTGATTCACAATTCATTTGAGTATAGCCTGACTGCAGATCTATAATGTTGAAATCAATCGCGTGAAAATAAGTACAAGTAAATCAGGCTACACATGAAACAAACGAACGCAGCCGGTAATCCATCCTAACGATCCCTAATCGTATCTTGAACTCTCAATGTCGTGTCTTTTAATTCAACTGTCTGTCTAACTGTCATTTCAATTAGGGGTGAATCAACGATGAAATTACAAAGTATAATTGGCGGACCAGGGAACTCAAAATCAACCCAAAATGAAATTATGGCAACATGTGCAACTCAGAGTATGACTTGGAACTTTAAATTAATGAGAAATTGATATTACTCATGTTATGCGGGGATCTGTTGAAGTTTCTGTGATATACGAAGTCTTGTTAAAACCACTAACTAATTTCGTTTCGTTTGGGGGAAGTTAGTGGCGCAGTATGCTAAGCGACACCGTCACGACACCACTGGTTGCTGGTTCGAGTCTCGACTCGACCTCGTTTCTATGTGTCCGAGACTTATCTGGGCTCGTCGTCGCCTTTGCAGTGACTTAGAAAAGCCCAGAAAGTACAGTGCGCCGAGGTTGAAAAGTCGGCAGCAAAGATCCGATTAATAACGGCGCATGGCAGAGAGAGAGAGACTGATTCGTGGAAGAGGTACGTGCAAGAAAATTCGCCATGGAAAAATGCATTTAACTGTTGAAATTGCCACTGCACTTTTGAAATTGCCATCGTGCCATTGTCGTGGACCACAAAGCCTCATATGGCAAAAGCACCATTGTAGTGTCGTACCTTATCAGTACAATACCGATACCTTTCTTATGGAGGAAAGGGAACTTCGCTGTTTGCTAAATTCGATTAGTACTCTCAAATGTCAAGAAAGTGTACTGTCAAACTTCGTCACTGTCTTGATAGGTTCCACATCCTAATTGTCTTAACGGGTCGCAGACTATTTTTTAACAGTATTATGACGTAGGATAAGTCGAAAATGGGCCATGAACTCTGTCCTGTGATTCTCGACCCTTTTTGACATTGCGGACTGGTAAAAATAAATGTTGCGGACCTGCAATCCTTCAACAATCAAAATTTACCTAAATTGCAATTTGCGCATGTATGTAACTAAAAGGGAAAATTGTAAACTTCATTTAATACTGCCTTTTGATATCAGACGTGTTATACATGGTTATATTGAAGTTTATGCAAGGCTAAGTGCTGTGAAAAACCACTAACTTCGGTTACATTCTTCGGTTTATTGTAAAGCAGCTTCGAATTTGGTGTTTGCTAGCCTATATTAGTCAAAATGTACCGAACTTTTTTAAGCAGCTTCAACTCTTGCAGCGTTGTGACGTCACTTAGTTCAAAGTAGATCACGAAATCTATATTACAGTGGTTATCGAACTTTTTAGACACGCCCCTTGATAATAGTAAAAAAAAATCAAGCCCCCTATCGTCATATAAACTAATATAAAAAAGAGCAACCAGATTGTTTGCAATCCCACCGCGTAGTTCAATCGTGTGGAAGGTTATCACTGTTGAGAGGCGTTTCAAATATTTAATCTGGAGTACACGCAGAGCAATAATTATGAGAAAACCGCGCCGAGCGCGAAAAAAAACTCCCAGTTGAATATTTTGTCAAGAATAATCGTATGCAATGGTAGCACGTACCATATGCATATTTTCGCGATTTTGGTGTCTAATCTTTTCTATTTTCGGACTTGATCTTGAATCAAACGTATCTGACAAAGTGACCACAGGTGTAATAAAAAACAAATTGCGCGGGCCTCACGCCATTCGAATTTGGCACTTCTTCCTGGGACAAACAATTTTTCTCTTATGGTCCCAGAAGTTCGGCAAGAGAATAATTCTATTGAATACTTTCGGGCTGGCATAGAATGAGATTCTTGAGAGTGGCATTCTATAAAATGTGTCCTAATTGAGTATATAGTTGGAGTGGCTAGTTCAACGTTTCAAGCTACTTTGCTTCAAACCCTTGAGTCCTAGATTCAAAAGTAATGTTCCCTTTAATTTTGACAAGTCTGCGCGCACTCGCCAACTGACTGCGCGGTCCCTTGGACGACATTGCGTAACGACTAAAAAAAGGCCATCACTTCGGAATTTTTGTGTGCAGAGAGGCTTATTATACTTGGCATATGACTTGACCTTCTAAGCAAATATCTTGTTTCTCCATAACTTTGTGTCTTTCAGATGCTTTGCAGGCAGACCATAAAAACATGAATTAGCACCTATATACAAACATGCATTCGCCAGCTAATCCTAATTCAGAGACATATTATGATCGGTATGATCGGTATCGGTATCAGTCGCAATCTAACATCGGTGTATGGATAGTAGGATACGACGCTACTGTGACATTTAAAATCGAATAAAGATTATCACAGTTGTTGAAACTTGGTACTTTTAGCACAGATTAAACTCAATCCGATTTCTTAAACTTTTTTTCTTCAGACGCTTTCACGCGTCAGCTATTTTGAAGGCCTCCATATTATCACATTCGCTGTTTGGGCATTCACTCTATTTCGAAATTGCTATTTAGACACACGTGCTCTTGCCCGGGTGTCATATACAGTTGTGTATACCAGAGCTAATGAACTGTCGGGCCTTTTCAGTGTTGAATCCGGATCATGTCTGTCTCAGTACTTAGGCTGCTCAGTTTTTTTTAATCAAACCAAATCCACTATCGTTGATTAGGGCTACAGCTGTGAGTCAGCGTTTTCTAATATGAACTTTATAAAGAATCGATGGGGAACCAGTATGAACGGTGAATACCTCCACTTTCGAACCAAGAATAGAAGAACTAGCAATATATAATTTTAAAAAATGCCAAGGCATCCACAAGTCGTATCCAACATGACAATAAACACATTTAGCAAGTTGTTTTTGCGAATATATACCCCTTTACCGCATTTTATAAATAATTATACCATACTACATTTGTATAACTGTATATTATTTCATGGGAGTTACAACGGACCTAAGTAAATTTAAAACGTTTATAATCGGACCTCTGTTAAAAATAATTGAGTAGCACGCGTATTAAATGATTATGTATTGATTATTTAGTAGTGCGACATCATAGACTCGCGGTCGAGACGACATTAAAAAATAACTACAACCCATCGATTAATGATATAACGGGCGAGGGAACGAGATACTTTTACTTGTGGTGCGTTTGGTGTGGCGGTTTCGATTAGTTTTGATCGCCAGGGTATTGCTTGTTGGTTTTTGCACTATATGGGCTGGTCCAGTGGTTCCCAACCCTTTCCGTCCTGTGTACCCCTTCGACCAACATTTGAGCCGACCCACCACCTTCCTTCCGCAAGACAAACGGTGACTAAAAGGTGTCATTTTGCACGTAAACACGTGGTCACTGAAAAATATGGCAGTCGCCGCTGCTTCAAAGCTCCGTGGTAGAGATGCCCATACTATTTCTAATGCAGTCTGCGGAATGCACTTTGGCATAGTGCCGCGGACCACTTCCCTATCGCTAGGTTTACTATTGTCCAGAAAACGAATAAAGCGAAAGGCAATAGATTGGCACGTTCCTGTGTCTCAAAATTTGCGCCAAATTTCTCACGTTTTCTTCTTGATCGGGTAGCTGTTTACTGAAATATATCATCAATTTTCCTTGCGATGACTTCAAGTTGAATCAATAAATTTGGCATTTTTTTCGCGGTCGCTCTGATGTTGACGTGACGATCTGCTTCGTTGTAATGGATTGGGCATGACTTTTCCAGCTTTGAAACAATTTGGTCGTGAGGCTATCGTGGGTTTAACGAACTCGTCTCGCGAGCCGCACTATTATAGTACATCTGAGCTAGTTTCAAAATAATTCAGGAGAATTTCTACGAAATAGGAAGATGTCAGTTAGCCTTTAAACATACTTCTCGAGCACGGGTGGGCAATTAATCTTCTCCGTGGGCCAAATGAGAAGCAGAAAACATGTGAACGGGCAGAGTCAAAAATTTTAGCTGTATTCTCGAGCGTATTAATATTATTTCTAAAATGAAAGCAGTCAATTACAGTAAATGGTGCTCAGTGGATGTGTTGATAGTAGGGAATGAGGTGGTGACGGTTCAATTACCAATAATAATATTAATTTGCCCTCATATTTCGAAACAATATTAAACATGATACATTTTGAACTCTCTTTAAACCTCTATCCGCGTTTTTGTATGAATACATTAAAATGTATTTGGGGTACTATAACCCTTATCGTATTGGTCGCTGGCCTCTGCGCAGTATGCAGCTTGCCGAAATGACCTTGTTGTTGAGCCAAGCTTGCAGTTCTTCTGAAATTCGCCGTCCCTTGACCGAGTGTATGTCTTCGTGTTTTTGTCATAGAACCGACTTAACTTATACTCATTGAACACGGCAACCTACTCGGCACGAACTATCAAAAAGATGGGTATACCCCTGACTCCTGACAGTAAACAAATATTTCCGAACCTTCTTTGAATTTAACCTTCAGCTTTCAGCTTTCTTTTTTTGACATGCCCGTTCATCCTTTATGGGTAGGGCGATTTTTTAGACCTAAAAAAACGAAAGATGTTGACCTAAAAAATCTAAATTTTGACATTTTTTGACCTTAAAAAACTAAATTTTGACCAAATTTTCACCTAACGTATGCAAATTAGGTGTTTCCCTTACGAAGTAGTTTTCCCTGAAAAAACTTTCTTGACTCAAAAACTGACAAATTTTTACATGACAAAATATTATTTTAACAAAATCTGGCCCTATGATGAATTCCAGTACATGACATACTATGATGAAAATAAATAAAATTTGTTGTAGTACAACGAAAGATACTTTCCTACATTCTCGGTAGGGATATCTAGATATCTAGTTCTTGATCAGTGGCGGCTCGTCCTATAGGGCAACTGGGGCATTGCCCCACCTAAAATTCTGTTCAATAACAATTTAACCATTTATAGACGCACAGCGCTCAATACATATCGAGATCACAGCGAAACCCGCGTCCTTCTTGTGCTTTCGCTTGCAAACGCCCATACATAGCGAAGTCTCTGCGAAAATCGAATTCTCTTCTGTGTTTTCGCTTTGTGAATGCCTAGCCGGGGCTTGCCCCGGTAGCGCTCATAACAAGCTTTCACTATCTATTCTCTCAAAGCCGCGCACAATAAAGAAACGGTGATTTACTCTCTCCTATTCGTAAAATGGCCGAGCAACCGGGGCAAATATGCCTACTCGCCCCTAAGGTGTGATGTAACAATCGTATCTATATCTGAACTCGGATACCGTGATATGCGTTGAGTCGACCGTTGCTGGTACAGGTCGATTTTAATGGTGTTTCACACCATGATAATTCTTGAAACTTGGTATGTCATGTCGTGATGGTGGTATTTAACACTGTCCTAAGTTTGAGGGTTTCTACTCAAAGTTTAGGGTAGTAATTCCGTTTCCAAAGTCGAGTGTGTGCTGATCGGTCATGTATCGCAAACATATTTCTCGCAAAGCCGGTATTGGTCTCCATTGATTTTAACGATGCTCCTTAGCTAGATCCGTCATGAACTTTTACATGGTATGTCTTGATTTTAGTATCGAACGCTGTGCCAAGTCTCAAGGTTGACACTCAATGATTAGGGCAGCAATTTCGTTATTAAGTTCGAGTATGGTAGAGATGTGCGCTGATCTGACACTTAGCCTACCTAACGCATTGCGGATTTCACGCAAAAGCCGGTGTATCTGTGTTCCATACTGAGATAGGTGATGAGATGATGATATCATGAAACAGTTTACTAACATCCTCGGTTTGCATTCAAATATTTAGTTTTATTTTATATTCTCCAATGTCAATTTCACCGTGGAATGGTGGCCTTCGGGCCATTTGCTCACAATTACAACCCCTGTCAAGCGCGATAGCTGTTTCGTTTTCGATGGCGGCTACCAACTGATCGCTTGATCAGCCGATTCCTCAGTAAATATTACGCAAAATTCGGCGTTGATCTGTTCGTATTAATTTTGACAGTGTACCATACCGAAAACGGTCATGAGGCTATACTTCTGGATGATTTCATGTAACAGTGTACCAAGTTTTCGGCTTTCATCCACGTATTTATTCGGTAATATATTTTCCGAAGGCGATTTTGCAGCAGACATATAGACAACACTATAGACCGTAAGCCGTATGTGTCGTGTGACAGTCTCCAGCCTCAAGGCCAGAATCTCCCAAGCTGTACCGGGACCGAATTTCCGAGGCTGCTATCCGTAGTTCTTCAGAATGATGTTTTGGATTCAATATGACATTTCCTTGTCCAATCTATGAGATAACAATTGCGTATGTGTCTGAACTCGTTGACCTTTCCAGTTAGGCATACGCAATCTCTCGATTTATAGTCATTTCCATTTCTGCAGATAAGTAGTCAGGTCAAGTGCGAACATGAATCGTGTTGAATCTTTGCTCCGTACGCCGTTTAGCCAGCTGCCTTTAGAGCAAAAATTAGAGGTAAAGCGACTAGGTCCGTATCAGCCTAGAAATTGCCCATTGATCCAATCGTACGCCGGAGGAAAACGCACTCGTGCCTTTTCTTCAGCGCATTTCGATAAAAATGAATGGCTTACTTATGGCGAGGATAAAAACGCCTTGTTTTGCTTTTACTGTCTTTTATTCGACAGTGCCGGTACCGGAAGCAGTGGCTCTTGTTGGAACAAAATTGGTTATCGCGATCTGAAGCATTTGTCAGAGCGTCTGAAAACGCACCAAAAATCCCAAGTGCACAACTGCACATGGCTAGTGCAGTTAAATATAAATTGTTTGGCAGAGTAAATGTAATGTCGCAGCTCAATGAAAGTTATCGCGTATCAGTCTGCAAGCACAATGAGCTTGTAGATAAGAATAGGCATGTTCTCTCTCGGGTGATTGATGCCATTAAATTTATTGGAGTTCATGAATTGCCCCTTCGAGGCCACGATGAGAAGGAATGCTCTCTCAATAGGGGGGTATTTTTGGATCCAATTAAATACACGGCTTCCATTGATAGCATTTTGCGCGAACATCTCGACACCGCGACAGTAGCTAAGGGTACCTCAAAGACTATTCAAAATGATGTGCTTGATTCGATATATCACATCTATCTACAGCAGTGCTTTTCAACCTGTGTGACGGTTCGCACTTGTGCGAATGAAAAAAATTGGAGTGCGAATGACGAAGGTGGTGCGAATAGTGCGAATGAAAATCCGGGTCAAGTGCGAATGACGAAGGTGGTGCGAATGGTGCGAATGAAAATCCAGATCAAGTGCGAATGAAAATCGTGGTTTATTGTAAACTTTTCTGACGTGGAATAATTAAAATAAACCTAATAGGAAATTTAGGATCAGAGTGACTTTTGCAGTTGCGACGCAATTGTAAATCTTGATACGACGCACCACTAATCGTAGCTCTTACAAGCCGTAGTGAGTTAATATTCCCGCACTATAATTATTACGTAACAATAGCCTGGTTTGGAAGCTGGTGTAGTCACGTATTGGCAGTGTAGAGATCTCTACAATCTCCATAGTGGCAGACATACAGTTTAATAGCCCGACTGAGCCTGCGACAGGCTGGAAAAATGGCGTCAAATTGACTTTCTGCTTTCTTTCGCTAAACAATCATCAGATTTTCGTAATAACTGTTCGATTAGCGCGAGGCACGAGGATCATTACAGACTCACATTTGCAAGTTTACTGTAACGCAAATTTTTACTCCTTCGAGGGTTATTAAAGTATTGACCGCAAAGGGTATAAGTTTTGGTCGACACGGTTCCTGAGCTATCTGTTAATATGTATGTAATATTTATTGAATTTTTTGAAAAAAATCCTGCGATCGTTTTTACATATCCAAGGTCACTGTGTTGGGTACTGTAGCCAATAAGCGAGACACGCAGTAAATATGGCTTTATCGTGAGAGTTCCTGATAAGATTTGTCGGACTGTTTTTTCCGGAAAACGTGGTAGAAGACCGTTGGGATGAACTAGTGCAGGGGTGAGCAACAAGCGAGTTTAGGCCTATGAGACTCATTCATTTCGAGGCCAACCCCTTCTGCGGCGGGCACATGAAGACGTAAAGTTTTGGCAAAAACAAACGCTGATAAAAGGCGGTGCCAAAAACATAAGTGGCGACAAAACCTCGGTCTAAAAATGACCGATGCTGGATGGCCAAACCTTTTGAGATGGATTGGAAATGCTCCGTTGTCGGCATGGAATAGTCCCGTTCTTGCAATCTGAGTAGACAGTAGTACTTATGTCACACGCAGAGGAATTAAATTTGCCGTATATTGAAATCGCGTGCGTCAGACATGTTGTGTAGAGCTGTGTTGGGTAGAATTGTGATATGCGCGTTCTGTATGTCATTAGGGGTGGGCACAATGATTCGAGTACTCGAATCTGAATCGAGTCTTAATTTCAATGATTCGAGTCGAGTAGTAAAAGACGATTTTTTCGAGTAGTGAAATTATATGATCCTCGCTACTGAAAGTTAATTTATCAACGAGAAATATAGTTTCGATGCTAACTTTCACTGTTGAAGCATCTTGGTTGACCGTATCGTAGCATACGAAACATATAGTATACAAAGCTACGAACGTTACTGGAGCGTTACTTCGAAAACATGATCGTCCCACGGCATTGTCACCAAGTGCAATGTAATCGGTATGGCCAAAAAAATACCGAAGTATCTTTAATGTGATGGATAACAAGCATTATGTTCTCTGTGGTCGCATAAAAGGTACATATTGGAACTTTGATATATTACATTCTGTTATGACGTCATAATGAGTAATACTCGACTCGACTCGAAGCATATTACGTGATTCAGAATCGAATCACTAAGGTACTCGATTTTGCCCAGCCCTATATGTCATACGTGCCCGTAAAATCGTAGCATACAACTGTAATATTAAAAATAAATTATTTTTCATGGGTGAGGCTCGGGTCGCGAGGTGCCACAAAAACTCAGATTTTGATGGTAGTCTAAAAGCTGCTTTACCGTTATTAAAATGTTATGAATTCTCAAGTTAGATTGAGCTACTGAGTAGAACACACAGAACCGTGAGTTATTTTCTGTTCTCATAAACTTGCAAGTCAGAAGTTGGAGCAACGTATCATCAGGTAGCGAGCTCTAATGTGCCTATACTCTCCTTGATCGTTTTGCCCCTCATGTTCCAAACACATAAGGCAATAACCTCAACACGAACATGTGGTTTTTTCATCCTTTCGGCAAACTGGAGCATCGCGGGACCTTTATGTCAGCTCTCAACAACGATTTCTGCTAACAAGCATTTTTCACTCGCGAAAAATACGCTGTATTTGGGATCGGAGTGCATAACAGATGGTAAGACTTGGTCATCCAAGCACTAGTAGGTTATCTATCTTCATCTTCTTTTTGTATAACAATTTTCGATTAGTTGTGCGAATGAAATTTATTCTACAAAAAAAGTGCGAATGGAGCTCAAAAAGGTTGAAAAGCACTGATCTACAGCATTTGTTTACCGAGATTGTTGACGCTGAATTTCTATCTATTCAGTCTGACGAAACAACTGACATTACGTGTTTGTCACAACTAGTCGTGATTTTTCGGTTCACGAAATTTGGTATGCCAGTCGAACGATTCCACAGCTTTGTGGTTGTTGACGATCGCACTGCTGTCGGAATTTCTTACGTATTAAATAAAAACATTACAGCCCCATTCAGTTGAGTCGAAACTTATTGCGCAAACCTACGACGGCGCAGCAGTCATGAGCGGATCGCGACATAGCGTACAAGTTTTAATGAAAGAAGTTTACCCGCATGCGCATTTTTTGCATTGCTACGCGCATCAGCTCAATCTTGTAGTGAAAAAAATGTGCTTAGGAATATCTTCTGTCAAGATATTCTTTGCAAATCTTTCAGGGTTCTCCTTTTTCTCTGTTTCGCCAAAGCGATCTGATCTATTGCGCGACATATGCAAGCACCGGTTACCTAGATGCGTATCAACACGGTGGAACTTCCAATCCAGAGTTGTGCAACGAGTGTCAGAGAGTAGGGTGGAGCTTCTGGAATGCTTCTCAGTGATTGAGAGCTCTCCTGTCTGGGATGATACTTCCATACGTGAAGCGGCGGGGCTTAAACGACTCCTGGAAGACGAATAATTTTTGTTCTTTTTGAAGCTTTTTTGTGACATCTTCATGCACGTCGATACACTGTACAGCACTTTTCAGTCGCGTATGGCCGATGGTACTACTGCGCAATTGTGTATTGCACATTTTTGTGAGGCAATTTCGCATATCCGGGCGAATGTACACTTCGCTGGTGACACAGCGCTTTTACGTCGTGGGATAAGTGTGCAAAACCTGCTTGTTGCGGGTTACGAATGTTGCGATATACTGATGTCCCAAATCCAACATCGTCTGAATAGTGACCAGTTGGTTACTTTCGCCCTGTTAAATCCGAGACATTTCCCTGCCTACAAAATTCATTTTCCTTCTGGACTACTGCGCAGCGTGCCTCGTTATTACCCGATGATCGACATTGCTCGGTTGGAGAGCGAGTTGACTTGTTTTTATTCTAACACATCCTTTTCTGAAATTAAAACCACTAGTGAACTTTCAAAATTCCTAGTTGAAAATTCGCTTTCGATCAACTTTGCTACAGTAACTAGCTTTCTGAATATCATTTTGACCACCCCGATTTCATCCGCGGAATCCGAGCGCAGTTTCAGCACATTGAAACGTATCAAGACCTTTCTCAGAAACAGGATGGGCCAAGATAGGCTTAATGCGTTGGCTGTTCTCTCGATTCACAACGACGTGGTTCTGGGAATTCCAGATTTCAATAAACTCGTTATTGAACATTTTGCTAATAAGAAATCACGTCGCGCACAATACTTATACAAGACATAAATTAATGCTGGTGGGCGGACGACTGTACACATCATGTTCTTTCCGAATAATTTCAATCAAGTGAGCCCAGGTAACTCAACCATGTCTATGGCTAAGGAAAAGTGAGTGGTTTTCATCCTTATTACTCGAGGCACACTGACAGTTAATTTACCGATATATTTTGTTATGGCTATGGAAAAAAAGTGAAAAATTCATCAAGATGAAATAATTTATTCATGAAATTGTTTAATGCGATATGTGCTCGCATTTCAATTTAACACAATGCTTTGATTACTGCTTGAATGATGGCAGGCAGACTCGTAATTAATCTTCCATGGATAACAGCTGGCTTTTTATAATGTTTTACGTTTATGGGTGCCACCGCTTTGATTGCCTATCCCCTGGTCGTAACGCATCAGGATCGTGTACCAAACCCTTTCGGACGGGCTTAGAGGAGGGCAAATCGA
This sequence comes from Botryllus schlosseri, assembly GCF_051294905.1. Lineage (NCBI taxonomy): Eukaryota > Metazoa > Chordata > Ascidiacea > Stolidobranchia > Styelidae > Botryllus > Botryllus schlosseri. The sequence goes on along the minus strand of NC_137245.1, from coordinate 20,006,726 downwards.
TTTGACTCGCTTTCGGGACGAGAATCCTACCATATACAAATCGGGTCGGAGGCGCTGCAGCACTTTACAGAATTCCTGAGCATGGAACGATTAAAACACCACAAGGTGTCATGCGAATGCTCTTTGTAGGTAGTTGGTCTGTGTATTTTTGGTATAGTCTTACTCGGCGCTTGCGTAATCTCTACCACGAAATCATAACGCATGCTACTAAGGATAACCTGATGATTGATTCGTGGCATGGGAACGATTCTTAGTTCGCGTACATTTTGTAAAATAATCATTTGAATAAAAAACAATGAATAAAACATTTGTCACCGCACTTCAAGTCACGCCACCGGCAAACCTCTCGCGGCACCTACGTTAAAAATCATTGTTTACGGGAAATTCATGTGGTCATCATGAACGTTGAAAAACGCTACTGTGACGTCATATTGATAACAAGTCGCTTGCGGCCCTTGCCCCACCACCCGATATTGTCACGAGCCGCCACTGTTCTTGATATCCCTGATTCTCGGGTAAAAAGTGTCTGTCTTTACTAAGTAGCTTGCCAAGAATGGTGATGTGGTGGGAGGTAGTGGGATAATCCACAGCTACAACACCAATGGGTTGTGGGTTCTAGTCCGACCGAGGTCGACTCCAGAGTTCCTACCCACCTGTTGAAGGCTTATCTAGGCTCCTCCTCGCCATCTCATCCTCGTGAGCGTTGTCCTACAAAAAGAATAGAAGTGGGCCGTGCTACAAGTTGGCAGATAATCGGCGGATACCGAATCGAAAATAAGGAATATCGGCCTGGTGTAAATGGCCATTGTAGTCGACAAACACCATGATTATACAAACAACAACAGCCAGAATAATGGAGAAAGAACGTTCAACTGTAGCAGCAGTTGGCTGACAACACTGAAGTTGTGCGTGTGTACACTGCTGCTGACACACCGGGTTGCTTCATTCTGCCAATGGTGTACATCTCGATTTCTCATAAATATGTAAGAACCATGCAATGCCCACGCAGTCTTGCTTCACTTATGATATTGCGGTACGTTGAGCATTACACCGTGTCAACCTATTTGTTTTATTTGACTGTTTATGATTCACAATGAGCAGACAATGCGCTGTCTGCAACAGTAGGCCTATATAAAGTAGGCTGCAAGCTGTGGAATGTCAAACGATAAGTTCACCGATTGTGCAAAATCTACGATACAAATGAAATGCAGGTTGAAATTATTTTTTTATTTGTTAACAATTTTGACATTTTTTGACCTAACGCTAAAATGTTGACCTTATTTTGACTTTTTTTGACATGTCAAAAAAAATAGCCCTATTTATGGGTGATGACGACTCAAAGAAATTATACTTAAATCACTTATTGACTTGTTTTACGAATTAGGGATTAGGAGACATGTACGCTGTACACGTAATAATTCGAAACACAGACCGTGTAATAATGCGTAATGTGACAATGGCAACTCAGAAGGTTCGGTGACTTCTTGTGACTTTAATTGTTGCAAAATTTGCTACATTGACTTTATTTTGAATCTTGATTACGCATGCGAGGCACGTAGGCTGCGTATAATCGCGGCAAGTTAATGAATAGGCTTGATAGTAAACGAATTTCCGGTTCAGTTTATACAAAATATGGTTTTAGTCCACGCAGCAACATCAAAAAGTAGGTTTGATGTTTTGAATTTCGACCAACCTTGAGCTGGCCGCACAGAATAGCTCCACGGGCCGCTGTTCTAGAGTAAAATCGGCGAAAAATAACATACATTTGGGAATAACCAGTATCATACTTTTTATTTCTGTTATAACCAAGTGAATAACTGAATAATCGAGGTGTACCTCACTTTAAAATCCTAAAGAAAGATAGCCCCTAAAAATTACAACATTCCTCCTAAGTGGCGAACCCCCTCGGTTGAGAACCACTGGTATAGTCTTTTTACACCAGAACCTCACGCATGTTGCTGACAGAGGAACTGCCGACTCCAAGTAATATGAAAAGCGGCTTATGGGTGACGATGAGTATAGCCTGAAGTAAACCCGCATCACAGAACAACAGGTTTTCGCGCCGCTGTGGTGGAATTGCTCGACTGAGTTCTATATATTTTATTCATCGCGACCAATGTACTTGGACTGCAATGGGTATCACTTTGATATCACTGCCTTCTTGGACATGGACTGGACATGTACATGTACATTGCACAATGCACATTGAACATGCACGCACGCACATCGCACATACGTTCACGGCTAAATAAGCAGACTCTCTCCGCGCGATGGCCAGGAGTTGTGTAAAATTTTGTCATGTCGTATCAAATACGGAGAGACTTGATTACTTTTTCGCGGGGTATTGAATTGTAATAACTAACATTTATACGGTTGAACAGTGAACGCAAATTGTGTTGGTTCAACTTATAGCAATGTCACATACTGCTCACCAGGCGGATAAGGGAATAGAAAAGCAGTAATCACCACTCGTGTCATGTTGCTGTGTATGTATTTACCAGTTTTACTGTGCTATGCTACTCTATTACCATCAAATTTTACATCATAGTGTAGCTTGTCATGATGACATCACAATCAATCGCGAAAGAGACGGTAAATACACACACAATCCGTGGAGCATAGGGGGAAATGTCGAGATTTATTATTATACCAGTTTATGGTGATCGCACGATCACACAAGCATTGTTCTCGTGAATATCCGATGCAACCAGTGACGTGCGGTCCAATGAGGCAGGGGAGGCAGTGCCTCACCTGTCGTTAGAGTGAGTGAGTGAAATTATGAAAACCCTTGATGATTATTGATATTTTCCGTCGATGTTCATAAATAACTAAATCTGAACATTTTTTCACCCAACATCATCAATTTGCCTCATTATTATTCAAAAATACAGCGCGAAAGGAGAGGTGAGGCACGGGTGAGGCACGGGCGGGTCGTGCCTCACTTGGAACAATGCAATTCATCATAAATAGCTCGGAATTCATAATAATTGGTATCAATCAAATGCTATCGTCGCACTGATTCCGAAAATCCAATTATTAGCAGTGTCAGAGTACCAGAACCCCAAAAGAATCGTCAAAGAAGGTGACAGTCGGCTTTATTACAGACAATGCCAACGCAGAAAAACGATGGCCAGGGGAGGCACAAACGAATCTAGCTCATGCACTATTCGCTCACAATCGGACAATTGCAGCAAAGTGAAACGCTCTATCGATTTCGGAATCCAACAGTCTTGTAGGAATTGCATAGTAGCGACGACAAATATATATGTTATGTATTTTCCATCCATAAATACGTTAAATTGTGGTATGTGATAGCTACTAGCATAGCCTATTGTCGTTTTTTGTGGCCTTTATGCTGTGTTCAAATTCAATAGCTGTATAACCTTAAATTGTGATATGTGATTGATGTACTTACATAGCCTGCGTTGTCGTTGTTTGTGGTCGTTTATAGTGTTTTCGACTGTAATAGTTTTTTACACCAGGTCGATTCTAATGACATCTCTATCCCCAATCATGAATATCACCCTGATTTGTCACAGGCTGGCTGATGTCTAATCAACGCCGCAACTAAAAGGTTTGCTTCAAAATATGGGAAAGAAGAAAATGCGCACTTTTCAATCGGACTGGTATACCCGAAAAGAATGGCTGTGTGGCTGCACTTTAAAAAATCGTCTTTACTGCTTTCCCTGCCTTTTGTTTTCAACTTCTAACAATGTCTGGACTACCACGGGATATTGTGACTTGAAAAATTTGCCACGAAGCCTCAGCAGACATGAGAGATCGACAACTCATATTCAAAGCACGATTTCTGCAAAATATTTCGGAAATTCCAGGATCGATACGGCTATGAACGAACAGCGGAGACTCGATATTAGCATCCACAATGCAAAAGTAACGGAAAACCGAGATATTTTAAAAGACCTGATTAATGCAACCTGCTTCTTAGGTAAACAGGAGCTAGCATTTCGAGGCAACAATGAGAAGGCAAGCTCTACTAATCGCGGCAATTATGTAGAGCTGTTACATGCTTTTGCCGAGAAAGATGAAAGGTTGGCAAGACATTTGGAGACATCCAGTGTGTTTTCTGGCTTGTCAAATCGAACGCAGAACGATTTAATTGAGGCAGTCGGTGATGTAATTCGTAATGATATAAAAAGTGAGATTAATGCTGCCAAATTTGTCGCTGTAGAGGTAGACGAGACAACGGATGTCACAAATAAAGCACAGATCTCTTTTATTTTCCGCTATGTAGAAAAAAGGGGATTAGACTGTGAAATCAAGGAGGCCTTTTTGGGATTTGATGACGTAAGTGAGGACAGACGAGCCTCTGCGGTAGCTTCGTATGTCTTGGGTGTATTGGAAAAATACAGCTGTGTCGAAAAGCTAGTAGCTCAGACATATGACGGGGCTGCTGTGATGGCATCAGAGCTTAATGGAGTGCAAGCTAAAATTAAAGAAAAAGTACCAGAGGCCATGTTCACACACTGCTATACACACAAGCTTAACCTTGTGCTCCAGCATTCAGCAAAATGTATGCCTGAGAGCAGAGCGTTTTTTAAAACACTTGAGGGACTAGGGTCATTTTTTAGCAAATCCTCGAAGCGCACCCGTTTATTGGATGAAGTAGTGAAATGGCGCTTACCAAGAGCAGCGTCCACAAGATGGAGTTCAAATTCCCGCCTGCTACAGACAACAAGCATGTACCAATCTGATCTGCGTGCCGTATTTCGACTGAAAATCCTGACAATTGAGATAATGAAACTCAAATGATGGCCGCTGGATATTATCGTTGGCTGACAAAAGCATCAACATACTTTTTAATTATGGCATATGAAGATGTATTTTGTGAAACCGATGCGCTTTTTAGAGTGTTGCAAAACAAGGTCATGGACATTGGCTATTGTTGTGCGCGAATCCAGGACACCATCGAAGCTGTTGAACGCATGAGAAGAGAGTTTAACATGATGTACCAGCGATTTGAACAGAAATGCAGTAGACTTGAACTAACCGATAGCGGAAGAAATCAGTCGGTCGATCAGAGATGAGAGAAAACGAATGTTCTACAGCATTCTGGATAACATCCTTGTTCAAATGAAAGCTAGGTTCGATCATTTTGGGGAGCTAGCTTTCCTCGGTTTGGTCGACTGTACAAAATTTAATGAGATGTCACGACATTTTGATGACACCAAACTACAGAGCCTGTCAAAATATGCAAGGTTTTTTGACTTTGTCAGTAACGAAGTACTTCTACTTTTTGGAAGTACTCAAGTAGTTTTCCTCTACTTCTCGTACTTACTCAAGTAGATTTGATTTTCTCTACTTCTACTTCTACTTCGTAATATTTTGTGATCTACTTACTTACTTTTCGCTATTTTCAGTTTGTCAAGTAGAAGTAGTTTAATCCTCCAATCCTAAAGATAGCCTGAGGAATTTCGGGGCTGCTTTCACGAAGTACCAACATTTATTATTCATAAAAGTAAAGTAAAGCCAAGCCTTTTTGTTTCGCTTCGCGCACAGTAGTTATGGAGCGACAAATATGTTTTCACGAAAGTATCAGCGAATATAATTTGAGTACCGGATTGCTTGGTTCCGCTCACACCGCATTGTCGCGCATATCAAATATTTCATCACAGTAAATATGGCCCACCACATTCCGTTTGACACTTTTGCAATCTAGCAATTACCTATCATATCGTAATCTAGCAGCCCATTACGTGCCTTGCTAATCTGGAAAATCCAGCCTCTTGTAACGTTACACCTGTTTTAGCAGATCACCTTCGAAGCTTTATGGACGAATAAAGACATGAAATATATTTTCCGCTTTTTAGAAGTGTTAGTTGTATTTCACTTTCAATTGCGAGTATCATCTTTGAGTTATAATCACTTTCAGTTCTTTTGTCTGCAGAACATACATGTGGAAGCATAAAAGCAAATGTAGTAACGCCTCTATTTCCCGAAAATAATGCTACACCAAATAATAACTTTACGATCCACTAATACTAATCGCGCAAAGTGATGAAACCGTGTCCGATACAACTTCTACGTATTGCTCTTCGCCTAAAGTTGGGGCCTTATAATATGGGGCAGGGCGCCATGCAATGATATTCTCTAAAACGGCGTCTTCTAGTAAACAATGGGTTAATATCGCATTTTCATATCAATACTATAATTGGCACCCCATGATACGAAAGAATGCTTATTCTGTCTGAAATTGATACCTCCTCGGATGCGTCAATACAAATCAAACTCTTCGCACCTTCCGCATAACTCAATTTGCAGCTTTTGACAGTCCATGCGAACGAATTAAGACTGTTTTCAAAACTACTTACTTACTTGAGTAGATTTAAAGTCAGTCAATTCTACTTCTACTTCAAGTAGTTTTCGGTGCCTTGTTGAAAAAGTACTTCTACTTGTACTTGAGTATATTTTTTCGTCGCTATTTCTACTTCTACTTGAGTAGCTTTCTTGACTACTTTGACCACCTCTGACTAAAGACTGACCTCATCGGACTGTACAGCTCGCAAACAGTGAGGAATGAGTGCAAATCTCCAGGAGAGCTTCTGAGATTTTTAACCCAAAAAGATCTGCTTCAGACGGTTCCAGAGGCCACAAAGTTGCTCCAACTGGTGCTAACTGTACCAGATACTACAGCGTCAGTGGAAAGGTCTTTCTCTGCGTTAAAAAGACTCAAGACATACAGTCGAAATAGGACCGATTCATGGCGACTTTGCTCTTTGGCCCTCATCTCAATAGAGGCGAAGAGACTTTTGAAACTGAAGGAGAACAAGAAGGACTTTTACAAGGAAGTCACAGAAATTTTTGTGGCAAAGGATAGGCGCATGGACTTTATTTACAAATAATGTCCACAAACAGTGTCCGTTCCAATCCTTGAGACAATGTAATACCGAAATTAAGTTCTTGAATAATATTTCTTGTGTTTCTTTTCATACTTTTCGTTGAGTAATCTGTAATAAATCGATTAAAACTGAATATTTCACGTGCGTGCGTGTTTGTGTGTGTGTGGGGGGGGGTCCGTGCCTCCCCAACCACGAACCTCACCGCACGTCACTGGATGCAACAGGCCTAGTCGCATCCGGCGTGGATCAATGCACCCGCGCCCATGAATCCCAAAAACATGAATTACGACCCTACGGCGGATTTATTGCTTCCAGATTCTCATGCGAATTATCCCAGAGTGGATCAACGAAATCGCGCTAGAATTGCGTTCCCTAGATTAGGATCGCATGATTCCCACGAGGCTCTCACTGCCAGCAGTCACAAATTCTGTAACGATCGACTCTCGCAAAGTAGCCATAGGTATAGGTGTGCCCAGCCAATGTAATTTCTGTAGAAGTATATAGAGGCTCGCAAAGTCATCGATTTTTGGAATTCCCTTGTCACCAACAGTAGCTAGAAGACAATATCATATACGATGACAACGGAGACAGCAATAAAGACATACACAGCTGAGTCTGGACGAGACAGAAAATATATCTGTAAGTTATAATACAATCAGGCATAATGTCGCACAGCCACGAAGAGCTTCACGATCAGAACGGGGTACACCACGAAAATGGCAATCTACAGTGAGTAATCGAGGTGGCAATTGCGTATCAGTATCGTGATGCCAGTCAATTCATTTCAGCCGGAATTTGCCGTGGATCCTGACGATGCTCGGTCTTCTTGTCGTGTTTTTGATGTACCTGTGCTATAAACATGTCAGGACTATCATGGTCAAAAGTCATGAGAAGTCGAAGAGAAACGGGTCTCTGTTGATTAAGGAAGGTGATCATGATATGCCCGACAATATCGCCTTGGAACCTTTCCATGTCAAGGTAAGGCAATATAATAATTATTCTAATATCATGCACTGAGAGAAAAATGTTTATACGCTGTATTGTGTAAGAAGGATATTCTAATTTTTACGTGATTGGTGAAGCCAAAGGATATGTGGTTTGTTATTAACAACCCGCATACTATATATAGGCTACGCTAACGGGTAAGCGGATTCCATGCAATCACCACTGTACTCTTACGTGCCAATCTGTCAAGTATATTCTCCCACTCCGTAAAAATTACAAGTATTCGGATTACTTATAGCTGCGTAGCCCTAAAGGTTATGAATTATCCTTAAGCCAAGGTATAATTATTCTTAAAGGGTAACCCTGTTTCACTACTTTCATTTCGTGCAGGTGTATGAATGAGGCGTTTACAACACACTAATATCTGGGACTTGCGTTCTTTTGTCATTTCTTGTTCACGAAGTGTTCAATCGCCAAGATACTGTGTGTTTTGCTGTCGCCATCGAATCAGGAAAGCAGCCGTGTCTGACGCAGGGTCGTATCCGGGAGTCAAGGGTCACCTTCTCCCAATCTAAAAATTGCGCGTTGTGACGTGTTCTATTTCCCTAAAATCGCAGTGGATATGTGTTCATTGTGCTTCATTTTGTTAATATGTTAGCCTTCCTACTGCCCAAATTCCATCCTGGCAGCGTCTAACTTTCAACGCGCACCATCTCATCATCACAAATCCTTTCTCGGTGTGCCATTGCCGAAACATGCAACATGGTGCCGCTTAAGGATGGTGTGAACGTGAGGTTCACGTTCGCGTTCTGTGTGTGAAACTCGGACATTTAGAGGTTCGCGTTCACAACAGGCCGTGGTAGGTTCTGCACTGTGAACCTTTTTCGTATATTACAATTTTCACTTCATTATTACATCGTTGGTTCGAATTTATTGCATTTCAACTGCGGGCCACATCAACATAAAACGAGCATGTCCCTTGACAATCTCAAACATTTTACTTGCTTTGTTACAAAAGATAGGTCGAAATATCCAGCTTTCCGTTTGTGAATATTTAGTGACTCTCTGCTGTGATCTTGACCCGCAATCACACAACATCACGAGCGAAATACACTACATGTAGTTAGCGAATGATGCTTATTCAACCAATCAATGATATTGATATCGTTTTCTGATATAACAAATCTAGCAGGTTTACTGCATCATTAAAACCAAATCCGTGCGATTGGGGTGTTGGATACAGCTATATAACTTGTGGGGCAATATCAGTAGCAAGCATAGAAACTTGTTTTACACTCTGCTCAATATCAATGTAGCAATAATCAGCCGCCGAGCCCGAATGCATTGTCCGGTCTATCCTAGACCTTTAAGATGTAAGCTTATATTCCTTGGCAAGTCCTCGTCGAAATTGTTGGCAAAGCGACGGAAGATATTGATTTTATGGGATTATTATATCATTTGATTGCCTCACTTGATACATTTAGCGACGTTTAAAACGTCAATATGTACTTCCGCATTGTGGCATTATGTGGCCCGAGTCGTCGCTAGGTATCCTGTACATTAATATAGGCTATATTAGCAATATGACGTCACGTGACGTCATGAGGTTCACGTTCGCGTTCAAACAGAACCTTTCAAAGAGGTTCGCGTTCACATGAACCTAAACTTTTCAGAGGTTCACACCATCCCTACCGCTATGAACCTGTGATATCACTGGAATGAGTTATTTCGGGAGCCGGTCGAAAGGTCGCATACTCACGTGCATAAGAATAAATAAATTTACTCGGATGCATATCGTCGTTGCCATATGTGGATGTTACTTCTGCTATGAAGGAGCGATTTCAATATGCCTTTATATTCTAGTCAATGCCATAATTCTCAATCGGTTAATATGAGTCGTGTATACAACATGCATCATATTCGAGAGTTTATTCGTATTGATTTATGATCATTCGGAGTAGTGATGAAATTACGGTGCTCAATTTCATTGTTGATTACTGTGTAATAAACTCTGGGAAAATGAAGCATACCGTGCCGACCGCAAAACTGTCGGACGTGGAAGCAGTGTGTTTCGCGGATTCTTATCATCGATAACATTGCATCAAGCGCAGCATTTTGTTGTCTGATGTATATAAGATCTATACTAATTCCCACATGCTCAATCGAGCGGACTGCTTCAGAAAACTCTCACCAAAATTCGACAGCCCTTTAAACCTGTCTAGCGAACATTTTCAATCGCGATATTGGTCAAGGTTGAGACATCGTATATCTTGTAAGGGCCGAAAGTATAGGAGTTGGAGTAATTCGCGTATTCATGCACTTAAAAACGATATGACATGCACGAGTCATCAGCGCGAAGAAAATGGTCGTGAAACTCGTGTACTTATTAATATTATTTTATTATTAGCAAAATCGGGATAGTGGTTTTGTGCGTCACATCTATGTAACGGATGACTTTGCATCAAACAAATATGTACAACATCGCTCACGTGGCACGTGTACTTGTCCTGTTACGAGTCTTCAAATATTCACAAGTATGCAATTTCGACCCAAAACTTAGCAATAAAAAGTTGCATCTAAATCTCAACTGATTGCCACGTGTATAGTCTCTAATGAGGGGTTTATGCGTCTCACATGCAGTCAGGGTGCAAGGAACTTGTTACCAAGCTTGATGGACCTCCAATTTCTCATTGACTGCAACAGCTATTGCGGTACACACAATACATGTCATGATTCTATGAATCAGTGCTTTTAACCCTGAATGTGGACCTATAAATAGGCCTGGGAGGATCCAAAATGTATTGTGATACGATTTTGGTTGCAATTACGACAATGAGTTTGTATGTTTGCCTGCATCATACGATGAAGCGAAATGAAATATATTGAAAATATTTCAGAATGGTTACGTTGGTGAGATCATATAGCAGTAAAACTTTTGAGGATAGTTTTATCGTCGGCGAGGGGTACTTACTACTTATGGGTCAAATTCATATGTCGGGAACTACATGCATAAAGTCGATACATAACAATCAGCAGTAACTTCTCTAATAACGTTTTCGTAGTCACTTCGGGCGTAGTCGCAGGGGACGAAGCGCTCATTTACCCACTCCATCACGCAACTATTAAGAATATGTGTTCCCGCGCATTGGCAGAGTTAGATCTACGCCTGGTACAACTGTATATAATATGATATTTATGTTCCGTTGTGCAAGATTGTTCCTTGACTCCGAAGACTGTCTCCGAAGATTTCAGGGCATCGCCACAATACCGGGTAGGGGTCTTGCAGGCCCAATCAAAGTGACCTCAGACGTGATGAAATATTACCATCGAGTTACGCTTCGACATTTTATACCTATATAATCAGATGTTCGCTCCAGTAATATCGATGTGACCAGTGGCACCATTTTGATTAATATTGAGACAACATTTTGTTAGACCGACAGCGGGCCATGAAAAGGAAGGCAAAAGGCGCTTTTCAATAATGCTCCCATCGTTCAAGACCGTTACCATAGCAATTCCAAACAATCATCCCGGATTCTTGCTAATTACAGCAAGCTGCAATATGCAATATGCTGTATATCAATCTAACTAAATATGCACATAATTAGATGTACGAGGACGTAAATTTGTACGAGTAGGCTATGTACATTGTACAATGTACATAAACGTGACTGTATTCCGGGGAAGTATTCAAGGGCCTCGCCCTCTATCTAGCTATGTTAGATGAAGAAGTAATTGGGATAACATCATATTTTCGATCGAATATTGCGTTTGGAAAGCTACTTTGTTACTCAAGTTACCTTATTGAAATTAAGTGTTTTACATCACATGACCTCAGAGGTTCGTATTCACAGCGAACCTTTTCTGTGTGTTATCACGAGCTAGAACCTTGCATGGGCTCGCACCAGTTCTATACAGTTTTGGATCATTTCGAGTCATTGCACATTTTTACTCGAGTCAAGTCAAGTCGTTGGATTTTCGAAAGTGACTCGAATCAAGTCACAATTCAAGTCAAGTTGCCTTTTCGAAGTATGTGGCATGAATACGTCATTGCATTTTGCGACCTGTCTGAAATACAGATTGATTAGTCATTGATTCCGAACCGATGAACAAATAAAGAGTTAATTGTACAGTGTACACGCAAGAAGCGCTGTATCGTTCACATAAACGTAGACCTGCTGAACTACGTAAGTATAATTGCATTGCCTCAGTTTATAATTACCAGCCAAAATAGAGAATAGAGAATAGACAAACGAATCGATAAGATGCAATACATTATGCCCATTGACAAATTGATATGATACAATTCGAGCCTGCGCTAGTGGTTGACGAATATATAAACTATATTCGAATTCAATTTCAATAAAATAAGAGGTTTAGTTGAGGTAAGAACAGAGAACAGAAATAGACATTTCGCTACTAAATTACTTTACTACTAGTTTACGACAGCGTACGCTTTAAGCTTCGATCACTTCGTTTGCGGTCAATTTATTTGTGAGAGAACAATGGAGGCTCAGTGAAATGCACGATCATTGAATAATTGGTCGCTCTCACGGGTTACACCAGCGTTTCGCGAAAAATCCGAACATATTCAAGATACAGTGATTTTTATCGATACCGATTACTGGTTGACTTGAAATTGACTCGTAAATTTCGCTCCGAGTCACGAGTCAATCCACATTTCTGATACGCCGAGTCAAGTAAAGTCAAGTCATTTTAGCAAAGTGACTCGAGTCAAGTCAAGTCATACGAAAAAGGGGACTCGAGTCATCCCAACACTGGTCCTATAGTCAGAGTGTGCACACTCAAGTGGCGTGCCAGTAGCGTTGGGATCAAGTCACTACCTTTGAGTCACGGGTCATTTTGAGTCATTGCACGTATCGACACGAGTCAAGTCAAGTCAATCGATTTTCGAAGGTAACTCGAGTCAAGTCAAGTCAGGAGTTAAGTCACAATTCAAGTCAAATTTAATTTTCGAAGTATTTGTGATGATCCAAAGTCATTACCTTTTGCTTGCTGTATGAAAGACAGATTAATTGACCATTTATCATGAATCAAATAACGAATATAAAGTTAAATATGCATGAAAAAGGAGTTGTATCGATCACGCACACGTGAAACTGTCAATAAATACGTGAGTAAATGTATAGCTGCATGCTACAGTCTAATATTATCAGCCGTCAAAATATGGGATCGAATACGAAGCCTCGACAAGTTCAAACAAATTGATATGGTGCAATACACTACTCATCTGCACATTCGTGTGAATATAAACGCATAAACGATATTCGTTCGATTTAAATTAAACAAGATGGATGGTAAAGGTGAGCACTGCACAATGTAGGCACTGCGCCGTTTAAGTAACAGAGATACGTTGCTACTAGAGCAATCTACAACTACGACGACAACGTAAGCTGTGATCACATCCTTCGCGGTCAATTTATTTGTAATTTAACAACGGAGGATCAGTGAAATGTACAATCGATGAATGACTAGTAGCTGTCACAAGTGACAGCGGCGTATCGAGAACAATCCGAACATACTCAGGACACATTGATTTTATCGACACGGCTTGCTTGATGGATGACTTGGAATTGACTCGTAGATTTTGCTCCGAGTGATGAGCCAATCCACATTTCGGAAGCGTCGAGTCAAGTCAACTCATTTTTGCAAAGTGACTCGAGACAAGTCAAGTCATACGAAAAAGTTGACTCGAGTCATCCCAATACTGGTAGGTACCAGCGACATTATTATTCATTGGCCTCTAATGCGATTCTTCGACCAAATAGGTTGGACTCCCCAGAGATATAGGCAGTGGTCGGATCCAGCTGGATCGCAACTGTTCTATAACCTCCCCACGAAATTTATGAGTTCAGCCATCTGGTATTATTGGGAATATTGACTACTGACAATCACGTTTTGCACCAACTAAAAGATTAGTCATTTGATATATAGGACGGGCTGACAAAAAATTTGAAACCGACCACTTTATATCGGTCATCTTCTTTATCTTTTGTTGTCTTCTAATAGATAACTACAGCGGACCAATCTTCCCCTATGACGATTATCTAAAACAAAGTCCTAATCGATTTTATAATGAACACACGCACGTTATCTACTATAACTCAATTTATCTCTCGGCAATCTCAACAAGTGATCATACGAAATATCGTCCGCCATACTTGTCGATATCGTATGGTGGATTCAAAACCCGACGACTTCTCACAGCAGCATCCAGATGTAGCTAGGTGTTATCCACAACTACTTGCTCAAGAGTTTAGGTTTTATGCTAGTTCCATTTCTAATTCAACAGTGTTTAAAGTCAAGCCGATATTAATTCAAAACAAACAAGTCATATTGGTGCTTGGTAATTACAAATTGGAAATATAGGGCCGATATGGCTCGTTTGTTTGACGAAAAAGGTTCCCAACCTTTGCCAGACACGGTGTCGCGGACTAAAACATCATTGACCAGGACTAGGTTGCATTTTAAACAAAAATCAATTCGAAACAAACATGTTTAAAGCATGTCCCTTGTTTAAAACATGTTTTTATTGCTTTTTTTGTTTGTTAAGCCTTGTTTTTACAAATCTTTAATTGTGACGTCACAGTCAATTGACAATTGCAAAATATAGGGTAAATATGGCTCCTTCGACGAAAAGGGCTTCCGACCACTGTTACAAACAGACCAAACATATTTTTAACCAGGACTACATCGTTATGCAGCATTTTTACGGCCGGCGGTTATCATCATCAGAATACCCATTCCGTGCCAATGATGATTTATATCAGGAGTGGGCAACCTGCGGCCGTAGAAGGAAATTGGTGCGGCCGTCGACACGAATTCCAATTATTATGTGCAGGCGGCCGTCGATGTGCAAATTGAATTTACGAATTGAGACCCGAATTTTTGAGAGATTTTAATTAATCTTGAATTGTTCTTCACGCCAGGCGCGATTCAATGTGACTTCATTTTTCGATTTTAATATGGTAGCGCCCTTTGCAATCTGAACCCCACAGCTCAGATGCGAACAGCAGAGGGAACTGATGCGCCCCATATATACATACTACTCGGAATCGTGTGCTCCCCACGAAAGAAATTTGTCTCTGGTGCGTTTGGGTGATTTCAACATATTTACACAATACTGACAATCCTGATGGAATAATACATGTTTTTCGGAAATACTTGGAGTTTATCTGTGGTTCTCAACTGCCGGTCAGGACGGTGTTTCGATTTCTAAGTTCAGCCTCCTCCACTGCACACGAACGTACCACCATAACAGTAACATTTCGACTACTGGTCGGGCTTACTTACCTGCAACCAACGAAGGCCAAGACGAGCGAATCATCAGAAATCATAAGTTAAAGTAGGGCAAGTTTTTGTTGCAGTCAAATCCGTGGAAAGTTGCACTTATTTTTCATAAAAGTTGCAGTAAACAGTTGCATTTATTTTTCACCACAGTTACACTAAACAGGTACGTTTATCGACAAGTTCCTTGAAATTTATTAAGGTGTGAGATGATCGAATTGATCCGTATCCAAGGCACTGTAGCAAAACTTAGTGTTGGGGACTTTAACAAAATCAATAGCCTGAAAATATTTACCCAGTGAAAATATAATTCTCGGCGGTCCAGCCTGAATGTACATCAAATCAGAAATGACCTCATATTTAAATGACAGTGAAATAATCAAGCGATCTATGTACAAATAGTACCAAATATTTCCAGTAAAAAGTTATTAGTTGCATGAAAAATCGGAAAAAACTTCTAAAATGTTGCACGAAAAATAAGAAAAAACTTGCAAAAGATGCATAACATATCGAAAAAGCTTCAAAAAGATGCATAAAATATCGAAAAAGCTGTAAAAAATTGCTTGAAAAAATGGAGAAATGTTGCAAAAAGTTGCAATATAAGATTCCTCCAAGCAGCTTAGAGCACCATACTACATAACTTCTGAGTATTTATGAAGCTGCCGGAAGCTGTAAAAAAGTTGCAAAAGCTGCAAAAACTTGCCTTAGTTATAATTAAGATTATTTTTTTGAAGTTGTAAAAAAGTCACAATTTTGTCAAAATTGTAGCGTAAGGTCAAAAAACTATAAAAGCTGTTTACAAATTCAAAATTTTTCTGCAAACTGCATTTCGTTTGCATCGTGAATGTCGGTGAACTTATAATTTGACATTTTGCATCTTGTAGCCTACAAGGCGTACCGTTGTAGACGGCCCATTGTCTGCTCATTGTCAATCATAGACGGTCAAATGGAACAAATAGGTTGGCATGGTGTTATGCTCAACGTGCCGCAATATTCTAACTGAAGCAAGACTACGTGAGCATTGATTCTTATATCAAAAAGCGCATGATGAAAAATTGTGATGTAGACAACATTGTTAGAATGAAGCAACACGGCGTGTCACCAGCACTGTACGCACAGTCGCACAACTTCCGTGTTGCCAGCCAACAACTGCTGCTATTGAACGTTCTTTCTCCATTACCCGATAATGTAGGGTAAGTATCTCTCGTTGTACTACAACAAATTTTAATTAATTCTTCCATAATGCGTAATGTAACTACTGGAATTATTCCTAGGTCCAGATTTCGTTGAAATAAAATTTTCTCACGTAAAAATCTGTGAGTTCCTAAGTGAAAAGTTCTTTTCACACCAAACTACTTCCGAAGGACAGACAGTTCCAACCGCAAATGAAAATAAGCAGTACATGCGAAAACGCCCAATTTACATACATGAGGAGAAACTTTTGTCAAAATAAAGTCTTTTAACGTAAAAAATGTAACAACTTCATTTTTAGATCAAAATCTCCTATTTTAGGTTAAAACAAAGTCGCCCTATATAGTTATGAGTTGAGTATGTGTCTTGACCTCCGGTGAACCCCTGAGACAGGCTCAAGGAATACCTGATGTTTCGTGGAACACCTGGTCAGAACTACCGGTCTATACAGAGGGTTCATGGTCGAATATATCGAAAAAGTAATGAATACATGTTTGAAACAATTATCCAAAAACAATGAATCTATAAGCCAAACAGTAATTTGAACAGATCTTGCTACGGAGTGAATCGGTCGTGCTTTAATTAATTATTGCCTTTCTTCGTCAATCATGCTATTGACAAACGGAGTTTCTCAATGTCGTGGAATAATTCCGCTTGTCAATTGTATGGCTGAAGAAGAAACACAGTCATCTAAATAGAGAGGTTTGTCAATTACGACTAGGGCTGGGCAAATTCGAGTACCTGAGTGATTCGATTCTGAATCACGGAATATGCTTCGAGTCGAGTCGAGTATTCGAGTATCACTCATTATGACGTCATAGCATAATGTAATATGCCAAAGATGAAATGAGTAACCTTTTATGCCACCACAAAGAATATGATGCCTGTTTTCCATCACATTGAAGGTACTTTGGTATTTTTCGATCATACCGATTTCATTGCACCTTGTGGCAATGTTGTGGGATGATCATGTCTTCGAAAATGAGTTATTTTCAGTAACATTAGTAGCTTTGTACTATGTTTCGTATGCTGCGATACGGCCGTTGACGGTTTCAAATTTTCCACGGTGGAAAATAGTATCGAAATTAGAATTCTGGTTGATAAATTAACTTTCAGTGGCGAGGAGCGTATAATTTCAGTACTCGAAAAGGTCGACTTTTACTACTTGACTAGAATCATTAGAATTAATACTCGATTCATACTCGAGTACTCGAATCATTATGACCAGCCCTAATTACGACCATATCAATGTTGGCAGCTAGCATGCAACCGCCCTACCGCCCTAATTATAGTGTCTTTAATGTGAAAATGCGTTTTGGGGAGGGTATAACACTGCACTAATCAATATCACAATATTCGTTGCTAGATATAGATATTTAGATCAGTAAACCGAATGTATGTACAAGTGTACGTTACCTTCCCACGGTCGGGATTACCGCATAATCCAATATGTGAGGGTTTTCGCTTCGTTTCATGTTAATTCCCGATTGCATATAATCCACTCCACATGCAATATATGATGGTCTGACTCCAACTAATTAGGGGACGCTCACCGAAACGCCAGTTCGTAAGTTGAGGACGCAATATCGACGCTTGGACATTGAAAAAAATGAGCTCATCGGGTGCTCCGAGGAATTACACAAATCGCGAACCGTATGCTTCACTTCCAAATCATCACGAGAACGGAACTATACAGTAAGTGCAGCAGTACGGATTTTTATGTACAATAAATGTGACTCTGTATCCAATACTTTCAGTGAAAATATGCCTTGGTTGACGATGGTGATCGTGGTTGTCATTGTTGCGATTATTGTAATTTCGCACGCGAAATGTTCCAGCGTTTTGCGAAAGCAGCGCAACATTTGCAATGAGAAGAGATTACAAAAAATCGCATATCCAAGAAATAAAAGTACATTTAAATGTAAGTAGTACCCAGCCTATCAACTGCATCGTGTGATTACACAACCTCGACCGTTGTGATGTTATATAACTATGGTACTCTATGTTTTCAAATTCTTTTTCGAGATTAAGGTCATATGAGAAATCACATACTGTTACAACGATGCCATAGAGCGGCACAGATGAGCTTAGCAGAATTCTAACCTGGCACTAGGATGTACTAAATTGCCAATCATATGTTGTGACATAGTTGTATGTATAGGGATGGTGCTTACCCCTGAAGGGTTCTGGTTTGGGTGAACGCGAAACTATTTGAAGGTTCTGTGTGGACGCGAACGTGAACCAATGGCGTCATGTGACGTCATATTGCTAATACCAACCCTACGTTTCCGTAAAGTTATATATTAATGTACATGATAACCAGTGACAACTCGGGCTATATCATGCCAAAATTCAACTAGTTGTCTTTTTGAACGTCACCATATCAACCGGGACAATCAAATGCTATAATAATTCCACGAAATCGCTTTGACAAACATCTCGACGAGGACTCGGCTAGACTAGACATATGTATTATTAAGAGTGAAACAACGGTTTCCATACTTGCAAAAGATATTATCTTAAAAACAAGTTATACAGTAGCCAATACCCCAATAGGACGGATTTGGTTTTTATGGTAAAATAAGGATATCGAATCAAGATAGATCCCGTATACGTGTGATAGATTTTTCACCTTCCACATCGTTGCATTCAATTTCGTCGATGTAAATAACTGATCGATTGACTAAGCACAATTCACTGACTTCCGACATGTAGTGTGAATCGTTCTGGCTATTATGTCATTGCGGGCAAAGCTCACTGCACAGATGTCACTAAAGATTCACAAATGGAACGATGAATATTCCGAGCAAACTTTCCAGCAAATAACTTTTGAAATTGGGAAGGTGCATGCTCGTTTAGTGCTGAGTTACATTTCATGCTGGCAGCACCATGCGGAGAGTGGTCCTAAGTTGAAATGCTAAAAGTTTCACCAAATACGTTATAATGGCGTGATACAGTGGATTACGTGAAAAGGGTTCACAGTGCAGAACCTACCAAGGTTCGTTTGTGAACGCCAACCTCCAGACTCCAGAGGTTCACACACACACATACACAGAACGCGAAGGTGAACCTCACCTTCACATCATTCCTATAGGGTTGCATTTGAAACAAGAGGCGTGCTAAAATTTTATTAAAACATTGTTTTAAATAAATGTCTTTTCATGAAAAATTGTCATGTTTAGATACTTTCGAAAAAACATGTAGTATCGATCTTCGGACGATTTTCGCTATAAATAGTCGACATATACGATATGAAATGACTGGAACCTTACACACATATTCGTCGGTTCAGCAGTTATATATCACTTGAGCCGAATGGATGTTCTGATGATGATGACCGCATTGCTCGGTTACCTGGTGCTGGGGATTTGTCGTTGGCGCGATGTTCATGTGCATGTTGGTCACGTTGTTGGCAATGGTTACTATCCGATTGTAATGACTAACACTCATAAATCATGAGAAAACAATGAAATTGAATGATATGATTGCTTAGGAGGACGAATCCGGTAAAATTATTTATGAAATCGGAGAACCCGAAGACGTAACAAAGGAAATGGACGATAATGTATAACCAGCGACTCTTTCGAGTCGTGTGAATAGTATTTTGAATCAACTTAAGAGGAGGAAGATTTTGCAAATCCCTCCATGGCCTGAGATGAACTATTTATTGATAACATTTACGAGAATGTTGGAAAGCTCATGTAACTGTTGCTTTATGCAACGAAGTCTGCCGTGGACTCCTAATGTATTTCATGTGCGAAAATATTTCTCGACTAGAACCACTTTACGAGCACTGCATGTCTTGCCCTCGTGCAAACCACTGTATTGTAACCTGAGATGTTATTTTTCGTCAACATGAAATCATTGTTGAAAAAAATAAACATTTAAAAATATGTTTTAAACAAGGGTCATGTTTGAAACAAGTTTGTTTTAATTTTTTTTAAAGTAACCCAAAACATAATTAACTTTAAGAACACACGGAACGTCGATAAGATCACGGGCTGTGTTTCGAATTCAAAGCTTCGTGATATTCATACTAGATAAACACATAAATGTAAAATAAGTTCGCGAATCAATCTTCGATTAGGGAAGCAATTTTAGTTAATTGCGGTTCAGGAAACATACAATGTATGAAATCGACATTTTTCTTTGTGATTTTCAGGTAAGGATGACCATGTGAACTTTTTTGATGCTTAGATATGCCGGAAGACTAAGTAATCCAATGTACGAAGGATGTCGTAAAGAAAGATATCTCGAAGAAGGATTGTTGCAACTGTTCATTTGTTAATAAATTATTGTCATTTTGGTTAAACTGCAATCGTTGCCAGAGACTTGTACAATGTACATTCTTTGCTTTGAGAGTTATGCGAGCCTGAATCGAAATAAGACAGTGCTACGGGAGTGTTATCACCGTATACTTACATGTAAAGTCGCTCACTAAAATTTCATGGTCATTTCATTTCTCATTAATTTTACTCTGAACTTCACCAGTTTTTTTATATCATTTAATGTATCGAAGGGCTTGGCCTGATTCCGCCGGTTTATTCAGATCCCTGTTCCAGGTTACGGACCCTTTAATCGAGTTTGTAGAGGACAGGGTTAGACTAATTGGAGCAAAATGCCGGTAATCTAATTTGTTTTATTGATTTAATTATAATTTTAGACGTAATTTCTGAATTATCAGGTAATGCTACGGAAAAAATGTATATAGTGCTAAACGAACCAAGCTTGGTTTAA
Organism: Botryllus schlosseri; assembly: GCF_051294905.1. Taxonomy (NCBI): domain Eukaryota; kingdom Metazoa; phylum Chordata; class Ascidiacea; order Stolidobranchia; family Styelidae; genus Botryllus; species Botryllus schlosseri. Next base: position 19,985,688 of record NC_137245.1, on the reverse strand, counting down.
ATGCGTTGTGGAAGGGGTCGGCTGTGAAAAAAAAACTTGGCCGCAACAAACTTCCACACGTTGATAGAAACCTGCGATAGTGATATCTTCATTCTTCAGTCACTGAAATTGCTGGCGCCGAATAGTCCTAACCCTGCAATTTGAGCCCCGTGGTACAAATGTGACCCTCAGAGCAAGATGTGCCTCGCAGAGAAATACCAATTGTGGATCGAGTTGGTCTCACGGAAGCAGTTTTCCTTATAGTTTTGGTCAGGTATAGGGCTGTGCATAATGATTCGAGTACTTGAATCACAAAAACGGTCCCATGCCGTTTGCTGGCTGCTGAACGACGCTTCCGCCTAATCGGTCATCTAGTGCGGCATCAAGACGATCAAACAGCCGCCGCCATCATCAACCACATTCCGACGGAGCCATGGCGCAGAGGAGGCTGGAATAGAACCACATGGTGCTCGACAATAGAGACCGAGCTAGCGCAACGCGGGCTATCGCTCGAAGACGCCCACGACCGCCCACGCTGGAGGAGCTTAAAAAGGGCCCAAAACTGATCATCTTGATGTTCTTTTGTTTCCTGTTTTCTTTTGCCCTTTTATTTAATTGAAAGTCGATATATATATACTCGAATCTGAATCGAGTATTAATTGTGATAATTCGACTCGAGTAGTAAAACACGATTTTTTTGAGTACTGGAATTATAAGCTCCTCGCAACTGAAAGTTAATTTATCAACGAGAATTATAGTTTCGACAGTAATTTTCACTGTTGACGCCTTAAAACCTTGATTGGTGGTATCGTAGCATTCGAAACATAGTACAAAGCAGTGTTGGGATGACTCGAGTCATGACTTGACTCGAGTCAGACTCGAGTCACCTTTTTCGCATGACTTGACTTGGCTCGAGTCACTTTGCTAAAATCACTTGACTTGACTTGACTCGGCGTATTAGAAATGTGGATTGACTCGTGACTCGGAGCAAAATTCACGAGTCAATTTCATCAAGTAATCGGTGTCGATAAAAATCACTGTATCTTGCATATGTTCAGATTGTTCGCGAAACGCTTGTGTAACCCGTGAGAGCGACCAATCATTCAATGACCGTGCAAATTGCAATGACGTAATCACTAATCATGCCTCATACATAGGCTATTTCGAAAAGGCAACTTGACTTGAAATGTGACTTGACTCGTGACTTGACACGACTCGACTTGACTCGAGTCACCTCCAAAAATCGAGTGACTTGACTTGACTCGAGTCACCTTTGGAAATCGATTGACTTGACTTGACTCGAGTCAAAATTTTCACTGACTCGAAATGAATCGTGACTCGAAGGTAGTGACTTGATCCCAACACTGGTACAAAGCTACGAACGTTACTGGAACTAGCAGATTTCCGAGTGCAATAAAATCGGTATGGTCGAAAAAATACCAAAGTATCTTTAATGTAACGGATAACAGGCATTATATTCTTTGTGGGGGCATAAAAGCTCCATATTTGAACATTCACATATTACGTTGTGTCATGACGTCATAATGAGTGATACTCGATTACTCGACTCGACTCGAAGCATATTACGTGATTCAGAATCGAATCACTCCGGTACTCGATTTTGCCCAGCCCCAGTCAGGCATACATGTGAGCAATGACAATATCGTATGGTAAACGCCAATCTTCCCTATACAGTTAGGCTTGCGCGCGAAAAACTTATGAATAGTATTGACCCTGTGACATGATCAACTGAACCTGGCTTGAGATGAACAATGTGGTGCCCTAAATGTTCGAAGTCATCATCCCTATCAGCTCTACCGGTAAATCTTGTCACGTGGGCGGACGGAGGATAAATGAATTATCAATATATATGCAAGTACCAATATTATACACTAAATTCCTTCACTAACTTTACAAAATTTACTCTTTGCGAACCCCTGAAAGGTTCTGGTTAGTGTAAACGCGCACCTTTTTGAAAGGTTCTATGTAAACACAAACATGACCACGAACCTACGATGTCACGTAACTTCATATTACTAATTCCTGCACTATTCTGTAACATAATATATCAATGTAACATGCGATGCCTAGCGACGGGTCACATAATACAACAATGCTCAAGTACATGCTGACTTTTTAAATATCACCAAATGTATCAACATGAACAGTGAAATGCTATAATAATTCCATAAAAAATCAATATCTTCCGTTAATTTGGCAACAATTGCGACGAGGATTTGCAGGAGAATACAAGCTTACACCTAACGGTGATCTAGTAGACCAGGCCGGACAATGTATTTTTAAGGCGGGGTCTGACTACTGCTACATTGATATTGACCAGAGTGAAAAACCAGTGTCTATATACTTGCGACAGATATTACCTCAGAAACAAGTTACACCCTAGGTCTATACCCCAATCGGGTGGATTTTGTTCTATCATCCAATAAACATATCATAGCAAAATAGATCCCGCACACATGTTAAAGTTTTACATTAGACATGCATTCTTTATATCACTTTCGTTCATGTCAATAATTTATTGGCTGATTAGCACAGGCACAATTCGCTGACTACCTATACATGTAGTGGATATCGTTATTGTTGTTGTGTGATTGCGGTCAAACCTCACAGCAGAGAGTCACTAAATATTCACAAACGGAAAGCAAAATATTTGGAGCAAACTTTTCTAAAATAGCAAATAGTTTTTGTAATTGGCAAGGTACATGATGCTTGTTTAGTGCTGAATTTCTTTTCATGCTGCCCGAATTTCAAGAAAGATGTTATAATATAGCGTGAAAAGTGTAACATAGAAAAAGGTTCACTGTGCAAAACCTATCAAGGTTCGTTGGCGAATGCGAGCCTCCAAATGATTGAGGTTCACACACCGAACGCGAACATGAACCTCCCGTTCATGCCCCTACTACCTGCTGCAGACCGATGCAAATAAATAGGCTAGTCTTGAGTTCGTGAATTGCTTAATCTTGTTCTTTATTTGATACGGAAACAGTGTGTTGATGTTGAGCGGTAATGGCTCGTATCGGAATGTAAGTTGGAAAGTATATGGTGGTTCAAGACCGATGTTTGGTGGACAGTGGGTAGGAGAAATTATAATGAAAACTCAAAGGATACGAGCGCTAAAATGTTACTAAACAGTGTCCTATGCTCTACTATACGCTGTGTCAACACAATGTACCATATAAAAGACAAAATCCTGGTTATTTCACTTCTCATCAATTTACCCTCAGCTTCACCAGTTTTTAAATCATTCTCTTTTTCGAAATTTCATGCTGGTGACGTCATATTTTGTGATGCCATTGTTGATATACAATGTTCTTTCCAATTCTCTACTAGTTGCTGACGATTACCCCTGACGAGTGTCAGCCGAAAATATCCGGGTTCATTTCAATATGAATATACTATTCAATTGTATATTGAAGTTCTGTACCCCCAAGAAGCTCTTCATATAAAAAGATATCGCGCATTAATGGTTTTTATCGTAGATCAGCTAACTTCAATAAGTCCTCTTCGCCATGTGATCCGCGTAAGCGGTGTCCTACAAAATCACATTGGGCCGTGCTATAAGTCGGCAGATCAGGAATCATAATATGGAATATCGTCCTGGTGTGAAGGACGATAGTAGTCGAAACACGATGAGTAACAAAACAACAATCTTCAGTAATAATAAGACTCATAGAGATTATGAGGATTATCTTGTGGAAAACATTGTAGGGGACGTTATGCTAATTCCTCAGAGACCAGATTTTGCGGATGTAGCGGCATAGCTGATTAGTGAGCTGGGAGATTGACAAACAATATTGATTTCAACGCCATCATAAAAATGTATGCTCGGTATCGCAAACCAATACTGTAACAAGCCGCTGAATTGTGCTATAGGCTACAGTTTCTCATGTAAAAAATCCGATACCAAATATTAAACGTTTTATCGACCGATTACGATGTTCAATCGCAATCGTCGCTGAAAAACATTCATAATTATATTCATAGATTTATATAAAATTGTGTAGTGTAATACGAGAATATTACTTCTGTCTAAATCTTGATGGGATATTATGAAATGATAGATATTTGCGTTTGCTGACGATACTGATAATTCGGGTGACTCTTTTTGACATGTCAAAAAAGTCAAAATTTTGTCAAATTGTAGCGTTAGGTCAAAAAATGTCAAAATTGTTTACAAAATCAAAATCTTTTTGCAACCTGCATTTTGTTTGTATCATAGATGTTTGCACTGTGGGTGAGCTTATCATTGATATTTAACAGATTGTAGCCTAATTTATCAGCCTACCGTTGTAGACGCCCCATTGTCTGCTCATTGTGAATCATAACGGGCCAAATAAAACAAAAAGGTTGACATGGTCTTATGCTCAACGTACCGCAACATCCTAACTGAAACAAGTCTGTGTGGGCAATAGGCATTGGTTTTTATATCAACAAGCGCATGATGAAAAAATTGTGATGTAGACAAAATTGTCAGAATGAAGCAACACGTGCGTCACCGGTCGCGTACTGTACACACAACTTCAGTGTGGCCAGCCAACAACTGCTACTGTTGAACGTTCTTTCTCCATACTTGGCAAGCTACTCAGTAATGGCAGACACTTTCTACCCGAGAATGTAGGAAAGCATCTTTCGTAGTACTACAATTTTTTTCAATTAGTTCTCCCATAATGGGTGATGTAACTACTGGTTTCCTTATATGTCCAGATTTAGTTAAAATAAAGTTTTTTCATGTAAAAATTTGACAGTTTTCCAGTCAAAATATATGGCTCAGGCCTAACTACTTCGTAATGTCAGACAGTTCCAACCAGAAGGTAGTACAATTCTAAGATTTTGTAAGAAAACACCTAATTTACAAACATGAGATCAAAATTTTTTAGGTCAAAAAAATCGCCCCACTGATAACGTTTTACTGCGAAAGCTCTTCACGAAAATCGTGTGCTTATCGTAGAATGCTGTTGATCGGCAGACATTTGAAATGGCAATCTAGTTACAAAAAATGTAATAGTGAGACGGCCGACACTATAATTTCATGGAGCAATCGATACCTGTCTTGACCGTGCACCAGGTAGTAATCCTCCACAAAATAAATGCTCTACATAAAATTATACTTTCCATACAAGTAGCCTACTATATGTGAGAAGGCATAAAAGTCTAATTTGGAGGTTCCGATGTTGTCGAACTTGTGTTTTGTGTTTACTTCCAGGCACATTACCACACAAGTCCTTCAAACGGCAATATGCCAGCCGACAAAGACTCCTAGAATGAGCCAATACTTTTACACATTTGACGTCCTGAACAACAATATGATGATGTCAATATGACAATATGATATGCCGGCTCAACTATAGTCCTTGTCAGACATTCACTTATGAAAATAAGGTAAGACTTCACCGCCTTTTAAAAAGTGAAAACAGAAGCCTCGTAATAACGGTAGTGATGATATTTTCAGTATATTCAACAACTCGATAGACTGTCATCGTTATCGAAACTAGTAGTCAAGTCAGAGATTGCATCATTACAGTTCCAGGCGATGTGCTGATGAACAGCAATCGTCTATTGGCAATGCCGTCTATAGGGAATTATCTTTAGAATTATATCCGTGCTGCAAAGCGTAGTCTGTAAGCGAGTCTGTAATTCTTTCACTCCGATTTTCTATCGATTTCAGCATCGGAAATCATGCTGAATAATCCCACGGTACGAATTGGTTTCATAAATGGATTTTCTCAGTATATACATCATCCCACCACTGACACGCTATACATAGTCTTTGTTATCTTACACCTGGTGACATGGAAGACGGTAGCGGAGCATTAACTGATAACCCGACGTACAGGTGAGGGGAATCTAATTCTTTGTAATGACGATTGATAGTTAGTATACACTATTGTAAGGATTAGTTTCAATGACTCCGCGTTAAACCATTTGTTTGATGCAGCGCAAGTCGTCCAGGGTTGATTATTATCGGTGTGGTGGGACTCGTCATGTTTGTGCTATCGAACTACCAACATTGCTTCACAAGAATGAAAGAAAATTATTCTTGGATCAAAAACAGTGCGCAAAGAGCAGATTTCACGAAGAAATCAAACGATGAGCAACAGGTATCCTAATCCTAATTAAACATTGGTGCTAGCGTGGGGACACAGTTGTGATGATTGCATCAATACTTACAACGCGATGAATAAAGCTTTTTTTCTGGTTACAATATGTTAATTGTTAAGCACGCTCTATCGGCGATTTATGTGTTTTTCCTTTCATAAACGCCTTTTTGCAACCACTGTGAGGCGAACGAAGACGTCAGCTCTGTCCTGATATATTGCACAGTGAAATAATATCCCATCTAAATTTGATAGCTTATAGACTGTCACCAATATTTTACAACATGTAATCAATTTTTTCAGTTGCATTAAAACACCGCATATTATTCACAGCAATAAGCTTCATATTGTGAATATCTTATAGACCTTTACAAAATTAATCAACTAGACTAGATTGTGTTGGTTGGTTGAAAGTTGGGAATGTGAGATCATCGGGATTCACTGCGTCACAATGTCATTTTCAAAATGTTGTCTCATCTCCGAAAAAGATTTTAATCCTGGGTGCGGCAATGGTTGTTTGCAAACCTGTATTGCAGTATATTATTTTATTTTTATATATTTTATTCTGTAGTAAATTTTTCTAGACGTGGGAATCGATTATACTTTCTTGTAAAAGCTTAGGCTTCCCTTCCTGGGACATCAGTGACTGTAATTGAGTAGAAATTTACGATGGTACCTCTGCTTCTACGTGAGTAACAGGGTCGACTACTTGGGCCAACTTTGCGAATGCAAAAAGTAACCTATTCATTTCCATGCCTGTTTTTGCAAGTGATTCGGAAGAATTCTTTAGTTCCTAGAAATAGTGTAGCTCATGCATAACATATATTTCAGGAGTTCGCCAGAAGAAGTCTCGCATGAGTCAGGAATGAAAGAATTTGAAATGATATAACTATACAAATGTGCTTAAATGTCCTGTAAAAGTAAAATTACTTCCATGAACTATGACAACGTTTACTCAGCTAGGGATGGCAGGAATCTCGGAAAGCTTCTGGTTCATGTGAGTATAGTCAGTACTAACATTTATCAAACGTCGGATGGGATCAGTGAACACGAACGTCACGTGACACACTTTGCTAAGTCCACACTCAGTCTACAAGAATGTATAGAGTACTTGATGAAGCAAGTAATTATATAAAATCGTAATAGCAGTGACCTTATCCAGCGGTTCTCAACCTTTTCCAGCCTGTGGATCGGTGTTCTTTCAAAAATTATATTACACCAGGATTTAATCATGACAAAAGTTTGCAAGCCAAAACAAAGAATTGGACTTTATTTTATCAGGAAATTCGCTGTTGTCTTTTTAATATAGTTGAAATATACACAAATATATTCGGCAGACACTGGACATGGGTATTGGGTAATCATCCGAAACTAGCAGAGAATTCGGAAGGACTTTGTATATCAACAGTCGCGTCACCAAATATAACGTCACAGGCATGAAAAGTTGAATACTTTACTATTTTAGATTATACAGGAATTCCTTCCGTTCCGTTGGCACAAGCCGGGTAAGCGGAATTTTGAAAAAAATCATACTTGGTGGTACGACTGTTGATATAAAAAGTTCTCTGATAAGTGTCGCCTAACAGTATTCGAGTTTTATATTATTCGATGTGAAATTGCTATAAAAGTCAGATATTTTCCAAAGATGGTTATATAGGGTAGGGTATAACCTTGTCGAGGTTTGCATACCGAACGCGAACGGGAACCAACTGTTCGCACCATTCCTACTAGCAGCCAATGAGCTGACATCCCATAATTCGAACGCAGATTACGGGAACTCCTATAACCATGACCTCATATTTCTATAAGCAATTCATCTCATCATTAATCTTATTGAGTGTTTGATGTTCCATGATACACATGCATCGGTAATGTTTTCTTACAGCAATGCAAATTTACGTAAGCCTCGTCTTTGTGGCGGCCATGTAGAGCTGTACACTGTATACAGACCGTCACAGAGATGAGGCATGTTAGCATACGATCGTATTAACTCACATGGCGATTGCTCGTTTATGCGACAGTTGCGAATATTAAAGTAGAATGCCGAAGATTGTCTGTTTTTCAGAAGTGAATTGTTCTGGCCAAAGTGGTTGATCTTGCGGGATGTCTGAAGTATAGCCTACTCATGTCAGAACTTTGAAAACATCTGGTAGGCTATAAAGTTTCTCAGGTATGCTTTCTGTAGTGGAATCTCAAGGGGATTTTATCCACTTTAGAACCAAGATTTAAAGAAATAGCAAGAAATAAATAAATAAAATACCAATTCTCCCTCTAGCTGTGACTAACAGAACAATTAGATATATTTCGCTTGCTGCTTACGGGCTTTGTATATAGCTAAACACCATATTGCATTTGCATGACTATAAATTATTTCATGAGAGTTATAACCGACCTTTGTAACAAGACCTTTGCTAAAAAAATTGTTGAGTAGCCCTAGCATAGTGGGTTAGTTCTGATTCCACAAAGTTTGAGTTTCAATCAGGGTCAAATTAGCAATGTGGGGTTCGGTATATCCTGGAGCACTTGTAAGACAACGCAGCTATCAGTATACCAATACAGGTATGTACAAATGAGTCAGTATATAAATACAGGTGAGGTCGGCAGGGCATCGGTGGGATAACTTCCTGAGAGTTAAACATAGGCCTATCTATCCTAGCGTCCTGAAATCACGATCTCAGTCTGAAGTTGGTAGATATGTTGGTAATGGGAGGATGCCAGGAATTCATAACGCGATAACGGATCGAATTTGGAAACTTTACGAAACTGTATATTTGAAGAGATTATATATTCGAGTTACAGAACTACAATACACAATTAAATAATATGTTCATATTTTTTTTAAAACGAATGTTTCCGACCGATAATCGTCAGAGGGTTGTAGCCAAGTCACAAGGCTCCGAGTCACAAGTCAATCTCACTTTTATAGTTTTGACTCGAGTCAAGTCGAGTCATTTCAATTCACCGCCGAGTCAAGTCCGAGTCCAAGTCAATGAGCAGCGGGTCGAGTCCGAGTCATGGAATTATGACTCGAGTCCGAGTCCAAGTCATCGTGTTCTTTGCTCAGCATCCAGTTAAAGTTTTGGTAAACCCACTTATTATAACTCTGTTTGGTGATATCGAACGGTTCGCTTTTAAAATATACAAATTTTCCTCACTCTTGGCAGTTTCTGGTCGCATTTTCAGGTACCGATACAAACAGACGAAATCCCAATAGTGTATTGGCTTCGGAATTACAATGAAATGTCGGTCTCGGCCGTCTGAGTCTCGAGTCAATGACTTGGTTCGAGTCATGCGCAATGACTCGAGTCCAAGTCGAGTCAATACACAGAGTCATGACTCGAGTCATCACAACCCTGGAGGCGTCATCAACCACTCGTACAGATTTTAAAAGAACTGTGTACAGGCCTATATCAACAGCTGTACCACCAAATATTCTGACGAGAGTCAGCCGAAAATATTCAGGTATACTTAAATGATCATATTAATAAAACTTTATATTGTACTCGGCAGTGTCGTTTATATTCCCTCATCAAACACTGCAAGTATGCTTTTGAATTCACATCAGACATCTCTTAAATGAACGTCTAAAATGACTGCTACTGCTTGCGCTTTATTGCTTTTCTTCGTCGCGACATCACGCGGGGATATTGAGTTTATCAGAAATCTTGGTAACGTTGTTGGCACTCTGCAAAGCGGCGAACAGATTAAGTACGATACGATTGGGACTGTGATACACGAATACAATACCGAGGAGGCATACGATAATCCCAGAGTTGAAACAACATCTGGGTTTGTCATCGGTTCAACCCTTGAAAAGGCGCACGCTTTTTTCAGCGTACCTTACGCGGCTCCACCAATAGCAGACTTGAGGTAGGTGATTGGTTATTGATATCTCACTACAAACGTACCTCTTTATATTTCGTAATAGATTTCGGGACACCGAACCTTTCGCGAGGAGTTCGGAAGAGATAAGCGCGACAGTTCCCGATTATGTTGCTTGTCGTCAGAGGCCAGCTGATGAATGTTACGCTGGATATTGCATGACCAATGTCAGTGCAGTCTCATAACTCACTCAATGCAGGCTGATTGAAAGTTTGACTTCTGCCAACAAAATATACTATATGTTATGAATTATAATGAAGGGGGTTGCACTAGATGTTACACCACATATCGATCGAGTAATCGGCGTATATACATATACATTATACCAGTGTTGGGATCAAGTCACTACCTTCGAGTCACGAGTCATTTCGAGTCATCGCACATTTTGACTCGAGTCAAGTCAAGTCAATCGATTTTTTAAGGTGACTCGAGTCAAGTCAAGTCATTCGATTTTTGGAGGTGACTCGAGTCAAGTCGAGTCAAGTCAAGTCAAGTCACGAGTCAAGTCACAATTCAAGTCAAGTTGCCTTTTTGAGGCATGAGGCATAATTACCTCATTACATTTTGCAAGCTGTCTGAAATACAGATTGAGTGGTCATTGATTTTTAACCGATAAGCGAATATAGCGTGAAATATACACGCAAGAAGGTGGTGTGTCGCTTACATATACGTAGAACTGCTAAACTACGTAAGTAATTGTATAGCCTCAGTTTATAGTTACCAGCCAAAATCAAAAATAGAGAAATGAATAAAAGGATGCAATACATTACCCATTTACGAATTGAGATGATACAATTCGAGCCTGCGCCAATAGTTGAGGAGTATATAAACTATATTCGAATTCATTTTCAATAAAACAAGAGGTTTGGTTAAGTTAAGAACAGAGAACAGTAATAGATATTTTGCTAATAAATTACTTTACTATATACTAGTTTACGACTTAAGTTGTAAGCCTCGATCACTTCGTTTGCGGTTTGTTTGTGAGAGAACAATGAAGGCTCAGTAAAACGCACGATAATTGAATATAATTGGTCGCTCTCACGGGTTACACCAGCGTTACGAGAACAATCCGAACATATGCAAGATACAGTGATTTTTATCGACACCGATTACTTGATGACTTGAAATTGACTCGAGAATTTTGCTCCGAGTCACGAGTCAATCCACATTTCTGATATGCCGAGTCAAGTCAAGTCAAGTCATTTTAGCAAAGTGACTCGAGTCAAGTCAAGTCATACGAAAAAGGTGACTCGAGTCTGACTCGAGTCAAGTCATGACTCGAGTCATCCCAACACTGCATTATACAGTGTAACTTTGTAAATGTAGAGTGTGTACTGTGTATTTCAGTAGATGGAAACCTATGAACTATTATGTAATCTCGATCTTCGGTAAATTACAACAAAAATTTGTATCTAAATGTAGCAATATGATGTCGCCGTTCTTGTTACAGGAGAATCATTACAATACATTAAAATCAACGTGGCTACAGTCTAGTTTCCAGGCCTTACATAATTACATGGCAAGCCGTCCCAGATATATCAAAATCTAGAAATTATATCACCATTAGAATCACGACTATATTTTACTTTCAAGCAAAATGAAGACTGCCTGGTTTTGAACGTGTTCGTTCCTCGACGCGTTGATCTCGACAATTCGGCAGCCAATGCTCTACCGGTGCTCCTATGGATACACGGTGGCGCTTTCGCCTCCGGATCCGGCACGACCCCAAAGTACGACGGTAGACATCTCAGCAACGCAACCGAATCCATCGTAGTATCAATCAATTACCGTCTGGGTAAGAATTATTTTACGCGAACGGGAACCGGATAGTCAAAGTAGTCATCGTTGATACACAAGCAGATCTAAAAGTCACGTAGTCAATTTTTACTACTAAATTACAAGCAGAAGTAACAATTTCCAAAACATGTCGAAACTACCTCAAGTGGAAGTATACAATGCAAGTCTGAAATGTACTCAATAAAGCATAGTTTAAAAAAGTAAATTTGGTAGAGGGGTCACCTAGTTGTAGCAGTAAATCCGAGGTGGGCACTGGGCACTTTTGAAATTGCAGAGAGCGTATTTGCGACTAAAGCAAAATTACAATACAGATTTGCGATTTTCTAAAATACATTTGGCTACCATGGTGCAGAAGTCATTTTTCCTGATTGGTATAGCAATTTGACTAATACAGATGATGCAAACATACCTAAAACTACCTTCTGCCGTAACAAATCCAACATCTACAAAGTATGTACTTTTGCCTATTGCTAAGTAGAAGTGGATGTGGTTCAAAGGCATAGCCACTCGGGTAAGTAAGTAAGTAGTAGGGATGGTGTGAACCTCTGAAAGGTTCAGGTTCGAGTGAACGCGAACCATTTTCAAAGGTTATGTGAGAAGGCGAACGTGAATCTCATGATGTCACATGACGTCATATTGCTAATTCCAGTTATACATTTAAGTGAAGTGATATATATTAATGTACACGATACCTATAGCGACGACTCGTAATCTCACATAATGTCACATAGCTGAAGTACATATACTGACTTTTTGAACGTCGCCAAATGTATCAACTGTAGCAATCAAACGATATAATAATCCCATAAAATCAATATCTTCCGTCGTTTTGCCAACAAGTTCGACAAGGACTTGCAAGGGAATATCAGATTACGCCTTAACGGTCTAGGCCAGACAGGTCAATGTATTCGGCGTCTCAGTGTTGCTACGTTGATATTGAGCAGAGTGCAAAACGGGTTTTACCCCATTAACAAGTTATACAGCAGTAGCCAAGACCCCAATCGCACGGATTTGGTTTTTATGATACAATAAACGTATGAAATCGAGATGGACCCCGTGCGCTTGCTAGATTTTTCACATCAGACAACGATATCAATTTCAATGATTGGTTGAATAAGCATCATTCGCCGACTATACCTACGTGTAGCGTGTTTCGCTCTTGATTTTGTGTGATTGCGGATCAAGCTCACAGCCGAGAGTCACTAAGTATTCACAAACAGAAAGCTGGTTATTTCGAGCACACTTTTGTGATAAATCAGGTAAATTTTTTGAGGTTGTCAAGGTGCATGATCGTTTAGTGTTGATTTTTATGCTGCCAGCGCCTTGCATAGAGTGGCCCGCAATTTAAATGCAATAAATTTCAACCAAAGATGCTATAATAACGTTAAAATTGCAATGTATGAAAAAGGTTCACAGTGCAGAACCTACGAAGGACGCGAGCCTCTAAGTTTCCGAGGTTCACACACAGAATGCGAACGTGACCCTCACGATCACACCATCCCTTAGGTAATGTTTACTTGAACAGTCCAAAAAAGTAGAAGCACTTCGTTGTCGTTACTATACAGATCATTCAAATCTTTTGTAAGCCTCTGTCGATGCTTGTTCTCTCATTCTGTTATATATTGCATGATAAATTTGTGTAGTTTTCAAATGCATGCGATGGTGTGACGCAAAAGGCTTGAATGTGTATAGCGTCACTATTTCTTCTTCTTTTTAGTTTTTAACAATAATAATAATAAACTTAGTTACCGGCCAGCTCTGGACGGAACCTACTATACACTACCATTATATTGATATTTTATTACTATAGGGGCATATGGATTTTTGGTGTACAATAAAGGAAGCGATACCTTGAATGGAAATCAAGGCCTGAAAGATCAACAAATGGCAATGCGATGGGTGCAAGACAATATAGCGAATTTTGGCGGCGACAAAGATAAAGTAGGATAAAACAATATAACACCGAATCATATGAAAAAATTATTGTACTATATAGGTAACCATATTTGGAGAGAGCGCGGGCGCGCAGTCAGTCATGTGGCACATGCTGTCGCCGATCAGCAAACCATTGTTCAAAAGGGCTATTTTACAAAGCAACGCGCCGATATTTCCGCATCAAACGCCAGACGAGGCCATGAACGTCACAAACAGATTGCTGACTTGGTTGGGATGCAGTGACGAAGAAACAGAGCTGGAATGTTTATTGTAAGGAAACGCGCAACCCGATAATATCACTATATCAGTGAAATGGTGCATTCAGAAACGCGAACCAAGCGAGGCTGGATCGGTATACCGCGATCATGGCGTTATCTGTGCTAGAGGGAGATGCTTGGAGTGGCGTGGAGCCATTCCGGCCAATCGTAGATGGCGTTGAATTCACCGATCAGCCGTTGACTCTGTTTCAAGCCGGAAAGTGGAATACTGAGAAGGATTACATTATCGGAGCGAATACGCAAGAAGTCGAAATCCTGCAGTATTACGTTCCGACTGGTAACCTTCCGAAATCCATTTTCCAGGTATGTGAAGATAGAACTATCATCATTTATTACATTGATACACAAAAATTTAGCCACGCTCCTACGGCTGACTTGATAGCTAAGACAGACTTGACGACTAACCAGTGCCATCAGCGCAGTGTATTGCTATGAATATATTTATATGTTCGGCTTTATTATTTTTTGTTCTGGCTTTATCGACAAAAATATATTATTTCATTGGTCTGTCTCACTTGGAATGATGTACCGGAAGTTTTGGACAATATATTCATTAGATTCATGATCTTTTGTTCTCATTCACGAGCTATCGGACACTAACCTCATGGTGGTTGATAATCATGGACGTAGCCACATTGAACGTTTAAGTGGGGAGGTAGAATAGATTCGGAATGAGTGATATTTTACTGACGATAGCGTCATGTCGATGACGCATCATGATGTAAAAAGAACGTACCAATCTACAATTAACATTAAACACGTTGAACATTTTATGGAGGAAAAGGCTATTTCGCAGTCCCGAACCCCTCCCAGAGTTAAGAGAATTTTTCTAAAGGCATGCAGTAAAAGTACCCACATCGCATCACATACTAAACAAACAAAGTATATAGACCTGACTTTAAACCGGATATTATTGTTTCCTTTGTAGTTAACAAACCAATTGTTCCTTGGAGAAACCGCAGGACCCTTAGCGGCGGAATATTACGAAAATCTTGTAGGTCCCGACGGAGACGACTACAGTAAAGTACTTGGCGTTGAGGCAGGCGATGGATTCTTTATCTGCTCCAGCAGAGCCATGTCGAGGTTGGAGGCTACAAACTATTTGTATACCTGATGCTGTTTTTCGTAATATCTTATTTTGCTGTATCCATCAGGTTCGCCTTCCAAACCGCAGACAATCCAGAGAACTTGTATTTTTACATGTTTGATGTCGCGCCGGATGGAAAGTACTGCCATGAGGTCTATCCCAAAAATGAGACTTGCGGTTATGTCTACCATTCCGCTGAATTGCAGTATGTATTTCGAACGGGACCGGATTATGGGTATGCAGATACTGTGCTTAGTGTGTACCCTAATTGTAAACGTAAAAGTCTATCACACACATCACGTCACTACTCTCGCGGAGACGAAAATAATACGACACGACGCCCGTGCTGTTAGCAGAAAACTACTCTATTGTGAACTGCTGAGAGCAAAAAGTTGAAAGGTATCATAGATAGAACTTCAATAAACTCTTATGTAGTGTATTTAATCGTTCATCTTTGACTTATTTTCATCTATTAGCTAATTATCATGTCAATTCTGCATAAATGACGATATGGTTTTCATATCAGCTTAAACTCATGACTAGGGCAACTATATGTAAATAGATCACTTGATTATTTCTCTGTCGTTTAAATTTGAGGTGGTTTCCCATTAGAGACCGCCGAAAATTACAATTTCACTATGACACCTTGTTCAGGCTATTAATTCCGTTAAGGTCGTAAACACTGAGTTTTGCTGCAATGCCTTGGGTGAAGTTTGCAGACCTGGAGGGTTTGGGTGTGGTATTTGGCTTGTTTGGGGGAGGGGGATGGGTTATCACTATGCTGTTTGAATTTTGGGGCCAAACTATTTCCGCATTGCGTTATTTTCTTGCTCCGTCTCGCCAGACCGTCCGTGAAATGAGAAAGTACGAAACTTGGCAGTTCTGTAGGAGCTGACAGCGAAATGCTGTCATGTAGGTTTTAAACCTAGAAAACATACAAGTGCATGCATCATCGATTGAATAGCAAAGAAAGAAACGGAAAAAGCATACACCCTACAATTCTGTAACTGTTAGGTTATGCAATGGGACCTTTCAAATATCTAATACGTAATACCCAAATAATTTAAAAACAATTATAAATGCAACTGTTTACTGCTAGTTTTGTTAAAATTTAGTGCAACACTCGAGATTTTAGTGAAACAAAAACTTGCCATAATCAATCCAAATCACAGGTTTGTGTTGCGAATGATTTTTCGTGCGCATGAATGTTTCTCAGTAAACTTGCTAGTCTACGTGTGGTATGGCTAGGGTTGCATTTAAAATGAATGGTGTTTTAAAACATTTTTACGACATATTTTAAACAGTATTTTAAAATATTGACAGTTTAAAAAGAACAAATTGGCGTTTTTCTTCAAAAGTTGTATAATTATGCCATAGTTGTGTGAATACTTTCGAAAAAGCCTGCAGTATGAGCCTACGGACGATTTTCATCCGATAGCCTATAGTAGACGTACGTGACATGGAATGGTTGGACTTGGAACCCTCGAAATCGTTTTCGTTTTACAAGTTATAGCATGCAGTTTTACATCATAGGTACGGAATGGATGTTCTGATTCTGACGATGATGACCGCCGACCATAAAAGTGCTGCATTACAATGTCGACCTAGTCAAACATATTTTGGTCCGTTTAAGACAGGGGTCGGAAGTCTTTTTCGCAAAGCAGCCATATTTACCCAAATTCCAATTTTCAACGTCATCCCCTTGAGCCGTCACAAATAAAGATTCGTGACGTCATGGCTAATAATTTTTTTAATCATGTTTTATAGGGCCATGTTTTTTAAAATCGTTTGTTTTATATTGATTTTTGTTTTAAATGCAACCATAGATATAGCTGTAGAACACCACATCGAAGTAATTTCTTCCAGGTACATATTCACAGAAGAGGAGAACAAAGTCATTGATCAACTCAGCAAATACTGGGGAAATTTCGCCAGGAACGGCGACCCAAACGACAACACCGGCGGGCCTGAATATCCGGATTTCACTGACTGGCCTCCGTACCTGCGTTCGAACTCGGCAAGCTCTTGGCCGAACGTCCGCATACAGTCGTTGTCGTTTATCGAACCGATGTATAAAGAGGACGTTTGCGACTTTTGGGATAGCCTCAACTTCTACGTACAAATGCCCGAGGTCGAAGAAACAACGACATCTCGCGTTCAAGAGACCACGTCGTCATCAGAGTCTCATTCATTCAATTTACAATTGCTCGCCTGTGGGATTGCTGTGCACCAATTAATTCGATCAACCCTATTCCATAATCGGACGTGACATGACCAACTCGGCGTAGCGATAAAGTATAAACCAGCCTACTTGAACAGTGATTGATGACATCGTTGACATGAATCTGAAGGTGTTTGCAAAAAAGTAATCTTGCAGGCAACATCTCGGATAGTGTCACCAAGCGAAAACGACAACTTGAATGTAATTTATGCATGGACGCTTTATCATCTTAAAACCAATTTTATTCAACGTTAAACCTGGTTTCAATGCATCTTACTGCAGTATAATGCCTCGCGATGTACAAATTATGGGATGTGTGATATGCATGTGATGCATTGAGAAGATATAGTCGCGCAGGAAATTAATAGCGTAGCCGTAGAGCCACCCGCGAGGCATTGTTGCAAACACGAGGCATAGACGTAGGTAGGATCATAGAGAAGATTATAGGCAACAGCTATGGACCTACCGTTGACAGTAGGGCTGCTTCATTGCTGCACGCATGTCAAACTACCGTCGCCTCATTAGTAGTACTACGTAAGTAGCACTTCCCTACGAAGCCACTCGCCGATAGTCGCATACCCGCAGGCAGATTTAGTTATAATTCCAGCGATGCACGCTTAGTATAACCGGTATGCTGCAACAGTCCAGGCCTCATGAAATCGCACGCTAAACAAGCGTTTGCGATATGTTTCACGGTTTCAATATTGAGCTATTATAGTATCGGCTATTACTATCCCATATGGAACAAGGAGCAAGGCCAGGAGAGGATCGCAAATCGCGAAGCAGAAAATGAAACGGAGGCAAACGTGTTCAGCGCAAACATAACTCGAATACAGGAAATTAATAACGTAAGATCACGATTTGACAAATCAAGTTCACCATTTTGTAGCAGTAATTCCTCTTGAGTAGCATCAGGGAATAATTACGTTGTATTTTCAAATCGCGTTGCACGGTGTTCAATGCACCTGGACGTTCTAATGCCTCTAGCACAGAGTTTCTCAACCGCCGGTTCGACAGATATATTAGAATTTTATATCTCAATTCCAGAATGCACGAAGTTGGGCACTTTTAAACAAACTTCGTTGAATTCCTACAGTACAATTAAGCGACACTTGACAGTATGATAGAAGGCAGAGGCTATAGTAAATAGCAAACTCGCATTTCGCTCAAAGGATACCGAACAATCCCAATCAAGTTAGTCGTAATTAAAAGGACTTCGCTAGCTTCACCATGCAGAAACTCTAATAGAACCACATGTGAATATCTAGCATTAAAAATACACTATTGAACGAAGTTTCCAATATTACATTTAAGTTACATGATTTGTCGCTATTAAATTATGGCAAACTTTGGTTTTTGAAAGTTCTCCGGTCCGCAACGTACGTTCTGAAGTTTTACCGGTCCGCGAGATCAAAAAGGTTGAGAACCACTGCTCTAGCAGCTGTTGCTGTTTACCAAATGCGGCACACGGTATCACAGATATTCCCGAAGTAATCCGTCTGACGTAAGTAACAATGTCTATACCCGTGTTTCCTAACCTTTACCACCCTGGTCAACGCTTACGCTAATCCACAAGTCTTCGTGAACCCCAGATTTTCGCTGAGTCAATGAAGCAACATTCAACCAAGAAACACATCTAATTAGTAAACTAAACATCTCTAGTACATTACTATAGAATACTGGTGCACGAAATGAACTGTGCATCAACAAGGTGTTAAAAGAACAAAATGAAAACATTATAATGGATTGCAAATCAATGTGACTTCTACTGATACCAGTTCAGAAATGCGAGGCTATACCCTGAAAAGTGTCTTCGTATCGTTCGGTCGAATCGCAACAGCGTAATACCAATTGCCTATTTCAAATGAGCTAATAACTATTGGAGACGGAAGTGGCATTTCAGAAGGATGTGGTCTCGATTTCGAACCACAACTTCCCCTACAAACGCCACTGCATACGAATACCACAGCACCAGCAGTCACAATTCGACTACTTATCGGGCCTAATTGCCTACAGCCAATAGCCTGAGCCAAGTTGTCGCAAATCATATGTAGCCTATGAGTTGCGTGTGTGTCTTGGCGTTCGGGGAACCCATGAGACTGGCTCAGTGAACCCCGGGTCCGGGGATACCAGTTAAGAACTACTGGTTTTTACCCAAAATAACGGAGAAAATATTTCCGCGTTCTGTCTTTAGAACGTATCGCTGCATCAACAGCGAAAGAACATCTCGAAAGTGTCACGGGAAGTCAGCAAATGCTCTCCGGCAAGAAATCTAGTGTTTGTTAAAACACACAAGACAGCCGGGACAAGCGTCCGCGCCATGATAGACGAACACGTAGGAAAACTGGGCCAATGGACAAAAATTGTAAGTCAGTCCAAATTTTAGAAGATTACAGTTATCTACAGAAAACATGCAGCAACTTGCATAGATGCATTGCAGTTGCATGAGTTCAATTGTCGCTGAACTCCTCAAACAAGGGGTCTCATTCATGCTGTATTCAGTCGATGCGCTTCGGTCAATCTATATTGTTGAACGAGAATGTTGGACAGCATCAAGTGCCGCTTTTACAATCCTGTCCACTAGCATTACTTCGACACAGCGCGTCAGTGGGCTGCAACGCAATAACGGCCAGTCGTGACGGTCAACATTTGCCTCGAAATAAAACAACCTTCTATGATTCTGTATCAGTATCAGTTTATAAATATTTTCATCATTTCAAAATACCACAAAACTACGATATAATGAAAAGATAGGAAGGTGTCGAAACGACTTGGAGTAGTCTTTGAATCAGACACACATACACGGGCCTATGCCAGCACTTCGTCAGGCCCCCAAAAACGTTGGTCTTGGGCCCCTCATAGGTTGATAAACGAAACCACCATCAGGCTGTGCTTTTTTGCAGCTACTTGTCAGCGAGATCTGTTGTGCTGTTTAGTGAGTCAGCTTATATGATAGGCTTACCATATTTTGGAAATAAATCTAAAAAGATGACACTTTTTGAGAAATTTGAGACTTGCAAAACCGGAGAAGAATTCTCAAAAATTGGTGAATTTTTCCCACTTTGTGATCGGTTGACTAAAAAAAGGTCAACTTTCCGCTCAGAGCTCAATACCGTTTTTCTCTCCGCATTGCTAGGTGGTTGAAAGGTCAACTTTCCGCTCAGAGCTCAAATCACCGGTTTTCACTCCGAAATACCCGCCGGAGCGTCACTTCTGTGCTAATTTATGGCATATCACTCGCATTTTGCTCTAACTGTGACCTACATTTTCTAAAGAGGACAAAATCTCAAAAAAGAGGACAAAAGGGCGTCCTCCGAGGACACTTTCAAAAAAGTCAAAAAAGAGGACAAATCCTCTTCAAAGAGGACGTATGGTAACCCTAGCTTATAACGACTAGACTCGCACGTCGCGAAAATTTTCCCATAATTCATGTTTGAATCGTTAAATATGATCGGGAATTGCATATGTATTGCTATCAATTTTTTATCGTCTCTCTGCTCACGCAATCCGATTTACCCGTAGAGCTGAGAGACGTGTCTTGGAAAATGTATGGGCCGTAAATAATAATGAAACAGCTTCGGGCAGACCGGTTGGTATAATCATAGTGTCCTACAATGATGTGGACACAAGCAAATCTGACGGCTCACTGCGATTGGTCGACATCACACTTTCCATTTGGCTAAAGGCGATTTGACCGTATTTTTTTACTGGCTTGCCGAGCACGAAATTTGACAAAATTTGTATCAATAGAAAGCTACCGAGGTACTGATTACGCAATACGCATACATAAATGATTGTGCTCGTGATCCTGGAACTCCCAAAATCATAGCCTCGAACTTTGATTGTATCTGAGTTTGGTATTGTGACGCAACAATGCCGTCTGGAAGCAAGTGAGGAGCAGCGCAAACCGCAAGCGTATTGGCCATTGTCGCGCAAGCGATTAAACATTCATACTCTCACTCTCACTACGCATTTGCTCCGAGCTTCTGCTGCTTATTCCAGAAGACATTGTTTCGTCATGATACCAAACTACGTTACAATCAATATTCGAGGCTTATATTTGGGGGTTCCAAGGCCACGAGCCCAATAACATTTATATTATCGTCATCAGTACCCCGGTAGCTTTCGATTGATGCCAATTTTATCAAATTTCGCGCTCGGCAAGCCAGTCAAAGATTACCGACAAATTGCCTTTGAACAAATGGAAAGTGTGACGTTGACTAATCGCAGTGAGCCGTGAGATTTGCTTGTATCCACAGCATAGTAGGACACTGTGGTATAATGACTTCGTATTCGTAACATGATGTGATTTCCTGATCTCCTGTCTGCTATGTCAAAAGGTATTGAAATCGCCGAAGCGTAGTAAAATAAAAGACACACACGATATCTTCACTGGCAAATAATCAGAGGTGGTCAGTAACGAAGTACTTCTACTTTTTCGAAGTACTCAAGTAGTTTTCCTCTACTTCTGGTACTTACTCAAGTAGATCTGATTTTTGCTACTTCTACTTCTACTTCATAATATTTTGTGATCTACTTACTTACTTTTCGCTATTTTCAGTGTGTCAAGTAGAAGTAGTTCAATCTTCCAATCAGGAAGATAGCCTGAGGAATTTCGGGGCTGTTTTCACGGAGCATCAACATTTAATTTTCATAAAAGTTGAGTAAAGCCCAGAATTTTCGTCGCGCTTCGCGTGCAGTGGATACGGCGTTACTAGTATGATTTCACGAAAGTATCGATGAATATAATTTAGGTAGCGGGTTGGCGTGGTTCCGTTCACACCACATTGTCGCCCTTCGCCCATATGAAATAATTCATCGCAGTATATATGGCTCATCATAACGTTTGAAACTGATGTTTCGCAATCTAGCATTTACATGTCATTTATCATATCGTAATCTAGCATGTCCATGGCGCGTCCTGACCTGGAAAAGTGGACTCTGACATTTTTCGTTAGTTTTAGAGCTGGTTCAGCATACCACCTTTGAAACTTTCTGGACTAAAGGTATGAAAAACGTGTTCCACTTTTAGAACTAGTATTTATGTTTCATTTTCAATTCCCAGTATCATATACTTTGAGTTTGAGTTATAATTAATATCAGTTCTTTTGTATGGATAACATTCATGTTGAAGTATAAAAGCAAGTGTAACAATGCCTTTAATTTCCGGAAATAAAGATATGCAATATCGCATTTTTACGATCCACCATATTTTTTGTTCCGACGCGTCACTGAAGTGAATGAGTGGCGCTTTATCAGGTATCGGGATCCTGTCTGCTGCACACTAAATCTGGCAATGGGTACTAAGCAAGCGTTGCGTATCTCAAATCTCTTCTGTTTCAAATACAAGCAGTCCAAAACATACAATACGGAATAGCTTGTTCAGAATATAGATACGTTAAATGGCGAGATTCGCAAGATTGCTTGCTCGTCCGATAACAGTTGAATGGAGAAAGAAATAACAGCGACAGAGCAATATAAAGGTAAACGAGAACGGACGGCGCAACAATTAAATTAACCAATCATCAACCAAACAGAACAATTAAGAGTTGTCGAGGAAAATAACGGAACGCAAATAAAGGACAGTTGAATTAAACTGATTCACTAAAACATCCAAACTGATCAACTAAAAACATGACTCGTCAAAACAAAAGTTTACTAATCGCGCAAAGTGTTTACACCGTATCCTATACAACTTCTCCGTATTGCTCTTCGACTAAACTACGGACCTTATAATATTGGGGATGGCGCCATACCATGTTATTTTATAAAACGTGCTGTTCGAGAAAACAGGATAAGTATCGCATTTCCATATGAATCCTATCATTTTCATCCCATGATGTGGACGAATGCTTATGCTATCGAAAATTGGATACCTGCTGGTATGCATCAATATGAATCAAGCTCGTCACCTTTTGCATAGCTCAATTTGCACCTTTACACAATCCTAGTGAACAAATTAGGATCGTTTTCACAACTACTTACTTACTTGAGTACTTTTAAAGTCAGTCAATTCTACTTCTACTTCAAGTAGTTTTAGGTTGCTTATGAAAGAAGTACTTCTACTCGTACTTGAGTAGATTTTTTCGTCGCTACTTCTACTTCTACTTGAGTAGCTTTCTTGACTACTTTGACCACCTCTGCAAATAATTGATCCTTGGGGGATGGGATTGTCTTGTGGGTTCAGATTGCTTGGACAATGAACAATCATGGACATATGAACATTCGGCGCCAGCCATTTAGCTCCCGTGGGCAATTAAACATGTATCATAAGGACAGTCCTTTTCCGTTAAGGTTTTCTCGCTGGCGATCGTTCTGGCACACTTCTCGGAGTCGCATGTTACATGGCCAAAACTTCATATGTCTTGGTGCGTCGTGGCGCGGTTATGGCCGACGCCTAAATGCCCATTTCTATAAATCTATAATCTATTAATTGGGGGGTTTGGGGTACGGCAGTTACGGTTCTGTCTATGCCAGTGGTTCTTAACCTTTTTTCCTCCAGCGCCCCCTTGTAAAGATTATCGGGCTCCAGCGCCCCCCAACCTCATATTGTAAGGGATGTACCAAAGACAATGAGTAAGAGGGAGGGCCGTAACAGAACTTCGTCCACCCCCCTAAAAACAATTGTCTTGCGCACCCATAGCGTGATAAACCAAACTTCTGAGGGCTTCGCCCCAAGAATCCCGTAGCGTGATTTCGATGGTCAGCAAAGTTTGTGTGGCCTAGGCCTGGTCGCTTTAGGTGCCAAAATATTCTATAGTGCATGAATAAATAGGTGGTAATTACATATATATGTCGCTGTAAACTTTTTATCTTCTCAGCCCACGTAATCATATTTACCAGTAGCGGTGACTGAGCTGTTGTATTGGAAAATAAACGGCACGTAATTAATAATAAACATATTCGGGCGTGCCCGTAGGTACAATTAATTCGTTACCAGGGCCGTAACAGCACTTCGTCAACCCCCCAAAAAACGTTGGTCTTGGGCCCCCCGTAGGGTAATAAACCAAACTTCAGGGGGCTCCGCCCCCAGAGCCCCCTTCGGCTATCCGCTTTTTGTTGATACTGGTCATCTACATTGGGTGTGCATTTACTGAGCCAGCTATTCTCGCCTAGACGCGCCAAGCGCCAAAAATTTCAATAATTATTGATTGAATTGGTCAATATGATCGGGAAGTGCATATATATTAATATCAATTTTTATCCTTTCTCTGCTCACGTAAACAGATTTACCGGTAGAGCTGAGTGATGTGTGATTGAAAGGGTAGGACCCCTCAATAATAATTAAACATCTTAGGGTGTATACCCGTTGGCAGGAACGAAACGACACTTCGTCAGGCCCGCCGAAAAAACTTGGGTCTTGGGCTTCCATAGGGTGATAAACCGACCGCCCCCCATCACGTTGTTCGCTTTTGCCACGAAATCAGCTGTACTGTTTAGCGAGACAGTGCGAAGCGCGAAAATTTTCGATAATTCACGATAAAATCGGTCAATAAGATCGGGAATTGCATATATATTGCTATCAATTTCTTGTCCTCTCTGCACACGTTACCAGATTTACCGGTAGAGCTGAGTGAGGTGAAATGTTCCCTCTAAGCTGCGCACGTGCGCAGTTCTGACACGGTCTCTGCGCACAGAAAATCTACGTTGCGCACAACAAATCCGAAGTTATGACATTTTTTTAGTCGTTACGCACTGTTGTCCAAGGGTCTGCGCAGTGAGTTTGTGAGTGTGCGCAGACTCGTCAAAGTGTAGATGGAACATTGTGAGGTGTCTTGGAAACTATAGGGGCCGTAATTAATAATTAAACATTGCCGGGCGGGCGGACCCGCTGATATGACTTCGTAGCATGATGTTATTTCGTGACCTTCTGTCTGCTATATCAAAAAATATAGAATCGCCCAACAGGGATATCGCTCAACGGGGATATCTAGTTCTATATATCCATGTCGTCCAATGGTACTAAACTAAAAGACGCACACGATTTCAAATTGGTATTTCTTCACTGGCATATTATTTTTCCCTGCCAGATGGAATTCGTCTTCTGAGGTTCAGATTGCCAAGACAGGAACATTCGGTGCCAGTCATTTAGGCGCCTATGGACAATTAAACCTATATGTCTTTTGTAGGCTATAAATAACGAAGTTTTCGGTGTTAATTCGCTCCGAATATACTCATTAAGGATATGTCCTACTACCACATCATCTACTGCGAAGCCATTTTTCTACAGCGCCCCCCATACCGCCCCCCTGAGCCCAGCGCCCCCCATATCGCCCCCTGAGCGTTTTCGCCCCCCCTTCAAAATCGCCAGCGCCCCTTGGGGGGCGCTGGAGGCAAGGTTAAGAACCACTGGTCTATGCGATATAAAGAAGGGGAATGCACAGTTGCACACTGAATAAAAAATAAAGCATCAGGCGTCTGCTGTTTTCGACTCCATTCCATTCATCGGTACCTTTTCTTCGGATTTACCATAAGTTTCTGTCACGTCTAATTCATTCTCATTTATTCGCTTGAAATCTGATCAGATCCCCAGGAAGATTCGTCGCCTTCGTCTTCGCCAAGTCCCCGTCTTGCTTTTAGTGGTGCCTGTCAAACAGTATCGTGGACTCGGCTTCGGGCCGCTAGAGGTCAGGCGTGACATTATTCTGGACAGAGATGAGCGGATTTGTAATTTCCATGTCCTAATCCAATCCAAATCCGAATCTTCAAATCCTAATCCTAATCCATACCTGTTTCATATTCAAGTCCATGTCCAATCCTAATCCGATTCCAACTGGAAATTCAGAAAAAATGCTAATTTATGCAAGGGAGGGATTGGAAAATTTTCTTTCGCAACCATTCGATTGCCTTGATTCAAGATAACCTAGTATCCATAAGTACATTTATAACTGATCTGAATAAGGTTTGTCACCATTCGCCACACGACATATCAATCTCGCGGAAAATAGGTAAATCCAATCCAAATCCTAATCCGTTCAGAAAAAAATCTCTAATCCTAATCCAATCCAAATCCGACAAAATTTCACAAATCCTGTTTTTTCAAATCCTAATCCTAATCCATGCTCCTCTCTGACTGGAAATGACTTGATCGTAATATGTCCAACGTCCATATTACCCATATTGCGACGCATTCAATATCCCTAGGGCCTAAGTCTAAGACAACTCTCTAACCGTCTTATCATTCGAACGTTCAGCAAAAGAGATTTCCTATTCCATTCATCGGTGGATATCCTGGCCATTTCAGAGCCAAGTACTTGATCGATGATGAATCAAAGCTTGGGCAATCGAAGCCTAATGTTATATCAGGGCACCTGAGATTCAACAGGTCAGCGGTGCGACAAGTTATGCCGCTCGGGACAAGGTAACATTTTGCCACTAAGTTTTAATACTAATAATACGAATGTTAACTCTTTCAAGGTATATAACCATTATTAGGGATCCTGCTAAAGTCTTATATTCTTCATTTCAATATTACTATGGATCTGTTCGGCACCCGAACCTGCATCGAAAAAGGGTTAGTAGAGTTATTACTTCATTTTTCAGCTAGTTTGCGATATTACCCGGAGCTATAAGGATCAACGTCAAACGTGCATCTGTTTCGCCGGTTACATACCAATACCGAGAATGCTATTACCGAGATAGACACGACCAGTGGTGTCCCTACGAATGGGGGGGCCTGGGCGAGACTTCCCGGGGGGCCCTATAAGTATGTAATCGTAACTTCTGGGAGGCTCCGCCCCCCACACACCCCTTTCGATTATATTATTAGTATTATTATTTATCCATCACCACGTCAAGGTTTGTGCCAGGTGCTGGATTAGGCCATATCTACTATTGCATGAGTGCAAGGTTATAGACTACATCCAAACTAAGTAATTCTACCGCATGCAGAGACGTGATGATTATAGGGATATGGGACTTTTCTAACAAATGCAGGGATTTGATGATCATTGACATATCCATACGAAATCATCTTCTTGATTGATACACGGATTTCCACATTAATTCGCTATAATCCTTGAAAAAAGCGCTTAAACCAAGCCATTTTTACGATCCGATATATTTTTTATTAATGTATACTAATCGCGCAAAGTGTTAAAACCGTATCCGATACAACTTTTCCGTATTGCTTTTCGACTAGACTACGGGCCTTATAATATGGGGGGCGCAATGCCATGATATCTAAAACTGGGTGTTCGATTAAACAAAGGATTAGTATCCCAGTCCCATATCAATGCTATCGTTTGTATCACATGAAGCGAACGAATGCTTATTATGTCGGAAATTGGTGCCTCCTGGGATGCATCAATATGAATCAAGCTCTCTACACCTTCCGCATAGCTCAATTTGCAGCTTTTGACAGTTCATGCGAACGAATTACGACCGTATTCACAACTATTTACTTACTTGAGTAGATTTAAAGTCAGTCAATTCTACTTGTACTTCAAGTAGTTTTAGGTTGCTTTTGAAATGACTATTTCTACTCGTACTTGAGTAGCTTTCTTGAATACTTTGACCACCTATGGGTAGAGATTTACTTCATTTAGTGTACAGTAATACTAAGCGTGGAAACATGTTAGTATGTAGTTCATTCAAAACATTTATTGGAATCAAATTAAGTTATTAGCAGAAGGTTGTAGAAACATAGAATAAGTAGAAAATAGGGATGGTATGAACCCTTTTTACGAGGTCCGGGAAAGGTCAATTAAAATCATAGTGTGTTAATCACAAGCTTGATTTCTCTCCGCCCGTGGCGACAAAGGATTTTATATGTAATAAGCTCCAATCTATCCACTGTTCTATCCATAATAATATTTATTATCCTTTTGTCGTTGCACCGGAATCTGACATTAATTCAAAGATTATTAACGATTGTGAGCTCGATGACGCAAGTATATCCTCTTTTGGTCAGGAGAACAATGTTTGCTATAATTCTTCTTGCGAACACATATTTATGTGAGTCAGGATTTTCATCGTTAGTTGCTATCAAAACAAAGAGTCAAAACCGGTTGAATACATAAGATGATATGCGTGTCGAAAGACTAAGCCACAATTTCTAATTGTTGTAGAAGCAACCATCTATGACAATTGCCATTAGGAATACCAAATCGAAGATATTGAAAAACAAATTGCATTCGATACTCTCAAATTTTAAGAAAATAAACATTTCGTTTCCAATTCGTTTCAATATCATTGCACCCCACCCAATTGAAGCGGTTCAAACTTTTTTCGGATTACGTCGCAAAAGGGGTCATACAAAATCATAAAAATACAGAAAGATGTTTAAGAACTCCTGGAGTAAGTTAGAACTTCTTGTGTGGCGTCGCAGCATTTTTGCTATCATGTGCCCACCATCCCAGCAAGTCATTAAATTCGGTTCCGCTCTACTATACCACTGCAGGATCGTTTCTGAATTGAATCAGCATATCATTTGATCGCATGCCCTCCATCCGGCATTCATTGATTTTCTACTGTTCATGTTACTGGACCAATTTTTTGTAAGTTTGGATAACGAGTATAGTACGCGTGTATAGCACTACGCATCGTAGAGTCGTAAACGATTACTAAGAGCGTACGATATTTGCATCACTTGGTTGAGACGCCAACGTCGCGATACCGAGATCTAACTTCGCCTCATTCCTTGCAATCCTTTTATAGGTCAACTGTTATAACTCACCTTTCTTGGATCTTCTCGGAAAGTTCAACATTCCATTTGAATCATATCTAAAAATCGCGCCGTTGAAACTGAGCAAGTCTGTTCCATGGTATTTTAGGTAATAAGTTTTTCTATATAAATTTAAAGACATGTCGTGGTTCATTTGCGCACATGTGATCACAACAGCCACAGTATATTCAAACGGGAATGTTTTAGCATCGTGTTAGGCGTTGCTGATATTTATAAGTGGTTTCATGACGACATGACAACTGTTTCCGGATTACAACGTCAATTATTAATCCAAATTCCGACCGGATAATTTGTCTTCATGGCATATTCGTGATGCTGATGTGGGATTCACGTAGCAACTGATATCGAGCTCGTTTTTCCCTGTGTTGAAGTTCGCAAATATCCCTGGACGTGAGTCGTGATATATTCCGTTTATACTGCTCAATATAGCCGTAGCTCATTGGTGCGAGCACGGCAGGTCTCCCAACCTGCGGACCTGTGATATCCCATCCGCGACAGTCACACTACAACACAGCGACCGCAATTATAAACCCGGGAATGTATTAGGGTTGCGGCAGGATGGACAATTGGACATGGACATCTGTCCTTGAGGCCAAACTACAATGCGACTACTGTTCCGGGAAAATGCAAATGACATGAAGGGCATGGATTTGATGGCCTCGCTTAGCATCGTCAACTTGCTTTATAAACCACAATATTTATCTTACATGCCAGATCGTTTCATATTGTCATAACATCTGACACATTGAGGTTATACAAGTTCTCAATACACCTATACACCAGCCGCTACCTCCGCAAGCCTATTCTGCTTTGTCACACGATGATTATTATAGACAGGCACAATAATCTAGAACAGTTTCGCCAGTTACAAAAAACGTATTGCTAATCATTCATCCTCAACCTCACCTGGCGATCTGAATGAATCATTGGCCATTCATGTGTGTTGAATTGAACATGCAGGAGTCTAAATCCTCAATCGCATGACTTGGGGTTGGATCCCACTGGAACTGACGATGGGTACATCCGAGCCATGCTGAAAGAATTGGAGTCGTCTTTTGATTTGATCATGATCGCTGACTACTTCGCCGAGTCCTTAGTCCTCTTGCGGGTAAGAAAGCATTTCAATCCCCTTCCGATTACCTTGAAGGCTTGCTGACACATCTTGGAAAGCCTTGGAAAGATGTGTTCAGTGCGATATCGACAATGAGTTGTACCTTAGTATGCTTACGTCAATCCTGGTATGGGGATAATTGTGAGATATAATTTATAAGATGTCATTCCAGATTACAGTCGATTCATCATGCGGAAACATTTATCAAGATTCAGTTCTTCCATTAGTCTAAGTTGACATTAAGACAGAGCTGCGAATGCTATTGCTCAAATTGCTCAATGGTATTTCAGGAAACACTGTGTATGGATTGGGCTGACTTATCCACCGAGATACGAAATAGAGGGCGACATACCGACAAGCAATTCAGTAGGAAGGAGATGCAATCCATAAGGAGTTTGAATAAACTGGTATGTATTTTCACATTGTGTCTGTCATTATTACAGTCTGATGCAACCATGAGCTTATTATGGGCAATTAGTGGCATCCACTCGTCGAAGGGACAAATCCGGCGAATCCGAAGTAAAAATCCTCTTTTGTCTACCTGAGTCAACGTAAATCATGGTAAGGTTACCGTCTACAGCCCACAACGATAAATATTTGTTCGAGACCTGTACTATACCAGACAAGTCGATATAGCAGACATATTGTCTGGCTCGAGCTATTGCGGTTATATAGGTAATCCCAATATTCTCATACGCGGTAAGAGCGAAAGAACAAATAACCATAGATGGCCACAGTAGTCAGCTTTGCTATCCGGGTATACAAGCTCAAGTAACACAGTAAATTTCTACTCAATTACAAATATGTAGCTATTTTCAAGGCCTGCTAGGACTACTTGAAGTGGAAGTATAAATGAAAGGCAGGAATATTATACTCAAGAAAGTTGTTGGGTAAAGGTTTTGCAATCCGTGGTGGCAACTTTACAAGAGACTAACGTAAAAGGACCAATGCCACTCCAAATAGCTACAGTTTTCGAAAATATAATCAGCGGTTACTGGCATGACTATTTCACGCGGTTTTTATCTCAATTTCACACATACAATAGATACAAACGCATGTCAAAACTAATTTACACTTTACAAATCCAAATCGTAAAAAGAAAGTAGTTTTCGCTGGAAAAAACTGTTAAGGAGAAGAGAAGTAGTCTTAAAACAAAACCAATTTGAGTAAGTATAGTGCAAGAAAGCAAACCTAGTTGAGTACTTCGAAGTAGAAATAGGCTACATCGTTACTGACCATGACCACCTCTGTAAATAATATGACTTGATTCACGTGGTATAGCCGTCTGTATTACATTTCTCAAGATTCCTGTTGAATCGTAGACAGGTACAGTACGATTTTTCACACTCTACTGCAGGGGTCACCAACCCGGTGCCCGCGGGCACCAGGTAGCCCGCGAGGACTAGATGAATAGCCCGCGAGCCCGTTCTAAAAAAGGTGGAATAGCAGCATTTACTATTCGTCAGATTATTACCAGTGATTCTTTTAAATATATAGATTGATTGATTCAGCTATTCTTGTTTCATATACACTAACATGTAACTTACATATATAAACACTTGAAAATATCCTCAATTACAATTAGTAATATATAGATGTATGTGATAGAATCACCGGCAGAAATTGAAGATACGCCGCATTGCCTATACAGGCGACATGACGGAATGCCATTCACGGTCTTCTTGAAATGGCGGGGGGTTCCGTTATGATAGCTCGACGTCCAGGACAATGCCAAAGTAGTAAACAATATTACTATTCGGAGTTAGATGGCCGTGAAGTACTAGCAGATTTTGAATATCTGTATACCCATTACGTATTGCATCTTTTGACACAGCTTGTTTCTGTTACTCTCAACCATGGCCATGTAGGCCATGTCTCAACGCAGTTTAATATACCACGTTTCTAACTTTATGTAATCGTTGCTGCTGTCCGATATAATGAAATCTTGTCATTTCTGGATGCTGAACAGTTGGAGATTGAAATTGTAACACTGCAAAATGACCCCCATGCACCTCAGTCTGCAGCAAACGTTTGGTGCCTTGCTGACACGGTAAAGTACAGTGGTCTATGCGCAGCAGCTATGAAGGTTGCAAGCGTCTTTGGTTCAACTTATCGTTGTGAATTAGCCTTTTCGGACATGAACTTCATCAAAAACAAACACAAAACACGCTTAATCAATGCACATCTGGAACACTATCTCATAATTGCAGTGTCAAGTTACATACCAGAGTACAGCGCACTAGTTGATATCATACAATGTCAGGCTTCCCACTGACTGCTATAGAAACAGATAACATGATGTCCACTGTCCAGTCCTGCCCAGTGCTATGAATATCAAAGCGGAAATACAGTGTGGTACGGGTAAACGGCGGGAGTAAATAGTAGCCCGCCGCTTCAATCATTACGCAAAAGTAGCCCTCGGTTGCAAAAAGGTTGGTGACCCCTGCTCTACTGTATGTTACATGTCAATTCCTTTCAAATATTATGAGTCACATGTTTCGGAGACCTGTGTTTCCTGTAGTTTCGAGCGGTTAAATACTGATCTAACTCATGTTCCTCACTCAAAATGTCAGGATTATGCACTTTACACTCACTTCAACCAAACACTTTGGCGGAAAATCAGAAGTTACGGGCTCGATAGAATGGCGCGCGACGTAAAGAGGATACGAAAGGCCTTCACCGCCGATCAGCGTTCTCGATTGGAGATTACCGAGAAATCTGACCGCGGAATGGAATTCAATGGCGACGAGAATGAAGAAGTGTCAAAATATTATAAAATGGACCGCTCATCGAAACTGATAGAACGCCTCACCGCAGGAACCCAATTGTCTGCGGACAATAGGATTATTCGGGAATTGGCGGATTACATGAAGTCGAACGCGGGAATCTGTAACTTTTGATACTTGTGAGATATCTTGGCGCGGTCTCCCAAAGCAAATAACAGCGAAGTGATTGCTTGCGTCGCATCGGAAATAAACAACATACTACCAATATGATTCTGATGCGGTTCAGTCCAGACATATAGGGTAATCGTATTTGAAATCGTAACCGATTACGATGATACAACATTTTCAGGGAACCGTAATCATAATCCATCTTTTGCGAGCCCCATCTATTTGAGTTCTTTGTCAAAGAATCAATACTCAACTATTTTTTAATTTTACGAGGATTATGGCATAAACTCAACATTTTAAACAATGAACAGCGTTTCATTAATCTATTCAGAGTTAGCTATGCTCGTCCTTGCGCCGTAGAGGTAACGAATAGGGCTGGGCACAATGGTTCGAGTACTCGAATCTGAATCGAGTATTAATTTTAATGATTCGAGTCGAGTAGTAAAAGACGATTTTTTCGAGTAATGAAATTAGACGTTCCTCGTCATTGCAAGCTAATTTGCCAACGAGAACTGTAGTTTCGATACCATTTTCCACCCTGAAGCCTTGATTGGCCTATCGCAGCATGCGAAAGATATAGTACAAAGCTACGAACTTTTCCGGAAATAACACATTTCCGAAGTCATGGTCGTCCCACAACATTGTCACGAGGTGCAACGAAATCGGTATGGTCGGAAAAGTACCAAAGCATCTTTAATGTGATGCATAACAATTATTATATTTTTTGTGGTGGCATGAAAGATACTTATTTGAACTTGGACATCTTATATACTGTTATGACGTCATAATTAGTGATACTCGATTACTCTACTCGACTCGAAGCATAATACGTGATTCAGAATCGAATCACCCAGGTACTCGAATTTGCCCAGCCCTAGTAACGAATTGTCCACACGTAGTCGATAAACATATTCGGTGTAGTACGATTGAGAACACCATAGTATCAACAGATACGAATATCACGTAGAAGGGGGGTGATAAAATCTTCACTCTGCTTATATTCAACTATACCGGAAGTGTTCATGTTTGGTTATTCTAGGCGTAATGTTTAAGCGTAATGGCTAAGCGCCCGGCTTCTTGATCGGTAGGTCGTGGGTTCGATTCCCGGCCAGGTCAGACCAAAGGCCTGATTAGTAACACTGGTATCCATGGCTTCCCTGTTTGGCGCTCATGCATTACTGGGATAGCATGGAGGGGTGGTGCATGACTTAGAAAGCCGTAAAAGCTATATCTGCACTTCCTTGTCCAGCGGCATATGCACATCATGCACTCATGGTATGCATATGCGCAGATCGTGTGTATGTGTATCACGAGTCGGTGTATATGCCGCAAAAACATTAAGGACAAAAATAAACTGCGTCCTTTCCTTTCCTTTCCTAAACGCAGTTCAAAATATCGAGTTGTGGTTGGTCAGGTTGGGTTAGGTTGCATTTAAATAAAAATCGAATTAAAACAAACATGTTTAAAAATGGCCCTTGTTAAGACCATATTTTTATGGTTTTTGTTTTTTAAGCCATGACGTCACGATTGTTCAATTGTGACTTCGTGACGTCATAGTGGATTGATTCTTGATGACACGCCCGTATTTACCATCATTGGTTGCAGGCAACCAGACGCGATCGGTCGTGACTGTTGTAGTGATACGTCGTGTGTGCTGCGCAGGAGAGGTTAAGGTTCGGAACCGAGACCCCGTCTTTCTGAAATGCCGATTATATCTCCAATATTGATTTGCTCATTTTCATTCACAATTAAGAAATTAGTATCACGTTGTTGTCGCGCTGAGAAGTAGGGGTCACACTGATTGGCAATAAATATTCATTACAATGTTTTCGTTGTGTGTGATTTTTTTCTTTTCAAACTCTGTTGATGCGATATTATACCACTCGTTATTTTGAACGCGAGCCAGAGACAAATCAAAATTCCAGTCATATTCACAAAATAACTCGAGATCAGATATAAAAACGATAGCAATGTAGGAGACAGAAAATGTTCTTGGTCCATGCACGAGCAGCAAATTTCGAAGGGATAATTGGATATCGATATTGGATACCGTTTGCTTCGTGCTCTACTTTCCAATACATGCGCATACCTTCGGGGCCTTCTTTATTCTTGGAGCGATAATTATCATTCAAGGATGCTGTAAATCAATAAATTAGAGTGTGTGACAGCAGTTTCGTTCACGTATCTACAATACGCTGGAAAATCAAAGAAGCACGCTCCTAATCAATCGTGAAGTGTGAGGAACAATATCGATAACGATCTCCTGAAAGCAGATGCTTCAGGCGACAACGGTGTGCGTAGGAATATGGCAAAATCTATCCCAGATCTCTAAGGTCGCAGTATATACCTGACCTTTGTGTGAGAGACATTCGATTTATGCTTGGAATTGTTTTGAGTGTATACTGCGTTTGAAGATGGATTATCTGCTCTATGCCATTCAGTGTTAACATCAACAATGACATCATATTTAAAGTTATAATATCTGATCATGACGCGGTGGGTTGTCACTTCGCAGCGACAGGATGATAGCCAAGGTTTGCAAATATCGCCAGCTCAAAATTCTGTAATAATGATGATGGCACCTTACTACAAGAGAGACAAATCAATAAGCGGGTATCAGCTGGGATAGCATTGATGCGAACGGTCATGTTCATGGCAGTAAGACAGGGACTAACCTCACAGCTTTATAAAAGATGTGACCTAAATGTGAATTTCAATAACTTTGTGATGATATAGTTGAAAAAGTCGTGCCTATAGAATTGCGATCTTCTAGAAGTTGTAACACGTGGTTGTGACCGATTGCACCTTCTTATTTTATCAGATTTCAGTTGTAGCTTGGCATTTAGTTTGATATTCTGATTGATTTTTCCGATAGTTTCCGATGGGAAATATACAGTATATGTATATTGCTAAGTTGATATTGTTGTTGAGTTGACCTGCCGACCTGTAGATTCAACATGAAATCAACACATCCCGCAGTTCGATTTTAATCGATACCTGCTCCTGCAAATAATACCTATATACATATCATCTTCTATATGGATTTCGAAACGCAAGCCATATGTCATATGTGTCGCATGCTAAGTGCAATGTCAGTAGTTATTAGTGTATGGCTTATATGGGAGGATAGGGCTTAATTCCAACTATGAGATGCAGGGAACGTTTTCGCAATCTAGCGAGTGATAACTAACGACATAGCGACACGACAATAAGATTGCTTGGTGGTGATTGTAAACTTGACTAACATCCTTGCTAAATAATTCAAATAATTATACTTTTAGAAGACCTGCAATTTGCGTTATGCCTTAGAAATTCTCCTAAAACACTGTGACTTGAATATTATTTATCGGAACTCGCACTTAAATTCATTTGAATCCAATATGATAGACATAACCCAACAATATATACTTCAAATTCCGATTGGTTTCATTCTGATAGAAAAAAGATCGTCATCTTATCCTCATTTTCAAAAAAGTTATTTCAGTTTCGAGCATCACCCGATGGACACAACGTCATTCTCTAGATATAGATTCTAGAGAATCTATAGAGACACGCCCTTCATCGTATTTTCTTTTGTCAGAACTTCTGCAATTGCCTAGCTTTTGATAAGCCTACTTCTTCGAGTTTACCACAAAAATGCATAGAACTAAGGGAACAGTTTTCAAAGTTGGATTTTTCGTACTGACATTTGTTTTAACGGCAACATTCGTCGCCGTTGACAGGACGGTGATACCGAAGGAAAATTTGACCAAGAACGTGCTGCAGAATCGTCATTTGATCTCAGGTGAGCGAATAGACGCTGTATGACCGACAAGTCAGCTACATCAAGTCTAAAATCAAGTTGAATGACTCCCAATCAATAACGACCATCAATTTAAATTCCGTTTTCTACTGAAACGTCTCTATTGATTGATGTGGCATGTGCCCGATGAATCCCTGTCGGATTTCTGAATGTTCAAGCCTAACTCTCTTCGCATTTGGCATTTCCTCGTACGTATGGGCCTATAGCGCAAGTCTGTGTTCCTTCGAACGCTGCGCTAATTGGTCATGGTCATTGGTCATGCATATAATTGAATAATGACAGAAAGTTTGTTTGTATGTTTGTGGTATTCATGATGTTTGTCCACTACTATGGTCATTTACACCACAGGCCAATTTTCGTTTTTCTATTCTGTAGCTGCCGACTTGTAGCACAGCCCACTTCTAGACTTTTTATAAGACACCGCTTACACGGATGATATGGCGAGAGGAGCCTAGATAAACCTTCAACACTTAGGTAGGATTCTGGAGTCGACTTCGGTCGGACTCGAACCCACAACCCATTAGTATTGTAGCTGTGGATTATACCACTACGCCATCTCGACCCTAATGACAAAAAGTATTTATACAAGATTGCTGAAATTGAATTCAAAAAATATATTCACATTGAAACATATCCTTTCAGATCTACCAAACATGATGCATGCAACCAACAGTAAGTGTTGCCCATAATTACGTATTCGCCGCAGGTGACATGTCCGCATCAACATTTATATTATGATTATCATGACTAGAAGAGATAAGGAGTGCCTGTAGCGTTGTGTGTGGGTCAGGTTCATTCTTCATTATAAATAAAGATATTTATCATCACGATTTTTTATATTGGCAGAGGGATTACATAATTCAGTAGCCGGCAGTCAATCCTTAATCATTCTCAGACTCCTTATGTAGTCGGGCGTTCAGTTCGACCGATCGCTCAATTATCTCACCAACATTCCACCTTGACCGCTGCGGTGGTCTGTATAGCCAAAACAAAAACTGGCAAACGTAAGTGGAAATGTGTCAAGAAATGGCGTACCTGTCTCTCGTCGAGATTTATTACACGATGATGACCTCGTGTCATTTTGCATGGTTTTGAGTTCCGATCTTATAATACAATCGTACACAACAGCTTATGTTACATGACATTGGCACATCGGTATTCGTAATTTTCACTCGCATCAACTCCGGTAATTAATCAAACAATTAGGTATCTCAGTTTGATATAATAAAGCAGCAGTTGAATAACATCGCTTTATTTTTCAGCGAATTTGGATCCTGAAAACAAAAAGTGGTTGGAAGAAGGTAGGTAGTAAAAAATCTGATTTAATCCAAAACCGATTTCCGATATCCGAGTGTATTTGAAACCATAGCTGATGTGTCGATAACCGATCTATATTCATTACTGCAACATAGATTATTCGTTCTGTAGAAATTATAATTAATTTTTGAAACACGAACCAATTTGATTGCTTACTTGAACAATTTCCGTTTAAATGATGTGAATTTATTCGTTTTTACAGCGATTCAAAACAGTATTCCAGGTGAGTACTTAATATTTGTTGGCCTGTTAGGGTCTTTTGAGTTACAGAAAATTATCGATACCCGTCACATTCTATCAATTCATTATACTAAGAATTTTTTAATAATCATGAAACATGAAATTAGTTATTTCCTGGTTTGTGTGACTGCGGTTGGAAAGAACCATCTGATGACTTCCTTATCATCCTGAAGCACGAGTGTGACACGTGGACCACACGACTTTGTTTATTAGCTGGAAACCTCCATTTAATATATCTTTGAACTATAATATGCGCTTTGCTATTACGATATACATTGCATCAGATAATCCGGTTGATAAAGTAGATAATGTAAATACGTGACAAACCTCTATAATTCAATGCACTTAACCGCTCGTCGGGCGCTCCCATGGGAAGACAAAATGTTTTAAGTCGTGTTCCATGAATATGTTTGATAGACAACAACCCCTGCTTGTTAACGTTTTGGAAGTATCAAGTTATATAAATATATTTCAATTATTTATCTATAACGAATGCTTTATTAAATTAAACTAGATTATGCGGAATGAAGAAATAATCCCATTTAATGGGAGATGAAGACGTTCATCGAAAACAGCACATACGCTATGATCTTATCGTACAGTCGAGGCAGAAATATGCCACGATGGAATCGACGATATCGAATGGAAATTCATGCACATTTGATCTGATAGGCCTTGAAATTGAGTCTAGTCGCGCCCAGATATAATTCTTATAACACGCAAAAGATGTTTTGACACGTAGGTTGATTGTCCACATGCGCTGTTGTATCACTTGGATGCTGTATTTGCGGTGTGTACCGTTTTATTGGATCATTCACGAGAAGTGTTCGCTGGTTGTTGGTAACCTTAACGTGTTATGTGGAGTCCCGTGCTAGTCAATTTGCGATTTCATAATCCCACTAATCATGGCAATATAAGCTATAGCGATCCACGTTTGGGACAGTTCATAAGATATACGCGAGGGATTTACTGTTTAGTTGTCAAACTCTTCGAACAGTACTGGTTTTCACATAGTGAGTCTTCTACGATGCCCATTGTTCATTCCCTTAGTCTACTTACTCTACTATATTCAGGTCGGCTTGTTTGTCGGAGACAAAGAGCGAAACTACCCCCCGGTGCCCTTATGGACGATTCGGAAATAGGGGCGGACATGCGAATAGCTCGGTTGAAATCAATTCGGTCATCCCCGCAAGTTCAACCGTACAAGAAAGCAGTTGGTTGTTGTCCTCCCGGAAATCCGTTCGGAAAAGTCTACAAACAAGGATCTGCTTGTTGTGCGGACAAAGTCTTCGACGTCTCAACGCATTTATGTTGCACCATGAACGGACGGTATGTACACATCATTTGACGAGCCTCAACTTTCGCTCACTTGAATCCACCCATTGATTACAATTTCCATATGGAGCTTAGCCTTTACATAGGTTCACACTTCACGAAGTCTTGTTTGTGAACTGTAAATATCGATAGAGAACGGTTTCGACATCACTATCCGAGTAATCGGTACATTACTACATGGATTTGTGTAACTTCATTTTCAAATACCTTTGTAGCTGTGATACAGAAGCGATGACGTCAATACAGGGATCTGCCACCTTTTGAAAAGCGGATAAGATTAACGCCGTGAAACTATACGGGCCGCCCATGTGTTTTCCAGTATAGTCGCACCTACGGCTGCATTTAAAACAAAAATATATTTAAAACAAACATGTTTAAAACATGTTTTTGTTGTCTCTATTTTATTTACTTTTCAAGCAATGACGTCACGCATATTCAATTGTGACGTCATAGTGAATTGACATCGACCCTTGGAATATAGGGTGAATATAGCTCCTTTTACGAAATAGGACTCGTGCAGAATTTTGTCGGTCGGCGGTCATCATCAACCGAACATTCATTCCGTACCAATGATCGATATATCTACGTACTCTAGCTATTGAACCGACGATTTCGAGGGTTCCAACCATGCCATATCGTGTACGTCGGCTATGTCGGGTGGTAATCGCCTGTAGGCTCATAAAACATGTTTTTTGGAAAGTATTTACACAATTATGGCATAATCATACAACTTAAAAAATATATATTTAAAAAGGCCCTTGTTTAAAACACCACATAAAACATGTTTTAAAGAAAGTGTTTTAAACAACCATATAGTTTAAATGCAACCCTAGTCACACGACGAGAGGAAGGATTAGGAATTGGATACTAGCACTCATGCATCATTCAAAATTGGCAATTTGAGGATCGCATAAATTTTCGGTGTGGGCCGCAGGTATCATAAAACAAGCTTTTATAATGTTATTCTATGGCTTTATCAGCTCGCTGTGGCATGCGGTGATGTCAGTCAACTTACCATGCATTTTCCATCGTTTAATATACAGTCGAGCGATAGATTCACTTATTTTTAATAGGGTACTACCTCTCAATGCTGACAACATCGACTATTGCCATCCGCTAGACGGGTCGCGGTACTGCCGAATTGAAGACCTGGAGTTGAACAGCAAGCGCGGAATGACAGCCAACTGTCAGTATAACAACAAGAAAAAACCGATCCGTTGCGGATTTTCGTGCCCGGAAGGAAGTAAACCGCGTGATAGGATTACGTCAGCGGTTTGTGGGGCGGATGGCCTATTCCAGAAACTTCCAGAGTGTTGTAAGTCATGTTATTCGTAGATTATATAAGGAACTCGAGTTCAACATAGCATCGTACGGACGACAGCCTCAAATTAGACGAATTGTGCGATACAGAAACTATTTATTCTAATAAGCGATTAGACGCAACGTAATAAATTGCATGTCCA
Source organism: Botryllus schlosseri (assembly GCF_051294905.1). NCBI lineage: Eukaryota > Metazoa > Chordata > Ascidiacea > Stolidobranchia > Styelidae > Botryllus > Botryllus schlosseri. The sequence continues at coordinate 19,944,545 of NC_137245.1, read as the reverse complement.
AATCGTTAGTGGTACAATGCCACGCACTGTTATACTGGAAATCATGTGCATTTGTACAAATTCGAGAAAAATTGTCATCTCGTTATATTTACATCGCGGCCAGATCTCATTGATGTGTCAATATTCCTTAGTGGAAACCGCGAGGGAGAATAGCGACGATTTCGAAAGCATTTTGTTACGCGCGTAAATCATGAACAGCTCAAGTATTTCCGAAGGCTGTACTTACTGTAGTACCCTATAAAGCCCAACCCTTATCATCTAGTTTATATCGCGCACTCGAAAGATGGGATGATAACAATTTTACCTCGACCTCTATTATGCCCGGGGTTACATGTACTGTTCATCTGTACGGTGCATATGAATCGGATCATTGAAACTTGCATTGAAAGTACCGATAGCGTCGTTTCGTCCTGTAGGTCAAGGATGCAGAGAAGACTTCCAATTGAACGTGATCTTCCTCATCCAAGGGATCGAGAATATCAATGAGGATGAAAGCAACCAACTTAAAATATTTCTGAAGAGATTTCTTTCCCACTTCAAAATTGCAGAGGTATGCGAATTAATATTTGTGAAAATGTGGTTGAAAGATTTTACCAAGAACATGAATTTAAATTCAGTAATATGTTTGCAGGAAAATGTCCGAGTGGGATTTCGGACAATAGCACTGCAAGATTATAAAGTATATATCAATTCGGGCGACGCGCAAAAAGCTATAAATGTGCTCACGTTTGAAGGTGAGCTTATACCGTGATGACTCGTTACGACATATCGTGATGGTGAACTTGTTCAGGCCAGAGCAGAAAAGTCGGTACTGCCCTGCTAAATTTGACAGCGGAAAAATTTCAGAAATTCGATAGACGGGGCGTCAGAAAGTTGGTTATCAGTGTGCTACAAGGTAAAGAAATTTAATATATATTCATTACATATAAATATATGAAACCCTAAGCTTTTCGAGCTGACACTCTTCATGGATAATCCTCTGCATATAAGGAATTTCAAATACTTGTATCAAACCTGAATAATAAAAACGTTTTTGCAATAATCCTGAATTATATTCTCTGAGTCTTATCGGTTGCATAGAAGCCCGAGAGATGATTTGGTAGGCTATATATTACTAGCATCGCGTGAGTATGAAGTTGAGGCCTGTTTAAAAGCCTATCCTTAGAGGCGCTGAACCCACTTAACCCATTCCGAAAATGGTCTATATTATGTTAAAACGACGTTTTCATATGTAGGGCATGTCCCATTTTGAATGGATGACGATGATTTATATTTTATCAGATCACATGTCCGTTTGACTCTTTAGAGCCACCTACCGATTTCATTTTTGAAAATGCTGCAAGGCTAAAAGAAACGGCCGAGGTCATAAGCGTCGGTGTCGGAACAAAAATCAGCGACGACGACCTGTCTGTTATCGCCTCATCTGCAAGAAATACATTCCGGGTTGCTGAAACTAGTGACTTAATCCACTTAACTGATGAATTGCACGATAATGTATGCGGGACGAACTGTTTATGATGTCATGCGAATCGACCGAACTCAGCTGGAACTGAGTTTGACGACGAGCATACAGAATAGAGCAAACCACTGGCTTTTATTGCGAATGTTTTTTTTTCTTATTGTTATATATATATATATATATTCCTATTTTTCTTCATATCGCGTTTGCATTCACTAAATTGGGCTGTGCCATCTCTGAGTGTATTCGAATTATGAAAAGCTTCCGAGTCTGCACAAGCTTATGGTGGCAAATCTTTATTATGGAGACGAGGATACTCATTTGCACCTGATCATAACATCGATATTCGCTGTCATGCATTTTAATTATCCTTCAATGCATTTCGTCAGAATACCACGACTCAATGGGACTATACCTACAAACGAATTGATAGAGTACCTTACGATTCACAATGCGATTGCCGGGATATGATCCAAAAGATTTCATATTTCATTAGAAATAGTTATTAATATGTACTCCGACGTTACCCAATGGCCCTGAAGTGCTATATCTAGTTCAAACTTCGCCTTTCGTCTGATAAGAACATAGCAATCGAATAAACACACATATGTTAACTATTATACATACGTATATATATACACGTACTATATCCGTAGTAAAATGATGTTACAGACATCAGGCAATAGATCACGCGGAAATGTAGCACTATAGCTTGCTTTCCAAAGTAGGCAACGTAAAGTTCCCATTTCAACTTGGGCTGGAATAAGCTGGCAACGAGATGGCTATTCCAGAGCCGCTATTGACGGATCATGTGAAGATAGAAATCAAAGAAGAAGTGCGCTCTCGATTTCACGCTTCTCCACACGGCATATAAAACTCAGGCTTGAGATAAATATCCTTGAATTGAACTAGGGTGGTGGTGATAAAAAAATGAACTTACGTATGGTTTACGTTTTGGTGATATTGGTTGTAATGACAGAGGGTGGAAAGGATTTGAAAATAAAACGGAATTTTAAAAAGGGAGTTAGTTTTCAAAAGAAAGGAATCACCATAAAGCGAAATGGTCGACATGATCCACGATTAGAGTCCCGCAGCAAAGGCGTTAAAAATCTGCAGTCGCATACCACGAAGAAACCCAACTCCGGTAAATTGAAAAAACAAAAGAGGCTGAAGAAAAAAGTAGTGAATGACGCCCGTCAGAATGTAAGACAAAAAGCAGCAAGCCGCCGTGTCGGCCCAAAAGATGCCGGAAAAAAATTGAAGAGCCTCGCATTGCAGCAACCAAAGACGCAATCCAAGATAATACCCGCACTCGTTCAGAAAACTGGCAAAATTCAAGAAAATCGATGCAAGAAATGCAATTTGAGGGAATGTCCCTCTGTCGATGCCATGCGACAATATTGCCGGGCAGGCATCGTGGAGGACGCTTGCGGTTGTTGCGTACAATGCGCGAGTAGTCTCGAAATGCCTTGCTACATGGTCAACACACCGGAAAAATGGATTGCGCCGTGTGGGATCGACTTGGAATGCTTACCAGCAATGGGACAAGATAATTTTCGTGAATTGCATGCCGGTTTGGGCAGACGTATATCACTCGAAGGTATAACAGTATAATGCGCAACATCTTATGCATAGCTTACACAACATACAACCAGGGTAAATTCACGCAGCAAAGCGATCGATTTGATATGGAGAATGAGTCCTAATTTAGTATTCTAAACAAATAACACACAGCAGAATATCGCGTTCGAGATTTGAGAACATGGCTATTAGCACATTGTTGTCATGTTTGGAAGGAATAAAGGTAATCTTACGAGAAGATGTCTGGAATGTATTGAGAGCGTGTGGTCAAATTAACAACAATACGACGTCAAACATACATCAAGTGATCTTCAATGAGCTGAAGAGCACTCGTCATTATTGGACAGACTGAGAGTTCGGCGTTGGAATTGTAGAGTTCCAACGTAGCAAAGTACTATCCTGTTGATGAAATTTCAAATCAGCTAAATTATTTCGCATTTGACGTATTCGATTACGTTACAATTAGGGTTGCAATAAAAACAAACGGTGTTTTAAAACACTTTGTATTAAACATGTTTTAAAGAAATATTTTTTTTTTTAAACAAAATTGTATTTTTTTCAAACGTTGTACAATTATGCCATAATTGTGTATTTGTTTACATATACTTTCGAAAAACGCGCAGTATGGACCTACGGACGATTTACACCCAATGTATACTTTAGTCGACGTATACGATATGGAGTGGCTGGAGCCCTCGGAACAGTCGTTGTTTCGACAGTTATAGCAAGTCGATATAGATAATAATTGGTACGGAATACGCATTCTAATGATGATGACCGCCGACCGTAAAAATGCTGCATAACGATGTAGTCTTGGTTAAAGATATCTTTAGTCTGTTTATGACAGTGGTTTGAAGCCCTTTTCGTCGATGGAGCCATATTTACCCTTTGTTTTCAATTATATGAATGCCAATCCACTGTGGCGTCACAATTAAATATTCGTAACGTCATGGCTAGAAAAAAAAAGAAAAAGGGATATGTTTTAAACTTCTTTTAAATTGATTTTTGTTTTAAGTGCAACCCTAAACCACCGACAAGCTTAGGCATATTTATATCTAGTAGAACAAGGCTATTTTACATAGTGCACCATCATGATGTTGAACCGAAGTCCGAAAAGTGAGCGACGGTACTATATGTTTCAACGTCATGTTCCGGGCAACGCTAGTATATGCACCCCGCTTCACATGTACATTTGCACAATGCTTATGCAAGATCTCGCTCAGTGTATAAATTTGGCAGATCGAAAACAGCCGGACTATATGCTAAACAATGTTGTAATGTAGTAGTTCCCTGTTCCCCGAAACTCTATCGTACTTTTACACAGTTTAAATCAGTGGTTCTTAACCTTTTTTCTTCCAGCGCCCCCTTTCAAAAATTATCGTGCTCCAGCGCCCCCCGCCCCCCCCCCCCAACTTCATATTGTAAGGAATGTAATAAAGACAATGAGTAAGAGGGAGGGCCGTAACAGCACTTCGTTAACCCCCCTAAAAACGATTGCCTTGCGCACCCATAGCGTGATAAACCGAATTTCTGAGGGCTTCGCCCCCACGAATCCCATATCGTGATTTTGATGGTCAGCAAAGTTTGTGTGGCCTGGTCGCCCTAAGTACCAAAATTTTCCATAATGCATGAATGAATAGGTGGTAATTACATATATAAGTCGCTATATAAACTTTTTATCCTCTCAGCCCACGTAATCAGATTTACCAGTAGCACTGAGTGAGCTATTGTATAGGAAAATAAAGGGCACGTAATTATTAATTAAACATATTCGGGCGTGCCCGCAAGTACAATTATTCGTTACCAGGGCCGTAACAGCACTTCGCCAGCCCCCCCCCCCCCAAACTAAAAACGTTGGTCCTGGGCCCATCGGGTGATAAACCAAGCTTCCGGGGGACTTCACTCCCAGACCCCCATTAGGCTGTCCGCTATTTGCTGATAGCCTATTAGGTATCTACATTGGGTGTCCATTTACTGAGGCAGCTATTCTCGCCTATTCGCGCGAAGTGCGAAAAAATTCACTAATTAATGATTGAATTGGTCAATATCACCGGGAATTGCATGTAAATTGAGATCAATTTTTATCCTCTCTCTGCTCACGTAAACACATTTACCGGTAGAGCTGAGTGAGGTGCAATGTTCCCTCTAAGCTGCGCACGTGCGCAGTACTGACACGGTCTCTGCACACAGAAAATCTACGTTGCGCACAACAAATCCGGAGTTATTACCTTTTTTAAGTCGTTACGCACTGTTGTCCAAGGGTCAGCGCAGTGAGTCGTTGAGTGTGCGCAGACTAATCAAAACTTGAAGCGAACATTGTGAGGTTTCTTGGAAACTGTAGGGCCCGTTACTAATAATTAAACATATTCGGGCGGGCGAACCCGTTGGTATGACTTCGTTGCATAATGTTATTTCCTGACCCCCTGTCTGCAATATCAAAAAATATAGAATCGCTCAACGGGGATATCGCCCAGCAGGAATATCCCTGTCGCCCAATCGTACTAAACTAAAAGACGCACACGATTTCAGGTTGATATTTCTTTACTGACATATAATTTTTCCCTGCCAGATGGAATTCGTCTTCTGGGGTTCTGATTGCCAAGACAGGAACATTCGGTGTCAGTCATTTAGGCGCCCATGGACAATTAAACCTATATGTATTTTGAAGGCTATATGTAACGACGTTTTCGGTGTTAATTTGCTCTGAATACTCATTAAGGATATGTCCTATTACCACATCATCTACTGCGAAGCCATTTTTCTCCAGCGCCCCCCATACCGCCCCCCTGAGCCCAGCGCCCCCCATATCGCCCCCTGAGCGTTTCCGCCCCCCTTCAAGATCGCCAGCGCCCCCTGGGGGGCGCTGGTGGCAAGGTTAAGAACCACTGGTTTAAATAATCTCGAGAGTAATTATCAGCTAACCTGATACGTGCATGAAATAAAACTTATGTTCTGGCATTTCAATTCACTCCAGTCGTTTCAGGAAAGTGTTCGTGTCTGAAATCTGTCGCGGTTTGTGGTGGCGATAAAGTAACCTACGAAAATGTCTGTGATTTCCGAGAGGCTGCTGCAAGACAGAGAATAATGACCAGTCAAAATATTTCGATCGCTCACTCAGGACCGTGCAGATCAGGTAAGAGCTATAAGCTAAAAGACTTCGAGAATTTGCAGAATAATTCGCGGACACCACGAATATGACGTAGCATATTGCATACTATTCCGTATTACAAGTAATATTATGTTTGTCCTTCAGTATGTTTAGCTGATTCCGGTGACACTAATAACGAGAGAAACTGGGTGACGAAATTCACTGCAAAATCGACGTATATTTGATTCAGAATCTACTACCTTGGTGCTCAATCTACATAGATTAATAACAATGGGTGACGAAATGAGCATATATCCTTACTGAAAATCCGGTGTACCACAGTGAAACCTGAACACCATCAAAGTTATGAATACCATGACATATTCATTATTCTTATTAAGCATTGTTACATGTAGCACCAAAGATCAATTCTAAGCCCGGAGACAAGTCAGCAAGGGAGGGAAATGTCGTTTCTTTCCGCTGCGAAGCGTCAGGTTTTCCGCTTCCCCGAGTCCAGTGGATCAAGAAAGGTGGAAACGTAGACAATGGTCGTGACATGGAACTACCAGGCTATCTGAATCACGCAGTAACTCAGGTACATACGGATGCGCGACATGGGCACTTGTGCAGTTTTACCAAATCTCGTACCACTCGGTTAACTTTGCGTTCTGGTCCATATAACGCAATATATAATTTATTATACGACCATCTCTCCGAATGGGACGAATGGTGAGTCACCATGGAAAAATAAATATACGCACCGCTGACGGTGAGGTTGTTCAGACTGACTTAGTCGATGGGCGAACCCTGTACGGCCAGTACTCACGCATTTATGTTTGTCCCAGGTAACTTTCGGAAAAGCTATTCGTTGTCGCACTATCGTAAGCAACGAATATCAATATGAATCTTTCAGTTATTTTAATCGCTACTTTTCGTATTGAATATGTAGGGTCGAACCAACGCCAACTGTCATTGCACACCAAGGTGCGTTGATCCTTCTCATCAAATGCACCGTAAGGGTCTATACGGCATTCTTACGTAAAGTCACTATACCAGGCCTCATAGATGAAATGATTCATGATTTTCATATGTAAATCGCGTTCGGATGTGACTCGAGTTTATTCGTAAGTCGAATGAGATTCCAGGTTCTAATAGAAATCCTGTTGAACAAAAATCCAAATCTGATATAAGTCTTCAAATTCAATTTTTAACTTATAATCCAAGTGCGCAAGCTGTCTCTGCCATGCGACAAGATGAAGTTTTGTAGGAGAGCGAAAAGATCAAGTCTGGTCAGAAACAGCCTAAGCACCTTTGCCGAACACAAAATGCACATTTCTATTCCCCATCCGCGATCCTAGTAAGGTTTAAAATGCTGATGGGACGGATACTTTTTATTCGTATCACAGACGTGACTTTGCTCGTTACGATTTCAGGTACGTGGCGGCCCACGCAAATATCAAACGACAACCTGGTTGACGCTCGACAAAGCAAAAGAGAGCGACAGTGGAGTCTACGTATGTCGATCTACAAATTACTACGGTTCCACAGATGCCGCTGCATCACTCCGAATTACGAGCAAATGAAACATTTGTCGGAACTTTCGAATAATGCGAACTTTCAACATCCTTATTATGTTACATTTCCACGACTGGACAGTGTTTGTTAAACAAGTCACTCTGATGATACAGCTGATACTTTTAAGTATTCTGTTCTGCGAGCCATCACGTAGACATGGGCGATTGAATACAAAGGCTATGTATTGTTGCGAAATTATGATAACGCGAGATTCTGATTCTACAGGTTTATGGCGGGAAATGGATTAACTTTCAGTCTCCGCAATCGAAAATGACTTGTATTGTCTACCTTTATATAATACAAGCATTCGATAAATTCGGGGGTGTTGTCAGCGGGGACCTGGTTGCGGTTGCGAATATTCGATATATATACAATATTAGGTATGGTAGAAAATTATATTAGGTAATTCAGTAGTATATCCATCCATGTGTGTTGTTATATCGAAGCATACAGATGAATGTTGAAAGAACTATACACAGAAGTTGAGGTAGCCAGGGTTTTACAAAAGACCATTCGCTATTCACGATCCAGATACATAACTTACTAGGTAACTTTAATTGTTTCAGACAGGTGGTGGTACACGAGTTTGATAAACTAGACTGGATTCTCGCTTTGAATTCAACCAGATTCACACTATGAATGCCACACAGGATATTATATTTAATGTTTCTAAAATAAACACGTCCCATTGTTAGAAAGTCGGGTTGTTAAGCCTAGACAATTTAAACAGATCATATATCATCAAATGTGTGGTATCGTATATACGACCTCCACAGTAGTCAAGAATGGCCGTCAGAAGATTGGTTAAGACAAGTTACAGAGCACTAACAGGAATTGTGCGCAAAGCATGTGATGGTTAGTTGAAGCTAAATCCCCACTTCAAATCATATAACGAGATTTACAGTAGTCGATATCACAGTAATCGAAGCCTGGAGAGGTCGTGGTAGGAAGATATCTACTTATTGGCACTTAGGATGCTAATGAGCTTGGTCAACTGACTTGACCGCGCAAAGTAAACCACGGTGTTTGCTCTTATACAGTAAGCTAGCTGCCAGTATAATAAACTTAAATAGCATGAGAGATCGACGCTTGCAAATTTGTTGAAGTTACACTCTCGGCTGATATAGAAAGTTACAAGTAATAGGACTAAAATACCAGTGAGGAGCTCCTACTTTTTACAAAAGTTCAATGTTGGGCTAGCAATATAAGGCATTAGATCTGCGATAACGAAATTTCAGGTACAGCTGCTTCTTTCTAGTATATTTGATCTGCGATATCGTGGTTTTCTAGGGTGTGTTTGCAGTACCAGGTTTGATTTAATTCGATTTTATTAAATTGATGTAATATTGCAGTTTGAATTACATAAACTCCGAACGCATCTTTGCGGAACGAGTTTCAACACTTGGGAAAACGTAATGCCTGACGCAAAAGATGAAAAACCAGACGAGCCCGAGAAAAAGGTTAAAAAGAGAAAGTAAGCTGCATCCAAACGACAACGTTTCTGACACAACGTGATTATCCAGAACCAAAACATTCCGCATTTGTCATTTTAAGTCCCACGGTCGCACATGCAGATGCCACATTTGGTTGATATTAGATTATCAAAAGAATATGTATTTTCAACGATAAATAATGTATAGGCGATAACCAAGAATGTATGGTGAGTGTCTCATACAGCGATTATATACCTATCGTAAATATACAAGATGAAAATCGGCTCAAGGGTTTCTGAGCAAGTATTGGTCATGGTAAATGTGGGCTCCATATCGTCGCTAGACCGTTCGTATGCCGTATGCCGTCAGTACAAACGGATTCGGAAACATATGTGCACGCCTGTTCTAAATTAAATAGACCATAGCTGCCCAGCACCATGACATATAAACTATAGCGTTTAGTGAAATCACAAATGCTACCTTCCTGAAATCTCAGGATATGCAACTTTGTAAAGCGAATGCTATGGTTAGAAGCTACATGCTTCTTTATTTTGCAGGAAAGAGAAGAAAAAAGACGGCTTGGGTCAAACTGCAAACGCAAAGCCGCGAAAAACTAAAAAAGTTAAAAAGAGTGAGAATTTGCTAAATCCAACTTGACTAATAACGAAGGATAACGCTGACGCTTTGCGTTTAGGCATTTTCGTGTCATATTCGTCGGATTCAACTTTGAATGAGAGGAAATTTATCGTTGATATGGTGCGACAATTGAAAGAAAATAACTTGGGCGATGATATTTGGTAAATTACTTATAATTCAGAATTATGTATGAGACATCCATGAAAGAATGCATGTGTCGCAATATGACAATTGATAACATGCAAATCGTAAACATGCTTTCACAAGCCTGAAGCAAAATATGTTAGAACATATGACCCATATTAGCAATTCTTAACGTACATTTATGTGCAAATAAGTTAGATATGAGTGATGAGAATCGACAAAAAAACGGATTTCAATTAACTAACAAAATGATCATCAAACGTTATGGTTTGTGACGATTTGCACCGTATAAGCTCGGGCTGAATTAAATTGTATATGCCGTAATACCTCCGAGGTAGATTCTACAATGCGCATGCGCTGTCCGACTCGAGCTGCAGCAAGCGCCATAGCCGGGTGTTGCAGAGTTGTGTGAATGCGATTAAAACAGGCATGTTTAAAACAGGGCACTTGTATAATATGTGTTTGTATTGTTGATTTGTTTTGTTTTTAGCCATGACCATATGAAAAATATCATATAAAATTGCAATATCTGATTCATATGAATGCATGTGCACGACATAGAATGTTCGAAAGTTATAGGCTACTATAATCGTATTCAAGAAATATTTCCACGTGATAAAATCACCAAGAACCGCTCACGCGCAGCAGACTGAGCTGCATAAAGCAGCAATTCCTTCAAATCCGCGCATTATTTTCAATGTTATCCCTAAAATGGTCAGCTTGCACTATGACCATATTTGCAAAATCACACATATAATGTATATTAAAAATATGTCACGATGATAGCGGCTTTTCTCAGAATGAAGGTGCATCAGATAAGCGCTGCGGTTAATTACATGCGGTGGTAACGAAAATCGCCGCTTTCCGATGGATTGAATCAGAAAAAATGGCTCTTTGCTAAGTTTCTAATTTGGCACATTGTTCCCATCTTATTCATCAACATTTCCGCTAGTTTTTGATAGATTTTCATAACGACTGAATGATATCATTATTCTTGTGGTAGATGAGAGAAGTCTTTACGAGTGAGATACAGTGACGTATCCTGGGGAGGGAGTAGAAGCTCTCAAACTCAAAATCTTGAAATTTATGCCAATTATTGGCTGCTGGTCATTGCTCATTAGTTATTACATGATTAGTCCAATATAATACATTTTCCGATAATAGCGGAAGTTATTTAGTGGAAATGGGGTTGCATTTAAAACAAACGGTGTTTTAAAACACTTTGCTTAAAGCATGTTTTAAACAGTGTTTTAAATAAATGCCTTTTTTTTAATTTGTGTTTTTTATTAGTTGTAAAATTATGCTATAATTGCGTAAATACTTTCCAAAAACATGTTGTATCAGCCTACGGACAATTACCACCCGATATAGCCGACGTATATCGATATGGGATAGTTGGAACCCGCAAAATAGTCGGTTCAACATTAATAGTATACAGATATCTCGTCAAAGGAGCTATATTTACCCTATACCGGTATTTCAATTGTCAATGTCAATCCATTATAACGATACAATTGAATATTGGTGACGTCATGGCTTAAAAAACAACAATAAAAAACATGTTTTAAATATGAGCTTTATTTCAAACATGTTTGTTTTAAATTGATTTTTGTTTTAAATGCAACCCAAAGCGGAATACATCAGACAAATCAAATCCGCAAAGTTCGATACGAATGTGGTACATAGCGACAAAAACAAAGTTACTGTCAATAGCTTATCCGACAGTAGCCGCTATTGCACAATGCATGTCTTGAAATCTTGGATTGTACAATGGGTTGATTAATCAGAGAGATAAGCAGACCTAGCGACGCCTGCATGGCTAGCTAAGGCTAAGCTAAATTTTCCAATGCTGAACCGTGGTTTTTCATTATGTTCCACGGTCAAATGTCGGACAACCGGTTGATTAGCGGGCGTTATGACATCACAGAAGTGTATACACAGAAATATGGTTCACACGACGAATCAAATGTAGTGAACTTCGATTTCGTGCAACCATGACGTCACCAATCTTCATTTGTGACTCAACAGCCAATTGGAATCATTGTATGGCTCTTTCAGAATTACAACATTTCATGCTGGTGGCGTCATATTTTGTGTTACGATTGTTGGTTGGTATGCGCTGCTCTTTTGAATTCTCTACTAGCTGCTGACGATTACCCCTGACGAGTGTCAGCCGGAAATATTCGGGTTCATTTCAATATGAATATACTATTCAATTGTATATTAAAGTTCTGTACCTCCAATAAGCTGTTCAATTGAAAATTTAGGGCCAATATGGCTCTTTTGACGAAAAAGGTTCCCGGCCCCTGAACACGGTTTATTAAAACGCATCTTCTAAAGTGCTTAAGTTAAAAACATCGTTTACCGTTCAAAACATATGTTTAAAACGCGCGTTTAAATGCAACCTTAGTTAAATGTGGAATGGGTTTGTGCAGGTGCAGATCGCGGGTCATGTGACTATTGACTTGATTGAAAGAACTAAATACTAATATTGTGCTTAAATGGCTATATACAGCACATCATGTCAGCACCTAATTGACCTTCTTCGAAATAACCAACAGGTTCGACAAAGATGAGGGAGTGGTGAACGATCCAAGCTGGTTGACACTGAGATTGGAAGCAATTGACAGATGTCGCGCCGCTGTACTGCTAATATCTAAGGATTATATGACATGCCCCGTCTCTATCTATGAAAGCAAAGTATGTTTAAACATCGCGGGATGCGTGTTACCATAGTGTCCTATATGGTGTCGACACAAGCAAATCGCACGGTTCAATGAAATTGTATCACGTCACAATTTCCATATGGCTACAGGCAATTTGACGGTGATTTTTGACCGGCTTGCCGAGCATTAAATTTGATGAATTGGGTATCAATCGAAAGCTGACTCTGCACTGATTACGAAAATATAAATTTTATTCCGCTCGCGGCCCTGGAACCCCCACAATCAGCCCCCAATTATTCATTGTCGAGTAGATTGGCAGTGTGACGCAACAATGATGTCTGGCGAAACGAGAGACTCGCTCAAGAGCAAGGATGCGGCCGAGCGGCGAGAGTGGGATCAGCTGACGTCGCGGCAATAGCGATGTGCAAACGCGCCACAGAGAAACGCTGCGCTGTTGATACTTTTTCTATGCGTTTCGGTACAAGCGAGCACACACCAGCCTTTCCTTGACTTGTAAGGGTAGAACTGGGTCCACGGAATGTATTAGGGCCCTACCAATTTTCGCGCAATATCCTTCAGCTGATAGAGATATGTAGGCTACGTCTAAGTAGTCTACATTGGATATGTCAGGATATCGATTGCCTAAGCCCGCTTGTTGCGTAGGGCTCCAGAGACACGTCGCGCTGTTGATGGCGGGTGTCGATACTTTCTATAGTCGCTTTTATGGTTAAGTGTAAGCAGGGAGCATTGAGCATGAGCATACATTACAAGCTTTTATTTGATCCGTATGGGTAGGACTTGGTCCGCGAATGCAGCAGGTAAAATGTTGATTGTTGAATAAAGTTTAACAGCAGGAGTGTCGAATTAAACTGGTATCGCTGTCCGGATTCAATCCGTTACTAGAAAGCTTGCGGGCCATACCTGCCAAATGATTCCAAAATGTTACCATCAAATTCATACCTTTGTTTTTCACTGGAATATATCTGATATCACTATAAACGTTGACGTTGGAAGTTGATTTAGCATTTTTCAATCACCAAATAGTTTTTTTGAATGCCGGGGACCTTTTGCGTCAAAAGTAATACAGTGGTATCACAGATATTTGAATTATATTCATTCTGTAGCCTGTATATATATTCCTAATGTAACTTACGTAATACGGATTTGCAGTATTTTTTTCGCATCTGTGAATAACTGAATGTCCATTGTCCATTCGGCTCAACAGAGTTTGCACTTTTTTGCCTTCTCGGAATTTGGCAAGGTCACCGACGTGGTGCTTATGGGGACTAGAGTGAAAACTAAACACTGTAGTTGTATTACTACAATATGATATATTTACATTATCTAAATTTGCTGTCTTGAGTGAATCTTATTACTTGAAAGTATATTTTTCTTACTAGAAATATCTCTAACAGCTGAAGGATTGCGCGAAAATTGGTAGGGACCAAATACATTCTGTGGACCCAGTTCTACCATTACAAGTCAAGGAAAGGCTGGTGTGTGCTCGCTTTTAGCGAAGCGCATAGAAAAAGTATCAACAGCGCCACGCATCTCTGGAGCCCTACGCAACAAGCGGGCTAAGGCAATCGATATCCTGACATATCCAATGTAGACTACTTAGACGTAGCCTACATATCTCTATCAGCTGAAGGATATTGCGCGAAAATTGGTAGGGCCCTAATACATTCCGTGGACCCAGTTCTACCCTTACAAGTCAAGGAAAGGCTGGTGTGTGCTCGCTTGTACCGAAACGCATAGAAAAAGTATCAACAGCGCAGCGTTTCTCTGTGGCGCGTTTGCACATCGCTATTGCCGCGACGTCAGCTGATCCCACTCTCGCCGCTCGGCCGCATCCTTGCTCTTGAGCGAGTCTCTCGTTTCGCCAGACATCATTGTTGCGTCACACTGCCAATCTACTCGACAATGAATAATTGGGGGCTGATTGTGGGGGTTCCAGGGCCGCGAGCGGAATAAAATTTATATTTTCGTAATCCGTGCAGAGTCAGCTTTCGATTGATACCCGATTCATCAAATTTAATGCTCGGCAAGCCGGTCAAAAATCACTGTCAAATTGCCTGTAGCCAAATGGAAACTGTGACGTGATACAATTTCATTGAACCGTGCGATTTGCTTGTGTCGACACCATATAGGACACTATGGTGTTACCGCCTGTATTTACAATAGGTCGATACCTTTTTAGATCATACTCGAAAGAATCACTTCCGGCGATCCCACAAAACGACCATACATATTCTGTGTCTTATTGGACCCGGTCACGTTATCAAGATCGTTCACGGGTAAATTTTTCACACAGCTAATTAGTGTCATGTAACCTGCACCTAAAACCTATTTCTATGTAACACAGAAACTCTTATGTCAGCACAGGCTGAAGTAGTCGATTTGACGGAATTTTCACAATTATCCAGCGCAGAAAAATCATCATTCGCAGTCGGAGCCCTGATAGAGAGACTTGATCAGGTGCGGTAGACATGACGATATCAAATGTTTCGGATGTAGTAAAACACAAAAGCGTGGTACAGCGAGGACTTTCGAAGACATTGGGCCGAAACAACGGCAAAATAAATCTTACTTATCACAATCATTTCCTTTTGCCGTTGATGAAGTCCCATGTTAGATGTCAAGCATGTTTTTATCCGATACAATCACATGTAACTGACATTATTATTGCTTTGTATAGGCCTACCGGTACTGCGACATACCGGCATTCTACGGCTTAGCGAAAAGCAACGTTAGCCAAGATTCAGAATGAAAATACGCGGTAATTTTCGTATCAGGTTGCATCAATGAAAACGACATACGTTCCACAACTGACAACTCATGATGGAGAGTTTACGGGCGCTTTTCAAGGAAAGCACGTTGTACATTGGTCAACGCATGATGTCAATGAATGGCTTTTTTCGATAGGAATACGAGAATTCTATAGGTATGCATATGCTTGTAGCATTCATGTAGTGTAGTTGAAGAACACAATTCTACTGTAACTCAACTATGGCTTTGCGCCTAGACAAACATTCACCGAGCAATCCGTCGACGGTTTCCTGCTACTAGCTGCGACTCCGTCCGAGTTGCAATGGACGTTAGGTGAGTCTCACTCATCTGCTTTGTTTCGTCACACTTGCCCGACATAGCCGTACTTCAGGGAATGTTCGTCTTTGATTCGACGTAACATAATGGCACAGTAAATCATACGCTGCTAATCTAAATCGGTATTTAAGGTGGGATAACCAGCCTCATGCAAAGTAGTCAACATTGCTAGTCAAGTAGACTAGCAGTGGAAATTGCAAGGTCAAAATAGTATCCAGTTAGCATTTTTTAAGTAGATTCTACCGAGGATTCGCATCGTTCCACTCTCTGGATTGCCACATGCATCAATGCAACTAACATGAAATATCGAAAGATAGCACGAATAATGCAATAAATAGCGAAGTGGTATGTTCCACAGCGAGGCCTACAATACCAGTTTGCTCCTAGTTCGAGCCTGGTGGCTTATTGGCCTGGTGTAAAATGGCCATTGTAGTCGAAACACGGTGGATACCAAAACAACAACAGGCCTAACTTTCAAACAGCCTATACATTTACCGTGATAACGTCGCTATTTCTCCCAGTTGTTACGACAATTTCACTGATTAAAGTGATAAGAACCTACCCCTAACCTATCAAGCAAAAGGAAGTAGTCTGAAGTCATAACTACCGGTGTAAGTAGCGAAGTAGGCTAAACTTATCTCAGTACTTCGAAAAAGTATAAGTACGCTGTTATACTGACCACCATTGCGTAAAAGTACATCCAAGCGACAATGTGGACGAAATTTAACCTAATGCATGCAGTTTTTCCCTATTTATTAATTACTGTATAGTCGTTTGAAACCCTGACAAGAATTGCTCATTTCGGCACTCACAGCCACACAGACTGTTACAGCGAGGGTAGCATTTAAAACAAACGGTGTTTTAAAACACTTTGTTTAAAACATGATTTAAACAAAGGCAGATTAAAAAATGTGTTATCTCCAAGTTGTAAAATGAAGTTGTCAAACCCTCAAAATAGTCGGTTCGACAGTTACAGTACAGATATTTCGTCAAAGGAGCTATATTTACCCTATATTTTCAATTGTCAATGTCAATCCGTTATGACGTCACACTTGAATATTCGTGACGTCGTTGCTTTCAAAAAACACAATAAAAAACATGTTTTAAATTAGGGCCTTGTTTTAAACATGTTTGTTTTTATTTGATTTTTATTTTTTGTTTTGGATGCAACCCTAATTACAGCATCGAAAGGGGTTCGCATAGCAAGTGTATAGTATCTTCCGTGATGATATTTCGATGAAATTTGCAGGAGTGGATTCGAAAATAGCAAGAAAAAAGATAAGTACGCAACTTACGCATATCCTCGAAAAAGAACAGAAAATTGAGGAGAACTGGCATCTCAGAGCTCGCGTCACTCGACCGAAGTCGGATCATGTCTACATAATTTACGATCCTAACGACGCCCGGCTAGCAACTAATCTCAATGCGGATATTAGCCGAAGAGGGTTGAAGGTAACCTCCGCCTGTCCATGAAGACTTGAATTCACATGAACAGACCGTCGTCATGTTTTCAAAGGTTCTCACGCACGGTGTATTAGGACAATCTCGAGATGAATTTCTCCGGTTGAATGGTGGCGCACTAGCTCAATGCAGTCGAGTGGTTTGTGTGCTTACTGAGGCGGCCGCATCGTCACTCTTTGTATTTCATGAAGCGATGATTTGTTCCTGGCTGGGAGGCGGTCGCACAATAATTTCCGCCACATTCAACAATGTATGGGATAAATTGAAAAATCCACTGAAAGCTGCTTTAGGTAAATAAAACAAGGTGAACATTCCCAATGTATCTCGCCACCGCCATCCTTATTTGTCAGGTGATTCACTAGCAATTGATTTTGAAACAAAAATGTATTCGGAAAGCATCGATATATTGGAGCATCAACTGAAGCCCCCGGATAGAATTGCCGGTATTGTTTTGGAGCAGGTTAGCTCGTTTTCCATAGCGTATTACACGGTCGTATCGCAGAGTGAAATCTCTTTTGCAGGCATATATCGATCGAATGAACGATGGTTTACTGCCTCTTCGGCAGTTGTGCTCCCGCAGCTCCATCGCGATACCTCAGACGCCATCTCCGTTCGCAGATGAAGTGATGCACGCAAGAGTTTTTATTAGTTATCAATGGGATATGCAAGCAAAGGTAAGGAAACCCGTGTTATTTTGAGTGATATAATTGCGAACAGCTCCAATGATCGTTTGATAAACCCGGAGGAGTTCATTTGAACTCGTATCCAGCTCGGTGTTGGAATCAAGTCATTACCTTCGAGTCGCAAGTCATCTCGAGTCATTGCACATTTGGACTCGAGTCAAGTCAAGTCACTCGATTTATGGAGGTGACTCGAGTCAAGTCGCAATTCAAGTCAAGTTGTGTTTTGTAAGTACGAATAATGATTTGATTACGTTATTGCATTTTGCTAGCTGTTTGAAATTCAGATTGAGTCAGCATTTATTTTAAATCGAGGGATGAATACAGTTAATTTATCCGCCAAAATAGAGAATAGAATACGAACCTCAGATAGGGGTAACGAATTGATAGGATGCATCACCCAACTACATATCCATGGGATATAATTTAAGCCTGCGCCAATGGTTGACCAGTAATGTAAACTTGTAAATTATATTCGAATTCAATTTAAATCATGCAAGAGACTCACCTAGCACCAATGACCAGTCTTAAGAACAGAGATAGATATCTTATAAATTATATTACTTTACTGCATTTGTAAAGTATAGCGATTTTTATCGACACCGATTACTTGATGACTTGAAATTAACTCGTAACTTTTGCTCCGAGTCACGAGTCAATCCGCATTTCTGGAATGCTGGGTCAAGTCAAGTCAAGTCATACGAAAAAGGTGACTCGAGTCATCTCAACACTGACCAGCTTTGTATATATCTAAATTGACGATGTGTAAATTTAGGTTTTGCGAATCGCTGACCATCTTCAAGAAATTGGTATGCCCTGCTGGGCCGATCTGACAATGTCGACGAGGCCATCTTTATCGCGAATGAGTGTGAGAACCCATTCCTCGAATAATTCCGTCATTGATGCTACGCAATCAGAGACACTGAAAACGCACATTCAAAGGAACATGAAGGTAATGAGACTTACAGGGAGTGGAAGCAACATGAATACACATAGTGAAATAATGCACAATTGCACAGGGTTAATATGCTACTACTGTACCTGTAGGCCTACTGTAAACGAAAATCGTGTAAATCACCGATTTAAATCACAGCGTTGGGTACAAATCAATTAATGGCGCTTTCTGGTATGCATCTTGCTTCGAGGCCCTTTCCATTGGATGAAAACGAGTTAAATACACAAACTATTTTGGAGAGCTATCCCAAGGGGAGTATGTTAAGTTTCGCAGTAGGCCTACCATCCCAAGAAGGCGACAATGGGTAGTACACGTAGGGTTGTATTTAAAACAAATGTGTTTTTTCATGCCGAAATTTTGCTAATATACACATATTTCCTACCCATATCTTTACAGTGTAAATACATTGCAAATGAACAGTGAGGTAGCCAGGAGTGGAAAGGCGGATTAGACACTCCCCCTCAATGATGAATTAATTGTGACGTCATCCTGATTTCTACTACGTTTCCGTCATTTCATAGTTACAAAAGTCACACACCCTTCCACCCGCCAAATCGTCATTTGGTGCTTCTAAATTTATATCTTATCCATACGGTTGGAAATGACTGTGATGGAAAACAGACATATCACGAATTGTACTTATGAGGCGATTAATCCGGTGATACGCAAAATGAATTGAGACCTATATCTATGGGTGGTAACTTTCATATTAGAGTATACCATTGAGTGTCAACACGCACCTTTTTCTTAAAATATATAGAATCACGGTTTAGATTTAGAAGATACACACAAACAAAAATTCTCTAATATATTTCCTATGTTGCATTTCAGACTGCAAGTGTCGTGTTATGTTGTGTCACACCGCAGTACGCAACATGCGCGAACTGTGAACAAGACCTAAATCTGGCGATAAGTCTGCAGAAGCCAATATTACCTGTCATGCTTCGGTGGGTTTCGTGGCCTCCGGAAGGCACCAGTGAGCGAGTAAGAAGAATCATGGTGCACCTGCCAAAGCCTGTAGACATGAGCAATGAAAAACTGTACAGAGCTAATCTATCGATTTTAACGGAAAAGGTGTCGCAGATTGTGAATTCTACTCCTAAAAGTCCGAGATAGAGTTCCTTGTTTGCTAGCAAACGTTACTGAATGGGCGGCGGTAGCAGCATACAGTGGCTTCATTTATGATGCTTCATAAGTATACAACGCGGTATCTCGTCTCACTTAACTACATTATTCATTGGTAGTATATCTCTTCCTTTAAATTATCTATTTGTAAATATATGTGATATTATCATATAAATATCTTGAACAGCCGCCAAACACTTTTACCGAATTGTTATACCTGTACATTGTACGTTGTACAATATACAATACATTGTACGTATAGTCTGAATTATATTTTCACGTTTTACCTTCGTGCTTAAATTTTTCATGTTTTTCATTCCACTTCAATAAATCTTGTGCTCTATTTGGTCGTGATCAATACAGATTATTTGTTAAGCCAATAGATATCTATCGATTTTGTTGATGCAATAGTGTCCGATGACGATATTCCTCTATATGTCGTATAAGGTTCGCTCTGACGGGGTGCGGTCATACAGGCACTTGGTCTGTGATAGTCAATGCTACAGTTCGTATTCGGCCGTCCACTTAGACTATAATGCGGCAAAATACTATTTCGACAAAGATATACCACCATTACACACAGTTACACGAACACTTACAATATGGTCAAGCCATATTCACCTTCCTGGTCACGTCGGTGGTAATATCGAAATTTAAGATGACAATTATGGCATTTGAGCAGCTGGTTGCATACAGCCCTCAATGTTACGTAATCTTTGCCCTGGCAGGTTGAGCTCATTCTCAGTCAACTTGGGTCATATACATCAAACCAACGGAACTCACCGATTTGCGGTACCACAGTACGGCATTCAATTCAGCGTCTTTCCGTCGCATGTGCGAACTCAGAAAAATATTCTTATGACGCACCATCAATACATATTATTATGCTTTATTTTGTCAATCCAGTGATGACGCAAGATGGATGTTCATTGTTCATTGTTCATGGATAACATTGAAGTTGAGGCGTGAATATCAACCAATTGTTGCGTAATGCAGAGTTGCCTCCCGTGCATCATAGACACGATTAGTGATTTCATCACGTGAAAATATATCTTGAATGCAAGTACAACTTTCGATCCCACTACTTCGTGCGCAATTGCACATGCATTAAATTAACCATATATTGTAATTGTATATGTCGATGGCTAAAAAAAAGAAAACAGTGAAACACATGCTTTAGACCAGGGGCGGGCAACTTCTCCAGTCGGCGGGCCGGATATAGGAAAATTAAGTACTTGGCGGGCCGGATTGCTGAATCGACACATTATTCGCCCATTTATCCACATACACAAGGAATAAATCGTATTTAATGAATGTATTTTAACGACAGTAATGCCACTTCAAAGTCAGTTCTCGCCGATAATGACGAGGATATAATGTCGATTTGAGAACAGCATTGTCATACAGGCGCCGCCATGTCTGCTTCTCTCTGATCATAGTGTCCTATATAGTGAGGACACAAGCAAATCTCACGGCTCAGTGAAATTGGTCTACGTCACACTTTCCATTTGGTCAAAGGCAATTTGACGGTAGTTTTTGACCGACTTGCCGAGCATTAAATTTGATAAAACGGGTATCAATCGAAAGCTACCGCGATGCTGGTTGCGAAAATATAAATTCTATTCTGCTCGAGGATCTGGAATCCCCAAAATCAGCCTTGAATGTTGCATTGTAACGGACTTTGGTATTGTGACGCAGCCATGCCGTCTGAGCAGCTCAGGAGCAAGCGCGCACGAGAGTAAGAGTGTGAATGCTCAATCGGTTGCGCAACGATGACCAATACGCTTGCGGTTTACTCTGCTCCTCACCTGCTCCCAGACGGCATAGTTGCGTCACAATACCAAACTCCGTTACGATGCAACATTGGAAGCTGATTTTGGGGGGTTCCAGGACCACGAGCAGAATAGAATTTATATTTTCGCAATTAATACCGCGATAGCTTTCGATTGATACCCGTTTTATCAATTTTAATGTTTGGCAAGCCGGTAAAAAATTACCGCCAAATTGCCTTTGACCAAAGGGAAAGTGTGACGTAGACCTATTTCACTGAGCCGTGAGATTTGCTTGTGTACACACCTTATAGGACACTATGGTGTGCTCAATCAACTCACGGTGCAATCCCTAATTAATATTTCAAGGTGTTCGATAAGCCCGGTACCCCAAATTTACCAATATATCAATTCATCAGGGCTGAGTAGGTGATGAGATAGCGTCGTTGTTCAACTGTGTTCAACCGCGGCATCTACGAAATTTGAAAAGTGGCCCACGACCCGTTTTGAGTTGGCGTAAGCGGTGTCTTACAAAAGCCTACAAGTGTGCCGTGCTACAAGTCGGCGGTTACGGAATCAAAAATTAGAAATATCGGTCTGGTGTAAATGACCATTGTAGTCTACCAACACCATGATTACCACAAACGATATTAGGGTTGAGTACATCATAAATGCCGATAATGCAAGTCTTCTCGCTTCGACGAACTTACGTGCAAGCTCCACTCGCACGCTGCGCAATGCGCATACAAATAACATACAGTCACTAAAATTTGACGTAGTAAGCAAGTAGCGGGATATCTCGGCAGACTGTAGCCGCGGGCCACATTATCATATAAGACGGAAAACTGTCCGCGGGCCGGACAAAATCCCTTCGCGGGCCGGATCCGGCCCGCGGGCCGTAGGTTGCCCACCCCTGCTTTAGACAATGGTCCTGTTTTCACATTTCACATCCCCGTTCTGAATGTATTATCCTTCTTGTACACAACCCTACCGAGAAATGAGTCGAAGTTATGTATATAAAAGCAGATCCTTCCAAAATCATGCAGAAATGATCTATTTTATCAATCGCTCTTTCGATATTAATATGGTAATTTGTTGGGTATCATATGTTGAACGAACATGAATGAAATCAACGCTCGGTATGCCCTGAGGCTATATTTATGTCGGCTTCGGTATTTTTGGTGAGACGCTATACCAATACTCTGATCGAAATGACAGTACCAATCAGATATCACTGGGGATTATTTTTCATGACACAGGTCGTACAGGAGCGATGGAATATTTCTTCTTTTTCTATTCAATACCGCTGATAACAAGGGCGGTAATCGAAAATCGCCTATTTGTATTTCACGCTTAGTGGAGTTTCGGTACCTAATCTAGGAAATCTCTCATCTCAGATGATGGGATGATTTTAATTTCTATAGATTCAACCTCGGTATGTATCGATTTTTGTACGGTGCATCCAGGCTTTGCGTGCGTCAGTCTCATTCATAATTTATAATTATGACTTATAACATGGCGGTCTAATTGCGGGAATGAATCACTGGGTTTCAGCACGTACTAAAACAAGTGTATGCCTCGTTCAGGTGACCAGGATGTTGGAAGTGTCTTGGCCATTCATTTTCAACGAGGAATTCCTTCGAAAAAAGACAATAGAATGTACTTCTGCCAGGCAAATCGGTCTCGATAGTCTATGATAATTTCCGGCATTGGGAATTGAAGCATTATAACGAACCGTTCGGATTGCCAAATACTCGAAAACGTGCGAATTCCTCAGACGTTGCAATGCACGGTTGATTTGCTGAAGATTCACGGGTGTGCGCTCAGGCTGTTCAGGGCGGTATTCCAAACGCGATACCGGCATTTCGGTTTCCAACCGCAATCAATCAACTCTGGATAGAGTTTCGTAGTTTCTTCGACACCGTGTCTAGTGTGACTGTCGGTTATACCTCGTAGAACCGACCAAGCTCAAGATTTAACGCGAGTTTTGTTATGTAAATGTAAATGTTAAAAGTTACTTAGCAACTTTTTGCGTCGCGAAAACTCTACTGCGACTTTACGGCGTTAGATAAATATAGGTCAGTGACGAATTAAACAGTGGCAGGTGTCTTCATTTTTAGTCTGTGTTTTGGGCTGTCTAAATGATAATTTCTAAAAATAGGGGCACTCAAAGATCAGTAGATACAGCGGGAAAGACCTCAAAGAAACAGGTCATTAAATCCGTTGCAGACAGACAGATCGCATGTTAGCAATCAGCTTGTGAAATCAAAGGAATCGTTTGGACTATTTCATTGGTTCTCGTGGCAAAACAAATATGCTCTCGGGCAATGCTATAGTTATCGGAAGAACAATTAACCTCGGCTCCAGAATCATTGCTCAAAGTGCTCACTGCTCATACAGTGCTTTGAACGCACGCCGCTACGTAACAATGCATCATTAGGTTGGTATTGTCGTCGAGTTCAGTTGCTGGCATGTTGGCAGACAAGGAATTGAGATTAAGATAGATCGTGTAATTCCTACCACAAAACTTTTTCGTGCCATTGTAGAATTATCATACTGTCTGTTCGTACCTTTATCATACGATACAATTGGGTTAACTTGGCGCGTTGGTCACGGTGGTCGGCATAAAATTACGAATGTTTTTTTTTACGTTCCCTGTGCACCAAACTAACGCCTAGACCTAATTGTGTTTTATAGTGTAGTAATATGAAGTATCTTAGCTAAATATGATTATATCTATATGCTGGCGTAGCCAAGAAGTTTAAGGCGCCCATGCCCCAACCAAATTGTGACTCCATCCATTTTCACTACGCCGCAATGGATATTCGTGACGTTAAAAACATTGTTAAAAAACAATGCCCCTCTACCTACAAAAGGAAGGTAATTGCATCCTGGCTAGACGTCTATGCATCGATGGTATTCAGAAAATAGTAGACCGCGTCAGGTAAATAATGTTGATTCTTCGACACAGGCTACAACGTCGTTCTAGACCAGGAGCATGTGGTGAATTTTTTCCTCATTTATCAGATTCTATATCACGGTTACAGTTCATCACAGTAAGGAAAATTAAATAGATGCAATTTATTTATTATTGTGCGAAAATATCGAGACGAACACACGGTGATAAGCCAAGGTATAGCTTCAACTCTACGCGAGTCTCTACAATTTAGATCCGAACTAACATCCTTTCGATATAGGACATTGATGATCACAAAAATTGCGCATTTCACTCACAATATCAATCGAACCGAGCCGCACTTGGGCGAAAAATATAGTACGATAGTTTTCGTCAAAATCCAACCTTACCATGCCGATTCCTTGTTGGCTATCTGGCACGCTGACTGGCTTCAATTCTCGAGTAATATATCTTATCCGGGACAAGTTACCTCTATGCAAATTAGGCAAAGCAACGTTAGATGTGTTGTTATGTACTATCCATTACAGTGGAAGCACGCCATACACTCCTAGTCAGACTTGGACAACTAGAAATTTTTTAGCTTTTTTGAATTAGATTAGAATTAGAACTAGAGCTCCACAGATTTTTCCAAATTAGATTAGAATTAGAATTAGAGATACACAGTTTTTCCAAATTAGATTAGAATTAGAATTAGAATTAGAGCATCACAGCTTTTCTAAATTAGATTAGAATTAGAATTAGAGTTACAAAGCATTTTCCAAATTAGATTAGAATTAGAATTAGAGCTACTGACTTTCGCAAAAACTTGGAAATTGAATGAAATTGTGAATGGGAAATGAATACAGCAAAATCCGTTCACATCAAATCACAGTGCGTGGTACAAAATGCCGTCAGGCGATAAGCGCCACATATTTTTGTTTAATAAACAACAACAACAAAAACAACAGTGCATTCCCATACCCATGAGAATGGGTAACTTCAGTACACCAAGCTTGACTCGCTTTCTACTTTACCAGGGGTCACCGCAATCGCGGTCGTCGATCTGATTTGAGATTTTGGAAATACGCGAAATAAAGCATTTTGAATTGCTAAAATTGATTTCAGTTTCAAATTATTATTATTGTTGTTTTTTCAAAATAAGCAATTCGCCCGTGCCCAACAACACTATTTGACACTATCTGAAACGGCTTCGGCGATGGCAACAGCATTCCATGGAGAGACAAGTGATACCAATAAGCAAATTGCCTTCACATGCAATGGCCCAGACATCGCCAAGACTGAGACGCTTAGAAAACGATGTATAGGACGTCCCCACAAGATCAATCTTTAGGATGAGATAGTCTTTCAGATATAGTGAGATGTCTGGCTAGCCCCAATATCGATTCACTAGTCGTTCAAAAGCGTTGTGGATGTCGGGTATCGTACGCAGCTCACAATCGTTCAAAATAAAATGAAGTTCATGATCATGATATTTCTTGTTGTATTTGTACTACTTTAATAAAATATTACCTTCTTTTGTGGTAATCATGGACATTGCCCAGTGCCCACGTTAGTAAGAACGGTGTTGTACTAACGTAAAGTTTTAAAAACTAGAATGCTGTTCGCAGACTACAAGCTACTCTAGCAGGCTATTAGTCGCCATAATAACTACTATGACTGCTCGGTGTATGTAAGGCGATGGCGGCTTTGCACTGGACTCCCCTGCGCGAGAGTATTCTTGCAAGTCACTGCAATATGACTCTGACAAAGAGGAATTTTCAGGAAAACAATCAATTAGATTAGAATTAAAATTAGAGCATAAGGACAATTCACAAATTAGATTAGAATTAGAATTAGAGCATAAGAACATTTCACAAATTAGATTAGAATTAGAATTAGCGCTTGGAAACATTTCACAAATTGGATTAGAATTAGATTACTGGCATTTCGCTCTAATTCAGTGAAATTTGACAACTAGAATTATCTAGTTGTCCAAGTCTGCTCCTAGTCTCCTACTATAATACATGGAGTGTGAATGTTAGCAATATCTTTCAATTACAGATTTGGAATATTTGGCTTTCAATTCAACAAATTTATGAAACGAATTGGATCAAAATGAAAACTCGCCGTGGATTTTATCTTGTCATATTCTTTATCATATTTGATATCAATAAGACGACGTCTCAGGCCACTCATTCGCACTGGGCAAATGCGAAGAGGCATTGGAGTTTCAAACAACTCTGCGGCGCGGAGGTGACCAAAATTTCCAATTCAGTCAGTATAGAACGACTGAAGAGATATATACTACCGGTAATGCTACCTGCTCGAACACCAGGATCGCGCGGCAGCCTGCTCGTTCAACAGGTGATCTCAAATATCACCAGGGATATACTAGGATGGACTGTTGAGTACGATACTTTCCAAGACAAACCACCAGCACCGTATCCAATGATTCAGTTTACAAACATAATCGCAACTCATAATCCTAACGCTAAGCGGCGGCTCGTACTGGCGTGCCACTTTGACACGAAGGTCAGTCCAGTGGGATTCGTAGGCGCCACAGATTCAGCAGTGCCGTGTTCTATGATGATTGAGATAGCTGTCGCCTTGAGGAATCATTTACGAACGCGTACCGATCTGACTTTGGAATTGGTATTCTTCGACGGGGAAGAGGCTTTCGTACAATGGTCAAGAACAGACTCGCTATATGGATCTAGGCATCTAGCCGAAAAATGGCAGAAGGAAGCTTGGCCGCCGTTATCTTTTTCATACCACAACAGATTAGATTCGATCGACCTGCTGCTTCTCCTAGATCTCATTGGCGCCGCGAATCCGCGTTTTCACAACAGCATAGCTGTGCCCTCGACACATTTCCACCAACTTATTCGCATCGAAAAGAAGCTGTACGGGCAAAACACTTATTTTCAATCAAGGCGGATGACGGATTACATAGAAGACGACCACTTGCCATTCTACAGGAAAGGAGTACCTATTCTCCACGCTATCGCGAGACCGTTTCCTACTCAGTGGCACACTCTAGCGGATAACTTTCAGAATCTCGAATTCGGAAGCATCGAGAAACTAACCCGTATTTTCGCAGTTTTCGTGGCTGAATATTTGCACTTAGACGTAGGTGTGTCAGCGTCGGAATGTAGTAGTGGGTAAACCACTTTTCCGCATAACATCATGGGCTATACCGTTGCTCAGTGACCTAGACTGATTGCATTTGGACACTCGTTCAAATTTTGTACTATTCATGACAAGCAGTAGTCTCATTCAAATGCAAAATAAACAAAATTGCAAAATAAACCGAAGAGATGTTTAGAAATACAGTAGTGTATCATTGTATTTGCTCGGTAAACACAGCTCACGAGTAAAATTGGAAAGGAGATAAAAAGTATGGAAAGTGAACTTACGCGGTGTCGACAATGACCTGTGCAATTGTATAACCGTTGTACTACTGTTACAGTACACACAGAGGTGGCTAGAGTAGTCATTATTGGTACTCATGTAGCATTAGAAGTAGAACTATAAATTTCTACCCAATTAA
This sequence comes from Botryllus schlosseri, assembly GCF_051294905.1. Classification (NCBI taxonomy): domain Eukaryota; kingdom Metazoa; phylum Chordata; class Ascidiacea; order Stolidobranchia; family Styelidae; genus Botryllus; species Botryllus schlosseri. The sequence continues at coordinate 19,916,422 of NC_137245.1, read as the reverse complement.
ATTTCAATTACTTTAAAAATTTCAGGGTGCATGTTCTTGACGGACGGAAAATGACCAGTGGAACTACAAATAGATGCAATGATCTTAAATATATTCAATTATCGTCATACATGGGCTATTTCGCTAAGTCGTAACGTTAATTTATCTCATAAGCGCAGTGGAAACATATCCCAAACTGCTTTCTCACTTTACAATATCCATAATCTAAAATGTAAGTTATTTTGCTCAAAAACTGTTCAGTAACTGAAGAAGTAGTCAAATAATTCAACCACTCGAGTAAGTAACTGCGCAAGTAGTCAAAACCAACTTGAGTACTCCGAAAACGCAGAAGTTCGACGTTACTGACCACCTCTGAGTACACAGGACGATATTCAGAACTGCATAGTCTCGCAACCTGCAACGTCATGATTGTTCGTCTAATTTTGGTTAGCAACGTTGCAGTACCCCGCCACAGCGAAATGCACAGCGACAATCAAACTCTCGCGCTAAAAGGAGACATATTGAAACATTCGATAGCACTACGTTCTCATCCAACGTACGCGCACGAGCATAGGGAGCATCGCCGCGGTAGAGAGTAGAGTCTGTCGGAAGCTGGAGAGCTGGAAGAATAGCAAAGTTCAAGACAAATCACATGTGTCCCACTCTCCGTTCAAATAGCTGGTCACGTGGTTGCAGCTTCAAGTACGATATCGTACCGCAACATACCATACAGCTTCAGGTAAACATTCCCCGCCGCACCAATCAAAACACCGGCGGTGATTCTGCCTCGTCGAGGTCTATATAGATATCGGAATCCGACAGCTTGCATTTGACACCGTTTTGCTCATCGAACTCAATTTGCAGCACTCCGTCTCGCAAATGCCTCCCGTTCAAGTTAGTCACGGAATGCTGGGATGCGATCCGCCTCCTGGCCCCGCCCGCGCTCGCAGTCGACAGCCTCTTCCTTTGCTGTTCCCTTCTCTTGGCTTTCTGCACCACCGCGTACACAGCGTGTTTGTCCAAGGGAAAGACAGTCTCTACGAGGTCGGCCCGCGGCTCTTTTGGGGAAGATTGTGCGATAGGCTTGGCGCGAGCTTGTGACGCGTACGCTTCGACGTCAGAGAGAGGCACCTCGTCGTAGATGTGTTCTGACAAAATAGTACAACATAGAATAAGATCATGAGGTGTTCAATGCCGTTACCTTTGCTACTGGCGTAGAAGCACAGCTAACGCCGTACATTTGTGCCAAATTACAAGTAGAAGTAGCAATTTCCAATTTTCCATGATCTCAGATAGAGGTATGCTGTGGTTTAATTATGGGTCTTCAAACGTAACCGAATATGACAGTTAATCCTTGGCAACTTCTATTCAGCGCAAGGGTAAACTTTGGAAATTAGAAAATTCATCAAAAATACGGCCCGTCGTTGTCGGCCTACGCTACTGTGGGACATTGACAAATACCATACATTGGACATTGACGAATCATGGATATCAGGCAAATAATGATCAACGCTCAGTGTCTAGCGGCTGCAGCGTATGAGCAAGCCCGTATAGCCGGATTACTCAGAATTAAACGCCAGATATTAGCTGTGACGTGACTTCTTTACCAGTTCTCACTATCGATGCAGGGTAGCAACGTGCCTGATACACGCTTCCTCGTAGCTAAAACGCATGGAAACTTACATAAGGGTTATGTAACCAACGAAGAAATGAATAATATATAGCTAATTCAATTGTGTTTGCCTTGTAGCCTGTCTTATGCAAGCAAGAAACCATGTTACATTTGTCAGATGTGTCAGATATGGGATGATTAGATTATACTTCAACTTCAACCATGTAATCGATTGCGATTGAGATTACTTCTGAATCACGCGATTGCGATTACTATTACAACACAATCCTGAAGCAGTCGATTACGATTACGAATGGATGGAAAAGTAATCACGATTACTCACTATTACATGTGTTTTGCTTTTAAGACAAAATAACGGTTGCGATAAGAAGGCGTCATGAGAGAACAAGTTTGTGGCGTTATTTGGTTGTTACGTATATTCATTGCGTAACTTTATAAGTGAAGAGTTCCCTACGATTTTTGTTATATCCACAAGACTACGACCCAAGCTAACATGGTGTATCAGCGGATGGCTATGGCGGCAGATTCAAATGTTGAGTATAACATTGCGAAATAACGATTGGTGCCCCTTTCAGGTGCGCAATCTGCACAGTGCACATGCTCCTTGCGAAGCAGCAACGTTCAAACAGCGTTTAACTAAGCATAACCAAACATCGATGATTACGTTACTATTTTAAACTATACTGGCAGAGTGGTGTGCGGGTATGCGGGTAGTGCTGTGTATTGGTATCCTGACATACGGCATGGCGTAGATTCTTTCAATCGGTCCTTACTACGACATCGAATATCTATTTATGTATATACTTGTGGCTAATACGCTACACCAGTGCTTTTCAACCTGTGTGACGGTTCGCACTGGTGCGAACGAAAGAAATTGCAGTGCGAATGACGAAGGTGGTGCGAATAGTGCGAATGAAAATCCGGGTCAAGTGCGAATGACGAAGGTGGTGCGAATGGTGCGAATGAAAATCCGGATCAAGTGCGAATGAAAATCGTGATTAATTGTTAACTTTTCTGATGAGGAATAATTCAAATAAACTTATTAGGAAATTTAGAATCAGTGTAACTTTTGTAGTTGCGACGCAATTGTAAAAATTTGATACGACGCACCACTAATCGTAGCTCTTACAAGCCGTAGTGAATTGTTATTCCCACACTATAATTATTACGTCACGAAAAGTCTGGTTTGTACGCTGGTGTAGTGGCAGTGTAGAGATCTCTACAATCTCTATAGTGGCAGAGATATAGTATATCAGTCCGTCTGACCCTGCGACAGGCCCCAAAACGATGTCAAATTGACTTTCTGCTTAACTTGGTTAAGCAAGCATCATATTTTCGTAATAACTGGTCGATTAGCGCGAGGTACGAGGATAGTAGTAAATACCATCATTACAGCTACTCACATTTGCAAGTTTACTGTAACGTAAAGTTTTACCCCTTCATGGTTATTAAAGTAGGGACCGTAAAGGGTATAATTCTGGGTCGGCACGGTGCCATAGCAGTCTGTTAATGTGTGTGCAATATTTATTGAATTTATTGCAAAAAATCCTGCGATCGTTTTTGCATATCCAAGGTCACTGAGTTGGGTACTGTAGCCAATAACTGAGACGCGCAGCAAATATGGTATATGGCATGGAATTCATGATCAAATTTGTCCGACTGTTTTTTTCTGAAAATCATGGTTGAAAACCGTTGGGATGAGCTAGTGTAGGGGTGTGCAGCCAGCGAGTTTAGGCCTATGAGACTCATTAATTTCGAGGCCAACCCCTTCTGCGTCGGGGCACATGAAGACGTAAAGTTGTGGCGAACAAACCGCTGATAAAATGCGGGGCCAAAAACATGAGCGGCGCAAAACCTCGGTCTAAAAATGACCGATGCTTGATGGCCAAACCTTTCGAGATGGATTGGATATACTCCGTTGTCGGCACAGAATAGTCGCGTTCTTGCAATCTGAGTATACAGTGTAGTACAACTGTGATACGTAGATGAATTTAATTTGCCCTAATTTGAAATTGCGTACGTCAGACACGTGTTGTAGAGCTGTGTAGGTTAGAATTGTGATGTGCGAGTTCTGTATGTCATATATACACGTAACATCGTAGCATACAACTGTAATATTAAATATAAATTGCTCTTCATGGGTGAGGCTCGGGTCGCGAGATGCCACAAAAACTCAGATCTTGGTGGAAGTCTAAAAGCTGTTTACCGTTAATAAACTGTTATGGATTCTCAAGTTAGATTAATGTGAAGAGTAGAACACGCAGTACCATGAGTTATTTGCTCTTCCCATAAACATGCGAGACAGAAGTTGGAGCAACGTATCATCGGGTATCGAGCTCTAATGTGCCAACTCTCCTTGGTCGTTTTGCACCTTATGTTCCAAAGACATAGGACAAAAGCCTCACCACAAACATATGGGTTTTTCATCGTCAAACGGGACCTCTGTGTCAGCTCTCAAAAACGATTTCTGCCAGCAAGCATTTTTCACTCGCGAAAAATACGCTGTATTTAGGATAGGAGTGCAGAACAGATTTTAAGACCGGGCCATCCAAGCACTAGTAGAAGTTCTTGTACAAATTCCGAACAACATTGTTTGTCGATAAGGATTGTATTGAAATAATTGGAAGTAAAACGAGCGAGAAATTTGCCTTTTTAACGAGACATTTGATAGCTTAAGCTACATAGTTATCCAATTTGTTGCACATCTGAACAAATGTTGAGTAGAGTCTATTTGTATAACATTTTTCGATTAGTTCGTGCGAATAAAATTTATTTCACAAAAAAAGTGCGAATGGAGCTCAAAAAGGTTGAAAAGCACTGCGCTACACTATGACGAGCGAAAATAATACTTTGAAAATCGAAAATCTGAAAATCGGATGTTTCTGCTATCAATAACCTGATATAATTTCGCATTATCAACACATAATATCACCTTGTTCACGAGTTCAGTTTGTGTTGTAGTCGTTCCTCGTACAAGTAAAAAGTAATCGCTCATATATAAACAAATCTATCAGATATGTGACATATTCGATTATGATGACGAATACGTCCGATTTTTTCAAAATGTAATCGATTGCGATCATACGATTACTCGAAATGCTGTAATCGTAGTAATAAGACACGCATCCTGCTAAGTATAGTCGATAGTGATCCCTATGCAATTCTTATTTGCAATACATATTTATAGTAACTTCATTTATGGAATCGATAGTCTATACTTCCTGAGATATCGTCTTTACATTTCATCCACCATTCGTTCCTATAGGAATGCGTATACGCTTTGCACATTGCTCGGTAGGACAAAAGAATTTCTTAATTTCTTCGTACTTCCACTGTTTGTTTAGTGTGGCAAGCTTTAAAACTGTATTCGCATGAAATTATTTCTCAAACCAATGATTTAATTTCTATTCAATGTCAATGTTTGCATATATGAAAGTCTTGTTAGAATAGATCACCCAGTGTTCTTTAATTACGTATAGATTACAGATCTAGACTTGAATAGGGTCGAACAAGTTTCAAATTTGGTTTGAAGGTTTTAGACTATTTTAGTGACCCGAGAAATTTTTTTAATGAATATATCTGTCAGAGACAATGTAATCTTGAAATTAAATTTATTCAAACTGCAACATAGCATTTCGTTGATGAGTAAATATAGGTTTACGTTCAATGCATTGGAACTAATGTTAAGTAATGCAGGCACGCTATCGATTATAGCATGAATATGAAAGAATGTTTCTGTACCTTCGCCAACACTGTAAGACGAATTTCTGACAACGTCCGGCACGTGACTACCATCACCGTCACGACTGTCCTTCACGTATCTTGCGGTAAGATCGTCAACCGATTCGCCAACTTTCCAATACTCTGCATCAGACACAACCTACAATTTAGGAAAGTTGAGGACTTCAAGAGTCGGCTAGAGTTTTCTAAATTACATACCGATTCGGACGGGCTAATGCTTGCTCCATCCGGTAACGATGGTCGCTCCCGTATCCAAGTAGCGATGCGAAAGGATGAACTATCCACTACCGGATTTCTTCTACCCTTTGAGCGATAAGACGATGTGGAGCTAATAATAGAGTTTCCAGTGGTCGACTTATGATCCTTGCGTCGTACCAATATAATGATAATAATTGACAGAAGTAGTATGAACAACAGTCCAGCGCCTGCACCACCGGCTACGGCTAGTAAATCGAAGGTGTTCGCATTCGGCAAATCGTTCGATATACCGACGAGCGGCGGCAGAGTAACGTTGGGTTGGGAAGATGACGCCTCGGAGTGAGGCAATAAAATCTTAGGCAATGGCACCAGTTTAGTAACAAGTTCATCTGAGATGGATGTATTATATGATGCATAAATAAGAGTTTGCGATTGAGTTACGCTATCGGTGCTTGTAGACGTAGTCGTCTGTTGGATGACTGCACTCCTTGTACCAAAAGATCGAGTCGACAGAGTCAATGAGTTACTTGTAGTCTCCATAATTTCAGTGGAGGCTGAATACAATTCCGGTACGGTGCCGGCGGTAGTTACGAGCAGTGATTGAGTAGTGTCGTTCGGACATTCCCTGCCGTCAGCCGATCGACGCAGGCATCTCGACCGTGTTGCCGTTGATGCTGCCACACCTCCGTCACAATGCTTTTCGTCCACCACGCCCCCGCCTGACTTTTTACATATCCGTACAACTCGCTTTGCGAAACCGCTGTAGTGTTTAGCGACGCAAGGCACAAAACATTGTACTTTAAACTTCGTCCACTTGTACAGTTTGCAGGATTCGAAATTTACGGCGCAGTAAGATCTCTGTCCTTTTTGGAAGCATTCAGAATAAACTGCTTTGGTGTTGGGGCCGCCAGGGCCGTTTTCTTGGCAGTCGGTTTCGATACTGAAAGAGGAATTGACACATGAAGGTTTTGTGTTTTGTGGTGGTTTCGGGAGTACGTATTGAGATGTTGACATAATGCACGTTGGGATGGACCCACAACTTCGTTCCAGCTTCCTTAACTTGTAATAACACTTCAGCCCATTTTTTGCGTAGGTGGCAAACCTTGGGCTGGCTGCTTGTTGTCTTTTTGCCTTCCACCTTGTTGAATTCCCTGACATGGGACAAGTCATAAAATTCGATACGTTCGCCGTGACGCATCCTTCTGACAATCCAACGTGGAACGATTTCCATTCGGGTTGTGACGACGCGAATCCAACGAAACATATACATGTAAATTTGACGAAAATATCCATGATTCATGAGAGGTCCACTAACTCACTCCACCAGCCGGATGACGAAAGAATTTGGAAATATCACACATTCATAAATTTTGCGTATGGGAAATGAGTACCTGGTTGAGACGTGCATTTGTAGTTGAACTGATACGAAAAGCGGCAGTCAATCGTTAGTTATGCCTGAAACGTTCTAGCCTAGCATTATGCATTTTTCTTTCGTTGATAAGAACTAAGCCCATCCCATCTAACCTCACACCGCTTTCAAAATCCAGGCGGTGGGCTGATCCTCATGGATTTATTTACTAAAGAAATGTACTAATGAAAACAGATCATCGCTTTCCCGTGTGAGAGTCATTATTCCAATGTTACCGTACGCTTCATTTTAACCGTAAAAAGAGCTGTGGTGTATACCTGCAGTACACAGATTGAGTGTATAAGAAAACAGATTTCGTTTACAGCCGCCGTTAAGTAAGACAGAAACTGCGTGTGTTCTTTACTACGAGAATCTAAAGCCAGACCTGTAATGTTTTATGAGTCGGGAATACATCGATATAAAAAACAAAGGTTATACGCCTACTTCACCGGTTGGGCACCCTCCTATCTGTTCGTCACATTCCATAGCGTCTTATGTATCGCAATGTTAATTGTGTGCATCCGCGGAAGAAAATAATAGAACCACCGATTATTGTTATTAACACAGTTACACAGCTGTACCAAATAAAATCGGTCACTTCTCGGAAAGCACAATAAATCGAAGGTGCAAAATAACCTGATTATGAACAACGTATTATCTTAGTTGTATCGAATTGTAGGGGTTGTGAATTCCAAGATATATCTGTCAGCATCGGTGCATTGTGTTGGGAGTTGCGGCTGCATGTAACCATGTACTATTCATCAATTTGTTCTATCCACACAAAGCATTCGATTTATGTATAATCAACACAACGATCACGTTATCTGAATCAATATAGGCTTTCATGCCTCACACTGGACGCTGTAACCATCCCAATGCCAAAGTTCTAAGATAAAATCAGTACATACTTGATAGTTAAAACCTTTCTTTACATATGAATGCACAATCCATTCATAGAAAGTAGCATGGGAATTACCTTAATTATCATGATTAGGCCCAACGCTAAATAAAATCGATAACTGTCTAAAATTCGTTACAGCATGTTGACCGCTATCTGGCAAGCCGCATGAAGTCATCTCATGATGACGACGTAGCAATGCTTCGAAACTGAATCTTCGAATCTAATGCCACACTGCAATGTCGATTCTCCAATCTCCATATAGGCCTTTATCACAGTGAATTAATTTGTTACTGGGAAATCATAACGCTTCATGTCATCAGATTAGGATATTGAAACCCTTATTAGAAATTAGCGCCGATTAGATTTAAAGGCGGCAACCTAATCATATGTATATCTCCTATATTTTTTCTACATTCCAACTTTTGCCGCTGCAAAATACTTTCCAAGATGAGCACATAGCCTTCGTCGACTTGTGTTATGTTAGCAGTCACTATTTCACTAAGACGCAGATTCATTGGTTCGATCTCGTTCTAAGATATCCGCATGGTTATACTGATACACAACATATAAAACCTGTTCCTAGTCATGGAAATTCAATGAAACACAATCCCCTATATCTGACTAAAAGACTAATTTAAATTAAGACAATGATGAGCGCAACAGAATCGTACAGAGGCGGTTCTCTTCAAACTTCTTTGGATTTCTCTATACTGTTCATCATTGAAACGCGCGATATATGACTGAGCTACATCCTAAAACGTCAAATTCTACCTCATATTATTTCGGATTTTACGGGAGAGAAACTGTTCAGTTCAGTGCTCAGTCCTGTATTGTGCAATGTGCAGTTGTGCACGCATCATCACAACGAACGACATGAACAAGACTGCTTCGAACTCAGCTGATGCGGGATACAAAATAATCCAAGCCGTATAATCTTACAAGATATCCCAATCATAAGGAACCCTTGTGATTACAACCGAAACACATATACTGCCATTGCATTCCAGTACATATGACAACGATGGACAATTGTACAATGGACTGGACATGTATGCTTGAACTTTGCGTCGCGTTTGAGTCACTTTAGGACTCCTAACGTCATATGTCACGCAATGCGCAATAATATCGAACAGAAATTCGTGATACGATTCCACAGACCAAAGCTCGCGCATCCAATTCATATACCACCAATGTTGCGGATAGCAGTAGTGACAAACTAAAACAGCTTGTAACTAAGACACTGTGACAGCATACCATGTGTTCTGTGGATATAGAATAGATCGCTCGCTATCTTCAAGTCATCTTATTTCTTCGTTCAAAGCAAATCCGTTTCGTCGGTAATCAAGCTTTAACTGAATTTAAATGATCCGCTCTGATCACATTACATAACACAAAGAAGTATATCCTTCAGTTCCGGAAATATAATGAGCATATAGGTATTGTAGTCCTAGTTTATAACAGTTGACCCACTCTACTCTAAAAGCATTATTACTGTATTCCATCTTAATTACCAACTTTCATACGCAAATGTCAATATAAGAGGCGTAACTAGACTTGAGCCGGGCGATTTAGGATACAATGATATGCGAGTACCGAGCAATAGGAAACGATTTTCATATTTTTTCCGATTGAACTTGAAAATGAGCAGGGTGGAACATAGGTCAGACGATCGCCTAATTACCCTAATACATACAATAGGCTACATACTCACTAGGCAATATCTTACACTTCACGGTGCCCGTTTAGAATTGATACGCGCAATCCGGAAAGATTATCATACAATAGGATTTCTCCTAGCTCCATTAATCGCATTAAAACTGGCATTGAAAATGAAGATACTACAGTAAGAGCATTTTTAAAGAATCACTTATTCGTGAGATTTATAAAGTGGAAACGTATGTTATGAAAATGCCATAAACCATATCACCATAAAGTGCTGTAGTATCTTACAAGAGTTTCGGATAAATGCGAATCACAAGTTACATATGGTCTACGTAACGAACTCCCATCGAGAAGAGCATTCTGATTTTCTTGTAATGCCTGCAAATGATGCAATTCAGCCTTATTCATTTTACAGCAAAAATGCTTCTGAAAATACCAAATTTAATGTGGTGCTTTCGTCTTTGTAAAGGAAGTTCCCACGATTTACAGCATAATAGTTACTGAGAAGTAGCATACTTCATATCGCTGACCTCCGAGTACACACTACACACACCTCCAAATTCAATCGTATGTTTAAGATCGTTCTAGTATGCTTCCACGTTAATGTTACTTGTACAAATTATTCCACTATTATTGCCACAACTCGACTAATACAACAGACAAGAAGACATTGTCTGCCAGCCATATCGAGCGATGACCACATACGCATGCGATATGGATAGAAAAGCATGACTGCATCTTTCTTGGTGTTGTTCTCTATGACATCGATGTAACGTGGATTTTCTTTACGCAATTTACGAATTAAGGCAATCCAACAATATATCGTAATTGAAATACGAAATGCCTGTAGATACGGCGGAAACGGGCGGACGTCTTCTTTATCACCACAATAGAGAGAACTCACGTCTGGAGATATGATTCGACATACAGTTCTTTAAATCACGATGTTCCATTTATCGTTAGAACCAATACAACCGATGCCACAAACTTGACAATGTGTCGCGTTTCGTTTTTTTTGTCCAACAAATACCTAAATGACGTAGACTCGAGCTCTACTTGTCGGCAGATTCGATCGCGACCGGGTTCACAAGTTCGCAAACCAGACAACAGCACTGATTGATTTTACAAGGATCCATATATGCTATACTATCGACCGCCGTATACATTGCAACTTCATACGCTGCAAAATCCCCAAATGCTTTTACCATAATCGGATTTCAATCTCGCAACGCATAGCCGACAACGCATTAAATTTGGGGCACTAGAAATTGGATTCAATCGATTCGATTAGCACAAATTCCATTGGCCGGATGGATGCGATATGTCTAACACGTAAATGTCCAGCGGACATCGCCCGCTCTAATGACCAGAGAGCTCACGCAGTATTCACAAATATGTGAACTATAATTCTCATAGCGGTTCTCTCCTGGAGAAACGCCACCTAAAAAGGTGTAATCCAATTTTCTTGGGTGCGACTCCGAGCGTGTCTCAGGTTTCAACTCACATAACCGTTGGACTTGCCAGTACTCATTTCCCAATTCTTACAAGGCTCTATAATCATAGATTTTTAAAGTAATGTATCGCAATGGTGACAATATTCTCAGCGCACGATGTCCATAGAGCGGATTGATGATATTGGTACTGGTTATGACCAATGACCATGCTCTTATTCAGCTATGTATGACCGATTCTTTGTTTGTTTATTATAGTTGTGCTCACCGTAAATACTATTTTATTGAAATCAAAATTTTCGACGGCAATAACTCTGCTTCCACTGGTTGGAATTGAACCAAATTTGGTGAGGATCGTTTCTGTAGACAGCCTAACACTTTCATGGGATGAACAGAAAATTTTCAAATTTTTTAATATTTATTTTTATATAATTAATAGAAACTTTCTTCTCCTGTAGCAAAGCGGTTACAGGCTGGAATTGAACGAAATTTTGTGTGTAGGCTTAAATTAGGTAACCTAACAATTTTATCGAGTAGCCAGTACGAGTTGACAAAAAAAGTCATTTTTGAAGAGCCCTAATGTACAGCGCAAAAAGCTGACAGGGATCGATGTATACTTGTATAGCTTACGGAGCCGACTCAAAGGGATCACAGCGTCTGATTATAAATAACTAACCTACGTAGGTTAGTCGTCTATAATCTGATCCGACAAATTTTTTTATTACTGATCAAAAATAACTATGAGCGCTGAATATTTCTTGAGTTATGTGCCTCATGCGCCCACGTAAAGGTCTGAAAGGTGCAAAACGATTTTAGAATATTACTCAAGAATATTACCTACAATGCAACCGAAAATGGTACCGGTTCTTAGGCACAGAACGAAGCCGGAAAAGACCATACGGTTGACAATAGCAGCTAACCTAACTAGAGCCATCGCACCATCAAACAACTCCATATATTCGTAATTACCGCAAACGTAGGATGACAATGGTTCCACATTGGGTCATTTATATACTGCAAAACAATTTTGAGACGAAAATCTAGACCGCTAAAATGATTAGTCCTATACCCAACTATTGCTGCCTATAAGCTTCCAAGACTAACTAGATTAATATTAGGATAAACTATGCAGGGCACATAAATTGACAGCAGTTCGTTGCTTCGATTCATTCAGTTACTGCTTGATTATCGAGCTCATATACCGTGGCGGCGTGGGATTTAATAACAATTTAACACTCTGGTGTAGCAATATGACTTCCTTTCTTGGCGGTAGTTTTACAAATATCAATTGACGTCGTTACGCGACACAATAACATGTCAGCATGGAAGTAAATGCCTCGCGCGTTCCTTCGCTCACTAGCTATATGCACGTGCACAATATCCCCGTCTGTCAAGCTGTCTTGCTGAGTCACACATAACGTGTTCCAGCGAATGGCTTCTCAATATGCAAGCTTTTCTGCTGATGATAGCTAGAAAGCAGTCGAAATCTGGCAGTGAATTCAAATTCGATTACTCAAATTCCTCACCTTACTGCCAAATGGATGGGAGACATCCATGAGTAAATACAATTTCTAAGCAAAACGCATACGATTTACGGGGAAACTCTGGCGATGGGTTAAATTTAGATTGAATGAAATTCGTATGCAGGCACCAGTCACCACGCAGAGAGATTGCCATATACATCTCATATACCAAATCAAGCCTAAATCATTTATATCACTGCTCAATGAGCTCATGCTCAGCCAATACCTTTGACAATTAATATGAAACCCTGCTATGTAGAGCTTCAAACTTTTACGGAAACATAAGAGAACACTTCTCAGCCTTCTACCATCCAAAGAAATATCCGCTTCACTTACGTGATCTGAAATATGCGGTGTCAATCAGTTTCCGCCACAGCCGAACTATGTAAATGTCGCATTGTGATCAATAGTTATGGGCGCATGACTTATTGCAATGGATTTTACCACGTCGCGCTACTGCATTTTTTCCGTATGCCATATTGGCCTCTACTACTAGTAGATTTAATCGACTCGTAGTTTGTTCGAAATTCGAAACCTCCACAACTTATCGACTCGCAAATAATAAATCCAGAGGTAACGCGCCAAACCTCTGTCACTTATATTATGCACATATTGTACAACAGAGAATTTGTAGACACGACATAAGGTATTTGAATCAGCGCAAGGGGATGTAGGCAGGTTAAATCATGTTACGTTTGTAACGAAACCTCAAGCGGATATCACCTTAACTAAATAACCGCACATTTTAGTTGTCGAACCAACGAATCGTGACATCTATTTCCCACGACATTTGAACCATATGTTTGACAAACCCGGTTAATTCGCCTCTCTATAGTTATTCTCACAAGATAACGATGGTGTTATTAGACACTTTGGTTTGTAGCTGGTTCTTTGTTAAACACAAAACAGCGTAATCCGCGAAATCTTTGGAGGTAATCGACTGACCATAAACCTTACTTGGATGATGACTGGGTAAATTTGTCGTCACCTCTCGTCACTGTCGAACTAGAGAAGTCTCGTGTTTCCCATGATGATAAGCAATATCTGCACGCGTGATTGAATGATTTGATGTTACGATTTGATAAAAGTTTAGCAATATATTGAAGAAATATTTAATTATTATTTTCTTTATTCACAGTAAAACTGGTAAATACACACATACGCCGGGGAGCAATACAATACATGATGCGGTCAGATTACAGAATTGCGGTAGATGAAGAATTAGCAAGGGTTGCAGAGCAGAGGTAGAGATGATTGAAAATGAAGAATCAAAATTACAAAAATTATGCTGTGATTCACGCGCACTTAAGTGTAATTTTAGTCCAGTGGTGCATTCAAGGCCTTCCGAAGAATATGCACACTGCACAGTGCCCAATAACGTGATCTTTTAGATCGTGTCGAATCGAACGTTTCCAGGAATCTGTTGGATTATTGTTGTTTTTGTTGCTCTTGTTGTATATCCACGGCATTTTGATGGGCATTTTACATCAGGCTGATATTCACTATCATGATTCTTCATCTGCGGATTTATGACACGGCCCACTTTCGATTTTGGCTTTTCTAAGACAGCGGTTTTACGCGGATCATCCCAGATCAGTAATTTCCGAAATGGGCGCCAGCGCCCCCCTGAGGGCGTTCGCGATCGTGAAGGGGGCGCTGGCAAAGAAATGGGCGATTGGGGGGGCGCTGGCAATAAAATTGGGCAGTAAGGGGGCGCTGAGAGCAAATGTGGGTGATGAAGGTTTAGAAGGCAACTGCTGCGTAGTGTTGAAACGATTGATAAATAAAGCAGCTAAATACACAGTAAAACTGCAAAATCGATTCCGTTAGCCAAAAATTTGATTACACTGGCCGCAACATTTGGAATGTGACGACTAAACTATCAGTTTCGACGCATTGGCAGATCCATGGGCCAGTCACATTTTTGGTAGACCTTCGTGCATTACAGCAAGGCAGAATATTCTGTGGATTTATCAAAGAAAACATTTTCTTCACGCTTCCCGCAATACGTTGTCACCCCATTTCTTGCTTTCAATATTGTTAACCTCTCCTGAAAATGAAAGAACGCCTAGTTTATACTAGATTGAGTCTAACTATATTCGCAATTACGAGAGAAAGTGTCGTCCAACATGCGACCTTGCGTTTGCCCTCGCAGAAAGACCGTCGACGATGATACCTATAGGCACAAAATGATTGACACATGTTGGCCGAAACTTTTGATATCGATATGTCCAGACGCCGAAGAGTGCATCCTTGCAAACTGAGTCCAGCCATATACATCAGACCCGTAATATACTCAAGGAATAATATAATTGAGCTATAAACTTTGCAAAATTTTCGCGCTTCGCGCGGCTAGTGGCCCACGCCATGGATCGTTTATTGCAGATGGCCCTTTGGCCGAAAAGGTTGGCCACCCCTGATTTGTTCAGATGTACCAGAAAAGTCCATCGTTACATGACGATGTTGATCCTGCCTACCGATGGACTAATTTAGCAGTCGGCAGAGTCCCTAGAAAGCGTGGTTTATTGTGTGCAGTTAGGCTATTTGAGCAGTTATTATACTCTCTGCAAGGTGTGATGACTTTTTAAGAGAAACGTCTTGCGTGATTTTAATCTCTGTTTCAAACTATGGTAGATTTTCCACAGGGCTGCGACCGTGGCCTTCGACTTGGCATTCTGGTTGCGAGAAACGATATCGCTTCTACTTGATAAGCATATTTTCCAAAATGTATGAGTAGAATATACCGGTATATCATCTTAGAATTGATGACATCTGATAAAGGTGAAAATGACACTGTCCGGATTCAGTGATAAGCCCGTGATATTTCACCGAAATTTTGCGACAAGTGAACTATTCCAATTGTCAAGCTTGCATGAGCTACCGGTCCAGCTCGAATACCCGATTTTGATGAAGAAACATGAATCAATCGTCTCAGAAAACTGCGCGGGGATATGATGATTTAATTCCAGGATATGGAAAGTTTCCGAGCATGAAATCATTGAGGATCTGATTATATTGTAGTGTAGAACCATTTGTAATTCAACCCAAAGTTCAATATCTTAAATCAATCGATTTGGATACACGATTAAATCGAATAGAAATACTCTCATTGGAGTCGGGTTAAGTTTTTCGTCGTTGCCCTACCCCGTTAATATTTGATAGAACGTGTTTTCAGTGCCGTGACCAAGTTTCTGACGCACAGCAGAAATCGACTTGGCAGTAGGCTACGGGACGGGGAGGCTGAAGATTTTGAAATGAGATTGTTCTTGTCAAAAGTCAAACCCTGTATAACGAGGATGATGATAATAATAATACACCAGCTTCATCCGTCTCATTATTAGCTGTATTAATTGAAGAACAACTTTCGTTCCATGATTTAGGCGTGGGGACGGGCGGTGAAGGGGTTGTCGAGGCCGCTGGCACTTAATTTGTGGTCCAGGGGGCGGTCGCTCAAAAATTTGGGAAACACTGGCCCAGATAATAGTCCTACACTTAGGCCAGAATTCTGGATTCGACGTCGCTCGGACTCGAAACCGCAACCCATTGGTTTCATTGCAGTACAACGTACCACTATGTTACTCATATGTGGTGTTGTAACCAGACATGGGGTAATCGCGATTAGTAATCGTAATCGATTACGACGATTACAGCATTTTCAAGTAATCGTAATCGCAATCGATTACATTCGAAAAAAATCACAAGTAATCGTAATCGTAATCGACTACTTCCCATATTTAATCGATTTCTTTGTGAAAGAACGATTACTTTTTATTTGTGCAGCACTATGACATAAACTGAACAGTGAACATTCGTGAACAAGGATTATACCTGTTAGTGATAGCCCAAAACGTCAGATTTACAAATGACACTGCTCATTATTACGTCAGAAGTGACCTATTAGCTTTGCTAGTCATTGCGTAAGTATGAAGTATCCAGCTATCCATACATAGCGAATAGATATTCGATGTACATTGGTGTGATTGTAAGAACGCTCACCCTGCTGTATATCAGGTTATCAGGATAGTTAATCACCACTATGCCTAGTTTAAAATGGTAACTTTTGTATTGATGCTTGGTTATGCTTAGTTTAACGCAGTTTTACCGTTGCTGCTTGGCGAGCAGTAGGCTTATGTAGCACGAACGTACGTACACCGGACAAAGGTTCGAAATTTTGTAGGCCTACTCGTCAAATAAAACATTACGGTTTCCACGACGAAGCATTAAAAATCAACAGCTGCTGATATATATCATAACCGAGCCGTTTCTCGTAATGGCCGCTTGTATTACAGTATCTGTATTAACTTGAAGGCAGAATTTTATGTTCACTTTCTCTTATTCTCATATGATTGTACTTGAAACGGGCGCCAATCGTTATTTCACAATTCTTTACTCAACATTTGGACCTGCCGCCATAGCCATCGGCTTATATATAATGTTAGCGTGGCTTGTAGCTAGAATCAGGACCAAAACAGCAAATCGTCGCCCACTCCAAACGTTGGTCTTGTGCCCCCATAAGGTACTAAATTTTCAAGTTGAAAATTTAATTTCGTCAATAATATTGGTAAATTGCATTATATTACTATTCATTTTAAATCCTCTCTCAGCCCCCCCCCCCCCCCCCCCCCCCCCCGATGGTCAGATTTACCTGATGAGCTGAGGGCACGTAATTCATAATTATACCATCTGGTATCTTGTAATAATTACTTTAGGGTATGTTGTTAATTCGTGACCTCCGGTCTGTTATTTAATCAAAGAGATATTGTAGTGGCCCAGACCGAGCAGACTAAAAGAAATACTTGCGTGAGACGCACACACAAATTGCCACTTCTTTAATGCTCTGTGAGTGCGCGGGTGGCATTTGCATTGTGGGCTCAAATTGGACGGACCAGACTATTAGTCACGCCCACCCAGCGCGGCTATTGGCAATGGACACATACCCCAAGTTTCGGCCAATGTCTTTCATTAGTAGCACACTTCGTGGATTCGCAAGTGAGCCGAAACTGCATATGTCTTTTGCTGTGTCGTGGCGCGGTATTGACTGGCACCTAAATGCCTGTTACTATAAATTATGCATGCTTTTTTTAGGAGGAGACGTTTGTACTTCAAATTCAAGCTGTATAGAGACATTTCAATCGCGATGCTCGTAGACAATTTTCAAGTTCATGAAATCTCTCTAAAATAGTCTATAATTTGTGTTGGTTTACGAAATACTTTTTATTCCCTTTCAAGCTCGCTCTCCACCCTATTAGGAAATTTTGGGTGTGGCACTTGTGGACGTAGCAAGAATGCAAATCGTTGGGTGCGATAAATCGTCCACTATAAAATAGGCAATGGCTACTTTATGACGTAACAAACAAATGTCGCATCTTTTATAAAGAAAGTTGTTATCTCATTAGGCCTTTCAGCGCAATCCATATATTGTCTTCCAATATAACTTTTAAGATGCAAAATAAATGTAATCGTGAGTAATCGTGATTACTTTTCCAATGTAATCGTAATCGTAATCGACTACTTCCTGATTTTGCTATAATCGTAATCGTAATCGTAATTGCGTCATTCAGAAGTAATCGTAATCGCAATCGATTACATTCACGAAGTAATCACCCCATGTCTGGAACCCCATTGTGACCTGGCCATACTGGTCGTCGAGTGTCGTAAGGTCAGTAGCATTATAACATAGATAGACTAATGACACCAATAATTTCATTGAAAACGATTTTATATGCTTTAATTCTTGGTATTGATTTATTTGTATAACAACAGTCATAGAGACTGTGAGAACTATAGCAGTGGTTCGCAACCTTTTTCGACTTACTTCCCCCTTATCAAGCTCGACACAAATTTTCATCCCCCCACACCCCCCGGATCCAAAAAGTGGACATATAAACGGAAAATCTATATTCACCTAACTCTGATAGACGGTGAATTGACTACCAAAAGGTCGTTTGTGCCGAGTATGTGCTTGGCCGCGTTTACTTTCCGTTTAGTCAACTTTCGTGTCATATGCAGAATAAGCTCTCTTCACGTGCATTTTTTGGCCCTGGTAATTAAATATATCTCGCTGGACGTTCTAACATTCACGCCCCCTCGCCTATCGTCCCATATCTCCCAATTGGTCTTTACGCCCCCTTGTTCCCCCGAATCGCCCACTTGCGGGAGATGATATCGCCCACGTTGGGAACCACTGAACTAGAGTAAAGCCCTAGGGACCAGCGCCGATATGGAGCGAGCGACTTAGCAAAACTTACGACCAACGATACAGAAATTATCCATACATAGATATTTCGTTACTTCTCCGACCACAGCTGGTAATAAAATATGATCATCTTGAAATTAACGAATAGGGAATAGTGATATCCAATTATACTTTAATTTCATCATATCCCTTACTGTTGTACAATTATATGCGCTATTGCATGCTGGGCCATATTCCAAGTAGGTATTTTGCGGGCAACACTCGCCAAACTCTTTATGAAGTTTGGTGAAGAGGTTCGGTGTCAAATGTGTCAGAGAAGAGGATTTTAGGCATCGTTATGCGGATCAAGCGGGCGATTTGTGGATGTGATAACGGCGATATACAACCGCATTCCTGATGTTCCGTGCTTCAAGTATTTGCACAAACCACTGAGTGATAACTCTTGAGAGCGGTTACCATCTTTAGAGAGGGCGTTCCAAATAGGATGGGGCTAAAAAGAGCGACCGTGCACGCTCTTGTTTACTTGAAACAAAGTTGACAAGCGTAGTGCAATCGAACCTATTACAAGAAGTTAAGGTTCTGGCATGGAGATCTGAGCTACCTGGAGTCGAGATAGAGAGCCTTCGTAGAAAATAGGTCGTCTTTCCGTACCGTTAAACATTATATTGACATAGAGAAAAGGGATGTATTCTCTCGATTGACCATAGAGAGAGTAAGAGAGAGAGAGAGAGAGAGATTGGTGCGAAGTTCTATAGAAAAATTGTTAAATTCCATAAATTTATGTAATTCTCGAGGTATGTAGGAGCGATACTCTCGTGATCATTACCTGTGCGAGAAAGGGTTCAGCGACATAGGTTACTTGGTAGCAACACCGCTCTGAATGACATCTATATCAATGTTGTATATTGTACGATTCCGAACTTTTGTATACAACAGTCGTTTCCAACCTGGGGGTCGTTTGCATTTTTTCCGGGGCTCGCGAAGGTGCTGACCTTATTTTAGCAATCAGGTTCCCAAACAAACCGTGTGTAGGTCACGGTGAAGGTGCTGACCTTTTGCTTTGGTAATCAAGGGCAAGTTTTTGCTGCAGTCAAATCCGTGAAAAGCTCCACTTATTTTTCACAATTGTTTCACTAAAAAGTTGCTTTTATGGACAAGTTCCTTGGAATTATTGGGGTTGTGAGATACTCGGATCGATCCGTATCCACGGTACTGTAGCAAAACTCAATGTTGGCGACTTCAACAAAATCAATAGCTTGAAAAAATTGACCCAGTGAAAATGTAATTTTCGGCGGTCTAGCCTGAATGTACGGCAAATCACAAAGGACATCAAATTTAAACGACAGTGCAATAATCAAGCGATCTATTTACATATAGTGCTAAATATTTCCAGTCAAATATTGGTTGCATGAAAAATCGAAAAAAGTTGCTAAAAGTTGCATGAAAAAATGGAGAAAAATTGCAAAAAGTTGCAATATAAGATTCCACCAAACATCTTAAAACACCATACTGCATAACTTCTGAGTATTTAGGAAAGTGCCGGAAGATGTAGAAAAAAGCTGCAAAAACTTGCCTACGAATCAGCTCACCAAATGGAACATTCTCAGCGGTCGTGACCATACAAATGTTGGGAACCACTACTGTGTACAAGGAAAAATCGGATTTCATTTCCTTATATTGAGTGGTCAAAAATATTGGTGAAAGGTGGCTTTATTTCTAGTTTTAATGATGCTTTTACGCGAAGTATCCAGTTAGATACAAATGTAACAATAGCATTAAGCCGGTGATTCAATCTTGTGAAGTTAGTTACGGTTATTTTCTCACGATAAATCACCGTTTGAGGAGCTCTGAAACGCTGGAACTTTGTAAATCAACAACACTTGATCGCGAAACAATCAAGCGACTTTCGAGATTACTGTGACGCAAATGGGTTCCTAGAAGGTAAAACGCTACTAACAGGTCGCGCACTTTGTTGCGAAAGGTGCACTTGTGTAAAATAGGTATTGTTGTGTGAGAAATAGTAAGTGGGCTTGAAAAATTATGTAATCCCTGAACTGTTATATAAAAACGTATAAATGCGTTGCACAGCGGCGGTACATATATGTACTTCGCAGGAATGTCTGATAATGATATTGGCGGGTGATGTAACCGATGCTGTCCTGGGAGTAGACTATCTTTGTGACCAAACTCGTCGTGTTCATCGCGAGGATCGATGGTGGAATTCATAATGCCCACTCAAGCTCATTAGTATTGCCGTTGCGGACTGTTCTGCGTCGGGCGCTATTGTTATTTTGCGCGAGGCGATCTCTTTCAACTGGTAATTTCAAAGTTTGAGCATGGCCGTTGAAACACTTTCCACTTTTCGAGGCATCAAAGCTAACAATAGGGAAGACACCCTTCAGAGTTGTGTAGCGTCTTCAAGGGTGGCAATGATGGGTTGTGCGAATTACAGTTGGCAATGCATACTACATTCCGATAGGACGGAAGGATAAGCAGGGCTCTGCCTATTGTTTGAAATCATTTTATTATGGAAATATTTACAAATTGGATACGCGTGCGTCAGAGAATTTACGTCGTTGTGGCTTTGGAGGTTAGAACAGGAGTTTGAGTAGACGTGAATGTCTAACAGGCAATCAAGCTCCGCCTTTTCAATCTCCGAAATGGACGATTATATTATACTTTTGTAACATTTAGACGTGGACAATATATGCAGCCTATAACCTGTAAGTTGTAGGCACGACAAGAATCATACGTTTCGTTTTATTTTCGCTTTGTCAAAACCTTTTTGGTAAATTTCATGCCCACCATCTGTTTGAATGAAATATTCCTATGGCAGATATGTATTTTAATGAGATAGCTACTTCCGAGATTACGTATTCAGTTGTCATCCCAGGCTTTGGGACATGAAGCAGTTCTGTCGTCTCGAATTCAAACAATGCGACTAGCTGTATATCATTTGCTAAGCATCGTAATCGTATCAATTGTGGGTAAGACACGTGAAATTCTAACGTAGGAAATGTTTAATGCGTCTCTGAATTTCTTTCCGCATAGTGGAGACATCGGCTCAAAAGGACTTTGCAAGATTCGAAGATTGTGGGGTTAACACCGCGGCTCCGAAGGGCATAATCAAGGTAGGCCTATATATCGAGTTTCTGGAATTTGTAGATTAACTTTATATTCTGCTGTTGACTATTCTTGATTTGTGTTATTTTTTAAAAATCTATAGTCACCGGGATATCCGAAATCGCAAGAGGAACAAACAGTATATGGTGACAATTTGGAGTGTTTGTGGAGAATTGATTTGGGAGATCCTAATACATTGTTTGTTGTAAGTATCGCTTCTCGGGGTCTAATGAAACTCATTTGTAGTGCTGATTTGTAATTGCTGCTCTAGCTAGACTTCTAACCTAGGCCTATTCATTAGTATGTCAGTCTTGCTTATTCGCTAGATTTCGATATTCCCAGCAGGCAAGACTTTAGAAGGCATCATTAACTAAAAGTGATCTATCAAGGTGAAATTCATGGATTTGGTGACTCAATTCCGGTTGACGGCAAACAATGACACCATTTGTTACGATTACGTCAACGTCACAACAGAATCGTTCGGAACGGAACAATATTGCGGGTATGAACTTACCGAATATTGATACCCAGCACGCCATTTACTCAGCTGGACATACATGTTTTAGATTTACAAAGCCGGAAGAAGTGTACCTGGGGGTCGGGCCGAAGATTGATATTTTATTCATATCCGATCGGCGGTATGGGTATCGCGGATTCACGATGATATATTCCGGTAACGAAGAGGGCTATTTGCGGCTATTTTAAAAGCACGCCGACTAGTGTTTGTTAGTACTCAGATATAGAAATATGGAAGTAACGTATGGAAGTAGAAAATGAAGAATTGAAAAGGACTCAAGTATGTAGTTTACCAAAGTATAAAATCGATCGAGACGCCGCATACTTTTCGTTGTCGTTCGAAGGTAACCACTTGAAAATAGCAGATTTTAATCACATGATTAGCAGTCTCCCGGATCAGCTAACTTCATGATCTCCGCCCTTAGAAGTACAGTCAAAACACCAAAACTTCTTCATATGTGTTGACAGCAACCCCAGACCACGCGCCTTGCCGGGACGATCCTTGCGAGAACGGAGAATGCTCAGTACAAGAGGACAGGGTTAAATTCGAGTGCGACTGTGAGCACGGATTTACAGGTAAAATATTGCGTGCTATATAGGTGATCAAAATGTGTGTTGTGTAGTGTGCAGTATGGGATGTATAGTCGAAGTGATGAATGTATAGAAGCAACTATTTCAGAGACGTTTAAAAACTATTTCACGTAAAAGTATAAAAATGAAGATTCAAAAGTACTCAAGTAAGCAGTTTCAAAAGTAGATGTGGACGATCGGCCGCATTCTTTAAGAAGTTTATCGGGGGTTACGAAATTATACAGGTTAATCTTCGCGACGAACGCAAAATGAACAATCACAATGCAAATAGGTGCAATTTCTGCGCATATATTAAGATACAGTGATGCAGGGGCTCTTTCTTCTGGTTGTTATGATAATTTCATTCATAAAAAGGATGCAATCATGTCCCCAAAACTATATAGCTCGTACTTTACAAAATTCGAAGTGCGAAAAACTAAGTGATGTTTTCGCCTGATAAACTGTTTACTAAAAGTGGAAGTATAGAAGCACTTCGTTAATGATCACCCCTGTCGAAATATTGCGTTGAAGTCGCTTCGAATTTTTCACTGCCAGGGCGTAAATGCGATGTGGATATCGACGAATGCGAGAGCGACCCTTGCGCGAATGGTGCTACCTGCGAGCAAACGGAAGAGCCTGGTTACGAATGTTGGTGCGATGAAGGGTGGCAGGGAACGCATTGCGAGCTCAGTGAGTCTGTCGTTCGAATGGTGTATTTGGATCTAGATTTGTTGGTGGTGTTTTGGAATGGATAGTGTAGTTTTACACCAGGCCGCTATTTTTTGTTATGATTCCCGATATGCCGACTTGTAATAGCCAGAGGTGGTTGAAGTAGTATTCGTTGGTTGTCAAGTAGACGGATAAGTAGAGACGTACATTTTACACGATTCCAAATTTAAGTAGCAGAAATATAGGTTTCCAGGTAAGTAAAAAACTAAGTTTTCCAGCGATATATTTTTACCTATTGAAAGCTGTAAGTATAGTTGAAAATCATAATCACTTGACTAAGTATACTACAAGTGAGCAGAACCTATTCGAGTACTCCTAAAAAGTAGAAGTGCTTCGTTACTGACTTCAGCCGTTTGTAGCACGGCCCACTTCGATTGCTCAAATTCTTCGCTCATTTTCCACTAAGAGGAATATTATCAGCGATAATTCTATTTTCGATACTTTCTTCCCACCGTGGTAGCCTTGAAACCTTAATTCGTCGTGTCTCAGCATCCAAAACATGTATAGCGCAATGCGACGGACGCCAATATAGAAGCAACGTTTCTGCAGCGCTCTCTCTAAACGTAATAAAGTAGGTACCGTACGGTCGGAAATATACCAAATTATCTATAACGTGATGCGTAACTGGCATAATTTCTTTGTGGTCGCCAAAGAAATATTTGAACTTACCGTATCACTCCTACTGTTATGTAGTCATAATTTGTGATGCTTCAGTAAACGACCTGACTCGCACCCTGTAATACTCGATTTGGAATCGAATCACTTGCCTGGCCCTGCGTCACAACCGATTGTATATTTGGTGTAAATTATGCTTTAATAATCTCCGAGCTATTATTTCAGTCCGGCACCCTGATCCGTGTCTAAGTAACCCGTGCAGGAACGAGGGAACTTGCACTGCGAGTGACGACAACTCAGAATTTTCCTGTTCGTGTGTGCCAGGATATACAGGTTCGTAGCAATCTCGCTGCGCGAGATGAGTGTCGCCAGTTCATTGAATGAAAGAAGTTTTTCGTAGGTACCACATGCCGTCACGATATCAACGAATGCGATAGCGATCCTTGTCAAAATGGCGGCACCTGCGACAATAAAGTCAACGAGTACGAGTGCACTTGTGGACGTCTTTACTACGGAGACAATTGCGAAAACAGTAGGTCAACTTTCGTGAACTACGCAAGGGTTCGAATGTTTCGGGCGAAAGTTTATCTTTCGGTTTATCAGAATAATAATAAACAAGGCAATGCATTCCGAGGGGTCAGTAACGAAGTACTTTTACTTTATCGGGGTGCTCGCTTGCACTATTTCCTCACGTGGTTATGTTTTAGACTACTTCCAATTCTACTTCACAATTTTTCAGACACATCAATTTAGTGTTTACTCTCTGTATTTTGTAAAAGGTCGTGTGTGAGATGTTTGGGAGTGAAATTATCGTAACAACCGGGTGAAATTGCTCCTGTATAACGGTAACTAAGGGTATTTATAAATAAATGCACCAATTTGGAGCTTAGGCTCAGGTTGCCGTAGCCCAAAAGTCATTCTACAAAAAAAAAGCAATCGTTTCTATTTCTGCATAATATAATACTTTACGCGCTCGATCCAGAGCAAAAGATTAACGGGTGCTTAGAGGAACCATGCTCTGAGAACGGCGACTGCATTTCAACAGACGATGAGGGAAATTACATGTAAGGCGTAATGGCCGTTACCCCGCACTGTCTTAATACTTATAGTGACACTCTTACAGATGCCATTGCTTAGACGGGTATACGGGGAAGCATTGCGAGGCAGACTTCGAAGAATGCAGCAGCAACCCGTGTCAGAATGGAGGCATATGTGACGACGCCAAGGAATTCAATCGATTTGATTGCACGTGCGTGGGGGGATATAAAGGGACATATTGTGAAATAGGTAAAGCTCAGTTACGTGATAATGCAGGGCGCAGAAAAGTGCGCAGTCGCAAAGCTCTGTCCTCAATGGATTTCAGAATTAGTTACACACTATACGGCCGTGCTTATCCCGCGGTTTTCAAGCTCGCAACATGACAGTGACCCAAGTCTGACCCGACATGCCCTCAAAGGAGGATGCAAATATGATAATACCAGTGGAGACGGGAAGTGCGGTGAATGCATAGCGCATGTATAAGGAGAGAAAGCATGTATTCGACACCAACAGCTCTGGATATTAAAGCACACGGTCCCAGAGCTTTGGACTCACGCCCATTTGACGAGTTCGGTGTTTATGTTATGATCGCATCTGACGTAAATAGCTATATATTGTAATCGGATTGAATCAAACGAAGCACCAGCTTTGTTGATGAGTAATTGAATATATCCGCGAGCTAGATCTTACTGTAATAATTCTTCTTATTCATTGCTCTCTAGCCCCACCAATGTGCAAAAATCCCGGGATTCCATTCGTAGAGGACGATGTAAAATGGATCGAGGGGTCTGTGCTGGAGTTTTACTGCGTTGAAGGTTATAAGCTGGAAGGACCCGAAAATTTGACGTGTTTGAAAAACGAAACATGGTCGACAAAAATGCCCGAGTGTGTAGGTACGTAGCGAGGTATTTCCACAGAAAATTACCGGTGCGTAGTGCTGACTAACACCCATTCTAATATTTGTTACAGTCGACAGGAATACCACAGACGCTACTCCTACACAAACTGTGAGTCCTTGGCTGGGCTCCATGATAGTACTCAGCGGCATTTTTGCAGTGACTTTGATTGTTTTTGTGACTTGGATCATGATGAAAGGGTGAGTGTATAGTAACTAACTCAGAATTTGGGGACTCTCAACAGCTGCATCCAAGCAATTCGATGAGATGATATCATGTACTTGTGCTTGACTATAGAAGCAGCCGACTTGAGCTATTATTCGCATCAATTTCAATGAGACTGCGATTCGCAATATTATACTTAGCTATCGATACTGCCGATCGTAACTCAAAGACACCGGGAGATGTTTATGTGGTGCCCACTTGAACCCGGATGAGATTTTAGCAGAGGTAACGAAGTACTTCTACTCTTTCGGAGTACTCAAGTCTGTTTTGCTTATTTGTACTGCCTACTCAAGTGGTTATGTTGTTGGCTTTACTTTCACTGCCACTTAACAGTGTTTAAGCAAAACTATGCCTTGTAAATTTCCCAAAGTAGATAATGGTTTGGGGGTATGTTTCCGTCACTTTTATGAGGGAAATGGAAATGGTCGTAGCGATAGGGAAAAGAGCACTATACCTCGGTAACTGAATGTATTTTCGAAAATTGCACTACTTGCAGTGAAGATGCACCCTGCTATTTTGAAATTCGCCACCTTCGATGGGCTATTAAAAGTAGGCCTACACCACGGCTCGATCAAATTTGCATTCAGAAACTACGTACTTCAGTAGGCCTACTCTTCAAATCTTCATTTTCTACTTGAAGTAGTTTTGACATGTCTTGTAAATCGCTATTACTACTTGTAATTGGTAGTAATTTACGGCGTTACTTCTATTCCTACTTGAGTACAATCGACGAATACTTTGACTACCTCTAAACTTAAGCTATATCAGGTATATAAAGATTTACTCGTAGCCTATTGCGGACTAGTTATTACCTTGTCTTTTGCCTATCTTGCAGGCCCTGGGAGTTTGGATCGAACACAACTAAGATAATGTCCATGTCACAAGCTACAATTGTAACGCAAGAGACCAGCAAATGCTGACGTGCAAGTGAAGCGGTCTATAACTCAATATTCAACGAGAGTTGAAGACGAACGCTTTTCAGTGTCAATAGTGACGATACCGGCACCGTTGCAATATGAAGATTAACTCGCTTGAATGAATACTGTGGCATCGGAAAAGATTTGTACAAAATGCTGCACACCAAGGGACTGCGTTTTCTCCATTAAATCCACGAACTGATGTCCGCGTAACTGGTGCGGCAGAATCCCAAATCATGTATATTGGAAAGAAGAATGGCTCTGTTGCAGTAGCATTACTAAAATAGTGGGTTCGATGAGATTATCCGATGTTTTTATACAATTTTGATGCGTTTGATTAAGTTCTAAAATATAATTTCTGTCTGTGTAAGAACGCAGCATTGGGGAATGGATGTCGCTTGCTGCCTTATAGCGAAAATGAGTTTAGGACTGGTTGATACAGAGGTATTCGCCGCCTTATAGCAGCACCGATCCCATGATGAATCGATAAGTTTTTTTTAATGAGATCGATCAAGATAGCTTCCTATAAAGGCACGTCGGATCCACTTCATTGAGTAACGTGAAAGCGTAACATACTCGCAAGCCGCCGTAATAGGCTTTTTCTCACTGAGCAATATCGTTTACGGGACAGGATGCGCACGATGTTTATGAGGATTGAAATTGAAAAGGAAGTTGCTAATGGCATGCATACCGAGCCTATATCATGCCATATTGCAAATAGCTGGATTCCGTCAGGCAGAATAAAGAGAAATATAATATAATAGGCAATGGAGGAAGGTAGAAGATTGATATGGGAAGATAGTAAAAAGCTGGGGTAAGTTGGCCTATACTGTAGCCTACAGTTTTCAGTCGCCTACTGTTGAGACATTATCACGTTGCGAACGTAACCCCAATATGGATTTTTTTACTCTGGTGGAAAGATGATACTATAGCTAAATACTGAATAGCTGCATAAAGCGTTCCCCTTTTGAACCCAATGCCAATATTTTGCAAAATCTGCGTAGGTAACTTGTTATGCCATCGCTCATAAACAGATTCGTATAGCCGGCTAAAATATGGAAGCAACAAATATCGTCATTTACAAATAAGGAAGTCATAGTCACCGCAGTGTCATACTGTTAGCCGCTACATCGGCTACTAGGGTTGGGAACAATGATTCGAGTCGAGTAGTAAAATACGATTTTTTCGAATGCTGAAATTATATGCTTCTCACCACTGAAAGTTAATTTACCAACGAGAACTATAGGTTCGATACCATAGGTGGTCAGTAACGAAGTACTTCTACTTTTTGGAAGTACTCAAGTAGTTTTCCTCTACTTCTGGTACTTACTCAAGTATATCTGATTTCTCTACGTCTACTTCGTAATATTTTGTGATCTACTTACTTACTTTTCGCTATTTTCACTTTGTCAAGTAGAAGTAGATTAATCCCCTAATACCAAAAATTGCCTGAGGAATTTCGGGGTTCTTTTCACGGAGTACCAACATTTAATATTCATAAAAGTCAAGTAAAGCCCAGACATTTTGTTGCGCTTCGCGCATAGTAGTAATAGAGTGACAAATATGTTTCAGTGAATGCATCAGTGAATATAATTTAGGTACCGGATTGATTGGTTCCTCTCACACCGCATTGTCACCCATATCAAATATTTAATCACAGTAAATAGGCCCACCATAATGTTTAAAACTACCGTTTCGCAATCTAGCAATTTCCTATCATGTCGTAATCTAGCAGCCCATTACGTGTCTTGATAATCTGGAAAATCCAGCTTTTTTGAACGTTACACCTGTTGTAGCAGATCACCTTTGAAGCTTTATGGACAAAAGACATGAAATATATTTTCCTCTTTGTAGAAGTGGTATTGTATTTCGCTTTCAATTGCGAGTATCATACTTTGAGTTCTAATTACTTTCAGTTCGTTTGTCTGCAGAACATACATGTTGAAGCATTAAGCTACACTAAATATTACTTTTACGATCCACTATATTTGTTATCAACGTATACTAATTGCGCAATGGGATGAAACCGTATCCGATACAACTTCTACGTATTGCTCTTTGCCTAAACTTGGGGCCTTATAATATGAGGTAGGGCGTCATGCCATGATATTCTCTAAAAACGGGGTCTTCTGGTAAACAAAGAATTTTCATCGCATTTTCATATCAGTACCATAATGTGCATCCCATGATGCGCAACAATGCTTATTCTGTCGAAAATTGATACCTCCTGGGATGCATCAATACGAATCAAGCTGTCTGCACCTGCCACATAGCTCAATTCGCAGCTTTTGACAATCCATGCGAACGAATTAAGACTGTTTTCAAAACTACTTACTTACTTGCGTATATTTAAGCTCAGTCAATTCTACTTCTACTTCAAGTATTTTATGTGGCTTATGGAAGAAGTACTTCTACTCGTACTTGAGTACATATTCTCGTCGCTACTTCTACTTCTACTTTTTAGACTACTTTGGCCACCTCTGTTCGATACTAATTTTCACTGTTGAAGCCTTGGAACCTTGATTGGCGGTATCGTAGCATACGAAACATATGGTACAAAGCTGCGATTGTTAATCGACGGTGGACGTAGCACATTTCCAAAGTCATTATTATCCCACAACATTATCACTAAGTGGACTGATATCGGTATGGTCGAAAAAATACTCAAGTATCTTTTATGATATGGATAACTGGCATTATATTCTTTTTGGTGGCATACTCGGCACATGTTTGAGCTTTGACGTATTACATTCTGTTATGACCAGAGGTGGTCAAAGTAGTCAAGAAAGCTACTCAAGTAGAAGTAGAAGTAGCGACGAAAAAATATACTCAAGTACAAGTAGAAGTACTTTTTCAACAAGGCACCGAAAACTACTTGAAGTAGAAGTAGAATTGACTGACTTTAAATCTACTCAAGTAAGTAAGTAGTTTTGAAAACAGTCTTAATTCGTTCGCATGGACTGTCAAAAGCTGCAAATTGAGTTATGCGGAAGGTGCGAAGAGTTTGATTTGTATTGACGCATCCGAGGAGGTAT
Organism: Botryllus schlosseri; assembly: GCF_051294905.1. Taxonomy (NCBI): domain Eukaryota; kingdom Metazoa; phylum Chordata; class Ascidiacea; order Stolidobranchia; family Styelidae; genus Botryllus; species Botryllus schlosseri. Next base: position 19,886,066 of record NC_137245.1, on the reverse strand, counting down.
CAATTTCAGACAGAATAAGCATTCTTTCGTATCATGGGGTGCCAATTATAGTATTGATATGAAAATGCGATATTAACCCATTGTTTACTAGAAGACGCCGTTTTAGAGAATATCATTGCATGGCGCCCTGCCCCATATTATAAGGCCCCAACTTTAGGCGAAGAGCAATACGTAGAAGTTGTATCGGACACGGTTTCATCACTTTGCGCGATTAGTATTAGTGGATCGTAAAGTTATTATTTGGTGTAGCATTATTTTCGGGAAATAGAGGCGTTACTACATTTGCTTTTATGCTTCCACATGTATGTTCTGCAGACAAAAGAACTGAAAGTGATTATAACTCAAAGATGATACTCGCAATTGAAAGTGAAATACAAATAACACTTCTAAAAAGCGGAAAATATATTTCATGTCTTTATTCGTCCATAAAGCTTCGAAGGTGATCTGCTAAAACAGGTGTAACGTTACAAGAGGCTGGATTTTCCAGATTAGCAAGGCACGTAATGGGCTGCTAGATTACGATATGATAGGTAATTGCTAGATTGCAAAAGTGTCAAACGGAATGTGGTGGGCCATATTTACTGTGATGAAATATTTGATATGCGCGACAATGCGGTGTGAGCGGAACCAAGCAATCCGGTACTCAAATTATATTCGCTGATACTTTCGTGAAAACATATTTGTCGCTCCATAACTACTGTGCGCGAAGCGAAACAAAAAGGCTTGGCTTTACTTTACTTTTATGAATAATAAATGTTGGTACTTCGTGAAAGCAGCCCCGAAATTCCTCAGGCTATCTTTAGGATTGGAGGATTAAACTACTTCTACTTGACAAACTGAAAATAGCGAAAAGTAAGTAAGTAGATCACAAAATATTACGAAGTAGAAGTAGAAGTAGAGAAAATCAAATCTACTTGAGTAAGTACGAGAAGTAGAGGAAAACTACTTGAGTACTTCCAAAAAGTAGAAGTACTTCGTTACTGACCACCTCTGGTTATGACGTTATTATGAGTGATACTCGATTACTCGACTCGAAGCATATTACATGATTCAGAATCGAATCACTCAGGTACTCGATATTGCCCAGCCCTACCGGCTGCAAGCTGTCGTGACATCGGGGCAGAAATTTGATCCCAAAATCTAAATATAAACGATTATACGTGAAGATTCTTTACATTTTCCAGGTCCCTTGGAGCGCTTATGAACGTCTGCAAGGGAACTGTTGGAACTGGAATTCTCGGATTGCCGTGGGCTTTAAATTACGTGGGAATAGTGCTAGGACCTTTCCTATTGGTAGCCATGGGACTTCTTAACCTGCACTGTATGCTGATCCTTGTCAGTTCTGCCAAACATTTGTCGAAGTAAGGTTCAGTTAGTAAAAATAGGCATTATGAATATTCTGGTTGTGGAGTGGTGACTTGTTGTGACCTCCGATATCATAACATTCATCACCCTACTATAGTAACAATATTATTGCTGCACTTGTAAACCTTGCAAACTTCTAAGTCAATGTAAGCAGAAAAATACTTTAACAACAACACAAGATATTATTAGGATGATATTTCGACGGACGATAGCTGTAAAATGAGCCTATATGCATTTTAATTACTCGGATCAAAACTTCTTTTTGTGCTCGTACTAAGTTGTTGCTTGTGGTATTCATGGTGTTTGTTGACTGCGATAAGGTCATTTACACCAGGTCGAAATTTTTCATTTTATGCCGACTTATACCACGACCCACTTCTAGTGAGACACCGCTTACGCGGATGAGGTGGCGAGGAGTACCAAGTAGTTTGGCCCGAAAAAAACTTTATTTGAACGAAATCTGGACCTATGAAGAATTCCAGTAGTAGTAGTAATAGTAGTAGTAGTAGTAGTAGTAGTAGTAGTAGTAGTAGTAGTAGTAGTAGTAGTAGTAGTAGTAGTAGTAGTAGTAGTAGTAGTAGTAGTAGTAGTAGTAGTAGTAGTAGTAGTAGTAGTAGTAGCAGCAGCAGCAGCAGCAGCAGCAGCAGCAGCAGCAGCAGCAGCAGCAGCAGCAGCAGCAGCAGCAGCAGCAGCAGCAGCAGCAGCAGCAGCAGCAGCAGCAGCAGCAGCAGCAGCAGCAGCAGCAGCAGCAGCAGCAGCAGCAGCAGCAGCAGCAGCAGCAGCAGCAGCAGCAGTAGCAGCAGTAGCAGTAGTAGTAGTAGTAGTAGTAGTAGTAGTAGTAGTAGTAGTAGTAGTAGTAGTAGTAGTAGTTACATCGTGTATTATAGTAGAAATGATTAGGATTTGCTATGCCCACGCACATGCCCATGCAGTCTTGATTCAGTTAGGATATTGCGGTACGTTGAGCCATGTTGATTTGTTGTTATTTGTTAAAATTGACCGTCTATAATTCACGATGAGCAGACAAATGGGCCGTAGGCCCATAAAGTATAGGCTACAAGCTGTAAAATGTCAAATTATAAGTTCATCTACAGTGTAAACATCTACGATAGAAACGAAATGCGGGTTGCAAACATTTTTTGACTTTGTAAACAATTTTGACAATTTTTTTATCTAATGCTACTATATTTTGACTTTTTATGACATGTCAAGAAATCGCCCTAGTTATAACAATACGTAATTCCTGGTTGTCGGAATATACCTCGTTTTGCTAAGGTATGAACATCGAGAATTCGTCTCAGCTTCATTTTTGGCTCGGGGTTTTCAAATTTTTGCGGCTATTTGATAATTTCGTTAGGTTGACTGAAAACACGTTGTACTCCAAATTTGGCTCAATTTCAATTAGTAGATACGAAGCTATAGAACTTTGCAAATTTTGAAATCATTATAAAATAATTAGAAAAAGTTGAAATTTTACTGTGAATCCCATGAAATTGATGAAATCGTTAAGTTGTGTAAAATTACGATGCATAACAATTTTTACTCACTTCCAACCGGTAGAAGACAAGTTATTCACGTCGAAAATTTTAAATTTGCAAAAATATAGCATTGCGGCGGATAAAACAGAATTGTTACAAATTTTTTGGTAGGAATCGCGTCAAATTTGTTTTGTATCGTTTTTGTAGGCAACTCAACAATTCCATGAAGTGGACGGTAAAATTTGAAAATAAAATTAATTTGTTTATAATAAATTCATAATTTTCAAGGTCCTATAGCTTCATATCTATTAATTGGAATTGAGCCAAATTTGGTGTAAAAAGATTTTAGCCAACCTAACAGATTTACCAAATAGCGGGGAAAAAAATTGATGAAGGTAATTTTGAACAACCCTATAGTTGGCACTTGTCCTTTGGGACTGATTCTGGGCCCCTCTCTCTCTGACCGTGGCTCGTTATTTGCGATAGCACCTTTATTGTTCATAGCATTGATCTAGCCAAAGCTGCTAGCAAATTATAACAATTCTGTTATTTTCTTTGATAGAGTGCTAAACACACCTCCTCTCGACTACGGCGATCTTGCCTACTTGTGTTTTCTCCACGCACCAATCCTTAGCCTCCGTCGGTTTGCGTGGGCAGCTCAGTTGTTTGTCAACGTATGTCTTCAAATTACGCAATTGGGTCTTTGCTGCACTTACACAGTTTTCGTGGCTCAAAACCTCAGGCAGGTAAGTCAAGCTGGGGCATACAAACATATCTGCTTACTCAACACTCGTACAATTGTGGTGCCGACGCGAGGGCGAGTAAAAGGAGATAAAACTCAGTTGTAACCAGATGCATATGCAATATGCATTGAAACTACGAAATTCGTAACTAAAATTGACTCCTCCGCGACATCGATGCGCAAAGTGGTGTCTTGAAAAAGCGTACAACTAATGTGGGCAGGGCTTTAAGTTGACGTTCAGGTACTACTACCACAACCATCGACGTAAATCCGATCGTCGGGGCAAAGTAGAAATGCAATTCGTAAGTCCCTCTTGGAATAGTGATTAGAGATGCTGCGAACCTCTGAAAGATTCTGGTTCGTGCGAACACGAACTTTCCTCAAATATTCTGTGTGAATACAAACGCGGTCGTGAACATGATGGTATGAGGTCACAACATAAATATCAAGTAAATGTGCCAGCTCTCTCTCTCTATCTCTCTCACATAAAACATGTAAAACTCTGACATTGCACGGGAACATCTATGGGGCCTAGGCCTAGGCCAAGCAATGACGAAAGCGAGTCATATTATTATTATTAACTAAAATAGCGTGATATGTCAAGCGACATTCTTAAAATTCAGTATGATTTACTTCGTCACAAAGGTCCCTCTTAGTATTGTGTTTAATTTTCCCTGTTGCCATCGTTATATAGATGAAATCCGAATAATTTTGATCAATGGTGTAACATTACTGGAACATAGCCTACTGGTATTGAAGAAAAATATATAGGGTAGAATCTGCCAAGCTTCGTTTGCTAACGCGAACCTCCTCAATAGTGATGTCACCAGAATCCGTTTTTGGTATTTTCTTTTTATATCTCAGGTTATTGCCGTACATTGGCATGATGCACCGGACGAGAGAGCTTTTATCGCGATGTTATGTATACCATTCGTGCTCGTGAGCTTGATCCCTAACCTGTCGGTGCTTGCGTGGTTTTCCACAATTGCCAACGCGGCTGGAATTACTGCACTTATTTTAATTGTCGTAGCGATCGTACCAGTAAGTATACCGCCATGCAGTTGTTGTCGGTTTTTTGGGTCGTGTGTAATGATTTCGCTTTTATTATTACAGTACCTGCCTCCTGTATATACCAGGGAATACGTGCACGATGGAACTGGATTTGCGATATTTCTGGGAGCGTCCATAGGTGCATATGAAGGAATACCACTGGTAAGGGCAGAATGATATCATATTGCATTATGGCTTAGAACAACGAAATGAAAGCGCACCATACAGATGGTGGGTGGCTCAAGCATCAATGTCTGATGCTGATGAAATATACCCTAACTCATTTGCAGATTTTGCCCGTTGCAAACGCTATGGAACACCCTAATAAATATCCAAACATCATCATTTCGGGAGTGTCGATCATTATGATTCTTTACGTGAGCGTCGGGTTTGTCGGGCTACTTAGATTTGGACCAAATATATGCGGGAGCATCACCCTCAATCTGGTCTTAGGTGACAGGTAAGTCACATCGAGTCGAATTCCATAGGTTCTATTAAGCATGCAAGCAATTGCAGACAAGAACAAATGGCGTAGCACTATGACAAAGTATTTTTTTAACATTTTGACATTCTGAAATGCTGATGTCACATACAGTCAAAATATCATTCAATTTATGTTTGCCTTTAAACTCGCCGAATGTAATGCTAATGGCGTGAGTATGAAATCCATCATTTCATAATGTCACGCAAAAATATATTCTATTCGCAGATTTACGGACACGGCTCGCATTTTGTACAGCATAGCCATGTTTCTGACATTTCCCTTGCAGTTTTACGTGGCTATGGCTATCATGGACTCCTGGATTGAGGCGAGATGGAATGTGAAAAAACTTTGGGTATCCCTATTACTACGAGTCGTTTTCGTAATACTTATTTGTAAGTACCTCCTGGTAGAGACCAATGCAACGAACATAGATCATTACATATTTTATATTATATATATTTCGATTACATTCTCAGGTACTTTTTCAATATCGGTACCTTATATAGGAGAATTGAATTCTCTGATAGGCGCTACATCGAGTGCAATGCTTGTCTTACTACTACCTGCGTTACTTCATACGATGGCTTACAGCGTACGCGTGCCTGATACATTGCTCACCAATGATGACAATGATGATGATCACTCAGCAACCTCACATGAAAAGTTAGTGTGTTAGTGACGAAAGTGTGTATACGAAGTATCCTGGGTGATATGTCTTCTTTCACCATACCAGGGAAAGTGAATCGGAAGAAACCAAGGATTTTAAGCTGCCAAAATACGTGATGGCGAAAGACGCAGTGATCGTATTGATCGCAGCGGCGGCATCAATAGCTGGATTGATACAGACGATTGGCGGAATAGTTAGAGAGGAACAGCTTCATAGTATAATTAGACGATGCAACGGAGGGTTAGGATATGAGTATCTTGTACATAATACATCCACCGCTGTTGACGTTATTTCTACGAAAAAGCGGTATATTTTGTCACAGACACCTTAGGTAAAGTGACTATGGTAAATCCACGTGCCCAGTGCGATGAGCAGTGAGCAGAGCACTCACTCACTCACTCACTCACTCACACTCACGGGATTAATCGTTCCTGCATTTGGTCGTTATCGGCGCGGTTTCAGCGAGTCGAAAATACGTAAATGTAATATGCATCTTATTAGCTTCTATCGTTATATTATATATTTGTATTTGTAGTCAACTGCTGTCGACGAATCGCATATATACTCACATTCACTTGTACGCAGCATAATGAAATCGCGACCACACCGCTCTTCCTTGTATGCTGATCACGGAACGGGACTGTGAGGGGTTCATGATATCAAGAATTTAATTGCAATCGAATTCCAACCGTCTTTCCACGAAATCGCTCGTGGCGAGTGTATGTATGACGTATGTGTGCTCAAATGTTGCTGGAATAGGGCTTCGGGCTAGGGTATATCGAATCTGGATATCATATTGATCATCAATATATTGTGACTATTACCAACGGTAATTTTACGGGATGCATTCGTAAAGCTTGTTAGGCGAAACTAGTCACAGCGAAAAGTCGTTTTTCGTAAACCACAATAGTATTTGAAGACATGGCTTCGATCTGTTCGAAACTATTTATTCGCCGCGTTAGATTTCTCGAGCATGGCTAGCAAGACTATTATTGTATATTATATACTGATTTCAGAAATCGCCTAGTGTCAATCGCCAACATTTTATCCCTGCTATCTACATGTGTCTTCAAAGATGAAATGAAATTCCAGGTTACGATGTGGAACTACATATACAATATACGATAAATGGGCAAATTACGCACCGCATTGACCGAATTCGTTAGCGTCCTATATTGGACATGACTATCTGATTTACATCAAATGTAGCGGAGTATAATCGCCACTACCTTCAATACGCTATTCCCGCGATCCCAATGAGTACAAGTGGCTTTTATTTCACTTGTAACGTGAGAGGCGGTCACATCCTGTCATCTTCTGCCTGTTCAACCCGAATTACAATCAAGAAACGCGGTCTTTTATACCTCTTGAATGTCAGTCGATGGCTTTTGTGAATATAGCAGCGTGACGATTAACCATAGAATGTACGTCTCGATCAGTACAATATATTGGCATCACCTTGTATTGCCGTTGTTGGCCGTTACCAGTCGCAATAACGTGTGGTCTGGATTCTGGAATCTAATCGCACTCTGTCTGGGAGTATGTTTGACACGAGAATCTAGTGAATTTATTATCATGCATCGATGGTCTATTGGGAAAAGTATAAGCCCATATCGGTTATGCTTATGCGGTATAATCTCGCACGCTGATATCGTATTGATCGAACTTCCAGCTTACCGTGGCGGTTCAATTTTGGTTTTCAGTGTTTGATCAGGTTCAATATTTCGCTTTAATAAGGAAGTGACTTATATACGTTGGTTAGACCATTGAAATTGTGGCATAAAATCAGATGAGATTAGTATGTGGATGCCATATATATACTGTGCTAGAGTTTATCGTTCGCGGGCTCCTTTTCCTTTGTGCGGTCGGGATTTACGTGAATATCATGTAAGCCTTTCGTTCTTCGTATCCGTATTGTTTGCTGCGAACCAACAAAGGATTACACTCCCATCGCACAAGGATGGCTATAAAGAATAATATTCAAGTACAGTTTAGGCAGGGTCGGCTACAATTTATTGACTCACTGCGAGAGACGGTTTCCTTTCCGGTGAAATGACGAGAGCCAGTGGAACAGCCGGACTAGACGCCTAAGACGACGTCTATTAATTTTGACATTCATATAGGTTTCAGATTTCGCTACAGGGGCGTATATAATGAACGGAATATCGTTTTTACTTTATATGGTTGGAATTGCACAGGCTTATGCCACAATTCAGCTAGATGGAGGGTTCTCGGGGCACTGCACCAAAGAAGGTCAAGGTATGTGCCATTTTGGAACTTTTTTGTTTCGCGTCCAGTCAGAGATAGGCCTACTGCAGAAATTCGTTTCAAGCCGCCAGGTATTAATTACCGGAAAATATTTCGTATATTGTCACAATAGCCTGCAGAGCAAAGATCAATAACGCAATACAACAGTTAGAGGTGTGACTCGCACGCCTGTGGGACGGATTTCGACCAGTTCATTGCACAGCTCGTCTGTGATACCTACATACAGGCGTAATTATGCTATATTTGACCTACATTCTATAACTTCTCTACATGTAATAGGATATATGTTCAATACAGCGGAAGGACGTCATGATCTCGCCGGCCCTCCGGCAGTCGACGAGCATGTCCAGTGTCCACATTCAAGTCGAAATACAAGCAATTACTACTAAATAAATACAGTCCATCCTCAAGATTACCGGACCACGGCTGACCTATCGATCTCGCTTCCCATGACATGCCGCCCTATTTCTTGTCGCTTCCTTTTTCTATACTATCTTTCTTACTTTCATTCAGTGTGCACGCCGCCTCTTTACATCGCCTAGGCCAGAGGTCTCAAACACGCGGCCCGCGAGAGCATTTTCTGCGGCCCGCGACGATATTTTGGAATTTCAAGTAATCAACAATATATTTAAGTGCCATATATCTTTTTAGATATAAGATCTTGAAGTTCACGCAAAATCTACTGTAAAAAACACTGAAATCCCAACAAACATCACTATCACATCACTTTTAAAAGCTACCATGCAGTAGAAGAGCAGCTATTACGTCACATTTCTAGTTCATGATGATAAAACATGACCCGTTGATGATTCGCGACTGAAAATTGTGATTTGGTTTGGTGCGACCTTCTCGTAAAATTACTTGATTTGTATTGACTTGATAAAAATGACTCGAGTTGAGTCGGGTCAAACGCTGAAATCGGAGAAGGACTTGCGACTCGGAATGGTGACTTGGTAATCCTACGGAGGCATCAATCTAGCAACTTTCATGGGGAATAGTAATACATCAAAAGGCCGTAGCTTGCGTTGCGTAGGGTATTTAGATATCTAATCAGGTCAGTATGGCAGCCATGGGTATTCTGTTACCCCCGTGACGTATATATAGTTGGTTAAAGGCTGTATGTTGTTTTTTCTGTTCATCCATGTAATTATCGTTGGCGAGTAAGGTGGTAGTACGCTCTACAGCTGTAACACCAACGAATTCCTTGCCGATTGGACATTTCTATTCCAGAGGTTCTTAACCAGGGTTCGTAGATCCCATCGGGGTACGAAGTGCCACATCAGGGAGTAAGAGATGCATTGTAGAATTTGTAGGCCCATATGCTGTGAAAAATTTTCTTGGTCAATTTATTCAACTGGAAAATAGTATTCGCGCTGCGCGCGATTTTTTGAATGGGCTTTCTGATTTAAATAGGTACCATCAGAAATTGTGTGGAAAATGGACAGGGGCTATACGAGACATCTTATTGGAAGCACAAGGGGTACGATCACGAAAAAGGTTGAGAAGCAATGATATTACTATGGCTCAATAATTAGTGTATTTAAGTTGTTATTGATATATCGAAGGCAAAGTCTTATGCTTATCTAATTTGTGTTTGGCAATAACAGTAACAATAGACTGCAATTACAAAGACGATATCAAAACCATAGGATTAGGCTACACCGCTCAAATGCTCTGATATCAGATCAATCTTCAGTAGATTTTAAAATACTCTACATTCTACAACTCTGCATAAAGTTGTTGCTCGTCATAGGTCCACTAGCTGCAATATTATAACCCGACAGTTTTACGATGTCATGAATGCATCCTCCCACATGATGTCTATAACTCGTTAATGAAAAAAATTCTGCCCGGCACAAAAATAATTTTATTCAAATAATTGAAAATGTGATTTTTTCCGTATCAAAAGGCGTTAATAGTACAATAGTAAATTACATTTCCACGATGTTTGTGGAATGCCTGTCTGCAAGGTCCCGTCAAATAAGGCTATTAAATATCCCTATCATTGATGTTGCGGCCCGCGGCGTCATCAAAACTAGGAAATTGGCCCGCGAGCACATTTGAGTTTGAGACCTCTGGCCTAGGCCAAGGTGGGTGTTTGATTCCATAGACAACTCCTAGTCGCTTCGACATCTTCCTTTCTTTTCATTGTATCGCATTTTTTGTGGTGTATTGAACTGATAAAATTGCTAATAAACCAATGATGATGATGATGATGATGATGATGTTATTCCAACCTGGTACCATAAAATGAACAATGTTGCTAATAATCCACTTTTTGTAAAACTATACTTCCTCGACTAGTTCAACATAATCCCACACTCATATACTGCGTATACATTCTTAGATGAGGTGCATTTTATATAAGTAGCAATGGAAAAATGTGTTAGCAAGCTCCATCTGTAAATCAGAAAGAAAAAAGCGTTGAACGAATGACCAAGAGTCAAGCAATACAAAAACTAATTCAACAAAAAGTTGGGTCATTTGTCAATCACTGAATCGGTCAATTCTAAGTGAAAACTCCGAAACCTAACGAAAAACACTCATGGTGCATTATAGTTATAACACCGCCATGCATATTTTTCCAGGTTTGACTTGTTACCTACTCCCAAAAAATGTAAAGTAGGTTTACAGCTGATAATGACATTTATGGCGTTTCAGCGAGTTGGTATTTTTATTGAGCCGGTCTAGCAGATATATGTTGCAACAACTCCTAACATCGCTTCATCTACACGGCTAGATTCTTTGGATTGGAGAGTTAAAAATTCAGAAGTCATCGCTACCGGCACAGTCACACATATTGAATACGGTGGACATGACATTGACGCTGAAAATATTATTGAACAAACATCGCACCAGCCTCATCGACAAGCTGTTGGTTTGGTTCAGCTGTGGAGAGTCATGAAAGGGACGATCGAGCATGTGACCAATTTCACGTATGGGTCTCAAGGTAAATTACAGTAAACAATATCATATAATTCTGTAATCTTTCATATGTTGGATGTGCTTTGCAATCTTGTCTCTACCGGACAAATAATGCTCCATAACAAATAAGCCTTCGTAAGCTCATAATTTGTAGTTCCATATTGTCCCCTTGCCCGCAACGCATATCGGCAACGTTTCGCCAAGGGATAGCTAGAACTATAGATGTCCCTGAATTTGCCTTGCGGAACTTTTGATTTTTGACGGTGGAATCAGTTACAAGAAGAGGTGGACTGGGCTGCAAACGAAGTACTAATACTCGAGTAGGTTCTGACTCCTGGCACAACTCACTCTAGTGTTCAAATTTTAGCACTATACTTTCACTCCTATACTTGAACAGTTTTCGTTTTATAGGCAAAACTACTTATATGTTGCACTCTGACTTACGAAACTTATTACACTTTGAATTCTGAAAAGTAGCAAGTGGTTTTGGGATAAGTTTGCATCAATTTTACGTGTGAAATCATCATACAGAATGCCCATCATAATCAGGCCTGCGCTGCTGAATTTATTTTCGAAAATTCTGCCTATTTGTAGCGTCAAGTGTACCTGTTGGTAGCGTCATTCTGCGGTATCGTCGCGAAGACGTATCTACCAATTTTTGAAAGTATCCATCGTCTATTTACTGTCAAAAGCCTGCGGACCGTCGACCCAATCTACTTTTCGGAACTACTTGTACTCGAGTCCCTATCGTAAATTTAATTTTCTACTCCCGAGCGAGATAGTGTAACGGTGATGCGCCCGGCCTCTTGGTCGGTAGGTCGTGGGTTCGATCTCCGGCCTGGTCAGACCAAATACTCGAAAACAGGTATCCGCGGCTATCCTGCTGGACGCTCGCTCAATCCCTAAATGACCTTGCTATAAAGGCCGTATCGCATCTCTCGTCAAAGCATCTCGATGGTGCAGGCGAAAAAAGAATACCATATCTCTCTCTCCCACATAGTTTTGACAAGTCGTGAAATCGCTACTGCTACATATAATTGAGTGGTAATCAGGGCTTTGGAGCAGCCGTAAATTTAAACTGCTCCAGCTCCGGTTCCGGAGCTCTCTTCTATCATACATTAGCTGCGGCTCCAGCTCCGGAGCCGCATTATTACCACTGCCCCGGCTCCAGCTCCGGCTCCGGCTCTGAAATTATCGAATGGGCCTATCTATCAGAGATGAGCATGGATTAGGATTAGGTTTTGAAAAAACAGGATTTGTAAAATTTTGTCGGATTTGGATTGGATTTGGATTAGACATTTTTTCAGAACGGATTAGGATTTGGATTGGATTTACCTATTTTCTGGGAGATTGAAATGTCGTGTGGCGAATGGCGACAAACTTTATTCAGATCAGTTATTAATGTAATTATGGTTACTAAGCTATCTAGAATCAAGTGAATCGTTGGTCGTGAAAGAAAATTTTGGAATCCCTCCATTGCATAAATTAGTATTTTTTCTGAATTTCCAGTTGGAATCGGATTAGGATTGGACATGGACTGGAATATGAAAAAGTTATGGATTAGGATTTGGATTTGGATTTGAAGGTTCGGATTTGGATTGGATTAGGACATAAAAATTTCAAATCCGCTCATCTCTGCTATCTATATCAGGGGTGGCCAACCCGCGGGTCAAATGTGGCCTGCCAGAGGTTTTGCGTGGCCCGCGAGGTAATTTCCTATTATATTATCGAAAATGAATTGCTCAGATTGTGAACTTGCAATGCCAACCAAAAATTACAATTCTGGCTGCGACACTTGGGATGTTGATGACTAAAATATCATTTCCGACGCATTGGCAGATCGGCAGATCCAGGGTCCAGTCACATTTTCAGTAAATCGTCGTACATTACAATAAACTAAAATAGTAGCGAAATTTTTCTTCACGCTTCGCGTGTTTAATTGTCACACGATTTCTTGCTTGGTAGCCTACCCCCTACTGACAATGAAAAAAAAACGCCCAATTTACCCGATTGAGTCTAACTGTATTCGCAATTAAGCGAGAAAGTCTTTTCGCGTTTGCGCTCGCATAATGATCGTCGACGGTGAGATGTAGGCGCAACATTATTGTCGCATATTATCGGAGACCTTCGATATCGATGTGGCCAGACGCCGAATAGTCGTGTCCTTGCAAACTGAGCCTAGCGGGCGGTATACAATAGACCCGCAATACTCAAGTAATAATATTATTGACCTAGTTTATTTATGAACTTAGAAAATTATACCCGCTTGGCGCGGCTAGTGGACCGCACACTCGTTCGTCAATTGCATGTGCCCCTTTAGCCGAAAAGGTTGGCCATTCCTGGTCTATATATATTACTAATCTACCCATAGGTTAGTAATCTATAGTAATCTCGAGTCTGTCAGCCGTCAGTAACAGCCGATGTAGCAACGAAGACATATAGGTGCCGCCGTGTCGGCTTGTGACGTCATACTGAATACTTGTCAATTGTCCACAACATCATAGTTGCACTAGAACGCACTTTACTCTATGCCAGTGGTCGGGAACCTATGGCTCGCGAGCCATATATGGCTCTTTTGGGTATAAGATATGGCTCTTTGCCGAATATTTATTTTTGTACTAAATTGATCAATATTTCAGCGACTTGTTGGTAAATTCTCATCACGGCCAATATAATTATTCTAGTGGCAGTATAGTCATTAGGGATGGTGTGAACGTGAGGTTCACGTTCGCGTTCTGTGTGTGAACCTCGGAAATTTAGAGGTTCACGTTCACAAACGAACCTTGGTAGGTTCTGCACTGTGAACCTTTTTTCATATATAACTTCTTAGGTTGAAATTTATTGCATTTCAATTGCGGGCCACTCTATGCATGGCGCTGGCAGCATATAAAAATCAACACTAAACGAGCATGCACCTTGACAATCTCAAACATTTTACTTGCTTTGTTACAAAAGTTTGCTCGAAATATCCAGCTTTGAATTTGTGAATATTTAGTGACTCTCTACTGTGAGTTTGATCCGCAATCAGGCAACATCAAGAGCGAAATACACTACATGTAAATAGTCACCGAATGATGCTTATTCAACCAATCAATGAAATTGATATCTTTGCCTGATGTAAAAAATCTAGCAGGCGTACGGGGTCAATCTTGATTTCGTATGTTTATTGTATCATGAAAACCAAATCCGTGCGATTGGGGTGTTGGCTACTGCTGTGCAACTTGCTAAAGGGGTAATATCGGTAGCAAATACAGAAACCCGTTTTACACTCTGCTCAACGTAGCAATTATACTCAGACGCCGACTACATTCTCGGGTCTAGCCTAGACCGTCAAGACGTAAGCTTATATTCCCTTACAAGTCCTCGTCGAAATTGTTGGTAAAGAGACGGAAAATATTGATTTTATGGGATTATTATGCCATTTGATTGCCCCAATTGATGCATTTGGCGACGTTTGAAACGTCAAGATGTACTTCAGCATTGTGGGCATTATGTGACTCGAGTCGTCGCTAGGTATCGTGTGGGGCTATCACTTCACTGAAATGTAGGGTTGGAATTAGCAATATGACGTCACGTGACGTAATGAGGTTCACGCTCGCGTTCACGCAGAACCTTTCAAAAAGGTTCGCGTTCACACGAACCTGAACCTCTCAGAGGTTCACACCATCCCTAAATTAGACATGTCTTTGAGAGGTAAAGACAATGCTGTCTTCAGGTTTAGGGGCTCGGACCCCCTCTTTTGAAATGATCAAATTTAAGTTGCTGTCACGCCGGCGGCCAACGTCTTTCGCGAATTCTATGTACCCGACTCGAAATCTTGTATTGTGCGATACGTTGATTAATCAAAGAGCATAGCAGACATGGCGACGCCCATTTCTAAACGCAATTTTCAAATGCAAATTGTCTTGCTGATCTACGGCGCGAAATGAACTGTTGTGGATGTGACATTCACAATTACAACTCGAATTACAAACAACGCCATAGCTATCCACGTTCTTGATTGGTTAGTCTAGGTCTGTGTAGTGTATAGTGCCAGCGATAAAGTCTATGCGTGTAGCGCGACGTTATGTTACCGCCGAAGACCTTGAGAATCGAAAAGTCTGTAAGTATTTAGATTTTTGGAATCAGTGTGACAGTCACATTCGATTAATATCAGTTATAATAAATTCTAATCTAATTATACGATGAATTGTGTTATCAATGGTGAGGGTTGGCCTGTCTGTGCCTTACCTCTTGTTTCGAGCTTTATTTTCGAACAAAAATACCGTTTCTACAGAGAAAATATGGCGCACACGAGGAATCCCTAGGCTTACCATATTTTGGAAATCTAAAAAGAGGACACTTTTTCAGAAATTTGAGACTTGCAAAACCGGAGAAGAATTCTCAAAAAAAGGTCATCTTTCCGCTCAGAGCTCAAAATACCGTTTTTCTCTCCACATTGCTAGATGGATGACTAAAAAAAAGGTCAACTTTTCGCTCATAGCTAAAATCACCGTTTTTCACTCCGAAATACGCGCCGGAGCTTCGCTTCTGTGCTAATTTACGGCATATCACTCGCAATTTGCTCTAAATCTGACCAAAATTTTCAAAAAAGAGGACAAAATCTCAAAAGGGAGGACAAAACGGCGTCCTCCGAGGACACCTTCAAAAAAGTTGAAAAAGAGGACAAATCCTCTTAAAAGAGGACGTATGGTAACCCTAGGAATCCCATGTATATAGTGAGTTCGAATTAGAGCTACCATGACGTCGCGAGATTTCAATTGTGACGTAACAGTTGATTGTCATGTATGGCTCTTTGTGATTTGAGATAGAAAAAATAGGGCCAATATGGCTCTTCGGACAAAAAAGGTTCCCGACCACTGCTCTATGCCATTGCTGTGCAGTGTACATAGCATTAAAATTCAGGCCTGCTGTTCAATTATGATAAATCAGCAGATGTGGTTGTTGCATATATATATAATGGCAATGAAATAGGTCGGAGCCGGAGTTACTCCTCAAATAACGGGCTCCAGCTCCGGCTCCGGCTCCAGCTGAATTTTATGTAGAGCTCCGGCTCCGGCTCCAGCTCCGGTGAAAATGCACGGCTCCGGGGCTCCGGCTCCGGGCTCCGGCTCCGGCTCCAAAGCCCTGGCAATAATTGAACACGTTACTTTGACTCTGCTGGTGTCGAAACCCTAACAAATGAACACTTTCACCACCTCTCTCAGAGTACTATTACATTACCAACTACCAAGGAGACTTTACAATGGCGAATGCGCCAGACAACACGTGCTTGCAGTTTAGTCCCCAAATCGAATTATGTAGTTGTATATGAATAGCTTTTTCTATCATCCTCATGCATATTACGCATGCAGCTCAGTTACTTCGTGTAATATTCCTCGCAGAAAATCAGCGCTACATCGGTGCAGACGCCCCGGTGATCAAGTTACACGGGTTGTGGAATGACCACGTTTGCGGGTCTTTTCTGAGCGTCGGGGATACGAGGATATTTTTCCTCCAGAAATTGTTAGACGCGAGACCAGACAGCTATTCATCTGTGAATGAAACCACAAGTCTCGAAGCTCGAAAGTCGTCAGACTTGTCGGTGTCGATCCCAAGTGATGTAGAGGGAGGTGATGCGGTCGCGTCTGTTCCTGCAGAACGCAGGATTAAGAAGAAACATAGGAAGAAGGGAAACAGAAAAGGTCGGAAACGAGGTCGTAAAGGGCGTCGGAAGGGACAGCGAAAGAGGAAAGTGAAAAGAAGTGGGAAGAGGAGATTGCGAAAGAGAAAAACGACCGAGTCCACGTACCAGTCTCTGTTACAGCTTACAAGACGCACAAAATACCAAATGACCCCGCTGACTTTAACACAAATGAAGAAACTACCGATTGTTAAAGTTAAAAGGAGTACTGATGAGCAAAAGGATATCCTTATTGTCACGTCCGCGCCTGCCAGAATTACTCTGAAAAATCTGAATGATATAGAAGCTATTGTCGAACTACAGTAAAACTACTTCACCGATACGTTTCAATGATTCGGGCACACCAGAACTCCCGAGATTTACCTTCGGAATGGGGTGGAATTTTAATAGAAAAAGGGCCATGGCACACGGTATACATTGGACGAGATGCTGATAGTTCTGCGTCGGAGCGACATCCCAATTATTACGAAAGACTTGGACCGGCTGCGTTCCGCTTGATTTTGAAATTGATATTTTGAAAGGCTATACGTATACAAAATACATCTTCATAAATATGTCGTATTACGTATTGCGTTATTATTGCGTATATTCGTAATTCAGGAAGTTCTGTTTATTAGTTTAAAACGAGATATTTCCTGCAAGATATTTCCTGCAAGTTATTTGTCACACTGCAGGGTTGGTTAGGTTATTAGTAGGCCTGTAATCTAGTAGGCTTTGCTAAATACGCGTCCGTCGCAGAGAGGGCACTTCTTTCAGGATGGTTCAGTTGGTTTTTATTGCCATTATCGTATGTGACGTTCGAGACTGGCGTGGTTACCAATCGACGTAATCTAAATCAGATGGAAAAACTAGGGAACGCGAAAGCTTAAAAGAACGTTGAAAGAAAATTGATAATATTGCATGAAAGTCTAACTAAGATGGGTCAAAATAAATTTGGCCCACGGGCTGCATTTATACCGCTTGTCATCACACCACCCATGAGTCTGCTCCTATTTTTGTTAGACATTGGGTTCTTAAACCGAGTCGCGTGAGCTAGTTTCCAGCAGTTCATTAAAAGCCAAGGAAAGTCTTAGTGTTTTTATTTAAAGATCAATACAATATTGTCATATTCTTGATATTAGCATAATACAACCTAAAATCCGAGTTAATGCCAACAATTTCTAGTTTGCCGTTCCCTGATATGATATTATCGCATGCTGCTGTTCCGTAGGCTATCCTACGTCTATACTACGTCACTTTCCATACTGATGTTCGAGCGGTTATTTTAACTCGGGTCACTTCCTCAACTTATGCAGCTCAGTTAACCTGAGTTGATTTTATTTTGCGCCAAGATCAGGAACGACAGTATAGTGAAGTCGTGTTTTACGTAGAATATACCTATCGATTCTAACCTTCGAAACTGTAAGTCTCTCGATTCACTTGAACCTGGAGTATATGTATACGACAGTATGAAAAGGTTTCCATATTTTGGGATCCGGAAAGGATCTTTTTACAGATCACAAAAGTCAGATTACCTACTAGAAAACTACTGCTTATTATAAAAAATTTACGGCATATCCAGTTATGTTAACTATAAAAAGGGTCATTTTTCCAACTCGGCTCCAGGTTGACCCACATTATAATAATAGGCTACTGCTATGGTGTTGAAGAAAACAAGGTCATTTACCCATTCCAAGTCCCGAATGATCCGCTGGAACATCTACAGTACAGATTTCGCATAATTTATGGCGTTTTTAGTTGTGCCTGTCCATCAATCTGGCTGTCAAAGCTATAGAGAAGGACGAATACCCAAAAATGAGGACATTTTGTGCGTTCTCGGCGGACATCTTAGATTTCCTGAAAAAGAAGGACAAATCCTCCTAACGGGGTACGGTAACCCTAGGAATATAAAAAGGGGACATGCACTTTTTAAAAATTTCCTGTCTTACAATACCGGAGCAAAATCCGGAACAATTGGTAAATTTATTGCGAGTTTGTAGTTCGAACAGTTCAGTTCGGTTTCACAGCAATTCTTATCAGTTCAATGCACTACAAAAATGCGATACAGTGAAAAGATAGGAAGGTGTCACGACTTGGAGCAGTTTTTGGAATCAGACGCCCATCTTGGCCTAAGCCAGTGGTTCCCAACGTGAGAGATTTTGAGAAACGAGGGGACGAAATGCCAAAGAGTGCGAATGGGGGGCGATAGGGGCGAAAATGTAAGAACGTCCAGTAAGATATATTTAATTAACACTGTCAAAATGCACGCGAAGATGGCTTGCTTTGAATATAACCAGAAAATGAGGTCAACTCAACGGAAAATAGATGCGGAAACCGGTTTTACGAGCACCTACAACAGTGATTCCCAAACTGCTTGCCGCCACAGATTCTCAGGTGTGCCGTGGATATTTTTTAGATCAAGGCATGCAGGCAAGCACATGCGGAAAAGCCACGCTAACCGCTTCATATCTGATGATGAAAAAACAAGTGGACAATGGAATTACAAAGGAACCAATTATGACATTGCCTAGGAGTAGGTCACGTTATATAATTGGGAGGCTATGCGTGGAAGATTCGTTTCACCATAGTGTCCTATATGGTGTCGACACAGCCAAATCTCACGTCTCAGTGAAATTGTATCACGTCACAATTTCCATTTGGCTACAGGCAATTTGACAGTCATTTTTGACCGGCTTGCCGAGCATTAAATTTAGTAAAACGGGTATCAATCGAAAGCTGACTCTGCACTGATTATGAAAATATAAATTTGATTCCGCTCGTGTCCCTGGAACTCCCAAAATCAGCCTCGAATTTTTCATTGTTCTGGAGATTGGCATTGGGACGCAACAATGCTGTCTGGCGAAACGAGAGAGTAGCTCAGGACGTAACAATGCTGTCTGGCGAAACGAGAGAGTAGCTCAAGAGAAAAAGAGCCAGACACCATTGTTCCGCCCCAATGCCAATCTCCATAACAATGAAAAATTCGAGGCTGATTGTGGGCGTTCCAGGGACACAAGCGGAATCAAATTTATATTTTCGTAATCAGTGCAGAGTCAGCTTACGATTGATACCCGAATTAACAAATTAAATGCTCGGCAAGCCGGTCAAAAATGACCGTCAAATTGCCAGTAGCCAAATGGAAATTGTGACGTGATACAATTTCACTGAGGCGTGAGATTTGGCTGTGTCGACACCATATAGGACACTAAGGTTTCACGCTACTTGTGAAGCAAAACCTGATAACACTGTCTGGACTTCAACTTGCATTGCAATATTTCGTCTCACGATTTGTTTTTCACAAATTTTAATGGGTAGTCAGTCCATTTGGAAGCAATTAAACAAACAATCTCATTGAAAATTAGCTCATTGATGTATACGAAACATCCCGTTTTTTAAAACGCTGTTTCCACAAAAATGGTTGACTCATTCCAAATCCCGACCTATATCATGATAGGCACAAAAGCGCTTCTAGTTGCATTGTCATTTGTATCTCCATTACTATATTTGAACATAGCTTCTTTGTGTTGAATGATATTAAAAGCAGTTTTGAGTGCCGTTGTATCGCATTTTTTGTGGTGTATTGAACTGATAAAATTGCTAATAAACCAATGATGATGATGATTGTAAACTCGTTCACGGTCAGAGGACACTTTATGATCTCAGTACTCAGTACTCAAGTTACCTGGTTACCAGAAGTAGTATAGTAGATCGCTCAACCGGTGCCTGGGGCTCTTATGGCGGGGTCGCATGCTAACGCGAAAACCGGGGGTGGCATGCTAACGTTTTCGTCTTATGGCGGGGGTGGCATGCTAACGTTTTCGTCTTATGGCGGGGGTGGCATGCTAACGTTTTCGTCTTATGGCGGGGGTGGCATGCTAACGTTTTCGTCTTATGGGTGCGGTCGCATGATAACGCGAAACTCGTGGTGGCATGCTAACGTTTTCGGATATAGGCTCCGGTCGCATGATAGCGTTACAGAGATAGGGATCGGCCGCATGCTAACGTTTTCGGGTATATGCATCTCTCGACCGGTGTTGAATATGTATCAAGTAAATAGTCATGTGAATGAATCTTTGTTAATGTGTATATCGTGAAAACTCGCGGTCGTGACTCGCCTTTTTTTGCTATAGGTGATCGCCGTTGTTTCTTATGGGTGCGCTCGCATGTCGCACTTTTAGGTATAGGCATCTCTCGCACATCGCAGACTCGCCATGTGTCTTATGGGTGCGGCCGTGAATCGCCCTTTCGGTATATGCATCGCTCGACCGGTACCTCGAAACTCGTGTTGAACCGGTGACCCTTTTCGGTATATGCATCGCTCGACCGGTGCTAGTATAGATATCTCTCGACCGGTGACCCTTTTCGGTATATGCATCGCTCAACCGGTGCTAGTATAGCCATCTCTCGGCCGGTAACCCTTTTCGGTATATGAATCGCTCAACCGGTGTCGCGGTGGTAATTCATACGTTCGGGTATATGCATCTCTCGACTGGTGTTGAATATGTATCAAGTAAATAGTCATGTGAATGAATCTTTGTTAATGTGTATATCGTGAAAACTCGTGGTCGTGACTCGCCTTTTTTACTATAGGTGGTGACGGTGATTCGCCTGCCGTGTATTCTTACGGGTTCTGTGGTGACTCGCCATGTGTTCTTATGGGTGCGGTCGCATGCGGCTATTGTGTCTTATGGGTGCGGCCGTGAATCGCCCTTTCGGTATAGGCATCTCTCGCACGTCGTACTTTCGCATGTCGTGCTTTCGCGTATAGGTTGTGTTGGTGATTCGTAATGGGTTCTTATGGCCGTGGCGGTGATTCGTACTTTCAGGCATCTCTCGCGTGGTGTTGAATAGTCACCAACAATAACCGCACAAACGGAAACGTGGCTTGCAAGAGGATTAAGCAGTGCAACCTATATTTCGAATGACCTGCGTGCGGAATTGTTTCACGGCCAACCGCGTGCTACTATCGGTTATTACACTAGGTCAGTCAGTGCGAAATAGTTTGCTAAATCTAGGAATCACTTCCAAGGTAATATTTTGGTAATTAGTTTACTGCAGAGCCGGCGTAGACGGCGAGTCGAATATCGACAATAACCGCGTTCGCATACTAACACTCTAAAAAGGTGTGAAATATTTGTAAAAATCCTACGACCACTCACAAGATAACACATCAGAATAGTCATCTCTCGTGGTTTGGTGTTGCAAAGGTAGGAATTACGCATAAGTAATATTTTGGACGACGATGATATATCGTTATTCTTATGGACGCGACGACATGATAACGTTACAGGTATAGGCTGTGGTGGTGATTCGCCATGTGTTCTTATGGGTGCGCTCGCACGTCGTACTTTCAAGTATAGGTATCTCTCGCATGTCGTATTGGAAACTCGTGTTGGCTCGCTCACGCGGCGAAATTTTAGTAATCAGTTTGTCGCAGAACTTGATTTCGCTGGTAAGATTTAATAAGTAACGAATAACAGACCGCCAGTGTCGGTAACTTGAATAGCGACAAATTGTCACTTATTTCCGCTCTAACCCTAATCCTTTGTGAAGTGAACGCTTATTCAAAAGGTTGTGATATAATTTTAAAATCCAACGACCACTCACCGGATAATGCTGCAGACATAACAATCCCTCATACCCGCTCACAAGGTAATATTTCGGTAATTAGTTTGTCACAGAACCGTCGCAGACGGTGATTCAAAACCAACAATTTGTCACTTGCCCGCGATCGCTATATGTTTCACGCCTCTCGAATAGTGGCTGACTTTAGTTGCGTGATAAGATCCATGAAAATATTCAATCAATGTGTTAGTTTGTCAACTTGAAGTGTAACTCACTACACAAATCAAGTTGAATCGTATTTGAATGTATTGATTCGACCCAACTCAAATCCTTTGACAAATCCTATTAACGCGATCTGTTGAATCGAACGTAACCTGAATATTACTGACGCCAACATTCACCCGCATCGGATCATTCACACATTCCACGCCGCTGTTTTAACACTTATAGAATCAATACCAACTATCTCTAACCCGATAATATTCAATCATTTTGGTAATTTGCCAACTTTAAATCCATTCGCGGGATGTACTAAAGGTAAATCCAAATAATCCAGAATGAAATATTTGGACTTTGACATTGCGTGAATTGAAATAGGTTTGACAAACATGACTATCAACTTTGATCCAACCACATTTCAAACTCAAAAGAATTATTCACAACATTAACAATTGTTAAAACTCTAGTTTCACTTACTTGATTATATCATTACAACTCACAAATTTGAATTAATTCATCCTGGTTGTATTCATATGCTCTATCTTTTTATTCAATTGTAAAGGTTGTTACTATTCTGAAGACAAAGTATTTACTAATCGGTGCATATACGATTTGACTTGGACATATTATATTTTGAGTATACGAGATTTGAATGTCTGAACAATAACTGAGAATTATTTTTAACACAAATAAATCCTTATATTACAGCGTAAAAGATATTGGGGTGTCAGCAACTCTGTACGGTCGTAGTTACAACCACATTAACTAATCTGCCCAGGCAACTCGTCATGATCATTCCTGAAATCAACACAAACACGACCACTGACTTGAGTTAACCGCGAAACACCATCAAGTTTTAAATCCGCTTGCAGCTGACGGATTATTCGAATGCATCGATGGGGAATATTATTGAACTCGTCGGTATTGTTACTTCAACAAATTACACCGACTGCGAAAGTTAATATCGAATGGTAAGACTTGATCACATATTTGTTGATCAGAGACATGACGAAAAAAAACATTACCGAGATTTTATAAACTAGTCATATTACTCTACACATCTATCAATATCAAAATGCGAGTCATCCAATTTTTCTACTAAAGTAACATTGCACTTTCGGATTCGAATTCGGTATAGTCATACAAATTGTATTAAATCCAACATCAAAACAAAAGGAATTTTTTTTTTTAGTTTATTGAAATCAAATCATTCGTCTTCGACTTGTGCTTTTCTAGATTACCCGCGACAATTCGTTTCGAGTGAGTTGTAACCAAAGTCAAGATATCTTTGTGTCCACAGATATGGAAGATGAATATAGCTAACACAATCACGAATCGACGTTTCAGAGTATTTCACGGGTGTATTAAACTTGTTAGTGTCACCTATCTAAAAGTACGCACGCGTTCGATTTCCATACCGACTGTTGCGATGTTTAGGATTCACTTACAATAACCACGGGTGAGGATTTAACATCAACGTCGTTACTGTCGGAATTTGCGACAGAGAATTGAAACATATGCACTTTACAGAGTGTGAAAATATCACTTTGAGTATCGAGTACCGTTCGAAGCTAGCGATCAATTCTTTATCATTTCAGTAACTCCCCATTGTGCGTGCTAAATGTAAAATATCGCGAGGGTATACACTCTAAGACTTTGATTATTGTAAAAGTAAATTGTGATATGTTTGTTAGATGCATCCAATTCAACTAGAAGTGTCTAGTATCCAACACTCGTAATATCAAAAAAGTACTTGCTACACTGTTATTTGCTAAACGTGTTTTGCATTGTTGTTCATTTCTAGTATTTATTGAAATTGTTTTTGAACCCTCAAATAATAATTCCCGACATGAAACTAAGCCGCCGAAAGTCGTTATCATCACAAAGAAACAATTTGCACGATGTTTACTAAATGTATCCTATAGTTAGGTGTACTGGAATTATTTGTAAAACACACACACACACACACACACACACACGATCAGAGAAATTGGAAATTTTTCCGTTGTCATTCGCTAAAGTAAATGTCATCACAATACTCTGTCACTAAAAGACGTTACTTGGACGTGCTTGCATTCTAGACATAGTTCTGATTTACCCAACACAAGACCCAAGGACAACCCTAGTTTCAGCCGAACACAGATATCCAAAATATCACACACTTCGCTATTCCTAAAGCACAAACACACGATACAAAATAATACTTGTTGTGTTGTTGCGGCATCATCTTCACAATATCACCATTTTGTTTGTGTCAATTAGTTACTTTGTATGTTATCCCACAACTCTTACAAAAGTACGAAGGATATTAACATCGCACTAAGTAATTAACTTTACTCGATATTCTCACATTACGAAACTAAAGAATGGTTGGTTAGACTCTACAAACTGTTTCGATATCACAAGACCTTTATTGTCTGAATGGGTGTTCATGTATCTTAATAATCAAATAGTTCAACACAGAACTAGTACTAACAGAAACATCAGAGTTGTTTACACAAAAGTTTGTATGTGTACAGTATGCGAATACCATGTGTAAGTCCAGCACAATTGCAGTATCCATTCGAGTTTAGTCAACACAAATTTATTACAACGGAGCCAAGTAAACTTTCGTGAAAGAAAAGCATACTCACTTCCAGAGGGTTATGTCAACACCATAGCAGTTCCCCAACAACAAAGTACATATGTTTCTAGCCACGGTCCTTACATCTTTTACATAGATCAATCTACTTTGCTAACGAAAAGTGCTGAGTCATCACATGATCGCTCTCACAACAAAACAGCTAGTAGATATTATCATTCAAAATATTCCTAACCCTTTACACACCAGTGACAAATCATACAACGAATATGCTTTGCGGGTCGAATTGTTGTTCAGTGTCAAGTCTACCTGTTGAAACGTACATTAAACAGCGCAATCCAATTAAAACCACGAATCTATTTTCATTTCGTCACATACAGAAAAATAAATTTTCTTTCTCCAACACATACTTGTAACCAATCGCTTTCATTAAACACACAACACCATAAAAGTATTTACTTTCTACAACATAGACATTCCGATGTAGTCAAGAAATATTTTTATTAATCAAAATCATCGATTTCTGTTCACGGCGTTAGTGTGTGCATGTCATACCTGTGGGCCCCGTATTAAAATGGACACGACACGCTTGACTGTAAGGAGATAGAAGTCTATCACATCGATTTACATGTGGTCTTCGCTACGGTTTCAAAAAACGAATCATCTCTTTTGCATTGATCTAGACCGAGCAAGTTAGTTAATGGCCATGATTGTGTTTGTCATATGCGAATGATAGGGTTACTGTCAAATCTACATACAACAATCTTCTGACGATCATAATAGCAATTTCATTTTCCGCCCCTTCATAATTGTACAACTCGGTAACTACGTTTAACAAGACCAATCACACTGCCGGCGTTGAACACAAGATACCTACCCAAGTAAAAATATCATTCTGGTTTGGACAACTGACGTTTACCTGTGTAAAATTATCATTTTCACTTGGAGGTCCACCGTTACCTAACTAAAATACCATTGTCCTTTGGAGATTTATCGTTTACCCAGTGTAACAATCCCCTTTTCACTTGGAAATCTATTTTTGGCCTGAATAACAAACCCCTTTTCATTTGGAAATATATTTTTTCTCTTGGTAACAAACCTTTTTTACTTGGAAATATATTTTTTCTCTTGGTAATAAACCTTTTTCACTTGGAAATATATTTTTTCTCTGAGTAACAAACCTTTTTCACTTGGAAATATATTTTTTCTCTTGGTAATAAACCTTTTTCACTTGGAAATATATTTTTTCTCTGAGTAACAAACCTTTTTCACTTGGGAATATATTTTTTCTCTGGTTAACAAACCTTTTTCACTTGGAAATATATTTTTTCTCTGGTTAACAAACCTTTTTCACTTGGAAATATATTTTTTCCCCGGGTAACAAACCTTTTTCCCTGGGTAACAAACCTTTTTCACTTGGAAATATATTTTTTCCCCGGGTAACAAACCTTTTTCCCTGAGCAACAAACCTTTTTCACTTGTAAATATATTTTTTCCTGGGTAACAAACCTTTTTCACTTGGAAATATATTTTTTTCCCTGGGTAACAAACCTTTTTCGCTTGGAAATATATTTTTCCCTGGGTTACAAACCTTTTTCACTTGGTGATCCGTCGTTTACCTGAGTAAAAATATCATTTTCCTTTGGGGATCTGGCGTTTACCCAGTGTAACAATACATTTTCTCTTGGTCATCTAGCTTTTCTCAGAGTAACAAAACCATTTTCATTTTGAAATCTGACAACCACACCGACAATTTGATATTTTTGTATTTTCTTACAGCGAACAGCGACAAAATATACACCAACAACGACTCCGATACATTTGTCTAATCAAATATTCACTTGTGTTGGTGCATCCCATCAAAATCGTCGGTTACCCACATGCAATGCGCTCCTGTACACAGAAATGCATGTTTTGGAAAATTGGACAATAGGCTTCGATAGTTCTGTGATGTCCGGGTTCGTGCTTTGGATTTTCCAGAGTCAAAATGTCTGAATAAAACACCTCCTTGACGATGGTTGGTATGTGGATAACGGTGTTCGGAAAACGGTTGGATTTATGTCACCCATCGCGATAACAATTCCAGGTCGAGTTTTCCCCCGCGTGTTTACTATATTGTATCTTTATTGGTCATGTATGTCTCGCCATTCAGTTTGAAATCGGAAACCCTGATAAAGTATGTAACCGGATCCGGATATCAACTCTGAATCGATAAACCAATGAACAATATTCAAAGTAAACATGTTACACCCTGTGTTTCCACGAAAAAATACCATCCAGACATACGTCGCGCTTGTTTGCCCACATCAGTATACGCGTAAATGGAGGTGTGTGACATTGCATGCAATGTGTTGGTATACAAACATCGATCCACAGACATTATCATAGCCGGTAGTTTTGATGTAGATCGAATGTCATCACACCCGATAACAATGTCATACCAATAAGCTACATTGCAATGACTCTGAGTCAATCTGAAGCGTGACATATAGACACACAAACATCGAACCGAACCGTAACATGGGTTATTCGCACGACGGTGAAAGTGAACTATACAGCATATACCAAAAGAGCGTTCACAGTCGAATATGCGAACCACGCACAATCACATACCCTGGTTTTTGTTGGATATGTACGAAACCAATAAATCGATACATTTCTGTTCCTTCTACGTCAATAATACAAGCGTCATTCCAATGCATCGCTCGAATGTAAGGTTTGTCGGGTGTAAAATCCATGTCAAATAACACCAAAGTGTGCTTTCCGTGTTTTATTATTTCCACCGACGCTTCTTGTCTGTGTCGTAACACTATGGTGCGGGAAGTTGAAAAACGGTGGATTGTGAAACGGATTGACATGACCAACAGAATCGACGTCAATAGCCTTGTGACGATGTCTTTTCAAAATGATACCGATCTCTTGTGGCGATGACCGTTTCGAAATGTCACCGGACGAACTGAATCCTTACGATGATGTGTTTTATGATTGCGTGTGAAATCGCGAGGTAGTGTTCTATTGTGGTGTACGATTGCAGTCTTCATTCCTCAGAAACACACCTTATTGGATCACAGTATCAGTCCGAGATTTGCACGATATTTGTCTGGAGTCGTTATGTGGGAGTAGCGACATCCACGCATCGTGACTGAAAGACTGATCGCAATCATTTCGAGCACCACTTCGATAGTTCACCATGGTCAAACGCTGCAGCAGAAAACTTCGGTGTGGACAACGCATTGATCGATGTATCCAATTGGTCTGGGTGGTCTGTCCGGAGATAGGGCCATGACTATCTTGCGATAACACCATCGAATAAATCAGTGAACGGTGTCGAAATATCGATGTAATAGCGCGGACTCAGAGTCATTGCAATGTAGCTTATTGGTATGACATTGTTATCGGGTGTGATGACATTCGATCTACATCAAAACTACCGGCTATGATAATGTCTGTGGATCGATGTTTGTATACCAACACATTGCATGCAATGTCACACACCTCCATTTACGCGTATACTGATGTGGGCAAACAAGCGCGACGTATGTCTGGATGGTATTTTTTCGTGGAAACACAGGGTGTAACATGTTTACTTTGAATATTGTTCATTGGTTTATCGATTCAGAGTTGATATCCGGATCCGGTTACATACTTTATCAGGGTTTCCGATTTCAAACTGAATGTCGAGACATACATGACCAATAAAGATACAATATAGTAAACACGCGGGGGAAAACTCGACCTGGAATTGTTATCGCGATGGGTGACATAAATCCAACCGTTTTCCGAACACCGTTATCCACATACCAACCATCGTCAAGGAGGTGTTTTATTCAGACATTTTGACTCTGGAAAATCCAAAGCACGAACCCGGACATCACAGAACTATCGAAGCCTATTGTCCAATTTTCCAAAACATGCATTTCTGTGTACAGGAGCGCATTGCATGTGGGTAACCGACGATTTTGATGGGATGCACCAACACAAGTGAATATTTGATTAGACAAATGTATCGGAGTCGTTGTTGGTGTATATTTTGTCGCTGTTCGCTGTAAGAAAATACAAAAATATCAAATTGTCGGTGTGGTTGTCAGATTTCAAAATGAAAATGGTTTTGTTACTCTGAGAAAAGCTAGATGACCAAGAGAAAATGTATTGTTACACTGGGTAAACGCCAGATCCCCAAAGGAAAATGATATTTTTACTCAGGTAAACGACGGATCACCAAGTGAAAAAGGTTTGTAACCCAGGGAAAAATATATTTCCAAGCGAAAAAGGTTTGTTACCCAGGGAAAAAAATATATTTCCAAGTGAAAAAGGTTTGTTACCCAGGAAAAAATATATTTACAAGTGAAAAAGGTTTGTTGCTCAGGGAAAAAGGTTTGTTACCCGGGGAAAAAATATATTTCCAAGTGAAAAAGGTTTGTTACCCAGGGAAAAAGGTTTGTTACCCGGGGAAAAAATATATTTCCAAGTGAAAAAGGTTTGTTAACCAGAGAAAAAATATATTCCCAAGTGAAAAAGGTTTGTTACTCAGAGAAAAAATATATTTCCAAGTGAAAAAGGTTTATTACCAAGAGAAAAAATATATTTCCAAGTGAAAAAGGTTTGTTACTCAGAGAAAAAATATATTTCCAAGTGAAAAAGGTTTATTACCAAGAGAAAAAATATATTTCCAAGTAAAAAAGGTTTGTTACCAAGAGAAAAAATATATTTCCAAATGAAAAGGGGTTTGTTATTCAGGCCAAAAATAGATTTCCAAGTGAAAAGGGGATTGTTACACTGGGTAAACGATAAATCTCCAAAGGACAATGGTATTTTAGTTAGGTAACGGTGGACCTCCAAGTGAAAATGATAATTTTACACAGGTAAACGTCAGTTGTCCAAACCAGAATGATATTTTTACTTGGGTAGGTATCTTGTGTTCAACGCCGGCAGTGTGATTGGTCTTGTTAAACGTAGTTACCGAGTTGTACAATTATGAAGGGGCGGAAAATGAAATTGCTATTATGATCGTCAGAAGATTGTTGTATGTAGATTTGACAGTAACCCTATCATTCGCATATGACAAACACAATCATGGCCATTAACTAACTTGCTCGGTCTAGATCAATGCAAAAGAGATGATTCGTTTTTTGAAACCGTAGCGAAGACCACATGTAAATCGATGTGATAGACTTCTATCTCCTTACAGTCAAGCGTGTCGTGTCCATTTTAATACGGGGCCCACAGGTATGACATGCACACACTAACGCCGTGAACAGAAATCGATGATTTTGATTAATAAAAATATTTCTTGACTACATCGGAATGTCTATGTTGTAGAAAGTAAATACTTTTATGGTGTTGTGTGTTTAATGAAAGCGATTGGTTACAAGTATGTAATGATATAATCAAGTAAGTGAAACTAGAGTTTTAACAATTGTTAATGTTGTGAATAATTCTTTTGAGTTTGAAATGTGGTTGGATCAAAGTTGATAGTCATGTTTGTCAAACCTATTTCAATTCACGCAATGTCAAAGTCCAAATATTTCATTCTGGATTATTTGGATTTACCTTTAGTACATCCCGCGAATGGATTTAAAGTTGGCAAATTACCAAAATGATTGAATATTATCGGGTTAGAGATAGTTGGTATTGATTCTATAAGTGTTAAAACAGCGGCGTGGAATGTGTGAATGATCCGATGCGGGTGAATGTTGGCGTCAGTAATATTCAGGTTACGTTCGATTCAACAGATCGCGTTAATAGGATTTGTCAAAGGATTTGAGTTGGGTCGAATCAATACATTCAAATACGATTCAACTTGATTTGTGTAGTGAGTTACACTTCAAGTTGACAAACTAACACATTGATTGAATATTTTCATGGATCTTATCACGCAACTAAAGTCAGCCACTATTCGAGAGGCGTGAAACATATAGCGATCGCGGGCAAGTGACAAATTGTTGGTTTTGAATCACCGTCTGCGACGGTTCTGTGACAAACTAATTACCGAAATATTACCTTGTGAGCGGGTATGAGGGATTGTTATGTCTGCAGCATTATCCGGTGAGTGGTCGTTGGATTTTAAAATTATATCACAACCTTTTGAATAAGCGTTCACTTCACAAAGGATTAGGGTTAGAGCGGAAATAAGTGACAATTTGTCGCTATTCAAGTTACCGACACTGGCGGTCTGTTATTCGTTACTTATTAAATCTTACCAGCGAAATCAAGTTCTGCGACAAACTGATTACTAAAATTTCGCCGCGTGAGCGAGCCAACACGAGTTTCCAATACGACATGCGAGAGATACCTATACTTGAAAGTACGACGTGCGAGCGCACCCATAAGAACACATGGCGAATCACCACCACAGCCTATACCTGTAACGTTATCATGTCGTCGCGTCCATAAGAATAACGATATATCATCGTCGTCCAAAATATTACTTATGCGTAATTCCTACCTTTGCAACACCAAACCACGAGAGATGACTATTCTGATGTGTTATCTTGTGAGTGGTCGTAGGATTTTTACAAATATTTCACACCTTTTTAGAGTGTTAGTATGCGAACGCGGTTATTGTCGATATTCGACTCGCCGTCTACGCCGGCTCTGCAGTAAACTAATTACCAAAATATTACCTTGGAAGTGATTCCTAGATTTAGCAAACTATTTCGCACTGACTGACCTAGTGTAATAACCGATAGTAGCACGCGGTTGGCCGTGAAACAATTCCGCACGCAGGTCATTCGAAATATAGGTTGCACTGCTTAATCCTCTTGCAAGCCACGTTTCCGTTTGTGCGGTTATTGTTGGTGACTATTCAACACCACGCGAGAGATGCCTGAAAGTACGAATCACCGCCACGGCCATAAGAACCCATTACGAATCACCAACACAACCTATACGCGAA
Organism: Botryllus schlosseri; assembly: GCF_051294905.1. NCBI lineage: Eukaryota > Metazoa > Chordata > Ascidiacea > Stolidobranchia > Styelidae > Botryllus > Botryllus schlosseri. Next base: position 19,854,165 of record NC_137245.1, on the reverse strand, counting down.
AGCACGACATGCGAAAGTACGACGTGCGAGAGATGCCTATACCGAAAGGGCGATTCACGGCCGCACCCATAAGACACAATAGCCGCATGCGACCGCACCCATAAGAACACATGGCGAGTCACCACAGAACCCGTAAGAATACACGGCAGGCGAATCACCGTCACCACCTATAGTAAAAAAGGCGAGTCACGACCACGAGTTTTCACGATATACACATTAACAAAGATTCATTCACATGACTATTTACTTGATACATATTCAACACCAGTCGAGAGATGCATATACCCGAACGTATGAATTACCACCGCGACACCGGTTGAGCGATTCATATACCGAAAAGGGTTACCGGCCGAGAGATGGCTATACTAGCACCGGTTGAGCGATGCATATACCGAAAAGGGTCACCGGTCGAGAGATATCTATACTAGCACCGGTCGAGCGATGCATATACCGAAAAGGGTCACCGGTTCAACACGAGTTTCGAGGTACCGGTCGAGCGATGCATATACCGAAAGGGCGATTCACGGCCGCACCCATAAGACACATGGCGAGTCTGCGATGTGCGAGAGATGCCTATACCTAAAAGTGCGACATGCGAGCGCACCCATAAGAAACAACGGCGATCACCTATAGCAAAAAAAGGCGAGTCACGACCGCGAGTTTTCACGATATACACATTAACAAAGATTCATTCACATGACTATTTACTTGATACATATTCAACACCGGTCGAGAGATGCATATACCCGAAAACGTTAGCATGCGGCCGATCCCTATCTCTGTAACGCTATCATGCGACCGGAGCCTATATCCGAAAACGTTAGCATGCCACCACGAGTTTCGCGTTATCATGCGACCGCACCCATAAGACGAAAACGTTAGCATGCCACCCCCGCCATAAGACGAAAACGTTAGCATGCCACCCCCGCCATAAGACGAAAACGTTAGCATGCCACCCCCGCCATAAGACGAAAACGTTAGCATGCCACCCCCGGTTTTCGCGTTAGCATGCGACCCCGCCATAAGAGCCCCAGGCACCGGTTGAGCGATCGACTATACTACTACCAGAACTCAAGTAAAGATTAAAATCTCCACCCTTATTGGAAATAACGACGTAGTTATTGTAATTATTTTAATGGTGATGCGTCCGGCTTCTTGTTCGGTAGGTCGTGGATTCGATCCCCGGCCGAGTCAGACCTAAGACTCGAAAACTGGTATCTGCGAGAGAGAGAGAGAGAGTCTTTATTTTCATCCAACCAAAATACATAACACACGGCAGTGATGGTGGTACAGAAAATATGCTTGCACAGTATTCGGTATTAGATAGGACTGATCGATAAGACCGTGAAGGTCATCTAGTCTGATCACACCAGCATCAAACAGGTACACTTGACTCTAAGCAGTCTGGCTGTAGAAAAGGTTACAGTAGTTAAAAAAATAAAATAGAAGACAAATTAAACGATGGTAGCAAATGATCAATGAAGCAATGTCTGGGCGAGGTAGGGCAACAGTGTTAGTGTAACGACAAGAGGTGATCAAGTAGGGCTTTTTTGAATCTATTATAAGGCAATTCACGGATGTGTGGTGGTAATGCATTCCAGATGATAGGTCCCGAGTAGTCGATAGATCTCTTAGTTAGGTTGCTATTGGGTGGGGGTAAGTAGATGTTTCCTTTAGACGAGGATCTCGTCTAGTGGGAGTGGACATTTTTGGCAGGTATGAAAAAGTCATCAAACACAGGAGGCAAACTATTGGAAAAATATTTGTGAATGACTTTTGATACTTCGAAGCGGTATAGTTTGTCAACTTGCAAAATTCGGTGCTTACGGTAGTAAGGCGATAGTTTGGTACGTAAAGGTACAGATGAGATCAGCCGTATCGCACGGTTTTGCAGGGTTCGAATTCTGCACAAAAATGTTGTGCATGCACTTCCCCATACTACGATTCCATATTGCAGGTGAGAGTGGAAAAGAGAGAAATAGATGGTTCGTAGTACTGATCTGGAAACAAAAGATTGCAGACGGGTCATTATTCCCACACACCGAGCTAGTTTTGATATTGTGCATTCAATATGCTGCTTCCAGGACATTTTGGCATCAATGGTGACGCCAAGATATTTTGCTGAGTCACATATGCGGCTATCCTGCTAGCATAGTGTCCTATATGGTGTCGACACAAGCAAATCTCACGGTTCAATGAAATTGTATCACGTCACAATTTCGATTTGGCTACGGGCAATTTAACGGTCATTTTTGACCGGCTTGCCGAGCATTAAATTTGATGAGTCGGGTATCAATCGAAAGCTGACTCTGCACTGATTACGAAAATATAAATTTTATTCCACTCATGGCCCTGGAACCCCCACAATCAGCCCCAAATTCTTCATTGTTAAGTAGGTTGGCAGTGTGACGCAACAAGGCTGTCTGGCGAAACCAAAGACTAGCTCAAGAGCAAGGATGCGGCCGAGCGGCGAGAGTGGGATCAGCTGACGTCGCGGCAATAGCAATGAGCAATCGCGTCGCAGAGAAACGCTGCGCTGTTGATACTTTTCTATGCGCTTTTTATGCAAACTCTGTTGGGCCGAATGGACAATGGACATTCAGTTATTCACAGATGCGAAAAAAATAATGCAAATCCGTTTTACGTAAGTTACATTAGGAATATAAATACAGGCTACAGAATGAATATAATTCAAATATCTGTGATACCACTGTATTACTTTTGACGCAAAAGGTCCCCAGCATTCAAAAAAACTGTTTGGTGATTGAAAAATGATAAACCAAATTCCAACGTCAACGTTTATAGTGATATCAGATATATTCCAGTGAAAAACAAAGGTATGGATTTGGTGGTAACATTTTGGAGTCATTTGACAGGTCTGGCCCGCAAGCTTTCCAATAACGGATTGAATCTGGACAGCGATCCCAGTTTAATTCGACACTCCTGCTGTTAAACTTTATTCAACAATCAACATTTTACCTGCTGCATTCGCGGACCAAGTCCTACCCTTACGGATCAAATAAAAGCTTGTAATGTATGCCCATGCTCAATGCTCATTGCTTACACTTAACCATAAAAGCGACTATAGACATTATCGACACCCGCCATCACCAGCGCCACGCATCTCTCGAGCCCTACGCAACAAGCGGCTAAGGCAGGGGTGGGCAAACTTTTGAGCTCGCGGGCCGCATTCAGCATCTAAATCCATTCGCGGGCCGCACTATATAAAATTGGGATTATAAACTAAAACGTAATATTGGCATTTGATTATATAGTGAGGACATGGAGATAATATGTGTGCTTCTTTAAAGCAAACCAAACATTGCTCTGATGATACCGCGTACACGCGTTAGAAACATAGTGGCGAGATTTCATAGGCTGATCGACCACATGCAATAACCAATTTGTCAAAACTATAGCGATGAAAGTCGGTTGTCCCGATTCTTGGAACAGGATTGAAATTTAAATCTATGAGCAGCGATCTGTTCATAGATTTACTAATTCCCCTTTAGGTTCAGTTCCAGGACAGACAATGCTGACAGCACCATAACCATGTTAGCGTCAAACACTCTTCTAGTATGTGTAGATAAAATATAAATACCGTAATTCTACGCATAGAACGATTCTACGTAAGACACGCGCGAATCGAGTTTTATAAGCACATCAATAAAATAGTTAGAACTGGAGTGGCGTCAATCTCGTTTAGGATTTCTGTGATTTTTACCGGTTGAAACCTTCCAAGCTGCGTGGTCCTTGAGATTGTCGCGCCAGAAATTAAGCATCAAAAATAACATCGGGAATATTTACCTTAGAACTGTGGTTCTCAAACTTTTGAAGACACGCCCCCCTTGTGATGGTGAAAGATTTCGCCCCTCCCCTTATCGTCATATCACAAAACGCAACCAGGATGCTAGCAAACTTAACGGATAGTTTGATGGCATAGAAGTCTACGACTGTGGATGAGAGATTTTTAGATATGAAATTGAGACTAAATACAGAGCAATAACAAGGAATTGTTGATAAATCGCGCCGAGCGCGAAAAAAATTTCAGTTCACCTCAGCTTTACGCCCCCTTCAGATGCTTTCACGCCCTCACGGGGGGCGCCCCCCAGTTTGAGAACCACTGCCTTAGAATTATCATGGTGAAATGTACTCAGAAAAAGTTAAATCAAGTCACTGTATTAATTCGATATTCAGTACGGATTTTATCAATATTTTTTAAAAGTTTCTTTAGACTCTCGCGGGCCGCACAGAACGGTGTTGTGGGCCGCATGCGGCCCGCGGGCCGTAGTTTGCCCACCCCTGGGCTAAGGTAATCGATATCATAATAATCTGACATATTCAATGTAGACTACTTAAACGTAGCCTACATATCTCCATCAGCTGAAGAAAATTGCGCGAAAATTGGTAGGAACCAAAAACATTGTGTGGACCCAGTTCTACCCTTACAAGTCAAGGAAAGGCTGGTATGTGGTCGCTTTTAGCGAAGCGCCTATAGAAAGTATCAACAGCGCCACGCGTCTCTGGAGCCCTACGCAACTAGCGGGCTAAGGCAATCTATATCATAATAATGTGACATATCCAATGTAGACTATTTAGACGTAGCCTAAATATCTCTATCAGTTGAAGGATAATGCGCGAAAATTGGTAGGGCCCTAATACATTCTGTGGACCCAGTTCTACCCTTAAAAGTCAAGGAAAGGCTGATAAGGCGTGCTCGCTTATACCGAAGCCCATAGAAAAGTATCAACAGCGCAATGTTTCTCTGCGACGCGATTGCTCATTGCTATTGCCGCGACGTCAGCTGATCCCACTCTCGCCGCTCGGCCGCATCCTTGCTCTTGAGCTAGTCTCTCGTTTCGCCAGACAGCATTGTTGCGTCACACTGCCAACCTACTTAACAATGAAGAATTTGGGGCTGATTGTGGGGGTTCCAGGGCCATGAGTGGAATAAAATTTATATTTTCGTAATCAGTGCAGAGTCAGCTTTCGATTGATACCCGACTCATCAAATTTAATGCTCGGCAAGCCGGTCAAAAATGACCGTTAAATTGCCTGTAGCCAAATGGAAATTGTGACGTGATACAATTTCATTGAACCGTGAGATTTGCTTGTGTCGACACCATATAGGACACTATGCTGCTAGGCTCTCAGCATCAGCATCCACGGATAGCATGGAGGAGAAAAACGGGGGTGCAGACTAGGTGACCTGACGGTCGTATCGCATCTCCGTCGTCAAAGTATCTCGATGGCGCAGGTGAAAACGAATACCCCTTCTCTCTATCTCTATCTCTCCATGAACAAATCTGAACTCAGTACTCACTCAGGCATAACAATATATTGGGGATTCACCTAATATTATGTAGAGAAAAATATATTAACACGATGTTAGCTCAGTTCAGTTTGTTAACATTTTTTTCAATTCAGAACAGTATAGAATTGCTATACATTGAATAAATAAGTCGAAGCGACATAGAAAAGTATATCAATCATGCCCACCTTGGCGTAATGATAGTTTCGACACCTTCCTATATTTTCTTTCTATCGCGATCTTGTGGTGTTTACATTTCTGACGATATTTATAAAACGACGCATAACAAAGATCGAAGAATAATTTGAAATGAGACGTGCACTCCAAATGTACAATCGTCTTGATGAACCTTTCAAACAGGTTGAATTTATTATCTTGAGAGGAGAAGCTTTCTCATCGATACCTGTAGGCCTATATGGAGCAAAATTGTTCAAAAGTTGAGGATACGTCGGAAATCCAAGATGTTGACTTCTCTGCGGGCGTCTCATCACGTCAAGACCCATCTCAAGGCAATTTTGTGAATCAGGATGTTTCAGGTCATGATATCGACGACACTAACTATTATGAAGATTGCATAAATACCACCGACATTGCATTGGATTCAAGGCACAAAGAGCCGGCCTCGGTGCAGACAGCACTATCAGGGACTATAGCCGATGCCGAATCAAACCTATGTGAATATTCTGAAAATATCAATAGTATGTTATCGACCAAAAGCTCTACCTTGAATGACATCAAGATATCAGGAAATATTACTGATACCGAATCAAAGCTACATGAATATTGTGAAAATATCAAGAGTGAACTATCCACCCAAAATTCTACTTTACATGACATCAAGTTATCAGAAGTTTGCAGTATGGAACTCGGTAGCGATGTATATTTCAAGGGCTGTAAGTGGGCACCTGATGGACTGTGTCTGTTGACATGCAGCAATGATAATGTAATGCGATTGGTAAACACTCCACGGCAAGCTCTCGAACAAAAATGGGATCAACTTCCCCCAGAAAGCGTGTTGACATCATGCCTCGATGTCAGAGAAGCTGAAATTATCTACGACTATGCCTGGTGGCCGCATATGAATTCCATGCAGCCGGACACCTGTTGCTTTGTATCTACCGCCAAAGATCAGCCAATTCACTTGTGGGATGCGTTCAACGGGCAGTTGCGTGCGAGTTATATAGCTAAGGATCATGTGGATGAAGTTTCTGCGGCGCGCTCACTGAACTTCTCCCCAGACGGTCTACAACTCATTTGCGGATTCGCAAAGTAAGCTTCTATGTTATAATGATTTTACTAAATGTCTCATGTACTGGGGGATTTAGTTGCTAATATTAGTCATTTTAATAAATATCACATGGGTTTATGTAAGATATCGGAAGTAAAATGAAGGATAGAATTTCATCAATACAAATATGAGGTGATCCAACTTTTCACCTACGATCCAAACAAACTGCTCACTTGAATATTATTCAAAACACCGTCTATTTGAGAAACCGACGCTGCTTTGGCGTGCGGAGTATTTGAACGAATGTACACCTTAATACAAAGTTTGTGTCAGAATCGTTAGATTATTTTGCATTCAGGTATCTGAGATTGTTCTACATCGACAAACCGGGTACGTCATGCGAAACGTGGCCAACACGAAAGCACAAGAAGGCGGCAGGTCAAAGGGGCATCATCTCCACTTGCGAATTCAGTCCAGACGGATCCACGATCGCGTGCGGTTCTTACGACGGCACCGTCGGGATGTACAGCGCTAAGAATGGGGAGGTGACTGGTATATTTCGATCCAACAATCGAGGCGTGACCCAAGTGCGATTTTCGCCAGACGGAAACAGAATATACTCGGGTTCTCGAATGGACGATAGCATAATATGTTGGGACTTGCGATACACCGCAACTGACTTGTTTCATTTTACGAGAAATGTGAACACGAATCAACGTATCTATTTTGACATCGTGGCACGGTCCCAGTCAAAGAGGGACGCAAAGATAGAGGACGTTTTGGTGTCTGGATCGACGGACGGTTCGATTCGATTTTGGGACTTGGCCGAATGCCTCAAGACTGACGTAAAAGACATCAATTCCATAAACGTGGACACAGGCTTGAGGCATCAGGCTCACCACGATTGTGTTAACGGAGTGAGCGTCCATCCTTTTCTACCTGTGCTAGCGACCAGCTCTGGGCAGAGACATTATGAATCTGTCTCCTATCGGGAAGACAGCGAATCGGATGGCAGTGAGGCAGAATCGCAAGAAAATTGTTTGAAACTTTGGCATATTGAGAAATGGACTAAATAATGAAACCGTTGTCTTAAATATATTCTCATTCAGCTATCACGACTACACAAGCCAGTGAGGTTTGTGCACAGACTCGATGAGTAATTGTGCTCCACAGGATAGGCACCTGAATTCCTAGAAACAGAGCGTCACTAATCACCATGGGCTACCTCTTCGGTGGCAGCAGCCCTGTGTGAAGCAACAACTGACAAATTTTGTACAAAGACTGAGCTTGGTGATTTTTAAGTGGGGTTGCAATCCTTTTCCTTTTAGACAAAAGAGATGTGTGGATGATTTAGGCTAGGGGTGTCAAACAAACGACGATTTCAATCAATATCAATAAGGTTTATTAATATTTTCATCGTTTCAAAACATCACAAGACTGCGATACAATGAAAAGATAGGAAGGTGTCAAAACAACTTGGAGTAGCCATTAAGATCAGACACCCACCTTAACCTAGGCGAAGTAAATAACGAGGCATGCACACTGAATGAAAAGTAATGCAGAGAATATAAGACGCAAGCGACAAAATCCGGCCTGCGAACCAATTCTGAGTAGATTGTAAAACGCTTGTATCATCCAGCAAATTTCTGATGGTCCTTGATATTTTTGGTAGGAATTATCTCCATTAAATAATAATCCATCAAGACAGGAAATGTCGAGCAAGTTCAGTTCGTAGGCCACATAATCACTGTCAGACAGTGATGTTGTAGTTTCACTCTAGTAGCAAGTCGAAGACGTTAACACCCAATTATAAAAACGCAAAAATTGCACACCGAATTCATAGTTTTATGTAACCAATGTCAGGGACCGTATACATGGAAAATATCTAGATCAAATGGGTTGGCTGCAGAAATATCTGTAAAGTGCCCAAGCTGTGATGTTGAAATTTTCAAAAAGTTCATATCAGATCCGAAAGACATCAAAGAATCTACAGGAAAGATGCACCAACATCATCATGTCAATACAAAATGGGATTTCGGTGCACAAAAAATTGGGGTACATTGGAGCAAGTTGAATAATTTATTTCATTTAGCTGGACTCCATGGGGGACTGAGTAAGAGGGCATAACAAAACATCATACCATTGGTGATGGACGGTAGCAAGCAGACTGTCGAAGAAAATCTTTAGAGTTCAAGAAAAGTTATCAAAGATGAAATTGGTGTGTGCGAGGGCCTGGATAACACCATCACGGATATCGCAGTGTCATTCGACGGGTCATGGCACAAGAGAGGACATACAAGCAAGTATAGCATTGGATTTTGTATTGAGCCAACCACTCGTATCATTGTGGACTATATCGTGCTGAGCAACTATTGCAAATCATGTGATGTGAAGGGAAAAAAGTTGGAAGGAAATAATTTGGACGAATGGAAATCTCATTTAGGACAATGTGACAAAAATTATTCCGGGAGCTCAAATAGCATGGAGACGCAGATTGCTAAAGAGCTGTGGAAGCGCTCTATGGATTTGGGATTTCGCTATGTAAAATTGATTGGAGATGGGGACGCAGCTGTTCATAAAGGATTGAATGACTTGAAACCATATGGGGAAGACGTAATAATAAAAAAAAGCGAATGCATAAATCATGTTGCCAAAAAAATGCGCAAAAATTTGGATGACGTTGTGTCAGGCAAGGGTAATCTAACTGAAGCACGAAGAAATAAATGGGGGGACAATTATCGCAATGCAATAGTAAATGCGGATGGAGATGCCGAAAAAGCGTCAAAAGCTGTCAAGGCGATTTTATACCATAACTGCACCTCTGACGAAAACCCGCGACATGAATACTGTGATGTGAGCTGGTGTTATTACCTGAAAGGCGAAGCGGCAGGGGTAACTGACCCTATAAAGTGGCCTGAGAAGGCAACTCATAAACCTTTGACAGAGAAAATGTTTGAAGCACTAAAACCGAAATTTGACAAATTGGGGAATACTGAATTTTTGGAACGATGCATGGAACTTCGCGCACAACATGCTAATGAGTCACTTCACAGCACCGTGTGGAACAAGTGCTCAAAAGCTCATTCCATTGGAAAAAAATACCTTGACAGTGTTGTTGCGGATTGTGTAGTCGAGTGGAATAGGGGAGCATCCGCAATACTCTGTCAAGGTACTGACATTGGATTGGTAATGCCGCCCCGATCCCACCGTTACGTGAAACAAAAAGACAAACGACGCTTCACAAATGCTAATAATCAGCAAGCAACCAATGCATCCCGTAAGCGAAAAAGAATGGAAGAAACGATGAAAAACAAGCAACTTGAAAAGGCAGAAGGAAAAACATATTCTCCTGGGGCCTTTCAATGTGAAAACTGTATTGAAGGTGACGGTTTCAAAGAAATGTGACTTTTGCATATCACAAAATTAAAATGGCTTTTTCTCAACAATCTGTTTTTTCCTACTAGTAAACATTTTTGAGGCAGAAAAAATCATCCAATCATCTTGAAAATTTGAAGATTGACATAAATAGATAATAGATAATAGATAATAGATTTTATTTTGGGGTATTGGTAAGGGGTCAATCCGTAATTGCCTGGAAAAGTCGAAAAATGCTATTTTTCCAAAAAACACGATTTTTTTTACATGTTACCCCTTGTTGGGCATAAAAAATCTTTTATTGTGTTCATTAGATCTATTTTAACCCATAAAAAGAATTGAGGAACAAATTCAGTAAAAAAGTTTGTGAAAATTTTTCGTGGAAATTGGTCTGAAAATTTGATAAAAATCAAAAAATCCTTGATTATATCACACCAAATTTTTATCAAAATTAGAATGTCCACCAAAGCACCTATTGACCAAATTTAAGAAAGATTGCTTTCAAGTAATAGGTTTTTCACTGATTTTTCGATTTGAGGGGTAGTCTCCCCCCTTTCAAAAATTAATATGGTAACCCTATATGACCCGTATTATAAAATATTGCTTTATAATAATTTATTCGACCGAGAAACTAGAGCAAGGATTTCGAGGAAACATTGTACTGGTGCCGCCCACGGCCGATCTGCAGGCATGAATCCTGCCTGTGACGTAAGTTGAGATTGACACCCCTGGTGTAGGCTAAATATCACAGTTGTAATGGCTCGACTCGAGATTTTGCATGACTCGACTTGCCTCGAGTCAATTTGTATATTGACTCGACTTGTACTCGAGTCATTGCGCATGACTCGGACCAAGTCCCAAGACTCGAGATTGGGTCTACCAAGAAGGGCATTTCATTGTAATTTCAAAGAATAGTAAAGTTATCACACTATTATTATTTCGTCTATCAGTACTGGTTACTTGAAAATGCCACCAGAAACTGTTAAAAGTGAGGAAAATTAGTATATTATGAATGTGAAGCACTCGATATCACCAAGCAGAGTTTTAAAAAGTGGGTTTTACATGACATTAACCCATGAACAGTCAATACAATGACTTGGACTCGACTCAAAACAGTCTGACGTGACACTCCACTCCATAACTTGACTCGGTCGTGAATTGAAAATGACTCGAGTCAAAACTATGATACTGAGATGGACTTGCTAAATATTACATCGATAGTGTGAGAACGTACGGAACGAGTTGTAATTTGGGAATAACATCATGAACATGGTCGGTGGTCGCACATCCTCGCCTCTTCTATGGCAGGGTCGTTCGTTACGGGTCTACGAAAAGCGAGTAGACTTTTGCAGCGGTCAAGATGATATAAATTGGCCGCTGCAAAATTAAATTACAATCAAATTAATAGAAACATGTGTGATCCAGTGTTGGGATCAAGTCACTACCTTCGAGTCACGAGTCATCTCGAGTCATTGCACATTTTGACTCGAGTCAAGTCAATCGATTTTCAAAGGTGACTTGAGTCAAGTCAAGTCACGATTAGAGTCGAATTAAATTTTCGAAGTATATGTGATGATCCAACGTCATTACAGTTTGCTAACTGTGTGAAGGATAGATTAATTGGCCATTTATCTTGAATCAAATGACGATTATAAAGTTAAATATTCATGCAAAAAGGTGTTGTATCGCTCACGCACACGTAGAGCTGATAATAAAATACGTGAGCAACTGTATAGCTATGCTACTGTCTGATTTTATCAGCCAATATAAAGGATCGAATACGAAGCCTCGAGAAGTTGAACAAATTGATGTGGTACAATAGGCACTACCCACCTACACCTCCGTGAGAATATAAAGGCATGAACTATATTTGTTCGATTTAAATCATACAGGATAGCACTGCGCAATGTAAGCACTAAGCTGCCTAAGAAATCGAGATACGATGCGATTAGATAAATCTACTGCTACTACGACAACGTAGGTGTGATGGTATCGTAAGCGGTCAATATATTTGTGATGTAACAATTGATGGATGATCAGTGACACTTAAAATTATTGAAGACTGGTTGCTCTCCCAAGTGACACCAGCGCATCGCTAACGACCAAAACATACATAATATAGGGTGATTTAATCGACACCGTTTACTTAATGACTTGAAATTGACTCGTGAATTTTGCTCCGAGTCACGAGTCAATCCGCATTTCTGAGGAGTCGAGTCAAGTCATTTTTGCAAAGTGACTCGAGTCAAGTCATACGGAAAAGGTGACTCGAGTCATCCCAACACTGGTGTGATCCTGCATTACTGTGCGGCGTTTGGTGACCGTATAGTGTACGTCCCACGATCAATTTTAACAGTTGAACATTTTTGAAGACCGGTTCGTTTGCCAGCAACAACATAGGGTTTTAGGTTCTATATATTTATTTGAATATTGGTTCTGTTCGAAGCAAAATACACAATACTCTTCACTGAAAAAATGAACACAGTAGCTATAAAATTCATGTAGTATAATATTTCATAAATGACAAAATTTAAGAAATTCTACTCAACTGGGTAAGCAGAAACCCCAAAAGTCTTACTACCAACGACTGGTATAGTTTCGAGTGCATGGTGCATGATATGAAAATTCCAGACAAAATATTTACAGGCAATTGATGCTGTATCAAAGAAGTACTGGTGAGATGAATGCATAGTCCATAATTGTATGTCACAAATAATAAAATATGTGTATCGGATAAGTGAACATGAGCAATTGAATTGTTCTGTATTTGTGTTAAGCAAGCATATTAGCTATAAACCGGAGTTGAAGCGACTCACAGTTAATCAAAATCGCTGAGATTGACGGAGGAGTGAACAAATGGTGTAAAGGTAAATACCAAAAAAAATATCATGCAATCGCAATTGATAACAAGATTCTCAATCCCAACGCTAAAAAGTTAAGTTTTATCGAGCTGTGCATCAAACTCCACCACTCCAAGAAACACAAACAAAACAAGCACGAACGAGCATGTCAGCCTAGTCTAGCACTGCTATACAATGATCACATGCAGCTAATCTGTACCTTTCATTAGAGAAGAAACATCAGAAGGAATTTGGTATTTGGGTGATCTCCCAAAATCTTCACAAAGGCAATAGGCATCATTTCTTGGTTCCTTGAGAAATCCATGATACAAGATATCTTGGTACCAAACTATGATAGCCACCACAAATCATCAATTTCAAGTACTCAAGTTTTCATTCCCTAATTTGATATCATATTACAACTCAGATATGATATATGTTGCGCTTAGAGGCATTTAGGAAGGGAAAAGTGCGCTAATTAGGCTGTCTTATACATATATATATATATATACTATAAAATAGTATGAAGAAGAAGTAGCGTACATACAAAATACCTGATTAAGCAAAACAAGCAGATAAAACCTACTTGAGTACTACAGAAAAGTAGAAGTACTTTGTTACTGCCGACCTGTAGATTTTATGGCGAGATAAAGACAAATTTGGGAACCACTGTCTTACAACATCAAGCGAACATATGCTACTAGATGCAAGAGGCACAATGACAGTACACCTCAGTACATCACGGACTGTACGTTAAACCCCTCTCTAATGCGGCATCTTCTTGATTTCGGTTATCTCCTCCGACAGCAGCTTCGTGACGTGCATGGCCTGCTCGGCGTCATCCCCGCCGATCTGATTGATGGCGATCTGCGCGGCTTCCCGCACTGTGGATATGTAGTCGTTGCGCCAGATCTGCACCAACTTGGCGACTGCCTTTTTGCTTTTCAACCGACCCAGCGCCAGGCAGCCGCTCTCGCGCACCAGCCGGTCGGGGTGCGCCAGACATTTCACCAAACTGAAATATGTGCGTCAATAAATACTAGCCAGCCTTTGATCTGACATGAACTCCTACAGACATATTCTTCATTGATTTTCATCGCTTCCATATTTTCTTTTACCACTTTTCATTCAGTCTGCATACCCCATAATTACTATCCCAATTCTCAAGTGATTTCAACAACCACCATCTTTTTATTATATCTCAATCTTGTGGTGTTTTTGAATTGATAAAAATATCAATTAATGGCGGACTGGGGCAATTGAGTGAATCTACTTTTAACAATGCTCATTGCTCACCTCTCTTCCGCCCTGGCTTTAAAAACTTTGATACCTTTGGCGGCGTGAGCCAAAGACATAGCCGCCACCACCAGTACGTCCGGGTCTTCCTCCTCGTCTTCCAGCAGGTCCAGCAAGGAATCGATCACGGCCCGCGACTGGTATTTTTCTGCATACAAATTCGAGTTGTCAGACCCAATCCAGCCATAGCTGTCTCTGTTCTAATGGCGCTTTTCTAAAAAGCCCAGAGTTAGACCCTACAAAGGACTAATACAAGAAAGAGGGTGAAAAGACCAAGGATGAAAAGAAAGAGTCGTGGGTTAATACACCTACTACCAGTGGGCCGAGTTGGATGTTAGATTGATAGACTGTTCTTGGTCGTTTCGACATCCTCCTATCTGTTGATTACATAGCATTGCGCCTTATGTTCCGCAGTGCACGTCTTGAGCAGACGACAATAATAGAACTGCTAATTATGATTACGATGGAATGCTTACTGGAGATTGCCACAACGCTGCGATCTCCCAGTACTTTGAAAAAAGACATAAAGTACTTTTTTGGAAGTGTCCATGGAGGACGTCCAAATGTCCTCTATTTTGAAAATTTTGGTTAAATGTATGTTAAAATTCGACTGAGAAATAGGAAATCAGTACTCAAGTAACGTCCCGGGGGGTATTTCAGGATTTGAGCCGGAAAGTTGACCATTTTTTTAGTCAACCAACGGAGAATTCAACAAAAGTGTATATTTCTGGAGTCGAGTCGGAAAAATGACCTTTTTTTTTAGTCAACCAACTACAAACTAGGTATAAATTTACTAATTTTAGGTGGTTACTTTTGAAATTGCAGGTTGGGAAATGACAAACGATACTACAGGAGTATGGATAGGTGCAATTTTCGAAAATACACTCGGACATCATGACAATTTTGCCTGTAAATTGATACAAACATGTTCCAAAACTACAATCGCTTATACAAAATATGAAAATTCGTTTTACCTAAAAAATTTAGAGCGGAAAGAGAGCCTCCGATCAGATCACATAAACTTACTCAAATTATCGATAGCAGAAAGCCGAACGCTTGAATTCACGTCAAACACTCCCTTCATAGCATAGGTCTGAGCGGCATACAGCCTAATGGCTTGCGAAAGCGGCAGCACTTCTCGTCCGCGGGTGCAAAACTCTGCATAGAAAAGGTAGCCGGGGGTTAGGAACAGGCCGAAACCAGAATGAGCGAGCTGATTGGCGCCTCACTTTTGAATTGCGCGAAAGTAACGACGCCTCTCTTCACCGCCATTTCCCTGCTCATGAGGTGGATCAGCAGCTGCCGCTGTTGATCGGAAACCGTCATTTGCACCCACAGCTTCTGGTAAGAGTCGTTCATGGCTTCGACAAATCTGCCAACGAGACATCGGATGCGTGAAGAGTGACATCGCACATAATGAAACATCAATGCAACAGCTTGAATATACAATTGAATATTATACCCATATTGAAATAAACCTGAATATTTTCGGCTGACACTCGTCAGGGGTAATCGTCAGCAACTAGTAGAGAATTGGAAAGAACATTGTATATCAACAATCGCATCACAAAATATGACGTCACCAGCATGGAATGAACTCTCAAATTTATTACAGAGCGTTAAATGTACAATTTTAACGATGGTACACAAAACTCCTTTTGTAGACAAATATTGAGCTGATGTATTTTGATAAAGGTCGACTCCAATACACACATATGAAAGTGTGAGCTTGACGCGAGCTTATCAGCGGGAATAGAGATGGTCATATTAGTCAGCACTGGCGCTCAAGTATAGACCTCGACATAATCTGCTATTCAAACTTCTTTTTCAGTAGTTTTGGCCCTTTCATATTCTAATTACACTCGGAGTAATCTTAACTAGAGCCCGACCGATTATCGGCTCGCCGATAATATCGAGTCGATATCACGCTTGGAGAGAAATATCGGTATCGGCCATTGAAGGTAAAAAAATATCGGCCTTTTTCATGACGTCACAACATGGTGGCAGGGAGTCAGAGAAGTCGATAGAAGACGTGAGGGTGGTAAATTAGAAAAATAAATGGCCAAGCTGCATATAGTGCATGCTGCATAGCGGGCAGTAGGCGTTCCTATCTGAAAAATATTGTAGATAACTAATCACCGTTATGCCCCGCTGACTTCGTGGGAATCCCCCTGCAGTAATCAATCGATCACCAAAGACAGAGAGCAGCTGGATCCTGGATGGATAGTTGTCTGCAGAAGATTTCAATCAGTAAGAGAAATGAGAACTTCAATCATGCTGGACTGGCCCTCGTGATGATAGAGAAAAGCGTCGCGTCGAAACGTTTCTCTGAAGATAGTGCTATTGGTTCGGTACCAACAGAGCTAATTATACCAGTAATGTATGAAGTCGTCTGACACTCTGACTGAGGGCTGAGACCTGCGGGGCCACCATGATAGGAAATATGCGAGCATAGAGGGCAAGAAAATCAAGCAAAGGTGGAGTAAAGCCAATAACAGATCCGAACATTTTTGATTCCATGATGACATTGGCCAATTCTGACGAAAGAGCGTAAAATATTGATCAATTGATTGTTGAAATGCTGGTCATGGTCAAGGCCCAAGGGGGATGGGTGGAGCAGTTGCAGACATGGACAATTTGAGTTGTTTTCAACTTTCTCTTCAGCTATTTGTTGATGATGTGCTGAAGGCTCCAGGTGCTCTGCCAGAAGAATATCAATATTTGGTGAAACCATTGAAGGAAAGATCCCCTGCAAGGGAGCGGTGGAACCGAAATGAAGAAAGATTTCCAATCCTTGCTGTGCCACTAGGTACCAAGTGAAAGACTGCTCACTGTGTTTAGTACTATATACATCATTTATGAAAGACCACAGAAGTTCACTCCTTGGAGAAAGCGCCGAGAAATTGTGCTTCGTGAACTGTAATCTGCAACTGCTGGATTGGTGCTTTTGATATATTTTTATAGCCCCTAGATCAGGGGTGGGCAACATACGGCCCGCGAAGGGATTTTGTCCGGCCCGCGGACAGTTTTCCGTTTTACATGATAATGTGGCACGCGGCCCTAGTCTGCCGAGATTTCCCACTACTTGCTTACAACGTCAAATTTTAGTGACTGCATGTGCATGTTATTATATACGTATATGCGCAGCGTGCTAGAGTGGAGCTTACGCGTAAGTTCGTCGAAGCGAGAAGACTTGCATTATCGGCATTTGCGATGTACTCAACCCTAATTTCGTTTGTGGTAATCATGGTGTTTGTCGACTACAATGGTCAATTACACCAGGCTGATATTTCTTATTTTTCATTCTGTAACCGCCGACTTGTAGCACGGCACACTTCTAGGCTTTTGTAAGACGAAAACACTGTTTATACCAGGGGTCGCCAACTCAAAACGGGTCGCGGGCCACTTTTCAAATTTCGTAGAGGTCGCGGACCGCATGAATTCATTATCGAGATTTCTCAGGCCACACAGTTGAACAACGATGCTATCTCGTCACCTACTCAATCCAAACGAATATATGTGTTGGTAAATTAGGGGTACCGGGGTTATCGAACTCCTTGAAATCTTAATTGAGGATGGCACCGTGTGTTGATTGATCAGATAGAAGCAGACATGGCGGCGCCTGTATGACAATGCTATTCTCAAATCCACATTGTCTTCGTCATTATCGGCGAGAAATGGCTTTGAAGTGACATTACTGTCGTTAAAATGTATTCATTAAATGCGATTTATTCCGTGTATATGTGGAATTTGGATGAATGGGCGAATATTGTATCGATTCAGCAATCCGGCCTGCCAAGTACTTAATTTTCCTATATGCGGCCCGCCGACTCGAGAAGTTGCCCGCCCCTGCCCTAGATCATTTATTTCATGTTCAAGCATATCAATGGCTGTAAAGTTGTTGAAATAAATGCTCTGAGGTGTTAAATATGGGCCTTGAGCTAGATTCCATACATTTTGAATATCGGCTGAATATATCGAGGTTATCGGTGGAGGTACTGGATATCGGTGTTATCGGTATCGGCTCAGAAATCCAATATCGGTCGGGCTCTAATCTTAACATGTCTTAGAAATTGCTACTTCTACTTGTAATTAGGGAGTAGTATCATGAATTTCTACCCAAATACCAGTGTGTGTAAAAATTGCTGTCTTCGAGTGAGTAAGAAGCTTCAAAAATTAACATTTGATCACGGGGGGTTGCATACTTACAGCTCGGTTAATCGGAGTGGGCTGTTCTTGAAAATGCGGTGCACCACTTTACGACTAACAAAACTATAAATAGGTGCAATTTTAAAAAATATATTCAGTTACAAGGTACTGTGACTGTGACACTGGGCTACTTCGCCCACTTATTGTGACAATTTCGCTCCCAAACATATCCCACAGCCAGACTTGGAAAACTACATAATTCTACTTGTCTAACTAGAGTAATTAGAGCGAATTGCCAGTAATCTAATTCTAACCTAATTTCCTGAATTTTTCTTAGCTCTAATTTTAATTTCGGGACTTCCTGTAAATCCTACAAGAGAACTGTATAGTGCGAAATGAGGCAAGCTTGCTGTACAGACATTTGCTATTTTCACGCTCATAAGAGTGATTTTATGATTTTATATTAATGAAACTTGATTGAATGTCCAAGTTTTCTCGAATCCGGTAATTTTAATTGTGATAAAATTTGGAAATGCTGAATATTTTCTAGTTGTCCAAAAGTCTGCTAACAACTACGTTGTACAAAATCCAAAGCATAAAAACTAAGTTTTTTTGTCTCAAAAACTTGCAAGAAATGGAAGCAGTGTAAATCACCAAGGAGTGCAGGTAGGGAAAACCTAATTTAGTACTACAAAAAAGCACACGCCATTGCCTATGTTGACGCACAATCAACGTCTCATGCTTGGCACTTACTCCAAAAGATGCACAGAATAGTTTCTGCGGAGACACCTAGCCTGCCGACATATCTCACCAAGACACCATTTCAATTGATTTTCAGAGATAACAAGCCACATCGAGTACTGACCAATGGATGTCGACTGCCCTTGGACTGACCATAAAGTAAATAGTTCCCAACCTAAGTTATGTATATACAGCTATCTCATACTAAACACAGCAAGCTTATAACTTTAAAGCAGTGGTTCTTAACCTTTTTTCCTCCAGCGCCCCCTTTCAAAAATTATCGTGCTCCAGCGCCCCCCAACCTCATATTGTAAGGAATGTAATAAAGACAATGACTAAGAGGGAGTGCCGTAACAGCACTTCGTCAACCCGCCTAAAAACGATTGCCTTGCGCACCCATAGCGTGATAAACCAAACTTCTGAGGGCTTCGCCTCCAAGAACGCCGTATAGCGTGATTTCGATGGTAGGCAAAGTTTGTGTGGCCTTGTCGCCCTAAGGTACCAAAATTTTCTATAATGCATGAATGAATAGGTGGTAATTACATATATAAGTCGCTATAAACTTTTTATCCTCTCAGCCCACGTTATCAGATTTACCAGTAGCGCTGAGTGAGCTGTTGTATGGGTAAATAAAGGGGACGTAATTATTAATTAAACATATTCGGGCGTGCCCGTAGGTACAATTAATTCGTTACCAGGGCCGTAACAGCACTTCCTCAGCCCCCCCCCCCCAAAAAAAACGTTGGTCTTGGGCCCCTCATCGGGTGATAAGCCAGACTTCCGGGGGGCTTCGCCCCCAGACCCTCCTTCGGCTATCCGCTATTTGCTGATACTAGTCATCTACATTAGGTGTCCGTTTACTGATCCAACAATTCTCGGCTAGACGCGCAAAGCGCGAAAAATTTCAATAATTAATGATTGAATCGGTCAATATGATCGGGAATTGCATTTATATTGATATCAATTTTTATCCTCTCTCTGCTCACGTAAACAGATTTACCGGTAGAGCTGAGTGATGTGTGATTGAAAAGGTAGGACCCCTCAATAATAATTATACATCTTCGGGCGTATACCCGTTGGCAGGAACGAAACGGCACTTCGTCAGGCCCCCCCAAAAATCTTGGGTCTTGGGCTCCCATAGGGTGATAAACCGACCGCCCCCCATCACGTTGTTCGCTCTAGCCACGAAATCAGCTGTTTAGCGAGCCAGTGCGAGGCGCGAAAACTTTCGATAATTCATGATAAAATCGGTCAGTAAGATCGGGAATTGCATATATATTGCAATCAATTTCTTGTCCTCTCTGCTCACGTTACCATAGATTTACCGTTAGAGCTGAGTGAGGTGCAATGTTCCCTCTAAGCTGCGCACGTGCGCAGTGCTGACACGGTCTCTGCGCACAGAAAATCTATACGTTGCGCACAACAAATCCGAAGTTATGACCTCTTTTTAGTCGTTACGCACTGTTGTCCAAGGGTCTGCGCAGTGAGTTGTTAAGTGTGCGCAGACTCGTCAAAATGTAGAGCGAACATTGTGAGGTGTCTTGGAAACTGTAGGGCCCGTAACTAATAATTAAACATATTCGGGCGGGCGAACCCGTTGGTATGACTTCGTTGCATGATGTTATTTCGTGACCTCCTGTCTGCTATATCAAAAAATATAGAATCCCCCAACAGGCATATCGCCCAATAGGAATATCTAGCTTTAGATATGACTGTCGCCCAATCGTACTAAACTAAAAGACGCACACGATTTCAAATTGGGATTTCTTCACTGGTATGTAATTTTTCCTTGCCAGATGGAATTCGTCTTCTGGGGTTCAGATTGCCAAGACAGTAACATTCGGTGCCAGTCATTTAGGCGCCCATGGACAATTAAACCTATATGTCGAAGTTTTCGGTATTAATTTGCTCTGAATACTCATTAGGGATATGTCCTACCACCGCATCATCTACTGCGAAGCCATTTTTCTCCAGCGCCCCCCATACCGCCCCCCTG
Source organism: Botryllus schlosseri (assembly GCF_051294905.1). NCBI lineage: Eukaryota > Metazoa > Chordata > Ascidiacea > Stolidobranchia > Styelidae > Botryllus > Botryllus schlosseri. The sequence continues at coordinate 19,833,229 of NC_137245.1, read as the reverse complement.
AGCCCAGCGCCCCCCATATTGCCCCCTGAACGTTTCCGCCCCCTTCAAAATCGCCAGCGCCCCCCAAGGCAAGGTTAAGAACCACTGCTTTAAAGCAACTAAAATTGAATACCTTTTCCATTCCACTTGGGTGTCTTTACCGAAATTCGCTCCCCAAAACTCCCGATCCGCAACGTCCGACTCGTCATCGGCGTCGATTGAATCTACCGACAGCTCTCTTTTAGTCAGTCTCTTCCGAAACCGAAAAGCCTGTTTGTTAATAATGAAATTGGTGTTTGCTCCTTCCGGATCGTCCTCTAGAACAAAAAAAAAATTAATTAATCAAAGCGGCATGGTCAGCAGTCAGAAAAAATTATGTAACATAGTGCAGGAGATATACATCTATCGAGAGTAAATATTTTACAGTGGGTATGGACACTCCAAAATGTAGCATAATATATATATATAATATTTATGATAATATAGGTATATATTCTACATAAGAAAGAGTTTGACGTAGATTACCGGGTTCTTCCAGATCCAATTCCGTTTTGGCCGCCAACGAAGCTTTGATACTTTCGATTAGCGGTTTCAGTTCCTCTTCCATAGCCGTAGGCGTCACGAAATGCCATTGGACAGTGGACAAAGTTAACTTCCTAAACAACAAACAGGAAAGGAACATAATTATCCACATTGGCTACCTTCACGGGTGGATTTTAAACACCCTGATCAATAAAACTCACATCCCCAGGTCCATGACTTGCGAGACTTCTTCGTACGGCGCTATGGACACTGCGAAAATACTTTTATTGGAAATGTACGCCAGGGACGTCTCATCCTGAAAAAAGACTTACGTTGTAACAACTCTTCCTGAATGCAATTTAAAACAGAAAATTACATATACGGATATATGGTGCATATGTAACTTTGGAGGTCAGTAATAGAATAGTTATACTTTTCATGAGTAGTCAAGTAGATGTTCATGTTCATCTTCGCACCACCAGCTGTCAGAAGTAGTCAATGATGCTACTCAAGTAGGGGTACAAACAACATCATAAATTTCTATTCAATTACAAGCCGAAGTAGTGACGTCAAAAGATGACAATGCCGGGTATGGTAAAACCTGTCATGAATGCCAAATGGCTAGACACATTGTGCTGATTAGCGAAGTATCAATAATGCAAGAGATTGTTGGTTGAACCTAATCCCACAGGCCGCAAGTAATTGAGATGATTATCCGTCGTAACAAACTCATTTATGGAAAAATATAGGGCATTTGAGTTTGTGAATACTTGATTTTCAAAGACACTAAATATTGCGACATGACAAGTATATGGGAAGAATGAACATGATACTAAAGTATCAACACGTGACTATCACGATCAATAACGTCATCAATGCAGTGCCGTAATTGTAGCTAAGAATAAGTATAATTTTATATACCTTATGCCTACTTAATCATTATTGCAATTTTTAAAGGATATAGGCTACATAACCAATCCCGTTACCCTAAGTTTTTTACTTTCAAGGCATTATCAAGCCTACATCTAGTGTCTATGTGTCAGCTTCAGCTAAGGAACTGGAGTCGATGCCAATCATTATAGTAACGATTATTATGTAATATCCAATTCATTCACAAATAATGCCATGACAAGTGTATTGCTTTGTGCTATATCCTAAAGTATGCCCAGGCTCTTTTATCCTGCATGGATTGTGCCAGGCTTGACCAAACCGGAAGACAATTAGCCGAATTAGGCTATATCTCTCATTTCTAAAAATCAGATGATCCAGCTACTACACCTAACTTATACAGCAGGCATATATTTATCCATTAGTCTACTGAAAAATGTTGCAAAGTAAATTCCAACTGTGATGAAGTTATCAATTTTAAAACCGACTAGGTTGGTTGCTGCCAAGACGTTGGTAAACCTGGGTTATACAATAACTGGGACAGAAAGAGAATCATTATTGTTTTGATTGTATAATAGATTCATTCATTCCTTACAAAAGAGAATGATTTGTTTTGATTGTAAATGTCTTGAAAAAATCTTTCATTCAATGAGTCAGTTTTGGATAGTTACTGTCATACTATGGTTCGAAAACTGTCAAGTCGTTGTCGTGGAATATCTTAGGAGCTGATGACATCAAACATTCATTACATTTGCTAAATGTCATTGAACGAACTAAATCCAACCTTGATAAATGGTTGTCATACTGAAGGTATTCAGTTAGTCGAATGCCTTACCTGACAATATTTGGACTGTACAGAGTCCTGGCTAAGAATGGTAAGGAATACTGATGAATCTACTATGGCAGCACCAATTTCTCTGAGGTACGCTGCTCCTGGGTTCAGCCCTGTTTCATCGACCCATACGGTAAGTCCAGCAGATTCCAAAGCGCCTATTAGAATAACAATACAAAATAAAAACTTGAACTGAAAGCCAGATCGAAGTTTTATGTTACTACAGTATCTAATGGTTTGAGATTGGTAAATTGCATCAAACATTATTGTGCTCACATTGCTATTGTTTGACTCACATTGTCCTAAACTAGAATACACGCATTGTAACAAAATACTTGCGTTATTACACTGGTACAAAAAATAGAAATCATAGCTATAGCAATCACAATGAACGAATATATCAAAAACCACGTCCTAATGATTGATACAATGTGCATGTGTACCGGTATGTCAATAAGTAGCCGAAAGAATATCTTGTGTTTGAAATCATAAGAAGCGGTGTCAGCAGCAATCACAAGGGTCCAAGACGCAATACTGAGGAAGTGAGTTTTCTTACCTTTAATACTTCTCATTACTTCGGCATCTTGGTGGCTGTAACTCACCATAACATTTTTTCCTTCGATGTTGGCCGAGCCTTCCCGTCGCATCATAGGCGTGGAAGCCCCGACATGGACATGTGGTGGCAGAGCCAACGTGGCATGGCTTCCACTCCTTCCAGATGCGCTCTCAACTTTGTTCATACGCTTTCCCGCAGAATTTCCCATTTGTCACAGTTTGCGGATTACTTTTGCATCAATATTAGGCTCACAAAGTCAATTTAGGTGCCCTCAAAATATGGAAAATGGTAAAATAAAATTTCCAAGGAAATAATTAATGGCTTTCTAGTTATGTTATACGAGATTGAAGACAATCAATAAAAACGACATTGCGACTTGGGTTAGTTACAAGCTGCCTAAACATCAAGCATGTCGTAGTGTTAAGATACCAGTGGATATATCCAATCACGGTACTGTATCTGACAGATAGTGTAGGGGTGGACGCAGAGCGTCCAGCTTGTTGGATCGGAAGGTGCAATCCCAGGCCGGGACACACCAAAGACCTGATTAGTAAAACTGGCATCCATGGCTTGGCGCTCAGCATTATCGGCAATTGGCATAGCATGGAGGGATGGTCCAAGACAAAAGGCCTTACGAGGCAATAGGCTATCTGCACCGTCGTTGTCGAGCGGACGAGCGGCATTGGACTGACACCGGTTTGAAGAATTTAGATACATGGTCACATATCCTATTATGTTTATCACATTGTTTCAGAGTTAATCATGACCAAGTTATCTCCGAAGGAAAATGAAAACTTCCACTAGGGTTGGTGCGATGACATGCAAAATGAGGTCAATAATTTGCAAAATAAGTTCAGTCTGCGCATAAATCCATATCTATTCTTCAATTACAATTCCAACTCTTTCCTTATGAAAAATTAAGTCAAAATATCTTTCCTATGTAGTAGCCAACTTCCAACATTGAAATTCCTTATATATATGCTGAATCTTAAGATGCTTCAATCAAAAGATAATCATGATTAGCTCGATTACCAAGTCAGTCGCATGTAGAATATTATTATCAGTCCGCGCATAAATCCAAATCCATACTTCAATTACAAATCCAACTCGTTATCTTATCAAAAATAAATTTGAAATATCTTTCCTTTCTACTTTCAAGTACTTTCATGATTGACATTCTTCATCTATATGCTAATAATGAAGATGTTACAACAAAATATAATCAGACAATTATTACGATTACGAGATGAGTCGTATAAGAAAGGTCTTCAAGTTGTTTTGACACATTCCTATCTTTCCATTGTATCGCAGTCTTGTGATGTTTTGAAACGATGAAACTATTAATGAACCTGATTGATTGCTTGATCCAAATATGTAGGACTACCACAAATCCAAGTTTTAAATTCAACTGTTTTCTTATGAAAAATCAAATGTAATGTCAAATATGTTTCCTATAGTGATTTCAACATTAAAGTAATAAGACTGCTTACTTACATTTCAAATCTGAAGATGTTTCAATATAAGCAGTGTTGATGTGCACAATAAAATCAGTCGCTAGTCACCTCGTAATCGTAATAATCGTCTGATTATATTTTGTTGAAATATCTTCCGATTAATTTGTGCGGAATGATAATATTATTCCACATGCGACTGACCTCGTAATCGAAATTATCGTATGATTATCTTTTGATTGAAACATCTCAAGATTTGAGATATAGATGAGGATGAATTCCAAGGTAAAAGTAGGCTACTATATAGAAACGATATTTTGAATCTAGTTTTCATAAGAAAAAGAGTTGGATTTGTAATTGAAGTATAGATTTGGATTTATACGTAGACTGACCTTATTTTGCATGTGACTGACCTTATTTTGCAGGTCGCGACCGACCTTATTTTTGCATGTTATTGACCTTATTTTGCATGTCATCGCACCAACCCTCCTCAAAACTTCACATGAAGTAAATTTTGTCAAAATGTGTAAAATGGATATGATGAACTAAAACCATGCGTGCGTATAAAACAGCGTTCGTAACTTTGCGCAAAACAATAACATTTTAACACTCTTCGCATAAATTAATTTTTGTGAAACGAAGAACCATACGCTACCTTATAAACACTCACAATAGACTCCCAACTCCAACACCACCACCGTTTCGCAGCCGACGGCGTTTGCGTTCTAGCGACTTGGCGACGCCGATCAGCCGAAAACATCAGGATCACTGGATCAGACATGAGCCAACTAATTTCAAATTCATGTCTAAATCCAAATCCAATTCCCTGCCGGCTGGGTATAGTGAGTACAGGCGAAATCGTTTATCGGTGGAGTCGGCTACTATTCAGTATCAGTTTCAGTTTAATATTATTTTCATCATTTCAAAACACCACAAGACTGCGATACAATCAAAAGATAGGAAGATGTCGAAACGGGTAGTATTCGAAATCAGACACCCCCTGGGCCTCTAGGTTTGTTTGTTTGTTTTATTTACAACATTGGCGCTTATCGCCTGTAATTATGGTTATTTGCGCCCAGCACATTAATTGCATTATCACAAGGTCTTCTGCGTTCTTGCTTCGTTTTACTGGTCTTTAGCTGCCATCTTTCCAGAGTTCGGCTCTCTCTTCTTCTGGGCTTTTCAAGGCGCTGTATTTACAGCGGGATCGGCGATGAGGAGCCCAGATAAACCTCCAACACATAGAAAGTGGCAGAGCCGAGACTCGAACCAGCAACCATTGGTGTCGTGATGCCTGCAGTGTTTAACGAACTGCGCCACTCGCTTCCCCCGGGCATCTAGGTGATATAGAGAAGAGGCATGCACAATTGCACATTGCACACTGAATGAAAAGTAAAGCAGAGAATATAAAAGTCAGCAAAGAAGTTTTAGAAGAAAACTATTCAAATTCACCAGTTTTCTTAGCCGGTACTAAAAGGGCTTTCAGAATTTTTGAAAAGTGTCCTCGTTTTCGGATCTCAAGATATGGTAACCTACGAAACATTGACTTGAGTCCTAGAGATCATTATAATATCCTCAGACCTAAATGAGTTTTGAACACCACTCAAAAAGTTGAAAACTTTTGTTACGTGGGGACTGGGGAGCTATACCAGTCAAATAGAAGATAGAATATGTAACTATATCGAATGTGACCGTCGGACGGAATGCATCGAACATCATCGTCGGACGAATGATCGTACTGCTTTAAGATTCCATTAAATAACTCGACTGCATGGTTTAATATTAATGAGTGCAGGGCCGGTATTAAAACGTCACACAAATGGTTTAACTATAGAAATTAAACATGGAACTGAAACGACCGGTTTTTCAGCTTCGTTCCGCTTCGCCGAGGCTGGAGTTGAGAATTGTTTTGCGTAAGCGACTGTAGGATTTCTGGCAATTCAAAAGCTATCTTCCCGAGCACAGAAATTACTGAATTCGGTCTTGATCGAAAGCTACTGTTGCACCGATTCCGAAAATGTAAATTAAAATAATGATCAGTCACTGATCCACCTAGAATCTGTCTTCCAAGTCTGAAACATCGGCATTGTTTAGAACAATCGGGTAACCGCAACACAATAGCCATAACAATGACCCGTTGCGACCGGAATTCAGAGGTGTTCCTTAGCTCATTTGATATCTCTATATAGTCTCTTTACAAACGTTCCGCTGCAAGAGACTATTGATATTTGAAGAGGTGGCCAAAGTAGTGAAGAAATAATTAAGCTATTCTAGTAGGAGTAGAAGTAGCGACGCAGAACTACTCAAGTACGATTTGGCCTAGATATCGTCCTTTAAAACGACTTGAAGTAGAATTGACTGACTTTAAATCTACTCAAGTAAGTAAATAGTTGTATACGATCATAATTCCTCCGAGGACACTTTCAAAAAAGTAAAAAAGAGGCCGTATGGTTTGGTAACCCTTCATGATACAGCATAAACTTGGCGATTTCTAGTTTCCGCGCATCTTCTATGTTTAGAACACCGAATCTCTTCAGCAGCGACTTGTTGGATGGACCACCAGGCCCATTTGGGACACTAGCTATGATACGGAGTACATGTTGTAGTTTTTGCAGTGGCTCGAGTGCAGTTTTACTAGCAGCCCTCCAACAGAGGATGCCATAGTAACTTCGATTGGATTAAGGATTTAAAGAGTATAAGAACCCAGGCCGGCATGAAATGTAGGACAGGCCGCACTTCGATGATAATTTAGAGCAGGGGTGAGCAAACTACGGCCCGTTCTGTGCGGCCCGCGAGAGTCTGAAGAAACTTTTTATAAAAAATACTGATAAAATCCGCACTAAAAATCGAATAATGCAGGTCTTGATTAAACTTGTTCTCAGTATATTTCACCATGATAATTCTACGGCAGTGGTACTAAAACTGGGGTGCGCCCCCTCCGCTGAAAAAATTTTCTCCTTCACTTCATCATTATTGCTCTGTATTTAGTCTCAATTTCATATTTAAAAATCCCTGATCCACAGTCCTAACCTTCCGTGCCATTAAGCTATCTGTTAGGTTTGCTAGCACCCTGGCTGCGTTTTGTGATATGACGATAAGGCTGGCGAGAAATCTTTCACCATCATAAGGGGGGGGGGGGTGTCTTAAAAAGCTTGAGAACCACTGTTCTTAAATACTTCCTTACTTTATGTTTAATTTCAGGCGCGACAGCCCGCGATCTCAAGGCCCACGCAGTTTGAAAGGTTTCAACTACTAAACATCACAGAAATCCTAAACGAGATTGACGTAATTCGGATGGGATTTCATATTGGCCACTCGATCCAGTTTTAATTATTTCAATGATGTGCTTATGCAAACGATTTGCGCGCGTCTTAGGTAGATTCGTTCTCTGTACGCGTAGAAATGGGGTATTCATATTTTATCTACACATCGTAGAAGCGTGCTTGGAGCTCTAACATGGTTGTGATGCTGTCAGCATTATGTGTCCTAGGAACTGAACCAAAAGTGGAATTAGAAAAATCTATGAACAGATCGCTGCTCACAGATTTAAATTTCAATCCTGTTCTAAGAATCGAGACGGAACAATCGACTTTCATCTCTATATAGTTATGACAAATTGGTTATTGAGGTCGACCAGCCTATGAAATCTTGCCACTATGTTTCTGACGTGTGTACGATATCATCAGCACAGCAATGTTTGTTTTGTTTTAAATAAGAACATATAGCCTATAGTCTCCAGCATGTTGTTGTTGTTGATTATTATTTGATTGGCGATTATGAGTATAACGCAAGTGGTTTTGTTCGCCATATTTGGTCGCTATAGTCAGGGCATCCAGCTCTGCCGTTGAAGATGCGGAAGAGAGGAGGTGAGTATATCATAAGCGAACAATGTGCTGGTGTTCAATGAGGAGGTTTCAAATATGCCGTTGACACATATGGTGAAGAGGACCGGTCCAAGTACTGAGACTTGGGGTACACCACAGGGAAAGGACGTAATTTAATTTTTGTCCTTGATGTTTTTGCGCCATATACACCGACTCATGATACACATACACACGATCTGCGCATATGCATACCATAAGTGCATGATGTGCATATGCCGCTGGACAAGGAAGTGCAGATATAGCCTTTATGGCTTTCTAAGTCATTCACCACCCCTCCATGCTATCCCATGAGCAATAGCGCCAAGCAGGGTAGCCATGGATACCAGTGTTACTAATTAGGTCTTTGGTCTGACCCGGCCGGGAAACGAACCGACGACCTACCGATCAAGAAGCCAGACGCTTAACCACTACGCCATCTTGTCAGGTTACCAGGTGAGGAGAGGACAAGGTGTTTGAGATTGCAACCATTTGTTGGCGTCCAGTGAGGTAACTTTTCATGAGCTCAAGTTGTGGGCCCCGAAATCCGTAAGACCCCAATTTTGAGATGAGAATTTTATGGTCTACGTCAGTGGTTCCCAACCTTTTTCGACCCATCGCCCACTTTTGAAGCTCCACACCGATCACAAATTTATATAATTCAAGTATGAATCGGTCAATATATGGTCGATGTGGTATGTTGGAAAAGGTACGACCCCTAAATAATAACTAAACATCTTCGGCGGAATCGTTGTTATATTGACTTCTTTACATGATAATATTTCGTGACCTCCTATATCTGCGATGTCAGAAGATATGGAAATCGTCAAGACGTACCAAACTAAAAGATGCACATGATTTCATATTGGTATTTCTTTACTATCAAATAATTTTTTCCTTGCGGGATGGCATTTGTCCTGTAGGGTTAAGGTCGCCAGAACAGGAACATTCGACGCCAGCCATTGAGGCGCCAATGGACAATTAAACATATATTGTATATATATCGAAGTTTTCGGTCAGCACAAGGGCATTCCTTTTGGACTAGGTCTTCTCGCTGCCGATCCTTCTGGCACACTTCTCGGAGTCGCATGTTACATGGCCTCTAACTTCATATGTCTTGGTGTGTCGTGACGATGGCCGACGCCGAAGTCTCCCATATCCATAAATCATGCGTATTTTTGTTGGTTGACGGGGACTCCAACATCAAGATACATGACAATATTAAATCGCGCGCAGCGCGCAAACTTTTGAAAATGTCTCATGAATTTCTAAAAAAATACTCTATCATTCATGTTAATTCACGAAATAAATTGGGCTTCCTTCGATTTCGGGCCCTCAACTCCCAATTGGGGGGTTGGGGAGCGGTAGTTACGGTCCCGACTCCAATAATAGCCGTTTTAACGCGCCATCGCCCCCCTATCGTTGCCCCGAATATTTCAATGACTTCTTTACCTATGAATCAAAAGTGAAAAAGTACAACACACGCGCGTCCACGCCGTCCAAATATCATATGATCGGCCGAAAAGATCATCGCTCTATCAAATATGCCGGACCTGATGTGTGGAACAGTATCCCGCCGGCCATCCGGCAGTCGACGAGCATGTCCACATTCAGGTCGAAATACAAGCAATTACTACTAAATAAATACAGTCCATCCTCAAGATTACCGGACCACGACTGACCTATCGATCTCGCTTCCCATGACATGCCGCCCTATTTCTTGTCGCTTCCTTTTTCTATTCTATCTTCTTTACTTTCATTCAGTGTGCATGCCTCCTCTTTACATCGCCTAGGCCAAGGTGGGTGTCTGATTCCATAGACAACTCCTAGTCGCTTCGACATCTTCCTTTCTTTTCATTGTATCGCATTTTTTGTGGTGTATTGAACTGATAAAATTGCTAATAAACCAATGATGATGACTGTGAGTCATTGACATCGGGGTGGCCAGGCACTCCGTTCAGGTAGTAGTTCTCGATACATGTGTCACAACACAACATCGATTGTTACGCAACGTACAAATCGACTCCATCTAGATACTGCATTTTCACCAAGTCGTCCCGATTAGATGGAACGACTTGGAGGTCGTTCGTGAAGGCTTGGACATGCTGTGAATTTTTGGTGATCTTGTCGCTACTATACCTCATTTTATTGTAATATAATATAAATGAAAGAAGCAAAGCAACATCATTTGAGGTTCAGCAGGTTGCGCTACCGTGTTATGCTTGTGTCAGGTTCAGGAGGTTATGATATATTATAGCTTGCACACTTGAACTGTTGGAGTATTGGCTATATTACCTGTACTGCACACCTATCAGAGGTGGTCAAAGTTGTCGAAAATTCCATTCGAGTAGAAGTATCGATGCAAAAGTCAAATGCGAGTGGAAATATCTGGCTTTGAATTCTACTCAAGTATAACGGCATAGTAACCGAACCGCCAACCGGTATAAGTAGTTGTGAAATTCAGTCATAAATACACTCTCATGGACTGTCAAAAGCTGGGAATCGACATAAGCTGATGATGCAGAGAACTGCGTTCGTTCAATAGCAAATAATTCGACAGCATCATGCGATGAATAGGCTAATATTTTTATAGTTCTTAGCTTTGATTTTGTCCACGAGTGCCTCTCTTTTCGGATGACATGTCACTCTTCCCGGGATTATAGGCCAGTACTGAAGACGATGAGAGATATGTAGAAGGTGTATAGGATACTCGATACTGCATTAAACCGTTGAGATTGGTTCGATAACTAAAAATATGTCAATCAAATCGTAATAATTGATACCAAGATTAGCTTGAAAATTTTGTGATTTCGCCATCAATGCCAAATAGTCTAAACTTGATTTTCATTTCCAGAAATTCATATTTGTAGCACCGTATATTTGTAGTGCCTGGCTAGAATGGCATCCTCGGTACTGAGAGCCGTATCACGATCGTCATGTGCTCTTCAAGCTACCATCGTACGTACCAATCGTAACATATACCTCCACCATTATTCAAAATTATGATATTGTCGATTTCAGCCAAAGCACTCCAAACAATGCAGCAGTCGGTCTTTACACACTTCCCGAAAGTCCTTCAAAGATGCGAAAAGATCGAAAATGTCTGGAGAATATCCTGTGATTGATCACACTTACGACGCGGTTGTGGTGGGGGCTGGCGGCGCTGGACTCCGTGCCGCTTTTGGTTTGTCCGAGGCGGGGTTCAATACTGCTTGTGTAACGAAGTTGTTTCCAACCCGTTCTCACACAGTCGCTGCACAGGTATACATAACTGTATAGTTTCATAGTGTAGCGCTATGCCATATCCAGTGGTTCCTCCCAGGGTTGTAATCAAGTCACGAGTCAAACTCACTTTTATAGTTTTTACTCGAGTCAAGTCAAGTCATTTTCAATTCACCACCGAGTCCAAGTCAGCGAGCAGAGGGCCGAGTCCGAGTCGTGGTATTTTGACTTGTATTTAATGAGCATTCGGGGTCCTATCGTGCATAATAATGCAGCAAAATAGTTCCTACATTTCTAATCTGAATCCTGTATTACTGACGTACGCTATACTGATGAAAGTCCGTCAAATAGCTTTTAGCAAAGAAGTTTCGCGTTATTTTGAAGTTCTGTACCCCAAATGGCTTGCTCAAATAATGTAACTCCACATTCTGCATCCAACTCTAAATTTGTGCAAACTGTTATGTCGAGGCTATTCTGCGAATATGAGCTCGTGGGCGTGAAATTTTCAGTACTACATTTCAAATGTTAACTTTTTGCAGGGCGGTATCAACGCTGCTCTTGGCAATATGGAACCAGACGATTGGAAATGGCACATGTACGACACAGTGAAGGGATCAGATTGGCTTGGCGATCAAGACGCTATCCACTACATGACGAGGGAAGCACCCGCTGCTGTTGTTGAGGTACAAGAGTTGCTGCTGGCAGGCCGAGTTCAATTTCCAAGGTATCATACGCCGGTTCTTTTCAGCTTGAAAATTACGGAATGCCCTTCAGTCGCACCCAGGAGGGTAAGATTTACCAACGCGCTTTCGGCGGGCAAAGCTATGATTATGGCAAAGGGGGTCAGGCGCATCGGTGTTGTTGTGTTGCGGACCGTACTGGTCATTCGTTGCTCCATACGTTATACGGCAGAGTGAGTGCGAAGTGTTATATTCTGTGTCGTTCACATCCCTTGTTTCACTAGAGATGTTCAAGATAGTCAAAGTTGGCACTCAAGTAAATGTAACGGTAAATAATGTTATAGTTTTCTCCATTACAAGTAGAAGTAGCCATTCCCTGGATATGCTGGACAGCTGGAGCTACTTTAAGTGGAAGTAGAAATTGAAGGTGTAAAAATAACTGGAGTAGGTAGTCTCGAAAAGTAATTTCGGCTGAGGCATCACAAGACCTTCAGTGGTCGATCACGGGTTGTTACTTCCGGAATTGCAAGATGCTGCTAACTCAAAATGATTAGTGACGTTACAAATGGGTGCAAATTTTGAAACTGAATTCAGTTATCGTGATGTTTCTCCCGTTGTTATGACAATTTCACTCCAAAAAGTGACACAAAATACCCCAAAACCACTATTTACTTTACAAAAGCCAAAGTGCATTAGGTAATTGTTTTTTTCTAAAGAATGATTGAATAAAAGTGGAAATGTAAGAAAAACAAACACACTTATTCAAGTTTTAAACAGGCACAGTAGGGTTGTACAAAATAGCTCTTTTTTCGGATTCCGGGGATTCACTGATTCAATTGTGAGGTTGCGTAAAAAAAAATGTTGCACACCAAATTTGGCTGAATTCCTACCAGTAGAAGCCTCCGCAGAGCCAATTGAAATTTTTTAATTTTGTATAAAAATATAAAGAGCTTTTTTCAAATGTTGACTGTCAACCCCACGAAATTGTTCAGTAGTCTACAAAAACGATACGAAACAAATTTGACGCAATTCCAACCCGTAGAAGCTAAGTTAATTGAGATTTTCATTCATAATTCTGGAATTATCCACCGTCAATGCTGTATTTCCAAATTCAAAACTTACAACCGCAATAACTTCACTTCTGTCGGTTGGATGTGAGCAGAAATTGTCATGCATTGTTCTTTCAGGCAATTTAATTTGAAAAGCATATTTTTTATATTAAATTCAAAAGATTTAATTGTCCTGCGGAGGCTTCTACTGCTTGGAATTAGGCCAAATTTGGTGTGCAGCATTTTTTTAGGAAGCGTAACAACTTGATCGGTGAATCCCCGGAATCAGGGAAAAAAGTTATACTTGAAACTACTCTAAGACACGTGATAGTACTCTGAAGAGGTAGAAGTACTTCGTCAGTGAATGCCTCTGCTTTTAACACTTCGTATATCGTCAGTCTCTAGCCTACGACACGGATTATTTCATCGAATATTTTGCGCTCGATTTAATAATGGAGGACGGCGAATGCCGCGGCGTCGTGGCTTTGAGCATGGAAGACGGCACCATTCACCGAATCCGGGCAAAGAACACGATTTTAGCAACTGGGTATTCGGCCATGATGCTTATTGGCGGACCACGACGTTTACTTTGGATATGATCACAGGGGATACGGCCGTGCATACTTCAGTTGCACGTCAGCGCATACGTGCACGGGTGATGGTACGGCTATGGTAAACCGCGCCGGGTTGGCCAATCAAGATATGGAGTTTGTGCAGTTCCATCCGACGGGCATTTATGGGGCAGGCTGTCTCATTACGGAGGGATGCCGCGGTGAAGGCGGGTACCTATTAAACGCGGAAGGCGAGAGGTTCATGGAAAGGTGAGGGTGCTTCGTTTTCCTATCTGTTTCGTTTGCAATATGATGCGCAAGTTGGCAGCCTTCCTCGTAGGGTTGCAAGCTTGCAGAGAGCCTGTGCAGTAGGGTTGTCCATAATTTGGAAAATCTCACAAATCCTGCGTATCCATGTCTCATTCTATAGGTTATTGATAAAAAACGTCGATGAGCCTGCAATAAGCTCACAGGAAAGTCGTTAACATTTGTCTAAATGCGTATGAAAGTGGCTGCTACAGAGTGGGCGTACCAGCGACCATAAAACGGCGAAAAGACTAGTAATAATGAGATCACGGCGCTTGATTGGGTAAGCGGCTATGCCTGAATGATTACGACGGTGGCGGCTTGCTGATCAGCTGTTCGAGGAGTCTGATAACGGCAGTGAATCTGTAAGCGCATTGTAGGTTGGTCCGCAGATGATGATTTGAGATTGATTAGGTATATGTTTAGTAACATATTACATAACGAACAAAAGACAACTGCTTCACAAAAACGTTTGAAACAAGACTGGCTTATTGTGAAGGTAACCGTTGTAGTCTGTGTACCTTGCATTCATCGAGGGAAAGCACTAAAACACACACAAAGAAACATTGCAATGGCACTTATGCAAGTAGCGTACGAATTTCTAGTTTCAGAAGGGATCCACCATCATTGATTACAAATATAAATTTTAACAGTGATCATACTTTGTCTGATCTTATTAGGCTCTGGTCATGATATATAATTTAAGTCTTGAATGCTCTAAGGATGGGCTGAATCGTCCGTTTATGCATGGCACCTGTCCGATTCTTACAACATAATGAATCTACCCGTAAGTGCTGTCAAAGTCCTCAGTCATACCACAGAAAGAGATCTAAAGGTATGCACAGACTATGCTGGTAGGGTCAGCAAAACTACAGTTTGCTTGTAGAGCTTAGCCTGTCCCAAATGAATCATAGATCATCACTGGCTGCATCACGACTAATGTTTGTATCGAACCAGACATGGATATATAAATGCAATTAATCGATGCGGTAGTTACTCTTCTTCAGAGTTCCAATGTAAGCTACCTGGTCGGTCCAAATATCATCTTACAAGCATACAGGATTGTGCCCCGCAGCATCCATCCCACATGCAGCACCAGTTTGGCGATGGCTAAAACTTTACCTGCACCCAGAAAAGCAGGACTCAGCGTAATCGCAAGCATATCTGACTAGATGCTTCTCGGATTTATACTTTGCTCTACAAGTTCACAATCATTCGCTGTTACACCTCTGCCATGTCTGCAATAGGCTATTGCCGCTATAAAGCTATCGTAACCGACTTTTAAACTAAAACATTAAATCACCAGGTGTCACATATTATTGTTACATCACCAACCTACAATGCCCTTACAGAATCATCGCCGATAGCAAACTTCTTTAATGAGTAGAAGCACGTAATCAGCAAGTTGCTGCGGTCGTGAACTCGTGATCATTCAAGCATAACTGATTAACCAATCATGAGCCGTGATTTTGTGATTACTAGTCTTCTCGGCCGTTCTATGGTCGCTGGCACGCCCACTCTACAGCGGCTTCTTTCAAACGCATTTAGACAAATCTTAACAAATTTCATGTGAGCTTATTGCAGGCTCATTGACGTTTTATCAAAAATCTATAGAATGAGACATGGATACGCAGCATTTGTGAGATTTTTCAAATTTTGGACAACCCTACTGTGCAGTTAGTATTGTTCAATTCGAAGCTGTATGCTCTATGCTGGTGGCTTTCAACCTGATGGTTGCCGGTCGTTTGCCTTTTTTCTGGTGGTTTCTGGAGATTTTTTTGTATTTATCTTAACAAATATGGTGTGAGCTTTGGTGCTGAGCTAGCAGACAGCATTCCTGCGCACTTGGAAGTAGGAGCAACGCTATAAATTTCCACTCAGTGAAGGTAGCAATTTCAATGTCGATGTCAAAACTTCTTCGTGCGGGAGTAGAACAAAATATATTCAGTTACTTGGCCGCAGAATCTATTTCTCACACCGGCTGAATCCGGCCATTCTTACGTAACTCGCTTTTGCGCCTACACATATTTTTACGGGCCACTTTTTTTTTGCAGGTACGCTCCCACTGCGAAGGACTTGGCTTCTCGTGACGTCGTGTCTCGTTCTATGACGCTTGAGATTCGCGAAGGCAGAGGCTGCGGTCCCAATAAGGTTTCCGTCGCGATCAATGTCGGATAGACCACGTGGCGTAACCTTTGCTCTGTGTCTAGGATCACGTCTACTTGCAACTCCACCACCTGCCCCCGCAGCAACTCGCGACCCGGCTCCCGGGCATTTCCGAGACGGCTCAAATCTTTGCCGGGGTGGATGTGACACGCGAGCCGATCCCGGTCTTGCCGACCGTGCACTACAACATGGGCGGCGTTCCGACTAACTTCAAAGGACAGGTGACCGGAGTAATTCGAGTATCCGGCTTTTTGTTGTCGAACTACAAATGCGTGGCTAACAGATTCAGAATTGTTTTCAGTTTGCAATGTTCGAGTAACACATTTAGTTTTTAATCTCAACATACTTTCTTGTCATGTGTGGTGTAATTGCTTGAACTGGTCAAATTCAAGTGACGCCTTGGTGATTTGAATCTGCTAGGACTAGGTATTCATGACGTCATATATGTGAAAAATTCAAATATGTGACATCAAAGTATATGATGCCAGCTTCACAACACATACAGGTAACTTGTTATTTTGTTTGGTCTTGCCTATTTCAGTGCACTTTGTGGCAATGTAGCTGGTTGATCACAAGTCCGCAGAAATATCGAAGCTTTTTACTTGTATTGGATAATGCGATACGAGCAATCGATGTTCCAAGGCTTTTGCGCTGGGAAAAAAAGTAACGATAATTCTCGTCGTTATTATTACTCTTGAAGGAAATAGGAGTATGATTTTGGTACTCGAGTCATTGGACCCAGCCCTGGTCATAGCGCATTGTACTCCAATCATAATCTATTCCACCGGGTACTCAGTTTGACTAAGCAGCACTGACTATTGTGGGGGGGGGGGCAATGATTGTGTAACATCTTTGTCATGCACAGGTTATCAGATATGACGAAACGGAAAGCAAAGACGTGGTCGTCCCTGGCTTATACGCCGCGGGCGAGGCGGCTTGCGCGAGTGTGCACGGCGCGAACCGTCTCGGCGCCAACTCCCTTCTCGATCTCGTTGTGTTTGGAAGAGCGTGCGCTCTCACTATCGCGGAAGAGAACAAGCCGGGCGAAGAAATCGGACCCATTCGCGAGGTGATTGTTTGATATTGGCAGAGGCGATCAAAGCTGCCGTTGTCGGTTTTTCAGCAGAAATAACCAGAGGTGATCACTGTGATCAGTAAATACTGCTTGCGCTACTTCCTCGAATGATTGTTATTTTAGATTACTTCTAGTTTTCAGCCGTTTAGGAAAAATCAGATGCAGAATGCATTTTTGCTTACTTGAAAATCTCTATTTGTACTTCAGAAATTTACGTCGTTATTTCTGCGTCTACTTGAGCACCAACGATGACTACTCTGATCACCTCTGAAAATAACCTCGAAATTATTTACCCGATTACAATTACAAGTAGAGATTATGAAGGCACGTCGAAACTACTTTGAGGGCGACTAAAAAAAATGAGAAATTGTCCAAGTGATTTTTGGACCGTAGAGGTTTTACTTCTATTTGAAGAAATTGAGTCATGTATTGGAAATCGCTACCTATCCCCTGTAATTGGGTTGAAGTTTACAGCACTTTTTTCCGCTTCTGTGGCAACGATCGGTACTTTGATCGTCTCCGCTCATTATTATTGACCGGCAGAGATGAGGTGGGTTTGGTTATATATTTTGAAGCTAGATTTGGGTGTGAACTTGGACATTGGATTTTCCTGCTGCTTTTGAACAGGTGCCAGCCATCGCTGGACTTGGATTTGCACAAACTATATTCTGGATTTGAACTTTCATTAAATCTCAATGCTGTAACAGGATTGACATTTCAAAATATTAAATCCAGTCATATCTGCTCGATCAGTGACCACGTCTGGATTTTGTGAATGGCACTGATTTCCTTTATTCAATGCATCTTCAATTTGTAGGATGCCGGCGAATCGTCTGTCGCGAATCTCGACTCGCTGAGATACGCCGACGGTTCAACGACCACCGCCGAGCTCAGACTCGAGATGCAAAAGACGATGCAGACGCACGCCGCCGTCTTCAGGACCGGCGACGTTCTCAAGGAAGGCGTGCAAAAACTGCAGGACAACTACGACAACATGAGCGATTTGAAGGTGTGCTTTTTATATTCTCAGTTTTTTTAAAGACGGACCTCGTGATCAGAGGTGGTGGTCAGTAACAATATACTTTTACCCCGCTTTTTTAGAGTAATCGAGTCAGTTTTGCTTACTTGCGCTACTTACTTAGTCATGTTTTCAGACCACTAGCACTTCCGCTGAACATTTGTTTGGTGGCAAATCTACTTAACCTTTTACAATTAGGATTTTTAAAAGTCAAAAGTAGCTTTGTGATAGGTTCGCATCACTTTTACGAGCAAAATTTTGTAAAAACTGTCGGAAATAACCACGGCATCAGAGTAACCGTATATATAATGGAAAACTGTATAGTTGTGGCGTCATTAGTAATTTTACATCGGTTGCAATCAGTGTTCGCTCTAATTTTTGACGAGTCTACGCACACTCACCAACTCAATGCGCAGACCCATGGACAACAGTGCGTAACTACTAAAAAAATGTCATCACTTCGGATTTTTTGTGCGCAACTTGGATTCTCTGTGCGCAGAGACCGTCTTGGCACTGCGCATCTGCGCGCGTGCGCGGCTTTGAGGGAACATTGGTTGCAAGCTATCAAATAGCCACCTCCATCTGCAACTCGAACAGAATGCTGGTTTGAAAATCTGATCGCCAACTGCCGGCTTAGTGCCGAGTGGTTTAGATTATTTTTCGTTACTCAAGTTGGGTTGGGCTTGCAGCTTTTGAGAATCTCGGTGTAGATCATAAGAAGCCGCATCCTTTTAGATGTGGCCCGTCCGACCGGTGTAAATTAATAGCGGTTACATCATTTGGATGATTGCAACTGCTATCATGCTGCCCGATTCATTACAGCTGTTCGACCGTGGCATGATCTGGAATTCCGACCTCGTCGAAACGTTAGAGCTCCAAAATTTGATGATCAACGCTGTACAGACAATCGTTTCCGCTGAAGCCCGAAAGGAAAGCCGAGGCGCCCATGCGAGAGAGGACTTCAAGGTACACTTACGACTGAAATTTCCCGAATCTCAGTAACGACTAAGTGTTTTTCCTATCCTTCTGTTCATACAACGCATTGCGTCTTATCTTATGTATCACATTGTACATGTACTTACGTGTCTTTAGCGGATGAAGATATAAAGCCTACTGTTATTGTTATTTCGCAGGACCGGATAGACGAATACGATTACAGCAAGCCTTTGGAATCTCAAAGCAAACTGCCTCTGAAACAGCATTGGAGAAAGCACACCTTATCTTATGTCAATGACAGTTCCGGAAAGGTGGGTTGTACATGCGAGAGTTAATTCTCAAGATTTTTAGATTGCGGGTCGGTGAAATTTCAAAACGAAGTTTGCGTGCTGGCAAACCTCGGAATAAAACTTAATCTAGAGATGTAATCACAACAAATTCATGCAACTCTAAAGCTTATATTGGAAACTTAACTTTAATGAGACTTTGCTGCTGCAAGTTTGATATTCCAAGCAATGTTCCCCGTAATTTTTGACGAGTCTGCGCACACTCACCAACTCACTGCGCAGACCTTTGGACAACAGTGCGCAACGACTAAAAAAAAGGTCATCACTTCGGATTATTTGTGCGCAACTTAGATTTTCTGTGCGCAGAGACCGTTTCAGCACTGCGCATTTGCACACGTGCGCAGCTTAGAGGGAACATTGATTCCAAGTGTTATAGGTGGTTTTATTAAAGTTTCTGTGCTAAGGCAAAGCTCTTAACAACCACTAATTTGGATTTTTGATTTCTTTTGAACTAACCGGCAGCATTGTGATGTATACCAAGTCCATAGTTGCCCTTGAACTATATATTCGACACGAAACTATGTACCAAATTTCTCAATCAATTTCATGTTTCATTTCTCTAATTGGTGGACAAGCTTCCAATGTCTTGCCGGATAGCTTACTGGTACCGGTCCACGAACCTGTGGTTAAAAACCTTAGTCACATAGCAGAGGTTCTTGAAATATGGGTCGCAAATAGTATAAATTTGGGTCGTGACGCAAGCAGAGCGATTTTTTAAGGAACCGTGTATTATTCGAAGAGCTTCTTGGAGGTACAGAACTTCGATATACAATGGAATAGTATGTTCATATTGAAATGAACCCGAATATTTTCGGCTGACACTCGTCATGGGTAATCGTCAGCAACTAGCAGAGAATTGGCAAGAACATTGCATATCAACAATCGTATCTCAAAATATGACGTCGTCAGCATGAAATTTCTAATAAGAGATCGCTCAATGTACTATTTTTAGATGGTACAGGAACTCCTTTTGTCGACACTTGACTGGTCTATTTTGATAACAGTCCAATTCTCTACTAGTTGCTAACGATTAACCCTAACGAGTGTCAGCCAATAATATTCGGATTCATTTCAATATGAATATGCTATTGATTTATGTATTAGTTGTTGAATTTGTTGCAGAAACAAACAGTTTTCCTGGGGACAGTTCGTGCATATCTGAGGTCACTTTGTTGGGTACTATAGCCAGACAAGTAGAAAATATGGCTCGATCTTGAAAATATGCCGACTAGCAATCTGAGTAGGCAGTAGTGCAAATGCGACGTACAGAGGAAAATAATGCAACGCAATTTGAAATCGCGTGTGTCAGACATGTATCATAGAGCTGCATTGCGTGCAACTGTTGTCTGTGCGATTTCCATGTCATAAATGCCTGTAGCATACTAATCCTCTTTGATGTGTGAAGCTTGCTTGGGTGACGACATACCACTCTGATTTGGGTCGCGGTCTGAAAAGTGCAAGAACCACTGTTGTATAGGATCGTGTTTTTTAACTTTTCTTTTTCGGTTTCAGGTTGATCTTTCGTATAGGCCCGTTATTGACGATACGCTAAACGAGCAGGAGTGCGGACAAGTTCCTCCGGCCATCAGATCTTATTAGACCTCGATTAGTTGCATTTACTCTGAAAAGTGAACAGTCCGAAGAACTTATTTCTGTTAATGTCAAAATTATTCCTTTATTCTCTTGAGACGGTTGATTTTTGTGTTCTCGGATAGGGACTACTCAGGCAGGGTTGAACATTGGACAGTCATCTAGCATAGGTGTGGGACTGTAGGTGCGAGAGAATTCATTTGTTAACTCGAAAAATTCAAACATGGAATTCACCTTCTACATGTCGCAAATGATTAACTGCATGCGGATCGTTGAGGGCATTGATATTATTTGAGATATGCCCTTATTATGTACTATGTAGGCTTAGTATTAGTGATTGCAAGATGCAGCACCAGTGAAAGGGATTAAGTCTACTAATGAAGATGGCAGTTTACCATGTTGTTCGGCCTAGTAGAATAGGTAGCGGTATATCAGCCTGTTAGCTGTACCACCAAGTCACGTTAACTGAGGTTCCGTGAGTTGAGTACAGCTGGATGGGTGTACCAGATCAAATAAACAAAATGATTTGAAACTGCTGCGGACGGGATAAGACACATGCGCAAGCGCACTCAATGACAAGTATGAAATAGGAACGAGAAATCCAAATGCTGTGCTATACGCTAAGGCATAGGCCAAATCGAATGCTGAAAAATGTGATCAGGTAGTTCGAACGCTAGTTACTATTTAGCGAGTTCTTGCGACAAATCAATATGACGGTAGTCTCTCAATTTTAATGTGACATTATCACGATACGCTAAACCACTCCTGTAAAGCCGTAACGAAATCCAGCCTGTAGCCGTTCTTTCATTGCACAATCGCACAAAAGAATTCAGACGGTAAGCGAACGCGAGCATTGAGTACCACAATACCATTGTTTCGTCTCTCAACAATCGATTATAAGGAATCTGGCGATTAAGATCGTCGTTGTGGGCCTGTTAGGTAGATTGGCATCATGCCCCCAGGACGATCATTCGGGACGATTCCCAAGAGCCGGCTCAAGTTGGGCCACCAGAAGTTAACCGAATATGAAATAGAACAATCAGTGGAACGATTGCGAAGACCGACTTCTCAGAAAGTGAAGTAAGTGGACTAATAGAGACAGCTTTCGTGCGAATATCCGGGCCATTACAAATTTCACTACATCACGTTTTGTAACGATCACCGGCACCAGTTGTGATAATTTACGTTTTTTTAGACGATGGTGGCCAGCTGAGCATAAGCACAGGCGAGCGGAAGAAGCTGAAATATCCAAAATAGTGGATCGCCTATACGCCAACTCAGCCAGTAAAGCGACAGACGCTAACCGAGTTCCGAAGGGAAGGATACGAAATATGGGAATAGTCAACAGCTTCGCTTGGAAGGGCTACAACTAGGCTAAAACACAGTTATCACAATGATGCGCAAACCGTACGGTGACCCATATTTCAGCTCTTAATGGACGACTTATAAGCTTTTTAACCCCGACGTCTCTGGTTGGATTCACCCCCCTCGGCAGCCATAGCCTCACGAGCCCAGATATCATAGCCGGACAACTCGAGTAGGCTGTAGTAATGCGTCACGTATTTGTTTCTAACAAATAAAACCATGCAGCAATGTTCATAACTCGTTGTTTTATTCGATATTAGCAAGCGGAACTTCCATACGGTAGCTTGATAACCGTACCGTGCTAGTGGTAACTGTCAGTCGGTCATGTAATGAGAATTCCCAACTATTCGCTGTGGCCATAGGCATGATAACTAAGGATGGAAAAATTGCATCAAGGACGCGAAGTGCTAACGCAGTGAAATAGTATGGTATGACATCACAGCCGAGTTGAAAATGCACCCTTCTACTCGGCAATGCCCCCACCCATACCAATGCAGGGTTGTAATGACTCAAGCCATGACTCGACTTGATTCGAGTCATTTTCTCAAAATTAGGAAATGACTCGAGTCAATCTGTGTATTGACTCGACTTGGACTCGAGTCTTTGCGCATGACTCGAGACTCAGACGGCCAAGACCGACATTATTGTAATTGCGAAGAACAGTAAACTAACCACGCTATTGGGATTTCGTCTATTGGTACTGGCACTTAAAAATGCGACCAAAAACTGCTAAAATGAGGAAAATCAGTATATTATACATGCGAACCATTCGATATCACCAAAAAGAATTTTAAAAAGTGATTACAACTGGAAACTGGGCAATCAACACAATGACTTGGACTCAAGTCAATACCACGACTCGGACCTCTGCTCGCTGACTTGTACTCAGTGGTGAATTGAAAATGACTTGAGTCAAAACTATAAGAGAGATTGACTTGTGACTCGGAGCCTTGGTTACAACCCTGTACCAATGTCAAAGCTACTTCAGTCCACGTACACGGGTTAGTCTAAAGTTGTGATAGAAACGCTATTTCTGTAACTGGATCCACCCACCCCGTACCCTCCACATTACTGAAGATATCAACACAGCAATCATTGTTTTCTATGATAACCAGATCTACCCACCCTACACCCTCCATATGCTGAAGATATTAACGCATTATATAGGAAAATTCATTCATAACAACCAATAAAATCATTGAATAAAATGTAGCGAGCCGAATATGATATTTTGAAATCATAAATGCACATTGCACAATTGCACGCCGAGCCAAATCAGTGACTGCATTTCGATACCAATATATTGAAATAATTGTGATGAAAAATAATTAGCACCGAAAATGTGCCAGTATAAATCTTGGGGTACCAGTAAGGATGAACGTTAGCTGAGAGATTTATTGAAAAATTACAACAAGGCACACTGAACGGAACTAAGGGATCAAAATTGCATAGGTAATTCGGTGTGTATTCATTAAAGCATATTGCTGTTCCAATATTGCACGTAAAATTAGTATTATATCATGGATATGGAATTGGAAAAATTTAGAGAAATATCACCAATCTATAATATGAATGCCTGCCAGAATGACAATTGGAAGATATACCACATAGAGTAAGATTAGCAAGACACCATAGGACTTGGTCATTTGAAATTTCCGCAACGGCACCACAACGAAGGAAAATGCCAGACTGAAGAGGAGACTGCTGACCAGAATCTGCTCCACAGCGGTGAACTGAATCTGAACAGACATAACCAGTATGTTACAACAGACCACAAAAAGAATTTCCTGGCCATCTCCGCACCGGGATACATATCAACTAGCAAATTTTCCATGGAAGAGCACTTACCTCAATTGGGTTGCCTTTGTTAGTAATAATAGCGATGGTACACGGGAGTCCGATGCCTATAATTAGATCTTAATAAGAGATCGTTAAGTCTCATACACAAAAGCATAAAGATTGTGGATTGGTGATAATCCTATGTTACAAAGTATAGATCTCTATGAGGCAGGTAAATAATACTGTGATCAGCAGCGTTATGGGTATGAACTGTTGTATGAACCAGTAGGGGTTACATCATTAACTGATGTTACTTGTGTACCACAGTTTAGGGACCAATGTTCAACAATGATGGTATGCCATAGTATCAGGTTGTGATTATTGCGACAATAGAAATGTGTACTACAGATAAAATTACATTCGGGCGATTCCACTATTAGTGGACACCATCGTTTTGTGATTCTCACAATACCGTCAAAACCAGTTGATGCATTAGGAAAAGGATACTGAAAAACGGCCCTCCAAAGCATGCCGAAATAGCCATCCTCGCCAATCCCTGCTTAGCGAGTGTAACATCCGCCACCGTGTCGCCGATAGAGTTTCCCCAAGCCAGAAAAGTAAGGCCCATGATAACGTTCGAGACATTGATCAAGGCGCCGAATGTTTGCAGCAAATTAACTATTTCATTCGCCACGCAGTAGGTCCACAGTACGGAAGCCACAAATCCGACATATGCGAAAACCTAAGAGAGAAGATGGTATGTCACCAAAAGCCCACGATATATCTTCTTTGCCATACCCAGTAATACTTTGGTCTTCTCAATTCCGAGGAAGTTAACCAAACTAATGTTGCAAACGTGGCGCCGGCAATCAGAAATATAGACCATAGCGGCATCACACCGACTTTAACGAACGCAACTGCAAGAATATATTACATGAGCACATGATTTGGGAATGATGGATAATAATTCATCATACTCATCGCAACAAGAATTTTACATTCATCAGCCACAACGAAGCATATCAGAAATAAACAAAAAAGTACCAGTGCAACTGAAACCGACTGACCGGTAACACATCATGCATGCAAAGATTAAAGCTTCAGTGTCGCACACGCCATGACACATACTATTTTCACAACACATGTGCAGTCACACACCTGATACTAGACTCGTAGCACGTAGAAAGTGGCCACGCTACATATTCAATACCTGTCAAGCCTGCCGATCATCGTCTGCCGTTTCACTAATACTAATTGATGAAAAATGTGAATAATATTCAGGTGATTTCTACTCACTTGCAAGAAGTAGAGATTTTCAAGACATGTCAAAACCGCTTTAATTAGAAAACCAGAGGACTGAAAATTTCCCTGTAAGTAGTTTGAAAAAGTAGACTGAAGACGTATACTCGCCAATCTCCCAAAATGACTACTTATACTACAACGTAGGTGCCTTTGTCAAAGTTTTATTCGGTTATTGCGCTACAGTGCGTAAACCGCTGCATTTCACGACAATTTTATTACTCAAAATCTATCCACATAACACTTTCTACTTCACAAAATCTAAATACGCCAGCCAAGTCTGTGCCTACAGAAGGAGTTCGTATACCATCTAAAAATAGTAGCCTACATTAAGCTTAAGCTCTCTCTCTTTGCCCTGATTATTCTAATTACATGCCGGTGACGGCGTATTTTGTGATACAATTGTTGATATACAATGTTCTTTCAAATTCCCTACTAGTTGCCATTTAACTGTATATTGGAAATCTATAATGTAAAAAGATTCAAAAACTGTTGAAGTGACATAACATAACCACTGGAGAAACAAGCTCAAGTAGACAAAACATATTTGAGACCGAGATGATTATGGCTTTGGATTTGACTGAAAACATATTCAAGATCTAGGCTGGATTTGGATAGATTATGGACTTTATTTTCAAGCTGGATAACGGTTTGGATAGGGAGATGGAAATTCCGATCATTTTCAATTTAGTACCACAGATTTTAGTCACTGCAGGATTTGGACTTGGATTTGAATCTCAAATCCACTCATAGCTGTTCTGAGTACCGCAGAGACGAGAAGTTCCGCTTCTATACGGTAGAGTTGATAGCAATTCCTCATATTGCTACACATTTTTTGCCTCAATATCTAGTTTTAAAACGTCGCTCGCAGGTTAGCATCGAAATGAAAGGAATGATCTCACCTTTGGCAGCGAATACGCAAAACATCGGCGACAACACACAATGGCAACAGGTCAACGTTCTGCTCCAGTCATTAACATCTGGGTCGGCGCTGACCACGGGTACCGTCAGTTTGCATAAGAACTTGATCGGGGCCTGGCAGATTACAGCGAGTATATCAAATTGATCGCCAAACGCAAAAGCACTCTACAAACCTGCAGGACTTCGATTGCTTTGAACGGGAACGACATCTCTTTCCAATCGGTGCCGGCGAGCGGGTTGATGAGCGACCAGACTTTGGAAGATGCCGAGTACACAACGGTGGATCCTGCGCATGCGACGTCAGGGCAGCATGAATGATTTGGAAAGTTCAAATATGAGCACAAAATTGATGCCAGTTATACATTATGTTACCGATAATTAGATATCATTTTTTAGACTGTACCAATTTCATTGCGCTTCGATACAATGCTGTAGGTTGATCACTGTGTCACAGAAATTTTATTTCTGCCCGTGTTGGGAACGAGTCATTACAAGACATTGCACATTTTGACTGGAGTCAAGCCAAGTCACTCGATTTTCAAAGTTGACTCAAGTCAAGTCAAGTTAAATTTTCAAAGCAAGAGGCATGATTCAAAGTCGTTGCGTTTTGCTAGCTGATTGGAACAAAAATGAGTCAACGTTTATTCAGAATCGAGGAACGAATAGAGAGTGACATATAGAGGCAAAACGGCTATGTGGCGCTCACGCAGACATGGAGCTTCTGTACTGCGTAAGTAACTCTCTAGCCTCAATCATTAATTCATCAGCCGAAATAGAGGATAGAATATGAAGCCTCCCTCAAGTTGAAACAAATTGATATAATAGTCTAGTAAGCCTACACATCCACTAGCTCTAATTATTAACGAGCGATATAAACAACATTTGTTCAATACATGGTGGT
Source organism: Botryllus schlosseri (assembly GCF_051294905.1). Taxonomy (NCBI): domain Eukaryota; kingdom Metazoa; phylum Chordata; class Ascidiacea; order Stolidobranchia; family Styelidae; genus Botryllus; species Botryllus schlosseri. The sequence continues at coordinate 19,805,936 of NC_137245.1, read as the reverse complement.
TGGTCAAGATGAGTGCTGAGCACCGTGAGCAGTCTATAGAACTGAGGTACCTTACTATTATATTACTTTACTACCAGTTTACGACGACGGAAAGTGACCCGAGTCATCCCAACACCGGTTTCTACTAACATGTGTCGCATTCCGTTATGTGTTTTGGATGCTGTGATACAGTCGGTCGATGTTTCAGGCTACCGCATGACGGGAAGGAAGAGTAGAAACTAGAATTTCAGTGCTAAAAAATGTTGTCTCTCAAGACTCAACACGAATCATTACAATTGATACTTGGGATCATTGTGTCTAGCGATGTCCATATTGATACCACCACTACCCCTTTACATATAATATCAGCAACTAATTGAACAGATTCCGCCTGGGCGCCTGTTACAAACAATAGCAAGCATACATAACTTACAAGTAGTTGGGACATGATAACTAGTTTAATTCACAACATGAAAGTTCAATGGTGAAATTTCGCATATAAAAGATTCTGATGTGTATAGAAACATCAAAGTCAACGGGATCATATGCCGTAAGATAGATGCACATTCAATGTATGTAATAGGACATTTTACCATCACTGTGTACGGAGTCAATTTCATCCGAGTTGATGCCTCTATCCCGCATTTCTCTGTTGTGTTCATGCGATGCCCGAATAGGTTGCGCGATCCAATCTTCTTGCGAGGAATCTCTGTCAAACGGGCTGGATATTACACAACTTCAATTTGAAGAGGGGCCAAAAATTCAGAAGTGATATTATTGGCAAATCAATTCAACAGCTACTCTTGACTTTTGCTCACGAATCCATCGAACTTCAAACTGCACAATGTATGCGTCAAAACTCAAAATATATTCTACGACACTTTGTGTTGGTTTGTGTAACTTCTGCTCTATGCCATATGTTCTAAACTACTGGTCCGCGGACCGGTGCCGATCGGTGGCTAGTTTCATGCCGGCCTGCCATATATATTACAATTTGATATCTCAATTCCAAAATGGAAGAAGTTGGACGCTTTTCCATTAATTAGAGAAATAAAACATCAAATTTTTCAATATATATAATAGGTAAAATATATATTTTTGTCTGGTGTCGCAATATAGAGTTCATGATCGACGTCGGTCGCACGTCACAATGGTGCAAGTGTTATATAACACTGTGTAAAAGTAGCATATATATTACATTGGAGTTGTATGCATTCAGCACTGCTCTACGCTACTACATAAATGACCATAAATCAATGTGTTATTGAATTGCAAGTCAAAAATAAGCTCAATGCTACCTCTTAGAGACAAAGTAAACTTTCAAATTTGTTAAACAATACGATATGGAGGATACTCACTGTGATGATCTTTGATTAGTGTTTTCACGATTACTTAGTAGCCCAGTTGTTTCATTTGGATCCTCCGTTCCCTCTGAAAAGTAAACCGCCATCAAAATCGACACATAACATGACTAGCTGGCAATGCCTACCTTCATGGCTTTGCCATTTCCGTATTTTTTGATTAACGTACCGTCCTAACAGTACCACAACCACATACACGACATAAAACGCAAGAAAACCTGTCACGAAGAAAGGAAAATTCAACACGACACCGTAATTTAATTTATTTAATGCGCACCGATATTTGAAATGTGAATTTCCAGTCATATGAAATCAATGGTACTCTTTTAAGAATGGTAAATATACTTTTGAACCTCAAATATTTGTGGCACAGACGGGGATACCAAATTAATTATGAAGTTGTGTTCAGGTGTTAAGAAGCTTGTTGCCAAGCAAATATTTTTGAAGCAGTGTCCCAAACCAGCTTTTCAAATCTACCTGACAGCCCCAGACATCGAGACTGGTACATCTGCTCACACTAGAATTTTTTAGTCACCGAACAGCTTTTGCTCTTTATATCTTCTTATATATTATTATTGCGCTGCCAAGTTATAAACGGGAAAAGTGACTATATCTATATGGATCGCAGAATATTTCAGAGCCGTCATGTCCTGACCAGACTCGCGAGTATCATGAGTACAGCAACACTTACCCAAAGAGTTTTTCAAATCGATCTGTCCCTTATAAAGGAGACAGTATGTCCAAAAAACAGCGGCAAGATAAAAAATCACATCTCTCAAGAAGGGTCTCTGCGCCAAGGAGAAAGGTGTGGTTATCGCAACCGATCCTGCCACTATGGTAGTGACAAATACTCCAGCCCCTGAATGCAATCACAGTAGCATACCATGGAGATATTTTATAACGTGTACAATAATTTACCTAATAGAGCTCCAATGGCTACACCTGACGAGCTTGGATTGCTGTTAGTAAATGCAGCGACGGCACTAAAGATATCCGGAGCACCATTTCCAAATGCAACAACGGTTATTCCGTTGATTGGAGATTGGGTTAAGAAAGCATACAAAAGTTGATGCAGACCTCAATCAATAACAGATGTAGTAAAATCATGATAATTTCTGATGTATTCAACAGAGACACTTATTATTATATCGTTGAAAAGGATATTGCGATGTTCTGGCTTAATTTCAAGTTGTGAGCGATGAATTCCAGTGCAGGACAGAAACTGGAAACAAAAATAGATACGCCTGTAAACAACTAAGATTAAATATAGCAAGTCATTTATTCACTTACAAGCTCTCCGCAGTGGTTCCTAGTGCGATGAACAAATAAATAAGCCAAGTACCCTGCAAAAAATAGAATGCAAAAATAAGCACGCACAATATTTGATCACATTGCATCACGGTATTTACTGATCAAATATGCAGATAATGAAGACGCTAAATTGAAAAAATCAAACATAGGTCTACCAACAGTTGCTAGTTTGCTTGATAGTGTTGGTGCTCTTGGATTGTAAATTACCAGGAAAGATGGCAAATGACCAAGCATTGGCGTTGCAAATGACCAAGAAAGTCAAATAAACCTGACCAAACTCCAAAAATCCATATTTTCGGCCAATACCAGGAACATCCCCTCCCACGATTACAGTTACAGATATAGTAACATTTGTTTACAATAAGTAGCAAAGCGCCGTAGATAAGTTACTGATGAACAGCAGACGGGCTGTAAATGTTCACAACCTCTAAAAATTTAGGGAAAAGTGACAACCCAGATAAAAGCAGGAATATGATAGAATTTGCAAGAATCCCAGACATCGCAGATGCAGACTATAACACTAAAAGCCCGGGCAAATCCTGATGTATGGCAACCCAGTCCAGACCAGATCTCGCTTGCAACACAAAAAGGCAATAATTGTAGGATTCAAATCTGACGACTTTGTATAGGCTAGCTAGCTAAACTCACAAAATACACGTTGACGATATGCCTACAAAGTATTGTAAGTGATATCAAGAACACGGAATGAAACGTACTCAGTTCACATAACATAGAACTGTTTAAAGAATAGACCAATAATGGTTCTAAGCCTGTAATATATTATTAGCTGTTTTGCAGTATTGCAAAACTTAAAGTTGCTAGCAATGGACAAGTTCCTATTGATTTCCTTTGACTGATCCGAAGACAGCATACCGTGACATCGACATGAAATGAGATCATAAGGTAGGGTTACCATATTTTGGAAATCTGAAAATAGCACACTTTTTCAGAATTTTCAGACTTGCAAAAAAAATTTCAAATTTCCGGATCAGCTCCCGAATAGCCGTCGGAGCGTTACTTCAGTGCTGATTTACTGTATCTCAGTCGAATTTTGACCTATGTTCAACAAAAATTCTCTAAAAAGAGGACAAAATATCAAAAAATACGACATTTGGGCGTCCTCCGAGGACACTTTCAAAAAAGTCAAAAAAGAGGACATATGGTAACCCTATCATAAGGCTGACTTGGAAACGTACATAAAGGACATAGACACCAGGAAGCATCTCTGGCTTGACATGGCAAAGGGCAAATTTTATGTAATTGACGAAGCCCTCATCCATCTGGCAGTCTTCTGCTGAAGATACGAAGTGGCATATTTCGGTTGAATTCGTCAGGGAGTGGTAGCTGCGACACTGAAAACGTTAAAAGGGATACATTTAGTCAAGAATTGAAATAACAACTTCTGAAAACGTTCAGTCTGGAGTCTGCTGTAACCAGGCGAGAGCAGAATTGGTGGCAACGTCACACGCAACTTTTTGTTTAATTACGGATCACCTACTTATTCTATGCAAGAACCCTTGTCACGTTCAATCTCATTTCCGAAAACAAGCACGGTTTCCAGTCTGAAAACCAGGAAGAATTGTATGGAATCGGTGTCCTACTGTGCTTACACTAAGTTTAATTTTTCAAATATTTTTTATAAAATTACTTCAACTTCCAACTTGGAGAATCATCGCTGCTCACCAGATATATCAGGCAAAACGTACCGAGATGTGACACGGTTTCAGAGCTATATTGAATTGGGCTCAGACATTAGATTGCGCCATAGCGCTGAGGCTTTTCTATAAGTTTAATCTTCAACTTCAAGAAGAATATAGAATGTTATACAGAAATGAATGAACTCACTTCCTTCGGGCTTGGGTCACTTTCCATTTCGAGTTGAGGAGTAAACTTGGCAACATCAGTATAGTTCCCTGAGCAGACAGTACGACATACAGCAAGTATGGCCAGTGGAATAAATAATCTCATGCGAGATGACGGCTGCAACAACGTATACCCATCGCTAACCTGCAATCAAGCATCACACAATGATCGAACAATCATCATATGTGTGCAGTAAGGCACAAGAAATTTAGTTAGTCATTGCCTTGCGCCGTCCAACTGCAAGTAGCCTGTGGGAGTAGCAATCTCACACTGCATACCGGCAGGCTGGCTGCAACTACAACAACAAACTACAGTATGAATGAAACCGGAGATCGCCGGAAACCGCATCTGTGATAATGCTCAACAGTCCAAGTCCATCACTGAGCAGTCGGGATGGCGTTTTTGCTTCGAACCTTCCTCATATCCCATTAGAATCACGTTGAAATTAATAATTTTCGAAATTTCAGTACCCAAGATATACAAATGAATGAAATTTAACCCCGAACTGGACACGGATTTCGTTCCGAACATTTTGTTCCGACTTTTCTGTTGGAATGTATAAATGCAGTATGATATCCTGTCTGCCGGAAGATGAACTCTAAGCATCCAATTTATGACCAGAACGTAGTGGGTTGTACGAACCCGCATTTAAGAAGGTAAAACTTGGCTCATTCTATATTCGTAATTATGGCTCTACAGCAGTCTCGATCTCTTGGCAGAATTCGTCCATTTGATTCCCGCGTGATTTGCAATTTGCAAAACAATAGGCTAATCGTTTGTTATTGATAAGCGTTATCAGATAAGGTCGGTGACAGCAAGGAAGGTTGGTGCGATTGCATGCAGAATAAGGAAAGTCGCTGCCTGGAGTCCGGACAGTGGGCAAGGACAATCGGCTCATAAAATACAGATCTATATTCCGTATTCCAATCAATAATACCGTAATAATTCCACATGTTAGAATACTTGTTTTTCATCATTTTAACACTACAAAAATGCGATAAAATGAAAAGATAGGAAGGAGTCGAAATGCCCTGCTATGGGGCCTTTAGTATTTCAATCGGAGCTTATAAATACAAATCTGATTTTATTATGATTATGAACTTCAGGCTTAGTTATCAAAGCGGCTATTTATTGCCCATGTTATAACGGCGATTAACAGTGTTGTGGTGTGGTCAAGTCTATCCTGAATTTTGAGGCACTGACATTTTTTACTCAAGTATGTAGTCATTTCAGAATACTTTATCAATCAAATCAAAATGAAACCCAGTAAAGAAATTATTATATAGTATCAATACCGTGGTCATTAGTCATCTGTTCGACTGAGACGTTCAGAATGCTCTGTGGAGTAGAATATGATGACTGAAAAATAGACCCGGAAATTTTACAAAATCGTTTCATAATTTTCCAAGCAAGTCAATTTAGGTAAGTGACTCGACTCGAGTCAAATCACTTTGTTTAAAAAATGTAAACACGTAAAGCTATACTTGCATGTTGAGACAACAGCGAAGGCAGCTCTCATTTTATTGTCTGTCTTGATCTTGAAGGTTTTTAGACCCGCTAATGTTCTATAGTCACTGGAGCAGAGCCTTTCACCTAAAATCATACTTATACTCTTATCATGCTTAGTTCATGGACTAAACATACACTAGCTCTGAAAATTTTTCAATCCTGGCGAGTGCGGGAATAAATTTGGCTGGCTGCTCTGCCATATTCTTGACGAGATGGAAGACTTTGCAAAGCCTATTGAATGGCTCTACACGCAACATGTCTGCAATGCAATTCAAATGTATTTGGCCGGCCAAGTCGACATTGATTACTACCACAATGTGATCAAGGATCATTCACATCATATGCTACCACAGTCGGTACGACAATCGGACATTCGGGAATATATTCTGGAGTTTCTCACCTGCTTCGAGCAAGCTCACAAGCAAAAGGAAGAGGTCACGTACAAAGAGAGATACCAATTTATGGTGCAGGGTATCTCCCAACTGGAACTCGCTTCGCAATCGGTCGACGAGTTACCTGCGAGCAGCAATAGCGAAGCTAAAGAAATACTGAAGAAGTTGATTGACAAAGTGTCAGCCCGAACTGTGATCGCATCGTCGGAAAACATAGCAGAGTCTAGAGTTCTTTATAAACGATACAAACACAAGATGACTTCGCCGCAACAGCATGCCTGTGAGTGTGTTCTAAAGGGATTGTTACCTGCAGATAAATGGTTGAAGTCCAACACCAAATATGCGGAAGGAATAAAAGAGCTCGTTAAAAAGTTCATGCTCCTATGTCCGAGTACATTTTTAGAGAAAATAGTAGACAAGTTGGATAACCACTCGAAGAAAAACAGTCGCAAAACAAAATCAATGAAACAGCAAGACTCTGTGGCGGAGAACGGGGCCGCATCGTCGGCTGAAGTTTCCGAGGAGCCGCGATCAGTCAAAAATCGAAGCAAGTTAAAAGAAAGAGAGAAAAACGCAGTGAGATCGTCGAGTGACGAAATCACATTGATCCAAATTACGAACGTTAAATCGATGGCACCGTCAGAATCGGTCACCAAACACGTCCCGCCAAATACAAACCGAGAGAACGAGGTAATTTCAGATAGCGACAGTGACGTTTCCAAACCGGGTACCGCCAGAGCTTCGGATGTGACCTCGAAATACTTCACGCCTGAAGTAAACAGCGGGTTGCAACCGTTAAAAGGCGTCAGTTCTCATCCTAGCAGGAATGTCACTTCAAGTCCCAAAGCCATGCCTCCTCCTTTGTTCTATGATAATACAAAACCCGGGGTTCCGTCACCGTCTCGCACAAAAATCGGAAAAGAGCGTTTGCATACGGCTAGTTCCAAGCTCTTAAAAATTCCGATCCAATTCCGAAAAGTTAACAACGCACTAAACCAGTCGATCATTACTACAAGTACGGCGTACTCCTCGCGTACCAGGCACACCTTCACCACTTTGCAAGACGCGTACATTATCATGGGGGTGCGGGCATTCGGGAGAAGATGGCTCGATATATGCCGAAAGTATCCGTTTCCCGATTACCGAACGCCTACCCATTTGAAGGATCGCTGGCGCACACTGTGTAGAAGGGGCGATGTTGAAATCGAAGATGGGAACATCGTGGCTTCTGATAAATACGAGGCGATATTAACTCATGTTTATCGCACTATGGAAGATCGTCAGTCGACCGGAAATTCGAATTTACAACCGAATCGCAGTAAGAACGCGTCGCCTGCAGGCACGTTTGACATAGACGATCTATCGGATGACGGTCATGAAACAACTTCAAAACGCAAGACTGTTCTGGACTGGTTGAATAATAAAAGCAATGCATCGCCGACTCGCGACACGACGCCTGCGCCAGTAGAAAAAGATATACCGCAAACATCCGGAGCCGCCATTGTCGTTTCGGACGACGAAAGTCTACCCTCGATACACGGTTTACGACGCAGATCTACAGAACCCGAATATGTTGAGAACGCAAACGGAAAGCTGCTACCAAACGGTCGTAGCAGAGCGTCTTCCAACCTGTCCACACAAAATGCAAAAGAGGAAAGCGCTTCAAATAAAACGAAACCTAATCCGTCGTTAAATACAAACGATTTAACCCGAGTCGCATCGCGGGAGAACAAGATAGTCGAAGCTAGTTCTCGAGCCTCTAAAATTTCAAACGCGAGTTCAGGATCCACGAGGCAATCCGAAATCGAGGAGACTCCCGATTTGGAAGTACCGGATTCGGGGGCGGAGAAAGACTCGTGTAAAAATCTGTCTGGTCGAATTTCGAACCAAAGTAACCCAGGAGATGGTTTGGACCGAGACATCGGTGTCCGTGAAAAGCGCGCGTCGCCAGAACAGGTCATCGGGAGCTTGTCGAATCAAGAATCCACTCCGGTCGAGGGCAGTCAGAGTAGCGAGTCTGCCGCGTCCATGTCGGCCGAACTGTTTAAAATCACCGAAGGTTCGATCCACCTCGAGCTCTTGCCGGAGTCCGAAATTTCATTTTCCAGCGAAACTTCGTCCGGCGATAATTCCGGCGTCGCTCGAAAGCCGTTTGAAGATAACGTGAAAGCCTGCGACGATCTGCCGGCGTGCGGTAGCGCGCAATTTTTTACTGCGCCCGACTCGCCCGGAAATCGTCTGGAATTGCGTGCAAGTAGGTGTTTGATATGCTGCTGCTATACTTGTACAACTAGATGATTCCCTAGCTAGCCTGTAATCTAATTTTGATCTGGTTCGTGAAATTTTCTATGCACATTAATTTTAATTCCAATATATTAATCTTGTTTTGCTGAAAATACTACTGGAGAACAGTATAATGCAGTGGTTCTCAACCTTTTTGACCGCGCAGACCGGTAAAACTTTGAAAAAAAAACTTTGCAGACCGCCGGACTTTCTAAACCAAAATTGACTTTGATTGAATTTAATTGCGAGTTTACGACAAACGCTTCCAACTTGAATGTAATATTGGTAAATTTAATGGTGTCTTTTTGATGCTAGATATTTATACGTGGTTCTGTCGAAGATTCTGCTAGGCGAAGTCCTGTTGAAGCACACTAACCTGATTGTGATTGTTCGGCATCCTTGAAAGAAATCGGGCATTGCTATTTACAACAGCCTCTATCGTACTGCCAACTGTCGCTTAATTGCAGTGTCGGAATTCAACGAAGTTTGTGTAAAAGTCTCAGTAGCTTTCGCATATAGCTTGTCCGAGCAATTTCTTATAGCACTTGCACTATTGTGGCGTACGCCCAAAGTAGACCATGAACTCTCAATTGTGACACCACACAAATAAATGCGTTTTAAACTTCTACATACGTTTAAAATTTGATGTTTACTTTCTCTAATTAAAGGGGCACTGCACTCTAAAAATGACGTGGTCTCAAATTGAATGGCAAAATGAAAAAAAAATTTTGGCCGCAGCCGTTCCGTCTGAACGCTGCCGTAATGGAGCTGCAATATATTGAAATTTCCACAGCAACTTCACGCTCCAGCAGTCACGCAGAGATCGAACTTTATACAGTTGTCAGCCGATGTTATGAAGGAAATATGTCGTACACGCCAAGGTGGTTCAGATACCGCGTTCAACGGAAGACGTTCAGTCAGAAGATTTATGTCAAAATCGGGCCTAGTGTATTCTATTTCTGTCGTGTACGACATATTTCTTTCATCACATCGGCTGACAACTATATAAAGTTCGATCTCTGAGTGACAAATATGTTTTCACGAAAGTATCAGTGAATATAATTTAGGTAAAGGGGTATTTGTATTTCGCTTTCAATTCCGAGTATCATACTTTGAGTACTAATTACTCCCAGTTCTTTTGTCTGCAGAACATACATGTTGAAGCATAAAAGCAATTCTTTCCGAAAATGAAGCTAGATTAAATATAACTTTTATGATCCACAATATTTGTTATTAACGTATACTAATCGCGCAAAGTGTTGAAACCGTATCCGATACAACTTCTCCGTATTGCTCTTTGCCTAAACTTGGGGCCTTATAATATGGGGTAGGGCGCCATGCCATGATATTCTCTAAAACGGGGTCTTCTAGTAAACATGGGGATAGTATCGTATTTTCATATCAATACTATAATTCGCATCCCACGATGCGAAAGAATGCTTATTCTGTCGAAAATTGATACCTCCTGGGATGCATCAATACGAATCAAGCTCTCTGCTCCTTTCGCATAGCTCAATTTGCAGCTTTTGACAGTCCATGCGAACGAATTAAGACTGTTTTAAAATCTACTTACTTACTTGAGTAGATTTAAAGTCAGTCAATTCTACTTCTACTTCAAGTAGTTTTCGGTGCCTTGTTGAAAAAGTACTTCTACTTGTACTTGAGTATATTTTTTCGTCGCTACTTCTACTTGAGTAGCTTTCTTGACTACTTTGACCACCTCTGGTCATAGCAGAATGTAATACGTCAAAGCTCAAACATGTGCCGAGTATGCCACCAAAAAGAATATAATGCCAGTTATCCAGATCATAAAAGATACTTGAGTATTTTTTCGACCATACCGATTTCATTCCACTTAGTGATAAGGTTGTGGGATAATAATGACTTTGGAAATGTGCTACGTCCACCGTCGATTAACAATCGCAGCTTTGTACCATATGTTTCGTATGCTACGATACCGCCAATCAAGGTTCCAAGGCTTCAACAGTGAAAATTATATCGAACAGAGGTGGTCAAAATTCTACTTCTACTTCAGTTTTAGGTGGCTCGTGGAAGGAGTACTTCTACTCGTACTTGAGTAGCTTTCTTGACTACTTTGACCACCTCTGGAGCCCCTTCACTAGAAAAGCGTCCAACTTCTTGCATTTTGGAATTGAGATATAAAATCCTGACATATCTGACGGGTAACTTGCCACTGACCGGCGGTTGTGAACAAATGGCGCGATGCTCTGTGCAGACATTTGCCATTCTCGGGCTTTTGAGGATGAACTCTGATTTGATATGAACTGAAATTGATTCAATTTTCGAGTGTTCGTGAATTCAGTCATTCTAATCTGATTTGGAAAAATGCCGTGCATCTGTAATTCGAATTCCAGTCTAATTTGGAAAAAAAAAAACGATGTAGGTATAATTCTGATTCAAATCTAATTTGGAATCTCTGGCTGGCCGCAACTGTGTTTACGGAATTTTTCAGCGATATTTTGACGGTGACAGGTACTTCCGAATCGGTGTCGCCGGCGTCGTCAGCGTATTTAACTGCAAACGAGGATACGGAAAGCGTTTTCAGCGAAACTGAGGACGTATCGGGCGACTGTCGAGATGTTACGGTTCAGGAACCTCTGGCGGTGAGTAGGACTATCGCAAGGGACATTGCGTGGAACGCAGTATGCTTTTATGTCAGAGGTGATCCAAGTTGTCATCGGTGCAAGATTTTCCAAGCAATCTTTCTGGTGTTTTGAAGTGACATTGCTAATTAACTGAGATGAACTGAAGTAGCTCTTTCAAGTGAAAATGCCAACAGCTAGCTAAAGCAGGCCTACTTCTTTCTTCTGTTCCCCGCTTAACTAGCCATACTTTACTTCATGCACCCCTTCATTGAAATGAAAGCTAAAAGTAAATGGGATACGCATTGACATATTAATAACACACGAAACGTTGGTGGGATAGCTGACACACTTGTACGTACCCTTGTACGCTTCATAGTTCAAGGAATAATCAAGCCCTAGGGGGATGGGATGCCACTAGGGATGGTGTGAACCTCTGAAAGGTTCAGGTTCGTGTGATTGCGAACCATTTTGAAAGGTTCTGTGTGAACGCTATCATGAATCTCGTGACGTCACATTGCTAATTCCAACCCAATATTTCAGCGAAGTGATAGCCTATATTAATGTACATGATACCTCAAAACAAATTTCAACCAAAGATGTTATAATGAAGTGAAAATTGTAATATATGAAAAAGGTTCACAGTGCAGAACCTACCAAGGTTCGTTTGTGAACGTGAACCTGTAAATTTCTGAGGTTCACACACACAACGCGAACGTGAACCTCACGTTCACACCATACCTAGATGCCACAGCCTTACACATAATCAACTTGTGGGTCCGCCAAACAAGATTTTGTTGTTAAAGCAGCAATGTAACAAATTGTAACATGCAAATTGGCATTGCAAACTTGGTAAAACCAACCGACATTTTAATGGCCATCTAAAAGTCAATAATTTGCTTGTAACTTTTTTCTCTACATTTTCAAGACAAAGTTCTATGGAAGTGAGATAGAAACATGTTGCTTCCGCAGCTTTTGAGCCCAAAACTAGCTTTCTAGCATAAGCGGGTATCTCGATATGGCAAAATTGGCTATTTTCGGCTCGTTCGGTGAAATTGCACGGCCACTAGAGGGTGCAGGAACCTGAAATTATGATAGAAGTAATTCATTCGAGATTTGAGACCAAATATCAATGCACTTTTTGAAATTCAAATTTTTCTTTTTTTCACTCCACCCTATTAGTTACTCCCGCCATTCACCCGCTTCAAAATTTCAGTGTTTTTTGGCTGTAACTCGTTTTGTGTTCACAATAGAGAAACCTTTCTTCTTGAGACAGACAGAAACATGGTGTTTTGGCAGCTTTTGAGCTATATCATGACTGCACGACCAGTGGTTGTCGAGATGGTCAATTTTACCCCCCCCCCCCTCGCGCCCAGAAATTGGGGGATCGCCGGCTGGAAAATAGGGGCAATCCCCTAAAATCAATTTTATTGCGGTTTTAGGTCATTTGTCGAGATTTAAGAACCCCCTTTTTTCGATTTGAAAAAAAGTTATTTTCACTCCACCCTATTGTACATTGTACATATTTGTAGTGCTGCTAATCATGTTACTTGGGCTTGAAGTACTTACCACTTGCTTAAACAGTTCGGATTTTAGACGACTTCTATAGTTTTCAAAAACTAGGCTAAGAATACTTACCGAAATACCTACCGAATACCTACTGGTACTCGTACTTGATTAGAAATACACGAGTAATGATGTTACAATAATGAATTACTTGACCACACCTGTCAGTAACCCGAACTACTTCGATCACCACATAGGCTACTGTCTAATTCTCTTTACAATGTCCACGACATTTTAGAGCTCTTACTTGATGGTGCATAGGGAAATGAACTGAATTCCTTCTAGGCACCCGACCTGCCAGACAAGCAGACGACGGAATGTGGCGATATGTCCGCGGAAGGCGTACCGTCAACGTCGAAGCCGAAATCCACCCAAGAACTTCTCGAGGCACTGGATTGCGGCAAAAGTGTGTCTGCCGACAATACCGAGACGGGCGGCGAAACATCTTCGCCTGTCCTGACGTCAACTCCAATAGAACCGGTAGATGACACAGAAAACATGCAACAGACACCAAGCGCCGAGAAGTCGCCTATTTCCGGTGGAGATCTTGAAAGTTCCAGCAATGTCGCGAAAGAAAGTTCAGCCGAAAAACGCAAGCCTACCCCTAGGAAGTATTCTTTTAGAAATGTGAGACGACGTAGGACTAGTTCACACGAGTTGCAACCGGTCGCAAACTCGGGTACTGTACGAAAGCGGCCTACTTCCAAGTCGCCTGCTTGTGAAAACATGTCTTCAAGTCCACAGATACAGGACGATAAACCCCAGCCTCGGGTATCGCAGGAGCCTGTCGTTGACGATAACAAGGGTACGGGAAAACGAACACTACCCTACTTGACGCGATCTACAGCAAGTGCAGGTAACCGATCGTCCGAAGAAGCAGATTTAAACGGGCCGTCGAAATATCTCCGAAAAAGAAGGCTGTACGACGCGCCGGGAGTCCCCGTGAAGATGTCGAAAGATGATGCAAAACTGTTTGATGACGCCCCTAAAAAACTCGACCCCGCCTCGTTTGCGAGTGGCGACAGGCGTCGGCAGAGTAGCAGAAAAAAATGGACTGCCGACGAGGATGATAATTTGTTGGCCGGCGTCACGCTGTTCGGCGATGGCATGTGGAAAAGTATCCTCGAGAGGTTTCGCTTCGAAAATCGCACCGCGGTCAACTTGAAGGACAGGTACCGGGTGTTAAAGTATAAGTGACGTGGTTTCTTTGTGTTGGAATTATGCAGTCTTGTCTTGTTTAAAATTATATTACTTTTGTTACACAAGATATCTTCAGTGTTGATTTATTAAATTTCGTGCCTTTCGTACGCAAGATCTTAATGGGAAATGTTGTTTTCGAGCGACATTTCATTGGGGTTAGGGTAACAGATTGAATGATGCGGTATGGGGTGGGATCTACCTCCACTAATATCTAAAATGGAACTTTAACTATATGCTTAATTGTAGCTATATGCTTAATTGATCCTATTATCTCATATATGTTAGGATTACCATATTTTAAGATCCGAAAAAAGAGGACACTTATAAGAAAAGTGGTAAATTTGCAAATTTTCTACCAAAACTTCTGTGTTGACTATAAAAAAGGTCATCACTTTGTCGTGACTCCCTAAAACCCCGTTTTTACGATACTTTTGAGGTATTGAAAAAAAAAGGTCACTCTGATCGACTCCCGCATTACCCACTTTTTTACAGTTCTGGTTACCAATTCTACCTTCCAGTCAACTTTTTCTAAAAAAATAGGACATTTAGGCGTACTCCGATGACACTTTCAATTTTGTGAAAAAAAAGAGGACAAATAGTCTTAAAATAGGACGTATGGTAACCCTAATATATGTGTATCTGAAATATCGATCTGTCTGGGTTTGGCATGAACCGGTGTGTTGTTATGAAGACATGGTGGTATTCTAGTAGCAGGCTTTGATGCTTCAACACCAGTTTCAGACTGCTTCACGCAGAAAATGTGGATCATCACTGGCTACAACCAGGGGATAATGCATATGACGTAAGACCCTAGATCCCAAGCGGTATACTCGGTGATTCGGATGCGGAGATAACCTACACGTATTGAACTTTCCGAGATGCCAGTAGCATATGAAAATCACAGAACATTGATGAAGGTTAGATCTCCTTGATGATAAATTTGGAAGCCTATCAACTAAGCATTGGCAGACAGTGGTCCATTGAACTGAGCAGTAGTTTGCTATGGAGCTGAACTCAAATTCAAACAATCAATATCTTGACCTCAAACTAAAGACTCGCAAAATACAGACAACAAAGGTTTAGGCGCTTCTGTTTATGATATATTCAAGAGGAATATGGAAATGATAGACATTGGTCACGTACACAGTGAGGAAATATTGCTGTTATGTGATATCATCGGTACGTTTAGTGAAATGCAGAGGAACTGGTAGTAAACATTAGACACACACAGATTGCAATCAATAAATCGGAAACTTATTTCGATAATTCGTAACATAAATATAATTTTACACACGTACGGGCTATCAACCAGCATTGCTTACGATTTTTGTGAAAGCAGTCTGTGTACCAGTGTCGCAAAATATAACTGGATATGTGCAAAGAATGATACTTCACCGAATATGTCTAGTTGATGAATCAAATGAAAAGGATTTCATAACTTTGCTAAGAAATATAATCATTGAAAAAGCGTTATAACGGATAAATAGTGTAAAATTCTACTGACATATCATTGAACATACATCATCAATAGCTATTAGATCAGATTGGTTTTACTCTTTTGAAATATCACAGCATGTTCCTCACGAAATCTCTCTCCAAAGTCCGCTCAACTAACGGCAGCGGCAATTGCGAGTTGGGCACAATCTGCGACTTGTAGTCTTGCTGAGACGACGCCTGGGAACGCTGCATTTTCAGTAAATAGTCAGGCGAGGTGATGGTGTTAAAAAACGGGTGAAGCTGCTCCAAACACCGAAGCTTGGTCACGTTAAGAAGTGGTTTTTGCGGTACGACCGTCAATCGTCTTTCTCGCCGGCTTGGATATAGTTCGCAAAACAATTTGTGTATACGCACGCAGTGCGGTATAAAGCCGGTTTCGATTTTATCAGGATCGATGTCGACCGGAGTACCAGCGCCGCTAGGCTGATTTTTGTCGATAGGATGGTAATGATTAGTCATAGAGTCACTTTGTGTCGCATCGACTGTGACATCGCCAACAAAGCTCCATTTGAACAACTGAAATTGCGGCACACACCGAGAAGGCAAGCACAAGATCAAGTCCAACAATTTGCAAGCCGCTAAATACATATCGTCCCAACAAGTCATCACAGTTTTGCGATCGACGCTACTCTGCGACGTAGCCTTTCCGAGCTTAGCCCTAAACCGAGACCTTTTGCTTTCAGTATTAACGGCCGGCTGCAGGGCTTGCTCGAGCTGCGTCATCGCGTGGACAAGCTCTGTGAATATCGTTGGCCACAGAGACGTCAGGCTGTGTGGGGAAATACGTACTAGCAGAACCCTGAGACACAAAAACACCCTGCACTGTACCCCAGGGATGTTGTTCAGCCTCAAGCTTTCGGCGAGGCGTTCCTGAATTTCCGGCAACTGCCTCTGATATTGATCCACCTCGCTGCTAAACACGATGAAAGCCAGCCGTTTGATGTGCAACGCACGCAACTCCAGCTCTTGCTCTTTGTTTGAAAACAAACTTAGCGTCGGCGTGGAACCACCGGTTTTAGAAAGCGTAGTTCTCGACATAATATCCTTGAATGTGAGCTTGTCGTGAGTCATCAGGTTGTCGACTATGTTTCTCCAATCGTCCGCACACCCGGGCGGCATGTGAAAAAACGCGCCGTCCATGAACAGCTCGATCACTTCTTTACGCCAGGCGCGCCGCGTGTACTGAAACCCGCTTACGCTAGACAGCAGCGACACACAGGCGCCGTAACTGGGGCTGTTGTCTTTATTGTGATTTCGTAAATACGGTGTTACATTAGTCATGATCGGCACTAGGATCGGGACAATCTTTTCCTTCTCTTCACTGCTGTAGACAACGTCAAGCAAATTAGCGACTACCTCCGCGAGAACACTCAGCGCTTTCACGCTATTCCGCAGATTCACAGAGCTTATCGCGGGCTGAGCGATCTGGTGTAGCGACGTGGGCCTCGCGAGCCCCTCGGATTCCGCCCGGTTCTTATTCTCCTCTGATTTCTGCCCCAAAACCGCGACCATAGTGTCGGAGGAAGACGCGTGCAGTTGCGGCTCGTTTTGCGTTTCCGCGTTAGCATCGGTCAAGTCGAGAGACGATTGCGATTCCGTTTTTCTGTGCGTCTTCACAGAAGTTTCGGGTGCTTGCGGACCTGGCAGCACCGAAACTGTTCTTCTAATCCACGTGCCTTGCTCGAGAGAAGACCCGGCGATTACGTTACAAGCCTCCACACATTTCGCCACAATGTCCTGCAGTTCCTTCTGCTCTTTCTTCCCAGTAAAAGCGACCGCGCGCTTTACATACTCCGCCACTACATACATGAGCAGAAAGTAGCAGTTTGCGGTGACGGGGTTGTCCGCCGTGAAATAGCATTGGTTGTTTTGAACCGGTCCTATCGCCAGAGTTTCTTGCATTATCGGAAGAAATCCGCTCCAGTTTTCCAGCAGGGCTCCGGGCTTCAGCCTTCTCATGTAAAACAGCAGCATTTGCAACAGGCTTTCGTGTAGGCTAGTGTCCTTTCGTTCATTGGCCGTTGGCGGTGGGTTTCTGATGACTTGTTTCACGAGGGAGAAGAACATTTCTGCAGATAGCAGTTTGACAGCCATCAAGAGATCAATAATATGATCCAAGCTCGGATTAGGCTTCGCCAGGGACGAGGTTAGCATCGATTTTGTGAAATCAGACGGGGTCTTGTCTACTTCGCGGTCCTGCCACACCAGTGAGAAAGCCACCAGCAAATACTCGCCGTAGCGAAAAGCCATCGGGCCCAAAAGCTGTAGTATAGCATAAGAAACGCCTTTGACTTCGTCACCAGATACTAGCCTGTCCGCATTTGCCATGACGATGTCTTTCCATAGGAAACACACACAAGACACTATCCTCGCCAAGTTATTGAGAATTGAAATCTTGGCGGACCGCACGCCGTCCGAACAGTCCACGTCATTAGAAACGGACGTGGACTTGTTCCCGTTGGACATGCTGAAAACGTTCAGCAAATTGAACCATCCGAGACTGTAATTCCCAGTGGATTGTGTGGTTTTGGAGGACACCAGCGATATCGAGTCAGCCTGTAGGTTGTCAGCAGATATTTTTTCATTCCCGTTACTGGATTCTGTCAACAAGCAGTAATGACACAGTCTCACGATACTGCCGATCGTATTTTCGAGATAGCACGGAGGCAGCGACGGTCGTGATCCTTTCAATATCATTTTGGTTGCGTTCTCTAGATTTAAACACTGTTGGAGCAAGACTGGTAGCACCGTGCCGGAAAGAGCAGATCCCAGGCAGTCCAAAACCGAGTGTAGGCCGATCGAGCATTCCTGGTGAAGCGAGGGGTGGTGTTCCAAGCGGTAAACTTCTAAAACGGTAGACACAAAGACTTTTTGTGAGGCTAAAGGCAGGTCAGAGTCATACTGGTGCGAAGCGGACAGCAGATGACTGAACAGCCTGTGTGATCTCTTCAATGTGGGCTTGACGAGACTGCCGCGTTTCTTGTTCATGACCACGCCAGGGCTGCCCGCAGGTTCATCATTATTTGTACTGTGAGGCTTGCGGTCTTTCGAGAACGCGTACCTCTCGAGCATCACCAGCTCGAAAACGAGTTCCAAAAAGTGTGAAAACATGGCGGCAATGTGCGCCACGTCGTTGCCGAGGTACCTCTCCACTAAATTATCGCTACGGCCGAAACGCGCGGCTTCCTCGTCAAAATTCAAGTTCGCATCGTGCCCCGAGTAGTTCGACAGGCTGTATTCGTCTTCGGCCAGGCGCCCGTGGTTTTTTAGAGCGAAAATCGTCGTCAAGAGGCACGTTAACGCCACGCTCTGCACTTGCTGCCGCTGCAAAACCAGTACGACGTACGCAGAGAACTGCTTCGCTGAAGACGATTTCGGCCCTTTTGCACGGGCCACGTCTTCTCGCGCTAAATTCCTAAGCTCTCTCACTATAAATTTCAACAGCCTGGCGGCGACAGTGTGTATCTCGTGGTTCGAATCGGCGCCGTTCGATTTGGCATCGTGCCGAAACGCCGATCTCAAATAGTACAGACACACGGAGATCAGCGCCTCGATCAGCATTCGGTTTTTCATGGCGCCTTTCAAACTGGCCGGCGTCGCCTCATAAAAAGACCTGCCCTGTTCGATCGACCTCTCGTGCCTAACCAGGAGTTCCTGCACGAGGTTCGAATAAGAACTTTCGCTCGACGACAACGAAGTGGTGCATGCCGAGTATATAAATACAGATGGATGCGCAGAAGCGATAGTGAGAACAGCCCGCAAGCCATACAGCACGCGACCGGCGTCGAACTGTTCTTGATAAATCAAAACATGACTGAACAAGGGGTTTTCGTTGGTCACGAAAGACGTATTGAGTTCAATAGCTTCTGTCGCGAGCGAAGAACCGGCGGAAGAATTGTCATCTGCATTGTTGTTTTTATCGTCATTATCGCCTAAACCAGCCTCGTAATGCCGCATCGCTTGCGCGATAACCAGGCTCACAAACCCGGCCGCCCATGAATTCAAGTCTTCTTCCTCGGAACTTGCGAACGCGTCAGCATTTTCGAGATCATCCGAAAGCGTGAGTAAAGCTACAAGACGGTCGTACCGGCGTTTCTCTCTGTCTATCTGACGATGTACCTCGCACAGTCCGGTTGAAATCGCAGACTCGGCCGACAAGCCCCGGTAGTCGGCCCACGAAAAAGGCGCCTCGTCGAATTCGCCCTCGGAGTCGATGCAAGTCTGGCAGGCGGCGCCCTGTGTGTTTTCTTCGTGACGTCGAACAAAGTCGTCTATCCTGTCTTCGTCGGGCGCAGTAGAGTTCGCGTCGCGGAGAACGTATTGCAGCGACTTGCGATTTGTGTTTTGCTCGAGCGTGATCAAAAAATAAGGCTCTAAAACGCGAGGTAAGTCTCCCTCCTCCAAAGCTTGCCGTAACCAAACCGATACCGTTGTAGACGCTAGCGCATTTCCTTGGTCCTTCGGACCAGGCCGACATGGAAACGGAGCGCACCGGCCTGCGTCAAGCTGGTCTAGCACCGCGAAAAGGCACCGGCTCAGACACTTGTCCTTGCCGCGATTCCGCGAGCCCGCTCGCATGTGACGCCAGAGCTTTGCAAACTTTTCAATTGCCGCCACCCGCTTAGCCTGATCTAAGTCTAGCAAGTCGCCTAGCAACAGACGTTCCACAGCGTCCGATGGGCAGAGTTCATGCAACTCGACAAGATTTCGAGACAGTGACCAGCGCTGCAGTGCAGACCTGTTGCGGCCTGTAGGCTCATCCGCTAGTTCGTTCCAAAGAATTGCTCCGGCCTTTTCGACAAAGTCAGTTTGTTCAAACACAAATGCGATTTCGTTCGCCGTCAACGGTGCCGGCACTACTACGGAAATAACGGCAGCCGCAGCGCTACCGTTGTTGCCGTGATGCGCCCGCGACGCCGCCAGCAATTCCAGCACGGCGGAACACGCGGATTTCCTAATCTCGTAAAAGTAATCGGACTCCTCGGTGGAGCCAGGCGGCGTAGACTTGATTTCTTTATGGCAGGAGCACGCCATAAGGCAAAGTAGCCATTGAGGGACAGCGTCGGAACGAGTTTCGTTAGACGAACGAACAGCATTCGGCGTAGACAACGTGGGGAAGCAACTGATGTCTATTAAAAGCCGGCAGGAATCTTGGAAAGCTTCCAACAGCACTGAATTTGAGCTGCCACACGATTTGAATTCGATTCGACACGCGTTATCCGAGATAGGGGAAGGCAAAGGTTTCTTTATGGTTTCAATAAACCGCGACATACCATCTACGTCGCTGATGATTTTAGAAGATACGAAATTGGCGATAAAATCCTGAAATGATTTGACGCAAGACAAAATAGGCGACTTCATCGCCGAGTCGTCGGATTCACGTTCGTTGCGAACGGGCTGAATGCGGTTCAACATCGCGGTGGAGATACGCAGACAATTGGCGACGTCTTCCTCGGACATGGTACCGCAGCTGACCGTCAATTGCACAAACAATTTGTTGAGTAACTCGGGAAGGTACAACGTCTGAATGTCTACGATTGTCTCTATCGACACGATGTCGAGAACGGACTTTATCACATCGCAAATCTCCGACACAGCAAAGACGGATTCGTCCGGTTCCAAACGGTCGGTCGACGCGACGCACGATTGCACAAAATATTCCCCGAGTACATTCCAGATATAGTCGCTCTCGAAAGAGTTCACAAACAGGTTGACTAGTTTAACGAATTCTGACAAAGCCCGGCCGCAACGATCGTGCGAAGACTGTGTCGTAACGCACTTTTTACACCGATGATCAGCGGATAGAACTTTTCTATAAGTGTTATCTACGGTTTCAATCAAACGAATTAATCCCGGCATTATATCGTTCAGCACAACCGGTCCGATATCTGATTTATCAAGAAGACTAGTGAAGATACGTAGCAATCTTACTTCCGTACCGATCAACGAATTCGCGGTCTTGACGCAACAGGCACCCCGAAACTCAGTTATGCCCGTCGAAATTCCGTCGCGTAACGCGTTGGTCAAAATTTCTTGCGCATATTTTTCGAAATACTCGGACGACGCACTTGTAGTGCTGCTGCTAGACTTTGTCAGGTCTATGCACATCAGCCACGAATAAAGTCTGCGGTTCAGAGACATGTCCCTGCGCAGTAATATATTTACCGCGCAAGACATAACTTGCTGGGCGTCGGATTTTGAAACTGGTAGCGACGACAGGGGGAGGCAGAAGATTAGAACATCGAGAGTGGCTCTCTGCGTTAGTACGTTCTCGTCTTGTAGCGCTTCGCATAGAGCGTGAATCATTATATCGACGTCGAGCCCGATGAGATGGAGCTGGTCGTCTGTCATTTTCTTTTTGTCAAATTGTCTGAAATGAAAATTTTCCAATTACATCGCTGTCGATTACCTACTGACAGATATGCTCCGACATGTGCCTATGAGTGGAAAAATCAAAAATGGTATTCTCCTCAGCCTGTAAGGCCCAAACATATTCCACAATCCTTCCTCAACATCCTACCAGAATATTTAAATATAGACCGAGTGCAATGGTTTCAATTGGAAACCAGAAATACCTTAGAAATGACTATATGGGCCGTCTGCAAGATGAACGAGGGTATAAAATCTGCCACACAGTGTTGTAAATACATTTTCCTCATACCTCAGGAGCGACGTATCATATTGTAGCTGAGACAACAAGGCGGTGAATTCGGATGGCTAGCAGCCAGCGGAGGCTCATGATGATAATCTATCTATGAGATGTATATTGTATGTACCGTACCCTATTAATGCACTTGGAGCTTTGAGCACGACATCAACATTGTGACTGGGAGTTAAATCGTAACAAGTTTCGAATTCAATACTAAATTATTTCATCATGTTATGATATACTGCCTACTTCAATGTCTTTATCAGCGGGTCTAAATGCTAAAAATGAATAATTTTTTGAGGCTTCCGCCAATTTTTAAATAATTATAACAATTGATAGCTCCATTGATGTGGAATTCCGATAAGATATATGGAGAAACTTAAGCATCAATATCAAGCTTGATGCATAAAATAACGAATATTGTTTTTTAGCAAACCCGCCATTGCTGAGTCCTCTATAACATGGCATCTATTAGAACATTCGATAGATAACTTACCTCAAAACCAGCTGGGCAGCTGCTAGACGAACAATAGATCCAGTCGGAGAGCATAGGACACACCGCCACAAGCTGCTGTAGAAATATTGCGGACCGACATTTTTCGATATCGTATTCAGCAGCAGTGTGATCCTATCGAAATGCTCAGACCCTTCCTCAAGACCCGATAATAATCCAAGAAGCATACCATCCAAGCTTGGACGTAATCTCTCTCCAAGCTGCAGTAAATGGGTTTCATACACATTCAGCAAAACCGGTCTCACTTGCATAGATGCATTTGCAAGAAGAGAGAATAGCCCCGCACCAAATATGTGAAGATTCATTTCCAATTGTCTCTGACCAATTATCTTAAAAATAGTGTCGTATACTTCAAGTCCTTTTATGTGGACGCCGCCTGGTAAAGCAGGATGGAGGCATTGTGCAAGTCTTTTTCCTATGGTGATTCGTTTGGGGAGAATCTTGTAAGACGTGTTCGACAGTAGTACTTTGTTCAATTTGACGAGAGCAGAGATCAAATCGGCCCACTCTGTCGAATACTCGAAATTCTTCAAGGCTTTCTCGATTTGGCTTGCGTAGCTGCGGTACTTGTGGTCATCGTAGAGTTTCTGCTCGTCCAAAAAGGACATTGCAAGATGTGGCTAAAAAAACTAAAAATAAACTAAATGCAGTCCTGCTCACTTCCTAACCTAACAAAGAAAAGAAATTGTCAATCTGAAATTAGTAGGGAGACCTGGCTGTATAGGGATGGTCAAAGGCTTGGTTTTGGGGGGGGGAATACTAGGGTTACGGTGTGAGACGCGTTAGGGACATTAGGGTGAGGTTATCATTGGGGTTAGGGATTTTATGGTTAGGTTGGGATAGCGACATTAGGATTTGGGCGAGGGATATTAGGGTTGAGTGAGGGACATTAGGGTACAGCTAGGAGTTATGAACTTTGTTAGGGTTGGCGGTATTGGTTATGGATACAGTATCAGTATAGGAGTAGCCTATATCAGTTTATCAACAATTTCATCATTTCAAAACGCCACAAAACTGTGATACAATGAAAAGATAGGAAGGTGGCGAAACGACTTGGAGTAGTCTTTGAATCAGACACCCACCTTGACATAGACTAAGTAGAGAAGAAGTACGCACACTGAATGAAAAGTAAAGCAACCCTAACTCACCCCCAACCCTAACGTCCCTACCCTCTCTCTCAAAGCAATAAATTTTCAAGTGTTCATGGGAAACAATTGCTATGTTACTAATCCGAAATTCGTCAAGAACCGAC
The DNA here is from genome assembly GCF_051294905.1 of Botryllus schlosseri. Taxonomy (NCBI): domain Eukaryota; kingdom Metazoa; phylum Chordata; class Ascidiacea; order Stolidobranchia; family Styelidae; genus Botryllus; species Botryllus schlosseri. The sequence goes on along the minus strand of NC_137245.1, from coordinate 19,781,957 downwards.
TTCACTGGCATTCATTCAAACTACCATGCAGTGCTCAAGTAGTATAGGTGCAAGTCTTCTTGCACAGGTCATTGAACTTGTTTGTTTTTTACTATAATACTATACAGTGTATTACGCCAGAGTGGAATTGGTGGCAACGTCTTGAAGAACTTTCTGTTTAGGCTAATTACTTGATTATTTTAGGCGGAAAAGCTTTCATCGCGCAGTATCTATTTCAAAAAATGAATCGAAATTCCATAGGGGGTATCATGTATAGGTATATGCTAAACATATAGAACAAAGGACACTGTTATTTCATTATATGACTAAACTTGCCACGTTATTTCGAACTAATACATCCAGTTAGAACCGGAAGTTGATTTTTTTTCATTTTCCCATTTTGTTATTTCTACTTATTATTATTGGATATTAACAATATTATCTGTTTAATCGTGTTTTGTGAAGGGTGGTAGCAGCTTCCAAGACCAAATCATATCGGTCCACCCTTTCCATACTGTTGATCTTTCAGATACTTCACTGCTATACTGTTCAATTGCAATATTATTGACGTCCAATAGACCAATTTTCGACTGACACTATCACAATAGTCTGGACCCATAACTCACTATAGCAACAATAGAGTTGGCAATCGAGTTGCCTGATCTTTATTGCGCAGTAAAATTTACCAAGAGAAAACTTTAACATTTTTCTCTTTACCTGTGTTTCCGTACTAAACAAGATAACATACTGAGTGTCATGTGATCTTGGCCATCATGCCAGCCCATCAATGCTATGTTGAAAACACTCAAGTCGTCCTGGCGAAATTTCGGCGAAATCTTTGTGATCATGTGAAACACGATTTTTGACATGACGAAATATTAACCCTCAACTTGACGATTCGCCGATTGCTCCATTGAAACGGATCTATCCTGTGTCGAAATATTCCGATTTTCACTAAATACACATTCGGGCATACTGTCCTGCTTAATTTTGAATAAGATTAGCAACTTTTACGCTATATTTCGCTCTTGTTTGAGTACCGAACTGCCGATGTACAGCAAATGTCTATTTTCACACTGGATTTGAGAGTGTACCTGACATACAATTCCGCCAATGGACACATCATCGGAAAGAGCTTGCAAAGTGCTTTATTAAAAATCCATTTTCATTTTCAACTTCGTCCTGGTTAAGTACGATTACGAGTACCAATGAAGCATTTCATTACGCTGTCGACCATTGCGTCGGAATCAGTTTCAACGAACGGAAAATGCCGAATTCCGGGCAGGTTTTTGAGATTGTGCCTGACCTGCGATTCCTATAATGAACACATCATTGGAAAGGGCTTGCAAAGTACTTCAATAAAAACCCATTTTCGTTTTCAACATCGGCCAGGTTAATTAGAAATAAGACTGCCAAAAATACATCGCATTGCGCTGCCGGGCATTGTATCGGGATCAATTCAACGAACGGCAAATGCCGAATTCCGGGCAGGTTTTTGAGATTGTACCTCACTTGCAATTCCTATAATGAACACATCATCGGAAAGGGCTTGCAAAGTACTTCAATAAAAACCCATTTTCATTTTCAACATCGGCCAGGTTAATTAGAAATAAGACTGCCAAAAATGCATCGTATTGCGCTGCCGGGCATTGTATCGGGATCAATTCAATGAACGGCAAATGCCAAATTTCAGGCGGGTTTTTGAGATTGTACCTCACTTGCAATTCCTATAATGAACACATCATCGGAAAGGGCTTGCAAAGTACTTCAATAAAAACCCATTTTCATTTTCAACATCGGCCAGGTTAATTAGAAATAAGACTGCCAAAAATGCATCGTATTGCGCTGCCGGGCATTGTATCGGGATCAATTCAATGAACGGCAAATGCCAAATTTCAGGCGGGTTTTTGAGATTGTACCTCACTTGCAATTCCTATAATGAACACATCATCGGAAAGGGCTTGCAAAGTACTTCAATAAAAACCCATTTTCATTTTCAACATCGGCCAGGTTAATTAGAAATAACAGTGCCAAAAATCCATCGTATTGCGCTGCCGGGCATTGTATCGGGATCAATTCAATGAACGGCAAATGCCAAATTTCAGGCGGGTTTTTGAGATTGTACCTCACTTGCAATTCCTATAATGAACACATCATCGGAAAGGGCTTGCAAAGTACTTCAATAAAAACCCATTTTCATTTTCAACATCGTCCAGGTTAATTAGAAATAAGACTGCCAAAAATGCATCACATTGCGCTGCCGGGCATTGTATCGGGATCAATTCAACGAACGGCAAATGCCGAATTCCGGGCAGGTTTTTGAGATTGTACCTCACTTGCAATTCCTATAATAAACACATCATCGGAAAGGTCTTGCAAAGTACTTCAATAATAACTCATTTTCATTTTCAACATCGGCCAGGTTAATTAGAAATAAGACTGCCAAAAAATGCATTGCATTGCGCTGCCGGGCATTGTATCGGGATCAATTCAACGAACGGCAAATGCCGAATTTCAGGCGGGTTTTTGAGATTGTACCTCACTTGCAATTCCTATAATGGACACATCATCGGAAAGGGCTTGCAAAGTACTTCAATAAAAACCCATTTTCATTTTCAACATCGGCCAGGTTAATTAGAAATAACAGTGCCAAAAATCCATCGTATTGCGCTACCGGGCATTGTATCGGGATCAATTCAATGAACGGCAAATGCCAAATTTCAGGCGGGTTTTTGAGATTGTACCTCACTTGCAATTCCTATAATGAACACATCATCGGAAAGGGCTTGCAAAGTACTTCAATAAAAACCCATTTTCATTTTCAACATCGGCCAGGTTAATTAGAAATAAGACTGCCAAAAAATGCATTGCATTGCGCTGCCGGGCATTGTATCGGGATCAATTCAACGAACGGCAAATGCCGAATTTCAGGCGGGTTTTTGAGATTGTACCTCACTTGCAATTCCTATAATGAACACATCATCGGAAAGGGCTTGCAAAGTATTTCAATAAAAACCCATTTTCATTTTCAACATCGGCCAGGTTAATTAGAAATAAGACTGCCAAAAATGCATCGTATTGCGCTGCCGGGCATTGTATCGGGATCAATTCAATGAACGGCAAATGCCAAATTTCAGGCGGGTTTTTGAGATTGTGCCCCACTTGCAATTCCTATAATGAACACATCATCGGAAAGGGCTTGCAAAGTACTTCAATAAAAACCCATTTTCATTTTCAACATCGGCCAGGTTAATTAGAAATAACAGTGCCAAAAATGCATCGCATTGCGCTGCCGGGCATTGTATCGGGATCAATTCAACGAACGGCAAATGCCGAATTCCGGGCAGGTTTTTGAGATTGTACCTCACTTGCAATTCCTATAATGAACACATCATCGGAAAGGTCTTGCAAAGTACTTCAATAATAACTCATTTTCATTTTCAACATCGGCCAGGTTAATTAGAAATAAGACTGCCAAAAAATGCATTGCATTGCGCTGCCGGGCATTGTATCGGGATCAATTCAACGAACGGCAAATGCCGAATTTCAGGCGGGTTTTTGAGATTGTACCTCACTTGCAATTCCTATAATGAACACATCATCGGAAAGGTCTTGCAAAAGTACTTCAATAAAAACCCATTTTCATTTTCAACATCGGCCAGGTTAATTAGAAATAAGACTGCCAAAAATGCATCGTATTGCGCTGCCGGGCATTGTATCGGGATCAATTCAATGAACTGCAAATGCCAAATTTCAGGCGGGTTTTTGAAATTGTACCTCACTTGCAATTCCTATAATGAACACATCATCGGAAAGGGCTTGCAAAGTACTTCAATAAAAACCCATTTTCATTTTCAACATCGGCCAGGTTAATTAGAAATAAGACTGCCAAAAATGCATAGCATTGCGCTGCCGGGCATTGTATCGGGATCAATTCAACGAACGGCAAATGCCGAATTCCGGGCAGGTTTTTGAGATTGTAATTCACTTGCAATTCCTATAATGAACACATCATCGTAAAGGTCTTGCAAAGTACTTCAATGAAAAAGCCTAAATTTGTGGAGTCGAAGTTCAAGAAAAGAACCAGCAGAAGAACAGCGTATTATGGAACTCCTGCAGCTGCCAAGAATATTCGGGATCATAATTTAAAATCCTTAATTTCAAATCAGCGGAAATTTGCAGAAATATTGTGGAGTGCAATAGAGCAAAAGACCGTGGTGACGGTCGGGGCTGACTTGATGAATACTGCTATAACAACGAAATTCAATGTCGGTGTGACGTATACTGATATAATTTCTGTTTGTCCCAACGCATCGGAGGAAACCATTGAACGCCTTAATGACATCACGTCAAATCACACGAGCGCAGGATGGCTCACAGACAGCATTGTTAATGCATTTGTTAAGCAGTGTGTTGGGATTAGAAATTCTCAATCGAATGAAGATAATTTTGGGTATTTGGATACGGACATCTGTGACATGATTATCAGTGGAAGACAGCCTCATTCAGTTGCGGCCACTATTGTTGATAAAAATCAGCAAATTCGCAAGGAAATTCTCTTTCCAGTTCTTATTCGTCAGGAATCCAATCATTTTGCTCTGCTACATTATCAAGAAATGCGTAAAAAGATCACATTTTACGACTCTTCCGGTGACCATGAGACGGACCAACAAAAACAAATTTTATCTTCGATTACGAAATACCTTTCTGATATTTCTGGTGCAAATATGAACAACGTAAGGGAGGAATTTTGTGACAAGTTCATTCAAAATGACTCGTCATCATGCGGCGTTTGCGTATGTATGTCAGCGTGGAATATTTGTTTTCAACAGCATCACCAAACGTATTCACAAAATGAATTTCGCGGGAAAATAATTTGGGACTTGCTTCAACAATGCATAACGTCATCTGACATTGTAAAGAATGCGGAGGTTGAAAGTGTCATAATCACACAAATTCCAGGACTCACAAACTTGGGAAATACATGCTTGTTTAATTCCGTTGCACAGGCATACTCTCATGTTATACTATGGTGTCGGGGCCAATGGACGACAGTATGAAAATTCATCCAGAAATAACAAATATACTCGTTCCATTGACAAACTTGAAGACGGTTGCACGTGACGTGTTATTGAATGCTGTTCGAACTGTATGCGACACAACTAATTTGGAATTTGGTAGTCAGCACGATTGCTGTGACTTCTTTTGGATTTCGCCTTTGCTAAAAGTATTGAAAGAGCTCGGATTGAAGCATGAATTGAACTATGAAAAGATTACTCAATGCGAAACATGCACTGCCAATCAAACAGAAACGTACCATCAAAAAATGTTCGACGTTGATTGCGAAGTGAAATCGATAGCTGACGCATTCGAAATTTTGAAACGACCATGTGAAAAATGTGGTTCCATGACGGATACCAATGTCAAATTCCACGAAACTCCAAAGATACTGACTGTGCGCCTTAACCGTTTGAGTGATGAAGCTCAAAAGTTGGAAAATGTCGTCATTCCCAGTAAAAATCTAAATATCTAAGGATCTGACCAAATCCGGGTTGGATATGCCCTCAAGGCGGTGATCGCACACAACGGAACGGCCCAAAACGGGCATTATACTACATATTTAATGAGCCCAAAGAGATCAGTGCAGATATGCGACGACGAACATGTGAGATTTGTCGATACCATTAAAGCATTCGATGTCATGTCCAGATCGGGCTACATTTTTCTTTATGTTAAAAAATACCAAAAACGAACGCTCCCGCAATCGTCACCCCGAACCAAATATTTCATGAAACCATTGCCCTCAAATATTGCGAATATCAATATCAATGACGAAGTCAAGAAAATGGGCGATATAATATTCCAAAATGTTGTAAAAATTGCTAATCTGACGTTACAGGAGTCGTCGACTGATGATCTGTGTCAGTATCATGCCCTATTTCTTGAACGAAAATACAGCCAACTACGTAACATCATCTGGCTTCTAACAACGGATTCTGGAAGAGAAAATTGGCAGGACGAGCTTGAAGGGATATTAAATTATGTCCGAAGTAAGGCTTGCATCACGCTTGAAAGATGGACAAGAAGTTTGACCACAGGTGCCGAATACAAATCGAGCAAGCACTTTTCGCGACCTGTTCTGAACAATGATTTCGTGCATAAAAAAAGTGAGCTCGTAACGCAATTGGGGCCAACCTACAATTGCAGTCAATATTTCAAATTGGTTGTAACTCCTGTAGTTGCTGTGATGTATCTTTCGATTATCGAGAATAGAACACATGAGCAAGTTCTGACAAAAATGAATCGATTGACCGAACAATACAATCGCCAGTGCTGATATTGCAACATTGGTTCCTTTTCTATTGATATTGTGTAGGCCTAGTTATGCTGGCACTGTTATTTCTAATTAACCTGGCCGATGTTGAAAATGAAAATGGGTTTTTATTGAAGTACTTTGCAAGCCCTTTCCGATGATGTGTTCATTATAGGAATTGCAAGTGAGGTACAATCTCAAAAACCCACCTGAAATTTGGCATTTGCCGTTCATTGAATTGATCCCGATACAATGCCCGGCAGCGCAATACGATGCATTTTTGGCAGTCTTATTTCTAATTAACCTGGCCGATGTTGAAAATGAAAATGGGTTTTTATTGAAGTACTTTGCAAGCCCTTTCCGATGATGTGTTCATTATAGGAATTGCAAGTGAGGTACAATCTCAAAAACCCGCCTGAAATTCGGCATTTGCCGTTCGTTGAATTGATCCCGATACAATGCCCGGCAGCGCAATGCAATGCATTTTTTGGCAGTCTTATTTCTAATTAACCTGGCCGATGTTGAAAATGAAAATGGGTTTTTATTGAAGTACTTTGCAAGCCCTTTCCGATGATGTGTTCATTATAGGAATTGCAAGTGAGGTACAATCTCAAAAACCCGCCTGAAATTTGGCATTTGCCGTTCATTGAATTGATCCCGATACAATGCCCGGTAGCGCAATGCAATGCATTTTTTGGCAGTCTTATTTCTAATTAACCTGGCCGATGTTGAAAATGAAAATGGGTTTTTATTGAAGTACTTTGCAAGCCCTTTCCGATGATGTGTTCATTATAGGAATTGCAAGTGAGGTACAATCTCAAAAACCCGCCTGAAATTTGGCATTTGCCGTTCATTGAATTGATCCCGATACAATGCCCGGCAGCGCAATACGATGCATTTTTGGCAGTCTTATTTCTAATTAACCTGGCCGATGTTGAAAATGAAAATGGGTTTTTATTGAAGTACTTTGCAAGCCCTTTCCGATGATGTGTTCATTATAGGAATTGCAAGTGAGGTACAATCTCAAAAACCCGCCTGAAATTTGGCATTTGCCGTTCATTGAATTGATCCCGATACAATGCCCGGTAGCGCAATGCAATGCATTTTTTGGCAGTCTTATTTCTAATTAACCTGGCCGATGTTGAAAATGAAAATGGGTTTTTATTGAAGTACTTTGCAAGCCCTTTACGATGATGTGTCCATTATAGGAATTGCAAGTGAGGTACAATCTCAAAAACCCGCCTGAAATTCGGCATTTGCCGTTCGTTGAATTGATCCCGATACAATGCCCGGCAGCGCAATGCAATGCATTTTTTGGCAGTCTTATTTCTAATTAACCTGGCCGATGTTGAAAATGAAAATGAGTTATTATTGAAGTACTTTGCAAGACCTTTCCGATGATGTGTTCATTATAGGAATTGCAAGTGAGGTACAATCTCAAAAACCTGCCCGGAATTCGGCATTTGCCGTTCGTTGAATTGATCCCGATACAATGCCCGGCAGCGCAATGTGATGCATTTTTGGCAGTCTTATTTCTAATTAACCTGGCCGATGTTGAAAATGAAAATGGGTTTTTATTGAAGTACTTTGCAAGCCCTTTCCGATGATGTGTTCATTATAGGAATTGCAAGTGAGGTACAATCTCAAAAACCCGCCTGAAATTCGGCGATTGCCGTTCGTTGAATTGATCCCGATACAATGCCCGGCAGCGCAATGCAATGCATTTTTTGCCAGTCTTATTTCTAATTAACCTGGCCGATGTTGAAAATGAAAATGAGTTATTATTGAAGTACTTTGCAAGACCTTTCCGATGATGTGTTCATTATAGGAATTGCAAGTGAGTTACAATCTCAAAAACCTGCCCGGAATTCGGCATTTGCCGTTCGTTGAATTGATCCCGATACAATGCCCGGCAGCGCAATGTGATGCATTTTTGGCAGTCTTATTTCTAATTAACCTGGACGATGTTGAAAATGAAAATGGGTTTTTATTGAAGTACTTTGCAAGCCCTTTCCGATGATGTGTTCATTATAGGAATTGCAAGTGAGGTACAATCTCAAAAACCCGCCTGAAATTTGGCATTTGCCGTTCATTGAATTGATCCCGATACAATGCCCGGCAGCGCAATACGATGGATTTTTGGCACTGTTATTTCTAATTAACCTGGCCGATGTTGAAAATGAAAATGGGTTTTTATTGAAGTACTTTGCAAGCCCTTTCCGATGATGTGTTCATTATAGGAATTGCAAGTGAGGTACAATCTCAAAAACCCGCCTGAAATTTGGCATTTGCCGTTCATTGAATTGATCCCGATACAATGCCCGGCAGCGCAATACGATGCATTTTTGGCAGTCTTATTTCTAATTAACCTGGCCGATGTTGAAAATGAAAATGGGTTTTTATTGAAGTACTTTGCAAGCCCTTTCCGATGATGTGTTCATTATAGGAATTGCAAGTGAGGTACAATCTCAAAAACCCGCCTGAAATTTGGCATTTGCCGTTCATTGAATTGATCCCGATACAATGCCCGGCAGCGCAATACGATGCATTTTTGGCAGTCTTATTTCTAATTAACCTGGCCGATGTTGAAAATGAAAATGGGTTTTTATTGAAGTACTTTGCAAGCCCTTTCCGATGATGTGTTCATTATAGGAATTGCAAGTGAGGTACAATCTCAAAAACCCGCCTGAAATTCGGCATTTGCCGTTCGTTGAATTGATCCCGATACAATGCCCGGCAGCGCAATGCAATGCATTTTTTGCCAGTCTTATTTCTAATTAACCTGGCCGATGTTGAAAATGAAAATGAGTTATTATTGAAGTACTTTGCAAGACCTTTCCGATGATGTGTTCATTATAGGAATTGCAAGTGAGGTACAATCTCAAAAACCTGCCCGGAATTCGGCATTTGCCGTTCGTTGAATTGATCCCGATACAATGCCCGGCAGCGCAATGCGATGCATTTTTGGCAGTCTTATTTCTAATTAACCTGGCCGATGTTGAAAACGAAAATGGGTTTTTATTGAAGTACTTTGCAAGCCCTTTCCAATGATGTGTTCATTATAGGAATCGCAGGTCAGGCACAATCTCAAAAACCTGCCCGGAATTCGGCGTTTGCCGTTCGTTGAAACTGATGCCGACGCAATGGTCGACAGCGTAATGAAATGCTTCATTGGTACTCGTAATCGTACTTAACCAGGACGAAGTTGAAAATGAAAATGGATTTTTATTAAAGCACTTTGCAAGCTCTTTCCGATGATGTGTCCATTGGCGGAATTGTATGTCAGGTACACTCTCAAATCCAGTGTGAAAATAGACATTTGCTGTACATCGGCAGTTCGGTACTCAAACAAGAGCGAAATATAGCGTAAAAGTTGCTAATCGTATTCAAAATTAAGCAGGACGAAAGACAATCCCTAAATACAGTATGCCCGAATGTGTATTTAGTGAAAATCGGAATATTTCGACACAGGATAGATCCGTTTCAATGGAGCAATCGGCGAATCGTCAAGTTGAGGGTTAATATTTCGTCATGTCAAAAATCGTGTTTCACATGATCACAAAGATTTCGCCGAAATTTCGCCAGGACGACTTGAGTTTGAAAACATGAACTATGTACGCTCGGCCGCTCGCAATACGCACCACTGTGATTCTGCCAGAAAATGCTTACGTCAAATTTCTGAAATTGCCGAGTCATTGTTGTCCGAATGATTCACTTGTGCTAAAATCAAATATTATAACCGGAAAAACAATTTCGCGACAGATTTGGAGTGCAAACGAACTGAAACACACGAGTTTTATCAATAAATGGCGCAAACGGTATAATCAATACAATATGTCATCGAAACTTGGAGGAGTGCTTCATTTTACAACCGCCAGGTAGTACTTATGGCATCTAAATTTTCAGCCGTTACGTAATCTACGCAGGCGGACCTATTTCGATTCTCGCCTGTAGCCGAAGCATCAGAGGTTAATTTGTGTTCCTTCCCCCATGTTTGACTGTTTCTTACGGCGTCAAGACGCCCGAAGAAAGACTCCACAAAAGATTATATGTGATATCGAGCAGGAAAAAAAACAAATAATAACGTTTAACGAAGACAGCCTATCCCACACTGTTACATCGGCCAATTGGCTTTAGTCGTTGTTTGATTAAAATACCATAATAGGTAAATGCAACATCTTCTTGCCGGTTAACTACATCGCATTGCACACTATGTGTCTTGAGCACATCAGAATATAAATGATTACGATTATTGCGATCAACGTCATGTTCGTGTTTGGTATAGGTCGACTGTAATGCCGCAATTTATAAGTTATTCAATAAACAATAAAAACAAAAAAATGCAATAGCGTTGCTTCTGCTTCGGACATTTTATATATTCGCAAAACTATTTCATCGTATGGTTTTACGTAGCCTACTTTTTGAAGATCAAAACGCACGATTTTGCGTCAAATACGACTTTTCGTCAAATTCGATTTTCGGTCAATTCCATTTTTGGTAAGTTTCAATCGACAATTAGAACATCCAAAATGTAACGGCGTGCCCTCTGCTTCGGATATGTTATATATTTCGATAAGTATTACATCATGATATTAACGATGATATCAAAAAGTTGAGAAATTGCGTACTTTTTCAAGATCAAAATTCACGATTTTGCGTCAAATACGACTTTTCGTCCAATTTGATTTTCGGGCTATTTCAATCAATGATTAGGACACGCTAAATGTAACGGCGTGCCCTCTGCTTCGGATATGTTACATATTGGGATAAGTATTAAATCATGATGTTAATGACAATACCAAAAAGTTGAGAAATTGTGTACTTTTTTAAGATCAAAATGCATAATTTTGCGTTAAATGCGACTTTTCGTCCAATTCGATTTTTGGGCAGTTTCAATCGACAATTAAAACACCCAAAATGTAACAGCGTGCCCTCTGCTTCGGATATGTTATATATTTCGATAAGTATTACATCATGATATTAACGATGATATCAAAAAGTTGAGAAATTGCGTACTTTTTCAAGATCAAAATTCACGATTTTGCGTCAAATACGACTTTTCGTCCAATTTGATTTTCGGGCTATTTCAATCAATGATTAGGACACGCTAAATGTAACGGCGTGCCCTCTGCTTCGGATATGTTATATATTTGGATAAGTTTTACATCATGATATTAACGATAATATCAAAAAGTTGAGAAATTGTGTACTTTTTTAAGATCAAAATGCATGATTTTGCGTCAAATACGAATTTTTGTCCAATTCGATTTTCGGTCAGTTTCAATCGACAATTAGAACATCCAAAATGTAACGGCGTGCCCTCTGCTTCGGATATGTTATATATCTGGATAATTATTACATCATGATATTAACGATAATATCAAAAAGTTGAGAAATTGTGTACTTTTTTTAAGATCAAAATGCACAATTTTGCGTCAAATACGACTTTTCGTCCAATTCGATTTTCGGTCAGTTTCAATCGACAATTAGGACACCCAAAATGTAACGGCGTGCCTTCTGCTTCGGATATGTTATATATCTGGATAGGTATTACATCATGATTATAATGATAATAGCAAAAATGTGGGAAATCGCGTACTTTTTGAGGATCAAAATGTACAATTTTGCGTCGAATACGACTTTTCGTCCAATTCGATTTTCAATCAGTTTCAATCGACAATTCGGACATCTTAAATGTAACGGCGTGCCCTCTGCTTTGGATATGTTCTATATTTCGATTCCACATTGCAGGCGATCCATCGATAGCAATCCTTGGCGGAGATGATTGAGCTCCGGTAAGGCGAAATCGTTCAGACAGAAAAAAATTCAGGAACTGTGAGATAGATATAGAGTCGTGACTTTTTGTAATGCAGGAAGCGATAGGAAGAGAAACTTCTCCTTTGATAGGATTCCGCACCAACAACGTATAAATTTGGAAGTCTTCACCTCTTTTCAGGCTCCCACTGGCGTCGCAATAAATCATGTCTATCTTACATAAGGTATTAAACGCTTTGATCCCGAAAATTGTAAATATAATGATTTGCGGGGGAGATGTTTGAATGGATCTAATAAATCTTGTGGAATCCGCCTCTTCATCCTTCATTTTCTCCAAGTTGACGTACCATTCGCGTTTGACATCAATTAAAGTCTGTTTGCACTTGAGTTTTCTAAGTACGTTGGAACTTGCTACGTCTGTGTGGGAGCCGAGGATCCTCTGCTCAGCGGTCAAAGTATCGTACAACTCGTTGGGGAGCGATGCCGGCTTTCGGTGCTCCAGTTTACTTCTGATCATTTTCCGCTCGCTTCCGCGAACTGGACGTGATCGTACGCATTCTCCTGTGTGACAACACTTCTTCTTCATAGTTCACAAGTTCAAATGACATCACGAGCTGGTTCATCAACTAACGTAATTGTGGCGCGAAGGCCCCAAATAATATTCGTGTCTATGCCGCATAATACCAATTATTGATCGTGAATTCAAGTGACAGCCAATATAGTCGCTAGCTACCGAGGTTGACTCAAGAATTCCTACCTTAGTGTTGAAGGTTTATCAAGGCCCCTCCTCGCCATCTCATCAGTGTAAGCGGTGCTCTATAAAAATCCTATTCTAGCCGTGCTACAAGTCGGCAGTTAATATATATGAAATAAATATGAAAAAATGGCCTTGTGTAAATGACCATAGTGGCTGACAAACACCATGAACACCTCAAGCAAACAAAGACTAACCATATTGAAGATCAACCAATTACCAACGCCAAAAATGTCTAATATCTCAAAGCTTTGCGTTTCATTTTGAGTGTCCTAATTGTCGATTGAAACTGACCGAAAATCGAATTGGACGAAAAGTCGTCTTTGACGCAAAATCGTACATTTTGATACTCAAAAAGTACGCAATTTCTCAACTTTTTAATATTATCGTTAATACCATGATGCAATACCTATCCAGATATATAACATATCCAAAACAGAAGGCACGCCGTTACATTTTGGGTGTTCTAATTGTCGATTGAAACTGACCGAAAATCGAATTGGACGAAAAGTCGTATTTGACGCAAAAATGTACATTTTGATCCTCAAAAAGTACGCAATTTCTCAACTTTTTGATATTATCGTTAATATCATGATGTAATACTTATCCAGATATATAACATATCCAAAGCAGAGGGCACGCCGTTACATTTTGGGTGTTCTAATTGTCGATTGAAACTGACCGAAAATCGAATTGGACGAAAAGTCGTATTTGACGCAAAAATGTACATTTTGACCCTCAAAAAGTACGCAATTTCTCAACTTTTTGATATTATCGTTAATATCATGATGTAATACTTATCCAGATATATAACATATCCGAAGCAGAGGGCACGCCGTTACATTTTGGGTGTTCTAATTGCCGATTGAAACTGACCGAAAATCGAATTGGACGAAAATTCGTATTTGATGCAAAATCATGCATTTTGATCTTAAAAAAGTACACAATTTCTCAACTTTTTGATATTATCGTTAATATCATGATGTAATACTTTTCGAAATATATAACATATCCGAAGCAGAGGGCACGCCGTTACATTTTGGGTGTTCTAATTGTCGATTGAAACTGACCGAAAATCGAATTGGACGAAAATTCGTATTTGACGCAAAATCATGCATTTTGATCTTAAAAAAGTACACAATTTCTCAACTTTTTGATATTATCGTTAATATCATGATGTAATACTTATCGAAGTATATAACATATCCGAAGCAGAGGGCACGCCGTTACATTTTGGATGTTCTAATTGTCGATTGAAACTGACCGAAAATCGAATTGGACGAAAATTCGTATTTGACGCAAAATCATGCATTTTGATCTTAAAAAAGTACACAATTTCTCAACTTTTTGATATTATCGTTAATATCATGATGTAATACCTATCCAGATATATAACATATCCGAAGCAGAGGGCACGCCGTTACATTTTAGATGTCCGAATTGTCGATTGAAACTGACCGAAAATCGAATTGGACGAAAAGTCGTATTTGACGCAAAATTGTACAGTTTGATCCTCAAAAAGTACGCAATTTCTCAACTTTTTGACATTATCGTTAATATCATGATGTAATACCTATCCAGATATATAACATATCCGAAGCAGAGGGCACGCTGTTACATTTTGGGTGTCCTAATTGTCGATTGAAACTGACTGAAAATCGAATTGGACGAAAAGTCGTATTTGACGAAAAATCATGCATTTTTATCTTAAAAAAGTACGCGATTTCCCGACTTTTTGCTATTATCATTATAATCATGATGTAATACTTATCGAAATATATAACATATCCGAAGCAGAGGGCACGCCGTTACATTTTAGATGTCCGAATTGTCGATTGAAACTGACCGGAAATCGAATTGGACGAAAAGTCGTATTTGACGCAAAATCATGCATTTTGATCTTGAAAAAGTACGCAATTTCTCAACTTTTTGATATTGTCATTAATATCATGATTTGATACTTATCCCAATATCTAACATATCCGAAGCAGAGGGCACGCCGTTACAATTCGGGTGTCCTAATTGTCGATTGAAACTTACCAAAAATGGAATTGACCGAAAATCGAATTTGACGAAAAGTCGTATTTGACGCAAAATCGTGCGTTTTGGTCTTCAAAAAGTAGGCTACGTAAAACCATACGATGAAATAGTTTTGCGAATATATAAAATGTCCGAAGCAGAAGCAACGCTATTGCATTTTTTTTGTTTTTATTGTTTATTGAATAACTTATAAATTGCTGCATTACAGCCGACCTATACCAAACATGAACATGACGTTGATCGCAATAATCGTAATCATTTATATTCTGATGTGCTCAAGACACATAGTGTCCAATGCGATGTAGTTAACAGGCAAGAAGATGTTGCATTTACCTATTATGGTATTTTAATCAAACAACGACCAAAGCCGATTGGCCGATGTGACAGTGTGGGATAGGCTGTCTTCGTTAAACGTTATTATTTGTTTTTTTTCTGCTCGATATCTTTTGTGGAGTCTTTCTTCGGGCGTCTTGACGCCGTAAGAAATAGTCAAACATGGGGGCAGTAGCACAGATAAGCCTCCGGTGCTTCGGCAACGGGCGAGAATCGAAATAGGTTCGCCTGCGTAGATTACGTAATGGTCGAAAATTTAGATGCCATAACTACTACTTGACGGTTGTAAAATGAAGCACTCCTTCAAGTTTCGATAACATATTGTATTGATCATACCTTTTGCGCCATTTATTGATAAAACTTTTGTGTTTCAGTTCGTTTGCACTCCAAATCTGTCGCGAAATTGTTTTTCCAGTAATAATATTTGATTTTAGCACAAGTGAATCATTCGGACAACAATGACTCGGCAATTTCGGAAATATGACGTAAGCATTCTCTGCCAGAATCACAGTGGTCAATACGCGATACCACTGTTATTTTACGTGAATCAGTGGCCGGGTGAAACATCATATTATACTTATGAGTCATTAAATTCTATGGTTTTGAAATCACTGGACAACAATTTTCACGAAAAAATTGTTGACTTTGAATTTGCAGTTGATTTAGGCTAATTTTGGTATGCTGATTATAAAAATGCCGCAGATTTTCTTCTATCACGTCAAGTTTTTGCTCTGCGACACTTGGACCGGTCCTCTTCACCTTATATTAGGGTTACCATACGTCCTCTTTTAAGAGGATTTGTCCTCTTTTTTTAAAGTGTCCTCGGAGGACGCCCTTTTGTCCTCTTTTTTGAGATTTTGTCCTCTTTTTTGAAAATTTAGGTCATATTTAGAGCGAGATGCGAGTGATATGTCGTAAATTAGCACAGCAGTGACGCTCAAACGGTATTTTGAGCTATGAGCGAAAAGATGACCTTTTATTTTTACTTTTTTAGTCAACCAATCACAAAGTGGGGAAAGTTCACCGAATTTTGAGAATTCTTCTCCGGTTTTGCAAGTCTTAAATTTCTGAAAACGTGTCCTCTTTTTAGATTTCCAAAATATGGTAAGCCCAATGATATATATACAATATACATCACAATGATTGGAAACTTCAGTGAGCTCTGCGTTTGAGCGCGTCGCGAGTCATGCTTCACTACAGGTATGAAATCGATGTAAACAAACGGTTCGCCAGCAATCTTTCTTCAGGAACTGGCGTTAACGTAGTGAAAAGTTTTTTATCGAGACCTCTTTTGCACGTGAAATATATGCATACGGTTGCCAGTGAACCCGTCCCTCGGTGAACCCGTCCCGTGAACCCGTCCTTCGGTGAACCCGTCCCTCGGTGAACCCGGCCCTCGATGAACTCGGCCCTCGGTGAATTCCGCCCTCGGAAAATTTTGAAATTAAGTGTATTAACAAGTATTAATATGAATTATTAAACTAATAATGTTATTATCAACCGATTTGTCGATCTTGTAAGGAGGTCAGGGCATGCGTAGATCACGCAGTCACGGAGTGATCAGATCACGTGATCACGATTGCGTGGTCGGCTCATTGTTGGATTGACTTGGCGAGGGGCGGACGTGCGACGTTCGACATCCTCGTATCTGTTCATGACATCGCGTTGGGTCTTATCGCATTGTATATTGTGTGTGACTTGTTCAGATGAAAAATATATCCCAACGATTGTTATTGCTCACACATCAACCAGGCGTGGTCTGCTCGTTATTGCAACTGTAGGTTGAGGTGGGGTGTTAGGGTTGGGTAGGGTAGGGGGGGGGGAGACATTAGGGTTCGGGGAGTGGGACATTGGGTTCGGGTAGGATACTAGGGTTGGGGAGGGGGATATTAGGGTTGGTGGAGGTGGGATATTAGGGTTGGTGGAGGTGGGATATTAGGGTTGGGGGAGGGGGGGATATTAGGGTTGGGGCAGGATATTAGGGTTGCCGGAGGTGGGATATTAGAGTTGCCGGAGGTGGGATATTAGGGTTGGGGGAGGGGGGATATTAAGGTTGGGGTAGGATATTAGGGTTAGGGTTAGGATATTAGGGTTGCCGGAGGTGGCATACTAGGGTTAGGATATTAGGGTTGCCGGAGGTGGGATATTAGGGTTGCCGGTGGGGGGACATTAGGGTTGGGGCAGGATATTAGGGTTGCCGGAGGTGGGATATTAGAGTTGCCGGAGGTGGGATATTAGGGTTGGGGGAGGGGGGATATTAAGGTTGGGGTAGGATATTAGGGTTAGGGTTAGGATATTAGGGTTGCCGGAGGTGGCATACTAGGGTTAGGATATTAGGGTTGCCGGAGGTGGGATATTAGGGTTGCCGGTGGGGGGACATTAGGGTTGGGGTAGGATATTAGGGTTGCCGGTGAATACAAAATTCATCGAGGGACGGGTTCACTGGTAATCGTGCATACTGTACAGGTTTTGGCCAATACCAGTAGCATGGCTTAATATTCAGACGAAACTGATGTACCAGTGTGCCTACGTGATGAACATTGTGATCGGCGGTGGTCTCGCAGTATCAAATAAAGGTGGATACTTCATAGTACGAGCTAGAGTTGGGATCAGGTCACTATCTTCCAAGTCATTGCAAATTTTTAATCAAGTCACGAAGTCATTTCTAAATTTTTCAAGTCAATTCAGGCAGGTTCTAAAACTGACTCTGAAGTCAGGCCTTCTGAAGTTGTGAAAGTAGGCAAAACCTACTTGAGGATATCGCAAAAAGCATCACGTTTTTGAAGTAATAATAGTCATTATTCCTTTGTTACGGAGATTCATCTTGTGATCTGAATGCTCATATATACAATTGAATAAAAATAAATATATTTTCATTTGATACATATCAGGAGTAATCGTCAGCAGCTTGTAGATACAGTATACAATTGACTAACAGATGTATACAAAGTAAAGTCTAACTCATTTCTTCATACTACTCGAGTACTTTTCAGACCGTTCATTTTCTGCTTCAACAAGTAGATTTCAATATCCAATTGACTAAGAAACGTCTGCAAAACCTGGTCTTAACCTACTTTTTCAAACTACGGTGGGCTACTTCATGAGCAATGTTCCCTCTAAGCTGCGCAAATGCGCAGTGCTGAAGCGGTCCCTGCGCACAGAAAATCTAAGTTGCGCACAGAAAATCCGAAGTGATGTTTTTTTGAAGTCGTTGCGCACTGTTGTCCAAGGCACCACGCAGACGCGCAAACTCGTGAAAAATTAGAGGGAACATTGCCAGGGGCAAATAGTGTTATCGCTGAAGTCTTACATCGGCGTACAAGTGCGGCCAGCAAAGGTAAATACTGCGCTCCGTGAAGAAATCAGACTTTGCAATCACGAGCGCCTAACGAAAAATCTTTTCTTTTAGTATGGTCTCGTATGCGTGAGCGATACTGATATCATTTCTGGGAATGGCAAAATAACATGGTTTAACATAGTTATAAATAACAATGGGCGAGCTCGAAGTTAATCTGCGAGAAACTAGCGCATAGTCTTCTCCGCATGTCATGAACATTGCGTAAGATTTCCTCAGGACCGTATCTGCCGCACCCAAACCCTCAATTAGGGGGCCGATATCGAAAGGAACCCAAAATTATTTCGTGAATTAACATAAATCATGGTGTATTTTTTGGGAATTTTTCAAAATATTTATCCCGCCGCGCGCGAATTAATTTTGTCAAATGTCTTGATTATTGGGTACCCGTCCCACAACGAAAAATAGGCGTGATTAAGAGAAATGGGCACTTGGGCGTCGGCCATTACCTTATGCCACGGCGCACCAAGACATATGAAGTTATAGGCTATGTGACATGCGACTCCGAGAAGTGCGCCAAAACGATCAGCAGCGAGAAAAGCTTGGCCGAAAAGGACTGCCCTATATGCTGACCGAAAACTTCGATTCATACATATAAGTTTAATGTCTATAGGCGCGTAAATGGCTGGCGCTTAATGTTCATGTGCTGGCGATCCGAGTCCCACAACCAGAAAAATGCTATGTCGAGGGAAGATTATTTGCCAGTAGAGAAATACCAATTTTGATTCGTGTTTTAGTTTAGTACGTTTGAGCGATTTCAATGTCTTTTGACATAGCCGATAGGAGGTCACGAAATAGCATCATATAACGAAGTCATTATACCAACGAGTGCTCGCGAAGATGTTTAATTAATATTATGAGGACCTACCTTTTCTAACACACCTCACTTGATCAGCTTTACCGGTAAATCTGATTATGTGAGCAGAGAGATGATAAAAATGGATAGCAATAGACATATGCTATGTAATTCCCGATCATATTGACCGATTCAATCATGAATCATATAAAATTTTCGCGCTTCGCGCGTTCAGGCGAGATAGCCACTAAGCCCCCTCGATGTAGATGATATCGACAAAAAGCGCAGAGCCCGATAGGGGGCCTGGGGGACTTCGCCCCCGATAAGTTCGGTTTATCACCTTATGTGGGGGGCTGGTTGCGCACTATAGTCCAAGAGCCTGCGCAGTGAGTTAACGTGTTTGCGCAGACTCGTGAAAAATTAGAGGGAACATTGTTCATGAGTACAATTTAACATGATATGATGGTATATCTTATAAGTGTATGTGAGCGCAAGAGCGACCCACAATAGGTAGAAAGTTCCTGCCACTGTCCATGTCAGGTTTGATAGACTTGTCCACAGCCAATGATCTATAAATGATTGTTCACAGCATATACTTTGCATGGTCATTAAATTGTAATGTTGTCCATGTCCAGTCCAGTTTGTCAACTCTTACAATCATAGTTGACTTGCAAGATGGTGACTTCGAAGAATGGGGCGGAATAGAGACTATCCAACAATCCCCTTCACTCAACAAATCTCCGAACTTACACATCACCATCTATTCCCTCAACGGTCGAGGTGATCATGGAAGAAGTTGGTCGAATCCGAGCATCATAACAATGTGTCATCGCATGGGTATTACAGAAGCAGGATTTTGAAAAGCTTAAATACCTCACCGCTTCATGGACTCCTAAATGCTCTGATACTAGTCGTGTCTAAATTTCAATGAGGATACCAACACCATAATATCATTGAGAATTTTATACAGGGTATGGATATTTCATTTACTATAACACTTGAAAACTGCATAAACAACTTTTGTTATCATGTCAGACTTGTTGTCATCTAAATTCAGAATAACAAGAACCAAAATCCTAGTCAACGGAAAGCATTTAGGTCAAGTGAATATGTAGCAAAAGAGGATTTTCATGTTTATGCAAATTACAATATCAGATATACCTATGTTTAAGCCATTCGATAAATGTACTGTCTGCATCTATTTTTGTTGTAATTTATGAAACTGTGCTGTGCTATTATGAACAATCGAATAACTGTGCCTAGTAGTTGATATAACGTCAATGTTTCTTGTCACGTAACAAAAATATGTATTCTCAAATGTTATTTTTTCGAGCTTTCTTATCCTCTCTTAATGACAATAACAGGACAGCAGTTGGATGGTAGAGCAGCGATCTCACATGACGTTGAACACTAGTATGTTTCAAGCCGTTCAGTCAGTTCATAGTCGTTAAGTAAGATTATTTTTCTCTGCATCAATCGATCCAATGAGTATCAATCCAATCCGGCACCATTCGTCAAAGTATTATTCATTTTGACTACAATCTTTGGAAATACCTCAATGTCTGAAGAAAAGTGGAACATGACATGGTTGCTTCTCATGGACGGCCTGGAGTGCCGAAATTCCATAAGATAATGATTTGCACTTTTATTAAGATCCCTGAATCCTTTTTAATTTCCTCGCGGCTGTGGGTTGCTTTGCGGCTGTTTCAATACACGAACAATCTTTTCTTGAAAGTTTGAATGGACTATAATTTATAAAAAATGTTAACGATCCTGTAAAAAATTTATGCATTAGACATTTACAGAATGGGAATTTTTTATGTCACAGTTTTGCCAGTCAACTACAATTGAAATCAAGTTATTTATTCAATCCGTCAAGTATTTTCCGTACTGCCGCATATGCAATATATATGAGCAATATGCATATTCAAGAGAGAGATTTTGCATTGGATGATTGTGGAGTTACATTGCTGGAAAAATAACCTGAGTATTTGAGGCAGCAGCACATACAATGCAAGTTGATGCTAATGCTCAGGTCATAAAGCGTGATGCAAATGGCGAAAAGTTATGAAGGTTATACATAAAAAACCATAGACGTTCACACTATACAATGACGAAGGTTACAAAATCATTTCCTAACCTTTCAATGAATAAGACACCATAGAATGTTGCTCGCAAATGCATAAATCATCTATTTTGTACAATCCTTCCAGCTATCAATCTTAACGAGTACTCCATGTTAATTTTCAAGGTTTACAGGCAATTCATGGGGAACACTTCACAACGGGTAGTTCATATCAAAGAAGTGCCAAAACGTTCACCAGGTATATTTTGAATAAATGGGCATTGGTAGACGCTTTCGGACACCACGGTGTGAAAGATTCAACTATTTAGAGTAGTACGACATATCACGCCAGGTCGATGTGCACAATACCAACTATGGAGTGATTATCCTCAATGTCATTCTAGTCCATTGTTTAGCCGATGGAATATTGTTTGGAACAATGCCGATTCTCATCATGTGGAATGTGGATTGAACGGCCTGACCCGGTAAAAAGTTATATCTGTTAGCATTTTACCAATCAGTACAACGTTAGTTTCCGGTTAGTTCCGATTTTATATTATATTATGAAGGTACAATCGCTATACTGATACTATGGTTTCCAGTGAACTCGGCCCTACAATATCACAACATATACTATATAAAACAACTTAGTTGCTCACACAATTATCGTAATCAACCCTTCTCTTTCAAAAAATCAGGTGACATAAATGCTGCCAGAATATTTTAAAATCCTCTTTTAACAATCCTTCTGGGTTCTGCACATCTATATTGACGCTCACCCACAGTATCTATTAATTTTTTTAGCTGTGTCGTACATGCATGGTTGCAACCGATGCTAAAATGCCTCACAGCTAGTCGGTACTTTGATAAATGTGCATTGTTAAAAGTTATATTAGATCCTAGTATGCAGCACTGCCTCACTATGCTCAAGAATCCAACAAAAACTAAACCAATTGGGGAAAAGCAGTGAATTAGTACCCCAGAAAGGTCGATTGCAGCACTCCCCCACAGTCGACATACGCAATTCCGTACCTCTACTCAAGCATATCCCGCGACGGACTGATTTCGCCGGGAATCTATCTTATAGCGTTAAGGGGCGTGGCAGTTTCCAATCATTGTATATATATATATATATATCATTGGGTAAGCCTAAATGTCACCGACATTTTCGCAACCTCCTCATTGAACACCACACTGTTCGCTGACGATACTCACCTCCTCTCTTTCGCATCATCGACGGCAGAGCTGGATGCCCTGACTAGTGACCAAATGCCCAAAGTGCACGAGTGGACGGCCCAAAATAACCTTTGCATAAACGCCTCGAAATTACTGTATCGACTTAGGAATCCGGCCCGCCAAGTAGCCTACTTCATTTTCGTATATCCGGCCCACCGACTGGAGAAGTTGCCCACCCCTGCTTTAAATCCTTGATCCAATCGAAGTTACAATACGGCATCCTCTGTTGGGGGGCACTCGAGCCACTGCAAAAACTACAACGTAAGGTACTCCGTATCATAGCTAGGGCCCCACAGGGGCCTGGTTGTCCGCACGACAAGTCGCTGCTGAGATTCGGTGTTCTAAACATAGATTAGGGTTACCATATTTAGAGACGGAGTTAAACCCGCTCAGAGGCCAAACGCCAGACGCCAAACGCCGAGCGGCGGCCGAATGTCTATACGGCGTTTGGCGTCTGGTTTTCTGAGACGCCAAGTAGCTATACGGCGTTTGGCGTCTGACATGGTGAGACGCCGAGTAGCTATACGGCGTTTGGCGTCTGCTATGTTCAGACGCCGCGTAGCTATACGGCGTTCGGCGTCTGGTATGTTGTGACGCCGCGTAGCTATACGGCGTTCGGCGTCTGGTATGTTGAGACGCCGAGTTGCTGTACGGCGTCTGGTGTCTCGATAAACTGAGCAGAGGCTAAATCCTTTCATGGCGCGACTATTGAGTTCTCGCAACTACATGATACCGAAGATTGCATATTGTTGCATATTTTTCATAATAAACTTTGGAAGAATCCCAAATGATTGTATGTTCAGATTCAAAAAAGACCTACTTGATCACCTCCTGTCGTTATACTACTAACTCGACTCACAATTTTTTTGTTGACATGAGTTATTTTCTTAAAAATGGATTTACTCATTCTATGGCTTATTCAAGAATAGTATATCAGGACTGATAAAAGAAAAATAGGCCCTAAACCTGCCTTTTATCTGTTACAATAAACATGTTCAGAGCGGGAAAAAATGAACATATGAATTATCCGAGGCCTTCGATATGACCAGAAGTGACCTAAAGCTGAACTGGATGGGGGAACATTAAACACCATGACTTGGACTCAACCCAGTGCTCTCGGAATTAACTCGGTGGTGAATTGAAAATGACTCGAGTCAAATTGACTTGGTTACAACCATGTCACCACCCCATATCAGTGTTGAGATGACTTGACTCAAGTCACCTTTTTCGTATGACTTGACTCAACTCAAGTCACTTTGCTAAAATGACTTGACTTGACTCGAGTGAGTCAAAATGTGCAATGACTCGTGACTCGAAGGTAGTGACTTGAACCCAACCCTTTATTTGTACACTCGCAATGAATTTCAGACCCAAGTCTGTAGATACAGTATGTAATGAAACCTCAATAAGAAATATGCAACGAATACCACTGTAAATATTATCAAGAAGCAAGCAACAAAACCATAGAAAAAGTCACAAAGAAATAAGCAGCGGAACCACAGTAGAAGTCACAGAGAAATAAGCAATGGAACCACAGCAAACGTCATTGAGAAATCAGCAGTGGAACCACAGTAAAAGTGACCGAGATATAAGCAATGAAACCACAGTAAAAATCATTATGAAACAACCAACGAAACCACAGTAAAAGTCATTAGTAAATACGCAACGAAACTACAGTAAAATGTCCCCAATAAATATATAAACATCAGAATTTACATCTGGGTACATAGCATGCAATAAAAATCAGGATCAGGTATCTGCTGTCCCGGGCAACAGTGCTTGTGCGTCTATCGACCACAGCCGTCACAGGTCACACGCATCCTGGAAACAAGTTAGAATCAATATACCTGACAAATGTAATCTCGTAATTGCATGGGAAAGATGTGGTACCAATTCAGGGTTGTAATGACTCGAGTCACGATTTTTTGATGACTCGACTTGACTCAAGTCATTTTCTCAAAATACGGAAATGACTCGACTCGATTCAACCTGTGTATTGACTCGACTTGGACTCGAGTCATTGCTCATGACTCGAACCAAGTCATATGACTCGAGACTCAGACGGCAAAGACCGACATTTCATTGTAATTTCAAAGAATAGTAAAGTAACCACCTTATTGGGATTTTGTCTATTTGAAAATGCGACCAGAAACGGCTAAATGTGAGGAAAGTTAGTAGCCTATACAGTCAACACAATGACTTGGACTCGGACTCGAGTCCTAACACCATGACTCGGACTCGAACCTCTGCTCGATGACTTGGACTTGACTCGGTGGTAAATTAAAAATGACTCGACTTGACTCGAGTCAAACTATAAAAGTGAGATTGACTTGTGACTTGGTTACAACCCTGCGATGGATCAAAAATTGCAAATTATCTCTGGCCCTCAAATCTTCAGCCGATAATATATCTTTTGCTGGCTCAACACTTTGATCCAAGCTCTACGTATCTTGGACATTTACATGAATATCCGCTTTTTCAAAAAATATTCATGAACGTTCAAAATTTGTTGCTCGAACGCATCATTGGTCCCCACTCAGTAGGTCCAAAGGCACACGAGTGACACAACCATGGACCCTGGGACCACCTTCAAGAATAAAATAGATTATTTGATTATATCAACTCAAATGTTGGGAGTAAAATCACGTTTCGATTTACGCCCAAAATAACAAAATTATTGGCACATACATATTACCCGTTAATCGACATTTTGACTTCGAATTACCTCGACCTCGTTATAGCGATAAAGCACCACAGGAAACTATTATTTGCAGCCTCTATATGTGTAGGCGTGTTTCTGCTGTTAAGTGATTAGTTGATTCAAACATTTTGCTTGATTTGGTTATGGTACCATAGGCCCCCCACCATATAAATATTGTAATTGAATTGAAAATAGTCGAGGATGGTATTGAATTAAAAAAGATGTGGCATTATATACCCTGATACAAGCCCTACACTTCCCATTAAAAATAATGGCTGGTTTGTTAGTGTGAAGGATTCGGCACTTCTTCGATGGCAGTCAGACATCGAAAAGTGTTCACCATGATCACCGATGAATGTTTTCCATGAACACGAAAAAAAAATTATAAACGTCAAAATATATTTTTTTTTGTGCCTTTCGAAAGACGAATGTTAGGGTTGGGGTGGGGGGTATTAGGGTGGGGGGAAAGGGGGATATTAGGGTTGTCGGAGGCGATATTAGTGTTAGGATTGGTGGATGGGGATATTAGGGTTGGCGGAGGGGATATTAGTGTTAGGATTGGTGGATAGTAATATTAGGGTTGGGGTGGGGGAAAGGGGGATATTAGGGTTGGCGGAGGGGATATTAGTGTTAGGATTGGTGGATGGGGATATTAGGGTTGGCGGAGGGGATATTAGTGTTAGGATTGGTGGATGGGGATATTAGGGTTGGCGGAGGGGACATTAGTGTTAGGATTGGTGGATGGGGATATTAGGGTTGGCGGAGGGGACATTAGTGTTAGGATTGGTGGATAGTAATATTAGGGTTGGGGGAGGGGGAGATAGCGTAGTCGTAACGATAAGCGCCCACCAATCTGGCGGACCCGGTTCGATTCCCGTCGGAGGTTTATGTGGGCTCCTCTTCCCTCGCCGTTGCCGCTCTTACGGAGACAAAAAAGACCAACGAAAGAAAGCACTCACAAGGAATGGAAAGAACTAGTAGAAAGGACCGCGGCTTCAATAAGATCAACATCGAAATGAACTGCGACATCGGGCACGGCTTCGATAAGATCAACATAGAAAAGAACTGCGACATCGGGCACTCTAGACCGAGGTGGAAATTAGATTAAAAGGATCGCAACTGCATGCGTGTCGTTCGACATCCTCCTATCTGCTCATTACATCGCATTTTGTCTTATCGCATGTACATTGTGTGTGACTTGTTCAGATGAAACATATAACCCAACGATTAATAATATGATATTATTACTATTAGGGTTGAGGTGGGGAATGTTAGGGTCCATTCATTACATTCAGCACCAATTACCATCCGTTCAAAAGATACATATTTTCCAATTGCCAAGACAGAAAGTATCGAATCTTTCATTCGAGCACGGGGTTAGATCGTTCTAGTTCATTACAAAACTGATTCAAATATAAGCGAGTGATTAATATGATGCCTATTGAATCAATAGGTTACGTCAATTCACGCGGAGTCATCATTACAAACGATGGAAAAACATAAGCGGGTGAATTCAAGCCTGCAGGCTCGTGCCGCTAGGACATACTTTGCGATAGGTGATGCTGGAGCAAACTGATGATAATCAGTATGTTGATATTTCATCCTTTCGAATACACGAAAAGATTGCGATTGAACGAAAAAATTGGAAGGTATTGAAACGATATTTAGTAGTCGTTGAAACCGGACATTCGGACACCACACTTCCTGTAGCCATAAGACAGTGTAAAGAGGCACTTACGTCGTTGTAGTTTTGTAGGATGGGCAGTTGGACACTGAATATAAAGTAACAGAAGTGATGGGATGATAGCCTAATGAAGTGGCATGTTTCGGAATGATGGGCCGATATATCAAATTGAGATTTGAATGTGGACGTTCTTGACCAAGTTTGAAGTCGCTACTTGTACTACTTGAGTAGCAACGTTGATTACTCTTATCACCGCTACCCATAGTTGAATGTCTTCTCTGTCACAACTCAAACATATAGGTCGCTAAGGGAATAAATTCTGGTTGCGATCGCATTAGCGCGATCGTTAAACATTTATGTGATATTTGTTACATATCATCCAACAATGTCCTATGTAGCCTACATTTTGTATATTTTCAACGTCACTGTGTTGGGTACCACAGGTCCACAGCCAATGATCCAGAAACGCTGAAAAGTGGTTACGGCAATACGGATTATTAATTATGAAGACGCTCGACTAATGCACGGACAGGGTAGAGCGAGTTAAAGACCATATGATGCCCATATAAACTACGTTTTCTACGTCCGACACACAGTCAGAGTTCAACAGCTTATATATCTTGACTTCAATAGCTATTCATGTGCATTACGTTAATTATTTCACTGAATACTGTTTTTGGTCTCTACGTTTTCAACTTGAAGTTCACATTAAACACGGTTTGTTCCTTGTATAGGTGGAGAAATAGGCGAATAGTATTATGATTGAGGAAAGCGTTCCGCAAAGTACTTCATTTTCCCATATCAGCCCACGCCCGCCATATATGATAGGTTTGTAGATGAACGTATAGTCAGAATAACGATTCGTGTATTGTCAGACCTGGTGTCATAGGTTCACGGCATTGAATAAATGTTGAGTATTGCGAAATCGAGAGACCCGTATGCCGAGTCAACCGGAGGTCAACGCAGCTGCTAAGACAGATTGCTATATTGGTGACCCTGACATCGCACCTGAAATCCATCTAAAGAGAATTACATCACTCGGTATCGCCATGCAATTTCAACGCGTATACTTGCAAATTGTTAATTGCTGTATGGAATCGACACGATCTCTACTGTGTATACTTCACAATATTTTGAAGAGTAGTTTTGCCTACTGGTAGTTCAGAGACGTCCAGCCAGATAATTTTGAACTTTCAATTTGCCGTCGAGAAAATCAATATTATTAGGTTGGCAATGAACATTCCAAAGTCCCGTTCACCAAGACATACCGCGCCTTTATCGTGTAGCACGCAATAGACATTAGAATTGACCGTAGCGGTAGCCCAATTACGTTCTATCGACCTAAATATATTATGGACGTATACTATAGATAAGTTTGAATATGTCATTATGCAATATTGGGTTGGCTAGTGCCAATTTTCTGATGACATTCGTTTTCTGTGTGTCACAATGGATTCCGATGAAGATCATCATTCTTCGAAGGGTATATATCGCCTTGCCTCAGTTGGTCGTTCACGTGCTGGCAGAAAGTCCGGTCCACTATAACATTATTAAGGTCAATCTCTATCCCAGCGATGCAAGCCTATATAATCTTGATTCCATTATAGATAATTAACTAACATACGGTAGGTCAGTTATCTCTAATTCCATATGGTCGTGTTAACCATGAATGCGTGTATTGACTTCACCTCTCGATTCGAGACTTTCTATCTATATGTAAAATATATTCGATATTGAAATACGCCGTGGAAATAAGTTTGGGAAAGACATCGCTAAAAGCCTCGAAGGCCATCCCGACAGTCGTCAAGAACGTCCACATTCAAATCTCAATTTGATATATCGGCCCATCATTCCGAAACATGCCACTTCATTAGGCTATCATCCCATCACTTCTGTTACTTTATATTCAGTGTCCAACTGCCCATCCTACAAGGCTACAACGACGTAAGTGCCTCTTTACATTGTCTTATGGCTACAGGAAGTGTGGTGTCCGAATGTCCGGTTTCAACGACTACTAAATATCGTTTCAATACCTTCCAATTTTTTCGTTCAATCGCAATCTTTTCGTGTATTCGAAAGGATGAAATATCAACATACTGATTATCATCAGTTTGCTCCAGCATCACCTATCGCAAAGTATGTCCTAGCGGCACGAGCCTGCAGGCTTGAATTCACCCGCTTATGTTTTTCCATCGTTTGTAATGATGACTCCGCGTGAATTGACGTAACCTATTGATTCAATAGGCATCATATTAATCACTCGCTTATATTTGAATCAGTTTTGTAATGAACTAGAACGATCTAACCCCGTGCTCGAATGAAAGATTCGATACTTTCTGTCTTGGCAATTGGAAAATATGTATCTTTTGAACGGATGGTAATTGGTGCTGAATGTAATGAATGGACCCTAACATTCCCCACCTCAACCCTAATAGTAATAATATCATATTATTAATCGTTGGGTTATATGTTTCATCTGAACAAGTCACACACAATGTACATGCGATAAGACAAAATGCGATGTAATGAGCAGATAGGAGGATGTCGAACGACACGCATGCAGTTGCGATCCTTTTAATCTAATTTCCACCTCGGTCTAGAGTGCCCGATGTCGCAGTTCTTTTCTATGTTGATCTTATCGAAGCCGTGCCCGATGTCGCAGTTCATTTCGATGTTGATCTTATTAAGCCGCGGTCCTTTCTACTAGTTCTTTCCATTCCTTGTGAGTGCTTTCTTTCGTTGGTCTTTTTTGTCTCCGTAAGAGCGGCAACGGCGAGGGAAGAGGAGCCCACATAAACCTCCGACGGGAATCGAACCGGGTCCGCCAGATTGGTGGGCGCTTATCGTTACGACTACGCTATCTCCCCCTCCCCCAACCCTAATATTACTATCCACCAATCCTAACACTAATGTCCCCTCCGCCAACCCTAATATCCCCCTTTCCCCCACCCTAATACCCCCCACCCCAACCCTAATATCCCTGTCCACCAATCCTAACACTAATATCCACCAATCCTAACACTAATATCCCCTCCGCCAACCCTAATATCCCCATCCACCAATCCTAACACTAATATCCCCTCCGCCAACCCTAATATCCCCCTTTCCCCCACCCTAATACCCCCCATACCCCAACCCTGATATTACTATCCACCAATCCTAACACTAATATCCACCAATCCTAACACTAATATCCCCTCCGCCAACCCTAATATCCCCATCCACCAATCCTAACACTAATATCGCCTCCGACAACCCTAATATCCCCCTTTCCCCCACCCTAATACCCCCCACCCCAACCCTAACATTCGTCTTTCGAAAGGCACAAAAAAAAATATATTTTGACGTTTATAATTTTTTTTTCGTGTTCATGGAAAACATTCATCGGTGATCATGGTGAACACTTTTCGATGTCTGACTGCCATCGAAGAAGTGCCAAAGATTCTGCCAGTATGCATTTGTAGACAAATTCGCGTACTGTAATCATAGTATTATCTCAGATAATTTTTCAAGTATTTTCGGTCCCACTGTCTCATCGGTACCACATCTCCCCTACCCATTTCATGTTTTTTTATTGGGTTTGGACCACTGCATTCAATGCAATAATCTCCCAATTCTTATTCATCTGCATGCAAAACATACTACGTATTTAAAATGGTTTCAATCCAACATTGACTAACATACCCGTCGCATCAAGCAAGATTTGACCAAACTGCTCGCGGTAGCTTTCGCAAGCTCGTCGAGAATGATCAAAATCCAAGTTTGCATCGGGTAGAGTTCGGCGGCCTATTACGTGAAAGTAGATTGCAAATCAATTTTCTCAAATCTCAACACGTGAACGCATCACAAACCTTCAAAGCAAGTACTCCACAATTTCATCCATCTTTTTGAACATCAATCCTGGTCTTTAACCCTGAACTTCTCACAACCGAAGATCATTTGGAGTATACTTGTGTTGTGTAGAATTTTGCAGAGTAATATGGAAACGAAATTTTAGGTGTGTCTTGAATACGATCTCAGTGACGCGAACTGTTGATTTACCACAGCATACGTGAAGTGTAGATACAAAGGATTTTGCAGCTGTTTCAGTCTAGTCTAGAATCAATCACTAACTAACTATGGGCGTGCTAGAAAACAATAAAATATATTGTTACTACACGTCACATACTGTAATCTTCTTGCGGATGTAAGTTCCCAGCAACAAATCATGCAGTACGGTATCTGTAGTAACGTGACTGACGATCTGTCTAATACGAAACGTGTATGTTCTCAAGCAGCCAGATCTTCAGTGTCGACCCAGCACCGAAGCACACGCGATGTCGTCACAGCGTGTACGGTACAGTCAGTGTACAGGTACACACGAAACAACCATCAAATCACTTGCCCACTGGCCAATGATACGACATGCTTTGCTTAGATTTAGCTGCAGAAAACTCCTGTTCGAGCCTCAACCTTCAAATCAATCCCTATTCTCAACATACCAGATGCCGAACGCCGTATAGCTACTCGGCGTCTGAACAGACACCAAACGTCGTACAGCTACTCGGCGTCTGAACAGACACCAAACGTCGTACAGCTACTCGGCGTCTGAACTGACACCAAACGCCGTATAGCTACCAGAGATGAGCGGATTTGAAATTTATATGTCCTAATCCAATCCAAATCCGAACCTTCAAATCCAAATCCAAAACCTAATCCATAACATTTTCATATTCAAGTCCATGTCCAATCCTAATCCGATTCCAACTGGAAATTCAGAAAAAAATACTAATTTATGCAATGGAGGGATTCGAAAATGTTCTTTCACAACTAACGATTCACTTGATTAAAGATAATCTAGTAACCATAAGTACATTAATAACTGATCTGAATAAAGTTTGTCGCCATTCGCCACACGACATTTCAATCTCCCAGAAAATAGATAAATCCAATCCAAATCCTAATCCGTTCTGAAAAAAATGTCTAATCCAAATCCAATCCAAATCCGACAAAATTTCACAAATCCTGTTTTTTCAAAACCTAATCCTAATCCGTGCTCATCTCTGGTAGCTACTCGGCGTCTGAACATAACAGACGCCTAACGCCGTATAGCTACTCGGCGTCTCAGAAAACCAGACGCCAAACGCCGTATAGACATTCGGCCGCCGCGCGGCGTTTGGCGTCTGGCGTTTGGCCTCTGAGCGGGTTTAAACCACTGAGCTATATAAACCCTGTTGCATATTTTTGTGGGCCCGATTCCGGACGCTCGTTGGCGCCAACTAGCAGATTTCAAAATGAGGTGTGATCACATTGTCGATCAATATGACGTCACACCAGCAAAGCTTTGTCTTTCGACTAGAGGTGGTCACGATCCGGTTCAGGAGTGTATGGTTGTGTGTTGTAAGTTGTAACTAGAGCAGAAGCCACATTTTTTCAGCCCGTCCCGCTCAAATAAACACTGATCTTGGGCCTACCGTAGGGTAATAAATGCAACTTCTGGGGGCTTACTATTTGTATCTGGTTTCTATATGCATCTGGTCGTTAAATGATTTGAATTAATTATGTCAACAATATTGGTTCTTCCATGTATTACTGTATAATTTTGATCCTCTCTCCGCCCAAGTGTTCGGAGTTAGCGGTACAGCTGGTGGAATATGATGACTTCGAAAATGAAGGAAGCGTAATATTACATCGTTAAGTCATGTTCATGTCATGCCTACAAGATTGTTTATCAGCCTAATTCCTAACACCCCCAGGTTTAGAACTACTATCTTTGAATAAAGCATCCAAACGGCCCTAACCGATTCTATAAATATACCGTTATCTCGTAATTGCGATTACAATTGGACTTATTCTTGTAAATGAATGTTATTTTGATTTATTTTTGATCGTAGTTTTTGCGAGGGTGGTAGTCCCATATTAAAACCAATATATGCTGTACTAAATCGCGCGCAGCGCGAAGAAAAATTTCATGCAGCATAAATCTGCCCAAAAATACTGTTGATTATGTTAATTTACGTAAAAATTATGAGCTTTACTTCAAGCCTTCAAAATTCCGGACATTTAGGCATATTTCAGAAATTCCTCCCGGACGCAGTTTCAACAGTGAAATTCCGGACATGTCCGGGAAATTCCGGACGTATGGCAACCCTAACATAGATGATATGCGGAAACTGGAAATCGCCAAGTTTATGTATCAGTTCCACTGCGGTCGTTGTCCCGAATATTTCAATGACTTTTTTTTTTAATTCGGAATCAGAAGCGCACAAGTAGGCCTACAACACACGCGCGTCCACGTCGTCCAAATATCATATGATCGACCGAAAAGATCATCGCTCCATCGAAAATGCCGGACCCGATGTGTGGAACAGTATCCCGCCGGCCATCCGACAGTCGACGAGCATGTCCAGGTCCACATTCGAGTCGAAATACAAGCAATTACTACTGAATGAAGATTAGTCCATCCTCAAGATTACCGGACCACGACTGACCTATCGATTCCGCCTTCCATGACATGCCACCCATTTCTGGTTGCTTGCTTTTTTCTATACTCTCTTCTTTACTTTTTATTCAGTGTGCGTGCATGCCTCCTCTGTACATCGCCTAGGCCAAGGTGGGTGTCTGATTCCACAGACTACTACAAATCGCTTCGACACCTTGCTATCTTTTCATTGTATCGTATTTATGTAGTGTATTGAACTGATAAAATTGCTAATAAACCAATGATGATTATGATGTGCCCAAAATATGCAAATTTTCACGAATTTAGCCAAATTACTTTTCCATCCCATATAGAAATCCACACTGTATCATATAATAAGTTATAGCTATAGCCAAGAAGTCAACTGAATTGTTAGGAAAAAGGTAGGCTACTGGTATCGATATAGGCAGATGCTTTCACCCATTTTTGGTTAGAGGATGCACATCCGAGGATATTTCAGACACATTGATGCCAACTGCAGGATAATGCAAGAAAAATAAACATTACATTTACTATTTTCTATAGGTCCAATGCCCCATTCAGCTTATCCAGAGTAACTTGAAACTCCTATAGGCTCGATAATTTGGATCGAAATGAAGATCTTAGGGATGGCAGGCGTAATGATGAAGATTTTGAAATCGAAGATGATTAAGAACTAGTCCATATCAACACAAGTTAAATGATCTGACATAGGCTTTGGGACTTGGAAGAGAAATATTAGGAACTTTAGCATCCTTGCGAATTGAGAAAAGATTACTTGGCAAGAGAGCAAAGATATAGCCTATCTGACTTTCGATCATCCCAGCAAACACAGAATATATTGCAGATATATTTGGTATATGACTCAACTACTTCAAAATATATCTAGTCATATGTATTGTTTATATAAATCTGTCGACACATTTGCACATATATAGGACATCTTCAAAGATACCTGTATGACATTGTCATGATATCTTGCTTGACCCTAGATGAACCCTGACCCTAGGTGACCCCTGACCCTGGTTGGGTACCTGGACCTGCCACATCCTGCACTGCCCTTATCAATGAAGACTGACTGATGATTTTACAAATCATGCATGGCTTTGTTCGTGTATTAAATCAGCACAGAACTGCGCAATCACTTCAGCAAATATTGCTGCCTAAGCATAAGTTCGAAATCGTTGTCGGAATTGTCAGACTCTGTGATGACAGCTTTGCTCCTGTTATCTTCTTTATAGCCACCCTATAACATAAATGAGTAAATTACTACAATTGATTATTATCACTGTAGAACAGAAGTCGTTGTGTGTTTGGTTGTGGGTAAAATGGGATGGTGATCTGAGTTACATTAACCAAAAGACCTCAAGCCCTCTTTCAAAAGCGACATGACCTTTACTTTTACACTGAAGATATAATTAACGCAGTTACGCTTTCAAGATGAGAAACCAGAACCTGTTCAAGTTCAATAATGCCTGTCATTATAGTGAAGATTTTCATGCTATTGGCGTCATGAAGACGTGCTGCTGGGAACGGATTTCAAAACCTATCGTTTGGGCACCGGGTGAAGATTGTTCTTTACATTATCATTTTATTATTAATATGGTAATAGTTGCCTGTGAGAGGGTGATGTGATAATGATCGCTCATTCCATGTACGGCATAGTAAATATATGCAGTGGTTCGCAAACTGGGGTCTGCGAGACAATTTTTATGACTGCAAAGTACCTTCCAAAAATTCACACGATCCAGAAATTTTCGAATATTTTAACTCCCAGAGTATAAAATTTTTTAGACAGGTTATTGTCTGAACCAAAATCGAAGTTGCTTAAAATTATTTTGTAAATCAACATGAAGTAGAGTTATTCAAATTAAATTTTATTCTCCCCGTGCGAGACAAATGCGACCCGCGGAGAGAAATTGTCACGTAAATTTTCTCGTAAAGTTTGGGGACCACTGATATACAATGTTCTGAAGATGAGCGGCAAGAACAATTCACTTATAGTCCACTCATATCATAAAAGACACAACTGTCACACCACACAATCATCAAACTTAATAACAAAATTACCTTGCAAGATCCAGCAACAGTTAGAGATCTTGCAACCTGATCTTTAGTTCTTTTATCTGGGATCTCGAGGTCAGGATGAGCCGATCTGCATGCTTCTAAAAAGAGATATAATTAGATGAATATATCCACTGTCCAGTCACAGTCATGGTATATTATACTTCAGCCATCAGACAACGAACAAAACTCGTCAACAACTAGAGTACTAAAGTAGATAACTTTGCACATCAGTGACGACATATGACGTCAAACGATTAAAATGTTGAAAAATCGAGGCTTTGGCTCAACTTTTTTTTACGTTGATTACGTTCAATTTCCGTCAATAACCGTTGATAACTTACGTCTAATAGTCTTTTCAAGTGTCACTCTTGCTTTTTTGACCCTTAAGACTAGGATTTCCATACTTTCTCTACAGCTATGCTGGTCATCATATTTTCGACAGTTTCCGGCAATTGTACACCCCGGAATCCCATTAAAGCGGCTACCTGTAACAACATTATATTAGTGGTACACAATACAGATGGTACTGCCTTGCATTAATGGTTTGCACCAGAATTAACAATGACATTTATGGGCATTCTAGATAAAACCATCCACACCATAAATTTCATGGTCACGCTCATCAAAGGCTTGGTTGACTTTGCGATTTCGCAATAAATCACATTGGCAATTCAATTTTGGATAATAGAACTAATTTCGAGAAGGACCCCTGCTGTGTCTGAAAATGATTCCTTGGTGTCGGCGGACACCCCTGATTTAGACTGTCAATCGCTTTGTTCGAATGAGAAACAAAAACATACCAGTTCAGACTTTGCCGTTGTTCAAAGGTGTTCCAGCTGTGACAAGGTTTCACAGGGATCTTCAATTATATCTTTCAGCAAAATTGGGGCACTCGATTGAGGTCTTTTGGAGTAATTGTCGATATGATGTCTGAGGAAATCCATCATCTGGTTTTTCTGCAACTTTATGTCTTTGATGCACAAGCTAAAAAGGATTCGATTACAAGGAAGTTGGATTGATCTTTCTATATGATAAACTTACCATTACTTTATGACAGGCCGCGTTGTTGATGGTCAAAATTTTGTAGTTCAGCGATGATTTCAAATGAAGGAGCATCTGAAAAACAGCGAGACTTTATTCTCAAATTCGAGAACGCATCAAAGTGCTAGGAACTTACTGCAGGACTTAGATCTCTGGCCGTTACATTCAACGATGGGATTATGCCATTCTTGAACACTCTTTTCGCTAATGATGGCAAACTTGCATTGCGAGCATCATTGATATCACTCCTGCTTGCCAGAATCATAAGATGACCGCATTCTTGAAATTGGCATGTCTTGTATCTGAATACTTGGATTACGTTTCTTCCTTGCAGGAAAAACATCATCTACAAATTATAAACGTTTTACATATATATATACCATATTGCACAGAATAAAAGGGTATACCTTGACCATCAGTTGACGCCGAACTATTCAAAAATTGTTTGTTCCGCTGACGTTTTCGTTTTGGCCCCTGCGCTTCATTTTCAGTCCAGACTATGACAAAGACGTGGGCAAGCCACTACTCCCCGCAACTTTTATTATATCACTAAAAGCTACGTTTCGTACATCTAAAACAGATGGATAATGTAGATGGCAAGGTAGGCCCACTTGGAAAACAGTACGCTAATTCTGAGTTTAAAACTTACTGGATGAGCATTTCATCTGTATCTTTTATACAGAGACCAATTGCGATTATCATATTATGGTTGCTTTTTGTTCTTG
This sequence comes from Botryllus schlosseri, assembly GCF_051294905.1. NCBI lineage: Eukaryota > Metazoa > Chordata > Ascidiacea > Stolidobranchia > Styelidae > Botryllus > Botryllus schlosseri. The sequence continues at coordinate 19,744,654 of NC_137245.1, read as the reverse complement.
GCCTTACCGTGCTATTTGCATTCTTACGCAACCACCAGCCATGCAATTCTATTATAGATACAAACAATTTCGCACAATTCACAATTCATAAGATATAAGCTAGGAATCAATGAGATCACTTCTACATCGGTTTTCCAGCTTTTATGTATTACAGCAACAGCAACCGGTTGTTCTTGTTCAACAAAAAGCACAACAGCAAATGATTGCTCGATTTATTGATAGACTAATACCCACCTATAATTCATTTACAGCGAATTCTTCACTATGATTATATAAGAAGCATATATAAATTACCTTGCACAGTGAAGTTTTCGGTATTCTTATATAGAAATATGCTTGGATTAGCCTCGATTAACTGCGATTTCCCTGAACGCTACTAAAACCAAAACGACAACGATATCTGCACTGCAAGCCGCCATTATCAGAGCGCTTCTGTCTTTTGTCTGGCGGTTTGAAACCTGCGCGCCGAAACGGGTGTTCGCGTGGGGAGAAAGTGCCTCAAGCCATTGAGTCACTCGGCTACGACGGCTAGACGGCTACACTACGGAGTACGGAGTAGATCCGGATTCTGAATTTGCTTTGATAGTCGGATTGTAGCAGGATTTTTCTATTGAACTATCAAATAGTATAGCATTATTTTGGCAGCAGTTTTTCGGGTTACCCAGAATTCATAAGATTTTCAAATTGCCGCCTGGATTCGGATTCCAAAATTTGGGATGGCCAAGAATCAAAATATCTGCAAAATCACGCGAAAGCGGCGTGTGACAAAAGGAAAAACATTCGATCATAGCAATTTACAACGATGTAAATTGCTATGATTCGATAGTGGCAATTATGGTGACATATCACCCCATAAGAGTAAGACATCAATAAAATTGATAGTATAGATAAATTATACCATAAAATGAAACAATAATCGAATTTGATTCCTCACAAATGTATTTTCGGCATTTTGACGAAATTTGTTGGATAAGAAAAAGATGTACTCAAGATACGTTTCCGGACAAGATATGCACAAACACAATTTTGAGATAATTAGGATAACAAAAAGATATCCGAACATGTCAGAAATATATCTCGTGTTTGCTGGGATGAGAAACGGCGTTTTCATCGTGGGTAGGGTCGTAGGGATACTTTCGATGGATTATGTGTATTGTCGTGATACTGGCATTGGCATGATACTGTTACCATAGGTTGCTGGAAGAGATAGGAATCCAGATTCACAACTCGAGGGAATGGCAAATATCTATTGGTAGCTCGAAAAGGATCCTAAAGTGTGACATTTTCCAAAATGGCACGTCTTAGGTATAGCCTATATGCAGTAACAATTGCATATACTCAGTAAGTGTTCGTGAATAATACAGAAACATCGAGAATAATACAGAAACTTTGAATTGTTGCTATATCACGAGCACTATTGGGATTGGATCATATGTGTCAGCTTTGAAATATTGTGTTAGTGGTCAGACAATAAGAATGCACATAGCACTTGTAACCCTGATACACATGTGCAACTGCCATATGTTTATGTTGGATAGTAGACATTCAAAAAAGCTAAAATAACTAAATAATTTCTCGGAAAACCTTTGCATAGTCAGCGATGGGCAAGGAGAAAGCATCCCCCAATATCTGAAGATGATGGGGTAATATACCAGAGTAGATTGGAGCTCACATATGTTAGCTGACTATTGCTCGAGTATCAAACGAGACAAACCCACAGAATTATGAGTTGTTAGCGTAGATTTGGACCCTGAAACTTGCACATTATTTGTCCTGCACAATCAATATCAGTTTAAATCAACCAAATGAAGCAGTGCAAATGTATATTTGGAGTCTATTGATTTCCTTTCGACTGCTTGTGGTTTTTGAAACGTTTTATACAATAAACCCAAAATAGTAAAAGTACGTAATACTAATATGTGTGTTTTGAGAATAAGGTATAAGTATAAGACACCTAATCTCTTCAGCAGTAACTTGTTGAATGGACAAGCAGGCCCCTTCGGGGCGCTAGATATGATATGGAGTACGTTATGTTGTAGTTTTTGCAGTGGCTCGAGTGCAGTTTGACTGGCAGCCCCCAAACAGAAGATGCCATATTGTAACTTCGATTGGATTAAGGATTTAAAGAGTATCAGAAGAACCCAGGCTGACATGAAGTGTCTAAAGTTGCAGAACAGGCCGCACTTCGGTGATAATTTAGTGTATAGGGACTGAATATGACTCTTCCAGGACATGTTCGAGTTCAATAAAACCCCAAGATATTTGGCATTTTTCTGCGTAGGAAGCGGGCTGACCACTGACCAGCGTTGTTAACAGGTAGGTTATTTTTTTTTTAATTTACAGTCAGCAATTTGGATTTCGAGGCGTTTATGCCAAGGATATTATGGGCCGTCACTCATGCACTTTGGGCATTTGGTCAATCCAATGATATATTTACAATGATTGGAAACTGCCACGCCCCTTAACGCTATAAGATAGGTTCACGGCGAAATCAGTCCGTCGCGGGATATGCTTGAGCGGAGGTACGGAATTGCGTTATGTCGACTGTGGGGGAGTGCTGCAATCGACCTTGCTGGCGTAATATTTCACTGATTTGCCCTAATTGGTTGTTTTAGTTGGTTTCGTGAGCATAGTGAGGCAGTACGGCATACTAAGATGTAACATAACTTTTAACGGTGCACAAAATTGCACATTTATCAAAGTAGCGACTAGCTACTAGGCATTTTAGCATCGGTGGAATACATGCATGATTGCATGCACGGCACAGCCTAAGAAATTTTTAGAGGCTGTGGTAGAGCGTCAAAATATATGCAGAACCTGGAAGGATTGTTAAAAGAGGATTTGAAAATTTTCTGGCTTCATTTACGTCACCTGATTTATTAAAAAGAAAAGCGTCTGTAATCAACCCTACCCCAAGTACTTTTATATAGTATAGTATATACCGATACTACCATCATAATATAAAATCAGAACTAACTGAAAACTATCATTGTAGACTACAATGGTTGCTTAAATGCTAATATATTGCGACATCAGGTAGTGGCCGTCGGTTAGTCTGCGATAAGTATACGGCAAGTCCGTGGTCAACGGATATCCGCTTACAGTTTATACTTAACTGGCACTTCCGCAGTAGCTGACACGAACGTCCTGTGTTCTGTGTAGTTCTTGACTGTATAGTTCAATAGACACAAACAATTGCCTTTTCCAGATATATTGTACGGGTTGATAGTAATTTGGATAGTTTAAGCAGTAAGCACAGCGTACATGAGTCTCGTATAAATCTGAGTCAATCTTTGATATACACTGGGTTATAACTATGCGATAAGTCACGTGATATAGCATTATACCATAACAGATATAGGAGAGAGAAGGGGCCAGAGCTCCACAATATATAACTTTTTCCCGGTTAAGAACGTTGAATCCCATCAATGATGAGAATCGGCATTGTTCCGAACTATATTGCCTCGACAAAACCAAGCACTAGAATTACATTGAGGATAATCACTCTATGGTTGGCATTTTTCACATCAACCTGACGTGATATGTTGTACTCCTCTCAATAGCTGGTTGTGTCAGCATGGCGAGGTAATGTTTCACACCGGGGTGGGCGAAAACCATCTACCAACGCCCACTTTGCCGATTTGTGCCGGTTGGATTGATACTCGTTAGATCAATTTGAGTGGGGAAAAATAGTCTTGATAAAAGACTATGCATATTATCCGAGTGCTAGAGGCGAGGAGATGAGAGCTACAATGCGATATGTGGATTATTTTGTTTGCCTTGTGAATACGACAACCAAGTCCAGCTTCAACAGCCATTTTAAGCCATATTGCATTACAAATGAATATTGCTTCTCCTGCATACTAGATGGAAACAGATTTCTTGGCGCTACTGCAAAACTGGAGATATTCTTATGCCGCAGAAACGGCAACGCCCAAATCAACGAAACTCGTGAGCAGGGAAACTTATCAAGGCGAGAAGAAAACAACAGCAATAATATATATTTGATACAGACATTTTTGTCAATCCATCCAGCAAACCTCATTGTCACCAAGTGATTGAGTCCGGATCCGTTACTGTTATCATTTTTGCCTTGTCACATTAGTTTTTTATTACGTGACAAGAAACATTGACGTTATCAACCATTAGGCACAGTTATCCGATTGGTGATGATATCACAGCTCAGTTTCATAAATTGCAACAAAAATAGATTCATATTGCACATAGTAGGGTACATAGGTTCCTATTGCTCTTGTTACATATTTAATTGACTTAAATGCTTTCTGTTGACTAAGATTTTGGTTCTTGTTATTCTGAATTTTGATAACAACAAATTCTGGCATAGTAACAAAAGATCTTTTCTAATACGTTAGTAATGTGTTATGCAGTTTTAAGTGTTCAAGTAAATGAAATATCTACACCATGCATGAAATCTCAATGATATTATGGTGTTGATGCGTTAGTGTTGATGCGTTCTAGGTGACGTTTTCGAAATGATTTCAAAACCAGTCGCGAAAACACGACCGTTCGAAGTGAACCTGGTTTCGGTAGTGGTTTCAAAATTACCCCGTTCCGACTAGACTAGTAGTTTTCGCGCCGATGGTCCCGAAAACCCAATCGTTCGTAGTCGGTCTCGCTTAACTACGGAGGGCGTTCGTAGTGGCGCGAAACGCGAAATTATTTTCGCGCTAGCAGGCTACTACGAACGTGTGTTTTCGTGCTTGTTGCTGACGCGAAACTACCTGTTTCAGGTGGCAGGAGCGGGTCGACATTGGTAATATTGGCCATGATCACCTTGACTGTTGAAGGCATCGATGGTGATGTGTAAGTCATTAAATTTGTTGAGTGAAGGGGAATGTTGGACTGTCTCTATTCCGTCCACTTCTTGGAAGTCACCATCTTTCAAGTCAACTATAACTGTAAGCGTTGACAAACTGGAGGACAATATAAATGACTATGCAAATGATACATTGTGAACAATCATTTATCTATCATTTCTGTGCAAAAGTATATCAAACCTGAAATGGACAGGAACTTTTTACCTATTGTGAGTCCCTCTTGCGCAGTAGTGGTCAAAACCGGCATAGTACGTACACACATTCACCTTGAACAGAGGGCAGGATAGAAACTTTCCAGTTTCCACTGCGGTAACGCTATTTCCCAACGAAAACTTACCAACGAACCCTTTGTTTACAAAATAACCATAACTCCGATGAAGCATGACTCGCGACGCGCTCAAACGCAGAGCTCACTGGAGTTTACAATCATTGTATATATATCATTGGCCAATCTAAGTAACCTTATTTTGAAGTCATCCCCAACGATAACGTTCAAACGTGGATACGTGCACTATAGTTGTCACCTCTCACAATTAGTACCTACCCCACTGAGCTACATAAACTATAGTATATACTATAGAAATTAAACATGGAACGGCAACGACCGATTTTGCAGCTTCGTTCCGCCTCGTCGAGGCTGGAGTGGAGAACTGTTTTGCGTAAGCGACCGTAGGATTTCTGGCAATCCCAAAGCTATCTTCCCTATGGAAGAAATTATTGAATCTGGTCTTGATCGAAAGCTACTGTTGCACCGATTCCGAAAATATAAATTAAAATAATGATCAGGCACTGATCCACCTAAAATCCGTCCTTCAAGTCTGGAATATCGGCATTGTTCGAACTATGGAGTGTCGCAACTGGTCATTGTTATGGCCATTGTGTTGCGGTTACCCCATTGTTCTGAACAATGCCAACATTTCATACTTGGAGGACAGATTATAGGTGGATGAATGCCTGATCAATATTTTAATTTATATTTTCAGAATCGGCACAACAGTAGCTTTCGATCAAGACCAGATTCAGTAATTTCTGCGCTCGGGAAGATAGCTTTTGGATCGCCAGAAATCCTACAGTCGCTTACCCAAAACAATTCTCAACTCCAGCCTCAGCGAAGCGGAACGAAGCTGCAAAATCGATCGTTGCCGTTCGATGTTTAATTTCTACAGTATATACCCCTGATACTGTGCAAATTTGTGCATGAAGCGTGACTAACTTCCCTGCGGAGATAGACACTTACGTGACCTTTGACACGAACCAATCAGGTTGCAGCAGGATGTAAACAAAGAACAAGCCCGGGCAAGCTTACTATGAGCTCTTATGGGAAAAGGTTGAAAAATGAAGGTTTTAAGCAAGATTACGTTGAATTGGGGATGACTGGCCTTAATGAATAGTAATAGCGTAGAGCTAGTATGTGGTTGCAGCTTTTAATCTAGGATGAACATGAATGGTGGCAAGTACGCACCAGCGTGCTGTGTTCAAATGCACGGGTTTTTGACAACTTTTCTGATTAAGCGACGATTGTTGTATACTATACTATAGGATTGTGGTAATGCATATTTTGACGATTTCATAGGCTCCAGGTCTCGAGCAAAATTTTCAAGCATATCTCATGTTCAGAAATATATGTACTATAAAATATAGCTGCTGCCACACATCACAATTTTTGTGTATTGATTATGAAACTTGAAAGCTATGGAGATTCTATCGAATTTATGGATTTGAGTGGAACAGCATCTTCTTCTAACACCGCGGAGAAAGCTACGAAGTATTTCATGGAGCGCTATGCACACGATTTAGGGATAAAGATTGAGGAGACAATCCACTCTTTTTAGAAGCAATATTCTAGTGAACAGCCAATGTTATGGCAACTTGCGGAAAAGTGAGATAACACACTCAATGGAAATACACGTTCTCGGAAAATCCATTATTGATTCGTCTTGCACTTGTAAGACAGGGTAAGTAAGGAAAAAGACATTTTTTCAGAGACTCCTTCAATAGATATTTTAACCATGATTTATTTTCATATTAGGTTCTGATATATGCTCTCATGCATATGCATTGATTAAGACAATCCAGCACCTGAAGCTAAAAGGACTACATTGTGATTTGCATCAGCATCAGTGAGCTCCATCGTGATTGACAAGCAATCTCTCCACTGTACTCGCAACCGATCAACTCCTGCCACAAGGTAGATTTTGGTGTATCTGGTGTCTTCCGTTTTATAACATTCCATCAAACACAAATAATCCTAGAACATTTTCATCTGGAGAATGGTTCATTCAACAAATTGGGCATCTGAATGAGCTTCAATAATGCACACCACTGGAATATCTAGACATGCACTGTTGGTACAGACTGACCATGGCACCGCGCAATTACGATCCGTAGCATGCTATTAGGCATTACGATATTGACAATGGAACTGAATTTGCACAATTGCCGAATATGTTGCGTCATTCATTTTTAATTTTCAATCTTGAATTAGAGTATGCAATTAGTCCATATATATTTGGTTAGTTGTGATACACAATGCTGCATAGTATGACACCAGACAAAATTTTATACTCCTTGATTCTTCCGATCAGCTGTTCAATATGAATACGTTCTCTCGCCATCTTTCTTGTTGTGGAACAGTCTGGCTCAGGCATTTGAAGGTGTGTAAATCACGTGCAGGAATATTTAAATCTAGATTCAATTTCTTGATTTCGGACTCAATGGTGAATCCCTTTTCTGCCATGATACCATTGCCTGGCTCACCATAGCTGAATTCCATCATTTTCTTACATTTCTTGTCGAATCCACATATTTAACTAATATTTCGATCTTAAATGCTCTCTGTAAATAGTTCCTGCACAAAAGTAAGTGTACCACAATCCATCAATCCTTTCAAAGTTGTATGTGATTTATTGACAGTCAATAATCATTCTAGATTTGAGAAATCATGAATGAATGCAAATGGTGCATTTTTAAGAACCACATATCTACGTGGCCAAATCGCGATTTAATGAAGCAGTTACATATGGCTGACCCAATGGTTAAATACTATGCTTACAGCAATACTATAAATTTGACGTCAGTAGGATAAGTCGGGCAATTCAGAAAGAATTTAATGTAGTCTAGCATAAAATTTCAGCTTCTCCGCATCTTTTGACATTATGATGCTCCTCTGAGAACTGAACTTCACTAGCAATAATTGTCCGCCAATTTGTAATTTTCCTGGACGAGTTTACTGTTTTGTGCTTCTATACTTCTTCCAGAAATTTGATTTTCTTGCGTTTTATCCATCGACTTCCTCTTTCTGCAGCTTCATAAAAGATATCCATCAAGCCTGCACAAAATATATAATATGTTTATTTTACAGAGCAATACTGCTGTGCAGGCACCTATCAAGGCGTACTCGTCGACTCGTACAACGTATCACCGCTACCAATTTCAACTATTCGTCTCATTTTTGAATATATTGTTTTCAACCAATTTCAATACATTACACACCATCAAGCAACAAAACTGGAGTGGAATAAAATGAGACACACACCAAGTCGATTGTGGCATCAAGTGTGACTGCATTTCAGATTGGACTCATTTTGAAACACAGAATTGTTTCATCTAGATCAGTGGTTCCCAACCTTTTTGACCTATCGCCCCCTTTTCAAGGTCAATACCGATCATCGCCCCCCAAATTTTGTGTACCGAAAATTGGGCATACAAACCTGTAATCACCGGCGGGTTGACTAAAAAAAGGGTCAAATTTTCGGCTCGCTGTCTAATTTGACACACTTTTGTAACTAAATTTCCGTGGGTTGACTAAAAAAAAATTAAAAAAAAATGTCAGCCGTTTTGACGCGTCATCGCCCCCCCCGAATCGCCCCCTTCGCTATTTTCGCCCCCTTTGTCCATTTTCGCCCCCTTCGTCATTTTCGCCCCCCTAGACCGCCAAATCGCCCATGTTGGGAACAACTGATCTAGATTATGTCACGATTCAATATTTTTGGTACAATAATAGATATGTCATTTTCTTAATAAAATGAGAATTCAGATGACTACAAGGAAGTCCACATGCCTTTATCCAGATTTTACATTCTTCCATGCATGTCATTGGCTCTGGGAAAGGTAAAAGCGCACACCAGGAACGGTCTGGGTAGCCATCTCCATGTTACGCAGGCTATTAGCACAGTATTTATCCTGATAGATACAATACACGAGCTAGAACAAAAAATGACGATTTCAGCCGGGAACAGATCATGTTGCCTAACATATATCATATTAATATGATCATTGAATATGCAGACAAGTGTCCAGTGTAACAGTAATTTGCTAGATAATGATACAGACTGTAGACTACTATATACAAATGTCGATTCCATGAATAGAACGCATATAACGCCACATAATGGATACCACACATATCCTGACTCAATATTCCTCTAATACATTCTATTCGCTACGACAATCCTATAGTATACGACTAAGGATAATACAGCAATAGTTGCTTCATCCGAAAAGTTGTCAGAAATTCATTCATTTGGACATACCATGCTGATGCGTGCTTGCCATCATTCATGCTTATTGTAGGTTATAACACTGCATATACATACTAGCTCTACGTTATTACCATTCACCAAAGCCAGCTATTCCCAATTCAATGTGATTTTGCTAAAAACCTATATTTTTCAACCCTTTTCCATAAGAGCTCATAGTAAGCTTGCCCGGGCTCGTTCTTTGTTTACATCCTACTGCAACCTGATTGGTTCGTGTCAAAGGTCACGTAAGTGTCTATTATTGTTGCTTCACCTTGGTACGGTTACGGAAGTCATGGTCACATTGGTCACTGATTTGATTGGAATATAATCGCTAGACCTCTTCGCATTGAATTATGACCAGGTCAGTATGGGCAGCTTAGGCGTTGGAGCCAGATTAGCACTTTTCAATGTGTATGGGTCGTCGACACAATGAATAAATGATGAAGAATCTGGAGTCGGGGCAAAACTACATTAATTTCAGATTAATTGCACGAGTCCCCAGTTGTGGTCGAGACCCAGGGTCACTAATGGCACAATTTTCATTCAAAACCTTGCCTTAGCTCGACTATCACTTTATTATTGCTGATTGCCGTGTGAAAGCAATTACGCGAGTTTTATTTTGAACCAACTCTGCAGACTTGTGACCTCCACAGCATGGCTACCCCTTTCCCACTCCATAAAACTCGAATAGTCATCTCCTGCAGTCAAGTTTATGCATTAAGCATGCTCTGTTTTGGTGTCGTTGATGTGAGACGGGCAATGGGCATAGGCGCCTTGATTATGGATAGATATATTCTTATTTGCCTGTACCGCTGAGATGCGATACCACTGCAAGGTCTGCACCCCCGTTTTTTTCTCCTCCATGCTATCCATGGAGCCTGAGCGCCTAGCAGGATAGCTGCGGCGATACCAGTTTTAAAGTCTTTATTCTGACCCGGCCGGGGATCGAACCCGCAACCTACCGATCAAGAAGCCTGACGCATCCCCATTGCACTGTCTCGTTATAAACATGTACATAAATGTATGTCGGCTACGTACTTCTTCATTGCTAAGTTAGGTATGATCATATCAATCAGCTATCATTCAAAGTTCAAACCCATCGGTTTTGTTTCTTACACCAGGATTTGCAAGTCCCTGAAGCTATTAATTCTTGATTACGCCTTCTTTCAAATCGATGAATATCCAGTCGAATAACTATCATTCTTGAATCTCATTAAACAGGGAAACGTAGGCTTCTGTCAGCAACCTATGGCCACACGTATTCCAAAGAATGCGCTGACTCTACAACAATTTCTGAATCGTCAAAAAATACTATCTTTGTATCGTAAAATTGTCCGCTCCATTTACGGCATTGATCGAAGCACTGACAGGACGTACATGTTGAATTGGGTTCGGGAAGAATTTAAGAAAAACAAAGGAGAGACGAATATAGATTCTGTCGCTCTACACATTACTCGAGCGGAGAAAAGTTATAAAGAGCTTACCGCAGCTTTGAGGTTGAGCAGGTGACTTTTTGAAGAACGATTTACAGTACAGCATGGCGGACAATGCACAGATAAAGGCGGAAATGCGACGCAGGAAAATTCTCCTCAGGTCCGAAGAACGGATGAAAAAACTTCTTGGACCAAATGCCATGCAGTCTGCTGAAAGTAGCTCAGTGCCAGAATCTCATCCGGAAGAAATTGACCCGTTGACCGTAACAGCTGGGCCATCTCGTCCTACTGATAACTCACCTCGGAGCACAATATCTCACCAACTTCAGGACCATAGAATTCGCACAATGAAGTCAAAAAAAGTATCAAAAGAAACTCCTAGCAAAGTGTGGCTCAGTGAAATGGTGGTGTTTCCAGTCGGCGCAATGACAAGGTTTATTCCAACGTATTTTGTACCTATACTGGTGGCTACGATATTTGCGATCCTCATGCAAACTTCAACATCATCAAATTTTTGGGTAATACTTGCCTGTGAATATCTCGGTATCGACCACCGTCGATCATTCGGTCTAAAAGTACTCAGCCTACTAGAAAAGGCATTTCAGATGTTTTTTCTCTTTACGTTTTCCTTCATCACCGCTCACGCCATTGTTTTACTGCTAACTACAGGAAATTTGCATCAATAGTGTACAGGTACATAGTAAAATTCGACTGAATGTGATGCAACACTTGTCCCTAGAATGTAAGTCGTGCTTGATTGCAGCTATGTTTTGTTAACCATAATTCTTTGAATTTTGGCCTTCAACCAAGATATGTAGCAAAATATCAACCATAATTGTTCAGTAAAACAATATGTGATAACCAATTTTGTGGTGTACATAATACAATGTGAGAGCTGCAGTTTCGACTAACAGTAAAGCTTCAAGACCCAACATGAGACATGATCATGCAATCATATAAACATCTCATGACAGAAAACAACAGAAGTTGAGATCGAAAGCAATGGAAGTCACATCTTGGTGAATAATTTGAGTCAACTTGGACACAATCACCATAGAAGAGTGGTAGGCTATTCTTATACCCAATGGCAATGATGTGAAGCGTTTCATTAAGTGAGAATAGCAACATGATTTTTAATACATCGACACTCTATCACTCATCTACTTCGGCAGGACTTTGGCTGGGACAATGGCTTGAGGGTTCAATCCAAATGGATTCAGAAGACTTGCATTTTGCATCAATTGTTCCTTCAACCCTTCCTGATCTAATTCAGGATCTCTGTCGGGTTCTTGCACCATGCAAAGGTAGACTTTCCGTAGACTTTTCGTAAGTACTGAATCACCGAGACTCTCGACTTGGAATGCAAGTGATTGCATGCAGTCCTCGACAACCAAGCTATCCATTGGTGTCAGCTCGGGCAAGGGTTGGTTTGAAAATGCTCTCGAAAAATAATCATAAATGGCGTCATAATTTGGTACTGGCAAGTCTTCATCAATAGTATCTGGCATTGGAGTGTCATCAGGTGGTTCTTGTTTCGCCACCGTCAGTACCAATCCCAATTGTTTTGCCACATCGTTTTCGTCTGGACCCAAGGCTTCAATAACTTCTATCCACTTGTCCAGTTCGCTGCACTGGTGGTACTGTCTGCGTCGCTCCAGCGTGCATACGTTTTTAATATAGTGCTGGATGTCGCGACTCGTAATCCCGGGATTTTCCGGATATTTTTCAAGGATCCGCTCACACAGTTCTATGTCCGGTAGCCCGACGTTCAACCAAGTATCTCCCACACACTCTTGAAACGCTTTAATGAAATGCTCCTTGATGGAGGTTCTCCATCGGTTGTTTTCCTTTTTATTGATCAGCGAGATAGCCTTTTTTCTTCTACGTTTGCCAGATTCAATTTGCAAAGATTGTTCAGGACTTTCAGGTAACGCAACATCCCCGTTTCGACTGGTGCTAGGTTGACTTTCAGAAGTGACGGGCTCTTCATCATCGTTCGAAGGTAGAGATTGTACGCCAGTGCTATTGCTGGGTTCGCTTATATCTGACGAGGGCGATGGTTCTTTGTTCATGGCACTCGATCTCGATGTCCCAGCTTTGGTTTTGTTTGATGTTCTGCCGCGGCTGTTACTAGCTTTGCTTTCTTTAGCAACAGATGATCGCTTAGGCGCTGCTTTTTTACTGCATTTGGCCCTTTTTGCCAAACTCGTAACGTGTTCACTAACAACAGACGGTTGCTTAGGCACTGCTTTTTTACTGCGTTTGGCCCTTTTTGCCAAACTCGTAACGTGTTCACTATCAGAATTCGAATCGTCATGCGACACTTCATACACAGAGGCCTCGTCAGAGCTACCCTCCGAGTACTCCGACTCGTCGATGACTGTGTTGATCGGTGTGCGGGATCGCTTACGCGTTTGACGGGCCTTCGGTTTCATTGTGTGTATGCAGCAGTTGAACACTGAGTCGAATGCAATTTGCAGTTAGGATAGTAATCCCAATATATAACCACAAAGGAATAGGAGGTGTGATTGCGAACGGATATAGCGACAAGCCTCGGCGTAGTCCGTCACGTAGTTGATGACTGGTCCAAGATATCAAAATGATGTATGGAAGAGACGCCAACCAAATTTCGTACACTTTGAGTCTTTTGTACTCGACTATGAATATCCGTATACACTTTGACACCAGAATCAGAACAAAGAATGCAGCCGGAATAGTATATAGATGGTGGAATGACGCCCTATGATGAAGTGATACGAGGTCCTGTAGATACACACAAAGTATGAAAAATCTGTGACCAGATTATACACTTCAGATTTCATGTAAATGTTACACAGACCAGAATGAGTCAAAATCAATCTCACTTGCAATTTCAATGACTTTGCATCGAGGACGTGATCTACGTCTATCACCAATGAAAAGACACCAGCTGTTAACACCTCCAACCACAATAATTTCACAGTTTGTTGCCTGACAACTGTCCACCACCAGCAGCCTAAAATAGCAATGACCAGTTCTAAATAGCGAAACTGGAGTCACTGGTTGTTTTCGGCAATAAGTTGCGCGTGACAGAAGGGTTTCTTCCATAGAATAATCAAGGAATTAAATGGAAAGTTTCGCGTGACGTTTGCCACCAATTCCACTCTGGCTAAATAGCATTTCGCCCACTGTGGCTAAATAGCATTTCGCCCACTGTTATCAGCCAGTTTCACATGCAGCACCAAGGACCGAATAAATTACATGTTCGCCAGGCCAGGGTGGAAACTGGGTAGCATACATTTTCTGCTATATCAGGTAAGCAGTGCTCAATGATTCTCTGAATTGAAATAAGTATGGCGCTCACAGTGAATTGCTGTATTTAGTCATACATTTGTCAACACTATCATAGTTTGAAATATAATTTTATCTACTGCACGGTACTACCAAAAGCACGTCACAAGCAGTTTACGAATATAAATTACGACGGAGGCACAGTCAATGAGTTAAATAGTGGTAATTCAGCTTTCAACGTACCTACTAGGAAATGAACAAACCAATCGGCCAAGACGCGATAAAGCAGCACACTTCTTCTGTTGATATACTTGGTCAAGATTTGCTCCGTTATAGAGAACACACAAAATCCAATCGACATTAAAACCAAAAACCAACTCTGCGGAAACCATGCACTGTTGCCGTCAAGCATTTTAGGCAAGCTCTGCCAAGCAAAAAGCTTCCATCCTGCGGCTGCAATCGAGGTGACTTGAAAATTTGATGGCGTACATTCGAGGGAGAGAAGGATTTTCATTTCACGCTTCATTGAGGATGACAAGCCTCTTCTCAAATCGTGTCGCTGATCTCGGCGCGTTTTGCTCAACGAAGCGAGTTTAGATGAGTTAGATTTTGTTTTCCTCTATTCGCGTCTCAATGAAGCCAGAAAATTACGCCAGCTCGACAACTGTGTTATAGTCAAGCTGGGCATAGTCTACTTTCTTATCCACACCTTATTGACTACCTCATTATACATCCTATACATAGGTTCCAAACTCGGCAGCAGATGATGACTTTTCATTTTGTTGCTAGCCCATTTACACGCGATCTTGCACTGTGCTCTGATCATGCCTCAATTTTATTATCGTACCATCAGTATACTTTATATTTTCATGATTGTATCGCAATCCTGTAGTGATGAACTGTTCAAATATATATGCATGTACGAAATTACCCAGTGAATTAAGTCCTAGGGCGTAATAATGTATCCACATCACGCGTGAGAAGTATAGTAAAATCTGAAATTGGTGACCCGATTCCGTCTCCTCGATATCTGTTTGATTTGTTCTAACAAGCATCGGAATGTAACCCAAATTTTATGTGCATACTTGATCATTGTGCATGCTTTCTTTGATTGCAATTCAATGTACAGCTGTTCTTTGCGTCCCTGTGGATATACGCAGGTATCATTTAGGTACATTCTTGCCTGAAGTGGGAGTGTTCACTGTGTTCAGTGTTACGGTAGATAGATATTATGTTTTCTTCACGGTCTTTATTCTTTTGTCATTTTGTAATCTTGTGATGATTTGAAATGGTCCTGTAGCACATCGGAAGCGTAACAATCAGCCAAATGAACGCTGATTTATCAATGAAATTGTGTATGTGACTAATGAGAAGTAACAAGCAAATTGGACGGATCTGGTTCAAATATTTTTACATGTTTTGAAATCAGTATCCCGTACATATGCAATGATGTATCAACTGTAGTTGGTGAGGCGTCACTAGACATACAATATCCATTTATTTCTTAAACAAAAATATGTTCATATGACATGTTCAGATCTTAATATTTGCTGGCACTACAGAAAAAAGTGATTGATACCACCAGCACAGGCAATTTGAAATTTACAATCAGTCTGCTTTTAGCTGTAGTAAAGCTAAAATACCCTGTTTTTATAGTAGGCTATGTCATTGTCTAGGCCTATATCGTTATCAGGCGTCCAGACGAGGGATTGTGTTTAAACACGAGCCTATATAATTCTTTTATAAATTACCATAATATAATGAAATTTCTAAATGGCTGTAATAAATAGGAAAGTTTGTAGCTCATGAATAGATATCGGGTTTCCCCAACTTAGAGATTAAATTCTTTATGTAGCAACAGTTAAAACAATCATGTGTTTTAGCAGTGCTTCAACGCAACTTATTGAATAACGCCTGAAAGTTTAAGTATGGGCCGAAAAAAGAAGAAGATCATCAAGCCATGGTGCTGGTACTGCAATCGCGATTTCGAGGACGAAAAAATCCTCATGCAGCATCAGAAAGCCAAACATTTCAAGTGTCACGTCTGCCACAAAAAGCTCTTCACCGGACCGGGTCTCGCTATCCACTGCATGCAAGTTCACAAGGAGACTGTCTCCGAAGTGCCAAACGCAGTACACGGACGCACGGACATAGAAATTGAAATATACGGAATGGAAGGCATCCCGGAGAAAGACGCGCAAGAACACGCAAAACAAAAAGCGTCTCAAGCCGGTCCGAGTGCCAAGCGAAAAAAAGTAGAAGACTCTGACGATTCCGATGACAATAGCAGTAATACCAGCAGCGTTCCTCCAATGCCATTCCCGGGGATGATGGGCGCGATGGGCATGATGCCAATGGGCATGCCGGGCATGATGCCGAACATGGGTAACCGAATGGGTATGCCCCCGATGAATATGATGGGCGGGCCTATGATGCCTGGCATGATGGGTGGCGGAAGATGGCCCATGCCTAATCCCGGAATGATGAACCCTGGCATGATGATGGGAATGAGGCCGGGTATGATGGGCCCGATGAGCGGTCAGGTACCGATGGGCGCTCCGATGCCTGGAAACGAACGAATGCCGGGGCCTGGCGGTGGAGGTGACAGTACTGGTAACAATAATTCTGCAGCACCTCCCTCTGAAACTGAAAATACGGATAATGGAAAGACAGAAGCGGCCCCACTACCAAAGCCCCTATTCCCTGCTGCGACATCCATTCAACAAAATTCTAAAAATCCAGAAATTAATTCTGCTGCGCCGCAGACCTCCACCAAATTAAGCGTGGCTTCAGGCGCCACGTTAGTGCATCCGGACGACGACATATCGTTGGAGGAGAGACGTTCTCAGTATCCTAAATATTTGAAGTACTCGCGGCAGCAAAACATGCCGCCGCCGATGCACGCGGGCATGCGTTCGTACTCTTGAATATGTCGGCGTTTACTTATCGGAAATCGTGGGCATCTTTTTACTCCGCCATACTGCGGAGTACTGGCAGGAAAGTGGAATTTGAAGTTGTGCGTTAATTGTAACTGCTAATGTGATTTGGTTGCAGTCGATAACTGCTCATTCTGTTCTCATTGAACTGTGCGCGTGCAAATGCGCAAAATAGCATATCGGATTCTTCGAGGGGGTTGCTTTTCTTTTACACGCAGGTCATATTTTGCGAGGGTATAGGTCAAAATTTCTTACTGAACTTTATTGGCGTTTTGATGTTTGGATTTAATGAAGTTCACGGTAGTGGTACAGTACAACATTGCAAAGTCGCAAGATTATTATCGTGACAAGGTAACATCTTTCGTGACTTTGAAAATATGATTCGTTTTTGTAGTCCAACTAATCGAATGCGAGTTTTCCACCGCCGCAGAGTTAGCTCCGTTAGCCTATTGTTTTATTTGAATGTTTGTGATGACAAGTCACGTCGTGATTGAGATTGAGCACGTGGAGCACATTGCTGAAATCTGGGTCCATCAATTGTTCATTGAGATTTTCAATAGTCTAATGTCTTATCCGTTATATTCCATCGAAATACGACCCACCTTGATAGATATTCACTGTTTTTGATATTTCATAGGGTGTAAGACGTAATAAGATAGTGTACCACGTCGTTCTGTTTGGAATAATGAGAAATCTGTCGCTGCTCGAGTGTTCCAATGTTTCGATACCGAAATCTGGTAACTGTGATGCGCATTTGGCTGTGGATTCTGACACCGGGAGAATTTATTTCAACACGGAAAGCTATTTGGTTGGTGTGGATCCGACCTGTCACGAGGTAGCTTTTCTAAATAAATTTGTTTCGCTCTTCTTGTGATTTTGTGGTTTAATGGTGGGGTGTTTTTCGGCAGCAGGTAGGTCGTAGCAGACTTGCGAGTAGAGCCCGGCCGATATCTGTCTGCGGTCGATGCATATCGACCCGTCCAATGATCTCATCACTCCGATTATTGTTCCAAGTGAACAGCATCTTTCGTATTGTTGTGCTTCTTGAATTTCAAGTACGCCTGTTGCACGGAATGTGCCAGTTTTTTTACTCGGCTGTAGTCTTATTCTGAAGAAATGGAGTTTATATAGGGAAACGTTTTTGTAATCACTGCCACTAATATGACGTTCTAGTTTGAACACCGCATTTTTTTGGAAATCGAGTTCGTCGGTCTAAATATGTTATACGGTAGGTTTGAATGTGTCCTCTGAGGACGGCCAAATGTCCTCTTTTTTGAGATTTTGTTTAAATATCAGGTAAAATTAAGTGAGATACAGTAAATCAGCACTGAAGTAGCGCTCTGGCGGCTATTTTGGGAGCGGAGCTGGAAAGTTGACCTTTTTTTAGTCCACCGACCACGAAGTGGGAAAAATTTATCTTTTTTCTGGATTTTCCTCCGGTATTGCAAGTCTGAAAATTTCGAAGAAGTGTCCTCTTTTCAGATTTCCAAAATGCGGTAGCCCTATTATACGGATTCGGCTAACAATTTGGATATTGGTTGGGCTCTACTCAGGAACACAATCGCCACATCTCTGGTGATTGGAAATGTATAATGAAGGTCTTATTTTAGGAGATTTTCTCGATAGGCTTGGAGGAGCTTACAGACCATGCTGTGCAAGTTACCGGAATTCATTTCCTTCAAGGAGAAGAGAGCCTTTGCGTTTCCACATTGGAAGGGGATCTCCTTCTGATAAATGTCCAGTCAAACATGGTACTGTGCCTTGAAATTTTCGGTAACTTCAGGTCTTGTGCGATACTTGCTTGTTCCTGATATTTTACAGCTAGGTATAGGTCTAGTTACACACGCTTAGATTCTCATGCAGTGTGTGTAGAGAGAGAGAGAGTCTTTATTTTCATCCAACCAAAATACATAACACACGGCAGTGATGGTGGTACAGAAAATATGCTTGCACAGTATTCAGTATTAGATAAGAATGATCGATAAGACCGTGAAGGTCATCTAGTCTGATCACACCAGCATCAAACAGGTACACTTGACTCTAAACAGTCTGGCTGTGTATGTCACATATGCAGCTTGCTGGCCCTTTTCTGTCATTTGTGTGGAGTAGTCATAGTTCAATCTTAAAAATCAAAATCCACAAAAACCTACCATTTGTAAGCCTCACCTCACGAAATAGCATTATACAACGTCCTTGTCAGGTGCTGTAATGAAGTCAATATTCACATTTCTAAAGCAGCCAGCAATTTGGCATAGGCCTACTGGCCATTGTCCCAGAAGTCGATATTTTTTAAATCCGAATCTAACACAGTTCACGATATGAACACTTTTATATACCAATGAAGTTCAGTTACAATTCAAGATATCTGACCAGCATAATGCACAATTTAGGTTGAATGTGTCGGCTCAGTTGAAAGTGGTTTACTTTCGATTAGCTGGAGTCCTGATCAAGAACTTCTATTATTGGTAACTGGCCACGATACCATCATTATAATGACGAGAGAGTTCGACCCCATCTCTGAAGTCAGCTTTCACCCAAAGGAATTCGGGGAAGGTCAGATCGTAGTCTGTAGAACACCGCATGAGTTGTGCAAATTTAGTAGTTCTATGTCTGCTAGGTCAATTTGTGAACGTTGGATGGGGAAAAAAAGAAACACAGTTTCATGGCAGCGAAGGGAAGGAGGCGGCGATGAGCCGACAAGAAGGTATTCGAAACGCCTTGCCGTGGGACGACAAGAAGCCAAGAGTTGCGTGGAGGGGTGACGGACAGTTTTTCGGGGTAATTAATCATTACTATGATGCCATGAGGTTACATGGCCCTAATTGTTAGAGCAAGGTGTCACGGTGCGGAGTAATCTCCATACTATAGTTACGGTCAGAGTTGAGTAGATACTCAAGCAGTAGTAACGTCATACACAAATAAAACTGGGGATTTATACTGAATTACTTTAATCTGCAGTAGAATTTTGACTGATATAAATGACTGACTTTGAATCTACTCAAGTAAGTAAATAGTTGTCATAACGGTCGTAATTCGTTCGCATGGACTGTCAAAAGCTGTGAATTCTGCTGCGCGAAATGTGTAGTTTGATATTGATGCGTATCAGGATGTATCATTTTTCAACAGCATAAGCATTCGTCCGCATAATGGGATGCAAATTATAATATGAATATGAAAATTCTAAACTAATCCTTTGTTTACTCGAACACGCCATTTTAGAAAACATGGCATGACCGTAGTTAAGTCGAAGAGCAATACGGAGAAGTTGTGGCGGATCGTAAAAATAGTATATAGTGTTGCTTTTATACTTCAACATGTATGTTCTACAGACAAAAGAACTGAAACTAATTTGAACTCAAAGTATAAAAAATTGAAAGAGAAATACAAATATATTTTTCTAAAATGCAGAAAATATATTTCATGTCTTTTGTCCAGAATGTTTCATCGGTGGTCTGCTAAAACAGGTAGAATGCTTGAAAAAGTCAGAGTCCACTCTTCCAGATTAGGACACGCCATGGGCTGCTAAATTATGATACGATAGGTAATAGCCAGCTTGCGAAGCGGTAGTTTCAGACGTCATGATTGGTCATATTTACTGTGACAAAATATTTCATATGGGCGACAATGCGGTGTTAACGGAATCCGCTACCTAAATATATTCACCAATACTTTCGTAAAACATAATTGTCACTCCATCTCTACTGTGCGTGAAGCGCAACGAAAATTATGGGCTGTACTGAACTTTTATGAAAATCTAATATTGGTACTCCATGAAAACAGCCCCGAAATTTCTCAGGATATCTTTCTGATCATAGGATTAAACTAGTTCTACTTGTCAAATTGAAAATAGCAAAAAAGTAAGTAGATCACAAAATATTAAGAAGTAGAAGTAGAAGAAGTTAGATTTACTTGTGTCCGAGTAGCAACGCAGTTCGAACGTACCCCAGGCATGATGCCAACGTAAGTCAATTGTGTCGGTGATCTGCAGTAATTTAACTCACAGAGGAATCCGCATCTGTGCAACACGGCCGCCAGGTTACCTTACTGGCGGATCGAATTAACCCTGGTTAAGGCGATCGGAGAAAACTTTCTGATCTGCATTTGTGCAATCCACTCTTAGCCTACCTCGTTTGCCTGGATGCTTGATTAGTTCTAATGCATCTTGTGTGACATCTTGCAACCCTAGTATCAGGGAAAGGTGCAGCGATGTCATATGTACATTTGTGAATAGGTTCATCTTATCGATCCAGTGGCTGGTAACAGAATTTTCCGTGTCTGGAGCAGAGAATGCACTCTTCAATACACAAGCGAATACGTAGAAGGACTCGAGTCGGCTTTTGCTTGGAAGTAAGTCCGGATTGTTTTGTAATATTTGTCATATTTCTTTACGTATATCCTTTTCAGGCCTAGCGGAAGCTTGCTTGCATCTAGCCAACGACGTCCAAACAGACACGATATTGTGTTCTTTGAAAAAAATGGGCTTCAGCATGGTGAATTCACATTGCCTTTTGGCAAAGATGATATGGAGGTATGATAGGGAATGAATTAATTTGGGCTGTAAATTTGTTGTGAGCATTATCTCCATCCGCTCCCCGTTTAATACGCAAATTAACGCATAAATGGGTAGCTATTTGCAGGATCGCAACTGTCATCGCAAATTTGGCATTAGCGGTAACTGTCGCCTGTTATACAGGGCTGTAACCATAAGCTATGTGTGGCGAGATAGCGCAGTGGTTTAATCTGCGGCTGCAACACCAATGGATGCGGGTTCGAGTCCGACCGAGGTCGACTTCCGAATTTCGATACCTAAGTGTTGGAGGTTTACCTAGGCTCCTCCTCGCCACCTCATCCGCGTCAGCGGTGTCTTACAAAAGCCTAGAGGTGGGCCGTGCTATAAGTCGGCAGTTACGGAAAATAAGAAAAATATCGGCCTGGTGTAAATGACCATAGTAGTCGACAAACACCATGAATACCCCCCAAAACAAACAAACAAACTGTTGTGACCCTGGCCATCTCTGTCCGGGAATAAGTAACACCTGATGTGCTCTGCTAAGAGTCAATGCATGTAGCAGTTATCCCTATACCATTGCAAGAACCTCAATATGCCTGGCTTTTTGTTATGCAATATTTTTGTCATCTGGATTTTAAAGTTGTTAACTCTATACAGGTCAAGCTTTTGCAATGGAACAGCGATTCCAGCATTTTGCTGGTCTGGCTCAGTCCGCTGAAACGAGACGATGCACCTCAAGAATCCACGGATCATGGTATAGTATTTCTCAAAATTTTTGTACCCTTGATTGCCCTGGACAGTGAACAAATTCTATACTCATACATGTCAAATTACTGTTGTTTTATGACTCCCTTTGACGCCCGTTGTACGTCGTCATCTGAAATGGTCAAATTAGTCGACTGACATTTCTCAAGTAGTGGGAAGTAGAAGAAATGTTGTAAAAGTTACTGAAGTATAAATACCCATACTTTATGCAGATGTACTTTTATAAACATTTCCTTTAAATTCCTTATGGCACAGTATCACACTAGAGGTGGTCAGTAACAAGGTACTTCAACTTTTCCAAAGTACTCCGGTGGGTTTTGTCTACTTCCAATCACATTTTTAGACTATTAACACTTCTAATTCGACAGTTTTAGAAGCCAAACTGTGGCATCTTTTTATTGATGCCTACATGCCCAGTGCCCATCTCGGAAGTATCATGTAATACCGGTAAATTGGTCTTATGTCGGCAAATAATGAACCTGAATTTCGAAACTGCTTTCAAATCTCCATTATTGTAATCATATCTAATTGATACAAATGTAACAGTATTTGTTAATGAAAGTTCTGCAGATCATTCCGAAATGAATTTTTACGTATAATTTTCAGTGCTCCTGTGGACGGTTTCAAACTATCACTGGTATTTGAAACAGAGCCTGCCGTATACTTCTGAAGAAACGCCAGTGTGCGTGCAGTGGGACGGCGAAAGTTCTCATAAACTGCATGTGATCTGTAAAGGCGGCCGCTACAAACAATACACATTCGCAAAAAGTGTGTGCCACTCGAATGCGCCCTTGCTGCAGCAGTGTAACGACGGCGGCATGTCCAACGTGGCTGTTATTGACGGAAGTATGATTCTTCTCTCTTATTATTTCTCAGTGCAAAAGGATACAGTGATTATTAATAGTTTGCAATTGTCTTGTAACATCACGATACGGTTTCAATGTGACACAAGTTCCAGTCCCCGAACTAGTTCGAACATGACATGATTTCCCAATCAAGCTGACCAAGATATGTGTTTTATTTTACTGAAAGGGCCCTCTTATGAGTATACCGCGGATGGAATGGTACAAATTCCATGCTTTCATGCAACTAATTATAGAAGGGTAATTGCAATTTCTAAAGCTGTATTGAACGTGCAGTTTGGCGACTTACATACACGCTGAACAGTGGACCAGTGGATCATCCTAGCGTTGTAATTATAATTACATGTAGACAATGGACTTCATTTTTTTCAAAAATGATTGCTGCAGTTCAACTATATAAAAGTCATAATATTAACTTTGAATATATTAATATAAGCTGGTTCGCGGCAGTTGGTGTTGAATTTTCAATTAATTTCTCAACAGTGCCTTACTGGGCCTCTAGAATATCTCATAAGCTATCACAATATGGGAATATACAACGTCTAAAGAATATCGTGCTATTCAAAAATTAACAAAAGTGCGCGATAACTGTACTAAGCCTATTGCATAGAGTGGTAA
The DNA here is from genome assembly GCF_051294905.1 of Botryllus schlosseri. Taxonomy (NCBI): domain Eukaryota; kingdom Metazoa; phylum Chordata; class Ascidiacea; order Stolidobranchia; family Styelidae; genus Botryllus; species Botryllus schlosseri. The sequence goes on along the minus strand of NC_137245.1, from coordinate 19,720,901 downwards.
AACAGTAGTAGAGTCAAATTTCACATCAACTCAGATTAGTTCGAGTGCATGGAGATATATCATGGTAGTGATATTAAAAAGAGAACTTGAGCAAATATGTCTTACGCAGAGGTGATCAAAGTAGCCAAGGAAGCTACTCAAGTAGAAGTAGAAGTAGCGACGCAAAAATCTACTCAAGTACGAGTAGAAGTAATAGTTTTAAAAGCAACCTAAAACTACTTGAACTGGAAGTAAAATTGACTGACTTTAAATCTACTCAAGTAAGTAAGTAGTTGGGAAAACGGCTGTAATTCGCTCGCATGTACGGTCGAAAGCTGTAAATAGAGCTATCAGAATGTGTAGAGAGCTCTATTCATAATGATGCATCCCAGGAGGTATCAATTTTCGACAGAATAAGCATTCGTACGCATCGTGGGATGCAAATGATAGTATTGATATGAATATGCATGGTGCCCTCCCCCATATTATAAGACCAGTGGTGTAGTCCAAGAGAAATACAGAGGAGTTGTATCAAACACGGTATTAACGCTTTGCGCGATTAGTATACGTTGATAAAAAATATGGCAGATCGTAGAAATAACATATAGTATTGCTTTATTTCCGAAAATAGAGTCATTACTACACTTGCTTTATACTTCAACATTCATGTTCTCCAGACAATAGAACTGAAACTAATTAGAACTCAAAGTATGATACTAGGAATTGAAAGAGAAATACTAATACCTACTTCTAAAAAGCTAAAAATATAATTCATGTCTTTTGTCCAGAAAGTTTCAACGATGGCCTGCTAAAACAGGTCTAACACACTCCACTTTTCCAGATTAGAACATGTCACGGGCTGCTAGATTATGATATGATAGGTAATTGCTAGATTGTGAAACAGTAGTCTCAAACGTTATGATGGGCCATATTTACTGTGATATATTCCAGTTACGTCCGTTATGTTTCTTTTTCTTCATCTTATCTCCAAACTTGTTACTTTGTAATGCACCAGCGTCGACAGTATCACAATCACCACCGGCAGTACCACAGGCAATATCTCCTGTATCAGATATGTCTACTCTAGCTGCTCCGTATCCTTCCAGTCTTTCACCAGTCCACCCAGTTTGTCGTGCATTCTGTCACTCTATACTCCTTCACCTTATATTTATACTATAGCCCGTGCCCACCCAACTCACCGACTAATTATGACCATGGTAGGAAGGGCATACAGAGGACAGGTGAGTACGCTTAGGTCTCCAAAAAAAAAAAAGCGGGGTGGTGCAGGTAATTGACAATAAGGTTAGGGTCAGGGTTAGGGTTACCAGGCAATGTCGGCACAAAAAGTTAACGCCCCCATCCTGTTTTTTTGTTTTATTAGGAGACTTGAGTGTAATCACCTGTCCTCTGTCTGCCCTGTCCACCCTATTTACAATTACTTCTCTACTTGGGTGAGCAACTTAATTAACAAACACAACTAAAGTACACCATGGTTCTCTTGTTTCGATGAAGTAGTAAGAAGTACGCTCTCTTTTCTATTTTTTTATGCTCCCTTTGCACTCATTTTTCGCACATCACTCTCCAGACAAGTCTGGACTTGACCTGCCCACCATGCTCATAAACCTTTCTCTCCTACGGTGGGCAACTCTCGTTTTCATTTCTCTCAAATTTATACTCTCTGTGACGTAACACAAGTCAAGTAATACCATTAATAAACAAAAACTATTTTGTATGCTCATTGTCCGCCTTGAAATTCCTAAATTCAACTTCAATTTCCTTGCTTCTCGGTATTGATACTGTCATGGTGTCCGTTCCATTCCAGTTCGACCATGTCTGCGGGCATACTGATAAGCAACTCCAATGATTCGTTGATCTCCATTTTGGCCACTCCACCGAAAGTATATTGACAAGGTTACTTTGTAATGCACCGGCGTCAACAGTATCACATTCACAATCACCACCTGCAGTATCACATGCAATATCTCCTCTATCGGATATGTCCACTCTAGCTGCTCCGTATGCTTCCAGTCTTCCATCAGTCCACCCAGTTCGCCGTACGAATTCATGACTGTCACTCTCCACTCCTTCACCTTATATTTATACTATTGCCAGTGCCCACCCAACTCACCGACTAGTTATGACCAGGGTGGGTAGGGCAGACAGAGGACAGGTACTTATATTTAGGTCTCCTAATTTAAATAAACGGGGTGGGGGGGGCAGGCAATTGACAATAGGGTTAGGGTTACCGGAAATGGGGGCACAAGAAGTTAACGTCCCGACCCCGTCGTTTTTTTAAATTAGGAGACCTTTGTGTACTCACCTGTCCTCTGTCTGTCCTGCCCACCCTAATTACCATTACTTCTTCACCTGGGTGGGCAACTTTATTAACAAACACAACTGAAAACACCACTAAAGTACACCGTGGTTCTCTTGTTTCGATGAGGTAACCTCTCTTTTTTTGCTTAGCGGAAAACTACTTGAGTACTTTGGAAAAGTAGAAGTACTTCGTTACTGACCACCTCTGGTTTTACGATATGGCTGCACTTGTATATTGACAAATAATAATTGGATTTGCAGTATAATATACCCAAATGCAAGTTTCAATTATGCCAGACAGGAGGTTCTCATTTTTCAGGGCTATACCAATCAGTTTAAAATCGGTCATACTTGGCAAACGTCTTCTTCAGAGCAAACATGATTCTCATGCTGACAAGCTTGCGGAATATTTCTATCGTGCCACGTTTATCATGTTATTCTTGAGGGGTCAAGGAATATTTTAGGAAAAAATTAAGGGCCGCAAGCATGAAAATTTGAGATATTCCACCAGTCACCATGGTACCTGAAAATTTGTTTTGTAATCTGCGCTTGAATATATAGATTGCCACAGCCAAGGCTTCTTTCAAACTGCGATTGCTTGCAAACTTTTCAGAAAGCGTCCTAATGACACCATTCAAGATCATGACTGTGCCACCTCCGATGTGCGCGTTCAAGTTGGAACTGCCAAGTCAAGCCAACGCAATCATGTTTTCCTCTTTGAGTTCTTCATCTGACGATATAGCCGTGGTATTAAAGACCGGGGATGTTGCAATATTTTCTACGAGCGATCCTAAAATGTATTTTTATTATGTCGGCCTATACTTCATTTTACGTTCACTTAAATTGTTTGTATTTTAGCACTGTGCCGGAAGAACTGAAGTTAACTGTGAAGCTAGATGGGGCTGGCGGAATCGGGTTCAGTGCTCGTGTCAAGCCTCACCATCCGGTGTGCGTTCTCGGAATTACAGTCGATGTCGCAGATTCAATCGATATTCAAGGTCAGCTTAACATGATCATGATCACCGCTGAGTTGCGTTTGACACTGTTTGTCGGGCAACTTCATAAAGTTATCTGTAAATCTGGGTGAAACCGAGTTCCTGAGTCACTCGCTATTGGTATTCCACCGGAAGTGGTATTAACGCCATAAATTTCTACTCAATTCGAATTTGAGGCAGCGATTCCCAAACCATGCGGAAACTACGTTAGGTGCAAGTAGAATTAAGTGTTTCAAAAGTAGGCCTACTCAAATAAGTAATTTTGAAAAGTATATTTGCTTGAGGGGTCGCATGCTTTTAACAGTAAGTGAAGGTGACTACTTTGACAATTTCAAGATGCATCTTTGCTACAAATACAAAATTACTAATGACACTGCAAATAGTTGCAATTTCTAACAGTATGTTCAGTTACGATGTCGATCGCTGTCTCTTGGGCTTGATTTCCGATCTGTGATTTGAAGCGTTTGGTTCTTTTTGTGGGTGGTCGCATTTTAACCGGCTGGCACTGACTGGTTTTTCCTTAAAATTTTGCTCCACTTTTCTAAACTGTAAAACACAACCTTAATGGGATGCGAAACCAATAACTCGTTGGATTCAGAACTTCAACGCCTAACCAACTACGCTATGAAGCTAGACAAGAGCAAGGCAAGCGAGCGTGTATATAATCAGGAAGACGAGATTACCTTGTTGTAAAAATAGACAACCTTTTGTTAGTCTCGTATGGAATCCACAACGTATGCCTACTGCGAATACTTACGTGCTATTCACAACAACAGAGATCTCGTCTTTCAAACAAGCCATGAGTGACCGCTTTTGCTCAACCAAACCGATCGATACTGTCAGAACATTGTAGAGCGTTTCACTGTAAACAATCAGTCTGAGAATTCAGACTCGTTTTCTTGATTACACGCACGGTTGCCCCGCTCTCGTCTAGCTTCGTGGCGTAGTTGGTTAGGCGTTGAGATTCTGAATCGAACGAAATATTACTTATTGGTTTCACATCCCATTAAGGTCGTGTTTTACAGTTTTGAAAAGTGAAGCAAAATTTTTCGGAAAAAACAGCTGGTGCCAACCGGTTAAGGGCAATAACTGACTGCAACTCTGAGACCAATGGTGATCGGACCTTTCGGGTTGGCCTACTCAATTCTGCCAGGCCCAAATTAGAACAAATTCAGCCTGTTCATAATCACGATAATCCCTCTTCCATTATTCACTATGTTGTCAATATGTAGCTTCATCGAGCGTTCTTAGCAATTTAATACCGAATCAGGAATGGTAATTTTGTTGTGCTTTAGAAACTTGTGCCTCATGCTCTGCTGTTCAATTGCTGTTGCCACATTTATTTTGGATGTACAGCTCGTTGATGTCATTTCAGCTCTGCACCATTGGGTCTGGTTGAATATGCACACCGTGTTTGCTATTTCACCGGGAGTTTTGCCAGCCACTGATCATGCTGTCGTCTTCGAGATTGATTATGCAAAGTCCACCTTGACGGCCAAGTATGAAGACACATTGGCTCTTTCACAATTTCAATTCATCGTTCTTGCTTTAGGAAATCATGCACTGTGGACGGCGTCATTCTTACGGTCACGGTTATTTCCGACGATTGCGTTGTGTTGCAACGTCAAGACGGCCATTTACTGAAGTAAGTTGTGCAGTAGATGTATTGGAGACATATCTCTGACTGTGATGTCAAGTGTTTTTGTCAATTTCCATAAAGCTCGAGCTGCCTTGTCAAAAAGGTGATTTCCATTTCAATTCAGATTCATATGTATTTCATTGCTCATTCAAAATCATGTTTCTACTCACGGCTGGCGGTCTTGAAAATGAAAAGTGACCTTTGAAACCACCCGCTGTCCTCCTAACACATCAAATTAATTGCTGGTGTACAATAACAAATAACAAGTTCAACGATACACAAACGCACGGTAAGAAGCAGAACGCCATTAAGTTGACAAATGAAATTTTATATGAGTAAAAAGTTCATATAATCCTATGCATCTTTTACGCGACCACATAGAAAATAATAAAATAATGCCAGTGCTACACCACATTACAAATAATTTTGAATTTTTCGACCATGCATAGGCTACTGTGTGGGTTGGTCACGATTTAACAGAAATGTCATTTCCATATGATACGACCATCAAATTTTCAAGGCTTCCACGCTAGGAAAAAAGTATCGAAGCTATGATTTTTGTTAATATTATATAACTCTTGGCTGAAAGAGGTGTATAGGCCTAATTTGGTGCCCGAGAAAAAGTGGTATGTTACTACTCGACTAGAATGAGAATCAATACAATTATTACTTTATTCGAATTTTAAGTAGTGGAATCGTGGCCATTCTTTTTAAACCTAGCCTGATCCTTGCGAACACATGAAGCTGGCAGCAAAGGCTTGTTAAACCAGTGGTGAAAAAAGATGCCTAACCCAGGAGGCGGTTTGTTTATTATTAACGCTGTTCTCTGTGTCAGGTGCCAAGTGTCAGATCTCTCGATTACGGATTACGTGCTACCGAACGGCGTTGAAGTCAGCCTTCCGCGTCAATGCTTGCAAGTCGCGTATTGTACTTTCAAGGGAGTGGGCTGCATTGTCGGGCTGTCTGAACATTCGAGAATGTACATCAACGACACAGAGGTACGGTGCCGTCACTATGATCACACAATAGTCCCTATTTCCACCCTAATAAAAGTAGAAGTAACGCAAAGTCGCGATTTCCAAGACATATAATTACTTCACGTAGAAATAGAAACTGGAATGCAGGGCTGTAACCAAGTCACAAAGCTCCGAGTCACAAGTCAATCTCACTTTTATAGTTTTGACTCGAGTCAAGTCGAGTCATTTTCAATTCACCACCGAGTCAAGTCCGAGTCCAAGTCATCGAACAGAGGTTCGAGTCCGAGTCATGGTATTATGACTCGAGTGCGAGTCCAAGTCATTGTGTTGACTGCTCAGTTTTTAGTTAAAGTCTTGCTAAACCCACTTTCATAACTCTCTTTTGTGATAAGGAATGGTTTGCATTTATAATATACTAATTTTTCTCATTTTTCATAGTTTCTGGTCGCATTTTCATGTAGGCCTACCAGTACCAATAGACGAAATCCCAATAGGGTGGTTACTTTACTGTTCGTGAAATTACAATGAAATGTCGGTCTTGGTCGTCTGAGTCTCGAGTCATATGACTTGGTTCGAGTCACGCGCAATGGCTCGAGTCCAAGTCAAGTCAGTACACAGATTGACTCGAGTCAAGTCTAGTCATCAGAAAATCAACCCTGCTGGAATATCTCAAATGTGCTGACGTAAGTAGTTGCAAAGGGTGGATTTCATCAAGGTGTCGCATAGTCTACTTCTAGCAATAAGTCGAATCTGGCATCACTCCAAATTGCAAGATGCATGTCCGCGACTAACGCAAAATGACTGTTGCCAAGGGATGCATTCATGCGTCACCTTGATCATGGACAATTGGACCTGATTTCTAGAGTTTCCAAAGCTAGCAGGTTGAACTGTTGAACAACTCTTTCATAGCCAGATCTAAATTGGTAGTAGGTTTGAAAAATATATTTTTCTTTTTAACGAGCCAATCCATCAGATTACAATAACCGTTGCTAAATCGAATACTGCAGTCTACCCTCTGTCCGTGATCACTATTGTATTTCACTAAACACAAGGAGAAATTCAAATTGTGGTTGGTCTGTTTCAACGTGAAGATCCTCGTCTTCTTAAACACTGTACGTTTGGCTGTTGCAAGTATTTTTCAGTGTAGACCTGTGTCAAAAGTAATGCGCCCCTTATCCAATGCGTTTTCTTTCCGAATAGACACCGGCTCAAGTCGAATTACGGATAGACTCAAGCCCATAGGTTTGAAATCCAGGACAAATTCTCTCCTATTCCAACGCTATACTCTACACTACTGCCTATACGTGGACAATGGACATTTTCCTTAAAATATGGTTTTGTAATGTTGTCATCACTGTATTTCAACATTATTTCGCAGATTGCCTCGGACTGTTCGTCATTTTGTGTGCACAGTGATTTCCTCTTTCTGACGACTCACTCGCACCAGCTGCGATGCATCAGCAGGAACGTTAATCTCCAGGACGTCTTGAGATATTACAGCACCCCAGCGTAAGTTCTTGCCGCACCACTGTCCTTTTGACCAAAGGTAATGAACAGTTACGCAGTATTCCTACCAGAGGTGGTCATGGCAGTCAATGTGTTACTCTAGTAGAAGTACAACTACAAGCACACATAGAAGTAATAATTTGATGTCAAAACTACTTTGAGTGGAGGTAAAAAATGAAGGTCTGTAAAGTTCTCGGGTAAGTAGTTTCGTGGAGTAGATTCTGTCGACATTAGGGTTACCATACATCCTCCTCTTTAAATAAATGTCCTCCCTTCGCCCAGATGTCCTCCTTTTTGACAATTTTCCTTCATCTTAGCCTAAAATGCTCAAAAAGACCATGAAAGACATAAAAGTTTGGCCTAAAAGATAGACGGACCCAAATCTGAAAATTGACCTCTAGTTACTTACATTAGTCCAGTGGTTCTCAAGCTTTTTCACTGTGGGAGCCATTTTATGAACCTCAACTCTGTCGGGAGCCGCATGATGGCACGAATAACGTAATTTATTGAGAATAGAAAAATATCATCAAAAATGGTATCAACGAAATGGTGTACGGCTAAAATAGCGACGGCCTTAATAGCGACGGCCAAAACACCGACTGGCCACAACAGCGACGGCCATAACAGCGACGGCCAAAACCGCGATTGGCTCAAACAGCGACGGCCAAAACAAATACGACAATTTCCCCAGACGACACTGTGACAGCGGGCACTCCCCATACGGACAACTTCCGAAACGACGTTACCCAGCCACGTCCCTTCACCGATGGTATACCGAGGTATACCCTTCACCGTTGAAGCCGATTGCGGATGATTTACAATTTACATTCTTCCAGATAGTAAATAGATAGTGATCACCACAGATTTAGCGTCACAACATGTTTATTGAGACTTAATCCACAATCTTTCTGAGTTCCGAGAGCATGTGAATTGAGTTTGGATGAACAAGGCGTGACGCTAAATCTGTGGTGATCACTATCTATTTTGCAACTTAGTGCGAAACTTGAAATTGAATTTGATTTTTCACAAGTTTGTCATAACGAGGTTTCATCGTGGAGGAAGCTGTGCACAAGAGCTGTTTCAGATGACGATCAGTCAATCGGTTGCGATATTTGCTTTTGATCCTCACTAATTTGCTGAAAAGGGCTTCACATACATAGGTTGAACCGAACATGCAGGCATTCTTCGATGCGTTAGCTATCAGGTTGGGGTATTTTTCTTCAGGAACAGCACCCCAAAATTCAAGGAGTCCATTGCTTTGAAACAACAGTCGCAATTCTATATCGGACTGCAAGTCCAGCAGTTCCATCTGAAAAATATCAGGGGCAGTGGCGGCATCTACTGCCATTGGGTTTGAAAATATATTCATCAGGGGTACGGAATGATGCATTCCCTCTATTCGACGTTTAAACCCGTCAATCAAGGTACTAATAACCTGGTCATATGTTTTGAATGATCCATTCTGTCGGTGGTTTGAAAGCGTTACAAAATGTGTCGTAACACCCTCCTCTAGGTGCTTTCTCCAAAGACACAATTTCTCAATGAAACCAGACACTGTCCCGTACCAGGCGTGACAGAGCTTGCTATTTCCTTGTAAGTTCCGATTTAGTGACGACAGGTGTGAGGTAATATCCACCATGAACGCTAAGTCAGCAACCCAGTGCTCGTTTCCCAACTGAGGGATGTCTTTCTTTCCTTCAACAAATATTTTAATCTCAGGAAGTAGCGCGTAAAATCTTTTGAGGCATGCAGCTCGGCTTAGCCATCGTACAGCGGTGAACATGATCAAGTCTCCATGGTCAGCATCAATATCAGTGAGAAAAGCCTTGAATTTTCGATGGTTAAGTGCGTTTGCTCGAATCCAATTTACGGTCGATATTACTATATCTGTCACATTGGACATCTTTAATGATTTAGCAACAAGACTTTCCTGGTGTATAATGCAGTGTTGCCAAGTCACAGCGTCAAGATTCTGTTCAGCACGCCATTTGTTGACGAGTCCTTGAAGACCTAGATTTTTGCCGAGCATTGCTGGGCAGCCATCTGTCGCCAATGAATATAATTTCGATGGGTCTAAATGCGCTTCTTGAAGAGTAGCATGAAATTCACGAAACATGTCGGTTCCCTTCGTTGTGCCATGAATAGATCGCAAAGTAAGAAACTCCTCGCAAATCTTGAAATCTGGCATGACTCCCCGGATGAATACAGCTAATTGCTCTATGTCGGTAATGTCGTTAGTGCTGTCAAGAGCAAGCGAGTAGTAAGAAAAATCTTGCGACTTGTGAATAAGTTGCTCATGCAGATCTTGGGATATGCAATCGACACGACGCGTTACTGTATCATTGCTAAGCTGCAATTTTTTAGCTTTCTGCTGAATGGCAGGAGAACAATTGTCTTCGGTAAACAAAACAATAGCCTGCTTCGTAATTTCGCCATCAGAATATGGCTTCATATTGCTGGCCAATAGATGACTGATCTTATATGATGTTATTGTTACCTCTTCGGGTTCTTTTTTTTTTAAAAACATTTTTCCTTGTTTGCTACGCTCTGCTTTCAGACATTCTAACTTCCGTTTCCTTGATTCACCTTGATAGACGTCGTATTTTCCCGCATGTGTTTTATAATGCCTCTTAACGTTGAAAGATTTTACACCGTTTATTATATATTATAGGGCACAGAAGGCATTTCGCTTTGCCGTTTTCCTCAATTTGAAAATACGCCTCTTCCCATTCACTTTGAAAGGCCCGATTTTCTTGCACAAGGGTGCGAGATTTCTTTGCAGGTTGATCTGAACCTGACATTATCATTGAACCAAAGTCTCCGATATTTTCTAACGCTATCAAGATCAAAGCAAAGAGTAAGAAAATAAAGTACCTGCAGTTACCCCAAACGTTGATTGTCTTATTGACCGAGTCTCTTGTCACCCGTATTCTAATATGAGCCGCCGTCTCGAGCGAAATAAACTTCGCCCGTCTCATTACAGACACCTGATTAGGCTTAGGTCAGACGGTCAGAGCCTTCAGTAAAGCAGTAAAGGTTCGGATTTAAAGCCTACCGAAATTACTATCGGTAATGTTACGTCACAACCCGTACAACTTGTATTACGTAGGATTCTATTGTGATCAGGGAATGACCTTCGCGTCAGTAAACGTGAACATAAACGTACATTTGTTGTGTTGAAGGCGCGATTTATTTATGATCATGAATAATTAGAATTTCCGTAGAAGCATCAATGATTTCACATCGTTAGTGAGAGCCGCACGGAGAGCAGTCGAGAGCCGCATGCGGCTCGGAGAGCCGCGGTTGAGAATCACTGCATTAGTCAATACCACACAGAACCAAAGTGGGTAATTCAGGAGTCGAGCAAGAGTGATGACCTTTTTTTATTTAGTCAACTCAACAAGATTTCCAGTAATTATTGCAAAATCAGCTGTTTTCTATTTGGATAAACTGAATTTTATTATTTCATAAAGTCCACCTTTCCCGATTCCAAAATAAGGCAGCCCTAGTCTAATGCAAAATCAGTAGTGACACTAGAAATAGTGTAGTATTTGGAAATATATTCAGGTACGGTGCCGTGATACACAGGCTATTTCGCTCGTTTGTTATGACGATTTCATTCTAAAAGTTATCCGCCCATCCGAAAATTACCATCTACTTTTGCAAAATCTCTCAAGAACATCGTGAACGTGTCAAGTACATTTTCCTTGAAAATCACGCCTTCTTGTGACATTTTCAGTCATTTGTCTCATCATTCTCGGAAATAGATTTGATAATTTGTTATCAAGTACGAGATAGCGTACTGGTAGAGCATCCTAATTCTCAATCGGTAGGTCATGGATTCGAACTTTGGGGTTAAATCAAAGGCGAAAGACTCAATTATAAAATTGGTGTGCGCACGTCTTTCCCGCTCATCGCTCTGCACGACGGAATTGCATGGTGAGAAAAATAGTTGGGCTGACCTGTTATAGCCTTATGGTTTCTCCGGAATTCAGGCAAAATAGTGACTACAAAATGGCGAAGTATTTAAAAGAGCGAGTGTGATAATTGTGACGCATTCATCAAAGTGGTAATATACCCAAAAGACGTACTGTCAAAACAGCACGGGTCATAATGACGAGCAGCGGCGTAGACAGGGGCAGAATTGAACAACGTTCTGCCCCTTTCCAAGCTCGATCCTACCCCCTAGTACAATCCCAAATCGAGGCCTAATATTTCTTCACGATATCTCCATATTTCAATTTAGGTATCTCGCAAGTCGTAACTTGGTTTAAGATTTATCAAACAGATTCCCGGTGAAATGTGGCTAATAGTGTCGCAAAAAATTGCGATCTTCAAGAGCAATGTACTTGACGAGTACTCAAGCTGGATTTTGTAATAGTAGACAGCAGTTTCAAGGATTTGTGTTGATAACCTTTATGAGTTACATTGTCATAACAAACATTGGAAATAGCCCCTGGGTCATGTTAAGCATGGTTACCGTATTATGGAATCGGGGAAAGGAGGACAGTTTTTTTAAATTATAAAAGATAGTTTACCGGAATTGAAAACTGCCGATTTTACAATTTTTACTGGAAATCTTGTAGTCATTACGTAGTTGGTGTCATTTGTGGCGTTTTTCAGTTGACCCTGACCATTAGCCTAGCTGTCAAAGCTACAAAGGAGGATGAATTTCCGAAAAGAAGGACATTTAGGCGTCCTCAGAGGACATTTTCGATTTCCTGATAAAGGAGGGCGTAGGTAATGAATATGTTACCGAAAATTGCACCATTTCTAGTGCTTCTCATCATTTTGCTTTAGTTGTACAGACGCATCTTAACAAAATCTGCTTTTCCAAGCTACTTACCTACTATCTTATTATATTATTATTATCTTGACAATTGCTGTTTTAATGCGAGCAGGTACCTTCAAATCTCCAACAACGAAGCACTGTGATGGTGTGGATGGCAAAAATGCCTTCCTATGCGTGTCGGCATAAGTGCAATTTACTTTTTTAAGCTACCTTTTTGAAAAAAATAATCTTATACTTGTCTGAGATGAGCGATAGAATATTCACGTATGATTCGAATATCCCAGAGAAGGCAGATCGTTACTGGAAAATTGCGCCGTGATCGAAAACCACAGGGTCTTGGAAAGAGGCTCGAAAATCGTGACGGTTACGCCGTTCGACAGCCGACTGATATTGCAAATGCCGAGAGGGAACTTGGAGCTTATTCATCCCAGATGCCTTGTGCTGTCGTTAGTCAACCGGTAAGTCATTGTTGCTGTGTTTTTGTGTCTTTGTATGTATTCAGATACAGTATTCAACGCTCTGGATTTCCTTCCTGGAAAATGATTGTAAGTGACCCGCTACTGCATTGGAATTCATCTATGCGACTTCCGTGCGAGAGCTTTGAATAACGTTGCAGCTTGCCTCAACTTCCTGGCGCCATCCTAACAATATCCGTATATGGCAAGATTGGAAGTGATGGCAAAGAAGTTTGTTTGAACTGGATTTTCAAGCACACTACTCCTACCTGTAGCCTGTGTAGTTTACCACGGACCCTTAGCAATTCCAGTCTAGATATGATAGTGGCAAAGCTGTTTTGTCAATATCCACTATCCAGCATATTTAATGGTGTAAACAAAATTATCACAATGCCAATAAAATCTAATTTGGTTTGGTTGTGTGTGGTTATGTTTTTTCCTTATCTCTAAAGCGCTACTTGGACCTGTTGTCTTTAGACTTCTGCTGCTCTATCATTTTTGAACCCAAGTATACACTCGAGACTGATCAGTGAGTCTAAAATACTTTGTCATATTATACGGGGTGGTCTTCAAAGCAGAGCAATCTCAGAAAATAAGTTCTAAACATCTTTTGTGCAAGGTTAAGGAATTACAATCGATTGGTTCGATTGCAATGTCGATTTCTACTGATGGTCTGTGACATTCCTTTTCACACAATTTATTGGATACGTATTTTTTGCTTTTCAGTTTGATCAAGGGATTGGAGTACGGAAAGGCTTTTACCGTCATGAAAAAACATCGTATCAACATGAATCTACTCTACGATATTGACCAAAGAGTACGCAACAACATTCTTTTTGTGCTATTTGATTTATAAGATGATTTCTACAATGTAGACGGTAGTGAACTGTTAAATTAGCCTTCTGACTGTAAAATGAGTCATCTCCGACCAAACGCACGTGTTCCCAGAATAATAAGTTGTTTTTTTTACGCACCATACATTCTATCCATCTTCCCCTAACACTGCTACATTTCAAACCCGCCTCGTATTCGGATTTTCAGTTGTTTGAAGCGAACGTTGCAAAGTTTATCGAGGAATTGGGTTCCACCGCCAACATCAATATCTTCATATGTGATCTTCAAAACGAAGATTTTACCGGCACCATGTATCGGCAGTACTTTTTTTTTACAACAAGCACAAGGTGATTTTCATTCGTACCCACAGGAGAGGGCGTGTGCCGGGAGTACATGGTATCCCTGATGCAGCTGACTAGGACTGGTCAAGATTGAGACTGAGTCGAGTAGCCAGTGTAGAATCGAGTATACGAGTACCATTGCACCAAACTAAGTTCTGTACTTCCTGATCATGATCATAACCATAACCATACTGTGGGCTGATCACAGAAATGTCTACTCCGTAAACATTCGTAACCTTCTGTTGAATGTTTTGGATGCTATGATACGACCAATTGAGGTTTCAAGTTAGAAGAAAGTATCGAAATTATATTTCTCACTGATAAAAAATACTTTGCGCCATGAGCATATAAATTTGTTACTTGAAATAACACGACTCTTTGCTACTGAACTCAAATCGTTATAATTGACACTCGACTCCTGTTCGAGTACTTAAATTGTTGTACCAAGCCGTAGAGATAACATGAAGTGGCAATTGCAAATGAACGGCACCAAAATATGAGTGATGCTCGAGGGGCTTAAAGAGAGGCAATTTTGTACTAAACTCTGCTTGCAGTTAGGACTGGGTCGATTAGTGAGAGTGGTGTCTTGCCACTGTCGGAGAAATGTCCTTAGATCGTAATGATGACATTGTAGCTGTCATTATCTTTTTGGTTGTGAAAATGACGTATATTGGAACATTATTAAGCCATGTCGCCATTATGACATCGCAATCGCTGATATTCTACTCGTGATCGAATGACTTAGGAATTCAGTTTTGTCCAGCCTCACCTACAGCTACGACACGAACTACCATCAACACCGGCTCCTGTGCTTGCTACTTGCATTGATCATTTTCATTTGTCGAACTGACACGTCTATATCGGGAAAATCCACAATGTTCCTTGTATTGCAGTGACACGAACCTGGACGGTATATCTTCGAAAATCAATTTCGTATGCGACGCTCTCATTACTGAAATGGCTAAGAATGAGAAAAGGTTCATGATGTCATTAGTCACGGCCCATGTTCGAAAGCAACCATCCGAAGTAAGCCTGGCCCTCAAGAGGATAAAGACATTTGCGGGTGTGATTTTGCTTTTCTCGCTGGTACGATTCACGACGCGCTTTCTCAATTCTAAAATTGGCTGTATCATGTTTTTGTGCTGGGTTTGCCAGAGTAGTAGTGTAGTGTACCGACTTCCATGTGAGATTGAGTGGAGTTTACATCTCGCACTTGTACAACGGCGATTCCCGATTGATCTCAGTCGATGAAGTATTTTAGGGGGTGATTTGGATTCGGCAACTGGCTGACTGACTTAATCAATTCTAGCATTCGCATACACTCTATGAATCGCATAGAACATGAAGCATAACTTTGAACATTTGGATATTGTAGGCCTACCTGTTTTAAATCAGTGCAAAACATGTGATTACCAATTGCAAGGATATATTAGTTTGCTCTAGTAGTGTAGCCAGGGGGTGAAGGTATCTTTGGCCCCCTCAGTTGTGAACTTTGACACCTACAATGGATCGATGACATCACGTCATTGAAAAATTCCCACCCCCCTTTAAAAAATTTATCTTGGCTACACTTATATTGAAACATCTGATCAACACTTTGTCCTTCCCTTGACTGTCTAATTCTAAAGTTATAGAACCGGCCTAATTCCTGTCTCCCTATGATATCACAGGCACTTCGCAGTAAGATTGATTATTCACCTAAGTTTAACGACCTATTCTGTTTTTTATTTCCGTGTCAGACTCCGTCGGTCTCGACTGCAAGACGATAAGTGACACTTTGAAGTACATGACCGTTTTGGTCGACAGCAACACGCTTTTTAACGAGGCTTTGGGCACTTACGATTTCAAGCTGGTTCTAATGGTCGCCGAAAAGTCACAGCTCGATCCCAAGGTGAGGACGATTAGATAGAGATAATGTGATATATATGATAGCTATATCGTGGATTGATAAACGTTACTGAAGGCACTGATACTTGCAGGAATATTTACCGATGCTGAAAGAGCTGCAGGAATTCGAAGACAACTACAGACAATACAAGATCGACGCGAAATTGCGCCGATACCCATCAGCTTTGAAGCATATTTCAAGATGTAAGTCAGCGTTTCCGTGGCTTTGATTGTCAGTAAGGTATCTATTTTTCTTTCACTCGCCCCAGGTAATGATCACTTTGATGAATGTCTTGAGTTGATTCGCACTCATGAGCTCTACGAAGAAGCGTTGAAACTTTTCGAAGAGGGCTCGAAAAAGTATAGTACGATTTGTAAATCATACGCAAAGTATTTGGAGTCTCAAAACAAGCATGAAAAGGTATGTTTCAAAGTTGATGATGATTCGATGATAATATCACCAGAGCTGGGCAAATATAGAACATGTAATTTGAGCAATCGTGGGTGTCAAGGCTTCCACGCTGGAAAAACGTTGTCGAAACTATGATAATCCTCGTATTGTTTCCACATTCGAAAAAATCTACTACACTACAACAATAAAAATAACAATTAATACTTCATTTGGATTCGAAAGATCTGTGGCTTCCTCGCTTGGCAGTCAGTATTTCCGAGATAGAATGGTGGGGTGGTGCAAAACTTACAAGTCTTACAAGGCTATTTCTGAACCTTCCTTGTCCAGCGGCATATGCATTATGCACGACATGCACTCATGGTACGCATATGCACAGACCATGTGTATGTTTATCATGAGTCGGTTTATATGCTGCAAAATAGCATCAAGGACACAGTATATGACAGCGTGCCAAAATATGTCAATTTAAAAGATATTACTAACTGGCGTGCCGGACATTTTTGGTTTTGTCATATTTATCGATCTAAGCAAGAAATTGCACCAACCGCTTATATGAAGCTGGTAACGGCATCGGTGATGCCAGTGGTTCTCAAAGTATGGACTGGGAAAGGTGTAAATTCTGGTCACTACCGCACAAGAGCTGTGATTTATGTAGGCCTACCTAAAATTTGTACTTCTGTAGTTACCAAATCCACTGTGTTCGGTACCATAGCCAATGAGTGTGACGTTTTGAGCGGGATGTCTAGACATCCCTTAAACCCTAGTCATTGCTGGGTATACTTTGTATTTTTTCGATGCATTTTTGGCTGGTATATCCACATTAAAAACAAATCCCGTTCCATTGAATCGCGCGAAGCGTTGAGAAATTTTCAAGATAAATAAAATCTGCCCCGAAAGACACTTTATTTTATATTGAAATACGAGCTTTTGGTCACCTTCGAGTTTTTTCATTATGTAAACTTCTGTTTCAGTTTTCGCAACAAACATAAATATAACATATGTCGTGTGTGTCAATTAATTTGGCGTGCCACAATTGGCACGCGTGCCAGGGGTTGCCGACCCCCGGTATAAGAATACTCAAATCATTCCGCCCAGCCTAAATATCAATTGATAGCAGCGTCGGTTGCATAGACATCATCAAGCATAAAATTAAGCTTTGGCGTCAACAATCAGTGTGTTCATTATCGGCTTTCGTGCACAATCCTATTTTCAGGGAATTGCATACCGCTACGCAAGTACGGTGTCGTTTGTAATATTCATCCATACGGTATTTCAGGCGGGAAACATGTTTCTTCGATGTGGCGAGTTGCAGAGAGCCTTGGATTCGTATTCCAGTTCTGGCAACTATTTCGTGACCATGTCGGTGGCCTACAAGATGAAACTTCAACCCGAGGAAATTTCTCAGCGGGCTCGGAAAATTGCCGGTAATCCTAAATACTCGAATTGGCAGGACTCCTTTTGCCGCAAAAGCGGTGTGAGTGCGATGAGAATTTCCTATAACCATCAAGATGCAGAGATGGTTGGCTAACAAAGTACTTCGTTCCATGAATTACGGTACTGAACTGTCGGTTGGTCTTGGTCTACCTCTGCTCGATTATATTTTTTCAAACCAGTTTACTTACTGCTTTTTGAGTTTCTGACAAATACAACAAAAATTTTGGAATTTAAATTCTCAAAACCATGGGAGGATATCGCTCTTCTAACGTAGCCGCCTAGTACGATTTGAAATCAACTCAATCTACTTGGAGAAATGGTTTGCCAGTGGAATAGGACACAAGCACGATGTCATCATCATGGGCAAACCGGCCGCCTATGCCTCGTGGGCTATAACTATTTTCATCTAGGCATGTTTACTGTGAGATGTCAAGCAATATGAAGATGCCAAATGCTCTATAGAGAGTAACTATCTCTTTGTGTTTAAATAGCTCGTGCTATGCCGTTCGTATGTGGGATGATATGTGAAAAAGTAAATATTAACAGTTTTAGTCTCCCTTCGGCGCATATATCATTCAAACCTCGATTTTGGCTGAGGAATTTAAGTATATCGATTTTAGATGATCGATATAGGTTGTGTGTGGCCTGTGTATTTCTAACAAATGCTAGCTTCCTCTTAATATTCGGTCTATTTACCTGTATTTGTGTATCGACTCTTTGCTTATTTGACTTGCTTTATGTGGCATCGTTCTAAACTAGAACCCACGTTCAGTAATATTGACATAACTACTATGGGATGATATTTTAGTCAGATGGAATATCGACTCACATATACACCTCTTCGACAATGCTGTAATTAGTACAATTGATTATCGACTAGTATTCTAATTCGAGAATATTTCACACTGTCAAAGGCCTGTATTGATGTATTTCTGTGCTTCAGAGAGCAGGCACAGATGAGAAATGTAAGAAAAATTATTGATATTCTATCCTCCGCACGGGAACATGAGTGATTAAAGACATCTACAATAGCTGAGCTGTTACACCTATGGTCTCAAAATCCAATAGTCGCCAATAGGTTTATTTCCCAGCTAGCTATTTTCCATGCAACCAGCCGCTTGTGAGCAAAACCAGTCCCAAAGGTGAGTGATTCACCGTGCAGATCACCAAACATTGTCTTTCTCTCACACACACACACACACACAACATGAATTTAACACTCTTCTAGTAAACTGGTATCAAAACACTGCCCATCAAGGGAATACGAATATAAACTATTCAAAAATTTCAGATCGAGCAAAGTCAAGAGGCGATTACCGAGATGCCGTTGATATCTTGGAGTACCACGCCCGAGATATCGAAGGCGCCTTGGAGGCAGCATTGCACGGTCATATGTGGGCACGAGCTGTCTGTATCTCGGAGAAGTATGCCAAGATTGAATTGATCGAAAATCAAATCAGGCCCGCCATTGTTGAAGGTGAGTGAACCATAATGTGCATTGTGAACGATATAGCGTTGTCGTCTTGGTGAGAAGATATGGCTACTAAATTGAACCTATTTGAACTGTCAGGAGGTAGATAGAGAGAATATTGAGTCAAAGTCTGTGATGTGCTATCCCAAACTACTGTAAAACTACTAAATCAATCATATTATCAATAAATATATCCATCGGTACTAGTCATCCACCCAAGAGGCACAATTTACAATTCTGCACACCAGACACACCGTGATGTAATGAACAGATGGGAAGATGTCGAAATTATTCATGTGCGGTCCATCAATCTGACAATCACGCGGCCTACTGAGATAAATTGATATCAACACCTTCCTTGCTCTTTCAATTTCTTCTCTTCTATGTGTCATTTGTCGGTACTTCCGGGCTGTTTTTTTAAAGACATTGTGCCGTTTGGGGAGGGCGTTGACTATTTGCACCAACTCTTCTCACTTACCAAGTCTTGAGTACTTTTGAGTACTTCAGCCAATTCTATTTTTCTATCTCTACTTGTGTACCATTGTAGCCATTCTCTCTGGTACTGAGCACTGTCGTTTCATCTCTGGTCACTCGCGATGCTGAGATATCCATTGGTTTTGTTGAAAATGTATCCAATCGGTTGTATCAGGGGTTGTGCAACCTCTTTGATAAGCGGGATTATTTTTATGTAAATAGTGCAATGAAATCACTGGTCATGGTCACACAGGGGCTTTCTAGTAGTTGTAAGGCCAACGAACATATCAAGAATTGCTGCTTCTAGTTGTCCTCAAGTAGAAATTTATGTCATCACTTATACTTGAGAGTACTTTTACCGGCTATAGGAAATAGACATGTCCGACGCACAGTTCATGTCACACCACTCGAATCAAAAGTTAGAGCAGCTAGAATCACGTAGTGTGTGCAAAGGAGGGATGTGCCAGAAACAAAGTAGGAGTACCATTCCCAGATAAGTGGTACAGAGGAAGGCAGTTTAAGGGCGGAGATCATAGAGTTAGCTGATCCGAAGAATGCTGATTGTCTGATTAAAAACAGTTCAACGTGGCAGCCTATTTCGCTGGATTAAAAGTTTTATGAAGCGACTTGGGATAATCCTCGTGCAAAATCTTATCCAACTTTATGGGCCACGATCAACAGTTTTAATCAGAGGATTAGCTTTCTCCCGGGTAAGCTAGCTTCATGATAACCGGCCTTAAGAAACATTTGAATGTTTTGAAAGAAGATAGGACAAAGGGGGCGTTATGGAGAAGGACATCGTGATCCGAAGCTTGTGGAGTATATTGGTTCACTGTGGCCACCTTCTCAGTAATAGAGAGTAAGATTGAGAGAATAATTTAATGAGAAAATTATGCGCCATCGACACAGCTCTTTGGGGGCTTGATCCTATGAGGATAAGCGGACCTTTACTGTTGTTATTAACAGTTAACCGGGGTCGTTTTTCACTTATCAAATATGCATGCTGCGTGCCATAATATCGGCCGGAAAAGGGTAATGGAATTTATAGCTTCGATTTGTTAATAATGGATAACTCTCGTAGAGATTCGTCAAATCCACACTTTGGAAATTTGGATTTATCTCCACTGCATTAAGATTATAATACGATACAATGGCATTAAGCGGGGCACTGTTGAAATATTCAGTTGTAAGCTGATGACTTTTACCTAAACCAAACTCATGTCTTGTGCCAAAACAGGTAGCATACCATTGCACCATATGGTTGGGCCATCCTGAATTATTCAGTAGATATCTGGAGTGCTAATTAGCTTCAGCTAGATACGACTCGTTACATAGCCCTGCTCGTAACTAATTAATATTTGAAATGTTGCTAGGATGTATTTCGCCGTAATGCCTGGGGACTTTTATTTGTCTATAATGGTAAATAACAATCTCTGTATTCTGGGTACTTACGAGCAAACGGTGTGATATGGCACCCTGTTTCATCATTTTGAAACACCACAAGATTGCAATAGCATAAGAAAACAGGAAGGAGTCGCAACGACCTGGAGTAGTCTTTCAATCAAACAACCCCGCCCCCCCTCTTTGACATCACAAATAAGTATTGCCTATACCTTCCAAATCGTGTTTTTTCGAAACTTTACTCTTTTGTTGAAAATACTTGGAATATATCTCCAAGAAACCACAGTGTATATCCTTCTAACATTACCTTATTGTTTAGTAACTCATGGGGGCTACTATGCTTGCATTAAAATATGGAATCAAATGTGCCAGAATTTTTACAAAAACTATCTGCGTCTCGATGTCTTGACAAATAGGCAGACGAGGCTATGATTGTTTGATCACCTGTCCGTTGAAAGGGATGGTAGTGGTAGCAGTATTTCATTGATGTCACCAGGGATATCTAGTTATCTAGATATCTAGGGATATCCTGGATCCCAGGATGTCATTCCAGTACAAGTAAAATTTGTGTTATGAGCAGAAGTAGGAGTAGAAGTGTATTCCTAAAGTGGACTAAGCCGATAAAAGCTGGTGAGAAAAATCATATGTAGATAATCGCAACGGAATTAAACACCCCGCTCCCAAGTACTATCCGTTACGCCGCAAAACATCGTCATGCACCACGTTTTCTAGCCGGGTGTTAGGGATGGTGCAAACCCCTGAAAGGTTCAGGTTTGTGTGAACGCAAACCTTTTTGAAAGGTTCTGTGTGAACACGAACGTGAACCTTATGGCGTCATGTGACCTCGCATTGCTAGTTCCAGCCCTACATGTCTGTGAAGTGATATATTAATGTACACATATATACCATATCGACGACTCAGTTCACATTATGCCACAATACTGAAGTACATGCTGACTTTTTAAACGTCACAAAATGTATCAACTGGAGCAATCAAAAGATATATTAATCCTAAAAAATCAATATCGTCCGTCGCTTTGCCAACAATTTTGCCGAGGACTTGCAAGGGAATGTAACCTAAGCCATAACATTCGGGGCCAGACCGAACAACATTGAAATTGCGCAGATGAATCCAAACGCCTGCTTTGTTTTGTTACATTGCTTTGCATATAGTGATCTGAAGTTGAAATGCAAAGAATTTGAACCACAGATGTAATAATAACAACATGATAAATTTTAATACATGAAAAAGGTTCACAGTGCAGAGCCTACCAAGGTTCGTTTGTGAACGTGAACCTCTCGATTTCCGAGGTTCACACACAGAAAGCGAACGTGAACCTCACGTTCACACCATCCCTACCGGGTGTCGGATTGATTCATTCAGATGTAACTATGGATAAAAGATACAACGCGTGTTTTGTGTGACACAATTAATTCAAATCAATTGCTGTCTTGCAGCTTACAACCAAACTTGCCAAGTTTTGGAGTTCAATAAGGAAACAATCGTGAAACAGTGCAAAAGATTGCAAGCAGTACGGCAGTTGAAAGAAAGACAGCGAATGCAAGCATTGTTCGACGGTAGGTATCCAATTTTTATAAATAATTATATTGATGAGATGTCAGTTGTAACTTAATAGTGTATAGTAAATTCCTAGTGCCGGTCGTTTCTGTATTTCTTTTCTCCGGCTGTGTTGTCTCATATTTATGAATGCATATCTTTGAGCGACTTTGCATTCAGGTGATGGTTTCGGTTTGAGTAATGCCGGGCATTGCTACTGTTATCCAATACTGTTTCCTTATCAGTGAGGATTGTGAGTTAAATACAGCTCATTATATCCATCAGACACACATATTATATTATGTTCTCATTGTGAGTTATCCGTACTGGTTTACTGTGCGATGCTGTCATCGAGAATGATTGATTTTGCTCATATAATGACGGTTGAATCAGATATGATGGTGAGGTCATTTCCTTGGCTACGCTGTACTTTTCCACACCTAATTGTGTATTGGATTCTAGAGCATATATTCTTCCTGCTTTTAGAAATTTCGAAACCGTGAAATACGATGTCCCAAACTTAGTTATGATGGTACCCATTATTGTACGAGAGCTTGCAACTTGGTGGCGATCGAATCATGGTTTTTAGTAGACGGATTGTTGATGACAATGTGAATTATTATGATTGCCTTGCACAGCAATTTGTGGAATGGAAATTGCCAGATTGTCGAAAACCCTTTTTGTCAGTAAATAGCTACGCTCCTACGAATATCAATGTATTTGAGATTATTCTTGATTGCAATTTTTGAGTTGAGCTACATCATCAACTCAAATTGCTAAGCATGATTCAATGTATTTAATTTCGCGAGACTTGGCTAGCCGCCATCTGATGGCAATATCAGACTATTCGAACCAGCTGTTATTGTGCATCAGTACTTTGTACGCAGCGGACAAATATTGTGACACGTAATCAATTGATCAACTAAAATGATTCATTCTTCCAAAATTATCACGATGCAAGTCACAATTTGCTTTTGCCAGCATGCATGACGTCACGAAATGACCTATATCGAGATTACACATAAATTTTCCAGTGAATCTGGTTATTAGTGTTGTGACATTTAATGTGTTAGCATGTCATGCATGAATTGATTTTATAAATTGTGGTATTTTTAGATCTATATTAATGTTATTCACAATCAATGTAAATAGAATACCAAAACTAGGAATTCCCCTTTGTGCTCATTTTTCCTCCAAATCTTTAAATTGGTGGCTGTACAAACTCGGTTTTTTAAAGAATGGCAAATATATTTCCCATTCTGCCAGGATGAATATTTTTGATGGATAGGATGAAAATTAGGGACAAGCTATAATTTTTATTGCAATGAAGCTATGTCGCAATGTTTAGATTCAAGTTATTAAGGTCATCAAGAGACCCTTCTGACCCCTGGCTCTGCCAGTGAGTACTCGTGAGGTTTTGATTTCTGAACAACCAGTGATAATTAAGGTGATAAGGTTAAGATTAAGGTGATAATTAAGGTCATCAAGAGACCCTTCTGACCCCTGGCTCTGCCAGTGAGTACTCGTGAGGTTTTGATTTCTGAACAACCAGTGATAATTCACCGAGCGAGATAGTGTAATGGGTATGCGTCCGGCTTCTCGAGCGGTAGGTCGTGGGTTCGATCCCCGGCCGGGTCATACCAAAGACTCGAAAATTGGTATCCGCAGCTATCCTGCTAGGCGCTCAGCAATCACGGATAGCATGGAGGAGAAAAAAAAACGGGGGCGCAGACTAGATGACCTCATGGGGCCGTATCGCAACTCCGTCGTCAAAGCATCTCCATGGTGCAGGCGAAAAAGAATATCATATCTCTCTCTCAACCGATTTATGAGCTGCATCGCAAATGTCGCAAAACAATGAAATCATAGGCTGCCCCTTGTCTTTTTAGGTGTTGAAGGGCTGGATTCGGACATGTATTCCGACACGAGCAGTACCATGGCTGGATCGGTGTCAAGCAGAGCATCCAGCACTTCTACCAGGAATACTGGGTTAAAATTTGCTTGTTTCTTTCTTTGTGATGATAAGCTCGAAGTTGTTAGGTTTGTGGTGGAATCCAGAAATTATTAACATCATGGTTATGCTATTCATCAAATTCATCAATCTATGCTATTTTATTCATCTTTACATTATTGAGTAGCATTATTTCTGAAGTGTAGAGATTATTATTGCCATTACTTGTCGTACATAATATGTTTGTCCATAATTTCCCATCAAAATATCAATTTTTCCTCACCGGCTATGGCTTTTGAAGCCAGTTCTACTGTGAATATAATTACACACCTGAAATTCTTTTTGTCAATAGTTATATGACAATGCAGCACTGGAGATATCAGTATCGAATCAAACCAACTCAAGATAATTCCTTTTTGTTATCATCCCAAATTCATAAAGTCTGTTTATTCACCGAGTCCCCCAAGAAAACAACGAAGCATCCATATAAAAAGACACAATAAAAACTAGGCGTACTATTTCATGATTCAATCGAATAGGGTGGGTCAGAGCAAGGCTATTGTTTCTAAACTCTCTCTAGTGTGTTGTAATGTACTTTTGATCATTTGCATGTCTCTGGCTTTAAATATATTTGCGGGATTGAATTACACTCATTGACAACTCGCAGTATAACTCAATGCTTGGCTCCGGGTAATTAAGGCTTTTTATCTGACCCAACAGGACAATGAATGGGACATATTTCAAACAATATGGAAGTATCAAGAAGATTATCTGCCAAGAAAGTAAAATCAGTAAATCACTGATTTCTTGCATCTGCAGATAAATTAACTATTACTTAATTAGCTTGTTTTATGGGTGTAAATTGTCAATTCCATTCCCAGGTTTTTGTGCTTTCTGGGCTACGTTTGCCTTGGAGATTCAAATAAGCAATCACCGCATGGTAAGCAGAGATGGCCGGATTTGGTATTTTCAAGTTCAAATCGTGTTCCAGATTTGAAATTCGGATCCAAATCCTAAAAATATATTATGAATCTCCTCGCCCTTTTTCAAATAGTTCTATGTCCAAATCTAAATGCAGGGAGTTATCGCTGATAACCTGATTGCAACCTCATCACTGATAGGAACAACTCCGCTCGAATAGGAGTGGCATGCACTTTCCTGTCGGACTAACTTATATATGAATAGTATATTTATATTGAAACTAAACTGAATATTTTCGGCTATCACTCGTCAGGGGTAATCGTCAGCAACTAGTAGAGAATTGGAAAGAACATTGTATATCAACAATTGTATCACAAAATAAGAGAGCGTTCAAAGGTTCAATGTACTATTTTAAGATGGTACAGAAACTTCTTTTGTAGACAAAGCTTGGGCTGATGTATTTTAATAAAGGTCGACTCCAAGGCCCCTTCCGATGACGCAAAATCTGTCATCTCGATAATTTTTCGCACAAGCGGGATTATCCAACAGATGTTTGCCAATGGCAGAATTTATGGCCTAGAACGCTCTGTGCACAAAAGGAGTTCGTGTACCATCTTAAAATCGTACACTGAACACTCTCTTATTTGAGATCTCATTCCATGCTGGTGACGTCATATTTTGTGATACGATTGTTGATATACAATGTTCTTTCCTATTTTCTACTGGCTGCTGACGATTACCCCTGGCGAGTGTCAGCCGAAGATATCCGGGTTCATTTCAATATGAATATACTATGCAATTGCATATTGAAGTTCTGTACCTCCAAGAAGCTCCTTGACTTATATTTGTGATACAACTCACAGCCGTACTTCTAAAAGCCGTAGGAAAAAAGAGAAGAAACTGTACTCCTTGAAAGAAGGAAGTAAATTTGAAGATGTCGCTCTCCTGCACGCTCTGAAGTCTGCGATCGTCGCGGTAGACAACATGTCAGGTAAGGCAGTGTTGTGAGAGAGGTGATCACGAATGGGACTTGGGTGTTGCAGAGAAACGCATCTCTTGGATCGGTTGGTACCCCGGTAAAAGTAATGTCGTAAATTCCGTGTGAATTACAAGTAGAAGTACCGTAACGATTTCCAAGACATGTCAAAACTACTTTACCTGAAATGGTGGTGTGAGAGTACTCAAGGAAGTAATTTTGAGAAGTGGATTGATAGATTAGGTTTTTGCAATTAATCAGAGGTGGCTATGCTCGGAATCGCACGGGGTAGCAAAAAGGTACTTCTAGTGTTTTATAGGCAACACTAGGTCTAGAATACTTACTTTCTTAATTACTTGGATATTACTACTTGTACTTACAGTAAACGATACTTCTACTTCAGTATCAATGATGGCTACATTGACCACGATCACCTCTGGAAGCTTTGCTGCTAACCTATAGTGACTAATGACAGCGACTCTAATATGTGCAATATATTTAGTCGCCG
Source organism: Botryllus schlosseri (assembly GCF_051294905.1). Lineage (NCBI taxonomy): Eukaryota > Metazoa > Chordata > Ascidiacea > Stolidobranchia > Styelidae > Botryllus > Botryllus schlosseri. The sequence goes on along the minus strand of NC_137245.1, from coordinate 19,694,074 downwards.
TGATACAGTTGCTATTCGGTGCGTTTGCTATGACGTTTCACTCAAAAGTGATGAAGTCAAGTCCAAAAACTGGATTTTGTTTATTTATATAATCTGAAGTGTATGGAACGTAAGTGGTTGTTACTGGTGCGTTTATTCGCCCTAAGCTTTTCAACGGACTCTCATCAGGGTTGACGGTCAGTAAATGTGGGTGTTTTGAAGTAAAAATAAGGCATTGGAATGGTGGAAAAATATTTTTATTTCAAATAATTGCACGATATCTCAACTTGAGGTGGGATACTCCGCATACCACCGTGCAGCACATGTAGTGATATTGGATTTCTTGAATGTTTTTACTTCCTGTTTTATCACTAATCCTATCTAGCCGTTTGAGAGCATGGAAAAGAATCGTTTGATATATATTGAACAAGGTGGATTTGAACGTAGTTTTAATAGTAATAGATACAGATGTGTATAGTGCCATGCATAGTGGTATTGAATCACTACACTGACGGTATCATCTACTTGGCTCATGATTCAGGTTCACAAGTCAAGGTAGAATAGAGTAATGTTTATCTCACGTTTTCAAATTAGCGATTTTGGTCTGCGCACCAGTGCAGCATTACGTGTGATTCACAGCACCGCCACTTCCAAAGCAATCCTACATGTTGCTGACTCGGTTACGGGAAAGACGCAGTTAATTTTCCAGGCATGATCTGTTCTTGGATCTATCGATCTCTTGAAATGTATATGCGTAACTGCAGGTACCCACCCCATTTGTTAATACAATACAAGTTCATGTTTACTCATATAATTTCATTACTTCAAAACATCACCAAGTTGTTGTACAAACTGCATTCATGAGATTTTTCTCTTAATTCTTTTTACTGGAAAGTAACTTGACTGGAAAGCCTTGTTTTACGTGTGACCGGTCATTACGATGACTGAAGCACTCAATTGGAAGTAGTGTACCAAAACTACTCGCTATCATGCAGACGTATGGCGGTTCGCCTGCTGAATCAATGTCATTGATTATACTACAAGTTTTATGTGCACAATTACGATTGCAGCGGAATCTTGCATTACTGTAGTCAATGACAATTGGATAGAAGCGCACTGTAATGACAGCAGGTACATTATTTTACTTCCTTGACAAGAACGCATGTTCGATGACAGTATGAAGATTAAGATTAGATTGCACCATAAGAACGATTTTTTTCAAAATCGTGAAATCATTTTCTTGCTGTGTTAGAATATATCAGTTGCACAGCTCATCGCTGATAGTTTTCTACCCTCACCATTCTTTTTAGTTCTAGCCGTTTCTTATTTGTCATTCGGCTTTTGCCATGTAGGGGTCGTGACAGCCAATTAGTGATACGATTATTGGCTGAAGTTTTACACTGCCTGACATTCCTGATGCAACCCACCCGTGGGACCGGCACTGGAACTGAGTTTGCTGGTTAGTGACCTCCATGAGACATGACAGTGACAGCCTGCAGATTGCTCTAACCATTGAGCTATAATTTGCTGTTCCAGCTATAACCCATGCTAACACAACATAAACAGGTGGCTGACGGCGCATTCAAATTTTCACTAAGAATAGCGAATCAACTATTGGTGACGCTACCAGTAATAACGTAGAATGAGACAAAACGAGTATAAAATTCTGCCATGACAAATCATACAATTCTCAGATAAGATTTCTAAATCCTGAATGTTTATTGTAATCTGTGATAAAGATCATTTGTGCGGTTTGCATTCTACCTGTGTAGCAGGGATGTTTGAACTGCGTTTACCTGGCAAGCATGACCAAAGGTCTACTTGACTACATGCAATATTGTCTTTGTTTCAATACAAGCAGCTAGCATTGCCTGTTGGTGACCAGAAATATGGCAGAGTGTTGGTTTTCTCTCACAGTGAATATGTATAATATGGACAACTGCGGATAATTAGTTATGATGCAATTGATGAGCACAGCTAATATAATGATTAGTGTGATTAAACAAATCCGACATTTCCATTGATACTATGCACCATTCCTTGTTCAGCTTGTGTCACAGTCCTGGTAAAACTAAGTAATGGTCCATATAAAAAGCTATCGATTACCTGTATATGTGCAAAAGTATGTAATTTCAATTACCACCACTAGTCCTACGATTACAAATAACTGCCTCATGCTGCTGTCGGCTAAGGTGATTTTTATAGTAACAATCAATTTTTTTATAATCCTGAGCAGGACTGTTTAGAATGCTACATGAGGATGGAATCTGACCCACGAGATGTAACAAAGTATGAATTCAACTAATGACTTCCTCTGGCTTTATATCAGGTATATTTTCAGTGGGGAAACAAGCGTAAGCTTTAATGGCATTTTGAGATCCATCGAGACACACCAAGTTGGTCTCCCAATGAAGCTGGTTTAATCTGACCAAAGCATGAAGAAATATCCCTTCCTACCACACTCTCAGGCTCAGCCATTGATTTATTAAAGATAGCCAGTAGCCTTTGAAAATTTAAATTGATGCATTGTATTGCACAGGCAGGAAGTACAGCTGTTGGTGATTCTGTTGAAGAAAGTTACCAAATCCAAGTTGAAGGCTTCAAGTTAGAAAGTTTATCATGATCACATAACTTACATTCATTATGTTGTCATTTATAAATATACACCGATTAAAGCGTTAGGTTCATGAAGTCAACATTTGTTCAACAAATTGACTTATAAGGCTGGTAAGCACTGTGGGTATTTTCAATGCAAAAAGGAAATATTTGCTGAGCTAACGTTATTGTACTAGCTAGGTACTAGTGACGGTGTTACTACAACACGCATCACCTAATATAGTCAGTAGTCACTACTATCCACTAGCCTGATATGCGAAATCGCCACACAGCCTGGAGTACATCCAAGTCTAGGATTGCGCAGTTTTCTGCTACACTATGCCCATTCGATGAGTCAGAATTGTTCGGAAGTTAAATGGAGACTGACGCTCATGACTAGACGCTTCCTGTGTCAGTAAACTAATTGTTCACGCTCATGGATGTATTAAGAATTGCCCGCAGTAAGAAGATTGCATTCTGGTTGTAAGTGGCGGAAAATAATGAAACTTCACATGGTTCTTAAATCTTGTTATTAGTCCTTGAATAATATCAAAATATGGATACATAAACACATTTTAGGCCTAGACAAAAAAGCAAGTAGTACATTGCGATTTGAGCAGTGTGGTTTGCCTTTTGTCACATTCCATGGTCAGCAGGCACTTGATGTAGATTGTTCCGAATATAGATACCACGCGTCGCAGGCACAAAGAAATATTGCTATAACGCAGTCTTTACAGATTACATCAAAGTAGCAAGTGCGTGCATCACAGATTCGTGAAGTAAAGCAGAACTTTCACTGAACTTTAGCTTCTAATTGTGAAGGAATGTTTCTTGTCGATACTGGCACCATGAAAAAAGCTAGACGAAGATACGGGCCAGCCCCACCCCCCTGTGTAAAATCCGTATGCGATCAAAATCGAGGGGTTCGAACAATATTTTCAACGCCACAACAAGCAGAGAGTTTAGTGTCTCGATATAATTTTTCTATGTATTTACTGCATTCGTATGATTTCGAGAACGCTTTCGTGTCGGAATCGGATTCTCAAATGGCCGTCAATCAGTTTGATCAATGCTCTACAACAAGGAAAATTTGCAACCTGCGTCACAAGAATTTGATTTTTACTTTCGCAACAGCCAGTCTATAGTTATTCCTCCTCCTCACAAGCGTCACCGCCCTTCTGTTCCAGCATGCCTTCCAACGTCGCCACGCGCTTGTTGAGTTTGCGCACTGTCGCCTTAACCTTCCGCATGTCTTCGACGAGTTCGTTCAAATCGACCCCTTCGGGCACTCCGTTGTTGGCTGGCGCGGAAGCGTGCGCCGCGGATGCTTTTGGCACGGGTTTACGCACCGTCGTCGCCGGCTTACTGACTGGTTTTGCCTCACCTCGTTTGGAAGACGAGCCGGCTTCGAACGCGACGGTCTTTGGAGGCTTGTTAGCTCCTCCGAGCCACTCTTCAGGCGTCAACGCTGGTTCAGACGATGCGGTCGCGGGGTAGAGATCGGTCTGAAAGTGGTCGGATTTTCTCGGCACTACTAAACTGACAGGCTCGCATTTGGCGAGCCCGAGTTTATAGAACCTCGCGATCTCGGTGGTGGCCGTGTTTACGCATCTTTTCGGTAAGAAGCAGCCACCCTTTTGACTGTCTGACGACGAGTAGGCGGACAAATAGAATATCTCGGCCTTCTTTTCATCGACCTCGTAGTATTTGACGGTAGATTCTCCCTTTCCGTACAAATACAATATGCACAAGTCTCTGTCGTAGTATGCATTCACGGCTGCGCTTCCGCTATCCAACTCGAGCTCGTTTTTCTCCTCGAGGCTGTCTTTGTCCCAGATGAAGATAGACCGGTTAGCGGTGCGATCGCACCCAATCGTCATGAGATCTCCGTTGTTCAGGAACACAAGTTTGGCAGGCTTCATTCCGGAGTAGATCTCGTCATTCCGTTTCAGGACTTCGCCAGACCTCGGATCTGCCACGATCAAGCCCATGTTTCTGTTGACCTTCGTGGTAATGCCAAGCTTGCTGCCATCTATATTCCAAGCTAAATTATTCGGCGCAGCACCCACGGTAATCTCGGCAATCGGCTCAGACGGAGTCAAGCAATTCCATACAGTAGCAAATTCTTCGTACCCACAAGCTGCGATTATGTAGTCAGCCGAAGGATGCCATTGAATCGAAGTTACTTTCCTTGTGTGTTTGTCTTTGAGTTGGTAATGAGCATCGTCGGCAGATATAGACTCCGTTAGACCACCTTCAGGAATCAACCAAACTAATATGTCCCCAGCTTCATCAGCGCTCGCAAGTAGACAATCGTTAAACGGCGACCACTGAACATCCAGCACTTTTTCTTTACAATCGAGGAACAGCATGACATTCTCTTCGCATCTTCCTACTTTTTCCAGTGGGATGATGAAAATTTTTTTGTCTTTTAGTATCGCGAGGAACTTTTCACTGACAGCGCAATTAGTATCTCCAAGCCCAGAGGTTTTAATGCCATTATAGCAAAGGTCGGTCTTTGCCGCTGTCCCGAAAATGTGACGAAATTTGCTTGATCTCACGAAGGACATGATTGGCGTTGTCTCGATGAACCAATAACTAGCACTAGTAATTTATTGCAAATATACCTTTTGAAAATCAGACATGTTATGGCAGAGTTCTTGCCACTGCAAAATATTGATATGCAAAGTGTAATAAGGGCTCACAGCTATTCGGATCCCATATCATAGTGATGCTCAGCAACAACAACAAGTATATGTCATTTTCAGGCACTGTTGGTAATCGTAAAGATAAGATAATCAAGTTGCACCACTAAGAAGACACGAGGCAACCCGTTTTGAATTGACCTAGGGCTATGTTCATACGGACTGGTTTTACGCATAGGCGTGGCCAATCCACTTAAAACGCTGATTGTGCGAACTCTGAACTACCGTGTCTGGACTACCATCAGCATACAAGTATGGCGCGTTGCTAAACGTTAAGTCGCCTAACTGCTTTATACATCTCTGCTTTGCACGGTATTCCTGGACATTTCTTTCGAGTCTAGTGAAGCGTATCAAATATTGCCACCACGCCTAGACGGATCTAAAATGATATCGTACGAGTTGCTTCCGCAGTACCCCAAGCAATACACCATTCCAAGCCGAACAACTTCATAAGCGATTGCTCCCATTGCTAAGTGCCAAGCTGACTGAAACGCCTACCGGCGTTCGTCTGACTATCAATACCATAATAGGAAGTGCTGGCATTCAAGATAATGGCGTCAGACATATTGCGTTAATGAGTTCCGTAACACTGGATAATTTGTACTTGCTAGTAAATAAACTTGGCAGCCTGCGTGAATACTGTTTAATCGGCATTGTTTGCGCATAGAAAATCACCGGTGTTCCTGGTAGGTTATCGCTTTCGGTTCGCTGTCTGCTATATTCGCACAGTCGCGCTGAAGGTACGACGCTCGAAATTGCGTCACACGCCTTTCCGCTCTTCGAAATAAAGAAACGTCGGAGCGGCTGAGTATCTTTTTTTATTTATCGAGGGCGTAGAGAGTGGTAAAATGCGTGGATGGTAAAGGTAATCAAATCGTGCGTCACGGATCCGGTGCAACTCTACAATATGAATGGCGCGATTACGTTGGAATCGCAAAATCATTTCGGTGTTTGCAATCGCAAAACTTTGATTGTTCGTCATGCTGCAATGAGTCTGAGTGACGTAGCCTATTTGCATCCGAGAGCATATCATACCCAAAGCGATTCGCCCACCTAGCAAATATGTATGTTGGGTCGGACTTTTGGTTTGTGTTCAACTGCAGATTATATTTCGGTCTCAGATTGTATCGATTGACCGCTCGACCAATCGACAACGTGAAATTTGCGCTAGTTTTAGTGCTCGAATCAAATTCTGGTTTGGGACACATCCTGAATCCTGATTCTACGACGGTCACAGAGTCGGTACCGCTGCAAATTAACGAATGAGTATAGCAACATATGCCTACTGTTCAGTTTAATCAAAAACATCGCATGGTTCACGTTCACACCACGGAAAAGATTATTCAATCATCCGCGTGAAGGTTCTTTCCACTCGTTTCGGACATCACTTTATTTGTCCTATTTCTCTTTTTTATGGAATTGAATATGCAGCAGGTCAGAGATCGCCAACTCGAAACGGGTCGTGAGCCACTTTTCGAATTTCGCACAGGCCGCGGGCCGCATGAATTCAATATCGATAGAACATGGGCGACATAAATTAACAACCACGCACAACGCTGTGCTCTCTAAGATGGGCGACGGGCATAGTTACCACAATAGAGACAATATCAAATAAATATATATGCAACAAAAAAATATTATTTTCATCACTTTCATTCTATTTTTAACCATGAGCGGCGCACGATACCTGACAAACACTTTTCAGCGGCTAAAGAATAGATAGTGCGGTTAGCTAGACATGGTGCTTGCTAGAAAAAACTATCTCCTATAGCAGGGACGGGAAACATCCGGTCTGCGACGGGATTTTGTCCGGCCCGTCTTACATGATAATGTGACCCGCCGCTCCAGTCTGCCGGGATTCCCCACTGTTCGCTTACTACAGCGCGGGGTTGTAATGACTCGAGTCACGATTTTTTGATGACTCGACTTGACTCGAGTCATTTTCTCAAAATACGAAAATGTCTCGACTCGAGTCAATTTGTGTATTGACTCGACTTGAACTCGAGTCATTGCGCATGACTCGAACCAAGTCACATGACTCGAGATTCAGCCAGCCAAGACCAACATTTCATTGTAATTTCGAAGAACAGTAAAGTAACCACCCTATTGCGATTACGTCTATTGGTACTGGTACTTGACAATGCGACCAGAAACTGTTAAAAGTGAGGAAAAATAGTATATTATAAATGCGAACCATTCGATATCACCAAACAGAGTTATAAGAGTGGCTTTAACAAGACTTTTACTGGAAACTGAGCAGTCAACACAATGACTTGGACTCGGACTCGAGTCATAATACAATGACTCGGACTCGAACCTCTGCTCGATGACTTGGACTCGGACTTGACTCGGTGGTCAATTGAAAATGACTCGACTTGGCTCGAGTCAAAACCGTAAAAGTGAGAATGACTTGTGACTCGGAGCTTTGTGACTTACACCGGTTCTCAACCGGGGGTCCGCGAAGCCTCAAAATAGTTGATAACCTAATTTGTATTACATTGAATTCGAAAAATCACGAGGCAGGTTCGCTTCATTACATAAACTCCAGAGCTCACATCAACAGAATGGCCACCCGAGATGAAATATCCTACCGTGCAGACTCATATTAATTGTGAAATTGCCAATGTAGCCTACTGATACAAACATTTTGCTGTTTAGAGTTGTTCTGTTGGGGATTGTTGAAAAAATGTTTGGATTAGTAAGGTCAATCACGGTGACTTCGAAATGTTTGGAAAAATCCATTCTCTCCTGTGATATTCACAACCATTATATCTACACACCAATTTTTGAGAATCTAGGCTCAATTGTTTATGAAATATCGCAATTTTAAATTCTGCATTCCGTAGCAGCACCTTAGGGCCTTAAATACGATTTATTACTTGTTTAATATGATTGAGGGTGAATTGGCGAATAATGTATCATTTCAGCAATCCGGCCCGCCAAGTACTTAATTTTCCTATATCTGGCCCGCCGACTGGAGAAATAGCCAGCCCTGTCCTATAGTAAGCTTGATCTTGTTGGGAAGCCCCAAGTCGTTAGTCGCCCCAAGTCTATTACACGTCAAGGCAGTGCCCCCATTCATATGAGCTCATTCTTCCTCCATGGAGTGTTATTACCATATAGCTGAAGCCGTATCAGCTATTGAGGAATAGTGATGTTGGTATATTCTCTATATTGCCCAAGCTCCACCACTTAATATTGCGCATCCGTGAGTAGTGCGGCGTTAGTTGATACCTTATTTTGAACGCCCTCATTATATATAAACTTATTCTCATTTTTTAACAGACGAAGTCGCCGTTCTAGCGTCCCATCTCCGACTGCTGCGCTTTGACGACTTTTCCGCGGGGCTTCTGTCGCTCCATCGTGACGTACGGGCTCTGATTGCACAGTTGTTGCCCACAATTTGGTGCGACGCGATGTTTAGCAACGATCAGCGTGCCACCGGTCCCGAGTCGACCGCAAACAGTATTGTAGCCGCAATGCAAAGCAAGCCGAGCGCGGTGGAGGACTCGAACCCGATGTTTTCCGGTTAGTGCTTCCGCGTTATCAGCGTGTATGGCTATCCAGGATGAATTTTTTGATTTGATTATGATTTTTTTTTAATTTGAGGGTGAACGTGACGTCATGGATCCGTGACGCCTTTCATCTCCATATCTATCACAGTGGTTATTCACGTTTAGTAACACGGGGAACAGTTACTCTCATCTGCAAGCCTTACATTTCAATGCTGGTGTACGAAATGAACGCAGCATCAACAGAAGCGTTAAAAGGACAAAACCATTGAGACATGATTTTAACAAAAAACAAGGAGATAATAATGGACATTTGCTGCAAATCGATGTCTGTCTTGACTTCTAGCGAAACCTTGGGGCTAGTGTGAATCACTAATCTATGCAATGTATGCATACAAAAATTACGAATATGGGAATTTTCCTATACATTCAACACCACTTACTCCTGACTTGATCTTGGTTTGATTCCACAGGACGTATACTATTTACGTCCGCAGTTATCACGCCTTGCGGGTAGTTGGGCGCAATGTTCCCTACAAGCTGCGCACGTGCGCAAATGCGCAGTGATGACACGGTCTCTGCGCACAGAAAATCCAAATTCCGCACTGCACAAAATATCCCAAGTGATGACTTCTTTTTCTTCTTTTTAGTCGTTACGCACTGTTGTCCAAGGGTCTGCGCAGTGTGTTGGCGAGTATGCGCAGACTCGTCAATACTTAGAGGGAACATTACTTGGGCACTAGCATGTTGAGGCACTGGAGATGGGCCCGCATCGCTACTATGAGTGCTCATTGCTCACCGTATACTCGCGAGAAATAGATCTCCTGTCATAGACTTCTTTACCCGGCAAAATATACAATTTTGGTGTTACGCATTCACGGTGTTTCGACATCTATTGTCGTTTTGCATAAGGTCGATTTTGATTGCTGAGCTGTCGACTGATAGCGCGACCCACATTCATTGCAGGGTTTTAGATAAACCTGTAACCCTTACGATGAGACTCTGGATTCGACCTCGGTCGGTCTTTAACTTGCTTCCCATTCGCGTTGCAGCATGCAGTGGAACGCAATAATTGCCGCCGCATAAAACATTGTAATCTAGTATCGAATAATATCGATTGTACTTCTTTTCAGACTTGAGCATTTTCATACCTCCCAAGTTTGATGCGTAACAGCGTTTGAAGAGTTATCGGGATGAGTTTGGACGGTCAAGAGTTGGGAAACAGCCCCGAAAATTGTGTGGCTCTGTCAAACCAGCGGCGGATGGATGAACCTTTAGCGTTGTTGTGAATTTGTTCAGGTGTTGTAAGCTTGTAACGTCATCGCTGTCATTGCGAAATGTCTGGTTCGTGACTTCACATGCCGGAATTACAGCTATATGCCTCCCTGAAGTGTGTCTTGATGGTAGCGACATAGTTTGCCGGAGTAAGCGATTGTGCCATAGCAGCCGTCTGAGAGATAGGTGAACGATTTAACAGCAGGGATATAGTCGAAGTTGCTACTCAAGTGCAGAAGTGTCAATTTCGATTAGATATTGAAGATATAGAAGCCACTCAAGTGTTGTGTTTCGGATGCCCTGATGTGGGCTCGGCTTCACGCAGTTTTCATGACAATTTCTCTCCTAAAAAGGGATTCAAACGTAACCCGGAATTACACTCTACTTTACAAAATCAGAGGCGAATAAAGTAAGTAATTTTGACAAAAACAATATCTGTTACGTGGTGCTGGAATATATATATATCGACTTTTCAATTAGATAAAATAAAAAGGGCAAAAGAAAACAGGAAACAAAAGAACATCGAGATAATCAGTTTTGGGCTCGTGTTAGGCGTCTCCAACGTAGGCAGTCGTGGGCGTCTTCAAGCGACAGCCCGCGTTGAGCTAGATCAGTCTCCATTGTCGAGCGCCATGTTTTCCGATTCCAGCCACCTCTGCGCCATGGCTAGGCGGGAATGTGATTGATGATGGCGGCGGCTGGTTGCTCGTCTTGATGCCGCACTAGATGGCCGATTGGGCGGAAACGTCGTTCAGCTGCCAGTAGACGGCATGGGACCGTTCCTGTGAGTTCTCGCAATGCATTCGTGGATATATGCTTCGGATGGTGAATGCCGCGTGCATAGCGGAGGAGTGCGTATCGTGGTTAGCGTTGAGCGTCTTAGCCAGCTTCTCTGTCAGCGTGAGTGCCTCTATTCCGTAGAGAAGAACCTGCTCGACAGTGGCACGGAAGATACGGGTCTTGAGCTAGGTTGAGGCACTTCAATGGAAGAGGCTATGTAGCCGTCTTGCCACGCCCCAGGCCTTTGGTCGCCTCGCCTTAAGCGCCTTTTCAGAGTCAGTGACGTCAATACCGAGGTATACAAAACTCGTTACATACTTGAGATCGATTTTTCCCAGTTGAATTGGTGTCGCGTTCTCCGGTAGAGCTGGTATGGCCAGAACCTCAGTCTTCTTGGCGTTGATCTGGAGGCCAGCAAGACCGGCGGCGGACGCTAGCTGGTTAATGAGGCGCTGTGCCGATTCGGTGTTCGGAGCAAGCAAGGCTAGGTCGTCTGCGTAGGCAAGAAGTAGTCTAAAATGACCACTTGAGTTAGTAATGCAAGTAGGTGAAACCTACTTGAGTTTACCGAAAAAGTATTAGTACTGTTACTAGCCGTCTTTGTTTCGCAGTGAACGAGCAATGGCAGGTAGAGGCGTGCAACACAATGTCGTGTTGCCAGAGGAATGCATAGGCGTGAAAACTCTGTTAACAAAGTAGGCCTATGTCGTTCGCAGCGCTCACTGACATCATTTCTCGCAGAGAGCCTAATCGCCTATGGTTAGAGAGTTGACCGTGTTTGGTTTTAAATTAAGGTAGCATTTGTGGATCAGTCTTCAATTGGTGAAGTGGACCACGCGACAAGAGATGTCCCCATCTTGAACAGGGCGGTGTCAGTTTATCAGGGGTGGTCAAAAGTAGTCACCTTAGGGTTGAATTTGTTTAAAACATGTTTTTAGAGCCATGACGTCACGACTCTTTAATTTTGACGTTACAGTGACTTGACATTGACAATTAAAAATATAGGGTAAATAATATGACGAAAACGACTTCCGATCATGCACTATCGTAAACAGACCAAAAATATCTTTGACCGGACTACATCGTAATGCAGCATTTTTACGGTCGGCGGTCATCCTCCTCCTCATCATAACACCCTTTCCGTACCAATGACCTATATCTACTTGCTATAACACTCTTGAACCGACGAAGATTTCGTCACTCCACATCGTAGGTAGGCCTATATACGTCGACTATAATGGGTGCAAATCGTCCGTAGGCTACATGTGAGCTACTTGTTTCTTCGAAAGTATTTACGCAATTGTGGCATAATTATACATTGAATTGTATTTATTTAAAATACATTTGCTTTAAACAATGTTAAAAACATATTTTAAATAAAGTGCTCTAAAACACCGTTCGTTATAAATGTAACCCTAAGTCACCTACATTACTTATGCAGACAGGGTTGACATGCCGCACTAATTTCTAAGAACTTGTCCATATGTCATTTTGTCCGTATAAGGCCGTGATCAAGACTGGCCGTGATGACCTTTCTTTATCCTAGCCATCAGTTTACCAAAAGACAGTGGATAGGTGACATTCGGACTGAGCGAAAGTGATAAACTGTTTTTTGTTGTCATCAGTTTACTGACATCGCGGTTTTGATCTAACAGTCTTTAGTTTTTCATCCATGTCGACGGCAACACTGCCTGTAGAATTATAGTAATAACTTCATAAATTTCTATTCAATTGCAAGTAGAGATTGCTATTTTCAAGACGTGTCAAAACTACTTCAAGTGTAAGTAAAAACGAAAGGGATTAAAAGAACCCGATTAAGAAGTTTCGAAACGTAAATATGGTCGAGGATTCGTATACTTTCGGCAGTTAATTGCTGTGCGGCCAAAGATGGAAAATTACAAAATTTTTGCTTTGGCAAATTAGATTATTTAAAATAAAAATTATAGCTATACATGTAAAATATGCATTTTACTCCAAGTTCGATTAGAAATTGAACTACTGAATTTGTAAAAACAAAAATTACAAGCTCAGTTCATATCAAATCAAATTTCATTCTCGTAATCGTGGAAACGACAAATGCCTATACACACCAAGCTTACTTCGTTTCAGTATAGAAATTAAACATGGAACGGCAACGACCGATTTTGCAGCTTCGTTCCGCTTCGCCGGGGCTGGAGTGGAGAATCGTTTTGCGTAAGCGACTGTAGGATTTCTGGCAATCCAAAAGCCATCTTCCCGAGCGCAGAAATTATTGAATCTGGTCTTGATCGACAGCTACTGTTGTACCGATTCCGAAAATATACATTAAAATATTGATCAGGCACTGATCCACCTAGAATCTGTCCTCCAAGTCTGAAATATCGGCATTGTTTAGAACAATCGGGTAACCGCAACACATCATCATCATCATTGGTTTATTAGCAATTTTATCAGTTCAATACACCACAAAAAATGCGATACAATGAATAGACAGGAAGATGTCGAAGCGACTTGGATTTGTCAATGGAATCGGACACCCACCTTGGCCTAGGCGTAGTAAAGAGGAGGCATGCACACTGAATGAAAGTAAAAAATACAGTATAGAAAAAGAAAGCGACAAGAAATAGGGCGGCATGTCATGGGAAGCGAGATCGATAGGTCAGTCGTGGTCCGGTAATCTTGAGGATGGACTGTATTTATTTAGTAGTAATTGCTTGTATTTCGACTTGAATGTGGACATGCTCGTCGACTGTCGGATGGCCGGCGGGATACTGTTCCACACAATGACCATAACAATGAACCGTTGCGACTCTCCGATTGTTCGAACAATGCCGATATTTCAGATTGGAGGACGGATTCTAGGTGGATCAGTGCCTGATAATTATTTTACTTTATATTTTCGGAATCAGTGCAATAGTAGCTTTCGATCAAGACCAGATTCAATAATTTCTGCGCTCGGGAAGATAGCTTTTGGATTGCCAGAAATCCTACAGTCGCTTACGTAAAACGATTCTCCACTCCAGCCCCGGCGAAGCGGAACGAAGCTGCAAAATCGGTCGTTTCTGTTCCATGTTTAATTTCTATAGTTTCAGGCTATACATGCAGTTTTTTTGGAGTATTTTCAGGAAAACCAGATATCAGATTGGAATTAAAATTGGAGTATATAGAAACGTTTCACAAAGTTGTCCGAGTCTGTTGGCATATACTTTTGAAATTGCATGTTCACGACTAACGCAAAATGACTAAAATGACGTTACGAACAGGTGCGATATTCGAAAATATATTCACCCATTACTGTGATGGCTATATCGCACGCCATTATGACGATTTCACATATAAAACTGATGTAATAAAACTACTTTCTATTGTTCGTAATTCAAAGTGTCAAAATTAAAAACATACCGTAGTGAATATTGCAGGTAGGCCTATAAGCAAAGCCTACTTAAGTTCTTCGAAAAGATAGTAGGCCTAGTAGACTACTTAGTTTCTGACTAACTCTGCCTTCGGTGTTGATCACTATACGCCTCAACTGGCATCACCATGTTAACCTCACAACATTTTGGTCCCTATTTCTCATTGTGTCGACTCAATGCATCATACACCTCAATTCGTGTTTAATCGGATCATTTGGATGACACAGTAGCCTCGGGCCTAATATGCAAATCGTTCAAATATGCAAATCGTTTCAAGTGTAACGAGGGTCTGGATCTTGTAAAACGGTGGACCAAGGTTGCATTTTAACAAAAATCAATTGAAAAAAACATGTTTAATACAAGGCCCCTATTTAAAACATGTTTTTATTGTTATTTTTTTAATACATGACGTCACGAATATACAATTGTGACGTCAAAGTGGTTTGAAATTGACAATTGAAAATATATAGCTCCTTTGACGAAATAGGCTACCCGTTGAACCGAATATTTTGAGGGTTGCAACCATCCCATATCGTTAGACATCGGGCATCGGCTATATCGGGTGGTAATTGTCCGTACGCTCATGCGACATGTTTTTGGAGAAGTATTCACACAATTGTGGAATGATTTTACTACTTAAAAAACACAATTTTGATTTTTTCAATAGGCCTTTGTTTAAAACACTGTTGAAAGCGGTGTTTCTTAACCTTGTCGCCAGCGCCCTCCAGGGGGCAATTTAGATTTTGAAGGGGGCGGAAACGTTCGGCGGGCGAAATGGGGGCGCTGGGCTCAGGGCCCAGCGGGGGACTCTTATTAACATTCCACAAAATCTGTCAAATCTCGTAATTCTTCGTCCCGTTACGCGCGAAATATATGCTGACGATGTTAATAACATGTTTTCATGTATGCAGTGGTTTATTATAATGCATACAAAATAAATTGAGAGCATTTCTGGATCGCCAGCTTCCCGTTAAAATACTCCCATCGTGCTACCTCGGGTTGTTTTCCACAAAATGTTTCGAACAAGGTATTTTATCCCGCAGCGAACTGCGCGTCGAAATCGAAGAAAAAGCCACAGAACCACTTTTATGAGTGAGGGCCCTTTGTACAATGAAGATGCTTTGAATCTTTTGGGTCAAAATGATTACCTAAATATAATTATATTGGAGATCTACAAAATTGAATCTTCAGAATATTTCTTCATAGTATCATAAAGGATGATAATGTTTAGTGTTGTGACCCGCAACCTTATACATGAACGTTTTATGGAATGGAATGGGTTGTGTTTCTTTGGAATACATTCATTATTCGAATAATTCTTTGAACCGATAGCAGACGATATAGATAATATTAGGATCTTGGTTGCTTTCACACCCTATTTAGCGTCCACTTGCAACGTAATAATTTTATTTATTACACGAGCTTTCGGAGCTCCGCTCCTTCTTCAGGTGTTCGTTGATTCATTATTCGAGCAGATGGCATGAGCCCGTATTCGATGGTTGTTATAACAACATTGATTCGATCCCGAATATAGCACATACAATTATCGTAGCCTTAATTAGTCGACTGGTCTTCTGGTACGATTCAAGCTATTTCCAATAGTGAAGTCCCAACCCGAAAAGACCCACCGGACTTGGAAATTTTACCCCATGTTCCAACTATACCGTCCTTATTTTTGTGGTTGGGGGCGCCAGACCCAGGCAATTTTTGAAAGGGGGCGCTGCAGGAGAAAAGGTTAAGAACCACTGGTTTAAAACATGTCTTAAACAAAGTCTTTTAAGCAACCATTTGTTTTAAATGCAACCCTAAGTGAGCCGCACACGAGTGCAATGCGTGCATGCATAAATGGGCAAAAATATATAAAGTCGTAATTTTGTTTATAGTAGCATGGTTTGCGTGTCTGTGGCGATTGGGCATGTTTCCGGAATAGTTTTACGAAATTGGGTCCGGGTAGATCTCAGCGGGGTGCCATAATCATTTTGTATCATCATTGATAGAAATTATGCAAAAAAACAATTCCAAATAATACAGCAACAACACCAATGTCGCTCTTCGGCGATGTCCCTTTTGCAGTCGATTGGAAAGCGGATAGAGTGGTTGGTGTGACCGCATTCGTAAGGACAGCAGTCACATCAGAAGTCTCGTTGGTGAACTTCGTGGTTTCGGTCGCTCCAGGCAGATTACATCGATTCGTGGAACAGCACTTCGTTGCGCGACAGTAATCGGGTGAGGCGCAATCAGCTGATCGAACCTTCCCGCCCATTTCGAAAGCCTGAACGATTGAAAGACATTATATTTATATCTGATATCCGTTCATAATTCAGGTTGTTGACACTGTAAGCATCAACTGTGTACGATCGTGATCTGCTACCAATTGGTGGCATTTGTTACGTCGACCTCGCTAAGAAAGTTTTGTCTCACTGTATGAGTTCGATCAATTCTATTCTAGGAGAATTGAGATAAAGATGCTAATCACAATTTTATGGAATTATGTAAGTTGAAATCCTGTCTGGGTTGTGATAATAGCCTACAGGATGGTCCGTAACGAATTACTTCTACTTTTATAGGGTAGGCTACCCTGCTCTATGTAGATTTCTCACACTTGCACCGCACTTGATCAAATGGATATGTTTTTGATTTATAATAGTCGATTTGGGATGAGTTTGCATCACTTTTTGAGGGACCGTGACGTTAACTGAATGTATTTTCCAAGCTTATTCCTCTTTGTAAGGTAATTGATCATTTTACACTAGTCGCGAGGATACCTTTTGCAGTTCAGCAAATAGCCACCTTCGATAACCCGCTAAAATCATGCGCATCCTCCAACAAATCTACTTTTTGAAACAACTAACTCCAGTAGTTTTCATTTTCTTCTTCGACAGTGCTTTTGACATGTCTTGGGAATTCCTACGTTTCCTTGTAACTGAGCAGAAATTCGTGTCACTACTTCTACTTCTACTTGAGTAGCAACGCTGTCTGCTTTGACCTCCTATCCAATTACATGCCGAAGAAATACTTTTGAGAAGCAACCCTTGCTGTGGATGCTGCATGTTCATTGTTCATGTTCATCCATGCAGACAGTGTTATATCATATGTTGTATCCATTCGGTCACATTACCATGCACAACTCTTTCTCTTTGCATCTTCTAAAACCAGACGCAGGGCAACTCGACGATAAGCAGTAACATTCCAAAGTTCTGGAGCCGTTCTTCGTCAACCGTGTCACTGATCGCCTTGTCTGCATTTTTAAGTCGCCATAAGTCCGTCGACTTCGGTATTTGGCTGTTGAAAATGAATGGGAATTCGTTTGATATGAGTTTCAAGATCGGCGGCGCGGTCGGCAGGTCTGTAAATCGGACTTGATATCATGCTGAAAGGTCTTCCTATAGCGCGTGCATGACGCCGAATACATTGCTGGCCTATGGCCTATTTCGTGAATGTGTTGATCCCATATCAATCTGAGGCATGTACTAGAGATTTTGGCAAATTATCCAGGAAATATAACAGCTCTTCGATGGGTCCTAAGGAACCTTATATTGACGTAAATCAGACCAATTGCCATGTTCCAACATATTTTGCTATAATGCCAACGATAAATAGGGACTGAGCCTTGTCTTCGGTTCGTCGATGTGAATAGGCTAGCCTAAATACCACATAATATCTCTCAGGACCAGAGCGGCCAGTAACAAAGTGCTTAGGCCTACTTATGATTTTCGACTGCTTCCGGTGCTATACTTTAACAGTTTTTTGAGGCAAAACAAGCACCCTATAGCCTACTCACTACTATAGCCAATGCTTTTTATATTGTGCCAAGTAAAAAAGTTCTAACATAGAATTAAAGCATTTTGCGAGTGCATGAATAAATCGTCCCTCGATATAACATAGGTAGTTCCAGTATATAGATTAAACCTACTTATCTCCGCGTGGCAATCGATTGTACGAGAATTATGAGTGTGTCTTAACCTTTTTAGCGCTCGCAGCCTATACCCCTTCGATTTACAATAAAACTATTGTCCATTTTTAACATAACTGCGGGCCATTTTATCACTATATTCACTGACAAACACACTCTTTCCGTACCGGGAAGCCCAGGATTATGCAACTCACTGAGATGAGATGAGCGCGCCCGAGAGTAACTGTGGGTGGTATGGACATTGGACAATGGGAAACTGTTTAGGAATATCCGTTAATTAGTAGTACTCTCTGTGCACCAAAGTCATATTTATCAATAACTAATCACGTCGTTCGCTGTCGTACATTATTGTACGTACAAGGTGCATTCAATCGAAAATCCTCGCTAACGTCATCCGCATGTATTCATTGTTATGCAACAGTGAGCTTTCCAACTATCCATACAATCAATCAAACAACGAATTGACCAATTATTCAGACACACTTGTTGAGAGCAGTTATTAACACACATTCATACGCGTACGTACAAGGTCGATGAAGTTTTAAGCCCCTGCCATATCGCTCCAAAACGAAGTACGATTATTTGGACAAGAAATTGTCCTGTACGATTCTTCTCACTGATTGTATCTGTCCCAGACTTCGTTCAAAATGTGACTCTGCTATAGCGTGCATAACGTATATCGGGCTGCCAATAAATTGGATCACGGCATAAAGTATATACCCGACGCGACAATCTAGTGACTGGTGTGCATAGTGCAATGAACCCAACAACTCTTTTTTCGGGAGTAGGCGGGTTTTAGGGGAGCGTTCGATACCCAGTTTGCGGTCAAGAGGGGCGTTAGGTAAAAATATTTAAGAAACACTGCCCTAAGGGGTCCACGGAACCTTGGTTGAAACCTATGATTTATCGCGGTAACTGAATATAGGTTATATAGTTTACGCCGATTTTGGGCACCTTTAATCATGGGATACATCACGCATTTTGGAAGTTGTCACGCGCAAGTAGGGTTGCATTTAAAACAAATGTTTATTTAAAACAAATATGTTTAAAAAAATGACCTGTTTAAAACAGGTTTTTTATTGTTTTTTGTTTTGTTTTTATTTCAAGCAATAAAGTCACGAATACTCAATTGTGACGTCATAGTGGATTGGCATTCACAATTGCAAATGTAAGGTTAAGCTTGCTCCTTTGACGAAATAGGCTTCCAACCCCTGTCATACCAAAAATAGATTTAACCAGGACTTCATCGTCATGCAGCATTTGTTACGGTCGGTGGTCATCATCATCATCAGAACATTCATTCCGTACCAATGTTCTATATCTACGTACTATAGCTGTTGAACCGACTATTTCGAGGGTCCCAACCATCCCAATCGTATACGTCGGCTATATCGGGTGGTAATCATCCGTACAGGCTCATAGCATGATTGTTGTGAAGTATTTACATAATTACGGCATAATTATACAACGTAAAAAACACAAGTTTTCTTAAAAGGCCTTTGTTTAAAACACTGTTAAAACATGTTTTAAACAAAGTGTTTTAAACAACCATTCGTTGTAAATACAATCATACGGATAAGACTGCGATTAACTATAACAGTGGTTCTCGACCTTTTTGTCTTCGCGGAACCATTCGGAAAGTTACGGCGCAGACGGCGGGTTTTAGTTCACATTTTTAGATCAATTATCATACAACTAGTTGTCATCGGTCTTGTGCAAATATTAACTTAGGTTAGTGATAAACAGCAACAAAATGGCTTTTATTGAAAATAACATCATACTATTTATGTATAAATTGGGAATATTATTATTATTATTTCAAAGCGAATTTTGTAGCTGCATTTCTTGAAATACGCAGTCGTGTTTTGAAAATCCGCGCCGTTGGTTTGATATGAACGAGTGCCATTTCCACAAAGATAGGGGTGGTTGCGAATGTAATAATAACGCGTAACGCCTCCGACGACACCGTTGGGTATGATCGCAACATATATAGCACTAAAATTTAAAAACCTTTTTCAATGTAACATGTAACGTACAGCCTAGTCATTTTTATCTATAGCATCGTGAAGTTGAAGTTATGTAGGCTATATTACAGGAGAGAATGGATTCTTGCAAACCAAATTTTTCTAAAACCCCAACAAAACATCGCTTAGCAACAATATGTCTGTATCAGTAGGCTATATGGCAATAGCAATTGAAATGAGTTTGCACAGAAGAATAATAGTTCATCTCAGACGGCCATTCTGTTTATGTAAGTCCTGAAGTTTTGGCAGTTATGAAGCGAAATTTATGCCTCGTGACTTCTCTAATTTAAAAATAGTACACATTGGGTTATCAACCATGTTGCAAATTTGGAGGTTTCGCGGACCCCTGGATGAGAACCACTGAACTATAATGGCGAGATATCTATACGGGACAAAGTAACCTATTTCTAAGACTGTTTGAGCAATTTTCGAATCTGTCGTTTTCTCTTTAATATTCATCAGCATCATTCGCGGGGAGGCTATATACATTCAATTCAATGGTGTGAAAGGTTTTTTCTACGAATATTCACCTCTCCAGCAAACCCAGAAGGAATTACGACTCCTGAAGATTTCCAACGTCGGGAAATGCATGCTCACATTGCCCACAGCTACCCCAACTATCTACGTTAAATGCTCCTATATATTAGCAAATTCAAAACTTTTCAGTAATTGCGACACAAATGCAGCTTGTGCTGTCTATATTTTGATCAGTGACTGTAACGATCAGTAACTATAGCTCCCTCTTGAAACGACAATGCATTATCCTAGTCGTAGGTTAAAATTTGAGAATATCCACTTCATTGCCTTTTTGCAACTTCTACCGGAATATTTATTTACACCATGCATGTATATCGTGGCTGACCGGCTAACGATTGCATATACAAATTCGAAAATGTCGATTAGAAGAATATTTGTTCAGCCTTAAAGTAAATTTTTCAAGGAAGAATTCTTATATGATTCTGCGATGATTTTGCGATTGTCAAAGGTTTAGCATACAAAAGGAAATCTGAAACGAATTCGATGGAATTACAAGTAACATTGAAACCGTCACGGCGGGTGAGCAGACCACATATCTATTACTATTAATTTACGCCAGCACTTCGATTTTCGAAATGCTAGTTGCTACCGATACCGAATATACTCTCAAAAAAGGCCTCTCGAGGAAAGTGTCAATATAGTGCTATGTTAGACGACGATCTGACATACCAACCTCGATTAATGACACAGGTCACCTCGTTTACACCACTTGTCATATTATGTTATATTCTGTTACATTGCATTCAGTTTGCAGTGTGCATGGTGCATGCCTCTTATTTACATCTTCAAGGCCAAAGTGGGTGTCTGGTTAAAAGACTACTCCAAGTACTCCGTTCCTATATGTTTATTGCATTGTAATTTCGCGGTGTCTCGAATTAATGCACTGATATAGGCCTACTTGGCGTCACGGGGAACAAATAATGGATTTATCAATTAATGCGTGAAAAGTTTCATGCGGTTTAACATTCGAGTGAGCACGTAAGGTCCAACAATAAACTTAATTCGTATTGTATACAATCCCGCCGATGACATAAACACAGCTAAAAAATTCATCCTCACCTGCCAAGAATGTTGCATCCACAGTGATAATTATTGTGAAGAACAGATAAGGTAAAATCAAAACATTTTTAGTCATATTGCGAAATAAACCTGTAACTATAACTTATAATTGCTGGGTCCACTGAGCTGTTACCCAGATTTCTATCTGATTCACGCAGGCTCTATGCGCTTTCTACCACTGCAGACAAAATCTCTTGCAGTTTAATTTATATTCGTGGTTTGCAATTTCCTATCCATCAAGCTTCGGTGCAGTAATAATTGAGGAAATTGTTGAAGAGTGATATGTAGGAGCAGTCGATTCTAAGATAAGTTTTTTGTGGTTTCATTCTCAGCAGCACAACTCTCACATGAGATGCGAACCGCTGAGAAGGGGATTTTAACGATAGTTTAGAATGAAGCAGTCATGGAGATGCGGAAGCGGATGTCCGCATATGCACAAGTTTCCTATTTTCCTAGCATTTTACTGGCGAATGGAACTTTTGATTAGGCACGCTATATTGTAGCCCACAACATAATATTGTGATCAAGTTCTGCGGAAGAAGTAATTGTCGAGAGCCAAATTCGCAATTATCACAAAAAGTATATATAGGGTAGCAATCAATATTCGGATCCACATCAAGGAAAGTAGAAGTATGAAAAACGAAACAAAACGCTTCAATTCAATTCAATTCAATTTATTGCTAATAATTTCATCATTTCAATACACCACAAGACTGCGATAGGCCTACTATGAAAGATAGGAAGGTGTCGAAACGACTTCTCTGCAAATCTTTGTATTTATACGAATCATGATGACGTATCACATGCTGCCTGCGCCGGAGCCAACATGTCAATTTAGGAGCGGCGGTTCAAAATGTGGGTATCGGGGAGTTTTGGCAATGGTACAACGTCACCGATTCAATGTGGCGTAGCGAACACCAATGGCGACACAATGAGAAAGTCGAAAAGTTAGGAGTACAGTACCGTATAATATCATAGTGTCTTATATGGTGTAGACGTAAAAGCAAATCTTTCGGCTCAGCGAAATTGGTGCACGTCACACTTTCCATTTGATCCAGGGCAAATTGACGGTAATTTTTGACCGGCTTGTCAAGCATTAAATTTGTTAAAATGGGTATCAATCGAAAGCTATCGTGGTACTGATTGCTAAAATCTAAATTTTATTCTGCTCGTGGTCCCGGACCCCCCAAAAAATCAGCCGCGAATGTTACATCGTAACGGAGTTTGGTACTACAACCCTACAACGCGACTATGTCGTCTGAGAAGCTCAGGAGCAAGTGCGCACGAGAGTGAGAGTGTGAATGCTCAATCGGTTGCGCAAGAGTGGCCAATACGCTTGCGGTTTGAGCTGCTTCACACCTGCTTCCAGACGGCATGGTTGCTGCGTCACAATACCAAACTCTGTTACAATGCAACATTCACGGTCGATAAATCCTAATTCTTTTCACGCTATCGCCAACACAATTTACAGCGTTTATAGCAGAAGTTGCTCTGCAATTGCAATCAATACTAGTTAGACCTCTAGTTTACCGAACCATGACCTGACATATCGATCTCGCCTTTTTAATAATAATTTTCAGAATATATTTTCATCTGAACAATGCGATAAGACACAATGCGATGCAATGAACAGACAGGAGGATGCCGAACGACCAGTTGCGGTTGCAGTAGCGGCCTCTTAAACTGGCGTCCACCTCGGCCTAGTTCCCGATTTCACAGCTCCATTTTAAATGTTATAGACTCTATTCCACGGCTCTTTCTTACTCTTTCCATTCCTTGTGAGTACGCTCTTTCATCGGGACATTTTCTGAACTTTTTTGTCGCAGTAAGAACAGCGACGCGGGGGAAGAGAGGGGACCAGAATAACACCCAACGCGGAATCGAACCCATGCCGCCTTCCGGCGCTTATCGCCACTACTACGCTAACTCTCTCGCCTTCCGACACATGCCACCTTTTTTGTCACATGTCCTTTTATATTATATTCTTTTAGTGCCGGATTGCAGAATCGATACATTACAGCCAGTTCAAGATCAAATACCGCAATTTTCTTGTTGAAAAATACTGAAACAGTTATAATTTGTAATGACTGTGATGTAATACTGTTCCACTTGCTACACCTTGCTGTGTTGTTGTTGTTGTTGTTGTTGTTGTTGAAATATACTGTCATGGTTCATGATTTGCAATGACTGTGATGTAATACTGTTCCACTTGGTAAGTCTTCATTGTTCTTGCTATGATGCATAATAGGGATGGTGTGAGCCTCACGTTCACACCATCACATGTGAACCTCGGAAATTTAGAGGTTCGCGTTCTCAACAGAACCTTGATAGGTTCTGCACTGTGAATATTACAATTTTCACTTCATTATTACATCTTTGGTTCGAATTCATTGCATTTCAACTGCTAACCACTCTATGCGATGCTAGCTGAATAAAAAATCAACACAAAACGAGCACGCCCCTTCTCAAAAATTTTACTTGCTATAATTGTTACAAAAGTTTGGTCGAAATATCCAATATTCCGGTTGTGAATATTTAGTGACTCTCTGCTGTGGTATTGACCCGCAATCACACAGCATCACGAGCGAAATACACTACATGTAGTCAGCGAATGACGCTTATCCAACCAATAAAGGAGATTGATATCGTTTTCTGATGTAACAAATATAGCAGGTTTACTGTATCATTAAAATCAAATCCACGCGATTGAGGTGTTGGCTACAGCTGTATAACTCGTGGGGTAATATCAGTAGCAAATATAGAAATCTGTTTTACACTCTGCTCAATATCAATGTAGCAATAATCAGACGCAGAATGCATCGTCTGGTCTGGCCTAGACTTTTAAGATGTAAGCATATATTCCCTGGCAAGTCCTCGTGGAAATTGTCGGCAAAGCTTCGGAAGATATTGATTTTATGAGATATTATATCATTTGATTGCCTCAGTTGATACATTTAGCGACGTTTAAAACGCCAATATGTACTTCAGCATTGTGGCATTATGTGACCCGAGTCATGGCTAGGTATCGTGTACCTGTACATGTACATTAATATAGAGGGTTGCCATACGTCCGGAATTTCCCGGATATGTCCGGAATTTCACTGTTCAAACTAGCGTCCGGGAGGAATTTCTAAAATATGCCAAATGTCCGGAATTTTGAAGACTTGACGTGGGCTCATAATTCTTTCGTAAATCAACATAAAAACAATATTTTTTGGGAATATTTATGCTGATGCATAATATTTTTCTTCGCGCTGAGGGCGATTTACTATCACATTTATTGACTTTAATATGCAGACTACCACCATCGCAAAAACTGCAATAAAATATAAATAAAAACAACCTTCATTTACTGGAATAAGCCTAATTGTGATCGCAATTATAGGAGAACGGTAAATTCCTAGAGATCGTTAAGGCTGTTTAAATGCTTTATTCAAAAATAGTGGTTCCAAACGGGGGGTCGTTTGCCTATATTCTGGGGTTTGCGATTATAGGCCTAGGCCTATATAGGCCTAGCCCGTGAGTAAGTCTGGGCAAAGGTGCTGACTTCTTTAAGTAATCAGCTCGTCAAACTTTGATCTGGGCCACGGAACATTGTCAAATTGGAGATGGAGTCGCGGCCATAAAAGGTTGGAAACCACTGGATGTGGGGTGTTTATAAAGCTCCGTGGTGCGCACCGGCATATGGCTGATAAAAAATCTAATCGGTAGGACATGAACATGACTGAACGATGTGCAATTACCAGGCCTGTTTATTTTTGGATATTTGGTTTTATTTTTGGAGATTCTCCAAAAATAAGATTTGAAAACATCCTTTTTTTGGATGATGTTTTTTCAAGTTTTTTAGTGAAATGCATGAGTCAGAGCAGTGTAAATACTGTTAAAACAACCAGGAAACTCACAAACACACACAAAAACAGCATGTGTGTGCGGGAGGGGGTCTCCGAAACGCTAAAAGTACTTCCACTTACTGGAAGGATCAGAGGCGACACGACAAGGGTTAAAGAGGCGGCATGGTATGAAATTGTGCGAGTGTGGTGCGGGCGGGACCTTGTGACGTAGCCCGAATACCGCCACCTCTACAACAATAACTTCGTCCACACGATGATGGGACTGAATGGCTACCTCCAACGGCAACAGGACTTGATCCAGGAAAAGAAAAGTATGTGCCCCAAGTTTGTAGACACATGTTGGTTGTCAATTAAGAAGACGACCACTTGGTTGACTATAGACACCGTACCAAACTCCTCGGGGTTATAAACGATAAAAGTCCGGCCTGTGCACCTCCGCTGCATTGGTGGATCCAACTTATCATCCTCGAGCGCATGGCCATAGAGCTGAGCACTACCGTCACAAAGATTCAGGGACTTGGTCATCTGATCGTGGAGCATCAGGATGAGCCCCATCGCCTGGTCGAACGCCTTCGAGCTCGGTGCCCGCTGAGGACTGGGACAATGACACCTGCGGCAAGGAAGGTCCTCTGGTCAGAGGGTGCTGGACTATCAAGTTCACTGAGTCACGCAATTTTGTGGAGGATCAGAGTGTGCACTGTGCAGTCCTCGACCTTCTCGAGAATATCGACGAAGAAGAGAAGCAGTCCACGTTCGAGGCAGCCAGGATCCTTATAGCAGGGCTCATCGACGGCATAAAGAAAATTGAAGTTGCCGACAATGAAAGGGTTCTGCCCTGTCTACCACATCAAGTGGTGCAACCTCGTTGGCAGGACAGAACAAACACTTCTTGCTCTTTTAGATTCTAATAATATAAGCAAGAGTGATACATATATGTAAGCTACTTCATTTGCAGCTCAGTGAATTGATCGACAAACACCGGGGTGAGCTGTCGAACAAGTGGACACCTGAGCAGATACAGAATATCGATGACCAATTCCATTCCATGTCTGTCTGATACAAAATGGACGTCACTTTCAATCGCATTATTGATGAGCGACAGTTCTTTGGACCCACATGGCTCAATGTTTCCCACAATTGCGAAGGTCGAAGCCGATTTCTCGAAAATCAACTGGGAGAAAGGTCTCTACCGGGCGTCACCAACTGATTTTTATTTGGATGGCATTCTCCAGGCCAAAGACTCTGTGACGAATATTAGACAGTTAGACCAAGATCACTGATGATGTCGATGTGTTGAAGAACATGAATACATGATAATAACATACTTTCGGTGAAGTTTTCTATGTAGTATTGGGGCTAAAAACACCTTCATTTCTTATTTTTGGAGATTCTCCAAAAATAAAATTTGAAAACATCCAAAACTAAGCTATTTTTGTTATTTTTGGAGAAATCCAAAAATACACATGCCTGGCAATTACGCTCCCTGTATTTTCGGACTCATCATCCTCCACCAGCTCTACCGCTAACTCTGATCATGTGGGCGGAGAGTAGTATCTATATAGTAATATATGAAACGACCAGTATTATTGACAGAATTCATTCAAATAATTTAACGACCAGATGCATATAGAAACCGGATTCATATAGCAAGCACCCCCCCCCCCCCCCCCAGAAGCAGCATCGATTATCCTATAGTGTGAGCTCAAAATCATTGTTTATTTGGGCGGGAGGGGGCTGAACATATGTGCGTTTGGTCCCGGTTACACAATGCACAGTCACATCGTGACCACCTCTGGACTATGACCAAAGATTTGCTACTCTGACGTCATAACTCATTTTGAAATCCACTAGTGGGCGCTAAAGAGTGTCCGGAATTCGGGTTGCTGAAATATGGTAACCCTAATATAGGCTATCACTTCATTAAAAGATAGGGCTGGAATTAGCAATATGACGTCACGTGACGTCATGAGGTTCACGTTCGCGTTCACACAGAACTCCGCTGGGTGGCGACTGAATCTAAGACCTTCCGGTCCCCCGTCGTCTCCCAATCCATACCAATTTACATGTTGTGTTTGTTGGTGAGATGAATAAAAGCCGGAGGTGGTCAAAGTAGTCAAGAAAGCTACTCAAGTAGAAGTAGAAGTAGCGACGAAAAAATCTACTCAAGTATGAGTAGAAGTACTTCTTCGATGAGCCACCTAAAATTACTTGAAGTAGAAGTAGAATTGACTGATATTAAATCTACTCAAGTAAGTAAGTAGTTTTTAAAACAGTCTCAATTCGTTCGCATGGACTGTCACAAGCTGCAAATTGAGCTATGCGGAAGGTGCAGAAAGCTTGATTCGTATTGATGCATGTCAGGAGTTATCAATTTTCGACAGAATAAGCATTCTTTCGCATCATGGGATGCTAATTATAGTATTGATATGAAAATGCGATACTGACCCTTTGTTTACTACAGTGGTTCTTAACCTTGCCCTTGGGGGGCGCTGGCGATTTTGAAGGGGGCGGTAACGCTCAGGGGGCGATATGGGGGGCGCTGGGCTCAAGGGGGCGATATGGGGGGGGCGCTGATGAAATATGGCTTCGCAGTAGATGATGTGGTAGTAGGACATACCCTTGATGAGTATTCAGAACATATTAACATTCCACAGAACATGTCAAATCCCGAAATTTTTGGTCGCACTACGCGACTAGCCTATTATAATCTGCAGGTAGCCTATTATAATCTGCAGCGCACATCGTGTGAAAAGCGAAGAAGGAGGCGCTGTATATCAGTTTTGAGAGTGCGATCTCCCTTGTACATAAAATAAGTTTGGAAGCTTTGTGCACGAAATTAATAACTAAATACATATGTATTTGAGAGATACAAAATTAAATCGCCTGAATATTTCTTCATCGTACCATAAAGGATGACACTATCTTGTGTTGTGGTTCACAACCTCACACGAACGTTATAATATATAATATGAGTGCTTTGTTTGGAATACATTCACGTTAAAATTAATAACTGGGTACTGTACTAACTTCAATGTGAGCAGACATATGCACCCGATTCTTAGTTGATCTACTTATAGTTACACAAAGCACTAAGACAAAATCAAATACCATTAATTTTCCCGTATTGCCAAACGCAAATGTTAATTTGGGATGGTTCGAACCACAGCCCGCAGGGTATGAGATCGTGCCCGATTGTTGCTATAACAACCTTGATTTGACCCTGAATATACCACACACAATTATGATACGGTTTATTTTAGTCGAATGGTCCTCGATCACGACTAAAGCGCGAAATATTTCCAATACCAAAGTCCCGAAAAGACCGACTGGACTTTGACCTCTTACCAGGACCGAAACTGCTGCAACCCAAACCTCCAATCGGTGAGCTCGAAGGATGCCCTAAATTATTTCGCTCAGTAAACATAAATTAGACATCTTGTTTTGACGACTCCCCCACGGAAGAATACGCATAATTATGGTAAATAGAAAGAAGCATTTCGGCGTCGGCCATTACCACGCCACGATGCACGAAGACATGTGAAGTTTCGTTCAATATGGAACTCCGAGAAGTGTGCCAAAAAGATCGTCAGCGAGAAAATCTTAGCCGAATGGGATTGCCCTTATGTTGACCGTAAACTTCGATGTATATAAGTCTAATTGTCCATAGGTGCTTAAATCGCTGATGCCGAATTATCATGTCGTCGCAATCTGCACCCCACAGGACAAAAACATCCATCGGAGAAAATTATTTGCCAGTGTAGAAATACCAATTTTGAATCGTGTGCTTACTTTACTTCGATACGTTTATGCGTTTCAATATCTTTTGACTAGTACAAGTCAAGAGGTAACAAAATAACAACATGTAACGAATTGATTGTACCAATGGGCACGCCCGAAATGTTCAATTATTAATTAAATGACCTTCCTTTTCCAATACAACAGCTCACTCAGCGCGACTGGTAAATTTTATTACGTGGGCTGAGCGGATAAAAACTTTATAGCGACATATATATGCAATTACCACCTATTCCTTCGTGCATTATAGAAAATTGTGGCGCCTAGGGCGGCCAGGTCACACAAACTTTGCTGACAATCGAAATAACGCAACGGGGATCTTGGGGGCGAAGCTCTCAAAAGTTTGGTTTATAACGCAATGGGTGCGCAAGACGATCATTTTTAGGGGCCCTACAATAGGAGGTGTGGGGGGGGGGGGCGCTGGAGCACGAAAATTTTTCGAAAGGGGGCGCTGGAGGAAAAAAGGTTAAGAACCACTGGCTTACTAGAAGACCCCGTTTTAGAGAATGTCATGGCATGGTACCCTACTCAATATTATAAGGCACCATTGGGCGAGGAGGAACGCGGAGAAGTTGTATCGGATACGGTTTCAACAGTTTGAGCGATTATTATACGTTAATAACAAATATTGTGGATCGTAAAAGTTATAATTAATGTAGCTTTATTTTCAGAAAATAGAGGCATTACTACACTTGTTTCTATGCTTCAACATGTATGTTCTGCAAACAAAAGAACTGAATGTAATTAGAACTCAAAGTATGATACTCGGAATTGAAAGTGAAATACAAATACAACTTCTAAAAAGCTGAAAATACATTTCATGTCTTTTGTCCATAAAAGCTTCAAAGGTGACCTGCTAAAACAGGTGTAACGTTGAAAAAGCCGGATTTTCCAGATTAGCAGGACACACCATGGACCGCTAGATTACAAAATGATAGGTAATTGATAGATTGCGAAACGGTAGCTTCAAACGTTATTGTGGTTCATATTTACTGCGATGAAATATTTTATATGGGCGACAATACGGTGTGAGCGGAACTTGACTTTTATGAACATTAAATGTTGGTACTCCGTGAAAACAGCCCCGAAATTCCTCAGGCTATCTTTCGAATTGGGGGATTAGACTACTTTTACTTGACAAACTGAAAATAGCGAAAAGTAAGTAAGTAGATCACAAAGTATTACGATTTAGAAGTAAAAGTAGAGAAAATCAAATCTACATGAGTAAGTACCATAAGTAGAGGAAAACTACTTGAGTACTTCCAAAAAGTAGAAGTACTTCGTTACTGACCACTTCTGATAAAAGCATACTGACTGACTGACTGACATTAATCAGGTATATTTATCCACCACAAAGAATAAACCGTATGGAATGTAAACTAAATGGTATAAGGTTAAAGCTTAGAGACCAAAAAAAATATTGAGTGAATTTATTAAACTAATCTAGGCCTACTTCAATAGTTGTTGAAGTCAATAACACAACTGGGGTCGATGAAAGTTTTTAACAAGTTCTTTGAACTCTGGCTACACGTAAACATCAGTTTGTTTTTGAAGTAGGCTATTCATGGTATTTGTCCACTGCTATGGTCATTTGCGCCATGTCGATATTCTTCATTTTATATTCCGTAACTGCCAACTTATAGCACGGCCCACTTCTAGGCTTTTTGTAATACACAGCTTACGCGGGTCATGAGGTCATATCATGGAACGCAGCCTTGTCATCGTTTATGTTCTTGTTCACGGTCGAAAATGGTTGTTCGCAAATGTACGTAGACTCGAACAGAACAACTAGTTTCCTAACCCTCTCTCTCAGGTTGGCAAACTTGGATTCATTCTGTGACGCACAAAATTTGTCAATACTTTGAGATTAGAATTTTGCTTTGAATGTAAAAACTCTACGAGGCCGCTCGAAATCCCGTCGCTGGCCGTATGTTGCCCGTCTCCGGCCTAGGCCCAGGTGGGTGTCTGATTTCAAAGACTGCTCCAAGTCTTTTCGACACCTTCCTATTTTTACATCTTATCGCAGTTTTGAGGTGTTTTGAAATGATGTAAATACCAACAAACTGATACTGATACGAGCGACATTGTACAACCCCATGCAGTGATCGCATCATACGTCACTGCACCACACTTTGTTTTGCCGCGAGTTTAAATGCGGCTTCATTCATCATGCAGCGGCGCTGCATGCTTTAGCGATTACTGTGGCATTGCCTTTGCAAAGTGAGGAAGATCTTTTGTGTGTTGTTTGTCGTCGTGCTTATGATAATACATGCACCCGCCCATCGCTCTCAGTAGGAAATTTTTAGACAAAGTAAGAATGAAATGACGGATATATCAGGAAATGCCAATCGCGTATTGGCCGAGAACTTATTCGCCGCGATCCGTCAGGAGCGAATTGAGTAAGTTATTTAAAATTAATGATCATTTGTTGCATGCAATAATTCTCGAGATATTAGTGAAACCGGTAAAAAACCTTGGTGGCACGATCTAGGTTTGTTGCAATTTGCAGAGATGTTGAAAAGTATCTCTGTCTTGGTGCGGACCCAAACTACATTGTATTGAATGGCCACTCTCCGTTTCATATTGCGGCTGGATGTAAGCTAAGCGACCGATTCATCAATTTGATGCTACAATATGATGGGGATCCTAATGTCAGGTGAGCCCGCATGTCTGACAATTTACGATTATGAGTCCCAACTGTCCAATGTCACTTTGGAATCTGTGTCCTGCTTCCGTGGCTCGCGTACTCCCTTGACTATTGCACGCGGTCACATAGCATTTAATGGTAGAGTGAATGAAAAAAAGGTCTCAATCAGTTATTACCCATCTGCACTTTTATATAGCCTACGTCGAGTTGCGATTTTGCAGATTGCATGCATGAATCATGGTTTCCTGCATTCCTTGCACCTTGCACGGTAGTTTGCCGACCGGTGCATATTTGTCTAATTAAAAATTATTAGAACTAATGCATAATGAAAAGAATTGGTTAATGTCATTAGTCTGATTTCACCCCTGGTAAGTTTTAGCAATCTTACATGTCACTGTATAAAGGAGTGGCGGTTTATGAAGATATGATATATGAGCGATTGAGACTTGTGAGTTATGTTATTCTATTTGAGAACCTCTGTCGTCAACATATCCATATTAAGTCTGTTGAAGTGGACAGTGGTACCGCATGTGGAAAAACTGCGGTTTTGTACGTAAGTTCATCAAGTTGACTGTAGTTCTCTCTTATCAACACAAGACATCAACCCTAGCAAACGAGCAATAACTATTTTGTTACCAACTAGACTTCCCAATTCATAATTTTTATCACAAATCTGGTCAAAAAAGAATTTCTGTACATCATTTCCCACTTGGAACCCTAGTGTTTATAATTCAATACAGCTATATACCTACATGAAATTAGGCCATCACTCGTAGTTTTATGTTGCGGTTATGTTGGAGTTACTTGGTTATGACTGTTATTGGATGATATTCTATGTTTAGCCTATGCATTATATTTCATGTGCAAGGTAGTTTATAAAAGTCACTCTCTGTGAATGTAATGTATTTTGAATAAATGCGATTGTTGTTTTGGTTCATTTGACATGTTGCATTATATTACCACTGTGTGCTGGGATCAAATTGTTATTTTCTGAACGTAAGCCTAAGATCACAACTGAAGTCGACCTTCATTACTGTTTCTCTCCTTTGTGTTTTTTCGTTTTTATTCACTTGTTGTTCAGCTAGTTGACCGAGGGATGAAATTGATTATTATCATTATTACTGCCAATAGTGCCAAATATGCTCGGATGACTCCGGCCTTGAACACTTCATTCACATAGGGTCTCCCCCACTCTATATGACGCAATGCTTGTTTGGCAAATTCTTAAAAATTATCTCATTTCAGGACTTGAATGCTATGTGGTCCAATTGCATTCCAGTTTGTTACGCATGATGTGTGGCCTACTATACAGTCCATTATATCGCAGGAATAATGATGGTCTAACACCGCTTCACATCGCTACTTCGTGGGGCAAGGTGGGCAGTATGAAATTGCTAGCCGAAAACGGTGCTGACGTGTTCACGATGGACAACGAAGCACGAGATCTGAAATGGTGAGTTTTGGCATCTTTGTTCCTCATTTTATTCT
This sequence comes from Botryllus schlosseri, assembly GCF_051294905.1. NCBI lineage: Eukaryota > Metazoa > Chordata > Ascidiacea > Stolidobranchia > Styelidae > Botryllus > Botryllus schlosseri. The sequence continues at coordinate 19,660,522 of NC_137245.1, read as the reverse complement.
CAAGGCTCGACGTTTAAATCAACTCGGCTAGTTGAATATTCTTAATTCAACATTGGTCAGTAATAAAATACTTGTACTTTTACCGAGCGCTCTAGTAATGTTTTCATATCTGCATTAGTAATTCCACTTCACCTTAAACAGTTTCTTAGACAACACCATTTTCTTGGTACACGATGGATTTTGAAAGTTGAAAGTACTTTTTGCCATAAGCTTGCAGTACTATTATGAGTGAAATTGTCATGAAAACTGTACCGATCTGTATTATCATTTTCTGTTGGTCGCAAAGACGCATCCTGTGAATTTGAAATCAGCCACCTGCCATTAACCGCTACAAGAGCTTCTCGGAGTTACAGAACTTCAATATACAATGGAATAGTATATTCATATTCAAATGAACCTGAATATTTTCGGCTTACACTCGTCTAGTAGTTGCTGACGATTGCCCGTGACGAGTGTCAGCCGAAAATATTCTGGTTCGTCGTTCATTTCAATATAAATATACTGTTTAACTGCTAAAGTATGCAAACATTGCGAACCCATGACCATTGACCAAATCCACGTTTTAAAAAAACTTGGCATACTGGAGTCGTTTTCAGACATTTCTATTTCAAATTGCAGTAGTTTTGACATTTCTCAGAATTTAATTGTATTAGATTAGAATATTATGACATCTCTTCCACTTAGTACAGCATTTCTAAACCTTTTTAGACATGCGCCCCCCCTTGACGATGGTCAAAAAAAATGCGCCCCCCTGACCCCCCTGCACTTATCGTAATGTCAAAAAAAAGCACATCATCTAATAATATACATATGGTACATCTTACGCCAAATTTTAATCCGAATTCCAGTTGTTGAGTCTTTTACATTGCTGACAAATTTCCCCCAAACTTGTTTGAAAATAACAAAAGACATTCAGCAGAACATCAACTTATTTCAAGGTCGGTTGCACTGAGACTGATCCTAACGCTGGTAGTGACTACAAAGAGCGCGGCGTCGTTCTGTCCTGCCATGCCAAATTTGATCAGTTTTGGAATTGAATTAAATGGTGTTGATTCAGGGTAGCCTAATTTAGGGCGAAACCGGGCAACCTATATTGCATCTAAGTCTGTCTTGGGCAGTGCATCTCGCCAGCTATTAACAAGAGCTACCCAGCGCCACCGAGCTTTAGGCTACCGCCAAAGCTATGAAGTAATGAATGACTTACAGGTGGAAATTGCTTTAAAACTCCGAAGAATATCAAAAATTTGCTAAATTGAAGTTGAAATCAGCCTATACTCCATTACCGCGACTGCTGGAGTTTGTATTTAAAAAGCTCTCTAGAATACGAAATAAGTTTCATCTTCAACAATCGTCTTCTCAGAGTGGTTGTGAAACGCATGTGTAGTCGCAATTTGCAATTTCTCGCGCCCCCAAGTTGAGAACCGCTGACTTGGTAGCTACTATGTTTGCATTGACTGCTTGACATTGACTTTAATTCGATGTAGAGCTAATGTTTACGATCTGTGATCCAGTGATCCACCCTCGAGTCTGAAGGCGACTCCCCTGCTATTTTCGTGCAGCATTCAAATGCTAGCAGTTGTGTGCAACTGAAGTGCTGCAAATTTGGGGTTGATTTCGCTTGGAATTTTCCGGATGAATCGATTGATGGAAAAATGTTTTTTAGAGGATTTGTGATTATACCCTACTTATTTTGAAAAATGAAACATTGGTCTTCTGATCTGGGCGTGAATCTTTTGACAAATTATGTTTCTTTTTTTAGGTTTGCGGAAGAAAACGGGTCCCCGGAGTGTATACGTCTCGCCCAAACCCTTTTGGCTGGGGGTAGGATCGTTTCCACACCGAAATCGTCGAAATATATCGGTTAGACGTTGATACATGTACCTAACACGAGTGACGATTTTTTAGTCGCTGTAAGCCGTTGGGCGTTGATGCCATGACTTCCTCACATGCTGCCCGTTTCCGTACAACGCAGTGGTTTTCAAGTTGGGTGTCGTGACCTTTTTTAGTAATCAGATCAGCCTACCAAATTTCCAAATTTTAATGTTGGCCACTGAAACTTTATTTTCAAATCGGTAATCGTGCCACGAGAACCACTTCACCGGTGTAAATAATAGTTGAGGTGCACGGCTGCCAAAAAAGTAATCGGTAAATCTTAAACACGCTCTTGTTAAGAGTCTTAACCTACGACATCATGATGTTTTCATGGTAACCGTCGCATTATTTTCAGAACAACAAAGTGAAGCTGATCACAGACTTTACAAAGAAAACAGGTGCGTAAGACTGAACAACTTGGCACATCTCCCGATTAATATGCGTCTACGCCGTGCAGGAATCCTAATTCGAGCCGCTACACTTCGGAAGATTCTCGCGTGCGAACGCCTCTGCACGAACGATTTGACGATTCTTGGGTGGCGAAAAATCGGGGATCTTCCAGAAGGCCGAGAATCACGTCTGCGGATAAAACGCCGTTGAACCTTTGTCACCGGGAGAATGACAGTGCCACTATTTCTGAAAAAAATGATGATCATTTTGCGAGTGCTAATAACCTAACTTACAGTCCACGCAGCCCGTACGTTACGGCACCACGTTCAGCGCAACGCGTGCTATCACCTGGACGTCAATTTTTTTGTCCTGACAATTGCGAACTTGACACAACGGACAAGTGCGTGGGTACATCGGTCATGTCGACGAAACTTGGGCTTGACACGACCGATAAATGCGTTGGTTCCTCGATTCTGTGTGCGGCTTACGAGGACACGCCAACGCGGGAAGACTGTTTAAGTGAGGAAGAAACGACTGCAGCTGCTAACAAGAATTGGGATTGTGAAGTCTTGAAGTCCGTTCAGACTTCGTGCTGCAAAGATGAGCAGCTGGAGAACCTGGGGCCGCGCGCAGTAACGGCACGTGAACGGTAATGTGTTTATCAGTTGCGAGATCCTATCGAGAGAAATTCAAATTTTATTTCGGTCATTTTCGACCAAGTCCCACGCATGCAGAGGTGGTCAGCAATATGGTATTTCTATTTTTGGAGTTGGCCAACTCGAGTAGGTTTTGCCTTTTTCACTACTTGGTGGTGGTTTTTTAGTCTACTCCAACTTTTACTTTGCGGCCAGGGGCGTATCACTATCTAGCCGAAAAAAACGTGGGGGAGGGGTACCTTTAGAAAAAGGGGGTGTTTTTAAAAGGAGAGGGTGTTCCTAGTACTAACCGATTGATCAGGTTAAATGTATGCACAAATGCAGATACCGGTATTACCACGGTCAGATCTTACTCGTGTTTGTGACTTCTTCATTCGCATACCTACGAAATTAAGTACAACTGAACATAACACTGTAACCCGTAAGCGAAGATAACAGCAGAAAGAGAGACAGAAAGGTATCTTGACCTTAATTACCAAAGCGAGGATGTTATCAGCAGATCATATTACAGCACAGAGGGAGATCTCTTCATTTTGCGCTCAAATAGGAACACTCGTACAGTGAAGATATGCAAATGAATTATAGTCTGTTTTCGTTTGTATCAATTGTTCAGCCTGTTTTTGCACATGGTCTGGATTAATTTTGTTCTAAATCAATATGATATCTACTTTCTGCCAAGATGGTGTAGCATTTTTGGTGTGTGGAGATGGTAAAGACCAAATAACGCTTGAGTTTGTGCGATTACATCACATGAATAACAGTGGCCCGGCGCAGACTCCGGCTCGCAATCAAAATGCATTCTTCAGTGCAAAAGTGACAATTGCGAATTGTCAAGGCAAAGACTATAACTTCTCGTTATTACAACATTACATTGAACATTGATGTAGAACTGTCACGCGCCGCAAGTCACGGAGCGGCCTAGCCTACGATGTTTTTACTACTGGCCAAGCGCGTTAAAACAGGACAACAATCAAACTAAATCATCGCAAATTTGATCAATACATGATAGATTCCCATATCGGACATTTGATTAGTACAATCTGTTTTGGTACTGTAGGGATTTGCTATCTCTATTGATACAAAGCCTAGCACGCATGTTTTAAACGTTTGTTGATAATAAACTGTTGAACACGAAAACCAGCTCGCGCGGCATCGAAATTGCATGGCGTCTAATGCAAGTGTTTTTGTAACTGGATAATAGCGTTCAGATGAGGCGAGAGAGCCATGTTAAGATGCGCTTTTCGGGCTTCTGTAGACGAGAGAACAATACGAGAAAAAAGCATCACCGCACTGCATTGTCTGCTCGATCGATGCCGTGCGGCAATACGGGGATTACGGATAAGAAATATTAGATCAATGGAAATAGATTTAGGAAGGGAGATATTCGAGCTTGGAAACGGGGGGTACCGGTCCCCCATTACCCCCCCTAAATACGCCACTGTTTGCGGCTTTCAGTTTTTTAGGCGAACTAGGCCAAGAATATTTGCTTTTTAAATTACTTGAACTTGCTAATCACTTGGGCAAGTTTTGGAACTTTTTTTACAGCTTCCGGCAGCTTCCTAAATAATCAGAAGTTATGTAGTATGATGTTTTAAGCTGTTTGGAGGAATCTTATATTGCATCTTATTGCATCTTTTCTCCATTTTTTCATGCAACTTTTTTCGATTTTTCATGCAACTTTTTGCAACTTCATTCGATTTTTCATGCAACTAACTTTTCACTGGAAATATTTGGCACCATATGTAAAATAGATAGCTTGATTATTTCACTGTCGTTTAAATTTGAGGTCATTTCTGATTTGACGTACATTCAGGCTAGACCGCCGAAAATTATAGTTTCACTTGGTCTATTTTTTCAGGCTATTGATTTTGTTAAAGTCGCCAACACTGAGTTTTGCTACAGTGCCTTGCATAGGCATCGATTCGAGTAACTCATGCCGGGGCCTACGATACTTAAGTAACTCATATCCTAATAATTTCAACGAGCTTGTCCATAAATCCAACTTTTTATTGCAACTTTTGTGAAAAATATATGCAACTTTCTAACTGATTTGACTGCCACAAAAACTTGCCCTATTAATCACTGTTTGTACTTGAGTAGAAATTTATGATGTTACTTCTACTTGGTAGTAGTTGTAGTAGTCTGACCAGCTCTGGACGCATAGACGATTGGGTAGTGTCAGTACTGGTCAACATTTGGCAAGATGGTGATTGCTGTTTTTTGTCATTTTGAAAATCGTATATTTTGACCGTTGTGTTAGCTATTACATTAGTCATTACAATTTTTGACCGGGACCCGGCTTGTTGCTTATATTCAATCTTATGGACAATACACTGTTGTGCTATAATGCTATTCATTCATGTTGTCTCTCTGTCTCATAGCCAAGAAATTCAGCATTGTATGACCATATTTGATGGTTGGTACTCTATAGGGTTTTGTAAAGAGGATTGAATTGCTAATTTGGTACTTGGTCAATACCAACCAATGACCATTGAACGTTCTGACGATATCAACGGAAAACTAGGGACGAAATAGATACCGTAACTAGATAGGCTGGAATATTAGTATAGTTTCAGCTGCCTGCGTCTGATGTATTAACCTCGCGATTGTCAGTCAGAAACAGTATGAAATAAGTCCACAGATTCATTTAATAAATACATTTTGTATTGTTGTCAGCATTCTTTTCTACATTACAATGTTTTCTACATCCCGCAGGGTGGACGGCGTCTGTGATGACTCGGACGTGACCTTAACGAATGACATATCCGGCGATCAAGATTGCTTTGAGGTGTCGGAAATGCACATTAACCCGATCCCGTCCGGGTCTCGGTCGTGTCCCGTCAGTGCCGAGCGTAGTGCGCAGTCGCCAAATGCTGTAAACATGCTGTTATCGACAAAAGTACCTTTGCGAAAATCTGAGATTGTCGGACTTTACGGTGAGAACTTCGCTCGAGCGTTGCTGAACGACATGGAATCATCGACAAGACGAGGAAGTAATTCGCCGAATTCCACAGTCCGAGTACTCGATCGTAACTCTCCGAAAAGCCGGATAAAAATTTCCTCGCCTGCTCCAGTTTCCAATATTGCCACTAACTGCGTAATCTCTGGTTCTCCCCGATCGGCGGATTTCTCAGATGCAACTCTTCCAAACCACTCGCCGACTGCAACACAACGCAATCAAACCAAAAGCAATCAAATTGAAAGTCCTTTGCTTGCAAGGCTTCCAAACTACTCACCGACCAAAAAACAACGCAATCAAACCCACACCAATCAAACTGAAAGTCCTTTGCTTGCAAGGCTTCCAAACCACTCACCGACCAAAAAACAACGCAATCAAACCCACACCAATCAAACTGAAAGTCCTTTGCTTGCAAGGCTTCCAAACTACTCACCGACCAAAAAACAACGCAATCAAACCAAAAGCCCCTCGCTTGCAAGACCGCCGAACTACTCGCCAGGCGCAAAACAACACAATCAGACCAAAAGCCCTTCACTTGCAAAGCTTCCTAACTGCTCGCCAACACCGAAACAACGCATTCAAACCGAATGCCATTCGCTTGCCAAAGAAGATCGTTCCGTACCTTTTGAAAAAGGCATGGAATTTACCAACAACGATAGATTCGAAGTAAGACCCATGACTTTGGATAAAGATAAAGATAATTGTAATGAGGAATGTGCGGTTCCCATGAAGTGCAATCCACTCAATGCCGTCTTGGAATGTTCTGCGTCGTCCGAGTCGGCAAGCAGCTCTGACGAAGAGGGAGTTTCAAAGAAGTCAATAAGGCGGTTCGCGGCAATATCGCTTCACGAGAGTGAGAGCCAGTCATGTGACAAGACGCGTCAAGCCAGACTTCATTCGACTGTTGCGAGCGATACTTCAGACCGATGGGTTGCTGCGGACGGCGGCTATTGGGATGTTAGCGTCATTGAAAAAGGTAAGAACTCTCCATTTTGGTATCAGTGTTTGTGACATTAGATGTTGTTATGGACAAATCGAATACCTTCAGATTCGAGTATCAATATACCGATCATTATGACGCCATGGCAGTATGAATGACTTCCAAAATTCGAGTATGTCTGGCAGGGTTGTTCAAAAATAATTTTTTTTTTCGGATTCCGGGATTTACTGAATAAATTGTTAGTTGCCTAAAAAAAACGCTGCGCACCAAATTCGGCTCAATTCCTACCTGTAGAAGGCAGTGTTGGGATGACTCGAGTCATCTTTTTCGCATGACTTGACTTGACTCGAGTCACTTTGCTAAAATGACTTGACTTGACTTGACTTGGCTCGGCGTATCAAATGTGGATTGACTCGTGACTCGGACCAAAATTCACGAGTCAATTTCAAGTCATCAAGTAATCGGTGTGGATAAAATCACTGTATCTTGCATATATTCGGATTGTTCGCGAAACGCTGGTGTAACCCGTGAGAGCGAATAATCATTCAAATATTGTGCGTTTCACTAAGTCACGATTGTTCTCTCATGAATAAATTGACCACAAACGAAGTGATCGAAGCTTACAGCTTACGTTGTCGTAACTTGAGTACTAAAGTAATAAAATAGCGAAATGTCTATTTCTGTTCTCTGTTCTTACCTTAACCAAACGTCTTGTCTTATTGAAATCGAATATAGTTTATATAGTTCTCAACCATTGGCGCAGGCTCGAATTGTATCATCAATTTGTAAATGGGTAATGTATTGCATCTTATCAATTCGTGTGTCTCTATTCTCTATTTTGGCTGGCAACTATAAACTGAGGCCATGCAAGTACGTAGTTTAACAGTTCTACGTATATGTGAGCGATACAGCGTCTTCTTGCGAGTATATTTAACTCTGTATTCGTTCATCGGTTCGGAATTAATGGCCACTCAATCTGTATTTCAGACAACCAGCAAATTGCAATGACGTAATAATGCCTCATACTTCGAAAAGGCAACTTGACTTGAAATGTGACTTGACTGGTGACTTGACTTGACTTGGACTCGACTTGACTCGAGTCACCTCCAAAAATCGAGTTACTTGACTTGACTCGAGTCACCTTTGAAAATCGATTGACTTGACTTGACTCGTCAAAATGTGCAATGACTCGAAATGACTCGTGACTCGAAGGTAGTGACTTGATCCCAACACTGGTAGAAGGTGACGCAGAGCCAATTAAAATTCATTATTTATTAAAAAAAAAAAATTCAAATATTACTGTAAACCTCGTGACATTGTTGAATTGTCCACAAAAACTATGCGCAACAAATTTGACTCAACTCCAACCCGTAGAAGCAAAAGTATATGAGTTCTCTTTTTCTTTTGAGAAATCGCGTAGACTTACTCGAATATCATCGTTACCTCTCTCGACCGAGCCTTCCGAGTAGCTCAGTTGGTTAGGCAGCCATTTTGTGATTACGGCGATTCATTGGGCGTCGATTCAAGTCCTGTAGTTCGCATTTTATGAACATTTTAGTTCATGCGTTAAAATTTGGCCTGTCGGCCGACCGCGGGAGTAGGGTTAAAACTTTCAACTGCAATAACTTAGCTTGTACCGGTTTTTACAGTTTTATTTTGAAATAATTTTTCACAACAGGCGTTGCGGGCGTGTCAAATCAGGGATGCATCAATCCTATGAGGACGCAGTCACCCACGGGAAGGTAAGCCCGCGAATATTTCCCGACATGACTTTATTTCCGAACTCCCTGCCTTCATAGCGTTCCAAGCCAGCACGCAACCGCCGAATCTCAAATGTCGAGCGATAGCACTGTGATTTACAACTGGAGGGTAAGTACTAAGTAGTGTGGGTTTGAGAATTTTCGTGCGTCGCTGTGTCGTAGTTACGTTGGCGTTTTAGTCCTTCTGGGAAGGCGAAGCGAAGTCTAAGCGCAAGGGAAGGAAGTCGAAAAAGTGCAGAAAGAACTCGTCGGAGGAGTCCGAAGGCCATGATGAGAACTTGGAAGAGTTGTGCGACTCGGAAATTCGGTACGTCTTAAAACTCTGGCAATGAGAGTGCCACATGGTCATTTGAATATGGGCCAAATCCAAACTACGGCCTTCTCTTTGCGATCTTAAGTCTGCTTCTGTCGGAGATGTCAATTCCATGTTCACGAGAGGATTCCTTGACGAGCAATTTGAACACCTACTGAGAAGTTAATCATTACATATTGCTGCGCACGGGGCCTACGATAAGTGATTGCAGGCCCTGTGGTACCAATATGTGACTTGCCGGAGAGTCACTCTATCTTTTACGATACTAACACCAGCTTTTGAAATATTCAAAATCGCAACTCTAAAAAATATATCAAAAATCCAAATATCTTCAAATTCGTTTTTCCCGAATCTGATTTCGCACCCTAATGTGCTGAAACACAGATTAGGTTTTTGATACAACAAAGAATGAACAAAATGATAAATGCCTCCTTGGCTTCTATGCGCAAAGACAAGAGCTCTGCGTTACGAAATGGTTTTTCTTGTCATTCCAGGAAGAGACTGATCGCACATGACTTCGACCCCGGTCCTATCGGCGCGTGCCGCGACGCCTACATCAAACGATTGAAAGTCCTCCGCGAAAAGCGACTGTATGCAAGTGGCCCCGCGTCTAATTCAACAAACACTTGTGAGTGTAACTATAGGCTACATTTTTTCCGGGATTTGTTAATAGTGATGGGGTGTAGGCCGACACCAGTGATTCCCAAACTGTGTGCCGCCGCAGATTCTCGTGTGTGCCAGGAATATTTTTGAAAAAGAACTGAATAAATATTTTGAAAAAGGGCCTGAAGACTAGCATATGAGACTTGAGGCACTTCAACTTATTTAACAGCTGATCATTAAGCACATGTGACAATGAAACCAATTATGTCACCGTAATAAATCAACCAATCTTTCCTCAGAAGAACAGCCAATTGATTTATGAAAATGCCCATTTAAAAAAGCCGTTTTTACAAAAGAAATTGGCTTTTTTAAAGCATCTTTTCTCCACCTAAGCGTGCCACGATTTTTTCTAGGGTGCCACAAGCTGAAAAAGTTTGAGAACCCCAGGCCCACAGTTGTTGATGTGCACACTGCACAGCATGGAAAAGATTGTGTATTTGTGTTGATGTCAAATCCAATACAAAAAGAATCACACCTATTAACAATAGGCTAAGTCGGTTGCAGTGTGTGCCTACCGTTTCCTGCTTATCTGGGGTCATTCTGTGATTTTTGGTAATCCAACGTCAGATGCTGGATTATTAGGCTACCTGCCTTCTCTTCTGAATAGGGCATTCTTGAACCACACAACCTGTCTTTATGACATAAGGCGAGGTGAGTTTACATTCCTTCTATGGGCGAATTTGTCATATCAACCCTACATCTTGGTAACTGGAAATCGTTCGAAAATTGCATCTATTTGTTGTGTCGTTAGTCATTTTTCAGAAGGCGTTTTTCGGAAGTTCATTTCAAAATTCGTTCGCAGGTCCGGCGACGCCGAAATTCTCGGCCGAACTGAATAAATTTGTGTCCGGGCTGAAGCTACCCGATTCCGTACAGGACGACGACGAGATTGTCAGGCGGCAGTTCGATCAACCGGACCCGAACGTGTCTTGGAGAGAGGGAACAGCCAAAGACAGCTTCACGTATCTTCTTTTAGATCCGAGGTAATACATAACGCGCAAATCCTTGTAGGTTATGTTGAAACACCTGTTGAGCGGACCACCAAGTCGCATTCACATCCCGTGAAGCCAGCATGACAGCGTGTGATTATGCTTTATCTCTTCCGCTCTGTGCGTCTATGTGTCTGTGTGTATTGTATATGAAGGGTACATACAGATGTGTACAGAAGTACTTTCATTTCTTTTAGGTACTCAAGTACATTTTGCCTACTTGCTGTGGTCTAGTGGATTGGATTTTGGGCTACTTCTACACTAGGCCTGGAATCCAGACTTTTGAGTACTTTAGACACCTCTGGGTAAATAATTGATGCAGTGATTTTGTATTTAATTTGTGTTGATAAATATATAGCTATTATAGTGACAAATCCAGCTCCATATTGTCGTCCGTATCCAAGTGGTTTTGTATGCTTTTGTCAAATTCTACGATTAATTTATTATCAAACGCGTTGCATGTCCTCGGTTCTAGAGTCACGAATCAATTGCCTGACCGCGCCAAGCTGATGGCAGACGCAGACGTCTTTAAAGCGTTCGCTGGAGCCATTTTTTACATCGGCAAAGGGAAACAGTGCAGACCGTTCTTTCACTTCACCGAAGCCTTGAATGCAAAGTATAAGGTGAGTGTGTCTTGCTGCATACTACTTGTGAACAATGTTCCCTCTAAGCTGCACAAATGCGCAGTGCTGACACGGCATCTGCGCACAGAAAATCTACGTTGCGCATAAAAAATCCGAAGTGATGACCTTTTTTTTTAGTAGTTATGCACCGTTGTCCAAGGGTCTGCGCAGTGAGTTGGTGAGTGTGCGCAGACTCGTCAAAATTAGAGGGAACATTGCTTGTGAAATTTGCGTTGTTTCGTGCTTTGAATATTTGTTTGTGCCAATATATCGAGTATGTTATGCCTGGTGATTCTTTTGATGTGCCTGTCGACCAATGTCACTGTGCACTACATGCACTGTTACTTGGCCTTTCCTGCACAGTTAAACCATACTGTAAAACCATACCAACCATACTGTGAAAAGATTGTTAAATACCCAGGGCTGAGTGAATAATGGCAGTTGTCAATGGCATTCATGTAAGTGACTAATTTAATCATTCAAGTTCAGTTTTGTTATGCTCATTGGACCGACAAATGTAGATGATAACTGTTTGAGTGGCATTCGGTTTTATTCTAGCTCATTGGTGTGATAAATGGCCTCTGGTGATCGTTAGGGCTGGAATTAACAGAGCACCCGAGTGATTTCATTCCGAGTTGAGTATTTCAGTATCGCTCATGACGTTGGAACTGTAACTGGGGACTGGGGTCCCTGCCCACTAGGGTGGAGTGAAAAATGAAAATTTTTGAATGTCAAAAAAGGGTCTTGATATGTGGTGCCAAAAAGTAAACAAATAAATTCTATCATAATTTTGGGTTCGTACACCCTCTAGTGGTCGTGCAATTTCACCGAACAAGCCAAAAACAGCTAATTTCGCCATATCTTGATCATCGCTTACACTAGAAAGTCAGTTTTGGGCTTAAAAGATGCAGAAGCAGCATGTTTCTATCTCACTTCCACAGAACTTACTACTAAAAATGAACAGAAAAAAAGTTATAAGCAATTTTCTGATTTTACAGGTAAAATTAAGCACTGAAGCAGTGGGTAGGATGTCAAAAGCGTGTAGTGATTGATCTTATGACTGAGCAACATACCCTATCAATAAGAACTACTTTTCAAAACTTTCACAAACAAATGAAACCCCCTCCAATCATAAATAGGGTTCGGGCATCGAATAGAGACTGCTAAAACTGTATTTAAAACAGCGTCTATTGGTAGTGCGGCATCACGATATCAGTAAGTTTATAACAACGGCCCTCATGAGATTTCTTACCAAAATGCTGTCGTAGGGTTTGTAATATATTTGTCACAAAGCTCCTGGATGAAAGCGCAAAAATTGAAAATACACATTCAAAACACACACATCAATTCAATACTGGAAACATAAAATTTTTGTAGCAGTATCACATGAGTATCAGTGTGCACAAACAATAAAGTCATGTTTAGTATTGAAAGATTTCATCTGCTTTCAAGACTTCAGTTCTTGTCTGATGAGGCCAGCTCTACGTTTAAATCCTGAAACATTGAGCAGATGCTTATGTCACCACTGTCACATGTCTTTCCACTGCCTGGTTGTGGCAAGGATAACTGAGCCTTAATGGTGATGATCATAGGTTTCCCAGCTCGTGATCAGACAAGGTTTTAATTGCGAAGCAGGCGGTTGTTCAATATTTTTGAGGTTTAAGTTGACAATTTGGTGGAAAATTAAGCCTTGATGTTGATAACTGGAATTTGGAAGAATCTGATGCTGGTGTCAATGTTGCTGCTTTAGGGTTTGGTTTTATTTATATATTCACCTTCAAAGTTGTCAATTGGAACCAGATCTGCAATATTTTGAGGCTGGGGCCGTCGTTCATTCAGTATTTTTGACTCTCGCATCTCAAATTTCAAAGTACTATGTGGGACAGAGTCGTCCATCGAGAAATCTGAATTTTCTTGCTCAATTCTGCATAGAGGTCTATTTTCCGTCATGGTTTGAAATAAAAATGCACAATTCCATTGTAGATGGTGCTAAAAATTTCCACAATATAGTTTCCCGGGTCACAAAGCTGATTGATACTCCAATTCACTCCCTTGCACTATCTTTGCTACGAAGAAATGCTCATTTTGAACACCCAGAAAATATTTTGCTGGGAATGCTTTGGTGACGAGGAGGGAAACGTCTGAAGATTTACAGTTAACAAGATTACAGCTATGCGCAGAACAACCATACCATACCAAATTCCAATTATGAATTCGAATGAAGATATATAAATGACACCAAACCTAAAAACAGCGACATTGAGCATCAGTTTCTTCCAAATTCCAGTTATCAACATCAAGGCTTAATCTTTCCACCAAATTGTCAACTTAAACCACAAAGATATTGAACAGCCGCCTGCAATCAAGACCTTGTCAGATGTCGAGGTGGAAAACCTAAGATCATCACCAATAAGGCTCAGTCATCCTTGCCACAACCAGGCAGTGGAAAGACATTAAAACGTGGTTACTGAAGCATCTACCCATGTTTCAGGATCTAAACGTAGAGATAGCCTCATCAGACAGAAACTGAAGTCTTGAAAGCAGATGAAATCTTTCAATACTAAACATAATTTTAATGTTTGTGCACACTGATACTCATATGATACTGCTACAAAAATTTTCTGTTTCCAGTATAGAATTGATGTTTGTGTTTTGAATGTGTATTTTCAATTTTTGTGCTTTCATTCAGGAGCTTTGTGACAAAGATGATAGAAACCCTACGACAGCATTTTGGTAAGAAATCTCATGAGGGCCGTTGTTATAAACTTACCGATATCGTGACGCTGCACTACCAATGGACGCTGTTTTAAATACAGTTTTAGCAGTCTCTATTCGATACCCGAGTCCTATTTATGCTTGGAGGGGGTTTCATTTGTTTGAGCAAGTTTTGAAAAGTGGTTCTAATTGATAGGGTATGTTGCTCAGTCATAAGATCAATCACTACACGCTTATGACATCCTACCACTGCTTCAGTGCTTAATTTTACCTGTAAAATCAGAAATTTGCTTGTAACTTTTTTTCTGTTCATTTTTAAGAGTAAGTTCTATGGAAGTGAGATAGAAACATGTTGCTTCTGCATCTTTCAAGCCCAAAACTGACTTTCTAGTGTAAGTGATGATCAAGATATGGCGAAATTAGCTGTTTTTGGCTCGCTCGGTGAAATTGCACGACCACTAGAGGGTGTACGAACCCAAAATTATGATAGAATTTATTTGTTTACTATTTGGCACCACATATCAAGACCCTTTTTTGAAATTCAAAAATTTTCATTTTTCACTCCACCCTACTGCCCACTGAAGTCTTCAAATAAATAGGTACTTCTTATGTGACGACGAAATAAATAATGCAAATTGTATCTATTTATATGTATTATTTCAAATATGCTGACAGTAACATAACATTGCGATTTGAGACAACGCCACACTTTGTTCACTACTCTACAGAAACCTTGTTGCCATGAATGTGGGTAACCCATTGCTGCATGCATTGAATGATATGGTGCTTCGTATCGAGGTTTCAAGGCTCTTGCAGTGGCAAGAAACTGTCGCAACCACAATTTCAGTACTCGAAAACATGGGCTGTTACTACTCAAATCATCAAAATTGATGCTCCATTCGGATCCGAGCACTGGAATTGCTATGGCCAACCCTAGCGATCGTTTTAATGACTAAGGCCGTTGATGGTCATTTGAGTGACGAATAATTATGTTTAGCTAGTCTCAATTTTATATGCGTGATAAAGGACACTGGTGGTCATTTGAAGGACAAATATTTCAAATCTGTTAAGTTGAAGTTCATTTGAGTTAGGAATTAACAGTCAATTGATTTGAATGGACCGTGCCAATGTGCCACTCGAAATAACTCTGTTTTCACTCCATTGATTTGTCGCTCGATCGATTACGATGGCGTTTATCAATGTTTCATTCAATCGGTATTTTTCAACGTATCACTCGAAGGAACTGTGTCTATGTCACCTGATCGAGATGCACTGAAACCGTGTGAATATGATGAAGCTCCTTCCCATAATCCTAATATGAGACTTTGCGATATGAAAAACTTCGCAAACCATTTTTCAGGTTCACCCCAGCCAAAAGCTGCAGCACATCCTCAGCATATGGAACGCGGGCTTGGGGGTGATATCCTTGCACGTGTACCAGAGCATCGTGGCGTGTGAAGCGTACACGCGAGAGGCGGCCATGATCGACGCGTTGGGGCTGGATCATTTGACAAACGGCCGTCGCGGGGATTATTATGGCGCGGCCAAGCGTTGGGACTTGGGCAGGAAGAGAACGTACGGCTCGTTTTTGCTGAAGAAAGCGCTGGAGGTTTTGATGGTGGAGGGCGAACGACAGATCAAGCCGAGTAATTTGAAGTCGGGGAGAAAGAAGAGGCAGGCTGACTACCATCCTCCGTAGCGACTGGCAATGTTTTGGACGTTGTTTCAGCTTTGCGGTGTCGGCGGTCGATCTCTGAGATTCAGGTGCCTGATCAGTGATCAAGTATATCCATGAGTAATACCGGAGGCGTGCTCGTGCTATAGCGAAGTCTGCGATGCCTGGTACATTGCTATTGTAAAAGCTTGCCTTAACGCGCTTCTTAGCTTCTTAACTAGCCCGACTGAAATTCGTATTTGGCAATGCATTTGTCTGTATTCTTGGTAGTCTCTATGGTTTGGATCATTCGAGATTGGAAAATTACTACGTCCTGGTCTGTGTTGTAACCGAACGGTTTGTGTCGGTATTACTGGTGTGCTCACTTCACCTGTGTCGCTGCCCTAAAGTGATTTGGCTCAATTCGTAGACGAATTGTCGAGTCAATTTTCAAATCATCGAATGTAATTGGAATGATTTGGAAACTACTACGTTCCTGCTCAGTGGCACGGCCAAGGATCGAAAGGAATGCTAACCCACTGGACTTGTGTGTTGTATTATGCCGACGTTTGTATTCACTACATTACTATAGCTATGTGAGGTCATGCCTTTAACACGTCAATTTTCATCCCGGACACACTAATGGTTCTGGTACACCGTACGAGGGAATGTCTTTAAAGTACAGACAATCGTTTTCATGCCTGTAAATTATCCTTTGGGTGATCGACGCAATTGAGCTGTCTGCTCTGAACATCTGTGTATAGACGTATTTCTTTTATTTTGAACGCTATTATGCGCTTTTAGCGGATGCGAATCGGTCGACTGTTACTTGATATTGAAGCATCTTTTCCGAATACTTGTTAAATCTACTTCGATCAGAAGTAGCTGTTATGTGTTTCAATATAATCTTACAGGCAATTGTTCTGCACAGTGTGATTACTTGGCGTATTTTGAGCATCACCCAGATCGGTGGTTCTTAACCTTTGTGCTCAGCACCCACCAAGGGGCGATTTGGATTTTCAACGGGGTGGAAACGCTCAGGGGGCTATGAAGAAAAAATGGCAGTGAATGGTTTAGTAGGGACATATGATTAATGAGTTCTCATTGCAAATAAACATTCGACAAACTCTGTCAACACTGGAAATTTTGCGTCGCGCTACGCGCGAACTGTACACTGTCATGTTTGCAGGATATCTTCATAAATGAAGTGTGTTATTATAATCGATGTTGAATAAATTTCACGTATTTTTATATCACAAATTCCCCGCTAAAACACTCCCATCACGCTCGTTAGGGGTACTTTCAACAAAGTGTTTCGAACTGGGTATTGTATCCTGCCTGCGCACAGCCTGTCGCAATCGAAGAAAGAGGCACCGTACCATTTTTGTGAATGAGATCCCTTCGTACATTAAAGATACTTTGAAGCTTTTGGGCGAAACTGATTAACTAATTATACTTGTATTTGAGAGCTACAATATTAAATCGTCAGAATATTTACTCACAGTATCACGAGGGATCATACGGTTTAAGTGTTGTGACCCACAACCTCGCATGAACGTTACGTAGTATGGGTTGGTTTGTTAGAATACATTCATGTTAAAGTCAATAACACGGGGCACCACTAAATTCAATGTGACCAAAAGTCACACAGCAATAAAACAGCATAATACAAGTAACTTCCCCGTATACCCAATCCCAGAAGTGAATTCTGAACGTGTACATCGGGTTCGAACCAAATGGTACTAAAATAGGGGGCGGCAGACCACGGAAAGGGAGCGCTGGAGGAAAATAAAGTTGATATTAACTGGCCTATATTCTTGAAGGATGTTTCCAAGTTTTTGTCAGCTTCTGTAAATGCCGTGACAGCTTAAGGGATTTTCGTAGCTGCTCCAACTGATAACAAAATGATATAGTCTACTACGGTTATGGCACTTGATGAGAACGCCACTGAAAAAAGATTGTAGGTATAAAAAGCCAGCATTTGTTACTGATATGTTAACGACCAAGTCGCATGCGACCTTACAAGTAGGCTAAGCAAAATCGAGTGTTAGTCGCCGAGAAAAGTATCTCAACTTTTGACGGCATAAGAATATGTATCATTTATGCGTCTCCCAAGAAAATAATGCTAGTTAATTGTTTTTGGACTATACATAATTCATTGCATTTTGTGACAATGCTGTGCGTAGCTTTGTATTGCACGTTTTGGATGCTGTGTTACGATCAATCGAGGTCTCGGGGATTCTACGTTGGGGAAAAGTATCGAAACTATAGATCTAGTTGATAATAATAAACTTCTATAGGCTACTGCTAGACTCGAATCATTGTGTCCACTGTCCAGACATACTTGTAAGTGACTTTCGTGATTCAGCAATATGCTTGGGCTAATACGAATATTCGTAGAAACCCATTGGCAATAGCGGTTGGTAACGCTAGCTTTGAAAAATGGCGTCTTGTCGATGTTCGGAATACAAGCTCGCAGGTATGGATGTGTTCATTTGTCCAATCTACGTTTAACTTGTGGTACCAGTGAAGATCGAACTCTTAAGCCAACGGGCAGCTAAATATAATATTTGAAGGACTATTTTTTATTGACCCCAACTCGTTCATACCGTGGCCATACTGCGAAGTATACGAACCCCTAGGTTCGCATCCATTATTTATTTGCCCTCCTGTCCAGTCCAACGCAGGCTTTCTTCGTGCAGAAGGAAATAGTGCCATTTCTCTGCTATCGAACCATGATAGATAATGGATATATCTACAATGTTAGCCTTATTTCATTAAATATTCAGTACCCTGCCGCGCTCGAAATCGCAATCTATAGCGAAGATTCGGGAATCCGTAATCAGAAATGGCCGCTTCTTGACATCTGGCAGTTTAACCGTTCAATAATTCAATGCGGGCGGAGAGGCTTTATTGACCGTATGTTAGGGTATGGAAAGAACACAGTGAGCGAATGCACCAACTTAGTTCGGAGCGCAGATGGCGTCGATCGGTGATGATTTCGACTGTTGCGACGGATGCACGATGCCTTTTTGCGTGGCTTAGCGACCTTTGCGTTCATGCGAAAACCAACTACGTATGGGAGTGTGATACGACTTGAGAATTAGGTCTATAACAATCGTGAGTCTAACTAAACTAAAGGACCCTTATTTTCAGTGAGTCCACGTATCTCTCCTCTGGCAGGGTGCCTTGGTTTTACAATTGTCAGGACGCGATACCTTGTCACAATAAAATCTTTAGCACGGCATAGAATTTAGCTTGCGTACGATCCGATATCATGTCGTTTTCTGCGCTGAGCTTAGGATACGAGATACAAAGGAGCAGAGGTAACAGCGATTCTGATAACGGCAAAAAACGAAAATGCGAGGACAGCGAAGGTAACGACTTACATTTGGACACTGCCGCGGTGATACCTGAATTTTTTCATTAGCACCGAGTCAGCGCCGATATGATAATGAGTCCGAGGCATCAGGGCTGACGACGGACGATCAGATATCTTCCGAATCGAGTGATCTCCCAAGTCCTAAAAGGTAACGCTTATCCAGAAATACGCTGTTGTCAATTTCATGACTTTCACCACTCATTGCAGAATGCGAAGAGAACGACTGCGATCTAGGTCGAGGGACTCGAATCGCAAAAATAAGCGGCGCTGTTGCGACTGTAAACGACGCTTAGACACAAAGCGTAGACGCAAGGTAGGGCACGATCAACTCCTCCAGTTCTTATATATTTTTTCGCGCCATAGCGCAAGTGACATTCTCGGTGGTTGTAGTAGTGTTGTATATTCTGATTACTCCCTGCGTATAGCCCCCGTAATTGTATCCATTTCCTTTTTGTTTCCACCCGCTATTCGCATCTAGACGGACGAATAACTGGAGTTTTGAAGAGGTAAGGTAAAATGAGCTTTCAATATCTCCGATAATGCTCCGATAAATACACAGTTTCTTCGAAATACTGGAGTGGATCGCGTTACGTGGTGCATGGGAGACCGGAATCCCCTACCGCGTATAGCTGATGCGTTTACTTGATTGACCAAATCGATAGACTGATGAGTTGCGTGTTTGCGTTGTGGCTTAATTGAATTTGGTGCATGTTTCAAATCCCTCTCTGGTCTCTACACCAATTTTGAACCGGATTTTGAATAAATTTCTATCAGCTAATTGCGGTCGAATAGAATTAGCAATCCTACATGTACCTCTGCTGTCAGCAGATATTGGAAAAAGATTGCGTCCAGTCGTGATTAGGAATGTAACATTATTCGTTCATCACAGCGGAGGCGGAAGCGCGGGGTGAAACGAAATAGAAGCCGAAGTCCTGATGAGGAGACAGAACCTGCGGCGCGTCGTCGCCGAAAAGGGTCGATTAGGAAATCCAGGTTTCCGGGATATTATATTTTATGAGCTGCCTCTTGGGCACATACCTATGACTTATTCTGCACTATAATATTCGAAGGATTGACCGATCTACAGCATAGTAATATGTCGAATATGCAGGTTGATTTGTTTTGCAATAGGTAGACGCTATAGACCCCTGGGAGATGTGGTACCGATGAAACACTGGGACCGAAAATACTTGAAAAAATTCTCTGTGATAATCCCATGATTACTGTACGCGAATTTGTCTACAATGGTAATCTGGCAAAATCTTTCCTCACATGCAAAAAACTTCGATCTGCGTGAGTTATGGGGTCTGTGACAAAGGATTTACGTTTTAGGGGGTGTAAAGTAAATTTGGATCGACATATACATTTTTCTATATCACCTTCCAGACTAACAAACCCGCCATAATTTTTGATGTGAAGTATAGGCCTTGTATCAGGGTATATAATGGCACATATTTTTTGAATCAATACCATCATCGAGTGGACTATTTTCAATTCAATTACGATATTTAAAGGGTGGGGGACCTATGGTACCATAGCCAAATCAAGCAAAATAGCTGAACCAACTAATCACTTAACAACAGAAACACGCCTACATAATACATATATTGAGGCTGTGAATCATAGTGACATGTGGCGTTTTATCGCTATTACGAGGTATTTGAAAGTCAAAATGTCGATTTGCGGGTAATATGTATGTGGCATTAATTTTGTAAGTTCGGACGTAAATCAAAACGTGATTTTATGCCAACATTTGAGTTGATAGAATCTATTTTATTCTTGAAGGTGGCGATGAAACATTTTTTATTGGCTTGCTGTAGCTTAGATTATAGTAAACAGCAAAACAAGTTGACAAATTTGAGTTTTTGAGCGTATGTCTCATAGGTACCATGGTCGTGTGCCTTTGGACCCGCCGGGTGGGGACCGATGATACGTTCGAGCAACAAATTTTAAGCGTTTATAAATATTTTTTGAAAAGGTGGATATTCCTGTAAATGTCCTCGATAGCTAGAGCTTGTATCTAAGTGTGAGACAGCAAAAGATCTGATATTCTCGACAGAAGATTTGAGGGCCAGAGATCATTTTGCAATTTTTGATCCTTTGGTACCACAGCTCCCTCTACGTTTCAATCATATAGCCCAATTCCCGCACTGTAGCTGTAGGTAAATCGATAATTGTACCTGCACGCATGAGCTACTATAAGCTCAATTTTTATGCAATGTTGCTTTCGTTGACTTGGATTTCACAGGCGAATCGCGATTCCATTCGCCACGTCTTAAAGATAGTACAACTGTCTGTTATCGTTATGGTTATACATTACTTGGTGAATAATTGATAAGTTGTGTCCTGATATATTATTGAAATTTGCCTCCGTACGCTCGCAAGACTATATTGGAAATGGGGAGATGTATTTATCGAATGCTTTCATCTCAGCCCACGAACCTCATCATCGTCTTCAGCGGAAGCATATCGTAAGACAAGACGCGACAGAAGCCGATCGAGAAGCCCTTCTATTCCGCTTGACCCAAGGAGGAAGTCACCTTCTTATCTGGAGGCTAGAAGAATAACCAGGTACATAATTGAAGCACGTTTCGTTTTAACTATCTTATCGGGCTGGATTCGAGATTATTGATGACGATTTTATAGTTTTAGGAATTGGTGCACAAATCGGTGCTATTTTTTGTATAGTTGTATTTTCCGGTGAGCCGAGAAACGGGCTTGTTCTGATACGAATTTTAATTTCAAACATGTTGGATGCGATGCGATGATGTCACGTTGATATGTCATATTCCACAAACTATACAATATCCTATTACCGTCCGATTTAGCTCAAATCCTACATTACAGAAAACACATGTTTATTGTTTGTAGACTTGTAATGTCTCATTTAGGCTCCCGTCACATGCTTTCCCATGCCCCACTCTGCGGTATATTCGTATTCTCCGACTGCTCACTATTGCACAATGCTTTTAATCGACCGAGAAACACATGGAATATGAGTTGCGACGCAAAGCTAAATATTCAGTTCATAGCAAATGCGCAGGGCCTAAGAAAATGTGAAAGTGCGTTTTGTAGGTTGCTTCTAGTGAGTTCAATAAATACTGTCGTAGGCTACTGCACAATTCTAGATCGTTCAATTTACCGCGTTTATCGCTAATCCGCGTGATGGATTCGCTTGTGGGCTAATCTTAATGTATTTCTGACGTGCCAGCCGGCTTATCGATTTCCATGCAGCAATAGTCTTAAGCAAAACGTACAAAAATGGTTGGTTGCCTCCAGTGAAGTTAAAGGCGAGCAGTACCCACACAATTCTTTTAGTTTGGGACGGCGTGATGACATTGCGATTTGCGACTATGGCGTCATGAAGTGACTTCATCGCTGAAGATTTCCCCCCGCAATTTTTCAATATAGTGAAACATAAGGCCGTTTTTGGCTAATTTTATGAATATATATATATTAGGGCTGTTCAAAAATAAACTTTTTACCTGAATCTTGCTGGTTACTTGATTAAATCGTTATGTTGCCTTAAAAAACGACGCACACCAAATTTGAGTTCATTCCAACCAATATTCGCAGATTTCGTAGAGTTTGAAAATTTTGAATTTGCCTGAAAATGCAAAAAAAATATTTTTTCAAATTTTCCTTCCAACTTTATGAAATTGTTGCGCTGTCTTCAAAAACGATGGAAAACAAATTTGACTCAATTCCAAGCTGCAGAAGCGGAGCTATTCAAGTTTTTTGATGATATTTCTGGGATGATCCACCAATCAATATATATATGCAACCTCACGTAAGTTCCGTCGGGCTTCTGTAATAGTAATTCTGTAATAAGGCTTCTGTAATATATGTTATTAGCTTTGACAAGTGACAGCCTGTATAGCATTCTAATATCGAGTTTGTAAGATGTAGGATGAAAGTGTTTTAGTCAGTAAATGCTGCCGTTCCATTTTCACACTGCATGTATATGTATTGCATTCCATAGTAAAATGCTCTTCGCCTCATTGTTATTGGTGTTCTGCCTCTGCTGGAAGAAAGTCAAGTCATAAGAAATAATTCATATAGTCTATGGCGGAGAACATAATTTTTCCGTACCTTTGGCGACACTGGTGGCCACGCCAAGGCACGAGACCAAAAAAGGAATAATCAGACCACTTAAAGGGGGAAACATTTCATGTGCGATCTTTCTTTTTAGCCGCACGCGGCTTCAGCAAATTTTCTAAGAATCGATCCTATTTTCTAGTTCCCGAAAACGCCCGATCGAATATGAGCGTAAAAGGACGTCAGCAGACGACAGCATGTCGAGCGACGAGTCCTCAGCGGGAAACACGTCTCGAAGAAGTTCGGATTCGTACGAAAATCGATACTTTACCTCATCGTGGACAGAATCGAACTGAAATTCTCACAAAAACTTGTGAACTTTTATCACGTTCTATGACATTGATATCATAATTTATATTCCTGCACCATTCAGTTCCGCTATGCGATGTACGAGAGTTGGCCCATGACATTAATATTGAATTAATAACCAAATTTATTGATTTACGCTAGGTGATATGGATCGTTTTATTTTTAGCATCTGATGTGTCAGATTGATAAATGCAGGACCGCAACTGGAGCACCCCAAACCGCCCAATCGGAGGGGCGAAATCGAAGTGGGCCCAAAATTATCTCGGGAATGAACACAAATTATAGAGTTTTTTTTAATTTTTCCGCCTTGATTCAAATTTCTTTCCCACTACGCGCGATTTAATATTGCCAAATATCTTGATTATTGGGTACCCTTCCCCCAAGAAAAGATACACATGATTTATAGAAATGGTCATTTCGTCGTCGGCCATTACCGCGTCACGAGGCACCAAGACATATGAAGTTTTAGGCCACGTTAGATGCGACTCCAAGAAGTGTGCCGGAACGATCGGCAGCGATAAAACATTGGCCGGAAAGGACTGCCTTGTGCTGACCGAAAACTTCGATTTATATATACAAATGAATATTGCCTATGTTCAATTGTCCATAGGCACCTCAATGGCTGGCACCGAATGTTCCTGTCCTGGCAATCTGAAACCCACAAGACAAGTGCCATTCCGCAGAGAAAAATTCTTTGCCGGTGAAGAAATACCAATGTGAAGTCATGTGCGTCTTTTAGTTTTGTACGTTTGGACGATTTCAATATATTTTGATCATAGCAGACAGGAGGTCATGAAATAACATCATGTCATGGAGTTATTATACCAACGGGCCCTCCCGAACGGGCCCTACATTTTCCAAGAAAACACCCCACTCAGCTCTACCGGTAAATCTGATTACGTGAGAAAAGAGAGGATGGAAAAATTATTTATAGCAATATATATGCAATTCCCGATACTATTGTCCGATTCATTCATGAATGATATAAAATCTTCGCGCTTTGCACGAATAGGCGACATATGCGGACACCCTAAAGCATATAAAGTAACTCGCGCACGAGTAGCGGTGAAAACGCATATCCTGATGTAGGGTCTGGGGGGCGAAGCCCCACAGATGTTTGGTTAATCACCATATGGGGGGGGGGGAACCAACGTTTGGGGAGGGGGCTGACGCAGTGCTGGTTCGGTCCTGGTAGATGTAGTACGTTTTCAGAATATTTGATTGAGGAATATTTTATTTCCCCGTTGGACATGTGATGACATTGCATTTTACCTATGTATTGGTCATGCATGACAATTATACACCTTATTCTCTCGACTTGTAATGATAACTGCCAATGTGGGTTGTTCCATTGTGAAGTTATTTAGGTCTACCCGTGTTGGATTATTGTCAGTCCATACCATGCACAAACTTATCCGCGCCATGATTAGTCGTATCTTACTATAACTCTATCCGTTGGCTTGAGAAATTCGTATATATGCCGTGATATTCACTCTAATCAAATGCAAGCCAAAGTGTATGAACTTGTTAAAAAAGTCCTCTTTCCAAGTATATTTCACTTGTAGGCCTACTATGTTGACTAAAAAACGCTGCGCACCAAATTTGGCTCAGTTCCGACCGGTGGAAGACGTGCGATCCGAGTAGGGCGAGATAGCGTAGTGGTATAATCCACAGCTTCAACACCAAGTGTTGGAGGTTTATGTAGGCTCCTCCTCGCCATCTTATCCGTGTAAGCGACGTCTTACAAAAAACCGACGGAGGTTAGTTATCTAAATACTAACCTACGGATAAATGCGCAATGAATGCGAATCTGAATGCGAGTATGCAGGCTTGTTGCACTCTAGCTGAAATAAGTGGAAATAAGCAGTGGTATCCTACATGCAGGGGTTGCAAATCACTACGGAAACACTTGCTGGAAGATAGGCCCCATTCGGCCTTTATTGCAACAAAACCAGGTGGCGTAAAAGAGCCAAATACATGGTCGAAGTGAGACTAAATGCATGCGGTTAGTGTTGCATATAAAACAAAGATGTTTAAACCATGGCCGTCGTATAAGACATGTTTTTTTATTGTTATGCAGCATTTTTGCGGTCGGCGATCTTCATCATCAGTCAAACCATTCCGCACCACTGATTGATATCTATACTTGCTATACCTGTTGAAGCGACGATGGTTTCGAGGGTTCCAGCCACCCTATACCGCATACGTCGACTATGTTGGGTGAAAATCGTCCATAGGGTCATGCTAAATGCTTTTTTCGGAAGTATTAACACAATTATGGCATAATTGGACAACATTTGAAAAAAACACTATTTTTTTAAAAGCATTTGTTTAGAACACTGTTCAAAACATGTTATAAACAAAGTGTTTTAAAATACCGTTTGTTTTAAATGCAACCCTACAGGCCTACATGTGGTGTGGTGGGTCTGTTTACATGTAGGCCTGGCCTACTATACGCCTTTTCACCTTCTTGAGGTAGTTCACGTCAGTGTTGGGATCAAATCACTACCTCCGAGTCAAGTTATCTCGAGTCATTGCATATTTTGACTCGAGTCAAGTCAAGTCAATCGATTTTGATGGTGACTCGAGTCAAGTCAAGTCACACAATTTTTGGAGCTAACTCGAGTCAAGTCGAGTTAAGTCAAGTCATAATTCAAGAAAAGTTGTCTTCTCGAAGTACGAGGTATGATTAAGTCATTGCATTCGCCATAGAGAACCGAATATAGAACTAAATAGACACGCAAAAAGGCGTTGTATAGCTCACGCATGCGTAGAATTGGTAAACTACGTAAGTAAATCCGTGAAATAGAGAATAACGAAACTTCAGATAGTTGATACGAATTCATATGATGTACTACCCAATTACATATCCATGGGACACAATCTTAGCCTGCGCCCGAGATTGAGTAATATGAACTATATTCGAATTCAATTTAAATTGTACATAAGTTTTGGTCAAGGTGACACCGTGCGCCAATGATCAGTCTATAGAACAGAGATGAATACTTTGCTATTATATTACTTTCCTGCCATTACGACTACTACTCAGAGGTGGTCAAAGTAGTCAAGAAAGCTACTCAAGTAGAAGTAGCGACGAAAAAATATACTCAAGTACAAGTAGAAGTACTTTTTACATAAGCAACCTAAAACTACTTGAAGTAGAAGTAGAATTGACCGACTTTAAATCTACTCAAGTAAGTAAGTAGTTGTTAAAACGATCCTAATTCGTTCACATAGATAGTCAAAAGGTGCAAATTGAACTATGCGAAAGGTGCTGAGCTCGAACATGGGATGAAAATAATAGTATTGATATGGAAATGCGATACTAATCCTCTGTTTTCTCGAACAGCACGTTTTAGAAAATACCATGGTATGGCGCCCTCAGCCATATTATAAGGCCCGCAGTTTAGTCGAAGAGCAATACGGAGAAATTGTATAGGATACAGTGTAAACACTTGGCGCGATTAGAAAACGGTAATAAAAATATGGTGGACCGTAAAATTGCCATATTGTGCAGCTTTATTTCCGGAAAATAAAGGCATTACTGCACTTGCTTTTATACTTCAACATCTATGTTATCCAGACAAAAGAACTGATATTAATTAAAACTCAACGTATATGATACTGGGAATTGAAAGTGAAATATAAATACTACTTCAAAAAACAAGAACATGTATTTCATGTCTTTAGTCCAGAAAGTTTCAAAGGTGGTATGCTAAAACAGCTCTAAAACTAAAAGAAAAGCCAGAGTCCACTTTTCCAGTTTAGGACACACCATGGACAATGGACATGCTAGATTACGATATGATATGCTAGATTGCGAAACATCAGTTTCAAACGTTGTTGTGAGCCATATATACCGTGATGAAATATTTCATATGGGCGACGGGCGACAATGTGGTGTGAACGGAACCACGCTAACCCGCTACCTAAATTATATTCACCGATACTTTCGTGAAACCATAGTGGTCACTCCATATCCATTGCGCACGAAACGCGACGAAAATTCTGGGCCGTACTCAACTTTTATGAAAATTAAATGTTAATACTCAGTGAATGCAGCCCCGAAAGTCCTCAAGCTATCTTCCTGATTGGAGGATTAAACTACTTCTACTTGACAAACTGAAAATAGCGAAAAGTAAGTAAGTAGATCACAAAATATTATGAAGTAGAAGTAGAAGTAGCAAAAATCATATCTACTTGAGTAAGTACCAGAAGTAGAGGAAAACTACTTGAGTATTTCGAAAAAGTAGAAGTACTTCGTTACTGACCACCTCTGCTACTACTACTACTACTACTACTACTACTACTACTGCTACTACTACTACTACTACTACTACTACTACGACAACGTACGCTGTAAACTAAGCTCCAATCACTTCGTTTGTAGTCAAATTTGTGATTGAACAATGGAGGTTCAGTAAAACGCAAAATCTTTGAATGAATGAAATTAGTCGCACTCACAGTTTACACTAGCACTAGCGTATCGAGAACCAGGGCGTGGTATGGTATGTTATGAAAGTATGGTATGGAACGAAATTTCGGTGATAATAATAATGAATATTCAAACCAAATCAAATCTAAATATCATAACAACGAATGGTATTCGACCGCTGTCGCGTTACAACTTGCATTTCGCTTATCTTAACTTCACTCCGTAAACTACCAAGGAAGTTTTAAAATCGTGGATTCTGAGAATGTAAAAGATACATGAATATTTCTATCAATTTGTTGAACTTGGAAATAATGTTCTGCGCTTTGGTAGGATGATCATCACGCAATATCTATTTGCCATAACCATCATTGTAATTCAAAAATATGTAGCTTGTCTTGGAGCGACGTTACGATATGCCGTCCTTCAACACGCATTAAACTTCATGAAATTTGGTTATCTCTCATAAAAGAATAGACCCCCTGATCTTGGCTAATGAATGTAATGTGTGGCTCACAGATTGGCGGGATAAATGGACATTTTTGATCCGCTGTACCAAAATGATTGTAGTGATGTAAATTTATATTCTAAGATATATTTTAATGCAGTGGTTCGAACCGGTGGGTAATTTACGGGTTTCTGGTCGGGTATAGACTCACTTGTAACATTTTTTTACATTCGTAACCTCGTTTATTAAACGTCTGTATGAAATGCCTATCGTATCTCTAATGTTCAGGCCTATTAGCTCATTTGCAATTCAGCAATTCGTATTATCAGTGCCTCCAATTAGCGAGAATCGACTGGACAGCGGCACGCCATCTCCTGCATATACGTTGTTATTCAGGCGCATGCGAAATGGTGTGATTGAAATCACCTGATTCGTTTTAATAAGAGTTCATATGAATATGTATTCATGGAAATCGCGGACTAGCTAATTTATAGCATATAGCCGGACTCGTTACAGATGAAATGACCTATTTCTTTTTGAGTTATGTAGCTCGGGAAAGTGTAGCTTATGGGGACTTATTTCTAACAGCAGGAAGTTTATCTGGCCCATGCATTGTTTGGCATTTACACATGTAAATTGATGCTACCTCGCTACATTTGGAAATATTTCAAACCCTTCCTATTTTTCTGTCGGCCTACATATTTGCATTTGACGGAAGCGAAACATTGCGTTTGCGGTTACCAGTTCAATGCTCATTCATTTCATTGCGTGTTGTTCAAATCTGGGGGTCTTAACTTTCACCAATAGCAAGTCATTACGAAACAAAGTCCTACCAAATTTTATTGCAGAGAGCAATTTTAAAGGGTGGAAATATAGATTTCATGTTGCGGGGAATAAAAAAGGGGTTGGGATTGGCAACCAATCTTCTATTTTCACAATATACCTTCGGTTTATGTAATTTCGTACTTCTAGAAGTCCGTTACCACACTAGAGTTACATGTCACGAGATTCTGTTGTGATTTCCAAATAATCCCGTGTGTAGGCCTACATAGGCCTACCAGGGATATCTAGTTTCTAGATATCCCTGAGGCCTACGTTCCGTCTTCGATGATTAGGCAACATACATTGTTTTTGTTTTGTTTTGGGGTATTCATGGTGTTTTGTCGACTACTATGGTCATTTACACCAGGCCGATATTCTTCTTATTTTCCGTAACTGCCGACTTATAGCACGGCCCACCTCTGGGCTTTTGTAAGACACTGCTGACACGGATGAGGTGGCGAGGAGGAGCCTAGGTGAACCTCCAACACTTAGGTATCGGAATTCGGAAGTCGACCTCGGTCGGTGTTGCAGCCGCGGATTATACCACTGCGCTATCTCGCCACACAACATACATTGCTGACGACATGATATAAAGAAACTGGGGATATCATTGGTGCATCAGGGCTGTTTAAATGAATAATTTCATCCAAAATAATTAGAATAAAAACGCCGCAACATTTCCACATATCAAAAATATATTATAACTTCAGAGCCGAGCGAGATAGTGTAATGGTTATGCGTCCGGCTTCTCGAGCGGTAGGTCGATCCCCGGCCGGGTCATACGAAAGACTCGAAAAATGGTATCCGCAGCTATCCTGCTAGGCGCTCAGCAATCACGGATAGCATGGAGGAGAAAAAAAAAAACGGGGGCGCAGACTAGATGACCTCATGGGGCCGTATCGCAACTCCGTCGCCAAAGCATCTCGATGGTGCAGGCGAGAAAGAATATCATATATCTCTCTCTCTCTCTCTCTCAGAGGTTGGGCAAGTTGCGAAAGTATGGAAAAAGTATCAAATATATGGAAGAATGTTGCTATGGTATGGAAAATTGTCAAGTATGGTACGGAACGATTGTGCGGGTATGGAGTATGGAAATTCTCATTCCATTCCATACCATACCATGCCCTGTCGAGAACAATCCGAACATATGAAAGATGAAGCGATTTTTATCGACACCGATTACTTGATGACTTGAAATTGACTCGTTAATTTTGCTCCGAGTCACGACTGATTCCACATTTTTGAAACGCTAAGTCAAGTCAAGTCATACGAAAAAGGTGACTTGAGTCTGACTCGATTCATCCCAACACTGGGGTTTTCGACCTATTTTCGGCTGTGGCCCGTTTTCCGGTTGTAAAATATTCTTTCGATCCCATCATATACTTCGTTTCTATGCACGGCCGACGGACGGCCGAAAGGCCATGACGCATGCGTTGTTCATGTCGGCCGTGTTTCCGTGACCAGGCGTAATCCGACCATGACCTGGTCGAACTAGGTGGGCGAAGCGTTCGCGATGATAGCAGTTGTTCGCTGACAACACAGAAGTTCGGCGTGCGTCTGCAGTGTTGGGATCAAGTCACTACCTTCGAGTCACAAGTCATCTCGAGTCATTGAACATTTTGACTCGAGTCCAGTCAAGTCACTCGATCTTCAAAAGTGACTCGAGTCAAGTCCAGTCAAGTCACTCGATTTTTGGAGGTGACTCGAGTCAAGTCGAGACAAGTCAAGTCAAGTCAAGTCACGAGTCAAGTCAGTAATCTAATCAAGTTAAATTTTCAAAGTACGAGACATGATTCGAAGTCATTGCATTTTGCTAACTGTTTTATAGATGAAGTCCCCATTTATTTTTGATATCGAGGAACGAATAAAGAGTTGATTATACGCACAGAAGGGCGCTGTATCGCTCACGCATACGTAGAACTGCTAAACCACGCAATCGGTATAGCCTCAGTCTATAATAATTATCTGCCAAATACAGGATAACACACGAACCTAAAGAAAGTTCAAAAAATGATATTGTACAATACCCTAATAACCTACATATCCATGATATATAATTATAAAGGTATTAACGATATTCGTTCGATTTAAATCATACAAGTAGGTTGGCTGAGGTGAGTAGGTTTACGACAATGTAAGCTGTTAGCTACCGTCACTGCGTTAGCGATCAATTTATTTGTGATATAACAATGGCGGCTCGGTAAAATCATATCGTTGAAAAAAATCACTGAGTGATTGGTTAGCAATACGAACTTATACAGGATACAGCGATTTAGTCGACATCGATTACTTATGACTTGAAATTGACTCGTAAATTTTGCTTCGAGCCACGAATCAATCTGCATTTCTGAAGTGTCGAGTCAAGTCCAGTCAAGTCCAGTCAAGTCATATTTGCAAAGTAACTCTAGTCAAGTCAAGTCATACGAAAAAGGTGACTCGAGTCATCCCAACACGTACTGGCCTGCGTACACTGCTGGTGACACATCGTGTTGCTTCATCCTGACAATGGTGTCTATACATCACAATTTTTCATAATGCCTTTCTTGATTAAGAACCATGCAATGCTTCAGTTAGGATACTGCGGTACATCGAGCATAACACCATGTCATCCTATTTGTTTTATTTGAATGTTTATGATTCACAGTGAGCAGACAATGGGCCGTCTACAGCGGTAGGCGGCCTACAAACTAGGCTACAAGCGGTAAAATGTCAAATGATAAGTTCCCCGACAGTGCAAATCTATTACACAAACGAAATGCAGGCTGTAAAAAAATCGACTTTGTTTACAATTTGACATTTTTTGACCTAACGCTACAATTTTGACCTAATTTTGAATTTTTTTGACATTAAAAAAAAATTGCCATAATCATAAGGTAACCTGTACAGTGTACAGTACACCGCTGACATTCGACACAGCGGTTAAATTGATGCGTCAGGAATTTATAGATGGATAATGCTACACAAATATAAATATATAATAATATATACATAGAATATATACACCTGAGACTTTCCAAAATTCATCTGAGATCTTGGGCAACTGAGAAAGTGTTTCCAATGTCGTACAAAAGAATGTATGACAAATTTTAAGTATGGTAGGCTATGGAACGAGTGAGCCAGGCATGTAATATGAATATCTTCCATAGCATGCTATGACGTTCTTACAATGATCACGAATGTCGGTCTATACCGGATAGTATCGCAGTGAAAATGAAATCAGTAGTCCACTTTCCCATCGTGTGCGAAAGCTGAAGTTGTATTTTATTAGTCTATTCTGAACACAAACACATCCACGTCACGATTAATTGAATTCTCTATCCAATGTTGATGTTTGTAACTCGTCCAGGAAATTCCCATACAAGACGTGATATTTACTTGCGTAAAACGAATGCTTGCATGTCTGTTTGTATATTGATGTCGAGTGATCTTATTATGTTATGTTTGCCACTTACGTTAACTAGGAAGTAGCTGGTAGATGTGTCATGGCACCCTTGTGTCACCTTCGTTTTGTTGATGCAACCCTTCCGTTTGTAAATTTTGCTTTGTAATTTCCGATTGATACGACGTATGGCAAAAGGTATTTAACATGGCCGTTGATTCGTTTCGTTCATAGATCGAACACACATAAAGGAATGCAAGCAAAAAACTATACGATGCTTGGCGTAGCAGGGATACTTTTTCTGGCCCTTGCATTGCCTACATCGGCGGCAAAATGCAAGTCCGTAACTCTGCAAAGATATATCAACTTCAGACGGGTGAGTATAGTACAAGTAGATCGTGAAATTATACTGAAGCTATGCCATAGCGGCATGATGTAATTGGAATTGGACACTAAGGTCTCAATTTCCTGAATTCGGACTTGATAATTTCGTATTGAATAATTACAAAATACTAATCCAATCACATGTGCATAATACGTATAAGTCATATTTTATATTCTCGCGTCCGGTTGTATCACTAAACTCGGGTTTTTAGGATTATCTAATGACGACATGAATATCTATCCATCTATATATATTCCATTGTTGTAGCTATGCTATTGAGGTTATCAACGTGGTTGATGTCGCCAGGCATTTTGATTCGGTTAAATATCAAGAAATGGTAATAATACCTGCAGATTTGTCTAGGATTTTTCATTCGCTGGCGTATCACAAAGTGACGCCAATTTTCTATAATGTGACAAAGTGTGAACTACGTTCCTTTTTCATTTTATCATGGTCCAATTGTCATTGATGACAATTTTCCTTAAACTGATAATAACACCTATAAACATTTGGATACTTAACATAATCAGATCTATTCCATTCCAGTGTATTCCAATGAAAAGAAGTTATTGAGTTTAAATATCTTTTCGATCACACAACACGATTTAAATTCAGGATTATTTGCTTTCTTCTTCAGTTAAGCGGCTCCTGGAATCAGGCGTACTACAGAGGCGGTGTATACGATGGAGCGACATGCTTGGAGCACTACATTTATAATGTTGACGTGTGGAAGAATGAGTTCACAATGGATTCTACAGCGACGGCGTAAGATTGCATTTGAACCGCGTTTTTTGTCTATCTCGGTGGTTCCCAAGCTTTTCGACTCATCGCCCCTTCATCGCTCGACAGAAATTTTCGTTCCTCATATTTACGGAATCGACAAAGAGGACATGAACCGGAAAGTGTATTCACGTAACTCTGATCGCTGGTGAATTGACTAAAATGGCCATTTTCGGAGTTTAGGTGTTCGGAAAACCGGTATCCGTATCTACTTTCCGTTGAGTTGACCTTCTTTCCACGTCATGTGCAGAATAAGCCGTCTTCACGTCCATTTTTTGGCCGTTTAATTAAGTATATCTCCCTGGACGTTCTAAAATTTTCGGCCCCCCTGTCGCCCTCTGGTATTTTCGCCCCCTTATTTTTCAAAATCGCCCTCTCGGGGATAAACCCAAGTTGAGAATACTGGTATATCTCGATCTCCCTGAATTTACACCAATATGTGTCTATCATTATCGACTGCTCATAATCCGTTTGTGATTGCAGGGGATACGACACACGTACAATCACGAATACTGCCAACTGGAGGACCGGGAATTCAGCAGGCACTGACTGTGTTCAACAAATGTTATCAACTCAGATTGTTATAACATGATTTGAAATTTTGCAGGAATGAATGTCAAAGACAAAATCGCCACTGATTATAAAACTTATCTCATTTGGTATAACTGCGTCGATGGTAAGTCAATCCGGACGTTATATTTTTTAGTCGAACTGAAATCTTATGTCCCGCTGCTGTCAAAGGAATAGAATCAATCTACTCCATTGATGCCTGGAGTTGAAATAACACATTTCCTGTATCTTTCAGAGGTGGTCAGTAACGAAGTAATTCTACTTTTTTGAAGTACTCAAGTAGTTTTCCTCTACTTCTGTACTTACTCAAGTAGATCTTTTTTTCGCTACTTCTACTTCTGCTTCGTAATATTTTGTGAACTACTTACTTACTATTCGCTATTTTCAGTTTGTCAAGTAGAAGTAGTTTAATCCCCCAATAAAAAAGATAGCCTAAGGAATTTCGGGGCTGTTTTCACCTAGTACCAACATTTTATTTTCATAAGAGTCAAGTAATACCCAGAATTTTCGTTGCGCCTCGCGCACAGTAGATATGGAGTCCCAAATATGTTTCAACGAAAGTATCGCTGAATATAATTTAGATACCGTATTGCGTGGTTCCGTTCACACCGCATTGTCGCCTATATCAAATATTCCATCACAGTAAGTATGCCCCCCCTAAAGCTTGAAACTACCGTTTCGCAATCTAGCAACTAGCAGCCCATGACGTGTCCTAATCTGAAAAAGTGGAATTTGACTTTTTTTAACGTTAGATCTGTCATAGCACACCGCCGTTGAAACTTTCTTGACAAAATACATGAAACATATTTTCCGCTTATTAGAAATAATATTTGTATTTTTCTTTCAATTACGAGTAATATATGTTGAGCTATAATTATAGTTTGAGTTCTTTTGTCTGGAGAACATACATGTTGAAGTATAAAAGCAATGTAGTAATGCCTTATATTTTCCGAAAATAAAGCTATACACTGTATGGCATTTTTTACGATCCACCATATTTTTTATCAACGTCTACTAATCGCGCAAAGTGATAAAGCCGTATCCGACACAATTTCTCCGCATGGATCTTCGACTGAACTACGGGCCTTATATTATGGGGGAGCACGCCATGCCATGATATTCTCTAAAACAGGATGTTCGAGTAAACAAAGGATTAGTATCACATTTCCATATCAATACTATCATTGACATACCATGATGTGGACGACTGCTTATTCTGTCAAAAATTGACACCTCCTGGGATGCATCAATATGAATCAAGCTCTCTACACTTTCCGCATAGCTCGATTTCCAGCTTTTGACGGTCCATGCGAACGAAGTACGATCGTTTTCACAACCACTTACTTACTTGAGTAGATTTGAAGTTAGTCAATTCTACTTTTACTTCAAGTAGTTTTAGGTTGCTTATGTAGGAAGTACTTCTACTCGTACTTGAATAGATTTTTTCGTCGCTACCTCTACTTCTACTTGAGTAGCTTTCTTGACTAGTTTGACCACCTCTGGACTATCTTTCCGCAGGTGAAGCAATTGTGGACGTTGATCTCAAGCAGGGAGTGCAACATCTATCGACTGCCAAAATCCGCGAGATCGTCAATATTCTACACAAGGTTGGAATCGACTTCTATTCATTGACGCGAAGACCATCACCTCTTGGCTGCAATGGAAAATGAGCCAACTAGATACAAGTGCTATATTAAGTGCAAAGATTTAATATGAAAAATAAAACAGTGACTAACTTGAATTGATGTGCGTTACTGGTGGTGCTCCTACAGCACTCAACATAGTATTTTCTAGCAAGGGCGTTGTCGCGATCAAGTATAGTGCAGAAATGTTGAATCTGCAGAGATGGTCTGGGTGTACTTACACTTCGCTACTTAGCCTACTCAAGTGGTTGTGACTTTAGACTGGTACTTCCACTTCTACGTGACATTTGTCACTATTTTAGGCAAAACTCAATGTACTTACTTGGAAATCGCTAATTCTAAATGTAGCTGAGTAGAAATTTGCCTCATTACTTCTACTTGACTTGCAACGCTGACTGCTGTGATCACTGATCACCTTTGTTCGCCTGGTAATGGACCTATTCCGCAGCAACTTCAAAAAACTGAAACCTGGTATGCACTACGCATGCATAGAGATTATGAAGTTTATAAGAAAGCATTCGTACTCGCAGATAGCTCAATGGATTTCATGGATCCACCGTGTACCTACACTGGGCACATGTCTATATAGCTCAGTGGCATTGACTCACTATGTGCATTCGATTGCGGATCCGGTAAAATTAGTTGCCAATGCCACGGACCCGCAACATTGAGAATATTCGGAATAAATGGCAAGTAGGGGCTTGTTCGCTTGTGTATAGGCTTAACAATGTGTCTAGGTATTTCAGAAGTTGGCCTCGCAAGCGTATGGATAATGCAAGCACATCAGACTCACCTAATAATGAAACAGTAATGAATGCCTGTAATGAAGCCGGTAAAATAGGCTAGAAGGTGTAAAATGTCAAATGAAAAGTTCACCGACAGTGCAACCTCTACGTTGCCAATGAAATGCAGTTTGTAAAAATCCTTGACTTCGTGAAAAATTTTGACAATTTATTGACCTAAAGCTACAATTTTTACAAAATTTTGACTTTTTTTGCAATGTCAAAAATAATCTCCCAAGTTATCAGGTTTGGGAAAACAACTCTGCCGCTCTCAAATACTTGTCGGTCTTCTATCTGAAAATCCTGATCATGAAACTCTCGGAGACGAGACTTCCTACCTTTGATTTCATTTATCCTTCCACTATAGCCTTAGCCTACTCCTTAAATTTTACATATCTCTCTCTGTAATTTCATCTCTGTCGGAATGATTACTTACGTATGATGATATCACCGTCGTGGGCCGAACACATGAATATTTTATGAGGCAGTTAGCCGACTTTAAAATTTCCTTCACTCATGATTTGTTTCGATGCTGACCCTAATCGGTCCTGCAGGAGTTGAAATTACGTCGGAAACTTTCTGGGAAGTATCCCATGCTCCCTTGACAATCCATATGCGGGTGCATGATAATGACAGCAAGGTGATTTCTCTAAATTAAATTAGTCATGCCTTATTAGTGCGTGATAAATGGAAACTGCGACTGAACTTCATATGCTTGTATGTCTGGATTTTTATGTATATATTGCAGACAATATGGTAAGCTCAATTACTAATTTTATTACATTCTAAAATGCTATTTTGAGTAAATAGAATGCCAAAATATTGCAGCGTAAATAGCATCGATGAGTATAAGTTGATTATACAGTATATACACAAATAAAAAATTAATGCAACGTACTATATTGTTGTTACTATAAGATGGATGGTACAGAAAATAAATATGTATAATGAGCCTGTATATTGCACCGACAGACAAACTATGTTGAGATGGGAGTATTAATAATACAGAATAACTCCAAAGCATAGAAGTTTTCATTACAACTTTCCCTCACAGTGCAGAAGTAAGTAGATTGGGTGGTTTTATTGTAGGGCAGGGGAGGTCAACGTTTTTGCCATTCACGGCCGCACTTCGAATAGTGATGTAGCTTACGGCCGCATTCCAGGGCATAGTTCGTAATGAACAAATCGGACGCCAAATAGGCCTACCCATTTTATACTGTCAATGTCCATTTTCGGTGAGCTCCAGACTAATCTATTTATTCATGTTGGCTTACTATACGCACCGAAATAGCGAGTGGTCATGTTATGAATAGATTATTGAATTCGTCATGGTCGCGCGAAGCGCGCAAATTTTTCACATTCACGAATGAATTTCGTCATTAATATTCACATATTCCTATCAACCATTAATTCTTTCTCAGCCCATGTGATCAGATTCCCCGGTAGAGTTGATGTGTTTTTGAAAATTTAGGGCAAGCTATAAATGATGATGTATCTTCGGATGGGCCATTTCTAATTAGACACTTTGCTGGATGCTGTTATTTCTTGACCTTCCATTAGGATTGTCGGTATAGTGTAAATAAATATTGAAATCGGCGAAACAAATGTCTTCCGTGAGGAGACACGATTCCAACTTGGTGTTTCTATACGTGGCGCCTCATTTTTTCTCTGCTGTTCACATCTGTACTGCGGTGCTCAGATTGCAGAGGGCGCTACTACATTAAAATCGAAATATGAAGTCCCATTGATTCGCGCGAAACGCAAAGAAAATTTCAAGGTTAATCAAAATCTTTTAAAAATTTGGTAGTCAATTCGTAAATTCAATTGTCATGGCGAGGGCCGCCAACACATACTAATTGAAGTACGTGTGTCCACGGCCGCACAAATGTGCTTCTACGGCCGCAGGTTGGTGACTCCTGATATAGGCCTACTATTAGGCCTATCATACAAATGTTACAGGAGATAGTTCTATCGTCCTGGGAAATCGCAAGATTGATCCCATTGAAGAATTACTATAAAATATCTTCGAGTTAAATCCCAACTTGTCCTTTACTGTGTCTATAACATCAGTACAATTCTAACAAGTCCTTCGACTTTTCTTCGTTTGGCATGGATCTCACATCTTCGCTCGAGTCTGCCGGTATTTGACGACCTCTTGGTCTGGGGCGTGGAGTGACGGTAGTCGTAACTACTTCGTTCTTCGAAATTTCTTCAGTGGCTCTGTAATTCCTGTTTGTGATCTGAAGGGGTCTTTTTTCACTGGGGCGATTGATATTATCTGGTAATGAATCACGAACCGTTTCTTGTGCTGCCGTTTCCGGAAGAGTATGTGCATAGTGGCCGTTGCGTTCCTGTGACTCCAAATCGCTCATAGTAATTGTGTCTGTGAACAGCGAATGGAGCTGTGACTTATCCGCGCCCTTGTCGTAAGCGTGTCGTAATAATAGCAGTAGCGGAGTGAAGAAAATATTGGCTAATCCGATTATCAAATTCATTTCCGAATAGCCCATGTGTTGCACTGCTTGTCCCGCTAAAACAGGGCCGAGGGCATAAGCTACAGAATAGGATATATCAGCAATGGCGTATACACTGCCGTATACGCTCGTATGCCTGGTATCAACAAGAAACGCTAACGTAGGTAGTAACGCCGTGTCAATTAGAGCGATTCCAAAGCACATAACAGACAATGGAAATACCAGAGGTCCAGATGATTTGCACGCCGGAACTGTAGCGGTGGATATCCCAATGAAAAGCAGCCCTATCGCTCCATAGAGCCATTGCAAATGAAAATACTTCACAGAAAGTCTTACAGTGATGTATACCCCCAGCACATGCGGAAAAAATGGCGGTAGCCAGATCAAACCGATTTGCCACGGAAGAGCGTCCATGGTGTCCTTCATCCATTCCGCTATGGTTGGCTCCAGAAATGCAAGCGGGAAATTGCCTATCATAAGCGCTCCTGCTATGACCAAAATGTATGGATCAAGAAGCAGTTTATATATAGGCGTCCCAACAGGCTGTGGTGTTTCTGCATTTTCTTCCGTACTGGGTTTTTCTATTAGGAGCAACAGGCTCGCATCAACGAAGCACAATATGGCGAGTAACACAAACGGCACTGGTCTCCCGACGAATTCATATAACACTCCTCCAAATGGCGGTGCTACCAAACTACCGAACGAAATGAATGCTAATGCGATGCCGAGAATTTTCGATCTCTCACTTTCAATATGAAATCTATCAGCAATTAGTCCAAACGACGACGCGTTGGCTAAAGCCGAACCTAAGCCCTGAAGACTTCTGGCTATGAATAGCCAAGTGTACGTTTCTGCCCCGGCAAAAACAACAGTTGACAAGAACATCACCATCAGTCCCAGTGTGAGCGGAGTGATGTAACCAATTCTATCAATGAAAGCTCCAGTGAACGGATTTACGCATAATTGTACGATAGCTTTGGATGCAAACAGTAATCCCATCATGCCATCCTTATAATCACTAATTTTTACAGGTTTTATCATTTCCAATTTATCCTTGAGTCGATCAATCAGTTTTTCTTCCGCGACCGAGGCGTTCTCGAAACCGCTGGCTGTAATCGAGTCTTCGTCCGTTCTGTTCAATAGATTGACAATATCGCCTGGCTCGTTATTCAGAGTAGTTGCGTTGTCGGGATCCTCAAAATAGTCGTCGATTATTGGCACTATCACCATGTATAACATGTTGTCAAGCAACAGAGCGAGGCATACTATGAATACGGTGATTCGCTTCTGTGTCACTGGATGAGAGAAGCGACTTCGTACTGGTGCCGATGCTCGCCTTATTAATCCAACGAACCGGTCGAAGAATGCCATTGCCACCGCCGGCATCAGGTAGACTATTTTCAGAGCATACTCCAATGACATTTTGTTAATGTCACTAATTATTATCAGGCCGATGCGATGAACATTTAAAAATAGTTCACATTCTGAAAGTATATACGCAAATAGTTTTTGAGAATATTGATCCCACGCAACGAAAATTAATGCATCAGGCTATTTTCGTGCATGCGCTTGGGTACGCTGCGATATTTTCGATACGTACTACATTTCTAGACTATATGGTGTGATTAAATTGAATCCCACAGGTGATATGGAAGATGTCGCTGGTCAACATCAGATTTGTTTTACTTAACCCATGAAAAGACACTTCTTCGATCACCATTAAAAACTGGATCAATACTAATCCATTTAATTTTGTCCCTATATGAGCTTTAGATTAAATGAATTGACATACGGCCCGTCAAAGTCTCTGCCTTATCCATATTACTGTCTCCTCCGTAAAAATCAAGGATATTTCTGCTATCACAACAAATATGGTGGCGTTATTGTTTGTGAATTTCAATACATCTAAAATGCAACAAATATGACGTTTCAATGCCCAGCTCCGGCCGATGACTCCCAACTGAATATTGTGACATGGTTAAAAAAAAACTAAGTAAGATAGAAGCAGGCAGGACAATTCAATTTTACCAGTTTTATATCGACAGAATTGGTGTCTTCGAAAATTTAGGGCACGTAATTAATACTTATACATCTGGGGGGATCAGTTGTTATCACTTGATTTGTTGTGTGTTGTTGTTTCGTGACCTTCCATCTGCTATATACTTCGGAATCGCTGAAACGCACCAGAACTAAAGACTCAAAGTGACATTTCTTCACGGGGTGGATATTTTTTCTCCATCGGTGGCATTTGTAATGTGGGGCTCAGATTGCCAGGACAAGAACATTAGGCGCCATTCATTTGGGCGCCATATGGACAATGGCGAAATTTTTTCAGCCAACATGAGGTGGTCCTTTTGGGTCAAGGTTTCCTTGCCGTCGGACTTTTTGGCTGCACACTTCGCAGATTAGCATGTTAGCCGAAACGTCATTGTCAACGTCCTGGTGTGTCGTGAAGCGGTAATAGCCGACGCCGAAATGCCTATCTCTTTAAATTATGCGGTTTTATTTTATTGGGGGTAGGGTTATCCATATTAATATCAAGACAGCTAGCGACAATAAATCGCGCGAGACGAGAAGAATATTTGAAAAATAGTTTTATAAATACCTGAAAAATACTCTATAATTTATATCTTAAATTGCGAAATAATTTTGGGCCCCTTCGAGCCCACCCCATCATATTGGTGGGTTTCGGTTGAGACAGTTACGGCCCCGGAGCTAAACTGCTTAAGAACTGTAAATAGATGACTGGTAAATATCAAATAGGTATATGTCCTGATTTTCTCCAGACTAAAGGTTGGAAATCAGGCTAACGGCACTTTGAGGTACTAAACTTTGCTTTCACGCAGGCATTCCAGTTGATGAAAACTAGTCAAATACACCAATACTCACACATATGTATCGCAGGGATGTGGTGGGTAAGAAACGTACGGACATTCGGATAACGATTTATTTTGTGGAATACCAGTATTCTCCAGTTCTGTTGACATCAATGGCCGGCATTCCTTGGATTTACTGTACCGCGATGAGAGCAAGGGAAATTCAACACAAAACTAGGACGAACGTTGAGACGCATAATGAATTATACAATTGAGAATGTTATTTAGTAGAATGACTCTCTTCTATCAATGCGATGCTATGTGCTTGATGCCCAATAGGCATATTTATTCCTGTATAGTGACAGTGATCTATTTCTAATGAGACGGTAGTGTCATTTGGGTCAGTGGTGCAAATAGTTGTTGGGAAGATTCTAAAATTAATCTTAGCCTCCCCAAAATACTGGATGAGAATGTAAGACACAAAGGGACTTGGAATCCATTATAATTTTACCAACATGTTGTATGAAATTCAGCTTAATACCCCAACAGTTTTCTGTTCAAAGAGAACCTCTGATAAAACTTTTGTTCCTGCGAACCAAACTTCTCGATGGCTCGCACCATCCCTAGCAGGAGATTCTGTTTAGGTGTACTGCCTTTTGATGCCTTGTTCGCGAAAACAGAACCCAAACCACCACAAAAATTCATATGAATTGGCGTATATAACCCGTTCTCATCAACTAGAATGGCTGTGGAAGCAAAAGTTTGTACCAGAAACTTCCGTTTACCTGATGTTCACCTGCGAATGTGAAACTCGGCGAAGTACGTTGTTTTCGTCTACAGCGCATACTGCATAGCCTATAAGTCACAATTATACTTTTTATATAAGAACCATTTCTGTTGATAAGGCAATTATTAAACTGTTACAGTAGATGTATTGGTGACATTGTGATGACGGTCAACATTTTGCTGTTGCGCATTTCCATGTGTAGGCTACACACCTCACAGAATAACAACGCAACAATACACACTATACCAGTGGTTCTCAACCGCCGGTCCGTGACGTCTTTTCTGTCAGTCTGCGAGTTATATCAAGATTTTATCCCTTATTTTCAAAATGCAAG
Source organism: Botryllus schlosseri (assembly GCF_051294905.1). Classification (NCBI taxonomy): domain Eukaryota; kingdom Metazoa; phylum Chordata; class Ascidiacea; order Stolidobranchia; family Styelidae; genus Botryllus; species Botryllus schlosseri. The sequence continues at coordinate 19,617,547 of NC_137245.1, read as the reverse complement.
ATGTTGAAGGCTTGTACATTAGTAGAATAAATAAACATCAAATTTAAACTGATGCACAACTTCGTGAGGTAAGATTAAGCCCGCAAGCATGTTCGATTTGACAGTTCAAGCTGTCTCCGGTGACATGCGAGCGACTCGCTAAGTACGAGCTCCGTTTTCGCTTAATTAATTTTGTGGATGGCCCAGTATAGCTGTTTTCAGGTGTTATCGTGCGCCGAATTGTATTCGTAGTAGGCTACGTATGGTGGTAATGGGAAATGAGCAAGATAGCTCGACAAGGTGCTTGGTCCTACTCCCAAATGCTCCATCTCTGAATATTATCGAAGAGAAGAATATTATTCGCGTTGGCGCGGTCGGCTAATCCACGGCCTTCGGCGCGAAATTAGCTTATGTTTATCTTGGCAAGTTAATTTTACCGCGACTCAGCACTCAGCAGACACTAGCGTAAAATCACATGAATGACATCATAAACATATTTAATCGCGAACAGAACGCTCAAATTGTCACTCTCTGGTACAGGGGTGGGTGACCAAACTGCGGCCATGGAAGGAAATTTGTGCGGCCGTCGACACTTAATTCAATTAGTACGTGTTAGCTGCCGTCGACATGAACATTGAATTTACGAATTGACGCCCGAATTTTGGAGATATTTTCAATAAATTTGAATTTTTTTCGCGCTGTGCGTGATTCAATCCGACTTCATTTTTCGATTTTAATGTAGTCGTAGCGCCCTTTGCAATCTGAGCCTCACAGTACAGATGCGAACAGCCGAGGAAAATGATGGATCCCATATAGAAATACCAAGGAATGGCACGCTCCTCACGAAAGAAATTTGTTTCTGGCACGTTTGGGATATTCCAATATCTTTCCACTATACCAACAATTCTGAATGGAGGTCAAGAAATAACAAGACGCAACAAATTGACTACAATACCAATTGGCCCACCAGAAGATTCCTCATCATTTATAACGTTCCCTAAATTTTCGAAAACACTCCCTCCATCAACTCTACCGATAAATCTGATGACATTGGCTGAGAAAGGATAAATATTTGGTGGTAAGATGTGAAACTACGAATATTAATGACGAAGTTCGCTCGTGCAACTGAAAAAATTGTCGCGAACATAGCCTGAGCGATTCCAGTAACTATTCATGACATGAGTACTATATAGTCATTTCGATGCGTTTTAGTAAGACGATATCAAAAGGTAGATTAGTCCAGAGTTCACCATTAATGGACAATTGGACATACATGGACATTGGACATTTCAACAGGGGTATTTTGCGTTCAATTAGTTCATTACGACTGTGTCCTGGAAAGCGGCCGTAGGCCATATAAGTAATCGAAATTTAGCCGTGAATAGCAAAAAGCTTGACCACCCTTCTTTAGTACCATACTTGTAAAAAACGGCTGCACACATAACATTTGGGGTTGATTTCAATTTTTAAGGTCAGCCGGTCCGCCACATATCTTCTGAAATTTTGCCGGTCCGCGAGGTGAAAAAGGTTGAGAACCACTGCACTATACCATAGCCTACACTTTTACTGTAAATGAATTAATTCGTAATTTAGATTTTGAGTAGTGTAATATGTGGCTCGAGCATGATGGAATAGGTCTGGCTACCCCAAGATTATACACGACATCTTGCTTCGCTCAGCGCGCTTGTAGATGCAATTCGAGCTGAGTTATTCTGTTATTCAGCCGTTCGAAGATGAGCAAATTCGACATACGCAAAATCGCATGTTCGTTCTAAGCATTGAAATATACCTGCTTCTTGCTATCCGGATCCGTAATCGAACAATCTAAACAATCCTGGTCCTTGCTGTACCAGCAAGCTCAGGAGGATCTAATCTCAACTCGAATTTCGCAGTTAGGGTGTAAAACTAGGCCGATAGAATATAATATGCTTTCTTAACCGACTACCCCATACCTGTTAATGCATCTAGGTTGTCGTGAACCGCTGGAATGCTGCTTGCCAAACGTACTCCAACGACTTTATACTAATTAAGTATGAAACTCGCGTGACTAAAGGGCGTCTTGGGTCGATCGAAAGTATGGCGATATTCCCTTTTGGTGTCTTTTTTTAGACAACCGAGCCGATAATGTTGATCGAAATTGATATTGGGAGTCGGGCAAGAGCACTTTTTCACGCGAGAATTTCTTTCTTTATCGTGAAATTGAAGAGAAATTGAATCGATTTTGTATTCGCTAGTGCTGTTTCAGATACCGATATTGATTTTTAGCAGCTTGATTAAAATTTTGTTAAAGTCAGACGTTGAATGACCTTCGTGTTCGGCACGTCGGACTCTGGGAAACTCAAGCTATCCCACAAATATAAGTCGTGCCAAAAAGTACATCGCAACACAGAACTATAATCGGATGTAGTATTTGTTCGCAAATGGAAATTGGTGATGTTTTGTCGTACATTACGATAAATAAGTAATCGCGATAGACTTAATATTCAAGTATATTACCATAGTAATTCACCGTAACAGTTATCAAAATATAGTAAATACCGATCGTATATCACGTTCACAACGGTGTCAGGCTTGCAATGCCGTGAAAAGAAACCCTCAGTCCCAGGATGGGATTCCATGACGTTCATATATACTTCACACCGAAGGTTACTTTGGGTTCATTTTCACTGCAGTCATATGCCTCATTGCTTTGATTGGCCAAGTCATAAACCAACTGGTATGTTCATTGTTCATGTCGGTCTATACCGGTCATCCATTCTCTTCCGTTCGAGTCACACATTGCATAATGCGAAGCACTGAACGGATGTAGGAGGGTGTCGAAACCAGTAATTGCGGCCTATCAATCAAACATCCACCATTGCCTATCTACTGGTATTACTACCGGTAGATAAGGCTTACAAATGTGATAAATCCAATTCAATTTGACTGTAATGTTAATTCCATAGCATGATTGATACGCTCTAATGCACCAACTCGTCAACGATATCGATTTTGCAAATTTGATTCAATACATCCAATATCCCCGCTTGTCAAGATGTCATATGATGATACCTCGATACATGAAAGTTTCATCATGTGAAGCGCGTCACCACGGTTCCTCAATCAATCGACCAGCACCTGTCTAGAAATAATAGAAAGTAGCGGGACCATGAAACGTATACAACGTACGAGCAGGTTTCAAAAACAAAATTTAGAGAGATCCGGATTTACCATCAGATTGTATGGCACAGATCTCAGACGGCCAGCGAAAAATCCAGGCCTTAATGAAATTGTTTTCTTATTGAAGAGAAGGTGATAAAATCCTGCCTTTATTTTTGTTTATTTATTTCAAGGGAGGCCAACCTGCGTCCGTAGAACAAAAATAGTGCATTCTATACATAATTGAATTACCGTGTGTTGGCGGCCGTCAACATGCAATGTGAATTAAAGAATTCAATTAAAATCTCTCAAAAATTAGGGGTGCAACGTAAAAGTTTTCTTTGCGCCTAGCGCGGTTTTCCGTTTTTAATGTAGCAGTGTCCTTGCAATCTGATCCCCACGGTACAAATGCGAACCGTAGAGAAAAATGATGCGCCCCATAGAAAAATACCAATTTGGAATGGTGTGCGTCCCGCGAATGAAGGTTTTCGAAGACACTCCGATCAGCTCTACCGGTACATCTGCATGATTACGTGTACTGAGAAAGGATAAATATGTAATAGTAACAGGTGCAATGTGCATTGTGCAACTACCAATATTATCGACGAGAATCGTTCATGAAGCTGAAAAAAATTCGCGCTCTGCGACACTAGACCGTGAATCTTTTCATAACTTTATTACTAGTGATTTCGGTTCGTACAGTAAGCCTGCGGGGACATTCTTTTTGTTTGTGATATCCATGGTATTTCGACTACACTGGTTATTTTACGCCAGGTCGATAATCTTTATTAAGATTCCGTATTGGTCGACTTGTAGTACGACCCACTTCCAGACCTTTTTAAAACACTGCTTACGCGGACCACGTGACTAGGAGGAGCCTAGGTAAACCTCCGACACTAGCGCGAGAGTTCTATGCTACACTATGCGGTATATGCGATCGAATAAGTAAAGGATTGAACAGTGAACACCTCTGATTCATCTCTTGAAAACAGTTGTAATTGTGACGATGTAGGAGGCAGTAGTCGACAAGCATTGCGACTTGTAGCCACTGTGAAATTAGAAATCGACATTTTTCGTTGCTGCTTGCCGCATTCGAATCAATATTTCAATCAATCAATTCTTTTGAATCTGGCACGTAATACGCATCTTATTTATCAACATTGCTGTCAGGGTTGTAATGACTCGACTCGAGTCACAATTTTCTGATGATTCTACTTGACTCGAGTCACATTCGGAATATTCGGAAATGAATCGACTCGACTCGAGTCAATCTGTGTGTTGACTCGACTTGGACTTGCGCATGACTCGAAGAAAGTCATATGACCTGAGACCCAGACGACAAGGCCGACATTTCATTGTAGTTTCGAAGAATAGTATAGTTACCACATTGTTGGGATTTCGTCTATCGGTACTGGTACTTGAAAATGCGACAAGAAACTGCTAAAAGTGAGGAAATTAGTATATTATACATGCAAACCATTCGATATCCTCAAACAGAGTTACAAAAGTGGTTTAACAAGACTTTAGCTGGGAACTCAGCATCAGTCAACACAATTCCTTGGACTTATGGACTCTAGTCATAATACCATGACTCGGACTCGACCCTCTGATCGCTGATTCGGACTCGGACTTGACTCGGTGGTGAATTGAAAACGACTCGACTTGACTCGAGTCAAAACTATAAAAGTGAGATTGAATTGTGACAGGGAGCCTTGTGACTTGGTTATAACCCTGATTGCTGTAACTTCTGTAATTTTCATAACGGCTAGAATCATCATTCTTGTGATAGGCCTAGTTGAGCCTCAGACACATTTATGTAGGGTCGAAACAGGGGTGTATCCCCTTCAAAATCCTAAAATTCATGTCAAATAATGCCTGCTGATAATTGCTCGATGCTCATTTATCAGTTCAATACGGTAATTTTTATTCTATAATAGGGCATGCACGGCACCTTCAAGTTATTTAGGAGTGTACATCGGCCAAATCTATACGTCTAGTTCAGTGGTTTCCAACCTTTTTCGACTCATCGCCCCCTTTTGAAGCCCCACACCGATCATCACCCTCCAAATATTGGGAACAGAAAAATGAGTTTATAAACTGGGATCACCGGCGAGTTGACTAATATAAAAAAAGGTCAACTTTTCGATTCGACCTCGAAATTACACTTTTAAAGCTAAGTTTTCGTGAGTTGACTATAAAAAAAGTAGCCTAATTTCTCCAACTTTACTTCAATCAGTACCGTAACAGCACTTCGTCACCGCCCCCCAAACGTTGGTCTTGGGCCCCCATAGGGTGATGAATCAAACCCCAGACCCCCTCGGCCAGTGGGCTTTTTGTCGCTTCATATCAGCTATACCCTATTTCATGTACTGTTTGGTTAGTCACCGTATTTCGCTTAAACGCGCGAAGCGCGACAAATTTATATAATTCATGTCTGAATCGGTCAATATGTACGGGAATTGCATATATGTTACTATCAATTTTTTATCCTCTCTCTCCTCACGTATTCAGATTTACCGGTAGAGCTGAGTGTGGTGTGTTGGAAAAGGTAGGGCCCTTAAATCATAATTAAACATCTTCGGGCGAACTCGTTGTTATATTGACTTCGTTGCATGATGCTTTTTCGTGACCTCCTATATCTGTTACGTCAAAATATATGGAAATCGCCAAAACGTACCAAACTAAAAGATGCACATAATTTAAAATTGGTATTTCTTAACTGGCAAATAATTTTTCTCTGCGGGATGGCATTTGTCCTGTAGGGTTCAGATCGCCAGGACAGGAACATTCGACGCCAGTCATTGAGGCGCCTACAATTAAACATATATGTATATCGAAGTTTTCAGTCAGTACAAGGACATTCCTTTTCGGCCAAGGTCTTCTCGTTGCTGATCGTTCTGGCATACTTCTCGGAGTCGTATGTTACATGGCCTATAACTTCATATGTCTTGGTGCGTCGTAGCGCAGTAATGGCCGACGCCGAAGTCTCCATTTCCATAAATCATGCGTATTTTTTTTGGGGGGGGGGGGGGTAGGGTGCCCCACAATCAAGATGTATGACAACATTAAATCGCGCGCAGCTCGAAAAATTTTTGAAAAAGTTGCTTCAATTTCTCAAAAATTACTCTATAATTTATGTTTATTTACGAAATAATTCTGGGCCCTTCGAGTTCGTCCCCCTCCCAATTGGGCGTTATGCTGTCAAATATCTTTATTATTGGGTGCCCTTCCCCCAACAAAAAATATGCATGATCTATACAAATGGGCACTTTGGCGTCGTCCATTATGGCGCCACGACGCACCAAGACATATAGTTATAGGTGTGCCAGAACGATCAGAAGCGAGAAGACCTTGGCCGAAAAGGACTGCCCTTGTGCTGACCGAAAACTTCGAGATATATTCAATAGGGTTACCATACGTCCTCTTTTAAGAGGATTTGTCCTTTTTTCTTACTTTTTTAAAGTGTCTTCGGAGGACGCCCAAATGTCCTCTTTTTTGAGATTTTGTCCTATTTTTTGAGAATTACGGTTAAATATAGGGCTAAATCCGACTGAGATACAGTAAATCAGCACTGAAGTAACGCTCCGGCGGCTAGATCGGGAACTGAGTCGGACAGCTGACCATTTTTTTAGTCAACCGACCACTAAATGGGAAAAATTTACCATGTTTTCAGGATTTTCCTCCGGTATTGCAAGTCTAAAAATTTTGAAAAGGTGTCCTCTTTTCACTTTTCCAAAATATGGTATCCCTAATATACATATATATTTAATTGTCAATAGGCACCTAAATGGCTGGCACCGAATGTTTCTGTCCTGGCGATCTGAACCCCACAAGACAAATGCCTCCCCGCAGGGAACATTATTTGCCAGCAAAGAAATGCCGATTTGGGCAAATTTCAATATATTTTGACAAAGCAGATAGGAGGTCACGAAATAGCATAATGTAACGAAGTCATTATACCAACGGGTACGCCCGAGGATGTTTAATTATTATTGAGGGATCCTACCTTTTCCAACACACCTCACTCAGCTCTACCGGTAAATATGATTACGTGAGCAGAGAGAGGATAAAATTTGATTGCAATATATATGTAATTCCCTATCATATTACCGTTTCAATCATGAATTATTATATATTTTTTTTGCCCAGTTGTTCGGTTTATCACCGGGGAACCCTCGATCAAGGTTTGGGGCGCTGACGAAGTGCTGTTACGGTCCTGGCTATATCACATAACGAAATATATAGTATGCTGCAGTAACGAACGCATTTTTAGTTTATTTCAATGTATAGAGCACTCGCCAATCTGCATGCGTCTATCAATGCTAAAATAACCGATATAGAATCTATACAAATTCATGTGCATGTGCATTGTGCATTGTGCAATGTGCATGCTTTTGAATTAGCTGGATGGTGAGATGCAGAGGTAGGCTAGCTACCTTTAAATGTTCGTTATACGTAGCCTACTCGAGTGTTTTCATGCGACTCCATACGTACTCAGAAGTTTGAAATGCGGCTCCGACATCCAAAAAGGTTGGGGACCACTGGTCTACATGATTGTTTTTAGTATGTAAAACGAAGAAGCGTTTTGAATATGCAACTGAACAATAGCGTTATTATGGATATCAATTACAGTGCGCCTATGTATTCCTGCCAGGGTCATAGCCAGGGAGACAGGTGCCACGGCCCCCTAAATTTCCGACGTGGACATTGCGACGTCATTATTTTTCACTTCCAAGTTTTTTTTTGATAAAGATAATCCTGCCTACGCCCATAAGTCTTGTCGTGTCACTTTAACACCTGTGGTTCTCAAACTATTTTATATACGCCCCCTTTATGATAGTGAGAAATTTCTCGCCCGCTTATTGTCATATCACAAAATGAAACCAGAATGCTAGCAATCCCAACGTATAGCTTGATGGCATGAGCGGTTACGACTGTTGATGAGAGAATTCACAAATATAAAATTCGGACTATACACAGAGTAACAACTGTGAATCGGGGGTAAATCGCGCCACGCGCGAAAAAAAAATTCAGTTGACCCTAGCTTCGCGCTCCTCCCTTAGATGTTTTCACGCCCCCGAGTTTCAGAATCACTGCTTTACACGAAATACTGAATGCGAAATATCAAAGCCAAATACGATCTGTATAGTTAGTTCATGAGTAGCCTAGGCAATGTGTCAATATCCACACAATCGCTTAAACCAATGGTTCTCAACCTTTTTTTAGACACGCCCCCCTTCATGATAGTGAAAAATCTCGCGCCCCCTTATCGTCATATCACAAAATCCAACCGAGATGCCAGCAACCCAAACAGATTGTTTGATGGCATGGAAGGTTATGACTGTTGATTAGAGAATTAAAAAATATGAAATTAGGTATATATAGAGAGAAACACGCGTGAATTGGAGGTAAACCGCGCAGAGCGCGCCCCCCCCCCCCGCCCCGCCCCCCCCCCCAGGTTGAGAACCACTGGCTTAAACTGTTCAGGTGAAGTATTAAGTGTACAACTGTACATATGCCAATTGCAGTATCTTCTATCCATACGCATTATAAATATAGTACGACAATCAGTTACTAAGGAGATGCACTGCAGAAAGCTGGGTTTGGACCGCGATGCTCACTGTACGTCGTTGCATGTGGTATGCCACAAACTTGACGCTACTGCGATGCTGCGAATTATTTGGACCCGTTCCTCGCGACCCACGCGTAGAATCGCCCATCGTACATATCATCATAGTGTCTTATCACGGAGAAAGCAGCAAGTGTGGAAACATTTACGACCGTAATCATGAAACTCGCTCGCAATAGGATAGATTTACATTCAAGCGATTGTAATAATATATGAACTCAGCGGGGCTCGTGAGGCTACGTTGTTCAAACAGTGACATAGGCAACCGTTGAAATAAGTTGAGATAATATCCGGTCACGGCTTTCTTAAGGTTACGCCAATCCTTTGAAATGCTAACATTTCAGCACGTTGTATATAGTAGGCTACATTGTACATAATAGCGTCTTTCACACCAGAGACTTATCATACGCCGAAATTATCATAAGGCTTGTTATTGAAGAATAATGTTTGAACAGTAGAGACTCGCTAAGGCAAGCACAACTACCAAGTGCGATAGCCGATAACTGAGTAGGCTACTGGTTAAATTTCAGAACAAGAGTATGCACAATTTGCACATCATCGGCAACTGATTATATTCAATTCATTACCGTTGTGAGTGGGCCATCAAGCACCTGTGATAAATGAGAATATACTGCAGCTCAAGTCGAGTAGGCACCCTCCTCTTGATATCGACCCCATGTCTATACGAGTGCACTCCAAATAGAAACTGTATGCGACACTCATTTATTGAAGTACATTTTAATGACTGTGGAATATTCTACTTTCTTTAACTTTCGCGACTGTTTTACTGATGTTCCTATTAAAATTATGTACCTCAACCTTATTTTATTCATCTAATTTCTAATCAACCTCCATGATCCCGTGTTCGTATTTCTCTGCATATTTGTCACTTTACTCAATTGCATTTTTGTAATGTGTCGTGCCGTGACCGCCAGTGGCTCACAGAGTCGTTAAGAAAACTAAGAAGCTGGTCTAAATTTAGTTGTGTAACCGTTACTAATCTCATTAAAAATATTCATACTGTAACATTTGTTCTACTTGAAACCGACTCTCATCAGGAGTGAATGTAAGTGTCAGCAAATGCAGTGAGCGGAATTTCACCGATGTGACGTAAGGCTGACAACTGGTTAGTACAGAGCCCCGTGAGTGGCTCGATTGTAAAATAACCGGAAATAAACACAGGATCAATGAAATTTTCCCACACCGTTAACAGTCCGATTACTTGTCCTCATATAGTCACAAAGACAGAATTGTTTCAATAGCGATTTTGAGGAATATCTTCAAAACAGAAAGTGGTCCACGACCACAATCAGTTCAGAAATACAGCTGCTCTATTATCTGCCTGTGAAGATCCTATTACTTCGATAAATGATTCTGACTTGTATGCGGACAGTCGAGTGCAAGAATTTGTATATTCAATTAGAAAATAGTTCACAAAATTGGCACAAGCGCTTATAAGATTAATCCTACGCATCAGGAAGTGGGATAGCACAATCACCGACATATTTTTACACAGAAACTGAAGTAGCGAGGCTTGAAATCTGGCAGTGGCGAGACGCACGAAACCACCACTTCGCAGAGAAGCGATTTAGGGTCAAGAATGTTAAGAATAGAATGAGTGGCGTATAACATTCCTAATCTTATGTAGAACACAATACAGTGATACCAAGCCAGGGCGTCGGAACAAAAACAATCGCCGCGAGGACGCTTACAATAGGAAGTAGACTATCACATAAAAGGGAACTATAAATAGACAGTGGTAGAAGTAAGCATTTGGCGAAATCGACCTAGGAATATCTGTTATGATGATCCATATCGTACGAACACTGGCGCGGTATCAGCCGTTGACTTTCTATTCAAAACGGCACGGATGTTCTTTTTCAAACAGAATACCAAACAACAAACGATGTCGCTTAAACAAATAAAACAAATACCATTGTGTCAATGTATTCCATACGTTAATACTGCCCACTGCAGTAAATTTGGCATCATTACTATCAGGTGGTGGTCCATTTCCGGGAATGATGAAATTACGAATCACACCATGCCACGCGTGCGTTGGGATGGAAATTGTTATGACTTTTCCCTCGGGGCGAGGGCGAAATAAATTGAACATCGAAGCGACGTCACAAAACATTGTGCCGACGCAACTTTCGAGTCAAAATTTTACCACCACATGCGCGTGTCACATATCCAGAGTGTCGGTAACAACCGCAGTGGTCGGATAGGTCAATTTACTTTGTACAAGCTTAACACAATAGGGTGGTGCGTAACACGTATAGGTAAACGGAGAGGACAAAAGCTACTCGTATGAAAATATTGCTTCGACACGATTGAGAAGAATAACGCTGGACGACGCGGTTACCTACGAATTCGGCACTCGGCGAATTCGTCATCAGAATAACTATTATGTATCATGAGAGCGATGCATCAGTATCGCATTATTAAATTCGAAAATGAATGTTAGGATTATGATATACGGCACTTCGCCTATACCCACTGGTATGTATAAATCTGTTGGGGTTGAGGCATGGGTAGGTCAGGATCAGAGGTGGTCAAGTTAGTCATCGTTGGTAGCCAATTGGGAGTAGAAATTTCAAAGTAAGTAGAAAAATATTCTAGACCTAGTTTGGCCCAGGAAACTTAAAATTGTCAAGTACAAGTAAAAGTATTCCAAACCATAATCCCTTGAAGAAGTAGTGTCGGTAGGCAAAAATTACTTGAAGTAGGAGTACCTCGTTGCCGACCACCTCTGGTCAAGATTCCGATAAGGGGTCGCCAAGTGCCAAATTCATTTGCAACCTCAAAGAATCGCCAGAAATAACTCATGACAAGACGCTGGACAGCAAAGGGGGGTGTTGCGGGCCCCAGAAATACAGTGGGTTTGACTCTCTGTCCTCAAACTTCAGCATGAAGCTCAGCTCGATGGCCTCCGACTTGGTGACGGCAGCAGACTTTTTCCGCTTGTCGGCATTGGCTTTCGCGTTTTTCGAAGCCAGCCGTTTGGTGACCGCGGAGATCTCGCGAATTATCGCTTTCGAATCGAAATTGGCGCCCGAAGCCTTTCTGGTGGTCTCGCTGAGCGGGAACGCGAGCACAAAATCGCCCACACGCGTACGCGGCCAAGCGCTAGATGATTTTTCCACGGCAGACGCGGCAGTGTTCCGCATTCCGTACGGCGACTGATATTTTCCAAGCGATTTCCTACGAGCGGACACATATGACGGCTTTACACCACCTAGCGCATCAGAACGAACCGAGGTCAGAGGTTGTCTCCGATCAGGCGCAACCTTAGCACGACAACGCGCTCCTCTAGAATGCGGCCTTGCTTTGATTTCGTGGTCCGATCTCTTCGTTTCTTCCAAAGTATCGTTCGATAGTCCCAAACCAACGGCTGAATTTGATTTAAAATTCCCAGACCTGCAAGATTGTATCTCGGGCAATGCCACTCCGCCTGGCGGTAGAGATGAAAAATCAAGCCCGGGCAGTGATCTTGACGTCAGACCGCCTGATTCTCCATCGAGGCTTTGCCTTTTACGCCGAATCGGTGGCACTGGGCCAGTCCGGCCATTTATTCTTGTCCTGGACGGTTTCGATTCCTCTAGCCGCGGTCCGACTGGAAAATCTTCACTAACGGATCGGTCCCGCGAGTCACCCGATGATAGACTGGAGGCAAGGCTACAAGCGCTGAAGTTACGCGGAAGCGGTCCTGCTGGTGTGTCGCTAGTTGTAACATCAGTTTCCACAGCTGCTTCACGGTTTTTCCTTGTTTTCAATAACGACTCGCTCGACTTGTACGTATCAACACCAGTTTTGCCCCCCAACGGAGGTACCGACTTGGCGACTTGCGGATGTCTCCGGTTCTTACCGGTTTGCGCGTTTTTTCCAAAACTAAAGCGTCGTCTCGCGAGAGGAGACTGTCTATTACGCTCGCGATAAGCTTCTCCACCTCTCTCTGCGTCACCAGGTTGAAAATTTAACAAATCAACCAGGTCGTTCAACATCGACCGCTTGGCTATAAAGTCAGCCTGGCAGTCCATGCTCAACGCCGGACTGAAATTCACCTCCAGCAACCACGGTTTGAAGTTGCGGTCGATTAAAATATCGAACCCAAAGACTTCGAAGCAACTCTGTGATTTAGGAACCGTGGGCGCCTGAGCCGCTAAAGTCAAGACAACGATGTTGGTGATTCTCTGCCACAAGAGTGTTTCGTCGATATCGTCCATTTGATGCAGGAAGTGACGCAATTGCGACAACGTCCACTTGCATCCAGGACCCACCCTTTCCTTGTCCGCCGAAAACGCCGGGCCGTACTTGTTTATCGAAGTGTTGGTCAAGTGAGAGTACACGTTGCCAAGCTGGTCCAAGTCGAATTTGTCGGTGCTGAAACGTACGATCCCCTCCTGGTAAATGTAAATAGTCAACGGTTGAAAACTCGGTACGCAGACGTAAATCCGCAAATCGAATTTGTAGCCGGATATCAGAAAAGGAGAGCTTATGTACTTCTGAACGATCACCGGACAGTCGTAATTGAGATCTTTCAAGTCTTTAAAAACGAAAATGCCGCGACCCCTCGACAGGTCGGTGGGCTTGCATATCCAATACGTGTTGTTTTTGCCTTTCTGGGACTCCCTGGCGTAGTCTGACACGAATTTCGTGTATTCGTTGGGCAGGATGTAAGACAGCGGGTGGAAGTCAAACGCGGAAACTCCATGGACGCAACGCATGCGTCTAAAGTTCCTGACTAGACAGTCCTTCCTGGTGATTGCATTGGTCCGAGGGAAATGATTCAAACGCTGCCAACTGGCCACGTCGGCGTGTTCCGATTTCTTGAACCTCTGCGTTTTCCACCACAGGTTCCATTCGCATTCGTCTTCGTGTTCGCTTTCGTCATATTCAGTCCATCCGCGTTCCAGAAGTACTTGCCTCACGACATCCGGCGTGTGTTCACATACTCGAAAGACTAGTCCGTCTTCGGTAGACCCTAACTTGACCATGTGTGTCAGCTAATTGACTGGTTTGTTTATACAATCCTACTTTCATTGCCGAAGCGTGCCAGCGTTGCGCCTCAAATGAGTCATCTCGTCTCGGACTTTCGCAGTGCTGTGACCGAATCGGGAACAGTATGCTGCTTTGGCACCCAGCTGCTTGTTTCCATAGCGAACTTCTCAAGCGTGACATTAGGCTGAGTACCGCCACCTAGGTGCTGTCGATTACGCCAATCACATCGACATGTTGTCTATAGATAACTAACCTACGTAGGTTAGTTATCTATATGTTGTCAGTAGTATTTAGTGGCTGTATGCCGATTTGTTTTGTGGTTGTTGTTGCAGTGTTGGGATGACTCGAGTCACCATTTTCGTATGACTTGACTTGAATCGAGTCACTTCGCAAAATGAACTTGACTTGACTTGACTCGGCGTTTCAAAAATGTGGATTGACTCGCGCCAGTATAGAGCCTGTACTCCCTAAAGGCACCAAGTAAGATGTCGGCTTACGACAGACTGACTCTGAAGGCCTAACGGCCACTCGTTGTCTCCTAGTCTATACCGCAATTTGTTTCGTATACTTCTTTATTTATTGATGTGACGAATAAAAGACTATCTATCTATCTATCTAAAAAAAAGAGAACCCAACAAAGCGAGTAACCGTTATATAGGTTGATGATAGATGGCACCAATAAATTGCAATCAGCGGACAATCAATTAACTGAAGCCGACATTCGGCTCCGTTTAAACACAACACAAAACAATATTGGCGTCGAGACTATAGGAGCAAAATTAACGAGTCAATTTCATGTCATCAAGTAATCGGTGTCGATAAAAATGGCTGTATCTCCCCATGTTCGGATTGGTCTTGATACGTTGGTGTGACCCGTGAGTCGTGACCCATTCATTCAATGATTTTGCGTTTTACTGAACCTCCATTGTTTTATAACAAATATTTTGACTACAAACGAAGTGATCGGAGCATGCAGCGTATGTTGTCGTAGCATAGTAGTGTTACCGGTAATATAATTGAAAAGGACTCATCTCTTTTCTATAGACTGGTCATTAGTGACCGGTGCTCCCCTCTTGTATGATTCAAATTGAATTCGAATGTAGTTTATATCTAGGGTTTTTGTTTGTTTGTTTGTTTGTTTTGGGGTATTCATGGTGTTTGTCGACTACTATGGTCATTTACACCAGGCCGATATTCTTCTTATTTTCCGTAACTGCCGACTTATAGCACGGCCCACCTCTAGGCTTTTGTAAGACACCGCTGACGCGGATGATGTGGCGAGGAGGAGCCTAGGTAAACCTCCAACACTTGGATATCGGATCTAGGGTTACCATACGTCCTCTTTTAAGAGGATTTGTCCTCTTTTTTGACTTTTTTGAAAGTGTCATCGGAGGACGCCCAAATGCCATCTTTCTTCGAGATTTTGTCCTCTTTTTTGAGAATTTCGGTAAAATAGAGGGCAAAATCCAACTGAGATACAGTAAATCAGCACTGCAGTGACGCTCCGGCGGCTAATTCGGGAGCTGAGCCGAAAAGTTGACCTTTTTTTAGCCAACCGACCACAAAGTGGGAAAAATTTACCATTTTTTCAGGATTTTCATCCGGTATCGCAAGTTTGAAAATTTTGAAAAAGTGTCCTCTTTTCAGATTCGCAAAATATGGTAACCCTATTTATATCACTCGTGAATCTTTGGTGCAGGAAGTTTCGTATTCCATGATTCTATATTTTCTCGGAAAATTATAGACGGATGGTATACAGTTACTCAAGTAGTTTAGCAATTCTACCCATGCGTGAGTTATGCAACGCCTTTTGCATGTCTATTTAATTCTATATATTTGGTCCTTGATATCGAATGCAAGGACTTAATTATACATCGTACTTCGAAAAGACAACTTGACTCGAATTGTGACTTGACTCGTGACTTGACTTGACTCGAGTCACCTCCAAATATCGAGTGACTTGATTTGACTCGAGTCAAAATGTGCAATGACTCGAGATGACTTGTGACTCGAAGTTAGTAACTTGATCCCAACACCGTGTTGTTGTGCACTAAACAAATATATTAGATGCTTATCATATGTTGGTCTTTTGCACCAATGTCCAAGATTGCGTACAAAAGATATTCATCACAGTCAGTAGCGGCATACACAAATGAGATTCCTGGGTATAGGCACGATAGGGTGCATCGTGGTGAGTGATAATGATTTATTTGTCGATTCGTGGTTACGAGTTACATCAATAATGTCAATATAAATGAAACAATATATAAATGGTATTATAACTGGTGTATAAGATTTTGTTAGGATCAACACTAACTGCGAACATGACGAGATCCTCGACCTCGATGACCGACGCGCTGTATGGCGGTATAGTTCCCAATCATTCTATCAGGGATATCTAGAAGTTCTAGATATCCCTACATTCTATATATAATCTATAATATCGGAAGTCATCGGAAATAATCTCGCATGACACAATCTTCCTCTACCAGTCATGGTCAGTTGTCTAGGTTAGTCACTCGCTTGAGATTACCGACCAAAGACACAAATACCAGATTTGATGATCATGTCCTGTTCCTGACCTGGCCGTGGATTGAACACACGACGGGACGCTCCACCATTACGCTATCCTGTCGATTCTTTAATAGCTTACTTATGGCATCTTTAATGATAATAATAGTAATAATATAAATGATGATAACGATGGCGGAGATGCAAACGGTTTTTCTGACCTTTTTATGCACACAATCGACAGTCACTTCATATCATGGATTTGCACCAGGATTAAACAACTGCGTGAAACGCATGCTTAGGTTATTTAAATCAACTTCCGTATCACATAGCGGGGCAGTAAAATATTAACACTCTAAACGAGAAGCTGAAGGTTCCCAGCATGCAGAATGCTTTAATGATGGCCGCAATGTCATAACTAACGTACTGCAGCATCAAAATATTATCGTACTGTACGATTTGATCAACCGCCATCGCAGCGATATCAACAAAGATTACTATGATGCAGTTTGTCACAGTTCTTCGTACTGTATTTTGAATCGGATTCAGGTGGTAAATCTTCTCTGAACTTGTCCAATACCACTTCTGACAGAACGGGAAGAGAATTTCCGTGACGCGGCGACAGCGCCGTGATGACTTCGTAACAGATTCGTCGTCGCCAAGCGCATCGAAATCTACCCGAACCACAGGGTAAATGGTGAAGGCGACCAAAGAGAGTTGTATCGAAAGCACAGCGATGATGCCCATGAAATCGTAATACTGCAATCCCTGTGCAGGTCTCTTCCTGCATCCGTACGACGACAGTTCGTACGATAGTGGAAGTAGCAAGGTCACAGATATAGCCACGGCTTGAATTAGCAAAAGTCCCAGAACCACGACTTGGCTCAAAACATCCACCGCTTTTGGTATATGCGGCTTCACCTGAGGATGATTGTAAATTATTCGCAACCGTATCCAGAGAAACAGGTATCCCAGGCAAATTGAGAGGATGAGGTTGATATTTTTGGCATCGCCTACAAATTCACAAACATTATCGCTTTGAAAGGTAATCGGTATCACATCAGTAAATACTGTCGTGAAATGTAAGAGCACGAATGAAGCCATTGTGACGGTTAATGATACATAAACCATGCCGTTGTTGAGGCTTGAGGCCTTTCCGCTTTTTCTCCACCTCCCAGTCTTTGTGCCGTATACGATCACGCACATAAAAATCCAGGATGTCGCAACCAATAGGATTGTGCTAATTATGCGCAACGTTTTAGCCATTCCACGTTGCTTTGTGATCGTTTCCACGCTTCCGTTGACGGTGGCAAGATCTATCACCGACTGCGTCACATTCATTATCCCGATATAGCTTTACCATATGCGACTCTGTCTCATGGAAAATGAAGGAAAGAAACTATCAACATACGCAAAGCTATACCGGTTCGTCAAATTGATAACGCGTACGTCATCAGTAATGTAATAAACATACCTCGAGTTCCACAAAGGGATGTTGGCTTTATGGAGATATTCCAAGATTGTAAGCACTTCTAAGCACCCTGTTTTGTTCACTCACCATAACTAACATTTTGGGACGGCGATTCATGATATGAATGACAAAATGGCATCTGAACACTTTCTATAGCTCGGTGAAACGATTAATGTCATGGGGCCGGATACGGAAATGGCAGATTGTGTCTGTGTGACGTTGATTTTTCTATATCGACAACGCCAAAAATCTTCGAAGTATCTTGTGATGCAATTTGATAAATTTGGTGCGATCTAAGATTCAACATCGTTCGGCGATGTCAATGCTATTTGCTGAATACCACCAATACATATGTGTAGCCATAGGAAGCAAATACCTTTGAGGGAGGAAAATTTTCAATAATCTCGTGGCGCCGCGAATATCCATTGCGACGTTGTGAAAACCAAGTACGTCATAATAATGCACATGTCGGAAATTTGCAGGGGGCATAAACGCCTTTTGCTCACTGGCTACGCCCCTGCATAAATATATTATTGATATCATATTTAGATGCGTCGGTAATATATTACTACGCTATGCAGTGGTACGCAACACTAGCGGGGGAATTCAGGGGCTTCTTGTGGAGGACTTGGGATATCAACTTTTACCATTATAAAGTCCTTATTAAACAAGTCTGACCAAAATTTGTTGGAGAGGCTATTTTTAAGGGATGTTGTGGAGTATGAAGACTCGGAATATGTGTAGAATGACGAAAAAAGCTTGGGAGCCACTGCGTGTAATTTGACTAAAACTTTGTTTGATGCATTGGATACGTTAATAGTAAATCCATTTTATTTTATGCCGCCCTGCTGCACCATTGTCACCGATGTGATTACGATCAATTTATCGTACGCATCGTAATAGTTTACGAGCCACACTTGCAGAGGAAAACACAAAGGAGAGTGCTGCAGTGATTAAGACGGAAAAGTGCAGTGCGCACAAACCCAAAAACCTGAAACCATACCGTTACGACACGCATTGTAGCTGACTATAACTGGTTGTAGTCTCCACTTTTCGCTTTCTAGATGGCTTGGAATATCTCATTTTAGATTAGCTTTATCCAACCACACATATATATTGTGAACGAATTTAGCCAGCACACGCACCAATTTTAAAGCACATTAATACCACTGACACTAATAACCTGCTCTGACTTGTTAAATAGCTACCAGTCGTTGTCACTCTATAATCCCACTCATGATAGGAAGTACGAAACTTCCGTTTTGACTTATTGGAATATTTAGCAACCGAAGAATTTTTAAATCTGTGAGTGCCGTAATTGAATAGCACTTTTGACCATATGTGGAGATATTTCTACGTTTAAATGCAACATGTGGAATTGTACAATACATTCATTCCCCAGCCTGCTTCTATAACTCGGTTCACGTTTCCAATTTCGGTACCGTGCCTGTGGGGTGCAGTCGACTATTAAATCTCGAGAGAATGTGCTTTTTCGCCGCTACTATTACCGGTAAGACAAAACTCTGGGGTCGTCAACGTCATATAATTGCTATGACGCGATATACACTGAAAAAAAATTTACCTCGATTTACCGCGAAATGTCTGGAAGCAGGGTGGCCAGCCACTTGGCAGTAATATAACATTACCGTTACTCAATGTAAATTTAATGTAACAGCTGTCCCAGCAGGGTGCCAATAATCTTCCTGCGCAACCCTCCACCTATAACCTCATTTCCCACGACCTTAATCTTATATCGATAAAGTAGTCTGCGAAGCACGTGCTTTGAGAGATCGCCAGTGTACAGTGTAGCGCCGTAGCGGGCGTGCTCGCGCCTAAGTCACAGAGTCGTATACAGACAATTAGATACATCAAACTTTGTTCTTTCTATATTCGTTGATATATTGCAGTATGATTTGATCCTGGTAAATCTACAAGTTTCTGACCACTAATTACTACTATTTGGCTGTTCTGTGCTATTAAAAAAAGCTCCTTGGATCTGCGTGTGTGATCAGGATTGCAAGAGTATAGTCAGAGCGGTCATTAGTCAGTTGACTAGTGCGTACAACGGGGAACTGTAGCTGTAGCGTCGACTCCAATCGAGCACTATACCAGCGTGTCTTGCAACAAGTCGTTGCAGCGACCGCTACATTTAACTTACACCCGTCCGGTAATCTAAGTATACACGCCAGACTGTAATGTTACAGTCACCTCTGGTATATTCAATCTACATTTTCTTTACATTTACGACCGAGACTGTAATTTTACCGCCTTACCTACCTACCTATCTCCAACCCTACATGCTGTCCTTGTAAATCAGATTACATCCGTACCAGCTTGTAAATTCACATAGAGAGAGAGAGAGAGATGTGATATTCTTTTTCGCCTGCACCATCGAGACGCTTTGACGACGGAGTTGCGATACGGCCCCATGAGGTCATCTAGTCTGCGCCCCCGTTTTTTTTTCTCCTCCATGCTATCCGCGATTGCTGAGCGCCTAGCAGGATAGCTGCGGACTCCAATTTTCGAGTCTTTGGTATGACCCGGGCGGGGATCGAACCCACGACCTACCGCTCGAGAAGCCGGACGCATAAACGCATTACACTATCTCGCCTACATCCATACCTATCCCAAAGCAACGTGATGCCAAAATACCGCAAAAGTTTCTCCACGCTCTCAAGACGACATTGGGACAACTGTATGTATGTATATATTCATTCATGATTCACGATGAAAAAGTATTGCTGCTGGAAGTCAAATTCTTGTTTAGTAGGCATGCAAATATAGCACGAGTGGTCCCAAGAAAAGGTGAATTAATTCCACCGCCGGATAAACTTCTAATTGTTTCTTTTTCTCGTCTTCATTCCTTCTGTGTGACTAGTATCTTGCAGTTCCACTAAAAAGAATTCATCTTCCATCATAATAGACCCTTCTTTGACAAACATTTCACTACTTTTGCCTCGGTACGCATTCGCACTTCACTCGTTCTGCCTCATCAAATGGTTTGTTACTTCCGCTTGTATATAAATCGTCCTCCCAGAAAAGTTTCTATTATATTGGTGCCGCTACCTGGAACTCTCTACCAGAAGACCTCAGAGATTTGCCCGATCATCTATTTGAAAAACGTTATCGGAAATATATATTAGATAAGTATATTTGATTAAATGCCGATATTGCAATTACTGTCTTGTTGTTGGAAAGTACCGTATAATCTGCTCTATTGACTCATTCCTGCACTGCAGTCTCAAAACTGTAATATTTATAGCTCGTGTATCCTCGTTGAAATTTTTCTCTGCTTTTCTTGCAGTTTTGTATATTTATTGTCATTTGTTATGCGCCATTGATTGGAATGTGTATACTCCTACAGGTGGCGACTGTGTACTAAGGCATTGCGGCCCCTCGTCGTCATCCTGGTCCGTACCGGATTTTCACTGGTGTGACAAATAAATGATTGATTGATTGATTGATTGATTATTTCGGCATTTTTCCTGATTGTGCCTTGAAAGTCTGCATGCCCATTTCTCTTTTCAAGCATGTTCCTTGTGTGTCAGTGTGGGTTCATCATCATTGGTTTATTAGCAATTTTATCAGTTCAATACACCACAAAAATGCGATACAATGCAAAGACAGCAAGATGTCGAAGCGACAAGGAGTAGTCTATGGAATCTGACACCCACCTTGGCCTAGGTGATGTAAAGAGGAGGCATGCACACTGAATGAAAGTAAAGAAGATAGTATAGAAAAAGAATGCGACAAGAAATAGGGCGGCATGTCATGGGAAGCGAGATCGATAGGTCAGTCGTGGTCCGGTAATCTTGAGGATGGACTGTATTCACCAAGTCTTTCAGACTCGTTCCTGTCATACAATAGTAGGGTTACCATATTTTGGAAATCTGAAAAGAGGACACTTTTTCAGAGTTTTCAGACTTGCAAAACCGCAGAGGAATTCTCAAAAAACGGTAATTTTTTCCAACTTTGTGGTCGTTTGACTAAAAAAGAAGAAGAAAAAGGTCAACTTTCCGTCCAGCTCCCGAAATTCCCGCAGCGTCACTTCGGTGCTGATTTACGGCATATCAGTCACATTTTGCTATATGACCTACATTCTCAAAAAAGAGGATAAAAGAGCGTCCTCCGAGGACACTTTCAAAAAAGTCAAAAAAGAGGACAAATCCTCTTAAGAGGACGTATGGTAACCCTATACAATAGTATTGTGTCGTATTCCAATGCTATTAATTTTCTAGTATAGTAGTATAGTCTTCTATAGCGGAGCAACTGATTATAAGGAGCAAAGTTTAATAGCAACGAAAAGTTGCCTCAATGAAGGCAAATCCGTTATAGAACTTTTGCGACCTAATGAGCGAGAAACCAACGATCCATGACGCTCAATACCACATCCATGAGCATCGGATATCAGCTTCGACGAACGACCTCCGCGTCTGAAATATGAGATCACTTTGTGATTAGTTAGTCCTCCAAATTCCAAGAGAACCGAAACGGATGCGTCTGCGTGGTTATAAACTCAGATTACATTTCCGTTGATTGAAGCCGGGAAGTTTGTCACCATCGCGTATGAATACTACAGAATTTAAGTGTCACCCTGACTTTTACCTTTTCCTTTATTGGTGTAATCTGTATGTACTGTATATAGTGTTGGGATGACTCGATTCATGAATTGACTCGAATACCGTTTTCTGAATATCGTGAGTTCACACGAGACATTGCCCTAAACTGCCCTAAAATTCGAAATTGGTTCGCTTTCTGGACATCAAATCAAATGACACAAACAGAAAGTATTTGATGACTTAATTGACTAAGATTTGTGTGACTTTACTCGTGACTTGACTTGAGATATTTTAAAATAAGATGAGTTCACTCGAGTCAAAACTTGCAGTGACACTGAATAGTCAGCTGATGTTACGTCGAAGGTGTTCCAAGTGCCAAAACGTGACATGATGTCTCGTCCATGATAAAATTGGTTTACTTCGTAGCGTGATAGGAGGAAACATGCAATAATTAGAGCCCGACCGATTATCGGTTCGCCGATAATATCGAGTCGATATCACACTTTGAAAGAATTATCGGTATCGGCCATTGGAGGTGAAAAACTATCGGCAATTTTCGTGACGTCACAACATTGTGTAGGAGGTCAGAAAACTGGGAATATTGCTGTATTTCATATAGCTTATACTTTCAAGGTGTCTTCATGCAGCCTTTCTAGTATATTTCATGTTTGAGTATGACAATGGCTGTAAAGCTGTTGAAATAATTGCTTTGAAGTTTTGAAAGGGCGCCTTGTAAGGTAGACTACACCTTATTTGAATATCGGCTCAATATATCGGTGTTATCGGTGAAGGTGTTAGATATCGGTTTGATCGGTATAGGCCCAAAAATCCAATATCGGTCGGGCTCTAGTTATAATGCCACAGTGTATTGCGACATCACATTCTTCAGGTCGCCGGCTGCTGCAATGGCGCTGTCCAACAGAAATGTCATCTTACATTTGACTTCAAGTCGCTATTCAAGGTGGCGTCAAAACAGGCACATATTATAATATATTATACTTAAAGCCTGAGTCTAGTATAGTAAGGAAGATATATGACTGACTAAGTCAGAATTTCCAATCTAACGTAGTTCGTACATTATCTCTGCCAACCTCTCCTTCATCGACGGTGATGCAGTTTGTGGTATTTTACGTGCACGTATAACCAACAGATACTTCATAATTCATATATAGAGTTTGTAGTCCCAACTGCAGCGCAAAATGCGATCGTTGCTCTGAGCATAACACGTATCATCGAGCGGGACAATAAAATGTCAACACTCGAAACGAGAAGCTGAAGGTCCCCAGCATGCAAAATGTTTTGATAAAGGCCGCGATGTCATAACCGATGTACTGCAGCATTAGGATATTGTGGTACTGTACGGTTTGATCAATTGCCATCGACGCAATGTCAACAAATATGACAATGATGCAGTTTATTACTGTTCTCCGTACTGTGTTTTGAATGGGGTTGAGATGATATTTCTTCTCTGAACTTTTCCAATACCATTTCTGACAGAACGGAAGAAGAATTTCGGTTACGCAGCGAAAGCGCGTCGTAGATCGTTTTACAGTTGCGTTTTCTTCGGCAAACGAATCGAAATCGATACGAAACACAGGATAAATGGTAAAGCCGACTAAAGATAATTGTATCGAGAGCACGGCGATGATTCCCATGAAGTCGTAATACTGTAAACCATCGGTAGTCCTCTTCCTACAGCCGTATGACGAAAGTTTGTATGAGGCTGGAAGTACCGCAACCACAGATATAGCCACGACTTGAATCAGCAAAAGTCCCAGCACCACAACGCTACTTAAAACGTCAGTCACTTTCGTTATCTGCGGCTTCACTTGAGGATGATTGTATATGATTCTCAGGCGTATCCAAAGAAATACATACCCAAAACTGATGGACAGTATCAGATTAATATTTTTGACGTCGCCGACGATTTCACAGACATCGCTCCCAATCATGGTCGGCATAATATCTGTAAGTAGCGTCGTCACGTGTAAAAGAACGAATGAAGCGATTGTGGCTGTTAATGATACATAAACAACTCCGTTGTTCAGGCTTGAGGCCCTTCCGGTTTTCATCCATCTTCCAGTCTTGGTACCGTACACAGCCACGCAAATCAGAATCCAGAACGTTGTAATCAGTAGTATCATGCTGATTATCCGCAACGTTGCAGCTAGATCTCGTTGCATTGCGATCATGCCCGCGCTTTCGTTGATCGTGGTCGTAAGATTTAACAGCGACTGCGTCACATCCATTTTCAATCTAGCTTGTAGCTATCACCAAAAGATCTCTATATCTCAATGCTCCCATAGACTATGTGGAAGTTCCTGCAAATAGAGACAGCCATATGAACTATGAAGAATGCAGAACTATAAAGCATTCGGTATATAAGGAAAATGTATGATTACATGCGCCATATATATACATACACCTCTAGATAAACACAACAAAAATAGTATATATGGTGGTTCTGAGAAATGTACAGATTGTGTGTCGAAAGCACATTGTACACCAGGGGTGTTCTGTCCAACCTTTTTGTCCAGCGTGCCACTGGAGTGTTTCTGCTAATTTGTAATCTCGGAAATGGCTTAACATCTAATTAAAACCCTCACACCAAAATTATCTGAATGTCTACTGACCTAATGTCTATTCATAATGTATTTTTTTTGCATTCAGATTACATATCAGGCAAATGCCTTATTGTAGACACTATCATAAGATTACAGTCACGAGTTCAGTTCACCTTTCTTAGAATATCATGTTGGCGTCGTATCCTATATTGGACATTTTATATCACTGCAGAGTACAGAAGACATTTCACTGTCATGGGCTCCTTGCAACCGTCTTTGATATCACGTGTACTTCAACGAAGTAATAAAGCAAGAAATTTTTGGGCAGTAGTCGAGCCACTGAATTACGACGTTATTCGAGTGCCTCAATGAGCATTTTCTGCTACTTGGGTACTTACTCAAGTAGATCAAATTTCCCGCTACTTCTACTTCGTAATATTTTGTGACTTACTTAGTTTTCGCTATTTTCAGTTTGTTAAGTAGAAGTAGTCTAATTCTCCAATCAGAAGGATAGCTCGAGGAATTTCGGAGCTGTTTTCACGGAGTAATATTTAATTTTTATAAAAGTTGATAAAGCCCAGAATTTCCGTCTCGCTTCGCGCACAACAGACCAACATGATTTCACGAACGTATCGGTGATTATAATTTAGGTAGCGGGTTGCGTGGTTCCGTTCACACCGCCTAGTCACCCATTTGAAATATTTCATCACAGTAAATATGTCCCATCATAGCGTTTGAAACTACCGTTTCGCACTGTAGCATTTACCTATCATATCGTAATTTAGCATCCCATGGCATGTCCTAGTCTGGAGAAGTGGGCTCCGACTTTATTTTATCTTTACACCTGTTTTAGCAGACCATTGTTGAAACTTTCTGGACAAAAGGCATGAAATATACATTCCACTTTTTAGAAGTAGTATTTATATTTATATTCCAATTCTCAGTATCATACTTTAAGTTCTAATTAGTTTCAGTTCTTTTGTCTCGAGAACATACATGTTGAAGTATATATAAGCAAGTGTAGTAATGCCTCTATTTTCCGAAAATAAAGCTACACTATATGACATTTTCACGATCAGTCATATTTTTTAATAACGTTTACTAATCGCACAAAGTGTTAGCACCGTATCCGACACAACTTCTCGGTATTGCTCTTCGACCAAATCACGGGCCTTATAATATGGGAGAGGGCGCCATACCATGATATTTTCTAAATTGGGGTGATCGAGTAAACAGGGTATTAGTATCGCATTCCCATATCAATGCTATCATTTTCATCCCATGATACGGACGAATGCTTACGCTGTCGATAATTGATACCTTCTGGGATGCATCAATATCAATCAAGCTCTGTACCTTTCCCGTAGCTCAATATGCAGCTTTTGACAGTCCGTGCGAACAAATTACGATCGTTTTCATAACTACTTACTTACATGAGTAGATTTGAAATCAGTCAATTCTACTTCTACTTCAAGTAGTTTTAGGCTGCTTTTAAAAGGACTGCTTCTACTCGTACTTGAGTACATTTTGCGTCGCTACTTCTACTTCAATTTGGTAGCTTTATTGACTACTTTGACCACCTCTGGATCGTACTCAATACTTATAAAATCTACTGACACTACAGAAGAAAATTTTGAAGTTGAATACATCTGCCCAAC
Organism: Botryllus schlosseri; assembly: GCF_051294905.1. NCBI lineage: Eukaryota > Metazoa > Chordata > Ascidiacea > Stolidobranchia > Styelidae > Botryllus > Botryllus schlosseri. The sequence continues at coordinate 19,591,037 of NC_137245.1, read as the reverse complement.
ATTACTCCACCTTATATTAATTAACAAAAATGTTCCAAAAATTTTGGGTCGGCCATGCCCCCCTTGGCCGCGTTCTGGCTACGCCTGTGGCCACGCCTATGACCACTACGTCTCATCTTGAGTCGTATGAAAAACTTTATGTAGCCTATATGTATAACTCGATGATAAGAATATATTTTTGAGCGAATAACATAACAAATAGAATTAAACTTTAACGAATTCTTCAATTTTGCCATATTTGGAGACAGCATAACCAGTCCATTTATCCATGTCCAACTGACTGTTTCTTGTTAGTACAATTTTCAAACTGCAGTACTGTACTATTTGTACTGTAGTAAGTCCATGCCTTAGCGCCGTATACCAAGTACCTCTCTCTAGTCAAGAATTCATAGCTTCCGTTACATACTTTGTGCTACATCGCACCGTTCGTTACATGCTATATTTCATTCGTATCTACAACCTAAATAGCGGAAGGCTGGGAGCAAATAAATCACTCATTGCCTCAAATATATGACAGCTTTAATAGACGTGCTGCACGAACTGTTCGTTTAAGCCTTACTCGACGTTGCCGAAATTAGGCAGGAAACGGGCGCAACAAAGGTAACTCGAAACGAATGACAAGTCAATGCATCAACGCTGACCTATGACACCGGCCTGGCGTGAAACTCCAAATCCCCAGCCGTGCTGTTGCGAGGCCGAAGTTATTCTAAGAAGAAGTTTCTTGGCAGCTACATCGGATGAACATAATATCTTAACCGATGCTGGTGAGCTGCTATTGCAAGCCAATGTCAATTTCAATCAAAGGTACATCGTGGCGTCGTGGGCCCGAGATGAAATGCGATGCTAGTGTCGGACGAAAGCAGAGGGAGAACTCTCACTTTGCTTTACTAATTTTGTATTTATTACATCACAGACACTCGGTGATGCCCGGTAATAATACTACCTGAGTACCACTCAGAGATGCCACTCCTGGGTTTTTCCACCCAGATCTGGGTTTTTTGAGCATCACCTGGGTTTCTGGGTTTTTAACCTTGAAATCTGGGTTTTTTTCAACATCCAGTTCGCCAGGTCAGTTTTACGCTCGAAAATTAAATGTTAGATATGTATGGTCGCAATATCGTAAAATGCACGCACTTCAGTTCGCCATTGTCGATGGATTTTGCTGTTATTGTAACGACAGAGTGTTGAGAATCTATTTCACTACAAAAATGAGAGTCTTCGGCTTGATGCGATGGAGCTTCATTGAATGGTAACTTCCAAATCGCAGAAAGTCATCTTCATATAGGACGATTGCCAGTAGCGAACTCGGCACTTGCTGAACTTGGTGAACAATTCGGCATGTTTCGATGAATATCATGTAACTGTATGGTATGCACAAGCACATGAACAGACCAGGTGATGATCCGACTAATATAATCCTATTGTTATCTGAGTATATTTATAGTTCCAACAGGGACAGTCAGAGAGAGAGAGAGAGAGAGAGTTAGTTAGTTGGACACCCCTAGCAAATTAATCAGAGGCATTGGTTATCAGCACATTCGAACCCTAAGTCCATTACCCTAACCCCGAATTTCATGATTTGACAGTTATTTATTTCCACTATACATTGGTCTGTGATCATTCCAAATAAAAGTGATTGTCGTAAGATTAATCAATCAAAAGCTACTTTCAATCTGTTCAGGTCGCTGTAAATAATGGAAATCATCCTTAGAAATAGGGAATGGATGGCATTGCATTGAACTTTCGCAGCACGATGATATAATTAACCGGACTACCGGTTGTCATCAACTATTCACGCCCACTGCTTCAGCTTCGATGTATAGTTAACCATCGCACAGAAGAGGCCAACCCCGATCGCCACTAAGGAATACAGCGGCGGGTCCGCGCATGAATCGATTCTTTTAACCCGTTTTTAAAAGGGAACGTGCAATACAACGCGAAATGGGCCATACCGCTCTAACGAGCACGGTAGCACGCGAGCGAAGATAGCCATGTCTCAATTGTTCTACTGGCAGCACGGTTCAATGCCTCTATCAGTTCCTACAAACCGGGATAATCACTTTCGAGACGAAGAAAATGATCACGTAATATGCCAACATCATATGGTAAACTTTACCAATTGGCCCATGAGGGTAACATAACGTTCGGTAAGATAAGAGCCTTCATATTAACGGCAGTTCTAGAAATAGGGTTGCATGTAAAACAACAATCAATTTAAAACAAACCTGCTTAAAGCATCGCTCTTGTTTAAGACATATTGATTTTTTGCCACGGCGTTGTGAATTTTTGAGTGTGACGTTGCAATGGAATGACATTGAAAATTTAAAATTAGGGTAAATATGGCTGCTTTGTCGAAACGCATCAGACTTCTGTTTTAAACGAACCAAAAAAACATGTTTGGACAGGTAATGTAGCATTTTTACGGTCGGCGGTCATCATTATCAGAACATCCATTCCGTACCAATGATCTCAAATGAGGTACTATAACTGTTGAACAGATGACGAGTTCGACGGTTCCAATCATTCCATATCGTATACGTCGACTGCATCGCGTGAAAATCGTACGTAGGCACATACTGCTTGCTTTTTCAAAAGTATTTACAGAAGTATGGCATAATTAACAACTTTTGAAAAAACCAAACAATATTTTTTTGTTTTAAAATGGTAGTGTTCGAAAACACCGTTTGAAACATGTTTTAAACAAAGTGTTCTAAAACACCATTTGTTTTAAATGCAACCCTAGCTGGAAAGCTACCTAACAATCGACAATGAGAATTGCTAATTGGCCATGTCTGTAACTTTAATTTTTGAATATGAATTTCACCTCAAAAGGCGATTATTTCTCGCCGATTAATGGGAAGAAAATTTGGATTTGAAAACTGCATTTTCATGTAGGCTCTGCTTTTTTCGGACCAATCAACGGATCGCGCAATCGTTCAAGGAGTCAATGACTTTCAAGGATTCCGATAGCTTGGGTATTCGCGGATGATATCGCTTGTCTGCATGGTCGCGAATCTGTTTTTTGCAATTATACAAACCTCACATTAAACTCGACGGATTAGATTTCTCCGGTGTAGATCATATAATGCCTCTCATTTTTGGGAAGACGAGGGAGTAATCGCTAAAGAAAGTTCATATTCACCAGTGAATGCACAGCGGTCATATCTAAAACATGTTCACGAAATCAGGTGAAATAAGTGGCGCTACCGAACGTTTCGTATAAACTAGAATCGTTTTGCGCATGATTTCAACACTAAATGACGTCAGGTACCATATTTACCACCCAATAGTTTACAATCATTTACATCATTTTTAATAAGGTAGGGTTACCATACGGCCTCATTTGGGGGGATTTGCCCTCCTCTTTGAAGAAATGTCCTCCCTTCGTCCAAATTTCGTCCTTTTTGACAAGTTTCCCTCCCTTTTAGCCTAAAATGCGCCAAAAGATCACAGAAGACGGTAAATTTTGGTCTAAAAGATAGATGATGGGTTACGCGGGAGTAAAATCTGAAAAATGGCCATATTTGTTTAGTCAACATCACATACGTAGCGTAAAAAGTGGGTACTTCGGGAGTCGATCCAAAATGATGACCTTTTTTTAGTCAATACAAGAAAATCTCCAGTAAATGTAACAAAATCAGCAATTTTCAATGTCGTTAAACTAACTTTCATGATTTGATAAAAGTGTCCTCCTCTCCCGATTCCAAAATATGGTAACCCTAAATAAGGGATTGACGCCACTAGTTGCGTCACACACTAGCAATAATAAACTTCATATAGTCATGCTTGACTCTTAGGATTCACATAAACTAGGTTGCTCTTTGGGACATGATCACGGCCATAATTAACCCGTTTCATATATACAGGCCTACCAATCCCTAAATTTTGTACGCAGAACATTACGGGATGATCAATTGATCATGATGATACCATATGAAGCCATTTCACTTTCATGAAAAGGAAATACCAGATGTTCCCTCATTTCCGAAAGACGCATTATGACTTGAGTTGAATCACGATGAGGTCGGGAAATAAATATCACTCATACTAATTGTGTAACTTATTCTTTACTACATTATTTCTAGAATAGCCAGATATTACTGCTGTATACGCGTATGGATTGGATACGCATTGCATTGATGCTTACCATGTCTTTATAGAGACTGCATGCCTGTAAAAAGTGTCACGACAGACCTTTTACCTCGTGAATATACTCCGAAAAAGTCGATATTTTTCCCAGTTCAAAGAAAGCAGCTGTGTGCAATAGATCAATCATATCAAATCAAATATCAAGCCGGTGACGTCATATTTTGTGATACGATTGATGATATACAATGTTCTATCCAATTCTCTACTAGTTGCTGACGATTGCCCCTGTCGGGTACATTTCTATATCAATATATTAATCAATTGTATATTGATGTTCTGTATTCCCCCAAGAAGATCAATGGATGTGAATGTGATGACGTTTGAGAATTAACGCATGTGTAGCGTCCGTGTATTTTCTATTCACTGGGCCATGTACCACTTAAAAGATTTGATATTTCTAAAGAAATCGATATTATAGTAATGCCATAATAATTACGCCTATCTGGAATACACATATCCTACTAACGACGTGTGTGACTATAACGCTGAGCAAATTTGAGTAGGCCTATACCTCTGTCGGTGGGTCATTCTATATTATCAGCCGAGTCGAGTATTAGAATACTACCTACTATGATGCCACATGGATAACGATGACGTAGAGTTCAACTTTATATCTATATTTGTGACAAGGAATATATTCCTATTTTCATGTCATCAAAAATATAATTGACCATGACTATTTCATAGCGCTTCGCGGCAATGCTTCTACTCGATCAATACTCATCGGAATTGTCGTTTCCATGAATTGACGCAGCCTTGTGCAAAACGCGCTGTTTGAATTACGATCAACCGAGGTTTCTAGGCTTCCACGCCTACCCACGCCTTTGGCCAAGAGTGTTTTTGCATTTCCGTATGTAGCTAGTGGCTCAAATGAATTTGCTACCATTCATACAAAACACAAATATTTCACTTAAACTGCTACAGCGGGTAAGTCGTGCATATGTAAAACGGCACAAGGGAAGAATAGTGAATTATTATTATTCATGTTTGCCGCACGAGTGCCACTCCGGAAGTAATTATAATTTCCATTATAGCATACATTTTCTCTGTTGTGACGTTGATCAGTACATTAGCACGTTGTTGTTGCTGAGGTAATTATGGTGTTTTTCGACTGCAATGGTCAATGACACTGATAGGCCTATATTATGTTCCATATTATATATATTACATTTGTACACGGTCTTGTGGTTGCTCAGTCGCGAAAGAATCGTTGTAAATTTAATTTCTGTATATGCGGGCCTGTCAATTTAACAGTCCGTTCGTATACACTATGAAATACAAACAGGAATCAGTTTACCAAATCACTGGGATATCTCCATGGTTACGGGCAGACGTAATTTATGGCGGATCAAAAATCTTTGCTCGTAAAATGGCTTGTTGCCAGGCAATTTTCTAATGCGCCAGGTCCGTACGATCAAACACGCAATAGGACCACATAGCCGTGTTACTGTTTGTGACGAGTCAATATTTATCCCGACAGTAACCCAACAATAGATATGTCACAGGAAGATGCGATATAACACTTCGAGAATTAGATGGATTTGACGAAGACGGACTATCTGAAGGACAATTACAAGAGTAAATTCAATCGTCAAACATTTACTTACTTTATTCCGCATCAGTTTACTCAACAGGAGGGTACATACCTTCATCACCAACGCTTCTTACATGAACATGAACATATGACCACAATGTAGCCTAAGCATAATAGCGTAAGCTATAATTTCGAATAGAATAAAGAATGATATTGCGTTCACTAACATAAGGTAAAGGTCCTTGGTAAACTACGCAGTGTCATTGATCAGTTGGTACAGGACTTTTATGATAAGATATTGAAGGGAGCAGCAAGTCAGAGGCGGACATGAAATTATACCTTTTGAAAAATATCCCTTTTTGGTCTTAACATTTGAGAATCGCTCAGAACTTAACGAACTCATATTTTCCGTCTTTTGTATTAACCTATGGTATTTTACAGTTGATAAGTTCATTTACAATTTCATGTGCCAGTTATCTCGATTTATCCAATCATTACGGAGTGATAGCCTACCGACTCTAAACAGGCAAGACTTCTTGGAATTAGTTTGGTAATTTGTTTATACAAATGCGCCTGAAGAGCTTCTTGGATGTACGTAACAGAACTTCGATATACAATTGAATAGTATATTCTCATATTGAAATGAGCCCGAATATTTTCGGCTAACACTCGTCAGGGGTAGCCTAATCGTCCGCAACGGGTAGAGAATTGGAAAGAACATTGTATATACGTAGTATGTTGCACATTTCAAGCAAGTAAGATCTTATAGTAGCCTACAGTGTATTTCCTAATATAATTGGACGATGCTAGGCAACTGTCGCCAGAGAAAATCGAGTTTTTGCTGTGATTCCTACTAATGTGATTGGATTCGTGATCTGTGTTAAGATTGGATTCCGATTATAGTGATGGAATCTACAAGACGACGTCATAATATAGTGCCGTTGTGATGCCGTAACATTTGTTAAAGAGACAACTTTGCTCTTGCTCAGCCCTTTATTTACAACTAGATGAGCGAAGAAAATGCTGGGACGCAGACCGGACGCGGAATGGAATCAATGGCTAAAGAAAACGTACACGCCAAATCTGAACTCTGTCGGCTATAACAGCGTGAGAAACCATCCCAACGCAAAGGCGTTCGTCTTATTCGTTAGACTATGTCACGAAGAAAAATCTGAAAGTAAGGTTCTGAAGATATTTCATTCGCTGTAATATGTTGATAACGTATAGTGACCTCTGTCTATTACTGGGCAAGCTTGATTTAGCATTTTATCCCAATAGAGCAACGCAACGCAAGACCTAACGAAATCACCATTGCTGTACTGAAAAAACATATATACATATAGGTTATAAACCCGAAAACGCTATGAAAGAGAATTCAAACCTTGTCATTGTCAGATAACTTGACCTAGGATTAGGTAATATTCGATTTACCGATCATCTACAAATATCGATCTCCAAAATTACGGTACAATATATATAGCCATATATTGGTCATGCCCTCTAGTTTACCATTAGTAGGGCGCACGAACAGTCTTTACGATGACCTAACCCGATAGCGCTATGAAAGAGAATTCAAACCCTGTCATTGTCAGATAACTTGACCTTGGATTAAGTAATCTTCGATTTACCGATCCTCTACAAATATCGATCCCCAAAATTACAGTACAATATATATAGCCAGATATTTGTCATGCCCTCTAGTTTACCATTAGTAGGGCGCACGAACATTCTTTATGATGACCTTCCCTTATACTCAGTGTTACCAGATCTCCTTCTCTATATTGGATCATCCTCGGAGGATTAAATCACACAACTGGCATTATACTATATGTCACGTTGAGTAATACAATGCGGTTCAGCGATTGAATCTCTGACAACCATCACTTTAATTGGATTTTTGCGTATAGTTTTGGTAACTTATTTACCTCCAAAAACACGTAACACTGCAATAGTTAGGACGGAAAGAATAGACGGGTGCAATCAGCTAACCGCCTAACCGCGTAAAAGTCTGCAGGCTACCAGGCTACCAGAATACCATATATTTTTCGAGATAATCAGAAACAGTCGTTTCGTGTCATTCGGGAAGTTGGTTGAAATGGTTCAATACAATACAACAGTTGATATCCCATACATAACTATATCGGCTAATCGCGCAACTGCATGAGCTAATGGGTGCATTCCACACGCACATAACTGCGATATATAAGAAAGTTCATTCATTTCAGTCGAGTAATGTTACAATGTTTCAAATCATCCAACTATAGGAAATGTTATCTAACTAGGTGTGTTTAAAACAATTTGTTTAAAACATGTAAACACAGTGTTTTAAACAAATAGCCTTTTGAAAAAAATGTGTTTATTTTTTCAAACGTTGTCTAATTATGCCATAATTGCGTGAATACGTCCGAAAACCATGTAGTATGAGCCTGCGGCCGATTTGCACCAAAAATAGTCGACGTATGATGTGAGGTGGCTGGAACCCTCGAAATCGTCGTCGGTTCAACAGTTTTTGCGCGTAGATATAGAATAGATCATTGGTACGGAATGGGTGTACTGATGATGATGATGACCGCCGACCGTAAAAATGCTGCATAACGATGTAGTCCTGGTTAAAGATATTTTTGGTCTGCTTATGACAGTGATCCGAAGCCCTTTTCGTCGAATTAGCCATATTTACCCTATATTTTCAATTGCCAATGCCAATCCACTGCGACGTCACAATTAAATATTCGTGACGTCATGGCTAAAATAAATAAAACATTATTTTTTTTTAATTGATTTTTGTTTTAAATGCAACCCTACTCATGACTATAGAAAAGCGCCAGATCGGCTAATTACGAAATTGATCTAATGCGCACATTGTACGAATGTACGTAACTTAGGAAGTTACATTACGTTATATAAGAATTCTCAACAATCACTATGAAATGCCTTAAAGTTCGCGAAGGGGCTAATGGGGAAAATGAGCTAATCGCGCAACTGAGTAATACGTGCATTCTACGTAACGTAGGAAGCTACATTGCAGAATTTTCATTGATGTCGGTCGGGGAGTTGGCTTCAAATTGAAATCTTTTTTGCTATACTTACGCTACTTCCTCAAATGGTCATGTTATCAGGCTACTTGCATTTCTATTTAACATTTTTCTCAGATAACTCTGGCGACTTTTGACCCTTTAAATTTTGAAAAGTAGACATTGGCGGCAAGAAAAAATTGCATCTCTGTTATGAGTGAAATCGAAGTCATGTGCAAAATGGTCCCTCTATCACAGTAACTGAATATGTTTTCGAAAATTACACACATGCTGAATTTGTATAGTGTAATTAGTCATTTTGCGTTGGTCTCGAAGACGCGTCTTGCAATTTCGAGCATGGCCAGAACCGACAACTGCTAGAAGTATATGCAATCCCTAGTCCACATTTACTTTTTGATCTACATACAATTAAATGCTTTACCGACAGTCCATTTTTTACATCCACTTGAAGTAACTTTGAGTTGTTTTGGAAATAATCGTTACCTCAACCGCTTCTACTTGTAATCGAGTAGAAATTTTCCGCATGACTTCTACATATTATTGAGTAGAAACATCGACTATACTTTATACTTTGTCTACCTTCGCCTTTAACGCATTCTATGTATTGCATATCTGGAGAAGACCATGTCTACAATCAATATCCCATAAAACAACGAAAATATGTTTTAAAGAAAGGCCCCATAGTCTAGTCATCTGAGATTTAAATTTATTTCCACTTAAAACACAACCTCAGTTGTACCAGTACCATAACGTACGATACAATGATTTGTCACTGCGCTACTATAGCTAAGCAAGTATATGTTCCAACTGGAATACAACATGGGCGTCGCCATTGCACAATGCACATCTTTTGCCCCCGAATATAATAAAACTTGAGTTTGTCATCCCAAATATTCTCCCTCCGCCTCAGATACTTTTTGTCAATATATTGCCAGTCATTAAACATTCCAAATAGTTGATGGCCTGTATAATTATTTAGGTCTACTGCATTATCGGCCGGCGCAACCTTATCATATTGTGTATCTCTTCGCCACATCATATATATCTTATACTGAGGTATTTCTTATATCCAAATGATTTATCATGTTTTATCAGTGTACACTCTTCGTGACCTGTATGATGGAATGAAAATATTCGAAGTCAAAAGCGATCTCGAGCTCTATTTGGGGATTCCGGCGAGTTTTATGGAAATTAGGTCGATTCACGAGAAATCCTTTCGTGACAACGACTCCCTAAATTTAGGAAAGAATGTGGCCTTCGGAGATACCATAAGGTACAATAGTTTAATTCGCTTGCAGTATTGCACTACTGTCGAAAAATATGTTTGAAATTTCAGTTCCATATTAGAATACAGTATTATTAGTATAGATATAGGGAACATAGGCATACATAATGTATGATAGTCCAAGGGCGGTTAAAGTAGTCATCAGTGGTACTCAATTAGAGGTATAAGTACCGTCGTAATTTTTCACACAAATGCAAGTAGAAGTGGTGACTTATAAATAAGTCATTTTTCGCTAGGTATGCGGGATCGATGACGTGACAAAGGACTGACGTCATAGTACGTCAGAGTTGACAAATGAACCGACTCGCAAGCGTTCAATATGACCTGTCACTTGTATATGGTGACAAAATCACGATACTATTAAGCAGGCGCGTAGCCAGCCGGCCGCTTGCTGAATTGATTGAATTCATTTCAAATTTACCAAGGTAGCATCAGTTTATTATGGTTGAGTACATGCACCAATGCCGATAATACATCGATCGGAACAGCATCCTTGTGTAACGGAATCGCTCGAGGGATGGTGTGAACGTGAGGTTCACGTTCGCGTTCTATGTGTGAACCTGGGAAATTTAGAGGTTCACGCTCACAAACGAACCTTGGTAGGTTCTGCACTGTGAACCTTTTTTCAGATATTACAATTTTCACTCATTAAAACATCTTTTGTTTAAATTTATGGCATTTCAACTGCGGGCCACTCTATACATGGTGCTGGCAGCATCAAAAAATCAACACTAAACGAGCATGCACCTTGGCAGTATCAAACATTTTACTGGCTTTGTTACAAAAGTTTGCTCGAAATATCCAGCCTTCCGTTGGTTTATATTTAGTGACTCTCTGCTGTGAGCTTCACCCACAATCACACAACATCAAGAGCAAAAAACACTATATGTAGGTAGTAAACGAATGATGCTTATTCAATCAATCAATGAAGTTGATATCGTTGCCTGATGAAAAAAATCTAGCAGGCGTACGGGGTGAATCTTGATTTCATATCTTTATTGTATCACGAAAACCAAATCCGTGCGATTGGGGTGTTGGCTACTTTTGTGTAACTTGTTAAAGGGGTAATATCGGTAGCAAGCACAGAAACCCGCTTTACACTCTGCTCAATATTAACGTAGTAATTATACTCAGACGCCGAATGCATTGTCCGGTCTGGCCTATACTGGCGTAGGCTTATATTCCCTTGCAAATCCTCGTCGAAATTGTTGGCGAAGGACGGAAGATATTGATTTATGGGATTATTATATCATTTGATTGCCCCAGCTGATACATTCGGCGACGTTTAAAACGTCAATATGTTAGGGTTACCATACGTCCTCTTTTAAGAGGATTTGTCCTCTTTTTTGACTTTTTTGAAAGTGTCCTCGGAGGACGCCCTTTTGTCCTCTTTTTTGAGATTTTGTCCTCTTTTTTGAAAATTTAGGTCAGATTTAGAGCAAATTGCGAGTGATATGCCGTAAATTAGCACATAAGTGACGCCCCGGCGGGTATTTCGGAGTTAAAAACTGTGATTTTAGCTCTGAGCGGAAAGTTGACCTTTTTTCTTAGTCATCCACCTAACAATGCGGAGGGAAAAACGGTATTTTGAGCTCTGAGCGGAAAGATGACTTTTTTTTTCAGTCAACCGATCACAAAGTGGGGAAAATTGACCGATTTTTGAGAATTCTTCTCCGATTTTGGAAGTCTCAAATTTCTGAAAAAGTGTCCTCTTTTTAGATTTCCAAAATATGGTAAGCCTACAATATGCACTTCAGCATTGTGGCGTTATGTGGCCAGTCGTCGCTAGGTATCGTGTACAACTGTGTACATTTATTTATGCTATCACTTCACTGAAATGTGGGGTTGGAATTAGCAATATGACGTCACATGACGTCACGAGGTTCACGTTCGCGTTCACACAGAACCTTTCAAAAAGGTTCGCGTTCACACGAACCTGAACCTTTCAGAGGTTCACACCATCCCTGTGTTATACTCGACACATCACGCTGCCATTAGATTACTAGCGAGTCCGACTGCACACTGCACAGTCAATTAGTGGGCTCGCAATCTCACGCAACATATTCGTCAACACGCGCGCCGACAATCATTACATATCAATCACTCCGCCTTGAGACCAAACGGATACGCATTTTTGGCGACGGCTAATAAACTAAAGTTACAGGAATTATTTTCCCAAATGGAAATTCTGTTCTGGACTCTATTCATTCGTGACTCCGATTTCAGAGGAGTCAGAAGTTTCGATATCAAGAGCCTGCAAGACATTTTCTGGTAGTTCTTTTTAGTATTAGCGTTGATCAAAATCAATTACGCCGCTATCTGTTCAAGGTCAACATGTATTTCAATCAATTCCGTCCATGTTCAATGTCTGAGCCAGTCTGATATCACAATCACACAAGACGCGATAGTTCTGGCCGGCGCATCAGATATCATATTCCTACACTTCAGGAGATGACAATCGCGCCTCCAGAAATTGACATCTTGAGTGTCGATGTTGAGGTCTGGGTTTTGTTGCCTCGCGTTGCGTCTTCTAAATACTCGCGTTCGATCAATGTATTCAGGCGCATAGCCGAGTTGTTATGGAGTCTGTTCTACAATGGCATCGATTTCAGGTGGTTTAAACCTTTCTCATCTTTTAAAACTCAAGCCTTGACATACATCTTCTGATGGTTATGTTCAAGTATTAGCGGAAATCATGTACGCGATGTCAATCTTTAATCACAATCGATAGATAAGAGCCAAAGCATGCTAGGCCCGAGATGATATATTTCGTACCAGGTCTATTGCAGACCCAATTGCGTAAGCCAACGATGTTATCGATGGTATAGTGCGCACCGGGCCTATTGCAGATCGATTCTTCAAGCCAGCGGAACCAGGCTTGATGGAGACGCGATAAATCAGGCCAGCGACGATTGCCGAGCGCGCGGCAATTAATGACCTAATTTTGCAATAATCTCAGCGGGAGATGTCGTTGCGTTACATTGTGCACAAACGGCGCTCGCTAATTGGAAACACACTTTTCGCTAATTGACCGTGGCGGCGTGCAACACTGATAAAATACGACTAACTAAATATTAGCATCAGAATGGTCGTTTCAAAAGGACGGGGTTTTGTGAAGCGCCTGAATGTTTTGCTGCTGATTTGCTTACGTGTGCAGCAGCACTACGAAATAATACATTGCTTATTTCTAAATCGATCAATTCACCGGCCAGTCAGTTGCTGACCTAACCAAATTTTGGGTATGCCGCATACCCAAAAAAATCCTAGGTATGCGCTGCATACCTGAGTTCAGCGCCTTTGAAGTAAGTAAAATAGTAAATATTCCTGGTTCAGAAAACTCAAAACTGTCAAGTAGAAGTGGGAGTAGTCTAAAATCTTAACCACTTCAGTAAGTAGTGCTAGTTGGCAGAACTTTCGTGCGTACCCATACAAAGTAGAAGTACTTCGTTAAAGACAATATCTGTGTAATACGCAATGCAATTACGACGTGATACACATACGTTGACATACCAAATACTGCATATCCTATATCAGTTGATGACAAGAATAGAATAGAATATTATATAATAATATAATATAATGCAATACATATGTTTAATGATTTTTTAATTACTAATCATTTGTTGGATTCATGTAATCTAGTGATAATAATAATTGGGAAAGCACTCTGCTGTGTCGATTCGCTTTCGTGTGGAACGTCTACCGACAACTATAATTGATTGCCTATGACAGAGTCACGCTGAATGATTCGTGGAACACCTTGATGAATGCGGCGCGGTGGAATTCATTTACTATCTTCAAAAGGGCGGTTCGTGCAATATCCAATAAATGTGCCTCGACAGGTTCACTGTCGCCCAACAGCGAAACGGGGAAATCCGGTCGTTTTGACGCGGGGGATCTCTCGTCAAAGGCGCTCTTTGCAGTAGTCAGACACGGCGATATGAAACTATGCAAAGTTCTCTTGAATAATGGTAATATATATCTTTGTAGTGGGTTGTGGCCTGACCATCCTTTTCATTGCAGAGATGGAGAAAGTATAGGAGGTTTTATAGTTGATTACACTACAATTGAAATTAATTTATAATGCCATTTAGTTAGGATTAATTGAAAATTTATAGTTTGAATGTGCGATTTATAATGTTGTACGATAATAATGTACACGTCCATAAATTGGAAAGGCGGAACTCACCTGAATGGTGGTATAGGGGAAGTCTGATTCGCCACAAAATATGTGGGAAAACCTAGAATATTGAAAACACTATCTCCCAAACTCTGGCACACGATTTCTGAACAATGGTATGCTGATGCAGTTAAATTATTATATCCTTTTCTGATATGTAATAAGACTTCTCATGGAATTTTATCGTATCATGTACTTTTTACAGATGCCGACACAATGTACACGACTTCACTAGGCAATACCCCGTTGCATATCGCCTCTCACTATGGCCATCTTGCCGTCGCTCAATATCTTGTTGCTAACGGATCGAATATTCGGTGGGTAGACCAAAATAGGCCTATAGGCCTATAGCCATATCGTGACAAAATGCCAATGGTGAATTGTTTTCTGTCAACAGCTGCTATAATGTGCGGGGAGTATCGCCACTCGACTTAGCAACTAGCAGAGGTCACTTCGAATTGGCCAGATGGTTATGGTTGAATCAATGGTCAGTGTCTCTAACTAAACAAGTCTTTAGTTCCAAAGCTACAGAGGAGCTGCCGGCAAAGAGTGGTAACACATTGCGAATTCCTTCGCCTAAACGGCCTATAAGCGCGGACGTTATTATGCCAACTTCATCGAATTCGTTCGAATCTCCTTCGCACGGCAAATTAAAATACGGCAGACCGAAAACTGCATCAGTGTACACAAGACAGCTTACAATGCTTGATAGCAAACTGCCAACACGTTCATCGTCGACCCCTTCAAGATCAAATTGCCGCGGCGTGTCGAAGCAGGTACCCCGTCGGAAGGTCACTATCAATGGACTGAAACTGGATAAAACCAGGAGCATATTGGCATACTTCGCCTCGAAGAAAGATCGTCAGAGGTCAATACCGTGGAGAACAACACACTTTGATGGCAAGGTCACAAATACTTCAAACGCTTGGCCAAAAAGATCCGACAGAAGTAAGTTAAACAATTATATTCTGTCAATGACTGAGCAATGAGCATATAGATTGTAAAATATTGGGTCTCAAGTATCCGTACTATCTCGCAAGCATTCTAACTGAAAGTTCGAATTAACGCGAGCCATATGCTAACATTAACATGCACTCGTTCATATGATTCAAAGGTTACGCACCTGGTGGTGAAATCGCTATTACACCGACGACAGAACGCAATACGCCAACGCGAACATCGAATACATCAAGTACGCAAACTAATTCTCCAACAGTTGAAATTACTATTAATGATTTGATATCCGAAAGAAGTGGAGACGATTACCCCGCAAGTCATAATAATACGGATAGCACTTATGGAAGTATCACACATCTCGACACAGAACGAGACCCGCAACATGTGCCTGAAATCACGGCGTCTTTACCAAAACCGTTTCTGATGCCCTTCGAGGGGGATCACGCGAAGTCATATGGGACGGAATTTCCTCGGACACACACCGCCCCAACTGTGACTACAAGCAATTCCTTAAAATCTGGCTCCCTGAAAAGTAGGCCTAGTTCTGCGACCGAATACGACGACAGTCCCGAAGAATATCGCAAGGAACATCACATTATACATCTCACGATACCAAGAGCAGAGCAGGAAATTCTCAGCGACGCCGACAGCATACCTTCCACTCCAAGTAGGAACGAGAATATGTTTGAGAATGACTCAATAAGTAATCATAGTGCGGCAATAACAAGACCACGGGTAACAGAAACAAGTCCTGGCAATGCGGTTGCTGCTACGGCTGCTGTAAACTCAGAACAATCGCCAATCGAGGCGAGGAAGCAATGCTCCCATACCTCGATTCCTGTACACAAATTGCTTGTGCAGCAACAGAGAGATGACACCTGCTTGACTCGTTCAGAAACCATGAAGTCGAATCCGTCTAATACAAACTCAGAGAGAACGGAATACATACTTAAACAGATGCGTAAACCACAACAGCCTACACAGCCAAATGAGCTCTTAAATTCAGAACGCAGTTCCTCAAATATCACGAAGGATGTAATGCAGCGTGATACCAATAGTCCAAAACAAGTGGCTAAGGAACAATTTGGAAATCACAGAAACGCTACGCTGCCAACAGTACGTTCACCACGCTCGGAAAAACGATATTCATTTCAAAACAAAAACACGGATGCATCAAAGGTCGCGACACCAAGAACTCAAAAAAGTTTGACCGAAATAGAACGGACCGAAAGGAATCGCAAAGCCTTCGACGCTTGGCTGGAGAGAAAACGGAGAAGTGACGAAAAGAGGAAGGAGGAAAATCTTAGGAGAAAGAGTCAGGCAGACTCGCGAAGGAGCGTGTCGTCCGGATTAACTTTCGATGAGTGGCTTCGCGCAAAAAACGAAGAGACAGAAGAATACAAAGGTTCGTATCAGAATTATGCACAGTATTTCTAAGGTCAAATCTAAGTAATCAACATCACGCTACAAATGTAGCCTATCCCATGCGATGATGACCATCAAGGATCATGACACGCTCTTGATTGAGTAAAAGATACTGCGCCGAAATAGGAGTGGAACATATTTAGATCATGTGAACTTTCTGCCCAATGAGAATGAGTGCGCGATGTTGCGGTCATTAATTGAGTACCTCATCCTGGCCAAACGAAGTTGGGGATGTTAAACACCTTGAAGTTCCCCTGGACCTGTTACTGATACCGAAACTGTTCAAGTGGAAATGATGTGGATTTAAATAAAATTTGCTCAAGGCATCAGTATTTCAAAAATCAATGACCATAATCTACCTACAGCAACATCAGTACCACTGCCCGGACTTCGACTGCCTAAAATCCGGTGGGGGTCAAAGTAGTCCTTGCTAGTGCTCAAGTATATGATGCTTTACTAATACTACAAATTTATGCACACTTATAAGTAAATATCGATTTTCAAGGCATGCCAACACAAACAGAAGTTATGAGAATTGCTCTAATAATTGGTTGGAAGAAGTAGGTTGAGCGAAACTTGCAGACTGTTAGTCAAATGCTGAGACCGCACTGTCAAAATCTCAAGCTGCGACTTTGTAACTGACGCAGAATGGAAATAGGTGGAATTTCTGAAATTATATATGCTACAATCATTCAGGGTGGCCGGCTTTGCATAGTGATTTACTCGTGAAAGTGATGCAAATTCGTCTTATACTTGACAGAGTCAAGAAAGTAAGGATTTTTTCCCAAACAGGTGGAAGTAGAAGTGGAAGTAGTCTGTAAAGGGAACCACCGGGACCCATCATAGGCCCCGGAACCACTCGTTTTTAAGTAGCTGAGGTTAACGAAACCGACCTGAGTACTTCTTAAATGCACAAGTACTGCTTTGCTGACCCCACTGATAAAAGCAACCGTTGAAATTCAAAAGCTATAGATGCGCCGCCTGACTCCTCCAGAAAGTCCGTGAAACGCGATATCAGACTTCATAAAACGTACGAGGACTGGGTAAAGGAAAAGGAAGAGGAAAGACAGAACCAGCTGAACAACCAGAGAATCCTCGAAGAACAGACTAGAATTAGGATGCAACAAGAGGAGGAGAGAAAGTAAATACGTTATATCCTAATCGACCTTCGACGCTTCAGTTCACTTCATCTGGCCTCTCTTGCACTTTAGAAAGAAGGAGCTCGAGCGGAAAAGATTGGAATGGCTCAAGAAAAAGGAAGAGCTGCGAAAGTCGGAATTGGAGCAAAAAAGGAAGAGAGAGTCGATGAGCGAAGAAATGGCGAGCGCGGAATATCAAGAATGGCTCAGCAAACCGAGAGTGAAGACGTTCGACGAATGGGTTCAAGCGAAGGAACAGCATAATAAGTGAGCGATACACATCTTTACAGAGGCGGTCAGTAACGAAGTACTTCTACTTTTTTAAAGTACTCAAATAGTTTTCCGCTACTTGGGTACTTACTCAAGTACATCTAATTTCCCGCTACTTCTACTTCTACGTCGTAAAATTTTGTGATCTATTTACTTACTTTTCGCTATTTTCAGTTTGTCAAGTAGAAGTAGTTTAAGCCTCCAATCAGGAAGATAGCATGAGGAATTTCAGGGCTCTTTTCACGGTGTATCAACATTTAATTTTCATAAATATTGAGTAAAGCCCAGAATTTTCGTCGCGCTTCGCGCACGGTGGATGTGGAGGGAATCAATATGATTTCACGAAAGTACCGGTGAATATAATTAAGGTAAGCGGGTTGCGTGGTTCCGTTCACACCGCATTGGCCCATAATAACGTTTGAAACTGATGTTTTGCAATCTAGCATTTACTTCTCGTAATCTAGCAGTCATTGGCGTGTCCTAATCTGGAAAAGTGGACTCTGAATTTTTTTAGCTTTAGACCTGTTTTATCTGTTGAAATTTTCTGGAGAAAAGACATGAAATATATTTCCGCTTTTTAGAAGTAGTATGTTTCTCTTTCAATTCCCAATATCATACTTTGAGTTCTAGTTTCAGTTCTTTTGTCTGGAAAACATATATATTGAAGTATAACAGCAAATGTAGTAATGCCTCTATTTTCCGAAAATAAAGCTACACTATATGGCATTTTCACGATCAGCCACATTTTTCATTACCGTTTACTAATCGCGCAAAGTGTTTACACCGTATCCGACACCACTTCTCCGTGTTGCTCTTCGACCAAATTACGGGCCTTATAACATGGGGCCGGGTGCCATACCATAATATCAGCTAAATCGGGTGTTCGAGTTAACAGAGGATTAGTATCGCATTCCCATATCAATGCTATCATTTTCATCCCATGATGCGGAGGAATGCTTATGCTGTTGAAAATTGGATACCTCCTGGTATGCATCAATATGAATCAAGCTCTGCACCTTTCGCATAGTTCAATTTGCAGCTTTTGACAGTCAATGCAAACGAATTACGATCGTTTTCACAACTTCATACTTACTGGAGTAGATTTAAAGTCAGTCAATTCTACTTTTACTTCAAGTAGTTTCAGGTTGCTTATCTACGAAGTACTTCTACTCGTATTTGAGTCGATTTTTTGTCGCTACTTCTACTTCCACTTGAGCAG
Organism: Botryllus schlosseri; assembly: GCF_051294905.1. NCBI lineage: Eukaryota > Metazoa > Chordata > Ascidiacea > Stolidobranchia > Styelidae > Botryllus > Botryllus schlosseri. The sequence continues at coordinate 19,571,847 of NC_137245.1, read as the reverse complement.
CTTTTTTGACTACTTTGACCACCTCTGCATGTTTTTAGCTTTTTCTAGTTATAGATTATCAACCCTGTGCTCGGGTCGCAAACTAAAGGATTAGCAATTATTCTGATTTTGCCTTTCGCAGCCGTTAAAAACTCTGGTTATTCGAGTGTGACTGACGTATCTATCCGTATGTTAGTAATCTATTATCGAATGTAAACATTCGATAAATCTATACTCTAGTCTAGGACTGTGGGTATTTCATAATCTAAATCTCATGGTCTCAATAGATGATGTCACGTCACGGTGTCGTCAGACTGTTTTTAGACACATGTTTACTCTCTTTTGTCGTCTGATAGCCATCCGGCACGTATAGTATGTTATTCTCCCGGCGTCGCGTCTAGGGTTGCATTTAAAACAAAAATCAATTCAAAACAAGCATGTTTAAACCAAGACCCTTGTTTAAAACATGTTTTTATTGTTTTTATTGGTTTGTTTTTAAGTCATGACGTCACGAATAATCAATTGTGCCGTCATGGTGGATTGGCATTGACAATTGAAAATATAGAGTGAATATTGTTCAGGGGTTCTCAAAGGGTGGGCCATGGCCCACTGGTGGGCCACAAGAGCATTTGAGGTGGGCCACAGAGCTATATTTGGAAAATTTTTAGAAATAATGTAAGTTTAGTAATATTTGTTGTTAATCGCTAAAAATAAATTCATATTAGTTGATTATACGTAAGCTACATAAAGCTTTTCATCCGACTCTGATGAGACGTAGTGGTGCGTATGGAGTCAGCATTTCAAGTCGAAAATGGGGGGCAGAAACAGCGGCTTTTTCCACTGGCTATGACTACCTATGGCTAACAGCAACTAAAATAATTTCGCGTATATAATACTTGGAAGGTAATGCTGAAGTAACCAAGTATTCCGGCAGGGTCATAATGTCGTATGCCGTTGTGAGGGGTGTGCAATAAACTCGGAATGAAGTGTAATTGATGTATAGATTTACTGTACTTCGGCAGGTCGTATTATTGTAAGCTGAAAATGGCCATAATTATAAATTATTAGCAACTTCTGGTGGAGGTCGTATACTGCACCGCCGCAACGAACAGTAATAGATTGAGGATTCAGCGGAGCGCATTAATAATTGGAGTCTGTTTAGAATGTCATGTCTGGAAATCAATATACATGATGTGCGATCAAATGAATTGATAGTATCACTGGATTGAATATTCCGACATCGCAACTTCAGTTGGTTCAGTTCGTGGGCTCAAGATTATTTCGTTGGTCGTTTGTTGGAAGATATCCATTCAACTTGAAAATTTTCGTCGCGCTTGGCGCGACTTCATGCCCCGTGCTGTTTATATTTTAATTTAATCAGTAAATTAGGAGTAAAATCGGCATATTTTAGAGAAATAGGCATATAGGCGTCATCGATTACCACGCATTGAACAGGATTATGACTTTCAGATTAGAAGTGGGTCACAGCACATTTCCTAACCGTAAAATGGGCCACGGCCAAGAAAGGGCTGAGAACCCCTGATATAGCTCCTTTGACTAAATATCTACGTACTATAGCTGTCGATCCGACTATTCTGAGGTTTCCAACCATCCCGTATCGTATACGACGGCTATATCGGGTGGTGGTTGTCTGTAGGCTCATACAACATGTTTTTTGGAAAGTATTTACACAATTAGGGCATGATTTTACAACGTAATAAAACACTATTTTTTTTTAAAAGACCTTTGTTTGAAACACTATTTAAAACATGTTTTAAACAAAGTGCATTAAACAATCATCCGTTTTGAATGCAACCCTATAGCCGCGCAACAGACAACGCAAATATTTCATTAGTCGATATACTTTCAAAATGGCACTACAGTTCTACAAAGATTGCAGAATAACTTAATTATGATACGATAAAATGGTCAAATTTTCCAAATCTTGTTCTGGTATAGTCAGAGGTGGTCAGAAACGAGGTATCTCTACTTTTTTCGAAGTACTCAAGTAGGTTTAGACTACTTACAGTATTTTTAAGTGGGTATGCTTTTAGACTCCTTCTACTACAGTTTTCAGTTCTTTAGGGAAATATAGGCCTAATTCCTTCATACTTACTCGGAAATCGTTACTTCTACTTCTATTTGAGTACCAACGATGTCCACTTGGACTACCTTCCGGATATTGTGATATAGGTAGACAAAACTCACTCGAGTACTCCACAAAAGATGAGGTACTTCGTTACTGACCACCCTGACGAAAATACGTTTTCATTTTAACTGAGACTCGCATTGCAGAATGAAGCAAGCGGCCGAATTGGCCGAAAAGGAAGCTCAAGAAAAGCGAGAGAAGGAGGAAGAAGAGAGACGTCGGCGAATGGCGAAGGAGAAGTTCAAGCGTTGGCTGAGAAAGAAAGAGGAGACGAAATTATTGGAAGCGAAAAAAGAACTGGAAAGGGCCAGAGAAATAACGTTGTTCCTCGCGAGGAAATCGGTTGCCCGACCAGCCAGCAAGGCGAAGCAACGGTGGTACCGCGCGTACGAAACTATTAAAGAGGAAACGTATGAGCCCGATTTTGAAGAAATCCACGATTCCGATTACGAAGAATCGAGCGAATCTTCCAATGATACGGAACAGGAACCCGCATTTAAGATATCAGTTTCAATCAGGAGAAATCCTACTTAATGCAAAAGAAATCGATTTCGTATTCAAGATGCGAGCTGTCAGCCTACCTAGTAGCCTATACAGTATTTTGTATACTTTTCCATCTTTATTTTGCGTTCAATTTCGCGGTAACGAGAAAGACTATGATAGGAACTTTCTAGTCACTGAATTCTCTCATTTAAATAAATGTTCACAATGTCGAACGGTGGTTCTTAACCGAGCTTCACACGAACTCCAGCGGTTCGCTGAGTCAATCTCAGGGGTTGATCACAGTTCATTTTTGGCACCATTATTCTACAGTAATGTATTTGATGTGTGATGTGGTAAATTTTTGTTTATGTGACTAGGTGAAAATTCGGGGTTATCCGAAGGCTTGCAGATTAGCGTTAGGATTCACCCGGCAAGAACCAGGACATATACAATATTCTTTTTCTGATATGAAAGTGCAACTATACATTGTAAAATGTATTCGCCATATAAGTTGTCTTTTTGATATCACTATAAGCATCGTTTGCGTCAATTGAGCTTATGCTTTCCCGAGTCCAAGTTTCCTGCACTGCATGCTTATTACAGTACTTGCTCGAATTTGTCAGGACGATTAGCTTTACTTTTTCAATAGTGAGCTACTATTGCATACACTCCTAACTTTTTAAACGCCGTATATACTTAATGCCTATTGCCCCTATTATGTTCCCTACCGAGATTTGTAAAGCCATTTTTACAAATAGTCTATAATACCTATTTAGGCGAACTGCAGCGACAAAAGAGTAGTCGGAAATAATAATACTTTTATATATTTAAGCGGCAATTGTCAACAAATCAAGATCACGATAGTAGGCTATACTCTCTGTAACCGCCGAAATTCGTTACGCGATCTCCAGCGTAGGAAACCCTGATATATGCTAAATATAGGCCTATAATCTTGCTCAATGCTCACGGGTAATTTGTTGAAAGTGCTCAATGCTCATACCAGCTATACCCGGCAATGAAGACATAAAGCCTCCGCAGTTTTTAGAAACGTGTCTATAGGTTCATACGTTTTTAATGATACCATGCCACCGTATACATGAGAACGATTAACTGTCGGGTTTCTTTGTGAATACCGCCCGACAAACTGCGTTTCGACATCTGATGATATGCGCAGAAGAATCCTCATTTAAAAGTTCAAACAGGGTTACAATACGGTATTTTGCGATAGCCTATATTACACAAAGGATCATGTTTATGTTTATATTATATAAAGAGGTGGTCAAAATAGTCAAGAAAGCTACTCAAGTAGAAGTAGAAGTAGCGAAGGAAAAATCTACTCAAGTACAAGTAGCAGTACTTCTTCCATAAGCAACCTCAAACCACTTGAAGTATAAGTAGAATTGACTGACTTTAAATTTACTCAAGTAAGTAAGTAGTTTTGAAAACGATCGTAATTCGTTGGCATTGATTGTTAAAAGCTGCAAATCAAGCTATGCGAAAGGTGCAGAGCTTGATTCATATTGATACATACCAGGAGGTATCCAATTTTCGACAGCATAAGCGTTCGATGAAAATGATAGTATTTATATGGAAATGCGATATTAATCCTCTGTTTACTCGAACAGCGCGTTTTAGAAAAGATCATGGTATGGCACCCTCTCCCATATTATAAGGCCCGTAGTTTAGTCGAAGAGGAATACGGAGAAGTTTACCGAATATGGTGTAAACACTTTGCGCGATTAGTAAACGTTAATAAAAAATATGGTGGGTCGTAATTTTGTCATATTGTGTAGCTTTATTTCCGGAAATTAAAGGCATTACTGCACTCCCCTTTATACTTAACCATGCAACCCGCTACCTAAATTATATTCACCGATACTTTTGTGAAATCATATTGGTCACTCCATATCCACTGTGCGCGAAGCGCGACCAAAATTCTGAGCTTTACTCAACTTTTATGAAAATTAAATGTTGATACTCCGTGAAAACAGCCCCGAAATTCCTCAGGCTATCTTCCTGATTGGAGTTTTAAACTACTTCTACGTGACAAAATGAAAATAGCGAGAAATAAGTAAGTAAATCACAAAATATTATTAAGTAGAGAAGTGGCAAAAATTAGTTCTACTTGAGTAAGTACTAGAAGTAGAGGAAAACTACTTGAGTACTTCAAAAAAGTAGAAGTACTTCGTTACTGACCACCTCTGATTATATAGCATGTCATAGCCTATGAGTACATTTCGTACTTCTAATCGGTAAAAATAAGCAGCCGACATGACGCCCCCCGCCCGTGTGTGATTGCACCAGACAAGCCAAAGCAGGTAAAGCATTCATGTTCTGATGTACATAACTCTTTTGCGACACATATATCACTTGTGAATAACAATCAACGTCCTGGAACCATGGATAGAGCTTCGAACAGTTTATGGAAGCATTAATCCCAACTCGGAGGAAATCGTACATACAAAACGTCAATTGCGGAGTACAAATAAAGAATTATAATGCAAATAATTGTTATGTGGAACATGATATAATGTCCAGTCAGTTATATACCACCATAGTTAGGTCTAAACTGATGCATTCTTCGGACTCCCGATTCCGTCCAGGATAGACAGTATTCCTTTCGTTATCTTCTTGTGCTGTGATGTATAGGCTAACCATGGAAATGACTTCAACATAATAAAATTCGAACTTCGTGATCCGGCCATAATACCTTTGTCATGCAATCGTCATCGTCAGTATTCATTTTAAAAATACATGACAAATTGAACAAGTATCAGGCAGCATATATAAATTAAACAATTAATTTGTGACAGCTGTTGATTGAGCCACGTTTACAACGTTGGATCTCCTTTTGTCACCACAGCAGGCTTTAGGTATGGCAATTATGATTGAAAAGAAATCGTCATATGTTGCTAGAACAGTCAGCAAGTTTACAAGAAGGTCTAAATTCATCAATGTTCGACTATAGATGAAAAGATTGGGGGAGTATTCTTTGTTCATTGCAGATATAGTAATTACGTCAGTCAGAACAGTGATAGCAGTACATGCACAGTATCGTCTTACTTTTCGTGTCAGAGTTTCCGAAGATGCAGTTTTTCCGCTTGTCGTTGAATTATGTATAGACAATCGAGCCATGGGATATATGAAGAGAAACAGCAACGTTAGATTCTGAAAGGCCATTACTCCGCCAATCAGAAATATGCTCCCTTCAAAATCCATAATACCATTTCGATGTTCCAGAAGGAAAATGGTACAACCATGCCCCCCAGGATAATATCGCTTTTCCAATACTACCAATATAGCTGTGATTGGTTGCAATGATAAGATTGCGACTAAAGTTAAATAGCTCAATATTGGTATCACTCTGTGCGTCATGGGTTCCATTATTGAGTTATGATAAACGACATATTGTCGAATCCACAGAAAAAAATGGATAGAGGTAATCGAAATTCCTATGAGCATTGTTTTGATATCGATCAGTAATTCACAAATATTGTCATTTAGATCAATGTACACTGTCGGTAAATCTGATAACAAGGTTAGTAAAGATACCAGGGCCACAGAAAGGCAAGTCATATAAACTTTACCCTTTTCGCTCATAATGCTCCATCTGTCGTGAAGCTTTCCATAGACTGTCATGTTCATTGTGATCCATATAATTGCCAAGAGCAAAATGCAGTTAACAATGTTACAAAACTTGACTACGTAAGTGATGTAGTATCCACCCGAGACTTCTGCATTGCTTGTTGCGTTGTATGTCCAATTCGTAGTAGTAGAACTGCTCATCGCTGCCCGAGTTCATGTAAATAGTGATATTCCCTGGTCACCTGATTACCACTTTAGAATGAGGGCGATACATGCAATATTGAGTTGTAAGACTATCAATCAATAGCCCATTTCGTTCTATTAATAGGCTACAATTCGTTTTGAAGCGATTCAGATTGCATTAGGGTACATTATAGGCTGCATTAAAAGATAGATTGGTATGTTGGAAAATCGCTTTAAAATTTGAAACCATATCATTCAGTTTAGAATTTAGCTTATGGTCTGCAACTCATGGTGAATTCCAGTGGCGGTTCGTTACACGAGTAGAGGGGCACTGGTGAAAACTCAGCGCAAATTTGCGTATTCGGACATGCAATTGGCGCATTCGGCCATGCAATTGGCTCGTGTTCTCCGGCAATTGGCGTATTCGGCCATGCAATTGGCGCGTGTTCGCCGATTTTCCCCGCATCTCTTAGCAGACCAACACTTTTTTCACTTTTATGCTTGTTTTATTGGCACAACAGTGGCGCTTGTCGCCTATTAAGGTCATGTGCGCCACGACAGTAACATTGTCTTTGCTTTTAGTAATCTTCCCGACGACCTTTCACACTCGCACTCTTTCACCATAGTGTCCTATACTTTCACCGTCGCTCTCTCTCGTTTTCCATTCGCTCATATCTAAGTCTCCATACCACCGACTTTTTCGTTCCACTCACCTTTACTCTGGGCTTTGTAACACTGCGGACGAAGTGAGGTTGGCGATGAGGGCACACTTCCATTGGTGTCGTGCTGACGATAGCGGCATGGGAGCAATCACTAGGGTTGGTTTTAAAACAACTTTACAACAGGGAATCCCAACCTGGGGCAATAGCTCACCATGGGACCATGATCTTTTTCAGCGAGGCCATTAACAAATTTGATAAAATTTATCATCTACTTCATAGCACGGCAATAAGCTATTTCTGGATCTCGAGTTCCCTTCCCTCCACCATTAATCCAGCAATTACAAGATTGTCACAGCAAAAACAAGCTCAACCATCGCAATAACAAAAGCTAATCATTGTACGTACAATTATGCTTCTTATATGTTGTATTTATATTATTTTATCATTATGACTGAATACCGAATATACTGTTTTCTGATTAAAATAGCGTTTCTTAATTTGTTCAAAAGGTTTGAAAAAATAGGACGGAGACATTGACTTGCCAAATTTCAAAAGGGGACCAAGATGTAAACAAGCTTCTAAAGCCCTGCTTTATAATATAAGTTTCGAGTACTCAACATTCGTGTGATGACAATACTAAAACTATGGCACACAATGAATTACTTCGTTTCACTGCAGTGACGTGTGGAGAGGTTCATGGTTGGTGAGGCACTGACGATTTAGAGTCGGATTTACAAATACATCTACCCAAAATGGTTACTGGTTAAATTAGCGACTTCTTCCTTATCACATTAGTACTCTTCACGCATCGGCGATTGGAGGTAGGCTATAGATATAAATGGAAAATGCATAACAGATATATCCGACATCCATAAGAAAATGTATTTGCTCTGGACTGCATGTTCACCGTCACAACTCCAGGATTCATACATACTACACCATCGGTTTGCGAAGTCGAAAGTGCATTAGGCCTATTTCATTGTGCTGCGATTGTCAGATTGTTACCTAAACTTAGGTGAGGCAAATCCATCTGTGTCTCACCTGGTCATTATTTTTTCTGCCTGGCATTGTACGTAACAATGCCAAAACAATTACTAGGAGATTTTGAGAGGCTTTTGGTATTCTGTAATAATTAATGGTTATGTTTTGGGAATCAGTACGACAATAGGATTCGATTACCAGTTATTACAAACTCTGAGCTGTTTATGATGAGTTGCCCAATGCCCAATCACGGGTGAGGCTTGGCCTGTCCGTGCATCATCTCTCTTTCGCATTATATTTTTGAACTATAAATATGTAAATTCCGTGATTTTGTATGTAAAAATGTTTCAGAATTAGTCATGGATCAATATCGATGAAAATGCACAAAATTATTGGTGTTATATAACAGAACACTGGTCGACATGATTTTTTATTTTCCGGTCAAAATAGTGACTAGTAATATAATTTGCTTACACTATTGTTAGCGCGCGCGTAGGCCTACGGCATTGCATTGTTTCGCGGGATCCTTGTGCATTTCAATTTACTTGTCAAGTCGCTTGATCATCATCATTATTAGTCTCGTTTCGTCTCGTCATTTCCCCTCAACAATTTGGCTTTCGAAACAAACACCAAACCTCACATGCCCTCTTAACAGTATGGATGAACAATATTATGATATCTCAGAGAAGCGAAATGTGATATGTAGCATTTTTCTCGATCTAAAAAAGCGTTTGACTGCGTAGGGTCACTGTGCCCTGTGCCCTTCTTTATAGGTGGTTCATTAATCACCCTATCAACAGGAGGGAAATTTTCCACCTCATCATGAGGTGGGTAACTTTCCACCTTACCTATCCGGATACAACTTCATCCTGCCCGGATATCCTCGAGGAACGCCCTGTAGGTACAGCATATAAGCACACTCCTAGCCTTCACAAAACACTAAATCACCTTCATTCCAATGACTTTATTTGCAAATTAGTCATGAATGTAATCCAGTCTGCTGGCGTAAGCATGTACTGATGTCTCTTACACCAGGCAAACGTGCCAGAAAAACTGACATGAAGGTCGGAAACTGCGTGTTGAAGATCCAATGAATTTCTAGCATCACTGCCAATGCCTCATGGAAGCTCTTGACATTCTTCTCCATTTCCACAGCAATCCAGACGGTCCACTCTTTCTTCGCTGTATCGAATCAAATTGTAGGATACGCGGATTTGGGTGTCTTAAAGAAATGTTTTAATATGTGAAAGAAGCATCAGGTCAAATATACCCTTTACACACACACACACACACACACACACACACACACACACACACACATATTGATGTTCTTTCAGTAATCAGCTTATTACAGGGGCGAGCAATTATTTTCCTCCGCCGGTCAAGTGAGAAGCTGAAGATACGTTGGCGGGCCGAGTAAAAAATTCTAGCTATATTCTCAGCGTATTTTAATTATGTCAATGAATGTTGTTCAAAAGCTGTTGTTCAAAAGTTGTTGATGCTGTTAGGTAATGAGAAACTGACGGTAAATAAAAAAAAATCGATTTGCCGTCAAGATTCGAAACAATGTGAAAAATGATACATCTTTTAAGCCCCCATCCAAGTTCTTCTGAAACAGTGTTTCTCAAACTTTTTTAAGCATGCCTCCTTTTATGATAGTGAAATATTTCACGCCAGAATGCTAGCAATCCCAACGGATAGTCTGATGGCATGGATGGTTATGGGTGTTGATGAGAGAATTCTGAAATATCAAAGTCGGACAATACAGAGAGCAACAACTAACTATTTTTTTTCAATAAACTCTGGATTCTGCGCCCTCTTCAGATGCTTTCACGCCCCGCAGCTCGAGAACCACTGCACTGAAATGTATATGCGATAATACAAAGCTTACTGTCTTGGTCGCTGCATTCCGAGCAGTTTGCAGCTTAAATAGCTTTGATGTTGAGCGAAGCTAGTAGTTTTTCGGAAATTCGCCCCCCCCCTCCCCCTTGACCTTGGTCATAAAGACAGACTTTTATTAAAATCCCAAATCTCGGCGACATGCTTGGCAAAAAGTAAAATGACGGGATTACCCCCGACTCCAGTATACAAATATTTAGTGCTCGAAACCTTTAAATTTCAGTTTTCGGCTTTCTTTTTTAGACATGCCCTTTCATCCATTATCGGTGATAGATGATGAGTCATATAGTGATCGCGAACACCGATTGACTTGTTTTACGGATTAAGGATTTGGAAACGTATCACGTAACAATTTGAAACACATGCCGTATAATGCGTAATGTTACAATGGCAACAAAGATGGTTTGAAATAAACTATATGAAAGAGTGATTTCTTGTGACTTCAATTACTACTCTCACTTTGCCACATTGCCTTTATTTTGAATCTGGATTACGCATGCCAGGTAGCCTATAGGCAGCGTATAATCGTGGCATATTAATGTACAGAGGCTTCAAAGTGAACGAATTTCCTGTTCAGTTGATAGAGCCTATGGTTTTAGTCATTCAAAAAGCAATTTTTATGTTTTGAATTTCAGCAACCTTTCACGGGCCGCACAGAATAGCTTCGCGGGCCGCATTTGGCCCGCGGTCCGCACTTTGCCCAGCTCTGGCTTATTAAATAGGCCGCGAGTAGGGCACTTCAGTCTATTAATTCGACTGAACAAAGCTGACTCAGTGACTCTAACTTAAGCATGTAAATTTGAAAAGGCAAGTTTGAAGCATGCAAAATACACTTTATGAGTCCATTATCGTCTCTCCTTCCATTTCTTCACGTGTCGTATTCTCCAATATGGCGGCCGGCCGTCAGACAGCCGACAACGACAGGAACGATCGAGCACCTATAATGCGAGCGAGAACAGAATGCGTTCATACCACATTCCTTAACAGGACGAAGCGGTTCATATTCTAAAACGTACAACTATTGCCTGTGTAGTAAGAATAAGCACAACTCATAAGAATTCGCCTCATCGCCTCTTGCTGTACATTGTGTGTGACTTGTTCAGATGAAAAATATAATTCAATGAAGCTGTTGTAGCTGTCTAGCATTTCCATACACTAATGCAGTGTAGCCTACACTTGAGACTCTAATTTCTTAACATTACAATCTCAAATTCAAAATGAAACGGCTATGAGCAAATTTTCGTTAAGCCAGCGCTTTCACATGAGACGTTATACCTACTTGAATATTTTTCACTGCTTTTGAACAATACACAGTCGAAATCGCGTGACTCTTGACTGATTTCAGACCATTGATCAACTTCATCCCCAGTTAACCGCTTGGAAATATAGACCACCAAACAAGCTATTAAGCAATCCAAATCTCAAATCTCAAATGTAGTCCAATGTATAATTACACCTTCTTGAATATCACATTATTGGTAAAACGTGAACTGCGCAGAAAATTGTCAATTTTCAAAAAGTTGTAACAATTTTTCATAAAAATAGCTCATTAAGCTGGAAATTAGTCCCTCTATTAGGCTATGCACGTACAAAATTTCACAAGATTTCAAATAGTGTCGGTTCTCACATCAGAAATCGAAGCCGTTTTTCAGTAAAATTTTGATTCAATTTTTCCAAAAGTGTGACGTGGTGGGTAAATTCTGACTGCAAATCCAGAATCAGCATAGTCAAATTAGGTAGACTCCATTGATTGTGTGAAAAAATAACGGAAATATTTAGAAATGTGAACTTCAATGTACCAGGACAGGATTCTCATCTGCCCAATACACACACACAATGTACGATGCGATATACAATGCGATGTAATGAACAGATAGGGGGATGCCGAACGACCAACCAGTTGAGGTCTCTTGAGCTATGGCATCAACCTCGACCTAGTGACCGATGTCACAGTATTCTTTGATGTTATTCTTTCTTCGTCGTCTATGAAATAGCCTACTTCGCTTCACTAGCAAAGTATATCTGTAACTCATCAGTAGGGCGATTTTTTTTTACCTAAAAAACTGAAGATTTTGACCTAAAAAATCTAAATTTTGACCTCACGTATGCAAATTAGGTGTTTTCGCACATAATGTTAAAATTGTACTACTTATCTTCAATTTTGGTTGGAACTGTCTGTCCTTACAAAGTAGATTGGCCTGAAAGAACGTTTTTGGGTTTTTGGCTCAAAAACTGACAAATTTTTACATGAAAAAACTAGTATTTTAACGAAATCTGACCCTATGAAGAATTGCAGTAGTTACATTACGTATTATGGTGGAATAATTAAAATTTGTTGTAGTACAACGAAAGATACTTTCCTACATTCTCGGGTAGAAAGTGTTTGTGTTGTTTGTTTGTTTTGTGGTATTCATGGTGTTTGTCAACTACTATGGTCATTTACACCAGGTCGATATTCTTTATTATTTTCCGTAACTGCCAACATATAGCACTGCCCACCTCTAGGCTTTTTTGTAAGACACCGCTTACGCGTATGAGGTGGCGAGGAGGAGCCTAGATAAACCTCCAACAGTTAGCTATCGGAATTATGAAGTCGACCTTAGTCGGAATCAAACCCACACCCATTGATGTTGCAGCCGCGGATTATACCACTGCGCTATCTCGGGTAGAAAGTGTCTGTTCTTACTAAGTAGTAGGGATGGTGTGAACGCGAGGTTCACGTTCGCGTTCTGTGTGTGAACCTCGGAAATTTAGAGGTTCACGTTCACAACAGAACCTTGGTAGGTTCTGCACTGTGAACCTTTCGCGTATATTACAATTTTCACTTCATTATGACATCTTTCGTTCAAATTTATTGCATTTCAACTGCGGGCCACTCTATGCATGGCGCTGGCAGTATAAAAATAAACAGTAAACGACCATGCACCTTGACAATCTCAAAAGTTTTACTTGCTTTGTTACAAATGTTTGCTCGAAATATCCAGCTTTATTACCCTTTGCGAACATTTATTGACTCTCTGCTGTGAGCTTGACCCGCAATCACACAACATCACGAGCGAAATGCGTAGTCGGCAATGATGCTTACTCCACCAATCAATGAGATTAATATCGTTTTCTGATGTAAAAAATCTAGCTGGAGTTCGGGGTCAAACTTGACTGCATAGGTTCACTGTATCATTAAATCCAAATCCGTACGGTTGAGGTGTTGGCTACTGCTGTATAACTTGTTAATGGAGTAAAATCGGTAGCAAGTATAGAAACCTGTTTTACACTCTGCTCGATATCAATGTAGCAATACTCAGACGCCGAATACATTGTCCGGTCTGGGCTAGACCGTTAAGGCGTAAGCTTTTATTCCCTGGTAAGCCGTCGTCGAAATTGTTGACTAAGCGACGGGAAATATTGATTTTATGGGAATATTATATCATTTGATTGTCTCAGTTGATACATTTAGCGACGTTTAAAACTCCAATATGTACCTCAGCATTGTGGCATTATGTGGCCCGAGTCGTCGCTAGGTATCGTGTACCTACACTGTACAAGTGTACATTGATATAGGCTATCACTTCACTCAAAGATAGGATTGGAATTAGCAATCTGACGTCACGTGACGTCATGAGGTTCACGTTCGTGTTCACACAGAACCTTTCAAAAAGGTTCGCGTTCACCCGAACCTGAACCTTTCAGAGGTTCGCACCATCCCTACTAAGTAGCTTGCCAAGAATGGAAAAAGAACGTTCAACAGCAGCAGTTGTTAGCTGACAACACTGAAGTTGTGTGCACACTGCTTGCTGGTGATGCACCGTGTTGCTTCATTCTGACAATGTTGTCTATATCACAATTTTTCAGCTTGCGCTTCTTGATGTAAGAACCATGCAATACCCAAGCAGTCTTGCTTCAGTTAGGATATTGCGGTACGTTGACCATAAAACCATGTAACTATTCGGTTCATTTGACCGTTTATGATTCACAATGAGCAGACGATGGGCCGTTTACAACGGAAGGCCTCTAAAGTAGGCTACAGGCTGTAAATTATCAAATGATAAGTTCACAGACAGCGCAAAATCTACAATACAAACGAAATGTAGAGGTCAAAAAATGTTTGATTTTGTAAACAATTTTGACAAATTTTGACCTAACGTTACAATTTTGACCTAATTTTGACTTTTTTTGACATGTCAAAAAAAAATCGCCCTACTCATCAATTATATCAGTGATTCCCAACCTTTTTCCACCCACGTACCATTTTGAGATTTTATGCAGTGCTCGCGTACCACCTATAAAGTTACGCGCGTTTCCACCATTTATGACGTGATAATCACGTATTTGACCTATGCGAGGTCTATTGAACTAGGCCTGGGATGTCAAATATACGGCCCGTGGGCCGGATCCGGCCCGCCAGACGATTTTATCCGGCCCGCATAGCAATTCTGAGAACATTGAAAAAAGATTATAGTATACATCACATCCACAGTAATAAACCAAATTACAGCGTCCGCGTTGACAGTTAAATATCTTGTATTCATCACAACGCATACGCAGGGCTAACGCCAGATTATGACTAAAGCAGGGATGGTCAACCTTTTTGCCATTCACGGCCGCATTTCGACTACTCGTATAGCCTACGGCCGCATTCCAGGGCATAGTCGTAATGAACGAGTTAATTGCTGGACGCCAAATACCCAGGTTAAAGTGTCTATGTCCATTTCTGGTGAACTCCGGACTACTGTATTTAATGATAGGCTTACTATGTGCACCAAAATCACGAGTGGTCACTGGTAATGTTAAGGAAGGAAGTTCTCATAGTCGCGCGCAGCGCGAAAAAATTCGGACTCACTTATGAATTTTGTCATTGATATTAGCAGTTTTACATATTACCTCAAACATTTATCCTTTCTCATCCCGCGTGATCAGATTCACTGGTATAGAGTTGATGTAGGGGTGTTTTCGAAAATTTAAAGCAAGTTTTAAAGTATGATGCATCTTCAGGTAGGCCAATTGGTATTAGTCACTTTGTAGCATGCTGTTATTTCTTGACCTCCCGTCAGGATTTTTAGTGTAGTGAGGAGCACACGATTCCGAGCTGATAGTTCATGTGAGCCGCATCATTTTCCACTGATGTTCCCATCTGTATTGTGGGGCTCTGATTGCAAAGGGTGCTACTATATTAAAATCGAAAAATGTAATCGCAATGAATCGTGCGCAGCGCGAAGAAAATTTCAAGATTAATTAAAATCGTTCAAGAAATCGGGAGTCAATTCGTAAATTCGAATTGCAAGTTGACGGCCGCCAACACATACTAATTGAATTGCGTGTATACGGTCACACAAATTCCCTCTTACAACCACAGGTCATGGCCACCCCTGGATTGAAGCAAAGGGAACACTTAAATATGTTTACTTGTATCTTCGGTAATGCCATTGTTTTAGCGGTTCTTAACTGTATTCAACCGGACAAACATCGTATTTTCGCATTGCTCGCAAATAACGGTGTTGCGACTAGCCAGAATGAAACCCCTACGATCCGTGTATTATCTATATATGGTTGATAATAAAGCATTCCAGCGAGAAGCAATGGCACGAGGCAAATTTTGGATTCCGTTGACTGGTCCGGCCCGCAAGCGATTTCATGACTTCGATCCGGCCCGCGATGCAATTTGAGTTTGACACCCCTGAACTAGGCATTATCAGCCAGGGTTGATGGGATGTATGGAATTGTATTTTTTCACCACCAGTCACAGGAAGAACAGCGTAATGAAATAACAACACACAGCAAAAGTCAATTTATTCAATGCGATGGCTGCATTTGTTTATTTACCATTAGCTTGTCGATGCTTGGCATACGTTTGCTTACAGCGCATCGAAAGTCATGTATGGGCGCAACAAGTCGGTTTCGTTTCTTCGACTTGATAGTCATTAGGGATGAAAATCCTTGCTCGAATTAATTCCCACGTATAAGGGAAAATTAGCAGCTGGGGAATAGCTTGAGACGACGGCTTCAAAAAAACTCAAAATCAACCTCACCTGAACTTATAACTCCCTTCGATCGAAAAAGACAGAATCTACTCGCGTACCACCTCGAAGACCTTCGCGTACCACTAGTGGTACGCGTACCACAGGTTGGGAACCACTGAATTATATGTACTATACACAGGGTTGCCATACCGTCCTTATTTCTGAGATTTGTCCTTATTTTGAAGGGGCGCGTCTTAGAAAACTCAACCGTCCTTATTTCTAAGAAACGTCCTTATTTTCGATTTGCGTCCTTATTTTTAGGGCTGGGCAAAATCGAGTACCTGAGTGATTCGATTCTGAATCACGTAAAATGCTTCGAGTCGAGTCGAGTAATCGAGTACCACTCATTATGACGTCATAACGAAATGTAATACGTCAAAGTTCAAATATGTACCGTTTATGCCACCATAAAGAATATAATGCCTCTTATACATCTCATAAACCTTACTTTGGTATTTTTTCGACCATACCGATTTCATTCCACTTGGTGACAATGCTGTGGGATAATCATGACTTCGGAAATGCGCTACGTCCAGTAACCTTCGTAGCTTTGTACTATATGTTTCGTATGCTATGATACCGCCAATCAAGGTTTCAAGGCGTCGTCAACAGTGAAAATTAGTATCAAAACTATAATTCTCGTTGATAAATTGACTTTCAGTGGCGGGAAGCGTATAATGTCAGTACTCGAAAAAATCGTCTTTTACTTCTCGACTCGATTCATTAAAATTAATACTCGATTCAGATTCGAGTACTCGAATCATTGTGCCCAGCCCTACTTATTTTGTCTTATTTTCAGCCACTACTGAACTTTCGATCGTTTTCCTCTGGTATCTGTGTTGCATAATATTCTAAAATTTTGCGGCGAGATTTTATGACATGATAACTGAATGGAACTCTCGTGACGTACGCACCACAAGATTTGACTTATAAGTGGTGAGATAGCTAGGGCAGTGAGTGGTGGTATAGCAATTTCGTCTGTACCAAGCTACCGCAGCGGACCTCATTTTAGCAGTAAACAGCAGCGCCAGGTTCCTGCTGTTTGGTCTACGGCAGATAAAGCTCAAGCTGTGGGGGAAGGCAGCATTTATTGTGTGGTGAAAAAAGGCGCAGTGCAGTCGACACATTGGTTAAAAAATATAGTAAAACCATAAATCATTGATAAATTTAAATTTATCTAAATTATATTGCACTTGCGCATATATAGTTTTAGCTACTACTAAGGCTAAATCTGATTAGTTAAAATGAGCAAGCGTATGCGACGATTATGAGAATCCAAGGGTATCTAATGAAGCTTGAAGGGCGAGTGTTTCCCTCATTGCAATATCTGCAATTGTGACATTAACCTGGAGGCCATAGGAAAGACCGCTATTTCAACTCACATTTATAGCCCAAAACACAAGAAGTGTGTCACAATGATTAATTTGAGCCAGTCGATGAATAATTTTTTCCACAAGTCGATCAGCACCAATGACCAAAGACTACAAGGGAGCTGCTGCAGAGGGTACCTGGGCATTCCATACTGTGAAAACCAGCAATCATTCCTTACCAACGATTGCACATCGCAATTGTTCAAAGCAATATTCCCCGATTCCAACATCGCAAATAAGTTTTCTTCGGCCAGGACCAAGACTACAACCATTGTTATTGGAGTTCTTGCTCCATACGCTCAAAAAATTATTTTGTCTAGACTTGGTGTACGGCCTTTTTCCATCTTGGTTGATGCCTCTAATCACAACGAGGTGAAGAAGTTTGGTTTATCACCGTATGGGTGGGGCAAGACCAACGTATATTTTTATGGGAGGAGCTGCCGGTGCTGCTTCTAGACCTGAGCTGTCGGGAAATCTACAAAAAACTTTCTAATAACAAGGAGTTGATGGAGCAGATTGTTTCTGGCGAAAAGTATGGAATGTGATATGCCACGGCTCGTATAAATACAAAGCATATGTACAAAAACGCATTTTCATGCTAATCTAATTTTTCGACTGTCCTTATTTTTGGGTCCACGTCGATGGCAACCCTGACTATACATGTACTCTGTCGTTTGGATTTTCCCGGCGCTACTTCTACTTCTACTTGAGTAGCTTTATTATCTACTTTGATCATCCCTGGGTACAATTTCGTGCATCTTGTAGAACAGATTTGTGCATAAAAGTTTAGCAAAAAAAAGTGAAACGCAACATAACAATACAACCAACATGAAGGTATAACTAAAGTGCGTTTTATGCCAGTTACTGCAGTATAGCTAGGGTTGCCATATTTTGAGATCCCAAAAAGAGAACACTTTTCCAAATCTCTAAAAGCTCTAGTAGCCTGCCGGAATAGAAAACCGGTGATTTTGAAAATTGTTCGACCAGTAATAGCCTACTGTGTTGACTACTTTCCCATCTCTAATCCAGAAATATACCGGTCGCGCGATACTATATTTTTCGTTGATTGTCTTACAAACACATGGTCGGAGTCGAGTTTGTGATGGCATTTTAATACTTTTTCTAACCGAGCGAGATAGTGTAATGGTTATGCGTCCGGCTTCTCGAGCGGTAGGTCGTGGGTTCGATCCCCGGCCGGGTCATACCAAAGACTAGAACATTGGTATCCGCAGTATCCTGCTAGGCGCTCAGCAATCACGGATAGCATGGAGGAGAAAAAAACCGGGGGCGCAGACTAGATGACCTCATGGGGCCTTATCGCAACTCCGTCGTCAAAGCATCTCGATGGTGAAGGCGAAAAAGAAAATCATATCTTTCTCTCTCTCTCTACAAAGAGAGGACAAATTCTTTAAAAAAGAGGTCATTTAGGCGTCCTGCGATTACACTGTTCAATTTTTATACCGCGAGAGCTAGCTCAGTGCGCGAGAGTAGATTGAATTTCGTTGAAGTGGAACGAATGCTATTTTCATTCATTCTCATTCACGAGTCACTTCCACACAAATAACAAATTTACAGCCAGGTGATGTGGGTGAGCTTGTTGTATAGATTACGGTAGTCGAGCGAAACTGTGCTTTCGGTATTATATCCCTGTTCATTAGTCAACGTTTCGGAGTATGCTTGTAAACTGGGTGTTTGCTGTGAAAATGTGGCTCATATCGCAATGGGCATGAGTCATATCATTAACCGCAATCTCGGAGAATAGTGCGAAACTGGACTGGGGTTAAGTAGCCACTCATCTGGGTGAGTGGATTTGACCGCAGAGTTAGAGTGTATGTATACCTGTACACTAGTGCATACTATGTCAGTGTGTGAGCTGCTGGAACTTGGATTACCTGGTGAATAGATTGAATTGAAAGTTGTATGTTCACTCACAGATTTGACGAAATATTATTATGAAATTGTTTCAATAATCGCAATGTCTGTGACTACGGAGAATTTGATATTTCGAAGTGTGTCATCTGTGGCGTTGTCTGCTGCAGAAGAGTCTAACGTTACTGGAGATGCCGAAGGTGAGTGCAATATAGCATTCCTGTAAAAATCACTGTGTCTTGAATTTCTAAAACAGTACAACTAATACTTTAAATACCGTAGTTCTGGAAAAATATCCATGTGTGTTTGTTGTGCTGTATCCTATTCATCCAAATTATGCCTCGTAGTTCCGCACCATAGTTGTTTGTAGGAATAATTTTGCCAAGCCACTGTCAGAAAGATTTCGTTTCAATTTCGAATCCTTTACTTCAGGATACGACTATGAGTTTGTTCCAAGTTTGGATAATAAGTACATGTGTCCGATTTGCTTGATGGCTCTGCGGAACGCTGTTCAGACCACCTGTGGACATCGATTTTGCAGATCTTGTATAAAGAGATCACTTGTGTGAGTAAATTACAGCATCTCTATGCAATATGCATTGTAGTTCAATCGATTGAAATTTGGGAGTAATTTTAGGATGCATTACAGTATTACTCTTGAATGTATTGCTACATTCAGCAAATGTTTTAAACTTTATATGTCCCCGCTTGATGTCATGGGTATTATTTAGTATAGTTTTCCATATTTATGTACTATTTCTAATCAATAGTGTGGTAACTAGCAACTTGCTTTCATGATTGCAATGAAAATTATGCATTTAAAGAATTATAATAACAAAACACGGAAACCACATCATATAAAGAAGTGGATATCAATGTTTTTCACTGCTAGAATTGCATTTGCTCTCCAAGAATTTTGCATTTTTCTCTGATAAAATAACTATATAGGCCTACTAAACCATGGGTAGTCAACCTGCGGCCGTAGAAGGAAATTTGTGCGGTCGTGGACACGTAGTTCAATTAGTATGTGTTGGCGGCCATCGACTGCAATTTGAATTTAGGAATAACTCCCGCTCTCTTGATAGATTTCGATTAATCTTGAAATTTTCTTCGCGCCGTTTGCGATTAAATGTGACTTCATTTTTCGATTTTAATACAGTAGGGCCATTTGCAATTAGAGCCCCACATTACAGATTCGAACAGCAGAGAAAAGTGATGCGCTCCATATAGAAATACCAACTCGGAATCGTGTACTCCTCACTATACCGACAGTCCTGATGAGAGGTCAAGAAATAACAGCATGCAACAAAGTGATTAATAACAATTGGCCCACCAGAAGATGCATTTACTATTATAACTTGCCCTAAATTTTTGAAAAATCCCCTTCCATCAACTCTACCGGTGAATTTGATCACATCCATGCGCTGAAAAAGGATAAATGTTTGATAGCAATACGTAAAACTACTAATATTAATCACGAAATTAATTGGTAATTCTGAAAAAAATTCGCGATTAGCGCCACAATATACAGTTCCATAACATAACCAGTGACCACTCGCGATTTCGGTGCGTATAGCAAGCTTTTATGATTGAATAGATTAGTCGGGTGTTCACCAGAAATAGACATAGCCACTCTAACATGAGCATTTGGCGTCCAGCTAGCTCATTACGACTATGCCCTGGAATGCGGCTGTAAGATACATGAGTAGTCGAAATGCGGCCGTGAATGGCAAAAAGGTTGGCCACCTTTGTACGAAACTATACTACAAGTCGAATTTATGATTAGACCCTGCCTTGACTTAGACCCTATATCCAATGACCAGGAACGCAGAACGCCGAGTCCAATACTACTTTGATATTAGAAAGACCTACAACTTAACAGCATCTCGGCAAACAAGGAATGACCAATGACCATACCCACGACAACGGATGCAATATAAGGCAGTGCAATAATTACCTAAGCAATGACTTTTAACATCACATTAAGCGAGTTTATCGATGCTTCATCCTCAAATAAAGTGTAATATTGTTAAATCACAATCAATTTTAGCTTATCTGTCAACAGACAACTACACGTCATATCTGTTTTTCAAAGAACAACTCCTTCAATCTCAAGCTTGAGTCCGTTAATGTAGAGTAGAAAGTTTGACTTCCGAGCATAAGAGCTACTCTGGCAGTAAAGCACTTATGATTTCTGTACATTAGTGAGCACCGCTCTTGAGAACTTTGTTTATGGGGTTCACTGTCATTGAGTCAGCGTAATCTGTGGAACAGTTCTAGGAGTCAATGTTATTTTTACTGATGACTCATTTACCGATAGGGCCATAGCAGGGATACTGATCTAAATATATCACAGTTCAGTAAATTTTAGAAGTATCAGACTAGCCTGTATTTGTTCTTGTGTAGTAAGATGCCTTATGTTTGTGTTGATTTGTGCTCGCTTTCGGAAATGAGTACTCCTTGCTCAAAAATGGATGAATATATATGGATATAAATGAATTAAGAAGGAACTTTCAACTTCTGCCGTGTGTTGGCTGATTTGGCTGAAGTAAACCAGCAATGGTTATAGGCGATTCCTGTTCACCCACTTGATATAGCCTGAAAGCTCATAATTTTCCTAACTGAATGGTGCTCGTTGAACAATTTCTCATCTCTCTAAACAACTACACAATAGACTTGAAGACATTGTTAACTTGGATTGTTTTATATGGGTGCGAGGTCAATTGGAGAATTGGAAAAAAACATTGTATATTGTGTTTATATTCTCTAAATTATTTAATAGCCTACAATATATTGTGTTTTTCCAATTCTTTACCAGTTGCTGACAATAACCCCTGTCCAGTGTCAGCCGGCAACGGCAATATTCTTTTTATTTAAATATTAATATATTATTGAATTGTAAATTGAAGTTATGTGCCTCCAAGAAGCTGTTCAAATAGAAATAAGATAAATATAGTGTAGAATGTTATTTCTAGTACATACTAATGTTGTGTTGTTTTTAAGTATTTGCACTTGACAACAGTCATCCGCTTAGATATTTTAGTCTTTGGTAATTGGTGCCATTTATAGTAAATATTTCAAATTCGAACCATATCGGGCTACTGACCCAGATGTAGCTATGTTTCTAGTGTTTACAAAAAGCAATGCTTATCGTCTTGTAGGAAATCTTATGCTATTTGATAGCTTGTGTCATGCTCACTTCCTTATTGTCCAAAAATATGATGCAATGTCGTATGTGTAAGACTGAACACAACACCATCTTTGAGATAGCGCAGTCAGTCAATGAAAGTTTACCTATTGACCTCACAGTGTCACTAATCGAAGTTTCCATAGATAAATATTTGCATACATCGGTACTTTGTTGGAGGAAAATTAGTGATTAGAAATGTATCAAAATTGCCGCACGTGTTTGATGACTCTAAAAAGGAAATTTACCCAATATATAGTTTACCCATTATACGACTGGATATTCATTTACAGCGAGGAGGATTTTAGCATGTTGATCGGATAGGTAAAGCTACTAAAGCACCTTCCATGACAATAAAATCCTCTTGTTGGAGAGTGTTAGTCATGTTGTGAATAATTTTCTTGTTTGATTGTCCATGCAATTTGCAATTACAGGAAAGTTAATACGTTGTGGTTTAGATTTCACAAGGATAAACATGTTATTATGTTCCGTAATCTCACTATGCACGAGATGTCATATAGATTCGCACTGTTACAATGGAATAGAAATAGAACACCTTATAATCAGTAGCAGTTAATTATGGTGTTGATGCTTCACCCGATTTGATTGTGTGCAGTAAGTTGAATACATCACATCAAAAATTATGGTTGATATGTTTAAATAAGACAATATTTCACTTTCAAATCATTGACCTATTACGTTTTTTCATCCTGTATTGAATGGAACAGAATGGTCTGAGAGTTCAATAGTTATATTTCATGTGTGACCCAGAGTAGATAGAAATCACTGTGATTCACTGTAATCAATTACTTCAAGTGATCTTTCTGCTATAATAATTGATTGCAATGCATTGGCATTACTATTTCCACGTACATGTGTGTCTCACATCCTTGAATGGATCAGCACTGCAGATTAATAGGTACTTGATGTCTGGCAGGCAGTCAGGCAGCCAGCCGTTTCAGAAATCACGAAATCCCCATTTATTTTCCAAATTCCGTTTCTGTTGTCTCGTTTTCTGTATTGTGTCCTGGTTTCTTGGACATGTGTACGACTAGAATCACTTCTCTGTGTGTCATGTCTTTGAGTATTGATGCTTGTCCGTTGCTAAGAAACCGTAAACCGGGGTAACTTTGGACTTCATTTCATTACCAGTCAAACTTCACCCAACATTGATAAATTAATGGCGGGGGTCAATTTCATCAAAATTGATGGCCTTTAAACTTCTTACAACCAAACATAGATAGCATGTGATTCAGAGATTCAAAACTTGGCAGCAGATACCTCTAAGTAGTCTTAATCCATGGCAAAAATCTCAGTCGGCTCACCCTTAGATCAATACAAGAAAATGCGATGTCCAAAGTTGCCCCGTCAAATTTTATCAGAACGGGGTAACTTTGGACAGTGGAAAATGTGATATTTAGAGCTCTGGAAAGTGGCTGCTTCATCTGTGTCAAAGGGTATCGTCAACTATATTCCTTATGACTGGCCTGATGGCTTTTTAAAATGGAGTGAGAAGGTTAATAAATTAAGAGTTTGCCAAAATATGAAAAAATGGGTACGCAATGAGCTGAGAGATTGTAATCGGGTGTAAGCTACTTCAAAAACTTACAAACTTACAAACATACTCCTAAAGATGTGCCTGCTGAATATGGGATATCGTAAATTATCATAAATATATCCATCAGAGGACATAAGAAAGGGAAAGTGTATCTTTGAAAGAACAGTAATATATTTGAAATCGGCAATAAATCACGGTAACATTCTTGATGTTTGCTGTCGATTGCTGACACTGCCAGTGGGATACCCCTAATCACCATATGTTATTTATAAGTCCCAATTGGTGAAGGCATGAGGGTGATTAGGTAAAAATCATGCAATAGGCCAGACATATACTATTTTGTTTCAGTTTTAGCCACTGCTCTCATCAACTCTTACCAAATGAGCCTCATTTACGAGGTTTCATAAACAATAGAGCGTAAAGGCATACAAAAAACTACATTGTCCAAAGTTACCCCACATGCAGGGGTAACTTTGGACACGGATAATTTACGAAAATAAGGTACTTATTTATGACCATGAAGATTTTGGATTAGGCAATTCTAATCTTTGCCCATGAAAAACACAAAACTTGCCTCCCCTACACCCTAGCATTTCCAAGATACAAAGCGGAATTGTTGAAAATTGTCCAAAGTTACCCCGGTTTACGGAACTGTAGGCTATTCTCTGTAAGTGGACTGCTGACAATTATGGAGCACTTGATGATATTGGTATTAACATGCATTGGCATTGGAATAACTTTTAATGGCGGAATGCCGCATAAGTAGGCAATATCCCATTCAAAGCTATGATGTGATGTGACGATGTCCACCCGCGAATGCATATGACTTGACTACCCTTTGAATTATTTTGCCCGTTTATACTTCGGACCTTACGCTCTATTGTTCCTATACCGATTACGTAATGTGGTTTTGTTACATATTACCTAATATCATGACTAAGATTTTGAATGTGATCGTTGAATGATGATTTTTCTCTGAATTTTCGGATTTGGGATTAGGAATAGATATTCCGGGCTGCTTGGCAATGTTCCCTCTAATTCTTCGGATTTTTTGTGCGCTGAGACCGTGTCAGCACTGCGCAATTGCGCAAGCGCGCGGCTTTGAGAGAACATTGCTGCTTGTGAAGGCTGAAATGCACATCTGATGGTTTTGTAATGCCCAGATTTCATTCCGTGTATATAAAACTGCAGTCCTGATCCAATTCCGATCTAAACTCCATCTTTCATTCTCTTGTTCGTTCAGGTTCCTGATCAGGAATGATATTTAATATGTATTTTAAGGCCATTTTTCCAGTTTGGTGTTGATGTATTATTGAATTGTACTTGTATTTTTTTTAATCTCCACATTCTGACTTTTACGATTGGCTGTGATTGTCAAATTTCTTCATCAATCGTACACAATGATGCTGTTCAGAAAGCTGGTTTTTACCAATTCATTCTATCCATAGACGACAGAAACGCTGCCCCGTCGATAACGAAGCCCTTAATGAAGAACTAGTGTTTCCCGATAATTATGCGAGGAGAGAAATACTTGACCTGAAGGCTAAGTGTCGGAATAAAGGATGCAATCATGTGTGCGAGCTTCGAAGGATGAAGGTGGGTGTGATAGTTTACACACTACACCGGTGTTTCTTTTTTCTCGCGGGGAAAACCTAACCGCGAAATTATGGAAGTTGATGACTGCAAAAAGGTCATCAGCTCATCACTTTTGCTTGGTACTGAAAATGAGACAAAATAAGGTTGCAAGTGAAACATAATGACATGTGTTATAATGGATTGTGTCAATATTGTACTTCCATTTACAACGCAGACTGGTCCATCACAGGTTAGGGATCCCTGCACTTTGTTTTAGGCCTACTTTTCCATGCCAGATAATGATATTTTATGCTCCTCATTTGATAGGTGTGGCAAAGAGGATAGCTTTTGGTCATATCTTGGGTTCCAAGAATTGTAGGTAATTTCAGACTAGACCAGGGCTCCCAAGCTATTTTTATGATGGCACTCTATATTTAAAGTGGTATTACAAAATTCTGTTTGCTCAAAACGAAATCATGTGAAGTGAACTATGTGCTTGTTGATTTTGCACACTTTGTCAAACCGAAAATATTCGGGTTCATTTCAATATGAATATACTACCGTATTCAATTGTATATTGAAGTTCTGTACCTCCAAGAAGCTCTTTGTCAAACCCCCACACAATGTTTGGTATGGCAATGTGCATCTCGCGATTTCAATTTAATATTGTAATTCTAATTGATTACCATTAATTCAGGATAGCTTTTAGCAAGTGTATTTTGTCTTGGTAAATAAGATAGTAGTTTTCTGTAAAAGAAATTCCTCAAATGACCCAATTTTTTGATACCAAAAGGCCTCTCCTATTTCTCAACCAATTTTCACCCGAAATCGCTTTTATTTAGTGATGGAGAATGCAACATTAATAAATTATATAGCAGGCTAGTTAATCCTCGACCACCAGTGATGTTACTCACCTGTACCAAGCCGACTTATGATTTTCACAACTTTGCTTAGCCAAATCAAAGTGTGTATTCAAAATTCAACTGCTGTAGACTATTCTATTCAGTAGGCTTACTGTGGCAGGTAGAATACCATTTAGCAAATAGTTTCAGTCACCATATCGAAGTTTCACTATTCAGATTTAGAAGGCACTAGCAGTATATCCAAACTAAAAGACGATTACACCTTCATAGGAATTTCCCATGCCAGGGTGGTATGTCATACCTTGCAGTCGATCTTTTGATCTCATTCAAAGTAGGATTACATTGAGTTTTAATATGCACATCCAAACCGCACTTACCTCGAGCCAAAGTACTCGAATTTGCCAGGATGTAACGTCAATCGAAGTTGTTCCTTTGGATCTGTGTACTTTATGAGTTTGAGAACAATCAGATTTCTGTCTATCAAGTTTGAGCGTGTTTGTTTTGTAGTAGCTGACGTCTTCCAATGGTAGCTGTGCGCTGGGTTATTTCCTAGTATTGTATCAAAATTGTACACTTTATGATATGTGTTGTACTCATATATATTTGATTGACTTTGATTAACTTTTTTGTGGTTCCACTTATTTCTCGCGTGTGTCAATCTGAATTGCCATAAAATGATCCAATCAAGTGATCTAATTTTGTGGAATGTAAAAGAGTACGGATTCATGGCCAAAGGCTTGATTGCACATCGTTTCTCCCAGGATCACGGCGAAGTGTGTCCCATGAGAAAAATTCCGTGCAAGCACAAATGCGGACTGGACTTGCTAATCGAAGACGCCATTTTTCACGAAGAAAGTCAATGTCCGAGACGGCCTGTCCAGTGCGATAAATGCGGGAGTCTTTACCCGCTTTGCGAAGAACAGGTGGGTGTCGCCTGTTTGTTTTTCTGGTTCTGAAGCAGAAAATTTTTTAATGTGTGGCACAAGGACGAATTGAGTAGCCTAGCTGACAACAACTGAATTTTGTCTGGCGTGGTTTGGTACAGTATGTCTGCTTTTTCAAAGTAGGCCCTACTCAAAGCCGGGCTTGCCAACGTGCACTTCATGCTCAAGTGCATATGCTTTTAGACTACTCCTACTTACGGTTTCATGACCAAAAAGTATGCGACTCCTCGACCAAATCTACATTTTGCAACTGCTTCCTTGAGCACTTAGGAAACCTCTCATTTTCTACTTCTAGTAATTGTCATTAGTGGAAATTACTGTATCACTTCTAATTGAGTAGCAATGCTGACTGCTTTGACCACTTTTGTTGGCGATATAGTTCACAGTTGGGAAAGAGGGTGACGTCATTTCTATGCTGTATAAATAATCTACTTGGGCAACCTTGAATAAAATTGTGTCGATCAACACTTGAATTGTCGTGATCAACGTCCCCAGCCCTAATTGTGACGTCGTTGTTTTCGCAGCATTACCACTGTTGGCCAAAATAGATTCTGTCACAAATTTGAGGCAGTACTGTGTGCACTGCAGCCGTGTCATTTATCCGCTAAATGAGGGAATTTGACTTAATGTTCATGTGCATACCATCCATTCGATATTTTGGCGAGTCATCTACAGTGCCGTGGGGATGACGACAATCCAATCGTGACTCATTGAATATTCGATATTTCAATTGTGATAACAGCGCTCGGAGAGCGTTATGACACGCAGGTTATATCAACATCGGGAATTATGTGGGGTTTTTCAAAATTTGAATCCTTGTGCAAATGTTCTAACATTAATCTGCTGTAAAAGATAGCGATCCTTTCAGAGAAATGGCTTCGATACCGTTTCTTGGCGTTTTGCTTGTTACTTAGACCATGTCTACTTTTAGAATCATAAAGAAGAATGCAAACAGCATCGGCTTATTACCTGCCCACATTGCACACACGAAATGAAACAGTACAAGGTACCCGTGTTCTCTTAGTAGACATTTTCTGTTTTTCATTGCGTTTTCATGTGGCCTATTGTCTCTTGATCATACGATGTGCAATTATGGAAATGGTGGCGCTATGCTACGACGTGATGATTTTAAAGGGGCACTGCACTCTAAAAATGATGTGGTCTCAAATTGAAGGGCAAAACGAAAGAAAAATTTTGACCGCAGCTGTTTTCTTCGGAACGCCACCGTAATGGAGCTGTAATGTATTGAAATTTCCACAGATGCATCACGCTCCAGCAGTCACGCAGAGATCGAACTTTATATAGTTGTCAGCCGATGTTGTGAAGGAAATGGAATGCACTAGGCCCGATTTTGACATAAATTTCCTGACTGGACATCTTCCGTTGAACGCAGTATCTAAACCACCTTGCCGTGTACGACATATTTCCTTCATAACATCGGCTGACAACTATATAAAGTTCGACCTGTGCGTGACTGCTGGAGCGTGATGCATCTGTGCAAATTTCAATACATTACAGTTCCATTACGGTGGCGTTCTGAAGAAAACGGCTGCGGCCAAAATTTTTCCTCCGTTTTGCCCGTCAATTTGAGACCACATCATTTTTAGAGTGCAGTGCCCCTTCAAGATGTGGGTGGACTAATGTTGTATGTGGGCATTGTGATAATGATTTGAGTCTGACATAATTAAATTTGTTTAACGGGCCTGTTTGATGTATGCAAAATACTGGATGCTGGGTCGTGGAGAGATGATTCTCATGTTTTTCCAGTTATCTTTTAGTTAGACTCCACCTTGCATCCCATGTAATTGATTTAATCTCATATATCTGTGTACTACAAATACTTGGATATAGTCTCCTGTATTCTTAGGGATCTAGTTGTTTGATTCGTCAGGACTTAATTCAGTTTATGGAAATGGATTATTTTTGTATATTCTGCACCCATTTCTAGTGGCCTACGTTGATAGAATCTCGCGTCATCACTTCATGATATTGAGTTACCTCGATGGTCACTTTGACCAATCCTGTGATCCATGAGGAAACCGCGTAATGAATCTGGCTGAGATATTTTTTCTCTCAATACGAGGTTGTTTACGGCATTTATAATGCAACCACGCATCTATTCTGTTACGTTAATTTGGAGATCTCGGCCGCGTACTCGCATGAGTCTGTCTTTCCTGTTTATCGCAGCGATTGTGTCTCAAATGAATGTGATATTGCATTAGTTTATGGGCGTCATGTTGAGGAGTATTGTTTTGTCGACAGCTGCAACAGCATCTAACAATGGAATGTTCGCAAGCGCCTATTAAATGTGTCTTTGAAAAAGTTGGATGTCCTCAAGAGGTAGGAAGTCTGTGCTCTGTAGTGAGGTGTTGGCTACATCCCATTATTTGTGTAAATCGATATGTTAGCCTACTCTATGACTAACGTGGATCAAGTGACTAACAGATTTGTTACGTCTTAAACAAAGTCAATTGTGTTGAGAACTGTACCATATTGATTTTCGATGGTCCTGTATTGATTTTGTTATACGCCTGTATCTTGATAATGGTGTGATAAATCAGGTGTAATCGCTTCTGTTTGTTGTCCACCAGCATTCCAGACACAATATGCAGCAGCATATGGAGAAGTCGACACAGGTCCACCTGCAATACCTTCTGAGCAACATCTGTCAAGTTATGAAGAGCAATTCAAGCATATCTGAGCTGCTGCAAAAGCTATCGTCACGAGTCCAGGATCTTGAGAGCAATGTGAGCCGTGATGGCGAGGAGAAATGTTTTGCGGTTTTGATTTTTGGTTGCGTTACAGAACTCGTGCGATGGCAGTGCTGACGTTATGGATATTTACGAAAGGGATACGCAAGGCATGGCGAATGGCTACAAAAATATGCCTAGGCCAGGTGATATTTTTGATTCTTGATATTATTGGATTTGCCTGGTTGTACAGAACCCAGCATCAATTCATTAGGATTGAGTACATTCGTGTGGACGATTATACGCGTATGATAAGCTTGTCGACGAGTCCGGAAGTGCTGTTAATTAGCTACTGCCTGATCTGTCATGAACAATAGAATACACGCGCTTATCAATTCGTCTTGTGTAACCTCGGCGACGATTTGCGCAAGTCAAAATGTACGTGTTTTTAAGGAATATTTGCTATAATGACGTCGATTTCAGGTGGTTCAAACCTTTCGTCTTTTATAACTCAAGCCTTGACACACATCTTCTGATGGTTATGTTCAGGTATTAGGGGAAATCAATTACGCATTTACGCACGTGTCGCTCTTGTTCGCGGGCATTCGATGTCATTCAAATTCGCGATGTGACTCTTTAATCACAATTGCTAATCAGAATATATTAACGGCATTTCTCCAAGCCATCGGGAGATAGGAGCTAGGGATATAGACTGGTAAGGCATAAGCTTATATTCGCTTGCCAGTCTTCGTCGAAATGGTTGGCAAAGCGACGTAAGACAATGGTTTTATGGGATTAAAATATCATTTGATTGCCTCAGTTGATATATTTGGCGACGTTTAAAAAGACAGTATGTAGGCTACTTCACCATTGTGGCATAATGTGGCCCGAGTCGTCGCTAGATATCGTGTTGTGCATTAATATATCACTTCACTGAAATGTAGGGTTGGAATTATCATTATGGCATCATGTGACGTCATGAGGTTCACGTTCGCGTTCACACAGAACCTTTCAAAAAGTATCACGCTCACACAAACCTGAACCTTTCAGAGGTTCACACCATCCCTAATAGGAGCCTAAGCGTGCTAGGCCCGAGACGCGGTAGTTAGGCCAGCGATGATCTTTCGTATTGTGCCTGTTGCAGATGCGATGGTGAAGGCCATCGATGGTATAGTGCGCACCTGGCTGGCCTATTGCAGATCTGATTCTTCAAGCCAGCGGAACTAGGCTCGTTGAAGGCGCAATAAATCAGGCCAGCAACGAGTGGCAAGCGCGCGGCAATCAATAACCTAATTTCGCTCAGCGGGAGATCGCCTCGCGTTACATTGTGCCGGTGCCCAGACGAATCTCGCTAATTGATAACACGCTTCTTGCTAGTTGGCCGCGCAACACTGATAATAAGACTTACTGAATTGCAACTGAATATAAGCGTCAGATCGGTCATTTCAAAAGGACGGGGTTTTGCGTTTAAGGGGGTTTTGCGCTTCAAAAGTAGGGATGCGTGCGATGCATGCGACACTTTATCATGCGTCACTTTGGTATGTGGTTTAACAACCATAAAACGTACCCTAACCACGTAATCGAAACATATATATATCCTAACCCCAAGCCTAACCCTAACCCAATTCTCAATATCAACCATATCCGGCTCTAACCCAAAACTTTACCCACATGCTGAAGTGTCGCATGCTATTATATCGCAGGCTCATATGTCCAGTCTCCATGGACTAATGCCACACCCAACTAGTACAGAATGAAATAAAAAGTCACGATATAAAGGTAATTACTAATCAGAAAGCAATAGAAAGCAATCAGCACAAACACGAGCTAGTGGTTAAAAGGAACTTGATCACCACACTGTGCGTATATTGAGTTTTGTGAAGAACACAGTTCATGATCAGATCACATGAAACACCATACATTTTGACATGTTCATGGGGAGCACTGATTGGTGATGGTAGTAGTGTCGAACACTTCTTGGTGTGGTTATGAAGGTGCACTAGACCCAAAATCCATTGTGACGTTGGGAAAAGCGAAGGGTGTCATAATGCGTTGTTGGAAGTCAAAAATATCTAGGTGCTTTGGTTACGCCTCTGAATATGCTGCAGTGAATTCGGCACTTGTTGAATTTGGCATTGGAAATGTAATTATTATTATTATTATGAAATTGATGCATAAATATTGTAATAATAATTTTAGAAATGAATATTTCGCTGAATATGTCAGTAAATCGTGGTATACGGCATTTGGTTAATTCGGCACTTAGTATGTTCTTTTGAATTCTCTACTAGTTGGTGACGATTACCCCTGACAAGTGTCAGCTGAAAATATTCTGGTTCATTTCAATATGCATATACTATTCAATTGTATATTGAAGTTTTGTACCTTCAAGAAGCTGTTCACTTGGTATGTATGTATTAATTTATTCGGATTGTGCGTTAGGTTGATGTTGGGAGTTAGGTTTGAAGTTGGAAGTTATGTGAGGGTTATGGGCCACCAAGTGCCGAATTCTCCTAGTGTCCAATTGACTGGTAACCGATTTACTCATCCAGCCTTGGAAAGTGTTTCGCGGCCTTGTAATTTTTGAGGTATTTTGTCCATGCTCAGTTCATTAGTAGTTCTGTACTATCGAGTTCTGAAATACGTCACCAAATGACCCTCCTTTGTTGACAATGCTCTCTGCATCAGCTCCCAGCACCGGCATCATTTTCCACGCACAGAGTTTTGATCGATGACAAATCCTTTTTGGATGGTCGTACTTCAGTAATAAGCACGGCACACCGCATGATATCTTCGAAACTGTTTTCCAGCTAAATCTTTACACGACGCTGATGACGAAGAGGACGAAATACAGAAGATAAAAGCCTACAACCTGAAAATGGAGAGGGCGTCCGATCCCGTGAGGCTTGAAAATCCGTCCCAATCGTCCGCCTCGGCGCTAGCGAAAGACGCAGAAGAGAAGTTGATCGGGTGAGATATTGCCGATGTATTATGGATACTTTGGCACTGACTGGTTACTTTTTGCGAGAGGTGATCAGTAGCAAGCAGCTTATTCAAGTAGATTTTGCCTACTTGCGCTAACGTGAATATGATTATAGACTACTTCTACTTACAGCTTTTTGGTCTAAACTCGGCCTAGAGTACTTACTTTTTACTTTCTCGGAGATTGCCACTTCTACTTGTATATTCACATTGAAACGTACTCGAATATTTTCGGCTGACACTCGTCAGGGGTAATTGTCAGCAAGTACTAGAGAATTGGAAAAGGACATTGTATATCAACAATCGCATCACAAAATATGACGTCACCAGCATGAAATTTTGAATAAGAGAAGAGTTCAATGCACTATATTTACATCGTACTCTAGCTTCTTTTGTTGACACAGCCTTGGCTGGTGTGTTTTCATAGAAGTCGACTCCAAGGCACACAAATGAAAGTGTGAATGGCCCCTTCCGACGACGCGAAATCTGTCGTCTTGATAATTTTTCGCAATTTAAGCGAAACATTGAACTCTCTCTTGTTCGGTATTTCGTGCTGGTGACGTCATATTTTGTGATACGATTGTTGATGTTATGTTCTTGATCTTGTTTGAACAATAACTCAATGCGACGAGATTGCAATACAAAATCAGTATATTATCAGCAATATAACTTTAAGATAGGCGACACG
Organism: Botryllus schlosseri; assembly: GCF_051294905.1. Lineage (NCBI taxonomy): Eukaryota > Metazoa > Chordata > Ascidiacea > Stolidobranchia > Styelidae > Botryllus > Botryllus schlosseri. The sequence goes on along the minus strand of NC_137245.1, from coordinate 19,538,186 downwards.
ATCCAGAGTGCAGTTAAATGAAAGACCACGAGACAACAGAACACAGGGTATAAATACAAGCACGACACACAAGGAAATAATGATTGGAGTTAATTACTAGTCCTATAGAAAGAAAGAGTTGTACGACACTAAAACGTAAATGCACGAACATAACAGTCCTCCCCTGTAAGTTGAGAGGGTGGCCCACATTTACGTAGGTCTGTAGAAATCCGGGGGTTTCCTATTCCTTAGAGGATAACGTCTGCCCGACGTTCGAGCAGGACTAGCTGCAGGGCGTTGTGCCCTATTCCTGACCAATGGTTGCTCAGCTTGCGACTGCGCAGGCTGAGCAATTTCCTGTGTGGCTGTATTATTATGGCCAGCTGAAATCAAGCGTGGTTGGAGTTGGTTCTTATGCCTCCTCCAATACCCATGATCTGTTTTTACAATGTACACAACACGCCCCAGTATTTCCGTCACCACGCCAGCAACCCACTTTGGTCCGCTTCGGTAACTGCGAGCGTAAACCGAGGAGCCAATCTCGAAATGAGTGACTGATTGTCTAGGCGTAACGGGTTTCGATTTATCGAAGGGCGAGCACAAACTTAACAAATTGCGCGGCTGTCGACCATGTAAAATCTCGGCAGGCGTTTTCCAGTCTATGCCCGGGTGCGGTGCACATCGGTACGTAGCGAGAAGTGTCTGGAGCGCGAACTTGAGATCTTTTCCCCCGTCGCAATTTTTTATCAATCCAGCTTTTAAAGTCTGGACGAAACGCTCCGCTTCCCCGTTCGAGGCAGGGTGAAAAGACGGTGATACGATATGGCTGATTGCCAAATTAGAGCAAAACGTATCGAATTCATTCGATGTGAATTGCGGCCCGCCATCCGTAACAATTGTTATGGGCAAGCCTTCGATAGAGAAGACTTCCCTCAAAGCGTTGACCACACACAAGGTTGTGGTAGAACCGACATTCATTACTTTAACGAAAGGATATTTCGAATGCGCATCGACGATGACAAGAAACATCTTCTTGTTTATTGGACCTGCGAAATCCAAGTGAATTCGTTCAAAGCTTTCAGAAGTTTTGGGCCATTCGCGATACTGACGATCCGGCGCTTTCATTACCTTGCGGCAAGCGTCGCAACTCTTAACGAGATTTTCAATGTCGCGATTAATAGAAGGCCATGCGATGTAACGTCGAGCCATCTGCTTCATTTTCGCGATACCCCAATGTCCTTCGTGCAACAATGATAAGACTCGCGAGCGAAGTGACTGCGGAATTACTACGCGCTGAAAACCATCAATATTGAGCATGACTATGTCTTCGTGCAGTGAAAGCGAATGTTTGCGAGTCGAAAACCAAGAAAAATCATCAATGTGCACCTTTGGATTCCAATTACCATGAGTGACAGATAATTTTACTAGTTTCATGGTTTTGTCCTTCAGCGTCGCATCGCGAATTTCATTGCGAGTTAACGGTAAGCCATCGAATGCCATATTAATAGCGTGAACGATCTCCGCGTTTTCACGAATTTCCAGTTCGTCAAACTCAGGGTCTGGACCCTTTGGTAGGCGAGATAAACCGTCGGCGTTTCCGTGCTGATTAGTCGGTTTATAGCGAATATCGTATTGATAAGCCATGAGCGTTAGTGCCCATCGCTGTAAGCGTTGCGCTGTAATCACGGGAATTTTCTTGTCCGGCGAGAAAATAGCTAAAAGCGGTTTGTGGTCCGTTACGAGCGTAAATTTTCTACCATACAAGAATTGACGAAATTTAGTGACTCCGTAAATGATTGACAGAGCTTCCTTCTCGATTTGAGAGTAGGATTTTTGCGAATCGGAAAGCGTTTTCGATGCGTGCGCGATCGGTCTCTCTTCGCCATTGTGCTCGATTGAGAGGACAGCGCCGATTCCGAATTGAGAAGCATCAGTTGACAAAATGAGCTGCTTGTTTACATCATAATGAGCTAACTGCGTAGCGTCGATTACGTCGTTTTTGAGAATGCGAAAAGCTGCGTCGCAGTCTGCATTCCAAATGAATTCCGCGCCTTTTTGAAGAAGACGGTACAAGGCAGCGGCTTTATTCGTGAAATTAGGAATAAACGCGCGATAATAATTGACTTTGCCCAGGAATGCCTGTAGCTGGCGAACATCCTGAGGTTTAGGCAACTGTTTGATTGCTTCAACGGATTTGTGAGACGGGCGTTTGCCGTCCTTGTCGATTATATGACCAAGATACTCGATACTACTTTTGAAAAATTCACATTTAGCGAAGTTGACGGTGAAACCGTATTCGGTGAGGCGCTCAAAGAGTAGCGATAAGTTGCGAAAATGATCGCGTTCATCAATGCCAGTAACGATTATGTCATCGATAAAACTAGCAACACCGGGTAAGCCGGCGATCATGGCATCAATACAGCGTTGAAAATTTGCGGGACTAGATGCGACTCCGAAACACATGCGTCGATAACGGAATAGACCGAATTGCGTGTTGATGACACACAAATTCTTCGCATCATCGTCTAATTCTAGCTGAAAATAAGCATCGGCAAGATCAATTTTCGTGAAAATACAACCACCCTGTAACTTGTGAAGAATTTCATCCAAGGAGGGCAGGGGATGTTGATCTATCTGAATTTGTTGATTCAATGCTTTGAAGTCACCACAAATGGGTACTGATCCATTAGATTTAGTGACGGCAACAATTGGTGCTGCCCAATCACTGTAATTGATTTGTTCGAGAATACCTTGATTGACTAATCTATCCAATTCGGTTTGAACAGCGATTTGCCTTGCGAAAGGCAAAGGGCGTGGCTTGTTGAATACGGGCTTGGCATTAGGTTTCAAGTGAATAGTCACCTTTGTCTTGGTGCATCGTCCTAATACATTAGAGAAAACAGAGGGAAATTTGGACTGAAAAGATGCCAATTTGTCGTTCGAATCAGAAATGTCAATAGTATTACATGATTGCGATTTGACCATCTGCGAAGAAATTGCATCCAAAGCAGACGTTCCCTTAGCGGTCATGGAGAAAGCATCGCTCCAATCGAGACCAAAAATGTTTTGCCCACGGTGTTCGTCGAGAACTACCAATTTTAAGCCAACTCGAACTTCAGAACCCACCTGCACGGTTACAGTGCAAATACCTTTCACTTTCAGTGGCTTGTCGCCATACGCTACGAAAGAGCAATGGTATGCTGAGAGTTTCGGAGAGCCCAAAGTTTTGTACCCAGTCAATCCCACCATGGCGGAGGGTGCACCAGTGTCCCACTGTGTCGGCAACGGAATGCCGTTGATGCTGGAGTTGATCCAGAGCTGGTTTCCTACACGTCGATATAGTTGATCGATGTCGAAGGAGAGGAGCGGCACTGAGCAGAAATTGACGGATGTGACCTGTTGCGTGATACTAGGTTTGGTAGACATGCACACAGGTTTGATATGACCTTTACGACCACATTTCTGACATACTGCATGTCGATATTGACAGTCTTTTCTCTGGTGATCGATGAAACAGCGGCTGCAGGATTTCAGTCTTTCCGGGAAGTTGCCTTGAATGGATTTGGAAGGTTTTCTCCCCTTCAGATAACTTCCAGTCATTTTGTTGACGATAGAAGTATCTTTACCGTTACTCTCGCCCTGGATAACCCTATCGGTTTCCAGCGTTCTCACGTATGTTGCAGCTACTTTGAGAACGTCGTCGAGGGATGGATTGGTTTGTGTTAGACAATGCCGTCTCACATCCGCGTGCGGCGTTTCTTTAATGATGAGATCGCGCATTAGCTCATCAACGTAGCTCTGATCACAGCCATCTCTTGAGCATGTGAAGTTGCAATCCTTGGAGATTCCGCGTAGAGTTGCGATCCAATCGGCGTACGATTGTCCCGGCTGCATTTTGCAATTGTAAAATTCGTACCTGGCTGCTTGCACATGAATGGAGTCCTTGAAGTGTGTAGACAACTTCTCAGTCAACGCGTCGAAAGTTTGCGCACTGACATCAGCAGCACCAAACAGATTACGTAAGAGCGAGTACGTTTCAGGTCCAACCCATGAGAGTAGACACGCTCTTTTCTTCTCCATGTTGGAAATGCCGTAAATTGCTAGGTGATGGTTGAATCGTTGCAGATACTGGTCCCATTTCTCCTTCGATTTTACAAACGAATCAAACTTGGGAGCGGTAGCTTCAGATGTTGACGTACCGGGACTCAACCTCTGCGCTAATTGCGCCATTTCTTCTTTATGCTGTGCTTTTTGCTGTTCCATCGTTTCATGTAGACTCGCCATCATTGCCTGCTGCTTTTCCAGCAGCTTCAGTATACCTTCTTCCATGCTTTATCTTCGTCGCAGAAATAACTATGAATCCGACTTCTGACACCAATTGTTATGTTCTTGATCTTGTTTGAACAATAACTCAATGCGACGAGATTGCAATACAAAATCAGTATATTATCAGCAATATAACTTTAAGATAGGCGACACGATCCAGAGTGCAGTTAAATGAAAGACCACGAGACAACAGAACACAGGGTATAAATACAAGCACGACACACAAGGAAATAATGATTGGAGTTAATTACTAGTCCTATAGAAAGAAAGAGTTGTACGACACTAAAACGTAAATGCACGAACATAACAGTTGATATACAATGTTCTTTCCAATTCTCTACTAGATGCTGACAATCAACCCTGACGAGTGTTAGCCGAAAATATTCGGGTTCATTTCAATATGAATATACTGTACGATTGTGCTTAGACTTTTGCATAAAAAGGCAGAAAATAGTTTCAAAAATCGGATATATTGATGGAGACATTGGTCATTTTGCATTGTCGCAAAGATATGTCTTACAATTTCGAAAGTGACCCTTTTCCTAGTTACTAATAGATGTATGCGATAGCTGGACCAAATCTGCTTTGATAACTGCTGAACATCAACTCGGGGCCTCATTGTCTACTAGTCCACACTGAGACTTTGTTTTTCTTGCTGTTTATTGGTGTGACGAATGAAAGCTTGTCTGTCTATCTATGACTTACTTCAGTACTTTTGAGAATTTAGTCTTCTACTTCTACTTCTAATTTAAGTAGTTTTAGAATGTCTTGGAAGTCGCCACTTCAAGTTAAGGTTGAGTAGAATAACGCCATTAGGCTACTTCAACTTGAGTAGCAATGCTGACTACCTTGACAACCTGTGTTGGTTAGTCGGATGGATGAGATGACAGTCGTTTTTTTCTTCAGTTTGGACCATCATGTTCGGGAGCTGATGGCTAAAATGGACACACAAATCGGTAGCGTTAAAGAATTGTCGACAAGACTGAATTCGATCGAGCAAAAGATGTCATTTCAAGAACTAAGGTGGGTTTGGAAAAATCCCCACACCTAACCTCGCAACCCCCTTCTCCCAACCCGAACACAAACTAACCCCTCGCCCCTGTATAAATGACCTCACCCTTAACACTAGCTTGCTGTTATGACTAGACTAGAGTCTAACCGATTATTCGCCAATAACATCAAGTAAATATCCCACTTTGAAGGAAATATCGGTTGTTCTAGGTAAAATATATATCGGCAATTTTCATGACGTCGCAGCATGGTATTAGTACCGCGCAGTGTTGGGATGACTCGAGTCAGACTCGAGTCACCTTTTTCGTATGACTTGACTTGACTCGAGTCACTTTTCTAAAATGACTTGACTTGACTCGGCGTATCAGAAATGTGGATTGACTCGTGACTCGAAGCAAAATTCACGAGTCTATTTCAAGTCATCAAGTAATCGGTGTCGATAAAATCACTGTATCTTGCATATGTTTGGATTGTTCGCGAAACGCTGGTATAACCCGTGAGAGCGACCAATCATTCAGTGATCGTGAGTTTTGCTGAGCCTCCATTGTTCTCTCACAAATAAATTGACCACGTTGTGGTAAACTAGTATAGTAAAGTCATTTAATAGCAAAATACATCTTTCTGTTCTCTGTTCTTACCTTGACGAAACCTCTTATTTTATTGAAATTGAATTCCAATATAGTTTATATAGTCCTCAGTCATTGTCACAGGCTCGATTTGTATCATATCAATTTGTAAATGGGTAATGTATTGCATCTTATCAAATTCGTTTCTCTATTGACTATTTTGGCTGGTAACTATAAACTGAGGATATGCAGTTACTTACGTCGTTTAGCTATACAGCGCCTTCTTGCGTGTATATATTGAACTCTGTATTCGTTCATCAATTCAAAATGAATGAACTTTGAACACTCAATCTGTATTTCCGACAGCTAACATAATTCAATGATGTAATCATGCCTCATACTTCGAAAAGGCAATTTGACTTGAATTGTGACTTGACTTGACTTGACTCAACTTGACTCGAGTCACCTCCAAAAATCGAGTGACTTGACTTGACTCGAGTCACCTTTGAAAATCGATTGACTTGACTTGACTCGAGTCAAAATGTGCAATGACTCGCGACTCGAAGGTAGCGACTTGATCCCAACACTGGTACCGCGGTATTTGAAACTAAGACCCGGAAGAGGATTGACATTAGAAATGATAACTATTAATAATGATGAAAGTGATGCATCAATATGGCATTGAGAAATTAAAACATCCTTGTTTCACTGAATATGAGCGTAAATTGTCATATATGGCACTCGGTATGCATGTGTCTTAGCGTAGGTTAGGATTCGGGCCTCCTTGTGTCAAATTCATGTAGGACTCTATTTTATTATTAATCACTAAACCCTGGTCGGTGGCAGATGTTGCAACGGCCTCTACTTCTGGAAGATCAAGGAATACGGCAGGTTTCGCAAAGCAGCCAGCACCGGCGAGATGACGGTGTTGCACAGGTATGGAAAGAACGGATTCCTCATTAGAAATTCCAGAGTTTATGATTTACGCTTTCTTTGCAGTCCCGGATTTTATACGAGCCCGCAAGGCTACAAGATTTGTGTCCGCGTCAACCTAGACGGCGTCGAAAACTTTCAAGGGACCCACCTGTCGCTGTTCGTCCATCTGATGAAAGGGGAAAATGACGACCTGCTGACGTGGCCGTTTTCAGGGGTGATAACCCTCACTGTGATCAATCAGGTTGGAGGCTGTTGCCGATGATGATTTAGAAGTGATGTTGTGAACTTGTATACTCGTCGCTCGAGTACCAGAACCAGCACTGCTCCAAGTAGAAAGTATGAGGTTTCAAAAGCACCTAACGGTATAACTTCGTGTTCTTCAACCCAGTGTGCATCCATGCACCAAGATATGCTCCGATTGGGTTACTTGGTGACTTGCAATTGATTAGAAAATTTTGCTTCAATCTCATTACTGAAACGTCGAGTGAGTTCTACAAAGTGACTCGAGTCTTTCCAACGTTGGCGGATGCTGCACAGCTGGGAAGAGGAGTTGTATATGTACAACATATCGTTGCTCTGGAATCAAACTAGCTTACGTGCATTTTTCAAATTTTGAGAAAATCATTTGAGAGGGACCTTGTTTTATTCTTGCTGATGTCAAACCTCAGACATGTGAAATATCTGCAAATGTTGTCACCCGCTACCTCTCGCCTGTACCAATCAGCATTAAAACTCGTTTTACAGAGAGAGCAGCCGCAAGAAAGATCGCACATCTCGGAAACCCTGCACGCCCAAACGAACCTGATGGCGTTCCAACGGCCGCTTGCCGAAAGAAATCAAAAGGGATACGGCTACATCGACTTCTTTCCGTTGCAGTTGCTAGAAACGCAGGGATTTATCAAGAATGACACGCTTATCATCAAGGCCCATGTCCGTGTGGACACGCCGCAAGCTGTCCAGTAACGTGCGATCTTGCCACTTGTAAGCGAATGCAGCTTTCAAACGCCATTAATCACGCTGGAGGCCGAGTCCGGGTCTTGATCAATCCTCTTCAAAGTGTTAGTTAATCCACAAAGACATGTACTTGACAGTGTTGCTCGTCGTGTTTTCTAACATTAATTGATTTCACTAGATGCACTTGCAAAGTAACTATCTTATATATAATTTAATAGTGTATTCATAATGAAATGAACCCGAATATTTCCGGCTGACACTCGTCAGGGGTAATCGTCAGCAACTAGTAGAGAATTGTCAAGTAAATTGTATATTGTTTTTTCTAGTTTTCCACTAGTTGCTGACGATTACGGCTGAAGAGTGTCAGCCAAAAATATTCATGTTCATTTCAATATGAATATACTATACCAGGGTTACTATACGTCCTCCTATTTCAGGAAATCGAAAATGCCCACCGAGGACACCTGAATGTCCTCTTTTTGAAAATTCGTCCTCTGTTACAGCTAGGCTAAACGGACGGGGCCAACTAAAAAGCACCATGAATATGTAATGCGGACATTCGAGCAGGTCATTCGGTAGTAGGACCGAATAAACGCAGTATCGTTGAAAAGTAGGTAATCTGGGAGCCGAGCTGGATGGCCCCCTTTTTTAGTCAACACAACAAATCAGCTGTTTTCAATTCCTGTGATCTATCTTCCATGATTTGAAAATGTTTCCTCCTTTCTAATATATAGTAACTCTATACTATACCTCCAAGAAGCTCTTTATATACTAGTCCGGAAAAAAGTCTGACATAATGGCAACAATCACTACTGCCTCTGTGCAAGTAAATTGTAGATCTGACAGTGTTTGATGACATTCAGCGCGCCCGGACGATGCCTATGCCAGTGACTATAATCTAATGATTTCTTATCTTCAAAATACGCTATATCCTATTTATATCTCTTGAATATTAGCCATGACACCTTGTGTTTGGTATTCGATGGTTTTTGCACGTGCCATCGTATTACGATGTATGTGTTCGAGCTAATGTGCTGCACTTTTTCCATTGTGCCCGAGTAAGATGGACTGACTGGCACTTTAAACCAAGAGATGGCGCTGTTTTAAGCTCTCGTTCGATTTGCAACTGCAATCTTTCAGGTTTACTTTATTGGTCGTATCTTTCGTTGAGTTACTACTTGTCAGTGCAATAAACTGTTCTTTGGAGATTTTACGTACGTGTTTTGGTAATGAAGCATACAGTATTTTAAATTCAGTGCGTTGTTTCTCTGTAGCAATGCATCAAGACCAATCCACACGATGTAATGCAGCCATGATAGTGAAACCCAGTTAAAATTGCATGGAAATACGGAAATACAAGACCTGTCAATGCAGATGAGAAATATGGTAGTCCACATATTATTGCATTGCTACATCTACTCTGAAAGTGGGACATTCCGTCAAGTTGATAGGCCAGGAATCATACAAATGACTGGGCAGGCACCTGGTGAAGAATGATCGAAGCGGAAGTAGGGAAGCCCTGCGTACAGCTATGAACCGAGTCATATGGTTCATTCCTATCGGACTGTTTGATTCTTCTTGTCAAGTTTCCGACCCATTCACTATGATATGCCGGTCAAATTTCATAGATCGAGCGAAATCTCAACAACACCATTGGGGAAAAAGAATAATTATACACGTTCCATTCACTTCTTTCGGACGGTCCTCCATTTATATATTGGAGCGCTATTCTTAGTTTCCTTTTCAACCAATTGCCGTTTCACGGTAGTGTCCTGTAAGTGTCTTTGTGATTCCATTTTATCGGCGATAATCTTAAGTTCATCACGTCGCTGCCTCCGTTTTTCGATTTCTTTCTTCAACTTTTGTTTCTCCTCCTCAGCTTCGGGGGTGAGCTTTATTTCCGGTATAGCAGGCTCCTCCGACAACTTGACACGCTTAGCCTCTTTTTCCGAATCAACAAAAACAGTCCTTTTTCCCGATGACTTGCGATCGAAATCGACAATTTGGGATAGCCGTTCCAACTTCTTTTGCTCCATTTGTAACTTCATCTGTATGTAGTTAAAATCCTGAGTCTCCATCAATTTTCTTTGGGTTCCTGTCATCGCGTCTTCTGGTCTTTTGTTGTCCAGCCAAAGTTCACCGTCTTTCAGCCTCTTATGGATCATTTTGTGGTAGAATTCATCCGGGTTGCGTTCCAAGGCTTTCTTGCGGAGTATTTGCAATTGCTTTTGCTTGTTGTGATAATTCGTGGCTCTTGCTTTGTAGTCGGAACTTTTTTCTAGTATTCCGAGGTGCTGGCGACTTTCTGGTTGATGACGTTCTCGATGGGGCTTCTGTAAGGCCTTATGTGCTTTTTTGAAAGCAGACATTTTCGGAAACTGAAAGTTCAACTTGGACTACGAATTAATGTCTAAAATGGCAATATCCAATATATTTAGGTTTCTGTACCTCAAAGAAGCTGTTCAAATCTATTTAGGTTTGTGATAAAAGGCTAAATAAGGTAGGCCAGGCCCAGTTCACCTGACCTGGCCCCTGTTTGGAATCGGTGTCCTGTGCTCACACTATATTATATTTTTTAATTATTTTTTATTAAATTACTTTAAATTGGAAAATCATCGCTGCTCACCTGATATATCAGGCAAAAAGGCCAGCGATTCCAATCAGGCCCCTGGGTAACACGTAACAATGCACCGAACCGCTTACACTGGTTTTGATTTAGCAGCCGACTATTCACACATAGTGGACCATGAATATGACGAAATCGAGCCTGTCTAAACGCGCTTCTGCGGCCAAATGTAACTATGTAAATGGCTTATACAACCACCAGGCACCAGCTGTAACATATGAAGAGTTGAAGCGGACAAGCAAGTATTTGTGTTTTGATTAAAATTCAGCTTTCAGCGTGGAAATGTATCGGGCACCTCTATAATGGTATGCACACACGAGAAAATTGATTCGTCACGCAGTGAATCAAACTGCCGTTGTATTTTCATTGAATCAACGCATGATCGTTCTATCAAGGGGTCGGTACAGATTACGTAAATATTTAAAACTAATGCATATGAATATTTTCGAGATGGAAGAACCATGTAACAAATCACGCGCACCGCTATTTGAATGATGTAATGAGACGGGGGCGATGTGCTTCATTTGTCAACGTTGTTGCTACATAGCTTTCTTATCCATTCTGGCTTATGTTGTTCCTGGTTGGCGCGAGAAGTAAACTCAGATGCGTTGATGTAGCGGTAGCGTATAGTACCAGTATGACAGAGTAAAAAAACCCACGAATCTGTTATCGAAGTTATATAAGAAAATTTTACATTTCCAGGCCTTTACATTTTCCTTTATGAAATGAGCTCTTCGGATATCATTGATCAGGAAAAAGATGCCATGGATAGCGTTGTTCGAGATGAATCAATACCCGACCCAATTAAAACAGAGGCAACGAAACAAGAGCTTGACACAGGACACCGTATCTTGACCGAGATAATCAGACAAAATAAATCCGCATGCATTCCGTTCATGGAAGAAGTGGATGCAGAAGCTCTCGGACTATGGGATTATCACATTAAAATAAAAACTCCGATGTGGATCAACAAAATGGTGGAGAAATTCATCAGCAATGAATATAAAAGCATCACCGAATTTGCCAAGGACTTCCGACTTATGGTAGAAAACTGTTATCGTTATAACAGCACTGATCATATCATTTCGAAGAAAGCTAAGCGCATTGAAATAGCTTTTGAATCGAAGTTAGCCCTTTTAAAGAAAGACATACGGGATAAGACACAACTGTCTGTCACTTCAGAAGGAAAGTTTTCTCTAGACATGACCAACGATGATAAGAATCTGGTTCCTGTAAGCCGGTACGGTCGTATTGGCAACACAAGAGAGTACGCATCTACTTTGGACGACAGCTCGGCAAAATTGGTGTTCGATTTTGTGCGTTGCGAAGAAACCATGCTACACGAGGATGAAAAGAAAGCCAGTTACCGCGAAAGACGTCAGCAGGAATTTCTGTATCAAAGAATAGCCGCAGCGTGGATTGCTACTATCGAAAGTGACACGGAGATTGAGTCGATCAAGACATGCGCGGCTTTGCCGGAAGTCGCGTTTTTTCTGCAACTATGCGAGACGCCGTTAAAATTTCCGGAGTTGAATATGTATCAGTTTGAGAGAAGCCTCCTCGTTCCAAAGCATTCGCTTTACCTGTCGAGAATCATGACATCGTTGTTGTGCAGTTATCAAGAGCGAACACATATAAATAACAGATTTCCGATGTTGTTTTCTACTTGGAATCGACGCTTAAAAGAAAAATTTGCAAAATGGTTTGAACTGGTCCAGAAATACGACTCGTATTCGATTGCGGCTGATAAAATCGGGGTCGACGTGAGATTTTTCCAAACTTTCGATTGGAAAAATCCTTTCGTCACTAACACAGCCGAGGCCTTCTCGGATTTAACACTTGCACAGAAATCTCAGACTTTGAAGGCTCTTTGCGATTCGTTGTTTTCGTTGCAAAGTGTGCAAAACGCGCTGTCCGCATTAGATGGAGCGCAGTTGCAGTGCATGCAATTAGGAAAAGATTACTTAGGCAATTGCTACATTTATTTTCCCCAATTTTGTGGGGACGAAGTACGCGTCTACAGACACCGTGAGCACGGTAGTCCCGTGCCTGTTGACGTGCCAGATGAGATTTGGAGTCCTCCGAAGCCCGAACATCCACAGGAGGTTGAAAATGAGGTTTGCGTTGCCTCTGCAGACACCCAACCTGAAGTCAGCCAGGAAGAAGCAGGTGACCATAGATCTAACAACATGGTGAATGGAATTTCATCAGAAACATGTGTAGAAGAAGCAGTTTCAGGCGAAAAAGAAGCCAACTCACTATCTGTTACATCAATTGAGTCTGATGAAATACCATGCAATCCAACCGCAACTGATACTGAAGCTCACAAACATTCAAATTCCGAGATTGTATGCGAACAGCCTTCACCAACCGTCGTGACCAAACTCAAAAATTGTAAATCTGACACACTCGAAAAGCCAGACCAGGAAATGGCTGAATTGATAGATAAGTTCCAAGTGGAGAAAAGGCCTCAAAGGGTCAGGAAACAGACTACCCGTTACACCCATGAACTGACAAGCTCCCCTCGAAAATCACGAAGAGCTCTGAAAAATCAGGTGACGGACGCGTCATCGAGTCCCACGAGTAATAAATCGAAGACCAAGTCCCGAAAAAGTGGCGCAAAAAAAACAGTCAAGGAACCAGTCCCCAAGTATGGCAACGTGGACTTTGAGATGCTCTGCGACAGCGTCGACGCGATTCAAATATTGATTAGCGATTTAGAAGTGCAAAACACAACCGAAAACAAGCAAACTTACGGAAGGTTGGCCATGGACAACCACGGCGAACTTATAGACAAACTTCGTTGGCTTTACGACGAATTAGAGCCTTGGCATGTCAAGCTTCAAAAAGCACGCATGACTGCTCAGATTAAAATGAAAAAAGAGCATGACGAAATCGATAACAGGGTAGACCGAACCGACCCGTGGAGTGAGGAATTGACAAGCAAGTACCCTCCCTATTTTGGAGATATTCTGACATCATCACATGTCGATTCGCCAATGTCTAGCATCGGTAGTTTCGATCCTGACGATGAGGAATACGTGCATCCGTATTTCACGAGGAAGATCATCGATAAGCAGTATGACGAATATCTGTACGAAGCCGAAAGGCTGAGTTTGTTAGAGCCCGCTTTGGAAGAATTGGAGACGGTGCTTAAGTCTCACATGAGAGAACTGCTGAAATTAGCGGACCGCGATGAACTACAGGAGAGCAATCCGGTTAATGACCGAAGGACGAGGAACAAAGTCAAGCAGCAGAACAAACTGCTTGGCAAAATACTTCAATTTGCGGAAGAAAAATGTACTTGTTTTCCGTCGCTCTTGCCGATATTGGTACCAAACTCTGACGTGTTTGACACGGTAGACATGGTGTACTTAGAAGAAGAGACCAGGCTGCAGGAAATAGCCGACGAACTTCGGAGAAAGCGGCTGGAGAGGCAAAAACGGAAAAGGCCGACGTCCACGGATAAAAGCCAGTCGGAGATGCCAGTGAAAAAATTCAGCCAAACGCTGAAATACGGCCAAACTAACAAGCGGGTGGACAGTTCGCTCGCGATACAAATGAAAAACGGCGCGATAGTGCCTGCCGCGAGATTAGACGACGGTAGAGTTATTCCAATACAAAGATTCGGAGACTCGTCGCCAGCAGCTACGATGGAGGAATTGATAGAAAACACTCACCGAGAGGTTAAGAGCAAAGCAGGCGGAGTGGTGCCTACTATATGTTTGAAACCCGGCCAAGGTTATAGTACTACTAATCCTCATCGTCAACCGTACCGAACAAATTCCAACGTGCACGTCGCCGTTTCCAATCGCAACCCCACCGTGATCATGCCTCGGGTAATCGTCAGCGAGAACTCAAGTCAAACGAAAGCGACAAGCATCTCGCAAGTCACAATGCCGCCACCTAACCATGTTAACCCCGCCACGTCGGTGCACTCTATAGTCGTGAACGGCACCAGGTACAACATCATACCTCAAAACAATGTCGGCTCTTCGCGGGGCAACGCCACAAGCTCTCCCGTTCCTCTCGTGTTAACCCAACCGACGGTGGTTCGACCCATTCTAACGCCCGTTCAAATTATCAACCCCGCCATTAAGTATCGACCGACAGTGAAGCATAACAAGCCGAGCAATGTGGTGCTCGTGCCGGTGCAAAATTGTACGACGTCCGGTATTGGACCTGTGCGTATGGGGTCCGCGCCTGTCATGGGTATTATTACATCGCCGCAGAGACAATTGCAATTCCAGTCTGCCGACAAAACGTCGTGAGGAACTTGAACTGTTTCGTATTTAAACTGCTGCCATTTGAAGTTTTTGTCTTGACTCTTGGAATGATTCATTATATCGTATTAATGACTGAACTATGTGAAATTGTTGAATTTGTGTCCGTGTTTAATCGTGCCGAGGCGCGTGCATTACGTGCCTTGAATATTAATGCCGAATTGCCAACTAGATATTGTTGCGTTATCGAATTGTGGAACATGACAGCTTGTTCTTCGAGGGTGTACTAGTTTGGAATTGAGTCATTGCTTCCTCCGTTGTGGTTTACCGACGGGTATTTATTGGTGGCGATGCATGTTTTCTCGTGCGTTTGCCGCCTTTTCGACTGTAGCTGTTTGTTGATCAATTTTCAAGTATGCTTTTCTCTTTTTAGAGCTTGAATACTTGCGATAGAAATTGGTTAGTGTTGCTTAAAATGGCAGATCCGCCTGTGTATAAGATCGACAGTCTTTTGGAGACTAACGAAAGACAGCATGCGAGGTACGAATAGTTTGTTCGAAGTTTTGGAAAGGTGTTGTCAGTAGTTACGTTGCATGGCAGTGTGAAGGTGTCGGAGGTGTAGATTGTTACAAAAATATATGGCATCCTGTAACTATTGATACTTCGAAATAAATTGACATCCACATGGAGGAGTATATTGTGAGATCATAGTGTCCTATATGGTGTCGACACGAGCAAATCTCACGGCTCGGTGAAATTGAATCACGTCACATTTTCCATTTGAATACAGGCAATTTGACGGTCATTTTTGACCAGCTTGCCGAGCGTTAAATTTGGTAAAACGGGTATCGATCGAAAGCTGACTCTGCACTGATTACGAAAATATAAATTTTATTCCTCTTGCGGCCCTGGAACCCCCACAATCAGCCTCGAATTTTTCATTGTTGTGGAGATTGGCATTGGGACGCAACAATGCTGTCCGCTCTTTTTCTCTTGAGCTACTCTCTCGTTTCGTCAGACAGCATTGTTGCGTCCCAATGCCAATCTCCATAACAATGATTGTGGGGGTTCCAGGGACGCGAGCAGAATAAAATTTATATTTTCGTAATCAGTGCAGAGTCAGCTTTCGATCGATACCCGTTTTACCAAATTTAATGCTCGGCAAGCCGGTCAAAAATGACCGTCAAATTGCCTGTAGCCAAGTGGAAATTGTGACGTGAATCAATTTGCCTGAGCAGTGAGATTTGCTTGTGTCGACACCATATAGAACACTACGGTTAGATACAGTACTCGGCCACAGTGTGCCGTTACCGTGGTGATTGTGTCATCGCAATTGCATCTCATGGTCGAAATGTATACATCTTGTGACTTCGCTACAAGATCATTTGTATACCTACCAGACAGTACATTTAGTACAGCCATTTTTTGTCAATTGTGTACTGTAAGAAGCTAAGAACACTCATAAAGTTCTCATATGCTGTCTATCTAGAACAGACCATAGGCGCCGACTTTTATTTTTTTACGAGGTGGCGAAGTCTTGTGACGTCATAATTGTTCCGTGTCGATGACGTCATCGTCGCACTAAAACGCACTTTCCTAATGCCGCTGGTGTATGTGCAGAGTACCAATCACTGATTGATTGATTGATCAGCGTTAACCATTTGCGTTTTACGTTACGTTTTACGACTCTGCACGCATTATTATCAAACCATGCAGTCAAGTTATTAAGTGGAATCTTAAAACGGTACGATCATTCGTCCGACGATGTATACGATGCATTCCATCAGGCGGAATGCATCGAACAAAAATCAGAATTTACGTCACTAAGAATTTGAAGTTGCATCAATGTTATCAACGCGCAATGCGTCGTGTGAGTAACGAAATACACCACGCACTGGGCTGGCAAGTTCGCAGGTAACACACGACAACTCTCGAATATAATGTTTCAAACCAACAATAATGATGATTACAAACGTGAAATCGCGCAGCTAATCAGCAATTGTCTCGTGCGGTTTCTGGCTTCGCATTGAGAAGCTCGCATCGCGGCAATTGTTTGCAGATTAAAACAGGGATTTTGGCGGCATTGGTGCATTTCCCGATTTACGTTCGCTAAGCACTTTTGGAGTACATCCAGGCGCGAAGCCAGGGGGTTTCGGGGGTCGAAAGCCCCTCCTTTGGAAGCGCGAAATCCCCTCCTTAAACGCGAAACCCCGCCCTTTTCAAACGAGCGCTCTGAAGGCAATACTCGGTTGCAATTCAGTCGTATTATCACTGTTACGCGCGGCCAATTAACGAAAGGCGTGTCGACAATAAGCGTGATTCGTCCGTACGCATTGCACTGCACAATGTAACGCGACGCGATCTATCGCTGAGATAATTGCGAAATTAGGTCATTCATTGCCCCGCGCTCGGCAATTGTTTGTAGCCTGATTTATCGCGTCACCTACAAGCCTAATTCCGCTGGCTTGAATAGTCGCATCTGCACTAGGCCCGGTGCGCACGATATCATCATTGGCTTACAAAATCGCATCTGCATTGGCTTGGTGCACACGAGATCATCGCTGGCCTACACAATCGCATCTGCAATAGGCCTAGTACGATAGATATCGCTAGCCTAACTACCGCGTCTCGGGCCTACCATGCTTTGGCTTCAACTTTCCGATGGCGATAGCTTGGATAAAATGCCGTTAAGTGTATGCTGATTAGCGATTGTGGTTAAAGAGTGACTCCGCGAAACTGAATGACATCGAATGTCCGCAAACAGGTGCGACGCGTGCGTACATGCGTAATTGATTTCCGCTAATACTTGAACATAACCATCAGAAGTTGTGATAAGGCTTGAGTTATAAAAGAGGAAAGGTTTGAACCACCTGAAATCGGCGCCATTGTAGCACATATTCCAAATAAACTCGTACATATTGACTTGCGCAAATCATCGCCAACGCTACATAAGACGTACGACGCATTGATAAGCGCGCGTATTTAATTGTTCACGACAGATCAGGGAGTCGCTAATTAACAGCACTTCCGGACTCGTCGACAAGCTTATCATACGAGTATGCCGTATAATCATCAACACCATGATATCGTGCACACCAGGCAGAAGCCGCCAATGCAGATGCGATTGCGCAGACAAGCGATGATATAGTTTGAACTGGGCCTATTGCAGATGCGATTGTTCAAGCCAGCGGAATCAGGCTTGTTCGAGATGCGATAAATCAGGCTGGCGACGATTGCCACGCACATGGCAATGACTGACCTAATTTCGCGACCATCTCAGCGGGATATCATCACGCAGCGCTTGGCGCTGGTTGAAAACTTGCCTCTCGCAAATTCGTCGCACGGAACAATGATTACACAATTACTGACTGAATATTGGAGTTAAAATGGTCATTTCAAAATGACGGGGTTTCGCGTTTCAAACAGGGGGATTCGAACCCCCTGCCTACGCGCATGGTACACGCGCGTATAAATAACGAAGACGTCTCTGAGGAGGTCGCATCGATTCGCCTGATTACTAATTACTGGTCACAAACAACTTGGGCGTTTGAGCATTTCGTACGAGGTGGCCGCCACCTCGTAAATATGGTGACGAGGTGGCTGCGCCACCTCGTAACCTCGTAAGTCGGCGCCTATGGAACAGACCCTTTGACTCTAGTTCGTAGACTCGGATATCTAGTTTCAATGAAGCATAATTGGATATGTGAAATACCCGCTATGTGTAATTGTACATAGTCCCTATGATTCAACTGTTACGAATTCATTGACTTGTGAATTCTGATTCGTAGGTGTGATTTTTCTAGATTCATGCGTATGGTTGCAGCCTTCAAGACAAAGTTTGGTAGTGAGCCCGAATTCATTGCTAGGGCACCTGGACGGGTAAGTGTTCGTTAATCGTAACGGTCATATTGGCTGATGTGCGTCAAAGCAGAAAATAGAACGACGGAAAAGTACTTTAATAAGTTGTTTCAAAAAGTAGACTTGGTCGAGGGGTCGCTATCGGTCAAACCGAGGTGACTACTTCCAAAAATGCAAGATGAAAAATTACTGATCAGTAAGATGATTTTTTTCACCTAAAACTGAAGATTTTGACATAAAAGATTAAAATTTTGCCCACATAATGTTTGAATTCTACTACGGTACTTACCTTCGTTTCTGGTTGGAACTTTCTGTTGTTACGAAGTCGGTTGGACTGAAAAAACTTTTTGACTTGAAAACTGACAAATTTTTACATGAAAAAAGCTTTATTTTAACGAACCTATGAAGAATTCCTGTAGTTACATCACGCATTTTGGCAGAAATAAAGTTTGTTTAGTACCACGAAAGTGTCTGTCCTTACTAAGAATGGAGAAAGAACGTTCAACAGCAGCAGTTGTTGGCTGGCAACACTGAAGTTGTACCGTACACTGCTGGTGACACACCGTGTTGCTTCATTCTGACAAAGTTGTCTACATCACAATTTTTCATCATGCGCTTCTTGATATAAGAACCAATGCCCACCAGTCTCACAGGATATTGCGGTACATTTAGTATAACACCATGCCAACCTATTTGTTTCATTTGACTATTTATGATTCACAATGAACAGACAATGTGCCGTCTACAACTACTGTAGGCATGCAAAGTAGGCTACAAGATGTCAAATGATAAGTTGACCAACAATGCAAACGGCTGCGATAGAAATGAAATGCAGTTTGCAAAAAAGTGGAAGTAGAAGTAACATCTTGAATTTCTACTAAGTCCAAGTAGATGTAGCGACTTCCAAGTAAGTATTCCAGGTTTTGCAGAAAAATTGAAAACGGTTAAGTAGAAGTAGTTCAATAAAAGCACTTGAGGATGCAGTGCAATCAGGCATGACCTACTTAAGTGCTTCGAAAAAGTAAAAAGTACTTCATCACTGAACACCTGTATACTGGAAACAAAATAGTACGATCTTCTCTGTGATTCGGATTTTGCTGTGGAGGGGCTGCTGCAGAAAGGAGAAATGACGTTATTTTTTTTTTTGATGTTTTGCGGCATAGACACTGACTCATGTTATAGGCCTACATACACACGATCTGCGCATAGGCATAATATGAGTGTCTGATGTGCATATGCCGCTGGACAAGGAAGGTGCAGATATAGCCTTGTAACGCTTTTTAAGTCTTGCACCACTCATCCATGCTTTGCTTTGTGACAAGCAGGGAAGTCATGGATGCCAGTTTTACTGATCAGGTATTTGGGTCTGAACCGACTGGGTATCGAACCCACGCCCTACCAATCAAGAAGCCGGACTCTTCACCATTAAACTATCTTATCGTATCCCTGCAGCGTATTAGCAATCCACGTTTGAGTTTTGACTGAGTTCGGATGCAGACGGGCTGTGACTGCCGTCAAAATGAAATTGTTAATTATTCAGGTTAATTTGATCGGGGAGCATATCGACTATTGCGGATATTCCGTTTTGCCGATGGCGATCGAACAAGACATCTGCGCCGCTGTGAGGCGAAATGACTCGCAAAAAATTCGGTTGACCAACTTGGATTCGGACCAATACTGGTGAGCCTTGACATTATGCGTGTAGTTGTGTTTGGGGGTGGTCACTGATGAAGTACCTCCATTTTTGCGGTGTGCGGAAACCGGTTTTGCCTACTTGAACTTACTCAAGTGGTTATGATTTCACTTCTTCTACGGAACATATATTGACTGCTCATTAAACTACTTGCTTTTCAAACTTGATTCTTTGTAAAGTGGGAATCTGTTTTTGAATTGGTTTACCTCGCTTTTGTGAGTGAAAGTGTCATAACAGGCATACAAAGTAGCCGCTGTCATTGCCGCGAAGATGCATCTCGAAATTTCAAAAGTAGTCACAAATTTAAACACCAGGGAAAGGCTCCATAGCCCTGGTTTGTCAGTGTGCGATATCTGAACGGAGTTAGTGTGAGGCGAATATAATAATTAGCAATCACACTGATATTCTTATCCTCGATATCAAACAATTGTTAAAGTGTGACTATAAATAAGCATCCGATGTCTTTTTGACTTGCATATCATTTTTGTGGGTCTCAATCACATCCGATTCTGTCAATCTGGTTCTTTGAGAAAATTTACAAAAGATTCAAAACAAATGGTAGGCCTATACCCACAAGTCAATCTCACTTATAGTTTTGACTCTAGTCAAGTCGAGTCATTTTCAATTCACCACCGAGTAAAGTCCAAGTCAGCGAGCAGAGGGTCGAGTCCAAGTCATGGTATTATGACTTGAGTCCAAGTCATTGTGTTGACTGCTCAGCTTCCAGTCTTGTTAAACCCACTTTTTATAACTCTGTTTAGTGATATCGAATGGTTCGCACTTATGATATACTAATTTTCCTCACTTTTGGCAGTTTCTGATGGTCGCACTTTCAAGTACCATTACCAATAGATGAAATCCCAACAGTGTGGTTACTTTACTATTCTTCGAAATTCCAGTGAAATGTTGGTCTTGGCCGTCTGAGTCTCGAGTCATGCGCAATGACTCGAGTCCAAGTCGAGTCAATACACAGATTGACTCGAGTCAAGTTGAGTCATCTGAAAATCGGGACTCGAGTCATTACAATCCTGCTATAAACTCCCTGCACCCTCCAGTTTAGTTTTTGATCAGTCCTTATCAGCGTTGCAATCACTCGAGTTGCGATTTTTTGGTGACTCAACTTAACTCGAGTCATTGTGCATGACTCGAGCCAAGTCATATGACTCGAGACTAGGACGGCCAAGAGATTGTAACTTGGAAGAATAGTAAAATCACCACGTTATTGATGTTTCCTCTACCAGTCCTGATACTTGGAAAATAGTGCCCGAAACAGTTGAGACCGAGGGAAATTACTATATTTTGAAAGCGCCATTCTATATCACTCGAGCAGAGTTGAGAAAAATGGGTTGAACCGGACTGAAAACTGAACAGTGAACATATTGGACTCGAGTCAAAACACTATGACTCAGATTCGACCCTCTACTCACTGACTTGGACTTGACTCGGTGGTGAATTGAAAATGACCCGACTTGAATCGAGGCAAAACTATAAATGTGAGATTGACTTGTGACTCGGAACCTTGTGACTTGGTTACAACCCTGGTCCTTATCCCCGTGAACTTTGTAGTGACTACGAAACAGGTGTGTCCGATGTCAAAATTGATCGCAACAACCCGCAATGGTATCACTACTTCTTCTGCGGGTATCGCGGTGTCCTCGAACACTTGGACCTGGATAAGTCGCAGGGTGGGTTTATTGTTTCGCTCTCGGTTGAGTTGCATGCTATTCTGGCTTGACGACGTGCATTTCTTGTCAGGCATGGATATTCTTGTGCATGGGACCGTGCCTAAAAACGCAGGATTATCGAGCTCGAGTGCGCTTGTGTGTGTGTCCGGTTTGGCTACTGCGCATGTGAACGGGAAAACTATTTCCAAGGTATTTGCGTTGTCCGTTTTGTATTGAACTTTGGTACCACAATTTTGATGTGATTTTACTGTTCTTGATGTAATACTAGTAATGCCATTCATATCAATTTCAAATGATGGTGATAGTGTTATTGTTTCTTTCCCCAAGACTCTGTAAAATGATTGGGCTATTTTTAGAACCGGACAAATGGTAGTGTGTTTCTGTGAAAAAGGCAAAAAAGGAATGATTGTAGCACTGAAATTTATCTGGGGAACTGTCGGTATAAACGGGTGATTGTGGCGCTCAATTTTTAGAGTTGTATGGTTGCAATTACAAGTCCTGGTTTAAAAACCCCACACAATATTCAAATGGTCGTCGTTTTTTTTGGCAATACCCATTATTACACACTTAACCGTTGATCACAAAGTTGTATTCGTGATTTTGAGCGGTTGTTCTGCCTGACTTTGTGATAATGGAATGAAGCTAGAGCATTGCGAACTTTCTAAAAGTATTGAGTCAATCACAATCTAATGGAAATGGCCTGTGCTTTGATTGTATTACTCCGCATATTTAGTAGGGATGGTGTGAACGTGAGGTTCACGTTCGCGTTCTGTGTGCGAACGTCACAAATTTATAGGTTCACGTTCACGAACGAACCTTGGTAGGTTCTGCACTGTGAACCTTTTTCATATATTACAATTTTCATTCCATCAGAACATCTCTGGTTGAAATTTATTGCATTTCAACTGCGGGCCACTCTATGCATGGCGCAGGAAGCATAAAAATAATCAACACCAATCGAGCATGCAATGACAATCTCTAGATTTTTGCTTGCTGTGGTACAAAAGTTTGCTCTAAATATCCAGCTTTCTGTTTGTGAATATTTAGTGGCTCTCTGCTGTTACCTTGACCCGCAATCACACAACATCAAGAGCGAAATACATGCCTGTAGTCCACTGTTGCCCTACCTCGCCCAGACATTGCTTCATTGATCATTTGCCACCGTTGTTTAATTTTTTTTCTATTTTCCTTTAACTAAACATTTCTTTACAGCCAGACTGTTCAGAGTCAAGTGTACCTGTTTGATGCTGGTGTGATCAGACTAGATGACCTTCACGGTCTTATCGATCATTCCTATCTAATACCGAATACTGTGCACGCATATTTTCTGTACCACCATCACTGCCGTTTGTTATGTATTTTGGTTCGATGAAAATAAAGACTCTCTCTCTCTCTCTCTCTTATATGCAACCAATCAATTGATATCGTTGCCTGATGTAAAAAATCTAGCAGGCGTACGGGGTCAATCTTGACTTCATATGTTTATTGTACCATAAAAACCAAAGTGCTTCTATTGGGGTGTTGCCTACTGCTGAATAATTTGTTAATGGGGCAATATCGGTAGCAAGTATAGAAACCCATTTTACACTCTGCTCAATATCAACAGAACCTTTCAAAAAGGTTTGCGTTCACGCGTACCTGAACCTTTCAGAGGTTCACACCATCTCTAATATTTATCATGGGCTAGAAAGAACGGTTTTGTTTAATTATATCTGTGTGTTCTTCAGCTCACGATGGCTGAGATCTGCGCAAAGTGCGAGAGATACATCGGCACGCAAGGTGGCGGAATGGATCAGTCTATTTCGTTTCTGGCCGAAGCTGGCTCGGTATGGTCTTGTTCGCAGAAACGGCCGTGTCACGTGTTGCTATATCGTCGGTGTGTTTATAGGCGAAGCTTATTTCCTTCAATCCGATTCGTACGGAAGAAGTTAACTTGCCGGAAGGGTCGGTTTTTGTGATCTCCAACTGCTGCGTGGAGCTCAACAAGGCCGCGACGTCGCACTTCAACCAGAGGGTGGCGGAATGCAAAATCGCTACCCAGGCGCGTGCTTTTTTATTGCTCATATAGTATTTGTAGAGGCGGTCACAGTGATTTGAGTCATCAAATCCTAGTGAGTATCAGTTGTGAAGATCATAGTCAAATGGTTTTACGAGTAACGACTATATATGCCTTCATACCAGGAGTAATATTTTATCAACGAAAATTATAGTTTCAGTAGGCTACTCTAAAGTAGGGTTTGGACTTCGGGATCAAAAATGAAATCCCAGGATCGGGATTTCCCGGGATTAGCAAAGTAGTAGAATACACATACAAGCTACACACACAACATTTATTCCTTGTTGTATTGCCGCAGAAACATGCTCCCGTGAATACGAATAAAACCCAGCGACCGAAGGCCACCCGGATAATGAGCGTTTAAATTCATGTACCGCTTGTTTCGTGTAGAAGTTGATTCGTCAAATGTGATCGAAAAACGTCCAATGTTGCGTTTCATTGCCATAAGCTTTTCTTCCACACACTTACGGATTTATTTGCTGTGCTCGATCACCAAGTCACGAACCCGTTTGCGACATCCTGACAAGTCATAGCCATAAGCCTTGAAGGCCCGACGAATTCACTCACTTAGGGAAATTGAATAAATGTTAGCCCGTCCACAGCAATTAATTGGTTAAGAAGTTCATCGAGGCGAGACTTATGCGATTTATTTTATAGGAATCGATCTTCCTCATTTTCATTTTTGGCTGATCTTTCTTCGACGTGTCCGATTGAATCATGCATGGTTTAATTACTATCATTTGTACGGACCTCAAATGCGTTATCAGTCCCTTTGTGCTAAACACTGAAGATTTCAAAACGTCTTGACACAAGTTGCATTTGGTGTTTTATGTAGATTTATAAAACAAACAGTTTCGCCAAACATGTGATTTTTTCTTCGCACTGACATCTTCGAAATTCGCTATTATTTGACCTGTATTTCACCTCCAGAGCACCGTCCTTGTGACCTTCCGATACTCAGTTACATTGCTAGACTACGTAGACTACGACGGAAGTGATTGTGTAAATCATTGTTATGACATGGTTGGCTTTAATATCAAATAATTGTGAATTGTTCTAGACAATGAGCAGAGTTTTTGACATTGCTTTATTACCAAAATAAGAGATATGGCGCTACGTAAGCCTTGGAAAATGCTGTTTACAAATCCCGGGATTGGGATTGCTTCAAATCCCGGGATCCCAACGCTACTCTAAAGCCTTGAAACTTCAGTTAGCCGTATCTTAAAATCGACAAACGTGTTGCACAAGGCTGCCGATATTCATGGAACCACGTTTCTGTCTAGTAGCGATTGACACGCAATGGTCATAAAGTGCTATAAAACAGTCGTGGTTCGGAAACTCAAATTTATTTTGGATGGTGTGCCACTGGCATCATTTGGCCGTAAAAGAGACACAACTTGGAACATAGGTACTCGAATAACGGTATCTGCTACACTCCGTCAAGGTGATACACCCTCGAAAACTTTGGTACACCGGCTTGAAAAGCTGAATGGGACTAGAAAATTTTCTGCTTCCCCTATTTAGATTGGAATTAGAATTATAGCTACACAGTTTTTTCCAAATTAGATTACAATTAAAATTACTGGATTCGTAAAAGCTTGAAAAATGAATCAAATTTTGAAATAAAAATAAATACGATAAAATTCATGTTCAGCTCATTTCAAATCATTCACCAAGCTTGGCTCGTATCGCAATACACAGCATTTTCAGGAAAACCAGAATTTAGATGAGAAATGAAATCCAGACATCTTTGGTGACAGGTTCTCGCCAAGCAAAACGGGGTTGACGGCGGCGCGGTGAAACGATTTTACGATCTGCAATCGGCGCTGGACGCCTCTTACGACAAGATGTTGGAGCTTGTCGCGAGCGGCTTGCACCCGGAACCGTATAAAAGAAGCGAAATCCTGCAAATTTTGGGCCTGTCCGACGACGAGCTTGTGGCTTCCTGCCTGAGCCAAAACACGCGTGACAGTGAGTGTCATGGGTTACACGCAGGCAGCTACAGACTCCTGCAGGATTCTGAATTATGACTCAGTGTAATTTTAAATTTCTCCCGACTCGCCAAAATTGACATCCGCGTCTCGGTTTGGAAGTAGCGGGCTCCAACCAGAGGCGGTCAAAGCAATCAGAATTGCTACTCAATTAAGTAGGTCTAATACCGCAATTTTCTGCTACATTACGGGTGGAGATCACGTTTGAATATATCTGTTAATCGTGTCGCATAAGATTTTGCTCGCGGACCCTCCCGAGCAGCCTGCTGAAACTTTTAATCCACACAAGTTGGTTGTCTCAATAAACTGGGAAATTTTTGACTTGGTAAACAATTTTTTGTCCTAACGCTACAGTTTAGACATAAGTTTGATTTATTATGACATGTGAAAAAAAATCGCCCTCGTTTTTACTATTTGTAGTCAACTTTCGTGTCATATGCTGAATAAGTCGTCTTCACATGTATTTTTTTGGCCGTGTTGATTGAATATATCTCAGGACGTTCTAACATTTTCGCCCCCCTATTTCTTAGAACCGCCCACGCTGGGAACCAATGATCTACGCCATGCAAGTAGATTTACTGATTTCCAACATAGCCAAAACTACTCCGAGTAAAAGTAAAATGGTAGACGTCTCAAAAGTACTCTGGTATGTAATCGAGGGCTGGACGCCCATCGAGATAGTTAGAATTGTCTTCACCCGCAGCGAAAAAGTGAGAGCAATATGCTCTTTTTATTACTTCTACACATTTTTGCAAACCCAAATATTGTGTCTATGCATGCGTCAGAAGTTGCAGTTGTCCTAGCGATCCGCTAAAATGTCGCCAGAAACAGAATATAAGGCGCTATTTTTATTTCTTCAACGTATTTTTGCAAACCGAAATATCAGATACATGCATGAAGTCTGAATACTCCTCCTGCGCCGTACTAAAGTGGCCAAAATCGAATCCATGGTGGTTTTTTTATATCTTCAACATCATTTTGCAAACCAAAGTCAAAATTGTACGGGCCGCATTTGGCCCAACTCTACTCTAGGTCGACCCGACATCGATTGGAGGGTGTCTTTTTTTCAGCACAAACCTTCCAGTTGCGTCAGCGTGCGGAACACGTCTTCAGCGAGGCGGGCCGGGTGGTGGAATTCAAGAAGACTTGCGATTCGGACGTCGCCGACAAAATTGGGACTCTCGGTACGTTAATCCGGACCGGTTTCGTTTGCGTGGCCGGAATAATCTCGGTCGTGTTACAGGCACCTTGATGTCGGCCAGTCATGTCAGCTGTAGCAAAATGTACGAGTGCAGTTGCGCCGAATTGGATCGTCTCACAGAGATTTGCAGGTGGGATGATTTTTTTCTCTTCAAATATTTGTGTTCGTGGGCAGTTGCAGTTATGGATTATGGAAGTTAAGTTTTCACGTCACAAACATAATTCTTTCTGCGGGCACTATTTGATATAAAATAATAAATGTACATGAAATAAACGCATAATTTACCTGGTAGATATACACAGGGATTTAACCGAGTCACAAGATTCCGCGCAACAAGTCAATCTCACTTTCATAGTTTTGTCTCGAGTCAAGATGAGTCATTTTCCATTCACCAGCGAGTCAAATCCGAGTTCAAGTCACAATGTAGAGGGTCGAGTCCGAGTCATAGAGTTGTGACTCGATTCTGAGTCCAAGTCATTGTGTTCACTGTTCAGTTTTGAGTTCAGACCGGTTCAACCCATGTTTTTAAACTCCGCTCGAGTGATATAGAATGGCTCGCATTCATAATATCGAAAATTTTCTCAGTTCCAACAGTTTCTGGCCTTCTTTTCCAAGTATCAGGACTGATAGACGAAATACAATTAATTTGATGACTTTACTATTCTTTGAAATTATTGTGAAATGTCTGTCTTGGCTGCCCTTGTCTCGAGTCATATGACTTGGTTCGATTCATGCACAATGACTCGAGTACAAGTCGAGTCCATACACAAATTGACTCGGGTCAAGTCGAGTCACCAAAAAATCGTGACTTGGGTCATTGCTACCCTGGATATACAGCAATTTTGGAGTCGGAGTTGGTGTACTGAAAATGTCTATATAGTTGCTGGTATATGTAAGTGTAACCACAGCCGTGGTGATAAGTTTGGTTTCGGCCGGTAATTTCAATTGCGTACATGTACTGTACTCATTGATTTTTGCTTGCCAGAGACGCGGGCGCGCTCGGATCCCGTTTGACCGGGGCAGGCTGGGGCGGCTGCGCCGTCTCCGTTGTGCCGGCCGAGCGCTTGAAAGGATTCCTGGAGACAGTCTCTTCCAAATACTTCGAGTCGTCGGGCCCGAAACTCGACGGACGAAAATTGGAAGAGGTCCTCTTTGCAACGAAACCTGGGAGCGGTGCATCTGTCTACAGATTTTAGTCAAATTTCGATATAATTAGTGATGCTATCTTGCTCGTAGTAATGTAGAAACCTTTGTGACTAGTCAAATTTTAGTCAAAACCTATTCAGTTTCATATTCTGCACCTGTTTTAGTGGTGAATCCTCAGATATTTTTGATAGCATGGAATGATTATATACTGTAAGCTAGGGTAACCCTATACACATAGGCGCCGACTTACGAGGTTACGAGGTGGCGCAGCCACCTCGTCACCATATTTACGAGGTGGCGGCCACCTCGTACGAAATGCTCAAACGCCCAAGTTGTTTGTGACCAGTAATTAGTAATCAGGCGAATCGATGCGACCTCCTCAGAGACGTCTTCGTTATTTATACGCGCGTGTACCATGCGCGTAGGCAGGGGGTTCGAATCCCCCTGTTTGAAACGCGAAACCCCGTCATTTTGAAATGACCATTTTAACTCCAATATTCAGTCAGTAATTGTGTAATCATTGTTCCGTGCGACGAATTTGCGAGAGGCAAGTTTTCAACCAGCGCCAAGCGCTGCGTGATGATATCCCGCTGAGATGGTCGCGAAATTAGGTCAGTCATTGCCATGTGCGTGGCAATCGTCGCCAGCCTGATTTATCGCATCTCGAACAAGCCTGATTCCGCTGGCTTGAACAATCGCATCTGCAATAGGCCCAGTTCAAACTATATCATCGCTTGTCTGCGCAATCGCATCTGCATTGGCGGCTTCTGCCTGGTGTGCACGATATCATGGTGTTGATGATTATACGGCATACTCGTATGATAAGCTTGTCGACGAGTCCGGAAGTGCTGTTAATTAGCGACTCCCTGATCTGTCGTGAACAATTAAATACGCGCGCTTATCAATGCGTCGTACGTCTTATGTAGCGTTGGCGATGATTTGCGCAAGTCAATATGTACGAGTTTATTTGGAATATGTGCTACAATGGCGCCGATTTCAGGTGGTTCAAACCTTTCCTCTTTTATAACTCAAGCCTTATCACAACTTCTGATGGTTATGTTCAAGTATTAGCGGAAATCAATTACGCATGTACGCACGCGTCGCACCTGTTTGCGGACATTCGATGTCATTCAGTTTCGCGGAGTCACTCTTTAACCACAATCGCTAATCAGCATACACTTAACGGCATTTTATCCAAGCTATCGCCATCGGAAAGTTGAAGCCAAAGCATGGTAGGCCCGAGACGCGGTAGTTAGGCTAGCGATATCTATCGTACTAGGCCTATTGCAGATGCGATTGTGTAGGCCAGCGATGATCTCGTGTGCACCAAGCCAATGCAGATGCGATTTTGTAAGCCAATGATGATATCGTGCGCACCGGGCCTAGTGCAGATGCGACTATTCAAGCCAGCGGAATTAGGCTTGTAGGTGACGCGATAAATCAGGCTACAAACAATTGCCGAGCGCGGGGCAATGAATGACCTAATTTCGCAATTATCTCAGCGATAGATCGCGTCGCGTTACATTGTGCAGTGCAATGCGTACGGACGAATCACGCTTATTGTCGACACGCCTTTCGTTAATTGGCCGCGCGTAACAGTGATAATACGACTGAATTGCAACCGAGTATTGCCTTCAGAGCGCTCGTTTGAAAAGGGCGGGGTTTCGCGTTTAAGGAGGGGATTTCGCGCTTCCAAAGGAGGGGCTTTCGACCCCCGAAACCCCCTGGCTTCGCGCCTGGATGTACTCCAAAAGTGCTTAGCGAACGTAAATCGGGAAATGCACCAATGCCGCCAAAATCCCTGTTTTAATCTGCAAACAATTGCCGCGATGCGAGCTTCTCAATGCGAAGCCAGAAACCGCACGAGACAATTGCTGATTAGCTGCGCGATTTCACGTTTGTAATCATCATTATTGTTGGTTTGAAACATTATATTCGAGAGTTGTCGTGTGTTACCTGCGAACTTGCCAGCCCAGTGCGTGGTGTATTTCGTTACTCACACGACGCATTGCGCGTTGATAACATTGATGCAACTTCAAATTCTTAGTGACGTAAATTCTGATTTTTGTTCGATGCATTCCGCCTGATGGAATGCATCGTATACATCGTCGGACGAATGATCGTACCGTTTTAAGATTCCACTTAATAACTTGACTGCATGGTTTGATAATAATGCGTGCAGAGTCGTAAAACGTAACGTAAAACGCAAATGGTTAACGCTGATCAATCAATCAATCAGTGATTGGTACTCTGCACATACACCAGCGGCATTAGGAAAGTGCGTTTTAGTGCGACGATGACGTCATCGACACGGAACAATTATGACGTCACAAGACTTCGCCACCTCGTAAAAAAATAAAAGTCGGCGCCTATGCCTATACATACATACATACGTCCTCCGGAATTGTCCACCTGTTACGGGAATTTGAAAATGTCCTCGGAGAGGCGTCCTCCTTTTTGGTAATTCGTCCTCCTTTACAGCTTTTAGAGCTAATATAGTGGACAGATTGTAGTGAGAATGGGCATAAATGACGCTAAATAGGGAATTCGAGGTTGGAACGAAAGTGACGACCTTTTTTTTTTATATATAGTCAACCAAGTTAGATAGTGAAAGAGAAACTGTAATTCAGGAGTTGAGCTGGAAATTCGACTTTTTTTGTTTTTCAGTCAACCAACCGCAAAGTCGGGAAAAATTGATAATTCGTTCCGAATTTAACCCCACAGTCCTGAGTCTGGAAATTTTGACAAAGATCCTCCTTTCCCGCTTCCAAAATATGGTAACCGTACTGTAAGCACTTACTCAACCATCTCTGATTACGATCATGGAAACATAGTTTCAAGTCCTCTCCTAGTTGATGTTGTCCTATGTATGTAACAGCAAATCGTCAATTCAAGATCCCCTGGAATTTGAGCAAACCCGTTCGTCCGAAAACTTGTGACTTTGAAATCAATGTACACCTGTCTACCTACTTACTTGTCTACTTACTTGGTTATGATCTTTTCAATCTACGATATTTCACAATGTTATTTCTCACAAGTGTGACCCAAAGATTCCCTAATATGTTTGTCGGTGCTTATCTTGTCGGTCTTTCTTTTCTCGTCATTTGAAATCTGCACTACTTGATTCAAGCATTGCACTAGCTCCGAAGCTTATAATAATTCCGTTGAAGAAATGTTGCAATCAAATTGCTGTATGTTTGTATACATTTCTCATCCACATATCTCTTTATATGATTTGCGGTAATGTTGTTTTATATTTGGCAGCCCGACACGTAACTGATTTAGTCTACGCGTATTTTCTGGTGTATGCAACTTGCAGTTTAGCCTATAGTAAATTTATAATGTTCTAGCGCTACTAAATGTTTGGTACTGTTAGGTAATGTGCAATGCTGTGCAAAAGTCGACACCGATTGTTCTGAAGCTGCTAATAAAATTTGATTATTGTCGATACGTCATGTTTGTGAGTTGACAGGTAAAAATGATGGTGAATGACGGTGATATTGTGCGATTTTTTTGTCACTGATCCTTTCCCATTTGTCTGAGTAGGTTATATCATTACTATTTGAGGTAGACCTGAAAATGAGGTTGTGTCGAGTTCTCTTAATATATCGTGCTACCTATGAAGGACAATCTGAAAAGGGCCATTCTGATTTGTTGGTGTTAGTGGCACATGGTCATGATGCTGTGCCTGAACTGGTAGATATCATAAGACTGTTAATATAACCATAAAAGATATTGATTTGTTCATCATTGGTTTATTAGCGATTTTATCACCACAAAATACGATACAATGAAAAGATAGGAAGGTGTCGGAGCGACTTGGAGTAGTCTATGGAATCAGGAAAAAAACAAGTAACAAGAAATGGAGTGGCATGTCATGGAAGGCGAGATCGGTAGGTCAGTCGTGGTACGGTAATCTTGAGCATGGTCTAGTTGGATCACTTCGTAACCTTGATTTTTGTCTGGCTGTGTCCTTAGCGAAAAAAGTGACCACCTACTGCCATGAGGTCCGATCAGGGCCGTAACAGCACTTCGCCAGGCCCCCCCCAAAACTTTGATCTTGGGCCCCCCATAGGGTTATAGACCAAACTTCTGGGGGGCTTCGCCCCCCAGACCCCCCCTCCGCCGATACACTGTTTACCAATATTCATCTTTAACTTTGGGAGTTTGTTTAGTGAATCAGTTTTAGTCGCCTAAGCGCGCGAAGCGCGGGAAATTTATGATTTCATCAGTCAGTATGATCGGGAATTGCGTATTTGTTATCAATTTTTATCTTCTCTCTGCTGACGTAATCAGATTTGCCGGTAGAGCTGAGTGAGGTGTGTTTGAAAAGGTAGGACCACTCAATAATAATTAAACAGCACCTCGTCAGGCACCCATCACGTTGTTCGCGTTTGTCACGAAATTATCTGTACTGTATTGTGAGCCGAGCGAAAGCGAGGCGCGAAAATTTTCGATAATTTATGATAAAATCGGTCAATCAGATCGGTGATTGCATATATATTATGCTATCAATTTATTGTCCTCTCTACTCACTTAATTAGATTTACCGGTTGAGCTGAGTGATAAGTGTCTTGAAAACGGGAGGGCCCGTAAATATTGATTAAGCATCTTCGGGCGGGCGGACCCGTTGATATGACTTCGTTATGGTGTTATTTCGTGACTTCCAGTCTGCTATATCAAAAAATATAGAATCGCCCAAACGTAGGCTTCTAAACTAAGAGACGCACACGATTTCAAATTGGTATTTCTTCACTGGCATAAAATTTTCCCCAGCGGGATGGTAATTGTCTCGTGAGGTTCAGATTGCAAAGACAGGAACATTCGGCGCCAGTCATTCAGGAGTCTATGGACAATTAAACCTATATGTATTTTGTATAGCCTATATAACGAAGTTTTCGGTCTGCATAAGGGCATAGACCTTTTCGGCCAAGCTTTTCTCGCTACCGATCGTTCTGGCACACTTCTTGGAGTCGCATGTTATATGGCCTAAAACTTGATTGTATGTCTTGGTGGACCGTGGCGCGGTAATGGCCCAATATCCAATAATATAGAAAAATGGCTGCTTAAATTCGCGCGCAGCGCGAAAAAATTTTGAAAAATTTGCATGAATTTTCAAAAAATACGCTATGATTTATGCTAATTCACGAAATAATTTTGGGCCCCCTTCGAGCTCGGGCCCCCCCCAATTGGGGGGTTTGGGGTGCGGCAGTTACGGTGCTGGGTCCGATAATGCCGGACTTACTTCAAATGTCCAGCTCTTATCAGGCTACTGCAGTTGCTACTTTTGCAATCTCCAATTACAGATTTTTCGTGAGCACTCCACGTGATGGTATATAGCCCGTTGCAAGATATCATTCAAATCCAACAAGGATATATTTACCGGTTTCACGAACTTGTCAATCGCCTGGGGTCCAGTTGAAAATTCTGTACTCGGAGTATGGAAAAATATGATGAACCAAATTCTGGTTGGAGATTAGGCTACATGCCCATATGTAACCATGTTGATTAGTCTCAATGCTAATGTGTAACCATGCTCAAGTGTCGCATGTTAATCTGTTTCCATGCCCATGTGTCCCCTTGCTCATGTTTCACCCTGCTGATATGTCCCCATGCTCATGTGTCCCTATGCTCATGTGTTACCATGCTAATGCGTCGTCATGCTAAAGCGTCGCATGCTCAACTGTCGTTTTTCATTGTGTCGCATGCTCATATGTCGGTCAACCGTTTACCGGACCACGACCTGACATCGATCTCGCCTTCCGGCACATTCCACCTTTTCTTTTGTCACCTGTCTTTTTATATTATCTTCTTTTACTCTTTATTCAGTGTGCACTGTGCTTGTGCAATGTACATGCCTGATTTTTTACATGGCCTAGGCCAGGCGGGTGTCTGATTTCGAAGACTACTCCCAAGTCGTTTTGACACCTTCCTATATTGAATTGTATCGCAGTCTTGTGGTGTATTGAAATGATGAGAATTGTAGCATTGAATTGAATTACTCATATCCAGACTCCTGGCCATCAAATCTGCATAAGCGGTGTCCTAAAAAGCCTAGAAGTGCTACAAGACGGCGTATATGGAATTATAATGATATCGGCCTGGAGTAAATGACTATTGTAGCCGAAAAACACTAACTCCTATCAAGGCCGTCGGATTAATACCGGAGCTGGTCACAGACCAATCGCGGAATAAAGTATTTATTAAAGTCACAGACGCTTAACAGCAACATCCAACGTATGCGACAACAGCATATATATTTATAATCACATAAATAAACAAAATACGATGTTTCAAGCGGGAAGCAAATCAACGTCCACTTCCACATCATCAAATTCATCGGCGATCTCCTGCCGATGTCGCGCTGCTGTTTTCGGCCGCTCTGGCGCAGGTCCCAACGGATCGTTGTATGACGAATCAATGTCTTTTTTCGTGGTGCTGTACATACCGTTCGAGTTAGGCAGTGTCCGCCTTTTGGCCGATCCTCCGCCGCTACCTGCACTGCCGTTTCTCGCCATGCCATCCGAACTGTTACCGCTGACAGGGGTCCTAGGACCGTGTCCACTACTACGCCTTGCACCTCCGCTGTTCGCTCTTTGCTCGCGTACCTCTCTCTTTTTCTCGGCCTTTTTAAATTTGGTTGCGTACTCCTCGAGTTCCTTTTGTAGACCGAGCTCACCACACAAGCGCACTATCAATTTCAGACACTCCAAATTATCAGGAAACTGCCTCTCGATTGATTTATACTTCTCTAAAGCCAGAGGCGCGTTTCCGCTCCGACGGTAACACCCGGCTACCAACAATTGCCATTTTGGTTCCTTCGGTTGGATGATAGCGGCCCGACTGTAGTAGCGCGACGCTTTCTCGTACAGTTGAGAGCCAAAAAAATACCGTCCAAGCCAATCCAGAGTGTTGATGTCGGCTGGGAACAACCGGTACGCATCAAAATGATATTGGAACGCTTGAGACAAATCAGACCCGGAGTCGTCTTTCTCGGTAATCTCAGCGAGCTTAGAAAGCACGCTCGGGTCAGTGGACGCCAGCCCGACGCACTGCAAAAGCCACTCCTGCGCCTGACCCCAATCTTCCATCCTCTCGTAAATCGTCGCGATATGATACATAACCTGCGAGTCGTTTCGGAGAATGTTGTGCAGTTTCAGAAACGATTCTAACGCCTCGTCCAGACGGCCTTGATTTTTGCGCAACAATCCGAGATTGTACAGCGCCTCATGACAAGTCGAATCGTTCTCCAACGCGTCTTTGTAGCATTTCTCAGCGTATTCCAAATCGCCCTCCATGAGCAGACAGTTACCCATGTTCGTCAAAGAAGGTGCGTTGAACCTGTCCGCTTTCGTCGCGATTTCGGCGTACTTCTTCGAATCGCTCAGATTACCTTGCAGGAAATATATAAACGATAGGTTCGTAGCGGCCTGGCATTTGACCGGGGTGTCTTTCTTTTCGAAAGTCTTCAGGATCTGCACGGCTTGATTGAAATCGCGTTCTTTCAGATACATGAGAGCTTTGTGTATCTCCAAATCGTTAGCCAGGGCGAGACAGGGAGAACTTTTGACTTGTTCTATGCACCAGTCGAATCCAGCCGCAAACGTGCCTTCGATGGCCGGCGCGATCACTTTGGCAGCCGACAGTATCGCCCACTCTGCGGTGGATCGCATTTGCCTTTCTATTTGCCTCAAAGAGTCGTTTTTTATCGCATCCAAGTACACGCTTTCCTGCGGGTTTTCTGGATTTCCCGTGTACTTCTCTTCATCGTCAATGCCGAGATTAACGGAAAGCAGTTTTTGAAACGATATCTTCATTTTGTCTTTATCGCCGAGAGCAAAATAGCAGAGGATTAAATTGAATCCCGTCCGAAAACCGGGCTTCTCCTGCATGATGTGGTCATAGGACGACGCGGCTTCGTTGTACTGTCCCATTTTCAAGAACACGGAGCCGATGTTCTGCATGATCTGTATTCTCAATTCCTTGTGCGTGTTCGGGACTTGGTCCAGCGCCATCCTGTAGTACTTGATGGCTTTCGCGTACTGGCCTTGTTTGAAGTAGATATTGCCTATGTTCACTTTGAGACGGCCGGCGTTGCTGAACATTTTGTTTTTCACGATTACGTTGTAGCTATGCAACGCTTCCGGGTACATTTCGTTAGCTTCGTACTGGACTGATAGGTTGAACAGGACTGCGTATGTCAAATCGAGGTTAATGTTTTCACTTAACCCAGATTGTTCCCTTTGTCGCACCAATTGCCGTTCATGCCGGCCGGCGATTTTGGCAGTGTCCAGCGCTAGGGCGTAATTACCGCTGCTTTGCGCCACAACACTCTCCTCAATCAGCTTACATACTTTTTTCTCAAGTGCTTTAATCTTTTCTTCGGGAGTGTTCTGAGATAGGGGGTCTAAAGACGGTGCCATTGCGGATGTATTGTCTAAACCGCCAATGCCGAGAGGATCAAATCCAGAGCCTGGAGCCAGCTTTGACGAAAAACCGGCAGGACCAACTGATGTCATTGGTCTTGCGCTTCCTTCTTGGATAGCACCGGTGCCAAGTCGTCCAAATGATGAAGGCGGAGGCTTAATTGGCTTATTTAGCCCAGTCCCGGGGATCCCATTGGTTCGTCTAAGACCTGTCATGGGCGGCCTCTTTCCGTGACTAGTTTTCACAGCTTGAACGAAGCCTGCGTCCTCGTTCATGTCGTCGGTCTTGTACATTGGATTGTCATTGTCGAACGTGTACATGTCATCGGTCTCTTCTTCAGTGACGAGACGCAGGTTTCTCAGGTCTGCCATATTTTATTTTAGTAGTTACAGATGCTTGAGGTAATAATGAAGATGGAAATCAGCAACCCTTTTTTGGCATTTTTACAAGGATAAAAGCACTGTGTTGGTGATGTTGTGCGTCATTATTAAAAATATGAAAAAATCCCACTCAGCGACTACTTTTTCATTCCCGTGCTGGCCATGGCAGTGGTACTGCTAGTTTTGCTTATAGGTGAATGGCACACGCACTACCGGTCTAATATCGCTATTGAACCAAACTAATTGAAATCATAGTGCATATGCATGTCCATTATTACTTGGTACTGGTAATTCACAAAAGAACTATACCTGCTCATAACCTAATCAAGAAACAGACTCGACTAAATCACTGATTCTGTCAGAGTTTGCCTTTAAACGAATTTACTGAATGATTTATCCATGAAATCGACACCCATAAAACGCAGTAATTGAATATTCATGATTTTCTTTCTCGGTGATACATACCTGAATTAGTTATGTCTAAATACAAT
The DNA here is from genome assembly GCF_051294905.1 of Botryllus schlosseri. Classification (NCBI taxonomy): domain Eukaryota; kingdom Metazoa; phylum Chordata; class Ascidiacea; order Stolidobranchia; family Styelidae; genus Botryllus; species Botryllus schlosseri. The sequence continues at coordinate 19,500,637 of NC_137245.1, read as the reverse complement.
TCTGGATATACCACCCAATAGCAATTTGTACCAGATGTACATCCCCGCTTATACGGCCAGCGTAAAGATACGGCCCTGTTTGGAATCGGTGCCCTGAGCTCACACTATATTTTATTTTTTAATTATTTTTTATTAAATCATCGCTGCTCACCTGATATATCAGGCGAAAAGGCCAGCGATTCCAATCAGGGACACAGCCACAATAAGAATACCATAGCATGAGAGTTGGGGGCTCAGCTTGAAAATATCCTCTTTCCCGGAACCAGACCTATGTTCAGTATGAGGGGGGACTTTTAGCATTGGCTTTATCTTGACCCGAGAGATCCAAGGAATTGCAAATTTGCTAAAATTGGGCAGAAACCTAGAGCCAAACTCATCTAGACAGTCCCTGCCTGAAATCTCTAAGCAGTAAGCATTAGCATTAGGGTTGTCCATAATTTGGAAAATCTTACAAATCCTCGGTTGTAATGTCTTATTCGATAGATTATTGATAAAAAACGACACTGAGCCTGAAAGAAGCTCACAGAAAGGCCGTTTAGATTTCGTACAAAGCGTTTGAAAGTAGCTGCCGAAGAATGGGCGTGCCACCGACCATAGAACGGCGAGAAGACTAGTAATCAAGAAACCACGGCTCTTGATTGGATAATCGGCTATGCTTCAATGACCATGTCAGCAGCAGCTTGCTGATTAGGTGAACAAGGAGTCTGCTACTGGCGGCGATTCTGAAAGCGCATTGTATGTAGGTTGACAGATAATGATTTAGGATTGATTAAGGGTATGTTGAGGTACGAAATACATGATGAACAAACAACAGCTGCTTCACAAAAACGTCTAAAGCATGACTGCTTTATTGTGAAAGAAACCGCCGTAGCCTATATGCCTTGTTTTCAACGAGGGAAAGCATAGGCGCTTATGCAAGTGGCGACGGATTCCTAGTTTCAAAAATAATATATCATTATTGAATACAAAGATAAAGCTTAACAATGACACTATAGTTTGTGTGATCTCATTGGGTTCAGGTTGTAGTACATAGTTGAAGTTTTGAAAGCTCTAAGGGTCGGCTGAATCAGCGGGTTATGCTTGGCACTTGTCAGATGCTTGCATCAAACTGTATTCACTTGCAAGTGTTGTCAGAGTCCTTGATGATGACGCAGAAAAGAGGCGTAAAAGTAAGCACATAATATGCCGGATATGATATGTCAAATTCCTTAATAATCGCGCAGAAAAGGGGTGTAAAGGTAAAAACAGACAATGCTGCATAGTGCATAGTATCCAGCGTAGTTTGCATATCATATCAAGCAGGGCCTGTGCATGCATTTAAACCTCGTTTCTGCGACATCATTAGGGACTTTGAAAACATTTACAAGTGAATTCAATTTGCTGCAAACATCTGATGAGTGCTAAGCCTAACCGTCTGATTCAGCCGATCGCTAGAGCATTCAAAACTTCAACTATGTACTGCAACCTGAGCCCAATAAGATCACCTAACTTATAGTGTCATTGTTAAGCTTTATCTTTGTATTCAATAATGATATATTATTTCTGAAACTAGGAATCCGTCGCCACTTGCATAAGCGCCTATGCTTTCCCTCGTTGAAAACAAGGCATATAGGCTACGGCGGTTTCTTTCACAATAAAGCAGTCATGCTTTAGACGTTTTTGTGAAGCAGCTGTTGTTTGTTCATCATGTATTTCGTACCTCAACATACCCTTAATCAATCCTAAATCATTATCTGTCAACCTACATACAATGCGCTTTCAGAATCGCCGCCAGTAGCAGACTCCTTGTTCACCTAATCAGCAAGCTGCTGCTGACGTGGTCATTGAAGCATAGCCGATTATCCAATCAAGAGCCGTGGTTTCTTGATTACTAGTCTTCTCGCCGTTCTATGGTCGGTGGCACGCCCATTCTTCGGCAGCTACTTTCAAACGCTTTGTACGAAATCTAAACGGCCTTTCTGTGAGCTTCTTTCAGGCTCAGTGTCGTTTTTTATCAATAATCTATCGAATAAGACATTACAACCGAGGATTTGTACGATTTTCCAAATTATGGACAACCCTAATTAGCATACTAAGCATACCGATGCTGTTCCTGCTGTTTAATTACAGCTGTTAGATACGGTTGCGGGTCATTGCTCTGTAGCTGATGATCCAGAACTCGTTTCTTCAGCTGTAAAATGTAACAGACAGAATATTCGGAAATGAGCAGGAATTAGAATTTGCATTTTTTTTTAAATGTGTTTTAATAATACGGTCGGATATAGATTTACAATATTATGCAGCCGGATTTGCACTTGTACAATGTACATGTTGTGGAAGAAATAGGTGCAGTTAGGGTTGAAAGTCAGAGCATTTTTTCAGACTCTGAACTCCAAACTGTGCTACATTAGGCATAGTATAATCTAGCCTAGTGGTAGGTCTAATAAGGTTAATCACACATCTGTTCTATTGTAAATTACTAAACTCAATTACTAAACTCATCGACAAGATAGCGTAATGGTTAAGCGTCCGGCTTCTTGATCGGTAGGTCGTGGGTTCGATTGCCGTCCGGGTCAGACCAAAGACCTGATTAGTAACACTGGTATCCATGGCTTCCCTGCTTGGCGCTCATGCATTACTGAGATAGCATGGAGGGGTGGTGCATGACTTAGAAAGCCGTAAAGGCTATATCTGCACTTCCTTGTCCAGCGGCATATGCACATCATGCACTCATGTTATGCATATGCGCAGATCGTGTGTATGTGTATCATGAGTCGGTGTATATGCCGCAAAAACATCAAGGACAAAAATAAACTGCGTCCTTTCCTTTTCCTTTCCTTTTTCCATCTATATTATGTCTATACAGCTCGGTAGTTGAAACTGAAACTCTGTCATGGTTCGCTTACCTCCGTGGTAAACTGGGTTGACTGGACGTCTGTTTCTAGAAAGTTGAAAGTACAGTGGACGGAAAAGCAGGGTAAAAACTGTTGCTTACCAAGGTTGATAAAGCGGCTCGAATAGCTTAGAGATTTGGTTGGATATCGCTCAATAAGAAGCCTTAAACGCGGACACTATGGCACAAGCCGCAGTTAATCTTTTCTGCCACAGCTGCGGACAACGTTCTGCTGCTTCTTCAAATGTGAGTAGCGCACGCCATATATGCTATATTTTCTCATTGCCGTATTTATTAAATGAATTGCCGTAGGACACCGGTGCCAGTGGAGGACTTGTACACACTAGAGGAGATAGCTTTCATTAATCATCTAAATTCTTCATTCATTATACAATTAGTGGGTCAAGTGTAGAATACGGCCACCTCGAGAAAGTGACCCCCATGACCATCACCGATTAATGCTGCACATGAACATCTCAAAACTCTTAGTGTTTCACATGACATCAATAAATGCTTCCCATGAACACGTCGAATTTTTTTTTGCCTGTGTAGAGACGGATATTAGGGTTGGGGGACGGGGGGATATTAGGGTTAGGTTAGGGCAATATTAGGGTTAGGTTAGGGGTAATATTAGGGTTGGGGGACGGGGAAATTAGGGTTGGGTTAGGGGATATTAGGGTTGGGGGACGGGGAAATTAGGGTTGGGTTAGGGGATATTAGGGTTAGGTTAGGGGTAATATTAGGGCTAGGTTAGGGGTGATATTAGGGTCAGGTTAGGAGTAATATTAGGGCTAGGTTAGGGGTAATATTAGGGTTAGGTTAGGGGTAATATTAGGGTTAGGGGTAATATTAGGGGTAATATTAGGGTTGGGTTAGGGGATATTAGGGTTGGGGGACGGGGAAATTAGGGTTGGGTTAGGGGATATTAGGGTTAGGTTAGGGGTAATATTAGGGCTAGGTTAGGGGTGATATTAGGGTCAGGTTAGGAGTAATATTAGGGCTAGGTTAGGGGTAATATTAGGGTTAGGTTAGGGGTAATATTAGGGTTAGGGGTAATATTAGGGGTAATATTAGGGTTGGGTTAGGGGATATTAGGGTTAGGTTAGGGGTCACGCCAATCCTAATATTACCCCTAACCTAACCCTAATACTGCCCCTAACCTAACCCTAATATCCCCTAACCCAACCCTAATATTCCCCCTAACCCAACCCTAATATCCCCGTCCCCTAACCTAACCCTAATACCCCCCTACCCCAACCCTAATATCCACGTCCCTCAACCCTAATATTACCCCTAACCTAATCCTAATATCCCCCTCCGCCAACCGTACCGTAATACCCCCCCCCCCCGCCAGCCCTAATATCAGTCTCTCCACACAGGCAAAAACAATTTATTTTGTCGTGTTCATGGGAAGCATTCGTTGTTTTAATGTGAAACACTGATCGGTAAAGGTCATGGGGATCACTTCTCGCGGTGGCCGTATTCTACACTTGACCCCAATTAGTTCTCCCAGAGTCCCAGGAGTCCTATCAAATCAACATGTTTTGTGGCCCTGTGGATATAAAGCTGTATCAGCTGTATCACCCTGTGGATATCATATAAAGCTGTATCACTCTGTGGATATAAAGCCGTATCAGCTGTATCACCCTGTGGATATAAAGCTGTATCACTCTGTGGATATAAAGCTGTATCAACTGTATCACAGCTGTATCCCGATAGGCCGATTTTATCATGAATTATTGAAAATTTTTGCGCTTCACGCTGGCTCACTAAACATTACAACAATAATTTCGTGGCCAAAGCGAACAATGTGATGGGGAACGGTTTATCACCCTATAAGAGCCCAAGATTCAAGTTTTTTTGGGGAGCCTGACGTAGTGCTATTTTGTTCCTGCCAATGGGTATACACACCCGGAGAAGTTTAATTAATTATTATTCGAGGGGTCCTACCTTTTCAAACACACCTCACTCAGCTCTACCAGTCGGCGGTCGGTAGCCTAAATTAGATTACGTGAGCAGAGAGACGTTAAAAAAATCGATAGCAATCTATATGCAATTCCTGATCATATATTGACCGACTCAATCATGAAATATAGAAATTTATCTTTCTTCGCGCGTGTAGGCGAGCAGAGTGATACCTGGGTGAATCTCGGTACGGTTTGTCTATAATATAGGAGCAGCAATGATTCTCAATGTTAAAGTAATTAAAAAAATAATAATAAAAAAATCAAGAATTGTTTGAACACAAGACACATACGGTAAGACACATACGATACATACGGTAAGATTGTTGAATAGTTGTGAACCTTATAAGTTGTAACAGGACTTGAATCGCTGAATGCACCTCAGAAACTTGATGGCATTTCCACAGCCTGTTCCCATACACAACAATCTATACCTGCACTATAGAAATCCATTGATGTCTAATCAGTCAAATAGTAAGAATTAGGCAGCTTCATGACACACAGCTGCCAGAAACCTTGAATTAATGTATTAAAAAGGGATAGGGCTATTTGTGATGTAGGCAAAATGTACTGCAATTACACGAGACGTTAAATCTATTGAACAATAAATAAATATTAAATCCATTGAACAATAAATATGCTGGTGTTCCACATCTGCAATTTTATCAAGGCTCACCGTGTTCCGCACATGCTCTTATGGAAAATGTGTCGACTCGATTTTCGTATTGTACTTATGAAATGTCTGTTCTTTTCAACAGGATTTACAATGTCCGGGTTGCCAGTCTGGGTTCGTTGAACTCATAGAAGATAGCCACCCGCTGTAAGTTTAATATCAATGGTTCTACCTGTATGGTTTTTGTAGATATAGGCTAATGATGCTAGTTATTGGGGGTAGCCTATTGCAAAATTTATGAGTGATCGTATTATTTGTCTGGGTACCATGCCTTCAAAAACAATTTTTTGCTAATTACTCGGTAAAGAGAAATGTCGAAAGTAGGCCTATTATATTTAATAGGTTTTAAAATCAAAGTTTTGTATAGATTTTTTAAAGCTTACCCTTTTTTCACTCATGTCGTGCCAAAGCAATCGGTGTGGATCTAAAGTTTATTTACCATGACGATTCGACTAGGAGTGGGTCGCATGGTGCCCTGAGAAGTGTCAAGCACTTTCTATTCCCATTGGTGATTGAACATGTGCAACAGCAGAATGCAGATTAGCACTGGAAGCTTCACAGTTTTCGTTATTTTGTGATGATGTTATATCCGTGCTATTTTCAAAGTTTGAATTGAAAAAAATTTCATGTCCATGACCACCCAATTGAGCACGCAGAATATAAAAAAGGAGATAGGCTGATGTGTGTTGCATGAATTGATCATTCAATAAGGAGGCTTCTTTTTACTGGAATACCTGTCAATTTTCTACCAAAAAAAATGACGCCGGATAGTTAACTCGATCTGGAAATAATCTCGTCATGTAATATTGGCCAATAATTTTTGCTTAAAAAATACTTGAAAGCTTCATGTAATGGCATTGTTGACAATTGTTTCTGTTTCCTTAGAAGTTGATACTTGATATTAGTTTTGAGACCATTTTTTCTCGACGCCAGTCAGCCGTCTGATCTTCCAAACTCGTTTCACAGCTACAATATACTCTCCGTTTCTCTTATAGGTCAGACATGACAAGTGCCGAAACTGACTTAACTCCTCAAGAGACTACTCTCAGGGTCAGTACGCATTTTGACTAATTTCAACCTCTGCCAATACAATCTTTTCTGTCATTTTTCAGCTTTTAACAAATAGTTTATTCAATTCTTTCCACGACGTAAACCCACCGGAAGACGATACCAGGGCTCCTCCAGTGTTTCAAATACCGGTACGGACGTATCCCCAGACCACTAATGAAACAGGTATGTGATATATGATTTGGAATGTAGCAGGTCAGGTCAAGGAGCTACTATATACGATATCATCAGTAACTTAGGAAAGATAGTACAGTCGAACAGATTCCCTATTCCTTTTTGTAGTCATAGCCAATTTTCTCCATTTTGAAATATTCCACAACCGATCCCTATAATTTATCCTCGAAATGTAGAGAGAATTCTTTCTTCGTGACATGATAGTGAAACAGCATGAGATGTATGACTATGGGTATATTTCATTCCTGTGCTGTTGGTTTCTCGTTGTTTTAAAAACAAAATTCTTGCCTACACTCTTCACACTCCCATTTCATTGTCATCATTGCATCGCAGCCGTAAAATTCACTCCGCATTTCTGCCCACAGCACCTACTGATGTACACTGCTGACGTGACTTAGCCAAAGAGCTCGAAGTAAATATATTTAGCTGTGCATTTCAGTAGTAATGGTAGCACAAGCAGTACTAAACTTCTCACCAAATTCATTATTTTCCATGTATCTCCACGACCACAAAATGGCCATATGACTTACAGGTTAATAGCACTACTTTGAATGAAATGGTTGTGAACTGACTGGAGCAGTTAGATTTCTCTTTATCTAACGAGTCCTGATAAACAATTGAGCTGCCACTGTAGTGTTGAATTAAATAATCAACTGTGTAGCTTTTCAGGACATGTGGATTCTGCATGGCCAACATAACCTTCTTCCCAGCTTACTGCGATCAGAAGCAAATTCACAGATAATGGTCTCTTTAGACGTCGACGTCGGACATAGAAACGGCCGAAGTACGGGAGCCGCATCATCCGTCAGATCCTCCTATCCTAACACGCGAAGGAGATTTCATCTCAGATTCGGGTATGCATAATTTCCCCGTGTTGGGTGTGCAGATGTTTGCGTTGCGGAGTCTTGATAAGCCACTATCACAAGGCATTGCAAAGAATGCACCCACAAGGTTCCTTCTGATTTCGTTTAAATCTGGCCAGCATGGCAATAGATACTTGCGGATATTGACTGTCATTTGAGAAACATATTATCCTGTATGCCGCCTGCCTGACAGCTTATTTCATCGCTATTCATGGTGGGAAAGTTGACGTGGGCCGGTGGTTGAGAACCACTGGTTTCAAGTGTGCTGCTGGGCTGGGCATAACAGTATTAGTTCTGCACCACGTAAAGATGAATGGGTATATTTTCGACCATACCAACTTTGTTGGACTTCATGAAAATGCTGTGTGTTGATCACGGCGTGACAGAAATGTTATTACTGGTAACGTTCGTAGCTTCTTGCTACATGTTTCCGGATGATGCGATACGATGTCGAGGTTTGAGAATAAGCATCTTAATTATATTTCTCGTTGATAACATTATAACTTTGACTATGGTTGTAGTACAACAAATCTTAATTGTGTCTACCATAATGCTTGATGTAACTACTTGAATTCTTCATAGGTCCGGATTTCGTTAAAATAAGGCTCTTTTCGTGTAAAAATTTGCCAGTATTAGGTCGAAAAGTTTTTTCCGACAAACTACTTCGTAACGACAGACAGTCCCAACCAGAAAGGAAGAGAAGTAGGAGAATTCTAACATTATGTGAGGAAACAGCTAATTCACATACATGAGGGCAAAATTTTGACTTTATTGAGTTTTTTAAGGTCAAAATATTTTGTTGTTTGGGTCACAAGAAGAAATCTCCCTAATTATAACTAGCTTATTACTAGAAAGATGCATGTAATTTTAGTGCCGGTTCGACTCGAATCATTCTAATTAATACTCGGTTTTGCTTCGAGTACTCGAATCACCATGCCCACTGCCCTAGCCGTGAGCAGAGGTTATATCTTTCGGCAGGCGACGAGGAAATCGCGCCGGAAACTCCTCCGCTTCCGAAGAGACCTTCCCCGCGCCCGCTGACATGTTCGGCAATTTTTCTATCGAAGGGTAAGCGAAGTTCTCTCAGTTGTCTGTCTGCACGTCACTTCAGTTGCATGTCGAGCCCTTCTTCCTCACGGTACGGCCATACGGCTATTATAATTTTGAAGGTTTTGCGACTGTGACACACGGCGTTTTCATCACCTTCATTGCCGTTGGAGGATAGTGAAATCAACTGTATTTTACCTTAAGGATAGTAGCTCCACTGCCGGTATTGCTTGTAATGAAGGCTCTGCTTTTACGCGTCAGATTTTGGAGAAAAAGTAGGCCTGCTTTGTGAAGCAGAAAGTAGTTGTAGAGTTATTCTGATCATCAATTTTCTATTGTATCGCGGCATCTACTGCTCACGCACACCCTTGTTACGTTGTTAGTCATTCTGTGTTAATCACTGTGACGCACTTTTCGACGCGACGTGTGGGACGTTGGCTGGTAGGATACAAGAATAGGAAGTGTCGTTCATACTGCTTTTCAAGACTAATGAGCAGATGTAGTCAAAGCAGCCGGTAAAACAAAGTAGAACGCCGTAAATTTCTACTCAATTGCAAGCAGAAGTAGGAATTTCCCAGACACGACAAAACTACTTGGAACGGATGTACAAAATGAAGGGGTGAAAAGTAGTTAAGTTTCAAAATTAGATGGGATCAAGAAATCATATCGCCGCTGTGGAAGTATCTCATGTCCACTTACTTGAATTTTGATATCCATGTTTCAAATTTGGAGAAAGTCAGTCTTTGGTCATATCTAGGACACGGTTATGTTTGTCACGTATTTTCAAAGTTAACCATCGCCGATAGGGTTACGGTACGTCCTCTTTTAAGAGGGTTTGTCCTCTTTTTTGACATTTTTGAAAGTGTCCTCGGAGTACGCCCAAATGTCGTCTTTTTTAGAATTTGTCCTCTTTTTCGAAAATGTTGGTTAAATGTATTTTGAAATTCAACTGAGATCTAGGAAATCAGTACTCGAGTAACGGCCTGACGGGTTTTTCGGGAGTTGAGCCAGAAAGTTGACCTTTTTTTAGTCGACCAACGAAAGCGTGTATTTTTGGGGTCGAGTCGGAAAAATGCCCTTTTTTAGTCAACCAAAACTCGCAATAACTTTACCAATTTTTCCGAATTTCCGCTCCAGTAGGCCTATTGTAAGTCAGGTATTTTTAAGAAGTGTCCTGTTTTTAGATTACCTGAGAGCTCTACAGCCGAACAAAGATATTTGAAAACTATTTTCGATTCTTTAAACAATATCTAGTGCCGTTTAAGCCTTTCGTGTTCTACATCATACCGTCATCCGGGAAATCTGTAACCTGCAGTCGTTCATTTTGTAATTCCACTTGGCTGCGATCGACCCGTGTTTTGAGCACTGGAATTACATTGCGTGAGATCGTATTTCTCACGACCGACGATTGATTTTTGCGGTCGGCCTGACATCGATTCAATCCTGCGATATAAAATGACTCTAATTCTGCTTCTTTGAAACAGGATCATACGTCAGGTCATGACGGAACAATTGCAAGGAGGTTCCGAACACAATTTACCCCAGTTAGTATGCTTTTGTGTATTTTACACGGCCGATTGTATTTTATAATCTAAGTTATTGTTGTTTTTGGCATATCACGTAAATGTAAAGCCTCCAAAAATCCATAGCACGGATAATGGTGATTATTCTGATCGGTTGGCAGTTTCGTAACCTGAATTTACTCCGGCAAAGCGGCAAATTCGGTTTGGTTGAGCTAATCGGAGTAGACAGTCCGAAAATTGTGAAACTTGGATTCGTGTGGCGTAAAACAGTTGAAACCGTCTGCGTTTACCGTATACAATCACAGAATTCTATTATTTCAGCAGTGGCATGTTTCCGTTACACGGAAATCCAGGAGATTACGCGTGGGGCGCGAATGGAATTGATGATGTCATCACTCAGGTAAACAGGAGAGTGTTTATCGCGGCAGTCGCATGTTCGATTTGAGAGTCTGTGTGCAGGGAATGTATTTTCTAGGTTTTACATGCACGATTGTTTCACAGACTGAGGTTACCACAACTGCTTCTGTTCCTCAGTCGCTCTGAACTAAGAAAACATTGTTTCACTTGGGTGCCGGAAAGTTCCCTTTTCCAAACAGATTCATTAGCTACTGGTTTTGTGTCATGTCATGTCTCATCTGCGTTGATGTAGCATTGCCATGGCCAGCGCACATGGCCGCGTCTGATGGCATCGCAATGACATGACGCCACGAAGCACAGGTTAATTCACTACGCTAACAATGCTAGAATCTGGCAGAGGTGATCACAGTAGTTAGTGTAGCTAACCATAGATTTCCACTAAATCACAAGTAGAAGGAGCAATTTCAAGACACGTCAAAAGTACTTGAGTAAGTAGATTTGGTCGAGGAAACACATACTTTTAGCAGTGAATCGGAGATGGCTGCTTTTGAAATTGCGAACTGCATTCAAGCTAAATCACCAAGGACGATACAAATTAGTGAAATCATCTAAGAGATCAGGGGTTCTTGAAGTATGGGTCGCAAAGACTATAATTTTGGATCGCGATGGCTGCAGTGCAAGCTTTTAATATGGATGTAATATTTGTTGAATTTTGTGCGATTTCCTAAGGGTGGTTTGTCATATATAAGGTCACTGTGTCGGGCACTATAGTCAATAAACGAGACACTTAGAATACTTGTTACTACAATATGGCTCAATCATTAATATATTAATATATGTCGACCTTTGTCCGATTCTTGAAAATAATGTGCCCCAATTTCAAATCGCGTGTGCCAGACATGTTGCATTGCGTGCATCGTCTACGCCAGTGGTTCCCAAACTTTTTCGGTGTGAGGGCCAAATTTAGAATTTCAGAGTATGGTCGGAGCCGCACGAATACTATACGGCTATGAAACGGACCCAAACAGTCATCATGACTATTTCGGAGTAGTTTTATTGCCCTGGCGAGATTTCAAAACTGTACACTGTTTACCGCTACTTGTCTGCTGCATTGGGTGTCCCTTGAGTGAATCAGCTTTTCTCGCCTAAACGCGCGAAGCGCGAGAAATTTCTTTAGTTTCATGACTGAATCGGTCAATATGATCGGGAATTGCATGTATTGCTATCAATTTTCATCATGTCCATGTTCACGTAATCTGATTTACCGGTAGAGCTGAGTGAGGTGTGTTTGAAAAGGTATAGCCCCCCTCAATAGTAAACATGTCCGAAGGTATACCCGTTGGCAGGAACGTAACAGCACTTCGTCAGGACCCCGCCTGTCCGCTTTTGCCACGAAATTAAAGTTGTACTGTTTAGTGAGACAGCGCGACGCGCGAATATTTCGATAATTCATGATAAAATCGGTGAATAAGATCGGGAATTGTATGGTTGTCCTCTTTGCCCACGTAATCGGATTTACCGGTAGAGCTGAGTGAGAGGTGTCTTTGAAACTGCAGACATCTTCGGGGGGGGGGGAGGGCGGACCCCTAGGTATGACTTCTTTACATGATGTTATTTCGTGACCTGTCTGCTATATCAAAAAATGTAGAATTGCCCACACCTACTAAACTGAAAGATCACACGATTTCAGATTGGTATTTCTTCACTGGCATATAATATTCTTTCCTGCGGAATGGTATTTGTATTGTGAGGTTCAGATTGCCAAGACAAGAACATTCGGCGCCAGTCATTTAGGCGCCTATATGGACAATTAATCCTATATGTATTTTGTATATATAACGAAGTTTTTGTTATCTCGAAATTATTTACCATTTTTTCAGGATTTTCCTCCGGTTTTCAAAGTTATTAATACCGATTTAAATCTATAGCTACTGCTCGTTCAACTGGAAAGTTAAGGCACATTGCATTGAAACAGCAGTGACGCAATGTTAGCAGTATATACTCACAACTTTCCGGCAATTATAGAAGTAAAAACTACAGAGGCCAAGCCAAGCAAGAGTATTTTATTAATATAAATTTTATTTTTTGTCATAAATCGATTTCTTAATATATTAATATATTTTGGGGGCCGCAAGAAGGCTATCTGGGGGCCGCGCTTGGGAATCACTGGTCTACGCGTTCTCTATGTGTCATGCATTCCCGTAAAACGTGGCATACTAATATTAATTATGTATTCCTGTTGATGTGTGAGGCTTGGGTCGCGAGATGTCATTAAAACTCAGACTTGGGTCGTGGTCTAAAAAGTTCAAGAACTGCTGCAATAGATATTCTGTTCAGTCACTGTGATGCAGGGGCTATTTCGCACGTTTTATCTCCTAAAAGTGATGTAATTTCGTCTTAAACTGCTTTCTACTTTACAAAAAATCAAATTATGCAGAAGTTTGGCCTAAAAAACTGTTCAAGCCGAAGTGGAATTAAATAGTGTCATAATATTAGCACCTGAACTGGTTTTATCTCTGGAATAAGTCCCTGTATGGCTCAACTTGACCGGATCAGTATTTCGATATATGAACAATTGAACATATGAGGTTCCGACACTTGAGCATGAGGAGTTGGAGTTAGAATTTGGGTAAGGATTATTTTTCAAGCTTAGGTTTGGAGTTGAGAATGATTCATGGTTTACAAAGTCACATGTTCCTGTGTCACATGCTCATCTGTCGTTTCCCATTGTGTCCCAGGTCGCCTGTGAATTTGACATAGAACTGTACTAATTATTATGGATGCGATGCATCGATATTGTATTCATAAATTCAAAAATGAATGTTTCACTGAATATGAGCGTGAATTGTGATGTACGGCACTTGGTATGTATATATTTATGTATTCGGGCTACGGGTTAGGGACCGGCATATGGCGAATTCACTGGTAAGTGGTAACCTTGTCGCATGCTCAAATGTCTGGCAACCGATTCTACCGTTTGTCGTAGAGCAGCAGACTGTTGTGTGATTTATCGACTCGCAAGGCGTCGCCACAGCGCAGTTCACCAAGCCTGTTTCGAGCGCAATCGTCTCGTTGAACTTACGACTTTTCGCGCCGCGCGAGCAAGACAGCACAGCATCATTACATACCGTTTACTAGTTGTTGGTTTACAATAGTTGAGTACACACGGCGTGATAGATATCTGCCGCGAGACAAATATCGGTCGCTGTGTCAACACGATCCGCTATTTGCACGTAATAACCGTCGGCTGTTCTCTTGATGTGCGCGCGGCTAGCCGAACATTGCCGAACGGCTACTCCATATCGTGGCGTCGTTTAGCGGTAGCGCGTGAAGTAATTGGCGTGTTGCCGGCGGTAGTGTGGAATTGAGAGGTGTGGGTTTTTAAGAAGTGCAGTTGTTCCGCATTGTAATTTTTTCTCGTGTCACTATTAGGGTTGGGTCGCTGTTTTCGAAGTTAGTAACACATGTCAGAGTCGACAGCTATCATGTATTATTTTCTTTGTGATCGCGTAAAAGGTGCATTAGCTATCGAGATTACAGCGTGTCATTGGGGAGTAAACCCTCATCACGCCGGTCGTTCGCGACTCTGCTACGCACGCGGCGCTACAACAAAACATGTTGTGGCCTCGGACCTTCACAGCGTCTCCTGTTTGCGTAGTAATATGCTGACTCTTTTCGCGATCAAGCGACTCTCTCCGAGCTGTGGCCATCAGGGCTTCGGCAAAATCTAGTACCTGAGTGGTTCGATTCAATTTAGCATGGCTGAATTATTTAGTTAACGAGGCACACATAGCACACCTGTGTAGATAGGATTAATTATTTTATGTTGTGCTGGTCCGGTTTCAATAACAATGTACCGTAATTGAAATTGTAATTGGGTGAAAATTTTATCAAATTACAATTACACAAAATAAAAATGCTCGAATTAGAATTACAATTACATGAAAAATGTAATAAATTACATTCATCTCAATTATAAGTTACAATTGATCAGACTCTGGTGCATATCAAGTGGAGATCATAAAGTTGGCTGATCCGGCAGAATGCTAATAGCTTGATTAAAAACTGCTAATCGCGACGCGTAGCGTTGGACAAGGTAATGCGCGATGATTACTAGGGCGTAGGGCCATTTGAAGTCATTAAAGTCGTATTTTTTTCTATGCATCAGTAAGTCGTGAAATAGATTCTAACGCTAAAACCGCATCCCTATGAGGTATATTAAGAAAGTTATGAAGTAATATAAAGTCACATTTTGCTTGTTTGCTCATAAATCAGCATTTTAAGTTATATAGTCATAATTTTGAGTTATAAAGTCATATTGTTGTATACTTAAATAAAAAGTACAATTTAAGCGGCGAAGCAGTCAAACACTAAGAAACTAAGGTACTCGTTACACGTTGGTGTTGGGGTAGCTGGTTGATTGCTGCTCAATATGATGCAGAGAAACTTTCACAAGTGAAAGAAATAGTCAATGCGTGGGAAGGTAAAGGAGTTGTTGTAAAGAGCGTTAAAAATTCAGTCTACGATCCAAATTTGACTAGTCAGTTAACAGAAATATGCCTCCACTATAACAAGATTTCAAACTTAATACTCAAAATGGTAAGTTGTACGTTGGGTCTCACCGTCAAAGAGTCCCATGCTGATCTAAATGCCTTTGATTTCGGAAAAGATCCATTCGAGCTCAAAAATTACATTAGGAAGCGATTGGACAAAAACCACATTAAACAAATTATGGAGCTGCGGAGACAAGACAATTCGCCAGCGCTTTATGCAAAACTGCAGAAATGTCAACCCACATCAGCGTCTGTGGACCGCTCATTTTCCTTACTACAGTCATTTTACGTCCAACTTCAAAAACTCTAACTTTCCACGCTACTTGAAACTACTTCTACAACAGTTGTTTAAAATAAAAATGGATGTGTGTTACTGTTATGTTGCGTATGTTTCACTCTTTAGTTCCATGAGTGACGTTGTCCGCATGTGAAAATACACGATTCTCACATAATGTCATATTTTCCAAAAAATAAAGACATATTATTGATTTTTAAGTTCATATAAAAATGGCCCTAATGATTACTTGCGCGTCCCGAGTTTTCAATCAGGTGGTGTTATCTGTTGCATCATAATGCGAAAACATGTTGTTGTCAATTTGGCTGAATGAAACGGCAGCCTGCCGATAAAGATACTGCGACTGTCAAAGGTAGAATTATCGCCGTCGCGAAATCAAAGTCTATGCCATCGGTACGGTACAGCGAAAAAAAAGTGGATTTTAGAATATTGATACATATATCGTCCGCAATGGTGCTTATATAATGTTGACGGTCTGATTGTTTAGTGAAGCCATTGCCTAGGAGACATTATCGGATATATTTGTGAGTAGGAATGTTACGCAGTGTTCACTGCATAGTTCGTTCTGGTTAATTAAATCATTAGATTGAAACTGACATTATGCGCTGCCAGCTGCAGGCTTCCTTAATCCTGGGTTGTTAAATCTTGATGAACGCGATAACCGACTTCATCGATAATCCAACGTCATGATCTCCGCTCTAAGTTGTGAAAGTCGGGATGAGAGAGTGCTCCGAAAAAGTGGCATCGTTACTGGCCTCCTCTAATTGCGACTCTGCAACATCCTATCTCGCAAACGTCGATATTATAGATAATTCGCATCCGATGTTTGCTAATGAACTCCGTGTCCCACAGACGGCATGGTATCTCCGCGTATCTCTATCTCCCTATCATCACATTTAGCTTTCGGCTAGCGGCCGCGGTCACGTTGTACATTAACCCGTCGTGTTGAACTTGTTGACCTGCGCGAAGCACCTGCGCGACCCCCGCCGATGCGCGTAATCCACTCACGTCGCCGAGAACACAATCCGTCACCCTTCGCGTCTAGAGTGCGAATTACTAGCGATACTCTCTGCACGCTCGGAAATCAACCCGATACCCGGCGTCGTGAAATGCAAAGTCGGGTCGCGATTTCAGTGGTACATTCGAACGTGTGCTGCGGTGGCTGTTTTGCTAAAGGAATACGACCCCGCGGACCATATATATTCTTTGAAATTACTTCAGTAAGTTTCAGACGCTCCATTTTCTACTTCCACTTGAAATCGTTTAAGAATCGCTGCTTCTCTACTTGTTATTGAGAAAAAAATTACGGCCTGCTACTTCTACCTGATAAGCAACGTTGGCTACTTTGACCATCTTTATTAACTGCGGTCAATCATTGTTAACCGCGGTCAAGAGTTCGCGGACGCGTTCCGCCGACTTCGAAAGGCCACGACCCCTGACATTGTTTGTTCTGTCGAATCGAGAATGGATCGCCAACTATTCGATGGCCTGTACGCTATCGTGCGCGTTGCAGGCAAGGTTTGTGACGTAGCAATGAAACCGTGACGTGTCGTCGTCACTGAAATCGGTTTTATCCAATCCGCGATTTGCAATCGCCTGTGTTAAAGGGAATGTTGAGCATCGATTTGTACGAAACTTTCAAAAGTACGCCCGTGATAACGTTTATTAGCTCGAAGACTTTGCGCGTGCCTCTTATCAAGAGTTTCCGGCGCGATAAAGGAAATAAATCAGAGTTGTATTCAAATGAAAACCGTCTGGAGAATATGTCCGTGGTAATCTCGGGTTTAGAAATGACATCGGTAGAAATTGATCCATTTGAACAATACAGTCGGCGAATGTAGTACCGCATACGGTGTAAACAAGATGGAATAAGAACAAGGACAAACGATAGCTTCACAGCGGAAGCTACCGTCTCGAAACTGTACAAGCAAGCGTGCGTGCTGGGGACAGACTTGTGCATCTACATCTACTGAATTTTCAAAATTCGCAACCAGAACTAGAAATCCGCTACTAACTAACTGTTGATACGAATTGCTGAATAGCAAATGAGCTATGAAATGTTGGGGACAGAATCGACATTTCAACACGACAGGGATTCGAGTTTGAAATGAGAGTGGTTTCGACCCCTAAAATCCACCCTTTGGTTACGCCGCGAGTAGTGATGACTCTGAGATAGTAATGGCGGCAAAGACATCGGACAACAGAACACCCGGTATCACGATTCATGCCAAACGACGACAGTTTAAAAGCATTGTTGTTTTTGGATGCCCAACATCACTATTCCTCACTCGGCGAAGATAATAGCAGTCCACGACAAGAGAATTAGTGGGCCTATACACTGTCAAGACCGAGACGCCTGGAAAACGACTTGTGATGCTCACAAGATCCAGCTTTACGAAAAGATAGTTTTCCAGCAAGTACCGTGTCTAGCTAACCCCAATATTGATTCTTTAGTCGCTAAAAAATGTCAGGGTATCGTGCGCAGCAGCTCATAGTTCAAAATACAACGAAAGCGACGATCATGACATTATTTCGTTGCATTTGTATTTCATAAGTATAATATCATTTCTTTGGTGGTACTATGCCCGTCGCCAATGTTAGAGAGCACAGCATTGTACTGACGGAAGGTTTTGAAAACAAACGTGATTGCTAATCCGTGCGGCCTATTTTTTTGCTCTATTGAATTCATGCGTCCCGCGGCCTCTATGAAATTTGGAAAGTGGCGCGCGACCGTTTTGAGTTGGCGGCCGCTGATATAAACGCCGTAATTCCTAGTCTTGCAGTTTCCGACTGATGAAAAATTTCAATTAGGTCCGCGATAACACCGGCCGTAATCGCGTTGCGATCTTGACACGCTTTCCGCTTGCGCTCCAATTCGACCGTGTTTCCGTAGCTTGCTACGCGGCCGTATTTCATCGATAACTAGTTATCCGTTCACCGTGTCCTCTGCCTGACCCGACTAATACTTACTGCAAACAAACCTCTTTCCTCTCTCCGCTGGCCGTGAATTTCGGTGGTATACGAGAACGTGTTCCTAGAAATGAGTCATTCGCAACCGTATGTTAGCGAAGGAAGCTGATGAATGTAGAATTGTAGATAAACCAGGGCGACTGCTGCCGTGTTTCTGGCGCGTTCTGCAGTAAAAGCTGATTCGCGGGGTGTAATTACGAATTGCTTGAGCTATCAGGTCCATATATGGTCAAGAGTAGTAGAACATAGCGTGTTGGTTGCAGAATAAAGTATCCCTTCAAGACATGTTGCAACATGGTGATAACTTGTACACGCTCAACAAATCATTAATACTTAATGACTAGTTGAAGCTGTGAAATCATTGTTTCGAAGTGGCGATGCTATGTTCTATTGGCAGCAAATGATCTTTTGACATTGTAATTGTCGTCGCGGTGATAGCATACCTAAAAGTTCGCGGGTAATAGATGTCTTCAATCGAGCGATTAAAGCCACGGGTGTCGATATATGATACCAGGTAAACAGCCTTTCGAAATACCGTCACGTCATCGAGTTATGTGACCGTTGTTTTCGGAATAGGAGTTGTTTTTTTATTTTTGAGTGTGCGGTCGATATTGTTCCGTTGTCAAACGCGGGTTTAACGGTGACTCAAAACCTCTGTCGTCGATTACGGCGCGTTTGAGTTTAGATGAGTTACGGCTTCAAACGGGCCCGGCAGTTTGCGCGGCGCGTGGCGCATGACAGGCGAATAAATCTTTTTACGGTGGTAAAGTTTGAGTCGTTATGGCGATGCCTGGCGCCGTGCTGTCCGCGTAGTCATTAGACACGAAGTGAATTGGTCAGATGCGGTAGTGTATGCGGTAAAGTAATTATTTTTGAAGCAGGATTTTTCTCCCCTTGACTCGAGAGATTTAGATTAATATCTGCAGTTATGGGGACTTTCTTTCGGTTTTGTGATCAGATAAGGGCGGAAAGGTTGGATTGAGTAGTCTGCTAAATAAGTTCAGTTCGGGTTATTATTAATTTCATCGTTTCAAAACACCACCAAATTGCGATAAAATGAAAGATACTGCGGAGTGCGGACTCCTTCGTTGAGATAGCATGAAATGGGCAAGCGATGAAGTTGTGTGTGTCGGTAGGTGAAATTGATATGACCCTTGTAGAGTTGTAGTTCGTTAACTCGTGCCCTTACTACATACTAGTGGATTCGCTATATTCTGCGTGTTTTTGACTTCAATGTTGACATGCTCGGCGCACTACTGTTTGGTGCTAATTCATAGTATATTCTTGTTATGTTGCCCGCGTCTGTTCTTGCTGGCGACTCGCGCATACGATCATCAGTAAATCTCGACTTATACGTACCACTATATCAGTGGTCGGGAACCTTTTTTGTCCGAAGAGCCATATTGGCCCTATTTTTTCCATCTCAACTCTCAAAGAGCCATACATGTCAATCAACTGTTACGTCACAATGGAAAATTCATGACGTCGTGGTAGCACTAATTCGAACTCACTATATGGGATTCCTCGTGTGCGCCATATTTTCTCTGTAAAAACTGGTATGTATTGGTCGAAAATGAAGCTCGAAACGAGAGGCACTGACGGGCCAAGCCTCACCATTGATAACGCAATCTATCGTAAGTAGCTTAGAATTTATTATAACTGATATTAATCGAATGTGACTGTCACAATGATTCCGAAAATCTTAATACTTATCGACTTCTCAATTCTCAAAGTATTCGGTGGTAACATAACGTTGCGCTACACGCCTACATTTTATCGCCAGTACTACACACAGCTTTACTTACCAATCAAGATCGTGGATACTGGATAGCTATGGCGTTGTTTGTAATTCGAGTTTGTAATTATGAATGTCACATCCACAACAGATCATTTCGCGCAGTTGATCAGGAAGACAATGTGTAATGTGTATTTGAAAACTGCATTTTGAAATGGGTCGCCATGTATGCTATGCTCTTTCAACGTATCGCACAATTAAAGATTTCGAGTCGGGTAGATAGAATTCGCGAGTGATATTGGCCGCCGGCGTGACAGTAATTTAAATTTGAAGATTTCGAAAAAAGGTGGTCTGAGCCTCTAAACCTGAAGACGGCATTGTATTTAACTCTCAAAGACATGTTTATAATGCCACGAGACTAATTATTCTGGCCGTGATGAAAATTTACCAACAAGTTGCTGCAATATTGATCAATTCAGTACTGAAATAAATATTTGGCAAAGAGCCATATCTTATACCCAAAAGAGCCATATATGGCTCGCGAGCCATAGGTTCCCGACTACTGCACTATATCATCGTTATGATTATATTTTACCCTGGCACACGTTGACTTGTTGTTGGAAGCAGCACAAGCACAGTTGCGTTGCTTGATAACAAATCAGTAGAAGATCTGCATCTTGACAACGCTTTGAACAGCTTTTCACACAACGGGTTAACGGGTATTAATCGTAAAAGTAAACACAAATTAGTAGCGCAAAATCAAAACACAGGTGACAAACGCACGCGCAGGTGAAAGTGACTTTTTAGTATTGTGTATGACGTCATAGTCGTAACTCGCGTTGCGTGCATCGTGTTGTTACTACGCCAATGTGGATAAGACTTCACGGTTGAAACAAGTCCATCGCGCAAGGGCCTTGCAATGGAATGTAAGGTTATGCGTTACAATGCGAGACGGCTCGCCGCTGTTTTCTTTGTCAGTTGTTTTTAGTCTCGCGTATCGACTCCTGCGGGAGTTCACGACCTTAATACTTGAATCGATATAGCGGCCAGCGAGCCATTAGCTTGGCGTGACTTCATATAAACAGGGACATGTAATCCTGCGTTCTATACGCGCGAGAAAAAAGCCGATGCGCCAACGGCCGAATATTTATATCCGCGTATCTGGTCCTGGTTGTTATTATCGTGGTTTGTAGTTGAGCGCGGCTAGACTGTGCCGCTCGTGAATGTGTGGTTGACTACGCTATCTGGATGTGTTTGAGGTAATGCAGGTTTATATGTAAAGCAGGAGTCTGATTTGTGTTGTCGGATGTCGATAACGTAGCAGTCTTTAAGCGTTATCTTTGAAGTTGGTGTAGTCTGCTGCAACATATTAACGCTTTTGTATTGTGTCCTTGCAGCTTCGGATTGTGTGTTGTATATACGTAGTTTGCTATGGTGTCCGTTTACGATTGCTTACAGCGAATTAACGCTGCATTACAGTTGCTCGGGCAGCTCGATAATTCGGGGGCCCCGCCGGCCAGCGAAGAAGCCATCAAGACTTTGAAGATTGTCACAATCACGCAGAAAGATGTCGGTGAGTTGAAAGCGAATCTCTTGCGTTTGATTTCCCTTCGTCCGGAGCGGCGAACTATGGTGGTGACCTCGTTTCTGTATTACGCCGAATGCTAGTTCTCGTGTCAATCGGTTTTTAATGAAGCCAAGATGTTTCTTGGAAGAACGCCGAAGTTCATTTACCTTGGAATAGGAATGGAAATCCGATCTGGGCAGACGTTGCATGCTTGTTTGTAGTTTGAACTTTGGTTCTTGACGTCAAGTTTCCATCGAGTCGCGTTGGTCTCTGTCGGTATATCTGCTTACCGACTTGGGCTCGCTACGTGTGTAAACCCACTGTTGTACACTGTACAGTGTACAGTAATCCCCTTCCCGGCGGTAACCACTTGGTAACCATTAATCTATTCCTTCCCCGAATATTTTAATACATGAATACCAAATGTCACGTTCCCTATATCACAAATTACACTCATATTCAAGGTAATATTCGTTTTCAAATATATTAATACTATAGTAATTCATTGCTTTCGTAATATTAATAATAGTTGTTACGTTCCTAATGCCAAACGCTTTTTGACATCGTCATTGCGTCTAGCGCTAGCCAAAAAATTGGCTTCTGCGGTCGCATGACCTAAGTTACATGCGGTGGTGTTCGGGAAATTCTGGGGTTCATTTGTGGTCCGGTTATCAATTGGAAAATTCGCATCCTTACTATGCTTGTTGAAACATCCACGATTGCACCGCCACGGTTTGGCAGCTAGTTACCAGAACATATACTTATTTTGGATAAGCTTTATCCTGCATAACCGCTATTCAGTCGACAAATTTTCTTCCTGGGTTTTATTGAATTAATTATTTCGTCTCGTGCCCATAGGCATAGCGAATGTAAAAACTTGCATTGCCAAATTTACATGACATCACGAATATCCATTATTACGAAGTGCAACGAATGACTTCACATTGCCCGAGTCGAAAATTTGCGCTAGGCATTGTCACCTGGCGCCCCCTCGATGTTCTAACGAAGAGACCCAATTCGAATTGAGACTACAAATTTCGACCCGTGTTGGTGCGGTCAGTTTGCATCTCCATAGCAACCATTTGCATGCGAAAATGATGGAGTCTCGCTGCCTGGTCTGGTGGCGGCAAAAAGTTCACCTCACGCGGCCCGTGCCCGATCACCTATTTGGCGCAGGTTCGCGCAAAGTTCAACTCGCGAGCTTGCCTTCTTTATTCGGCGTCCTGCTAGGAGAGAATCGCACGATTGCGAACCGCGCGTATATTTAGATCTCTATCGTAGCGGAATATGATATGCCCCGTGAACTTTTCACCGGCGTTCGTTCAATGTCAATCGTGATAGGCCGCATCGGAAAATATATATTTCGCCTATACTGCGTCACCGGCGACTGCATCAACCCGCTGCGTTACGCGTTGGCAGAATGGCATCGACCTCTGTCAGTAACTGCTTCCGAAAAGCCGACAAGGCGATTGCGATAACATCTAATGTTTAGCGTTGGGCGCTGGTTTATCGGCAGTTTCCATCTGCCGGTGTCTTGGATTTAACGGCTTCGACACTTGTTTCTGAAGCCGTTGGCGAAGTGCACTTTCGGTGACTTCGACTGCCTAACCCCTGAAAGCCGCGAAATGCGTTGGTGCGGGGCCCCTTAAAAGCGGAAATAGCTGTTCTGCCGTGAATGAAAGACACTTGTATGACTTGAGCTGTGAAAACCCAACAGAAACGAGATAGTGGCTTTGAAAAGCACAGCTGTGCTGTGATCATTTACCGAAGTTATACTGCATGCAACATTATATCATAATCTCTCAACTTCTCAAGTTCTCAACTTCTTCGAAAGCTTGCGGAACGGTGAACCACCAAAAATCAAAATCACCCCCAAATGAAATCACGACAAAAGTATGCAACTCTAAACAGAGAACCGGAACTTGAATTTGATATTTCTGCTGATATGGTTCTATTGAAATTTCCGCAAGGAAAATTCCCGTGAAAATCATGACCTATGTTTTGACTGTTGAGTTTCTTTGGGAAAGTAATACCACGTTACTGTTCGCTAGATTATATTATGCTGTCAAATTACGCGAAATTGTACTGTGGGATTTAAATGTCTTCTTAGCATTTCACATATTACTGGCCTTAAACGAGGGTAGCTTTAATTTAAACAGTCTGGGTACATCACTTGCTGCATTGCGACGTTGGATAAGTTGGAAGGGTACCACAAGCTCTACTATCACTTCAGAAAACTGTATAAACTACGTTATAACTGCCCAAAACTGTTTAAAATTGTGCCACGCATATTATTTTACTAAATAATGGACATAAAATATATATATATTCAGCCAATAAAGTCATTGAGTTGACAACTCGGGTTTTGATACCCGGAGTCGCCTTATGATTTTCTGCAAACGTACCGGGGCTGTATTAGATGTCGCGTGCGGTTCTGGGGTCATTTTGTAAAGCTATCGCCCAATTACTCGATCTAACGACCGCGTTGGGATGTATCGCTTTACCCGCTCCGTGGAGATCGCATCAGCCGAACGCTCCACGACTCGCGATTTGGCGAGGTCGCGAAAAGTTCACCCGGGCGAATGCCGTGCGGGCGGCGCTGCGCGCAGATAACAAAGCTCTCCGTTTGTTTTGATAGGGCTTTGGCGTGTTTGAGATGCTACAATCGGACGCGCGCGTTTAGATTTTGTCAAACATGAGCGAGGTCGCGTGAAGGACAAGGAGCGCACGAAAATCGATAGACGCACGACTGGAAATTACATATGTTGTATTTCAACCATTATCCGTCGTTTGAACCGCACTAAAGCAGGAACGTGTCCAAGCCGAAGGATTTCTATACGCTTAATGCTGTTTTAAGCATCATAATTAAACGCACCACAGCACTAGGAACGATGTCACGCAAAACCCTTGCTACGGGCGTTAGATGTTAGACCGCTCATTTTTTTTATCCATTTCCGTCTTTTGGACCGTGCTGCAAGTTCCAAGCAGGAACCTGTTCAAAGCGAAGGATTTCTAAACATTCAGAATCTTGTTGTAGCATCATATTTCTACGCGGTACTAGAAAACGAGTCGCGCAAAACACAATCCTCCAGTATATGATGGTGTGCGTTAGTTCGCTTGAAATTTTAGCCATCATCGGTCTTTTGGACCGCACTACGTCCAAACCGGAGCTTGTCTAAGCCTTGACGTTTGTACCACGCGTCACAGTACTAAGAAGCATGTCGCACGGAACGGAACAATACTTTGTGTTACCTTTTCAGTTGAATTATCTCTAACGAAATGGTTTACCTACAATAGACGTGTTTTGTAACATGACGTGTCGCACAAAAGGCGGTGAGTCGGTGTGCTTCTACCTACGTGCGTGCATGTACGCTGGATCGTAAATTCGGGTTCAAATCGGCTCATTAGGCTGCACTTCGTTTTCGAGACTTTGTTGTTGAATTAATGCTGGTGAAATGATGGTCGCGCAATATATCATGTTTTGCGACAGATATAAAGAGAGATTGCTCGGTGTGTATGGACAATTTTGTGATTGAAGAGGAAGCGAAGAGATTACCGTGCGAGCATATATTTCATCCGAATTGCATAGACAAGTGGTTAGAATTGGTAAGTGAAAGGAACCCAGAATACGCATTGTTAATTACTGTTGTGGTCCGTTGTGCTTACTACTATATGTGATCACTAGGGGAAGTTTTGCAACTTTTTTTACACAGCTTCCGACAGCTTCCTAAATACTCGGAACTTATGTAGTATGGTGTTTTAAGCTGTTTGGAGGAATCTCATATTGCAACTTTTTTCATGCAACTTCATGCGACTCTTCGATTTTTCATGCAACCAACTCTTTACTGGAAGTATTTCGCGCTGTATGTAGATATATCACTTGATTATTTCACGGTCGTTTAAATATGAGGTCCTTACTGATTTGACGTACGTTCAGGCTGGACCGCCGAAAATTATATTCTCACTGGATTAATTTTTTCAAGATGTTGATTTTGTTGAAGTCGCCAACATTACGTTGTGATACGGAACGATTCGAGTATCTCATACCGAATAATTTCAAGTCCATAAATGCGACTTTCTAAGGCAACTTTTCTGAAAATTAAATGCAACTTTCTAAGGCGACTTTTGTTGAAAATAAGTGCAACTTTCCACGGATCTGACTGATACAAAAAGAATTGACCTAAACTCATTACTGTTGTGTTTGTTATGCATTTCGGTTAAATGAAAATAAAAGTCTCCATGTTTATACTTATACTCACTATCCTGTTTCTGATTGCAGCACAACACTTGTCCTATATGTCGCACCAACGTCGAAAGTACGGAAGACCCGGCCTCCTGTCCCAGGCCGTCTCCTCGCACGCCGACCTCGAACACTTCAAATCCATCCACCAGCGGATTGTGACGCGCAGACGCGTGCTGACGAACCTGTGCGCGCTCTCGGCCCGGGCGAAATCGTAATTGAATCGCCGTCGACGGGTCGCCGCCTCGGAATGGTTACTGCTAGAGCGATTCTCGGCAGAGATACGATTTTGGAAAAGGGGAAAGGTCGAGGCTGACGTTGAAAGCGCTGGCCAACAGACGGCCAGATTGAATTTAGTGAAAGTCGATAAAATGCGAAGTGTGCTCGCACAACCGCATATACGAATACTTGCTGTTCCTACGCGCAATCCGAGGCTTGGCCCGAGTTGAAAATTACCAGGTCTAAGCGGCGTTGCCGTTATGTTCTTACCTTGTGAATGCCGCGCTGTTATCCTCATGGATCTGGAGACGGCCTGTACTTTCCCTGTCGTCCGTGCGTGTAACCGGCTAACGGCCGGAACTGTTACTGTGACGACGGTATCGCGCGATTTGTTTTTTATGCGTGTCTGCGTTGGTGTGGTCCAAAGAGAGATAGCGTATTCCGACTTCTTTTAATATTTTGCGTGGTTTGGTTCTATGCTGTAGCAAATTTGGTAATAAACTATTGCGTTCGAGAATGCGGGAATGGTTTATTTTGTCTTTGTAGCGCAGTCTCCTGTGAGCATTGTCGCAGGGATTTACGAACGGTGTTTCCGATTAACTAATACTCGACAGTAGACCGTCGGAAAATTTGCAGTCGCACGCCCGCGATCCCTATTTGATTCGTGTTCTTCGGAAATCGCAAGATTTATCGGAAGCGACGTCTTCTCTGTATATATTTCTAAACGTATCCGAGATAGGCGATCCGCAAAATGACTATTGAGTAGACGCGATTCTGTCCATTGATATATATATGCTCCATTGTCTCGCGGTAAAATTGGCAGGTGTCACGATAGAGTCCGTCACCTTCAGTCTTCATATAGCAATAAAATAGCCTATGTCTCGTCAATAAATTAAACCAGTGATGAATCCCTTATGCCTGTCGATATGGATAAGTCATCAGTGCCTCTCCAAGAAAGCAGACGATCTCATCAAGAAGCAGCATTCTCTCTGCGGCTATGACTAAATATTTCGTGTTTGTGACTTCTGAAATTTGTCTTGTATGATACTCTTGAGGGGTAGTAATTAGGGATGGTGTGAACCTCTGAAAGGTTCGGGTTCGTGCGAACGCGAACCTTTTTTAAAGGTTCTGTGTGAACACGAACGTGAACCTCGTGACGTCATATTGCTAATTCCAACCCTATCCTTCAATGAAGTGATAGCCCAGCGGTTCTCAACCGGGGGTCCGCGGACCCCTAGGGGTCCGCGAAGCAATTTCAGGGGGTCCGCGAGACCTCTAATTTTTCAAAAAGGTTGATAACCTAATTTTTATTATATTTTTTAATTTGAGAAAGCAAGAGGCAGTTTCACACCACAACTGCTAAAACCTCATGACTCATATCATCATAATAATCATCCGACATGAACTATTATCGTAGTGTGGAAATTCATTTTCATTGCCAGTTTTCCAATAACCTGCTGATACAAACATATTGCTGTTTATAGACGTTTTATTGAGGTTTGTGGAAAAAATTAAGATATGGGAATAGTAACATCAATCAGGGTGACTTCGTAATGTCTGCGAAACCTTCTCGATTTGAAGTTGACAGTCTCATCAAATTAGTGAACGAACAGTCGTTTGAAATAAAAATTTCCGAAGTATTTCCATAATTTGTCCCAATGCAGGGAACAGCTTCTTGGGGGTACAGAAATTTATTATAGAATTGAATAGTTTATTCATATTGAAATGAACCCGAATATTTTCGGCTGACACTCGTCATAAATCGGACAATGATATACCTGCTCTTAAAGCTCGGCTATCAGATTTTGCGCATTCTTATTGCGAATGCCCTATCGACAAGGCTGATTTTTTGATGAACAAGGAGTGTTTCGTTGCTATCAAGGCATTACGCTCCAACCCTGAAATTCATATCACCAGTTATATTGATATGCAGCCTTGTCTTGTTAATGTTCCATTGTTCATGGTCGAAAATGTTTGCTCGTAAATATATGTGTAAACCAGAACAGAACAAGTCGTTTCATGACAGTCTTTCTCAAGTTGGAAAACCTGGATGCGTTCTTTGGAGCATAAAATTTGTCTATTCTTTTAGATTAGGATCTCACTTTGACGGTAGAAACCTCTGCGGGCCGATCAAAATGCCGTCGCGGGCCGAATCCGGCCAGCGGTCCGTATGTTGCCCGTCCCTGCGCTAGATGCTGGATGTGATATGTTCATAAAATATGTGTTTCTTCATTTTGGTGCCATAAATGTTGCGATCACACCAAAAGTATCGTCGAAAGCGTTATGTGTTAATATTTCATTAGCCTCCACCTATCTTTGCTGAAATGGTTTTCTGCACTCCTCGTTCGGATTTTCAAGACACGACCCCGTACTTCAATAAATACAGTAGCAAAATTAGTTTTGAAATAATAAAAGTCCACCAATTTCTACATAAATAGTATGATGTTATCTTCAATAAAAATCATTATTTTGCTGTTTATCACAAGCCTACAGTTCATATTTGCACAGGACAGATGATGGTTGCACCATATTAGAGCTAAAATTGAAATAAAACTTGAGGGGGTCCGCGAGGGTTCGTGAAGGTCAAAAGGGGTCCGCGAAGCCAAAAAGGTTGAGAACCACTGTGATAGCCTATATCAGAGGTCTCAAACACGCGACCCACGGGCCGCATGCAGCCCGCCAGATCATTTTGTGCGGCCCGTGACGACATTTTAGATTTTCAATAATTTTACAATATACAAGTGACACATATATCTTTTCAAGTTTTAAAGTGAAAATTCGCTCTATTGCTCCGAAAGCCTGGAACTATTCATTAAACTTCACTATCCGCGTCCATGCAGTAGAATTTTCACTATTTCGCCACATTTCCAATTCATGATGATAAACCCTGACCCTTAGACGATAGTCGTTCACAGCACTATGCTTAAACGATGCGTGACTGAAATTTGTGAGTTAGACTTGGACGCGACCTTTATTAGAATTACTCCGACTCGGGCTGACTCAATGGTTAAATGAAAATGACCCGAGTGGACACGGAGTCATGGGAATAGTAATATACCAGAAGGTCGCTGCATGGTATTTCGCTTACTAAGCAAGTAGTTTTGGCAACCATTGGCAATCTATTCGTTACATCTTGGGTCGCTAAATCATGTTATTAGGCTACTTAAAGGTACGAGTGCCGTAGTGGTACGCTCCAAGATGTAACAACAATGGGTTGTTCGACATTTCTATACCTATGACACATTCATTATTATATTTATATTGTTATTTTTCTGCTCTATATTCGAAGGTAATTGACCATGAGCTTAATAACCCACTTATCAGGAGTATACCCAAATCCTGGATTGGGCTACACTGCTGAACCCCAAATGCTGTGATATCAGATCAATCTCTATTATTATCAATCTGTTAAATTCACAATATTCATAGTAGCTGCAAAATTATAACGTGATAGCTTTTATGATAACATTATATATTTTTCCGCTCACATGGCGTCTATATCTTATAATTAATATATATCAAGTACAACAACATTTCTATTAAAATAGTTATGAATGTGATGATTTTTTCATGCCAGGCCTAAATTGATACAAGAGTAAATCACATTTTTACGATGTGTGTTGAATGTCAGTCTGCTGTATCAGCTCACTTTTAATAGCACAACTTCATCCCGTCAACTAAGGCCTACTTGGAATGACATGGAATAGCCTTATTGATGCTGCGGCCGCGGCGTCGTCAAAAACTGGAAAATTGGCCTGCGACCACATTTGAGTTTGAGACCTCTGGCCTATATTAATGTACATGTACAGGTACACGATACCTAGCGAAGACTCGGGCCACATAATGTCACATGGCTGAAGTACATATTGGCGTTTTAAACGTCGCTAAATGTATCAACCGCGGTTATGAAGGCATATAATAATCTCATAAAATCAATACATTCCGTCGCTTTGCCAACAATTTCGACCAGGACTTACCAGGGAATATAAGCTTACGCCTTAACGGTCTTTGACAGACCGGGCAATGTGTTCGGAGTCTGAGTATTGCTACATTGATATTGAGCAAAGTGTAAAACGGGTTTCTATACTCGCTACCGATACCGTAAACAACAAGTTATATAGCAGTAGCCAGCACCTTAATCGCACGGATTTGGTTTCAATAATACAGTAAGGATATGAAGTCAAGATTGACCCCGTACGCCCGCTCGATTTTTTACATCAGAAAACGATATCAATGTCATTGATTGATTGAATAAGCATCATTCGCTGACTACGTATTTCGCTCGTGATGTTGTGTGATTGCGGGTCAAGTTCACAGCAGAGAGTCACTAAATATTCACAAACGGAAAGATGGATATTTCGAGAAATATTTTGCAACAAAAAAGCAAGTAAAACTTTTAATGTTGTCAAGGCGCATGCTCGTTTAGTGTTGATTTTTTATGCTGCCAGCGCCATGCATAGAGTGACCCGCAGTTGAAATGCAATATATTTTAATCAAAGATCTTATAGTGAAGTCCAAATTACAATTTACCAAAAAGGTTCACAGTGCAAAACCTACCAAGGTTCTGTTGTGAACGCGAACCTCTAAATTTCCGAGGTTCACACACAGAACGCGAACGTGAACCTCGCGTTCGCACCATCCCGAGTAGCAGGGTTGTAACCAAGTCACATGGTTCCGAGTCACGAGTCAATCTGACTTTTGTGGTTTTGACTCGAGTCGAGTCGAGTCATTTTCAATTCATCACCGACTCGAGTCCGAGTCCAAGTCACCGTTTTAAGGGTCAAGTCCGAGTCATAGTGTTATGACTCGAGTCGAGTCCAAGTCACAGTATTGAAGTCATGTTCAACTTATGTTTTCAATCCTGCTTGGGTGATATCGAATTCCTTGCTTGCCAAACATGCTCATTTTGTCCCTATCATAGTCTTGGCACAAGTTTATTTAGTTAGGCAGATAACAGGCAGTTCCTGGCCTCATATACCGATGCTACAGATAGACGAGACAGGCCGCCAATACGATAACGTTACTAATCTTAGAACTTTAAATCATATATCTGTCTTGTCAGTCTGATATTTCACAAATAAAAGCATTCAGTTTTTATTACGAGCACATCGACGACCGCTCACAAATGGCTTGTAGAGAATAAACGAATTTACGTCTACATACTATCTGATAGAGAACCTACGAATTCACGTCTAGCTAGATACAAGCTGGTAAAGAATCAACAGATAAGCGCTTATGTAGAGGTACAGTTTTGCTTTCACATCATATCAGGTGGTTGACCAGAAAAAAGGTCAACTTTCCTGCTCAGCTGCCGAAATAGTCGCCGGAGCGTTACTTTAGTGCTGATTTACTGTTGTCTTAGTCGAATTTGCCCTACATTTACCAAAAAAATCCCAAAAATGAGGACAGAATCTAAAAAAATAGGCTACTTCTTAAAATTGTTAGATTATCTAAGAGAACTTAAATTTGGCTTAATTCCAACCAGTAGAGAGCAATGCTAAGAGAAAATATTTTGGATTAATTACAAATAGAGACTTTCGAAATATACCGGCTACCTCATGGTATTGTTAGATTGTGTAAAAATATGATTCATAGAAAATTTGGCTCAATTCCAACTAGAAGAAGCGGAGTTATTAGAGTGGAATATTTTGGATATGAAAAAATAGTCGACTTACTGCTAGTATGTAATTATATTTTATGAAATCATTTCTCACTAAAAATACTCCATGTATTTTCAAATCCAAAATTTTCTCCTCTCATTTCATTGATTCCACTTTTTCAAATTAGGCCAGATTCAGTGTTCTTTTTATGCAACGTAGCTATTTTAACAAGTAGCCACCCAGTAGAATAAAAAAGAAGGTATTTTTGATCGGCCCTATTGTACAAACATCACACAACATTAGCCATTCATTATTATCACGTGCACAATGCACATACCTAACGAAACGTCAAACGGACGGAGGGTATTGTGTGTTTTCACAGACAGTAGATCAAATCAATGAATTACACTTGAAAAATACTAAAGTGGAAAGGAGATTCTCATATATGTTGAGGCGGCATGGCCTTAGAATAATCCACATCCACTGGATACACGTTCCTCTGGCGCATTAGATGCAGGAATTGAAAAGCAATTTTGAACCACACTGACGAGCATTAGATACTCATCCATTCTAGAGCAGAATGGGAATCCATCCCCACTGGGAAATCCAAATATGCACCGGAATATCTAGGTACTTTCTAGGCGACTTCGGGAAATCCTGTTCCATTTTCGATCGGAAACGACAAGATTTTCAGTAAAAGCGACTGCAGAGATGAGCGGTTTTCAAATTTCTGTAAGTCCTAATCCAAATCCGAAGCTTCAAATCCTAATCCAGAACTTTCTTATATTCAAATCCTAATCCGATTCTTGGAATCCCACTTAGAAAGCTATAGCCTGCATCAAAAGGTTCTTAACCTTTTTTCCTCCAGCGCCCCCTTTCAAAACTTTCCGTGCTCTATCGCCCCCCACCCCACCTTTTAAGAACTGTAATAAAACAATGGGTTAGAGCAGGGATGGGCAAACTACGGCCCGCAACACCGTTCTGTGCGGCCCGCGAGAGTCTAAAGAAACTTTTTTTTAATATTGATAAAATGCGTACCAAAAATCGAATTAATGCAGCGACTTGATTACACTTTTTTAGTACATTTCACCATGATAGGCTAAATCTAAAACTGGGGAGCGCCCCCCTCCCTTGGGGGCGTGAAAGCATCTGAAGGGGTCGCGAAGCTGCGCTCCACTAAAAATTTCGCGCTCGCCGCGATTCTCATTAACTTCATACTTGTTGCTCTGTATTTAGTCTCAATTTCATATTTTAAAATCTCATCCACAGTCGTAACCTTCCGTGCCATCAAACTATCAGTTAGGTTTGCTAACACCCTGGTTGCGTTTGGTGATATGACGATAAGGGAGGCGCGAAATCTTTCCCCATCATAAGGGGGGGAGGCGTGTCTTAAAAAGTTTGAGAACCACTGTTCCAAGGTTAATACTTCCTTACTTTATGTTTAATTTCTGGCGCGACAGCCCGATCTCAAAGCCCACGCAGTTTGAAAGGTTTCAACTACTAAACATCACAGAAATCCTAAACGAGTTTGACATAATTCGGATCACGAGTGGGATTTCATATTGGCCACTCCAGTCTTAATTATTTCAGTGATGTGCTTATATACAAACGATTCGCGCGTGTCTTAGGTAGATTCGTTCTCTGTATGCGTAGGATTGGGGTATATTTATAATTTATCAACACATCGTAGAAGCGTGTTTGAAGCTAACATGGTTATGATGCTGTCAGCATTGCGTGTCCTGGAACTGAACCAAAAGTGGAATTAGTAAATTTATGAACAGATCGCTACTCACAGATTTAAATTTCAATCCTGTTCTAAGAACCGGGACCACCGAATTTCATCTCTATAGTTTTGACAAATTGGTTATTGAGGTCGACCAGCCTATGAAATCTCGCCACTATGTTTCTGACGTGTGTACGATATCATTAAAGCAATGTTTGTTTTGTTTTAAAGAAGCACATATATTATCTCCATGTCCTCACTATATAATCAAATACCAATATTGCGTTTTGGTTTATAATCTCAATTTTATATAGTGCGGCCCGCGCATGGATTTAGATGTGGAATGCGGCCCGCGAGCTCAAAAGTTTGCCCACCCCTGGGTTAGAGGTAGGGCCGTAACAGCACTTCGTCAGCCCCCTCAAAAACGTTGGTCTTGGGCCCCGATAGGGTGATAAACCAAACTTCGGTGGGGCTTCGCCCCACGGTCCTTGCGTCTACTTTCCCTTGCGCCTACTAAGCGAGAAAGTTTTCTATAATGGATGAATGAATCGTGAATATTGGTAATTGCATATCTATATATCGCTATAATTTTCATCCTCTCAGCCCACGTAATAATATTTACCGGTAGCGCCGAATGAGATGTTGTCTCGGAAAATATAGGGCACGTAATTAATAATTATGCATATTCGGGTGGGCCAGATGGTACAATTGCTTCGTTGCATGTTGTTATTTTGTGATCACCTATCCGCTTTATAGTCGAAAGATATTGAAATCGCATAAACGTACTAAACTACAATAACCACACGATTTAAAATTGGTATTTCTTCACTGGCAAATAATTTTTCTTTGATGGATGTTATTTGTCCTGTGGGGTTCAGATTATCTCGACATGACAACTCGGCACGAGCCATTTAAGCACCTATGGACATTGGACAATTGGACATATTTATATAGAAATTTACGGTCAACATGAGGACAAACCTTTTCAGCTAGGGTTTTCTCACTGACGATGTTTTGGCACACTTCTCGGAGTCCCATATTGGCCAAAACTTCATGTCTTCATACATCGTGACTTGGTAATGGCCGACGCCGAAATGCCTATTTCTATTTTTGATAAATAATGCGTATTTTTTTCGTGGGGGAAGGGTACCCAATAATCAAAAATTTGACAACGGTAATTCGCGCGCAACGCGAAAAAAAGTAAAAGCTTGTATAAATCGTCAAAAAATGATGTGTAATTTTTGGAGAAATCATATGTAGCAAACATCGTGAAAAAAGTTCGAGATTGGACATCATGTTTTATCGAATGGTAATTTGCTTTGAAAACTCGTTAATGATATGCTTTACTATAATATACCATCTACTGTGAAGCCATTTGCTTCAGCGCCCCCATAACGCTCCCCCTGAGCGTTTCCACCACCTTCAAAAAACGAATCACCCCTTGGGGGGCGCTGGAGGCAAGGTTAAAAACCACTAGCCTACATCATATACCTATATAATTCTGTGAAAATAAATAAAACGCTCAATGAGTTCAAAAGTACATGAAGTACGAATGACATAAGATCTCTTTTTTCAATAAAACAAAAATGTCCTCCGAGGACACCCAAATATCCTCTTCTTTCGTGACCCGTCCTCTCCTTTCGTTTTGAGTGTTGCGCGACTATACAGAGACGACTAAAGTAGGTCAAGTCGCCCCAAAGTATTCGTGAAACCCGGCTTTTCTGGTACTGCGGCGGAGGTAAAGTAAAAAGGGTCAACCCAACGGCAACAGTACGACGCAGGGCTGTGGAGTCGGAGTCGGAGTCGGTGGAGTCGGAGTCGGAGTCGGGGTAATTTTCGCTTGATGGAGTCGGAGTCGGAGTCGGAGTCGTGAAAACTATAATAGCTGGAGTCGGAGTCGGAGTCGGAGTCGGTGGGAAAATACTGACTGGAGTCGGAGTCGGAGTTTGGGAGAATGACCCTGACTTCGACTCCGACTCCGACTCCAACTTCTCAATCATGAAAACATTCGCTTTCAAAGAATTTTCAATATAATTTTTATGTACCACCAATCACTGTTATTAATAACCATACAGATCAGGTGCGGCCAGCCCGTGGCACGCACGCCAAATTTGGCACAGGAGAAGGTTAGGCGTGGCCTGCGAGGTAATTCTGGAAATTATTTATGACATCAGGCACAATTGCAAGGCCAACCAAAATTTGATTAGCATGACCGCGAAATTTGATGATGACTAAAACAACAGTTCTGACGCATTGACGTATCCAGGGGTCAGCAACATTTATCCCAGATCTTCGTATATGACCATAAAGTAGAATATTTCATAGCAAATTTATTTGACTTGAAATTTTTCTCGGTACTTCGCATGATTCATTGTCACTAGATTTCTTGCATTCAGTATTTGAGCCCCCTTCTGAAAATTATAAATACATATTATTCACAGAATTGAACCTAACTATTCGCAATTAGGAGATAACGTATCGTTCAACATGCGGCTTCGCTTGTGCACTCGCAGCGAGATCGTCGACAAAACATTTGCACAAAATGATAGAGGCATGTTCACTGATACCGTCGATTTTGCTATGTCTAAACGTCGAATAATCCTGTCCTTGCCAAATGAGCCCAGTAGTACACAGATGCGACCCCCAATGTATGTTAGCGACATATTTATTGATATAGCCTAATTCAGTCGTTATCTTGCAAAAAAATTTCGCGCTTCGCGCGACCATGACCTGATTGCGCACTGCACTGTTGCATGACATATTGTTATCAATTTAGAGCGTATTAATATATAAGTCCTGTGTGCAATGTTTCATAATTCGGTTCGCTCCTATCGACGACAAAAAAAGGTTATCAACATTCCAGTTGCCCGCGCAATGGTTCGTAAATCTCAGGTGTCCCTTTCGCCGAAAAAGTTGCCCACCCCTGATATGGATAAAATTAGACATCACTTGCAAATTACAACTCAGTTGCAGAGGGGAAGAAAATCGCAAGATGAGTTTTCGCGATGCAGTCAAAATTGATGCAATTTTTGGAATTATACCGTGATACTGTGACTGAGCAAATGCATCGGCTGGTTTTGTAAAATTGTAAAAATGATGTAAATACGACCAAACCATGCTTCCCACTTGACAAAACTGAAAATGTTTGTAGTGTAGCTTAGCTGTTTGGGTCGAACAAATGATTAAGAAAGACTGCAAGTCCCAATCCTTGAATACTTGATGTACATGTAGACTAGACATAGGCTATGGTCTTTGACTACCTAACTAAATTCCATTTATGACCAATGTCTATTAGTAGTAAGAGTGTGTGTGCTTGTAATCAGGATAGTGTGCAATGACAAAATTAGTAAGTTCAATCTCTTTATTAGTTGCTGACTCATACACAAGAGCTACACTTGGATTTTTTATCTACATTTTTATTATACAGGATTGGATATCTGCCATATTTGAATGATTCATACATTTCAGGATATTAGAGAGTCCATGTTATAAAAACTTGAAAAAGGAAGGATATTTAGCAAATTTTTCTTTCATGTTAATTGCATAGTGGATAATTCGAGCTGTGCCACAATGAAACAATTTAGCATGCCACCGTTAATCATATGTTTGCATATGTTTAATGGTTGTATGATAGTCATTCAACCGACAATGTGGCATATAATTTTCGAAGTAAATTGGTAATAATGCTGGAGTCGGAGTCGGGAGTCGGAGTCGGAGTCGGTACGTTTAAAGACCCAGGAGTCGGAGTCGGAGTCGGAGTCGGTACGTTTAAAGACTCAGGAGTCGGAGTCGGAGTCGGAGTCGGAGTCGGTATATTAAAAATGTGTGGAGTCGGAGTCGGAGCCGGAGTCGGTGGTAAAATTTACCGACTCCACAGCCCTGGTACGACGATAGCCTATACTTCGTATATATAAAAGCGATATCAACGTTTGCGATAACTGGATAAAAACTTTTTTGTGAATGGGCAATCAGCGCCTCCATCTGGCCAGCTGCCAAATGATATATGCCTGCTCAGAAGAGCTCAAAATCAGATGAGTACCACTATCGAATGGTAACAGGTGGGTGTCTGATCTCAAAGACTACTCTAAGTCGTTTCGACACCTTCCTATCTTTCTATTGTATCGCAGTCTTGTGCACAAGACCATGGTGTTTGGAAATGATGAAATTTTAATAATGAATTTAACTGAACTTTCGATAGCTGTGCCTTTGTAGATTTTGTGTACTGACTGTTACCTCGGACGCTGATCATAGCGCGCGCGACTGATTGATTGCTCGTTAATTAGTTTGAATGGTGTTGTTTGATAGTCGTGAATTGGGACACAGAGCTCGTGTGACCCGTGGAGAGAGAGGTCGTTTTGTCGTTGCTGCGTTGCAGTTGTGCCATTTTCTGTTTTTGCATCTTTTAAATATACTTCTCACAAGCTATCGCGGCCCATCATCAAGAATGGCCAGTTTCAAGGTGACGGATGTGTTGACGCGGTATGATGGAGCGGGTGATATCGCAACATGGATAAAGCAGGCGAAACTGGCAAAAGCTTTGCTAAAACTTGAGAATTTGGCTGTAGTAATCCCGATGTTTCTCGACGGTGACGCATTTGCCGTGTACGACCAGTTACCGGAGACTGAGAAGAAGGACCAAAATCGCATCGAAGAGGCTCTGTTGCGTGCCTTCGCCTGTGATCAGTTTTCGGCATATGGGGAGTTCAAGATGAGGGTGTTGAATGAAGGAGAGTCGGTCGACGTTTTCATTGCCGACTTGAAACGATTAGCAAAGTTGGCGGGCATAGGGGAAAACGAAGACGAACAGCTGTTGAAATTATCTTTTGTCGTGGGGTTGCCAAAACGTGTGTCTGCTCAGATAAGGGCGACACCAAAGGTGGAGCAGTTGAAATTGACGGAGTTGCTATCGATAGCACGTGCCCTCGTTACCGATCATGGATTGGATGGTGCCGAGATGAGCGCTGTTGCCGATTCTTATAGTAAAGAAAGAAGAGTGCGGTGTTTTCTGTGTGGTGGACCTCATTTAAGAATATTCTGCAAATCGATTGTATGTTTTCGTTGCAAAGAAAGCGGCCACATTGCTCGATACTGCCAAAAGGTTGACCGACGACAGGGAAACGAGGGTGGGGAGCTGTGTGCGCCAGCAACGTCCCCATCAGATGGAATGGCGCATTGATTTCTAGGATGTCCATTGTAGCGTGCGGTCGAAGTATTATGGCACTTTTTGATACCGGGTGTACTCAATCCTTGGTAAACCTGAGTTTAGTGAAAGGTCGGAGAATTTTCAAATCCTACAAGGTGGTGTTGTCGGCTGATGGTGCCAGAATGAAAATTGAAGGTGAAGCAATAATTCCTATCGAAATAGATGGAAAACTTCTCGACGTTCGGTGTGTAGTGGTAAAATCGCTGATTCCTGGTCTTGATTTCGTCGTGGGCACAGACGTTCTGAAGCATTTCAAATTCGTACTGGATCATGGACGTCCGAGTATATGTGCGACTGCGTCGTGCGAATTCGTAGCGGGCGAGAAGAGCCCATCTCTGAGAAGACCCGTTGAAAGTGCCGTTGCTAGCGAGCTGTCCGTTCAGAAAAGAAACTATGCTGTCAGTTTCAACGGAAATATGTGGATTGTCGAGTGGGAGTGGAAGAGCACACCAGTGCTGAAGAATCGAGTAGGAGTGTACAGAATCGGAGACGGGGCAGTTTTTGAGAAGTTCCGGTCAGAAGTAGAACGGTGGATTAACAACGGCTGGTTAGTGGAGACTCGATCAAAAACCGCTGGCGTGATTCCTCTAATGGCGGTCGTTCAAGAAAGAAAAAATAAGGTTCGACCAGTTTTGGATTTCCGAGAACTCAACGAGTTTGTCGAATGCAGTGGGGCAGACGCGGACGTTTGCCAAGAGAAATTGAGGAAATGGAGGCAGATGCCGGTAAATTGCGCACTAGTGGACCTTCGCGACGCATACATGCAGGTGGGCGTGTCGTCTAATTGTAGTCGATATCAAAGGATCGAATTCGAAGGTGTGACGTACGAGCTGAAGAGACTGGGATTCGGACTCAATTGCGCTCCTGAAATAATGAAATCGATCGTTTCGAAAGTGCTGTCTTCCGACGAGCGTGTATCGGCCGCTACAGATCATTACTACGACGACATCATCGTAAATCTCGACCTAATTAGCGTTGAGGCAGTCGTGAGTCTCTTGTCAAAGTATGGTCTTCGATGCAAGCCGCCAGAAAGAATACAAGACGCGAGTGTTTTGGGTTTGAAATTGCATGAAGTTGGCGACCTGTTACGTTGGAAGCGATCTAATGCGCTGGATTTTCAAATTTCAGATTCCATGTCAAAGAGAGAAGTATTTTCGATATGCGGCAAGTTGGTCGGTCATTACCCAATTGCCGGTTGGTTGCGAGTAGCGGCCAGTTTCGTCAAACGTTCGTGTGTCGGCGCGACATGGGATTCTGCGGCGGGTGTCGTAGCCGTGGACAGATTGTCGGAGGTCGTAAAAAAAGTGACGAAAGAGGACCCAGTCGCAGGTGTCTGGTCAGTGCCTTCATTTGGTAAATGGAGTTTGTGGTGTGACGCAAGTAAGATAGCTCTTGGCGCCCTGTTGGAGAAAGATGGAAAGGTGGTGGAGGATGGAGCATGGCTAAGAAAGGAAGACGATGGGTCACATATAAATTTGGCTGAATTGAATGCGGTGGTGAAAGGCGTGAACATGGCGGTGAAGTGGGAGGCGAGAGAGTTTATTGTGTATACCGATTCGGCTACTGTTCACGCCTGGTTATCTTCTCTGCTTAAGAAGGACAGGAAGATCCGAGTTTCTGGACTGTCCGAGATGCTGGTGAAGAGAAGACTCACTTTGCTTGATGAGACTATGGATGCGTACGGAATAAAATGGTCTGTGGAGTTGGTTCCGTCGCACAAGAACAAAGCCGATGCGTTGACGCGAGTTGCAAAGGAGTGGCTCAAAAAGACTTGCGTTGCGGCGGTCACGCATTCAGTCGATATGTCCACCGACGCGGTGAAGAGAATTCACAACATGAATCACCGTGGTGTTGATACGACGCTTCATTTCTGCAAGCAGGTGTGTCCTCATATCACTAAAGACGCCGTACAGTCGGTAGTTGAACAATGTGACGTTTGCAAGTCGATCGATCCCCAACCGCGACGTTGGGTTGGTGGAGAATTGAGCGTGACCGAAGACTGGGAGAGATTAGCGACTGATGTTACGCACCTCGCGAGCGGTAAAAAGTATTTAACAATCATCGATTGCGGTCCCAGCAGGTACGCCGTGTGGAGAGAGATCAAGGACGAATCGGATATGGTGATTACGAAGGCTTTGGAAAACATTTTCTCGGGATACGGACCGCCTCGACAATTGCTGTGTGACAACGCGAAATCATTCCGATCGTATCGTCTGAGACAATTGTGCAACGTTTGGCGAGTCGATTTGGAATTTAGATGTGCATATCGACCGTCGGGAAATGCGATCATTGAGCGACACCACAGAACGATCAAGACCATGAATGCGAGAACGGGAGTGCGGAGTATACAAGAGTGTGTTTTTTGGTATAATTTGTCTCCGCAGAGTAGCACGAACTTGGTACCGGCTGAGAAGATATTCTCACGTACATGGCGTAACCCCTTCCTGGAATCGTCAGAAGATACGACCGTAAGCCGAAGCAAGCCCAAGGTGCACGACTTGTCCGTTGAAGATCATGTTTGGGTGAAGCCGGCGAACAGTCGATGCACGACGAAGTGGAACATTGGTAAGATTACTAACATACTTTCAGATCATAAAGTGGAGGTTGATGGCATCCCGAGGCACGTCGGTGATGTGAGAAGAGTTAGTCATCCGCCAAGTTCGGTATTCCGTGATTCACCCAGAGTACCGTTGACGTGGATAACTGCCGATCACTCGCCAGAGGATCGTGAAGGTGAGGGAACGGGGCGCAGCGAGGAGATCGCACAAGAAAGTGGGGTGACTCGAGAACACGCTGGGGAAGAGGTCCAGTCCGGTCTTAGAAGAAGTACGCGTACCCGACGAAGGCCAGCGCGCCTTGGAGACTACGTCACTGACTTCGGAGGAGGAGGGCAAGAAGATGACGATGGTGATGATGATGAAGAGTGATATTCATCACGGGGGAATGTGCCTTTGTAGATTTTGTGTACTGACTGTTACCTCGGACGCTGATCATAGCGCGCGCGACTGATTGATTGCTCGTTAATTAGTTTGAATGGTGTTGTTTGATAGTCGTGAATTGGGACACAGAGCTCGTGTGACCCGTGGAGAGAGAGGTCGTTTTGTCGTTGCTGCGTTGCAGTTGTGCCATTTTCTGTTTTTGCATCTTTTAAATATACTTCTCACAATAGCGCCTCCAAGCACCATGGTCATCGCTCACGTAGACCTAGTACGCCATGTTGTCACAGCTGTCCAACACCAGATACCTTGATAACGGAAAATCACTTCAATTCCGAATTCAATTTTTCTTTTCATTCAGTGTGAAACTGTGCATGCCTCCTCTTTACATCGTCTAGGCCAGTGGTTCCCAACCTTTTTCGACTCATCGCCCCCTTATCAAGTTCGACACAAATTTTCGGCCCCCGGAAATGAGAACATTTAAACGGGACATTTATTCATCTAACTCTGATCGCTTTTGCATTGACTGAAAAAACAGATGAATTTTCAGAGTAAGTGCTCGGAATACCGGTTTTCGCGTCTCTCTAGCCGTTTGGTTAACCTTTTTCTTCGCATCATATGCAGAATAAACCGTCTTCAAGCGCATTTTTGGCCATGATAGTTAAATATAACTCACTGATGGTCGTTGTAACGTTTTCGCCCACTGTCGCCCCCTTTGATATTTTCGCCCCTTGTTTCTCAAAATCACCCACTGGGGGCGATGTCACTCACGTTGGGAACCCCTGACCTAGGCCAAGGTGGGTGTCCGATTCCAAAGACTATACTCCAAGTCGTTTCGACACTTTCCTATATCTTTTCATTGTATCGCAATTTTTGTGGTGTATTGAACTGATAAAAATTGCTAATAAACCGAAACAGAATTTATTTTGATTAGGATGATATTTTGTAAAGGAAAAAGGAAAAAAGAGCAAAGTAAAAGTTACAAAAGCAGACAGAAAAGAAAATATATCAAATATATTTTTCAGATTCAGCCCATGAATACTTAGCAGTTCACATAACTTTTACGAATAAGGACTGAGCATTTTGAACGATTTCGTGAAATTGTTTACACAAAATGTCATTGAAACTATATACAACCGTGAACCGTCATGTTCCAACTATATAAAAATATTCCCATGCGCATTATACACGACGGGTGCAGTTAGGTAGCATGCGGGAATCAAAATTACATCCATAATTTGCAGATTTGAGTCGGAGATATAGGATATTGGTCGACTCAAAAACCAAAGAATGCAGATAAATGTCACGATAACCTGATCAAATTGCTCACGCCTATGTATAAATTAAGCGTTCAAACGTGAGGTACAACCAGTCTCATGCGCGAATAACCATAATACGGAGGGATTTTGTGGCGAGATGGTGTAGTGTTATAATCCACAGCTGCAACACCAATGGGTTGCGGGTTAGAGTCCGACCGAGATCGACTCCAGAAGTCCTACCTAAGTGTTCGGATTTATTCTAGGCTCTTCCTCGTCATTTCATTTGTGGAAGAGGTGTATCTTATAAAAGCCCAGAAGTGGGCCGTACTAGAAGTCGGCAGCTGCGGAATAAAAATGGAGAAAATTGGCAAGTCTACAAGCACCATGAATACCACAAGCAACAACAACAACTGCACAGAATGTCTGATGATATCGCATCTTCGTGAAATGGCTGGAGCCGAGAATCTCGAGCCGACATATAAGAATAGATTACAAAGAGTGCGCTTTATTAGGGTTACCATATTTTGGAAATCTGAAAAGAGGACACTTTTTCATTATTTTCAGACTTACAATACTGGAATAAAATCCTGAAAAAAATATTAATTATCCTCATCTGTGGTCGGGGGCATCTGTCCCGCCAAATTACCGGCTTGCTATGAGATTTTCTGTTGGTTGACTAAAAAAATAGGTAATTTTTTTCTGGCTCAAGCCCCTAAAAACCCGTCGGTCCGTTACTTGCCCGCTGATTATATATATCTCAGTCCATTTTCCATGTACATTTAACCAAAATTCTCAAAAAGGAGGGCATTTAGGCGT
This sequence comes from Botryllus schlosseri, assembly GCF_051294905.1. Classification (NCBI taxonomy): domain Eukaryota; kingdom Metazoa; phylum Chordata; class Ascidiacea; order Stolidobranchia; family Styelidae; genus Botryllus; species Botryllus schlosseri. The sequence continues at coordinate 19,456,980 of NC_137245.1, read as the reverse complement.
CCTCCGAGGACCCTTTCAAAACAGTAAAAAGGAAGGACAAGAGGACATATGGTAACCCTACGCTATTATGCATGAATTATACTTCTATGATTTGCTCCTCTATTTGTGTCGGCGGGATTGATGGCACGCCATCGCAAATGCACCTCACAATATTGCGTAACGTTCTTAAATTACCAAAAACATTCCACTGAATTGTAGAATAATACGTCAGCTGTCGTCTTCGATTGATGATATACCAGAAATATTCCCTGCATCTGCGAATGCAAGGGTATGTGTGACGTCACAAAGCCTTGAAGAATGTACGTCTTGAATTTAGTATAACGACACCAAACTGGCGAAGAATGGCAGAAGCTAATGGAGTTCGAATGCCGTAGGATAGGATCTAAAAATAAAAGAAAACGCGGGGGTAAAAATGTGTTGGACAGGCTGAAGAACACCAAGCACAATGACGCGGCTTTGAAGGAAACTAATAGGAAAGTTAAACGCAATGGAGAATATAAAGCTACGGGGGATAGAATAGTGAATAGCGACAAAACATACGAGTATACGAAATTTCCGAGTCATTCGTCAGTACCCAGGGAAAGTAGTTCGAAGGAGCTAATTTTCGAAAGCTGGAAGGCTAATAACTCCCTAGATGAAAAGTCACGGGTACAAACCAGATATACGAGGCCATTACAACCAGCTCCGGACGAATTCGTCCGTCAGACTGTATCTCGGTATGGAATGCCACTAAGAAAACCCCTACAACGGCCTAGGAAGCGTTACGACATTGAAGAATATGCGAAAACGTTCCTGGGTTATATGCCAGAACCCGCAAGGAGCGACTCTCGTGCCGATGTTATAAAGAAGCTGCAACTCAGGGGAGAAACGGGATGGTGGGAAACCGCTAAGAGGTTCCGTTCCGGATATGGCCTGCCGAAGCAGAAAGAGCAACCGAAATTCTGTCTTCCTGCGATGAATCCCAGCGGTAAGCATCTCTGTTTGCCTATTTTCGAATCAGGCGACTCCGTAAACGATGTCCTGGACGTTAGGCTTGGTCAAAAAGGGTCGGCTAAGCAATCTAAGCGTGCATGCAAAAGACAGCTGGGCCCCTTATGATTTCGAAGTCATCAAAAAAAGTGCCACATCGAGGATGCATGAAACCTTGCATAAATTATGACGATTGGTTGAAGAAACATAGCTTTGATTACTAATGGGCTCTGTGAATTCTCCCAGTAAACGACCGAACCGCAAGTTTTATAATAGATATCCCATGATAATCACAGTAGGGAGCCGTAACTATCACTCTCTTCTGCGCTGTATCTGCAAAAATTGAGGGAGCCCGCTTTTGTAAACGTGTACGGTATGAGTTCGTGTGGTTCAACTTAAAGAATAACCTCCAAGGATGCCCTAGCTCAGAGGAGTTTCAGGCGTGACGCGTCACCCGCGCGGGCCCTCCGAGTGATTGTAAATGTTCCAGGAGAGGAAATGGTTGACAAATAAAAAAGAACACCAAAAACTGTTCTTAACTATTACCTAAATTAGAGTTACCATATTTTGAGAATCTGAAAAAAGGACACTTTTTCAAAATTTTCAGACTTACAATATTGGAGTGAAATCCAAAAAAATTGGTAAATTTATTCCGATTTTGTAGTCGGTTGACTAAAAAAAAGGTAATCATCATCATTCGACTCCGGATTTACCGTTTACTTGAATTTAGTGGTGCTGACCAATGTTCCCTCTAATTTTTGACGGGTCTGCGCACGCTCACCAACTCACTGCGCAGAGCTTTGGAAAACAGTGCGTAATGACCAAAAAAGGTCATCATTTCGGAATTTTTGTGCGCAACTTAGATTTTCTGTGCGCAGACACCGTGAAAGCACTGCGCAGTTGCGCACGTGCGCAGCTTAGAGGGAACATTGGTGCTGACTGCTGACTGAAAAAATAAAATCGTCGTTCTGGCTCATCTCCCGAAACACCCGTCAGACCGTTACTTGAGTGCTGATTTCTTACAGGCTATCTCAGTCCAATTTTCACATACATTTAGCCAAAATTTTTAAAAGAGAGGACAAATTATTAAAAAAGAGGACATTTGGGTGTCCTCCGAGGACACTTTCAAAAAAGCCAAAAAAGAAGACAAATCCTCTTAAAAGAGGACGGATGGTAACCCTACCTAAATAAAGTCAGTCAACACGAGATGTACCCTGCAGTCTCAAAATTAATCGAATATTCGCAATTGAAGCACTTAAATATAACAGTCATATAAAGATTAGCCTACTCCTCATTTTCATTGCATACCCGTTTTTCTTCTATATTTCCATATTTTTCATTAATCGCCCATGCCCCATTTCAACGTGTTTCTCACTTTTATTGATAGCACCTATAGACCAGGGATCGGCAACCATTAGCGTACAAAGAGACATTTCCTTTTACCTAACACATAAAAATCAACCAGAGGTCTGGAAGCAAAATTGTATCACTTCTAAGCAGGGCTGTGGAGTCGGTAAATTTTACCACCGACTCCGGCTCCGACTCCGACTCCACACATTTTCAATATACCGACTCCGACTCCGACTCCGACTCCTGAGTCTTTAAACGTACCGACTCCGACTCCGACTCCGACTCCTGGGTCTTTAAACGTACCGACTCCGACTCCCGACTCCGACTCCGACTCCAGCATTATTACCAATTTACCTCGAAAATTATATGCCACATTGTCGGTTGAATGGGCATCATACAACCATTAAATATATACAAACATATGATTAACTGAGGCATGCTGAATTGTTTCGTTGTGGCACAGATTGAATTATCCACTATGCAATTAACATGAAATAAAGATTTGGTAAATATCCTTCCTTATTCAAGTTTTTATAACATGGACTCACTAATATCCTGAAATGTATGAATCATTCAAATATGGCAGATATCCAATCCTGTATAATAAAAATGTAGATAAAAAATCCAAGTGTAGCTCTTGTGTATGACTCAGCAACTAATAAAGAAATTGAACTTACTAATTTTGTCATTACACACTATCCTGATTACAAGCACAAACACTCTTACTACTAGTAATAGACATTGGTCATAAATGGAACTTAGTTGAGTAGTCAAAGACCATAGCCTACGTCTAGTGTACATGTACTTAATCAAGTATTCAAGGATTGGGACTTGCAGTCTTTCTTAATCATTTGTTCGACGCAAACAGCTAAGCTAAACTAAAAATATTTTTAATTTTGTCAAATGGGAAGCATCGTTTGGTCATATTTACATATTTTTACAATTTTACAAAACCAGCCGATGCATTTTCTCTGTCACAGTATCATGGTATAATTCCAAAAATTGCATCAATTTTGACTGCATCGCGAAAACGCATCTTGCGATTTTCTTCCCCTCTGCAACTGAGTTGTAATTTACAAGTAATGTCTTTTATCTACATCAGGGGTGGGCAACTTTTTCGGCGAAAAGGACACCTGAGATTTACGAACCATTGCGGGGCAACGGGAATGTTGATAACCTTTTTTTAGTCGTCGATAGGAGCGAACCGAATTATGAAACATTGCAAACAAGACTTATATTACTACGCTCTGAAATTGATAACATTATGTCATCCAACTGTGCAGTGCGCAATCAGGCCCGGTCCCGCAAAGCGCGAAATTTTTTTGCAAGATAACGACTGAATTAGGCTATAGCTATATCAATAAATATGTCGCTAACATACATTGGGGGTCGCATCTGTATACCACTGGTCTCATTTGGCAAGGACAGGATTATTCGACGTTTAGACATAGCAAAATCGACGGTATCAGTGAACATGCCTCTATCATTTTGTACAAATGTTTTGTCGACGATCTCGCTGCGAGTGCACAAGCGAAGCCGTATCTCCTAATTGCGAATATAGTTAGACTCCATTCTGTGAAGAATATGTATCTATAATTTTGAAAATGAGGCTCAAATACTGAATGCAAGAAATCTAATAACAATGAATCATGCGAAGTACCGAGAAAAATTTCAAGTCAATTAAATCTGCTATGAAATATTCTACTTCATGGTCATATACGAAGATCTGGGATAAATGTGGCTGACCCCTGGATACGTCAATGCCTCAGAACTGTTGTTTTAGTCATCATCAAATTTCTCGGTCATGCTAATCAAATTTTGGTTGGCCTTGCACTTGTACCTGATGTCATAAATAATTTCGAGAATTACCTCGCAGGCCACACCTAACCTTCTCGTGTGCCAAATTTGGCCTGCGTGCCACGGGCTAGCCGCAGCTGATCTGTATGGTTAATATAATAACATTGATTGGTGGTAGTTTATTAGAGAATATAGACTAACAATATTTAGGTTTGGTGCAAAAGGCCATAGTTGCTAAGCACCATAACCCCCCATATACATACATACATACATTGATTGGTGGTAGGCTACATAAAAATTATATTGAAAATTCTTTGAAAGCAAATGTTTTCATGATAGAGAAGTTGGAGTCGGAGTCGGAGTCGAAATCATAGTCATTCTCACAAACTCCGACTCCGACTCCAGTCAGTATTTTCCTACCGACTCCGACTCCGACTCCGACTCCAGCTATTACAGTTTTCACGACTCCGACTCCGACTCCGACTCCATCAAGCGAAAATTACCCCGACTCCGACTCCGACTCCACCGACTCCGACTCCGACTCCACAGCCCTGCTTCTAACGTGGGTGTAGTAGGCCTATCTATATATAAAATATATACTTTGGTGGGATAGTTGGCGAACAAGTAACCCGTTCTGGGTTCATTTCTAGCGAATAAATAACAAAATTCTCACCCAACTTACTCTAATTTTCTGATCCTACTTCTTAACAACAATACAGATGTAACAAAATACGACTTTGTATAAATTGGGATCAAACAAAATTAGGCCTGATCCGCCTGAAGAGTTTAGCTTGAGATCGAAGGTCAAAACTGGTCAATAGCGGATGACATCACGTTGATTTTATAATAAACTTGTAAGCTTCTCAAGTGTCATAACCACATCGTATGATATTTGATATATCTGCCCTACCGACCTTTGGAAGTCAGTCTTGGAACAGGACCGTTTAACCAGGGCTTTGGAGCCGGAGCCATAGCAACGAGCCGGAGCCCCGGAGCCGTGCATTTTCAGCGGAGCCGGAGCTTTAACTAAAATTCAAGAGCCGGAGCCGGTTCTATGAACAGTAGTTCCGGTTCCGATATCTTTCATAAGATGCTATGCTTTAACTGATGGCTGAATTACCTTAATTTTACGATAATCGTTCAAAACATTAAGAATTCTTGCCTATTTGGCACCACCTTTTCTAAAAAAAAACACTAACCCCCCTGTTTATACAAAGGCGCCAAACCTGAACAGGCTGGATTTTCCGCGCTTACTCCGTAATTACTGTATCATAGGCCTACGTACGTCCTCAAATTCGTAATCAGCACAAAACCGATGGCCAATTGTGTGGTTCGAAAAATAATGAAAACCATGCATTTCAGAAAACGGGATTGAAGCTTGTGGCGTGGGACATGAGCAATATACCTAATCAGTAATGAAACGAATATATGGGCGACGCCATATGATATAACCAATTAACCATGGCCTTGCTACACATGTCGCGCATGCTGGACGCTGAGAAATATATTGTCTTCTTTCTGGATTGGACGTCCTTCGTTGATAGTTTTTCAATCGTAGCGCTAAATTGGATAGTGTCTTATCGTTTCTGTCTATGAATTGAAACAGGTAGTTCTACTCTAATTAGACTAATTAGAGCAAACTGCCGGTAGTTGTAATCTAATTTTGAAATGCTTCTATATGCTCTAGTTCAGTGGTTCTCAACCTTTACTAACCCGCGGAACACTTATGCTAATCTTCAAGCCTTCGCGGAATCCCAAATTTTCGCCTAGTCATAAAAATAAAAATCTACCACAACGCACATTGCAGACTGGTGCACAAAATGAGCAGAGTGTAAAAGAACAAAACCATCAAAATATGATTTTCACACAAAACGAAAACATGATAATGTTATTTATTGCAAATAAGTTTGACTTCTGCTGTTGCCCTCCTTTTCAAAAGTGTCATCGTATATTGTTCAGCTGAAACGCAGCAGCGTGATGCCAATTAATTAATTGCAAACATTGGAGGTAGAACTGGTATTCATAAAGACATGTTTCCATCTCGAACCCCAACGTACTCTCCCGCGTACGCCATTGCACACGACGTTCCACCGCGACCACTACAGACGCAATTCTACTACTGATCGAGCCTAATTCCCTGCAACCAATAATGACTAAAACGAGCGTATGATCACAAATCATATGCATGCGTTGAATGTGTGTCTTGGGCCGCCACGGAACTCCTGAGACTGGCTCACGGAACCCCAGGTGTGGAACACCGGTTATGAACCATTGCTCTAATTCTAATCTGTTTTGTGAAATGTTTCTATCGGGTATTTTCCAGTTGCCCGAGTCTGCCTCATTGGTTAAGAACCACTGCGCAATGCCTGGATAGGTGATAAACGTACGGACTAGGGGGGGGGGGGGGTAAATGCGCCTAAATATTGCGAGAACTTCCGTACAACTCAGTGTAGCGTCCTGCGCCTACACCTGCGCAGCTACTGAAATAGTCACCGACGTAATATACGAATGTAACACGCTCGTCGATCACAGGCAGGAAGTTGGTGTCCGGCGAAATAAACGTGATGAAGAGGGGCGTGAAACCGTCCGAGTCTATAGTACTGCCGACCTCGATCAAGCGCATCCAAACCATGGTATCGACAGACTTCCAACCGCCCGCGAGCTTGTTCAGAGATGACTTCCGAGATTTCACGCAATACTTCCCCGAGATCGCCGAGCCCGAACAGCACCGCGTGACGTGCAAGTTCGCGAAAAAGCCACGACGAAAGTTTTACAGGAAGGCGAATTTATTGAAATGTTGATACAACGCTTCGACGAAACAGGAGTTCGGAAACTTTTGTCGGTTGAATACATGCGCGGCCGCGAAGGTGTTACGAGTGCGATGTTTCATTGAGCAATGAGCATGGGAATAAGTCGATCGTTTCAGAGCACCATATCAAATTATGAAAAATACCAGATGTCTCATAATACGGATTCAAGTACGAGATAAAACCAAGAAATGCTTTGTTTGGGGATTGAAACACTCATCAGAACGTTAGTGTCTTTTAATTCATGATGCCGCAATTATCAAATAATACAAAATCATAGGTAGTCAAAAAGTACTCGAGTAAAAGCAACGCCGCAAATTTGTACTCAATCACAAGTAGAAGTAGCAATTGCCAAGGCATGTTAAAGCTACTTCAAGCTGAAGTAGAAAAGGAAGATTTGAAGATCACTCTTCAAGTAGGTCAACATGTTATGTACAATTGGTCTATTTCACCTGGTCATTACGAAAATTTCACTCGTAAACATGATGGAAGCAGATCAAGAAACTACTTTCCACCCAACACAGTCCGAATAGTAAAAATCCAGTACATTTTCCACAAAAAAATATCATCACTTTAGTAAGTAGTGCAAGTCGGAAAAATGTCGTTGAGTGCCTCCGAAAAGGTAGGCGTAGTCCATCAATGCCACTCTGCCACGACGCATCAATTCTCAATTAAAACAAAATATAGGCACCGGATTTCAAATTCGAAAATATATTATCACAGTGTCACTGCTGATTGCCACAATTAAATTCATGTGCCATGGGCTAGTACGTCACGCTCGAAATTGCAGATGAAATTTGATGAAAATAATCTTTTAATCAAGTCACGTCTCCCACCACAACTGATAGAGTCACGCTACTATCTTCTCAGCATAGAACAATCCCCACTTCTGGTCGCCCTTGCCGCACCTCTCGAGCTTGTCATTCCAGCCTTTGTTGATGGCATCAAAGTCCTCCAAGGAGAATTTCTGGTGAGTGAAAACGCAACAACATTATACTGAATATGGTTTGAATACCAAGAAAGTCCACAGTGAGTGAAAAAAAAAATGAAAAAAGTACTTTTCGTGCTACCAAGCATTTCATTAAGACCACTGGGAAATAACCCTCAGACTACTAATGTGACCGATTAATTCAGGCATCCTGACCAAACACAGTCCTATAAGGTGAAGCTAATCTGCTTACAGCCAAGCTACATCACCGCCGTATCAGTACAAGTAAGCCTACCAGACGTCAACCTGTCACGCCCATCAAACTCAAATCACACCTCCAGAAATTCTTTCCTTTTTTCCGCAAAGGCATCCAGTTCTTTCCGCAATATATCCACAAATAGAGATGTCTTGTCGATAGCTTGCACGTTTTTAAATCCAGCGTCTTTTAACGCCTGAGAGGAGGATTACATTGAAGAAAATCAACACATCATTTAGGATGATGAATTCCATAGTTGATCGGCGAGGATTTGACAAATAAATTCTGTTACCTGACCGTACTGCTGCACGGTAAGGAGATGGTATCCTCTTTGGGCGACGTATTCTTTGAAATCGTCAGTATGATTCTCGTGAGGGCCGCATACGTAGTCAGTGATTAATACTCTTCCGCCGGGTTTCAGCCAACTCTGTAATCAGCACGAACACATTCAAAATATAATAATTTATGAACCGCAAAATGCGTATGCTTACGAAGATCGATTTATTGCACCACAAAGTATTCATGCATTAGTTACAGAAGTGATTATTAATCTTCTCTTTGTTTTTTTCTCACGGCACCCTGGAGCAGTCCAATTGGCACACTGGTTGAGAACCACGGGCCTAAGCCCCAAGGATTAAAATCATGACATGAAGTGTGCATGTCATGCTAGTCTGGTGAGTGCATGGTGCGAGTGGAAACCCGAGATAAGTTATAGAGCACACAAGGGCTTGCTCAACCTCAGTCAAGAAGAAATGACTTACGGACTTACAGTCTTACAGACTTGCAATCTAAAGGAGAGGTTCTCAACTTTATTTACAGCCGTGGGTCACTATCTGCTTTAAACATATCCCATGGTGAGCCCCTTCAAGTTTGGCTTGAAATGTTGAAAGAATTAGGTCTTGGTGATGTAAAAGTTGACTACAGGTACATTTAGAGCTAAGATACCAGCACAGCATAGAATGCAGAAATACCGATGACTCACGTAAAAGTTTTGAAACAGCAAATCTTTACCCGCGATATGAAGAATTGTGTCACGGCTGTATACAACATCCAATGAACAATCTGAGTAAACTGCCTTCGTAGCATCGGCGACTTTGAATGATACCTGTTGATATGTAAAATAGGTATTTGGATAACAAGTCTCTTAAATGCTTGATATGAGAGTAACGGTTTAAAAATTCAATAGAATTTGTTACGGAACTGGAAGTTTATTTAGTTGGCATGGCATTAGCCTATTCTAGAATAAATGGATCGATTAATTGGTTGCCGGGCATACTCGCTGAAAAGTATCAGACACATTGTGAACAGACATCAATCATTCAGTATGTTTTTTGGGAAGCTGCTCTGTAACTAGATAGACAGAATTTATGGAACAGATTGATCAGCTGTGGCAACCCTTCTGGATATGCCAAAAGCGAAAGTTAGAAAAGATGGCTGGCATGGCAACAATCTCAAATTATAAGCACTCACACATCAACACTCTGTGATACCTTGGGAACTTGGTATTCGTTCTGTCGTTCCTTCACAATTTCAATCATATTCCGCGATAGATCGATCCCAAGTACTTCGGCACCATAATCCTGAAATACGGTACATCTACCTTACGTTTCTGTGATACCGCGCACTGGACGAGTTTTATAATACTCTGGCCATATGAAACGCACTTCCTCCAATGCCACATCCTACATCCAAAACCTTTTCGCCTTCTTTCAGGTTCAGCATTCGGCAAAACTCCTGAATGTAAAACACAACTTCCATTACTACTGCTGCTCAAGTTCTGACGATTTATAACTTTACCTTGGTTGTTCCAAGACCTCCGGTGCTTACGAAATCTTTACCGAATATTACTTCGTAGCGCAAAATCCCATTTCGGCTGTATTGCTTCTGGTCCAAGAATTTTTGAAAGGTTTCATACTCGTTGTGGTTGTCCTCTTTACGATTTGTGCTTTCCATTACCGTATGAGATAAGATAGCTTCACTCAAATGATCGTAGGTGACTAGGTTTAATCGTGCAGGTTATCTGTTGATAACTTGAGGAAGGTCGGTCGGTGTACCATAAATTGCACACTGCACATGCACAACTTACACTACGATGCCTGCAACTTTCTGAATCATGATTAGTCAGATTACCAATGAAGGTAGTAGCAATAGCCATGCTAGAAGTACCAAATGCACATTCTATACTATTCAACTGAGCGACAATAGCATTGAACTGTAAAACACTCGACATAACAACTCACAAGACAAGTGAACCGAAATTTGCAAAGCAACGCTGCAGTCGCAAAGCGGCGACCTGCGGCAAATGAATTGCCAAGCGAACGTGGAGCACTAAAACGATCACGTGCAGCACCAATTTATAAACCACGCTGAAGCAGCAATGATCTGATCACCTACACGAGAAGAGAAGTTACGTTTTGCAGCCCACGAACTGATTTGATTGAGATATCGGAAGAACGCTAAGAAAACGACTTGGGGCTTCCCAACAAGATCAAGTTTGACGATGAGATTATAGAAAACTAACCTATGTAGGCAGTGGTGGCCCTACGAACGGGGGGGGGGGGGGGTGAGACTTACCGGGGGCCTATAAGCATCTAACCGTAACTTCTGTAGGGCTCCGCCCCCAGACCCCCTTTCGAATTTGTTATTATTATCTATCTTTCACCACGCCAAGTTTGGTCCACATGCTGGATTCGGCCATTTCAATGATATAGCCTATATACAGGGTTATATATCATTGGCCATTTCTATTATTGCATGTGTGCAAGGATAAACTATATCAAAACTATTCTACCGCATCCAGAGACGTGATGATTATCGGGATACAGGACTTTTCTAACAAATGCAGAGATTTTATGATGATTGACACATCTGTACGGAATCATATTATTGCTTGCTACACGGAATTCCATGTTTATTCGCTATTATCCTTGAAAAAAGCGCATAAACCGAAGAGGGGGGCTTCGACCATGGGCGAGGGGGGCTGGTCGACCGCCCACCTCGCCCACCCCAAAAGCCACCACTGTATGTATGTTACAATTCGCCATTTGGTTTTGAATCTATCTCGGTTCCGTATCCTTTATCGTGCCGGTTGCTCTTGATAAGAGCCACAGGAAAAGTTCTTCGAGTCAATAAATATGAATTTACTGGTAAAGGCCGTGAATAAGATTATCAAATGTAATTCGATAATGAGATAGTTTTCCTCCAAGTATCGTGTTTAGTTAACCCCAAGATCGCGTAATGCTCGGCTCATGGTCCAAAACAAAATTAAAGTGATAATCATATTCTTTGTTGTATTTGTATTTCTTTATTACAATATTATTTTATTGTAGTAACAATGCCCGTAGCCCGTGGTAAAGGGCACGGCGTGTACTGACGTAAAGATTTCAAAACGATGGTTATTAAACTGTGTGGCCCATCTCGATATAAATTCATGCGGCCGGCGGCCTCTACGCAATTTGAAGCATAGCATAGCAATTTACAGCGTTAATAGCCTAGAGTTTAAAAATATAATATAGCCAATTTCATTTGCAACATTTGTCGAAAATTTAAGTTTCAGCTTATTGAGAGTTCGGTCAGGTATCGAATCTAGCAGTTGCTGATGTATTTATTTTGTAATAGTGGTCGCAAAGTAGACATCGTTGGTAGGATGGTGTAAGTATTCATCTACTCAATTACAAGTAGAAGTAGCGATTTATTCCGAGGCATGATAAAACTATTTCAATGAAAGACGAAAATTAAGATTTCAAAAGTACTCAAGTAAGTAGTTTCGAAAAGCAGATTTGGTCCAGACAGCGGATAATTTAATATTCAATCGATGATGGCTAATTTAAAATTGCAGGTTCATCTTCGCGATACAGCAAATTGGCGCACTTTTACCAATTATATTTACTTACCGTAATACAATGAATAATTCGACTAATAATTATGGCAACTTTACTCCAAAACCTTGTCGAAACACATTCCAAAACTAATACTTTCTACTTTACAAAATGTTAGAAGTAGCAAAAATCGAACCCCTCAAATAACTATAGTCTACACTACACTGAAAACGTCGAAGTACTTGGTCACTGATGACCGCTTCTGGTTGGATAATTGATACCATTTAGTGGAGACTCCGGGTAGGACTGAAAAACGCTGCAAAATCCTACTCAATTAACATATCTAGGTGAATAAATCCTGCAAGAGTCAAGAATTTATCAGTTTTCACTGTTTACTGCACTAACTATCCGTAGCCTATTATTGCCAACGATATAATGCCCCTGCCAGGCCTAGATGCGCGCGGCCCCCGACTATAGATTCCTAATTCTTCACAAAATGGTGTTGCAAATATGAAGGATACCCAGCGCGGATGCGGATCAAATCCTTGCACTTCTCCAGCTCATTGGCTAATAAGCGTGATTGCGGCTGATTTCCAGTAGCATCGCCTTACTGGATAGTGATTATTTCTGCTGCAGCCGGGGGCGTTGAACAGAACACTTGCTGGCATCGTGGTAAACTGGTTCACTAATTACTTGACAATTATATCAGAGGCGACGTATCATCATCTATTATGCTAGCTATAGTTGTCGTTCTCGTACGGAATAGCCTACCATCTAACGTGAAACCCGATTTGAGAACCAGTATAATTAGCAGTGCATCCTAAATTTCGTTGCTCACGACTCTAACTGTTTATCTCATGGACACATTGAACAGCACCGGTATAAAAAAACACTTCACAGGTTTGTTGCAATGTGAATCCTATTAGCTTTGAAGATACCGATTCTACTTGGTAGGCAGGCTACATGAGGCTATAGTGACTATGATTTGCCAACATTTTGTTACGAATCAAACAGAATCAATGCAATGTGTTCATTGTTTTCCGACGTGAAGGTGCTATACATATTGCGAATTATCTTCACTATTAGCTGACTAAACATCGTTTGGTGATGAGCTGGAGTCGTGATATTTCAAGTGTATGGGGGATTTGTCCTTAGCGCTGCTGCACCATCTACGGCCCGGCCGCTATTGCCCGTCTATTTTCACCAACCGATTCATTGACACGTTTAGTTTTACTGTTTCATTCACCGTAAAGCCACTACAAAGTATTTCACGCCGTATATGCCCAATGTACCCTACCGATATTCTCTCAACTATTTTGCTAGAATGACAATTGAAATGTGCAGTACCTAATTGCAAAGTTAAGATCAACGAACCATACAAAACATTACCCGGGTTATATTAATATATACATTTTTTTTTATATTTAAACGATAATATAATCATTTTCGCTCAAACGAGATCCATGGTCGACACGTAATTGTTATGCATATTAATTAGGGTAACCAATTTTGGAAATCTGAAAAGAGCATACTTTATCAAAATTTACAGACGTTAAAATAGAGTTTTTCTTTCACATTATCAGTTGGTTGACTAAAAAAAGGCCAACTTTCCGACTCAGCTCCCGAGATAGTCGCCGGAGCGTTACTTCAGTGATGATTTACTGTATTTCAGTCGAATTTTGCCCTATATTGAACCAAAATTATCCAAAAAGAGGACAATATCTCAAAAAAAAAGGGCATTTGGGAATCCTCCGAGGACACTTTCAGAAAAGAGGACGTACGGTAACCCGAATATTATTACCATTGATCAGCGCGTATGTAAAGCCTTCGAATTTAACGTTAAATAGTTCCGCAATTATTGCGAAGTAGGCCCACTTCATGTTAAATGGGTATATTATGTGCTACCCCTAGGTTGAGAAGCCCTGCAGTAGAGCAGCGAGAAATCGGATGGTAAGAGTAGAGAACCGCGCTGTTGCGTCCACCTCGGGTCTAATAAATTCTCTGTGATTTACGGCTAATGCTGGTTCTGAGTACCAATGATATATATCATTGAAATAATGTACATATTGTGCACATCAATTATCCAATACTGTCACATCGTCCAATGTATAAAGTTTTCACTTCTAGATGTCCTTCCCGAAAAATACATCAGCTCGAGCAAACCTCGCCCACGCAATCATCAATTACCCACAAATCATTTATTATTGTACTATTTGGAAGTATTGCACAGTATATTCTAACAACATACCCTTGGGAAAACTTAACAAAAATAATTATCGAAGCGGTATGTACAACGACGCCGCGCGCCGACCCGCTATTAATCTGATGGCTCAAATTACCAGGTAAAGTGCGATAATAATATCTACAATGTACAATGGTTGGAGATAATGTGTTTATCACCCAATACGTATGCGTGGCAAATAATACTAAATTAAGGCAATTCAGATATGATTTTCCGGCGATTCAATTGATTACAATTCCCTAAGTATAATACGAGTTGAATTACTGCGAGGCTGACACCAGTAGGTCTGACGCAGACAATGCCCGTGAATTGCGAGTAGTAATCGGTGCGTTGATTCTTCTATCCTACATCCTTGATCGGAGTCTTGGCTCAAGGTCAGGCCTTCTCTGCGTAAAACAGCCCCCACTTCTGGTCGCCCATCCCGCACCTTTTCAGTTTGTCGTTCCAGCCTGCGTTGATGGCGTCGAAGTCCTCCAATGAGAATTTCTGCGCAACGAAAAATGTTTCTTTAAAGAGACTTTTTGGGCTAAAATACTTTAATATACATTTTGATAACATATTCATATCATAAATATATTAAAGCCCGAAGTTTTTCGAGCTGACACTCTTCAGGGGCAATCGTCAGCATATAGAGAATTTCAAAAACTTGCATACAACTACATTGCATACATCCAATTGTGACGTCATAGAAACGAAAACAACATTGACTGAAGAGTGTCAGCTCGAAAAGCTTCGGGTTTTAACATATTTATGATATGAATATATTATTTAAATGTATAATAAAAATGTTTCGTATGACCTCGGGATGAATATTAGTACAAGGCAGATCTAGCCCTAGCGGAAAAAGTGACGTGATAGTTTTTGTACTTTCTTTTCGCCCACTTGATCTAAATTCGAACATAGTAGACTGTAGGGTGAATTCGAAACCCGATTGGAGGATGCTCAAATCTCGAATGAGGTCGCTTACGCGCTTCCAGTATATATCAATCTTTCAACTCGTTCTTTTCGTAGTTTACGGTTAATTGAATATGTCGTCTTTGCCCCATATATAGCATGGTATTGCATGTTTCATCCCGAGGCGTAATTTTCGTGCGTGTGTAAGATTCTTGCTCATAATCCTGTTTGCGTTTGTTTTTGATTTATAATCTTCCTTTCTCTGTGCATATGGCATTATGTTGTACATTATGTTGTGAGTGGCAAAGTAACACTGTGGCAAAGAAAAAAGATAACTTCCACGACTCTTGAATTCGAAAAGAAACAACCACGGGGCCATTAAATCATTACCTCCAGAAAACCGCTCTTCTTTTGGCCGAAAGTGACAAGCTCGTTTCGCAAAATATCCACAAAAGACGTCGTCTTGTCGATAGCCTGAACGTTCTTGAAGCCGGCGTCCTCCAACACCTGAAAGTTCGAAATTCCGGTGAGAAATAAAGCTCGCGTTAACTCCTGAAAACACCGGTAAATACGGACATGGAGATAGAAACGCGATATGTCCTAACCTACGTTTTTCATCATTCGCTGCTACGGAGCCTACGGCACGATATAACGTATACATTATACACGTATGCGGTATGACGGTTTTCAAACATTGTCCTATAGTATGCATGTTTTGTAAATACATGGGCGGAAAATGTATACATTATGGTTACTATATTTTTACAAATTCAGGACGCTCGTCAGCGCCCACTAGTGGATTTTAAAATGATGTATTAGCACATTGTCCATCAATATGACGTCACACCTGCAAAGCTTTGTCTATCGACTAGAGGTGGTCACAATCCGGTTAAGCAGTATATGGTTGCGTGTTGTAAGTTGTAACCAGGTCCGAAGCCCCATTTTTTCAGCCCATCATCCACAAATAAACACTGATTTTTGGCCCACCGTAGTGTAATCGATGCAACTTCTGGGGGCTTAGTATATGCATATAGTCGGTAAATGATTTGAATGAATTATGTCAATAATACTGGTTCTTCCACATATTACTATACAATTTTGATCCTCTCTCCGCCCACATGATCAGAGTTAGCGTTACAGAGCTATCTGGTGGAAGAGGACAACTTCGAAAATGCAAGGAGCGTAATTGTACATTGTTAAGTCATGTTCGTGTCACGCCGACAATATTATATATCAACCTAACGCCGGTGCGCACTGCACCCCTGAGCTATATAAACACCCCAAACCCGGTGGCTTCCCACCTTTTATGGGCGTGACTCCATTTTAAATTTGCCGTGACCCAACTCCAAATATGATAAGCTGATTACTAATTAAAGGTCGGCAAATTTAACCAGACTTACTCACAGCCGATTTTTTGGAAGCTGATTACGTTCAACATCTTCGCGAACTTCAGAATAAAGGCAAACTAACCCACGTTTAGAACCACTATCTTTGAACAAAGCATCAAATAAACGGCGATTATAATTAGACTTATTTCTGTAAATGAACGCTGCTTTTATAAATTTTTGATCGCAATTTTTGCGAGGGTGGTTGGCCCCATATTAAAACCAATATATGTGATGCTAAATCGCGCCCAGCGCGAAGAAAAATTTCACGTAGCATAAATCTAGCCAACATAATGTTGTTTATGTTGATTTACGAGAAAATTATGATTTTACTTCAAGCCTTCAAAATTCCGGACATTTAGGCATATTTTGGAAATTCCTCCCGGACGCAGTTTTAACGGTGAAATTTCGGACATGTCCGGGAAATTCCGGACGTATGGCAACCCTAGTATACATCTACTATAACTAGATTGTCACCATAGCGTAAAGTGCAAATCATGCCATTGGAGTCACTTTATGGTGCAAATGTTGACGTGCCACTCATTCCAGTGGATGAAAACGAGTCAAATACACCAATCCTTATGGATATATATCATAGGGGTACAATGAGTTCCGTTTTCGTTGACCCACCCCTTTTTTGCGATTCCTCGGGGTGGTATATACACTAAGGGCGGGTTTAAAAGCAGAGTTTGGTACCAGAAAGTGTCGTTTATACTCGATTTGCTCATTGCGTTATGGGTGAAATCTGCAAAATACACGATTTCAGTGTGTGTGTGCGTGTGTGTGTGTGTGTGTGTGTCGAGATTGTGTTACATCGGTTTGGCACATGTCGCATTCGTTAGTTTTTATTCGCTATATAACTCTTATGATTCTGTATACGTGCGCACAGGTCCTATAGGATTACATAACGTTTCGTGCACGTGTACCAAAAACACTAATCAACTGCATCACGGTCAAACTTGTATATGAAGTCAAATTTACCTTTCCGTACTGCGGCACAGTGAGCAGATGGTATCCCCGTTGGGCTACGTATGATTTAAAGTCGCTGGAATGGTTTTCGTGCGGCCCGCATACGTAGTCGGTGATCAGTACTCTACCGCCTGGTTTCAACCATTTCTGGAATAAAAACATGCTGTATTATTTCAATGAAACGCACGACTCGTGGCATTTACCGCATGTATGTAATTTAGCTTATGGGACATTGATAATTACATCATAAAACGAAAGCCAACGCGATCACGCTTAACCTCTCCGAGTTCACCTATACAGCGGCGCGTTGGACGCCAGAATCACGCAACTAGCTGATGTAACAAGTTGATGATTGTTTAACGCTAACACAACAATGGCGTCATAAAACTACAAAATATACACACGGTTCCTAAGTTAGCCGAATGTCAACAAAATTCCATCGACTCGTTATCTGATTGCATTTCGTATATGCCCACAACAGATATGGTCGAATTAGTCAGATTTGCTACTCGAGGATAGAAGTATAAGTTATATCGTACATTTCTACTCAATTGCATGGGAGTGGCAAAACTGCTTCTTCGAGTAGAAGTAAAAAGTGAGAGGTTTCGAAAATACCCAAGTTTGTGATAATGAAAAGTAGATTTGGTTGAAGCATTGCATATTTAGAGAAGACAATCGGAGGTGGCAATGGCTACCTTCAAAATTGAAGGATGCATCATCGCGATCAACACAAACTAAGTATCGACGATGCAAATGAGTGTCTTCTTTAATGCAGATGATACCGGCGCTATTTCACTCGTAAAAGCGATGCACGCCTATAAAATACATTACAAAATGCAAAATGCAAGCAAGTAAGTACTTTCGCCGTGAAGCAGAAGTGGATGAAGTCGAAAAGCACATTCACTGGGGTATAGTAGTGCAAATCCTGCTTGAGTACTCCGAAAAAGTAAAGGTACTTCGTAACTGCTCACCTCTGATTTACAATGACCGGAATTTTTGTTCTATTCCATTGCATTGCATTGCATTGCATTGCATTGCATTGCATGGAATAGTCAGGCGAAACGACTACGTTAACTTTAAACGTAAACATATTCAACTCTATTCGGTCGCATACTCACATAGAAACTCTGAAAGAGCAGATCTTTTCGGTCTATGTGCAGAATCGTGTCCCGGCTGTACACGACGTCAAAGGAACACTCCGGGTATGTCACTTTCGTAGCGTCGGCTACTTCAAATGAAACCTGCGTGTGGTAGTGTCAATCATGTTAGATGTGATGAAAATGGCACCGAAATTCAGATGGAACGACAAGAATTTTCAGAAACGAAGTGACGTCACATAGACGACGTGGCGTAAGAAACGAATGTGCGGTGGTGAACAAACTATATGGTCAGCGTAACTATACTCAGGTAGAAGAAAGCGGTAAACTTCTACTTAATTACAAGTAGAAATGCCAATTTCCAAGGCATGACAAAACTACTTGAATTAAAGGTAGTTCTCAAGTAAGCAGTTTCAAAAAGTAGATTTGGTCAAGGAATCGCAGACTTGTATCTACAAACGCAAAAGGACTAGCTACAGACACTACAAGTATATATAGAGTCTTCGAAAATATGTTAACTATGTGATAAAGGGGCTATGGTGGCTCTATGGTGACAATTTCACTCGTAAAAGCGATTTTGCTTATTCCAAAAGTACTTTTTCACCTTCCATATACAAAGAGTAAGTAGTTTTTCCCAAAAAATGTTTGATTAGAAGTGGAACTAGTGCAAAATCACAATCCGTTGACTAACTATTGCGCAAGTAGCCGAGACCTACTCGAGTACTCCGAAAAATTGGAAGTATACATCGTTAGCGACTATACCTCTGCGAATGTGAAGTCTCAATTCGCTCAAGTATTGATAGCGCTGAAGCTACGCCACCGGCCGCGGTCGGTCGCGAGCATGTGTACAATAGGACCCAAAATGCAGGTAAGAACCGGCGCGCTTAAGTACGATATCTTATGTATGGTTTAGCTTCGCTCCGACCGACCTTGGGCACTCTGTATTCTGCCTGCCTTTCGATTGCGATGTCGATCATGTTTTCCGACAAATCGATCCCGAGCACTTCCGCGCCGTAGTCCTGTGATGACGACGACACGTTACATAGTAAACGTCGATTTGGCAATCTCTCACGAATCACTCACCCTCGCCATATGGAACGCGCTGCCGCCGATACCGCATCCAACGTCCAACACTCTTTCGCCCTTTTTCAAATTCAGCATCTTGACAAATTCCTGCAAGATACGTGTGCACTATAAACATAAATCGCGTGTTTCGCGGATTTCTAACAACAACAATTTCGTGACGCATCGTCAATGACACAATCGAAATCGAAGCGTTTCGTCATACCTTGGTAGTTCCGTGTCCTCCGGTGCTGACGTAGTCGCGCCCGAACATTTCCTCGTATCGCAAAATGCCGTTTCGGCTGTATTGTTTCTGATCCAGGAACTTTTGGAAGGTTTCGAAACCTTGCGAATTGCTCGGGTCGCGTTCCGATAGCTCCATCAGCCAACAGATTTGATTGGGGTTGTTTTTCATCTGATACGGAAATACAATTACGATATTAAATTTCCGAAAGGTTAACAGAATAAAGTAATATGTGAACTGTTCATTGTGGTCATGGATGTGACAGCCCACCCATTAGGGGTGTATGTGATGATTGTTATAGTTACTATTGTGATGGTACTGTTATTTCTAAGGCCGCCAAGTGTCTAGCTCCAACTAGGTGAAATGGACACTTGGTGGATCCACGACAATGCATGCTTCCTTCTTAACTGAACTTGCTGCCGCGAGGACGCGGAAATAAAGCTGTCTAAAAACTATTGTGAATCTCTTTACATCGACTATATTAGGAGGTCTTCCACAATGGACAGTTATTGTTACCTGCATATCGCGGAAGAGCACGAATTTTTGGTGTTCTATCAGTCAGTTCAGTTTGTATATTCAACGTCTCAGAAGCCGAGGTAAGATATACCACGATATCGATATTGTGATATCCGATGGCTTGATCGATATAAACGATATGCCACGAGAAATACATGCCATTGGAGTGGTTACAGGGTACCTAGCTTTTTATAATTGCCTGACTGTGATTTAATATCCAAACTATGACATATCTACATACATACCGAGATAGAAATAGCGAGTGCTGGAAATCCCCATTAAATTTCATCTGTATATGTTGAAAGGCAGTAACAGGCGATACCATTTCGCTCTTAATGTACTTCAGCTACCAACAAAACCATTGATGAAGAATCTTCACAGTAGATAAATGAGCTCAGCTCAAGTATATGGTTCTATTTCTAGTACGAAAACTGGGACTCAATCCTACATAGTTGCGTTACATTGTTTGCCAGCGCAAAACTGCCCAGTCAGAACTGGCGCGAAATCAATTTTGAACTCGACAGCAAAGCTTTCACGGTGCATCTTTATGTATACGCTGCGAAATGCCCGCACTCACCTGTATGTAAACCTGAACTGCTTTCGAAAGGACTACATCGAAACCGTATGTTTTTCCGTCGGACTTGTCCTGCGCGCGCGTGGTGATGAGGTTTGTGTACCAGCTGGGACTGCGGTATATCGTGGGATTGTGTGAGCGAACTTTATCGCCTGAACAAAGTATGCACACGGGATGAAGCAGCTATCGCGACAAGCCGTCGGCTCAGGCGAAACACCAGGCCTGTTTAACATTGTATATATGTAAACAGCGAGCAGACTGCGTAGATTTTCAACCCCTTTCCAGTGGCGCCCTATTGAAGTCATTAACTATGTCCGAGCACCCCATGTATAGTGACTGTTAAGTAACACGTATGTTGTTTTGATATGTATGGGCGACGGGCGGGTAGTCAGTATGAAAATATGGCGTGGGCTAATTTTATTTCAACAATCAAACTCTATAAAACTATACTATTACTAACTATAATTTTAAAAGATTTATTCTCGACGTCAAAAATCAGAATTTTGTGGGCCAGAGCGCGAAAAGACGGGATACTTGGGTACAAAATCGTCGAGAGAAACCGCGAACATTGATGGTAGTTACAAATTATTGTGGGATGATACCGGGACAGTGTGGTTTGAAACGCCATTTTATAACTTATAAGATAACTTACCAGACTGTTTGAAACAGGATTCTCGAAAAAATAACTTCCCGTTCGGTTTTAGCCATTTCAACATTCGCTTGATAAGAATTTCGATATCGCTGTCAGACAGATACATCAGAAGCCAGTTGGAGAAGATCAAATCCAAGCTGTAACAAATACAAATACGATTATGCGCTTGCTCAGTAATACTTCGTGTTTACGCAGTAGATAGACCATTCTCAAGTTGGATGTTGGATCTAACGCATATTGGACCTGACACTTTCACCTTTTGAAGGTCAATAACCGGCGCGTATTTTTTAATTGTCAGCTGTGTGCTACGAGAGGATATTTGCTATGTGTCTGTAATGTATATTCATGCACTTATCAAGTCAAAATGTATGGAACAGGAAATGTGCATGTGTTTGATGATGCAAGCCGATGTGGTTAAGCAAGCCTATCTTGCGCAACGGCGCAGAAACGGAAGATTGAAAAACAGAGTCACCCGGGTTTACGGGATCTGTACGTGATTAAAGACATTTCAGGCTGGCATAGCAATTTGACAGAGGATAGATAGCAACGGAGCACTTCTTTCTATACGTACTGAAACATCTTGTCTGTACTATGTGTCAAATATGGTTCTGTTTTTCCACATATACCCACACGATACTTTTGCACTTTTTGATATTTAAGTATCTCACGATTCACGAATATACTTTTTAAAAATTTGTCAAGACTAGGCAGTCGAGTTTAGACATATTTGCGTAGCTATAATCGGCGAAATCGTCATCACTCGTAGATTGCGTAATACAATATCGCATGTTAATGGGGCAATAGTTGTTTTAGTGCAAGACGATGAGGTCCTATACATCTTGCATCGACTTTGCGATTGTTAAGTACATATCAAACACAAATTGCATAATGGCACACAGATATTTATAGAGCGGCATGGACTGTAAATACAGCGTAGATAAAAACCGATCGCTGTAATCACAATATATGGGTTGAAATGCGCCCATTGCCCATTCCCCCGATACAATATCACGCAGCCGATATATAATGCGAATTTGCAACGTCATGGCAAGCGTTTCTTCACACACAAACCGACCAACAGTGAAGCAGTGTAATCTGTCGTGCTACGATATATTTATATCATTCTTTTACTTCACGAATGCTTTTTGTCAATCAGGGCATCCATAGAAGGGGACAACACGATTGGACCATGAGCTAGAGTCAGTTCGATTCCAAGTCCGAGATACAGGGTTTCTACACCGTCCTTATTTCAATGATTTGTCCGTATTTTTGACTTGTGTTCTTAGATTTTCGGCACTCGGGCCGTGATTAGAACTGGGCGAAAGTGACGTCCTTTACGTCATCAGCTTACCAAAAAGGCCATCAACATGTGATATTAGGAAAAGTTGTAACCTTTTTATTGTTAGTCTTCAGTTTAAAAATTTCGCTGTAGGCTACTTAGAGTTTATCGATTGCCTTAGTTTTTGATCCATGTCGATGGCAATCCTGCTGACATACCTACCGGTATTCGTAAACGTTAGCGTTTTAGCTGGGATCCTTAACTACAAGTACAATGCGTAGACAGTACCTTGCAAGCAAGAGGACAATGAAGTAGTCATTGATATCATTAAAGAATGCCAGTATTTATATCAGAGTTGGATTAATTCTAATATTTTAATTCAATTACAATTACTTCCTTGCATGTATCAATTACATTACAATTACAATTACTCAATGCTAAAAATATCCAATTACAATTACAATTACAATTACTGTTGAAAATGTAATTATTACAATTATAATTACAATTATAATTACAATTATAATTACTTTTAGACAGGTAATTGATTCAGTAAAGAAGTGTTCTTTGACAACCGTAGCGACGTAACTAGCAACAATCTCAAGCTATTCATGTTCCATTCCTGATATGTAGAATACCCTTTAATTAAAAAAAACTCGAACGTATTCGAACTATTCCTGATCATGAGTACTGAAAACTACAAGCACAGAAAAATGTTTCAAGCGAAGCGAAGAACCAAAGGTTTGAGCGACTAACAGCGAATAGGCTACAGGACAGTCAATGAAATGTAATCAAACGATTCGGCTACTCAGATCTGTTTCATTTTTTTTTCTATTTGTCGAATGTTAAATGTGCAATGAGAGTTATGATTTTGTTTTTTGCCTGCACCATCGAGGTGCTTTGACGACGGAGTTGCGATACGGCATCGGCGATACTGTCATCTAGTCAGGATAATGAAATGTAAATGGTAAGGCGTCAGCGATAAGAATGATACCGATAAGTTGCGTAAAATTAAAATAAATGTAACAGGAAAGAACCTCCTGATAACTAAGAATTACAATATTTTGGTTCGCATTTACATTTTCAGTTGCTCGGAAACTGTTAGATTGCATTTGATGAACATTAGGGTGCGAAAAGTTTCTAGCCCCAGTAAATTTGGTCTAGATTGGAGGTAAGATTGAGATAACATCTCTACAAATGCGTGAGCAAGTTTGATGAAGCCTTGGTTGGAAACTTGATTTTTTTTGCTATTGTTGCAACAAACTCCGACCGTGGTGTAGGAAATGGTTCAGCACAGGTTTCAAAAGAGTTTATTTGCTGTTCATCCATTTTTGAAATATTAAGATTTAGTTTAGCCCACTGGTTCTCTAACTTTTTGTAGACATGCTCCCCTTTATGACAGTGAATATTTCGTGCCCCCCTTATTGTCATAGCACACAATGAAACCAGAAAGTTAGCAATCCTTACATATAGTTTGATGGTATGGAAGGTTATGACTAGGGCAAGTTTTTGAAACTTTTGCAACTTTTTTTACAGCTTCCGGCAGCTTCCTAAATACTCGTAAGATATGTAGAATGCTGTTTCAAGCTGTTTGAAGGAATCTTATAGTGCAACTTTTTGCAACTTTTGTCCATTTTTTTCATGCAACTTTTTGCAACATTTTGCAACTTTCACGATTTTTCATGAAAGTATTTTCGATTCTGGTGAAATACACGGCCAAATTCGACTGAAACACCGCAAATCAGAACCGAAGTAAGGCTTTTACGGGTATTTCGGGAGCTAAGCCGGAAAATTGACCTTTTTTTTAGTCAATCTGGGAAGTTGACCTTTTTTTTTATTTAGTCAACCGATCAAAATGTGATCAAAATGCAACTTCTGCAAGTTTTTTTCAAAAATAAATGCAACTTTCCACGGATTTAACTGCAACAAAAACTTGCCCTAGTTATGACTGTTGATGAGAAAATTCTCCAATACGAAATTCAGACTATACACCGAGCAATAACCATAAAACGGAGGTGAATCGGTCCAAGCGCGGAAAAGATTTCATTTCACTGGAGCGTCGCGCCCCGTTCAGATGCTTTCACGCCGCCCAAGGGGGCACGCGCCCAGTTTGAGAACCACTGGTTTAGCCTATATTGTAATCCACAAAGTTTTCTGTTGCTACTGAAGTATGGGAAACAGTTTAGCCTGACTGAATTATCTAGTTATAACGCAGCACGCATAGAACACCGGTGTAAATATGCTAATTATTACAGGAGGTGACTGTTTACTAAGGCCTTAAGGCCCCTTGTCGTCATCCTGGTTCGTACCGGATTTTCACTGGTGCGACGGATAAATGATTGATTAAATGATTATTTTATGTTGTGATTGTCAGGTTTCCATGAAAATTAATTACATTCAGCTCAATTACAAATTACAATTGATCCAACTCTGATTTATATACATTTAACATAGCGCGAGAGAAAATAAGAGGGTTTCCGACGTTCACGACCTAAATTCGCTAACATTTCACGGGATATGAATCAATGACCACGACGACCAGGAGTAGACCTTTGGCCCAATAAACTCACACTCGTTTCTGTGTCAACAAAGCAACGTGCAAAAATCAAAATGGCCGCCAGCCTACACAAACAGATAACGTGCGGTGCCGGCGAATGCCGGGTTACGTGGTCGGAGCTTTTTTTACCTGTCGTCGGCTATCTGCAAGTCCATGACGTTATTACAGAGGAACGTGATGTTTCCCCGGTGCGAATTAACCTCCTTGTTTTTCTGGACGAATTTCTCCATGAAATCTACGGCGATTACCGACTTGGCGTTGGCGCTAAGCTTACTCGTAAATCGACTGAAATAATAAGGGTGGAAAATTAGTATTCATCCGGGAGATTCTATGCAATGTACGGGAATCGCAACGCGAATCAGGCTGTAATTTCGTACCCTATTCCGGCTCCTAATTCCAGGATATTTTTCCCCGCGTAGTCGGGTACAGCGCTCAGGATTTCTTCGCTTTCGATGTCACTTATTTCGTCGGCTTTTGAGTCCAACATCATCTCTGTCAGGTTGGCGCGGGTCGAATGCTCTTGCCAGAATTTTGACATTTCTCCTCGGACGTCTGTGGAGGGGAAAGATATCACAGTTATCTCGCTTATTTCTCGACAGATAGTATCGTTCCCATTTTGGCCATTTAGTATCTGATAGTATCTGATCTGATCGGGGTTAGCATCCACAGTCCACAATCGAGGATTCAAGTTGTTTTGACACTGTGCAGAGTACTCCGGTTTTTTTCCAAATGGGGATCGAGTCAAATTGCACCAGGGTTGCGACGACTCGAGCCATGACTTGACTCGAGTTAAACTTTTTCAGATGACTTGACCTGACTCGAGTCACTTTGCAGAAATGACTTGATTTGACTTGACTCGGCGTTTCAAAATTGTGACTTGACTCGATTCAAAATTTGCAATGACTCGATATGACTCGTGACTCGAAGGTATAGTGATTTGATCCCAACACTGAATTACACGACAATGGAACTAATCCCTCAAGTTGCAGACTTTACTCGCTTATCAGTTATAATATACTATGTAATTACATCTAGCAAAAACGATTGTAACTCTACCACAGAAGATCTTGAGGCAGTGGTAGAGGCAAATCCCGCATCGACAGGGAATAGTGCGAGCGCATTGACATAGCATTGCTAGAACTTACAGTGAACAATTTCGGTTCACTTTCATAGTGGAAAATAGTGAACTCTCGTCATTTGATATGTAGTATAATGTTAGCAAGTGTGAGTCTTGACCGCTGAGTCTGACAAGTAAGTACATCGTCATTCTTCCGGGTGAAAGTTAGTTCATTGGAACAAGCCCGCACGACAATTGTCATATCAGACGAGACTGTTCCTCAGTGAAATATATATATATATAATATATACATATAAGAAGACCCGCTATTATGCGCCATCTCGTCGGTGAATAATTCGCGTGGCGATTGCTTGAGGCTGGACGTCGTTGGAAAGGTTGATTTAACCAAACAAATTTTGTATATTTCCGGCTGTGATGTTGTTGATTCATGCCCAGAAACGGCGGTCGATTATCTTGCTGTTATGACGGCTTCAATCATGCGAAATTCACATACAAGTGCAAAATTGATTTTGCTTCATTTTCACGCCCCTTTTCTAAAACGAAAGTGTGCTATAGGCCCAATCACTGCCTTTATCGTGTTGCTAGACATTATCTGGACGGTGTACGTCATTCTAATATCGACAAATATGGACAACATTACATGCAGTATTATTGGTACTCTTGGCCCCTTGCCCCTTCTAAAGCATAGGTACGTGCAGTTCGTGATTTTGTAGCGACGACAAATGTTTAATCGATACATCGCCCGTCGTAATTTGTGCAGGACATTGAATCTGCTTATATTGATGCTGCTTGATGTATCGTACAATATATTTGAACGACAATGTTTTCTAATTCTCGTAATAATTAGGCGTAATCGAATCGCTGGAAACCCTTCCAATTCATGATTTGGTTGACGAAATAACTTGATACAACATTATAACTTTGTTACAGACCAGTAAAATGCAATTGATATAATGTCTAATCTCTCCGAGTTATAATAAATGCATTCTTGCTATGAATGTTGAAATGACAGTATCTCCGCACGAGTAAAAACATGTAGAATTTGCTACAAATTCAAGGACTTTTGACGAAATGCGCATGTAAAGATGGGAACAATATAGCGCCGAGCTCAGAACCTTGCAACTGATGACGTCGAACGACGTAGGTAGCGGCAAATTGCGAGCGGATTGCTTTGGATGGTAACCAATGGAGTAAACTACTTTCAATTCAAATGATCAATCATAACAACGCCACAGTTGAACAGATCGACTATTTTTATGATTGTATTGTTCGATTGTGTTGACGATAGCATATATCTGAGCGTCTGACTCAAAATATGATTATTGATTGCTATAAACAAAGTGACACCAGCCTAGTATATGCTGTCTATTTGTAAAATCGATATACCGGAAACATTCAATGTGCCATGAGAAAGCAGCATAGCATGTTTCGCCAGCGTTTTCTCTAACAGCTGTTTCCACTTCCACCGCAGTCAATTTCAGCGACATCACAAGCGCCTAGAAGCCATGTCGTTGGGTATTTGCTATACGAATGTCGATTCGACTTCACGTTATTCAACTCACCTGTTGCTGTTTTGGCCATGTTTGCTTCGTTTAAACTTCTGAAATTGCAAGTGCAGTGTTTTCTCCCTGGATTCGATGCCCTCAACTCGAATAAAATGCCTCCCTTGTCCTAGTAAAACTTCTACTTTGGCACTTTCGGCGTTTGCCCATGTACCCAGAATTTCGGAATTAACCCTAACCCTATAATGGACGAGAGCACATGGTAATAGTAATAGTAAGAATTATTACGTTATTATCAGGGACATCCCTGGAATAGATCACGGTCAAAGTTATATCAAGAAATATTATAATTTCTGTAGCATCGTTGTGATGTGCGGCGATCCATGACCCACACAAAAGAAGTATGGATAATGGATTCATTTCCGTCGTACCTGGTCAATGCTGGCTAGTAACTCTCCACAACTACATTTAACGGGTCGGGACTGCAGCTATTAATGAGGAGGTGATAGCATGCCAATGTAAATATAAAGGCAGTGGCTACTCGTCCGGACCCGGACGAATAATTTTCTCAGGCTATTCGTCCGGCACCGTGTGACGTAGGCCCGTTACTATGGAGACTGTATGCGTTTTTGACAGGCTTCGGTTTTGTACATTATTTATTCGCCCTTCTGGTTACTGATTTCAATGGTTACTGTTACTGATTTGTATGCTCATAATTATAGCTCCGAGGGAAAGTTTACGCCATACTAATAATTGCAAATAGCTGTGATGAAAGTACCAGAACTTGACGCCCACCTTTACCTTTACAAGAGATGTTTACCTACGCTTAATGTAGTAAGAACAAGTAGGATAGTGATTTGTAAGCTCATAATTGGAGCTCCGAGGGAATGTTTGCGCCATACGAAGAGCTCCAAAGTGCTATCGTTAAATAACCGGATGCAGTCAGAACACGAACGATTCGCTGAAATTCTTGCTGTCTCCACCTATTTCTGAACTCATGCAAGCGCCATTGACCTAACCAATTGTACGTGAACTTGCACAGCTAAGACGGAATTGTCACCTCTGCTGTACTACGAGTACTCATACTTGATGTTGCTGCGCAGTAATGATTGGAATACCAACTGAGAGAGACTGTGCGTCTTTATTTTCATACAACAGAAATACAGAACAAATGGACAGCAGCAATGATCATACAGAAAACATGTGCATGCACAGTATTTGATGTCGGATAGAAGAGATCGATACAGCCATGGAAGTCAAGTGGTCTGATAAAACCCGCATGAAACAAGTATGCCTACATTGTCTCTGCATCATCTGACTGTAACAAATCGTAGTTGAAAAGATGAAGAAAAATTAAATGATAGCAAATGAATGAATGAAGCAATGTCTGGGCGAAGTAGGGCAACAGTGTTAATAGGAGAAAAATACCAGTATTTGGTGTCGGATAGGAGAGATCGATACAGCCTTGGAAGTCAAGTGGTCTGATAAAAACCCCATGAAACGAGTATATGCCTACATTGTCTCTGCATCATCCGTCTGTAACGAATTGTAGCTGAAAAGATGAAGAAAAATTAAATGATAGCAAATGAATGAATGAAGCAATGTCTGGGCAAAGTAGGGCAACAGTGTTAATACGACTATCAGAGGTAATCAGGTAGGTCAAGAGTGTTAATAGGACTATCAGAGGTAATTAGGTATGGCAAGAGTGTTATTACGGTGACAAGAGGTAATGAGGTAATTTTTTTTATTATCTGCCATACAGCAGTTCACAGATGGTAATCCATTCAAAATGATCGGTCAGTCGATAGATCTCTTGGTTAGGTAACTATTAAATGGGCCCAAGTAGATATTTCCCTTCGGTGAGGGTCCTGTATTAAGGGAGTGAACAACTTAAGCAGGTATGAAAAAGTCATCGAACACATACGACAAACTGTTCGAAAAATATTTGTGTACAACTTCAATGTTTATATGATCATTGGGTGTTAATCTGGTATGCATGCTGGCATTTCCGCACATTCCTTATTGCAGGTGACAGTAAATGCTGTGCATACAATTTGCTGCTTTCAAGATATTCAAGCATTGATAGCGTGTTTTCACTGGGAACATCAATCATGAAAACTAAGTAGCCTACTTTCAATGTCAAAGTTGCCGCTACATATTTTTCTAACAGAGGCATCTGTTATTTTTTGCAGCGGCCACAGAACCATTTGTTTTGTTTAGGGTAAGTGTTTAGTCCAGCACATAGAAGATGATCCCGGTTGAGACAGGAGTCGCAACGAATTGAATTGCTCTTTGTAAGTTGAAGGTCGCATACTCCACAGTACCAGTCTTTCTGACTATATTTACTTTCTCCATTACCATCTTCGACAATCATCAGATAAAGTGGCATTCTCAAGTCGTTCAACTTGTATGTTGCATCAATGAACAATATTTCAGGATATTGCTGATATGTCAGTCGCATTTCCTTGTCTTGAAAAAAAATACCATTCAAGACATTTTCTTCTGATACCACTATTTCCACAATAGCTCCTAAACACAGTATCAGTATAAGTATCAAAATTGGGTACCGTCACATAATTGTTTTACCTGGAATTTCTTTCAGCTCCTTTACTGTCGCCTCTAGTTCTGATAATTCATTGGTACTTCTAGCAGTCGCGATGTTGTGCAGGTCTTTTAGAAGCACGACCCGACCTAACGAATTCTGTAAATGATTCTGTAGTAGCTTTTTATTTGCCTTCAGCCTCAGCAGTTCTTTGATCTCTTCTTTCTGCTGCGAGTCTAACTTACGCTGATGTGGCAAGTGATCGAAGGCGACCTGCAATAAATTCCAACAATATAACGGTGATTATGCATTAGTTGTCATTTATTGAATCATCAGATCAAAATGAAAAAATATAACGGTGATTATGCATTAGTTGTCATTTATTGATTCAATAGTGATAATCGCATATTACCTTGCTCAACCCGTGGTTATGCTGTTCATTAATACTCTTCACTATGAGATACTGCCCATCCTCTGATGTACTAAACCTGATATGAGCTTGGCACTCTTTACGGAAAGTGCTGCAATGAAATCGTGATACGTTACCCTGTATTTCAAGCGTAATGCACAGCATGTGTGGCAGTGCCGCTACTCGTAGTCCAGTAGCGAGCTAAAAAGGGGGCACTTCTTCGTTATTCTCCACACATCAGGAAGTGGTCTCCATGAAACCAATGCTTCCTATGAACATGTGAGAATTTATAAACGTTAAAATAAATTGATTTTCGCGTTGGGGTGGGGGATATTAGGGTCGGGTGGGTTAGGATTGGGGTGGCGGGATTGTGGTTGCATGTGTGGGGTTAGGATTGGGGTGTCGGGGTTGCATGTGTGGGGTTAGGATTGGGGTGTCGGCACGCGTGGGGTTAGGGGTGTCGTAAGATGAAGTGGTGGGGTTGCAGTTGCATGTGTCGGGCTGCGTATGCGTAAGATGAGGTGGTGGGGTTGCAGTTGCATGTGTCGGGTTGCGTATGCGTAAGATGAGGTGGTAGGGTTTCAGTTGCATGTGTGGGGTTAGGATTGGGGGGTCAGCACGCGTGGGTTAGGATTAGGGTGTCGTAAGATGAGGTTGCATGTGTGGGGTTGCGTATGCGTAAAATGGGGTTACAGTTGCATGTGTGGGGGTTGCGTATGCGGGGTTAGGATAGGGGTGGCAGGGTTGCGGTTGCATGTGTGGGGTTAGAAGGGTGTCGTAAGATGAGGTTGCATGTGTGGGGTTACAGTTGCATGTGTGGGGTTTGCATGTGTTGGGTTGCGTATGCGGGGTTAGGATAGGGGTGGCAGGGTTGCGGTTGCATGTGTGGGGTTAGAAGGGTGTCGTAAGATGAGGTTGCATGTGTGGGGTTAGGATTAGGGTGTCGTAAGATGAGGTGGTGGGGTTGCAGTTGCATGTGTGGGGTGAGGTGGTGGGGGTGTGGTTGCAGTTGCGTGTGCGGGGTTGCGTATGCGTAAAATGAGGTGGTGGGGTTACAGTTGCATGTGTGGGGTTTGCATGTGTTGGGTTGCGTATGCGGGGTTAAGATAGGGGTGGCAGGGTTGCGGTTGCATGTGTGGGGTTAGAAGGGTGTCGTAAGATGAGGTTGCATGTGTGGGGTTAGGATTAGGGTGTCGTAAGATGAGGTGGTGGGGTTGCAGTTGCATGTGTGGGGTGAGGTGGTGGGGGTGTGGTTGCAGTTGCGTGTGCGGGGTTGCGTATGCGTAAAATGAGGTGGTGGGGTTACAGTTGCATGTGTGGGGTTTGCATGTGTTGGGTTGCGTATGCGGGGTTAGGATAGGGGTGGCAGGGTTGCGGTTGCAAGTGTGGGGTTAGAAGGGTGTCGTAAGATGAGGTTGCATGTGTGGGGTTAGGATTAGGGTGGGGGTGTGGTTGCAGTTGCGTGTGCGGGGTTAGGATAGGGGTTGCGGTTGCATGTGTGGGGTTAGGGATTGGGGTGTCAGCACGTGTGGGTTAGGATTAGGGTGTCGTAAGATGAGGTGGTGGGGTGTCATAGGAATGGGTTGGGGTTTAGGCTGAGGCTAATTTAACCCTAATTTCACGATACCAAGACTACAAAATGCTCATGGGGAACATTGCTTCTTCATGTTCATGTGGTTGTGGACCCGGTGGAAATTCCGTATCATACGTAACGCTTACTTACCGTTGGTTAGGTCGTAGACCCTTAGATAAGCTCTGAAATCTGCGGCCGCCGTGGATGCAGTGAAAAGATATCTGGCCATACTTGAGCGCATCATTGAAATTTCGCCGAGTGGTTCGCTTTCTTACTGCATCGAGCGTACGTGAATCTCTCTTGTAGAGCTGGACGTAATTTTCTTTCTGGTATTTCTCCAAAGCACTTTTTAAGTCTTCATAAGAGGCGAACCTACTCTCGGAATCCATGCCGCAGTTACGGCCCACAGTTCCGGAAATCCCGGCACCCATTCTGCAGTTGCGGCATGCTTACGCCGGACGAATAGCCTGAGGAACTTTATTCGTCCGGGTCCGGACGAGTAGACACTTCCAAATATAAAATGTGCCGGTCGGGCAAAAAAATGCATTTGCTTCTTTAAGCTCTGAGTAATTGCCTCAAACTGTTACCGGTAATTTTCCACTCACTCAACTGGATACGGGTACCAATGTAATACCTAACCGAGCTATACGGTGAGCAGAATTCATGTATGCCTCAGGGGTGCAAAATCACTCCGATTCACTGTAATTATTATCGAAAATCGTTTTCAGCTGCGTTGGCATATTATGCATCAACCCAGCAGCAAATGAAAAATGGCGTAATGATGACCATTGCATAGTGTGAGTTGAGTAAGCGTCGTTCTCAACATACAATTGACACGCGCTGGCCTCGTGATCA
This sequence comes from Botryllus schlosseri, assembly GCF_051294905.1. Taxonomy (NCBI): domain Eukaryota; kingdom Metazoa; phylum Chordata; class Ascidiacea; order Stolidobranchia; family Styelidae; genus Botryllus; species Botryllus schlosseri. The sequence continues at coordinate 19,423,625 of NC_137245.1, read as the reverse complement.
ATGAGTGACTTCCATGATAGCGTGCGAACCTCGAGTGTCTTGTCAAGTTGGTATATGCAATTCTAGCTTATCCCAGTCCCAGCTATATTGTGTAAGTTCGCATTACAAAATTACTGTTTTGATCTCATACTGCACTATTGCTTCTATAGGTTATGCTGACTCCAAAGATCATTTACTCTTCGTGACTTCGAAAGGCAGCTAAATTGTAATCGATGTCGGGATATTTACTTTGGTACGGGACCGTGTCCGAGATACCGGCTCGACCCTACCCACCTGTTAAGGACACCCGCAGAGTTGTATCCAAGCAACGTACAGTAAAAGTACGGTAGTACTTGAATATCCCGAAAGTATTATTGAGAAACACTAGTTTTTCAATAGTTCACAAGCACACTGCACTGCGCAGCTTTGGAATGACGAGATGCACCCAGGGATATCTAGAACTCAAGTTCCAGTTCTATATATAATTGTAACTAGCAATCAAGATGAGTGGCGTTTTCTTGTAAGGTTAAAATTGTTTTGGGTGACTGAAAGTTGTATGCTCATGAGACGATTTCACTCATAAAACGGATGCAAATCTACAGGTAAACTATAATTAAGAAGATATACAAAGCAGGTTATGTGGACTGATTCATGAACTGTTGGTATAAAGGTAGAAAGAGTAAGTATAGTTGAACAACTATAGTGAAATTTGACAGCTTGGTTTGACAAGTGAGTGCATATCGAATTAGTGATCATAAATGATAAACAAGCATATCTGCATGAAAAGTAGGGATCATTTCACGATGCACACTTGCACAACATGCATCGATAAGGCGTACTCATAATCGCTGTATCACGATAGCCATTCGCGCTCAAGGAATGAAACTCCATACTGAACGGTGAACACATGAGCCAGCTATCCAGTAGGATCGCTATGAAGGTTACTCCTGAAGCTAAAAATGTAAAAACTGAAACCGGTCTACCAACAATTTTTCGCTATAAACCAGCGGTCGGGAACCTTTTTTGCTCATGGGACCAGTTTCAAAATGAAATTGTTTTTGCGGACCGGTGTCCAAAAACACAAATGTTCAACGTTGAAAATCAATTGCACCTCCTACAGTACATGATCAGTAAAGGGTGCACACTGCACACTGCACAGTAAGAGAGCAACACCAAGTTACGATTAAAGAGAATGATTTGATTTACTTGAATTTTTTATCAGTGATCTTTGCTATATAGGGCGACGATGCAATATTAACGATTAGACTCTGGAATATTTACGAAAACACGAGGCAATACCAATTATAACGCGTCGGATGATGTCAACAACACGATTACAGGATTTTTACTTGATCATCGTATATTGTTGTAATTATCTTGTTGAAGGTTTGGGATTATATCCCTACGATAATACTGTTGCATGTGCGATGAGCATGGATTTACATTTCAAAAAAAAAATTGATTTGAAGATGTGTGCCGGACGAGGATCAGATTTGGGTCTACGTTATTTTTTTAGTGTACACTGGATCAGGATTTGGACAAGGAATTTCTAATAATTTACAATTTTGAGGATACATTTCTAATAAACTTCAGTCATTTACGGATACCTACATCATACTAAATTGATTCTGGAGTTGACTATAAATACCAAATCTGTAACAGGATTCTGAAATATTATATAATATCAGCTCATGTCTGCTCTGCTATGCCATTCATGTGTACTGAGCAACGAGGACATGACGGCGATATCGGTAACTTCGCATTCGCTCCGTGGCAACGAAAAAGGCACTTGAATTTCGAAGATATGAACCTCGAGGAAGTTTTTCTGCTGCAATCACGTATAGAGTTCGTAAATCATTCGCTTTGCAAGATTAGTGTTTGCGGTCAGCGCTCGCCCACAGCAATTGCGCAATTACGAGCTAAGTCTAGCCGATAGTTCGTTAGTGCCGACGCCGGGTGACGCAACATAATGCAATGTTTGGATGGGTCTCTCTCTCTTCTGTACACAGTTTAAAATAAACTGGAAGGCCACCACTTATAATCTTTGCTTATTGGGGATCAATATGCTACTAATAAGCAGGGATATCTAGAACTAGTTTTAGATATCCCTGCTAATAATCGTTTGCTGTAATTTTCCTTCGAGTGTAATCCCTCAATGTCTCACGGTCGAAATTACAACAATAACGCAAGTCTAAGTTGGGAATGCAGAGATATGTGAACGAAGTCGCCAATGTCACACAGTACTTGTTAAAACTAGCGTAGCAATATTAAATAAGGAACATTCATACTGACCGGTTAGGCCAATAGAAAAGACGCTATGCCCGGGTTCCAAATGAACCTCATGGGTTTGATTTTTGTTCATGTAACTCACGGAAAATTTGTAATGCTTGCAGATTAGATTAAGGGTTCGCCAGGTTAGTAAATGTTAGGAACCACTGCACTAGACAGAGACATAGGGTCGGGTGAAACCGCCCATACCAAGCACCAAGAGGAGCCTATAGTTTCTCAAAAATAATACTAAGCAATGATAGGTTCTCAATATTCAGTTGGTTTCAGTGGCCGTTACGGTGAACCGGATTAATTAACCATGACAGGGAATTTGTCTCTATAGTGTTATATGTAGATGCCATGATTCAATTCTGACACTCGCGCTACCCGCACAAAGTCAGAAAGAGGAACTCATTACCACCCGTTCGATAGGACCAAAAAAGGGAGAAATAAGGTTTCGAAAGTCGAGTAATTCTGAGTTTCTCATTAAACTTCGTCTCCTCCAATACAACCAAGGTAATTACGTCTGGATGCGTCAAAACAAACGAGATCTGACACAAGTTGGAAGCACTCGAGAGCTATATCGAGAAATAATTATATGTAGCCCCTCGATAATGCAAATTTTCGTTTCGCAAAGATCACACTTGGTGGCGTTGATAAATGGTTTCGATCTCACATTCAAGTTTACACCTCCTTTACCTAAGATTGCATCATACGGAATCGTATCACTCACGACATCTGATCTGTGACTATAGTTTGCTCTTGAGATTATCGGACTACGATCTGACATATATATGTCGCGTACTGACACATGCATCTCATTTTCACCGCTTGTCGTCTTTCTGTTAGCTTCTGTTACTTTTTATTCAGTGTAGGGGAGATGTGGTACCGATGGATCAAAAATTGCAAAATGATCTCTAGCCCTCAAATCTTCAGCCGAGCATAGCGGATCTTTTGCTGTCTCAATACTTTGATACAAGCTCTAACTAACGGACATTTACATGAATATCCGATTTTTCAAAAAATATTTATGAACGTTTAAAATTTGTTGCTCGAACGTGTCATCGGTCCCCACCCGGTGGGTCCAAAGGCACACGACCATGGGACCTATGAGACATGCGCTCAAAAACTCAAATTTGTTAACTTGTTTTGTTGTGTACTATAAGCTAAGCTACAGCAAGCCAATGAAGGATGTTTCGTCGCGACCTTCAAGAATAAAATAGATTATATCAACCCAAATGTTGGCATAAAATCATGTTTTGATTTACGCCTAAACGTACAAAATTAATGCCACATACATATTACCCGCAAATCGACATTTTGACTTTCAAATACCTCGTAATACCGATAAAACACCACATGTAACTATGATTTAACGCCTATATAGGCTATATGCAGGCGAGTTTCTGTTGTTAAGTGATTAGTTGGCCCATCTGTTTTGCTTGATTTGGCTATGGTACCATAGGTCCCCCACCACATAAATATTGTAATTGACTTGAAAATAGTCCACTCGAGGCTGGTATTGATTCAAAAAATATGTGGCATTATATACCCTGATACAAGCCCTATACTTCACATCAAAATTATGGCGGGTTTGTTAGTCTGTAAGGTGATATAGAAAAATGCAAATGTCGATCTAAATTTACTTTACACCCCCTAAAACGTAAATCATTCGTCACAGGCCCCATAACTCACGCAGGTCGAATTTGTTTGCATGTGAGGAAAGATTCTGTCAGCATGTAATTGTAGAAAAATTCACGGAGTGCAATCATGGAATTATCATGAAAAATTTTTCAAGTATTTTCGGTCCCAGTGATCCATCGGTACCTAGGGTTGTAAGCAAGTCACAAGGCTCCGAGTCACAAGTCAATCTCACTTTTATATTTTTGACTCGAGTCAAGTCGAGTCATTTTCAATTCCCACCGAGTCAAGTCCGAGTCTAAGTCAGCGAACAGGGGATCGAGTCCGAGTCATGGTACTATGACTCGAGTCCGAGTCAAAGTCATTGTGTTGACTGCTCAGTTTCCAGTTAAAGTCTTCCTAAACCCACTTTTTTAACTCTGTTTGGTGATATTGAATGGTTCGAATTTATAATATATCAATTTTCCTCACTTTTAGCAGTTTCTGGTCGCATTTTCAAGCACCAGTACCAACAAACGAAATCCCAATAGTGTGTTGGCTTCGAAATTACAATGAAATGTCGGTCTTGGCCGTCTGAATCTCGGGTCAATGACTTGCTTCGAGTCATGCGCAATGACTCGAGTCCAAGTCGAGTCAACACACAGATTGACTCGAGTCGGGTCATCCGAAAATCGTGACTCGAGTCGGACTCGAGTCGAGTCATGACTCGAGTCATTACAACCCTGTCGGTACCACATCTCCCCTACTTATGCTTCTTATTTCTGTGTTCTCGGCCAAGCTGGGTGTTAGATTCAATGACTGCCTGTTTCGACACCTTACTTTCCTTTCATTTTATCGCAATCGAGTCGAGTCGAGTCGAGTCATCCGAAAATCGTGACTCGAGTCGGACTCGAGTCGAGTCATGACTCGAGTCATTACAACCCTGTCGGTACCACATCTCCCCTACTTATGCTTCTTATTTCTGTGTTCTCGGCCAAGCTGGGTGTTAGATTCAATGACTGCCTGTTTCGACACCTTACTTTCCTTTCATTTTATCGCAATCTTGTGGTGTTTTCAATTAACGAAAACTGAGCCAAACAGTGGCGATTCTGGCGTGGGTTTGGTGTATTGATTACTATAAAAAAAACGTATAACAATGTGAGTGATAATTTGAAACTGTGAGCATATGTGTCATTACGAAACACTCATTCATTCAACCCAAAGGCCTTCTTTGGAGGATTCCATGGCTGTGTTAGTAACGCCAGGCTTTGGGTATGTAGAAAAAGCGCGGGTCACATTGTGCCCGATGTAAGCGAAGCGACGTACTGCCTGTCGAGCTTATACTTGGTGGCGACCCGGAATCTTGACACGAAATCCGTCATCACGTGCGGCTTCGTAAAGCGACTGTGGCGCTCAGCGCTCTGCCCCGGAAGGGCCGTCGTCTTTCGCCTGCCTTTGGCGTTATGCGACACCTGTCGCTTTATGAGTCTCGACGAGTAATTCGTCGGTGCTTGCGCCACCCATCGACGGATGTTCGACTCGGATGTTTTCCGCTCGCCGAATATCCGATACACCTTGGTTCCCATCGCAAGCTTGTCGGATTTGGAGTCATGTTGCTTTTCCTCGCGGCTGTCGTGCGTTTCGTCGATTTTCGGGATCGGAGATTGCCGCTGATGTGTGCGCCTATTGCGCGCGCATTCAGCCTCAATATCGTCCTCGGCGGTGTCTTTGACAGATATCGTGTTTGCGGGAGTCTTGGGCGTGTTAGGGTGTTGCTGCTGATATTTCGAAATCGCTACCTGTCATGGAGTTGCCAAAACGGGTAAGAGAAGGAAAAAGAAGATGTATATATGTGATACCACAAAACTAAATGTGCGGGTACAGCAAACCGTGCGAGATGCAAGACACAATGCGATGGAATTAACAGACAGGATGTCGAAACGACCAAATACGGTCTCTCATCCACCTCACCATAATGCCCGTTGTGCGCGTTCGGTCTTGATATTTTGGCAGTCATTATATTTTAGACGCTCTCCTTTCTCTTCATTCGTCTTCCAGGGTCCTTCACTATTTTTTTAAAGAGCTTCTTGCGTGCAGAACTTCAATACACAGTTGAATAGTATATTCATATTGAAATCAACCCGAATATTTTCGTCTGACACTCGTCTGGTGTAATCGTCAGCAACTAGTAGAGAATTGGAAAGAACATTGTATGCCAACAATCGTATCACAAATATTGTAATGTAGTGTTACGAAGCTGCGAAGTGTTACGAAGTGCCACCGTGACTGTGGCTACGTGGGAAGAACGTCAAAGCGTTTGCAGGAACGCATAAATCAGCATGTCCCAAGATTTATTAGAACACGTGCATCACACTCGGTGAAAAGCTCACCCTTGATTCATCCGCTCAAGTTTAACGCGGAACAATCTAAGACCATAAATTCTGACATTGGCAAGCATCTGTTGGATAACCCGCTCGTGCGAAAAATTATCGAGACGACAGATTTCGTGACGTCGGAAGGGCCGTTCACACTTTCATTTGTGTGTCTTGGAGTCGACTTTAATCAAAATACACCAGCCAAGGCTGTGTCAACAAAAGGAGTTCACGCACCATCTAAAAATGGTACATTGAATTCTCTCTTATTCGAAATTTCATGCTGGTGACGTCATATTTTGTGATACGATTGTTGATATAAAATGCTCTCTCTAATTCTGTACTAGTTGCTGATGATTACCCCTGATGAGTGTCAGCTGAAAATATCGGGTTCATTTCAATAGCCTTTTTTAGTAAAGACGGCATAGGAGAGGAGGAGCCGAGATGAAATCCAATACTCGAATCGGTTTCTCTCGTGTCGATGGCAGTGGATTTATCATCGCATCGAGTCTTCTGCATAAAATTTTATGTTTTCTGCAGAGGTGGTCAGTAGCGAAGTACTTCTACTTTTTACAAGTACTCGAGTAGTTTTCCTCTACTTCTGGTACTTACTTAAGTATATCTGATTTTATCTACTTCTACTTCTACTTCGTAATATTTTTTGATCTACTTACTTACTTTTCGCTACTTTCAGTTTGTCAAGTAGAAGTAGTTTAATCCCCCAATACAAAAGATAGCCTGAGGAATTTCGGGGCTGTTTTCACGGAGTAGGCCTACCAACATTTACTATTCATAAAAGTCAAGTCAAGCCCAGAAATTTTGTTGCGCTTCGCGCACAGTACTTGTGGAGTGACAAATACGCTTCACGAAAGTATCAGTGAATATAATGTAGGTACCGGATTGCTTGGTTCCGCTCACACCGCATTGTCGCTCATATCAAATATTTCATCACAGTAAATATGGCCCACCATAACGTTTGAAACTACCGTTTCGCAATCTAGCAATTGCCTATCATATCGTATTCTAGCCGGCCATAACGTGCCCTGCTAATCTGGAAAATCCGGCTTTTTTGAACGTTACACCTGATTTAGCAGATCACCTTTGAAGCTTTATGGACAAAAGACATGAAATATATTTTGCGCTTTTTAGAAGTGGTATTTGTGTTTCACTTTCAATTCTGAGTATCATACATTTGATTCTAATTACTTTCAGTCCTTTTGTCTTCAGAATATACATGTTGAAGCATAAAAGCAAGTGCGGTAAATGCCTCTATTTCCCGAAAATAAACCTACACTAAATATAAATTTTACGATTCACAATATTTGTTAAGTGTTGAAACCATATCCGATACAGCTTCTCCGTATTGCTTTTTACCTAAAGTTGGGGCCTTATAGTATGGGTAGGACGCCACGCCATGATATTCTCTAAAACGGGGTATTCTAGTAAACAAAGGGTATCGCATTTTTATATTAATACTATAATTTTCATCCCATGATGCGGACGAATGCTTAGTCTGTCGTAAATTGATACCTCCTTGGATGCATCAATACGAATCAAGCTCTCTGCACCTTCCGCATAACTCAATTTGCAGATTTTTGACAGTCCATGCGAACGAATTCAAACCGTTTTCAAAACTACTTTCTTACTTGAGTAGATTTAAAGTCAGTCAATTCTACTTCTACTTCAAGTAGTTTTAGGTGTCTTATGGCAGAAGTACTTCTACTTCTACTTGAGTAGATTTGTTCGCCGCTACTTGTACTTCTACTTGAGTGGCTTTCTTCACTACTTTGACCACCTCTGGTTTTCTGTCTTGAGCGGATAAAAATCGCATATCGTTGGCTTACGCATTACGTTTATAAATTAATTCATTATATTACCTGAGCGAGAAACGCGTCTCGACTCTCCACCACATCCAGCAGACGATTGCCTTCATTCCTGCCGTCCCTCTGCTTTCTCTTAAACTCCAGCAGCTTCAATTTCCTCTCCTCCGCCTGCTTACGCTTCGCCTCAACGTAGGCTTCCAAATACAGAGCGTACCGATCTATGTCCTCCGCGAACTGAGTCAACGTCATCGTCGTCTCTTTGCTCTCCGCCGCGTAACGCCCGTTGTTGACTTCTTTGCCGGAAGAAGCGCCATTGCTCTGCTGCAAGCTGCTGTTTTCCCGGGCGATCTGCTCGTGATAGAGCGCCACCTGGTAAGCGATGTGGCTTCTCAGGGCTCGCTCGTTTGGTGTGTCGGGTACGGCTGTGTTCCTTTGCCCGCGGAGGAAGGACAAGTAGTCCATGTCGATGGCGGCCGGGCGCGTTTCGCTCCGCGATCGGTCGTGGCGGTCATGCGGGAGTTTCGAGGTGGACGTGGCTCGCTCTGTTGTTTTGTTGATCGACGCGATTGCTTTGCCGTACTTTGATCTGAAAGTGGCGTGGTGTCAGAGCAGGTGAAATGGAGGGAAGTTAATCTGGGGAGAAGGGCTTATGCCAATTGGTTTACTAACTGTTTCATCTCGTTATGTTGTAATTTTCATTTCAGTATATTACTATCGAGGTGCGTTGAAGAAAGTTGTATAATCGAGGGTAGTCAGAAACTAAGCAATAGCCTACTATGATTTTTTCGAAGTACTCAAGTGGGATCTTGTTGATTTCCACTGCTTACTCAAGTCTTTCGAACCACACAGTCTTCGAACGCGAACTATAGTTTCAACGTTTTGGTGTCTGGTAGAGAACTAGTATTTCAATATGATCCGCATCGCCATCACGGTGGCAAAAAAAAAGCGATGCTACGTCAATCTGATACATTCTGTGAGTTTATTTTCATGAGTATTTGAGTACTCAAAAAAGTAGAAGCACCAACTAAGCTACTATCATAGCCTTTACAAAGGCTATGATACTACCACCAACCCACTACCTACCAATCTACCACGCCAACTCCGAATACAATTGTGTGTGCATTGCGCGGTTTCTCAGGACACCGGTGTTTTGAAGTACTTTTGGTATTTTATTTTAGGTAATGAATAGAATGTTAAAATATGTTGACTCGGTGGTGGTGGTGGTGACGGCGACGTGTAGGGTTGCATTTAAAACAAATGGTTGTTTAAAACACATTTTTAGAACATGTTTTAAACAGTGTTTTAAACAAAGGCCTTTTTGAAAAAAAACTAAATTGTATACAATATTTACTCCAGTGGATATGTTTTCGGACTATACTTCAACATCTACTTCACGGTTTTTGAAGCAAAAATCACTTACCTGTTTGTAATTTGGATTTTGTAAAGTCGGATCATTTATAGGAGCGCATTTATCACAACAACCAAACGAAATATCCCTTGTATCACCCTACACATCCATGCAGCCGTGTTGACTACTCTGTGACCATCTATACCAGAGGTCTCAAACTCAAATGTGCTCGCGGGCCAATTTTCTAGTTTTTGATGACACCACGGGCCGCAGCATGAATAATAGGGATAATAAATGTATTTTCAAGTATGTCTTATCGTAGGAGACCTTGTAAACTGCTGGCATTCCCCTCACATCGTGAAAATAAGATTTTTCACGCCTGACACGAAAAAAAAACTCACATTTTCAAAAATATTCGAATAAAATTGTTGTTGTGCTTGACATAACTTGTCAAAATATTGAGATACAGACACAATGCAAGGGGACAAATGCATCATGACATCGTGAAAGCTGTCGCGTTACAATTTTGCAGCTAGCGGATAGCAGATAAATAACAATATAAAATTATTGTGTCATAGTAAAGAATTGTCCAATCGCCTTATACCAATCCATTGGTGTTACAGCTGCCGAACGCACTTCTTTGTTGATCACCACATTTAATTGGCGATAATAACATGGATAGAGATCCAAGATGTATAGCTAAGATGTAACTAACTATATATCAAGGAGGCAACATTGTGCTGATGGTTGCCATACCGACTTGCTTAGATAACGAAATCCGCTATACGCTACGCAACGCCGGCTACGACCCTCTTATGTATTAGTATTCATCATGACAGTTTGATAGTTGCATCTATGACTTTACCAACCCAACGCGTTCCAAGTCACAAGTCCGTCTCTAATTTTTACGTTTGAACCGACTCAACTCGAGTCATTTTCATCTGATATACGATACCCCATAGTCTAGTGGGCTAATTCTCGGAAAATCGCGGATACGTGAAAATCACATTTTCCAGTCACAAATCATCAATGTTTTATCATCATGAACAGGTAATATAACATAATAGCAGATATGCCACTGCACGGTAGCCTTTGCAAGTGTTGCTATGTTGAAGTTTGACGAGTATAGTTTAGGGTTTTGGGCAGTTTTGGGGTGAATTTCAAGCTCTCAAATCTAAAAACGATATGTGGCGGTTAAATAATGTAGAACACTTGAAAATCCAAGATGCCGACGCGGGCCGCGTGTTTGAGACCTCTGATCTATACTCACAACCCGAAGGGAACAAGAAACGCGCCAATTACCTCATAAGCGGAGCGGGCATCTTTTGTGATTTATTTACGTGACTCTCCTCGCCCCTCTTACTCTTTGCCGACTTGTAGAGCTGCAGCGTGTGCGATCCTGCCGGCGTTTTCGACTCGTCCAGTGCGGGCGTCACGAAATGTAGCGGGGTGTCCGGCTCGGCGCCGCCTTTGGGCTCGCCGTTCTGGTTTTCGTACGTGTAGTAACGGTCCAGTGTGAAGTCGAAATAATCGCCGTACAGTCCGTGGATGATGCGCTTGATCTCGCCGATAGAGGGCTTGATGAACTTTCCGCCGTACTGCCGGAAAGATAGAAGATACACGATGGTTACGACATTATAGAAGAAGACTTGTGAAATTTAGCAATATAAGCTTTAGTTGTTTAGTACAGTTGTGGAAATAGGGCCAGGTCAGAATATTTCGGGCTTAAATAGAGCCGAATGTACACTCGACTTTCAATTTGCACTTCAGTTCCCTGACTGAAATCATACTGCAATATAAGCCATTTCTGCTTTGGCCCATAATGTGCATGACTTGATTCCACCTTTGCTTTAGTGCGTGAATGCTAAAGCTGATGCACATGGGTGATGTCATAATATCAGAAACAATAAGTGTAGGCTTTTTACAGTGACTTTGAACCCACGTTCATCGACCATGGAGCAGAGACGGAAGCAGACGGTTGAAATTTCAGCCGATTTCGGCCCCAAATATAAAATTTGTTATATATTTATTTAAAGACTTTGACATTAAAATGAACTGTTGAAGTCATTTGGAAAAATATGACCGGATTAGAGCCTGACAGTTTATGATGCGTTGAGCCCGAACGCGGCTCGGGTAAGAATAACCCGAATCGACTGCAATCGACTAACATACCGGAGCCCGGAGAACTGTATGAAGAAGAAAAAACACTATTGGAATCACAAAATTCAATTAACTACAGAACACAGAGTGATGAAACAAGATTTATTGCAACATCCGATACACCTAGTCACCTACCTCTGACGACGCGTCTCTGTGCTGTCCAATGCTCTTTCCCAGGATCGGGAGTTTAACCTTTCTATTATCCGGCGACTCGCCCGTGGGCGATGTTTCCTTCGCGAACATCGGTGTTGTGGAAGTGGCCATGTCACGGGTTGTAACTGATTCGCGCTCCTTCGAAGGCGAATTGTTATCTGGTTCTACAAGGTAACGATTTGAGTGTATAGCGAGAAGCAAACGTTTGTGGTATGTTGATACAGTGGAACGCGGGAAGACTCAAAAATCATCTATGAATCTTCATTATTGTGGGAATCGGTGCATTATGGCTGTAAGTCATATAGATAGACTTATCACATTATTTTGACGAAGTTCGCTCACAGAAACACACCCACTACGAATTTTATATGGCATGCGGTGAGAGCATTTGTTTTAGACTATTTTGTTTGAGCAGCGTACTGATGCCGTGATTAGGATCTCACAATAAGGATATGTATCCAAATATCCCTGGATATAACAATGGAGCCAATCGAATACGGGTGTTCATTACGTCGACCGCAATCTACCGGTTCATCTCAAGACCTATTGGGTAGGGTTACCATACGTCCTCTTTTAAGAGGATTTTTTTGACTTTTTGAAAGTGTTCTCGGAGGACGCTCAAATTTCCTCTTTTTTGAAAATTTTACTTCAATGTATGTTAAAAATCGACTGAGATATAGGAAATTAATACTGAAGTAACGCACTTCGGGAGTATTTCGGGAGTTGAGCCAGAAAGTTAACCTTTTATTTTAGTCAACCAACGGAAAATGTGATAGAAAGTCGGTATTTCGGGAGTTGAGCCGGAAAGGTGACCTTATTTTTCTCCTAGTCGACCAGCCACAAACTTTTACCATTTTTTTCCGGATTCTACTGCAGTATTGTAAGTCTGAAAATTTTGAAAAGTGTCCTCTTTTCAGATTCCCGAAATATGGTAACCCTATACTATTGCGGAGACAGACGAAATGGCCAAACGGGCGACGTCAATGCCGATTTAATGGGTTCTTCGCGAAATATACGGCGTCGAGTAGTGTCTGTCTTACAAATGCATGGAGTTGCCAACGTGGCAGAGTGTTCATCATGTTACCACAATATTTTTTGACTGAAGGGTGCATGAATCCACCAGCACGTGAAATCCTAACTTTGTGACGCGAATCCACCTCCGACTAGTCAGAAGGGTATATAGTCGAAGAAAAAATTTGGAGATTTGGAGAGATGAGAATCGCCATCAATGTCGACGTGACTAAAAATTCGATTGCCACGTCACAATATCAAGAGCGCTTTCTGTCTCGACTAGCATTTTTATAATAAATACTCTCTGTAACCTACAATTGAATTGAACATTACCAATTGTCATCAAACGTTCATAGAATGTACCTTCCTGTATTCTTGGCAAGCTCGAATGAAGATTGTCACCGTGAAGATGAGCTTTGAGCTTTCGCGACGGTGTAGTCGGCAACACCGGATCAGGGTTTCGATTCGGACTCTGACCTTTGACCGCGACATTTTTCATGCCGGGGACCGGAGATCGCGATTCCGGTTTGTTATTCGGCAGCTCCTGCCGAGACCATTCGTATTTTTCCGGACGCCGCCTGCCCATGTTCGCGGGCGCCGTTTTGGTGATGAAAGGTAGCGTGACGTCGTTGTTACGTGACTTCGTGACGTCACCGCTTTTGGACGCCTTTCCGCCGTGTTTGGTTTTCTTGATGACGACCTTCATTTCGCCGGGCACTTCGTCCGAATGCGTTTTGGTGTCGGGAGAGCTCTGCGTTTGTTGGCTTCCATTGCCTTTCGCGTTTCTTTGAATATGACGCGTCAGGTCTCGAAGTATCTGCCGCTCTATCAGCTTCATAACGTTGTGCGATTTGATTTGTGCGCGAGGTTCAGAACCAGCCGGGTATTCTATTGTTGTTCGCGGTCGAAGAGCTGAATAATATTCCGTAGTCATATACAAAGCAGGAGGAACATAACGACAGTAATTACAATCTACACCTACACTATTGGTATATAATTGAACACGTTTTCTGGGAATTGGCGATATTTTCGAGTATTATCCTTGCATTAATAACAAGAGCTTAAATCGCTCTTAAGTTTGCCATACGTCATCGACAATCCATAGTATTCCAACCTGGGGGAATTTCACGCTCGAGATTTGTTGATTAGAAATCTCGCGGCAGTAGCGGAGTTCGTACGCATACAATCCATAAAGACAGGTTTACGTCCTACAGTTTGCGCAACTATAGCAATTGAAATCAGTTGAAATGAAGTGGTAGCCATTTACCTTTGCCGGACGCAGGAGGTATATCTTCCAACCTTGACTGAAGCGTAATTTCGGAGCAAAACGATTCGGATCCACCTTGAATCTCCCGTTTGTAAGTTATATTATTCAACTCGGAGAGTTGATGCATGAGGTGTTTGATTGTTTCATTGTCGTTAACATTGCGACTGTCCTTGAGCAAACCGGATTTGAAAGGTTTTCTACCTTTACTAGACGGCGGCTTGTGTCCTTCCTTCGTAATAGTCCTCAATCCAGCATTTGACGAAGATCTTTGTAGCTGTAATAAACTCAGCGCGCGTTTTTGTCCATGTAAAGATCGCAGCTCTACGAGGGCTTTCTGAGCAGTTGACACTTCTGGTCTTGGTATTGGTGGATGAGTGGGTATTGCTTCTTGTCGTCTTGGAAGACTAGGGATACCAGCAGCGAGGAAAACAGCTTTGTCTTCAAGCGAACTGTAACGGAAACACAATTTTCAATTTTCATCATGCAGTTCGCAACGCAGTGCTAACATAGTTTCCGGTCATCATCAAAGGACCAGAGTAAAATGAATTTGTATAAGTAAATTATCCAGAATACAAGACATAACAGAATCACAAAGACGTTAATCTTGATAATCGTGATTAATATTGAGTGGAATGAACAAGTCAAGAATAAACACAATATCAAGCAATCAAACATGAAATCAAACTATTGTATAGCCAGATTTCCACGAAAGCATAGGCTAGCTTGCCATATCATATAAAATAGCTATATATACGATACCTTATTTTGGGTAATATTGCACGACTACCTCGTATTAACAACGGTGGTCTACAGTCGTAAAGCCATGGATTATTATCATCCAGAATTTCGGCCGTCTCTGCCACCATCATTACACAGCTGATTCTACTCCGTAATGGATCATAAACGGAAATACCCGAAGACTATATCTCACCTGGCATCGTACTTTTTCAATGCTACATTCATCTTACACATGTCTTGCTACACAAACATGGTATGGACTAAATATTGCCGAAACATAATTGTTCGCACCGGCCGTGAACAAGCAAGTCTTGATACAGGGCGGACTAAAAGCTAGTAACAACATAATTGACAACAAAGAGTCTCCGCCTTTAGTTATGTTTAAATGGCCGACGACAAAAGATTGTATGTTACAAAACAAGCTAGAAAATGATACGCGATACTTCTTATCCCTTTGCCCCCTGAGTGTACCCAAA
Organism: Botryllus schlosseri; assembly: GCF_051294905.1. Classification (NCBI taxonomy): domain Eukaryota; kingdom Metazoa; phylum Chordata; class Ascidiacea; order Stolidobranchia; family Styelidae; genus Botryllus; species Botryllus schlosseri. The sequence goes on along the minus strand of NC_137245.1, from coordinate 19,408,410 downwards.
ACAGGATACACAATGGTAGCAATATTGTGACCGGCAGCAAACAGGCCAATCTATATATTTTCACTTGGGCGGTATAATTAGCCACACGATACCTCCCACAAAATAGTTCTGCCTGACACCTCGACATTCGTGAATATTACGATCGGCGCCTGGATAAAGTATACCGCCCATGTCACAAATTTGGGCTAGGGTAGAGGAATTTGAGCGACTAAATAGCTGAAATATTTAATTAGCAAATAGTTGAAAACGCTGCAATTCACGTTCACATATATCCATTTTAATAGCGTTTTATAATGAGTGAAAATATTACAATATAGGCCTAAGCAGTTGTCACTTACCATCCAGTGCTACATGGGTGTCTCGTTTCCAATTTGGCGCTTTGTGATGCAGATCTAGTTACCAGTTGCCAATGAAAACTGTGGCAGTTATAGCATTTCAAGTTATATGAACGAGGCGCAAATTGTCACTAGCGTAGACTTAAGCATACTCGAGTAAATTGAAATTAACATACCCAAACACAAATCAATCTTAACCTAACGTCTTGTCAAGTGTTCCAGAGTTCCAAATATATTGTGGCGGGAGCTGAAACGTTCGAGGATAAGTAGACAATGGGAATAATACATTCCGTGAAACTATAGTGGTACCCATTGCAAATTCCAATACCCACCACCGATACAGTAAAATCTAGTTCAAAATGACAGCATCATCTGAATTGTATGTAGCCTACTTCATAGAAAATAATTCATCATAATATTGACTGATAAAGGTGCAAACAAAGCGTTGTTGCTGGACAGGTAATGCTATCTGACATACCTCTAGTTCTTCCGATTCTGTAGCAGATGAAAACGGGGGATGGTATGTCAAGTATCGACAGTTGGTTTACCACATGCATGACCATTGTTGACTGTTTTTTCCTTTAAACTCGTAGGAGAGTATTGCATATATGCGCGAGATAAAACTATTCTACACGGATCGCGTACAGGCCTACGTATGGGGTTGCATTTGAAACAAAAATTAAGTCGAAACAAGGTCCTTTACAGCCATGACACCACAAATCATTATTGTGACGTCACATCGGATTGACATTGTCAATTGAAAATATCGGGTAAATATGGCTTCTTCGACGAAACGGGCTTGCGACCACTGCCATAAGAAGACCAAAAATATCTGTAACAAGGACTGCATCGTTATGCAGCATTTTTACGGTCGGCGGTTATCATCATCAGAACACACATTCCGTACCAATTATATATATCTACTTGCTATAACTGTTGAACCGACGACGATTTCGAGGGTTCCAGCCACTCCACATCTTACGCGTCGACTGTACTAGGTGCAAATCGTCCGTAGGCTCATTCTATATCAGTGATTCCCAACAGCGACTCTCAGAGACGCATGCAGCTCGATGCTAGCCTTCTTGCGGCTCTGATTGACCTCTGAATATGCAAAAAACAACATAGACAGCTGTTGCTTGTTTCTTTGAATTGCTATAGTCAATTTATGTATATGAATGCTAAAACAGGGGGTATTTGTGATGTCCAAAGCCGCTTCTAAAAACGGGGAAAGAGAATTCTTGCAAACTAGCGTCAAACGAATGGATGAACACCCGTCGTCAGAAAATGATATATCGTGAGTTCTGCTGGTCATAGACCTTTGTCTTTTGTAGGTCGTCTCTTCAAAGAGTAAATTTCGAAACAATTTTACTGACATCAAAGTGAGGGCTCATAGTCAAGTATAAAATGCAATATTACCAATATTACTAATATTACTAAGCGTATAAAGCCCTTCAAACTTGTGCATTTAAGTGCTGGATGTATAAAAAGCTATCACGTAACAATATGTTATGCTGTAGTATTGATATGCATTTTCAGTATATTCCAATGTATGGCACTCGCCAATCTGGGTCTATCAAGGCTGTGCCTGGCACCGATATAAAATAGATAGAAGTCTATGTGCAATGTGCATGCTTTTGAATTAGCTGGATGATGGGATCCCGATGTAGGCTAGCTGACTGTAGATTTTCGTTAAACTGGAGTGTTTTCATACGGCTCCATTAGTACTCTGAAGTTTGAAATGCGGCGCCACATCTAAAAAGCTTGTGAACCACTGTTCAACATGTTTTTCGAAGGTATTTAAACAATTATGGCATATTTATACAACGTTTGAAAATATAAACACAATTTTTTTAAAAAGCATTTGTTGAAAACACTGTTTAATTAAAACACGTTTCAAACAAAGTGATTTGAAATACCATTTGGTTTTAATGCAACCCTAGGCCCACGCTCTATATATCTCAGACAAACCCTTGGCGTGAAATGGTCAGCATACGCCGTAACCTAACATATATTAACAAACAAGAGCGAATGAAACGGAACATCTGCAACAGCGTGTTGCTAGTCCCAACGTACGTGGTCAGGGACGGCGGAAGACGATTTTACCCTAAACATTTTCAAGTTGAACATTGATACGTAATCTGTGGTCACATTGTTATTGGATATGCGACTTCAAGTAATTATTGAAAAACTTTCTTCTGCCCTTCTACGCTTAATTGATCGACAGGTTCAAAATACGGGAAAATAAATAACGACATGGGCGAGGCAGACATCTTTCAAATCGCACTTACAGCACATTATTACTAATATAAGAAAGTGTACTAGAGCCAATACCTTCAATATGTATAAGATATCTCCGGAGATTGTAGTAAAATAAATCCACATTACGACAAGCGGCGGCGCAGGCAAAACGCCAAGCGAGATATCCTAGTCTCTCAATTTCTTTATAGATCAGAAAACCTTCCAATCACGGATAAACAATCGTAAATCCACAAGTTATATCACAATCCAAAACAATTTAATACCTATCTGGCATTGCGACAAAAATAGAATTTAACAATGAACAAGCTGACTCGTTAAAAATACATGTAGGCCTATATTTCATTCATACTAGGACAACTAATCTGAATTGTTTGGCAGGCCTACGTTGCGACTACACATTCGGATTCTAAAATAAACTCACCGACGCTGACATCATAGCCTTTATAAAGGCTATGCTGATACCATCAATTCAATATGTGGAACCTACCAATTTCGGGAGATGTTGACAGCTTGAGATTACAGATTCATTGTTAAAGAAAATCGGTGGAGTTAGGAATCACGCGATAGCTGGGTGTTATTTGGAACACATAAAATTTATCGGAACACTCAAGCCAGATCCAAGCAATGTCATAAACTGCCACTGTCTACGGATAAGAATTGTCTCTACCACCTAGCAGTCCCTGGTCCCGCTTCGAGAAGCGTGTATCAATAGTACGCGTATGCTAGTGCAGTATACTCTTCAACCTTTTTCGTCGTGGTACACCCTTTCTACGTTTAATCCAAACTCGTACACCCCTGACAACATATGAAACCGATTCCATAGTAAGCGTTATCCAGGGGTGCTCAACCTTTTTGCTATATACCAGTGGTCGGGAACCTATGGCTCGCGAGCCATATATGGTTCTTTTGGGTATAAGATATGGCTCTTTCACAAATTTGTAATTTTGGAATAAATTTATCAATATTGCAGCAACTAGCTACTATAAATTTTCATAGCGACCCGAATAATTATTCTCGTGGTATCCTAAACATGTCTTTGAGATGTCAATACAGTGGGAAATCCAGGGTTAGGGTCTTGTATCCCCTTTTAGAAATCCTCAAATTTTTAAGTTGCTGTCGCGCTTGTAACTATAACATCAATTGCGAATTCGATCTACACGACATCGCACGCCTCCAAATTTTAGATTGCACGATACCTTGATTGATCATAGATAATAGCAGACATGGCGACTCTTGTATGACAACGCAGTTATCAAATACACGTTTTTCCTGATCTACGCCGAGGACTGAACTGCCTTGAAAGTGACATTCACAATTAGAAATTCAAATTAAAAGCAACGCCATAGCTATCCATGTTCTTGGTTGGTAAGTAGCATACCTTTCTAGTACCGCCGTTAAAATGTAGGTGTGTTGCGCAACGTTTTGTTAGTCATATACTGGAGAAGTCGATCAATATTTAGAGATTCGGAATCAGTGCGACGATTGCATTCGCCTAATACCAGTGAATAAAATTCTAAGCTATATACGATGAGATGCGCTATCACAGATGAGGCGTGGCCCGTCTGTGCCTCACATGTGCCTCACTCTCCTTTCGCGCAATATTTTCGCACAATGGAAAATACCAATAATCATGGAACGTTTCGATGTATGTACTGCTGTAGTGACCATGTTTGGCTCCACCTGCGCATATGAGCAGAGAAAATATGCTGCACACAATGAATTCCATGTAATAGTGATACCAATACGTCAGAAATTTTCAATTGTGACGTAACAGTTGATTGACATTTATGGCTCTATTGGAGTCACACTTGAAAATATTGGGTCAATATGGCTCTTCGGTCAAAAAAGGTTCCCGACCACTGCTATATACGGTCGCATTGCATTGGCTATATCCATGCGTAATTACATGTAACGGGACTGAGAAGTTGGCAGGGTTGTAACGAAGTCACAAGTCAATCTTACTTAGATAGTGTTTATTTGAGTCAGTTTCAATTCATTACCGAGTGAAGTCGTCGAGCAGAGGCTCGAGTCCAAGTCATTGTGTTAACCGTTCACTTTCATGTCTTGTTAAACGCACTTTTTACAACTACGCTAGGTGATATCGAATGCTTCGCTTTCATAGCATATTGATTTCCCTCACTCTAAACAGTTCCTGGTCGCATTTTCCGTATACCGGCACTAACCTAATAGACGAATATCGTGGTAACTTTAGAGCGCAGGGCCCATTTAAAGCAGTTTGCAGTGGAAGCATTACATAGGGTCACAAATTCAGCAAGCCTCAACCCGACAAAGTTGGCAAGGACATATGACGCAAATAGCTGCTGTGAAATGACTGCACCGACTTTTGAACCACCATGTAAGCCAGTGGCGGCTCGTGACCAGACATGGGGTAATCGTGATTAGTAATCGTAATCGATTACGACGATTACAGCATTTCCAAGTAATCGTAATCGCAATCGATTACATTTGAAAAAAATCCGAAGTAATCGTAATCGTAATCGACTACTTCACATATCTAGTCGATTTCTTTGTGAGAGAACGATTACTTTTCATTTGTGCAATGCCCATGACATAAACTGAACATTTCTGAACCTGAACAACGAAGAGCGTGATGTAAAACAGGTTTTAGATAGCAGAAATGTCTGATTTTCAAACGCCTCTGCTCATTATTGCGTCACAAGTTTTGGCTTGGTTCTTGATTGCGTAACGAAATTATCCGCACGTAGTAAATAGATATTCGATGTAGGCTACTGGCTACATGTAGTACTGTGATTGTAAGAACACCCGCCGTGCATCATGTCAGGTTATCAATGCACTGCAAACGCCACTACCTCGCAGCAGGATAATAATCACCACTCTGCCTAGTTTGGAATAGTAACGTATGTACTACGTATTGATGTTTTGATGTTTGATGTTTACGTGCATAGGCTACACCGGACAAAGATTTGAGATTTTGTACTCGTCAAATCAAACATGACAATTTCAACATCGAAGCATTAAAAACCAACGACTGCTGATAAAAAATCATAACCGAGCGGCTATTTTCCGTTACTCGGCAGCTCGGAATATCTTTATTAAGTAGATCGTAGGCAGAAGTTTATGTTTACCTTATCATATTCTCACACGGCCCTACTTGAAACGGGCATCCAACTGCTATTTCGCAATTTTATACTCAGCATTTGAATCTGCCACTATAGCCATCCGCTTACACACTATGTTAGCGTAGATTGCAGCTAGAATCAGTACCGGAACAGCATTTCGCCACCCCCTTCTCACAAATGTTTTCTTGGGCCCCCCATAAGACGATCAATAAAGCTTGTGGCGGGCGAAGTCCCTCAGACCCCCTGTAACGACCGGGCTTTTCACAAGAACTGGAAACACGATTTGATGCGATATGGATTCGCTGTGTATTTACTGTCAAGTCGCGCCAAGCGCGAATATTTAGGCCCGTAATTTACAATTATAACTGTATTGTATGCTGGTAATTCGTGACCTCCTGTCTGCTATATAGTCTAAAGATATTGGAGTCGCCCAAACGTAGCAGACGAAAAGAAAACTAAACGAAAAACTTTCGTGAGACGCACCCAGAAATTGTCATTTATACTCGTGGTTCATCAATTTCCTCAGTGGGTGCCCCCAGTGGCATTTGTATTGAGGGGCAGAGATTGAGAAGACTATTCTTCGCGACCATCCAGCGCGGCTATGGACAAATACACAATGTTTCGGTCAATGTAGCATGTCTTGGTGTGTTGCGGCGCGGTATTGGCCGGCACCGAAATGCCTATTTCAGCGTAAATCATGCAATGGTATATTATGTCATATACAGGAAATGACGTCATGATGTCTCATTTAAAAAGAAAGACCTTCTCTCATGAGGCCTTTTCATCGCATTGCTGTCTTTCAATGATGAATTCTCAGAAGCAAAATAAATGTAATCGTGAGTAATCGTGATTACTTTTCCGAAGTAATCGTAATCGTAATCGACTACTTGCGGATTTTGCTGTAATCGTAATCGTAATCGTAATCGCGTGATTCAGAAGTAATCGTAATCGCAATCGATTACATTCATGAAGTAATCACCCCATGTCTGCTCGTGACAATATCGGGTGGTGGGGCAAGGGGTGTACGCGATTTTAATTGTCTAAATGACGTCACAATATTGTATTCCGACGTGAACATGTGACTTCATGGTGGTCACACACAGTTTGTATGGGGTATAGACATTAGGCAGGGTTAACAAGGCTTACGTATTTCAAATTATTCGAACGGAAATATGAAGTACAGTATTTCATACCTGCATATTTTAACGTTTGTATCAGTACTGCTATTGCGCGCGGCGTGACTTAATAGTTGCAAAATGTTCAATGACGAGTTCATTGAAATCTGGAATACCCAGAATAAGAGCGTTGAGATTCGCTAGCATATCTAACGCATCGAGCCTAATTACTCCAGCAAAGTTGATAGAAAGCGATTTTTCAACTATAGGAATTTTAAAAGTTTACTAGTGGTTATACTACTTCTGAAAAAGATGTATTGGAATATTAGTCAACTCGAGCCGAGCAATATCGACCATCGGGTAATCTCGAGACACCGTTTGCAGTAGACCACATGCTTCAGATCACGATACCCAATTTCGGTCGAAATAGAGACACTGCCCCTGGCGCCAGCAGTGTAAAAGCGTATAACAAGGCGTCCTTATCCTCACGAATACGTCAGCCTTTCATTTTTATCGAAATACGATTAGATAAATGGACAATTTCCTGGCTGATAAGGGCCGAATCTTGCGTAAAAACACCGAATTTTGCGTAAAATATATTGATGAATAGGCTGATCAAGTGATCAGCCGTCATCGAAAACAAACTAGCTATCGCGCTTGACTGGGGGTTGTAAGCAAATGGCTTTAAGGCCGAAATTTCACGGTGAAATTGACATTGGAGAATATAAATTAAAGTAAATATTTGAATGCAAACCGAGAATATTAGTAAACTGTTTCATGAGTACATCATCTATCTCATCACCTATCTCAGTATGAAACAGAGTTAAATTTATCACAGACCAACACCAGCTTTTGCGTGAAATCCACAATGCCGGTATAGTTAGGCCCATGTGTCATATCAGCGTACATATCTACTACACTCGACCTCGATAACGAAATTACTGCCTTAATCATCGAGTGTCAATCTATAGCAGTGTTTCCCAACCCCGAGTCCGCGGACTCATTTGAGTCCGCGGAAGGTCCTTGGTGAGTCCGCGAACACAGGAATTTTCAGTAACTTAATCGGCTCGGCACACTTTTTCTTCCACTTCCGATATGATTTCGGAACATGTAATTGACAGACCTACGGGGCTCGTTCACTTTCGGACCAAAGTCATTGCAGCCTTACGGATAAAATAGCTTTTTGGTCCGAAAGTGAATGAGCCCCGTTCTGGTCCGGTTTCGTCAAATTCCGATTTTAGAATTAGGCTGCGTGATTCGCAAAATACCTATTTTGAAATGTTAGTAACCTTAATAGCTGTCATAAAAATGCATAGATATCTCAAATATGTGACTGGCGGTACTCAACTTGAATAGTGCTTTCAGAACTACATTCATTGCAGTAGAATTTATTACCTCGGTGGCTTTTCGGGTTTCCCTTGTCAAGAATTAACGGCGCCATAAGAAGGAGAAAGATTTTGTATACAATCATTAAATATTCCAATAATATATACCGCTAATTTTCTGTGTAACGTCTTCTGTGTATTGTATAATTTGATTCTCTCTTACCCCTTTATTATGTATGACTACCGGAGTACTGGTACAGCTGACTTTGGCCAGATACCGTTCCTTTTAATTATTGGATTGTTACGTCAAATTTTGCCAATTTGGATTTCGTTAGAATCTTTTTCTATATGCTTCTTATTGTGCCGTTAACTCTTGTTGATAAGGGGCATACCAAAATGCCTTCAAGTTAACATATTATACTGCAGCGACTGTAGTTTTGAAAGCAATATTAGAGATACCTCAACAAGCGATGTTTCGCCACGTATATTTCAAACGCAAGAACAACGAAACAGCACTACAACAAATTGATCAGCATTGCAAGCAATATTCGTTCTTCTGAGATTTTCTTTGTCTTGGGCAAAGCAGTTGGTTGCAAGTATGACAGGAAAAACGGGTATGCTTCGCACATCTGTAGCATCTTCCTGGTTTGATACCAAACATGCCAGGTATAAACCCCTATTATCGCCAACTGGAATTCTTCAAAATGCTCTACATTTATGTCCGAGGTAGCCTATTGTTAAAATTGTCATAAGCAACTCTATCATGGTCATAAACTCTACAATTTTGGTCGGATTGACTTGAATTTAGTACGAATGGACTCGGAATTCAATGCTGAGTATTCACTATTCACATATCGCATATGCCAGGTATAAATCCCCACAACAGCTCTTCATACACACGTATGCAGGACCCTAACTGCCGCGCCCCGAACCCCCATAATTGGGGGGGGGGGAGAGCTCGATGGGGGCCAAAACTAACATAAATTGCAGAGTATTTTTTGGGAAATTTATGCAACTTTTAAAATAAAATTCGCGTCATGCGTGATTTATTGGTGTCGACTTTCTTGATTATTGGGTACACTTCCCCTAAGAAAAAAGACGCATGAGTAATATCATTTTCCGAAACGCCTCACTCAGCTCTACCGGTAAATCTGATTACACGATCAGAGACATGATAAAAAGTTTACATCAATATATATGCAATTCCCGGTCATATTGACCAATTCAATCATGAAATAGCGAATATTTTCGCGCTTCGCGCGGTTCATTCGAAACAAGCCGGCTAACTAAATACAAATATTTCGCTGAGCAGTAGCGGTAAAAAGGTTTCGGAAGCGGGGGGTTTGGGGGCGAAGCACCCCAGAAGTTAGATTTATAACCATGTGGGGGCCGAAGACCAATGTTTTTTTGAGAGGGGGGCTGACGATGTGGTGTTACGGTCCTGGACGTAGGCACCTTGCATACGTTTCCGGCGCGATATACACAAGAGTATTGTTGATTGAATATTGCGACTTGTTCCCTTGCAGACGTTATTTGGATATTGATAAATCGTAGGGACATGTGCTGATCACAGTAAAAATCTATAGTTATCTATTATAAGTAGAACTCGAGATATGGACTGCATTACTGAACAGTTGCTTGAATTACAAGCCGATAGATGTGGAAAGACATGTTTCGGCCACATTGAGTCCGCGGATATATAGGCGAGCTTGAAAATAGTCCGCGGCTCAAAAAGGTTGAGAACCACTGATCTATAGATAACTAACCTACGGATAGATGCGCATCACGTGATTCACGGTCGAGTGATGCGACAACGGCAGATTTGTTGTCGCTTCATGGCATGAAACGGCAGTCAGTAAGTCAGAGGTTTATTAATATTTTCATCGTTTTATAACATCACAAGACTGCGATACAATGAAAAGATAGGAAGGTGTCGAAACAACTTGGAGCAGCCTTTAAGATCAGACACCCAGCTTAGCCTAGGGCAGCTGTTCTCAGCCTTTTTTACACGCGCCACCCTTGGCGATGGTCAAAAAAATCGCGCCCCCCTGACCCCCTTACATTTATCATCATGTCAAAAAGAGCACATCATCTAATACAGAGGTGGGCAACCTTCCTGCTAATCATGGCCGCATTTCGATTACTTATGTAGCCTAAGGCCGCATTTCAGGGCATAGCCGCAATGAACGATCTGGACGCAAAATGCCTATGGTAAACTATCCATATCCATTCCCGGTGAACACCGGACTATTCTACTTTTCACAACGGCCTATTGTACGATCCGAAATCGCGAGTGGCAATGTTATGATAGTTGCTGGGAGTATATATTGTCGCGCGGTGCGCGAAAATTTTTCAGAGCCGCGAATGATTTGTTATTTCTTGAGGATTGCCATTCCTGCTCCAATTAAGAAGGGCGCTACTGCATTAAAATTGAAAAATGAAGTCTTGTTGAATTGCGCGGAGCGCGAAGAAAATTTCAAGATTAAATAAAATCTCTCGAAAATTCGGGAGTGAATTCGTAATTGCAATTTGCATGTCTAAGGCTGCCAACACATGCTAATTGAATTAGGCGTCGACGGCCGCACAAATTCCCTTCTACGGCCGCATGCGGCCGTACGGGCTGCCCACCCCTGATATAATAGGATACATAAGGTATATCTTACGCCAATTTTGAATCTGCATTACAGTTGTTTAGTCTTTTACATTGCTGACAAACTTCCCCAAACTTGTTTGAAAATAACAAACAAAAAAACATTGAAAAGGACATCAATTAATTTCAAGGTAGGTTGCACTGAGACTAATCCTGATGCCGGTAGTGACTACAGAGAGCACGGCGTCGTTCTGACCTGCCATGCTAAATTTGATCAGTTTTGGAAATGAATTAAATTGTGTTGATTTATAGTGAAATTGAGGGCGAAACCGGGTAACCTATATTGCAACTAAGTCTGTCTTAGGCAGTGCAGTTCGCCATGCAGTTCGCCTGCAGCTATCAACAACAGCTACCTAGCGCACAGAGATTTAGGCTACTGCCAAAGCTATGAAGTAATGAATGACTTGCGCGTAGGAATTTCTCTAAATCTTCAAAGAATATCAAAAATTTGCTCAAATGAAGTTGAAGTCAGCCTATACTCCGTTGAGCGCGACTGCTGGAGTTTGAGTTTGTCAAGCTTTCTAGAATACGAATTATGTTTAATCTTTCATAATCGTATCTTCAGAATGGTTGTGAAACACAAGTTTAGTCACAATTTATACAGACATTCACAAAATTGACAAAAATTTCTCGCGCCCCCCAGGTTGAAAACCCCTGGCCTAGGGCCTAGGCGAAGTAAAAAAAGAGGCGTGCACACTAGGGTTATGACTAGAACAAAATTCAAAATTTTGTGTGTCCTGTAGTCACAAATGATGAGCTTTTGTGTCCTGATTTCAAAATTCACAAAACTTAAGACTGTTTAAGCAAAAACCTGCCGCACAAAAATTTTCCAGTTTCCACTGTATGAAGGATAGGCTTTCTTTTGTATACAGGCTATATAATTTATATATCGACTGATTTGATTTTAACTGACCCAATTCCAACTGCGAAGATTTAAAATATTATTTTGGTAAATTTTGATCGCCCAGATTGAAATATTCCTATCGTGTTCTTGTTTACAGTCAAAATTAAATAATTATTAAATAATTATAAATTCCGATTTTAGATGTGGACTGTAGATATCGTACAATTTCAATCTGTCTGACACAAATCAAACTGGGTGTTCGAAAAGGCGAAAGTAGAACAACTCTAGATATTTTCAGCGGTCTAGAAAACCGATTAGAAGAATATGATGCATAGGAAAATTTGAAAATCTGATATATCATATGCGACACCCTAGCATCTGTTGATACTGGATGGCAGAATGGCGTTGTTTCGAAACTGCAAAATGCAATGATGAGCAAGGGTTTTCATAGACCACAATATATTGTTATCCAACATCATATTATCGATTTTTAACGCATATATTAGAGTTCTTCAATCCAACGTCTTCAACAAATCCAACTCTCAGCTACAAATTTGGAGATGATGTGGTAAAACACGACGAAAACTTGGTGCAATTAACCAAGCAAGAATTTCAGATTACAATATTAGAAAACCGAGGATGGAGGGATGATTTTAAGTTTATCTATGACCTGTGCAGAGCATGCCGCTCTTCCAAAGAAAATAGTATAGAAATACCACTAATCGAATGGCATAAACTTCCATCTCTACGCAATGCGAGATTGTGCTCATCAAAGGCTATAATTCCGTACTTCCAAGTCCCCAGATGGAGAATAACTCTGGAGAGATCATGCTTAATTGCTTATTCATCGCAAATGCGTGTCAGGAAGACTGGTATTCTAACCAGATGTCTAAAGATGGAATATACGAGAGCCCGACCGATTATCGGTTCGTCGATAATAACTAGGGCAAGTTTTTGTTGCACTAAAAACCTGAGAAAGTTCCATTTATTTTCTAAATTTTAACAAAAGTTCCAGAAGTTGCATTTATACAATTTTTTGAAATCATGAGGGTATGAGATACTCGAAAGGTTCCAGCAGTTTAATATTTGCATGGTGTCTGCTTGTTCCGTTTCTTCCTTCGCTATTCAATCAACCATGGTAACATTTTTATTTACATAGGGTTCGCACAATTTACCAGTTAGTTCAGGGAGTTTCATGACTAACGGAATAGTGGGCATGCCGCATACCCGAAAAAATTGCTAGGTAAACACGGCATACCCAGTATACCTGCGTCCGGCGCCTATGGTGGGCCGCATTGTCACTTGAAATCCATTAATTTAGTCTTTATTATAGTTTTATAGCATATTTTGCGCAATACTTGATAAAAGTTGGAGAAAAAAGTTGTATGAAAAATATAGACAAAAGTTGCAACATAAAACTCCTCAAAACAGATTAAAACACCATACTACATACATTATGAGTATTTACGAAGCTTCCAGAAGCTGTAAAAAAAAGTTGCAAAAACTTGCCCTAAATTAATAACACTTTGAAAGCATTATCGGCAATTTACGTGTGACGTCACAACATGGCGGTAGGAAGTCAGAAAACTATAATCTTTGACCGCTAGACTGAGAATATTGATATATTTCATATAGCATACACTTTACAGGTGTCCATGATGCAGCGTTTCTGGTTTATTTCATGTTCAAGTATACCAATGGCTGTAAAGATGTTCAAATGTATGCCCTGAAGCTTTGAAAATGTGCTTTATGTATATATTCAACCGAGCGAGATAGTGTAATGGTTATGCGTCCGGCTTCTCGAGCGAGAGAGAGAGAGAGAGATATGATATTCTTTCTCGCCTGCACCATCGAGATGCTTTGGCGACGGAGTTGCGATACGGCCCCATGAGGTCATCTAGTCTGCGCCCCCGTTTTTTTTCTCCTACATGCTATCCGTGATTGCTGAGCGCCTAGCAGGATAGCTGCGGATACCATTTTTCGAGTCTTTGGTATGACCCGGCCGGGGATCGAACCCACGACCTACCGCTCGAGAAGCCGGACGCATAACCATTACACTATCTCGCTCGGCGGTAGGTCGTGGGTTCGATCCCCGGCCGGGTCATACCAAAGACTCGAAAATTGGTATCCGCAGCTATCCTGCTAGGCGCTCAGCAATCACGGATAGCATGGAGGAGAAAAAAAAACCGGGGGCGCAGACTAGATGACCTCATGGGGCCGTATCGCAACTCCGTCGTCAAAGCATCTCGATGGTGCAGGCGAAAAAGAATATCATATCTCTCTCTCTCTCTCTTTTGAATATCGGCTGAATGTATTAGGCTTATCGGTCAATGTGTGGGATATCGGTTTTATCGGTATCGACACAAAAATCATTGGTCAGGCTCTAGAATATATCAAAGTTTATTTGCTGCTATCTTTGCGGTCGAATGTCCTGCAGCGATGAAGTAGCCTACCTCAAAACCCCATTGGAAGTCGGATGTGTCCGTCGTAGATGTTCCTGGCACTAACATAATAACAGAAAGGGAAGTCAAATTGACAGATGAACTTAACAAGAAGTGCAAAAGGACATATATTTGAAGATTAAATTTGTAGCAAAGAATATCTTTGAATTTTAATTTTTTTCTATATTTGGACCAGTGTCAAAATTGAACTTAGTTTGTGCGGGACATTTTTTTTTGATTTGAACAAAATGATTATAATTTTATCAATTTATACCAAAATGTTCATCAATTCCTGCTACAGGCAAATTTTTTTTAGTCATAACTCTAGTGCACACTGAATGAAAAGTAATGCAGAGAATATAAGACGCAAGCGACAAAATGAGGTGGCATGTGGCGGAAACAACGTAATTGCTAATCCCATGGATGCAGGACCGTAACAGCACTTCGTCCGCCCCTCCCCAAAACGTTGGTCTTGGGACCCCATATATGGTGATAACCCGAACTTATGGGAGGCTTCGCCCCCAGACCCCCCTTCAGGCTGTTCGCTGTTTACCGCTACTTATCTGCTACATTGGGTGTTCGTTTATAGTCAGCTCTTATTGCCTATACGCGCGAAGCGCGAGAAATTTCTATAATTCGTTACTGAATCGGGAATTGCATATAGCCTACATTGCTATCAATTTTTATCCTCTCTCCGCACACGTAATCTGATTCACCGGTAGAGCTGATGTGAGGTGTGTTTGAAAAGGTAGAACCCCTCAATATTAATTAAACATCTCCGGGTGTATATACGTTGGAAGGAACGAAACAGCACTTCGTCAGCCCACCCCCACCCAAAAAAACTTTGGGCTGCCATAGGGCGATAAACTGATCCCCCATCACGTTGTTCGCCTTTGCCACGAAATTATAGCTGTACTGATTAGGGAGCCAGCGCGAAAATTTGTGATAAATTCGGTCAATAAGATCGGAAATTGCATACATATTGCTATCAATTTCTTGTCCTCTCTGCTCACGTAATCAGATTTACCGGTAGAGCTGAGTGAGGTGTCTTTGAAACTGTAGAGCCCGTAAATAATAATTGAACGAACATCTTCCGGCGGGCGGACTCCTTGGTATCACTTCGCTACATGATGTTATTTCGTGACCTCCTGTCTGCTATATCAAAAAATATAGAATCGCCCAAACGTACTAAACTGAAGGATCACACGATTTCAGATTGGTATTTCTTCAATGGCGTATAATTTTCTCCTGCGGGGTGTTATTTGTCTTGTGAGGTTCAGATTGCCAAGACAGGATCATCTGCGCCAGTCAATTAGGCGCCTGGACAATTAAATGTATTTTGTATATATAACGAAGTTTTCGGTCAGCATAAGGGCAGTCCTTTACGGCCAAGGTTTTCTCGCTGCCGATCGTTCTGGCACACTTCTTGGAGTCGCATGTTACACGGCTTAAAACTTTATGTCTTGGTGCGTCGTAGCGCGGTAATGGCCAACGCCGATATGCTCATTTATATTAATCTTGCGTATTTGGGTATATTGGGTAGGAGTAGGGAATAGAGCTACACAGTTTTTCCATATTAGATTAGAATTAGAGGTAGACAGTTTTTTCCGAATTGAGTAGAGTTAGAATTACAGAGTTCGCAAAAACGTGGAAATTGAATGAAGTTGTGAATACAGCAAAATCAGTACATGTCAATTCACAGTGCATTCCCAATTTCCCATATCCACGAGAATGGTTAACATCTGTGCACCAAGCTTGGCTCGTTTTGTACTATAGCAGGGGCCTCCGCAATCGCGGCCGGCGATCTGATATGTGATTTTGGAAGAACGGGAAATAAAAGCATTTTGAAATACTAAAATTGTTGTTGTTTCAAATTACGCTATTTGCCTGAGCCCAACAACACCATCCCCACATTAGGTAACGACTTCGGCGATGGCAACAGCATTTCATCGATGGAGAGTCAGCTGAAATCAATAAGCATATTGCCTTGACGTGCAACAGCCCAGACACTGCCAAGACCGAGAGACTTGAAAACGGCATAGGACATTCCCAAAAGATCAATCTTTAGGATGAGAGTCTTTCAGCACCAACAGTCCAACATCGATTCATTAGTCGCTGGAAAGCATTGTCGGGTATGGTTCGCAGCTCATAGTTCAAAATGAACTGGCATTTTGATTATGATATTTCTTGTTCTGCCTGTACTACTTTAATAAAATATTACTTCTTTTGTGGTAACCATGAGTATTGCCAATGTTAGTCAGCACGTCGTTGTACTAACGTAAAGTTTTAAAAACTAGAAACGCAGACAACAAGCTACTATGCTAGCAGGCTGTTATTCGTTACAATATCTATTATGACATTACGGCAGGGGTGGGCAAACTACGGCCCGCGGGCCGCATGCGGCCCGCAACACCGTTCTGTGCGGCCCGCGAGAGTCAATGGAAACTTCTTTTAAACATTGATAAAATGCGTACAAAAAATCGAATTAATGCAGGGACTTGATTAAACTTTTTCTTAGTATAATTGACCATGATAATTCTAAGACTGTGGTTCTCAAACTGGGTGGCCTGAAAGCATCTGAAAGGGGGGCGCGAAGCTGAGCTAAACGAAAAAATTTTTCTCGCTCCGCGCGATTTACTTCAAATTCATAATTCTTGCTCTGCATTTAGTCTGAATTTCATGTTTCAAAATATCTCATCCACAGTCGTAACCTTCCATGCCAGTGAACTATCCGTTAGGTCTGCTAGCATCGTGGTTGCATTTTGTACTGTGACGATAAGGGGGCGCGAAATCTTTCACAATCATAAGGGGGGGAGGCGTGTGTCTTAAAAAAAAGAGAACCACTGTTCTAGGGTAAACACTTCCTATATTCTTTTTAATGTTTAATTTCTGGCGCGACAGCCCGATCTCAAGACCCACGCAGTTTGAAACGTTTCAACTGCTGAACATCACAGAAATCCTAAACGAAATTGACATAATTCGGATCACGAGTGTGATTTCAGATTGGCCACTCCAGTTTTAATTATTTCAGTGATGTGCTTATAAAAACGATTCGCGTGTGTTTTAGGTAGATTCGTTCTTTGTATGCGTAGAATCGGGGTAATAATATATCATATCTACGCATAGAAGAAGCGTGTTTGAAGCTAACATGGTTATGATGCTGTCAGCATTGTGTGTCATGGAACAGAACCAAAACTGGAATTAGTAAATCTATGAACAGATCGCTTCTCGCAGATCTAAATTTCGATCCTGTTCTAAAAAGCGGGACAACCGACTTTCATCTCTATAGTTTTTACAAATTGGTTATAGAGGTCTACCAGCCTATGAAATCTCGCCACTATGTTTCTGACGCGTGTACGATATCATCAACACAATATTTGGTTTGTTTTAAATAAGCACTTACATTATCTCCATGTCCTCGCTATGTAATCAAATACCGATATTGCGTTTTGGTTTATAATCCCAATTCTATATAGTGCGGCCCGCAAATGGATTCAGATGTTGAATGCGGCCCGCGAGCTCAAAAGTTTGCCCATCCCTGCATTACGGTGTAAGGCGATGGCGGCTTGGCACTGGATTTTCCTGCGAGAGACGGACATTCTTGTTAACTCGCAGCAAAATGCCTCGGACAAAGAGGTATTTACAGGAAAGCAATAAGTTAGATTAGAATTAAAAATAGAGCATAGGAAGATTTTACAAATTAAATTAGAATTAAAGCATAAGAACATTTCAAAAATTAGAGTAATACCAAATGTTATTCACGAAATAGAAACGTATTAACATTAATCCAACTAACGATCCATCATATCAATCACACCCTGACCGTATTTATAACCTGTCAACCCAAACGCAGACAAGAGCAACGAGGCAGGCGAGCCATCCAGCAGTGTAAATTCTATTGATACATATACCTCTATGCATTCGCCGCGCGAAAATCATTCATAAGCGCGACGGACACACTACGGCGTATACGAGATGAGATCACCAATACGTAAACTATGCCTAAGATGCTACAACGTAAATATGACACGCATAGGCAAATCCCGTCAGCTAAGCTGGCTTCAGTACTTCAGCGACGCCTTCGTGAACGCCCCCTGCTTCCAAAACCGCGCCGCCGCCAACATTGGGACCCATCTGATGGCCGAACCTGTCACGAGAAAACATGCCGTCTTTCCGAGCCGAACCTTAAACATACGGACTTACTTTTCGTAGCACAATTCTGCGAGATGCCTCATGCAGTCTTCGGTGTAAGCGTATTTGTAGAGGACGACGTACAGGAGGCAATGGACGATCAGCATGTAGAAGAAAAAGACGGTGCGAGCCGTCTTGTTGGAGAGGACGAATTTTCCGATGTTGAGAGTGAGCTGTTTATTAATTAACAAAACACATCTATAATAAAACTAGATGATCTATAAATAATATGTATTGAAATCGGAGGTGGTCAAAGTAGTCAGAAGTAAAGTAGAGAAGTCTGAGTGTAATAAAGTAGATGTAATGCCTTGATATTCTAGAGCAAGGGTGTAAAAAGACGATTAAAAGTAGAAGTAGCGGTTTGAAACATATGTCAAAAGCACCTCATGCAGTTTCTAAAACTCGCTGCATGGTCGTGTACTTTTAGCAGTTATCGACGGTGACCATTGTACTGTAGAAATGGTACGGTGTGACATTGCGACCACTCGAAATGACTGATGTATTCAGTTAACTGCGATAGAGATGTTATTTCGCCCAGTCGTTGAGACGATTTCTCTCATAAAAGTGATCCAAACGTATCTTAAAACTACTTTATACCTTACAGATTCATAGAGTGCAAAGAAAAAATTTCGCCCCCCCCCCAAAAAAAATAGAGAAGTTGAAGAGGTCTAGAAATAACCTCTTGAGCAAGGAGTACCAGTAGACAAAAACCAACTTGAGCACGCCAAAAAAGTAGAGGCACTTTGTTTCTGACCACCTCCGAACAACACAAATAATAACAGATAAGTAATTTCATGACTACAAGGGCACAGATGTAGTCATGATATTCAAATGTAAGAAGAATGGGAATTTGCTAATCAATCACAAGTAACGATTTGCATCGGTGGTTTGTTTCATAGAATTGCAGTACGAAAAACACGTTTAGTGCCATGAGCGGAATGGAAAGATTCTCAGCTTTTGATCATCATTATGAACATATGTCGGCTATACCTTGTCATGAGGACCCAAATTCATATATTTCCTTTGCTTTTCCCGCTTGTTAAAACTTGTGAAGGGGTCGATATGATCTTCGTATTGAGACGAGTAGCGTTTGGCAGTGGTATCGTCTTGTACCTGGATCTACGAAAGAAGGCGGTGCTTCCTCACAGTTTTAGTGAATGGCGATATCGCGATGTACCTTAGTCGAAGGGTAGCTCTGCAAGAACTTGATCTTTTCGTAAAGTTTCACGTTGTCTGTCCTCATTTGGTCCAATTCGTTTTGCTGGCGATTGTGATTTTGTTGCAGCATGTAGTTTTCCTAAGTGAGGAAACTTCGAAAGTGTAGATGTCGCAGCGTAACAATTTGACAGTGGAAAGCGGTTCCTTGATGGACGTTGACGACAAAGATCACTATGATAGTACCCTTAACATCGTAAGTATTACACATACGGCAGTGGTTATTGACCGGGGTTCCACGGCGTGATCATTAGCCGAATTGTGAATGCCGTGGGTGTGGCAAGGGGGTTGGGTTTAGAAGGGAAACTACGTCTTTTTGAAATGCCGATTCCATCTTCAAGAATTATAAGCTCATTTGTAATCAATAGTTTTTGCTGCAGTTAAATCCGTGGAAAGTTGCATTTATTCATTTATTTTTGAAAAAAGTTGCATTTTGACCACATTTTGCTCGGTTGACTAAAAAAAAAGGTCAATTTTCCGGCTCAGCTCCCGAAATACCCGTAAAAGCGTTACTTCGGTGCTGATTTACGGTGTTTCAGTTGAATTTGGCTGTGTATTTCACCAAAATTGAAAATACTTCCATGAAAAATCGAAAAAGTTGCATGATAAATATGGACAAAAGTTGCACTATAAGATTCCTTCAAACAGCTTAAAACAGCATTCTACATATCTTACGAGTATTTAGGAAGCTGCCGGAAGCTGTAAAAAAAAGTTGCAAAAACTTGCCTTAGTAATCAAGAAAATGGTATCATCCTGTTTCCGTTTTGACCAACAACATGATGAAGCCTCACATTTCTGAACTGGTATTTGAAAGGGAAACATCAGATGTGCATTTCTGTCACTCAAATAAATGAACAGCTATTTGAAAAATGTCACTCAATAAATCACAATTTTGTCACTTGAAGGAGCCGTTACTCCGTCAACTATCACTTTGTTGATACACAACCTACACATAAATAACCCCATTCATAAGAAAAAAAGAACAATACTCATATTCCTGTACCCTACCTGAGTTACCACCAGACATGGGGTAATCGCGATTAGTAATCGTAATCGATTACGACGATTACAGCATTTTCAAATAATCGTAATCGCAATCGATTACATTCGAAAAAATTCCGAAGTAATCGTAATCGTAATCGACTACTTCCCATATCTAATCGATTTCTCTGTGAAAGAACGATTACTTATTATTTTTGCAAGGACTATGACATAAATTGAACATTCGTGAACAAGGAAGAGATATTATACCAGGCTCGTGACAGCACAAACGTCTGATTTTCAAACGCCACAGCTCATTATTACGTCGGAAACAGCCTATTAGCTTTGTGCGTCATTACGTAAGAAGTATCCACACTAAATAGATATTCGATATACGTACGTCGTACATTCGTGTCATTGTAAGAACACCCGCCGTGCTGTATATCAGGTTATCAACACGTTCCACACGCCACTACCTCGCAGCAGTATAATTTATCTCCGCTCTGCCTAGTTTCAAATAATAACTTATGGTTGATGTTTGGTTATGCTTATGCTTAGTTAAACGCAATTTGACCGTAGCTGCTTGGCGAGCAGTAGGCCTATCTAGTAGGCTACGTACGTACATCGGACAAAGATTTGAAATTTTGTACTCGTCAAATAAATCATTGCGATTTCCACAACGAAGCAGTACAAATCAACAGCTGGTGATATACATATATGAAAACCGAGTCGTTTTTGCCGTTTCTCGTAACAGCAGCTTGCAGTACAATATCTGTATTAAGTTGAAGGCAGAATTTTATGTTCGCTTCGTCTAATTCTCATATGACTCTACTTAAAAGGGCGCCAATCGTTATTTCACAATTCTTTACTCAACATTGGGACCTGCCGCCATGGCCACGGGCTTATATATGTTAGCATTGGTTGTAGCTGGAATCAGGACCAAAACAGCAAGTCGTCCCCTATAGGGTGGTAATCGCAAGTTGAAGACTGAATTTCGTCGCAAATTGCATTATATTACTATTGATTTTTAATCCTCTCTCAGCCCCCGATGGTCAGATTACCCTGCAGAGTTTGTTCGTTTGCTTGTTTGTTTGAGGTAATCTTGGTGTTTGCCGACTACAACGGTCAGTTACACCAGGCCGATTTTCTGCATGATTGATTCCGAATCTGCCGACTTGTAGCACGGCCCACTTCTAGGCTTATGTTAAGACACCGCTTACGCGGATGAGGCGGCGAGGAGGAGCCTAGATAAACCTCCATCACTTAGAAAGGAATTCTGTAATTGACCTCGGTCGGACTCGAACCCGCAAACCAATGGCGTTGCAGCCGTGGATTATACCACTGCGCTATATCTCGCCACACAATCACCTACATGTAGAGCTGGGGGCACGTAATTCATAATAACCTCTGGTATCTTGTTATAATTACTTAAGCGTATGTTGTTAATTCGTGACCTCCGGTTTGTTATATAATCAAACTATATTGTAGTGACTCAAGCGTAGCAGACTAGAAGAAAAACTTTCGTGAGACGCACAAACAAATCGTTGTCTTTATATCTGACTGCATGTCTAGCAACTCAAGTTGTAAATTACCATGGTCAGTGGCCACATTAACTACAATAGGACAGGAAAACATTTTCATCATGGGAAAAAAAGCATTCAATCCGTCAATGCGGCCATTGAACTTAACAATCAAGTCAAATGATCCATTGGTTTGATAGTCAGATAGCGTTGTAAAACGTGTTGCAACACCACCTGCACTTATTTTAGTCTGATGATGAGCAGACTTAAATTTGAGTGACGATCCAAACGCATTTGAGTGTGAGCATACTTTTTGACGTGAGTTGAGTAACGAAATCGTTGCTGAGTAGAGAATCGCTACTCGACAGCAAAGGAATTGGTCTCCACCCTTAATTAGAAACTCCAGATTCCAAGCCAAGCAAGTGTAATTTTTGAATAATAATTTTTTTGTTTGTTCCTAATTGATTTTATAATATTTCTGTTTGATTTTCCAACGCGAATGGGAGCCGCAAGTAGGCTAGCTCGGAGCCGCGGTTGGGAATCACTGATCTAGAGAGGATTTTCAAGTTAATTAGATCACTAGAAAATACTCTATAACTTTACGGTTTACGAAATACTTTTTGAGTCCCCTTCGAGCTCGCTCCCCACCCTATTGGGAAATTTGGGGTGCGGCAATTATGGCCCAGGCAAGAATGCAAATCATTGGGCGCGATAAATTGAACTCTATAAAAATGGGCAATGGGTACATTATGACGTAAAAAGCAAATGAGGCATCTCTTTTAAAGGGAGTTTGTTATCTCATTAGGCCTCTTCAGCGCAATCCATATATTGTCTTCTAACATAGCTTCCAAGATGCAAAATAAATGTAATCGTGAGTAATCGTGATTACTTTTCCAATGTAATCGTAATCGTAATCGACTACTTCATGATTTTGCTGTAATCGTAATCGTAATCGCAATCGCGTCATTCAGAAGTAATCGTAATCACAATCGATTACAATCATGAAGTAATCACCCCATGTCTGGTTACCACCATTACAAATTAGGGGTTTCGAATCAAATTTCGTGGTAGTACATTTCAAGTTTCGATCATGAAGGTATTATGTCTACAAGGTACCTATTCTAAATGCATATTGAGGCTCCACATGCATACAAAACAAAATTAATTATAATAACACAATTTGTAACACCAGTATCTTGCTTCTAAAACAAATTGGTCACAGGCAGAGGACAGGAGCAGGCTTGCTTGCGTTCGAGTCTGATATGTTTGAGATGAGCTCAAAACGGCTAATAGAAAGGACAGCAACACCCGAGTAACTGAGACTTACACATGCCGACTTCGCAAATAACTATTTGTGACGGAAGTTGTTCAATAACCTGAAATTTTTCATAATGGTTCTGTGTAGTCCAGCACCATTACCAATTCTTCACAAGACTGTGGACCTTACAACTCCTACGCTTTGATCATGGTCTCCCCATACAATTTATATCTGGCCTGCTTGCAAAACAGGCTGCACCCCTTTCCCCACACTCCAAACAAATTGGCAATCGAAATATATGCACTCACAGCTTCAAGCTCCTGATTTTTCAACCGGAACCGTTCTCTTTGACTCGTAACAATGGCAAGAAGCGAGCTGCTTGACGATCCATCCGCTGGAATATCGAAATGAATAATGAAAGCAAGAACCGGTAAGTATATCATAACGCCACAAACCATCGAAATGCTGCACGGCTCCGGCCATCAGCTCGGTGGACATTCCTGAAGGCGGATTAGCAGCGCCCTGGAACATGTGATACAGTTTAGTTAATGTACTGTGCAACAGTGTGCGGTTTGACAGAATTGTTAGGCTCTTGTAATAATCAAGTTATATAATACCCACTTATATACATACAGGACTACCCAATCTAAAGGGAAAATTACGGATCTTGACAG
The DNA here is from genome assembly GCF_051294905.1 of Botryllus schlosseri. Lineage (NCBI taxonomy): Eukaryota > Metazoa > Chordata > Ascidiacea > Stolidobranchia > Styelidae > Botryllus > Botryllus schlosseri. The sequence continues at coordinate 19,384,501 of NC_137245.1, read as the reverse complement.
AATATGAACTAGTCAATAAAGATATGACTAATGTAAAATCGGACGGCACATAACAGAATGTCAAGCTGCACAGCAGCACCATCAGTCATCTTACGTTACAAGAGACGTATTCCGAAATAGTAAATCGGAATGGTGCTTCTTATTAAATTTTATCGCTCAGGTCACATGTATATCACACTTGATACACACAATGCATATACTTTGCTCCTACTCTAGATACGATCATATTACGGCCCCCGCAAACACCAAAAACAAACTCACATCGGCTGCAGGTCTGTATGTGGACGGAGCACCCTGCACGGTGACCAGATCCTGTTCCAATTGTTTGATCAACTTGTGTTGCTGGTCAACCTTGACCGTCATTTCCTTGTTATCTTTTTCCGCTATGTCACATCGTTCTACAGATACCGCAATCGAACAAAGCACGTTAACATCGAAAATGCACGTATTCCGAACGCAACAAAATTCCAAGCTCCGTGGTGCGCATCGTCTCAAGCTCGGCAGCGTTCCCCAACAAAATCAGACAGTGTATAATTCCATATTTTATTTGCAGAGAACAAATAGGAACACTATCAGGACAGACGACACATTTCCGAAAGTACCTGATTTACACCAAGACGATTCTTTCTACAAAAAGTTGAATAAATATAAACCGACATTGCTCGCTAACATGATTGCTGCGTTGATAATATGATGTTCACAAAAAAATCAAGAATTGCAGGGTACAAACGACGAGATCGGCGCATCCCCGAGAAAAGCTAAAAATTGACATACTGGTGACCAAGGGGGAGGGGTGGGGGCAAGAAGCAACTGATATTCGTAAAAAACATTTGATCAAAACAAAATGATCGATGAAAAAGATGTGAGCAGTTGTTGACTTTGTACTATATTGCACTTGTACCATTTGCTAGTACTATTCCAAGTTACGCAGCACTGGAAGTCAAATAAACAAGTCAAGGCAGTAGACGAATTAGCGAGGTACCAAACAGGAAAAGATATCAATGTGACATGTAGGGGTCGCTGCTAGTAAAACAGAAACAAGCTCAATTACAATGTGCTCAACGTGCACCAGTTGAATTTCCGTTCATAAAAATAGCATGATTCGTTGTGACATTCAGAACTTCGCCTTGAACGTGATAAGGTGGCGGTAAATTCGGTTTAAAATCATTATGTAGTAGTGCGTACTTTCGCATTATGAAGAATTCATCGGAATTAAAGAACAGGGATAATTTTGTTAAGAGCGTGACAAGTTTGTAAAATTGATAAAAGTATTCTGTGAAAGGACAAAAAAATAGCCCAACGCTACCACAAGTCGTAATGAAAAAAAAAACTGGTGGTAAGCTATGCGTCGCGCTTGAATGCAAGGTAGTAGGTCTGTTAACGTGATTATAATAGGTAAAGAAGAAAAAATTGCTACATAGCTTCTGGTATTTGGATCAGACGGTATATCACAGTATGAATCTCGACGTAAAAAATTTGTAGTCCCGATTGTGCTAGGCTTCACTCAACACATAATGAAAAACGGACAGGCGACTTGATAGCTGCCATAACGTTAAAACTCCCATCTCAAATCGTCGTCGATATCTTTGCCCGCGACCGACAAAAAGTTAGACGGATGATCGGCGACCAGCTGACACGCCTCGGACTTAATAGGACTTGAGGTACTGTTATCAGACGTTCCATCAGTCGTGACAGACGTCCAAATCAGGCCATTACCTTGGTTGGACGTATGATTTTCAGAGGATCGCAAAGTGTCAATCTCTGCATCACTGTGGAACGCCATATTTTTCATCAATTCCACGTGGGAATTGTTATTCATGTTATTATTGCCAGTGAGCAGCATCTCGTAACGGGGTCTGTTCAAGTTAACGAAGCGATGGCCTATCGATTGCGCGTTAGCCAACGCCACGTGACTATCCATGTGATTCATTGAGGGTAATGTCGAATTCAGTAGCGAAGACGCCCCGGGCAAACCAACGCCTTGCCCGTACCCTGTCGACTTTTTAGGGGTCAAAGTGTAGACCGAGGGCAGTACGCCATTTGACTGCGGACTTGAAGGCGACGAGGGGATATCGCTACTGGTCACGGGTACAAATGAGCTTTCGTTGGGCAAGTCTGGGGAGTAGTCTTTGTGGTGTCGTGTTTGATGGCTGTCAAGGTTTGTGAAAAGCTGACCGGGCGGTGACGAATAGTGTAAGGTTTCGTGAACGGCTTTGGGTTGCATGTAAGAAGAGATGGAGACAGAATCGTTCAAACTGTCTTCTGGAGGTTTAAAGATGTCTGAAAGGGAGTTAGACGGAGGGTAGGAGTATGCGGGACTGAACATAGCGTCGCCCGATTGAAGCTGTACCATTTTTGCCTCGTCCTTAACGTGCATAATCGAACGGGCGTACATATCGTCGGGAGAGTGTAAATTCTGAAAGTGCTGCTCTAGGGACTCGTTTTTTATGCGGCCTGTTTGGACGCAATGATCGTATTCTGCGGGCGACTGGTCGTTGTCGGACCTGCCCCACGAAGAACTCGAAGAAACCGCGCCCGAGTCTCTACTACGGCGTGCCGCGGGCCCGTTAGATTCCAGAGCGTGATCGTTTTTAAAAGAGAAAGAACGCTGGAAATTCATGGTGCTGGTGCGAGTCTGATTGGAAGCGCTGCCGGCGCGGGGCGGCAGAGTGATCCCCTCTAGAAGTTCCTTCACGGATTGCTTCGATCCGCCTTGCTTCTTGTGGTTGCTAGCGGTGGCCGCGTCGCGCGCCAGCTCGCCCGGAAAGAACCCCCTTTTCACTCTCGACCTGAAAACGAGAGAACTCGTTGTAGAACGATCCACAGAATGAAAGAGATGGGAGTTGCGAAACGGAAATCACAAAGATAGCGTGCGGTTGCACCGCTTAGTTGAGCCAGCGATACTCCTGAGTGTAACTGAGTACTGAGTACTCCTGACGGGCAAAATGGAGTGGCCGAGTCAATAGATTACGAATATTCAGAGGCGGTCAAAGTAGTCACCATTGCTACTCAAGTAGAAGTAGAAGTAACACCGAAATTTCTACTCAAGTAGAAGTAGGAGTGGTGGTTCACAAGTAAGTAAGTAAGTAGGTATTCTACGCTTATTTTTGCCTACAAAACTGAAAACTGTCAAGTAGAAGTAGAAGTAGTCTAAAATCATAACTACTTAAAAAGTAGTGTGAGTAGGAAAAATCTACTTCAAGTACTTCAAAAAGTAGAAGTACTTCGTTACTGACCACCTCTGCGAATATTAGTACTCCGGGTCGAGTAACTTTTATGGGATCACGGAGATTGTGCTTCGTGCGAACGTATCGGATTGTTTACAGGGACTTACACAGAGGAATTTTGTATATACCTGATTGAGAATTACTTCAGTTATATATAACGTGTGTTGCTTGTGATATGTTTTGGATAATGTGGTAGTGCTACAACCGATCTAGGTTTCAAGGTTTCCGTGGAGGGAAATATCGAAACTAAAGTCACCGTTGCTCATACGTCGTGCTGGGAGGGGTCGTATAATTCAAGTACCAGAAAAACTCAACTCGCACCGCTCGAGTCATTGCGCCCAGATTTGGTTACAACTAGCATCATATTTGTCTGCTTTGACAACGGAAATGCGAAGACACCGCAAGGACAAACCACCATAGTTTTACAGCCGAGTCTTTGGTCTGACCCGGTCATGGTACGAACAGACAACCGACCGAATCAAAGAGTCGGAGGCTCTTTAACAAATTATCTTGTCGGATATCTTTGTGATTTTTCATACGAGTGTCATGTCATAAAACCATCTGACGATAACGTGTTGTACACTACAGACTCTTAGTTGCCAGATTGGTTCGATACATAAAAAGCATAGCAAAAGTTAGGGTTGGGCACAACGCACAATGATACGAGTACTCAAATACGCATGAAGTGTTCATCGGCACGATTCAAATTCAGCAGCGGGAGATTTCCTCGAGTACTGAAATTATACAGTTACCCTTTTCGACTAACAGTTACATTGTTATCAACGAGAACACTGTTCCGATACGTAGTATTAAAATCGTATCACGTCATCCAAAACATGCAGTAGAAGTCGACGAACTTAAGTGGAAACGACATTTCTGAGTAGAAACGATCGAGCCACAGCGTTGTCACAAAGTGTAACGAAACAGGTATGGTCGATACGATGCCAAATTCTTCTTCACATGGTGCACACAAGGCATTATTGTCTTTGTGGCATTACAGAATGTTATGTTAGAATCAGAGGCAGTTGAATACGGGCACCGTACTCGACTTGAAGCCAAATTTTGATTCAAAATCTAATCTAGGAAATGAGCGTACCCATGCACTTAACACCTCAGAATCACTGCCATATTCCTATCGAAGTTGTTCTTACAATTCCGATACTTATGACGTAGTGAACGTTAGTCTCATCCCTTTATGAGCTCTTCACAGCATACCTGTAATTGTGAAACCAGTTGACGATTGTAGTTGCTTTCCTTCCCAGTTTGACTGCCAAAAGTTCGACAGTCTCCTGTGATGGGTAAGGCTCTATACCGTAGGCACGCCGCAAGACCTCTTTCTCCTCCGTCGTAAGAACTATCCTTTGTTTCTTGACTGGAGACATACTGTGCACACCGCCATCGGTACGCTGCCTTTTACCGCCTGCAATGGAGTGTCATGCGTGTAGTTTACACTCAAAGGGATTTCTGTCACTCTTAACATATATTTATTAATTCTATGAAAGCAATTAAATGCTTATATTTATGATATCGAGGTTCCTTCCATAACATACACAATGCGCGACACCTTGAGAGCAAAATACCAGTTAGATAGACAGTGTCACTTGTTCAAGCAACACTTACCGCTTAGCTATAGAAATCAAAACGGAAGCGGAATTCACAAAATATATTAAAACACTTGCTTAACTTGAAATACAGAATATAAGTCTGACATTTGTAACCGATTACAGTCAAACCCCTCGGAAATGTATTGACATGAGAATATTTCCCATTGATTTAAAGCACTACAAGTAGCTGCATTCATCTTAACTACAAGCATGTGCAGATACTTGGGTGTGACTTCAATTCCATAGTCTCCGACAAGATCAGAATGGCGATCTTGGGCTAAATGCCAGGTCACTGCTTTCTAGAGAGCAGCAATTCGATATTCAAGTCATTTTGGAAATGATTTACGTTTACACCACAGTTGCTGTAGTTTCTCCAAAGCTTCGAAATATCCACGAAACACTCACAGAAGCTCGGTCAACGATAGTGTATCGCCAAGATATAAAAAGTTATCATGAATACTGGTTTACTGCTCATGAAACCATGGTAAATACGTTCTGATTATGTTTATCATTATTTCTTCAAAAATTATTGTTCAGGCATGAAGATGCTCCGATGCTGATTTTATCAAAATACATTCCCCTCACCCCATTTCTTTTCCATCCACCTCTCCAGCTTCAGGTTTTTCAGCTGTTCGATGTTGTTCGGATTCGCTAGCCACAGCTGCATCCGGACGAATGGCTCGCGGCCCTTCAGACTGAGCGATTTCCAGATTTTGGGCCGTGATAGCAAGTCGCTGACAGATCCCTGCGTCAAACCCAGCACAGCTTGACCGAATATCCGCTGTCCTGCGAAGTCACGCCAAAATAATACTGGGGCGAAACACACCGGATTGGCAGGAATTTGTTTTATATTGACATTAAATTACAAAGGCGGGCAAAATAGTCAGAGTCGGTGCTCGAACAGAAGGCCGCAAATTTTGGCTCGATTACAAATATCTGTACCGACTTCTAAGACAAGTGAAAACCACTTCGTGTGGAAGAAGAAAATGAAGACTCCAAAAGTAGCCAAGTAGGCTAGGCAGCTTTATAAAGTAGATTTGGCCATGGGGTCAGATATTGTTAGAGGTCAATCGGAACTGCAGGGTGCATCTTTGCGACTGACGAAACACTACTATTTACGGTGATAAGCGGCTTGTTATCCAGTTGATATGGCAATTTAACCTATAAAAGAGGACGCAAACATATCCCTAAAATGCTTTCTACTAAAAAAATTCAAGTAAAAAAGTAGTTTCGTCTAAAAGAACGGTCAAGTAGAAGAGGAAGCGGTATAAAAACAATCCACTGGAGTTAGTAACACAAGTAGGCAAAACCTACTCCGGTACTGCAAAAAATCAAGTAGGCTAATTCCTTACCGACCACGTATGCTTAGATACCAGAGAAAAACAGCGGTCTGCGGATCATCAGTTAAGTTAGTTCCTTACAATTCAGACATGGTATCAAAATTTTTATAATTACTGAAATGGATGTGGTCCTTCCTGCAATCAAAATTATCCAGACAAGAAGAGCTGATAATTCTATTAACAAGACCAATCACAATTTCTATCACATCTGCACCTACTCTATCCATAGTCGTCAACAAAGCACCGTGATATGTCCTATTCTCTCTTCAACGAGGCAAGCACCACGGCACAGACCATCTGCCAACATCAACCTCTCCTGATTGTGACCTAATAAAGCAGATGCCGTGACATTGTCTGCCTGGTGCATTGTGCTGAGGGAGAATACTAGCCCATCTGATGTTCCAGATGTAATTAGTGGAAAGAACAGAAAAAAGCCCCGATTCCAGATGGAGTGTTATTAGTAATCTGTTGAGTACGAGACATACATACTCTCAACAGCAAGAGCTGCAACTCTGATTTCTATACATGACACTGTCACTGGTCTAGTTCTGACTGCCCTTCCTGTGCTTATCTACAAGACCAGCCAAAACTGCTCTATGCTGCTGACTTCCATATTCTCAAACACATATTGTTAGTGAAAGCTGTGCTTACAAATGTAATTAATATTAATGTTAACAGTAACGCAACTATCATGTTGAAAAGGGTTCGACAACAAAACTAATCCTGGATTCCATTGCAATAAAATGACACCTCAAAATGATACACACCATAAAACGGATAAATTTGCTCACAAAGACACTTGCACAGAGACTAAGTTTGTCCACACGGAAGCTATTTTCCTAAGTCTGTTATCTCAGATAGTTAAGACATACTTTGGTCGAGAAACCACATATATTTAGCAATTAATCCGAGGTGGCTACTTTTAATCTTGCAGCATGTATCTCAGTCACTGATGCAAAACGAAAGAAGAAACTACAAATAGGTGCAATTTTCGAAAAAATAAATTTAGTTACAGTGATTCTGGGGCAATTTTACTCGAACATGACAAAAAAAACTACTTTCCACTTTGCAAAACCAAAAGTGTGTCAGTACTCACCGATGTTATGCTCTGTCAGCAATTGCTTCACGGCCTTCGTCACGTGGACAGTGTCCAGTTGCGGGCAGTTGGCGGCCAGCTCCTGTATGTTCAGCATCTGCTGGAGGGGCGTCATCGGCAGGCCGTGGCCAGACTGGTCAACGACGTGTCCCGCGTTCGGATTGTAATGACCGTGGCCCGGTGGTGGTTCGTGTAGAGGCGGCGAGTCTTCGTGGCGCGGAATCTGTCCCGACCGCACGCTCTCCAGTGGGGACACGCGGCCCACGGATTGGGAGCTTTGGGGCGAGTGCGCCGCGCTCGAAGGAGAGGATAGGTTCGTGTACTGTCCCGGCGCGTTACTCGACGGTACGTTGTGAGTTTGAATCTGAAGATAACGTACATTCATCCCAGACGAGAAAATCAAAGAGAAAACTTAGTCAGGAAAACTAAGCTGAAGGGTTGATTTTTAGGACATGACCAAAATATTTCAAGTGGAAGTAGAAAATGAACTTACAAAATATATTTGGGTAAGTAGTTTTATAATGTAAATTTGGTCGAATGACGAATGCAAAATCAGTAATCGTGAAACGGGGAGGTTATTCTGCCCGATTGTCACGACAAATTCATGACAATTTCATTAGAAAAATGGGATACGACCTATCCCTAAAATACTGTAATCTCAACAAAATACAAATCGCACTCGTAAGTACAAGATCATTTAATTTCACTGCAACGAATGTAGCTCTGCTAGCGGCTTGAGTACTTCAAAAGAGTATAAGTACTTCGTTCGTGATCATATCATATAAGTTACTGGTTGCTGTAATATTCAGATGGAGACCACCGCAAAGTGGGACAGGTGGTCAGCGACTGTAACCGCTATCTACTAAGTCACATGAGATATGCAAAATCTGCGCTTTGAAGTAAGGGTGGTTGACAACACAACAATGAAGGGTTAAAATTTTAACATGATTTTAGAAAGGCAGTTTCATCTCAAGAGGCCGCAGGTTGCTGCAACTGTACATTAGGAACTTTGACAGGGCACTAACTCAATAACGACTGATTTAGGCAGTACAACCCAACAAACAATATATTTTATGTGAATTAAAAAATTCTGTTCAAGTGACCGGGGACGGAATCTGACTTTACTCAAACCCGCTCAAGGATAAAAACCTGAAGTCCATCAGGTCCACCACCAAATCGTTTACGGCCCCAGAAAACCAGAGCTTTACAAATCACTAGATAGGCCAATGCCACAGACTTTCGTGAAACATAATACCAACAGTGACAAGCTGAAAACCACGGATGAACACACAGCGTCGGTGGACAAGTTCAAGACAAGAGATTACGATGCACAGCTCGGAAATACAGATTTTCCCATCATAAATAATATATACAGAACGAATGTAGTGCGAAAAGCAACCAGCTGACAAGGCCCCACGGTTAAGACACTCAATTGGCATATGACATTTCATGTTTGATTCGTTCACAGAATACAAAATGCTTGATATACAAGCTAAATATTTTTCAGGCTTCCACGAGAACTTCAAGGCTACCGACAGAACAACAATAAAGTATTACCTGTGTCTTGGATAAATTAACGGGATATAAAGTCGGCGAAGTAGATGAGCTTCTGGAAGCAGTATCCGGATCGGTGACATCTCCTAAATTAAATATTTGCGGGTTGTCAAAATGAACCCAAAAGTAGCATAACAGTATGCTAATGTTACTTCGAGGAAATGGCGAATTGCAATTTCCGTGACTCTAATAGCGCGTGGTTATAATGCCACAAAGTGGTGTTGAATTTGTATTATTCAACATCGTGCGAATGCAAGTGAGGGCGTAATCGTGATCATTTCGGGAACATGACAAAGTGATGAATTGAGGCAGAGAAAAATCTAGTACCCGACTGGTTTGAATATTAACCTTCAGTAGAGCACAGTTTTCAAGTATCTTTTGTTATGATTTAATACTCATCAGGAAAACTGACATATTTTGGATATGTACCTTTTATGCGACCATAACAAGTTACACCAGTTCCCTTTCATCAGAACTATTCTCCTAATGTTAACTATGACTGTGACATAACGTCGCCGGTTAATCCAAACTTCAAACAAATCTTGTTTTCCTGAAAACACTGTACAAAGAGTGCAGTGTGCACCCAGAAGATTTATGGTTTTCATGCTGTGCCACAGCCAATCAAGGTTTCAGGGGAACCTGTGGTGCAAGAAAATATCAAGACAATACTTTTGGTTGACAAAGTAATTCTTAGAAGGTTCTTATAAAGTAGTCGAAAAAAAAGTCTTGAGTCACTGTGCCCAGCACTAATGATTATGCTAAATATAAAAATTATGAAAGGAAAAATAATAATCAAACTCGAGACGGTGACCTATAACAGATAAGAGCAAAAAAAAGACATCAGGCCGGCAATTCATTAGATCACAATACTGGACAAGGCGCGTCTATATGTCATGAACGCAACACACACGTCGTCAGGAATCGGCTAGAAGCATCAACCGCAAAACTATGAACGTATTTCAGCCGGAAGTCGTGTTTCAGTTTGCTAGGGCAGGCCTTTCTTGACACACGAGATTCGTGATGAATGATATTCGACACACGATATCTCTATTTCCTGCATCAGACTTACGAGATTAACCCTCTCGACCGCAACTTTCCATCAGAGCCCGGCCACAGGATCGACAGAATGCCGCGACATTGTTAACTAAGCCAGTCACGCACGGTATCACGAAATCGCTTTTGCGCCAGAAATGCGCATTATGGAGCGAGAAACGATGTTAAAATACCATCAAGCAACGAAAGGCAAAATAACAAGAAACACAAAACTTGCCTAAATTCAGATTTCTAACATGGCTGTACAAGATATAGAATCAGTGTTATGACTTGTATGTACAATTGAATATCTTCGTAACACATGACCAGCAAATGAAAACATGATAATCTCTCACAATAAATAATGAGTAGGCTGCTACGAAAACCCCACAGGTTTTTCTTTATAACAGCTCGAGAATGTAAAGTTTCCAATTTCGTAGAAAATGAATCTAAGAACACCAAAAATACCCGATCTATTACGCGCGATACACTTATTTATTGCAGTAAATCTCCACTACTTCACGTCCGTTATTATATGCCATACGTTACAGATACAATTTCACGCTTATTCCGAGATGAATAAGGCCCTAATTTCGGCGCAGAAATTTAACAAGCTATCACTGCTGCCCATTGAATACATTCGATATCGTGCACGGTGTGTAAGAAAGTTTATGTTTCCTGTATAGTTCACCTTCTTGCAGTGACAGCAAGCCGCCGGCCGTGTCATCGGCCAGCCAATGCATCATTCGAAAGAAAGGGTCCTTTCCTTTTTGGGTTAGCTTGTTCCACGCTTTCGGGTGCGACAGTATATCGCTGACCGTGCCTTGCGACAAACCCAAAATCTTTTCACCTGAAAATTGTGGAAAATGGAGTTTTAATAAGGGTTTCCAACACGTACTATAACAAACATGCTGCAAAGTCCTCGGTCGAATACCAAATCAAAGAAGCAATACAACGCCACGACGGTCACATCTGTTCGCTTTTGCAACCTCACACCGAAGGGCATTGCGCAAGATCTGAACCGATTCTTAATTACAAAAATCAATCCATTTCCTATTAGCGAGGTTCCAAACTTTTGAGCGATGTGTCGTATGACACAATCAGTTCGGTTTTAATTTAAAAGCGCAAGATATATTGTACCTATGCGGCATGAACAAGTGGATACACAGCGTCAAGAACACGATTGTTAACCAGTCTACAAGACACGAGCGATGATCTAACATTGCCTGGTACCCGTGTATAGGCCGCTACGACACGAAAACTGACGTCACCGCTAATGTAAACGGCACACAAACTTATGCTTCTCACCAAATATTCTTTGACAAATTCCGTGCCTTATCAGCCTGTCGCGGACTTGTCGCGTGAGCATCTCGGTGTCGAAATACGCCGTCGCTAATTTTTGAAGAGTTTCTGCCGGAATAGGGCTAGGATGATCGCCGACGAGCTGTAAAAGTGAGGCACAGTTTGAAAATATCAAATCCAACGAGCCTATCGCAAACGCTTACTTCCGAATGGGGCGCGATGGTGCTGGTCGAATACGTGTGGGCTTGATTGTTGACGCTCTGCTGCATGCCGCTTGTAGCCAGAGGCGGTAGCATGCTGGATATTCCTGCGGCGTTGCAAAATTTTGTGAAATTTAACACGGAAATTCAGAGATATTCTCGTCAAACATTTACCGTTTTCCACGCCCGAAAACGCATTCGACATCGAAGCGAGCTCTTGACGCTCTCGCGTTGCGGAAAATACCGAGCCTGACGTAACCGGGTTCAGTTCGGTGTAGCTAGTCTGTAATAATATATATATATATATATATCAACGGGCGCAATCTTTTAATCTAACGCGGGTTTTACGCAACCAGCATGGAGTCTAAATTTGCAAGCAATTCACATTCCAAATTTTCGTCGCGATCGAATCTTGGTTTGACGATAATTAAATCAGCATCGACCACATATTGTTCACAAATACGGCACCGCATTTTTTTTAGTGGAAACGTGAAAGATGCATGAAAACTAAACACACCATCGTAGTTTCATAGACCAACTGAGATGCAATTAAATCACTACTATATACAGTTTGAAAACTCCAAAAAGTTGCAGTAATCCACTTCTTCAGTTTTTCACGAGTAAAACGTCATTCAAACAAAATCAGCATACTATCGCTGTCAGTTCGCTTGTTTATTGAGAATTTTTATCAGTTAAAAACACCACATGATTTTGATAGAACAAAAAGATGGGTTCTTAGGTAGGTGTTGAAACGACCCGGAGTAGTGTTCGAAATCAGATGCAGACCATGGCTGTCTTCACTGTTTGTAATCGAGAACATTAACCATAACAAAAATAATATTGATAACGTAATCATATAAAGACTGACGATTATCACTGGCGAGTGTCAGCGGAAAATATTCGTGTTCTTCTAAACATGAACATACTATTCAATTGTATATTGAAGTTCTGTACCTGCAAGAAGCTCTATAGATAGACTGATTCCTTTATTTTGTAACACCGCCATATCCGACTCCAATATAAACATACCTCAAACTATGAGGTTTCACAAGGCGAAAAATCGAGTCTTGACAAATCAAAATTATCAGAAGCTCACCTGGCCATCGAACAACGAGGCAGACGACGGTAGAGACGACATCCCAGACGAGAGCATCCCGGTAAACGAAGTCGCCGGTCCTGGCGGCTTGGAGGCGCGCTCAGCCTCGCGGTGTGCCCCCCGGAAATGCGACAGCTCCTTGAAAAGCGCCGGCGCCTGCGATATCTCCGAGCGAGGCGGAGACTTTGCCACGGTACTGGCTCGGGAGGTGTCAAAAGGCGACCGGTACGAGAGATCCGTGTCCGCTGCAGGCGAGCAACTCCCGTTTGTCCTGGACGAGCTTCTAGTGCTTTCCGGGGCAGGTGACAACGGAGCAGGTATAAAAGGATCTTCGTAACCGGCCGTGGCAAATCGCTCGTAACTCTCACAGCCTAAAGAACTGGAAACGCTATCTCTTTTCGAAGTCAGGCTGTCTTTTTCACGGCACTCGCCCTGACGGCTGTTTAACGCGCCGAAATATCCGCCCGCAGAATTACTATTCCCTTGCGGTTCTGACTTCACAAGCAGCCCACTCAAAACACCGCTATCTCCAAAGTCTGTCTTTTTATCGCTTGGCGAGATTCTCAAGCCAGACAAGCCTCCATCGTTTTCTCGCCAGCGCGAAGGTGATTTCTCCAGATTAGTGTCTTCCTGTGCACGCGTGTCGACGTCTTCTGCTGCGTCTCGAGCCCAGCAGCTTTGCGTTAACGGCCTGGCGTTTACGTTTCCTGAAGCGTGACACTGTCGGGCCGTGATTGATGACGGCAGGCTGGCGGCTAGGGAAGATATCATCGGGCCGACGGCGCCGTTGGTGGCTGCGGGAAGGATTTTTTCAGACATGCGCGGCATGCAGTGCCCGCTGGCGATCGCGGTCATAGCCGCCGAGGTGCGGTTTGTGTTATCGCCGCTCGGAAACGAGTATCTCCTGTCGCTGGTGTCGGGTTTGTGAGAGCGTGTGTCTTCGGGTTGATTCAACTTCTGGAATTAATTAATATCAATAAAGATTTTGCTATTATTTTCATATTTTGCGGCCCTATAGAAGTCAAAGAATGCCATAGGAAAAATGCAAAAACCACACCAATGAAAAAGCAAATTGAACAATTGAGCAATTGAACTTGAACAATACCATTGCATATAACATATTGTATATATTCATGTTATTCAATTGCATATCGTAGTTCTGTGTCTCTACGAATCTCTTCAAAACCAATCAAATACGTGAAGCGTTTAATGGGGTGGGTGCGCTTGTTTTGCCGCAATTAAGTCATCAATGTTTGGTTTTGAATAGCGTAACTGTCATGACGTACACTGCATCCAGTGTGTTCCAGAATTTGTTTTTCTCATTGCGGATCCTCTCAGACTGCTGTCTCGACCTCGATTTGGGAACCCCTGAATTTGATACTAACGTTTTCACTGATAAAAAGGCTCTTAAATGGTCGTGTACCGAATAGAACTTTCAAATAGGGCCGGATGCAGTCTTTCTAGCCCGTCACGAATACATGCCAATAGTACAAATCGGAAATAGAATCCCTGCGTATACCAAGTCTTCATAAATAATTGACAACGACGAAATGACGCGAGTACGGGAATGAAAAATTCTAGCACAAGTCTCCACAAGTGCAACGGAAGATTGCGTAGAACAATTTTACCATAATGTATCGAGAGATTTGGAATGAAGACATCTTGAAGTAAAATCTAGTATTTTGATTCATTGGCAGATTTGTTTTTCACATCGCTGCCTAATTTTGTAGAACTAAGGCCCAGCTTGCGACTTTCCTTCCACGATTTCCATATTGCAGACACTCCAACTACAAGACTTGCCGAGTAAGTGCGTATTTACGGATAGCTTCCACAATGTTTCTGAGAAAATTACCGGCAAGTCGCAGAGCACGATATGCAATATGACAGGTATGAGAGTAATGGCTGAGGACAATTTTCATTCACAGTCCACTTCTTCCCTATCTCATTATTATAAAACAGAAGATGTTACAGTTAAACCAGCAGATACACACTTTGGTTTCATATAACATCGGAATATTACAGCAACAAACTACAATGAAGTTAGCTTGGATTGAGATTAATTGAGATTATGGTCAATTGGTAAGTAGGACGTACTGTAACAACTAGCTAGCAGGCAACTAATTGTGCTAGTTAAAACCGCGATTCCAGATTGGCACTGATTACAATCACATTGCGCCAACTCCCAGATATGGAAATGAAACGCAAAGCTGAAACGGCACAGGAAATATATCATATCCTAACTCACGGCTGGAAGTAATTTATCAAAAACACAACAAGTGTAAAAGCACGTACCTGCTTCGCTCTCATTTCCTCGCGAGCAGAAGGCAACAAACTAGTTATAGCCTGATCCGTGCGTTCATCTGCGCTACGTATCGGCTGCGTCCTACTGCCGCATAGCACTGGAAGAACAAGAGTCGGCGATTAAAACCAGATTTCGCGACTCTTCTCGCAAGCTGAATAACTGACGGGTAGCATTTCCGACGCGTACCTACGCTGCAAACACGGCGATAAGTTTACCACGACCATAGCCCGCGATACGACTCGGTAAAAATCAACGCGATCCTCTCTAAGCTAACATCAAGTGCAATCTACAACCGCGCGGAGATAAGGAGACGGAGCCGGGCTAGCCTAAAAAAATTGCGTTTTCCACAGATGAGAACGCTCATCCGAGCTGAATAATTCATCCGCACAAGCGCACAGCCCAATAAAAATGCTCGTTACTCCGCGGGATATGGCCGAAAGCGAGCGTACGGAACACGGCGGATAGCGTGAAATATATATAAGTGACATATGGCGGGCAATGAGCTGGCGGAGAGATTATCGCCGGGCGCGGATTTACGGCGACTAACATAGAGCACTAATGCCGTTAAATACAATGGCAAATACGTGGATTGGACGCGATGCAAAATAAGTAATTCGATTTGACGACGGCTTCCATCCCGCGCCGTGCCTCTAGCAGCCTAGCCAGCCGCCCGTAACAAACACGGCGACAATACCCGGGTGCCAGTAAACTACGCCATACGCATATCCATTTGTCAAAATTTACACTAAGACAAGTTCACACCGTTTCATCAATAAAGAACTGCAGCAACTAACAAGTCACGAGCTGCCAATAAACGTCACAGAGAAAGACTGATACCGCACGGAGTCGAGGACGCGAAAATTGCATTTAGCATGACAATGAACGGTCGATTCATTGGCCGGCAACATATGTCAGCCTGCGAATAATTCGCCGCTCGAAATGGGTCAAGCGATAACGCACAATGCGACGGGAATTAATCCAACGTCGCGAAAGAAGCGATGTTGGCCTTGATGGCATTAAAGATTCAATTCACTGCGACGGCGAAAGAGTGATGAATTCGGAAAATATCACTGACGTCATTGAGGTCATGCGAATATATGATTCGCCACGGATGAACGGGCGCAATAGACATGAACTCTGCTGATTGCTAATGCGAGAGTTGTTCCATAGCGTCGGGTTCCAGCTGCATCCGCACTACATCGGATTAGCCTAACCGAATTACACTAGAATCCAAAGGAACAGAAGAGAGCCTGGAAAGATAATTATCAAGGGTGGAGCATTTACTAGGATAAAACACGAACATGTTCCCATTAATTACATAGAATACGCTGAATACCTATTCTATTCTAGCGGAGGTAGGCGAACCCTGCACAAGCTCACTGTTCTCAAATCGATTCTTTACGACGGAATCGTGACGCAGCCTACAAGGCATCCCAGCAAGTTCAATTCAGTCCGCATAACACGAGGATATCTCATAACGAAGGGGTCCCCGGCATTTTTTTTACACTATGCCCCCCCCCCTGAAAATTATGAAAAATTAATGGACCCTTTCATTTTTCAACTTTAACTTTCCTCGTTACGTCGACTCATTCTACTCAGAACTGTTGAACATAAAACACATTGTGCAGTACACGATCATATGTCATGTAGTTATGTAAGTCAAATAAGCTAACTTCCATCATAATTCCTTTCATCAGACGGAGAAGCCATTGCGTGGTTTTAGAATGATAATGTTAATAGATGTAATGGTAAAACGAAGAAAGTTGACTAAGATCAAGAAGTAGCCCATTGCTGTATACTAACAGATATATTTTAAATATATTTTAATATATTTCTTTTGTTTGAGGGGAGTAGACTTGGATAATGATCTCTTTCATGCCCCCTGAAAAAGGCTCATAGCCCGCATTAAAGTTAAGAAACGCTACCACTGGTGCTACCTAATTCCCATACTCGAATACCTTACATGAAGTTTGCTAACCTTCGTGAAATCGCATAGGCTCCGCTCAAACCAATAATCTGCAAGTACAGGAGCGGGTAAAACTGCGACCAGAATAGTACTCCTGTAGCCATAAGCACAGGGGGTCGGATACGTGACGTTAGCTTCGAAAATCAAAAGTACCACTGCACAATCGGTAATCCCTTTTCGATGCAAGTCACTAATCGCGAAAATATCCACATTTCTGCGGCGCCATGTTTCACTACGATGAACTCGATGCTTTTCAGGGAAGCCGGCTAAAATGAGCGGTGGCAATACACAGCGTACGGCGTCCAAACTCCTCAATTAGCTAATTACACGGGATGGGCCGAAAACCATGTACTTGAGATATGCAGTCCGTTAACCCAGTCGCGGCATACACGGGGTCGGGCGTGAGGAAACAACGCCAGGCGTGAACCGGCAACGGGTTAATCCGGGCAATTGCATATTCCGCTGGAAGCGTAATGAATGCGCGTACTAGGACCCACTCACGGCAATTACGGTTAAGAACTGTGATTTGTGGATCATCATGTACCGGACACTTGAATTTTTCATAAGCGACCGCCAATTACCAGTCGTTCCTAAAAGGGAAGGGTATTATCTCGCGGAAATTGGTCGTGGAAAAACACGCCTCAGCGGCTGCGTCTCCCGCGCGGCTGCGGCCAGTAACTAAGTACTACTTTTTCGAAGTACTTAAGTAGGTTTGGACTACCGACACTACTTTCACGATAGATTAGGATTTTAGCCTGTTTTCAACTTTGTTTTCAGTCTAGAGGCAAAACTCGGTCAAGAATACGTACCTTTTTAAGTCAATTGCTAATAGCTAGCTACATCTACCTGCACTTGAGTACTAATTTACGTTACTTCTACATCTACTTGAATACCAACAATGACTACTTTGACCACCTCTTCTTTTTTCAGAGACGAAATCCTACGCCGTAGCGTCCCTAGAACAGGCGCGTGGAAATCTAGGAATGGTGTGAACAAAGTGCCCTATATGGTGTGGACACAGCGAGATTGAACGGCTCATTGCATTTGGGTTACGTCTTACTTTCCATTTGTCCAAAGGCAAATTTACGGCCATTTTTGACCGGCTTGCCGAGCGCTAGACTCGATAAAATGGGTATCAATGCAAAGCTGCTGCTGTACTGATTACGAAAATATAAATTTTATTCTGCTCGTAGTCCTGAAACCCCCTAAAATCATCCTCGAATTTTGCATTGTGAACGAGTTGGTATTGTGACGCAACAATTCTGTCTGGCAAAAGGAAAGTGAAGCTAAGAGGAAAGAGCCAGGCAGCATTGTTGCGTCACGATGCCAAACTAGATCACAATGCAAAATTCGAGGCTGATTTTAGGGGTTCCAGGACTATGGAGCAGAATAATATTTATATTTTCATAAAATTTATATTTTCATAATCAGTGCAGCAGCAGCTTTCCATTGATACCCGTTTTGTCGAATTTAGCGCTCGGCAAGCCGGTAAAAAATGGCCGTAAAGTTGCCTTTATTCAAATGGAAAGTATGGCGTAACCCAAATGCAGCGAGCCGTTCAACCTCGCCGTGCCACACCGTATAGGACACTATATCGTGAACGCCCGAAAGGTTCCGGTTCCATGTGAACGTGAACCAATGACGAACGTGACGTCATATTGCGAATTCTAACCTTGCATTTCAGTGAAGTGATATCAACTACTGGAGCAATCAAATGTATTAATAATCCCATAAAACCTTCCGTGGCTTTGCCAACAATTTCGACCAGGACTTGCATGGTAATACATGCTTAAGCCTTAACGGTCTAGGCGTCTGACTATTGCTACATTGACATTGGACAGTGTGTCAAACGGGTTTCTATACTTGCTACCGATATCACCCCATTAACAAGTTATACAGTGTATAGCCACCACCCCAACCGCACGAATTTGGTTTTTATGATACAATTAACATATCAAATCAAGATGATTTCCGTACGCCTGCTACAATTTTTGCGTTACACAACGAGGTATTATTTTTGCCAATTTCATTGCTTGGTGTAACAAGCGTCATTCGCTGACTACCTACATGTAGTGTATTTCGTTCTTGGTGTTGTATGATTGCGAGTCACGCTCACAGTAGCGAGACTCACTAAATATTCACTAACGGAAAGCTGATTATTTCGAGCAAATTTTTGTAACAAAGCAAATAAAGTTATCGAGATTGGCAAGGTGCATGCTCGTTTAGTGTTGATTTCTTTTATGCTGCCAGCGTCATGCATATAGAGTGGTCTGAAGGTGAAATGCAAAAAAATTCAATTAAATATGTTATAATGACGCGAAAAAATTTAATATATGAAAACCTACCGATGTTCGTTTTTGTACGTGAACCTCTAAATTTGTGAGGTTCACACACAGAACGCGAACGTCACGTTCACACCATCCCTAGGAAATACGAAGTGCAACTTTTACAGAACCAAACTAACATAACCCACAAACATTCAGACTCGAGAAACAGTTCAAACCAAGTGTGTGCGGTGCCCTGAACAGCTGCCACAATGGCAAGATATAAACTCCGTGGTGACGAATAAGCCTATACATATACCTGCACGCTGCACCTTGGTCTACACTTATTCACTGTAAACGAAATCGCGAACACCGCCGATCCAACCTAGGGGTAAGTGTAAATCAGGTAAACGACACTTTCCGGTAAAATACTCTGCTTTCACACCTATTCCAGTTGGCGAAAACAAGCCACAAAGACCCCGATTCAAACGGGGATACATCCCGGGTGCGAAGTTGGTTCTGTTTACGCGTAACACCGTTTGGGGCGGTAATCCGCGCTTCCTAACCTAAGTTTGTAGGATCTAGTAGTTATAATATCCAGCCGTAACATGTCAACTGCCGTAAAGTGTTATGATAAATAACACAGCCTTATTCCGAAACTAGTACGGCCAATGAGTGATTCAACACTTAATCCGATATCAATTACAGATCGCGTCCAGATCACGGCATCGCCAATCAGGATCGATTCGCTACCTTCCTTGTGACGTCACACCCGAACCGGTACCGTTTCACATCTGAAATTATATTTCGCCCCAGTCCGTATTAGAATTACGCAACGCCATTTGGCACACTTTCTAACAACGACAAGACAGTCTTCTACAGCCCTCGCTACTGACAAAACAACAAACACTTCCTGACACTGACGGTTAGATTCCGGGCCCTGCTCGACAAGTCTTCCAATGCGACCAGCCGGTCAAATCTCCGGCAAAAACTCGCCCTATCCCCGTGAGACTGAACTCGATTGCTATTTCCTTTCCCAAGGCCGCTCACCGCCCGCTACACCCCTTTTCGCGGACTCGCAAAAAGCCGGCCAATCAGCGGGATTACGACCTTAGGCAATCAGCCCGAAGTGAAGATAATGGAGCTTATCCCGCGACGCAAATGGGGCGATATGAATAATCGGCAGCTCTCCCGGCGCAAAGAAGGAAGAGAAATGGCGGTATGGCGTCGGAGGGAATACGCAGCGCGCGTCGACGGCCGGTCAGCAACACTGGCCGCTGACCAGCGATCAATATCGCGAGCTGCTATCGATTTAACGGGCGCGGGCGTAACGTAAAGGTAGTGGGTTGCGTCGCAAGCGCGGTACCGTACTTTTCCGCCAGAAGCAGTTCAACGTGTTAGGGCTACAGGCCAGTTTTGAGAACCTAGAAATGTTCTGGTTGTCTTAATTCGATTAGAATTCGATTTGTAGCCACACAGATTCTTCTAAACTAGATTTTTAGTTCGAATGACCGCGTTCGCAAAAACTTTGAAGTTGAATTACATTCTGAATTAAAAATAAATGCATCAAAAATCAAGTAAGTTCATATGACATCAGCATGAGAACGACAGATGCCTGCACAATAATCTCGGCTTGTTTCGCACTGTACATTTCTCTCGTATCATTTTCAGGAACACCGGAAATTACATTAGAATTAAAATTAAAGAATAGATACGTTTCACAAATTCAATTAGAATTAGATCACCGGCATTTCGTCCTAATTATAGACAACAAGAATTATGTCGTTGTCCAAGTCTGTCACAGGCACACTGACTATTTTCAGGCCGAAGATTTTCGGCCTTTGCGACGTACAAATGACGAAGACCCGCCGCGCCTGAAACGAGAGATGGTCTCACAGTCGTTTACGTCGCGAATTTCCACTCAAGCGCTAGTTAAAAAGAAAGCGTTTCAGACCTGGTTTTGCCCGCAGCCCTGCAGACTGTTCGTGAGTGTCTGAAATCATAACCGATCGAGTACATAGCGCAGGTAGACGAAATCTACTTCTTCCGAGTATTCCGTTACTGATCACCTGTATCGACAAGACAGCCGCTGGCTACGCAACTATCCAGCAACAACGCAAAGACTTCCACGTTGAACAGGGTTCAACGCACACAAATACCCGGAAACTTTAGACCATGTACCACGTTACCCAGTGGTTCCCAAGCTTTTTCGACTTGTGGCACACCAGAAAAAATGCTTTAAAAACGTTCGACGTTTTTTATTATATGAACAGAAGATATACAATACAAAATGAGGTTGAATTATTCACTAACATAACCACATTTTGTCATTAACTAAAAGCAGTGTCTCTCGTTTACAGCTTTCACTTTCACTCAACAAACAAAAGCCATGTCCACCTAGCCATGAAGATGCCAATCTTAACACAATATTGATTGTTTTTTTTCCACCGATTATGGAACAGGATTTGCCAGCAGACGGCTAAAACTCATCCAATTTTATTTGAAGATATAGCTTTAAATTTTCAACAGGCATTTTCGTAAATCAATTAACTGTTCTTCTGCGGAAAGATTCTTTGATTTAGTAGGATGTCATAACTGATTTCATTGTCACCTGCGCTTAGCTGTTGAAGAAGTTGAAGCGCCTTCAAGTCGCGTGTGCTAGTCTTCAGTCCTTTGTCAAAATATTTATGCAGTTCTTTTCCTAAACTCCAAAAATGTTCGCGGCGTACCTGAGAATCTGCGGCGGCACACTAGTCCCTGGGAATCACTGAGTCGTTACGTTATAATATAAGATCTGACAATTTTACTAGGATTCTCAACCTTCCCTTACCAAGCGCTAAACTATTGAGAAACACACACGCGCAGTCGGGCAAGCCATCAAACTGGCGTCGCGCGCAGGCCAGCGGCCTTTCAACAATTAGGTGACCTCTCGACGCATTAATCTAACCGCGCCGCCGCACAATACGCGACAGGCGTCAATTGTAAACTGAGTCTCTTCAGGGAAGCAATACGGGTCGCGAAACATCACCTCGAAATCCGACGCGGGCTCATAAAACACGCGTTAATTTTCCTTGCGACGCGCGAATGTAGTTCGGATGCAGCGAGCGCAAAAGTACATAACATTAACAGAAAGAAAAATAACAATTAAAGGCCGATAGTGTCGGTTACTCAGTAACGCCATCTACCGGCAAGACTGGGCAAAATCGAGCGAGTGATTCAATCTCGAATGGATCGTTAGTATCGTTCATTATAACAGCCTGAAAGGAAAGCACGTTATGTATTTTCGTTCTGGATGTTTTCGCAGCATACAAACCGACTAATGATATACATACACCCGATCTGTGCATATGCATACCATGAGTGCATGATGTGAATATGCCGCTGGACAAGAAAGGTGCAGATATGGCTTTGCAAGGCTTTTCAAGTCTCGCACAACCCCTTCTTGCTATCCCGGTAATGCTGAGCGCCAAGCGGGGAAGTCATGATGTGACCCAGTCGCGGATTGATCCCACGACCTACCAATCAAGTATCCGGACGCTTCACCATTACGCCACAAATAAGCTCCTTCTACAAGACCACAAAGAAAACAATGCCAGTTCAAGATAATTCGGACGGTATCATTTCAATGCAATTTGTGACAATGCTGCAGATAGATCACGCACTTCACAAAAATGTCATTCCCATTAAGCGCATAGCTTTGTGCCATTTTCAGATGACATGAAATAATAACTTCATATTGATAATGTCAAGCAACGGTGAAGAATAACTAAAAATGAAGAATAGCGACATATCTTTGATGCTCTTTTCGATGGATGTTTCTATCACCCCGGTGACTATGCTTTTAATCTCTACGAAGACACGGCTAGACTTATATTATATTTTGTGTAATACTAAAGTCGAATAGTACATTCATATTGAAATGAACCCGAATATTTTCGGCTGACACTCATCAGGGGTAATCGCCAGGGACCGTTCAGGCGTTCACACTTTCATTTGTGTGCCTTGGAGTCGACTTTAATCAAAATACACCAGCCAAGGCTGTGTCAAAAAATTCGCGTACCATCTAAAAATAGTACATTGAACTCTCTCTTATTAGAAATTTCATGCTGATGACATCATATTTTGTGATATGATTGTTGATATACGTTTTCTCCAATTCTCTGCTAGTTGCTGACGATTACCCCCGTCGAAAGCCAGCCGAAAATATTCGGGTTCATTTCAATATGAACATACTATACGATTGTATATTGAAGTTCTGTACCTCCAAGAAGCTCTTCAAATACTAAAGCTCTGTACCCCAAATGACTTGTTTATTTTATAGATGATGTGACACGACTAATTGAGGTTCCCAAGGCTCCCACGGTGGGAAGTATCGAAACTATAACTCTTGTTTATTAAAATAAATCATAGCACAATTTCAGTGCTCGAAAAATGGCCTCTCACCACTCGACTCAATACACTTTATACTCTATTTCGATTAGAGTACTCGAATCATTGCACCCAGCCTTTTCTACCAGTGCCAAACTTACCCTTGCCGTCTCTGTCGCGACGCTGCAGCGTTCTCAGAGAGTCCACGTGATCCGGCGACGCCAGGAACTCCATCATCTTGTAGAAAGGCTCTTTGCCCTTCGAGGTGAGTTTCGACCAGGGCTTGGGTTTGGACAGGATTTCGCTGACAGAACCCTGGCTCAAGCCGAGAACATACTGGCCGAAGGCTCGCTGGCCGATGTTGTTTGTCTGCAGAACTGTCTTCACCTGAAAAAGTGTTGATGGTGTGCAATGCGGGTATGGCTTGTTGATTACTACCATAGGTGGTCAGTACAGACATACTTCTATTTTGGAGTACCCGAGTAGGTTCTCCAACTTGCATTGCTCACTCAAGTGGTTGGTATTTCAGACTCCTTCGTCTACTTCAAAATTTTCAGTCTTCTAGGCAAAACTAGGGCTTGAATAAGTCCCAACAAGGAATTCTTCCGAACACTTCTGGCCATACCCGATCAGGGTTTTATTAGCGATTAGTATATTACCGAATCAATTGCGTTATACTGTAATGATAATGGGGGGGGGGGGGGGACCTCAGTAAGTACTACCGGTATTCTATCACTACATTTATGTTCCATACATCGTTTATGGTTACTTAGAAGTAACGGAAAATGAACATAGTTTGTACTGGAGTAGAGGTAGTGAAGGAATACTATATTCTACGCAGCTTAAAACTTTCAACCAAAAGTAAAAGTAACCTAAAATCATAACTAGGGCGATTTTTTTTGACATGTCATTTATCATTTGACATTTTCAGCTTGTAGCCTACTTTATAGGCCTACCGTTGTGGACGGCCCATTGTCTGCTCATTGTGAATCGTAAAAATTCAAATTAAACAAATAGGCTGACACGGTGTTATGCTCATCATACCGTAATATCCCAACTGAAGCAAGACTGCGTGGGCATTGCATGGTTCTTATATCAAGAAGCGCATGATGAGGACAGACAGTTCCAACCAGGAATGAAGATAAGTAGTACAATTCTAACATTATGTGGGAAAACACCTAATTTTCATACGTTAGATCAAATTTGGGCTAACTTAAGATTTTTAGGGTAAAAAAATGTCAAAATTTTGATTTTTTGGGTCAAAATCTTCTGATTTTTAGGTAAAAAAAAATCACCCTAATCATAACCGTTTGAGAAAGCAATATCTACTCCGAGTACTCCGAAAATGCAGAAAAACTTCATTAATGACCTCCTACGCATATAAAATGCATGCTGATTGCCAACGTACCTGTCTCGTGAGTTCGTCGGTGTCCACATTGTTCACGGCGTCAGAACCGCCGGTGTGACTCAAACTTCGGGCGCGACCCGCCTCCGTCCTACGCCTATTGCTACCACCGACACCCAAAGCACCAGGTTCGCTCGGACGTCTCACGGCAGTACGGTTCCTCGAATTAGACATCGCCCTCTCCTCGATATCGGACTGGTCAGAGTTTTCAGACCGCGAGCGCCGGCCTAAACCCGCACTTTGCGCAAGCGCAAAGTAGCTAGCTAAGTTCTGCGCGTCGCCAGCGCGGTAATTGGCACTGCGATTCGCGTTATCAAGAAGATCATTATTACTACGTAAGGGTTTCGGCGAAGGTATCGGTTGAAAGTTCATAAAACTTGACAAGAGAGGCGCGGCGCTTGCGCTTTGAGACGCGACCGCTTTCAAACTCGCTAAAATCTTCAAGTTCAAAAGAGCGCTCAGCTGTCTTTGGTTCTGTAGCTGCAGCTGCGACAGCGCGTCTATGGGGTCAAGGAAAGCACCGGCAGAGTTGGAGTGCGTCGGGCTGAAGGGGTCCTGTGTGGACGCGCTGCGAGACGGAGGCGTCCTCAGCCTGCGACGCGGCGTCTTTTCCGAATTATCATCACGTCGCTGCCGTGTCTCTGCGAAAAAGAGGGTTGCAACCGGGTTATGCATCACTGCATCAGCGTGAAAAAAGCCTACGAAACGACACACGGGCCCAATCACAGTGATGCATTCCCGGTCGCGACCTCTTCGCCGCAGTGACGCCGGAATTTCGTGCTTTCACACAGGGAGGACATCGCTGTGATTTTGCACTGTGACGACACAGAGCCAAGCAATAACACGCTACCGCGCCTAGAGACGACAAAACAAGGCTGCCTGATACTTGACACAATCCGGTCATGATCGGTTATCCCAGTGGTTCTGAGCCGGGGCGCCGTTTGGTCTGATTGCGGGTGCCTCGACACAACGAGGTAAAATACAGGTGGCCCCGTGTAACAAAGATTAGGGACATCCCAATACTGAGTAGCATTTGGGAAGCTGATGATTGAAAACCAAACAAAGGTCGTCAATAAATTCACTATAACAGTCAATGAGGCCGTGGTGTTATTTACTTTTTTCAGTCACCAGCATCAGAATCCCGGGATGAACAGTGATATGACCTTTGGTCATCTAGGTCCTGGTCGATTACCTATTTTTAAATTTCTCAAATGTTCAGAGTCCCAAATCTTGCACTCAAGTCAAGGGCGGAAATACGACACAGGCGACAGAAAGCTATTGTCAGTTACCCATATACCTAGCGGTTGCCTGGCATTTGACACGATGAAATATGACAATTGAGCATGAGTGACTTTATAACCCTAGAACTAACCCTGACCCTACCTTAACCCATATGTTCTAATGCAAAACGTCCAAGTGTTGGTAGCTATTGTATCACATGGTCAGGTCTACATACTGCACACTGCAGAACATCGACCTGAATATGACCGTAAACCCAGGAAAAGACGATTCTTTTTGGGAAACGTGGTGATACGCGATTATACAGTCTATCTGTGCCATAAAAGCAATTCTCTCTACTCGATGTATCAACACACTGTCCGCCTACACCCTAACCCCCGAAAACAATATTCTCCCAGCTGCATAGAAATACCTCAGAGCTTGAGACGATGCTTGTTTGATTGTCTGCCGCCACGATCGTTGAAAATCGAACAGTGAAACGCATGCGAATATCCACAAAAACGCACATCGCCAGCGTAACGTCACAGCAGATTAATTCAAGATTAGAATTTAGCTACGAACACACATTTACAGGTTTACAGATCGCAGTAACGGAAGGACTCAAATAAATCCAGAATAAGGATTATGTGATGTCACAGACACATAGTTAGATCATAATGAAGATATCAAAAATTTGTACAAGGACCGACGCGCCTTTTTCTCAGAGCTACGCCAACCAGTTCAATATATATCAGAGATGTTACGCTGGCGATGCAAATACACGTAGACTGGAAGCCACCGTCCACTCACCAGTCAGCTGAGCGTTCGCGGCACGCAGCGACGTGTTCTCCGACTGCTGAACCCTGTTCTTCTCCATCAGAAGCAGTTCCAGGCTTTTCGACTTGGAGGAGCCGGCGAATTGATTTTCCGCGGCGTCAAACGAAGAGAACTCGGTGGATTTTATGATACGCAACTCGCGCTTTATCTCATCGTAGTCGCTACGTTCGTCGATTTGCTTCCGTAGCTCCTGGAAAATGGCGTCGCGGAGGCGTTAAATATTAAAATATTTGCGGCGTTCGCTAAGCCAAAAGCCGAATGGATAATAGGATATATTCTACTGATACGATTGAAATACAGCCGTCTGAAAAAATATATAAATAGCCGCAAAAGACGCAGGATAATCTTCAGTATTAACGCCAGAATCAATCGAGTGTTTGAATACCAACCAATATACAAATGCGCTCATAACAAACTGTAATTACTTTCATTCTGGTATCGAGACGAATAGAGCGTTACTTGCACTATATAGGTTTTTATATAAGAGTTCTTCAGAAACAAGTGGTCGGCAAGGTTTGCAAAGATTTCTAAGAAGCGTCAGTAATAAATTAATGCATTTCATCGACAAATACGGAATTCAATTGAATAGAAGATTCATATTGAAATGAACCCGAATATTCTCGGCTGACACTTGTCAGGGGTAATCGTCAGCGACTAGTAGAGAATTGGAAAGAACATTGTATATCAGCAATCGTATCACAAAATATGACGTCACCAGCATGAAATTTCGAATGAGAGAGCGTCCAATGTACTATTTTTAGGTGGTACACGAACTCCTTTTGTCGACAGAGTTTTGGTTGGTGTATTTTGATAAAAGTCGACTCCAAGGCACACAAATGGAAGTGTGAGCGGCCCCTCCCGACTACGCGAAATCTGTCGTCTCGATAATTATTCGCACAAATCGGATTATCTAACAGATGTTTGCCGATGGCAGAATTGATGGCCTTTGATCAGTCAGCATCACGCTTAAGCGATTGTTGATACGATTGTTGATATACAATGTTCTTTCCAATTATCTGCTAGTTGCTGACGATTACCCCTGACGAGTGTCGGCCGAAAATAATCGGGTTTATTTCAGTATGAATATATGACGAGTGTCGGCCGAAAATAATCGGGTTTATTTCAATATGAATATACTATTCAATTGTATAATGAAATTCTGTACCTCAAAGAAGCTCTTCAAATACGGAATAGCGTCAGAAATAGGAGCGATTTTGTTACCGCGACACGCAGAGGATGTCACCTCATTGTTATGACATCAATCATGCTGAGTTAGTCACACATAGGGCTCAGCAAAACTGAGTACCTCAGCGATCTGATTCAGAATTGAGTAGGTTTCAGGTCTAGTATTCAAGTATCCCTCAACATGACACAGGGTGGCAGGCAAGTCACAAGGTTACGAGTTACAAGTCAATCTCGCTTTTATAGTTTTGACTCGAGTCAAGTCGAGTCATTTTCAATTCGCAATCGAGTCAAGTCCGAGTCCAAGTCTAGAGGATCGGGTCCGGGTAATAGTGTTGTGACTCGAGTCCGAGTTCAAGTCATTGTGTTCACTGTTCAGTTTTGAGTTCAATCCGGTTCAAATCGCCTTTTTAAACTCTGCTCGAGTGTTGGCTCGCATTCATAATATCGTAATTTTCCTCAGTACTAACAGTTTCCGGGCCTGTTTTCCAAGTATCAGGACTCATAGAGGAAATACCAATAATGAGGTGACTTCACTATTGACAATGAAATGTCTGTCTTGGCCGTCCTAGTCTCGAGTCAAGTCATTTTACGCGTTTAAAAAAATGAATCTAGTGAAGTCGAGTCACCGAAAAATCGTGCCTCAAGGCGAGTCATTAGAACCCAGTCATGACATCATGACAGCATTGGTGAAATGGAAAGTTCAAATGTGTAAATGTAATGTGGTCACAAATAAAATAATGCTAGTTACACTAAATTGAAGATAATCAGGTATTTTTGGACATATCTATGGCAGAGCGTTTTTATGACAATTTCGCGGGGGTTAATCGCTTCAATTCCAAGAAATGTCGCTTTTGCCAATGTGAGCAGGGCTGTGCTTGGCGTTCTAGGCATCCAAGTCATCTTCCAGAGCGCAGAAATTACTGAATCTGGTCTTGATCGAAAGCTACTGTCGCACCGATTCCGAAAATATAAATTAAAATATGATCAGGCACTAATCCACCTAGAATCCGCTCTCCAAGTCTGAAATATCGGCATTGTTTGAACAATCGGAGAGTCGCAACGGGTCATTGTTACGGGCATTGGATCGCAGTTATCCGATTGTTCTGAACAATGGACATTTCAGATCATGAGGGTGGTTTTTCGTCAAAGACTGGAGCGTGACCAGATTTTCATTCATATTTTTGGAATCAGTGCGACAACAGCTTTCGATCAAGACCCGATTCAGTAATTTCTGCGCTCTGGAAGATGACTTTTGGATTGTCAGAAATCCTACAGTCGCTTACGCAAAAAATTGTCGAATGAATTTCATGTCTTCAGTCCAGAAAGTTTCAGGAGTGGGATGATAAAACAGGTCTAAAGTTTAAAAAAAGTCAGAGTCCAATTTTCCAGATTAGGACACACCATGGAATGCTAGATTACGATATGATAAGTAAATGCTAGATTGCAAAAGATCAGTTTCAAAGTTATGATGGGCCATTATATACTGTGATGAAATATTTGATATGGGCGACAATACGGTGAGAGCGGAACCAAGCAATCCGGTACCTAAATTGTATTCACTGATACTTTCGCGAGAACGTATCTGTCACTCCATAACTACTGTGCGCGAAGCGCAACAAAATTTCTGGGCTGTATTTGACTTTTATGAATATTAAATGTTGGTACTCCGTGAAATCAGCCCCGAAATTCCTCAGGCTATCTTTCGAATTGGGGGATTAAACTACTTCTTGGTATTGGGGGGTTGAGCTACTTCTACTTGACAAACTGAAAATAGCGAAAAGTAAGTAAGTAGATCACAAAATATTATGAAGTAGAAGTAGAAAAAATCAGATCTACTTGAGTAAGTACCAGAAGTAGAGGAAAACTACTTGAGTACTTTCAAAAAGTAGAAGTACTTCGTTACTGACCACCTCTGGTCAAAGACCACTGATAAGATTTGAATAAAAAGATTATCTCCGACCGAAACACATCCCACTACCTTACTGCACACACTTTAGCGTCCCAGGGTTTCTAAAACTGGGGTACGCGGACTGGTTTCAGGGTATCCCTGAAATGGCAATGTTGAAACACATCCGCAATAGACTACAAAATCAGATTATCCTTTGGCAATGACACAATAAGTTGGACTGTGACTAGCGTGTCCCGTATTGAGTTAGCTTATTTCAGGCATGAAATGGCATAAATAGAGTGGAGCCTGATGCGATGGCCATTTTTTCTAGTCATCGGGTAGCTTTTCAGAGATCAAAATAACTTAAATTGAGATTAGGTCACACAGTGAAGACCCCGTTCTTAGCTACACTATTATCTGTGGTGTGAACAGTTTGGCTTCTGAATATTTCGAGGCTTTCAATGGAAAATTTATTCGATCTCTCAATTAACCCCCATGACATTGTTCTTTTACTTTTCAAATGCAAGTGCATAATTACAATGCTCATATTGCAATCTACCGGTTCCATTAATGTCATTTTATGTTATGGAATATTATGGTCAGTAAGCCCTTACGAACATGGATCAGCATAACTTACATAAATTATAAAAATGCCATTCTGGCCCTTTCCTTCCCAACCACAAACCAGTTTGCCTTAGTAATATGGTAGGGCTATAGAATGACATTACGGGAACAACATGGTTGAAGGATTCGGCATATCAGAAGATTGTTCTATGAAAAAATGCCACTACTTATTCTCAAAGAAATTTACCGCGCACAGATCATTTTTCACTGTCAGATCGTCTTCTAGCTTTGCGATGGCCGACGCGGACGACTCTCGCAGTTTTCCCATCGAGCCTTGCAAATGGCGGACGTCTTCTATGAGCTGACCGATCTACAAGACAAATCGTTCTGCTGGAGACGCCGGAAAATGAGAATATAACCGCGCCAACCTCTTTCTCTTTGCTGGCCAGTTCGGCCTCCAAGCTGGATCGCGACAGAGCCTCGAAACTTTCCTCCTAATCAAAAAGCAAAGATAAATCAGGGTTGTAGTGACTCGAGTCATTGTGCATGACTCGAACCAAGTCATATGACTCGAGACTCTAGGCCGGCCAAGACAGAAATTTCATTGCAACTTGGAAAATAGTAAAATTACCACACTAGTGGTGTCTCAACTATCAGTCCTGATACTTGGAAAATCGGGCCAGAAACTGTTAAAACTGAATAAAATGAATGCGCGCCATTCTATATCACGCGTGCAGAGTTGGAAAAGTGGGTTGAACCGGATTGAACTGAAAACTGAACAGTGACCAACATGACTTGGACTCGGACTCGAGTCAAAATACTATGACTCGGACTCGACCCCCTACTAGCTGACTTGGACTCGGACTTGACTCGGTGGTGAATTGAAAATGACTCGACTCGAGTCAAAACTATAAAAGTGAGATTGACTTGTGACTCGGAACCTTGTGACTTCGTTACAACCCCGAGATACATGAATCGTTTTGACAAAGTCAACAACAGCGGTTTCATGACATATGTTGCGGCAGACTAATCACGTTCATTACAAACGCACAACGTTTGAACGAAAACTGGAGGCAAAGGTGGCCAGTAACGAAGTACTTCTACTTTATCAGGTACTTGAGTGTTTATGTTTAAGACGACCTCCACTTCTATATGAACAGTACTTCAAGCAAAACTCGTTACAATGATGACTTTGAAAACCTGACCGAGACCATTTCTATGTTTTGGTTGATTTAACATGGATATTCCATTTATTATTATAATTGAATCAACGATATTGATAATACCATGGTCGTCACCGATGATTTCTTATCTTCCACATGCGAGGACGCAGACTTCTCTTTCAGCGTCTCTATCTCCTTGTCGGCAAACGCGACGCGCTGAGTCATTCTTTCAAGATCGCTCACGACAATGTCCAGCTCAGCTTGTCTGAAAAACATTGTGACGGAAAAAATGAGACACTCCTAGTCGTACAATGGTAGGACCAAGTGACCACACTTCCAAGCATTGTCTTCAGGTCTGCCGCCACAAAAATATAATGGACAGTTGTTGTTTGTTTTGATGAATAGTTATAGTCAATTTCTGTACATGAATGCTGAAATAGGGGATATTGGTTATGTCAAAAGCCGCTCAAGGCCGCTTCTGCAAACGGGGAAAGAGAATTCTTGCAGGCTAGCTTCAAACTCATGGATGAATACCCGCCAGACAAGTTCTGCTGGTTATAGACCTTTACCGATGGTCTCTGTGAAGAGTAAATTCCGACACAAGTAGCGGCTCATAGTCAAGCAAAAATGGCAATAGTCCCAATATTACCTAGCGTATACTCCACCTCAAACCTGTGCATCAAGCAGAGGTGGTCAGTAACGAAGTACTTCTACTTTTTGGAAGTACTCAAGTTGTTTTGCTCTACTTCTGGTACTTACTCAAGTAGATCTGATTTTCTCTACTTCTACTTCTACTTCGTAATATTTTGTGATCTACTTACTTACTTTTCGCTATTTTCAGTTTGTCAAGTAGAAGTAGTTTATTCCCCCAATACGAAAGATAGCCTGAGGAATTTCGGAGCTGTTTTCGCGGATTACCAACATTTAATATTCATAAAAGTCAAGTAAATACCGGAAATTTTTTGCGCTTCGCGCACAGTAGTTATTGAGTGACAAATCTGTTTTCACGAAAGTATCAGTGAATATAATTTAGGTACCGGATTGCTTGGTTCCGCTCACACCGCATTGTTGCCCATATCGAATATTTCATCACAGTAAATATGGCTCGCCATAACGTTTGAAACTACCGTTTTGCAATCCGGCAATTAAGCCTACCTCTCATATCGTAATCTAGCAGCCCATGACGTGTCCTGCTAATCTGGAAAATCCGGCTTTTTTTAACGTTGCACCTGTTTTAGCAGATCACCTTTGAAACTTTATGGACAAAAGACATGAACTATATTTCCACTTTTTAGAAGTGGTATTTGTATATCACATTCAATTCCGAGTATCACAAATTGAGTTCTAATTACATTCAGTTCTTTTGTCTGCGGAACATACATACATAAAAGCAAGTGCAATAATGTGTATCTTTTCCGAAAATAAAGCTACACTAAATATTATTTTTGTGATCCACACAGTATTTGTTATTAACGTATACTAATCGCGCGAAGTGTTGAAACCGTATCCGATACAACTTGTCCGTTCTCTGTTCGCCTAAACTTGGGGCCTTTATAATATGGGGTAGGGCGCCATGCCTTGATATTCTCTAAAACTGGGTCTTCTAGTAAACAAACGGTTAGTATCGCATTTTCATATCAATACTCTAATTTGCATCCCATGATGCGGACAAATGCTTATTCTGTCGAAAATTGATACCTCCTGGGATGCATCAATACGAATCACCTTATGAGATGCATCAATACGAATCAAGTTCTCTGCACCTTCCGCATAGCTCAATTTGCAGCTTTTGGCAATCCATGCGAACGAATTAAGACTGTTTTCAAAACTACTTACTTACTTGAGTAGATTTAAAGTCAGTCAATTCTACTTTTACTTCAAGTAGTTTTAGGTTGCTTATTGAAGAAGTACTTCTACTTGTACTTGAGTAGATTTTTTCGTCGGTACTTCTACTTCTACTTGAGTAGCTTTCTTGACTACTTTGACCCCCTCTGGCATCAAGTGCTGGAATGTAATGCATAAGAGCTATATCACATAATGAAATATATATACTATGTTGTAGTAACGATATGCATTTTCAGTTTATTTCAATGCATAGCACTGGCCAATCTGCATGCGTCTATCAATGCAAAAGTAACCGATATAGAATCTATAGAAGTCTATGTGCAATGCGCATGCTTTTGAATTAGCTGGATGGTGAGATCTACAGGCAGGCCAGCTACCTTTAATAATTTCGTTATATGTAGCCTACGAGTGTTTCCATGTGGCTCCATACGTACTCCGAAGTTTGAAATGCGGCTCCGACATCCAAAAAGGTTCGTAACCACTGCTCTAACGCCTATATTTGTTGAAGTTTTAGGTCATTTGTCGGGATTGAAAAGACTCTTTTTTCGATTTAATAAAAAAACTTTTTTCGCTCCAACCCAGCGTGACCCTACAGAAGACAGACAAGGTCCGTGGATCGTTCACTTTATTGCAGTCGACTGTCAAAATTTAAGAGCTATTCTCTTTCTTATTTAGATTCAATAAAAGGAAAGGGATAACACTCCAAGAGGTGGTGGTACTTTATCAGATTATTCCAGTGTACTTCTTACTCAAGTGGTAACGTTTAATGTTTATAGACAACTTCCAGTTCAACTCGAACAGTTTCTAGGAACAACCACTTGCATTTTACAATCTGGTGTTGGAAAGTAGAAAGTACTTTCGGAGACGTTTACAGTTACGAGTGAAATTGTCATAAGAACCGCAAGAGATGGTCCCGTATCGCGGTACCTAAATATATTTTCAAAGATTCTAGCTATTTGCGTAGTGTCACTGGTCATTTTGCATCAGTAGCAAAGATACACCATGCCATTTTCAAAGAAATCACCTCATACAAACTACTAAAAGAATGCTACCCCCATAACCATTTACTGGACTACCTTTCAGACTTTACATTTCTACTTCCACTTAAACATGTCTTGGAATTGGCTACTTCACATTGTAATCTAGTAGAAAAATCAACTTCTACAAAGTAGCAACGCCGACCATTACGGAACGCCTGCGATAACTCCTTGCATTAACAAGGCTAAAGACCATCTTCCAAAACTTTGCTTCCGACATCACCACAACCGTGATGGCTGATGTCATAATGAAAATGCATGGCAACTGGCAAACATACGTACTTGGCAGCGTTCTCCTCGTCGTACTTTGATTTCAAGTCGAATAATTCAGTCTGCGAAGACTCCAATGCTGTTGACCGAGAATTGAAAAGTTACTTTTTCATGTGTCGCCATTCAGAAGGAAAAATCATGACTACTTTCCACTAAATTACATTTCAAGATGTAGCCTTATCACGGGATATCAAATTTAGAGCTTGGCTGATGGTAAATCAAAGTAAGATTACAGTCAAGCGTGACTTCCTTATTCTTTCCGACCCTAATATTAATTGCACTCGAACGGGTATGAATGAAGTTGGGTATGAATTTTCACAGGCACGGAAGTCTTAGTCGAACGGCATCAAGTCCTTCATTTGATTTCTCCAAGCCTTACGCATTATGCACTAGGGCTGAGCAAAATCGAGTACCCGCGTATTATGCTTCGAGTGTAGTATTCGAGTATCACTCATTATGACGTCACAACATAATGTAATATGTCAAAGTTCAAATATGTACATTTTGTGCCGCCACAAAGAATATAATGCCTGTTTCCCATCACACAAAAGATACTTTGGTATTTCTTCGACCCAACTGATTTCATTGCACTTCGTGACAATGTTGTGGCAGGGTCATGACTTCGGAATAGTTTTTCCAAAAACGGTCGTAGCCTTGTACTATATGTTACGCATGCTGCGATGCGGCCAATCAAGGTTTCAAGGCTTCCACAGTGGAAAATAATGTCGAAACTATAATTCCCGTTGACAAAATAACTTTCAGTAGCGAGGAGCGCATAATTTCAGTACTCGAAAAATCGTCTTTTGCTACTAGACTCGAATCATTAAAATAATTATTCAGATGCGATTACTCTAATCATTGCGCCCAGCCCTGGTCATTACCAGTAAAGATAACTTTACAAATTAAAATATGTATCTTTCTTGTGGCTTTTGCAAGTAAACTATCCACTTTCCACGAAGAGTTATTATATTACCTACATAAATTACAGTTTCGATACTTTTCTCCCACTGTGGAAGCGTGTAAACATCAATCGGTCGTGTTACAGCATCCAAAACACGTACTAGAAACGGCAGTAGAAATGGCATTACCGCAAAGTCGTGATCAACCCACAGCATAGTTACAAAATGCAATGAAATCATTAAATTAAAAAAAAAAATACCCAGCTACATTTAATGTGTTACGCAAGTGGCGTTATTTTCTTTACGGTCACATCAAAAGTATGCTTTTGAACTTTCCACGTCGTACCTGCTCCCATGACGTTATAAGTGATGGTCTTATAATCGATACCCAATACCCAGTCCTAATCGTAACCCACATCCAACAACACCCACCAGCTTTGTAAGTTGCTGCCATCTGTTCTGCCTCACCCAGTTTCGTAGCGATCAAAAGCTGGGTCTCGTGCAGTTTTCTATAACGTAAGACACACATTTTCAACCCCGCGTCAAGGTAAAGTCGACGGGGACCAGCTCACTTCTCCTTCTCTGCAAATTCTCGCTGCAGCTGTTCGCTTTTCTCCATCGTCAGCTGCTTGGCCAGGTCGTCTTTGCCTTTTTCATAATCGCGGACCTTCTCACGTAGGCTTTTGATCGTCACCTCTGCGACGGCGAATTAGTTTTTTTTTTAATTGACGACAGAACAAATCACACCTGATGGAGGGATGCTTTTTACAATAGTTCAATATTGCTTGACCGACAGCATGAGACAATTAGGTTGGGAACGCGACTATTGGACGCTGCCATCATGTTATAAAGCAGGGGTCACCAACACGCGGCCTGCATGTGGCCCGCGAGGTCATATTTTGCGGCCCGCGACTTGATTTGAGATGAGAAAACATTTTGAAATGCTAAAATTGACGTGCAATGGCCCAAACACTGCCAAGAAACGATTAGAAAACGGCTTAGGGCAGTCTTTCTGAAACTGGGGGCGTGAAAGCGCCTGAAGGGGGCGCGATTCACCTCGAATTCATAGTTATAGTTATTGCTCCATATAGTCCGGAATTCATATTATACAATTCTCTCATCAACATTCATAACCTTCCATGTATCAAACTATATCCGTTGGGATTGCTAGCATTATGGATGCATTTTGTGATATGACGATAAGGGGGGCGCGAAATGTTTCAGTAACATCAAGGGGGCATGTCTAAAAAGGATTGAGAACCACTGGCTTTGAGTTTCCCCACAAGATCAAGCTTTACGTGGAGATGGTCTTTCAGCTAGTGACGTATCCAGCCCCCAAAAGCGTTTCCAGGTATCGTACACAGCTCAGAGTTCAGAAGAAAATGAAATTGATGAGTGATCTTTTGCTGTATTTTTATTCCTTTAATAATATATTACTTCTTTTGTGGTCACTATGCCCATCGCCTATGTTAGGCAGCATAGCATTGTACTGGCGTAGAGTTTTAAAACGTGGTTGCCTACTTTACATCGATATTGAATTCATGCGGCCCACGGCCGCTACGGAATTTGAAAAGTGGCCCACGACCCTTTTTGAGTTGGCGACCCCTGTTACAATGGCAGAAAAAATTCATTGATAACAAAATACTTTGACTATTTCGAAGTGATCAAGTTTTATATTTTTGCAATACAGTTATCGTTGATTTCAGATTCAATTAATTTCTTGAACTTGAACAAACACGAGTACAGAATTTGAACATGTTCGCAGCAATTTTGTAAAGTAGCAAGTAATGCATCGATTGATTTGCGTCACCCCAATAATGGGGCAACAACGCTCCTGTAAAAAAGAATGTCATCTAGAAAATTGCGGAAGAATAATTATGTCTGTTCATCGCGACGAAATATCGATCAATCTCAAAAATTATGCGATTACTCCAAGTCGGGACAGATATTAACCAGATATCAAATAGAGGTTGCACCGAGTTCTGAAGTACGGCATCGCATTTTTTGAGATTTCCCCGAGTTCAATTTCACACAGCCTGTCATCAGGATGGCGCTACCTTGATTCTTGACCTCCGCAAATTCCTTGTTATACTCCGCCAGCGTTTCGCGGAGCTTTTGATTTTCTGTTTCGACATCGTTCAGCCTCTGCGCCCTTTTCTGAAATTGTTCCGCTTGCTCCAGCGCTTGAACAGGATCTGAAATAATTCGACAGCGTAAACAACACGAAACAAAATGCTTTTATAGCGACTTCCGAGACTTTCCAGTGGATAGGTAACGTAGATTTCCTCTGCACAGGAGGGAACCACATCTAAACGTGGTTTATTACTATTATTATAAATTTATGATATCATTGACTGAATGATCCCCTAAAATAGTATCTTATTTCAAAGCGAAGTCACAACTAACCAAAACTTGAAATTCTAATAAATATAAAGTAGAAGAGTAGAATTGAAGCAAAAATGGTAGCGATCCCACCCAGTATTGCATGAGTAACAGTTGATATACAAGAGAAGAATGAAACATGCTATTGGTTACATTGGCAACAAGATCTAAAATTGGACTGTAGGAACGAGGCAACACGCATAACTCAAGTGAAACACTGACTCTGAAGTGTGTTACTAAATTTGAAGACAGCGTCTGCTTGGAACACAATCAGGGACACCTAGTACACAAGTTTGAAACTTTCAAGCCACAAAGTACTATTTCAACTTGCATTTATATTCTATAACCTTCCCTTACGAAGGAGACCTTCAGAGAATCACACTAGTTTTTACCACAACCCAATTAAGGACACCTAGTACACCAGTTTGAAACTTTCAAACCAAAAAGTACTATTTCAACTTGCAATTATGTTTTATAACCTTCCCTTACGAAGGAGACCTTCATAGACTCACACTAGTTTTTACCACAACCCAATTAAGGACACCTTGTACACCAGTTTGAAACTTTCAAACCAAAAAGTACTATTTCAACTTGGAATTATGTTTTAGAACCTTTCCTTACGAATGAGATCTGTAGAGTTAGAGTATAAATGCCGTGGAGAATGTAAGATTAGTGCACTAAGAACGGACAAAAATCCTGATTTGACAGTAACTTACCAATTTCCCTCACAAGTTGATCTATTACTCAAAAAGGCAACTAAACTTGTAACCCATACAACAGATTAAGCACATAATATTCCCTTGACACATGAATGAATTCCCTCAGGGACCCCATCCACACATCAAAATAGCAAAAAGATAAACTAATCAATGGAACAAACCTGGCAGTTCAATCAGCTGCTTATATAGGTTTAAGAAGTCCGATTCCGACGCCTTGCTCCTTTTTGACAATGCATCCACCTGTATCGGGGAGAGAACATAGCAAATCAGACCACGCTACTCTGGCGCATTCCATTTAAAGAGTAATTATTACCTCGGACTGAAAGCTTCGCAATAGAGGCGCAACGGATTTTCTCACGTCCTAAAATAAACAAAAGCAATAATACTACTACAAAATTTACTTCATCTGCGATTCATTGTACTTTTTCCAGAAATATTAAACTCGAATAACACTGTCAGGATTGCATTCATTGCAGTATAATTTATTTAACTCAGACTCTTTTTGTGCCCATATCAAGAGTTCAAGGTACAAAAACTAGAATATAAACGAAGATTCAAACCAAAACTACTTCGGCATAGCATGACGTAACAATGTAAGAAGCTTTACAGTGCCTACGGAGATAAATTATCTTGATAGAACTTAATTCATAATTCTATGGCGAGTATGGATTAGTTTATATCGTTATATATGCATTCCATATTCTGTGGAGTTTAGAATTATTGTCCCAATTTTGTTCAACAACCATTCTGATCAGTTCATCACAAGAAGTGTTAACAACAAGAAACAATTCCTCCATTCCAATTGTGCAACAACAGGAAGTCGACGCCAATCCAATAAATTCGGGTCCGAACTATGTATCGATATCATTCATTTGCAAATTCCCCATTTGCAACAGGAGTTACCTACGCTAGATATCACAAGCAGACAGGAGTTGATAGCAGTTATTATCAGCAAAATGTCTATGATAAAAATCAAGTAACGCATATCAAACAAAACCACAAGAATCATGGCTGGAGCGTTTTTATCTGATATTTATCATTATAAAAAATATCAGAACGAAAAAGACAGCTAGGCCGCGACGCAGCCAAGTCAGAAATTCGCGTGCGGCAGGCCCTACCTCCGGCGTGGCTTTTTTAAATTCCTTGCTCTGCTCCACCAGTTTCCTTCTGGAGGCGTCGCTGGCATCCTGTCTCCCGGCGAGGTCTGCCGCGTTGCCGTCGAGATCTCTCTGAAAAAACAGGCAAGTGAAGCAGACACGGTTTCCTGCTCTGTATCAGGCCGAAAGACCTAAAGTCCTTGACCGATGCGGACGAAAACGAAGAGGCGAAAGGCGAACCTACCCGGTACCAATTTCCGTTTGTTTACGTCACTATTGGCCGTAACATAGTCATTAGTACGGCAAGCTACCTCACTCATGAAGATTCAGCCTAACTACGCCCCGCGGCGGCGTATGATGACATGATACTCGATCATGTCAACTTAGCGCCTGCACATTTACAGTCATGTTAATAGCAATATAATCGGATGGTCTACACGAGATCGTAGACTCACGGTTGCGTTTCTACTTTACAAAGCGAAGCGACGGAAAACGCGAAATACCACAATGGCGTCGAATATCTATTAGCCACGTATTCTGGGGGTTGTTGATATGCAATGATCTTGTCAATTCTCTCCTAGTGGCTGACGATTATTCCGGACGAGTGTCCGCCGAAAATATTCGGGTTTCTTTCGACACGAATAGACCCTTCAATAGTATATTCACAAGTGTCTCGAGTTCACCATCACTATGCTGTCCGACGCTGTCAGATTCCGTATAAATTGACACTTCGAAAAAGACAGACTGACGGAAGGACATGTGATACTTTCAGGCCGAAGATAACCGCATCCTAGCGTTCCGGCACAAGCTAATATTATAGGGTGTATAAGTCATCGAAGCCAAACAACTCCGTTTTATTGAACAATAACGCAGTGTTGTGACGATCAAACCACGACTTTGCCTTTAACAATTTGCTGCGATGCCTCAAATTCACAACGCTATCCCCAACAATAAATCACCAGCTAATCAATCAATAGCATGGCTTGCTGGTTGAGTCCCTTCGAGGTCGATTCCAGAATTCATACCTATGCGTCGGGGATTTATCTAGGCTCCTTCTCGCCAACTGATTCGCGTAAGTTATCGGCCTAGAAGTCGGCCGTGCTACAAGTAGACAGATACGGAATCTATAAAGAAGCTTCTTGGAGGTACAGAACTTCAATATACACTTGAATAGTATACTCAATATTCATATTAGGGATCATTTCAATATGAATATATTCAATTAGATACGGAATCATAATACAGAATGTAGCATGTAGGCATGGTTTAAATGCCTATTGTTGTCGAAAACATCATGTATTCCACAAATAACAACAACGAAATCAGTATTGACAGTTTCCGCGCGGTCTTCCAAACTAATTGCGCGCCGGCATTTGAATTGCGGAGCCGACAAAACTGCGCCGAAACGTCGGAGGTTCATCTGGGCTCCACCTTCCCCGCGTCACCGTTCTTACGGCTTCTTTACAAAGAAGTCCAGGGATATACAAGGAGACGGATGAAAAGAGCGAGTAATCGCGTGAAAAAGAAAGATACCCGGATAGAACAATTACATCGGGCGTTAGGCCGAGGTGGATATCTGATTGAGGGAGCCTACTGGTCGTTTCGACATGATTACGTGTGTTTTGCGTGTCGCAACGTACATTGTGCGCCTTGAGCGGATGGGAATAGTATTTGTTGTATTTGCTCATAATGCTCAATCGTACATCAGTCGAAGAGACGGCGCGGGGCGCCAACTCTCGCGGGTAATACTCCGTATAATGTCGCGCCACCGCGAAGCTAATGAATAATTTCTAGTGGCATTGATCGCGCGCGCGTTCAAAGAAAACCAGGCCTACCAAGACTTGGGATTGATCCCGCCAAAAGCGCGGCGAGAATTCCACGCGCGGATCGATAGCTCTCACGTTACTGGAGAACTGTTTTTTCTTATCAATCGATAGCGGCGTTGTATTGGCTTTGGCGCGAAGCGTACGGTTATTGATCTATCCGACCGTTGTGTCGCTGCAAATACAACCGGTCGATAAAGCGGTGGGGTAATAAAGCGCGCGCAGGCGGCCGGACACGGCATCGTGAATGGCTCCATAAGTTGGTCGTTGGTTACCAGACCAGATAATTATGCACTAGAATCCGGCACGTTGAAATCACCACTCGGTGGCCCCTAAACCTGATCCAAACCCGAATTTATTATTACATAAATAGTGCTAGCAGGCTACAACAACGTACCAAGCGCCGAAGTCACCAAGTGCCGTACATCACAATTCACGCTCATACTCAGTGAAACATCGATATTCTAATTTATTATTACAATGTTGATGCATCGCTTTCATAATAATGATAATTATTACTTAATACAATTATAATGCCAAATTCACCAATAGGCAAATAGAACAAGCCTAATTCAATTGTGACGACATTGCATCGAGTTAGAAAATGGTACGTGAATAATTACCGCGCGGTTGCCACGCAGGGCTAGGCAAAATCGAGTAGGCCTAACCAAATGTTTCAATGCCGAATCGAGTTATCAAGCTTCGATTCCAGTACTGGTCATTATCAAGCCATAGCGGCATGAACGACTCGGAAAGTTCGAATAGGCTACGTAACTTTTATTCGACGGCAAATAACATAATACCCATCTACACCACACTGAAGACGATTTGGCATTTTTCGAACATATCTCTTTCATAGCGCATGCATGCTGCCAGTAAATCACTATTTTATAGAAATGTCGCCTCAGTCAACGTGCTCGCAACGCACTCGCGCAGCCTAATTCTATATACAAGGTGGGTTTGATCTACCGCGCCGAGGCTGGGCATTTCGAAGGATGCCGGAATAGACGCGTCTTTTACATTATAATCGGTTTTTACATAGTTTATAGTTTATATAGTACTGGGGCGCAAATGTGGTCAAGTACGCGAATTTGAATTTCCGAATTCAGTTACGGAGCCGAACTTAAGGCGAGACATAGATATTTGCTTACGCCATCCGCAGCAGTAGACTGTATTGGAACAGCTACTCAGAATTAACCCATATAGCAGATAACGCACTTGTACCGTCGGAAATGCAAAGCGATAACGGGCTAAAACATATACATCCAGCGAAACGTCGCCGCGTTTCATGGATGTATGTTTCGTACCATCAACGTAATCTGGACACGCGACCACAAGCAGTACAGCGTAGTAGTCTTGCTAGGGCAGTGTTTCCTAACCCCCGTTCGCACCCCTTTGAAATCACTAACCAGTTCCTCTACCACGGCGGAAACATGGTGCTTTTTTGTGTAAAGGAGGCAGAAAAATCATGATTCGCAAAGATCAGTAGTCACCAAATGCAGCACTAGCAACGGCCTCTTCAGTTAGTACCGGGCAGTGGATATGTTCTCAACCAGTCTACATGATCTCAATTTCGTATTTGAGAACATGCACTCGACGGATGTCGGGTGTGTTGTTTATTACTACCTTTCTCAATAGCACACGAGACACCATAGGCCTAGTGAACACGTAGTCAAAATTGTATGTTCGCTATTTCGGCTTGGTTCAAAAACCACGTATGCGAAAACAGCTTGGGAGAGTGGAGCAATTGGAGCATTAATCCCAAGCCTGGACGGATCTTGGCCGGATCAGGATAAGAGTCATACAGTCGTTTGGGTAGTATGTCCGGAGAGGCCTGGCCCGAGTTACGCAAGTATGAACTTGAAATACTAAAATGCTTTTGGAAATTCCCATCACCGTTTTTCATTCAGTTCCACGTGTCTGGTGCCGCAAAATCGCATCCCCACAACATTCTTACAACTCCTTTCAACGGATGTATCGGCGACGAGTCAATGCACTCGAAATTGCTGAAACACAGGGATTCGCCCCATACCATCAGAAGAGAAGTTTGTAGTCTGCCTACTTGGTAGCAAACGCAGGTTATCAGTGGAGCATTCGTATACCTTAACTCTCTTGGTGACTTTATAGGCCTACTAATCAAACTAAACTGACATAATCGCAGCGCAGCGTAGTACCGATTTCTAGCAAAGAATCCCCATCGACACAATACAGTTGCAGTTAACGATAGACTGCGGTAGCAACAATTCTACGATTGCAACCGTGAGCAACATTACCTGCATGTCTATTTAAGAAGTTTCGGTAGGAGCACCCCATGGCAATAGGGGCGATTTAATGGCGGCATTTTACCTTCCACCTTTGGAAAACCATAATACTTTCTACAGTTGCCATCGTCTCATTTTTCATTCTACTAAGATAGTTTCAATCACACTGTCAACCGAGTGAACACATTCCAGCACATTCCATCAACATGATTGTGTTCACGAGTCATGACTGTATAAAACTCTACAATGAAGCATTGATTTTGCAATTTCTATAACTCTATAGACCTAGGGACTACTGCAGCATTTTAGCATATGATTCAACATCCAAAATTTCCCGGTCACCGCCAGGCGTGAAATGAGCATGTTGTCCAAATGATGCGCATGCCAGCAACTCGGCTCTATTGGTTATTTTTTTAGACATAGTCATGTCAGTGTAACACAGGGGTGGGCAACCTTTTCGGCCAAAGAGGCAACATGAGGTTTACGAACCATTGCGCGGGTCACTTGAGTATTGATGACCTTTTGGTAGCCGTTCAATAAGAGCGAACTGGATTAGGACAAGACATCTATTATTACGCATCAAAATCGATAACAATTATGTCAATAAAATAAAAGTTTATATCAATGGCATAGCCCCACGAAGCGCGAAAATTTTTCAAAGTTACCGGTAATTGACGAATTTGGTCAATAATAATGGTACTCGCATACAATGAGGGTCGCGTCTGTATACCGCGGGCTCGGCTGGCAAGGGATGGATTATTCAAGGCCGGGACACATCAGTATAGAATATTTCGGGGAACATGCGTCGCAAGTTGGACGACACGTTCTCTCAAAATTGCGAATTATAGCCAGACTCAATTCTGTAAATTGGGCG
Organism: Botryllus schlosseri; assembly: GCF_051294905.1. Taxonomy (NCBI): domain Eukaryota; kingdom Metazoa; phylum Chordata; class Ascidiacea; order Stolidobranchia; family Styelidae; genus Botryllus; species Botryllus schlosseri. Next base: position 19,339,683 of record NC_137245.1, on the reverse strand, counting down.
TATTTTGAATTTTCAGGAGGGGTTCCAATAATAAAAGTAAGAGAATAAATCACGCGGAGCGCTAATAAAAATATCAAGTCAAATAAATCTGCCACAAAATATTCTACTCCATGGTCATATACTGAGATCTACGAAAAATTTGACTGGCCCCTGGCTATGCCAATGCGTCGGAAATGATATTTTAGTCATCAACATCTCGCATTTAGCGGTCAGGCTAATCAAATATTTGGTTGGTCTTGCATGAGTACAATAAACTGTAACTAATTTTTTGATATTAGCTAATTTCAAGAATTACCTCGCCGGTCGCACAAAACCTCCTCGCGGGCCACAATTTATCACCATAGGCCTACTCATGGATTTGGTAGACACTAGACATATAACCCGGGTCGATATAAACATGGATCCAAAAAATAAGAGCAGCCGACGATTTCGACTAAAAATGTGAATTGAAGTAGCCAAACCGTGAAATTTGGGAAGCCGTTGACTAAAAATTGAAAAAAGCTCATCACTTTGAACCAGCCCTAATCGCAGTCTCATTCCTGGCTATTACAACCAAAGATGAATACTGAATATCAAACAAAGTAATTAAATTGGCCTGCGAATAAGGACAAATCTCGTCAATAAGGAGGCATCGCAACTGTGCATATTGCCAATTGCATTATAGGTGCTAGTTGTGCAAGCACCATTGAATTTTCTCAGTCTAATATCCCACTTTTATAATATTTATCCATTTAATAAGATTATCTTTCATTACCTTATCAGGAAAGTCTAGTAAATGTCTGGCAATCAGTATGATTCTCTAATTAGTTTGGTCTCGTGATTGCATACATATATTTCAACTTTAGTTTTACGGTCATGGTCCAATAGAAAGCAACTGATGGTCGTTAATGCATGGATTCATATTCATTTATCCAGCCATTCTTGGTACTGGACTTTGTGTATAGCGTGTTGGGCACACTAGCATCATTTTTATTTCATTTGTCTTCCAGAAATGCATGTTACATCAGGGTTGTAACGAAGTCACAAGGCTCTGAGTCACAAGTCAATCTCACTTTTTTAGTTTTGACTTGAGTCAAGTAGAGTCATTTTTAATCCACCACTGAGTCAAGTCCGAGTCCAAGTCAGCAAGCAGAGAGTCGAGTCAGAGTCATGGTATTATGACTCCAGTCCGAATCCAAGTCATTGCGTTGACTGCTCAGTTTCCAGTTAAAGTCTTGTTTAACACTTTTTATAACTCTATTCCAGGGGTCACCAACCTTTTGGTAACCGAGGGCTACTTTTACGTAATGATTGAAGCGGCGGGCTACTATTTACTCCCGCCGTTTACCCGTACCACACTGAATTTCCGCTTTGATATTCATAGCACTGGGCAGGACTGGACATCATGTTATCTGTTTCTATAGCAGTCAGTGGGAAGCCTGGCATTGTATGATATCAACTAGTGCGCTGTACCCTGGTATTTAACTTGACACTGCAATTCTGAGTGAGTGTTCCAGATGTGCAATAATTAAGCGTGTTTTGTGTTTGTTTTTGATGAAGTTTATGTCCGAAAAGGCTGATTCACAACGATAAGTTGAACCATAGACGCTTGCAACCTTCATAGCTGCTGCGCATACACCACTGTACTTTTCCGTATCAATAATGCACCAAACGTTGCTGCACGGTGAGGTGGGAGTCATTTTGCAGTGTTACAATTTCAATCTCCTATGGTTCAGCATCCAGAAATGACAATACCGGACAGCAGCAACGATTACGGAAAGTTAGAAACATGGTATATTAAACTGCGTTGATTGTAACAGAAACAAGCTGTGTCAAAAGATGCAATACGTAATGGGTATACAGATATTGAAAATCTGCTAGTACTTCACGGCTATCTGAGTCCGAATAGTAATATTGTTGTGGCATTGTCCTGGTCGTCGAGCTATCATATCGGAACCGCCACCATTTCAAGAAGATCGTGGGGCATTCAGTCATGTCACCTGTATAGGCAATGCGCCGTACCATGAATTTATGGTGATTCTATCACATATCTATATAGGCCTATTACTAATTGTAATAGAAGATAAGTGTTTATATATGTAACTTACATGTTAGTGTGTTTTAAACAAGAATAGCTGAATCGATCGATTTATATATTTAAAAGCTCATTGGTAATAATCTGACGAATATTGGTAATTGCTGTTATTCCATCTATTTTTAGAATGGGCTCGCGGGCTACTCATTTAGTCCTCGCGGGCTACCTGGTGCCCGCGGGCACCGGGTTGGTGACCCCTGCTCTATTCGGTGATATCGAACGGTTTGCATTTATAATATACTAATTTTTCTCGCATTCAACAGTTTCTGGTTGCCTTTTCAAGTACCGCTCGCTACCAATAGACAAAATACCAACAGTGTGGTTACTCAATTATTCTTCGAAATAAGTCGACTCGGCATCAGAAAATCGCGACTCGAGTCATTACAACCCTGTGTTATACACAATAGAGATATATTCGAAACGTTAGCCTACTTAGGCTACGCCAGTTTAATGTGTTACAAAAAGTTAGGTTAATTAAGAGCTTGGTGTTGTTTCCATGATTAATTCCTATCAAAATAATATTTTTCCGACGTCTTGATACATAAAACCTACAACCTCGTCGGCTGTCTACTCAGATAGATAATTACACCACAAATTTTGGTCATATAGATGTCCTACAGTGTGACCTTTAAACAATGAAATTGATAATATTTCTTGTATAGTTATTTTCTTCATAGTCAGTATTACAAAAATTCAACAGGATGGGACAGACAATGCAGCGATTACGGCAAAAGTGCTCTAGTACTGATTCGACCAATTATGCGCTACTTTACTCGTACCCAAGTATCCGAGGTATTAGTGGCTACTTTGGACAGTTCACGACAAACACTAGCTACTGTGCAATTAAACACTATTCCAGGTCAAACTCAAAGATGGAGGTCAATGAAATTTGAAGAGTGTTACACAAGAAATGTAAGATGCGTCTCGGCACATGCTTTAGAACTCCATTGCTGATATTTTCCGGTATTGATCACCCTTTCCCCTGAGCGCTCAGTTGCAAATTTTTAAATTTTCTATATATCACATAGCAAATTCCACGCACATCTACTCAAACACAGGAAGTGATGGATTGGTCTTATAAAGCTTATTGATCCAACTTTGTACACCATATATTGCAAAAGATGCCAAATACAGTGTCCAAATCTAGAACAGTTTTCTGTGGGTGATATTGTAAAATCAGTACCGATTCAGACATTGCAGTTGAGCGGGCTACAACATTAACTTGGTTTAACCATATAATTCTCGAAGTACAAGATTCTGCCTGCCCATACAAAGGATAGGCTATTGTTGAGACTGCGGGCTCTTCATAGGCAATATACAAGTATCATGTAGCCCAGGGGTCTCAAGAACATTGTGTGCGGCCCGCATTGAAAGCAGGTACATTAACAACAATTTTATACAAATATTTGAAAATCTCAACTTTGGAAAGCAATATGCTGGATAACACAGAAATATTTTCATATATTCTGGGGGGTTTTACAGTGACTTCACAATAGAAAATTTTACTGAGACGGGACCTATTAATTAAATCTGGCATATTACTTGAAATTGAATGAAACTGTACATAAAATGTTCCTGGCATAATAGGCTATACAGCACTGAAGTTTGATATGTCAACAAAATTGTCACAATATGTAGGATTTCAAGGGAAAGGTCAATCAGCATTATTATCATATCAATTCATAGTAGACTAATTCCCATCCAATATTTGTTCTGCAGCCTCCAGGCTCTACCGCTATAGACCTGTACCAATTAGAGGCCATAAAACATCCAAAGCTCATCACACTTTATTACTGGTAAGCACATGAATTACACATATATATTGTACAATACCAAGCAGATGATGTGTGGGTTCATTAAATAATTTGTAAATAATTTGTAAAAGTATTCTAGTCCAGTAGTTAGTTTGCAATTAAATAACTGCACATGTAAATTGGAAATTGGAATTAATTGAATAACTTTTTATTTTTTCATTTCTCGCCATTTACATGAATATATAATGACATTTACCATAAACATTTGAATAGAAGTTTAGGGTACTGAAAAATAGCTCATATATTCTATACTTGGTTTAACATGTTACATGGTGATGGCTGTGGACCTGTGATAACTAGTAGAGCAATTCTGCATGCATGACATCAGTGAGATATATATTGGGATTGACTATCTCACTATCTGTCTCAAAATACGCACAAGCTAGACAAGTTAAACAGGAAACCAAGGGTGAAGGGTTCAATACATCTGGTAAGTTATCATAGCGAAAGATTAGTTATCAAGCACCACATTTCAAGGTGTAGCAATAGGATAGAACGTTGTGATTTTTATCCTTGATGTTTTGCAGCATACCACCAACTCTTGATACACTTGCACACGATCTGTGCACACTGCACATGCGTACGATGAGTGCATATAATGCTCGACAAGGAAGTGCAGGATAGCCTTGTAAGGCTTGCTAAGTTCCGTACTACCCCTCCATGTTATCCTGAGACCGAGCGGGGATGGGGATACCAGTGTTACAATAACCAATCGGGTCTTTAATCTGACCCAGCCGGGGATTGAACCCACGAGACTGATCAAGAAGCCTGATGCTCCTCCATTGCGGCATCTGGCAGTTTGGAAGATAGGTTACAAACGGTGTGCAGACTCCCAAAACTGCATCTTCTGGAAATACGATGCATCACATCGGCGCGTCAAAGAGGCTAACACCATTTTAAATTCGAGTTCTACCAACGGGTAATTCCATGTCAAATCAATACAATGAAAATGGAGGGATAAATCTAGTATCCAGGCCTGAGTGCAGCAAACTTAATTTTTTCAAAACTGGTCCCCCCATCACAAAGTTATCGCATCTTAAAAAATGACCCTTTTGTGCTCACTCAAACATGAAGTTCAACTACTTATACATTCCTTGTTACAGTAAAGGTCATAAAACAGCATAGTCCAGTAGTTTAGAGAGGATTATGGTGTCTAATGATAGAAGAAACTCTTGCTAGTGAAGGGAAAATTTTCTCCCATTCAAATGGGGTCAGGGGTTAAAACCAGCCTTGTCAAGTGACACTTTTTCAAAATCGTTCATGCGTAAAATGAACTTCAAATATATCTAGCGCAATGCTGTCCACACGAAAATTGGAAAGTAACATGTCACACAAAAGCTGGTTTGGAGAGGAACATGCCTAACATGTAACTAATATTCGATGCGTAGTACCTCTAAATTAACTCTACATAAATACTTCTGAATCCATGGGGTAATTTAATTTGGGATTAATCAAAAGACTGGGTATCTCTTCAAGTTTCAGATTTTGCTGAAATTTGACTGAAAACATCATGAAGTATATCTGTGCAAATATCAATATATTTCAAATGAATTACATACCGGTAAGTAGTTTTCAAGTTATTGCATCATAAAAAACAAGCTTTTTATCCTCATTCAACCGTGAAATTCAAGTATTTCTAGGCTGGTTTGAGATTGTCTGCAAATAAGCTAACTTTGACAAGAGAGATCTGTGCTCTTTGCTATGCTATGTAAATTGATCTATTCTATCCGGCAAGACAAAAATTACTGATCTTTGGTTGATAGCCCAAAATACAACTCATTACCCACAGAAACCACTGTTAGAACATAGAACTCTTAGAAATTGAGTTATATGCTGGAATTTTGCCCAAGGTAACACAGCAGCTAGCACCTAGCATGCACACCAAGCATTATTTTTTGGGAAATTCACTACATATTCATGACCTAAAATACACCCTGTTTTGATAACTTGGTAAGTAACTGTTACATAAAAAGTTATTTCCTAAGGATTCCATGTTACGACAGCTTTCATATGCCACCCTTCATAACATTTTTTAAGAAGACAGAAATGAGAGGAAGACTCCCGAAATATTGTTCCACTTGAGTTATTTTCAGAGCCACTGGCTTTTAACTTGAGCTACATTCTGTGCTGTGCGCCAAAAATCATAAATTTCACACTTGCATGATGGAATAGATCAATTTATACAACATGTAGCAAAGTGAAAAACATTCTAAGGTCAAAGTAGCTCATTTAAAGACAATTTCAAGTATGCCTAAAAACTACCCTTCAATGTCACAGTTGAATGAGCCTAAAAAGCATGGTTTTCATCATGAAATAACTTGAAAACTACTCAAGTAATTCATTTCAAATGAATTTCAATTTAGTCAGATATACTTCAAGATGTTTTGAGCAAAATTTCAGCAACATCTGACACTATGTCGAGACCAAATCCATTTTTTGGTTGATCTGACTTCGAATTACCTCAACGTCAATGATCGAGGAGCGGCATCAACTCAGAAAGAACTTTGAAACGGGTACCAGTAATTCAATTGCTGCAGGGTCCAAAAGTATGTGAACAAAACAAGTGCAGTCTAGTTACGCCGAGTGCGCGGCAGTATCTGGGTATCCGGTACATTATTGCCCATTGGAATACATGCAGTTTACTCACACAAGAAAAAAACACTTCAAAATAATGATAAATCTCAGGCAATGAGTACTGGTACTTCAGGTTGTCACTGATCATATTCAGTCAACTACACATGAATTTACTATTCTACTGAATGTACGAATGTATTAACGAAATAACTCATCATCTCTACGAATTTCAAGAAAATGCTGTGTAACAGGCCAGGTTGGAATCCCGGTACGTTGAGCGTAATATCTTTGGTGTGCCAAGACGGTTCTAAACGTCACACCTGTGTGTAGTTAGCAGAATCTTTGGTGTGCACGAGACACCGATTCCATATTGGAGGAAAGAGCAACACACACACTAACATTTGTATGCCTTTCTATGCAATGCCCATGTAATGACTAGGTAATAGTTCTCATATTTAGTTACCAAAATATACGTCACCGTCTCTCTGTACCGCTTTACCCAAGGGATTGCCCATGACCATAAGAGTGGAATTAGTGGCAACATTACACACAACTTACTGCCGAAAATAACCACTGTTTCCAGTCTGGCCTATGACTATAAACGAAAATCTCGGAACTTACTGACTTTCGCAAGTATACATATAAGCAATACGGAAGACTTCAAGGAATTATTCAGTAAAATAAATGATCAGGATAGACGCACAGCAACTTACTTGTAGTTGCGGGAGATTGAACTCTTTCCAGAACTTGAGCATAGAAGTTATGTTTGTAGTCATTGCTATTTCTTAATATCCATGTATTCAAGAAGCCGTAAAATGCAACCTTGTTACCTAAACAAAAACGCTTCAGTGCTTTCGCATACAGCACACACTTGTCTTGCTCCTGCTTGAATATGCAAACTTCACGAAAGTTTGCAACTACGAATGCGGAAAGTTGAATTTAAATAACGATGTCACGAACGGTCTGAGCTAATGAAAAAGTCTGAGTTTCAGTATCAGTATAGTATCAGCATCAGATTTATCATTAGGAATTTCGTCATTACAAGACTGTGATACAATGAAAAGATAGGAAGGTGTCGAAATGGTTTGGACTAGTCTTTAAAATCAGACACCCACCTGGGCCTAGGTGATATATATAGAAGAGGCATGCACATTGCACACTAATTGAAGAGAAAAAGGAACGAAATACAAGCGGGGGAGATAGCGTGGTGGTGACGATAAGAGCCTGCCCGGGAGGTTAATGGCGACAACATAGCCCAGAAAAATACGCGATGAAAGAGCGCACTCGCAAAAAATAGGAAGAGCATGAAAGAGCCGCGGAATTGAGACTAACATCGAAAGGAGAACTGTGACATCTATGGCCCTAGGTCGAGGTTGATGCCTGTCCAAGAGACCGCAACTGGTCGTTCGGCAGCCTCCTATCTATTTATTACATCGCATTGTGTCTTATCGCTCTACAATAAAGACAGTCTACATATCAGTGTTGGGAGTCACAACCTTCGAGTCACAAGTCATCTCGAGTCATTGCAGATTTGGACTCAAGTCAAGTCAAGTCAATCGATTTTCAAAGGTGACTCGAGTCAAGCCAAGCTACTCGTTTTTGGACGTGTCTCGAGTCAAGTCAAGTCACGAGTGAAGTCACAATTCAAGTCAAATTGAATTTCTGAATTATACGAGTAATGATTCAAAGTCATTACATTTTGCTATAGCTGTGTGAAAGACAGATTATAATTGATCATTTATCTTGAATCAAATACCGAATATCTAGTTTCACTAGGGTTACCATACGTCCTCTTTTAAGAGGATTTGTCCTCTTTTTTGACTTTTTTGAAAGTGTCCTCGGAGGACGCCCTTTTGTCCTCTTTTTTGAGATGTTGTCCTCTTTTTTGAGAATTTAGGTAAATTTAGAGCGAATTGCGAGCGATATGCCGTAAATTAGCACAGAACTGACGCTCCGGTGGGCATTTCGGGGTGAAAAACGGTTATTTTAGTTCTGGGCGGAAAGATGACCTTTTTTTTTTAGTCATCCACCCACTGAGCTATATAAACTGGAGTGCGCAGCTTACCGTGACGGCGGAGAAAATTGAAAAACAGCTCTGGCTACCTACTTGCGCACTGGTGCTTATGGTGAACTACTGGGATTTTCCGTGTTTTTACGCTTTTCGAGGGGTTTTCGTCTGGAATAAGTATGTTTTATCACAAAACTAACACAGACCATATTAATGAACTATAGTATACCCTTTCTAATAGGTATGTCAGCCTGGAATGACGCCATGGATTGCATTTGCGACTTCCGTATCCCTAGATGGATCTAAAACGGCGAAGACTCGTGTGTAACTTCCAAGGGATACCGCATTGCGACGCGAATATTTCAACGATTAGCTTCTGACTACATCAAACTCAACGTGAAGCAGTCTTGAGTAGCAGTGAATCCAGTGATGTCAATCGCCTTCGGTGATGTTTGCTTGCGAGTGCAGGAACACATCAAGTTTGCTCTCGATGTCTCAAAGAAGTTATCTAAACCTAAACTGCTTCTGCCCTGTCCATGATTTTGCCATGGTTATTAAACTGTAATTGCACTATGACTATACGGTTCTATGCACCAGAAATATATCAACGAGATCATTGTGATATACGGTATTTTTATTTTAGCGATCCACATAGAAAGAGTATGGTTCAACTGGGCAATAAATAGTTTTCAACGTTGCCGGAAATATGCCAGTCTTTTGTGACACCGAAATAAAGAAGGATAATTAGTTTCTTGCTGATTGAGATGACCAAATAGGCTTGTCATTGAATACGGTACACTGTAAAACCAAAATATCAGAAACAGAACAACAAAACTAATTCATGTAATTGCTTGAGTGTCAGGAATGCTGAACACTTGCATGTAAAACAGAACTAGCCAAGAAAGAGACATGTTGATATTGATGCTACTGAAATAATTCCTGGTGGAGTTGATATAGTTGCCGATTGTCAACATTGAAATCTTTTGGGTAAAATCTGGCTTTAGGGTTGTATCGGAAGACACACTGGGTATACGAGGTTTTAAGATTTTTAAGGTAGAACTGTTAAAATATATGGAACTAGTTCTGTACAATAGTATTTTCTTTTGGCCATTTTTAGCTAGATGTATGTATGTATAATTAATAGGGCTGACCAAATTGAAACTTGACCAAATTTTGACCTAACGTATGCAAATTAGGTGTTTTCCCACATAATTTCAAAATTGTACCACTCAATCTTCATTTCCGGCTGGAACTGACTGTCCTAACGACGCAGTTTGGCCTGAAAAACCCGTTTTTGGCTTAGAAACCGGGAACTTTTTACATGAAAAAAAAACAATATTTTAACGAAATCTGGCCCTATGAAGAATTCCAGTGGTTACAATATGTATTATGGTAGAAATAATTAAAAGATGTTGTAGTACAACGAGAGATACTTCCCTACATTCTTGGGTAGAAAGTGCATGTCCTTACTAAGAAGCTTGCCAAAGACGTTTAACAGCAGCAGTTGTTGGCTGACAACACTCAAGTTGTGCGTACACTGCTGGTGACTCACAGTGTTGCTTTATTCTGACAATGTTGTCTACATCACAATTTTTCATTGTGCGCTTCTTAATGTAAGAATGATGCAATGTCCAAGAAGTCTTTCTTCAGTTAGGATATTGCGGTACGTTGACCATAACACCATGTCTACCTATTTGTTTTATTTGACCGTTTACGATTCACAATGAGCAGACAATTAGCCGTTTACAACGGTAGGCCTATAAAATAGGCTACAAGCTGTAAAATATCAAATGATAAGTACACCGACAGTGCAAAATCTACGATACAAACGAAATGCAGATGTCGAAAAAATTTTGACTTCATGAAAAATTTTGACAAATTTTGACCTAACGCTACAATTTTGACATGTAAAAAAAAACGCCCTAATAATTATACATAAATGATTTCCGTAGAAATTCCACCCCCTATTTAAGTGAGGGTCTCGAGACGATTTCATTGGGTCTGTGACAGCTTTTCGACCAAATTGCTACTAAGCACGGAAAAGTCAGGCCGCTGGTGAAAATGAAGCAAAAATCGTCAGATTATATTTTCATCTGAACAAGACACACACAGATAGGAGCATGCCGAACGACCAGTTGCAGTTTCTCAAACTGGCATCCACCTTGGCCTAGTGCTCGTCTGCTCGATGTCACAGTTCCTTTCGATGTTAGTCTCTATTCCGCGGCTCTTTCTTGCTCATTCCATTGTTTCAGAGCTCTTTCCATTCTTTGGACTTTGGAGCAGATCCTTTAATATTTTGAGGGCTTCCAATTTTCTCTCTTGATGTCTCTAATCCATTCGTTCTTTAGAGCATCATTGCTTCCAAGGGAAACTGAACACATACCATAGTAATAATCAGGTGTTCTTAAGCATTCCTTCAGCTGCAAACTAATGCATAATACAAGATTCGTCTGTTCATGTATCTGTAAATATAAAATTTTTCAAAGTGTCAAGCTGGCTTCAAGCAAAGTGTTAGATGAAAAATTTTCTCCCTTATAAATGCTAAAATTTCACAGATGAAAAGTAAGTGGATATCGCCGCTTACACTGCATTTCCTCATCCTCGCTATAACTCCTCACAAACTCGATACTGCCTTCAAACGTTTTGTACAGCCATAGGCTTATAACTTATAAGCACAGGACACCTGACCGACTGATCCCCCCCCCCCCTCCATCGACATTATCTTGGAATCACCTGTACATGGATGTGAAAATGCATATGGATGAAAAATTTAAAAGGATCACCCAGTGATCAGTGATATTAGTTCAGAGTTGTGAATCTTACTTCTATAGCTAACTGCTGTTCTGCCATCTGAGTTATCTCCTGTTTCTATCGTGCTTCTTATTCTATTCCCAGAATTCCCGATGTTATAATCTGTAAGTTATAGTAATAAATGGTTTAGTATAAACGCAATATCAAAAGATGGACGGCTGATAACTAACAGTACCTGATTATTAGTCCGTTTTATGAAGGTACAATGCGTAAACCCATAAGCGCCCAGGTAAAATTTCCGACGACTAGGTAGCCAAGGAGACAAAATGGCTACGCTTCAATTGTCTCCGCTGGAGACAACATTGGGAATACGAGATGCGCACCGCTTGCATCCACCTAGCAAAGCGGGTAGAAAAACGTTATAGCGGAAGAGATGACCTTTTTTTAGTCAACCGATCACAAAGTGGGGAAAATTCACCGGTTTTTGAGAATTCTTCTCCGGTTTTGCAAGTCTCAAATTTCTGAAACAGTGTCCTCTTTTTAGATTTCCAAAATATGAAAAGCCTAGTTTAATATACATGCAAAAAGACGTTGTATCCCTCACGCACACGTAGAACTGCTAATAGAATACGGGAGTAACTGTACAGCTACATGATGCAGTCAGTTGTTATCAGCCAAAATATGGGACCTAATGCGAAGCTTCGAGTAGTTGAAACAAACTGATATGATACAATAGCCTGCACTATCCGTCTACACATCCCTGAGAATATAAACGCACAAACTACATTAGTTCGATTTAAATCATACAAGAGGATTGGTAATTGTGAGCACTGCGCAACGTGAGCATTGAGCCGTCTAAGAAACAGAGACACATTGCTATATTTACATTAATCTTCTACTAGTACTTCGACAGCGTACTGGGCAAAGTGCGGCCCGCGGGCCAAATGCGGCCCGCGAAGCTATTCTGTGCGGCCCGCGAAAGGTTGCTTGGAATTCAAATAACCTGCTTTTTGAATGACTAAAACAATAGGCTGTATCAACTCAACAGGAAATTCGTTTACTTTGAAGCCTGTTCAGTGTTCACTGTTCATTATGTCACGATTACGCTGCCTACGTACCTCGCATGCGTAATCCGGATTTAAAATAAAGGTAATGTGGCTAAGTCTGAGTAGCAATTAAAGTTACAAGAAATCACTCTTTTCATATAGTTTAGTTCAAACCTTCTTTGTTGTCATTGTCAATTACGCATTATACGGTATGTGTTTGAAATTGTTACGTGATACGTTTCCAAATCCCTAATTCGTAACACAAGTCAATCAATGCCCGCGATTACTATGACTCATCATATTTATCACCTATAAAGGATTAACGCGCATGCCAAAGAAAGAAAGCTGAAAAATGAAATTCAAAGATTTAGACTTTTAGACTTTCGAGCACTAAATATTTGTATTGGACTCAGGGGTAAACCCGTCCTCTTAGTTTTAGCCGAACATGTCTCCGAGATTAAGGATTTTAATTAATGTCCGTCTTATGACAAAAAATACGAAACACTCGGTCAAGGTAGGGCGATCGAAGTTCAGAAAAATGCTAGCTTCGCTTAACATCAAGACTTAGAAAGATGCACATGGCTTGGAAGGCAGTGATCTAGAAAATAAGCTCTGTGCTATTGCATATACATTTCAGTGCAGGGGTTCTCGAACTGGGGGGCGTGAATGCATCAGAAGAGGCGCGCCAAGCCGAAGTTTAATGAAAAATTTTTCGCACTCCGCGCAATTTATCGGCCACTTACAGATGTTGCTCTGTGTATTGTCCGACTGCGATATTTCAGAATTCACTCATCAACAGCGGTATTTCCATGCCGTCAAACTATCTGTTGGGATTGCGAGCATTCTGGTTGCTCTTTATAATATTTTGTGATATCATGAAAAGAGGGCGCGAAATTATTCCCTATCATAAAGGGAGACGTGCCTAAAAAAGTTTGAGAACCACAGATTTAGAGTATTATTAGAAGAATGTGGATAGGGGTTTAAAGAGAGTTGAAAATGTATCGTGTTTAGCATTGTTTCGAATCATGACGGCAAAATTTCTCATTACCTGACACATTCACTTGGCATCATTTATTAACAATGTAATTTTAGAAATAAAATTAAAATACCCTGTAGAATGTAGCTAAAATGTTTCAGTCGGCCCGCCAACGTATTTTCGTCTTCTCATTTGGCTCTCGGAGGAAAATAATTGCCCACCCCTAGTATAAGCTGTGATCGTTTAGTTTGCGGTCAATTTATTTGTGATGTAACAATGGAGGATCAGTGTAACGAGAATCAGTGAATGACTGGTTGCTCTCACAAGTGACACCGGCGTATCCCGAACAATCTGAACATAACAAGATACAGTGATCAGATTTCTACGACAGCGTTTACTTGATGACTTGAAATCGACTCGTAAATTTTCCTCCGAGTCACGATAGTCAATGCACATTTTGGAAGCTCCGAGTCAAGTCAAGCCAAGTTATTTTTCCAAAGTGACTCGAGTCAATGTCAAGTCATACGAAAAAGTTCAGTCGACTCATCCCAACACTGCTACCTATACTTACGACTAGGGCTGGGCAAAATCGAGTACCTGAATGATTCGATTCTGAATCACGTAATATGCTTCGAGTCGAGTCGAGTAATCGAGTATCACTCATTATGACGTCATAACAGAATGTCATACGTCAAAGTTCAAATATGTACCGTTTATGCCCCCCACAAAGAATATGTCTTTTATCCATCTCATAAAAGATACTTTGGTATTTTTTCGACAATACCGATTTGATTCCACTTGGTGACAATGTTGTGGGACAATCATGAGTTCAGAAATGTGCTACGTCCGGTACCCTTCGTAGCTTTGTACTATATGTTTAGTATGCTACGATACCTGCAATCAAGGTGTCATGGCCTAAAAAGTGAAAATAAGTATCGAAACTACAATTCTCGTTGATAAATTAACATTAACAATTAATTTCAGTAGTCGAATAAATCGTATTTTACTATAATCGACTCGAATCATTAAAATTAGTAGGCTACTCGATTCAGATTCGAGTACTCGAATCATTGTGCCCAGCCCTACTTACAACCTCGTAATTTTCAGAAGTGGGCAGTCGCCATAGTGACGTGGAACTCCATGAAACTGCGATCGCAACTCGTCGCAATGAACAAGTCTTTTGGTTCGGTTAATTGGTAATTTTATCGGTTCAATACACCACTAAAGTGCGATACAATGAAAAGATAGGAAGGTGATTACCAAACAAAAGGGGTCTCCTGACCAACAGTGTTTACACTCGAGGTTCGTTAAAACACTAGATTTGCCAACTAAAACACACTAGATCGACAAAAAAACACTAGTTTTGAAATTTAGTTGATGATAGTTTTCCAATCGTAGCGCGAAATTGGACAGTGTGTTATCGTCTACGAATTGAAATTCACCCCAGCGCATGATCGTTTACTCCAGTAATGATTTGCGAACTTCAAAATGAAAATGCATAAAAGCCGCTGCCACAACACCACTGTAGTCCGTCTACAATCATTGCAATGCGAGCTGGTCAATGGGATGTCCGCTCTCCTGATGTTGGATAGAAGAATTACAAATGGTGATCGGATGCGCGCTTTCCAGTTGTAATCATCAGTTCCGTAAATTCATTACTGTCTGCTTGATACACTCGTAGTCGTAATATTGAACTGTCGGGCAATGTTACTTTTGAGTTTGTAGTTCAAATTGTTTCTGACACGGTGCATTTGGCGTTGAATTATGTTGCCAAATCTAGGGTTATCATACGTCCTCCTCAGAGTTCCTGAACTGTAGCAGTTTGAAATTTACGAATGCTCCAAGTCCCTGGTTCTTCCGATACTTTTCAAATCCTTAATCCAATCGGAGTCACAATATGGCATCCTGTGTTGGGGGGCTGCCATCAGTAAGACTGCGCTCGAGCCAGTACCATATCAGAGCTAGGGCCCCAAAAGGGGCCTGATTGTCGTCATCCAACAAGTCAACGATGAAGAGATTAGGTGTACTAAACTTGAAAGATATGCGGTAGTAGCCTAGAATCATAGCCACCTGAGTAAGTAGTGCAAAACTTACCTGAGTAGGTTACTCCGAAATCTTCAGTCTTTCGTCACTGACAACTCTGACCTTCATACACCATCAGTCAAATAAATCCAATATTTCCAATTATATTATCTGCTACCTAATTCCGCTGCCTGCCTCAACTCCCTAATTATATAACTAAAGAAGGTTGATTGAGGTAACTGCACCATCGCCAAACATCCAAGCATCAGTATGGCTATGATGTAATAATTTGAACAAATACAGGTTGAACTGCTAAAATTTGAATTCATGACTGAAATGAGCAATTTTTCACATGATGCAAATAGAAACATGGAACAGAAATTGTTGTCCTCCCACCCAATAAATTCCATTATAAAACCCAGTGACGGATAAGCAACAAAATAATGTATTTCAAGTGATCTTTACGCTTCATCATCATCACGCTTTGATCCGTCATAACAATCACTAGACTTTACATTCCGTACCGCTGTGTCAACTTGGTTCCTGGTCATTCCCATCACCGACAATTATCTACAAGAAGAAAATAGATCTCATTGTCCAGGGATATTTCCTGTTGAATACTTTGACACAGTTTGATTTTCAAGTAGGTTTTGCCTATACTTGCGATACTTACTCGGGAGATTATGACATCCACTTCTACAGTTTGTAGTTGAAACTACTTACTTCGACACTTCGGATTTCGTAAAGTAAATAATTTTGGGACATTTTCAAATCAATTTCATGAGTAAAATTGTCATAACTGGGCGATATACCTCCTGTATCAAGGTAACTGAATATATTTTCAAAAATCGAACCTATTTGTCTAATTTGTGGTGTCTTTTGTCATTTTTTATTAGTCGCGAAGCTACAGCCGCGATTTCAAATGCAGCTTCTTCCGATTAATTTAAACCAATCCACTTCATGAGACTACTTAGTACTTTCAGACCTTCGCATACTGCTTCAACATGAAGTAGTTTTGATGAGTCTAGGAAATCACCACATCTACTTGTAATTTAGCAGAGATTTACGGCGTTACTTCTACATCTCCACGAGTACCGATGCTGACTACCTTGACCAACTCAGGGTAGAAGTAGAATGCTGCAATTTTTGTACTCATTTAGAAGTAGCTATTTTCAATGCATGCCAAAAGTACAAGTCAAAATGAATTAGTATATGGGGACAAAGCATAGCAGACTGTTGTTAGTGCATCAACTGTGACGGTATTCTAAACTGCAAGATGGATCTTTTCTACTAACACGGAATGACTGATGGCGATGCAAATGAGAGCGATAGTTAGTCTGTTACCAGAGGTGGCAAGTAACAAAGTAATTCCAGTTTTTTTTCTCTACTAGTACTTCCTTAAGTAGATCTAATCTCTTGTGTCTTCTGATTTGTCATATTTTGTGATTTACTTACTTACTTTTCACCATATGCAATTTGTAAAGTAGAATTATAGAATGGGAGGGTGAGAGAAAGACAGACTGTGAAATTTAGAGACTGTTTTCTTTGAGTACCAGCAATAATTTAACTACGACAAAATTTAAGGAAAATTCGGAATCTCTGTCGTGCCTCGCGCAAAACAAATATGGAGTGAAAAGTACGTTTTGCCGCCAATATGATATGCTTCATCACAGTCAATACGGCTCAGATGGAGCTATCGTATCGTAATCTGGCCATCATTCTCTCCCCATCTCCATCGTCAAAGCATCTCGACGGTGCAGGCGGTGGTGTCTTATCGTTCTAGCATTCTAGCCACACAGGGTGTGTTCACACATGGAAAAAGCAGTACTTGACTTTTATGCGCTGGACCATTCAGTGTCAACCACTGTGGAAACTGTGTGGACAAAGTATATGAAATATATTCTCTGTTTAAAAATTATAGTTGTCTCTCTATGCACGGTGTTGTTATGGAGAGACTTTCTAATTATAATCTGAGTTCTTTTGTACGGAGCATATGCAGGAGGCAGTTCAAAACTAGTTGCACTGTTGCCATTTCCATCTTTTGACCATCCATGAGAGACTATTCGTAACTGCTACTCACAACTACTTACTTACATGAGTAGATTTTAGTGCCATTACTTCTACTTCAATTCGAGTAGATTCCTGACTACTTTGACCACCTGTCTGAATTACCATCATACATGGTCTGCATCATCAAGTTGTTGTGACCGTAGGCGCCGAACTCTGGTATGCTAGATATGCCGCACCTACCCAAGAATTTCTTTGGGTATGAGGCATACCCATATCCATGTAACGTTAGTGGTAAATTTGAAATCAAAATCTACCAATTCAGCCGGTGGCCGACTGGCTACTTCACTTCATGATAGTATCGTAATTTTGTCACCATATACTAGCGACAGGTAATTGGTGATATTGTACACATGCGAGTCGGCTCATTTGTCAATTCCGACGTCACCCCTCTGTGACGTCATCGATCCCGCATACCTACAGAAAATTGGAGTTCAGCTCCTATGGTCATGATGTGATGGATAACAGACATTGTATTCTTTGTGGTGGCATAAAGAGGCATATTTGAGCTTTGACATATCAAATTAGGTTGTGACGTCATAATGAGTGATACTCAAACACTCGACTCGAAGCATAATACGAGAGTCAAAATCGAATCACTAAGGTACTCGACTTTGCCCAGCCCGAAATACAACCACTTGGGTTGGGTAGCGACGAAGGTAGACAAAACGAACTTGAATACTTCAAATAGTACCGTACTGGCGTACTAGTGCTTTTGAGTCCGTTCATAACATATCATAGTATCACATGTCAGACTCTGTGAAACCAGAACTTCCTAATCAGAAGATTTACGATAAGGTTGTAGAGAATGAATGGATAGCCACCCAGAATAAACTACAGCAGTTATGAGGTGAAGGGAAGAAGATCATAGAAAAAAACATAAATCATTCATACCGAAACATTTGTCGCACCAGAGATGTTGTAATTGTTGATGACAACCTGTCCCCTATTTTGCATAGGTGTATCGGTGATATTTTGTTCCCCATCGCTTTCAATATCACGTTCATTACGAGTAGCATCACCGACTGCATTGTCTTGTTCAGTGCAGTCTCGACGATAAGGATAGGCATTAAGATTAGCTGGACTTGATTCCGTGATAATGTTCTGGTCTGAAGTTGGAATTGTCATACAGCGCTGCATCCCGGCGCACTTCTCTTTCAATCGCTTAAATGTGCTAACGAGTCTTTTCTCAAAAAACTCATCTTCTCGGAGTGGGCTGTAGGCTTCAAGTATGCTGGGCAGTTTTAGACTTAAAGCTTCTGCAGGTAGAAATGTAATGAAGTGAGTAGTAGGGTTCGGCGTCACGATGGCAGCGTGTTGCGCAATATGCCTTGCAGATTTCATCAAGGATTCTTTCAGTGATGCTTTCGTAGCTACCCAAACGCAGACATTATGAGACGATATAAAATCGTCCAAAGTTTCAGTCTTTGGAACACCTGCCTGGAAAAAATCGCAACATTCGGGATGGTAATCCAGGCTGCTCAGTATTTTGACAAGTCTTTCAGCGATTTTGAAGTCCTCCATGGAATGGAAAATTCCTATGGTGAAAGCCTCCTTATTTTGGGGGGTTTTCTGGAAAAGAATAGCCTACATGTAATTTCAGAACAACTGAACAAGCATCACTAGACACAATTGTTTGATCATAATATAGTTCAATATTTTTGTTTATTCGGCATATTACAGTACAATGAGTAATTACTCGCTTGAAAGACCTATTTTTATCATATGTAGAAACTATTTGGAGAAGGTGAGTGGTAGGGTTACCATATTCTGGAATCGAGAGAGGACACTTTTTTAATTAGAATACTGGTACTGGAGAAAAATCTTGAAAAAATGGTAAATTGTTTCCACTTCGTGGTCAATTGACAAAAAAGGAAAAAAAGATCAACTTTCTCTCTCGGCTCCCAAAATACAGTTTTTCCTTCTCATTATTAGTTGGTTGGCTAAAAAAAAAGGTCGACTTCCCGGCTCAGCTCCCGAAACAGCCGCCGGAGCATTACTTCAGTATTGATTTAGGCTACTGTATATCAGTTGAATTTTGGCCTATATATATTTAACCAAATTTTTCAAAAAAGAGGACAAAATCTCAAAATGGAGGACATTTAGACGCCCTCGGAGGACATTTTCAAAAACCTGAAAAAGGAGGACGTCTGGTAACCCTAGCGGTGTCCAGTACGGCCTTGTACACTGTACAGGGCCGTACAGGGGCGTTAAAACCGAAAAATATGTAGGCTACACATAGGCCCCTAAGGAGTCTCAGTTCATTTTTTGAAATAAATCCTGCGTGATGCGAGCTTTTCTGCATAGAATAACTAAGTGATCAAACAGAAAGTTCGGCGTTCCTTCGATAGTGGGAAGACATCGAACAATGTTCACCATAATCACCAATGAATGTTTCTCATGAACACGTCAAAATTTATAAACATCAAAATAAATTGTTTTTGCCTCTGGAGACGGAGATTTGGGTTGGGAAGGGAAGGGGGGATATTAGGGTTGTAGGTGGGTTAGGCTTAGCGTATCCCGAGATTAGGGTAGGAGGAAGGGGATATTTGGGTTGGGGAAGGCGGTATTAGCATTGGAGGTGGGGGATATTAGGGTTGGAGGTGGGTTAGGGTATCCCAAGATTAGGGTTGGAGGAGGGAATATTAGGGTTAGGGACGGGGGGATATTAGGTCTGGAGGTGGGTTAGGGTATCCCAAGATTAGGGAGGGGATATTATGGTTAGATATCGTGTCCCTTACCCCAACCCCAATCTTGGGATACCCTAACCCCAACTTTGACCCTAACTCACCTTCAACCCTAATATCCCCCCACCTCCAATGCTAATACCGCCTCCCCAACCCAAATATACCCCTCCTCCAACCTAATCTAGGGATACCCTGACGCCAACTTTGACCCTAACCCTAATATCCTCCCTTCCCCAACCCTAATATCCCTCCTCCCCAACCCTAATATCCCCCACCACAACCGTAATATCCCCCTCCCCCAACCCCAATATCACCATCATCCACCAACCCTAACACTAATATCCACTACCCAACCCTATCATACCTCACCCCCAACCCTAATATACCCCACCCACCCTAATATCCCACTACGCAACCCTAATATCCCCTCCCCAACCCTAAAAATATATTTTATTTTGACGTTTAGAAATTTTGACGTGGTCATGAGAAACATTTATTGCTAATCATGGTGAACATTGTTTGATGTCTTCCTGCTATCGAATAAGTGCCGAAAGTTCTGCGTGACGACGGTGACGTTGCCACCAATTCCACTCTGGCACATAGGGACGTGATTTTTGATAAACGAATATACGATGTTCTTTTCCATTCACTGGTAGTTGCTGGCGATTAGAACCTGACGAGTGTCAGCCAAAAATATTCGGGTTGATTTCTTGAATACCACTACGCTATTCAATACAGGTACTAACTCTGATAACGAGAACTCTATATATCGATATCCCTGATTTTAAATTAGAACTAAATCTTCTAGATGTTATATATTGAAGGAAATATTTACCTCAATCGCAATCGGTAACTCCCTGGTTGCATCAGACTCAGTCGTAGATGGCGATCTTTCCATTGCACCGAGAACAGACAGTTCAGACACAAGTTTTGATGTGTGAAATGCTGATATCAAAGATTGATGGACAATCTGATTGTAGCCGCAGTATCTCTTAACTTTACAACGCCTACAATACACTTTTCACTAGTGTGCCCAACACTTCTGGGATTAGGTAGACCGCCTAGGCGTCTATGTCCGCACGGGCATCGGACTGTCGGGTTTATCTAGCTCAGTGCTCAATGGGTTCCACTACTGAGTTGTAGTTCAACTATAGAGTATGACTATATACTCTATATATACTCTATATATATACTCTATATATACTATATACTCTATAGTTCAACCAAAACAGCAAAATGCGCAAAGGCGGAAGTTGAAATGTACCGGAAAGCATGGGGAAACCCCAAAACCAAGAGGCGATGTAATCGTTTCAACTTGAAACGCTGTTTTCCATGATTCCAGAAGAGATTGTACATTACAGTTGCAATCATAGCCTATGTAAAGGCTATAGTTTCAATATCGAACGGAGCAAAATAGCAGCCAGAGTTGGACCCGGACCATCGCATTTACAAACCAGCCGGGCCCGGGAAGTGCTGCTGTTGTTCCGTGCAGCGACACCGAGTGTAAGGCTGCGACTTTATTTTCTGCAGCCATTTGCTACTTGGAGCTGTGCGTATTCTGCATTCTAGCCGATGGATCTGACTGAGGAAGAACTCGAAGAAGTAATAGCTATAGTAACTGATGATATACTAACTATTTCATGTTCTGAATAGATGAGTGAAAGTCAAGTGGAATCAGACAGTACTTTCCCATTGCTGTTCTGTTGAACCAGCCATCATGAAAAGTTGAATGACGCGTTGCTCATAATTATGTTTCAGAATGAAGATGACGTAGTTGTAACGTCAGATTAAGAGGGACGTTCGGAGATTTAAACTGTGGAGATATTGATATCGGACGTTAACTGTGACTTTTATCTTCACAATAAATATCTGTACTGTAGTGCTTGGGGTATAGATCCGCTCTACTGGGGCATAACTTTTGTTACTCACGCTCTTATTATTGGTGTGACATTCGATATGACTCAGCTAGAACTCAACGGAATACTCGATAATGTGAGTTTGAGTAATAATTATTAAACGCGTTTTTTTTCGAACGTGTTGTGCTTCTAAACCTGTCCTTGGAAACAGCAGAACCATAAGATTAAATGACTACGAAATTGCAAACTAACAGCATATCATTGCAAAGAACAGTATATTTAACAAAATGTCGATCATACTGTAGCTATATACATCCTACATAGTCATAACTTGACGTCGGAATTTGTTGGTGCTTCGATTGGTTGCTTCAACACAGCCAAGTTCAACATGTTGGTAGCAAACTGATATATTGTAGGATTGTTTGTCCTTGCCCTACGTTCTCTTTGCGTACCGAAGTATGCCTCCAAAGTGTCCTGATTTACTTTTCTTGTCATCACAAAGTCTGCTCCACGGCCCAGGCTATTTTTCACAATTTCGACCATCGATTTCGTGGCAATGCGCAAACCATTTTATTTTTGATCTGTCAACCTCTCCTTCCAATCGCGAATTTTGGGAATTCGTTTCCCAGCTGTCTAAGTATTCCAAAAATTCCGTCGATAGCCAATTTAACCGTGGGTCAGTTACAGATTTGAATGTTTCTCTCGACTCCTTAAACTTTTAGCCTTGATAACCAGTAGGCTATTCATGTAATCGAACCATTTATCAATTGTCATCAAGAATGTACCCGAAGCCTCATATCCTCTGCTTTGAACTACAGAGCCTGAAAATGAGAAGGTGCTGGTTAGCACCTCGTTCTATTAAGTATGCCAGACCCCAGTTGTGGGACAGCATCTCGTCGGCTATCAGACAGTCGCCGAGCATGTCCGCATTCAAGTCGAAATACAAGCAATTTCTTTTAAATGAATACTAGTCAGCCTTCAGGATCACTGGACCACAACCTAACATATCGATCTCGCCTTCCGCCACGTGCCACCACATTTTGTCGCTTGCCTTTGATATTATCTGCTTCACTTTTCATTCGGTGTGCAATGTGCATGCCTCTTCACTACTTCGTCTGCCCTAGGTCAAGGTGGGTGTCTGATCTCAATGACTACTCCGAGGCGTTTCGGCACCTTCCTGTCTTTTCATTGTATCGCAGTTTTTGTGGTGTTTTGAACTGATGAAAATATAATTAAAACTGATACTACGATTGGGCCTACCCCAGACATTATGGTCGAGTAGCAACACGGTGAACATACTAAAGACATGATGTCCGAGTGGCGGAACACATACCGAACATACCCCAGCCCAGACATGATTTTTGAACAAACCCCAGACACCATGTCCGAGTAGCAACACAGTGCGAACATACCAAAGATATTACGACATAATTATATTACTTTTGAAAATTCGCACTCACCTAGCTCTTCCCTTGATGAAATAAAAAAACACTGTTTGAAACAGGGGTAACCAACCCGTATTCCGCTAGGATGGTAAAAATTAGTTATACGCCATTATCAAAAAATGCATTGCCCAGGTAATTTATAGTGAATTTGCTGGACCAATCAAAAATTTGATGAGCCTGACTGCGTAATTAGGGATATTGATGACTAAAATATCCATTCAGGCGCGTTTGCTTAGCTAGGGGCTAGCCAATTTTCTTCGTACATTATCATATTACCGTAAAGAAGATTATTTCTCAGCAGATTTTTTTAACCTGAAATTTTTCTTCGCTCTCCGCGCTATTGTCACTCGATGAATGATAGACGCCTGATGGCCGAAATTAATTAAGGAATGGAAAGAGCCCCGGAATAGAGATTATATCATTTGACTGCAATGTGTGATTGAAATTGGCAATATGACGTCACGTGACGTCATATGTTCACACAGAACCTTTCAAAAGGGTTCGCGTTCACACGAACCTGGACCTTTCTGGGGTTCACACCATCCCTATGGAATAGCCTACCTGATGAATGCTACCACTTAATATTCTAAACTCAGACAGACGCATAACAACTAACCAGTGAGACTCTGGCAGTCGACGCGCAACAGTCGTT
Organism: Botryllus schlosseri; assembly: GCF_051294905.1. Taxonomy (NCBI): domain Eukaryota; kingdom Metazoa; phylum Chordata; class Ascidiacea; order Stolidobranchia; family Styelidae; genus Botryllus; species Botryllus schlosseri. The sequence continues at coordinate 19,315,711 of NC_137245.1, read as the reverse complement.
TGTCGTGACTTGAGAAAACAATGAATCGGTGTATGGCGAAAATACGCCCACAGTTAACCAGATATCGAGGAGGAAAGTAAAACTTAGCACGTTTACGTTTACAAACGAAAATATATAGCTACGTGTTGGGTGAGCTGCGACCTTATTTCGATCGCTAAATATCATTAAAAATATTGTTGTGATATCGAGCTCTCTGGCGTTTTCAAAATGAGTTATGGCAAAATCAAGTACGCTACCCGCGTGTTTCGATAATTGGAGTACCGACTCATTGTGAGGTAATTACAGCATGGATGACTTTGGAAGTTCAAATATGTAACTTTTATGCGACCTAAATAATGCCAGTAACATTATATTAAAGGCAGTTTTCGACAATATCTATTTCGTCATACCATTTTTGAGAAAATGCTCCAGGTCAATCACTGATTCATAGAAATGTCGCTTCCGCCAACGTACGCATGCAGCCTTGTGCCATCGGTTTTGTATATTGGGATGGCTTCAACAGCGGGAAGAAAGTACATGTATCATATCGTGTCTCACAATATACACGATTCAGATTGGAATACTCAAATTGTTGTGCCAATACCTAGCTAAGACTCAGGAAATGTGCTCCTTTCGGTTATCCACTACCTGAGCGGCCGCCCAGGTAAGTCACAAGACTGATAAGACTATAGACCAAGGATGGCCAACCCTTTTGATATTCACGGCCGCATTTCGATTATATATGAATTATAGCAGGGGCAGCCAACATTTTCAGCCATAGGGCCACATTTGATTGACGAACTATTGCGTGGGCCACCAGCCACACCAAGCGCGAAAATTTTTCGAAGTTCATAGGTTAATAATATTGTCACTTGACTATATTGCGGGCCTGCTGTATATCGCTGGGCTCAGTTTGCAAGAAATGGACTATTCGGCGCCTCGACATATCGATATCGAAAGCTTCGACCAACATGCGTCAATCATTTTGTGCCCAGGTTTCATGGTCGACGGTCTTTCTGCGAGCGCAAACGCAAGGTCACAAATGTTGAACGACACTCTGTCTCGTAATCGCGAATATAGTTAGACTCAATCTGATTCATTAGCCGTTCTTTAATTTTCACAGAGGGGTAACAATATTAAATGCAAGAAATCGAGTCACAACATGTTGCGCGAAGCGTGTAGAAAATTTTTACTTTTGATAAAGCTATCGCAAATTATTCTGCTTTATTGTAGTGTACGAAGATCTACCAAAATGTGACTGGCTCATGGATCTGCCAATGCTTCGGAACTGATAATTTAGTCATCACCTCTCAAGTGTTGCGGCCAGACTAATCAAATTATCGGCTGGACTCGCAAGTTCACAATCTGTGCAATCTGTTTTTGATAATATTACTAATTTCGGAAATTACCTTGCGGGCCACTCAAAACCGCGGGTTGGCCGGCCCTGTATTATAGCCTAAGGCCGCATTCCAGGACATAGTCGCAATGAACTGACTGGTCACCAAATATACCCATGGTAAAATGTCCAGTCCATTTCCGGTGAAGTCCGGACTAATCGTGGCGTCGAAGTCGGTATAGTGGTGATGTAATGAATAGTCACGGGAAGGGGTCATGGTCGCGCCAAGAGCGAAAAAATGTTCAGATTCACGAATGAATTTTGGTATTAATATTCTAGTAATTTCACATATTACTATCAAATATTTATCCTTTCTCGGCCCAAGTGATCTGATTCACCGGTAGAGTTGATGGAGGTAGTTTTTCGAAAATTTAGGGCAAGTTAGAAATGATGATGCATATTCGGGTGGACCAATTGGTATTAATATCTTTGCTGCATGCTGTTATTTCTTTCGTGAGGAGCACACGATTCCAAGGTGGTATTTCTATGTTGGATGCATCATTTTCCTCCGCTGTTTGCATCTGTACCCTGGCGCTCAGATTACAAAGGGCGTTACTATAAAATAAAGTCGCATTGAATCGCGCGGAGCGCGAAGAAAATTTCAAGATTAATCAATATCTAAAACACTCGGGAGTCATTCCGTAAATTCAATTTTCGTGTCGACGGGCGCCAACACTACTAATTGAAATACGTGTCCACGGCCGCAGGTTGCCACCCCTGCCATAGAACAATGGTTCTCAACCTTTTTGTATTCGCGGACTTCTAAAGACCGTCACGGACCCCTCAAGATTTCCTTCAAAATTAGCTCAATTATCGTGCAACCGTCATCTGTCTTGTGCAAATATAAATTTTTCTTGAAAATGACATCACACTATATGTAGAAATTGGGTAAACTTTTACTATTTCGAAGCGAAAATTTCAGTTGTATGCATTGTCTAGAAAAATCGCGTCCTCGATTTGTTATGAACGAGTACCGAAAATCCATTTCCACAAAGATATGTTTTAATGAACATACAGCCTAGTCGTTTCTATGTAGCATCTCATCATCATGATGTATATCACAGGAGAAAATGTAATTCGTGGCGAGCTTTCTATTCATTCATAGGGACAGATTAGGAAGAAAATCAGGAATTTCTATTTCAAACGACTGTTTGGGACTGTCCTAAAATTTTAGCAATTATGAAGCGAAATCGTACCATGCTTTCCCTATTTAAATTAGGTTATCAATCTTTCGAAATTTGGAGGTTTCGCGGACCCCAGGTTGAGAACCACTGCACTAGAGCCTGGCGTGGTCGAATCTACAGACAGATCTTTTCGGATAACTTTGCAGAGTTCCCGCTTCGCAGCAACATGGACGACCTGGAACTCTTCGGACATATTGTATGTATTCTGCAATTATGTTGTTGATATCATTTATATTAGGCTTACCATACGTCCTCGTTTAAGAGGATTTGTCCTCTTTTTTGCCTTTTTTGAAAGTGTCCTCGGAGGACGCCCTTTTGTCCTCTTTTTTGAGATTTTGTCCTCTTTTTTGAAAATTTAGGTCAGATTTAGAGGAAATTGCGAGTGATATGCCGCAAATTAGCGCAGAAGTGAAGCTCCGGCGGGTATTTCGGACGGAAAAGTGGTGATTTCAGCTCTGCGTGAAAAGAAGACCTTTTTTTTTTTTTAGTCATCCACCTGGCAATGTGGAGTGAAAAACGCGATTTTGAGCTCTGAGCGGAAGTGATGACCTTTTTTTTTTTTTTAGTCAACCGATCATGAAGTGGGAAAAATTTACCGGTTTTTGAGAATTCTTCTCCAGTTTTGCATGTCTGAAATTTCTGAAAAGGTGTCCTCTTTTTTCATTTCCGAAATATGGTAAGCCTAATTTATATGGTGTTTAGACATAAAACTACCGCCCGCCTCACTGTATAGGATATCCACTGGGACTAATCGCAATTTTCTCTACCACCCACGCAATCTTCCAGCGCGGTTTTGGACCGGGCCGAATCTCTTCGCGTTGCAAACGAATCCGCAGAGTCCGGATCGTGTAGAGACTGGCCTTGCGCCTGATAGTCATCTGCCGCAGATTTTTGCGAGTGAGAACTTTCCACTTCAGTTGCGGCGTGTTCCATAGGCACCCCCGACTTGATGCTACTCGCGGATTTCGATGAGAGCGCGGTGTCTGTCATATCTTTTCCGGACTCGGAATGGTTATCGGCCGCAGTCCTTTGCAATCCAGACTCGACGCTACCCGTGGATTCTACCGCATCTTTACAGGACTCGGAACGATTCTCAGCCGCTCCTGAGGCTGATTTCTGGACTTGAGACGCCGGACCAGAGACGCGTGTGCAGGTGGATTCCTGAGAAGAGCTAACCTGAGCTTCGTTCTCTCTCGCGACTACATATTGCTGATCATTCCCGTCGTGGCTGACGCGTTGTGGTTCGGACACTAACGACAGCTGCAACTGAGACACTTCCTGCCTCGAACGTTTGACACTGTTATTGACATCACCCGCGCTGATATCGTGACCTGATTTGGACGTGATGGAAACCTGCGCGGCTTCGCGCGCAGTTTCTGAAATCAAGCTCTCGTTCTCTACGACTGTCGAATCATCACGACTGCTTTCAACCGCGTGCTCTGATGTGTCGTCATGAAATTCGTGCGCGTATACTTTGCTGAAAGCGTGCAATGGACGTGACTTGAATGCGGGTGTAAAATAGGAGGTGGTCAAAGTACAAGTAGAAATAGGATACGCCAAGACTTCAAGTGGAAGGTGAAAAGGAAAGGGTAGGCTATATAAAAGTAGGCCTACTTAGTAAGTAGTTTTGAAAATAGATTTGGTCGAGGCACTCGCATACTTTTTTGTAATTACACGAGATGCATCTTAGTGATCGTGACTATCGCAAAAAGACTGATAGAGCTAAAAATAGGAGCAATCTTAGAAATTATATTCGGTTATACCTTGATACAGGGGCTATTACAGGAGGTTCTTATGACAAATACACTCGCAAAGGTGATGCGAATAACTTATTCCGAACCACTTTTTGTCTTGAGAGGATGTTCGTAGCGAACATAATTCGGGGATTGGGCCATTGGTAGGCTTACCATACGTCCTCTTTTAAGAGGATTTGTCCTCTTTTTTGACTTTTTTCAAAGTGTCCTCGGAGGACGCCCTTTTGTCCTCTTTTTTGAGATTTTGTCCTCTTTTTTGAAAATTTAGGTCAGATTTAGAGCAAATTGCGAGTGATATGCCGCAAATTAGCACAGAAGTCAAGCTCCGGCGGGTATTTCGGAGTGAAAAACGGTGATTTTAGCTCTGAGCGAAATAATGACCTTTTTTTTTTTTAGTCATCCACCTGGCAATGTGGAGAGAAAAACGGTAAGCCTAGCCATCGGGCTGGAGTGTATTCCCACTGTGAGTAGTCTACAAGTCACGATTGATCATGCAATGGTCAATGATGTTCAACATAATCGGATGGTCATGCTTTTAAACTACTTCCACTTCAAATTAACGTAATAACTGAATACATATTAGAAAATTAAACTCATACCATGACGTGTCATTATAATCCTTTTGTATTAGTCGAGGAGATGCCCATTGAAATTTCGAACATAGCCACCTCAAGTCAGCTTCTATTAATAAGTATGCGACTTGAAACTACTTTCTCAAGTACTGTTCACACCTTTTATTTTCTACTTCAGAGTAGCAAAACTACTTTTGTCACCTCTGACTTAAACTAATCATATCAATGTATAGAGGCTTTAAAATGTCGCATTTGCGGTAGTAAGCCAACTGCACGAAGACAGCGGTAGAGGCAAATCCTACATCGACTAAATATAGCCCGAGTTCATCCAGTCAGACCATATGCGTGCCACTTATAAAAGACGACTGCTAGCGAACATATCGTTGCATTATAGCTGTACTTTGATATCGGAAAGCAATCAACTCTGTACACTGGTGTAGTACATTCATTTTATTTGCAGTCTGATGGTGGTAAATGAAAGTCTTGATTCCTCCAGGTTTATAAATGACACCCTCAACGCACTATGGTTCTCATTGCAACAAGCAGAACCGTAACCGCACTTCGTCAGCTCCCTCCCCCCCCCAAAAAAAAACGCTGGTCTTAGCCTCCGTGGGGTGGGTAAACCATACTTCCCCCAATTGCGTTGTGCGCTTTCACATTGGGCAGGGGCGGGCAACATGCGGCCCGCGACGGGATTTAGAACGACCCGCAGACAGTTTCCAGTCTTATACAAGCGCTTTTGCTTTCCGTCGATGATAACAAGGCATGTATGCTACAGTGGTTTCCTTCACAATAAAGCGGTCATGCTTTAGACGTTTTGGTGAAGCAGCTGTTGTTTGTTCATTATGTATTTCATACATCAACATGCCCTGAATTAATCCTAAATCTATGGTTCTATGGTCGGTGAAACGCCCATTCTTTGGCAGCTACTTTCAAACGCTTCGCACGAAATCTTAACGGCTTTCCTGTGAGCTTCTTTTAGTCCCATTGTTGATTTTTATCAATAATCTATAGAATAAGACATTACAGCGGAGCATTTTTAAGATTTTCCAAATTTTGCACAACCCTAAATCCTGTCTGCAATACAGTCAAAAGATGTTGGAATCGCTCAAACGTACCCGACCAAAATAACTTCTTCCGTGCGACGCACACGACATCTAAGTGGCATTTCTCAACGGAAGCATAATTTTTCTCTACGGGTGGCATTTGTAATGTGGGGCTCAGATTCACAGGACAAGAATATCAGGCGCTAGCCATTTAGGCGCATAGGAACAAGGGAAATTCGATATATATATATAAATCGATTTCGGCCAACATGAGACTGTCCAAGGTTTCCTCGCCGCCGAGCTTATTGACAGCACACTTCGCAGAGTCGCATGTTAGCCGACACGTCATTGTCAACGTCTTGCTGTGTCGTGCGAGGCGGTAATGACGGACGCCGGAATGCCTGTATCTAAAAACTATTCTTTTCTTCTTGGGGGAAGGGTACCCACATTAATATCAAGATGGCTAGCGACAAAAAATGGCGCGAAGTGCGAAGAGAATTTAAACAGAGTTATACAAATATCCAAAAAATACTCAATAATTTGTGGTAATTCACGAAAATATTTTGGGTCCCTTTCGAGCTCGACCCATCAATCAGGGGGTTCGGAGTGCTGCAGTTACGGCCCTGGCAACAAGCATGTGGGGCGCAAAGATGCGGTAACGAAACCCGAGATTAATTTGCCGTTTGCGTCTTCTTGGCTATGGAAACATATGACGTTGCTGTTTTGACTGCATATGATGGAACGACCGCGCGAGAATATCAAGCCAAACTCACTTTTTCCTAAATATCAGTACCAAAGCGATCATGATCAGGACAACAAAGATTCCAACAAGTAGGCCACCCAGAGCCGCGCTCGACATTGCTGCTGCAGCGCCTGAAATGTAAAATGAGGAACAATAACCAGGCAAGGCGGAACATGAATTTCCAGCTCGTGACCCGGATATTATTCCGGGATCCCTTGAATGTAAAGATACAAGATAATTTTAGACAAGCGGTTCAGCCTGTTTCCGAACCAAGTGCTGTGGTAGCCTCCGTAGTTGACCGCAAGCCCGTTGTAAGTGAAGATGTCTGTAGAGTCCTTGGCAATGCCGTGTTCACTGCAACAGAGCTGGATTATTCAAATAGACTTGTCATCATTTGGAAATTATTCATAACTTTAATCAGGGAGATATCCCTGACTTTCATAAACGAATACGATTTTTTCTTGCAGTAACGTTCATATTTAGAATGCAAGGGCTCTCCAATTTAACGCTGCCAATACCTGAGCAGATGGTGGCGAGATAGCGTAGAGCAGGGGTTCTCAACCCGCGGCCCGCAGACGATTATTATGCGGCCCGCGACATATTTCATTATGAACGCAATTACAACTGGTACGATATTATTATGGAAGATCAATGTGTCATATTTGTCGAAGAACAGTTGCTGTAATGAAGCGCAGAAGCTTAAAATCATACCACGGTAGTTTCTTCTGGAGTTACATTTGGCCCGATCTTAAAGGAAACGTTGTTAGGTAGGTGTCAAGCCAATAAATCCATATTTCGAATCATTTTTAAAATTGCCGACGACGTTATAAACGTTCAAAATTGCATGGAATATCGCTAAACCCAAGAATCTGTTGGAGAAAAAGTGATTTCAGTAATACTTTAAGGTACTGTGCGAATATTCGCTGTTTCCGTAATTTAGCAGCAAAGCCAACATCACGTGACAAATTTGAAGCTGCAGTTGTCTGATTCAACCGTCATCAGAAGAGTAACAGCATTTTCAGTGGAATTGTTATCGCATGTTCAAAAGAGGTTGCCACGTAGACTATACTTTAGCCTAGCATCGGACGAGTCCACCAACTTCAAACACACTGCATACGAAATTTCCCAGGTGCATTTTATTAGACTGGGCATACTTCCGGAGGAAACGCTGACGGGGCAAACGTCGGAAGGGGACCAGTTAAAAACATCAGCTTGACAAAGCTGACTTCTGTAACTATTGATACAGGGCTCCAGCCATGGAAGGAAAGGAGAAGTTTTGATTGGTTTGCTCAGAAATGAGCCCGAACGCTTGACTTCTTCTCATATCACTGAGACGTCAACGTGAATGACCTCTGTAACTGTAAGAAGTTAGCGTAATTTTATACTTGCTCGCTCACGCATTGAAACAGAGAGTTCGGTTCTGTAGTGGAAGGGTTTGAAGATGCATATACCGACTTGGCAACGAATGCAATGCACGCTCCGTGATGGGATTTAATTGCGCCGCTGGAAGATAGATATTCTCACAAAAAAGCAACTGCAAACTTACGAACGCTGTCCATAATGCTTTGGAATGTATAAAAATGTACTAAATGTCCGTATAAGACCGGTAAATAGGCTACAGTTGCCTAAATTCAATAGTAGCCCACAAATACATGGTGATGATGTTCTGCGGCCCGCAGCGTCTTTTGCTGATAAAATGCGGCCCGTTATACGAGGGAAGTTGAGAACCCCTGGCGTAGAGGTATGTATAATCCACAGCTACAACATCAATCGGTTGCGGGTTCGAGTCCGATCGAGGTCGACTTCAGAACTTCAACCTAAGTGTTGGAGGTTTATCTGGGCTCCTCCTCGCCACATCATCCACGAAAGCGGTCTCTTACTAAAAGCCTATGTTGGCCGTGCTACAAGTCGGCAGATACGGAATCAAAATAAGAAATATCGGCCTGGTGTAGATGACCATAGTAGTCGACAAACACCATGATTACCGCAAACAACAACAACAACAACCTGAGCAGATGGAGCCCCGGGTGAGATCAGTGCTGGGATAGATTCACTATACCTTCGGGCCCTTTAATATTTATACGAGAGCAGATACAAGCCTTTGCAGACAAGAACTGCGGAATATCTCAGGGAGTAAATGTAGAGTGGACGCGGGAAAGAATTGACTGATAGGAGCAAAGTGATTTGCACAATGAGAAGATTCAATTGGAAAGAAACTCTGAAACTATTTAAACAAGATTGATGCATTCCTTTGTTCTTTGGAGTCTACAGCTACGCGTTAGCCTGCCTGAAACTTATCTTCAGAAGTTTCGACTGGGTTTCTTTTGTAACGCCATGCAAACACTTCTGTGAGGCACAGGAACGTTCTGACAAGTCCATGCACATGGAATGAGAATCATCAACAGGAAATCGGGGTTGTCAAAATTACGGCTCGAGAGTCAATTCTGAAGAAGCGTATGATGGATCGGTAATGTGATGAAAAATTCTCACCTGCAGCTTCTGTAGATTCCGTAGTTGTATATCGCTCTTTCGTGGTTCCTGATTCAGCGTTAGACTCCAGTGTGGGCAAGGGGAGAGTGGCAAGGGGCGCAGTAGATTGCGATGAGGTAATGGAGATAGCAGTTGGTTCTACGACGTATTGCGAATTAAATACGGGGAGAGCAGTTTGTTCTACGATGGCTTGCGAATAAGTTGCGGGAATAGCAGTTGGATCTACAACGGATTGCGAATTAGATACGGGAATAGCAGTTGGTTCTGCGATGGATTGCGAATTCGTTACGGGAATAGCAGTTGGTTCTACAATGGATTGCGAATTAGATACGGGAATAGCAGTTGGTTCTGCGATGGATTGCGAATTCGTTACGGGAATAGCAGTTGGTTCTACAATGGATTGCGAATTCGTTACAGGAATAGCAGTTGGTTCTACGATGAATTGCAAATTAGTTACGGGAGAAGCGGTTGATTCTGCAGCGGATTGCGAAGTGGTCTCGTGTACACTAGTCGGTTGCGCGGTGGATTGCGAAGTAGTTACGGGACCATCAGTAGCTGGGTCTAAAGTGGATTGCAGTGCAGTTACAGAAACAGTAGTTGGTTCTGCGGCGGATTGCAGTGTTGTTGTGAAATCAGTAGTGGGTTCTGCAGTGTATTGCAATGTTGTCACGGCAGCAGCAGTTGATTCTGATTCCGTCGTCAAAGCAGCAGTTGTAGCAGTTGTTGTAGTGACTAAGAATGAAAAAGGTCACAATTAGAAGAAGCAATGGCTGTTGACGCGATTCATTACTAAATTGCACCGTTCTGTCGCTCTTCTGCTTAGATCAGTGGTCCCCAAAGTGAGCACCAGCGCCCCTTGGGGGCGTTCGCGAGTAGGTGGGCGCTCAATGGGGGCGGTGTAGGTTTAGAAGGTAATTGCTGCGTAGTGTTGAAACGATTGATAAATAAATCAGCTAAATACGAAGTAAAAATGCAAAGTCGATTCAGTCAGGGCAATTTAGGGTCGTCCGTCTATCTAATCCAGTGGTTCTCAACCTGGGGGGCGTGAAAGCATTGAAGGGGGACGCGAAGAAGCAATCAACTGGAAAAAATTGTCGCGCTCTGCGCGATTTGCCTCCAGTTCACGCGTGTTTCTCTCTATACAGACCTCATTTCATATTTTTAATTCTCTCAACAACACTCATAAGCTTCCATGCCATCAAACAATCTGTTAGGGTTGTTAGCATCCCGGTTGGATTTTGTGATATGACGATAAGGGGGGCGCGAAAATTTTCACTATCATAAAGGGAGGCGTGTCTAAAAAAAGGTTGAGAGCCACTGATCTAATCAGATGTACCGGAAAAGTCCATTGTTACTTGACAATGTTGATCCTGCCCAGCAATGGACTAATTAATTTAGCAATAGGCAGAATCCCCAGAAAACGCGATTCATTGTGCTGTGAGGACCGTGGCGTTCGACACGGCGTTCTGGTTGCGAGAAACGATATCGCTTCTACTTGATGGCCATAGGTAATTTTCCAACATTTATGAGTAGAGTAGCCTACATCCATTCTTAGTAATGATGAAACCTGGTAAAGGTGAAAATGGCATTGTCCGGATTCAGTGATAAGCCAGTGATATTTCACCGATATTTTGCGTCACGTGAACTGTTCCAATTCCCAATTTCAATGGAGAGACACAAATCAATCGTCTCAGAAAACTGCGCAAGGACATGGTGATTTGATTCAAGGATATACTTCAAGTAGAAACTCCTTACAGGATAATCAATTCATTCTGTAAAGTTTACGAGCAATAAATGATTGATGAGCTGCATACATTGTCGGCCAGTGCAGAACAATTTTGAGTTCAACCCAAAGTTCAATATCTACATTGAATCGTTCTGGATACACAATTAAATCAAATAGAAATACTGTCACAGTCTCACTGGAGCCGGTTGGACCTTTTCGTCATTGCCTTTCCCCGCATATATTTGATAGAACGTGTTTTCAGTGACGTGACAAAGTTTCTGACTCACAGCAGATACCCGACCTGACAGTATACTGGAAGTGGAGACTGGCGATTTTAGAATGAGATTATTTTTGTAAAAACTCAAACCCATTACGATGAGGATGATGGTAATAATACACCAGCTGCACCAGTCTCGATATTATAGCTGTAATAAATTCAGAACAACTTTCGTTTTATCATTTTATGAGGTGAGGGGGGGGGGGGGGGGTCGGGGGACGCTGGCGCTATATTCGTTGTCCAGGGGAGCGGTAGCTCAAAAAAGTTTGGGAAACACTGGATTAGTTGAAGACTAAAATACCACCCTAAAAAAGTTACTTACCGGCGACGCATTCAAAATCAACCCATAGATACTCCTGTCCAGAGGGGCAAGCACTGCCAAAATTTGCGATAGTAGCACCAATGATACACGTGTTTTGTCCTTGACAAAATGACTTCACAATAGACAGAGAATTGGAAGAGGCGCAAGTGGAGGAAATTGCGTTGCCACAGCTGAAAATTGATAATTGATATTATTTGTACAGTGCTATTGTTAGAGGTGGTCAGTATCGAACTACTTCTACCGAAAACTCAAGTAGGTTTAGCCTACTCGCGCAAATGACTATAGTTACTCCTGTGAATATCTTTTTGGAGACTATTCTCACGTCTACTTGAAGTACTTACTTTTTCCACTTACCTTACACCTGCCCTGGTTGATGTTTATGTAACAAAAATATAGTGTTTGTCGCCTGGCGGCGCCTAGTTGCTTCAATTTTCCAAAAAAGACTGTATAATTTACGTTATTCACGAAAAAGTTTTGGACTCCCTTCGAGCTCGCCGGCCCCCAATCGGAGGGTTTGGGGTGCGGCAGTTGCGGTCCTGGTGTATGATACATCCAGTGGAAGAGCCCTGACCTATTAATCGGGCTTGAACCCGTATCCGACACTTGTCATAGCATCCTTGATTCTTGAACCGGAAGATAGTAGGCCTACATTCAATTATTACATTTTGAATTAGTTGAGTGCTGTATTGCACTGAGAGGCATATGATATTTTTCGAAGCTTAAGACGAATCACACTTAGATTTCCAACAGACGTAGACAAGTATAAAACTATGAATCTACTTTTAACACGCCTTCTACAATTAATGCGTCTTTTGGTGTTGCATGGTATTCCTGATAGCTTTTTAGTATGGTTGATAATTGTTAAAGTTAGGCCTCATACAAAATTTGAGACTTTCGTCAGTTATACGAGATCGTAAGTTCGTCTTGATGCTATTCTTAAATGCGAGGACCGATGATGGCATACGTAGGTGGAGTTAAACATGGTCACAATACATTAGTGTACGAGTACATACCCATTTGTGATGCGTCAGTGACGTGGGGTCATGGAGGCAAGTGAGGCAGTGCCTCACCTGTCTATACTAGATTTTGAACATTTTTAGTACCAAAATCACGTAACTTGCCTATTTATTGTTAGAAATAGAAAATAAAGTTTGAAACAGAGGATGAGGCATTGTGATAGCGTAATTCATCAAAAATATCATGGAATGTATAATAACTGATATTATTCGAATGAAATTGTCGCACTGATTCCGATTCGGCTTCTCAATTTTCAAAGTATTCGGCGGTAACATTTGCGCAACACGCCTTCTGTTTAACAGCGACTACAAAGCTACGTTATCAATCAAGAACGTGGGTATAGCTATATGGCGTTGCTTGTAATTTGAATTTGTAATTGTGAATATCACTTTCACGGCAGTTTATTTCTCGCCGAAGATCAGAAAGACAATTTATATTTGAAAATTGCATTTTGATACAGGCGCCGCCATGTCTCCTAGTCTCTCTGATCAATGAATGCATCGTGCAATTCAAGATTTCGTACCGGGTACATCGAATTTGCGAGTGATATTGGTCGCCGGCGCGACGGCAACTTGAATTTGAGGATTTTGAAAAGGGGTTACGAACCCCAAACCCCGAATACGTCACTGTATTAACCTCTCAAATACATTTTTATGCTGCCACAAGAATAATTATACTGCTCGTGCTGAAGATATAACAACAAGTTGCTGCAATATTGATAAATTAAGCACAAAAATAAAAATTTCGATAAGAGCCATATCTTATTATATTAATATTATATTTATTATTATTATTATTCCAATCTAAATATCATAAAAACGAATGATATATGACCGCTGTCGCGTTACAACTTGCATTTCTCTTATCGTAACTTCCAATCCGTAAACTACCAAGCATAGGTTGTTATTCAGTCGTATGCGAAATGGTGCGATTGAAATCACCTGATTCGTTACAATAAGAATTCGTATGTATATGAATATGTATTCACGCAAGATCGCAAACTCGCTAATTGAGAGCATAGTAGGACTCGTTACAGATGAAGTGGCATATTTATTTAGTAGCGTGCGAAAGTTTAGCTTATAGCGGCTTATATCTACCATACGCATAAGTTCGTCAACAGCAGGAAGTTTATCCGACCCATGCAATATTTGAAATTTACACAGGTAAATTGATGCTACCTTGCTACATTTGGAAATATTTCAAACCCTTCCTACTTTTCTGTCTGCTTACACATACATTTTACGGAGGCGTAACATTGCGTTTACAGTTACCAGTTCACTGCTCATTAATTTTATAGCGTGCTGTTCAATTCTGGGGGTCTTAAGTTTCACCAATAGCAAGTCTTTACTAAACAAAGTCTTACCAAATTTTATTGGAAGGTGCAATTTTAAAGGGTGGAATTAATTTCACAATACCTTTGGTTCATGTAATTTTGTAAACGATGTTATTGCTAGCAGTGTGGCACCACGCTATATTTACATGTCACTAGATTCTGTTGTGATTTCCAAATAATCCCGTGTGTAAAAGTATATATTAATATGTTCCGTCTTCGAGGATTAGGCAGCATACATTGATGACGAAATGTGACATAAAGAAACTGGTGATATCATTGCCCATTGGTGCATCTGGGCTGTAAATGGATATTTTCACCCAACGTAATTAGAATAAAAAACGCCGGAACATTACCACATATCAAAATTAGAATATCACTTGAGTATAGTTGAAAGGTTGGGCAAGCTGCGAAAGTATGGAAAAAGTCTCAAATTAAAGATGGTATGGAAAAATGTTGCTATGGTATGAATAATTGTTAAGTATGGAATTGGTAACGATTGGGGCAGGTATGGAGTATGGAAAATTCCCATTCGATACTTATATGCCCTGATTGCTAACCAACTGTGTTGGTTGACAGTCACTGAGCCATATAAACAGACAGACCATGTGTCGTATCGCCTACATGAGGCCTAAGGAGTTTTTATTGCATTGAATCCAGTCGGCAAAACAACTGGTCAACCGATATTACATAGGTATTGTACTCACCCCACTTGTCCACGATGTCTTCCCCAGTGTGCCGTGAGGATGTTTATGATTTCATTTGCACTGCAGCTATTTATCGAGCCATTGTTGCCACGGCATGCGGCTAGCTTTCGTACGGACATACCGAAACCAGCTTTTATGAGAAGTCGATACTAAGCAGCTTCGTTGGAGAAGTCGGTCGCAAGATCATCACTGTGTGCCGTGTACCATGTTGTACCGGTACGGCACAAGGCGACGCAGCCCTTCGTAACTAGATAGCAGCTAAATAATATAGAATAGCGTCAAGACCACTGAGGTATATAAGCACGTCAAGACGAAGAAGACAGAACATGGGCTGATTTGGTTGCTAAGATACGATAGTGATGTCATATAATGCAATAAAGAGCCCATTCAGTTTTCCATGGTAAAGAGACGGTCCGTGGACATGTGGACGCATCGCATAGTCGCATACGACAAGCTGGCTGCACTCTGGCTCTCGCGAGAGGACAGAACGAGTGAATCGCGCCTGTCTTGCGACAAAACCTTACACACCGCTTCGCCAGACTTCGCAACACAGCGTCGGCGAGTTGCGGATACAGTTTGTTTGTTTATGGTATTCATGGTGTTTGTTGACTACTATGGTCATTTAAACCAGGCCAATTTCATAATTTTTATTCCGTAATTACCGACTTGTAGCAAGGCCCACTAGGCTTTTAAAAGGCACCGCATACACGGATGATATGGCGAGGAGGAGCCTCCAACACTTAGGTACGATTTCTGGAGTCGACCTCGGTCGGACTCGAACCCGCAACCCATCGGTGTTGCAGCCGTGGATTATACCACTGCGCTATCTCGCCACTGCGGACTCAGTCGCAGTCTGAAATAAGCACGTGCTCTCGTTTCGACGGTGCTGTTGCAATCTTTGTGTTGTTTATCAATAGTCTACAATCAATAGCCTATTTCCACACAAGACAGATGACGGTCGTACGACAATTGACCTAAATGTGAACTAAAACTTAGTGGGTCAGTGAAGGTCCAAAAGGGGTCCACGAAGACGAAAAGGTTGAGAACCATGACAGGACCTTGTGGATTGACATTCCACACACCTGACACGAAAGAATTAACGCCAGACACCAGACTTATACAAACTGCCGGAATTTCCACTCAAGTAGAAGTAGGAGTACTGGTGGTTCGCAAGTAAGTAAGTAGGTATTCTATGGTTATTTTTGCCTACAAAACTGAAAACTGTCAAGTAGAAGTAGTCTAAAATCATAACTACATAAAAGTAGCGAGAGTAGGCCAAATCTACTTCAAGTACTTCAAAAAGTAGAAGTACTTCGTTACTGTAGATTACCAACCAACGGATAGATGCGCAATTGAAGTCGTCACACTTGAATATGCGGAGAAATCTACTGCTGAGCCGGCTAAAAGCAGCTGGCGACCCGATAGCTCAAATTGAATGAAACTGGTCTTAATCGAAAGCGAGTGTCGCACCGATTCCGAAAATATAAATTAAAATCTGATCAGGGCAATGGAACCAATCCGAAATAGCCGTCAATGCCGATTCGTCCTAACGATCGGACCGCCGAAATACACTCGCTGAAAATAATTGATAAGAAAGGGCTATAATATAATTTGATGTCTAATGTAATAAAAGACGACAATAAGCAGATAGATGTGCTAAAGACACGATTTAGCAATAGATTGGAAAGGTGGGCAGTCGTTACTCACATTAAGTCCGTTACATTAAGCTAGATTCTTGGCATTGGTCATTCTCGGTAATGTCCGTTCTCGGTAATGTCAATTCTGGGTAATGTCCATTCTCGGCAATGTTCATCTCGGTAATAGTATGGAACCCATTGAACTATATCATCGCAAGTTGTATCCTTATATAACATGTCTGATCACGTGTTGTCAATGTCGCATCAACGGCATTATGGTGCGTGAGCTTCAAGATTCCAACATGGAGCATATACTACGTGGTTTCTGAAACCGGCCCGCCGAGAAAAAAAAAACGGTTGCCGAACCCTGCTATAGCCTACGTCGCGAATGCGGGCTGTTTAAAACTTCAGATATAACGAAGATCACACTGACTCCTATCCAAGTCCTCGCGAGTCCCGTCCCATCTTTGTGTTGGATAAAATGACGTTTCGTTTTAAAGCTACAGCTACGAAAACCCGTAGCAGTGGCATAAAAGAGCCGCTGTTTTCCGTCCCCTGATGAAGGTCTAGAACGCACAACACGTAAACGATGACACAGCTATAGTCAGCTACTCCCTCGTGAGTTGCGAGCCTATATTTCAATCACTAAATATCATTAAAGGCACGTTGTAATCGTTATGACACACGAAGAGCGTTCCCCCTACGTTATTCGCTATTTGAACCCAGAAGGTCTTATCGGCGACTCGGGTGAGTTGCTACAGTGAAAAAGATACTATAGTCTTGCGCCCTCCCCTGGCATCTAGTATTACTCGAACCGGTCTTTCCGGATAACGCTCTTCGCGACAATAGAGACGACAGGAAACCCGCCAGACACATACACACATATATATATCACTCAACAACATGCACAATTATCCATTTGTATCATTTCTAAGGTGGCGATTAGTTATGGTGCAAAAGTTCATGTTCGCTATGCGAACTTCGATAAAACAAGTTCGCGTCCGCACACCGCCCTTGATAGATTCTACCCTGTCCAGTGTCCATTAATCACATGAAATACCCATAGTTATGTACATACTTTTGTCCATATATGAATGTTTTTTTATGCTTTACGGACACCATCCAGATTTTGAATGAAGTCATTGAGACACCACCATATTTTATAACGGCACATATGACATTCTGGTGTTTTTTGTACACGTAGCCTACGCAATACGCATTCATCACGAAGAAGAACTTTCCACGCGTTCCCACCATCCGTATAGTATTTGTACACCTCCCGGATCTTCACTAATCACAATTCTCCTGTCCACCAGCGGATTCTTCCAGCGCGGCTTCGAACTTGGTCGAATCTTCTCCGGTCGCGATCGAATCGTTAGAAGCCGAATTGAGCATAGAAGCGCGTAGCGGCTGGCAGTCGACTGCGACCAAGTCGGCTGCAGATTTTTGCGAGAGAGAACTTTCTACTTCACTAGTGGCGTGTTCTATACGCAACTCTGACTTGAGGCTACTCGTGGATTTCAGCGAGGGCGCGGATTCAACCGCCTCTTTACTGGACTGGGAATGGTTCCTGGGCACAGATTTTTGCGGTACAGAACTTCCCACTTCAGCAGAATCATGTTCTGAACGTAGCTTTGACTTGGCGGTACTTGCGGATCTTGGCGAGTGCGCGATTTCTGCCGTGTCTTTACCGGACTCGGAATGGTTATTGGCAGCAGATTTTTGCGAGAAAGAAATTTCGGTTTCAACATCGGAGTGCTCTATGGGTACCACTGACTTGCCGCTACTCGTGGATTTCAGCGAGAGCCAGGTTTCTACCGCAACGTTACCTGACCCGGAACGGTTCTCAGTCACTCCCGATGTTGATTTTTTGACTCGAGACGCCGAATCTGAGATGTACGACCAGACCGATTCCTGAGAAGGGCGAACCTGAGCTTCGCGATCCGTGTCTTCGCCAGCTTTGTTAGTTTGATTTCTCGCCTCAATCAGAGACCATAACGATTCGTCTGTTGATACTTCGCCACCCTTTTCCACGATTACACTGTGCGGCACGCTCTCGTCATCGCTAACGCGATGTGGTTCGGACGCTACGGATACTTGCGACTTGTTATTGGCATTGATAGATCGCTGCGACAGTTCGCTTGCACGGTTTGAAATCGCACTGACGTTCTCTTCCACTGCATGCTCGGATTTTTCAGCGTTAAAATCTTGCGCGGACACTTTGCTGAAATCGTGCAACAAAATGCTGGTTTAGGATAGTATATGGCTGGCGTGGATAAGATGCTGAAACAGCGATGGAGGCAGATTCTACATTGAATTCAAATATTGTGAGTTAATCGATATGAACGATGCGAGTCACATCCTGAGCTGTGGAATCGGAGTCACAGAAATGTTGTAACACCCTTTGGAGTAGAAGTTGGGGAAAAACATGCTGGCTGGAGTCGGAGTCGCTGTTTTTCAAATGCTCTGACCCCGAATCCAATAACTTTAAAATCGAACGAAATTTTCTCAAATGTTGCTATAAAAGTGCCGTTGCAGTTACAGAAAGTTACTAGGTTTTCACGTAGGCGGACTTGCATACACTGAATTTCTCTCTGCGAGGACAATTTAGCTTAAATTAAAAAAAAATACACTTTGTAATAATAAGAAAAAAAATTGGGATGATTACAGCCCAGCACCAGTGACAGAAAACGACCAAGCAAAAATTCCGTGGGATGTAGCAGTTATAACTGACCGCGAAATCAGGAGCAACCGCCCGGATATGATAAACAAACTAAAAAAGAAAAGAGAATGCTTATTCATTGAACTGGCCGTTCCAGCTGATCACAACATACTACAAAAGGACTCAGAAAAACAATGAATACGCAGACCTCAAAATGGAATCTGAGAAAATGTGGCGATGCAAAATAAACATTATACCGATAGTCATTGGCGCTACAGCGGTCGTGAGCAAAAAACTAATGAGACATATCCAACATATTCCGGGTAACGTTCGATTCGACATGATCCAAAAGATCACGTTATTGGGCACTGTGCATATTCTTCGGAAGGCCTTGAATGCACCACGGGACTAAAATTACACTAGTGCGCAGGGCTGTTCAAAAATTACTTTTTTTTCCGGATTCCAGCCGTTCACTGATTAAATTGTCAGGTTACCGTAAAAAACGCTGCACATCAAATTTGGTTCAATTCTAACAAGTGCAGGACTCCGCAGATCCAATTAAATTTTTTAATTTATATGGGAAAATTGAAAAATAAAATTTTTCAAATTTTTCTGCCAACCCCATGAAATTGTTGAGCTGTCTTGAAAGCAGGGATTTGGAGCCGGAGCACGGAGCCCCGGAGCCGTGCATTTTCACCGGAGCTGGAGCCGGAGCTCTACATAAAATTCAGCCGGAGCCGGAGCTGGAGCCCGTAATTTGAGGAGTAGCTCCGGCTCCGACGTATTTCATAAGATGTTATTATATATGCAACAGCCACATCTGCTGATTTATCATAATTGAACAGCAGGCCTGAATTTTAATGCTGTGCACAGCAATGGTAAAGTGCGTTCTAGTGCAACTATGATGTTATCGACAATTAACAAGTATTCATTATGACGTCACAATCCGGCACGGCGGCACCTATGTCTTCGTTGCTACATCGGATGTTACTGACGGCTGACAGACTCTAGATTACTATAGATAACTAACCTATGGGTAGATTAGTAATCTATATAGACCAGGAATGGCCAACGTTTTCGGCTAAAGCAGTGGTTCCCAACCGGGGAGGAATTCCCCCCTTGGGGGGAATTTTGCAATTTTTAGGGAGGAATTACACTCTAGAATTGTAACGCATTTCCCAAATTTTTCATGTCCGAACTGTCATATAGTCAACCAGTTATATTCGAACATATGCTCCTTATGGCTGTTTTTTGTTTGCTGAAAATATGTTCAAATGCTATTTGAAATCTCTTTTTCACATACAAATCCCCCCTTTTAAAACTAGTTCAGATGTGCTGCAGTTCGCAAGACAATTTGTAGGCCAGCGACGGCCTCTCAATCAAATATATCCTAAGCGAGCAAATGTCGTGCCGAATCTATCACAACAAGGCCTCTAGTGAAAGTATTTATCTTATATTTTCAAGTCAACATTTTCAGACAGTGACAAAATATTCCAACGTCATCGATTCAAGTCAAAGAGATCGCTAGCCTTGCTTTATTTTCAGTGAACAGCTACCCGATCGGAAAAAGACATGTTTATACACTTCGAGTCATTTTCAATTTATCATTGAGTCAAGTCCGAGTCCAAGTCAAGGAGCAGAGCGTCGAGTCCGAGTCATGGTATTATGACTCTAGTCCGAGTCCAAGGCACACTCAAGTCAACACTGTTTGGTGATATTGAATGATTTGGATTTATGATATACTAATTTTCCTCACTTTGAGCAGTTTCTTGTCGCATTGTCCAGTACCAGGATTAATAGACGAAATTCCAATAGGATGGTCACTTTACTGTTCTTCGAAACTACAATGAAATGTCGGTCTTGGCCGTCTTATAGTCTCGAGTCGTATGGCTTGGTTCGAGTCATGCACAATGACTCGAGTCCAAGTCGAGTCAATACCCAGATTGTCTCGAGTCGAGTCGAGTCGTTTCCGTATTTTGAGAAAATGACTCTAATAATGTCGAGTCAATAGAAAATGGTGACTCGAGTCAGACTCGAGTCTAGTCAACCCTGCTATATATGAAAGTACCAATAGTATTGGCCAAATGCATACGCAAGCTTGAGCAAAATATCGCGAGACCAGTAAATTTATGAATACTGATTTTTCACAGCCGTTATAATAGCGATTGGTGCATGATAAGCCCAAAACACAAATGGAAATGTGGGGGTCTGTTGAGTCAAGCCTTCCAGAATTTGTTTGATTGAGACGAATACCATTGTTTTTGGAGGTCTACAAAGTGTTGATGCAGCACTGCTAGAAACAAACACTCGGTACCACCCGTCTTATTCTCTCAATCAACAGGTGTTTGCGCGGTAAAAATGACCTTTTTTTAATCATGGAGCAGATTTTTCCTAAGGGGGGAATTTTGGCTTAAATTTCGGCCAAGGGAGGCACGAGATGAAAAAGGTTGGGAACCACTGGGCTAAAGGGACACATGTAATTGACGAACGAGTGCGCGGTCCACTAGCCGCGCCAAGCGGGTAAAATTTTCAAAGTTTATAAATAAACTAGATCAATAATATTATTACTTGAGTATATTGCGGATCTATTATCCGCTAGGCTCAGTTTGCATGAAAGGACACGACTATTCGGCGTCTGGCCACATCGATATCGAAGGTCTCCGATAATATGCGACAATCAATTTGTGCCTACATTTCACCGTCGACTATCTTTATGCGAGCGCAAACGCGAAAAAACTTTCTTCCGTCATTGCGAATACAGTTAGACTCAATCGGGTAAATTATGTTTTTTTTTTAATTTTCAGTAGGGGGTAGGCTACCAAGCAAGAAATCATGTGACAATTAAACACGCGAAGCGTGAAGAAAAATTTCACTACCATTTTAGTTTATTGTAATGTACGACGATTTACTGAAAATGTGACTGGACCCTGGATGTGTAAATGAGTCGGAACTGATATTTTAGTCATCAACATCCCAAGTGTCGCAGCCAGAATTGCAATTTTTGGTTGGCATTGCAAGTTCACAATCTGAGCAATTCATTTTCGATAATATAATAGGAAATTATCTCGCGGGCCACGCAAAACCCTCTCGCGGGCCACATTTGACCCACGGGTTGGCCACCCCTGATATAGACGGGCCCATTCGATAATTTCAGAGTCGGAGCCGGAGCTGGAGCCGGAGCATTGGTAATAATGCGGCTCCGGAGCTGGAGCCGGAGCTAATGTATGATAGAAGAAAGCTCCGGAGCCGGAGCTGGAGCAGTTTAAATTCACGGCTGCTCCAAAGCCCTGCTTCAAAGACGATACAAAACAAATTTGAGTCATTTCCAACTAGTAGAAGCGGAGTTATGTGAGTTTTTCGTTGATAATCCTCGGATTATCCACCAATCAAGGCGCATGAATTACAGCATAATTTCTGTAATTTCGATTCCTCATCTCCAATCATCTCTGCCTCTGCTCTGCAACCCTTGCCAATTCTTCATCTACCGCAATTATGTAATCTGACCTCTACATTAGGGTTGGGACTTCGGGATCAAATTTCAAATCCCGGGATCGGGATTTCCCGGGATTTTCGCTCCTCAATCCCGGGATTTCCCGGGATTGGCAAAGTAGCAAAATGCACATACAACTACACAGACAACATTTATTCCTTGTAATATTGACGCAAAAACATGCTCCCGTGAATACGAATGAAACGCAGCGATCGAAAGCCACCCGGATAAGGAGCGTTTAAATTCATGTACCGCCTGCTTCGTGTAGGAGTTGATTTGTCCAACGTGATCGAAAAACGTCCATCTTTCCGTTACATTGCAATAAGCTCTTCTACCACACACTTGCGGATTTTTTTTTGTGCTCGATCACGAAGTCCCGAACCCGTTTGTGACATCTTGGCAAGTTATCGCCGTCAGCCTTGAAGGCCCGACGAATTTGCTCACTTTGGAGGAATTTGTTTAAATGCTAGCCCGTCCACAGCAGTTAACTGGCTAGGAAGTTCATCGAACCGAGGATTATGTGATTTAGAAAAGGAATGATATTTTTTGACTTGCCCGATTGAGTCATGCGGGTTGATTTAATTACTATCATGTGTACGGACCTTAAATGCGTTACCAGTCACTTTTTGCTATACCAGTGGTTCCCAACCTTTTTCGTCTCATCGATCCCTAATCAACCTTGACACACATTTTCGCCCCCCATCCCCTATCCCCTATCATTCACCTAACTACTTTGATCGCCAAAGAATTGAGTAAATAAAAAGGTATTTTTTCGAGTAGGTGCTCCAAAAACCGGTTTCCGCCGTTAATTTGACCATTTTTAGTCAACTTTGGTGTGGTATGCAGAATAAGCCACTGCTACGATCCGTAGACTACGACGGAAATGATTGTGCAGTTCATTTTATGCCATAGTTGGTTTTATTATCATAACTGTGAATTGTTTTAGACAATCAGCCGAGTTTGTAACACTGCTTTATTACCAAAATAAGAGACATGACGCTACGTAAGCCTTGGTAGATGCTGTTTACAAATCCCGGGATTTCATTGCGATTAATCCCGGGATCGGGATTGCTTCAAATCCCGGGATCCCGGGATCGGGATTTCCCGGGGTCCCAACGCTACTCTACATGTATTGCATAGGAATAAATATTTGACTGCATTACTGAAATTTTAGAAATTTACTCCAATCTCGCCATTTTGCTTTGGGGGCAGGTTGCTCCCCGGATTATGTGTATAGTTACCAGTTTTACTGTGAATAAAGAATATAATAATAACACTGGTCAACAAAATAAAAAAAATGGCAGAACATCTGAGAGACGTTTCTGAGGTTTTCGAGGTTACTAATTTACTTATACTTACATGAGGTCAAAATTAAGTTTTTCAAGGTAAAAAAATGTCAAAATTTTGATTTTTTTAGGTCAAAATCTCCCCTTATTTAGGTAAAAAAATCGCCCTACTCATGACCGGAACTGCCGTACCCCAACACCCAATTGGGAGAGGGCTAGCACGAAGTGAGTCCAAAATTATTTCGTAAATGAATATAAATTATAGAGCATTATTTTTACAATATTTTTCGCGCATGCCACGATTTTCTGTTCCTAGATGTCTTTATTGTTGGGTAGCCTTACCCCATGAAAAATCCGCATGCTTTATAGAAATAGGCATTTCGGCGTCGGCCATTATCACGCTACGGACGCACCATGACATATGAAGTTCAGGCCAACATGGAACTCCCGAGAAGTGTGCCAAAACATTAGCAGCGAAAAAAACTTTGCCGACTACCCTTATGTAGACCGATATAGCCTAAACGGTATGTATAAATTTCCAAAGGCGCCTAAATGGCTGTCGCCAAATCTCCCTGTGCTGACAATATGAACCGCATAGAACAGATACTTCGCGCTTTGGGCGATAAGTCCACAAAAACTCGTTGACGACGGAGTATAACAAAATTCGCTCATAAGCAGTGGTGATAATGTCGGCCTATATCCTAATGGGAAGTGTGGTTCGTCACCAGGCGCGTAGCCATGGGGGGTTTCGGGGTCGAAACCCCGCCCTTCAGAAACGAGAAACTCCTCCTTAAAGGCGAAACCCCGTCCTTTTAAAAGACCGTTCTGACGCTAATACTCGGTTGCAATTCAATTGGTCGTATTATCAGTGTTGCGCGCGGCCAATTAACGAAGGCGTGTTGCCAATTAGCGAGTTTCGTCCGCGCGCACTGCACTGCACAGTGCACAAACGCGACACGATCTCCCGCTGAGATAATTGCGAAATCAGGTCATTTATTGCCGCGCGCTCGGCAATCGTTGCTAGCCTGATTTATCCCGTCCCCAACAAGCCTAGTTCCGCTGGCTTGAATAATCGTATCTGCAATAGGCCCTGTTCGCACGATATCATCGCTGGCCTACACAATGGCATCTGCATTGGCTTGGTGCGCACGATATCATCGCTGGCCTACACAATCGCATCTGCAATAGGCCTAGTACGAAAGATATCGCTAGCCTAACTACCGCGTCTCGGGCCTATCATGCTTGGGCTCCTATTTCCCGATGGCTTGGATAAAATGCCGTCAAGTATATGCTGATTAGCGATTGTGATTTAAGAGTGACATCTCGAAACTGAATGACATCGAATGTCCGCAACCACGTGAGAGACGCGTACGTAACATGCGTAATTGATTTCCGCTAATTCTTGGACATAACCTTAAGAAGCCGTGTGTCAAGGCTTCATTTATAGAAGAGGTAAGGTTTGAACCACCTGAAATCGGCGTCATTATAGCACATATTCCATAAAAACTCGTACATTTTGACTTGCGCAAATCGTCGCCGAGGCGACGTAAGACGCATCGATAAGCGCGCGTATTTCATTGCTCGACGGTTGATAAGCGCGCGTATTCAATTGGTCACGGCAGATCAGGGAGTCGCTAATTGACAGCACTTCCGGACTCGTCGACAAGCTTATCATACGCGTGTAATCGTCAACACGAGGATGTTGTATAATCGTTATTTACGCGAGTACTTAACCCTAATGAATTGATGCTATATTACTAAATTCGAAAAATATCGAAACCCCCCCCTTTTATTTCAAACCCCCCTTCTTTTTCGGCTGGCTACGCGCCTGTTCATCACCATATGGGGGTCCAAGACTAACGCTTTGGGATGGGAGCTGACGAAGTGCTGTTTCGGCCCTGAGTTTACTGGAATATAAAGGTTTTTCTTCAAACAAATCGACGCCGCGCGCTGTACAAGTGCATAACGCACCGTGTCAGTAACAAGTTAAACTACACGCTCAAAAGTAACATTGCGACAATTCAGGAATACGAGTGTACGAAGCCCACAATGATGAATACACAAAACTGGAAAGTGCGTATCCAATCAGTAATTGCCTTCTTATATCCAACAACAGCGGGTCCGTACGTCCCATTGACCAGCTCGCATCGCGACAACTCGTAGGCATACACAATAACACACTGTCCAATTTCGCGCTACAATTCAAAAACACGCATTTGCTCTTATAATTCAGAGAAGAGACGGTGTTTTGCGGCGTGCGCGCCTCCAAATCGACATGTGCACGTGCAGCAAGTTCCCGTTTTCATCGTTTCGCGTCGCTTATTTTCGTCTTATTACTAATTATAGTTAAATTGCTCAGTTCACACAAGCATGAGTCCAGTTTTGTGAAATGCACAGTAATCATTATTTTTGGTTGTTGCGGTGAATTCCGGGTATGACTAATATCCACAATACAGTAATTACGGAGTAAGTCGCGGTATATCTAGCCTACGCTGCGTTGACGCATGTATCAACATGGATAGTTGAAAACGTGGTGCCAACGAGGCAACGATTCTTAATTTTGTGATCGATTACCGTAAAATTATGGGAATTCAACCAATAGTAGAGGCATAGCATCTTATGAAATACATCGGAGCCGGTTCAAACAACCAGCTCCAGGTCCGGCTCCACTTGAATTTTATGCAGCGCTCCGGCTCCGCTAAAAATACACGGCTCCAGCTTCAAAGCCCTGGTACTTTCATATCGGAAAACAATCAACGCTGTATAACACAAACCCAGAGCATATTCACATATGCTATAGTTATGATTGACAAATAAGAAAACATGTATTTGGCCAAGTGTAACTGACATTATATATTTGCGATTGAATGAAATGTGCGTACTTCAATTCGCCGTTACAATGTATGGCGTCATAGTGAGTGGTACTAAAATATACTTGTCTCGGTCAGGCATTCGATTTTGCCCCGTCATACATATCATATTGACCACGAAGGGACGCGGACGGGTTTAGTTCTGGGGTGGGCATACTTTTTGGCTCGCAGGCCGCGTTCAAAATATGAATAGAGATAAAAATTGAGGTTGTTAGCCAAAACGCAATCTTTGCATTTAATTATACGGTGAGCCAGGAAATTTGGAGATAATATAAATGTATATACGCATCAGAAATTTTAACAAGATCTTATAAACTGGTCATCCTAAATAAATAAAGGTGAAAGTCGCTTGTGCCGATTCTTGCAACAAGATGGAAATTTAAATCTGTGGTTAACAATCTCTTCATAGATGTGCTGATTCTACTTTTGCTTTACGTCCAGGACACACAATGGTGACAGCATCATAACAATGTCACCTCTAAATAGGTTAGTAGTAGTACAAGATTGTTATTATAAATATACAACATAATCCTATTCAAAATCACGCTCGTGAACCGAATTATGTCATTTCTGTTTTGACTTTCTGTGATGTTTAGCAAGTGAAACCTTTAACAATGCGTTGGTCTTGGGGCCAGTCTATTGCGGTAGTACCAAAATTAAGAAAGAAACATCACAGTAAGACATTGCTTATCATTGTCAAGTTAAAATATATTAGAAAAATGTTTAGTGAAGTCGCCGCAAAAGTTAGATTTTTAGTACGAATTTTATCAATATTTTTCGTGAGGGTTTCGAGGGCAGCAAAAACGGTGTTGAAGGCCGCTAGCAAAGAATTTGGGAAGCTTTGAACTCTACTGACGCATTTGTAGAAGTATAGAACACTGTGCAAAGAATTTTGTTATTCTATCCATCATTGGAATTGATAGGCCTAGTAATCAGCTCGGAGAATCTTATCACAAATATCTAGATTCTAGATTAAGTCGAGACACATATCCAGAATCAACCCGCGAGAATATCAAGCCAAACTTACTTTTTCCTATATATCAGTAACAGAACGATCATGATCATGACAACAAAGATTCCAACAAGAAGACCAACCAGAGCCGCGCTCGACATTGCTGAAGCAGGTTCTAAATAAAATGTCGAATTAAGGACATTAGGATGACCCAGCGGGACATGAATTTCCCGTATATATTCCTTGATCAGTCGAAGGTTAAGTTACAAGACAAGATAATTTAAGACAAGCGGTCCAACCTGTTTCCGGATCGAGTGGGGTGGCCTCTGCAGTTGTAAGTGAAGATGTCTGTAGAGTCCTTGGTAGTGTCGTGTTCACTGCAACAGACTTCATTCAATTCAAAATAGATTCGTCATCATTTGAACATTATTTACAAGTTTTATCGGGGATATTTCCCTAACTTTCATAATCGAAAATTAAATTTAGTTGAAATTTAGTAACATTCAATATTATGATTATAACCGGGTTAAAGTCCATGCGTACAGCATAAGAATCCTGAACTTGACGTAAATCAGAGATGTCCAAAGTAACGGCCCCCGAGTCAACCTTTTTGGTTCTTGGAAAGTTGCCTAAATACAAGTGAACAACTGAACATGGCCCGCGAATGACTCTTAAGAAAAAATTTGTTGGACTTCACAGTTGCAACACTGGATTAGGGAAAATGTTTCTACGCATCAAGCCGAATGATGCATATGCTGGTTAAGAAGAATATACAGTACGCTGGATCCGAAATCAACGAGGTTTATCATGCTTTTATGATGCAGCTACAATCACCGCGGCAAGCGTGTATTGCGCAATATATTTTAAGAATGTGATACTATTCGATTCCGAAGGCTGACTTTGGAAGGTGTGATTCCACTTGGGATTAGAAATGACAGAACCGAAAATCAACATATAACAGCAGGCATTGGTGAGCCATAATCCCTACAATTTGGCATTTCGTTGCTGTAACAGCATGTGTTCGCCAATCGCCATGGTCGCTGACGTCGCATGAGGCTGACGTACGTTGACGTCATATAGTTCTTCAACTCTTTCGCTCCGCCGCAAGATGTCATCCTTGCTATGCATTGCGTATACGTTCAGTCAAACAGGAACCACGTTACCTATGATGTGAGGCCGCAGCCTTCAGCGCGGTTTTCTGTACTTGACTCGCATCAGGGAGTTTAGTAGCCTACTCGCTGAAGTTTTGTTTTCTGGTGCGTCTTCCGAATACATTATTGGTTCGTCAAATTCAAATTTTTAAGAATGATACCGCAAGATTGCGACGCCACGACAGCTGCAGATGCCAACAATCGTCAGAAAAGTAATGATCGCCAAGAGAAGGAGTAGCGTGTGAAATACTGGGATGACTGAGGTGTTTAGTTTTTGTTTTTAATCTCAGCGCTACTGTCTCAAAGGGGCAATTTTGATTTCGGATTGCGTGAAACGACCCAAGGGGCGTTATGGCGGGCGCTGGAGCGCTATGAGGACGTTGCAGAATAATGGTATAAGATCATTCCAATATAGTTGCTATTGCCAATTTACCTCCGACCAAATCCACCGATTTTTCGTCACCCTTCGCGCGAAAGATATCAATGGTAAGCAAGATATTAATCCACGAGCGCAGAGGTCAATTTATGTTACGATCTCTGTTACCAATAATAAAAAACGAATATGTGAGACAATGTGTCGGCTTCACCCGAGTATGGGGTTGCCATCAGCGCTCACAATGATCTAACTAAAGGAAGGTTGTACGCCCTATGCCATTCCTGCCGCAACCCTATACTCATCGGGCCTTGGACAGGCACTAGCATTGCTCATAATCGGCTGGATTCTTATTACATTCTTGCGAGACCATCGGTGTAACCCATGAGCTACGGTTGCTGTCTGTAGTTAATGCATAAAAATGATTTGTTCAACCTATGAACAGCATAAAATAATTTTAATTCAAGGATCCACACCAACAACACGAGATTTGGCATTCAGCGAGTAATCACTGTGGCATCTGTTCTCACGCGTGGAGTGAGCCAGTTATTGCAGCTATAGTCAAAGGCGGATTATACTTTTCTCATGCGAGTTCAAGCCGGCAGGTTGTCGGGATGGGTGAAGGAAGTTCTATTTACGAACGAATTGAAACAGATGTGATGGTGAATTAGTAGACCTCTTTAGGTACAAGGGAAATTTCGGGTCAGTAATTTGTAGTGCAATTCTCACCTGTAGCTGATGGAAGTGTTGAAGTTGCGTCCAGCTGTTTTGTTGTTGCTGGTTTTGTAGTGGACTGCGATGTGGAGGGGAGACTGGAAGGAAGTACACTGGATTGCGATGAGCGGGGGACAGTAGTTGGTTCCGCGGTGGATTTGGAGGTCGTCACGTGGGCAGTAGTTGCTTCCGCCGTGGGCTGCAAAGTATTGACGGGCACAGTAGTTGGTTCTGCAGTGGATTGTGAAGTGGTCACGGGGTCAGTGGTTGGTTCTGCGGTGGATTGCGAAGTGGTGACAGGAGCAGTAGTTAGTTCTGCGGTGGTTTGCGAAGTGGTCACAGGGTCAGTGGTTGATTCTGCAGTGGATTGCGAAGTGGTCACAGGGTCAGTGGTTGATTCTGCAGTGGATTGCGAAGTGGTCACAGGGTCAGTAGTTGGTTCTGCAGTGGATTGAGAAGTAGTTGCGAAAACAGTAGTTGTTTCTGCGGTGGATTGCAGTGTAGTTGTGAAATCAGTAGTTTCTTCTACAGTTGATTGCAATGTCGTTAAGGTAACAGCAGTTGATTCTGATGCCGTCGTCCAATCAGCAGTTGTAGTAACTATGAATGACAAGAGATCATTATTAGACCCAAGTCTTTCGATAGTGCGCTGCAACATTGTACAATTGTATCCTTCCTCTGTTTGCAGGAGACTATAATACGACCATGTTTCAGTTATTTTGATATTAATGTTTCGACCCTTATGGTCATTTCTACCAGGTCAATTTTTATTATTACGATTCCCGATCTTCCGATTTGTAGCACAGCCTCGTCCCAGTTTGGTTCTAGGCTTTTGTAAGACGCAGTCTAGACGCGTATGACGTGGTTAGGAGGAGCCTATAGTTATACTAGATGAACCTCCAACACTTAGGTAACTGGTGGGGAGATAGCGTATGTTGTATGTTCCACAGCTACAACGCCAATGGATTGGGAGTTCGAGTCCGACTAATACCGACTCCAGAGCTCATACCTAGGTACTGGAAGTTTATCTAGGCTCCTCCTCGTATGTGATCCGATAAACGGTGTCATACCAAAGCGTAGAACCGAAGGGGTCTTGCTACACGTCGGCATATCAGGAATCGAAATAAGGAAAATCAGCCTGGTGTAAATGACCATAGTACTCGAGAAACCATGAATACCAAAACAACTACAATACCACCCTATAACGAGTTGCTTACCTGTGACGCAATCATAGTCAACCCAGAGATACTCCTGATTGGATGGGCAGACGGAGCCGAAATTTGCGATACTTGCAGTAACGGTACAAGTGTTCTGACCTTGACAGAATGACCTTATAGTAGACAGAGAACTGGGGGAGATGCAATTGTAGGAGATTGCGCTACCACATCTGAAAATTAATTGATAATAATATATTTTTGTGCTTATGCTATTGCAGGTGTTACGTAGGTTAGTAGTTAAGACATGTGAAATTCCTTCGCGGCGCATGATTAAATTATGTGTCATCAAATATGCCCGGAACAATGCCATTACCCTCTAAGTCTTGAGATAAACTGTCTATAACCATTGTCTAACGCAGTGGTTCCCAACAGAAGAGGAATTCCTCATTCTTTGGGGATAATTTTGAGTTTAGGGGAGTAATGTCATGGATACACAATCGTTACATTGCAAATGTTACCTCATTAAATATCTTCCCCAGATCGGTGGAAAAATAATTAGCAAAGATTAGGGCAAGTGTACACATGCATCGAATAAGCGTAAAATGTTTTAAGTACGATGAAGTAACGATTCGTATTTTGCAACCATTAGATTAGTTCGACCACTCAGTTGGTACTAACACGTCTATACAGCGATATGTTACGTTGAACTGTTCCGGCGAACGGAACGTCTTCGGCTGTACCGCCTCTGCTGATAGATAGGGGTAAGTAGATATTCCCTTTGACGAGGGTCCTATATTATGAGAATAGACATCTACTACAATCTAGAGGGGTAGCAGACATCTTAGTTAAATTCTAAGATTTCTAAAATTTATGACTGTGATTTTGTGTGCAGTAATGTGAAGTGTAGTGCACAGTTCATGAATAGGCGTAGGAGGGAACGCAGCAAAAGGATGGGTACCACTCGTCTAATATCACAATGCGTGGGTTTCGTTTGGAAGCGACAATATTACGTTCGTTCATACATACGGATCGTGGTGCTTGTATCACGGGTGCTCTATAGCAGGGATGCGAAAAAATTAAATCCCAGCTTATCCGCATTGGACACCCAAATTTTTGATCGAACCGAATCGCATCACGGCATTTTTCAATCGAAACGAATTTAAAGACGATTAGCAATGTGAGCAATGAGCAGAGAACTAAATGGAGTAACGAAATCAACAGATACAATATGGTCTCCGGTAGCGGATATAATATTTGAAAACATGTAGGTAGCTATGGAGCTTAATTACATTTATTCTCATGACTGTAAGTCCGGGAAACATTTCCTCATTTCCGCTTCATCATACCGAGATATTGCTGATCAACTTTGGTGTGTTTTGATTTCTAAATACACCACTACACCTCACCAATCTTAACAGAGACAGTCTCTTACACTAAGTTTTAGAAGATATTTCGATAGCATATAGTCGGTATCAACTCGCGGAGCATCCGTCACTTCTACACCACAATTAAGTTCATCATTTTTTGTTCGGGGTATATGGCATCAGGAGCATCATGAATGACCAATGAGCATATTTCTTGAATGAGCGCTTCGAGTGCCAAACCGATCGAAGTGTTTGTATGCGTTGTAGCTTCATGCTGAAAAGGATCTGTGAACCTGACGCCCCGTACAAACGTCAGCTACAACTCGTTTAGCTACAATTACATTTGAAAGCTATAGGGATACTTTACAACTATGTTCGTTAAATTTCGACAGTACAAGCCGGCGAAATCTATAGGCTAGCCAACAGCAAACTTGTATTTCTTTCAAAAGAAGCTGGACAATCAAACTCAAATTAGTGGATTATAACAGCGTTTCGCCTCTCAGAAACTTCAATAGATCCACGTTCAACATGTCTAAAATCAAAAAGCAGCATCAAATGAAGTTTCATATATTTTCTTTTTAGTTATATATATTTGTCGCAATTGCAATTTGGATTATTTTGATTAATTAATATTGAATGTTCGCCGGTTCGCAGTATTTATCTTGATGTTTTACCGGTCCCCCAAATCAAAAGGGTTGAGAACAACTGAGCTAACAGGCAGTGTTGAGATCAAGTTACTGCCTTCCAGTCACGAGTCACCGCGAGACCTTGAACATTTTGACTGGAGCAGGGGTCACCAACACGCGGCCCGTGACGTCATATTTTGCGACCCGCTTCCTGATTTGAAATTTCGAAAGAACGCTTAGTAAAGCATTTTGAAATGCTAAGATTGATTTCAATTTATACATACAGTTGTTGTTGTTCTTCAAAGTATGCTATTGTCCTGTGCTCAATATTACCATTCCTCATTAGCTAATACGGCTTCGGCGATGGTAATATCATGCCATGGAGGAAGAATTTGTTGATATGAATGGACATATTGCCTTGGCGTGCAATGGCCCACCACTGCCAAGATCATGACGCTTAGAAAAAGATTTCCGGCTCTCCAGAAGACCAGGAATTACGAGGAGATAGTTTTCCAGTAAGTACCGTGTCCAGCTAACCCCAATATCGATTCTTTAGTCCAGGTGTGGCCAATCTGCGGCAGTAGAGGGAAAATTATGCGGCCGTCGACACATAATTCGATTAGGATGTGTCGACGGCCGTCAATATGCAAATTGAATTTACGAATTGACCTCCTAATGCAGTGGTTCTACCTTTTTGACCTCGCGGCACACTTTGAAAATGAAAAATAGTTCGCGGCACACTAGCACAGTGGTTCCGACCTCTTTTGGCTTACGGCACAGGCAAACTACCAGAATGCAGCAGTAACCATAGTCTTACAGAGTTGGTCACTGACGAAGTGCTGCTACCTTTTCGAAGCACTCAAGTAGGATTTTCTAAGCTTTCTAAGCTAAAGAAGAACTTTCTTCGCTTCCGTGTGAGGTTTTGAATTATCAGCTATTACCTCTGTTACCACATAACTGGCCAGCTGAGATCTCGTTTAAACTTCAGGTTCAGCTTAATTTCATAAGATTGGCTTGGCAATAAAGTCTTCCCACTACCGCATTGTCGATGTAATTAACCGTCGCGTCGAAGAGTCCAATCACGATCGCCACTAACAAATACAGAGGCGTAGAGGTCTATTAATTATACATGGATGCCAAACGCATTTCCACGCAGGTCGTGTAATAGCACCTGTGAGGATAGTATACCTCAATAGTGTTACTGGCAGCCACGCGCAGTTCAATTGTAGTTCCAACAAATCGGGATCCTAAACCTCAGCGGCGGGGAAATTTGTAACTGATATAATTTGATCAACTTTACTTCTCAATTCTCGAATTTGTCGCCTGCAACATAACGTTGCGCCCTGAGCCTACATTTTACCTGCAGTGCTGGAACTCTATCTAACAGTCGCAATGTAAATGGCTATGTTGGCAATTCTAATTCCAAATGAGTTCATTTCTCGATGGTGAGAATGCCTTCCTAGGTGTTGGAGGTTTATGCAGGCTCCTACTCGTCCTCCGATCTGCAAAAGCAGTGTCTTACAAAAAGTGGGCCGTGCTAAAAGTTGGCATCTCAGGAATCAAAATAAGTAATATCGGTATGGTGCAAAATGATCAGCGATAACGAAGACATGGCAAGAATACGACTACAAATAGATACAAAAAGGTCATCAACCTGCGTCATGTCCCAGTTCTGCCTCCGGTTCTAATGGGTGACAAGTAAAAGGCGAACACTTCGGCCAAACCGCAATATCACGGTCCAATTGCCCGAGTTTAGTTATCACTGTCCTAAATGCTACTATGTGTGGAGTCGGCGAACTAGCGTATCACACCCATTGACGGTGGAGGCCCCAGTTTGATTCATGGCAGTGCAGTAGCAAGTTACGAAGCGTCGCAGATTTATTAGATTCTCCGCCCTATACGTTGCTGTGCTCAGAGCGTCTTTACAATAAAAAGCCCAGAGAAAGACCCACTCCATGCCCTAATGGGAATGTCAGATTAAAATACTAGATTGAGATACCGGTAACTACGGTCTCCTCGACATCCTTATATCTGTTCACTGCATCGGTTTGTGCATCGCGTGTCTTGATCGGGCAAATTCCACAGAAAAACTAACAATGACACACTCAAAATTTGGATTTTTGTTATACTTCGACATAGTCTACCACATTTGCTCGCGGAACCCCTGGGCAGTCCAATTGGCACGCTGGTGTGCCGCGGCACACCGGTTGAGAACCACTGCCCTAATGAATGAGAGGTTTGAATTATTTTCGAATTTCTCTTCACGCTAGGCGCGGTTCAATGAGAGTTGATTGTCGATTTTAATATAGTAGTGACCTTCGTAATCTGAGCCCCACAGTACAGATGCGAACAGCAGAGGAAAATGATGCGCCCCGTAAAGAAATGCAAATTTGTAATCATGTTCTACTCAACACGAAGGAAAATTGTATCTGGTAGGCGAATCCAATATCTTTCCACTATACCGACAATACTGATGGGAGATCAAGATATAACAGACCGCAACAAAGGGGACTGAAAACAATTGACCCACTCAAAGATGCAGCACAGCATTATTAGCTTCCCTAAATTTTCTATGACACCCCCTGCATCAACTATATTGGTGAATCTGATCACAAAGGCAGAGGAAGGATAAATATTTGACAGTAATATGTGAAACTACACAAGTATTAATGACGAAATTCATTCATGAATATGAAGAAATTTCGTGCGCCTAGTAAGCCGATATGAGTAAATATAGATTAGTCCGGAGTTCACCGGCAATGGACATGGACACCTGGACAGTTTACCGTGGGTTTTTGGCCTCTCGTTATAGTTCATAACGACTATGCCATGGAAAGCGGCTGTAGGTTACATTGTAGTTACCATATTTTGGAAATTTGAAAATCGGTTACTTTTTCAAAATTTTCATACTTACAATACTGGAGTATAATCCTGAGAAAATGGTAAATTTTTCCTAACTTATTCGTCGGTTGACTAAAAAAAATAATTAAAAAAAGTTCCACTTCCCGGTTCAACTCTCGAAATACCCATTTCTATCACGTTTTGACTATAAAAATGTCATTGAGGCCCAAGTCCCGAAATGCATGTCGGATCGTTATTTGGCCGCTGATTTCCTATTTCTTAGTCCAATTTAACCAAAATGCTCAAAATAGAGGACAAATTCTCAAAAAAGAGGACATTTAGGCGCCCTCCGAGGACACCTTCAAAAAAGTCAAAAAATAGGGCAAATACTCTTAAAACAGGACGTATGGTAACCCTAGGTTATATAAGTAATCGAAATGCAGTCGTGAATGGCGAAAAGGTTGGCAACCCCTGCTTTAGTTGCTAAAGAGTGTTGCCAGTTATCGTGCGCAGCTCATATAGTTCAAAATAGAATGAAAGTGAGGTGATGATCGCGATATTTTTTGTTGTATTTGTATTTCTTAAGTAAAATATTGTTTCTTTTGTGCTAAATATTCCCGTCGCCCATGTTAAAGTGCTCAGAGTTATACTGACGTAGAGTTATCAAACGTGGTTGTTCTGCGTTGCCTATTTTATCTCGATATTGAAGTCATGCGGCCCGCGGCCCTTACGAATTTTGAAAAGTGAACAGCGATCCATTTTGAGTTGGCGACCCCTGGACTAAAGTCAAGTCAAGTCAATCGATTTTCGAAAATGACTCGAGTCAAGTCAAGTCACTCGTTTTATTGGAGGTGACTCGAGTAATGTCAAGTCAAGTCACGAGTCAAGTCACAATTCAAGTCAAATTGAATTTTCGAATTATGAGTGATGATTAAAAATCATAACATTTTGCTAGCTGTGTGAAAGGCAGATTAATTGGCCCTTTATCTTGAATCAATAATGAATATAAAGTTAAATATACATGCATAAAGGCGCTGCATTGCTCACGCGCACCTAGAACTGCTGATGAAATAAATGAGTACGGTAACTGTATAGTTATATATGCTACAGTCTGTTCTTATCAGCCAAAATAGAGAGGAACGAATACGAAGCCTCGAGAAGTTGATACAAATAGATATGGTAGCCTATACAATGCACATCCATGAGAATATAATCGCATAAACTATATTCGTTCGATTAAACTGTTCACGGGGTTGGTAAATGGGAGCACTGCTCAATGTAGGCTAAGCACTGAACATAATCCAAGAAACAGGGATCCGTTGCTATTACATTAATCTACTACTACTACCACGACAACGTAAGCGTTGATCATTTCGTTTGCGGACAATTAGTTGTGATGTAACAATGGAGGACTAATTTTATTAGTTCCATGCACCACAAAAATTGCGATACAACGAAAACATAGGGAGCTGTTGAAACGTCTTGGAGTAGTCTTCGAAATCAGACACCCACCTTGGCCTAGGCGATGTAAAGAGGAGGCATGCACACTGAATGAGAAGTAAAAGAATGTAATATCAAAATGCAAGCGAAAAAAATGAGTTGGTTGGATATATATCGCTACTGTTGTTGATATTTTGCATTGGAGTATGTTATCAACGGTTATTCGACATTGTGGTGCAATGCTGAAACCGTACAAGTCCTAGTTCATACGAAACATCGAAGTAAACAAACACAAAGTCACTTTATTGCACTAGAGCACTAAAAATTAGGAATCCTGTCCGGATCCGGGTCCTGCACTCGGGGAAAAAATATGAATCCGGATCCAATCTTGTTTCAGAAAAACTTGCCGGATTCCTGTCCGGTCAAAAGTCGAAAATCTTGATCCATATGTATTACAAATAGAATTGTACATCCACTTAATCGGAAATTGAGTCGCTTGGGTGAAGAATAGGGTGGAGTGAAAAAAAGAAAAATTTGAATTTCAAAAAGTGCCTCTGATATTTGGTCCCAAATCTTGAATGAATTACTTCTATCATAATTCCAGGTTCCTGCACCCTCTAGTGGTCGTGTAATTTCACCGATCGAGCCGAAAATAGCTAATTTTGCCATATCTTGATACCCGCTTAGGGGGAACATTGGACTAATAGCCTATATATTAATGTATACGATACCTAGTGACGACTCGGGCCACATATTGCCACAATGCTGGAGCGCATGTATCATGTACATGTATAGTCAAATGTATCAACTGGGGGGAATCAAATGATATAATAATCTCATAAAACTATTATCTTCCATCGCTTTGACAGCAATTTCGACGAGGACTTGCAAGGGAATATAAGCTTACGTTTTAACGCTCTAGGCCAGACCGGCCAATGTATATCTACGTTGATATTGAGCAGAGTGTAAAAAGGGTTCCTATACTTGATACCGATATTACCAAATTAACGAGTTATACAGCAGTAGCCAAAATTCCAATCGCATGGAGTTGGTTTTTATGATACAATAAACATATATGAAGTCAAGATTGTACCCGTACGCCTGCTACATTTTTTACATCAGACAATGGTACCAATTTCATTGATTGGCTGAATAAGCATCATTCGTTGACTACTTAGGAGTAGGGCTGGGCACAATGATTCGAGTACTCGAATCTGAATCGAGTATTAATTTTAATGATTCGAGTCGAGTAGTAATAGACGATTTTTTCGAGTACTGAAGTTATGCGCTCCCCGCAACTGAAATTTAATGTACGAACGATAATTCTAGTTTTCATACTATTTTCCACTGTGGAAGCCTTCAAACCTCGATTGGCCGTGTCGCAGCGTACCAGACATAGTACAAAGCAACGAACGTTACTGGAAATAACACATTTCCGAAGTCATTATCACATCACAACATTGTCAAGAAGTCATGCAATCAAATCGGTATGGTCAAAAAATACCAAAGTATCTTTACTGTGACGGATAACAGGCATTTTCTTCCTTGTGGTAGTATAAAAGGTGCATATTTGAACTTTGACATAATACATTATGTTGTGACGTCATACCGAGCGATACTCGATTACTCGACTCGACTCGAAGCGTTATACGTGATTCAGAATCGAATCACTTGGGTACTCGATTTTGCCCAGCCCTACTTAGGAGTAGCGTATTTCGCCATTGAAGTTGTGTGATTGCGGGTCAAGTTCACAGCAAAGAGACACTAAATATTCACAAACAGAAAGCTGGATATTTCGAGCAAGCTTTTGTAACCAAGCAAGTAATATTTTTGAGATTGTTAAGGTGCATGCTCGAGTAGTGTTGATTTTTTATGCTGCGAGCGCCATGCATATAGTGGCCTGCGTTGAAATGCAATACCTTTCAATCAAAGATGTTATAATGAAGTGAAAATCGTAATATACGAATAAGTTTCACAGTGTAGAACCTACCAAGGTTCGTTTGTGAACGCGAACCTTAAAATTAATGAGGTTCACACACAGAACGCGAAAGTGAATCTCACGTTCACACCATCCCATACGTCGCTACGGTTGCCGAACGGCACCTCTGTACCGACTCAATTACATGTTTAACAGTAATTGTGATTGTAATTGTATTGTAATTGAAGTATGCAAGGAAGTAATTGTAATTGTAATTGAAATTGAACTGAAATAATGTAATTGATCCAACTCTGGTGTGGACACAAGCAAATCATCCCGTCTGCGCAGCTCAGGAGCAAGTCCGCACCAGAGTGAGAGTGTGAATGCTCAATCGATTGCGCAACAGTGGCCAATACACTTGCGGTTTGCGCTGTTTCTCAACTGCAAACTCCAAACCACCACCACACCACCATCACCAATTTACAAATTTACATTTTCGCAATCAGTACAGCGATAGCTTTCGATTGATACCTGATATATCAAATTTAATGCTCGGCAAGCCGGTCAAAAATTACCCTCAAATTGCCTTTGTCGGAATGGAAAGTGTGACGTAGACCAATTTCACTGAGCCATGAAATTTGCTTGTGTCCACACCATATAGGACACTGGTTACAGTGTACACTAGGTACGTACAACAGCAAAGGGTTGAAGGCAAGTATTCGCGCCCAATCTTGTGACGTAGTTCGAATGTCGGTACTATGTTATTATTTTGTTTATTATGCAATAAAGTGGCGGTGAGTACACTGATTGTATCGTCCAAACCAATGGAAGAGTCATGATCCGTCAATCTGAATATGTTAAAGTAGTAATTCTTACCCTTTCTTCCGCCAGTGCCCCCATTCGAAAATTGCCTGGGTCTGACGCCTCCACGCCATATTTTAAGAACGGCAGCAAAACAAGTTCGGTCGGTCTTTTCGGGTAGGGACTTCGCTATTGGAAATAGCTTGAATCGCACCAGAGGACCACTCGACTTATTAACGCTATGATAATTGTATGTGCTATATTCGTGGTCAAATCAAGGTTGTTATTATAACAACCATCGGGTACGGGCTATACGGGCTCTGGTCGATTAACTTTAACGTGAATGTATTCCAAACAAAGCAATGCATAATATATAACGTTCATGCAAGGTTGCAGGTAGCAACACTAAACAGTATCATCCTTTTGTTAGGATGAAGAAATATTAGGAAAATATAATTTTGTAGCTCTCAAATACAAATATATTTAGTTGAGCAGTTTGGCCAAAAAGCTTCAAAGCATCTTTAATGGACAAAAGGCTCTCACCATAGTCCTATATGGTGTCGACACAAGCAAATCTCACGGTTCAATGAAATTGTATCACGTCACAATTTCCATTTGGCTACATGCAATTTGACGGTTATTTTTGACCGGCTTGCCGAGCCATGAATTTGATGAATCGGGTATCAATCGAAAGCTAACTCTGCACTGATTACGAAAATGTAAATTTTATTCCACTCATGGCCCTGGAACCCCCACAATCAGCCCCAAATTATTCATTGTTGAGTCGATTGGCAGTGTGACGCAACAATGCTGTCTGGCGAAACGAGAGAGAAACTCAAGAGCAAGGATGCGGCCGAGCGGCGAGAGTGGGATCAGCTGACGTCGCGGCAATAGCTATGTGCAATTATAGATAACTAACCTAGCTATGCTTAGCTTAGACGGAAGGATCTCTATAAGTTGAAGGATATTGCAGGAAAATTCGTAGGTCCCAAATACATTCTGTGGACCCAGTTCTACCTTTACAAATCAAGGAAAGGCTGGTAATGTGTGCTCGCTTTTAGCGAAGCGCCTATAGAAAGTATCAACAGCGCCACGCATCTCTGGAGCCCTACGCAACAAGAGGGCTAAGGTATAATCGATATCATAATAATCTGACATATCCAATGTAGACTACTTAGACGTAGCCTACATATCTCTATCAGCTGAAGGATATTGCGCGAAAATTGGTAGGGACCAAATACATTCTGTGGACCCAGTTCTACCTTTACAAATCAA
The DNA here is from genome assembly GCF_051294905.1 of Botryllus schlosseri. Lineage (NCBI taxonomy): Eukaryota > Metazoa > Chordata > Ascidiacea > Stolidobranchia > Styelidae > Botryllus > Botryllus schlosseri. The sequence continues at coordinate 19,274,612 of NC_137245.1, read as the reverse complement.
GGAAAGGCTGGTAATGTGTGCTCGCTTTTAGCGAAGCGCCTATAGAAAGTATCAACAGCGCCACGCATCTCTGGAGCCCTACGCAACTAGCGGGCTAAGGCAATCGATATCATAATAATCTGACATATCCAATGTAGACAATTTAGACGTAGCCTAAATATCTCTATCAGTTGAAGGATAATGCGCAAAAATTGGTAGGGCCCTAATACATTCTGTGGACCCAGTTCTACCCTTAAAAGTCAAGGAAAGGCTGATAAGGCGTGCTCGCTTGTACCGAAGCAAATAGAAAAAGTATCAACAGCGCAGCGTTTCTCTGCGACGCGATTGCACATAGCTATTGCCGCGACGTCAGCTGATCCCACTCTCGCCGTTCGGCCGCATCCTTGCTCTTGAGTTTCTCTCTCGTTTCACCGGACAGCATTGTTGCGTCACACTGCCAATCTACTCAACAATGAATAATTTGGGGCTGATTGTGGGGGTTCCAGGGCCATGAGTGGAATAAAATTTATATTTTCGTAATCAGTGCAGAGTCAGCTTTCGATTGATACCCGATTCATCAAATTTATTGCTCGGCAAGCCGGTCAAAGATAACCGTCAAATTGCCTGTAGCCAAATGGAAATTGTGGCGTGATACAATTTCATTGAACCGTGAGATTTGCTTGTGTCGACACCATATAGGACACTATGCTCTCACTCTCACTCTTGAAGTGATACAGTGCCTGTTTCTTCGATTTCGACACGTTGCTCGCTGCGGGATGTAATACCTAGTTCGAAACATTATGTGGAAAATAACCCGAGGTAGCGTGATGGGAGTTGTTTAACGGAGAATTGGCGATCTAAAGGTACGCGCAATAAATTTGACATGAATTTAGTAAACCACTGCGTACATGGAAACATGTTGCAGACAATTTAAACAAATCTTTCGCGCATGGCGCGACGAAAAATTTTGAGTTGTGACAGATTTTGGCGAATGATTATTTGCAATGAGAAGTTTGGGATATATAGACCTTTTGTTCTGCTATATAATTATATGTCCTTATTGCGACGCCATTTATTTCTCGTCAGCTTCACTCATACCGCCCCTTAGCCCAGCGCCCCCATAACGCCCCTGAGAGTTTCCGCCCCTTCAAAATCAAAATCGTTTCTTGCAGGGGGGGTCACTGGCGACAAGGTTAAGAAACACTGGGTTAACACTATGGCTAGATAATGCAATCGCAGCAATATTATCGCATTTCCCGCGACGTCATGTACGGTAATCAGCCGAGACCATGACCGTGACAGCACTTCGTCAGCCCCCCAAAAAAAGTTGGTCTTGTGCCCCCCCCCCCCCCCCATACGGTGATAAACCTAACTTCTGGGGAGCTTTGTCAGGCCCCCCAGACTCCCCTCACGCTATACGCATTTTGCCCCCAATATTCAGCTGCTCCGGGTCAAACTGTTTTTAGTGAGTTAACTGATATCGTTTAGGCGCGCGTATCGCGAAAAATTTATACAATTCATGATTGAATCGGTCAATATGATCGGTATTTGCATATATATTGCTATCAATTTCATATCCTCTCTCTGTTCACGTAATCAGATTTACCGGCAGAGCTGAATGAAGTGTGTTGGAAAAGGTAGGACCCCTAAATAATAATTAAACATCTTCGGGCAGCCCCGTGTGTATAATGACTTCGTTACATGATGCTATTACGTGACCTTTTATGTGCCATGTCAAAAGATATTGAAATCACCCAAACTTACTAAACTAAAAGACGCGCACGATTTCAAATTGGTATTTCTTTACTAGCAAATAATTTTTCTCTGCGGGATAATATTTGGCTTGTGAGGTTCAGATCGCCAGGACAGGAACATTCAGTGCCAGCCATTTAGGCGCCTATGGACAATTTAACATAGATGTGCAATATTGTGTATGGTATATGTATCGAAGTTTTCGGTTAGCCCAAGCGCAGTTCTTTTCGATCAAGGTCTTCTCGCTGCTGATCGTGCTGGCACACTTTTCGAAGTCACATGTTACATGGGTTATAACTTCATGTCTTGGTGCGTCGTGGCGCGGTAATGAAGGACGCCGAAGAGCCCATTTCGATAAATCATGCGTATTTTTTGTTGGGGGAAGGGCACTCAATAAACAAGATATTTGGCAAGACAAAATCGCGCCCGGCGCGAAAAAAATCCTTAAAAGAATTGCATAAATTTCAAAAATAATACATAATAATTATTGTTAATTCTCGAAATTATTTTGGGCCCCCTTCGAGCTCGCCCCCCACAATTGGGGGGGGGGGGGTTAAGGTGCAGCAGTTGCGGTTCTGGCCGAGACCACATGCTTACACAAAGAGTTTTGATTGCATTGAGGTAAGTCCAGCAAAAAATAAACTTGCCAACCCATATTGCTCATGCACTAAAGATTTTGAGTATCATAGGTATCCTACTCACCCACTTTGTCCACTATGTCTTCCCCAGTGGGCCGTGACGATGTTTATAATTTCATTTGCGCCGCAATTTGTTATGGAGCGCGTCTGATCACGGCATATACCTAGCCAAAGGGCCATACCGAAGCAAGGTTCCACGAGAAGTCAATTCCAAGCCGCTGTGCTATAGATAAGTCGATAGTATGATTGGCACTGCACGGTATGCTGTCTATTGGCTATCACTCCACACTGTACTGGTACGACACTAGCCGATATCGCCATTTATTGGTTTGACAGCAGCCAAGGAATGTAGAATAGTGACAATAGACCATGAGTTGATTTCGTTGCTAGGTCACCATAATGACGTCATATTATACAGTAAAGAGATCCAAGAAGAAGAGAGAGAGTACAGAAGACTGAATGGAGTTTTCCTTGAAAATAGAGAGATTTTATTACCGTGACAACCGGAACATTAAGGGTGAAGACCATGGGTGGAGGCTAGGGTGCAGACCAAAAATTTTACCTTAAATGAGACGCTGAACGCCGAAAACGCGCTCACGTAAATCGGTCTGAAATTATAGATAACTAACCTACGGAGATGAGTGACTTTATATCGTAGTGGATGATATATGCTGTTACTGTGTCTACACTGAAAGTTATGGACAATATTGAATCTTACCAGCTCCAGCTCATGCCTCAACAGGGTACACCGGTACACTCATCACAAGAAGCTTCTTCGTTGATATTCTAAATGAAGAGATTAATTGTGCAGACGTATGTTGCATATCGTCAAAACACGTGAAGAAGCAATGATGGCCTACCGGTGATTCTCCGATTATTTTTTCTTCGCCAGGCGTATCGACGCGATAATTACAATCCATTTCTGTGACTGTGGCCTGTTGGAGGTTTATCTAGGCTCCTCCTCGTCATATCATCCGTGCTACAAGTAGTCCGTGCTACAAGTCGGCAGTTACGGAATAAAAATTAAAAAATGGCCTGTAGTAAATGACCATAAGACGACAGACACCGTGAATACCTCAAACAAACATGCTATTACCGAGAAGGATAATACCGAGAATGGACATTACCGAGAATATACATTACAACAAACAACAACATGGCAGCATAGCCTTTACAAGGTTATGATGACAGCGTGGCTAGGTAAAACAAAATGTCATCAAAACGCCTTCACCACAATGTGGCGTTGAGGTTACATAGGAATGATGAAGGATATAATGTCGGCATACAATGGTGTGGACAAATCTCAAAGCTCACTGCGATTGGTGGATTTTTGACAGACTTGGCGAGCGCGAAAATTGATACCAACTGAAAGCTGCCGCGGTAGGCCTACTGATAGCGAAAATAAATAAAAAATATTCTGCTCATGGCCCTGTTGATCAGTGGATCAGCGGATTAGCGCCAAAGAGGGAAAGATTCTTAATTTCGCGAAGGCGTGCTGTTGAATTATGTGAACTCAGCAGATATGGTTGATACATATATAATAGCATCTTATGAAATACGTCGGAGCCGGAGCTACCCCTCAAATAACTGGCTCCAGCTCCAACTCCGGCTGAATTTTATGTAGAGCTCCGGCTCCGGCTCCAGCTCCGGTAAAAATGCACGGCTCCGGGGCTCCGGCTCCAAAGCCCTGGTTATAATGACGTTCGTTTGTGAACATGAACCTCTAAATTTAGGAGGTTCACACACAGAACGCGAACGTGAACCCCACGTCCACACCATCCTTAAAAGACGCCACAATGCTGAATCGGCATTTTCTGTAAACATACTAATATTGGGACTTTCAGTTCAAATTACAGCAAGTTCCGATTGGTTTGAAATACGGAAAGTCAGAAATTTCGGTATGAAAAAAATTCTGAGCATCATTCCTCAAAGTTGTCTATGAAGATTCCTTTGACCTTTATGGTGTGTAATAATAACATGAGTTAAAAGGTTGACGCTCGTATGCGGTGGAAAATTCAGAAAAAAATCCAAATAAAACAAGTCATAATCGCCCGTAAGTAAGTTAAGAGGGGTTAAATAAAATATATGTAACACAAAATTTGTCAACGAGTTGAAACTATTATTTTCTGATTTAGTATGGCCTAATCCAGGGGTGGGCAAACTACGGCCCGCGGGCCGCATGCGGCCCTCAACACCGTTCTGTGTGGCCCGCGAGAGTCTAAAGAAACTTATCAAAAATATTGATACTAAAAATCGAATTAATGCAGGGACATGATTAACCTTTTTTTAGTATATTTAACCATAATAATTTTAAGAGAGTGCTTGTCAAACGGAGGGGCGCACCCTCCTTGGGGTCGTGAAAGCGTCTGAAGGGGTGTGCAGCTGAACTCAACTAAAAAAAAATTTCGCGCTCCGCGCGATTTACATACGATTCTAGGGTATATACTTCTTATATTACTTTTATGTTTAATTTCTGGCGCGACAGACCGATATCATCAAAGTAATGTTGGGTTTGCATTGAATAAGCATATATATTATCTACATGTCATCGCTATATGATATAATCAAACGCCACTACTGCGTTTGGGTGTATAGTCCCAATTTTATATAGTGTGGCCCGCTAATGGATTCAGATGTCTAATGCGGCCCGCGAGCTCAAAAGTTTGCCCACCCCTGGCCTAATCAGTGGTTCTCAACCTTTTTGACCTCACGGCACCCTGTGAAAGGGAAAGATATAGTTCGTTGCACCCTAGCATTTCGAGTACCCTGGGTGGCGAGATAGCGTAGTAATACGTCACACCGCTGTAATATCAACGGGGTGAGGGTCCCAGTACGACCGAGATCGACTCCAAGATTCTTTTCCCAAGTGTTGAAGGATGATCTCGACTCCGCGCGCCATTCAACCTGCGTAAGTGGTGCTATACAAAAAGTCTTAAACAAAAGTGAGTCGCGCAATAAATTGGCGTACCAGGAAGCACAATTAGCAATATTATCAATACGCTGAGTGTTAGATTTAGCAAGACGATTATTAAGAAAAGAAAAGCGATAATCTAATTACATCATGTCATCGTTTGGCCCGAGGTTCTGATGGCGACGACCAGTAAAGAGGTAAACAACTTGTAAAATGCCACCGTATGTAGTTGAGTTGGCGTTCCAACGCCATTGATAGTTGAGGCCCCAGTTTGATTTTTGGCAGCAGCACGTTGGGAAGTGTTCGAGATTTATTTGAGATTCACCTCCCGTAAGTCGCTAACCGGACATCGGACAAAGGCCCAGAGACATACCCGATCAAGCCAGACTACGTTGTGAACGATATATTAGAATATATTGCAGAACTTCAATATAACAATAAATCAATCACGTTCATCTGGATACCTGCGCATGCTGGTATTCGTGGCAACGAAATCGCCGATCAATTAGCCAAAGACGCTGCTTCAAGAAGGGATGAAGGGAACAATCATGTATTACATCTGCGTGATGCACTGTCCGTCTTGAGAAACCATTGTAGATGTGAATGGGATCAGATATACCAAAGCACCGAGACCGGAAGAGCGTATAAGAATCTGCGACCATCAATTACCGACGATATAGTTCAAATTGGAACACGGCGAAGATACGTAATTCTACCGAGATTAAGAAGCGGCGATTGCAGACTGAATCAACATCTGCATAAGATCCGTTGTTCTGAGACTCCACTATGTCAGCAATGCAATGCAGAAGAATCTGTAGAGCACTTTTTGTTACATTGTGTGAGATAGCAACATCAAAGGAGACAACTACATCATGATGCGCGAGTGAGCCGAATAAATTGGGAGTTGGAAAGATGTTTTAACAGATCCAGCGATATTGCATAATGTTGTACAGTTCGTGATATCTTCGGGACGATTTATATAGTATAGCTAATACATGTTGTATATTCATTATTTGTATAACCAAATGTGTTGATGTCGTGTTTGTATATTGTCGGCTAGCTCCATATACTGAATGTGCAATGTGCATGTTGGTATACCAATAGAACTGAGTGATGCTGTATATATTTGGATAATGCAAATTCATTGTAAAAACAAGTATAGAAGTGGTGCACAACACCTGTGCCCTGATAAGCGCCACCATCACGATTCTTTACTTACAATAATAATAATAATAATTCATCCAATTCTTCATCTACTGCAATTCTGTAATCTGACTTAGACTCCACGTATTGCATATAGGAATAACAATTTGACTGCATTACTGAAAATTTACCACTCTTCTAGATTTCAAGACGCAGTGTGCTGAAATATATAACACCTAGTTCAAAACATTTTGTCGGGAAAACTACTATGTAGAAGTAGTGTGATCGAACTGTGTTAAGAGAGATCTTCACATCTAAAAGTACGCGTATGAAGCGTATATACGATTGCCTTATTCGTGGAAACACTAAATTAATCGTCGGTATATTTCGCGCAAAAATTTTTCACGATAATTTTGGATAATAATTGATGAATTTTGTTAGGAATGAATGAATTTTGCAACGAGATCTCAAGGCTATAGGCTTATAGAATAAATAACTTTGTATCCTTATGACAACTAATAACACCAATGGGTGCGGGTTCGAGTCCGACCGAGGTCGACTTCATAATTCCGATATCTAAGTGTTGGAGGTTTACCCAAGCTCCTCCTCGCCACTTCATCCGCGTAAGCGATGTCTTACAAAAAGCCTAGAGGTGGGCCGTGCTATTAGTCGGCAGTTACGGAAAATAATGAAGAATCTCGGCCTGGTGTAAATGACCATAGTAGTCGACAAACACCATGAATACCACAAAACAAACAAACTAAACACCATCCGTACTGTTACGCTATTTTTATTCGGCGACCCCCATATCGCTCTATGAGTGTTTCCGCCCCCTTTGAAATCCAAATCGCCCCCAGGAGTGCTGGCGGCATGGTTAAGAACCTTTGGCATAAATCACGACAAATCAAGATCGAACACCGCTAAATCGGGCATCCGGTTGAGATGATACCAGATTGAGAGACAGTATTGGTCGTTTCAGTATTATCCTATCTGTTCATCACATCACATTGCAAATTTTGTTACTTTAGCGGATAAAAATATTAGAACCACCGATTATGCCATGCTCAGAATTTAGATTCCCTAATTTTTGCTGTACGACCACCTTGTTTATCACGTTCTCTCATGGCGCCTCTGAGCAGTTCAATCGGCACACGATTGTGTGCCTTGCGGTCTTGCGGAGAGGTCCTATGCCGTTTTCTAAGTGTCTTGGTCTTGGCAGGTCTGGAACATTGCACGTCAAGGCAATACGTTTGCTGATGTCAGCTGACTCTCCATCGATGAAATGCTGTTGCCATTGCCGAAGCCGTTTCAGTTAGTGAGGAATAGTGTTGTTGGGCACAGGCGAATAGCTTATTTTGAAACAACAACAATAATTTGAAAGTGAAAATGCTTTATTTAACGTTCTTCCATAATCTCAAATCAGATCGCCGGCCGAGATTGTGGTGACCCTGGTATAATACAAAATGAGCCAAGCTTGTTGTACCGACGTTAACCATTCTCATGGTTATGGGAATTCACTGTGATTTGATATGAAATGATTTTTCCGGTATTTATTTCCCATTCACAACTTCAGTCAATTTGCAAGTTTTCGCGAAATCAGTAATTCTAATTCTAATCTAATTCGGAAAAACTGGAAATTTTCTAGTTGTCCAAGTCTGGCTATTAGACCCAAAATTCAACTGAGTGACAGGTATACGCATAAGTAGGGTTGCACACTTTGTTTTAAACAATATTTTAAACAAATACCATATAATTTTATTCGAAAAGTTGTACAATTATGTCATAATTGTATAAATAGTAATTAGCATAGTCAAAATAGTATGAACATTAGGACGATTTACACTAGAATAGTTTACATATACAATATAGAATGATTGGAACCCTCGACATCGTCGTTGCTTTCAACAGTTGGCACGCTGCTTTTCTATCACTTGAATCGAATGCATGCTCCGATGATGACGACCGTAAACCGTAAAATGGTGCTGCACGACAGGGGTCGGGACCCTTTTTCGTCACAAAATACATATTGACCTTTCAATTATAATTCCCAAATAACCATAAAATAATGTCAATTAACCGTGCCGTCAAAATTGAAGATTCGTGACGCCATGGTGACACCAAATCAAATTTCATTATGATGGATTCGTTGATTGCGCCACGTTTTATCTGTTGAAAGCTGTTGGAAAATGAAATAAAACATACTACAATCAAGCTTTGTAGTCGATTATTTTGCTCTTGTCAATCGGTGAACCTCAAGCAGACTTGCACAACTGGGTTTTCCAAATTGCGCAAATAGACCTAGAACTAGAACTATCTAGCATCAGAAGTTCATCCTCAATATTACCGGACCACAACTGACCTATCGATCTCGCTTTCCATGACATGCCGCCCCATTTCTTGTCGCTTTAATTTTTCTATACTATCTTCTTTACTTTTCATCCAGTGTGCATGCCTTCTCTTTACATCGCCTAGGCGAAGGTGGGTGTCTGATTCCATAGACTAGACTTCAAGTCGCTTCGACACCTTTCTATCGTTTCATTGTATCGCATTTTTGTGGTGTATTGAACTGATAAAAATAGCTAATAAACCAATGATGATCTAACCAACTAAAATACAACCAACTCGATCACTGTCAGTAGTGTTAGTAGTGAGCCCTTCTAGTTACCGACGGCCGCATGAATATCACGCAACAGAATACCGGTGTCACGATTCGCGCCAAACGACGCAACGAGTTTTCCAGTTATTTGGCAACTAATATTTTTACTGCGCAACTAAAACTAGAACTACTAAAAAAAAAAAACAATAGCTATAGTAGACGGTAGTTTGTACAAGTCTGACCTAAAGAGATATCAAAAGAAATGTCCATTGATGAATACCTTACTACTTATCTGAGTCGTTTAGATAAAATGTGTTCAATTACCTTAAAGAGGGCAGTGATTTTGCAAGGGCTATGTTTTGAACGTATTTGTTTTAAAGGTATTTTTGTTTTAGACGCAACCCCAGGAGCAAGTAAATGACGAAAAATCCTGTGAAGCAGGCGCAAAATCTATAAGTAAAAAGCCGAATTGCTAGAATATTGCATCGAGTGGTGCTGCAAAGTGAACAACGAGAATTATTCCACTTCTGCTCCTCGTGACCTGGCAGGTGCTTCGCCTCCGCTTGGATTACCAACTGCAAAGCGGGCAACGTCAGGGAGACTGTTTGACCTTTGCGGTGTTTCATTTCCGTCGCGAGTTAACGTGAAATGAATGAAGTTGCTATTGTCTTTTCCGCGAGTATTCTTCTTTTTCAGCCTACTGAACCGTGTCAGTTCTGGATATGAAAGTTTTATAGATGTTATTTTGATGCTATCGTTATATAGTTAAGTTAGGTTCAAATGATGAACATTGCTCTTAATGTAGGTGCGCATGCACACAGTGCACTAGGGTTATGACTTGAAAAAAAATCAAAATTTTGTGTGTCCTGTAGTCACAAATCATGAGCTTTTGTGTCCTGATTTCAAAATTCACAAAAACTAAGACTGTTTGAACAAAAACCTCCCGCACAAAAATTTTCAAGTTTTCACTGTATAAAAAGGACAGGCTTTCTTTTGTAAATACAGACTATATAACTGACACAACTCCAATTGCGAAGATTTAAAATAGTATTTTGGTAAATTGTTATTTCCCAGATTGAATTAATCCTATCCTGTTCTTGTTTACAGTCGAAATTAAATAATTAATAAATAATTATTAATTTCGATTTTAGATGCAGACTGTATATATCGTATAATTTCAATTTGTCTGACACAAATCAAACTGGGTGTTCAAAAAGGCGAAAAGTCAACAACTCAAGATATGTTCAGCGGTCTAGAAAACTGATTAGAGGAATATGATGCATAGGAAAATTTGGAAACGTCATATCATATGTGACGCAGCTTCTGTTTATACTGGACGGCGGAATGGCGTTGTTGTGAAACTGCGAAATGCAATGATGAGGAAGGGTTTTCATAAACCACAATATATTGGTTGCCAACATCATATTATCGATTTTAAAGCATATATCAGAGTTCTTCAATCCAACGTCTTCAATAAATCCAACTCTCGGCTACAAATTTGGAGATGACGTGGTAAAACACTACGAAAACTTGGTACAATCCACCAAGCCAGAATTTCAGATGAAAATATCAAAAAAACAAGGATGGAGGAGTTATTTTAAATTTATCTATGGGCTGTGCAGAGCATGCCGCTCTTCCAAAGAAAATAGTAGATAACCACTAATCAAATGGCACAAACTTCCATTTCTACGCAATGCGAGATGGAGATCAAGGGCCATGATTGCGTACTTCCAAATCCCCAGATGGAGAGTAACTCTGGAGATATCATGCTTATTCATTGCAAATAAGTGTCAAGAAACCTGGTATTTTAACCAGATGTCTAAAGATGGAATATACTAGATCCCGCCCGATTATCGGTTCGCCGATAATATCGAGACGGTATAACACTTTGAAAGAATTATCGGTATCGGCCATTGAAGCTGAAAAATTATCGGAATTTTCGTGACGTCAAAACATGGCGGTAGGACGTCAGAAAACTACCATCTTTGACCGCTAGACTAAGAATGTTGATATATTTCATCTAGCTCACACTTTACAGGTGTCCAGATGAAGCTTTGCTAGTTTCTTTCATGTTCAAGTATAACAACGGCTGTAAAGATGTTCAAATAAATGCTCTGAATCTTTGGAAATGTGGTTATGTATATCCAACTTCTTTTGAATATCGGCTGAATGTATTGGCGTTATCGATCAAGGTGTGAAATATCGGTTTTATCGGTATCAATCCGAAATCTAATATCGGTGTGGCTCTAGCTAGAATATACGTAAGATTATTTGCTGCTATCTTTGTGCTCGAATATCATGCAGCTATAAAGTGCCTTAAAACTCCACTGTAAGTCGGATATGTCCGTTGTAGGTGTCCCTGGTACTAACATAATTAACAGAAAGGGAAGTCTAATTGATGGATGAACTTTACCAGAAGTGCAAAAGGACATATATTGAAGATTAAATTTGTGGCAAAGAATACCTTTGAATTGTAAATTTTTTCTATATTTGGACCAGATCTGAAAATTGAAGTTATTTTGTGCGGAACGTTTTTTCGATTTGAATAAAATGATTATAATTTTATTAATTGATACCAAAATGCTCATTATTTCCTGCTACAGGCAATTTTTTTCAAGTCATAACCCTACTGTGCACTGTCCACCAAATAGTTCACAGGTGGATACTGGGAGTAAAACAACATTTTGAACCCTTAGTCCTTAGTGGATTTTATGGAATGGTAAGTGGCCTTGGTTATCCTAGGGAGCGATATAGGTTTTATAACGCGACTCCTATAGGCGAAAGTTACCCAATCTCAGTTAAATTTCTATCCTAAGCATGTAATATGTCACCAATGTCCAAAAATGGAAATGTATATATAAAGCTGTGCCTGCTCCACCATATTAGAGATATCAAATGGTTCTATCCGTATCGGCTAAATTCCAGAAATACGGTTCGATATCACTAAATAATCACATTTATCTTATCTAGAACAGTGGTTTTCAACCTTTTTTTAGCTCGCGGACAGGTAAAATTTCAAAAAATATCTTGCGGACCGGCGGACCTTCAAAAATTGAAATCAATTCACCATGTACAGTATGCAACCGTCCCTTTTCCTGTATGGCACTATAGAGAGCAAAATTTTGAGGATTTCATCGTAATTGAATATGTTCATGATGGTATTCATGTAATTTTACGGTAGCGAGTGTGCCTTCAGAGTCGGGGTAAAATTGCCATCCCCAGATAAACTTGCTACCTTCGAGACTCGATTACATTATTCCGCGCCGACGGCTGTGGATAAAACGACTATATGCCAACTCCAATAATATTCTTCTCTTCGATAGTATCGAGAAATTGAGTGTTTCAGAGTCAGACCAAACACCTTGTCGCGCTATCTTGGCCATGTCCCACTACCACCACTACTGCAAATACAAAGCACCGTACGAAAACACCTGATGACAGCCACACCCGACCACTAGGGCTGGGCATAATGGTTCGAGTCCCGGAATCTGAATCGAGTGGTAATTCTAATTATTCGAGTCGAGTATAGTGAGAGAGGATTTTTTCGAGTAATGACACTATAGATAACTAACCTACGGATAGATGCGCATCACGTGATTCACGGTCGAGTGATGCTACAGTCGCAGATTTGAGGTCGCTTCATAGCATGAAACGGCAACGCAATTGCTAACCCCATAGATGACGACCAGAGCGCTCAAATTTATTAACGTTGATATTATTCGAAAGCTACAGTCGCGCTGATTCTGATAATATACATTAAATTTTCATCAAAGCAATGTAACCACCCCGAAATAGCCTTTAAAGTCTGAAAATCGGCATTGTTCTAAAACAATCGCAACGACGCAGCACAATGACCATAACAATGGTCCTTGCGTGGTTGCGATTGTTCAGAACATTGCCGATTTTCAGATTTTGAGGGGTATTTCGAGGGGGTTCCATTACCCTGATCAGATTTTGATGTATATCATCAGAATCAGCGCCACTGTAGCTTTCATATAAGATCAAATTTATTAAATTCGAGCGCTCGGGTCGTCATTTATGGGGTTAGCAATTACGTTGCCGTTTCGCGCTATGAAGCGACGTCAAATCTGCGACGGTAGCATCACTCGACCGTGAATCACGTGATGCGCATCTATCCGTAGGTTAGTTATCTATAATGAAACGATACGCTTCTTGCAACTGAGACTTAATTTACAAACGGAAAATTATAGTTTCGACCTTGAAACCTCGATTGGTCGTATCACAGCATGCTAAACATGTAGTACAAAGCTATACGCACGTTAATGAAAATGAAAATATGTGAAGTCGTGTTTAACTCACAGCATCGTCACAAGATGCATTGAAATATGCATACTCAAAATAATACCAAATAATACATAATATGATGTAGAACTAGCATTATACTGCTTTTGGTCGCATAAAGTACATATTTGAACTTCCCATGTCTTTCAAACTCCTATGACCTAATAACCCGGGATACTCAATTATTAGAATCAACTCGAAGCTGATACTCGATTCAGATTCGAATCACCAAGTTATTCGATTTTGCCCGCCCAGCCCTACCGGCCACCACGACAATTAATGCATCAAAAACGGGTGATCATGGAAATTGCGCGGTTTAGGGAGTCAGCTCGAAATTGTCGCCCGCATGTCGTCGGCAAATGTTGCCTCACGATGCGGTAAATTACAGAATTGGTGAAGTTCTAAATCTGTTTATAACTTGATTTTTTGATTCTGTTTCAATAGACAAGTCTCTAACATCTTGCACTTTGCAATTAAGGTATAAAATTCTAAAGTGTCGACGCGGGCCGGCGGTTGAGAACCACCGCTATAGAAGGTACTTCGTGAGTTCATGTTCTGACAATACCATACAATACCATACAATCATATGCACCCCGGTCAAAATTGCTTCAGTTTAAGCAAACAACCCCGTGAGCCCATCACCATTCGACCACGGATTTGTAGATGACGGGTTAAACAAGATCGGGGAGGGGTTCCTTTTGACCTGAAGTAGAATGATGGTGCATACGCAAAGTGTCTACATTTCTGTCGTAGCTCTGTTTAGTTAGAGCACGAGTGCAAACGACCGATGAGCTAGACACACCTGTAAATTTAGGGAAGGGCATTGCTAGGAAATTTACCAGTCAATATCTCAAATGTTCATCAATGTCGTTTCTCTGCTCACAAATAACAACGTACGCCTTACCTGATTTGTCTAATTTCCGCTCTAAGACTGGACTGGCGACTGGGGAAAGATCAGCTTCACCATCAACTGAGTCCGTTTGATAGAAGCTACCTCTGGTCCTCGGTTGTCGTGTTCCGGAGATTCGCCTGTTTCTATTTGAGTGCAAAGACGACATTATCCACCTAATACCCACCTCTTCGACGAAACATACATGACGAAACATCCAATTATAATGATCACCGCCAAACACAGCAATACGAAAGTTACTCCAAATGCGACAGCGAATTCCTTGCTGCTGTCTCCGGCATTTGTAAGCCAGGTTTCGTCTTTGGGAATATCGGTGACATCTAAAATCAATAGCGAGATAAGTGGCGTATATTCACTATTCGGAAACACGTTTGTGTCATACTACTATGTTCTCTCACGGTCTTCGGGGTCGCGGATATGAAAATGTAGAATACTCGGAAATTGAAGTCGTTATTTCCGTTCCCAACGGTCTCGATGCTGATATTTTGGAATTCCTCCTGTTTCACTTTCCAGTATGTACAAGGATGGTCTTCGAAGTCATGGCTCTGTTTAGTAATCGCATCCAAATCGATAATGTTATTGTTCATCGTGAATATGTAGCATTGTTGTCTCATATTGCAAGGCTTCTCCTTTCCATCTGCGAAGGAAACTCACACGTTCGATGAGCATATATACATATAGTCATAGTCATGCTACGCGCATAGGCAAAGGATCGCAATTATGCCCTCTCTTTTGATTGACCTTCGCTAGAATCTATATGTAGAGGTGGTCAGTAGCGAAGTACTTCTTTTTTTTTTGCAGTACTAAAGTAAGTCTTGCCTACTTGAATTAATTACTCAAGTGGCTTTGCCTTTAGACTACTTCCACTTCTATTTAACGGCCTTTAAAGTAAACTATTTATTTTAGGTCACTTTTGGTGTTGCAAAGTAAAAATAATTTTTGGATTGGTTTTCATCACTTTTGCAATTTAAATTGTCATGACAACCGAACAAAATAACTCCCGTATCATGGGAAGTGAATATCATTCCGAAAGAGGTATCTATTCGCGTTGTCATTAGTCATTTTGTGTTAGCTGTTATGTATGATACATCTTTCAAGTCGAAAGTAGCCAATTCCGTTTTATTATACTAAAAGTATGCGACGCTTCGACAAAAGTTACTTGTGAGACCTCTCACTTTCTATTTGTACTTGCAGTAGTTCTGGAATGCTTTGGAAGTCGCTACTGCTGCTTGTAATTGAGTCGAAATTTACCGTACTACCTCTACTTCTACTTGGGTAGCTATATTGCTGACTACTTTGACCACATGTCCCCCACCATATCTCCATTCTGAGTACAATGGACATGAAGGGTACATTTATAGACAATAGCCAGAGCTAATAAGTGAACAAGAACATAGGTCAAAATATGTGGACCATAGCAGATATGTAAATAATTGAAACGTAATATTTGATTCGTACATAGACTCTTACTTAATATAACCGTTGCGACGCACTCGCTTCCATTACGGAAATCGTATTTGAAAATACGCATGTATAACACGTGATTTGGAAATCGGCTGAGTGTCCAGAAGCAATTTTGCTCTCTAGTAAGTTCTTGGTCTTCTTTTTCGAAGCCGATAGATCCGCTTTTGCTTTCCGTTACGTGTGGGATATCGCAATACGCGTCGATGCTCGTAAAAACTAGAGATATATGGAAGATTCAATGCCAGAATGAAAGTGCAGAAGAACTCACACACATAAAATCATACATGATCAAGTACAGGCCGAGGAACATAGGAAATTGACGGCATCCGGAGGCAAACGCATATAATGCTATGCTACTCAAGTTTGAACCGACAAAAGGGTTGAAAAAACACCGACCATAAATCAAATATTACTATCCTGCATTATAGGTATAAGCAATCCATCAAACCAGTCAAATGAAGCTAATTTTGTAAAGCGCCACCCCAACTATGGAGATAAGTAAATGTTCAATTGTTCACGTAAGATTTAGTATAGTCCATCTAATTCCCTCTTGCAAGGGTGGTTATCTCAAAATAAAGTAAAAAGATCGCGCTCTATTTGAGCACAGTTGTGCGTTTTTTGTCCCTCTATACTTGTTAAGTATGTTTTAATCCCAGTTGTAATTTACGGTGACGTGCGAGCGAACGATATATCCTGCGAATTGATAGTATATACGGCGCACATCCGTTATTCTCGCCAATAACATTACCAAATAGAAAACGTAACAAGCCTATCTATTCTATTGGGGAGTCACGATTCGCCATAAAGTACGATACATCAACTCGTCTCTACTACTTTTCTCATTTCAACTATGAAACGTATAATACCACGGATATAATATGATTCACAAAACGCCTGTGCTACTACCAGAAACGGAAAAATCTAAATTTATATTCCGATTAGACAAATAGCACGTACACTTGTCCACTGTCCATCAAACCATCACCTAATTATTGCCTATGACAAGAATATCATGCTAAGATCCACGATGGATGTCTTCAACACGTTCATCAGTTTGTATTTACTTGTCGGAAAAGGTATTTAAACGTACCACAGCTGAAATCATATATAAAATAAATGAGGCAGTTCATTGTCGAACTTTTTCGCGGCTTAGATCGATAAAAGTAGGCTTACAGGGTAAATGATAGAGCAAGGAAAATGAGCCGGTTTTAATCACCTGTTAACAAAATGACATTGAATATCATCTTCGTCGTGCGGCGCCAATAGAGTCAATTTTTTGTATGTTATATACTTGGCCTGAACTCAGCGAATGCAGGTATTGTATACGTTTTGATAAATGATCATGCACATCTAAAGTATAAAATAGAAATTTACACTGATATATATGTATATATATATGTGTGTGTATAGAGTTATGCGGTTGAGCTATGTGTGGTTATTAGGGCGATTTTTTTGACCTGAAGAATGGAAAATTTTGATCTAAAAAATCAAGATTTTGATATTATTTTACCTTAAACATCTTAATTTAGACCAAATTTGACCTAAGGTATGCAAATTAGGTGTTTTCCCACATAATGTTAGAATTGTACTACATATATTGATTCCCGGTTGAAACTGTCTGTCCTTCCGAAGTAGTTTGGCCTGAAAAAAAACTTTTTTTTGATTCAAATTACAAATATTTACACGAAGAAACTTTATTTTAACGACATTTGGCCCTATGAAGAATTCCAGTAGGTACGTTACGCATTTTGGTAGAAATATTTAAAAAGAATTGTAGTACAACGAAAGATACTTTCCTACATTCTCGGGTACAGTGTATGTCCTTACTAAGTAGCTTGCTAAGAATGGAGAAAGAACGTTTAACAGTATCAGTTGGTTGCTGACCACAATGAAGTTGTGCGTACACTGCTGGTGACAAACAGTGTTGCTTCATTCTGGCTAGAACGGTATAGGCTCATAAAGTAGGCTACAAGCTGTAAAATGTCAAATGATAAGTTCACCTACAGTACAAAATCTACGATACAAACGAAATGCGGGTTGCAAAAAGTTTTAACTTTGTAAACAATTTTGACATTTTTTGACCTAACGCCAAAATTTTGACAAAATTTTGACTTTTTTTGACATGTCAAAAAAAATAGCCTTAGTGATAATGAACTAATTTATCCCAAGTCATGTGAGATACAAGCCGGTGGTGTAACGTATTGTTCCAGTGTGTCGATGATATGCTGAGCATTGGTGTCTATATTGTGTCCACGCGTGCGTGTAGACTAGGCGGAAACAGATGGCAAAACGTTATCAATCGAATGCAAACGCACGATTCCGACGTGATGCTATACAATCGTGATGCTGCTGTGGTGTTCAAAATCCAAAGACTGAGACCGAATTAGCCCGTCTTGTATTTCCAAACTCAAACCAGTCAAGCGTTATACGTCCACATCCATGGTCGTTCAATGTTCAAATAGTTATCGATTGATGAATAGACTGACCGTTTTTATGTTATAATGTATTTCAGTTCTAACATCAATTATCTTTTATGACCAAAGCGCTACAGTACAGTGGATAGATCTCAATGGTGCAATATTTATGTCACAAAGATGTGCAGTTGTGCACTGTAAAATACTATACTAACCTTTTATATCATGATTCTGTATTAGCCAGCTATCGCATCGCATATCAGAGACTAATCTCGAGCTTCACAACAACGCCAATTTTAGAGGACTAATAGCTGGCGATTCCTCCTCATAGTGTTGCAGCAATGTCTCATTAACACAAATGGCCGTCTTCATATAGAAAGTTGCTTAACTGCGCAAATATGTGATCTTATCTTTAGAATGGAACAGTATAGTTCCGTTGAAGAATCTTTCCACAAATCTGCGAACCATTGCTGCATTTTCTGATGTTATGTGTTGCATTGCATCCATGCAATTGCCTCAAATACTGTCCACCGACACCTATATGCTATCGAAGCTCCTCAGTTTTAGCGCGTAGTCAATAACAGAACAGATCAATTGAAAATA
The DNA here is from genome assembly GCF_051294905.1 of Botryllus schlosseri. Classification (NCBI taxonomy): domain Eukaryota; kingdom Metazoa; phylum Chordata; class Ascidiacea; order Stolidobranchia; family Styelidae; genus Botryllus; species Botryllus schlosseri. The sequence goes on along the minus strand of NC_137245.1, from coordinate 19,255,900 downwards.
ACTGCTGTTTAATCCACTGATGCGAAATACTAGGTAGCTGTGTTAAGAATTAGGTTACTTCATGCAGCAGCCCGTTCGCTAATTTCGTCTAGGCCTGTATGTATATTGTATAGCTACGGTTAACGAACTTTTCCCTATTCTACCTCATTCTGCACTGTTAATGTATCCAGGGTTGCTTACATAGTACATGCAATCGGCATAAACTTTTGACAAAACAATACGGAATTCGTCCATCATCCTGACTCACGTCCCTGCCCAAACCATGCGTTTCATGACCTAACGCATTTTGTCATCGCAGCATGATTCACGGCGACACGCCAGAAGGGCTTCACTTCTGGAAATGTGCATTGTTCATTTTGCTCTGCATGCTGCTATCACAGATGGGCCGTACTCATTTACAAAACAGCCGATCTCCAACACTCAGCAGTGTACGATCACGAATTCTGCAACGCCTGCATCTCTACAAATGGCTTTTCGTGTGACGTTGCGGAAGATGAACTTTATGCTGACAACACTGCTCTATGGGAAGAATTGATGCGTAATAGTGGAAACGGAGTAAATTTCATAAGCATTTTCCCTCTACAAAGCTGCGTTCTGTAAACTTAGAGATTCTGTTAACGAAGCACTCGATTATCCACAAGCTACGCACATTCGGTGTGTGAGAAAGCACTTTTATGTCCAGTCTCAGAAGATTTCCTCATTGGCATCGCAATTTATTGTCACCAAGATGAACATTAGGTCATGCGGAAGCTGAATATCATATATTTAACTCATGCTTCAATGAACAATGGTTTGGAGGTGTCGACTGCGGTGCTACCGTAGGCCTTGTATACGGACGAATATATAGGCTAAGCAGTCCAGTGCCGCGGAGTCGGTAAATTTTAGCACCGACTCCAAATCCGACTCCGACTCCACACATTTTCAATGGACCGACTCCGACTCCTGAGTCGTCTTTAAAAATACCGACTCCTACTCCGACTCCGACTCCAACCCCGACTCCAACAGTATTACCAATGTACTTCGAAAATTATATGCCACAGTGACGGTTAAATGACTATCACATAACTATTAAACATATGCAAACATATGATTAATGATGGCATGCAAAATTGTTTCACTGTGGCACAGCTCAAATTATTCACCATGCATGAAAGATTGCCTATGTAAATTTCCTTCATTGTTTCATATTTTATCAGTTTTCATAACATGGACTCTCTAATAACCTAATATGTATGAATCCTTCGAACACGACATACATCCCATACTGTATAATTAAAATGTAAATAAAACAATCGAAGTGTTGCTCTTGTGTATGAGTCAGCAACTATAATACAGAGATGCATCTTACTAATTTTCTCATCACACACTATACTGATCAAGCACAGACACTCTCACTACTAACAATCATTGGTCATAAACGAAATTTAGGAAGTAGTCATATAGCATATGTCTAGTCTGCATGCACTTAGTCAAGTATTCAAGGACTAGGACTTGCAGTCTTTCTTAATCATTTGTTCGACACAAGGATCTAAGATACACCCGTAAATTTGCATTGCTCCAGCTCCGGCTCCGGAGCTTTCTTCTATCATACACTAGCTCCGGCTCCAGCTCCGGAGCCGCATTATTACCACTGCTCCGACTCCGGCTCTGAAAACTATCGAAAGTGCCTGTGTATATCTGGGGTGGGCAACCCGCGGCCTGCGGGCCATATGCCCGAGAGCTAATTCCCCATTATATTATCGAAATCCTGTTATATTATCGAAATTGAATTGCTCAGATTGTGAACTTGCAAGGCCAACCAAATATATGATTAGTCTGCATGGCCGCGACACTTGGGATGTTGATGACTAAAATATCATTTCTGACGCATTGGCAGATCCAGGGTCCAGTAACATTTCAAGTAAATCGTCGTACATTACAATAAACCAGAAGAGTAGTAAAATTTTTCTTCACGCTTGACGTGTTTAATTGTCACACGATTTCTTGCTTTGTAGCCTACCCGTCCTGAAAATGAAAAAATGCCTGATTTAGTCGATTGAGTCTAACTATATTCGCAATTACGAGAGAAAGTCTTGTCGCGTTTGCGCTCGCAGAAAGATCGTCGACGAGGAAATGTAGGCACAAAATGAGTGTCGTATACTAGCGGAAATCTTCGATATCGATATGTCCAGATGCCGAATAGTCCTGTCCTTGCAAACTGAGTCCAGCGGGCGGTATACAGTCGACCCGCAATGTACCAAAGCAATAATAATATTAACTTTGAAAATTTTACGCGCCTGGCGCACATAGTGGCAGCGCACTCGTTCGTCAATTTCATGTGGCCCTTTAGCCGAGGAGGTTGGCCACCCCTGGTCTATATAGATTATTCATTTACCCGTAGGTTAGCTATCTATAGTAATCTCGAGTCTGCCAGCCGTCAGTAACATCGGATGCAGCAACGAAGACATAGGTGTGGCCGGTCGGCTTGTGGCGTCATAATGAACACCTGTCTATTGTCGAAAACATCATAGTTGCACCAGAACGCACTTCACTATGTCATTGCTGTGTACGGTATGAAAATTCTGATGCAGCGTTTTAACACTGGCACTGTACTCGTTAACATTAAGCCATACAGCTCAATTCAATCTTTAACTTAGCGATTATTATTCAACTGTTACTGTAGTAACAGCAATATGGGCGGAGATCACTGCCTGACCAATTAAAAATTCGATTTGTACCAAATGGCTATAATGGTTTGACGTTTGATATTGGTGCACTATGATATTTTCCCATTGAAAAGAATCGAATAATCGAATTAAACACTGTGCCATGCACATTGCGCCATGTCCATTGTGGAAGACCTTCTAATATAGTCGATGTAGAGAGATTCACAATAGTTTTTAGACAGCTTTATTTCTGCGTCCTCACGGTAGCCAGTTCAGACAAGAAGGGAGCATGCATTGTCATGGGGTCCACCAAGTGTCCATTCAACGGAGTCGTTGCTAGACACTTGGCGGCCCTAGAAATAACAGTATACCTTCACAATAGTAACTATATCATCACATACACCCCTAATGGGTGGGCTGTCACACTGCTCCCCCCCAAAATAGAGGGAATTACATAATAAAAAATTCACTCTCACGTCTAACCAAAAACTAACAACAATTATTCAAATAAACAATAATCATGACTCATAATCCAACAAATACCTAGGACGCCTAACAAAACGTTTCGACCTTGTAGTGTAGACAGTTTCAGGCACGTCCTGGTCATTCACAATATCAAAAATCTCATCACCATGATCAGAAACATCAGCCATTACTGGTTCAAAAACATCACCATCACTACTTTCACCATCGTCACGATCATAAGGCATCAGGTAATCAACATGAGACTTGCGAAAATTCTGAGTTCCAACTTTCTGTATGCGGTAAACACACTCTGAAATTTGCTCAACAATTACATAGGGTCCTGACCATCCAGAGGACAATTTCCTCTTTCTAGGAGGATAGAAATACCAACAATAGTCACCCACAGCAAAAGCAAGCGGTCTCACAGCACTATCAAAAGCACGTTTCTGCCTTACTGCAGACTTAGATAGACGTTCTCGAGCAAAAGTAAAAGCATCTGAACATGCATCACGAAACCAATTGACATAATCCACATAGCATTTCGCACTGTCATTATTGGGGGGGTGTCCATACATGATATCTGTAGGAAGTGATATCTCACGACCCATAAACAGGCGATTCGGGGTATAACCAGTGGAATGATGAACTGTTGAGCGATAAGCCATCAAAATATACGGCAAATGGTCAGCCCAATCAGACCGAGAATCATCAACAAAACTAGTAAGCATTTGCTGCAGCGTTCTGTTCATACGCTCACAGAGTCCATCCGAACGGGGATGATAGGGGGTGGTACGTGTCTTCTTAATATCAAAGAGCAAACACATGTGCTGAAAAAGTTCCCCTTCGAATTGTCCCCCTTGGTCAGTATGAATTATTCGTGGGCACCCATATTTGGTGAAAAATTGGGACACCAGAATTTCTGCAGTATTTTGAGCAGATTTAACACGCATCGGATATACTTCAACCCATTTCGAAAAGTAATCAGTAAGCACCAACATGTGCAAATAACCCTCGTCGGTCTCAGGCAATGGCCCAACAAAATCAAGCGACACTCTATCTAAAGGTTCAGCACAAAGCATCTTGCACAAAGCAGCTTGGTGAATACCATGAGGTGACTTTGTAGCCGTACAAGTCTTGCAAAATTTCACCCAGTGCTCCACCATGCGTTTCATACCGGGCCAGTAGTAGCGTTCTCTCATCTTCCAGTAAGTCTTGTCACGTCCAAGGTGACCTGCAGTCCGAAGACTATGAAGATGATTGAAGAGTTCCCTGCGCCATGATCTTGGCACTACCAGTTGATACGTTATGGGACATCCAGGCTTTGTCTTCGAATACTTTCTATACAGCACTCCATTACACAGCGACAACACAGACCATTGCATACACAGCTGACGCACTACATGCGGCTGAAACAACAATTCTTCCGATGTGGGACGATCCGTACGATTCTCTTTATACTGTATGACAGCATAAAGTTCCGGGTCTTCTGATTGCCCTTGACGGATGTCAGATAACGTATAAGATCCCAACCAATTGGTAGTCCCATCGTCAGAAATACCGGCCACAATTGCAGATACAATTTTCCCACCTTCGGAAGGCAAAAACGGGGCGCATGAGCCACACTCTTCACGATTGCAACGTCGCCGAGGTCTGCGACTTAAGCCGTCCGCATTGCCATGAAGCTTTCCAGGCCTATGTTCGACCGTGAAATCATACGTATTCAAGTAAGATATCCAACGGGCTACCAGGCCTTCCGGTTCGCGAAAATTCATCAGCCATTTAAGCGCCGCATGATCAACCCTCAGAATGAATTTTCGACCCCAAAGATAAGTCTTGAAATGTTCAACTGCCCATCTACAAGCATACAGCTCTCGGAAAGTAGCGCACCAATTGGACTGTTCCTTTGAAAGAGATTTACTCGCATATGCAATCACCTTTTCTTCGCCACTCTGAAGCTGTGACAACACTGCTCCTGCACCAAAACCAGAACAATCAGAATCCAATATAAAAGCACCACCATCCTCCAAAGGAAACGCCAATATAGGAGCCGAGGTCAGTTTCGTTTTCAATTGATCAAACGCCATCTGACACTGTTCATCCCATTTGAAGTTCACACCTTTCTTAGTGAGCCGCAGCAAAGGTTTGGCCACCGATGCAAAGAATGGCACAAACTGTCGGTAATAATTTGCAGTGCCTAAGAATGCCTGCAAATCCTTCAATTTACAAGGCACAGGCCACTCCTTGATCGCATTCACTTTCTCTTCACAGCACAAAACACCGTTTGACGTGATAACATGACCCAAATACTCCACCGACTTTCTGAACAATTTGCACTTGGACGGTTTAAATTTCAGTCCTGCAGAACGAATCCTGAGGAAAACATCCCTCAAATTTGCAATTTCCTCTTCGAAACTCCCGGCATATACCATGACATCATCAATGAATACCAGAGCTTTCTTGTATAAAATACCAGCAAGAACTTTTTCCATCAATCTTTGAAACAGAGGTGGTGAGTTGGCCAATCCAAAAGCCATAACCTTGAACTGGTAATGGTCTCTCCCAGGAAGGCTGAAAGCAGTTTTGTGGCGATCCTTCTCATCAATCTCCACCTGCCAGAAACCACTGGCTAAATAAAAAACAGAAAACCAAGTGGAATTACCGAGCGAGTCCAAAATGTCGTCTATCCTTGGCAGACTATAGGCGTCTTTCACTGTAACTTCGTTCAGTTTTCGAAAATCCAAAACAACACGAGATGACCCATCTTTCTTAGGTACCAACAACAACGGTGTATTATACGGCGAGTCCGATTGCTCAATAACATCCTGATCCAGCATCTTATCAATCTCAGCGTCCAATATCTTTCGCTTGGCCCAGCCCAATCGTCGCGGAGGCACTTTGATTGGTTTAGACGAGGAAGTCACAATTTTGTGCTTGATCACAGAAGTACGACCCAAGCGACCATCTGGGCCACAGAAAACATCCTGAAATTCGCTCAGGAGGTTCCGCAATGATTCTATGTGGAAATCAGAGAGACCTTCCACACCGTCTACCAGACACTCCAAATGCTCAGGTAGGGATTCAGAATGATGAGGAACATTCTGAACAAACGTGGGACAGCAAAATTCCACAGGCTGACACTCTTGCGGACACAAAACTCCCAGTAACAAGGCAGCTGGCAAAATAATGTCCTCACCGCCAGAATTAACCAACAGCAAGGGTATCCTATCCAATTCTGGGTCTACCAATCCAGGGACCAAATACAGACCCCTCGACTCATATTCATTCATGAAATTGCCCGAAGGTTCGAAAACAACTGCAATTCCATCCAACTGGGGCCAAGTCTCATTAAGTTTACCAAATATTATCCTTTCACTGTACCCGGACATAGTTACATCACTATCCAAAAAGATTCTACAGCAGGGCACTGATGTAGTGGAAGGTTTAAGATTGACTCTTTGACCCAACACTTCCATGCACTCGTCTTTTGCATACAACACACAATCATACTCTTTAAAATAATCATAACCCAAAATCCCAACAGCGGCGCCGAGCTCCGCAATAACCACTTCCCTGACGACACACACAGACTCAATGCACATTTGCACCTCACACCTACCTAACACGTTCAGCCAACCACCATTGGCAACTTTATACGACTTCTCATACGGAAACAGCTCACCTTTGTTAGGCATATCATCCCACACAGAAATATCGATAACTGTAATCGCACTGCCCGTGTCAATAAGAAACTTGATCGAAAAACCATTCACACTCACCATCGCAAACCAATTAGTTGATAAAGCTAACGCAAAAACCAGAGAATCATGTTCTAACATCCTATCCAATGATTGGTCCATAGCACTGGTTTCATTCGCGGTATCACTGGACCAATGATCCGCTACTATCGGTTTAAAGCTTGATGGGTCGGTTGAGCAGGCACATTTTGATTAAACACAGGGCCATACATCTGGTTCGGAGCAGGATACTGGAATTGACATTGCTCGGCCACGTGACCAGCCCCACGGCACCTCGCGCAAACAGGAACCGGGCAATTACGTATCAAATGGGACGGATCACCACACCGATAGCATTTCGGCATTACACGACGTTCTGGTTTTGAAAACCTGACTGGGGCAGATTCCATCGATTTCACCAGTTTCCTAACCTCCAAAGACAAAGTTTCCAAGTCTTTGCGAAGATCAGAAACACCAGAACACACTCCACTACTAGACGTACCATTTCCATCAGAGTCATAACCATTATCAGTTTTAATCAAAGACTTTGCCACCTTGCCCTGGTCTACTTTACTCGAAAAAGCGCCTTCGTAAACCTCTGCGACTTTAATCAGGTCGTCCAAATTGCTCGAATCCTGCAAGCTAAGTAAAGCACACACATGGGGGTCTGAGAAACCATGGCAAAACTGCTGAATTACCATCTGTTCACAAACTTGGTCAGACATTTGAGGATATGCCTTATGGGCTAGACTTCGCAGGGCCGCAGCAAAAGCTGTGGGTGACTCCCCTGGCAAGTTCTTCCTAGTGGTGAAGGAATTACGATAAACCAGTGAGCCATGTGAACTAGTTTTACACCTCTTTCTCAAATGTTCAACAAGGCGCCCATACTGCACACGAACCTCAGCTGATAACTCACACGCAACAGACAAAGCTCGGCCACGCAAACTAGCACCCAAATAGCAACCTTCACGTTCATTGTTCCACTGGTTACATAAAGCCGTATATTCGAAATGACAAAGGTATTCTTCTAGAGAAGTACCGCTAGCACCATCAAATGTATCAGGGGCCATTTTTACATAATCAGACACTCCATAAGGGAACGGTCCGGCACTCATCCCTTTAGGACTACTTTGAGCATGAGCACCATTACAAGAAGGGACAAAGCCTGTCTCATCTCCACAGGAATCTACCACAATTGCAGCCTTGGGCCTACTCAAATTCTCACCACCTAATTCCCCATTGCTGTCGGCATCAACCTTAAGCGAGTTCACCATAGCTGCCAACATACCTCTTATGTCACCCATGCTACTGTTCATTAGCTGAAGCTTATCTTCAAATCCTCTATTCATCAGCTGAATCTTATCTTCAATCCATTTAACTTGCGAATGGAGAGCAGCTACATCCCCATTGACCGAATTCATCAATTCCGTAGCCTGACGCTTCGCTTCGTATGCCATATTCCGCGGAAGACCTTTCATAATTTTGTCCAATCTCGCCAAGCTTTCTTTGACTTTTCCATCCACACCGGTACTGGTAACAGCAGAGTCATCATCCGAATCCGAAATCGTGTCGAGCACTTGGAATCTGTTGCGTGTTTCCAGAAAACACTCCGCTGACAAGGATATCGCATCGACAGTATTATTTGGCGTGCTCGCCATTGTGGAAGACCTTCTAATATAGTCGATGTAGAGAGATTCACAATAGTTTTTAGACAGCTTTATTTCTGCGTCCTCACGGTAGCCAGTTCAGACAAGAAGGGAGCATGCATTGTCATGGGGTCCACCAAGTGTCCATTCAACGGAGTCGTTGCTAGACACTTGGCGGCCCTAGAAATAACAGTATACCTTCACAATAGTAACTATATCATCACATACACCCCTAATGGGTGGGCTGTCACATCCATAACGAATTAAACTATGCAGTATGCACATTGCACATTTACAAGTCACAGTGAGCGATAATCCGGGAATACTAGAGTATCAAGCAGACATCAAGAATGAATTTACAAAACAGATGATTACAAATTGGAAATCGCGCATCAGATCAGTAATTTGTCTCCAACATAAATACCCTGGGGTCTTGGCATCGCATAGAGTCGTTCGCACCGCGACAATTGTTCGCTGAGTGTAATGGCGTTTTGGGTTACTCTTCTGCCATCCCCTATTCACGCTTGAAAATCCTTATTGGAGTGAATGACGATCATGCGCAGTAAGGAATTTCAATTTGCATGCATTATTGCATACTCACTCACTAACACTGTCCAATCTCACGGCCCGATTAACGAACTATCACGAAAGAACGAGTATTTGCTCATTTGATTCATAGCAACAATAAGATGGAATTTCTCGGCTCGTGCTCGTCATATCGACATGTGCAACGAAATCACGTTTTTATCCTCTCTCCCATTTCGCGAAATACATGTGATCATTATTTTCGAACCGTACAATTGGCCAACAAGGTTGTGCTGATGATGAAATTGTGGGTATGCCGGGTATGCCGAATACCCCCAATATTCATAGGCATATCTAGCATACCGAGGTTCGGCATTCATGTATAAAAATTGAACATTGAACATATGACTGCTCTGCTGTTAAATCCCCAGGAAAATGGTTAGTCGGATATGGTAGCGCCAAAGAGGAAGATTCTTAATTTCGCGAAGGCCTGCTGTTGAATTATGTGAACTCAGCAGATATGGTTGTTGCATATATAATAGCATCATATGAAATACGTCGGGGCCGGAGCTACTCCTCAAATAACTAGCTCCGACTCCGGCTCCGGTTCCGGCTGAATTTTATATAGAGCTCCGGCTCCGGCTCCAGCTCCGGTTAAAATGCACGGCTCCGGGGATCCGGTTCCGGGCTCCGGCGCCGGCTCCAAAGCCCTGGCTACACCACAAATATTTTAAATTTTGTCAAGTGGGAAGGAGCGTTTGGTTATAGTTACATCAATTTCACAACCAGACGATATATTTGCTCTGTCACAATATCATGGTATAATTCCAAAAATTGCATCAATTTGTGACAGCATCGCGAAGATGGATATTGCTTCTTTTTTCCTCTATGCCAGTGGTTCTCAACCTTTTTCACCTCGCGGACCGGTAAAATTTCAAAAAATATTTGGCGGTCCGGCGGACTTTGAAAAATTGAAATCAATCAAAACGTAAAGTATGTAACCGTTATTTTGCAAGTATATGGTGCTAGAGCAGGGGTGGGCAAACTACGGCCCACGGGCCGCATGCGGCCCGCAACGCCATTCTGTGCGGCCCGCGAGAGTCTAAAGAAACTTTTTTTAAATATTGATAAAATGCGTACTAAAATTCGAATTATTGCAGGACTTGATTAACTTTTTCTTAGTATATTTCACCATGATAATTCTAAGACAGTGGTTCTTAAACTGGTGGGCGCGCCCCCCTTGGGGGCGTGAAAGCATCTGAATGGGGGCGCGAAGCTGAGCTCCATTGAAAAATTTTTTCGCGCTCCGCGCGATTTACATCCACTTCACAGTTGTTGCTCTGTATTTAGTCTGTATTACATATTTAAAAATCTCTCATCCGCAGTCGTAACCTTCCACGCCATCAAACTACCCGTTAGATTTGCTAGCATCCTGGTTGCATTTTGTGATATGACGATAAGGGAGCGCGAAGTCTTTCACCATCATAAGGGGGGGGGGGGCGTGTCTTAAAAAGTTTGAGAACCATCGATCTAAGGTAAATACTTAATATCACAGCGGGATAGCTGCATATATTGCGACTGACATAGTTTGGATCACGAGTGGGATTTCAGATTGGTCACTCCATTTTTAATTATTTCAGTGATGTGCTTATAAAAAGGCAGTGGCTACTCGTCCGGTCCCGGACGAATAATTTTCTCAGGCTATTCGTCCGGCACCGTGTGACGTAGGCCCGTTACTATGGAGACTGTATGCGTTTTTGACAGGCTTCGGTTTTGTACATTATTTATTCGCCTTTCTGGTTACTGATTTCAATGGTTACTGTTACTGATTTGCATGCTCATATTTATAGCTCCGAGGGAAAGTTTACGCCATACTAATAATTGCAAATAGCTGTGGTGAAAGTACGAGAACTTGACGCCCACCTTTACCTTTACAAGAGATGTTTACCTACGCTTAATGTAGTAAGAACAAGTAGGATAGTGATTTGTAAGCTCATAATTGGAGCTCCGAGGGAATGTTTGCGCCATACGAAGAGTTCCAAAGTGCTATCGTTAAATGACCGGATGCAGTCAGAACACGAACGATTCGCTGAAATTCTTGCTGCCTCCACCTATTTCTGAACTCATGCAAGCGCCATTGACCTAACCAATTGTACGTGAACTTGCACAGCTAAGACGGAATTGTCACCTCTGCTGTACTACGAGTACTCATACTTGATGTTGCTGCGCAGTAATGATTGGAATACCAACTGAGAGAGACTGTGCGTCTTTATTTTCATACAACAGAAATACAGAACAAATGGACAGCAGCAATGATCATACAGAAAACATGTGCATGCACAGTATTTGATGTCGGATAGAAGAGATCGATACAGCCATGGAAGTCAAGTGGTCTGATAAAACCCGCATGAAACAAGTATGCCTACATTGTCTCTGCATCATCTGACTGTAACAAATCGTAGTTGAAAAGATGAAGAAAAATTAAATGATAGCAAATGAATGAATGAAGCAATGTCTGGGCAAAGTAGGGCAACAGTGTTAATACGACTATCAGAGGTAATCAGGTAGGTCAAGAGTGTTAATAGGACTATCAGAGGTAATTAGGTATGGCAAGAGTGTTATTACGGCGACAAGAGGTAATGAGGTATTTTTTTTTAATAATCTGCCATACAGCAGTTCACAGATGGTAATCCATTCAAAATGATAGGTCAGTCGACAGATCTCTTGGTTAGGTAACTATTAAATGGGCCCAAGTAGATATTTCCCTTCGATGAGGGTCCTGTATTAAGGGAGTGAAAAACTTAAGCAGGTATGGAAAAGTCATCGAACACATACGACAAACTGTTCGAAAAATATTTGTGTACAACTTCAATGTTTATATGATCATTGGGTGTTAATCTGGTATGCATGCTGGCATTTCCGCACATTCCTTATTGCGGGTGACAGTAAATGCTGTGCATACAATTTGCTGCTTTCAAGATATTCAAGCATTGATAGCGTGTTTCACTGGGAACATCAATCATGAAAACTAAGTAGCCTACTTTCAATGTCAAAGTTGCCGCTACATATTTTTCTAACAGAGGCATCTGTTATTTTTTGCAGCGGCCACAGAACCATTTGTTTTGTTTAGGGTAAGTGTTTAGTCCAGCACACATAGAAGATGATCCCGGTTGAGACAGGAGTCGCAACGAATTGAATTGCTCTTTGTAAGTTGAAGGTCGCATACTCCACAGTACCAGTCTTTCTGACTATATTTACTTTGGAATGCCTTCATCACAGCAGCCCATCCATCATATGCGAAGTAATTCTTGATGTGGAGTATATTCACAGTCTCATCAAGGCAGCTGTTGGGGATGAGACGAGTGTCAGACGTGACAGACTTACTGCCCAATTTCTTTCCATACACTGCTTCCTTCGCAGAGGCATGAGATCCATCTTTGTGCAATGAAATCGTGATACGTTACCCTGTATTTCAAGCGTAATGCACAGCATGTGTGGCAGTGCCGCTGCTCGTAGTCCAGTAGCGAGCTAAAAAGGGGGCACTTCTTCGTTATTCTCCACACATCAGGAAGTGGTCTCCATGAAACCAATGCTTCCTATGAACATGTGAGAATTTATAAACGTTAAAATAAATTGATTTTCGCGTTGGGGTGGGGGATATTAGGGTCGGGTGGGTTAGGATTAGGGTGGAGGGATTGTGGTTGCATGTGTGGGGTTAGGATTGAGGTGTCGGCACGTGTGGGGTTAGGGGTGTCGTAAGATGAAGTGGTGGGGTTGCAGTTGCATGTGTCGGGTTGCGTATGCGTAAGATGAGGTGGTAGGGTTTCAGTTGCATGTGTGGGGTTAGGATTGGGGGGTCAGCACGCGTGGGTTAGGATTAGGGTGTCGTAAGATGAGGTTGCATGTGTGGGGTTGCGTATGCGTAAAATGGGGTTACAGTTGCATGTGTGGGGGTTGCGTATGCGGGGTTAGGATAGGGGTGGCAGGGTTGCGTATGCGGGGTTAGGATAGGGGTGGCAGGGTTGCGGTTGCACGTGTGGGGTTGCGTATGCGTAAAATGAGGTGGTGGGGCTACAGTTGCATGTGTGGGGTTTGCATGTGTTGGGTTGCGTATGCGGGGTTAGGATAGGGGTGGCAGGGTTGCACGTGTGGGGTTGCGTATGCATAAAATGAGGTGGTGGGGTTACAGTTGCATGTGTGGGGTTTGCATGTGTTGGGTTGCGTATGCGGGGTTAGGATAGGGGTTAGAAGGGTGTCGTAAGATGAGGTTGCATGTGTGGGGTTAGGATTAGGGTGTCGTAAGATGAGGTGGTGGGGTTGCAGTTGCATGTGTGGGGTGAGGTGGTGGGGGTGTGGTTGCAGTTGCATGTGCGGGGTTAGGATAGGGGTTGCGGTTGCATGTGTGGGGTTAGGGATTGGGGTGTCAGCACGCGTGGGTTAGGATTAGGGTGTCGTAAGATGAGGTGGCGGGGTGTCATAGGAATGGGTTGGGGTTTAGGCTGAGGCTAATTTAACCCAAATTTCACGATACCAAGACTACAAAATGCTCATGGGGAACATTGCTTCTTCATGTTCATGTGGTTGTGGACCCGGTGGAAATTCCGTATCATACGTAACGCTTACTTACCGTTGGTTAGGTCGTAGACTCTTAGATAAGCTCTGAAATCTGCGGCCGCCGTGGATGCAGTGAAAAGATATCTGGCCATACTTGAGCGTATCATTGAAATTTCGCCGAGTGGTTCGCTTTCTTACTGCATCGAGCGTACGTGAATCTCTCTTGTAGAGCTGGACGTCATTTTCTTTCTGGTATTTCTCCAAAGCACTTTTTAAGTCTTCATAAGAGGCGAACCTACTCTCGGAATCCATGCCGCAGTTACGGCCCACAGTTCCGGAAATCCCGGCACCCATTCTGCAGTTGCGGCATGCTTACGCCGGACGAATAGCCTGAGGAACTTTATTCGTCCGGGACCGGACGAGTAGACACTTCCTTATAAAAAACGATTCGGGCGTGTCTTAGGTAGATTGTCGTTGTCCGTATGCGTAGAATTGGGGTATTTATATTTTATCTACACATAGTGGAAGCGTGTTTGAAGCTAACATGGTAATGATGCTGTCAGCATTGTGTGTCCTGGAACTGAACCAAAAGTGGGATTAGTAAATCTATGAACAATTTCTGCTCACAGATTTAAATTACAATCCTGTTCTAAGAATCGGGCCAACCGACTTTCATCTCTATAGTTTTGACAAATTGGTTATTGAGGTCTGCCAGCCTATGAAATCTCGCCACTATATGTGTCTGACGCGTGTACGATATCATCAAAGCAATGTTCGGCTTGTTTTAAATAAGCACATATATTATCTCCATGTCCTCACTATATAATCAAATATCAATATTGCGTTTTGGTTTATAATCCCAATTTTATATAGTGCGGCCCGCGAATGGATTCAGATGTTGAATGCGGCCCGCGAGCTCAGAAGTTTGCCCACCCCTGTGCTAGAGAGTGACATTTTGAGGGCTTTGATCGTAATTAATTATGTTCATGATGGCATTCATTTGATTTTACCATAGTATCGAGAGAACAAGCATGTCGGATTCAAACCAAGCACCTTATCGTGCTACCTTGCTAATTGCCGACTACCACCAGACATATAGGCTACTCATGGCTACTATGAATACAATACGCCGCATGGAAACACCTGACAACAGCTACACCTATCCATCCGCAAAATCAGGGCCGATCGACAGCCTACCCGTCCAAAAACGTTGGTCTTGGACCCTCCACAGTGTGATAAACTAAACTTCTGGGGGGTTACGCTCCCAGACCCCACAGTTGGTTGGATGTTCTCACCATGTGAGCACATTCATTCTGCTCAGTGTAGGACGTAGGCAGTGCAACATATAACCGCCCATTTTCGGAATCCTATGTTAGCTCAAACTTCATTATGTGTTGGTGTGTCGTCACTCGGTGATGGCTGACCCGAAACGCCTATTTCTAGAACTGTGCAAAATCGAGAACCTGAGTGATTCGATTCTGAATCAAGTAATATGCTTCGAGTCGAGTCGAGTATCACCCATTATGACGTCATAACATGATGTGATACGCCAAAGTTCAAATATATGTACCGTTTATGCCACCACAAAGAATATAATGCCTGTTATCCATCTGAAAAAATGATAGTTTGGTATTTTTTCGACAATACCGCTTTCATACCACTTGGTGACAATGTTGTGGGGTAATCATGACTTCGGAAATATGCTACCCCCAGTAACCTTCGTAGCTTTACACTATATGTTGCGTATGCTACGACACCGCATATTTAGGTTTCAAGGCTTCAACAGTGAAAATTAGTATCGAAACTATAATTCTCGTTGATAAATTAACTTTCAGTGGCGAGAAGCGTATAATTTCAGTACTCGAAAAAATCGTCTTTTACTACTCGACGCGAATCATTAAAATTAATACTCGATTCAGATTGCACCCAGCCCTACCTATTTCTATAAATCAAAAAACTATTATCAGATCCACGGATTTCACTACCAGTGGCTGAATTTGTTATCTTCACCGGCAGACAGTTGGAACGCTAATGGATTTATCAGACTCTTTTGACCTGGTGTGAAAGGCCATAGTAGCCGAGCACTATGTAATACAATACTAATAACAGCACCCAATAACCAAGACATTTATTGACACTAAACCGCGACATGCGCAAAAAAAATTTAGATAAGTTTCAAAAAACGCTCTATAATTTATGTTCATCCACGAAATAATTTTGGCCCTCCTTCAAGCTCGGCCCTGTTCGGATTGGGGGTTTGGGGTGCGGCAGCAAACTGTGCGGTTTAGTGAGTCAGCTCGTAGTCTACTTGTCGCTCGCATGTTGCCAAATAACACGGCCTGAACTTCAAGTCAAATCGAGCATGTTTCCAGACCTAATGTTACTTAACTAAGTTCTGAATGATTTTGAAATTTGATGTTTAATTTATTTAATCGGCGGACAAGCCGTCAACATATTTCATTTTGAAATCAACGTAGAAAATTGTAATATACATTGCGGACCGGTGGTTGAGAACCACTGCAGTCTATGCAACTGAATTGTATTTTGCAAATAATGTTCAATTCTATCTATGTAAGGGGTGGCCACTGGCCAGCCTTTTCGGCCAAAGGGTCGCGTGAGATTAACGAACCATTGCGCGGGCAACTTGAATGTTGATAACCTTTTTTTAGGCGCCCGATAGGAACGAACCGAATTCCGTAACATTGAAAACCACACTTATATGACTACGTTTTGAAAGTGATAACAATTATGCCATGAAAACTCAGTGAGCAACTGTACAGTAGGGGTGATAACAAAAAACGTTTTTTTTTCAAATTTCATCGATTTAGTTGCCAAATCGTCAGGTTACCTAAAAACACGTTGTCCAGCAAAGTTGACTCAATTCTAACCAGCAGAAGACTAAATCAGTCAAATGGAAATTTCGGTCTTTTTTGAAATAATGGTATTTACGGTGACCAATTTCGTCACACGGTCATGACCAAAAATCGTGTTCCATGTATGCCTGAAGAGGCAGGGATGTCCTTTCCATTTGTTTTGATCTTGACAAGGGCCTATGGAGGAGTTTGGATGAAGACATCGCCAATAAACGAGAAAAAGATATGACACGGATTAGCTTGAAATTAGTCCTCACTTCATTGATGAAATAGCCACGTTAAAAGGATGGCGAGATAATTTTCGAATAGAGTACTTTGCACACTGAAATTAACCACCACGAAAAGGAAATGAACTGACCATCAGGTAAAATACGGGTAAACATATTTCTCAAGTGATAGTCATATCTAGAATTATTGCCGGACCAATTTAGAGTTCACGCAATCCATTTCAGTTATGCGGGGCATACCGATGTCTCCCTGCCTTAATCCGACGTTTTTACTGATTGATATGTCGCCATTTCCAAAATCCCATCCACAGAGACATCCATTGCATTTCTCAGCACCTCAGTGTTCGAATATTTCTCTGCTACTTGAAACTGACTGATCCAGGGCGTTAAAAATGGTGCTGATTGTAATTGAGAATGGGCTATGCCAATGAATAGTATTTATGAATTGAAAAAGCATTTCTGGTACTTTACATAAGCGTTGATACTGGAGCTTTTTATGTGCTCGAAACTTAACGACCTTGAGGGAAACTAAATGGTAACCCACTGAGCTTATAAAGCGCATTAGTCATTTTCAATATTTCCTGAACCCCCTTCTTTTCATAGAGTACTAAAAAGCATTTTTACCACGATATATGGATACAATTAGATGGTATTCACCGAATGTGGAGGATGATATGAAGAGAGGACGACAAATTTAGATAGGAATGAGATCTGTCACGAAGCCCATTAGCAGTGGTGGCTCGTGACATTAGCGGGTGGTGGGGCAAGGGCTGCAAGCGACTTTTTATCAAGATGACGTCACAATGGCGTTTTCCAACGTAAACAAGTGACTTGGTGGTCGGTAACACGAACTTCCCGACAACAGTGATTTTAACGTATGTGCCGCGAGAGGTCTGCCGGTGAGCTGTGACTTGAAGTGTGGTAACTGCGTAAACGGCGTACGGAACAAAGATTCGACACGGTTCATGTTCGCACTATACCTGACTAATTATCTGCAGAAATGGAAATGACTATAACTCGAGAGATTACGCAATTGCTATCTCATAGATTGGACATGTCATATTGAATCCAAAACATCATTCTGAAGAACTACGGATAGCAGCCTCGGAAATTCGGTCCCGGTACAGCTTGGGAGATTTTGGCCTTGAGGCTGGAGACTGTCACACGACACATACGGCTTACGGTCTATAGTGTCTATATGTCTGCTGCAAAATCGCCTTCGGAAAATATATTACCGAATAAATACGTGGACGAAAGCCGAAAACTAGGTACACTGTTACATGAAATCATCGAGAAGCAGCCTCATCATGACCGTTTTCGGTATGGCACACTGTCAAAATTAATACGAACAGACCAACACCGAATTTTGCCAAAAACTTACCGAGGAATAGGCCGATCAAGCGATCAGCTGCTGTTAGCCGCCATCGAAAACGAAACAGCTATCGCGCTTGACAGGGGTTGTAATTGTGAGCAAATGGCCTGAAGGCCACAATTTCACGGTGAAGGTGACATTGGAGAATATAAAATAAAACTAAATATTTGAATGCAAACCGAGGATGTTAGTAAACTGTTTCATGATATCATCATCTCATCACCTATCTCAGTATGGAACACAGTTAGCGTTAACACAGATACACCGGCTTTTGCGTGAAATCCGCAATGCGCTAGGTAGGCTAAGTGTCAGATCAGCGCAAATCTCTACCATACTCGACCTTGATAACGAAATTGCTGCCCTAATCATTGAGTGACAACCTTGAGACTTGGCACGGCGTTCGATACTAAAATCAAGACATACCATGTAAAAGCTCATGGCGGATCTAGCTAAGGAGCATCGTTAAAATCAATGGAGACCAATACCGGCTTTGCGTAAAATATGTTTGCGATAAATGACGAGTCAGCTCTCACTCGACTTAGGAAACGAAATTACCACTAACATAGTTCAGTGTCAAACTTGAAACTTGGTACAGCGTTGGATACTAACATTAAGACTTACCGTACCAAATGTCATGACTAGGGCGGTTTTTTTTTACCTAAAAAAAAGAAAATTTTGACCTAAAAAATTGCACCACTTATCTTTATTTCTGGTTTGAACTGACTGTCCTAACGAAGTAGTTTGGCCTGAAAAAACGTTTTTGGCTTAGAAACAGGCATGTTTTTACATGAAAAAAAATCTTTTAACGAAATCTGGCCCTATGAAGAATACCAGTGGTCACAATATGTATTATGGTAGAAATAATTAGAATATTTTGTAGTACAACGAGAGATGCTTTCCTACATTCTTGGGTAGAAAGTGCACGTCCTTACTAAGAACCTTGTCAAGGAAGTTCAACAGCAGCAGTTGTTGACCGAAAACACCCAAGTTGTGCGTACACTGCTGGTGCTGGTAACACACCGTGTTGCTTCATTCTGACAATGTTGTCTACATCACAATTTTTCATCATGCGCTTCTTAATATAAGAATGATGCAATGCAAAAGAAGTCTTTCTTCTACCAAGTTTCAAGAATTATCATCGTGTGAAACACCATCAAAATCGACCTATACCAGCGAAGGTCGACTAAACGCATATGACGGTAACCGAGTTCAGATATAGATACGATTGTTACATCACACCTTAGGGGCAACCGGTAATTTTATGAATAGGAGAGAGTAAATCACTGTTTCTTTATTGTGCGCGGCTTGGAGAGAATAGGCAGTGAAAGATTGTTATGAGCGCTACCGGGGCATGCCCCGGCTAGGCATTCGCAAAGCGAAAAAACGGAAGAGAATTCGATTTTCGCAGAGACTTCGCTATACATGGGCATTTACAAGCGAAAGGACAAGAAGTATACGATTTTCGCTGGGATTTCGGTACATATAGGTTGTTGTGCGTCTATAAATGGTAAAGAATTGTTATTGAACATAATTTTAGGTGGGGCAATGCCCCAGTTGCCCTATAGGACGAGCCGCCACTGCCCGTTAGTCTTATAATCCACCTGTGTTAGTACTATAGGACTGCTGCAGAGCAAATGATAGAATATCATATAATATCAAATTGTATCGTGAAGAAATATACATTGGACCGACAAATAATATAGATATTGACTGTCACTTGAGAAATATATTCACCCGTATTTTACGTGCTTATTATCAGTTCATTTCCTTTTCGTAGTCGTTAATTTTAGTGTGTAGAAGTAGTCTATTTGAAGATTATCTAACCGTCGTTTTACCGTGTCCATTTCAATGAAGTGGACTGATTTCCAGCTTATCCGTGCCATATCTTTCTTTCGTTTACTGGCAATGTCTTCATCCAAACTCCACCGTAGGCTCTTGTCAAGATAAAAACAAGTTGAAAAGACACCCCTGCCTCTTCCGGCATGCCTGGAACACGATTTTGGGTCGTGTCGGTATCACGAAATTGGTCACCGTAAATACTATTTGTTATGTTCATGCATTTTACGTTGGTATCGTTTGCCTCTTATTTGTCTAGGATTAGTAATTACCGCCAATCATTATTTCTTCGTGTGTCGTGCTTCGTATTTATACCCTGTGTTCTGTTGTCTACTGGTCTTTCATTTAACTGCACTCTGGATCGTGTCGCTGCCTAAAGTTATTCTGCTGTATAATATACTGATTTCGTATTGCAACATTTGCAGCCTCGTCGTATTGAGTTATTGTTCGAACAAGATCAAGAACATAACAATTGGTATCAGAAGTCGGATTGATATTTATAGATAAAGCATGGATTCAGGTATATTGAAGCTGCTCGAGAAGCAGCAGGCAATGATGGCGAGCTTACATGAAACAATGGCAAATCAAAATGCACAGCGGAAAGAAGAGCTGGAGCAGAAAAATGCTCGGCACAGAGAAGAGATGGCACAGCAAAAGCAACAGCATGAGCAAGCCATATCGCAATTAGCGCAGAGGTTGAGTCCCGGTGCGTCAACATCCGAAGCTACCGCTCCCAAATTTGATTCGTTCGTAAAATCAGGAGAAGTGGGACCAATATCTCCAACGATTCAACCATCACCTTGCAATTTACGGCATTTCCAACATGGAGAAGAAAAGAGCGTGTCTACTCTCATGGGTCGGACCTGAAACGTACTCGCTCATACGTAATTTGTTTGGTGCTGCTGATGTCAGTGCTCAAACCTTCGACGCGTTGACTGAGAGGACACTTCAAGGACTCAATTCATGTGCAAGCAGCCAGGTACTAATTTTACAATTGCAAAATGCAGCCGGGACAATCGTACGCCGATTGGATCGCAACTCTACGCGGAATCTCCAAGGATTGCAACTTCACATGCTCAAGAGATGGCTGTGATCAGAGCTACGTTGCTGAGCTAATGCGCGATCTCATCATTAAAGAAACGCCGCACGCGGATGTGAGACGGCATTGTCTAACACAAACCAATCCATCCCTCGACGACGTTCTGAAAGTAGCCGCAACACACGTGAGAACGCTGGAAACTGATAGGGTTATCCAGGGCTAGAGTAGCGGTAAAGACACTTCCATCGTCAACAAAATGACGGGAAGTTATCAGAAGGGGAGAAAACCTTCCAAATCCATCCAAGGCAACTTCCCGGAAAGACTGAAATCCTTCAGCCGCTGTTTCATCGATCACCAGAGAAAAGACTGTCAATATCGACATGCAGTATGTCAGAAATGTGGTCGTAAAGGTCATATCAAACCTGTGTGCATGTCTACCAAACCTAGTATCACGCAACAGGTCACATCCGTCAATTTCTGCTCAGTGCCACTCCTCTCCTTCGACATCGATCAACTATATCGACGCGTAGGAAACCAGCTCTGGATCAACTCCAGCATCAACGGCATTCCGTTGCCGACACAGTGGGACACTGGTGCACTCACCGTCATGGTGGGACTGACTGGGTACAAAACTTTGGGCTCTCCGAAACTCTCAGCATACCATTGCTCTTTCGTAGCGTACGGCGACAAGCCACTGAAAGTGAAAGGTATTTGCACTGTAACCGTGCAGGTGGGTTCCGAAGTTCGAGTTGGCTTAAAATTGGCAGTTCTCGACGAACACCGTGGGCAAAACATTTTTGGTCTCGATTGGAGCGATGCTTTCTCCATGACCGCTAAGGGAACGTCTTCTTTGGATGCAATTTTCTCGCAGATGGTCAGATCGGAATCATGTAATACTATTGACATTTCTGATTCGAACGACAAATTGGTATCTTTTCAGTCCAAATTTCCCTCCGTTTTCTCCAATGTATTAGGAAGATGCACCAATAAGACAAAGGTGACAATTCACTTGAAACCTAATGCCAAGCCCGTATTTAACAAGCCACGTCCTTTGCCTTTCGCAAGGCAAATCGCTGTTCAAACCGAATTGAATAGATTAGTCAATCAAGGTATCCTCGAACCAATCAATTACAGCGATTGGGCAGCACCAATTGTTGCCGTCACTAAATCCAATGGATGAGTACGCATTTGTGGTGACTTCAGAGCATTGAATCAACAAATTCAGATAGATCAACATCCCCTGCCCTCCTTGGATGATATCCTTCACAAGTTGCAGGGTGGTTGTATTTTCACGAAAATTGATCTTGCCGATGCTTATTTTCAGCTAGAATTAGATGATGATGCGAAGAATCTGTGTATTAACACGCAATTCGGTCTATTCCGTTATCGACGCATGTGTTTCGGAGTCGCATCTGGTCCCGCAAATTTTCAACGCTGTATTGATGCCATGATCGCCGGCTTACCCGGTGTTGCTGGTTTTATCGATGATATAATCGTTACTGGCATTGATGAACGCGACCATTTTCGCAACTTATCGCTACTCTTTGAGCGCCTCACTGAATACGGTTTCACCGTCAACTTCGCTAAATGTGAATTTTTCAAAAGTAGTATCGAGTATCTTGGTCACATAATTGACAAGGATGGCAAACTCCCGTCTAACAAATCCGTTGAAGCAATCAAACAGTTGCCTAAACCTCAGGATGTTCGCCAGCTACAGGCATTCCTGGGCAAAGTAAATTATTATCGCGCGTTTATTCCTAATTTCATGAATAAAGCCTTGTACCGTCTTCTTCAAAAAGACGCGGAAGCGGAATTCATTTGGAATACGGACTGTGACGCAGCTTTTCGCATTCTCAAAAACGACGTAATCGACGCTACGCAGTTAGCTCATTATGATGTAAACAAGCATCTCATTTTGTCAACGGACGCTTCGCAATACGGAATTGGCGCTGTCCTCTCAATCGAGCACAATGGCGAAGAGAGACCGATCGCGCACGCATCGAAAACGCTTTCCGATTCGCAAAAGTCCTACTCTCAAATAGAGAAGGAAGCTCTGTCAATCATTTACGGAGTCGCTAAATTTCGTCAGTTCTTGTATGGTAGAAAATTTACGCTCGTAACGGACCACAAACCGCTTTTAGCTATTTTCTCGCCGGACAAGAAAATTCCCGTGATTACAGCGCAACGCTTACAGCGGTGGGCACTAACACTCATGGCTTACCAATACGATATTCGCTATTAACCGACTAATCAGCACGGAAACGCCGACGGTTTATCTCGCCTACCAAAGGGTCCAGACCCTGAGGTTGACGAACTGGAAATTCGTGAAAGCGCGGAGATCGTTCACGCTATTAATATTGCATTCGATGGCTTACCGTTAACTCGCAATGAAATTCGCGACGCGACGCTGAAGGACAAAACCATGAAACTAGTAAAATTATCTGTCACTCATGGTAATAGGAATCCAAAGACGCACATTGATGATTTTTCTTGGTTTTCGGCTCGCAAACATTCGCTTTCTCTGCACGAAGACATAGTCATCCTCAATATTGATGGTTTTCAGCGCGTAATAATTCCGCAGTCACTTCGCTCGCGAGTCTTATCATTGTTGCACGAAGGACATTGGGGTATCGCGAAAATGAAGCAGATGGCTCGACGTTACATCGCATGGCCTTCCGTTAATCGCGACATTGAAAATCTCGTGAAGAGTTGCGACGCTTGCCGTAAAGTAATGAAAGCGCCTGATCGTCAGTATCGCGAATGGCCCAAAACGTCTGGATTTCAAAACTTGGATTTCGTAGGTCCAATAAACAATAAAATGTTTCTTGTCATCGTCGATGCGCATTAGGGCTGTTCAGAAATAACTTTTTTTCCTGATGTGACGTGATTAAATCGTTAGGTTGCCTTAAAAAACGACG
The DNA here is from genome assembly GCF_051294905.1 of Botryllus schlosseri. Taxonomy (NCBI): domain Eukaryota; kingdom Metazoa; phylum Chordata; class Ascidiacea; order Stolidobranchia; family Styelidae; genus Botryllus; species Botryllus schlosseri. The sequence goes on along the minus strand of NC_137245.1, from coordinate 19,232,066 downwards.
CACACCAAATTTTAATTAATTCCAACCAATAATGGCTGATTTCGTACAGTATGAAAATTTTGAATTTACCCAAAGATGCAAAAAAATTTTTTTGTCAGATTTTCCTGTTAACCCCATGAAATCGTTGCGCTGTCTTCAAAGACGATGCAAAACAAATTTGACTCAATTTCAACCTGTAGAAGCGGAGTTATTTGAGTTTTTCGATGATGATTCTTGGATTATCCACCGATCTAGGATAATCCCCGAATTATCGAAGAAAAACTCAAAATAAAATAGCATTTACGGTGAGTACAACTATAATGAATAGAGTCGGTCACCGTAAATACTATTTTATTCAAATTCAAATTTTTCAACGGCAATAACTCCGCTTCCACTGGTCGGAATTGAACCAAATTTGGTGAGCATCGTTTCTATAGACAGCGTAACACTTTCATGGGGTGAACAGAAAATTTTCAAATTTTTTGTGATTTATTTTTATATAATAAATAGAAACTTTCTTCTCCTGTAGCAAAGCGGTTACTGGCTGGAATCAGACATGGGGTGATTACTTCATGAATGTAATCGATTGCGATTGCGATTACTTCCGAATGACGCGATTACGATTGCGATTGCGATTACAGCAAAATCAGGAAGTATTCGATTACGATTACGATTACATTGGAAAAGTAATCACGATTACTCACGATTACATTTATTTTGTATCTTAGAAGATATATTGGAAAACAATGTATGGATTGCGCTGAAAAGGCCAAATGAGATAACAAACTTCTTTTAAAAAAGATGCGTCATTCGCTTGTTGCGTCATAATGTACCCATTGTCCATTTTTATAGAGAACGATTTATCGCACCCAACGATTTGCATTCTTGCCAGGTCCATGACCGCCGCACCTCAAATTTCCCAATAGGGCCGGGAGCGAGCTCGAAGAGGACTCAAAAAGTATTTCGTACATAATTTATAGTAGGCTTGCAGTTGAAACAAATGGTTGTTTAAAACACATTGTTAAAAAACATGTTTAAAACAGTGTTTTAAACAAAGGTTTTAAAAAAAAAAATTTTTTTTTTCAAGTTGTAAAATTATGCCATAATTGTGTAAATGCTTTCCACAATCACCAACCGATTTAGCCGATGTACATCGATATGGGATGGTTGGATTCCCTCAAAATAGTCGCTTCAGCAGTTATAGTACAGATATTTCGTCAACGGAGCTTTATTTACCCTATATTTTCAATTGTCAATGTCAATCCACATTCGTGATGTCATGGCTTAAAAAAATGTTTTAAACATGGGCTTTGTTGTAAACATGCTCGCTTTAAATTTATTTTTCTTTGAAATGCACCCTAATTTATAGCAATAGGCATTTAGGTTCCAGTCACTACCGTGCCACGACACACCAAAAGACATATGCAATTTCGACCAACACGCGACATCACGGAGTGTGCTACTAATCAAAGACCTTGGCCGAAACTTGGGGCATGTGTCCATTGTCAATAGCCGCGCTGGGTGGGCGTGACTAAGATTCCGGTCCTTCCAATCCGAGCCCACAATTCAAATGACACCAGGACACCCACAGAGCATTAAAGACATGACAATGTGTGTGTGCGTCTCACGAAAGTTTTTCTTTTAGTCTACTACGTTTGGGATACAACAATATCTTTTGATTATATAACAGACCGGAAGTCACGAATTACCAACATACACTAAAGTAATTATAACAAGATAACAGACGTTATAATTATGAATTACGTGCCCCCAGCTCTACAGGTAAATCTGGCCATCGGGGGCAGAGAGAGAGGAGAGAGGATTAAAAATTAATAATATTATAATGCAATTACTAATATTATTGAAGAAATTCAGTCTTCAACTTGAAAATATCACCCTATGGGGGCCAAAGACCAACGTTTGGACTGGGGGACGAATTGCTGTTTTGGTCCTGATTCTAGCTGCAACCCGCACTAACATGATATATAAGCCCATGGCTATGGCGGCAGATCCCAATGTTGAGTAAAGAATTATGAAGTAACGATTGGGGCCTGTTTCAAGTAGAGTCATATTAGATTAAGATGAAGAGAACATAAAATTCTGCCTTCAACTTAATACAGATAATGTACTGCAAGCTGCCGCTACGAGAAACGGCAAAAAACGGCTCGGTTATGATATATATCAGCAGCTGTTGATTTTTATTGCTCCGTTGTGGTGTTTTATTTGACGAGTACAAAATTTCAAATCTCTGTCCGGTGTAAGTGCGTACTAGTGTACTACATAGGCCTACTGCTCGCCAAGCAGCAACGCTCAAACTGCATTTGCATAACCGAACATCAATACACAAGTTACTAGGTAGAGTGGTGATTAATTATCCTGCTGCGGGGTACTGGCGTGTGGAACGTGTTGATAGCCTGATATACAGCACGGCGGGTGTTCTTACAATCACACGAATGTACGTGACGTACATCGAATATCTTTTTGTCGTGGATACTTCTTACGCAATGACTAGCAAAGCTAATAGGCTACTTCTGACGTAATAATGAGCAATGACATTTAAAAATCAGACGTTTGTGCTATCATGAACCTGGTATAATACATCTTCCTTGCTCATGAATGTTCAGTTTATGTCATAGTACTTGTACAAATAAAAAGTAATCGTTCTTTCACAAAGAAATCGATTAGATATGGGAAGTAGTCGATTACGATTACGATTACTTTGGATTTTTTTCGAATGTAATCGATTGCGATTACGATTACTTGAAAATGCTGTAATCGTCGTAATCGATTACGATTGCTAATCGCGATTACCCCATATCTGGCTAGAATTGAACCAAATTTTGTGTGTAGGCTTAAATTAGGTAACCTAACAATTTTATCAAGCAGCCAGTACGATTTGAGAAAAAAAAGTCATTTTTGAAGAGCCCTAGTATCCACTGTCCACTGTCAATTATATCAGTGATAACCAGATTTCATGAAGTTACAATGCGTGTTGTAGGCCGGTACATTTTAACGTCGTTCCATACCACACGATACTTGTACTTTTCCATATTCCATACCGAAATTACGTCCCATATCATACCATGCTTCCATACCATGCTCTGCCTTTAGTATGTTCCTTCACAATGAACAGCACAATCAATCAATGTATTTCAATGATGGTCACTTGTAGTGTCTACTAAGCCTATATTATAACTGTTATGCCCCGGTTCGGACCTACTTCTATGTGTCGGAGGTCTATCTGGGCTCCTCATCGCTGACCTCAGTGCATATATGCAGTGTCGTACGAAAAGTCCAGATGAAGCAAGTAAAGTCGAGCTTACGTAACTCGGCTGCAACAGACTCCCTTACAAGGACGCGTGCGAGAGAGAGAGAGAGAGAGAGAGAGAGAGAGAGAGAGAGTGAAAGACGTGCATGAGAGTGTGACTGGAAGTCGTCCGCACAAATCGTAACACACGCAAAAGGACCAAGCAAAGGACAATATTCATGATCGGGCGCAAATGGACTTATCGGCGATAAGCGCCAAAAATTGTTCAAATACACACACACACACACACACACACACCTACATGCGCGTTTACAATGCATACATTCATGTGCGATGACAAGTTCCGGTTAATTTGGTTGCCTGGTTTTCACCGTCTCCGGAGAAGATGGCTTCAACGAAACGAAGTCGTGACTAATGCATAATTTGACGATAACAGGCGTCAATCCGGATATTTCATGGGCTGACTGGAGGGTCTGCTGAACAGTGAACATACGCGCTATGCATGCAGGTAGCCTTGGAATCCTTTATTTCAGGACAGCTCATGAATATAATTTCTGAGGAATTATGAGAACGTTTAGCCTCGAATTTAGCGTGGCCCCCTTTGTAATTTCAGGAACGAGCCCAAAGTAGAACATTTTTAATGTTCACTGACAATAGAATACTTTGAAATATAACTGGGATGTTTTTTTTTTCAGGTAGAAATAGATTGTATTTTGTCTTCATATATTATCCGCATTAGCGGTGTCTTAGAAAAGTCTAGAATGAAAGTGAACCATGATGTAGGTCAACAGCTCGGGACTAGCCTATATAAAGAATAATAATATCGACCTAGACTTGATCGGCCACTGGATTATATCGGTAGCAGAACGGGAATCCTCTGCATTACCATTCGTCTATCGCTGACTCAAACCAATCCCCCAAACGAATTTATTCAATCAAAGCTAAATGCAGTAAATTAAGGCACTCAAATTATATATAGTCTTCATACTATATACAGTTTGCGTAACGCTAATGGTAAATGGACTGTTTGTATGGAGGCAGGTATAAAGTATTTCATTTGCACCGCAACGTATAGTGTCAACGGTATCAGAAGTAATCACATAAGTAGTCTGGTCAGAATCGTACACATTAGTTACATGAAATAATGGTAGCAGGTCTGGACGAAAGGCCCTCTGTTAATATGAACGACAAAGTCGTGATGTACGGCACCATTATCGCGCCACGACATATCATCATATCATGTGACTCCGCGAAATGTGCTGCCAAAAAGGCCGACAGTGAGAAAACCTCTGCCGAAAAGGATCGAAGCCTTCCGTATATACATGCCGAAAGTTTCAGCCGCATTTCAGCCGCATAAACGCTGTCTCCGAATATTGATGTGGCAAACACGCACAGTAATATATGCAATTACCAATATCATTGACCGAATGTCGTTATGAATTCGGGAAAATATTCACGCTAGGCGCGACCAGATAATTGTAACGCACCGACAACATGCAAACTGCAAGTGGTTTAAACGTTAGTCGCGAAAGGGCGTCTGGTGGGTCGCGCAATGAAATTTGGATGAAAAGTGCCTCGCGAACTGAAAAAGGTTGGGAAGCACTGCTATAGAGTATAGACAGTAAACTTATTATTATGGTGATACGTATCGTCATATCATGAAATTATACGCTCCTTAGCACCAATAGTCATCGACGAAAAGTACAGTTTCGACTTTCGATACTGGATTTTCCGGCGTACGAGACTTGAAACCTCGATTGATGGTATCGCACACTACAACAAATGTAATGCAAAACTACGAAAGTCAGTAGAATGACATGCCTGCCGAGTCGTGATCATTCCACGGCAGAGGTTTTCAACCTTTTTTCTATTCATGGCCACATTTCGATTACTGATATACCGTACGGCCGCATTCCAGCGGACGGTCATAATGAACCAGCTGCAATGTTCCCTCTAAGCTGCGCGCGCGCACTGCTGACAAAGTTTGCGCGCACAGAAAAATGTGTGCCGCGCACCAAGAAATCCACCTGTGGTTCGAAAAAAATATCGCTGTATCTTTCGCAGAAGGCACTGTTGACCATCAGACCAAAGTGACGACCATTTCAGATGTACAATTGTACATCACTAATTCGTAATTGAATCGACACCATCTCTTTGTAGAAAATGTATTGAAATGCGATAAAAAAAACTCGAGTCCGGACGTCATGATGAATTAAATCAGTACTACTCGAAAACTCGACTTGACTCGAAACTGAACACCCGATTCAGAATCGGATCCCATCCCTAGTCGTGATACCTAACCAGTAACCAGTAGCGTCAATACCAATTTCATACGTAAACCGATGAAAAGAAACTCAGCAATGATGTTGATCTCATTGGGAAAACCGTTTGGGAGCAGGAAAGTTTTGGATTGGTGAACTTAGCACGTGATTTCACTTCATAAGCAGACATATTTGTAAATTAGGTAACGTGCAATACCGGGGACAAGCAAGGCAGTAAGATGACAGACGACGAAATAGCGGCGTTTGCCTTCCGGATGATAATATATGTTGTGGGAGTCATTGGGAACGTGCTAGTAATTTTTGTGATAGTCTTCCTACAGGAATACAAAAAAATCACTCACTGGTATTAAGAATATTAATACGATGCCTAGACGTACGGAACTGCCGTCCGATGGCCGATTGTTATTTTTGAAGGTACGTCCTGCAAATGGCAATCGCGGACCTACTTTTCCTGCAACGACTACCGTTCAAACTAGCGGAGGATCTATATGGAAGATGGACACATGTAGAGGGGTTATGTGCTCCTCAGCAGATCCTACTCTACTTAGCATATTACGCTTCAATTATGTTCCTAGTGGTGAGTGCTCGTGTTATTATTAGGGTTGCGTTTAAAACAAACGGTGTTTTAAGACTCTTTGTTTAAAACATGTTGTTTTAAACAAGGGCCTTTTGAAAAAATCGTGTTTTTTTAGGTTGTAAAATTATGCCAATTATTCCCAAAAGCATGTTGTATGAGCCTACGGAAAATTACCACCCGATATAGCCGACGTATATCGATATGGGATGGTTGGAACCCTTAAAAAAGTCGGTTCAAAAGCAATAGTACAGATATTTCGAAAAAGGAGCTATATTTACCATATATTTTCAATTGTCGCTGTCAATCCACTATGACGTCACAATTGAACATTCGTGACGTCATGGCTTAAAAAAACATGTTTTAAACAAGGGCCTTGTTTTAAACATGTTTGCTATTAATTGAGTTTTGTTTTAAATGCAACCCTAGTTATTATAGGCCCAGGTTGGCAAACCACATTCTTATGACCAATGCCCCTGTATTTTGTCCAGATCATGGCTGTTGATCGGTACCTCGCCGTTTGTCACCCGATGGCGTCGATGGTACAAAAAGTGCGACAACCAAGAATCGCGTACAGCACTGCATTGGTTACGTGGATCGTGGCAATTTTGTTATGCTCACCTGTGATCATATATAGCAGCGTTTCTGGATTGCAACCAAATTGTAAATGCAGGTACAACAGTGATTATATAATGTTTGTATAATGTGCTGCAATAACTGGCATGGACAGTGGGAAAATGTAGCAATTAAGCTAATGAGTCGTGAGAAGACTTTGCGGACGTTCCTACTATAATTGATGAGAAATCGGGAGCAGAAAAAGATAGCTATAGAACTTTGATTGTTAACTCTTTCACTTGGGCGCCCGCTAAAAAATCTTTCTTTGCTTCACCCCCACCTAAACCTAAGTGAAAACCAAAGTGAAATGTGCCAAATAGCAAACAAAACTCCTACAGATATCCGCTCAAATTTACAGGATCTTATTTGCTATTGACGATCGCGAGTTATGTTTTGCTAATGACTTCACCGAAGCCGAAATGCAAGCTTGCTACACAACGGTCCTGCCGCTAATCAAGCCCATAGACAAGTGCGTGGATCCGATTGCTGTTTTGGGAGGCGTGGATCCATTCTCAGGATCGCAAGACGACTGGTCAAATCCCTCCAATGGAACGGCCACAAGTAACCAGACAAGCGCGTTTAGTATTGAAACAGGATTTAACGGTACTGTGCTGAACACGAGGTATTGGGCGAGTATTGGACGTATTCATTAATGCTGTTTCTATTGGCTTTCCAGAACTTCCGAGCTTCCCATCTGTCAACCAGCCTGTCGGAAATGAAAGTATACCTATGGCTGATATTCCGAACTTAGACCCTGTTGATCCGTTTGCTGGCATTGATTTTGGAAGCTTCGATATTCCACTCCGTCCACCGAATGTGCCTCTGGAAAACGATTCGATGCCAGTCTTAGATACCAGCCTCCCAATTCTTCCAGGGCTAGGGTCTACCAATGGATCCCAAAGACTTTCAACAAGTGATAGTATTCCGTGAGTAGGTCGATGATAAAATTAGCATGCGATTTGATCATAAAGTGAATCAATTCATTTTCAATTCACCACCGAGTCAAGTCCGAGTCCAAGTCAGCGAGCAGAGGGTCGAGTCCGAGTCATGAAATCGTGACTCGAGTCTGAGTCCAAGTCATTGTGTTACCTGCTCAGTTTCCAGTTAAAGTCTTGTTAAATCCACTTTTTGTAACTCTGTTTTGCGATATCGAATTGTTCGCATTTATAATATACTCTTTTTTTTCTCACTTTTGGCAGTTTCTGCGCTGGTCGCATTTTCAAGTACCAGTACTATTAGAAGAAATCCCAACAGTGTGGTTACTTTACTATTCTCCAAAATGATATTGAAATGTCGGTCTTGGTCGTCTGAGTCTCGAGTCATATGACTTGGTTCGAGTCCAATGACTTGAGTCCAAGTCGAGTCAATACACAGATTGACTCGAGTCGAGTCGAGTCATTTCCGTATTTTGAGAAAATGACTCGAGTCAAGTCGAGTTATCAGAAAATCGTGACTCCAGTCTGACTCGAGTAATTACAACCCTGCATAGGTGCTTACTTGTCATGTGCTTTCTTATTTTGGTTTAGGTTTTGGTGACACAGTCAGACGGAAAGCATTTGCATAGTTCCCTATGATTATCCGATCACTTCACCCAGTGCAATTACAATGGCATGCTGACAAAAGCTTTTCTCTTATCAGTGGTTGTCAAAGTAGTCGCGAACGTTACTCGAGTTGGAGTAGAAGTAGAAGTAGCGATGCAAAAATGTAATATTCTTAGGTACGAGTAGAGGTTGTGCTTAAAAAAACAACCAAACTTACTTCAAGTAGGAGTGGACTTGGTGGTTTCTAACTTTTGCTTGACACTGAGCCCCACTTCAGTCATGTATCGGAACCCTCTGCCTTATTATAACGCCTGTAGATATGAGGTGTAATTCTAAGAAGTTGTATCGAATACTACACGCTTTGTGTTATTAGCATGTTACTTGATAGATCGTAAAACATATCTTCTGACTCAATATCTATAATTTCGCACGAAGCACAACGGATAATCTGGACTTTATGTAACTTTTGTAAAGAAAGAGCGAGAGAGAGAGAGAGAGTCTTTATTTTCATCCAACCAAAATACATAATAAACGGCAGTGATGGTGGTACAGAAAATATGCAGGCACAGTATTCAGTATTGGATAGGAATGATCGATAAGACCGTGAAGGTCATCTAGTCTGATCACACCAGCATCAAACAGGTTCACTTGACTCTGAACAGTCTGGCTGTAAAAAACGCTTAGTTAAAAAGGAAAATTGATGAAAAATTAAACGATGGTAGCAAATGATCAATGAAGCAATGTCTGGGCGAGGTAGGGCAACAGTGTTAGTATAACGACAGGAGGTGATCAAGTAGATCTTTTTTGAATCTATTATAAGGCAATTCAAATACTAAATTCAAATACTAAATTATTGTTGGTAATTCGCGAAACCAGCCCCTAAATATCTCTGTCCCAGTATTTATTTGTCTTTTTCTCTCTCATTGGAAATATATAATACTTCTACTTGACAAACTGCAAATAGCGAAAAGTACGTAAGTAAAGCCCAAAATATTACGAAGTGGAATTAGAGGAAATTTAGATTTGCTTGAGTAATTACTACAAGTAGACAAAAACTACTTGAGTACTTCTAAAAAGTAAAAATACTTCGTTACTGGCCCCCTCTGCCTATTACTCAATTAACTCCGATCTGCACGAGTTGAGATTTTCTGTGTTTTGGGGTGCAAAGTATTTTGGGGCCAACGCAAACATTTTTCTTTGCAACCTTCAACAAGAAGAAACTCGCAATCCTTTCGAATGTGTAATGTGCTTGGCTGGACGTTTTTCACCTCTATTACAAGATTCATTGATGACGCGTCTAAGACGAACCAGGCAACGTCTTTAAGTTATCATCCATCCCACCAAAATGCATTTTTCATTTTCAGGTCCATCGTTCCACATCTCCTCTATATTTAGATTGTTAATACTTCAAACACATGTAAAAACTTGCAGTCTAAATTTGGTCCAACCGGTCACACCACACAGCCTAATGTATTTCGCAACGAAAGCTCAGCAAATGATAATATTGACAAGAATGTTAATTGGTTTTCAGTGGAAAATTTGTATGTAATAGACTTTTACTTGCAGGTTTTTAGCAGAAGAATGTCATATCAGCCCTTTTCGACCAGGCCGCAAAGTATTCATAATCCTGAATTCCGTCGTTATGTTCTTCGTTCCTTTACTGGTAAGATTTCCTCCATAGCAGTGGCATCAACACATAATGAAGTTTAGGCTCACACGGGACTGTAAAAGTGTGCCAAAAACGACTGCCTTTTGTTGAGCTAAAACTTCGATATAATTATATGTCTAATTGTTCATCGGCTGGCGCCGAATCTCGCTATCCTGGCAATCTGTACCCCACAGGACAAATGCCATAATGCAGAGAAAAATTACTTGCCAGTGGAGAAATAACAATTTGGAATCATGTGCGTCTTTTAGTTTAGAACGTTTGGGCGATTTCAATACTTATTCACTATAGATATAACAGACAGTATAGCTCACGAAATAATAACATGCAACGAAGTTACATGAGGCCGTTTTGGCCCTGATTCTGTGTAGGGCAAGGTATAGCTGTTCTGTCGGGTGTTTGTTTGTTTGTTTTGGGGTATTCATGGTGTTTGTCGACTACTATGGTCATTTACACCAGGCCGATATTCTTCTCATTTTCCGTAACTGCCGACTTATAGCACGGCCCACCTCTAGGCTTTTGTAAGACACCGCTGACGCGGATGAGGAGCCTAGGTAAACCTCCAACACGTAGGTATCGGAATTCGGAAGTCGACCTCGGTCGGACTCGAACCCGCACCCATTGGTGTTGCAGCCGCGGATTATACCACTGCGCTATCTCGCCACCCTTCTGTCGGGTGTGTTCGTACAGCGAATTGTGTTCGTAGTAGCCAGAGTAGCCTACGTCTGGTGGTAGTGAGCAATGGGCATGGTAGCACGCCAAGGTGCTTGGCTTGACTCAGAAACACTTCTTCTCCGCTATTGTCGAGTCGAAGAATATTATTCAAGTTAGTGTGGCCTGTTAAATCTGCGGCTTTCGGTGCGAAAGACTGTAAACGACTATAGGCGGTAGCCGGTTTATCTAGGCAAGTCAATTTTACCTCGACTCGGTAGAATCACGATCGTAAAATCTAATGGATTGTATCATGAACATAATTAAGTACGATTAAAACCCTCAAACTGTTACCCTCTAGCACAGTGGTTCTTAAGTTTGCCTCCAGCGCCCCCCAAAGGGCGCTGGCGATTTCGAAGGGGGCGGTAACGCTCAGGGGGCGATATGGGGGGCGCTGGGCTCAGGGGGGCGATATCGGGGCGCTGAAGAAAAATGGCGTCGTAGTAGATGATGTGGTAGTAAGACATATCCCTAATGAGTATTCATATGAGCAAATTAACATTCCACAGAACATGTCAAATCCCAATCTTTTTGGTCGCGCTACGCGACGGTGTTTGCTATATATGTTTATGTAGTAGGTTATTATTGTGTAAAACGTATTGTGCGTACTTTTAGAGCCCCCTTGTACATAAAATAAGTTTTGAAGCTTTGTGCACGAAATGAATAACTTAACATACTTGTATTTGAGAGCTACAAAATTAAATCGTCAGAATATTTCTTTATCGTACCATAAAGGATGATACTATCTAGTGGTGTGGTTCACAACCTCAAATTAACGTTATAATATATAATATGAGTTGCTTTGTTTGGAATACATTCATTTTATAATTAATAACTGGGTACAGTACTAAATTAAATGTGAGCAGATACATGCACACAAAGCACTAAGACAAAATCCAATACCATAAATTTCCCCGTATTGATTTGACCCTGAATATACCACACACAATTATTATATGGTTTATTATAGTCGAATGGTCCTCTAGCGCTTAAAACGCGAAATATTTCCAATACCAAAGTCCCGAAAAGACCTACTGGACTTTGACCTCTTACCGGGACCGAAACTGCTGCAACCCAAACCCTCATTCTGTGAGCTAGAAGTTTGCCCTAAAGTATTTCGGTAACTGAACATAAATTGCGCATCATGTTTTGACGACTCCCTCAAGGAAGAATAAGCATAATTATAGAAAATAGAAATAGGCATTTCGGCGTCGGCTATTACCATACCACGCCATGATGCACGAAGACATATGAAGTTCCGGTCAATATGGGACTGTGAGCAGTGTGTCAAAAAGATCGTCAGCGAGAAAATCTTAGCCGAGGAGGATTGTCCTTATGTTGATCGTAAAATTCGATGTATATAAGTCTAATCGTCCATAGGTTCTTAATCGCTCGTGCCGAATTATCATGTCGTCGCAATCTGCACCCCACAGGACGAATAACATCCTTCAGAGAAAATTATTTGCCAGTGAAGAAATACCAATTTTGAATCGTGTGCTTACTTTAGTTTGCACTACCGTTTGACCTCCGGTTAGTTATCTATAGTTTAACACGTATATGCGTTTTAAATTTTCTTGAATATATAACGGACAAGAGGTAACAAAAAAATGTAACGAATTAATTGTACCAACGGGCACGCCCGAATATGTTCAATTATTAATTTCGTGGCCTTTATTTTCCAATACAACAGCTCACTCAGCGCCACTGGTAAATCTGATTACGTGGGCTGAGAGGATAAAAAGTTTATATCTACATATATATATATATGCAATCACCACCTATTCATTCGTGCATTATGGAACATTTTGGAGCCTAGAGCGACCAGGCCGCATAAATTTTGCTGACCATCGAAATCACGCGACGGGGTTCTTGGGGGTCAAGCCCTCAGAAGTTTGGTTTATCACGCTATGGGTGCGCAAGACAATTGTTTTTTATGGGGGTTGACGAAGTGTTGTTACGGCCCTCGCTCTATACAATTGTCTTTATTACAGTCCTTACAATATGAGGTGGGGGGCGCTGGAGCACGATAATTTTTGAAAGGGGGCGCTGGAGGAAAAAAGGTTAAGAACCACTGCTCTAGCACTATATGCTTGCAACATCGGGTGTAACGTTGCATTTTGGGTTGATTTCAATTTTTGAAAGTCCCCCGGTCCGCCAAATATGTTTTGAAATTGTACTGGTCCGCGAGGTGAAAAAGGTTGCGAACCACTGCTCCGTAGGAAATAATGCAAAACCGCAGGCAGTGCTCTTCTATAGGCTACTGCCAGATACCCGATTCGCGTGATGATTTCACAAAATGTTCGGGAACTTTAGGCTCATTTCAAGTTTGCTGGAAAATTCAGATCAGTGAAAAAAATGTAGTTACCAGTGCTGGATTTCTTTTCATGCTGCTAGCGCCATGCAGAGAGTGACCCGAAGTTGAAATGGAAATAATTTCAACAAAAGATGTTATAATGACGTGACTGACAGACAGACAAAAATAAGCTTATTTCCTAATGCAAGAAAGTATATTGCGGTGAAATGGTGGCCAGCTGGTCACCTTACACATTATACAGACAGTCATATATAGGCCTACCTGCAACACCAATTACATATATCCCATATACGTGTATCTATAATTAATGATTTAGCATACAACTGCTCTCAATCTATATATCTATATATCAAATAAGTAGGCTACATAAACACATGGTATAATAACAAAGTAAACAGTGAAATGTTACCACTGGTATGATAATGAAGAAACAAAACAATAGCAATTTGGTTATGATTGCAGACGCGAACCTCTCATTCACACCATCCCTAATAGTTACCAATGCATGGACATAGTTTTTCAATGAATATTGTTGTCGAATCGACCGTGATATTATTTAGAAACTTCATTACTTAGGGCACAAACTCCCCAGTATCCGTATGCATATCTACATATTTCAGCAGCCGTATGTTTCCTTCTCAGATCATTGCCATTTGCTACGGAATGATAATACGAAGGCTGAAATCGTCGCCCTTATCGAGAGGGTCTGGTAATTCCAAGGCAACCACCGGAAAATCCGACAAGGAAAAGCGCAAAGTTACAATCCTGTGCGCGTTGCTCACCATTCTCTTCACGACATTCTGGTTGCCGTTTCACTCCACAAATCTGGCAAAGTTAGTCGGCATCGAGTTGAACGACGTGAGATGCTTTAACGCGTATAGTTGCTACTCAATTGAATTGACGTTACACGTTTACTTTGCTTCACACGTTTCCAGGGGCTATTTTGTTCGAGGCTTTCTTCGGCCGTCTTGCTGCTGGCGTATTTGAGCTCGGCGACGAATCCGTACCTTTACAACTTCCTGGGAACGTTCAAAAAGAGAATGAAGTATGACTGTTGTATAGTGCTCATCGAATCAGTTAGTTGACCATTAGATAAACTATATACCAATAATCGGGAACGTTTTTTTTTGTCCGAAGAGCCATATTGACCCTATTGTTTCCATTTTAACTTCCAAAGAGCCCCACGTGTCAATCAACTGTTACGTCACATTTGAAAATTCGTGACGTCATGGTACCACTTATTCGAATTCACTACATGGGAGTCGTCGTGTGTGCCACATTTTCTCTTTAAAAACTCGTGCTGGTCGCCTTAGTTGATCATGCGAAACTTGAGTTACGAGAACGTAGCTTCGTCGTGATGCTTCTTTTAAATGCGAGAATCCATTATCACATACGTAGGTGGAGCCAAACATGGTCACTACAGCAGTATAGGCTAGGGTTGCCATATTTTTGTTTCACAAATTCCGGACGCTCTTCAGCGCCCACTAGCGAATTTCAGAAAGAAGTGTTCGTACATTGTCGGTCAATATGACGTCACACAAGCAACGCTTTGTCTATCGACTCGGGGTGGTCACGATCCGGTTCAGGAGTATGTGGTTGTGTATTGTAAGTTGTAACCAGCCACATTTTTTCAGCCCCTCCCGCCCAAATAAACATTGATCTCGGGCCCTCGTAGGGTATTGGATGCAGCTTCTGGGCGCTTACTACATGCATCTAGTCGTTAAATCATTTGAAAGAATTGCGTCAATAATATTGGTTCTTCCATACATTACTGTATAATTTTGATCCTCTATCTGCCCACATGATCAGTGTTAGCGGTATAGTTGGTGGGGGATGATGACTTCGAAAATGCAAGGAGCGTAATTGTACATCGTTAAGTCATGTTCATGTCACGCCGATAAGATTACTTATCAGCCTAATGCCGGTGCGTACTGCACCACTGAGCTATATAAACACCGCACATCCGGTGGTTTCCAATCTTTTATCGTCGCGACTCCATTTCCAATTTGAAAATAAGCCGTGGCCCAGCTCAAAATTTGATGAGCTGATTACTAATTAAAGGTCGGTACATTTGCTCAGACTTACTCACGGCCTATTTTAAAAGCTCATTATGTTCAACGTCTTTGCGAACCCCAGAATAAAGGCAAACTACCCACAGGTTTAGAACCACCATCATTGAATAAAGCATCTAAACGGCCTGCCCTAAACCGACTCTATGAATATACCGTTATATTGTAATTGCGATTACAATCAGACTTCTTTTTGTAAATGAATGTCATTTTATATTTATTTTTGATCGCCGTTTTTGCGAGGGTGCATGGTAGTCCCCATTTTGAAACCAATATACATTATACTAAATCGCGCGCAGCGCGAAGAAAAATTTCATTTAGCATAAATCTGCTCAAAAATGATCTTGTTTTTGTTGATTGATGAAAAATTTTCTAGCTTACTTCAAGCATTCAATATTCCTGACATTTGGGCATATTTTAGAAATTCCTCCCGGACGCAGTTTTTACAGTGAAATTCCGGACATGTCCGGGAAATTCCGGACGTATGGCAACCCTAGTATAGGCCTACCCATACCTAACTGTATACATCAGTGACGTGGCGTCAGGGGAGGCAAGTGAGGCAGTACCTCACCTGTCTTCAGGGTGAGTGAACAAAAATCACGAAACCTTCGATTATTGTTATTTTCTATGGACGTTCAATCATGAACGACTAGATTTTGAACATTTTTCTTCCAAAATCACACAACTTGCATATCTATCATTGCAGAATAAACCGCGAGATGAGAGGTAAGGCACAGACGCGCCGGGCCCCTCTATAGATAACGCAATTCGTCGTAAATCACTTAGAATTTATGAAAACTGACATTAATCGAATATAACTGTCCCACTGATACCGATAATCTAAATACTGACCGACTTCACAATTCTTAAAGTATTCGACAGTAACATATATAACGTTGCGCTATCACACGCCTACATTTTATCGCCGGTACTACAGCGCTACTTACCAATCAAGAACGTGGATAGCTATGGCGGTGCTTATAGTTGTGAATATCACGTCCGCGGCAGTTCATTTCGCGCCGTAAATCAGGATCTCAATGTGTATTTAAAAACTCGGTTTTCATACGGCCTTCGTCATGTCTGCTATTCTCTTCGATCAAAAATTCGAGTCGGGTACATCAAATTCGGGACTGATATGGGTCGCCGGCGAGACAGTAACCTATATTTGAGGAGTTAGAAAAGAGGAGGTCCGAGCCCCTAAACCTGAAGACGGCATTGTCTTTATCTCTCAAAGACATGTTTATACTGCCACGAGAACAATTGTTCTCGCCGTGAGGAAAATTTACTAACAAATTGCTGCAATATTAATCAATTCAGTACAAAAATAAATATTTGGCAAAGAGCCATATCTGATACCCAAAATAGCCATATGTGGCTCGTGAGCCATAGGTTCCCGACTACTGCTATATACCAACACTTACACTACCATAGTCAGGAGCGATGTCAACCGGTACTCGCTTCTAAAATATCTGCCTTTCAACAATGCGATATTTTCCCCTAAGGGGGGGGGGCCCTATTATCAGCAATGCACATAGTGACACTGCTGTGTTTGGATGTGCGCGATGTCCTGTCATGACATACACTGTGAGGGAAACAGCGTCTTTTCCCGATTTCTCCCTTAGAGTAGGGTGCGGATCAGATGAAAACCTGCTTACTGCTGCAAAATCTTGCCTCACACCTATTCTGATGGGTGAAAATGAGTCATATACCAAAACTCTCATGTAGATTTTCCCAGCGTCAGAGTGGGTTGGGTGTTCGCGTATCAACCCAAGATAGCAGAGTAAGGTGGTACACGCTAAGTTATATACAGTGCCCACTACGTCCATGGGATATATCTACATAACCATTGGTGTATTGTATATGACTCCTTTACACCCATGGGACTGGATGCGAAAGCAAAAATTGATGCCAGAAAGTGGCGATGGCCTGATTGGCACCATAGCTTTGTTGAAAATCTGGCAAAATTTGCAATCATGTATTTACAGTATATAGTCAACAAGTTTTCCCCCATAGAAATTTCACATTCTAACGCCATCTAGGATAGAATATCAGACAAACGAACGGTCGTTGAAAGTAGGTGCGTCACTTGCTACCATGAATATGACACTGGCATATGTCTAATTGCGGTGGTAGCCTACTGTTCACTGATATGCAAGATTGTGGACTACTGCACGTAGGTTTTTCATGTCGCTGTAATATTATTTTTAAATCTCTCGTTTCCTCGCAATTGCAGACAAATCAAGGAGTCGGATAGAATGAAACACATTCTTTCTGTGACGAGATTGACTCGGGCGTCTGGTACATCTAATACGATATCTTCTTCCTCACGAGGAGCGACGGAGAAAACAAATCGAGCGAACAGCTCTGGTTAGTTTTCTTGTGATGTTCAATTTTAAACATTGTATAATATTCAATTCATGTAGGCCTATAACTAAAATTTATGTTTTTTATCTTTTCATGAAGCAATCCCGATGAGATCAGTACAGAGCTAGGACGAATGCTTAAGATGGCGAAGCAGGAAGTTCAGAATATTTTCTCTCCTAGGTCTGCGTGGATGAAAATATGTTACTATAAAATCAACAGAACCTCATTTTGTGATGTTCTTTTTCAATATCCAAACTGTATAACTAATGGTGTTTCATGTGGCTCATTTTGTAACCGCAGATTGACAACAAGACCGGGATGTGTCAATACGAAATAGTAGATCGCTGTATTGTACCGTAATCTTCGGGTGTTCAGGATTGAAACAGCACTTTGTCAAGCCACCCCCAAAGGCTGATCGGAGTCGCATCGAAGCTTGATTCCATTTTGAAGAAACAGGATCGGAGTCAATCCAGGGAATTTATCAATCTGCCCCGCATTAATCAGAGGATTGCTGATACTTCTGCTCACAACCGTCATTATTCAGCCATGAGCGGTTTAAATTTCTAAAATAATATAAATAGTATCTGACCATATGCCTAGAAACGTGTTAGAAATGGGCCAAATCTGATGGAATCATGTCGATGGCACGAGTAAAAGGCCTATATAGTCCAACTAGCATTGTTTACTATGTCATACATTCTGCGTTTTGGTGCGAGGATGACCTACTTCATAATAGCTTTTGGTCTATAGTCCTTGGGCTTTCATTGGGCTGCATTGCACGCATACAACTAGACCCGGGAAGCACAATGGGGAACAGGAACCCCAGTTTAAGTACCCCTGTCATACTGTGAGCACTATCATATATACCAAAATAAACACATAAAGATATAGGCCCATAGCCTAGAATACCTCGGCAGAAACAGGCAATTAATGCTGAATTCGGGTGCATATTGTCTTAACTGATGGAATCACCCACTGCCGAATATGTCAATAAACGGGATCAATATCATGCATAAAGCGTTGCTAGAAAGATGCTGATGATTCTGCACGAAAAACGGTCGTTTCAATTTCTCCATCTTTATCGCATATCTGCGATTTTCATTCCGCGTCTTCGTCATGCCGGCCTTTACTTCATTGAATCATTGAATTCATTGGAATCGCTGGAATAGCACAATTGCAAAGGATATGGCACACAGAATATATAACAATGAGCATAAAAACAGCCACTTAGTTATGGGATTTTACTACGTGGTATACGCTTGGTCGCTACAGTCATGCATCCCAAAATTACCATTTCTCTGATATAAGCGTACCAAAACCAAGTCCGTATCCGTATAGTATACACACATGGGCGTCATCCGCATACAATGATATATCATCGCTTAAGTTTCGACTAGCATGATTCCAAAATACTCTTAGCATGATAGTGTCGTTCCGTTA
Organism: Botryllus schlosseri; assembly: GCF_051294905.1. Lineage (NCBI taxonomy): Eukaryota > Metazoa > Chordata > Ascidiacea > Stolidobranchia > Styelidae > Botryllus > Botryllus schlosseri. The sequence goes on along the minus strand of NC_137245.1, from coordinate 19,213,243 downwards.
ACTTCCTATTTTGCGTACTGTGACTTTCCGTGGCAAAATCTTACATGAACACCGATTTTAGTAGCGTACCATAGCCTGCTCTTAGTGGCGCTTGTACATAATATACAATGCACATGGAAAAACCATATCTACAGTTGCCACATTTATTCGTCTTAAGCTTAAAGGTTTCGTGGCAAGCATAGATAAAGAAATCTCCAATGCGAATTCGCATCTGCTCTATTAATGACTGTTGCTATGCTGATTGCTTATTAGAGACCAGCATCGAAAATCATGGAGTGAAGAAATGTAGTATTCACTATACACAGAAGTTATATTGGTCGTTTCAAGTCTCAAATTTTCACCTCCAGACCAACGACATGCATATGTTGGAGAAGTGAAGTTGTTTCGAGGAGAGATATGGCCTGATGCCGTGCGGGTACAGAGCATAGGCCTATGTAGTGCTCGAAGAGAAACCAACTTATACCTTCACTGTTTAGGTACATTGTTCGTTATTATATAATGCCCACAATTGCTAATATCAATTTTTTATCAATCTGCATATGCCAATGCCCACCTTTACCCGTGGATTTCGCGCCATCCGACGAAGCACTCTCGTTGGCGGTACTTCCAGTCGCCCGCGTCAAACCTGCCGCCGATAGCAGGTTCTGCATCGTCTTCGATTCTTTGATTTGCCTTGAATCGAAAACAATGTTGTGCAAATGGAAAGCAACATCAAACCGCATCGTATATGTCGTACTTCATTCTCTTTTTGAACGATCCCAGAAAGTTGTAAAGATAGGGATTAGTCGCGGAGCTTATATACGCCAACATCGCCACGGCCGCCGCGAAGTTATTGCAAAATTCATTCTATAATGAGGATGCACAAGAGAGGGATCGGTGTCATCCGTGTATGGCATCCGTGAATACTACTTACGCTCGCGAGAATTCCAACGATTTTCGCCAAATGGAACGCGTGAAACGGCAACCAAAATACAGTGAACAGAATGGTCAGCAATGCGCACAAGATTGTCACCTTCCGCTTTTCGCGCTCAGACTTTCCTCCTGATGATTTTGGCGCCGACGAAGCGAGAAGTCTCATTATGATCAGGCCGTAACACGCGGAGATTATCTGGAATGCGCATGATGATTATGACTTTTCGCCTTTCGCCCGCAGACTTCCCGGAAGAGGTTGACTATTTTGGTGCCAACGAATCGTGAAGAATGACAATATTAAGACCGTAACACACATGCATTATAAAGAGAAAGTTGGAGTAGGTTAGAGACACAAGGTTCCGAGTCCAGTCATTTTTAATTAACCACCTAGTCAAGTCCGAGTCCAAGTCACGGAGCGACGGGTAGAGTCCGACTCATAGTGTTAAGACTCGAGCCGAGTACAAGTCACATAGTGTTTACTGTTCAGTATCGTCCGCGGATTGACAATATTCTTCTTTTTCTCATTATGAACATGTTTACTCAAACAGATAAAATACAGTGTCTGGGCCTACTTTTCAATAATTGGTCCTGATATACGAGACTTGAACAAGTCAAATAGAATATGTCGAGTCATGGTCAAGTCAATATACAAATTGACCCGAATTGAGTCCAGCCATTTTTCATTTTTAAGAAAATGCCCCGAGTCAACGAAAAATTGCGGCTCGATTCATTACAACCCTGACCTGGAGACACTAAAATGTAGCCGGAGCAGTTTGAAGTCAAGTTCTGGGCTTATGTTGGATTATGATTATTGAGATAAGACATGAGTGGCGCAGCTGATGATCAGCTCACAGAATATTCACATCAATGGTCTACACAATTTTTGCACCAAACTGTGTTGGGGTCATTCTTACCTTTCTTGGAAGCGCTGAATCCGTATCTGGAGTTACATTTTTTATCGTCACGTTTACGAGATGATACAAATACGGATTGCTCCTACTTTTCGTGCCACTCAAGTTCATACCATCCCTAGTATTTCCTCTCGTGGTCGCCGATTTTGATGCGGAAAGTATTTCATTTCCGAATTATATTACCACGCGTTTTAATGAGACTAACTCGATCTAATTGACTAATTTCAAGCTAGTCAGCGTCATTAGCCTATTTGCTTGTACTTTATCCATGCGCCTAGAAAAGATAGGCGGGTGTCGGAGCGACTTGGAGAATAGTCTTTAAATCGGACACACACCTTGGCCTAGGCTGCTAGAGTATGTAAAAAGAGGCATGCACTGCACACTGCACAGTGCACACTGGATGATAAAAGATAAAGGATAACCGAAAAAGGACTAGCGATGAAAATGAATGTGGCAAGTTTCCGTAGACGAGTTTGATATGTTAGATTGATTGTGACAATGTTAAAAAGAGCCGAAATTCTATACTACTTACCATCAACGGAAAAAAGAACATTCCTGCGGAAGTAAGAATAGTGAAAACTTTCCAGCCTGGTCGAGCTACGTCGTACATGCAATTCAGGCCCATTACCCTGAAAATTACAGAAATAATAACCTGCGAATGGTCCATGCTACGGGTATACATTATTTGTTGAGTCAAGAGGTGAATTCAGACAATAATATTGGTATTTGTACTTGCATATTCTGCTATCAACGTCTTATCCTTCCTCAGCAAACATGATCAGATTTACCCGTAGGGCTGATAAAGGTGTTGATTTCGAAATTTAGGGCATGTATGGTACTGCAATTTATACAATTGCAAATCTTAGCCATGTTCGTGCCACGCTTTAGTTTTTCGCGGTTCGGCTTCGAGAGGCCCCATCGTTATTTATAACTTTGTTAAACCCGGTTTCTATACCGCGACCTTCAGGTAAGATTGTCGCTAAACTACGATAATATTGGTATCGCTCAGACGCTCACGCGTTCCAGACCAATCTCAAAGAAAAACTACACTCGTGAGCAGTGCTGTAATGACAGCATAGTTGTTATGTTCGTGCATTTTAAGTTGATATCGTTTGTCTCTTATTTGTCTAGGATTAGTAATTACCGCTAATCATTATTTGCTCGTGTGTTTTGCTTCGTATTTATACCCTCGTGTTCTGTTGTCTACGGGTCACTTCGTTTACATGCACTATAGATCGTGTCGCCTGTCTCAAGTTGTTGTTCTACTGATAGTATACTGGTTTCCTATTGAAACCTCGCCGTGTGAATTATTGTTCGAACTAGATCAAGAACATAACAATAGTCATTGCAGAATTGCATATAAGATTTCTGGCTGTTGCAACTTGCGTAGCATAATCCCCGAGCTGCTGTACCCCTTACGCTGCGACACAAATATGCCCAATTGCCCATGCCCAATGCCCATGTAAACCCGCGATCTCATTTGCAATGCTTCGGCAAGCAGCATCATGATTTCTCTTCAACATGACTTCACTATTTAAATGACCCTAATGACGTTATTTGACAAAATATTGAACTGGAAGTTTTTCGCGCTATACGAAATTTGCTTCCGACTCGTAATTATTACTCTGTGTACTGTCTACGTGTCATGTTTGAGAGGTATCTCTACAGTGATAGCCTTCCATGCCACCGAACTATGCGTTGGAATCAGAAACATTCTAGTTGTTATTTTTGATATTTTTTGTATGACGATAAGGGGGCGCGAAATTTGTCACTATCACCAAAGGGAGCGTGTCTAAAAAGTTTGAGAACCACTGGCGTAGACCGTGTTAGCAGTGACAATTTGCGCATGCGTGCACCTTAGAAACGACCGATACCGGTCAATGTATCATGAATTTGCAGCAAGCAGCACCAATTGATTACAAGAGTTTAAAAATACTACACCCAATAGAATTTGTCTTTGAGGTAACGGTTATACTTACTGTTCAAAGTTTCCCGTTTGCGGCGCATTTCCAGGAGTCATGTTGAATGACGTTATATCCAAACCGCCAAATACATCTGTAAGGTTAAGATTTTGAAAAGCCGCGTCGCCGTCCACACATCTCTCGGGACTCGGCAGAGAGAGATTGCGACAGGCGGCCATCTCGGTCGTCGACGCTACGTTATAACCACTCGACTGACAATACGCAGTTTCTTCTATGGGAAATTGAAGCCTGGATGGAATCGAGAAAAATAAAGACAATCAGCGCAGTTGGCCGATGCGTCATTGTTGTTTTATTAGTAGGGCAAGTTTTTGCAACTTTTTTTTATAGCTTCCGGCAGCTTCCTAAATACTCGGAAGATATGTAGAATGCTGTTTTAATCTGTTTGAAGGAATTGTATAGTTCAGGGGCGGGCCACATACGGCCCGCGGGCCGGATCCGGCCCGCGACGGGATGTTGTGTGGTCCGCCAGCAGTTTTCAGTCTTACGTGATGATGAGGCCCGCGTCGCCGTCTACAGGCATTCAGGCGCAAACATTTTCGAGCATGAACATTCCCAAGACGAAGCGAAGTTCCGATACAACTGATCTTCACCGCATTGACGTAGCCACGGGCGAATGGGGCCATGCCATTCCCAAATTTCTCGAGAATATTCGTAATATTTATAAATAGTGGAATATTTTAGGGAAGATGGATTCAAAGTAAAAATAATTCGCGATTTAGTGTCTCTACGTACCAGTTTTGGGATGACTGGAGTCAACTTTCTCGTATGACTTGACTTGACTCGAGTCACTTTGCAAAAATGGCTTGACTTGACTTGACTCGGCGCTTCAGAAATGTGGATTGACTCGTGACTCGGAGCAAAATTCGCGAGTCAAATTCAAGTCATTAAGTCAGGGGTTCTCAACCCGCGGCCCGCGGGCCGCATGCGGCCCGCAGACGTTTATTTTGCGGCCCGCGACATCTTTCATTACGGAAGCAATTACTATACTGGCACAGAATTGTTACATATTAATTTAGCTACTTAGCTTTCTTATCACACTGTCTGTTTCGTTTGATTACTCATTCTTCGATGTGTTCTGGTTTCTTGATATAGGCCTATGCTGAATTTTAGATTGTTATTGTTTTGAATCGATATTCGGCTGCACTCTGCTTCAAGAGAATCCCGCTGCGTTGAACACTTTTAAAATGTGTTTCACACATCGTGAATGGTTTGAGCAGAAACAAGTACTAGTAACGAGAACGTCGAAAGCTGGGTTTGTAACTCTGCGTCGAGCAATGAATTTGCTTTCCCAGATATAAATGGTAAATCGATGAGTCATATTTGGCAAAGAACAGGTGTCGTACCGAAGCCTCGAAGCTTGAAATGATACTAGCCTACGCATGTTCCTTCTGGAGTTTCACATGTCGCCTGATCTTAGAAAAAACGAAGCTAGCTTGGTGGAAGCCCAGCAATCCATATGTCGGGCATTGTTAAAATTGGCAGCGACGTTACAGACGCATCTTTCAAAATTGCTTAGAATATCGCTAAACCCAAGAAATCTGCTAGAGAGGGTGTGATTTCAATAAGACTTCAACATACTGTGCGAATATTCGCTGTTTCCAGAACTTAGCAGCGAGGCCAACATAACCTGACAAATTTCGAAGCTACAGTTGTCTGATTCAACCGTGACAAGAAGAGTAACAGCAATGCAAGTCGATCTTTTATCGCATTTTCTGAACCATGTTGCCGCGTAGACTACTTTAGCCTAGCATTGGACGAATCCACCGACTCCACAGACATGGCATAGCTAATTATCTGGGTGCATTTAATCAGAGTAGACATATTTGCAGAGGAAAAACAACAAATTTACCAAGCTGACTCATCATCATCATTATCGGTGCAGGGCTCCATCAGTCATGGAAGGAATGGAGAAGGGTTGAATGGTTTGCTCAGAAATGACCCCGAACAACAGACTTCTTCTCATATCACTGAGAGCTGAAATTCATGATAATGGCCTCTGTAACGAAGGTGTGGCCGTTATTTCATACTTGCTCCATGTCCACTCACGCATTGAAACGGAGTTCAGTTCTCTGTTGGGAGGGTTTTGGGTGCATATACCTACTTAGAAACGAATGCAATGCAGGCTCCATATGGGGATTTACTTGCGCCGCTGTAAGATACATATTCTCACCAAAAAAAAAACAGCTAATGTAAACTTACGAACGCTGTCCATTAATGCTTTAGAAAGCATGAAAATGTACTAAATGCCAGTATACGACTGGTAAATATAGGCTATAGTAGGCTAGCCTGAATTTAATAGTAGCCCACAAATACATGATAATAATATTCTGCGGCCCGCAGCGTATTTATTTGTAAAAATGCGGCCCGTTGTACAAGGGAAGTTGAGAACCCCTGCATTAAGTAAACGGTGTCGAATAAATCACTCTATCTTATGTATGTTCGAGTTGTTCGCGATACGCCCGTGTCACCTGTGAGAGCAACCAGTCGGTTACTTATTGCATGGTTCACTGATCATCCATTGTTACATCACAAATAAATTGACAGCAAACGAAACAATCACAGGATACATTGTCGTAGTAGCAATAGCCTATATTATTATAATAGAAAGGTATCTCTGTTTCTTAGACGGCTCAGTGCTTACATTGCGCAGTGGTCACCTTTAACAACGCTCTTGTATGATTTAAATCAAGCTAATCGAACTAATTTGATCATCTTCTCGAGGCTTCGTATTCGGTCCTCTATATCGGCTGGTGATAACAAACTCTAGCATGTGGGATGTAGCTATACAGTTAGGGTGGGGCAACGCGCCTACCCTAAGCGGGAAACGTCATAATATCCACCAAACCAGTCGAAACGGATCGAATTTCGGAATTTGCGCGAGAGATATTCTCCCCCCTCTACCACGATCGTTTGGAAAGTACAAGTATCAATTATATCACATGTAAAATTATCATTCATCTATGTCCATCAATTTGACGTTTTGCCACAAATGACACTCAGTAACCGATTAATACTTATTCTCTATACAGACCTATACATGCTTCTCCGCCTCATCATGACGTACCGGATCTTTTGAAAACAAATTTTATCCAGAAATACCAACTGATCATGATAAATCAAAAAAGAAAGTCGGAATTTCTTGAAATATATGTTGTTTAGTCAGAGGGAAAGCCTACATTCGCTAGCTGAATAGCAATTTCGATAGAAATGGCGTTCTCCGTGTAGGCTTCCTTGATGAACCCATAAACGACCACTTAATCCATATTTACTGGACTTTGAGGGGTGGGGCGTTTTACCCCACGGGAGGGGTAGGTGTTTTAGCCTTGAGGTTGCCATTGTTTGCGGATAAGTTACCAGGTGGTTATTGCGTGAATTTGCCTTCGTACTGTGGCTTAAATCCAACTACACACAGTAAAATCGTAAATAGTACCGGAAAACTCTCTGTAGCATCCGTTAAATATGACATTTCACTTGGTTGTAAAAGGCTCTCTTTTGGTAAGAGTATGTGTAGAAGTCATAAATTCTCATAAAACGTTAAAAATCTTCATTAGAACGTGGAAATCAAAGTGATGGTTTCGTCTGACCATTAGGCGATATTTGAGATACTATGACGCATTCAACGCTCGCTTTATTCTGTCATATTGATGGTGGGCGCCTTACCTCGCCTGGGCGTTTTTACTCCTACTCACGTATTTTATTAGCAGTTCTTCGTGTGCGTGATCTATACAACATCTTTTTGCATGTATATTTAACTTTATATTCGTTATTTGATTCAAGATAAATGGTCAATTAATCTTCCCTTCCCCCAGTTAACAAAATGTAATGACTTTGCATCATCACTCAAACTTCGAAAATTCGATTTGACTTGACTCGTGACTTGACTTGACTCGAGTCATATTTGAAATTCGATTGACTTGACTTGACTCTAGTCATAATGTGCAATGACTCGAGATGACACGTGACTCGAAGGCAGTGACTTGATCCCAACACTGCTACGTACGTGTCTTGACTATGAGAATACAGTATCATAGATACATTAGAATAGCCCGAAGCCGTTGAGCTGCACGAGTTTTCAACAAATCAATGTTCAAAATTATAATTATATACGTGTTGTAAATTTTCGAAGAAACCACTTGCTCATACACTCACCAATGTCATTGATCAAATTCATTCATTTATGCAAAATATTTTCGCGCATGACGCGACTAGAAGCCAAATATACTTTGATTTTTGATCACATTCATATCACCGATTTGGGCTCGTCCGTGAATCGGTCGTCCAATCCAGATATAGTTCGCAACTGCAGGAATGGGTACGTCTCTGAATTGTATGTTCAAAGGGTAGTGCAAGGTAGGCTGGAAGGATCTGTGACGCGTTCCCACGGGGGAGGAGGAGTTCCTCTAAACTCATAAAAAATTCAGGAATACGGCCCGCCTCGTGTTCATGCTCCGCTATCTGGCCAGCCGGATGGAGAAGTTGCCCGCCCCTGCTTTAGTCAAAGATAGTGGTTCTAAACTTGTGAGTCATTTGCCGTTATTATGGGGTTCTCGTTTATGTTTAACGTAATCAGCTTCTGAAATAGTTCGTAAGTATGACCGGGCATAGGTGCTTACATATGGTGAGCCTAAGATCAGTGTATATTTGTGCGGGAGGAGGCTGAAAAAATGTTGGTTCAGTCCGGTTTACCACACATAAACACTAGGGCTGTTCAAAAATAACTTTTTTTTCCCGATTCAAGCCGGTCACCTCTTAAATCGTCAGGTTGCAGTAGAAAACCTTGCTCACCAAATTTCACTCGATTCCAACCAGTAAAGGCCTCCGCAGATCCAATTAAAATTTTTAATTTATTATGGAAAATTAAAAAAAAAAATTTCCAAATTTTTCTGCCAACCCCATGAAATTGTTGAGCTGTCTTCAAAGACGTTGCAAAACAAATTTGAGTCAATTCCGACCAGTAGAAGCGGAGTTATGTGAGTTTTTCGTTGATAAATCGAGGATTATCCACCAATCAAGGATAATCCGAGAAATATCATCGAAAAACTCACATAACTCCGCTTCTACTGGTCGGAATTGACTCAAATTTGTTTTGCAACGTCTTTGAAGACAGCTCAACAATTTCATGGGGGTGGCAGAAAAATTTGGAAATTTTTTTTTTTAATTTTCCATAATAAATTAAAAATTTTAATTGGATCTGCGGAGGCCTTTACTGGTTGGAATCGGGTGAAATTTGGTGAGCAAGGTTTTCTACTGCAACCTGACGATTTAAGAGGTGACCGGCTTGAATCGGGAAAAAAAAGTTATTTTTGAACAGCCCTAATAAACACATACTCCTGAAGCGGATAGTACCCACCTCTGGTCGATAGGCAAAGCTTCGCTAGTGCCACATCATATTGACGGACAATGTACTCATAGCTCATTTTAAAATTCGCTAGTGGGCGCTGAAGCGCGTCCGGAATTTAAGTCACAGAAATATGGTAACTCTTAGTAAAGACTACACGTGAACGTCAGTTAGGTTGAAAAGCAGCTTTGTCTTGTTATTGCTCATGTTCATGGTCGAAAATGTATGTTGAGTGTGGACCCGTGGGCCGCATTATCATGTCTACGAATTGAAAACGTCTGCGGTTCGGATCCGGCCCGCGGGCCTATGTTGCCCGACGCTGATCTATAGGTTTGCATGTGATGCGGCCAATAAACCACGTCGCTAGTACTTGCGATAATATCGTGTCTATTCCTTACCTATACAAAATACATACCTGCATCTACACGCCGGTTGCAATCCCGCCAGGCCACTGTGTAGCATCACCGGTATGGACATCAAAATAGCAACGGTCCACGTAACCAAAGCAGTGACGTACGCAATCTTAGGTCTTCTCGCTTTTTGCACGAATGACGACATCGGATGGCATACAGCGAGGTATCTGTCCATAGCCATTATCTTGTCAGAATGAAATAGAAGAGAATATTTTAACGCCATCGAATAAACGACCAGAGGTGGTTGCAGTATGAACTTAAAAGAATTGGTGATTACAGTTACAGAGATTGAAGAGCGTCTTAAACGCATCGACGTCACATGTTTCCCTTTTTTGTTCAATGCCGTGCCCTTATTAATCTGACGTAAGGATAGTGGGAGTAAGCATATTTCGTTAGATAGGTATATACATAGGCTACAATTAGGCATCATCATGACGAATTCAACGGTATTAACATAAAGATGCCATCGTCATTTCGACATAAGGTAGGTTGGTAATATGGAACAGGGATGTGCATTGTGCAGAGGGCATGGGAAACCTGCGGCTCGTGGAGAAACATTTTGCCACGTGCTTGAATAAAAGAGTTCAGCTCGGGGGCCCGCGACCTTGGTCTATAATTTAGCTTAGTCGTTTACGAGCGTTAGCTTACATTCGAGCGAATAAGAGAGGGGCCAAACAATACTGAAGTCACAAAAAGTGGCGTATGCTGACTTTGCACATGAACATTTCGGACAAAATTTATTCAGTAACCTGTAAGAATTCTTTACGCTCTGTCTCATAATCACATCACTTCATCGTTATCAATTCTTAATGAGATGGTCGGCTTTGTGGCTACTATACTTGTGATTATACTATCGGCCTATACAGGACCGAAACTGAACTTCGTCAGGTCCCCCAAAACTTTGCTCGTGCCCCCCCCCCCCCCCCGTAGGGGATAGACCAAACCCCAGATCCCCATAAGCTGTTACTTTTTGACCGCTACTTGTCACTGGACAATTAAACAAATATGTTTATATATCGAAGTATTCAGTCAGCACAAAGGCAGTCCTTTTCGGCCAAGGTTCTGGCAGACTTCTCGATGTCGCATGTTACAAGGCCTAATACTTTGTACATCTTGGTGAATCGTGGCGCCGAAATACCTATTTCTATAAATCATGCATATTTTTTTCTTGGGGGAAGGGTACCCAATTATCAAGATATCTGAGACCATTAAACCGCATTTTTGAAAAAGTTGCATGAATTTAAGAAAAAAAATCTATAATTTATGTTAATTCACGAAATCATTTTGGGCCTCCTTCGAGATCCCCCCCCCCCCAATTGGGGGGCTTGGGATGCGGCAGTTACGGTCCCGTGCCTATCTGCGGCCGGTGGTCTCGGCGCATTATTCATATCGGACCCGCTTGCCTAAATGGCTATATTATGCCATTTATCCACTACAGCAAAATTATTCCAGACAGTTTATCACCACGCATTTCGTCGACACAGGTTGTCTCTATGGCTATTCGTATGGTGCATAAATACTCATCACGAAACACGGTGAATTAAAATCTTGTATTTTACAGATTTCCCCCATCGCGCAGGGTTCGCATCAGGTCGTTGGCACTTTCTGGTACAGAATTCAGCAGTCGCATCCATTCCAGATGATGGAAATGATGCAATTAACTTTCAATCACCAGTTCATATCAAGATATATGCCAGGGAAAGTGGGTTCAGCGTTAGGTTTTCGTGTTGTACCTTTGAGGGTGATAATAAGCACTCTTTTCGCTGACAGTGTAATTAAGTCGTTGGAATTCATCATCATTCGTGCGGTAGAACCATATAAAACCAACGCTTACCACTAAAAACATAATAGATGCATAGTAAGTCAGATACAAGACAGTCTGTTGAGCGGAGCACAGCCAATCTGCGTGAATCCATCTCCCATACCGGTCTTCAGACAGTTTGAACGGCAGATTTTGCAAGAAAATCAGGTCCGCCAATGCCATTTGCAAAACATACCTTGGAAAGAAATATCGGTCATTTTCAACGCGTAATAGTAGTAGCCTAAATCCCGTACCAGTGAGTAATCTTCTTGAACTCCTGGAGGAACAAAATCATAAAAATCACCAAAATATTGCCACAAACACCGACTATGTATATGATTATCTTCAACACGAACTGGATAGTCAATTCGTCTGACATCGTGTAAGTTTGTTGTGCTGATCCTCCGCTAGGTATTTCAAAGCTAGGTATTTCAAAGCTAGGTATTTCAATGCTAGGCATTTCAAAGCTAGGTATTTCCGAGCTAGTCATGCCTTTTTTCTAAGTGTTCGCTAGAAATCTGTAGAATTGTAAAGCAGTATATATCAGGATGCGTAATTCAATTTCATACACTGCCCTTCAACCACATTGATCCTATGTATCTCGTATCAACGAAACGCGCTGATATGCGCTACTACATCTATGGATTTCACTTCCATGAAGTTCATACACAACTGTGATCAACATCGTGCCTGTTGGAAATATGTATACTCTGATATGGTGTAGGCTACTTGCGCATATATTTCGATTGTTGCTAAAGTAGATCAGTTGATTCACAAAGCTGTGAACAGGTTCTTTGAACTCAACCTGCACGACAACACGTGAAACACCCTAACCAAGATTGCTGATGAATAATATGCACATGAATACCGGATAGATTGAAACGAAGCTTTGTATTGTCAATGCTCATTGTTCCCTGTTCATGAGAGAAGACTGGCGAACATATGCGGACACATACCACACAAATAGATGTTGCGGTCTCTGGTGTGTTTGTGCGAACCTACACACGAAGTCGAGCTTTTATCCAAAAGAAGATTGCTTATGATATGCATCTTAATGCGCTGTCTCAAGTGACAACCTCAACAATCACGCCACGCAAAGTAATATCTACAGTGACATACACCATTCATTGTAACAAATGTCACATCAGAGGTAGCACGTAGACAGCAACAACGCATGCCTGTCCTGAAATCTATGGTGTGATTAGCGATATCCATTACGTATATAAAGCACAATATTGACGTTATATTAGTCATAAGCTGACAGTAATTTAATGTATCGAAAGTAAAATATCACTCCCGCTACATCGTGAAGATTGAAACTATCAAAACAGAGATAACGCAATAAATGGACGATATAGGTGTACAGATGGCGCACTCCCCTATCGTATACAATCTAACCATCTCGCATTTAGTCCGTTTTGCAGAGTTTGATGATGATTGTTCGTAATTATTCAATAATAAACTTCCGGGCATTGGACTCGGTAGATTTCGAAAATGAGGATAATGACAAGCGGATGTCGTTCCGGTTTCTATAGCGGGAGAGAAATGGCTCGTTGTTGTTTCGGATGTGCGAGCTAAGAGCGGGACGGAGCGGTATATTGCCTTTTTCGGAGTTCGATAAGAATTAGAAAATGTAATCAGCTGGCGTCAATCCAGGGCGTAAAGGTTGGGAAATAGTTTAAAGCTATATCCCAGTGTATTCGCGATTATGTCATTTTCCGCAACGCCGAAGCTACTCCCATATGTCTATACGGAATGCGTTTTTACTATAACAATTACGATATCTGCGGGTAATTCTCAATCGCGTCGTTTAGGCTACCTATTCCAATATCGGCCTTGTACAATGAGAGTCAAGTGATCCACTGTCAAGAACATAGAGCCGTGTCTTCTGAATGCGAGTCACAGAGCAAGTCTTTGCCAAAGTCATTTGTTTATCGTTTTTAAATTGATGATTTAGTTGGTCGTGAGTAACTGCATTGCATTTTGATTCAGTGTTAGTACAACTTGCATTGCTCGCAAATAGCACGAATCGATTCGCCCATTTCGGGGAACACGGTTTCGTAGCGTGCTGGCGGCGGAAGCATGTTGTTGTTTGTGATATTCATGGTGTTTGTGAATTACTGTGGTCATTTTCACTTGGCTAATTTTCTTCATTTTTATTCCGTAGATGCCAAGATACCATATTGACGTAATACTAGTCATGAGCAGGGCGACTGTAATTGACCTAAAAACGGACAATTTTGACCTAAGAAAATCAGAATTTTGACATTTTTCGACCTTAAATAACTAATTTTGACAAAGTTTTGCCTCATGTATGTAAATTAGGTGCTTTCGCGCATAGTTGTGGAATTGTACTACTTACCTTCATTTCTGGTTGGAATTGTCTGTCCTTACGACGTAGTTTGGACTGAAAACCTTTTTTGACTTGAAAACTGACAAATTTCTACATGAAAAAAAGTTTATTCAACGAAATCTGGACATCACGCATCAAAGTAGAAATAATTACTTTCCTACATTCACGGGTAGAATGTGTCTGTCCTTACTAAGTAGCCAGACAAGAATGAAGAAAGAACATTCAACAGCAGCAGTTGTTGGCTGGCAACACTAAAGTTGTGCGTACACTGCTGGTGACACACCGTGTTGCTTCGTTCTGACACTGTTGTCTACATCAATTTTTCACCATGCCCTTCTTGATGTAAGAACCAATGCCCACGCAGTCTTGTTTCAGTCAGGATATTGTGGTAGGTTGAGCATAACACCATATCCCTGGGTTGAGCATAACACCATGTCAACCTAGTTGTTTTATTTGACAGTTTATGATTCACAATGTACCGTCTACAACGGTAGGCCTATAAGCTGGTAATCTATAAGCCAGGGGTAGGCAAACCCCGGCAGGCAAGCCATGTGTGGCACGAGAGATGATTTTTCATGGCACGACAATTGATTTGACGAAAACGACATATTATAACCATGTTTGTTGCAAAATATGTCTCATAAATTGTTAATATGGAAAAAGCAAAAATTAATTGATAAATCAACAGAATACAGAGACTTTTGGGGCAGGTTTTACTTATCCTAGACATATTTTTTCGCGCACTGCGCGATTTACCATGACCCAATTTCTTGATTTCGGGAAATCCACAAAAATATATATGCGACAACCTATATATCGTATGAAACCGTTCGGATGCTTTAGTCTTTATGCAGTGCATGCACAATGCGCATTGCGCAGCCTGTGGGATCGCGAATATTTTTATAGGAACAAGCATTTTGGCTCAGGGCATTTTCACGATATGAGACACACGTTCGGCAGTATGCGACTCCATGCGCTGTGTGCATTGCCAAAATGATTTGCAGGGGTTGGCACATTTTTCTCATCAGGCCATCTCATCATAAAATCTTTGATAAACCTGTCACTTATTGGATATGGTACCGAACACAGTATACTTGGAAACGATCAAGGCAACCACAGAAGATCGATCATTACGCGACTAAATTAAATGGTAGGTCTAGTGCGGTAGCGACCAAAATTTATAGCCTTCGCGGCCAATACTGCAAGAATCACTGACGTAAACGATGCCGTTGCCAGCTTGAGATAGGTGGTTGGTGTGATTCCTTGCTTGAAACGCTAAATATGACAAAATTAAAAATGGTTGGCACGCCAGTTAGTAATATTTTACAATTTTTGATATTGTGGCACGCTGCATACGAAAGGTTGCCGGCCCCTGCTGTAAGCTATATAAGTAGGCTACAAGCTGCAACACGTCAAATGATACGTTCACCGACAGTGCGAACATCTGCGATACAACGAAATGTAGGCTGCAAAAAAATGACAAAGTTTTTTGACTTATTTTGACGTATCAAAAAAGCGCCCTAGTCATAAGCTGTCAAGATGTCAAGCTGTCGGTCCACCACTTATACCAGTGGTTCTCAACCTTTTTGGACTCAAGGCACCCTTTCAAAATCAAAAAAACAGTTCGCGGCACACTAGCACATAGCGCTTTTGAAATGGCTCGGCGGTTTGTCAGATAAGTGTCTATGCTTTTTAAAAAGTGCTTTTCCAATTTACTTGAAACGATAGCTTTATTAGACAATTTCGGATGACACATTTAAGGCAATTTGGTACAGGTTGCAATTCATCCTCACACCAAGTGATGCCCATATTTAGATAACTGTCGCAATATAAGCGCGCTCTCTAGCTTTTTTTCCTAATGTAATTGCAGAATCTCATCACTTCATTGCAATGATCATCCCCGCTTGACTTGATCACCTTCCTTCAAAATAAACTTCTCCCTTTGAATATTTCTAAAAGAAAACTCTTGTAAGTAAAGCGTCCCTCGCTCAGCCTGTGTTAAGTTCTGGAAAAGGTCGTCGTATTTCTCCGGCTAGAATCCCGTTCCTGCGTGATTAAAACAAGGAGGGCGTATTCAGACGAATGTAAAGGCGGGTATTTTGATTTACTAACGATTTACGACACCATAGGAATCTGGGACTGCGATAAGATAATACATTTCGTAAGATTTGTTTGACAAACTCTGAAAACTTCGGCATTGTCGATGTAATTAATCATGGATGCCAAACGCATGTTCACGCAGATCGTGTTGCGCGCGTGAGGATAGTTCTACTGACAACCACTCGCAGTTCAATTCTATAGTTCCAAGCTTCCAACAAACTGGAATAATAACCTCTGCGGCCAGAAAATGTGCTTCTCAATTCTCAAATTCGTCGCCTGTAACAACGTTGTGCTACAAGCCTATATTTCAGCGGCAGTGCAGGCACGCTATCTGACAATTCCAATGTGGATGGCTAGTTTGTAATAAGGATTCGTAAACGTGAATATCACTTCCAAATGAGTTCATTTCTCGCTTGTGATTAGGAAGGCAATGAGGATTTGAAAATTGCATTATCACACAGGCACCGCCATGTCTGCTCTTCTCTGCGATGAATCAACGTATTGTGCAAAACTCAATCCAGCCTTCAAAGCACTCGATACGCCAGGAAAAGCGAATTAACGGGGGATATTGATTGTTTTCTTCACAGCAATTTTGATTTGTCAAGTGTATAAACTTCACATCGAGCCCGATTTACATTATATTGATTGTTTTAGCGCATAATTTCAAAACTTAAAGAAATCTCTCACGGCACCCTGGCGAGACGTGAATGGCACACTAGTGTGCCGCGGCATACCGTTCGAGAACCACTGGCTTCACGGACGGGATGGTGGGGACGAGCCTAAATAAACCTCCAACACTTATAGGTATAGGAATTCCTGAATCGGACTCAAACCCGCAACCCATTGGTGCTACAGCTGTGGATTATACCACTATACGTTGTCTCACCACCTTTAAACGCATATAGATTGGGATTCCGTAAGTTGGATTCGCACCGTTGGTTTCGTTTAATTGCTACCAGACAGACATGGGGTAATCGTAATCGATTACATTATAACATTAGACGAAATATCCGAAGCAATCGCAATTGATTACTTCATATATCTGATCGATTCCTTCGTAAAAGAATGGTTACTTTTTACATGTACAGTACAAAGACTACGGCATAAATTGATGATGAACATTCATGAACAAGGAATAGTGCGTTCTTATATCAGGTTATTAACAGCAGGAACGTTGAATTTCAAACAACACAGCTTATAATTATTGCATCACAAGTATTTGCTTTGCTCGTCATTGCGTAAGGAATTATTCACAGGCAGTAAATACTAAATAGATATTCCACGCTGTCACTAGTTACCAAACTTTTCTGGCTTGTGACACGCTAGGAAAGTTATAAAACACTTGCGGCACACTTACAATAAAGTTGCTTTCTGAAAAAATTGCGATGGCTATGCTTATTTATACGAACATATACGACTGAAACGAGATTGCGCGTAGCATGGTATAGGATTTGGAAGGATACAGCCATAACTACTTCATTTTTCTAACAACAGCGTTTTAGAAACAAAAAGAACCGTTTCGTAAACCAATCCGCTCTTCTTCTGCAAAAATATTTGTTTTGATTCCGGGAAGTAATATTACATCGCAAGTTGAAGTCCTGGCCGCTGTGCTCACGTCTTGAAGAGTAATTTTTTGTTAATGAGTTGATTCGGGGGCATGAAACGAATTAAAGACACATTTCGACACATAACAGGCCAATTACGGCGTGACAATTACCCAACTCATCGTCAATGACATGATTGGTTACATTTTAATGGTCACATGTGCTAACAATGCAACTGCACGCAAGTCGCAAAACGAAATACTGAGTCATTTGGGAGTATTTGCATTCTACCACTCTTCCAGACAATTGCTGATCAATGACCATGATCACATATAACCATGATTGGGATATGACTCAGGTTGTCGTTGTCAAGTTTCGCTCGATTACGCTCACGTTCGTTGCGATCTTCCCTAATTATCGAATTTGACGTGGCTCCATGCGTACATCCACTCAACTGCCCCATCACGCATGTCACGTATAGATAGGTGTACTACAGTTAGAGTTAAATTTCTTTAGTTCCCAGAAAATATGTCGTATCCAGAAGAAATAGTGAGTCGCGAAGTAATCCTATACTGTAAACGAAATCGTGTATTTCGTCACTTGTAACAGTACGAAGGGTGAAAATCAGGTAACCGGCACTTTCTGGTGCAATATGTTGCTTTCACACGCATTCTAATGAGTGGAAACGAATGTAATGGGCCAATCATTACGGATAGATGTCGTAGGGATCGAGTGGATTATGTCTTCGTCTAACACAGAGGTCTCAAACACGCGACACACGGCCCGCATGCGGCCTGCGATGGCATTTTGGAATTTCATGTAATCAACAATATATTTAACTGCCATATATCTGTTTTAGATATAAGAACTTGAAGTTTACGCAAAAACTACTATAAAAATCGGGGAAGCGAGGGGCACAGTTGGTTAAACACTGCGGCCACGACACCAATGGTTGCTGGTTCGAGTCTCGGCTCGAGTCTCGGCGCCGAAAGAGCCGAACTCTTGAAAGATGGCAGCAAATGACTCAAGACAAGTGTACTGAAATGTGTGTATGTGTATGTTTATGTGTATGAAATTTACTGAGCTGGCGAATATAACCAAGTTGTTGTAAGCGCCAGTTACGAGTGTCAATAAACAAAAAAAACTATAAAAATCACTGAAATCCCAACAAACATCACTATCACATCACTTTTAAAAGCTACCATGCGGTAGAAGATCGGCTATTACGTCACATGTCTAGTTCATGATGATAAAACATGACCCTTTCATGATTCGCGACTGAAAATTGTGATTTGGTTTGGTGCGAACTTCTCGTAAAATTACTTGATTTCGGATTGACTCAGTGATAAAATAAAGATGACTCGAGTTGAGTCGGGTCAAACGCTGGAATCGGAGAAGGACTTGCGATTCGGAATGGTGACTTGGTAATCCTACGGACGCATCAATCTATGCAACTTTCATGGGGAATAGTAATATATCAAAAGGTCGTAGCTTGCGTTGCGTAGGGTATATAGATATTTAATCAGGTCAGTATGGCAACCATGGGTATTCTGTTACCCCCGTGACGTATATAGTTGGTTACATGCTGTATGTTGTTTTTTCTCTTCATCCATGTTATTATCGGTGGCGAGTAAGGTGGTAGTACGCTCTACAGCGGTAACACCAACGAATTGTTCGCCGATTGGACATTTCTATTCCATTCCAAAGGTTCTTAACCAGGGTCCGTAGACCCCATCGGGGTACGAAGCACCACATCAGGGAGTAAGAGATGCATTGTAGAATTTGTAGGCCCATATGCATGCTGTGGAATATTTTCTTAGCCAATTTATTCAACTGGAAAATAGTATTCGCGATGCGCGCGATTTTGTGAATGGGCTTTTGTTTTAAATAGGTAACATCAGAAATTGTGTTAAAAATGGACAGGGGTTACGAGAAATCTTATTGGAAGCACAAGGGGTACGATCACTAAAATGGTTAAGAAGCAATGCTATTACTATGGCTCAATAATGAGTGTATTTAAGTTGTTATTGATATATCGAAGGCAAAATCTTACGCTTATTTAATTTGTGTTCGGCAATGACAGTAACAATAGCCAATACTTACCACGACGATATCAAAGCCATAGGATTAGGCTACACCGCTCAAATGCTCTGATATCAGATCAATCTTCAGTCGATTTTAAAATAGTCTACATAAAGTTGTTGCTCGTCATAGGTCCACTAGTTGCAATATTATAACCCGACAATTTTACGACGTCACGATGCATCCTCTCACACGATGTCTATAACTCGTTAATTAAAAAAATTCTGCCCGGCACGAAAACAATTTTGTTCAAAATTTGAAAATGTGATTTTTTTTTCGTGTCAAGCGTTAATAGTACAAGAGTAAATACATTTCCGCGATGTTTGTGGAATGCATGTCTGCAAGATCCCGTCAAATAAGGCCATTAAATATCCCTACCATTGATGCTGCGGCCCACGGCGTCATCAAAACTAGAAAATTGACCCGCGAGCACATTTGAGTTTGAGACCTCTGGCTAACACATCAAGAAGGCGCAAGTGAGGTAAAGCTGGAGCTCCATCAAATTCACGCACCTCATTGCTTTCAACAGAAATATATATATTTTATTGACGCACTGGTCAGGGTTTAGAGCAGTGGTTCCCAATCGATGGGGAATTCCCCAGTGGTGGGGAATAGACGCTTTTGTTAAACATTATGTACAGGATATAGTCTACATATTTACGGAGACACACATGCGCGTTTACCGTACCACTTACCAGTTAACTGCTCTGGAATGTATGTATCGAAGATTATATTGCCTGTGTCGTTCACAAGAACTTATTTTGAACTCTGGATATCCAATCATGGCGTCCCAAACGCATCCAGCACGATCAGTATGACGCGAAATAACGCGTTCGCTACATTTTGCGGGTTACCGGTATCGATTCACAATAAGTTTTATGTTGCAGTTATAGGCGATTGTCTGGGTTACTGGTGTGGTTGTGTGTCTAATGTACTCAAACAAGCAGAGAACGTCAGAGTTTCGTAAATAATCGGGAGTCGAGTCAAAGTAATTATCTTTTTTGATCAACACAACACTATCGGTCGAAAAATTTCAAATCACCAGTTTTCTTAGGGCTTTTAGAATTTATAAAAAGTGTCCTCTTTTTAGGATATCAGAATACGGTAACCCTATTGAAAGGGTATATAGGAGTTTTGGGTAGTGGTGAATGAAGACTAGGAACAAAATCTGAAGTGGGGAATGAAGACAAAAAGGTTGGGAACCCCTGGTTTAAAGAAAGTCTATAAAAATTTTGAATATGCAATGGAGATAATTTGATACACTTGGTTGAGAGCTGCGGTACTGGACTTTAAGAATGTTCTTCACCGTGCAAAATATGTATGCATGTGTATTAATGATCAAGGTCACGACACAGTGCAACTTATCGTCTTTTTAGGCCCTGTGCTCCACGACGCTCGACGCTCGGTTCACTTCACGTGTGGGCATTTCAATGCACTGCAGTTGAAGTGAGGTCGGTGACGAGGAGCCCTGATAAACCTCCCAACATGTAGAAGTTGGTCAGAACCGGGAATCCAAAGCACTTCCATTGGTGCCGTGAGTCATGACGCTGGTGTTTAACCAACTGCGCCAGTATCCAGCATCTGTTCATTCATATTGTCATCATTTCAAAACACCACAAAACTGCGATAAAATAAAAAGATAGGACGGTACCAAAACGACTTGGAGTAGTCTTTGAAATCAGACATTCACCTGTGCCTATAGGCGATAATAAAAAGAGGTACTCGCTTGCCACCGATTATATATTACCTCTGCTGTGGGAATTCACAACGAAAGCAATAAGACGGTACTAAATAGTTTATTTGATTTGAATTTTCAGTTTCCCCATTTCTGGTCGTACAGATCCTGTGTGTTGTACAGTCGTGACAAGAAGACATTGCTGTGTTACGCGTCATTCAATTTGCTTATAAATGTAATAATAATTTCATACACTCTGTTTCGATAAAACATCTTATATAGAAACGCTAATTTGCGGAATACACTATTAGCTTGGTTCCTAGATTTTTCGCCTTTCTATGGACAGAGATGCAGTAGTAAAAACCACAGTTTGTGTGTCTGACAAGTGGTATTTTTAATATCTGCTAAAAGCTTCGTCACGGGGTCAATGAGACATTCCTATTTATACTAAAACAGAGGTAGCATCACTTATTCACCATCTCACGTATCAATTATTGCAAGATGGAAAGCCCTAATGCCCAACGTGCATCAAAATCAGTTTGCCATTGGGACGCACCAGTTCTGCCTGGCTCTTGCTCCTGAGCTGCAGTCTCGTTTTGCCAGACAGCATTGTTACATCACAACGCCAAACTCCATCACAATGCGAAATTCGAGGATCATTTCGAGAGGTCCAAAGGCGATCGCCGATGGGCAGAATAAGATTAATTTTTTCGTAATCAGCACAGCGGCAGGTTTCCAGTGATACCCGTTTTATCAAAGTTAACGCTCCGAACACCGGTCAAAAATGGCCGCAAAATTGCCTTTGCCCGAATGCAAAGTGTGACGTAAGCTAACCCAAATGCAGTGGTCCGTTCAATCTCGCTGTGTTCACACCATTTAGAGGACAATATGGTACCAATATTATGTCAAATCAGCACCTCTATGTTTGCCACCGATCGGGACCACAGGAAGCAGGTGTTATGTTTAAATGGGTGAGTCAGTGTTGGAATCAAGTCACTACCTTCGAGTCATGAGTTATCTCGAGTCATTGGACATTTTGACTCGAGTCAAGTCAATTCATTCGATTTTCGAAGGTGACGCGAGTCAAGTCACAATTCTAGTCAAATAGAATTTTCAAAGTATAAGTGATGATTCAAAGTCACTGCCTTTTGCTAGCTGCGTGAAACAGATTGATCGGTCTTTTATCTTGAATCAAACAACGCATATGAAGTTATATGCACAAAGGCGTTGTATCGCTTAAGCACACGTAGAACTGTTAATAAAATACGTGAGCCAAAATAGAGGATCGAATACGAAGCCTGGAGAAGTTTGAACAAATTGATATGGCACAATGCACTACCAATGAGAATACCGTGAGAATATAAACATGTAACCTATATTCGATTTGAATCATACAAGGGGGTTGGTTAAGGTGAGCACTGCGCAATATAAGCGATGAGCCGTCTAAGAAACAGAGATTTTACTCACTTTTACCAGATTCTGGTAGTATTTTCAAATACCAGTACTGATAGACGAAATAATATTAATGCCTGTCTTGGTAGACCCAGTCTCGACTGCAGACAAGGGGTGATTACTTCATCATCATTGGTTTATTAGCAATTTTATCAGTTCAATACACCACAAAAAATGCGATACAATGAAAAGAAAGGAAGATGTCGAAGCGACTAGGAGTTGTCTATGGAATCAGACACCCACCTTGGCCTAGGCTGTGAATGAATGTAATCGATTGCGATTACGATTACTTCTGAATCTCGCGATTGCGATTACAGCAAAATCTGGAAATAGTTGATTACGATTACATCGGAAAAGTAATCACGATTACTCGCGATTACATTTATTTTCCTTCTAAGAATTTATCTTTCCACACATATTGGAAGACAATATCACGATTGCGATGAAGGGTCTCATGCGAGAACAACTTTCTTTTAAAATGAGACATCATGACGTCACTTGCTGTTTACGTCATAATATACCCATTGTTCAACTATATAGCTGACGCAACCAACGATTTGCATTCTAGTCAGTGCCGTAACCAAAACTACCAATATGTTGTGGAGAGAGCTCGAAGAGGACGCAAAGTTATTTCGTAAATCAACATATATGATTAATAGAGTGTTCTCGAGAGATTTAATTACCTAACTAGAAAATTCGCTTCGCGCTTCGCAATTTATTTTCGCTGAATATCTTGATTTTGAAATGCATACTTCTCGGCCTCAAGAAAAAATATTCATAATTTTTAGAAATAGGCATTTCGGTGCCGGCCATTACCGTGCCACCACACATCCGAGACATATGCAGTTTCGGTCAACATGTGACTTCACGAAGTGTGCAGGGGCGTGACGAATCTTGTCTTGCTCCTAATCAGATCCCCACTATGTAAATGCCACATGAGCCGCCCACAGAGGAAAATGATGCGTCCCGTGACGAAATGACAATTTGTGTGTGCAACTCAAAAAAGATTTCCTTTAATTTTTTATAGGTTACTACGTTTATGTGACTCCAATATCTTTTGACTATGTAGCAGACAGGAGGTCACGAAAGGAGGGCCCGCCCGAAGATGCTATAAATGTGAATAGCATGTGCTAAATTTTCGAAGACACCACCTTCCCCAGCTCGACCGTTATATGTGACCACGGGACTGAGAGAGTATCAAAAAAGGGATAGTAATATACGCAATCACCAATATTATAGATGAAATTCAGTCGTGAACTTGAAATATTTAAAACACTTGGCGCGATTTAAAAACAAACACACAACGCGAATCCACTTCGCCTCAAACGTGTCTTCCAGTTGTGGCAAAAAGCCAGGTCGTAAGGAAGGGACTTGGGAACTTCACTCTGTAGGGGCCCGAGACTAACTTTTCGGGTACGAGGTGCTGTCTCGGTCCTGCTTCTAGCTGCAACCCAAGCTAGCATGGTGTGGAAGCGGAAAGCTATGGTGTCATTTCCAGATGTTGTCGAAAGAATTGCGTAATAACAACTGGTGCCCGTTTGAAGTATAGCGCCATATGAGAAAAAGAAAGTTAACATAAAATTCTGCCTACAATGCCGATATTGCGGCAAATAACGACTAGGCTATGATCTATATCAGCAGCTGTTGATTTTTAGTGCTTCGATGTGGAAATCGTCATGTTCAATCTTGACGCGTAGCCTACAATATTTCATATATTTTCCCGCTGTACGTAAATAGGCCTAATATTCGTCAAGCAGCAACGGTCAAACTGCACTTAACTAAGCATAACCTAGCATCAATACATACGTTACTATTTGAAACTAAAGCAAAATTGTGATTATTATCCTGCTGCGAGGTAGTAGCTTCTGAGTGTATGGGTAACCTGATATAAAGCATGAAGGATGTTCTTACAACTTACAATCACACAAATACATGTACAATGTACATCGAATATCTATTTACTACGTTTGGATAATTCGTTACGCAATGACGAGCAAAGCCAATACTTGTGACATAATAATGGGCAGTGGCATTTGAAAATCCGACGTTTCTGCCATTAATAACCTCGTATAATAATATGGTATTGTTCAGGAATGTTCATTGTTCCGTTCATGTCATAGTCCTCGTACCAATAAGAAGTAATCGTTCTTTCACAAAGAAATCGATTAGATATGTGGAATAGTCGATTATGACCATACGATTACTTGAAAATGCTGTAATCGTCGTAATCGATTACGATTACTAATCGCGATTACCCCATGTCTGGTCTCGAGTCATATGACTTGGTCCGAGTCATGCGAAATCACTCGAGTAAAGTCGCGTCAATACACAAATTGAATCGAGTCGTGTTACATTTTTAAGAAAATGACTCGAGTCACCAAAAAATCGCGACTCGATTCATCACAACTCTGCGAGTCATCCCAACACTGGGCCGAGGTGCGAAAGAGGCGCGTAGTCAATGCAGGAGGCGGCTTCGTTAATCAACGAGCGGAGCCGTCCTTACTATTGTCGCCGAGGAAGACATTGAAACAGCTATATTATATGTTCCAACGCTTAGTCGGTTTGACATGTGAAGTTTGATTTAGCTCAATCTGCTTATGGTCCAGCGAACCTCGAATCTATAGCACCAATAATAATTCAATGCTCATCCGTTACATATCTATAGATTTCAATCGAATGCAAACACATAGTAATTTTATTTCATAAAAATAATATTGCTGAATCACTGAACAAAATGTAGAGCAGTAAGGGCGCATTCACACTTCACGGATAAATTAATTTGTTTATTCAACTCGTTGTTGTGTGACTGAGCCACAACATGCACTCGACTGGAGAATTGATTCATTCCATACCATGTCCGCAGCGAAGTTGCGGGTATTCGCAGTGGTAATGAGCGGGAACCAGCCAGGTGACGTGGAAGTATCTTATAAGAAATCGGCTAACCGTATTGAATGTAACCGTACCCAGGGTAAGGAGCAGTATCAATGATATAAAAAAGAAGCCGTGCATGCAGAATTCTTTATCGCGGCTTACGTCTTCCGTATTGTCATCGGATCGGCAATATTTCCACTTTTTACCTTCATTTTTGGCAGCGACGCTGTTTTAAGGGTATATAGCAAGAGTGACAGGTAGGGTCGGTTACCGATGTCCGTACTCGTGTACTAGCTGTGTCTATCATCAATGTGACAAACGCATAGGGCGTTGCTGCAATTACGCCTAACATAGACGTATGCGTTGTCCAGTGAACTGCATGGAAGTTGAGATAATGCGGCGTCAAGAGTATAATCGCTAGATTCAGTTGATCGAAAATATGCGCCTGAATCCCAGCAATCGAACGAGGTACAAAGACGGCGTTATCGCGAAGTGAAGCAACAAAAAACAAATAGATATCGAACCCAGGTTGGGATACAGTCGCCAACTGTCTCTATCGATTATGACATACTGCAACCGCGAATTACTGACGGTAACCTCCTGCTTTCCGTCGAATACCGAGCTTACGTCGAGCCAAAGCGGCGACTGCGACGCGACGGACGCAGTTCTGTAATCAAAAATAGTCCACAGCACGAACGGGAACAGGGTGAAAAAATAAAACAGGGCGACCATAAACATGAACCGCCAGAGGGCGCTGCAGCGCACGAAAACGTTGCTCGAGCGCTTGCGAAGGTACAACAGCCTCGCCGAGCTTGTAATGAGCCACGTCCAGTTGATCAGCACGATCGCCACAGTGAACACTTGGTGGCTCTTGCTGAGCGGGAAAAACGCAGCGGAGCACGACGAGCATGATAGATTTTCCCGATCGTCGTCCTCCTTCGAAAGGGCTTTCTGGTATCCCGCCACGCAGCCGGATTGATTGCTTGACGTGTAAGTGCTTGAGACGTCTGAAATAATCCATGGAACTTGAGGATAAGGTATTTGATTGAAAAGCGAATATCGTGAGCTTGAACATCGAGAGAATGTAGACCTACGTATATCGTATAGCGTAGACGGCTTGGATCCGGCCATGAATATTACATAGGGTGGTATCGTGTTCGTAAAAAATGGACTTGTATTCATGAGACTGTAATATGCTGTCAATCAAAACTTGCCACTCCGTTGTCACCATCACGGAGAGCGGTGACATCGGTCACTTTCCACAGAAACTTAAAAGAAAATTTAACCGCCAGTAAGATATTGCAGGAATGACAAGCAGTTGGGTTTAATTGTTTACATATCGATGGGCCTGACATCGAGTCGCACGTATGTAATATTGTTAGTTCGTGATCTAATAATCTCACCTTAATCAGGATGAACAATTATCCACCAGATAATAGTAGGAGAGTTGGTGGTACTGTGATTAAATAATGCAGTCTTGCAAATGGACGACTTACAAATATGGGGACAAAACAGAAGCCTTTTTAAGTCTTGGTCTCCGAGGAGGGGTAGGGGTAGGCCTACTAAATCACTAGACTATCTCCGACTTTCTTTGCAGCCAGTATCATCCCTCCAGAGAACCCTAGTAGAATTACCCTTGCTCTATTGATCAACGGGTATATTCGCTTTCTAAGGTGTAATTTAGATGCTTGCAGTACTTCAACTGTTTATTCCAGTCGCCAGTACTCTACTGCAGATACCTACCACTAATCTCGGTGACGTTGTGCACGCGTACAATTTCAGAAGTATGGCATCCCACGGAACAGAAAGGTGTACTTCTGAAATGCAAAGTCGAAATCAACTATTACTAATACAAACCACATCTGGATCGTACAATTTCACCCAATGTCTTCAGTCACCCAACATATGGATAACTAAATGCATACATACTAGGGTAGCTGAAGTGTCGCGTATAAGTATGTGTTTTGGAATTGAAATCAATTCGGATAAATATTAGTCAGATTCGCATCATCATATACCGTATTTCACAAGCCGGACATCAATCCATAATGAATCCATCAATTCATACAATTCAACCCTAGCAATATCTAGGAATCATATAACACAAGAGCATGATTCATTAATGCGAGTTCTGCGGCCACGTACAATACAGTCTTGAATCATCTCCCGCAATTACTGATCAGCGAATCTAAAATCTCGTCCTAACGCATCCACCAGTCAATCGGCGGAGCGGCATGTGTTTCAAGATTGCATCCTTGATATTCTATAAAATGTCATTGTGTTCGTTTTAAGTTCCTGTCGTGGTGATTCTTGAATGCAAGATTTAATTTGGACCGACTTTGTGATATAATTAAACTGAAATATTGCTTCCAAGTCTGCTGCAATCTATGAATGTATTTTTGCAAAATCATTCATCGGGGATAGCGTCAGAAGTTACGGATCTACTCTTTTACGCATAATAATTGGTTGACGGACGTCTGTAAAATGAGAAGACCTGGACGTCAAAGTAGTAAGAAGTCATGGGCCGCGCATTGCTATGTAGCAGAAGGGCGGCTCATGCAATGAATGATGAAATACGTAGCAAGAATAAGGAAACGGTGCATTTCCAGCGCGTTTCCGACGCAAAGCGTATGATCTTCAAACATCGCGAAAACTGAGTATAGAAACAACGCATTACCCGAATCTGTGCAACACAAGCGGTATAACGCACACGGCGGCGAATGCGAGCCACACCAAAAACAGCGTGCACCTCGTGGCCGCTTTGCTCATCACGGAATTGCTGTGCCTGCCGACGTAGGACGGAACCCCGGATGAGGACCTCGACCGAAAGGCCTGAGACAGTTTGCGACCACCTGACTGTACGAAGCGGCTTAAGCTGGAGCTTCTGGTTGACTGGATTCCTTTTCGAGGTGTTGCGTTCTCCGTCGTTGAGGTCCTGACGACTTGTGGCTTGCGTGAGCCGACCCCGACTTCATCTGAATTACATCCAACCTTTCTGATTAATGCATAACTGGGAAGCTAGATGCGTCCTGGACATTGCTTTTGACCGGATTCGGAGTTTTAAATGAGACCATACTGCTTCAGGTACAGAGTACACCGTACAGGTATGAGAGCTGGTAAAAGTAGTCACTCATGCAAGTCAAGCATACCCAAATAAGACTCTCAAGACTTGAAAATCGATCAAAGGTGAAAACCAGGTATTTGGCTTTAAAAAGTACAAGTACTGTAAAACAAGTCCACGTCCAAGTCCTCTTACAAATAAACGCCCATGCTTATTGAAAATCACTGTCATATAAACGTAGAAGTAAATTAATAACCGGAGCTCTAATATAGGTCACCGATACCGGGGTTTCCGCAATGTGTATAAACGCATTAAATGAGATTTAGGCACCAAAAATATAGATGAAATTTTTAATAATTCCCCAGATCGAAATTGGCGCGGAATTCTCACGTCTGCATTACACTGACATAACATTTACGATGACCTTTGAAAGGACGCGATGCCGCGCAATAATTGATCAAGGTACAAGAGATCATTTCGACCCCATTGAGATTTACGGTTTCCCGCTTCCCTGGTGACACCTCTGTCGACGGCATTCCGTGAGAGAAGGGCGTCTACTCCCTCCGGGATTCCACTATCGATTAAACTCCTGTGGGAAGATAAATTGTGGAATGTGCGGTGAAGGTGTGGAAAGTTTGATCAAGTGATTAGTGATTACGAGCGTGTAATCAGATTATCGAACCTATGAATATATTTTATGCGGCGGGACTATACCAGTTCGGAATAGATTTAATTAATAAATTGAGCGACAACGTAAGTTTTCAACGAAGTCGAGAGCCAACGACGCGCGGCAATATCGCGTCTTTACACCCACCCATGATGGTGCTGCTGCTGCTAAGAATATCACACCCCAGGTACTTTGTATTTTATCAATAAGCAAAACGACTTTGATTAACTGCTCCCGATAATTGGCATCTTATTTCATTTACGCGAGTCGATCATGCGCGATGGGAGAATATGCAACGATATCACGTTAACATTGTACGCATCAGTAATTCAATGAACCACTATATTGGTTCATTTTCAACTAAAAAAATTCTGAAAATAGGGATTTGATTCCGGCGTGGATGTTGAAGTATATTCGCGATTCGCCATCCCGCACAATGTTGCGCAGTGAAGTTGCAGAGCGTTGCCACATGATGTGAATATATATCGGATATTAGTTGTCTTCCGTTCATGGCGTCATTTTCAATTGCAAGGTTATTATCGGCCGCCGCGTCTACAGCAACATAGAAATTACATAATTACCTGAAAAAAATCATTAAGAACGGAGACCAACGGGAAAAGAAATTGAAAATAAGGCATAGAAATGAATGTGCATGTGCGTATTTGTCGAACACATAGGGAATGCTGGATTTCTCTCGACCTAGCTCTGGTCAAGTCCAATTATGAATACATCCGATGATGCGAACTATTGATAGATAATTTGAATCAATTATTAGTAGGACTACACTACGTTTCCGAAAGGGGCGTTCGAAGCCGATTTTGCGGTTGCCTGTCATGGCACGATATCCAGCAGTCCAACTTGACACGTTTCGTAGAGGTCAGCGGAGCAGCCAAAGTCCTTATTAATATCATCACTATAGATGGATAGGATAGAGCAGTTTTGAAGACAATCACCGACTACATAGCTGGTAGAAACAGGGATAGTTCAATGTGACTTCAGGAAATGTGCAAATTCAACCAGAGAATATAATACGATGTAATATCCGTGATGCTCCGTAATGGGTTTCCTGTTTCATCTCGCGTTTATTACGAACGATTCCCACGCCGATTCACAGAGATGTATTCAAGTTATTACAGCCCCTGTAAGGTATTTGCAGGATCATGCGTATAATTGCCAATTTCGTGTTGAAATTCTTTATTGCCGTTTCCGTTACACCAAGATGGAATGGCTATGATAATACCGACATTATCGCTTGGCCAGAGATGCTGTAAGAAGTACTATTTCCGACACAGGTTACAATGAATTTATGTACCGAAAAGGCTACACTTCTATAAATACTGTCCGTAACTTTCGTAGGTAATACTATTATAGTAATGATATAGGTTGGATTTCTCGTTATGTCGTCGACAAAAAATCGTATTACCATGACGTAATCCAACGACGGACATCTGGTCAGTAGGGATGGTGTGAACATCTGAAAGGTTCAGATTCGTGTGAATGCGAACCTTTTTTAAGGTTCGTGTGCATGCGAACCTTTTTAAAAGGTTCTGTGTGAACGCGAACGTGAACCTATAACGCCCCGTGACGTCATATTGCTAATTCCAACCCTACATTTCAGTGACGTGATATATTAAAGTACTGTCCACGATATCTAGCGCCGATTCAGGCCACATTATGCCACAATGCTGAAGTACATGGTGACTTCCTAAACGTCTTCTAATGTATAAACTGGTTCAATCTAAGAGTATATTAATCCCATAAAATCAATATCTTCCGTCGCTTTGCCAACAATTTCGACGAGGTCTTGCAAGGGACTGTAAGCTTACGCCTTAGCGGTTTAGGCCAGACCGGAAAATGTATTCGGCATCTGTCTATTGCAACATTGATATTGAGCAGAGTGCAAAACGGGTTTCCATACTTGCTACTGATATTATCCCATTTACTAGTTAGTTACAGTAGCCAAAACCCCAATCGCACGTATTTGGTTTTTACGATACATTAAACATACCAAATCAAATGGATCTCGTACGCCTGCTACATTTTTATAGCGATGTAGGCCTATTCTTTATATCAATTTCATTGATTGGTTGAATAAGCAGAATTCGCTGCCTACCTAGTACCTACATGTAGCGTATTTCGCTCTTGGTTTTGCGTGTGATTGCAAGTCAAGCTCCCAGCAGAGAGTCACTGAATATTCACAAAACGGAAAGCTGGACATTTCCAGAAAACTTTTGTAACGAAGCAAGCAAACCTTTTGAGATTGGGGTGGTGCATGCTCATTCAATATTGATTTTTTGTACTACTAGCGGCATACACTGCGTGGCCCGAAGTTGAAATGTAGGAAATTTCAACTGAAGATGTTATAATTACGTGGAAAATTGCAATTTATCAAAAAGGTTCACAGTGCAGAACCCACCAAGGTTCTTTTGTGAACGTAAGCCTCAAAATATCTGAGGTTCACGCACAGAACGCGAACGTGAACCTCCCGTTCACACCATCCCTCTGGTGCCAGTCATATTAGCCATGCGTCAAACAAAGCAAAGTAAACTTTTTTTGGTTGTTCAAGTGACACAAATTACAATACATGTTCCACGTTAGGGTATATATAAGACATGGTAAAAGGTAAATTAGGACACTATACGCGCGAAAGCTATCTTCTTAGGTGGTGTTGTGTTTCGATATGAGTGGTTGAAAAGCTGTTTTCCGGGTTCTAGAGACCGCTGCTATCGTTGGACCACATAACCGTAATATGAAGCTCACCATGCGATATATGAGGATAGCTATCGTGAAAAATACATAATGTTGCCGAGAGCTTCTAATATGTTCATTGTTTATAGTGCAGCAGGAAATCATTTCAACGCTTTAGCTTCATTCTTTTCTTCATTCTATCGATCGAAAATTAAGCTTCACAAGAAACTGAAAATAAAAGGCTTGACACTCCAAACCCATATTGCTCCTTGGCGTGTTTTGCACCCCGAATAACACCATCGGTCGGACTCTAAACCAATTGCTGTTATTGAGGTGGCACATACCACCACACGATACTCGCAAAGGCTCCGCGAAAGACATGTAAAACAGGGACTATCAACATAATGCATGTTTGTATACTACGGACAACAACATAAGCATTACCTGGCTGCGTGGAAGAGTAAGAGACTCGCGACGCATCGGAGGGCTTTCTCGTCTCGCCGTTCTTCTGAAAATTCTGATTATACTGTCAAAAGGAAATAACGTAAGTACGAAAATTACTCGAAGCATTTGAGTCATGTACCGTCACGCGCCGTGAAATATGACTGGGTGTCAACACTTTCAATTATGCACTGATAACAGTGGCTGTTTAGGTGACCTTCGCTAATTGCAGTACTGTGCCGTATGCAATAATAGCGACTTATAGTTACATTAATTAAATATTTAAGAAACCACGTCTGTAATTGCATATAGTGGATAAATAGACACTTAGGACATTCAATTCTGACTGTTCCCAACTGTACAATAGGACAGTGTTTCTTAAACATTTTGGCGCTCGTACGTCTTGAGCTGTCATGAAATGTTTCTCGCACCCCATATTCCGTATCGAAACAGCACTTTGTCAAGCTATCCTCAAAGGCTGGTCGTGGGCCGCCATAGGGTTTTCAACGCAACTGCTGTGGTTTTCAAAGAGAGAAGACATTTCAGCGACTGCAGATATCAATATCGACGGTTTCGGCGATGTGCTGTGATTTTGAGGTCCAATTGTTATTCGCCGCCGCCGGTGAAATGTCATAGGTCTTGGCGTGCTCTGGGGCGGAAATTAAGGTCAGTTAGCTCTGGACTAAAGCACCCTAATGGCCTCAACCGTCAAGGCACCATTCTCTTATAATTATGAAAAAAGTCTAGACTAATTTCTGAAACTAATGTTGTGTAATGTGGGTTACTATTATTTTGTCAGAGGGAATGGCATACTCAAATTTCAAGCAAGAATGCTCTTGAAACGGAATCGCACGAAGCGCGAGGAAAACTTACGATTTGAAGAAATCCGACCAAGAATTTTCCGCTTTATGTAAATTTGCAAAGTAATATCGAGGTAATTAAATAGCGTATAATTGCACACTGCATCTCGTACCCCTACTTTGGTGCTACGTACCCTCCAGGGGTCCTTGGACCCCTGTTTAAAAACCACTTCAATAGGAGGTGAGACATACCGGTGAGAGAGTATATAAGGAACTCGATTCTCTATAATCCTCTTATAATACCGATTGATAAATAATTCGACGGTTAGCCTACCATATGGTGCCAAAAGTTGAGTGAAGGACAATTCAACATCTTCGTCATGGGCTATGCAATATCTCATCAAGGGCGTCCGGACTTGAAAAATGCGCCAGTGTAATGTACACTGTACAGTGTACAGCCGCAAAGCATATTTAATCGCTAATCCAACGCCAGTGACCGTATTGTTGTAGTCGATTGATAACACGATCAGCAAAAGCTTATGGAAACAGACGCTGATTTTTAGGTTGATATTCATAGAGCCGTATTGTTTACGAAACAATACAAAACTATCGTCGATTTCACCAGTCTACTGAATATTTCATGTATCGGGCAGTCATTTCAATTTGCCGGTCTAGCATGTAGCTTGCTGTAGACGGTGTATAGAGCGACAGCGTATAATGAGTGAAGAAGGCATAGCGCTGGCGTAATCTGACAGCGCATACAACTTTAAAATCATATCAATATTACATGGGGAACAAATTGGAAACTTCACAATTTAGCGTGGATTTCAATAGATTACGGTTGTCATTTTCTTAATCGGAGGCAGATGTCTTTCCGGCGAACGTCGGTTGGAGGGCTAGAATACCGCGTTGCACATGTGACTATGAACCGACTTCAATGGATTTATTTATGCGTGCTCTTCTGCAACAACAGAAAGTTCTGCACCACATAGCTTCATTTCAATGCCGGAGCACCACGAAACGATCTAGTACCATTACCAACCAGAGTCAAGAATAGAAGCAGTCAATGTTCCAATATTGAATCCATTACATTACTGATGATCATATTCAAATCGGATTCGAGTACCCATTTCCAAATGATGATCGAATCGGATTGGGCTTTTCCACACGATTCATGAACACTGAACAGTGATTCTCAAACTGGGGGGCGTGAAAGCGCCCGTGGGGGACGCAAAGTCGCCTGTGAGAAATTATGTTTCTTGAACTGGGAATGAGTTTAATTTGTGATGAAACTTCCAGTTTCAACAATGGCAATAATCCTAATTATATTTCGATTTAAAATGCCATAATTGCGTCGTACCACCCACACACTGATACTAGATATGGACTGAGACCGAACCTTGCACTAATCAGACGACGTCCCTGAATAAATTGTGACTGGTGAATGCGTATAGCTGTGACATTGATTTTTGATTTAGCTTATGGCTAGGTACGTTTAAGCTAAGCTCAAGTGGAATAATAGAAGGGATTAGGCACCAAATCGCAAAAGTATCTATGCGCCACGTGCTGCAATTGTACATGATTATGTTCAACAAAATTTCAACCGTAGATTAGTGCTCCGCGCTATTTACATCTTGCTCATGATTATTCCTCGGTGTATAGTCCGAATTCCATATTTGAGAAGTGTTTCAACAGCCATAAAACCTTTCATGCCACCAAACAATGCGTTCAGATTGCAAACATTATAATTGCTCCGTTTGATATTTTTTGAAATGGCGATAAGGTGAGCGAAATTTGTCACTATCATCAAGGGGGCCGAGTCAGAAAAAAGCTTGAGAACCACTTTTATAGAAGTAGTTCATGGAAGTTCGCGTTATTTCAGATTACCTTGTGAAAGCGGCAAGTCGTGTTATCTGGCAATAAACCAGTATCGGGTATGATGGTTTTGGGCGCCGCATATCACAACCAAAATCCTCGAATCAACCTGATGTAACGTCGATTCGTCATTCGCGCCACTTGTTTCCGTATTCCAAACACACGATTCAACTCAACAGGAATCATTACAATCGCATCATTCCTTATTCGAACAGTTTAAGAACAAAAGTACTTGTATTTAACAGTTTGGATTTTGAAAAGTTGAAAGTACAGTTTTGGGGTGAGTTTTCATTGTTTTTATGAGTGAAATTACCATAAGAACCGCGTGAAGTACTCCATGTATTATAACGGTATCTGAATGCATATTCGTCGATTTCGGGTGATTTGCACAGATGGCGATCAACCGTAATCGCCGATAAAACGTCAGTAATCGACTTTTTTCCGTAACACAGATGACGATTAACCACTAATCGGAGAATTTCATTTGCGTGATTTTGCGTCAGTGATCCGCGATGAGATGACTCACTGAGGAATCCGCCTCTGTGCAATACAGCCACCAGGTGAACTTGATCGCTGATTAAATTATCGCCGATTAGGGCAATCGGCGATTACTTTTCAATCGACATCTGTGCAATCCAACCTTCGTAGTAAAACTGGTACCCGTAGCGTACCGCTTGGCGCTCAGCATCTCTGGGATAGCGTAGAGGAGGTGTTGCAAGACTTACAAGAAAGTCTTACAAGGCTATTTACGCACGTTCCTTGTCCGGCGCCATATGCAAGCTATGCGCTCCTGGTATGCATAATTGCATATGCAGTATGCACAGATCGTGTGTATATCATGAGTATGGGTGTATATGCCGGAAAAAGATCTGGGAGAAAATCAATAACCACCTATTTTACCTATTTCAAGTGTCTGCAGTCATTTGGCATTCATTAGTCGAAGATAACGCGAGGATTCATATTACAATTCCGAAAGTAGCCATCTGCAATTTCAAACAAAACAAGCGCCCCCTCGACAAGATCCAATTTTGAGACTACAAGCTTGAGTACTTTCCAGATCTTTCGATTTCAATTTTTACTTGATATAATTTTAGCAAGTCTTGGAGTTAACTTCTCATACTTGTATTTGAGTAGAAATGAATGACGTCACTCCTAGTTCTACTTTAGTCGCAACGCTGACTACTTTAACCGCATCTGCTCATTCCTGAACTACACATAATCGCACCCACGGAATGAGACCAGATTGAGAGAGACAGAGACAGCTTGAGGTGATAGGAGTAGCAAAGTGCAGGATGCGTAACAACAGCGTGGGATCTGAAAATCCCAGCGATGCGATTGGCGATAGTTACCGAGCGGCGGCTACTTGCGACGCATTAGTTTTGTTTCGGGCATACTGTGGCGTTTGGCGCACAATGAATATTTGATAAGTATAGTCGCATTGGGCAAATGCGCCGATATAGAATTCCAATTCTCAACGAATAAACACGGGGTAATATCACTAATTTTAACATACTTTCATTTTGGAGATCAATTCTCTAAGGAGTAGCGATATTTTTTCTCGTGCAGTACACGGGATGTCGGTTGCCGCAATGATCGGGCCCTGGGATTTTTCGTTAAGCTTAAATGATACAAAATTGGTGATGGAAAATGGTAATTACTAGGGCAAGGTTTTGCAACTTTTGCAATCTTTTTTACAGCTTCCGGCAGCTTCAAAAATACTTAGAAGTTATGTAGTATGGTGTTTAAGGCTGTTTGGAGGATTTTTGTATTGCAACTTTTCTCCATCTTTTTTCGATTTTTCATGCAACCAACTTTTTACTGGAAATATTTGTCACAATATGTAAATAGATCGCTCGATTATTTCACTGTCGTTTAAATTTGAGGTGCTTTCTGATTTGATTCAGGCTAGACCGCCGAAAATTACATTTTCACAAAGCCAATTTTTTCAGGCTATTGATTTTGTTGAAGTCCCCAACACTGAGCTTTGCTACAGTGCCTCAGATACGGATCGATTCGAGTATCTCATTCCTTTTTAATTTCAAGGAACGTGTCCACAAATGCAACTTTTCACGGATTTGACTGCAACAAAAACTGGTCCTTGTAATTACTCAATTTCATGAGTGGAACATCGTAGCTCAAAACGTATTTCCAAGACTCGATCGCAGCTGTCTATACGCACTGCAACCTTCCTAAATATTATCGTCGTATATTAATGAAAATAACTAAACAACAATTGTTCTTTGGAGAAGAAGTCAGGTCAAATCGAATGAAACTACCAAAAACGTTGGCTATCCGTTGGCTACCAATTAAGTATGCGGATAAAACGACGATAGACGTATACCTTCGCCATGTTTTTGCTCATCCCGTTCGCAGCTGCCGGATTTCCTATCGACAGAACCCTCATCATGGTGTCGAAGGCAGGCAAAAACGGATGACCGTCCGCGTTGAACGAGCCGTCAGCGTTACGGAAGTCTTCATGGTGCTTGCCCATGCTTGTCGTGCGCTTGTACAGGGCAAACGTCACCAGTGCGGTGTTGAGGACCGACACGGTAATGCATGCCGATTTTAAAACTGGAAAAGACGCGTTGCGTATAAGTTTAAATACTGGATGAGATTAATATTTTGTTGTGCACAAGGTGATTATCTCACTCATCCGACTAAAGTGACGAATCATCGTCTTTATCCCTTTCAAAATGAGATGCCCCACCGGACCAATCGTCCGGAAATTTCTATACAGGTATAATGGGACTGGAGAGGTAAAAATTTCCAAATAAATATAAACGGCTGTCCCATCTGCAATACACGCAACGTGAGATCTACTATGTCTGGACTGTTGCAGTCAGTTAAAAATACTCGAAGTCAGTCATTACTGACAACGATACTTAATTCCAACTTATCGAAGAGGTGTATTCAGTTCTGCCCAATAATTGACGCGCAGTCTCACGGGACAAGGCATAGTTTGCAATACTAAAAACTGGTTAGTAGTAAAATCATAACCATTAGAGTATTTTGTGCAAGTAGGCAAAAACCACAAGTGCCTAGCCATGGTGTCTCCCTCTGTAACTCCCAGCTTCGACATATCCACTTTTACTATATATTCTTTCTTCCTCATACCTGGGATCGTCACTATAAGCATTTTCAGGTCCACGTAGTCCACATCCCTCCCTCTTACACGCCCATGCGTCCTGCGTTTAGCCGACCAACTTCGGGTTCGTGTGGTGCGGCATCGACTGCGCCTGGGATTTATCTATTTTCTATACTGTCCATTATCCAATGTATAGCCACTCCTAGCGACAGCTTAGCTTCTTTACAGTTCAGTAAGCGCAAGTCAAGTCTTTTGGCTCTGTACAAGAGCATCGGGTTTTAACAGATAAAGCATGATTGGTCTTAACGCTGCCCTGTACGGATTTAAATCCTTCACCTTGATTTCGCTGCTATGATTCTACTATTACAGAGCACATCAGACACCATTTTCCAGACGTTGGTCTTCCGTCGACCCTCACAGTATCTGATGAAACACGTCCTTTAACCTTGTATTCTTTCTTACTACGACTAAACCTCATTTCTCTCGTTCAAGCGAGCATCTCCAGCCTTTGTTTCGAACTGTGTTCTATGCGCATCACAATTACTAGGGTTGCATTTAAAACAAAAACCAATTTAAAACAAACATATTTAAAACAAGGCCCTTCTTTAAAACATTTTCCAATTTTTTTTAAAGCCATGACGTCACGACTATTCAATTGTGACGTAATAGTGGATTGCTATTGACAATTGAAAATATAGGGTAAATATAGCTCCTTTAACGAAATATCTGTATTCTGTACTATTGCTGTTGAACCGACTATTTTGAGGGTTATAACAATGCCATATCTATATACGCCGGCTCTATCAGGTGGTATAATTGTCTGTAGGCTCATACAACATGTTTTTTGGAAACTATTTACACATTTATGGCATGATTTTACAACTTAAAAAACATTTTTTAAGGCCTTTGTTTAAAACACTGTTTAAAACATGTTTTAAACAAAGTGTTTTAAAACACCGTTTGTTTTAAATGCAACCTTAACAATACTTAAATATCATTCACATCTCCTATACATCTCCTACCTCATTTGCCAACATGTCCATAACTACCGTAAATATACAGGGGAACATTGCTATCCCTGGTGTAGGCCTATAGACTTCAAACTGATAAATCTTTCCTACAACGCACCTGACCGATACACTATCTCTATGCATATCGTGCAGTCTATCCTGATCTATGCTATATACCCCTTGTGATTGTCACATGCCATTCCATATCTCCTCTCTCGGTACCCAGTCGTACACCTTTTCTAGATCTACAAACACACAGTGCCAATAACTTCTCGAAAAGCAGTCGGATGGCTACAATTGCATCCGTCGTTCTCTTCCTTGGCATAAACCTGTACTTTCGTTCACTTATCTCTACCTTGAATCTCAGCCGTGATTCGGTATTTCTGCATGGTATGGTTCATCGGTTTGATTGTTTCAGGTATTCGTGGCGTTTTTCGACTGCGATGGTCATTTACACCAGACCGATATTCTTTGTTTGGATTCCGTATCTGCCGACTTGTAGCACGGCCCATTTGTAGGTTTTTTTTTTCAGACACCGCTTACGCAGATCGGGTGGCGACGAGGAGCCTAGCCCTAGATAAACTTCCAACACTATACGAAAAGATTCTGCAAGTTTCTCTTGCCTCCTCATCGCCGATCTCGTTATTACGCAGGTGTACTGAAAAAGCCCAGACTGAAAGTGAGCCGATCTACAAGTCCAATTCGGCAGCAGATACCACGATGAGGGCACATAGGAGCGAGAGAGGCGAACGATTGAATAGGGTTATGAACGAAAGTTGTCCCCAAAAGATTAAGAAAGTCAAAGATAATATGGACATTACAAAAAAAATGTGTCGTGGCGCACATAGCCTTAAAAGGGCGATAAAGCGTCACTGTGTTATGACAATGATAATATTTAATGGAGCCGACCTCGGTCGCTCTCGAACCCGCAGTCCGTTGGTGTTGCGGCGGTGGATCGTACGGACTGCGGTCATACCACTGCGTTATCTCGCCACGTTTGATTCGTGTGGAGCCACCTTTGATTCGCACATCACATATATCATAGTAATATAGGGATCAGTATACTGTCATGAGGTCAGGATCTGCGGATCTGGCCCTAAACCGATTTGAAGGTATGATGCTTCGGGAACCAAGGACGCACATTATATTCTGCAACAACATCACAATCATATCCGGTCATGAAACCATCGTCATTATTCATGTCGCTGGTTCAGAGGATTGATAAGGGAGCAGTCACGCGGCAACCAGAAAACACGAAATGATTTCAATGGTTCTTGGACTCTAGGAAACAAATACGGCAACACAACAAAGATGTGACGTTACGAAGACTTTCCAATCAAATGCACGCCGCCGGAAGCAGCCACCTTCAAATTGTCGGTATGGGTCGATGGTATTGAATTGAGCACATTGTTTAATGTAATTATACAAGGCGGTGTCCAATCACCCGCATCAGCAAACGAAAGAGCGAACAAACGCCCGCGCATCCATCCATCATACGAGGTCCGCTCCAATCAGATATCGCGTGCGGACGACACAGTTTTCATTATTAATAGGCCCTGGCGCAAGAATGGATGAGAATAATTTACGGACGCTATCGATCGCTTTACGCGCGGGACGTGCTATGACCTTTCGTGTTACGCACATCTACAGAATGCTGCTCGCACCCGACCTTGGACGTAATCAGCTAAATGGCCCTATACTCAATCCCGTTGGATTACATCTCACGACGACGAGGTGGGTGGGGACTGCGGGGATGACTCCGTTAAGGACTTCATGCATAATAATGAATTTCCCACTGAGTGCCTTACAGATCACTAGTGCCGACGCATATTATTAGTTTAACATGAGCGTGGAGCGATTCCGAACCAGGTCGATCGAACCGAAATAAGATTCCGCGATCGCGATATGCTGTGACTATAACAGAAATTTCAATGACTGATAACAGACCAGTGTGCATTCAATACCTACAATCAGACACCTGACGGAAACGCAAAATGACTCATCCTCCTCTCCGTCCGACGCCGTTATTACGGCATATTTACAAAAAGGCAACAGATTGACCCGGCGAAGGACGAATGAATAGAAAAAAAATATAAAGAGCAAAGAAATTATGGCAAGATCAAATACTGTTACACAAGGGCATTACGCCGTGGTGGATGTTAGATTTCGAGACCGCACTTGATCGCTTCGACATCATCATGTTCATTACATCGCACTGTGTCTTACGTGTCGCAATGTACGTTGCGGTATTTTGCGTTAAAACAATATAACGCCGGAGTATGATTATTATGCTGAGCTAGTTAAGATGGAATTAATGGTCGGATTCAGCCGCTTCTGTTGAACAGCCTCACGATTTTTGTGAGATCAACGAACCGGTTTGAATTACTGGTTACATACAATCACTTTTTGTAACAGAACCGCTCGACAAAATTCACTTTCATGATACAACCGAATGACAAAAAATCTGTATTTGACCACTGAACAGGATCCGCTTATTTTTACAAATGAAAGACAAGTCAAATTCAATTCCTTTCGTACGATAAAATATTATCTCAGTTCCAGATATATTTCTTGTACGACTCAGCCTTTAGTGATGTATCAAAACG
The DNA here is from genome assembly GCF_051294905.1 of Botryllus schlosseri. Classification (NCBI taxonomy): domain Eukaryota; kingdom Metazoa; phylum Chordata; class Ascidiacea; order Stolidobranchia; family Styelidae; genus Botryllus; species Botryllus schlosseri. The sequence continues at coordinate 19,171,576 of NC_137245.1, read as the reverse complement.
ACTTATGGCAACGTGTAGATCGGACTAATATAGCCACTCCTCTACATCTATATAATATCGCTATTTTCGTAATTACTCCAGAACGAAACCGGCCGCGAAAATTACATTCTATCAAAAGACTTGCCTTCTATAAATTCCGTATCCTCATAATCCCGGTCGTATTGCTTCAAAATAATGATTTTTCCGTCGTAACGTTCCGCGGATTTATACATAAAAATATCTTGTGACGTGGAGTTCCCGTCGGCTTGTTTTATAACACGGTTGAGTGCGTCAGCGAAATGGACCGCGCCTCCGAGAAAATCGGCAACGCCCAAGCTCACCACGAAAACATAGATCCGTTGGCGCAGTCTCCTGAAACAGAACAATATGCATGATACGAAACTGCCCCATTCTCTTTCTAATTCTGATGAATACATTTAGAAACCAATTCGGACGTCCTCGGTCAGCCAACAAACATCGATTTACATCGACTGTTGTTATTTTGAACTAGGGAAGGTGTAAACCTCTGAAAGGTTGAGGTTCGTGTGAACGCGAACCCTTATGAATGGTTCTGTGTTAACGCGAACGTGAACCTCATGACGTCACGTGGCGTCATATTGCTAAGTTCAACCCTACATTTCAGTAAAGAGATAGCGTATAATAAGTAATAACGTGCAGTAGTAAACGATACAAAGCGACGACTCGGCCACATAATGCCACAATGCTGAAGTAGCCTACATATTTACGTTTACAACGTCGCCAAATGTATTAACGGAGACAATCAAATGATCCCTTGAAATCAACATCTTCCGTCACTTCGCCAACAATTTCGACGAGGACTTGCAAGGGAATATAGGCTTGCGCCTTAACTGTCTAGACAAGAGCGGACAATGAACTCGGCGTCTGAGTATTGAGCATTAGGGCTGTTGAAATAAAACTTGCTATCGATATTACCCCATTGACAAGTTATATAACAGTAGCCAACACCCCAATCGCACGGATTTGGTTTTATTATACGATAAACATATGAAGTCAAGATTGACCCCTTACGACTGCTAGATTTTTTTCGTCAGACAACGATATCAATTTCATTGATTAATTGAATAAGCACCATTCGCTGACTTCACTCTTGATTTTATGTGATTGCTGGACTGGTCCATCTCACAGCAGAGAGTCACTAAATATTCACAAACAGTAAGCTTTTATAACAAAGCAAGTAAAAGTACTTGAGATTGTCAAGGTGCATGCCCGTTTGGTGCTGATTTTTTGTGCTGCCAGCGCCAAGTATAGAGTGGCCCGCAGTTGAAATGCAATAAATTTCATACGAAGATGATATAATGAAGTGAAAATTGTAATACGTGAAAAAGGGTCACAGTGCAGAGCTTACCAAGGTTCGTTTGTGAACGTGAACTTCTAAATTTCGGAGGTTCACACACAGTACGCGAACGTGAACCTCGCGTTCACACCATCCCTATTATTTTCTTATATCATGGCAGGGATATCTAGAACTAGTAGTTCAACCAATAAACATCGATTTACATCGACTGTTGTTATTTTCATATATCAAGGTGTCATCAAAACTGCGAGTAAGGCGGGCCACAGTAAAGGATGAGGTGAGCTTCGCGGGCCGGAAGGGGTAAACTTGAACGTGATGAAACGACGTTATTCGCTAACCTTATTCACGTCTGTGCACTCTTCGATGGTCTGTCTATACTGATTTGAGACGTAATGATAGCAAAGACCATACGAGACGTAATGATAGCAAAGACCATACAACACTTAGTAGCAGTGCAAGAATCTAATACTTATTGCTGCTTATTATTGTGATAACGCACCGATGTATTTTCGTTATTTTCTGCTCTTCCTCAAGGATTCCCGGATTTCCGTCGCATCTACTTCACAATTTCTTTCACAAATGTTACCGAACAAGGCCATAAGGGCCACATTTTCAGCGCAGAATGTATTAGACGGTAAGCGTGCGTAGCCCTTGAATTGACGGCATGCTATAAGATCTTCTTAACGCTGTTTTGTTCTATTGCAAACGAAGCGACCTAAACATAACTTCGTTGGATTTCCACAGGGTTGTAATGCCTTGAGTCGCGATTTTTTGGTGACTCGACTTGACTCGAGTCCTTTTCTTCAAAAATGAAAAACGACTCGACTCGACTTGACTCGAGTCACTTTAGGTATTGACTCGACTTGTACTCGAGTCATATGACTCGAGACTGGGTCTACAAAGAAAGGCATTTCATTTTAATTTCGATGAATAGTAAAGATATCACGCTATTATTATTTCGTCTATCAGTACTCAAGTATTGGTACTTGTAAATGCTACCAGAAACTGTTAAAAGTGAGTAAAGTTGGTATATTATGAATGCGAAGCATTCGATATCAACGAGCAGAGTTGTAAAAAGTGGGTGTCAGATGGCATCAACTCGGAACTAAACAGGCATCACAATGACTTGGACTCAGACTTGAGTCAAAACTCGAGAATCTACTCCATGACTTGAACTCGGAATTGACTCGGTGGTGAATTGAAAATGACTCGAGCCAAAACGATATATAAGTGAGATTGACTTGTAACTCGGAACCTTGTGATTTGGTTATAACCCTGGATTTCCAATCCGGCCCATAATACTGACACTTGCAGGTTTAATATTTGCGGTATGGATGGATACCACTAGGTCATATAACTTTGGCATCGTGTACCATTACCACATCGCGGTATTGGGTTCGCTCAAGCCTAATTAGCAGTCTATCAACTGCGAGTGTATGTATGCACTGAGTGTTCGATGGCCTTAAGGGTTTGGGGTAGGACCACCCTTTCCTTATATCTAATGGATACCTATGATCCTCGCAGCTCGAGTATAACAGAATTGAAAGTCACAATGGCACTCTGATTCAGAAACGCCAAAATTGTATGGCGACATAAATTTCACGGGTCGTACAGAAAGGAGATGACATCGCAACATGCGTCAATAAATAATTTAGCCAGGAACTTATCGAAGTAATGCGATGTAACCATGCTGCTATTGACGCGTATGCGCTTGGGATTAGGATTACTAGCTAACAACGAGATACATAAAACCACGGCGTGAAACTATCTATAGTGAAACGGCAGCGCATAGTAGACGTTTGTGACATACTGCTAACTGCAGAATCAAGGATCTCTCAGATCAAGCAAATCGAGGCCGAGCAACGTTTCATTTGTTGCTCTCACAATTAATGACGTACTACTACTACGGCAAGTATCACGCGTTTCGTTGTATCAAAACAGACTAGCTTGCATATCATGTGGTCGTAAACATAACCGCTTTCAATGAACGGTACTTGATAAATTGTACTTGTATAGGCACTATAGAGATATTGGTATATACAGCGCTAGCACTCATATCACAAATTTCACAAATTCCCTTACCTGTAGTTCCTTAGGACACTTATTAAAGCAAATCCATTTACGAGGATAACAATAACTCCAACCACTATGATTCCAATATCGGCAGAATGCGGTATTATAAATTTGCGGACATCGTAACAAGGGTCGCCTTGTCTACGGTCCATTTGGAGCAGTCAATGAAAGACTGACGACAGAAACGACTATATATACAGATCTGTGATGAAATACAATTTTATCGATTTTGAATCAAGCACTCCGCGAGCTTACACCGAGGCCCTATCTCGCTATGAGTGATTATATATACAATACAATCGAGTCCTGCTAGGAGCACGGCCGTCGGCCGTGTTTGTCAAATTTTACCTGCAGGATCGAAGAGGCCCACGGCTCAACAATAGTGCTGTCGGTTGATTGTTGCGGGATTGTGACGTAGTTTTGCGATCAATACTAGCTCAACTTCACTTACATATATTACAAAACTGATCCGAAAATGACACTTAATCGGCGGTGCTTTTTGAATGTACTAATGCTTGCCTCGGATTGTTTATCTTAGTTCTAACAACAATCTTTCAGAGAAATCGGTGAGATTGTCCAATGTATGCGTTGCGTACGTATCAAAGCAACGTTTACTACTATCCACAAGACCACGAACACAATTAGTTACACGGGCGTAGAAATATTAGCTGCGTCTGCAAGGATTAACGTGGGATTTGCCACAGGTCATATTTTTAACAGCATTGCCCTAGGAGGTTTGGGCTTGATGCATGCTATGAACAGAGCAGTGAAATTAGGGCTGCATTTAAACAGTGTTTTAAACAGAAGCCGTTTTTTAAAAAAATGTGCTTTTTTCAAGTTGTAAAATAATGCCATAGTTGTGTAAATACTTTCCAAAAACATGTTGTATGAGCCTACGGACAATTACCACCCGATACTAGCGGTGTTCAAAAATGACTTTTTCTCTCAAATTCTACTGGCTACATGATAAAATTGTTAGGTTACCAAATTGAAGCCTGCACACCAAATTTGGTTCAATTCCAACCAGTAGGTCTGAGGTAGGTCGTGGCTTCGTGTACAAGGGTCTATATTCACACCCGTATATCACGGGTGGTACTCGGGTATGAGTGTAGATCTATACGCATATTTGTCAACAGCGTAAAGATTTTGACCATTCTAGGCAGTTGAATCGTGCGTATTTGGCCCTAGTCGAAATCGATGTCATCTATTTCTTTTTCGAACGTCCTCAAGACACTTAAGACACTATAATGCTAATCACGATTGATATTGCTCAATAGGTCTAGAATCTTCAAAAGCTTCTCACTGCAAACTTGGTTTTAATGGACCAGACTACATGTAGTTCCAGATCAAAGACGGTGCCCCTCAATCGTAGTATCTTCCGCACACGTCACGATATCTGGTTCTCGTGACTGCAGTGGCGCATCAACTTCCCGCATAGTGAGAACTGCGGCCGGCAAGGACTGAAGGTGAAAATTTCAAAACGACACCACCATGAAATATTTATCGGTATCATGTAAGTGGCAGAGAACATGAACCAGGGCTAATGCTATCATGTTTCGGTGTACCTTGTAAGTCTGGCGACATGGATATTAGTAGAGGAATTATCTCAGTACGATCTTGCATGCTGTTTCCAGTTCACAGGCATAGCCAACCGAATCAAGTCAAAACCAATATCGAGAAAAAAGGTTCGCCTAACCTGACGATGTCACGATTATGTAGTAATGCCATGTTACGATGATTCCACCCTGTAGATATGCTTCGATATTAGGGTAGTCAATTGGGTGAAGTAGGTTACCTTATGACGGTATTTAGATAATTATGTATTCGCATTCAAGTATAATGTATCGGCAATAAATGCACTAATGCTCCTGAGTAGGCTTTAATTTCAGAGATTACTTTGACCACCACGGCACACACGACGAAGGAAGCCCAGCATTAAGAGTTAAAAACAATATGATAAGTATTAGTTCCAAGGAATAACTGAGATGTAAGATTATTGACAATATAGTAAGTTAACAACGGTACGACAATGTGGGTCACAAAGAAATGAAAGAATCCCAACATCAGCATGCTATTCAAAGCTATCTTCATACCCACGTAAATGGTACAGTCAAATCTCCTTATTTGACATTCTACGTCGAATCAGCTCGTCGCAGTTGTGTAGCTAATCATGATCGAAGCGACAGTCCGACTTATTTTTTTTTTTAAAAAGGTTAATTATTTGGATGATTAGGCGACCCCTGTCGCAGTAATTACATGTGCAATGTGCATGTGCAAATACAGCATTCCAGTGATGAGCGGACTGTAATATTTTTCGGTCCAAGTCCAGTCCTGAAAATTTTCAATTCAGTCCTAGTCCATCCTGATCCAAAAATATTTTCAAAATTTACTGTCCAAGTCCAGTCCTGAAAATTTTCAATTCAGGCCTACTCCATCCTGATCCAAAAATATTTACCAGATTTTCAGTGCAACTCCATCCTGATCCAAAAAAATTTCAAAATCGAAAGTACAATTCTATACTGAAAAAACAGAAGGACATGTTAGGTCGGTTATAAACACTGCACATCAAATTCGTTTCAATTCCAGCTTGTAGAAGCGAAGTTATTACAACGCAAGAAGTTTCAATATACTAAAATGCATACACATTTTTTATAGTGGCTGCCCGTCCCTATAAAGTTTTGTAAGAAATTGGTCCTTTAGGCTGCAGAGAGAAGATTGTACCACCACGACTTGGTAGAATTCGTGCTCTTCTACTATAATATAGGGTTGAAAAGTCTACAGCAGCGAAAGTGGCACGAATATAGCATACGAACTATATAGGCAAACTTTTCCTATGGATCAGCAGACTTAGTAGTATCTCGACTCGACCTAAATCCATGTCTCTGAGAAAGAGAAGCATATGAAGTAGCCCAGATGGATTGTTAACATTATACAAACAGGCTGTTGCACTTGCGCCACTTGCACTTGGCAGCTTGGCAGCAGATGAAGTGACCTGGACCTAATATTTCGATATGCACCTATATATGCGAACTTTAACTCCATATTTCTGCAATTCTAACATCAAATAATTCCTTAGGTCCTCGTGTAAACAGCACTTGATAAGATCTACGGTAATGTGCTGTTTACAAATTTACAATGATTGCTCTGGTTGAAGAAATTCTGTCCAATCCAATGCTCATATCTGCCGCATTCGTCACTAATAGGTCATTCCAGACACCCGCGCCGTGCTAAGTAGGCAATTCGACACACCAATTCATTAAGAGATGACTCATTACTGTATTTCCTTGGAATGACCCTAATTGGACGAATGTATTGGTATTAGTAAACTTCAGACGAACAGTAGTATTCCGATACAATTTGAATTCATTTCAACCGGCATATGATATAATGTCTATATTCAATATACAAAGTCAATTCAAATCAGCTTCTACTAACTCACGTGCCTACTGGCGACGAGTTCTCTTGTTAACTAAACCTGCAGTAACCACAGTTTTGCATGCTTATCCCCAATCTAACGTTGCAGACGCGCGATGCCGTTTGCGCACGTAAGCTTCTAGTTGGGCTGGCCGTGCTAGCATCGAATCCTGTACCCGTCTGATTTATTGCTCGGATTCATGCGAGGCAGACTGGCGAACAGAATTATGCATGCATTACACGGCGCTGCGCCGGAAATGATGTAGTACTGAACATAGTTGCTCAAGCACAAATCCTTACGGTAAATTTCAATTATGGGAGACGATAGGACTAATCAACGTGCACTTCCGTGGTCTTCAGAGGCTTTATTTAGTGTGTTGCTGCTAACGTAGGCTTGTAGCGATGACTATTAAGCTTTTCATGTTGTCTGTACTCTTGCTGCAACAGTATTTTGAAATGGAGTATCAATGACACATTTGCATTACCAATTACCACGCGAATGCGACCGGAGTAGGATCCCATTGAACAACAGGACTGATTTGATGGATGACTACGAAAAATATTGTCATATACGGGTTGAGATCAATATCTCCAATTTAGTAGCATCGCTACGGCAGGAGATGCTTATTGCCTTGGAAAAGACAGATTGTAAGGATTATTTAAATGAATCAAGCTCGTGCGCACTGCAGTGCAACAGCGTTCATGTGCGATGACCGCAACTCAGCAACATGTTTGCATTTGGTTGAAACACGCAAATCAAAGAAGAGATGGCAGTGCCGTGTCTGCAAAAACTTGAACGATTTAATGCATTGCCATACTTAATGAAAGGAGTGAAATTCACAAAACGAGGTGAATTGACACATCGTGTTTTACTTGGTCAGCATGCCATACAGATTACATAGAATTGACAAGTAGTCACTCTTCGCGGCATATCATTTGGTTATCTGAGAAATGCGAAGTTTGAATTTTCGACATCCTGACATCGCCTTCGTTTGTTATATCACTATATATCTGTGTTGAAGACATCTGGGAAAATTTCAGTACAGTTAACTGACCAGAATGAATACCGTATACCACTGTCTGACAGATCTATTTCGCATATAAACACATGTGTCTTCATGTTCATCGCCTGCCCTTTTCAATCCGTTTTCTGTTTTTGATTCAGTGTGCAACCGTACATTGCATAATGTGCATGCCTATTTGTCATGTTCAAAGAGGCCACGGTGCGTGCATGATTGAACGATTACTCAAATTTGTTCCGGCTCCTTCCTACCTCTTCATTTTATCACAATCTTATGGCGTTTTGAAACGGTGAAATTTGTAATGCACTTAATACGCTGAAATGAAACTAAATGTTGGTATTACCAGAGGTTACCACTGAATAACTTCTTCGCGCGCTGAAAAATAGGCTCATAATGCACCGTGCACCCCTTGATTAGTCCTAGTCGCTCCGCTTTGCAGTTCCGTAAGGAAATGAGTCAATGAGAGCCAAGTTCACTTCCTAGTAAGGTCAAATACCGCGAAACTGCAATCACGAACCTTCCCACTAACGTGATCTCGGCGAAAAGCAACAATCAAGTCTCAGTAGTGGAATATGCGGGCAGTAAAACCATTAGTGAAGACTTCGTCAAAACAGCAAATGAACAAACACTATTTGCAACATGATACCCGTAGTGACGCGCATCCCGTGTTCAACTCTGCTGCCACTAGCATTACTCCAGCTTACCATTACCTATAATCTGGTTTAACAAGCTAGACTGGTCTAGATACCGGCAGTGACTCGCATCCCGTGTTCAACACTGCGGCCACTAGAATTACTCCAGCTTACCGTTACCGGTAAACTGGTTTCACAAGCTAGACCGGTCTAGGTCAGCGTTGATACACCCGACGCCCGACGCTCCTGCCAAGCTGACTATCACGGAGTAACAGAAGATAAATGGAACTTTGGGAATATCATCACGATGAACTCACTGCAATAGCGAAAGGAAAATACGTTCCGGGCGCGCTCTCTACGTATTATTGTGAACCTATACTGTATTAAAAACAATTCCATGCTGTTTTAATCAGCTATGTTAGCCTTCGCGATGCACCGACTACAAAACGGAAACACGTCTCTAGCATTAGGTCATTCGATGCGTTCTGTATATATATACAATATACAATACACTCAATCCTGCGAAACGCTTATATATTCCTATTACGCTTCACGATAAATATCTGCGCGCTGTAACGAGAACGGGGGAATGCAAACTACCACAGTGCTGCATGTTTGGTAGGGAAAGCTATACAATTGCATTGTTGACGACGTGATGGAAAGTAAGGTCGATTGATTCCTGGGGGATCAGTATTCACTCAGTCTAAAATAGGTAGTAATTGAAAACTCGTCCGGTTTGTTACGTACGATTCGCGTAGACTGTATATCAACAGAAATAAATAAAACGGTACTCGAGTGCTAGGGTGTTGTATAGTATGATATGGTAAGGAGCGATGCATTTCCATATTTCACACTTGACTAAGTATTTTCATGCAAAACCTGAAATTTTCCATTCAATACCAACATCTTTGAGTACCATATCTGATACATTTCCATACTTTTGGTGTGATAAATACAGATTGATAGTTCCAGGTCTTGGCGCGTTCCTCTGTGAATAAACTATTGGAGACGTCTGCACTTATAAATTTCACTCACAAACTAATATGTACGGACACTCGACGCTTAGTGCCGCTTATTCATGACCTAATTACCGATTGTCCCTCCTCACGAAGATGATGGGTTTACGTGTAGAATTTTGTGTGGCATTGGCAGGGTATGTCTATCCAAGAGGTAATTGTCGTCAGCGTTACTACTCAATTAGAAGTAGGAGTGTGCTACGCTATAAATTCTTACTCTATTATAATTGCAAGTACAGTAGAGATTCTCAAAGCATGCTATAAAACTATCTCTTGTATGGTCCTCTCTTTGATTTACTTAACAAAGAGCTATGTGATGGATTAGCTGCATCTCAATGTTATCTATGTCGCAATGGCTTGCAACTTGCAAGGTACATGTTCATTGTTCAACAACCCTAGCCAAGCATGACAGGGCCTGAACTATATGTAAATAGATCGCTTGACTGATAAACTGTCGTTTAATTTGAGGTCCTTTCCAAATTCACTGACGCCCAGGCGAGATCGACCAAAATTACGTTTTCACTTGGTCACCTTTTCAGTCTATTGATTTTGTCGAAGTCGCCAACACTGAGTTTTGCTGCAATGCCTTGGACCAAGTTTTGCAGACCAGGTGGGATTCAGGGTGTGGTAGTTGACTTGTTTTATGGACTATCGCTTTGCTGTCGGGCTTTTTGCGGAAAATTACTTCCGCAATGCGGTATTTTCTTGCTGCGTACCGGAAAAGAGTGTTATTTTCGGTGGTCTCGCCAGGCCGTCCGTGAAATGGGGAAGTGCCAAATTTGACAGCTCTGCCGGAGCTGACAGCGAAATGCTGTCGTGTAGGTTTCAAACCTAAAGAACATGAAAGTGTATGCATGATCGATTGAATAGCGAAGAAACGAAACAAGCAGATATTCCGCAAATCTTAAACTATTGGGATATACAACGCAACTTACCCCAATAATTGTAAAAGATTCTAATTGCAACTTTTTACCGCAACTTTTGTTAAAATTAAGTGCACGAGCGATTTTTGTGCAACGAAAACTTGTCCTACTAATGACACAACCAATAGGCACATTTTACAAAAGAATATGTTCAGTTAGCGTCATACAGTAGTTATTTAACTCGGTTTTTGTGGCGGCTTCACTCATAGAAGTGATGCGAACTTATCCCCAAACTGCTTTCCATTTTTCATATTCCAGAGTGTTGAATAAAGTAATTTGCTTAAGTAGAATGGAAGTAGAAGCAGAAGAAACGTTTTCCATCGACAACAAAATGTCATACCAACGTAACCAAGTAAATATAGGTATATGAATTAATACTAAGGCTTCGTGCGTTTCAATCAGAACGTAAAAAGGGGTACAAACTAAAGAGTTTCATTAGCACATATCCATCTTATGGTACCGACAAAAGTAGGGATATGTGGAATGATTTCCATACCGTACTTGCGCATTCCCACATTCCATACCGAAATTTCCCTCCATACCAAACCTACGAAAGCGTTTATGAATTCGCCCGAGGAATATACTGTTATTAAATGCTCATAGCCTAGGGTTGCCACGTCCGGAATTTCACAGTTAAAACTGCGTCCGGGAGGGATTTCTAAAGTATGCCTAAATGACCGGAATTCTGAAGGCTTGAAGTAATATCACAATTTAATACAAACAATATTATTTATGGGTGGATTTATGCTACATGAAATTTTTCTTCGCGCTGCGCGCGATTAGTGTCACATATATTGGTTTTAATATGGAGACTACTACCCTCGCAAAAACTGAGATCAAAAATAAATATAAAAGTATTCATTTGCAGAAATAAGTCTAATTGTAATCGTAATTACAAGATAACGGTATATTCATAGAGTGGGTTTAGGCCGTTTGGATGCTTTATTCAAAGATAGTGGTTCTAAACCTGGGGATAGTTTGCCTTTATTCGGGGGTTCGCGAATATGTTGAACGTAAAATAGGCCGTGAGTAAGTCTGGGCAAATGTGCCGACCCGGGGCCTACGATACTTAAGCCGACCTTAAATTAGTAATCAGCTGATCAAATCTCGAGCTGGGCCGCGGCAAATTGGAAATGGAGTCGCGACCATAAAAGGTTGGAACCCACCGGATGTGCGGTGTTTGTATAGCTCATAGGTGCAGTGCGCACCGGCATTAGGCTGAGAAATAATCATATCAGTGTGACAGGAACACGACTTTACGATGTACAATTACGCTCCTTGCATTTTCGAAGTCATCATCCTCCACCTGCTCAACCGCTAACTCTGATCATGTCGGTGGAGAGAGGATCAAAATTATATAGTAATACATGGAAGAACCAATATTGTTGACATAATTCATTCAAATCATTTAACGACCAGATACATATAGTAAGCCCCCAGAAGTTCCAACGATTACCCTACGGTGGGCCCAAATCAGTGTTTATTTGTGCGGGAGGGGCTGGAAAAATGTGGCTTCGGCCATGATTACAGCTTACAACACACAACCACATACTCCTGAACCGGATCGTGACCAGCTCTAGTCGATAGACAAAGCTTTGCGAGTGGGACGTCATTTTGATCGCCAATGCGCTCATGCCTCATTTTAAAATCCACTAGTGGGCGCTAAAGAGCGGCCGGAATTTATGTCACAAAAATATGGTAACCCTATCATAGCTCCGACCAGGGACTAGAACAGTGTATATTGCAGTTAGAAATCGTAGATAACTCACTCTATCAATAAACTCACTGACAGGCCAAGAAATCCCAACTTAAACTGTGCACATGTACAAGTACAGTACAAGTACCGCGCACATACCATCTAAATAGACACAAATCAATGAGCATTGATCGGCAGAAGCTACCAGCATAAACTACCCATCTAATAGCAAACGTTTCGGTAACTTTTCGTTCTTAAATCGACCAAGCACTCTCTGGTTAAAATTAGATTACGTCTTTCCAAGTCAACTTACGCATTTCAACGTAAAGTATTCTTTGCTCATGAAAGTTTCATACAATCAAGGTACTCCGGCACTCATTAACTTGGGTACCCGGCAGGACGGTGAAAGCGAACATACAAATTCATTATTCAACCACATAACATACGCGATCGTATTAAGATTGTCGCGAACACAACCTGCCACCACGCATGCGACGTCTAACCCTTTCATGCCGAAGGCTTCCATCCCAACTTTTTTTGCTTTTCGCTCTGGCCTCAACAATACAGGATTATTCCATTCACGCCAGGACAATAGCTCGCAGCGTATAGGGAGTCGGTCACATAGGCATATTCGAGTGCAAACCCTTTCCTGCTATACGAAATGCATCAACATTTCGGGCGAATGCGCGCTCACGTGACATCAGAGTAGACCTAGACATGCATTGTATTCTTCGCCTCCACTATATCATTCATGACTGAAATACGACCCGTCGCTTCCTACGTCAGCGCGTTGAATAAATTGGCACACAACAGGCTGATAAATACCGGTAAAGATGGGTCGGAATAGCTGTTACTATTTATCATGACAGCGGAAACATTGTATCAGACGTATATAGTATATATCCTTGAGTCAAAAGAAATGCAATTATTATCAGAGTGACCTTCAACGACGATGTTCGAGTGTATAATGAAGCTAACATGACCATTGCCTATTCCCGTCAAGGAAATTATCAAATGTGCATGTACTGTATGTATATGTGTAGACCAGGGACGGGCAACATACGGCCCGCGAAGGGATATTGACCGGCCCGCAGAGAGTTTTTACCCTGAAAGTATTGACAAATTTTATGCATCACAGAATGAATCCGAGTTTGCCAACCTTAAGAAAGATGATCATGAAACTATTTGCTCTGTTCTGATCTACATACATTTTCGACCATGAACTTTAACGAGACAAGGCTGCGTTTCGAAATAACTGATGTCCACGTGCAGTGCATGGTTTCTACATACGACATGCAGCCAGAGTTCAAAGAACTTGGTGACAACTTTGACCAACCACAGATGTATGATTGACTTCAACAGCTATTGTTAATATATTCATTAAACACTGTTTTGAGTCTCTATGCTCTAAACTTGAATATACACCTTATACGATTTATTCCTTGTATAGTGGAAAAATACGTGATTAATGTATATTTATTTTGTAATCCGGCCCGGCAAGTACTTCAATTTCACATATCCGGCCCGCTGACCGGAGAAGTTGCCCGTCACTAGTATAGACGTTAGTTAGCCCACAGCACTTGGAATATAGACTGTGATTGTGTGTCGACCACGTTAGCTGGGTAATGGGCACGCTAGTTTTGTGTTCACAATTGTGCAATGTGCATGTGCTGTGCACTGACTCTGGAAACGAAAATGATAATTTAGTCTGGACACTGTGACCACCTATAATAACCCGCAAAGATGAAAATCATTTCATTAAATTTTCCCTTTATGGAATCTACTCCTGGCTGTCTTAGATTCACAGACTCGATGTAGAAAATGATTCCATGGAAAAGTTCTGGGTCGACGATTCGAACTCCCCAGCAATTGTCCACCCTCTATGAGTCGGAATCAACAGAATTTTATAGCACCCTTTTGAGTCGGCGTCGAAGTGAGAGAAACACATACTGTCTATAGAGCCGGCTTCAACTAAATTTTAAAATCGAACCAAGTGTCTCGTATCTTACGAAAAAAGTCATTGCAGCTACAGGAGTTAGAAAAATAGTTTAGTTCACTTGGCTAAAGATGGAATAAACGTGTGCGCTCTGATTAGATTCACAGGAATGTTGAAGTCGGTGTCGAAGAAACTATCAGGAGTCTAAGTTGGAATTGGATTCAATAATAAAGATAACCGGCTCCACAGATTGCCACAGCTGCAATACATTTGGGGTCCATTTATCACAAAACACAAACACATTTGGTCCATTTATCACAAAACACAAACACATTTTTTTCTAAACAGAAGAGCCCCCTTAAGCTAAACTAACCGAGCCTATTTTGATGGTTCTTCAATTAATTTGATCGCTAACAGAAAAACATCGATTCAATTTCCTGACCTCGTACGTCCCCATGCGGTAGAAATCATGAGATCTTCAGCTGCAACGGTCAGAGCGCTTCATCGTGAATTTCATTCTCAATTATGGACTACCATGATAACTAAACTGCAGTAAAGTTGGAAAGAATATCTTAGCATTGCGGTTACCAATGCCTTCCTCTGGGATACGACTTGCCGAGACGAGATTTCCAATCACAGAATATATACTGGTAAAATATTAACAAGTACACGATAGGCTACTTGATATTGTACAGTGAAATCTAATCTAGGTAATAAACAATGAACAAGAATCCATTCAACTCGTTTGATCATGCTAGATCTCAATGTTTTCAGGTTCAACTGTTCCGGCCCGGCAGCACATTGCATGCTTGATCCATATTAAAATACCCGCAGCTGCCCCTCCGCCTGAAAGATAGTATGTTGCATCATTAATTCGAAATTAACACGCTATCGAATATATTTCGTAGCAACGCGGGGAGTTCTCGTCAGTAGCCTGTTTTGGTGATTTATCTACAATCCTCATCCATTATCTCGATATTGATACGACGTGTTTACAAACAAAGTCAAGAGAAAGACGCATAGAAGAGAAAGAAAAGAGCCAGATCAATTTCGTGAATTTACACACTCCGTGCTGGTACAAACAGAGCTGGGAACGTCAAAAGCCAAATAACGAGTCATAGGTATACGAAGAAGTGGTATATTTTGAACAACAGCGTTAGAGTCTCGGCTAATGAATGAAATAGTACGGACTCTATATGCATTTTTCTAATGCGACAAAATGTGACACGAAATTGTCTTACCTACGACCAAAACCCCCAATGTGATCCACAGCCACAGTAAATCATCTTCGCTCTTACCGCAATCTTGAGAAATATGAATATTTATCAATGTTAAAGATTGGACGGGCGCGCTGTGCATATTTATACTGAGTAAAGTTTCGGTCAGAAGAAGCAAGGAAAGCTCTAGGATTCTGAAAGGGGTGTACACACGTACATTTACACTTGAACACCGACATGGCGTATCTGGTTGCTTACAAATGTTGCTTATGATATTATGGTCTGATGAGAAAAACACGATCACGTCCGACACGTCGTGTGTTCTGCTACCGATGTTCGTTATATACACTAATGCTAGTGTTCATCGTCCGTTCGACCTTAGGGAGCTTGTATGCTCTGTAAACTAACGATAGATATTCTTCGCCGAATCAGTATCGAAGCATTTCGTATCAGTTGAACATTACGGTATATAACTGGCATTTTCAAATATATCAAATCCTTGTTCTTGACTTCGGGGATGGCGTGAACCCCTAAAAGGCTCTGGTACGTGTGACTATAAAACGTTCGCTGCGAGCACGAACATGTGACATCTACTCCAAGTCGTTTCGGCACCCTCCTATCTTTTCCTTATATCGCAATCTTGTGGTATATTGATTTGATAATTTTTTTATTAATTGATGATTACCCAATCTGATAACAACTTCTTGTTTAAATTGCTAACAGGACCCTCTAAGTAGCTGGGTTCGCATGCCGAACAAAAAGCTGAGCGGAGCGTTTGCATCATCTCTACTTCACTCTGCCATGTCCCTACAATAGCCCCAAGTGATGAGATAATTAGGAAATAGACCGGTCCAAATACATAAACCCTTTCGAATATATTAACAGCATGTACGATACAACGAGAAAAATATATAGTCGTCGCCAATTGGCTACTGGTTTACCTTTACACGGTGTTTGCGTTGTGATTTCCACAGAAGGCACGGATGTATTGTCAGAGATGTTGGACGTGTCGTTACGGGAGGTGGTTTGGTTCGATACTGCCGTGTGTTCTTCTAAGGAAATGGTGGTTGTCGCACGTTGAGGGCGTGTTCTCATATCGGCTGTCGTTGGAATGAATGTCGTGGCATCCGGTGTACTTGATTGGATGGTCGTCGCCTTGTGTTGAGTAGTTGGATTGGCGGTTGTCAGAGTTGAAGTTGTCGCTAGGGGTATGGTTGTGACTGCAGCGGTTGTAGCGGCCACAGTTGTGGCAGCGGCAGTTGTCACTAAAGGTGAGGTTGTCACAGCAACCGTTGTGGCAGCAGCGGTTGTGCCAGGAATGGCGAAGGTTGTGCCAGGAATGGCGAAGGACGGAGGGTCTATGAAATACCGAAGGTTTGCGATGTTGGAAACCGGAGCCTCGTTGTTCTCTTCATCGAAAGACTTCAGCGCAAAGCCAACGCTAAAAATAGTTTAATGGTACACAGACTATACAATCAGCCGTGAACCAATACAGCGCTATCCTCACGGCTACTTCATCAGGCAATTGATGCGTATATGATTTTGAAGCTCACAAATAACACCTTAACATTTCCCAGGACAACCTAAACACCGCACCAACTGCGGCCAGACTGAGCAACAGAGCAATACCGAAATATCTGAACTGCTCCAGAGTCCGTAAAACAAGAGTGGGCAATTATTTTTTTCCGGTTGGCCAAATGTGAAGCAGAAAATACGTTGGCGGGCCGACACAAAAGCTCAGACAATGTTTGGCGACGGGCAGTTTTTTTCTAAATTGAAAGCAGTGAATTATATTGTTAACACATGTTGCTAAGTGGACGTGTTTATATTAGGCTGCGTCCCTCTATCTCTGTGTCGCTTGGTAAAATGGCCTTGCAGTTTTTCTACCCTCGCTAGCAGGTCCGCATCAGACGAATGTATGTATTCCAATGAGTGAATCTTCTCATATTGCCGATTCAAATAATATTCCTTAAATATGGTCGGTGCTCACCATAAACTAAAAAGACCAGTTCACGGCGGACTTGGCAAACAACAATTTAGTGCTCCAAATCTTGTTGTTATGCCAGCCTTCAACTCCACTCGCATCTTTCACTGCTGGACATAACATCGTTTGTGAGTGAGGATGACCGCTGATCATGTGTGCTGATTGCATTATTTTGCGCATTAGGATTAGGAAACGTATATGACGTAACAGTTTAAAGCACAGACCTGGTAACTAACAAGATCTGAACTTGAATATGGAAACTGTGAAATGTAGCTTTAATTGTTACGCCATAATTTGTAACAGTGGCTTCATTTTAAACATGGATTACTCACATTACATACGTAGGTTATTCTTATTACCGTTATGTAACCCAGTGTTGGGATCAAGTCACTACCTTCGAGTCACGAGTCATCTGGAGTCATTGCACATTTTGACTCGAGTCAAGTCAAGGCAATGGATTTTCAAAGGTGACTCGAGTCAAGTCAAGTCACTCGTTTTTTGAAGGTGACTCGAGTCAAGTCGAGTCAGGTCAAGTCAAGTCACAAGTCAAGTCACGATTCAAGTCAAATTGAATTTTCGAAGTATGAGTGATGATGCAACGTCATTACATTTTGCTAATTTGGTGAAGGACAGATAAGGGGAGATGTGGTACCGATGGATCACTGGGACCGAAAATACTTTGAAAATTCTCTATGATAACTCTTTGATTACACTCCGTGAACTTGTCTACAATTGCATGCTGGCAAAATCTTTCCTCACATACAAAAAAATTCGACGTGCGCGAGCTATGGGGTCTCTCACAGAGGATTTTTGTTTTGGGGGGTCTAAACTAAATTTAGATCGACATATTCCTTTTTCTTTGTAACCTTTAACACGAACAAACCAGCAATCATTTTTATTGTGAAGTGTAGGGCTTATATCAGGCTATATAATGGCACCTATTATTTTTTTCAGTACTTTCCTTGAGTGGACTTTATTTCGATTCATGTACAAAATTTGTAGGGTGGGGACCGATGATACAATAGCCAAATCAAGCAAAATAATCAGCCATACTAATGATGAAACAAATGAAACATGCCTACGTACAGAAAATCTTTATCTAATAATTGCATATGATGTTTTATCGCTATAACGAGGTATTTGGAAGTCACACTGTCGATTTTCGGGCAATATGTATGTATAAGTTCGAGCCTAAATCGAAACGTGATTTTATGACAACATTTGAGTCAATATTTATTCCATTTTTTTGACAGTTGCGACCAAACATTCTTCTTTGGCTTGCTGCAGCTTAGATTATAATACTGAGCAAGAAAAGTAGTCACCTTTGAGTTTTTTAGGGTATATGTGTCATAGGTCCCCGGGTCGTGTGTCATTGGACCCACCGGGTGGGGACCGATGACACGTTCGAGCAACAAATTTTGAACGTCCATAAATATTTTTTGAAAAGACGGATATTCATGTATATGTGCGCGATAGGTAGAGCTTGTATCAAAGTGCTGAGCCAGCAAAAGATCTGATGTTTGCGGCTGAACATTTCGGGGCCAGCGATCATTTTCCAATTTTTGATCCATCGGTACCACATCTCCCCCTAATTGGCCATTTATCTTGAATAAAATAACAAATATAAAGTTAAATATACATGCAAAAAGGTGTTGTATCGCTCACGCACACGTAGAGCTAATAAAATACGTGAGTAACTGTATTAGCTACATGCTACAGTCTGTTGTTATCAGCCAATATAGAGGATCGAATACGAAGCCTCGAGAAATTGAACAAATTGATGTGCTATAATACGCTACCCAGTACCCATCTACACATCTGTGACAATATAAACGCATAAACTATATTCGATCGATTTAAATCATACAAGAGTGTTGGTAAAGGTGATCACTGCGCATGCGCAATGTAAGCCCTGAGCCGTCCAAGAAACGAAGATACGCTGCTATTAGAATTAATCTACTACTACTACGAAAACGTAAGCTGTGATCGTTCGCTTGCGGTCATTCTATTGGTGATGTAACATTGTTGCAACAGTGAAACATACAATCAATGAATGATCGATGGTGGCTCTCACAAATGACACCGGCGTATCGCGATCAACCCGAACATACATAAGATAGAAGGATTTAATCGACACCGTTTACTTAATGACTTGAAATTGACTTGAAATTTTGCTCCGAGTCACGAGTCAAGTCAAGTCAAGTCATTTTTGCAAAGTGACTCGAGTCAAGTCAAGTCATTCAAAAAAGTTGACTCGAGTCATCCCAACACCGATATAACCACGGCACAGAAATAAACTAGACTTGAAAGTAAACGCATTTCCGGACCAGTCTATACAGTAGTTTTTGTCCACGCATTAACATTAATAAATAGATTTTAAGTCTAAATTCCAAGCAACTTTTCGTGGGCCGCTAATAATCGCGGGCCACAAAACGCCAATGTGTGCTCTGAAAGATATCATTTTTGTTTCACGAAAATGTATACGTTATACCTTATCGATCCAGGGGTTCCAACTGTTGGAATGGAGATCACGAAATTCTCCCGTGTTCCCGCTGCTTGCGGATTTGAAATGTCACCTTCGAGTACGTCACCAGACACAACTAGAGTTGCTGCAGCGAAATTGTTCACCAAGTCTTGCGAGCTTCCCACAGCGTACCGGATCTCATAACGGGTTGCTGAAATGCGGGGTCGTGAGATTACTGAATGACAAATTGAACGTGAAAACGAATGAAATTAGGACGTGCAGTTAATTCGCTCTGCGCAGTGTGCAGTGTGCGGCGTTGAGCTACTCAGACGCAGCATGATTTGTCAAATGGTGATGCAGCACCTCATTAGCAGACATGCAGTGACACAAATTCGGAATTTATTCGATTCCTGTGAAGGGCGACCTTCTATATCTCATATAACATGATCGCCGCCAGACAGACCGGTAAGGAGCGTACCAATATCGAATTTCATTGGGTAGAAAGCGGATTTCTATTGATTAGGTTGCGACATGCGCACATATTGCTCTTGCTGTCGTTACGCTTGGACATTAGCGTCATTTCAGTAGCATACTAAATTCGGCTTCGCCTCGACATTATTGAGTGTGGTGCAATGAAATAGTTACCGATTCCACTGTCAAAGTCATCTCCCGGCGAAGTGAAAGACAGAACGACGCCTTTCGAAAAGTCCGTGAGGTCGTTCTGACTTACGATCAAATCAAGCACTTTACTCGGCGGCGTTGTGTCTGCTGTACCCCTGGAAATACAACGGTACATTCGTGTGGTCAGAGAAGTTGTTATCGCCTGATCGTTTTATTACGAGTATCGTATTCACTATAATGTCTCTGTAACAATAGATGGGTTATAATTAAATCCTTGCTCAAATTCGTCCGTCAATACGAATATTCATATGACACGGCGTTTGAAGCTATTGAAACAAACAGACAAATCACACCGATCTCCATCAATCAATGAAGAAGTTTATGAATTTCAAGACATATACTATTTAATAGTCAAAGCAGTACATATATTATGAAATATGCGGCTGTTCAAAACAGAGGACCGCAAATATCCTATGTGTCACGTGACACCTGACTGGGCAGTGTGCAGCGTGCAGTGCGTGTAAATCAGACGTAACAAGAATATACTGCTGTCGCTGGATTCACATTGGCAACGCAACTATAATTTGATGCGGAGTCAATATTTGTCGTGCCGATTTTAAGCCTAGCCGTGCTTCCGAAATAGGATTATAGGCCCACTTATTTGACTGATTGATATTTAAATTCACGATTGATTGATTCGCGATTGGCATGCAAAGTTGCTTTTATGCGCAGAAGTTTACTTTGCTGGGATAAATGTCCTCTAACATGAGAAATCCAACTTTCAAATTGTTATATAGTGACACATGAAATATTGATGCAAAATGCCACGTTGCAAGGCATGTTTGCGTTGTGGTAACTCAAGTGTCGACGCCCACCACATGGACGATTGCCCCATAAATAATATTAATGAAAATAATTATAAGATAATTTACACTGCCGTAAAATCGAAGGCTCCTGCCGGGGCTTGTCTCGTAAAATTACCCAGATCTTTGGCCGATACTCCAAAGCTCGAACCACGCGGTAAAAATGTTGCGCCGTTCGGATTCGATACCACGGTGCCTGTAAAGTATGTTTCGTGTGGTTAGTTATACGATGTCGTTAACTACGTACTCTGTCACTAAAAATTACCGTTTGACATGTAATATCCTGGATTGTAGGTTGCCTTCGAGAATGAAGTTTTTGTATTGCCATCGTAACCTCCATATTCTGATTCCACTTTGACCTGACACGTATATGAGTGAGCCAGTATTGATGAGTTGTGGTCCAGTAGGTTTAAATGACTTTGATTACAAGTCCACTTGCATTCCGCTTGACGTTAAAATGCTCTAATGGACGTAATAGTTAAATATACAAAGAAAGTAGCAGTCATAGCCGTAGCTGTGGTAGCTGTAATGATCGTCCCAAAGTTTACTGGTATATTCAACTTTCGGGTACATTTTCCCACTCTCAGCGAGAAGGATTCATACTACCACCTCAAAAGACGATAGAAGCAGAATCCAAGCATATCACTGGGATATATTCTGATATGAATTGGTATATTTGGCTATTAATCACCAACGGGAATAGATGTGAAAGCAGCATTGCGCACCACAAATTGCTGCTGACAGATTAGCACCCTAAGCCATGGTGAAAATTGGTAGAGACACACGATTTTTAATTTGCAGTGTACCATATATTTATATTGGTTGTTATTTCGACTACACCGGGCATTTTACACTAGACCAGGGGTGGGCAAACTACGGCCCGCGGGCCGCATGCGGCCCGCAACACCGTTCTGTGCGGCCCGCGAGAGTCTATAGAAACTTTTTTTTAAATATTGATTAAATGCGTACTAAAAATCGAATTAGTGCAGGGACTTTTTCTTAGTATATTTCATGATGAAATTCTAAGATAGCGGTTCTCAAACTGGGGGGCGTGCCCCCCTTGGGGGTTTGAGAGCATCAGAAGAGGGGCGCGAAGCAGAGCTCAACTAAAAAAATGTTTCGCGCTCCGCGCGGTTTACATCCAATTCATGGTTATAGGTCTTTAATTAGTCTGAATTACATATTTAAAAATCTCTCATCCACAGTCGTAACCGTCCATGCCATCAAACTACCCGTTAGGTTTGCTAGCATCCTAGTTGCGTTTTGTGATATGACGATAAGGGGACGCGAAATCTTTCACCATCATAAGGGGGAGGCGTGTCTTAAAAAGTTTGAAAACCACTGATCTAACGTAAATACTTAATATCACAGCGGGATAGCTGCAACGAGATTGACATAATTTGAATCACCAGTGGGATTTCAGATTGGCCACTCCATTTTTAATTATTTCAGTGATGTGCTTATAAAAAACGATTCGGCCGTGTCTTAAGTAGATTCGTTGTCTGTATGCGTAGAATGGGGGCATTTATATTTTATCTACACATATAGTAGAAGCGTATTTGAAGCTAACATGGTTATGATGCTGTCAGCAGTGTCCTGGAACTGAACTAAAAGTGGAATTAGTAAATCTATGAACAGATCGCTGCTGACAGATTCAAATTTCAATCCTGTTCTAAGAATCGGGCCAACCGACTTTCATCTCTATAGTTTTGACAAATTGGTTATTGAGGTCCACCAGTCAATGAAATCTCGCCACTGTATGTTTCTGACGCGTGTACGATATCATCAAAGCAATGTTTGGCTTGTTCTAAATAAGCACATATATTATCTCCATGTCCTCACTATACAATCAAATATCAATATTGCGTTTTGGTTTATAAACCCAATTTTATATAGTGCGGCCCGCGATTGGATTCAAATGTTGAATGCGGCCCGCAAGCTCAAAAGTTTGCCCACCCCTGCACTAGACCGATATTCTTTTCATAGGGGCAGCGGCGCACGGCGCTCTAAACATAATGTGGTTTCATAAAATCAGCAAAAATTATTTTGCATCAGCCATTTTCTTCAAAAAGCCAACGTGCTCGAACACAGTGAGTCGAGAAACTGCAACAGTGATGACTACGTTCCAGAAATTCTGCCGAAGGTTAAGAAGCCACGACGCGCGCGCGATAACGAGTAATCACAACACCATAGAGATCGCACGTCTGCTATGGTAAATATTGGCGATTAAAAACCAAGACAATCTCGAAGACTTGGGTAGTGATTGCGAAGTCGAGATATCCTCCACATATTATTAGGCGAGATGCGTAAACGTAATGGTACCGACCTTGACAGAATATCGCCCGGTTCCAATCCCCGTAATGTACCGAGAATAGATCCCGTCATTCCGACGAATGTCTGGATCTGAAACGTAACATTAACTAGATATATCTCATCAGACTCATTTTGTATACAGTCGAGAAATATTCTAACCTGCACCCCCATCATACAGTGCTACCTCTATCCCGTTGCCTGTTTGCACGGAGACGGACGCGGTGACTTGGGCGCCGAGCACTGGGTTGAGGCCCTGAGTTACCTGCGTTATTCATATCATATGTCGGGAATACCGTATTTATCAGGGCGGAACTAATGCAAAAATGCAGCTTGGTCAATGGTCATGAATCAGCTCATTACGTCTAGGACAATTGTTACGTATAGATTTCACTTACCTTTCTTTCGAAATGTATTAAGTATGACTATTTGTTACAGAGCAAATCTGAAATTACATTACCTTCGGACTAAGTCCAATTTACTGGGCTACTTAGTGATTAACAATTGTAACTTTATTGAAAATAGTTACGCATAAGACCAACTCATAAGTGTTTTCAGACACTTTTTGAGTGCAATTTTCTTACTTTCGCATAAACCAAGGGGTTTCCATCTTTCATCTCCAGTACCGATTCAACTATGATTGGATCACCCCCTATGCCGGATGCTTTTGAGTTGACGACGACTGTCACTGTTTGGGCATCACCGGTTGCCAGACCAACTATACTGGTCCATGATCCAACCTGAAATATTATAAAGTATGTGCGAATAAAGGAGTGACATGGTGATGAGTGGCGGTGATGACATGGCCATTTCTAGGCAAGTGCGGCTGAGAATTTCGGTATGATTTGCGAAGCATAATAATATCGGATTACTTGAAAAAAATTCTCCGAGTCACAAGTCATTCCATACATTTCATACGTCGATTTAAGTCAAGTCAAGTCATTATAATGTGACTCGACTCATCCTAGCGGTTGAATATACGAGTAGAAGTAATTTCCACCTGCGCGATTCCCAGTATGCTGATCGTCATCAACTTATTTGCCTGGTCCTTTGTGACAATAGCGCACGATGACGAACCCACTGAACTAATTGCGCCGCATGAGTTGACTGGCGGAGGCAGCAACGTCACACTCGGGGCGTTAGTTCCGAAGGACCATGCATACGTAAACGTAGTTTCGTTTCCTATAGTTGAGTCGATATTGATAGTAGATTGGTACGGGGGATCGCTTGGATTCAGTGCGAAAGTGTCGCTGTATACCTGTTCAAAAAGTGAAACTTTGTAACCTGCACCGGATAGCTGTAGTTGCAATGTTATAATGTGGACCGCACGATGTATAACGTCTTGTTGTACCTCATACTTTTTGCTTGATAGATCGCCGTCTTTGGGATCTGCAAAGTCATCATAAGCACTAAACAGTGCCAATAAATCGTCGGAGCTTGCAAAGAACCATGCACCCCCGCTTTCTTCTGACAGATCAACGAGCGCTTGGTTCGCTTTTGTGTAAATGATCAATGTTTGAACGATCACTTTCTGCAATAGATTTCAGGTAACAGCCACCCTGTGCAATAGTGGCATTCTGTATTTCAAGTTACACACCTTCGTCAGTGCCTCGGTCACTACAGAATCGTCAAGCGTGCCTTGCCCGTCGGTCATGACAATGATGTATCCACCCGCTGGGTTACTATGTCGCTCCAATACCTTTCAACGCAATATCATATTTACTCTGTAAATAGCTATTATTAGATTCATTCCTACGTCTATTGCTTCGTCAATTCCGCATCCTATACATGTGCTACCGCCACTTGTCGTCGGCACTTTCTGGATTAAAGAATCACGCGAACCTTGACTGTCTACGAGGGTGAGATAAGCGTTCGTAGACGAATAAGTTGAGAACGAGACGATTCCCACAAGAGATCCATCAGCGACAGAGTTTATGAAGTTTGCAGCAGCCTTGTTCGCTATTTCCAGCCTCGTCTGTTAGAAGAATAAAGAAACCAAACATTCGCGGGACGTACGCTACATCAAGGCATATGGTTAGGGTTGCATAAAAAACTATTGGTGTTTTAAAATATGTCTTTAAATATTTTTTTTAAAGATGTATAATTATGCCGTAATTGTGTAAATACTTTCGAAGAAAAAATGTAGTATGAGTCTACGAAAGATTTGCACCTAGTATAGTCGACGTATACGATATGGAATGGTTAGAACCCTAGAGATCGTCGTCGGTTCAACATATATAGCGCGTATAGATACAGAACATTGGTACAAAATGGATGTTCTGATGATGATGACCGCCGACCGTCAAAACGCAGCATAACGATGTAGTTATGGTTAAATATATTTTCGTTCCGTTTATGACAGGGGTCGGAAGCCTTTTTCGTCACATATTTACCCAACTTATATATTTTCAATTTTCAATGTCAATCCACTGTAACTTTCTATGATGTCAAAGTCCTTCACCAATTCGTTATTCGTACCGACAAGATAGCGTAATGGTTAAGCGTCCGGCTTCTTGATCGGCAGGTCGTGGGTTCGGTTCCCGGCCGGGTCAGACCAAAGACCTGATCAGTAACACTGGTATCCATGGCTACCCTGCTTGGCGCTCATGCATTACTGGGATAGCATGGAGGGGTGGTGCATGACTTAGAAAGCCGTAAAGGTTATATCTGAACCTCCTTGTCCAGCGGCATATGCACATCATGCACTCATGGTTAGGGCTGGGCAAAATCGAGTACCTGAGTGATTCGATTCTGAATCACGTATTATGCTTCGAGTCGAGTATTCGAGTATCTATCATTATGACGTCATAACAGTGTGAAAGATATTGAAAGTTTAAATATGTACCTTTTATGCTACCTCAAAGAATATAATACCTGTTGTGCACCACTAAGTAAATTTGTAGCTCTGTAATAAATCTTTTCTATGACATGATACGACCAATCATGGTTTCAAGGCTACCACATTGGAACATACTGTCGAAACTATCATTTTCATGGATAAACTAACTCTTAGTAGCATCGACAGCATAATTTCAGTACTCGAAATACTCATATTTTACTACTCGACTCGAATCATTGAAATAAATACTCGATTCAGATTCGAGTACTCGAATCATTGTGCCCAGCCCTACTCATGGTATGCAATGCATATGCACAGATCATGTGTATCATGAGTCGGTGTATATGCCGCAAAAAAGACATCAAGGACGAAAATAAACTACGCCCTTTCCTTTCCTTATTCGTATTAGTTGACTAACGTGGCATAGGTAGGTAGACAGAATCTATTACACGATTGGGAACTGCATCCACGAGTATTGGTGTATATTTCTCGATTTCACCCATGGAAAAGGTATAAAAGAAATATATGTGGTGTCAGAAAGCGCCGATCGCCTGATTTGCACCCTACACTATGGTGGAAATACAAGATTGCAAGATTTTACCAATTTGATCATTGTTTTAAAATCCGGATCGCCTCGAAAGAAATTTAGGAATCACGGATATAGGTGATGCGATATATTGAAATAATGCGAGTAATTTATGATATCTGACTCGTGTAGTTGACTTTGTGAGCGTCGGCGTATAGTTTCCTGCTTTTAGTAAATGATATTACTCTTGTATTACTCCTGTATTTTTCGGTCCGATTAATGAAACTTACCTCCCCTGTACTTTCTGCAGTACCCATACTCCCGGAAACATCCAAGACCAGCACGAATCGTTTATTGCGTTCGACCTTCTTAACGGTGAAGGTCGGGGATAGGTTCGAGATCGCGGGATTCGCATTATTCGCCCCGTTGAAATCCACCGAGTCCATGATCACTGACCAAGTACTGCGAAGGTCGCACAATCGGTTTTGGTCGTTCGGCGCGTTGCGGTTATGCTCTCGAGTTGACCCGACAGTGTCATCGCAGAATGTGTCGATCTGAATCAAAGATCCGTCCTCATTGTCATTAGATGGGATAATAACCAAACGCAAAGACGACGTACGTGATCCGCGTACTGGTATGCCATAATTGACCCGCCACTGGCCGCATTGTTTGGAAGATAGCACACGCACGATTCGTAAAATACCCCAGTTGCTTCGTTTATTCTGCATTCGGCTCTTCCCGGTATGCATCGCGCCACTATGTTCGAATCAGAAACGTCTAGGCAACACACCTCGATATCTTTCGCACACCTAAACAATAAGAGTAGTGCGAACAGTCTTGCTTACTCTGTCCTGCGATGATTTCTGAAAATCTAAAATACGCATTCTGCAAGTGGCAAACAAATTTTGTTATGTAGGCTATAGAGCGAAACGAAAGATTATACAGCGTATTACGTAAAACATTTTCGATTCGAAACACAAAATCATTTACAAACAGCAATAGAAAAGAACACATATTTCATACTGAGTGTAGGACAGTGACCGCTCCAGATTTGTCAGCGTGTTACCGCTCGGATCGTCGTAAAACGGCTGTGAGCTGTCCGTTTCGTCGAATACACCCCATCGATAATGAGCCCACTCGTGGACAATAACCTTCCCTGCAATTCCGAAGTGATAGTTTTCATATATAAGAAGTATATTTCATGCGTTCCAACCTCGCGGCCCGAAGTTATTGGAGATGTAGTCCTCTTTCAAATAGTCGGGGGTCAGATGGATGTAAGATCCCTGCGACCCACATCCTCCATATTGCACCGTGTATGGTGCATCGCCGTAGCTCGGGTTAGGGTCCGTGACCACAATATCGGCCTAAGGCAATAACATTGTGGAATGCAATATATTCATCGAGATATTAACGCGAAATCATTTTTTCTTATACTTCATCGTAGGATTCTCCTATTGATATTTCATCGTAGGGAACAGAGTTCCACGAACTTGGTATCAAAATCGTGATATCTCCAAAGTAAGCGCGAGAGCGCGTAGCCGTAAATAGAGCTGGGGACGCTTCATTCCAGGCTTTCTGCAATTTTGTATTCGATTAAAATTATTTAAATGGACAGAAGGCATCGCGCGGATTGGTTTCGCTTCGGAATAGTCATCACATTTTGTCGTAGCCTTTACGTTTCGAAAATGTACAATTGCACATACCTTGATGGATTCAATCAAACTTGAATCCTCTCCAAC
The DNA here is from genome assembly GCF_051294905.1 of Botryllus schlosseri. NCBI lineage: Eukaryota > Metazoa > Chordata > Ascidiacea > Stolidobranchia > Styelidae > Botryllus > Botryllus schlosseri. The sequence goes on along the minus strand of NC_137245.1, from coordinate 19,142,986 downwards.
ACTTGGGTTGATAGCGATCACTATTCCGGAGTATCTGTTATTTGTAAGAGTAATCGCCGATGATGAAACGCTAACGAATAAAACATCAACAAGCACCAGTACAGCTATCAATGACTTCATTATGAAATTCGGTTTTAAGTTGCAATGCAATGTCGTCAATATGGTACTCTGTCAAGTGTCCCCAAATATATAGGGTTGAGGAAGAGGCGCATTTGAGTCTTACAAGAATGATGTCTGTGTCAACACCGATTATGCTATAATTTATTCGCGACGACACATAATTATGACTTGGATGCATTTGGAAAGGTTTATTGGGCAGGATACGTTCCGAATAAACACGTAATAAAACTAGTCATAACACGCCGCGTCCCACTCCCGAGTTATCAGGATATCATGTATTTGAGTGCACGTATGTGGTGGGATAACTTACATCGTTAAGCTGTTCACTATGCTATATGATTGATTGGATATAACTAGGGTAATCATACGTCTGCTTTTAATGGGATTTGTCCTCTTTTTTTAAAGTGTCCTCGGAGGATGTCTTTTTTTTGAGATTTTGTCCTCTTTTTTTAGAATTTTGGTGAAATATAGGGCCAAATTCGACTGTGACACAATAAGTCAGCACTGTAGTAACGCACCGGCGGCTATTTCGGGAGCTGGGCCGGAGATTTTACCTCCGGAGGTAACCCTATACAATATAACGATATATTCATATGAATGTGAGTAATTTTCGCATTCTTAAAGTTGAAGACATATATATTTTTGAATTAGCAAAGTTCATGTATCAGTTTAACAAACAAGATGTTCCAAATTCACTTGTAAACTACTTTGAATACTGCATGGATGTCCACAACTACGGTACTCGATCTAAGAGCTCTTCCAACCTATTTATGTCTAATTCCGACAATGCTTTTCCTCCCTTGAAGCGTGCTGGAATCCATGTGTGGAATAAATTGCCCCCGCGACTGAAAAGTATGAGTTTTTCGTCATCCAAGGCGGAGTTCCTTGACTTACTTCTCAGTAAGTACTAATCGTCATCGGATGTATTCCCCATGTACTATTGCATCAAGGCATCCACTGTGTACTTCATTGTTGCTTTTCTATTTTCGTTTTTTTACACACCACCATAACTAGTAAGCATGAGTGTATGTATGTATCTACAGGGCCGTAACAGCACTTCGTCAGCCCCCCCAAAACGTTGGTCATGGGCCCCCCATAGGGTGATAATCCTAACTTCTGGGGGGCCAAGCCCCCCAGACCCCCCTTGGCTATACGCTGTTCACCCCTAATCATCATGTGTGTTGAGCGTCCGTTTAGTGGGCCTGCTTTTATCGTCCAGACGCGCGAAGCGCGGAAAATTTCAAAATTCATCATTGAATCGGTCAATATGATCGGGAATTGAATATATATTGTTATCAATTTTTATCCTCTCTCTGCCCACGTAATCAGATTTACCGGTAGACCGGAGTGAGGTGTGTTTGAAATGGTAGGACCCCTCAATAATAATTAAACATATTCGGGCGTATACCCGTTCGCAGGAACGAAACAGCACTTGGCCAGGCCCCCCAATAAAACTTGGGTCTTGGGCTCCCGTAGGGTGATAAACCGCCCCCACCCCTATCACGTTGTTCGCTTTTGTCACGAAATAAGGTCCACAGTTTAGTGAGCCAGCGCGAAGCGCGAAAATTTTCGATAATTCATGATAAAATCGGTCAATAATATTGGGAATTGCATATATATATTGCTATCAATTTCTTGTTCTCTCTGTTCACGTTATCAGATTTACCGGTAGAGCTGAATGAGGTGGCTTGGAGACTGTAGGGCCCGTAAATAATAATTAAACATATTCGGGTGGGCGGCCCCGTTGGTATGACTTCGTTTCATGATGTCATTTCGTGATCTCCTGTCTGTTATATCAAAAAATACAGAATCGCCCAAATGTACTAAACTAACGACGCACACGATTTCAAATTGGTATTTCTTCACGGGCATACAATTTTTCCCTGCGGAATGGTATTTGTCTTCTGAGGTTCAGATTGCCAAGACAGGAACATTCGGCGCCAGTCATTTAGGCGCCTATGGACAATTAAACCTATATATGCATTTTGCATATATAACGAAGTTTTCGGTCAGCGTAAGCGGGCAGTCCTTTTTAACCCAGGTTTTCTCTCTGCCGATCGTTCTGGCACACTTCTTGGAGTCGCATGTTAAATGTTCTAAAACCTTAAATGTCTCGCCAATATGTCCATTTCAATAAATCTTGCGTATTTTGTCTTGGGAAGAGTAGGCTACCAAATAACTAAGAAAGTTGGCAACTTGAAATCGCGCGCAGCGCGAAAATTTTTTGAAAAGGTTGCATAAATTTTTCAAAAATACTCAATAATTTATGCTAATTCGCGAAATAATTTTGGGCCCCCTTCGAGCTCGGGCCCCCCCAATTGGGGGGTTTGGGGTGCGGCAGTTACGGTCCTGTGTATGTATCTATTCTATATACTTGTTTCTAATCTCCTAGGTTCCAGCTTGACATGAAGATCGTAAGGATCTATTGCCGGCACCCGTCTATACCGCTATAGAGCCAGTTACACACTATTATTACTGCGTATGTGCTGCTGTTATTACTATATGTTTTTTGTTTTGTTATGAGTATTTTTTTTTGCATACTCATTCTGTTTATTCCGGTTGACGAAGAAATAAATCTCTCTCTCTCTCTCTCTCTCTATTGAAACTGCTAATACGGAATGATACTGACGGGGCTTGAGTTCTTTACCCACTGGGGTCAGGGTATATATGATACAGGATATATTTATATTTTTACATTAAATAAATATTAACAAACATTAAATATTTGAGTTTTTTAGTTGATAATCCCCGGATCAAGGATAATCCAAGAATTATCAACGAAAAACTCGAATAACTCCGCTTCTACAAGTCGGAATTGACTCAAATTTGTTTTGCATCGTCTTTGAAGACAGCTCAACAATTTCATGGGGTTGACAGAAAAATTTTAATTTTTTTTTTTAATTTTCAATAATACATTACAAATTTCAAATCAAGTTTGCACGGCCTCTACTGGTTGGAATTGAGTCAAATTTGGTGTGCATCGTTTTTTTAGACAACCTGACGATTTAGTCATTAGGCGAGTGAGATTTGAAAAAAAAAGTTTTTTTTGAACAACCCTAGTGTGCAGTGGCGTTGGCAGGGGAGATTATGGTTTTGTATGAAAATCAAATAGTAATGGTTTTGTTCTTTTAACACTGCAGTTGATACGCATGCAGTTCATTTTGTGCACCGGTAATGTAAAGTAGGCTATGTGTAAGATGTACGTGGAGTTAGATGTGTGTTCCGGTAGATTTTTGTTTTTATGATTCAGCAAAAATTTGAATTTCCATGAAGGCTTTGTGGATAAGCGTAACTGTTCCGTAGCGTAGGATAGTAAAAGTTAAGAAAAATTACTGCTAGAGATAGATTCGGTTTCTTTTATATGAATACATCGACGGCAAATGTATCGTATATTATAGGAGGTCATGAAACCACGTGCTCGACGCGAATTTGATTACTGGAGGAGTTAATAGATAGAGAAATTGGCGGACGCTGCATTCACCAGTAAAAATCCCAGTCACCTGATCAAGGATTGCAAGTTGCAAACCTTTGAAAGCGTGTAACAGATAGCGATAGTGACGAGACAATGACTGGAATCCAAGTAGAATCGTAACATTTCAAGAATTTTAGTAAGCGCCGCAGCAATGTCAAAACTGACAGATCGAGACGAGGCTGACGTCGCGGAATGCAAAAGCAATGAGGCAGCTTCCAGTGCCGGTGAGGTACAACATCCTCCGCCCGATGCCGTCAACATACGGAAGAAAATATGGGGAGCCACTACCGCTATGAAGTGGATCAGGAAATCTCAAGGAAAACCGGCAGATGAACGTTTCGAGAAAAGAACGCTAAAATCGGTCGCAAAACGAGTCAACAAACAGATCAAGGCGATGGCTATAGTCAAGCGGTGGGCGCATATGACATCTCTGGGTCAGTTCTCGAAAGATGAAGAACACTTGAGTTTCATTCGGGAGGCCACAGCGAACGCTTCGACCGATATTCCCGCCCCGATACAACACTGTATCCGCGAAGAGACACTTGGCATTTTGCAGGTTGGGGAGGTTTGAAAATGTCTCACATCGTAACGGGTCAATCGAAGTTAGCCTATTGGGCTCATGCGATTGTGCATTCCGATATGAAGCAGGAGTTTGAATATTGAATTTACGAATGTAGGCGGGCTATATCTCGTGGGAGTGAGGTTTTCGACATTGTAATTTTCGTGCCTCTTACCATCCAAATTTCAGATACGCAATAGCACTCAGGTCAAAACACTAAGGACAACAATGTAAAACGTCCTATTCCTATTCAATTCACGGGTACCTGGTATCAGATATCAAGATAATCTCATTGAACTCTTAAACCTTTTATGGCAGACGCTACCCCTGTTTCATCATAAGAACTCAACTATAGTTACAGCTATAGAAGCACTGGCGTAGCCAGGGGGGGGCGAAAGGGGCGGTCGCCCCCCCCCCAAATTTTTTGAAAATTTTCGTAAAATCAATAGATATTAGAGTATTTTGGAGCAAATGTATGCAACCTAAAAAAAATTCTTCGCGCTTCGCGCGATTTAGTGTCCGTTCATGTCTTGATTTTGTTATCGGTATCACGAAAAAAATTTATTCCGCAAATACACATTATTGAATTTAGCTGCATTCTCAATTATGAGAATACAACACCACATACCAGTAGATACACTAGAGTAGCCCGATGTCGTTGGGTTGATTGAGTCTGTAGGAGTGTCAGTTCAGTATGGGGGTTGGGGACTGTTAGCTCCGGCAACTTCCGTTCCGGGACACACGAAGATATATAAAGTATGCTACATGCTACTCCGCAAAGTGCGCTCCCAAAATGATTGACCACCATAAAACCTACCCATGTATTCCGAAGCCTTCGATATATATTTTCGGGTGCTTAAATGGCTGGCGCTGAATGATCCTGTCCCTGCAATCAGACCCCTCCAACATAAACGCAACTGGCACTGGAAAATATCACCACCTCCCGTTAAAAATTGCTAATTTGAAATTGAACGAGTCTGATCAAAGGAGTTTTTTTAATTTGGTCTGGTATGAATCAGCGATTTTAATCTTTAAAGTAGCGTCAATCTCTACCAGAGGTTACGAACAAACCGTGCTTCAACGAAGTAATAAGAATGGACACCACTTGCTCATATAGACCATATGACGTACCAATATTATTGATCAAATTCTTTCGTTTATTCAAAAAAAATTTCCGCTCCGTGCGACTAGGGCCGAAATTCACACTGATTGTTCATCACTTTATGTCAGCGATTTGGGCTCATCCGTACAACGAATGCCTAATAAGCTATAGTTGGCAACTGGAAGCTTCCATAGGGTATGTGTGTGTGTGCGACGTGCGTCTAAGAATCGTATGTATAAAGGGTAGTGATGAAATTGCCTATGGCAGGATGTACGATTCTGCGAGATGTTCCCACGGGAGAGCTCTCCTAAAGTCATAATCCCCCCCAAACAAAATAAAAATAAATTGTTTTTCTGGCTACGACCTGGCGTGTGCTCGATCTCTTGAGTGGTGTCAGCTTTCTACGCAAGTCATGAAGTTTCAGCAATAAATGACAACTGTCCCGTCCGGCGTCCACCCTCTAGAACAGGGGCGGCCAAAACCGAATAACTAAAATTTGATTAGCCTGACAGCGAAATTTGGAATTTTGCCGACTAAAATATCAGTTCTGAGTTCCGACGCATTGGCGTAGCCAGGGGCCAGCCACATTTTTCGCAGATCGTCGTATATGACTATATAATGCACAATATTTCGTGCGGCTAGGTTGGGGATCCACACCAAGTCTTCATGTCATAATTGTTATTGATGCGTATAAATATAAGTATTGTTTTCAACGTTACCTATTATCCGGTACGCTCCTATCGGAAGACTAAAAAAGGTCATCAACATTCAAGTGGCCCGCGCAATGGTTCGTAAGTCTCATGTGGCCCGTTTGCCACCCTGCTCTAGAAACTCTAAATAGTCTTGCCGTGTGGTATGAACATATATTATATATAGCTCAAGATGTATAATTAATTTCCCCCTGAATGTTTGATGACACCATGCACTTCTATCAGCCCTGCCGGCAAATCTGATAATGAAAACGTATTTACAATATGCAAAGACCAATATAATGAACCAATTTCATTCATTAACCATAAAAAATTTTAGCGCTTCGCGCGAAAGTGTTCTCGTCCTGGTTTTCCACAATCATCATTTGACCGCATCCGTCTGTGAGTGGAATATATATAACGATCGCCCAGATGTTGTGTTAATCATCCAATAAGCGCCAAGTCCATCGATTTTACCTATTTTTTCCTTATCTTTAAGGGGGGGGGGGGTCATTCACGTCATCGAATTTTTCGCCCCCCCCCCAAATATTTTTTCTGGCTACGCCCTTGTATAGAAGGCCTACATAGATTTTTCTTTATATCAATTTTTTAAATGCCACACCTCGCGCTAGATCAGTGGTTCCAAACCGGGGAGGAATTCCCCCATTGGGGGGAATTTAAAGAATTTTAGGGGGGAATCTGGCTTTAGGGTAGTAACGTAAGATGCTCCGGGTTTACAATATTTTTTTGACTTTTATGGCAGAAATGTAAAGTATGAAACTAGTTCGTTACAATTGTATCTTTCTTTTGGTAGATTCTTAGCTATAGATATATGGCTAAATGCTTTTTATAATCTTTCCTTTCCGTAGAAATTCCACCCCCTGAAAATGTGAGGCTCGCGAGACGATTTCGTTTGGCCTCTAGAGACTAAATTGCCACTAAGTAGGGAAAAGTCATGCCGAATGCAGCACAAGGCCGCTCGGGAAAATGTTCATCTTTTTAAGCCAACATCTGAGCCAACGTGAAAAACATGTGAAGTCATCGATTCAACTCGCAACGCCATCGCAAAAGCGAACTTGGTGATTTATTTGTAGTCAGGAGCTATACCTAAACGGCAGAAAAAAAACAGGCCAAATTTAGAGCATTACGGAGAGTGATGACCTAATTTCTTTTGATTTAGTTAATCTGTAAATAACAATAAAATAAACTCAGTGTTAAATATTATTTGATATGGAAGTAACCCGCGGTACTTTACCAAAGTGTAATGCGGACCACATTCGACATAGTTGGGCCATGCATATCTGCATATGTTTGGGCATATATTTCTCAGTCGACAAATGGTCGTGCGTAAAAAAGCACCATTTTTAGTCACCGGAACACTTTTTCTTAGGGGGGATTTTTGGCTCAAATATCGGCCAAGGGGTGCACGAGACGAAAAAGGTTGGGAACCACTGCGCTAGATAGTCATGATATGCGGCGGTCAGGAGAGAATATCTATATTGCTTGCTTCGACATGGTTGCGATCAGGTATATATCCCTGAATGCGATTGGCCGATATTTGAGCAATGAGCACGTGACTCTAGAAACCGGAAACGAACCGTCACCCCGAAATTAACCTTTATCCAAATACTAATCACAGCACTAATCCTTAACTTAAACCCACGTGATTAAGCTTCGCGTGCTCATATGTCGACGGACCATAGAATGCACATTGCACAATGTACAACTGTACGCAACTGCTACGCATCAAATCGACGGTGGTGTAGCTCAGATGGTAGAGCGCGCGCTTATCATGCGCGAGGTACCGGGAACTTTCAATGACCGATACTCAAACCGTGATACAAATTTCTACATGTACTGGTGTAACGAAGCAGTTGCCTTCAGAATTCGTACAGGTCTACTCTGCTCAAATCCTCACTAGGGATGTTAAAAATGATTTTCTTTCAGATTGTACTGGCTACTTGATAAAAGTTTTGAACATTAATAGCTTAGTTTCTACTGGTTCGAGATGAGTCAAATTTATTGTGCATCGTTTCTTCAGGCAATCTAACAATTTCATGGGGTAGCCAGTGAAATTACATATTCCTTTTTAACAAATAAATACAAACCTTTTTCTCATCTAACAGTGCCATCATAGGTTTGAATTGTGCCGAAATTGGTGTGCAGCGCTTTTTTTAGGTAGCCCAACAATTTTATCAAGTACCTAGTAAAATTTAAAAAAAAGAATTTATTTCTGAACAGCTCTATAGGCTCACCCTTCGCGCTATCAGTTAAATTTATAGGACCCGGCAGAAGCAAAGATGATGCCCGGATTAGCGTTACAAGACCCGAATGCAGGTTTAGACATGCTCCTGAGTAACACGTCTCCCATTCGCGCAGGACACCTTGAAACAGTACCGCGTCGAGCTGGGAGCGACCCATCCACTCACCGTCGAGATGCAAGAGAAAATCTGCGAGATGCGAGAAAAAGTGCAAAGCTGCGTTCCCAAAGAAGGCAGAAAAGGAAATTTTTTAATGCGTTTCTCGACCGTGTTCTTGGGCGGCGAGCAAGACTCGGGGAACACGAATTCGGAGTAAAGCACCTCGTGTTTTCCGTCGGGCTGAGAGGACTGATTCAGTACTCGAATACCAATCGAGCATTAATTGTAAGGATTCGAGTGGCGTAGTCAGAGACGATCCTTACCAAGTACTAAAACTATACGTCATTATCAATTGGAAACCTACCGTAGATACACATTACTGGCAGTGTCAAGGCATCGAAAACACCTAGCGCAACGCTAGGCAAGATAGTGAATATGACATTACCGTGAATTCGTGATGAAACCAGAGCACTGTTATAAAGTGCAATGAAATAGGTATGGTCGAAAAAATACCAAATCAACTTCAATGTGGTAAAGCAATGGTATTATTTTGTTTGAGGCCGCTCAAAGGGTATATATTTTAACTTTCAATATTACTATACTCATATGACGACACGATGAGTGATAATCGAATACTCGATTGTGCCCCTAGTAGTTTTCAGTATAGACATCATAATCATCATCCTCATCATCAACATTTAATTGAAACTTTTATGAAATCAATAAACCGTAAAATTGCGATATAATGAAAAGATAGGAGCCATTCGAAACGACTTGGAGTAGTCCTTTAATCAGACACCTACTAGTGAATAATATCAGACACAGAGTTGGACAATGAGGCTTCTTTACATACCACCTCAATCGATGAGGATTTCTATACAATCAGCCGCGAATCGCGCTTATCGAACGATGTCTGAACTAACGCAAATTATTTTTAATTAGCTATTTTAGTTGATCCCTGAACGCTCCTCACGTCTGCAACAACATACCGCGTAATCATAATGCGTTCCACACACGCTCATAATTTCGAATCGATTTATTTCGTAGTCCGCCTTCACAGCGATCTCGAAGGCAATGCGGGAATCAGGCCCAGACATCTTTCGAACCCCGAAAAGGTCAACTCAACATTCAAAGTAACCTCCAGTGCAAAACGGGTAACGGGCGTGACCAAAATTGGTACCTCGGCTTGCACGGCATCACAAAGGTGCCGTACTACGGGAATTATGCGAATTCTCCGTTACGTAATCCAATTGGTGACGTAATACCGCGGCTAGGTCGCGAGTAAGATCTTATAAAATCGCGGTAGCCGGAACCTAGTCGAGAAGATGGGCGGCTCTACGCTGGCCATGTGGTTCAAATCGTTAGTGTGTCGACATCATCTGTTATAAACTACGCCTTCGTTTGCAGAGCTGCGTTTCTCATCTCGATTAATTTCCCGATCCATCTCTTGTCCGCCTCGTCCTTACTGATGTGCAGCTGAAATAATTAGATAGATTGACGGACCGTGAAACGCGTCACGCGCTACCAGCCATTCAGCGTACACAACCAGACCGGTACTAACGGTCCAGTTGACGTTGTACTGGTTCTTTGGGTAGCTCTAGTTCTAGTTCTTAATTTTAAATACCCAGCAGTTTGTACAAGTCTGCACACAACGGTACCCACGTTGGGATGAGCGAGAGATTTCGGGTCCCTGTCTCTCCACAGGACTTTTTTCGGCGCGATGGCCTCGGTGGCGTCGCTGATCTGCTTTTTGCTCTTCTCGTCCAGGGCGAGCGCGCTCGAATTGCCGAATATCGCCATCTCGTGATAGTCTTCCTGGTCGATCAGGTTCTGTGCAACGCGGAAAAGGTCGCGGGTTGTATTAATTCTAATGATTCGAGTGGATTAGTAAGAGACAACTTTTTCAAGTACTGAAATTATTAGCCCCTTGCCACGGAGAGTTAGTATATCCACGGGTATTAGAGTTTCGATGCTATTTCCCACTGTGGGGGTGTGCATTATAATCTGAGTGATCGCATAACAGGTACAGATCTGAACTTTCCATATTATCCTCGCTGCTATGACGTTGAATAGTATATTCATTAGGCTCTTCAAAAATGACTTTTTTCTCAAATCGTACTGGCTACTTGATAAAATTGTTAGGTTACCTAATTTAAGCCTACACACCAAATTTGGTTCGCGGCTAGCAATGCGGCTATTGGTTGGAATTGAACCAAATTTGGTGTGTAGGCTTAAATTAGGTAACCTAACAATTTTATCTAGTAGCCAGTACGATTTGAGAAAAAAGTCATTTTAGAAGACCCCTAATATTCATATTGAAATGAACCCGAATATTTTCGGCTGACACTCACTCGTCAGGGGTAATCCTAAGCAACTAGTAGAGAATTGGAAAGAACACGCTTGATGCTGAGCAATCAAAGGCCGTAAATTATGCCATTGGCAAACAACTGCTGGATAATCCCGATTGTGCGGAATATTATAGAGACGACAGATTTCGCGTCGTTGGGAGTGGCCGTTCACGCTTTCATTTGTATGCCTTGGAGTTGACTTTTATCAAAATACACTTTCGATTTTGCAAAGTGGAAAGTGGTTTTCGGATGTGCTTGCGTTACAGCTGGGCATTCCCTAGCCACACAGGTTGAGGCGGATCAACAGGGGTAGACTTTGGCGACAAGAAAATTTCCAGCTTAACCGAATTAGATTAGAATTAGAATTACAACTACAAAGTTTTCTCCAAATTAGAGTAGAATTAGAATTATAGCTACACAGTTATTTCCAAATTAGATTAACATTAGAATTACAACCACAACGTTTTTTCGAAATTGGAGTAGAATTAAATTATATCTACAGTTACTTCCAAATTAGATAAGAATCAGAATTATAACTACAAAGCTTTTCCAAATTAGAGTAGAATTAGAATTATAGCTACACAGTTATTTCCAAATTAGATTAGAATAAGAATTACAACCAGGCTCCTTGCAAATTAGAGTAGAACTACTCAGTTATTTCCAAATTAGATCAGAATTAGAATTACAACTACAAAGTTTTTTTCTTCAAATTAGAGTAGAATCAGTATTACAGCTACACAGGTATTTCCAAATTAGATTAGAATTAGAATTATTGTATTCGCGAAAACTTGAATCAAGTTCGGTTCATATCAAATCATGGTTCATTCCTATTAGCGTGAGGATGGAAAATGTCTGTACAGCAAGCTTGGATCGTTTCGCGCTATACAGTTCTCCGGTAGCATTTACAGGGAAATCAGATCTAAGATTAGAAATAAAATTACAGCATAGAAACAACAAATTGGATTACAATTACATTACCGACATTTCGCTCTAATTAGTCTAATTATTAGACAACTAGAATTATCTAGTAGAATTATCGAGTTGTCCAAGACTGAGCAGACGAAGGTTCAATCCGATTTTAAACCCCGTAATACACACAATAAACGCCTTACCGACGGCCAATTCGATTTCGGCGGTTCGCTGGCTTTACTGGATCGTGAAGACGAGAAGTGTGTCGGCATAAAGCCGTCGTCCTCGATGTCGGCAATCACCTGAGCGCGTTCCATTTGATCTATCGCGGTCTCCCCTGCAAAGGCGAACATGTCGATGTTGCGGCACGTAAAAACGGTAACACAATTCGTTTACGATGTTATAATTCAATTCCGATCACCCTTACAACACTTACTTTCTGTCCATGTATTTACAATTTACAGTGTGTGGCCGAAAATTGAAAGTCAATCGCGTGCACTAAACCTGTTAACCGGCGCTTACATTGTCTCCAGTGAGCATGACGCAAAGTCCGATAAATTGCGAAAGTTTTGTACCACGGAACTTGGTAAATGACCACCTGGTTCGTCTCCCGCGATGGCGCACAGTGACCGTCCTTTTAGCACTGGACAAAATAGCTCACCAGGAGCGGGGAGTTTACTGAGTACCGCAAGCGGCATCGATATAAGCACCGACGATCCAGCAACACGAGCTGATAGCATTAAAATCAAGTTATAACTACCAAATCATAGCAAATGATTCTCCACCGCATGGAGACGCGATGGAGTCAACCGTAGGTCACAAATATAACAAATCTGACGTCATACAACGGATAAGGTGATAATGTTTACTATTCACGGCTAAATGAGCCAAAAGTCATTTCCTGTGAAGATTTGCAAAGTACACGCATGAACGTTTCAAAGACACCCTGCAAGATGCGATTACGGAATCGAGATATGGGCAACACTAAAAACGCAGGCGGGGGCCCAGGTTTCACCCTTGCGCTAATATTGCTTTGCGGGATAACGTTGAAACCCATCATCTGGTTTGACCGACTCTTCAATTATGAATAATCCGGATGCAATTACGAGCAAGTTTATGTCATCGCATGTGATTAGTAGTAACGAACCGAATTTTACTTTTTAGGAGTACTCAAGTAAGATTTGTCCAATAGAGGGTACTAAGTGATTTGTCCAATAGAGGGTACTAAGTGAGTCAGTGGTGATGGCACCATATACTTCCCCATAACAGAATTTGAAGTCAAACTGTTCACTGTATTCACTGACACACGTTACAATCCATATTTTCAATTCTACAGACTAGAGCAGTGCTTTTCAACCTGTGTGATGGTTCGCACTTGTGCGAATGAAAAAAATTGCAGTGCGAATGACGAACATGGTGCGAACGGTGCGAATGAAAATCCCGGATGAGTGCGAATGAAAATAGTGAATAATAATTGTTAATATTTCTGACCTGGCATAATTCAAATAAACCTAATTGGAAATTCGAGGGCAGTGTAACTTCTGCTGCTACGACGCAATTGTAAAAACTTGATCAACTCACGACGCACTACTAGTCGTAGCTCGCCCAAGCCGTAGTGAATTAATATTTTTGCACTATAAATATTATGTAACCAAAAAGCCCGGTTTGGAAGCTGGTGTAATGGCAGACATACATTATATCAGCCCGTCTGAGCTTGCAACAGGCTGGAAAATGACGTTAAATTGACTTTCTGCTTACTTTCGCTAAATAATCATCATACTTCCGTAATACCTAATCGATTAGTGCAAGGCACGAGGATAGTAGTATATGGCGAGATAGCGCAGTGGTGTAATCCGCGGCTGCAACACCGAGGTCGACTTCCGATACCTAAGTGTTGGAGGCTTACCTAGGCTCCTCCTCGCCACCTCATCCGCATCAGTGGTGTCTTACAAAAAGCCTAGAGGTGGGCCGTGCTATGAGTCGGCAGTTACGGAAAATAAGAAGAATATCGGCCTGGTGTAAATGACCATAGTAGTTGACAAACACCATGAATACCCAAAACAAACAAAGGATAGTACTAAATACCATCATTACAGACTCTCATTTGCAAGTTACTGTAACGCAAATTATACTGCATATGGTATAATTTTGGGTCGACACGCTGCCAGAACTGTCGTGTCTGTTAATATGTATGTAATATATGTTCAATTTATGGCAAAATTCTGCGATCGTGTTTACAAATTTAAGGTCACGGTGTTGGGTACTGGAGCGAATGAGCGACACACGCAGAATATATGTTTTTATCATGAGAATTCGTGATAAGATTTGTCCGACTGGTTTTTCTGGAAAACATGGTCGAAGACCGTTGGGATGAACTACTGCAGGGACTAGGGATGTGCAACGAGCGACTTCCGGTCTATGATACTCATTCATTTCGAGGCCAACCCCTTCTGTGTCCTACAGTCCTGTCACATGAAGACAGGAAGTTTTGGCCAACAAACGGCTGATAAAATGCGGTGCCAAAACATAAGCGTCGACAAAACCTTGGCCGAAAATGACCGATACTGGCTGGCCAAACCATTCGATATGGATATGCTCCATTGTCGGCACGGCGGCATAGTCCCTACAACTGCGACACGCAAAGGATTTTAATTCACCCCAATTTGAAATCGCGTGTGTCAGACCTGTAGAACTGTGTTGGATAGAAATGTGGTGTGCGCGTTCTGTATGTCATGCATGTTCATAAAATCATAGCATACTACTGTAATTATAAAAAATGAATTCGTTTTCATGGGTGAGGCTCGGGTCGCGAGATGCCACAAAATCTCAGATTTTGGTGGTAGTCTAAAAAGCTGCTTTAAGGTTATTAAACTGTCGTGAATTATCAACTTAGATTGAGCTTAAGAGCAAAACACACAGTATCGTGAGTTTATTTGCTCTTCCCACATACTCGCGAGACAGTAAATGGGAAATCGAAAAAAAAGTCTCTCCTTGATCGTTTGGACCTTATTTTCCAAGACATAAAGCAAAAGCCTCAACACAAACAGGTGGGTTTTTCACCCTTCCGACAAACTGGAGCCTTAGACCTTTTCGTCAGTTCTCAAAATCGATTTCTTCCAGCAAGCATGTATTTTTCAGTCGTGAAAAATACGCTGTATGATGGATAGGAGTACAGAAAAGACTTTAGGACAGGGGTCGATAACTCAAAATGGCTCTCGGGTCACTTTCAAATTTTGTAGAGCCCGCGGGCCGCATGAATTCAATATCGAGATTAAAATAGGCCTCGCAGTTTAACACCGCGTCACTACAACGCTGTGCTTTCTGACATGGCGATGGGTATTGTTACCACGAAAGAAAAATATTTTTTAACTAATACAAAAGCAACAAAAATATCATGATCATCACTTTCATTCGATTTTGAACTATGCTCTGTGCACGATACCTGACCACATTTTTCAATGACTAAAGAATCGATATTGGTGTTAGCTAGACACGGTATTTGCTGGAAAACTATCTGCTCGTGAAGATTGCTCTTGTGGCGAGGCCCTGAGTCGTTTTCTGATTGTTTCGGTCTTGGCAGTGTCACCGCCATTGTGCGCCAAGGCAATATGCCCATTGCCCATTTATATCAGCTAATTCTTCCTCCATGGAATGTTATTATACCATCACTGAGACCGTATCAGCTGGTGAGGAATAGTGGTGTTCGGTACAGGTGAATAGCATATTTTGAACAACGTCAAAAATATTTTAAAACTGAAAAAAATTTCAGTACTGGGCGTTCTTCCGAAATATGAAATCAGATCACGGGCCGCAAAATATGACCTCACAGGCCTCATGCGGCCCGCGGCTGTGTTGGTGATCCCTGCTTTAAGATCTGGCCATCCAAGCACTGGTAAAAGGGTTTTAGTGAAATAGTTGAAATCTAAAGGAGCGAAAATAGTAGCCTTTTTAATGAGACACTTGATAGCTTAAGATACATAGTAGCCAATTTGTTGCACATCTGAGCATATAAATGGTGTAGTTTCAATATTCGGTTAGATTGTGCGAATGAAATTTATTTTACAAAAAAAGTGCGAACGAAGCTCAAAAAGGTTGAAAAGCACTGGACTAGAGCGATCTTCACAGTTAACCTTTACTACCTCCAATTCAAGCACTTCCGGCATGGCTTTAGAATCGCCACATTTATCATAATCGAGTGCAGTTTGCCGCAATCGTTGAGTATCATCAACCGTTATTCGCTCAATCTCGCAAAATAAATACCATAAACCGTAACCGACACGCCCCGGCATATAACCATAGTATCTGTCATTGAAGCGCGGCCCACGCACCAGTTTTCCCGCCGGAATTAGCAACCGGAACGAATCCGATGTTAAACGAAGCATGAAAAGCCAGACCCGGCACTCGCGCGACCGTGAAACAAGACAAGGCGAGTCATTACCAAGCTACAAATTCGCGCGGGTCGCGACGCGCACAGAGAGCTGTCAAACACACGCGCATTACGCCCGTTGCATTACGCGTTTATCTGACAAAGCGTGGCCTTTGCTTAGGGAAAAGTACAAATGACAACGGAATTACACGGTCCGTTTGCTACCCAGGTCCAAACTGCCTAATTCGGCCTAATGTATTGATCGAGTCGTCAAATTATATCCCTGCGAGCCTTCTTATCGCTCTCCTAATCGCTTTAACAGTGCCAAACACGGGGCGAATGCGCTTTGATTATTCCGGCTCTTAAAGCTTAGCGCGGAGTTGTCGCGTAGCATTTTCTGCCTGCTATATCTCATTGGTAACGCAGCGTCGTTTAGATGCAGCGCGACATTATCTTGTACTCACATATATCAATCGACGGGGCAGAAACACCGCGGACGAGAGATTCAATCTAGCCTCAGTAATCAGTTATACTGACAAAGTAGGCTGCGACCCAGCGTTTGTCAACCGTCGACTTTCCTACCAGTTCGCCAAATGTACATCAGCTCTACGGCTCAATTGCAAAACGCAAGAAGTTAGACACTTTTCCATTGAATAAAGAAATCAAAAATTAAAATTTAATTGATTCAGAAATCTGTAACTTATTTTTCTGCATCGTGTCGTAATATAGACTTGAAGGTCGACTTTCGACATAATATTTTGCGTCAAGCAATGCCGCAAGTGTTATACCAAAAACTGTTTAAAAGTAGCATATAACTTGTTTACCGGTTATAGGCGAAAACTAAGAAGGCTTCTTAAACAAGAATCGCTGAAGCACGACTGTGCTGTGCAATTTAACGACATTTGGCTTTATAACAGAGCCCACGGCAAAGTCGCAGTTCGTTTAAAAAAAAACCAGACAATCAAAATAAAGTTGGTGGTTTACAGCAAGACTTTACAGTGCAAAAACCTCAATAACCGCGTATAACGGGTGCAATATCAAAAAGGCAACTGCGAATGTTTCATTAAATTGAAGTTTCCAATATTTGTTTCGTGTTGCATACATTTGTCTTTACATTACATTTCGGGATACTTTTGATATCTTAAGGATCACCGGTCCGCAAAATTTATTTCGAAAATTTATCTCTTGCCAAGATAAAAAGGTTGAGAACCACTGCACAATGTGACACGAGAAAAACAAGGAAAAAGACTCGTTAAATTACCAGCATTACCGTATCCAGCAGGACAGCGAATTAAGTAACGGTGTCTCACCTCGCCTCAGTACCGGGTTGGTATTGACAAGCCTCATTCATCTCTTCAAGTAGTTCAATTAGAGTTATCCCAGGGGAGTGCGCACTGGGGGAAACGCGACTAATAGTGTGCGCGGCGAGTTGACGATGTAGCTAATGGAGTTACCGTTCAAAATTATTTCCCGCAACACCTCATGTTATAGTACGTGGGAGAACTTGCAACAAAGTTAAATTGCGGTGAATTGAGACCTAATCGGATTTGATCACATTTGTGTGTGTACTGCGTTTTAAGCAGCGCCGAGGCTCGGTTGCTGTAGTTGCTGCCCGACCATGTTCTTCGCATCGATTTGGGGACCCAGCTTTTTCGGTTAGATTTTAATACCCGATTACTGCCGTGTATTTAGCGAGCCTCGTTTCAGATCCATATATAGTTCCCGGCTCGGCACAGCGATTACATTTCGTTACAGTCAACATTCCGCTTCCCCTGATTATATAAGCCTCTTTTTGTTGATAAATTTCACGCGAGTTGGAATTTATCAATCAAAAGATATCTTCGACTAACAGTTGGATTAGTATCAACCATTTGTGTCCTCCGAAAATGAAGAAGTACTTCGTTATGGGCGGTGACCCACCAACGCAGGACGCGCGGTAAAAAATCCGGGCGGCCAAGTTGTTCAACAATAGTCAACATAGCTACGATCTTACATTACATCGTATCCGTTATTTCGAATTTACCCGAGAAACAATGAAAAATAACAGCCGTGCCGACTTCTGGCTCGTAATGACGAACGCGCGTGTACCATTAACTTAATTTCCGGCGTTCTGTCACCGAATGTATCCATTAGTCAAGTTGATGCATGTGTATACGCAATCGAACGTGCCCTCACAATCAACATCAAATCACGCAGCATCGAATTTCGGCTAATGCACTCCCGCCTTCGGAATTTGAAGTCCTATTACCAAATCGCCTTGACAATGACGGCCGCGAGATATACGGTGACGTACGAACGCTGAAAAGGTCTCATTATTTCGACGACACGCCATATTCCAACGATGACAGACGACTTGTTTATACGGAACGCAGGGGTAGACTTCGTCAATATTTTTCGTTTAAAGCCCGCTAATTACAGGGCTCAGCCAAGAAACGACACGCTATCAATCAAGGGTCCCTTGCTCTCGGAAGCTTGCGGGCAATCCCAAAGGCGTCCTTCGACTACGGTTTTACGGACACAACCAAGATTACTGCTACATATGCTTGCTTAAAATTGTCGCGAGCTATAAGCAACCGCATATGAAAATTACGAGTTTCGTAATTAGCGAGATAAACAGAGGAATTCAGTCTCTGGAGAATATCAATATTAGTGACATGCGAGGCTACTATAGGTAAATGCGCGCAGTCGCATGAGTGTTATAGTAATTGAGACATTAACGATGCTCATTAAAGGATTTGGTAAACTTTAAGTAAGTCACGAATTCTCGGCTCTCTCTCATAGGTCGCGTATGTATTATTGAACGGACCCATAAAATAGGCATCGACCGACCGGTGATGTATCTTACCCGATGTTCTTTCATTGAAGTTGAGGATATACATTATACCAGAACAGTAACTTACTAAAACTCAGTGTTGGGATGACTCGAGTCAACTTTTTCGCATGACTTGACTTGACTTGACTCGGCGCTTCAGAAATGTCAATTGACTCGTGACTCGAAGCAAAATTTACGAGTCAATTTCAAGTCATCCAGTGAACGGTGTCGATTAAATCACCCTATCTTATGTATGTTCGGATTGTTCGCGATACGCCGATGTCACTTGTGAGGGCAATCAGTAATTCACTGATTGTAAATTGAACGAAACGATCACAGCTTACGTTGTCGTAGTAGAGGTAGATTAATCTAATAGCAACGTATCTTTGTTTCTTAGACGGCTCAGTGTTTACGTTACGCAGAGCTCACCTTTACCAACCCTCTTATATAATTTAAATCGAACGATCATAGTTTATGCGTTTATGGGTATTGTACCATATCAATTTATTTCAACTTCTCGAGGCTTCGTATTCGATCCTCCATTTTGGCTGATAATAAAACGCTGTAGCATGTAGCTATAAGCAGATACTCACGCATTTTATTATCAGTTCTAAGTGTACGTGCGCGATACAACGCCTTTTTGCATGTATATTCAACTTTATATTCGTTATTTGATTCAAAATAAATGGTCAATTAATCTGTCTTTCACCCAGTTAGCAAAATGTAATGACTTTGCATCATAACTCATACTTCGAAAATTCAATTTGACTTGAATCGTGACTGGACTCGTGACTTGACTTGACTTGACTCGACTTGACTCGAGTCACCTCCAAAAAACGAGTGACTTGACTTGACTCGAATCACCTTCGAAAATCGATTGACTTGACTTGACTCGAGTCAAAATGTGCAATGACTCGAGATGACTCGTGACTCTAGGGTAGTGACTTGATCCCAACACTGCTAAAACTACAGCTACTCGTTGACGTCGATATAGCCAGGCCGACTACAGTATACACATGCGGTCAGTAAAGAAGTGTTCCTTACTCAAGTGGGTATGTTTGTGAACTACTTCTACTTCTACTTAACAGTATTTTAGGCAGCGCAAAAATACTTTCTTTCAATTTTAAAAAGCAGAAAATAGTTTTGGTATAAATTTTCATCGATGTTATGAGTGAAATTGTCATCTAACCCCGCGACAAAGCCCCTGAATCACGGTAACTTAACGAAATGTCGAAGAGTGTCCCTATATGTATCATTTTTCTTTGTGTTGGTCGCGAAGATACATGTTGCAACACGCATCAATATAGGAGTTTAGCTTCGATCTACCAGAGAAACTGCTACACAAAATCTAGTGGATTCCCGATGGTAAATTTCACCCATTTACTTCCAAATTAATCACAGCTACGATACATGTATTCTCGGATCGTTACGCACTTTCCCGTAAACACAGAAACCCCCTATTTGATTGGTTTGATCTCGATATAATCTTTGTTGCGTAACCGTTGCATGACCCCGGACATATTCCAATTACACATTACGTTATTACTGTCGTTCGGGCAGCTGTGCTTGGCGGCAGTGCGCTACGTTCGCGTTAGCGCCTTCGAGGCAGTTGACTTGTTGTGTTCATCGCGGCTACAATCTAATTAATCCACCGCAAATTCGCCATTTCTATACTACAGATTTGCGGGCCCCGGGGAATCGAGTTGATAATAAATTACGCCGAGCGTCGAGTACTGAGATGCTTATTCCCTCGCTGCGGAATGAATATTAGTGTACGAATGAATTTGAACGAGTTCGATACCTAAATAATTCGTTCGTGTATCTAGGTTTCAATATACCTAGGACGCCACGATCTAATAATAACAAATCTGTCATATCACGGGAAAATATGTTGTGGATCGATTTATAGACCACCGTTTATGCCGAACTTCACTCGATACATTTCAGAATTTATCTGGGTCCATTTATCTATCCTAGCTATTGTGTACTATTCATGTGAGTTGACTAATCCGTGTTAACGATGCTGTGAATTTGGAGTGAATGGTCACAGTACAAAAAGCGAGCCCGAAAAAGTAATTTATTTATATGCCGACATCGTTGACGGATTGCTACATTCTGCGACTTTTCACATTCGCCGCAATAATCCCGCGCCCTTTCCGTGTTTCTACAACCACACAGGATCGGTTAAAGCGACAATGTGCGTGTCGTAACCTTCACATTTTGTATTCCATAGAGTACGCGAGCGGGGCTGAATTACACACCATCGTGTCATAAGATGCGTCGACTTAACCGATTTATCATCCACTATGCCCTAACGCTATGGCTATATTCTCATTTGCGCATTGCCCTGTCAGGCATTTTTAATGGTTTTAACAACAGATTACCGTATATCAAAGTATCATTCGTTTGCTGCAAATGCAGATTTTCCAACATGTTTTATTTTGGACCTATATAATACCTCAACAAGCACGATTTTGCTAACATCAGCCAAGGACTTGACTATATCGTCAATATTATTTGCTTCGAATTCAGAACATTCGATTGTTGGTGTCATCTGTTTATGGCACGTTCATCAATACAGACGGGCATATTGAATATAGAGTGCGATGGACTTGCTGCCATCAACACCATGCGTTATTCGATATCCATAACATTTACGGTAATGACGAAAAAACGGATGAGCTTATCTTCCAGTCCGACGTAACAGGAGTTGATCCGCAGTTTTATCAGTACAAAAAGTGCTGCCAAGAACCAAACAGAAGAAATCAAAGTAATCATCGTTGCTAATCAAGTAGAAGTAACGCAATAAATTCCTGCTCGGTTACAAATATAGGAAGCAATTTCCAAGACATGACGTAGTTCTACCGGAAGTACAAAATGAAAGGTTTGAAAAATACTTAAGTAGTTCAAATGGTCGATTTTGTCGACGGGCACATAATTTTTGCACTTAATCGCAGACGAATCTAAATTGAAAGATGCATCTTCGCGACTATCGCAAAAAGACCCTGAAAGAGGGGCCTAATTCGCCTCATTCAAAAATTGGTGTCCCGCAGTTTCCTCGTTTTAGACTTTAGGATTCCTTCTATGACATCTACAAATGTCAATGACCGACTGTCCCGTCAAAGAATGAATTCAAGTTTGCCAACCTGAGAAAGATAGTCATGAAACTGCTGGCTCTGTCTACAATACCTACAATGCATTTGCAAGCAAACATTTCAGACAATAAACATTAACAAGACAAGGCTGCGTTACAATATACATGTAATTGATGTTCACGTGCAGTCTTTACTAAGGGTTTCTAAACCTGACATGGAGCTAGAGTCCAAAGAAGTTGTTGACAACTATGATCGACCACAGATGTCTGATTGAACTCCACAGCTATTGAAGCACATCAGGCTAACAAATTCATTAAATAGGGTTATTGGTTTCTGATGCTTTAAACCTAAAGTTTACTTTAAATACGATTTATTCCTTGTATGGGCGGATAAGTACGCGATTAATGTAACGATTCTGTAATTCGACCCGGCAAGTACTTCATTTTCCTATATCAGGCCCGTCGACCGGAGAAGTTGCCCGCCTCTGCCTTGAAGTGATGCACATTGCACACTTATCCTAAATTACTTTCTACGTTTATAAATTTTAAACGTAAAATGTGAAAAGTAATTTGCCTAAAAAACTGTTGAGTAGAGGTGGTAGTGCAAAAAACAGTAACCTAGGAAAAAGTCGAAGTATATAGTTCGTTGTTGATCAACTCAGGTGATGAGTACAGAAGAGCGTGCGGCGGATAATATTATACTCGCGATGGACATATGCTGAGTTCAGGTTCTCAGCAATCGATGCGTGATTGTATTTTAGAGCGTAAACGCAGCGGACTCAATTTCATTCACCCTTACATATAGCTACAAAAAAATTACTTCACAAACTCGTGCATACGCATGCGCGGTCTCCGATGATGCGTAGCGCGGCGTCTTCAACTCCAACCCCGCAAAGGCATAGTTAAAAATGGCGACCAATATCACCAAATCAAGCTAAGTAACTCGATTTCGCCCGAGTGTTATTAGGCCGCTGGCAGCGCGGTTAAACGCGAACGTCATTTAATTTACGGCGCGCGCTTCTGCCGCCCTTTCAATTTGGGTTGCGCCGATTGGGAATCGAATTTTTAAATTGTCAACGATGTCCATTACCGCACTTTTAGGGATCTGGAAAGGTGCGTAAAAGCGGGGCGTTGCGAACCGGCGCGTCGACACTAATCCACTTTTCCAAGTACTGTAACTCGATCACGGAAATTTCTTCATTGCGCCCCTCAAGTGATCTTATTACCGAAATCAAATAGGATTTTAAGAAATCGGAATTCTTTCAATTATCAGAAGCTATTTTACATAGCCGCACTGAAATAACATAGGGAAAGTGGTTCTCAAACTTAAGAAAAAATCCCGCCACGGTCACATATCAATTTTTAAATGACTCACGTTCCCTTAAAAAATCAACAAAACTAAACACATTGGTGTTTATGGTGTCAATGTGACTGGTGTTCTTCACGATCAGAACCGGCTTTGTTTGGTTCCGTCTGTACCGCGCATCAGGCATATCGCGAATGACATTGAAATAGGTTCAAATGAACATCCAAACCACCAAAAGAGCGGGTCTTGGCCGCCCACGGGGGACCAACACAGCCTCTGGGAAGCGAAGCCCCCAGCCCCCTCATTCCTCTACCTACCGGTAATTCCATCACAATACCTTTCATATATCAGATCCCTAAACACACACACACACTTTCGATCGACGCGTGTCTATCATTTCGGGCCACGGTTTCACCGCCGCAGATCTCTTTACCATCGCACTTCGCGGCAACGCATCTTGGCGTGTCCTGAAACGGTAGGCACCAATATGCTGATGATGCCTATGCTCCCGTACCCGCAGATTGAACACCCCGAGATCAAAGCATTTAAACGGCCTCATGAGGTACCAATAATATAGGGTACCGCGCACCCCAGTTTGAGATTCATTGATATAAAGGGTAAAACACAGAGACTTGAACACAAACGCACAAGTAAGCTGCAGTATCTATTTGGATCAGGAGTAAAGTTGCCTACGCTCATACAGAGACATACCGAAATGTATGAGGCTCGTGGACATTTGAGCCTGCGACACTTCAGCTTGTGGTTAGAGTTAGGCATGGAGTTATGGGTTAATACATGGATTAATTTTGGGGCCAAGCGTCAGATTTGGAGTTCTAAAGTCACGTGCTGAAGTGTCAAACGCTCAAATATCGGGAAACCACAAAGTAAAATAACGAAACTTATACCTGGTGCGGGTGTCGATTTTGTAGCCGATTCCAACGTTGTCACGGTGTCTGAAAAGATACGTAGAACATTACGCGAGTCGGATTTTCGATCTGTTATCAGATTGACCACGCTGAGTTTTCATAATGTTGTTTGAAATATCACGCTATTTTAGTTGATAATCCGAAAATGACTTGTTTCATCACTGCTACGTGCTTGGCCTAGCACTGTTACACTCCCTAGTTAACTAAGTCTGATGAGACGGAAATGTGACTGAGTAAGTTCGAGTTCACAGAGGAGATTTGGTAAAAGTTCATGTTCACACGAACCAGAACCCTTCAGTGGTTCGCACCATCGCTATGTGTATATATCATACACCCCTTAATCAACCGACAGCTTTTCAAGTTGTAACTGGCGGGTTTATGCTTGAGGCAAAGGTTAAAGGCGGCGTGTACGGTCAGGTCAGGGTCCGGAGGGAGTAATTGAAATTGAAAAAGCCTCGGCTTATATTATGGTTCATACGACAGAAAATCGCATCAACAGGTTCGGTCACATACCACCCACAAGATACAAGTGCAAGGGACGAATGTCCATTTTAGAAGCAGATATGGCACTACCCGTTAAACTACATGCAGCCACAATCGAAACAGGTTAATATCGCAGCCGAGCCAACAGTATAACTGTCCCTGTATTGAATATCATCCCATCGCCGACAGAGCTAATAATACGAAACAAGGTCCCGCGGGAGCAATAAGTGAAACACGACTTATACTTAATTCAGAATTGCTTACGGAATGTAATAATTGACAGCGATATCCACTTTTAACCCTTGAATTTCCCGGGATTTCAAAAAGACAACGCGAGTCGCAATCAAATGTCAGACTCTGGGGGGTTGTAGGGAGATGAAGAACCATAATTAAACCTTTGAAGAGGCTAAGTGGATCTTGTGCAGTAATGGAGCTTTGAGCATTCATAATGAAACTGCAGACTTCAATATTGAATCATCGGTATGCGATATCAAGGCGCTTCTATCGCGCATGGTGGGTTTATTATTGCGAAACGCGGGATCATGATCATATCGGACCACCCACACCCCGTCATGTCTATGCCCCGATTATCAAAGATTGCAAGGGTCCATGAATCGCGGAATAGCTCAATTTGATAACGGCAGGTGGTTTAGTGCCTGGATTCCTGATTTGAGAGCTGGTTGGCAGCTGAAAGCTAGATTTCAAATCTATTCGAATACTCTTCTCTTTACTTCGACACGAAGTATATTTATAAATTTGGTTTGAGTGGCACATGCATCAGACATACTACTTCTTAGTTTGCTGAATAACACTCCCAGCCGTTGTATTTCATACTTCGAATAACATAGAAGTCCTTACATTGGTGACGAAAAATCAGAGCATTCTCATATAGGAGTTCGGCATTACGCCAATGATACGTGTCACTAGACTTGCAGGTATCAGTATACTGATATCTATAGGTAACACAATGTCGGGGGTGTAGGGTGACAATGGGGTGTTGGACAATAAACTTCCACCCCACGCATCAATGGTATAGGTTGATGGTGGTACGTCAGACGCACAGTCGTATATTGTAGACACCTAGTGAAGCCACGAGTAATCGTGATTACTTTCCCCATGTAATCGTAATCGACTACTTACAGATTTTGCTGTAATCGTAGTCTTAATCGCGGGGTTCAGAAGTAATCGCAAACGATTACATTCATGAAGTAATCACCCCGTGTTCATTGCAGACCAGGTTACCTCCAACAGATGTGGACAGGACTACCTACTCTGATGGGGAACTGCGCTGTAAACGGCACTTTCAGGAACCAAATGTTGCTTTTACACCTATACCAATGGTTGATAACGAGTGGAATACACCAATTCTTACGGAGATATATCTCAAGGACAGAGTGGGTTATAGCTCCCGCCCTCAGAGCCAAACAAGGTGGCGCGAACATAACTCAGTGTACGTACATACATACCTGGGATGAATCTTCTTAAGGATCGGTGTATTTGATATATTTTCTGGAATGGGAGTGAGACCAAAATGGGGCACCAGAAAGTGCTGATGGCCTGGAGTCAGGACTATGGTGGTAACACACGCCTATTGTCCACCCTCGCATTTTCAGAGCGTTGGGCCGCATACCCTTTCGTTGATAGGCCACGTTCTCACAACGAGGACAAAATTAGATTAACGCGGGTGTCAAGTCTCGAGTTCCTATCGGTAATCCTCAATTGAATGCTCATCGAGGAATCCCGCCAATGGCTTCTTAAACATTAATCCTTCTAGGGATACATGTAAGTCAGCACTGAAGTACAAATCCGCACCTCGTTACCGTAATGTGACATAATTTGACATGCGGACCTAGACAAGATTACATTACCGCTGTCGCTCACACGCGATTACAAATCAATCAACCACCATCATAAATATATCTGTCGCACGGCCTGAACGGATTAAATACAGCTTTCCCGCGTAGCAGCCGAGCGTGACCTCGTCACGTGTCCAGGGAATTGCGCAGGCCAGCGATACGCGATGCTTCGGCGTGGGACAAAAGCCCGCAACCGCGAACAGAGCCGGCTATGGTTTAAGCGCCGCCGAACCGGCGACAATGCATCCTCAGAAGGTCATTAAAGGGATTGACTGCGATATCGAGAGATTGATTAACGTTACAAGGCGTGTTCGGGGCGCTACGTGATGTTCGTTGTAGCGCTTTAGCTAGCCTGTCTTGGGCGGTGATTTAACATTTGAACCTGAGGATATGAGTTGATTGATTCTGCGATGCCGAGCACACCGCAGTGTTTCCGACAGCATGCGATTAAAAGTCGCGAGATCTTGCCCGCTGACCAAAGACGGTAGCGTTCGTTAGCTTGCGGTTATGGTTGGGCAACATTGAGTAGCTGTGTGATTCGGATCCGAATAGAGTATGAGAGAGAGAATCTTTATTTGTCCACATTACAAATCAACATCACACGCAACAAAAATATAGCATGGTGAAATGCGACATGAAACGTAAACAACTCTTCAAAGCCGAGCCTCGGCTATCGTATCAGTCATTATTATGTCACCACAGTGTAGATAGAAAACGCGACAAGTTCAAATATGTACCATTCATGGGACTACAAAGGAATTAATGCAGTTTCTACATCGCGTTAAAGATAATTTAGCATTTGGAACTGTCTAAGCATATCCGAAACATAATCTGACACGAATCCGGATCCAGCATCATAGAATAGTGGAAGATCCAGTCCGAATCCTGTTCCAATACGAATGATGCTCATCGGTGATAGGTATAAGCCATTAGCAAAATGGCCGGCGCCTAATTCAAACTGCAAAACCCGACCATCACACAAATGACATCCAACGGAGACTGATATGCATAATTAGTCAAATATGGACAAGCCGCATCCAATTAACGAATAACATAAATTTCAAGACACACACACGCACATACGTATATTAGACAAATTAGATCAGAGAGAAGATGTGGAAAGGATTACGCGACAGTCGAATTTGAGTCGATTGTAGCGAGAAACGCGTCACAATGGTCAGCGTGGG
Source organism: Botryllus schlosseri (assembly GCF_051294905.1). Taxonomy (NCBI): domain Eukaryota; kingdom Metazoa; phylum Chordata; class Ascidiacea; order Stolidobranchia; family Styelidae; genus Botryllus; species Botryllus schlosseri. The sequence goes on along the minus strand of NC_137245.1, from coordinate 19,115,397 downwards.
ATAAAAGACCGGCACGCAGCGGCTACAGGAAGGATTCGCGAGCTCGCATCAACGGATTATCATCGAAAACAGACTGTCTTAAATTGCCAACATTATGCAGATTCCAATTTGTAAATAAATATTAGCGAAACTCTGTGACAGGTGCTACTTTGGTTTTCAACAAAATCTGCAGTGCAGATCAGATTAGCATTAATGGTATTACACACTTTTGTTCCAAGCCAGTGCTCAAATTGCTGCAACACTCAATTCATTATAATTACTACGGCATCAGTTTTTCAAATATATGTTAGGGAGTTAAGTTACGCGTCAAAAACTTTTCCATGCGAAAGTTTTTTGGTTTTGTGTTATCCATGCTGTTTGTCGACTTCAATGGTCATTTACACCAGGACGATTGCGTTTATTTTGATCCCGTATCTGCAGACTCGTGGTGCGGTTCACCTCCTGGCTTTTTAAGACACCGCTTGCACATATCAGCCAAAGTTGTGTTGGTACAATTTTAATTCTTATCCAATTTGAAAAGCTGAATATCTTCTAGTTGTCCAACAGAGCGCTCAGAGAGTTGAGACGGGGCTTACGATATTCGTAATATCGTAGGCCCCGGTTGAGAACTCTCCAAAATCTATCCGTCTCACCGACATGCGATTTCATCGCATTTTAGTCACGTGACTCACCCAGAGCTTTGAAGGCGGCTTGCACTCGGAGTCTGTTCTGCTGGGCCGGAGTCTGCAAACACGAATACGTTGAGCGCAAGGCGAATCGCAAACTCTGAAACAATAACCTACCATTTCTGAAAACCCCGGGATGTCTTCGCACGGATCTCTGCAACGTGACGGAGTAAGACTTAGGTTAACAGAGCAAAGAAAACGGCAGTGGAATCGGAATGAATTTACTTCTTTTTCGCGGCAGTCGGCAAGGGCGGCAGCGTCTTGGTCTTGAACGCACAGAATTCGGGCGAGCGATTCCGTGACTTTCTTCCTTTATTGCTGAACGCAAAATTTTAAAATCACCCTAATATTTCAACTACGGAGTCGTGACGTTTTAAAACAGTGATTCCCATGTTTTTTTGACTAACCACCTCTTATCAAGCTCGACATGTCTATATCACCCCACACAAATCAAAAGTCATCAGTAACGAAGTAAATTTACTTTTCCGGAGTACTGAAGTGATTTCCATCTACTTGCATTACTTACTTTAATTTAGCAACCAACAATAAATAAATAATATATTCATATTGACAATATGATTACATGGTTTGTTGCGATAGCGTACAATATATACCAACGAAAAAAGCACTCACGTTTTTTCTTTCGATCGAGACCGACTGCGACGCTTTCGCGAATGTCCCTCTCTCGAATTCGAACGGGTTCGGCTTCGACGCTCCCGAGACCTAAATTTAGTCGCTGATATGACGGACAGTCGGCATTATCGCTGAAAACCTATACTCACCGCGATCTTGTGCGCCTGCGCGATCGCCTCGAATAGTAAGAATCATCGCTCCTGGATCTGGACAACAAATAACATCTCAATAGTGGTCAGTGGTGGATTATTGCGCGTGGCACCCACGGGGCTAGGGAAATGAGTGTGGGTTTTTGATAGAACTTAGAAAACCTGATTGGACGATTTAGGGCGGATTTGCAAACTTCCAGAATTGTGGTTTAGGTGCATAACTCCGAACGATTTCGAACCGATATCAGACTTATGAACGAATACGAGACATTGATAGGACAGATGCATCATCCTGTTGAGATTATTCATCCGGCAAATTCATTAGATTCATATGAAGCAAGTTTTCAGGGCCGATTGATTTCATATTCCGTCAGTTCACACCGAGACTAACCACGAATTCGACGCCAAAATGCGCCAGCCCTAGCATTGGCACAGTAGAGCAGGGGGGTCAAAGTCAACTTGCGTCGCGGGCCGGATTCAAACCTGCAGATAGCTCGCGGGTCGCACCAGGCAAATTATTCCAAAGTGTTATTTCAAAATCCATGCCCGTGTTTTTTACTCGAGTACTTAAACATTATTTTCAAGCCTGTGTACGTGATAGTATATTACATTAAATCACCGATCATTGGGGTGGTTATAATAACTGGCAGAAGTACGATAATTGGCGGGTTGAATACAGTTATAAACGGCTAAAATATTGGCTCTAACGACGAATAAGTTGGTATAATTCTATGATCCCTTCGTTATAAAGTCGTAATCTGGCATTAACCCTGGGTATGCGTTATGAGGAATACAATTTAACTACAAACGCGGGCGTTGGAATTTGGTTCATCAGTATTAAATCGCGATTCGGGTTTATGTCGATGCCGTTTTCGTTTCCGTGAAAAACATTTGTTAGAAATGTGCTCGGTAATGCAAGAATTTTTCTACTCTGCTCATAATTACTGCGCGGACCGTATGTTTGACATCCCTGCAGTATAGAACAAAGCAAATATATTCTCAAACCGGATAACCCACGCAAATGCCACAAACCTTGATCTTGATCTTCGCCTCGCGTCACGCGACCTGAAACAATGCACAACATTCGCACGCAGTCAGCAAATTACCAACATCAATAACCCGCGAGCACTTCCAGACACAAGTGCCTGGCCGGATAACGCACCTCGATCTGGAACGACGCCTTGAGTCACGTGATCTAAATACGTATGACGTCACATGAGTCAGCGTGTGTCGATGGTCCGATAAGAAACATTTGGAAAAGGCAGCGGAAACGGAATAACTCACCTTGATCTCGAACGGCGTTTCGCGTCGCGTGATCTGTGTCAACGGATAAAGTGGATTTACGCCAGATATACATTTTCAGAGGCGTGTTTGTTACCTTCGTCTGTCGGCGCTGGAGCTGCGGCTACGCCTTCTGCTTTTGGACTTCTTTTTACTTTTCTTACTAGAACGCTTCCGGTCAGAGTCAGAGTCCGAAGAATATCGAGTCATGTCCGACACACGTAAATATTAGGCTCAATAATGTTAGCGATTGACTGTAAAATTGGTCGTTTACTTCATATAATTTTCAATAAAAACACTTGATACTTTGATTACACAATATCCAAAATAATTAACATCGCATCTCATACGGTAGTGAGCCTTGTTGAATTAATACTAACACTAATACCTATACCACACATAAATAATGTTAATGCATAATACTCTTAGGTTGACTGAAGAGAATTGTTGTTGGCTCCCGTAAATTTCCAATCGAATTACAACTAGTTTCACACTTCTAGGCTTGGTTATGCAGCATTGCAGCAGCCATGATAAGTAGCAAAGCCTCTCCTACGGCACCAATGGGTTGCGGGTTCGAGTCCGACCGAGGTCGACTCCAGAATTCGGATCAATGTTTTGGAAGTTCCTCCTCGCCATCCCATCCGTGTAAGCGGTGTCTTATAAAAAGTCTAGAAGTGGGCCGTGCTACAAGTCGGTCGCTACGGAATAAAATGAAGAAAATTGGCCTGGTGTAAATACCCATAGTAGTCGACAAACACCATTAATACCACACGCAATCTCATGCGGCCAGTGAACCTCGCTGCGCTAATAAAAGAGGTCAATGGAATTATGCACAGATACGACAATAGGCGTACAAAGCGGATGCAATACCGGCACGGTCGATAACTCATTGCGACAAGCAATACTTATTCAATCCTATGATGTGCAAAAACGCCAGACTTTCGCGTGTGAAAATCCGACGAAATCCACCAACCGCACACGCAATATAGTCACTTGGGCCGAGACACGCCGTTTGGCACCTGCCCTATCAATATCATTAATATCATCATCAAATTGGACGATTGCTGACAATAAGACATCCAATTCACATGTACCGATCTCATAAAAGTGTCCTGCACTGCCCTATCGCTAAAGATCAAACCAACTGAAACTGACAAAAGTTGGGTCATGAGAATTTTGCTACGTTGTTGCTATGAGAACCGTGTTTATGAATATTAGTGAATTAAACGCAGTTCCCACGATACACTGACCGCAGTGGCGTTGAAGTCTTTAGAGTAACAACAAGGATTTGAAAATGTAGGAAGTTCATCAGTTACAGATACAAAGCATTCGTCTCGGTACTGAATGGATTTCGATAATGTAGTTAGTCGAACAATTACGCAGCGGAGATTCTAATAAGCTTAACATAACTGGTTGCTGCGTGATCCAGGAAAGACCGTGATTTCATATGCAAATACAACTTAATATTATTTCGGTAAATCATCCCTCTATATGCAGAACTAAGCATGCATGTGGCACCCACATACAGTGTACAATGTACATTGGTGTATTTAGCTGGTTAGCCCGATTCAAGAAGATACTCAGAACGTTGTTACACATTGAAAAGGTTACCTAGAGCGATTCTTCGCAATTTATGAGCATGAAATTTTGCACAGTGTAACGACAATATCTACAGAGCGCGTGAAATTGAGTTTGCGTTAGTTTCGCAGCCTGCGACCGATAGTGAGGAGCCTATGACGTAACAGATCTTCAAACCATACCGTCGCCAACAGAATTGAAGCAAGTCAGCGAAAAGCTCGGTATAGAAGTCATTATAACGCATGCAATGTAGGCCACTTATGATCGTATTTGTACGATTGTACATCTATATAATTTACATTGCAATACAGTTAACGTTTGGGACCTACCGCTGTAATGTAACGATGAAGTACTCACCTCAATAAGCGAAGGCTGGCTATAGTTTTATATTGTCGCAATTTTTTGGCCAGCCCATCTTGTCGAGAATCATTATTGATTATGGCATAATTCCCCTGATAGATATATACAGTTATACACCCGCCCTCTCAAATTAAAATTTGAAGCTAACTATATATTAATCGATATACGTTTATGAATTACAGCGTTTGTTTAATTAGTGTCCGAATCCATCGGGTTGGTGTAGAAACATCACTGATATTAACACAACTTACGTTACAGCCCTCAAATGAAGCATATTTCACCGATATGACCGGGACTAATCAACATAGACCGCGTATCTAATAGTCGGTTTTCAGTAACGCACCACACTGATATGCCCTAACCCTGATGTACACAGTCAAGCGAATAGCCGTCAAGCCTCCGTAACGGGAATTAGGCTACTTCATCTTTTGAGAATAATAAGGTGGTCGTACGGGGATGCATGAAAGCACACAGTACTCCGCCAGGTCCGCCACCAAATTGAAAAGCGGTAAAACCAGTGCGACTACCAGTCAATTGTCAACGAACAAATGTACAAAATAAGCTACGAGAACGTTGTAATTTTGCGGAAAACTACACGCAAAATGTGCCATAGAACTGAATTACCCGTGAAAAATATGTATAGGCTTTTGGAAGTTCAGAACTTCAATATATCAGCAAACAATATATTCATATATATATATTCGCAATCGCCTGCCCATCGAGCACTGATCACCCGAATCTCATATGTGGGCAATGGGCAATTGGGCATGGCTGAAAATTTATTTCACCTTTCTCCGAACAGGTTCAATATCAAGATTAACAAAATTCATAGTACATTGAGTGTCCTGCCCGTAAGAAGTGGGAAAGGGCAATCAGAAAAACAACGGCACCGGTGCAATGTGACGTCACTTTCCGGAGTTCGGGTTTTTGACGAGACGAAGTAAAATGAACATTGGGCATGGGCGTTTTAGCAAATTGTTATTTCTCTGCCCTCTATTCACGAACCGTTGCGGAATACAAAATTGGAGGGGGCAAAAGTCACCGATGTCATACATATACAGTGCGACCTTACGGGTCAACACGATGTCACAACGCACAAACACTAAATTTACGGGTAGGAGTCCGCCTCTTGTCCCTATGGCTTCGCCGCAACGATTACCACTCCCCCTGTAACAGGGATGTCCAAAGCACGACCCATATGTGATTCTTGGCCCGCACCAAGTGCTGAAACATTTTCGGCGAATTCATCTAACTGACCCACGCATGTCTGAGCGGCAACTTTTTGAATGGCAAAAGTATTATGCCATATATATAGTTCTGTCCAATATACAATCGAATATTCATGTTGAAATGAACCCGAATAGTTTAGGCTGACACTCGTCTGGGGTAATCGTCAGTGAAACTAGTAGACAATTGGAAAGAACATTGTACATCAACAATCGTATCACCAAATATGACGTCACCAGCATGAAATTTCGAATAATCGAGGATCTGTCCAAGGTCAGAACCTTGTTTATTTTCTATTTATTGATGCTTATTCAATTCATTTATTATCATTTCCCAGGCGCCCTGGCTATGACTGATATGGAGTGTGTGGCCGCGCCATGATCTAAATTTTTGCATTTGGCCCGCGTCCCAAAATGTTTGGACATTTGGACGACCCTGCCGTATATAATTACCGTACAATATCAATCAGATAGAGTGTGGTATTAAATTCAGATCTTGTCACATTATGATACCGCGATCCAGTCTTAATGTCTCGGCGACATAGACGGTTCGGTTTTCCAATTCCGAGAAAGTATGGTCCGTAAATTAATCGCAAAACTTCTTAACCTTCCCGGGATCGCCTAACGAGTTTATGATGCGGTAAGGCAGAATAAAGCTGTATCCAAAACGTCTACCGACCAGGCGAAACAAGCGTCGTTACAAATCAAGATACACCGAGCAAAAGTCCCACGGGATAATATATTACCAATAACTTTATTACGTACGGACTTTTTTCAAAAGAGCCGAAGGCGCGCCAAGGAACGCACAGCGGGCGAGCTGCGGCGTCGCATCGCCGGCGATCGTACCCGTATTTTTCAGGTATCAAATAATATATGAATCGCATCAATCCAGGCGCAGGAAACGCATTAGCGGGGCAATATCAAATTGATTGACCGCCATCATTTTAGAGAGGTAACAATATTTTCAAGCGAAGCTGCCAATCGAGCCGAAGAACTGATTAGAAGGGTATGAAAGTTGGCGTTTTCCATTAAAAATTACACAGATATTGGCATATGCCACATCGCAGGAGTATAAAAATACATGCGAGTATTCGCGTCGCGATTAATTGAGTGTCATATGCGATATGTCGATGTAACGGAGTCCAGCTCCCCCGTAGTCGAATCGTTACAAGATTTTGACACAATGCCTTGAAGTGGTACCCAGACAGAAAATCGATATCGTAGACAGGCTAACGAAGTTGTAATTCATGGGCATTAGAGAAAGGGCTCGCCCTAAAGTGGAAGCATGCTTCTGTTGAAGGCTTATACGCGACCAAATATCAGTCGTAAGCGCAAAAAGAGAAATGCTACGGCCCTACTGACACAGCGCAGAATAATTACGAAAAAATGTAAAACGGGGCTAACACACTTCAAACCGAAAAGATAGCGAAATTAAAGTTATTACGCAGGGTCACGTGTTCATTGCAAGAGTCTTCACTTTATCAGCACGTAACTGAGTCAATATCGGGCAGTAGCCACGAAATCCATCTGGACTACCAGACCAGACAGAGAGCAATTCGAGGCGCGGCACATGAAAGGCTGACTTATTGAGAAAAGCAAATTTTTGTTTTTTCGTTTAATGAAACGAGATTGGGCGAAAGTATGTTTATCAAATATTGTTTACCATCATGAGTAGAATTCATTGTGTCATTAGCACTTGAGTCTGTGAGTACTAGCCAAAAATCGGGGCGATATCAATCGCTCACACGAAGAGTAATACCTTGTCCCGTCGAGAATTCTTCTCAAAGTTATATTTAGACAAGTAGCAATGCTAAGTGGTCGAAATGCTATATAACTACGGGTAAATAGAGTTTCAAGAAACGCAACACCTTACAGCCCGTATACAGGCACGATTCAAGCTCGCGGTCCGTTCCATTACAATGGACTTTCGGGCGAGTTAGGGATACGTACGGTATTGTCAAGTTGCGAAATGTCGCTACAAAAATTATCGTATAATAGATATTGGTCTAAGACAGGGGTCAAAAAAGGCTAATGTTGTTATGATCTGCGATATCTTTGGCTACGTTCTTTCTGTTAACTTTCAACCTTCAATTTGCGAACGATTTCACAGATGTATTACCAGTGAACTCAGTCGGAACATCGCGAAACGATTTGTGCTCATAGGCCTTTTATCTGTAGTTGACAGCTTCGCAACTTGCTGTTTTAATGTACCCTGTAATACATAACTTCTATTTATTCACTTTTCTCATTGGTCAAGGTGTATCATAGTTTATAACGTCTTACTGAGAGCAAAATGGCGGATGAAGACGTGATCGGGATAGAAAACGCATCTAGCGATCCTTGCCCGTGCTCAGAGCCGGCCAGCCGCGCAAAAAACATCGACGGCGCGAGTACCAGCGTTCACGTCAAGAACATGTGGAACATGACGGACAGCCGAGCGAAATCACCCGATAGATCACCTGACCGGGCGATAGCAACAGCAAAATACCATACGCAAGCAGCGGCAACTGCATCATCGCGAGAGCAAGATCATTTCTTTCAGCATTGGAACTGTAAAGTTGGGTTCGTTCAAACGAACGACGCCCGCAACAGAGCGAAGCCGTACGACGCATACCTAACGTCACAAAGGTACCGAAACTTTCATAATGGCACCACAGCGAGCTCCGGAAGTTACTGGAAAAGCGGACTAACCGATAACTGCACCACAGACAAAGGCAAAAAAGTCGCTGAAGCGTTCAACGTTGCCAAGAAGGAGATGAAGCTAGGAGGTTGGCTATTTATTGTGATTCTATCTAATGATCTAAGTAGAGGATACGATTCGACAGGAATTATTGTAGGTAAACCTTGCGATGGAACGGGCTAAGGAGAAGTTTATCAGACTCTGCAATCGTCACTTATACGGCGATAGAGATATATTTACAGACGATACTACGACTCAAATTTATATGGCTAGGCGCCTATAGACACCTGCGATTCCTTGCACCGAGTGATCCGCCCAGTTAGCAATAATATCCCATAACCACGAACTTGATGTAGCCGTAGCGGATTACCATTGCTCGTCAATGTGAAATATGGTATTCGCGAATGAAATAATTGCAGGAATTACTAGCTACAGACAAAGCATAGATTTATTTCAATATGAATATACTATTCACTTGTATATTGAAGTTATGTACCTCCAAGAAGTCATACAAAGCATAAGGGAATGAAAATAATTGGGACACTGATTTTCTGGGATCACTATTGGTTGAAATTCACGAATGTGCGGACAACATTTTCTCACTTCGCTGGCCTCAAAGTTGGTTACCCACTCGCGCTCAAATCCTTGTGGTCGACAGTATTTTCAAGATATACGCATTTTATGGGGATTTATTTCTGTCACCGGTGTCATGCCGAAAAATGTGATAAGGCGTCTTTCTACACCAGTGAAATTTTCACATCCCCGTCAACATTGAGCTAACACATACTCGGATCTATTCGAGGCGGTAACGCGTTGATATATAGTTTTGAATGTAGAATAATGTACCACTTCATCTGCAAGAGTAAGTGAACAAATTGAATCCGCCGATTTCCGCGCGCCAGATGAAATATTTATACGACGAGGTATTCCACGGACCACGGTGCTATCAAAATCAGCTAGGTACATTCTAACATATCGATATCAGTAATAATTTTCCCTGAAAGGAATTAAACACATAAGTCGCAGCTTGACAGTTCATGCACGCCGAGTATTGTTAGCCGACACGACACAAGGGACGGCATCGCCTCGAATAGCATCATATTATTCAGGGGTCACAACACGCGGCCCGCGACCGCGACCGTATTTGAGATTTCGGGAAAACACTTAGTAAAGCATTTTGAAATGCTGAAATTGGGATTTCAGTTTTAAAATATTGCTGTTGTTGTTCAAAAATAAGCTATTCTCATGCGCCCAAAGGCCCAACAGCATTATTCCTCAAGGCTGATACGGCTTCGGCGATAGCAATAGCATTCCATGGAGGGGGAAGTAGCTGACATGGATTGGTGGGCATGGGCATATTGTCTTGACGTACAATAGCGCAAACATTGCCTAGAACTTGACGCTTAGAAAACGACTTGAGGCTGCTCCACAAGATGAAGCTTTGCGAGGAGATAGTTTTCCAGCAAATATATGTCTAGCTAACCCCAATTCAATGCTTTAGTCGCCGAAAGCGTTGTCACGTAGCGCGGCTCATGGTTCAAATAGAATGCAAGTGATGACCATGATATTTTTCGTTGTATTTGGATTTTTTTTAAATAAAATATTATTTCATTTGTGGTTACGACAAACGATGCCCGCCATCCATGTTTGAGAACACAGCGTTGCGCTGACGTAAAGTTTTAAAACAGCTAAACTGTGTGGCCCATTTTACCTCGATAGTGAATTCCTGTGGCCCGCGGGCGGCTGCCTCTACGAAATTTGCACAAAGTGCCCCGCGTCCGCGAGTTGGCGACCGCTGATATAACGACATATTGTTTAAAGACAGATTTTCCTCTGAATACGAAATCTCTACTCCAATTGAGTTGGACGCAGCCTGTTCTCTTGAAGCGCGACTTGAGTCAGAGTTGGGGGCGTTCCTCTGAATATCGGCTTCAGAATCCATAATGTCACACGGCACTATACACCGGGACCTACGCAATAACCGTGTCTATGCAGGCGTCAGATATATACCCAAAATTTACACCCGTAATTTCATCTCGCAGACCGTTTCCCTACACCGCCAGGCCCCATCAGTTTGCTCACGGAGCTATCGTCGGCGAAACGGTTCGACTCCCGACACGAGACGCATCGGAGCGACGGCATGATGCGGTCGCCCTCAGACGAAATGTCGGAATGCACCAGTGACGGCGAAAACGCGGACAAACGAAGCGTCGACAGTCAACCCATTGCTGTGAGTTAATGATTTTACACCAGGGTTACCATACGTCCTCTTTTAGGAGGATTTGTCCCCCTTTTTAAGGTTATTGAAAATATCCTCCTTTTTGGGAATTCGTTCTCCTTTACAGCTTTTAGAGCTAAGAAATGGGCATAAATGACGCTAAATTGGAAACTTGTGATCCGAAGAACGAAAGTCGTGACTTTTTTTTAGTCAACCCACCACGAAGTCGGGAAAAATTTACCACTCTTTCCGAATTTCACTCCACAATTCTCGATCTGAGAATTTTGAAAGTGTGTCCTACTTTCCCGATTCCAAAATATGGTAACCCTATTTTACACGTATAAAACTCGATGACGGCGCTTCGGGTTGCATTTAAGACAAGCAGATTTAAAGCCAGGCCCTTGTTTAAAACATGCTTTTATTTCCTCAATTGTCACAGTGGATTGACGTTGAAAAGATCGGGTGAATATTGCTCCTTCGACGAAAGAGGCTCCCGACCACTTTCATAAAGAGACAAAAAATATCTTCAACCGCGACTAAATCGTTATGCAGCATTTTTACGGTCGGCGGTCATCAGAACACCCATTCCGTACCATCGATCTATATCTACTCTACACGCTATCACTGTTCAACCCACGACGATTACGGGGTTTACCGCCACCCCACGTCGTATACGTCGATTATATTGGATGCAAATCGTCCGTAGGCTAACAGTAGGCTACATGTTTTTTCGAAAATATTCACACAATAATGACATAATTATACTACGCTTGAAAAAACACAATGCTTTTAAAGGGCATTTTTTAAAACACGTTTTAAACGAAGTGTTTTAAATACCATTTGGTTTAAATGCGACCCTAACGGCGCAGGCCTATTGAAAACAATGTGACGCACAGTGGGACTATTACCGACCCTACCAAGCATTTTATTGTTTAAGACAAGCCGTTGAAGTGACTTCCCGGGGAATGCAATAATGCCGTGAATTCTACTCCATTACAAGTAAAAGTCACAATTACAAAGACATGTCAAAACGACTGTAAGTGGAAGTAAAATATGAATATCTGAGCAGTACCAAGTAGATATTTTCAAAACGTAGATTTTGTCGACGGTTCGCATGACGGAGATGGTCACGTCCGAATTTGCAGGGTGCGCACTGCGCAATGCGCCATCTATTAGCGATTAACGCAAAATGACCGCGGGCGTTACAGAAAGGTGCGATTTCCGAGAATATATTCGGTTACCGTGACACCGGGGTTAATTCGCCCATTTGCTAAGGCAATTGCGTACAAGCGTGTGTATCCATCCCAATACTACTTTATATTTTTCAAAATCCAAAGTGTAAAGAGTAAATACTATAGTTGTACCTAAAAACTGTTATAGCTGCGAGTATATGAAATTGGAATAATCTAAAAATCAATCCACGCAATCGCAATTACTGAGCTTGGCCTAAATCAGCACTAAAAGTCCGAAGTATTGGTGGGTGAAAACGCTACCTACCGCTTCCTAGTATAGATGCGAGCAACGCTAAACTTTGGGTTTTAATAATATGAAGCAGGAGCGATATGACGCCATAATGACATTAAGACACTTTCCACTGTGAGTGACGCTAATTGCAAATAAAAATCTCCCGTTACGTTTAGACAAAGCAACGGCGCAGTAGAACAAACTTCACCCTGGAGCAGTTGGGCGAGCTGGAGAGACTATTCGAGGAGACGCACTACCCGGATGCCTTCATGCGCGAGGAATTGAGCAAAAGATTGGGCCTTACGGAAGGACGGGTGCAGGTACGAAATATCGCGTGTACGCACCGCGCAGGTGCACGTCAAGTTACGATATACAATTAACATCAATATTATATCACATCGTTGCCGAAATACAGGGCAAAAATAATATTTGTGCTCACCTGACTCCATACCCGGGTCGGCGCAGTTTATTTAGTAATCTCGGTGTTTCGACTGCACGTACCGTACATAGGTCACTTTACACCAGGCCTATTTTATGTATTATGATTCGTGATCTTTCGACTTTCAATAGAATTCACTTTCGTTCTACGGTCAGCATATTAATAATATAATACTGTCTATAAGGCCCGAGACAAAACACTTTATTTCGCCAGACGTTGTCGAGCCCGATTATCAACTGTTGACAAAAATGGACAGTGAATACGAATTTAGACGGGATTTAAGATTTTTGCAATCAACTATGAAGTCATAAAATGTCGAAACGAGAGTCGAGTGAACTAAACATTCACATCGAAAGATCAAATCTGGAACGGTATCCGTGAATGAAACAACCGTTTTTTCTACCTATGTACGAGTACGATGGTTCTATACTATTACCGAGAAAACCATTACCGAGAATGAACATTACCGAGAATGCTGTTACCGAGAATGGACATTACCGAGAATGAACATTACCGAGAATGGTCATTACCGAGAATGGACACCGCCGAGAATGGACATTACCGAGAATGGCCAATGTCAAGAATATAGCTTACTGGGACTGACGTTGTCGAGAAATTTATACCTGAGTATCGATACCGAATGTGGCAACGCCGTGGTGCACACACACGGCCTGTTCATGTGCATAACATGCCTGCATTGCATATATTGCATTCTCGGTAATGTCCATTCTCGGTGGTGTCCATTCTCGGTAATGTCCATTCTCGGTGGTGTCCATTCTCGGTAATGTCAATTCTCGGTGGTGTCTATTCTCGGTAATGGCATTCTCGGTAATGGTTTTCTCGGTATTGACCGGACACCGAGTACGATGCGCCGATTCGAGTGTTGGAAATAAATCCATGCTACGATGTGGCATACGAGGGTAATATAAATTATGAAGTTATTTGGCGCGACGTTTAGACGCTATAAATATACGAGATTGCGTTGTCATTGTCAATGACCGCTGACCACTAATCATTGAGGAAAAATGTGTAAGGCACAGGTTACTGCAACTGCAACTCATGTTCAACTTAATCGATATCGCACGTTTCGGTTACTTAGCTAGCTATCATCTTCGTCTGTGGTTAAGTTTAATCACCGAACGTACGTTCATAGGTGTGGTTCCAAAACCGGAGAGCCAAGTGTCGAAAGCAAGAAAACCAAATACACAAAACCGCAGGTAAACCGTCGAATATCACAAGTGCTTTTGCCGGACTGAACCTTACTGTAACGCCCTCTGCTATTTCAGGAATTATGATCGGCGGATCAGATATCGGAATGAGCGAATGTAGGATCGCGCCCTACTTGAACATGACCGCGAATCGACCAACAACGCGAGTTCAAGTCAGTAAAATCATCACATTTGCTTATTACTTCATTATGTTTCGTAATCGCTACTTGTAATCAAATCAGCGATTTCCGATTGCCCATTTCGAAGCCCCATACCGCCATCTAGTGATTTGAAATTACGCTAAAATGAAGTCCGATACCATATCACAACCAGGATGAATATATGGGAGGAAAAGTTGGCTACTTTCCCTTGTAATCGAGTCGAAATTCACATTACTTTTACTTCTTCTAGCGTAGGAATGCTGTCTACTTCGACAACATCTGCCAATATTACTAAGCACGAATTACATGACTTCATTACATCCAATTTCTATACACTGAGTGCTGTCAGCATTTCACTTGAACAGGCCTTTTCACATTCCCATTACTTTGCAGTCACCACCGCAATCATCGGAAAGAACTCATCACTATTCCGGAAGGGCATCAAATTACCTGGAAAACTACCTGACGTCGAGCGCATGGTCAAGAATACACAATCAAGTCTACGGCATGCACAACCCAGTGCCAGCTCCGGCCCTAGCCTCTGGGTTACCCCAATTGCCGATTCCCGCGACGCCTTTAAATCCTTACTTCTTCTTAAACAATCATCCGTTACCCTATTACTTCCCCGGCAATATCGTTGATAATAGCAATTTGCAAGCGAGAATCTCGGCATTAGCTCAGTCCACGCTCTTGAACTATTACGCCACCTTGCCTCAGCGTTTACCGTCCATACACAGCCTCGGAGAGTTGAAAGCGGACGAAGCAGCGCCAACGGAAGCATCGCAAAACAAAACAATGTCTTTTTTAGATGTGAAATCTACAATGTTACCCGCCGCTACCGACAACAGCATCACAATCAATAGTTTGCGGATGAAAGCCGCTAAACACGCTGCGGCGCTAGGATTATGATATTTCAATCGTCTGTATTTGCTGCAATTTCTCTCATTTGTTCCTCAAAATACATATGAAAAATCAAACAACTGCTTCGACTAAGAATGCCATTGCTGATCCAGCAGGCCAGTGGCCAATATAAACACCGAATCAGAATGATCTGACCACACACTCAATTGGAGCTTGTCAAAGCAGTCATTAACGGAACTCAAGTACAAGTGGAAGAATTGCGACAAATTTCTGCACAATCACAGATAGGAGTACCAGCGATTTTTTGAAGTAGATTACTTGAAGAAGTGAAATAGAATCGGCTGACAACAATAAAAGTTCATCTTCCGTCTTGGCAGCGTCAAGAGACCAACAGTCTAGTACGCTAATACGTGTCAGAAATTGTGCAAATGGCTAAGAAGCCTTGACGGGTCACATAAAGCAGAGAGAGGTCGATTGCTGGAATGAAACTTTCATGAAAAACTTTGAATTGCAGTTCGAATACAGCGACTTTCTGAGGAAACTGTCAAAATGCTTTTCACACTTTCGACTTCAATTTGAGACCAGATCATGCACTATGGGAATTCCATTTCCAGCTATAGGGGCCGATGCTGCAAGCCCGCAAAACTATGATAATCATGGCATATTTCCTTGGTACAAAAATCAACTTACAAACGATATATATAACTATACTGGTAAAGGTAGGGCTTATACCAGTATAGGTATTGTCAAGCATGTTCATCATGATAAAACCTGTATAGAATCGGTGTCCTGTGCTCACAGTCTTCTTTATTTTTTATTCATTTTTTATTAAATTACATTAACTTGGAGAATCATCGCTGCTCACCTGCTATATTAGGCAAAACGTACCAAGATAACGAGATTCCAGTAGGGATGAAATAGAGAATCGTAATTGACTACAAATAGGGAAGCTGCAGCCAGAAAAACGTGCCCTTTAGTTCATTTGTGCCTTGTGTCCATGTTTTGGGCCATCAAATGAGACTAAATGATAGGACTAAGTGAAAAGGCCATAAATAACAAATAACCAAGTTCTGTAACATGGTATGCTAGGTAAGGTGTAATATTCATTGTTTTGAGGTTTGATGGGTACAGCTGGAAATAATCATGGACATTTACGGATGCAAATATTGCATATTGAACAGAAGAATTTTTACGATGACTAAATTACAGCAACCCTAAATTACTGAAGTTACATGATTTTTATAGTCAATCAACTGTGACAGGTAAAATGATCGCAAAAAGGTGGAGTCAATATCAGTCGCTGTAAATCCGGACCGGCAATTGCACATACAGACATGGCCATTGAAACCGCATAAAATTCAAGGAATAATGAGAAGATGCAGCAGGAAATCAACAACCATACGACAAATGAATCGTATAGCCTATGCAAGGACAAAATGGTAATTATACTTGACGAGAGAAGTAAATTCAGCATTGAAACCTAGCCAAAAACCAGACTGGAAGCAATGATTTCGGCACTAACTTGCGCGTCACAGAAGGGTTTCTTGCATAGAATAATCAAGTAATGAAACGGAACGTTGCGCGTGACGTTGCCACCAATCCCAGCACTTTGAGTCTGGACCAACAGCAACCGCCAACCGGCAACACTTATTACCATTTAACCGGAATTTTGTTAGCTATCTCACATTGAATGTCCAGTATCCAGGCCCTTAAAACACACATACTTGTGTTGAAGCAGAGAGAGACCCACTATTAGACTGTAGTGTTGATAACTCACTCTATCCTTAATTTGCCCACTCTAAATCTAACCTCATCCTAATTTACAATACATCCGCAAAGCGGGTCGCAGTGGTCGCATTGTAGGGAAAACCCCATATTAGCAAATACTGCCCTCGTGTGTCCGATACCGGTGGAAATGAAATCAAATATTCGTAGCTTTACGCATATATTTGCCATGAACTAGCATGTAATTAACACAATATCGTAGGTAATTCTCAAAAATCACCATAGCCGTCTTATTCTTGTTTATATTCATGTTTGCAGTGTACATTGTAATGCGTCATCAACTGACATTCGTGATGAAAGAGAACCATGACGTAATGCAATATGCGTCATAATGTATGCGAGCAGACTTATCACGTCGTTATAGATGCCCTTCAATGTCTGCTCAAGGATTTGCTTGTTGCGAAAAAGAAAGATGATACTTTGTTTCCCGTCGGCTTGTAACGCATGGTTGAATAGTATATTATGTTTACATTGCATCGCTCTGTTGTGACTTTGCCAGAGGTCAGCCACGTTTTTGAGTTTGTATTTGACCATCAACCACAGCCCACAGTGTCATGTTGAGAACAGTATAACCCGTATTTTCAATGTAGTATTGAAAAATGGTAAATCGCAGTGGTAGATTGACTACCGTCTTTCGATAGTTGAAACGGACAGCTGGGATCAGGGTGTGATAAAAATTGCATTATGTAATGGCCCAGTACGGTTAGATTATATTTACCACCGAAGTCTATATAAATTGAACTCTACATTTGCAATAGCTATATTACACCTTTATCAGATGCTGGTTCATTACGATGCCTCAACTTGTACACCTACTGACCGTGTATCTTCACTTTGATTTTCCCAGAGGTTATCATCCAGAGTTGTTTTTGTAATGCTGTAGTTGGATAATCATAAATATCCCGGTGCGCATATTTTGATTATCTGAAGTGTTATCGGAAGAAGATGCAGCGGTAGGATGTTTTCAGTTGTCACCTACAGCAGGGTGCTAGTGCGGGCAGTAGCCAATTCTATCACTCAAGGTGAATTAGGCTGTATTCCTGCAATAACATCATGGTCTCCTCGGTTGATATCTCGATTCTATTCAAAGCAACCAGCGATAGGTGAGTAAAAACAATTGACCTCTGACACTGACAGTATAGCCTGCTTACACTCAATATATTTCCAGATTCAGTCGGAAAATCTTACCCATGTCGCTTGGTGACGGCAGTATGCGGATTTTCTAAGATGCATACTCCGCGAAATCATAGACCCATTTCTAAACCTGCTCAGTCAGCGCTACTTGGAAACTGCTTGTATGGGGACGACGCATATTTTGTATCCACTCAAAATTCCGCTGATGTTCTTGGTGAGCATTTATTTGTATAGCATATTGTTATACCGTAGGCCTACCTTAATTACCGGTATGGAATCTCCGTCCTTTTTTTGAAATAAATCCTGCGTGATAGGAGCTTTTTTCGCGTGACAGAGTCAACTTTGCGTTGTTGGTCGTCTCGTGAGTGATACTCAAATACAAGCGTTCAACTGAAGCATCAGCTGCAATTACGGCCATTGATGACACACCGAGAATTAAATTAACTTACGGTGTGAACATATTCTACATTTTCATGATTATGTAGCATAACAGTACAAGGGTGATGATGTCTATGTGTAAGTGACTCAGCTTGTGACTTATTTGACTAGGCTAGTGGTTAACCACCATGGGTGGCACTCGCTCTGGAGTCTAATTTACAAAATATATTGAAATAGGCGAAAGCTCACTCTCCAAGACTCGAGTCATTTCACTTCAGTTTTTGATAAACGGCGAGATATTGATCTATTTTTGTGAGCCCTAATTTTTAACCCACCTAGATGATTAATTGTAGTTGATCGTAATATCATTTTTCAGGTGTTGCCGACGGGGTGGGGGGCTGGAGACACTATGGCGTCGACCCATCTCTCTTTTCACAAAAACTCATGGAGAGCTGTAAAACGTTAGTGGAATCGGGGATGTATGACCCGTCGGACCCAGTTGAACTCCTATCAAATGGTTTTGACGAAATGGCTGATAATAAGGCACCTCTTGAAGGCAGGTTATTTCACTGTTGTCGCAGGTGCAAAGCACCGAATTAGAGTCGCAATTCACTGTCGATAGCGGTAGCCCGGCCTGAAGACCCACATGATTATTTCTAAAAGCTATTATGAGTATTTGCTAATAAACCAATGATTGTTCACAAATTGTTGGGAGTATATAGATTCTTTGCCATGAATGATGAAACCGTACCTGTATTAGGATACGATGTAATGATGGCTAGAGGTGGTCAAAATAGCCCTCATGATACTCAAATAAAAGTAACAGCATAAATTTCTACTCGAGTAAACATAAACGCACATGCTAGAATAGTCTACTCAAAGTAGGAAATGTAAAAACTAAAAATTACTCTAGTAACTGGTTGAAAAAGTTAGATGTGTGATACTGGGGCTACATCATCACTAGGGCAAGTTTTTGCAACTTTTTTTTACAGCTTCCGGCAGCTTCCTAAATACTCGTAAGATATGTAGAATGCTGTTTTAAGCTGTTTGAAGGAATCTTATAGTGCAACTTTTTTCAACTTTTGTCCATTTTTTCCATGCAAATTTTTGCAACTTTCTCGATTTTTCATGAAAGTATTTTCGATTTTGGTGAAATACACGGCCAAATTCGTCTGAAACACCGTAAATCAGCACCGAAGTAACGCTTTTACGGGTATTTCGGGAGCTGAGCCGGAAAATTTACCATTTTTTTAGTCAACCGAACAAAATGTGGTCAAAGTGCAACTTCTGCAACTTTTTTCAAAAATAAAAGCAACTTTCCACGGATTTAACTGCAAAAAAATCTGGCCCTAATCATCACGTTACTGTGCCAACTTCACTTGCATCAATAACACAAATTTATCCAAACGTTTCTTTTCCATTTGACAACTCAAATCTAAAAGCTAGTCTTTGAATTTTCAAAGATAGCTACGACTACATCCACATTCTTCTCTAGGCTAGTGGGAGTATATAAATAACAGTGGCACACTTGACTCATTTTTTCCTGTATCAATTACTAGACATTAGTTTTGATCAAAATTCATGACCTCCTGAGGAAAACTTTGAGTTTCATGGTTTGACTTTGAAACAGGTAGCAGCACTGCATGCATTGTGATGCTGGACCGCCTCAAGAAAACACTGCACGCCGCCAATCTCGGAGATTCCGGGTTTATGGTGGTTCGCAAAGGCAAGGTCATACTCAGATCGGAAGAACAACAGCATTTTTTCAATTCTCCTTTCCAACTCTCCATCCCGCCGTTGCACAGAAGGGGCGAAGTCCACACAGATTTGTAAGTACAACGCAAGCTTTGACTTGATGAATTGATTCTGTAATTCATTTTGATAAAGACCTAAAGACGCGAGCGTGTCAAGTTGCGAGATTGAACTCGGCGATATCATCGTAACTGCCACCGATGGACTCTTCGATAATATGGACGAGAATTTGATATTGGAAGAGCTAAATAATCTACAAGTAAGTCGATGAGCGCCGTGCTTGTATGTGATTACTTTAATTTGCTTTTTTCCAGGACTATAAACTTGAAAGCTTGGAGGTTGCTGTCAAGAGAATAGCGGAACAGGCACTAGAGCTATCGCATGACCCGGACTACATGTCCCCGTTTGCACAGCAAGCAAAGGAAAATGGTTACCATGTTACAGGTGAGTTAGTAGCTTAACAAGCGTTTTGAACCATTGGGTCTACCGTTCCGTGTCAACTTACCCGCCTGGCCGCCAACTGTACTAATTTTATATCTCCATTGCAGAATGCAAGAAGTTAGATGTTCATCCAAGAATTTTACATTATCCATTCCAATAATCCATTAATTGATCCCCACTCGTTAAGTGAGAAATTTGAAACTTATTTTTATGCATATGTCCCAACATGAATGACATAGCCTACTTTGAACTGATCATATAATATATATGTATATATATTAAATAAACTATAATATACTAGTTAATAGTGTATATTATTGATAGACAGAAAACATGCAGTTTGTATCTCTCGCAGGAGGAAAACCAGACGACATAACCATTCTGCTCTCGCTTGTTGCCGGGACATGAGAATATCGATCCTAAAATCGTCGGGCCACCAACGAGATATCTTACAAGATTGTTCCTTTCCCCACATAGTTCACTGTGAAGTTGTTGCGTATCCCAAGGAAGTTGCCGAATGCATTTGCGGAGTATGGAATGAACATGCTGGACGCGTTAGCAAATTAAGTGTAACCAGTGTATAACATTACGAGAATTCTTTTTAACAATCATCTCATTCTACACGAGTTGTCCACCACGAGCTGTTCTTATTTCATTAATAAACTTGGAAGTTAACAACCACCTTGGTCTGGGGTAGAGAGTTGAGAGGCTGCAATGGCAGATGCTCGAAATCGAGGAGTGTTTCAGCGTGCAACAGGCAGTTTCAGATTGTCTGGGCAAGAAGTCACATTGAGAGGCAGATGAGTTGAGAAGGGTGTTGTTGTGGCCATAATTTGTGGGATAAGTGAACACAAAGTTCCGGAGTCATTGACTAGTCCACTTGGTTCAGGACTAAATCGTGTGCCTTCATAATAGTAATTTGGTCTGTCCTTTTGGCATCAGCTGGGACCTACAGTTGTTTCATCGTGCAAAACGAAACAAAATAATTCTGACTATATGAGTACCGGTAATGCATGATTTGGATCAAATCAGTATAGTGAGAAACCTAGTTCGACTACCTGTTGGCTCGCGTGTGTCATTGCGATATACTATGATATGCCGTTAATCGCACAAATGACCACAAGATTGAAGTCAACTAAGTCAAATATTATATGGCACTCCGATATAATAGCAGCAAAGTACCGACTTGCATTTCCGCCATATATAAAGAGACTTTGAATACGAGTGGCACAACACATTCTTGGTAAACCATCTTCTCAGTGAGCAATTTAAATAGGATATGACAAGCACAAATCGACTGTCAACAAGCACATACCAGAAGGTTAAAATTGCGATGCGAATTTCATCCGAATAGAACAAGAGATATTACAGTTAAAACGTTCACAAATATCAAAGGTACTCTCATCACTGTCCGTACTGATCTTATAAAGTTTATCAACTGCGTCTTTATTCCAGGATCTTCACCAAATCCGCCGACACTCTGGTCCGTGCCCCATCCCCATTTTGAGAGAAATCGCTCCTCGTGAAGGACAGCAACTGCATTCAAAAATAAGATGAACGCTTCTATCAATGAGTAGAAGGAAAACCCCATCTTCAAAACCTCCCGCTTCGAGAGACGCCAAATTCCGCAGAGTAAAATCCTATCAGCAGGAAAGGAAAGCTAAGCAACTGGTTTCCTCAGAGTTATGCCGTCACCAGTTCAAAGGTTGTGAATCGCGAAACAAATATGTATGCGGTATGTAGGTTTCGCGGGTTCAACGAGAACAAGTGACTCCGGGCCTTCGTTCATTTATTATCGAATGTAATATTCGACGGTATTTATTGGTTCAAAGTATCTCGAGATTGCATATTTCGGAATGATATATATGATTTGCCGCACAACTAAACATGCACACTCTAGACAGATCGGAGAATCCGGTTAGCCCACTGAAACATGACTATGACTATCTTGGTCACTGAAGCTTGAAGGCTTCGGAAACGTAAACAAAACAATGCGAAGCAGATTGTTATGCTGAATTTTCTTGTCTGCCGGACTGTTCACTTTTCGTTATTGTCGCCGACTCCAAATGACCTGTACGGATTGTCAAAGGAGTGTATTCGATGCGCTGAGAAATTTCCGTATCAATCGCGATTTTTGTGACGTTCAAGTCGTCACGGAAAGCATATCGTACAGCGCTCACAGAGTTATGTTGGCTGCATCCAGCGATTACTTTCGTGCCATGCTTTCGAGTGGTATGCTCGAAGATTGTCAGTCTACCGTTACGCTCACCGGAGTGTCCCCGCATGTGTTTTCTTTGATACTGGATTACATGTACGGCTTTGATATAGAACTCGAAAGCGACAACGTTGAAGACATCATTGTCGCTGCAGACATGTTTGGAATTGCTGGATTAGTCGAAGTGTGCCAGCTGCACATGATTGAAGATCTTTGTGTGGAGAACTGTATCGGTCTGTATTGCTTTGCGAATCGGCACTCGTTTTTAAAGCTGCGAAAATCAGCCTGGACTTTTGTAATGAAGAATTTCTATCTCGTCATAAAAGAAAAGGAGTTTGTACACATTACTTTCGAAGACCTGATAAGATTCGTAGCAAGCGAGGAAATCTGTATAAAAGCGGAGGCAGATGTGCTCTTCTGTATCATTGCATGGATATTGCACGATGTACGCGCGAGAAGGTCTAAATGCGCGCCGTTGATCGCTCGCGTACGTTACAAGCTCGTTTCTGAGGAAGAAATTAGGTGCCTTTTGCGTCCGGTTCGGGACTTCCTTCTCAATTATGGAGTGACCTTATTGATGCGCAATGCTCCCGAAAGTCATCAAAGTAAAGCTGGTACACCGAGGTTATCCGCTAGAAAGAGCTTCTACATGATAGGTGGGCGAATCATGGAGAGACCCTTAGGGGGATCGGAATTTGATGCTGTTTCGTACATAGATAGGTTTGACTCTTTCAGCAAACGATGGGACCGATATCCATTGTCGTTGCATAACGCAAGGTGCTGCCTGGCTGCTGTGCAAGTGGATAGAAAAATATACGCAATAGGTGGCGAAAGCGACTCTATGATATACGCCAGTATTGAATGCTATGATACATTTTCGAGAAGGTGGAATAGAGACACATTATCAATAGTCGTCCCGAGGTCATCTCTTCAAGCCGTAGTGAACGGGGACCGCATCTACGTTATAGGCGGTGATACGGGTTCAGGCGCTGCCAAATCGATAGAAATATTTCACACCAAGACTAATCAATGTCAACTCGCTACTTTCCAAATGCAAACCGAAAGGCACAGTTTCGGCGCTGCATGCCACGAGGATGTTCTTTACATGGCAGGTGGTATCGGATCATCAACGAGTGTGCTAAGTACAATGGAAAGCTACGACCTGCATAGGCACGATTGGTGGACAGCGAGAGACATGAATACGAGAAGGTCCAATTTCAGTCTCGTGAAAGTGGGATCAACGCTGTACGCTGTCGGTGGCCACAATGAAGACGACGGCACTCTGAAGTCAATGGAGCGATATGACACGTATAAGAATATCTGGATTCCTTGCGCGCAGATGGGTCAAGCCAGAGCCGGAGCGTATGTTTATGTCGTAGGCTTGGATATTGTTGTGGTGGGCGGTAAATGCTTGAGACATCGAACCTGGCAAACAGTGTCTAGTGCAGAAGTGTACGATGTCAACAAGGACTGTTGGACCAGGCTCTTCGAAATGGATGCCCAGCAGAGATGTGATGGAGCCGCTGTTGTTATTTAAGATAGCAGCTCGCAATCAAGCCAATCTCGCATTCCCCTTCGGACCAGAGATGGTCAGTGGTGAAGCATCCACTTATTCAGAGTACCATTACTCAAAGTACGTTTCCGCCCACTTTCGCTACTCGAGTGTTCACATTTTTAGACTACTTTCACTTTTACCCAAACAGTTTCTTAGGCAAAACCATTTTACGATACCTTTTACGCATTGGCGTTCCTTTTCTGTAGGGTTGCTATATTTTGGAATCCAGTGTTGGGATGAGTCAAGTCATGACTTGACTCGAGTCACCTTTTTTGTATGACTTGACTTGACTCAAGTCACTTTGTTAAAATGACTTGACTTGACTCGGCGTATCAGAAATGCGGATTGACTCGTGACTCGAAGCAAAATTCACGAGTCAATTTCAAGTCATCAAGTAGGCCTAATCGATGTCCATAAAAATCACTGTATCTTGCAATCGGATTGTTCGCGAAACGCTGGTGTAACCCGTGGGAGCGACCAATCATTCAATGATCGTGCGTTTTACCGAGCGTCTATTGTTCTCTCACAAATAAATTGACCGCTTACGAAGTGATCAAAGCTTACAGCTTACGCTGTCGTAAACTAGTATAGTAAAGTATTTTAATAGAAAAATGTCTATTACTGTTCTCTGTACCTGAACCAAACCTCTATTGAAATTAAATTCGAAGATAGTTTATATAAATTCGAAGATAGTTTATATAGTCCTCGACCATTGGCGCAGGCTCGAAATGTATCATATCCATTTGTAAATGGGTAATGTATTGCATCTTATCAATTCGTTTCTGTATTCTCTATATTGGCTGGTAACTATAAACTGAGGCTATGCCATTATAATTGCGTAGTTTAGCATTTCTACGTATATGTAAGCGACACAGCGCCGTCTTACGTGTTTATTTAACTTCATATTCGTTCATCGGTTCAAAATCAATGACCAGTTAATCTGTATTTCAGACAGCTAGCAAAATGCAATGGCGTAGGCATTCGAAAAGGCGGCTTGACTTGAAATGTGACTTGACTTGACTCGAGTCACCTCCAAAAATCAAGTGACTTGACTCGACTCACCTTGGAAAATCGATTGACTTGACTTGACTCGAGTCAAAATGTGCAATGACTCGAAGGTAGTGACTTGATCCCAACACTGTTGGAATCCGGAAAGGAGGACAGTATTTACAAATCACAAAAGTCAGTTTGCCGGACTGGAAAACTGCTGATTCTGAAATTTCTATCGGCAATCTTGGTGTTTGAGACTAAAAAATGGTCATATTTCCGGCACGACTCCCGGATCACCACTTTCTAACGATATGCTGTGGTGTTGACTAAAACAAATAAAAAAGGGGAATTTTTTCAGTCCTGCTCCCGAATGACTCGCTTGAACGCCTGAGTTACACATTTCGCATCATTTACAGTGCTTTTTGGTACAGCCTGTCCATTGCGCTGCCGGTCAAATCATAAAGGAGGGCATATTTAAGGCTTCCTCTGAGGGCATTTTTGATCTCCTGAAAAAGGAGTACCGGTAGTATATGACCCCTCACCCAAATCCACTTTTTGAAGCTAGTTACTTGAGCACTTTTCATACCGAAGCTAGTTACTTAAGCACTTTTCATGCCTTTCTTTTACCAGTACTACTTTTACTTCTGTACTGCTGGATGTCTTGAAAATCACTACTACCACCAATTGTGGTTAAGCAGAAATTCACAACCATACTTCTACTTGATTGTCAATTAACTTGTTCAACCATCTATGTCTCTAGACATGTTCTTCTGACAGTAATAATGACGAAGCCCCATCATTGGTCGTATCGGATTTATTTTCATATTCTAAAAGTGTAAAAAAAATCAGGGATGTACTGCATCACAACAGCAACGGAGAAGCAGACATGGACTGATCGATCAACCTCCACGCCGCACGCGGGTTCATCTCTTGCATATCGCGACATAACGCCCACACGTGATACACCTTCATCACTTGCTCCTGAAACACGTGAATTACGTTTACAAGCAATGTTCCCTTCAATTCCGAATCAAGTACTAGGTTTTGATTCTAGT
Source organism: Botryllus schlosseri (assembly GCF_051294905.1). Classification (NCBI taxonomy): domain Eukaryota; kingdom Metazoa; phylum Chordata; class Ascidiacea; order Stolidobranchia; family Styelidae; genus Botryllus; species Botryllus schlosseri. Next base: position 19,089,169 of record NC_137245.1, on the reverse strand, counting down.
ATTTGCGTATCACACACCATGAAGTGATAATAGTATGGATGGATGGAGTACATTCCATGTGACCGCAAAGAAAATATCGCCGCTTCAACACCTATAGAGATAATTTAATCAACTGATTAAATTGCACTTTGATCAGGTCTTTGCAAAAATTTCATTTCCGCAAATGTGTGTAGCTTGGTACTGCATGTTTAGGATATCATGACAAAGCTGATCGAGGTTTCCAGGCTTGCATAAAAAACTGTAATTCTCGTTGATAAATATACCTCGAAGTGGAAAAGGAAATATTGTTCCACCCCACTACTCAAATCAGTTCCATATGAAACATTACTATTAATAGTTCGCATTTGAGTACTCGAATCATTGCGCCCAGCACGAGATCGTGCTATATACCGTAAAATTGAAAAAAAAATTGCACTCACAGCGTCTCCTTCCACGACTTCGCCTTTCGAGTTTTGAACATAAATTATTTGCTGCGTCTGGAAGCTGATTACGAGCACGGGTCCGTGCTCCACTTTCGTAGCCGCGGCAATATCGATATGATCCAGGTCGATTATACGAGATTGGTACGACATTCCCATCTGTTCTGCCTGCGTGATCGGCAGCATCAATTGAGTGTACGGCTGCATGAAATAAATCCAAAATTACACAAAAGTATCGGTGACTCGACACCGTTATATAAATACCGCTTCTGTGCACCAGTCCTTGACGATTTCCTTATTCTTTTGGCTCACCGCCTCGATAATATTTGGGATTATTTCCTTGCGACAGAGAGACAGGAAACGCTGAGCTGAGAACTCTGGGTCGATCTTCGAGATTTCTGTCATGACTTCGGAGACGTCTGTGCTTCCGAAGACTCCCCCTGCGTACTCCATGTTGTTGGGATCTTCGATATACCTTCATGCAACAAAACTCACCAGCCACTTGCCCGATTTTCTCAGTAAAAAACCTTGAAACTCGAATCATTGCATTGTCGCTTTCGTCGTACTTCATCCGTAAATCTGACAACCCTGTCCAGATTGGTCACATTGCTTTATCGAACGCAGTGCTCGGTTAGTTCAGTGTCATAAAGTACTTCTACAATGACTGAATCTGGATAGATTGCCTTCCACTCTAGTTCGTAATACTACTACTTCATTACTATTTGAGCAGTTATTTTAAACCATAGGCTCTTAAAACTCACGCAATCATATTCAAAGCCTGGCTTTACTTAGACCCACAAGGCATTGAAAGTATACGATGTGGCCTAGTAAAGAAAATATAGAATGTCGCCACAATTTATCGCCTTGCTACACATTCTGAATGGGTAACGTATAGCTATTAGCTGTTACTCTTCCGGTTCGTCCAAGAGTAGGCGTTACATTTGGATGTTCAACAGAGTGATGATGTTTGAAATCAAATTAAAATCAATTTTTTCAAGAGTCAAACGACCAGGGAAAACATTTTCAAAATTTCATTTTGCATGGCATCTTGAGCCAGACACCGCTCTTGCTGGAATAAGATATTCTGGCAACTCCAATAGATCCTCAGTAACAGCTACCTGGATCACCTCCAGACAAAACTTACTCTCCCCGACTTTGCTGTTTTTGAAATTCTCCCATTGCTGATTCCACACCGAGTCCTTATGCATGACGACGCCGGTCGACTCCTCGTCTGGTTGGATTTCTTCTGCGGTTGCATTCGTTTCTTGGTCGTTCCGCATCCGTAACACTCCTGACGAAGTGTCATAATGATGAAACAGTAAAGTAATAGGGTGGCATCAAATTTACCGGGAGGACGGTATAGAGATGACGGGGCTTCGCCCGTTCCCTTTGTCAGAGTATCGATTCCGGACGCGACTTTTTTGAAAGTTTCACTTTCCGATGCGGATTTTGCGGCGCCGCCGATTCCTTCTGAAAGTCGGCTTGCTTGTTTCACGAACTCTGTTTTTCCAATTTCCTCACTTGCCTGCCAAAATAATCTGGTACCTTACAATCGATTCAAAGTTTTATATGGGCTACCATACCATATCATTCTATATTGCTTTTCCATTGAGATATCGACAGCTGTGGTCAATGTTATAGCCATTCATCACAAGTAAAAGAGCAAGGTTCAGTAAGACGCATGAAGTATATAAGCCAGAGTCACAACTTATTAATTACTATCACTTATTAATTAATTGCTGGTGACTAACAAGACTCACTCATGAAAATGATGCGCGTCTATCCCAACGGCCAATCCAATCCTACTTTCACCGTGACAAAACGTAAAAAAATAGGACCAGGTAGTTTGTTTTAAAATTTGCTCTAGAATTAGCAGTAGAAGTTGACAACACCTAATATGACCAATTGACCACCTCTCGATATGGATCATTTATGCAGGGATCGCTGCAAAAACGTAGGAGAGGAGGCCAAGATGAGACACTTTTCTGATAATTCAATGCCACTCAAAGAGTAATGCCTTCTGAGGATTAATTTTGGTACCAATAGAAAGCCTGTGATCTGTACTATTTATGACTATGGCTTGAGTTATATTGAACAACATGCTTATGGATTTCTTGGCCTTCAAAAATCCTTGCTCAATGTCTCAACTTACCCCCAGGTGAGGGTAAGATGAGACACACTGTGTTCAAGATGAGAAACCAAGCAATTCTTGCTCATTACACCACCAATTCATCCCAAATGATGAATCAACTAGCAACATCATGAATAAAATATAATAATCTTGAAATAATTCACTTTTAAAAAGAATTTGTACATAATATGTGAATTTAAATGACATCGAAAACCAATTGTTCACGGGATCCAGCAACAATAAGAGTTTTGTTATTATTTTGTCTTCTAATGTCACATCTTGTCAACTACTAGATAACCAATACAATTTGTGTGCCTTCACCAGTAAATTTTTAATCTTCTGAGGCCTTCAATAGAAAAGCCCTCCGATAACTATGTCCAACTTACCCCCATGGTTTTGTCTCATCTTACCCCCACACCTTAATTATCAAACAAAATTGAATAAAAAAATTTCTGTCTGTTACTATTCAGAGGTAAGTGCATGATTACATTGCTAACATTGCACTCAACCAGCTCCAGTTATGTTGTTTTATAATATGAAGTACTATGATAGGTATGCGCGTATGCCCTTACAAACATGAATTCACATAACTGACATAGACTATGAAAATATAGTTTTCGCCAATTTTCCTCAAGTCTGTTGCCTCAAATCTGTTTGCCTTGTTAATATGGTACGACTATAGAATGACAATATGGGAACAACATAGTTGAAGGAATCTGTCCATCAGAAACTTTTTTGGTGAAACATCATGAATAAAATATAATAATCTTGAAATAATTCACTTTTAAAAAGAATTTGTACATAATATGTGAATTTAAATGACATCGAAAACCAATTGTTCACGGGATCCAGCAACAATAAGAGTTTTGTTATTATTTTGTCTTCTAATGTCACATCTTGTCAACTACTAGATAACCAATACAATTTGTGTGCCTTCACCAGTAAATTTTTAATCTTCTGAGGCCTTCAATAGAAAAGCCCTCCGATAACTATGTCCAACTTACCCCCATGGTTTTGTCTCATCTTACCCCCACACCTTAATTATCAAACAAAATTGAATAAAAAAATTTCTGTCTGTTACTATTCAGAGGTAAGTGCATGATTACATTGCTAACATTGCACTCAACCAGCTCCAGTTATGTTGTTTTATAATATGAAGTACTATGATAGGTATGCGCGTATGCCCTTACAAACATGAATTCACATAACTGACATAGACTATGAAAATATAGTTTTCGCCAATTTTCCTCAAGTCTGTTGCCTCAAATCTGTTTGCCTTGTTAATATGGTACGACTATAGAATGACAATATGGGAACAACATAGTTGAAGGAATCTGTCCATCAGAAACTTTTTTTGGTGAAAAAATTGCATGTCTCATCTTGCCCCGTGTCTCATCTTGGCCTCCTCTCCCCCTACTGTGTCTAATATGAGATGAGATAATCAAGTTGTTGGTACCAAAATCAGGATTCCATTTACAATGAAGTTGACAATATGGTAAGGTAGTATCTGTTTTGGTGACCATTGGTATAAAAAGAAATTAGTTCATCTACAATAGGCCTATATACTTAGCAAGATTGCTGAGCTCAACTACTTATCTATCAGATTTTGTCAAGTAGCAGTAGGCTAAGTAATGACAAGTACTAGGGTTGTAATCAAGTCACAAGGCTCCGAGTCACAAGTCAATCTCACTTTAATAGTTTGGACTTGAGTCAAGTCGACTCATTTCCAATTCACCACCGAGTCAAGTCTGAGTCCCAAGTCAACAAGCAGAGGGTTGAGTACGAGTCATGGTATTATGACTCGAGTCCAAGTTATTTCGTTGACTGCTCAGTTTCCAATTAAAGTCTAATACAACCCACTTTTTGTAACTCTGTTTGGTGATATCGAATGGTTCGCATTCATAATATAATAATTTTCCTCACTTTTAGCAGTTTCTGGTCGCATTTTGAAGTAACATTGCCAATAGACGAAATCCAAATAGCGTGGTTTTGGTTACTTTACTATTCTTCGAAAATACAATGGCCAATGAAATGTCGGTATTGGCCGTCTGAGTCTAGAGTCATATGACTTGGTTCGAGTCAATACATTAATTGACTCAAGTCGAGTCATTTCCGTATTTTGAGAAAACGACTTGAGTCAAGTCGAGTCATCAGAAAGTCCAGTCATTCACTCGAGTCAATACTCACTCACAATACATTCACTCGAGTCAATTCCATACAGCAAGATCTTAGGTTTCCTACAATGAATTAATGTGGTAAGGAAAAAGGAAGTTACCTCTGAAACTTTTGATTTTATTTTTCCTATCGTTTCCTTCAGGGCATCCGTACCCTGCCCGGTTTCTTTGCTAATTTCCTCAAATTTTTGTCGAGCGCTTTTCAATGCTTCCGAATTTTCTAAATCTTGCGCTTCCTTCCGAAATTTTTTGATGTTTTCTCTCAAATCGGCGTCTTTATTATATTCTTGCTTGATGTTTTCAAGGAAACTCTCGATAAAGCTTTTCTTTGGAGCATTCAAGTGCACCGCAGATACCTTCCAATGACAACAACGTTAGATTCAAATATCCCCAGAAAGAAACACGTAACATACAGAAAGAGTCCTCGTCACTGGTTGTAAAACCTTCCGTGAATTGACTTTGGTGTCAGCCACGCAAGCTGTCAGAGCTGGGATCGCGCAGCGTTGGGCACCAGCACGAGCAGCTCCCCACATTATTATAAATAACGATTATTACTATGTAATAGGGCAATATCTGCAACTGCAAGTCACCAAACAAATACCACTGTAAATTTTAATGACGGCCGCCTTTGCTCATCTAAATCAGCACCTGGTAGGCCTATAGCAGGAGGCAAACTGTCAGCAACTGAATCTACTCAAAAGCGATACCCAACACAAGGCACTACGATGTAAATGTTAACAGATTGCCAACTAATCATAATCCAGACTGGAATCAGTGGTCGTTTTCGTCAATAAGTTAAGCGTGACAGAAGGGTTTCTTCCATAGAATAATTAATTGAATGAAAAGTTGCGTGTGACGTTTGCCACCAATTCCACTCTGGATCATAATGGAGGCATATGCTGTAAACGACGAATTATTATGACATGAACACATTAGCAAAATAACGGCATGAGTATACAATAGATGATGCAATTGAGATATAATCAAGCACAGGATGGCTTCAACACAAAGAGAGATCAATCATCAGTGTCAGTTCACATTTCAGGCATAGATAATATCAATATAAACATGATTAATCTGATGAGTGGTGTGACTTTTGACAATGTCAAGGCATCAGAAATCACCGAATATATGACAATTGCCAACATACATGGTCCACATCATACAGCCACATTCTAATATGATACCAGCATTACCCCTAGCTTCTGCCAGAGAGTTAGTGCGACTATCAACTGTGACAAACGCACAAAAGACATTCAATTAACAGGATTGGATCAGCAATACGGTAAGATAGTAGGCCTACGACATAATCATAGACTTTCACTTTATGACCACTAAAGTAGCACTACCTGTGCCCGTTGTACAGTTGGTCTCTGTATTTCACACACTGAAATACGAGCTGTCACGGGAGGAAGATTCCCATCATGAGCAATTAATCGAGGAATATGCACCTTGATTCTAACCCAGGACTCTGGGAATCCCAGCAAGTAGCAACCTCGTCATGGACCCTTTGTTGGTTTTAAACAAGCTGGCATTGACCCATTACACACAGTCATTATCCCCAATCAATCTTGTCAAGTTGCAACCATCCTTCATTTGGAGGAGGCCGCAATGAGGGTGGAATGGTTGGCAGGGAGAGCAAGCCTTCAGGAATAACTTGTAGAAATGCAGTATTTTCAGGTTGTTCGGAATATGGAGTATCTATTGTAGCAGGCATGTTCTTTCGCTGTGAACTTCTATTCAATTTCAACCAGTTTTCCACACTGACCTCATTATTGTTAATAGAGTCTCTCTGTTTGAGAAATTCGTCCTGCTTGATCTCCGACTTCGTCCTTTCTATTTCCGCGTCTGTCATGTGTCTATATCGGCAAGCCTGCCCGAATGTGCAGCTTCCTTGTTGTAAGTAATATCTGCATACTCTGGGCTTTTTCAGTTGTTCCTCGAGTTTTTGTTGCTTGCTTTTGAACTTATCATACCACGAATCCCGCTGCTGTTGGTGAACGGAACTCGCTAGATGCTTCCTCCTGGCCGAGACATTGTCGAGAAAAGCGCGGTCACAATATTCACAGTAATATCTCTTACCCATGAAAATGATCGAAATCGGTATATTTACATTGAAGCAGGTGTACCAGAGACATGTGCATCGCACGCAACGCTTCAAAAAAAATCACATCTATCATTGCACGAAGGTCCTTCTAAAATGAAGAAGCGCGTAATTATCGATTAGCACATCAGTGCAGATCTTCATCCGATGTTTCTCCATAAATGTAATGTATATTTAAAAATGGCATAGGAAAGAATAGAATTTTGTCGAGGAGAAATTCTGCGCCCTAGGTTTATTTCAAATATTCATTCGTAGAAAAATCATTCTCTCGTGCTTTAACATAACCATAGTCATTCATCGCCGATAAATCTCGCCTTCTGTGACATGTCAACCCATTTTTTGTCGCTTGCTTTTTTCTATACTGTCTTCCTTTACTTTTCATTCAGTGTGCATGCCTCCTCTTCACATCGCCTATGCCAAGGTGGGTGTCTGATTCCAAAGACTACTCCAAGTCGTTTCGACATCTTCCTATCTTTTCACTGTATCGCAATTTTGTAGTGTATTGAACTGATAAAAATTGCTTATGGATGACAGTATGGAACGAAATTTCGGTGTGGAATAGGGAAATGTGAAAGTATGGTATGATACTGCCATAATTTAGCAGTTTTGCTTGAACAATGACAAATAAATCCAACTTTCTATTTTTAAAATCGATCGCATTCCTTTTCGAGCAGTGGTTCCCAACCTGGGGCGCGCACCCCCTTGGGGGGGGGCGGAGGCTCTCAGGGGGTGCGAGAAATTGACAAAGTATGTATGAATTGTGACTATAAACATGTGTTTCACAACCATCCCGAGAAGACGATTGTTGAAGATGAAACTTATTTCGTATTCAAGGAAGCTTGCCAAATTCAAAATCCAGCAGTCGCGCTAGACCAGGGGTTCTCAACCTGGGGGGCGCGGGAGGCTCTCGGGGGGGGGGGGGGGGCGCGAGAAATTTTTGTCAATGTCTGTATAAATTGTGACTAAACGTGTGTTTCACAACCATTCTGAAGAGACGATTATTGAAGATTAAACTTAATTCGTATTCCAGAAAGCTTGCTAAACTCAAACTCCAGCAGTCGCGCTCAACGGAGTATAGGCTGACTTCAACTTCATTTGATCTCTGACTTGACTCGAGTCAGACTCGAGTCACTTTTTCGTATGACTTGACTTGACTCGATTCACTTTGTTAAAATTACTTGACTTGACTTGAATCGGCGTATCAGAAATGTGGATTGACTCGTGACTCGGAGCAAAATTCACGAGTCAATTTCAAGTCATCAAGTAATCGGTGTCGATAAAAATCCCTGTATCTTACATATGTTCGGATTGTTCGCGCAACGCTTGTGTAACCCGTGAGAGCGACCAATCATTCGTGCGTTTTAATGAACCTTCCTTTTTCTCTCACAAATATATTGATCGCAAACGAAGTGATCGAAGCTGACACCATACGTTCAGTGTGCGCTAGGTAGCTGTTGTTGATAGCTGACGAACTACAATGCCTAAGACAGAATTAGATGCAATATAGGTTGCCCGGTTTCGTCCTCAATTTGGCTATAAATCAATACAATTTAATTCATGTCCAAAACTGATCAAATTTAGCATGGCAGGACAGAACGATGCCGTGCTCTCTTTAGTCACTACCAGCATCAGGATTAGTCTCAGTGCAGCCTACCTTGAAATTAATTGATGTCCTTTTCAATGTTTTTTTGTTATTTTCAAACAAGTTTGGGGAAGTTTGTCAGCAATGTAAAAGACTAAACAACTGGAATGCGGATTCAAAATTGGCGTAAGATATACCTTATGTATACAATCAGATCAGGGGTGGGCATCCCGTACGGGCACATGCGGCCGTAGAAGGGAATTTGTGCGGCCGTCGACGCCTAATTCAATTAGTAGGCCTATGTGTTGGCAGCCGTAGACATGCAAATTGCAATTACGAATTCACTCCCGAATTTTCGAGAGATTTTATTTAATCTTGAAATTTTCTTCGCGCTCCGCTCAATTCAACAAGACTTCATTTTTCGATTTTAATGCAGTAGCGCCCATCCTAATTGGAGCAGGAATGGGAATCCTCAAGAAATAACAATTCATTCGCGGCTCTGAAAAATGTTCGCGCTCCGCGCGACATTATGCACTGCCAGCAACTATTCACAACATTGCCACTCGCGATTTCGGTGCTAACAATAGGCCGGTGTGAAAAGTAGCATCGTCCGGAGTTCACCGGGAATGGATATGGACAGATTAACATAGGTATTTTGCGTCCAGTTAGTTCATTACGCCTAAGCCCTGGAATGCGGCCCTGATTAGCAAAAAGGTTGCCCACCACTGTATTAGATGATATGCTCTTTTTGTCATGACGATAAGTACAGGCGGGTGTCAGGGGGGCGCAAATTTTTTAATCATCACCAAGGGGGGCGCATGTCCAAAAAGGTTGGGAACCGCTGTTTTAGAGAATCATTCACGGTCAAGACGTTGTTCACATCTCAAATTGCTACTCAAATTCACCTACATTGATCGAGATATTTTTCAAGACGATTGATAAGTTATACGCAACGAGCGTATGAGAAGTGGTCTACAACAGTGGTTCTCAACCTTTTTCACCTCGCGGACCGGTAAAATTTCAAAAAATGTCATGCGGACCGGTGAACTTTCGAAAATTGAAATGAAGCCAAAATACAAATATGCAACCATTTTTTGCAATTATATGGTGCTAGAGAGTGACTTTTAGAAGGTTTCGATCGTAATAAATTATTATCGTCATGAGTGTGCTGAGTCGAGGTATATTTGCCTTGTCCTGATAAACGTGCTACCGCCGAGAGTCGTTTACAGTCTTTCGCGGCGAAGTTCGTTGGTTTAACCGACCACGCCAACTCGAATAATATTCTTCTCTTTGACAATATAGAGAGAAGGCGCGTTTCGGAATCGAACCAAGCACCTTGTCGTGCTACCTTGCTCATTGCTCACTATCACCAGACGCAGGCTACTATGGCAACTACGAATAAAATGCGCTGCACTAAGACACCTTACAGCAGCTATACCGGCCATCCGCAAATCCGGGCCGAAAGGCACTTCGTCCGCCCACCCCAAAAAACGTTGGTCTTCGGCCACCCCAGGGCGATGAGCCAGACTTCCGGAGGCTTCGCCCCCAGACCCCACAGTTGGGTGGCTGTTTTTACATGTACTTGTGAGCACATTCCTTCTACTCAGTGTAAGCAGAGAGTCTGTGTCAGGGGTGGCCAACCTTATTGCATTGCGACTGCTCATGTAGCCTACGGCCGCATTCCAGGGCGTAGTCATAATAAACTGGCTGGACGCCATATACCCATGGTAAACTGTCTACGTGTATTTCCGGTACACTCAGTACTAATCTCTTTAATGACATAGGCTTACTCTACGCACAGAAATGCCGAGTGGTCAGTGGTCATGCCATGGGATTGTCGACAGTCGCGCGAAGCGTGAAATTTTTTTCAGATTCTCTGATGAATTTCGTCCTTAATATTAGTAGTTTTATATATTACTGATCAAACATTTATCCTTTCTCAACACATGTGATCTGATTCACCGGTAGCGTTGATGGAGGGGGTGTTTTCGAAAATTTAGGGCAAGTTATAAATGATGATGCATCCTCGGCTGAGCCAATTGTTATTAGTAGGGCTGGGCCCAATGATTCGAGTATTCGAATCTGAATCGAGTACTAATTTCAATGATTCGAGTCGAGTAGTAAAAGACGATTCTTTCGAATACTGGAATGATACGCCTCTCACCAATGAAAGTCTGTTAATCAACGAGAATTATGGTTTCGATACTAATCGTCACTGTTGAAGCCTTGGAACATTAATTGGCGGTACCGTAGCATACGAAACATATAGTACAAAGCTACCAAGATTGCTGGACATATTGCACATTTCCGAAGTCATGATTATCCCGCAACATTGTCACCAAGTGGAATGAAATGGATATGGTCGAAAAAATACCAAAGTATATCTTTTATGAGATGGATAACCGGCCTTATATTCTTTGGGGTGGCATAAATGGTACATATTTGAACTGTGACTTAATATATTCCGTTATGACGTCATAATAAGTGATACTCGATAACTCGACTCGACTCGAAGCATATTACGTGATTCAGAATCGAATCACTCAGATACTCGATTTTGCCCAGCCCTAGTTATTAGTCACTTTGTTACATGCTGTTATTTTTTTACCTCCCATCAGGATTGTCAGTATAGGGAGGAGCACACAATTCCGAGCTGGTATTTCTATATGAGGCGCATCATTTTCCTCTGCTGTTCGCCTCTGTACTGTAGGGATCTGATTGCAAAGGACGCTACTAGGACGCCAATAGCGAAAATTTTCGCTCATTCATAACTGAATCGGTTTTCTCGCTGGTGAGTTTTCGGTACACATTTCTGAGTCCCGTGTTAGCTAAAACTTCATTATGTGCTATTACGCCGTGGCGCGGTAATGGCTGACTCCGAAATGACTATTTCTATAAATCACAGAGAAGGTCACCTAATAAGCAAGACATTTAGTGACGGTGAATCGCGCAAAGTGCGAAAAGAAATTGAAAAATGTTGGAAAAGGTTTTTTAAAAAATACGCCATGATATATGTTCAGTTGCAAAATAATTTTGGGCCCCTTTTAAGTTCGGCCCTCTCCAATTGGGCGGTTTGGGATGGTCCTGCACAAAACGAATGAATCGAAAACGAATGATCGCGATGAGCGATAGCGATGAGTCAGCTCGTATCTGTTTTGTACTTGTCGCTCGCATGTCGTTAAAAGACATGTCTTGAACTTCAAGTCAAATCGAACATGTTTCTATCCCCAATCTTACCACACGAAGTTCTGAATAAGTTTAGAATTTGTAGTTTTATTTATGTTACCAATGGACAAGCCTTCAACATTGCATCTTGAAATTAAGGTATCAAATTGCAATATGTCTGGCGGACCGGCGGGAATGTTGTCGCGGACCGGCGGTTGAGAACAACTATGGTCTACTCTACAATATTATCATAGTCTTTATAAAGGCTATGATATTGTTAAAGATAGAATTATTCTAATCGGTATATTACTGAAACGAAGAGTAATCGACCGCTGTCGCAGTGCAGAGTAAAAAATATCGCTTATCGTATTTCACACCGCAAACTCATCGTGAATAGTCTTAACCGCGTGGGATAAGCGTGCCCGATAAATATCAAAGACACCACTACATCAGTTCTACCAGTAAATCTGGACTGGACACGTAGCGTATAGGCCTATATAAAATAAAATAAATGCGAGAATACGATCGCCCAAATTCACTCAGTAACTTTGAAGATTTTTGGCGCTTTGCGTGCGGCAACAAAATAAATGCACAGATAATGGTAATCATAATCATACTGGCTCGCGAATCTCGTAATACAGGGCTTATAGTTCGTTATGGAAAGGGGCTGTGTCGGTGAAAGTGACAAAATTACCTGTAGAATTTTGGGAGGTGATATAGGGCCAAAGACAAAGAGCAGTTACGACCCTACTTAAAACACTTGCAGTCCCCCGAAACTCATCCAACGTTTGCGCCCCTCAATTTCTTTTCTGTACCCACACATTTAACAATCAATCTAACATGAAGCATCATTTAGGGAAGCGTATCTTTGAACACCATCACAATATTTTAGATTTGAAATAAATCCTCAGTAAAATTATTCGAAATTATTATGTTACTAAATCCTTGCAGCAAAGATTGCGCTGCTATGACGTAGATGTTCATGATCAAACTCGCCAACGTCTTGCAATGCTGCGATGGCCGAGTGGTTAAGGCGTTGGACTCGAAATCCAATGGGATATTCCCGCGCAGGTTCGAATCCTGCTTGCAGCGACTGGTCTTGTTATTGGATCTAACTGGATTAACAGAATGTTTTAATTTTTTTTTTTAATAAAATGAATAGTGATTTTCTACATTTTAAAATAAGTAGGCCTAGTAGTTTCATCACTCTTACATCACTGCAGAGTGCAGGGGAATATCTTGATCCTTAAATGCGCGGTAACAGAATACAGATTCACGAATTGCACCCATTGCAATTGAGCGTGTATTTATGGCTTTGTATCTATGTTGAGTATTAACAGTGACTGCTTCAACCACCTCCGGCTGTCCTATACCTGTCAGTTCTTTCCTTCTGTTAATATTCAGTATCATTGGCGTAGCAAAGGAGCGAAAGGGGCCACGCCCCCACATTTTTCGTGCATTTTCGTAGATCAATATCAAGTAGAGTATTTATTGGCAGATGAATTCACCCTAAAATATTTTCTTCGTGCTGCGCCACACTACATCTTCCGAATATAAAGAATTTAAAGATACCCATGGTTTCCATAATTAAATTTTATTCTATAGGGGTAAGCAGTATTCATGTTGGGTACTATTAGGTACCCGCCACTTCTGTGCCAGGGCATACGAACTACGAAGACGTATAAAGTTTCGACTATCACATGTCTACGCGAAGTGTGGTACCAAAATAATTGACGGCGACGGCGATAAAAACCGATAGATGTTGGTCGAAGCCTTTCGATATTGTTGTCCAGGTGCGTAAATGACTAACCCCGTATAGTGCTGTCCTTGCAATCAGACCTACAAGGTAGAATTGCGATGAGGAGAGCTCCCCTCAATTCATAAACAAAATGCCCCCCTCCACCATCCAATTTTCGTTTACGGCTACGCCCTTGTTCAATGTGCTGAACTATATGTATCTATCAATGCGTAACTGCAATACATATATCATTCCATTCTCATTGACCATTTTCATATAAGGATCGAGTAAATCAACTACAAACTTATTGACACCGCAAGAACATCGATGTGGGACCTATAGTAATACTACTACAGCGGAGGCGAAAACGAATTTTTCGCGAATTTACAGCAATAAATGTCAGAAAATCTAGACAATACGCCAAAATGAAGAATTTTTATTGGGCAATGCGATATCTATTAATTGGACCTAAATCCCCTGCACCTCTATGCACTTTAATTTCAAATGTGTCAAGTTCGACGAAATGCTATAGAAATAATCGCTCCACAATGCGTTGTTCGCAACAACATCCTTTGAATATTTCACTTTGTTCCCAGCCATTCGTTCATTGCGAGGAAGTTTCCTATGCAATCGTGAGCCAGGTCAAATCCTCCGAAGTGCTTGCCGCAGACTTCCATTGACTGCCAAAGTACGAAACGATGGTTAACATTATAGAAGATGCCGGTACGTCATCATGTGTATATATGTGTATGTGAGTGTTTGACTGTTTGTGCGGGTGTTTGTGTGTGTACTGTGTTTGAGAGTGTACAGTCATGCATTATATTATAAAAATCACAGGGAACTACTTTTCGATATTATAATACTATTCCAGTATATAATTCTAGAACCGGCACTATGTATTCGTTGGTAATTTCAGTGCCAAGATATTTGAGGAGCTACAATACGTGCCACTCATTACTACATATAATAATATACTCAACATGTTATTGCATGAAGTCCTCACTATTATAGAAGATTGAAAATACTCCATTTTAGGAGAATACATACTAATGGGATTTGCAACAGAATCACACCAGTTTAATATTTTATGCAACTCATTGTGATTGTAAATTCATAACGACGCGGTCGTTCTCTTCGTGTACGCCATAATGTAAGGTATGATATTTTTTACGTTCTACTATTATTGTAAAATTACTCATATATTCGGAATGGTGACGCCACAATTTAGGGCCTCGAAGTGTTCAATCATACGTCATTTTTATGTGACCACGTAGGAAAGAATGCCAGATAAACGTATTTTTATATATTATTTCAAATTTGCTGACACTAATATGTCATTGCTACATTTAAGTCAACAATGCAGGTCGGTCATTGCTGTGCTATACAGAAAAGTCATTGTCACGAAGAAGGGTAAACTCCTGACGCATGTATTGAAAGACGTTCCGGGCTCCCACAGTGACAAGAAAGTATTGATAGCCACAATTTGTAAGGAGTATAAAATTATGACACTAAAAAAATGGCCCTCACAATTTTGAGGAAAATCGTGTGTTTCTGACGATTTCACCATTGCGTATAGTGCAAATCGTGAAAATCAGGCAAATGGCACTCTGCGGTCCAAAATTTTGCTTTCACACCCTTCCACACTTTGGAATCAACACACTACTAGTTGGAAATAAAATTTCTGTGAATGTTTTTTTATTATCGATCTAGAACGGAAATTTTACGCTTTTTTTGAAAATCTCTACATAGTTGTAGACATATGTCTTTACTATCACTCTATCAATTTTGGAAGGAATATCTCAAGAGCCTTTTGACTTTTTAGGATTTTTGTGCGCAGGTGGTGACAATTTCCATATAATTTTGAGATGGTTTCCCTTTGGGGTGTAGGCCTATGACTCAACATAAAAGCCATATTTGGAAAGGACATTTTATGCCCTTTTCAACAATATATGGATCATGGCGCTTGTACCTAACTGTATGGAATTTATGACCACAAACGTGAACAGTGAACACTTGTAAAATTAATTTTTGACTCGTAGTGCCCCCTTAAGGTGTTATACCGATGTGGTCATAGTAATGCAGTACTCTTACTTAACCGAAATAGTTTTTGATTTCAGACCATCTATATTTCTACTTGATATTTTTCAGTTTTTAAGCAAAACAGAAATATTTTATAATTACTTGAGAATTGATACTTTTACTTGGTGTTGAGTATAAATTTGTAGGGTTACCTCCACTTCTACTCGGGTAGCAACGATGTCTACTTTCATGACCTCTGCGTATATGTGCCAGTGGTGGAGAGGGTTATGTCTTCGTATACCGCCCCAAGAAAGGCGAAAAAGAGTGATATACACAAATATGGAAATAACTAGTTTCATACTTTACACTATATACGTAGTCAACCGTGGTATACTCGAAAGCAAAATCTGCCTTGAAGTTACACCACGGCATAAATAAACAACAACATTTTAATCGAAACGATGCTTGTACGTAGGGGCGTATGAAGGCATGCACGTCGAAATACTTCAATTCCTACCTCTATGATGGTGCCAAACACCACGAAAAAGGCAAGAGCCTGTGACTGGG
This sequence comes from Botryllus schlosseri, assembly GCF_051294905.1. NCBI lineage: Eukaryota > Metazoa > Chordata > Ascidiacea > Stolidobranchia > Styelidae > Botryllus > Botryllus schlosseri. Next base: position 19,073,270 of record NC_137245.1, on the reverse strand, counting down.
AAATAAAAGTCCACAGCCCTTTCTTTAAGAGTGTAAAGACGATCGCGGCAGTCAGAGTCAATCTTGCAGTTCTGAATTGTGAATAAGAACATAGTCCCTTATTTTATCAACTTCGCTCGCATATCTTTTCTCACGTCACGTTAGCAATGTCCTTCGCGAAGTCTCCAAAAATACAAGCGACTAATTGTGTCCCATTAGACACGAGTGTTCCCGCTAAGATTGCGATGTAGGAGCCCGGGTATGCCACAAAAGACGCATTCACAGCTGCAACACAAAGTTAAGCTCTGAAATGCCCAATAAGAAAATATTTATTGCATGATTACCAGCTTGCGTCTTTACCATCCTCCTGGCAGTAGCAAAGATCATCATAATGATATATAGTGGTTTGCTATCTCCCACTTTGAAATGGACAAAATTGTAAAACACATTGTACGGTAAAAAAAGGTACAACCACCTGTATTTACAGTCTGATTAGCCAATATTCCCCATATCGATTCGAATCGGCCTTACCAAGCTAGGGCAATAAGGGCTAAAGATCTGTTTACAGACATGACCTCAAGAGAAGACTTCCCGTCGAGAATTGAAAGAAGAATATCAGACCCAAATCCATATGTCACAGCTTTTGCATAAGATAGTAACCAGTTTCTTTTGTGCCAAGCGTAATCTGCAAGCGAAATAAGAAAATTACGGATTGATTTCAATAGATGGTATTGTATAAATAAATTGCGTTCCAAGCACAAATTAACGCTCCTGGAACCAAAATATTGACATATTGGTAAAATCTCATATCGCCATTCATTTACAAGCCTATAGGCTATATATGTATGGCTTTGCAAAATTCAACATCGATATACCCCCATAAGGTATTGCACAATAATACATCCTGTGATGCCCAATGAGTTAGTCACTGTTAATGGCCGTCTCAGAACAGTTGTTCTGGATCTGGAGCTTGGTGGATCTATGTGACCAATCATCAGAGGTGGTTGCTGTACTCACCGTTTGTACTCAACTTCAGGGTTGTAACCAAGTCACAAGGCTCCGAGTCACAAGTCAATCTCAGTTTTCTAGTTTTGACTCGAGTCAAGTCGAGTCATTTTCAATTCACCACCGAGTCAAGTCCGAGTCCAAGTCATCGATCAGAGGTTCGCGTCCGACTCACGGTATTATGACTCGAGTCCGAGTCCAAGTCATTGTTTTGACTGCTCAGTTTCCAGTTAAAGTCTTGTTAAACCCACTTTTGTAACTATGTTTAGTGATATCAAATCGTTCGCATTATAAGATACTAATTTTCTTCACTTTTAGCAGTTTCTGGTCGGATTTTCAAGTACTAGTATCCTACCAATAGACGAAATACCAATTGAGTGGTTGGTTACTATTCTGTGAAATTACAATGAAATGTCGGTCTTGACCGTCTGAGTCTCGAGTCATATGACTTGGTTCGAGTCATGCGCAATGACTCGAGTCCAAGTCGAGTCAATGCACAGATTGACTCGAGTCGAGTCGAGTCATTTCCCTATTTTGAGAAAATGACTCGAGTCAATTCGAGTCATCAGAAAATCGTGACTCGAGTCATTACAACCCTGCTCAACTCGCGAAAACGTAGAAGTACTTCGTTACTAACCACCTCTGCCTATCATTCATGTAAACTATATAGGGATGGTGTGAATGTGAGGTTCACGTTCGCGTTCTGTGTGTGAACCTCAGATACTTAGAGGTTCACGTTCACAAACGAACCTTGGTATAGGTTCTGCACTGTGAACCTTTTTCAGATATTACAATTTTCACTTCATTATAACATCTTTGGTTGAAATTTATTGTATTTCAACTGCGGGAAGCTATATGTAGGCGCTGGCAGCATAAAAAATAAATACTAAACGACCATGCACCTTGACCATCTCTCATTGCTTTGTTACAAAAGTTCGCTCGCATATTTAGTGACTCTTTGCTGTGAGCTTGACCCGCAATCACACTACATCAAGAGCTAAAGGTAGTCAGCGAATGATGCTTATTCAACCCATCAATGAAGTTGATATCGTTGTCTGATGTAAAAAATCTAGCAGCCGTACCGGGTCAATCTTGATTTCATATTTTTATTGTGTCACAAAAAACAAATCCGTGCGATTGGGGTGTTGGCTATACTGCTGTATAACTGGGGTAATATCGGTAGCAAGTATAGAAACCCGTTTTACACTCTTCTCAATATCAACGTAGCAATACTCAGATGCCGAATACATTGTCCAGTCTGGCCTAGACCGGTAAGGTGTAAGCTTCCCTTATAAGTCCTTGTCGAAATTGTTGGCAAAGCGATGGAAGATATTGATTTTATGGTATTACTATATCATTTGATTACCCCAGTTGATACATTTGGTGACGTTTGAAACGTCAATATGTACTTCAGCATTGTGGCGTAACGTGGCCCGAGTCGTCGCTAGGCATCGTGTACATTAATATAGGCCAGTGGTTCTCAACCGGTGTGCCGCGGCACACTAGTGTGCCAATTGGACTGCTCAGGTGTGCCGCGAGCAAATTATGTCGAAGTATAACAAAAATCCCAATTTTGAGTGGGTCATTGTTGGTTTTCTATTGAATTTACCCGATCAAGACACGCAATGCACCAACCGATGCAGTCAACAGATATAAGGATGCCGAAGCGACCGTAGTTACGGTATCTCAATCTAGTATTTCAATTTGGCATGCCCATGAGGTCATGGATTGGGTCTTTCTCTGGGCTTTTTATTGCAGTAAAGACGCTCTGAGCACAGCAACGTATAGAGGCGGAGAATCTAATAAATCTGCAACGCTTTGTAACTTGCTTCTGCACTGCCATGAATCAAACTGGGGCCTCCACCGTCAATGATGGGTGTGATATGCTAGTTTGCCCACATAGTAGCTTTCAGGACGGTGATAACTAAACTCGGGTAATTGGGCCGTGATATTGAGGTGTGGCCGAAGTGTTCACCTTTTACTTGTCTCACATCAGAACCGTAGGCAGAACAGGGACATGACGCAGGTTGATGACCTTTTTATGTTTCTATTTGTAATCGTATTCTTGCCATGTCTTCGTCATCGATGATTATTTTACACCATGCCGATATTACATATTCTGATTCCTGAGATTCCTGCCAACTTATAGCACGGCCACTTTTTGTAAGACACTGCTTTTGCAGATCGGAGGACGAGTAGGAGCCTACATAAACCTCCAACACCTAGGAAGGCATTCTCACCATCGAGAAATGAACTCATTTGAAAGTGATGTTCACGTTTAAAAATTAGAAATGCTAACATAGCCATTCACATTGCGATTGTTAGGTAGGCCTAGCGTGCCAGCGCTGCAGGTAAAACGTAGGCTCAGTGCGCAATGTTATGTTGCAGGCGACAAATTCGAGAATTGAGAAGTAAAGTTGATCAAATTATATCAGTTACAAATTTCCCAGCCGCTGAGGTTTATTATCCCGATTTGTTGGAACTACAATTGAACTGCGGGTGGCTGCCCGTAACACTGTTGAGGTATACTATCCTAACACATGCTATTACACGATGTGCGTGGAAATGCGTTTGGCATCCATGTATTGTATAATACACCTCTACGCATCTGTATTTATTAGTGGCGACCGCGATTGGACTCTTCGATGCGACGGTTAATTACAGCGACAATGCGGTAGTGGGCAGACTTTATTGTCAAGTCAATCTTATGAAATTAAGCTGAACCTGAAGTTTAAACGAGATCTCAGCTGGCCATTTATGTGGCAACAGAGGTAATAGCTGATAATTCAAAACCTCACACGGAAACGAAGAAAGCTCTTCTTCCGACTGCAATAAAATTGTAAAAAAATGTTTGGGAAGAATTGAAAACGATTCCCATGTCAAATGATAGACTTTTTGTGGCATGTCCGTAGAAATAAAAGAAAACTTAAGCAGAGAAAAGCCCACTTGAGTGCTCCGAAAAGGTAGTATAGTGCTTCGTCAATCGTCAGTGACCATCTCTGTAAGAGTATGGTTGCTGCTATACGCATTCTGGTAGTTTGCCTGTGCCGTAAGCCAAAAGAGGTCCGAACCACTGTGGTAGTGTGCCGCGAACAAATTTTAATTTTCAAAGTGTGCCGCGAGGTCAAAAAGGTTGAGAACCACTGATATAGGCTATCACTTCACTGAAATGTAGGGTTGGAATTAGCAATATGACGTCACGTGACGTGACGAGGTTCACGCTCGTGTTCACACAGAACCTTTCAAAAAGGTTCGCGTTCACACGAACCTGAACCTTTCAGAGGTTCACACCATCCCGAAACTATATATCGACGAATAATGGAGTTCGGTTTTCGCCGTAAAAATGTGCATAAATCTGGGAACTGCTTGTAGCAGCGTTCTGCAACCTCTTCGACAAGCAGGTCAGATAACATGCTTTATAGTACAGATAACGTAGACCTGATCGTAGTTTCAAGACCCATAATCTCATTGAGACGGCACCACCGTGATGGTTAGACTTATCAAATAAAATTCGATATGAGACGATAAATAATAATGTATAATACCCGAAGATATATCGTGGTAAATGGGAAAAATTTCAGGTTATCGAATCAAGCATTGGTTAAAAATATTCATAGAAAGTCGAAAAAACCGTGTATTCATGTCACATTTGCTTAGGTATTTTCGAAAGACCATGCAGCAGGATCGAGAACTCTACTAGTACTAGACAAAGAAGCAGCAGTATAGTATAATCTGATATGAAACCCCGACGCAGCACCGTGTCGGTTATATCAGTAAACCGCGAATCCCTGGATTTAGACACGGATCGATTAATTTCGATATATCCCCGGATGGATTTTTTAGACGTAGTCACCACATAATAATTGATCAATTCATTCTGGCTTTTCGCCAATATGGCGCGTCAGTGGTAAATTTGTGTAAATTTGAGATTCATGACTGACATTTGAGCAGTTGGCCCATTGAAGTTACCGAATCTTTTCCCTGACACATTGAGTTGGTCATCAGTCGAGAAACATACTGATTTGTGATAGCACTACCAGTACATGGGTTTAACCCGAGCACATTTCTGACGTACATGCGATCTCGGAAATATAACCATTATGTCACATTTCAGATATATTAAGCTTGATTTTGCGAATTGATCACGACGCAAAATAGCGTGAAGACAATTCGCGACAGTTATAGGCAATCGTTAATTAATGCAGCTTAGTTTGCCGCAGGCCTACACATGAACCAAACATTTTAATTTTAAATGTAATTTTTCATATATACATAAGTGATCATGGCTAAAAGAAACAACATCAACAAAAGACGTGTTTTAAATTGAACAGGGGTGATGATTTAAACATCTGTGTTCTGAAAGCATTTACATTTTAAAAACGCCGTAGTTGGCACCAACCTTTAGTGTCGCATGCAAGAATGGTCATCGAAATGAGGTAGCAGCAATTCATTTGCTTGGCAACATGCGGAAGAATGGTCCCAGTTATCAAGTCACAAGCCTGTAAATAAAAGTCAGAACCTTCAAGTATAATAGGCAGTTTGGATTAGGTAACGGCATTATACTTCGCTGACAGTTTCCATTGCAACCAATAAGATTAGCTTAGTTTGAAGGTCTACCACTGAAAGTTAAAGAAGTATATAATCGAAAACAGTGGTCTGGCAATTACACTTTTATGATATTTTCGGTTCGATTTCCGTACGCAATGGGAAGATGTTAAATGTTATATGTTTAGCCTATACTGTATAGCAGCGGTTCTCAAACTTATTAGACCGCAACCCAAATCTGAGTTATATTGGTATCTCGATTTCAAATTGGCGAAATCTGGATTAATCGGTGCCAATCATTTCTACAACCCGGCATATTATTATTGAAGGTTTTGGTACATCATAGCGACGGTCTTTTTGGACGAAGTTTTCACCGCCGCCAATTTATCGGCACCACACTTTTCTCAGCTGCATGTTGGTAAAAACTTCATTGCTTCAACTGTCCTGACACCCTGACGCGGAACGAGTCGGCCCAGAAAACACCGATTTCTAATCATCCTGCACCCTCATGTTGCACACTCATATAAAAAGCCTATACTAAAGCATACCAACGGTCTCCGACTGCGTTTAGCGATACTATAGGAATATACTGTTGTCTCACAATTGCGATTGCAGTTTGATTCATTTTTTGTAAATTATACGTATTCAAAAAATATGGGCTGTGGCATTCACGGCTCGGCTATTTCCCTCTCCTCCTGTCCGATTATTACCGGCGCCAGTTACAGCTTTCCAGAGAAGCCAATGTCAGACGAATCTTATCAAAACATCGAACCAACTTGTGTAATACAAAAATCGGCACATTTTCATGACCAAATCATATTGTGGCAATCACTTTTCTGTGTGTCTCGCTTATTGAATATATAGTACCCAACACAGAGACTCTAGACGTGTAAAAACTATCTACCGGAGATCTCACGAAGATCGTACAAATTTTTGTTGCTCGAAATTCAGCAACCCGGCTGTATAATGCTTCACATGATATTTCTTCGACCACATCCCAATAAAATATAATCGAAAAAGTTTGGTGGCATAGTACTTTTGACTTCGCAATAAATCTATCGTGTCAATTCATTGCTGAGGATCTGTCATTCAGATTTCTCCTGCATGGTTCACCTACAATACGCCAAAAACTAAAGAGGTATACGTGGATGTGCGGAGCATGACTGATGAAAACTGCCCAAATCGTACGCCTATAAGGGCACGTCACGCTTTGATGTGTTATACTATAAGGAAAAGTACTGATGACGTGAGTTATACACGTTGCGGACGAGGTTATTCAAGTTTCATATGTAGCAGGTAGACCAAAACACATTTATGATTTACGTGACCTATGCCGACATATCGATTAATATCATGATATAGATCAAGACAATGTTATTTCCACAACAAACCAAGTCGTAGTTGAAGCCACGCGAATGAGGCGGTTCAGACAGGAGAACGGGACAAGTCATATGGGGTGACACGAGTTCCTGAGTCAGCAGAGGTAGCCTACACGGTGGTTTCATGTCAATGGGGTTGCGAAGCGCGCAGTATCAGTAATCTCAATTGAAAGATACATTTTTAATATGCGTAATCGGGATGGCGATATGATTAACATGGTCACCGTGCTCCATTCCCGAGACGCATGTCTTCGACAATACCACATCATATCATCATCCGGGACACGTAGGCCTACACCTTTCAGCCGATCACTGCCTTCGTGCAAAAAGATTTCGTGTTACATGGCAGTATCTATTTGCCAAGATTCAACAAGGTTTTAAAGTAGCGCATTTCTAGCAATATTGTTGTCTCCAGGCTGCGTGCCCCGAAACTGCTATAAATGTACGACATCAATGAAAAAACACGATAGTCGTGTTTTTATATAATATTTCTGTCGTATGCGTAGAGGCACATCGTTTGGAGTTTTACACACAATCCTGCTAACTGCTGTTTGTTGTCGATAAAGCATACATTCGTACCACTGATTCACTTTTCCAGTATTTATAAGTATACGTATTGAGCGATTGGAGTTATACGGCTACAAAAGACAATTTCTTCCTTACGAAATTTCCGAGATATCCGAATTAGGACTGTTTCTCAAGTTATTAAAATGCACCATCTAGCTATATCCCCGCAACATGCATGGGTAAAAATGAAACCGTCATCAACATAGATACTTATTTATTACATTCAATATGTCACAATAACAGAAATGTTCAATCGCCGAACAATCCATTGGTGTTACAGCTTACCTAGAGTTGCATTAAACAAATGGTTGTTTAAAACACTTTGTTTAAAACGTGTTAAAACGTGTTTTAAACAATTGCCTTTAAAATAATTGTTTTAAATGCATAATTATGCCATAATTGTGTAAATACTTTCCAAAAAGCAGGTTATAGGAGCCTACGGACGACTACCACCCCAGCCGACATACACACTATGGAATGGTTAGAAACCTCAAAATAGTCGGTTCAAGAGCTATAGTATACGTAAATATTTCGTCAAAGGCGCTATATTTACCCTATATTTACAATTGTGAATGTAAATCCACTATGACGTCACAATTGAATATTCGTGACGTCATGACTTGAAAAAATAAAAAAAATGAAAAATAAAAAAATAAAAAACATGTCTTAAACAAGGGCCTTGTTTTAAACATGTTTGTTTTAAATTGATTTTTATTAAATGCGACCCTAAGCGTACCACTACGTCACTCGCCATCTTTAAGTGGCGATAATAACATGAATAGAAAGAACCCCCTCATCCGCGCCTCGCCACCTCATCCACGTAAGCGCCGTCTTACAAAAGGCCCAGAAGTGAGCCGTGCTATAAGTCGGCAGTTACGGAATGAATGAAGAATATCGGCCTGGTGTAAATGACCATAGTAGTCGACAAACACCATGAATACCACAAAACAAACAAACAAACCCAAGATGTAACTAACTATGCATCGAAGGAGGCAACAGAATGACAATAGTTGCCACGCCGATCTGCTTAGATACAGAGGTGGTCAGTAACGAAGTACTTCTACTTTTTTGAAGTACTCAAGTAGTTCTCCGCTACTTGGGTACTTACTCAAATAAATCGAATTTCCCGCTACTTCTACTTCGTTAGTTTTCGCTATTTCGTTTGTCTAATAGAAGTAGTTTAATTCTCCAATCAGGAAGATAGCCTGAGGAATTTTGGGGTTATTTTCACGGAGTATCAACATTCATTTTCTGAAATATTGAATACCGTCCAGAATTTTCGTCGCGCTCGATCACAGTGGATATGGAGTGACCAATATGATTTCACGAAAGCATCGATGAATATAATTCAGGTATATAGCGGGTTGCGTGGTTACGTTCACACCGCATTGTCGCCGATATTTCATCACAATATATATATATGCCCATCATAAACGTTTGAAAGCGAGCGAGATAGTGTAATGGTTGTGCGTCCGGCTTCTCGACCGGTAGGTCGTGGGTTCGATCCCCGGCCGGGTCAGACCAAAGACTCAAAAAACTGGTATCCGCGGCTATCCTGCTAGGCGCTCAGCAATCACGGATAGCATGGAGGAGAAAAAACCGGGGCTGCAGACTAGATGACCTTACTATAAGGGCCGTATCGCATCTCCGTCGGCAAAGCATCTCGATGGCGCAGGCGATAAAGAATACCATCTCTCTCTCTCTCTCTCTCTCTCTCTCTGAAACAGATATTTCGCAGTCTAGCTATTACGTATATCATCTCGTAATCTAGCAGTCCATGGCGTGTTCTAATCTGGAAAAGTGTACTCCGACTATTTTTAGCTTTACACCTGTTTTAGCATAACACCTTTGAAACTTTCTGGATTAAAGACATGAAATATTTTTCGGTTTTAGAAGAAGTATTTATATTTATATTTCAACTCACAGTATCATACTTTGAGTTCTAATTAGTTTCAGCTCTTCTGTCTGGAGAACATACATGTTGAAGTATAAAAGCAAGTGCCTTTAATTTCGGGAAATAACGCTACACAATATGGCATTTTTACGATCCACTATATTATTTGCCCACATTTACTAATCGCGCAAAGTGTTTACACCAGTGGTTCCCAATCGGTGGAGAATTCCCCACTGGTGGGGAATTCCATAGTTTTTGGTGGGGAATAGACGCATTTGTTCAAAATTATATACAGGACAGTCTACGTATTCACGGAGACACATGCGCAATTACCGTTACCAGTTAACTGCTCTGGAATGTATGTAGCAAAAGTTATATTGTGTGCTGTTCACAAAACCTCATTTTTAAGTCTGGGTGGCCAATGATGACGTCACAAACGCATCCAGAAGGAATAGTTTGACGTGAAATAACGCATTCGCGAAATTTTGAGCGTTACTGTTATCGGTTCACAATACGTTTTATGTTGCAGTAATAGGCGATTGTCTTGCGTACTGGTGTAGTTGTGTGTCTTGTGTAGTCAAACCAGCATAGCTGCTCTGTGATGACAAAAGTGCTGGGTAGTGGGGAACAGGACCGTAACTGCCGCACCCCAAACCCCTCAATTGGGTGTGAGGGGGGCGAGCTCGCGAAGGGGACCAAAAATATCTCGTGAATTAGCATAAATTAAAATATTTTCTTAAATTTATGCCACTTTTTCACAATATTTTCGCGCGGGGTACGCGATTTATTATTGCCGAATACCCGATTATTGCGTACCCTTCCCCCACGAAAATACGCAGAATCTATAGAAATGGAGACTTCGGTCTCAGCCATTACTGCGCCACGTCGTACCAAGGCATATGAAGTTATAGGCCATGTAACATGCAACTCCGATAAATGTGCCAGAACGATCAGCAGCGAGAAGACCTTGGCCAAAAAGGAATGCCCTTGTGGTGACCCAAAACTTCGATATATATACAATATACAAATATGTTTAATTGGCTAAATGGCTCGCGCCGAATGTTCTTGTCCTGTCGATCTGAACCCCACAGGACAAATGCCATCCCCCAGGGAACCATTATTTGCCAGTAAAGCAATACCAATTTGAAATCGTGCGTGCCTTTTAGTTTTGGCGATTTCCATATCTTTTAACATAGCAGATATAGGAGGTCACGAAATAGCACAATGTAACGAAGTCAATGTACCAACGGGTCCGCCCGAAGATTCTGAATTCTTATTTAGGAGTCCTACCTTTTCCAACACACCTCACTCAACTCTACAGGTAAATCTGATTACGTGAGCAGAGAGGGGATAAAAAATTGATAGCAAAATATACGCAATTCCCGATCATATTGGCTGATTCGAACACGAATTATATATATTTTTCGCGCTTCGCGAATTTAGTCGAAATGATGCGACGCACGTAACAGTGGACCCAATGTAGCTATAAGTTTCAGGGAAAAAGCGTACAGGCTCAGCGGGGTTGAGGGGGTTCTCGGGGCCCAAGACCAACGTATTTTAGGCGAGGCTGATAAAGTGCTGTTACGGTCCTGGTGGGGAATGAAGGCTTGGAATAAATCTGAAGTGGGGAATAAAGACAAAAAGGTTGGGAACCACTGGTTTACACCGTATCCGATACACCTTCTCCGTATTGCTCTTCGACTAAACTACGGGCCTTATAATATGGGGATGGGCTCCATACCATGATATTTTCTAAAACGGGCTGTTCGAGTAACCAGATTAGTATATCGCATTTCCATATCAATACTATCATTTTCATCCCATGATGAGACAAATGCTTATGTTGTCGAAAATTGGATACCTCCTGGTATGCATCGATATGAATCAAGCTCTGCATCTTTCGCACATATCAATTTTCAGCTTTTGACACTCCATGCGAACGAATTACGATCGTTTACACAACTACTTACTTACTTGAGTAGATTGAAAGTTAGTAAATTCAGCTTCTACTTCAAATCGTTTTAGGTTGCTTATGAAAGAAGTACTTCTATTCGTACTTGAGTAGATTTTTTTCGTCGCTACTTTTACTTGCAGTAGAGTAGCTTTATTGACTACTTTGACCACCTCTGCTTGGATAGCTAAATTCCCTACGCTAAGCAACGCCCACCATGATCTTTTGATATATTACTATTCCTCACGATAGTTTAATAGTTTGTTTGTGTCCATGACCTTACCAACCCACGGCGTTCCACGTCACCAGTCCTTCTCTGATTTTAACGTTAGACCCGGCTAAACTCGAGTCATTTTCATTTTATCACCAAGTCAGTCCTATAGTTCCAGTAATTCTACGAAAGATCGCGCATAAGTCGAAATCATAATTTTCAGTCACCAATCATTAAAGGGTCATGTTTTATCACTTTATCACCACGAACAGGTAATGTGACGTATTAGCATATCTTTTACCGCATTGGTATAGCTTTTTAAAGTGTTGTGATATTGAAGTTTGATGAGTAGTTTAAGGTTTTAGGAGCAGCTTTGGAGTGAATTTCAAGTTCTATAGCTAAAAAAGATATGTTGTAGTTGAATATTGTCGAATACTTGAAAATCCAAAACGTCAGCGTGGGCCACACAAAATGTTCTCGCGGGCGCGTGTTTGAGACCCCTGGTCTAAAGCATCTCAGAAATATAATTCAGATCCTTCCTGTTTTGATTCAAGTTGCATATTCATGTAAGTCCCAATTCACTCTCTATACTATACATTGTATAAGATAGCCGCCAATCTTGCACCATCATCTCGAACAACCTCAACGATGGTACGGACAGTAAGACCAATATCTCAATTCCAAAGTGATCGTAAAAAAAATGCAGACTCGACCGGCGTCGAGGCTAAACAGAATCCTAGATCACTATTTTCAAGACCGGCTCCTTTGAAATATACAGCGTATATATGCATCCACGCAAGCCTGCATACGTTGATACTCAACTCAGCTATACCTTGCCCGACATTTCAACTAGAGCGACAAATTATAATGAAGAAACCGTCTGGAATTTTGTAGCGTAAATATCCTTTTGTTCGTTTCCTGACCCCACGTGAAATTAATGTCGCTAAAATTTGAGTCTCAACACACTCTGTTTTTGTTTACACTTGCCTTACCTGTAACGCGTCGAAATGTCTCTATTTGTCATGTGACTCATCGAGACTTCGATAGGAACCTATTGACGAAAAATGGGATTTCTCTACATTTGCATTTTGTATCTTGCCACGAAACTAATAGGACCAAACTCGAAGGCACTGAAACGTAAGCTATATAGTGACACACAGACTTATAAATATAAATAACCGCGTGGATATTTTTTGTTGTTTGTGTATTTTTCCGAACCTATTACCCATAAACTTTCCGCGATTTTGTATAGCGGGCCTTCTGGTATACGGGGATACATAAGGTCAAGAAATCGACTATACAGAGTAGAGTAGTATTATATTATATTATATTATACTTATACATCTCTGAAAGGAGTTATACTCATTACGCATTTTTCGTTCGGCATAGCCATGTCGTATAAATGACGTATAAGTGTGTATCCGATCAATTCTACAGCGAAGATCACAGACGTTGAAGATCTCTCGCAGGTGGGATTATAGTTGTTTCACTGATGTGACATGAATACCGATGGATTCAGTGACAAAAACTCATCGGACGGAAACTTATTCATGTTAAAGGTTGTTGCAACTGATATAACTCATACATGCGTAACATGGATTACAGTCTTAAGTTAAATTTATTGACCGCAGTGCGATACGTTAAGAAAGTATAATAATTTCGCGACTTGTAGTCAATACAACAAGTATTACGATTCCGGCAAGAGACACCGAATATGTATTGTCATTGTCATTTTTACGTCTTATTTATGACAGGTAAGGTAAGAGATTGCATTGCAGCACTGAAAATTTCTATTGAGTATTGATAAAAAATAAAATGTATTTGTAATGAATTTTAAATGTGTGGTTAAACAATTTTGATACGTGTATGCTATTCGAGATAGCCAAGTTCTTCTTGTAGTTATTGAGGCAAAATTGTTAGACACGTAAGCATGAAGTGTGAAGACGTGAGAGCAAAGATTACGGTCATCTTGTGACATGACAAGTACACTGCGACGTATTAAATAATAAGGAGTAGTAACTCAGCAATATTCTGACGGTAACGGCGCTACTACGCAAGTACGCCCATTGGCTTGTGTATAGTCAGTTCCAAAAGTGCAAACTCAACGTTCTTTCACGTACGACAGCTATGTATATTGACATTACGGAAACTTCTACACCCGGTTTCATCTGGATGTAGATAGACCTAACTTCCGGAGGTGAAGGAACGGTGTGTTTACAAGACGCATTAGAAAGTAACGTATAAGTCAAATTCATTGCGAACGAGAGTTTGCCACTTAATCACTGAACCTTTGGACATTTCAGTATTGCGTATCGATATAATAAACGTAGAAACATTCGTCTTTCATTAAAAATTGAATGTCGGTACCTAAAGATTTTGACAACTAACATGTGTTCATTCAACCCGGGTCAACTTCAGTTCTATTCCAGCTCCGTACTACTTTGTGAGGAGCTCAAACGCCCCCTGCCAGCACAAAGAAAATCTAACGGTGAAGGGGGGAGTGAAAATATGGGAAGTAAATATTACGCATATTATGGGATATGAGAACAGAGAAAACTGCCTGCATAAGCTGCATGGAAGCGAAAAAAAAGTCTTGCAAGTGAATTTGGAAAAAGTTGATCTTCGGACAGAAGCCGGCGAATGCGCGGCATTCCTGGAGATTAATGGTGGGAACTAATTGCTTGAAAGCATGTAGCACCAAAGTTAGGGTTGCATTTGAAACAGAAATCAATTTAAAACAAAGATATTTAAAGCATTGTCTTTGTTTAAATCACGTTTATAATTGTGTTTTTTGCTTTGTTCTTGTTTTAGCCATGATATCACAGCTCTTAAACTGTGACGTAACAAGGAGCTGACGTTTACAAGTGAAAATATAGGGTAAATACGGCTCTTTTGCGAAAAAAATGCTTCCGCCTCTTCAAATACTCCACCAAAAATATCATGGATTCGAACTACATCGTTATGCAGCATTTTTACGGTCGGTGGTCATCATCATCATCATCATCATTCTGCACCACATCAATGATATTTATCTAGGTGACACTATAACTGTTGAACCGACGGTGATATCGATGGTTCCAACCACTTCATATTGCATACGTCGACTATGTCGGATGCAAATCATCCGTTATAGGCTCATACTACATGTTTTTTAGAAATTATTTACACAATTATGGCATAATCATGCAAATTGTTTAAAAAATGACATGTTTCTTGAAAACTGTTTAAACATGCTTAAAACAAAGTGTTGTTATTTGTTTTAAATGTAACTCTAATAAGAATAGTCCGACTCTATTGTTTTTCGATATGGCAGTAAGTCCTGATTTAACCGTGTTGTACTTCCATGGTTGAGCATTTTATAATGCAGTGAGGATGGCCAATGGTTCAATCCCCAAGACCTCTTTAGAACAAGAGATCAGCAAACTTTCCTTAAGAATGGTGCAATATAGATATTTCGCGAGCAACCGCCTGACTCTCTATATAGTTCGGTCAAGTCACATTGGCGTAAATGGGACGGTAAAGAGGAGCAATTACTGAATCAATTACAAAAAATATCGAAGTATGCTTAAATTCGATCATCCATGGCGTTTTTTGCATGAACCATATAAAACAGCGTACTATCTTGATATTTCAGATGAGAAGCTTTGCCATCTACCACTCAAGAAGCATTGCTTTATATTTCGATTGAGCGACGACGAAGACACTTGCGATCGATTTGAAAATCCTCAGAAATGCCAACCTAGTATTTGGAAAGCTTTTCCACCAACGATATATGTAAAATCTGTATTGCCCATGGACAGCCGAACCGTTCGTTTCAATTATACATACCACAACTGCTTGCGACAAGTCAGCGGGAGATATGGCGGTATGGGATTGCATATATGACTTAAGGAATTCGCACCAAGCATATAACCGACCGTTATTCAGTCTGGTGATTGCTATTCTAATCACTATATAATTCTAAACACTCTATGATAGGGTTACTATGTGTCCTCTTTGTAGAGGATTTTTCCTCGTTTTTCAATAAATTGAAAGTGTCCTCGGAGGACGCCTAAATGTCCTATTTTTTTTAAGGAATTTGACCTCTTTTTCTAGAAAAGTGTTAAAATGCGAGTCGAAAGATGACCCTTTTTCCGGTACAAGAGCTTTCAGAATTTTTGAAATGTGTCCTCTTTTTGGGAACGCAAAATATGGTAACCTTACCATATGGCATATCCGAAAGTGTATTGTAGAGACCTATGTTCAGGAATGGGGGTTTATTCAGCTCAATCAGTATTGCACTCCGACGGCGACGGTTCATGCACTCAATACGAACAATTCGCGTCCAAAATCACCGAAGCATCCAAAAGGCGCCAAACCAGACAGGGGCGCACGAGGGCTGCCACACTATCCTAGCGAAAGAACACCTCAAACCAAATGCTGTAATAGGACTGGTTTGAATATGTGACGACTTCACGCGGCTAACGTAAGGGTTAAAAGTAGAGTTATGTTTTGAAAAATATATTTAGAACAAACATGTTGAAAGCCAGGCTTCAGCGTAAATATTCAATTGTGACGACATAATGGACTGATATTCACAATTGAAAATATAGGGTAAATATAGCTTCTTGGACGAAATAGGCTTCCAACCCCTGTCATATACGGACCCAAATTATCTTTAATCAGAACTACATTGCCTTGCAACATTTTTACGATCGGCGGTCATCATTATCAGAACATTCATTCCGTACCAATGATCTATATCTATAAGTACTATAGCTGTGAACCGACTATTTCGAGGGTTCCAACCATCCCATATCGTATACGTCGGCTATATCGGGTGGTAATCGTCGTCCGTAGGATCATACAACATGTTCTTGGAAGGTATTTAGACAATTATGGCATAATTATACTACTTAATTTTTTTTAAGAAGGCCTTTGTTTAAAACACTTTCAAACAAAGTGTTTCAAATAACCATGCAAAATGCAACCCTAGCTATAAGTATTAAGTAAAATTTATTCCCTGCAATTTCTTTTGACTTTTGTTTGCTTCAAAAAGTTCCACAATAAGACCATTTTGCCAACGCGGTCATACTGGCGAACTATAGCGACACCTCAAGGTGATGTGCTATGGTGAGTTATGTCGTGAATGGGTGTCAGGTGTTTATATGGCTTCGAAAAATTGTCTTCTGACATAGTAACTTGTTATATTCGATTGTGACTAACTATACTCCTACTAGTCCTATATACTGTCTCATCCCGCATGCAGATATTCCCTATTTGCACACGGATATCATTTCAATACATTCATATATGTTTTCATCTATCGGCTATGTTATTTGGTCTTTACTGTTGTATTATGTTTAGGGATACCATTAGTAATGCAGCAAGAATAATCACATTCTCGCTGAACAGGATTATTATGATGTTATACCGCTGTGTTCAGGAAACAGGGTGAACTGGTCCACTTGGCCAAAAGCCGACGATCGGACTGCTCCAACTGCTCCCGAGTCGTCATCCGACATGTCTGCAGTTATTATTGCCTTACTTGTGCTGCTACTTGTTGTCATGATAATAATTCTTCTTGTGGTCATAATGAGGTAAGCTTTGAAGTTGCATTTGTACCATCAACTACAGCTGATGGGTCATTATCGGTTGCTATACGCAGGACATATCAAGCTCGAAATAGGTCGATTGACCGATCTGATTGTCAACTGCACAAACCCAAACAATCTGGATCGGTCGCATCCTCTCACATGTACGGTGCGATTGAAAATGAATATGAAAATGGAGACATCGAAAGTGTCATGGGTACGAATGAAAGGGATGTGGTCGACAATATATTGTACGACAAGACTGATTGAAATACCTTGTATATTACATGGAACTAAACAATTTATCCGTGATCAAATATAATTCAATACGAATGTCCCCCGGTATCACCGTTTCATCTCTTGCATATTGACGGCAAGATAAACGAATGCTGCATCAAACCAGAACACGCTTCTTCAACCGGTAGAAATTGTTCAGCAGTTCACGGACCACCGCTGTAGTCCGATAATTCTAAAAATATCGGAATATTTTGACAGTTTGAATTTATTCGCAACATTCGAAATTATTAACGATTGATTTCTATCCTTCGGTGAGATAAACTTTACATTTTATGTGCCAAGAGGCGGACAAATTTCAGGCCCATGGCCACAAGTGCTTTATTCGAGCAGATATAGCTACTGTAATGCTATGGTATCTTACGCTTTATTAACGGTGTACTCAAGAAGCTACAAGACTATATGAAATCGCAAAGTTTGAAAGTATATGAAGGTGTAAGGGGGAAGCGAGTGGCGCGGTGTGCTAAGCGACACCGCCACGACACCAATGGTTCTTGGTTCGAGTCTCGGCTCCACCATGTTTTCTATGTGTCGGAGGTTTATCTGGGCTCCTCATCACTGATCCCGCTGTTAACGCAGCGTTTTAAATAGCCCAGAGGAAGAGTGAGCCGAGCTCCAGAAGTCGGCAGCAGAGACCCGTCAATGGACGGAAGAAATTCGAGGTTGAATGAAAGTGTGGGAGTGCGCGAGCGTGCGAAGTCGTCCGCAAGAATAAAAGCAAAGACACCGAACTTATAAAATGCATTGTCGTGGTGCACAAGCCCTTAACAGGCGATAAGCGCCACTGTCGTTGTTGTGTATAATAATAATAATAATATGAAGCTGTAAGAGGTACTTCTTCGGCGACACGCCACAACACCAATTTAACTGAGAACAAGTTCCGGACAACTTCAACGATTGCATGGAAAATTGTTTATCTGTGACTAACGCGAAATGCCCATCGATATATTTTTCTGGCAGTTACAAGGTGACGTATTTTGGGATAATGTCTATTCGAGCTCACCCATCCTTTAACATAGGGTTACCATATTTTGAGATCCTAAAAAGCGGACACCTTTCATAAATTGTGAAAGCTCCAGCACCGGACAAGAAAACTGGAGATTTTGAAAAATTTTCGGCAGATGGTACTATGTGTTGGCTAGAAGACAACGTATGGCAACCCTATTTAACAAACATTCTGGTCGCCACATAGGGAATATGACTTCTCCTAAGTTGATCGCTGTAACGGGTGCTATTTACCCGAATTCTTCTGAAGATATTTGACACAAACCGGAAATAGTAGAAATATATCACACTCTTTACTTTCCTCCTGCGTTGGTTGATGCAAACTATAGCAAGGTTTGTGCTAAAGAATTTTTTGTCTTCGAATACAATTTGCTCGGGGTTTATGACGCTGGTGTTTTGCAATGTTTATGACGTTGGTGAATACATAATCAGTAAAAATTACCGCTGGTCGAGCATTCATACCACCACATCCCGAAACATTAAACGCTAATTGGCGTTTTTTTTTTAAGTCAAATGAAATCTAATACTGTCAATGGAATTCTATTGCTTTTAATAGCGAAGAATATATCTGCTTTTGAGTATTAACGATGGTTTTAAGATGCATGTTCTGAGTGAAGTTGCAAATATTTGTAGTCAAATGATATTTACAACTTTATAATGCGTTTAAGTTCAATGGCCTAATTTAATTACGCGGTGACCTTGCGTCACTGTTTGCGAACGTGGCGATAAGATCGAAAATACACTCTTCCCGTTGAAATATTTTCGTGTACGTTTACACCGCCCAAGGCAAATAAAATCGCAATACAGTGTTCTCCGGAAAATTTGGATTACGATAGCGACCGTTTTGGAGGTTAGAACGACTGCAAAGCACGAATTTATGCGCAGATTTGATGCTATAGTCGGTGTGGCCAGGCGTCATGTTTTCGAAACATGACCTCTGGACGGGATGAGGCTCATGCGACTGGTGTCAACGGGAATTATACTTGCTGTGACCTGCTGTATGTTGCTAGATTTCGATGCATTTCAGCCGTCAATCAAATTCGAAACAAGGCCGCCAAGAGCCGGAGAAGGATCGAAGTCTGCACGGAATTCAGAAGAATTTTTGCCTAACATTAGAAAGTCAAGCGTCACACAGTCAATTTCAGAATCAGTCAAATGCATGGAGGGGGAAATAAACTGGCTCCGTCCCGTGAAACCTAAATACGAATTGGACCCGAATAAGCTCCTACTTCCGACTCTACTCAACGGTCCTAACAATCAAATGATGGGGTTCCGACAAAGTATTCTTTTGTCGTTGCTTCTCAACAGGTATAATCAAGCTATTGGATATCACTGTCATTCTGTATTCAATCCCCGTCATTACTGGACGTATAATAATATAGTATAACAGTCATAGATTATTGCATGTTGCAGAGAAGGTCTAACCAACGGTATCAATTAAATATTTAGTCGGTCTATCATTAGATGAATTAGAATAAGATACTCGTGGAATGTAAAAGATAACGTAATTTATTATAACGGAACAAGAAATTTGCCTATACAAACAATATTGATGTCAGACTGCACGTATTCGCGATATAATGTTAGATGCATGCGCGGTTTAATTTGGCTGAACTTCTGGACATGACTAATTTCCAGTGGCGTGAACCCCATTTCTGATATATAACCTATTCGCAAATTACGCTATGAACATGTGCGACTTGTCTGTAAATAAGGTTGATCCACATAGCGCACAGGGATCAACACTGTAAGAATCATAGGCAGTGTAGGGCAAGCGGTTTCTATAGCAATGGGGTGTAGCCACAATGCGAGGTATGTTCCAAACCGTGATAGCATGACATCATAGAATGCAAACAAATATGCTGGAAAGCGATACGAGTATAGAGAACCCATTTTCTCTATGGTCACGGCTATGCCAGTTATATTATTTGTCGTTCCGAATATTCCAGTATCATTTATATATATTTCCTAAGGACGGTTATCTGTAATCAGCGTGAACATTCTTTGCATCATCCGCATTTCCACTTTCCGGACCAAGTTTTATCAGAAGTCCAAATCCAATTTCAGACGGATGTAAATGTAATATATGGATATGATTAGATACATTACTTGTTAGGAAATGATTATTATGATAGGAAAAAATCTTCATGATGATCAAAAACTTCTATGCCCACCATTATGACCGGATCTTGATAAGAGACATACAATATTAATAAATAGATTATTATTTCTATTTACATAATATCAATCCGTGATATAATCTAAAATAGCCAATATTGATTTATAGGCTGCGTAGTGTCAATTTGTGGGCTGATAGCCTTCGATTTGATACTATCGTCTACCGAGTTGCTGATAACAAACAATCACATATCAAACGTTTACCTCGTCATAGATGCAGAACATTGTAGCAAGTCGGTATGGTTCAATATAAACATTAGGATAAAACAACAGCACGGCAGTCCGGTATAAACTATATTCGATGAAAATTGCGGTCATTTGAAGTCGGAAAGCTATTATTAAACCCAATTATCGCAATATTGATTGATTGATCAATTTGATAATAGCCCATGTTTATATTCAGAACACTTGTACTTCCTCTGTTTTACGCGCACGAAATTGACAAGTTCTTTCGGAGTGCAGTTCCCGCTGAGCACCGCCTTAATATTGCGAAACTGCGTCAATTCATCTCTGTCATACCTCTTCAAAAAGCGGTCAGCTATTGTCACTCCAAAATCGATACAATATTTGCCTATAAGTCTTTCAACATTTTGGTGAGTCTGAATTGAATCTCTGAATTATTTTTTCGGATGTTAATTGTTTCCTTCGACTATACATTTCCACTGTTTGAGATAGAGATAGTTTGCGATATTCTTATATTGACGATATTCTCAGAGAAAGGGGCTTCCGCGGCTGTTCAGAATTTACTTGGAAACCGGACTTTCCGGAGTCAAGCTGATCGACGGCGTCGGAGATGAGGAGATTCGGGCCATAGCGGGATACTTTTATAGTGGAAAGGAATATAACGGAAACGGTAAGTCAAATTCCCTTGACCGATTCGAACCATAATATACAAATAGGGCTGTGCAAAGTCGAGTACCTGAGTGATTCGATTCTGCATCACGTAAAATGCGTCGAGTCGAGTAATCGAGTATCACTCATTATGACGTCATAACAGAATGTAGTATGTCAAAGTTCAAATATGTACCTATTATGCGACCACAAATAATATACTGCCTGTTATCCATCACATTAAAAATACTTTGGTATTTTTTCGACCATACCGCTTTGGTTGCACTTGGTGACTATGTTGCGGGATGATCATGACTTCGGAAATGTGCTATTTCCAGTAACGTTCGTAGCTTTGTACTAGATATTTCGTATGCTACTACACGGCCAATCAAGGTTTCGGGGGTTCAACAGTGAAAATTAGTATCGAAACTATAATTCTCGTTAATAAATCAACTTTTAGTGGCGAGGAGCGTATAATTTCAGCAGTCAAAAAAATCGTATTTTACTACTCGACTCGAATCATTAAAATTAATACTCGATTAAGATTCCAGTACTCGAATCATTGTGCCCAGTCCTATAAACAAACCATATAGGTATATATTATAGCAATGTATACGTGGATTCAAAATATCGCAAGCAAGTATTCGGGCACAGTAGCTGTGTTTACAGGATAACGCGTGCATATATACGCATCTTCTATAATAACAATATTTCCTTGTTCACAGATAGTTTTCATAATCAAAATTGGTGGCCAAAGAGTACATCGGACATGAATTGGATTTACAATATCATTAATAACGGTAACGAAAGATTCTAATCTGATCACACTGCGTTCGCAGCATTATGCTCCATTCAACACCGCTTTCAGATGATCAACAAAACCTCCCGATTCTTCCGAAAGTAGCAGGGTCATCAGACGTGTCCGAAATAAGGGCTATTTATGCATCCGACGAGAGATGCGCGTTGCACTGGTATCCCTTCCGACAGTACACCTTCGAAAAATCAGAAAATAGTAAGCCTGCGATTTACTGGTAACATCAAGACCCGTATCGCGATCTGTGGTTCCGTTTCAGCCACCATTAGAGCAAACGAACGCGTGGACTTGCGACATTTTACTGCCGACGATGGATGGAAATTGTACTCTGATATTATGTTGAACACGCCGCCGCCGGAAGCGATCCACGTATGGTCTAAGAAATTTCAGGACACATACTTATCTGTAGCGGAAGGTAATTACCTTGCGGTCCATTGGAGATATGACAAGGATGTAAGTATATAGTTCTTTCTATCTTGTGTTAAAATCTACAATACACCATGACCGGTAGGGGAGATGTGGTACCGATGGATCAAAAATTGCACAATGCTCTCTGGCCCCCAAATTTTTCGCCAAAAACAACAGATCTTTTTGCTAGGTCAGCATTTTGACCCAAACTCGACCTGCCGCGAATATATATGAATACCCAGCTTGTAGAAAAGTTCGAAATTTGTTGGTCAAACGTATCATCGGCCCCCACTGGGTTCAAAGACACACCACCTACGGACCGATAAGATATACACTCCAAAACGCAAATGTTCCAACTTTCTCGTTGTGTATTATAATCTAAGCTACAGCAAGCCTAAGGAGAATGTTTGGTCGTCACCTTCAAAATATAGAATAAATAATACCTCAAATGTTGACGTAAAATTACGTTTCGATTTAGGCTCAAACTTACACATTTGAGGGTACATAACTTCAGGGTATTTCGGAAGCTGCCGGAAGCTGTAAAAAAGTTGTATAAGTTGCAAAAACGTGCCCTGTATAGTAATCAGTGATCTTTTATTCACGTATGACAGCGCTTTTGATGTTGTGGTGTGCAAAGGGTAATTTGTCTTCTGTCAGACTATACCTAAACTACGACTCCACCTCCAATCCGGGACCGGCACAATGCAGTGTATGCCCACTAAAGTACACCCTACTATACATGGAATGATAATTTAAGGTCAGTGTGCTTTCACGTATCAGAAAGTGCACCACAGTGTGTTGCATGCAGCATCATGTCCACAAATACAAGTTTTCTGTTATCAAAGTTGAAAATATATCTAGTAGGCTACTGCCTAAAAAGACCATCGCCATAATACTGTATTTTGCTCCAATTTATCTTCAGAGCGTTCCTATCTGATTCACATAACTAAAAATTCACTATAGAGGGGAGTAATTTAATTTCAGAGGTATGCGAACATTATTATCAGAACCACTATAACGCGTTTGACTTTGAAAAATGAAGTATATAATGCCTTCACAGGATTTCATTGAATACATCTGTAAGAAGGGGCGTCGACGCGGATTTTGCAAAGACGTGCGACAAGCCACCAATTCATCGGCCATAGCTGCTGCGATTCTATCAAAAATATCGAATCTGTACGAACTCTTCGAAGCCAGAATCGAGGCCGTATATATAGCGGCTCCCCCGACAATGGACAATTTAATTAAAGATATCGTGCGATTATTCGAGAATATGGAGTTTGTGAGACGGACACTGCCTAAGAAATTATCTATACCAATAATCAACACCTCGACGCAGCTGAAGGAGTTCGTGCTCCGGGAGTATCGGTCAGTAAGAGCAAGATATTTCGATTTGCTTATTACCGAGCATGTAGCCTATACAAGGTATAACATCAATTATATTGATTGGATTTTCTAATCTGTCAGCCTGCGGTCGAGCTCTCTAGGACGGCGTTCATCAAACTGGATCCAGCAGGATCTGTGGTATCACTGTCATTTGTGAATTTTTTTTATCGAAGTCGGTAACGTGTTTCAGATCAAGATAGATATTGGTCGAATGTATACTGACGAAAATAGATTTCTTGCTGTGACTTAACAATATTACTAGTGTGATCAATTGCAAACATGCTTTGGCTCACCGTCCCGAATTCTACCCAAGCAATAACGACTGCACAATATGGACACCAATATGTTATTGTTATGTCGATGAAATTTGCGCTGCAATGCCGCGAGCAAAATACAACTTTATAAGCCTTGAAATAACAACTAAACACTCACTCCGCTGCGTTTGGATTTCAGAAACTGCGCTTTGTCAAATTCGAAGCAGCTGCTAGACACCATTTCTCAATTGGAGATGGACATTTGTGCGGAGAGCTACTCTTTCATGTGGTCGAGACAGAGCACGTGGTCAATAAACGTGAAGCAAACTCGTTTTTTTAACGGAAGATCATTTGATCATAAAACCGACTCCTCGATATTGAACTATGTCACTCGGATGATGCGAAACGCTCAAAACGGCAGGGAAAACGTTGGACGATGAAACCTGTTAATGCTACTGAATGTCCGAATTATGTATGCCAGGCACATCCAAAGTCCGGACCGGGTGCCAGAAGTAGACATAACATCTTCATGAAATACCGACAAGATAGCGCAACGTTGGTGCGTCCGGCTTCTTGATCGGTGGGCCTGGCCAGACCAAAGACCTGATCAGTAAAATGGTATCTGTGGCTTCCCCGCCTGGCGCTCAGTATTACCAGGATAGCATGGAGGGGTGGTACGAGACTTAGAAATCCTTACAAATCTATATGTGCACCTTGCTGATCCAGCGGCATACGTAGCCCACATCATGCATTTCGGTATGCATACGCAGTATGCACAGATCGTGTGCAATGTGCATGTACAAATTGTACATGATGAGTCGGTGTAGACTATATGCCGCAACAACACCAAAGAAAAATATATATAAGTATATAACGACCTAAATACATATAGATTACATTTAGGGAGATGTGTCAACCATCTAAAATTATTCATTTGGTAAAAAATGTTCGATCTTGAAAGTATTTTCGGATTTGCGATGGACTTCACTGCGTGCTAAATATAATGTTACACCGTACAGGCCGTTAATGCAATAGGCTACTGATACGGCAAGACAGAAGATTACAATTCTTTGAATTCGTTGTGCGCAAGTGCATTTCATGCGGCTACATACGCCTATTGCATAAATAGATTTTAGGTCCGAGAGTTTGGGATTACTGTCGATTTACGGCTCCTTAGCCGTTGACATGAAACACTCATACTCATACGACAGCTATCAAGGAGCTACAATCTACAGTGGGCACAGGGAACCAATTTCAATTCATTTTAATTTAATTTATTGCTATTATTTTCATCATTTCAATACACCACAACTCCCACCGCCTATTACAGAGAACAACAGCTAAACTACATATAAGTATCTGTATATCCTCAGTCTGTACTTATTATCAGCCAAAATAGAGAATAGAGTGCGAAACCTCAGGAAGTTGAAAGTAATTGATATCAGCCCACTTACACATCCATTAGGTACAATTTAAGCTTGCGCCGATGGTTGACGAGAAATATCTACTTATAAACCATATTAAAATTCGAATTAAATGATACAAGAGGTTTGGTTAAGGTGAGCAAGACCATAATGAGCAGTCTATAGAACATTTCGAATCATAAGTGCATTGCTCATTGCCGCGCCGTCGATTTAGCACTCTCACTATAGAAATTAAACATGGAACGGCAACGACCGATTTTGCAGCTTCGTTCCGCTTCGCCGAGGCTGGAGTGGAGAATTGTTTTGCGTAAGCGACTGTAGGATTTCTGGCAATCCAAAAGCTATCTTCCCGAGCGCAGAAATTATTGAATCTGGTCTTGATCGAAAGCTACTGTTGCACCGATTCCGAAAATATAAATTAAAATATTGATCAGGCACTGATCCACCTAGAATCTGTCCTCCAAGTCTGAAATATCGGCATTTTTCAAAACAATCGGGTAACCGCAACACAATGGCCATAACAATGACCCGTTGCGACTCTCCGATTGTTCGAACAATGCCGATATTTCAGACTTGGAGGACGGATCGGTCGTTGCCGTTCCATGTTTAAAGGTCAACTGCATCTCAAAAATGACTTTGCCTTATTTCGTACATTGTGTGGTTAGGAATATGAATAAAATAATGAAAATTGAAAATACCTTATAGTTTTCAAGTAATTTAAATTATAAATCGAAAAGTCAAAAAACGGAAACGAAACCATTCAGCCATGAAATGACGTCATGTAACTGACACAGCAGAAGTCTTGATACCTGGTTTGCATAAGGTTATCCCTGTTGCTGTGGATTTGAGTATTTCAGTGTGATCATGAAAGCTGTTAAGAAGATGAGGAATTGAGGTAGACGTTATGTCGCGTATGGCTGCTACAATACGCAATATGCGGTACTCAAAGTGTCCTTACATCGCTTTCACAAGCCATATGCCGTCAGCCGACCGGACGCCTATAGCTGATTAGCTGAACAGTGCGGAACACCATGAAGACCAAAATTGCGCACAGAATCATATTCATGCGCGGATCACTTCCAACCATCTTGCTTCAATGAAGTATCCGAGATACACAAGCTAGTTGACTACCGAACAAAGGCAACTATCGCATGTACTCCCGTCCACACTTTATTTTCACGGAGGAATACCGGTACTCCTCTAAAGCTACGTACTGTCCGAAATCGGTAAGTGAAAATGTATTCAGTCAGCTAGTACTATAAGACTGTAACTAACCGTTTCTATTAGTATTGACTGTGGTAGTAACGAAAGTAGTTATTGTTTGCACTCAAGTATACATGTAGAATTAAGTACGGTACCGTATATGCCTTCAAAAACTTTTGAAGTGGAAGTATTCTAAAATTAAGCCACTTCACTCATTGAATGAAGTAGTGGCATTAGTTACTGAAAAGGGAGTATGTAACCAGCTGACTGCATGACCTGATGGTTACGTCGCTGACCTTCTTTTGTGCCAATATGGAATAGGTGTCTCGTGCACACCAAAGATTCCTCTGACTGCACACAGGTGTGACGCCGAAAACCGCCATGGCACACCAAAGATATTGCGCTAAACGTACCGGGATTCCAACCTGGCTTTTATGGACTCCGTGGATAATTGAAAAGGATGCGACTCGAGCCAAAACTATATAGAAGTGAGATGACTTGTGACTCGGAAATTTGCCACTTGGCTACAACCCTGATAAAATCATAGACTGATGAAGCTGTAGCCTATGAGTCAGGAAGCCTACTTATCATGTAAGCAGCAAAAGCAACACGATAATACCCATGATCCATTACTATATCGTAATCTATGTCCCTCTCAAGATGTTGGCAGCTCAGCGGAGATGAGAAAGTACCAGTATCACCATAACTGTCGTTAAGTACTCTGTTAACTGTTCAAAACAACCCTTATAAGATTTCACCATATTCACAAGCCATACGCATCATTGTAGGATGCAGTTTGCAATCCTATATTTAATGATACTTGAGAAGGAATACTGCCTTCAATCTGACTGTGTTATAACACCTTGTGATATTTTTTTGCCTTCTCTAGATTACTGCAATGAAGAAGTCAATGCACTCGTCAAAACACGACCAGGAACGGCAGAGTGCATCAATTTTATTTGAGTAGCGGCATCGTCAAAATTAGCTCGGATGATGATATTGCTGGACACAAAACCCGATATGTTTCTCTTCCTGATACAGTAGCAGTGTTGATGGATTAGTTTGTTGCATTTACTATTTTCAATAAAACTATTTTCATGCGCAATGAAGCATTTCAAAATTGAAATCCTTTGAAACTACTGGATGTGACTTTTGATCGGATGGCAGTAACGACATGCGCAGGCAGGATTTTCCGTGTTGTTTTCTGCAGAATCCCCATAGCAATCGGACGAAATTCCTGTGCAGTGTTTCTCAGCTTCCTGAAAAGTGTAGTGTTAGGAAATTACTTGGCAACGGACTCGCCGTTTCATCTTAATGAGGCTCATTCACTCATGCATCAAACTAGATGTTATAATTCTGTGGCCATAATCCTGTTCATATCTATAGTAAGACATCTTCAATGCATCACCATCCCAACAAGCTGATTGAAATCATGGTAATGCTGTGATTCACTCTTATTCTGTCAGCACAAACTCTCCCTCATAGTTGGCATTTAAGCTGGCAACCTCCATATTAACACCTGTGATTGATTGTAGCAAGATTCCTAATTGAAACGAAGTAATCCACCAAATTATACATAGGCCGCTACCATACTGCATTTCATTTAGCTTTTACGCTGATCACACTACAGATTACCAACCGACCCATCATACGAAGCTGATAGGGGTTCCACTGATGTGGGATCGAGCGAATCACCACCTGAAGCGCGTCCGCATTTCATACTTACATTCAAGTACTCAGATTCAGTTTTAACACCATACAAGCGAGTCCTTCGCCATACAACTAACTCAAATATTCGCCTAGCGTCTTGGCGAACACACAATCACACATATCCGCTGTGGTGAGAATAGAGATGTCATGTACTTGACGTCACAATGCACATTCTGCTTTTTCTGTAAACATGTCAATATTGGGACTTTCAGTCAAAATTACGGCAATTTCTGATTGAGTAGAAACACGGAAAGTCGGTAATTTAGGTATAAAATAAAGTTCTGAACATGATTCCGCAAAGTTGTCTATAGAGATGCAGTTGACCTTTAATTTCTATACTCTCACGCTCGCCACGTCGCTGCTCACTTGGTCCTGAGCTGCGGCACAGTAATTCCAGATGAAATTGTTGCGTCACTATGGAAAAATCTGTCACGAACCAAAATGAGAGACTGATTTTGGGGTGTTCCAGGTCCATAACCAGCATAAAAGTCATATTTTCGAAATCAGTACAGCGTCAGCTTTTGATTAATACCCGCTTTATCAAATTTAGCGCTCAACAAGCCGATCAAAATTGCCGTAAATTTGCCTTTGGCCGAATGGAAACTATGACGTACCCCAAACGCAGTGAGCCGTTCGATTTCGCTGCGTCCACGCCATTTTGGGACCATAGTGTCCTATATGGTGTGGACACAAGCTAATATAACGGCTCAGTGAAATTAGTCTACGTCATACTTTCCATTTCGCTAAAGGCAGTTTAACGGTGACTTTTGACCGAGAGCGAAATTTGATAAAACGGGTTTAAACCGGAAGCTACTGCGGTACTGATTGCGAAAATGTAAATTTTATTCTGCTCGTGGTCCTGGAACCCCCCAAAATCAACCTCGAACGTTACATTGTAACGGAGTTTGGTATTGTGACGCAACAATGCCACCTGGGAGCAGGTGAGGAGCAGCTCAAACCGCAAGCGTATTGGCCACACTAAGCTGTATAAATTGGCCATTGTTCCTCAATCGATTGAGCATTCACATTCTCACTCTCGTGCGCACTTGCTCCTGAGCTGCTCAGACGGCGTAGTTGCGTCACAATGCCAAACTCTGGTACAATGCAACATTCGAGGCTGATTTTGGGGGCTTCCAGGACCCCGAGCAGAATGAAATTTATATTTTCGCAATCAGTACCGCGGTAGCTTTCGATTGATTCCCGTTTTATCAATTTCACTGAGCCGTGAAAGTTGCTTGTGTCCACACCACATTGGACACTATGGTAGGGCACTATGGTGAGATTGTGAACTGTGAAAAGTCACAGCGAAATCTTGCGACAGAACGGCGGCGACGTTATTTTAGCTGGATGGCGCACGACGAACTTCCAATTACAAGTTACGGCTCGGGCAGTTACGTGCGAAGAGTTTAGCATAAGTTTACGCGACTATAGATTTTCTGGCAGGAGTGTCAGTATAGTCTAGAGAAGTCATCACATGTTTGGGATAAATTGAATATCGCAGTAAATATTTTAGGAGATTATTCATACGCTACAGGTCAGATTTTCGCTTCCGTTGGCATTTAGGAATTTCCTAAGATACTGTAGCTGTGATATATTGTCGGACTGGGTTCTTACGGTAAGTTCTAGTTATCGTAGACTCCGGTGCAACCGTCTCACATTATCTACTTGATACATAGGCTTCTCGAAGCAGTGTTGGGACGACTCGAGTCAACTAGCTAAAATGACTTGAAATGACTCGGACTCGTAGTTTCACAAACGCAATTGGACTCGTGACTCGAAGCAAAGTTTTCTAATTTTTCAGGTCATCAACCAAGCATTCGGTGTCGACTAATTCGCAGTATACCTGTACAGTGCTCAAGCTCAGTACTCACCGTAACGAACTTCTTGTATGGTTTTATAGCCAACCGTTCCAACTTAAGCGTTTATGGCACTCGTCAATTGCACTGGTTAACAACATGAAAAATATATTCTTAGGCAGATCATCTTTAGGATTCGTTCCTGGGGTTTTCAAGGTTGCCGATTACGAGTATCACATTAGTTTTTCCAGATTGACTTTAGATTAGAAGATACGTATACCCCTGATTAGCCCAAACTACTGTATTTGCTCCCTAAGTTTTTCACTTGGTAGGAAGTAAATCGCAGCTTTTTTACTTTATACTGCGAATATATAGATAACACTGGTCAACACATATTTTTAGGCAGACAACGTAAGAGTGGTTTTGGGTTTTCCGAAGGACACTGCTTCCGAATATGACCTTAGTTTTTTCAAATTGACTCTTGTTGTGGAGATAACCCACGGGGCTATTTTGACAAAAATCTCCCATTTTTGCGGTAATAACTAGATATTAAATTGGTTCAGTCGTACTATAAAGTTTAGAAATTCAATCTACTTGTTATTTTTACTCACAGAAGACTCTTTTAAATCACAATACAGCATCAGCACTATATTTAGGGGTAATAGATTTTTCATAGTTACAGACTTTCACGGATATCACATATCAGGTACATACATAAACTCCAGTCATGTATATAAGTATACCTAGATACTCAAATAACGTGGCATTAATTCAATTAGTTTTACGTCAACCACTTATTGCAAATTTGAAAAAATCAGTTGGAATATAATTTTATTAATTTTGTTAACGCACAATTGTTTTTTGTACGATTTTCGCCCGTAAGCTTTTTAGTGCAGTTTGTCGAAAGGTTCCGGCAATGGTCTGCAATAATATGTTCAATTGTTCATCTCATCTGCCCTGATATCTTTCTTTTGTTGTTCTGATGTCTTGGTGGAACCTCTCCCCTTGCTAATGAACAAGATAATCTGGAAATATATCAAGATGACTGAACAGGGAGTGAACTTTTATGCTCATGTTTGTGCTCAAGTGTATGATATGCAGATACGAATTTTCGGACCAACTGTTTTTAGTTGGGTGCTTTGTGATCATCTGAAAAGTTTTATTTACTACATCCTAGGAGAAATTACATGCAGTGAACTCTTTCCTAATGTGAAACTGGAATCTTTCATTTTTATTCGAATATACCAGATACCAGATCTAAGATTCTCGTTTGATAGGGTTACTTGGTATACCCACTTTGTTGACTCAGCGGAAAATTATCCATTTACCAGTCAAAAGAAATGAGATGCCTATGAGTATTGAAGTTGAGCTTTTCAAGGACAAATTTTATAGTTTTATACTCCTCTTTAATTTTGGTAGAATGACCAATTGATATAGGAGGATATATGTTTTCCGTTGTGCAAAAGTACAATTTTTAGGCTGGACAAACTGCTTTTTTGACAAACAAATATGTCGCATCATGTCATGATAATATTGATAGAATAACTGAGAACGACATGACGGTTCTTCATAGTCAATTAACTATTTATGTGCAGTAAAAAAATTAGAAAAAACTACGATTTTCCTTCTACCAAGCGAAAAACGTAAGGGTAAATACAGCGATTTTGGGCTTTTTAGGGGTATAGATATCTTCTGACAAAGAGCCAATCGGACAAAACTAATCTGATATTCGTAATCAGCAACCTCAAAAACCACAGAAACGACTCTTATATGTTCTGCCTAAAAAAAATTTTCATATTGTTGACCGGTGTAATTGACTAGGAAGAACCACCATGTCGTCATCAGTTGTTCAATCAATATTAACATGAATGATGAGAGATCTCTGTTCGTCAAAAAAGCAGTTTGTCAAGCCTGAAAATCATACTTTTGCACAACGAAGGTATATTTTCTCCTCTACCAAGTGGTCATTCTACCAAGATGAGAGAGAGGAGTATAAAGCGATCAAATTTGTCCTTGAAAGGCTTAACTACAATACTCAGTCATATGCGTCTCATCCCTTTTGACTTGTAAATGGACAATTTCCTTGCTGTTTCAACAAAGTGGGAAGTATGCCTATCAAACGAGAAGCTTGAAGCTGGTATCTTCGATGGACCTGAGATTCGAATGCGGGTGCAAGATTCCAATTTCGCATCAGGAAAGGAGCTCACTGCATGGAATTCCTGCTAGGATGTGGTAAATAAAATTTTTCGGAGGATCGCAAAGCACCCAATTGCAAAGAGTGGGTCTAAAAATGGGTATCTGCACATGGAAATCATCAATTGTATTGTCACTACAAACTGGACGCTGTATATTAAACTCGCGCCTCCATCGCATGAGTGGTCACGGCAGTGGTCTTTGCGAGACGTGCAGCGTACCAGAGACTGTCGATGATTTTTATTGACGTGTTCTCGATACGATCACCAGAGACAATATTTAAAAACCGTAGCCGAACATAGCAGAGTGAGCTTTAACTTGGAATGTCTGTTAACTGATCCGCACATGGTTATTTCGATCTTAGAATTTGTTGTATTGAGTATAGACATATCTCATTTAACTATCGCTCCTCCCGGCCTAGTGCACAAGACCTTAGTAGTCGAACACCATAAAACCCCTTATACATACATACATACATACATACATACATACATACATACATACATACATACATACATACATACATACATACATACATACATACATACATACATACACACACACACATACATACATACATACATACATACATACATACATACATACATACATACATACATACATACATACATACATACATACATACATACATACATACATACATACATACAAGGGGGAAGGTTCCACCAAGACATCAAAACATTAAAAGAACGATATCAGGGTAGATGAGATGAACATATTATGCCAGAATATTGTTGGAACCTTTCGAGAGACTGCACTAAATTGCTTACAAGCGAAAATCGTACATGAATCAATATGCGGAGTCTTACACTTGTTGGAATTGAACCAAATTTGGTGTGCAGCGTTCTTTAGGGTAACCTGACAATATAATCAGTGACTGGATGGAATCCGGGAAAAAAAGTTAATTTTGAACAGCCCTACTGTTCAATAATAACTTTTTTACCGAATTCCAGCCATTCACTGATTAAATTGTCAGGTTACCCTAAAAAACGCTGCACGCCAAATTTGGTTCAATTCTGACAAGTATAAGACTCCGCAGATCCAATTAAAAATTTTAATTTATTAGGGAAAATTAAAAAAAAAATTCGAATATTTTCTGTCAACCCCATAAAATTGTTGAGCTGTCTTCAAAGATTTCGAACTTTTCCTCTCTCTTCAAAGACGATGCAAAACAAAGTTGCCTCGATTCCAACTAGTAGAAGCGGAGTTATTTGAGATTTTTGTTGATAATTCTCGGATTATCACCGATCAAGGATACGCCTACACTTGTACCTACCAGTTATCCCCAACCTTTTTTGGTGTCGGAGCCGCATTTCAAATTTCAGAGTACGGTTGGAGCCGCACGAATACACTCATTAGGTATAACAAAAATTTTAAAGCATGAAAGCACATACCAAAGAATAGCCTCACTAACAAGAAAAAAATACACAAATCAATTTAATGTCCAACTTGGCATTGGCTTTGAGCTTCAAGAAGGGTATCAAAGCGAGGCGTAACTGCAGAGAATGCAGTTCGCAAAAACTGCTTGAGGTGGTCATCTGTCAATCTATTGCAACATTAATTTTTGATTCTGGCCATTTTGCTAAAAAGTGCTTCACGTGTACATAAATTGATCACAATAGAGAATCGTTTATCTGGGTATTGGTTATCAAGTCGGGATACTTTGCCTCGGAACTTGACTTCAAAATTCCAAGTAAGTCTTCACTCTTAAATAATTGCTTGAGCTCGATATCTGACTGCATGTCTCGCAACTCAAGTTGAAAATTACTAGGGGGTGGTGGCCACATTATATGCGATAGCATTTGAAAACATTTTCATCATGGGCAAGCAAGCATTCATTCCGTCAATGCGTCGATTTTTGAATATGAAGTTAATTTTTGTTTGTTATAAATTGATTTTTTATTATTTTTGTGGGATTTTCAAACGTCAATGGGAGCCGCAAGAAGGCTAGCTAGGAGCCGCGGTTGTGAATCACTGATCTATACTTTAAGTTGCATTTAAAACAAACATGTTTAGAACAAGGCCCTTGCTTAAAACATGTTTTTTATTGTCTTTTTAAGCGATGACGTCACGAATATTCAATTGTGACGTCATAGGGGATTGACATTGACAATTGAAAATATATGGTAAGTATAGCTCCTTTGACAAAATATCTACGTACTATAGCTGTTGAACTGACTATTTTGAGGGTTCCAACCATCCCATATCGTATATGTCGGCTAAATCGGGTGATAATCATCGTCCGTAGGCTCATACAACATGTTTTTCGAAAGTATTGACACAATTATGGCATACAGCTGAACAGTATATTCATATTGAAATGAAACCGAATATTTTCGGCTGACACTCGTCAGGGGTAATCGTCAGCAACTAGTAGAGAATTGGAAAGAACATTGTATATCAACAATCCTATCAACATCGTATTATACAGTGCTCGCGTACCTTCTACATAAATTACGCGCGCTGCAGGCAGTCAAAAAACATTTCCGTCACTCATGACGTCATAATGACGTATTTGACCTATTCTAGCCGTAATAGCAAATACTATTAAACTAGGCATTATCAGCTAGGGTTAATGGGATGCATGGAATTGTTTTTTCACCACCAATCGCAAGAAGAACAACATAATAAAATAGCAGCAAACAAAAAACGTCAATTGTTTTAATGCTGCAATGGCTGCATTTGCTTATTTTCCACTAGCTCAGCGGTTCTCAAACTTTTTTAGACACGTCTCCGTTTATGATAGTGGAAAATTTCTCGCCCCGCTTATCGTCATATCACAAAATGCAACCAGAATGCTAGCAATCCCAACGAATAATTTGAAGGCATGGAAGATTATGACAGTTGATAAGAGAATTCTCAAATATGCTATTAGGACTATACACAGAGTAGAAACAATGAATTGGAAGTAAATCGCGCGAAGCGCGAAAAAAATTTGCAGTTGGCCGCAGCTTCGCGCCTCCCTTCAAATGCTTTCACGCCCCCCAGTTGGAGAACCACTGCACTAGCTGGTCGATGGGTGGCATATGTTTGCTCACAGCGCATCGAAAGTCATGTCGCAGTGATGCTACGATTCAAGTGCAGTTTTACTATTTTTTGCGTTCTAAATGCGAACACATTCACATCGCGATGACGTTACATGTCGACTTGGTGAAAAAGTGATATTGTTGCGAGTGAATATTGTTCTTGGGTTCGCCCTAACTTCGAATGAAATCATTGCACGACACCCCCGGAAACAACGAACACCTTGAGAACAACGGGAGTGCTATATCTGTGATTTTTCGAGTGTAGTGATTTTAGTACTTGCTTAATGATTAATGAATAATACGATACGCTGAATGGAAAATGATGAAGCTCTTTACCTCCAAGAAGCTCTTCGAATACAAAAGTGATAAGTTTCATCATTTTCATTTTGTTTAATAAAGTCCGGCTGGCTGGTGCGAATGAATTTTTTTTTAAAGTGCGAATGGAGCTCAAAAAGGTTGAAAAGCACTGATATAGGCTATCATTTCACAGAATTGGGGTTGAAATTGACAATATGACGCCACGTGACGTCATGAGGTTCACACCATCTCTATTACTTAGTTTAGCAGCTCAACGTATGTGAGGGTGATACATCGCGATACTGCGTGCATTCTCTACTTTCGTATCTCGATTCACAAGCGAATCAATCTGTACTTCAATTATACCTTGATTCGAAAACTAGTTTTCGCTTGACTCGAGTCACTTCCAAAAAATCGATTGACTTGACTTGAATTGACTTGACTCGAGTAAAAATTAGCAATGTCTCGATATGATTTTGTCTCGAAGGTATATTGTAGTGAGTGGTTCCCAAAACTGACTGTAAAAGAAGGCGACATGAATGAAATCTAAGGGGGAGCGAAATTTTTTAAATCATTGAGTGACATCAGAAACATCGATTGTGATGTAGGGGAATCGAATTAAGTCATAATCCTGATTTGAAAGTTCGTACGGACATTCGCGTCCTTCGCCATCACTCTGGCTATGCGTCCACGTCCACCTATATTTTTTGCTCTCTCAAAAACCGCAGGCTTTTTAAAGTTACAATTGAATAGTATATATTCATGTTGAAATGAACCCGAATATTTTCGAGGGGTAATCGTCAGCAACTGGAATTGGATAGCATTGTATATCAACAATCGTAACACTACACAAAATATGACGTCACCGGCATGAAATTTCGAATAACCGGGCCGAAGAGAGCGCTTAACCACAATGTACTATTTTTGGATGGTATGCGAGTTCGGTAAGAAAACTTTGTGTTGCGAATTATGACAAATTTCCTCGTGCCGTACCATTCCTTACGAGTTCGCGTGCCATCTAAAAATAGTGCATTGAGCTTATAAGCGCTCTCTTCGCCCCAATTATCTGAAACTTCATGCCTGTGACGTCATATTTTGTGATACGCTTGTTGATATACAATGTTCTTTCCAATTCTCTAATAGTTGCTCCCGATTACTCCTGGCGAATGTCAGCCAAAAATATTCGGGTTCATTTCAATTCTATATTGAAGTTCTGTACCCCGAAGAAGCTCTTCTGAAAGTTGTTTGTTTAGGGCTCAATGAAATTTTTGTAATATTGCAATCAACAGCTGGGCAGATCAACCAAGTACATAATCAATAGGCACTATGATGGTCGCACATAGTAAGCAAGGATCTCTAGAAATCCCTGATATTAGGGTTCCATTTTGGTGTCTGCTGGCTTAACACGGACTCTACATAAGACGAACCATAATGCATTTCAATTCCGTAACGCGTCCCTTCTGTCTCATCTACTGAATCACGAGCTCATTGAACAGATGTCATGGTTTAATCCAGTGCCGTATGCTTAGAATTAACGGGGCAGTTTTACCAGAATTCTGATGTGCGGCATTATCATATGTAAACTCATGGGAGGGAAACTGCTGGTGTATTCACGCCAAATATCTAAATGCCAAAAATGACCTTCATGCACGTCGAGAAACACTAAACGGCAATTAGTAAATCGAAATCTATAAGTTGCCAAAAGGACTCCATTGCATTTTTTCTAGCATGGCTTGAAACTCTCTATGTTGTTAGCCATTCGGGGTGAGTCGTGAAAATACTAAAGAAGTTATTCGTAAACAACTTCAGGCAATTGCAGCAAATTGTCTAAATTTCATTGCAAAGTAACTATATGTGTTTCTATACCAGAACAACGGGATTACGTTTGAATACTCCTTCTTTCCGCCGGGATATCTTTATCTCCGCTTATACCGCCTTAGGCCTAAAACTCGCAATCCTGAGTTTCATACTTGAAATTCAGATGTCAATCGCGACCGTTTCCAAGGATAGAACTGAGGAGAAGAAGAATGGATTTGTGGCGGATTTGAAACTAGATTGTAATTTAGAAGACCAGATGCTTTCGACAATTAGAAGACCCAATGTTTTCGAAGCTTGATATACGAAAGAGATGAAGTATATGCGGCCGATCTTAGGGGGAATTCTATTTGCCGCGACCTACTTCGTGTTGACGACGCTAGACTTTATCGTTTGTAGACACCAAATGAAATCAACGATCACTCTGCCTAAATCCTACGAAAGATCCAAATCGCCATGGATCCCAACAGAGTCAAGTGTTGGACAGTCAAATTTGGAACTCGACAAATGCATGGATGCCGAAGTTGACTGGACCAGTACAGTAAAACCCAAATACGAATTGGACCGGAATAAATTTCTAATACCAACTCTTCTCGGTGGACCTAACAATCAAATGATGGGGTTCCACCAGAGTGTTCTTTTGTCCTTGATTCTCAACAGGTAATATAATAGTTCGGTAATAATATCATCTAGTGTATACGCGCAATGGTGACATGATATTTCAATATTACGTTACTGAGCATTCAGTATATTGTATCTAGTGCACGGGTCTAACGACTACGACTAAGAAATCAAGTAACGTTATTCCACGACCGACCGTAAAACACAAGAAGGGAACAAAATTGGAGGTCCATATGACTATACATAGCCAATACTGAATAAGCAAATAGTTTTAAATATGCGTAACACATTATGGTAGACGGCTGTCCGCGTTTCCGCATTATGAACATGAACACTGAAGTAATACGTGGTTGATGCAGATGGTTGTAGCCACAATAATATGATTTAATAAAGTGCAACAGATTATATACAATAGCAAGTCGAGATCGGGGCACTGTCATGTATAATTGTATATAGTTACGTCTCACACACCTTTAAGCGTATAAAATATGCGAGGAGCGGCAACAGTGAACAAAAGCATTCTGGTACCTTGGGGCTACAACAATTATGTCATTTCCATTGCTAATTAATTCATAGTAAACTATTGTCACTTTGGAACTCCTATATTCGATGAACTCTAAGAACTAAGGCTATGAACTCCATATTATGATTAGCGATAACGGTTGATCGTTGTTTCGGCAAATCCTAGAATAGTAGCGCGATCTTGCTTCGAACAAGACATTGGTACGATGCGAAATTACGATATTTTTATGGTACCGCAGCGTAACTTTTCGGACTTCTTGCTAGGGATTTGGAAATGTCAATCAGTATTATGATGCAGAAGTGAAATAATACAGTCTACGTTGCTGACTGCGCCACCGCATAGAACAACTGTTGTCATAGGACGGCATAGGCAGTTTGTTTATTCTTTTACAGTATATCGACAACACTGAAAACTCCTTCGAGGTGTATTTGTAGAAGGATGTACGTTAGAAACTATTCTAAAAAGAGATATGCTATTCCACATGCATATACCTGCGGTAGAGCATTTTCATTCGAAGTCGATTTTTTTATTGGCAATGTAGTAAACTCATTTGAAGTGCTTTGTAAAAAGAATTTGATCCGAATTTATATTTTCGGGAGATATGCATATCACCGCTCTGAGGACATATTGTAGGGATGGTGTGAACCTCTGAAAGTTTCAGGTTCGTGTGAAAGCGAAGTTTTTTGAAAGGTCCTGTGTGAACGCGAACGTGAACCTCATGACGTCACGTGACGTCACATTGCTAATTCCAACCCTACATATCAGTGAAGTGATAGCCTATATTAATTTACGCGATACCTATAGCGACGACTCGGGCCACATAATGCTGAAGTACATATTGACGTATTAAACGTCGTCAAATGTATCAACTGGGGCAATCAAATGATATAATAATCCCATAAAATCAATAACTTCCGTCGCTTTGCCAACAATTTCGACGACGACTTGCAAGGGAATATAAGCTTAGGTCTTAACGGTCTAGACCAGACCGGACTATGTATTCGGCGTCTGAGTATTGCTACGTTGATATTGAGCAGAGTGTAAAACGGGTTTCTATACGTGTTAGCGATATTACCCCATTAACAAGTTATACAGCCACGCACGGATTTGGTTTTTTATGATACAATAAACATATGAAATCAATATTGACCCCGTACCCCTGCTAGATTTTTTGTATCAGACAACGATATCAACTTCATTGATTGGTTGAATAAGCACCATTCGCTGACTAGCCACATGACTGTAGCGTATTCGCCCTTGATATTGTGTGATTGCGGGTCAAGCTCCCAGCAAAAAGTCACTCAATATTCGAGCAAACTATTGTAACAAAGCAAGTAAAATTTTTGAGGTTGTCAAGGTGCATGCTCGTTTCGTGTTAATTTTTTTATGCTGCCAGCGCCATTCATATAGTGGCCCGCAGTTGAAATGCAATAAATTTCAACCAAAGATGTTATAATGAAGTGAAAATTGTAATATGTGAAAAGGGTTCACACTGCAGAACCTGCCAACGTTCGTTTGCGAACGTGAACCTCTAAATTTCTGAGGTTCACACACAGAACAGAACGCGAACATGAACCTCACGTTCACACCATCCCTAGTATATTGATTATAAGTTGGATTAAGTCGCATATTCCACTCGCGAATGATTTGCAGTGGGACCCTTGTTCCGTCAACATGTGTTCGTGCTCATTTTTACTTTTAATTGATGCATTGGGAGCGAAAATTGAATATCCATTCGTTATTTTGCTGCCGTGTTGCTGTACCGTGACCAATGTGCTCGTTCATCCGAAATGCGTATAATGTATTGCATGGTACGATAAAGATACGAAAGTACGGTGCGATATTTTATAATAACGTACCAGTCCGGCAAGAAAATAAATCGTGTTACGAATTAGGATAAATTTTATCGCGCCGTACCAATTCCCTGCCAACGAATGGTAGTATAATAGGCATGAACAATTATGGAGCGGATGTACGACTTTCCCTTAAGTTGGAGATTATGCGCTTAAATCGGTGACATGACAGATCATACACTGAGTTGCACATAAGCCATACAAGATAAAACAAAACCAGCTAAAACGTCATATGAAGTAAAAATTTGGTATCGAGGGACTAGACCGATGGAAACTTCATTGTCAATACTATGATATAGAGTGGGACAACTAAAACATTTTCAGCTTTTCCGAATTAGATTAGAATTAGCATTATAGCTACACAGTGTTTTCCAAATTCAACTAGACTTAGAAATATAGCTACGCGGTTTTTATAACTTAGATTCGAATTATCAGAATTATTAACTACACGAAAACTTGGAGATTGAATTAAGTTCAGTTCGTATCAAATCAGAGTTCTTTACCATCAGCATGAAAATGGCGAATGTTTGTACATCAAGCTTGACTCGTTTTGCACTGTACAGTTCTCCTATAGCATACTCAGGAAAACTAGTAATTAGATTAGAATTAAAATTAGAGCAAAGGAACATTTTACGAATTGGATTGGAATTAGATTTCCGGCGTTTCGCTCTAATTACTCTAATTACACAATCAACATTATCTAGTTGTCAAAGTCTGCTATGAGGGCTCCTCTTTATTCTCAGAACGCTTGTGATTCCTGTGTTTTACGAGCACTCAATTGACAATAAGTTCTACCTGAAAGCCGTTCCTGCGGAACACCGGATCAACATAGCGAAACTGCGAGGATTACTGTCAGTCATAACTCTGCGAGAAGCGGTAAGGCTATGCCGCTCCAGGATCGACACGATCTTCGCCGACAAATATTTCAACGTCGGGGTAAGTCTGAATTAGATGTTTAAAATATAGAAGGTTTGATTTCAGTGTTGTCCTTGGCTGATTTCGCGTTACAAATGTTTCGACGGGTGAGAGAGAGGGAGAGAAAGAGAGATGAGAAAGAATTTTTAACCGCGCGACTACACCAAACCTTACTTAGGCTAATTTCATTTTGGTACAATCTGCCAATGTTCCCATTTCGATTTCTTCAGCGGAAGGAGATTGCGCTACTGATGAGAGTTTACATGCAAACCGGACTTTCCGGAGTTAAACTAATCGACGGGGTCGGGGACGAAGAGATTCGAGCAATATCAGAATACATATACGGTGAAAAGGGTTACACCAGAAACGGTACGTGTATGTAATTTGGTATAATACTATAGGAAAAACTGCCAAAATCCGAATTGCCAAGTCTAAGGTATACTTTGTATCACTTCATACGTCGTTTGGAAATCTATACCGACAGATATGCGGGCATGTTAGCGTCTTCAGACAGCGTGCGAAAATCCGCGCCGTGATTATGAAGTGACTGCACACAGCGCGCTGGGGTCGGTATAGTGAACGTCGATATTCCGATTCGGCTGAGGGTTGTATAGGCTATATAATAAAGCAGGCAAATTTACCAGTCATTCCAAGGTTGGGTGGTTTCC
The DNA here is from genome assembly GCF_051294905.1 of Botryllus schlosseri. NCBI lineage: Eukaryota > Metazoa > Chordata > Ascidiacea > Stolidobranchia > Styelidae > Botryllus > Botryllus schlosseri. Next base: position 19,030,931 of record NC_137245.1, on the reverse strand, counting down.
ACCTATTGTAATCTTATCTGGGATCAATTGGTAATATCATGGAAGATTTAGGGCTACTAGATGTGATCCAGTTGATCTATGCTGGAAGCCCAACAGCCAGCCACATCATGGATGGAGGATGTTTTGACAACGCAATCCGGCTCACCCCATCGATGCAGCTATCTATCGAAAAAATTGCCTTAACTGAGGATGAGCCTGGTGACATGAAGTCCTTCATGGAAAAGGCGGCTGATGGGGAAATGGGAGCCAGACACACCGAACCAGTAGTGCGAGGATTTGAGCGAAGGTTTGAAGAAACGTTCTATCGATTCGCAAAAACGGAAAGAACACCTGCACTTCGGGTGGAGTACCACTACTTGGCAGAAATGCCCAAGGTCTTTATCATGACTGAGTGACTCGCAGACCACAATGGGAATTTGTCCTGCATTGTTACCGAGATGCTTGACACCTGCAGGCCATCATCAGTGGTTCTCAAACTTATTTCCGCACGCCCCTAGATGATAGTCAAAAATTTCGCTCCCTCGCTTATCGTCACATCGAAAAATATTAAACATAGCAAGCAGAATGTTTGCATTCCCAATGCATTGTTTGGTGGTATGTGAAGTCGCGATTTCAGACTTCAAGAGCCATAAACATCACGGTTCAATAAACTTTGTACAGTCTGTGTGACGTAACTGTTATGTATCTGATCGCTGTTCAGTTTCGCCCTCGTTGCCTGCTTTGTATCAGTTGCTAATATTTTGACTATCAATCTTATTCAATCGTATTTACATCGCAATTTTTATAGATCCTAAAATAATTATTATGAATAGTCTGATTCGAAATTTGTAACTGTCCTCAAGGAAACACCGTCAAGTAAGTATATATTGATTTATCCGGTACTAAACAATTTGTGTTAATTCGCTGTGTATTAATGCTTTCAGAAAACCGTTTTTCGTCTGTGTAAAATAAAATCCAACGAAGCAGGCAGAAACGCGTCATCTTGGGGTGTTGGATAGGACAGTTATATATCCATTGTGTGTACGTGGAAGATTCCACCCCTCTTTCGCGGTTACATAAAGTTTTTTGACGATTCCACTCAACAAGTGCACCAATCAACAAAGAAAAACTCAACTGTTATTGTCATGGATTTCAACAACCAAACCAAAGATCCTGATCTGGATGTGACGCCGAGATGCGAAGAAGACAACAAAGTCACCAAAACAAAAGACAAACCAAAGTCTTCAAGGTCTCATGGTGCCAGATCAAAATCATCAGTTCAAACAAGATCCATGTCAAAGGCTTTAGAGCACAAATACTTGAAAGCAAAAAGTTCAAGCAAATCAAGTTCAAGTCATCGGTCATCAACAGGTACCGGTACTTCTACATCAAATCATTCAACTAAATCTCGCTATAGTGGAATGAATGTTGAAAATGTCGTAAATTATCACCGGAAACTGCAAGAAATAAGCTCTGCACGAGCAAAACAGGATATTGAAGATATTCAGGCTTCATTGAACACTGAAATACAATCAATTCAAAATCAAACTGCTTTGGCCCGAGCCAATCTACAAGAACAAAAAAAGAAGTTAGCAGAAGATCTACGAAAGAAACTAGACGAAGAAAAGAGGAAGTTGGAGGAAGAACAAAGGAAGTTGGAGGAAGAAGAACAAGAACTACAAAGACGGCAAAATCAACAATGTGAAATGATTAAACAAAGGATGCAGCAAAATGCTGACGAAACAGCTCGCCGTGTAAGACGAGAACATTTGCAAAATACATGTGAACTAGAACTAGAACTCACTAGACGAGGTGTATCAACGCAAAGTTCACCTCAACTGACAGCGGCAGAACTGCAGCCATCTGAAAACAGGAGCCTGGCTCCTCAAATAAGCAATGTTCCAGAACAACTACAGCAAGCAAGTGCTACTATTCAACCTACGAACAATGTAATAACTTCAACTGCTGAAGCGTCTACAAATGTCACTCCACCGATATCTTCAAATACTTCATACGCAGGTGTGGCTATTCCTTTTAATAGCATGTCTCACAGTTCTCGCCAAATGTCTAATGTTGTAGGCCTAAATGAGAATGTATGTGTGCGTGAAAGATCTAACAGTAATTGTGTGACTGCTCGTTTGAACGCATGCATTGCACCCAAAAATCAATCGCCTGTAATTGATGCCAAAAATAGTTGCCTTATTGTAGCACCTCCCATGATTGATACACGAATAACTCCTAATGTGCCTAGTTCCTTTGCATCTGGTAGCGTACAACCCTTTGTGCCAGCTTATTCAAATCAGGCAGCAACAGCAGGCTGCGCAGTTCAAACAACTGCAAACTCTGATCTCAATGTAAAGCCTAACCAACCGACAAACTTAATTCAATGTGAGAATCCGTATGTCATTCACCAGGTTAAACCCAGTGATCAAATTGTTCCATTAAAGTTGGAACCAAAATGTTTTAGTGGCGACCCAATTGAATTTGATACATTCAAGGAAATGATAAATGCTACTTTGAATCGTCAACCATGGTCGCAAAAGCAGAAGTTGATGCATCTTTTGCAATATACCCGTGGTATTGCCAATACTTTTGTTAAAGCTTGTGAGGATATGGAAAACTGCTTTGATGAAGCTCTTGCAGTATTGAGAGACAATTTTGGTCAACCGTTCCAAATAAGTGACCGCTACATAAACACTGTTATAAATGGCTCGAAACTCGTAGAAGGTGACAACGATTCTCTCCTCTTATTTCATGCATCGTTAACCGCCTGCACAAATAAGTTAACCAAATTTGGAAGAATTTGTGATGTTTCACGCTCCATGGTTGAACAAATTGCCGAGAGACTTCCCCCTTCTTGGCAGCCTGGTTGGAGAACCTTAGTGGCGGAGGTCACTTTTGACCTGAAAACCGAACTGACTGTTGAGCATGTAAATGACTATGTTCGCCAGAAAATTAGAGAAATCACTAGTAAATATACCAACCCTAATCATGAAATATCCAAGAAGCAAGTTACGGGTGTATTCAAAGCTGGCAAGCCAAAGGCATCATTCAGCACACAAGTTGTGACTCCAACATTGGAACTTTGCTTCATGTGCAACGAAAAGCATTTCTTGAATCAATGTACCCAGTTCCGCAAAATGCAGTATCCTGATCGCATTGAATTCGTCAAAACCAAAGGGCTCTGCTTCAAGTGTCTAAAGTCGGGACACTTCGGAAAAGCATGCAAACGCATTCAAGCTTGTATAAGGCCTGGTTGCAAAGGCAATCATACAACACTTCTTCACCCACCTGAAGAAAAGATAAAAGAGGTTGCTAACAAAACCTTGGATTCGGCAAATGAACAAATTGAAGGCCAAGGCAAAATTTCTGATTCAAAAGAAGCTACCTCTTTCTTCAGTGCTTCCTGCGATGACAATGAATATGATGATGATGAATGTGTGACTTTGAATGTAGTTCTGGCAAGACTACGGATCGTTGGCACTGACAAGTACATCGTCACCTTGGCATTGATTGATAATGCAAGCAATTGTTCATTCATATCTGAAGAACTGTTGAAACTACTCGGTCTCGCTGGGCCCGAGCGAAACGTAACTTTCCAAACAATCGAACCATCTAAAAATACCAAGAGGTCAACCATTGTTCGTGGTTTAGAGATTTCTGATTACGAGGGATCAGAATACGTACCTCTGAAGTCACTGATATCTACAGAGAAAATCGCTCTGGACAACGACCTGCGGCCAACACAAAGTGATGTACATCAATTTCAACAATTTGAAGACATTCCAATCCCAGATCTTTCTGGAGACATCGGTCTGCTGATTGGTAAAAACAACCCCAAAATTCATAAGCCTCTGGAAACTATATATGGACCTGAGGATTACTTCGCAGTGAAAAGTGCCATCGGATGGATGTTTACATGCCCAAAACAATCCGAACCTTTCAAACCTCACTCCTATTTCATTCAAACCAATCCAAACCCTTTGTGCAGGATGTGTCACGATGATGTCAATTCCATAGCAAATGACAAAACTGAACTCTCTGTAAATGATAAACTATTTATGGAAAAGGTGTCATCGACAATCCTACTTGACTCGAACGGGCACTACCAAATGGAATTACCATTGAAACATCCGGATTTAACACTGCCCGACAACAAACATCAAGCAAAACAAAGAATCAATTATCTGCAGAAAAGATTCCAAAAGGATCCAAAGTTCTTCGATGAATACAAAGTTTTCATGTCTGACATGATCACAAATGGATATGCCGAGAAGGTTCACAATGATGGGCCAGTTGGTAAAACCTGGTACCTGAGCCATCACGGTGTGTATCACCCTGAAAAGAAGACTATCCGCGTTGTTTTCGATGCATCTGCGAAATTCAATAACCTGGCGTTGAACGACCTTCTGTTACAGGGGCCAGACCTAACAAACAACCTTGTTGGTGTTTTATCGCGCTTTCGCAGAAATGAAGTTGCGATCCAAGGTGATGTTCGATCAATGTTTCACCAGGTTAAGGTTGATGAGTCTGATAGAGACCTGTTACGCTTCCTGTGGTGGAAGGATAATGACCCAAACCAACAACTTGAAACGTACCGCATGACTGTGTTTTTATTTGGGACTGTGAGCAGCCCTAGCTGTGCCAACTTTGCTCTACGAACTGTCGCTGAAGACAACAAAAATGCCTATGACATTGATGTCATAAATGCGGTTCAAAAGAACTTCTACGTTGATGATTTTCTTGATTCCTGTGAGGATACTCCTGCTGCAATTCGTCGTGTGGAAGATGTCAGCTCTCTGCTAAGCAAAGGTGGATTTGAACTGACAAAATGGGCAAGCAATTGCAGAGAAGTACTGGCAGCAATACCGGAATCAAACAGAGCCAAAAACCTGAAAAATATTGACTTGTTAACTGATGAGCTACCGATGGAGAAGACATTGGGGCTTGCGTGGAATATAGAAGATGATTCCTGGTGCTTCCGCGTCAAAGAAAAACACAAACCTTGTACCAGAAGAGGAATTCTGAGTATCGTGAACTCAATTTTTGATCCGCTGGGAATGGCGCAAACTATAGTGCAACCAATGAAGGTATTGATGCAGCACTTATGCAAAAATAGTTACAATTGGGATGACCCGTTACCTGAAGAAGCCAGAAAGATTTGGTGCGACTGGTTATCTCAACTACAGAAGCTTGAAAACTTTACGATTCCAAGATGTTTCAAACCGTCAAAGTTTGGACAGGTGACAAGAATCGAACTTCACCACTTCTCAGATGCCTCCGAGTTGTGCTATGGTGCAGTATCTTATCTGAGATATGTGAATGATGCAGGGGAGATTCACTGTTCTTTTGTCTGTGGAAAAACAAGACTCGCCCCCATCAAAGGTTCTACCATTCCGAGAATGGAGTTGTGCGCTGCAACAATATCTGCCAGTAATAACAAATTTCTGCTAAAAGAGCTGGACCTGCCTATTGACGATTCATACTTCTGGACTGATAGCACAACTGTTTTGCGATATCTCACAAACAAAGACAAAGCTTTCAAAACCTTTGTTGCGAACAGAATCAATATGATCAAAGAGTCTTCAGAATCATCAGACTGGAGATATGTACCTTCAAAACAAAACCCTGCTGATATTGCTTCTCGGGGCCAGACTGTTTCTGAATTCTTGACTTGCGACATGTGGAAATTCGGTCCAGAATTCTTGTGGAAAGATTCTTCGGAGTGGCCTCAACAACCAACATTTCTAGAGGAGTTGTCTTGTGATGACCCAGAAATCAAAAAGCCAAACAAATTGTGTTTTCTTACAATTACCACTCCAAATTCTGTTCTTGATGAACTCATCTCCAAGATCTCAAGCTGGACTCGACTGAAAAGGGTGCTCGCATGGGTCTTGCGCTTCAAAAATAATCTTCTTGCCAAAGCGAGAAACAAACAACCAAATGCAAAGCTGACAAACAAGGCATTGACTTTAACCGAAGTTAAAGCTGCTGAAAAAATGCTTATACGTCATGAGCAAACAAAGCACTTCTCTGAAGAAATAGAAAGACTGAAGACTGATGAACAAATCAAAAGATCCAGCCCGATCTACAAATTGCTACCATTTCTGGATAATGGGACCCTCCGGGTTGGAGGCAGAAATCAAAATGCTCCTATTGGTTACGACTCAAAACATCCGATAATCATTCCAAAAACGAGTCCAATTGCAGAATTGGTCATTCGAGATGCTCATGTTTCATGTGGCCACAGTGGCCGGGAATATGTTATAGCCCAAGTCAGAGAAAGATTTTGGATTGTCACAATCAATTCCAAAGTACGATCCGTTCTGAAAAATTGTGTCTCATGTAGGAAACGTCAACGAAAACCAGAATCTCAACAAATGTCTGATCTACCATCTGATAGATTAACTCCGAATGATCCGCCGTTCCACGCAGTTGCGGTTGACTGTTTTGGTCCGTTTTTGGTAAAGCGTGGTAGATCTGAATTGAAACGATATGGCGTTTTGTTCACTTGCCTAACCACTCGCGCTGTCCATATTGAAATTGCGAATAGTTTGGACACTGATTCTTTCATTATGGCACTGCGTCGCTGCATTGCACGCCGTGGACAAATCAGTTTGATACGGTCAGATAATGGCAGCAACTTCACATCTGGTGAGAAAGAGTTGAGGCAAAACATTTTAACTTGGAATCAAACAAAAATACAAGATTTTTTGGTGCAAAAACAAATAACTTGGTTCTTTCAGACCCCTTGTGCATCCAATCATGGTGGTGTATTTGAAAGACAAATTCGTACAGTGCGAAAGATTTTGGGTGCTTTGTGTGATGAACAAATTTTGTCTGATGAATCGCTATTAACATTGATGTGCGAATGTGAATCAATTATGAATAATCGCCCCATTTCAACTGTGTCTAGTGATCCACATGATTTGACCCCAATAACCCCCAACAGTCTATTGTTGTTGAAAGATAAACCCATGCTACCACCTGGTGTGTTCAATGTCAAAGATGTTTACTCCAGAAAAAGATGGAGACAAGTCCAGTACTTGGCTGATCTTTTTTGGACAAGGTGGAAGAAACAATACCTTCCACTACTTCAGATTCGCCAAAAATGGAATGAAAAGAAAAGAAATATCACTGTAGGTGATGTTGTGCTTGTGCTGGATCAAAACCTACCTCGTAACATGTGGTTGCTAGGTCGTGTGATTGAAACCCTACCTGACAAGTCTGGGTTGGTGAGAAGCGTGAGAGTCTTTACCAAAACGAATATTTTGAAACGACCCATAAACAAATTGGTGCTTCTCTGTGAAGCTCGTGACTGTTGAGAGCTGAAATTTGTTACAGTTTTTTGAGTATTGTAACCTTTCGTTTCTTTGTGCTTTCATTGTGCATTTGCAGCTGTGTAAAAATTGCCAAACTTGCATAAATTCAAATTTTCAATTTTTAAAGGGCCAGGATGAAGTCGCGATTTCAGACTTCAAGAGCCATAAACATCACGGTTCAATAAACTTTGTACAGTCTGTGTGACGTAACTGTTATGTATCTGATCGCTGTTCAGTTTCGCCCTCGTTGCCTGCTTTGTATCAGTTGCTAATATTTTGACTATCAATCTTATTCAATCGTATTTACATCGCAATTTTTATAGATCCTAAAATAATTATTATGAATAGTCTGATTCGAAATTTGTAACTGTCCTCAAGGAAACACCGTCAAGTAAGTATATATTGATTTATCCGGTACTAAACAATTTGTGTTAATTCGCTGTGTATTAATGCTTTCAGAAAACCGTTTTTCGTCTGTGTAAAATAAAATCCAACGAAGCAGGCAGAAACGCGTCATCTTGGGGTGTTGGATAGGACAGTTATATATCCATTGTGTGTACGTGGAAGATTCCACCCCTCTTTCGCGGTTACAGTATGGGAGGTATATTATGGCTGTTGAGACACTTCACAAATACGGAATTCCAGTTTCATACTTTATTAAACATAGCCACGTGTAATGATAGCACGTCGCTGCAACACACGGATATTTTAACTCCTTCTATTACCCCACTAGAGCTTAGCTCAAACCTATCTGATCATAACCTAATTCAACAACCAATGACAGCTACACGCATTTACCAGTTACTATTCATTCGGGGACATTTTTTTATTAGCGCAAGGTTCGGCATCACTCAAAATCTATTATCAGTGTTTGGGTGGTAGGGCGGAATAATGACACGTGAAATCGAAATATCGGCCTCATTAGGATAATTGCCATTGGTGAAACTTGGAAGTTTCAGCATGAATTCAACTCATTCCGAAGTTCAATAAAAATCATTTCTCTCAAGCGGCTTCGCGCCTCCCCTCAGATGCTTTCACACCCCCTCAGTTTGAGAACCACTAGAACGTCTGTCTGTCCAACCGCCCACGAGAACCATATTGGTGAGCTGAGCAGAGGAAGCATGAGCAACTGCTTTTAAGGCCACAGATGTTGGGTGCTCACTCTAGGTCAGGGGTTCTCAACCCGCGGCCCGCGGGCCGCATGCGGCCCGTAGAGGCTTTTTCTGTGGCCCACGAGATCTTTCAATATGATCGCAATTACTACCGGCAGAGTATTGTTGCATACGGTATCAATTTAGCTACTAAAGCTCTCTTATCGCTCCGTCTGTGTTTCGTTTGATTTATTCTCATTCATGTTTTCTGGTTTCATGATATGGTCGAGTTTAGATTCTTATTTTTCTGAATAGGTCTTCGGACAGCTCCATCTCGAGTTACACATATCACCTGATCTTAGAAAAAAGCGTTGCTAGCTAGGTCTCAGGCTAAGCAATCCATATTTTGAGGCATTGTTGAGATTGCCGACGACGTTAAAAACGCATGGTTCAAAATTGCTTGGTATATCGCTAAACCCATGAAATAGGTTAGAAAAGGTGTTTCTGCAACAAAACGTTACTATACTGTGCGAATCGCCGCTGTTTCCGGAATTTAGCAGCAAGGACAACTTCACCTAACAAATTTCGAAGCTGCAGTTGTCTGATTCAACCGTGACAAGAAGAGTAACAGCAATGTCAGTTGATCTTTTGTCGCATGCTTTGAAACACGTTGCCCCGTAGACTACTTTAACCTAGCATTGGACAAAGTCTACGGACATTGCAACGCTAATTGTATTGGGGTATTCTATCAGAGTGGATATATTTGTACACGTAATGCTGGCTGGGCAAACGTGGGGAGAGCGGACTAGCAAACAACATCAACCTAACAAAGCTGACTTCTGTAACTATTGGTGCAGGGCATCAGCCATGGAAGGAAAGGAGAATGGTTGATTGGTTTGCTCAGAAATTACCCCGGACATGAGATTTCTTCTCATATCACTGAGAGCCCAAAGTGACAATGGCCTCTGTAAAGAAAAAGTTACCGTAGTTTTATACTTGCTCGCTCACGCATTGAAACAGAGAGTTCAGTTCTCTGGTGCAAGGGTTTGAAGGTGCACATACCGACTTGGGAACGAATGCAATGCACGCTTCATGAAGGGATTTACTTGTTCCGTCGGAAGATGACACAATCACTAGAAACAGCAACTGAAAGCTTACGAACGCTGTCCATTATGCTGTAGAATGCATACAAACTAAATGCTGGGCTATATTAGCCTAAATATAATAGTATAGTCCACAAATATACGGTAATAATGTTCTGCGGCCCGCAGCGCTTTTTGCTGTTAAAATGCGGCCCGTTACGCAAGGAAAGTTGAGAACCCCTGCTCTAGGTCATCTGTCAGATGTCAACCGGAGAATAGAGGAGGACGTCAGTAGACATGTACCCGTTCACAGAGACCTTACCAGACACAGATGAAGCGAGATGCAGGGGCCATTGAACCTAAAATGGTTAGAGGAAATGAAGCCATTCGTCAACGATAAAGAAAAGGGGTTGATCGTGTATTCTTGAACTGGATTCACAAGTACGGGTGATGACGTAGTCGAAATGCCGAGGGGAAGCTGAAGTTAGGATGGCCATGCAGATCAACCTGGATGGAAAGTCAGTGACGTCGGCCATGGTTGTCATATCCAAGGGGAAAGCCCTGTCATCGCTAAGAAAATGTCCTAAGGTCAACAAGTAAAACATTCACATTAACTAATTGAAGTTGTACAACCGACTGATCATCTTCACCCAGCGGATTATGGCAGTTGATACAAACTTACAGTACGAGTTCACTCCTTTCCCGTTGTCGCTGTCCAGCAACAAAGATCAGAAGATGAACAAGGCAGAATTTTCAAATGCAACCATGAAGGCCTGAACTGATCAACTTGACTTGACTAACCAGCCATGCTGTACCCTTGTAATTGATGGCGAATGGCTTCTGTAGGCCTACATGGTGAAGTGGGAACAACGTCAGACATAACCGGCAATTGTCAGGAATAACCTGAGATACGTGCAGTATCTGGGCTGTTGCTTTCATAATGTCATTGTGGTCTTTGATGGTCACAGCAGCTCACCAAAAGATACTACATGTTCTCAAGGAAGACAGCGGCAGGAGTGATCAAACCAGAGACACTATACCCCTAATAGAAGGTGCAGATGCACAACGTTCACTCCGCGCGCACCTGCAGACCCGGGATTTGATTCTTTTACAGAACATGTCTCTGAACCTCAGCGATTACGGATGGACAATCGGCGTATATGGGTATGAGCCAGATCCAGTGCTGGAACCCATGGCACCTGATGAGCTATTGCAGTTCACAAGCTGTAATTGTCAAAAAGATTGCAACAAGATGCAACTGCAAGAAGAATGGGGTCATGTGTATTTCGCCCTGTGGAGTATGTAAAGGCGTTACCTGCAAAACTGCAGTCACGATGATGTTGAGTCTGAAGAAGGCTTAGACAATCTCTGTTGAAATGTCTGACATTGTGCATGAGAAATAACACTTCAGTAAACATAACTTGTGAAATAAAGTCTATTTTGCGCATACATATAGAAGTGGGTGTGGCGTTTTTCACAAACCAGAGCCTGTAGTGAAATATAAGTGTTTAAAATCAATGGAGAATTATGGAAAACCAATATTAAACCCGTCAAGTTACTTATAGGCGATAAATATACATTTTTTAATTTTTTAATTTTTTTTTAATTCGTCAAATTTAACAGCTTCTTTTGGAAGTTTCCCACAAGAGTTGAACTTCAACATTTTAACAGACGTTATTACACACCCTAACAAAGATATTGGTGAAGGAATTTTTTGGTAACAATATAGTTCACAGATTTTCATAAGTACTATACAGATAACCGCTAAAGTCACTATTGAGCTCTAAGGCTCACCAACACAACCATTTCTCGGGTTACAATGTGAACCGCCTGAAATAGCCCGTGTTGCACGGTAACAGAGTATCTGTTCGAAGGTTGTACCCATTTCTAATGTCGTTATAGTCATTTTACGTTAGCAACGTTTACGGTATAGACCAATGGTTCCCAACGTGGGCGATATTGCCCCCCAGGGGGCGATTTGTCGGTCCAGGGGGGCGAGAATAGCCAAGGGGGAGATAGGGGGGCGAAAACGGACGAAGGGGGCGATAGGGGGACAATGGCGCGTTGAAATGGCTATATTGGCGTCCATGACCGTAATTGCCACACCCAAACCCCCAATTGGGATGGGGGCCCGAGCTCGAAGGAGGCCCAAAATTTTTTCGTGAATTAACATTATTTATTTTGGAAATTTAGGCAACTTTTTCAAGAAATTCTCGCGCTACGCACCATTTCGTGGTCACATATTTCTTGCTTATTGGATACCCTTCCTCCAAGAAATAATACGCATGAGTTATAGAAATGGGCATCTCGGCGTCAGCCATTAACACACCATGACGCACCAAGACGTATGTAGTTTCAGGCCATGTAACATGCGACTCCGAAAAGTGTGCCAGAACGAGAAAATCTTGGCGAAAAAGGACTGACTTTATGCTGACCGACTTCGATATATATACGATATACATATATATTTAATTGTCCATAGGCGCCTAAATGGCTGGCGCCAAATGTTTCTGTCCTGGCAATCGGAACCCCACAACAAAATGCCATCTCGCAGAGAAAAAAATAATTGCCAGTGCAGAAATAATAATTGGAAATCGTGTGCGTCGTTTAGTTTAGTACGTATGGGCGATTTGAATATCTTTCGACATAGCAGACAGGCCACGAAATGTCATTACTTAACGAACTCATTATACCCACGGGTCCGCCCGAATATGTTCATTTGTTCAATTATTATTTACGGGCCATGCATTTTCCAAGACACCTTACTCAGTTTTACCGGTAAATCTTAATACATGAGCAGAGAGAGGATAAAAAAATTGACAGCAATACATATGCAATTCCGGATCATATTGACCGACGCAATCATGAATGATAGAAATTTTTCGCGCTTCGCGCGAATTAAGCCGTCTAACAATTTGTGTTGAGAAGTAGCGGTATAGAGGTACCAGGGGGTTGGTCTGAGGGGTGCAGAAGTTTGCTTTATCGCCGTATGGAGATGGGGGACAAGACCAACGTATTGGGGGGGGCTGACTAAGTGCTGTTACGGTCCTTTGGGAATCAAGTCGGAGAAATAACCTTTTTTGTTAGTCAACTCACCAAAATCTAGCTGGAAAAGTGTAATTTCGAGGTCGAGCCATAAAGTGGACCTTTTTTCTAAGTCCTCTCGCCGGTGATTTCAGTCTGTATGGCCATTTTTCGGTTCCTAATATTTGGGGGGCGATGATCGGTGTGGAGTTTGAAAAGGGGGCGATGAGTCGAAAAAGGTTGGTAACCACTGGTATAGACTATAGATACATCTTGCCATTTCGGCAGTATGCACTTTAAATTTAGAAATGTTGTTCACAATCTACGTTTTGACACTATTTCATTACTTTTTGACCTGACATTCCCTACTTCCACTTGAAGCAGTTTTGACATTTTTTGGGAATTGCTACTGCTACTTGTAATTGACTGGAAATTTCCGGCTTGACTTTTACTTCTACTAGATTAGCAACGCAAACTACTTTCACCATCTCTCCTTACTTCGCAGATTCTTTACGTAACCGACGATGGTGGCCAAAGAGCAAGTGGGGCAAGAGTTGGATTTATAATATCGTCGATAAAGGTATAACAAGCGTCTCTTAACTGTGAACTGCAACACGCCTACAACGTTTGCTAACTCCGCTTTCAGACAACCAACCAAACTTGCCGGTTCATCCGCAATCGGCACCCTCATCAAAAGTGTCCGACGCAAGGTCTAACTACGCATCAAATGCGAAATGCGCTCTGCACTGGTTCCCGTTCAGACAATACGGCTTCCCGCAATCGAAAATCAGTAAGTGCGTGTCGCTTCTCAGGTCGCAAAAATTCCCGTGATCCGGCTCCGTTTCAGCCACGAGCAAAGCCAGCGAACGCGTGGATCTGCGACATTTTACTGCCGACGATGGATGGAAGTTGTTCTCAGAGGTACTGCTGAACACGTGTGCGCCGGAGGCTGTCGGCGTTTGGTCCAAGAAGTTTCAGCATACATACCTGACTGCGGCGGGAGGAAATTACCTTGCATTTCATTGGAGATACGACACCGATGTGAGTAGAGTGGATATATTTGTATCGTGTATTAGGCCTAAAACTACATGATGATCGCGGGTACAATCGCTAGTGCACTATGCAAATACATCGGTGGAAAATACGGGCTCGTGTATCTATCAGATTTACACCATAGCGTAGGCACCATAGCGTAGGGTGCATATCAGGCTATCACCAGAAACGGAAACGACTCAAATGCACCTATAGTTTTGGAGATATATCTCAGGGGTGTAGCCCAATCAGTTTTCTTTGCGAGTGTCACAATTCTGTGACTTCTTGGTGTTGTTCACGAAAACAGATCCACTGCCTCCCTAGGACATATATACATAATAATTGGTGTATTTGACTCGTATTCACCCATTTGAATGGGTGTAAAAGCTAAACTCGGTACTGTAGAGAAATAGACAGAGGTGGTCAGTAACGAAGTACTTCAACTTTTTCGAACTACTCAAGTAGCTTTCTACTACTTGCGCTACTTACTCAAGTAATCCCAATTTCTCGCTACTTCTGTCTATTACGTAATATTTTGAGATCTACTTACTTACTTTCGCGATTTTCAGTTTGTCAAGTAGAAGTAGCATAATCATCCGATTAAAAAGACAGACTGAGGATACATTTTCCGCTTTACAAAAGTAGTATTTGTATTTCTCTTTTAATTCGTAGTATCAATACTTTGAATTCTAACTATAGTTCCAGTTCCTTCGTCTGGAGAACATACTTGTTGAAGCATAAAAGCAAATTACAGTATATAGCATTTTTACGATTCGCCATATCTTTTTATTAACTCATACTAATCGTGAAAAGTGTTAACACTGTATCCGATACAACTTCTCCTTGTTACTCTTCTACTAAACTACTGGCGTTGTAATACGGGGGACAGCGCCATGTCATGACATTTTCTAATACGGAGTGTTCGAGTAAACAAAAGATTATTATCGCATTTCCATAACAATACTGTCAATTGCATCCTATGATGGGGACGAATGCTTATGCTGTGGAAAATTTATACCTCCTGGGATGTATCAACATGAATCAAGCTCTCTGCACCTTTCACATTGCTCAACTCTCAGCTTTTGACAGTCCATGCGAACGTGTCATAACCGTTTTCAAAACAAATTACTTATTTACTTGAGTAGATGTAAAGCCAACCAATTCTACTTTTAGTTCAAGTAGTTTAGTTTACTTTTAAAAGTACTATTTCTCCTCATACTCGAGTAGATTTTTGAGTCGCTACTTCTACTTCTACTTGAATAGATTTCTTGACTACTTCGACCACCTCTGGCAATAGCTAGTGCCATTAATTGATTTGCACCATACGCTATGCATGGTTGCGGTTAAATACACGATTTCGGTTTAAAGTATGGTGGGTATCCTTTATATATATATAGCAATGGCGGTCTGCTTCAATTCATTTACCGTTTTAAAAAAATCATGAAATGGCAACTATATCGCCGCTAGAAATTTCACATGCAGTTGAATCATAGTCTCGGAAAGGAAATGCCAGGCTGATGCACACGACAACAATGTCGAATACGTATAGACACCTCCTATCTCACCAGCGGTAAATACAGTCGTATCGTGATAAAATCGCCAAAACAGGATTCTTTCCTTCGCAGGATTTCATGGGATACATCTGCAAGAACGGGGTTCGGCAAGAATTTTGTGAATCAGTGCGACAGGCCTCCAACTCATCGGCCATCGCAACTGCGATTTTGTCAAGAATATCTGAATTGGACCGTCGCTTCAAAGCGAAGATAGAATCGGTCTATGTAGCGGCTCCAGCAGCATTGGCCAATTTCACGCTGGAAATCGTGGGTTTATTCTCGAATGAGGATTTTGCGAGACGGACACTCCCCGACGACTTACCAATTCCGGCAATCGTCACATCAACGCAGTTGAAAGGGTTTGTGCTCCGCGAATATCGGTGAGTGATGTGATATTTCAGTTTTGATGTACATTGTACAGTTTGTACACTAAGAATGCATTCAAAGTTAATATCCTCTTTTATCTAATAGTTGTATAAGCCTTACATTATTACAATATTCGAAGAGCTTCTTGGAGGTACAGAACTTCAATATACAATTGAATAGTATATTCATATTGAAATGAACCCGAATATTTCATCTATTTGTAGTGTCGTAGTGTCAGTCGTGATAATACATGTTATTATAATTTCGAAAGTATGGTCCCCTATCTGTTAAAAGGCATGCGACCCCTCCGCCCAACTACTTAGTGCAACCACTTCAGACCTTTCACTTTGTGCTTCCACTCGTAGTAGTTTGAATATGTCTTGGAAATCTCAACAATACTATAGTTACTGGAGTGTTAGTAGAGAGTTTAATATATTTCCGACGAATATGCTATTAGGCGTAGCTAGCAGAATGAATGTTTTTTTTGTGGAATAGGAATTTGTTTTAAATAATGACATGACGGGATGACTATCGGTAGGACTATATCCGTTGTGACACAGTGGCATGAATGATGTCATAATATACATATCAAATATTTGAAGCAGTAACGGCAGATTGCGCCCTTGACTGCGCCTCCTGATTATACCAACACTTTTAAATGCGTGAGGTAAAATTGGTTTCTAGCTGATTATCACAACCATACAATCAGTGCCAAATGCGTTCATTCTATCGCATGTAATTCCACGCATTGCAATGCCGCGGGCGAAATGAAACCTCGCAAACCATGCTCAACACAAACAGTGACAAAATTGGCGAAACCATTCAACTTTTTTTTGTCACACGTTCCCACTCAGGGTTACCACAGCGGATCAGAGATTTGCCTGATAGTTTCGCTAAGTTTCACGCGGGGTGCCCTCCCTGGGGCAGCCCAACTCATTTTCTAATGCTTGGGCCTACGGTGATATGAATTTTGTGGATGGTTTTGTATGTGACAGTCGTCAATGCGGGTTGAACCCGCGCCTTAGGGATGGTGTGAACGCGTGGTTCACGTTCGCGTTCTGTGTGTGAACCTCGGAAATTTAGAGGTTCACGTTCACAAACGAACCTTGGTAGGTTCTGCACTGTGAACCTTTTTCATATATTACAATTACCACGTCATTATAACATATTTGGTTGAAACTTATTGTATTTCAACTGCGGGCCACTCCACGCATGTCGCTGGCAGCATAAAAAAGTAACACTAAACGAGCATGCACCATAGCAATCTCAAATATTTTACCTGATTTGTTACAAAGTTTGCTCGAAATATCCAGTTTTCTGTTTGTGAATATTTAGTGACTCTCAGCTGTAAGCTTGACCCGAAATCACACAACATCAAGAGCGAAATATACGCTACAGGTAGTCAGCTAATGACGCTTAGTCAACCAATTAATGAAATTGATATTGTTGTCTGATGCTAAAAATCTAGCAAGCGCACGGGGTCCATCTCGATTTCATAGGTTTATTGTATCATAAAAATCAAATCCGAGCGATTGGGGAGTTGCCCGTGTTGGCTACCGCTGTATAGCTTGTTAAAGGGGTAAAATCCGTTTTACACTCTGCGCAATATCAACGTATCAACACTCAGACGCTGAATACATTGCCCGGTCTGGCCTGGACCGTCATGGCGTAAGCATATATTCCCTTGCAAGTCCTCGTCGAAATTGTTGGCAAAGCGACGGAAGATATTGATTTTATGGGACTATATTATATCATTTGATTGCGCCAGTACACATGACGACGTTTAAAAAGTCAGTATGTACTTCAAAATTTTTGCATTATGTCGCCCGAGTCGTCGCTAGGTATCGTGTACATTAATATATTTCACTTCACTGAAATGGAGGGTTGGAATTAGCAATATGATGTCACGTGACGTCATGAGGTTCACGTTCGCGTTCACACAGAACCTTTCAAAAAGGTTCGCGCTCACGCGAACCTGAATCTTTCAGAGGTTCACACCATCCCTACCGTGCTTGCAGATTGCTCGGTGAGTTAAGGCAAAATTATTCAACGACACACTTAAAATTTCAGAAACTGCCCCCTGACAATTCCAAAACAACTCTCCGATACAATTTCCCAGCTGGAAATGGACATTTGCGTGGACAGCTACTCTTTCATGTGGTCGAGACAAAGCACGTGGTCAGGCAACGTGAAACAATATCGATTTTTAAATAATAAAGCGAAAACAAAAACTGACACCCCAAATACGGATTATGTTATTAGGATGATGCAAAGTGATCAAATGCGGAAAGAAGAAAGTTGAGTGATAAGGTCTACTGATGCTGCAGAACTGAACTGCTACTGACAGACTTACACACTGTTAGCGAGTAGAATGCGTATTGCACCGCCGGAATTTAATATAGACGTGCATGTGTACTTGGCTATTTTACGTCCACTGGTATGAATGCGACAACTGAATCCTGTACTATGCAAGATTTTTATTTTCAGCTTGGCCCACGAGTGAATTTCATTAGACCAACGTTCATAGGCTATCATACATGCGGCACCGTCTGTAAAACAGCGTAAAAGCTATGTGCCATCTTGCCCATTGAAATTAGGACCATATTTTCCGTCGTTGACGTCGTTTGCTTAGTTGGATTGTTAACTTGTTACTAAGTTTACCGAGAATTTGATATTTACCGTGTCTTTGGGTAAGAGTTGAAAAGTACTTGTGATAGAATATCTTCAACCTATAGAATTTCTTCGCGCAATACAAAAATCGGATTAATCACCAAAGTATGCATATCATTTTCAATTTAGATGGACAAACATGTTATCTATTTCAAACCACCTATTAAAGTGGTTCACAACCCTTTTCATCTAGTGGACTCCTTCGGCCGATATTTGGGGCGAAATCCCCCTAAAAATGCAGTCCAATGACTAAAAAAGGTCGTCTCTCCCGCGCAGGCATTGATGGCAAAAAAATCAAAGTATGCGCCTTGGCTCTAAACTTTAGAGTCTAAAGCAAGGCGCAGATATGCTCAGACTATTTCGGATGCGGACCGCAGGCCACTTCCGTTTCAATTGTTTATCACTCAGTGTACTGTTGTCTAGCTGGAAAGGTAAATTATTTTAAATAGGTCGTCACTTTCTGTTGTTGTAACATTGCGGTAAATTTGGTATGTATATTTTACGATCAAACTAACCGAAAAGCAATCGCATTTGATGACATTGAGTTAAATCGATTAATTTGGCATGTTTGTTCTCGATCGGGAAGATGTTGACTTAAAGCAATATATAAACACTTTTACTGTATCGGCCTCGTTGTGATGAATTTTTCCCGCTTATTAGCGATTTGGCCGAGAGGTTGTCGCGGACACAACAAAATCGTGTCGCGAACATCACATTTATCAAATCAGAGGGCGGATAAATTTTTACGAGAACGGAATATTTCAAAAAGCATTTAAAAATAGTTCTAGCATCATATCAGGCAAAAGGACTTTACATCTGGAACGGACTATTTTCATACTTTTCAGTTCTGCCATAATTAAGAAGTGTGGTGAGTCCAGGCTTACCTTCCTTGAGAATCTTTATGCCCTA
The DNA here is from genome assembly GCF_051294905.1 of Botryllus schlosseri. Classification (NCBI taxonomy): domain Eukaryota; kingdom Metazoa; phylum Chordata; class Ascidiacea; order Stolidobranchia; family Styelidae; genus Botryllus; species Botryllus schlosseri. The sequence goes on along the minus strand of NC_137245.1, from coordinate 19,011,903 downwards.
TTTCCCCGACAGATGCAAGATTTCCCATGGTTGGTAATTCCCCCCTGGTTGGGAATCACTGATCTATTACTTCGCTCCGTGCAGGAATATCAGACTATATTAGGGAGTATGGCTGGCCGTCGCACTTGATCGCCGCATGAGATTGCGAAACGGTGCGATATTCAGTTTTCCTGTTCTCCGGATCTCATGAAAAGCATAATCATGGATTTTTCTGGCGTGGCATTTCATTCTCCGGTATCTAAGTTGCATGCAGAACGTCAGAATAGATATATTTTGCATAAAACGTATTGTCTTGAATGATTTTCGTATTTCGTATTCCAGATACTTCAGTACTACACTGTATTGTCATGAATATTACAACGTAGGCCTATACGTCGTGCAATACTTTATACCGCAGTTGTTAGTACTGGGAGCTTTTTCAGTTCGTTATTTACGAGTACTGTTCAGTACGATAGACAGACACCCAAAAGCGATAACGAATTGTCCTTTTCCTTGTCAATAGCAAAGGCGGGTGAAGGTCATTCAGTGCGTTCACAAACGAATCACATTAGGCCTCGTTATTGAAAATGGCAAAGGCGTCATCCACGGTGCGATAGTACGTCAATGGTCGCTTCGTACTGACCATGGAAAACTGAATGGGATAGAACGGTAACTGCGTGGCCTGTCAATCATTTACGGTTGAATAACAATCAGTAGATAACGATCAATCAACCCCGAATTTTCGGTGGTTTGCCGTGATACTACGGCTTACGTAACAGCCATACATCGGGTGAAGCAACTGTCATTATTATCGTTAGCGTGACTAGTCTAAATTAATTTCATATAGTTACTGACTGCACGTCGCTATCAAGTTGAACATCGACGCCAGTGTCCTTTGTAGTTTCTAGTATGCTATAGTGCTGTGCAATGTGTATAGTATTTAGGCTACAATGCTACATGTTCGAATAGCATCATAAATTGGATAGTAATTGGTATGTATATCTAATATCCGACCAGCTTATGCCAACTCCGATCACTTTTGATCCATCAATACAGGATGGTGTTCAATTATATCGCTAGCAGCTAGAGCAGGGGTTCCCAAACTCTTTATGGTCGCAACCCCACCTCTCAATTTGGCGTGCTGGTTACTAAAAAAGGCTATAGTGAAGCTGGCGACTATATGTGCGCAGTAACTCGACAACCTCCCTCCTTATATTAAAAGAATCAATCAAGAATGTAGCAACGTATATTAGTCTTTTTAAGCGATTTCTATCTATATCCAATCGAAGTAGTCCAAGTTAAATAGATAGAAATACAGATAACGATCTATAAGTTATTATTCCACTGCGCCGAGCCTGCATGTGTGTATTATACTGTTAACTCATCTGCATAGCACTACCGGCACTTAGTTCTTGTTGAACGTCATATTGATTCTTATTATGCTCTCGACACTTAGTAGTTTCTGATATTCTCTTATATTTTTTCTGATTAACACATTCTATCTGCCCTATTAACTGTCTTCCTGTGCATCTTACACCGTGCCAAGGAGTTTACAAGTCATTCACTACATAACGTTATCAAGGTACATCATCATCATCATCATTGGTTTATTAGCAATTTTATCAGTTCCATACATCACAAAAATGCGATACAATGAAAAGATAGGCAGTTGTCGAAGCGACTTGGAGTAGTCTATGGAATCAGACACCCAACTTGCCCTAGGCAGGGGGTTTTCAACCCGCAGACGTTTATTTTTCGGTCCGCGACGTTTTTCGTTATGAACTCAATTACTACTGGGACAGTTATGGTACATATTGATTTAGCGACTTAGCTAAATTATCGCACCGTCTCTGTTTCATTTGATTACTCATTCCTTGGTTTGTTCTGATTTCTTGGTAGATGCTCGAGTTGATTGGTATTGTTTTGAATCGGTGTTCGGCTGGACGCTTTTTGAAGAGTGTTTCACTCACCGCGAATGGTTTGAACAGAAACGAGAACAAGGAACGGGAAATTAAACAGCAAAAATTGGATTCGTAACTCTGCGTGGAGAAATGAATCTGCTTGCTCAGATATAAATGGAAAACCAATGTGTCATATTTGTCGAAGAACAGTTGTCGTACTGCAGCGTAGTAGCTTAAAATGATACCACAATAGTTTCTTCTGCAGTTATACATATCGCCTGATCTTAGAAAACGTAACCAGCTAGGTGTCAAGCCGTAAAGGCGTTGTTAAAATTGCCGACGACGTTACAGACGCATCGTTCAAAATTGCTTGGTATATCGCTAAACCCCAAAAATATGCTACAGAATGTGTGATTTCAATAAACCTTTGTGTGAATATTCGCTGTTTCCGAATCTTAGCAGCAAGCACAACATCACCTGACAAATTTCGAAGCTACAGTTATCTGATTCAACCGTGACCAGAATAGTATCAGCAATGTCAGTCGATCTTTTATCGCATGTTCTGAAACAAATTGCAGCGTATTGACTCATTTTCGCCGCCTAGCATTGGACAAATCCACCGACTCCACGGACATTGCATAGCTAATTACATACTAATACACACTGAAAGAAAGGTAAAAGAAGATGCCACATACTGTCAATAATTACATTCAAAGTATTTTAGACAAGACAAGTTACTTACGATAATGATAATAGCACTTAAGTGACCCGTTGTACGCTGCTACGTAAGCCGAAGAATAACAGCAAACAATCGAGACATTCTGGCTTTACTGATTGGTATTCAACCGTAAATGATTGACAGGCCACGCAGTTACCGTTCTATCCCATTCAGTTTTCCATGTACTGACAAACAATATATTTCCGTGAAACCCCACAGAGATTACAGCCAGTATGAATTACAGACCCAGTGGCAACACCATCAGTTCGCTGGTACATGACGTTATTGAAACGATTCGATATCGCAGGTCGCCATGCGCAGCAGTTTTGACGAACGTTGATTAGGAGAAAGGGTGGAGATGGAAGATCACCACCACACAGTGCATTGTCACAAATGCCCGCGGTTTCTTCTACTGAGACCTTGGTGGACAGAATGAATCAGATGAGCTCACCACAAACACAAATACAGAAGAGACTTATTGGTTTTACTTTTGAATCCGTTTAAATCCCGTTAGTTTGCCAATAACTATTGAAAAGAGGCCCCCGAAAAGTCTTCGAGTTTAATGAATGTTTTATTACAATGGATGTTGTATTACCTATTAATTGATATAAGTATGTAAATTGAGAAGTTTACAATTATTATGATTTTGAGAAAGGCAGTGGCTACTCGTCCGGTACCGGACGAATAATTTTCTCAGGCTATTCGTCCGGCACCGTATGACGTAGGCCCGTTACTATGGAGACTGTATGCGTTTTGACAGGTTTCGGTTTTGTACATTATTTATTCGCATTTCTGGTTACTGATTTGAATGGTTACTGCTACTGATTTGAAGAGCTTCTTGGAGGTACAGAACTTCAATATACAATTAAATAGTATATTCATATTGAAATGAACCCGAATATTTTCGGCTGACACTCGTCAGGGGTAATCGTCAGCAACTAGTAGAGAATTGGAAAGAACATTGTATATCAACAATCGTATCACAAAATATGACGTCACCAGCGCTGGTGACGTCATATTTTGTGATACGATTGTTGATATACAATGTTCTTTCCAATTCTCTACTAGTTGCTGACGATTACCCCTGACGAGTGTCAGCCGAAAATATTCGGGTTCATTTCAATATGAATATACTATTTAATTGTTACTGATTTGTATGCTTATAATTATAGCTCCGAGGGAAAGTTTACGCCATACTAATAATTGCAAATTGCTGTCGTGACAGTACCAGAACTTGACGCCCACCTTTACCTTTACAAGAGATGTTCACCTACGCTTAATGAAGTAAGAACAAGTAGGATACTGATTTGTATGCTCATAATTGGAGCTCCGAGGGAATGTTTGCGCCATACGAAGAGTTCCAAAGTGCTATCGTTAAATAACCGGATGCAGTCAGAACACGAACGATTCGCTGAAATTCTTGCTGCCTCCACCTATTTCTGAACCCATGCAAGCGTCGTTGACCTAACCAATTGTACGTGAACTTGTACAGCTAAGACGGAATTGTCACCTCTGCTGTACTACGAGTACTCATACTTGATGTTGCTGCGCAGTAATGATTGGAATACCAACTGAGAGAGACTGTGCGTCTTTATTTTCATACAACAGAAATACAGAACAAATGGACAGCAGCATAATGATCATACAGAAAACATGTGCATGCACAGTATTTGGTGTCGGATAGGAGAGATTGATACAGCCTTGGAAGTCAAGTGGTGTGATAAAACCCGCATGAAACAAGTATATGCCTACATTGTCTCTGCATCATCCGTCTGTAACGAATTGTAGTTGAAAAGATGAAGAAAAATTAAATGATAGCAAATGAATCAATGTCTGGGCGAAGTAGGGCAACAGTGTTAATACGACTATCAGAGGTAATCAGGTAGGTCAAGAGTGTTATAACGGCGACAAGAGGTAATGAGGTATTTTTTTTATAATCTGCCATACAGCAATTCAAAGGTGGTAATCCATTCAAAATGATAGGTCAGTCGATAGATCTCTTGGTTAGGTCACAGCTATTAAATGGGCCCAAGTAGATATTTGCCTTCGACGAGGGTCTTGTATTAAGGGAGTGAACAACTTAAGCAGGTATGAAAAAGTCATCGAACACATACGACAAACTGTTCGAAAAATATTTGTGTATAACTTTCAATGTATATATGATCATTGGGTGTTAATCTGGTATGCATGCTGGCATTTCCGCACATTCCATATTGCAAGTGACAGTAAATGCTGTGCATACAATTTGCTGCTTCCAAGATATTTAAGCATTGATAGCGTGTTTTCACTGGGAACATCAATCATGAAAACTAACATTGAAGTACTTTCAATGTCAAAGTTGCCGCCACATATTTTTCTAACAGAGGCATCTATTATATTTTGCAGCGGCCACAGAACCATTTGTTTTGTTTCGGGGAAGTGTTTAATCCAGCACATAGGAGATGATCCCGGCTGAGACAGGAGTCGCAACGAATTGAATTGCTCTTTGTAAGTTGAAGGTCGCATACTCCACAGTACCAGTCCTTCTGACTATATTTACTTTGGAATGCCTTCATCACAGCAGCCCATCCATCACATGCGAAGTAATTCTTGATGTGGAGTATATTCACAGTCTCATCAAGGCAGCTGTTGGGGATGAGACGAGTGTCAGACGTGACAGACTTACTGCCCAATTTCTTTCCATACACTGCTTCATTAGTGTCAGATGGTGATACAAACCATGACAGCATCACTGTGAATGAGGCAGAAGTGAAATTTGCTGAGGTTCTGCATGAAATAAACTTACATCGGTCTCTGTTTTTAGGGTGTCTTTTTTTAAATGGAACTGGAGCGTCACATTTCTTCTTCTTCGGAAGGCCAAACACAGTTTGTTCCAAGCCTTATGGGCGTCCTCTTTTTTTTCAGTTTTGATGGCAGCTGAATGTTTGAAAGATCTGAAACAGCAAGATCAGTTTTATTATAGTGTAGCAAGATAAAGTTTGGATTAATTTGACACCAACCCGTGAACTTGTCTGGTGACATGGTGATTTTGCTACAGACTACGGACACTGCTGGTGTGCTATTTTCTGCATCACAGACTTCGGACACTGCTATAGCGCAATTTTCCGCATCTGAAGGTAAACAAACATGCAAACATCATGAAATTGCAACATACATCTAAATCCAGTGAGTATAGTGACCTGGTCTGTGATTTAAGATAATTTCTTTATTGTAATGAAATTGCAACAAATATCGGAGTTTATTGATACTGATATTTCCGCGAAAGCAGTCCTAATAACATGATGTCTGGTAGCTTAATTAACCTGGGATGTTGCTTGTGAATAGTGTATGTATGGTTGATTGATTGAATGAATGACTGATAGGCCTACATTACTTGGTGATGTAGTGTTGTCTGCAACTAATAGACTAGAATAACATTTTAAGTAAAATGCTAACTAACCTGACGTCTCAACAATCACCACCGTCTTTTCCTTCGCAGAGGCATGAGATCCATCTTTGTTAGAATCAACACAACCTACCAGAAACGGAGAGGATACAGAAATAAATATCAAGTGTTAATGAGTGCACAATAGACGTACTTGCTGTAGTGTTATTGGTCCCAGGTACAGAGGCAGTACCTGCTGTAGTGTTATTGGTCCCAGGTACAGAGGCAGTACCTGCTATAGTGTTATTGGTCCCAGGTACAGAGGCATGAGATCCATCTTTGTTAGAATCAACACAACCTACCAGAAACGGAGAGGATACAGAAATAAATATCAAGTGTTAATGAGTGCACAATGGACGTACCAGTACCTGCTGTAGTGTTATTGGTCCCAGGTACAGAGGCATGAGATCCATCTTTGTTAGAATCAACACAACCTACCAGAAACGGAGAGGATACAGAAATAAATATCAAGTGTTAATGAGTGCACAATAGACGTACCTGCTGTAGTGTTATTGGTCCCAGGTACAGACTTTCGTTGAAGGTTTATTGATTCAGTTTCTGTTATAAAAGTCGGTGTTATGAATTATAAATTTTTCTAAATTATCTATTAACCTTGTGTTTCAGCTGGGTTGCTGGTATACAATGCTACTGCACGTCCACTGCCCCATTCCTGCAGCAGTAGTTCCAACACTTCGATTTTGCTGTTGAATTCAGACATGGATGACTCGGATACGATCGAAGCTAATTTTTGGGCTATCAAATTGGCTCTTTTGAACTTTTGAAACTGTGACGTGATTGGCTTCGGCTTTGTGACATTAATCCCAAAGGCCCCAGCATGGAATTCAATTTCATGATCGGAGAGAACGTTATTGTTTATCCTGTAGTATTCGAGTGTCCACCGCACTGCACATAAATCTGGACAGAATAAGCTTCGAGAATATTGTCGACGAAAGCGGAAAATGTGATGGCAAGGTAATTTCATCGCAGTGGCGGCTCGTGACAATATCAGGTGGTGGGGCAAGGGCTGCAAGCGACTTTTTATCAAGATGACGTGACAATGGCGTTTTCCAACGTAAACAAGTAGGTTGTCAAGTCAAGGTTGTCAAGGTTGTCAGTAGGTTATCAAGATGACGTGACAATGGCGTTTTCCAACGTAAACAAGTAGGGTTACCATACGTCCTCTTTTAAGAGGATTTGTCCTCTTTTTTGACTTTTTTGAAAGTGTCCTCGGAGGACGCCCTTTTGTCCTCTTTTTTGAGATTTTGTCCGCTCCGGCGGGTATTTCGGAGTGAAAAACGGTTATTTTAGCTCTGGGTGGAAAGATGACCTTTTTTTAGTTATCCACCTAGCAATGCGGGAAGAAAAACGGTACTTTGAGCTCTGAGCGGAAAAGATGACCTTTTTTTTTAGTCAACCGATCACAAAGTGGGAAAAATTCACCGGTTTTTGAAAATTCTTCTCCGGTTTTGCAAGTCTCAAATTTCTGGAAAAGTGTCCTCTTTTTAGATTTCCAAAATATGGTAAGCCTATGTTACGGTAACATGAATTTCCCGACAACAGTGATTTTAACGTCTGTGCCACGAGAGGTCTGCCGGTGAGCTGTGACTTGAAGTGTGGTAACTGCGTAAACGGCGTACGGAACAAAGATTCAACACGGTTCATGTTCGCACTAGACCTGACTAATTATCTGCAGAAATGGAAATGACTATAACTCGAGAGATTGCGTAAGCCTAATTGGAAAGGTCAACGAGTTCGGACACCAACGCAATTGTTATCTCATACATTGGGCCTGTCATATTGAATCCAAAGCACCAGTCTGAAGAACTAAGAATAGCAGCCTCGGAAATTCGGTCTCAATACAGCATAGGAGATTTTGGCCTTGAAACTGGAGACTGTAACACGACACATATGGCTTTATTACTGTCTATAGGTCTGCTGCGAAATCGCATTTGAAAAATATATTACCGAATATATACGTGGATGAAAGCCGTAAACTTAGTACACTGTTACATGACATCATCGAGAAGTAGCCTCTGCCTCATGGCCCTTTTCGGTATGGTACACTGTCAAAATTAATGCGAATAGACCGAATTTTGCGTAAAATTTACTGAGGAATAGGCTGATCAAGTGATCAGCTGTTAGCCGCCATCGAAAACGAAATAGCTATCGCGCTTGACAGGGCGTTGTAAGCAAATGGCTTGAAGGCAACAATTTCACGGTGAAATTGACATCGGAGAATATAATATCAAAGTAAATATTTGAATGCAAATGAGAATGATATCATCATCTCGTCACCTATCTCAGTATGGAACACAGTTAACGTTACCACAGATACACCGGCTTTTGCGTGAAATCCGCAATGCGTTGTAGGCTAAAGTGTCAGATCAGAGCGCATCTCTACCATATTCGACCTTGATAACGAAATTACTGCCCTAATCATTGAGTGTCAACCTTGAGACTTGGCACAGCGTTCGATACTAAAATCAAAACACACCGTGCAAAAGCTCATGACAGATCTAGGTAAGGAGCATCGTTAAAATCAATAGAGACCAATACCGGCTTTGCGTAAAATCTGTTCGCGATAAATGACGAGTCGGCTCTCACTCGACTTAGGAAGCGAAATTACCACTAACATAGTTCAGTGACAAACTTAAAACTTAGTACAGCGTTCGATACTAACATTAAGACTTACCGTGCCAAATGTCATAACCTATCTCAGTATTGAACATCGTCAAAATCAATGGATACCAATACCGGCTTTTGAGTAAAATCTGTTTGCGATACATGTCGGATCAGCACACACTCAACTTCGGAAACGGAATTACTACCCTAAACTTTAAGTAGAAACCCTGAAACTTGAGGCAATGTTAAATAACACCATCACGACATGACACACCAAGTTTCAAGAGTTTTCATGGTGTGAAACACCATCAAAATCGACCTATACCAGCAAAGGTCGACTAAACGCATATGACGGTAACCGAGTTCAGATATAGATAAGATTGTTACATCACACCTTAGGGGCACAGACCTATTGTGCCCCGGTTGCTCGGTAATTTTATGAATAGGAGAGAGTAAATCCCCGTTTCTTTATTGTGCGCGGCTTTGAGAGAATAGACAGTGAAAGCTTGTTATGAGCGCTACCGGGGCATGCCCCGGCTAGGCATTCGCAAAGCGAAAACACAGAAGAGAATTCGATTTTCGCAGAGACTTCGCTATACATGGGCATTTACAAGCGAAAGGACAAGAAGAATATGATTTTCGCTGTGATTTCGGTATATATAGATTGTTGTGCGTCTATAAATGGTAAAGAATTGTTATTGAACAGAATTTTAGGTGGGGCAATGCCCCAGTTGCCCTATAGGACGAGCCGCCACTGCGTCAACCGAATATCTGATCATGTCAGATTGTTCGAGCGCCCTGCCCTGGCTTGCAGTCGCAACTTCAACATGTATCCTCGCCATAAGCTGGCTTATGAGATATTATTCTCCCTGTCTCGATTGAGTGAATTCGACGTCAACGTGTCATTCCTTTGGATACCCGTCCATGTGGGCATTCACGGCAATGAAGAAGCTGACAGATTGGCAAAGAATGTCTCCACCACCCCGCCAAGTTCCGAAGATATGCCGGCGCTCTCCGAACAAGAAGCCCGGCACATAGTACGTGGCCACTGCATGGCATTGTGGGACCAAGAATACCAGAGATCCGAAAACGGCCTTCGTTACAAGTCCTTCAACACTCAACAGTTCTGTTCTTGATCCTTCCCCTGGTTATGGTAATCGCCTTTATGATAGTGTAATCCTTCGATTGCAATCAGGTCATTGTCGATTAAATGGCCATTTATTTAAACTTGGAATGGTAGACTCTCCTGCGTGTTGTTACTGCCGCTACCCCAAAACTGTGGATCATTTCTTAATTATTTGCCCTAAATATGACTTTCATCGTTCATTTCTTATTGATAAACGTGTTCAATTAAAAGTGAATTTCTGTATTGATGATTTGCTCACTGATTCTCGTATAGTCGCGTATGTTGTTGAATTTGTGTTATCGTGCAACCGCTATTTATAACCGTAGTCTGTAATTTATTTCTGTTATTCTATTCTATTATGTTCGTACGTGCATCAATTTGTGTAATCGCCTTATCTCACCTGATTGATTCTACTGAATTGTGCTATTGATCATTATTTCGTGTTACCTCCTTTATTTGTGTACTATGCTTAATGACCGTGGTGCAAAAGGCCGTCAGGCGATAAGCGCCAATTTTTCTGTTTAATTAACAACAACAACAACCCTGATGATTGTGTGACAAACCTAGACCGTCAATGCATAAGCATATATTTCCTTGCAAGTCCTCGTCGAGAATGTTGGCAAAGCGACGAAAGATGATTTTATTGAATCGTTGGAGCATTTGATTGTTCCAGTTGATACATTTGGTGACGGTTAAAAAGTGCAAAAAAAGTGCATATATTTCGGCATTGTGGCCCGAGTCGTCGCTAGGTATCGTGCGGTACATTAATATATTACTTCACGGAAATGTAGAATTGAAATTTGCAATGCATATATTTCGGCATTGTGGCCCGAGTGTCGCTAGGTATCGTGCGGTACATTAATATATTACTTCACGGAAATGTAGAATTGAAATTTGCAATAAGACGACATATGACTTCATAGATTCGTGTTCACGTTCGCGTTCACATATAAAACCTTTCAAAAAGATTCACGTTCATACGAAACAGAAATTCTCATCCCTATTCACTTCCCAGGATTTGAATGAGCTTCGATAAAACGGAAGTTTGCGTTCGGCAGGGAGTCGGAGTTGGAGTTGCCTGTGGAGTCGGAGTTGGAGTTTCAACTAATTTTCGCTTAATGGAGTCGGAGTCTCTTTTTAACACGACTTGAAGTCGGAGTCGTTGAAAAGTATAGTGGCTGGAGTCGGAGTCGTGGAAAAAATGCTGACTAGAGTCGGAGTTTGTGAAAATGACCCTGACTCCGACTTCTTTATTATGAAAACAATTGCTTTCAAAGCTTTCAAAGCTATCTTTAAATTATTAATAATAACTAAAATAGTATTTTATGTACCATCAATCTCTGGTATTAGTGACAATATAGATAAAATTGGACATTATTTGCAAATTACAATTCAGTTGCATAAAGGAAGAAAATCGCAATATGCATCTTCGCGATGCAGGCACAAATTAATGCATTTTTTGGGAATGGTAGTGCTGTAGCTGGTGACCAGAGCGCTGAAATTTAATATACTTGGTCTTAATCGAAAGCTAGTGTCACACTGATTCCGAGAATATGGAATAAAATCTTGTCAGGGCAATGGAACCACCCCTAAACAGCTCGCAAAGTCTGAAAATCGGGATTGTTTCGACAATGGCAGCGCCGCGACACAATGAACATAACGATGGTCAATTTCATCAAGCGATTGTTTAGAACAATGCCGATTTTCAGACTTTGAGGGCTGTTTTGAGGTGGTTCCATTGCTCTGACAAAATTTTAATTTGTATTGTCGAAATCAGTGCGACACTAGCTTTCGATTAAGACCAGTTTTAATAATTTTCAGCGCTCTGGTCGCCAATTTCGTTTCTCACGAATGTTTAGTAGTGAGAGTGTGTGTGCTCGTATAATCAGTATAGTGTGTAATGAGAAAATTAGTAAGTTACATCTCTGTATAAGTTGCTGACTCATACACAAGAGCTATACTTCGATTGTTTTATCTACATTTTAATTGTACAAGATTGGATATATGTCATCTTTGAATGATTCATAAATATTAGGATATTTAAGAGTCCATGTTATAAAAACTTATAAAATATGAAAAAAGAAGGATATTTAGAAAGGCATTCTTTCATGCTAATTGCATAGTCAATAATTCAAGCTGTGGCACAATCAAACAATTTTGCATGCCATCGTTAATCATATGTTTGCATATGTTAAATGTTTGATGTTAATGGTTATATGATAGTCCTTTAAACGTCACTGTGGCATATCATTTTTGAAGTAAATTGGTAATACTGTTGGAGTCGGAGTTCTCTTAAGAAAATAGTCGGAGCCGGATTCGGAGTCGGTACGTTTAAAGACTCAGGAGTCGGAGTCGGTATATTGAAAATGTGTGGAGTCGGAGTTGGAGTCGGTATAATGAAAATGTCTGGAGACGGAGTTGGAGTCTGTGGCAAAGTTTACCGACTCCACAGCCCTGAACACGGGCCTTGTTAAAGTGACTGCCCAGTCAATCAATCATATCAAATACACGCAAATTACCCACAGTTATGTACGTACTTTGCACTTATATGAATGTATGGTCAACTTCATGGTCACTACACTACCCTGATTTTAAATAAGGTCATTGCAACACCTTCGTATTTTCCAACGGCATGTATCGCATTCTTCTTTCGTAGACTAATCGCATTTCTCTTGCCCAACAGCGGAATCTTGCATCGCGGCTTTGGACTTGGTCGAATCTTCTCCAGTTGCGATTGAACTGCTAGAAGCAGAATCGTGAAGAGACACGCCTTGCGGTTGGCAATCAACTGCCGCCAATTCGGCCGCAGATTTTTGCGAGAGAGAACTTTCTTTCCCAGTAGCAGGGTGTTCTATTGGCACATCTGACTTGACGCTACTCGCGGATTTCAGCGAAAGCGCGGGTTCTTCCGCATCTTTACCGGGTACGGTATGGTTGAGCACAGATTTTTGCGACGGAGAACGTTCCACTTCAGAAGAATCGTGTTCTATATGTACTTCTGACTTGACACTACTCGTGGATTTCAACGAGAGCGCGGTTTCTACCACATCTTTACCGGGATCGGAATGGTTAAGCACAGATTTCTGCGACGAAGAACGTTCCACTTCAGCGGAATCGTGTTCTCTATGTACCTCTGGCATGACGCTAGTCGTGGATTTCAGTGTGAGCGCCGTTTTTAACGCATCTTTACCGGACTCGGAAAGATTCTCAGCCGAGGCTGATTTCTTGACCTGAGACGCCGGAATGGAGACGTACGTCCAAACGGATTCCTGAGAAGATCTAACCTGAGCTTCATGACACTTGTCTTCGATAGCATCATATTCCTCGTCGTCCAAGTACCAATCGCTTATTGCTATTTCCCTGCTCTCGTTCATGGCCAGACATTCCAGTTCACTCCCGTCGTCGCTGACGTGATGTGCTTCAAACAGCTGCGACAGTGATGCTTCCTGGCTCGAACTTTTAACACTGTTATTAACATCGTGCCCTGATTTTGACGTTACGGTGACCTGCGAGAGTTCGCGTGCGGTTTCTGAAATCAAGCTCGCCTTCTCTCCGACTGTCGAATCGTCGCGACCGTTCTCAACCGCCTGCTCTGATGTTTCTTTGTGAAATTCGTGCGCGTATACTTTGCTGAAAGCGGACAATGAAAGTCACGTGAATGCGGGTATAAAGTAAGAGGTGGTCAAAGTAAAAGTAGAAATAATGCCGAGAAACTCTTCTCAATTACAATTAGACATAGCTCTTTAAAGGATACGTCAAGACCATTTCAAATGGAAGGTGAAAATGAAAGGGTCTGAAAAATTACTCAAGTGTATACACTAGTCCAGTGGTTCTCAACCTTTTTGGCTTCGCGGACCCCTTTTGGCCGTCACGAACCCTCGCGGACCCCCTCAAGTATTAGTTCAAATTTAGCTCGATTATGGTGCAATCGTCATCTCTCTTGTGCAAATATAAACTGTAGGCTTGTGATAAACTGTAACAAAACGACTTATTTTGAAATTAACATACTATTTATGTAGAAATTGGGTCGACTTTTATTATTTCAAAGCTAATTTTACAGCTGTATTTCTTGAAGTACGTGGTCGTGTCTTGAAGATCCGCGTCTTCGATTTGATATGAGCGATGAGTGATAAAAATCCATTTCAAAAAAGATAGAGGCAATGTTCCCTCTAAGCTACGCACGTGCGCAGTGTTGACATGGTCTCTGTGCACAGAAAATCTAACTTGCGCACAAAAAAATCCGAAAAGATGACCCTTTTTTTAGTCGTTACACACTGTTGTGCAAGGGTCTGCGCAGTGACTTGGTGAATGTGCGCACGACTCGTCGAAAATTAGCTGGAACGTTGGATGGAGGCTACTGCAATATTAACGCGGAACGCTTCCGACGATAGGCTACTTTTGGTGTGATCGCAACATTTATGGCACCAAAATGAACAAAAAATATTAATAATGAACATATTACGTCCAGCCTAGTCATTGTTATGTGGCATCTCATCTTGAAGTTATTCTGGAATAGTGGTTATGTAAATCACAGGATAAAAATCAATTTCGTGGCGAGGTTCCAATCCCTTTATCGGGACAAATAAGACGAAATACTTCAGAAATTTTCATTTCAAACGACTGTTCACTAATTAGATGAGACTGACAACTTCAAATCGAAAAGGGTTTGCAAACATTAACGAAGTCACCCTATTTGACCTTACTATCTCCATATTTTCATTTTTTTCCACAAACCCCACCAAAACGCCCCTAAACAGCAATATGTTCGTATCAGTAGGTTATTGGCAATTTGGCAATTAAAATGAATTTGCACAGTAGGATATTTCATGTGAGGCGATTATTATGATGATGTGAGTCATGAAGTTTTAGCGGTTGCGGTGCGAAACTACCTCATGCTTTCTCAAGCTATTAAAAGTTAAAATTAGGTTACCAATCATTTTGAAAATTTAGAGGTCTCGCGGACCCCCTGAAATTGCTTCGCGGACCCCTAGGGGTCCGCGGACCCCCGGTTGAGAACCACTGCACTAGTCTATGACTCACGATTGAACATGCAATGGTCAATAATGTATTTCTTCTATTATTTTGTAGTAGTCAAGTATGAGTATTGCATGCCTACTTGCTCAACACAATCGGGTGGTTATGTTTTAAACTAATTCCACTTCGTAATAACGGAATACATATTAGAAAATTGCACCTTCAATATGACGTGTCATTATAATCCTTTTGTATTAGTCGAGAAGGTGCCCATTGCAATTTCGAACAAAGCCACCCAAAATCTGCTGCCAATAATGAGTATGCTAATTGAAACTACTTACTCGGGTACTCTTGGCACCTCTTTTTCCACTTCAGAGTAGCAACACTAGGGCTACATTTGGGGTAAAAAATCAATTTAAAACAAACGTCTTTAAAACATGGCTCTTGTTTAAAACATGTTTTTTATTGTTTTTTTGTTTTGTTTTTTAGCCATGGCGTCACGAATATTCAATTGTTACGTCACAGTGGGTTGATATTGACAATTGAAAATATAGGGTAAATATGGCTCCTTCGACGAAAAGAGTTTCCAACCACTGTCTTAAACAGACCAAAAATATCTTCAACTAGGACTACATCTTTATGCAGCATTTTTACGGTCGGCGTTCTTCATCATCAGAACACCCATTCCGTACCAATGATCTATACCAGGGGTCGCCAACTCAAAACGGGTCGTGGGCCGCAAGAATGCAATATCGAGACAAAATATATGTCACCCTTTGAGCAAACGCGTATTTATTTAAAATCCTTAGGTCAGTACAACTCATTGCTCTCCAACATGAGCGACGGGCATAGTTACTACAAAAGAAGTAATCTTTTGATAAAGAAATAGCCTACATATAATCTACAACAAAAAGATCATTATCATCAATTTCATTTTATTTTGAACTATGAGCTGCGCAGCACAATACCTGACATTTACAACGCTTTTCAGGGACTTAAGGAATCGATATCGGGGCTAGAGAGACACTGTACTAGCTGATATACTGTCTCTTTGTAACGCTTGATCGTGTGGGTATCAATGTTGGGATGACTCGAGTCAACTTTTTCGCATAACTTGACTTGACTCGAGTCACTTTGCAAAAATGACTTGACTTGACTCGGCGCTTCAGAAATGTGGATTGACTCGCAGGGCTGTGGAGTCGGTAAATTTTACCACCGACTCCGGCTCCGACTCCACACATTTTCAATATACCGACTCCGACTCCGACTCCTGAGTCTTCAAACGTACCGACTCCGACTCCGACTCCTGGGTCTTTAAACGTACCGACTCCGACTTTCGACTCCGAGTCCAGCATTATTACCAATTTACTTCGAAAATTATATGCCGCATTGTCGGTTGAATGACTATCATACAACCATTAAACATATGCAAACATATGATTAACGGTGGCATGCTAAATTGTTTCATTGTGGCACAGTTCGAATTATCCACTATGCCATTAACACGAAGTTTTTATAACATGGACTCTCTAATATCCTGAAATGTATGAATCATTCATTCAAATATGGCAGATATCCAATACTGTATAATAAAAATTTAGATAAAAAATCCAAGTGTAGCTCTTGTGTATGAATCAGCAACTAATAAAGAGATTGAACTTACTAATTTTGTCATTGCACACTATCCTGATTACAAGCACACACACTCTTACTACTAATAGACATTGGTCATAAATGGAATTTAGTTAAGTAGTCGAAGACCATAGCCTATGTCTAGTCTACATGTACTTAATCAAGTATTCAAGGATTGGGACTCGCAGTCTTTCTTAATCATTTGTTCGACCCAAATAGCTAAGCTACACTACAAATATTTTTAATTTTGTCTAGTGGGAAGCATCGTTTGGTCATATTTACATCATTTTTTACAATTTTACAAAACCAGCCGATGCATTTGCTCTGTCACAGTATCATGGTATAATTCCAAAAATTGCATTAATTTTGACTGCATCGCGAAAACTCATCTTGCGATTTTCTTCCCCTCTGCAACTGAGTTGTAATTTGCAAGTAATGTCTAATTTTATCTATATCAGGGGTGGACAACTTTTTTGGCGAAAGGGACACCTGAGATTTACGAACCATTGCGTGGGCAACTGGAATGTTGATAACATTTTTTTAGTCGTCGATAGGAGCGAACCGAATTAGGTTATATTGCAAACAGGACTTATATTAATACGCTCTAAATTGATAACAATATCTCATGCAACTGTGCAGTGCGCAATCAGGCCCTGGTCGCGCGAAGCGCGAAATTTTTTTGCAAGATAACGACTGAATTAGGCTATATCAATAAATATGTCGCTAACATACATTGGGGGTCGCATCTGTATACTACTGGGCTCATTTGGCAAGGACAGGATTTTTCGACGTTTAGACGTAGCAAAATCGACGGTATCAGTGAACATGCCTCTATCATTTTGTGCAAATGTTTTGTCGACGATCTCGCTGCGAGTGCACAAGCGAAGCCGCATGTTGGACGACACGTTATCTCCTAATTGCGAATAGTTAGACTCAATTCGGTGAATAATATTATTCATAATTTTCAGAACGGTGCTCAAATACTGAATGCAAGATATCTAGTGACAATGAATCATGCGAAGTACCGAGAAAAATTTCAAGTCAAATAAATCTGCTATGAAATATTATACTTTATGGTCATCCACCGAAAATTACCCCGACTCCGACTCCGACTCCGACTCCACAGCCCTGTTGACTCGTGACTCGGAGCAAAATTTACGAGTCAATTTCAAGTCATCTAGTAATCGGTGTCGATTAAATCACTGCATCTTTTTGATGTTTGGATTGTTCGCGATACGCCGGTGTGACTTGTGAGAGCAATCAGTCATTCACTTATTGTACTTTTAACTGATCCTCCATTGTTGCATCACAACTAAATTGACCGAAAATGAAATGATCACAGCTTACGTTTATGTACTTGCTGTAGAATAATCTAATAGTAACCTATCTCTGTTTGTTAGACGGCTCAGTGCTTACATCGCGAAGTTCCCACCTTAGCCAACCTTCTTATATTATTTGAATCGAACGAATACAGTTTATGCGTTTATAATCTCACGGATGTGTAGATGGGTAGTGTATTGTACCATATCAATTTGTTTCAACTTCTCGGCGCTTCGTATTCGATCCTCTATTTTATTAGCAGCTTCAAGCGTGCGTGAGCGATACAACGCCTTTTTGCACGTATATTTAACTGAATACTTGTTATTTGATTCAAGATATATCACCAATCAATCTGTCATTCACACAGGTAGCAAAATGTAATGACTTTGAATCATCCCTCATACTTCGACAATCCAATTTGACTTGAATTGTGACTTGACTCGTGACTTGACTTGACTCGACTTGACTCAAGTCACCTCCAAAAACGAGTGACTTGACTTGACTCGAGTCACCTTCGAAAATTAATTGACTTGGCTTGACTCGAGTCAAAATGTGCAATGACTCGAGATGACTCGTGACTCGAAGGTAGTGACTTGATCCCAGTGACTTGATCCCAACACTGGTGGGTACCCCCTATGCGTCTCGGCCTTGTCAATTTCTGGAACATTGTGCGTCACGGCAATATGCCTATACATATCAGCTGATTCTCCCTTGATGGAATGCTGTTGCCATCGCCGAAGACGTTTCAATTATTGAGGAGTATGGACGTTGGGCACATGAAATAGCTTAGTTTCAAACAACAAGAGCAATATTTTTGAACTGAAATCAATTTCAGCATTTCAAAATGCTTGACTTAGCGTTTTCCTGAAATCTGAAATCAGATCGCGGACCGCAAAATAGGACATCGCGGGCCGCATGCAGCCCGCGGTCTGCGTGTTGGTGACCCCTGATCTATATTTACGTGCTGTACCTGTTGTACCGACGACGATTTCGAGGGTTCCAGCCACCCCACGTCGACTATATTGGGTGCAGATCGTCCGTGGGCTCATACCACATGTTTTTTCGTAAGTATTTGCATTATGGCATAATTAGACAGCGTTTGAAAAAACTGTTGTTTTGGAAAAGGCGTTTGTTTTGAACACTGTTTTAAGACATCGTTTGTTTTAAATGCAACCCTAAGCAAAACTGGCTACTTGGGTCAGATCTGATTAAAACTACAGCCATATCAATGAACAGCTGCTTAAAATTTTCTCAATAATGGTAGTAAGTCAACTGCACAAAGATGCTGAAACAGCGGTAGAGGCCAATCCTACATCGACTACATATAGAGTCCCAGTTCATCCAGTCAGAATATGCGAGCCACTTTTAAAACACAGCTGCTAGCGAAAGACCCCCCCCCCAGAATTGGGGAAATGACGTTTCTGTTTTGACTGGAATTAAATGCTGTGCACGAGAGAGACTTTTGAATTGAAATCAACGAACAAATTAGGCGTGTTGGTCAACAATACAGCCTCGTTTCAGTCGTCTATCTTGGACGTTGGTATAAATAAGAACCCCCATCGCAATAACACATGGAAATAGTTTTTTTCAACAAACTTTTCTCGTGTAGGCTACCACAAGCTGAAAAGGTTTGGGAACCACCGGTTTAGAATCTAAACTTTTTATGCATAAAATTGGCCGCGAGAAAAGAAGTTCTGGGAGCCCTTAACACTGTATGCTGATTGCTGACACATTTGTAGAACGCTATGCGTAGGATTGCGTTAATGTTTCAATCATTGGAATTGACAATAATCAGCTAGGAATATCTTGTAGATTTTAAAGATCACAAATATCAGTGGCGGCTCGTCCTATATGGCAACTGGGGAATTGTCCCACATAAAATTCTGTTCAATAACAATGATTTACCATTTATAGACGCTCAGCAAACAATATATACCGAAATCCCAGCGAAAAATCGCATTCTTTTTGTGCTTTCGCATGTAAATGTCCATACATAGCGACGTCTCTACGAAAATCGAATTATCTTCTGTGTTTTCGCTTTCTAAATGCCTAGCCGGTTTCCAAAGTTGACTGTGTGCTGATCCGTCATGCATCGCAAGCAGATTTTACTCAAAAGCGGGTTTTGGTCTCCATTGATTTTGACGATGTTCCATCCCGAGATCGGCCATGACATTTGACATAGTAAGTCTTAATGTTGGTATCGAACGCTGTACCAAGTTTAAAGTTTATCACCGAACTATGTGGGTGGTAATTTCGTTTCCTAAGTCGAGTGAGAGCTGACTCGCCATTTATCGCTAACAGATTTTACGCAAAACCGGTATTGGTCTCTATTGCTTTTAACGGTGCTCCATACCTAGATCGGTCATGAGCTTTTGGACAGTATGTCTTGATTTTAGTTTCGAACGCTGTGCCAAGTCCCGAGGTTGACACTCAATGATTAGGGCAGTAATTTCGTTATCGAGGTCGAGTATGGTAGAGATGTATACGCTGATCTGACACATAGGCCAAACTACCGCATTGCGGATTTCACGCAAAAGCCGGTGTTGGTCTGTGCTAATTCTAACTGTGTTTCATACTGAGATAGGTGATGAGATGATGATCTCATGAAACAGTTTACTAAGATTCTCGGTTTGCATTCAAATATTTGCTTTATTTGGTATTCTCCAATGTCAATTCCACCTTGAAATTGTGGCCTTCAAGCCATTTGCTTACAACTAGCGCGATAGCTATAGTTCGTTTTCGATGACGGCTAACAGCTGATCACTTGATCAGCCCATTCCTCAATATATTTGACGCAAAAATTGGTGTTTTTGCGCAAGACTCGGCCCTTATCAGCCTGGAAATTGTCCATTGATCTAATCGTACGCGGGAGGAAAGCACACTCTTACCTTTTTCCCAAGGTATTTCGAAAAAAATGAAAAAGCTGACGTATAAGCGATGATAAGGACCCCTTGTTATACACTTTTACCCAGCTGGTGCCAGGGGTGGTGTCTCTAGTTAGACCAAAATTGGGTATATCGTGATCTGAAGCATGTGGTCTACTGCAAACGGTGTGATAGTACCCGATGGTCGACATTGCCCGGCTCGAGTTGACTTGTTTATATTCCAATACATCTTTTTCCGAAGTATAGTAACCACTAATGAACTTCTAGTTGAAAAATCGCATTCTATCAACTTTGCTGTAGTAATTAGGTTCGATGCGTTAGATGTGCTCACGATTCTCAACGCTCTCATTCTGGGTATTCCAGATTTCAATGAACTCGTCATTGGACAATGAACGTTTTGCAACTATGATATCACGCTGCGCGCAATAGGCCTACTGCTACAAACGTTAAAATATGCAGGTATGAACTACTGCACTTCATATTTTCTTTCGAATAATTTGAAATACGTAAGCCTTGTTAACCGTGCCTAATGTCTCTACCCCATACAAACTGTGTGTGACCACCACGAAGTCACATTTTCACGTCGGAATACATATTGTGACGTCATTTAGACAATTAAAATCGCGTACACCCCTTGCCCCACCACCTGATATTGTCACGAGCCGCCACCGACAAAGATATAGAGAAGTCGAAACAATAGGATGGAACGTATAACGATACCCGCGAGAATATATCAGGCCAAACTTACTTTTTCCTAAATAACAGTACCAAAGCGATCACGACCAGGACAACAAAGATTCCAACAACAAGGCCACCCAGAGACGCACTCGACATTGCCGCACCAGAGCCTGAAATGTAAATGAAGGATAATAACATGGCAGAGCAGAACATGAATTTCCAGATCGTGGCCTGGATATTATTCCAGGGGGATTGAATGTAAAGATAAAAAATAATTCAAGACAAGCGGTTCAACCTATTTCCGAACCAAGTGCTGTGATAGCCTCCGTATGGTTGACTGTGAGCCCGTTGTAAGTGAAGATGTCTGTAGAGTCCTTGGCAACGCTGTTTTCATTGCAACAGACTTGGATTAATTCAAATAGACACGCCGTCATTTGGAAATTATTCATAACATTCATCAGGGAGATATCGCTCACTTTCACAAACGAATACGGTTTTTCTTGCAGTGACGTTCATATTTAGAATTTAGGGTGTCAAAATCCATACATGTGGCATGACAATCTTGAATCAACAGAAAATCAAGGGTGTCAAAATTACGGCTCAAGAGTCAATTCTGAAGAAGCGTATGATGGATCGGTAGTGTGATGAAAAATTCTCACCGGCTGCTTCTGTAAATTCCAAAGTTGTAGCTCGCTCTTTCGTGGTTCCTGATTTTGCAGTTGGTTCTACGACGGACTGTGAATTCATTACGGGGATAGCAGTTGGTTCTGCGATGGATTGCGTATTAGTTACGGGATAAGCGGTTGGTTCTGAAGTGGATTGCGAAGTGGTCACATGTACATTAGTCGATTGCGCAGTGGATTGCGGAGTAGTTACGGGACCAGTAGCTGGCTCTGAGGTGGATTGCAGTTTAGTTACAGGAACAATCGTTGGTTCTACAGTGGATTGCGTATTAGTTACGGGAGAAGCGGTCGGTTCTGCAGTGGATTGCGAAGTGGTCCCATGTACATTTGTCGATTGCGCAGTGGATTGCGGAGTAGTTACGGGACCGGTAACTGGCTCTAAGGTAGATGGCAGTGTAGTTACAGGGACAGTAGTTGGTGCGGCAGTGGATTGCGGAGTGGTTACAGGAACAGTAGTTGTTTCTGCAGCGGATTGCAGTGTTGTCGTGAAATCAGTTGTTGGTTCTGCAGTGGATTGCAGTGTTGTCGTGAAATCAGTTGTTGGTTCTGCAGTGGATTGCAGTGTTGTCGTGAAATCAGTTGTTGGTTCTGCAGTGGATTGCATTGTCGTCACGGCAGCAGCGGTTGATTCTGATTCCGTCGTCAAGGCAGCAGTAGTAGTAGTAGTTGGAGGACCTAAGAACCGAAAAAGTCATAATTAGAGGCAAGGTATGTTGACGCGATTCATTACTAAATTGCAACACTGCACCGTTCTTCCGCTTACATGAAGACTAAAATACCACCCTGAAACAAGTTACTTACCGGCGACGCATTCATAATCCATCATGAGATACTCCTGTCCAGAGGGGCAAGGAGTGCCAAAAATTGCGGTAGTAGCGCTGAGGAAACACGTGTTCTTTCCTTGACAAAATGACTTCACAAGAGACAAAGTATTGGAAGAGCCGCAAGTGGAGCTGACTGCGTTTCCACCACAACTAAAAAATAATCGGTCATTGGGGCGATTTTTCTTTACCTAAAAAACGGACGATTTTGACCTAAAAAAATTCTGGCGGACCGGTGGACTTTCAAAAATTGACATCAACCAAAAATCTATGCAACCGTTTTTTCGCAAGTATATGGTGCTAGAGCGTGACATTTTGAGGGTTTCGGTCGTAATTATTGATGTTCATGATGGTATTCATGTGATTTTACGGTAGTGAGTCTATGCTGAGTCGACCACTGAGAGTCGTGTATAGTCTTTCGCCGTGGGTAAACCGACTAAGTCAACTCGAATAATATTCTTCTCTTCGACAATATCGAGAGAAGAAACGTTTCGGTGTACAACCAAGTATCACCTTCTCCCGAATAAAGGCGAACGACCCGCAAACGGACTCAACCAACTCTAGGAATATACCGTTCTCCTTTAATTGAGATTACATATAAACTTATTTCAGTAAATGGTGGTTATTTTGATTTATTTTTTATTGTAGTTTTGCGAGGGTGGTGGTCCCGATAATAGAATCAATATACATAACACTAAATGGCACTGCGCGCGAAGAAAAATTTCAAATATTATAAATCTGCAAAAAAATATTAGTGTTGATGTTGATTTTCGAAAAATTTCTCAGCCTACTTAAAGCCTTCAAAATTCCGGACATTTGGGCATATTTTAGAATTTCCTCCCGGAGACAGTATTACCAATTTATTTCGAAAATTATATGCCACAGTGACGGTTAAATGACTATCTTATAATTAGGGAAATTCTTTTTACCTAAAAAACGAAAGATTTTTTCCTTAAAAAACATAATTTTGACCAAATTATGACCTAACGTGTGCAAATTAGGTGTTTTCCCACATAATGTTAGAATTGTACTACTTATCTTCATTTCTTGTTCGAACCGCCTGTCCTTTCTGGTTCGAACTGTCTATAGATAGATAGATAGATAGTCTTTTATTCGTCACATCAATAAATAAACAGTAAACGAAAACAAATATTGCGGAATAGACTGGGAGACGACGAGGGGCCGTTAGGCCTTCAGAGTCAGTCGCCACCCATTGGGAGTGTTTGATGCATATATGAATAATTTCGTGAAACATATATATTAAATCACACACATATATGCAGAGTCAAGATTCGGTGAATATATGACTAACGACACGATATTAAGCTTTAATAAAGGATAACAGAACACATGCATTGTATCCTTACAAAGTAGTTCGGCCTGAAAAAAAACTGGCCATATGAAGAATTCCAGTAGTTACATCACGTATTATAGTAGAAGTAATTAAAATCTGTTGTAGACAACGAAAGATACTTTCCTACATTCTCGGGTAGAATGTGTCTGTCCTTACTAAGTAGCTTGCCAAGAATAGATAAAGCACGTTCAACAGTAGCTGTTGTTGGCTGACAACACTGGAGTTGTGCGTGCGGGCACTGCTGGTGACATACCGTGTTACTTCATTCTGACAATGGTGTCTACATTACAATTTTTCATAATGCGCTTCTTGATATAAGAACCATGCAATGCCCGCACAATCTTGCTTCGGTTAGGATATTACGGTACGTTGAGCATAACACCATGTCAAGATTGTCAACCTATTACTTTTATTTGAATGTTTATGATTCACAATGTGCAGACAATGGGCAATCCACGACGGTGGGCCTATAAGGTAGGCTACAAGCTTTAAAATGTCAAATGATAAGTTCCCCTACAGTGCAAAATCTACAATACTAGCGAAATGAAGTTGTAAATTTTTTTTGACTCTGTCTACAATTTTGAAATGTCAAAAAAATTGGCCTACTTATAACCATTAAACATATACATACATTTGATTAACGATGGCATGCAAAATTGTTTCATTGTGGCACAGATCAAATTATTCGCTATGCAATTAACATGGGAGAATGAGTTTCTAACTATCCTTCCTTTCTCCTATTTTATAAGTTTTTGTGGCATAGGATATCCAATCCTGTATAATTAAGATGTAGATAAAACAATCGAAGTGCAACTCTAACGTGTATGAGTTAGCAACCAATACAGAGATGTAACTTACTAATCTCCTCATTACACAGTATACTGATTACAAGCACACACACACTTTAACTACTAATAAACATTGGTCAGAAACGAAATTCAGGAAGTAGTCAAATAGAAAATGTCTATTGTCTAGACCAGGGGTGGCCAACCTGCGGCCGTATAGAAGGAAGTTTTGTGTGGCCGTGGACACGTAATTCAATCAGTACGTGTTGGCGGTCGTTGACATGCAATTTGAATTTACGAAGTGACTCCCGATTTCTTGAGAGATTTTGATTATTCCCGAAATTTTCTTCGCGCTACGCGCGATTCAATGGTACGCCGAATAGGCCTACATTTTCCGGTCTGGCCTAAAGCGTAAGCTTATATTCCCTTGCAAGTCATCGTCGAAATTGTTGGCAAAGCGACGGAAGATATTGATTTTATGGGATTATTATCTCATTTGATTGCCCCAGTTGATACATTTGGCGACGTTTAAAACGTCAATATGTATTTCAGCATTGTGGCATTATGTGGCCTGAGTTGTCGCTAGGTATCGTGTACGTACATTCATATAGGCCAGGGGCGGGCCACTACTCCAGTCGGCGGGCCGGATATAGAAAAATTAGGCACTTGGCGGCACTGGCGTAGCAGCATGTGCTGCCGCCCCTGGCTCTCGCATAAAATGCCCCCCCCCCCACCCCTAAGTAGACCGCAGCGAATTTCGACATAGATTCATGTTCAAGCAATCTTGTCAATAAAAATAACTACAAATAATATGCCGCGTCTCAGCCTCACCATCTCAACGTTAATAAGGCCAAAATTATAAAAGACAAGACATAGCGAACGAATGTATTGTGCAAATCGAAAATCAATAGCCGCCTCAAAACTTAACTTTTCGGGCTTTCGCCGAAGCAAAATCAGCGATAATATCCTCAAATTCAAGTTTTTGAACGTAGTCTCTTTTAATAGACAGAATGGATAGAGCTGATAGCCGATCATCATTCATGGTAGAACGTAAATGAGACTTAATCAGTCTGAGCTTTGAGAAGCTTCTCGTACTGTTCGCAATTGAAACACCAATGGTCGGATAAAGTTTCAGACACGAGCATAAATGTCGTGTGAATGTCGAATGAAGTAGTTTTGCATTAACTAACCAAACATTAAATAGGCTTTTCGAAGTACAGAACTTCAATATTGCAGCAAACAATACGTTCATATTGTTAAGTTTATTCCACTGGAAGCTTTTCGACTGGCTCTCTTCAGCAGTGAACGCCAGTAAATGAGGTTAACCAAGTTCGAAATATAGAAAGAATTTTGTCGTTGTGACGTAATAATGACAAGTACACAAGTCGCGAACGGCAGTAAACAGCGCACGGTTACGGTACAGCACACACAAAATCAGCTGTACAACAGCCGAATGACAAAACAACACTAATGGAAGATTCCCAGCGTGTAGAGATGTTCCTTCTGGCGGCAGAGGATCGGCTTTTGCAGCTTTATAATGGTTGATTCAAGGACCTTTAAATGAAAAAGAGAACGACCACGAGCAACTATGGAAAACTGATTGATATTGTAATGTTTTGCACACTCTGGGTGTTTCAATATGTGCTGTCCGATGGCAGAATTACATGCTGTTACTTGGTCATAATCATGCATGGTAACTAGAGACTGTGATGATGAAGCAGACATGTCATCACCATGCGAATTCCTAATTTGACGTGGGACGTGTTGACGAATTCTTTGTTGCAAGCGTTGAGATGTGCGACCCACATACCGGCTGTCACATCGGCACGTATATTGGTAAATTATGTTACTCTGATCAATCGCAGGAAGCACATCCTTACGCGTTGCTGGTAGTAAAGATTTCGTAGTAAATATGACACGGGGTTCCACTTGTGGCAAACAATGACTCACGGAGGACTTAATCTGTTTTTCAAACCTGTTGCAAGCTGTGCCTATCCACGGGAGATGCAAAGATCATCGCTACCAAGAATGAACGCAACATTAACTTGCTCATCGCTAACAGGTTTGGCGGTAAATCGTTATGCGGTAAGAAATTGATTACAAACTTATCTGACTATACCCTCAATGCCACCGAGGAGTTTGTGTTATCACTTGGGCTCGATTTTGCCATCCCTTCGAATGACGTGAGTCGCGAAGATATTTTCGCAGAGTTTGAAGTGCTTCTCGGTCAATTACATCATCACCGGCAAACGTATGATGATGAAACTGAAGCTAAGGAGTACTCGGCTAAACTTGCTGCTCTTAAAGCGAAATTAAGTAGTTTGGTGCATGGATTCTGTGGCACACCGGTAGACAAGAGCGATTTTTTGATGAACAAGGACTGCTATCGTATCAGGTCAATGAAGACTAATGCGTCCATTCACATTACGAAACCTGATAAAGGATCCGGGGTTGTTATTTTGAACAAATCGGACTACATTTCCAAGATGAATACTATTCTCAACGATCGAACGAAATTCCAAACTATCGGTCCAGCTTGCGATCATGATAGCACGGCTAAAATCGAATCGCGTATTCAACGCGCGCTCCAAACCTTGAAAAAGGCTGGAAAGATTTCATCGGCGACGTATGACGAAGTTAGACCGACTGGTTCACTCCGTCCACGAATGTATGGTCTCCCGAAAATCCACAAACCAGACGTGCCCCTTCGCCCAATATTATCGATGGTTGGATCGGCGTACCACAAACTCGCGAAGTGGATGGTGGAATTCCTTAAGCCGGTGAGTGCGCTCTATGATGACAACTGCATTCGGGACTCGTTCACGTTTGCTAATATTATCAATAATATCGATCACGATGCCTCCAAGGTATACCTCAGCTCCTTTGATATATCAAGCCTCTTTACCAATGTCCCTATTGAAGAAACCATAGAGATCTGCGCCAATGCACTTTATGATGGTGAGCTTCCATCTCCGGCATTTTCCAAATCAATGTTCGTAAAACTTATGCGAATGGCGACTTGTGGTGTTGAATTTAGTTTTAATAACACCATTTACAAACAGACAGATGGTTTGGCTATGGGTTCTCCACTCGGCTCCATTTTGGCTAACATCTTCGTGGGGTTTCATGAAGAGAGATTGTTGGATAGTGCCGATCGGCCATTGATGTACTACCGCTATGTTGATGACACTTTTGTCATGTTTAATAATGGAGCTCAATGTGATTTGTTTCTGGAAAAA
This sequence comes from Botryllus schlosseri, assembly GCF_051294905.1. NCBI lineage: Eukaryota > Metazoa > Chordata > Ascidiacea > Stolidobranchia > Styelidae > Botryllus > Botryllus schlosseri. Next base: position 18,983,762 of record NC_137245.1, on the reverse strand, counting down.
TTAAATAACCTTCACCTTCTTTGAAGTTTACTGCTGAAAAAGAGAATAATAATTCGATACCGTTTTTGGATGTCTTCGTTGAGAAGATGAACAATAATTTTGTTACATCTATCTACCGTAAGACTACATGCAGTGGTCAGTATCTTTTATGGGATTCGTTTTGCCCTGTGAAACGTAAAATCAATTTGATAAGAACCCTGGTACACAGGGCCCTGATGATTTGCAGTAATGACAAACTGGATTGTGAAATAAATACTATCAAATCCATTTTCCTTGCCAATGGCTATCCTGAGCATATTGTCAAAGTAATTATTGAACGTAAAATACAAGATTTCCACAAAGATAAGCCGCTTGGACCGAGAAGGTGCCCAGTTTATTTGCATCTCCCGTGGATAGGCACAGCTTGCAACAGGTGTGAAAAACAGCTTAAGTCCTCCGTGAGTCATTGTTTCGCACAAGTGGAACCCCGTGTCATATTTACTACGAAATCTTTACTACCAGCAACGCGTAAGGATGTGCTTCCTGCGATTGATCAGAGTAACATAATTTACCAATATACGTGCCGATGTGACAGCCGGTATGTGGGTCGCATATCTCAACGCTTGCAACAAAGAATTCGTCGACACGTCCCACGTCAAATTAGGAATTCGCAGGGTGATGACATGTCTGCTTCATCATCACAGTCTCTAGTTACCATGCATGATTATGACCAAGTAACAGCATGTAATTCTGCCTTCGGACAGCACCTATTGAAAAACCCAGAGTGGGCAAAACATTACAATATCAATCAGTTTTCCATAGTTGCTCGTGGTCGTTCTCTTTTTCATTTAAAGGTCCTTGAATCAACCATTATAAAGCTGCAAAAGCCGATCCTCTGCCGCCAGAAGGAACATATCTACACGCTGGGAATCTTCCATTAGTGTTGTTTTGTCATTCGGCTGTTTTACAGCTGATTTTGTGTGTGCTGTACCGTAGCCGTGCGCTGTTTACTGCCGTTCGCGACTTGTGTACTTGTCATTATTACGTCACAACGACAAAATTCTTTCTATATTTCGAACTTGGTTAACCTCATTTACTGGCGTTCACTGCTGAAGAGAGCCAGTCGAAAAGCTTCCAGTGGAATAAACTTAACAATATGAACGTATTGATTGCTGCAGTAACCAAACATTGCTAGGAACAAGCGGCCTTGACGGCTATTTTGGAGTTGTTCCATTGCCATGTTAACATATTAATTCGTGTTTTCGAAATTGGCGTGACACTAGCTTTCGATTGAGACCAGTTTGATTAAATTTTAGCTCGCGGGACGCCAGCTATAGGACTACCAATTACGCTGCTTTTAGCCGGCTGTGCACACTGTGCAGCCTCATTTTTCCGCCCCCTTGGAGTCTGCCGCCTCTGGCGCAGAGCCAGAACCGCCAAGTGGCTGCTACACCACTGCTTGGCGGGCCGGATTGCTGAATCGATACAATATTCGCCCATTAAATCGTATTTAATGAATGTATTTCAACGACAGCAATGTCACCACAAAGCCATTTCTCGCCGAAAATGACGAATACAAGGTGGATTTAAGAACAGCATTGTCATACAGACGCCGCCATGTCTGCTTCTCTCTGATCAATTAACACACGGTGCAATCCCTAATTAAGATTTCAAGGCGTTCGATAAGCCCAGTACCCAAATTTACCAAGATATCAATTCATTAGGACTGAGTACACCGTAAATGCCGATAAATAATGCAAGTCTTCTCGCCTCGACGAACTTACGCGTAAGCTCCACTCTCGCACGCTGCGCACACACGTATATAATAACATACAAACGCTAAAATTTGACGTAGTGTGCAAGCAGTGGGGAATCTCGGCAGACTGGGGCTGCGGGCCACATTATCATGTAAGACGGGGAACTGTCCACGGGCCGGAAAAATCCTGTCGCGGGCCGGATCCGGCCAACATCTGGGCGATCTTTTATACATAAATTCCCTTCACAGACATAATGCTAAGTTATAATATTATTACTGGCGATCTTTCTGGGGTCGCACTTCGTGTTGGTTTAAACCAGGGGTCGCCAACTCAAAATAGGTCGCGGGCCACTTTTCCAAATTCCTGGAGGCCGCGGGCCGCATGACATCAATATCGATATAAAAGTAGGCAACGCAGTTCAACAACCACGTCTGATAACTCTACGTTATTACAACGCTGTGCTTTCTAACATAGGCGACGGTTATAGTCACCACAAAAGAACTAATATTTTATTGAACAAACACAAATACAACAAAAAGTATCATGATCATCAATGTCATTATATTTTGGACTATGAGCTGTACACGATACCTGACAATGACAACACTCTTTAGCCGCTAAAACAGGGGTGGCCAACATTTTTGTAATTCACGGCCGCATTTCGCGTACTCATGTAGCCTGCGGCCGCATACCGGTGGTTAGTCGTGATAAACTAGCTGGGGCCAAATACCCACGTTATCATGTCCATGTCCATTGCCGGTACACTCCGAACTAATCTATATGCACATATCGGCTTACTATGCGCACCAAATCGTTAGTAGTTATGTTTTAAAGAGCCACAGAGAACCAATCTGTAGTCGCGCGAAGCGCGAAAAATTTTTCATGTTCATGAGTGAATTTCGTCAATAAATATTAATATAGTTTCACATATTACTATAAAATATTTATCCTTTCTCGGCCAATGTGATCAGATTCCCAGATACAGCTGATGCAGGGGGTATCTGTGAAAACTTAGGGTTGTTATTACAAGTGCCGACAGCCGCATAATTTTCCTTCTACTGCTGCAGATTGGCCACCCATGGATTGAAGAATCAATATTGGGGTTAGCTATACACGGTAGGCCTACTTGCTAGACAACTATCTCCTCGTAAAGCATGGTCTTTTGGAGCGCCCGAAGTCGTTTTGCAGGCGTCTCGGTCTTGGCAGTGGTGGGCCATTGCACGTCAAGGCAATATGCCCATTCGTACCAGCAAATTCTTCATCCATGGAATGATATTACCATGCCGAAGCCGTATCAACTAGTGAGTAATAGTGATAGTGGGCACATAGAATGGCTCACTTTGAAAAACAACAACATTATGTTTCAACTGAAATCAATTTTAGCGTTTCAACATGATTTACTAAGCGTTTTTCTGATTTTTTTTCAAATCAGGTCGCGGGCCGCAAAATAGGACCTCGCGGGCCGCATGCGGCCCGCGGGCCGCGTGTTGGAGACCCCTGGTTTAAACTTTATCGGCCTTGGTGTATCTTTTTTGGCGCCAATTGTTCCTGTCGGGTCAATCTGAACCACACAAGATATATGCTATCCCGCAGGGTACCAATTTGAAATCGTATGCGTCTTTTACTTAGGTACGCTTAGGCGATTTCAATATCTTTTGACATAGCAGACATGAGGTCACGAAATAACATCAGGTAACGAAGTCATTATACCAACGGGTTTCGACCGAAAGTATATCATTTTCGGGCCCTACATTTTCCAAGATACCTCACTCAGCTCTACTGGTAAATCTGATTACGTGAGCAGAATGAGGATAAAAATTGATTGCAATATACATGTGACTCCCGATCATATTGATTGATTCAATCATGAATTATGGGAAATTTTCGCGCTTTAAGGCGAAATAAGCTGACTCACTAAAAAGCTGGCCTACAACAAATCTCGCTGATAACTATAGCGACCAAAACCTATAGTCTGATGGGAGGTCAGCGATCTTCCCAGAAGGGGCCCGGAAGTTTGGTTTATCACCATATGGGGGACCCAACACCAACGATTTGGGGAACTGACGAAGTGCTGTTTCGGTCCTGTCTGTGCATGATGCGTATTTTCATTTAGGCCTATTATTTCAATTCTTCATCGGGAGGCGGGTATACGCAACAATTGACAAAATCTATATATTCGGAATCAGTGCGACAGTAGCTTTCGATCAAGACTAGATTCAGTAAATTCTGCGCTATGGATGGGATATTAACTTTTGGATTGGAAGAAATCCTATTAGGGGTCGGGAACCTTTTTTTTGTCGGAAGAGCCATATTGACCCTATTTTTTCATTTTAACTCCCAAAGAGCCATACATGCCAATCAGCTGTTACGTCACAATTGAAAATGTGTGACATCATCGTAGCACTTTTTCGAACTCGCTACATTGGATTCGTTGTGTGCGCCACATTTTCTCTGTAAAAATTGGTATTTGTTGTTCGAAAACCAAGCTCGAAACGAGAGGTAAGTCACATACGGTCCAAGCCTCACCATTGATAACGCAATTCATCGTATATAACTTTCAATTCAATATAACTGATATTAATCGAATGTAACTGTAACACTGATTTTGAAAATCTAAATACTGATTGACTTCCAAATTCTCAAAGTATTCGGTAACATGGCGTTGCGCTACACGCCTGCATTTTATCGCCGGTACCATAGAGCTACTTCCCAATCAAGGCGCTGTTTGTAATTCGAGTTTGTAATTGTGAATGTCACGTTAGGGTTGTTCAAACATAACTTTTTTTCCAAATTTCACTCGCTTAGTGATAAAATTGTCATGTAGCCTGAAAAAACGCTATACGCCAAATTTCAGTCAATTCCGACCAGTAAAGGCCGCGTAATCTTGGATTGTAATTTCGACCATTATTGAATTTATAGTATTTACGGTGACAAATTTCGACACATCGATCAGACATGGGTGATTACTTCATGAATGTAACCGATTGCGATTACGATTACGATTACAGCAAAATCAGGAAGTAGTCGATAACGATTACGATTACATTTCAAAAGTAATTACGATTACTCACGATTACATTGATTTTGCTTTTTAGAACTAATCTTCGAAGATATATTGAATACAAGGATTGCGTTGAAAAGGCCTAATGAGATAACAACTTTCTCAATAAATGATGCGCTATTTGATTGTTACGTCATAATGTACCCATTGCCCAACTTTACAGGGGACGATTTATCGCATCCAAAGATTTGCATTCTTGCAAGGTCCGTAAATGCCCCACCCTCGAAGGGCGCTCGAAGGGGACTCAAAATTATCTGGTAAAACCAACCTCAATTATAAAGTATTTTCGAGAGAATTATTTAACTGGAAACTTTTTTTCGGGCTTCGCGATTTATATGTCTCTTGATACATTGATTTTGAAATGCATACCGCTCGCCCCCATGAAAAAAGCATGCACAATTTATAGGAATCGGCATTTCGGTGCCGGTCATTACCGCGCCACGACATACCAGAGGAGAACGGCAGTTTCGGCCAATTTGCGACTCCAAGAAGTGTATTACGAAAGAAAGACCTTGGCCAAAACTTTGAGCATTTGTCAATAGCCGCGCTGGGTGGGCCTGACTAATAGTCCCAGCCTTGTAATCTGAGCTTAAAATACGAATGCCACCCGGGCCACTCACAGAGGAATAAAGACATGACAATTATTTGTGTGTGCGTCTCACGAAAGTATTTCGTTTCGTCTGCTACGTTTGCACTACAGTCTTTTGATTTTATAACAGACCGGAGGTCACCAATTCACAACATACAATAAAGTAATTACAACATACCAGATGTTATAATTATGAATTACGTGATATATATCAGGAGCTGTTGATTTAATGCATCGTGTGGATATCGTAATCAGAGCCCGACTGATTATCGGTTCGCCGATAATATCGAGTCGATATCACACTTTGAAAGAATTATCGATACCGGCCATTGGAGGTGAAAAAATATCGGCCATTTTCGTGACGTCACAACATGGTTGTAGGAATTCCGAAAACTATAATACTTGACCGCTAGGCTGGGAATATTGCTATATTTCATATAGCTTACACTTTCTAGGTGTCCAGATCAGACATGGGGTAATCGCGATTAGTAATCGTAATCGATTACGACGATTACATCATTTTCAAGTAATCGTAATCGCAATCGATTATATTCGAGAAAATTCCGAAGTAATCGTAATCGTATTCGACTACTCCCATATTTAATCGATTTATTTGCAAAAGAACGATTACTTTTTATTTGTACAGGACTATGAGATAAACTGAACATTCGTGAACAAGGAAGAGGTATTATACCAGTTAGTGATAGCACAAACGTCAGATTTTCAAATGCCACTGCTCATTATTACGTTAGAAGTGGACTATTAGCTTTGCTCGTCATTGCCTAAGAAGTATGCAGCTATCCACACATAGTGAATAGATATTCGATGTGCATTAGTGTGATTGTAAGAACACTCACCGTGCTGTATATCAGGTTATCAATACACTCCAGACGCCACTACCTCGCAGCAGGATAATTAACCACCACTCTGCCTAGTTTCAAATAGTAACTTCTGTATTGATGTTTGGTTATGCTTAGTTAAACGCGGTTTGACCGTTGCTGCTTGACAGGCAGTGGGCCTATGTAGTACGAACGTACACCGGGCAAAAGTTTGAAATTTTGAAGCCTACTCATCAAATAAAACATTACGGTTTCCACGACGAAGCATTAAAATCAACAGCTGCTGATATATATCATAACCGAGCTGGTTCTCGTAATGGCCGCTTGCATTACATTATCTGTATTAAGTTGTAGGCAGAATTTTATGTTTACTTTCTCTTATTCTCATATGATTCTACTTGAAACGGGCGCTAATCGTTATTTCACAATTCTTTACTCAACATTTGGGCCTGCCGCCATAGCCATCGGCTTATATACAATGTTAGCGTGGCATGTGGCTAAATCAGGACAAACGCAGCAATTCGTCCCCCACTCCAAACGTTGCTCTTGGGCTCCCATAGGGTAGGGTTGCCATACGTCCGGAATTTCCCGGACATGTCCGGAATTTCACTGTAAAAAATGCGTCCGGGAGGAATTTCTAAAATATGCCTAAATGTCCGGAATTTCGAAGGCCTCATAATATTTTCGTAAATCAATATAAACAAGATTATTTTTGGGCAGATTTATGCTACATGAAATTTTTCTTCGCGCTGCGCGCGATTTAGTGTCATATACACTGTTCACCGCCAATCATCCATTCATTGTGACTTTGTTTAGTGACACAGCTTTTGTCGCCTAAGCGCGCGAAGCTCGGAAAATTTCTAGAATTCATGATTTCATCGGGAATTGCATATATATTGTTATCAATTTTTATCTTCTCTCTGCTCACGTAATCAGATTTACCGGTAGAGCTGAGTGAGGTGTGTTTGAAAAGGTAGTACCACTCGATAATATAATTAAACATCTTCGGGCGTATACCCGTTGGCAGGAACAAAACGACACCTCGTCAGGCCCACAACAAAACGACACCTCGTCAGGTTCCCTTACGGTGATAAAACGACCCCCCCCCCCCATCACGTTGTTCGCGTTTGTCACGAAATTATGTGTACTGTATTGTGAGCCAGCGCCATGCGCGAAAATTTTCGATAATTTATGATAGAATCGGTCAATCAGATCTGCGATTGCATATATATTATGCTATCAATTTATTGTCCTCTCTACTCACGTAATTAGATTTACCGGTAGAGCTGAGTGAAGTGTCTTGAAAACGGGAGGGCCCGTAAATAATGATTTAACATCTTCGGGCGGGCGGACCCGTTGATATGACTTTGTTACATGATGTTATTTCGTGACTTCCAGTCTTCTATATCAAAAAATATAGAATCGCCAAACGTAGGCTTCTAAACTAAGAGAAGCACACGATTTCAAATTGGTATTTCTTCGCTGGCATAACATTTTCCCCTGCAGGATGGTATTTGTCTTGTGAGGTTCAGATTGCAAAGACAAGAACATTCGGCGCCAGTCATTTAGGCGCTTATGGACAATTAAACCTATTTGTATTTTGTATAGCCTATATAACGAAGTCTTCGGTCTGCATAAGGACATAGACCTTTTCGGTCAAGCTTTTCTCGCTGCCGACCGTTCTGGCACACTTCTTGGAGTCGCATGTTATATGGCCTAAAACTTGATTGTATGTTTTGGTGGGTCGTGGCGCGGTAAAAGCCCAATACCCAACAATATAGATAAATGGCTACTTGAATTCGCGCGCAGCGCGAAAAAATTTTGAAAAAATTGCATAAATTTTGAAAAAATACTCTATGATTTATGCTAATTCACGAAATAATTTTAGGCCCCCTTCGAGCTCCCCCCCCAATTGGGGGGTTTGGGGTGCGGCAGTTACGGTGCTGGTAGCCATTCCATGTTAACATTCGATGGTGTGGTGGTTGGCAACACTGAGCCATATAAACAGACATGCCATGTCGTATCGCCTACATGCGGAGTTTTGATAGCATTGAATCAAGTCGGCAAAACAAAACTTGTCAACCGATATTGCATAAACAGATGAGCTTCCAAGCACCGTTGGTATTGTTATACTCACAACGTACTTCGACGAAATCTTCCCCAGTGGGCCCACGAGATGTCTAGAACGTCACTTCCACTGCACCTATCTGTCGAGCCATTCTGGCCACGGCATATTTCTAGACCTTTCATAATACCGAAACCAGCTTTTATGAGAAGTCAACACTTAGCCGCTTTGCTGGAGAAGTCGGTCGTAAGATTAACACTGTATGCCGTGTACCATATTGTACCGTTACGGCACAAGGCGATGCAGTCCCATCGTAACTTGATAGCAGCCGAAGAATAGCGGCCAGACAAAGAAGACATATCATTAACTGATTTCGTTGCTAGGATACGCTAGTGACGTCATATTGTACAGTAAAGAATGGCTAAATTGCTAATAAACCAATGATGATGATGAATGAAGTGAAGAGCTATCTTGTTTTTTTGTTTGTTTTGCGGTATTCATGGTGTTTGTCGACTGCTATGGTCATTTACACCAGGCCGATATTCTTCATATTTTCCGTAACTGCCGACTTATAGCGCGGCCAACCTCTAGGCTTTTGTAAGACACCGCTGACGCGGATGAGGTGGCGAGGAGGAGCCTAGGTAAACCTCCAACACTTAGGTATCTACATGTCGATTATATTTACCCGACAGCCATTATTACGTAAGGGGACTCGCCAAATTGCAATTGCTTACCCGACAGATTCGCCGTTTTATATGTCACAGGTTTATCTATCCAAAGTAAACATTGCATTATGTTCGATAGTTTATAATCAGTTTATTAACCCTTTTGAAATTTGGTCAGTTTCCGCGAAACTGACCATCACTTTTCAAATTCATACCGTGACCTCAGCAAGACTTACATTTGGGCTGTTTCAGTTTAAAAGTGGGCGGACTATATCCCTCTACCGTTTCCGCCATCGATCGACACCCCAAGACCTGTCTAAGGTTTTTTATAAGACTAAATAAACAAACTTTTTCTCTAAAAAAGCTCTTTCTTTCTCTCAATTTTCAAGACTGACCCACAAGAAAGCGCCAGAGAGCCAAAAATGATGCATGAGTGCGTAGCCACCGTTGCCTGGTTTCAAACAAGCCGTCAACCATGGCCGTCAACCACGCCGCTCGCCAGTTATCGAAAAATCAAAAATAATGAAAAATTTACATATGGGCGTGGTCAGTAAGTGGTCACAATGGTCAACTTCAAGACCAATACCGAATCGGACCCTTGCCGCCCAGTTAATGGCATGAAACAACGTGGTATATGTAACGTACTTTTGATCGTAGCCTAGTTACGATAGTACGTTATATTTGGCTCGATTAGAGACTTGGCTGTATCAACTTAGACTGATCGAGTAGCTTGCTAACTCGATTCCAACCACTACCTAGTTTCTATGCGTCCTATTATCCGAGCCTACCCCTGAGACACGGTCAAAGTAATTCAAGCAATTACAGAAATAGGAACACAAATTTATCAAATGAAAGTCCACGTCAACTTCAAGGCAGCGGTTACAAATCGGTTAACAACAGTTAACTCTCTAGGCTAAACTGATAATCTAAATGAATAACGACAATTACCTCAATGATGCACCAAACGTCCAAACAATACAATAATCGAATCCCTTATACCCCTAATTTTGACTAATTTGAATCACTGACAAAAACTTATCACCAGCACCAAGCCTCAAACTGATTAACAAATCACGCGGGTACGGATGACCGCTAAAGTCACTATTGAGCTCCAAGGCTCATGGACACTCAACATTTCTCGTGTTACATACCCCCCCACAGATGTAGGAATCACATTGAGTACATCGAAATTCAACATCAAACAACGAGAAATAACAAATTCACAAAGAAACAACTTCATCGAAAGCTATTCAGCCTTACATATCAAACACAACTTTGTCACTGGCCTACGCAATAGACCTTGAGAAGACATAACCCAAACTTGGCGAACGCAGCCGAGTTTGTCTTTGATAGTTTCAGTTACCCTTCCTGTGAGCCACTTCCCTCTTGGCTGTGTATTATCAACTATGAGGACAATATCATTCTGTTGAAGGTTCTCTTTGGAAGAAACCCATTTCTGTCGCACTTGCAAAGTTTGCAAGTACTCTCGCTTCCACCGCATCCAAAATTGTTCGGTCAAGAATTGGACCTGACGCCAACGACGCCTTGTATAGCAATCTTTGCGATTAAACAACCCCGGAACAAATTCATCACCAGATCTTGCGAACAGTAGATGATTTGGTGTCAATGGTGTATCGCTTTGTGCGTCCATAATCACGGGAGTAAGAGGACGTGAGTTGAGTACCCCTTCAACTTCACAAAATATAGTAGACATTACTTCGTCAGTAACTATTTGATTACTCAGCAAAGAAGAAAGTATCTGCTTGGCTGATCGGATCAGTCTCTCGAAAATCCCTCCAAAGTGTGACGCAGTCGGTGGATTGAATTTAAATTCAATGCCTTCCTGTCGATAGAACTCTCCCATCTTACTCGAGTTCCACACTTTCATTTCCTCGCGTAGTATTCTGTTGGTCGCGATAAAATTACCGCCATTGTCACAGGTAACAGACTTGAATCGACCACGCCGAGTCATGCAACGTCTCAACGCATTTATACATGAATCTGCATCCATTGAATGGACAATCTCCAAATGAACTGCTCGAGAAGCCATGCAGGTCACAATTAAACCCCAACGTTTTGGAGTGCTTCGTCCTTGTTTAATGATATAGGGTCCAAAGTTGTCTATTCCGACGTGTGAGAAGGGAGCATCATCGGACATCAACCTTTCCTTAGGTAAATCAGCCATAAATTGAGTCAATGTAGGTGCAGATCGCTTTTTGCAAATCACACATTGACCGAGAACCCGTTTCACAGCTGTTATTCCACCAACAAGCCAATATTTCTGACGAAGCAACGTCCAAGTGTGACTAGGCCCACAGTGGTGAGAAGTTTCATGATAATACCTGATGAGTAGGTCAGCCAAATGTCCCTTGGGAATGATGATCGGACACCTTGTTTCAAATTTCAGAGTGGAGTTTCGCAGACGGCCAATCACTCTTAGTACGTTATCGACAAGGCCAGGATTTAACTTCAATAAAGAAGTAGCAATTTTGTGCTTCCGTAAAACTCTTTTCCCTGGTTGGTCGGATAACGACGAAAGGGCAGCGATTACAGAGTTGTATTGCTTACCCTGGACATATCGTATCAGCGACATCGCTGCTGCTTCCATTTCACTGGGTGACAGATTGCCGTTTAGAGACGTTTGACCTTTGTCTTTCAACCATTTTTTGAAGCGTATCATCCAAGCAGTGGCCTTCAAGAGTTTATACCACGATGAGAATCTGCCCAAGAACCGATCTAGTGGCTCTTGTGTTGCCTGTACTGCACTGGCAACGATAGTTTTTGTTGAAACCAATTCATCTGGTAACTGAGGTAAGTTGATTGGCATGACAGGCCACTCACTCTGTTCTTCATATAGAAATTCAGGTCCATCGAGCCATACCTTGGAAGTAACCAAATCTTGAGCATCCATGCCTCGTGACGCATAATCAGCTGGATTCAATTTTGTCGGCACATAGCGCCATTGCTGCGGTTTCGAACCTTCCTCAATTTTAGACAATCGATTCGCTACGAATGTTGGGAATCTTGCGGAGGTATTGTGAATACTCTGTAAAACACATGTAGAATCGGACCAAAAATAGGATTCCAAGCCTTCCATATCCAATTCCTTCCTTAGACATTGGTCCATTTTCACCGCCAGTGCTGCTGCCGTTAACTCCAGACGTGGAAGGGTGCATGCTGCTTTCAGAGGGCAAATTCTGGCTCTGGCCAATAAAAGAGTGCAGCGCACTTTTCCAGCACCGTCCTTTACTCTGAGATAAGATGCTGTGCCATACGCTGACTTTGATGCGTCACCGAAATAATGCAACTGCTTTGATTTAATCCCACCCGCGGTATCTCTTAGCATGTAACGATGTACTCGCAATTCAGATAATCTTGACAGGGAATCCGTCCACTTGCTCCACTTGACTGCAATGTCATCTGGAATCTGTTCATCCCAGGAGATATCAATCCGACATAAGTTCTGAAAAAGTAATCTTGCCGTCAGTATGACAGGACTCACCAATCCCATTGGATCATAAATTGAGCATAAAATGCTTAATACGCCACGTTTGGTTTTTGGCTTCGATTTCAACTCTATGCGATACAAAAAACAATCTTCTTGCACTGACCACTGCACACCCAGAACACGTTCTGGTTTATCCTCATCCAAATCAATGTTAGATTGCAACGGAGCTCTGTCTTCCATTGGTATATCCTCAAGAATATCGCTGTGATTGCTTATCCACTTGGATAAGTGGAAACCCCCTTGGGCTACCAATTCTTGAGTCTGTCTTGCCATTCTTCTACCCTCCTCTACCGTGTCAGCCGTCAAGAGAAAGTCATCAACATAGACGCGCCTTTCCACATTCCTTGCAATTTCCGGTGGGTAGTTTTGACCATAGTCAATAGCTGTTTGCCTTAAGCAATAGTTTGCACAAAATGGGCTGCAACTGTTTCCAAAGTTCATCACCATCATATTATATTCAACTGGTGCCTTTGTAAGGTCACCTCCAGGCCAAAACAGAAACCGAAGTGTGTTCCAATCTTTTTTACTGACTTTAACCATGAGAAACATCGCAGTGATGTCTGCCAAGATGGCATACTTCCCTTGACGAAATCTCAGAAGAACACCAAGTAGGCTGTTTGCCAAATCCGCACCCTGGAGTAGTTGTTGATTCAAAGATGTATTCCGAAATTGAGAAGCTGCGTCAAAAACTAGTCTCACTTTCCCCGGCTTTCTATCAGAAAGCACAGGTTGATGTGGCAGATACCAGGTCTTGTCTTTCGGTGCATCAATTTCATTTTCCGGCACAATCCGGGCGAAACCTTTATCGATGAATTTCTTCATTTCCTCGCAGTATTTTTCTTTCAAGACGGAGTCTTTGGACAGTCTTTTGTGCAAGCAAGACAGACGTTTCTCTGCAACTGGTCGGTTGTTTGGAAGCTTGGGACATCCTGGTCGCCACGGTAGTGGGACCTCATAATGCCCATCCACTCTTCTTATACCGTCTTTTACACAATTGAGTGCATAACGATCTTCTCTAGACAAGACGGGTTGTGGTGTCAAGGCCACATCTTTGAAGTCTGTATTCCACAAATCTTCAATTTGTTCTGTCAGTACGTCTTGAATTTGAATAAAGTTGATAACATCGACTTCAGAATCACTTGTGGTTTCCGGCTTTGGTCCGACTAAACTCCAACCCCATGGAGATTTCTGTGCAACAGGTTCCCCCGAACGACCTTCCCTTGATTCTTCAATCCACAATGATTCACTTACATTAGAACCAATTAATAAATGAACTTCATCACATGGAAGACTGGGAAATTCAATCCCACTCAAATGAGGGTAGCGTTCAATATCCGGATTTTCCTTATACTTGTTGGCTGAAGCAGGGATTTTGTCAATTGACAGCACGTGCTTGAGATTGACTCGACTGTTGCCTTCCAGTGCTTCAATACTTAAATCAACAAACTCACCAGATTGAGTCTTTGTTCCGTGTATTGTCATTGAAGAGTAGGACAGTTTCCGCGTCTTGGCAGACAACATTTCTGTCAAAGCTTTGCTGCAAAAGCACACACTACTGCCCGGGTCCAAAAAGGCCCAAACTTCGAGAAGTATACCGCTCTGAGAATGAACTCTCACCGGAACAACATTCAAATATACTCCCCGTCCAAGGATCGTTGAGGCGAAGGATCGCGGACCAACAACAGAGTTTTGAACCCCTTCTTCATCGGCGGCATTGTTCTCACTTCGATGCAAAAGGGTATGATGCTTTCCAGCTTTGCAAGACTGCACAGTACAAGCGTTTGGCCATCTACATGTTTTCGCGATATGTCCTGGTATAAAGCAATTCGCGCAAATATTACTGACTCTGATCAGTTTATATTTATCCTCCGGGCTTTTCTTTGAGAATGAAGAGCAGGTTTTAAGCGAATGACTGCCATTACAGTCGGGGCATACCATATTAATTTCTTTAGGAGCGATACAACCCTTGTTATCTGTCGCCTCAAATTCTGCAGTTGTAGCATTGGCGTAATATTTGTTCCTTGTACCGGATGCTCTTTGAGTGGATTGCTCCTTATTAATAGAATTAATCACCTTGGCCATGCTCGAATTTGAGCATTCCACTGCATCGGACACCATGACAACCAGATCATGGAAGGACGGTGCAACATTTTGCTTTTCTTTTGTGGCTGATAATTTGATCCAGTCATTTAACAGGTTTGGTGGTAACTTAGATGCAATTTTTGCCAAATTGTCGAAATTTTCCAATTCTGAGTATTGATCCAAATTCTTCAGTGTTATATAACATTGCTGTAATTTCCTTGAAAACGCTATTAATCCTTCATTATCCCCTCGTTTCAGGTTAGGGTTGGCATTCAATTCTTCCATAAATTGACGGCCGATAGTAAAGGTCCGACCGTACACGGTTTGCAGTATATGTTTTGCTGTTTTATAGCCCTCATTTCCATCTATAAAGGATGCACAATGCAGAATTGATTCCTTGGCCTCTCGTTTACAGTATTGTAACAGATACGTCAATCGGGTATAACCATCTGAAACCCTGCTTTCGATATTTTTCTCAAAGTTTCGAATGAATCTTGTATATTCCTTTGGTGAACCATCAAACGTCAATAGTTCTAATTTTGGCAAATCTGAAGCGTTCCGCAGAGCCGTGGCAATCTCCATCAAATCACCACGATCTTCAATTTTTTGGGTGTGCCTTTCATTGGGCCTGGTTATTTCAGGCTGCGACAACGTTTTCTGAAATTCTTGGCCTTCTCTTTGAGTCATGTTGCATCCCGGGTATTCGAAACCCTGCCCTTGTAACAATGAACCTTTCTCGTGCCTTCGTGATGCTACCAGACACGGTCTGGTTTCAACGACATCCTGTTCTTTGGGATTTGGATAAGATGGCGTTTCAAGAATGTCAATTCTGTCATCACCCAATTCCCAAGCCTCAACTTCAGCGCAGGCTAATTCATATTGGTGCGCATTTTTTTGGCGAGCCAATTTGCGTTCCACCTGTATACGCTCATCCTCCAGAGACTCTCTTTCTACTTGCTGCTTCAATTTCAAACGAGCCTTTTCTCTCAAAGCTATAGCTTTAATACGTCTCGAACTTTCACTGTCAATACTCTTGAAGGAGTATGAGGTACCTGATCGAATAGATGAGCGACCGATTGACGGTGCTAAAGAGGGCTTGATACACTTGTTACAGCATTCTTGAAGTTTGTATCGAAATTCTTGATAATACCGAAGCTCCCTTTCATAATCCTTGATGTGTGTTGTCTTTACAATATCATTCTCTATTCCCATAGTATACAGTCGTTGGACTGTAACATATTTCTCAAATGCCCGTTCCAACTCCTTGCGGTACATTTGCAGGGTCTCATCCGGATTTAACATTTTTTCTTCAATAAATTTATATTGTTCTCCCAAACAAGCGAGCGCCTCGTCCAGTTCATCCTTTGCAACAGGTTCCTTCATCGCCATGACTATTTAACTATAGTCCAACCCTTCGAGTGCCGCTGAAACCTCAGTTGTAAACAATGCCTTTCAGTCGACGTGAACACTACAATAATTAGGTATAGGAATGAATGGAATACCGGTACTCAAATTGAAGACTCACAAGTATTGGGGCAATCAGTTTTGCAGACACTATATAACTGCAAAATACGGTATAAAGCTAATAAGAAGCTTTTAACCACAAACGAGTAGTGTTGTTAACTTAATGTAACGTACTTTTGATCGTAGCCTAGTTACGATAGTACGTTATATTTGGCTCGATTAGAGACTTGGCTGTATCAACTTAGACTGATCGAGTAGCTTGCTAACTCGATTCCAACCACTACCTAGTTTCTATGCGTCCTATTATCCGAGCCTACCCCTGAGACACGGTCAAAGTAATTCAAGCAATTACAGAAATAGGAACACAAATTTATCAAATGAAAGTCCACGTCAACTTCAAGGCAGCGGTTACAAATCGGTTAACAACAGTTAACTCTCTAGGCTAAACTGATAATCTAAATGAATAACGACAATTACCTCAATGATGCACCAAACGTCCAAACAATACAATAATCGAATCCCTTATACCCCTAATTTTGACTAATTTGAATCACTGACAAAAACTTATCACCAGCACCAAGCCTCAAACTGATTAACAAATCACGCGGGTACGGATGACCGCTAAAGTCACTATTGAGCTCCAAGGCTCATGGACACTCAACATTTCTCGTGTTACAGTATACTTTCTCTCGTCGTATCCAGCCATTTGCAGGCATAGTGAACCAGTTTATGACTCATATTCGGTCACGAACTTAAGTATGTTCTGGAAAATCACCGAAGCGTGACCACAACTGCCAAACCCCTTTAGAATACTCCCTAGAACAAGTTTTGATGTTTGAAACGGTGAAAAAATACACAGAACACCGTACAAGTCGACTTCTGATGTTCTGGCAGAATGTCTGACAAGATTTCCCACTCGGAAAATATCTGGAAGTTTTTGGTGATAACCACTTTTTTTTCTTGCGTATTTTCGGCCGAACTCCTTATGTAAGATCGTCGGTGCTCGAAAATTGTCATGCCTTATACCTTCTAATTAGGTATCATATAAATCAGAAGATTGCTAGCTTTCCCTACGAACAAAAATGAAGCCTCTAGGACGTAGACAAATAAAGATATGGCCTGATGAAGTTGATCGATTGCGTATACGCAATCCGATTTTAAAAGGGTTAAAGGTCAACTGCATCTTCATAGACAACTTTGCGGAATCGGTTGCCAGTGAACTCGGCACTTGGTGAACTCGGTACCTTCAACTCGGCAATTGGTGAACTCGGCACTTGATGAACTCGGCACTTCGTTTGACCGTAGATGCTGTGCGATCTCTATTGTTTTAAGTTTATGACAATACAGTGTTCCCCATGAGACCACTAAATGTTTCCCATGAACACATCGAAACTTATGAAGGCCAAAATAATCATTTTTTGCCTTCAAAGAAACGGATATTATAAATTAAATATCGCCCTTTAACTATATTTTGTTAGCAGGATGTTTCCCTCATGTCACCCTTCAACCTGCTCCTTATAAATTAAATATCGCCCTTAAACTATATTTTTTAGCAGGATGTTTCCCTAATGTCACCCTTCAACCTGCTCCTGACCAGCTACCTGTGACATAATCACACCTTCCTATAAGTAATCAGCTAATACAAAATCAGTATTGTTGAACTTATAAAATCTCTAATAAACCTAACAGTTGAACTTATCAATAACTAATGAACTAATAAATAAAAAAGAGATATAAGTTGCGAATGCAAATTACTTATTATAAAATCTCTAATAAACCCAACAGTTGAACTAATAAACTCATGAATAAAAATAGATATAAGTAGCAAATACAAAATGAGGATTATCAGACGGAAGCAAGACCGTTCATCTTCGCAATCTCTTTCAACAACCGAACTTGTCAATAACTAATAAACTAATAAATAAAAAATAGATAAAATTTGCGAATACAAATTAGTTATTATAAAATCTCTAATAAATCGGACAGTTGAACTAATAAACTCATGAATAAAAATAGATATAAGTAGCAAATACAAAATGAGGATTATTAGACGGAAGCAGGACCATTAATCCTCGCAATCTCTTTCAACAACCGGCGAGGGGTCTTACTTCCTTTTCTAAATTCCCTCCAGAGTTGGTATAATTGGCCATCAATCAAGCGACACTCCTTGCGGCGTCTTTTCTTGATCTTGCCATCTGAGAGGAGTGCCACCTGTTCGTACGAGAACGACGCTTCCCCATTCAGGAGAAGAATCAGGCTATACAATGGCATGTTGAGCCGTCCCCTCCTGTTTAGGCGATTGTGCCACCCCTCTACATCATTGTTGGTGCGGATTGCTGTTTGATATACACTCCAACTATGTGGCTTCCAATTCTTGGAGTTTATCCATGCGCTCTGCATATAGTTAAATAACGGTTCCAGTTTTGGATCGCTATGTTTGCGCCACAGTGTGGAGAAACTCGGATCTATAAGTTCCGCGGGCAAGTAGCAAAGACTCATCAACTGCTTCATGACAAGATGAGTGGCTTTCCTCGCATAATAATATTTGGAAAGCCCGAACTCCTTAATTTTTCGAAATATACATTGTGTGAAGTGGAAGGAACATCCCTGCACATCGACCCCAGGAAGAGTCACATACAACTCTTTTCACTCGACATTCACCTATAGCGTTCAAAACGTTGTCAAGGACAGCGACGAAGTCTGTTTTTCGTCTTCGTGACATGAGGGCAAATAATAGGGGTACCTGCTTGTAGCATCCCCAGATCGTATGAAGGATGGATCGAGAAAAGTTGGTAGAAGGGTTTCCTAACAACTTTGAAGGTTGCCTCCACAAACCAAGTTTTTGAATTTTTTAGGAGATCTATCTGCTGCTCAGATGCCAATAAAAGGTGACGGGCCCCTTTGATTGTAACATCTCCAAGCAGAAAGTTTGAAGGAATATTGTCAAAATTAAGTTCAAAGTCAATAGTCTTCGGTTCCTTCGGCCTTGAACTCGCTCGTGCATAGTTGGCGTTCCTAGCTAAATTGTCAATGGGCATCAATCCCGGCATAGGGCGCTTATTATTGAGCAGGTGTTTACTGGAGACAGCTTGAGCAATCCGTGCAGCCGATTCAAAAGGATTGTTTATAGCTGTGGAATTCGTCTCTTTAGAAATCAAAGCACTCTTATAGACACCAGGAATTGCAGGGTGATTATGAGGATGCTTGCCCTTCGTAAAATTGGTATGGTATCATCTTCAATTACCGATGCTCGGCATGATGCTTTTGTGCGATTCTTGCATCTCCAAAGAAATGAGCCATCTTTGTTTTTCTTCTTCCTGGTGTAAGAATGACCTTGGCCGTCAAACAGCATATCACATCCTCTTTGCGACACACCCTCCAATATTTTATAGCTTGACTCGTCCGAGCAAGACATTTCGGAGCTGACCTGAGCAGCGGACACATCGGATAACGATGACTCAATGAGATCATCATATTCCTGCAAACAAAATTAGTTAAAATCTGATCACTCATATCGAATTAATTAGCACTATTCAACTTACCTGGTTGTTAAAATCGGCTACCGGTAGCGGCCCCACTTCAATCTCAACGGCATCTTCCTGCAAGAAAATTTAGTTAAAATCTGATCACTCATATCGAATTAATTAGCACTATTCAACTTACCTGGTTGTTAAAATCGGCTACGGGTAGCGGCCCAACTTCAATCTCAACGGCATCTTCCTGCAAGCAAAATTTAGTTAAAATCTGATCACTCATATCGAATTAATTAGCACTATTCGACTTACCTGGTTGTAAAGATCGGCTACCGGTAGCGGCCCCACTTCAATCTCAACGGCATCTTCCTGCAAACAAAATTTAGTTAAAATCTGATCGCTCACATCGAATTAATTAGCACTTTTCGACTTACCTGGTTGTAAAGATCGACTACCGGTAGCGGCCCTACTTCAATCTCAACGCATATGTCCATGTCCATCGCATATATCAGGGGTCGGCAACCTTTTGCTAGTCGCGGGCCAAATTTCGGGTGTACAACTTTTTGGCGGGCCGGAATTTTTTTAGTACTATATTTTACGCTCACTTCGGTATATTATCCTACATTGCTGCAATCTCAATCATACCAATCAGAAGACACATGTATTTACACTTCAACAACACAGAATAAATGTGACAATTGACGCAGCTTGCATTGTGAAAGGTTTTCAACTTCTGGTAACAAGTCAGATGAAACAAGAATCAGACCCTATTCAAAATGGACGTCCGAAATACGTCATCTTAACTTGCTCTTCGTGCATTTCATTGTTCAAAACTATTGTTCACATGCGTACGTGCTTCCAAAAATCGATGCAATTTCTTTTGCATTGTTGGTCAAGCTATGGGATAAAGACCAATTTCAAGAACGTACTCTTTGTCAAAGTCATGCAGCAATATGCTCTTTGAATGAAATTTTTCATTCAATTCAACTACATCGCATTTCAGAAAGGCCCATTTGAAATTTTCAGGCAATGGTATTGGCGTCCACATTAAACGGAGAGAGAGAGAGAGAATTTATTCGGTCCATGAACATTGATAATACTCAGATAGATAAATATAAAGCAATATAATTCAGAACCAGGCGAAGGGATCGGGAGATGATCAAGTCAGCTACAGCCTGAAAGGATGGTTGTAATATAAAACTTATAACATAATATAACACGTTCGCAAAGCAAAAAATATAACATATTCGCAATGTATCAGAACAGTGGCGGCTCGTGACACTATCGGGTGGTGGGGCAAGGGCTGCAAGCGACTTTTTATCAAGATGACGTCACAATGGCGTTTTCCAACGTTAACAAGTAACTTGGTGGTACAGTAACACGAACTTCCTGACAACAGTGATTTTTACGTATGTGCCGCGAGAGGTCTGCCGGTGAGCTGTGACTTGAAGTGTGGTAACTGCGTAAACGGCGTACGGAACAAAGATTCGACACGGTTCATGTTCGCACTATACCTGGCTAATTATCTGCAGACAGAGCCGTAACAGCACTTCGTCAGCCCCCCCCCCCCCCCCCAAAAAAAAAAAACGTTGGTCTTGGGCTCCCCATAGGGTGATAAACCGGACTTATGGGGGGCTTCGCCCCCCAGACCCCCCTTGTCTGCCCGCTCATTTGGAATACCTGTCATCATTATTGGGTGTCCGTTTAGTGGGCCTCCCACTCACGCCTACACGCGCCAACCGCGAAAATTTTTAAGAATTCATAATTGAATCGATCAGTATCATCGGTGATTGCATATATATTGCTATCAATTTTTATCCCCTATCTGCTGACATATTCAGATTTACCGGTAGAGCTGAGTGAGATGTCTTTAATAAGGTAGGACGTCCCTCAATAATATCATTAAACATCATCGGGCGTATGCCCGTTTGACAGGAACGAAACAGCACTTCGTCAGGTCCCAGAAAAACTTGGGTCTTGGTCTCCCATAGGGTGATAAACCGACCCTGGTAACCGACCCCCTCCCCATCTTGTTGAAAGATCCACGAAATCAGCCGTACCGTTCAGTGAGCCAGCGCGAAGCGCTTAAATTTTCGATAATTAATAATAAAATCGGTCAATAAGATCGGGAATTGCATATATATTGCTATCAATTTCTTGTCCTCTCTGCTCACTTTATCAGATTTACCGCTAGAGCTGAGTGAGGTGTCTTGGAAACTGTAGGGCCCGTAAATAATAATTAAACATCTTCGGCAGGCGGACCCGTTGGTATGACTTCGTTACATGATGTTATTTTGTGACATCCTGTGACGTACTAAACTAAAAGACGCACACGATTTCAAATTGGTTTTTCTTCGCGGCTAGGCTATGGACAATTAAAGCTATATGTATTTTGTATATATAACGAAGTTTTCGGTCAGCGTAAGGGCAGTCCTTTTCGGTAAAGGTTTTTACGCTGCCGATCGTTCTGGCACACTTATTGAAGTCGCATGCAATATATCCTAAATCGTTATGTCTTGATGCGTCGTGTCGCGGTATTGGCAAACGCCGATATGTCCATTTCTAAAAATCTTTCGTGTTCATTTCTTGGGGGGAGAGTACCAAAAAATCATTATATTTGACACCTTGAAATCGCGCGCAGCGCGAAATTTTTTCAAAAGTTGCATAAATTTTCAAAAAATACTCTATAATTTATGCTAATTCACGAAATAATTTTAGACCCCCTTCGAGCTCGCCCCCCCCCAATTGGGGGTTTTTGGGTGCGGCAGTAACGGTCCTGTCTGCAGAAATGGAAATTACTATAACTCGAGAGATTGCGTAAGCCTAACTGGAAAGGTCAACGAGTTCGGACACATACGCAATTGTTATCTCATAGATTGGACATGTCATATTGAATCCAAACCATAATTCTGAAGAACTACGGATAGCAGCCTCGGAAATTCGGTCCCGGTACAGCATAAGAAATTTTGGCCTTGAGACTGGAGACTGTTACACGACACATACGGCTTACGGTCTATAGTGTCTATATGTCTGCTGCAAAATCGCCTTTGGAAAATATATTACCGAATAAATACGAGGATGAAAGCCGAAAACTTGGTACACTGCTACACGAAATCATCGAGAAGTAGCATCATGACCGTTTTCGGTATGGTACACTGTCAAAATTAATACGAACAGACCAACACCAAATTTTGCGTAAAATTTACTGAGGAATAGGCTGATCAAGCGATCAGCTGTTAGCCGCCATCGAAAACAAAACAGCTATCGCGCTTGACAGGGGTTGTAATTGTAAGCAAATGGAATGAAGGCCTCAATTTCACGGTGAAATTGACATTGGAGAATATAAAATAAAAGTAAATATTTGAATGCAAACCGAGGATGTTAGTAAACTGCTTCATGATATCATCATCTCATCACCTATCTCAGTATGGAACACAGTTAGCGTTAACACAGATACAGCGGCTTTTGCGTGAAATCCGCAATGCGTTAGGTAGGCTAAGTGTCAGATCAGCGCACATCTCTACCATACTTGACCTTGATAACGAAATTGCTGCCAACCTTGAGACTTGGCACAGCGTTCGATACTAAAATCAAGACATACCATGCAAAAGCTCATGACGGATCTAGATAATGAGCATCGTTAAAATCAATGGAGACCAATACCGGCTTTGTGTAAAATATGTTTGCGATAAATGACGAGTCAGCTCTCACTCGACTTAGGAAACGAAATTACCACTAACATAGTTCATTGACAAACTTGAAACTTGGTAAAGCGTTCGATACTAACATTAAGACTTACCGTACCAAATGGCATAACCGATCTCGGTATGGAACATCGTCAAAATCAATGGATAGCAATGCCGGCTTTTGAGTAAAATCTGTTTGCGATACTTGACGGATCAGCACACACTCAACTTCGGAAACGGAATTACTACCCTAAACTTTAAGCAGAAACCCTGAAACTTGGAACAGTGTTAAATACTACCATCACAACATGACATACCAAGTTTCAAGAATTATCATGGTGTGAGACACCATCAAAATCGACCTATACCAGCAAAGGTTGACTAAACGCATATGACGGTAACCGAGTTCAGATATAGATACGATTGCTACATCACACCTTAAGGGCAACCAGGCTATGTTGCCCCACCTGCTCGGTCATTTTGGGAATAGGAGAGAGTAAATCACTGTTTCTTTATTGTGCGCGGCTTTGAGAGAATAGACAGTGAAAGCTTGTTATGAGCGCTACCGGGGCATGCCCCGGCTAGGCATTCGCAAAGCGAAATCACGGTAGATATTTCGATTTTCGCAGAGACTTCGCTATATACGGGCATTTACAAGCGAAAGGACATGAAGAATACGATTTTCGCTGTGATTTCGGTATATATAGATTGCTGTGCGTCTATAAATGGTAAAGAATTATTATTGAACAGAATTTTAGGTGGGGCAATGCCCCAGTTGCCCTATAGGACGAGCCGCCACTGTATCAGAAACAGATGAAAAACTAAGGGGGAACATTCACAGTATAGGTAACCTAAATAGACGAGATAACACAATGGCACTGGCTACAGGAACACAAACTAGGCAAAGAGATGCTGATTGACAAATTTATAAAGAATTTTCATAATAGTCAGAATTCATTTTGTAGAGAAAGAATGTCGGAAAAGCGGGTGAATATTCAGTAGTTAAATTTCGTATCACGGTTACAAAAGTGTTGGTACTAGGTTTTCTCTCCTCCAGTATAGGAAAGTGAGCATAATTTTCTTTGTACTGTTGACATTTCCAGAGTCACAGATTTGTTTTGAATGCGCCTCAACATCTTATGTATTTAGTTGTTTTCCCCCTGAAGTTGCAAATTCAATTTGATCAGATGTGACGTTGAATGTACCAAAAAAAGAAAGATGAGATACCCATTTTCGATTACAAGATTATGAGTCGGCGATATTTGTGTTTTCGAGGAAAGTTGCTATTTCATTTCTCAGTACATACACTCGTGTAAGCATAGCTGCTCGACTTAATGCGCGAACATGACAGATAGGCCTACATGACATCGCCATATTGATTCTCTGCTTGTAGTAATATCTGGCGTAACTGATTCAGTTAATGAGAGAAAAATCATATTAACAGTTTTCACCATTGTGGCCAGAACACTATTCAGGTTTGTTGTCTTGGCACACAATGCCTTCTGGAAAATTAACTATAGATAGGCTAACTAACATACGGAGGCTAGTTATCTACAATTGAACAGTTTGAGATTCCGTCATTGCGTCTGAGATGTTCCAAGCGTTTTTGAAGCAAAGGAAGGACACCTTTATTGTCACACCCCATTAGAGTGGTAAACCCTTTAAAAAAGTATGGAACACCTTCGGTTGCGAGATACACCCGATTGATAAGCACTGATCCAGTCTAGTCTATTTCCATCTCCTATACTTCAACCACCTTCGTTTTATGGCGTAACAATAGACTAATACGATGTAGGCTACTATTACATCGTAGCAATGCCGCATTTTTTCATGCAGTGCTGCACTGCAGATTGAAACTCATTTTGAAACGGTGGGCCGTATTCTTGTGATAACTAATTATTATGTCGCGGAGCGGACGATTTCGCTTGGCGGGCCGGATCCGGCCCGCTGGCCGGAGGTTGCCGACCCTTGGCATATATCAATATACACTTACGTGACCTTTGACACGGACCAATCAGATTGCAGTGCGATGTAAACAAACAGCGATGTGGGGCAAGGTTACTATTTGTGAGCTCTTATGGCGTTTGGTGGTTGACGGATGAAGTCACAGTTCAGTCACATTGTATCAGGCATATCTGATTTGGATGAATGATAATAGCATAGAATATAGAGCTAGTATCTATTTACAGTATTCTAAGCCAAAATAACCAGCAATGGTGGCAACTGCGCGGTATGATGTGTCCTAAAATACATACATTTTGATAACATTGCGGACAAAGCAAGCATAGCTGTTTCTTGTTATTCGTATACTGTAGGATTGCTGTACCGCATATTTCGACTATTTCATGGGCTAAGGCAGTGGTTCCCAACCTTTTTGACCTCGCGGCACACTTCGAAATTAAAAATAGTTCGCGGCACACTAGCACAGTGGTTCCGAACTCTTTTGGCTTATACGGCACAGACAACTACCAGAATGCGTACAGCAGCAACCATAGTTTTACAGAGGTGGTCACTGACGAAGTACTGCTACCTTTTCGGAGAACTCAAGTTGGCGTTTCTCTGCTTGAGTTTTCTTTTATCTCTGCGGACATCTCACAAATACGTCTACGAATGGTATCATTTGACATGGGACTCGTTTTCAATTCTTCCCAAACATTTTTTTACAATTTTATTGCAGGCCGGAAGAAGAGCTTTCTCCGTTTCCATGTGAGGTTTTGAATTATCAGCTATTACCTCTGTTACCACACAACTGGCCTGCTGAGATATCGTTCTAACTTCAGGTTCAGCTTAATTTCATAAGATTGACTTGACAATGAAGTCTGCCCACTACCGCATTGTCGATGTAATAATTAACCGTCGCATCGAAGAGTCCATCACGATCGCCACTAACAAATACTGAGGTGTATTATACAATATAGTATATATATAATATATGTTACCACATAACTGGCCTGCTGAGATATCGTTCAAACTTCAGGTTCAGCTTAATTTCATAAGATTGACTTGACAATGAAGTCCGCCCACTACCGCATTGTGGATGTAATAATTAACCGTCGCATCGAAGAGTCCATCACGATCGCCACTAACAAATACTGAGGTGTATTATACAATATACATGGATGCCAAACGCATTTCTACGCAGATAGTGTAATAGCACCTGTGAGGATAGTATACCTCAATAGTTTTACTGGCAGCCCCCCGCAGTTCAATTGCAGTTCCAGCAAATCGGGATAATAAACCTCAGCGGAGGGGAAATTTGTAACTGATATAATTTGATCAACTTTACTTCTCAATTCTCGAATTTGTCGCCTGCAACATAACATTGCGCACTGAGCCTTCATTTTAACTGCAGTGCTGGCACGCTACCTAACAATCGAGATTTGAATGGCTATGTTGGCAATTCTAATTTTTAAAGGTGAACATCACTTTCAAATGAGTTCATTTCTCGATGGTGAGAATGCCTTCATAGGTGTTGGAGGTTTATGTAGTCTCTACTCGTCCTACGATCTGCAAAAGCAGTGTCTTACAAAAAGTGGGCCGTGCTATAAGTTGGCATCTCAGGAATCAAAATATGTAATATCGGCATGGTGTAAAGTGATCATCGATGGCGAAGACATGGCAAGAATACGACTACAAATAGAAGCATAAAAAGGTCATCAACCTGCTTCATGTCCCTGTTCTGCCTCCGGTTGTGATGGGGGTGACAAGTAAAAGCTGAACACTTCGGCCACACGTCAATATCACGGTCCAATTACCCGAGTTTAGTTATCACCGTCCTAAATGCTACTGATGCTACTATGTGGGCAAACTAGCATATCACACCCATTGACGGTGGAGGCCCCAGTTTGATTCACGGCAGTGCAGTAGCAAGTAAAAAGCGTTGCATATTTATTAGATTATCCGCCCCTATACGTTGCTGTGCTCAGAGCGTCTTTACAATAAAAAGTCCAGAGAAAGACTCAATCCATGACCTAATGGGGATGCCAGTTTGAAATACTAGATTGAGATACCGTAACTACGGTCGCCTCGGCATCCTTATATCTGTTCATTGCATCGGATTGTGCATCGCGGGTCTTGATCGGGTAAATTCAATACAAAAACCAACAATGACACACATAAAAATTGAGATTTTTGTTATACTTCGACATAGTTTACCACATTTGCTCGCGGCACACCTGAGCAGTCCAATTGACACACTAGTGTGCCGCGGCACACCGGTTGGGAACCACTGAGCTAAGGTCTTGAGCAAATTATGCAGGCATATATTGTCTTCAGAAATTTATGATGTACATTGATTTGATTGGAAGCTATAGAGATACTACCGGTTTTTTTTTTATTTGAGTGATATAACATTTTCTCCTAACGACGCGGAAAAAGCTACGAAGTATTTCATGGAGTGCTACGTACACAACTAGGGGATAAAGATTGACGAGGCGATCCACTCTTATTGTCGAAGTAACATTCTGGTGAGCGGGCGATGTTATCGCAGTATGCGGCAAAGTGAGGTGCCACATTCCATGGAAATCAAAGTTTTCCGAAAATCCATTATTGATTCGTCTTGCACTTGCAAGGCAGGGTAAGTATCGAACTTAACGTTTCTTCGGAGAATCTTGCAATAGATATTGATTTCTTTTCAGACTTGGTTCTGACATATGCTCTCATGCATATGCATTAATAAAGACAATTCAGTACCTGCCTGAAGCTAAATGGACTGAAGACATCCAAAGAGATTTGTCGTGCACAAGCATGCCGCAATCATGGAATGATCTACATGGGGTAAAATTCAGACGGCACCATTGAGCTCAATCGTGATTGCCTAGCCATCTTTTCATCGTAATCGCAACCCATCTACTCCGTCTGCCTCAAGGTAAATTTTGCTATATCTGGAGCCTTCACCTTGCTAATACTCTATCAAACACAGAGAATCCTAGGACATATGCACCTGGAGAACTGTTCATTCAACAAATTGGACATCTGAATGAGCTTTAAGGCACACCACTGGGATACATTGTGAACAATGATGCACCGTTGGTACCCAACGACCCCGGAATCGCACAATTGGATTCAGTAGCATGTTATCAGGTGATCAAAACATACGTTTACGATCTTTACAATGGAACTTGCACAATTGCAGAATTATAATTGTCATTTTATTTAGTTTTTAATCAACTTATCTTGAAATAGAGAGAGCATGAGCAAAGGCACAAATAGTCCGTATTTAGTCGAGTTGATATATAATTCTGCATGGTATGACACCGGTCAAATTTCGATACTCTTTTGACTTTTATTCTTGTGTTCTTTCCATCAATTTCCTCTTTCTGTCACTAAATCTGGACAGCTTCACATAAGACTTCCAATGAGCCTGTAGAAATATATTTTTATTTTACAGAGCAATTCCGCTGTGCGGGCACCTGTCAAGGCATACTCATCCAACTCCTGCAAAAGCATCAACTATCCACCCTACTGAATATAACGGTCTCAAGCAATTTCAAGCCATTACACATCACCAATCAACAGCACTAGAGCGGGATACTAGGATGCAAACATTAAGCCGACTGTGGCACCACGAAAGGAAGCTACGTGTAACTGCATCTCAGTTTGGACTTATTTTGAAACGCAAGAGTGTGCCTTCTAAATTATTCATAGATTCCATATTTAAGGCAGAAAGTTAGTGCTGCATCAATCAAGTATGGCCAGGCCAAGGAACGAACACCTCGGCAACAGTACTGCAGATTGAAAACTGTCATATTTTGATCATTGGTGCCCCTTGGTGCGACCTTGCGTGTATACTAAAGTCAGCTTGGAAGTAATCAGAATATAGGCCTACCCAGATATTCCTATTATTCAGGACATGCTATCTCGCCTATGCTACTTCTTTAACTACAGCAACATTGTTTTCCACTTTAAATGAATACACATATTGCTTGTTGAATGATTCAACTGACTGACTAGGCTGATACTGTGAATGAGCCATCTCGACCATCTCCGCTGCTATCTTTAACACTTCATTAGGCTCGTCAGGCATATCTTGGTTCTTGCTCGGAAGATATGTACTGCTGAAAATGGAAGGTAAAAAGTGATAATTTTAAATCACTTGAGGAAACAGATATGGTGTGTCTTGCAAAGAATTTGGACACATTCGACAACAATATGGTAGGGGATGGAGATATATACTCTATCTCCTGTTGCCCGCTTTACGCTTCTTCCTTGAACGTATTTCCTTACCATCATGTAGTACTGGATAGGGATACTACACCGTAGGACTAATCTGATTGTGAAAATGCTAAGGAAAGGAAAACTAGACCGATAATTCAAACATTGGTTTGGTTTTTGGACAATGCACCTTGAAGCATACATGAGAATCTTTTAAGTAAATCAGGATTCGGCTGACTATGAGGACGTCCGCAGACCTTTATCCAGATTTACATTCTTCCGTGCATGTTTTGGCTTAGGAAAATATATGAAGTGCACATCAGGATTACAGTCTGGGTAGAGACTGTAACTGTTACAACGATCACAGGAACAGTGTTTATGCTGCATTTGTCTTGATCGATTCTATAGATAAGCTAGAAAAAAATTAGGAATTATATACATATGATGTGCCGTAGTGGTGTACCGTGTAGGTAACCCATAAGATTCCTTAAATATACACCAATTATTTTGAGCCGCATGATGTATATCACAACCTATTTCGACTCAAGCCACCACTAACATATGCTATTCAGTACCGCTATCCTGCAGTACGGTATCCGGATAGCCAGAAATAGCAATGCTTGCTTCATCCGAAAAGTTACCGCTGCGTAATTGCCATCATTGCGGGGTATTTTGAATAGAAAACTGCACATACATACTAGATCTATGTTGATACCATTCATCTAAATCAGATATGCCCAGGCCTGTTTATTTTTGGATTTCTCCAAAAATAACAAAAATAGCTTAGTTTTGAATGTTTCCAAATTTTATTTTCGGAGAATCTCCAAAAATAAAAAATGTAAGTGTTTTTAGTCCTAATACTACAAGAAAACGTCACCGAAAGTATGTTATTATCATGTTTTCATGTCCTCCAACACATCGACATCATCTGTGATCTTGATCTAACTTTCCAATACGCTCATAAATAATAAGTCCGAAAGTGACGTCCATTTTGTATCAGAGAGACATGGTTTGGAATTGGTCTTTGATATTATGTATCTCATCGGGTGTCAACTTTTTCGACAGCCGACCCTGGTGTTTGTCAATCAATTCACTGATCTGTAAATGAAGTAGTCTATACATATATATGTATCACTGTTGTTTATATTATTAGAGTCTACAAGAGAAAGTCGTGTTTGTTGTGTCCTCTCCCCTAGTGCCCACGAAGTTGCACCACTTGGTGTGGTGGACAGAGATTGTCCCTTTCATTGTCGGCAACTTATATTTTCTCTATGACGTCGATGAGCCCTGCAATGAGGTTCCCGGCTGCCTCGAACGTGGACAGCTTCTCGTATTCGTCGATGTTCCCGAGAAGGCCGAAGACTGCAAACCCCTGATCATCCACGAAGTTGCGTGCCTCAGGGTACTTGACAGCCCCGCACCCTCTGACATTATCCCAGTCCTCAGCTGCGAACAGAGATCGAAGGCGTTCGACCAAGCGATCAGAAGGCCAAGTCCCTGAAGCTTCGTGACGGTGGTGCTCAGCTCTCCAGCTATGTGACCATGCGATCGAGGGCGATCACTTGGATCCACCACTGCGGCGAATTAGGTGCACAGGCCGGACCTATCCCGTTCATAACCTTGAGGAGTGTGGTACGGTGTCCAGTCAACCAATTGGTCACCTTCTTCATTGGCAACCAACGGGTGTCAACTTGGGGCACGTACTTTTCATCTGTTGCCGTCAGAGGTTGTTGCCTGAGGTCTGTTGCCGTCTGAGCCATTCAGTCCCATGATCGTATGGACAAAGTGATTGTTGTATAGAGGTCGCGGTATTTGACCTGCGTTACAAGGTCCAATGGTGCAGCCCGCACGACACTGGCACGATTTCAACAGTGCCTCTTCTTCAACCCTTCTCGCCATGCCTCTAATCCGGTTAGTGAGTGGAAGTATTTTTAGCGTTTTGGAGACCCCCTTCCTCACATACATGCTGTTTTGTGTGTGTGTGTGTTTATGAGTTTCCAGGTTGTTTCAAAAGTATTTACACTGCTCTGATTCGTATATTTCACGAAAAAAACTTGATGAAAAACATCATCCAAAAAAAGCTTATTTTTGGATGTTTTCAAATCTTATTTTTGGAGAATCTCCAAAAATAAAACCCAACATCCAAAAATAAACAGGCCTGGATATGCCTGATACAATGTAATTGAACTATGACTTCATCCGTCAACCTTTTTGTCATAAGAGCTCACATATAGAAGCTTGCCCTACATCAGTGGTTCTCAACCTTTTTCACCTCGCGGACCGGTAAAATTTTTAAAAATATTTCGCGGACCGGTGGACTTTCAGAAATTGAAATCAACCCAAAATGTAGAGTATGAAGCCGTTTTTTGCAAGTATATGGTGCTAGAGAGTGACATTTTAGGCTTTTGATCGTAATTAATTATGTTCATGATGGTATCCATGAGATTTTTTGGTAGTGAGTCTGCTGCGTCAAGGTAAAATTGCCTTGCCCAGATAAACGTGCTACCGCGAAGAGTCATTTACAGTCTTTCGCCCCGTATGCCCTGGATTTAACCGACCATGTCAACTCGAATAATATTATTCTCTTCGACAATATCGTGAGAAGAAGTGTTTGGGAGTCGAACCAAGCACCTTGTCGTGCTACCTTGCTGAATGCTGATTGCTCACTACCACCAGACGTAAGCTACTCTGGCTACTACGGATACAATGCGCCGCAGGAGAACACCTGGCAACAGCTATACCTGGCCAATGGCCATACACAAAACCAGTGCCGAAAAGGCACTTCATCAGTCAACCCCCCGAAAAACGTGTTGTCTTGGGCCCCACAGCTAGATGGATGCTCTCACCACTGCTTGAGAGCACATCCGTTCTACTAAGTGCCGGCAGAGAGTCTATACGTTCCCTAATCGCTAGAAGCGTGGAAATGTTTTATAATTCATGACCGAATCCGTCAATAATATTGATAATTGCGTACATATTATACTATATTTTATTTTATCCTATCAGAATTAGATTCTCCGGTAGAGCTGAGTGAGGTGTCGTCTTGGAAAATTTATGGCATGTAATTAAATTAAACATATTCGGGCTGGACTGTTGCAATAATTACTTTGTTGCATGTCATTACTTCATGACCTACTGTCTGTTATATAGTGAATAGATATTGAAATCGCCCAAGCGTACTAAGCTAAAAGAAGCACACGATTCCAAATTGCTATTTCTTTACTGGAAAATAACTTTCTCTGTGGGATGGCGTTTATCCTGTAGGGTACATATTGCCAGTACAGGGAAATTCGGCTCCAGTCATTTAGGTGCCTATGGACAATTTGACATATTTATATCGCGGTTTTTGGTCTACAAAGGGCAGTCATTTTCGGCCAAGGTTTTGTCGCTGTCAAATGTTTGGCACACTTTTCGCAGTCCTGTATTAGCCCAAACTTCATCATGCATTGGTGAGTCGTAGCGGCAATGGCTGACGCCGAAAATGCCTGATCACTCGATATCCAATTTATTTAGTGACAACAAATCGGACAAAGTGTGAAATTTTGTTTTTTAAAAGTTGGATAAAGAGTCCACTCAAATAATCTTTAGTTTATGTTCATTCACGAAATAACTTTGGGCTCCTTCAAGCTCGGCCCCTATCAATTAGGGGTTGTAATGTGGCAGTTATACTATAGTTACTATACTGCACAAAATGAATGAATGGAAAACGAATCATCGTGCAAACTGCGCATTTTAGCAAGTAAGCTTGTACTGGTCGCTCACATGTCGTCAAATGACACGGCTTGAACTTCAAGTTAAATGTTTCCAGACCTAATGCTACCTCACGAAGTTCTCAATCAGTTTAAGTTTTGATGCTTTATTGATCTTATCAATGGACAAGCCTTCAACATATTGCGCCTTGAAATTAAGGTATAAAATTGTAAAATGCCTGGCGGACCGGCAGGAAAGTCGTCGCGGACCGGCACCGGTCCGCGGACCGGCGGTTGAGAACCACTGCCCTACATCGCTTGCCCTACATCTTGCAATCGTAAAACATATTGGCCAATCCTATAGAACTGTAAATCGTATTCGTACACATCTCATTTGCTTTGAAATTGACACTGTAACCATTTTTTTTGTATGTGTCTGTGATTCCTAAGTTTATGCTATTTGTTGCCTGTTTTGTTATTTTGCGATGATGAATAAAAAATTCTCTCTCTCTCTCTTACATCGCACTGCAATCTGATTGGTCCGTGTCAAAGGTCACGTAAGTGTCTATCATTCCCTTTATCCGTCAAATTAGCAATACATGTACCGAGTAGACCAACACCGACAGACGGCATCGTTGCGTCACAATACAAGTGCCGATTTCACCAGGTGCCGAGTTCACTGGCAACCATTTGGGCATTATTGGTATGTTCACAGAAAAAGCGGAATGTTCATTGTGACGTCATGTAGTTGACTTCTCTTCTGGTCGATGCGGAAGTATGCGATAGGATTGGTGCTCTTGCAGTAGTAGGGCGATTATTTTGGTTAGTTATGGCGGAGGTTTCGCTTGTGATGGATTCACCAAGTGAGTCCGAGTACTCAGATGTCAAATGTAAGTATGCTTTTTACCCTTACTTATGAAAGTAATGTTGAACTATCGAATGTGACTATGGAACGGAAACTCCCGTTTTCCCGTTGTTAGGTTACGCTCGACTGAATCTGT
Organism: Botryllus schlosseri; assembly: GCF_051294905.1. Taxonomy (NCBI): domain Eukaryota; kingdom Metazoa; phylum Chordata; class Ascidiacea; order Stolidobranchia; family Styelidae; genus Botryllus; species Botryllus schlosseri. The sequence continues at coordinate 18,949,751 of NC_137245.1, read as the reverse complement.
AGCGGTTTTGGTCAATAGCAGCGCAACAATCGCTGCAATTTGCCATAGTTTAGATGGCATATCACACTTAATCGACTTCGATAACGAAATTACCAGGGTTGTAACCAAGTCACAAGGCTCCGAGTCACAAGTCAATCTCACTTTTTTAGTTTTGACTCGAGTCAAGTCGAGTCATTTTCAATTCGCTACCGAGTCAAGTCCTAGTCCAAGTTATCGAGCAGAGGTTCGAGTCCGAGTCATGGTATTATGACTCGAGTCCGAGTACGAGTGATTGGGTTGACTGCCCAGTTTCGTGATAAAGCCTTGTTAAACCCACTGTTATAACTCTGTCTGGTGATATCGAATGGTTCGCATTTATAATATACTAATTTTCCTAACTTTTAATAGTTTCTGGTCGCAACACGTTCAAAATCTATAGAGCAATACCGGCTTTTGCGTAAAATCGAATGGTTAGTGTAGTGATTTCGTTTTAAAAGTTGCGCATATTTGTATATTGTATAGATGTGCGCAAAGTGCGCTATCGCATAATAGATTTTACGCAACTGTCGGTATTGCCCAGTCAAGAGTTTGGCGTTGATCCATACGCCCAATTTACGTAAGGCAATTGGGGCGACGTGGCGTAATTTGATTGGTCGGCGCCAAACGAATCCCATCTCACTACTGTGAGAGTGACGAAAATGAATGATTTCCATTTTCCAAAACTGGCCATGAGGTCAACTGTAAGACAAAGCCAGGGTCGTAACTGCCGTACCCCCCCCCTTCCCCAGAAATCGAAGGGGTCCAACATTATTTCTTAGGTTAACATAAATTATGCAGTATATTTTGGATATTTATAGAACTTTTTTCAAATATTTTTGAATTTATTGTCGCTCTGCAAAGTGTAGCCTACTGCCAACAATGTCGGCGGCGAGGAGACCTTGATCCAATAGGACCGCCTTATGTTAGCCGAAACAAATATATATATGTATAAGACTGTTGAAACGGGAAGGAGGTCTATATATTTATATTGTCTTAACAAACATACGTTAATGTCCGAATCTCCACGGGGTTCACCGTTACAATTATTGATCCATAGGAATATCGATTTCAATCTCTGGGCTATCGCATATCGCCATTGTGAACGGGGACAATAAGCAATATTACAAATAACCTACATGGCATACGCATAGCGCTATATTTTTATATCAACTGAACAGTTATTATATTTTATTATATTGTAATGATGAAAACGTATCATATGTTACGCGCGTGTTTTCACACAATGGAATATCTTTGGGGTCACTGATTTATGCCAAATGACGGAATACCACCCTGTGATTCCTATACTTTACTGTGATATCCGCTATAGCTTGTTTCGTCAGATTAGTATTCGCTTATCGGCGCAGTCACATGTATATACATGTTTTATGGATATTTTTGTAAGACTCAGCTTTCCATTCGACATCGAAAGCCATACTGCATTAGAATTGCATCATATATGATAACTTCCGTTTTGATAGACATTTGCTTTCAGTTATACATCTTATAAAGCTATAGACAATGAGGGCAGAGTATCAGCAATACTACGGTTGAAACAGGTATCCTCTAACTAGCCTTACTGTCAATGGCCGCGTGCAGTCAAAGGCATATCATTCTATTTCATTGAATTTATTATTTGCAGTCTAGCGCATCATCGTAAACTCCTGCTGGAGTTATGGCTTCCAGGAAACACGCATTTCGTTTTTCTGCGGCCGATCGCGTCCAGGACTCGAGAAGCTGTTCAGAACCCTTCACTCAAATGAGAATTTTACCATCAGTGGCATTAAGCGACTTATCTAGGCGAGGGTCGCGAATCTCCAGCCGTGTACCACCCGTCAATCCCTGGCGTTCCTCCACCGCAATAAGCCACGATTACGTTTCGTCTTTGAAATCCGTACCCACATCGAGCAAACGGGGAACGAGAATATTAACGAAAATGGAACGGCCCACATTTAAAATGGCGGGATCTGAGTTAAACGAATTACCGAACACCGTTTTCAAGATGGAGAATTTGGAAAATCTAGTTCTGAGTCCGGATGAAAATTCGTGTTTGCACGTAAGTCCATTTGAAACATCGCGCATACATAAGATAATATTAAAGTCAATTTCAGTCGAAACTGCAGTATTTGCCGAAGGAAGTTGGTAATCTTTTGAATTTGAGGCAGCTTGTTCTGGACACCAACGAATTAGAAGAAATACCTAACCAACTGGCAGACCTGAAACATCTCGATACTCTGACCCTCAGCAACAATCATCTCGCAGCTCTACCGGAAGGATTTTCCAAACTGACAAAGTTACACAGTCTACACCTCGCAAACAATAGGTATATCTAAATTTGATCATCTATGGTACGACGCAATAAGCATATGATACGATAGTATAAACCGCTCGGGTTTCTTGCTGATTTGAGTATATTTCTGTAGAAGGAGATAACTCGTTTCGGGAATGCAATACCTTACGCAATATTTTCTATTTTACGACACCGATCCAAAATTTAGTACGATCGTTACTCCTTCAAGTCGGAAAAGAGGTTCGCGACCGTTTGTGATGTCGGAATGCGGGGGCCTCTATAACTTCTGGTATTATTTTAAAAAAAAACATAACAGAGAGTTGAATGATTCATAGTTTTATGTTATGGAATAAATAACTCATATTACTTCTTGCCCTATAGTAAAAAGATTTGATCAACGGATAGAACATCAAGTATCATAGTGGATTGATATCCTTCGGTGTGATGCGATTAGTTTGAAGAGCGGTTATTTGATTATCATTATGTGACTGATGCGTCTGCAATGTGTATGAAATGCTGTGATGTCACACAATTAATTGGTTAGGATTGAAGGGCAGAGATCGCGCCGTAAATGATTCCGAATATTAGTGGAAAGGAGGGCGAGTGTCATATAATGTAGCTGAACTTCCACTTGAATTCTGATCCAGATTCACCGCGATTCCTGTTGGTGTTTGTCATCTGGAAAACCTCACATTTTTGGATTTGAGCGACAATGCAATCCAGGTGATTCCGGAGGAAATATGCCTTCTTGCGGATAAGCTTTCAACTCTGATCCTCTACATAAACGACTTGGAAGAACTTCCAGATTGCATTTGCGATCTGCAGACATTGACAACACTATGGCTAGGTAAGCACTATGGCAAATGAAATCTTATTGAAAAAGGTGCATGGATACTTGCAACGCCGATTTGTGTGCTTCTTTGATTCTGAATCTCCCAGCCTCGCAGGTATTCCTAATCCGGATTATCCAGAGTCATGGCGACAGCTTTGAACTAGCACTACTAAACTTGTAATGTCCTTTTAACAGTACAACCAACTGTTACTGATCGGTGTCGATCGATTGAGTGATTAGTTTGAGTTAGAAGGTGCAATTTGCACTGCAGTCATAGGAGCATTGTTTTGAGTGTTTCGCACGTGGCAAGTTCTAAACTTTACAGCAGAATTATTTTCTAAAGGCTAGGGAGTATCAAGACATCGTATATTTGAATTTATTTCGATTGGTAAACCTCAATTTTATACGCCGTACCTGTATTTCTGAACTTGGTTTCATGCAATCTGCTGTCTGGCCCGAGTCGGTCGTACGGTTTGGGGTTTAGCACAGGAGTCGGCCACTTGCTGGTTTGGAACCGCTTTTTATTCCGCCACGCCTATATTCACACTCCACAAGAAGTTAATAAGTGTTTGTCACGAAATGACGTTTCTCGGCGTTGGTCTTGGTTGCAAGTATAATACATTTGATCTACAAAACGTTGTACGTAATGAATCGCCGGATCACCGCACTTCACGTTGACGTGAGGTCAGACGCCAATATTGTTGCGTCACATTACAGCAGTGGTTCTTAACCTTGCCCCCAGCGCCCCCCCCCCCAGGGGGCGCTGGCGATCTTGAAGGGGGCGGAAACGCTCAGGGGGCGATATGGGGGGCGCTGGGATCAGGGGGGCGGTATGGGGGGCGCTGGAGAAAAATGGCTTCGCAGTAGATGATGATAGGACATATCCTTAATGAGTAGGCTATTCAGAGCAAATTAACACCGAAAACTTCGTTACATATAGCCTTTAATATACATATAGGTTTAATTGTCCATGGGCGCCTAAATGACTGACACCGAATGTTCCTGTCTTGGCAATCTGAACACCAGAAGACGAATTCCATCTGGCAGGGAAAAATTATATGTCAGTGAAAAAATACCAATCTGAAATCGTGTGCGTCTTTTAGTTTAGTACGATTGGGCGACAGGGATATTCCTGTTGGGCGATATCCCCGTTAAGCGATTCTATATTTTTTGATATTGCAGACAGGGGGTCACGAAATAACATCATGCAACGAAGTCATACCAACGGGTTCGCCCGCCCGAATATGTTTAATTATTAGTAACGGGCCCTACAGTTTCCAAGAAACCTCACAATGTTCGCTTTAAGTTTTGATGAGTCTGTGCACAGTGCACACTCAACAACTCACTGCGCTGACCCTTGGACAACAGTGCGTAAAGACTAAAAAAAGGTAATAACTCCGGATTTGTTGTGCGCAACGTAGATTTTCTGTGCGCAGAGACCGTGTCAGCACTGAGCACGTGCGCAGCTTAGAGGGAACATTGCACCTCACTCAGCTCTACCGGTAAATGTGTTTAGGTGAGCAGAGAGAGGATAAAAATTGATCTCAATTTACATGCAATTCCCGATGATATTGACCAATTCAATCATTAATTAGTGAAATTTTTCGCACTTCGCGCGAATAGGCGAGAATAGCTGCCTCAGTAAATGAACACCCAATGTATATACCTAATAGGCTATCAGCAAATAGCGGACAGCCTAATGGGGGTCTGGGAGTGAAATCCCCCGGAAGTTTGGTTTATCACCCGATGGGGGCCCAGGACCGACGTTTTTTGATTTTTTTTTGGGGGGCTGACGAAGTACTGTTACGGCCCTGGTAACGAATAATTGTACCTGCGGAAACGCCCGAATATGTTTAATTATTAATTACGTGCCCTTTATTTTCCTATACAACAGCTCACTCTGTGCTACTGGTAAATCTGATTACGTGGGCTGAGAGGATAAAAAGTTTATAGCGACTCATATATGTAATTACCACCTATTCATTCATGCATTATGGAAAATTTTGATACCTAGGGCGACCAGGCCACACAAAATTTGCTGACCGTCAAAATCACGATATGGGGTTCGTGGGGGCGAAGCCCTCAGAAGTTCGGTTTATCACGCTATGGGTGCGCAAGGCAATCGTTTTTAGGGGGTTAACGAAGTGCTGTTACGACCCTCCCTCCTACTCATTGTCTTTATTACATTCCTTACAATATGAAGTTGGGGGGGGGGGCGCTGGAGCACGATAATTTTTGAAAGGGGGCGCTGGAAGAAAAAAGGTTAAGAACCACTGCATTACAGTTAGACCAACCTAAGCATCATCGCCACGTACGAATGTTTCACTAGAAGCGAGTTATGTAGCTGCTCGCGGTGCTCCGGCGAAGTCGCAGAAACACCGCATTACAAATCTCTGATTCGCTATAATTACATGATTGTACAACACTGTGTACAACATTTGACATTACGAGTTTTAGAGGATATTACTGACCATGACATTTCGGAGATCATTCCAAAACTGTATTTCATCATGCCTATGTTCATGAACGATGCAAAAACGGTAGATTTAAACATGCATATTTCAGGTAAAAATCGTCTCCGCAGGCTACCAAGAAGGTTTGGAGAGTTGGAAAATCTGGACTGGGGAGAATATCCGTCTGATACAAATATTAACGACAATCCTCTGACCACCCCTCCGCTTGAGGTCTGTCGGAAAGGAGCTGTCGCAATAAGGAATTTCTTTTCGAAAAACGACAGAACAGCAGATTAGCCCGTGAATTCTCGTCAACGCCCGATGCCATGCAGAACTGTTGACATTATCAACAACACCGTATACGCTGTGCATCTCCGGATGAACCGCGCCCAGAGTCGTGAAATTGGCTACTGCAATGACAAATCTTCGGGTCACGCACAATATTGGTTACTGAGCTACACCAACACTCCAGTGATATTCTCACATTCATCATGTTGAATATTTGGTCATCTGATAGCTAAGACTAGCTCAAATGTCTTCGTGTACAATGGACAACGTACATCCTTACTATGAGACTCGTAATATATACTGGCTATACGTTGAACGGTAGATGTAGGCCTACTTTGCAGCTATATAAGATTAATATGGAGCAGTTATGCCGGTCATCTTCTGTATAATGTGTAACGACGTCACATTGTAACTGTTCATCCCGATGAACTATTGTAAAAAAACGATAATACAATCATATAATGTGAACGAGAGATCTGCTTTCAACAATTTAACGAAATGTCGGTATATGTATCACAAACGACGTCATCGATTTTGTCATACATTATTTGCAAATACAGATGTCGTGCACGGGATAGCTGGTTCTTTCCTGTCGTTTGTTAGAAATAGCAGAAGCGTGCCAGAGACTTGGCAAAACGCAGGCACGAAGACTTACTTCGTACGGCAGAATGCCGAATGAGACACGAATCGAAATGCAACCCTCCGTGAAAATATACGTAATGGATACTAATTGCGTAAGTCAAACGTATACTCCGGAGGTGCGACCGTGCTGTTCACGTTTGTGTTAAGTTAACTAACCTTGGAAATTCAGAGGTTTACGTTCGCAGACGAACCTTAGCATAGGTCCGACCCTGTGAGTGTCCTTGAGAAATATCAGAATTTTACAATTTCGTGAATTTCAACTTACCATCACAGGATGCACGTATGAAAATTCGTCACAAAACTTGGGTAAACCTTGCATTGCCAAATGTTATGATCATTTCCTAAGAATATATGGAAATATGTAAAGAATACTCCGGTTGTAAAGAATCCAAGTTCGTATTGTTGGGTACTTGGTGAAAAGTGGTTTTGTGATAACCAGGTCGCTTCATATTAACTACTGCTCCCGCCGCGACACCACAGAGTCCGAATACACGGCTGGATTAGTGCGGATACACAAAATATGGCGCACACGACAAATCCCATGTAGTAACTTTCGATGTTCTACCAAAATGACGTCAGAATTCTCATATTGTGGCATCACAGTTGATTGACATTGTTATATGGCTCCCTGGGACTTACATTTGAAAATATAGGGCCAATATGGCCCTTATAACGAAAGGGGCTACTGTCGCTGAGGTATGAATGATTGTAAATCCAAAGACAGTCACTGTTACTAGGATGCGAATGAGTTTCGCAAGCTGTAATTAGTACTAAGTGGGTTTCAAACTCTTCGCAGTTTCCCTTCATGAATTTATAATCCACATTGTTAAATATTAATTTTGCGGGTCATGCCAAGTGTTATTAGAATGCTATTACTGTTATACAGTATGCTTCTGCGTCTCTGTGAAGCACAATGTCAAAAATCTTCCAATTGTGGCAGTCAGTTTAGTATAGAGTGTTGGATGCGCATAAATTTGGCAGCTTGCAACAGTCATTGTGTGTCTGGTCTGGTACGACTTGATTGATTACAGGAACGTGAGGTTTAGATATCGCGGATGCTTTTTCTGGCTTAATCGATCACGGATGTAAGTTTTAAACTGTCTGGTGCGGAACAGCTTCAGTGTATGCCGGCCGTCTTCTAGGCGTGACGCGCTTGAGATTAGGAAAGGGCCCACCGTATTGGCGCCTAGAAATACGGAGTGCTAATGCGGTATCTGTTCATATTTTCAGATAAGAGTATCGTTAAATACACGCAACGTACCAATCGAAATGTCTTGGGATGAACGAATCGTTACGGCCGTAGGTTCTAGCTCAATTTTGGCCACATGTCAATTACATGTTTACAATAGGGTAAGTGGATAATAAATCGTGTACATACATTGAGATCCATCGTTCGCTTATTACTAGGAAGGTGTTTTCTGCGGTAGCGCCGGTAAATCTGAGCTGCCAAAGCCTGATGAAGAAACAATCAAGGCCGCCGCCAAGGCTTTTTGTTCACAAGATGGCAAGGACGCAATTCGATCTGGCGGCCTGAATATTGGAGGAGATAAATATCGTCTCATTCGCGATGATGATCATATAATATTGAGGAAGAAGGAAGAGGGTGCTGTGTTCGCAAACACAACAAAAGAGTATATCATCGTCGGGATGACCCCGAACCTGAAGACCCAACAGGGAGAGCTAATCGGTCTCTGCGAAAAAGCGCAATCCTGGCTATCGGGTTAATCAGAATTCTGTGGATATCATTAGCATATATTTGGACTAATATATTGACTGGCACTTCATTACGTCTTATTCTATTCGGCAAGCATTGGTAACAGTTGCGCTAGAAATCATGTTACGTTCCGTTGCATCCATTACACGACCATTGGTTTTGATTCAATATAATATTTGCATTTGGTATGAAAAAATGAATAAATGTACCTTTCATATGATATTTGAAAGATGTTGGCGTGCAATATACCAGGTGGCCTAGCTTTCTGTGTCGAGGCATTTCGTTCGGCAAGTGACCACGAAAGAAATGGTTTGCGGGGAATTGATAAGGTATCGTATAGTTCGTAGCACGAAGATGTTAGCTATTACAAAATATCGTACCGTCACAGTACGGAAAAATTATCGTACCGTAATTTCGTATATGTACCGTACCAGGGCTGTACCTGGCGCATCCCTAATCTGCCAATTGGGGGCGGCCAAAGCTCGATGTGGGACCAAATTACTCCCTAAATCAACTCAAAATGTAGTATTTTAGGGCAGATTTATTCGACTTGGAGTCACCAACGCATGTTGGCCGACACCTTCGATATTGATATGACCACTTGTCCAGACATCGAAATGACAAGGGCGGAGGAGTTGCGCCCCGTGAAGATATACGAATTTGAAATCGAGTGCGTCTCACGAGAGGAGTGTTTCTTTTAGCTCGGCCAGGCAGTCTATGTGAGAGCTACTAGAACGAAAATGCACACCGAGTTTTCATATCATTGATACTGGGTATGTCGACAGAAGTGTATGTATAGATAAGTCTCGTGTTCCGACGACAGTTTGTCAATCGCGTAATTCTGGATTTAGTTCGCTACGGAAAGGGTAAGCGAGTCTTGCGAATCGTAGTCATAAAGGGCAGTGATTAAATTACTCGTGTAAAAAAGGGGTTCTGCTCCCCAGAAGCTGGGTTGATCACCCTGTGACAGGCCAGAGCCAGCGTTTTTTGGGGGGCTGAAAAAACTGCAGTGCAACGTATCACATCATCCAAAACAGGTATAGTATGAAGCTACGCAAGATTATTTAAATGACATACCTATGAAGTTGTGATCGATCCACGGTATTATAACAAAGATCATTGAAATCGAATCAGTAACAATCAGTTATCTTTCTAGAAGTGAAGTTTGTGGTCGAGCACTCGAGCAGTAGTTTTTAATAGGTATCTTGCCCAGTAAACCGACAAGAGAATCGCTGTGAATAATTAGAAACAGTGCATTAAAAGCACGAAGTGACTAGAGCACAAAGCAATGGCGTCTGGACGCGCTTTGAGATGCCATCATGTAAATCAGTGGTTCTTAACCTTTTTTCTTCCAGCGCCCCCTTTCAAAAATTATCGTGCTCCAGCGCCCCCCCCCCCCCAACTTCATATTGTAAGGAATGTAATAAAGACAATGAGTAAGATGGAGGTTCGTAACAGCACTTCGTTAACCCCCCTAAAAACGATTGCCTTGCGCACCCATAGCGTGATAAACCGAACTTCTGAGGGCCTCTCCCCCACGAACCCCATATCGTGATTTTGATGGTCAGCAAAGTTTGTGTGGCCTGGTCGCCCTAGGTACCAAAATTTTCCATAATGCATGAATGAATTGGTGGTAATTACATATATAAGTCGCTATAAACTTTTTATCCTCTCAGCCCACGTAATCAGATTTACCAGTAGCACTGAGTGAGCTGTTGTATAGGAAAATAAAGGGCACGTAATTAATAATTAAACATATTCGGGCGTGCCCGCAGGTACAATTATTCGTTACCAGGGCCGTAACAGCACTTCGTCAGCCCCCCCCAAAAAAAAAACAAAAAACGTTGGTTCTGGGCCCCCATCGGGTGATAAACCAAACTTCCGGGGGACTTCACTCTCAGACCCCCATTTGGTTGTCCGCTATTTGCTGATAGCATATTAGGTATCTACATTGGGTGTCCATTTACTGAGGCAGCTATTCGCGCGAAGTGCGAAAAATTTCACTAATTAATGATTGAATTGGTCAATATCATTGAGAATTGCATGTAAATTGAGATCAATTTTTATCCTCTCTCTGCTCACGTATACACATTTACCGGTAGAGCTGAGTGAGGTGCAATGTTCCCTCTAAGCTGCGCACGTGCGCAGTGATGACACGGTCTCTGCGCACAGAAAATCTACGTTGCGCACAACAAATCCGGAGTTATTACCTTTTGTTGGTCGTTACGCACTGTTGTCCAAGGGTCAGCGCAGTGAGTTGTTGAGTGTGCGCAGACTCATCAAAACTTAAAGCGAACATTGTGAGGTTTCTTGGAAACTGTAGGGCCCGTTACTAATAATTAAATATATTCGGGCGGGCGAACCCGTTGGTATGATGTTATTTCGTGACCCCCTGTCTGCAATATCAAAAAATATAGAATCGCTCAACAGGGATATCGCCCAACAGGAATATCCTTGTCGCCCAATCGTACTAAACTAAAAGACGCGCACACGATTTCAGATTGGTATTTCTTCACTGACATATAATTTTTCCCGGCCAGATGGAAATCGTCTTCTAGGGTTCAGATTGCCAAGACAGGAACATTCGGTGTCAGTCATTTAGACGCCCATGGACAATTAAACCTATATGTATTTTGAAGGCTATATGTAACGAAGTTTTCGGTGTTAATTTGCTCTGAATACTCATTAAGGATATGTCCTATCACCACATCATCTACTGCGAAGCCATTTTTCTCCAGCGCCCCCCATACCGCCCCCCTTGAGCCCAGCGCCCCCTGAGCGTTTCCGCCCCCCTTCAAGATCGCCAGCGCCCCCTGGGGGGCGCTGTGGGCAAGGTTAAGAACCACTGATGTAAATGCAATCAATCTTTGCCAACACAATTATCTACACCTCCACGTTGTCAGTAAAGCAGTTGCTCACTGGACATTATGACTGTTAATTTTTTCAGAACTTCACTTGCATCGTGATAAATTGTTATGTTGCTGATAAAAACGGTGCACACCAAATTCGGCTTCATTTGGACCAGTAAAATCCATGCAAACCCGATTTGAAATTTCCATCATTTTTGGAAATAATTGTCTCTACAGTGGCAGATTTCGTCGCTACCCCAAGACCAAACATCTTGTTCCGGGAATGTTTGAAGTAAGAGTGGCGGTGTTTTTGCGCGTTTACATTCTGAGAAGGGCGGGTCCGTGATCTGGTTTGAAAAACGGCACTGCTAGATAATAAACAAGAAAATAATATGCTTCGACTTTGATGCCTTCGACCACGAAAAGGAAATGAACTAATATGAAAATAAAATTCAGGAGAATATATACGCCAGCTTGTTGTTATTTGTGGTATTCGTGGTGTTTGTCGACTACTATGGTCAATGGTCATTTACACCGCAGGCCGATATTCCTTATTTTTGATTCCGTATCTGCCGACTTGTAGCTAGGGTTGCATTTAAAACAAAAACCAATTTAAAACAGTGTCTCCCAAACTTTTTTGAGCTACCGCCCCCCTGGACAACGAATGAAGTGCCACCGCCCCCCGACACCCCTCTCACCACGCCTGATCATAAAACGAAAGTTGTTCTGCATTTAATACAGCTAATAATGAGACGAATGAAGCTGGCGTATCATTATCTTCATTCTCGTCATATTGGGTTTGAGTTTTGATAGAACCAATATCACTCTAAAATCTCCCGTGTTCACTTCATGGAGGCCTACTGGCAGTTGGTTTCTGCTGTAAGTCGGGAACGTGGTCACGCCGCTGAGAACATGCTCTATCAAATATGAGCGGGGAAGGGCAATGACGAAAAAGCCAACCCGACTCCAGGGAGAGTGTTTATTTTTTATTCAATTGTGTATCCAGAACGATTGATTGGAGATATTGAACTTTTGGTTGAACTCAAAATTGTTCTATACACTACAACTAGGGTTACCATATTTTAGGAATCTGAAAAGAGGACGCTATTTCAAAGCTTTCAGACTTACAATACTGATTTCAAATTCGGAAAAATGGTAACTTTTTCCGAGTTAGCGGCTGGTTGACTAAAAAAATGATTTTTCTGGCTCACGTCCTAAAAAATCCGCCAGACCGTGCGCTGATTTCCTTTATACGAGTCCAATTACCACGTACATTTAACCAAAATTTGTAAAAAATAGGACACATTCTCAACAAAGAGCACATTTAGACGTCCTCCGAGAACACTTTCAAAAAAGAGGACAAATCCTCTTAAAAAAGGACGTATGGTAACCCTATAACTACAATGTAAACAGCTGCTCAAACATTTCATGCCTGGAAACTACACAGAATCTATTGATTATCCGGTGAGGAATTTCTAATTGGATCCAGGAACCAAATCACCACCCTCGTGTAATTTTGTGAGATGAATGATTCATGTTTTTCCATCAAATCAGGCATTAGAGCTGGAACGGTAGCTCAAAGCAGTGCCATGTTCACCTTTATCAGGTTTCATCTTTACTAAGAACGGATTTATTCTACCCTTAAATTTTGAGAAATACAACCGTCAAGTATGAGTGATCTCGTTTCTCGCAACCAGAACGCCGTGTCGTAGGCCACGGTGACAGCGCTATGGAAAATCAACGATCGTTTGAAACAGATAATAAAATCACAAAAGACAGTTTCTCTTAAAAAGCCATCACATCTTGCAGTGAGCAATAACTGCTCAAATATAGGCCTACTTCGTAGTTATCTAAGCAGCACACAATGAACCTCGCTTTTCGGAGATGCTGCCGACTGCCAAATTAGTCTATTGATGAGCAGGAATAACTTTGGCAAGTAACAATGGACTTTTCCGGCACAGCTGAATAAATAGACGGCGACCCTGAATTGCCTTTACTGAATCTATTTTGCATTTTTACTGATGACCTAGCTGCTTTATTAATTAGTCGTTTCAACACTATACGCAGCAGTTGCCTTCTAAACCTACACCGCCCGCATTTGCTCTCAGCGCCACCTTACCGCCCAATTTTTTAGCCAGCGCCCCCCAATCGCCCATTTCGTGGCCAGCGCCCCCTTCACGCTGGCGAACGCCCCCAGGGGGGCGCTGGCGCCCACTTTGGGAACCACTGATTTAAAACAAACATGTTTAAAACAAAGCCCTTATTTACAACATGTTTTTTATTGTGTTTTTTAAGCCATGACGTCACCAATATTCAATTGTGACTTCGCAGTGGATTGATATTGACAATTGAAAACATAGGGTAAATATAGCTTCTTTGGCGATATATCTGTACTATTTTGCGGGCTCCAATCATCCCATACCGATATGCGTCGGCTATATCGGGTGGTAATTGTCCGTAGGCTCATACAACATGGTTTTTGGAAAGTATTTACACAATTATAGGATAATTTTACAACTTAAAAAAAACACACCATTCTATTTTTTAAAACACCGTTTGTTTTAAATGTAGCACGGCCTACTTCTACGCTTTTTGTAAGACACCTCTTACGCGGTTGAGATGGCGATGAGGGGCCTAGATAAGCCTCCAACACTTAGGCAGAAATTTTGGAGTCGACCTCCGTCGGACTCGAACCCACACCCATCGGTGTTGTATAGCTGTGGACTATACCACTATCGCAAGTGATAGTCGCCAGGTGATAGTACACCTTCATTTTTGGCTCTAAACCAGAATGAAGCTTGCGGCTGTATAATCTCACCATTAGAAAAACTCGCCTCTCACTTCTCGACTCAAATCATTACAATTATTGCTTGATTCGGGTCCTATTTTCTAAGGATCGCTGTGCCCAGCCCTATGCTACCTACCGTAGATTCTGGCCACTTCAAACATTGCCTCCACGATTGAGGTTTATTGGCTGCTTGCTACGCTTTTTTTCGCGAGCTCGGACATGCGCGCGACCGCCCGCACCGCGTGCTATTGCATTATACTTGTGGTATAATTCCGATGGTTCATATTTTACAAGATCCACTATGCAAGATGCAGCTTTCGCTGTGCTAAAAACGTTTAACAGATGGTGCTGGTGGCGCACGGCGACAGCGTCGTGGGCAACCACTATGATACAGTCTTATTCACGAAACTCCGTTAGCTGGATCACCATTCACCAAGATAGTATTTCGAGAAGCACTTTACTCCATAAATCCTGCATTTTGACCAACTGATATGGGCCTATGTACGCACCGGAATCACAGAAATAGGCAGCAAACACTAGGTTATGACAGACAGTTGTTTCCTGATACTATATTCGACAACAGTCTCGTTGCGTCTCGCTGTGGCTGTCGAATTAAAACACTACTCCAAGTTGTTTCATTATATCGCAATCGTATGGTGTATTGATTTGATAAAAAATATAATAAAATTATCGTGATAAGTTCTGGCACCGGTAGGTTTGGTGTTGATACGCTCCTAGATGTTGATTACGGTGCAATTATCCGAATCGACCAGCCGTACACCAGCACAACCAGGTTGTCGGATACAAGGCTATTGCTACTGCAAATACACTGGTTGATAAATTCTGTATCCCATGTGCTCTGAGATGTGCGACCAACAAGAATACACCAGAATTGTAGGATGCAACAATGAATTGTATCAGCATCGAAAATGATAACAAAATATAAAAAAAATAAAAATATGTCACGAATAAATAAAGGATCGAAACAAATATGCTGAAATAAAAAAATGGGTAAGACGACATTCTTGGCGAAACGTGTGAAAGAAGTAACGTAGAAAAGTATGTCAATTCGTACGAAGACGATACGTTAAAATAAGATTCCCACGGAGTGGCATTGTGAATTATATGCTGAAGATGTACAGTGAAATGGTTAAATATATGCGTGAAGGTATCGATATAACGCCATTGAAAATATTCGTAGCAAGGTAAAGAGTGTAAGACAACGAAACGTGCGTAGCCGTGCCTCCAATATATAATGACTACTTTTCGATGTCATCCGGCGTGCCGCTTGCTTCGCAAGTTTCATTTCATGAATAGCGTTGATAAGCAACCGGTTGTGTGGCATATACGATGTCTGTTCGGAACGTGCCGATACACTGTGAAGAAACTCAGTGGTCCATCGGCTTACGTCATAATAATTCCGCCTTTACGGCTCATTGCACTCGGGTTGCGTCGCCACCGTGACGGCGCGTCTGTCACGATCGGTGTGACTTTGGACATGAATTCGGATGGATGCCCTTGTAGTCGAATACTTGCGAAAAATCGACGTTTTGCCCTTTGAGCTTCACCTTTCGGATGCATCCTCTGAATTTCGTCTTCGTCGTCAGTTGCTTCTGCGCGGTGGCTCGGTCTAAAAAGTAAGCTCGCGGTAATGTTACGGTTTTGACATTTTGAAAAATTTATGGTTAGGTCTTTTAAATGACCAAGTCACGCCGATTGTTCTGGACGTCATGAGATCACGAGGGCCATCTCGCCACTCACCATCTCGCCACCGGGAGGACCCGTCCTTGACTCCACATTACATTACTTTATTTCCAAATTTCACTGAATACCGCAACATATGCTCGGATGGCCTAAATATCTTTCCACGCCAATATTTGATCAATTTTAACTAGCATAAACCAAATGATTACAATTTGAAATATGAAACCAGTATATAAAATATTTATTTTCTGTAGCAAATTTCTTCATTTCGCCATGACGACATTGTACAAAAAATGTACACATCAAGGCCTTAGAGAGAATGGAAACTTCTACGGGAAAGAACAAATCAAGAACAAAGTGCCGTCAGAGGATTAGTTTCGTTCGCGTCATCGAGGTGATTGGGTGATGAGGATTCGACATCAGCAACAACATTTGTCTCCCCACGCCAGCCCGAAATATTTTAATCTCGGAATTAATCAGTGGCGTAGGAAATAGGCTGCCGCCCATTTCTTTCGTTGAAAATTCCGCCTCACCTCACATTTTGCCGCCCCGTCGCCGCCTGCCGCCCATGGCGCAGAGCAATGAGCCCCTACGCCACTGGAAAGAATACAAATGTTTCGACTCAATACAAACTCTACGAATGATAGAGTAGTCCTTTCACAGAAACAATGTCAACGAATAACAATTTTCCCCACCTGGATACCCTCCGATGTAAAGCGGATCGAAAGTATCAGCTGATTTCTGATCGTCTACAGAATTTCGCGGGTTTGAAAAGTAAAGGCCATCGACGGTAAGAGTAAGCTGCTGATGCTGTTTGGTAGCCTTGATTTTGTGCCATTCGCCATCGCATAGCTCGGCACCGTGCAGCTTCGGCGAGTACCTCGTGACTATGTCGCCACCACCGTTGTCGACCCGAAAGAAAACCTGTCGAGCCAAAAGAGAGATATGTTACCAATCGGGATAAATTTTAGGGTCTCAATCCTACAAGTTTCAATTCTAGGCCACACTTGGATACTCCATGTCGCGTTGAAGTTGATGTAAATCAGTGGTTATCAACGACAGGTCCGCGGCAACCTCCCGGTTGAACCACCGGTATTTCTCAATGCTATTGTCGATTCAACTTGTGAGAGGTTGAAGACTTTTCCAACAATTTTGGAATTAAAACACCAAATTTAAGACTGATTTAGAAACTTAGAATGGTTTCACGCGTGATATAGAGTTCATGGTCTAGTCCTGACTTATCCTAGGTCCCAATGTTGAAAATGTTGTACCAAACTGTTTACAAGTAGCCTACAACTTCTTCAGGCTCGATAATACAACTTGTTTAGGGCTAGTAATTTTTTAAGTATACGAAGACTTTTTAAATTAAATTCGAGAAGATCGACAGTATTATTTAGCGATATTTGACAACATTATTATCTAGCAAAACCGAAGTCGCAGCCAAAACCTTCAGAATCGAGTCAATGGTTTTAACAGGACATTGCCCTGAATAAACTTCGACAGAACCGGGCATGGCAGGGGTATTATCAAATATAGAGCAGGAAACTTCTCATCAATTTAAAGTCCGAACTTGTTGTATTGAGCGGCATACTTCTATCGTAACAACATTCTGGGATGATTTTGATTTTTGAAAGTTCACCGGTCCGAATAATTTGTTTTAAAGTGTTACCGGTCAGCAAGATGAAAAGGCTGTGAAAATGGGAACCACTGGTTTAACACAAGTGAAAGTCTAGCTCAGTGGTTCCCAACGTGGGCGATATCGCCCCCCAGGTGGCGATTTGGCGACCTAGGGAGGCGAAAATGACGAAGGGGGCGATAGTGGGGCGAAAATGGACAAAGTGGGCGACGGGGGGCGAAAATAGCGAAGGGGGCGATAGGGGGGCGATGACGCCTCAAAACAGCTGACCTTTTTTTTTAGTCAGCCCACGGAAATTTAGTTACAAAAGTGTCAAATTAGGCTGCGAGCCGTAAAGTTGACTTTTTTTTTAGTCAACCCGCCGGTGATTACAGATTGTATGCCCAATTTTCGGTACGCAAAATTTCTGGGGGGCGATGATCGGTGTTGAGCTTGAAAAGGAGGCGATGGGTCGAAAAAGGTTGGGAACCACTGACTCTAGCTCTAGATCAAGCATACCGTTCCGTTCACTAGTTCCAAAGCCAGTCCGTCGCTTCTGGCAGAATTTGAGATTGACACAAGTACGCCATCTAACGACCACGTTCGAAATTCCATCTCGATATTCATGGTCGGCCCGACCCGATATTGATTGTCTACGCAGAAGAGACCGAATTAATCTCCGAAATATGCATTTAAATTGTCATTATTCCACTTACTGTACACGGCGTACCCATCGCCGTCGAAGTATGCGCCTGCTTCCGAATTCTTGTAGCACAGCCCCACGCCACTGGAAGCCAGTGGTTTACGTAGATCCATTTTCGCCTTGTTAACCGATAAACTACGCACACACGCGTCCAAACTCTTATCGATCTAAAAAAACAATACATGACATAAGGCGCAATGCAACCTTATACAATGCTCGACTATACCCCGCGAAGTCTGGTCAAATCATGGCCTTTAGGTACTCCGCCGACGTATAAGGTCTTCTCGATGTCCAATCGGTTTGCTCCTTTCGGAGACCTGGCAATGTCATACCGGACGTTGTCGATTTTCAAGAACCCCTTCCGCTTCGACCTTGACAAGCGCACCTGTAACACATAATAATGAAAGAAATTATAACATAATATGCATGTACAGACGATTCATTACACACATACACATTACAACACGTGAGAAGAATAAAACACATCAGTCTAACACAATAAATACCGTTTCAATTTCACAATATATAAGGTTCAATTGGTTCTTTGTAACAAGTCAGGATGAAGTGAATGGATTAAACTCAAACTCACCGTGTGCCACTGACCATCGTTGAGCGACTTATTACCCTTCGCCTCTCCGGGCCCCTTGCCGCAGTCAAAACGGAAGACGGGCACTCCGTTGTTCAGTTGTAATGAGAAATAGTCCGACACGGCGTCGCTGGCACCGTACAGCAACAAACCATGCGAGGCATACGTGCGAAATTCGATTTGCATTCGGAACCTGGGCATCGGAAGATAACCATATCAAACACATGTTCAGAATACTCAAAATCATAATCATTACGATTACAAATATCGCATCCTTACTTATGTGAATTAACATTTTCCCGCGCTAGATCTATTCTCGGTACGCAATCACTTTGCTAATATTGATGACGTGTATACTATGTTCACTGGAGCGTAATGATTCACTATTTAGCATGACTTGGTATCACTCCAAGTCAGAGGTGGGCAATGGGCAGTGATCAAGTAGTTTTCGGTATATTATTGCAGGTTTCAAGCAGGTCAAGGATAATAGATCTACTTTCACGTATATGCTCCAGCAGTTATTTAGGGTGAGTTAGGTCAAGTCGAAAGTGTGTTAATTATATCTTAATACCAGATATACTCCTGTTTTATCATGTATGGGCTTCAAGTAGTTTGGCGTGCCTATAAAATGCTTACTATACTAGTAATTGAGTATTAATACCGACTACTATACGAAAGCGTCTGCCCAAGGGAAAGACCACAATGCAAAGTATAAGAAATCATACCGGGCGGATATATTGTCTTCGATGGCAAACTGCATGTGTGAGTAACGGCTCAATCCGAAGCGTTTGTTGGAACCGCGTAGAGTCGTCAGCTGTCCTTCTGCTACGCATCCCGCGGTATTCTAAATGAAAGTCCTCGTATGGTCATTCCGTCATAAAATAAACTTTGGAATATATTGATATTTACAATCGGCGGAGACGTTATATCGATGACGGACACGGACGACGAGGGTCGCACCAATGCTGACGGTGCCACAGATGCAGATGTGTAAGGGGGTATCGTTGATGTCACCGGGGATGTCAACAGTTGCGTTGCCGCCGTGTTTCTTCGTCGCCGTAAGAACGGAATTGTTGGAGTGTGCGCGCAGGTTCCCAAGTAGGATTTGGCGACGCGGGTAAAGTTGTGAAAGTCGATCGGTCTGCAAACAGAAAACTAAGCTGAACTATCTTACAGTCTATCTCAACTTTGTATAGTCAATCCTAATATTCTGTATTCGCTACAAGGCGATCTAGCGCAATTATTTTTGTTATACGAGCTAAGTAGCCAAGTACCAAATGTCGGTGGTACATAGAGATGGTCAGTAACGAAGTAGCCTACTTCTAATTTGTTGCACCACTTATTACACCAGTGGTTGTGATTTTCGACTACTTCCACGTTCCACTAATATGCTTACCAGTTTCCAGTGTTTAGGCAACACTGGGCATAGAATACATACTTTACTACTTACTTAAAAATCGCTACATCTATACTTGAACATAAGTAGAAGTTGATGGCGTTACTTCTACTTCTATCAGAGTACTAACAAATGACTACATTGCACCACTCTGGTGCTCTATACGCTTAAAGCGCAAATGCTGCCAGATTGTTGGGTGTATTGGATGCCGCCATACGATAAAATGTACGTGACGCGGTGGTGTAATCATGTAATGATATCACATACATACCATGACGCCACATATGTAAAACGTTAGCCTTAGCATATGGCTGGAATTGCTAAAGCCTTTCTTGGTCGCTAGTTAAGACACAGCAATTGCGCACAGCCAGTGATGGGATCTTAGTTATATTTCTTACCCGTTCGTGACCACTTCTCTCACACAGCCTTGAAGCGACGCCACACTACCGGCCATGTCTCTTACGCGGATCGAGTCCGGAACCCCGCCCACGTATAGCCTGCTGGTTTCGAGCTGAAGTTTACCGCCCCGCGCTAATTTACCGCTCACGACGCTGGCCACGTTGTCGTCCACTATCAGCTGAATCCTGAGAAATCCAGAGCGATATTACAATACATATTATGTTCACATGAAGGACGCAGAGTTGGCCTAATCGAAAGGCAGGTGCGACTTGCCTGGCGGCATTGAAACTAAATCAAAGGAAGTTGAAACACGAAAGGCTTTGACGGAAATGAGGATAAATCTGAACATACCAGACGGATGAATACTAGTCGGCGATCGATATTACCGGACCACCATCTCGGATAACTAATTCGTCTACCGACACATGTTTTTTTCATTTATGTTGTTTTCCGTTACTTTTAAGTCAGCTTACATACTTCTTGCTTACATGTTCTAGCGAAACCGAGGTGGCTATTTGATTGAAAGGCTACCCCAACCCGTTTTGATTCCTTGCTATCCTTTCATTTTATCAGAATCATATGGTGATTTCAATTGATGGAAATAATTGATATACGAGATCAACTGAGATGAGGTTGGATTTTAATTAGAATAAAATTAATTTGGTATTATCAGCCAGATTTCTTGCTAGACGTGAATTGGATTTGGACACAATAGTTTGAATAATTTCCAATCTTCGAGCAAATTTTGAATTCACTTGAGTCAGTTCGGGACATGGACTGGCATATATGCGTGATAAAAGATGTCTTCCGGATTTGGTTTTAGACCCGGATATGAAATGTCATTCCAAAACAGGATGTGGAGTAAAGCTCCCGTCTCTCCAAGATAACAAGAAGCCTACTCTCAAATCAGCTTACTGCGGATGATATACAATTATTAATTACTAATTTACACTCACAGATCGTCTTCGCGCTTCAGCAGCGCCGTGTGTTCCGCTCCGTCGCTGTAAGAATTCAAAGCGGACCTCAACACCAGCGGCTCGCCAGACACCGCTCTCAGGCGCGCTTCGATGTAACCTTCCCGCAACGACAGCGAGTAGAAGTTCTGTCAATGAAGGTGGAGGATAAGATCCGACACGCACACGTCAAACGCATTTTCAAGTTACCGTCTTGGTATGGCGCCTTTTACGCCGTCTTCTAGTTGGCGATTCGTCCGTTGCCAACATCAATATGGCGTCAGGTTCTCGGGAGTTGAAAGTGATCGACACCGAGCCCGCTACTGGTAAGGAATGTCCCGGGACCTCAACGAACCCGCCTTCGGTGATACCGATATCACGGGACACCTGCGAGAGAAAAGGTACCCCGATAGAGTCGCGAAGAAGTAGTGAAGTCACCGCATTTTTGTCAATGCTGCTGCTTATGCTCTCAATGACATCGGCGTTCGAGACACCATTAGAATACACATCATGTCAACCCCAAGGAAGGTCATATGAAAACAGTTGTTCGAGTGTCGAGTTGTTATCGAATCGTAAGCGTGATCGTTGGAATTCAACCGAATGGAAGAGGTGATCAGTAAGGAGATATCTCTACAATTTTACAATACTCAATTGCAGTTTGCCTACTTGCGCTACTGACGTTCTAACCCGTTGGTTTTAAACTATTAAGTATATAGTTTTTAAATAAGTTTCCATCATGTTTGGTGAAGTGGGTGACATTGTCTTGGTGACCAAACGAAGTAGCTCCGGTATCATTGGAACTGATGATTTTCGACAAGTAACCCTATTCGCATTGCCATCAGTCCTTTGTGTTTGCTGCTGGTGTATTTTTGAACTCGAAAGTAGCCAGTGCAGATATATATACTATTGAAAGTAAATGCGACGGCTCAACCAAATCTACTCTTTTGAAACTATTTACTTGAATATTTTTAAGGCCTCTTACTTAATACTTCTTCTTGGAGTAGTTTTGGCTTGTTTTGAAAATAGCTACGTTGACGTCTACTTGTAATTGAGCAAAAATTCACGGTATCATTTCTACTTGAGTAACAATGCTGACTCCTTTGACCAACTCTACCCATTCAACCACACGTGTAGTGTACCTTTATTTATTTATTTATTTAATTTACGCAGTGCACATTTCCAAAAAACCTACACTCACCATTTCCGGGCACGTTCTCTCGACTTGCGAAAACCTCAAGACATTCCATGCACCGGCTAGAAACTGGCGTCTGTTCCACAGTCTGAAGTCACGCAGACATCCGATGAAGCCGTCTTTCTGTGCGATCGGTCTACAAACAATAACGTCCGTCACAGAACTGTATCCAATGGAACAGTGGTTCCTGGATCAAAATGAAATTACTACAGTACCATACACATACATTATAGAATGAGTGGAACAGGCACTACAGACAGACACGCAGTCGGAAATAACACATAACTAGATTACTTCGGAAGACACCAACAATCAGGTCATACATAAAGGTTCGCACAAGCAGAACAGTTGAAGGTTATAGATTTCATTTGGGGTCACTAAAGCGCTCATATCAAGTCATTAAGAACAGCCAACAAACAGAAAAGGCTGGTTTTAGATCGATATCCCATGCTTAAAACTTGCATTACCGCAATGTTAGGTTAACACAAGCCAAAAAACGTTTATTTTGTATCGACACCATATTTAGATGTTGGTTAGTCTTGTAAGCAAGTAATGATTGAGAAACAGCATAAACGTGTGTAACTGACAAGGTATTATGTGATAGCAGTTAGTTACACTTGAAAGCAAAGATAACTTCTAACTAGTATCATGATATCGTTAATTGTTATTCACCAACCCAACGGACGCATACTCTCATACCTGATAGGAAAATGATATACGGTCCTGTTCAAAAATTAGCTCGATCAGGCAAATCAGATTGCGTTAAAACAATGAACATGCAAGGGAAATAGTTCCCCCTTATAAAACTATCGTATACCAGAGTTATATATCACTGCTCGTCCTTACGCCGATGTCTCTATGAAGTCCCGAGTGGGCTAAATTGGCTACTTTCGCTACGAAATAGACAAACCTACTTTTACCATTACGTTTATGATCGTACTTTAACAGCAATAGACTCCTCATATGGAAGGAATCTAATAATTACGAAACATATCAACAAATGATAGCGACGACATTAATATATAAAGAATCACAAGCTCTATCGTATATCCAATGGTAAATATGAGCCATGGGTAAATCTGATATCTCAGGGGAACGGAACCCATAGGCTGCAGTTTCTGCCACGATAAATGTAATACTTACGCAAGAATGCGATCGCTCGGACATCCTCCAACGCAAACCAGATCGTCATTCGACATGTTCAGGTGGCCGTCACTTCCGGTGATTATGGTTTCGTAGTGTTCCACCCGACTAATCTTGTCTCTCATGCTGATTCTCGCTGCAACGAAATGATATCAACTTCATCACGTTTCTAGACGGTATATTAGGGTTGCATTTATAACAAAAATCAATCATATTTAAAAAAGGCCTTTCTTTAAAACATGTTTTTATTGTTGTTGTTTCTGTTTGTTTTTAAGCCATGACGTCACGAATATGCTATTGTGACGTCATTGTGGATTGACATTGACAATTGAAAATATAAGGTAAATATAGCTCCTTTGACGAAATATTTACAAACTATATAGCTGTTGAACCGACTATTTTGAGGGTTCCAACCATACAGTATCGTATACGTCGTCTATATCGGGTGGTAATTGTCTGTAGGATCATACAAAATGTTTTTTAAGGCCCTTGTTTAACCATTGTTATAAATGCAACCATTCGGTATATAGTTGACACATAATTCTGTGCATAACTACCCACAATATCTTGTTCTATAGGCCCTCGTCCTATCCCATATGGCAGTTCTCACAGTAACGAAACGTGGTCAACATCATTACGTTTCTATACAGTATATAAGTAACACATTACTTATGAGGTATATATAAATCTAGACATAATGCTGTTTGAAATAGGCCCAAATCGTATTTATCCAATACCTGCCGAAACTTTACTACACTTATGAGAGGCATATATGCTTAGCACATCAAACACGACTAGCAAATCTTCAAACCTTGTTGTGGTGTGCCAAGAAAACTAGTTTCGGATGACGAATGTGTGAAAACACGCAACTGACCTCTTCCCAGGAAGCGGCTAAATCGCAAGCCAAACCACTCTCCGTCGTTGTATTTCTTCTCGCTCCGCAACGTGTTTATCCCGGTGCCGAGGTCGATGTGTGCTACCACCCGACCGTCCACTAGCTCGATGAGAAGGAAATCGCCCTGAAAAGTAAAACCCGGTTCACGATGACAAATTCACTATGCAAATTTATTGACTAAACACCGCACGAGCATTGGAATCCTCGTATCAATAGTCCAGTAGCCTACCATGGATTTGGGTACTCACTGCCGGGGGTTATGTTTAAGGTTGCATCTCTATTCTCCATTGTTTGCCAGTTTCAGAGATATGTAAAAACTCACTGATATTGAAGAGCCCATATAGACAAGGATGCCGTCCGCATTGACCGTTCTGATCGTCAAATCAACGATGTTGACATTGGTAGCGAACATTCTCGGGTATAATTGAATCAGCGAGTAGCTTTTTCCGTTAAATCCGTACACGCGATTTGAAGATTCTTCAACAGGCCTGCGCGATTGTACGGTGTAACTAAGGAAAGTGACGGAAAGTCAATGCGAAGTAACCACTCACGGAGAGCTGCAACTCGCGCAATGCGTATGATCGCTGATTTCGCGGAAATTCCATAAACCGATCGACTTGCGTTGAAGAGAGGAATACCCGAAGCAACCAGTGTAGGAATGTACCGGTATATCTTTCGGAAGCTACACGAAAGGCGGTCGTATGATAATAATATGGATGAAAATAGAGCTTCAATAGTTTGTAGTATCACATAACACATACAGCGATGTCACTTATATGTGATATGGATACTATATGGATCGTGCATGGTTATGGCCTTCCTGGGCAATATAATCAATGGGGGTATCTTTTGAAGACACTCATACATCTAAGCACGTGATTTGTTCGCGACCACTTCTCCTTATATGCTCAAACAAAATTGCAGCATTTGGGTCTTGCTTGTAGCATAAGAAAGCGACTGTTTAGTGTTTATGTATGTTGTGCTAACAATAGCGACCAAATTCTATTTACAATTATAAATTAAGTGGGAATCATCTACGATCATTTTCCAGATGAAAATAGCAACTAGGTTGCAAGTGGGGTTAAAATTGTTATTATTGCTTGTAACAATTTTATGAGGCTTTTCCCAGTCATGCTAGGAATTGTTCTTCCTCATATTGCATTGAGGTAATTATAGATGATATTACCTTCATCTCATCGGGAACACCCCCGACATACATCATATCCGATTCGTTAATATTCAAGACCACCGCGTCACCAACACTTCTTCCAATTGCAGACCGGACCGTCGCTGATTTGTTTGACATCGCAAAAACGGTGGCGTTCAATTCCTGATCTTTCCTAAAAATAACGAGGAAAACCGTGACATTTAGCAAATGATGTCCCGTTTATGTGACGAAATATGAATAATAGGTAAGATAATCTTCAATCCAAATGGGTTCGCCTCCGTACCTCACGATTTCAATCTGAAACCAGTCTTCGCTTTTCGTATCATTCTTCACCGCATAGACGGGATTGACTAGGTTTCCCTGGCCGGAGCCAAGATCCCACGAGACGTGTACCAGTCCATTTTGTGAATAGACCAATATGTAATCCCCCTGCTTAAATAAATCATGGTACTGATGCAAAAAATAAAAGTACAACAGGACGCGCTACCTGACGCATGTGGCCTGCGTAGAAAAGTGTGTTGTCTTTGGTTTCTGGCATCACTCGAAGCACAATTTCTGTAATCCTGCTCGGCTTCAATTTAGGCGCATACTTCATCACGCATTCGCCTTGGGATTTCACAGACGCGGCTTGGATCTGAAGTAAAACGGATTTTCAGATCTTGTAGCGAAACGGACATATAATAGGGTTGCCATAGGCAACGTCCTCTTTTAAGAGGATTTGTCATATTTTTTGACTTTTTGAAAGTGTCCTCGGAGGACGCCCAAATGTCCTCTTTTTGAGAATTTTGTTTAAATATTGGGTAAAATTCGAGTGAGATACAGTAAATGAGCACCGAAGTAACGCTCCGGCGACTATTTTGGGAGCTGAGCTGGAAAGTTGACCTGTTATTTTTTAGTCAACCAACTGATAATGTGAAATAAAAACTGTATTTTAGGAGCTCGGACAGAAACTTGGCCTGTTTTTTCAGTCAACCGACCACGAAGTGCAAAAATTTTACCATTTTTTCAGGATTTTGCAATCTTGAAAAAGTGTATTCTTTTCATATTTCCAAAATATGGTAAACATAACTTATAACCCATGAAGTATAAGCGTACATATCCAGCTTTCATACGCGATTCTTCAATCTGTCGACGGAGCTCCGTTATTTTTCTTCGCACGTGATCGCTCAGCACTTTCACATTCATTTGCTTCTTTTTTGCTTCAGCGACTTCAGTTGCAGTAAGGTTCAGAGTGTCAGGGGATGATTTAACTGCAAAAAACGTGGAATTAAACAATTGCAATAAAGGAGAGATCAGAAGGCATTCGAGAGATATTCAAATGATTGCGAGAAAATCACCGTTAAATAATGAAAAAGGATGCTGCTACGGTATCGAGACAATAATACGCATTGGAAGAGGATTACGAGAGTTTATACGCACTTTTAGAAGAAATGTCACCAACAATATTCTCATATTGATTAGCGGTGTTCAAATCATCCTGCAGATCGGACACTGTGCTTTCCTTTTGCCTAATGCCTTCGAGTACTTGTTCTGTAATTCTGTTCGCGTCTTTTCCAATGGTAAGGGCCGTGTTGATTTCGCTTTGATCCACATCTAAAATGAATAAGAATGAACAAATAAACTATCCTATCAATGCCAATGACGTATTCGATCGCATAATTATATAACACTGTGTAGAAATTGGCGTAGCACAAGTGAAGCAACCTGTAACTTATAGGTTGTTTCATCATTCTGATATCACGATCTAACATGAATCTTTTTCTGTTAAATTGTTGTTGCTTTGCCCGGTCAATTTCGCCCGAGTGCGATAGCCCCATTTCTTACTTTCGCCCATATTTTCCAATCGATTCCTGATGTTGGACACCATTCCGCGAAGTTGGTCAACGGTATCGTTTTTACTTGTGGCTCGGCTCTTCAAGATTTGTATCTGTCGTTTTTTCTCTAAAATAAGAAAGCATGATTAGTTTTTTAAACGCAATCTCAGATGTGCACAAACCTTGCATACTTTTCCGGGTACGTTTAGCCACTGCCTGAATTTCTGAGTATTCACGCAGGTCAAGCTCCTGACAATGCAAGGAAAAGATAGTAAAATACTGCTTATGTACCTAGGAAACCGCGGATATGATTTCTCGAAATACACTTAATCTATATCAGGTTGTTTATCAGCTACACAGTTATAGCAAATATAACTTGCTATTGTTGGTGTTTTAGTATGCACAGTGTGTTGATATCTATTGTTATAAGTATTGTAAAGTAGACCACTTTCACTTACTGGAAGGGGGGCGCTTGCAAGTAACTGTAGAGCCGCATCCGATTCAAGTTCAGCAGAAGTAACAATGCCGTCAATCTTCTCGTAGCGCGTTGCCGCCTCTGTTACGTCACGGGTCATTCTTCGTATAATGTCGGCGTTCCTGATCAACGACAAGTTTGCGAGTTACGGCGACCTAATACACTTGAGCTATAAACAGGCAAGTGGAAACTCACTGTTGGGCGTATTCAGATTCGATTTCGAACTGGTGTGTTGTGTTTTGAGCTGTTCGCGTGAGGTCTCCGAACATGATCAACTGCATTTGCGCCACGGCCTTCTTGTCGGACTCGCGTTTCAGCTCCTCCAGAGTTACTTTCAGCGCGGCGCTTTGCTCTTGAATTTCCTATCGGAAATAATTGGGCCAGTCATGAGTTTACAATAGTATGAATCTCTATTAGTACCGGCGTAGCGAATTTTCCTCGGATTTGGAATGGTAGACAATGCTCACTAGACAGTTGTAACTTCAGTCAACGACAAGTTTCATCTATATTTGTTCAAATCGAAAATAAATCCGAGAATGATGAGTCGTAAATATGTCCGGGTTTGGATATCCCAAATAGAAAACTTGGGGGTAATCAAACAGATGTCTATAGCAATGTTGTTTGATAAACGCAAATACGTTTCGATGAAAAAATAACCACATAATTTAGTACCTGAACTCTCAATCCCCGTACACTAGAGGCGAACATTGCGTGTTTCGACGATCAGGAACTCAGGTATACTGCGCTTTCTAGTATAGGATATGGCTTTCACTTCCATTACAACCAGTGAAACTTAGCCAAATACGCCGATGCATATATATATCCCACAGTGGGTGTGGGTTTTGTTACCGCGTGACACCGCAAGAAGGTTCACGTAAGCAGGGCTAGATACACCCGCGGGATATATCTCTATACGAATTGATTGGTGACCCGTTTTTACCCATTAGAAGGCAGAATTATGTACAGGAAATAACCGTTGGTCTGATTTGCACAATACGATGTAGTGATATATGATTAATATACCTACTTTCCACCCGTGGATTTACAGTGTATCCATCTTCATTACCAGTCAGTCTCATTTATCCTACATGCCTAATATACTTCGCAACTCCGACTTACCGATATCATGGTCCTCGTTCGTCTCATGGCATTCTGGGTCTCATCCACGGCTGCCACGCTCCGGTTCTTCATGTTGATCACGATAGAAATATTATTTCCCAGGCTCTCGATTTCGGCCTATAAAATTATAGATATAAAGGAAGGGAATCTTAAATTAAAAAGTCACACTTACCGATAACTGTCTGATGGTTTCGCCGTTCATGTCATTCAAGCTCTCGGTGTGTTCGACCAGCTGAGTTGCGATTCTTATTTTCCCTCTCAAATCCGCGAGTTTGCTCTTCACGATTTGCGTCGTGTTCGAGAGAATAGGAAAACTGTCGCTGCGTCGCCTCTCTACTTTTTCAAGGAAGTCGCGCGTGACGCGCTCCAGAAACTTGCGGGACAGCCTAAACCGAGAGGATTCAATGCAACGGATTTCATTGAAAGACGTGAACCGATAAATTTCTAACTGTGTGCAGGCCTATACATTGCGTTGTTATTGTAAAGTAGGTCAATTATAGGCCAAAAGGAGATATGATCATGATCAGCAAGAGTATGTAACTCCTCGAGGATTTCTACTTCTATTAGGTAGTTTCGGTATGTCTTGGAAATTGATACTTCTTCTAGCAATTCTAAAGAAATTTAGGTTACTTCTACGCGAGTTGCAACGCTGACAACTTTAACCACCTCTGGCCGACAGTCTCTGCCGACTCTACATCAATGTAACTAGCCAATATAGTGTTTAGCACATACTTCAGCTCTCTTTTGGCATTCGCAGCATATCGCGACAGCTTCCTGCTCTTCATCTCGGACACCATGCTAACCATTCGTGAAGTCACTTCCATGCCGTCGAAGTCGATTTCCTCTCCCATGCGGTCCACCAGACTTTGCATATTAGCGGACACTGCCTCGCTTTCATTGAACGCTCTGTCGAAGACTTTTACCTTTTTCACAAGGCTTTTTTGCCTGGAGTCACGTTCTCGAAAAGTTCCAATTCCTTCCAGGTAGCAAGCGTAAGACTACAAATTCAATGCACAATAATTCGAGATCTATATACGCATGGTAACTATCTAGTATAAATCATGTTACCTTGGCTACGGATTCATCGATGATCGCTGCGATGGGTCTCATTTTATCGTAGGCTGCGTCGACAGAGGTCATGCTGTCGACATGACGTGTCATTGCTTTATCGACATCCATCTGTGATTTGGTAAAAGTAACATATACACCTCTTGATCAAGTATAGGCGGTCAAAAGTGTATCAACATTTTGAATTAAAGATCAAAAGATGTAGATTAGCTACTAAATCCCTGGACTGGACTGTATTAAGACTACGGGATTGCGATCTGCCTTCGAGAGGACATTGAAAATATTTTGTTCAAACAACTGTCAAAACAATAATTCATACTAATTTCAGGTTTATGTGGTCAAATATGAATGGATTGAATATACAGTAGGGCCTACAATCTACATGTTACCGTCCGTAGGTTGACCAAGACCACTGAACCAGGAATCGAGAGATGTGTATAAAGAAAGGAGAAACGAGAGAACCTTCGGACGTTTCTAGTTCTCTCACCTGCAAGTCAGAAGATTCATTCCCAACACGCATCAGTTTGCTCCACGGCGGCGGAAGCATATTTTCAAACTTGACTGATCTGACCTCTTCCGTAATATTCTCAGCGTCATTGAGGAGATCACCAACGCATCCTTGGTCACACTCTGTACAAATTAACTCAAACATTATACGGTTTCAAAGTAAGGAGACAGGACGCTTCCCATACTTATACATCCATCCTCTGTGATAGCATGTTTCGGACGACATCGATCGCATATTTTCCCAGTCACCCCAGACACGCAGTTACATTGACCCGTCGAACTGTCACAGATTTGATCACGCGATCCCGACGGATTACACCCACATTTTTTACATCGATTACCCGGCACGTTTGGACTCCCGTAGTAACCAGGTGAGCATCTATTCACAACCGAAGAAAAGGCGTTAGCTCGCAGTTTAACATTATGATTCAGGACATACCTATCACAATGTGGTCCTTCGTATCCCGGAAAGCAGTTATCACACACGTAGGTTGCGCCCGACCCGATTGGACGACAAGTCCTACTGTAGCTATTCCCGGCTGATTGCTGGGGACATGCGCATTTCTCGCATACCGGACCGTGGCTGGTAGACCTCATATAATATCCACTTTTGCAGCGGTCGCATCGGTCCCCTTCGAAATGATCGCGACAATTCTGTGGAGGCGAAAGAACGAGTGAAAATACTCAACATACAACCGATATTTACACTCAACGCACCAAGCATTTTCCTGAATCGGCCTCGCAGGTATCACTTTTCCCGTTGCATGCGCAAGGTCGACATTCACCGAGGTATTTTCCGGTTTGGAGACGCGTGTATCCTCTGTCGCAGATCTGTATATCACATGCCGATATGCATTGAACTGAATTTTGAATAGGGCAGCGTGATAGCAATCAATATCCCTCCAAGAGATTTATTGAACAATTGACCGTGTACCATGAAGTGAATGCGCTAAATTCGATATCTGCTGTGTTGCAAACTTGTATTCATGTCAAGTCAGATGTGTTTTCATGACAAAATATCCAGAATACGGGCAGCGTGCACGCAATATACCTGACACGACAGTCCTGTGTATCCTGGCGGGCATGAACATTCCTCGACTCCGTATGCCATCGGTCCGTTCGATGAGGTCGAGGCGTCTCCACGCCCGTCACCGGAGCCTTCCATAGCAATGTCCAAAGTCACATCACTTAGTCTAAATATATAAATCGCTATAGAATATCACAGGGTAAAGTAACAGGTAACTCGGTAATCTTACCGTGACTGGACGATCATATTGCCATAGGTAGCCTTTATCATAAGATAATCGATGTCATCAATAGTCATCATAAAGTCTGCTCTCTGTACCGGTCGGTTGCTATCCACGTAGGTCCATCCACTCTGTACAGAATGGTACATCGTAAGAAAAACGAGAGAGAAATGAATATATTGACATGTTTCTCCGCCGAGTCGAAGGATACATTTTAAAACGAGAGAAATTAAAAATAGTGAATTCAAAACGAGAGAATCCAAAAATAGATTCAATGTTTTATCTCTATATTATGCCATGGATCCTACTCCCATAGTATGTGTTATCGAAAAGACACTGGAAAGGCCATCGGGAGATATTTCGGAGTGCAGTTGAATATATCGGCTGAGAAGCTAGTGATCAACTATAACACACGCACCTCTCTCATGGATACAGAAAACGCTGTGATCTGTCCAATTTCTGGTTCCGGTAAATGATACCCTATGGCCGAGCTGCTATGTTTTCCTCGCATGACCACAGATGGTGATCCAGCGTACGGAGAAGTACCAAGCTTTGCGATGAAATACACGGAGAATGAGAGCTTTCCTCCGTACGAGAGCAACTACAACAAAAGAGTATAACGGCATGTGCGAGCTGCATGCAAGAGAAAAGAATAAATTGCAAAAAAATCATTCATTAAATACAAATGAAGGTGACAAAGCCTGTCGGTTTACCTTGTTCCCGTTAAACTGCGGAGGTAATCGCCAGTAATAGAGTGTGTATCCAAGGCTCCGTTTGACGACTGTAGGATCCATAGACGCCGACGAAGCCGACATCAACACTCCATTGGTTGTTGATCTCGTGTTAAACCGATTTGCTAGCGCAACTCGAGTTAGTGCAGACAGCGAAACCTGCAAAAGCAATGAAATGAATCACATTGATACAGCGCAGCGAACTCCTTGACAATATGGGTACAAATACGCTACCGGATCATAAGCAACCCCGGTAAGGTGACAGGTCGTCGTTGCATTCAATTATAGTTCGGGAAAAAGGAATTTCCCCATGGTCTTATACGACACCCTCGACACAAACAAATATAGTAGAATACGTGCATAATTCTACGGCAATATATGTTTGTCCATACCACACCAAGGCCACCCAGTAGAGCAATCGTTCGGCATGCAACACCATTATAAATTACAAGACATTATATATTCATATTTAGACAGAATTTCCAAGTTTTGGTACATAAACGATGGATATAGCTGTGGTGGTTTGAATCCAATTTTGTATTATCCGGAACAAAGAATTCGTTGATACTTATATTGAAGATGATAGTGTCATAGAGTGTTGTGTAGAACATCCGAAGTTCGGCTCAATACAGTCTGTAATAACTGCAACAAAAGTCTAACCCGGCTCTGTGTGCAACCTGCATCTGAGCCCTACTCTATTCATCAGTGAACCAATGAACCATGCATATACGTGTAATGATAAAATACAGCCATGCTTTTATTCAAAGCATAGTGTACGTTGAAGAGCAATTTACGGGCCTAATTCCTCACCACGATTTCCATTGGATCTGACATAACAATCTATAACACGGAGGAAACAAAGAATGAATGAACGCAGCCACGGATAACCTGGTGATGTCAAACGGAATGCACAAAAACATAAAAATGCAGAGTAAATCATGTAGGTTATATTCCAGTGGAACGTCCTGGCGTATTAGCGTATATCAGGGCTTAATCAGAATATCAATATCAGTCAAAGTGTCTATACGGAGACGTATCGTGTCAGTTGACGGCAGTTAATTATTGCTACAAAAGATATTTACGACACAGTATTTGAACCCAAATATATAAGAATACGGGAGTAACCTATAGATATTATACCACCATACACATTACGGCGTAATGAAAAAGTGGTAAAGAGTGGTATGTATATGTATTACAAATGTAGTTGTGGATATTACTTCGACTGAAAATATGAACTTTTTCCGAAATCACGCACCAGATATATAATTTGCGCGTACAACGATTCAGCGTACTGTGATCGGCTGATTAATACTATATTGAAATTTGGTGCACGTCCACAGTAGGGGTAAGACTCGATTTTGACACCACCTTGAAACCGATATGATCATAGTTTTGAAAAATATTGATGGTCGTCACGCAATGTCGATAAGCATTAACAACGGAATACCGATGACTATTTTAAACTGTTTGTCGAGCAAAACATAAAGCAGCAGCTGGGCTTACCGGCGCGTCAAATAACACAGGGTAACACCGCGGGTATTTTACCATATTAGGCAAAAGAAACGCGGAAACCAGAATAAGTCTTAAATAACAGAATAGAATAGCATGCCAATCGCAGTTCGGCATCGGATAAAACAAGCCCGACGGCAGACGATATTACGTGGACGCTGTTATGACGTTTCGCGACTTCGCCAGTCGCATTACTACGACAAAAGTCATAGCTATTCGCTTTCCCATGACGACACGTCTTCGCGCTCGATTAAGCTTGCAAAGCGCAACGCGCGTGCGCGCGGAAGGCGGCCGTGTAATCTATCACGGATCTCGCCGACCGGCCTTTGGTATTCCGACGTAAATTGACTTGGAAGGTATTTTAATGTTGCGCTACATGAGGAGTGATGTAATTTATTGCGGAACGGAGGGAATGCCGTCACCCGGCCGCGGACGAGGGCACAGGAAGCGGAGGAAATTCCAGAACGCCGTCGGCGTAACACACGAACAGCGAATCGCGTCACGCCGGTCAATATCGCGCGTTGGTTCGTATCCAATCGATTGAGAGTGAAAACAGTTACAGTGTTACAATTAGAACTCGACCGATAATAATCGGTTCGCCGATACCATCAAGCCGATACCACACTTAGGGAATTCAATCGTATAGTTATAAAACTAAAATGAAATATGCAATCACTTTCAGTCTAATTAAACGCAAGACTTGATTAAACTACGTTTTTGACCACACAGTCTGGATAGGAATGTACAGCAATGTCCGCTACTAACCTTTTTACCCCAGTGATATCTAGCCTGCGCGCATTCATCGGTAACACCAAAACAAAAGCACTCAGTGCATCCTTTTGGGTTGTCGGCTTGCATAGAAAACGATTTCGGCGCACAGCTGTCGCATTTCAGCCCGGCGACATTGTCTCTGCACCGGCACTGGCCTTCGTAATCGCACGCGCATGCGTCGTCGTCACACGATGACGTCACAGTCCCTGAAGCGTGACAATCGCAAGAGGAACATTCCGGGAAACGGTGGAATCCGTCACTGTAATGACAAGCGAGTTAACATTCACGTAAATCGGATGACAAAACCAGCGGTGGTCAAAGTGGTCATCGTTGTACTAGTCATCTTTGATACTCAATTAGAAGTGGGAGCAACGTCGAAAATTTCTACTCAGGAACAAGTCGAAAAAGCTATTTCTAAGTAAGTAAAAAAGCAAGTATTCTATGCCTGGTTTTGTCTAAAAATCTAAAAACTGTGACGTAGAAGTAGGAACAATAAAAGATCATAACGACTTGAGCAAGTAATGAAAGTACGCAAAGACTACTCGGGTTCTTCGAAAAAAAAAAAACTTCCTACCTGCCAACCTGTGGGCGAAACTATGCTTATTACCTGCACTGGTCACATTGCTTTCCATCGTATCCATCTTTACATTGGCACATTCCCGTCATTAACCCACACTGGGTAGCTTTGGAGCCACGCAAGTGACACGAGCACTCCTAAAGACAATAAGAAACATATAAACACACATATATATAGTCTACTGCATAAAATGTGACAGAGGCTTCAACCGTACCTTACACCCTAATTCCGAGTCCCAGCCATACGAACCGGATTCACATTCCCCACATCGATATCCGGTAGTCAGACTCGGACATACGCAAGTGCCGTTTGCGGGATCGCAAACGCCGTTAGTGTGCGGACATAGACATTTTCGGCATCCTGATTTTCCGAAACCGTAATATCCTGGTAGACATCGGTCGCATTTCATTCCAGTTATTCCCGGTTGGCAGCTGCAGCGTCCAGATATATCGCATCCGGTAGAAGTAGACCCGACCTCGTCACATCCGCATAAGACGCATGCTTTCGCGTTGCGATCAAGATAATGATCAGGCTAGTGAAAGTTATATAGATGTCGTCACTGGTCAGTAACGAAGTATTTCTACTTTTACAGGCTACTCAAGTTCGTTTGCCTGCTTGCTCATGCTCAATTGGATACGTCTTTGACTACTTCTACTTGAAGAGTTTTTTAGGCAAATATACTTGCTATTGAGAATTTAGATTTGAAAAAGAGGAAAGTAGTTGTGGGATATGTTGGCACCACTTTTATGGATGGATTTCGTCACAAAAGCCGTGTGAAATAGCCCTTGTATCACGGTAATGAAATGTATTTTTGAATATCCTGCTTATTTATAGTGTCATTGGCCATTTCTGTTAATTTCGGAATTTTGAAAGTAGCAATCTTCGAAAAACTGTTAAAAATATGCGATCTCCCCACCAAATCTACTTTTTTAAAACTATGACTTACTCGAGTACACTAGGGGCCTTTCAATTTATACTTCCACTTGAACTAGTTTTGACACACTGTGTAAATTATTACGTCTACTTCAATTTGAGTCTACTACTTCGACAACCTCTTCATAAAATACAGAATACGTTATAAATACGGTCTACTATTGCAGCTTACCTCGCACTGGTCACAGCGGAGCCCGCGAACATTTGATCGACAGGAACATTGACCCGTTACTGGGTTACAATTGCGATAGACAGAACCGTACGTGTCGCAAGAGCAACGCCTGCAGTTCTTCGCAGTGATGGCATCGCCGTAGTATCCTATCGAAATACGAACATTGCGCGAACAAGATCTCAAATCGCGCGCAGAGTTCAAGTACCGATAGCGCAATGCTGGCAATGCGATCCAGAGCTGTTTTCTTCGCAACTCAAACACAGTCCAGTCAGCGCGTCGCAGCGATCCGAATTGCCGTTGCATTCGCATTTGCGACATACTTCACCGGGTACTGTGGGGTCGCCGTAGAAACCGGGAGAGCATCTGTAATATGGGGGCAAATCAAAGGTGGTCAGCAACGTAGTATACTTCTACTTTTCGGAGTAATCAATTATTTTTTTGCTTGCTTGTACTGCTTACTCGAAAGGTTGTGTTTTTGAATGTTACACTACAACTTTAACATTTTGATTTTGAATAGTATGAAGAAGATATCATCGCTTTTATGAGTAAAAGTCCGTTATATAGTTCCCATATCACGGAAACCCACTATGTTTTCCAAGATTCTACTAATTCGTAGTGTTATGGTCATTTTCGTTAGTCGCTAAGATGCATCTTGCAATGCAATTGCTACCTCCACTTGTAATTGATTATACATTCATGACATCAACTTCTACGCGAGTAGGAACGCAGACTACTCCGACCACCTCTGCGGCAAATACAATTAAATAGCTACATAACTGAAAAGGTTGTGTTCTAACCGTTCACATCGCTGGCCGCTGTAGCCTTCCGGGCAGCTTTGACACACAGTGACGCTATCCAGCACGTCGAACACACAGGTCGGGCTGAAGTTATTTGACGAGACGGTTAGCGGACAAGCGCATCTGAAAGTTTAAAAAAAGTGATAATATGTAGTGGAGTCACGCGGGTGCAGATTTGCAATTGTACAATTGTACATAGTACACGTTTGCTGTTAAGCAGATGAAGTAACGGCCCATCCTTGGGTACAAGTTGACCATCTCCGCTATTCAATGTCTGCGAGCATATCAATTGTAATCAGGTTACATGCACATTGCACAATGCACAATTTGCACATCGCATAAATTACATTACACGACAAGATGAGAGTTCTCTCTTGTTGGATCAAAAGAAGAAGTGTAAATGAGAGTGACATACCGTTGACAATCTCCAGCGGCGTCCTTGAAATACCCAGGCAAGCACCATTCGCAGTTCCTTCCGATCGAGCTATTCTGGCAATGCTGCAGAGGATATGGCGGTTAATACCATTGGTACATCCGTACCAGATCGCACCGTACCTCGCACACACCCGTTTCCAAGTCACACGTTCGAGATTTTCCGTTACATTGGCATTCCACGCAGCGTTTTCCTTTCCTACGTTTGAAAAGTATTATAGTTGTCACCTCAGTCAAACTACAAATCGCGGGCTACTTACCGGTAGAATCCAGGCGCGCAGTCTTCGCACGACAAACCGTAGAAACCCAACGGGCAGCGACAGTTCTCCACTGATGTCACAAGAGCGCCGTCACCGTCTGGTGTCGCTGTGTCCATTTCCACGTCTCGAATTCTGGGAGACATAATTCTGGCCTAACGAATCCGCCAAATCACTTCTGAATTTAATCATACCGAAACAAGGCCCGCCCTTCGTGATTATACGGAGCCCTTATGAGCAGCCGGTGTAGGCGCGATAAAACCTTGAGTAATTGAGTCTTCGTCGCTGGCGATCGCGTGTTAGCCTCAACCCAGCCCGTATCTTCTTTCAAAGTCACAGTGAACGCAGTACTGACAAACGGCTCGACTTGCGTGCTAGCGGAAAACTCCAGCACCAATTCCTCTCCCTATAACGGTCATATGTTACTTACGAAGTATCAGGGTGCAATGACACCGCGGACGCACCTCCAATATGACGTCAACCTCGTTAAAAAATGCCGATTCGTAGTCCAAGAGCGGAAGTTCATAGTAGATTTTGTACCGAATATCGCCGCCGTAGGAGGATAACTTGTTGCCTAAAATTTAAGGATTGCAATGACAAACTCACATCACATATCCACGTGTACATCACGAAATTTGAGATTAAAGAGTTGGAGCAAATCTTGTTTGCAATTGGATAGTTCCTAAATCCCAAACTCATGCTGTTATTGAATTAGATCCGCGCAAAGTCTGTTCAATTACAGATAATTTAGAGGTGTTTACTTGCCTAGATAAGAATCGGGCGCAGACCAGTAGTAAACCTCATTCCCGATATTGTCGGTGGCATTGCCGTGTTCTATATAGGGCTCGTTCAGAGTTTGGTCGTACAGCGGTGTCGTTTTATGCGCACCGTATCTGTCCGAAACGTCCCATCCTTGCGAAGCAGTTAGGACTTTCCTGTGAACACACGAAATACCTTAACATATGTACACCATAATTCGTGTTGCCTACATACAAAACACACTATATAATATACTCGCCACATATTGTTCGAAGAATGGAATGCAAGCAAAACGTGTGCTCATTCGCGTATTGTTGCAGACTCAAAGTCTCGGCATGTACCTGAATAAGCTGGCCGAAGCGCAGTTCATTGACATTCCGGAGCAATAACACTCGGAACAGCCTTTGTCCGAGCTTCTGGTAAGATCGTAAAACCCGCTTTTACATTCGTCACAATGGACTCCCATTACGTTCTCCTACAAATTACGCAGCAGGGTTGTTTAAATGTCTTTGCCCTCTGCCTTAGATTGTTTACTGACCTTGCAAATGCAATCTCCGAGACAAGGATCGCTGTTGACGCTCCCGGCTACATTGCACGGACACGGTTTGCAATTTGGGAATCCAGTGAATCCGAACTCACATCTATAAGAGAGAAAGCTGACGTATAACGAGTCGATACGTATCAGTGTAGTCATCATAGCGATATTAGATTTGAGTACTCTAATTTCTAATACGAATCAAGTATTAAAGTATTAATTGTAGTGATTCGAGCCGATAGTATAGTAAGGGACAATTTTTCCGACTGCTGAAAGTATACGCCCCTTTCCACTAAGAAATATTTTATCAAAGATAGTATAGTTTCGATGCAATTTCCCAATATGAAAGCCTTGAGACCTCAAGTGATCGAATCACAGCATCCAAACATGTAGTACCAAGCTACTTTCGTTAACGGGAATAACATTTTCATGAACTCGCGATCAAGCTACAGTATTGCCATAGAGTGGAATGAAATAGGCGTCGTCGAACAAATACAAAATTGTCCTTATATGAGGTAGAACTGGCATTTTTTTATCCCATAAAAGATTCAACTGTGAACTTAACACGTCATCTAGATGCTCTATTGACGTCATATTTGGGAATACTCGAATACTCATCTTGACTAGAATGCTCATACTCAATTCGGAATCGAATCACTCAGACACCGGATTTTGCCCGTCCGTGGTTACTATATGCTGCTATAGTTTATAAACATACTGATCGCAATTGGCTCCAGCGAATCCATCTTTGCAAAAACAGTCTCCCGGATGCATCGTCCCGCTATTTCTCCCGTCCTCCAACGATTTCATGCACATCACCACGCCGTCCCGTGTGGCCCGACTGCCAAGACGGTTGCAAACGCACCGCTGACAGGGAAACCGCCCGTTCGGGTCGACATCGGCCGGACGGAAATAGCCGTCCATGCAACTTGAAAATGCGCGAATATTTAGAAGTGTGGTCTTCCCAATGAGAAAGGTATATGCAAGGTGCGAAGTCAAGGCAGTAATTGTTGGTACTCAATTAGAAGTTGAAATGACGCTGTAAATTTCTACTCAATTACAAGTACAAGTACAAGAAATGTCAAAACTACTTCAAGTGGAAGCAGAAAATTGAGGTCTTGAAAGTACTCAAGATAGTTTCCAAAAGCTGATTTGTAGAGGTCGACGCGTACTTTTTAGCAGTTAATCGGATTTTATTCCTTCAGAAATTGCAAAGTGCATTTTAGCGAATACCGACACTAGAAATAAGTGCATTCTTCGAAAATGTATTCACATACCGTGATACAGGACTATTTCACGCGGTACATATACCAATTTCACTCACAGAAATGATGCAAACTTATCACCAAACGACTTTCTACTTCATCAAATCAAAGGTGTAAGATCTAAGTAGTTGTTCCTTAAAATGTATTCAAGTAGTAGTGGGAGTATTATAAAACTATAACGAATTGTGTCCAGTACACTCCAGTTCAGTCCAAGTATGCAAATTCTGGTTGAGTACTCCGAAAAATTAGTAGTACTTCGTTACCGCCCACCCCAGCTTTAACCAGACACAAATCATGATGTTTTGAATGATATGAGCTCAAAATATTTGGGTTATCAAATACCTACGCCCGAAACATGGGAATCAAACTTCTGGCGTGTTTGTACCAGTCAAATGCACAATTTTCCTTTATTCACCTTTCGCAATTGACGCCTGTTGTGTAATCACGGCACCCAACGCAAACCCCACCGCCTATCCTCATCCCTCTCCGGTTCAGGCTCCCTTTTCGTCGCTCCACGTTTTCGTCATAGTAGCAAGACGATGCGTGTCCGTGACAATTGCATTCTGAGAACAAGCAGCCCTTCCAGAGCTACCGGAAGATCGCAACCGCAGCAACAACTCTCACCTTCACACTCAAAGCCGGCGTTTCCCGGTCTCCAGCGATGTTGATTATACATCGGAAGACACTGCTCACAGTTGTCGCCGGTCGTTTGGTGCTCGCATTTACACACGAATTTCTAAACCGACAAATATGAAACTAAGTTTGAGTTTGAATGGTTGGAACAGAATGGGATGACTCACTCCGTCGAGAGGATTTGATGGGCAGTCGTGGGCGTGCCCGTGGCAAATACACATCCCGCCGATGCTGATGTCTTTGACGGAGTAAAAATACTGAAAAAATTTTTGAAAATTTCATCAACTGACTCTATTCAATTTCCGTTCATTCAATTTTTGAACTCAACTATCAATTCAATCAAATTAGTTCACCGACGTGAAGATGCTATTAAATATGTAGACATTCGCTGCAATAAACAAATGTTGCTCATATCGTTGGATGTGCAACGCATATACGTAGCTCGTGCACTGCCAAACGTATATTGCACATGTGCAATAGTTATTGCATCAAAGACTATATCGACCGAATGCACTTTTACCCTGCACAGCATCGTGTCTGAAAGTGGCTTTTGTCATTGAGCGTATACTCAATCGTGTTAAGATGTTATCTGCATGTCAATTTTAGGACTACGTCCAATCCAACTGGTCCTTATTTTCCGGAACGGAAAAAAATAGCATTGATGACACCATCGTCCTAACGGTTTAAACGGAACTCTAATTTTACTATTCCACGAAGAGTAACCGTAAACCTATTTATAGAACAGAAAACAACCTTATTTAAAATGGACTAATCGACAACTCATCTGAAATCCGTTTACGATCAAGGTCCAGCTCAACAGCAGTACGAAATTACAGCGTTGCCGACAGTTCAAAATAAAATGGCCGTTGCCTACCCGGCTACAAACCGCCGAGATTCGAACGCACATTGCAGCGGTAAAGATTAGTCGAATTATCGGCGTTCTTCCGTCTCAAACCATATACTTTCGACGCGAACGGTGGAAATTATGCGAAACCCGAGTGTCGGCGCATTATTTACTCCGGGTAAATGCGTGAGAACGGCAGATATCGTAAAGTAAAAAACCTCAATCAGCCATGCTAATAAGACGGTAGTAAGAATGGGATTATGGCGCTGTTGGAGTGTATTTTCAAGCTCAGGTGATGATTAAAACGTTAATCATGTCTTTAACGAAATTATCGATCCTAAACCACGCATCTTCTCCCACGGTGGCGAGACGATGGTATTGACCGGCTTAGTTTATCTGGAAAACAATTCTAACAACAATTCTATTACCGGTCCCTAAATAATTATTCGTCCCCAATTTACATATGCTGCCATGCTCGGACGTATAGGTCAATACCGGCAAGTCTTGGAATGTTGCGTTTATTTTAGTGTTAAATCATGTATTACAATTTCATTCGTAACAATAACAAATAACTTGCTACCATAAAAGGTTACGATTTTGTGGATATTAAACATTTAAATTCGTGGAAGGTGCGAGTCAATTAAAAACCAACAGAAAATACAGAACCGCGCAAGTAAAGCTCTGTGTATCATTAAAACATTAAATTAATGTCGCGATTTGGTAATTACCGAAATAAAAACTAAATTCAAGTGCAAAAATAACTTTTTGACAGTAAGTAAATAGTAATAATCACATAAGCAACAAAGATTATCACTGGCATCAAATTTTGGTACCATCACGGCCAGCGGAAGTACACCAATGTTTGGAATTTATACATTCGAAATGTTCACAAATTGACCCGACGACAAGTCTGTCACATCCGCGGTTTTCAATGAAACAACAGATCATCGGTGTGTTGCGGCGATTAATACGTGAACCCGCATTGACACGCGCCGGCGTAACGTAGACAGTCAAGTATTTTAGTCACAATATCCGGCAGAAGTACGCTTCCTTCAGGAACGATGGAGACACGGAGAAGTCTGGAGCCTAAACTCAACAACACCAACGCCGCTGATCCGGCCTAAAACCTACCGATCATTTGCGGATTAGTCTCCCAACACTCAATGTTTCGCCACGAATCCGCCGGGTCTTAACCCGTGCATCTCGAGACAACAAATACACAGGGAAACGCGCGGTAAACACGGACGAAAAACAGGAACATGTCAATCCGTACGATCGTGGCAATCGGAAACTTTCAAATTTCTCGAAGGTACCT
Organism: Botryllus schlosseri; assembly: GCF_051294905.1. Classification (NCBI taxonomy): domain Eukaryota; kingdom Metazoa; phylum Chordata; class Ascidiacea; order Stolidobranchia; family Styelidae; genus Botryllus; species Botryllus schlosseri. The sequence goes on along the minus strand of NC_137245.1, from coordinate 18,906,360 downwards.
TCCGAGATTCTGGGTGATTATGTACTTATGACAAGCGACATCCACTATACCAGCACGCGCTAATTAATGTCACAAATCTCGGCGTGCATAGAAACCAAGTAAATAACACTTACGTGTTCTCTATCAAAACGAGAAGACACGCCACACTGGCACACGCGCCTCGCTAATAACATCCTACGATCCCTGAAAGACAGCGCTCGTCCGAGGCTTGCATATCGTCCGCGGTTATTAAATCCAAATATACCAGTGGAATGAGACGCAGAAATATCGAATGATATCTCCGGTGCCGAAGTAGGAAATAACCCGGGATTCCGGCTATAGGACGGTATCCGGAACCGGGAACTTTCGACAAAAGGTGCGTGATGATAATAAAAGTGATTACGATCGTTCCTGCGTCCTGGACGTCCCTCAGCCATAGTCAACCACAGTATACAAAAAACGAAGGTAGTTTTGTAACAATATATCCTTGTCATGTTCGGTGATGAACTGAGTCCCCGCGCCCATATATGCACCCGTATCGTGTGCGCGATTCAGGCTTTAGCGGTGTGTGTTCATGAATATGATTTGTTGTAAATCTACCACGGAGCGACGTGAATAGGTAGGCGCTAATCCAGTATCATGTTTCAATAGATCACAGAAGTCACTCCATTCACAAACACGTATAACAATTTAACGTCTAGAAATGAGGAATGTATGAAGGTTAGTGAGATACACACTTGTATTCATAGATACCGCACAACAAACATGACCCTTCGGCTGTAGTATCATTCTCATTCCGAAAATGACCCTAAAACCGAGTAACATGTACGCATGAAGACGTACGAGTTCCACAATGACGACACACTTCAAACTGCGACAAATCCTCCCTTGTCGGCAGACGTATTATTATAATTAGTACAGGATTCCACATACTTCTATCCTATATTATTCGGACGTGAATACATTATACCTGATGATGTAATATAAGCGGCCGCAATGAACCAGCGTAATCTGCAATAATGTAACCACTTATCTACCTATGCGCTGAAATGATACTGTAAAGACAACAACTTTATTTAAAGGTCTCTTTGCTCTAATCCTATTAGTCTCAATTTGATATTGTTTAGGCAAACGATGTAATACAAATATTGTCTCTTCTCTCTCTCTCTCGTCCTCTGAAATAGCCATTCGAGTGTATGAATACCACCATGTTGATACTTCTCCACCTATTAAACATCTCATACTGCATATTAGTCAAGGTCGTGACCTGTCACTACAAGCCTTTGCTTCCGGCCTGGTGCGGTGGCCGTTTAGACGCTAATAGCCTTGATGTAGTCGGTGCACGTCACAAATTAACGGTTCGCACCGCTGATCAACACCAGAAAATAGGCGGATGCATCTGGATAAATGCGTCGGATTTATCAGTCGATCCGACCTACACATAATTCGCCTATAAATTAATGCGTCGCAATAATACGTTGCGATATTTTACGACCCGTGCAAACGCCGCGAGACGAAAGCAGGAAAGACATATGGAATAACAGAAAAAGATTTCGCGGAACTGTCGACTCGATCCGATCGTTCTGGTGGCCGGGTGCCTATTTTAACGAGCGCCCTTTTCCGTAAATTCTTTGTCATCCGCCAATTAACTCCAGCGGGCGACATGCGACCAGACGTGGAACTACAGAGCGTATACATCACCATATCATGCAGTTATGCTTTAAACTCCTATGTCCACGGCAATCAACCGATTACCTGGATGTTTTATGTTATCTTACGTTTTTCAAAGAGACACGACATGAAATCGGTCCCACCCGAGCCGATTTAGATTCACCCCGCGGTAAGATCTGACAACCGATGACAGCAACAGTACAGGAAACGTTGGAGCTCTTTACGCAACCACCCACGCCTATCGGTACGCGCCTGCGCCAACGAAATCAAACAGTTTATTCGTCCCGGTGTCTCTTATATTATCTTCCGCACACAGTGCATATGTACAATTGTACACAAACTTATTGTGGGAGGTATCGAAACTGCAAACATTTACAGCGACGCAAGCCGAGTACGTTCAACGCGCCTTCATTTTGCTGGTCGTATTAGACTTGGAATCAATATTTTGAGTTCACGACAGGCCATTCCGGTATTAACACCGGCCGTCCGACATCATATTTTGCGGTGGAAGACAATGCGATTTGAGAGGAAACAGTCTAAAACCAATCGACAGTGACTCAATGGTACACATAAACGCGTCCAGGGCATTCTTCGGCATGACAATTCGTAAGAAGTGTAATAGTTGCTCAGCCCGTGATAATCTGATAATATTCTATGAACGACAACGCGCGCCAGTACGGGATTCCGCTTGTTTTAAGGAACGATTAGCACGTTTTACAGCAGATTAAATCACCAGATCCGGATAATTCGACTGATCCACTTGTCAAACCAACGCCCTCCAAGTATATAACGGCACGGCCTGAGTCACGCCGTGCGCAGAGTCTATTTCCCGTGATGGGAAATGTATAAACGCGAAAATACTCAATTGAATTTATTTCACCCCTAATAACGTCGACTACAAACACTGGGAAACGTAAACCAAACAATGTCCGGCAACGCAATGATTCATCGAGCCATATAATACATATAGCATTCAAGCATATTCCCGCACCGCCAATTTTACTGGACATAGCCTTCATACGCATCAGAAACTGAACTAACCGAACGGAATTCAATTATTTCTCATAAGTATCTTAAATAATCTGTATTATTGAGCTACCTATGTTCACCAAATTGGAATGGGCACCTAACGTATTCGCTATTGGAACTATGCGCCTCATAATAATCCCTGCAATCCCCCGGCTTATCTGCAGTACCTTAGACAAAATCGCCATAATCACCTGTCGAGTCTGACATAATAAACGCCAACTAGATCCTTGTTTGTCTTTCCTATCAATTCCTAATTGCGAAATCTGAAACCGATTCTCTTTGTGGGGTAGCATATATAAAGGCGGCGACAACATGTTGCCATATCGTACCGGTAATGATCACTATTTTCAATCGCGGCGATGGAAAATTATATAATGTCCGCGCGTATACTATTCATTGTCTATTACAATTATCCTATGTAATCTCCAGCGCACAATCAAGCATTGAAACGACACCAGCGGCCGCGCGACCAACGTAAGCCCGCAATTACGTCGCGCGTACAGTAGCGCAAAATAGAGCAACAACACTCTCTCAATCGTGGTATAGTGGAAATAAAAGCGGACCAACCAGCGTCGTAACCCATCTCATTCTATTCCAACATCAAACGTATTCCAATTTCTCTCTTTAACCGAAAATTTTGCAACTGAACAGATTTTTTTTAGGCACAAAAGGAGAAAAAGACCGGTGTCGTCATCTCTAAGATATTAAAATTGTCAATTGACTCCAAGAGTGACGCTCTCGTCGTTAGATTCCACACAGGCTTACAATTCTACATGACAGTTTGCTATACACCGCGACGCGAGAGACTCAATTCCGTCCAATCGTCATTTTCTCGCATGATCACATCGAGTTCCATCCAAAAAAGCTCCACTAACGTTCCTGTGTCGCAGTCAGTAATTAACGATTGTCTAATGAGTTTAACGACTTGGATTTGAGGGAATAGCGATTTCGCCGGCCTGGATTGCGTCGCAATAAAAGTCGGCACACTTACCGCGATGTACATTTCCAACGGCAACTGACCATTTATAAACGTTAACGCGACAACGCGTGAAGATACTACAATACACCGCGACCATATCGCAAGTCTATCATGTACGTCACCTGGCCATAAACCCGCGCACTTCATTGATTTGTGTACAGCGCAGCGCCCGATTGCTCGATCAAAATACCTCGCACGATTTCAAAAGTAAAGAAATAGGTCGCCCACCATTTCGAAAACTCAAGTGCATCCTCGCCAACGCGGATTGGGCCGCATTCTTTTTCAAGACTTTGCCAAGCCAGGTCTGGATATGTCGAATGTACATGTACAATTGTACATTGCGCAACGTGTATTCGTACTACAGAAATACCTTTGTGCAGCGCTTGGTATTCGATGCCTGATAATCGTAGTGTGATTTACTTGAGCCAAGGTTCCAGTGGCCTATCGCCAGCTTATGACATTGAATTACAAATGTGAGCAAAATTACAAATGGGGGCAAGATGAGAGCGAATTCATTGCGGCAGTGGCAGCTGAGAAACTGGCCTTAAACCGAGGACGCATGTAGGAAATAATTGGGATAGAATAGGACGCCGTGTATGTTTGTACTTAATGTATATATGTCTGACCTACGACATAGTTTTGGATATTGTCATCAGTCCTATCAAAGTCTCGACAGGTACAATTACGTATTCCAAATGCAGCAAATCCCGCACGATCAGTTCGAAGCAAAATCAGATGCGAGTTCATGGTGGCTTTAAATGGCATGGGTGGCAGTAAGACGATTACAGTAAATTAGTGGTTGAATAAACACGATTTGGACAAGTTCGATTACTCATCTACACAGTTTTACATGAGTCCTAGCCAATGTGAATGATTATTTGAACAATGACATCACACGGTGCGCAGTTGACGTGGTCAGGTATAATGAAATCGAAAGCATGCCACAATCGCAAAAACGCCTTATTTAAACCGTGTAAATTGTTCGCAACGACCGCACGCATTGACGTTAATTCTATATACATCCAAGCGTGGTTAACAATTACAAATTCAATCTAATACCGCCTCTAAGCTGACAATTTTACAAGCGACGCTCGTAAAATCACGCCTGTAAAACTCGAATGTCTCATGTGGCATTGTTACGTCATATCGGAATGATGGAGTTGAATTGCGACTGTCGTCAGGTACGTTTCCTTCCATTTGTGCGATATCATTCCTCGTTTATTTAGCCGGCGGAGAGCCGCGTGTGGATACAGGTGTATTCTAGCCACATTTCGGATCATAATTACAATTGTGATCCACCAAGACACAAAGGAATGTCGCGTTTTCAAGCTGCTAATTCGCCTTAATGAAGTTCTTTTTAGAAGGGGATTAGATACGAATTGAGGAAGCGACTAGTTGTACTTAGCGCGCCGTCTCATACATTTAACGACCAAATCAGGAAATCATTGTTTCCTTGCCGACAGCGTAACCGAAAATTTGATGTCTGAATCCATACCGGCGAATCGTCGTGAATTATCGCAAACTCTGCCGTGTTCGCGTCCGGGCATGTCAATATAATTCTAATAAATACACGGCTTATAATATTTTAAAGACTATTTGCGTGTTTGTGAAGAAACCGATAATGGTGCAGGTACCGCAGAGACAGAAAGTGCTGACAATCCCAACTCCATAATGCCGGTACAGGCAATTTTGTGAAATTACGGCGAATGATTGCACTCACCGCAAACGATTTGATAAAATAAGAGTAATATATAGGATAGATCCTGGTCAATGGCAGTAAAACCTCATACGTGGTAGCTCTGATTTTGTTTTCAATATTTCCCCATTCAAGTCACGTATACATCACCCATCCACCGCAAACCAATGAGGTCCTCAGTATATTCGATAGATCGGAAATGCACGAGAGAAATACGTATTTCAATCCATTCAGGTTGATCAACACTTGAATAATAGGGAATAAGCATGCGGAAAGGAGCTGCTATTGTTAGTAAAACAGCAATTTACAATCTCATACGATAGCCATGATATAGTTTGAAATATCTCACAAGTACCCTAAATACACATCATGAGCTATATCAACTGAATTAACCGCCTCATATTCTTCGCTAACTATACAACGGGTCGAAATAACCAATAACATTGGTAGAATGCGAACAACCCCTTCAGACTTTACTGTGAATGTCGCTGATATCGACTGCAATGCATATCACAAAGCATGGTTCGGAATGTTATAACAATCAAAATAAATGAGCACCAAGTACAGACATATGGTCCGCTATATTAGCTACGAGTACAAACGTTGAGGCGAAATCATAACACTTTTATACGCATTGCACAGCGACACAAACGCATATAATGCCCGTTCCGTAGCTTTATGGTGAAGTTCGTTGTATTTGGTGTCACTTCGTATGACTACTGCCGGATAATGACGTCAGGTAATTGCCGAGAGAGATACAGAATAGCGGTTATACCGCGAGGTACATAGTCGCATATTCACGTCGAATGATATTAATTTCAGTCTGATTCGTTCAATAGCGGAAGTTCACTTGGTTACGTTTATGTTCCCTTGCTTCTTAAAGACGCGGATATGTCCCAACACAAAATAAATCAAAGCGACTTGAACCAAATCCGATTCGGAACAAGACCAGACGACATTGCCAATTAGAAAATTGTAACAAATTGAGCTGAGACGCGCAAATCACAGATGAAACACAATAGGATGTCTGCTTCGATACGGCAGTATCCTACTGAAAAATGGCATGACGATGTTAAAACAATCATACGCTGATAAAATATCAACTCGTGTGTCTTTTAAATCGATACGATTGTTCACGTTCGTTCATACTAAAATGGATCGCAATAATCAGCGAAGTACACCCTTTGAGGCACTATGAACGAACCTGTCACACTATATGTTTGCGTGTTGGAAGTCACGCGTTAACCGCATATTGCGTGCAAAATCATCGTATGTAAATTTACACTTTGGATTTGAAGTGAAATGCTTCATCGAAACTGAGGTGATACGATATTCCTAATTGAACATGTCGCGCTCAAGTGGGAAAGAGCGCCATTCAATCGGCAGCCTCAATAAGCCACATGTTTCGAATTCATAATTTGTCGAACAGTGATCAGTGAACAGTGATCGCCTATATGACTAATCCTGGATATTGAACGTATAGTAATGACGTAATCACGGAAAATAGGATTTTGAAGAGTCGTGAAAGCCAACGTGATCGGGTTCTGAGCCGATACTTGGGCGAATGCGATGATCTGTGACAAACCCGGTATATATAAGGGGCAGGCCGCAAGCACCTAAAGGGATTAGAGCGCTTACAATAGTTGCGAAGGACTTGTCTTGCCAAGCTCCGGAAACAAAATTATTCGTAGGATCACCTGTACACCTGGAGGGCGGAATTTGGGAGAGCACAGCCCCGATCGAAAATCCCTGAGTACAGGAACTCCAATATTTCCAAGTACAAACACACCCTTCAGCATATAAGCCCGCCGGTTACCGGTAATCTGTTTAGCCGACTGGTTAAAGCAGAACAAACGTGGGATTTGCAACGCGGGCATTTCGGTGACAATTCCTATATTCAAACAGCGGCTGTAAAAAGGTCTCTCACCATGATACCTAATATTCATACAGACATATTTACTAATTTCAAGTTCAATTGTCGCTATATATAAGGACGTTCGCCTCGAAAATGTTTAGTCCCAACTGTGCCTTTGGGCTCATTATAAAAACTAAGGCATGTTAATTTATACTGAATAATATCCATATATCGTGTAATGACGATAAAACTTTAGGTGACATTTCTCTTTCTGATGTCGTCAACAAATGAGGTCATATACATCAATAACAGGGATATCTAGTTCTAGTTCTAGTTCTAGATATCCCTGATCAATAAGCCCATTCGTTTTGCTGTATTTAAATAACTATCGTTGTTGTGATTGGCCAGCACGCGCCTTCTTACAACCACAGCGATAATACCATACATACATGCTCATTGCTCATTGCTCACTTTTGATCAGATTCTGATATTATACAAAACGGACAGCAAATAGACTTATCACAACACATCTATATTTCGGGAGTATGTGTATCTACGGGGTGTAGTATTTCGGCTTGACATGTATCTAACGGAATGACGCAATCAAAATTGGTTATTGCGCCTATTGCCAATTTCACTGTTCGAGTCCAAGAATTCTGCTCTTTGAACAGCCGTCGGGTACCCGATCTTCAAAGTACGAACTAGTTTAACCCACAATTAATATCGAGATCGCTCAAGTTCTCAAAAGCCGCACGCGATCGCAATTTCGGTGTTGGGTTACCTTGGGGTTAATTTCGGGCAGGAGGACGACAATTTCGCAGATTATCCCGGCCAATCCCATGCGCGCTTCACATTACCGTTATCCGGTGGCGTTTGATTGCCTGTTCTATCGCCGAAATTTACTCCGCGGATGACTGCCCGACAATGATTTGAGACGAATGTCTTCGCGCTCAGCAAATTCGGAGTCCATTCATATCAAGTGTATTAAGCGCGTTTGATGTGTAGCAAGGTGCTACTTCTCAAATAGGCGAATAGCCTTTCGACAGGCGCGCGGCCGATAATCCGTGCTTCGACGCAGGTGGCTCGGCGGCAAATGCCGCCCGCGTGCATCATCACGATATATGGAGTGTCCGAAAATCTGGATACGCTGTTCCTACTATAGTACGGTACAATCAACCTTCGAAAGTTGCAGGCATGTCAAAACTACTTCGTATGGAAGAAGAAAAGAAAACTCATGCTAATACTCATAAAAGTGAGGCAAACTTGAGCCCAAGTTACTTTCTACTTTTAAAAATCCAAAGCGTAAAGTGTAAGTGGTTTGCTCTAAAAAACAATGTTCAAGTAGAAATGGACAACTAAAACTTAACTACTTGGGTACGTAGCGAAAGTAGGCAAAACGTACTTGGGTGCTCCGAAAATATAGAAGTACTTCGTAAGTGACCACCATTAATTTGGGAATGGAGTCGGTGCTACTATAAGAGCTGTCCTAATTGGATCCAGCTGACTTTACAATGCAAATTTGCGTCCATATTTTGAGACAGCTAGTACACCCCGCGGGCGCAAGTGTTCATACACAGGAAGAAATGTCACGCCCTGCGTGTGTATAGCGACGAATTCACGCGACAATGCTAAAACCATTGCGATTTTTCTAAAGCCCAAAAACAGCCAACGAGACAACCATTACAAGGAAGTGTGCCAAGCTAACACGGTAAGTCCGACATCTCCACACACCATAAGTCATGCTACTTAACAGGATTGCTGTTAACACTTGTTCCGATAATAATCGGATCATGGCCAATCAATAATCCATACAAATGATTCTCACCTATAGATAACCTTTTGAAATCGTGGTCAGCAACTGATTCAATGTCTCACCTACTTAGAACGCTGCCAATATCGCCTCATACAGCAGTGGATGTAGAAAATGAAAATGGCTAGCCAGTACTACTCACTCGTTTCGTGACCATTGGGTCTATGACGTCTCTGGAATGGGTCATTAAATCCCCCAACAGTGTGTGGATCCTCTGGAAACGCAGTCTGACGTAACGCGCTGACATAAACCGGATCAACTCCTCAGAAGGATTCTCGGCAGAAGGTCGCTCGTTAATCAGTGAAATGTGGATCTAAAGACAAGAATATAGTCTATTTTAACGAAATCTATTTGCACACCAAAAATTATGGTAATCGGCTCTTGGTATGCCAAAACATGCCTAAGCCGCAGTAAGCCGTGGCCGAAGTCCGAACATTGTCAGGAGGATATTGACATCTAACAAGAGGTGGTGAAAGCTGTCAGTGCTCATACTCAAGTAGAAGTAGAAGTAACGCCGGAAAGTTCTACTCGGTGATAAGTAGGAATAGCGATTTCGGAAACATGTAAGAACTACTTAAGTCTTATGGCTTAACTATTAACACTTAAGTCTTATGTCTTTAGTAGTAAATGAAGGTATATGAGAAGTACTAAAATAAATAGTGTCAAAAAGTAGATTTGGTCGACTGGTTGCTTACATTTAGCAGTTAATCGGGGGGGGGCTAAATTCGAAATTAGAAGATGACCCAAACTACTTTCTACTTTTCACAAAGTTCAAAGTGCAACAAGTAACTATAGACTGGTGAAAACAATCTTAAGTAGAAGTGGAAGTAGTTGAAAAACATTTTTTTTAAAGCAGAAATACTTCATGACTGGTGTCACACATTCATCACCTCGACTGAATAACAACATGAACTTACTTCTCCATTCTTCAGAGGTTCTATCTTCGAAAAATAAGAAGTGCATATCACTTCGCTGTCGTATAACATCCGCGTAGCGCCGAAACTCGACACTCTGTTCCCCGGATATAGATCGCGACATTCTTGATTTGTGATGGCGAAGTACTGCCAGGGTTCGTACGTAATTCCGTCCATGGACTTTTCCAATATCCAATTGCCTGGGCGCGGGGAATCACCGGCTTTCAGGATGAAGTATGCCACTTGGAACACCTGCGAGGTCATTGCTAACTGTTGTAAATCATACAAGATGGGTTTACCTCAGGGACTAAGTGATCGGATTTTGTGTTTCGAGTAGTAATACTTGATAATTACTCTTCACCGGCCAAGCAAACCGTGAAATCGCTTGGTTGTTGAAATTATTTTCGCTAGTTCCATTACTATAAGTAGACAATGAACGCTGATAACACTTTAATAGAGACAATATGACGCACCTACGGTTGCATTTAAAACAAACAGTGTTTTAAACAAATGCCTTTTTTTTGAAAAACAAAATTGTGTTCTTTTTCAGACGTTGTATAATTATGCCATAATTATTTAAATACTTTCGAAAACTTGAAGTACGAGCCTATTCGGACGATTCGTACCCAATATAGTCGACGCATACGATATGGAGTGGCTGGAACCCTCGAAATCGTTGTTGGTTCAACAGTTATAGCAAGTAGATATATAGATCATTGGAACGGAACGGGGGTGTTATGATGATGATGAACGCCGGCCGTACAAATGCTGCATAACGATGTATAGTATAGTATGTGTGTTTATGGCAGTATGGTCGGAAGCGTTTTTCGTCGAAGTAGCTATATTTCTGCTACATGTCAACTGTCAATTGATGATTCGTGACGTCATGACTGAAAAGAAAACCGAAAATAAAAATAAAAAACATGTTTTAAACATCTCTGTTTTAAATTGATTCTTGTTTAGAATGTAACCCTATGGATGCACCCCACCAGTTAGTATCAGATGTGGCCACTGGTCCCTAACGAATTTTTCGAAGTATAGTCAAGTAGGTTTTGTCTATTAGCACTGCTTACTCAAGTGGTTTCGTTTTCAGCCTATACTTACACTTCTACTTGAACAGTTTATAGACACAACTACTATACTTTTACACTCTTGGATAGGGGAAATCTGTTTTGGGACAGGTTTCCGTCGCTTCTATGCGTGAAATGATCATAAGAACTGCGTGAAATAGCCATCACAGTGTAACTGCTGAATCTATGTTTTGAGATTGCGCCTAATTGTTATTGTTATTAGTCATATTGCGTTATAGTCGCGAAGATCCCCCTCGCAATTTCGGAAGTAGTAAAACTAATTTTCGCAACCACCTATTTGGGTACTTTTTGTGTTATTCGTTTTCAGCTTTGACTTGACGTAGTTTTGACACGCCTTTGAAATTGCTGCGTCTACTTGTAATTGAGTAGAAATTCGTGGCGGTAATTCTATTTCCGCTTGGGTAGCAACGCCAATATCTTTTACCACCTCTGGTTAGTATTATTTCATAACATTGGCGGTCTGAAGGTGGTCCACAAGCGCGTTTGATGACCAGGATGGATAGCTTGGGAGAACATCCGGGAGTTTATTATTTGTTTTGCTCAGTCACACAGTGGCGAAATATAACCGCACGTCAATACGGGGCTTCCATCGCTTCATTCCTCCGCCCCATAAAACTCTTAAAAAGCGGCCATATGAGAACGGTCAACGTGTGATGTGGCGTGGAATTAAGCCAACAGCTCTCGTCGTGAATGGAGATCAGTCTTCGAACGTGATCGGGCAACCCACGAATTCTGGCGAATTAGGCAGTAAATGGCCTTTTACGATTTCTTTTATGCGGAAAACGCGGCTTAGATCCGAAGCGGGCACGGTGTCTTTTATTGCACCACCGTGAGAACGATATTTTCGCCGATTCCAAACAATCGCGTTGACGTCATCTTAGGCCAAGATCGATCATGGTCTTAAATTATTCGAACTATATATGACTCGAGAACATACCACATGAAACCGTCACGAGACACAATAATGTTCACGTGCGCGTATATAACCCCAAGACTTAGACATCTTTTTGCAGGACTGAACATATCTTTCGTGGATATATTCGTCGAATCAAGGTCGGAGCATATTTAACTAAACAACGCAGAGCTTTCGGAAATACGTGGAAGTGCGGATGTGCGATCTTGCACACAAAAGCAAACATCAATTCCCGTATGCACCCGTGACATATCGTCATGCGTAAACCAGTCGACTCAAGTTATTTTCTCCGCACGCTACAGCATTAATGCGGATTTCATTGTATATGATATTGTCTGGCAGCAATGGAACTTCCGACGCTCATTGCTCACTTTTTTTATAATTTCCAACGCACTCATTCGCAAAGTTCGCCCGATTACCAATCGATTGCGTCTTGTAGACACAACTGTTTTGTGGACGATAGTTTATTTACGGTATCTAAAGCGATTTGTGTTTCAAGAGTACGTCACCTTGCGCGGAACGGGATTACGGATCACACACGATACTGATGAACGAATTGAAGCGATCAGCAGTTTGTGATATTAGACGGACAGCTGGCTCGAGTCATATTTAAAAGCACAAGATCCGCGTACATTTCTACTGCGAACTGGAATTAGTGGCGTGGCAAATGGACAATGCTTACAGCGCATCACCAGACTAAAGGAATCTACATAAATTGAGACGTGGTCACACTATCCAGCATTGGTTCTATCGTACAAGTAAAAGCAATGCCTGTTCAAAACGAGTCATTGCAGACTTTTGTTTCAAAAGCCCTGGTGCCAGTTTTCACAATCGCGAGATTGAGACTAACGCATAATGGCGAATGGCGATCAAAATAACCACAAGTCTCGAAGTTATAATCTGTCACTGTAATATAGGTGCCATGTAACTTTTTTACTAATAAAAAGTGGTGGAAATCGATCTATAGATACAATACCATGTACTTGAAAAAAATCTAAAAAACTAGAAAGTGAACAAAATCCACTTGATTATTTTGAAAAGGCAGAAGTATTTCGTCACTGACCACGTCCAAGTGAATTTACATCGCCAATTATACGTGAACCACGCACACCTTCAGAGGGGGTTCAGTAAATAAGTATTTCTACTATTGTGAAGTATAGTCAAGTACGTTTTGGCTTTGCGCAACTTCCTCTTCTACTACAGTTTTCAATTATTGAGACAAACCCATGCCCAGAATACTTACTTTTTACTTGTAAATCTACGTATCTGCTTGTACAAGAGTAGATATTTACGTCGCTAGTTCTACTTGAGTGCCAGTAATGAATACTTTATAAAACTTTGCACAAATTGCACACCGTAGTTGCGCGTCAGAAATAGTGCGCGACTCTAAATCGCGCATTTGAAAACGCCGAAGCGAGACCAGACGTATCGCGATAATTAAATCACCCGCACCCCAAAGAGTAAGACCGGAAAGTAAAAGGGAAAGAGATATTATAATAACTGCGCGCGTTCACGCTATTTACGACACAATAGAATTCATATTCGCGGCAACCGATTCATCACAAGCTTTTCCTAGCTTTGAAAGCAATCGCACGGATAACGAGAGCTGTTTCCACACGCGGTGATTGCTCAATACTCAATTTTGTAAGCGGCGAGCCGACCGTGACGAATGACATCACGTAAATTATATTTCAGTGCGCGCCGTGATTATCATGGCAATGTAGTGAATATGGGCAATCGCATTGGTCCATGACGGATCATGATTCTCTGAAATCAAAGTACGTTGAGGATTGCTATGATATTGCACTCAATTTGATCACTGATCAGCTATACTCACTTAGTAAGACCGCAATAGTGATATTTCATACTACTTACCTACTTTTATCGGTGTTAGGTTATGCATATATTGCTAAGTACTTTACGAGGCGGATATGGAAGTCACGGACGCAAACAGTTACCGTCACGGCAATACTCGAACTTTTTAGAGTCATTAAAGTTGTGTCCTGCGTCTTGTCATTATTGGAAAGCACTACGCTTCTACTTTTGCCTGGGCAGAATTCCAGTAATAAGACTTTGTATTGTTTTGGTGAGCTGAATTACTAATGTCTAAATATACTACTAATCAATTTTCCAGTTTCTATCAGATTATCTGACTCGCTATATGTTTTCAAGCGCAAAATCAAAACCGTTTTATTCACACGATCGTTCGAACTACAATAGTGTTCAGTTCATTCTGCCCTACAACCACGCACTCCGTCTTTTAAACAAATCGTTCACTCTTATATTTTATTGCTTCTTGTGTACAGCTCCCTAGTGTAGTAATGATATAATGGTATATTCGGCGCTCTATAAATTATTATATTATTATTATTAATAAGCTTCCAATAATTTTAAGCATTCTGGCGATAATTGTATTCCTATAGCGGTATGTTCAAGTCTATATCGAATCCTAGATTCAGTTCGTTGAGCAAGGTCACTTGAAACGAAATGAAATTTCGTCCATGGCCAATAAATCACAGAAAACCCGTCTTCATTCGCGGCCGAACATATGCGAAATTACGTCAGTGCAAAGTAAACTCATTATTATAACCCGTTGACATAATATCCAAATCCCCACCTAACAGATACATTTCTCGTCGCTTCGTTAAGTTTCTCTCCAGAGCGAAATTAAAGAAAATGTAGTCAGTATAATGTCGTTACACTCATTCCATACATCGTTGCGACTATCATCTATTAAGACGCCAGGAAAATTAAATTCAGCGACTCCAATCGCAAACGAATATACTATGCGCCGAGCACAGTCCTTAATTTTTGTGTAGGACGTCGTAATCCGTATCGGTGGCAATAAAAGCGAATTACGGTAACCAAAAAAAGCGATAATCGTTGGAATTCGTCCGAGATTCCGTTGCGATCCGCATAATCCCAACAATCTCCGATAGATTATTTCGGCGACAATTTGTAAGTTACGATGGATGGGCCCAGGAGATAGCCGATAAGAGGATTGTCACGGTTGCAGAAAAGGGGCGAGATTGTGATTCTCCGCTCAAAGGCATTGCCATTTCCAAGTCAGTTACGTCAATGTATTGATGCCATCATTACACCTATACACAGTATTCTAAGTGAGAGGTCGTCAATTATGTGGGAATTTGGTCAAGATTTATTATGCTGTCAGTAAGCTGGGTTTGTTATCAGTAGTTTCATCTAAGGCGGCCCAAGACGTTGACGTAGATGTACTTCGTTACTGAAAACATCCGAGTTTGCTGAATGTAGTTCTGGGTCAGCTGGTGACAAAAATGTCGCGCCCAGCACTGGTACATTTCTAAGGTGTTCCATAGTCGATAGCTCAACGTATAGTACATTTATTTGGGGAGAGAAAACGCATTGATACGATGATGACGTCATCGTAAACGCCATTCAGGGGTACGTAGCGGGTGGTGTCCGAAACTTTCTTTTCATCGCGCGAGTCACGGAAACCCGTTGACACGCAGTGTCGGTAGATTGTCGCCTGTTGGCCAAACAATGGCGCCTCAATCGCGTAACAATTATCCATCTGAGGAAATAGCCACCGTCTGCACTTACCGAGCGCCCTAACTCGGCGATTATTTTACCGAGGGGATCGCGTTACGTCGTGAATTCTTTGAAGGTGACCAATTTCGTTGGCCGCCGCGGTCACGTGACCTGACGTCAGATTCTCGGCGAGAATTTTAAGCAACGACACGTATCGGGTTTCGCGCTCGTGTTACAAACGACACGCGTGGAGATGAACCGCTCGCCGCGCAAATTAACCCCTAACACCCGCGCGAAAATGGGAACCGCTCACCCGCAAAGACCTTACCGCGGCGCCCCTGTTGTGATGGCAAACAATCGGGGATAATACCCAAAATAATTATTTGTAAAGGTATAGGATCAAACTTTAAATGATTAACAAACGGGTTTACTTGCGTCCAAAATGGGTTTTGTGTCGAGATTTAAAGGGACCTTCCCGTTACGTTATTACGTAATTACTTATTAGACTATAATGTCTACTCAGTTACAAGTAGAAGTAGCTACTTCTGGGACATATGGAAACTACTTCAAGTGAATGTAGATAGTGAAGGCGTGAACAGTACTAGAGTAATTAGTATGTATATTTTATTTTACTTTAAACAGTGAATGGAGCTTGCTGGTTTGAAAATCGCAAATGGATGTGTATTCGCGACTAACGCAATATTACCGATGGTACTGCAAATAGATGCTATTTTCGAAAATCTATTCAGTTTCCGCGGTTAAAGGAATTCTTCGTCCTGTTGTTACGATTTTACTCGTTAAAGTTCCCAAAAGTACTTTCTACTTTACAAAATCCTACGTGCCTAAAATTTATTCAAGTAGAAATGAAATTAGTCAAACACATAGCCGCTCAAGTAGTACAAGTAGGCAAAGTATATGTGATTCGATATCGACCACCTCTGTGTGTAAAAGACAATGACAGGGTGTAACTAGAGCGGTGAGATGTGATGTAAGGGTTATGCACCCCTAAAGACAATTCGCAATTCCGATTTGCTCAATGATCGTCGCCAAATTACGCGCCTCCTTTGACGTGCCGCGCAAATCGCGCAAACTCAAAGTACTCGATAGATGAAATCGCCGTAATCGGCTAAATTCTCGCATCTTGGGAATATTTGGTGACCCGCTGAAATTACCAACAATGGCATAATGCACTTTCGCGTTTAGCCTTTTAGGTAACCGCGTGCATTCCTCGAGCGGGCCTAATAGCCGTCTTCGCCACGAAAAGGGTCGGATATTATCCTAATACCTAACGAAGATTAACAGCCTTAAAATCGGGGATGGATCCCTCGAGCCGAAAGCGAGACAAACGCTACATTGAGCGCTATACAATGACAAATGTACGGGAGTCGGTTATTGCCGCATTAGAATAATCGGGATGAGTGCAAAATTGCCAGGGGATTCTAAAAATAAGACCGTTTCTCGAGCAAATCGTCAGTAGCCCAGGCGTAAGTGCTTCAATTTGCGCGATTGCTACGTTGCCGAGACCTGGAGTTTGTTTCGTCCGCTGCCTGTGCGGCTAACAACAATGTTTTGTCAACAATCCGAAATTGATGCGTTTTCGCCAACGGCCAGCACTTTCCGTAATTCTGATTTTTGTCGGCGGTCAACGTTTTCAAGGCTTTGCCGCAGCGATTACGTCATAGCGCCGCAGCGATAAATCCTTACACGGTCATTTCTAAGGATCTGTCTCCCCCGGAGTGATGCGTTCAAAGCCGTCACGACAGTCTCGCGTCGGGGCGAGATTGCCAAAGTCACCGCAAGGTCATGAGCCGCTGTACTTAAGCCTCACGCATCACTGTCACCATAATACTCCAATGTTAACCTATGCAAATAACTTAGGCCGGCGCGGCACCCGACACACTCAATTATGCAACGAAACCGAATTATACTTCGTGATCACAGTGCTTTCATCAGACCGAATATATAATAGTCAGACCGGGTAGTGCTGTAGTAGTGCCAAGGAAGGACTTTGAACACGACAACAATGCACACTCTAAAACCAACATCATAATAATTCATAATGTGTAACGTGTGTAACGGATACGTCTACAAAGGACATATATTATTTCATAGTTTTTAAGGATAAAACATAATGATGTGTTTACTGGAATGTACATTCCTTGTCAGTACACGCAAAATCAACCCGTAACCAGTAGCATTAACTCTATGTATATTTGCATAACACACCTTAGGCGCTAAGTAATACGAGTAAACATATATTATATATACACGGTTCTGAGTGTTTCAATGCGAAGACATGTGTTTATCGGATGATGCGCATCAAATCAATATGTAGGCTATTTGCGCCAACTAATCGTTTGATACAATCATAAATTACGTGTCAGTGGTATATTGGGTGTACACAACGCACAATGTTATGCGCAGATAATGCCATGAAATCATAATGTCGCTGGCAAGTACTATACATCATCGGACGTTACAATCTTTTCTAAAGACACGAATTGAGGGCACAGTTGCAACATCGCGGACTCCCAATCATGTCGCGACGATGGATTACTATCTGCGGCCAACGAAAATATTTCTCGGCGAACGTTGAGGTTAATTCAACAGCGTTCGGGCATTATGCGCTTTATCACAAAAGCAACAGTTAGATCTGTCAATCTGTTAACTCGATTCAGTAGCGAGGTTATTCACGTTACAAATCGGAAATTACATTCACGTCGAATCCTATTCATCGCAACAATAACACAAGTCTAATAACAAAGCATAGCGCAGATAATCACAATGGGACGTTGAGATAATATTGCAAAGCGCAACGAAATCGATTGAGACATTAATATGTTTTCAATCATATAAAAATAATATAGCGTTTATAATAAGCATCGGAGGATCTATAGTAATAAATGCCATCGCATCGCCCCCCAACGAAAAAAAAGGATCTGTGACGTCAATATTGTCATCGGCCTCGTCACTGCGGATTTGATAGAATACGGAATTCCGGAAATTTTTGGCGTTTTCAAAATTGACTTACTCTGCATATTCCCAGGCACACAAGCATGCATATGCAATATGCATACATCCCTATCGTCTTTTCTTCATTGGGTCAATTTCGGTAGGTATATGGCGCGTGGTTAAAAGCCACGCGGCAAGGTGCAACAAAGTTCCTAAACTGTGATATATTGTTATGTCTGCATCGAATGGTTGCGGCCATTTATTGGAGTTACTGCCACTGCGCATATGCAATGTATCCTATACAGTAAGTTTGACCATTTAACTTAACGCCATCGCATGAAAGGGCGAAATTATTCCACATAGCGGTCGTAATGTAAATCTTATACGCAGTTATGCTAATCACATGTTTTAGCATGTCATTCCATGTACAGGTCTTCCGACAATATCTGCCTTGACATCATACTCGCAGTCAAGATAAACCGCCATAAGGAGTGAGATTCACGATACTGTACACACGCGATGAAAAACTTTCATTCAAAAGTCTTACTTTCAATACAGGAGCAATGAAAATAGTCGATTAAAATGCCGTGAGGAATTACTTCCGAGTATCAGATCCGTTAAGTTCACTACAAAGCCTATCTGTACCACAGTGGGACAAAAGATATGTCAAGTAACACCGTCTGCGGGTCACGCTTGATGTCAGTGAATACGCTTTATATCGAAATATTATTCCACTCAGCAGACGAAAGGCAGAAGTACTAATACGTACGGTGATGACATTTCCCCGACAGCTACCTAGTACCAACATCTCATAGCGGGCCTATCAAAATAACTGTATCCAGCTCATCATGACATTAACGTCGGGGTAAGTGAAACATCAATTTGAGGCCACCGAGGACGAAACTGCGTCGCTCGTGATGTGGAGATAAGCTCATTTTAAAAGGCCTTTTAATCACATTGATTGCCCGATAATGTGTTACGGAACCTTGAAATCATCAAACTATGCTTCAGATATCGGCGACTTTGCTAGGCGGGCTTCATTTCAACTCGCTGATAGTACGCATTGATTTGGGTATAACACCCTTCGGATGATTATATTACAAGTGCAGTAGATGAATGTAATGTTCGCTTTAATGAATTTCAAGTACGCGCGTAACCTGTTGCATGAAAGGTCGAAAACTATATCCATTCTTACGCGATAGAAAAAGATGTGTGTGATTGAACCCAAACACCGAATTGAAATTAAGAATGAAATATACTAATAAGATACCTAACTGTTTTCGATCACCATCACAAAACTACGAAACTACTCAAATACATCATATTCTTTTTTGAGATGAAATATAATATTTTCACACGATACTTTTGGACGGCAATTTTCTCCTGCAACCTATAAGCGATTCATAAAATAATGTATAAATTTTGATGGAACGACTATAACTCGATATCACACTCGAGCCACTTGGTTTTAGCCATCAGATTACAATTTTCATAATATGTTGCGTCTGATCAGGCCTTAGATGAGTGGACAATTGTACATATTTCTGTAATTTTGTTACCTCACTGCAATTTTTGATCACTAAGCATATGAAGAGAATATCCATTTTCTGAGTCGTATCATCGGAGTATGCACTGATGAGAAAATGCTGTAGCACGCTACGAACCTGCTTCAAATCCAATGAAATCGTCACCCAATTGTAATTATAACCATTGTTTATTGTTGGACTTTGCCACCATCGACGGCCAATACCATCAATAGCGTATTCGATGTCGTGTCTCGTCTCCACATTTGTAGCGTCACATATCTGTAAAACACAGTGAAGATTTGTCAAATAATCATTTGACCAGAAGAACGCTGGACGTTTAGATACTGAACAAGAGCAGGGATATTGACAAAATCACGATTCCGATAACGTAATCACGGGAGCGTCACGGTACTCGCGGCTGCCCCTTACTTACGTCACAGTGACTTCGTCTTTTTTTACGCCTGAATAATTTCTCGTGGTGTTGAACCAGTCTGCAGTAACGCTCTGGCCCGTCTTGTCCACACGTCGCGTTGGCAGTGATTCTCGCCGACGCCGCTAGGTTCACTAGTGATGGATATAATCCTGCAATGCAATAGCGTTCGCAGGATTGGTAAAAATCCAAAGAGACGCGGACGGTGAGACCGTGCAAGCCGATGGTCAAAGAGGAGGAGAAGGCGGAATAACAGTGTGTGCTAGCGTTCAGTATTTTGGGTATAAGTAATAAACAGTTTGCATTCCAGGACGACACGTTCTCGCGCGCTTCGAGAGGCTATTATCATCACATGAAAGGACTTTGACACGGAATGCATTTTGCCAGCCCACTTTTTAATTTGAAGTTCACTGGGACCTAATTTCATTCAATCCGTGCCTTGCATCGTCGAGAGTTGAACAACTAGAAACATTTCAGCTTTATGGAACCAGATAAAAACTGCACAGGTTTTTCCTAAATTAGAATATAATTAGAATTATTGGATTCGCAAAAACTTGACATGGACATTGAATTACATTCACAATTAGGAAGAAATACAACAAAAACCAAGTTCAATTCATATAGGGTAACCATATTATGAGATCCGAAAAAAACTTTTCAGAAATTCTGAAAGATCTAGTACCGGAAAAGACAACTAGTGATTTTGAAAAATTTTCGACCAATGGTACTGTGTTGACTAAAAAAAGGTTATCACATCACTCGACTCCCGAATTACCCCGCTTTTTACGTTGCTTTTGTGGTGCTAACTGAAACTAATTAGTCACATTTCCCATCTCTAATCCCGAGATACCCGTCACGCCGTTTATTTTAGTTGATTGTCTTGCCAACTCTGGCGTTCACGGCGTAGGAGTCGAGTTTTTGATCGCATTTTATCACTTTTACTCAAAAAAGAGAGGACAAATTCCCAAAAATAGGGCTTTCAGGCGTCATCCGGGGATACTTTCAATTTATTGAAAAGAGAGGACTAATCCTCTTAATAGAGGACATGTTGTTATGTTAACCCTAAATTAATATCAAATCAAAGTTCACTGTCGTCAGTATGAGAAAGACAAGTGCCTGCACGCCGAGCCCGGATCGTTTCGCGCGATACAGATCTCCTGTAGCATTTACAGGGGAACTAAGAATTTGATTACAAGTGAAATTTGAGCATAGAAACCTGCCATATAGTAATATTAGATTGCATACATTTCGCTGCATTAAGTTTAATTAGACAACCAGAATTTTTTAGATGTTTCAATCCTGTACCATCATCTACCCCTCTATGGGAGTACCGGTATTTCTATTTCATGCCCCTTTGAACCCTAATTCTCACCAAGCCCCGGCAAATTACTTCGTCAGCATTTCTGTTGACCGCGTCATTATTATCGGATACCGATATCGGCCGTGACCAGAAATTTGAATATCGGATAAATGACCGCCATGCATGCGCTAGGCTATATCATAAACTCTTTACCAGCATGTTATTTACACATGAATGAGAGTATGTATATAGGATAGCCTATTTCAAAGATTTCAACGATCAACTAATGTCAGGTGCTCAAAATGCTAGGTGCGGCTGGCAAAGCAGAGTATAACGCTGACAGAATATAATGTAATTGAATAATTCGTTACAGATAGGCCGTAAATGGGTGAGAAAGCTTCACGGTCATTAGTGTCTATTAACCTTCAAGAATCGTGGGAAAGTATCTAATTGGAAATCAGAAGTAATTCCTACCATCTCAAATTTGTCGGTGGGTGATTGCAATATCGCGGAATCAATGCTGTGTGACGTATTAATCCCGCGAAACGTTCTCACGTTAAAATGCACGCAATGTCATGCCGTTTAAGACATAAAAGTGCGTGTAACTCAACGAACTACTTCAAGTTGACCCACGCGATGAAGCACTTTCCTACACCAAAGAGCACCGCGATTAGCATTACCGCAACAGATTATTCATTGTTTCACATTCACCGGTAATCCTTAAAAGCATAAGATATGACTATAAACGGCCATCAAGCGAAAAAATCTTCGTTCCGTCACAAATCTACTTCAAACTTCACTACCAGGCAGTAAACTAGCAGTATATCAGTTTTTTAAGCCGTATATAAGGTCGTAATGTGTGGTAGCGACAGAAAATACATAATTTTGTATTGTATCTTATTATATAAATATATTACTACTTTGATAAGGGATAACCAGTCTCGGTACGCATAATGACCATGCGCGGTAAATACGGGAAAGTATCATGATACGATATGAAATAGATTGAAAGACATTCGAAACTCTTGCTAACGGTTAAAAAGAAGGAAATGTAGACATAATCGCCGATTTTTACGCCTATACACATTGTGCTGTGCGTATGTGTCATAGTAAATCACGGGCTCTTGAATGAGGCTCATCATCCAATAGAAGCCTTGGTTATTACGCACGGAAATCAAACTTCGAGGAAGGAAATTATCTTTTTTCTATCACCAAGTCCCACCTCTCCGCGTTTTATGTACATATTGGGTACACAACGCTCAAAGACCTTGTGGCGTGCCGATATTTGGTCAACGTCAGATATATATCCCACGTGACAAAGAATTCAGCCGGCATGATACCATACAAAGGGAAAGATTCTTTTATGCCCGACTGGGACGTAGTGGCACCGAACCAAAATTATCACGCCCCATCAATCAATCAAGGATTATAAAAGAAACGGGCAGATCGCAAAGTCAAAGGCAAAATACATCACTTTGAGTAATCATTTATGACGATAATTGCATGTGTTTCATTACGAGGGATACAACATAGCGTAAAGTTCCTTTGTACCGATACAATTCCCAAGTATAACAAATGAGACGTAGATAACGGCTAAACAATGCTTTTGGAAGGGGTGACACGACACAAAGAACCATTACACATTGGACGCATTTGATACTATGTAATTCTTACCCCTGCTACTGGACCTAATAGTGCATCCCGTACAAGATCAGAATACAAATTTTGGGTGCCATATTTCGTAGGTAAATGTGTATACCTGGATTGGATCCGGCGTTGGGAAACATCGGCATAGCTACATCATGGTAACTTCGAGCCGACCCATTTGTCATATCCTTTTTTCTGCGCGATCTGTTAGCTTGAGCGGGCCCGAACAGAATCAACATGATGAAACCAGCGCAATAAATCAGAAGCCGTAGATTAACCGATCTATGTTTGTGCAATTTGCGCAGGCTTGTCGGATTAGCGCGCGGTCGCCGTTCGGCGCAGCTGAAAACACACGGACTTTCGGTGCTATCGCCGCTATCCGTATATTTAGTAACACGATACGGACGAAGACACTTTTCCGGCTTTGTAGCAAGTTGGAAATGCTGTCGCGCACAGTAGCAAGGGTTCGCGATACCTTTGTGACTACCCCCGTGAGTGATGTGTCGAAGAATGCGCGGAGTAGCGGAATTGCCATTCATTACGGCCGCGATTGATTTTCCCGTGGTCTGTTCTTTTCCTTCCCACCGGGTCAAAAGAAACGCTCTAATTAAGTCCCAATAGCCTGAACAAATTCGGCGCTGGTCCGCGACACGATCTGAGGTCTCACTGCCACATCCAGTCGCATTCGCGTGATGGCATGGCGACCTCCTGTCTCTAATTCGATCGCAAATCTGTGACATAATCGTCTAACGGTGTAGGATTTCGTCCTCGATTGCTCTTTTTGTCAAGGACAGTGCGACGTGGAGCGGCATTTGTCGACCCAGCTGCTCGTACATCAAAACTTAAGGTACTAACGTACTTAGTCGCAGACGCTAAACAAATAGCAAAATTTAACCTCCAACGCTATACTCCACCACAAACGTGCATTAATTCCATCACACCTCTCCTGGTATTCTACGTCCACCGAATACACTTCACTATTGCTTCCAACACAAACGATACAACTGACATAAACGTGGGGCAAGCAGATTTCTTCCGCCTCAGACTTGAACTCGCGTACGCACACGCACATCGGTTAAATCTCTCTTCCGCTACAAATTCAAAGTCGGCGAGATATGAATGCTGGCGTCGATCTATAATTTCGGAGTTATTTCGAGACCACCTGCTACAAATATGCCACGTCCCAAAAGTCAGGATTACTTCTGGAAAATATGCCTTCCAAAATGAGGTCTATATCAGATGTCTCCTCCACACCGCAAATATGTCAGCGAGGTGACAAGACTGTCGTCTCGGACCGCAAATATCCGTCAGGCTCGAAGGACAATGACCTCTTCAGGGCATCTCAACAACCCTTCACGGCGCATTCTTGTAACTTATAAAGTCTCATTAACAACCCTAATTGGTCTTCTACGCCCAACCACAACAGATCAATAATTTTAACGCGACATAACACTGCCCCTGCCAGTCATAACTGCTGCGCATTTCAGCGCATTCTACATTGCGTCATAGTTCTGTATTTATAGTGTCGTGACGTTAAGCCGTACGAAATACCCAGTTCCGAGCCATAGGCTGGACAAAACATCCGGCTTCCGCAGCGTTGCGCTATCGGCTGAGGAATTGTCACCACACCTTTACCCATTATTACCAACATATGAACAGAGTCCAAACATAAGAAACGGGAAGCCGTTTATGTCCCGATTCTTTCAACCGTGGCAATGGGTTTGTAAAGAACGACGGCGTATCCTTTGAACGCGTACTATAATCCGGACTTGTCGTTCCGTACCATAAATTCAATTCCAAGTCTACGACTCTGCTAAAAGAATAGCGTACCCCAAGTACGAACATACTTCAGACCGTCACCTTTTTTCAACCCCAGCGCTCACAGTCAAATAATACTTTATTGCCACTCTCCACCCTCGCAACAATATCCAAATAATACTCTTACTAAGGATGGAGTTAATACCGCTAAGACACGCCACGCTTCCAACATGAATTTATTCCAACTCGCCGTATACAACTGTATTCTATAATGACATGCCAATATACAATGAGTCCTATTCTTCACAGCACACGACACTTTTCGTACGGACATGTCGCCTCACCCCAGACAACCATTTATTTTATTATGGCGACATGAAAAGCAAGCCAAACGCTTTAATTAGGCGTAGGTTAAGCAAACATAAACTGATACCCCTCATCTTGTAAAGCATAAGCAATTCATTGTATGATATAGAGGTGTAAGGAAACAATTTCAGGAATGATTATAGCGTAACAGTTAAAATGTTGTAGTATACTTAAATGAACACGATGAAGACCGGATGCGGAAATAGATTCCTGTAATATTTTAATTAGAATTATACCAACCGCTATGTCGTAATGATACTTTTTAACTACTAAATCCTCGGATGCAATGAATACACAATTGCTTATTCCCATATCCATCAGGACGCGTGAGCCACACGTGCCGTTATATATATTGAAACCTTGTTATTTACACAAATATCTTCGCAAAGGTAATATCGGGTTCATTGCCCGGTTGTGGGCACACAAACCTAGGGCTAACAATTGCGGTATTTTAGGCTGTTTCATACTAAACCGCACGTTTGTCACAATGGAGAAACTCAACAAGAAAACGTGCGTATATTGAGGTAACGTTGAGAAACTGGAATACGATGTTGCGTTAGGGTGATTCTCGGTCAGAACTGTTACTGCTAGAGCTCGAAAGGCGACTAGACGTGACCGAACGAATACAAACATCGTTTACATGGCGAATCGGCGCAGGCTACATTCATGAGCCACATTTTGAATCTGATTCTTTTCCCGGGCCGAACGATAGTATAGGCCGGGGTTCCAAAAAATTTCAGACACATCGTCCCCTTATCGAGTTTCTATCAAACTTGTTTCACTTACTTAGGTAGTTTTGTTAGTATATTACTTCTACTTCAACAGGTATGCTATCTATAGTCATTCCGAAATCCGACTCGTTAATTCATATGAACTGTCGCATTCACGTATCGACTATTACACTTCAGAAGTGATCAAACTAGGCATTGGTGATATACAAGAACAAGAAGTGTAGAAGTATCGCTACCGCAAATTTCTACTCAATTTCAAGTATAGAATCACGGATTTTCAGGACATGTACTTGATTTCCTTATTATGAACGTTACAACTTTCCGTGTTGTGAATGTCTGCTTTATACTGCACTACACTCAACCATTCATTTGATGTGTCGTATAATGTTGACAAGCGGAGTCTGAAGCGAGAGTCTTGGGTCTTCCAAAAAGGACATGTTAGCAGCATTATTCTCGTTGCAGCAATCATTTGAAATACTTTTGTATTCCGAGCTGTTTATCGGATTAACCGTGACGTGTCGAGCTAAATTTGAGGAGTATAAATGTATCACGGGCAAAAAGTTTGGGAAGCTCTGGAATAAAAGATTCATCTTCAACTATTCGCTTTTTAATGGCATTGAACTTAAACGCTATGAAGAAGGTTTACTAAACAGAACATACTCAGCACTCACACCAATGTTAAATCCAGTAACACTCGTGGTTTTCAAAGTACTATTCAGAGGTGGTCAGTAACGAAGTACTTCTACTTTTTTGAAGTACCAAAGTAATTTTCCTCTACTTCTAGTACTTACTCAAGTAGATCTGATTTTCGCTACTTCTACTACGTAATATCGTGTGATTTACTTACTTACTTTTTGCTATTTTCAGTTTGTGAAGTAGAAGTAGTGTAATCCTCCAATAAGAAAGATAGCCTGACGAATTTCGGGGCTGTTTTCACGGAGTACCAACATTTAATTTTCATAAGAGTCAAGTAAAACCCACAACTTTTGTTGTGCTTCGCGCACAGTAGTTTTAGACTGTCAAAAATATGTTTTCACGAAGGTATCGGTGAATATAAATTAAGCACCGGATGGCGCGGCTCCGCTCACACAGCATTGTCGCCCGTTTCAAATATTTCATCACAGTAAATATGGCCCACCATAACGCTTGAAACTTCCGTTTCGCAATCTAGCAACTGCCTATAATATCGTACGCTAGCAGCCCATGACGTGTCCAAATCTGGAAAAGTGGACTCCGGCTTTTTTAAACGTTACACGTGTTTTAGCAGACCATATTTCTGGAAAAAAGACGAGAAAAATATATTTTCCGCTTTTTCGTATTTCTCTTTCAACCCGAGTATCATACTTTGAGTTTTAATTAATTTCAGTTTTTTTGTCCGCAGAACATACATCCTAAGGTATAAAAGCAAGTAATGCTTCTATTTTCCGAAAATAAACCTCCACTATATACAATCTTACGATCCACCATATTTTTCAACAACGTATAGTAATCGCGCAAAAATTTTGAAACCGTATCCGATACAACTTCTCCGTATTGCTCTTCGCCTAAACTTTAGGGGCCTTATACTAATTTGAGGTAGGGCGCCATGTCATGCTATTTTGTAAGACTGGGTGTTCGAGTAAACAAAGGGTTAGTATCTCATTTTCATATCAATGCTATAGTTTGCATCCCATGATGAGGACGATGCTTATTTTGTCGAAAATTGATACCTCCTGGGATGCATCGATACGAATCAAGCTCTCTGCACCTCCCGCATAGCTCAATTTGCAGCTCTTGACAGTCCATGCGAACGAATTGCGACCGTTTTCAAAACTACTTATTTACTTGAGCAGATTTAAAGTCAGTCAGTTCTACCTCTACTTCAAGTAGTTTTAGGTGGCTGATGGAAGAAATGCTTCTACCCGTACTTGAGCAGATTTTTTCGTCGCTACTTCTACTTCTACTCGAGTAGCGTTCTTGACTACTTTGAAAACCTCTGGTACTATTACGCAGTAGAAGTATAAGCAACATCGTTAATTTTTACTCAAGTACGAGCAGAAGCAGGTATTTGTATAAGTACGTAAATGAGTACGTATGGTAGGCCTAGGTTTCCTAATAAACTGGATACTGTTCTGTAGAAGTAGAAGTGTCATTCCACCTCTGGCAATGACTAGCTTTGTTTGGCTAAATAAAATACCGATAGTTTTAGTCTATTGTTCTAAACTATAGAATCCAACTTGAAGAGCTTCTCGGAGGTGAAGAACTTTATGTATACAATTGAATAGTATATTCATATTGAAATGAACCTGACGTGTCAGTCGAAAATATTCGGGTTCATTACAGTATGAATATACTATTCAATCAGAATTCCACTTGTGCTGCGAAATCATAAAATTCAGTTTTGACTGACTACATAGCGACTGAAGAAGTTTGAAATATGTCATCGCCATGGTCGGATTATTGCAACAGCAATTGGAAAACAATCCACTACATCGTAAAACTAGTCGTTGGAGTGATTCTATTTCTCATTCAATTTCATTTTATGCTTGATAAACTTTCGCGTACCGCACAAAATATTGTAACGGGCCGTAGTTCAGCGACATCAAGTGTAGCTGCTTCATGACGGCAAGAGAGTAACATTTCGCCCATTCAAGAATCGAGATCCCGTATACGAAGTTGCGACATGATAATTGTATAATGTAATTTTGTCATACTGCGTCACAATAGACATTCGTGACGCCATGTCAATATGTAAAAGAATGCGCACGTCTCCAATTTCCATCCTGACCACGCCTATTTCTGATTGGGCTACCATAGGACACCAATGGAATCAACACATTCGCATCTTAATGAGGTAAGCTGTTGAATTGGCGAAAAGAGGCAATCAATCAGAGAAAACTTCTCTTCGAACGATCTGTCACGTCCTGACAGTAACCAATAATGATTAGAGGTGGAATCTTCAAATGGGGCGAAGCGACACAGAGCCTTATTTGTCGAGTGTCATTTTTATCCGGCTACCCAGACATCCCCATGTACAAAAAGTAACATAATTGGATCGCGGAACGCGCGACAACGGAAATATTACGTGAACAACCCACAAATACGTCATCCTACCGACCCCATGGGACCATAATCTCGCCAGCGGAATTTCGTTTGATTTGCGCCGCTACGGAAACAAGGAATCGCTTAATCACATGATAATATCGCCGAGCGCGATCGTTAATACATGATGACAAAGTGAAAACATATAACGGCACGCATCAGATTTTCTTCGGGGTGTTGATGTTTTTAGAGGGGCGCTACTTGAGTCGCTATGGTTGACGAAAAGTAAAAGGGACCAAAACATGTGCTGGTTGAACAAGGAATCGGATAATCATCCTCGCAATTTTTATTGTCAACAAGTAACGCTAATATCAAGGTCCGCATATATTTCATGATGTGGGCTATATATCAGGTTTTTGGAATACTTTAATATTGGCTTCACCTAATTGAGAGAATGCCGCTCTGAAATAGATAAGCGTTTTTGCGTCGACGTATCTGTCTTGTTCAAGTTAGCAACGGTTGAAATACTATGAGCAATTAAACTTTAAGTCACCACTGATAAGCCACATTACACAACTAATTCAATCTTACGAGTGACTTGTATTCCCTGTGCGAACAGATAAGAGGAATACATTTCAAGAGAGCGTACAGATACACTGTTTATATACAATCCTTCAAAGACACAATTATTTACTGGAAACAAATACGGCTCGCGATATGACAAGTCCGCCGGAGTGTCAAGTCTTCGAGTGACGTTAACCACACGCGGTTTAAGTATATCGGATTATGCTAGAATGAAGTCCACACGTTGTGAAATGTCACAACAGGGTGCACTTATGCGCCCTCTTGAATATAGCGCGGCGATGCGATATTGCGTGGCCTACAACAGATTGATATCCTTTCGAAATTGAGAATGGTAAAACCACAAAAAGACAATGTTATGCGTCGATAGGCGCACAGTTTACACTGTAGCGGCGATTGTCCGATGTATTTCAACCACACTCGTATCTTCAAACCTGAGAAGCGACCGCACACAATAACAAAAATGACACGATTATCCCTCCCAAACTTGGATCCCCATTTCAATGGCATTCCATATTGTCTATCCCATAAAACGCGACCAAAGTGTTTTCTTTCTTATTAAATTCGCGGAGCGCCTTAATTCCGACAAGCGATAATCCGTTGGTCTTAGAAAGATCACATGATCCCGTGAATGGCGCAATCTAAATAGTTGTCAAAGGTACAAAGCCGGGCGCCACGTTCAATATCCTAAAATTTTTCAACGAGCCTCTTATTAGGATGAATAAAAACGACATGGTCGCTCATACAAAGCAGCATCAAAATATTCATTGCCATTGATCAAACACAACCGCATACCGAGCCACAGATAGAACACGCCACGCGAATTACACATCCCGTATACGCACCACAGGCGAAGGGGCGCGAAATCATTTGAAGGGGCGCAAAGCTGCGATCAACTGGTAATTTATTTCGCGCGCGACGCGATTTACCCCTAAGTCATACTTGTTGTTCTGTGTATAGTCCTAATTTCATATTTGAGAATTATCTCATCAACAGTCCCAACCTTCAATGCCATCTACTATCCGTTGGGATTGCTAGCATTCTGGTTGCATTTTGTGATATGACGATAAGGGGGCGCGAAATTTTTCACTATCATAAAGAGGAGCGTCTCTAAAAAAAAGTTTGAGAACTACTATTTTAAATGCTTCGCAATAACGTTTCGTAGCATTAGCAACTGCATAGTGCATACGCAGATGAATTCGCATTCATTTACTCAAAGGGTTCAAAGTCGCAATAATTCAGTCACATGTATGAAGCCTGGGAAGTTTCCTTGACCTTGATTTCCTCAATTGATGCAGATGCGGTCAATGCATCGAAAATTTGGCCCATTTACGAAATGACCAATTCTATTGAGATTGAGAGAATCGTAATATCTGAGCAATCTATAAGCATGTGTATCTCTGTACTAAATGTGCGCACACAATATGATGCCAACCGTGACTAAATGCTGTCGGTAGCAAATTGAGAATCACAATTTTCCGAAGCCGTTGCTATATCAGAGCCGGCTTGACTAGAAAAAACCGCTATTGTAAATACCCAGCGCCGATGGTCAAATCAGGGACTGAGTCGACGGCCAACGATACTTCTTTACGGCATAGAACGTCCTGGTCCACGTACTCGTTATAGCGTTCACTGCTGGAGGTGTTACTAGGATTTACGAATCAAATCCTCTCCAAAAATTACGCGGTGTCTGGATTCGTTCGGTGATTTAAATCACGCTGCGGCACCACGGCAAAGCTCATTTGTCATTTTCACGATAGTCGGCGACATAAAAGCGTTATTTACAACTCGCGTAATCAACCATCCCTTCAGCAAGACAAAACGAAAAAGAGCGAATTGAATGGCACCCCACTCCCGCCCTAGTAGAGAAAGAAATGCGACGCATTGAAACCGTGTGTCGCGGGATTGTTATTTCTTGTACGCTAACCATGTAAAAACTCGGAATAAAGACGTTTCAGATTAACACGACACGGCGGCGCTTGGGCAAAACACTGTTCACACAGATCTGCAGAACCATTTGGGAAAAGTTGTCGGCCGAAAAACACGCGCAAGATAGTTGCGACATATGCGAAGTACGGTAAAAGCAAACCTGTCCTGTCCATTGTCCAAACAGCATCGTAGCGCGTACTCATTATTTATAGCGGATATTCTTTATTGATATCCTTGCGTTAAAAAAAAGACGCGTCAAATGCAATAGCATAATATCGACTCACCCAGACGTTTTGCAGGTGGGAGTTGTAGAAGATCTTCGGAAATCGCATATCCGTTGCATAGCAATAGTATCAAACATATCAACGCCGGCATCCTTCTCCAACGTATTAATCCTCCGTCTGTATCCGACAAGTACGGTGCTGCTCACAATATCCCCATCGCGATATATCTACCCCGCGTTACTTCCTCAATCATATTTTTAATATTGCTCGAATTACACTAAATTGTAAAGCAACGTGACATCTCGCTGGCAGTAACTGCTCGTATTCGTATCGGCGCGGCACGCCAAGATTGCATTGCGAAAACAGGGGGCTTTGTCCATGGCGATCCGGAGAACGCCACGGGAGACTTATTAAATTGCAATCTCGCTGATTTATCGTCGAAACTTCACAATAAGGGCGATCTTTCAACAAGGGAAACATTTTATTACATCATTACGCAGTTCACACGTTCGTTGAGTGCGCTTGGCCGAAGCGCGATCAGTCGAACTCGTTTGGATCGTTTGCTCGCCTGTGTCGTTCAAACATTCTTACCTCCATTTCATGTCACCGAGAGATATGACATGAGCAATGATCATCCCATGTAACCACTTAGCGTTATCACCCTCGCGACGCGGTTGGCTGATCATAATATAATAATTCTAATACGACCGCTACACATTTGGAACTACAGTATAGAGTAAAGACTCAGCAAAGCGGACTGTCCCGTAGTTCGGTCCTAAAGTCGACAGTTGGAAACTTTTTTGCGTGGTTATCGAATGAGATCGAGGGGTCCAGCCAGAAACAAACGTGTACCGCCCCCTTTCATCTCATTTTCTTTTATGGGCACACATTGTTGTGAGGCGTGGGTCCTTATGTCCCAATAGCCGCGAATGAAAGGCGGTTTTCTGTTGATGAAACGTATTATGTGTCAACATTTCGCTCGTGAAAAGTTAGCAGCTGACTGGAATGGTGTTGGCGCGAATTTGAGAGCAAGATAGAACAAGTGCTGGTACATTTGATACCCGATGACGAAACGCGAAGTTATAACAGAGAGATGAAAATACCTGAACACATTTATACGCATCACATTTAGGCATACTCCTCTCTTTTCCTTGACTCTCTCTCTCTCTCTCTCTCTCAATGTTAAGATAGGCTACATACACCCAAATCCACAAATCTACAATTCAATACATATATAAATATACATAACACTGTTAATCGTAATTTATATCACTGACCTGAAACGTTTGAATAGCAGCGCTTCCGATACCATAAGTGTGGGTATCGCTTAGTATCGCTTAATATCGCTTAATATCGCCGATATCGCTTAATAACCATAGTATATATTATTCCGATACAACTTCCAATTAGAGGGAGTAATGTGAAAATATATCCTGTATACATATATATTTCTATTATTTACCATAAAACTAAAAAACTAGTACTTTCAGGCCAACAGAAGTATTGTAATTCAGGGCACAATTATTCAGCAATTTCATCTAAGCGAGCTCCTGAGGTCATCATAACCAATCCAACAATACTGAAGACCTTCTTACTCGGGACGATTAAAAGCGTGATGACATCGTTGGACAGGCCGATTCCTGTATTTTTCTGGAGATAGATGTCGGTCCAGTCGTAATATAGCAAGCCCACATCGAAAATACGATATGTAATCGTTACATTTAACAATTCTGATATAAGTTTGTTTCGTATATACCACGATGAAATCACCCTTGTGCAGATTTGCGGTCAGAATGACTATGCTCCGACCCTAGTCAGGAAACCGTCGCTACAGTTTCATAAATGTGTCTTGGTTTAAACTACTTTAAACGCAAATACATAAAGTTATATTTGCCACTTTATATGAGTTAGCACACCTTTTACGCCGCCTTTGTTTAGATTGCTGCCATTTGTTGAACCAAATTATATTACGAGTGAGAGCCATTGTCTATCGTTGTATGAAGATCGTGGCAGTTCATATTTATCATTGATGCGTAATTCCACGATTAAATTTGCGAAACCCTTTCGAAAATACGCGTCATTGTAATCTTTAACGGATGGCATTGCAATAATGATGTTTAATGCTACTTGATAGAAACAAGCCGCATAGCTTATTTCTGCATTCATCTGCTCTCAATGACAACATTCTTGGTTGGAGAAAAAGTGGACAATGGGCATCGAGAATTTGTGTAGTATGGTCACTGGGGATTATGTGACCACATTTACTATTTTGTTATAAAGTAGTGACTCTGAATAGTCGGGAATTCTGGATCGTCGGTGGCAAAGTTTAAATTTGGAGTCACAGGCCTGACTAATATTCCTGACTCGTTATGGTGAAATCGGTGTAGTGAGAAGTAACCGGATGTGCCCTGTATTGGATGTTGGTAATGATAGTGAAAGGTTGAAAACCACCTTACCTAATTTGTTATTTCTTCACTAATGCCGCATTGGTGTGTCAATGTGCTTGCGATTGTGTTCTCGACCAATGCTGCATCATTGTTGCGCTGAGATATGAGATACACGAACAATTTAACATTAATCTAACTAACTTACCACTATCTAACTAACTTACCACTGTTGCATCATTACCAGCAGATATATATACACTGTACAACAGGGTCGGCCACCCGTGGCCCGCGAGAAGGTTTTGAGTGGCCCGCGACCTAATTTCCGAAATCAGAAATATTTTCAAAATTGGATGCACAAATTGTGAACTTGCAAGACCAACCAAAAATATGATTAGTTGTTTGCCCTCGCAGAAAGACCGTCGACGATGAAAACCCCATGGGCACAAAATGATTGGCGCATGTTGACCGAAGCTTTTGATATCGATATGACCAGGCGCCGAATAGTTCGGTGCTTGTAAACTGAGAGCCCAGCGATATACAGCACACCCGCAATATACTCAAGCAATAATATTATTGACCTGTAAACTTCGAAAAAAATACGCGCTTCGCGCGGCTAGTGGCCCGCGAAATGGTTCGTCAAGTGCATGTGGCCCTATGACCGAAAAGGTTGGCCACCCCTGTTGTACAATGTCCTGTGCATACACCTGAGAACGTTAAAAATCTATAATCTATTTTGCTGTTCGGCTCGTGACAAGTTCAGAAATTTTGTCAACTTCGCTGATCTGCCATTGCTAATCCATCATCATATCCTGGTAATGGTAACCACCGTACACCTAGAAACTGTACAAAATAGCGAACTGAAGAAAGTACACCGTTTTCATATCCACTGATCTAATGCAGTAATTTTCGTTGTTAATTTTTCTACGAGTGTCACAGCCTATTTCATCGCGAATTCGATTGTGCGCGATGTGGAATATTTTACGAAAACATGGAAGACAGACAGATTTTTTATTTCGCTACATTCAAGTTTGAACAAATATTCAGGAAAGACAATGAAAGCGATACCACCACATTCAAGAGGTGGGGCATTCAAGTAAGCTGCAATCCAGGCGTAATGCTGGTATGTAGCAAATAAATAAATGTTCGTCTATATCAGTTTAACAAAATGGCAAAGAAAGATATAACTAAACGCACATACGCCTACCTCCGGCACCAGCAAGGCCGTAACAGCACTTTGTCAGCCCTCCCCCAAAACGTTGGTCTTGGGCCCCCCATATGCCAAGACAGGAACATTCAGCGCCAGTCATTTAGGCTCCTAATTAATCCCATATGTATTTTGTATATAAAACGAAGTTTTCAGTCAGCATTAGGACAGTCCTTTTCGGCCAAGGTTTTCTCGCTGTCGATCATTCTGGCACACTTCCTGGAGTCGCATGTTACATGGCCTAAAACTTTATATGTCTTGGCGTATCGTGGCCCGGTAATAGCCAACGCCGATATGCTCATTTCTTTAAATCTTGGGTATTTTTTCTTGGGGGAAGAGTACCCCAAAATCAAGATACTTGACAACTTGAAATCGCGCGGAGCGTTGCATACATTTTCAAAAAATACTCCGTAATTTATGCTAATTCACGAAATAATTTTGGGCCCCCTTCGAGCTCGTACCCCCCCCCCCCAATTGGGGGGTTTGGGGTGTGACAGATACGGCCCTGGGCCCCAGTTACTATATAAATTAGCACTGCCGACAAGGCAAGTCCCTATATAGATCCCTCACATCGTAGTGTAGTCGTTCGGAGTATTACGATAATATTTATGGAATTTGAAATAGCCATCTAGCTTTCCATTTGGTCACAAATTGTTTTTCACAACGACTGCCGCAGTAGACAGGGGCACTTGAAGAAGTCACGACATTGCGATCACATGGTATGCAGGAATCGGACCGTCTTCATTAGTAAGTTCGATCCGAGCGACTGTGAGTTGCTCCACTGCTTGATCGCCTTTCAAAATGTGGAGCCCGAACAATTTAGACGCCACTTGGATAAAATGCCAAACCAATGATATATATACAATGATTGGAAACTGCCACGCCCCCTAACGCTGTAAGGTTTACTCCCGCCGAAATCAGCGTGTGCGCGGATAAGGCTGACTGCATACACTTCATTGAGTAATGTTAACCGTGGTGGGGTACTGCTATCACCTTTGCTGGCAGTTATTCCACTGTTTTTTCGTTTGTTGGTTGATTGTTAACAGGTTTTGCGAGCATAGTGAGACAGTACTGCATACTAAGGTCTAATCAAACTTCCGCCAATGCGCAATATTCAGGTACTGACTAGCTGCTTAGGTTTTAGTACCTGTGGATGAGCGTAAAAAAGCTTGGAAAATTAGGACAGATTGAGATTCGAACATTTTAAAGCATCAATTACGCCATCTGATTCTTGAAAGCGAAACTGATTAAGATGCTTTTGTGAATAATCTTATTGCTGGTGGGTGGCCAACCTGAAAATTCGATGAGACCCATTTAACAGAAAGCAATTTTATTGAAGGCTACTATAATATTTATAACTCTTTTTTCTCACTAATAGTTGATTGATGAATAGTTGGTTGCGTCAGATGTGAGATAGTGTTGCATACTAGGGTGTGCTAAAACCTCTGCCAATGCGCATTTGTTTAAAGTTTCAGCTAAACGTTTTTGTACTGGCGCCAAATATGAATGGGCGGAAAACCTTGAGAAATTTATAAGGAGCATGCGTCAATATCGTGGCTGGATCAATTGTACAAAAAAGGCGATTTGAAGATTTGCGAACTTCATTCGCGACATCTGATTTGTTGAAAGGTGAGGAAATGATTCTATACTGTAGCTTACTCTTCATCATTGCATAAGCACTACAGAGTGGTGGGCTACCTTGGCTATATATTTTGATTCCTATGGTAGTTGACTGGTAAGCTGTTGAAACGAGTTTCGTTTTAATGTCTAATGCATTTGCTCTTGCGTATAGGACACAAATCGATAAAATTGCAAATTGGAGCAATTCCAACCTTGAATTTGCCTGTAAATTGGCTAGATTGTGTTCTCATGACTTTATAGCTGTGTCGAAATCTTCACCGCGAATATTTCAGCAATGCTGTTCACGGTGATGTTTCATGTGTCTAACTACTTCTGATTTTTTGCATTTTCAGTGAAAGAGAATATTGTATTCAGTACAACGAAAGACGGAATGGTAGGATTCGTTGATCTTGGGGAGTCAAGACCTGTAGATGATGATGAACCATGCAGCTACACACGCTCTTCAAGTTTATGCCAGTGGTCTGGTAACGTCCGTTTCCAAACCCTTGGCATACTGCGCAACAAAGTCGGTGGCTTCATTTCGACTTTCGAGTAGGCCTATATTCTGGAAATGTGTCGGCATCCTGGAGGATTGTGGATTTCGGGTATCTGCGTTTGTTGCTGATGGACTCAGTGCAAATCGCAAGATGTTCCAAGAGCGTACGCAACAACCTCTACGCCAGCCGCACTGGTGGTACGAAACTTCTCAACAAGGATGGTAAATTTATTCGATGGCGGCATTTTACGGCTGTTTGAACTGACGGAATTGAGATGCGGCAAATTGACGGATGCACATTTTCATATGCAAAGCTTGGCAAAGATGCGGGAGATTTTTGCAGCTCAGCTTCTCTCTAATAGTGTTGCGCGTATTATGCGAGCAGGAGAGGTGAGGCTAAAGAAGCTTCTGCATGGTTTGCCGGTATTTACAAGTGGTTCGACATTATGAATACATCAACCAAGTTCAGCTACAACGCCAACTTGAAGCCATATTGCAGTCCAGACGATTCACGCTTGGACTGGCTGGAAAATGATTTCTTGCCTAAAATGCGAAAATGGATAGATTCTTGTGCTGAAGGAACAGCAACTTGGGAAACCAAAAAATTCTTGAGTCTCGATAACCATTTATGCGTTTACTAACCATGGACAAGTACGGTCAAATAGCCGAATCCTTATTCTGCACTTACAGATATTAATGAATTTGGTGACACCTTGATATCATGTAAAATTACGGAAAAAGAATGTTCCCCATCCTACCAATGATTCGGGCAAGAGCAAGCAAAGATGGACAAATAGCTAAACAAGGCAGATTTCATCAAGAGTAGATACGGCATCATTCGGGTCGTATTTGGCCATTCTTGAGCCAACGAAAGCGAGTGTACTGCTGCATTATTAAGGACATCATCCAAATACTTTTCCCAAGTTGAAGATGACAAAACTTGGTATCTAGCACTGTTATTGCTTAACAAATCAGGCATAAACTGTTTTTGTTGTCCACATGGTTATTTTTGCATTGGTCTAGTTCTGTACAGTTGCATATTAATGTTACTTTTTTCAAATGCCTGCATCATTATTTCGGTCATATACACATGAATTAGGGATTTGAGGATTAAATTATGTATTCGTAAATGTTCTATATCTGTGAAGTGTATGTATTTCTTTACATAACATGATGGAATCCTGAAAATTCAATTCTGTATTGTAGGGCATCGAGATTTTGTGGAATGATCATGGATAGGTGACTTTTTTCAGAGGTGGGTGATGTATGCAGCGTTGCTACTGAAGTAGTGGAAGTATTGCTACAATGATTTACTCAGGTTCAAATAGAAGTAGCGAAAATATAAATCGGTATAGTACTTTTAAAAAGTTCTAAAAGTAGATTTGGTTGTTCGCTCTGAGTCAGTTGGAAATAGTCACTTTTGAAATTGCAGGGTTAAGCTTAGTGACTGCCGCAAAATGGCCATTAAATATGTGCGTGCTATTTTCAAAAACCTTCAAAACTCAGGAGATCTAGATATCCCCGGAAAAAAACAAGTTGTGATGTTTTTGTTTGGTGAGTAGTATGAAAACAATCACCTGCGGAAGTAGGCAAACCTACTCGAATACTCAAAAAATAACTAGAATTACTCCTTTAAAAACTACGTCTGCTTGATATTTAGTTATATATAATGTCATTGATTTAGCAAGTTGGAATGAAGGATGTGTCACTTGCAACAAAGGTTGAACGACCACGACTGTGTGAACATGAGCCTCTTTGGTCGTCACAAGGCTACATCACGGGAATTGCGTATAATTGCGAGTCGTCAATGTGTGAATTGGATTTACGATACGCGCATGACGCGCGAAATTTATCTTGTGAACTAGGTGTACGACTGTACCAAGTACGTGTACGTGAATCAACGTTTATATGGCAGCGGTCCGCTAGCATAATCAGAAGAAAAATGCCAGACGCGAGAAAGAAATGCACTTTTAAAGCTATTCAACACGTTAACGTTAATTGCCACTGATAAATATACCCAATGAATTATATATCATCGCTAGTTCCTCAAAGAAGTATTGCTGAGGAAGCCTTTGTTTACAGCACAACTGTGTATGCGATGAAGCGTGACCAGTAACACGCTGAAACGCAGATCTCACGGTAGTTTCCAATCATTGTATATATATCATTGGCCAAACCACATACATAAATATACTGCCACCCTGTGTCAAAAAATTCCCGAGACAATACAATAGTATTTGGGCAGTTATCTATTCTTCAGGGTACACAGTTACTGTGTTTACCGACTTGGGTAATTGCATACTTCGTACAAAATCCAATATCTACAACAACCAAGATCGGTAATATTACAGTATGGATACTAACTACTGATGATATCCTAGAGAGCAGCAGCCTGTATTGGTCAATGAACGAAATGAATAGTGGGCCTACAATATTCATATTTCCATCCAGGGTTGCTGTGATAACACCGTCACGGTCATCTTGTACGATTTTGACACTAGCCTAAATAAACGAAAACCTATGTAAAGGAGGCCTACGTTGTAACAGGTTCGTAACCATGATCATTGTGGCGATTATGCTGCAGCATATTTAAACCCATTCCGATAGATTCCAAATAAAATATCAACACAGGTTGACGTTAAAGCGACTTATAAAACCCACTAAATTCAGTCAAAATAAATGTAGACCATGGACACCTCGTAGGCAATAACTACTTGCCCAAAAATGGACACCCGGATTGGAAAATGTTCGAACACTGTTACATTGGGCACTAGGCCGAGCTGGGTGTTAAATTTGGAGACCGTAGGCTAGGCTACTTGTCGTTTTCACAGTCTAATACGGGGGTCACCGACACGCGTCCCGAGAGGTCATATTTTGCGACCCGTGATCTGCTTTCAAATTTCATAAGGACGCTAGAAAACATTTTGAAATGCTGAAAATAATTTCAAAATATTGTTGTTGCTGTTTGAAAATAAGCTAATTTCCTCTGTTGAACATCACTAATTCACTATTCATGCCTAGCTGAAATGGCTTTGGCGATTGCAACAGCATTCAAACGAGGGAGAATTAGGCCTATCTGATAAGAATGATCAACGGGCAATTGGGCAATGGAAATATTGCCTTGACGTACGATGACCCATATGCCCCAGATAATTCCGAGACCATTTAAAAAAAGGCTTGGGGATTCCCCAGAATATCAAACTTCACAAGGAGATAGTATTTCAGGAATTTTAGTTTTTTGGTATTCATGGTGTTTGTCGACTACTATGGTCATTCACACCAGGCCAATCTTCTTTATTTTAATTCCATAGCTGCCGACTTGTAGCACGGCCCACTTCTAGGCTTTAATGAGACACCACTTACACGGAAGAGATGGCAAGGAGGACCGTAGATAAACGTCCATCACTTAGGCAGGAATTCTGGAGACGACCTTGGTCAGACTCGAACCCGCAACGCATTGGCGTTGTAGCGATGAATTACACCACTACGCTATCTCGCCACGCCACAGTATTTCAGGTAGTACCGTGTAGTGCGGAGCATGGACCGGGGCCGGATTTTTCAATTTTGGCCAGAATCTAAATTAAAAAGCATGACTTTTGTAACTGAATAACTACCAACCACACGTCAAGCCGTCAAACCGCCAAGCCAGCGCGAAAATAAACGAGTCACATTCATAAATTTGGGGAACCACCGTACCGTCGTAGGGCGGAGCATGGACCGGAGCTGGATGGATATCCGGCCAGACTTTTTCATTTTTGGCGGATCAGTAGGCTACTTTTCCTGATACGGCCGGAGCCGGATCATAGCCGGGGCAGAGAATTGAAAAACATGATCGGAGTCGGACCAGAGCATTTGTCGATCCGATCCGCACCAGTACCAGTACCGTGTCTCGCCAGCACCAATGCCGATTCTTTAGTCGTTGAAAAGCGTTGTCACGTATCGTGCGCAGGTCATAGTTCAAAGTGACATAAAATTGGTGATCATGATATTTTTTGTATTGGTATTTCTTTAATAAAATAATACTTTATGGTACTATGCCAGTGGTCCATGTTCGAGAGCACAGCGTTATATTGACGCAAAAGTGTGGACGATTTTATCTCGATACTGCGTTTTGGCGGCCTCTACCATATTTGAGAAGTGGCCTGCGAGTCGTTATGGGTTGGCGCTTGGCGACCACTGCTCTATTATCTGCTCATTACATCGCATTGTACATGGCGTGTCTTGAGCGAACAATTTAACAAATCCGGTGATTATGATTATAAAACTGTCAGGTCGTGAAGACAGATGGCGTCACTATGCTGTAATCGAAAACTCAAGTGGGGAAAAGCACCATTCGCCCATTCCCCCTGGCTACATCACTAGCCTGATGAAGGACGAAACTATGCACCTCTGTTCTAGGATCAAATTCTGGTAGCAACCCAGCAATATACCAACGGGAAATGCACGCAAATATACTAGCAAATATACTTTATTCACATATAAAAAAAAAACAAGATTGCAACCGCAGGGATGCAGAAATACAGTGGTACAGTGACAAATTATTACACAAGCTCTTAAAAGGAAAATTCTAAATGAATTCTAAAATGGAAAATAAATCGAGATGGAGCGCGGTCTCATCGCTGACGCCTGAGATCAAAGATAATACTGCATTCATGATGGTCCCTAGGCGACAGTCGGTCCCGTTTCTGGTCTGAGCCAGGGCTCCGTGTCCAGAGTGTTTACGGACGGCGGCCTGGTGTCAAGTTGCGCCTGGTCATAGTCTCGATATCTGGAGGCGCCAGCCCCGCGCATACCTTCGTTGGTAGGCGGTCTGTTGCCCTTTTGCTTGATGAAACGGTCCAGGATATCGTCGGGGTCAGTCAGAGACACGTCGTCACCTTGAAAGATCGCGACTTGATAGTGTTTTTCGAATGAGACTATTATCGAGCAGAGATGGTCAGTAATTCTCAAGTGGCTATGTTCTATACTACTTCCACTTCTACTTGAACATTTGACACCCCCGGTTCACAGGAATTTTCACGTACCTTGTATGATACGCAACTTATCGAGTCTGTTGCTGTTTTTGTTCGCGATGCGGTCCACGTCGAGGGTGGCCAGCGAACTGATCGAGTTGAGAGAGAAGTTGTCGGACTGGGTCCTGTGTAGAGGCACCTGGCCGGACTGCGACGACGGGGCTCTTCTGTTGTTCCGGCGCCGGTCCCTGGCCGACGGACGGCTGCGAGAAAGGACGCATATTAAATCTTGCTTCGTAAGGGCGGCACAGCACCCAAGGAGAATGATGCCATGGATATATAGAGGCAGCATATCGACTAGATGGCAGTGTTGGGATGACTAGAGTCATGACTTGACTCCAGTCAGACTCGAGTCACCTTTTTTGTAGGACTTGACTTGACTCGGCGTATCAGAATTATAGATTGACTCGTGACTCGGAGCAAAATTCACGAGTCCATTTCGAGTCATCAAGTAATCGGTGTCGATAGAAATCACTGTATTTTGCATTTGTTCTGATTGTTCGCGACCAATCATTCAATGATGGTGCGTTTTACTGAGCCGTCATTATTCTCTCACAAATAAATTGATCACAAATGAAGTGATCAAAGCTTACGTTCTGTCGTAAACTAGTAGTAAAGTAATTTAATAGCAAAATATCTATTTCTAATATCTGTTCTTACATTAACCAACCCTCTTGTTTTATTGAAATTGAATTCGAATATAGTTT
Organism: Botryllus schlosseri; assembly: GCF_051294905.1. Taxonomy (NCBI): domain Eukaryota; kingdom Metazoa; phylum Chordata; class Ascidiacea; order Stolidobranchia; family Styelidae; genus Botryllus; species Botryllus schlosseri. The sequence goes on along the minus strand of NC_137245.1, from coordinate 18,863,024 downwards.
GTTCAACTCCTCAACCATTGGCGCAGGTTCGAATTGTATCATATCGATATGTATAAATGGGTATTGCATCTTATCAATTCATTTCTCTATTCTCTATTTTGGCTTGTAACTATAAACTGAGGCTAGGCAATTACTTACTTAGTCTAACAGTTCTGCGTATATTTGCGCGATACAGTGCCTTCTTATGTATATACTCTATATTCGTTCATCGGTTCAAAATCAATGACCACTCAATCTGTATTTCAGACAGCTAGCAAAATGCAATGACGTAATCATGCCTCATACTTCGACAAGGCAACTTGACTTGAATTGTGACTTGACTCGTGACTTGACTTGACTTGACTCGACTTGACTCGAGTCACCTCCAAAAATCGAGTGACTTGACTTGACTCGAGTCACCTTTGTAAATCGAGTGACTTGACTTGACTCGAGTCAAAATGTGCAATGACTCGTGACTCGAAGGTAGTGACTGGATCCCAACACTGATCCATCGCACCTGTCCGTTAACAATCCTATTTTGAGTGAGAAGGACAGTAGCGGTGATGTCATTAGCAGGACAGAGCACAATTATTAGAGTACTCGCGTCCGAGTCGATTAATAATTCCAACGATTCGAGTCGATTAGTTTCAGATAATTTTTCCGAGCACTGAAATTACACGCTCCTTGCAAGTAGGAGTTAATTTACTGGCGGAAAATATAGTTCCGATAGAATTTTCTACTGTGGAAGCCTAGAAACATTGATTAGTCGTATCGCACCCCATCAAACATGTAGCATAAAGCTACTCGGGTCACAGAGAATGACATATCCTTAAATTCGTGATCAATCCACAGTATTGTCACATGCAGCAATGAAATAGGAATGTCGAAAAAATACCACATTATCTCTAACGTGATGTAAAACCGGCATTGTATTCTTTGAGGTGGCATACAAGATACGTATTTGAAGTAGAATTTGCTGGCTTCAAATATTACTCAAGAACTAGGCAGTTGTGATTTGTGAAAGACAGTAATAAATGTGCGATTGCGGAATGTAAAGTCCTGGCAACTGACATATAACTACGAATGGGGAAAATAGTACAAATAGATGAGATCGCAACCAAACCATTACCGGTTCTGTCTGGATTGCGGCGGTGACGACCGGTTCGAATCGTAATGATATCTCCCGTCCGTCGCGTAATCTTCATCATCCCGAACTGGAATATAGGCCGTTTCCGCCTCGAGCAACGAAGCACGTGACTGCGCGACGCTCGGACCCTTAAACACGTAAAAAAACGGCGTCGACAAAGAGCCAAATCACATATACAGATAATCCCACCAGCGAAGATTGGACTTTCGTTGGCTTTCTACGTTCCGGCTTGCGTTTCACGACCTTTTCGCCTCCCATAACGGCTTGATTTCTGTGGCAAAATTCGATTCGGTTTCGGCGGTAGTTATATTTCGTATTTGGTACTCGGTAAAAGATTCATTGTCTAATTTATTAATACTTTACTGATGTACAGCTTTCCAAATAATAATAGTTATTATATTTCTTATGCCAAATTCATTAGCAACTATTTGCATTGTATGAAGAAATAACCGACAAGCGCATATGCAGAGTTTCGTCATCGAACGTTCGCCAGTTGTTAAAGTAATGCGCAGTGTACTTTGCGTGGACACGCCGCATCGTGCGAGACCCTCGGCTCGTTAAGCCGTGCTCTACCGCTCTGTTATCTAGACGGTAGCAGCGTCCAGTAGCAGGTTGACCAGCAGCGATTGGCATGGATTTTGACTGGATTGGGATCAGATTGAAATTTACCATTACCATACCAAAAATCAATAACGAAACGTAGGACCACGTCGCCAAGAAGCTATACACGATCGACGCACTGCACCTTACCTGAGATCTTCCAACTTGCGGTCCTGCTGCGCTAAAAGCGCCCGTTGCTGCCTTTCCAAGGTCGCCGCGTCATCGGGCGACTCTGGATACTCGGCTCGGAACATCCGAATGGACGCGGTATCGTCCGGCCTGACAAACAGAAATTACTATTCACAAACGACAAAGCCAAAGCAAAAAAAACAATGCCTACAGACTGGCATACCAACTCGCACGTTCAGATCTTGGTTTTTGAATACCGCGACACAATGAGGACTACATACCGAGTCATCGAATTGCAAGCATGACACAAAATTGCGATCAACCACAAAGATGCAGCTACCGTAAGCAGCGGCATTGTGGCGAAATTGCAGTTGCGTGATCAAAACTGATTCAAACCTGAAAATTCTAGCTGTACACCCCAGTTTGGTAAGTACACCCAACACACACGAATACTCGTATCAACAGATCAAAGGTGATTGGTAACATAGGGCTTCTACTTTTTCGGAGTGGTCAATCAGGTTTCGCCTGCTTGCAGTAATTAGTCAAGTGGTAATCACTACTTCTACTCAACAGCTCTTTGGTTTTAAGGCAAAACTATGCCTGGACGGCATGCATAAATGTCCTGTGCAGCCCGTTCTCAGGAATGCGCAAGTCAAAAAAGAGGTCTCGGTTTCACAGGCACTGAATTTCTAACATACTATACCTGTGCTTGTACGCCGTGAATTCGTCCAGAGCGGAAGAATCAGGCCTGTCTCGATCCACGGTAGGAGGCCGCCTTACAGTCACCGGTTTTTGTCTGGCTTTTGACAGGTCAATCAAGTAATCATTGTTCCTGGGATCAAAGAGAATAAGCTATGTACGATGCGACACGTTCACATAAACAATATCGGGTTGCGGTTCCACTTTTCACACGTCGGAAATGCTTTGATCGGGCTGCCGTACGTTCATTACGTGTTGTATTCACGAGCACCGTAGTGTCGGATGGAAAATATCTCGTTAACGATACATATTCCGCAAAATGAGCCAGTCAAACGCTTATAGTATCCTTGATCAAATACTAATCACAACAATAGAGGAAGTTACGATATCGAATTGAACACAGAATACAACACATTTCCCGTGCTCACAATAACAAACGTTTCTTCATTCGACCAAGTATTGATTGTTGTTCGCGGTAAAAACAATGTTATCCATTTCCGTGAAAGGTGGTCATGATATACAATGCATAGGGAAATTCACGTTAAGCATAAAGGATAATATAACTAATCGGAAGGCCGTGATAACGTGATGTGTGACAAGCTTTGGATAAGATAGGATTATTTTTTTGACATGTCATGGAATTCATCAGTTCTACTTGCAATTACTTCTACTTCTACCAGAGTAGCAACACTGATTTGCAAGCTCAATAAAAACCTTTGCACGGTCATACAAAATAAGGACTAACATCTTCATAACGCAATAAACTTTTCAGACACTCACGGTTTCGGTGGCGGGCCTTCATTCGATTTCAACGCATCTTCCACCCTTCGCTGTTCGCTGCGCAATTGCTTCCGCAACGCCGACAGCTCTCTGGAGATCCTTTGTGAATCTCCTGCGAATAAAAATATACAAATAAAAAATGTTCCAAATTGCCCGCGAAAATATTGAAGTAACTAATTTTTCGAATCACTTGCAAGAAAAATGAAAATGAAAAAATTTTCGAATGCCTACGACGAAAATTATATTACAAAAATTTCTTATAGTCTGCAAAGAAAAGTGAAAAAAATTTCGAGTGGATTTGGGCCAAAAAACAGTCTCTCACCTTTCAACGGTGTGTTCGGGGGGCGATCTCCGTTTCGCGGCCGTGGCTGCTCTACACGGTATGTGTCAGGCCGCGGTGTCCTCGGAACCTTTTGATTCGGCCTGTTAGGTGACAAAGGACTACGAGTCTGACAAAAGGCAATGATATCGCTCCGGGTGTCTTACGTGTGTGCCACGCGTCCTTGTCCTTCACGCTGGGTGCGGTTTGTCGGAATCGGGCGGTCGGTTTCGTTGCCTTGGGGCAAGTTTCTCAGAGCGGGCACGGGAGGGGACCGGGTCTAAAGAGAAATAGGGTGGCTCGTTAAAATGTTTCATGATTCGAGAGACTTACATTAAAATCTTGGAACAAATCCAAATAATCGTAAATCTAAATCCAATCTTAAGCCTAGAATGCAATTGTTTGAAATCCAAATCCAAATCTAAGCTCATCTATGGTAAACGGGGTGCTTACTGCATCCAAGTAATCGATTGCAATTACGATTGCCTCTGAATCGCGCCATTACGGTTACGATTACAGCAAAATCCCAAAATTGCCAATCACAGTGACATGGAAAAGTAACCACAATTACATTTACGTAGCTGCATTGATCTTCAGCCTTGAACACATTGGAACACAACATGATGATTGCGACGAGTCAGGGTTGGTATTGTCTAGGCTTGGACTCGAGTCATAGTGCATCACTCGAACCAAGTCATATGACTCGAGACTCGGACGGTCAAGACTGACATTTCAATATAATTTCGAATAATGGTAAAGCAACCACACTATTGGGATTCCGTTTGATGGGACTGGTACTTGAAAACGCAACCAGAAACTTCTAAAACAAAGGAAAATTTGTATACTATAAATGTAAATCATTCGATATCACCAAACAGAGTTATAAAAACTTAGTTTAAACGAGACTTTACTTGAAAACAGAGCAGTCAGCGCAATGACTTGGACTCGGGCTGGAGTAAAAATACCACGACTCGGACTCGACCCTCTGCTAGCTGACTTGGACTCGGGCTTGATTCGGTGGTGAATTCAAAATGACTTGACTTGACTCAAGTCAAAACTATACAAGTGAGATTGACTTGTGACTCAGAGCCTTGTGACTTGGTTACAATACAACCCTGCGATGAGTAAGATTCACGAAAGAACAATTTTATACCGTAATTCAAGGTGACGTCATTTACTTGTTATGTCACAATATATCCATTGCCCAGATCCGACGTCTCTACTATCAATAACCAGCTAGCACAATCTATTCCTTGTTTTCAAATGTCCAGTTGAAGTCCACATAAAAGTAAAAAGCTGAGTTACCATTCTTTTACAATGAAATCAATTATATATGTGAAATAATTGATTATGATCACCTCGGACTGTTTTCAAATGCAAATTATTGAACGTACGGTGATCTTAAAATGCTGTAATTGTTGTAATCCATCACAATATCCCCACGTTAGGCCACAGTCAATGTACTAATATTCAAACCGAGCTCAAATTCAAATCAGCTTTTACAAAACGTAAATCCAAACTCAGTCCGAATCCTCAAATACAGGTCGGTCGCGAAATCAGAATCCACGCTAGACTGCGGTCACTAGGGTTGTTCAAAATTAAATTAAAATTAAAATTAAATTAAATTCTTTTCGTTTTTTTAGTCAACTTAACAATTTTATTGCACAGTATGGTATTCAAAAATGACTTTTTTCTCAAATGGTACTGGCTACTTGATAAAACTTAATTTAAGCCTACACACCAAATTTGGTTCAATTCCAGCCAGTAGCCGCATTGCTACAGGAGTACAAAGTTTCTATTTATTATATAAAAATACCGTAATTTTCCATGTATAATCCGCAAAATTTTCACGATTTTTTGCCCTAAAATCGGGGGGTGCGTATTATACATGGGAACAACACGCTTGAAAAAAATCTCCCTCGATAAAAAACTTGAAATCACACCTTTCTTCGTGTTTGTTTCCAATCGCGCATCACTTTCAGCCATCGTGCCCAGTAATTCGTATTATCAGTGCAACGCGCTACCAATTAGCAAAGAGCGTGTTGCCAATTAACGAGAGTCGTCTGCACAGCACACAATCTCCTGCTGAGTTGGCTTGCCGTTTGCACGCGAGCGAAATTAGGTCATTCATTGATTGCTAAACGCGCGCGGCGATCCTCGCAAATTCATCGACAGGCCATGTGCGCAAAATATATTCGCTTGCACAATCAGTCGCCCTTCCAACATGCGTGGTGTGCACGACATAACCGTTGGCCTGAGCAATCGCATCTGACCTCGTGCGCAAGATGTTGCGTCGCCGGCCTCGCAGGCTTTGGCTGCTATCTACTATCGTATAGAGGCAATTTAGCATCTGTAATAAGCCTTGTGGGCAAGACGTCGTGTCGCTGGCCCGAACTATTGCCCCGCCAGCCTCGCAGGCTTTGGCTGCTCTCTACTATCGCTAACAGACAATGCCGTTAATTGCATAATGATTAGCAATGGTTATGTCATGATTGTTCGACAGTGACATCGCAAAGCAGAACACCGTCATGTACTAAAACACAGCTATTCATGTACTGCGAATGCAGGGTGCGTACTATACATGGGTACAGGCTTTTTCCCAGAATTTGCATGCCGTTTTAAGGGTGCGTATTATACAGGGGGGCGTACTATACTTAGAAAATTACGGTAAATGAACAAAACTTTCAAAATTTTCTGTTCACCCCATGAAAGTGTTAGAGTGTTTACAGGTCCGATGTTCACCAATTTTGGCTCAATTCCAACTGGTGGAAGCGGAGTTACTGAAGTCGAAAATTTTTGATTCAAATAAAATAGTATTTACGGTGGGCAAAACTATAATAAATAATTAAAGAATTGGTCACCGTAAATACTATTTTATCAAGTAGGCAGTACCATTTGAGAAAAAGGGTCGTTTTTGAATACCCCTAGCGGTCCAGGCCAATGTAATAGGATGAGCGGATAGGATATTCAAAAGCAAAATTTAGTCCAAGAATCAAGATTCAAAGAAATACTTGCGTAGTTTAACCCCGGCCAACACTCACCGCTTTTCTCAACTTCTCGTCCAGCTCTTTCTCCTTCTGCTTTCTCACTTCCTCGTCCTCTCGCTTCTTTCTCTCCTGGTCCTCCTTCCTCTTCTCCTCCGCCTGAAGTCTCAGCTCGTCGTTCTTCTGCCTGGCCGCCTCCTTCTTACGTCTCTCTTTCTCCACCTCGGCGTCCAGCTCGGCCTGTATACGCTGCCGTTGCGCTTCCAGTCTCTTTTCCTCTTTCTCGTCTTCGATTCTCTCCTTTTCTTTTCTCTCCGCCTCGAGCCGTTTTTTCTCTTCAATCTGGATAAGAAAAAAGAAATCTTGACGGTACTGCGGCGTATACACCAGGGTTGCAATGACTCGAGTCATCATTTTTGGTGACTCGACTTGGCTCGGGTAATGTTTTCAAATGCTTAAAATGACTCGACTCGAGTCAACTTTTGTATAGAATCGATTTGTACTCGAGTCATTGTCCATGACTCGAACCAACTCATAGAACTCAAGACTAGGACGGCCAAGACAGACATTTCATTGTAACTTCGAAGATTAATAAAGTTATCACATTCTTGGTATTTCGTCTATCAGTCCTGATACTTGAAAAATACAGCCAGAAACTGTTAAAACTGAGGAAAATTACTATATTACGACTGCGAGCCATTCTATATCACTCGAGCACAGTTGAAAAGAGTGGATTGAACCTGATTGTACTGAAAACGGAACATGTAACATAATGACTCGGACTCTGCCCTCTACCAGCTGACTTGAAGTCAGACTTGACTCGGCGGTGAATTGAAAATGACTCGACTTGACTCGCGTCAAAACCATAAAAGTGAGATTGACTCGTGACTCGGAACCGCGTGAATTACTACTTTGACTCCGACTACTCTTTGGATGGAACGCAAATGTCTACCTGTTTTTGGAGATAGTCCTTGTAGGTGTTGCTTTGATTTCGTTGCTCGTCAGAAAATCTGGCTTCGAACGGGTTGCTGCGACCGAATTGGGGCGACAGAGCTCCCTGGAAATGTGACGCTCGAAATGTAAAACAGTGGTTCCCGAAGTGTAGCGCGCGAGGGCATTTTAGGTGGTACAAGTTTGTCGCTTTTCCATTGTATCTATTCTAAGAGACTCTTATGGGTACAGAACTTCGATATACAGTTGAATAATGTATTCATATTGAATTATACCCGAGTATTTTCATAATCATATTTATCAGCAATTGTGGAGAATTTAAAACAGACTATTACCACAGAAGGAGTTTGTGTGTAATCTGAAAAAAGTACATCGAACTTGAGCCATCTGTTAGTCCCGATTAGTCGAATTTTCATGACTGTAACGCCATATTTGGTGATACGATTGTTGATTCTGATATATAATTATACCAGTGATCGGGTGATTGCGATCGATTTTAAGCAAGTTCTTCGGATTACGGACCAGTGCACTAACCGCCGAGCTACTGAATAGCAAATAAACACTATAATAGTGGCTCTCAACCGGGGGTCCGCAAAACCTCTAAATTTGCAAAATGATTTACAACTTTATTTGTGCTTTTTTTATTAGGGAAATTACAAGGCAGTTTCGCTTGATAACTGCTACAACTTCACGACTCCCATCATCAGACACATCCCACTGCGCAAACTCAGTTTATTGCTAAATTCGCAATTGCCTGATACAAAACAAACATATTGCGGTTCAGGGATGTTTTGTTGGGTTTGTGAAAATAATATAAAATTGGAGTAAGTAAGGTCAATCAAGTTAACTACGAAATCATTGGAAAACCTTTGGGATTAGAGGTTATTAGTCTCGGCGAATCGGTGAAGAGTTGTTTGAAACACAAATTCCCAAAGACTTTTCCGAATCTTACTCGATAAATGGATTGAAACATCGCCACGGAATCCATTTTTCTCTTGTGATACACATAAGCACTATTGCAGAAAAGATTTAAGGTCAGCTGTAAGATAGATACGAATAGGCTGCGTATTTCAAGAAATGCAGCTACAGAATTCGCTTTGAAATAGTAAAAGTCTACCCAATTTTTATATACAGCATGATGTTATTTTCAAGATAAGTCATTTTGCTGCTGTTTATTACTATACCCTTCAGTTCATTTTGGCACGAGACAGATGTCGGTCGCACGACAATTGAGATAAATTCTAACTAATACTGGAGAGAGTCCGTGACGATCCAAAAGGGGTCCGTGAAGACAAAAAGGTTGAGATCAAACCGCACTAGAAGTACCTCATTTTTACGAGGCGACAAGTCAATCACAGGCCTCTCTTCGGCACGGTAAAGGTTGGTTTGCGGAAGCTTCTCTCTGTAAAGAAAGTAACACGTCCATCACGCTTAAGATACAAGCTCAGACGTTTCAACGGCGATGAACCATATCGACTTACTGCATGACCTGTTGCGATTTAGTGGGGTCCCGTAATACTTCCTCGTTTTCCAGATGCATTTGTCTCAAGTCGCCTTAACGAGAGAACAAAGTAAGGAGATTGTTTCGTCTATAGACAACTTTGCACCCACTTATTAGATTCCCTTGTCTGTCCTTCATCGGGGCGCCGCCGCCCCCCTTTCCCCAGGGGTTGTAATTCCTGGCTTCCTCCTCCATCTTCATGTTGTATTGCTCGAGCTCGTTTTTGGCGGCGGCTTTCTGCCTGTTTTTCTCGTGAATCTACAAGAGAGAAATTTCAAAATTGCAACGTTTCAAAATACGATCTGTAAGATAACAGACTTCGATGGATGCTATTTATCATTGTAGATTCGACGCCGAGTCATCCATTAATCAGTGGGTAGCACATTTGAGCACCCGCTGTGGAAAGCTACAGTTATACCCTGGACAGGCACAGTATGACCATTGACGATTGACCAGTGATTCTTTATCCAAAAAAATCGTATATTTGCCTGCTTGCACTACTTGCTAACAATTTTTTATGGAAAATTATTTTGGACTTTGTAAAGTGGAGATAGATTTTACGATCAGTTAGCACAGGGGTGGCCAACTTTTTGCTATTCCCGGCCGCATTTCGATTACTTATGTAGCTTATGGCCTCATTCCAGAACACAGACGCAATGAACTAACTGGACTTTTGACACCAAATACCCGTGTTAAACTATCCACGTCTTATGTCCATTTCCGGTGAGCTACGGGCTAATCTACTTTTACATATCGTCTTACTATACGCATTGAAATCGCTAGTGGTCATGTAATGAATGGTTACTGTATGTGGTTATGGTCACGATTCACGAATAAATTCCGTCATTAACATTAATAGTTTCACATATTGCTATCAAATATTTATCCTTTCTCAGTCCAAGTGATCAGATTCACGTGAAAAGTTGACGGAGGGAGTGTTTTCGAAAATTTACGGCAAGTTAAAAATGATAATGCATATTCGGGTGGGCTAACTGTTATAAGTCACTTTGCTGCATGCAGTTATTTCTTGACTTCCTATCGGGATCGGTATAGTGGTGAGGTATTGGAATCTCGCAAACGTACACGAAACAAATTTATTTCGTGAGGAGCACACGATTACAAGTTGGTATTTCTATATGGGGTGCATCATTTCCCTCCGCTGTTCGCATCTGTAGTGCGAGGCTCATATTGCAAAGGGCGCTACTATATTAAAATCGAAAATGAAGTCGCATCGAATCGCGTGAAGAAAATTTCAAGAGTGATTAAATCTTCCAAAGATTAATTAATCTATCAAAAATTCAGGAGTCACTTCATAAATTCAATCTCCATGTCGAAGGCCGCCAACACATATTAATTGAATTATGTGTCCACGGCCGCATAAACTTCCTTCTACGGCCGCGAGTTGCCCAAATGCCCACCCCTGAGTGAGAGAAACTTTCATAGCAACTGGCGCTGCCACTCAATGTAGTTTGAGCATATTTCGGAAATCATTATTACATCTAGAAATTATGCCATGACTTCTTCTACCCAGGCTACTTTGACCACCTCATGGATAGAGGGTTATCCCTGCATTTTCCAGGCACTGACCGTGATAGATCAAAGTGACCGCCTCGCTCGAGAGCAAAACAGTCGACTAACCTGTCGTCGGAGTTCCTCCTGATATTCGATCGTCTGCAGTTTCTTTCTCTCTTTATCTCTATCTTCGTCGGCAATGAGGCTCGACTCGTTTTGGGATAGTCTGCGAGTATTCACCATCGTACAGGTCACAAAAGACTAACTCAAGGTAATGGCCGAACCACGAGATATCAAATAGACAGTGCCCAACATTATTCTGCCGGATTTGGATCGGATATGAAGTTAAGACTATTCTGAATATGGATTTGGACTTTTCATCTTTTTCGATAAAGTTTTGAAAATGCTAAATCCACTCATCACTGGCAAACACATATAACAACAAATTAAAACTCATTTCGTACCTTGTGGGAACATTCAGTTTCACGGATTTTTTGCTTCTCTGAGGAACTTCCTCTCCCGTGTCTGAAATCGCGGACATCAAATAAGTAATTACAAAGAGCGAGTCAATCGATTACGTACTCAAAATTCCCGTGGCTGCGAGTAGGGGTGACACGCCGGGGTGCGTCACGGGCGGGGCTCCGTACGCGGCGTTCGGGTCCAGAGGGTTGCGAGCTCCGTAAAACGCGTACGGGTCGCCATACGGCCCCGGGTACGGTGACGGGTAATATCTGGTATTCAAATTTTCATGTAAATTTGCGTTTTTGCGATATGAAGAAATTTGCGTACCCGACTTGGGGGGGATGCATCGGGGGCGGCATTTGGGGCATGTAAGGCGCAGGAGGGTATGCGAACCGACTTCTTCTGGGTCTATCATCTTCCTCGGACGATTCATCAGAGAATGTAGGCACTCTGCGATTAGCGGTTTCAAACAAAAAAATCTTGAGCTATGAATACATGCAAAATGCACCAAGCTACATTTCATAGTTTGCGCTCTGCCATATTGCTTTTTAACAAACTTCGGTCTTCCGACACATAGAATACAATCGACTTTTCTTATCAAAGTCAATTTGACTTTATCATCAAGTAATGGCGTCAAGTTGCTTCTACAATAAATTTCTTTGTAATTGCCTCCAGTTGACAGTTACATATCATTTTCACCTTGCAATTTTTGTCACGTCAATGATCAACTAGAATCTAATAAAATACAACCCAACACACGCCAAGAAAAAGGAAGCGCTACCACTAGGGTTGTCCATAATTTGGAAAGTCTCACAAATGCTGCGTATCCATGTCTCATTCTATAGATTATTGATAAAAAACGTCAATGAGCCTGCACTAAGCTCACAGGGAAGTCCTTAAGATTTGTCTAAATGCGTTTGAAAGTAGCTGCTGTAGAGTGGGCGTGCCAGCGACCATAGAACGGCGAGAAGACTAGTAATCACGAAATCAGGGTTCTCGATTGGTGAATCAGTTATGCTTGAATGATCACGACCGCAGCGGCTTGCTGATTACGTGCTTCTACTCATTAAAGAAGTTTGCTAACGACGATGATTCTGTAAGGGCATTGTAGGTTGGAGATTTAACAATAATATGTGACACCTGGTCATTGAATGTTTTAGTTTTAAAAGTCGGTTACGATAGGTTTACAGCAGCAATAGCCTACTGCAGACATGGCAGAGGTGTAACAGCGGATGATTGTGAACTTGTAGAACTAAGTATAAATCCGAGAAATATCTAGTCTGATATGCTGGCGATTACGTCGAGTCCTCCTGCTTTTCTGGGAGCAGGTAAAGTATTAGCCATCGCCAAACTGGTGCAGCACAGCATGTGAGATGGATGCTGCGGGGCACAATCCTGTATGCTTAGAAGATGATATGTGGACCGACCAGGTAGTTTACATTGGAATTCTGAAGAAGTGTAACTACCGCATCGATTAAATGCATTTATGTATCCATGTCTGGTTTGATTCAAGCATTAGTCGTGATGCAGCCAGTAATGATCTATGATTCATTTGGGACAGGCTAAGCTCTACACGCAAACTGTAGTTTTGGTGGCCCTACCAGCGTAGTCCGTGCATACCTTTAGATCTCTTTCTGTGGTATGACTGAGGACTTTGACAGCACTTACGGGTAGATTCATTGTGCTGTAAAGTAAAGCCGAGAAATTTTGTTGCGCTTCGCGAACAGTAGTTATATGGAGTGAGAAATATGTTTTCACGAAAGTATCAGTGAATATTATATAGGTACCGGATTGGTTGATTCCTCTCGCACGTATTGTCGCCCAGCATATTAAATATTTCATCACAGTAAATATGGGCCACCATACGATTTGAAACTACCGTTTCGCAATCTAGCAATTAGGCTACCTATCATATCGTAATCCATAGCAGCCCATGACGTGTCCTGCAAATCTGGAAAATGCTGCCAGTTCTTGTGTCCGCAGAACATACATGTTGAAGCATAAAAGCAAGTGTAGTAATGCCTCTATTTTCCGAAAATAAAGCTACACTAAATATAAATTTTACGATCCACAATATTTGTAATTATTGTATACTAATCGCGCAAAGTGTTGAAACGGTATCCGATACAACTTCTCCGTATTGCTCTTCGCCTAAACTTGGGACCTTATAATATGGGGTAGGGCGCTATGTAATGATATTCTCTAAGACGGGGTTTTCTAGTAAACAAAGGGTTAGTATCGCAATTTGATATCAATACTATAATTTGCATCCCATGATGCGAAAGAATGCTTATTCTGTCGAAAATTGATAGCTCCTAGGATATGCATCAATACGAATCAAGCTCTGTGCACCTTCCGCATAACTCAATTTGCAGCTTTTGACAGTCCATGCGAACGAATTAAGACTGTTTTTAAAACTACTTACTTACTTGAGTAGACTTAAAGTCAGTCAATTCTACTTCTACTTCAAGTAGTTTTAGGTGGCTTACGGAAGAAGTACTTCTACTCGTACTTGAGTAGATTTTTTTGCCGCTACTTCTACTTCTACTTGAGTAGCTTTCTTGACTACTTTGACCACCTCTGATTATATCCCACGACCAGAGCCTGATAAGATCAGACAAAGTATTATCACTGTTAAGATTTATATCTGTATCAATGATGGTACATCCCTTCTGAAACTAGAAATTCGTACGCCCCTTGCATAAGTGCCATTGCAATGTGTCTTTGTGTGTTTTAGTGCTTTCCCTCGATGATAGCAAGGTACCCAGACTACAACGGCTACCTTCCCAACAAGCCAGTCCTGCTTCAAGCGTTTTTGTGAAGCAGCTGTCTTTTGTTCGTCACGTAATATGTTACTAAACATATCCTGAATCAATCTCAAATCATCATCTGCGGACCAACCTACAATGCGCTTACAGATTCACGGCCGTCAGCAGACTCCTCGAACAGCTGATCAGCAAGCCGCCACCGTCGTAATCATTCAAGCATAGCCGCTTACCCAATCAAGCGCCGGGATTTCATGATTACTAGTCTTTTCGCCGTTCTATGGTCGCTGGTACGCCCTCTCTGTTGCAGCCACTTTCAAACGCATTTAGACAAATCTTAACGACTCTCCTGTGAGCTTATTGCAGGCTCATCGACGTTTTTTATCAATAATCTATAGAATGAGACATTGATACGCAGGATTTGTGAGATTTTCCAAATTATGGACAACCCTAGCTACCACGTTCAGTTTGATACTGGTACCGTTTCGTAACATAGGCTGTGACATAGAAGATGGGTAACTCACACCCAAGTCGCCGGAAAACTCTAGTAAATCAACTTTTGATGGCATATCACATGAAATAAAACACTGGAAAACCAATGAAATTTAACTCTTACCTATATGAGACAAAAGAAGGAGAACATGACAAAATCGAGTCTCATAACCAGCGATACTATTGTGAAAGAACTAGAATTTTGGGAGTGCGTGATACACGTCAATGCTTCTTACCTTTTACCAACTTTCCTGTTCTTGGGAGTTTGGTCCGTCTCAGCCCGGCGTTTCGGCGGGCTGGCGTCCTTGCTCTTTCTGACGTTGGAGCTCTGTTTCGAATTCGCATAATCCACAGCGGCGAGACCCGTAACTCTATCGAGTTCCTTTGCCCTGCGTCAAAAAGACAATCGAAAAATAACGACCGGGGTTCCGGAAAACACAGATCAAAACAGTACTTCTGTTTCTGTCTCTTGTTCGCTTCCATTTGCTCCAGAAGTTCGTCTCTGTACTGCGCTTTCCTGCGCTGGACCGTGTTTGCGCTTGGCACGTGACCGACGGGCAAGCCTAAAACATAAACATAGTAGTCACAGAAAATGTGTTGATTGGGCTCTATCAAGTATCTGGGTGAGCCGGAGGGTTGGAACCATGTCACAAGGTTCCGTGTCACAAGTCAATCTCACTTTTATAGTTTTGACTCAAGTCAAGTCGAGTCATTTTCAATTCACCACCGCGTCAAGTCCGAGTCCAAGTCAGTGATCAAAGGGTCGAGTACGAGTCATAGTGTTCACTGTTCAGTTTTGAGTTCAATCCGGCTCAACCCACTTTTTTTCAACTCAGCCCGAGTGATATAGAATGGCTCGCGTTCATAATATCGTCATTTTCCCCAGTCCTAACAGTTTCTGGCCCTGTTTCCAAGTATCAGGACTGGTAGACAAAATACCAACAATGTGGTGACCCTACTATTCTTCGAAGTTACAGTGAAATGTCCGTCTTGATCATCCTAGTCTCCAGTCATATGACTTGGTTCAAGTCGGGTCAATACACAAATTGACTCGAGTCGAGACATGTTACGCATTTGAAGAAAAGACTAGGGTAAAATTGAGTCACCACAAAATCATGAGTGTCAAAGTACTATGACGTCGTTATTACAGTAGTCATTAACTTGAAATGATCAAATATACATCTTATTTGCGGCTGCAAGAATAATGATGCCAGCCTCACGTCATCCCAAATAATTTCGTAATTCAAAAACAATCACTACTAGACAGAACTGCAGTTTCATGAATATTCATAGCCTTGTGCAACACATTGTTCGATGCTGAGATACGACCAATTGAGGTGCCAAGGCTCCAATGGATGGAAATATTGTATTGAAATTATATATTCAGTTGATAAATGATTACTCTCGCAAAAGCCAACTCGTCATTAGAATTAATAATCGTCTCGGATTTGAGTAACCGAATCGTTGTATCAAGCCCTAGCGGACACCAATAATCATTTCAAAATTACGCGACTCCTCCCGATTGCACAAACAATGTCGTGAACAATGGAACAATACGCGGTCACAATGGGTCAGTGAAGACGTGGGAAAAATGCCAGCTGTTGGAATATGTAGCGGATATATCAAAACGGAAGATTGACATGGGTGGTGAAATTAAAGCCAACCATGCGCCATTGCAGGCAAGCTAGCAGTCATCGAGATTATTTAGACAATGAAGAGTAATTTCAATACAGGATATAGAGAAAATACCTAAAACGTTATTTGTTAAAATATTTGGTAACATTTTGTGCGCTAAAGCAGCGGTTGCCAACCTTTTTGTGGTCGCGACGCAATTTCAAATTTGAAAATCTTCTGCGACCCATTTCTAAATTTGGTAGCCTGATTACTAAAACCACAAAAAAAATCTTGGGTGACCCCCATCAAAAAGGCAAACGACCCCAAGGTTGGAAACTATGCTCTAGCATAAAATTAATGACTCCACAACTAACTAACTTGATTTGCTTGAGACCAATTTGACGAAAGTTTTATAAGCTACCTCTAACTGGCACTCGATAGGATATTAGGAAAAAAGAAGCCTTTAAAAATAATATGGAGCAATATATACGAAAAGTCATACCAAATCGAACATGGAAAAGCATGCGAGAATCTCTGACAGATCATAATTAACAAGCATGGTTTCAGCATCAACACATGAGCGGCACCATTCTAATCCATAATCGTTCGATAATCTCTTACAGCCTGCGCGCGATTAACGCTAGATCAGCAACGCCAGAGCGACTGATCAATGCTGCCCGCACGCTTACTATGATGAAAACTTGCCTGTATATTGTTGGAAGTCATTCGGAGGGACGGATCTGGACCGGACGTTTCCGATCTGTATATTGGGCTTTGTCACCGGCGCATCCAGCGACAAAGTAGTTTCCTCTCTTTGATACGAAGGGGGTATCGCTTGTCGCCTTTCGATTGACGCGTTCTGAAGTGGAGCGTGTTTCAGACTCAAAGACTGACGACATTCCAACTAGCTCCCGCAGCGGGGAGGAGTGAAAAATGATAAATCACTTATACAAAAGAGGTCCCCAAACTAAGCTTTAAAATATTTTCATGAGAATTTTTTCTGACGCCTAGGACTGGCAGGGGTTGAATCCAATAAAAAAATGCTATAACTCCGTTACCGGATGTGTTAAAGAGCTAATTTTAATGCCAAAGAAGCGGAATATGCACTTCCCTATACGTCTCAAAAGAAGAATTTTTTTCAAATTTCACTAGAAACATGAGTATTTTCTCAAAATGTAATTTTAGGGTCGAATATGCACAGTTAATATCATCGTAACATAATCACTTCGTAAGAAATCGGCACAATGAGTATGATACATCTTAAACCAATGAAACACATATTTGAGTGGTTTTACATCGAAACAGGACGGTAACAACAAACAAGTATCAAATTGCGTCCCATGGTATTACAACAGCTTAGCCATTATGAGAGTTTTACCCATTCATAGAATGGCATCAGCAGGTGAAACTAAGATTGAAATCGGAATTGCATTTTGATATTCTACCGCAAACACTCAGAATAAAGTCGGGCGGGACGAAATCAAATTCTTGATTTCGCCCCAATCCTATCATGACATTAGAGAGAAATCTAACCGGCCGCCTTCGTGCTATTCGTTCCTCTTCCTCCTCAGAATCAAACTCGGAATCTTCCTCCTCGCTGTTGCCGTAACGTCTCTCTCTTCTCTTCTGTCTGCCGCGTCTCCGGCCGCGACGCGACCTGTATTCGAGATCTTCATCTTCGTCATAGTCGACGTAATCATCCGATCTGCGACGTCGGTCTCCTCTGCCTTCAGACCTGCGAGAACCAGGGTTGTAATGGCTCGAGTCATGACTCGACTCGAGTCACGATTTTCTGATGACTCGACTTGACTCGAGTCATTTATTCAAAATACGGAAATGACTCGACTCGACTCGAGTCATTCTGTGTATTGACTCGACTTGGACTCGAGGCATTGCGCATGACTCGAACCAAGTCATTGACTCGAGACTTAGACGGCGAAGACCTACATTTCATTGTAATTCCGAAGCCAACACACTATTGTGATTTCGTCTGTTGGTACTGGTACTTGAAAATGCGACCATAAACTGCTAAAGGTGAGGAAAATTGGTGTATTATAAATGCGAACCATTCGATATCACCACACAGAGTTATAAAAACTGGGTTTACCAAGACTTCAACTGGAAACTGAGCAGTCAACACAATGACTTGGACTCGGACTCGAGTCATAATTCCATGACTCGGACTCGGCACTCAGCTCGCTGACTTGGACTCGGACTTGACTCGGTGTTGAATTGAAATGACTCGACTTGACTCGAGTCAATACTATAAAAGTGAGATTGACTTGTGACTCGGAGCCTTGTGACTTGGTTACAACCATGGCGAGAACCCACCGATATTTTTACAGGTAGAACCGGTGCGTTTTGCACCGAGATACATTGAGTTTCAGACAAAAAAATTTGAGTTTTGCATTTTTAATCTGTTCATTGCAAACACTATAATACCGAGCCTGAGAACACAGACTTGTGTGTCACTGCCTTGTACTCGTGTAGAACTCAGAGTTTCAAAGTACAACGTGGTGAGGATTACCAGTAAATCAGGCAGTTCAATTTGACTTTAGAAATGTAATCTACAATTATTATAATGGCGATGCATCAAAATTGCATTAATAATTCGAAAGAGAATGTTTCACTGAATATGAGCGTAAATTGTTGAATTCGGCACTCGGTATCTATGTATTATTGTATTCCGGTTAGGGTTAGGGGCTGACAAGTGTCGAATTCACTGGTAACTGAGGTGATCATCAAAGCACATACAAGGAACGGGTATATATCACATTCCATCACAACCTGACATAGATATATGCTGTATAAAATTTATGGCTATCCTAGGTATCAAACCCACTCTGCAATATTGTTACGTTAGCAATTATGTACCGGACGAAAAACACTGTGTGCAACATATAAATTAGATCTCATCATTCCAGAAACATGAACTATAATAAGATAATCGTTACCTCCGTTCTTTTCGTGGGAATCGGACTCGTCTGTTTGAATAATAACCCTCGTCAGGTTCGTCGCGGTGTCGAGGAGCCGGTTTACCTCTGTTAAGATGATTATGCGTCTTGATAGTTTGAAATCGTTCGAAATGCTCGCACCATGCACAACATGCGTTAGCCGCTCAATGGTTGATGCGCGGATCTGATTGTTTGCGAGCAAAGTAACCAAAGACAAAGTAGCCAGATCATGCAATATGCAGGTATTTTTCAGGTATGCTACAAGACTAAACCTACCTAACATCGTCTTCATGATCGGCGCCACGGTAGGATTTCTCTTGCTTTCTCTTCCTTGCGAGCAGTTCTTCGTAAGTCTCAGTGCCTGCATCTTTCACCTGGTAATATTATGATGTATTTGTCAGCAATCGAAAACAATGACTGAACAGTGCGCTACCGAGCTGGAGCTTTCATAGATAAGGAATCACACTCTCACATAGGTGAGCAACTTTTTTGGGTAGGTTCAGGCATGAGAACTACGGTATATTGGCGGATTTCGATCCACATTTAATTACTGACGTTTCTTCTTTAAAGAATGCTCATGTCGCATGCATGCAGTCTCCATAGCACTGGACACATGCTACTGGATTTAACCTGGGAGTCCACAATTCATCGGAAATTTTCACATCGCATAATATTCTCATTTGCTCATGCCTGTCCTACTAGTTCTTTTCACAATTGCATAATCATAGTAGGGTCGTACATCGCACGTTCCTTATAGTAGGCTATCATTAATTTACAAAGAATCAAAATATTCCAAAACAATCTTGTACACCATATTTTTATTACTTGTAGGGAAGATGTGTCAATAACATTTCTAAAGCAAAGAAATTACAACTAAGTCCACTAGATCGATGAATGAAAAGTAACAATTGAATCAGAATTTGAACTAAATGCAAATTACATTTGTGTGATGTAACAAACAGATTAGAATCTCCACTACAAATTACAAAGAAAATGATTGGTCTACATTTCAACCATGACATCAGAGGAAATGCAAATAAAGCTTCAGAAGATATTCCACAGTATACAATACTTTCAAGTTGCAGAGGAAGAAATGACCTTTACTAGGCTTAACCACTCGGAAATCAAGTGGCAACTTCGCTTCGCAAACTGTAGTCCAGATAGGAATACTGTTAATTAATCAAGTACTGTAGAAGAGATAAAGTCTGAAAAACAGGCTGCTAGATGGAATCGCTTTGGTAACCAAACGGAAGTGATATTGAAATACTCAGGTCCTGATTTGGTATCGAATCATCTAACGACAAAACTAATGCTTGAAATTACCACCACACTTTGAGCGCTACAGGTTCAAGATGAAGCCGGTAGAACTTATTCTAACCCAGTCACAATGGTAGCGAAAGGCGTATGCCTTTGACAGTACGGCAGCAAACTACACAGAGATGCGGTCGAAGCACTATCATGCACTTGCTAATGACGACCACTCACAGATGGACCTTGCCGCTGTACAGCATCATGGGCACCGGATGATTTTGATACAGTATTAAAATCGGTGGCATTAGTGGTCGGAGCAGCAAAATATTTGGTTACGGGAGTCGCTTCCGGTGCCAATCGAACAGGGGAACGCGACAGGCTTCTGGCAGCGCGGCGTTGACGTTCCAATTCTTCTTTAGTAAGGAGATAATTGTTGTATTCCCGATTTCTCTGCAGCCGCATCCGTTCCTTTTGGGTTAATTCAACACGTACAATGAGCTTTCTGACGTTTTCGCCGAGGCCGACGCAAATTATTGTCTGGGGAAATCCAGACGACACATCGGGCACAGCATAATTGAAGTAATCAACAATTACCGTGTGAAATATATTGACCTTTACATGAAAGGGTGGCACTGTGATAATCTTTTTATCTAGTTAATTTTAGTTACAGCATTTAGTTGACTTGGATTTACATGAACTTGAAGCATAGCTTGCTTTATGATCATACTGATAAGTAGTCTACGCAGTTTGATGTCCCTATCGAAAGCTTCAGCATTTTTCTCCAATACTTCACACTCTATCCTATCTATCCCATCCTATCTAGATATCAACAACTCAACATGGAGCGAAATAGTACCGTAATTCATTCCAACCTAGGCACATATCGATATATTAGAGGCCATCAGGCAGATTATCTTCAATTAGATCCTGTTTATATTCACATGAGCTGGAGAAAATTCACAAACCCTGTGACAATCTAGTGTTACAGGAAAAAGTGGGTTAACGCAAACAGTAAATAGATGATAATAAAATAATTTAGAATATGTAGTGCTTTAGTTACCGGTACATTAATTTCGCATTAGGAAAATATCACAAATTGTAAGAAACAATTTCCTATTAGGATTTATGTTATACTTCATTCCATCAATTCATTTGGTAGGTATATTCGAAGTAGAATGTTGTACCACAAAACAAACATTTCAAGTCTTGTTAACGATAAGGCACACGATAACACATACCAAGATTAATTCAAATACGATCAATCTTATACCACTATATAATTAGTACAGTGATGTGATCTCATGAGTGTCTGAAATAGCATCCAAAACTGTGCAGTGCGTATATGAAATGAGAAGTGCTCGGTGGTAAGTGAGTTCAGTGAGATTACATTTTGGAGAATCAAAAAGGAACAGCTAGAGAGTTAATTTCAGGTGCCAGTGGAATTTTCAAGTACTGCTTGAGACTTCAGAGTACTTCGACAATTGATAGGCCTACATACCAGAAAATACAAACCAAATCTTGCTAAATTCCCAATCACATTATGCGCCAAATATATCAACTAATCGGTGATCACTGTACATTCAAAGTGAGAATTTGTGTCATTAGGCATCAATTGATTTACAGGTATTCCAACTGGGTCATAAGAACATATCATTTCCGACCATCGTCAGCAAGGAATAACACATATTATTTCTTCAACAAAAGCAGAGAACTGCCACAATTTATCATGAATCAAGTTTATTTATGCAATGTAACCGCATAATAGACTTGGATAATTCAATGCCCATTGTCTGAAAAAATAATTCCTTATAAGTCACGGAAAACAATGACAAATGTATGTTATTGTATCACTTTCAAGTGACAGACATTTCAATGTAGTATTCAATACTGCAGTATTCAATCACACTGTGATAGAGCTCAATGTATTCAATTCAAATACATTACGGTTTACGGCTAACAGTTGACTCTGACTCAAACATCCAGCTTTCCACTACAATCAATAATTTTAAATATGGTAGGCCTACGTGTAGAGCTACTTGTTATATATGATAGCAGCAATAATAGGCCTACTGGGAATACCATATAATCTATATCCATTCTGTGACGAAGCACTCCAGTTTGTCATTTTAATATTATATTGATATGAAAAAGTTTACCTTAGCGCTTAGTCTATCTTTTAATGGCAAGCTTAGTCCAAGGTCTGAGTTGCTTCTTGCGCCGATAGGTAAGTTATCTCCACCTGGCTGTCGTCTGCCAGTTCTGATGTTTTTCTGGAATTAGAACACAAGAAATAAACATAACCGCTAATATGGTTTTGCTGATGTGCCAACTACTTATTTCGTATATATTTATTTTAGGTAACGCAATAATAATCATACATGTCATGTCATTTTCTAAATGGATTCTACATTGTCACTGACCATTACAGAATTTATTGCTACATGATTTACATATGCCCTACTAATACAGAAGCATTAACATATGGCAAAACACAAAAATAGCAAAAAAATGACATGAGGATTCTCACACTCTCACAGCAGATACCATGAAATACCATGACTAATCACATCACCAACCAATCAGACTTCAAACCTGGCAATAAAAAAATACCCAAATCAGGTTATGAATTGGCCCTGTGGAGAATCCAATGTGTCTGGTTGGCCTGTAACACAACTACGGTATAATAAAATCGCATGTTGGGGATCAAATTTTTTTTTTGGAGTGCAAAACAAAACGAGCTAATACCAGCTAGCATACCAGCTGCCTATTTCTGATACAATGAAATCGTGAAACAAAGACGCCTCAAAGGAAGCATGGAATACTGATGAAAATATTCCCACCTCCGCCATTGCATTGCGGTAATCTTCGCGAAGTTCTTCTTTGAGTTTTTCCTGCCTTTTCTTGTAATCATCACCTAGTCGAAATATCCTGGGAGTAGACGGCGGTCGTACAGCAGTTTGGATCGGCATCGGATTTCTGTCTGCTTGAGAACGTGATTGAGCCTTGGCGCTTGTGTCACTGGGCATTTGATTCTCTTTGTCCAGTGCCCGTACCTTCAAAAGTAGATGACAGAAATCACTTGGAGGTTGGGCAACAGATTTCTGACACAATGAAGACTGTTAGAGTTAATTTCACTGGGCTTTCTTTTCAACACTACATACCTTATTAATTTGCGATTGAAAACATGTTACTCTAATGACAAGTCGATAAAAAATCACTTATTGTTTCCTGGATAGTGATTAGTGAGGTCTGCCCAATTATCATCTTATGGAATGGACAGCGCAGCATAGCCATTTCATTCAAAAATACCGGTAGGCCCTAAAAACATATCGTGGGAATCCGGCGAAGCAGCCCGGTATCCAATTCCTCATAGGAGAACATGTTCAGATATTGCAAATTTCAACTTCACACAAAATTACCTGTCTGTTGAATGAATTGTTCGTGATAGAGGAAGGTGGGTTGTTTTGCAGTCTGTCCCTGTCGTAGGCTAATTTTGCCCGTTGTTCCTCGATGAAGCTCGCTAAATCCTCTCCTTCTTGCATCTTTTTGTGGTTATAATTTCCCAATGTCGCAATAAAATGTTTAATTCAATTCTCGTATTATGATTCGTAAATACTGACAAACCCAACGAATACACAGCCGTTGCTTC
The DNA here is from genome assembly GCF_051294905.1 of Botryllus schlosseri. Taxonomy (NCBI): domain Eukaryota; kingdom Metazoa; phylum Chordata; class Ascidiacea; order Stolidobranchia; family Styelidae; genus Botryllus; species Botryllus schlosseri. The sequence continues at coordinate 18,839,236 of NC_137245.1, read as the reverse complement.
TGGGTTAGCAACGTCAAAACAGCTTCCCGGGATACACCACTAGATGGCAATCAGCCGTGAAATTCTTCTGTTTGGCCTTTCTAACGGCAGTAGAGAGTAAAGACGATTCCTAGCTTTATTTTACGAAAATAAAATCCTTTCCAGTAAATTCTCCTTTTTCCATCCAACGAACGGTTCAACATTTATTCTCTGCACCATTTATGGCAAAAATATTGATTAGTATAGCGTGGTTACGTTGTGATGTTAGCATAGACTTTAGAAGTACACGATCGGTTCGGCTTACTAGCAATTTTTATCAGTTCAATACACCACAAAAATTTGCGATACAACGAAAAGATAGGAAGGCTTCGAATCGACTTGGAGCAGTCTTTAAAATCGACACCCACCTTGGCGCATACTATGCTGGTTTATTTGAGCACTCCTGGTCATTTGTCAGGTGTTGATACAATTACTTATAGGGTATTTAAACGGGCATTCTAATTGTTGATCTCGAAAATGTAGTGTCTGAAACATTGCCATTCTTTATCGAGAACAATGGCTCCCAAACTTTTTTGACTCATCACCCCCTGCCCTTACCAGGCTCAACATATCTTTGCCGCTCCGTAAGGATTAGAAGAAATCGATTAGGTTTCCTTCTACTTTTCCGTAGTATACAAGTAGGTCGTATCCACTGAAGTTCTTTTGCTTCTATATACTGCGGCTACTTTTTTTGCCCTTAGTGAGAATTTATATCTCCTCTATCAAAATCGCCCACTCTGTGAATCACTGATCTGACACTAGACCAGTGGTTCTCAACCTTTTTGGCTTCGCGGACCCCTTTTGACCGTCATGGACCCTCCCGGACCCCCTCAAGTTTTAGTTCAATTTTAGCTCGATTATGGTGCAACCTTTATCTGTCTTGTGCAAATATGAACTGTAGGCTTGTGATAAACAGCAAAATAATGATTTTTCTCGAAGATAACATCATACTATTCATGCAGAAATGGGTGGACTTTTATTATTTCAAATCTAATTTTGCTGCTGTATCTCTTGAAGTACGTGGTCGTGTTTTGAAAATCCGCGTCTTCGTTTTGATGTGAACGAGTGCCGAAAACCATTTCCGCAAAGACAGATGGAAGCTAATGCAATATTAATGCGTAACGCTTCTGACGATACTTTTGGTGTGATTGCAACATTTATGGCAACAAAATGAAGAAACACATATTTTATGAACATATCACTTCCAGCATCATTGGTTTATTAGCAATTTTATCACTTCAATACACCACAAAAAATGCGATACACTGAATAGACAGGAAGATGTCGAAGCGACTTGGATTTGTCAATGGAATCGGACACCCACCTTGGCCTAGGCGTAGTAAAGAGGAGGCATGCACACTGAATGAAAGTAAAGAATACAGTATAGAAAAAGAAAGCGACATCTAGCGCAGGGACGGGCAACATACGGACCGCGGGCCGGATACAGCCTACAGAGAGTTTCTACCGTCAGAGTGAAATCCCAATCTAAAAGTAGCGACAAATTTTATGCTCCAAAGCAGTGGCGGCTCGTCCTATAGGGCAACTGGGGCATTGTCCCACCTAAAATTCTGTTCAATAACAATTATTTACCATTTATAGATGCCCAACAATCAATATATACCGAAATCACAGTGAAACCCGCATTATTCTTGTGCGTTCGCTTGTAAATGCCCATACCTAGCGAAGTCTCCGCGAAAATCGAATTCTCTTCTGTGTTTTCGCTTTGTGAATGCCTAGCCGGGGCTCGCCCCGGTAGCGCTCAAAACAAGCTTTCACTGTCTATCCTCTCAAAGCCGCGCACAATAAAGAAACGGTGATTTACTCTCTCCTATTCATAAAATTATCGAGCAAGTGGGGCAACCTGCCTGCTTGCCCTTAATGTGTGATGTAACAATCGTGTCTATATCTGAACTCGGTTATCGTCATAAATGCGTTGAGTCGACCTTTGTTGGTATAGGTCGATTTTGACGATGCTTCGCTTTATGATAATTCTAGAAACTTGGTATGTTATGTCGTGAAGGTCGTATTTAACACTGCTCCAAGTTTCAGGGTTGCTACTTAAAGTGTAGGGTAGTAATTTCATTTCCAAAGTTGACTGCGTGCTGATCCGTCCGGTATCGCAAACAGATTTTACTCAAAAGCGGGTATTGGTCTCCATTGATTTTGACGATGTTCCATACCGAGATCGGTCATGACATTTGCCATAGTTGGTCGTAGTGTTAGTATCGATCGCCGTACCAAGTTTAAAGTTTATCACTGAACTATGTGGGTGGTAATTTCGTTTCCTAAGTCGAGTGAGAGCTAACTCGCCATTTATCACGAACAGATTTTACGCAATACCGGTATTGGTTTGTGTCGATTTTAACGATGCTCCATACATATATCCGTCTTGAGCTTCTGGACGGTATATCTTGATTTCAGTATCGAACGCTGTGCCAAGTCCCGAGGTTGACACTCAATGATTAGGGCATTATAATTTCATTATCGAGGTCGAGTATGGTAGGTCTAACGCTGACTACCGCATTGCGGATTTCACGCAAAAGCCGGCGTTGGTCTGTGCTAATTTTAACTGTGTTTCATACTGAGATAGGTGATGAGATGATGATCTCATGAAACAGTTTACTAAGATTCTCGGTTTGCATTCAAATATTTACTTTATTTTATATTCTCCAATGTCAATTTCACCGTGAAATTGTGGCCTTCAAGCCATTTGCTGACAACCCGATGTCAAGCGCGTTAGCTAGTTCGTTTTCGATGACGGCTAACAGCTGATCAATTGATCCGCCTATTCCTCAATATATTTTACGCAAAATTCAGTGTTTTTAGGCAAGACTCGGCTCTTATCAGCCTGGAAATTGTCCATTGATCTAATCGTACACGGGAGGAAAGCGCACTCTTACCTTTTCCCAACATATTGCTATAAAAAATGAAAGGCTGACGTATAAGCGAGGATAAAGACGCCATGTTATACACTTTCACACTGCTGGTGCCAGGGGACAGTGTCTCTAGTTCGACCAAAATTGGGTATCGTATCGTGATCTGAAGCATGTGGTTTACTGCAAACGCTGTCTCGATATTACCCGATAGTCGACATTGCTCGGCTCGAGTTGACTTGTTTATATTCTAATACATATTTTTCCGAAGTAGTTACCACTAGTGAACTTTTAAAATTCCTATAGTTGAAAAATCGCTTTCTATCAACTTTGCTGCAGTAATTAGACTCGATGCGTTAGATGTGCTCCCGATTCTCAACGCTCTCATTCTGGGTATTCCAGATTTCAATGAACTCGTCATTGAACATTTTGCAACTATGAAATCACGCCGCGCGCAATAGGCCTGCTGATAGAAACGATAAAATATGCAGGTATGAACAACTGTACTTGATATTTTCTTTCGAATAATTTGAAATACGTAGGTCTTGTTTACCATACTTAATGTATATACCCCATACAAACTGTGTGTGACCACCACGAAGTCACATTTTCACGTCGGAATACACTATTGTGACCATACGCGCCGACTTTTATTTTTATACGAGGTGGCGAAGTCTTGTGACGTCATAATTGTTCCATATCGATGACGTCATCGTCGCACTAAAACGCCATTTACTACATGCCGCTGGTTTACGTGCAGCGTTAAACTATTCGTGTGGCGTTTTAATACCGGCTGGTCATTAATATCAAACCATGCGGTCGAGTTATTAAATGTAATCTTAAAACGGTACGAGTATGATCATATGAAAATATAACTGCGCTACTAGTCCGTCCGACGGAATGCACCGAACAGAAATCAGAATTTACGTCACTGAGAATTCAAGCGCAATGCGCTGTGGTGTGATTAACGAAATACGCTACGCACTGGCCTGGCAAATTCGCAATTAACACACAACTCTCGAACATGAGGTTTCAAGCAGACAATAATGATGATTACAAACGCGAAATCGCGCAGCCAATCAATAATTGTCTCTTGCGATTTCTAGCTTCGCATTGATTAGCTCGCATCGCGGCAATTGTTTACAGATTAAAACAGCGATTTTGGCGGCATTGGTACATTTCCGATTTACGTTCGCGAAGTATTTTGGGAGTACATCGGTCAATTCGCAAATTCAATTTGCATGTCGACGGCCGCCAACACATACTAATTGACTTATGTGTTGACGGCTGCACAAATTTCCTTCTACGGCCGCTGGTTGACTAACCCTGGACTAGAACTAATTCCACTTCCCGGTGCATGCCGCGATCTTATCAATAGAAATTCACTGTCTACCAAATGCCCAATAGTTTAATATTCGATATTGTTGTTCTCGATACGAGTACATCTAGCAATCAAGTTGATCGGAATATAGGTTCCCGGCTCAAACGAATCGAATAAAATCAGAATTTGCGCCACCCAGAATCTCGTTATGCATCAATATTTGACAATGGCATGGCATCGCCTACTGCACTTTAATAACGAATGAAACACTGAAAAATGACTTTGTGCGGCAATTTCGGAGTACGAATATATCAAGTAGGAAACAAAAAATATGGATGGTTGCAAATGAGAAAGCGTGTATTCTAATCAGAATCGTTATGAATGGGTTTTGAGTTTGACATAGTATTGAGTAGCTGTCGTTGCGACAGTTGTTTTCTCATTATATCGGTGTTTAAGCTGTATTGCTGCATTTCCCGATTAATCTCACTGGCAAAGCCTTCTTAGAGAAACGAATATGCGCAGAAATGAATTCCAATTTGGAGGCACACACCAACACATCCTCCAATTTCGCGCTCCGATTACGAAGACTATCACACGAAGCTAGCTAGCTCAAGAATGGTTTTGTAAACGAATGTGGGCGTACATCATTTAGATTTTAAAAAAGCAGATCGTCTATTTGGGCGGATGGCCGGGAGAGGAGATCTAGGATGGTGTTCACGTTGACGATCTTACGCGTATGATGAGCTTGCCAAAGAGTCCGGTAGTGCAGTCAATTAGAGAGTCCCTGATCTCTGGTGAACAATTAAATACGCGCGCGTATTACGCAGTCTCGATGACAGTTTTCGCAAATCAAAATATCCGAACTTGACGGCACCGATTTCAGGTGGTTCAGACCTGTGTCGTCTTTTAGAGCTCAAACCATGATACACATCTTCTGATCGTTACGTTTAAGTATTAGCGGGAATCAATTACGTACGAGTCTCTTTGCATTCGATGTTATTCAGTTTCGTGATGTCGCTCTTTAATCAATGTAACATAAAACAATCACCAATTAGCGTAAACTCGACCGCATTGTCTCCAAACCAGCGAGAGATAGGAGCCAAAGCATGCTAGGCCCGAGACGCGATAGTTAAGCCAGCAATGGTATCTTTCGCACCAGGCCTATCGCAGATGCTCAATTGCTCATTGCTCATGTATAGCCTATGCCAGCGATGATATCGTGTACGCCAGGCCGAAGACGCCAATACAGATGCGATTGCGCAGGCAATCGATAGTATAGAGTGAACCGGGCCTATTTCAGATGCAGGCTTGTTCGAGACGCGATAAACCGGGCTAGCGACAATTGCCACGCGCACGGGAATGAATGACCTAATTTCGCGACCATCTCAGCGGGAGATCATCACAGAATCTTCTCATTAATTGACAACATGCTTCTCGCAAATCGGCCCGGCGGAACAATGATAATACAATTATTGAATTGCAACTGAATATTAGAGTTTGAATGGTCGTTTCAAAATGACATGGTTCCGCGTTTCAAAAGGTTTCGGTCCCCGAAAGCCCACTGGCTTCGCGCCTGGCACACGCGCGTATCGAACTCGCCGATTTCTCTAACGAGGTCGCGTCGATTCGCCTGATTAATAATTAATTATTGGTCACAAATCACTTGGGCGTTTGAGCAATTTGTACGAGGTGGCCGCCACCTCGTAAATATGGTCACGAGGTGGCTGCGCCACCTCGTAACCTCGTAAGTCGGCGCCTATGATTGTGACGTCATTTGGACAATTAAAATCGCGTACACCCCAGGCCCCACCACCCGATATTATCACGAGCCGCCACTGCTCCAAAGAATGGATCCACGTTCTCCAACCTGAGAAAGACTGTCATGAAACGACTTGTTCTGTTCGGGTTTACATATATATTTACGAGCAAACATTTTCGACCATGAACAATTGAACATTTAGAAGACAAGTTTGCATACCAATATAACTGGTGATATGAATTTCAGGGTTGGAGCGTGCTTTGATAGCAATGAAACATTCCTTGTTCTTAAAAAAATCAGCCTTGTCGATATGGCATCGGCAATAAGAATGCGCCAAATCTGATAGTCGAGCTTTAAGAGCAGGTACGCTATATCATTGTCCGATTTATGACGAGTGTCAGCCGAAAATATTCGGGTTCATTTCAATATCAATACTATTCAATTGTATATAAAGTTCTGTTCCTCCAAGTAGCGGTTCCTTGCATTGGGACAAATTGTGGAAATACTTCTGAAATTTCCATTTCAAACGACTGTTCACTAATTTGATGAGCGACTGACAACTTCAAATGGAGGTTTCGCAGACATTACGAAGTCACCCTGATTGACGTTACTATCTCCATATTTTTATTTTTTCTACAAACCCCAACAAAACGTCTCTAACAGCAACATGTTTGTATCAGCAGGTTATTGGAAAATTGGCAATGAAAATGAGTTACCACACTACAATAGTCCATGTCGGACGATTATTATGATGATATGAGTCATGAGGTTTTAGCAGTTGTGGTGCGAAACTGCCTCATGCTTTCTCAAATTAAAAAATAAAATTAAGTTATCAAAAATTTTAAAAATTTTGAGGTCTCGCGGACCCCCGGTTGAGAACCGCTGCACTAGACCATTAACGCGCCAATAGTTAGGTATATCTATCTATGTCAAATTGTCTATGCTCAAAGCGTTTAACCTTTGAAAGACTCACACATCGCTGGTAAGAATTAATCATACTACATACGAATTTAATCTACATATCACAAAAGGGTGAAGCTCATATTTATGCACCGCCGTGCTGTCGAGTAACAACTGTTCGCAATTCTTACGTCATTCCACCCACGCGGTCCTCCGAACTAAACTATACGACCGCTAATGAAATAATGGCATAAAAAGGAACTTTGCCAAATGTGGCCGCTGGCCATGCTGATAGACATTGCAATACTCATCACAGTAACGACAGACGAATCGCATAAATCCCATTTATGTGCGTGAAAAATTTGATCGAGGTTGTATGAAAAAGCCTACTAAGTAGGTAACAGTGCTCAAACAGTACGAATGCACTGCATGGAAGGCATTGAAATATTCAAATTTGGACTATAACCAGCACACCAGGTGCCGAGAACTGATGGCTATTTCAATGGCGCATACAGATCAACTGTTTTGCTTCAAACGAACGTTGTCAAGGGCTTTCTGGTTGGGCGGTTTGCCCCAGACGCTCGCCAAAACATCTTTCTCCCGTCTCAGATTGAGGTACAGCGGGTGGTCATCGTCGTCACTGGTTTTCGATATTGACGTGGATGCCTTGATAGCAGCAAACACAGTCCCGTCAGTATCACTCAAGTGGAAACTGTTTTCCATCCATTCCAATGCACCATGAGCTGCAGAGAGGTCAGGAAAGTCTGGAAGAGACACGAGACAGATTATATATTATTGCAATGTAATGACCATTCATATTGAGCCATGCTTCTTCATACCCGATGCCAGTGCATCAGCCAGGCCAATCAGCAACGCGGACTTACAGTCCAGCGCCTCGCTGGATGCAAGCAGATGCATTGCCTTTCGTCTGCCGATAATCTGTCGTAGTCTGCTAGCACCACCCCACCCTGTATTAGAGGCGATGATGTAATAAATAAAAATGACATATCTGCTCTACCTCCACAAGTCAACATGCAGTTTCAAATAGTGTAAGCGTGATAATTATAACGTCCGTTTCACATAGCAATTCACTGGCTTGTGGCAACTAATTATGGGTATGCGTTAGGGTTGCCATACGTCCGGAATTTCTCTGTTCAAATTTGCGTCCGGGAGGAATTCCTAAAGTATGCCAAATGTCCGGAATTTTGAAGGCTGGACGTAGGCTCATCATTTTTTCGTAAATCAACATAAAAACATTATTTTTTAGGAATATTCATGTTACACGATATTTTTGTTAGCGCTGTGCACGATTTACCATCACATTTATTGATTTTAATATGTGTACTACCGCCCTCGCAAAGACTACAATATAATATAATTAAAAACAACCTTCATTTACTGAAATAAGCCTAAATTGTAATCGCAAATAAAGGAGAATGGTATATTCCTAGAGATCGTCAAGGCCGTAGAAATGCTTTATTCAAAGATAGTGGTTCCAAACGTGGGGGTCGTTTGCCTTTATTCTGGGGTTAGCGAAGATGTTGAACGTAATCAGCTTCCAAAATAGCCCGTGAGTAAGTCCAGGCAAAGATGCAGACTTCTTTTAGTAATCAGCTCTTCGATCTGCACTTTTAAAAAAAAATTACCTGGATACTTTCGCACCTCTCGTTTCTCCGTCTAGTCTAGTCTAAATAGTTAGGACTTTTCATGGACATTGCTGCTACAATTTGTAATTGATAAAAAAATTCAGCAATAGACTTGATGAGACATATTGAACAACTCGTAAAAGGCAGTAAAACTGGAATTTTTCTTCACCTGGAGTTATGCCCATATTCTTCTGCACAAATTGTATCTTTGAATCTGGCCACATCAACCTAATGAAGTAGCAATCAAATTAAGGCAATGTTTCATTCACTACCTGTGTCTGTAATCGATTTAAAACCTATTAAATTAGTTATTTGTACTTCTGCGGTAAATTTTCAGATAGACAGTTCGGGGCTTTGACTGTTGTATTTGGACTTCACTGAATCACTGTTGTAAATTTACAATTCGCAAATCGTCATATTTATTAGCAGCAACCCAGAACATTGCCACAAAGTGCAATAGAACAGGTGCGGTCGTAAAAGTAGCAAATTGTTGATTTTAATGCTGTGGGAGTGGGCTAGCATTATTTTCTATGTGGTCACATATAAAAGGTCAACTTATCATGTCTTCCATACTCTTATGACTCCACGTCACAATAATTGATACTCGAACAGACAGGCGCCTAATACCCAATAATGCCAAGCACTAACCACAGAGGTACAGTGGCTGTCGGTGCCACCAACACACGTACAATACTGTACCTGAAATCGGCCGCTGTGACGATCTCAGCTCCACCACCCAGGGCAGGACCCCGAACAGCAGCAACAGTAATTTTTGGTAACAACTGGAACGCAGTCAATGTGTTTTGCATATACATACACATGTCCATACCATCCTTAATTGAAGTGGACATATGCTACAGAATCCGTATTTAATCTACATGCAACTGATATTCCAACCTCAAGACTCCCCAATTTCGTTGCTAAGCCCAAATCAAGCCCAGAGCAGAACGCGCTACCCTCGCCGCAAAGCACCACGGCCTTCGATCTCTCACAGTGACGTAGCTTATTCACAACCTCTCTCAACGCTACGATCATGGTTCCTGTAATAGTTTGGCTTTTTAGTGACTTCTAGGCATTGTAAAATGGTGTCGCGAACCTGTGAATGCATTCCTCTTTGTAGGATTCCTTATCGTAACCACGGATGCATCCCCTCTCGTGTCAAGATCTACGGAACCTCCTGCGAGAAACCAAAATCAATGATCCATCAACTGCACTGCAGAACAGGCGTAGAATTAGATGAGCACCTTTTGACAGACGAATGAATTTCTCCTCCATACGTTTGTTGTCATATCCAGATTCCCCGTCTTTGTACACCCAGTGATACTTTCGACTCAAGGGTGCCACAGGTATCCTACCGTGTGCTTGGCGACAAAGCATCCTCCCTAGGTGTGCTACATAATGTAACACTTAACAAATGCTATCGAAAATACAATGCTCTGGTGCGCTATCAGTTTCTAAATGACAAATATGGCTGTGTTAGTGTATATATTCAAACCAACAGCAGATGAGCTAGCCTATATATGATTTCACAGAAATGAACACAACCATTATCAAACCTATGCTATATCCCATGTCCGTCAATCCACAACTGTCCAGTGTTCAGCTGTTCCCGTACAGCAAATCATCATAGCACTCGAAATTTCTCTAATAATTACCAATCCCAAACCGCACATCAAGTATCGATTCACATTTTATCCACGGGCGTAATCCCGAGAATACAGAAACACTGGTTCATAATCTCAGCGGTAGTCTCGCATAACGCGAGCCGATGTAGATTAACTTTAGTGATAGCGCCGGTGTTTCTGTCCTTTTCGATGCAATAACAGACGTCATAAAACTCCGTGAAAGTAGTGGCCAACTCATAGAGATAGTCGCACAGAGTGTGCGGTGTAAGTTCCTCCGTGACACGGTACAAGACTTCCGCAAACCTGCAGATCACTTTCGCCAACTTCAATTCTTTCGGGTGGTCCATTTCGACACCTCCCTTCTCTGTAACAGCCTGCTTGATGGAGCCCAACTTCACATCGGCGTTACGACGAATTGATCGTATCCGGGTGTAAGCATACAATAAATACGCGGCAGTGTTTCCTCGGTCTTCTAACATTTTATCGAAGGAGAAAACATAGTCATTGACATAGCTGTGGCAGAGATCTGCATATTTGATGCAGCCGTAAGCCACAGCTTCTTCAGCAGCTTTCAGTTCCTGTTCTGTCAAAACTAGGTGCCTTTCTTTCTGAATTAGCTTTTCACGCGACCGCTTCAAGCCCTCGTCCAAGAGGTCAGCCAGACGGACCGTGTCACCAGAACGGGTTTTGAATTTCTTCCTATCTTCGCCAAGCACGACACCAAACCCTATGTGTTTTACGGTCTGTTTTTTGGGATCGTACCACCCAGTTAATTTGGCAGCACCGTAGATAGCTTCGAAATGAGAGCTTTGCCCCGAGTCAGCGACGTATATCAGCACGTCACCTTTCTCGTCAAATATCCTTTGCTTTATGGTCGCCAAATCGCTTGTGTCGTAGGTAAACCCACCGTCAGATTTGACGACGGTTAGCGGTGCCTGCGCGCCTGGGACAAACATCAATGTTCGTCCATCTTCAACTATTAGTAAACCTTTTTCTGTCAACTCCTGAACCACGTCGACCATCATGTCTTGATAAAACGATTCGCCCCGTTCGATCAAACCCTTTATTTGCAAGCGGTCGTAGATTTTCTGGAACTCGTGTCGCGACACGTCACAAATCAAATTCCACGCTTTAATGAAGTCGGGCTCTTTCGATTGCAATTTCACGACACACTGATAAGCTCTCTTCTTGAATTCCTCATCCGAGTCGAATCTTTTTTTCGATTCCTTGTAGAACGCTTGCAAATCGCCGATGGGAGGAGCTTCTCGACGAAAATTTGGAAATTTATCGTTCAAATGCGCGATCAGCATTCCGAACTGCGTGCCCCAATCGCCGATGTGATTCACCCGGAGTATGTCATAACCTAGATATTCGAAAAGTCGACTGATGCTGTCACCGATTATAGTTGATCTGAGATGTCCGACGTGCATTTCTTTTGCGACATTCGGTGACGAATAATCGATCACTAATCTCTTTTTTACCACAAGAGGTCTCGGCTTGGGACCGTTCAACAGTATATCGCCCACCGATTTCCTTATAAATTCTTCCTTCAACCTAATATTGATAAATCCAGGTCCTGCAATATCCACACTTTTAACCAGGTGATTCTCGGGAAGGTTTTCGACAATTTTCTGAGCAATGTCTTTCGGGGCCATTTTTATACCTGATTTTTTCAGTATGCCAGATATCCCCATTGCACTGTTGCATTGATAATCTCCAAACTTGTCATTCATATTCAACGTAACATGAGCTTGCTGAGAAGATATTTCCGGCAGCGCTTTGCTGATGGCCATTGAAAAGATCGTCACCAAATCACTACACACATTTGTCAAATACTTGTTCGACTGATACTCCATGATTTCTTCTTTCAGGCTTTTTTCTAATTGATTTCTTTGATACAGTAACTTCTCGCGCTCCTTCGTCATTTTATCAATATCTTCGCAGTTCAATTCTGTATGGTTAAATTGATAGGTCCCATTTTTCAATTGCTCAAGTTCTTTCATCAATTCATCAGTGCGTTTCTCCTGGGACGCTACCAAATTTTCAATACTTTTATGTTGACCATCTGTTTCATTAGACATCATAAAGCTTATGCTTACACAGGGTAAAACCTTTCAGCGAACTTTTTGCTGCAATCAGAACAGGTAGTTAGGCAAATTCAGATTGCATCACACAAAACTTCCAACAAAACACGCGTAATCACTCAAGCGAAGCTCGACTTATCAAACCATAGCCTTTACAAACATAACATGTCTCGGTAGTGTGTGCGAACGACCGAACGTTTTTAGTAGGATAAAACAATAAAACGACATAGGTATTGATATTTATTGATTAATGAATGTATATGATCATTCAATGAGGTAATAACGCTATCCAACAATTGATTTTACTGAATCCATGAACTGAATAAACTCGGTCAATGGCTGCAATCAGGAAATGAACCCGAATATTTTCGGCTGACACTCGTCAGGGGTAATCGTCAGCAACTAGTAGAGAATTCAAAAGAACAGCGTATCTCAACAATCGTAACACAGGAATTACGAACTTACATCAACGAACGTGGCAATTTTCACAGCACGTTGGTTCATCCTGTAACTATTCATGAAATATGCAATGGGTGGCTGACTTCGTTAGAATAGCATCTTCTCATAATAAAAATAACAATACGTCGAGATAACACTTTCTTTGATAAATTTGTGATCCGTCGAATTACATTTTCGGTAAATTTCCATCAACAATTTCGTTGTGTCGACTAAAACAGGTCATTTTGTGTGTAGCCTATGTGTATCATGAGTCGGCTTGCCGCAAAAAAAAACATCAAGGACAAAAAAATAAACTACGTCCTTTTCCGATTTGACTCCCGAAATACCCGTATTGTGTCGTTCAGGCCAACATTTCGCCATTTGTCGTGGCTTTTTTGGCCATTTTAGGCTAAAATTGAGGACCAATTGCCAAAAAGGAGGACATTTAGGCGAAGGGAGGACATTTCTTTAAAAAAAGAGGACAAAATCTCCTAAATGAGAACGTAATTGGTAACCCTATCGTTGGGATGCTTTAGTCTAGGGGTGTGAAACATGCACGTGCGCGAATATTATACACAGGCATTTCGGAGCTGACCCTTTCGACACCGGTACACATGAAGACACGAAGTTTTTGCAAACATACGGCTGGGCAAAGTGCGGTACCAAAAAGATCCGTGGCGAATAAAATGATCGTCGCTTGTTGCCCAAAACATTCGATATACCCTATTGCTAGATTTATCCGGTTGTCGAAATGGTCGGCGCCGAATACTCCCATCCTTGCAATCTGAGACCCGCAGAGGAAAATAATGCACCCCAATTTGCAATCCCGTTCATCACATAGGATTCACAGAACATGCGCTGGTTAGTTGCACATTCTCCATATCACACATGCCCGTAGAACGTAGCATATACTAACATTACAAATCCATATAGTATATTTCGTTGTGTTAGGCATGGGTCGCGAGATGCCAACTACTACAACTCAGATTTGGGTCACGCTCAAATAAGTTTACAGCCACTGTTTTATCATTACAATAATTATTAGATCAAGATATCGTATACTCCGTGAAGTTTAAAATGTCCGCGACATCCGCTCCACCATAACTCTACCGGTGGAGTTCGGTATATATCAGGGGCGGGCAACATACGGCCCGCGGGCCGGATCCGGCCCGCGAAGGGGTTTTGACCGGCCCGCCGAGAGTTTTTACTCTGAAAGTGGAATTTTATTCTGAGATTATCGACAAATTTTATACGTCACAGAATGAATCCAAGTTTGCCAACCTGAGAGAGATGGCCGGACGTTGCTCTGTTCGGGTCTACCTACATTGTCGACCATGAACCAGTGTTGGGATGACTCGAGTCTCCTTGAAAAAATGACTTAACTTGACTCGACGCTTCAGAAATGCAAATTGACTCGTGACTCGAAGCAAAATTTACGAGTCAATTTCAAGTGATCAAGTAATCGATGTCGATTAAATCGCTGTATCTTGTATAAGTTCGAATTGATGATGATGATGATGATGATGATGATTGCCAACCAACGAATCAATGATTGTGCCTACATTGTTATATCACAAATAAATTGATCGCAAACGCAGTGATCGGAGCTTATACAACAGCTTGCATTGTCGTAAACTTGCTCACCTCAACCAACCCTCTTGTATATAATTTAAATCAAACGAATATCGCTCATTCATTTATAATTGTATATCGTGGATAAGTAGCAGGGTAGGGTATTGGACTACATCATTCTTAAACTTTCTGAGGTTTAGTATATTATCCTGTATTTTGGCTGATATTTAAAGACTGAGGCTATACAGCTATACTTGCGTAGTTGAGCAGTTCTGCGTATGCGTGAGCGATACAGCGCCTTTTGCACGTATGATCAACTCTTTATTCGTTCCTCACCATCTGTACTTGAAACAGTTAGCAAAATGTAATGACTTTGAATCATTGTCTAGTACTTTGAAATTCCAACTTGACTTGACTAGTGAATTGACTCGTGAGTCGTGACTTGACTTGACTCGACTTCACTCGAGTCACCTCCAGAAATCGAACGACTTGACTTGACTCGAGTCGCCTTTGAAAATCGAGTGACTTTAACTTGACTGAGTCAAAATGTGCAATGACTCGAAATGACTTGTGACTCGATGGTAGTGTCTTGATCCCAACACTGCCATGAAAATTAACTAGGAAGGCTGCGTTCCAATATAACTGATGTTTGCGTGCAGTCTTTACTGAGGGTTTTCGCATACGACATGTAACCAGACTTAAAAAAAACTAGTTGACAATATTGAAAGACCACATAGATGTCTGATTGAGTTCAATAGCTGTTGTAAATAAATTCATTAAATAGGCCTACTGTTTTTGCTTTAAACTTGAAGTTTACATTAAATACAATCGATTCCTTGTATAGGTGGATAAATACGCGATTAAGGTATAATGTATATATTCTGTAATCCGGCCCGCCAAGTGCTTCATTTTCCCATATCCGGCCCGCCGACCGGAGAAGTTGCCCGCCCCTGGTATATATGGTTGTGTCTGGTCACAATACCAAACTCGCCGTTACAATGCATCATTCGAGCGAGATAGTGTAATGGTTATGCGTCCGGCTTCTCGAGCGGTAGGTCATGGGTTCGATCCCCGGCCGGGTCATACCAAAGACTTGAAAATTGGTATCCGCAGCTATCCTGCTAGGCGCTCAGCAATCACGGATAGCATGGAGGAGAAAAAAAACGGGGGCGCAGACTAGATGACCTCATGGGGCCGTATCGCAACTCCGTCGTCAAAGCACCTCGATGGTGCAGGCGAAAAAGAATATCATATCTCTCTCTCTCTCGAGACTGATTTTGGGGGTTCCGGGGCCACGAGCGGAATAAAATTTATATTTTCGCAATCAGTACCGCGGTACCTCTCGATTGATATACCCGGTTTAGAAAATTTAATGCTCGGCAAACCGGTCAAAAATTACCGTCAAATTGCCTTCAGCCAAATGGAAAGTGTGACGTGAACCAATTTCACTGAGCCGTGAGATTTGCTTGTGTCCACAGCTCCACATCATATAGGACACTATGATGACACTTTGCAATGCGAGACCTCGCCGTTTTGAACTGGAACAGCAGAATAGTCACAATGATTTGCAATAAATATTATTCATTATAATGTTTGGTGTGAAAATAACATTTTATTGGCGTGGGTTTTTTTAACACTCTTTTTTGATGCGCATTCCATTTTGTACACCAACAAATACTCTATAGAATGTATTCGATGTTTACATAGCTAGTTAGATGTGTATTGTGGTGGATTTCTGTTTTTATAAATCAGTGAAAATGTTGGGTTCGGCGAAGGCTTGAAGACTAGCGTAACTGTTCCGCAGGTTAGGAACCGCTGATATATAATAGACATGTAAAAGGGTTGTCGCGCAATTGCGCATTAGGCTACCGTCAATTTAAATATATATATATATACATATATATCCAGGGCCGTAACAGCACTTCGTCAGGCCCCCCAAAAAACTTTGGTCTTGGGCCCCCCATAGGGTTATAGACCGAACGTCTGGGGGGCTTCGCCCCCCAGACCCCCCTCCGGCGATACACTGTTTACCACTATTCATCATATTCATTGGGATTTTCTTTAGTGGATCAGCTTTTGTCGCCTAAGCGCGCGAAGCGCGCAGAATTTCTAGTATTCATGATTTCATCGGTCAGTATGATCGGGAATTGCATACGTTGTTATCAATTTTTATCTTCTCTCTGCTCACGTAATCAGATTTGCCGGTAGAGCTGAGTGAGGTGTGTTTGAAAAGGTAGGACCACTCAATAATAATTAAACATCTTCGGGCGTATACCCGTTGGCAGGAACAAAACAGCATCTCGTCAGGCCCCCAAAAACGTGGGTCTTGGGATCCCATAGGGTGATAAAATGACCCTCCCCCCATCACGTTGTTCGCGTTTGTCACGAAATTACCCGTACCGTATTGTGAGCCAGGGCGAAGCGCGAAAATTTTCGATAATTTATGATAAAATCGCTCAATCAGATCGGCGACTGCATATATAATATATGCTATCAATATATTGTCCTGTCTACTCACGTAATCAGATTTGCCGGTAGAGCTGAGTGAGGTGTGTTTGAAAAGGTAGGACCACTCAATAATAATTAAACATCTTCGGGCGTCTACCCGTTGGCAGGAACGAAACAGCACCTCGTCAGGCCCCCAAAAACGTGGGTCTTGGGCTCCCATAAAGTGATAAAACGCCCCCCCCCCCCCATCACGTTGTTCGCGTTTGTCACTAAATTACCAGTACTGTACTGAGAGCCAGCGCGAAGCGCGAAAATTTTCGATAATTTATGATAAAATCTGTAAATCAGATCGGCGACTGCATATATAATATGCCATCAATTTATTGTCCTCTCTACTCACGTAATTAGATTTACCGGTAGAGCTGAGTGAAGTGTCTTGAAAACGGGAGGGCCCGTAAATAATGATTAAACATCTTCGGGCGGGCGGAACCGTTGATATGACTTCGTTACATGATGTTATTTCGTGACTTCCAGTCTGCTATATCAAAAAATATAGAACCGCCCAAACGTAGGCTTCTAAACTAAGAGAAGCACACGATTTCAAATTGGTATTTCTTCACTGGCATAAAATTTTACCCAGCGGGATGGTATTTGTCTTGTGAGGTTCAGATTGAAAAGACAGGAATATTCGGCGCCAGTCATTTAGGCGCCTATGGACAATTAAACCTATATGTATTTTGTATATATAGCGAAGTCTTTGATCTGCATAAGGGCATAGACCTTTTCGGCCAAGCTTTTCTCGCTGCCCAATCGTTCTGGCACACTTCTTGGAGTCGCATGTTATATGGCCTAAAACTTGATTGTATGTCTTGGTGGGTCGTCGCGCGGTAATGGCCCAATACCGAATAAGAAAGATATACGGCTACGTGAATTCGCGCGCAGCGCGAAAAAATTTTGAAAAAATTGCATAAATTTTCAAAAAATACTCTATGATTTATGCTAATTCAGGAAATAATTTTGGGCCCCCCATCGAGCTCGGGCCCCCCCCAATTGGGGGGTTTGGGGTGCGGCAGTTACGGTGCTGTATATATCAACGGCACCCATTAAGTAACGGCGTCATCGAAAATGAATATGTGGACTGTTCGGAAAGCCCATACATAGATCTGCATTGAGCAATCATTTACAGATTATATGCACACCTACAGAGTACACATTATCTCCCGTCAGCGTTCCAATACAAATATATAGCCTATTATTAAAGTCGTGAAGTTTACAGAAAACTCATTGACTTCATGCCTAATGTATAGGTGATATAGGCTATTTCGCTCTTTGTCAGTATTGCTAGCTGACTACTAAATTGGAGCAATGCATAGTAAAATTACGGGAGATATCGATCTTCGAGGAAAAATATGCCTCGTCACCGGAGCGTCAAGGGGTATTGGAAAGGGAATTGCGATACAGTTGGCTTTGAATGGAGCGAAATGTTACGTAACCGGGAGGAAGTTGGAAACATTGGAGATAATAAAGCAAGAGGTAGGATTTGGGAAATGTAGAATCCGAACACTTCAGGCATAAATCCAATCTTGTTAGGTGTCTGAAAAACACGGGACTGGAGTGTGCATTCCCGTGCAATGCGATCATTCAGACGATGAACAAGTGGCAAAAGTATTCGAAGTGATTGCTAAGGAAAACAACTCTCAGCTCGACTTACTGGTTAACAATGCTTATGCCGCTGTTGAAGTAAGCCAATCGAATGTAGAGCACACATTATTGCTCTCTTATATCACCATGCGAATTTTGCGTAATACAGTATATAGCCAACAACATCACGAAGAAGTTCTGGGAACAACCTCTTGATGGTTGGGATACGATAAACAATGTCGGACTAAGGTAAAATATATTTCACACTCGTATCAACTGTCTCCCAAGGTTAAGTGCGGGTGTCCGCGATGTATAGTATGGCTCTCAAATTGGGTCATACACGGTATTTTATGGACCTAGGTAATTCTGACGTGCTTAACATACTGAAGCCGACTATTATGGTAGCTCATGACAGGGGTTCTTGAAGTATGGGTCGCGAGTCGCGACCTAAACATTGGTCACCAAGGGTATAAATTTGGGTGGCGACAGCACCAGAGCGATCTTTAAATATGTAGGTTATGTATTATTTGCTAAATTTCTCTCACCTATTCAGTTTTTTCGCGCTTCGCGCGACCTCAAGTGGTTAGTTTGTACTTACATCCACGGTCACTGCTATGTTCAGTTACTTATAGTCCAGGGGTTGGCAGACCTGCTTCATGCGCGAGCCGCATATCAAAAATATTAGCTTTAAAAGAGCAACAACACAAAAATAAGAATTTATGGTGTCACAATGTAATGTAGGGTATCGAAAGAAGTTATTTATTGTGTTGAGACACAATGCGCCTCCACTTGAGCTGCAAGATGTTTGAAAGCAGGCTGATACGACGTCTAAGCACTGCGGAGCAGTTACCTCAAGTGCTAATGAGAAATTATGGAAGATTTCAGCTCGGTAATCTCGACGACATTTTATTAGCCAAACTCAGCAGCTATCCTTTCCAATACAAATGGAAGAGCCGTATTCACCATTGCTAGCACGGAAATGATCGTTACCTGCGCTGACGTAAGTAATAATCAAGTTCATTGTTCAACACAATGAATTATCATTGATTGATGACCAGGCATCCATTGTTGCAGGTGAAACGTTTATGTGAGCTCGATTCGAGAGTTCAATTGCAAATCCCTAAACCTGTTATGCCACCTTCACCTAAATTTTACAAGTCTTGCGTAAACCACAAGGAAAGTTAAACAACACGAAAACAACGCATATTGTTAATGCGCATTAAAATGCATAAATTTATAATAAAGGCACCGCTCTACAAAAATGGTGAAACGCACGCTCAATTATAGAGATTGTAGAGTACAGTCGTCGAGCATGTCCGCATTCAAGTCGAAATACAAGCAATTTTTATAAATCAATACTAGCCAGTCTTCAGGATTACCGGACCACGACCTAACATCGACCTCGCCCTCCGCCGCATGCCACCTCATTTTGTCGCTTGCGTCTTATATTCTCTGCAATACTTTTCATTCAGTGTGCATGTCTCTTATTTACTTCGCCTAGGCTAAGGTGGGTGTCTGATCTTAAAGGCTACTCCAAGTTGTTTCGACACCTTCCTATATTTTCATTGTATCGCAGTCTTGTGATGTTTTGAAACGATGAAAATATTAATAAACCTGATTGATTGATTGATTGCGGGCATAGTAAACCTGTTTATGACTCATATGCCGTCTGAATTTGCACTTGAGCTTGACCTGGATCTTGAAAATCACTGAAGCGTGACCAAAATTAACAAATCCCCTCTGAAAACTCTCCAGAACACGTTTTGATGTTTAAAACGGTAAAAATTTACACAGAATATCGTACATGTCGACTTCTGATGTTCTGGCAGATTTTCCGACAATATTTCCCACTCGGAAAATATCTGAAAATTTTAGGTGATAACCATATTTTCATTTTTTTATTTTTATTTTATTTTAACAAACCGAAATTTTGAGTAAGGTACCAAATGCATCGGAAAAGTCTCGGCTTTTCAAAAAACATAGTAGAAATCGGTGTCAGAGACATGCCATATCATATATGATACACCCACCTCGTAAGGGTTAAATGCTTTAGTCCAGGGGTGTGCAACGTGCCGGTGCGGGATTGTTAGACGCAGGAATTTCGGGGCCTACCCTTTCCGCACCGGGACACATGAAAACGTGAAGTTTTGTGCAACACGCGGATGGGCAAAGTGCGTTGCTAAATGGATCGGCGGCGCTAAAACCTTGGCACAAAATCACCGTCACTGGTTGGCCAATGGTCTGCACCGAATAGCCCCGTCCTTGCACTCTGAACCCCGCAGTACAAATGCTACCAGCAGAGGAAAATAATGCCCCTCAATTTGAAATTTCGGGCATCATACATGTCTCATGTACTGTGTTACATATATAACTGGTTGTCTGCATCTTCTATTTCGTGAATGTCCGTAAAAATATAGCATAGGCTACTAACATTACAAATAATGCATTCATTTCGATGTGTGAGGCTTGGGTCGCGATCCGAGATACCTATACAACTTGGATTTTGGTCGTGGACCAAAAAGTTTGAGAATCACTGTCATATGACGTCATTAAATTATTTCTAGAAATCATTACCGTTGTTCTGTGCATGCCGCAAAGTTGATGGTGGAGAAACGCCAAGGTCTGATCATCAACGTGTCGTCAGTTGGGGGGCTGAGATATGCTTTGTCAGTACCATATGGAGTCGGAAAAGCAGCGGTAATCATAGAAATGAGGAGTGTATTCGTATATCTAGGCCTACCGAAGCCTTTTGAAGAGATAAAAGTGGATAAAATTGTCCTTCATTTGAGATTTGTAAATTTTGACATCATTTTGTTGGTTTTGTGCAGTGCACTTTAAACTATATAGGCTACGCCATTGGTGGTATTTTATTCCTCAATTCAAACTTTACATCCTTGCCATACCTACGAGACTACAACCAGAATATTATATCATGCCTGTATAGCCAGCCAGAATCAATATAGGAGCCCTTCGTCTTCAGAAAGATCGAATGGCTCGAGACTGCGCTCACGAACTTGAAAAGTACGGAGTCGCTTTTTTATCCCTGTGGCCCGGCATCGTACGAACAGAATTTATTGAGGATATGGTGAATAAACCAGGCGGTTCTGGGGTATGATTCAACTTAAAATCGCCTTTCGGATCAGTTAACTAGAAATGCTGCGCATTTTCGTACCAGGTATTTCCAAAGTCTGCCGTGGAAAAGGGGGAAACACCGACATTCGTGGGGAGGTCTGTAGCAGCCCTTCTATCAGGTACAAATTCCATCACTGAGCGTGTCCAGAGGTGGTCAGTATCTCAGTAACGAAGTATCCTACTTTTTCGAACTAGGGACCTATACGCCAGTATAGGTTTCAACTGTAGTTGCATTACATATTCAAGCGTTTATGTTTTTAGACTACTTGCAGTTCTACTTGAGCAGTTTTAGGACAGAACTATTGACTTTTTCATTTTGGATTATTTAAACTAGAACGTAATTTCGGGATATGTTTGCAGCAGCATTTTTTATTGTGAAAATGTCATAACGGCTCGAAATTGCCCCTGTATCACCATAACCGAAGATATTTTCGTACATCGAAGCTATTGGTGGTGTCATTATTACATGCTCATTTTGCGCCAGGAGCCAACACAGGCTATTCCTTTACTTCGTTACATCTGCCAGTCAATCTGGTAATATCCATGCCATTATAGCCCGAGATACAAAAGACCGACGAGGTGATATAACGACGTTTCAAAACTAAGATCATAATCTGCCACGCATGACTTAGTCTTAAGATGCTATATGACACCGTCAGCGGCACGACTTCTCGCGCTCATTGGATATAAATGTTAGGGATGGTGTGAACGTTAGGTTCACGTTCGCGTTCTGTGCGTGAACCTTGAAAATTTAGAGGTTCACGTTCACAAACGAACCTTGCTATAGGTTCTGCACTGTGAACCTTTTTCATATATTACAATTTTCACTTCATTATAACATCTTTGGTTGAAACTCATTGCATTTCAACTGCGGGCCACTCTATGCATAGCGCGGGCAGCATAAAAAAAATCAACACTAAACGAGCATGCACCTTGACAATCTCAAAAATTTTACTTGCTTTGTTACAAACGTTTGCTCAAAATATCCAGCTTTCCGTGTATGGATATATAGTGACTCTGCTCATCAAGAGCTAAATACACTGCATGCATGCTTAACCAACCAATCAATGAAATTGATATCGTTGTCTGATGTAAATAATCTAGCAGGGATCAATCTTGATTTTATATTTTTATTGTATCATAAAAACCAAATCCTTGCGATTGGATTGTTGGCTTGGCTACCGCTGTATAACTTGTTAATTGGGTAATTCGTAATAGCGGTAGCAAATATACAAACCCGTTATACACTCTGCTCGATATCAACGTAACAATAGTCAGATACCGAATACATTGTCGGGTTTGTTTGTTTTGTGGTATTCATGGTGTTTGTGGACTACTATGGTCATTGGTCGTTTACACCAGTAGTTCTCAACCTTTTTCACCTCGCGGACCGGTAAAATTTCAAAAAATGTCTGGCGGACCGGTGAACTTTCAAAATTGAAATGAAGCCAATATGTAAACTATGCAACTGTTTTTTGCAATTATATGGTGCTAGAGAGTGAGATTTGGAGGGTTTTGATCGCAATTAAATATCTTCATGATGGCATCCATGATCCATGTGATTTTATGGTAGTGAGTCTGCTGAGTCGAGGTAAAATTTCCTTGTCCAGATAAACGTGCTACCGTCGAGAGTCGTTTACAGTCTTTCGCGCCGAAGGCCGTTTCGGAGTGGAACCAAGACCTTGTCGTGCTACCTTGCCTATTGCCCACTGTCACCAGCCGCAGGCTACTCTGGCAACTACGAATACAATGCTTCCCGCAAGAAAAAACACCTTACAGCAGCTATACCGGCCATGCGCAAATCCGAGCCGAAAAATTTCTTCGTCGGCTCGCACCCAAAAACGTTGGTATTGGGCCCCACAGGGCGATAAGCAAAACTTCTGGGGGCTTCGCCCCCAGACCCTCCGGTCGAGTGGTTGTTTCCACCTGTACTTGTGAGCATATTCATTCTACTCAGTGTGAGCAGAGAGTTTATGTAGCCTAATCGCGCCAATGGCAAAAATTTTCGATCATTCATGCCGGAAATTTTCTCGCTTCCGAATTTTTGGCACAACTTTCGGAGTCCCATGTTAGCCTAAACTTTATTATGTGTTGGTACGTCGTAGCGCGTTAATGACTGACGCCGAAATGCCCCTTTCTATAAACCATGCGTATTTCTCGGAGAAGGGCACCAACAAGCAAAAACGCATTTAGTGACACTAAATCGCGCAAAGCGCGATAAGAAATTGAAACAAGTTTAAAAAAAAACGTCATGATTCATGTTCATTTGCAAAATAATTTTGGGCCATTTTCAAGCTCGGCCTCTCTAGAATTGGGCGGTTTGTGGTGCCCCAGTTACGGTCCTGCACAAAATGAGAGAATCGAAAACGAATGATCGCGCAAACTGCGCTGTGTAGCGATGAGTCAGCTCGTATCTTTTCTGTACTTGTCGCCTTCAACATTGCATCTTGAAATTAAGGTATAAAACTGTAATATACCTGGCGGACCGGCAGGAATGTCGTCGCGGACCGGCACCGGTCCGCGGACCGGCGGTTGAGAACCACTAGTTTACACCAGACCGATATTCTTCTGTCGACTTATAGCACAGCCCACTTCTAGGCTTTTTGTAAGACACCGCTTAGGCGGATGAGGTGGCGAGGAGGAGCCTATAGATAAACCTCCAACATTTATGTATTGGAATTATGAAGTCGACCTCGGACTGGAACCCGCAACCCATTGGTATTGCAAGCGCGGATTATACCACTGCGCTATCTCTTCACACTCACACTCGAGCGAGATAGTGTAATGGTTATGCGTCCGGCTTCTCGAGCGGTCCCGGCCGGGTCATACCAAAGACTCGAAAAATGGTATCCGCAGCTATCCTGCTAGGCGCTAAGCAATCACGGATAGCATGGAGGAGAAAAAAAAACGGGGCGCAGACTAGATGACCTCATGGGGCCGTATCGCAACTCCGTCGCCAAAGCATCTCGATGGTGCAGGCGAGAAATAATATCATATCTCTCTCTCTCCCTCTCATTGTCCGCTCTGGCCTAGACCGTTATTGCGCAAGCTTATATTCCCTTGCAAGTCCTCGTCGAAATTGTTGGCATAGCGACGCAACACATTGATTTCACGGTATTATTATATCATTTGATTGCCCCAGTTAATACATTTGACGACGTTTAAAACGTCAATATGTACTTCAGCATTGACATTATGTAGCCCGAGACGTCGCTAGATATCGTGCACTATTACTTCACTGAAATGTAGGGTTGGAATTAGCAATATGACGTCATGTGACGTCATGACGTTCACGTTCGCGTTCACACAGAACCTTTCAAAAAGGTTCGCGTTCACACGAACCTGAACCTTTCAGAGGTTCACACCATCCCCAATAAATGGATTTCGGAGACGACTAAAACTGGCTTTTCCTCAATATTCTGTCAGACGAATCGGATATGGATTTTGTTTCGGACAGTTGTAACTTTTGTTTCGGTTTGGATTTTTCTGGCCAGAAATAATGTCTTTTGATTTCAAGCCGAAAGAAAATATCGCTAGCTCGACAACGAAACACGGGCAGTGAGCACCTTGTGATAGGATTGGTAGCACTTTTAAGCGTTGTTCTGTCAAAGGACCCAACATATATAAATCAGTCAGCCTTTGATAAAGCTACGCCCTCATGTAGGCCTATCTTATAGCCCAGCTCTGCGATTAGGGTTCTCCGAAAAAATAGTTACTCAATTCGGATTCTGGACGAGAATTTGAAGATTCGCAGGAATTTTTGGATGAGATTCTTCGGATTCGGACGAACACTCGAGCTGTCGGATGGATTCGGATTGTCAGGAATAGAGATATGCGGGTAATAGTTATTTTTTTACTCCATTTCCGATCCTGATGCATCAAATATACGAATCCTGATCCATTCTTGGTCCTGCTTTCGCTCCCTTATCTAAATATACATATACAAAATAAGTCTGTATGACTTTGTACCCAATGTGCCCATCATTCCCTATGTCCCTATTGCGTAGGCAGGATAATATATATGTGATGAATCAAAACAAATTGCGGTTTCCTTTTTCACGTACGCGTTATAGTCGCTAGTGTCAGACGCGTTGTTAATGACGCATGATCATTGAACGAACATGTCAACCAAAAATATCACGAAACATAGATGCCATATCCGTTGACATTCGTTGATAGGCTACATAATGTTCGGCAATCTGCAGAGTGCTCATGAACCGCTCACCACTATATGACATATTCGACAGTCATGACGTCATGGGCGATTGGAGTAATTACTATAGGCAAGACTGCGATTCCAAATGATCTTGGTCCTGATGCCAGCAAAATCGAATTGTGTTATATTACCGCAGAACCACATCCACAGATTATGGACAAGACTGGAAAAATTATTTTGACATGGGATATCGCACGGTCACACGGGATCACAGATGAATACGGTATTCTCTTGCAGGTAGGATATCTGAAGAGTTGTGGTCTAAATCTATATTTTTCAGGAGAATTTCCTTCCTCGATTTTGCAAGTGAACAGGATATTACGTGGAGCCGGATACAAAAAATTGGCATCATACATACCTGACTTTATCAGGCTACCTTTTTGGTTAATCATAGCGGGGCAAGCCCTCCGCATAACTGCATAATCAAAGCATCTTCCCAGAATCAGACGAAAACACTGATTAGTGAACCGTCATACTGGCAGTATAATATATGTATATGTGGCTATGGCTGAATACTAGAGAGTTAAAAAACTAATTGCATTTCCATACAGAAGCCTCGACCTGCAAGAGGGCATGCAAACTCCTAGCTATATTCCTTAACGTTTGCGTTTCATGAAAATGTGTTTGTTCGTCATCATTAGACTAGATTGCAAATACCAGGTTGTTATCATTCTTGCTTGGCCCCTTGTACAAGCCAGTGCGTCCCAACCGGTGGGTCTAGTGCAGGAGTCGGTAACCTTTTTCGTTCAAAGAGCCAAATTGGCCCTATATTTTCCATTGTAACTATCAAAGAGCCATACACGTTATTTAGGATACCATATTTTAGAATCGGGAAAGGAGGACATTTCTATTAAATCATAAAAGTTAGTTGACCGAAGTCGAAAACAGCTAAGTTTGTTATAGTTACTGGAAATCTTGTTGTGTTGACTAAAAAAGGTCATCACTTTGGCTCGAAACCCGCATTATGCACTTTTTACGATAGTTATGGGGTGTTGAGGTTGACTAAGAAAAAAAAGGTCATTTTTCGGATTTTACTCTCGTGCACCCCGCCGCCTATCTTTTAGGTCGAAACGTCTTTCCTGGTCTTTTGTCAAAGTGGCATAACTTATCCCGAAAAGAGCCATATATGACTCGCGAGCCATAGGTTCCCGACCTCACGTCTAGTGGGTTGCGAAGCTAATTCAGGTGGGTCGTGAAGAATTTCTAAATGTCAAAGGTTTCTATTAAATTTTCCAAATGTTCCAAACACCGTATTTTCTCAAGATTAGACGAGCAAATACACGTTTGCCTTCTCTTAATTATATTGTTTTTGCGTCCATACGCGCCATAAGCCACGTTCCCGTGGTCACAATAATTCGTCAGATAAGTTCTCGTGACAGTTATTTTGATTGGAGCCTGAAATCGGACAGTGCGTTATTGATGTCTGAGAATTGGAATTGATTATTTCCTTCAAAGGCTTTGCGAAGGTTGGTCGCGATAATCAGCAAACGATATGTCGCTATAATCAGCAAAAAATTGCCAAGTTACTGACAAAATCCCAAATTACTGATAGGATACGGGCTTTCTCGTTTGTTTTTGTTTGCGGTATAATAATAAAATAATGTTTTTCGACTATAATGGTCATTTACACCAGGCCGATATGCTTTTTTTTATTGCGCATCTGCTGACTTGGAGCACTGCCCACTTCCAGGCTTTTAAAGACAATTCTTACGCATATCGGCTAACGAGGAGGAGCCAAGACTACCCCCTTCGTTTGTATTCAACCCCCAATTGGGGGAGAGCTCGAAGGGGAACCAAAATGACCTCTTGAATCAACATAAGTCACGGAGTATTTGTTTGTAGAGTTACTCGACATTTTTCAAATCTGATAGTGATAGCCTACCGTAATATAGCCAACTGTACTAGGGTTAGACTACCATATTTTGAGTTCCAAGTCACATAATATATAGTATAGCGGACGAGAAAACGGGTAACTTAAATATTTTTAAGGGAATTATTATTGGGTTGACTATGAAAGGTCATTTTTCAAACTCGACTCCTGAAAGACCCGCACCCACATAATGACTGTTGGCGATGACCATTTTTATAGTCAACCTTGCCGTCACTGCCGGCTGTGGAAATCCAGTTCACGCATCATTTATGGCATGTCCGTGTACTGTACAATCGCCTAGCTCTCAAATATATAAATGAGGACGAATTAGCAAAATGGTGGACATTTGGGCGTCCCCGAGGACATTTTCGGTTTCTTCAAAAATGAGGACAAATCCTCCTAAAGCAGGACGCATGGTATAACCCACTTTACAAGTATACAGTTCCTAATCGATATAGCCTACGCCCGTATCCATCTATCAGGGGTCGCGACAAAAGAGCCTTATTGACCCTAAATTTTTAATTGAAATTCACTAAGAGCCAGACATCGATGTCACCTGTTACGTCATCATCGAATATCCGTGACGTCATTAAGGCCCAAGATCAAAGTTAACTAAATAAGGCAGCGGTTCTTAACCTTTTTCATATCGTTACCCCCAAGAGGAAAATGACGGGATGCAATTACTCCGTTTCAAAAAATAACAAATTACAGCGTGCACTCAGTTAATTGTAAAACAACATAAAGTGACGTCATAATGTACACTGAAATGCCTGTTAAAATATCAAGTCTATGGGAAGGCTGATGCTGTTTTTGTGTTATCCAGAGTGGTCAGGCAAAGGGGAGGATCATGTAAATGTCAATCGCAAACATATATTTCGATATTTCGTTTTCATTGATACCATTGCAGAAAATCCTATTTCACAGCAATAAGTTGAAGGAAATTCAATCAGAAAGTTCAATGCCATAATGACAAAGATTGAGTATTCATTTTGAAGGCGAACCCAAAAGGTTCCAATATCTCCCCCTCGTTTCTACGAAGGCATTTATGATGATGTCAGACTTAATTCTTCTGGCTTGACTAGACCACTACACTTTTCAATACCAAAAACTATATTTCTACGATATTGTTACTGCATTATAGGTTTAAAGCTGAACCTAGACGCCCCTGGTTGTCTTTCGATTTGCCAGCATGCGCAACAATACATGATCCGCACTACTAAATTGCACTTACCTGGCACTATACCAAACTAAATTCGACCCTGTTATTCATAATCTGTAGTGGTTACTATGATATCACAGCTGGCATGGTGTGTTCAGTGAAACAAAATATATATAAGCTAGCAAAAATATATGTTAGCCTAATACATTCATATTTACGTTTGAAAATATTTCAGTGCAGCGTTATCAGTTTATAAAAAATGTCAATTTGAATTACCCACCGGAAATTGGTAAATTACCCCTTGGGGTAATTACCCCCAGGTTAAGAATTTGGCATAAGGGATTCGTCATGTGCGCCTGGTATTCTGCGTATTCTTCAGTAGCACGACTTTCCAGCAAAGAATCCGCGCAGCGCGCGCGCGCGAGGGTAGCAATACCCTAATTGTTCTACTGGCAGTAAAGCAATATTCAATCAACTGCTCCAAGCCGGGAAAAAAGACTGCACTGGCGGATACCATTATTAACCGATATAATTTTGTTAACTTTTGTCACTCAATTCTCTATTTCTTCAGCGCTAACAAAACGTTGCGGTACATTTTAATGGTATTGCGAGCAAGCGATGAACGTATTTGTGTGTCGAATTTGTAATTAGGAATGCGTAAGACGTGAGGTACAGCGAATTATTATATTGCATGGTTGCCTGCGCGATACCGAGTGACTTTGAAATTGCAACTATACAAATTATTGCGCTTGACAGATTAGATTAGTTAGATGAACACCCCGAAAAAAGTGAAGTTGTTTTCAGCACTGTAGAAAAATATTTATTCTATTGGACTGTTAAGTAAGCAATTATCAGCCGGCAACATTTGAAATAAATTTTAAGATTTGGGGTTCCGAGGAGCTAAGGGGGTTCTGAGCCCCTGAAAACCCCGGACGTTCCACTTTGTGACCATAGAAAGACTTGTCTGAGCTACCACAAGCATAATGATTTCGATCATTATCAAGATTTACAAAAAGAATTTATCAGAAATAATAATAAGATGTGAATTAAGTGGCAAATCAATAATTTTTTAAAGAGCCATACTATATCACCAAAAGAGCCATACATGGATCGCGAGCCATAGGTTCTCGACCCCTGATCTAATATTTCAAACTACCTATAGGCCCACATCAATGCTTTTCAGATCAATTGAATCGGTTTTGACAGCTGTTAGAAATTGCTATACGTCAAAGTAGGCGTAAGTGGAAATTTACGAAGTCACTTCTACATGAATAGCGCCGATAAAAACATTGACCACTCACGAACGTTTCAGCATTCATGGTATTTCAGCAGCTGTGGTCATCTTAACACCACACCGGACTGATATTTTCAGGCTGACGCAGTATGCATAGAAGAAAATTGTGTAAACCTTCAATTTGCAAAATCATCTGATATGTGCCTCACCTGGTTATTGTCTATGCCAAGCTGTCATTGTACGTATACCAAAGCCAAATTTTGCACTCTTGTCGAATTTGAGGGCGACAATAGCGTTCGAATGATACCAGTTATTAAAAATATTGAGCTGTTTATGATGAATTGCGCTATTATATAGGCGGGGCTTGGTTAGTCTGTGCCTCACCTCTCCTTTCATGCTATATTGGGCGTAAAAATTTAGTCTTTCAGGAACCAGTAATTATTGGTATTGTAATCACTGAAGGTTTTCATAAGTCAATAGTCTTCTACTCATCCTGACGACTGGTGTGGCACTGCCTGACTCGACAGCACGTCACTGCCTTACATACTGATATATATCGAGTTGGAAGTGGCTGCACGACATTTGAGGAGTATGCGAGAAAATAATAAAATGAAAAGCACATCCGATACTGTGAGCGAAGATTGGGTGCAAGAGCAGCTACATCCCTCAACACAAGAGCTACCAGCTGTTCCAAATAATGCTTGTTGTAAACTCGAGCACAAGCATAATACCACAACGTCCTCCTCTTACGAGCAAGACGTTTGTGAGCTCCTTTATGATGCCGAGACCTAAACGCGCAATCCATTCAGTATAGCATAGCTGTAGTGAATATGTGTCAAGTGATGTAGCAGTGCTGATCCCAAAGATGGGTCGATGAGATGTGACCTACAGACTGCAGACCAGCGCACCCGCTAATATGCAACGGCGACAAATTGCGGTGCCAAAAAGATGACCGTCGCCGAATGGTCTCGTCCTTGCAATCTGAGCCCCGCAGTGAACATATATGACCCGCAGAGGAAAATAATGCATCCCAATTCCAAATCGCGTTCATCACACAGAATTCATAGAACTGCGTTGGTTATTTGCACCTTCTCCATTTCATACACGCCCGTACAACTTGGCATCAAAAATCCATTCATTTCGATGTCTTATAGCAGGGGCGGGCAACATACGGCCCGCGGGCCTGATCTGGCCCGTGACGGGATTTTGTCCGGCCCGCGGACAGCTTCCCGCTTTACATGATAATGGCTCGCGGCCCCAGTCTGACGAAATTCCTCACTACTTGCTAGTGCGCAGCGTGCGAAAGTAGAGCTTACGTGTAACTTCGTCGAAGCGAGAAAACTTGCGTTATCGGCATTTACCATGTACTCAACCCTAATGAATTGATATCTTGGTAAATTCGGGGTACGGGCTTATCGAACACCTTGAAATTTTAATTAAGGATTGCACCATAGTATCCTATATGGTGTGGACATAAGCAAATCTCACGGCTCAGTGAAATGGGTTCACGTCACACTTTCCATTTGGCTAAAGTCAATTTGACGGTAATTTTTGACCGGCTTGCCGAGCAATAAATTTGATAACACTGGTATCAATCGAAAGTTACCGCCGTACTGATTGCGAAAATATAAATTTCATTCTGCTTGTGGCCCTGAAACCCCCAAAATCAGCCTCGAATGTTGCATTGTAACGGAGTTTGGTATTATGACGCAACCATACCGTCTGAGCAGCTGAGGAGCAAGTGCGTACGAGAGTGAGAGTGATTGCTCAATCTGTTACGTAACAATGCGCTTGCGGTTTGCGCTGCTCTCACTTGCTCCCTGACGGCATGGTTGTGTCACAATACCAATCTCCGTTACAATGCAACATTCGAGGCTGATTTTGGGGGTTCCGGGGCCACGAGCAGAAAAAAAATTAGGTTTTCGCAATCAGTACCGCGGTAGCTTTCGATTGATACCCGTTTTATAAAATTTCGCACTCGGCAAGCCGGTCAATATAGAACACTATAATTGCACCGTGTGTTAATTGTTCACTGAGAAGCAAACATGGCGGCGCGTGTGTGACAATGCTGTTCTGAAATCTTCGTCATTATCGGCGAGAAATAGCTTTGAAGTGACATTGCTGTCGTTAAAATACATTCACAATTTATTCCGTGTGTGGATATATGGGCGAATGACGTACCGTTTCAGCAATCCGGCCCGCCAATTACTTAATTTTCCTATATCCGGCCTGTCGACTGGAGAAGTTGCCCGCCCCTGTCTTATATAGGCTTGGGTCGCGAGATTCCAACAAAACTCATATTTGGGTCACGGTCAATTAAGTTTACAAACCATGCATTGTTTGATATCATGACAAAAAAGATGAGATCAGTGGTTCCCAACGTGGGCGATATCGCCGGTCTAGGGGGACGAAAATAACGAAGGGGGCGAAAACGGACGAAGGGGGCGAAAGTAACGAAGGGGGCGATGGCGCGTTAAAGAGGCTATATTGGAGTCGGGACCTTAACTACCGCATCCCAAACTCCCCAATAGGGGGTGGGGGCCCGAACTCGAGGGGGGCCAAAATTATTTCGGGAATTAACATTAATTATAGAGTAATCTTCTAGAAATTCATGCAACTTTTTCAAAGAATTTTCGCGCTGCGCGCGATTTAGTATTATCATATATCTTGATTTTGGGGTACCGGTACCAGTCACCCAACAAAAATACGCATGATTTATGGAAATGGGAGACTTCGGCGTCGGCCATTACTGCGCCACGACGCACCAAGACATATGAAGTTAGAGGCCATGTAATATGCGACTCCGAGAAGTGTGCCAGAACGATCAGCAGCGAGAAGGCCTTGGCCGAAAAGGAATGCCCTTGTGCTGACCGAAAACTTCGTTATATATACATATATGTTTAATTGTAGAAGCTTCAATGGCTGGCGTCGAATGTTCCTGTCCTGGCGACCATAACCCTACAGGACAAATTCCATCCCACAAGGAAAAAAATTATTTGCCAGTACAGAAATACCAATTTGAAATCATGTGCATCTCTTGGTTTGGTACGTTTTGACGATTTCCATATCTTCTGACATAGCAGATATTGGAGGTCACGAAATAGCATCATGTAACGAAGTCAATATAACAACGATTCCGCCCGAAGATGTTTAATTAAAATTTAGGGGTCCTACCTTCTCCAGCACACCACACTCA
Organism: Botryllus schlosseri; assembly: GCF_051294905.1. Taxonomy (NCBI): domain Eukaryota; kingdom Metazoa; phylum Chordata; class Ascidiacea; order Stolidobranchia; family Styelidae; genus Botryllus; species Botryllus schlosseri. Next base: position 18,806,104 of record NC_137245.1, on the reverse strand, counting down.
GCTCTACTGGTAAATCTGATTACGCGAGCAGAAAGAGGATAAAAAATTGATAGCAATATATATGCAATTCCCGACCATATTGACCGATTCAAACATGAATTATATAAATTTGTCGCGCTTCGCGCGTTTAGGCGAGATACGGTGACTCACCAAACAGTACATGAAATAGGGTATAGCTGATATGTAGCGACAAAAGGCCCACTGGCTGAGGGGTCTGGTGGGGTTTTGGGGGGTGACGAAGTGATGTTTATAGTTTCCAAATATTTGGGGGGCGATGATCGGTGTGAAGCTTCAAAAGGGGGCGATGAGTCGAAAAAGGTTAGAAACCGCTGGATTAGATCAACGCAAGTTGAGATATCGCGCACTTCGAGAAGTTGAAAATGTCCGCGTTTACGTTATATATATGGACGTATATCAATTGAGTGGCAGCTCATTTGAGTGACAGAATCGTGCTTATTTGAGTGACACATTTGAAAAGTACTAGTATAATCGTTTGAGTGACAACATTGTGTTTTGAGGGACAAAAAGTGTAATAAGAGACATGTTGCAAAGTGCTCTTTTTATCGTTAGAGTGACAGAGAGAAAGATGTTTCGAGTGACACTGATGCAATTCATTTTAACAGTAGAGTCCAACCCCTAACCTAATCTTACGGTTAACCTCAGGCCCCAACCCTGAATTTATCTAACCTAAAACCGTAACCTTTACATTGACAAATAAAATGCGTTGTTACTCACAGTGCAACGTCTACCGATGCATAAAGTGTGGTTCTCAACCGGTGTTCCATTGATACACAAGAAGTTTCTCGAGCAAGTCTCAGGGGTTACCTGGAAGTTCAGACACACACTCAACCCAAATGTGGTCTGCTGTGACGATACGATCATAAGTTGGATTGTCAACTGTTGTGATGGCATGTCGTGTCCAGTGGCGTAGCTACGCAGGAGAGGTAGGGGTTGGAAATCGAAACCTCGTCCTTCTGAAATGCCATTTATATCCCTAAAAGCTCATTCGTAATTATGCAATTGGTAACACGCGTCAATTTCAAAAACAATATCAACGTCATTCATGATTCATGTAGTAGCCTATACCGGCGTCCTGGAACATGAATATGTGGACTGTTCGGAAACCCATAGATCAGCATTGAGCAATCATTTACAGGTTTAAATGCACACACACAGAGTACACATTATCTCACGTCAAAGTTCCAATACAAATATATAGCCCATTATTCAAGTCGAGAATTTTACAGAAAACTCATTGGACTTCATGCTTTGTAACGTATGAGTGATCTATTTCGCTTTTTATCTGTGTTGCTATATATAGGTCTACTAACTACATTCAAATTGAAGCCATGCATAGTAAAATTACGGGAGATATCGACCTTCGAGGAAAAATATGCCTAGTCACCGGAGCGTCAAGGGGTATCGGAAAGGGAATCGCGGTACAGTTGGCTTTGAATGGAGCTAAATGTTACATAACCGGGAGGAAGTTGGAAACATTGGAGAAAATAAAGCAAGAAGTAGGATTTAGGAGATGTTGAACTGAGCACTTCATGCATAAAACCAGCGTTGTTATAGGTGTCTGAAAAACGCGGGGCTGGGGCGTGCATTCCCGTACAATGCGATCATTCAGACGATGATCAAGTGTCGAAATTATTCGAAATGATTGCTAAGGAAAACAACGCCCAGCTTGACTTACTGGTTAACAATGCTTATGCCGCTGTACAGGTGAGTCAATCGAGTATAGAGCACAAATTATTTCTTTCTTATTATATCGCCACGCGAATTTTGCTTAATACAGTATATAACCGACAACATCAAGAAGAAGTTCTGGGAACAACCTCTTGATGGTTGGGATACCATAAACAATGTCGGACTAAGGTAGAAATTTTACTTCACAGTCGTATAAACTGTTTCCCACGGTTAAATGTAGGTGTCATTAATTAGCTACCGCGGTGTATAATATGACTCTCAAATTGGGTCGTGCGAGGTATCTTACGGACCTGGGATCTTCTGACATGCTTAACATACCGAAGTCTATGGTAGCTATTGACGTCATTAATTTTGTTTCTAGAAATCATTATCGTTGCTCTGTGCATGCCGCAAAGTTGATGGTGGAGAAACGCCAAGGTCTGATCATCAACGTGTCGTCACCTGGGGGACTGAGATATTTTCTTTCGGTACCATATGGAGTCGGAAAAGCAGCGGTAATCATAGAAATACGCAGAATATAGATAGGTCAAGAGGTAAAAGTGGATAAAATGCATTTGTCCCTCATTTGAGATTTGGAAATTATGACATCATTTTGTTGGCTTTGTGCACTGCACTATATACTTTTCGCCATTGGTGGTATTTTATGCCTCAATTCAAACTTTACATCCTTGCTATACCTGCGAAACTATACAACCAAAATATTACATCATGCCTAGCCAGACAGAATCAATAGGAGCCTTTCGTCTTCAGAAAGATCGAATGGCTCGAGACTGCGCTCACGAACTTGAAAAGTACGGGGTTGCTTATTTATCCCTCTGGCCCGGCTTCGTACGAACAGAATATATTGAGGATATGGTGAATAAAACCGGCGGTTCTGGGGTATGATTGTAAAATCGTCTTTTGGATCCGTGAACTAGAAATGCTGAGCATTTTCGTACCAGGCATTTACAAAGTCCGTTGTGGAAAAGGGGGAAACGCCGACATTCGTGGGGAGATCTGTAGCGGCCCTTCTATCAGGTAAAGATTCCATAACTGGTATTGCATATCCAGAGGTGGTCAGTATGTGACGAGGTAGGCTATTCTCCTTTTCGGAGTAGGGTCTATGGCTATATGCGATTATAGGTTTCGCCTGCATGTGATTATGTTTTTAGACTAGGCTACTTCCACTTCTACTTGAGCAGTTTTTGAACAAAGCTATTGACTTTTTCACTCTGGATTTTGTAAAGTAGAACGTAATTGTGGAATGTGTACATTATTTTTATTAGTGAAGTTGTCATAACAGCGCGAAAGTGCCCTTTAATCACGGTAACTAAATATATTTTCGAACGCCGAATCTATTGGTTGATATGGTAGTGTCATTATTTGCTCATTTTGCGTCAACAGCGAAGATACATCTTTACTTCGTTACATATGCCAGTCAATCTAGTATTACCTAATGCTACTATAGCCCGATATGCAAAAGAACGACTAGGTGATAACGACCTCTCAAAACTACGATTATAATCTGCCATGCATGAATCTTAAGATGCTATTACGTTACACCGTCAGCGGCACGACTTCTCGTACTCAATGGATATAAGTATCAGTGATTAGCATCATTCGGATTTCGGAGACGATTAGAACTGGATTTTCCACAATATTCTGTCAGGCGATCCCAAAGTGTTGTTCTGTCAAAGGTCCTAACAAATATAAATCAGCTGGCCTTTGTAAAGGCGTAGTGGTGACGATAAGCGCCTGCTACCCGGACGGCCCTGGTTCAAGAAAGTCCAGAAAAATGCCCGATGAAAAAATAACGCACTCACAAGGAATGGAAAGAGCACGAAACAGCCGCGGAATAGTGACTATAACATCGAAAAAGAACTGTGACATCGAGCACTAGGTCGAAGTGGATGCTAGTTTAAGAGACCGCAACTGGTCGTTCGGCACCCACTTCACGTTTATTACATCGCATTGTGTCTTATCGCATTTTACATTGTACATTGCCTTGTTCTGATGAAAACATAATCTGACGATTATTTTACGCCTCAATGTATCTTAGCCCAGTTGTACGATTAGGATTTTTCGGAAAAAGTTACCCAATTCGGATTCTGCGGGCGAGAATTCTAAGATTCGCATTAATTTATGGATGATCCGCGGGTATACTCCATTCTGATCTGATGCATCGCATATACGAATCATGATCAAGTCCTGGTCCTGCTTTCGCTCCTTTATCCAATTCATATCCAAAATAAACCTGCATGACCTGTACGCAAGGCGCCTATCATTTCCTATTTCCCTTGGCAGGATAAAATATAAATATGATGAAACAAAACAAATTGCGGTCAGATGTGTTGTTAATGATGATCATTGAACGAACATGGTAACCAATAATAAAACGAAACATAGATGCGATCCGTTGATATTCGCTGATAAAGCCACATAATGTTCGGTGATCAGCAGAGTGCGCATGCGCAGCGCATCACAATGACATGCGACAGTCATGGCTTCATGGGCGATAATTACAATAGGCAAGGCCGCGATCACAAATGCTTCTGGTCCTGATGGCAGCGACATCAAATTGTGTTATGTTCCCGCAGAACCGCATCCACAGATTATGGACAAGACGGGCAAAATCATTTTGACTTGTGATATCGCACGGTCACACGGGATCACAGATGAACACGGTACTATATCTTCTAGGTAGGATATCCAAATATAGTTGTGGTCTAAATCTTTATTTTTCAGGAGAATTTCCTCCCTCGATTTTGCAAATAAACTGGATATTACGTGGAGCCGGATACAAGAAATTGGCATCATACATACCTGACTTTATCAGACTACCTTTTTGGTTAATCACAGCGGGACAAGCCCTCCGCATAACTGCATGAGCAAAGCATCTTTCCAGAATCAGTTGAAAACACTGATCAGTGAACCGCCATACTGGCAGTATAATATATGCAATTATGCATATGTGGCTATATGGCTGAGTATTGGATGGTTACAAAACTATAATTGCATTCCGATACAGCAGCCTCGACCTGCAAGGGGGAATGCATACTTCTAGCTACCTTCCTCCAACGTTTGAATCATTAAAATCATTTTACGAAAATTTGTTCGTTCGTCAGCCTCATTTGAACAGCGATTGCAAATAGCAGGCAGTTATCATTCTTGCTTGGCTTCTTGTACAATGGACGACACAATTTAATATTTTCGAATCATAATCGAGTTCTGGATATGTGAGGGTTAAAATTATCACGAGAATGGGGCCGAGTCATGCAATCGTAGGGATAGGTGATTATACTGCCTAAAGGTGGTCACTGGTCAGCATAATAAAGCATATTGCTCTTCAACCGGGTGTATCGCAAGGGTGTCGCGAGAGATTTCTTCGACATTTTGAAATTATGCGCAAAATAATTCTAGTAACAATAAACAATCAATAAAATAAATTGGACTTGATGTGAGGTTTGTACATTTGACCAATGATATCATTGATTTGACAAATCAAAATTGCTGTCATTGCTTCAATCAATATCCGCGTGTGTGAATTCACTTCACCCGACATATCCCGTCCCTTGGAAGGCTGAACTCAGTTTTGCACAAGCACAGATGTCAATACGTTGATTGATCGCAGAGAAACGCAGACTAGACGGCGCCTGTGTGACAATCCAGTTTTCAAATCCTCATTGTCTTCCTGATCACCAGCGAAAAATGAACTGCAATGGAAGTGATGTTCAATTGTTCACGTTTACAAATTCGAAATGAAAACAAAACCATTCACATTGCGTTGGTTAGGCAGCGTACCGGACCGGCACTGCCGTTAAAATGTAGGCCCAGAGCGCATAACGTCATGCTATGGGCGAGGAATTTGAGAAGTGAAGTTGATCAAATTATATCAGTTAAAGAATTTCCCCGCCGCTGAGGTTATTATCCCGGTTTGTTGGAACTATAATTGAACTGCGGGTGACTGCTAGTAGAACTATTGAGGGATATTGCTAACCTCACTCGTGTTATAGCTATTAGAACAGTGGTTCCCAAATGGTGGGGAATTCCCCACTGGTGGGGAATTCAATGGTTTCATGGTAGGGAATAGACGCATTTGCTAAAAATTATATACAGGACAATCTATACATATTCACGGAGACACATGCGCAATTGCCATTACCAGTTAACTTCTCTGGAACGTTGGTATCGTAAATTATATTGCCTGTTGTTCAAAAAACCGCATTTTTAACTCTTTAGGGCCAATGATGGCATCACAAACGCATCTAGCACGACTAGTTTGACGTCAAATAACGCTTTCTCGAAATTTTGAGCGTTACTGGTATCGGTTCACAATACGTTTTATGTTGCAGTTATGGGCGATTGTCTTGCGTACTGGTGTGGTTGTGTGTCTTGTGTAGTCTAACCAGCAATTATCTGCTTTGTGATGACAAAAGAGTTGGGTAGTGGGGAACAGGACCGTAACTGCCGCACCCCAAACCGCCCAATGGGCTAGGGGGCGAGCTCGAAGGGGCCCAAAATTATTTCGTGAATTAACATAAATTAACGTATTTCTTTGAAATTTATACCACTTTTTCAAAAAAAATTCGCTCTGGGTGCGCGATTTAATATTGCCGTATATTCGATTATTGGATGCGCGCTTCCCCCACGAATATACGTATCATTTATAGAAATGGAGACTTTGGCGTCGGTCATTACTGCGCCACGACGCACGAATGCATATGAAGTTATAGTGCATGTAACATGCAGCTCCGGCAATTGTGCCAGAACGATCAACAACGAGAAGACCTTGGCCGAGAAGGAATACTGTTGAGGCGACCCAAAACTACGATATATATACAAATACAATATACATATATTTTTAATTGGCTAAATGGCTGGCGCTGAATGTTCCTGTCCTAGTGATCAGAACCCACAGGATAAATGCCATCCCGCAAGGAAAAATTTGTTGCCAGTAATGCAATACCAATTTGAAATCGTGTGTGCCTTTTAGTTTTGGCGATTTCCATATCTTTTGACATAGCAGATATAGGAGGTCCGAAATAGCATATAATGTAACGAAGTCAATATACCAGCGGGTCCACCCGAAGATGTTCAATTCTTATTTAGAGGTCCTACCTTTTTCAACACACCTCACTCAGCTCTACTGGTAAATCCGATTACGTGAGCAGAGAGGGTATAAAAAATTGATAGCAAAATATATGCAACTCCCGATCATATTGACCGATTTAAACACGAATTATATAAATTTTTCGTGCTTCGCGCGTTTAGTCACAGTCAGGTGACGCACTAAACAGCAGACCAAATGTAGCTGATAAATTGCAGGGAAAAAGCGTACAGGCTCAGCTGGGCTAAGGGTTTATGGGGGCCCAAGATCAACGTTTTTTTTTTGGCGGGGCTGATAAAGAGCTGTTACGGTCGAGGTGGGGAATGAAGGCTCGGAATATATCTGAAGTGGGGAATGAAGACAAAAAGGTTGGGAACCACTGTATTAGAAGAATGTCAATTAAGCGGATGATATCAGCGGTTCATTTCTGAATATTTTAGTTCATTTTTTAAAATGTTAACTAATGCGAATCGGGTAAACAATAAGGTATATATCATAGATCAGTCGTAGCGTCATTCAAACCGTCACCAACTATAGCGCAAAGTTGGCGTCTGGTCCTTAGTATGAAGATTAAAGTGTTGGGAGCATAGAAACCAATAGCACGGTTATATTTCCTTCCGGGAAAATTGCAACTGACTGGTAGGCGGTAGTGCTATGCAGGGCCGAAACAACACTTCGTCACCCCCCAAAAAACGTTGGTCTTGGGCGCCCATAAGATTATAAGGCAAACTTATACGTAGAAGAAAATTGCGTAAACCTTCAATGATTATTGCAAACAGAGATGCCACTGGGTTATTTCGGAAAAACTCAGATATGGAGGCCAAATAAACCCAGAAAAACCCAGATCCTATATTTCACTCAAAATTATATAGAATAGCTGTGAAACTGGGACCTGACAGTCATCGTACGATCATAAAGTCAAAGGAGCCTTTATTTCTGAATTTCTAACAGTTCATATTATACATTTTGCTCGATTAAAACGGCAAATCCCACAAAAAAGTATGCTGTTTTCCTCTCAACGCATTGCTATGAAACAACTGGTGCCGGTGCGCCGCTTCAATAGTTAATATTGTATTAATTATATCATTGCGCTCAGAAAGTTCGCAAGAATGCCATCAATTCCCTCTTTCTGAGGTTGATTTTCGTATATTTTCAGTGACCCAGATTGAATGTAACTTTCAATTGATTAATCCGGGGAAAATCACTTTTATCTGAGATAATGACACGTACGCATGTTTAGTCGAAAAAATAACTGCCAAGTCATGAAATTCAGGGTGTATTCTAATTTCTAATGTGCTGATAACCAACGCATCCACTGAATAACTTGCTGGGACTGGTGTGTCCTTGTTGGAACTAAATAGAATCAGATAACAATCATCACCTGGTCTCCCCAACCCATGTGCATACCATAAATAAAACTACATGTTATTCATCGCTACACTACGAATTTGTTGGAGTGATACTAGCATTGAAGTCCTAAATCGATTCAAATTATTAGACAGTGTTTCGAATAAGTTGCCCTACGAACATGACTTTCTTCGGCCCGTAAGTTACTGTTCAATGAAGCTCCGTCACATCACGCGGATGCCTCTCATTTTAGTACAGTATTGAATCAGTCTCTCAAGACTATGTCGTTGCAATAACAGCAAAATTCATCGACAATGACGAACTGCAGTACGTGCATTTTACGACATTACGATCATACTAAACTAATAATTAATTTTCGAGCGTAAAACTGACCTGACGAACATGAAGTAGAAAAATACCCACATTCCAAGGATAAAAATCCAGAAACCCAGATGATGCTAAAAACTCAGATCTGGGTGGAAATACCCAGGAGTGACATGTCTGATTGCAAAATCCTCTGTGACTCACCTGGTTATTGCCTTTAAGCTGTTACGTAACAAAGTTAAATTTCGCACTCCTTGGCGATTTTGAGGGCGACAGCATTCGATTAATACCAGGTACCACAAATACTGAGCCGTTTATGATGAATTGTGCTATCATAGGTGGGGCATGGTGCGTCTGTTCATACCATCTTTCCTTTCGCGCTATCGTTGTTTGTGGTATTCAAAGTATTTGTCGACTATTATGGTCATTTACACCAGGCCAATTTTTTTGCAGGCCCTCTTGTTGGCTTTTTATGAGACACCGCTTACGTGGATGTGATGGCGAGGAGGAGCCTAGATAAACCTCCAACACTTACGTAGGAATTGTGGAGTCGACCTCGGTCAGACTAGAACCCGCAACGCATTGGTGTTGCAGCTGTGGATTACACCACTTTACGACATCTTGCCACGCACACTTCATCCAAAACGCATTAAATAATGGTACCGCTCCAAATCATATAGGTAGCCTACGTACGTTTGTGGCATAAAAAACAGCCACATTAGAAGCCGAATTTATCGATCAATGGCTGGAGACAGACTTGGACAACTAGAAAATTTTCAGCTTTTCTGAATTAGATTAGAATTAGAATTAGAGCTCCACAGTTTTTTTCAAATTAGATTAGAATTAGAATTATAGCTACACAGTTTTTCCAAATTAGATTAGAATTAGAATTAGAGCTACACAGCTTTTTTTAAAAATTAGATTAGAATTAGAGCTACTAAGCTTTTTCCAATTTAGATTAGAATTAGAATTAGAGCTACTTATTTCGCAAAAACTCGGAAATTGAATGAAATTGTATATGGAAAATGAATGCAGCAAAATTCAGTTCATATCAAATCACAGTGCGTGGTGCAAAAGGCCGTCAGGCGATATTTTTATTTAATAAACAACAACAACAACAGTGCATTCCCATAACCATGAGAATGGTTAACTTCTGTACACCAAGCTTGACTCGATTTTTACTATACTTTATTAAAATATTACTTCTTTTATGGTAACCGTGGGCATCGCCCATGTTGGTCAGAACGGCGATGTACTAATGTAAAGTTTTAAAAACTAGAATGTTGTTCGCAGACTACAAGCTACTCGTAGCAGGCTAATATTCGTCATAATATCTACTATGACTGCACGGTGTAAGGCGATAGCGGTTTGACACTGGATTTCCCTGCGCAAGAGGGATATTCCTGTTATCTCACTGCAATAGTGCAATATGCCTCGGACAAAGAGGCATTTTCAGGAAAACAATAATTAGATTAGAACTAGAATTAGAGAATAGGCCTACGGACATTTCACAAATTAGATTAGAATCAGAGTTAGAGCATAAGAACATTTCACAAATTAGATTAGAATTAGAGCATGGAAACATTTCACAAATTAGATTAGAATTAGATTACTGGCATTTCGCTCTAATTTAGTGAAATTAGACAACTAGAATTATCTAGTTGTCCAAGTCTGCACTCTAGGCTCCTGAAAAAACACAAGATAATGTCGTGAAAAAACACTATAGATTGGCGAAAAAAACACTAGATTAGTAAATAGCAGGAGAAATTCGCCGTTGCCAAGTAATCAGGATGACCAAGGTACAAATCCATAGATAGAAGTGTTCCACGCATGAATTCGATACATATGCATAATATACTGCATGATTATTCAAAGAAAATTAATGAAACGAATTGATATACTGCATGATTATTCAAAGAAAATTAATGAAACGAATTGATATACTGCATGATTATTCAATGAAAATTAATGAAACGAATTCAACACAGTAAGAAAAATGAAATATAGTCGCTTTCGAATTGTACGGCATTATAAAAATTATCTTTCGATTGTACACCATCCATCAAACATAAGTATCTTTTGTGTGGCATCTTGCTCACTACCGTACATCTTCAATCAAACAATGGGGACGTGTCCATATACAGCAGGGCTGTGGAGTCGGTAAATTTTACCACCGACTCCGGCTCCGACTCCACACATTTTCAATATACCGACTCCGACGTCTTTAAACGTACCGACTCCGACTCCTGGGTCTTTAAACGTACCGACTCCGACTCTCGACTCCGACTCCGACTCCAGCATTATTACCAATTTACCTCGAAAATTATCTGCCACATTGTCGGTTGAATGACTATCATACAGCCATTAAACATATGCAAACATATGATTAACTGTGGCATGCTGAATTGTTTCATTGTGGCACAGCTCGAATTATCCACTATGCAATTAACATGAAATAAAGATTTGCTAAATATCCTTCCTTATTCAAGTTTTTATAACATGGACTCTCTAATATCCTGCAATGTATGAATCATTCATATATGGCAGATATCCAATCCTGTATAATAAAAATGTAGATAAAAAATCCAAGTGTAGCTCTTGTGTATGACTCAGCAACTAATAAAGAAATTGAACTTACTCATTTTGTCATTACACACTATCCTGATTACAAGCACAAACACTCTTACTACTAATAATAGACATTGGTCATAAATGGAATTTAGTTAAGTAGTCAAAGACCATAGCCTATGTCTAGTCTACATGTACTTAATCAAGTACTCAAGGATTGGGACTTGCAGTCCTTCGTAATCATTTGTTCGACCCAAACAGCTAAGCTACACTACAAATATTTTTAATTTTGTCAAATGGGAAGCATCGTTTGGTCATATTTACATATTTTTACAATTTTACAAAACCAGCCGATGCATTTTCTCTGTCACAGTATCATGGTATAATTCCAAAAATTGCATCAATTTTGACTGCATCGCGAAAAAGCATCTTGCGATTTTCTTCCTCTCTGCAACTGAGTTGTAATTTGCAAGTAATGTCTTTTATCTATATCAGGGGTGGGCAAGTTTTCGGCGAAAGGGACACCTGAGATTTACGAACCATTGCGCGGGCAACGGAATGTTGATAACCTTTTTTTAGTCGTCGATAGGAGCGAACCGAATTATGAAACATTGCAAACAAGACTTATATTACTACGCTCTAAAATTGATAACATTATGTCTTCCAACTGTGCAGTGCGCAATCAGGCCCTGGTCGCGCGAAGCGCGAAATTTTTTTGCAAGATAACTACTGAATTAGGCTATAGCTATCTATATCAATAAATATATCGCTAACATACATTGGGGGTCGCATCTGTATACCACTGGGCTCATTTGGCAAGGACAGGATTATTCGACGTTTAGACATAGCAAAATCGACGGTATCAGTGAACATGCCTCTATCATTTTGTGCAAATGTTTTGTCGACGATCTCGCTGCGAGTGCACAAGCGAAGCCGTATCTCCTAATTGCGAATATAGTTAGACTCAATTCTGTGAATAATATCTATTTATAATTTTCAAAAGGGGGCTCAAATACTGAATGCAAGAAATCTAGTGACAATGAATCATACGAAGTACCGAGAAAAATTTCAAGTCAAATAAATCTCCTATGAAATATTCTACTTCATGGTCATATACGAAGATCTGGGATAAATGTGGCTGACCCCTGGTTACGTCAATGCCTCAGAACTGTTGTTTTAGTCATCATCAAATTTCTCGGTCATGCTAATCAAATTTTGGTTGGCCTTGCAATTGTACCTGATGTCATAAATAATTTCGAGAATTACCTCGCAGGCCACACCTAACCTTCTCGTGTGCCAAATTTGGCCTGCGTGCCACGGGCTGGCCGCAGCTGATCTGTATGGTTAATAATAACAGTGATTGGTGGTACATAAAAATTATATTGAAAATTCTTTGAAAGCAAATATTTTCATGATAGAGAAGTTGGAGTCGGAGTCGGAGTCGAAATCATGGTCATTCTCACAAACTCCGACTCCGACTCCAGTCAGTATTTTCCCACCGACGCCGACTCCAGCTATTACAGTTTTCACGACTCCGACTCCATCAAGCGAAAATTACCCCGACTCCGACTCCACCGACTCCGACTCCACAGCCCTGATATACAGTGCAGCGTACGTCATTTCCACGCATGCAGTGGAATGTGGCAAGGCCAAGAGATTCGTCATGAGCTTCCCCAGTAAAGGGAATTTTGATTCACCGAATCCATTGTGCTCGGATTTCATTTTTTGTAAAAATTCTGTTGGAGGGCATTGACTGATGACCTGCAGCTCATTTTGCGAATTTGCCAAAGCAGCCCGATTCTTCCGACAAATCATCGAGTTTGTCAAATAATATCACAGAGGGAAATTGCACAGCTAGAGGAATGATTGATTTTACTTCTCTTTGTGTTGATAAGACTGTTAACGGATTCAATACTCTCAAGTACGAAACTATGCTGTCCTCGGCAAATGAAAATCTTGCCGAATCTGCAGAGCGAGTTCAACAAGAAACGACAGACCATCAGAGCGAAATCGCTCTTCATTTTTTCCGAGACTTTCGCTCACAAGTACGGAGTTACAGCGCACCCTGTTGCGTAATAATTGCTTGTTACTGCACGACCATATAGAATTGTTGAAAACGAACGCTGCCAGAGACACCAAACCGCCTTATTAGCGATAAATTTAGCGTACCATTTAGTAGTCTAATGTTAGAATATTCCTTGTTCGCATAATTGCAGAACAACACTAGATTAGCAAGATTGTGCGAAAAAAAAACACTAGAACATTAGGGCGACCGAAAAAACACTAGATCTAGTGTTAAAACACTACGAGTGGCACCACTGGATGCAACAACCAATCGATCTCCGGTAAAAACTCGAAAAACCATGATTCAAATCTTCATAAAAATCGCCACTGAAACGAGATATATTTCAGCAATGAATGTGCAAATTCCCTGATTTTGCGGGTAAAAATTTAGATATTCAAGAATACCAGTAATTGTTGGTACTGTAGTTTCTGAAGATTTTCACAAGTCATACTAACGAGAGGCGAAGCACTGCCTGACCCGACCGCACGTCACTGCCTCACATACTGAAATATACCAAGCACCTTCGTCCAATACCGTAAGCGAAGATTGTGTGCAAGTGCAAGAGCAGCTACATCCCTCAACACAACAGAGCCCATCAGTTCCAAGTAATGCTTGTAGAGAACGTCCTCCTAACAACATGTGGTTTGTAAGCTCCTTTATGACGCTAAGACCTGGTCTTCACAATAATCTCCCTTCTCAACAACAGCAACAAACACTGACAAGCACAAGTACGACAAAGCAGAATGCTTAAATTAATGCAACCATCGCTCGAACATTTGGAAACAATTGATATGATTAAGATTGGAAAATTAAAATCTCTGTCCGCATCTGGTATTATTTGTTCGTACCGACAGTATTCAAAGAAGGCGGACGATGTCTCAGGTACGGTAGACGACGTGAAAGCAAAGGTGGTAGGTGAAGCCATCCGCAACCCAACCCTGGCGAGTAACCGATCGCAACGCCAGACAACAACATCAAGCGGTCTTGATCTTTCGGAAATTGCTAATTCGTAACGCAAACGCTTTGAGGTAGGTGAATTTCTGTTGACAAGAATAAACAGCGTTACCATCGTGAAATTTTAGTAGGAGACATTCAGAGCATCGCATTTAAGACTGCGCATCAACGTTTGTAAACGCTTGCTAGTGTAGAATTCAATTGGTCAGAACCAGGACAGGAGAGCTGGAGTCTTAGTTTGAGTCGTCTACCATTGGAATCTAATCGTACTCACCAAGACGACAAAGTAGATCGCCGATACGTATCCCGTTATTAACATGCTGAGATAAAGGTCGAACACAGCCGATCGTACAACAGACGCACTCATGGTACGCATCAAACCGTCATACAGTATTAATTCAGGATCCCTGTTGAAAAAGCAAATAGGCGAATCAGTGACATCATCGTGGTACAAAATATACCAAGACTTACGTTTTATCGGCACGGAAGACCACTTTTTCAACGTTCATAAGGTGCTTCTGCATAGTAGATTCGAGAGAGGACACCAGCGGATGCTTTTCGTGCATGTCCTGACAATGCGAACAAAGACGAGTTGCAAATGTCACTTATTAATTTGGTATAACCAGAGGTGGTCACAATTTAATCAGTGATGGTACTTATTAAATTACAAGTAGAAGTAACTACTTGATTACAAGTAAAATGCAATGCTTCAAGTGCAAGTAGAAAATATAGCTCTGCAAAGTAATCAAGTAAGTAGTGTCTAGGAGTCGTCCACTACAGTTAACACACTTAGGAATATGTGATAGATGATAGATGAAATATGAAGTCTAATAGAACACGAAAACAAATTGAAAATTGAAATTTTTTCAATCTCATGGGTAGTTTGACTCCTTACTAAGGTGGCTGCTTTTGAAATTGCAAGACGCATCGTTGCGACTGATGTAAAATTACTAGTGACTCCGCAATCGGGTGCAATTTTTGAAAATATGTTCAGGTAGATGGCAATACGGGTGGTATTTCACAGATTCTATCACAATTCCACTCATAAAGTGATGCAAACATACTCTGAAACTTTATTTCTACTATACAAAACAGAAGTGCAAAATGCAAGTAGTCCAAGGGAATAACCACTTGGGTAAGTCTGTAAAACAAAACCACCCTACTGACCACCTACGAGTAACTGCGATAATAACCTGCTCTGGACGGGGTTGTGAGGTAAGATAGTCCAACCAGGACGAGACGTACTCCTTGTGTACGCCAAACTCTCCGCTGGATATCGGCGAGTCTGCGTTCTGTAACGGAAAAGGCAACTTTCAATAGAGTACAGAATATATGGATAAGATAAAAACAAGCCCAGTCCCTGTGTGCTACAATCCTGCACAAGATAGTGAATGGATGATAATTGACAGTATAATATTTGAGGAGTTTACAAGATATTAGATGTAAAACACACTGTTGGAAAAACACTGTATTAGTCAGCAGTTCTCAACAGCTGGTCAAAGTGAACTTTACTGTCGGTTCATCAAATAAACCGTATTACAATTTTACGTCAGTTGTAAAAAGCAAGAAAAGCAAGAAGGTAGACACTTCTCTATTAATTACGGAAAGAAAACATCAAATTTTAAATAAATTACTAAATTTGGAACAAAATTTTCTGCAGGATGTCATAATATAGAGTTCGTGGCCTACATTGGATTTAGTTAAATCACAATGCCGCCAGTGCCGTGCCAAATTATTTAAAAGAGCCTACAATTGGTTTAATAACGCTAGTATATGAAAGTTACAAAGACTTCTGAACAAAATTTGTTGAATTTTGACTGCACAATTTAGCAGTATAGTGAAGGCTAGCAAAAAGCATATCTCAGTTCTTTCCAAAGATACTGAACGATCAAAATAAAGTTGTTGCTTATACACCACATCACAATCCCGTCAAATTTGGTTTGGTAGGTGAAGTACCATCAAAAAGCTTTGCTACACAAAAAAGTCAATGGAGGGCATTACGAAACTGAATTGCAGATAGGCATCACTTCCTGTTTTGTTCCGCAAAACAGCCAGTGATTAAAATCAAGACAGCACTCACGTTCTGTATGTCATAAATGTAACGCATCACAGCTTCATTAACAACCTTTATATTTTGCACCAGTGTTTCGTCACCGACTGTATTACGTTGATCTAACACTGAAAACCTGGAGTTACCCTGAAAAAACAAAAAGCATTCAACTGCACATGGAAGACATATATTCAATATAACTAATATGCAAGTTGCCATTTTGACAACTCAGATCTGTAAAGAAATGCAGGCATTGCAAATCAAAACTCACGTCATGGCTATCGAACGATGACAAAGTGACGGCCGGTAGTTTCCTGATGGAGAAACGCTCGTGCTCCCAAGCCAAAGTATCGGCCGACAATTTGATCTTCTTATGCACCATGCTCATATTTCTGTTTCCCATCAGTTCGGAAGCCTGCAACGAACGTGTGGCCAAATATTGATCGATTGAATTGTGCCGGCTGAATACTGCACCGTACTGTACATTACTAGAGCCTGACTGGCGACTAATATCAGAATTTTGAGCCGTTACGGATACAACATATTTGTGCTGGTAAATTCGATATTAAAACATGATATAATGTACGATGATGATATGATGTACTAGCACTTATAAACCTCATGTATTTACAATCGAACTCCAGTTGAGCAGGAAACTAGCAGGGAGATGTGGTACCAATGGACCAAAAATTGCAAACTGGTATTATTATTACACTGATTTGGAATGTTCAAGACCAGTGGTTCCCAACCTTTTTCATCCCGTGCCTCCCTTGGCCGAAATTTAAGCCAAAATCCCCCCCTTAGGATAAATCCACCCGAAGATTAAAAAAAGTCAGTTTTACCGCGCAAACACCTGTTGACTGAGAGAATAAGACGGGCGGCACCAAGTATTAGTTTCTAGCAGTGCTGTAATAACACTTTGTGAACCTCCAAAAACAATGGTCTTGGTCCCAATCAAACAAATTCTGGAAGGCTTGACTCAACAGACCCCACACTTCCGTTTGTGTTTTTGGCTTACCATGCACCAATGGCTATCATAACTGCTGTGACAAATCAATATCCATTAATTTACTGGTCTCGCAATTTTTTCTCAAGTTTGCACATGCATTTGGCCAATAATATTGGCACTTTCATATTTAGCAGGGTTGACCAGACTCGAGTCTGACTCGAGTCACCATTCTTTGATGACTCGACTTGACTCGAGTAATTTTCTCAAAATACCGAAACGACTCGACTCAAGACAATCAGGCTATTGACTCGACTTGGACTCGAGTCATTGTGCATGACTCGAGCCAAGCCATATGACTCGAGACTGTAAAACGGCCGAGACCGACATTTCATTGTAATTTTGAAGAACAGTAAGTGACCACCAAGTTGGAATTTCGTCTATTGATACTGGTACTTGACAATGCGACAAGAAACTGCTCAAGGGGAGGAAAATTAGTATATCATAAATCCAAATCATTCAATATCACCAAACAATGTTGACTTGAGTGTGAGTTGGACTCGAAATCGAGTCATAATACCATGACTCGGACTCGACCCTCTGCTCGGTGACTTGGACTTGAGTCACTGGTGAATGGAAAATAACTCGACTTGACTCGAGTCAAAACTATGAAAGTGAACTTGACTTGTGACTCGGAACCTCACGACTTGGTCACAGCCCTGATACATGATATACACATGATCCGATTCCCTGCCGGAGCTCATTGAAATCTAGGACACCCATTAAGTTTCGGCAACATTGCAGCAAGTTTAACATGTCTTTTTTTCGGGTAGCTGTTTACTAAAAATAAAGCAAGGCTAGCGATCTCTTTGACTTGAATCGATGACGTTGTAATATTTTGTCACTGTCTGAAAATGTTGACTTGAAAATCGGGGGAATTGTATGTGAAAAATAGATTTCAAATAGCATTTGAACATACTTTCAGCAAACAAAAACAAGCCATAAGGAGCATGTGTTCGGATATAACTGATTGACTTCACGACAGTTCGGATATGAGCAATTTGGGAAATCCGTTTCAATTCTAACGTGGAATTCCTCCCTAAAAATTGCAAAATTCCACCTAAGGGGGGAATTCCTCCCCGGTTGGGAACCACTGTTCAAGACAATCAGCTGATAATCCAGAGCTGCTATTAAATGATTTCTAGAGATCCCAGGATTATAGAAGGTTTAATCCTGAGATCAGAATCTCAGGATTCCGGGATCCCAGCCCTACTAGTCAATATATCAGCCGGGCTCTAGCAGTGGAGTACATTGTGACTGTTCCAAATCAGAGAAAAGGAGAATTATAGTTTTTTTTACTCTGCGACAGGGTTGTAACCAAGTCGCAAGGCTCCAAGTCACAGGTCAATCTCACTTTTATCGTTTTGACTCGAGTCATTTCCAATTCACCACCTAGTCCCAAGTCAGCGAGCAGAGAGTCGAGTCCGAATCATGGCATTATGACTCGAGTTCGAGTCATTGTGTTGACTGCTCAGTGCTCAGTTTCCAGTTAAAGTCTTGTTAAACACACTTTTTAAAACTCTGTTTGGTGAAATCGAATGGTTCGCATTTATAGCATATTAATTTTCCACACTTTACCAGTGCCAGTACAAATAGACGAAATCCCAATAGCGTGGTTATTTTATTATTCTTTTCGAAATTACAATGAAATGTCGATCTTTGAGTCTTATGACTTGATTCGAGTCATGTGCAATTACTCGAGTCCAAGTCAAGTCAATACACAGATTCACTCGAGTCGATTCATTTCCGTATTTTGAGAAAATGAGTAGAGTCATCAGAAAATCGTGACTCGAGTCATTATAACCCTGCTCTCCGACTGTAAATGTGGAATAGTTACCTTTTTCAATTGAGTGTACATCCTGTCGGAGTTCGATCCTTCCCGGGGCGGTTTCGAAACGTGCATGTGCAAATTCCCGCTGCGTCCTCCCAGCGAGTCGAGGCACAGAACCACGTCGACCGAGCTGAGCTTGGTGGTGATTTCGTTTGACGTGGCGGGGTTATCGAGGGCGTCATCGATCCAACGTCTCGTCCCCTGGTAATTGAACTTGCCTCCGCCGGAGAGAAGGAACAATATGTTGTACCTGCGGACGTCGCAAGCATTGAGAGATATCTCAGACACACAGTTCTACCGGCAATTCATACCAACGCCAGAGTAAGCCTAGGACTAACGCGAGACCTTGCATATGTGACATCTAAAATCAAGGCTGGATATTTTCGATAGTGCTAGCAGTAGCACGAGAGCTCAGCAATTAGCAGTTATCCAACAGCATCGTGAATATTCGCATATTTGACAGACAAAATCAAACATTATAATCCGATGACAACACACAGTGTAGGCTAATTCACGAAGTGTTGGTCGATTGATTCATTCATGGTTCTCAAGTGGTCAATAATGTAAAATGATAAAACACCCCAAATCTTACGGCGTCCATACAGCATAGCCCAAAGAAAGACCCGATGAAAGAATGAAGGAAGAGAATGAAAAGGCAAGGAAGTGTCAAAAGATGGCCGAAAGATCGATATCAAACACTGTTACAATGTGCATTAATACTAGTACAAGTATGCCAAGGGGGAATTCATTTGGAAAATCATCATACATATATGTTACGTCGCATTCTACATCATGTGTCTTGAGCAGATGAACATAAGAGAAGTGTGAGAGTGATAAGGTTGTAAGTCATTATATTTGAAAAGTGATAATTGATTTAACACTTGTGACGGACGAATACTTGAATAAGTTTTGAGCCGTGACACATCAATTTTTTGATACATGTTATGGATGCGAGTGCGTACAAGGGTAACGTAAATTCACTATCGTTTTTCAACATAATTATTTCTCTGACCTGGGATGAGTCCGGGAATTGCTGTACAGCTTACTGAAGATCCTCGCCAGCTCCAGAACAGCAACAACACCGGACGCGTCAGAATTAGCGCCGTAAGACAAATACTGCAAAAAGAGGTAATATTTTAACCACGACACAACGTGTCCGGCATGCACGATGCCAAAGTCGGTCAGTACCGGAGTACTTCTACTTTTTCAGAGTCTGAATTAAGTTTTGCCTCCTTGCACTATCTACTCAAGCGAGCATACTTTACAGACTACTTCTACTAGAAGTATTTCAGGCAAAATTACTTAAATTTCACACTTTAAATTTTGAGAAGTAAAAAGTAGTTGTGCGATGGTTTTTCATCGCTTACTCCCATTTTTCGCTCAATAACTTATCATGCAAAACTGCTTACTCGGGCAGGAAATAGCCGCTGTATCACGATAACTGAATACATTTTCAAAGGCTAGGCCTACAGTTGTTTGTAGTGTCACCAGTCATTTTGCATTAGTCGCTAGACGCATCTCGCAATTTCGAAAGTAGCCACCTCAGATTATCCGGTAAAAGTAAACAATCCCGTTTTTCAGATCTTTCGTTTTCTCCTTGTACTCGAATTGGTTACCGTACACCGGGGTAACTTTGGACACTAAGCAGTAAAAGATTGAAATGGTTATTGATGGAAAAGGGTTGCCGCTCGATGTTCAATTCTTTTTCATGAGGCAACAGTACCACAAGTAGTCTCAATAAAAGGTTGATTCATTTCACTACCAGATAAACTTGACCCAACATTGATAAATTAATGGCGGGGGTCAATTTCATGAAAATTGATGGCCATTCAACTTCTTACAACCAAACATAGATAGCATGTGATTCATAGATTCAAAACTTGTCAGCAGATACGTCTACGTCAGTGATTCCCAAGCGCGGCCCCGAGGGCCGCATGCGGCCCCCAGATGGCCTTCTTGCGGCCCCCAGATGGCCTTCTTGCGGCCCGCAAAATATATTAGGAAATCGATTTATGACAAGAAATAAAATTTATATTTATAAAATGCTCTTGCTTGGCTTGGCCTCTGTAGTTTTTAATTATAGAATTGCAGGAAAGTTGTCAGTATAGACTGCTAACGTTACGTCACTGCTGTTTCAATGCAACGTGCCCTAACTTTCCAGATGAACGAGCAGTAGCTATGGATATAAATAGGTATTGATAACTTTCAAAACCGGAGGAAAATCCTGAAAAAATGGTAAATTTTTCCGACTTCGTGGTCGCCTGACCAGAAAAGAAAAATGGGCTCAACTCCCGGAAAATACAGTTTTCTTTCATATTAACAGGTGGTTGACTGAAAAAAAAAGGTCAACTTTCCGGTCCAGCTCCCGAAATAGCCATCGTAGCGTTCCTACAGTGCTGACTTAATGTATATCAGTCGAATTTGGCCCTATATGTAACCAAAATCCAAAAGTAGACAAAATCTCAAAAAAGAAGACATTTGGGCGTCCTCCGAGGACACTTTAAAAAAAATCAAAAAAGAGGATAAATCATCTTAAAAGAGGACGTATGGTAACCCTATGATAACTAGATGTGCACCACCTGACTCACGGTTGAATACGCCGAGATGCATACTGCTTAGCCGGCTAAAAGCAGCATAATTGGTAGTCCTATAGTCAGGGCCTTAACTGCCGCACCCCAAACCCCCCAATTGAGGGGGGCCGAGCTCGAAGGGGGCCCAAAATTATTTCGTGAATTAGCATAAATTATAGAGTATTTTTTGAAACTTTGTGCAATTTTTCAAAAATTTTTCGTGCTATGCTCGATTTTAATTCGCCACATATCTTGATTATTGGGTACTCTTCCCCGAGAAAAAAGACGCAAGATTTATAGAAATGGTCATTTCAGCGTTGGCCATGACCGCACCACAACGCGCCAAGACATATGAAGTTTTAGGCCATGTAACATGTGACTCCAAGAAGTGTGTCAGACCGATCGGCAGCGAGAAAGCCTTGGCCGTAAAGAACTACTTTTATGCTGACCAAAAACTTCGAAATAGCAAAAACCTCGTTATATATACAAAATACATATAGGTTCATTTGTCCATATAGGCGCCTAAATGACTGGCGCCGAATGTTTTCGTCTTGGCAATCTGAACCTCACAAGACAAATACCATCCCGCAGGAAAGATAATTATATGCCAGTGAAGAAATACCAATCTGAAATCGTGTGATCTTTCAGTTTAGTATAGGTTTGGGCAATTCTACATTTTTGATGTAGCAGACAGGATGTCACGAAATAACATGAAACATGTATAAAGAAGTCATACCTAGGGGTCCGCCCGCCCGAAGATGTTTAATTTTACGGGGTCTGCAGTTTCAAAGACACCTCTCACTCAGCTCTACCGGTAAATCTGATTACGTGGGCAAAGAGGACAACCATGCAATTCCCGATCTTATTGACCGATTTTATCATGAATTTTCGAAATATTCGCGCGTCGCGCTGTCTCACTAAACAGTACAACTTTAATTTCGTAGCAAAATCAAACAACGTGATGCGGGGTCAGTTTATCACCCTCTGGGAGCCTGGGGTCCTGACGAAGTGCTGTTACGTTCCTGCCAACGGGTATACCCCCGGAGATATTTAATTACTATTGAGGGGGCCTATACCTTTTGAAACACATCTCACTCAGCTCTACCGGTAAATCAGATTACGTGAACAGAGACAGGACGAAAATTGATAGCAATACATGCAATTCCCGATCATACTGATCGATTCAGTCTTGAAACTAAAGAAATTTCTCGCGCTTCGCGCGTTTAGGCGACAAAAGCTGATTAACTCAACGGACACCCAATGCAGCAGATAAGAAGTAAACAGTATACAGTTTTGAAATCTCGCCAGGGCAATAAAACTACTCCAAAATAGCCATGATGACTGTTTTGGGTCCGTTTCATAGCCGTAGTATTCGTGCGGCCCCGACCGTACTCTGAAATTCTAAATTTGGCCCTCACACCGAAAAAGTTTGGGAACCACTGGTCTACGTAGTCTTAATCCATGGAAAAAATCTCGGTGGGCTCACCCTTTGATCAATAAAAGAAAATGTGATATCCGAAGTTGCCCCGTCAAATTTTATCAGAACGGGGTAACTTTGGACAGTGAAAAATGTGATATTTAGAGCTCTGGAAAGTGGCTGCTTTATCTGTGTCAAAGTGTATCGTCAACTATATTCCTTATGACCGGCTTGATGGCTTCTTAAAATGGAATGGGAAGGTTAATAAATTAAGAGTTTGCCAAAATATGAAAAAATGGGTAGGCAATGAGCTGAGAGATTGTAATCGGGTGTAAGCTACTGCAAAGACTCCTAAAGATGCGCCTGCTGAATATGGGATATAGTAAATTAGGCTACTACAAATATGTCCATGAGAGGACATAGGAGAGGGAAAGTGTATCTTTTAAAGAACTGTAATAGATTTGAAATCAGCAATATATCACGGTAACATGCTTAATGTTTGCTATCGATTGCTGACCCTGCCAGTGGGATACCCCTTATCACCATATGTTGTTTATAAGTCCCAATTGGTGAAGGCATGAGGGAAAATTGAGATAAGGGATGAATAAAGGGGCATTAGCCTTCATAACCTACCTAATTTTTTTTTTTTGGGGGGGGGGGAGGATTAGGTAAAAATCATGCAATAGGGTAGACATACTATTTGGTTTCAGTTTTAGCCACTGCTCTCATCAACTCTTACCAAAGAAGCCTCATTTACTAGGTTTCATAAACAATAGAGTGTAAAGACATACAAAAAACTACATTGTCTAAAGTTGCCCCACATGCAGGGGAAACTTTGGACACGGATAATTTACAGAAATCTGGTACTTATTTATGACCATGAACATTTTGGATTAGGTAATTCTAATCTTTGCTCCATGACCCCTAAAAAACACAAAACTTGCCTCCCCTACACCCTAGCATTTCCAAGATACAAAGCGGAATTGTTGAAAATTGTCCGAAGTTACCCCGGTTTACGGTACTTCTACTTGTAATTGGGTGTAAATATATTTCGCTACTTTACTTCTACCAGAGAAGAAATGCAGATACGTACCGGCGCGATCCCATACGAGTCGTAATGAGCGACGATCGCTATGGTCGGAAGTTGATTACCCATACCGGGAAGATAACCCTGAGAAATACACGGCGCATGTACAAAATGCTTACAAACATTTGCGCGCGGTATTTAAAACCTGGATGTTCACAACGCTGTGATCGAGCTGCGGCTTGCTTTGTCCCCCGCTCGTGACCAATTGGTACCCGATGGACGTGGCTGAATTCAGCAGGGCCTCGGCCGCACTAGTTACGTCGTCGGACGTCGATCTTTGAACCTGTGCGTACATTTGCTGGTAATGCCCGATCAAGTATTCGTTACAGTGTGTTTGTATCTTACGTCATACAGCAGGCCTTCCAAGTTTTCGCTGGAATGGGCAAAATACACAGGAACGTTGGTTTGCTCAGTCATCAAGCCCTGCTCCAACGACATGAAATTCTGAAACATATCGGCAAATGCGTCGATGACAGAAAGGGATAGAGAGGTAGAAACACATCAATGCTTTCTTACAGATCACTTCGGCAAATCGAAATTCTACACACAGGCAGATTTATTCATTCGAAGGACATTTACACTAATTTTCACACTCACAGTGGTACAGCCACATGCAAAAGCCGTGGTCAGAGGTGGTCCATAACAAAGCACTCTGTCAAATTACGCAAATATATTTTACCTTCTTGTAGTAGGCTACTTGCCGTATACTCAAGCGAATTTAAGGACTACTTCCCATTTTACTAAACAGATTTCTTTTAAAATATGGTCTATGGTGCCTGAATACACTACAACGGTGCGTCAACGAGGTTCAACAAGAGAGATAAAGGAAAGAAATGGTCACTGCACAAAAGCAAAAATTTACTGCAGTTGGGCAGCAGCGAGTCCTCATCCTTTTCATACCATATATATAAAACAATGACACAAGACACAGCAATAGTAAAGAACAGTAATTATGATGTACTACTCAAATACTATTGATACGATACCATACCGAATGTTCAATATGAAAGCATGACGCAATTTTACCTCCATTTCAGTTTTGGAAGCGTTTTCTGGGATTATGACGAGCAAAGCGCCCATCGCCCTTTCCAAAGCGTCCAGATATTTCTCGTAAGTTAAATCCCTGGCGTGTGCGACCACACATTTTCGGGCTAGTGAGTTCGATGATGAAAGAACGCGAGCTTCCATATTGACCATGGAATTTCTGGAACCTGGAAATGAAAACACATCAGAAACTGCACAAAGGGGTATAGGCTACTCGAAATGGATGAATGTTGATGCTTTGAATTTCAAAGTTAAAATTTCATAGCTCTAATCATGGCACAGCCCATCGATGCTGACGGAAACAGACTTATTACAATGAGCACAATCTCATACTGCACAAGCAGTCAAGCATAATGTCAAGTATCATAAATAATTATATAGCCTAACGACCCATAAACCTTCACATGTTACCAGGTGCTAATGGATAATGATTGCTACATATACATGTAATTTAAGCGAGATTTATTAAGAATGACCTACAATTGGCTAATATTCAAGCATAGAACATTCCAAACAGAGCAACGTCAATGTATTGACGTCAAAAGTTGTGGGTATTCTTTCGGCCTGTATGGAATTCGCATTACTGCACATACCATAGCTTTTGCTCTGAAGATCGTACTGTTGCATTCGGTATACTGTAAATTCTTGAGCGGCGTTAACTGCAGACGGCGTGAATATTATTAACACTGGAACCAACGCGAGGATTGACATCGGAAATACATTCTTGATGGCATCAATTGTTTCTTCAAGCATCCTGATTATGCGAGTATATACTATTTGTAGTTCAACTGTAGGCCTGATCGCAGCCTGTAAAAATAGAACTTGAATAGGCATATGATAAATTTGAAATGTTCAAAATCTACAAATGACGATAACAATTAAAGGCTATAGCTTTGCTTTGAAGGTCAGAAGTTCAACACTTCAAAACTGAAGCTCCTCACTCCGAACATAAGTCACGTTTACTCTCCTGCAAGCTGATAGAATATAGATATGCTACAATCAACTAACCCGGCAAATATAAAGCATCGGCGCGAGATACACAAACTAGACTCTTACGGTAGCCTACAGCAAAATGAAAATGCATGCATAGAAATATAGTTTTCCTGATATTACACATCAACTATATATGCGGAAACTAGAAATTGCCAAATATATATCAGTTCTATTGCCGTCATGTCACCGCCCCGAAAATTTCAATGCCTTCTTTACATTGGATCAATTCAACAGCGCAAAAGTACAACGCATGTGCGTCCTTGTCGTCTATAATCATCATATCGTCAGCAATTCAGCATGAAAACACATCGCTGTATCAAGTACG
Source organism: Botryllus schlosseri (assembly GCF_051294905.1). Classification (NCBI taxonomy): domain Eukaryota; kingdom Metazoa; phylum Chordata; class Ascidiacea; order Stolidobranchia; family Styelidae; genus Botryllus; species Botryllus schlosseri. Next base: position 18,779,727 of record NC_137245.1, on the reverse strand, counting down.
CAAGTCAAAAATCGTGTAACGGTTTCGACATCAATCCATCAGTCGGCGAGCATTGTCCACATTGTCAAAAAACTCAAAATACAAACGTATACCGTACTCTACTACTAGTCAGCGCATGAGTTTACCGGACCACAATATTGTATAACGACCTCGCCTTGGGTCAAATGCCATCCTTATTTTTGTCGCTTGTTCTTTTATGTTATCTTCTATTACTTCTCATTCTTTCAATGTGCATTAATGCATGCCTCACATTGCCTAGGCTAGGCCGACAGGCACAGCACAGGCGGGTGTCTGATTTCAAAGACCTCTTCAAGGCATTTCGACAATTCCTATCTTTTCATTGTATCACAATCTTGTGGTGTATTGATTTCAATTTTTAATAATAAACTGAACTGCAATAAGTATGACAGACTGGACTAAATACTGAACAGCAGTTACGAAAGTTTAGAGAAATTACCGATTTGAAAATAGACTGCTCAGCTCAACTTGCAATGGCCCTGACTAAATAACAATAAATCCTGTAATCGGAACGCAAGACCTCAACTAAATCACTGAATCAGTTATACAGTCCAAAGACTGTACATTCTTCTTTGATACAATCCACCTCGCTAAAAAATTAAAGAGCCGTCCGTCATGTTTCGACCGCTGAACATGAATGCCATGCTTCATTTCTTTCAGAATACCACTGTGATTCTAATAGAATTCTCGGGAATTATATATATTCAGGTGAAACACAAAAACATCAAGGGCATCATGATATTTTTCAGTTTAGAATTTTTACCAGAATCCCGTAAACCACTTGCCAGATTTTACAATAGTTTTTTGTGACAAGTTATAGGGATATCTGATCAAGAATGCGACTGAATCAGTAGACAGAGGTACCAAACTATAAAACAAATTTACAATAAAAATGGTTTGAAATATCTCAGGAATACTAACAGACCGGAATCACAACCAATACGATGAAATATCACGTTGTTAAATACATAGATATACATGTATTTTCGACAAAATCGACACATATATAATTAAAGAATTACCCATGTTGGGACTCTGAAGGAAGATATTCAACCCCATCAGTAGACGTAAGTACCCCTAATAAAGAATAATTGACGATCATTAAGCTTCAGAATCACGAAGGAACAAAACAGAATCCAATCGAATTCGGTGGAACATCGCGTCGTTCAATCCATAGATACACTTGAATTTCTGACAAAATCGGCACACATATAATTGAAGAATTACCCATGTTGGGACCTTAAAGGAAGATATTCACCCCCATGAGTGGACGTAAGTACCCCTAATAAAGAATTATTCACGAGTATTCGGGTTCGGAATAACTCAGGAACAGAACAGAATCCGAATGAATTCGGTGGAATAACGCGTCCTTCAATACATAGACACATTTGAATTTCCGACGAAGTCGATACATATATAATTGAAGAATTACCCATGCTGGGACCCTAAAGGAAGATATTCAACCCCATCAGTGGACGTAAGTACCCCTGATAAAAAATTATTCACGAGTATTCGGGTTCGGAATAACTCAGGAACAGAACAGAATCCGAATGAATTCGGTGGAATATCACCTCGCTCAATACATAAACACACTTGAAATCCCTACGAAATCGATACATATATAATTGAAGAATTACCCATGCTGGGACCCTAAAGGAAGATATTCACCCCCATAAGTGGACGTAAGTACCCCTAATAAAGTATTATTCACGAGTATTCGGGTTCGGAATAACTCAGGAACAGAACATAATCCAAATGAATTCGGTGGAATATCGCCTCGTTCAATACATAGACACATTTGAATTTCCGACGAAGTCGGTACATATATTATTGAAATATTACCCATACTGGGACCCTAAAGGAAGATGTTCAACCCCATCAGTGGACGTAAGTACCCCTAATAAAGAATTATTGACGATCAATAAGCTTCGGAATGACGAAGGAACAGAACAGAATCCGAATGAATTCGGTGGAATATCGCCTCGTTCAATACATAGACACATTTGAATTTCCGACGAAGTCGATACAGATATAATCGAAATATTACTCATACTGGGACCCTAAAGGAAGATGTTCAACCCCATCAGTGGACGTAAGTACCCCTAATGAAGAATTATTGACGATCAATAAGCTTCGGAATAACGAAGGAACAGAACAGAATCCGAATGAATTCGGTGGAATAGCGCGTCCTTCAATACATAGATACACTTGAATTTCCGACATACTCGATACATATATAATTGAAGAATTACCCATGTTGGGACCCTAAAGGAAGATATTCAACCCCATCAGTGGACGTAAGTACCCCTAATGAAGAATTATTGACGATCAATAAGCTTCGGAATGACGAAGGAACAGAACAGAATCCGAATGAATTCGGTGGAATATCGCCTCGTTCAATACATAGACACATTTGAATTTCCGACGAGGTCGATACAGATATAATCGAAATATTACCCATACTGGGACCCTAAAGGAAGATATTCAACCCCATCAGTGGACGTAAGTACCCCTAATAAAGAATTATTCACGAGTGTTCGGGTTCGGAATGACTCAGGAACAGAACAGAATCCAAATGAATTCGGTGGAATATCGCCTCGTTCAATACATAGACACATTTGAATTTCCGATGAAGTCGATACATAAATAATTGAAGAATTACCCATGCTGGGACCCTAAAGTAAGATGTTCAACCCCATCAGTGGACGTAATACCCCTAATAAAGAATTATTGACGATCAATAAGCTTCGGAATAACTCAGGAACAGAACAGAATACGAATGAATTCGGTGGAATAACGCATCCTTCAATACATAAATACCCTTAAATTTCCGACAAACTCGATACATATATAATTGAAGAATTACCTATGTTGGGACCCTAAAGGAAGATATTCACCCTTTTGAGTGGACGTAAGTACCCCTAATGAAGAATTATTCACGAGTATTCGGGTTCGGAATAACTCAGGAACAGAACAGAATCCGAATGAATTCGGTGGAATAACGTGTCCTTCAATACATAGACACATTTGAATTTCCGACGAAGTCGATACATATATAATTGAAGAATTACCCATGCTGGGACTCTAAAGGAAGATATTCAACCCCATCAGTGGACGTAAGTACCCCTAATAAAAAATTATTCACGAGTATTCGGGTTCGGAATAACTCAGGAACAGAACAGAATCCGAATGAATTCGGTGGAATAACGCGTCCTTCAATACATAGACACATTTGAATTTCCGACGAAGTCGATACATATATAATTGAAGAATTACCCATGCTGCGACCCTAAAGGAAGATATTCAACCCCATCAGTGGACGTAAGTACCCCTAATAAAAAATTATTCACGAGTATTCGGGTTCGGAATAACTCAGGAACAGAACAGAATCCGAATGAATTCGGTGGAATAACGCGTCCTTCAATACATAGACACATTTGAATTTCCGACGAAGTCGATACATATATAATTGAAGAATTACCCATGCTGGGACCCTAAAGGAAGATATTCAACCCCATCAGTGGGCGTGAGTACCCCTATTAAAAAATTATTTACGATCATCAAGCTTCGGAATGACGAAGGAACAGAACAGAATCCGAATGAATTCGGTGGAATATCACCTCGTTCAATACATGAACACACTTGAAGTCCCAACGAAATCGATACATATATAATTGAAGAATTACCCATGCTGGGACCCTAAAGGAAGATATTCACCCCCATGAGTGGACGTAAGTACCCCTAATAAAGTATTATTCACGAGTATTCTGGTTCGTAATAACTCAGGAACAGAACAGAATACGAATGAATTCGATTGAATAATACATCCTTCAATGCATAGATACCCTTGAATTTCCGACAAACTCGATACACATATAATTGAAGAATTACCCACGTTGGGACCCTAAAGGAAGATATTCACCCCCTTGAGTGGACGTAAGTACCCCTAATAAAGAATTATTCACGAGTATTCGGGTTCGGAATAACTCAGGAACAGAACAGAATCCAAATGAATTCGGTGGAATATCGCCTCGTTCAGTGCATAGACACATTTGAATTTCCGACGAAGTCGGTACATATATTATTGAAATATTACCCATACTGGGACCTTAAAGGAAGATGTTCAACCCCATCAGTGGACGTAAGTACCCCTAATAAAGAATTATTGACGATCAATAAGCTTCGGAATGACGAAGGAACAGAACAGAATCCGAATGAATTCGGTGGAATATCGCCTCGTTCAATACATAGACACATTTGAATTTCCGATGAAGTCGATACATAAATAATTGAAGAATTACCCATGCTGGGACCCTAAAGGAAGATGTTCAACCCCATCAGTGGACGTAATACCCCTAATAAAGAATTATTGACGATCAATAAGCTTCGGAATAACTCAGGAACAGAACAGAATACGAATGAATTCGGTGGAATAACGCATCCTTCAATACATAAATACACTTGAATTTCCGACGAACACGATACATATATAATTGAAGAATTACCTATGTTGGGACCGTAAAGGAAGATATTCACCTTCTTGAGTGGACGTAAGTACCCCTACAAAAGAATTATTCACGAGTATTCGGGTTCGGAATAACTCAGGAACAGAACAGAATCCGAATGAATTCGGTGGAATAACGCGTCCTTCAATACATAGACACATTTGAATTTCCGACGAAGTCGATACATCTATAATTGAAGAATTACCCATGTTGGGACCCTAAAGGAAGATATTCACCCCCTTGAGTGGACGTAAGTATCCCCAATAAAGAATTATTCACGAGAATTCGGGTTCGGAATAACTCAGGAACAGAACAGAACAGAATCCGATTGAATTCGGTTGAATATCGCGTCGTTCAATAGATAGATACACTTGAATTTCCGACAAACTCGATACATATATAATTGATGAATTACCCATGTTGGGACCCTAAATGAAGATAGTCAGCTACATCAGCGGACGTATGTACCCAAATAGAACACGAAAATTGAGATTCGGAGTAGCTCAGGAATAGAACAGAATCGAATAAAACGAATGAAAATGCATTATAATCACGTTTTATAAAAGAAATGTTGAAATTAGTAAACACACTGTAATAGCAATAACAATAATAATGAATTTATAGCATTCGTACAAGCAAAGGATGGCCTTGCATACATGACATGGTAGCGTTTGCAATCGATGGTGATGTGTAGATGGCAGGTAGAGGTAAATTCCGAATTTCCCCACACCTGTTGTTAGAAGATCGTGTCATGGAGTAAGTCAAGTAGTGTACAGTAATATTTTACGTAAAATATGAGGGGGAAGCGATATCACAATAAACCTCTAACGCCTTGACACCATATGGATCAAGGATATATGTCTATTTATTGAAGGTTTATGTTGCCTCCACAGCTCATTCGGAAGCGGACTCGTCGTATCGATAAATCCGTAATACAGCTTCGCGGACATCCTAAGGGTCCATAGATTCCAGGTCAGGAATCCCTGAGCCACAGAAAACCATGTAGTAATATTAGTACCCACCTTCATCGATTTCTGAGAAGGTTTGTCTCATCTGTACGGTAGAAAAATAAACATCTGGTCATATTTCTGATGAAACAAATTTTATTACGAGGATTCAGCATACCAGTTAGCTCGAGTAACATGTTTCCGATTTCTTCTCGATATCTTCTGCAATCTTCAGTTTTTGCCGAAAAATTGAAGCCGTCATTGCCCAATAAATTCTTTGCAAACTGTTCAATAAAATAATATATACAATCAAGCACATAGCCTAACCACGTATAGTGTTATGGGAACCATCGTCTCGATTAAAGATTTTTCTATTTGACGATGATGTATAAATATAGCCTAATAGGAGATGTCACTTTCAAACCATAGTGTATGAAATAGCGCTAATATACTCATTGCTCGGAGTGACTAGAAGGCAGATGACGTGGGCCGTGGGCGGAGCATTTCTCTCCATACTCTGAGATCGATATTGGGCTAGCTCATTTCCTGATTGCACTTGGTTTAGTATTCGGGGATACTATTTGATAAGCCAGCATGAAGTAACCAAATTTGCAATATACAATCCACGTCTGATCCGATAAATAATATGAATGATAAATTTCAAATATATATGATTGCAATGCCTACCTTCAGCACGAGAACACCACAGTTGACGCCATCTTCTTGCGTACCATGAGAGCAAGACTTTATAGTCCATCTGGGGGTTGCGAACTCCTCTTTGTGATGGCTCCAAAACCACTAAATTTATAAGACCGGGTTGGTATTTTACGTCGTTATCGACTGTGCTACTTGTAGACTATAATTGCAGAATCTCACTTCCAATGTAACTCCAATTGCTGAGCGTAGCTCTCCTCATTTCCCAGTGGGTCGTAAAGTAGGAGGATTCGAGTGTTAATGTCACTAGCCTGAATAAATTCGGGATGATTGAGGAAAAGTGAACATCAACAGTTAAGCCGCGTGCAACGGGTTTGAGAAGGACAATCGGTTTAAGTTTCATTATAAATACATGAGACTGACCATGAAAATCCAGTGATTGCCGACATTCAGTGACGTCACTATTGATTGTGTGGATGAACTTTCCACCTGAAAGTGTAAGATTAGTTGGTTACTAATGTAAACGATAATTACTAGCCTATAACGTTGAACAGTCTGTGACTGTCAGGATCATTCAAACGAGGAATATTCCTATCACGCTCTGTTCTTGCATGTATAATTGTATATTGTATATGGTCGAAACAACACCAGCTTACACTGTGAGAGTCATATAATTGCAACTTTCATCATATCAAAACACCACGAGACTGCGATAAAACGAAAATGTGTTACTACAAATTCCGACCGAGTGCACGATTGAAAGTGGCGGCAAAATTATTAAATTAATATTCGTACGTGAGCCAAAAGAACAGTAGAAATCATAAAAATTCAGTAAAGCAATAAAAAAACGGCTTTGTACGAAAATTTGGAAAGCCCACGGCACACGCGGTATTCTTGTCCGGTCAGCCATGCAAGTACCAACCATACACACGCGGTGCCTCACATTCCTCTCCCCGCATCACGTCACGAATTTACACTTTAGATAGCGCAGAGGTGGAGCGTTCGGCTTCTTGGTCGCTTGCTCGTGGGTAGAATCTAAAGCGAGGTACGGATCGAAGACGGATTGGATATTCGGGCGGATTTTATAAATTTCGGCTGGAGCCGGATTGGAGCTACACCAGTGCTTTTTCACTAAGAAAGGGGAAGCCTTGTCCTCTTCCGCCCTGGCAACAATAGTTGCATTGAACAGCAGTTCATGGAAATAAACCGCATGCTAAGTCCAAGTTGACATAGTTACTTCAGATTAGGGTTGGGGTTGTTCTATTTATTTCCTGTTTTTTACATTTCGTTTAACTCTCAGTGTTTCTCAACCCCGAGTCCGCGGACTCATTTGATTCCGCGGAAGGTCGTGGGTGAGTCCGCGAGCACAGGAATTTTAAGTAACTTAATCGGCACACACGTTGACAGATTGTCAACCTGGTATTTCCTCGTGCTTTTGAATGGAAAGACGCCGGTCTCATAGCTAATTTATTATTTTATGTAATTTTATATCGATAAAACCTTACGAAACGATCATGGATCCTGATTTAGGGGTCTACGGACATAGTTTTTGATTGAGAAGTCGTAAATCCACGGAAATATCAAAAATTTCAATTTTTTCTTCCACTTTCGATATGAATTCGGAACATGTAATTGACAGACCTACGGGGCTCGTTCACTTTCGGACCAAACTCAGTACAGCCTTACGGAGAAAAAGGGTTTTTGGTCCGAAAGTGAACGAGCCCCGTCCTGGTTCGGTTTCGTCAAATTCCGATTTGAGAATTAGGCTGCGTGATTCGCAAAATACCTATTTTGAAATGGTAATAACCTAAATAGCTGTCATAAAAAATGCATAGATACCTCAAATATGTGACTGGCGGTACTCAACTGGAATAGTGCTTTCAGAACTATACATTCATTGCAGTAGAATTTATTACCTCGGTGGCTTTTCGGGTTTCCCTTATCAAGAATTAACGGCACCGTAAGAAGGAGAAAGAGTTTGTATACAATCTTTAAATATTCCAATAATATATACAGCTAATTGTACTTGTAACGTCTTCTGTACATTGTATAATTTGAGTGTCTCTTATCCAGGGTTGTAACCAAGTCACAAGGCACCGAGTCACAAGTCAATCTCAGTTTTATAGTTTTGACTCGAGTCAAGTCGAGTCATTTTCAATTCCCACCGAGTCAAGTCCGAGTCCAAGTCAGAGAAAATAGGCTCGAGTCCGAGTCACAGTATTATGACTCGAGTCGAGTCCAAGTCATTGTGTTGACCGCTCTGATTCCTGTCAATGACTTGTTAAACCCACTTTTTATGACTATGTTTGATGATATCGAATGGTTCGCATTTATAATATACTAATTTTCCTCACTTTTAGCAGTTCGTGGTCGCCAATTTCAAGTACCAGTACCAATAGTCGAGATCCCAATTGTGTGGTAACTTAACTATTCTTCGAAATTACAATGAATAGTCGGTCTTCGAAGTCTGAGTCTCGAGTCATATGACTTAGTTCGAGTCATGCGCAATGACTCGAGTCCAAGTCGAGTCAATACACAAATTGACTCGAGTCAAGTCGGGTCATTTCTTCATTTTGCGAAAATGACTCGAGTCAAGTCGAGTCATCAGAAAATCGTGACTCGAGTCGAACTCGAGTCGAGTCATGACTCGAGTCATTACAACCCTGCTCTTATCCCGTTATTAATTATGACTACCGGAGTACCGGCACAGCTGACTTTGGCCAGATACTAGAGATGATGTGAACCTCTGAAAGGTTCAGGTTCGTGTGAACGCGAACCTTTTTGAAAGGTTCTGTGTGAACGCGAACGTGAACCTCATTACGTCACGTGACGTCATTTTGCTAAGTCCAGCCCTACATTTCAGTGAAGTGATAGCCTCTTAATGTCCACAGACATACCTGCGACGACTCGGGTCACATAATGTCACAAAGATGAAGCACATGTTGACGTTTTAAACGTCGCCTAATGTATGAACTGGGGTAATCAAATGATATAATAATCCCACAAAATCACTATCTTCCATCGAGTACTTGCAAGGGAATATAAGCTTACGCTTTAACGGTCTATGCCAGAACGGACAAGGTATTCGGCGTCTGAGTATTGCTACGTTGATATTGAGCAGAGTGTAAAACGAGTTTCTATACTTGCTACCGATATTACCCCATGAACAAGTTATACTTCAGTAGTCAACACTCCAATTGCACGGATTTGGTTTTTATGTTACACTAAACATACGAAGTCAAGATTGACCCCGTACGGCTGCTACAAATTTTACATCAGACAACGCTACAACTTTCATTGATTGGTTGAATAAGCATCATTCATTGACTATCTAGATCAGTGATTCCCAACCGCGGCCCTGAGGGCCGCATGCGGCCCCCAGCTACCCTTCTTGCGGCCCCCACAAAAATATTGAGGAATCGATTTATGAAAAAATATTTATATATTTATAAAATACTCTTGCTTGGCTTGGAGTCTGGAGTTTTCAATTAGGATTGCAGGCAAGTTGTGCGTAGACTGCTAAGATTGCCCTAACTTTCCAGTTGAACGGGCCGGACCAATAGATAAGGTATTGACAGGACCGTAACTGCCGCACTCCAAGCCCCACAATTGGGGGGAGCGAGCTCGAAGGGGGCCTAAAAATATTAAGTGAATTAGCATAAATTATAGAGTATTTCATGAAATTTGATGCAACTTTTTCAAAAATCTTTCGCGCGGGGCGCGATTTCAAGTTTCCAGGTACCTTAATTATTTGGTACTCTTCGACCAGGATAAAATACGCAAGATTTATAAAAGTGGGCATATCGACGTTGGCCATTACCGCGCCACGACGCACGAAGACATATAAAGTTTTAGGCCATTTAACATGCGACACCAAGAAACTTCGTTATGTATACTCAAAATACACATAGGTATAATTGACCATAGGCGCCTAAATGACTGGCGCCAAATGTTCCTGTCTTGGCAATCTGAATGCCAGTGAAGAACTACCAATTTGAAATCGTGTGCATCTTTTTGTTTAGTACGTTTGGGCGATGCTATATTTTTTGATATAGCAGACTGGAGGTCACGAAATAACATAACATCACGTAACGAAGTCGTACCAACTGGTCCGCCCGTCCGAATATGTTTAAATATTATTTACGGGCCCTACAGTTTCCTAGACACCTCACTCAGCTCCACCGGTAAATCTGATTACGTGAGCAGAGAGGACAAGTATAATTGATAGCAATATATATGCAATTACCGATCTTATTAACCTATTTTATTTTGAATTATCGAAAATTTTCGCGCTCCACGTTGGCTCAATAAACGGGGATCCTGATTTCGTCGCGGAAGCGAACAACGGCACGGGGGTCGGTTTATCACCATATGGGAGCTCAAGACCTAAGTGTTTTGAGGGGCCTGACGAAGTGCTGTTTCGTTCCTGCCAACTGGTATACGCCCGAAGATGTTTAATTATTATTGAGTGGTCATACCTTTACAAACACAACTCACTCAGCTCAACCGGTCAATCTGATTACGTGAGCAAAGAGAGGATAAAAATTGAAACCAATATATATGCAATTCCCGATTATATTGACACATTCAATCATGAATTATAGAATTTTTTCGCGCATTGCGCGATTTGTCGAGAGAAGCTGCCGAAAACGGACACCCGATTTAGATGATAAATAGCGGTAAACAGCCCTGTAGCCTGAGGGGGTCTGGGGATTCGAAGTTCGGTTTATCACCCTATGGGGGGCCCAAGAGAAACGTTTTTTAGGGGAGTCTGACGAAGTGTTACGGCCCTGGGTATTGATAACTAATTTACGGATAGATGTGCAACAAGTGACTCACGATTGAATACGCCGAGATGCGTACTGCTTAGCCGGCAAAAAGCAGCATAATTGATAGTCCTGTCCTATGGCTCGCGACCCAAGCGTCCGAATAATTTGATATGTCGGTGTTTATCAAAAGCAAGTGTCGCACTGATTCCAAAAATACGAATTGAAATCTCGCCGGGGCAATAAAACTACTCCGAAATAGCCAGTAAAGGTTGATTGTTCTGAACAACGGGAGCGCGGCAACACAATGGCCAATGGCGTCAAGCGAATGATCGGAACAATGCCAATTTTCGTAATTTGGTGACTATTTTGGGTTACTTTCATTGCCCTGGTATTCGTGCGGCCCCGGCCGTACTCTGAAATTCTAAATTTGGCCCTGCCATCGAAAAAGGTTGGGAACCACTGATCTAGATGCAGGGCATGGTATGGTATGGTATGGAACGAGAATTTTCCATACTCCATACTTGCCTTACTCGCTCCATACCATACTTGCAATTTTCCATACCATACCAACATTGTTCCATACCATACTTGATACATATTCCATACTTTCAAATACTAAAATATCATAAGTATATTTCCTTTTCTAGCACCTATATTATTGATATTTCGGATGTCATTATTGCTTAAACTAGCCATGATGCGAATCTAATTCCTGGTAATAGTTTTATAGAGTTTGTTTTGATGAGGTTTAGTCTACGGTGGTGTGGTGCCGTGTAAGTCTACTCTACAGCTTCCGCGAGCAAAATGAGATAGTCAGCAGATTGTTATCTAGGACCGTCCATAAAAAGCAAGGGTAACATACTGCCCGCGGGCCGGATGTGGCCCGCGACGAGATTTTGTCCGGCCCGCGGACAGTTTCCCGTCTTACATGATAATGTGGCCCGCGGCCCCAGTCAGCCGAGATTCCCCACCACTTGCTTAAACCTAAAATTATAGTGATTGCGTATGTAATTATATAGGTGCGAGAGTGCGAAAGTGGTGGAGCTTACGCGTAAGTTCGTCGAAGCGAGAAGACTTGCATTATCGGCATTTATGATGTACTCAACCCTAATGAATTGATATCTTGGTAAATTTTGGGTACCGGACTTATGAAACGCTTTGAAATCTAATTCAGGATTGCACCGTGAGTTAGTTGATCAGAGAGAAGCAGACATGGCGGCGCCTGTATGACAATGCTGTTCTCAAATCCACATTGTATTATCATTATCGGCGAGAAATGGTTTTGAAGCGACATTGCTGTCGATAAAATACATTCATTAAATACGATTTATTCCTTGTATATATGCGCGAATAATGTATCCATTCAGCAATCCGGCTTTCCAAGTACTTAATTTTCCTATATCCGGCCCACCGACTGGCGAGGTTGCCCGCCCCTGCTCCATAAAAGAATATCATCGCATTTCCGGTATACATTGGCATGATGCACATGCAAGTTTGAAGTAAATACTCGCAAAATAATTTATAATATAGGCGCACCCATAAAATATCCCAGCTACAGGCGATCAATACTGCAGCGATCTGCGTGATTATTAGTACAGCATGTGTTTGGGGTTAGGCAGTGGTTCCCAACCTGTGGTACGCGTACCACTAGTGGTACGCGAAGGTCTTCCAGGTGGTACGCGAGTAGATTCTGTTTTTTTCGACCGAAGGAAGTTATTAGTTCAGGTGGGTTTGATTTTGAAGTTTTTTGACTAGTGGTGAAAAAACAATTCCATGCATCTCATCAACCCGGGCTGATAAAGACTAGTTTAATAGAATTTGGTATTAGTAGGGCTATTTTTTTTACAAAATTGAGCTTTAAGTCAAAAAATGGTCAAAATTGCTTACAAAGTCAAAAGATTTTTGACCCCACCATTTCGTTTGTATCGTAGATTTGATATTTTAAAGCTTGAAGCCTACCTTATGGGCCTACCGTTGTAGGCGGCCCATTGTCTGCTCATCGTGGATCATAAATTGTCAAACGAAACAAATAGGTTGACAATTGACATGGTGTTATTCTCAACGTACCGCAATATCCTAATTGAAGCAAGACTGCTTGGGCATTGCATGGATATTTTTATCAAGAAGCGCATGATGAATAATTGTGATGTATGACAACATTGTCAGAATGAAGCACCATGGTTGGTCACCAGCAGTGTAAGCACAGTTTGAGTGTTGTCAACCAACAACTACTGCTGTTAAACCGTAGGCTATTTCTCCATTCTTGGCAAGCTACTTAGTCAAGACAGACAATTTCTACCCGAGAATGTAAGAAAGTATATTTCGTTGTACTACAACAAATTTTAATGAACTCCTCCATAATACGTGGTGTAACTATTGGGCCAGATATCGTTAAAATGAAGTTTTTTCATGTCAAAATTTGTCAGTTTTAAGTCAAAAAGGCTTTTTCAGGCCATACTGCTTCGTAAGGACAGACAGTCCTTACCAAAATTGAATATAAGTAGTGCAATTTTAGCATTTTGTGCGAAAACACCTAAGTTGCGTAGGTGAAGTCAAAATTAAGTCTTTTAGGTCAAAATCCTCCTACTTTTAGGTAAAAATCGCCCTACACCACACATATGTTAATAACGTGATTATGACGTCATGAATGGTGAAAACATTTTTACCGCCTACGTCGTGCGTAAATAATGTAGGTGGTACGCGAGCATTGCATAAAACCTCGAAGTGGTACGCGGATGGAAAAAGGTTGGGAACCACTGGGTTAGAGTGACGAGAATTTCAAACTATGTCTACCCCAATCCCTAATTTATAATCCTAATGCGAGAGCGTTTGAAATATGACCAATAAGATATCTCGGTATGCAAATAGTATAAATGTGCGGAGCGGACAATGTTTCAGAAGAAATGTAATTATCAATCGCATTGAGCAATTAGTACGTTGCATCATGATTGCTTGCGAGCTGTTGTCACTCAAGGAATGAGGAATAGTTGGAGTTGCTTACATTGCCAATTATTGCGTCACATGATAGACTATGCTCGGAGACGTCGTGTCTAGACTCAATATAATATCAGATCAACATTACTGTTGTCATTATTATATCACGAAATCATGTCATTTCAAGTGCTCTCAAAACCGTTGCACAAGCGCGTATTTGTACCTACACATCGTCCAATAGTTCACGTTCACACATAACAAAAGCCATCGTATTCAGTGAGCAGCGATCAACGTACGATTCATGAAGCTTGCACACAGATCACGATAAAATGTGTAAAATACCACCAAAGTATGGAAGTATGGAAATGTAGTTCCATGCCATAGATTAAAATCTTCCATTCCATACCATACTTGCATTCTTCGATATTCCATACCAAAATATCGTTCCATACCATACCATACTTCCATACCATACCATACCATGCCCTGTCTAGATGTAGTGTATTTCTCCCTTGATGTTGTGTGATTGCGGATCACAGCAGAGAGTCACTAAATACACACAAACGGAAAGTTGGATAATTAGAGCAAACTTTTGTAACAAAGCAAGTAAAATTTTTGAGATTTTCAAGGTGCATGCTCGTTTAGTGTTGATTTTATTCTGTCAGCGCCATGCATAGTGTGGCCCGCAGTTGAAATGCAATAAATATCAACCAAAGATGTTATAATGAAGTAAAAATTGTAATATATGAAAAAGGTTCACAGTGCAGAACCTGCCAAGGTTCGTTTGTGAACGTGAACCTCGAAATTTCCGACGTTCACACACAGAACGCGAACGTGAACCTCACGTTCACACCATCCCTACCAGCTACCGTTTCTTTTTAATATTGCATTGTTACGTCAAATTTTGACAATTTGGATTTCGTTTGAATCTATTTCTATATGCTTTTTATTGTGCCTGTAACTCTTGTTGATAAGAGGCATACAAAACGCCTTCAAGTTAATAAATTATACTGCAGTGAATATAGTTTTGAAAGCAATATTAGAGATACCTCAATAAGCGATGTTTCGCCACGTATATTTCAAACGCAAGAACAACGAATCAGCACTACAGCAAATTGATCAGCATTCCAAGTAATATTCGTTCTTCTGAGATTTTCTTGGGCAAACCAGTTAGTTGCAAGTATCACAGGCAAAACGGGTATGCTTTGCACATCTGTAGCATCTTCCTGGTTTGATACCAAACATGCCAGTATAAACCCCTGTTATCGCCTACTGGAATTTTTCAAAATGCATTTTGTCCGAGGTAGCCTATTGCCAAAATTGTCATAAGCAATTCTATCATGGTCATAAACTCAACAATTTTTGTCGGATTGACTTGAATTTAGTACGAATGGACTCGGAATTTAATGCTGAGTATTCGCAATTCACATACCGAATATATGCCAGGTATAAACCCCTAGGACAGCTCTTCCTTCATACACACGTATGCAGGACAGTAACTGCCGCACCCTAAACCCCCAGAATTAGGGGGACGAGCTCGAAGGGGGTCTAAACTATTTCGTGAATTAACATAAATTATATACAACTTAAAAAAATTTCCCGCTGCGCGCCATGTAATGGTGTCGAGTTTCTTGATTATTGGGTACCTTTCCTCCAAGACAACATACGCATGAGTTATATCGTTTTCCGAAACGCTTCACTTAGCTCTACTGGTAAATCTGACTACATAAGCAGAGACATGATAAAAAATGTACAGAAATATATATGCAATTCCCGATCATGTTGACCGATTCAATCATGAATTATAGAATATTTTCGAGCTTCGCACGGTTAATCTGAGACAAGCCCGCTAACTAAACAGTACAAAAATTTCGCTGAGAAGTAGCGGTGAAAAAGTATCGGAAGAGAGGGGGTCTGGGGTCGAAGCCCCCAGAAGTTGGATTTATCACCCTGTGGGGGCCCAAGATCAACATTTTGGGGGGGGGGGCTGACGAAGTGCTGTTACGGTCCTGCACATAGGCACATTGCCCACTTTTCCGGCGCGATATACGCAGAGTATTATTGATAATTGATTATTGCGACTTGTTCACTTACAGACGTTATTTGGATATTGATAAATCCTAGGGACATGTGCTAATCACAGAAACAATCTCTAGTTGTGTATTATAAGTAGAACTCGAGATATGGACTGCATTACTGAACAGTTGCTTGAATTGCAAGCCGATGTGGAAAGACAAGTATAAAAAAGCTTCCTTGACTCAATTTTGGCCAAATATGGCTTATCAATTCTGACGGTGAACAAAAGAAGTATAGCAACCGGAAGATGACATCAGATGTAGGCCTAAATTGACAACCATAATTACGGAATTCGATAAACTTGTTAAGCAAGATCAAGGACAAGGCTTTCATTAAGTGTGGGTTGAGTGAAAAACACTGCTTGCTTTTTTTGTTGATACCGTATTACACTCTCTTGGATAGAAATAAAAAAAAACTACTTTTCGTTATTATAAAGCTTGAGTCCGCGGAAAAATAGGTGAGCAGAGAATAATCCGCGAGTCAAAAAGTTTAAGAACCACTGAGATCATATATTCTTGGAACTGTTTTAGAAAAGAAATTTTGTTCCATGCAAAACCGGCGCGAATTTGGTGATTCATCATGTACAACAACATCAATGATGTGTACATATCACGTTGTAGAAGTAAATTGAAGTATTAATATATTGACTAACGAGATATTCCATCGAACTGAATTCGATTCTGTTCTGTTCCGAGTTATTCCGAAGTTAATGTTAGTGATCATTTCTTTCATAATGGTACTTACGTCCACTGATGGGGTTGAATATCTTCCTTTAAGGTCCCAACATGGGTAATTCTTCAATTATATATGTATTGAGTTTGTCGGAAATTCAAGTGTATCTATGTATTGAAGGACGCGCTATTCCACCGAATTCATTCGGATTCTGTTCTGTTCCTTCGTTATTCCGAAGCTTATTGATCGTCAATAATTCTTCATTAGGGGTACTTACGTCCACTGATGGGGTTGAACATCTTCCTTTAGGGTCCCAATATGGGTAATATTTCAATAATATATGTACCGACTTCGTCGGAAATTCAAATGTGTCTATGCATGGAACGAGGCGATATTCCACCGAATTCATTTGGATTCTGCTCTGTTCCTGAGTTATTCCGAACCCGAATACTCGTGAATAATTCTTTATTAGGGGTACTTACGTCCACTGATGGGGTTGAATATCTTCCTTTAGGGTCCCAGTATGGGTAATATTTCGATTATATCTGTATCGACTTCGTCGGAAATTCAAATGTGTCTATGTGTTGAACGAGGCGATATTCCACCGAATTCATTCGGATTCTGTTCTGTTCCTTCGTCATTCCGAAGCTGATTGATCGTCAATAATTCTTCATTAGGGGTACTTACGTCCACTGATGGGGTTGAACATCTTCCTTTAAGGTCCCAGTATGGGTAATATTTCGATTATATCTGTATCGACTTCGTCGGAAATTCAAATGTGTCTATGTGTTGAACGAGGCGATATTCCACCGAATTCATTCGGATTCTGTTCTGTTCCTTCGTCATTCCGAAGCTTATTGATCGTCAATAATTCTTTATTAGGGGTACTTACGTCCACTGATGGGGTTGAACATCTTCCTTTAGGGTCCCAGTATGGGTAATATTTCAATAATATATGTACCGACTTCGTCGGAAATTCAAATGTGTCTATGCATTGAACGAGGCGATATTCCACCGAATTCATTTGGATTCTGTTCTGTTCCTGAGTTATTCCGAACCCGAATACTCGTGAATAATTCTTTATTAGGGGTACTTACGTCCACTGATGGGGTTGAATATCTTCCTTTAGGGTCCCAGCATGGGTAATATTTCGATTATATCTGTATCGACTTCGTCGGAAATTCAAATGTGTCTATGTATTGAACGAGGCGATATTCCACCGAATTCATTCGGATTCTGTTCTGTTCCTTCGTCATTCCGAAGCTTATTGATCGTCAATAATTCTTCATTAGGGGTACTTACGTCCACTGATGGGGTTGAACATCTTCCTTTAGGGTCCCAACATGGGTAATTCTTCAATTATATATGTATTGAGTTTGTCGGAAATTCAAGTGTATCTATGTATTGAAGGACGCGCTATTCCACCGAATTCATTCGGATTCTGTTCTGTTCCTTCGTTATTCCGAAGCTTATTGATCGTCAATAATTCTTCATTAGGGGTACTTACGTCCACTGATGGGGTTGAACATCTTCCTTTAGGGTCCCAGTATGGGTAATATTTCGATTATATCTGTATCGACTTCGTCGGAAATTCAAGGGTATCTATGCATTGAAGGATGTGTTATTCAATCGAATTCATTCGGATTCTGTTCTGTTCCTGAGTTATTCCGAACCCGAATACTCGTGAATAATTCTTTATTAGGGGTACTTACGTCCACTAGTGGGGTTGAATATCTTCCTTTAGGGTCCCAGTATGGGTAATATTTCGATTATATCTGTATCGACTTCGTCGGAAATTCAAATGTGTCTATGTGTTGAACGAGGCGATATTCCACCGAATTCATTCGGATTCTGTTCTGTTCCTTCGTCATTCCGAAGCTGATTGATCGTCAATAATTCTTCATTAGGGGTACTTACGTCCACTGATGGGGTTGAACATCTTCCTTTAGGGTCCCAGTATGGGTAATATTTCGATTATATCTGTATCGACTTCGTCGGAAATTCAAATGTGTCTATGTGTTGAACGAGGCGATATTCCACCGAATTCATTCGGATTCTGTTCTGTTCCTTCGTCATTCCGAAGCTTATTGATCGTCAATAATTCTTCATTAGGGGTACTTACGTCCACTGATGGGGTTGAACATCTTCCTTTAGGGTCCCAACATGGGTAATTCTTCAATTATATATGTATTGATTTCGTAGGGATTTCAAGTGTGTTTATGTATTGAACGAGGTGATATTCCACCGAATTCATTCGGATTCTGTTCTGTTCCTTCGTCATTTCGAAGCTTGATGATCGTAAATAATTTTTTATTAGGGGTACTTACGTCCACTGATTGGGTTGAATATCTTCCTTTAGGGTCCCAGCATGGGTAATTCTTCAATTATATATGTATCGACTTCGTCGGAAATTCAAATGTGTCTATATATTGAAGGACGCGTTATTCCACCGAATTCATTCGGATTCTGTTCTGTTCCTGAGTTATTCCGAACCCGAATACTCGTGAATAATTCTTTATTAGGGGTACTTACGTCCACTCATGGGGGTGAATATCTTCCTTTAGGGTCCCAACATGGGTAATTCTTCAATTATATGTGTGCCGATTTTGTCAGAAATTTAAGTGTATCCATGGATTGAACGACGCGATATTCCACCAAATTCGATTGGATTCTGTTTTGTTCCTTCGTGATTCCGAAGCTTAATGATCGTCAATTATTCTTTATTAGGGGTACTCACGTCTACTGATGGGGTTGAATATCTTCCTTTAGGGTCCCAACATGGGTAATTCTTTAATTATATATGTGTCGATTTTGTCAAAAATACAAGTATATCTATGTATTTAACAACGTGATATTTCATCGTATTGGTTGTGATTCCGGTCTGTTCGTATTCCTGAGATATTTCAAACCATTTTTATTGTAAATTTGTTTTATAGTTTGGTACCTCTGTCTACTGATTCAGTCGCATTCTTGATCAGATATCCCTATAACCTGTCACAAAAAACTATTGTAAAATCTGGCAAGTGGTTTTCGGGATTCTGGTAAAAATTCCAAACTGAAAAATATCATGATGCCCTTGCTGTTTTTTGTGTTTCACCTGAACATATATAATTCCCGAGAATTCTATTAGAATCACAGTGGTTTCAGAATCGACCCCAAATGCTGAGGTTAGGCAATGATATATCATTTGGTCATCACGATCATTGTATTAAAATTTTTATCAAATCAAGACACCACAAGATTGCGATATAATCATAGCCTTTATAACTCTTATAAGGGCTATGATATTATGGTCAATTGGTCAGGCAAGTCCGTTCAGTCAGATATGAATTTTTATCGAAAACGGGTCGGGATTTGAATCCAAACTTTGGATGAACTCGAATTTTCCTGCACGATTCGTAGCTATTACGAGATGTGCTGAAGCTATAGAGTAGCAGTGCAACAGTGCTCTATAGTCATGGTGTATAAATTCACGATGCAGTTTTAACTATAGATAACTGACCTACATAACATGCAGTGTCATCATAATTGACGAGGCTGATTTTGAAAAGACGCTGCTGAACTACCGCGCCATAGTCAATACTCATTTGACAGCACGAATAATTACGATGCTACTATATGTTTACTTTAGAAAGCAGTCGGCTGCGCATTATGAACGAAATTATCGTGGATAAGGATTTGAAACTGCAGTTAGTAAGCCTAGACCAGGAGTTCGCGAAGGAGGCTTACGAAGTCGTTGATCGAAATCGCGAACTTCTACAAGCATGGCTACCGTGGGCTAAAATGACGAAGAGCGGCGATGACGAACTCGAATACTTCAGTAATAGTTTAAAGCGATTCAAGGAGGGACAGTGCATGGAGATGTGCATATTACATCGCAGAAAGGACTGTAGGTAAGTAGCGGATCGATCGAAATCCAGGCGTCTTTTGTACCTTTCGAGCAGTGGAACCTCTACCTGATTTGCGTATGACGGTCGCAAACGGGTTCCTGGTGGGCGTGTGACTTTGGAGATAACTGCGAAATAATGTCGACTCATCACTATCTTTTGATCGTTTTACAATTTATAAGGTATCAAGAAACAACTACCGGACAAATGCGCATGGTTTTAGATGAAAACTATAAATTTCAGCCAGTTCGCGATCCTTGGCCGATCAGTGCTTCTTTCAAATGTAGTCTGCTATTTCCTCTCCTATGTACGGCTCAAGCTCGAGTGTAACCTGGCCTGCTTCCTATATAAATTTCCAATATTCGGCTGTCTAGACTCGAAATATTAGCGTCGCTCGACAAAACCAATTCAGCGTAATTCGACACTCGACGGACTCACGACCTTCCACATTCCAGACACGACGAAGACAACAAGCCATGGGAATTCATCGGCATGTGCGGATTAGTTAATATAATTCGTGACGCCGAGACGAAGCAAGAACCGTGTGCTGAAATAGGCTACTGGCTGGATCAAGCACATCACGGCAAGGGAATCATTACAAAGTGCTGCTTAAAACTAGAGGAAGCCGCCTTTACAAAACTAGACATCAGCAAATTGAAAATAATAGCGCATAAAGATAACAGGCCAAGCGTTGCAGTGGCGCACAGATTGGGATTTCATTTAACAGAGGAAAAGCTACTCAAACCTAATCCAACACTTCACTACAATGCCGAGAATAGGATAATATTCTCATTGACGGAAGAGGAATGGATGAGTAGACGCCAGTGAAGCTTGGCCCGACATGATTACCTGAAACTTATGATCGTAACCTAAACTATATCATGAATATGCGAAGATTTCATATTTCACAATAAAACTCTGGTTACCATGGCTCCAGAGGCCACCGATAGTGAGCAGGCGAGAGCGTCGCTGTAAAGAAGTATTAGAAAACATGAAACCGGCCGATCATAAAATCAACGCTGTATATATAATATGTTCTCGAAACCGAGTCCGGATAAGTTCTATGTCTTGTCTTGCGGCGTTGTAGGCGACGGAGGCTTCAACCCCATTGTCTTGCGAATCCAGCCAGCGAAATCGGTATTACTGGCTTCTGCCGTCTTTATGAACTCGTGCGTCTAAGAAGTAATACAGAACATTGATCTCCACAACATCAAACTGTCACGGGTATCAGAAATCCAGCATCAATGATCTTCAAATTATCAAGTATTGTCCAATCAAGTATATGACCAGAAGTGGTCAGTAACTAAGCACTTCTACTTTTTCAGAGTAGCCTACTCAAGTAGGTTTAGGCTACTCCCTGTACTTACTAAAGTGGCTACATTTTAAGACTACTTTCATTTCTACTTGCAAGTATTTTTTCAGTTTGTAGAAAGTATCATGATATTGTATATAAACTGTCATGGCAATTGTATAAATATTTTTTCTAAAATTACACCTTGGCGGTGTCATTGATCATTTTGCACTAACCGCGGCGATGGGCCACCTCTGATCAACTGCTAATAGCACACAACTCATGGACGAAATCTACTTTTTGCAACTCCTTAAGTGCTTTTCAAACCTCGTTTTCTATTCGTACTTGAAGCAGCTCTGACATAGCTTCGAAATTCCTTACTTGTAATTGAATAGAAATTTACGTCGTCATCGTTACTACTAGTGCAGTAGCAACACTGAAAACTTTTATCGGATTCTACTATAGCGTTTATCCACTCTTTATCACGCGGTCTGGACATTGAACCAGTCCGTTGATACATTACATAAGGACATGCTGTGGACGAAAGGACATGCTGTGACCCTCCTAACTAATAACTCAATTGTCCAATCACACATACACAGCACCATACCATAAGTGCTTTCAAATCTGCCCGGTCCTGTGGATTCTTCTCCAAAGAGCGCGACACAAAATCGCAGAACGCCTCCGAGAATATGCCTTTGGGCAGTTGCGGAGGAGGCTGGAAAATCACAATTGAAAGATTACCATACCAGCACTGAATACCGCACAGCTCCAGCACCTACCTCATTCACAATAAAATTCAACAGCTCGAAAATAGCCATCGGCCGCTGCCCGTCAGGTACGTAAGTGCCTGCAAGATAGCAAGACAAGACTAGCGACGGATTTCAAGCTTAAAAGCAATCGTTATGTCACTTGGTGGTCTCTTCTGGTTGGAAGCGCCCTCGGCCGGATTGCCGAACATGATGTCGAGGTCTTTCTGTGACGGCGGAGGAATGGGGTACCGACCGACCGCCATTTCTATGAGGGATAGGCCCAGAGACCAGATGTCCGACAGAACCGAGTAGGGCGCGCCTTGGAGTCGTTCGGGCTGTGGAATAAGGTACCGGTTAATCAGTTGAAAACCGGAACCCGTGTGACCCCTTGAGGTGGTCAGTAATATAGTACTTCTACTTTTCGGGGTGCTCAAATAGATTTTGCTATGTTTTGGACTAGATCCACTTCTAATTAGGATTTTTCAGGCTAAACTATTTGGATTTTGTAAAGAGGAAAGTAGTTTTGGTATCGCTTTACGAGTGAAAATGACATATGAGCTGCTTTAAATAGCCCAGCAATATCATTGTGACTGACTGTATTCTCGAAGATTGTACCTATTCGGATTGCCATTAGTCATCTTGTGTTAGTTGCAAAGAAAAAGATTGGAATTTCAGAAGTAACAACATCCGATTAACTTCCAAAAGTCTGAGACACCTCGGCCAAATACACTTTTTGAAACTACTGCCAGAGAAGTTCTGACATGTATTGGAAATTGCTACTTATACTCAAAACTGAGTAGAAATTCACGGCTTTGATTCTACTTCCATTAAAGTAACATCACTGACTGTTTAGAGTTAGACCATGACCTCATCTGGTGACGCAAGACTAGACAAGCCCGCGTTGTCCTGTCATCTGTAAAACTTACCGACATATACGACCTTGTACCGACGAAGGAATTTGCCATCGAATCGATCAGTTGACCGCTGACGCCGAAATCGCACAATTTAATTTCTCCTCTTGAATTCACCAGGATATTTGATGGTTTCACGTCTGGGAAGACACCGAAATTAGGCACAACACAAAATACACTGCCGCCAACGAACACGTTACCTCTGTGGATGATATTGTGGCTGACTCTGAGATAGTGCAGTCCGCGTAGCACCTACAAAAACAAGTCTACTGCTCACCGGCATATGATATATTCACTCCTGATGAGAAATTACTCGAGCATACGATAATGACGAAAATTTCAACGGAAAATATTTCATACTGTCGCACATCTCTGCCTAACCCGTTCATGTCACAGCGGCCAGAGATCGGGTAATACTTCTGATTACCCGAGTCAACTGCTGCCACTTTAACTAGTTGAGTCATAAACTTTGGACGGCAGCCCACTTCTACTTTGTAAGTTTTCAAAGTATAAATTATTTTCATCGAGCTGAAAAAAAATTAGGCACGGATCATTCGCATGAGAAACTAACCCCCCCCCCCGAGTGCTGGGCAGTTCCGAAGTATTTCAATGATTGAAAATAATGTTCATGGTAATGAGCGGTTCTGCGGTGGGAAATCTCTTGGGCCAAGATACCCAGACTTTTATTAATCCAAGGTTTTTCAATTCTCTTGCAGTAGTTCCAGTCATCTCGCAAATATGTTTGCCCTACATAAACTAGAATATCAGGATATTGCTTTGTAGTTAATGAGGTTAGGCAAAATCAGGTATCTGGGTGTTTCGAATCGGCGTTAACCATTACGCATCGAGTCAATCATTACTTGAGTGCCACTGCCACCTATCATAACATCACGCGACTAGGCCTATTCAACATGTTCAAATTGATAGTTGCAAATATTATTTCTCTCAAAGTCATAGATAAACCACGGGACAATAATATTTTTCCTGTGAGAAAGGCTGATATTATGTGAAACCGGACTGACAGGGCTGAGGAATCGGAGCCAGAGTCGCACTTGTCAATTTCGCTATTCGTGAGTCGGCGACAGAGACACATATTTATATCTTGAAGAGACGAGTGCAAAATCAGAGTCACGGTGCAAAAACGCATAGATACACGGGGAGTCAGAATCGTATATGAAATTTCTGTGACTTACCAGCCCTGCACAATGAAACAACAAGATTTCACTTACCGCTAGGCTAACTTTCCCCAAAATAGGCTCCGGTATCCTTCTGGCTCTTTTGACCACTTGATCGAGAGACCCGGCATCCTAAAGTAAAGCATTTTCATGCCCTGTGTCGGCTAAAACCTGAAGCTACCCTGTGTCACGTCGAAGCGAATACCAGCAGACTACTAACCATGTTTTCCATGCATATGCTTATCTCCCCGTCGCTGTGAAACGCCCCGTAGAATCCGACAATAAATGGACTTTTGCAATCGTGGAGAATCTGCAGCTCCCTTATGATTTGATTCTGCACCGCCGGCTTCACTTCGAGATGAATGAGCTGTGATTTCACGGCGAGCATGCTTGATACGAGAAATTTCACTCAGAAAAACAGCTGATATGCTAACTTTTCGAGCCATTTCAAGGCCGGAATCTTTGTGCTGTACGAGGTGGACCACGCCTCCATTTCCGACGCCGATTTCGGCTTTCTTCTGGAAATCTGTGTTCTGGGCACTCTCGAGCATCCCAATCTGTAAGGTAGCATCAAATCGTTCTTCCGTGGATATTAATGGCGATCGGCGAACAGGGAGACGCATGTTCAAGTCCAAGTTCTATCAAGTTAAAATTGCTCCAACACAGGCACAACTAAAGACGTGTTGCGGCAGGTAACAGCTGTTCAAGAGTTCATGCAGTATTCATTCTCTCTTGCCTACATACTATAGGTCTGGGGTAGTTTCCAGCTACAGCTACACACCACTACCATATTGAAGATAATTTGATATTTTTCAGCCATGCCCATTATATTGCGCTTTGTGAGAATGTTGCAGAACTCTCCCTCCCAATAACATATGTTGCTTTGTTGTACATGTTATTGATGCTGTGATAAATTGACCCAGATGTCAAGGATACCACGCCACCACGGCAGAAAGAAAGTATTGAAACTAAAATTTCCATCAATGATAATACAAATCTTACTGAAATGGCGGTACAATTTCAGTACCGGTACTTGGAAATATAGCCCCTCGACCCTCACTACTCGAATCAAATCATTGTCTAGCGTTATTGAGTTTGATACATGCAGAAAGTTCATCCACCAGCCATAAAGTTGGGCAGTTGGAAATATATTTTGCAATTTCAATATATTTCAGTAGTTTCGTCACAGTCCCGCACCATATCAATATACTCACGGCTTTTTTTTGTGAGAGGAAGTGATCCAACCGCTTTCTCTGTACATCATCAATTTTAAGGTCCTCAAGAGCTTTCACTGTGGTATCAACGATATTCCTGTAAAATTAGTTTTAAATAATGTCGGAGGTTGCAACGTATCGTTCAACTACAATACTGTAACTCATTTTGGGATGAATTTTGCGGTAGGTGCTGATAGATAAAATACGGAGAAATAGACGAATAAATCCCAGTAAATGGAAAATTCAAGAATTACACGAGCCAGCTTCAGTACAACCAGCTTTCAATTCAGATTAGCTATTCGCATCAAAATGAACATATGCCAATTGCATGGGTATTAAAAATCAAATATCCATAACTCATCAACATAGCATGAAGACACAGCAGTCAATAAAGATGCTTTCACATTCAAATTTTCAAATTGCTATATGATCTACAGTGGATCACAGCCTTTCTCAAAATTTTACAACGATTTGGATTGACAATTAATCAACATGGAGTTGCAATTGCAACAAATTAATTTGATAAAGATATAGCAATTGTGTTCATTTGTCAGGTAGAGGTCTTTACATATTGAACTCGACTCAAGTTTCAAGTAAATGTCTTTTATTTCGAAAATAAACACTAATAACTTATTTTAAATATTCCAATATTTCATTGTCAATAATAGCAATTATTATAATTCACTTATTAGTCTAGGTATTGCTTGAATCAATAAATATATTTGAGAGACTCGCAGCACCCCCAAATTTCACGATGGAGTTACGAATATTGAATTGCCAAAGAAACAACAAATGCAACATTTTGCATGTAAGTTGCATAGGTATACCTTAGGCCTCTACTAGTTGGGAACTAACTCAACAGGTACCAGTAGGCTACATGAAAATCAAAGTAAACAGAGCAGAAATGTGTTATAAGCAATAAGTTACTATGTTACAGAAGGGAGTTATAAGCATTACTTTACAAGAGTCATATACAATATAAATGCACTTACTGTGTTGGTATCTTTTGTTGCTCTGCAGGTTCTGGTGGAGGCGTCTGCGTTGCTGGAATGGTAAGGTTAGGACGTTTCTTTCCAGGCATTGTGATAAGTATTAGTAAGCAACGACTGTAAAATTGTAAACACACCAAATTTTTATGTTATGATGGAGCTGATGGAAAGGATCGAAGATGGTACCGTCATTGCATTATACTTCCTCGCAATTGCAATGTTCTATACGGTCTATTCAAAAATTTGGGACCACGACTCACAACAATTGAGCACAGCAGGCGCACAGAGGCCGCCGAATTGCATATCACCAACAATGTAAAAACAGAACATGACCAGATCAAACTCTGTTGCTGATGACACTATGTTGTATCGGTCCAACCTGTCATTCTTGTCAGTTGACATCGGACGCAATTCATGGCCGCTTATTTATTCGCGATTTGACAAATAAATACCCTTGCTAATGTGCCAGTCATTTTCTGCCTGCAGCTGCTATGCTTATTGCCTATCTTTTGCTTACGCCCGGAGTCTACTAAATGACGAGGTACACACGGTATGCGTTCGTCTATAGATAACTAACCGTAGGTTAGTTATCTATAGTACGACAGAGATGAGCGTGGATTAGGATTAGGTTTTGAAAAAACAGGATTTGTGAAATTTTGTCGGATTTGGATAGGATTTGGATTAGACATTTTTTTCAGAACGGATTAGGATTTGGATTGGATTTACCTATTTTTGGGAGATTGAAATGTCGTGTGGCGAATGGCGACAAACTTTATTCAGATCAGTTATTAATATACTTAGGGTTACTAAGTTATCTTGAATCAAGTGAATCGTTGGTTGTGAAAGAAAATTTTCGAATCCCACCATTGCATAAATTAGTATTTTTTCTGAATTTCCAGTTGGAATCGGATTAGGATTGGACATGGACTTGAATATGAAAAAGTTATGGATTAGGATTTGGAGGTTCGGATTTGGATTGGCGCAGCTACTCGACTACGACTAGGCTATGAAGTTTTCCGTCGAGCTTTCCTCGCTACTCGAAATCGCCAGTGACCAATCCTTGATATAAACTCTGTGTGGCATACTCAATGATATATATATCATTGGGCATACTGTACTTTCACAAAAGTGCCAAATTTACCTGTGCTTCCAAGTCATGATGACACGAATGTTTTTCTAGCTTAGACGTCTCATAAATGTCACATCACATGCAGAACGTTGTTCAAAAGATTAGAGCACATCGTCTTGAACCGCTTTTTGCCACTCACAAATCGAGTTTGCTCTTGCTCAGGGATATAGAACAAGATATCCATACTCTTGCTAAAAGTTTTAGGCCAACTGCAATATGTAACATTCGGCTGCATTATGTAGCGCCTGCAGTTAGTCCGTATGAGTTTTAGCACCACTGTGAATTCATGTCTAGCCGGCGAAACGGTCGCGGAGTAAATGAAACAATGTCAGCAAAAGTCACACCGGTAAACTCAAATGACTGGTCTCACATCGAAGAGTACAGTATTAAAAATATTTTAACCGAACTTGGGTTGGGCAAAAACTCACAGTGACGCTAAGATACTAGCGTTGCTTCTACAGTAATAACATAAATTATGAAAGCACAATGACTATTCAGTCCTAAAACGCCGTATTGGCTTTCAACATTCGTACAGATTTCCATTATTCCATTCTACTTCTTGAAACTAGTCCTATTGACCCGGTCGTTCAAATGATAGTTTTGGCACATCCTGAAATCTTTCCGAGACCACATTACATACACAACCGAACTCAATACGAAGAATCAAGAAACGAAACAAAATATCAGGGGCAATAGCTTCTTATTGGTTCGTCAAAGTTCAAAACAATGCTGCATTATCAAGAGCTGGAAAAAAGGAATACAAAATTTAGCAAAGATACACAAGCCTAATAGTACAAGGTAAAATTCCCATGCATATATCAACGGACAAAATAGCCCAAATCCACGATCTACATCTCATCAAACGTCATCACATCGGATTCTATAGAAAAAGTCTTCTCGAAAAACTGCATTCGCATCATCGGATGTTGGCTGTCGTCATCGCTCGACACACATAAACTGTGCGCAGTGTCACAAACAAAGCCGTGCTTACAACAATGCTGATGGTCCGGACAACACACGGCCTGAAAAAAAACATTAGAGTTGGCACTGAAAACGAGTGTAAAAATGTTGTGTCTCGAAAAATGCATACCTGTGGGAAAGGGCAGCAGCCGTATTTTCCACTGGACAATTGACAGCATGTATTGAAATTCGGGCATTCGGTATCGTCAGGGCACATCACACAGTGGTCACGGTCTCTGAAAAATATATAAAATATATAACACAATTGACCCGGCGGTCTAGATCATTTTGTCAAGTTTGACATTGTCAACATTCGATACTTGCATACACACTGGACAATTTGCCTCAATATTTAAAAAACAACAGACATCGAGAGCTACAAAGAATCCACAGCATGCAGTAATAGAGAGGTTCAAACTTGGTCAAACGTCGTAGCAATCTACTACAGAATGGCAGTGTTTTCTAAGAAACACCAGGGCTACTTTAATTACAAATGGAGAACAGATTTAAGAAACCAGTTGATGCTTCCAAAATGCACTTGGATGTATGAATCAAGCAATCTGAGATGGCAAATAGATCTTCCTAACTATCAATACCATAATAGTGCTAATGAGTAGATGCCGTTTTCCCACTACGAACTAACAACATACCCGGAGTTACTTTGTGCTTGAGTATTGAGTTCATGTAACGGCTCCGAAATCACTGCTGAAATAGATTGATACAGTCACAACTACTGACGTCATAACATGCAGGTGGGCATCTAAGACTAGGTGTTTACATGGCAGATCAAACAGTTTCATAACTTGAAGAAGACACCATAGCAAATCAACAGTATACACAGACAAAATTTTTCATTGATGCTGTTAGATACCACCACAAGAGGTGGACGCCAAGCGAATAAATGAGCTTAATTATGTCATAACATCAATTCTTTGACGGATTGAACACAGAAACGAGAAACAAATACCATTGACTGTTAACATTTTTCAAGCATTTTTAAAGTTATTTACATTTAACATTATTTAGCATAACATACGAAATATAGTTCTAGCTTTCGGGGCATGAAAGATTACACAAACTATGCTTACTTGTTGCTTCGGTCTTTTCGAACCACGACATCACAGAATCTCCCTTTGTGCAAGTGCCACCGGCGGTATCACATTTGTATCCTTCCGGACAGCAGTGACTGTGGTCACTACAACATACAGCTTTAGGCAACGGACAGCAACCGTACTGACCAGATCCGAGTGAGCAGCATGTAGTGCCGTCTGGACATTGACTTCGACCATCAGGACAAATAACCGCATTGACTTCTGAGAATATGAAATCAGTTTATTACCAAAAACATTGAACAACATTCACTCAGTTCATCAATACATATAACGATGTTGGCCCCTGACAATGAGAGATTAATTGACTATTTAATCTTCAAAATATTGAAAAGTAGTCACTCTTAACTATATTGTATCTATACAGCATTTTATCAGCAGACATAAAAGTCAATGATATGAAATAAAAGTCGCTAAAATATAAGGATCTACGGCGAATAACACAGCAGTGGTGACAATGTATAACCAGGATGGATGTCGCTCAATAACATCTTTTCACTGTCAATAACGTCAGCCTACTGATGCGCTCACCAATTCTACATCAACACCACAATAAAATGCAATATATTATTTGTTTGAGTCATGGGAATGATGGGATAATCACACAAAATATGCCAATTACGCAGCAACACGGTAAGGCCCTCAGTAATTTATATACTTATGATGGCCAATCCCGACTATGTATTCAACATCCATAAAAGAGCAACAATAATTATCTGGTAATGTCCATAATCGGAGAATACATATATGCTTACTTGTGACCGCAGTCTTCTCGAACCATGATATTATAGAATCTCCCTTTGTGCAAGTACCACCCACGGTATCACATTTGTATCCTTGTGGACAGCAGTGACTGTGGTCACTACAACATACTGCATTGGGCAATGGACAGCAACCATATTTACCAGATCCAAGTGAGCAGCATGTAGTGCCGTCTGGACATTGACTTCGACCATCGGGACAGATAACAACATGGACCCCTGAATAGAAGTCAATCATAACAACATTGCATGTATACAACATTTTGTCAGCTGCAATAAATGTCTACACCAGAGTTGGATCAATTACAATATTTTATTTCAATTAGAATTACAATTACTTCCTTGCATGTTTCAATTACATTACAATTACTCAATGCTAAAAATATCAAATTACAATTACAATTACTGTTAAACATGTACTAATTACAATTATAATTACAATTACAATTACTTTTAAACAGGTTATTGATTCAGTAAAGAGGTGTTCTTTGACAACCGTAGCGACGTAATTACCAACAATCTCAAGCTATTCATGTTTCATTCCTGATATGTAGAATACCCTTTATTAAAAAAAAACTCCAACGTATTCGAACTATTCCTAATCATGAGTATTGAAAACTACAAGCACAGAAAAATGTTTCAAGCGACTGTTAAGAACCAAAGGTTTGAGTGACTAACAGCGAATAGCCTACAGGACAGTCAATGAAATGTAATCAAACGATTAGGCTACTCAGAGCTGAGTGAGGATAATGGAATGTAATTGGTAAGACGTTAGCGATAAGGATGATACCGATAAGGTGCGTAAAATTAAAATAAATGCAAAAGGAAAGAACCTCCGCATAACTAAGAATTACAATATTTTGGTTCGCATTTACATTTTCACTTGCTCGGAAACTGTTAGATTGCATTTGATGAACATTAGGGTGCGAAAAGTTTCTGGCCCCAGTAAATTTAGCCAAGATTGGAGGTAAGATGGGGATAACATCTCTACAAGTGTGTGATCAAGTTTGATGAAGCCTTGGTTGAAAACTTGAATTTTTTTTGCTATTGTTGCAACAAGCCTCGGTACTGGTCAGAGATTTAAAAAAACTTTGACCGTGGTGTAGGAAAGGGTTCAGCACAGGTTTCAGAAGAGTTTAGTTGCTGTTCATCCATTTTTGAAATATTAATATTTAGATTAGCCCACTGGTTGTGAATATTTCGTGCCCCCTTATCATCATAGCACACAATGAAACCAGAAAGTTAACAATCCTTACATATAGTTTGACGGTATGGAAGGTTATGACTGTTGATGAGAGAATACTCCAATACGAAATTCAGATTATACACCGAACAATAACCATAAAACGGAGGTGAATCGGGCCAAGCGCGGAAAAGATTTCAGTTCACTGGAGCGTCGCGCCCCGTTCAGATGCTTTCACGCCGCCCAAGGGGGCACGCTCCCAGTTTGAGAACCACTGGTTTAGCCTATATTGGAATTCACAAAGTTTTCTGTTGCTACTGAAGTATGGGAAACAGTTTAGCGCGACTGAATTATCTAGTTATAGTGCAGCACGCATAGAACACCGATGTAAATAGGCTAATTATTACACGTGGTGACTGTTTACTAAGGCCTTGAGGCCCCTCGTCGTCATCCTGGTTCGTACCGGATTTTCACTGGTGCGACGAATAAATGATTGATTAAATTGATTGATTATTTTATGTTGTGATTGTCAGGTTTCCATGAAAATGTAATTGAGATTGTAATTGAGCAAAATTTTGATCAAGTTAAAATTACAATTACACAAAATAGAAATGCTTCAATTACAATTACAATTACATGAGAAAATTTAATTAATTACATTCAGCTCAATTACAAATGACAATTGATCCAACTCTGGTCTACACTAATAGATACCGGTACGGAATGTTCGCTAATGAAGAAGAATTCGGAATGTTGATACATGGTGACATCGCTATGATATCAGCGCAATTAGGAAATCTACGCACCTGATATTGTCAGTCTGGTCATAGCTTGAACCTCCGAACTCGCTCTTACGCATGTACCAGCTCCTGTATTGCAAGTATATCCCGATGGGCAACAGTGCGTTTTGTCACTGCAACATACCGCATTCGGTAGTGGACAACATCCATATTGACCAGATGATTGAATGCAACAAGTGGTACCGTCAGGGCAGTAAGATTGTCCACCGGGGCATACAACGTTGTCGACCGCTGAAAATACAAACATCTTGTGAATGCGTTATATGAAACATTCATGTATAGTCAGTTGGTCACACGTCACAGTATCAATTTGCGGCATGGCTCCAAAGGTCTCAATAGGGGTTCCGTGTTCAAGTAACATTATGAACCTTGCTTCAAAGGCGTGATGGCAGAAAATAGTGAATACGGAAAAATTAGAAGCATGTAACCATGATACAAAATGATGTATACAGTATTTTATCGCTCGAGTGTGGACTTTGTAACAAAGCCTTATGCATTTTTAATTAGCCTGTCCCTGTCCATAACCATATTTATGGTCTTTACCCATTGACATGGAACGATTACGGTAGTTTATCGATAACTACCAATTTTTGAAGTGTTTTGATGAAATTTCTACATATGAATGTGGCTGAATACCTCTTATGCTTTGAACCATAAAGGCCTACTTATGAGCCCAGCCAACATCACAACAATATGACAACAAAGTGCAATGTTATACTTGGTAAGTCACCAGATTGTCACACAATACATGTTGATTACACTGGCCCACAAACGCAGAATATGACAAGAGGGCCACACTAACTCATATACTTATGACAGCCAGTTCCTACCATACATTACACATCTCCACAATATCAACGACAATGATCTTGTTACGGTTGTAATCAGTGAGTAGATATATACTTACTTGTAGCTACAGTCTTCTCAAACCATGACATTACAGAATCTCCCTTTGTGCAAGTACCACCAGCGGTATCACATTTATATCCTTCCGGACAGCAGTGACTGTGGTCACTACAACACACTGCTTTAGGCAACGGACAGCAACCGTACTGACCAGATCCGAGTGAGCAGCATGTAGTGCCGTCTGGACATTGACTTCGACCATCAGGACAAATAACCGCATTGACTTCTGATAATAAGAAATTGGTTTATATCAAAAACGGTGAACAATATTCACTCTGTTCGTCAATACATATAACGACGTTGGCCGATAAAAATAAGAGATTAATTCACTATTTATAACTTCATCATATTGAAAATTAGTCAATTGTATGTATTTATACATCATTTTATCAGCAGGCATAAATGTCAATGATATCAAATTAAAGTCAATAAAATATGGTGTCCGGTTAATACCGAGAAAACCATTACCGAGAACGCCACTACCGAGAATGGACACCACAGAGAATGAACATTACC
Organism: Botryllus schlosseri; assembly: GCF_051294905.1. Taxonomy (NCBI): domain Eukaryota; kingdom Metazoa; phylum Chordata; class Ascidiacea; order Stolidobranchia; family Styelidae; genus Botryllus; species Botryllus schlosseri. Next base: position 18,745,569 of record NC_137245.1, on the reverse strand, counting down.
GAGAATGGACACCACCGATAATGGACATTACCAAGAATGCAATACATGTAATGCAAGCATGTTATGCATATGTACAATTGTACATGTACAGGTTGTGTGTACGTGCATCACGGCGGTTTTCTCGGTAATGGTATAGAACCCTAAAATATAAGGATCTATACGGCGAATCACACAGCAGTGGTGACAATGTATAACCAAGATGGATGTTGCTCCATAACATCTTTTTGCTGTCAATAACGTCAGCCGACTGATGTGCTCCCCAATTTTGCATCAACACCAAAACAAAATACAATATATTACTTGTTCAAGTCACAGGATGGTCACAATTCACAAAAATATGCCAATTAGGCAGCACCATGGGTAAGGCCCTCAGTAATTCATATACTTATGATGGCCAATTCTGACTATATATTAAACATCCCTAAAATATGAGCAACAATAATTATCTGGTAATGTTCATAATCGGAGAATACATAAATGCTTACTTGTGACCGCAGTCTTTTCGAACCAAGATATTACAGAATCTCCATTTGTGCAAGTACCGCCCGCGGTATCACATTTGTATCCTTGTGGACAGCAGTGACTGTGGTCACTACAACATACTGCATGGGGCAAAGGACAGCAACCATATTGACCAGATCCAAGCGAGCAGCATGTAGTGCCGTCTGGACATTGACTTCGACCATCAGGACAGATAACAACATGGACACCTGAAAATGAGACAATGGTTCAATATTTTCAACTTCCCCGTATTGAATAGAAGTCAATCATAACAACATTGCATTTATACACCACGTTGTCAGCAGCAATACATGTCTACACGGAACGTAGCGACCGCAACTATTTTAAACGGCTTAATAAAATTCGGAATGCTCATAGGTTGCTATAATATTACCGCAATTACCAAATCTATGTACCTGATATTGTCAGTCCGGTCATAGCTTGAACCTCCGAACTAGCTCTCACGCATGTACCAGCTCCTGTATTACAAGTATATCCCGATGGGCAACAGTGTGTTTTGTCACTGCAACATACCGCGTTCGGTAGTGGACAACATCCATATTCACCAGATGATTGAATGCAACATGTGTTACCGTCAGGGCAGTAAGATTGTCCACCGGGGCATATAACGTTGTCAACCGCTGAATATACGAACATTTGGTGAATGCGTTATATGAAACATTCATGCATAGTCAGTTGGTCACAAGTCACAGTATCAATTTCCGGCATAGCTCCAAAGGTCTCAACAGGGGTTCCGTGTTCAGTTAACAGTATGAATCTTGCTTCAAAGGCGTGATGGCGAAAAATAGGGAATACGGAAAAATTGAAAGCATGTAACCATGACGCAAAATGATGTAAACAGTATTATATCGCTCGAGTGTGGACTTTGTAACAAAGCCGTACACATTTTTAATTAGCCTGTCCCTGTCCATAACCATATTTGTGGTCTTTACTTATTGACATGGAACCATTAGTTTTTGAAAAGTTTTTTGATGAAATTTCTGCCTAAATGTTGCTCAATAATATCACATGCTTTGGACCATAAAAGGCCTACTTATGAGCCCACCCAATATGGCAACAACACGACAACAATATGCAATGTTTTTCTTGGTAATTCACCACATTGTCACACAATGCATGTTGATCACACTGGCCCACGAACGCAAGACATGACAAGAGGGCCACAGCAACTCATATTCTCATGACAGCCAGTTCCCCACATTCAATTTTTACCATACACAACACATCTCTACAAAATCAACGACAGTCATGATCTTGTTATGTTTGTAATCGGTAAGTAGATATATGCTTACTTGTGGCCACATTCTTCTTAAACCAAGACATTACAGAATCTCCCTTTGTGCAAGTACCCCCAGCGGTATCACATTTATAGCCTTCCGGACAGCAGTGAGTGTGGTCACTACAGCATACGGCTTTGGGCACTGGACAGCATCCATACTGACCAGATCCGAGTGAGCAGCATGTAGTGCCGTCTGGACATTGACTCCGACCATCGGGACAAACAACCGCACTGGCCTCTGATAATAAGAATTTAGTTTATTATCAACAACAATGAGATGAAAATATGAATTCAGTTTACTACGAGAAAAATTGATTGCCTACCAACGCAGACAACAGCTGACATTAGAGAGTATTCAAATCTAGCGTATACGCAATACGCATAGTTGTTTTGAAGACTTTCAGAGGTAGCGGGTCAGATTCAAACTAATTCCAAAAATGCCAAGCGAATAAATTAGCTTCATTATGGTATGTCATAAAGTATATTCTGTGGGCGATTGTAAACAGAAATGAGAAAGAAATACCAGTGTTGGGATCAAGTCACTATCGTCGAGTCACGGGTCATTGCACATTTTGACTCGAGTCGAGTCAAGTCAATCGATTTTTAAAAGTGACTCTACTCAAGTCAAGTCACTCAGTTTTTGGAAGGGACTCGAGTCAAGTCGAGTCAAATCAAGTCGTCAAGTCACAATTCAAGTCAAGTTGATACTTCAAAGTGCGAGACATAATTGCGTCGCTGTATTTTGATAGCTGCTTGAAAGTTGCCATTTATGTGGAATCGAGCGACGAATATGGAGTTAGATAGTCATGCAAAAAAGGCTTCAGATCGGTCACGCGTACGTAGAACTGCTAAACTATCTAAGTAACAGTGTAGCCTCAGTCTATAATGATCAGCCAAAATGGAGGATAGGAAACCTCAAAGTTGAAACGAATTGATATGATGCAATGCACTAGCCACCTACACATCCGTACGAGATAGTGTAATGGTTATGCGTCCGGCTTCTCGAGCGGTAGGTCGTGGGTTCGATCCCCGGCCGGGTCATACCAAAGACTCGAAAAATGGTATCCGCAGCTATCCTGCTAGGCGCTCAGCAATCACGGATAGCATGGAGGAGAAAAAAACGGGGGCGCAGACTAGATGACCTCATGGGGCCGTATCGCAACTCCGTCGCCAAAGCATCTCGATGGTGCAGGCGAGAAAGAATATCATATCTCTCTCTCTCTCTCTCTTTAAGCCTGCGCAGATGGTTGACGAGTAATATAAACTTATTAACTTCAATAAAACTCGATTTATATCATACAAGAGGTTTGGTTAAGGTGGGTACCGACCACAATGAGCACATTCCATATAAAAGAGTGATACACTATGCCATTAGATTACTATACTACTAGCTTTCGAGTTCCGATTACTTTGTTCGCGGTCAATATATTTGGGATCGAACAATAGAGGCTCGGTAAAACTCAAAATCATTGAGCGATTGCTCACTCTCACAGGTCACACCAGCGTATCGACAACAATCCTAATATATGCAAGATCAGCCATTTTTATCGACACCGTTACTTGATGACTTGAAATTGACTCGTAAATTTTGCTCCGAGTCACCAGTCAATCCGCATTTCTGAAACGTCGAGTCGAGTCAAGTCAAGTCATTTTTGCAAAGTGACTCAAGTCAAGTCAAGTCATAGGAAAAAAGTGACTCGAGTCATCCCAACGCTGAGAAGTACCAGTGCTTTTAACATCTTTCAAACATTTTCTTAGAGTACATTTTACATTATTCAACATAACATTTCGAATATGGTTCTAGCTTTTGGGGCACGAAAGATTACATACACTATGCTTACTTGTTGCGTCTGTCTTTTGGAACCACGACATTACAGAATCTCCCTTTGTGCAAGTACCACCGGCGGTATCACATTTGTAACCTTCCGGACAGCAGTGAGTGTGGTCACTACAACATACAGCTTTGGGCAACGGACAGCAACCGTACTGACCAGATCCAAGTGAGCAGCATGTAGTGCCGTCTGGACATTGACTTCGACCATCAGGACAAATAACCGCATTGACTTCTGATAATAAGAAATTAGTTTATTATCAAAAACAGTGAACAACATTCACTCTGTCCATTAATACATATACCGACATTGGCCCCTGAAAATGAGAGATAAATTCACTATTTATAACTTCATCATATTGAAAATTAGTCAATCGTATGCATCTATATATCATTTTAGCAGCAGGCATAAATGTCAATGATATCAAATTAAAGTCTATAAAATATGGTGTCCAGTTAATACCGAGAAAACCATTACCGAGAACGCCACTACCGAGAATGGACACCACTGAGAATGGACGTTACCGAGAATGCAATATATGCAATGCAAGCATGATATGCATATGTACAGGTTGTGTGTACGTGCATCATGGCGGTTTTCTCAGAAATGGTAGAGAATCCTAAAATATAAGAATCTATACGGCGAATCACACAGCACTGGTGACAATGTATAACCAAGTTGGATGTTGCTCAATAACATCTTTTTGCTGTCAATACCTCAGCCGACTGATACGCTGCACAATTTTGCATCAACACCAAAACAAAATACAATATATTACTTGTTCAAGTCACGGGATGGTCACAATTCACAAAAGTATGCCAATTACGCAGCACCACGGGTACGGCCCTCAGTAATTCATATACTTATGATGGCAAATTCCGACTATATATTTAACATCCCTAAAATATGAGCAACAATAATTATCTGGTAATGTCCATAATCGGAGAATACATAAATGCTTACTTGTGACCGCAGTCTTTTCGAACCAAGATATTACAGAATCTCCATTTGTGCAAGTACCGCCCGCGGTATCACATTTGTATCCTTGTGGACAGCAGTGACTGTGGTCACTACAACATACTGCATGGGGCAAAGGACAGCAACCATATTGACCAGATCCAAGTGAGCAGCATGTAGTGCCGTCTGGACATTGACTTCGACCATCGGGACAGATAACAACATGGACCCCTGAAAATGAGACAATGGTTCAATAGTTTCAACTACCCCGTTTTGAATAGAAGACCATCATAACAACATTGCATTTATACACCACTTTGTCAGCAGCACTAAATGTCTACACTTATAGACACGGAACGTTAACTACTGCAACTATTTTAAGCGGCTTAGTAAAATTCGGAATGCTCATAGGTCGCTATGATATTAGCGCAATTAACAAATAAATGTACCTGATATTGTCAGTCCGGTCATTGCTTGAACCTCCGAACTAGCTCTCACGCATGTACCAGCTCCTGTATTGCAAGTATATCCCGACGGGCAACAGTGTGTTCTGTCACTGCAACATACCGCATTCGGTAGTGGACAACATCCATATTGACCAGATGATTGAATGCAAGATGTGTTACCGTCCGGGCAGTAAGATTGTCCACCTGGGCATACAACGTTGTCGACCGCTGAAAATACAAACATTTGTTGAATGTGTTATATGAAACATTCATGTATTGTCGCAACATTTCAATTTCTGCATGGCTCCGAAGGTCTCAACAGGATGATATTGCTTGAGTGTAGAGTTTGTAACAAAGCGGTACACAACCCTGTCCATACCAGACATGGGGTAATCGCGATTAGTAATCGTAATCGATTACGACGATTACAGCATTTTCAAGTAATCGTAATCGCAATCGATTACATTCGAAAAAATTTCGAAGTAATCGTAATCGTAATCGACTACTTCCCATATCTAATCGATTTCTTAGTGAAAGAACGATTACTTTTTATTCGTACAAGGACTATGACATAAACTGAACATTCGTGAACATGGAAGAGATATTATACCACCTACGTGATAGCACACACGTCTGATTTCCAAATGCTATTGCTCATCATTACGGCAGAATTCCTATTAGCTTTGCTCGTCATTGCGTAAGAAGTATCCACATTAAATAGATATTCGATGTACGTAGCCTATACATTAGTGTGATTGTAAGAACACCCGCCGTGCTGTATATCAGGTTATCAACACGTTCCACACCCCACTCCCTCGCAGCAGGATAATTAATGTCCATGCCTAGTTTAAAATAGTAACTTATATATTGATATTTGGCTATGCTTCGTTAAACGCAGTTTGACCGTTGCTACTTGGTGAGCAGTAGGCTTATGTAGTACGTACGTACACCGGACAAAGATTTGAAATTTTGTACTCGCCAAATAAAACATTACGGTTTCCACAACGAAGCAGTAAAAATCAACAGCTGGTGATATATATCATAACCGAGCCCTCTTTGCCGTTTCTTGTAACGGCTTCTTGCAGTACATTATCTGTATGAAGTTGAAGGCAGAATTTTATGTTCGCTTCATCGGGCCCCGGCTTTATCTTATTCTCATATGACTCTACTTGAAACGGGCGTCAATCATTATTTCACAATTCTTTACTCAACATTGGGACCTGCCGCCATGGCCATGGGCTTCTATACCATGTTAGTGCGGGTTGTAGCTAGAATCTGGACCTAAACAGCAATTCGTCCCTCAGTCCAAACGTTGGTCTTTGGCCCCATATGGTGTTATTTTCAAGTTGAAGACTGAATTTCACCAATATTATTGGTAATTGCATTATATTACTATTAATTTTTAATCCTCTCTCAGCCCCGATGGTCAGATTTACCTGTAGAGCTGGTAGCACGTAATTCATAATTATAACGTCCGGTATCTTGTTATAATTACTTTAGTTTATGTTGTTAATTCGCGACCTCCGGTCTGTTATATATATAATCAAAAGATATCGAAGTGGCGCAAAAACTATGGTGAGACGCACACACAAATTGTCATGTATTTAATACTCTGTGGGTGCCCCGAGTGGCATTTGCATTATGGGCTCAGATAGGAAGGACCGGACTATTAGTCACGTCCACCCAGCGTGGCTATTGACAATTAACACATAGCCAAAGTTTCGGCCAAGGTCTTTCTTTAGTAGCACACTTCGTGAAGTCGCATGTTGGTCGAAACTGCATATGTCTTTTGGTGTGTCGTAGCAAGGTATTGACTGGTACCTAAATGCCTATTACTATAAATTCGGGTTGCATTTATAACAAAAATCAATTTGAAACAGACATGTTTAAAACAAGGCCCGTGTTTAAAAATGTTTGTTTTTGTTTAAACCACGACGTCACGAAAGAATTGAAGAATTGTGACGTCCTAATGGATTGAGATTGACAATTGAAAATGTAAGGTAATATATAGCTCCTTTGACGAAATATCTGGACTATAACTGTTGAACAGACTATTTTGAGGATTCCAATCGTCCCATACATCGATGTACGTCGGCCAAATCGGGTGGTAATTGTCCGTAGGCTCAGACAACATGTTTTTTGGCAAGTGTTTACACAATTATGACATATTGTTACTACTTAAAAAACACAATTTAGTTTTTTTAAAGCCTTTGTTTTTAAAACACCCTTTAAAACATGTTTAAGCACAGTGTTTTAAACAACCATTTGTTTTAAATGCAACCCTACTATAAATTATGTATGCTTTTTTAGGGGGAGACGTATGCATTTCAAAATAAAGCTATCCAGAATTTTCAAGTTCAATAAATCTCTCGGATAGACACTAAAATTGATGTTGGTTCACAAAATACTTTTGAGTCCCCTTCGATCTCGCTCCCCACCCTATTGGAAAATTAGGAGGGCGGCGGTTTTGTGCCTGGCAAGAATGCAAATCGTTGGGTGCGATAAATCGACCTCTATAAAAATGGGCAATCGGTGCATTATGACGTAACAGGCAAATGACGCATCTTTTTTTAAAGCAAGTTTGTTATCTCAATAGGCCTTTTTAGCGGAATCCGTATACTGTCTTTCGACATAACTTCTAAGATGCAAAATAAATGTAATCGTGAGTAATCGTGATTACTTTTCGAATGTAATCGTAATCGAAGACTTCCTGATTTTGCTGTAATCGTAATCGTAATCGCATCATTCAGAAGGAATCGTAATCGCAATCTATTACATTCATGAAGTAATCATCCCATGTCTGGTCCATACCCATATTAATCAACAACAGTAATCCTACTGCAACTAGTTTAAGCGGCTTAGTAAAATTCGGAATGCTCATAGGTCGCTGTGGTATTAGCGCAATTAACAAATCTATGTACCTGATATTGTCAGTCCGGTCATAGCTTGAACTTCCGAACTAGCTCTCACGCATGTACCAGCTCCTGTATTGCAATTATATCCCGACGGGCAACAGTGTGTTCTGTCACTGCAACATACCGCGTTCGGTAGTGGACAACATCCATATTGACCAGACGATTGAATGCAACAAGTGGTACCATCCGGGCAGTAAGATTGTCCACCGGGGCATACAACGTTGTCGACCGCTGAAAATACAAACATTTGGTGAATGTGTTATATGAAACATTCATGTATTGTCACAGCATTTCAATTCCTGCATGGCTTGGAAGGTCTCAATAGGGGTTCCGTGTTCCGTTCAAACTTAATATTATGAACCCTACTGCAAATGCGCGACTGTGATAAATAGAGAATACGGAAAGATTAGAAGCATGTAACGTGATGCCAAATGATGTATACAGGATGATATCCTTTGAGAGTGGACTTTGTAACAGAGCCGTACACAATTTTAATTAGCCTGTCCATACCCATATTAATCAACAAGAGTACTGATCTTGTAATGTTTATAATCGGTGAATAGATATATACTTACTGGTAGCCACAGTCTTCTCTAACCAAGACATTACAGAATCTCCCTTTGTGCAAGTACCACTAGCGGTATCACATTTATATCCTTCCGGACAGCAGTGAGTGTGGTCACTACAACATACGGCTTTAGGCAACGGACAGCAACCGTACTGACCAGATCCAAGTCGGCAGCATGTAGTGCCGTCTGGACATTGACTCCGACCATCGGGACAAATAACCGCATTAGCCTCTGATAATAAGAAATTAGTATAATATCAACAACAAGGAATTGAAAATATGAATTCAGTTTACAATAAGAGAAATTGAATGTCCACCAGAGCAGACGACAGCTGACATTTGAGAGTATTTAAATGTAGTGTATATGCAATATCCATAATTGTTTTGATGCCGTACATCAGAGGTCTCAAACTCAACTTGGGTCGCGGGCCGGATTCAAACTGATTCCAAATATGCCAAGCAAATTAATGAGCTTCATCATGTCAAAAGAAATGCAAAATTCTGAAAAAATTGAAGCGTTAGCTCAAAAACTTGTCATAATTTTTTTGCAGCTTGCATTTCATTTGTATCGCAGATGTTTGCACTGTCAGAGAACTTGTTATTTGACATTTTACAGCTTGTAGCCTACTTTATAGGCCTACCGTTGTAGACGGCCCATCGTCTGCTCATTGTGAATCATAAACGGTCAAATTACACAAATAGGTTGACATGCTGTTATGCTCAACATACCGCAATATCCTAACTGAAGCAACACTGCATGGGTGTTGATTCTTATATCAAGAAGTGCATGATGAAAACTTGTGATTTCGACAACATTGTCAGAATGAAGCAACACGGTTTGTAACCAGCAGTGTCCGCACAACTTCAGTGTTGTCAGCCAACAACTGCTGCTGTTAAACGTTATTTCTCCATTCTTGGCAAGTGAGGACAGGCCACTTTCTACCCGAGAATGTAGGAAAGTATCCTTCGTTGTACTACAACAAATTTTTAACTATTTAGCCTATACCATAATGCATGATGTAACTACTGGAACTCAGCATAGGTACAGATTTTGTTAAAATAACGTTTATTTCATGTAAAAGTTTATCAGTTTTGAAGTCCAAAAAAGTTTTTTCGGGCCCAAACTACTTCGTAAGGACAGAGAGTTCCAACCGGAAATGAAGAAAAGCAGTACAATTCTAACTTTATGTGCTAACCCACGACTAGAAAATTTTGTCAAAATAAAATTTTTCAAGGTAAAAATCCGTCAAAATTTGATTTTTAAGGTCAAAATCTTTCGTTTTTTTGGTAATAAAAATCCCCCTAGTCAAAATGTACATTCTGTAGCCGATTGTAAACAGAAACGAAAAAGAAATACCAGTGCCTCTGACACCTTTCAAACATTTTTTCAGGTTACTAACATTTTACATTATTCAACATAATATAGTGCTAGCATTTGGGGCATGAAATATTGCATATGCTATGCTTACTTGTTGCTTCCGTCTTTTCGAACCACAACATCACGGAATCTCCCTTTGTGCAAGTACCACCAGCGGTATCACATTTGTATCCTTCTGGACAGCAGTGACTGTGGTCACTGCAACATACGGCTTTAGGCAACGGACAGCAACCGTACTGACCAGATCCGAGTGAGCAGCATGTAGTGCCATCTGGACATTGACTTCGACCATCGGGACAGATAACAACATGGACCCCTGAAAATGAGACAATGGTTCAATAATTTCAACTTCCCCGTATCGAATAGAAGTCAAGCATAACAACATTGCATTTATACACTAGGGTGGAGTGAAAAAAAGAAAAATTTGAAATTCAAAAAGTGCATTTGATATTTGGTCCCAAATCTTAAATGAATTACTTCTATCATAATTTCAGGTTCTTGCGCCCTCTAGTGGCCGTGCAATTTCACCGAACGAGCCAAAAATAGCTAATTTTGCCATATCTGGATAACCGCTTATGCTAGAAAGCTGATATTGGGCTTAAAATCTGCGGAAGCAGCATGTTTCTATCTCACTTCAATAGAACTTTGTCTTGAAAATGTACAGAAAAAAAGTTACAAGCCAATTATTGATTTTTAGACCGCCATTAAAATGTTGGTTGATTTTACCTAGTTTGCAATGCCAATTTGCATGTTACAATTTGTTACATTGCTGCTTTAACAGCAAAATCTTGTTTGGTGGACCAATGAGTTGATTTTTATACCAACCTAGCATAATTTTGATCAGTAGAGAGAATGATTAAACTTTCATCATATCACATGATATGATGATTTATGATATGAAGTTGGTGAAAAGGGTATCTTCCTGTTCAACTCTACAACAAACGATAGGCCAAGATTAAAAAAGTGAATCAGTTGCAGTATATCAGCTATATAATTTATATATTCATGTATGCTTTGTTGAAAATGATGATTTTCATATCACTTGAGACATTGTTAAACTGTTTTATATATTATACATATTGTTCAAGCTGATGTACTCATCTTTGGAGTATTCTGGAACTTTCATAGTCAACCTCAAGTCTCCCAGTAGAAGTGATGATAACTCAGTTTGAAAGTGTTCTGGTTTCTGGTGTATCTTGGAGTTGGTCTTAAAATACTCTGGTATATTGATGTTAAAACTGACTCCTCCATGTGTAGTATCATAGGCCGCTGCCTGTATGAAAAGGTCTCTGTAATATACTTTGCTATGTGTGTGAATTGAACTGATATTGTCTAGTATAAGTACAGATTCAGAATTTCATCATGTTCTACTTATAGCGGATTGTGGTTTATCATATGTACAAGTACTACAAGTAATTGACATATTGTTATCAGGAAAAAGATCCAAGTCTGTTGTTGCTTGCAAGAAGTTGCATTGTGGAGAAACTTTTCAAAGTGTTGATGGTTTTCCTTCTGGAATCTCCCAACTGAAGACAGTTGAAGACAGTTGTTCGATCACAACTAAAGTGATCAAAGTTGAGCATACCCTCATTCACTTGTCCTTTAGTTGGGAGTATTCCAGAAGGAAAACCATCAACACTTCGAAAAGTTTCTCTACAGTGCAACTTCTTGCAAGCAACAGCAGATTTGGATCTTTTTCTTGTTATTACTTGTACATAATCCCCAATCTGCTATAAGTCGAACATGATGAAATTCTGAATCTGTACTTATACTAGACAATATCAGTTCAATTCACACACATAGCAAAGTATATTAAAGAGACCTTTTCATACAGGCAGCGGCCTATGATACTACACATGGAGGAGTCAGTTTTAACATCAATATACCAGAGTATTTTAAGATCAACTCCAAGATACACCAGAAACCAGAACACTTTCAAACTGAGTTATCATCACTTCTACTTGGAGACTTGAGGTTGACTATGAAAGTTCCAGAATACTCCAAAGATGAGTACATCAGCTTGAACAATATGTATAATATATAAAACAGTTTAACAATGTCTTAAGTGATATGAAAATCATCATTTTCAACAAAGCATACATGAATATATAAATTATATAGCTGATTTACTGCAACTGATGCACTTTTTTAATTTTGGCCTATCGTTTGTTGTAGAGTTGAACAGGAAGATACCCTTTTCACCAACTTCATATCATAAATCATCATATCATGTAATATGATGAAAGTTTAATCATTCTCTCTACTGATCAAAATTATGCCAGGTTGGTATAAAAATCAACTCATTGGTCCACCAAACAAGATTTTGCTGTTAAAGCAGCAATGTAACAAATTGTAACATGCAAATTGGCATTGCAAACTAGGTAAAATCAACCAACATTTTAATGGCGGTCTAAAAATCAATAATTGGCTTGTAACTTTTTTTCTGTACATTTTCAAGACAAAGTTCTATTGAAGTGAGATAGAAACATGCTGCTTCCGCAGATTTTAAGCCCAATATCAGCTTTCTAGCATAAGCGGTTATCCAGATATGGCAAAATTAGCTATTTTTGGCTCGTTCGGTGAAATTGCACGGCCACTAGAGGGCGCAAGAACCTGAAATTATGATGGAAGTAATTCATTTGAGATTTGGGACCAAATATCAAAGGCACTTTTTGAATTTCAAATTTTTCTTTTTTTCACTCCACCCTATTATACACCACTTTGTCAGCAGCAATAAATGTCTACACTTATAGACACGGAATGTTAGCTGCTGCGACTATTTTAAGCGGCTTAGTAGAATTCCGAATGCTCATAGGTCGCTATGATATTAGCGCAATTAACAAATCTATGTACCTGATATTGTCAGTCCGGTCATAGCTTGAACCTCCGAACTAGCTTTCACGCATGTACCAGCTCCTGTATTGCAAGTATATCCCGACGGGCAACAGTGTGTTCTGTCACTGCAACATACCGCATTCGGTAGTGGACAGCATCCATATTGACCAGATGATTGAATGCAACATGTGTTACCGTCCGGGCAGTAAGATTGTCCACCGGGGCATACAACGTTGTCGACCGCTGAAAATACAAACATTTGGTGAATGTGTTATATGAAACATTCATGTATTGTCACAACATTTCAATTCCTGCATGGCTCCGAAGGTCTCAATAGGGGTTCCGTGTTCCGTACAAACTTAATATTATAAACCCTACTTCAAAGGCATGACGGCAATAAATAGAGAATACACTATGATATCCCTTAAATGTGGACTTTGTTTAAAGTCATACATATTTTTAAGTAGCCTGTCCATAGCTATGTTTGTGGTCTTTACATGTTGACATGGAACGATTAGTTCATCGATACACCAGTTTTTGAATGTGTTTTTATGAAATTTCAACATGAATGTTACTCAATGAACAAACCCAATATCGCAACAATATGACAATGTTTTACTGATTGTCACAGAATACATAATGATTACAATGGCCCACAAACGCAGCATGTGACAAGAGGGCCACATGTACTCATATACTTCTGACAGGCAATTCCTACCATACATTACACATCTCTACAAAATCAACGACAGCAATCATCGGGTTAGGTTTGTAATCGGTGAGTATATACATACTACTTACTTGTTGCCACAGTCTTCGCAAACCAAGACATTACAGAATCTCCTTTTGTACAAGTGCCACCAGCGGTGTCACATTTATATCCTTCTGGACAGCAGTGAGTGTCGTCACTACAACATACGGCTTTGGGCAACGGACAGCAACCGTACTGACCAGATCCAAGTGTGCAGCATGTAGTGCCATCTGGACATTGACTTCGACCATCGGGACAAATAACTGTACTGGCCTCTGAAAATGAAAATTCAGTATATGATCAACATTGAATAGAAGCCACACACCAGAGCAGAAATCATAGTTTTTTTATGCCTTACATAAATAATTCATCTGACTTGGCATCAAATGATAATTGTCTTGTTAACGTACATCTGAATTATATGTCTAAACGTAATTAGCTATCTCTATCTCAATGGACGAATACATTAAAACATTGACGCTGTATCATGGACCAATTCGATTCCTCAGTGCAGCAAGGTGACGCAAGTCGGGTGAGCTCGTTATGAAATTGAAGCCCCTCAAATATAGGATTTATGGTGGATCACACAATGGAGATTATAACGGCTCAGTGACATGAAGGCTGCTCAATAACACCTTTTTGCCGTGAACAACATCAGCCTGCTAATGCGCTCATCTATTTGGCATCAAAACCACCAGTAAATGTAATATTTGACTCGGTAAGTCACCAGATTGTCACACAAAATATGTTGAATACGCAGCATGACAGAAAAAGCTCTCACTAACTGACATACTTATGACGTATAGTTTCTACTATACATTTCACATATCTAAAAAATGAAAGGCAATATAATCATCTGTTCATGCCCATAATCAGAGAGTAGATACTCACTTGTAGCTACAGTCTTTTCAAACCATGACATCACAGAATCTCCCTTTGTGCAAGTACCACCAGCGGTATCGCATTTGTATCCTTCGGGACAGCAGTGACTGTGGTCACTACAACATACTGCTTTGGGCAACGGACAGCAACCGTACTGACCAGATCCGAGTAAGCAGCATGTAGTGCCATCTGGACATTGACTCCGTCCATCAGGACAGATAACTGCATTGGCCTCTAAAAATGAGACATTAATTCGATATTTTCAACGTCAACGTATGGTGTATTAGTAAACTGTAACAACATTGCATCTATACATCATCTTATCAGCAGCAATAAATGTTTACACCCAAAGACAAGGAACGTTAGCTGTGGTGACTAATTTGAGAGGTTTGTGACCATTTTGAGAGGATTATAAGAAGAATTTAGACTGTTCGTACAAGTAAACCAGGGGTAACCAACAAGCGGCCTGCAAGGTCATATTTTGCCACCCGTGATCTGATTTAGATTGTGGAAGATTGTGATTGATTTAAGTCTCGATTATTTTTTAAAATTAAGCTATTCTCTCGTGCCCAACATCACTCACTATTCCTCACTAGCTGAACCGGCTTTGGAGATGGAAACAGCATTCTATCGAGGGAGAGTCAGCTGATATGAATGGAATGCACACTTTAGGCATTATTGCCTTGATGTGCAATAGCCCAGACACTGCCAAGACTGAGCCGCTTAGATAACGGCTTAGGGCATCCCCACAAGATCAAGCTTTACGGAGGAGATAGTCTTTCAGCTAGCACCTTGTCTTGTCAGCCCCAATATCGATTCTTTAGTCGCTGAAAAGCATTGCCAGGTATCGTGCGCAGCTAATAGATAAAAATAAAATTAAAGTAATGCTCATAATATTTTTGTTGTATTTGTATATCCTTAATGAAAGATTACTTCTTTTGTGGTAAGTGTGACCGTTGGCCATGCTGTTGAGCAAAGCGTTGCACTATAGATAAGTAACCCACGGATAGATACGCAACTCCCGCCGTCATACTTGCTTCCCCAAACAAATTTACTGCTGGTCAATCTAAAAGTAATATAATTGCTAATCTTGTAACTGGCGACTCAGGGGCTCAAATTTAAAAAGTTGATCTTATTTGAAAGCTACAAAATTTGAAATGTGGCCTCGAGGCCGCGACCCATTTTGAGTTGGCGACCTCTGTTATAGGCGGTTCTATGACATCAGTTCAACTAGGCCAGTGCTTTTCAACCTGTGTGACGGTTCGCACTGGTGCGAATGAGAAAAATTGCAGTGCGAATGACGAAGGTGGTGCGAATAGTGCGAATGAAAATCCGGATCAAGTGCGAATGACGAAGGTAGTGCGAATGGTGCGAATGAAAATCCGGATCAAGTGCGAATGAAAATCGTGATTAATTGTTAACTTTTCTGACGTGGAATAATTCAAATAAACCTAATAGAAAATTTAAGATCAGTGTAACTTTTGTAGTTGCGACGCAATTGTAAAAACTTAATGCGACGCACCACTCATCTCATAGCTCTCACAAGCCGTAGTGACTTAATATTCCCGGACTCTAATTATTGCGTAACCAAAAGCCTGGTCTGAAGCTGGTGTAGTGGCAGTATAGAGATCCCTACAATCTCTATAGTGGCAGACATACAGTATATCAGCCAGTTTGAGCCTGCGACAGGCTGGAAAAATGACGTCAAATTGACTTTCTGCTTTCTTTCGCTAAACAATCATCACATTTTCGTAATAACTGTTCGATTTGCGCGAGGCACGAGAATAGTAGTAAATAGACTCACATTTGCAAGTTACTGTAACGCAAATTTTTACCCCTTCAAGGTTTATTAAAGTATGGACCGCAAAAGATAAAATTTTGGGTCGACACGGTGCCAGAGCTATCTGTTAATGTGTATGTAATATTTATTGAATTTATTGCAAAAAATCCTGCGATCGTTTTTACATATCCAAGATCACTGCGTTGAGTACTGTGGCCAATAAGCGAGAAACGCATTAAATGTGGCTTCATCATGACAATTCATGATAAGATTTGTCCGACTGTTTTTTTCTGGAAATCATGGTCGAAGGGCGTTGGTATGAACTAGTGTAGGGGTGTGCAACGAGCGAGTTCAGGCCTATGAGACTCATTCATTTCGAGGTCAACCCCTTCTGCGTCTGGGCACATGGAGACGTAAAGTTTTGGCGAACAAACCGCGGATAAAATACGGTGCCAAAAACATAAACGGCGACAAAACCTCGGTCTAAAAATTACCGATGCTGGATGGCCAAACCTTTCGAGATAGATTGGACAATTGGACATGCTCCGTTGTCTGCACGCAATAGTCCCGTTCTTGCAATCTGAGTAGACAGTAGTACAACAACTGCGATACGTAAAGGAATTTAATTCGCCCTAGTTTGAAATCGCGTGCGTCAGACATGTTTTGTAGAGCTGTGTTGGGTAGAATTGTGGTGTGCGCGTTCTGTATGTCATACATGCCCGTAAAATCGTAGTATACAACTGTAATATTAAAAATAAATTCCCTTTCATGGGTGAGGCTCGGGTCGCGAGATGTCACAATAACTCAGATTTTGGTGGTAGTCTAAAAGATGCTTTACCGTTATTAAACTGTCATGAATTCCCAAGTTAGATTCAGCTAAAGAGTAGAACACACAGTATCGTGAGTTTATTTTCTCTTCTCATAAACTTGCGAGACAGAAGTTGGAGCAACGTATCATCTGGTAGCGAGCTCTAATGTGTCTACTCTTCCTGATCGTTTTGCACCTTATGTTCCAAAGAAATAAAGCAAAAGCCACAACACAATCATTTGGGTTTTTCATCCTTTCGACAAACTGGAGCCTCGGCGCGGGACCTTTGTGTCAGTCAACTCTCAAATACGATTTCTACCAGCAAGAATTTTTCACTCGCGGAAAATACGCTGTATTTTGGATAGGAGTGCAGAACAGATTTTAAGACCTGGCTATCCAAGCACCAGTAGACGTTTTTGTACAAATTCCAAACAACATTGTTTGGCCGAGATGGGTTTTAGTGAAATAATTGGAAGCAAAACGAGCGAAAAATGTTGCCTTTTTATTGAGACACTTGATAGCTTAAGCTACATAGTAGCCAATTTGTTGCACATCTGAACAAAATGTTGTTAAGTAGGCCTATCTTCATCTACTTATTGTATAACAATTTTCGATTAGTTTGTGCGAATGAAATTTATTTTACCAAAAAAGTGCGAACGGAGCACAAAAAGGTTGAAAAGCACTGAACTAGGCAATAGCTTATATTTACTTGATATTGCCAGTCCGGTCATAGCTTGAATATCTGAACTAGCTTTCACGCATGTACCCGCTCCTGTATTACAAGTATATCCCGATGGGCAACAGTGTGTTTTGTCACTGCAACACACCGCGTTCGGTAGTGGACAACATCCATATTCACCAGATGATTGAATGCAACATGTGGTACCGTCAGGGCAGTAAGATTGTCCACCGGGGCATATAACGCTGTCGACCGCTGAAAATATTAACATTTGGTGAATGTGATATATTAGTTCATGCATGGTTATAGCTTATAGTTACCATATTTATTTGCTGCATGGCTGCAAAAATCTCAATAGGGGACCCCTTGTTCACATTACATTTAACATTATTAACTTTACTTCAAATGTAAGATGGCAATAAATAGTGACTACAAAAAATTATAAGCAGATCTTGTTTTATCAAATGACGAACCGTATACTTTGTGACAAGGTCATACAAGAATGAGTATGTTTTGGCTACTCTATTCGCACCGAAATTTGTTTTCTTTATACTAAGGTGTTGAAACGAAAAAACTATTGCATTGATATACAAGTTTTTGAAAAGTGTTGTGATGAAATTTTTTCATGAATATTCTGTTCATTGTTCAATAATATTTCACACTGTGAACCACATATGCCGACTTTTGACCCTACTCGGTACTCACCATCGCAACAATACAACAAGGTGCAATGATTTACTTGGCAAGTCGCCAGATTGTCACACAAAATATGTTGACTGCTGAAGTCGCACGGCACAGTTTATGACAAAAAGGTCACCCCCCCCCCCCCCCCTAGCAACTTAAATACTTATGACTAGGGCGATTTTTTTTGACATGTCAAAATTTGTCAAAATTTTGTCAAACTTGTAGCGTTAGGTCAAAATTGTTAAAGAGTCAAAATTTTTTGACCTCAGCATTTCGTTTGTATCGTAGACTTTACAAAGTCAGTGAACTTATCATTTGATATTTTACAGCTTGTAGCCTACTTTATAGGCCTACCGTTGAAGACGGCCCATTGTCTGCTCCTTGTGAATCATAAACGGTCAAATGAAACAAATAGGTTGACATGGTGTTATGGTAAACGTACCGCGATGCTACCTGAAGCAAGACTGCTTGGGCATTGCATGGTTCTTATATCAAGAAGCGCATGATGAAAAATAGTGATGTAGATAGCATATTTGGAATGAAGCAACACGGTGTGTCACCAGCAGTGTACGCACAACTTCAGTGTTGTCAGCCAACAATTGCTGCTGTCGAACGTTCTTTCTCCATTCTTGGCAAGCTACCCGTAGGCCTAAGGACAGACACTTTCTACCTGAGAGTGTAGGAACTAGGAAAGTATCTTTAGTTGTACTACAACAGATTTTAAATATTTCTACCATAATACTTGATGTAACTACTGGAATTCTTCATAGGGTCAGATTTCGTTAAAATACTCATTTTTTTTTATGTAAAAATTTCTCAGTTTTTGAGCCAAAAACGTGTTTTCAGGCCAAACTACTTCGTAAGGACAGACAGTTCCAACCAGAAATGAAGATAAGTAGTACAATTTTAACATTACGTGAGGTCAAAATCTTCCGTTTTTTAGGTAAAAAAAAATCGCCCTACTTATGACGTCTAATTTCAACCATACATTACACATCTCTAAAAATCAACAACATTTATCATCTGATTAGGCATAATCGGAGGGTAGATATATACTTACGTTTGGCCACAATCTTTTCGTACCAAGACATTACCGAATCTCCCTTTGTGCAAGTACCACCAGCGGTATCGCATTTGTATCCTTCCGGACAGCAGTGACTGTGGTCACTACAACATACTGCTTTTGGCAAAGGACAGCAACCGTACTGACCAGATCCGAGTGAGCAGCATGTAGTGCCATCGGGACATTGACTCCGTCCATCGGGACAAATAACGGCATTGACTTCTGAAAATAAGAATTCAGTTAGTCATCTCAACCACAAGAAACAATACTGGCACAGTCGATTGGGACAGAAAACGATATTGGACTCTGAAAATGAGGTATTAATTCGCAGAATACAACCTCACATAATTTCTATAGGCCTACATCCTTTTTATCAGCAGCAATAAATGCCTGCACTGGCAGATGCAGTATGTTAACCGCCATGGCGAATTTGATAGGCTTAGAAGGAGAATTCGGAATTTTCGTACGTGGTGACGTCGCTATGATATTAGCTCAATTTGGCAATATATTTACTTGATGTTGTCAGCCCGGTCATAGCTTGAATCTCTGAGCCAGCTCTTACGCATGTACCAGCTCCTGTATTGCAAGTGTATCCGGATGGACAACAGTGCGTTTTGTCACTGCAACATACCGCATTCGGTAGTGGACAACATCCATATTGACCAGATGATTGAATGCAACATGTGGTACCGTCAGGGCAGTAAGATTGTCCACCGGGGCATATAACGCTGTCGACTGCTGAAAATATTAGCATCTGTGGGATGCGTTATAGGAAAGATTCATGCATTGTCACGGTATATCATTGCCTACATGGCTACAAAGGCCTCAATTTCGGTACTGTGTTCTCTTGAAATGGAACATTATGGACCCTACTTCATAGTTATGAAGGCAACAGGGTTGTAATCAAGTCACAAGGTTTTGAATCATGAGTCAATCTCATTTTTATAGTTTTGACTCGAGTCTAGTCGAGTCATTTCCAATTCATCACCGAGTCAAGTCAGTGAGTAGAGGGTCAAGTCCGAGTCATAGTGTTGTGACTCGAGTCCGAGACCAAGTAATTGTGTTTACTGTTCAGTTTTGAGTTCAATCCGGTTCAACCAACTATTTTCAAATCGGCTCCAGTGATATAGAATGGATTGTATTCATAATATCGTAATTTTCCTCAGTCCTATCAGTTTCTGGCCCTATTTTCCAAGTATCAAGACTAACAGGCGAAATACCAACAATGTGGTAACGTTACCATTCTTTGTAGTTACAATGAAATGTCTGCCTTGGCCGTCCTAGTCTCGAGTCACATGCATATGCACAGTGACTAAAGTACCCATTTGAAAAAATGACTCGAGTCGAGTAATGACTCGAGTCATTACTACCCTGGAAGGCAATAAATAGAGAATAGAGAAAAATTAGAAGCCTATAAAGAATTTATTTCAGAGTGGAAGTCTTTGAGATGGACATCAAAGTTTCGTTGGATACCAAGAGCAAGAGCAACAAAGACGCAGTATAACATCACCATTTCAGGGAGGTTTCAAATGAAACACCGTCCAGCTTCCACTGTCCATTTCGGTGAATTTCAATATTTTATAATAATCTATATATTAATAATATACTACGTCCTTTCCTTACGTCCTTTTGTGATAAAAAGCCATTACGAAAATCATTATGTGCAAGTTGAATTATAGCAGGCACTCGTTTCTACCTTGAAAGCAGGAAATGAGAATAATTGATTACAGGTAATTGATTAAGAGCCAACCAATACTGAGACCATCAGTATGGTTATAAGGCACACGATATTCTAAATCACCGATATACTTAGCATACATTCACAAAGGTCCAACAAGCAGAGACGGAATTCTGCCTGGTAGTTTGTATCTGGCCGCATACATTTGCCATACCACTCGAACAGGGCAAACACCCACCAAATTTTTCACGGCTCTATGTTACGCTTGTACTATGAAAAAGAATTCACAGTAAATGAATATATTTCTGCTACCACTGATGTTACTGAAGTAATACGATTAATCCGCCTTTATTTTCGCGCAAAAATCAGGCCAAAATTCAAAATTTCGGATTAAAACACAGTTTGTGGGATTGGACTCCATTCAACAACGACCTTCTCTGTAACCATGCGGCTGCGGCACACTACCCAACTTACCTCGTCTTGTGGCCGCAACCTTTTCGTACCAAGGTACGACCGAATTCTGTTTCAAACAGCTCCCGCCAGTAGGGTCGCATGTGTATCCGTGAGGACAGCAATGCAACTTGTCACTGCAGCAAACCGCATTTTCCAAGGGACAGCACCCATATTGACCAGTCCCTAGTAGGCAGCAGGTGCTGCCGGTGGGGCACTCACTCTGACCGCCCGGGCAGACGACTGCTCTGATTATTTCTGAAACTGAACAGATATTCTGTTAATCCAATTTACATGGTGAAAATTGAAATATTCCATAAGTTCATCAAAGTATTGGCCTACACAGCAATGTGGTCAAAGTAAGACCGAAGTAAACGTTATCATCCTATCTACTAGGTATTTGTTTTCGTTATTATTACGCCATACCACACAGACAATATTTCTTACATTTCAATGCTGAAGAGAGTCAGTCGCAAAAGTTTTACCAAATCAAATCAATTAACAATAAAAAGTTATTGGTTCATTGAATTCTGAAGTTCCATACCCCGAATGGCTTGTTGAAATTCTATGTATAAGGTGGGTAGTGCTGTGCTATCAAATAAAGAGAGGCAAATACAAGTAGATTCTACTTAATGAATACTACAGTTGAAATGACTGCGGCACATATCGATTTTGCCTACAGACAGATGCCCCTTCATTTCATGTTTTCTTCTAGTATATTTTGATGTTGTAACTTTTAAGTATTTATTATGACCTCTGAAACAACAAATACTTGTGATGTGGCATCAGAATGAGGGCCGGCTAGGATTAGGTAATCTCATATCATAAATCAAAAGTGCCACATCCACATTTCTGTTAGAAATATCTTGAAATTTTTAGATCAATGAGTGATTGATTACTTTAGTAACTGCACCTGTAATACACGACATAAGTGTGCATTTGTCTAAATACAGTCGTTGAATTTATCATTAAACGATAGAACAAGATAGAACAAGGCTTGAATGTATGATATCATGATTCAACTTTCAAGACAAAGCAAAAATTGCCTGAATTATGTTATTATTATTGCATGTAAACGGTTAAAGGAGAATACTAACTGTGAACAAAGGTTAAACTGAGTTGCTTGGAAAAATACACCATAACACTATCTGACTATCTGATAAACAAGGTGTAAAGGAGTCCAAAGTCAGCATAAAGTATATGACAGCATATTTGCAACAAAATCTTTACTCAGTGTTTTTAGTTGCGTCTTCTGGGAATTCAGGTCATGATTGTAGAGCATGATGAAGCTAACCATTTCCGGGTTTACGATGAGAAGTACCATAACAAAACACACAATACTCCCTGACATCGTGGCATATCTGATCAAAATCTCAATAATAGAATACAATCACGAAACAGGACAGTAGACAAAATATGTGCTTAGCTATGTAGTTGTCAGTGCTGACATCAAACATCTTGGATCGTGTGAGTTTTATACATTTTGTTGGAGTCAGGAACAACATTTCAAACACACTGACATGGCAGACTTGGATAAATTTGTGTTCAAAGTGAGATTCCATTGAATTGTGTGAAAACATATCTACAACTTGTTCATTTTGACAGTATAGCTTAAAATGATTGTGGCCTAAGCTCAAATCAAATATTTTCATGTTGCATACAATGTCGACAAATTGCTGCCCGTTTGAAGTGATGTCAACTTTAGCAGTCAGTTAGTCACTGCACATCTCATATTTCAAAGCAGCGAGAGGAACTCTATCTATTCTCACTCATAGGGAAAAATCTTGTCACGGTTTGGATAAACCGTACTTGAAGAATTATTAAAATATTCCTTCGTATTTTTTATATTGTTAGCGAGTCAGTCAACAAGTCACCAATTCAGCCCAGAGGGCATTGTTATACACCTACATGATCTCTTACCAAGATAAGAAAAAGAACTTGAGATGGCACAAAGCTGACAATTATTTATCTACATGGTGAGAGATGTTGAGATTTACTGAAACTGTCAAGTCCAACACCACCTATCCGAGTCGTAAACACTGTTTCCAGGTGCTATGCAGATTTTTGAGTGCTCTCCAGTATAGGGCACTAACAAGGAAAATATTCCGGTATTTGTAAAGGTGCATCGTCAAATTAATAAAATCTTTCAATCAAGGGAAGTTGTTCAGAGGTATTAATTCAAATGCCTTACAGAAAACAGTCAAATAATGAAAGTCTTTGTGCACTTCTACTCAAAATCACGGAAACTCAATAAAGCAACACTGAGTTTGTCCATGTACCGGAAAGTGTCACAAAAGCACCAATACTTTTGAGTTTACAAAAAAATGAAGTGTTTCAGCGATAGGAGATATTCAACTGGTCAATATCACGATTGCCTCAGTATTGTACATTGTGCAACCACCGACCGCAAACTGGGTTACGAGATGTGCATAGTGTCGGAGAACGTAGCTATCTGACCATACTACTGGACAGTGTGAACAAGTCTACTAGTGAAAAAATGCAGAGTGAAACCGACTTTAAACAAACTGTACCACATTTTCGCCACTTATCAGCTCAATGATTCATTTCATTATCGTAAACCATCTTCAATTTGCATGATTTGACATCCTTTAATTGAATAAAACCGGGTAAATAATGCATCCAACTTGACACGGAAACGAATTTTCAAATACTTCACAGACATTCTGCAACACATGCATGTTTGAACGTCGCGTCTGAATCAACAATTACGACACACGTAACCGTAATCCACGCAAACCTTTGCTTGCAGTTATTTGTGCAAAGGTGATTTCCTGGTCACATGTTCCGGTTTTCAAATTGCAGACAGTTTCGGCCGGGCAGCAACTGACACCATCACCGCAACAGACAGCCTACGAGAAAGAGACATGTTTCTGAGATCATTTTTTATCGCAAACTCAAGTGTTCCATTCAATTGATATTTCAATATAAAAGAAAGACAAAGTGTAGTGTGTAGATTGTAGGACGGTAACGCTAATGCTGAAATCAATTCATACCGCAATTAAACGCTTCAATATATGGATGCAGTATTGTGTTGTATGCATATTAAACTATTTACAAGCCTTCTTGCAAGATGTGTAATGGTAGTAATGTTTATAAATTGTTATCTAATAATTTACATGGGGTTGAGATTCTTATATGAGAAATATGGTAAGCCCTGTTTGATCATAGCAATATGCAGGAAATATGACAAATGCTGTATAGCATAAACGCCATATGGTGTATTATATATAGGCATCATTTCTCATAAGTATCGGATCAATTTCTAACTTATTCAATACATTTACATAATGTAGATTATTCTTAACTGTAGTATGTAGTATGTAGTATAACAGAACAATACAATGAGCAGATTACGCAGCAAATATCTAAAATATATCAATATTAATAGCAACAGATTTTCTAATAGTAATAATGCAGTTTTCAAACTGATTTACCAGTAATGTCCAACCAACTATCCATGCTTCGTAATTGTCCATTTACGGGTTTATTAATGCCATGGCAGTATTTTGGGTTTCCAAACTTCGAGAAAAGTTATTCATGACAGGAATCTATGGATCTTGAATTATAGCCTACATTGCATCCCACAATATCTCAAGTCACAGAATCTAGTTTCTAGACACAATGCATTGTCGGTATATGATGAGACCACACATGGTATGAATCAAATGCAACATAAGCATCTGCCTGCAATGACTGCAAACAATGCCAATCATGACTTGCATATACATTATAAATACCATAGCTCACAGAAAGAGAGAAATTTACAATGCCAGAAGTAATTTTTTGTCTCCAGACTCCAGGGTATCACAAAACAAAACAAAAAATTATTTGATTTTTCATCACACAGTAGCCGTTCACGTCAGAAACTATCCTGCTGGATTGGAAACGCCTAAGCACATCTTTGCAGAAACATTCAACCAAGTCAAGAGAATGACCACGATGACCAGGGTTGTTAACCAAGTCACAAGGCTCAGAGTCACAAGTCAATCTTACTTTCATAGTATTGACTCGAGTCAAGTCGAGTTATTTTCAATTCACTACCGAGTCAAGTCCGAGTCCAAGTCAGCGAGCAGAGGGTAGAGTCCGAGTCATGGTATTATGACTCGAGACCAAGTCCAAGTCATTGTGTTGACTGCTCAGTTTCCAGTTAAAGTCTTGTTAAGGCCACTTTTTATAACTCTGTTTGGTGATATCGAATGGTTCGCATGTATAATATACTCATTTTCCTCACTTTTAGCAGTTTCCGGGAGCATTTTCAAGTACCAGTACCAATATACGAAATCCAATAGTGTGGTTACTTTACTATTCTTCAAAATTGCCACGAAATGTTGGTCTTGGCTGTCTGAGATTAGAGTCATTTGACTGGTTCAAGTTGAGTCAATACACAGATTGGCTAGAGTCAAGTCATTTCCGTATTTTGAGAAAATGACTCGAGTCAAGTCGAGTCATCAGAAAATCGTGACTCGAGTCGAGTCATGACAACCCTGCATTTTAACAATGGCTGAATACCAGTCTTAGGTGGAGCCTGTACAAAAAAAACATCACGATTTTGGAAGCGCATGTCGTAGCAATTGGAAATTATTTCATTTACTGTGAGGGTGTTAACTCGTATAAGAGTATTAAAAATATATTCATCATCATGCCGTCCATATTGACTATTATGTTGTATTTCATCAGCTTTTTTCCACAAAAACAACTTCATACTTATCTTAGAAACACTGACATCAAGAAATTGTCATAACTGAACCATCTACAAGCCTATGCTCGGGTGAAATCTTCGTACTTTTACAACAATTAATTGCGGGCGATGGCAATTTCCCTCAAGTGTCAGAAACGACTTAGCGGCGTGACGAGAAGCATGGCGGCTTCTATTTCACGGTATATGAAATCTGTCACACCTCACTCGAGATCAACTGGGCAACGCTTGAAGGGATTAAGTGGTGCTTTTCAAATGAGGATAGTCCACCGAGTATACCAATATAACTACAAAAACAATAAGCTAAAGACTAGCGACAAGCCGACAACTATGGCATTTATGGACTTTGGTGGTGACTATGGATTTTAGTGGAAATTTTGTTTTAGTCAGCTTGTCGGACCACACTATGTGATCACATGTAATGATAGTGATTGGGCGTGCCACGGACACAAATTCAGTACAGGGCATCTGCTATTTATTGAATCTCATTAAACGTGGTTGAATTATCAAAGACATAAGGATTTATTATATATTTAACAATTTTAGCAAATATTTGTGGTTCAAAGAACTTACGTAGGTGACACATAACTTTGCATATACTACACTTTACTGAGCTAGACATGCTGCCAACTGCCAAGTTAAATTTAAAATCATATTCTCTTACATTATCCATATCACAGCACCCGTACATGTCACTTCCGCTTTGGCAGCATGTCTTTCCATCCCCGCACTTTTCTTTGCTACAGATCGTATCCCCATCCTTTGCTGCAAACGCTATCGTAGCAATAACAAAAATATTGGAATTTAAGAACACGAATCAGCTGGTGTATTACAGACCCGATTAGTTATACTTACAATTCCTGTGAATCGCTGTCAAAAATCTATTGCTTGATGGGTACGCATAACAAGACAATTGTAGAAAGCAGAACGAGGCAACAGCTAACATCCTCATGCTTGCATCCATCGCGGGACGCAGGTGCAGCAGCTTATGAATCTACAGAAGGATGCCGAGCTAGATAATGTACCCACTCTGCAAGCTGATCTCACTCAAGCGTGCAAATACAAACGGCGGTCTTGTGATTTGTTGCTTGTGGCGACAGCATGCAGTATTCAAATCACTGTAATCAACTGCCGCGTTAATTTACGCTGCAACCCCAAACGGAGAGGCTAAGCTCGAAGGATCAACCAATTATTTCGCAAATCGAGTCTCTTCGGACGGATAACTTGAACTTTTTCTTTGCGCGATTTCATGATAATATATTTCTTGGGATTATAAGGGTCCTGGACGACGTGGACGCGCGTGTGTTGTACTTGTGCGCTTTTGATTCAGAGGTAAAGAAGTCATTGAAATATTCGGGGCAACGACCGCAGTGAAACTGATACATAAACTTGGCGATTTCTAGTTTCCGCATATCTTCTATGTTTAGGACGCCGAATCTCTTCAGCAGCGACTTATTGGATGGGCAGCCAGGACCCTTTGGGGCCCTAGCTATGATTCGGAGTACTTTGTGCTGTAGTTTCTGCAGTGGCTTGAGTGCAGTTTTACTGGCAGCCCCCCCAACAGAGGATGCCATAATGTAACTTCGATTGGATTAAGGATTTAAAGAGTATCAGAAGAACCCATGCTGGCATGAAGCGCCCAAGGCTGTAGAACAGGCCGCACTTCGGTGATAATTTAGTTTCTAGGGACTGAATATGACTCTTCCAGGACATGTTCGAGTCCAGTAAAACTCCGAGATATTTGGCATTATCTGTGTTGGAAACGGGCTGACCAGCGATATTAACGGTTAGGCTATTTTTTGAATTTACTGTCAGCAATTGGGATTTCGAGGCGTTTATGCAAAGGTTGTTCCGGGCCGTCCACTCATGGACTGGACTTTAGGCATTTGGTCACCAGTCAGGGCATCCAGCTCTGCCGTCGAAGATGCGGAAGAGAGGAGGTGAACAGTGTGGTGTTCAATGAGGAGGTTTCAAAAATGTCGTTGACATATAAGGTGAAGAGGACCGGTCCAAGTACTGAGCCTTGGGGCACACCACAGGTCACCAGGTGAGGAGAGGACAAGGTGTTTGAGATCGCAACCATTTGTTGGCGTCCAGTGAGGTAACTTTTCATGAGCTCAAGTTGTGGGCCCCGATGTCCGTAACGCGCCAATTTCGAGATGGGAATTTTATGATCCACGCAGTCAAACGCTTTTTTTAGATCGAGAAAAATGCTACATCCCACATTTCGCTTCTCTGAGATATCATAATACATCCTCGGCCACTGTTAGGAGGGCATGTGCGGTTTGGTGTTTGTTTCGGAAGCCAAATTGTTGAGGGGAATTGATAGACATTTTGGCGAGGAATGAGGACAGGCGGGAGAGGAGCAACTTTTCGAATACAACCCCGATGCATGGGAGAACGGATATCGGACGGATATCATTAAAGATACTTTGGTATTTTTTCGACCATACCGATTTCATTGCACTTGATGACAATGTTTTGTGTGGGATGATCATGACTTCGGAAATGTGCTATTTCCAGTAGCATTCGTAGCTTGTACTATATGTCTCGTATGCTATGCTACGACCCGCTTCAACAGTGAAAATTAGTATCGAAACTATAATTCTGGTTGATAAATTAACTTTCCGTGGCGAGGAGCATATAATTTCAGTACTCGAAAATATCGTATTTTACTACTCGGCTCGAATCATTAAAATAAACACTCGATTCAGATTCGAGTACTCGAATCATTGTGCCCAGCCCTAGATACGATGAAAGGACGTAGTTTATATTTTTGTCCTTGATGTTTTTGCGGCATATACACCGACTCATGATACTCATACACACGATCTACGCATGTGCAATTGTGCATATACCATGAGTAGGCTACATGATGTGCATATGCCGCTGGACAAAGGTACAGATATAGCCTTTTACGGGGTTCCAAGTCTTGCACCAACCCTCAATGCTATCCCAGAAATGCATGAGCGCCAAGTAGGGAAGTCGTGGATACCAGTGTTACTAATAATAATCAGGTCTTTGGTCTGACCAGACCGGGGATCGAACCCACGACCTACCGATCAAGAAGCCTGACGCTTCACCATTACGCTATCTTGTCGGTAAGATCTAGATAATTGCTAGATTGCGAAACCGTAGTTATAAAGAGAGACAAATTTACAGTGATTTCATATGGGCGACAAATGCGGTGTGAACGGAACTATACACCACCCGCTACCTTAACTACATTCACCGATACTTTCGTGAAATCATGTCACTTATCTATATCGACTGTGCGCGAAGGACGACGAGACGTCTGGGCTTTACCTAACTTTTATGAAAATTAAATGTTGGTAGGCCTACTTGTTGAATTCTAACAGCAGACACGCCACAACTACCAAGTGTGAGCCGGTTTATTGTCAAGGCAGGAACGCGAGTTCCTCACACAGCAGCAGAATACAAGGAATAAAGCCAGACTATATAATAGCAATTAATCATCAATCATTCACATTACAACACTCCCACTTGATTGATATTCCAATGCTAAAGCATGACGAGAGCCATTATCCCTTTCTAGTTCCAGAAAGTGTCACAGATAGTGGAAACACATTTTGGTATCAAACTAACCATATTTATCAATCAAATTGCAAATGTATCGTTTTTGATGCGAATAGATACACTTCTCAGTGTGGTCTTGCTTAAAGCAAACATCACGGCAGTAATGCGATTCACCGATACCCGCCATGCAAAATTCAGGGCCTAAGTTATACTTCACTTCAGTTAGTTGATCATAAGACAGCGAAGCCAAAATGACATCATCAACAATGAACAGATTCTTATCAGTACATGTAACATGAGTAAGAATAACAGCGTTTGAACCCGATCGACTCAAAGTACTGATCAAGCACAATGTTCGAACAGCTTGGCAGCTGTTTCAATACATACAAGGACCTATGCTGATTACACACAAAATGTTCAGAACCAGATGCAATATGAGCAGGTTTTTCATTCACAAATTCCAATAGCTGCAAATGCAGTGTGTTCAGTATCAAACTCCACATCAGATGACCCATCCGCCACATCAGCGTATTCATCATACCCATATTTAGTAGGAGGTCTCACGGTGCGCCGAGGACGTGATGCATCTTGTATTGCAACAGCTTCAGAATCGACAGTACCCTCAAATGAAGCGTTTTCCTTGCACCATTGAAAACACGATTCATCAAATACGACATCACGACGAACTACAACTCTTTGTTTCCTCATCGTACAAGCGGTATCCCTTGGAAGATAAGCTGTATCCAATGAAACGATATTTCTGAGACTTCTTGTCCAGCTTCTTTCTATTATCAAACGATAGCGCATAGCAAATGCACCCGAACACACGAAGGTCCTTCAAGTCAGGTTTTGATCCGTACCATCTTTCATGTGGCGTTGCACCACCAGTCACTGCCGATGTTGGTACTCTGTTTCGCACATAAACAGAAGTCAACAACGCTTCAGCCCAGAAGGTCTTTGGCAAGCTTGCGTGATGAAGCAACGTTCTGGCAGCTTCGACAAGCGTCCTGTTTGCTCTCTCCGAAACACCATTTTGTTGTGGTGAGTTTGGAACAGTTACTTGGTGCACAATGCCTTCATCTTTCAAGTACGTTGAAAAGTCTTTAGACATGTATTCCCCACCTCAGTCACTTCTCAAGACTTTAAGAGAGCATCCAGTGATGTTGGTTACCATCTTTTCGTAAATTTTGAATTTATCAAAAGCCTCAGATTTACTTTTCATAAAGTAAACACAGCAATATCGAGAGAAATCATCAATGAATGTTATGAAGTATTTTTTACCATTCATACTTTCAGTTTGCATAGGTCCACAAACATCGCTGTGCACCAACTGTAGAGGTTTAGCTGATTTTATTTCTCCCACTGGCTTGAAAGGTTTTCTTGAAAGCTTCCCCATAGCACAGCCATCACAGAACAACAGAGTAGACCTTTTCGGCAGCTTAACACCCGTCACAAGATCGTTTTCAACTGCTTGTTTCATTTGTTGACAGTTGAGATGCCCCATTCTCTGATGCCACAGGTCAAGATCCGAAGGCTCATTGACAATGTTTGCTTCCTCACAAACAACAGGGCGACAGTGCAATCTGTACAATCTCCCTGCTACAGAGCCAGTTCCACAGAGTCTTCCATGCTTATTGTAGATCTTGCATTTATCTCCAATAAATTCAACTCTACCACCAAATTTATTTGCTGCTCGCACGGAAAACAGGTTGGTTGTCAGCTTTGGAACGTACAAAGCCTTTTTCAGTGTTACATTTAGAACTTCTTCATCGTTAAGCAACATTTCAATTTTCACTTCTCCAATTCCTAAGGCTGAAACAGAGCGACCATTAGCCAAGAGAATTGGTTTAGGGATATCAAATTCTCTGTAGTTCAACAAATTTTCTTTAACTCTTGACATGTGCTTTGATGCTCCACTGTCAGCGTTCCAGCTGAGATCATCATCAACTTCTTGACTACCTGCAGCAAACGTGAATTCTCCATCACTGTCATCCGACTCTATATCATGTTCCACAGCTCTAGCTTCATGTTTTGGCTTCAAAGACTTGCGCGCGGAGTTTGTACCTGGACATTCATGATACAGATGACCGAATTTGTTGCAATTGTAGCAGCGTAATTTCTTTTTCGATACCATTGCAGATTCTTCAAGTTCACTGGTATTTTGTTTACCTCTTATATGCTTGCCATACAGTTTTTCTTCTTCATTCAAAATAGCTCTTTGCACAAATTTCAACTTCAGACCTGGTTCGCTACGAGTTTCCAGGGCGGTGACCAAGGTTGCGTAAGTCTTAGGTAAACTTCCGAGCAATGTTACAACTTGCAGTGTTTCTTCAACTGGTGAGCCAAGAGCAGCCATTTGATCAGTCAATTTCTTCATATATTTCAAATGACTCTCGACCGAGTCAGAATGCTTCATTTCACCACTGTGATTCTATTAGAATTTTTGGCGAAAATCGGTGATCGGGTGAATCATGGAAATATACTCGGGTGTCATTCACTGAGCTATATAAACACTGGAGTGCGCAACTTACCGTGACGGCGGAGAAAATTGAAAAACAGCTCTGGCTACCTACTTGCGCACTGGTGCTTATGGTGAACTACTGGGATTCTCCGTGTTTTTACGCTTTTCGAGAGGTTTTCGTCTGGAATAAGTATGTTTTATCACAATACTAACACAGACCATATTAATGAACTATAGTATACCCTTTCTAATAGGTATGTCAGCCTTGAATGACGCCATGGATTGCATTTGCGACTTCCGTATCCATAGATGGATCTAAAACGGCGAAGACTCGTGTGTAACTTAAAGGGATACTGCATTGCAACATTCCGACGCGAATATTTCAACGATTAGCTTCTGACTACATCAAACTCAACGTGAAGCAGTCTTGAGTAGCAGTGATGCTAATCGCCTTCGGTGATGTTTGCTTGCGAGTGCAGGAACACATCAAGTTTGCTCTCGATGTCTCAAAGAAGTTATCTAAACCTAAACTGCTTCTGCCCTGTCCATGATTTTGCCACGCTTATGAAACTGTAATTGCACTATGACTATACGGTTCTATGCACCAGAAATATATCAACGAGATCATTGTGATATACGGTATTTTTATTTTAGCGATCCACATAGAAAGAGTATGGTTCAACTGGGCAATTCATAAATAGTTTTCAACGTTGTCGGAAATATGCCAGTCTTTTGTGCCACCGAAATAAAGAAGGATAATTAGTTTCTTGCAGATTGAGATGACCAAATAGGCTTGCCATTGAATACGGTACCCTGTAAAACCAAAATATCAGAAACAGAACAACAAAACTAATTCATGTAATTGCTTGAGTGTCAGGAATGCTGAACACTTGCATTTAAAACAGAACTAGCCAAGAAAGAAACATGTTGACATTGATGCTACTGAAATAATGAAATAATTCCTGGTGGAGTTGATATAGTTGCCGATTGTCAACATTGAAATCTTTTGGGTGAAATCTGGCTTTAGGGTTGTATCGGAAGACACACTGGGTATACGGGGTTTTAAGATTTTTATGGTAGAACTGTTAAAATATATGGAACTAGTTCTTTACAATAGTATTTTCTTTTGGCGATTTTTAGCTAGATGAATGTATGTATAATTATTAGGGCGTTTTTTTTACCTAAAAAAAAAGGAAATTTTGACCTAAACAAACTGAATCTTGACCAAATTTTGACCTAACGTATGCAAATTAGGTGTTTTCCCACATAATGTTAAAATTGTACCACTCAATCTTCATTTCCGGCTGGAACTGACTGTCCTAACGACGCAGTTTGGCCTGAAAAAAAAACGTTTTTGGCTTAGAAACAGGCAACTTTTTACATGAAAAAAACAATATTTTAACGAAATCTGGCCCTATGAAGAATTCCAGTGGTTACAATATGTATTATGGTAGAAATAATTAAAAGATGTTGTAGTACAACGAGAGATACTTTCCTACATTCTTGGGTAGAAAGTGCATGTCCTTACTAAGAAGCTTGCCAAGGACGTTTAACAGCAGCAGTTGTTGGCTGACAACACTCAAGTTGTGCGTACACTGCTGGCGACACACCGTGTTGCTTTATTCTGACAATGTTGTCTACATCACAATTTTTCATCGTGCGCTTCTTAATGTAAGAATGATGCAATGTCCAAGAAGTCTTTCTTCAGTTAGGATATTGCGGTACGGTGACCATAACACCATGTCTACCTATTTGTTTAATTTGACCGTTTACGATTCACAATGAGCAGACAATTAGCCGTTTACAACGGTAGGCCTATAAAATATGCTACAAGCTGTAAAATATCAAATGATATGTACACCGACAGTGCAGAATCTACGATACAAACGAAATGTAGATGTCGAAAAAATTTTGACTTGATGAAAAATTTTGACAAATTTTGACTTAACGCTACAATTTTGACATGTCAAAAAAAAAACGCCCTAATAATTATACATAAATGATTTCCGTAGAAATTCCACCCCCTATTTAAGTGAGGGTCTCGAGACGATTTCATTGGGTCTGTGACAGCTTTTCGACCAAATTGCTACTAAGCACGGAAAAGTCAGGCCGCTGGTGAAAATAAATCAAAAATCGTCAGATTATATTTCCATCTGAACAAGACACACACAGATAGGAGCATGCCGAACGACCAGTTGCAGTTTCTCACCTTGGCCTAGTGCTCGTCTGCTCGATGTCACAGTTCCTTTCGGTGTTAGTCTCTATTCCGCGGCTCTTTCTTGCTCATTCCATTGTTTCAGAGCTCTTTCCATTCTTTGGAGCATATCCTTTAATATTTTGAGGGCTTCCAATTTTCTCTTTTGATGTCTCTAATCCATTCGTTCTTTAGAGCATCATTGCTACCAAGGGAAACTGAACACATAGTAATAATCAGGTGTTCTTAAGCATTCCTTCAGCTGCAAACTAATGCATAATACAATCATCAGTTCATGTATCTGTAAATAGAAAATTTTTCAAAGTGTCAAGCTGGCATCAAGCAAAGTGTTAGATGAAAAATTGTCTCCCTTATAAATGCTAAAATCTCACAGATAAAAAGTAAGTGGATATCGCCGCTTACACTGTATTTCCTCATCCTCGCTATAACTCCTCACAAACTCGATACTGCCTTCAAACGTTTTGTACAGCCATAAGCTTATAACTTATAAGCACAGCACACCTGACCGACTGATCCCCACCCCCACCCCTCGACATTATCTTGGAATCACCTGTACATGGATGTGAAAATGCATATGGATGAAAAATTTAAAAGGATCACCCAGTGATCAGTGATATTAGTTCAGAGTTGTGAATCTTACTTCTATAGCTAACTGCTGTTCTGACGTCTGAGTTATATCCTGTTTCTATCGTACTTCTTATTCTATTCCCAGAATTCCCGATGTTATAATCTGTAAGTTATAGGAATAAATGGTTTAGTATAAACGCAATATCAAAAGATGGACGGCTGATAACTAACAGTACCTGATTATTAGTCCGTTTTATGAAGGTACAATGCGTAAACCCATAAGCGCCCAGGTAAAATTTCCGACGGCTAGGTAGCCAAGGAGACAAAATGGCTACGCTTCAATTGTCTCCGCTGGAGACAACATTGGGAATACGAGATGCGCACCGCTTGGTGTCATTACGTTTTGTGCTTTGGAAATTACATCGGCATATTCAGGAACCTCTTGCCATACTATTTCTTGGTGATGTATTCAATGACAAATGCTCGTAAACGACTGTTTTTGGGTGTAATTCCAGGTATTATGACGAAAAAACAATTTTAAGAAGACGAATAGATACCTACTACACAGCCGTTTGACTGAATATTTTGCAGAGAAAACGTTAGAAATGTGTCGATGATAACGCTCAACAGACCATGTCTATCGACAATCCTTAGGTATAAATATATTTCGAAGAGTGCGGGAATGGTTTCACACAGGCGGTTGCTACGAAGAATCATCATTTACCCGAATATACATGATCACGACGAATAGTAGAACACTTATTTAAAGGATTTATGCTTCGGACTCTACATATATCTCATTAGAATCGAATTGAAATCGGACATTTTCGAAATTTTGATAATCCGGACACACTTATGGCCCCAGTTCGACCCTTGGGACGTCGACTTGAATAATAATTTAGGTCTCGATAGAAGCGGCGAGACTAGTAGAATCCATTTCAAAACGAATTAGGCATCGGACTCTACATATATCTCATTAGAATCGAATTGAAATCGGACATTTTCGAAATTTCGATAATCCGGACACAATTATGGCCCCAGATCGACCCTTGGGACGTCGACTTGAATAATAATTTTGGTCTCGATAGAAGCGGCCAGATTAGTAGAATCCATTTCAAAACGAATTAGGCTTCGGACTCTACATATATCTCATTAGAATCGAATTGAAATCGGACATTTTCGAAATTTCGATAATCCGGACACAATTATGGCCCCAGATCGACCCTTGCGACGTCGACTTGAATAATAATTTTGGTATTGATGGAATCGGCTAGACTAGTAGAATTCATTTCAAAACGAATTAGGCTTCGGACTCTACATATATCTCATTAGAATCGAATTAAAATTGGACATTTTCGAAATTTCGATAATCCGGACACAATTATGGCCCCAGATCGACCCTTGCGACGTCGACTTGAATAATAGTTTTGGTCTCGATAGAAGCGGCCAAATTAGTAGAATCCATTTCAAAATGAATTAGGCTACGGACTCTACATATATCTCATTAGAATCGAATTGAAATCGGACATTTTCGAAATTTCGATAATCCGGACACAATTATGGCCCCAGATCGACCCTTGGGACGTCGACTTGAATAATAATTTTGGTCTCGATAGAAGCGGCCAGATTAGTAGAATCCATTTCAAAATGAATTAGGCTTCGGACTCTACATATATCTCATTAGAATCGAATTGAAATTGGACATATTCGAAATTTCGATAATCCAGACACAATTATGGCCCCAGATCGACCCTTGGGACGTCGACTTGAATAATAATTTCGGTATTGATGGAATCGGCTAGACTAGTACAATCCATTTCAAAAAGAATTACGCTTCGGACTCTACATATATCTCATTAGAATCGAATTGAAATCGGACATTTTCGAAATTTCGATAATCCGGACACAATTATGGCCCCAGATCGACCCTTGGGACGTCGACTTGAATAATAATTTTGGTATTGATGGAATCGGCTAGACTAGTACAATCCATTTCAGAAAGAATTACGCTTCGGACTCTACATATATCTCATTAGAATCGAATTGAAATCGGACATTTTCGAAATTTCGAAAATCCGGTCACAATTATGGCCCCAGTTCGACCCTTGGGACGTCGACTTGAATAATAATTTTGGTCTCGATAGAAGTGGCCAGATTAGTAGAATCCATTTCAAAACGAATTCGGCTTCGGACTCTACATATATCTCATTAGAATCGAATTGAAATCGGACATTTTCGAAATTTTAATGTTCCAGACACGATTATGGCCCCAGATCGACCCTTGGGACGTCGACTTGAATAATAATTTTGGTCTCGATTCTAATGAGATATATGTAGAGTCCGATGCCTAATTCGTTTTGAAATGGATTCTACTAGTCTAGCCGATTCCATCAATACCAAAATTATTATTCAAGTCAACGTCCCAAGGGTCGAACTGGGACCATAAGTGTGTCCGGATTATCGAAATTTCGAAAACGTCCGATTTCAATTCGATTCTAATGAGATATATGTAGAGTCCGAAGCCTAATTCGTTTTGAAATGGATTCTACTAATCTGGCTGCTTCTATCGAGCC
Source organism: Botryllus schlosseri (assembly GCF_051294905.1). Lineage (NCBI taxonomy): Eukaryota > Metazoa > Chordata > Ascidiacea > Stolidobranchia > Styelidae > Botryllus > Botryllus schlosseri. Next base: position 18,707,992 of record NC_137245.1, on the reverse strand, counting down.
CAAAATTATTATTCAAGTCGACGTCCCAAGGGTCGAACTGGGGCCATAATTGTGACCGGATTTTCGAAATTTCGAAAATGTCCGATTTCAATTCGATTCTAATGAGATATATGTAGAGTCCGAAGCGTAATTCTTTCTGAAATGGATTGTACTAGTCTAGCCGATTCCATCAATACCAAAATTATTATTCAAGTCGACGTCCCAAGGGTCGATCTGGGGCCATAATTGTGTCCGGATTATCGAAATTTCGAAAATGTCCGATTTCAATTCGATTCTAATGAGATATATGTAGAGTCCGATGCCTAATTCGTTTTGAAATGGATTCTACTAGTCTAGCCGATTCCATCAATACCAAAATTATTATTCAAGTCAACGTCCCAAGGGTCGAACTGGGACCATAAGTGTGTCCGGATTATCGAAATTTCGAAAACGTCCGATTTCAATTCGATTCTAATGAGATATATGTAGAGTCCGAAGCCTAATTCGTTTTGAAATGGATTCTACTAATCTGGCTGCTTCTATCGAGACCAAAATTATTATTCAAGTCGACGTCCCAAGGGTCGAACTGGGGCCATAATTGTGACCGGATTTTCGAAATTTCGAAAATGTCCGATTTCAATTCGATTCTAATGAGATATATGTAGAGTCCGAAGCGTAATTCTTTCTGAAATGGATTGTACTAGTCTAGCCGATTCCATCAATACCAAAATTATTATTCAAGTCGACGTCCCAAGGGTCGATCTGGGGCCATAATTGTGTCCGGATTATCGAAATTTCGAAAATGTCCGATTTCAATTCGATTCTAATGAGATATATGTAGAGTCCGATGCCTAATTCGTTTTGAAATGGATTCTACTAGTCTAGCCGATTCCATCAATACCAAAATTATTATTCAAGTCAACGTCCCAAGGGTCGAACTGGGACCATAAGTGTGTCCGGATTATCGAAATTTCGAAAACGTCCGATTTCAATTCGATTCTAATGAGATATATGTAGAGTCCGAAGCCTAATTCGTTTTGAAATGGATTCTACTAATCTGGCTGCTTCTATCGAGACCAAAATTATTATTCAAGTCGACGTCCCAAGGGTCGAACTGGGGCCATAATTGTGACCGGATTTTCGAAATTTCGAAAATGTCCGATTTCAATTCGATTCTAATGAGATATATGTAGAGTCCGAAGCGTAATTCTTTCTGAAATGGATTGTACTAGTCTAGCCGATTCCATCAATACCAAAATTATTATTCAAGTCGACGTCCCAAGGGTCGATCTGGGGCCATAATTGTGTCCGGATTATCGAAATTTCGAAAATGTCCGATTTCAATTCGATTCTAATGAGATATATGTAGAGTCCGAAGCGTAATTCTTTTTGAAATGGATTGTACTAGTCTAGCCGATTCCATCAATACCGAAATTATTATTCAAGTCGACGTCCCAAGGGTCGATCTGGGGCCATAATTGTGTCTGGATTATCGAAATTTCGAATATGTCCAATTTCAATTCGATTCTAATGAGATATATGTAGAGTCCGAAGCCTAATTCTTTTTGAAATGGATTCTACTAATCTGACCGCTTCTATCGAGACCAAAATTATTATTCAAGTCGACGTCCCAAGGGTCGATCTGGGGCCATAATTGTGTCCGGATTATCGAAATTTCGAGTATGTCCAATTTCAATTCGATTCTAATGAGATATATGTAGAGTCCGAAGCCTAATTCTTTTTGAAATGGATTGTACTAGTCTTGCCGATTCCAGCAATACCAAAATTATTATTCAAGTCGACGTCCCAAGGGTCGATCTGGGGCCATAATTGTGTCCGGATTATCGAAATTTCGAAAATGTCCAATTTCAATTTGATTCTAATGAGATATATGTAGAGTCCGAAGCCTAATTCGTTTTGAAATGGATTCTACTATTCTAGCCGATTCCATCAATACCAAAATTATTATTCAAGTCGACGTCCCAAGGGTCGATCTGGGGCCATAATTGTGTCCGGATTATCGAAATTTCGAAAATGTCCGATTTCAATTCGATTCTAATGAGATATATGTAGAGTCCGAAGCCTAATTCGTTTTGAAATGGATTCTACTATTCTAGCCGATTCCATCAATACCAAAATTATTATTCAAGTCGACGTCCCAAGGGTCGATCTGGGGCCATAATTGTGTCCGGATTATCGAAATTTCGAAAATGTCCGATTTCAATTCGATTCTAATGAGATATATGTAGAGTCCGAAGCCTAATTCCTTTAAATAAGTGTTCTACTATTAGTTGTTATCATATATTCGGGTAAATGATGATTCTTCGTAGCAACCGCCTGTGTGAAACCATTCCCGCACTCTTCGAAATATATTTATACCTAAGGATTGTCGATAGACATGGTCTGTTGAGCGTTATCATCGACACATTTCTGACGATTTCTCTGCAAAATATTCAGTCAAACGGCTGTGTAGTAGGTATCTATTCGTCTTCTTAAAATTGTTTTTTCGTCATAATACCTGGAATTACACCCGAAAACAGTCGTCTACGTGCATTTGTCATTGAATACATCACCAAGAAATAGTATGGCAAGAGGTTCCTGAATATGCCGATGGAATTTCCAAAGCACAAAACGTAATGACACCCGAGTATATTTCCATGATTCACCCGATCACCGATTTTCGCCAAAAATTCTAATAGAATCACAGTGGTTTCATTTCACATCGAAAATAAGCCTTCATTAGCAATAGTTTATTACCGGCGGAGTCACCCTCAAAGTGTTCCTTCAGGGCATTCCAAGCATCCGCAGGCGTATTGCAGGATGTTACTAAGTACAGTTGCGATGTAGAGATAGCCAAAGTAATGATGGCTAACGCCTTATCTAGTTTCTTCTGGTGTTCCCTTGTCTGCTGCTGATCTGCGCCTCCTGGCAACACTTCCGATCCATCAACATATTGAAATACTTCCTTCGCCTTCAGCACACAAGTTATCTGGTATTTCCACGTTAGCCAGTTATCACTATTCAGTTTGTCCGCCGTGAATTTCTCTACATCACCGGACGCCATAGTAGTCATGGCCAGTGATGAGCATCGGAGCGGAGTCGGAGTGGATTCGGAGCGGAGTTTTGCCGATTTTGTGACAGTCGGAGCGGAGTCGGAGTTTACTACAGATATTTTTTCGGAGAATTTCGGAGTATTGTAACTTTTGTCTCCGATATCTTTGGACATCTCAGACCAGAATACACTATTGATTATGATTACAAACCAAAACACAGGCAGTGGACACCTTGTAAAGTTGTAATATGACGGGTAATGCAAAAATGATTGTCAAGTGCATAAAATTCAGCCAAATGCACTGCAATTGGGGACTGGAGAGTAGACAATACTATGAGGCCAACCATATTATCACATTTATTCAGTAAAACACACATTACCAAGTGTACCATGCTTGTCACTGTTTCGGATACTTGACGAGACTCATCGGAGTATCTCGGAGTCTGGGATTGAGCTCTTCGGAGTCGGAGGGAGTTTTCCTCAGACACTAAAGTTGTCGGAGGGATTCGGAGTCTCGAAATGCACTATCCGCTCATCACCAGAGATGAGCGGATTTGAAATTTCTATGTCCTAATCCAATCCAAATCCGAACCTTCAAATCCAAATCCAAATCCTAATCCATAACTTTTTCATATTCAAGTCCATGTCCAATAGACCAGGGATTTCTAAAACTTTTTTAGATATCCCTGCAATAGACACTTACGTGACCTTTGACACGAACCAATCAGGCTGCAGCGGGATGTAAACAAAGAACAAGCCCGGGCAAGCTTACTATGAGCTCTTATGGGAAAAGGTTGAAAAATGAAGGTTTTAAGCAAGATTACGTTGCATTGGGGATGACTGGCTTTAATGAATAGTAATAGCGTAGAGCTAGTATGTGGTTGCAGCTTTTAATCTAGGATGAACATGAATGGTGGCAAGTACGCACCAGCGTGCTGTGTCCAAATGCACGGGTTTTTGACAACTTTTCTGATTAAGCGACGATTGTTGTATACTATACTATAGGATTGTGGCAATGCATATTTTGACGATTTCATAGGCTCCAGGTCTCGAGCAAAATTTTCAAGCATATCTCATGTTCAGAAATATATATACTATAAAATATAGCTGCTGCCACACATCACAATTTTTGTGTATTGAATATGAAACTTGAAAGCTATGGAGATTCTATCGAATTTATGGATTTGAGTGGAACAGCATCTTCTTCTAACACCGCGGAGAAAGCTACGAAGTATTTCATGGAGCGCTATGCACCAGTGTTGGGATGACTCGAGTCATGACTTGACTCGAGTCAACTTTTTCGTATGACTTGACTTGACTCGAGTCACTTTGCAAAAATGACTTGACTTGACTTGACTCGGTCCTTCAAAAATGTGGATTGACTCGTGACTCGGAGCAAAATTTACGAGTCAATTTCAAGTCATCATGCAAACGATGTCGACTAAATCAATTTATTTTGTGCATGTTCGGATTATTCACGATACGCCGTTGTCACTTGTGAGAGCAACCAGTCATTCACTGATTGTATGTTTCACTGATTCTACATTATTACATCACAAATACACTGACCACAAACGAAATGAGCACAGCTTGCGTTTTCGTAGTAGCAGATCAATTTAATAGCAATGTATCGCTGTTTATTGGACGGCTTTTTCCTTACATTGCACAACTTTTCCAACCCTCTTGTATGATTTAAATCGAACAAATATAGTTTATGTGTTTATATTCTCACGGATGTGTATAGATGGCTAGTGTACTATCAATTTCCTTCAACTTCTCGAGGCTTCGTATTCGATACTCTATTTTGGCTGATAATAAGGGAATGTAGCATGTAGCTCAGAGTTGTCATACTCAACTGACGTCGCGGGCCGGATTCAAATATTCAGATCACTATCGGGCCGCACCAGTCAAATGATTCCAAAATATTACTAACTCTTAACTCAATATATGCACTTTTTCGCATTCTCTGAATTGGGTGTCACTGTCAGCGATTTTCTCCTGACGATGACTAGAAGTCACAACTCCGCTGTCGGGTGGTTATAATGTGGCCTAAGAACAGACTAGAAATGTGCAATCTTGAAGGAATATTTATTAGTAGTATTTCATACCACAAATTCGAGAAATGTGTTGGATAAAATCAACCTATACTCAGAATTGCTTCGCGCGGGACCGAATGAAATTATTTGGCGGGTCGTATGTTTGACACCCCTGATGTAGCTATATACAGTTACTGGCGTATTTTGTTAGCAGTTCTACGCGTGCGTGAGCGATACAACGCATTTTTGCATGTATATTTAACTTTATATTCGTTATTTGATTCAAGATATGGACCAATTGATCTCTCTTTTACACAGCTAGTAAAATATAATGAATTTCAATGATCACTCATACTTCGAAAATCCAATTTGACTTGAATTGTGACTTGACTCGTGACTTTTGACTTGACTTGACTTGACTCGAGTCACCACCAAAAAACGAGTGACTTGACTTGACTCGAATCACCTTTGAAAATCGATTGACTTGACTTGACTCGAGTCAAAATGTGCAATGACTCGAGATGACTCGTGACTCGAAGGTAGTGACTTGATCCCGACACTGCTATGCACACGATTTAGGGATAAAGATTGAGGAGACAATCCACTCTTTTTAGAAGCAATATTCTAGTGAACAGCCAATGTTATGGCAACTTGCGGAAAAGTGAGATAACACACTCAATGGAAATACACGTTCTCGGAAAATCCATTATTGATTCGTCTTGCACTTGTAAGACAGGGTAAGTAAGGAAAAAGACATTTTTTCAGAGACTTCTTCAATAGATATTTTAACCATGATTTATTTTCATATTAGGTTCTGATATATGCTCTCATGCATATGCATTGATTAAGACAATCCAGCACCTGAAGCTAAAAGGACTACATTGTGATTTGCATCAGCATCAGTGAGCTCCATCGTGATTGACAAGCAATCTCTCCACTGTACTCGCAACCGATCAACTCCTGCCACAAGGTAGATTTTGGTGTATCTGGTGTCTTCAGTTTTATAACATTCCATCAAACACAAATGATCCTAGAACATTTTCATCTGGAGAATTGTTCATTCAACAAATTGGGCATCTGAATGAGCTTCAATAATGCACACCACTGGAATATCTAGACATGCACTGTTGGTACAGACTGACCATGGCACCGCGCAATTACGATCCGTAGCATGCTATTAGGCATTACGATATTGACAATGGAACTGAATTTGCACAATTGCCGAATATGTTGCGTCATTCATTTTTAATTTTCAATGTTGAATTAGAGTATGCAATTAGTCCATATATATTTGGTTAGTTGTGATACACAATGCTGCATAGTATGACACCAGACAAAATTTTATACTCCTTGATTCTTCCGATCAGCTGTTCAATATGAATACGTTCTCTCGCCATCTTTCTTGTTGTGGAACAGTCTGGCTCAGGCATTTGAAGGAGTGTAAATCACGTGCAGGAATATTTAAATCTAGATTCAATTTCTTGATTTCAGACTCAATGGTGAATCCCTTTTCTGCCATGATAGCATTGCCTGGCTCACCATAGCTGAACTCCATCATTTTCTTACATTTCTTGTCGAATCCACATATTTAACTAATATTTCGATCTTAAATGCTCCCTGTAAATAGTTCCTGCACAAAAGTAAGTGTACCACAATCCATCAATCCTTTCAAAGTTGTATGTGATTTATTGACAGTCAATAATCATTGTAGATTTGAGAAATCATGAATGAATGCAAATGGTGCATTTTTAAGAACCACTTATCTACATGGCCAAATCGCGATTTAATGAAGCAGTTACATATGGCTGACCCAATAGTTAAATACTATGCTTACAGCAATACTATAAATTTGACGTCAGTAGGATAAGTCGGGCAATTCAGAAAGAATTTAATGTAGTCTAGCATAAAATTTCTGCTTCTCCGCATCTTTTGACATTATCATGCTCCTCTGAGAACTGAACTTCACTAGCAATAATTGTCCGCCAATTTGTAATTTTCCTGGACAAGTTTACTGTTTTGTGCTTCTATACTTCTTCCAGAAATTTGATTTCCTTGCGTTTTATCCATCGACTTCGAATCCATCAAGCCTGCACAAAATATATAATATGTTTATTTTACAGAGCAATACTGCTGTGCAGGCACCTATCAAGGCGTACTCGTCGACTCGTACAACGTATCACCGCTACCAATTTCAACTATTCGTCTCATTATTGAATATATTGTTTTCAACAATTTCAATACATTACACACCATCAAGCAACAAAACTGGAGTGGAATAAAATGAGACACACACCAAGTCGATTGTGGCATCAAGTGTGACTGCATTTCAGATTGGACTCATTTTGAAACACAGAATTGTTTCATCTAGATCTAGACCTATCGCCCCCTTTTCAAGGTCAATACCGATCATCGCCCCCCAAATTTTGTGTACCGAAAATTGGGCATACAAACCTGTAATCACCGGCGGGTTGACTAAAAAAAGGGTCAAATTTTCGGCTCGATGTCTGATTTGACACACTTTTGTAACTAAATTTCCGTGGGTTGACTAAAAAAAAATAAAAAAAATAAAATGTCAGCCGTTTTGACGCGTCATCGCCCCCCCCAATCGCCCCCTTCGCTATTTTCGCCCCCTTTGTCCATTTTCGCCCCCTTCGTCATTTTCGCCCCCCTAGAACGCCAAATCGCCCATGTTGGGAACCACTGATCTAGATTCTAGATTATGTCACGATTCCATATTTTTGGTACAATAATAGATGTCATTTTCTTAATAAAATGAGAATTCAGATGACTACAAGGAAGTCCACATGCCTTTATCCAGATTTTACATTCTTCCATGCATGTCATTGGCTCTGGGAAAGGTAAAAGCGCACACCAGGAACGGTCTGGGTAGCCATCTCCATGTTACGCAGGCTATTAGCACAGTATTTATCCTGATAGATACAATACACGAGCTAGAACAAAAAATGACGATTTCAGCCGGGAACAGATCATGTTGCCTAACATATATCATATTAATATGATCATTGAATATGCAGACAAGTGTCCAGTGTAACAGTAATTTGCTAGATAATGATACAGACTGTAGACTACTATATACAAATGTCGATTCCATAAATAGAACGCATATAACGCCACATAATGGATACCACACATATCCTGACTCAATATTCCTCTAATACATTCTATTCGCTACGACAATCCTATAGTATACGACTAAGGATAATACAGCAATAGTTGCTTCATCCGAAAAGTTGTCAGAAATTCATTCATTTGGACATACCATGCTGATGCGTGCTTGCCATCATTCATGCTTATTGTAGGTTATAACACTGCATATACATACTAGCTCTACGTTATTACCATTCACCAAAGCCAGCTATTCCCAATTCAATGTAATTTTGCTAAAAACCTATATTTTTCAACCCTTTTCCATAAGAGCTCATAGTAAGCTTGCCCGGGCTTGTTCTTTGTTTACATCCTACTGCAACCTGATTGGTTCGTGTCAAAGGTCACGTAAGTGTCTATCCTAATCCGATTCCAACTGGAAATTCAAAAAAAATATTAATTAATGCAACATATTCAAGATAATTCAAGATAACTTAGCAACCATAAGTACATTGATAACTGATCTGAATAAAGTTTGTCGCCATTCGCCACACGACATTTCAATCTCCCAGAAAATAGTTCAATCCAATCCAAATCCTAATCCGTTCTGAAAAATATGTCTAATCCAAATCCAATCCAAATCCGACAAAATTTCACAAATCCTGTTTTTTCAAAACCTAATCCTAATCCATGCTCATCTCTGCTCATCACCAGAGATGGGCGGATTCCAGATTTTGGGAATCCGTATCCGTCCTGATCCGACAGTCAAATAGGTTTTCGGAGTCCGACAGTTGAGCAACAAAATTAGGATCCGAAAAAATCCTGCTATTGCTTTAGTGCTATTTCACATTAAATATAGCCTGCAAAACAGATATGAATATTATAATCAAAAAAGTAGTATAAAGTAATGCCTTACAAGGGTTCATTTATATCATATTTCAAATGAATAATGTTAGGTACGGTATATATCTTGAATATAAATGCAAGTAGTAGGAACTAGGCAGGGGAAATGAGCTAAAAAGACTGTGAGAACAGAGAAAGCAATATTAATTGCTTTGCGGAGAAGGTAAACATAGTAACCCAAGCAAGCCATGAAGCCATGATGCCAACAACAAAATCAGATATTGTGCATTGTGACTTGGCCAAGACAACTAGGCCTATACTACTACTGAAGATGGAACTGAATTTTTACAAGAAGTGGCATAGTCACAGAACAGACATGTATCAAACAAAATGGATGAATCAATCAATATAATCACTTGAGAGCAGCAATGAATAGGAAATATATATAATATTATATAATCAGCATGATGATGTGCACAATCAATCAGATAGTACCGCTGGTACTTCAGTTCTAGTGTGTTTCCGAAATTATAAACATGACCGATTGACCATGCCAGCATATATTCATGCATTAGCACACCACACAATCATTCCAAATGATATCAGAAATCAGAACCACGCAACCACCAGTTACCTCTGCAACAACACCGACAACTCGCTTTTCTGTCATCCTGACAACTGATATCAAGTACCCTAATGGCTGACGAACAGGAAGGATAAGAATCAATATCTGAGGAACAACTGCATTCGAAAACAAACACTTCTGCAGCTCGCTTGCTGGAACCGGCCTTCGTCCTCATCTCTTCCAGCAGTAATCTCATCACTGCAGAAACTTTACTTATGTTGCTTACGCATTTCAACGACGTGACCGGTATCAGCGGTTTCAACGTTGTCACTTATTGTCGGAACCAGCCTGGGCTTGATCCATAGCAATCAATGCCTTTAACTACGGAAGTAATATCGAAGCCGCTTTTTTCATTGACTATAAGATATCTTGAACCTTTATCACCCAATATTTGGTATGAATATCAAATCCTGTTTAAATCCGGCTCATACGGCAGTTTCAGAATCCGGCTCCGATCCGGCTGCAGTAAAATTGATCAAAATCCTGCTCCGGCTCCGGCTCCTGAACCGGACTGTGGCCATCTCTGCTCATCACTGGTAGTCATTAGGCTCCAACGCAAATTTTAGAAACTGTAAGCTCTCCGTACGATCCAATATTCTCAATATCTCTTCTTCGGAATCCCAAACTCGTTACTTGCCGCAGCCGGAGCGTGCTGGTCCCATAACCTGTTGAATTCTAACAGCAGACACGCCACAACTACCAAGTGTGAGCCGGTTTATTGTCAAGGCAGGAACGCGAGTTCCTCACACAGCAGCAGAATACAAGGAATAAAGCCAGACTATATAATCATAGTGTCCTATATGGTGTCGACCAGAGATGAGCGGATTTGAAATTTCTATGTCCTAATCCAATCCAAATCCAAACCTTCAAATCCAAATCCAAATCCTAATCCATAACTTTTTCATATTCAAGTCCATGTCCAATCCTAATCCGATTCCAACTGGAAATTCAGAAAAAAAAACGAATTTATGCAATGGAGGGATTCGAAAATTTTCTTTCACAACCAACGATTCACTTGATTCAAGATAACTAAGTAACCATAAGTACAACATTAACTGATCTGAATAAAGTTTGTCGCCATTCGCCACACGACATTTCAATCTCCCAGAAGATAGGTACATCCAATCCAAATCCTAATCCGTTCTGAAAAAAATCTCTAATCCAAATCCAATCCAAATCCGACACAATTTCACAAATCCGGTTTTTTCAAAACCTAATCCTAATCCATGCTCATCTCTGGTGTCGACACAAGCAAATTGCACGGTTCAATGAAATTGTATCACGTCACAGTTTCCATTTGGCTACAGGCAATTTGACGGTGATTTTTGACCGGCTTGCCGAGCATTAAATTTGATGAATCGGGTATCAATCGAAAGCTGACGCTGTACTGCTTGCGAAAATATAAATTTTATTTCACTCATGGCCCTGGAACCCCCCAATCAGCCCCGAATTATTCATTGTCGAGTAGATTGGCAGTGTGACGCAACAATGCTGTCTGGCGAAACGAGAGACTAGCTCAAGAGCAAGGATGCGGCCGAGCGGCGAGAGTGGGATCAGCTGACGTCGCGGCAATAGCAATGTTGCAACCGCGCCAGAGAAACGCTGCGCTGTTGATATTTTTTCTATGCGCTTCGGTACAAGCCAGCACACAACAGCCTTTCCTTGACTTGTAAGGGTAGAACTGGGTCCACAGAATGTAATAGGGCCCTACCAATTTTCGCGCAATATCCTTCAGCTGATAGAGATATGTAGGCTACGTCTAAGTAGTCTACATTGGATATGTCAGATTATTATGATATCGATTGCCTTAGCCCGCTTGTTGCGTAGGGCTCCAGAGACACGTCGCGCTGTTGATGGCGGGTGTCGATACTTTCTATAGTCGCTTTTATGGTTAAGTGTGAGCAAGGAGCATTGAGCATGAGCATACATTACAAGCTTTTATTTGATCCGTATGGGTAGGACTTGGTCCGCGAATGCGGCAGGTAAAATGTTGATTGTTGAATAAAGTTTAACAGCAGGAGTGTCGAATTAAACTGGTATCGCTGTCCGGATTCAATCCGTTACTATAGAAAGCTTGCGGGCCATACCTGCCAAATGATTCCAAAATGTTACCACCAAATTCATACCTTTGTTTTTCACTGGAATATATCTGATATCACTATAAACGTTGACGTTTGAATTTGGTTTAGCATTTTTCAATCACCAAACAGTTTTTTTGAATGCCGGGGACCTTTTGCGTCAAAAGTAATACAGTGGTGTCACAGATATTTGAATTATATTCATTCTGTAGCCTGTATTTATATTCCTAATGTAACTTACGTAAAACGGATTTGCATTATTTTTTCGCATCTGTGAATAACTGAATGTCCATTGTCCATTCGGCCCAACAGAGTTTGCACTTTTTCGCCTTCTCGGAATTTGGTGTCAAGGTCACCGACGTGGTGCTCATGGGGACTAGAGTGAAAACTCAACACTGTAGTTGTATTACTACAATATGATATATTTACATTATCTAAATTTGCTGTCTTGAGTGAATCTTATTACTTGAAAGTATATTTTTCTTACTAGAAATATCTCTTATCAGCTGAAGGATATTGCGCGAAAATTGGTAGGGACCAAATACATTCTGTGGACCCAGTTCTACCCTTACAAGTCAAGGAAAGGCTGGTGTGTGCTCGCTTTTAGCGAAGCGCCTATAGAAAGTATCAACAGTGCCACGCATCTCTGGAGCCCTACGCAACAAGCGGGCTAAGGCAATCGATATCATAATAATCTGACATATCCAATGTAGACTACTTAAACGTAGCCTACATATCTCTATCAGCTGAAGGATATCGCGCGAAAATTGGTAGGGCCCTAATACATTCTGTGGACCCAGTTCTACCCTTACAAGTCAAGGAAAGGCTGGTGTGTGCTCGCTTGTACCGAAGCGCATAGAAAAAGTATCAACAGCGCAGCGTTTCTCTGTGGCGCGGTTGCACATTGCTATTGCCGCGACGTCAGCTGATCCCACTCTCGCTGCTCGGCCGCATCCTTGCTCTTGAGCTAGTCTCTCGTTTCGCCAGACAGCATTGTTGCGTCACACTGCCAATCTACTCGACAATGAATAATTCGGGGCTGATTGTGGGGGTTCCAGGGCCATGAGTGGAATAAAATTTATATTTTCGCAAGAAGTACAGCGTCAGCTTTCGATTGATACCCGATTCATCAAATTTAATGCTCGGCAAGCCGGTCAAAAATCACCGTCGAATTGCCTGTAGCCAAATGGAAACTGTGACGTGATACAATTTCATTGAACCGTGCGATTTGCTTGTGTCGACACCATATAGGACACTATGATATAATAGCACGTGCGCAGTAACTAAAGGGGCAACACTAAAGGTTGCTGTCTAGCACAATCAATTATTCATCAATCATTCACATTACAACACTACTCCGTGAAAAGTTTATCACAGAATATTACGACGTAGAAGTAGCCGAAAATTGATTTACTTGAGTAAAACTAGCGCAAGTAGCGGAAAACTATACTTGAGTCAGGACTGAGGAGTCGGTAAATTTTACCACCGACTCCGGCTCCGACTCCGACTCCAAACATTTTCAATATACCGACTCCGACTCCTGAGTCCTTAAATGTACCGACTCCGACTGCGACTCCTGGGTCTTTAAACGTACCGACTCCGACTCCTGACTTCGACTCCAGCATTATTACCAATTTACTTCGAAAACTATATGCCAAATTGTCGCCCATTAAACATATGCAAACATATGATTAACCGTGGCATGCTAAATTGTTTCATTGTGGCACAGCTCGAATTATCCACTATGCAATTAACATGAAATAAAGATTTGCTAAATATCCTTCCTTATAACATGGACTCTCTAATAACCTGAAATGTATGAATCATTCAAATATGGAAGATATCCAATCCTGTAGGCTATAATAAAAATGTAGATAAAAAGTCCAAGTGTAGCTCTTGTGTATGACTCAGCAACTAATAAAGAAATTGAACTTACTAATTTTGTCATTGCACACTATCCTCATTACAAGCACAAACACTCTTACTACTATAATAGACATTGGCCATAAATGGAATTTAGTTAAGTAGTCAAAGACCATGGCCTATGTATAGTCTACATGTACTTAATCAAGTATTCAAGGATTGGGACTTGCAGTCTTTTTCTTAAACATTTGTTCGACCCAAACAGCTAAGCTACACTACAAATTTTTATTTTGTCAAGTTGAAGCATCGTTTGGTCATAATTACATCATTTTTACAATTTTACAAAACCAGCCGATGCATTTTCTCTGTCCCAGTACCATGGTAAAATTCCAAAAATTGCATCAATTTTGACTGCATCGCGAAAACGCATCTTGCGATTTTCTTCCCCTCTGCAACTGAGTTGTAATTTGCAAGTAATTTCTAATTTTATCTATACCAGGGGTGGGCAACTTTTTCGGCGAAAGGGACACCTGAGATTTACGAACCATTGCGCAGGCAACTGGAATGTTGATAACCTTTTTTAAGTAGTCGATAGGAGCGAACCGAATTAGGTAACATTGCAAACAAGACTTATATTAATACGCTCTAAAATTGATAACAATATGTCATGCAACTGTGCAGTGCGCAATCAGCCCTGTTCGCGCGAAGCGCGAAATTATTTTGTAAGATAACGACTGAATTAGGCTATAACTATATCAATAAATATATCGCTAACATACATTGGGGGTCGCATCTGTATACCACTGCACACAAAAAAATCTGGTAGATTTACAAAGAAATTTCTGTAAATTTTACAACGAATTACCGGTCGCAGCCAATAGCAGCGTGTAGCTTGTCATTTTACATTTTGATATGTAATATTACATTAATTTAGCTGCTAAGTCAAGTTACCAGAATTTCTTCGCAAGGTTACTGACAGTTACTCACTACGGCATTTTACCAAGCTATTGGCAAAATTGATTAGCTTCCAAGCCCCAGCAACCAGTGGATACGTGGAAGTGCATGTCACTGTGATATCATTCTCGTTGCGATTTGACCTGATTCAACCTCGTTCGCGAGACAGGATTAGGTCACACGGAACTGGTTGACCCTAGTAGGCCCTACCAATTTCGGTATAGTGCATAGTTGGGTGCAAGAAGCAGCTGACAATGTAGTTACACCATAGACATTATATTATAAGGCTATGGCTACACGGTCGGCCTCGGCGGTTAGATTTGTTGTAACAGATAGGGAAAATGAGTTACAAAAATCAGTTTAGGATATATCATCTTATTCCTCAAACTAGAAATATCAGCACAGCAGGCTCAGTTGACCATTTCTTAATGGCGGACACGGCGACCTATAATAGGTTACTTTAGGTTGCGCGTTGCGGGGTTTTTCTGAGATTCGTAGTAAACAACCAACAATCAACTGTGACATCACAAATAGCGTCCGGTTAGGTAAGTAAGTAGGGAACCACACGTGGAGTAATAAATATCAATATATACGAAATTAGATGCGAAAGAAAGGGACTATAGGTGTTGATAGATGTTTCTGTATGAAAAAACCAACCTGGATTGAACATTATAACGTGGACAGTAAATATTATTGGTGGCATATGTGAGCGGATGAATATCACTTATTTCAAACTCGTCTGCGTGTCGAGCCGAGTAGCCGAGCAGCCCGAGCTTTGAGCAGGGCATGCAAAGGCTGTCGGTGCGAATGCGAAGCTTGTGACTTGTGATTGAAGAAAGTAGAGACTTTCGTTGAAGATTCCCAGGACTGATGAATGGGTTGCGCATCGTAAAAGGTACAGTAGCCTACTGTATAGTATTAGTTGCCGTGAATATCTACGACTGTGCACACCACCCGGATGACTTTGGTTTCATGATTTAAATATTTCAGTCGCCCCATTCTCAGTTCTATTTTGGGATATTAGTCGACTTGTATAATGACCTGCGACACCACATACTCTGCCGCGGAGTAGTTGAAACTGTTGGCTTGGTATTGACATTGATCGGGTCATAGCTTAGATATGTTTTCATCCACTGCTCGATATGTTTGGCTCACATGCCGCATCAAATGAGGCACCTTTTCTTTCAATACATTGATCATTTAAGTCATGAATCTCTACTATATCATGTCAAATGAGGAGTCGTCAAGTCACAATGTACCAGTACCGGTACTTCAAAACTTGTTACATTTGTCTTTAGACAGTCTTTATAAGTCATGTCTAGGTTAGCAACTTGGCTTAGTATAGCGACTTACGCATGAATTGTTTTTAGTGGAACTGCAAGATACTAGTCACGCAGAAGGAATGAAGACGAGAAAAAGAAACAATTGGAAGTCTATCCGGCGGTGGAATTGATTCACCTTTTCTTGGGACCACTCGTGCTATATTTGCATGCCTCCTAAACAAGAATTATACCTCCAGCATCAATACTTTTTCATCGTGAATCATGAATGAATATACAGTTGTCCTAATGTCGTCTTGAGAGCATGAAGAAACTTTTGCGGTCATCGCGTTGCTTTGGGATAGGTATGGGTGTAGGCTGAGACGTGAATTTACAAGCTGGCATGTGATCTGATTTACAAGGGCAGCATGTAGGGTTGTAGGTAGGTAGGTAAGGCGGTAAAATTACATTCTCGGTGGTAAATGTACAGAAGAAAATGTAGATTGAATATACCAGAGGTGACTGTAACATTACAGTCTGGCGTGTAAAGTTAGATTACCGGGCGGGTGTAAGTTGAATTTACATTGAGTGACGGTAATGTTATATTACTGCCAAGTGGCTGGCCACCCTGCTTCCAGACATTTCGCGGTAAATCGAGGTAAATTTTTTTTCAGTGTGGGCTCATTTGGCAAGGACAGGATTATTCGACGTTTAGACATAGCAAAATCGACGGTATCAGTGAACATGCCTCTATCATTTTGTGCAAATGTTTTGTCGACGATTTCGCTGCGAGTGCACAAGCGAAGCCGTATCTCCTAATTGCGAATATAGTTAGACTCAATTCTGTGAATAATATGTATTTATAATTTTCAGAAGGGGGCTCAAATATTGAATGCAAGAAATCTAGTGACAATGAATCATGCGAAGTACCGAGAAAAATTTCAAGTCCAATAAATCTGCTATGAAATATTCTACTTCATGGTCATATACGAAGATCTGGGATAAATGTGGCTGACCCCTGGATACGCCAATGCGTCAGAACTCAGAACTGTTGTTTTAGTCATCATCAAATTTCGCGATCATGCTAATCAAATTTTGGTTGGCCTTGCAATTGTACCTGATGTCATAAATAATTTCGAGAATTACCTCGCAGGCCACACCTAACCTTCTCGTGTGCCAAATTTGACCTGCGTGCCACGGGCTGGCCGCACCTGATCTGTATGGTTAATAATAACAGTGATTGGTGGTACATAAAAATTCATGATGTTTTCATGATAGAGAAGTTGGAGTCGGAGTCGAAGTCATATAGTCATTCTCACAAACTCCGACTCCGACTCCAGTCAGTATTTTCCCACCGACTCCGATTCCGACTCCAGCTATTATAGTTTTCACGACTCCGACTCCGACTCCGACTCCATCAAGCGAAAATCACCCCGACTCCGACTCCGACTCCACAGCCCTGACTTGAGTAGGCTACTCCGAAAATAGAAGTAATTCGTTACTGACCACCTCTGGTATTCGCTATAGCCCGGTGCTTTTTAACCTTTTGAGCTCCATTCGCACTTTTTTTGTAAAATTAATTTCATTCGCACAAACTAATCGAAACTTGTTATACAAAAAGATGTGAAGATGTGCAATGAATTGGCTACTATGGAACTTAAGCTATCAAGTGTCTCATTGAAACGGCAACTTTTTTCGCTCGTTTTGATTTCAACTATTTCACTAAAGCCCTTCTTGACCAAACAAGTTGTTCGGTTTTGTAAAAGAACGTCTACTAGGGCTTGGATGGCCAGGTCTTCACACGTGTTCAGCACTCCTATCCAAAATACAGCGTATTTATCGCGAGTGAAAAATGCTTGCAGACAGAAATCGTTTTTGAGAGATGACGCAAAGGTCCTGGAGGGTTGTCGAAAGGGCAAAAAACCAAAATATTTGTATTGAGGCATTTGCATTCTGTCCTGGAACATAAGGTACAAAACGATCAAGGAGAGTAGGCACACTAGAGCTCGCTACCTTATGATACGTTGCTCCAATTTCTGTCTCGCGAGTATATGAGAAGAGCAAATAAACTCACGATACTGTGTGTTCTGCTCATTAGCTCGATCTAACTTGAGAATTCATAACAGTCCAATAACGGTAAAGCAGCTTTTAGACTACCACTATAATCTGAATTTTTGTGGCATCCCGCGACCCGAAAATCACTCATGAAAACGAATTCATTTTTAATATTACAGTTGTAGGCCTATGGTACGATTCTACGGACATGTAACCTATGGCATACAGAACGCGCACACCGCAATTCTACCCAACACAGCCGACATATCCATATCGAAAGGTTTGAACATCCAGCATTGGTCATTTTTAGACCAAGGTTTTGTCGCCACTTATGTTTTCGGCACCGAATTTTATCAGCAGTTTGTCGGCCACAATTTTACGTCTTCATGTGACCCGACGCATAGGGGGTTGACTGGAAATGAATGAGTCTCATAGGCCTGAACTCGCTCGTTGCACACCCCTACACTATAGTTCATCACAATGGTCTTCGATCATGTTTTCCAGAAAAACCAGTCGGACAATCTTATCATTCTCATGATAAATCCATATTTTCTGCGTGTCTCGCATATTGGCTGCTGTACCCAACACAGTGACCCTGGATATGTAAAAACTATCGCAGAATTTTTCGCAATAAATTCAACAAATATTAAATACACGTTAACAGATAGCTCTGGCACCGTGACGACCCAAAATTATACCTTTTGCGGTCCATACTTTAATAACCCTTGAAGGGGTAAAAATTTGCGTTATAGTAACTTGCATGTGTGAGACTGTAATGATGGTATTTCTACCATCTTCGTGCCCCGCCCTAATCGAACAGTTATTACGAAAATATGATGATTGTCTAGCGAAAGATAACAGAAAGTTATAATTTGACGTCATTTTTTCGGCGGACTGATATACTGTGTGTTAGGGTTGCCATACGTCCGGAATTTCCCGGACATGTCCGGAATTTCACTGAAAAATCTGCGTCCGGGAGGAATTTCTAAAATATGCATAAATGTCCGGAATGTTGAAGGCTTGAAGCAGGCTCAAAAGTTTTTCGTAAATCAACATAAACAATACTATTTTCAAGCAGATTTATGCTATTCAAAATTGTTCTTCGCGCCGCGCGCGAGTTAATGCATCGTATAATGATATTAGTATGGGCACCAGGCACCACCCTCTCCAAAAATTGCAATCAGAAGTAATATAAATAACCATCATTTACTGAAATAAGTCTGATTGTAATCGCCATTATAAGCTAACGGTATATTCCTAGAGTTGGTTAAGGCCGATTGGATGCTTCAATCACAGACAGTGGTACCAAATCTTGGGGTCGTTCGCCTTTATCTGGCGATCGCAATGATCTTGAGCTTTGCCACGGAACATTTTCGAGTGGGAAATGAGGTCGCGACCATAAAAGGTTGGAAATCACCGGATGTGCAACCTGCTGGTGCATTTATAGGAGTCTAATATATGGAAGAATCAATATTATTGACAAAATTCATACATAAAATTTAGCAGCCAAATGCATATAGTATGTGCCCAACAAGGTACATCGACTATCCTATGGTGGGCTCAAGATCAGTGCTTTTTTGGGCGGAAGGAGGGCGTAGGGGGGTAGGGGGAAATGTTGGTTCGGATATGATTAAAATACATATACCGATAGCCCACCGACCTAACAGTGTAGCAAGACTGCCAATCACAATCCTGACAGGCCAAACACGGCCCGTCAGATGATTTCATCCGGCCCGTGGAGAAATCTGTTGCAGACCCTAGCAAGTAGCAATCACCAGAGCTCACATTACAGATGGCCTAATTCATGCCCTATGTTTCACTCCATTCCTGTATGCAGTGGTTCTCAACCTTTTTGGCTTCGTGGACCCCTTTTGACCGTCACGGACCCTCGCGGACCCCCTCAAGTTTTAGTTCAAATTTAGCTCAATTATGGTGCAACCGTCATCTGTTTTGTGCAAATATGAACTGTAGGCTTGTGATAACAGCAACAAAATGACTTTACTGGAAAATAACATCATACAATTTATGTAGAAATTAGGGGGACTTTTATTATTATTTCAAAGCTAATTTTGCAACTGTATTTCTTGAAGTACGTGGTCGTGTCTTGAAAATCCGCGTCTTCGATTTGACATGAACGATGAGTGCCGAAAATCCAATTCCACAGAGATGGGTGGAGGTTAATGCAATATTAACGCGCAACGCTTCCGACGGTACTTTTGGTGTGATCACAACATTTAAGGCACCAAAATGAAGAAACATATTTTTAAGGAACATATCACGTCCAGCCTAGTCATTTTATCTAGCATCTCATCTTGAAGTTATTCTAGAATAGTGGTTATGTATATCACAGGATAAAATGGATTTCGTGGCGATGTTTCAATCCCTTTTGTAGGACAAATGAGGGGAAAAAATTCGAATATTTTTATTTCGAAAGACTGTTCACTAATTTGGCGAGGCTGACATCGTCAAATAGAAAAGGTTTCGCAAACATTACGAAGTCACCCTGATTGACTTTACTATCTTCATATTGTTGTTTTTTCCACAAACCCCAACAAAATGTCTTTAAACAGCAATACGTTTGTATCAGTAGGTTATTGACAATTTGACAATTAAAATGAATTTGCACAATAGGATATTTCATGTCAGACGATTATTATGATGATGTGAGTCATGGGGTTGTAGCAGTTGTGGTGCGAAACTGCCTCAGGCTTTCTCAAATTAAAAAAATTAAAAAGTAGGTTATCAATCATTTTGAAAATTTAGAGGTCTCGCGGACCCGCTGGAATTGCTTCGCGGACCCCCGGTTGAGAACCACTGCTGTATAGTGTGTACAGTCGATGAGCAATGCTTTGCCAGTGTGGCGTCATATTGACGGTCAATGAGTTACACCTCATTTTAAAATCCGCTAGTGGGCGCTACAAAGTATCCGGAATTTGCTTCACAAAAATATGGTAACCCTACTGTATGTTTGCCACTACACCAGCTTCGAAACCATGCAGGCTTTTGGTTACGTAATAATTATAGTGCGAAAGCATAAATTCACTACTGCTTGTGAGGGCTATACGATTAGTGGTGCGTCGTAAGTTTAAAAAGTTTTTTACTATTGCATCGCCACTACAAAAGTTACACTGACCTTAGCTTTTCTATTAGGTTTATTTGAATTATTCCACGTCGGAAAAATTAACAATTTATTATTCACGATTTTCATTCGCACTTGATCCGGATTTTCATTCGCACTATTCGCACTACTTTCGTCATTCGCACTGCATTTATTTTTTTCATTAGCACAAGTGTGAACCGTCACACAGGTTGAAAAGCACTGCATATAGCCTATAGTTAGACCAGGTTGAGTGTCTATAAGGGAGAGAGATAGTCTTTATTTTCATCCACCCAAAATACATAACAATAACAGCAGGCGGCAGTAGTATAGTAGATCGGTCGCGAATCGCCATAGGGTTCTTATGGGCCCGCTGGTGAGGTGCCGCGAAACTCGTGTTGGTGATGGCACCCTTTTGACCCCCCTTCCGCTGGTGAGGTGCCATGTGTTCTTATGGGATCTCTGGTGATGGTACCCTTTCGGGTATAGGCTGCATCGGTGAGGTGCCGCGAAACTCGTGTTGGTGATGGCACCCTTTAGACCCTCCTTCCGCTGGTGACGCGCCATAGGGTTCTTATGGGTGCGGTCGTGATTCGCCTTTTCGGGTATGGGCTGCGGCGGTGATTCGTATTGAAAACTCGTGGTGGCATATCGTACTTTCAGACCCCCCTTTCGGCCGTGATTCGTAATGTGTTCTTATGGACGCGGCGGTGACTCGTACTTTCGGGTATAGGCTGCGGTGATGACTCGTATTGAAAACTCGTGTTGGTGACTCGTACTTTCAGGTATGGGCTGCGGCGGTGATTCGTCTGTCGTGTATTCTTACAGGATCTCTACTGATTCACCATGTGTTCTTATGGGTGTGGTGGTGATTCGTACTTTCGAGTATAGACATCTCTCGCACGTCGTACTTTCGCGTATAGGCTGTGGTGGTGATTCGCCATGTGTTCTTATGGGTGCGCTCGCACATCGTACTTTCAAGTATAGGCATCTCTCGCATGTCGTATTGGAAACTCGTGTTGGCACATCATACTTTTAGGTATAGGCATCTCTCGCATGTCGTACTTTCGCGTATAGGTTGTGGTGGTGATTCGCCATGTGTTCTTATGGATGCGTCGGCATATCGTACTTTCGAGTATAGGAATCTCTCACGCGGTGTTGAATATGTATCAAGTAAATAGTCACGAGTATCGCTAAACAGGAAATTCACTAAACCACAGTACAATGTACGACTTTGAAAAACAGATGTTCGCGACCGCGTTTTGATATGTGTGACCCACTAACTACGTCCGTTTTTGGAAACGCGATCTGCTGTGAGGATTACGCAGCGCGTGCGGCCTATATTTCGAATGACCTGTGCGCTGAATTGTTTCCCGTCCAGCCGTGTGCTACTATCAATTATTACACTAGTCCAGTCAGTGCGAAATAGTGTGCTAAATGTAGGAATCAGTCGCATGGTGTTACTTTAGTAATAAGTTTGTCACAGAGCCGTCGCAGACGGTGATTCGAATATCAACAATAACCGCATTCACAAACTAACACTTCAAAAAGGTGTGAAATATTTGTAAAACCCCGCGATCGCTGACAAGATAATGTCTCGGACATAACCATCTTTCGCGACTTGGAGTTACAGGCATGCCGATCGCTTACGCGGTGAAAATTTAGTAAGCAGTTTGTCACAGAACTTGATTTCGCTTGTAAGATTTAATAAGTAACGAATAACAGACCATCAGTGGCGGTAACTCGAATAGCGACAAATTGTCACTTATTATTTCCGCTCTAACCCTAATCCTTTGTGAAGTGAACGCTTACTCAAAAAGGTGTGAAATAATTTTGAAATCCTACGACCACGCACAGGGTAATGCTTCAGACATAGCGATCGCTCATGATTTGGTGTTACAGACATACCGATCGCTCACACGGTAATATTTCCGCAATAAGTTTGTCACAGAGCCGTCGCAGACGGTGATTCGTAAACCAACAATTTGACACTTTCTGGTGGTCGCTATATGTTTTGACACTTCGGAACAGTGACTGACTTTAGTTGTATGATAAGAATCATGCGAATATTCAAGCAATGTGTCAATTTGTCAACTTGAAATGAAACTTACTACACAGCTCAAGTATCTGAATGTGTTAATTCGGTACAATTCTAATTAATTTGAGAAATCTTTTCGCGATCTTTTGATTCGATGGTAACCTGAATATTACTGACGCCGACTTTCAGCCACATTGAATTATTCGCACATTCCGCGCCGCTGTTTTCACACCTATAGAATCAATACCAACTATAACTCTACAAGAATCAAGAATCACAAGTACGTGCATTATACAGTTATTGTCTTTATCAACTTGAAATCAAACCCTTAACAAAAACACGCATCTTATCACTTGTCAACTCTATCATGAAAATCCTCGAACCCATATTATTAGGAATGTTATAGTACGGCGTCGGAATCCACTCGCGAGATGTACTAAAGGTAAATCCAAATAATCCAGAATGAAATATTTGGACTTGACATAGTGTGAATAGAAATAGGTTTGACAAACACGACTACCAACTTTGATCCGGTCACATTTCAAGATTACACTTTGAAACAATCCTTGAAACTTACAACTCTATTCACGACTGAGTTTTCCGTTTGTCAAATAGAGTTTCAGTAAATACTATCGCGATATTTTAATGTGTTACTACACACAATTGAATCAATCAATGAAATATCGCTCATTGTTGTAAATATTTCTAACTTGACAACCACTTATGCATACCGCGATCGACTTATGACGCGATGAGTTAAATCGGAATATTTCAATCTCTTTGTCGAAACCTTGAACAAGCTATCGGGTTATGTTTTGTTGTAATTGAGTGTACGGAAATAGTATCACGTCTCGACATCTTACCATCTTGCCATACACAAAAGAGTAAAATACAAAAACCTTGTCAAGTCAATCCGTTTGTAACTTACCCAACCAACTCAACAGTATCCTTATGAAAAGTAGACAAGACTACGCGAGTAATCACCACAATCCAAAATCCATAACAAGTTCGGTTGTATTCATAGTCCGCCAACTCGTATTTTTTTATTCAACTGTAAAAGTCGTTACTATTCTGTAAACTAAAGGAAATACTACTCGGTGTGCGGTTTGAGATTAACATATGTTTTGAGTATATGATATTTGAATGTCTGAGCGATGTAGTTAAGAATTCATTTCTTACGATCGAACACCGGTGTTATACATTGAAAGTTATCATGTTGTAAACATATGAATTGACACATTGATTTTGACATACGAGATTTTGTAATAGTCGATCACGACTTGATTAATAAATTATGACGTAATTAGACCGGGGTTGTGTTAAAACTTATTACGATACCAACAAACTTTTCAGAAACATTGTTATTAACATATTGATTTGTAAAACTAGATTAGCGCACCTGAAATGTTCTTGATTTGAAAGATATTCCGTGTTGGTACAAATCACTCTGCGTATTACGGATATCAGTAAATATTTTTACAAATGTAGTTGTTTCCAGTAACCAAGACTAAAGATGACACAACAATTTCGTTATTCAAACATTGAACACCCGATGCAAAATGCTTTATTGGTAAAATTCGTGACGACTAATTGAAACGACTACGTATAGAGTCAGTATATTACAATTTCATGTCGTTACTATTGAATCCAGCAATTGATACAATTTGTTGTCGGAGTTGTGACAGCGCATTGAAACATACACAACTTACAGAGTGTGAAAATATCACTTTGGGTATCGAGTACCGTTTGAAGCGTTCGATCAATACATAATTCCGTTCGCACTCTCTAAGACGTTGTGAAGTCTACAGATTTACACTTCAAGACTTTGATCAACACTTAAGCAATTTGGAATATCTTTACTGGACGCATCCTATTCTACTAGACTTGAGTAATACACAAAACTCATAGCATTAACAAAATCGCAATAGGCGCTACACTGAAATCTACAAAATGTGTTTGTATTGTTGTTAGTGATCATAAATTATCATTCGAATAAGTAATTGTAATCATAAACCAAACTTGCGAAAGTCATTACCATAACAAAAGCATATTGCAGGATGTTTGCTCAATGCATCCTAGTTTGGTAAACTGAAATTATTTGTAGAACGCACACCATCAAAGAAAAACACACAACCACTAACACGATTCCTAGTTGAGATTGAACTCCTAGTCATTTTCTACGCGTGCACAACTATAGGGTCGTTTTTCTGGACACAAGACCTAAAATTTTTGAGTTGTCAAAACGACACACATATTTGTAAATATCACTTACTTGGTTAAAGCTAATGCATCGATGGTAACAACCGACACGGATCATTACTATTTATTTCATAATCATTTCAATAAAATTACACACACTGTACATTGTTGCTTTTTGCGTGACACGAGAATAAATCAGATCACAACGAACTTAATGTGTATTTTACTCACTCGTCGCATTATGGATATTGACCAACATCGTTTCAACGTCGTGCATCGTTTTGCCGAATACGAAATATGTTAGTGTAGCAAATGTTTTAGCGTAACAGAAAACTATTTTCACTTTCTTGACTTTTGAAAACAATACACGTGCATTTTTTTTGTGTCAACTATAGTTACTTGTAAGATACGACTGATAATCCCCGCGACTCATACAAAAGTATGAAAGATATTTACATCACGCAAAGTACTCGACCTTACACGATATTTTTTGGTACTACGAAACTCAAGAATGATTGCCTACACTTTTAAAGTAAAGAATGCTTAGTTAGACTCTACAAACTGTTTTGACGTCGCAAGTGTTTTTGACATGAATGATCCAACGTAGCTTATTATTCACATAGCTCGATACAGTACTAGTACTTACAGAAATATCAGAGTTGTTTACACAAAAGTTTGTATATGTACAATATGTGAATACCATGCGTAAGTCCTGCACAACCGCGGTATCTGTCCTAGTTTAGTCAACACACATTTATTACACCGGATCGCGTAAACTTTCGTAGAAGATAAGCATAGTCACTACTCGAGGGTTCTGGCAATGTCATAGCAATAAACCAGTTACTCCAACAACAGAGTAGAGTACCTATGTTTTCTAGTCACCGTCCTTAAATCTTACACACAAAACAACCAATTTTGCAAACGAAAAGTGCTGAGTCATCGCATGATTGCCGGCACAACAAAACGACTAGTAGATGGAGCCGTAATAAAAATGTTCCTAACCCTTAGCACACCAGTGACAAATCGTGCAATGGATATGTTTTGTCGAGTTGTTGTTGAGCGTCAAGTCTTCGTGTTGAACCGTACATTTGAACAGCACAACCACGATCCAATTGTAACCACGAATCTATTTTCATTTTGACACAAACTGTCGCGTACAGAAAAATAAATTTTCTTTCCTCAACACATACTTGTATCCAATCACTTTCGTCAAACACACAACTCAAGAAAATTGTTTACTTTCTACAACATCAAAACCCCGATTTAGTTGTACATGTAGTTGAGAAATATTTTTATTAATCAAAATCATCGATTTCTGTTCACGGTGTTAGTGTGTGCATGTCATACCTGTGGACCCCTCCGTATTAAAATGGACACGACACGACTGAATGTAAGGGGATAGAAGTCTATCGCATCGATTTACATGTGGTCTTCGCTACGGTTTCAAAACACGAATCATCTATTTTGCATTGGTCGAGACCGAGCGAGTCAGTTACATGTATTCGCAGTAATGATTTTGCTTGCCATATGCGAATGATAGGTTTGCTACTCCGACAAACAGTGTTGGGATCAAGTCACTACCTTCGAGTCACGAGTCATTTCGAGTCATTGCACATTTTGACTCGAGTCAAGTCAAGTCACTCGATTTTTGGAGGTGACTCGAGTCAAGTCGAGTCAAGTCAAGTCAAGTCACGAGTCAAGTCAAAATTCAAGTCAAGTTGCCGTGTCGAAGTATCAGGCATGATTACGTCATTGCATTTTGTTAGCTTTCTGACATACAGATTGAGTGGTCATTGATTTTTAACCGATGAACGAACATTGTGTTAAATATTTACGCAAGAAGGCGCTGTATCGGTCACATATACGTAGAACTGCTAAACTACATAAGTAATTGCATAGCCTCAGTTTATAGTTACCAGCCAAAAAGAGAATTTAGAAACGAATTGATAAGATGCAATGCAGAACCCATTTACAAAATGATATGATACAATTCCAGAATGCGCCAATGGTTGAGGACTATATAAACTATATTCGAATTCAATTTCAATAAAACAAGAGGTTTGGTTAAGGTAAGAGCAGAGAACAGAAACAGACATTTTGCTATACTAGACTTTACTTACGACAACGCCAGCTGTAAGCTTCAATCAATTCGATTGTGGTCAATTTGTTGGTGAGAGAACTATGGAATGATTGATCGCTCTCACGGGTTACACCAGCGTTTTGCGAACAATCCGAACATATGCAAGATGCAGTGATTTTTATCGACACCGATTACTTGATGACTTGAAATTGACTCGTGAATTTTATTTCGAGTCACGAGTCAATCCAGTTTTCTGATACGCCGAGTCAAGTCAAGTCAAGTCACTTTAGGAAAGTGACTCGAGTCAAGTCAAGTCATACGAAAAAGGTGACTCGAGTCTGACTCGAGTCAAGTCATGACTCGAGTCATCCCAACACTGCCGACAAATCAAATCAACATACAACAATCTTCTGACGATCATAATAGCAATTTCATTTTCCGCCCCTTCGTAATTGTATACGCACGAAAAGTAGATTGTACAACTCGGCAACTACGTTTAACAAGAGCAATCACACTACCAGCGTTGAACACAAGATACCTACCCAAGTCAAAAATATCATACTGGTTTGGACAACTGACGTTTACCTGTGTAAAATAATCATTTTCACTTGGTGATCTATCCTTTCCTAGAGTAACAAACCTTTGTCGTTTACAAATCTATTTTTTTCCCACAGCAAAAAACTATTTTCACTTGGAAAATACTTTTACCTAGAGTAACTAATCATTTTCTTTTGAAAACATATTTTCTCCCTGGGTAACAAGCCACCTTTCCTTTGGAAATCTATTTTTCCCTGGGTAACAAACCTTTTTCACTTGCAAATATATTTTTTCCCTGAGCAACAAACCTTTTTCACTTGGAAATATATTTTTTTCCCCGAGCAACAAACCATTTTCACTTGGTGGGTCGTCGTTTACCTGAGTAAAAATATCATTTTCCTTTGGAGATCTGGCGTTTACCCAGTGTAACAATACATTTTCACTTGGAAATCTGTCGTTTACCTGAGTACCAATACCGTTTTCACTTGGAAATCTATCTTTTCCCTGGGTAACAATACCATTTTCGTTTTGAAAACTGACCACCACACCGGCCAATTTGATATTTCTTGTATATTGTTACAACAGACAGTGACAAAATATACACCAACAACAACTCCGATACATTTGTGTAATCGCATACTCACTTGTTCTGGTGCATCCCATCAAAATTGACGGTTAGCCACACACACACACAATAACAATGCGCTATTTCGATATGACTGCGATGTCTGGGTGCGTGCTTTATATTTTCCAAAATGTGGGAATGCATGCTACCCATCGTGCTAACGATTCCAGGTTACTTGTAAATAATTTTCTTGCTCACCCTATACAGATTATACGTACAGGGATATGTAGCGGTAATCGGTTTGGTCAATACATATCGCCCCATTTAGTATGGAATTACAAACCCAACACAGGTCAGTCCATAACCGGATCCGGATATTCAATGCAAAGCGATAAAGCAGAACCAATGACCAAATGTAATTAAACATGTAGATTCACAACCCTTGATTTTTTTTTTCGTGAAAAATGACAATACATATCGAATATATTTTACGATTGTTCAACCCTACCAAGTATTCACGTAAATGTGGTTTATGACATTACATACAATGTGTCGGTGTACAAATGTTGGGTGTTTATGCACCCATCGGTATGACCTATAGACAACATCATCATACCCTCCAGGACTTCGTTATTGCATCGCGAGTTCAATAAAATCAATTTTGTATATTCAATCGGTGGCATAGACGACGGAAGGCTTGGAGATCCAATGTAAAATTCAGACAAACAAACGGGTATATTTGTCCATCTTGGTTATTCACTCAACTACCATTGGTGCTCTCGATACAGCGAACGGTACAGTATGCAACGCATATCATTAGAGTGATATATCCACAGGTAAATATGGGGCCTGGCCACAATAATTGTACGACGCCGACAAATCGATGCACGCAAGGTGTGGTTGATAATAATTGTTTCATGTGTCAAAGAGACAGCACTCCCTCGTAAAGGTTAGCAGATCCCACAGAAACACTCCTTGGATTACATTATCAAATCGATTTCAAACTTAAACCGAATC
The DNA here is from genome assembly GCF_051294905.1 of Botryllus schlosseri. NCBI lineage: Eukaryota > Metazoa > Chordata > Ascidiacea > Stolidobranchia > Styelidae > Botryllus > Botryllus schlosseri. The sequence continues at coordinate 18,678,610 of NC_137245.1, read as the reverse complement.
ACCTGTGTTGAGAGTAGTGATATCCGATTTTTCGAATATTCATTTCGTTTTAGTGAACGATCGGTAACGACACTTATCATAAACATTATGAATATTAGTAATTCCCGTCGTGTCTATCTTGTGTTGTTACTAGTTGCTAAAACCGTCGAGTGAATCAGTGAACGGATAGTAATCTGGGTTAAATCTCGATACAATTATTGTGGCCAGGCCCCATATTTACATGTGGATATATCACTCTAATGATATGCGTTGCATACTGTACCGTTCGCTGTATCGAGAGCACCAATGGTAGTTGAGTGAATAACCAAGATGGACAAATATACCCGTTTGTTTGTCTGAATTTTACATTGGATCTCCAAGCCTTCCGTCGTCTATGCCACCGATTGAATATACAAAATTGATTTTATTGAACTCGCGATGCAATAACGAAGTCCTGGAGGGTATGATGATGTTGTCTATAGGTCATACCGATGGGTGCATAAACACCCAGCATTTGTACACCGACACATTGTATGTAATGTCATAAACCACATTTACGTGAATACTTGGTAGGGTTGAACAATCGTAAAATATATTCGATATGTATTGTCATTTTTCACGAAAAAAAAAATCAAGGGTTGTGAATCTACATGTTTAATTACATTTGATCATTGGTTCTGCTTTATCGCTTTGCATTGAATATCCGGATCCGGTTATGGACTGACCTGTGTTGGGTTTGTAATTCCATACTAAATGGGGCGATATGTATTGACCAAACCGATTACCGCTACATATCCCTGTACGTATAATCTGTATAGGGTGAGCAAGAAAATTATTTACAAGTAACCTGGAATCGTTAGCACGATGGGTAGCATGCATTCCCACATTTTGGAAAATATAAAGCACGAACCCAGACATCGCAGTCATATCGAAATAGCGCATTGTTATTGTGTGTGTGTGTGGCTAACCGTCAATTTTGATGGGATGCACCAGAACAAGTGAGTATGCGATTACACAAATGTATCGGAGTTGTTGTTGGTGTATATTTTGTCACTGTCTGTTGTAACAATATACAAAAAATATCAAATTGGTCGGTGTGGTGGTCAGTTTTCAAAACGAAAATGGTATTGTTACGCAGGGAAAAGATAGATTTCCAAGTGAAAACGGTATTGGTACTCAGGTAAACGACAGATTTCCAAGTGAAAATGTATTGTTGCACTGGGTAAACGCCAGATCTCCAAAGGAAAATGATATTTTTACTCAGGTAAACGACGACCCACCAAGTGAAAATGGTTTGTTGCTCGGGGAAAAAAATATATTTCCAAGTGAAAAAGGTTTGTTGCTCAGGGAAAAATTATATTTCCAAGTAAAAATGGTCTGTTGGTCAGGGAAAAAATATATTTCCAAGCGAAAAAGGTTTGTTACCCAGGAAAAAAATATATTTGCAAGTGAAAAAGGTTTGTTACCCAGGGAAAAATAGATTTCCAAAGGAAAGGGGGCTTGTTACCCAGGGAGAAAATATGTTTTCAAAAGAAAATGATTAGTTACTCTAGGTAAAAGTATTTTTCCAAGTGAAAATAGTTTTTTGCTGTAGGAAAAAAATAGATTTGTAAACGACAAGGGTTTGTTACTCTAGGAAAGGATAGATCACCAAGTGAAAATGATTATTTTACACAGGTAAACGTCAGTTGTCCAAACCAGTATGATATTTTTGACTTGGGTAGGTATCTTGTGTTCAACGCTGGTAGTGTGATTGCTCTTGTTAAACGTAGTTGCCGAGTTGTACAATCTACTTTTCGTGCGTATACAATTACGAAGGGGCGGAAAATGAAATTGCTATTATGATCGTCAGAAGATTGTTGTATGTTGATTTGATTTGTCGGAGTAGCAAACCTATCATTCGCACATGGCAAGCAAAATCATTACTGCGAATACATGTAACTGACTCGCTCGGTCTCGACCAATGCAAAATAGATTATTCGTTTTTTGAAACCGTAGCGAAGACCACATGTAAATCGATGCGATAGACTTCTATCCCCTTACATTCAGTCGTGTCGTGTCCATTTTAATACGGAGGGGTCCACAGGTATGACATGCACACACTAACACCGTGAACAGAAATCGATGATTTTGATTAATAAAAATATTTCTCAACTACATGTACAACTAAATCGGGGTTTTGATGTTGTAGAAAGTAAACAATTTTCTTGAGTTGTGTGTTTGACGAAAGTGATTGGATACAAGTATGTGTTGAGGAAAGAAAATTTATTTTTCTGTACGCGACAGTTTGTGTCAAAATGAAAATAGATTCGTGGTTACAATTGGATCGTGGTTGTGCTGTTCAAATGTACGGTTCAACACGAAGACTTGACGCTCAACAACAACTCGACAAAACATATCCATTGCACGATTTGTCACTGGTGTGCTAAGGGTTAGGAACATTTTTATTACGGCTCCATCTACTAGTCGTTTTGTTGTGCCGGCAATCATGCGATGACTCAGCACTTTTCGTTTGCAAAATTGGTTGTTTTGTGTGTAAGATTTAAGGACGGTGACTAGAAAACATAGGTACTCTACTCTGTTGTTGGAGTAACTGGTTTATTGCTATGACATTGCCAGAACCCTCGAGTAGTGACTATGCTTATCTTCTACGAAAGTTTACGCGATCCGGTGTAATAAATGTGTGTTGACTAAACTAGGACAGATACCGCGGTTGTGCAGGACTTACGCATGGTATTCACATATTGTACATATACAAACTTTTGTGTAAACAACTCTGATATTTCTGTAAGTACTAGTACTGTATCGAGCTATGTGAATAATAAGCTACGTTGGATCATTCATGTCAAAAACACTTGCGACGTCAAAACAGTTTGTAGAGTCTAACTAAGCATTCTTTACTTTAAAAGTGTAGGCAATCATTCTTGAGTTTCGTAGTACCAAAAAATATCGTGTAAGGTCGAGTACTTTGCGTGATGTAAATATCTTTCATACTTTTGTATGAGTCGCGGGGATTATCAGTCGTATCTTACAAGTAACTATAGTTGACACAAAAAAAATGCACGTGTATTGTTTTCAAAAGTCAAGAAAGTGAAAATAGTTTTCTGTTACGCTAAAACATTTGCTACACTAACATATTTCGTATTCGGCAAAACGATGCACGACGTTGAAACGATGTTGGTCAATATCCATAATGCGACGAGTGAGTAAAATACACATTAAGTTCGTTGTGATCTGATTTATTCTCGTGTCACGCAAAAAGCAACAATGTACAGTGTGTGTAATTTTATTGAAATGATTATGAAATAAATAGTAATGATCCGTGTCGGTTGTTACCATCGATGCATTAGCTTTAACCAAGTAAGTGATATTTACAAATATGTGTGTCGTTTTGACAACTCAAAAATTTTAGGTCTTGTGTCCAGAAAAACGACCCTATAGTTGTGCACGCGTAGAAAATGACTAGGAGTTCAATCTCAACTAGGAATCGTGTTAGTGGTTGTGTGTTTTTCTTTGATGGTGTGCGTTCTACAAATAATTTCAGTTTACCAAACTAGGATGCATTGAGCAAACATCCTGCAATATGCTTTTGTTATGGTAATGACTTTCGCAAGTTTGGTTTATGATTACAATTACTTATTCGAATGATAATTTATGATCACTAACAACAATACAAACACATTTTGTAGATTTCAGTGTAGCGCCTATTGCGATTTTGTTAATGCTATGAGTTTTGTGTATTACTCAAGTCTAGTAGAATAGGATGCGTCCAGTAAAGATATTCCAAATTGCTTAAGTGTTGATCAAAGTCTTGAAGTGTAAATCTGTAGACTTCACAACGTCTTAGAGAGTGCGAACGGAATTATGTATTGATCGAACGCTTCAAACGGTACTCGATACCCAAAGTGATATTTTCACACTCTGTAAGTTGTGTATGTTTCAATGCGCTGTCACAACTCCGACAACAAATTGTATCAATTGCTGGATTCAATAGTAACGACATGAAATTGTAATATACTGACTCTATACGTAGTCGTTTCAATTAGTCGTCACGAATTTTACCAATAAAGCATTTTGCATCGGGTGTTCAATGTTTGAATAACGAAATTGTTGTGTCATCTTTAGTCTTGGTTACTGGAAACAACTACATTTGTAAAAATATTTACTGATATCCGTAATACGCAGAGTGATTTGTACCAACACGGAATATCTTTCAAATCAAGAACATTTCAGGTGCGCTAATCTAGTTTTACAAATCAATATGTTAATAACAATGTTTCTGAAAAGTTTGTTGGTATCGTAATAAGTTTTAACACAACCCCGGTCTAATTACGTCATAATTTATTAATCAAGTCGTGATCGACTATTACAAAATCTCGTATGTCAAAATCAATGTGTCAATTCATATGTTTACAACATGATAACTTTCAATGTATAACACCGGTGTTCGATCGTAAGAAATGAATTCTTAACTACATCGCTCAGACATTCAAATATCATATACTCAAAACATATGTTAATCTCAAACCGCACACCGAGTAGTATTTCCTTTAGTTTACAGAATAGTAACGACTTTTACAGTTGAATAAAAAAATACGAGTTGGCGGACTATGAATACAACCGAACTTGTTATGGATTTTGGATTGTGGTGATTACTCGCGTAGTCTTGTCTACTTTTCATAAGGATACTGTTGAGTTGGTTGGGTAAGTTACAAACGGATTGACTTGACAAGGTTTTTGTATTTTACTCTTTTGTGTATGGCAAGATGGTAAGATGTCGAGACGTGATACTATTTCCGTACACTCAATTACAACAAAACATAACCCGATAGCTTGTTCAAGGTTTCGACAAAGAGATTGAAATATTCCGATTTAACTCATCGCGTCATAAGTCGATCGCGGTATGCATAAGTGGTTGTCAAGTTAGAAATATTTACAACAATGAGCGATATTTCATTGATTGATTCAATTGTGTGTAGTAACACATTAAAATATCGCGATAGTATTTACTGAAACTCTATTTGACAAACGGAAAACTCAGTCGTGAATAGAGTTGTAAGTTTCAAGGATTGTTTCAAAGTGTAATCTTGAAATGTGACCGGATCAAAGTTGGTAGTCGTGTTTGTCAAACCTATTTCTATTCACACTATATCAAGTCCAAATATTTCATTCTGGATTATTTGGATTTACCTTTAGTACATCTCGCGAGTGGATTCCGACGCCGTACTATAACATTCCTAATAATATGGGTTCGAGGATTTTCATGATAGAGTTGACAAGTGATAAGATGCGTGTTTTTGTTAAGGGTTTGATTTCAAGTTGATAAAGACAATAACTGTGTAATGCACTGCACATACTTGTGATTCTTGATTCTTGTATTGATTCTATAAGTGTGAAACAGTGGTGCGGAATGTGCGAATAATTCGATGCGGCTGAAAGTTGGTGTCAGTAATATTCGGGTTACGTTCGATTCAACAAAAACGCGTTAAGGGATTTGTCAAAGGATTAGAGTTGTACCGATTTAAAACGTTCAGATACGAATCGACTTGATTTGTGTAGTGAGTTTCATTTCAAGTTGATAAACTAACACATTGATTGAATATTTTCATGGATCTTATCACGCAACTAAAGTCAGCCGCTATTCTGGAGGTGTGAAACATATAGCGATCGCGGGCAAGTGACAAATTGTTGGTTTTCGAATCACCGCCTGCGACGGTTCTGTGACAAACTAATTACCGAAATATTACCCTGTGAGTGGGTATGAGGGATTGTTATGTCTGAAGCATTATCCGGTGAGTGGTCGTCGGATTTTAAAATTATCACACCCTTTTGAATAAGCGTTCACTTCACAGAGGATTAGGGTTAGAGCGGAAATAAGTGACAATTTGTCGCTCTTCAAGTTACCGACACTGGCGGTCTGTTATTCGTTACTTGTTAAATCTTACCAGCGATATCAAGTTCTGTGACAAACTGATTACTAAAATTTCACCGCGTGAGCGATCAATATGCCTGTAACACCAAGTCGTGAAAGATGGTTATGACCGAGACATTATCTTGTCAGCGATCGCGGGGTTTTGCAAACTATTTCACAGCTATTTGAAGTGGTAATTTGTCACCGTTGTTATTGTTGATATTCGAATCACCGTCTACGCCGGCTCTGTGGTAAACTAAATACCAAAATATTACCTTGCAAGTGATTCCTGGACTTAGCAAACTATTTCACACCTTTTTTGCTGAAAGTACGACATACCGCCCGCAGTCTATACCGAAAGTACGAATCACGACCGCACCCATAAGACGCAATAGCCGCATGCGACCCCCGCCGTAAGAAATAAGTGCCGCTCGCCACCTCGGGTTTCGTGTTAGCATCAATAGCCGCTCGCCACCCCCGCCATAAGACGCAATAGCCGCATGCGACCGCACCCATAAGAACACATGGCGAGTCACCACAGATCCCGTAAGAATACACGACAGGCGAATCACCGTCACCACCTATAGTAAAAAAGGCGAGTCACGACCGCCGCGGTTGGCCGTGAAACAATTCAGCGCACAGGTCATTCGAAATATAGGTTGCACGCACTGCTTAATCCTCACAACAAGCCACGTTTCCGTTTGTGCGGTTATTGTTGGCGACTCGTACATATTCAACACCGCGTGAGAGATGCCTATACTCGAAAGGGCGAATCACCAACACGAGTTTCGCGGCACCGTGTGAGAGATGCCTATACCGAAAAGGGTTACCGTGTGAGAGGTTCCATAAGACACAATGACACCATGCGAGAGATGCCTATACTCGAAAGTACGACTCACCAACACGAGTTTTCGAGGCACCGTGTGAGAGATGCCTATACCGAAAAGGGTTACCGTGTGAGAGGCTCCATAAGACACAATGGCACCGTGCTAGAGATAGGGGGGGGTCAAAAGGGTCACCGTGCCCACACGAGTTTCGAGGCACCGTGCGAGCGGGCCCATAAGAACCCCATAGCCCGTCACGACCGATCGTATATACTACTGGTGGCAATGATGGTGGTACAGAAAATATGCATGCACACATGACACCATTGTTGCGTCCCAATGCCAATCTCCATAACAAATAAAATTCGAGGCTGATTGTGGGAGTTCCAGGGACACGGGCGGAATAAAATTTATATTTTCGTAATCAATGCAGAGTCAGCTTTCGATTGATACCCGTTTTACCAAATTTAATGCTCGTCAAGCCGGTCAAAAATGACCGTCAAATTGCCTGTAGCCAAATGGAAATTGTGATGTGATACAATTTCACTGAGGCGCGATATTTGCCTGTGTCGATACCATATAGGACACTATGGTAAGACATTACAGTTTTCTAATCCTCATTGTCTTCCGAATCACCAGCGAGAAATGAACTCCGTTGGAATTGACGTTCGGGTTTCCAACTTAGAATTACAATCTTGGCAATCCACATTGCGATTGTTAGGTATCTTGCCCGCACTTCCGTTAAAATGCAGGCTTGTAGCACAACGTTGGGTCACTGTCGACGAATATGAGAGTTGAGAAGTAATGTTGATCAAATTATATCAGTTACAAAACCTCTTTGCCTCTGAGGTTATAATCTTGGTTTGTTGGAAATATAATAGAACTACGGGTGCCTCAGTAGTACTATTGAGGTATGGCTATCTCCTCACGCGTGCTGCACAATCTGCGTGAAAATGCATTGCATAGCCTGGTATAGCCTACACCTATTCGCCTGCGTATTCGTAGCGGCGATCGTGCTTTACCTCTTCGACCCAACGCGGCAGTGGGCAGATTTATTGTCAAAAAATCTTATGAAATAATATCTAATGGCAGCCCGAAGTTTCTGTGAAGTCGTATATCAAAATGACCCCCTTTACTTTCGTCTGAATACACAATGTTTGTTATAATCACGAAGGAACGATATTCTTACTAGAGATGAGCGGATTTAGAATTTCTATGTCCTAATCCAATCCAAATCCGAAACCTCCAATCCTAATCCAGAACTTTTGTATATTCAAATCCATGTCCAATCCTAATCCGATTCTAACTTGAAAATTCAGTAAATATGCCAAGTTATGCAAGGGAGGAATTGGACATTTTTCTTTCACAACCAACAATTCTCTTGATTTAAGATAAGTTAGCATATGGTAGGTGTTATGTTCGTGCATTTTACGTTGGTATCGTTTGTCTCTCATTTGTCTAGGATTAGTAATTACCGCCAATCATTATTTCCTCGTGTGTCGTGCTTCGTATTTATACCCTGTGTTCTGTTGTCTCGTGGTCTTTCATTTTAACTGCACTCTGGATCGTGTCGCTGCCATAAAGTTATTCTGCTGATAATATACTGATTTCTTATTGCAACCTCGTCGTAATTGAGTTATTGTTCAAACAAGATCAAGAACATAACAGTAGGGTTGCCATACGTCCGGAATTTCACTGAAAAATCTGCGTCCGGGAGGAATTTCTGAAATATGCCCAAATGTCCGGAATTTTGAAGGATGGAAGCTGGCTCAAAAGTTTTTCGTAAATCAACATAAACAATAGTATTTTCAAGCAGATTCATGCTATTCAAAATTTTTCTTCGCGTCGCGCACGAGTTAATGCAGCGTGTAATGATGTTAGCATGGGCACCAGGCACCACCCTCGCCAAAATAATGTAATTAAAATAAATATAAATAACCATCATTTACTGAAATAAGTCTGATTGTAATCGCAATTATAAGCTAACGGTATATTCCTAGAGTTGGTTAAGGGCGATTGGATGCTTCAATCACAGACAGTGGTTCCAAATCTTGGGGTCATCCGCGCCTTTATCTTGGGATCGTGATGATGTTGGACGTAATCTGCAGCTTCCTAGGCCGTGAGTAAGTGTGGGCAAGAATTTATACATAAAATGTAACAGCCAAATGCATATAGTAAGTGCCTTACAAGTTACATCGACCACCCTATGGTGGGCCCATGATCAGTGCTTTTTTGGGCGGAAGGGGGGAGAAAAAATGTTGTTTCGGACCTGATTAAAACACATAAACAGATAGCCGCACCGACCTAACTGTATAGCAGGGCTGTCAAACACAATCCTGACAGGCTATCTATACTATACTGTCTATACCAGTGGTTCTCAACCTTTTTCGCCTCGCGGACCGGTAAAATTTCAAAAAATGTCTGGCGGACCGGTGAACTTTCAAAATTGAAATGAGGCCAAAATGTAAAGTATGCAACCGTTTTTTGCAATTATATGGTGCTGGAGAGTGACATTTAGAGGGTTTTGATCGTAGTTAATTATATTCATTATGGCATCCATGTGATTTTATGGTAGTGAGTCTGCCGAGTCGAGGTTAAATTGCCTTGTCAGATAAACGTGCTACCGCCGAGAGTCGTTTACAGTCTCTCGCGCCGAAGGCCGTGGGATTAAGTGACCACGCCAACTCAATAATATTTTCTCTTTGATAATATCGAGAGTAGAAGCGTTTCGTCGGAGTCGAACCAAGCATCTTGTCGTGCTACCTTGCTCATGCCCACTGCCACCAGACGAAGGCTACTCTGCCAACTACGAATACAATGCGTGCCGCAAGAAAACACATTACAGCTGCTATACCGGCCATCCACAAATCCGGAACGAAAAAGCACTTCTTCAGCCCACCCACAAAAACGTTGGTCTTGGGACCCCCACAGGGCGATAAGCCAAACTTCCGGGGGATTCGTCCCCAGACCCTACAGTTGGGTGGATATTTCACCTGTACTTGTGATCACATCTATTCTACTCAGCGTAAGCAGAGAGTTTACGTAAATGATCGTGCCAATGACGAGAATTTTCGATCATTCACAACCGAAGCGGTTTTCTCGCGGCCGAATTTGTGGTCCACCTTTCGGAGTCCCATGTTAATCTAAACTTCATTATGTGTTGGTGCGTCGTGACGCGGTATTGGCTGACGCCGAAATCCCTATAAATCAGGGCCTGCCAACCCGTGGCCCGCGAGAAGGTTTTGAGTGGCCCGCGAGTTAATTTCCGAAATTAGTAGCATTACCGAAAATGGATTGCACAGATCGTGAACTTGCAAGGCCAATCAAAAAATTGATTAGTCTGGCCACAACACTTGAGATGTGATGACTAAAATATCAATTCCGACGCATTGGTAGATCCATGAGTCAGTCACATTTTCTGCACTTGCAGAAAGACCGTCGACTATGAAACCTAGCTTACCTAGGCACAAAATGATTGACTGATGTTGGACGAAGCTTTCGATATCGATATGTCCAGCCCTTGCAAACTGGGCCCAGCGATATACAGCAGGCCCGCAATATAGTCAGGTGACAATATTATTGACTTACGAACTTCAAAAAATTTTCGCGCTTGGCGCGGCTAGTGGCCCGCGCAGTAGTTTGTCACTCGAATGTGGCCCTTTGGCTGAAAAGGTTGGCCACCCCTGCTATAAATCATGCGTATTTCTCGGAGAAGGGCACCTAACAAGCAAGACATTTGGGCACACTAATTCGTGCAAAGCGCGAAAAGAAATTGAAAAATGCTGGAAAAAGTTTTAAATAAATAGGCCTACACTGTAAACGAAAATGGTGTGTTTTCGCAATTCACACCCTAGCGTAAGGTGTGTTTTGGGTCATCACACCTATTGGGTACTAAATTTGTCATTTACACCTAAGCTATTGGTGGAAATGAGCCGAACACACCCCTACACACATATCCCATAAGATATACACCCCAAGCATTGGCATTTGGGGTGAATTGTTAAAGATTACACCTTTTGTCAGACAAATATGAAGTTTGGGATTCAATCCGCGCTAGCCGCTTCCACAAAACTTTACTGTTGAAGTTTTAAGTCTGTGTCGGTCAGAAGCCTGGTTAAGCAGGCAGGGGTGCGGCAAGTCTGCATTCTTGTTAAAAATTCAGTCGAATCACTGTACTGATCATTGTATGGGCACTTGAGAACTTTTCTGCTGTGTCTAGGGTGTCTTCATATTGAGTTTCGGTAACATTCTATCCGGTAAACATTTACCGAAATCACTCAATACGAACGTAACCCCTCAGGTGTGAACGTAATATTCTCCGTAAATATTTTCGAAATATGTGCAATATGAACACAGGTGGCGCCGTACTCATTTCACCAAACTGTCAATCATTTTATGCTTTTCGAAAACTCGCCGTTCATATTGACTTACGGTACCGGTACCGGTACTGAGTCCTGACGGTACCGGTACTGCTGGTGTCCTTCAAGGACGACAGGTGATATAAGCTATGATCATGAGTCATGACACTTGATGTTAGTCATTATTATTATTTTGGTTACTCATGAAATTATTTTATTTATACAACAAAATGGCTAGCAATGATAATGTTCAGCAGTGGTACATGAGTGGGGGATTCATTCGCAGCCTCAAAATGATTTTGAATTCTTCGCGAATTGATTTATTGAGCTTCGTGATAGTTTTCAAATAATAATATGCACTTTTCCCTCACCATTTTGAAACTACAATACGTTACAAGAAACCACTCTGCAGTATACAAGAAGTATACATTTACAATAACCGGTGTATGGAATCAGATCTTTACTGGGATTAGTAGTGCCGACACCCTACATCAAGCCATCTCTTGGTTGGGTGACCTTCTCAAAGACAGACAGTTTGTTCTACCTTTATCCATCCTTTCCAAAAGGCAGTATATTATATCGACTTGGCGCTACGACACTACCCCGAATCGCCACCTCGTAGCTGTAACACTCTGTAACACCTCCAGTCGGTAGTTTCGTAACACTAGGAAGCCATGTTCACACTGAAGCAAATTTACGATATATTTACCGTAAGAGAGCTCAATGTGAATGAAAGTATTTCGAAAACCACCTTCAGTATGAACAAAACCGTTTTCGTAAATATTTCGGTAAATTATAGGCAGTGTGAACAGTGTTAGTTACGGTAACTGTTTCGGAATCGGTTCGGAAACTCCAGTGTGAAGACACCCTAACTGTAGGTCGTGTAGGACATATTCTCTTTGGGGTTGAATTATCCACCGAAAATGCGTGTTTTCGCCCACTTTATTGCTGTCCATGTCTTTAAGGCTTCTTGGGTAGGCTTCGGCAATGTTCCATTGTTCAGTTTTTATGGATTTAACCCGGTTCGATCAAGTAAATTCGCCTACGCATATAGTTTCAGCTTCAGTGACAAATAAGCATTCGTTGTATAACATTCGTGTGCTACATTGACATGAATGAATAATAGCTAAGTCCGCAATATCATATTGTAATTCACATTTATCGTGCACTGCGGTACTCGTACTTTGGCTGAAATTTCACCCTGTCTACTATAGTGTGGCCGATGTATCTCAAGTGTGTGGCAAAAATACGACACATTATGAAGTTGTCACGATACTGGTTTATAATTTCTTTCATATCACGTCAAATGCACAATTGTACAATGTACATTGTACGTAGCCTATATGTACAAAATATATCGGGCCTATTCCGCACAGCATTAGTGTATAACCACAATATAATGCAGGTTAAGGGTATTTAGAGCTGGGAATACTAGAAGGAGTTAAATTTCAGCCACAAACTTATATGAGCAGTACGCAATATGGGCGTAGCAAGAATTCAAATTAGAATGGAACACCAGGTTACGTCACGGAACAATCATTGAATTGGGCGAAAGAGGGACTAAATTGGGCAAAGTTTCCTGGTTATTTTCATATCTATATTGATGTGTTATTCACTATTTGGTAGCTTTATGAATTGCACACTAAGCCTAACCGACAATTCGCATACAGCTTTCGGATCGTATCAATGGTTCGATCTATGAAGATAAATCTAGTACTGCAAGACTTTTTGAAGCTTATTATGATGCAATCTGCAGCTTCACAGCTATCAAATCCATATTTCCGATAAATCAATTATAGTATACATACAAATATTCCGGAGATCCTTAACTTCAATATAGTTATTACATCAGTGAGTCAATTGTCACATCATAAGGGAATATACAAACTGTCGTCACCAGAACAGCTGCTGCTATGTTTGGCTACAGCTATGTAAAATGTTTCGTTATATGCCGTATTTCCGCGCTGAAGAGACCCGACTGGCTATCGACTGACCGTATTAGTCGTCGTGAATCTGTGAAGAAAGCCTCTTTCGAGATTGAAAATATCTGGATGGTGAGTTACATTTCGTATCTGTACTATTGTAGTAAAGAACATTTGTTCCGTCGCGTTTCCAGTACAGATCCGATTCAGACTGTTACTCAGTGTCACAGCTGTACTGAACAGAATTAGCAAGTAGGAATTTTAAACGTACCGGTAGTGACGATACATTGAATTCACATAAATTTTTGTATCACCAGTACCGATACCAATCTCCAAGACACAGTAGCTCAATGTCTCTAATGGAGATACTGTTGACAGGTCCAGCATAAACTATGATTATAAACTACGGTAATTTGGGTTTGAGCGACATCGTTTGTAAGTGCATTGAAAAAAAAATCGACTCGATTGTCGTTATATTGATTACCAAAGCACATCACGACCTGTTTAAGTGTAAAGGGTAGCCTACCACTGACTATGCAGAGCTATGTTTATAGGCCTATCACCCTGTCATTATCACTGAGCTATATACACATTATATATTATGTTATGTTATGGTAGGAAGGTAAACATATTATCTATTCTACTTCAGACTTGCATGGGCAAAGATCGCAAATTTGGGGCTCTTGAAGAATGAAATTATTGATTTCTCCTCATGAGAAAACAAGTGTAACATACAAACAGCAAAGGGCTGAAGCATATGAAGCAATGGTATCTGAGGTGAGCAATGGACATTTGATGAAAGCTTTCGATCCCCGTAAATTGGGGCCAGTAAATGTTAATGATATTATGACATGGGTGAAAATATGACGATGCTATATTGCTATCACTATGAATATGAGAGACTTGACTAGGAACAGGCTTACCTCATTGAACATATTTTGCAGTGGCCAACTCAGACTATCTGTTGAGAGTATGTGACCCATCAACCAGACTACTTCTTTTGAAACTACTTCTCTGAGTTCTGTTCATATATTTATTTTAATTTGAAGCAGCTTGACATGGATTTGACGTAGCCACTTCTATATGCTTGTCATTGAGTAGAAATTGACATCTATGGCTTGAGTAGCAATGCGCACTACTGCGGTCAACTCGGTGTGCATAAATGCACGGATTAGCTGGGTCTTCAATGTTTTGACCAATATGAAGAGGCAAACATAGCCTTGCCAAAGTTTATCAAACTATCCTTTCGATCAATATAAACAAATCATAATATATGCACTTCTTGACTCATGATATGACATACACACGATCTGTGCATATGCACAAATCTGCTTTTTGTTAGATTCAAGGACTGATTGCTATTAGTAGCAGACTCTTACTCTGTGAATGTGAAATCAAATATGTTGTTGGTGAGTAATATACTATGCGTAGGATAGTTACAAAATTGTACTTTAACTCGCTTATTTACAAGCATAAAGCAAGTCAAGGCTACAACATCAGTACACATTTCGGATGTCGTGGGCCTTTCGAATCCAATCCAAATTGTCAACTAAACGTTTACCGTATGCCTCATGGTTATTTTTTCAATTTTAGGGTGCTGCTATACAAGCTAAAATCATGGAATTTCAACCAAATCGACGTCACATTTAACGGTGGAAGCGTATGCTGCGAAACAGTAAAGGATCGTTATCAAACAGCTTATATTCCAAGGTAATCATTATCATTCAGCTAATTTGCAAATTTCCATGTATAGGCTAAGGCAGTGGTTCCCAACGTGGTCGATATCGCCCCCCAGGGGGCGATTTGGCAGTCTAGGGGAGCGAAAATGACGAAGGGGGCGACAGGGGGGCGAAAATGGACAAAGGGGGCGACGGGGGGCGAAAATAGGAAGGGGCGATAGGGGGGCGATGACGCGTCAAAACGGCTGACCTTTTTTTTTTAGTCAACCCACGGAAATTTAGTTACAAAAGTGTGTCTAATTAGACATCGAGCCGAAAATTTGACCTTTTTTTTTAGTCAACCCGCCGGTGATTACAGTTTGTATGCCCAATTTTCGGTACACGAAATTTTGGGGGCGATGATCGGTGTTGATCTTGAAAAGGGGGCGATGGGTCGAAAAAGGTTGGGAACCACTGGGCTAAGGCAAGTCAAGGTTTCCTAATCAGACCTGTATCTGCGGTCGCTTTGAATCCATTCTGAAAGTCAATATTGCCCAACTAGAAAACGTTTCGTGTTTAGGATTAATACCAAGTAGTCAAATTTAAATCAAGTCCATGCATCTCTTTCTCTGATTATTTTTTAAATTTTAGGATGCTGCTTAAAGACTGCATGCTCCAAGAGCAAGATTATATCACTGGAACTAACCGAGTTTAGGAGTATGCTGCGACAACTGAAAGACTCGTTATCAAGCCAGCAGGTATGACAACTTTGTTAACGACACCTGATGTCAACTGTCGTAGTCGCATATATGAAGTAAACCAAAGCAGAGATGGTCAAAGTTACTAGCGTTGCTACTCAAGTCTATGTAGAAATACCCCGTCAATTTATACTCGATTACAAGTAGATGCAACAGATCCCAATACAAGTCAAAACTACGTCAAGTGGAAGTAGAATACGAAATGTCGGAAAAATAGTCAAGTATGGTAAGTAGTTTTTCGGAAGTTTGTACTTTGAAAATTGCAATATGAATCTTCGCGACTAATATAGAATTACTAATGGCATATGACACTACTAACAGGAACAATCTTCAAAAATATATTCAGTTATTCCTGGTACAGGTGGTGTTGCTAGACTTGGACAACTAGATATTCTAGTTGTCTAATTATACTAATTGAAGCTATTCTAATTTGTGAAATGTTTCTATGCTCTAATTCTAATTCTAATCGAATTTATGAAATCTTTCTATGGTCTACGGTAATTTTAATTCTAATCTAATGTCTGGGTTTCCTGAAAAGGCTACAGGAGAACTGTAGAATGCGAAACGAGCCAAGCTTGCGGTGCAGTAGGGGTGTTCAAAAATGACTTTTTATTCTCAAATTCTACTCGCTACTTGATAATATTGTTAGGTTACCTTATTGAAGCTTGCACACTAAATTTGGTTTGATTCCAACCAGCAGCCGCATTGCTACTGGAGAAGAAAGTTTTTTTAATTTATTATATTAAAATGAGTCAAAATTTTCTGTTCACCCATGAAATTGTTGTCTATAAACGATGCCCACCAAATTTGCCACAATTCAAACCAGCCGGAGCGGAGTTACTGATGTCAAAAAATTTGGATTTGAATAAAATAGTATTTACGGTGGGCACAACTGTAATAACTGATTAAAGAATCGGTCACTGTAAAAATACTATTATATTAAAATCCAATATTTTTCAACGGCAATAACTCCGCTTCCACTAGTTGGAATTGAGCCAAATCGGTTGAGCAATGTTTCTATAGAAAACCTAACAATTTAATGGGGTGAACAGAAAATTTCAAATCTTCTTTTATTCATTTTCATATAATAAACAAAAAACTTTCTTCTCCTGTAGCAATGCGGCTACCGGTTGGAATCGAACCAAATTTGGCGTGCAGGCTTAAATTAGGTAACCTTACAATTTTATCAAGTAGCCAGTACGATTTGAGAAAAAAATCCATTTTTGAAGACCCCCAGCGCACATATCAGATGAGTTTAGAATCCAATCCAAATTGTCAACTAAACGTTTATACCTCATGGTTATTATTTCAATTTTAGGATGCTACTATACAAGATCATGTCAGGGCATTTCAACCAAGTCGACGTCGCATTGAACCATAAAACCGTATGCTGCGAAACAGTGATGGATCGTTATCAAACAGCACAAATTGCAAGGTAATCATTAGCATCCAGCTAATTTGCTAATTTCCATGTATAAGGCAAGTCAAGGTTTTCTAATCAGACCTGTATCTGCGGTCGCTTTGAATCCATTCTGAAAGTCAATATTGCCCAACTAGAAAACGTTTCGTGTTTTGCATTAATACCAAGTAGTCAAATTTAAATCAAGTCCATGCATCTCTTTCTCTGATTTTCTTCTAATTTTAGGATGCTGCTTAAAGACTGCATGCTGCAAGAGCAAGATTATATCATAGGAACTAACGGAGTTTAGAAGTTTGCTGCGAAAACTGAAAGACTCGTTATCAAGCCAGCAGGTATGACAACTTTGGTAATGACCAGGGCAATTTTTTTTTACCTAAAACATGGAAGATTTTGACCTAAAAAATCTAAATTTTGACCTTTTTTGACTTAAAAACTGAAATTTGACCAAATTTTGACCTCACGTATGCAAATTAGGTGTTTTCGCATATAATGTTAAAATTGTACTACTTATCTTCATTTCTGGTTGGAACTGTCTGTCCTTACAAAGTAGATTGGCCTGAAAAACTAGTATTTTAACGAAATCAGGCCCTATGAAGAATTCCAGTAGTTACATTACGTATTCTGGTGGAAATAATTAAAATTTGTTGTAGTACAACGAAAGATCCTTTCCTACATTCTCGGGTAGAAAGTGTCTGTCCTTACTACGTAGCTTGCCAAGAACGGAGAAAGAACGTTCAACAGCAGCATTTGTTGACTGACAACACTCAAGTTTTGTGCACAGTGCTGGTGACAAACCGTGTTGCTTCATTCTGACAATGTTGTCTATATCACAATTTTTAAGCTTGCGCTTCTTGATATAAGAACCATGCAATGTCCAAGCATTCTTGCTTCAGCTAGGATATTGTGGTACGTTGACCATAAAACCATGTCCATATTTGTTTCATTTGACCCTTTATGATTCACAATGAGCAGACGATGGTCCGTTTACAACGGTTAGGCCTATAAAGTAGGCTGCAAGCTGTAAAATATCAAATGATAAGTTCACCGACAGCGCAAAATCTACGATACAAACGAAATGCAGAGGTCAAAAAATGTTTCACTTTGTAAACAATTTTGACAAATTTTGTAAACAATTTTGACAAATTTTGACCTAACGCTACAATTTTGACCTAATTTTGACTTTTTTTGACATGTCAAAAAAAATTGCCCTAGTAACGACACCTGATGTCAACTTTCGTAGTCGCATCTATGAGGTAAACCAAAGCAGAGATGGTCAAAGTTACCAGCGTTGCTACTCAAGTCGATGTAAACATACCAACTTCAATTTATACTCGATTACAAGTAGATGCAACAGTTCCCAATACAAGTCAAAACTACGCCAAGTGGAAGTAGAATACGAAATGTTGGAAAAATAGTCAAGTATGGTACGCAGATTTTCAGAGGATTCTACCTTGAAAATTGCGATATGAATCTTCGCGACTAATATAAAATTACTAATGGCATGTGACACTACTAACAGCAAGAATCTTCAAAAATGTATTCAGTTATTTCTGATATAGGCGGTGTTGCTAGTATTCTAGTTGTCTAATTATCCTAATTGAAGCTATTCTAATTTGTGAAATGTTTCTATGCTCTAATTCCAATTCTAATCGAATGTATGAAATCTTTCTATGATCTAATTTTAAGTCTAATCTAATGTCTGGTTTTCCTGGAAATGCTACAGGAGAACTGTATAGTGCGAAACAAGCCAAGCTTGCTGTACAGTAGGGGTGTTAAAAATGAATCTTTATTCTCAAATTCTTCTGGCTACTTGGTAAAATTGTTGGATTACGGAATTGAAGCCTAAACACCAAATTTGGTTCAATTCCAACCAGTAGCCGCATTGCTACAGGAGAAGAAAGTTATTTTAATTAGTATTTAAAAATTAGTAAAAAAATTCAAAATTTTCTGTTCACCAATGAAATTGTAAGGTTGTCTATAGAAACGATGCCCACCAAATTTGCCTCAAATCAAACCAGCCGAAGCGGAGTTATTGATTTTGAAAAATTTGGATTTGAATAAAACAGTATTTACGGTGGGCACAACAGTCATAAATGATTAAAGAATCGTTCACCGTAAATACTATTTTATTCAAATCCAAAATTTTGTGACGGCAATAACTCCGCTTCCACTGGTTGGAATTGAGCCAAATCGGTTGAGCATTGTTGCTATAGACAACCTAACAATTTAATGGGGTGAACAGAAAATTTTAAATCTTTTTTCGTTCATTTTCATATAATAAATAAAAAAATTTCTTCTCCTGTAGCAATGCGGCTACTGGTTGGAATCAAACCAAATTTTGTGTGTAGGCTTCAATTAGGTAACCTAACAATTTTATCAAGTAGCCAGTAGAATTTGAAAGAAAAAGTCATTTTTGAACACCCCTACTGTGCAGTAGACATTTGCTATTCTCATGCTCATAAGATGAACTATGATTTGATGATAACGGAGTTTGATTCAACTTTTGGCGATTTCAGTAATTCTAATTCTAATCTAATTTGAAAAAAACTGTTAGGTAGAATTAAAATTTTAATCTAATTTCCAACTGTGTAGCTCAAATTTTAATTCTACTCTAATTCGAAAAAAAAACTTGTAGTTGTAATATAATTCCAATCCAATTTGGAAAAAGGGAACGTTTTCTAGTTGTCCAAGTCTGCCTGTTACATGTGGCTTGCATGAAAACTATCCATCAATTTCCATCTTGTCGATGCCTAATTGCCCACACATACAGTGATCGTGTGTGAACATGTTTCCTATAGCGGTACGTTCACCCTATCGGACCACAGTCTGTGCTGCAATTCCTTAGCAAGTGTAACATCTGATTTTTTGCAAGTACTTTGTGAAAATATATATACTTTGTAATGGCTTCTATTTTTGTGGTCTTTCATTAAGTTATGCATGTCAGCATATGTGCCTGTTATTTGGGTTGTGAATATGCATTTTGATTTCAGGATGATGCCACAAGTTCTTGCTGAAGATAGTGACTCAGCCTTCGCCGTACAAGAGTGTTTTTCGGAAACCTGGAGGAGGCGACTTCCCAATACTACATGGGCAATGTTCTTCGAGCAGTATTTTCAGTGAATTTTTTCTCCGTCGCTGGGATCTCTGTTTTTGTTATTTCACGAAATATGTTTCCATTTTATGTTATTATGGTTCAATTGATATCGAATATATGCAATCAAGAAAGTTTATTTGCAATAGCGTGCCATTTGGAAGAAGATGCAGGATTTCAAGTGGGGTGTATATATTGAAATTCCGCCCCAATGAATTCTAATGGCTAGGGTGAGATATCCGATATACACCGCAAGGAATGGGGTGGATTCTGGTCATTCACACCGGCAGGGTTACGTAAGTTCTGTTTTCGTGTACCACCTTTTGGGGTGAGTATAACCACTCTTTTCGCTAAGAGTGTACGCTGATTTATGTTTATTGGCGAAATGATTTTGGGCCCTTTTCAAGCTCGGCCCCTCTCCAATTAAGCGGTTTGGGGTGTCCCAGTTACGGTCCTGCACAAAATGAATGAATCGAAAACCAATGATCAAATTGCGCTATTTAGCGATGAGGGAGCTCGTATCTGTTCTGTATTTGTCGCTCGCATGTCGTAAAATGAAACGTCTTGAACTTTAAGTCAAATCGAACATGTTTCCAGCCGTAATGTTACCTCATAAAGTTATGAATCAGTTTAGAATTTGATGTTTTATTTATTTTATCAATCAAGTATAAAATTGTAATTTACCTGGCGGACCGGCAGGAATGTCGTCGCGGACCGGCACCGGTCCGCGGACCGGCGGTTGAGAACCACTGATCTATACTATCTTCTTTACTTTCATTCAGTGTGCATGCCGCCTCTTTACATCGCCTAAGCCAAGGTGGGTGTCCGATTCCATAGACAACTCCTAGTCGCTTCGACATCTTCCTTTCTCTTCATTGTATCGCATTTTTTTGTGGTGTATTGAGCTGATAAAAAAAATTGCTAATAAACCAATGATGATGAGGCCAGACACGGCCCGCCAGATGATTTCATCCGATCCGTGGAGGAATCTATACTGCAAACCCTAGCAAGTAGCAATCACCAGAGCTCACATTACAGATGGCGCAATCTGTGACCTATGTTCCACTTCATTCCTGTATAGTGTATACAGTGGATGGGCAATGCTTTGCTAGCGTGACGTCGTATTGACGGTCAATGTGTTACACCTCATTTTAAAATCCGCTAGTGGGCGCTAAAGAGTGACCGGAATTTGCTTCACTAAAATATGGTAACCCTAGCATATCAGAGATGAGCGGATTTGAAATTTCTATGTTCTAATCCAATCCAAATCCGAACCTTCAGATCAAAATCCAAATCCTAATCATAACTTTTTCATATTCAAGTTCATGTCCAATCCTAATCCGATTCTAACTGGAAATTCACAAAAAATACTAATTTATGCAATGGAGGGATTCGAAAATTTTCTTTCACAACCAACTATTCACTTGATTCAAGATAACTTAGTGACCATAAGTACATTGATAACTGATCCGAATAAAGTTTGTCGCCATTCGCTACACGACATTTCAATCTCCCAGAAAATAGGTAAATCCAATCCAAATCCTAATCCGTTCTGAAAAAAATGTCTAATCCAAATCCGACAAAATTTCACAAATCCTGTTTTTTCAAAACCTCATCCTAATCCATGCTCATCTCTGTAGCATATGGCTGCATCTCTCATGCTCATTGGCACCGAGTGTACCATAGTACTGTGTACCTTACCTACTGTACCATAACTACATTATTCACTGATCTGAATTAAGTTTGTCACCATTCGTCACACGGCATATCAATCTCCCAGAAAATCGATTAATCCAATCCAAATCCTAATCCATTCAGAAAAAAATCTGTAATCCTAATCCGATCCAAATCCGACAAAATCACACAAATCCGTTTTTTTCAAATCCTAATCCTAATCCATGCTCACCTCTGCTTCTTACCGAGGAAAACGACGACTTTCTATCACGGCTTAGTAAGCTATGTGAGGGAAGCTTTACGTACAAAAGTTTAATTCTAGAAATATTAACATGGAGAAGTTGATTTCAAAGAAATGAAGTACAGAAACATTTTGGAGTGACTGCAGGAGTGGTCACATTAGTCGGCGTTACTATACTGGGTGCTAGGGATGGTGTGAACCTCTGAAAGGTTCAGGTTCGTGTGAACGCGAACCATTTTGAAAGGTTCTGTGTGAACACGAACGTGAACCTCATGACGTCACGTGACGTCATATTGCTAATTCCAACCCTATCTTTCAATTAGTGATACCCTACTAATGTACACGATACCTAGTGACGACTCGGGCTACATAATGCCACAATGCCGAAGTACATATTGGTGTTTTAAACGTCGCTGCGTGCGGAGATAATTAAGTTAGCTGATTCGGGAGAATGCTAATCGTGTGATTAAATACTGCTAATCGCGACGCATGATGGTGAAGAGGGTTACGCACGATGGTTGGTCGCGGTGTCCCGAGTTTTCAATCAAGTGGCGTTATCTGTTGCATCATAATGCGAAAATGCGTTATATATTGGCTGCTAGTTGGTGAATAAAACTAGAGATCCCACAATCTCCATACTGAAACAGCGGGCTGCTAACGAAGATACTGCCACTGTAATAGGTAGAATTATCATCATCGCGAAATGAAAGTCGTGTCCAATTAGCACGGTACAGCTAAGAAACGGATATCGCTTTGCAATGGCGGGTAGTCCTACATAATTGGTTGATTGTTTAGTGAAGCCATAACCTAGGAGACAATCGGCACGGTCATTATCGGGAATAATTAGACGTAGGAATGGTACGCAGTTTCTATAGATAACTAGAAATCTATAGTTGTTCCAGTTTGTTAAATCATGAGATTAACACTAACTTTATGCGCCGCGATCAACCGGTTTCCTTAATCCTGGGTTGATAAATCCTGACGAACGCGCTAATCGACTTTAATGCTAATCCAACTTTATGATCTTTGCCCTAAATGTATCAACTGAGGCAATTAATGGATATAATACTCCCATAAAATCAATATTTTCCGTCGCTTTGCCAACAATTTCGACGAGTACTTACCAGTGAACATAAACTTACGCCTTAACGGTCGAGACCAGACCGGACAATGTATTCGGCGTCAGAGTATCGCTACATTGATATTGAGCTGAATGTAAAACAGGTTTCTATACTTGCTACAAAAGTTGTACACTATACAGCAGTGGCCAACACCTCAATCGCACGGATTTGGTTTTAATGATGCAGTAAAGATACGAAGTCAAGATTGACCCCGTACGCCTGCTAGATTTTTTTTCATCAGAAAACGATATCAATTTCATTGATTGGTTGAATAAGCATCATTCGCTTACTGCAGTGGTTCCCAACCTTTTTCCACCCACGTACCATTTCCAGGTTTTATGTAGTGCTCGCGTACCACCTACATAAGTTACGCGCGCTGAAGGAGGTCAAAAAATGTTTCCATCGTTCATGAAGTCATAATGACGTATTTGACGTATGCGAGACGTAATAGTAAATACTATTAAATAAGACATTATTAGCCAGGGTTAATGGGATGCATGAAATTGTTTTTTCTCACCACCAGTCACAAGAAGAACAACATAATAATAATAATAATGAAATAACAGAAAACAACAAACGTCAATTGTTTAAAATGCGATGGCTGCATTTGCTTATCTTCCACTAGCTCAGCGCTTCTCAAACTTTTTTCGACACGCCCCCGTTTATGATAGTAAACATTTCGCGCCCCCTTATTGTCATTTCACAAAATGCAACCAGAATGCTAGCAATTCCAACGAATAATTTTATGGCATGGAAGGTTATGACAGTTGATAAGAGAATTATGAAATATGCAATTAGGACTATACACGGAGCAAAAACAATGAATTGGAGGTAAATCGCGCGAATCGCGAAAACATTTTTCAGTTAGTCGCAGCTTCGCGCCTCCCTTCAGATGCTTTTACGCCCCCAGTTTGAGAACCACTACACTAGCTGGTCGATGCGTAGCATATGTTTGCTCACAGCGCATCGGATGTCATGCATGGGCATGGGTTTCTTCGACTTTTGATGGTCATCAGAGATGAAAATCCTTGCTCGCACTCCCACGTAGAAGGGAAAATTAGCAGCTGGGGAGTAGCGTGAGAAGCTGGAGTCGATTACGAGGAGGCCACGCTAATCCTGAAGTTTATTGGAGAACAATCTTTGTGCTCAACCCCACCTTAACTAATAACTCCCTTCGGTCGAAAAACACAGAATCTACTCGCGTACCACCTGGAAGACCTTCGCGTACCACTAGTGGTACGCGTACCACAGGTTGGGAACCACTGGCTTACTGCGTATTTTTCTCCCGGTGTTTTTGATGGCGGGTAAAACTCACAACGGAGAGTCACAAACGGAAACCTGGATGTTTCGAGCAAACTTTTGTAACAAAGCAAGTAAAACATTTGAGATTGTCAAGGTGCATGCTCGTTTAGTGTTGATTTTTAATGCTGCCAGCGCCATGCATGGAGTGCCCCGCTGTTGAAATGCAATAAATATGAACCAAAGATGTTGTAACGAAGTGAAAATTGTAATATATGAAATAGGTTCACAGTGTAGAACCTCCCAAGGTTCTGTTGTGAACTCGAACCTCTAAATTTCCGAGGTTCACACACAGAACGCGAACGTGAACCTCGCGTTCACACCATCCCTACTGGGTGCTATTGTAGCGTACCGCTCCATTATTACCGTAATTAGCCTCGCTGATTACTGATTATGTTGGGTATTTCTTGATGTTGCGAAACAATGTTGGCAGTCGGCATTTAGCCACCGTCCGAGGAAGAACCGCTTATTTCTAGTCTCCGCCGGACGAGCATCGTCATGTTTTAGTTGTTTTAATAAAATAGAAATGCTGACTTGTCTACTTTGACTTATCGAGCCGCGGACCTTGAAGAACGCGCGCCCACGACAGAGAACACGCTATTCTGGTAGTTTGCAGGCGCCGTTAGCCAAAAAAGTTCAGAACCACTGCGACGGTGTGCCGCGAACTATTTTTCATTTCCAAAGGGTGCCGCGAGGTCAAAAAGGTTTATAGCCACTGGCCTAGCTGGTCGCGAAAATCGGCTACACCTCTCACGATAGACCAGAGGTCTCAAACTCAAATGTGCTCGCGGGCCATTTCCTAGTTTTTGATGACGTTGCGGGCCGCAGCATCAATAATAGGGATATTCAATGTATCATTTCCAAGTAGGCCTTATTTGACGGGACCTTGCAGACATGCAATGCATTCCACAAACATCGTGGAAATTTAATTTAGGATTGTATCATTCACGCTTGACACGAAAAAAATCACAGTTTCAAATGTTTGAATAGAATTGTTTTTGTATCGGGAATAATTTTTTTAATTAATGAGTTTGCATCATGACATCGTAAAACTGTCGGGTTATAATATTGTAACTAGTGGACCTGTGACGTGCCACCATTTTATGTAGAATATTTTAAAATCTACTGAAGATTGATCTGATATCAGACATTTGAGCGGTGTAGCCTAATCCTGGTTTTGATAAAGTCGCCATAAGTATAGGCTATTGTTATTGTAATTGCCAACTTCAAATTAAATCAGCGTTAGATTTTGCCTTCGATTATTATTGGAACGTATCAATAACAACTTAAATATAATCATTATTGAGCTATAGTGATAGCATTGCTTCTTAATCTTTTTAGCAATCGTACCCCTTGTACTTCCAATGAGATTTCCCGTAGCCCCTGTCCATTTTCAGCAGAATTTCTGATGGTACCTATATTAAAATCAGAAAGCGTATATTCACATAAAATCGCGCGTAGCGCGAAGCCTATTTTCCAGTTGAATTAAATTGGCCACGAACATATTCCACAACATATAGGCGTCATTCCACAATTCATCTCGCACACCCTGATGTGGTGCTTCGTACCCGGATGGGGTCTACAAACCCTGGTTAAGAACCCCTGGAATAGAACTGTCCAATCGGCGAATAATTCATTGGTGTTACAGCTGTAGAGCGTACTGCTACCCTACTCGCCACCGATAATAACATCGATAAAGACAACAAACAACACCCAGCATGTAACCAACTATACGTCACGGGGGTCATAGAATGCCACTGGTTGCCATACTGACCTGATTAGATAGCTATATACCCTACGCAACGCAAGCTACAACCTTTTGATATATTACTATTCCCATGACAGCTTCATACATTGGTACGTCCACCGGATTAATAAGTCGCCGTTCCGAGTTGGAAGTCCTTTTCTGATTTTTACGTTTGACCCGACTCAACTACCCAATCAATCCAAATCGAGTAATTTTACGAAAAGGTCGCACCAAACCAAATCACAATTCTCAGTCACGAATCATCAACGGGTCTTGTTTTATCGTCATGAACTTGAAATGTGACGTAAGCTGATATTTTACCACATGGTAGCTTTTAAAAGTGATGTGATAGTGAAGTTTGTTGAGACGTCAGTGATTTTTATAGTAGTTTTAGGGCGAAATGTAAGTTCTCACCTATAAAAAATATATCGCACTCGAATATCTTGTTGAGTACTTGAAATTCCAAAATGTCGTCGCGGGCCGCATGCGGCCCGCGTGTTTGAGACCTCTGCGACAGACCAAACGTGTTGATATTATTAAGGACCTGTTTCGTGAACCACTGCTCCACAGGGAGGAGTCGTTATTTCAAAATTGTGAGAGGGATCTTGAGTTGAGTTTTCAACTGATTTCTGCCCCTGCGATTCATAGTAATCTGCACTAGTGCTCCGCCCCAGCTGTAGCAGATCACAACTTCACTGGATCTCACAGCAACCAATAACTTCAGCTCCCCATAACCACCACCATCACGCACACTGTCTCGCCTACCACGCTCAAGTTTGTAAAACACCTCCGCAGCACAATATACACGCGATTCAGGGTATTTTATTCAAACGAACAGTTTACTCTCCCCCGCTCATCATCTTCTGGCGGGCCATTTTCTTCTTGGAGACCTTTTTCTTGGTCTGAGTCTCCTCCTCAGACTTTGGGACAACCTCTTCGCGTTCCGCCAAGAACATTTCGATATGGCACGGAGAACTCATGTATGCTGAAATACGACGGAGCAGATTACCATTTAGTGTTATTCGTATCAATGGCAAAGATTTGAAAAGCGGCGGACAGACCGGCCGCATCACGTGTGGGTAGCACACTGACTGTGGGAAGATGTTCAGGATAGGAAATATATACAGGATACAGCTGCGATTAACTGAACATATGGAAATGTTGCATCAAGAGGATGTCTAGGGTTGGTCTCAATGATCCGAGTACAGTATTGATAAAATTACAGCTTAGATTTAACACCTATTGCAGGAATGGCCAGCCCGAGGCCGTAGAAAGAAATTTGTGATGCCGTCGACATTCAATTTGAAATAATCTTGAATTTTTTTGCGCTGGGCGCGATTCAATGCGACAGCGTTTCAGATTATAGCTTAGCAGTCGGAGCCTCACTCAAAGTACAGATTCGAACAGCAGAGGAAATGATGCGCTCCACATCTAAATACCCACTCGGAATCGTGTGCTCCTCACTATACCGACAATCCTGACGGGAGGTCGAGAAATAACAGCATGCAACAAAATGACTAACAATTTGCCCAACCGTAGATCTTTCATAACTTGCCCTGAATTTTTGAAAAAAACCTCCATCAACTTTACAGGTGAATCTCATCATATGAGTTGAGAAAGGATAAATGTTTCATAGTGATATGTAAAACTACTATAGCCTATTCAATGACGAAGTTTATTGGTGAATCTGAAAAAACTTTCACAAGACTATCAACAAGCCCATAGCTTGACCATTAGTGATTTGAGAGCGTATATCAAGTCTGTAAGCTTAAATAGATTAGTCCGGACTTCATCCAAAACTGTCACAGGCACCTTAACACGGGTATTTGGCGTCCAGCTACTTCACTACGTCAATAAGCCCTGGAATGCGGCCGTAGGCTACATGAGTAGTCGACATACGGCGCAAAGCTACGCCTACACACACATCGGGGTAGAAACAACATAGAAAAGTAATCAACCCGAAGCGCAACCAGATCGAAATGGCCAGAAAATGCCAAAACATCTACAGTGCGACGAATAGAAGGCATTGTTCTGTGGTCGAATTCAAGCTACCAAGCATGCATATTGTTATGACACCATAATGAGTGATAATCTACTACTCGATTTTGCCCAGCCCCAGATATAACAAAGGTGAGAGTATCGAAGGAGACATCACAAAAACTAGTTTATAAAAGATATTCACACGCCACAGCAACCCTTCTGGAGACGCCACAAGATGAAGAACTCGGAAGGCGTACTTACGGTTGATTCGTCCGTGAGCCCTGTACGTCCGCCTTCTCATTTTAGCGGCGGCATTGACCTGAATGTGTTCAATGACGAGGGAATCGACGTCGAGATTTTTCTGCTCCGCGTTGCTCTCAGCGTTCTTCAGCATCTGCAGCAAGAATTCGGCGCTCTTCTTTGGCCAACGACCTTGTGTTGTTTTAAATTGCTTGGCCTGCACACAGAAATAACACAGGATGAAGAATGAGTACGCCAAGTCCAAGGCAACAACTAGAATGATAGGGGCATCATGAGCGAAGTGGTTTCGAATAAAACGTCTTTGCCTAGTGCAAACATTTAACCTCTGATACATTTTCCAGACAGAAGCTCATACCGTCACATTCCTTCCAGCAATCTTCACAATTAGGTGGACTAGGAATTTAAATTGAATTTCATAAAAAAGCAAACAACAATAATAAGTGTTAGTATTGCAAGAATACCGATTCCGATTTGATG
This sequence comes from Botryllus schlosseri, assembly GCF_051294905.1. Classification (NCBI taxonomy): domain Eukaryota; kingdom Metazoa; phylum Chordata; class Ascidiacea; order Stolidobranchia; family Styelidae; genus Botryllus; species Botryllus schlosseri. The sequence goes on along the minus strand of NC_137245.1, from coordinate 18,649,889 downwards.
CTGCGTAGGATTACAAAACATGAAACAGTCGCGGGTCACGCTATGTCAGGGTGGCCAACCTTTTTGGCAAAAGGGTCACATTTTCATTGAGGAACGATCGCCCGGGCCACTAGCCGCGAGAAGCGCTAATTTTTTCAAAGTTTATATGTCGATATCATTGTTACTTGAGTATATTGCGGGTTTGCTGTATATTGCTGGGCTCAGTTAGCAACAACTGGACTATTCGGCGCCTGGACATATCGATATCGAAAGCTTTGGCCAATATGCGTCAATCATTTTATGCCTGTTTCATCTAATTTTTAAAATTACTGGCCCTGCGATATGTTCTATATGTAGATACAACGGCTTCATGCCTTGCAACCGTCAAACGGAATTTCTTTCAAATACAGACTGGGTGGCACACGAGCATGTGGGTCTAGGAAAGGGACTGGCTGGATGACCGTCCAAACGTATCAGCCTTTCCCTGTCCACAACAATTACTTGAAATGTTCAAGTTTTACTGGTGAGACAAATATAAAAAATGATCAGGGCTGGAACCTGGACTGGGAGCCCTACTGGAATCTTGGTACGTTTTGCCTAATAACAGGTGAGCAGCGATGATTCTTCAAGTAAATTAATAAAAAATAAATCAAGAATTGTGTGAGCACAGGGCATCTATTCTATACAGGGACTGCAGAATAGCTGCAATTTATCAAACGTGAATCAGACAAGTCGGGGGATATCAAGACACATGCTGCGCATGTGCCCTTATGCTTATTGCTTGGGTTTCCAGCAAATGGCCTGGACACGCGCTGAACCACGCAAACCACAAATGGTTCAAATCAATACAGCTCACGTTTTACTGATAGCATACTTAATACTTGACTGGAGCTACGGCGACCTCTAACCTCTCACAAGATTTAGTGGTATCGCTGTGAGACGTAACTACAAAAATATTATGACATGTCACTTCATTGCTATACCAAATTTGCAACAATACTGAGTTGGGTGCACATCAGTCAATACATCACAATTAACCTATTTTCCTCCGTACAATATTGAAAAAAACAAAACAGATTTCCACGGGGTCTCCACTCAGCACGCACCCAATCACCACACTACAAAAAAATTAGACAAATTTGGTCTCAAATGCAAGACATGAGTATGATTTCGTCTCATTTTCAGCAATTTCAGTCTTGCTGATAAAGTGAGGTCTCAAAATTGAGACAGATTCAGCTATTTAAGACCATACAAAATTGTCACTATCATTCGGTCTTAAAAATCGGACCAATAAAGCGCATCTTATAAGACATATTGTGCTTATTGAGACAGTGTTTGATTTTTTGGTCTTGTATTTAAGACGGATTTCGCTGATCAAGAAACAACATGGTTTGTGGTCTTAAAAATGAGACCGGAAAGTTGACATGGGCTAAGAGCATAAGACATAACCAGCTTTTTGAGACAGTTTTTGATGTGTCAGTATTTTTGGTCTTGTATTCAAGACAGATTTTGTTAATCAAGAAACGACATGGTTTGTGGTCTTAAAAACGAGACCAGAAAGTTGACATGGGCCAAGAGCATAATACATAACTAGATTTTTGTGACAGTTTTTGATGTGTCAGTATGTTTGGTCTTGCTTTCAAGACGGATTTCGTTGATCAAGAAATGTGGGCCAAGAGCACAAGACATAACTGGCTTTTTGAGACAATTTGTGATGTGTAGGTAATTTTGATCTTGTTTTCAAGTCGGATTTCGCTTATCAAGAAACAACATGGTTTGTGGTCTTAAAAATGAGACCGGAAAGTTGACATGGCCCAAGAGCATAAAATTAGACAAATTTGGTCTCAAATCGATTTTTTAGAAACAAAAAGTCTCAAAACCAATTAGTCTTACCAAGTACATTCTGTCTCAAATCGTTTTTTTAGCAAAAAAGTCCTAAAGACCAATTATTGTTACCAAGTACTTTACGTCTCAAAAAAGTAAGACCCAACTTGATCGATAATAGAAGCACTGCTTTGGGGGCATTCTTTCCAATGTTAGGTTCTGAGTGAAGGGGGAGAGTGAGAAAAGGCCATTGGACAATACTTTGTTAAGGACTTTAAAGACACAGCTAGCTTATTGAGATAATTTTTGATGCTTCAGTTTTTCTGGTCTTGTTTTCAAGACGAATTGTGCAGTATTTTTGGTCTCATTTTACCCACTCACCATAAATGCTATTTTCGACTCAGACAACCATATACATATTGATCTGAATAGTAGATGTGAGTAGTAAGTGGCATGCACCTTGATAACTATATCTAGTGAATGTCTTGTAAACTCCTTAGTACAGTGTCATCCCAACACTGCAAATTCTGGTCTCTCTCGTGATTCCCATTCGCTTAGACAATAACATTGAAAAGGATGCCCCCCCTCCCCCCCGAAGCACTGGTGCTATTTTCGATTAATTTGTGTCTTACTTTCGAGACATAGAGTACCGGTACTTGGTAAGACTAACTGGTCTTCAGGACTTTTTTTGTAAATAATCGATTTGGAATATTGAGACCAAATTTGTCTAATTTTTTGTAGTGCACACACACCGACATCGTAATCGTAACCTTTCAACTGCATAAAATCAAACTAGATCACACATTCCGCAGGCAGTTTTAGCATCACAGTTTTCGGTTCAAATTGTCACTACTGATGGCCAATATGGAATCGGTGTCTCATGCACAATAAAGATTCTACCGACTACACACAGGTGTGACGCTGAGAACCGTCTTGGCACACCAAAGATATTACGCTAAAGGTATCGCGATTCCAACCCGGACTACGGTATATGACAGAGGCACTAGCACGGAAAATATAGCTAATCCAGTATAAATTTATGTAGCGATTCTGTTCAACTGGAAACGGTAATGTTATAGAAATTGCAACTTACTTGAGCACACCGTCCGACAGCTTTGTTGAATCTGCGGAAAGGTACACACCTCTTCATGGCAATCACATCCTTGAGATACTGATTGGCCTTTCTGACATGCATTCCCTTAATGGTCTTAGCTGTCTCTCTGGTGTTTTTGAAATGCACCCGGAGGTTAGATCCTCGGGCCTTGCAAGTCTTCGCAGGGTTTTCGGGATCAAGTGCGTATCGAACCATTGCGACCAGTCACTGAAAACACGAACAATTGATTAGATACTCAATCGCTGGATTGATTGGCAAGGTATGAATTTAATTGATGAAATCATTAATATAGCTGAACGATGATGCTAAGCCTGTTGTAGAACTCCGATATATGCTTCCGGTTAAAGGTCCAAATTACGGCTACTTTTGAGCTATGAATCCACTAAAGATGCCATTCCAGAAACATTAAGACATTACACACACTCAGCGTCCCTATTTACACACGAAAATGCAACACTCAAAGCGATTATAACAAATACAAAACGACAATTTCACCCCTTACCAGCTCACGAGCAGGTCCGATAGAAAAGAGACCGACGAGTCAAATTTCGACGCTTCATTGATCACGCGCTCGCAACTACGTTGTCGCGTATCAACTGTTCTGCACGTAGACCAGTAACAGGTTTCGTCAGTATTCCAGTTCAGTTCAGTTTATATTATTATTATTTTCATCATTTCAAAACATCACAAGACTACGATACCATGAAAAGATAGGAAGGTGTCGAAACAACTTGGAGTAGCCTTTAGGATCAGACACCCACCTTAGCCTAGGCGAAGTAAAGAAGAGACATGCAAACTGAATGAAAAGTAATGCAGAGAATATAAGATGCAAGCGACAAAATGAGGAGGCATGTGGCGGAGGGCAAGGTCGATGTTAGGTCGTGGTGCGGTACTCCTGAAGGCTGGCTAGTATTCCAATCAATATCAGACTAAATTATACGGATATCTGAAGCTTATCTTGCTTGCTTGTCACTATTCAAGTTCAATTTCAAGTTCATTCATAAAATTTCATCACTATTTCTATAGTGATCTCTTGCCTCATGTACAGGTAAATCGTACATAATATATAGGATTACCAGAAAAATTACTAATAGGATTTAATTTATGTTTAATTATTTCTTCCAGGTGCTCCAGGTGTTATGTATTTTGGTTGGATGAAAAATAAAGACTCTATCTCTCCCTACGTACCCTTCCCTACCCACCTTAAACATATCTGCGTTAATATACTTATTTAAAACTAAACAATACATTGCATTGTAGACCTCACCAATGATCCTGGATCCCAGATTTGCACTATGAGAATGTGGAAGGAAAGACAGAGAGAGGGAGAGAGATGATATTCTTTTTCGCCTGCACTATCGAGATGCTTTGACGACGGAGTTGCGATACGGCCCCATGAGGTCATCTAGCTGCGGATATACCAATTTTCGAGTTTTTGGTATGACCCGGCCGGGGATCGAACCCACGACCTACCTATCGAGAAGCCAGACGCATAACCATCACACTATCTCGCTATGAATGGGATACCACAGCTCTTTATATATTCGCCTTAGTGTGTATATATAGGCAGGCACATGTAGCTAATATTTAAGGTGGTCAAAGTAGTCAGCAGTCTTCCTCAAGTAGACCGTTCTTGTATTATTGTAATATTACACTGACACTATGATAGGCTACCATATTTTGGAAATCTAAAAAGAGGACACTTTTTCAGAAATTTGAGACTTGCAAAACTGGAGTAGAATTCTCAAAAACCGGTGAATTTTTCCTACTTTGTGACCGGTTGACTAAAAAAAAGGTCATCATTTCGCGCTCAGAGTTGAAATACCGTTTTTTTCTCCGCATTGCTAGGTGGATGACTAAAAAAAAAAAAAGCGTTTTTCGCTCCGAAATACCCTCCGGAGCGTCACTTCCGTACCAATTTACGGCATATCACTCGCAATTTGCTCTGACCTAAATTTTCAAAAAAGAGGACAAAATCTCAAAAAAGAGGACAAAAGGCCGTCCTCCGAGGACACTTTCAAATAAGTCAAAAAATAGGACAAATCCTCTTAAAAGAGGACGTATGGTAAGCCTACACTATGACAACCGATCGTTTCGTCTGGTTCTGTCTAATTTATATTCACTGATACTTTCGTAAAAACAAATTTGTCACTCCAAAAGTACTGTGCACCAAGCGCCACAAAATTTCTGGGCTTTATACTTGACTTTTATGAATTTTAAATGTTGGTACTCTGTGAAAACATCCCCGAAATTTCTCAGGCTATCTTTCGTATCGGGGGGATTAAGCTACTTCTACTTGACAAACTGAAAATAGCGTAAAGTAAGTAAGTAGAACACAAAATATTACGCAGTAGGAAAATGAGATCTACTTCGGTAGGTACCAGAAGTAGAGGAAAACTACTTGAGTAATTCCAAAAAGTAGTACTTTGTTACAGACACCTCTGCAAATATGTCCGCGTCCTCGTAGTCTAACAATGGGCGAGTAGCCAGCCTCCTGCATTATTGTAATCGATTGCAATTGTAACAAAATCCTGCAGTAATTGAGGACGATCGTGATCAGTTGATCTCGTTAGCTAGCCTAGATGAACATTTCAAGTCCATAAGCTACCTTTTGAAAAAATAGTTTTCACAACTCGTAGTGAATATTAAGGGTTACCATATTTTGGAATCGGGTAAGGATACTTTTAAAAACAATTTAAAACTTACCGCACCAAAGACGGTAAATTTTTCCCACTTGGTTCTCGGTTGACTAAAAAAAGTCGACTTTCAGGCTCTAACTCAGCTCCCGAATCAGCCGCTGGAGCGTTACTTCACTGCTGATTTACTGTATCTGTCTAATTTTGCCCTATATTTAACCAAATTTCTCAAAAAATAGGTCAAAATCTCAAAAAGGAGGCGTCCTCGGAGGACATCTTCAAAAACCTGAAAAAGGGGGACAAATCCTTCTAAAGGAGGACGTATGGTAACCTAGAATATTATGACTGGCACAGTTAATTAGTTATAACATATGACCAGAATTGAATCAGCCATGGCCCGAACTTGAAGTACCCTCCCTATAAATTACGGAGCCGCTATACTCCAAGCATAAGAGAACAGACGCAGTTGAAGAAACCAATTTTATATTCCATCATAAAACGAGACAAAATCAGCATCAAGGCGCCATCCAAAAAGGCAAGGAAGACCCAGTTTTTGCAGGCTCTATCGTTTTAGCTGAAATGTAAAGGCGGTTAACTAGTGATGCTGAAACACACACCCTAATGAGTATTACCATTGCTTTCCGACTCCGGGGGTAATGGCGGTGGTGTATTAATATCTTCTGTAAATCTAAATGAAATGCACATATTTGCAAACAGCATTTTACTTTTAATAAATAACATACAAACCTTTTCCTCGGTTTATCTTTACGGGACTTCGACTTGGTCGTCTCCGTATTCGACTCCGCTACAGGTTTATTTTCTGAGAAATTAGGCTGCAGGAAAGTACATCAGAATATGCCGTTTAGATTGATTGTCAAAAGAATTGCTACCATCAGCTTTTATGTCTATTCAACCAAACTACCTGAAAGTTCTGGTAGCTGTTTTCGTAACTGCAACTACTGCTCAAGGAAGCAGCTGCCAACGGCTGTCCCAGAGTAGCTTGTTGAAAAGGGTACGCGATCATCGAGCTCTGCACGGGCGCCGGGTGTCGATTAAAACCCGGTTGTGGTCCCTGTGAAACGATAAGGTATCATTCGTTTTAGTAGTGCGAAGAAAACGGGCATCCGGTGTTCTCAGTTCACTTATTAGCACACGATCATTGAATACGTAGAGAAATGGATTGACACGAATTTTCTGATGATTTTGGTGTTCTATGAACATTTGATATGAGTCGTTTGCACATTCCAGTGAAACATTTCACCATGTTCACGGGCCTTTTCGTTAAGCATAACCATGGCCTTCTGCTCTTTGTTATGGCACTGATTTATGGAGATTTGGAATAAGGCTGAGAGAAATGCAACCGAAACAAATGCTCTGCGCAAAAAAAAAGACAATCCGACAGGTGGCGATCTTGATGCATAGATGATTTCCCGTTTGGACCATCTTTGCAACAAAGCGAGGCACCCTTCAACTCACTTTCACGGAACCACCTTTTAGTAGGCCATGGCATAACACAGAAGCTTGTAAGTTTGGTGTAAACAGCGTGATGAATCGCCGGTTCGTACAAGTCACGATTGCTAGGTTACTATCACTATCCTCGAAGAGATCCTATTATATCAACATGATGGTAAACGGGGGAGACAGTGTAGTGGTGACGAAAAGCGCATACCGCCCAGTCGGCCCGGGTTCGATTCCGCGTCACAGGTTATTCTGGGCTCATGTTCCCTGCGTCGCTGTTTGTACGGAGACAAAAAAGCCCAGAAAAATAGAGAGTAATAGAGACTAACACCGAAAAAGCAACTGTGACATCGGGCACTAGGCAGAGGTGAATGCCAGTTTAAAAGACTGCAACCGCGACTGGTCGTTTGGCATCCTCCTATCTGTTCATTACATCGCATTGTGTCTTATCGCACTGTACATTGTGTGTGTCTTGTTCAGATTTCATTGAAGTAAGTCTTGACAACGATGGAAGCATCATGGAACGTCATCTCTTGCAGATGTACAAGCTGACTACGTTAAACTTCAATGCAAACACTAGACTCCGTCACAGTCGGATTGTTATTAAGAGGAAAATCGAAGTAGGCCTATGGGACTCCAATTAGAGTCGTGAAGTAACTGAGATAAATCCTAAAACTCACCATGACTGGCGGTGGAATGTTGGTGTAGCCGCCTGATAAAAGAACACCGTGATTTATCGACTACCGTGAAGAGAGCAAAATAGTAGTCCCTTACCAGCGGTGTAGCCATAACTATTGCCATTGCTTCCATGCCGTGAAGCCGCTTGTAGCATATCAGGCGGTATTTCCTTCTTAATGGTGTCGATCAAGTTCCGAACCAGCCTTTTGGCGGCATCCACGCCGGACTGGTTCGGGTGGCTGACAAAAGCGTACATGGACTCGAAGGCCTCTCTTCCAGAGGTGGGCTCCACAAAACCGGAACCTTTTCCGCGCAAAATAACCTGAAACACATTCCCGAAACAACACGGGCCACGGTGAGTTTTTCAATGCGAGCCAGAGGATCGGGGTTGGGCAAAATCGAGTACACGCATGATTCGATCACGATTTCAAATCGACAACACCAATGCGCAGATTATAGGGCACTACAAAATGATGTTTCGGGGGTACCATGGTGAAAAGAAAGTGTCGAAACAATGATTTTCCTTGATAAAATAAGTAACTCTCACTGGCAAGGAGCGTATAAATCCGATACTTGAAAGCATGGACTCTCACTACTCGGATCGGATCATCAAATTTGGTACTCAATTCTGATTAGAACCCTCGAATGGTTGTGCCCAACCTCGCAGAATCATGTTATCACAGATCAGATTTATCGATATATAGGCAGATGTCCTTACCCTGGCGCCGGTTTGGTTAGCGATGAAGTTGAAGTTCCTGTAATTTGGCCCGAGTAGCTTGTTTTTCAAGTCGAAAACGTCCGGAAGTTGGTCCAGTCCGATGAATAACTTCTCTTGTACGAAATTCTATCATGAAACGTACATGCATCAACACAAAAGCAGTGGTGTTCAACCTTGGCGACATTCGTTTTTTCTTGAGACGCAAAGATGCCGACCTTTTTATAGTAATCACCTTCCCAAATAGACCGTGAGGAGGTCTGGCAGGAGGTGTTGATGACCCTCATTTAAAAAAAAATAGTAATCAGCTTCTCAAATAAGCCACGAGTAGGTACTAGGTAAGTGCTGACCTTTGAAGCAATCAGCTTGTTAAATTTAGAGGTGGGCGTTGAAACATCGGAAATATCGACAGCTACACAAACTGGCACGCCTAAGATACTCACCCCGCACGGTAGAGCAGGTTGTGAAGCTGGCAGCGGTGAAACTGGGCTAACGGGGATAGGCGGATAACCCGGCGGGTATGTTGGCGTTTGCGGTGATGGTGGCGTCGCATTCGGCATGGCGCTGGCCAGTCCTTTCTGCGACAAGGATGCGATCTGAGCCAACGCCTGGCTCTGATACATCGATTTCTTCTCGAAATGATTGTTGATGATCTGTCGGATACGATCAAGGGCTTCTGTAATGAACAAAATATTCATGTATCAATCGAACAAAAATACAGCCATAAAACCCAATCGAGTCATTGAAGGCAGTGATTTGGTGACATCATCTGTGTATGAAAACAAGGTAATTGTTTTCATGGCAGGATTATTTTGGCCGGGCACGACTAAAAAGATTTCAGAAAACTGATTTATCAGAGGCAACAACACTATCAAACATTATCATAACCAGTAGTAAACTTACTTTTCAAATTCGTTTCATTTTGGCTTTGTATAAATAAATATAACGGTTTCTCGGAGCCAGCCATACCGATCGGCAGTAATTTATCTTCCGCAGTCATATACTTTCCTCGAGTGGACACGTACGCCATGCAAGACTTGTTGATACTCTCCTGCAACATCGAATAGACGTGTTGAAGCTATATCCATTATCCATGTGTCCGATCCACAATGTAAACGCAATGGCGCAATGTATGCAATCAGAACTTTGGATCCAGACAGGGTCAAATTAATGCCCGGATCAAGTAATCTTTTGTTGTTTAATTATTGAACTGGTCATAGAATAATGCCGCAGTAACAAAGAATTAGTATTTTAAGGGTTCCAAATATCCAATCAAGGTTAGTCAATGGCCGTAATGTCTAAGATGAACAAATATACAACTGCCATAACACTGAAATTCTTCGTATCTCTTGGCGCAGGTTAATCAAGTCATGTTGAATGGTCAACGTCAACCAGTATCAGAATCGCATCTTGAATTTAGCAAAATACACCAGAAGGTCAAACTGAAAGGCAATTTCTCAACTCATGAATCGTAGCGACAGCAAAAGAACATCCCATCAAACCAGGGTTGTAATGACTCGAGTACCGAATTTTTAATCACTCGACTTGAGTCATTTTTTCAAATGCGTAAAATGACTTTTTAGAAAGTGTGGTTTCAATCATTTGTCTGTCAGATATATAGTTGTTTCAAGCGATGCGTTCTATTTGAATAATCGAGTCTAACTCTTACCTAGTCTAACCGTGAACCTGCTCAAACCCCTGTCCTAATAAAAACTTATCCAAATTTACAAATAGTTTCCACTCCCCTGACCATTGTCTTTATTGTCACTAAGCTCAGCGCCTACCCTTTGATAACACAGACACGACAAGAGGGATGCAATTACAATTTGAACAATATTCAATGGAATTCATAGGAGAAAGATTCTATACAGCAGAGTAAGAGCTTAAAAGTCGCCGGTTTCATACCTGTGTCGATAGTCTAGTTAAATAATTCCTACATCCGATCGGTATATCGTTGATGACGACCTCCGTCGAATACATGTCATCGACGTGCCGTATTGTTGTGCCGTCCACAGGGTTCGAATGACTTCCGCCAGTAGTGCTAACTGTTGATTGAGAAGTCAACTGAACATATATGAACACGATCAGACAGGGCTTCGACAACATTTCACAGCAATTCAAAAGACATGCATTATGCACACAACTTCAATATACAATTGAATAATATCTTCACATTTTCGTCTGACACTCATCAGGGGTAATCGACAGCAACTAATAGAAGATTGGAAAGAACATATTATATCAACAGTCATTTGTGCCAATAGGAGGAGTCTCTGCATAGTACATTGAGCTCAAGTTATCTGCCCGCCTCGATTATTCAACATTTCATGTCAGTCGAGTCTTGTCTGGTGATAAGATTGTTGATATGCAATGTTATTTCTAATTCTCTACGAGTGTCTGCTAAAAATATTCACGTTTATTGCAATATGAATATACTATTCAATCACAACAGGTTATCCGTGATTAGATAAGAGAGATCACAACATTACCATGACGGATTTACAAAAAACAACACACGGCAGACAGATGATTCTCCTTGGATACTTGAACAGCAAACTAGACTCTGCTTTCTCAGGCACACAGCAATTACGGCATACATCGACTTCATAATATGAAAAGTATTCAGCGGAAGTTGGAACAGCAAATTTTCAAAGAGCATGCCAGGACTGGAACTCTCAAAAGACTGGTTCAGACACAGATTCTAACCCCTTTGCTATAGCAGTGATTTATGGAGATTTGGAATAATGCTTGGAGAAATGCAAATAAAAACAAATGTTCTGCGCAAGAAAACAGACAATCCGACAGGTGGCGATCTTTATACATAGATGATTTCCAGTTTTGACAATCTTTGCAACAAAGCGAGGCACCCTTCAACTCACATTCACGAAACCGCCTTTACTGCTAGCAAGGACTTACACAATACTGACCTGGGCACTAACGGCGGTGTCTTTAATCTTTCCCTGGGCTTTCAAATTGGCATTGATCCTAGCTGCAGCAGCGGCAGCTGCAGACATCAGCGCTGATTTGTCATCACTCTGAGATTGCACGAATTGTTATAATAAAGCAAGATACTGAAGCTGATAACAAGTAGCGCCGTACAGGCAGAGTTGCTAAAGTACTCAGTGTTGGTACCCAAGCACAAGTAGATGATACGAAAACGTAGATGCAATTTTTAAACATAAATTCAGTCACCGATATTTCGTACAATTTCACAAATAAAGGTGATGCAAACATACCCCTAAACTAGTTCCTCCTTACCTATGCAAAGGCGCAAAAAGTAAGTACTTTTGCCCAAAAAACTGATTTAAGTGGAAGGAGTCTATACTCTGAAAAGGTATAAGTAGGCTACTTGGGCCTAGTTACTGAGCATCTCCGAATATAGGGTAACATCGCATAAGAATGAATGAATACGAGCAAGTAAAAGCCAAATTGCAGCTGTGCATCTGATACATGCATTTTGGTACAGAATTTCCCAATGTTCGCAACAATGTCTTTTATCAGAATATTCTGGGATGTGTTCAAATATTAAACCGTATCGTACCTGACTCGAAGTTACTCCACCGATAAAGACCCTCTTTGGGGGTGCCGTCGGCAATTCTGTTAGGACAGTTGGAGGAGGGGGTGCGTCTACCGTTGGTGGGGCCTCCGAAAATCTACTTCTTCTCTTTCGAGACGGCTGCGTTGCTGTGTCGTTGTCACTCGCTGTAGAATGCGCGGAAGGTTTCTTTTGCGGGGGCAACGGTATCGCAAAGCCGTCATTCTTTAAAGGTCCAGCGTTCAAGCTGGAAATTTGTGCAAACCCGACAGGGGGAACGGCAGAGTATTTACGAGACATGACCATACAATGGGTGTAGCAGATAGCCTACATTTATAATCTGTCTAACAGGTAGAAAAAGACTGCATAATGTGTATACAATAGCGTGGAATCAAAAATACAAGTGCATAATATTCGTTCCATGAAACAGTGATAGAGCAATTGTCATACGGTCAGTGGTCCGCCAGTGGAAGCAATAATGCAAATTTCTACTCAAATAGAGAAACAGCAGTTTTCAAGATATGTTGAAACTACTTCAAGTAGAGTCTCAAAATGAAAGTTCGTCAATTGATATTAGTTTCAAAAAATACATTTGGTCGAGGGGTAGCATACTTTCAGCATTTAGTGGCGATGACACCGCAGATAGGCGCAACTTTCGATATAATTATCTTCAGTTACCGAGTCTGTGATACAGGGCCCGTGGGCTATTTCAGACCATTCGTATGACACCCAGAAGCCCTTTCTAGTTTCTACATTTCAAAGTAAGCAGTCTTGGCTAAAAAAAAAACAGTTGAAGCAGAAATGGAACTAGATTTAAAACATAAGCACTCTAGTTGAGTAACCCTGCTGCAAGTAGGCAAAATCTACAAGTACTCTGAAAAGCAGAATCACTTTGCTACCGACCACCTATGCCAGGGGCGGGCAACATACGGCCCGCGAAGGAAATTGAAGCGGCCCGCAGAGAGTTTCCGGTCTTACACGATGATGCGGCCCACAACAGAATAAGGTGGCCATGAAACCTCTTGTTCTGTTCCGCTCTATATACATTTGCAAGCAAAAATTTCCGGCAATGAAAATCCAAAAGACAAAGCTGCGTTTTAATATAACTGATGCTCACATGCAGTCTTTAAGGAGGGTTTCTACGTCCGACATGCAACCATCTGCAATCATCTACCAATGATCCCATTGACTTCAACAGCTATTGAAGTATATTACGGTAATAAAATCAATAAAGAATGTCTTCCCCTCTATATGCTGTCAACCTAAAATTCACATTATATACGATTTTATAGGTGTATACAATATTGCATAGCAGCGGTTCTCAAATTGGGGGGCGTGAAATCATCTGAGGGGGGCGCGAAGCTGCGGACACCTAAAAAAAATTTTCACGCTCCGCGCGATTCATCTCCAGTTCATAGTTATTGTTCTGTGTATAGTACGGATTTCATATTCTCTATCAACAGTCATAACCTTCAATGCCATCAAACTATCCGTTGAGATTACTAGCATTTTGGTTGCAATTTGTGATATGACGATAACTCTGGCGTGAAATTTTTCACTATCATAAAGGGGGCGTGTCCAAAAAGTATGAGAACCACTGTTATATAGGTATAGATAAACCTTGTATAGGTGGATAAATAGCCTACACGATTATTGTATCGATTTAGGAATCCGGCCAGTAAGTAATTCATTTTCCTATATCCAGCCCGCTTACTGGAGAAGTTGCCCGCCCCTGACCTATGCAAACGACACGTTCATGAGTCCTTCCTCCATACGATCACCATACCCCCAGCATCACACGAGGCTAGCAGGCTTTCGTCATAGTTAAAGGAGGCATCCATAACCGGGGCGGAATGACCAAAAAGTCGATTGACGCAAGACTTTGACGATTTCTCGACGTCGAAAAAACTAACAGTCATATCTTCACTACCCGTGACCACGCACGCGCCCTGTCGGAACGACATCAACGGGCAGAAAACGCTTCGAATTCTCATCGAGCTTTGCTTGATGGCGAAAGTCTTTTTCAATTGCACCAAACCCTTGTTGTTAGTGACACGGAGCAGGCATAGTAAATTACAAGCGACGTTAACAAGCACAGACGGATCACGGGCCTCTCGGTTGATCCAAGACCGAGATTGGATCGAGGTAATCGCGTGTCCCGCGGAAATAGTGACTTGGTGTCCTTTACGGAGTTTATTACCGGAAAGGTCGTAAACAAAAGAATGCAATGTCCCTTTATTATCGCCCACCCACAGTATATTACCAGGCGAATTGAATGACAAGCTAACAGCCGCCGCGCCAGTTTTTCCGCTACCACCTTTGGTGGCTTTGCCGGTTGAGATATTGTACACATTGATCAAACCATTGCCATCGCCAGCCACGACGAAGTTGTTATTTAGCGGATGAAAAGCGCAACAATGTATGGGAGTTATACGCGCTTCGGCAATGATTCGAATGCACTGCCCGTTCGACGTGTCCCACAATCTTAAAGTGGTGTCTTTAGATGAAGTCACTATCAAGTCGTTGGAAATAGACCAAGCGAAATCAGTGATTTCCCCTCTGTGTCCTTTAAACACGACCTTTACTTCTGCAACAGGCTCGAGCTCGCCAATTTGCAGAACCCCATCAGACGAAGCAAACGCTAGCTTCGATCTCTCGTCATTCGCGAATTGTACACAGGTTGCTGAAGCACCTGGAGAGGACTCAAATGCGTGGTACACTCCTGTGAACGAATAGTTTTCCGCTATCGTTTTACCGCCGGCCATCGCTCGACTTGCTTCCGCTTGACGTGTCGGTATTACATTGTTAACACTCGCGTGTGCGCTCAGAGTTCCTGGATTTTTGCCTTCCGGAACGATCCCAAGTCGATCTAATCCTGTTGTACTTCCTTTCATACTGACGCTACGCAAGCTAGACATTTCCGACACAGGCCCGTACTTTTGGTTCAAGATCTTGTACCTTATTTTGAGGTAGTGCGTTCGGACAGTGGTGTCGTCCAACGGTTTCTTTGCTTTTTCTCGCAGCAATTGACTACGTCGTCGCAGATACTGGGTTTTGAAATGCGGATCCGACGGCATCCTGTATGCGTTGTATTTTGCGTCTTGTCCTAGAATCTGTTGCCATATTGCGGAATCCATTTCTGATGCCGCATGCGCAGATTTTATTTCATCTTTTGAACGTTGCAGAGCTGAGGTCGTATTGTCTATTATTGATAGTTAACGGATTGATAATTTGTTCTAAGACTACGAATCTAAACTTAATTCGATGGTTACAATCGAAATCAATTATATATATAATTCTCATTAGTTAAAATGTCACACCGACGTAATACAATGAAAAGGTATACATTCAAAACGACTTGGTAAAGCCCACCGAACAAAATTTTGGAGAAAGTCAGACAGAAACCAAAGAAAAGAGAATATTGAAAAAATAGCTCCTGCAAACTCTAAACTGCTATATCCCTACTGGAATCTCGGAACGCTTTGTCTAATAAAACAGGTGACCACTGAGCAGCGATGATTCTCAAGTTGAAGTAATTTAATAAAAAATAAATAAAGAATCGTGTGAGCACATAGTATAGGCTATATACTGGCATGGAGTTGAAATCATCTTTAAACATAGTACAGGATATGCCTATAGTAACAGCACATAGCCCTGTATGGAATTGGCTCACACAATTATCAAGTTTTTATTTACTTTTTATTAAATTACTTCAACTATAGAATCCCCGCTGCTCATCTCTGTTATATTAGGCAAAAGGCAAAACGTACCGAGATTCCAGTAGGGCACATAGTATATGATAAATTTAACGGCTTGACAAACTTCACCTTAAAGGCCGGCGTGCAACTAGCGACCAAGTCGGCGTGATCCTGCGTGCCGTTGACACCGATTCCATACCATACTGGCGGCCTAGGCACTAACATAAGTGTTACCTTCTTTGTTGGTGGTCTTCTGGTATAGCCTACTTACTCAAGTGGTTATGATCTTCATTTTTCTACTACGGTACTAAGTTATATATAACTTCAGTTTTAGGATACGCAACTGACCTTCACTGTAGTCTGATACCACTGTTCAACTTGAGTTTTCTAGGCATAGAATAATTACGGTTATTTGGAAATAGCTACTTCCTATACTTGTACTCGAGTAGAAATTTTTTTTTACTTCAGTAGGCCTACGAACACCGACTTCTTAGCCTACCTCCAGATTAACCAGCCTGAGCAACTGAAGACTGCAAAGTGCAAACTTGAACTGGCCCGGGACGCGGGTCCAGTTTTTCGAAGTCTGTGGTGTGTCATGAAATAGTGCTCCCGCAAATGACTCATTATTCATTAACCTAAAGAAAACACCGGGATGTAAAGCACTCTCACTTTTTTGTTTACGGAATACTGATATCTACACAAACATATACCCGTTCTCCAAGACATCTGGACGAGAAACAGCAGCTGCTTTTATTCCACTGAGCCATACATTTATTCCCACAAATCACAAATTCAGTATTTTTATCCACGACCCGATAGATGGCGCTGTCACACGGTAAGTAAGTAAAGTAAGCAGTGATGACTGATGAGCATCGGAGCGAAGTCGGAGTTTACTTCAGATATTTTTTCGGTGAATTTCGGAGAATTGTAACTTTTGTCTCCGATATCTTTGAATAGCTCTGACCAGAATACACCGATTACAAACCAAAACACAGACAGTTGACACCTTGTAAAGTTGTAATATGACGGGTAACATGCAAAAATCATCATCATCATCATCATCATTGGTTTATTAGCAATTTTATCAGTTCAATACACCACAAAAAATGCGATACAATGAAAAGACAGGAAGATGTCGAAGCGACAAGGAGTAGTCTATGGAATCTGACACCCACCTTGGCCTAGGCGATGTAAAGAGGAGGCATGCACACTGAATGAAAGTAAAGAAGATAGTATAGAAAAAGAATGCGACAAGAAATAGGGCGGCATGTCATGGGAAGCGAGATCGATAGGTCAGTCGTGGTCCGGTAATCTTGAGGATGGACTGTATATATTTAGTAGTAATTGCTTGTATTTCGACTTGAATGTGGACATGCTCGTCGACTGTCGGATGGCCGGCGGGATACAGCTGTTCCACACATCAGGTCCGGCATATTTGATGGAGCGATGATCTTTTCGGTCGATCATATGATATTTGGACGACGTGGACGCGCGTGTGTTGTACTTGTGCGCTTTTGATTCAGAGGTAAAGAAGTCATTGAAATATTCGGGGCAACGACCGCAGTGAAACTGATACATAAACTTGGCGATTTCTAGTTTCCGCATATCTTCTATGTTTAGGACGCCAAATCTCTTCAGCAGCGACTTATTGGATGGGCAGCCAGGCCCCTTTGGAGCCCTAGCTATGATTCGGAGTACTTTATGCTGTAGTTTCTGCAGTGGCTTGAGTGCAGTTTTACTGGCAGCCCCCCAACAGAGGATGCCACAATGTAACTTCGATTGGATTAAGGATTTAAAGAGTATCAGAAGAACCCATGCTGGCATGAAGCGCCCAAGGCTGTAGAACAGGCCGCACTTCGGTGATAATTTAGTTTCTAGGGACTGAATATGACTCTTCCAGGACATGTTCGAGTCCAGTAAAACTCCGAGATATTTGGCACTATCTGTGTTGGAAACGGGCTGACCAGCGATATTAACGGTTAGGTTATTTTTTGAATTTACTGTCAGCAATTGCGATTTCGAGGCGTTTATGCAAAGGTTGTTCTGGGCCGTCCACTCATGGACTTTGGGCATTTGGTCACCAGTCGGGGCATCCAGCTCTGCCGTCGAAGATGCGGAAGAGAGGAGGTGAGTATCATCAGCGAACAGTGTGGTGTTCAATGAGGAGGTTTCAAAAATGTCGTTGACATATAAGGTGAAAAGGACCGGTCCAAGTACTGAGCCCTGGGGCACACCACAGGTCACCGGGTGAGGAGAGGACAAGGTGTCTGAGATCGCAACCATTTGTTGGCGTCCAGTGAGGTAACTTTTCATGAGCTCAAGTTGTGGGCCCCGAAGTCCGTAACGCGCCAATTTCGAGATGAGAATTTTATGATCTACGCAGTCAAACGCTTTTTTTAGGTCGAGAAAAATGCTACATCCCACATTTCGCTTCTCTGAGATATCATAGTACTGTTTGGCCACTGTTAGGAGGGCATGAGCGGTTTGGTGTTTGTTTCGGAAGCCAAATTGTTGAGGGGAAATGACAGACATTTTGGCTAGGAATGAGGACAGGCGGGAGAGGAGCAACTTTTCGAATACAATCCCGATGCATGGGAGAACGGATATCGGACGGTAGTTGGTGACATTAGTTCTATCCCCAGCTTTGTGTACAGGGACTACTCTGGCTTTTTTTAGATAGCTTGGGTAGACTCCATTTTCTATCATGAAGTTGAAAAAAATGGGCCATATATTGACCGATATGCAGGCTTATCATTTTTAAAAACCATGATGGGATTTGGTCATAGCCGTCGGCCTTGTGCGATTTCAGTTTGTGGATGGCTACTTCTACTTCGTATTTGGTCGTAGGTTCAAGCACAATTGACTGGGATATCGATCTCACCTCTGACCTGGCCGACACAGGTTTTGTAATAAAAGAAGCAATATTTGGGCCTACGTTACAAAAATATTCATTGAAGTGATTCGCGATGGCCGCCGGGTCTGAAAGTTTGTTTCCGGTATCCGAATTCACAATTTCCGAAACAGACTTATGGCCTTGTTTTCGATGTAGGAGAGAGTTATGTCCTGACCATGTTTTTCGAGTGTCCTTTATGTGTCTGTTGAAAAATCGGTACAAGTATACCAAGAACCCTACTCTACACGAAGAACACTGTTTGAAATTCGAGAGAATGGTTGTAAAAGAAGTGCATTATGACGGAGCATATAATTTATTGAAGTTTATTTGAACTTATATGGAACAGATGAATTTGACCCCACCAAAAATTGACGTGTAAGCGTAAAGAAAATGGTGGAAATGTAGTGTAGAGTAATCTGAACTTGAGGGTATTAATGTAGTGTACGTGTAACAAGGATAATTGCTAGAAACAACCATAAATTGCCAGGAGGATAATTCGTCGGCCATTTTGATTGAATCGAAATATGAACTCGACGCCGCGGCTATAATCAGCGAACTGCGGCAACATTTTTAAATCTGGCCCGATAGAATGAATATCCGTTAAAAGCTTGTTGACGTGCGAGGCAAATTCAGGAAGTTATAAGGAGTCGAATTTCATAACCGTTGCCATACGGTAAACTCGACACCAAAGAGATGCGATTATAATAAAATACCTAGCAGGCCAAAGGCTCGTCACCAATGTTCCCTAAAATTTTTCACGAGCCTGCGCAAATACGCCAACTCACTACGCCGGCCCTTGGACAGCAGTGCGCAACCAGCCCCCAGAGAGTGATAAACAGAACTTCTGGGGGGCTTTGCCAGCCAGACTCACATCAGGCTACACGCTTTTCACCGCTACTAATCACCTATGTCTGGTCTTCGTTTAGTGGGCGTTCCAACTAAACGCCCGAAGCGCCGAAAAATTTCTATAACTTGGGATCAAAACAGCCAATATCATCAGGAATTGCGTATATTGCTATCAATTTTTATCCTGTCTATGCTCACGTAATCACATTTACAGGTAAAGCTGATCGAGTGAGATGTGTTGGAAAAGGTAGGGCCCCTAAATATAATTAAATATCCTCGGGCATACCCGTTGGCAAAATGACTTCCTTACATCATGCTATTTCGTGACCTCCTATCTGATATGCCAAAAGATATTGAAATATATGGACACAAGTAACTTTGGTTCCACTGCGACGATATGGTGACATATTACGGATTGCTACACAAGACAGATCAACTTACATGCACGAGAATGCACTTGGAACCGAAACATGCGATTGATATAGGCCTATCGCGGTAAAACACTGATGTGATGTCTTAATACCGGCAATGTACTCATCACTATCAAGACATACAGTCAGATATAATGATACGAATATTCAAGTATGAGTGAAGCAGGAACAAGATCAGCGTGTGACCTTATCGACAGAGGATACCCGTTCAAACGAATCAAATAAAATCACGAATTTGTGCTGCTTAGAAGCTGATCTAATGCAACGTTGTACAGCGCTGCATTCCCCGATCAGCGTTTGCAAAGGGATGGATATTTTCAACGATATTGGTGCTTGTACTTGCATATTCTGCATATTACCCGATATCACCATACGTGATCAGATTCGCCCAATGAGGGCTGATTTCGAACATTCGCGGCATGTAATTGTACATTAAATCTTACACTATATTCGTGCCACGCGGAGGCGACTATACATTAGTTTCCCGCAGTTATATTCGAGCTAGCCCGTTGTTATTTATAACTTTGATAAGCCATGTTATTTCGCTATTCCCACTAAGGATTGCGCTATTGATATGATGTTAGACAGTATCGTATTTGTGGATTAAATGTTATGAAGCTTGCGTTGTACACAAAAAATTGGAGGTCTATATCTACGTTAAAGGGAACGGGTGCGAGTGTTAGATCAAGGTCGTGTAATACCTGTATGGCCCGGGCCGGATCAGACTGGTACTGCACCGGGTCCAAGCTGGCTTATATCATAAAATTGGATCACTGATCATGCAACGGTAAATCTCACCGACCCCAAATTAAAATGAGAAAATGGGCGTCAGTATCAATGAAGTGCGAGTCGGGGTTTAATTATCACGCTTAGATTGGGTGCGCGATCTTCTAATTCTCTGTTGTATTGGAGATGGGTTCCTTTGCCTAAATATCAGCTGATCTTCAGAAGTGCTGACGTACAAGCTAGTATGATCAAAGCCGCATACTGCGAAATTATCAAGAATTATTTGTGTGCGAGGTGGGCTTTGAGATCGGATGTGCGGCAGTTTAGCTGGTTGCGGACGGAACATGAGATAACGATGTTGCCTGCCATATGGTTGCTACATAACGAAACTCGCGCGAAACGACTACTTCCTGACCAAAAAACTAGAGTCCTATCGATCTAAGGGAGCTGAGATAAAATAAACGCACACTCAACCCATGCACCCAGCATAATTTTATAGGGATTTATTTTGCAGTTATTTATTCTTTCGAGGCAAATCAAAAGGAATGTACCCCTCGCTCCAGTAACCGGAAATATCAACTGTAAGGCGATATTATTCGTCATGAATGCTGGGGTGCTTCGTGGATCTTGGCCATATGCAAGTGGTCTGATCTTAGCATTGCGACATTGTCTCTAACATGAACCTTGCGCGCCGTTAGTGGTGAGCGCGAACAATCTCGAATGACATGATTTACGAGCAGTGCTTGGCCAAGTTATATCCTGAGAATAGCGCCAAGAAAGGCCCAGTTGTAAGATAAAAGATCCATGAACTTGTCATGCCTAAATGTAACGCAAAAAGAATGATTACTAAGACATGTGTAATTCAACTTGTGTACCATAAACCAATTTATGAAAAGCTCGATGGCAATTTGTGCGCGAATAATGAAGCAACAGCGCCCGCTGGCGGCTTTAAGAAATAGGTAAGCGATAGGGGTCCCTTTTGATAAAAAAGGGGGCTAAATGTGATTCTCAAAGTCGGCGCTTCAGCTCATTATGGGTTGACGGGGCTTGATTCGTAAAGGGTACGCCCCTGACACCGAAAGGGTACTGAGATCTCGGAGTTTTGACTAAGTCTCGCCCAGAAATCTGAATTGAAATATTTCCGTGATTATGGGCGTGTTGCGCAGGGAGGCTGAATAACCTGGGTCGCCTGATTGACAATAGAAAAAGTAAAGTGTTTCCCTGAGCGGGGAAAAGGTGATTGCCGCAAGCGGGGCACTGCAAATTATTGTGTTGTCGCTAAATCAAAATGGCGCCTGAAATTTTCATTCAAAATGGCGCTGCTAGGACCGAAACTGCGGACCCTCGAGTTGCGCGCGAGTCATGGCTCGTGGTCATTGATAAAGCCGAAGGCGGACCAAATTGGGCACGCCGACAGGATGTTTAACAGCTTTGTAGCCAGAGAACAATTGGTCAATTGCCACCAGCTGGAACACGAATAATTTCTCATAAAAAGTATAGAGAGGAATGACTCGTTACGAGCTAGGCCCGAAATTAGTTTCCAGCTATTAAGGAGAGGAAGCTCTGGTTTATCTTTTGAGTCGGAGACCCATATAATCGGCCGCACAGCACAGCCCAATTCAGTCCGATTTTTGGGCTCGAACACGACGCAGCAGAGTTGAAGCTTAAGAAAGAAACGTAGCTACGCGCGGGACTGCGGCTGACACCAGGGTTATACGCCCAAGATCAAGGCACGGGTTGAGTACTCTAGAATTATTTCATGTCGAATGTAGCAATGCTAACGCAGTTGCGGTCATAAAAGGGTGGAGCCTTGATCGGCTGTCTACGCGCTTGAAGTAGTGCGCATTAAATCGTCTTGTCAGTGCACCACACCAAATATGCTTCCGATTGTAAAATCTCGGCCTGTACTTCCTTTGGTGACCATGTCGATTGCCCTAAATCGTGTTGGCCCTTTCAGTATGAATCTGAGCCCCTGTGCTCACAGATGTGAGCGGCTTAAGGTAAAAGTTCGGGGACAGCCTGCGGGCCGCTTGCGCCCGTGCCTATGCTTCGGACGAGCCGCGGCGAAATTTGGACATTCCAAGTGTTTAAACAAAATATTTAAAGGCCACGTGCCTTTCAAGTAAAAGGTTGAAGTTCGCTCTAAAGTTGCTGTGGAAATCCTGGCGAATTTCGC
The DNA here is from genome assembly GCF_051294905.1 of Botryllus schlosseri. Classification (NCBI taxonomy): domain Eukaryota; kingdom Metazoa; phylum Chordata; class Ascidiacea; order Stolidobranchia; family Styelidae; genus Botryllus; species Botryllus schlosseri. The sequence continues at coordinate 18,627,180 of NC_137245.1, read as the reverse complement.
CCTAATATAACTCTCAATATTACAAATTACGGTTGGCATAAGGCGATGCTCATGGAATGTCTGTTGTTTTTTTCATGTCCAACGTAAAATATTATCATAAGTAATGTGGATTTTTTGGCGGTTGTGGGATTCTCGTTTATGAAAACCCGTCGAAGGGTACCCACTTGAAATTAATATATTAATATCCCTATTATTAATGCCGCGGCCGCAGCACCTCCAAGACTTGGGAGAGAGGCTTGCGAGCATGTCCGAATTGGGGCCTCTGGATAGAACAGGAAGGCGTGAAATGATAAAATAATTAATTGGTTAAGGTAGGCTGCCGTTTGTCAAGTGTGGGAATGTGTCTGATTTAGTGCATGCTAATTATTGTTTTTCAATAACCTTTTTAGGCGATTACTGTCAACAGGTAGGCCTACCCGGGATCATGAATGTCCGAATATTATTATGTAGGCCTATCCTGGGAGACTAGGCTGGGAAATGCGCGGGGTCCCGCTTGGAGGTGTTGCGTTAACTACGGCGATTTACGAGCGCTGCCGAGCAGACCTTACACTAAGTAAGGAATATGCACCTGCCATCCGGTGGGTTCATATCAGCTTCAAATCGGAAGTGAGTCAGGTTGAGTAAAATACTTACGGCACGTTTTGGTAGCTGGCAACCTCCAGACGGGCGATTAGTCCCTGGAGCAAAGCCTTCATTGCGAGCTTGTGGACAGATGCGAGCGACGCGATGGGCTGGGCCTTTATTGTCTCAAGTTCAAGATGGGCTTTGTTCCAAAGCGTATAGTTAGTTAACGTATAAGTTAGTTACGGATAATTCCATTCTTAGATGATTGCACGGCAATCCGGGCCCAGGAACCAGTAACTCGCCTCGGTAGCGGGAAGCCTTACGTCTACCGCAAATAGGTGCAGTAGGATCCGCAGAGCAGGCATTGCATAGCCGCTCGCAGGACCACTGTACATATCGAGCGAGTTCTAGGCTACGGCCTGGGGAAATTTTGTAGAGCGTAGATAGGGATAGGCTGAACCAAGGACTGTAACGCCCCAGGTTCAATACGAACCCTAAAACCCGCAAGGATGGGTAACAATCTAATGTTCTAGCGCAGAGCCGGGCCACGTGTGGCCCGCAAGAGAGTTTGGGGTGGCGCGTGTGGTGATTTGCGAAATTAGTAAGGTTGTTAGGGGTGGATTGCGCGGATTGTGAACTTGTAGGGCCGACCAGAACTTGATTGGTCTGGCCGCCGCCGTTGGGACGTGATAGCTAGGGTGTCAGTTCCGACGCGTTCCCAGATCCATGAGGCGGTCGCATTTTGGTGGATCTTCATACACTACTATAAAGCGGAATAATTTGCGATAGATTTATCAAAAGTAAAGATTGTCTACACGCTTTGCGCAACACGTTGTCACTCGATTTCTTACTTTTAATAAGGTTACAAAAACGCCTAATGTGTCAGTTTGAGTCGAATTACATTCGCGGTTGCGAGACTAAGTGTCGTTCGGATTATGCGGCCTCCGTTTGCACTCGCAGAAAGACCTCGAATATGAAAACTAGGCACGAACTGCATTTGTAACTGTGATAATATTCACCCGCTTTTTCGACATTCTTTCTCTACAAAATGAGTTCTGACTATTCGGTGCTTTGTTTAATGCGAACGCCAATACAATTGCCTGAAAATTTCAAATGGGCTCTTCTGAAATGCGATGCAGTTGAATTGAGTGACAAATTTCATACAAAGAGCATATCGACAAAGGGTACGTTCTTGAAATTGGTCTTTATCGCAACTTGAATAGCAATGCAAAAGGAATTGCATCAAATTTTGGAAGCTCGTGCGCCTGTGAACAATAGTTGCGAGCAATGAAATTCACGAAGAGCAAGCTAAGATCACGTATTTCTGACGTCAATTTTGAATATGGTCTGATTCTTCTTTCATTTGACTCGTTACCAGAAGTTGAAAACCTCTCACAAACCAAGCTGCGTCAATTGTCACAATTATTCTGTGTTGTTAAGGTGTAAATACATGTGTCTTCTGATTGGTATGATTGAGATCGCAGCAATGTAGGATAATATACCGAAGTGAGCGTAACCAATTAATTTGTCCTACACCCAGTTGGCAAAGTGTAGTGACTTTGCATCATCATGCATACTTCGAAAATTCAATTTGGCTTGAATGGTGACTTGACGGTACTTGGCTGGGCTCGGGTCGAAATGTGTAATGTCTCAAGGTGACTCGTGACTCGAAGGTGGTGGTTTGATCTCCACACTGTTCTGAGGTCACAAGAGTTTATGGTTATAGCTATTCTGGAACACAGTGCAACTGTATAAAAAGTGATAGTCGTTTTGAATTCAAATAAAGGGAACACTGAAAGACAGAGAGGGTCCGAATTATATGACAATTGCTAAAGAAAAGAAAAACTGACTTATGGATGATATCAGCAGAGGTGGCCAAAGTAGTCAAGAAAGCTACTCAAGTAGAAGTAGGAGTAGCGACGGAAAAATCTACTCAAGTACAAGTAGAAGTACTTCTTCAATAAGCCACCTAAAACTACTTGAAGTAGAAGTAGAATTAACTGACTTTATATCTACTCAAGTAAGTAAGTAGTTTTGAAAACAGTCTTAATTCGTTCGCATGGACTGTCAAAAGCTGCGAATTGAGCTATGCGGCCTGTGCAGGGAGCTTGATTCGTATTGATGCATCCCAGGAGGTATCAACTTTCGACATAATAACTATTGTTTCGCATCATGGGATGCAAATTATAGTACTGATATGAAAATGCGATACTTATCTTTTGTTTACTGGAACACCCCATTTTTAGAGAATATCATGGGATGGCGCCCTACCCCATATTATAAGGCCACAAGTTTAGGCGAAGAGCAATACGTAGAAAATGTATCGGATACGGTTACATCACTTTGCGTGATTATTATACGTTAATTAAAATGAAATACAAATACCACTTCTAAAAAGCGGAGAATATATTTCCTGTATTTTGTCTACAAAGCTTAAAAGGTCATCTGCTAAAACAGGTGTAACGTTCAAAAAAGCTGGATTTTCCAGATTATCAAGACACGTAAGGGGCTGCTAGATTACAATATGATAGGCAATTGCTAGATTGTGAAGCGGTAGTTTCAAACGTTGTGGTGGGCCATATTTACTGTGATGAAATATTTGATAAGGACGACAATGCGGTGTGTGAGGAACCAAGCAATCCGGTACCTAAATTACATTCACTGATACTTTCACGAAAACATATTTGTCACTCCATTACTACTATGCGCGAAGCGCAATAAAATTCCTGGGCTTTACTTGACTCTTATGAATATTAAATGTTGGTACTCCATGAAAACAGCCGCGGAATTCCTCAAGTTATCGTTCGTATTGGGGAATTAGACTACTTCTACTTGACAAACTGAAAATAGCGAAAAGTAAGTAAGTAGATCACAAAATATTACGAAGTAGAAGTAGAAGTAGAAAAAATCAGATCTACTTGAATAAGTACCAGAAGTAGAGGAAAACTACTTGAGTACTTCCAAAAAGTAGAAGTACTTCGTGACTGACCACCTCTGGATATCAGTCATATTCTGTTGTAATTCGAATGGGTGATGACATATGAAATCCTTCGCGAATATTGCCGTTTGTTCTCAAACATGCGCGGTATATAGTCCTAGTCGCCATGGATGAAAGAAAGAAGGCTACACCATATTAACACATTTTATCGATAGTATTCAAAACGGATCATGCTTAACGGCATTGATCCATATCTGCAGAAACCCGCTCGAATAATCAATACGAAAAGTATGTAATTCATTTACGCGAAAATTTGAGTAGGACAGTTAGTATAGTTTAATTAAAGTCCAGAGATACTAATGTCTAGAGATATAAAAGCAGGAAATGACGAGTGCTTATGCCGCGTCTAGTCAATCAGTTTTAATAATATTTTCATCATTTCAAAACACCACGAAACTGCGATCCAGGGCAGTCGTACTAACTATCCTGTCGCGTGTAGTAATTAGCTGCGACAGATTTGGCGAGATGAAAGTGTCTAGTTGAAAGTGAGCCTGACTCCAATCAAGGTTTGAATATGCCGAAAAACACTCTATTATTTCGTGTAAGCTTACATGGGCCGAACTATAGGACCAAGGATTAGTGAGGATGAAAAATAATCACTAGCAGCGATAAAGTTTCCGTAGGGTATGTTGCGGCGTTGTAAATGTGTGGTATCGCAGTGCGTCAATAAATATGTGCCGTTCGCTGTGCATATTTATGCCGACAATAAGGCGGGTGCCTTTGTACCTAGATATTCCATGGTTTTGTCAGCATTTTAGAGCATTCTTGTTTAGTGTTTTTGAGGACAATTTACCTCGCTGACGTAAGATGAAACGCACTAACTCAAGAATAGCGTCAGAAATATACCCACTTGTCGCATTAAGTAATAACAAGGACAAAGTCAAATTGGATTTATTATTGGTACTGCAAGCAGGCGACTCAAACCAGGCTTGGACAACTAAATAATTCTAGTCGTCTAATCTCACGGAATTAGAGCGAAATGCCAGTAATATAATTTTAATCTAATTTGGAAAAAGCTGCGTAGCTCTAATTCTAATTTTAACATAATTTGAAAAAGCTGTGTAGCTCTAAATCTCATCTAATTTGGAAAAGCTGAAAATTTTCTAGTAGTCTGGGTCTAACTCGAAATGAAAATATATTTACCTATATCTGAACGTCACAAGCGCTACTATTCCGGCAAGGTCAATACACTCAATACCATTCTGATCAGGACGTCAATGCCCCTGTGGAGACGCTGTAAATGGTCACGGAGCAGCGAGCCAGTTCGTTGGCTACTGTGTCCATTTTGTGTTGTCATGTATATCGGGGCCTTGTGTCGATTTTACGTCCTAGCGCTGAAGCGCCAGTATAGTTGCCGGCTATCTAATCGCAAACAACAATGTCAACGGATTTCCAATTGCTACCTCGATACCTTTGGTGCTAGACCTTGGAGAAGATCGACTAATATTCCAAAAGTTTAGGGCTACATATTGTGATTAATAAACATCGATACCTTGGTCACTAACTAGGATTAATAAAGGAGTATAATGTAACCGGAATTACTAGGCCTATAACATTAGGAATACTTCAGGCCAGTACTGCTAATATAAAGACCTTAGAAAAGTAACCCATGGTTGAACTTATCCACACATTCGTTTTTCGAAACTGATGTGTCGATGATGGAAAATGACGCCTAAAACCCGCTTTGTCCGCGTATTCACTTTACGAAGTGAATGCGCCTGACGAACGCCATTTTGTCGCATTGCAATCATTACGTGTACGAACTATGAAAGTTTACTGTATTGGCAAAAATCAATCTGCAAAAGGGTATTTTCATGTGAGGGTTTACTATGACGTATTATTGCAACGTGACGCCTATCTTTCTTATATTGTTCAAGTACTGCATTTACCTAATCTTTGACATCTACCATCATATTGCTTTAAGATGAAGCTAACATGTCTTAGATATGGGTATAAGTTATGAACATTTAATATGAGAATAGTTGGTTGTTACTGCGGTAATTTAATAGCGAATACTACAACTGTAGGTATTAATAAGGCGTCATAACTGACCCCGCCCCTATACTAGTGTCAGGACCCTTCACCCCAACGGGACAAAAGTTTGAAAATTTGATGTGTAATGGACCATAAGACGATAGTAACATGGGTATTTAAAGACCTCTTGGGGTAACGCATTGGAGCATATGTGAGTTCGAAATTCGCGATAAGCCTAGTCTATTGCCTATGAAGCACGATATATACGAATGAATAAAAAAGCTTAAGCACACCAATACTGGAGATTAAGGAATATAGCATGATTACAATTGGGATATTGGTTCACATATGACTATTATAAGTGAGATGGTATCATTTTGTGCTTATCTGGGACTGTGTCGTATGCATGTTAGGTGTTAGCTATACCATCAGTTTGCTTTACCAAAAATGGCGCCACCATTTTTTCATGTATGCGAGCTTTTACAGTGAGCCGAAGTATGACTGATATATGTACGCATATCTATGCCATGTATGATGTCCATATGAATTGTACAATCAGTTGTAGTATCCAATTATTGCATATAAAGACGACATCGGTGCGTCCGCTAGTTTCGGCGAACTTGTGACTCTATGCCAAGTAAATCCGCCAGTCTGAAACAGAGCCCCAAACGAAGCATCCAGTAGCAGACTATATCCAGAAAACCGGACATTGACGGAGGCATTGTGAAGGGGTTTGACGTCTTTTGAGATTGAAGGGTGATGTTCCGATGTCCCTCTGAAAAATCTTGACATGCTATTGATTGGATCGGCTGCTTGCTGCAGTTGCCAAGTATACAGAAATAAAGCAGCGCGATGAAATGGGTGCGACTGCTAACCGAAATTGCAATGCATACATAAATGAAGCAGCTCGATCAAATTTGCTGGAATCGCTCCATAACGCCGATGAGCTAAAGATGGAAAGAGCCAAGAACATAGAGGTATTGCATTCGGGATATCGTTACAACGAACCCTCAACAAACCCTGCGTTCTGTTGGACTTGGAATGCCCGATCTCCGAATCGACAGCACGCGAGTAGGCTACTTGATGATCCTAAGTAGTAACGACTCAAACAAGGGGTCGGTTCCTGGACTAATTGCAGTTTGATATCTGCATCTGGAAGACTGGGGAACTCTTATAAACAAGGTGGTCGGCAAATTGGTCAACTTGAACTCTGTGTGGTATTGTTTTTTTGTGGCATCGATTGGCATATTTTTTGTATATTTTATGCATGTATATTGTCGGCAGGAAATACCGTCACATTTATGGTGTAAACACACCTTGGAGTATTGAACTGTTATTAATCGTGCATGAATATGAATAGGTTAAATCTTGACTCGTGTTGTGATTGACGTATGTTCCGTGTGCCAACTTAACCGAGTTTTGCATAGATACTTCATTGCTGTCTGCATGATAATTATTGGAATATGTTGGTTGAATTAAGCCAAGGGGCTTGTCTATTGTATGAATAGTTTGAGCCGCTGGACCTTCCAAGGTCACTGCTTCGTTCGATCAATCTGCAACCAATGCTGCAATCAACGTCGACAAAACTGGGTTGTATAAGGGGTGTGGGAAAATGTGGAAAAGCCAGGAGATGTGGTTGAGCTCTGTGAAGTAAATCGAACCAAGTGTGGAATACTTGCATGGCAAGCGCCATGAAGCTACACTCTAATCAAATGGAGGCACCAACTGAACTTCTTCCAGGGCTGAACGTCATTTCTTGGCAATTTCAGTGGACGGGGGAGAGTCTGAAGACGAACACATCGATTACCTCCTTACTATCTGCGAACGCCAATCTATGAAAAGAAAGGATCGTCGAAGGATCACTACTGGGGTTTTCTGCGCCGACACGGGAAGCGTCCTCAAATTGAAAAACGTCGTAGAAACCTAATACCCGCCAAGCTGGAAAGAGCGGCAACCTATAGACATGAAACTACGTGATATAGGTGACTCCTCCCACGTTGACTCCTTAGTAATAATCAATTTCGACGGACTGTCGGCTCCATTTGCGATCGAGAAAGGAGACCTCTCGATATTGTAGGTCTAAAATGGATTGATCATGTACAACAATTACCAAACATAGCGACTGAATTTGAATCCCCGCCTAATGCAAACGAAGAGTTGTCTTTAGTAACGCTTCATGACGAGATCTCGTGTGATCAGCGGGACGGAACCAAAGTCGGAAGCAGTCTTCGCGACACTGTAACCGATGATGGGTTGATGGAAGCTGCAAATCAAATAAGCGTCGAGTCGGCACGTTGTCTGTGTCGCCGCAGGCCGTTGCCGCTGGCGCAAGTGTCGAGATGGTAATCACCACTGGCGCGAAATGTGTCGAGTCAGGAATCCCTGCTGGCACCAATCATAAATACGCCGATCTTACGACGGCAACTGTCTTACATTCTTTCCCAAAAGGTCAAAAAAATATGGGAAATCCCTAGTGTTCGGTCAGGTAGCCCCTGCTGGCACTAGTCGAGAAAGTGTCGGGTCAGTTAGCACTGCTGGCACTAACTAAAGATGTGTCGAGTCAGGAATCCCTGCTGGCACCATTAATGAAGACGTCGAGCGCGGAATCCCGGCTGGCGTAAATAAGGACCTGCACGAGAAAACTGGTCCTAAATGCTCTCGTGGATGCACTTGTCCGAATAACTGTAATGATTCGGCACATAGATGCATGACGACAGCCACAGTCATGAGTACTACCCCAAAAGGTTTAAACAAAGCAGCTATTGCCGGTCAACCGGATACACGCCCGGTCATGTCCGGCAAGGAGTCTGGGGATTTTAAGATGCACGTCTCCCCAGAAACGGGCCCCGGCGGCGACCGAATCCGCCGGCGTGACGGTAGGCGTGGGCACGCGCCGAGATCAGAGGTCAGATTGAATAGGTTGGGAATCCCCGCTGACAACGAAGAGCCTCGCCCTCTCTCCACCAACACCAAAACCCCGTTCATCACGAGATTTGCATTGGGCCAATAACTGGCCCAATTACTATGTAGCCTAACCTTACAGCAAGAAACCAGTCCCAGCGTGAAGACGGAACTCGAAAGTCTCTGTGCACAATCGGTAGCACTGGCGAAACTGTCATACAAACCTCCTGACTTTTGACTGGCCTAGAAATTATCGCCATTCCTGAAGGAGTCTTGACAGCCGTTTATGATCCATTTGCTTCCGAACTTGATAGCCTGCGGGGCCAACTCAGCGCCCCCCAATCCATGAAATACCAATGCGACATCGGACGTAAGGACCCATCGACTAAGCCTTCGTTTCTGGCCCTTATAACCTGACGCGGGAGGGTCAGGCGAAGGCACTAAAGGAAGCAATAGATATAATACCTGATTTTGGTATTATTGAACAAGGTTTTGCCGAATGAAAATTGGCTATTTTTGTTGTTCATGACAAAACGAATGAAAGACTACAAGACAAGGCGAGCCGCACTCGATAGTAACAAGAAAACCCCCTTCCCAAGAAGTGTACATGATCGCTTACTACAGTTAGACGTGGGTAACTCCAGCGGCGAAAGCCCATGATCCATGCACTACAACGCTGAAACACCTACTACCCATAGCTCTGGCATGGCGGATGGAAACGACGCTGGTGCAAGTTACACAATCGCAACCGATGCATGTAAAAAAAGACAAACTGTGACTGCTCATGGGAGGCAGCAGTTGCAAACTCGCACACGTAACCAACCCGAGGAAACGATGCAAACCAGCGGTGAAGCACCAATGACAACGCGTGTACTTCCAGTTACCACTGCGGACGCTCTGCAGGACTCCACGGATGACGGCGGAATTGGAATCGGAGCGTACTACCAAGATCCGGATCACAACCATAAGGCAAGTACCGAAACATTCATTTTGTATTTATCAGGAGACAACAACGACGACTCATCCACGAAGAGTGTCGAACTAATGACTACTATCTTGACGTCAACGATGGATGACGCATCGCTATAGACTGGGCAGAAGAACATCAAGGGCTCGAAACGTCCGCACCTGAATATCCCCGACTATCAAGAACCACCGTGGGAAAGACAACCCCAAATTCGACTGATTCGAGCTATACTCGACGGCTACACAAAATGGTGAGGATGGAAGGCGGATATAAGGTAGGAGGCTTATCTTTCACCGATAGGATGATTATGGAAGGTGCGAAACTGATACCTACACTGGAACCAGTGGCTTTAATAATGGCGGTAACAGGGTTGATTGCTCTGTTGAGTGTGATATGGGTAAGTTATATAAAGTGTCGTCGACGTAGAACCTTAAGTCGCACTAGGAACACGAGGAGACGAAACGGAGCAGAGCAAAGGATGGCGATAAGAGTACTACGGAACACAACGGAGAATTACCGAATTTGAAGGTAACAGAATTGGTTCTTAAAATTTACTTGTAAATACAAGATGTATGAAGTTTGTATAGGAAAGTAGTGAAGTGTGATGTTATAATTGTGGTAAATCGTTAAGTAAAATTAAGATAGGTATCAGGCGTACAAAAATAATCCCGGCGACGCATGGTTTGTAATAAGTTTCAAGTGAAGTATTTTACGTAATGGGCGTAAACGGAAAAAACTGAAACCTCGTAACTAGATTTAAGCTGAGTCATGATAAGCTAGTTATGTAACGTAGAAAAATAAGAAAGGCAGTGCATCGTTTATAATAGGTATCAAGGGAAGTATTTTACGTAATGGGCGTAAACGGAAAAAACTGAAACCTCGTAACTAGAAATCTGCTGAGGTGTGAAATATCAAATCGAGAGAACAATAAAAGAAAAAGGTTGACGTGTGAAAAGATTGAGTCAATAAGGTGATCACCATGAACGGGTAATGTTGGTGTATAGTGCACTAGTTCCGAAAAATCTCTCTTTGTACTTTGCTTTTGCCTTGGAAATGAGATGCACGGTGCGATTCCTGAAACGTCGAAATCTTTCTCGTTCATGTTCTGGGCAGTTCTTGGTGTCTATTCGGTTATGCCACCGGTTACGTTTACGGATAAGTTGAATCAGCTTTGTGGTCATCCACGGATTTCGCTTCAATTTTCTTTGACTTCTCGAAAGGCGCTGTAGAGGTGCAAATTGTTCCAGCAGTGATTTGATAGCAGACATAAACTCTACAAATGCCAAGTGCATGAAAATCAGCCATCTGCACTGCAATTGGGGACTGGAGAGTAAACAATACTATGAGGCCAACCATATTATCAGATGTACCATGTTGTACCATGTGTACCATGTACCATGCTTGCCATTGTTTCGGATACTTGACGAGATTGGACGGAGTATCTCGGAGTCTGGGATTGAGCTCTTCGGCGTCGGAGGGAGTTTTCCTCAGACACTAAAGTTGTCGGAGGGATTCGGAGTCTCGAAAAGCACTATCCGCTCATCACTGTAAGTTAGGGTTACCATATTTCTGCGAACCAAATTGCGGACACTCTTCAGTGCCCACTAGTGGTTTTCAAAATGAGTTATGACGTCACACAAGCAAAGCTATTTGCTCATAAACCAGAGGTGGTGACGATCCAGTTCAGGAGTATGTGGCTGTGTGTTGCGTAACCGAGACCGAACGCACATGTTTCCAGCCCTTTCCCGCCCACGCTATAGGGTATTCGATGCAACTTCTGGGGGGGGGGGGGGGGGGGTGCTTAATTGTTACATGAATCTGGTTTCTATATGCATCTGGTCGTTAAATTTTTTGAATGAATTCTGTCAATAATACTGGTTGTTCCATACTCTCTGCCCACATGATCAGAGTTAGCGGTAGAGCTGGTGGAGGATGATGAGTTCGAAAATACAGGTAGCGTATTTGTACAATGTACATGTACATCGTTAAGTCACGTTCATGTCCTACGATAAGATTGTTCATCAGCCTTATGCCGGTGCGCACCACGGAGCTTTATAAACACCCCAGATCCAGTTGTTTCCAACCTTTATATTTTTTTACGACTCCATCTCCAATTTGAAAATGTTTCGTGGCCCATATCAAAATTTGACTAGCTCATTACTTAAAGAAGTCAGCACCTATGCCCAGACTTGCTCACGGGCTATTTTTGGAAGCTGTTCAACATATTCGCAAACCCCAGAATAAAGGCAAACGACCCCACGTTTGGAACCAGTATCTTTGAATAAAGCATTTAAACGGCCTTAACGGTCTCTTACCGTTCTCCTAATTGCGATTACAATTAGGCTTATTCCAGTAAATGAAGGTTGTTTTTATTTATATTGTATTGAAGATTTTGCGAGGGTTGTAGTCTCAATATTAAAATCAATAAATGTGATAGTAAATCGCGCGGAGAGCGAACAAAAACAACATGCATCAGCATAAATAGTCCCAAAAATAATGTTTTTATGTTGATTTACGAAAAAATTATGAGCCTACATCAAGTCTTCAAAATTCCGGACATTTGGCAAATTTTAGAAATTCCTCCCGGACGCTAGTTTGAACAGTGAAATTCCGGACATGTCCGGGAAATTCCGGACATATGGCAACCCTAAAAGTAACTAAAGTAAGTACCATGGTAAGAAACGTGCTGCCACCACTGAGCTATAAACACTTGCCAGTATTTCGACCTTTCCAGCAACATTTGAGCCGTGGATTTTATGGTTGTGGGTCGAAAATGGTGTTCGCAAGTGATTCTGATCTAAAAAGTTACTCTTCTCAAAATATGATGACTTGGTACCGGTTTGAAACCAGAACCGTTGCTTCCTTTGCAGTCCATTGGTACATTCGCTGCTGAAAAACACGTCTGAGAAGTGAAGAAGAGTGTATACAGGAGTGGAAAAGTGGAGTGGAACTGGAACACAGGTTCTGAATTGGGCTATCTCTAATGTGAGCTCCGGTGATTGCCTGGGTCTGCCTGCAACAGCTTTCTTCACGGTTCGTGATGAAATCGTCTGATGGCAGTATCCGATCCGCCGGTCGTGCGTTTGACTATAGAGATTGGAGGATGGAGTGACGACTTATCTAAATGCCCCATTGATATTCATCCATTGATGTTCATCCGAGACATATTTTGTTGGCGTGATTCTGCAGTAACTATCTAGTTAAAATGGATATTTATGGTATTATTGCAGTTAATACTTTTAATATTTGATATTGTAATAGTACTAGTGCATATTCGCACAGAAATACTCATAATAATTAAACTGCACTATTTATACACTGGGGGCAATAATTTTTAACTCCCTTTTAGATCGTTCATGCTCCGCTTTGCGTAGTGAACAACGCATTGTTACGAGCACGACTATCAATCCCTTGTGAAATTCAGATGGTGAAAGCAGGGATATCTTGAAACTCTAGATATCCTGAAACTTCTAGATATCCCTGGGTGAAAGTTGGAGAAGTTGTTGATAATAACGCATATTTGTCGATGGAATGGGTTGGCATATAGGAGGTTGAATAGTTATAAAGGAATGTCATACAAATTTGATGTCTTAATATGGTTTTATAATTATAGGCTGATTTTGGATACTTGCGTGAAGGACTTGCGTTTAATCTCGTGAATCTGCCATGTATTCTAACTTCCCGACGAGAAAATCTCGAAATTGGCGCGTTACGGACTTCGGGGCCCACAACTTGAGCTCATGAAAAGTTACCTCACTGGACGCCAACAAATGGTTGCCATCTCAGACACCTTGTCCTCTCCTCACCCGGTGACCTGTGGTGTGCCCCAGGGCTCAGTACTTCGACCAGTCCTTTCCACCTTATATGTCAACGACATTTTTGAAACCTCCTCATTGAACACCACACTGTTCGCTGATGATACTCACCTCCTCTCTTCCGCATCTTCGACGGCAGAGCTGGATGCCCTGACTGGTGACCAAATGCCCAAAGTCCATGAGTGGACGGCCCAGAACAACCTTTGCATAAACGCCTCGAAATCGCAATTGCTGACAGTAAATTCAAAAATTAACCTAACCGTTAATATCGCTGGTCAGCCCGTTTCCAACACAGATAATGCCAAATATCTCGGAGTTTTACTGGACTCGAACATGTCCTGGAAGAGTCATATTCAGTCCCTAGAAACTAAATTATCACCGAAGTGCGGCCTGTTCTACAGCCTTGGGCGCTTCATGCCAGCATGGGTTCTTCTGATACTCTTCAAATCCTTAATCCAATCGAAGTTACATTATGGCATCCTCTGTTGGGGGGCTGCCAGTAAAACTGCACTCAAGCCACTGCAGAAACTACAGCATAAAGTACTCCGAATCATAGCTAGGGCCCCAAAGGGTCCTGGCTGCCCATCCAATAAGTCGCTGCTGAAGAGATTCGGCGTCCTAAACATAGAAGATATGCGGAAACTAGAAATCGCCAAGTTTATGTATCAGTTTCACTGCGGTCGTTGCCCCGAATATTTCACTGACTTCTTTACCTCTGAATCAAAAGCGCACAAGTACAACACACGCGCGTCCACGTCGTCCAAATATCATATGATCGACCGAAAAGATCATCGCTCCATCAAATATGCCGGACCTGCTGTGTGGAACAGTATCCCACCGGCCATCCGACAGTCGACGAGCATGTCCACATTCAAGTCGAAATACAAGCAATTACTAATAAATAAGTACAGTCCATCCTCAAGATTACCGGACCACGACTGACCTATCGATCTCGCTTCCCATGACATATGCCGCCCTATTTCTTGTCGCATTATTTTTCTATACTATCTTCTCTACTTTCATTCAGTGTGCATGCCTCCTCTTTACACCGCCTAGGCCAAGGTGGGTGTCAGATTCCATAGACTACTCCTTGTTGCTTCGACATCTTCCTGTCTTTTCATTGTATCGCATTTTTGTGGTGTATTGAACTGATAAAATTGCTAATAAACCAATGATGATAAAATAGAAGTCATTATTTTACCGCATTCGATGTTGTTGATCGGATAGGCTAGCTAGCTAGCGGTTGCCTCCTTCGATTATATCTGCTAGCGGGCATTGCTGTGATATTATCTAGAACCAGTGAGCCATCTTCTTGTACCTAGCCGGTATTTTAATTATTATTTGAGTAGCGCAACGGAAATAAAGTTCTGAATGTTATGTTTGGGCAGAAGTTTTGATTCCTTTATAACATATACTAAACGTGATAGTTATGGCCGAATAATCATAGTGGGAGGATTGGGAATCAATCGACCAGGAGGAATTTCCCAATGCTTTGAAGGAATGGATGAGTGAAGTGGAATCAGTTGTGGCGTACGTGGCATATTCCCCACCGTGACGGAACTCAATAAGCATGGGAAAGTGCATAAACTCCCGTCACCAACTGAGCAAATTGACATCGACCGAGTAATTGACATTTTGAAGATTGCTTACCACAATCGTTATTCTATTTACAAGTTTGGGCCACGGCTTGAGGAATTGGATTTAAATCTTGTTGTTCCACTTGTCAGGCGCGCTTGAATGCTGTGTTCTGTGACATTGGTACTGATGGCATATCTACCATACTACTACCCCGAGCTACCATACCCCAAATTTTGCTGTTCAAATCCGCAGCTGATTGAACCAAATCTGGAATATGTTTGTGCCTCTCTGTCACTGGCAACTCTTTTCTTGGAAAACGGATCTTCCTTACTTTTTATATGAATGAACATATCAATTGGAATCGTTTGGTGCATTGGTTTCTTCATCTGAGTGAGAGATACCACGCACACCTTTATGAACATCTTTCAGGCAATAAATTTAGCTTAGGCAGATCTCCCATTTTGAGTTGCTTTCTGGTTTTCAGCTGAATGATGTCAGACTCCTCAAAATGATTCTCGCAGATCTCGGCTCTATTGTAAATTGCCCTAGCTGTTAATTCGGTTGAAGTTGAGACAGCTGCTAGCTTACTTCTCCAGCGACATATTGATACGCGGATTATTCACATAGCTACATCCAGTGGTGGCTTTTGGGGTGGGCGAGGTGGGCGGTCGCCCGGGGCCTCCCTGGTCGAAGGGCCCCCCTCTTTGGTTTTAGCGCTTTTTTCAAGGTTTGTAGCGAATAGACGTGGAAATTCTTGTATCAATCAAGAAGATGATTGCGTTCAGATGAATCAATCATCAAATCTCCGCATTTGTTATAAATGTCCCATATCACGACAATCATCAAGCCTCTGCATAGTGTTAAGTTTGAAGGCGAAAGGGGGTCTGGGGGGCGAAGTCCCCCAAAAGCTGCGATTACATACTTATAGCCCCCCCGGAAGTCTCGCCCAAGGCCCCCCAATCGCAGGGCCACCACCGGCTACATCCACTACCCAGGGATAGCGCAGTTGTTGACCATAATTGCAGGGGCGGTTCTATTATTTTTATCTGTGTAAGACGCGAAATGTACAACGGAATATAAGGCAATGCGATGTAGCTCAGTGAACAGAAAGGAAGATGTCGATATTGATATTTCTTGATTGATATTTTCTTTGCTCTTTTTCATTCGCTTTCCGTGGGTAGGCTATCCGTTTTTTCATCGTTTGCGTATATGCACAAAAACAGTTTGGGCAGCTCTGTACCGGTATCATCGGCTGTCAACGGCCACTCAATTATTACCGCATAAAGCCTTATCAATTATAGCATTGTCTACGAGTTTACGGGATTCGAACATATAGTCGGCCGCGGAACTTATCGCTGAATAAGGCATTGCGGGGAATTGATTTCAGACTTGTTCTGGGTTGAGAACAGTCGTGAAATTTTTTTAGTGAGAGCATATTGATGCTTCCTCGTAACATGCAAAATTTTAAACGTCTACCTCGAAAATTTCCTCCCTTTATCGGCGGTCAAATTCATCCATGTATTTTCGAAATTGCCTATACTTTTACATGTAAAATAGGACAATCGGACTTTCGCGAACGGAATTTGACTACGCAAAGTCAAGCGTGACGGATCTAAACTGAGAACAATGAGTCGTCGCTCCATCCTACAATCTCTATAGTTTGACCATAGGTCCTGTATGGTGTCGACACAGGCAAATCTCACGCCTCAGTGAAATTGTATCACGTCACAATTTACATTTGGCTACAGGCAATTTGACGGTCATTTTTGACCGGCTTGCCGAGAATTAAATTAGGTAAAACGGATATCAATCGAAAGCTGACTCTGCACTGATTACGAAAATATAAATTTTATTCCGCTCGTGGCCCTGGAACTCCCACAACCAGCCTCGAATTTTTCATTGTTATGGAGATTGGCATTGGGACGCAACAATGCTGAACAATGCTGTCTGGCTCTTTTTCTCTTGAGCTACTCTCTCGTTTCGCCAGACAGCGCTCAAATATATTACCGTTGATATTATTCGAAAGTTACAGTCGCGCTGATTCAGATAATATACATTAAAATTTCATCAAGGCAATGGAACCACCCCGAAATAGCTTTCAAAGTCTGAAAATCGGCATTGTTCTAAACAGTCGAAACGACGCAGCACAATGACCATAACGATGGCCCTTGCGTGGTTGCGATTGTTCAGAACAATGCCGATTTTCAGACTTTGAGGGATATTTCGAAGGGGTTCCTTTGCCCTGATCAGATTTTGATGTATATTATCAGAATCAACGCGACTCATGTAGCTTTCAAATAAGATAAACTTTATTAAATTTGAGCGCTCGGGTCGTCATCTATGGGATTAGCAATTACGTTCCCGTTTCATGCTATGAAGCGACAACAAATCTGCGAATGTAGCATCACTCGACCGTGAATCCCTTGATGCGCATGTATCCGTAGGTTAGTTATCTATAGTTTGACAGCCCTGCTATACTGTTGAATAGGTGCAGCTATCTGGTTGTGTGTTGAATAGGTGCAGCTATCTGGTTGTGTGTTGTAAGTAACCAAGTCCAAAACAACATTTTCCAGCTCACTTTCGCCCAAAAAAGCAGTGATCTTGCGCCCACCATAGGGTAATCGAAGCAATTTCTTGGGGGCTTACTATATGCATCTGGTTGTTAAATTTTGTGAATGAATAATTCCGTCAATAGTATTGGTTCTTCGATATGTTGCTATAAAATGCACCAGCAGGTTGCACATCCAGTGTTTTCCAACATTTTTGGTCGCGACCTCATTTCCAATTTGAAAATGTTCCGTGGTCCAGGTCGTCCTGCTCAAAAATTGACAGGCTAATACTCAAAAAGGCCAGCTTGTCCAGACTTACTCATAGCCTATTTTGGATGCTGATAACGTACAACACCTTCGCTATCCCTAGAATAAAGACAAGGACCCACAGATTTAAAACAACTGTCTTTGACTAAAGAATCGAAACGGGCTTAACCAACTCTAGGGCAATACCGTCTTCTTATAATTGCGATTACAATTAGACTTATTTCAGTAAATGACGGGTATTTTTATTAATTTTCGATTGCATTATTGGTAGGGTAGTGCGTGGTCTCCATATTAATACCAATATACGTTGCACTAAATCAGCAAATCACAACGCACAGCAAAATTTCAAATAGCATAAATCTGCATAAAAATAATATTGTTTTGGCTGATATACGAAAATATTTGGAGCGTAATTCAAAATTCCAGATTTTTAAGCATATTTTAGAATTTCCTCCTGGACGCAGTTTTTGCAGCGTAATTCCAGACATGTCCGAGAAATTCCGGACGTTGGCAACCCTAAAATGAACTAGCGATGGAAAACGTGCTTTGTGGCTCGCAGAGAGCCGGCCGTGATACGTAGGCTATCGTCAAAACACCTCAACCGTGTAGACGAAAACAAGACGAATTCCTTCCTACCCAGCTCGAGTCATAGGTGAAATCGATATGACGTGTCTGCGAGGACGGTGCTTCACTTCATTCCAAGTCAGAAGGCAGTTTCAGCAACGAAGGGTCACAGCTAAAGACTTGGAAGTTTTGATCTCTGAGCACAATTACAGTTTTCGTACCATCGGTTTCTCCGCGCAATTTCGTGCTATGCCAAGGAGACAATGTCAATAAGCAGTCTATATATATATTTCACTTTCGGCTGTTACATCAGTCACGAGAAAGCAATCAAATGAATCACAATGATAGATATCTATTTAAACAACAATTAAATATTAGTGATAAATAGGGCGATTTTTTGACCTAAAAAAGGATGATTTTGACCTAAAAAATCAAAATTGTACCACTTATCTTTATTTCTGGTTGGAACTGGCTGTCCTAACGAAGTAGTTGGGCCTGAAAAAAACGTTTTTGGCTTAGAAACAGACCAATTTTTACATGAAAAAAACTAATATTTTAACGAAATCTGGCCCTATGAAGAATTTCATTAGTTACAACGTATTATGGCAGAAATAATTAAAATTTGTTGCAGTACAACGAGATATACTTTCCTACATTCTTGGGTAGAGAGTATATGTCTTTACCAAGAAGCTTGCCAAGAATGGAGAAAGAACGTTTAACAGCAGCAGTTGTGGCTGACAACACTCAAGTTGTGCGTTCGCTGCTGGTGTTGCTTCATTCTGACAATCTTGTCTACATCACAATTTTTCATCATGCGCTTCTTAATATAAGAATGATGCAATGCCCAAGAAGTCTTTCTTCAGTTAGATCCTAACACCGCATGTCTACCTATTTGTTTTATTTGACCGCTTATGATTCACGATGAGCAGACAATTAGCCGTTTACAACGGTAGGCCTATAGAGTAGGTTACAAGCTGTAAAATATCAAATGATAAGTTCACCGACAGTGCAAAATCTACGATACAAACGTAATGCAGACGTCAAAAAATTTTTGAATTCGTGAGCAATTTTGACAAATTTTGACATGTCAAAAAAATCGCCCTGGTGATAAATATTATATTGTCAATATTCAAATGCGATAATGAATTATGAAGGATGAGCATCAAGCTTTCATGCATCTTCTGTTAGGAATTTGGTTCAAGGTGTGCTAATGCACCGACGCTTTGAAGAATCCGTCATACGGTCATCATCTTCATTGTTTTGCACTTGGCCTGCAATTACAAAATATTTGTGGATATTCATACGATACGTTTAGTCATGACTTCATCTCATGTCCTTATTTATAGCCAGACGGAAATAAATACAAGGTTGTATGAATGACTCGTACGTTTACCAGTTCAATATAGTAACGGGGCTATGCATGGGTTGGGTATAAAGAGTTCTGGCCTATATATCCCTGCCCAGGGCTAGGTTTTCGGAAAGTCACTAAGTGGAAACGTCCAGGGCATGCGGAAATTGCCTTCATCCACATATTATCCGTACATTCTAGGGCGTTTCAAAAGTGCAAATGACGGAGCATAGTAATTACCACAACGAAGCAACGCGACAGTTAGTTAGTACATATAGGCTTAACGACCAATATGACGTCACAGTAACAAGATGCAAAATCTGATGGAGACAGAACCGAAACCTTGAACATCGTGTCATATAAAACGTAGGGTGCATCGTCGTTATCCACATGAGCACATTTACTCGTTTCGTCACGTTACGTCAAGAGATCATATGCTAATTGACGAGAGTCGAGAAATTGTAAAATTTTACCATCATTTCCCCGTCGCACGGCGCAGAAAAGAGATTATATTTACCTTCAGTCCATTCAAGGGGAATTTTTCCCTTTTCTCTTGTAGTAGATTACGATTGCAATAACACAAGCGATCAGTATAACTACTGCAAGCACGATTGCTAGTATGAGCCACCACGGAACGCCTGAAAAGCAATGAAACAGATATAATAGAATACTAGATATAGCTCTAGCTAAGAGTAGAGCGGGGACACAATCAGAAGGAGTAGAGGTTATTTTCGTTTGGTATCAGAATTACGGCTGCTGTGAATTGCTATCGAACTTTGGATGGGGTTAGACGTCTATACCTAATTTTGAGAACATTATTTCCCGGCATGATTCTCAGAATACCAGCAAAATGAACGCAGTTGGGAATCGCAAGGCTGGTCTGAACACAAACTAATTTTTCAGACTTCGTTTTCCAAAAAATTGGACCTGAACAGATATGCAGTTCTGCAATGTCGGTGAACTTACCATTTAATATGTTGCATCTTGTAGCCTATACTTCATCAGCCTACCGTTGTAGACGGCCATTGTGAATCATAAACAGTCAAACAAAACAAATATAGGTTGACATATGGTGTTATGCTCATCGTGCCTCAATATCCTAACTAAAGCAAGACTGCGTGGCCATTGGTTCTTATATTAAGAATAGCATGATCAGAAATTGCGATGTAGATAACGTAGTCAGAATAAAGCAACATGTTGTGTCACCAGCAGTGTAGCCTACGGTCAACTTCAGTGTTGCCAGCCAACAACTGCTGCTATTGAACGTTCTTTCCACATTCTTGGCAAGCTAAGGACAGACACTTTCTCTACCCGAAAATGCAGGAAAGCATCTATCGACGTACTACAATAAATTTTAATTATTCAAGTCATAATGCGAGATGTAACTGTTGGAATTCTTCATAGGCCCAGATTTCGTTAAAATAAAGAGTTTCATGTAAGAATTTGTCAGTTTTCAAGTCAAACATTATTTTCAGGCTGAACTGCT
The DNA here is from genome assembly GCF_051294905.1 of Botryllus schlosseri. Taxonomy (NCBI): domain Eukaryota; kingdom Metazoa; phylum Chordata; class Ascidiacea; order Stolidobranchia; family Styelidae; genus Botryllus; species Botryllus schlosseri. The sequence goes on along the minus strand of NC_137245.1, from coordinate 18,606,169 downwards.
TCATAGCCTAAGGACAGCTCCAACCAGAAATAAAGATCAGTACTACAATTCTAAGATTATGTCCGATAACGCCTACTTTACAAACATGAGGGCAAAATTTTGTCAAAATTAATTTTTTGACATCAAAAATGTCAAACTCTTCATTTTTTAGGTCAACATCTTCCGTTGCTTAGATAAAAAAAAAACATCGCCCTAGTCATAACTCAACGCAGTCTATTATCAACGATGGGAATAGCACGGCGAGGTGATCTCATAACAGCAATGCGTTATGATGAACGTCGTTCAGACTTCACGGTAATCCCGAGGAATACCGAGTAGTGTCAACACATCGCGAAAATTGCGGACTGGTTTGAACGCTAACATTTCCGGGGAATTTTTGAGGATTTTTGTCCTGATATGAACGTAACAAATTCTGGACATGTTTCTAGGGTTAATATCAGAATTATTGCATGAACGCACCCTAATAGTCCGATCGATTCGTCAGAGAACTATAATTTGCGACTGCACAGACTGGGAGTATTGATAGATTTTTTATAGCTTACGGGTGTCCATAAGCAGAATTTCTAAATTACTTCATGTCCTGTAATGTCCAAGCGACCAAGCATATAGTAATTGTAACGTACTTTTGGTCGTAGCCTAGTTACGATAGTACGTTATATTTGGCTCGATTAGAGACTTGGCTGTATCAACATAGACTGATCGAGTAGCTTGCTAACTCGATTCCAACCGCTACCTAGTTTCGATGCGTCCTATTATCCGAGCCTACATCTGAGACACGGTCAAGTAATTCAAGCAATTACAGAAATAGGGTCACAAATTTATCAAATGAAAGTCCACGTCAACTTCAAGGCAGCGGTTACAAATCGGTTAACAACAGATAACTCTCTAGGTCAGGGGTGTCAAACATTCGATTTCATCCAGCCCGCGAAGCAATTTTGAGGAAATGAAAAAAATATTCAAGTCTTTATTCAGCACATATCTAACAAATGCTTTGATTTTTAGGAAGAAATACTTCCATCAATTATTCACTCAAGACAGCAAATGTCGAGTATGTTCATAGGCCACATTATAAACACCCCGCAGCGGTGTTATGGTTTCACTCTAGTCCCCATTAGGAACTAAGTCGCTGGCATTGACATCCAATTCCACGAAGGCGTAATGTGCACATCGAGGACAGATGTTTGGGAAAAATGGACCAAAATGTAATTCTTCACAGAAGCGAAAAAACCATTGCCAAACCGTTATACGCAGGTTACATGGAGATTAAAATGCAATTCAAATATTTGACGTCATACTGATGCAGCCGTTTTGACTCAAAATGTCCCTGGTCTCCATGAGATACCGGGATCGTGATTTAATCTCGATGAACCAAATTCCAACGTCCGAGTTTACAATTGAATCTCTTGTATTCCTCACGACGTATACCCAGAGCTAATACCAAATTACGACTATAACGAAGGAAGCATAGAAATATGCCAACTTATATCGTGGTTAGAGCCACTGTTCGGGGGAGTATAACTTCAACCGGCCAAGCATCCTAGTTTTCTCAATTCCATTGTTTGCGAATAAATGTGTTACTAGAATGGAGCCCCTTAATAGTGATATAACGTAATATAATATCACGTTAATAGGGATGGTAATAAGGTATCAAGTGGAAAACAAGGGAATGGATTTTGAGGTAACATTTTATAATCATTTGACTAATCCGGCTCGCGAGCCATCTGAAGGTTTGAATCCGGCCCGCGACGCAAGTTGAGTTTGACACCCCTGCTCTAGGCTAAACTTATAATCTAAATGAATAATCACAATTATCTCAATGATGCACCAAACAATACAATAATCGAATCCCTTATACCTCTAGTCTTGGCTAATTTGAATCACTGACAAAAACTTATTACCAACACCAAGCGACTAATCTTCAACAAGTGCCTATAAAGACACGAGGGGAACATCTCCCCAGAGAGGGCACTATTGAGCTGTGAGGCTCACAATCACTTGACCATTTCTCGTGTTACAGTAATGGCTGGCAGCCTGCTAAAACAGTGGTTCCCAACCTTTTTGTCTTCATTCCCCACTTCAGATTTATTCCGAGCCTTCATTCCCCACCAGGACCGTAACAGCGCTTTGTCATCCCCACCAAAAAAACATTGGTCTTGGGCCCCAGAAGCCAGAACCACCTCAGCCCCGCTGAGCCTGTACGCGCTTCCTTGTAACTTATCAGCTACATTGGGTCTACTGTTACGTGCGTCACCCTATTTCGACTGAACGCGCCAAGCGCAGAAAATTTATATAATTCGTGTTGGAATCAGCTAATATGATCGGGAATTGCATATATTTTGCTCTCAATTTTTATCCCCGCTCTGCTCACGTCATCGGATTTGCCGGTAGGGCTGAGTGAGGTATGTTGGAAAAGGTAGGACCCCTAAATAAGAAGAACATATTCGGGCTGACCCGTTGGTATATTGACTTCGTTACATTGTGCTATTTCGTGACCTCCTATATCTGCTATGTCAAAAGATATGGAAATCGCCAAAATTGAAAGGCACACACGATTCGAAATTGGTATTGTTTACTGATAAATAATTTTTTCCTGCGGAATGGCATTTGTCGTGTGGGATTCAGATCGCCAGGACAGGAACATTCGGTGCCAGCAATTTAGCCAATTAAACATATCTGTATTTTGTATATACATCGACGTTTTGGGTAATCGCAAGGACATTCCTTCTCGGCCAAGGTCCTCTAACTGCTGATCGTTCTGGCACACTTCTCGGAGTTGCATGTTACATGACCTATAACTTCATATGCCTTGGTCGTCGTGGCGCAGTAATGGCCGACGGCGAAGTCGCCATTGCTATAAATTCTACGTATATTAGTGGGGAAAGGTACCCAATAATCAGATATTCGGCAGCATTAAATCGCGGAAATGGGGGGTGGTTGCGGCAGTTACGGTCCTGTTCCCCACTACCCAGCACTTTTGTCATCACAGAGCAGCTATTTTCTGGTTTGACTACACAAGACGCACAGTACGCAAGACAATCGCCAATAACTCCAACATAAAACGTATTGTGAACCGATACCAGTAACGCTCAAAATATCGAAAAAAGCGTTATTTCACGTTAAACTAGTCGTTCCGGATGCGTTTGTGACGACATCATCGGCCATCCAGAGTTAAAAATGAGGTTTTGTGAACAACACGCAAGATAATTTTCGATACATATATTCCAGACCAGTTAACTGGTAACGGTAATTGCGCATGTGTCTCCGTGAATATGTAGACTGTCCTCTACATAATTTTGAACAACAAATGCGTCTATTCCCCACCAGAAACCATTGAATTCCCCACCGTTTGGGGACCACTGTGCTAAAATATATGCTCTCGAACACCATAAGACAGATGCCATGCATCGGGGTTATCGGTGATAGTGATCGGTTTCATCATTATCAGCTCAAAATTCCGATGGAGATTATAGCTTATTGGGTGGTGCAATACTAACTTGCTGGTGCAGGCTGCGTTGTTGTTGGCGTGCCGAGTGTGGTCTCATTTCCGATCGTAGTAGCTGCCGTCGTTATAGTGACCACAGGCGTAGTTGACATTGACTTGAGTGAAGTATAAGAGGTTGGCAATGGCGTTTCCGATCTGTTCGTGTCCAGTGTTGGCTCGCTTGCTGTTGACGTGGCGCGAGTAGAAGGCGGCGTTGCTACGGACGCTGTCGATGTAATACTTTGTATTGTTGAAACGGCTGGCTCCGTAGTGGTATCTTCACGCTCCGAAACTGTACTAGGCGACGATGTAGAAGTAATATCAGCATCAGCAGTCGTCACATACTCGGTTGTAGATGGTGTGGTCGCCGTAGTCGTCGGAACAGTACTGCGTGATGTTATCACGCTACTAGCAGTGGTCGTAACGCCTCTTGTAGATAAGGTATCAGCCGTTGAAATAATTGAAAAGGTGTTAGCGGATCCTGGATCCGTGCTAGGACATGCAGTATTGATAGCTATGCTTGCTGGAATGCTCCCCCCGCCTTCATTAAACGCAATCACGTCAATAGAATATGATTTGCACGGAGAGAGACTGCTGAGCAGAATCGATGTGTCCTCGATGTCTGATATTACCTAAACCAATTCTCATAATGGTAATGCAGGTCTGATTTCGATTACATGGATATTACAAGTAGAACCACATTTACCTGGCTTATAAGCGTAGCTCTTGAAAGGGAGACCAGAAAAACACTAACTCCATAGCTTGTTGCACTTTCCACCGAATCCCAACTTACTCTGACACCCGAAGACTTTTGAGAAATTGTGACATTGTCTGCCGGAACCGAAGGAGGATCTACCAAGGATGTAACAATTGCTTTCGGTAAGAATAATTTTCTTATTCTCGACGTTTCGAGATTATATCCGCCAATTTACAACTGATCGCAGAAAATTCCCGCCTAGTGGCCACCAACACTAGTGAAGGAGACATAATTAGTAGACCCAAATATTGAATTTTATGGTAGTGGCGACGTCACTTCTGTTTGTTGCAATGGCACGTAAACGAGTTAAAAATTTGGTTAGCATAGAAACATCTTCACAATTTTGATATTTTAACGATATTTGTTTTAAATTCAATTCGTTATGTACCTCACGACTCTCGACAATTTTGATATCAAGAGTCGACCATCATGAATGCGTCATAATGATAAACGACAGATCTGCATTCGACACTTTAGCATGCGTCACTTTGGCATGTGGTTTCAAAACCCCAAAACTTACACACCCTAACCTAGAAATCAACAGTTATATATACCCTAAACCCAAACCCTAGCCAAATCCTCAATCTAAACCGTACCCGGTCCTAACCCCAAATTGAACCCACATGCTAAAGTGTCGCATGCTCAATTGTGGAATGCGGAAGTTTCGCATCCTCATATGACATATGCCCACGGATCATATATAACTACTGGTAAGTGGTTATATTCATGTAGCCAATAGCTTAGCTAGTATAAGCTGTATTTGCCATATAAGTATACCGATGCTGGTGATGTAAGATATAATTGCGTTCGAGCACATAGAGTTAGATATCATTGTCCATCCTGACTAGTGACCATCCATCTTACTTGTCAAGAAACGTTCGCACTGAGTCCGGTTATCCAGCAAACCCATAACACAAAGCTCCGCCATCACACAGACGTTGTAATACCTTCCGGGTACCAGTCCAGTCAATACTATTTCAGAAGAATTTGTCCTGCATGAGTAATGATTATTTGTAAATATTCCGAGATTGAGTAGACCATGACAGAACGTACTTTTCTGGGGAATTAAAGTGCTCGGTCAGCCAGTTATTAATCATCAACACATAGGATAAAGACTTTGAAAGTACCATCCGTTACGTGTTTTATCAGTCTCTAGCTGAAGGTTTATCTTGGATTGTATATACCGGTGGCAGATACTGGTGACTTTGAAGCATTCGAACTACAATTCATCAGAGGTGGTCAAAGTAGCCAAGAAAGCTACTCAAGTAGAAGTAGCGATGAAAAAATCTACTCAAGTGCGATTAGAAGTACTTCTTCCATAAGCAACCTAAAACTACTTGGAATTAGAAGTAGAATTGACTGACTTTAAATCTACTCAAGTCAGTAAGTAGTTTTGAAAACAGTCTCAACTCGTTCGCATGGGTTATCAAAAGCTGCAAATTGAGCTATGCGGATAGTACGGAGAGCTTGAATGGCATTGATGCATCCCAGGAGGTATCAATTTTCGACAGATTAAGCATTCTTTTGCATCATGGGATGCAAATTATAGTATTGATATGAAAATGCGGTACTAACCCTTTGTTTACCAGAAGACCCCGTTTTCGAGAATATCATGGCATGGCGCCCTACCCCATAGGCTCAAAGTTTAGGCGAAGAGCCATACGGAGAAGTTGTATCGGATGCGGTTTCAACACTTTGCGCGATTAGTATATGTTAACAACAAATATTGTGCATCGTAATGTTTATATTTGATATAGCTTTATTTTCGGAAAATAGAGGCATTTCTACACTTTCTTTTATGCTTCAACATGTATGTTCTGCAGACAAAAGATCTGAAAGTGATTAGAACTCAAAGTATGATACTCAGAATTGAAAGTGAAATACAAATACCACTTCTAAAAATCGGAAAATATATTTCATGTCTTTTGTCCATAAAGACATGTCCAGCAAGACACGTCATGGGCTGCTAGATTACGATATGATATGTAATTGCTAGATTGCGAAACGGTAGTTTCAAACGTTATGATGGGCCATATTTACTGTGATGAAATATTTGATATGGGCGACAATGTGGCGTGAGCGGAACCAAGCAATCTGGTACCTAAATTATATTCACTGATACTTTCGTGAAACCATATTTGTCACTCCATAACTACTGTGTGCAAAGCGCAGCAAAATTTCTGGGCTTTACTTGACTTTTATGAATATCAAATGTTGGTACTTCGTGAAAACAGCCCCGAAATTCCACAGGCTATCTTTCGTATTGGGGGATTAAACTACTTCTACTTGACAAACTGAAAATAGCGAAAAGTAAGTAAGTAGATCACAAAATATTACGAAGTAGAAGTAGAGAAAATCAGATATACTTGAGTAAGTACCAGAAGAAGAGGAAAACTGCTTGAGTACTTCCAAAAAGTGGAAGTACTTCGTTACTGACCACCTCTGCAATTTAAGCGGGCTGTGAGTAGATGACAGATAAACAAGCGTAGAGACATTGCCATACAATTTGCAATCAGCGGACTTCGATACGAAATTGTGTGGCCGTGCGGGTTCACCCAGTATTTGTACTCGGCACGATGTCCGTGTTATTGATGGAACTAAAATCACAAACCACAAACTCTTCAGCAACAAATCTTGTTACCAAATAAATCAAACAATCGGCAGGGAGTTCCCCTAAATTGGCATTTCAGACATGGAAGGAACGGTCAAAAAGGATATATAGTATAGACTGAGCGTGATCATCGAGGGACCGTGACAGTCGCCAACAACGTTGTGAACGATCAGGCAGACATTCGTTCGATAATTTGAAGAACATGCACTAACATTCAGCGTGGCGCGTGAACGAGAAAGTCTATTTATGGGAAAATGCAACCTTAATGCCTATGCCCCCGCTGCATACAATTGTGAAGTGAACCACTCCAATTCGTGTGATTTAGAACGGGATCAAAATCGAGGCGGGTGATGCTAAATCGTTATTGGAACGGACATGGGGATTTAGAGTCGAACACCCTATAAATGATGTACATAGTGAATATTTTGAGGAAATGATGTTGTCCTATTACGGGTTGACCTACGTAATAATAATAGAAGTAGTCACATGCAGATATAGGGAATAACAGGTGCTGTACAATCCTGCCACGACACACCATAGCCTACCTGTAATACTGAATGTCTCCGGAGCATTCGATGCAGTCTACAGACACGATATAGTTGGTCGATACGTTATTCCACGACAAGAAAAATTCAGTGCTAGATAAGTTGGGACGTTCCGGCAAGAAAGTAGCATTCGCCTTTGAATCGAATGAGCACTCAATCTTCGGCGTAGATTCTGTGACGATGTCGCTCGTTGTAGTAGGAGCATTCGTAGCCGTCGACTTGTTTGTGCCAGCAGTATCAGTAACTGTAGACGTTTCCGCGATCGTTGATACGTCTTTAAATGTGACTGCAGAGGTGACGGTAATGGTTGCATCAACGGCTGTAGTTTCAGTCACTATTGAGGTGTCTGTAAACATGACCGTGTCATCCGTGATTGCTGAGCTGTCAGTCGTCGTTGCATTCACGACTCCAGTTATGGCGCGGTCATCTGCGACTGTAGAGGTGCCAATTGTGGTTATATCCATGACTGTTGTAGAAGCATTCGCGACCGTTTTAGTTTCTATGCAAAGAATTTGTTACAGATGACAAAGGTGGTTTGATCTGTGACTGCATCATGAATATGCATTGATCACAGTACATACCGACCGTAGTAGATGCCGGCGCAACAGCTCGATTCCATGTCGCATCTTCTTGGCAGGTGGCATGGAATGTTGAGTTGTCCGAACGGAGAAAAAAGTCTCGGGCGCAATTGTATCCACAGCAAGTCGTGTCGGTGACAGATGCCTCCGGCTCGAAGAAAGTCAAGTTGCAGCCTGAATAAGTTGGAAAATATATCACCCGAAAATCGCGTTGTGTGAGTAAACTTATACCACAACAGCAAATATATTTACACGGAACCCAACAGCTATAGGCTACTATGCCTATCGTACACCATGAATCAATAAACCGATAAATCGTCAACATACACCACTTATCCCTAATTACAATATTGATATGTATGTCGTTTTGTCCAAATTTCAACCACCATCCGGATCAAATCCCGAATATCAGTTCAAAATCCGGAACCAGATTACCGCGGTTACGTGTTGCAGAGGGAGATTACACCTGTAGTAAAATGAATCTGATGCCGGAATTAACTCGAAAGAATGTCAGATGCTCGCGTGGTCTCGACAACATTACGCTGGCGAAACGTATTCAATTTATACAGGTCTACATCAGGGGTCACCAACACGCATGCGTGCCGCGACCTGATTTCAGATTTTGGAAGAGCGCTAAGCATTTTTAAAATGCTGTAATTGATTTCAGTTTCAAAATATGGCTGTTGCTGTTCCAAAATAAGCTATTCTCATGTGCCCAACATCACTATTCCTCACTAGCTGAAACAGCTTCGGCGATCGCTATTGCATTCCATCGAGGGAGAATGAATGGGCAATTGGACATACTGCCATGTCGTACAATGGACCAGACACCGCAACGACCGATACGCTTGGAGAAGAGCTTAGTGCTCTCCTCCACAAGATCAAGCTTTACGAGGTGATATAGGCTTTCAGATGGTACAGTGTCTCGCTAGCCCCCATAGCAATTCCTTAGTGTTGTCAGATATCGTGTGCAGCTTATATTTCAAATATCAAAAATTGAGGATCATGATATTTTTTTTTGAATTTGTATTTGTTCAACAAAATATTACTTGTCTTGTTGCAATCATGCCTGTCGCCCATGCGTTGTACTGACATAAATAAGTAAAAAAGTATGGTTGCTAAAAGTGTCGCCTACTTTTTCTCGATATTGTATTCTTGTGGTCCGCAGCCTATATGAATTTTGAAAACAGGCCCGCGACCCGTTTTAAGTTGGCGACCAATGGTCTACAATCTACATAATGCTCCATAATCGCAAATGTTCCATTTCAAATTAATCGCAAATGTTCCATTTCAAATCTAGATTCATGGGCAATAATAGCCTCTATTGGCATCATTGTCTTTAGTTCGGTGACGCACAATTTTTGTCAATGCTTTCAGATCGTAATTCTTATTTTAATTATCAAATATTCATGTACGACCGAGACCTTTCTTCGGCCATTCCAGCGTAAGTTACCGGCCCTGCTATCGACAATCTCTAAACGATTAAGGCGAAAAGATAATACTGAGTTGCACTCACATTTTACGTCAAGAGTAATAACGGGGGAGACGTCATTTACGGTGCAACCGCCGCTTATAACCGAGATCTGAACACCGTCGTCGGTTTCATTGACTGCAGGTATTGTCATAGCATGGAAGCCTGTCCCCGAACTGGAAATGAGTATAGTATTAATGACATGCAGTCTTCACGAATACACAATTAAACCAAACCTTGCGTTCACTGTTGGAGTATCGAGTAATTGTTCAAATACGCCACTACCACCATATCGCAGAACAGATAGGTCCATCTGAAAGAGAGAATATATAATCCCAGAATCGCAACAGCACTTCGTCAGACGCCCCCAAAATTTTAATCTTGGGCCCCCATGGGGTGGTCGAAACTTCATATGTCGTGGCGCGGTAATGGCCGGTGCATAAATGCAGCATTTGTTATGGGGTGGGGGAGTGATACAGTGGTACCCACACTAAAATCAAAACATGTATAGCTCCCATTCGATCTCGGGAGGGGTGTGGCAGTTACGGTCCTGTATAATTCTTTACTCCATTGGCGCATTTTCAATGATTCGTCAATTGCTAAGGCAAATGTAACTCGGTTGTTAAGCGTTGCAGTTGCAGTGTCGCTATAGGCTATTTATAGGCTAATCACGAAATCTATTTTGAATATAGTTGTTTCATCTCGACAACATCTCTAGGCTTTTCATGATATGTCGACTCTCGCCACGTTCCGTTCGCTAGTTTTCTGCCTGCAACCCCCCCCACCCAGAAACCACCCGTTTGGTGGAGTGTGCGGGTGTAAAAAGCCCGGTCAAAGATAAGCCTCCAACACTCTGTGGAGGCCACGTCGGCGGCAGTCGGACTCACACAAACAAGCATCATATACATAGCATAAAACCACAGCCGCATGAAGAGCGACTCGTGCCTTTATTAATCCACACAAATTATGAGTTGAACAATTGAACATTGTTACGTTGACTTCACTACGTCATTGATCCGTGACGTCACTCCATTCACCCAAGTCATATCTTCAACTAGATGCAGTGAAGCAAATCAATCGATATCGATTGTTTTATACTACTTCATAATGTTCTGTTTAGTTGCAAGTCACGAAACCGTAGTCACATTCCCTGGGTTTATTCGTGGTTTACGCAAGGTCTGGTCGTCATTCGTCTTCAAACCAGGAAATTCGCATTTTAACCCAAATCTCTCATCACAAATGCGAACACTATACTAAAAAGATTATTATTATTATTGGTTTCCACATGTGATCAAAAGAACATGGAGCCAATATCTAAGAAAGATCAACTCACAAATGCTGTCGAGTTTTTAATGCGATTTGCAGACCTAGTCAATTTTTGAAAAGGGGTGCTGGAAGAAAATGGTGAAGAACCACTGCACTAAACGAACGGATATATTAAACGGCCATGGCCGAAACATCACTTCGTAACCCCCCCAAAAAAGTTGGTCTTGGGTGATTAACCAAATTTCAGGGTGGCTTTGCTACCCAGTGCCCCATAAGCAGGCCGTGTTATTTTTGGCATATGCCAAAACTGCCAAAAATAAGTTATTTTTGGCATTTTTCGATTTTTATTTTTGGCAGTTTTGGCATCGTCCTCTAAATAGATAGTTTCAGCCTCGAATTAGTCACAAAAACGCTTTATTTGGGCTGGTTTGTCAAAAGGCACCGCAAAATGTGCTGCATCCACGTATAATCAGTGCCAACAAACAATAAGAAGAAAAAAATACCCAACGATTTCATAGGTTAATAATATCAAACGAAACCACAAAATATGCAGTGTCCATCGGAATCGGTGCCAATGAGCAAAAAAAAAAGAAAAGCCTAACAAACACGCTCAACAGCTGTTTGTTACAGCTGTTGAATAGACTTAAATCGTTTGCACTGTAACAGTGCTTCCAAACTCATGTCAGCTAAGTTTCTCCTAAATTCATTTCTCGCCCAGCGAATCTGGGAAATATCGGCCTCAACAGTAGCCGTTGAGGGAAAGAATGTTGCCAGTCATCCACAAAAGGTTTTCAGAGCTTCGAAATCTTTGGAGGGTCGAACCGGCTTCCATGCATTATGAAAAGAGATCACTTCGCCAGTGCCATCGATCTAATCGCGGAAAGAATTTTCTTCCCGATACTTTTCCAGGAGTTTCCTGTGTTGTCTCTCAACAAATTCTATGTCGTAGCCCGACTATCATTTCTCCTTCAGTCTACAGATAGATCTTCGGAGGACTTTTGTCACTTCAGGTGGCTTTAATATTACCAACTCGCATGGAAGAGTCCTAGGAAGGTTAGCTTGTTTAAGAACATTGACGCAACAAGACTGTCTGGCAAAACGAGACTATGCAGCTCAGAATTAGCCAGACAGTTTGTTGCGTCACAATGTTCAACTTGATCACAATGCAAAAGTCGTGGTTGATTTTGGGGGTTCCAGTTTCATGAGCAGAATATAATTTATATTTTAATAATCAGTACTGCGGCAGCTGCTCATTGATACACGTTTTATCAAATTTAGCGCTCGACAAGCCGATCAAAAATGGTCGTAAAATTGCCTTTGGACAAATGACAAGTATGACGTAAACCAAATGCAGTCAGCCGTTCAATCTCGCTGTGCCCACACCATTTAGGACACCATGCTTTCACCCCTAATGGGTGGGCTGGGCCCAGATTAAGAAACCTGCCTTTCACAAACGCTCTTATCGCTTGTAACGCGGTCCTGTTAACACAACACCATGAACGAAATACACTATTTGGCAGATTGTGTTATTTTTGGCATATGCCAAAAATTGCTTATTTTTGGCATTTTCAAATTTTTATTTTTGGCAGTTTTGGCATCTGGCTGCTGAAATGCCAAAAATAACACGGCCTGCCCATAAGCAATATTCTCTCTAATTTCTCATGAGTCTGCGCGCACTCAACAACTCACTGCGCGGTCCTTTGGACAACAAACGACTAAAAAAAGGTCATCACTTCGGCTTTTTTTTGCGCGCGACACAGATTTATCTGTGCGCGGCGACTTTGTCAGCAATGCGCGACCACGCACGCGCGTAGCTTAGAGGGAACATTGCCCATAAGGATATTCGTTTTCACCGCTACTTGTGAGCGAGGCTTGTTATGCTAATTAGTGAGTCCGTCTATCCCGCTTAATCGCGCTAAGCGCGAATAATTTCTATAATTCATGATTAAATCGGTCAATAATATCGGGAATAACATATATATTGCCATAATTTTTTATCCTCTCTTTGCCCTCGTAATCAGATTTACCAGTAGAGCTTAATGAGGTGTTGTCTTGGAAAATGTAGGACCAGTAAATAATAAATTAAACATATTCGGGCGGGCCCGTTGGTATAACGACTTCGTTTCATGATGGTATTTCGTGACCTCCTGTCTGCTATGTAAAAAGATATTGAAATCGCCCAAACCTACTAAACTATAAAAGACGCACACGATTTCAAATTGGTATTGATAAATAATTTTTCTCGGTCGGAGGGCATTTGTCTTGTGGGTTCAGATTTCCAGGACAGGAAATTCGGCGCCAGCCGCAATATGGACGCATATCGACAGTTAAACATTTAATATATATCTATGTTTTCGGTCAGCATAGGGGCAGTCCTTTTCGGCCAAGGTTTTCTCGGAGTCGCATGTTACATGGTCTAAAACTTCATGTCTTGGTGCCAATGGTGCGTCGTGGCGCTGTAGGGTTGTTCAAAATTGACCGACTTTCAAAAAGTCCAGGTTTTCAGTCCGATTCCCATGCCTTATACCTTAAAAACATATTCTGGCTACTTTTTTTGTAACTCGTCCCCTGCATCCGTGTGCACATTGAGCTGGAAGAATAGCAGCTCAAAATAGGGGATTCCCCTAAAATCTGAGTGTCACGATTTTACCTAGCCTAGTTAAAGTGACATATAACATGGATTTATGCAGCCGTTGCGGGTTGGAGTGCTACAAAACCCCACTATTTAAGGCACTCCTAGTTCAGGATATCATTTCCATGTCCCACACTGCCTTAGAACTGCTCAAAACTACCTAAAACTGATAGTCATTTTGTTGGATCACATATCCTACACCCCTCAAACCTACCCGGCACTGTTCATCAATTTCCTGGATCCCATGTGCAAGAATACAACTGTAAATGGTGTTTTAAACAATCATTTGTTTTAAATGCAACCCTAGAATACGTATATGAAACGCTGTGGTATTTTAGTAAGGTTGTTGATGTTATCTTATATTATTCATCGTGATTCGACGACTATGGTCATTGGTCATTTTCACCAGCCAATGTTCCGCATTTTGATTCCTGATCTGCTGACTTGTATAGCATGGCCCGATTTCGTTCTAGGCTCCTTGTGAGACACCGCATACGCGGATCACATAGCGAGGAGGCTACATAAACTTCAAACACTAGACCTTGTTTGTGCTAGAACTTGCAACCCATCGATGTTGCAAGTTGCAACTGTGTAACCACTACGTTATCTAGCCATATTTCATTAAGATATTTCCAATTGTGCTGTATTCCGATAATGAAAGACTCACTCCGTTGCCTTGCCACGTGACTCTGTCAGCAGTTGTTAATACTTCTCCTTTAACATGCACCTCGAAACTAGCAGGGGCTCCAATTGCTCTTGTGTATATCTGGACGCCATAAGGCTGTGTGAAGTTCCAACCACATGCTGAAAATCAAAATACACCAGCTTGTCGCCGTGTTTGACATTTTTCGCCTTACACAAGCGGCTACAGCTTGATTTTGATTACGTTTACCCTAATATCTCATTGTTCGTGTGTCAACGATTTTACATCGGTCATAGAAATATTCCTACTATCCCAGCCTGCGTCATTATTTGAGGAATTGTCTCGCTTGATCTATGCCAGAGACGGCAACATAGGCCCGCGACGGGATTTTAGCATCCTGCAGATAGTTTCCGGTCCTTACATGATAATGTGGCCACCGGTCACAGCCTGCGCATTTTCTCACTACTTGCTTATTTCGTCAAAATATACTGACTGTAGCGTATAGGTTATTCTTTAGTTCCTTATATTCTTTGTGTTCTTTGATTCTTACTTTTCGATTTTGGTCACGTGACAAGCATGTCATGTTTCGTCGAATAGCCTTTCTTTCCACTTTTTCTTTCAGTCTCATGTCTTGCTCCAACCCAGGCCGAAAAATAAATCAGAGTGAAACTTGGGCCATGAAACCACTTCTTGTGTTCGGCTCTACATCGGTTTACGAGAAAAAATTTTGATCAGTAACATTAACAAGACAAATGTGCGTTCCAGTATAACCAGGCCGTGTTATTTTTGGCATTTCTAAAACAAAAAGCCCAAACCGCCAAATATACAATTTTGAAAATGCCAAAAATAAGGCTTTTTGAAAATAGAGATTTTGATGAAAGATTTTGATGAAAATGTCAACAGGAATCGACAGGAGTTTGGATGAAGCGACAAAACAAGTGTTTAAAGCAAAACTCTTTAATTAGGGATCCGTAATCCTTCGGGCGGGTCCATGAAAGGTGAATGAAAAGGCCAAAAAGTCCGGTGATTAAATCCGGATTTACGGCCAATCTGAGGATTGATAATTCAAGCGATTAGGGAATAGATGATATCTAGCGATAAGGAAGTAGATGGTATTAAGCGATTAGGAAGTAAATGATGTCTGCACGCAAAAGTAGTAATCAGCATATTTCGGAATCTGTGATAGAGGGACCTAATTTTTAAATTTAGCGCAATTAGGCATTTTCCTGCTGTCAATGCTCAATATGCTCATGCTCATGCATTTTGTTACATCATGTAGTCGCCGCGCGCAACCCCCACTGTATATAGCTCAATGTGCAATAGTGAATGTATACCTATAATTCCGTTCCCCTTTAACTTGAAATTGAAAACTGTCTGCATGTTCATTGTTCAATTACTGATACATTGTGTCACGTTTTCCAATAGGCCTAGGGACATACTTCCATCAATGAACAGACATTGTGCAAAAGTCCTCCAGATCTATACGTACCTTACATAACTACATAAATTTAGTCCTCTCCTAGTTTTTCATCGCCGGGTGGAGTATTTTTCATAATATATTGATTATTAAAGTCACTCATGATTTTTTACCATTGGTTGTGTTGTGAAGGCTGCGATCCCAACGTGCCAGAAACCCTTTTGAATTGTTATCATAAGTATTGTGACCAGTGTGAATGCCTGTAATTTTGCAAGGATAGTGGGTCGACTAATGAGAATAGATATTGCAGAAGCAGTCGCTTTGTATCGCGTAAATTTGGTCTCCAAAATCGTAATCAATTTGGATTTAAATCTTGCTGTTTGATGGCACATTGTGGAACTGTGGACACTGCATATTTTGCGACTTACATTTCATAAGAAAGACCAGACTCAAGTGTTTTACATGGTTTATTCGAGTCTATAAATATGAATTCATGGCTATGCCAAAATTGCCAAAATATAATCTGTAAAATGCCAAAAATAACACGGCCTGAATATAACCGATGTTAACATACAGTCTTTATTACTAAGAGTTTCACCTTCTGACATACAGCCAGAGTTCAAAGAGCTTGTTGGGAACTTTGATCGACCACAGATGTCTCATGAACTTCAACAGCTATTGACGTTAATAAATTCAGTAAATACTATTTTGGGTCTCTGTGCTTTAAACTTGAAGTTTACAATAAATACGATTTATTCCTTGTACAGATGGATAAATACGCGACTAATGCAACGATTCAGGATTCTAGCCCGCCAAGTACTTCATTCTTCCATACCAGGCCAGCCGACTGGAAAAGTTGCCCGCCTCTGATCTACGCTCTCACGAAAGACGCATAGGTAATTAATTAGGCATAGTTTCATTCTTATAACTATCATGAACTAAACAACAGCGTATCGTGTTTTGTATAAGCAAGAGTACGCTACACGACCTGTTAGGCCTAATGCATCGATGTATTTTGAACTCGAACGTGGCTTTAAGGTGAGGTTCAAGGGATATTTCCAATACACCGTGGTCTGGTTTAATCAAACCTGCAAGGATGCTTTATACTTGAGTTTTAGTTGGTTACGTTAGCTGAACAGGCTGCTCTGCTAGACGATGAAATCTTGAAACGTGAGAACACACAAATTGTACTGTACAAGATTGAGAATAAATTGCTGTTCATGTACGTCAAAACAGTCAGTAAAATGCAACGACTTTTGTGACTCGAAGGTAGTGACTTGCTCCAAACACTGAGCCCGAGCAATTGAGCATAGGCTACGCTACACCATATTGTAATCACAATTGATTATTCACTCCGAACTAGCCTAACCCGATGTCATGCTATTTATAAACTAGTAAAACGATGAGAGTCACCGCAGTAATTTATGAAAATTCAGTGTAACGTCCAGTTCAATACAGTATGAGAGTACAATACAAAACCAGTCACGCTTATTGGCCGAAATGCTGCTAGGCGCTATACAGATAACGTCGACCTCATCTCTGTGTAGTAGAGACAGTGTAATGTTTGAGCGTTTGGGAGAAGTCAATTACCCTATTTCGATGAAATTGCCATAAAAAGACCCACTTTAGCTCCTATACTCTCGGCTGATATACTGAATTTATATTAACGCACGGCAGTAATAACATTGTATACCAGTCGCGCCATAATGACGGGGGTTTAGGCTATTCCGGAGCTGTTTTGTCTTTGATGTCGCTTGCTGACGCAACTAACGATATCGAATACGGAAGTGGAATTGGGTAACGAAAGCAGTGGTTCTCAACCTATTTGACCTCGCGGATTGGCAAAACTTTAAAATAAATGTTGCGGACATTAAACACTGCGACAAATGTATGCAAATCCAACGTAATATTGTGAACTTGATTTAAAGCTGCCTTTTTGATATTCGATACGTGGTTCTATGGAAGTTTACGCAAGAGTAAGCTCGCGAAGTTAGCTGTTGAAGACCAGTAACTTGATTGTTACTGTTCTGTATCCTTTGATAGAAATACTGTACTCTGATGTTTGCTATAGCCTCTATTATACTGATAAGTTTCGCTTGATTTAAACAAGTTTGTTTAAAAGTTTCCGAAGCCTTCACATGTAACATGTCGCGAACAAATTATAGGCTAATTATAAACAGTTTCGTGCAGCACTTGCACCATCATGACGCACCCTAAAGTAGACCATTGAGCATTGACTATGCCCAATACGACACCATGCGGCAGATCCGTTCCGAATTTCCAAATCAATATAAAATTTGATGTTTTTTAACTCTAATTAATCGACAAGAGCTCGTCTTCCCGCATTTCGGAATTGAGATATAGAATGCTAATATATTTGGATGACCGGCAAGGAACTTCCCACGGACCGGCGGTTGAGAATCACTGAACTATAGGACTGGTATAGATCACGTGGCTTTCCGAAGCAGAAAATTTCAGATTCAGGACTTGAAAAGAGTCACGTGATTTATCGCAATGAATTGGTCCAAGTGAATTCATTCGGAAAACGGGATTCGAGTCATCCCAGCACTACTGTGAACAGTTTATGCAGTCCATAACCGATTGAAAGCAGATGTGTCTGGCCGGAGGATCACATCCATTTCGTGTTAAACTTGAATGATGAAAGCATTATTGTTGTTGTCGTTGGTATGATGAATGACCGAGACGTCTGATAAACCGTTCGATAAGGAGTCCAGGGCGACGCCAAGCCACAAGCGGTGAAACGAACTGCAGCAATGAATAATTGCGACATGGTGCGACGACAGTACAACTTTGAAATCATCGAGAATTTCATGATTTCAACATATAGTAGCCGATGTTGGCCGGTGGTAGCGTTATCATCAGAGGTGGTCAAAGTAGTCAAGAAAGCTACTCAAGTAGAAGTAGAAGTAGCCCGGAAAAAATCTACTCAAATACGAGTAGAAGTACTTCTTCCATAAGCAACCTAAAACTACTTGAAGTAGAAGTAGAAGTGACTGACTTTAAATCTACTCAAGTAAGTAAGTAGTTGTGAAAACGATCGTAATTCGTTCGCATGGATTGTCAAAGCTGCAAATTTACTTATGCGAAAGGTGCAGAGCTTGATTCATATTGATGCATGCCAGGAGGTATTCAAATTTCGACAGCATAAGCATTCGTCCGCATCATGGGATGAAAATGATAGCATTGATATGGAAATGTGGCATTAATCCTCTGTTTACTGGAACAGCACGTTTCAGAAAATATCATGGTATTGCGCACTCCGCCATATTATAAGGCTCGTAGTTTCGTCGAAGAGCAATACGGAGAAGTTGTATAGGATGCGGTCGTAATTCGTTCGCATGGATTGTCAAAAGCTGCAAATTGACCTATGCGAAAGGTGCAGAGCTTGATTCATATTAATGCTTTATTTCCGGAAATAAAGGCATTACTGCACTTGCTTTTATACTTCAACATGTATGTTATCCAGACAAAAGAACTGATACTAATTAGAACTCAAAGTATGATGTTGGGAATTGGAATTGAAATATAAATACTACTTCTAAAAGCGGAAAATGTATTTCATGTCTTTAGTACAGAAAGTTTCGAAGGTGGTATGCTAAAAACAGGCCTAAAACTAAAAAAGATGTCAGAGTCTACTATTCCAGATTAGGACACGCCATGGACTGCTAGATAACGATATGATAAGTAAATGCTAGATTACGAAACATCAGTTTCAAACGTTATGATGAGCCATATATACTGCAACAATGCGGTGTGAACGGAAGCACGCAACCCGCTACCTAAATTATATTCACCGATACTTTCGTGAAATCATACTGGTTACTCCATAACCAATGCGCGCGAAGCGCGAGGAAAATCTTTTATGAAAATTAAATGTTGATCTTCTGTGAAAACAGGCCCGAAATTCCGCAGGCTATCTTCCTGATTGGAGGATTAAACTACTTCTACTTGACAAACTGAAAATAGCGAAAAGTAAGTATGTAGATCACAAAATACAACGAAGTAGAAGTAGAAGTAGCGAAAATAAGATCTACCTGAGTAAGTACAAGAAGCAGAGGAAAACTACTTGAGTACTTTGAAAAAGTAGAAGTAGGCTACACTGTAAATCCGCAAGGTCGTATTGAACACTTCATAACACTTTTTTCTGCGTACAGACACACATTTTGGGCATATAAACGCATTGGGCCATTATCGTCGCAACGCTTCTGCGTATTTCTCCGTTTACATGTAACACTTCGCCACTGCGGCTTATTTTCAAGAAAATTTATACTTGGTAATTTATCATCAATGTTGCATTCATAAACCATCGGTACGTTTGGAGATCACATTAAATCATGGTATATGTAAAATAATATTACTCACTTGACCCAACACCAAGTTTAAGGGTAATATTTCAATGAAATATACATATTTCCCTGTGACGCATAGCGGTCACCACCTTAGTTACGGTAGAGCGCGCTCGATTTCAGTTTTGATTTGAATTGGTGGTTCGTCAGGCTTCAGGCAGAGAGTAGGGTACACGAAAAAACTTGGTGAAATGGATATATTGAAGCAGTTTCTGCTACCTGATGGCGTAAAGGATCATAACATCCATTTACTGTAAGGTATGGAAATGCGGTAAATGTTATTGAATGTATGTAATGTGAGAATAGTCATAAAATGAACTCGTTTTGACATTGCAGTAACGTCGTTTGTTTTAGATGTTTTAGTAGGCTACTGATATCCCTTATTCATATAAATGTTCTTTGGATGTTTTGTAGTATATGATACGTCTGATATTATTGCTGGATGATCGAGCTTCGAATCTGATAATATACCAGGCTGCGACCAGGTCCAGTACTACGGTACTGATGGGAAGCTGCTATAGAAGTAACTTTTTTGACATATGGATAAAGGGATGTTCTCTCTATCCACACTGAAATATCACTATGTAGGCGATATTGTGGTCCATTGTGGACAAGTACTGCAATGTCAGCAATTAAATGCCGGTATGACAGTCATGCAACGGTTTTGATTGTTTTTCAACTGCAACACATTTTACACTGTACTGTTTATTCCAAGTTGTAAGGTGTTAACCAAAGCGATTTTTTTGACACGTCAAAATAGGTCAAAATTTTGTCAAAATTGTACCGTTAGGTCAAAAATTGCCAAAATTCTTTACAAAATCAAAATTCTGTTGGCAACTTGCATTTCGTTTGCATCATAGATGATTGCACTGTCGGTGAACTTATCATTTTACAATTTACATCCTGTAGCCTACTTTATAGTCCTAGCTAGACGGATGATAGACGGACCATTGCTGCTCATTGTGAATCATAAACTGTCAAATGAAACAAATACTCAACGTAGCCTATTGCACTATCCTAACTGAAGCAAGACTGTGTGGGCATTGGTTCTTCTATTAGAAACCGTATGATGAATTATTGCGATGTAGACAACTCTGTCATAATGAGAGAGAGAGTGCAGTGTACGCACAACTTTGGTGTTGCCGGCCAACAACTGCAGCTGGTGAACGTTCTTTCTTCATTCTTGCCAAGCTACTTAGTTAGGACAGACACTTTCTACCCGAAAATGTAGGAAAGTATCTTTCGATGTACTACAACAAATTTTTAATTATTTCTACCATAATACGAGATGTAACTAATACTAGAATTATTCATGGGTCAAGATTTCGATAAAATAAGTTCTTTTTCATGTAAAAATTTGTCAATTTTCATGCTAAAAGATTTTTTCAGGTCAAATTACTTCGGAAGAACAGACAGCTCCAGCCAGAAATAAAGATAAGTTTCGGTAATACAATTCTAACACTATGTGAGAAACACCTAATTTAAGTACATGGGGTTAAAATTAAGTTTTTCATCATCAAAATATGTGTGAATTTGAATTTTTTAGTCAAAATCTTACCTTTTTAGGTCCAAAAAATCGCCCCAATATTAGCACAGATAAACAAACAATCTTTTCAACAAACCATGGATCACAAGGGGTAGTATTTGTTTTGCCCAATCCCCAAATTTGACTTTTCTGAGTTTATTGTGATACGGTAACTGAACTAAACTCTATTTTGCAGGTAGTATGTATTGAACTTGGCACCTTTTTGAAATGCATTTGCTGTATGGAATACTGGTAAGCGTCACGGTGTTTTGTAAGTGAACTGGTATATCCCTAGAGAATGAATTTGATTCTGTTGCAATGGGTTATCTTTGTGATAAAGATTTTTATGTATGTTTGCTGATAAAATTTCACAAAAATTGTTGACAATCTAGGAAGTATACTAACTGTGCCAGAGTAAAATAAGGTGAGTTTTTCGTTGATAAATCGCGGATTATCCACCGATCAAGGATAATCCGCGAATTCGCATCGAAAAACTCACATAACTCCGCTTCTACTGGTCGGAATTGACTCAAATTTGTTTTGCAACGTCTTTGAAGACAGCTCAACAATTTCATGGGGTTGGCAGAAAAATTTTTTTTTTTTCAATTTTCCATAATAAATTAAAAATTTTAATTGGATCTGCGGAGTCCTATACTTGTTAGAATCGAATCAAATTTGGTGTGCAGCGTTTTTTAGGGTAACCTGACAATTCAATCAGTGAATGGCTGGAATCCGGGAAAAAATGTTATTTTTGAACAGCCCTAACGTACATAGACGTTCTGCTATAAATTTCATTCTGAGTTACAGTTCTGCATTCTCACTGCGGCCTGTGCGTCTGAATGTCAATGTAAATTTCAAAATTGCCAAATTGAAAAAAACGCAGACCTAATTCAAGATATTTTTATTAGTCGTTATGCTAATTTTAGTCCTTCTCAGTGATAGGATTTCACATGTACCCGAGCGCCTTTCCTGCGCTTGTGTAACCTGCATGTGTGAAATATTTATATTTATTTCTGCATAAAATTTAGAATTTTCATTGACATATTCAAAACTTTGGAATTTAATCACATTTTCAAGGAGCGCAACTTGGAGTCGACCAGTAGAAAAGAAGCAAACACCATGGCACGCCACGAATCAGAGATTGACCGATCCTGGATCGCAGCTGATGCCACGAATATAAAACTGCTTCAGGGAAAATGGAGTATTCAGAAACATTGTTGACGTTTTGAGCTACTATGCATTGGATTGTCATACCCTGAAGGAGTGGTTCTCAAACAGGAGAAAGCATTTGAAGGGGCGTGAAGCCGCTGTCAACCAAAATCTTTTTCGCACATGGCAGCTTCTACTTATTTCTCTGTGTATGGTCAGAATTCAATATTTGAATATTCTCTCATCAACAACTATTACCGTCACTGCCATCCAACTATCAGATGGGATTTCTAGCGTTCTGGTTGCTTTTTTTAATTTCATGATACGACGATAAGGGATGTGTGAAATTTTTTTGCTATCATAACGGGGCGTGTCCAAAAATGTTCAAGAACCAGTGCCCTTATGACTTCCAGATTTCATATTTTGCAGCAGACTGGTAAATAACAACAAAATCTTTTCTGTAAATCTGCAAAATTTGTATGGACTCAAAGAAACGATTTCTTTGTTATTTGAACAAAAGTGATTGGCATTAACCTGATATAAATACTTGTAATGCAAGCCCAAGAATATTTTTGATGCCTGGTTAGCAGGCCCGATTTCATTAAGAGTAAAAAAATACTTTGTTACTTGTTTATCGTGGTCGTGGTAGTGAAACTGATACATTCATTGTTTGTTTATTTACAATAAAATTAGAAATTTACAAGCCATAATTTGATCAATTTTAAATAAGTTTTAATGATTTGTGTTGATCATGTTTTCCGTTAACGGACGTAACCAATGAATTTGATTCCATGCCATTGTCACGAAAGTTAAAGATACTAAATTATATTTTGTTATCACTATCCCTAATTCCCTATGCATTCATTTTCATGATTGAACGAGTTGCATGATATTTGTAGTGAGTTTGCTTTCGATCATTTGTGATGCTCGTGATTTCATGGACTATTCCGGAAACGGTTTCAACTGCTGATCTGAATTTATGAAACACTGTCACAGCAGCTATTGGAAATTTCAATGTTTGCACGTATTTAATCACACAGGTTGGGTATTATAAGCGTCATCTATTCATGAATCAATAAAATCTGATTTTATTTTGAGCCCTGCGTTCCAGTGACTAGTCAACCAGCCACTTTGAGGCTGAACACTTTTTACGTAAACACTTTTAATTTAAACACTTCGCAACACTTCTAGGCGTTCAATTTTTGGATCACGTTTCGTGTTCAATTTTCCGGGTTGAGCAACACTTAAGAATTTACAGTGTTCGTTACTGACGACCTCTGGACCATACGTCATCCTATAGGAGGATTTGCCCCACTTTTTCAAGAAATCGAAAATACCCTCCGAGGATGCTTCAAATGTCCTCCATTTTGGCGATCCATCCTCCATTATAGCTTTGACAGTCAGGCGATTGTACACTACAGGCAGTGCCGTAGGAGCATATGCTTCCGCCCCTGGCTTTCGTTGAAAATGCCGCCCAAATTTTGAAATAGTTTAAATCTTGATGTGCTGACAAATAAAAAAGGTCCACGTCTCACATTTCCGCCCCCTTGCAGCCTGCCACCCCTGGCGCAGAGCCAGAACCGTCAAGTGGATGCTACGCCACTGACTACAGACACAACTAAAAAAGCCATAAATGAAGCGAAATAAGGATTTCAACAATGGTAACGGCAAGATCCCCCACCCCCGAAAATAGGTCAACTACAACCTAATCTACGTTAGAGCGAGACTTCGTGAAGTCGAGTTGAAAAAATGACCTTTGTTTCAGTCAACACAACAGTATGTCGCGTAACTAATTTCAGACTACCCGTATCCCGGTCTGATATTATAACTTTTGTGATTCTTAAAAAGTGTCCGATTTTCCGGATCTGAAAATATGGTAACCTTAGCTAGTGGCCAAGCTCACGCACTACAAATTCCAGTCGGCTACCGGTAAGCATATCAGCCGTGTGCTATTTTATTTGTTAATCATTCCACTTACAGTTGCAGATAGTGTATCTGCACCATTGGTATTCACCTTGGGTTGCATTTTAAAACAAATGGTTGTTTAAAACACTTCGTTTAAAACATGTTTTAAACAGTGTTTTAAGCAAAGGCCCTTTAATTTTTTTTTCAAGTTGTAAAATCATGCCATAATTGTATAAATACTTTCCAAAAAACATGTTGTATGAGCCTACGGACAATTACCACCCGGTATAGCCGACGTATACGATACGGGATGGTTGGAACTAGGGCTGGGCAATATCGAGTACCCGAGTGATTCGATTCCGATCACTCATTATGGCGTCATAACAGAGTGTAATATGTCAAAGTTCAAATATGTACCTCTAAGCGACCACAAAGAATATAATGCCTGTTATCCATCACATTAAAGATACTTTGGTGTTTTTTCTACCATACCAATTTCATTGCACTTGGTGACAATGTTGTGGGATGATCATGACTTCGGAAATGTGCTATTTCCAGTTACGTTGGTAGCTTTGTACTACATGTTTCGTATGCTACGATACGGCCAATCAAGGTTTCAAGGATTCAACAGTGAAAATTAGGATAGAAACTATAATTCTCGACGATAAATCAACTTTCAGTGGCGAGGAGCGTATAATTTCAGTACTCAATAATTTCAGTACTCAAAAATTTCGTCTTTTACTGCTCGACTTATTACAAATAATACTCGATTCAGATTCGAGTACTCGAATCGCTGTGCCAAGCCCTAGTTGGAACCCTCAGAATAGTCGGTTCAACAGGTATAGTAAGCAGATATTTCGTCAAAAGAGCTATATTTACCCTATATTTTCAATTGTCAATGTCAATCCACAATGACGTCACAATTGAATATTCGTGACGTCATGTCTTAAAAAACAACAACAAAAAACAATAAAAAAACATGTTTTAAACTAGGGCCTTGTTTTAAAGATGTTTGTTTCAAATTGATTTTTGTTTTAAATGCAACCCTACGGCCTAAATACACCAATCAACAATGATAAATTGCTTTCATAAATCGAATTAATAACACGGCTAGTCGCCTTAGACACACGCTGTTACAACAACGAGAAACAACTCCGAAAATATGTGCCTGTGTGTGCAAGCAGCGGCCTTATGTGCAAGCAGCGGCCTAGGTTGTATGTAATGAAACAAAACTTACTTTGTCCCCGTACGAAATGAGCGATGTTGATTAGGATGGTCAGCGAATATATAGAAGTCATCCCACACTTTAGAAATAGAAATTCTTGATGTAAGGCTAATAAGACAAGTAGACTTATGTCAAGCAGCCAATATATACATAGGTGTGGGTGAGGGGTGTGAAACTCGTGACATGCGTTCCAGATATGACATGCCAGGTAACTATAAGTAGCTTACGAGTTTAGCTGGAGAAGTGATAGTTTAGAAAAAAGCCTCGAACTATCCAGCCTATAAGAATCGGAGAATCGCTGATTGGGCAAGCACATATGATAGTCACATCAAAAGATCACGTCGCAAGATTGATGTAGTTTCGACCAAACCAAACATAAAAGGAACGAAATAAACCCACATTCGTAAACTTGCAATATTTGAACTGACGATAATCATATCATTTTACTTAACCCAATTCTCTTATTATAACATTTGCATATTTGACGATAAAGGTCTAATTAATTGGCTTAACTCTAGAGTCTAGATCTCAACTCAAGAGGATCACATGAAAGATGCAAAAAGTCCGCATGAGAGCATGTTCCCCATGAAATCAACCTCTGCTACCAACCACACTCAACCGGAGAGACACAAACCTGGTTTATTATACCACACTCCTTAACAGTGACCTATGCAAAACTGCCTTTTTCGCTATCGCTACTCGATGCTTCTCCACGACGTTACAATTGCGATTATGAACAGCGTGTCGGCAGACGGTAAAATTCACGAAATACTTGCGAAGGCTGTTTCAAGTACTTGCTCAACCGTATTACGTAAACATGTAGCAGACCCCATGGATCAGTTACACAACCTTCGTTTATCATCCGGTAACAGCATAGCGCATTTCGAAAGAATGGCGAGAATTCGACATAGTTTCACCAACTTGGTCGTTTGGCATCGATGCGTGAAATCGTGACCTACGGTTGATAATCCATTACACAAAATCGAATACACTATGTGCATTGTGCAAGTATAGACTACGTATTGGCGTTGTCCGTAATTCTGCCAAATAACCTCAACAGCATAATAACAACAACAAGTAACGATTAGATTATCTCCGACGGAGTGAATTAAAACGGAATGTTCTATACTGTACTGTACTGTAGGCTGATGTTATGGCAGTCGATCATACACTACAGTGCTACTCGTGCTACCTTGCAATTTTTATGAACTATATACGCCCGAGTAGGCCCGCCATTCAGTTATGTTAAATATACATGATATAATATCACCACATGAACGCTTTGGGCACCGGTATATAAATATATGGCCCGTGGACAAACGAGCATTGATGAGCACATTGAGCACACGGATTAGAGTTGGGGCTGCGTTGGGTTGGATTCGATGTAGCAGGTTCGAGATCATTTTGGGTTTAGGGTTGGGATTAGTGTTGTTTAGGGATGCAAAGTAACATGCTCACGTGTCGCAACTCGCATCCTAATGACTGTCGTTTTTTCATTGTGTCACATGCTCAAATGTGCAGCAACCAAATATATATCTTCACGTAGATATGCCCAGTGTAATTCAACGTCTTAAGACTTTGTTGTCACTGCAGTTATGAAAGTTATTGCGTTAGTGGAGAATTGTGTCCAGTTAATTGACAGAGCTCTTCATTTGTTTGAAAAGTGCAACCACTCTATACTGAAAGTCTAACCCAGTGGTTCCCAACCTTTTTCGGCTCATCGCCCCCTTTTCAATCTCCACACCGATCATCGCCCCCCAAATTTTGTGAACCTAATAACGAGCATTACAAACTGTTGACTAATAAAAAAAAAGTTCAACTTTTCGGCTCGATGGCGAAGTTTTACACTTTTGCGGCTGAATTTTCGTTGGTTGACTAAAAAAAAAAGGTAATTTCTCCGAATTGGCTCCAATTAAGCCGTTTTAACGCGCCATCGCCCCCTTCGCTATTTTCGCCCCCTGTCGCCCCCTTTGTCCATTTTCGCCCCCCTATCGCCCCCTTGGTCCTTTTCGCCCCCCCAGACCGCCAAATCGCCCCCTGGGGGGCGATATCGCCCACGTTGGGAACCACTGGTCTAACCTCCCACAGCACCGACATTTGAAGCAGTAGGCTATTTTGCAATTCTAGTATAGAGCTTGCCTTTCTACCTGCATATAGTGACACCAATACCGCCGTAATTTTCGCTGTATTAAGCCTGTTGAACCATCTTAGCGTTAGCGAAATTATCGTAAAATTTCGAATCCAAGATGAATAAAACACGAAGCTTGACATATCGCGTGCAAATAAACATGGGCAGTTGTACACCTACTGCGTCAGGATGCCCCACTATATCTCATACTGATCTAAATTAGGCGCTGCAGTAAGCCAATGATCAGTTTCCCGTCATTCCTAATAGTTGACATTCCGTAGCGTTGGCCTCAGTCCATGCACAAAAGTCGTCAAGTTGATTTAATATAGAAATCGTTAATCACTATCATGAGCAATATTGTAACAGTTATGCAGTGCTAGCGATGTACCATCGGCTGTATCTCGGGCGAGGCAGATGAATTGCCGACCAAATCTTGAAATGCTTATTTATTGCGTCGATGTAATGATTCGTTATAAATTCGAGCGCAATCTATTTTAACGTCATACCTGTGATGTGATCCTACGTAAGAGTGCTACATGTCAGGTTATCAACAGCGTCAATCGAGTAGACAAATACCGTATATCCGCTAAAACGTTAACTTATGCCATAATTGCTGATGACGAAGAAGGCTTGTCAATGTTTGTTTCCTGTTCGGTATTCATGCTGTGTCGACATCGATGATCCGGTGATTTTACATCATACTGATATGATTCTCAAGTGATTCCTGAGGTGCAGTCCAAGAGCACGAGTAACTTGTGATCTAGCACTTTCGTTAAGCACCGCTTCTGCGGAACGGATGAGGACGAGGAACCAAGATAATTCTCAAGCCCTTAGTAGGAAATATCGAATCGAGCCCACAGCCTGCTGGTGTTGCAGCCGCAAAAAAAACACCATTGTGGCACTTGGTACAGCGAACGAATCCTAGCGGTAAAAAAAGCGTGTTGCTCTCTTTAACAAATAAACGGAGTAATATTCACCCATCTTGTAATTCTATACTATGGCTTCACTTTATATATGATTTCAACTACGTTGTTTCAATATAGACAAGTATTTATTGGAAATCACATAGTACAAAACAAGATTTTTATAGTATCCTTGAATCAATAACAAATGTTCGGGGCTTTCTTAGAAATTCACGCTACTAAATCTAGAATCTGCCAATTCTCCACGTATGTATCTCATAACCAATATGCTATATTGAAGGATCAACGCGCAACGGACGCTATCGACTGTGTTACGAGCACAATATCCTACAATTGAAGCCATTTCTATTGTCGATATTTTTCAAACCGATGACGAAATGAAAAGGACCACGGCGTCCGATGCTCATCCCTTGTTGCCAACACACATGATATTGAGAGAGAGAAAGAGCGAGAGGAATCCATGGTATAGCTTTATACCAGTGTTTCTCAACCCCGAGTCCGATGACTCAAATGAGTCCGCAGAAAATTCGGTCAAGTCCACGAGCACATCAATTTTAGGTAAATTTATCGACTGTCAACTTGGTATTTCCTCATGTTTTTCAGTTGGAAGGCGCTAGTCTCATTGTGAATTTGTTATATAAAGGGTTTTTTATATTGATAATATCTTTAAAAACGATCATAGATTCTAAGTTGGAGGTCCACGGACATAGTTCTAGCTTAAGCAAGTCGAGAATCCACGAAAATTTCATAATTTCTTCCACTTCCGGATGATGGTTCTCGAACATGTAATTGACGAACCTGCGGGGCTCGTGCACTTTCGGACCAAACTCACTACAGCCTTACCGAGAAAATGGGCTTTTGGTCCGAAAGTGCATGAGCCCCGTCCTGGTCCGGGCTCGTCAAACTCAGATTTGAGACTTGGGCTTCGGCCTTGATGCGTGATTCGCAAAATACCACTTTTGAAATGTTAGTCACTTTAATAGCTGTCATATAATATGCAAAGATATCTCAAATATGTGACTGGCGGTACTGAAGTTGAGTAGTGCTTTCAGAACTACATTCATTGCAGTTGAATTTATCACTTCGAAGACTTTTCGCGTTCCCCTTACCAAGAGTTAACGGAACAATAAGAAGAAATAGTTTCTACACAATCTTCAAATATTCCATGTGTATTGTATTATTTGATTTTCTTTTCTCTTGTCCCTTTATTGACTACCGCAGTACCGGTACAGCTGACTCTGGGTCAGCTAGCGTTCCTTTTAATTATGGTATTGTTACGTCATAAGTTGCCAATTTGGTTTTCGTTTGAATCTCTTTCTGTATGCTTCTTATTGTGCCGTTAACTCTTAATAATGGACATTCGAGATACCTTCAAGGTAATTAATTATACTGCAATTTATGAAGTTTTGAAAGCAATATTAGATATACCTCAATAAGCGATGTTTCGCCACGTATATTTCAAACACAGGAACAACGAAACATAAAGCACTACAACCAGGGCCGTAACAGCACTTCGTCAGCCCCCCCCCGAAACGTTGGTCTTGGGCCCCCCATAGGGTGATAAACCGGACTTCTGGGGGGCTTTGTCCCCCAGACCCCTCAGCTTCTACGTTGTTTACCGCTACTTATCATCTATATTGGGTCTCCGTTTATTGAGTAAGCTTTTCTCGACTAACCGCGCGAAGCGCGAAAATTTTTTATAATTCATTATTGAATCGGTCAATATAATCGAGAATTGCATATATATTGCAATCAATTTCTATCCTTTCTCTGCTCACGTAATCAGATTTACCGGTAGAGCGGAATGAGGTGTGTTTGAAAAGTTACGACCACTCAATAATAATTAACTATCTTTGGGCGTATATCTCTTGGTAGGAACAAAACACTTCGTCAGGTCCCGCAAAAAATAGGGTCTTGGGCTCCTATAGGGTGATAAACCGACCCTACCCATCACGCTGTTCGCTTTTACCACGAAATTAGTTGTACGACGTAGTGAGCACGCGCCAAGCGCGAAAATTTTCAATAATTCATATTAAAATCCGTCAATAAGATTGAATTGCATATATATTGCTATCAATTTCTTGTACTCTCTGCTCGCGTTATTGGATTTACTGGTAGAGCTGAGTGAGGTGTCTTGGAAACTGTAGGGCCCGTAAATAATAGGCTAATTAAACATCTTCAGGCGGACGGACCCGTTGGTATGACTTCGTTACATGATGTTATTTCGTGACCTCCGCTATATCAAAAAATATATAATCGCATGAATGTACTAAACTAAAAGACGCACACGATTTCAAATTGGTATTTCTTCACTGGCATATAATATCTCCTGCGGGATGGTATTTGTCTTGCGAGGTTCAGATTGCTAAGACAGGAACATTAGTAGTCAGTCATTTAGGCGCCTATGGACAATTGAACTTATATACGTATCGGCATTAGCGCAGTTCTTTTCGGCAAAGGTTTTCTCGCTGCCGATCATTCTGGCACATTTTTTGGAGTCGCATGTTACATGGCCTAAAACTTTATATCTTGGTGCATCGTGGCGCGGTAATGGCCAACGCCGATATGCCCATTTCTATAAATCTTGCGTGTTTTTTCTTGGGTTAAGAGTACCCAATAATCAAGATATTTGACAAATTGATGATGCGCCGAGCGCGAAAATTTTTTGAAAAAGCTGCATAAACTTTCAAAAAATACTTTATAATTTATGCTAATTGACGGAATGATTTTGGGCCCCTTTCGAGCTCGCCCCCCAATTGGGGGGTTTGGGGTGCGGCAGTTACGGTCCTGACTACAACTAATTGTTCAGCATTCCAAGCAATATTCGTTCATCTGAAGTTTTCTGTGTCTTGGGCAAATCATTTTGTTGCAAGTGTTACAGGCAAAACGGGTATGCTTTGCACATCTGTAGCATCTTCCTGGTTTGATACCAAACATGTCAGGTATAAACCCTATTATCGCCAAATGGAATTTTTCAAAATACCCTACATTTATGTCCGAGGTAGCCCATTGTTAAAATTGTCATTAGCAATTCTATCCTGGTCATAAACTCTACAATTTCGGTCGAATTGGCTTGAATTTGGTACGCATAGACGCTGAATTTTACGCTGAATATGCACATACCGAAAATGCCAGGTATAAACCCATATGGTAGTTCTTCATACACACTATGCTCAAGGCTCATTCACGTGCACATTGCACACGTTTTCGGCGCGATATACGCCGAGTAATATTGCATGTATTGCGACTTATAGTTCACTTGTTGACGTTATTTGGATACTGATAATACGTAGGGACATGTGCTCATCACAAAAACAATCTTTATAGTTGTCTATTCTCAGTAGAACTCGAGATATGGACTGCATTACTGAACACAGTTAACAGTTGCTTGAATTGCAAAGCCGACAGATGTGGAAAGGCTATTATTTGACTCAATTTCGGGCAAATGTGCAGTCGATTGAGCATAGTCTTTCAGATCTTGGCGAGCAAGCTGCAGCAGCTCTTTTGCCATTTCCAACCATATACCTGTGTGAGGCTGGCTTTTCAACTCAGACGATGATCAGAAGAAGTATCGCAATAGACTTTCAACCGGAAGATGAGATCAGATGTACGCCTTGATAACCATAATTTTGGAATTCGATAAACTGGGCAAGCAAGTTCAAGGACAGGGCTCTCTTTGAGTGTCTGTTGAGTGAAAAACAGTGCTTGCTTTTTTCGTTGATACCGTATTAAACTCTCTTCGATAGAAATCAAAAAACCTATTTTTCGTTAATATATAGCTTGAGTCCGCGGATATATAGGCGAGCTTGAGAAGAGTCCGCGGGTCAAAAAGGTTGATTGATTGCTTTATACTCTCGATTTTTCGGTCTGCAATAAAAGAAAGGTAGAGGTGTTGATTTCAATAAGTTTTAAATTGGAATAGCATTTTACCGCAATCGTTGAGATAATTAGACTTATATTATTTTTCATTTCATCCATTCATTCGTTGTCTAACTATCTGTACACGAGGCGGAAACTGATAAATGCGTCCTTTACATCTTCACCTTAGGTTGTTTCGGGGTATATTTCCCAGTTCGTCTTTTCTGGTACCAGGCGATTGCCGTAATACAAGCGACGGAGATAATAATTGCCAGTACAAGAGCGAATATAAACCACCATGGTATACCTGTAAAACAGGTAATTGCACATAGGAACCATTTCAATAAAGACCTGCAGTCTGTAGTCGAACTGATAGAAAATCTGATGAAGCACAACACAAGTACACTGCAATAGTTCTGTATATTGTTGGCAAATATAATGAGTCGTATAGTTGACCGGATTGACCCATGTGTCTATGCACAACGTGCCGCTTATATTCATCTTTGACAAGTACTGTCAAGACAAGCATGACCTTTTCCGATTAAAATTTACGAATAGCACGTGGATAGTGTTTTCGGAAAAGTAATAAGTTCTATTTACAGTCCAAATTTGATGTAGTTATTGGCCCACTATGTTGCACACAATACATTTGTTGCATACAATGCACAGGAGGAACGAACGACACGGCTCAAGGGGCATGAGCACAAAAAAGGTTAAGAAACACTACCCTGGCGCATTATTCGCCCATCAAAATACTGACCGCCATTACCTACCTTCTGCCAGCTTTGGTTGTATTGTTGAGGTATCATTTGAGTTTGGCCATATCGAACTAGTGTTTGTATTGTCCACGACTGAGATGGTTTGAGTGTATGGAGGAGATTCTTTTGGGTCATCGGTAGTTGGACCCGCGACCGTACTTGCAAGCGGGGTAGCAGACGTCGTTGGAGGAACGGAAGAACACAAAGTGTTGAAAGTCTCACGGACTGGAACGCTTTCACCACCCGCGTTGGATGCAGTCAATTCAACCGAATAGGCGTCACATGGAGATAAATCGTTGAACGTAGCCGTCGGCATTGCGAGGTTCGCAAGTTCCTTGAATAAACTTACAATATCTATCCAAAACCGCCAATAATAAAACTAGAACATAAGACTGTTGAAAAGACTCTTTTATTCACATTTTTATTTCTTATAATCGCTATAATGCCGTCTCGTAAGAGTGCATTCAGTACCCTACAGTATCCTACAGAATATTGCCTCATCCATATCGATATACACAGAGCTGAAACAGCACTCCGTCAGCCCCCCCAAACGTTGGTCTTGGACCGCCGTGGGGTAATCACTGATCAGTCAAACTTCTAGGAGGCCTTGCCGCCATACCCCTGATTTACGGCTACTCGACTTCCAGAGATTCTTAATATAGGGCAGCACGGCGTGTGCGTTAACTAGTCGCGCCAAGTGCGAAGGATTTTTCAAATTCATCATTGAATTTTGTCAATAATATCAGCAATTCCATATCTTTTGGATTCTTTTTCAGCCCACGGGATCAGATTAACTGGTAGAGCTGAACGAGGTGGTGCCTTCGAAAACTCAGGGCAGCATGTTCGTTGTTCATGATATGCGATCGTTAATTTTACATCAACTGGGCCCCGTTGTTTATAATTACTCTGTTCAATGTTGTCAGCCGCTCGTCTGTTATATAGTCGGACAACATTGTAATCGCCCAACAATAATGATTAAAAGAAAGACCTCTTTCGTGAGACGCCTAGTTTGACATTTCTTGCATAATCACTAATTCATTTTTCCAAGATGGTCAGGTCATTTAGGCGCTTATATAAACAATTGACAATTGGACATATGTATACATGTATCAAGGTCTCAGTATAGATAACTAACCTACGGATAGATACGCAACACCAGTCGTCACGCTTGCTAGCTCGGAGGAAATTACTGCTCAGCAATCTGAACGCAACGTAATTGCCAATCCCAAAGCTGACGCCCGAGCGCTCAAATTGGATGAAGTTGTTCATATTTGAAAGCTACTGTCGCACTGATTCCGAAAATAAACATTAAAATCTGATCAGGGCAACGGAAACCCCTCGAAATACACCTCAAATTCTCAAAATCGGCATTGTTCTGAACAATTGCAGCCACGCAAGGGCCATAGTTATGGTCATTGTACTGCGTCGCTCCAATTGTTTGAAACAATGCCGATTTTCAGACTTTGAAAGCTATTGCGGGATGGTTCCATTGCCTTGGTGAATATTTATTGCGGCAGTAGCTTTCAAATAAGATCAACTTCATTTAATTTGAGCGCTCGGATCGTCAGCTATGCGATTGGCAATTACGTTGCGTTCCAGATTGCTGAGAAGTAATTTCCTCCGAGCAAGCAAGCGTGACGACGGGTGTTGCGTATCTATCCGCAGGTTAGTTATCTATAGTCTCAGCCAACATGGGGTGGTCATTTTTGACCAAGCTATTCTCGCCGCGAATGTGGAGTCGGCCGAAATATAAAGACATGTAGTAACATTAAATCGCGCCAGGCGCGAAGAACCAAATATAAATACAGTCCGTGGACTCCATCAAGCCAGCCTCAACACGGGGTTGCCTTGCGAGCAATAGCACCGTTTTCTAGATAAAATTGTACACAGTGATATGAACTTGTTGAGTGCAGTATCGGTATTCCCAGTATAGGTAGTAGAAGGCACCGTGTACTTTTCCACGGAACTAAATATCGAACACCGCACTGTATCAAATACTATGGTCGTACTTTCAACGCTGAAGGTGCATTTTATCGTCATGACTATGTTCGTCTACACGTCTTGATAAATAACACATAATAAACAACAGAAATGTACCTGATTCGTCTGGGTTGATTTAGTAAGCGACGTCAGAAAGACACGGGCTTTGTAACTTGTTGCGCTTGGTACGGCATCCCACTTTATTACCACGTTTGAATATCCTACGACGAAAGACACATTTCCAACTGAATCTGGATCTGCAAAATGCATGCTGGGATGTTCTTGGTACTGCTACATTCCGTCTATATCTAGGGTTGTGTTAAAACAAAAATCAATTTAAAACAAACATGTTTTAAACAAGGCCCTTGTTTAAAACATGTTTTTTTATTGTTTTCTTTGTTTTTTTGGAAGCCAGGACGTCACGCATATTCAATTGCGACGTCATCATGGACTGATATTCACGATTGAATATATAGGCTAAATATAGCTACTTTCACGAAATAGGCTTCCAACCCCTGTCATATACGGATCAAGAATATCTTTAACCAGGACTACATCGTCTTGCAGTATATTTACGGTCAGAGGTCATCCTCATCAGAACATTCATTTCGTATCAACGATCTATATCTACGTATAGCTGTTGAACCGACTTTCGAGGATTGGAACCATCTCATATCGTATACGTCGGCTTTATCGGGTGGTAATCGTCGTCCGTATTCTCATACAACATGTATTCGGAAAGTATTTACACAATTATGGCATAATTATACAACTTAAAAAAACGCATTTTTTTTTTAAAAAGGCTTTCGTTTAAAACCCTGTTTAAACATGTTTTATACAAGGTGTTTTAAACAACCGTTTGATTAAAATGCAACCCTATCTATATCTGTAACATCCAATCAATTATATTTGCAATGGAAATAGGTAAATTAACAAACCGTCGCTCCACCATTGCCCACTTCATATTAAGTAAGCTCATGATGTGGGGTGGTTCAGGTTCTGATGGTAAATAGGTTGAAACAAATAATGTCATATTTTTAGGGTTCGTAATTATATGCGCGAATTGCGAATTCATTCAGGCTTCAGAGATCAAACGCTGGCTCCGGCTTTATTTGAATAATCAATCGAAACTGTTACAAATTTCGTGTCCGGATATTGTTACAGTACACCTACCTCGTCTGCTCTATGGATGTGACATTAGGTCCGATACCTATCATATCTGCAATAGCATCTGATCTTACTTGTCAAAAATGTTTCGCAGTCGGTTCGGTTCACAAGCGTTCCAGAATCACACAATTCTGCAATCACGCATATTCGGTAACCCAGACCAGGCTCGAGACTATTGAATAACATTGTCGGGGTGTTTGTCCTGAAATAAATATGACTCCGAAATAATGTAAGCATGCGATGGTTCCGATAGGTTTCGTAGCATTCTAATAAATACCCACGGATCGAAACAACTTCTTATTTCTGATGCAAAAGTCAGGGAGGGTTAATGCGAGCCACTCCTGACCATAATATTATCAATAATAAAGATAAGAATCGTGCGTTTACTTGAAATTCTGTACAGCGTCGATACAATCAATGCATTCCGCTGTGACGACATAATTTTCGGAGACGTTGTTCCAAGACAAGACGAACTCCGTACTAGATAGGTGAGGGCGCCCCAGACGGAAAATAGCGGTCATATTGGACTGGAAGTTGCATTCGGGAGGTAGCGTTGTGTAGATGGTTGTAAGCGTCGTTTCATCAGTCGTTGGGCCAGTCGTAGTTGTTGTGATATCTTTAGTGGTGACTGTTGCGGTTGATGAGTATGCTGTAGTCGTATCTACGGTACTAGTGACCGTTGTGAAGATATCTGTGCTTTCGTCAGTCGTACCCGTTGTGGTAGCTTTCGTGGTAACAATTGAGGTTGATGTGTCTGCAGTAGTCGTAGCTACGGTACTAGTCACTGCCGGAGAGCTCGCCGCGGTGTGAGTGGTCACTGTAGTCGTAGTTGGAGCAATTGTCGGTTCTACAGTAAACGTATTATTTGATGTCACATTTTGCGTTCGGCCGTCGTGTTTTCTCTGTGTCGTTGTCAGAGAAAATTCATATGTGGAGCCAGGAGTCAATGATGATACAGTGATCTGAAATGTAAAATACGTATGTAATAACCGCAGAGGTCAAGGTAGTCAGAATTGCTATTCAATTACAAGTAGCAGTAGCTCTACTCATTTTGATGTTAAATGTTTCTTTAATATATTTAGAACATAAACACGGTCCGAGAACCAGAAGAACAGCACACATAGGAAGGAGCTGCATATTGTCCCGGACCCAGAGGTGGTTAGTAACGAAGTACCACTACTTTTTTGGAGTATAATCAAGTAGGTTTTTCCAACTTTCACTACTTACTCAAGTGTAACTTAATAGATGTAGTTTTGATACTGACCTTCCATGGATGCCTTAAAACAGGGGTGGCCAACCTTTTCGGCCCACGGGCCACATGAGATTTACGAACCATTGCGTGGGCTACTTCAATGTTGATGACCTTGATTAGTCGTCCGATAGGAGCGAATCGGATTAGGTAACGGTGAAAACAAGACTTATATTACTACGCATCAAAATCGATAACAATTATGTCAAGAAAACCAAGTATGCAATGCCAAGCGCGAAATTTTTCTATAGTTAATGATTGGTCAATAATAATGCTACTTGCATATATTGCGGGTCGCCTCTGCACACTACTGGGCTCATTTGGCAAGGACAGGTTTATTCGGCGCTTGGACATATAAATATCGAAGATTTCGGGGAACATGCGTCTATCATTTCGTGCAAAGGTTTCATCGCCGACGATCTTTCTGTGAGTGCAGACTCGAAGTCACATGTTGTTCGGCACGTTTTCTCTTAATTACGAATATAGGTCGACTCAATTCTGTAAATTGGCGGTATTTTTAATTTTTTAGAGGGGGCAGCAACACTAAAAGCAGGAATTCGAGTGACAATAAATCACGCGAATTGCTAAGAAAAATATCAAGTCAAGTCAAGTCAACTGATATTTTAGTCATCAACATCCCACATTTCGCGGTCAGGCTAATCAAACTTGGATTGGCCTTGCCAGTACACAATAAATTATCTTAGCAATCTATTTTTGTGATAGTAGAACTAATTTTGAGAATTACCTCGCGGGCCACATTTGGCCCGCTGGCCACCCTTGCCTTAAGACCGCTCGGCGTACCCCAAGGGGCTCATGGACCCCAGGTTAAGAACCCGTGGTTTAGGCAAGACTATATTAGGCCTAGAATACCTACTTTTTTACTTACTTGAAATCGGTACTTCTACTTGTACTTGAGTATAAATTATTTATTCAACTTCTATTTGGGTAGAAGCTTCTTGAACCACCTCTTCCAGGGTGAATGGAGCGTTTGTAACAGTTTAGGAACGGGGTGCTGGGACATGTTTTATTAGGGGACATCGTGCCATATTGAAGTGAGTTCCATCATTGCTATCAATCAAGTATTGGGCTGTTGATTTGATTCAAAATATTTTAAAATGAGATTTCCATAAAAATAGATGTATCGCTACAAAATGAGGAAAATGATACAAATGTCTCCAGTCCTACCATATAAATATTTATTTTATCGTTGTACCTTATTTCAATTGCGCCATAAAACTTACGCGTCGGACACAAAAAGGTCCTCATGTCCTTAATTTTTAATCATCACATGTGGCGTCTTTGTGGATCGAATCTTACAATAATGTCGATAGGTTTTGCGAAGCCGTGGATCTCTGTCTTTATATATCTTGCGTAACGGGCATTTACAATTGACCACGGGACCTGGGGTGTCATAGGAATATTTTACAAAAGTTCGTGTACCGACGAACATCATGCACCTTTCAGGGTTTTGAACTGTGAATATAACTTTAATTAATTATTTGATCGATGGAAAATAATTATCAAGACATAGATGTACAATTGTATATATCATGCATGAACTATGAATATCTTATACTTAGAGTTTTCCACGTACGGTCAATCTTTCAGACCCATCAATGTCCGTTTCGTCCAGAGACCACGGGGTCGCACCATTCCCGGTAAGAATATATCTCGTCGCTTTATCCACAGACGGGAACGAAATTGTTACAGAAGAACCGTCGAAAGATGATGTATTTGCGATTGCTGACGTACTTATCGGTTGCATGTCTAACAAGTAGGAGTAATCTTTCAATGTAATATTCTTATTCGATCAAGACACACACGATGTACAATTTGACACATGTTACAAGAGACCGTGACAGACATATTGGCGAAGAAATTGTTTGGTAACAATATAGTTTACAGATTTGTGAAATATTCCAGAAACGCCCTTACTAAATATGACCCACAAGACCCAATTTGATGTAATGAACAGATAAAAGGAAGTCTACAACACGACCAGTTGCGGTCGCTTAATCTCACATCCACTTCGGCCTACAAGTGCCCGATCTTTTTAGTTTTTAATCAATATTCGGCGGTCCTGTTTCGACGCTCTTTCTTGCTCTTTCCATTCGCTTTCATTCTTCGCCGGGTCTTTTCCCGGGATTTTGGCCCCATAAGAGCGTCGACACGGGAGAAGAGGAGCCAAGATCGCGGATCGACTCCGGTCCCCTGCGTCGCTGTCGCTGGCTGTCAATACTACACTAACTCCCCCACAAGACGCTTGTATGTCAATTATATACGAACGGATTTGAGATCTTACCAGTCGTACGAAGGAATCGGAATTTCTTGTTCCCAGGTATGTCGTAGTAAAGAGCATACAAAGTCTCATTCGGTTGTCGCTTCATGAAATCCCGGATTAAAAACTTGGGCTCTAATCCATAGACAGTGTTATTTCTGAGATCGAATTCGCTGCCGTCCTCGAGAACGTATTCTGGAAACGCATTGACGGCAGAGATTCGATATATAGATATTCAGCGGCTAATATGTACGTCGTTTTATTTTGTATCCAGATAAGTGCTGTTGTAGACGCCCTCTGTCTATATACACCTATATACATTCAGATATATCTTAACCTCAAATCAGTCACATTCAATTTTCTATTCACAAATCCACACAGCATTAACTTGGCATTCATCACTAATCTAGTTGGTCAAATGCCTATATAAATTATTCAATCATCATGAAGTAGGCTACTATTTATCATCATAAATTGCTATTTACTAAGCAGATGGTAAATGCGTGACCCTATTTTTAAGAAGACTGGCTATATAGTTGGAAACTCATGATGGAGTAGGTCGATGTCACCCCACTGATGTCAAAGTAACTAGCTTACTTCCATCTTCCCTAAAGGCAAAGTCTCTCCTGTCCTGATTGGCAAGCGATTGTTGTGTATCCAAAATAGGAACAACTGGAATCACTTGCGATGTCTCCTCCGGGCTGAGTATCACGAAAGTGTTCGTGATTCCGCCTTCCGTCATGTTGGTGCTAGTCTTGTACTGGAGCCGCCAAAGCAGAGGGTCTTCCTCCGTATGAAGGATAACAGTTCCGATCGCTTCGTCTGGAATGTGTCGGAGTTTAAGCGAATGAATCAGTTGGCCGTTATATAGTGTTGAGTCCTTGAAAGTAACATTAAAAAAAATATTTCTCTTTCAAATCGCGTATGTTCAGAAATATAGTAGTCGTGTTGCAAATGATGTCTGGGCGCCTCAGATTATTAATTAGTTGAAGGATGTCCACGAATGTAAATTAAAGGTATGAAACCACTGATTTGTAGGAACTTGTAGCTGTTTAAGATGTAAAACGATTTCGAGAAATAATTCAAGACAATCTTCATTTCTGACAGTCGGAGTATATGTTTTACATAATTGCACGGGGCGTGACCAGTGAGTGGCCCAGTACACTGCTCTTACCTCCGTTATTTACAGCAAAATTAGTGAATTGGGTCCCGTTCAGATTGTAAACAGAAGTTGATGTATCGTTGAAAGATTTATCTTTAATCTTCAGTCTAAAATAAACAGTCTCGTTCTCCTTCCTAACAACGTCGAGGCTGTTCAGATTTGTCAGGTTTTCGTATGCCTTCTCCAGCTCTTGCTGTGTCTTGTTCCATTCCTCACTGAACTCACTGTTATCAGGCGATGAGCGACCAACAAATGTCACCCGAGCAAAGACCGACAGCGAATCTGGAAGTTATCATAATTTAAGCTTTTACTGCGGTCGAAGTCTTTACTCTAAAAACAGTGCCCAGGTGGCTCGTGTGAAATGACATAACTGATTTGACGTATTAAGTTTAATTTATCGCTCTTGGAAGAGGTTTCGTTGTGCAACATAGTCCAGAGTGTAGAAACATAAAAAGATCCGGGTGTGATAGAAAGGTAAAAGATATATGGTTTAATATAAAATATAGAGAAAACAGCTTCCAATATTCGAGAATTCATATCGAAATAGTTTGCCGGCTCTTGAAGATTTTACAAACGCAAATGCGTTGTTACGGGAGGAGAGCGTATCACTATCAAATTTCGATTTCAAAATAGAAATTAAAATATGGTCAGGCTCCGGACTTTGACGAAAAATCACCCTCAACATCTGAAATGTGCATTGTTCAGAACAATCGGATGACCGCAAAACAATGACCATAACAATGACCCGTTGCGGCTTTCCGATTGTTCAGACAAATCCAATATTTCAGACGTGGAGAGCGGATTCTATGTGGTTCAGTGCCGGATCATATTTTAATTTATATTTTCTGTAATGGTGCGGCAGTAGCTTTCGAACAAGAACAGATTCAGTAAATTTTGCCCTCGGGAAGATAACTTTTCGATTCCCAAAAATTCCCATAGTCGCTGCCGCAAAACAAATCTGAATCCAGTTTCAGCGAAGCGGAACGAAGCTGCCAAATCGACCGTTATCATTCCATGTTTACATTCAATGGTATCACCGAACCTGAAGGTGTACACCGATCCCATATACCACCGCAGGCATATTGTATTTAATTTATGCGCGTATTCGACTAATGTAATGAATTACACATGTGAAAGCTGAATTTTGAGCCCAAAAGTACCGATGATTTGATTTGAAGTAATCATATTCGATGCACCCATTCTACTTAGATGATGAGATTTGATATCTTTATCTTTGAATAATCTTTCATTTTGTATCATGTCTGAACCAACTAAACGTAGGAAGTAAATTCGTTCAAATGTCACACACGAAGACAATGTTCCTCGCAATATATCTTCAAT
This sequence comes from Botryllus schlosseri, assembly GCF_051294905.1. Lineage (NCBI taxonomy): Eukaryota > Metazoa > Chordata > Ascidiacea > Stolidobranchia > Styelidae > Botryllus > Botryllus schlosseri. Next base: position 18,563,753 of record NC_137245.1, on the reverse strand, counting down.
TTAACTATACGGCCCTAAGACACGCTGGAAATACTGAATTACAATCAGAACCCGGTCTTCTTCTACGAAATCCAACTTTAATGCTCTGCTCTTGTAGCACAAATATAACCTCATGCGGTGTTCCAAAAAAAAATTCAAAATCATAGTTTGATTGTGACTTCACTATAATATATTACATGCAATTATGATGGATGACTCTACATTAATTCTTGATGGTAAATGAAATCCCAAGGTTACGTCAAATTGAAAAAAAAAATGATTGACATAACCTAATGCGCGACTAACAAATGAAAAAAGAGTGAATTCACCTGTGGTAAAATTATACCAGTCCGAAAAAATTGCTTCAGTTTCAGTTAGATTGACACTGCTGTAGATTTGTGAAGCGCGTCCTCGCACCTGATACGTGGTGTCGGGTTGTAGATCTACCAAACTAATAGGAGACATTAATTTAAAAGCAGAAACGCTTCGATCGTGATTATGTCAAGCTCGGCTTACCGTATCACATAATATTGATCTTCTTCGGTTGTCACCACATCTGAAATGTTCGTGCCTAGAAGTCGATATTCCACTGTCCACTGAGAAACTCTGGCTCTGTTCGCGGTGTTTAGGAACACTAAGAATGTGTTCGGAAGCGGAGTGCTGGTTGTGAGAGTGGGTGCACCGGGATCTGTGAACGGCTATATCAACTAGTACAGTCCACGGGTGCATAGCTAAAATGGCATATAATGTCAAAGGAAATGATATCGCAATATGTCGGCAGTAGCCTACTAGTAAAGCCATGCGGTTCTTTGATAATAATGAGACAAATCAAGAGCTACACGTTCAATGAAATTGATGTGTGATGCCACAAAACAGCCAGCGGCCGTCCGTGATGACATCTGCCGGTGGAGATGGCAACTGTTTTTCAGCCTCTTCGGCTTTCGGTCGCAAAAGGACCCTGTACCTGTACACCTGAGCTCCCCCAGTGGTGAAGGGAGTCTGCCAATAACTTAGTATCGCCGTATATTGAAATGATCGATCCGGATATCGCGAGACTGTGATTGACATTAAAGGACAATTTGCAATCTGTCATTTATGATGTCCAATTATTCGCACCACGATACCAGTGTTTCCCTTTTTTACACAACGCCACCTAGGTCACGAACCAGATATCGAACGCCCCCTTATTAACCCTGTCCTAATCCAGAATAAAAGCTGTTTGTGTGGTTCATTGCACTGTGACTGCATAGTCACGAGTCACGTAGCCTTTCTGCGTCGATGTAACTTATTGACAGCCCGATATACGTTATGTAAGGTATGTCAGGGTCACATTTTGTACGAGACAGACACAATCAGTGAGTGCAATCGTATTTTTTTCTCTTTCATATAATCGTACTTTGTTTTGGAGCGATATGCGCTTAAAGCTCCATCGTTCTCGCTGTAGTGTACATGCGTTTGAGTGTGTGCTCATAACTTGCGCTGAATAATTCCTCTATTCGTTGTTTTGTTAATTGTTTGGTTAGTGAGGAAACTTAATTTTGTATAACAATAAACACATGCGGAGAGTGTCGGTGACGATTTTCGATTGAATGCATATTGTCCAGGGCTTTGGAGCAGTCGTAAATTTTAAAATGCTCCAGGTCCGGCTCCGGAGCACTCTTCTATTATAAATTAGCTCCGGCTCCAGCTTCGGAGCTCATTGATACCACTGTTCCGAGTTCCGACTCCATCTCCGGTTCCGGCAACTATGGTTCGGTTGTAGCCGTCGCAAGAACAATCATTTTGTGGAGGCATGCAAAGTCCTGTGACGTGATAATTACTTCGTGCCGTCATATCCTCACGAGAACGCAATTACCTCCATTCCATTGCATGTACACATAGTACATCATTAAAACCGTGACGTGACGTTTTCATACCGGTAGGCCTACTGCGCTCGCTAATATCAAGCAATACAAACCAATTTAATCTTGAAATGGTGCGATTCGTTCAAATGTAACCGCAAAAATTAGCGCATGTCGCGACCTTATCAGCAGAAATACACTTTTACCAAATATACCCAATGGCTAGAAATGCGATATTGGTGCGCTCGTTACCAGTCCGTCCGTCGTCGATCAACTTTAGCGGAATATAAGACGGTTACCTTTGAAACGAACCGGATAAACTCAGAATTAGTGCCACTGAGAATGAGAACTTAATTCATCGCCGTGCACTGTACAAGTCAGTAGCCAATTAAACTGCAAACTCGCTAATGACATTGCGCGACAATTCAAGAATACGAGTGTATCAAGCAGACAAGAGTGAATACCCGAAGTTGATGTTTACAAATTGGAAAGCTCGCATCCCATCACTATTTGTTTCTCAGCGTGCGGCATGCGCGCCTCCAAATCAACATCTGCATCAAGGTCATGTTTATATCATATTGCGTATCTTATATATTCGTCTCATTACTAATTACTTAAATTGCTCAGCTCACATAAGCAACAATCCCGTTTTGTGACATGCATGGTTTTCATTATTTTTCCGAACCACCGAACCCGAATTGGCCATCGGTGTGGTGCTGATGACGAAAGTCAGGGTATACCTATAATACAGTAACTACGGAGTAAGCGCGGCAAATCCAGCCAACCCAGGTTTGGCGCCTATGCATGACAGACAGACAGACAGACAGAAGTTTATTTCCAGGTGCAACAATTTAATGCTGTGTAATCGTGGCCAGCGATACGACCATCAGGTGTTCAAGTCAGCTGGTCACCTCATACATTATACAGACAGTCATATATAGGCCTATATATGCAATAGCAATTACGTACACCCAACATGTGATGTATATCTATAATAATTAATGATTTGGCATATCACTGCTGTCAATCTAGCTAACCTATATAATAACAAGTGACTAAACAGTTGGTAAAATAACAAGTGAACAGTACAAACGGTACCAAACTCTCAATCGTATAAGAATGAAGAAACTAAACAATAGCAATTAAGTTATGATTGCAAGAGCTGCTTTTTAAAATGATATTTAAATTCGTTAAAAGACATATTTTTGAATTCAGTTGGAATCTCACCCCATAGTTTTGGTCCTAAAAAGACGATGGATCTTTGAGCCATTGAAGACACACGTGGGATGAAGTATAGTTGTTAGAAGAAGCAGGTCTTGCAATATAAGTATGGACGTATTTTTAGAGAAGAAATAGGCCTAGCAATGCATCGGAAATATTGCCATTATGGTATCTATGCATCAGCTTTGCAATTTATAAAGAGCTCATTTCAGGAACTGTTAATATGTTGAGGGATCTGTATGCTTGCTGAACACTATCCCGCGATCCTAGACGGCATTTTGAGCGGATAGCTCTATTTTGTTGCACTGTTAAGTCATGCAAGTACGTTTTGAAAGTTGTGCCCCAAAAATAATACCATATAACAGGTAAGGATGAATTATGGAAAAGTATAAAGTTCTTAGAACTGCCCTGGGAAGTAAACGAGATACCCGTGACAACACAACACAAGCACGAGAAGCTTTTGACACTAGCAATTCGATATGGGATCTCCAAGACATATCATTGTCAATGTGTATCCCTAAATATTTCGCAGCGGAGGTTAATTTCACAGTGTCGCCATGTATTGTTATTGCAAAAGTGTGTGTATGTGTGTGTGTGTGGTGTGTGTGTGTGGGCGCTGCCTTGTTGTTGCTAATCAACAGCTGAGTTTTGGAAGGGTTTATTACTAGTTTGTTCACATTCATCCAAGTGATAATGCTTTCCATTTCAGAGTTGACTGTATGCTGGAGAGAAGCTAGGTCAGAATCGCGGGCAAATAAGCATGTATCGTCTGCAAAGAGAGTCGTGTGGAACATGGTTTCTGGTTAGTTGGACAAGGTGGTGCCAAAGAGGCAACAATTATTAATTCTGTGAGCGATTATGGCAAAATTATGTGAATTCAGCCATCAGTAAAAGCATATAGCATCTTATCAAATACATCGGAGCCGGAGCTACTGTTCATACTACCGGCTCCAGCTCCGGCTCCGCTGAAAATACACGGCTCCTTGCTCCGGCTCCCAAGCCCTGCATTGTATAGCCGCGAACGACGTGATCACATATTCACAAATCTGACTTTGGTGCACAGAGAAAGCTAGATATTTACGTATTTTCTCGAACAGTTTCCGATAGTCCATCCATACCGCCAACTTTTACTCTCAGCGTCCCAAACACCCAATTTGTAGCTAGCGCCCCTTTCGAGGTCGTCAACGCCGCCAGGGGCGCTGGAGTTCATGTTGAGAACAACAAAGATATTGCCTCATTGATTTGCTATTGCTACTATCTTTTAACTTTCTTTAACCTCATTTTTAACTGCCATTCGCTATAGTCACATTGTATAGAAACACTGCACTTACTTGATGCGAGTGTGATCAGTGTACAGTGTGATCTCCAAGTTCGCATCGATCACTCCTATCCGTTACCGAATACTGCGCATGAGTACTTTCTATGCCATCATTGTGGCCATCTGATTTTTTAAAATTATTTCGTTTGGATGAAAAATAAAGACTCACTCACTCTCTCTCTCAGTAGACAGGATTATACGCAAGCATTCATTATGGTTATTAGCACGGCACTGAAATCAAACTTCTTGCGAAAAAGGGAGCGGTTTCACCGTTAGCAGTTTTCTTGTCGCCAAAAAATAGAAATTATACTTATTTGAAATGTCAACGCGTATATTCGCCGGGGGCTTCACGAAAATCGGCTGGAAATTGGTTTCTGGGACGATGCTGATAAAGATTGCACTTGAGACCACAACATTAAACGGAGATCGAAACAAAAATCCATCCAACACTTTGATCATCCGTTGATACGTAACAACAAATCGTTTCGATTTTGCCAACCGGGTTGAACCGTAGCTTATATGATGTGCAGATGTGATGTTATTTTTCGAAACTGGGAATGCGAGGCTCCTGTAAATATCTCACGCGCCGACTATAATGAAGGATTGTACAGAGTACAGTATACAATGTTTGTGTTTGATTTGATACCCGACAATAGTTTCGGTTGTTATCAACTTCACAAAACCGAAATTGTACACCTGGTTTTGACAGCCAGTAAAAGAATGTCAACATCCCCGAAATGCATTCACGGCCGAGGCGCCTCAAATGGTGTGCCCTTTGTACATAGTGGAATCATCGTTAAATGAAGGCTTAAAAACAGGTGTCATCACCGCTAGGGGCTTTCTCCCCGTCACAGACTAACTTTTTTATTGCTTTATTTTATTATTCTTCATTTATTATACTATCAAGTAACTTACTACTATCACGCTTTCCAATACTGCAACGTCACGCTCTATGAGTCCATGCAAAATCGGATTGCAATTGTCACATTTTAACTCGCCATATTGCATTACGGTGCAGCCTCATTTCATTTTGTATCACCAACATCACTTAAGGAACTGGGCTTTACTGTAACGTTCCGACATAAAACTTGTTGATTCAATTTTTCAGTAATTTTGAACGACGCATCTGATACGATGATGCAAACGGTTTCAGCAGCAAGTATCACATCGGTCCATAACGCAGAATTGATCGTCAATACTTTAAACTGGATTCGTCAACCGGCAGATTTTCGTCACATGTGTACAACATCCAAATTCGAACTTACGAGTTTGTTGTTTCGTTTTCGCCATTGCCAAATCTGCACCAGCATTTCTAGCTTGAATTGAGATATCGTACAATGTACTTGGTGTTAAATTCTGGAAAGAAAACGTAGTCTCGGAATTAATCGTGTTGATTAACGTCCTGCATTTGCAGAGCGCGACTACTACTACTACTACTACTACCACCACCACCACCACCACCACCACCACCACCACCACTACTACTACTATTATACTACAACACTCTCGCCTTTACTTACTATTAGAAGCGCAGACGGTGTGCCTCGTACAACCTCTTTGACAGTTTGACTTGAGTCATATCGCGAAGCCGCAGTAACAACGTATTCGTCAGCTCCTTCAACGATGTTGAAAGATATCCCGATTTTTGTTCCAGTCACGCTTTCTATAGTTGGCGCTTCCAATCCCGCTAGAACGTGTATCCAAATATTCAATTAATAGCTCACAAATATGATACCAAACGTCCCACAGCTTTCACACAAATAAGTTGCGAGTTTAATTCCGACTGAGGCACCACGCCATCTCATCCGTATTTTCGGCTTCGGGTATGGTTGGTTTTGGTTATGAAGTCGAAATAAATTTCGGGGTTTAACAAGGCAATCGTTAGTTAATGCCCGCTATGTATGAAAATATATATTTATTGTAATTACTTATAGTAGCAATTATTGTAATCGCTCCCGCCCTATATTTGGATATTTCATTCATTTAGTAGCGATGATCTGTAACAGACCATGCGGGGCGTAGGCCGCCAGTCAGCGAGGTAGTGTAATGGTGATCGGTGAATCGGTGATGCGTCCAGCTACTTGTTCGGTATAAGGTCGGGGGTTAGATCCCCGACCGGGTCAGCCCAAAGACTCAAAGGCTGGTATCCCCGGCTATCCTGCTAGGCGCTCAGCATCCACTGATAGCGTGCAGGAGAAAAAAAATGGCGGTGCGGTTAGAAACTAGGTGTGGCCTTACGGTTGTGTCGCATCTCCTTCGTCAAGCATCTCGATAGTGCAGGTGAAAAATAATATCATATCTCTCCCTCTCTCCAATATTCTTTGCATAGGCTTTCACTTTAATTGCAGGGAACGGTTACTATTAGGGTTGCATTTAAAACAAAAATCAATTTAAAACAAACATGTTTCAAACAAGGCCCTTGTTTAAAACTATAGGTATGTTAAAGCCATGACGTCAAGAACATTCAATTGTGACGTCATAGTGGATTGGCATTGACCATTGAAAATATAGGGTAAATATTTGGCGAAATATTTGTACTATTGTTGTTGAACCGATTATTTTGATGGTTGCAACCATCCCATATCGATATACGTCGGCTATATCGGGTGGTAATTATTAGGGCTGGGCACAATGATTCGAGTACTCGAATCTGAATCGAGTATTAATTTTAATGATTCGAGTCGAGTAGTAAAATACGATTTTTTCGAGTAATAAAATTATACGCTTCTCGCCACTGAAAGTTAATTTATCAACGAGAATTTTAATTTTCACTGTTGAAGCCTTGAAACCTTGATTGGCGGTATTGTAGCTTACGAAATATAGTACAAACCTACGAAGGTTACTGGACGTAGCGCATTTACGAAATCATGATAATCCCACAATATTTTCACCAAGTAGAATGAAATCGGTATGGTCGATAAAATACCAAATTATCTTTTACGAGATGGATAACCGGCATTATATTCTTTGTGGTAGTAAAAACGGTGCATATTTGACATACATTCTGTTATGACGTCATAATGGGTGATACTCGATTACTCGACTCGACTCGAAGCATATTACGTGATTCAGAATCGAATCACTCAGGTACTCGATTTTGCCCAGCCCTAGTAATTATCCGCAGACTCGTTTAACATGTTTTTTGGAAAGTATTTACACAATTATGGCATAATTTTACAACTTGAAAAAAAAATTTTTTTTTAAAGGCATTTGTTGAAAACACTGTTTAAAACATGTTTTAAATAAATTGTTTTAAAACACCGTTTGTTTCAAATGCAACCCTAGTTACTATAGTGCACGAACAGTGAAATTGGCGATTTGGGTAAATAATAGCGAATTAAATTGGCCGCCGTAATGAGCCTAACTCTCTTCAGTAACCGATAAGAGTATATCGTATACTAATTCGCTATTTTTATGCAATTTGAGTACGTCCGGATTGAGTTTTCAATTAGTGTCTTATTTGTTTTATTTTAAACAATTTCAGAATTAAGCACTGTCCTTGAAATATTGCATTTAAATTCATGATGCGGTTCTTTTGAACGAGGGAGGTTCCGGTATCAATTCTGCACGAAAGCAGGCAAATGGCGAGTTCGGTTCCTGAGTAAACATATTTCACCTATGAGCTGATGAAAAAATTGTCCCCACGTTCTCGTAACGGTGTCACGGCCATCAAATTGAGGGCTTTCGGGCCGAACGCAGTAAATTGGTGTTGATAAATTGTTTCCCCTCTTATTTATGGCCTAGAGGAGAACGGATTCGCAGTATGCCGAAACGATCCCGCGATATAACGGAGGAAGGAGCCGGTGAATGACGTGTACAAAGAATCGAACGAAAAGAGCACGAAAGGGCGTCTAAAGAAAGACAACCGAAAATACGGAGATCGAATAATGTTACACTTGGCAACTGGGTCATGCTGGATGTCAGATTAAGAGACCATACGGCGCACATGGTCGTTTCGGCATTCTCCTATATATGTTCATTACATCTTGCGTAATCCATTGCACATTGTGTGTCTCTAAATGACTACGATTATGATGAAGACGCCTCGTAATTTAATGGCCTCGTAATCAGCGATATCGAAATCGACGTAATGAACCGTCATACGCTATACATGATATCGCACCAGTTTACAACAAATTTTGCGGCATCTCTTCGTTACATGTTGTGTATGATTGGCATATTCCAGACCACCATACGTCAGCAGTCGCTTCTTCGAAATCTGGAATATTTGTACGCGAAAACTTTCTGATTTAGAATTTCCTGAGTTGTTTTCAAATATAGGCTACCCCAAACAACGCTAATCCCAACACCCTATAATCTGTGTGGTTTTCCTCAGACCAAATTAGCGAGCGGTGGAATAGCCAGTCGAGCGATTCATTTGGCGCCTTGTTGTAGTAATTCAAACACGGCAGGTATACGTAGGTTCTAATTTTACATCCGATCCACCATCATCCACGTATACATCCGTCTTCAAGAGGCCACACATGAAGACAAACATTAATTTTGCCCTGGTTCATGCTGGCTATACAAATCTTTATGCTATTGCGCAAGATTTCCTTACTTAACCTGAAATCTTGAGCGTTGAACTGTATATTATCGTGGGCAAAAAGTTGTCAGCGGATGTATATAGTCTATTTTCGTTTACTGTTTTGTCCATATCTGAGTTGTAAACTTTAGATCAGTGGCTCCCAACTTTTTCGCCAGCGGACTAATTTTCAATTGGCAAAAGTATTCGCGAACACCTTATCGACAATATAGTACTCATTTAATTATTCCAATGCATTTTGCTTGCATCAAGGGGTGCGGACCATCTTAGGATGGATATTTTTTTCCTGCTGAAACCCTGGTGTATTCGATTTTAAGGTTTTAGGGTTCCTTTTGGTATATTCGAAGTTTCAAGCACGGGTCGGGACACAAGACGTAACTAACTACCTGTACCTCAAGGTAGCCACAGAATGGGAATGTTTGGGAATGGCCTGCCTATAAAGCGAAATACAACGGCGCCGTGCCGGGGTATCGACAATTAGGACTAAAAAAAAGTATCTGTGTGCATAGGCACAGACTTTTATTTTTTACTAGGTGGCGACGTCTTGTGACGTAATAATTGTTCCATATCGATTACGTCATCGTCGCACTAGAACGCACTTTCCTACATGCCGCTGGTGCACCGTGCAGTGCAGCGTTAAACCATTCGTGTGGAGTGAATACCGGCCCTGCACACATTAATATCAAACCATGCAGTCGAGTTATTAAATGGAATCTTAAAACGGTAAGATCATTCAAAAAGTAACTGCGCTACTAGGCCGTCCGACGGAATGCATGAAACAAAAATCCGAATTTACGTCACTGAGAATTTGGAGTTGCATCAATGTTATTCACGCGCGATGCGCCGTGTGAGTTGTGAGAGACGAAATTCACTACGCACTGACATGGCAAGTTCGCAAGCAACACACGACAACTCATGAACATGAGGTTACAAGCAGACAATAATGATGATTACGAACGCGAAATCGCGCAGCCAATCAGTAATTGTCTCTTGCGGTTTCTGGCTTCACGTTGATTAGCTCGCATCGCGGCAATTGTTTCAGATTAAAACATCGATTTTGGCGGCATTGGTGCATTTCCCGATTTACGTTCGCGAAACATTTTGGGAGTACATCGGTCAATTCGTAAATTCAATTTCAATATCGACGGCCGCCAACACATACTAATTGAATTACGTGTTGACGGCTGCACAAATTTCCTTCTGCGGCCACAGGTTGGCTGCCCCTGGGATAGAACTGATTCCACTTCCGGGCGCATGTCGCGATTTTATCAATAGAAATCCACTGTCTACCAAATGCCCAATATTTTAATATTCGATATTGTTGTTCTCGATACGAGTACATCCAGCAATCAAATTTATCGGAATATAGAAGGTTCCTGTCATTGTTCCCTCTAATTTTTGACGAGTCTGCGCACACTCATCAACTTACTGCGCAGACCCTTGGACAGTAGTGCGTAACGACTAAAAAAAAGGTCATCACTTCGGATTTTTTAAGCGCAACTTGGATTTTCTGTGCGCAGGGACCGTGTCAGCACTGCTATTGCAGATGCTATTGTGTAGGCCGGCGATGATATCGTGCACACCAGGCCGAAGCCGCCAATGCAGATGCGATTGCGCAATGCGCAGGCAAGCGATGATATAGTGTGAACTGGGCCTATTGCAGATGCGATTGTTCAAGCCAGCGGAACCAGGCTTGCTCGACTCGTGATAAATCAGGCTAGCGACGATTGCCGCGCACGGGAATGAATGACCTAATTTCGCGTCCATCTCAGCGGGAGATCATCACAGAATCTTCTTGCTAATTGACAACATGCTTCTCGCAAATTGACCGTGCGGAAAACTGATAACACAATTATTGAATTGCAACTGAATATTAGATTTATAATGGTCATTTCAAAATGACGGGTTTTCGCGTTTCAAATAGGGTGTTCGACCCCCGAAACCCCCGTGGCTACGCGCCTGGCACACGTGCGTATCGAAATCGAAGACGTCTCTGACGAGGTCTGATTACTAGTTACTGGTAACACATCACTTGGGCTTTTGAGCATTTTGAACGAGGTGGCCGCCACCTCGTAAATATGGTGACGAGGTGGCTGCTGTATGATTCGATCACGCATCGAGCAGTACGCTTCGAGACGAATCAAGTATTCAGGTATCACTTATTGCGGCTTGATAAGACTATGTGTGATGTGGGAAGTTGAAATATGTACCTATTATGCGACCCCATAATTACAGATGAGGTAGTTTTTCGACCATACCCGTTTCACTACACTTTGTGACAATGTTGTTGGTTGATCACGACTTCAGGAAAATGTCATTTCTTCACATATAGCATTTTTGTATGCTTCGATTCGACCAATTGAGAGTTTCAAGGCTTGCACGGTGGGACAAAGGCAGGCCGTGTTATTTTTGGCATTTCAGCAGCCAGATGCCAAAACTGCAAAAAATAAAAATTTGAAAATGCCAAAAATAAGCAATTTTTGGCATATGCCAAAAATAACACGATCTGTCAAATAGTGTATTTCGTTCATGGTGTTGTGTTAACAGGACCGCGTTGCAAGCGAGAAGAGCGTTTGTGAAAGGCAGGTTTTTTAATCTGGGCCCTGCCCACCCATTAGGGGTGACAGCATGGTGTCCTAAATGGTGTGGGCACAGCGAGATTGAACGGCTGACTGCATTTGGTTTACGTCATACTTTCCATTTGTCCAAAGGCAATTTTACGACCATTTTTGATCGGCTTGTCGAGCGCTAAATTTGATAAAACGGGTATCAAGAAGAAGCTGCCGCAGTACTGATTATTAAAATATAAATTATATTCTGCTCATGGAACTGGAACCCCCAAAATCAACCACGATTTTTGCATTGTGATCGAGTTGAACATTGTGACGCAACAAACTGTCTGGCTATTTCTGAGCTGCATAGTCTCGTTTTGCCAGACAGTCTTGTTGCGTCAATGTTCTTAAACAAGCTAACCTTCCTAGGACTCTTGCATGCGAGTTGGTAATATTAAAGCCACCTGAAGTGACAAAAGTCCTCCGAAAATCTATCGGTAGACTGAAGGAGAAATGATAGTCGGGCTACTAAATATAATTTGTTAAGAGACAACACAGGACACTCCTGGAAAAGTATCGGGAAGAAAATTCTTTCCGCGATTAGATCGATGGCACTGGCGAAGTGATCTCTTTTCATGATGCATGGAAGCCGGTTCGGCCCTCCAAAGATTTCGAAGCTCTGAAAACCTTCTGTGGATGACTGGCAACATTCTTTCCCTCAACGGCTACTGTTGAAGCCGATATTTCCCAGATTCGCTGGGCGAGAAATGAATTTAGGAGAAACTTAGCTGACCTGAGTTTGGAAGCACTGTTACAGTGCAAACGATTTAGATCTATTCAACAGCTGTAACAAACAGCTGTTGAGCGTGTTTGTTAGGCTTTTCTTTCTTTTTTTTTTGCTTATTGGCACCGATTCCTATGGATACTGCATATTTTGTGGTTTCGTTTGATATTATTAACCTATGAAATCGTTGGGTATTTTTTTCTTCTTATTGTTTGTTGGCACTGATTATACGTGGATGCTGCACATTTTGCGGTGTCTTTTGACAAACTAGCCCAAATAAAGCGTTTTTGTGACTAATTCGAGGCTGAATTTATCTATTTAGAGGACGATGCCAAAACTGCCAAAAATAAAAATCGAAAAATGCCTAAAATAAGTTATTTTTGGCAGTTTTGGCATATGCCAAAAATAACACGGCCTGGACAAAGGCGTCGAAACCACAATTCTCATTTATGATGTGACTTCAAGGAGAAAGGGGCTTATAATTTTAGTCCTCGACCCGAATCCTTAAAAGTAACACTCCATTTGGATTCGAGTACTCGAGTCATTGTGCCCTAGTATCGACCTTCTGACCCATTACTATATCTCTTGACACGCAAATAGCTTGCCCTTGATACGCTCACGGACTCACCGAACGCCTTCCACGTACTCGAGTTGAGTAGATGAATCATTATGTTATTGACTATGTGTGAAAGCCACCATTAACTTGACGTACGTATAGTGGAAATGCGGGCATAAATCGCGTTCATGAAGCGTCACGCTATAGGCTATACGAACCTCATTGCCACGTTGTAACGCGTACTACGTCAGTGTCTACCCTCAGATGAATCAACGATCTTAAATTTTATTGGAAGTATAGATTACTTACTTTGTCCACGAGTGTGATGAAGGATTTTGATCAGGAAGATCAATGCGAGCAGCGAAGACATAACAGTCATAAGATGTATCGCACTATAAGTAGCACTATTGGCGTCCAAAACAGGATCTGTTAAACCGTGGCTCCGGTGAATTTATTCCATCTCTTTGCTGGCGCAACAAACTGCAAATAATCCCACCTTGGCACCAAGACACCACTAAAACTATCGCGGAGAAATAAACTAGAACGCAGGGATGAGAGACAATTGACAATTGTGTCAGTGTCGATAATTGAGATAGACATGTTGCCGTCACATAAAATGCTCGATATGTATTTGTTTCAATGTCGAATACCATTTAGATACATACCATTCCAACGAGACATATTTAGAGAGCAAACTACAGAAATTATTCTTACCAAAATACGCAAATATCTGTAAACTGCACTAAACACCATATATTATCTCTATTTCCAAACCAGTTGAAAATGAACCGCGCGTATCCACTAACCCAGGGATATCCGTGCACTTACCAATACAATACCGCGAGATATAGTTCGAAATGGAGCGCATTCGGTGGAACCTGTAACTGAACAATCAGACTGCACCGCTTCGTAACTGAGCTATAAAATGGGACTATACATTATTACCAAAGAGTATAATATATTTTAGCTTTTGACTGTACCCTAAACTTCTGTACATAATTCGAACCTCTTAACAAACCAATAAATAAAACCACGCGTATCCGCAGGATTTATCCGTTACAAAGTGGTCACATTCTTGAAACTTCCAAAATATATTTTTCCAACACTAAAACCTAAACAAAAAGTAAATAGATTTTTGGTTCAATACGCGGAACGAGTTTCGTTGAACATGCTGCATACATTTACGGTAGCTGCCGATGATAATTCATGCGTTACGGGAGGTAATACTCTCATCGGTGCAAAAAGACCGGACTTGAGGTCTAGCAGAAGCAAAACGTTCATTGCCTTAAGGTAGTCGCAATTTCGGGAAAGATAAATTGAAAATATGAAATTAAAAATTACCAAATCTCGACTTATTGCGCAATCACACAACACTTTTATGAAAAGGTATCGATGTCGTTGCAAGGTTAAGCTGCAGCATAGAGCAACGGCCATAGGGTACTTCGTAACATTGTGGTACGTTCCACCGCTGCATTGACATCATATCTGCATCAGTGGTGTCTTTTAAAAAAATTACAGAGAAAGTCGGCCGTGGTGCTCGGGAATCATAATAAGATTATCGGTTTAGTGTAAATTGGCCATAGATGCATAAGACACAACATGAACACGAACACTAACAACAACTCAGAAGTACTTATAGAGAAAATAGAAAATCAAAAAGCAATTTATCATCAGCAGATATCAACTTCCACATTTTAATGCTCTCATTATTATCATATTCATTCGTATCTACGAATTGGTTCAGAAACGCATAGGCACGTATTCAGCTTTGGGTCGTTTGCTCGATTCGAATACAGCAAATTATACTTTGTAATAAGAAGTCGTGCACTCGTACATGTTTTAAAGTTTCTCTGGCATGATGCAATACGACTGCTAAATTACTGAAAAATTATTTGGATGTCTGAGGCGGTTATCTCGTTCGGGTTATGAGTCAGTAGGATAATATATAGTCCCTGTTTTGCTTGAAGTAGCGCAGTTTCTATTCGTCCAAAAATAAAGTAGCGCGTATCTTGTTGAATACGAGTGACACTTGGCTCGTTAACTATCGCGGAACTAGATTGCAAGAGGTATATATATAGACTTTCACACTGTTAGTAATTGGCATCACTGAAGAATATCTCTCCACGAATACCAGATCTTCCACTACCTTCCTAACTAAATAAATGCCATAAGTGAATCAGAAATAGTTCAAGTTACGGTTACCAGCATATGGTACGTCACGCACGTTGCTATGAAATTGGTATAGTTTTTTAGTGAGAATATCCGAACACTTGCGACCCGTGTGCAACCCCGTAACGCACGGAATCATCATGTGATATATGATTTTCAAGTCACACCTCCAGCTACGTACTTGGCCACATCCATTCCGTTAGAAGAAATTTAGCCAACCTTGGCGCCTATTCATTTGCGTGTGGAAACACGACAATTGAGCTACAGATTGGAAATTTATGCTCGTCGTACATAAGATCTATATGTGCAATGTCGTGACCGAATATGATATGTTGCCACTTTCAGACCGCGACAAGCATTCAACATGTGGATGCAGCATTCCGAGAGGCGAATTCGGACTACTTTCGGGAAAATAGAAGCGTTTTCTTGGTCCGGTACACTCATCTTCGCGTTAATAAAGAAGTCAAAATGCAGACAAGAAGGCATTAGATCATCTAGCAGTGAACCATCAGTTCATATGTGCAATATCTGAACATTTTCTTTGTTTTTGGAGAGTTATTGTTCCCGATTTCGACATGACGCTACGGAAGTATGAGTTGCTCTTGCCCTAAAGAGCCCGGGATATTTACACAATTTAGCGGCACTGTCAAGCGTAATGAACCTTTAACGAAAACGCAAGTCAGACGACTGAGTTGGTGCGACTACACCCAATACTTATTCACCACTTGATACGGCTATATGCATGATTTAGGAAATCTAATATCGCTCAACAATACTGGTTATGGTGGCGAATATAGTCGACTCCATAATTATAGGCGGTAATATGAAATCATTTTATAGCCAATTTAACAAAACAGAATATGTAGCCTACATCTTGACTACTATTGGATAATAAAGTATATAGGTAAGAAAGGGGAACATCAAAAGTCGATACTGGAACGATGAATAGGCTAACACTGGGCAACACAATTTTTATTGACTTCGATCTGACAATTGTTTCTGACTATCTTTTGGGCGCTGAATTCAAAAATGACTTTGGTTTTCTCTATCACGTCAAGTTTTTGGGTTAGGCACCCACAACATTTTCTCATAATCCACATAAAAGTACCGCTTTTAATATTTTGTGTTTGTTGCATAAAACGGTTCAAGAACTGCCAGCGAACGAAAGTAACTCAATAGTCTTCGAATAAACATCTGTACTACTCTATTTGGTTGATTCAAACTGACATTGCTTCTGGGGAACAAATAAAGTGCTAGTTATAGGCAGGGATATATATCCCTGGTTTTAGGGTACAGATTTATGATGATAACTCTTAATTTAGTGGGTTGTCTCGCTTGACACTCGAGCAATTGTCGGCTAACTTATGTAAGCTCAAATCTACTCTTGTATCTTTCCCTGTCACCTTCAGATATCGGGGTAAACTTTCACCTATAGCTCATCGCTGACTACACCAATGTTTTCCGGGAAATTAGCGAGATGGCTTTGCCGAAATGCTTTGTATTTTGATTCTTGCATGTTGCAGAAGAGTTCTCTGACCCATCTAATATATAACTTCTGAGCAATTTCGATACAATTATATATGTCCATTTCCATGTATTCCCAAGCAATCTCATGACAACATTTTCAAATGATAACCAAGCATTTCAGCCGAATCTGAGATTGACCCACTGAAACGCTAATCTGTGATGAGTTGCAGAAGGGTGACTCATCCGCTCAAGGTTGATGCGGAACAATCAAAGGCCATAAATTCTGCAATTGGCAAACACATGAGGATAGTCCGGGTGCCTTTATTTTGTACATTGAAGCTAATGTAAAGCTAATGAAGCTAATTAAACAAGGAAGCCAATGAAAAGCTAATGAAGCTAATGAAAAGCTAATGATGCTAATGAAATAAGCTAATGACAAAAAGAAGCTAATGAAGCTAATGAAACAAGCAAATGAAAAAAGGAAGCTAATGAAAAGCTAATGAAGCTATTGAAACAAGATAATGAAGAAAGAAAGCTGATGAAAAGCTAATGAAGCTAATGAAACAAACTAATGAAAAGCTAATAAAGCTAATGAAAAAAGCTAATGAAGAAAGGAAACTAATAAAAATGCTAATGAAGCTAATGAAACAAGGTAATGATAAAGGTAATCTAAGGAAAAGCTTATGAAGCTAATGAAAATCTAATGAAGCTTATGAAACCAGCTAATGTAAAAATGAAGCCACTGAAAAAATGAAGCTGATTAAACAAGCTATAATTAAACAAGGAACCTAATATGTTAGTGGATTAGGTAAGTCCAGATTCCGATTTTGCTCATGAGATTCTGGATTTATTAAATCCAAAATGTAGAGTCCACGTTTGGAATTTTATCAAATTTAGATTTATAGGATGTTTTTCTTTATTCAGATTTGAATCATGATTGCAATAGTGCCAATTCAGGTTCTGCATTTTTAACCTCGCGGCACCCTCTGTAAATGAAAAATAGTCCGCGGCACCCTAGCTCTAGCACAGTGATTCTCGACCTTTTTTCGCTAACGGCACCCTGCAAACCGGAAGTTAAGATGGCACCGAAAGACATACAGGTGTTTATTTTGAGGTGTACATGGTGTGTGTGACGACTACTATGGTCTGGTCATTCACATTAGGCCAATTTTTTCATTTTTATTCCGTAGCTGCCGACTTGTATGTAGCATGGCCCACATTCTAGGCTTTTGTTAGACGAGTCTTATGCGGATGAGATGGTGAGGAGCCTAGATAAACCTTCAACACCTAGGTGGGAATTCTTGAGTCGACCTCGGTCGGACTCGAACCCACAGCCGATTGGTGTTGCAGCTGTGGATTATACCACTACGGTATCTCGCTGCTATACACACCGAGGTGATCTCTGACGAAGCTTTTCTGCCTATTCGGTGCACTCAAGTAGGCTTTGCCTTCTTGCACTACGTAAACATGCGGTAACTTCTACTTAAACAGAGAACTGCTTACTTTCCACAATTCGGATTTTGAAGAGTAGAATGTAGTTTCGGATTCTTCGCCATTAACATAACGTTGTGCTACAAGCCGAAATTTTAGCTAAAGTGCCCGCCTGCCTAACAAGAGAATGCGATCGGTTATGTTTGCAAATTGAATTTGTAAGCGTGAACATTAACGTCAACGACACTTCAAAGGGAGCTCATTTCTTGGTGGTATTTAGTTCGGAAGGCAAGGATTTGAAAACAGCATTGTCTCATGTGCTCCAGCATGTCTTCGATCAAACAGCATCAATAGCTATTTATTAGTTTCATTAGCTTTTCATTGGCTTCGTTTTTTTTCTTCATTAGCTTGATTCATTAGCATCATTGGCTTTTCATTTGCTTCCTTTTTTCATTAGCTTGTTTCATTAGCTTCATTAGCTTCCTTGTTTATTAGCTTCATTAACATTTCATTGGCTTCATTAGCTTTTCATTAGCTTCCTGGTTTAATTAGCTTAATTCGCTTTTCATTAGCTTCAATGTACAAAATAACGACGCCGGGATAATCAATCCCGCCTGTGAGAAAAATTATCGAGATGACAGATTTTGCGTACTCGGAAAGGGTCGACTGGGTCGTTCACACTTTCATTTGTGTGCCTTGGAGTCGACCTTTATCAAAATACACAAGCCAAAGCTGTGTCAACAAAAAGAGTTCGTGTACCATCTAAAAATAGTACATTCAACGCTCTCGCATTCGACATTTCATGCTGGTGACGTCATATTTGTGATACGATTGTTGATATGCGATGTTCTTTTGAATTCTCTACTACTTGCTGACGATTACCCCTGACGAGCGTCAGCCGAAAATATTCGGGTTCATTTCAATATGAATATACTATATAATTGTACACTGAAGTTCTGTACCGCCAATAAGCTCTTCAAAACTTGATATATGATTAAAGTGTGGATTTTTATAAGGTATGGAAAAGCAATATGGATAAATTGGTGAATATTTGCATATGTTGGGCGTAAGTTGTAGAGCAGAAATTTGACGTGATAGAAGAAAACCAGATGCCTTTTTGGAATCTGCATACCAAAATTAGCCTACATCAAGTGCAAAATCGAAGTCAACAAATTTTTCGTTCATATTGTTGCCCAGTGTAATTTGACAAATCGCTACGAAACAACATTGCGCACTGTTGTCAACAAGTATCGGTAGCGATTTGAGTATTGGAGGCGTATCTTGCTCGTTTAAACGAGAAAACAGCAGATGGGCTTCCTGGCAAAATAGCGAGGCATTTAAGACAGTGTGACAAAAGCGCGAGTGTCATAATAGCGGGGCGTTTATAATAGCGATTGCAAAAATAGCGAGTGTCATAATTACAACCCGACCCATTTTATCGGCTCGCTGATAACATCGAGTCGATATCACACTTTGAAAGAAATATCGGTATCGGCCATTGGAAGTAAAATATCTCGGGGATCGTCCTGCCGTCACAGCATGGTGATTGGGAATCTGATAACTATAATATGTGAATGCCAGAATGGGAATATTGGTCTATTTGTTATAGCTTACAGGCAGAAGCGGTCGAAGTACTCGTCGTTGGTGCTCAAGAAGAAGTAGAAGTAACGTCGTAAATTTCACCCCAAGTACAAGTAAAAAATTAGTATTCTAGGTCCGGTTTTGCATAAAAATCTGAACTGTTAAGTATCGATAGACGTAGTCTCAAATCGTACCACCTGAGTAATTATTTCAAGCAAGCAAAACCTACTGGAGTACTCTGAACGAGTAGAAGTGTCCAAGTATAGCAATGGCTTTAAAACTGTTCGAGTAAATGCTCTTAAGTTTCGGAATCGTGCCTTAAATGCTATATCTTTTGAATACCGGCTTAATATATCGGGTTATCGGTAAGGTTGTCGTTGCTGTTTGTGTTATTCATGGTGTCTCGACTGCAATGGTAATTTACGCGACAACGATATTGTTTATTTTTGCCTCCGTAGCAGCCGACTTTTAGCACGGTACACATCTAGACTTCTAGTCTCCGCTCACGCGGATAAACTGGCGAGGAGTCGTCTAGATATATACCTCCTACTAGGGATGGTGTGAACCTCTAAACGGTTCAGGCTCGTGTGAACGCGAACCTTTCTGAAAGGTTCTGTGTGAACGCGAACTTGAACCTCGTGACGTCATATTGCTAATTCCAACTCTACATTTCAGTGAAGTGATAGCGGTGCGATACCTAGCGACGACTCGGGCCACATAATGCAACAATGCTGATGTAAATATCGACGTTTTAAACGTCTACAGATGTATCGACTGGGGCTATCAATTGATATAAGCCTAATAATCCCAGAAAATCAATATTTTCCGTCACATTGCCAACAAATTTCGACGAGGACGTGCAAGGGAATATAAGCTTACGCCTTAAAAGGGAAAGGCGTCTGATTATTGCTACGTTGATGTTGAGCAGAGTGTAAAATGGGTTTCTATGATTGCTACAGATACCATAGCAATAACATTAACAAGTTATACAGCAGTAGCCAATACCCCAATCGCACGGATTTGGTTTTTATGATACAATAAATATATGAAATCAAGAATGACCCCGAACGCCTGCTAGATTTTGTACATCAGCCAACGATATCAATTTCATTGATTGGTTGAATAAGCATCAGACAACCTAGGTACCAACATGTAGTGTATTTCGCTCTGGATGTTGTTTGCCGGTCAAGCTCACAGCCGAGAGTCACTAAATATTCACAAACCGAAAGCTGAATATTTCGAGCAAACTTTTGTAACAAAGCAAGTGAAATTTTTGAGATGGTCTAGGGGCAATGCTCGTTTAGTGTTTTTTATGCTGCCAGCGTCATGCATAGAGATGGCCCGCGGTTGAAATGCAATAAATTTCAACTAAAGTTGTTATAATGAAGTAAAAATTGTAATATATGAAAAAAGTTCACAGTGCAGAATCTATCGAGGTTCGTTTGTGAACGTGAACTTCTAAATTTCTGAGGTTCACAGTGTTCACACACAGAACGCGAACGTGATCCTCACGTTCACCTCATCCCTACCTCCTACACTTGGGGATGGATTCTGGAGTCGACGTCGGTCGGACTCTAATCCACAGCCTATTGGTGTTGCAGCTGTTGATCATACCGCTACGCTATATAGATATCGGTTCAAAATGCGATATCAGTCGAGCTTTAGTGATAATAGCGAGCCATATAAAAAATATGGAGTCTTTGCAGTCACCCGACGAATGTTAATTAGGCTATATTGTACATCGCAACTTATATGTGAATTAGGCAAAGGAAAGCCACGTGATATCAATGTCACAGTGTACACAGGTCACTGTAACAAAGAAAGATGTATGGACACAGTCATGCAGTTATCTCCACACATGGGCATCACTCGATATAGCGGTCAGACAATGTCTTCCTGCTTGTGCTATAACATGAGAGGTGGCATGGCCTAGTGGAAACAGGCCATGGAAGGGGTAAGTTTTAGTGGTATGATTTCGACTATCAACAATGCCATGAATTGATACCTGTAAATGCCTAAACATTAGATGGAATTGGTCGGTGTAAGTGTAATATGTATACTCACAGATAATCGATATATAGTGTTTCTGAGTACCTAAACGCTGCAAATCGTGGGAAACTTCTTTCCAATGACGAAAGCTCCAAATTTTAGATATTTTCAACAGCAATTCTGCTCTAAAATAATTAAGTACGAATTGCATAATTTTCATGCATCCCACGAAAATCAGAATGCTGCTTTCGATGTGAGTTATTGACGTACGCCTATGTGATGCGCTTTTTCCTGAAAATATCGCACGATACTCGAGTTATATATCTGTTGGCATCTTAATAATATACGTAAACCCTGTATAACTCCGAAGAAGGTGGCATTAAAATATTCCGCGTGTGGGTTATTCATTTCTATTACGAGTTTTTCATGCTTTGAAAGTAGCTGCCATGTATCCGGATTGATTAGATATCAACAGGACACATGTGATACTGACACAGAGAGTTTTGGTTGCATGCGGTATGGCGCATTATGAATTCCAGTCGAACGACAGGAATTCGAAAGTTTCACGAACTTGGTCGTTTTGCAAATTAGGGAAAGCATGAGACAGTTTCGCTTCATAATTACTAAAACTTCAGGACTCACATCATTAGAATGGTGGTCTGTGATAAAATAACCTATCGTGCAAACTCATTTCAATTGCTAACTTGGCATTGAGTTTCGAGACGTTTTGTTGGGAAATCTTTTCCTATTCTGTCCCAATGTAGGGATTGAAACCTCGCCGCGAAATCCTTTTTCTCCTGTGATATTAATAACACTTTTCCAGAATAACTTCAAGATGAGATGATATAGAAATAATTAGGCGGGACGTTATATATTCATTAAAATCTATGTTTCTCAATTTTGGTGCTATATATGTTGCCATCACACCAAAAGGTGTTGTCTGAAGTATTACGCATTATTATTACATTCGCCAGCACCTATCTTTGTGGAAATATTTTCGGCCCTCGTTCATATACAATCGAAGACGGGGATTTTCATGACAGTAAATGCAGCTGCGAAATTTTCCACGAAATAATAAAAGTTTACCCAATTTGTACATATAGTAGGCCTATGATGTTATTTTCCCATGAAAAGTCATTTTGCGGTTGTTTCTCACAGACCTATACCGTTAATATTTGCACAAGACAGATGACGGTTGTACGATAATTGCGAAAATGTTGAACGAAAACTTGGAGGGTCCGCGGTGGTCCAGTGACGGTCCAAAAGGGTTCCGCGAACACAAAAAGGTTGAGATCCACTGATCTACAGTGTGACACGGCGGCAACTCGAACTAGGCAAGTGATTCACCGACCAAATATTGCAACGCATATTTATCGCGACGATGCAACGATTAGTTATTAATTCGAGCGCAAACTACTTCCACGTCATACTTGTCATACGTGTGACGTGTTCCTGCGGCATGACTACTCACCGAGCGAGATAGTGTAATGGTTATGCGTCCGGCTTCTCGAGCGGTAGGTCGTGGGTTCGATCCCCGGCCGGGTCATACCAAAGACTCGAAAAATGGTATCCGCAGCTATCCTGCTAGGCGCTCAGCAATCACGGATAGCATGGAGGAGAAAAAAAACGGGGGCGCAGACTACATGACCTCATGGGGCCGTATCGCAACTCCGTCGCCAGAGCATCTCGATGGTGCAGGCGAGAAAGAATATCATCTCTCTCTCTCTCTCTCTCTCTCTCTCTCAGCTGCGCAAATACACATGTCCAATTGTCAGGCTATTAACATCATTTCTCAAATAAAAGCATACGGTATCCGCAACGCTGGTAACTCCTGCCATAACTGCTGATGACTAAGGTTCGATGATGTTTGTTTCTTGTTTAGTAGTAGCTTAGTGTCGACACCCTAAGTCATTTGGTTATTTTACACCAGACAGATTTAATATTAATCTGGTTCCAGCATGGGCCACTTTTTCTTTATTATCGTATTTGTAAACACCGCTTCTGCGCATCGAACGACGAGCCAAGATAAATCTTCTGCCCATAGCTAGGAATTACATGGAACCGAACCCGCCCTACAACAAGTGCATAGAGTAATATTTCACAAAACTTGTAATTTCTTACTTTATCGACATGTTATGTATTATTTAGACTATTGGTTATTTCAATAAAAACAAGTACTAAATAAGAACAAGTAGTACAAAATAAGTACAAATGTGTATAGCTTCCTTCGAAATTCACAATAATCTACCAATTCTACTATTTTACTACTCCATATATATCAGCATAACCACGGTGTCCGATGCACATCACTTGTGGCTTACAAGCATGACATTGGAGAGAGAGAGGGAGAGAGAGATCCATGGTAGCTTTATGCTCTTGAGCTTTGGGACTGTAATAAAAAAGGCAGATTTTTTGCTTTTAATTAGTTTTAAATTGAATAACATTTCACCAAACTTAACAACTTCTTTATTTCGTCATGATCTCAGAATAAGTATAATACGCTTGCGTATAGTCTTTCAAGTATTTAGTATTACATATCATCACAGACAGTTGGAGTTCAATAAAGCTTACCAGGTCCAAATTCAATGTGGAACGATATTATATTGACTAATAGAATTAATGGGCCTTACAGGGCAAGTCCTATAGCAGTGGCTCTCAACCGCCGGTCCGCAGACCAGTGCCGGTCCGTGGCAAGTTTTCGGCCGGTCCGCCAAATATATCAGAATTATGTATCTCAATTTCATAGTGTATGAAGTTGGACGCTTGTCGACTAATTTGAGAAATGAAACACCTACATTTTAAATTGGTTGAGTAGTTTGTGTCGTAATAGAGGGTTTTACTTTGGGAGTACCTAGCAATGGTACCGTAGTTGTACGAAACTATTGGAAAGCAGCGCACAGCTCTTATCGAACAAGCGACGTGTGAAATGAACGGGTACAGTTGAACAAATTTCGGTAAATCCCCACGTTGCAATTATGCGACACTTGGCAATATAATAGCAAAGAGCAAAGTCGCATTTCTTTCAAAGGACACCGAGCAATCGCAATCATGTTAGTGGCCAGGACTGCACGAGCTTCGACTTGCAGTAATTTTAATAGAACCACGCATGAATATATTATATCAGAAAAGTAGCACTAAATGAAGTTTCCACTATTACTTGAATTATTCGTAATTAATTTTGATTTTTGAAGGTTCACTAGTCCGCAATATTTGTTTTGAAGTTTTGCCATTCAGCGAGGTCAAGAAGGTTGAGAACTGCTGCTATATAGGTAGGGTTGTGTTTAAAACAAAAAGCAATTTAAAACAAATATGTTTAAAACAAGGCCCTCCTTCAAAACATGTTTTTTTCTTAATGACGTCACGAATGTTCAATTTTAACGTCATAGTGGATTGACATGGACAATTGAAAATACAGGGTTAATATCGCTCCTTTGACGAAATAGGCTTCCAACCCCAGTCATATACGAAAAATATCTTTAACCAGTACTGCATCGTCATGAAGCATTTTACGGCCGGGGGTCATCATCAGCAGAACATGCATTCCGTACCAACCGACTATTTCGCGGGTTCCAACCATCCCATATCGTATACGTCGGCTGTTTCGGGTGGTAATTAGGGCTGGGCAAAATCGATTACCTGAGTGATTCGATTCTGAATCACGTAATATGCTTCGAGTCGAGTCGAGTAATCGAGTATCATTCATTATGACGTCATAGCGGAATGCAATACATCAAAGGTCAAATATGTACCGTTTATGCCACTATAGAGTCGTACTCTATAATGCCACCATAAAAGAATATAATGCCTCTTATACATCTATAATAAATGATACTTCGGTATTTTTCTAACCATCCGATTTCATTCCACTTGGTGACAATGCTGTATATATATATATCGACTTTTCAATTAGCTGTGGGCTAATCACCCGGGGAACCCTGGGTGTAAGAACTCAAATAAATTGATAAATGCGTCGTTCAAATCTTCACCTGAGGTTGTGTTGTGCGAAATTTCCCGGTTCGTCTTTTCTGGTACCAGGTGATGGCCGCGACACAAGCGACGGTAGTAATAATTGCCAGTACGACAGCGAATATAAACCACCACGGTGTACCTGTAAAACGGTTTATTGCATTATATTAGGGTTACCATCTTTTGGAAATGTGAAAAGAGGACACTCTTTCAAAAAAAGGTCAACTTTCCGGCTGCTCAACTCCCGAGATACCCACCGCGACGTTACTTCAGTACTGATTTCCTACATTTCAGTCAAATTTTCACCTATATTTAACCTTCATTTTTAAAAAAGAGGACATTTAGGCGTCCTTTGAGGACACTTTCAAAAAAGTCAAAAAAGAGGACAAATGGAAACCCTAACAATGGTGTCAAACTCAAGTGACGTCGCTGACCGGATTCGACACATTAAATCCAGGGATATCTAGGGATCCCTGATATCTAGGGATCCCTGATTAAATCGCTGGCGAGTCCCACCAAGGTTCCTCAATCCCAAAATACCTCAAAATCTATGCTCTTGTTTTTCATTTGAATACTTCATTAACCAGCCTATATGCAGAATAGTACATTGCATTATATAACGAATCATAGGGGTTCTATTCTAGCTGCGCCTTTATTCGCAAACAGTGGAATTGGCAATAATATGATTGGGGGACTGAATACAGTGATAAACCGATAAAACAGTGGCTCTAACGACGATATAACTTAGCATATTTCTATGCTCCCTTTGTTTTTTGTTGCATAGTGGCACCAACCCTGATTATGCGTTGTGCGAGTAATGCAAAAGTTTTAACTGTAAACGCGGACGTTGGAATTTGCCTCATCATCGCAATTCGGGTTTCTCTCGAGACTGGAGCTGGAGACCTCTATTATATCTCCATGTAACTTGCACATAAGGGTTTCACATTGGCGTTTTCGCTTCTATGAATAACTATTTTCTAGTCAGTTTTTCTATAAAAGACTGAAATGAATACGCACTCTCTCGCCTTCTCAGAATTGGGTGTCAATGTCAGCGACCTGCTCCTAATGGTGACTAGAAACCACAACACAGTAGTCGGGTGGTTATAATGTGGTATGTAAACATACTCGACATGTGTTTTGAAGGAAGTCTGAACATTTGTTAGGAATGTGCTGGATAATACACGCATTTTTCAATCTACTCAGAATTGCCTAGCGGACCGGATGGCGAAAGTGAGAGCCTATTAGCCGTGCATTCCCTGAATAGCGTAATATTTTGAGCAAAATTCTCTGCAATCAGCGCAAGTATTGGGGATACCTGGTTTAGTATAATTTTCTGTGGAATTTCGTTTTCTGCTATACCAAGACTGATACAATGCGCAGGGCCGTAACAACACTTCGTCATCCCCCCTCAAACGTTGGCCCTGGGCCCCCATTAGGGTGATAAACCGAACTTATGGGGGGCTTCGCCCCCAGACCCCCCTCAGGCTATACACTGTTTACCGCTACTTATCATCTACATGGGGTGTCCGTTTAGTTAGTCAGCTTTTCTCGCCTAAACGCGCGGAGCGCGATAAATTTAGATAATTCATGACTGAATCGGTCAATATGATCGGGATTTGCACGTATATTGCTGTCAATTTTTCTCCTCTCTCTGTTCATGTAATCTGATATACCGGCAGAGCTGAGTGAGGTGTGTTTGAAAAGGTAGGACCCCTCAATAGTAATTAAATATCTCCGGGTGCATTGTATTCTCGTTGACAGTAACGAAACAGCACTTCGTCAGGCCCACCGAAAACACTTCAGTCTTGGGCTCCCATAAGGGTGATAAACGGACCCTCCATCACGTTGTTCGCTTTTGCCACGAAATTATACTTGCACTATTTAGAGAGCCAGTGCGAAGCGTGAAAACTTTCGAAAATTCATGAAAAAATCGGTCAATAAGATCGGGAATTGCATATATATTGCTATCAATTTCTTGTCCTCTCTGCTCACGTAATCAGATTTACCGGTAGAGCTGAGTGAGTTGTCTTCGAAACTGTAGAGCCCGTAAATAATAATTGAACATCTTCTGGCGGGCGGACCCGTTAGTATGGCTCCGTAACATGATGTTATTTCGTGACCTCCTGTCTGCTATATCAAAAATATAGAATCGCCCAAACGTAGGCTACTAAACTAAAAGACGCACACGATTTCAAATTGGTATTTCTTCACTGGCATATAATTTTTTCCTGTGGGTCGGTATTTGTGTTGTGGGGTTCAGATTGCCAAGGCAGGAACATTTAGTCGCCAATGGACAATTAAACCTATTATACATGTGTTTTGTATATATAACGAAGTTTTCGGCCAGCATAAGGGCAGTCCTTTTCGGCCAAGGTATTCTCGCTGCCGATCGTTCTGGCACACATCTTGCAGTCACATGTTACATAGCCTGAAACTTTATATGTCTTGGTGCGTCGTGGCGAGGTAATGACCAACGCCGATATGCCCATTTTATAAATCTCGCGTATTTTTTCTTGGGGGAAGAGTACCCAATAATACTTGGCGACGTGAAATCGCGCATAGCGCGAAAAAAAATTAAAAAAGTTGCTTAAATTTTCAAAAAATACTCTGCAATTTATGCTAATTCACGAAATAATTTTGGGCCCCCTTCGAGCTCGGGCCCCCCCAATTGGGGGGTTTGGGGTGCGGCAGTTACGGCCCTGACAATGCGTAGTAGGTAGCTGCAATCTAAGGAATTTTGATTTCTGTGAAACTCCGTTATTTCTCAAAAACGTACCCTGGATAGAACTTTATGAGGTTCTTTTGTGAACACGAACTGCTGAAATATCGATGAACTGAACACGTATCCACATATTATGGCGTGGAAAACGCTGTCGCATTAACCACTGGTTCTCAACTGGGGTGCCCGGACTCACTAAGGTGCCGATTGGGTTGCTCAGGCATGTCGCAAGAAAATGTTGTCAACAACGTAGATTTAAAACAAAAATAAGGAACCGAAAATTCTGAGTATGGCATAATCGGCGATCTGTGATTTTCATCCGCTCAAGACACCACGTTCAATGCGACTTTCTGATCAGATGGATGAATGTCGAAACGACCAATTGTTGTGTCTCAATCTGGCATCCCCCTCGGCCTAATGTTAGATCTTTATCTTTCTTGTTTTAGACTTTCTCGCTCTTCTCATTCTCTTCTTTGAATTTTACTGCAGCCGTTTCCAAGTATTGCGAAAAATGTGAAGAAGTAATTTAAAAAAAAATACTATAAAACTATTCATAGTGTGATTTTATTCTCTTTGATTCGCATAACAAAGAGCTATGATAGGGGTCACCAGCACGCGGCTTGCGGGGTCATATTTTACGGCCCGGAAGGACGCTTAGTACAGCATTTTGGAATGCTGAAATTGACTTCAGTTAAAAGTATTGTTGTTGTTGTTGTTGTTCAAAATAAGCTATTCTCATGTGCACAACGTCACTATTTCTCACTGACTTTGCCACAAAATAAAGATTTACGATGAGATAGTTTTTCAGAAAGTACCGTGTATACCTAATCCCAATATCTTTCTTCAGTCTCTGAAAAGTGTTGTCAGATATCGTAGGCAGTAGGGATGGTGTGAACCTCTGACATGTTCAGGTTCGCTTGCACCCGAATTTTTTTGAAAGGTTCTCTGTGAACGCGAACGTGAACCTCATGACGTCACGTGACGTCATGTTGCTAATTCTAACCCTACATTTCAGTGAAGTGATAGCCTATATTAATGTACGCGATACCTAGCGACGATTCGGGCCACATAATGCCACAATGCTCAAGTACATATTGACGATTTAAACGTCGCCAAATGTATCAACTGAGTCAATCAATAATACGATAATCCCATAACATCAACATCTTCCGTCGCTTTGCCAACAATTTCGACGAGGACTTGAAAGGAAATACAAGCTTACGCCTTAACTGCCTAGATCAGACTGGGCAATGTATTCGGCGTCTGAGTATTGCTACGTTGATATTGAGCAGAGTGTTAAATGGGTTTCTACACGTGCTACTGGATATTACCTATTAACAAGTTATACAGCAGTATCCAACACCCATTCGCACGGATTTGGTTTTTATGATGCAATAAACATAATGAAGTCAAGATTGACCCCGTACGCCTGCTAGATTTATTTGCATCAGACAGCGATATTCATGTTGTGATTTCGGGTCAAGTTCACAGCAGAGAGTCACTAAATATTCACAAACGGAAAGCTGGATATTTCGAGCAAATTTTTGGAAGAAAGCTGGTGCAATCTTTGAGATTGTCAAGGGGCATGCTCGTTTAGTGTTGATTTTTTATGCTGCCAGCGCAATGTATAGAGTGGCCCGCAGTTGAAATACAATAGGATTCCAACCAAAGATGTCATAATGATGTGAAAATTGTACTATATGAAAAAGGTTCACAATGCAGAACCTACCAAGGTTCGCTTGTGAACGTGAACCTCTACATTTCTGAGGTTCACACACAGAACGGGAACGTGAACCTCACGCTCACACCATCCCTTGTGGGCAGCTCATAGTGCAAAATAGAATTAAAGTGATGATTATGATATTTTTTGTTGTATATCTATTATAATATTTTATTTCATTTTTGGTAACTATGCCCGCCGCCCAGCCAAGCACTACAGTGCCCAAGCTAAATATCAAGGGAAAGTATGACTTGGCTGTTGGCCAAGCCCATACGAACAGGTAGAGGAACAGGTTGTGTCTTGTTATTCGAAGTCAAGTTTTGTTGAGATAGCCTAGTTAGTTTAGGGTTACCATATTTCAGCAACTCAAAGTTCGGACACTCTTTAGTGCCCACTAGTGGATTTCAAAATGAGTTATGACGTCACACTAGCAAAACTATGCTCATACACAAGAGGGGGTCACGATCCGATTCAGGAGTATGTGGCTGCGTGTTGTGTAACCGGGACCGAAAGCACATGTTTCAGCCCCCTCCCGCCCAAATAAACAATGATTTCGAGCCCACACTATAGGGTAATCGATGCAACTTCTTGCTTGCTATATGAATCTGGTTTCTATATGCATCTGGTTGGTAAATTATTTGAATGAATTCAGTCAATAATATTGGTCGTTCCATATATTACCATATAGATACTACTCTCCGCCCACATGATCAGCGTTAGCGGTAGAGCTGGTGGAGGATGATGAGCTCGAAAATACAGGGAGCGTAATTGCACATCGTTAAGTCATGTTCATGTCCTACCGATAAGATTGTTTCTCAGCCTTATGCCGGTGCTCACCACGGAGCTTTATAAACACCCCACATCCAGTGGTTTCCTTCCAACCTTTTATGGTCGCGACTCCATCTCTAACTTGAAAATGTTGCGTGGCCCAGATCAAAATTTGACGAGCTGATTACTAAAAGAAGTCAGCACCTTTGCCCAGACTTACTCACGGGCTATTTTGGAAGCTGATTACGTTCAACATATTCGCAAACCCTAGAATAAAGGCAAACGACCCCCTCCCCCTTACCTAGGCTCCTCCTCGCCACCTCATCCGCGCCAGCGGTGTCTTACAAAAGCCTAGAGGTGGGCCGTGCTATAAGTCGCCAGTTACGTCAAATAAGAAGAATATCGGCCTGGTGTAAATGACCATAGTATTGTCGACAAACACCATGAATACCCCCCCAAAAAAAACAGACCCCCCTCCGTTTGGAGCCACTATCTTTGAATAAAGCATTTTAACGGCCTAGGAATATACCGTTCTCCTATGATTGGGATTACAATTAGGCTTATTCCAGTAAATGAAGGTTGTTTTTATTTATA
Organism: Botryllus schlosseri; assembly: GCF_051294905.1. Classification (NCBI taxonomy): domain Eukaryota; kingdom Metazoa; phylum Chordata; class Ascidiacea; order Stolidobranchia; family Styelidae; genus Botryllus; species Botryllus schlosseri. The sequence continues at coordinate 18,532,552 of NC_137245.1, read as the reverse complement.
TTTTATTGCAGTTTTTGCGTGGTTGGTAGTCTCCATATTAAAATCAATAAATATAATAGTAAATAGCGCGCACGGCGAAGAATAATATCATGCATCAGCATAAATGTTCCCAAAAATATTGTTTTTATGCTGATTTACGAAAAAAATTATGAGCCTATACCTCAAGTCTTCAAAATTCCGGACATTTGTCCTATTTTAGAAATTCCTCCCAGACGCTAGTTTGAAAAATGAAATGACGGACATGTCCGGGAAATTCCGGACGTATGGCAACCCTAAGTTAGTTTAACTGTTTATTTATAAAAGTTTATAAAATCGCTATTTTGCGAGTAAGAAACGATCACCTTGATATCTGTTAAGGCGTGGATGTCGAACCCGCGGCCGCCCGAGATTTTTGTGCGGCATGCTAGTCATTTTCACTCCAAATAGTATTTTGAACTTTGAATCTTAGCCTAATTAAAGTGTACCAGTCAGCTCTAAGGGGCGCAGTGGCAGTATAGTATGGGAGCTTTTGGGGTATATAAATGAAACTTTCCAGTATCTCAGACTCTAATAACTTTAAAAGACTTGATCATAAAGGCATATTTTTACTGCAACTTCTGCTAAAAAAATTAATTGCAAGGTTATCACGATTTAAGAGCAACAAAAACTTGCCCTATAGTGATGATTAAACAAAAGGTCATCACCCCTGGCTATAACGCCGTGATATTGAGGTTTGGCTGAAGGTCTTGATCTTTTTTCTGTAGTAACTACTAGCGTTTATGTTGTCTCGATATCTATGGTCAATGGTCCTCTTACACCAGACAGTTTTTGGCTATTATGACTCCTGAGATGCTAACTTAAAACAAAATTTGGTGGATGATGGCGTTGAGGAGCCTAGATAAACCCCCAACACTTACGTAGGAATTATTGAATCGACCTCTGTGGGATTTGAACCCGCAACCCATTGGTGTCGCAGCGATGCAACATGCAACTGTACGCTACTAATGCTAGGGTGTCGCGAACCATTATTCCCTTTGAGAGGGTGTCGTGAGGTCAAAAGCTTGCGAACCAATGCATTAATCAGTACATCGATAAAAATTAATAGCCGTCAATACCAACCTTCTGCCCGCTTTGGTTGTGTACTTGAGGCACCGGTCGTGGGATTAGAAGTAATCTTCGTCGGAACGGGAGTGTCTGACGAGATAGAATGTGTCATAACTGAAGTAGCGGTAGTCGGTGTGTTTTCACGAGAGGTGGTTTGAGTGTATGAAGCGGATGCTATCGGATCACTAGAGCTTGCAGTGGGATGACTTGTTCGAGTGATGGTAGTTGGAAGATGGGTAACAGACGCTGTTGGAGCAGCAGAGGAACACGAAGTGTTGAAATTCTCAAGGACTGGAGCGCTTCCGCCACCCGCGTTGGACGCAGTCAATTCAACCGAATATGCGTCACATGGAGATAAATTGTTGAATGTAGCTGTCGGCCTTGTGAGATTCGTGAGTTCCTTGAATACAATTGCATTATCTATAACCGTCGAAAATAAGATTCGAACATAAGAGGTTTGGAGAGACTGTTGGTTTTTTATTTTTATTCTTACAATCGTTATAGCGTCATCTCCCGAGAATATGCCGTACAGCCGTTATCAAACAAATGTCTTATCCATGTCGATTATCTATTTACTCTTATTGACTTTGGTATAGTGATGAATATTCTGAGTCAGTACGCAGTTCCAACAGTTCGGTCTCTTCTTCCAGAAGCAAACATTAAATACATATATATATTTTTATAACATTCTAACTCGGTTGTATTGGCCATATTCACAATTCACATTTTCACATCCTGATGGTTATCAATCGCTAAATCCCAGTGACAATATTTCGTACAGGACGGAGCATATATATATTTTTTTAGTCTTGTGCTGTCGTAGACACGAATGCCAAGGTTAAGCGTGATTCAGACTAGTTTCTATGTCTATTTTTGATAATAAAATTAGTGAAGGTGTGAAAAGTGGATGTGCTTCGTTCGAATTGCCATGTTGCGCACAAAACCGATTTGAATTAAACAACGATGGTGATTTGTAAAGTCCGTATTGCATATGACACTACATCTCGCCGGCGTCCTTAAACGACATATCTAAATACATAGTCGCAACATGCTATTGTTATTGGTATTACTTCTATGTGGCAGCGGATATGGATTTCGAATCAATCAGTAATCCTGTGTTAGGTATTTATTTCAGGGTAAATTGGATTCTGATTTCAGTCATGATAATAACGTCTTACGCAGTCGTATACCATACAAGCATATTCCCACCAGCAAGAGCAAAACAATAATGGACTATTCACAAATCATATCCATTGACCCTTATCTAACACAAGGCTTCTCAATCTGCTCAGGTTTGTTAGACATATACAATGTTCGCTATGAGTGCGAATGCTTATACGATGAAACTTTTCAAACTGTACATAACATGATCGCAAATTTCGATTAATGCGTTGTACTTACAGACCGAAAGGCTATTGAACAACGTCTGTTCAGTGTTCACTCACGAAGACTTCGAACGCGGTTGCATAATGGCTACTCGCATCAATCGTACATGATTATTACTGTGGTCAAGTGCTCCGAACCAAGTATAAATACAGTCCTGGGCCCCATTAGGTTAACCGCTATGGGCTTACCTTGTGAGCAATGGCACTGTTTTGCTAGGCAAAAATGAGCTCAGTGATGTCGAATGTTGGCATCCGTAGTCGTTAGTAGAAGGCACCGTACTTTTCAAAGTTATTGGAATATACGCTACTAAATATCAAAACCCCATACTGCAGCAAATACTATACGGTAGTATTTTCATCACAAAAGATGTATATAAATATATACATCCCGCTTGATGAAAGATAAACTCTAGATAAATACCTGATTTGTCTGCGTTGCTCTCGCAAGCGACGACAAAAACACACGAACGTTGTAACTTGTTGCACTTGGTACGGTGTTCCACTTTATTACCACACTTGAATATCCTACGATGAAAGACACATTTCCAATTGAAGGTGGATCTGCAAAATGTGTATATATCACTTTATTGGTAAATAATTTGATGGTACGCATTACGCAATGCTCATGAATAACACTGGTCAACACATATTTTTAGGCAGACAGAGTAAGAGGGATTTGGGAGGTTCTGAAGGGCACTGATTCCGAATATGGCCATAGTTTTTTCTCATATTGGCTCTTGTTGTGGAGATAACCATGGGGCTATTTTGACCGAAATCTCCCATTTTCGCGGCAATGACTAGATATAAAATCGGCTCAGTCGTACTATAAAGTTTAGAAATTCAATCGACTTGTTATTTTTACACACAGAAGACTCTTTTAAATCAAAATACAACACCAGCACTATATCTAGGGGTAATTGATTTATCATAGTTACAGACTTTCACGGATATCATGTACATTGTACATAAATAAACTCCAGTCATCTATATAAGTATTTATCTAGATACTCAAATAACGTGACATTAATTCAATCAGTTTTACGTCAACCACCTATTGCAAATTTTAAATAATCAAATGGAATATAATATTATTAATTAATTTTAGAGCGCAATTGTTTTTTGTACGATTTTCGTCTGTAAGCTATTCAGTGCAGTTTCTCGAAAGGTTCCGGCAATGGTCTGCCATCAAATGTTCAATTTTTCACCTCATCTGTCCTGATATCTTTCTTTTGTTGTTCTGATGTCTTGGTAGAACCCTCCCCTTGCTAATCAACTAGATGATCAGGAAATATATCAAGATGACTGAACAGGAAGTGAACTTTTATACTCATGTTTGTGCTCAAGTTGTCGATATGCAGATACGAATTTTCGGACCAACTGTTTGTAGTTGGGTGCTTGTGATCATCTAAAAAGTTTTATTTACTACATCTTGGGAGAAATTACGTGCAGTGATCTCCTTCCTAATGTGAAATTGGAATCTGTCATCGGTATTCGAATATACCAGATACCTGATTTAAGCTTCTCGTTTTATAGGGTATACACACTTTGTTGACTCATCGGAAAATTATCCATTTACCAGTCAAAAGAAATGAGTATTGTAGTTAAGCTTTTCAAGGACAAATTTCATAGTTTTATACTCCTCTTTAATCTTGGTAGAACGACCAATTGATACAGGAGATTATGTATTTCCGTTGTGCAAAAGTACAATTTATTGGCTTGACATACTGCTTTTTTGACAAACAAATATTTCGCATCTAGTCACGTTAATATTGACAGAATGACTGAGAACGACATGAGGGTTCTTCATAGCCAGTTATCTATTTATGTGCAGTATAAAATTTAAAAAACTACGATTTTCTTCCAACCAAGCGAAATATGTAAGGGTAAATAAGGTAATTTTGTACTTTTAAAGGGGTATAATTATCTTCTGACAAAGAGGCAATCTGACAAAACTAATGTGATATTCGTAATCAGCAACCTCGAACACCCCTGAAACGGCTCTCAGATGTTCTGCCTAAAAATTTTATTTTCATTTTGTTGACCAATGTAACGTGTTCTTTGTACAGTGTCATCCCGTTTTTATTTCTACATCATTAATATGCTGAGACTGACAACTTCAAATCCGAAATGTTTTACAAACATTTCGAAGTCACCCTGTTTTACCTTGCCACACTGTATTTTTAGATTTTCCACGAACCCCAACTAATCTTCCCTAAACGGCAATATGTTTGTGTCAGTAGACTATTGGGAATTTGACAAGTATAGGATGTTCCATCTCAGACGGCCATGCTATTGATGTCAGTTCTGAAAGTTTAGTAGTTATAAAGCGAAAGTGCTTCGTGATTTCCCTAATTAAAGAAAATACGAATTAGGTTATCAATCATTTTTCAAATATAGAGGTTTCGTGGACTGCTTGAAAATGCTTCGCGGACCCCTAGGGGACGGCGGACCGCGGTTGAGAACCACCGATCTAATGTTACTTGTCAAAAATATCTCGCAGTCAGTTCGGTTCTCCAGCGATCCAGCATCACACAGCTCTGCGATCACGCATATGCGGTAACGCAGACCTGGTTCGAGACTATCGAATAACATTGTCGAGGTCTTTGTCCTGAAATGAAATAGATTCCGAAATACTACACTGTAAAAAATCTGGTAGATTTACTGGGAAATCTCTGTAAATTTTGCAACGAATTACCGGTCGCCGCCAATAACTGTGCGTAGCTTGTAATTTTACATTTTGATATGTAATATTACATCAATTTAGCTGTAAAGTCAAGTTGCCAGAATTTCTTCGCAGAATTACTGACAGTTACTCGTTACTGAAGTTTACCAGGCTATTGGCAACATTGATTAGCTTGAAAATCTCTGCAGCCAATGTATACGTGGAACTGAATGTTACTGATATCATTCTCGTGGTGATTTGACCTGATTCAACCTCGTTCGCGAGACTGGGGTCTGTCATACGGAAATTGTTGCCCCCCAGTACCGATTTCAGTATAGTACATAGTAGGGTAAAAGCAACAACCAACAATCGTAGCTAATGTGATACACCATAGCCACTATATTATATTATAAGGCTATGGCTATAATGCCGGTCTCGCTGGTTACATTCGTTGTCATGGATAGGACTGATGAGTTAGAACAGTGGTTCTCAACCGGGGGTCCGCGGACCCCTAGGGGTCCGCGAAGCAATTTCAGGGGGTCCGCGAGACCTCTAAATTTTTAGAATGGTTGCTAACCTAATTTTTATTTTATTTTTTTAATTTGAGAAGGCATGAGGCAGTTTCGCACCACAACTGCTTTAACCTCATGACTCATATCATCATAATAATCGTCTGACATGAACTATCGTAGTGTCGAAATTCATTTTCATTGCCAATTTTCCAATAACCTGCTAATAGAAACATATTGCTGTTTAGAGACGCTTTGTTGGGGTTTGTGGAAAAAATAAAAATATGGAGATAGTAACGTCAATCAGGGTGACTTCGTAGTGTTCGCGAAACCTTCTCGATTTGAAGTTGTCAGTCTCATCAAATTAGTGAACAGTGGCTTGAAATAAAAATTTCCGAAGCATTTCCCTAATTTGTCCCATTGCCGGAATTGAAACCTCGCCACCAAACCCATTATATACTGTAATATACATAACCACTATTTGAACAGCTTCTTGGAGGTACAGAACTTCAATATACTATTGAATAGTATATTCATATTGAAATGAACCCGAATATTTTCGGCTGACATTCGTCATAAATTGGACAATGATATACCAGCTCTTAAAGCTTGGCTATCAGTTTTGGTGCATTCTTATTGCGGATGTCCTATCGACAAGGCTGTTTTTTTCATGAACAAGGAGTGTTTCGTTGCTATCAAAGCATTACGCTCCAACCCTGTCATCCATATCACCAGTTATATTGGTATGTAGCCTTGTCTTGTTAATGTTTAATTGTTCATGGTCGAAAATGTTTCCTCGTAAATATATATATGTAAACCCGAACAGAACAAGTCGTTTCATGACAGTCTTTCTCAGGTTGGAAAACTTGGATCCATTCTTTGGCGCATAAAATTTGTCTATACTTTTAGATTAGGATTTCACTTTGACGGTAGAAACTCTCTGCGGGTCGATCAAAATGCCGTCGCGGGCCGAATCCGACCCGCGGCCCGTATGTTGCCCGTCGCTGCGCTAGATGCTGGGCGTGATATGTTCATAAAATATATGTTTCCTCATTTTTGTGCCATAAATGTTGCGATCACACCAAAAGTATCTTCGGAAGCGTTATGCGTTAATATTGCATTAGCCTCCATCTATCTTTGCGGAAATGTTTTCCGGCACTCCTCGTTCATATCAAAACGAAGACGCGGATTTTCAAGATACGACCACGTACTTCAAGAAATACAGCAGCAAAATTAATAAAATAATACAAGGCTACCAATTTCTACATAAATAGCATCATGTTATTTTCAAGAATAATTATTATTTTGCTGTTTATCACAAGCCTACAGTTCATATTTGCACAAAACAGATGACGGTTGCACCATAATAGAGCTAAAATTGAACTAAAACTTGAGGGGGTCCGCGAGAGTCCGTGACGGTCAAAAGGGGTCCGCGAAGCCAAAAAGGTTGAGAACCACTGAGTTAGAATATCAGTTTAGGATGTATAATATCGTTCGGGAAACTAGAAATATCAGCAACGCAAGCTCTGTTGACCATTTGTTAATGGCGAACAAGGCGACCTGTAATAGGTTACATTAGGTTAACGTTACGCGTTACTGATTTTTCTGAGATTCGTAGTAAACAACCAACGCACAACTGTGACATCACAAGCAGCGTCTGGTTTAGTAGGTACGGTAAGTAGTGAACACTGAACAGCACAAGGAAGAAATATCAATTTATACGCAATTAGATGGAAAAGAGAGGGACTATATACAATGATAAATGTTTCTGTATGAAAAAACTACCTAAATCAAACATTATAACGAAATGGCCAATAAAGATTATTGGTGGCATGTCAGCGGATGAATACCGCTTATTTCGAAATCGTTCGAGTGTCGTATCGTCGTCTGGCCATTATTGAGATTTGAGCAAAGGGTGGAGCGAAGCTTGTTGTGCTTGAAGAAAGTGGACGCGATCGTTGAAGATTCCTAGGAATGCTGAATGGGATACGCGTCGTAAAAGGTACAGTACTACATAGTATTCGTTACCGTGAATATCTACGACTGTGCACACCACCGGGATGACTTAGATTTCATGATTGAAATATTTCATTCGCCGCATTATCTGTTCTATTTAGGGATATTAGTCGACTTATATAGTGACCTGTGACACCACATACTCCGCCGCGGAGGAGTTGAAACTGTTGGCATGTTGATGTCATTTTCGGGCCATAACATAGAGATGTTTCATCCACTGCTGGATTTGTTTGGCAGACATGCCACCTCATATGAGGAACCTTTTGCTTCAATACATAATATCAGTGATTCTCAACCTGGTGAACGCTACAAATTGACCAAGTCTGTATGAATTCTGACTAAGCATGTGTTTCGTAACCATTTTCAGAAGACGATTGTTGAAGATGAAACTTATTCCGTATTCAAGAAAGCTCACCACATGCAAACTCCAGCAGTCGCGCTCAACTTCAAAATTTTAGATATTCTTTGAATATTTGAAGGAATTCCCACGTGTAAGTCATTGATTACTTTATTGCTTTGGCAGTAGCCTAAAGCTCGGTGCGCTGGGTAGCTGTTGTTAATTGCTGGCGAACTGCACTGCGGAAGACAGACTTGGATGCAATATAGATTGCACGGTTTCGCCCTCAATTAAGCTACCCTATATTAACACAATTTGATTCAATTCCAAAACTGATCAAATTGGGCATGGCAGTACAGAACGAGGCCTTGTTCTCTGTAGTCACTACCAGCATTAGGATCAGTCTCAGTGCAACCTACCTTGGAATAAATTGATGTCCTGTTCAATGTTTTTTTGCTATTTTCAAACAAGTTAGGGGTAATTTGTCAGAAATGTTGAAGACTGGAATACGGATTCAAATTTGGCGTAAGACATACCATATGTATGCTATTAGATCAGGGATGGGCAACCTGCTGCCGTAGAAGGGAGTTTTTGCGGCCGTCGACACCTTATTCAATTAGTATGTGTCAGCATCCGTCGACATGCAAATTGAAATTGCTAATTCACTCCCAATTTTTTAGAGATCCTAATTAATCTTGAAATTTTCTTCGCGTTCCACGCAATTCAACATAACTTAATTTTTTGATTCTAATATAGTAGAGCCCTTCTAGATCTGAGCAGGAATCAGCAACGTGTGCTCCTCGCGGAAGAAATTTTTTTACGGTACATTTGGGCGATTTCAATATATTTCCACTACCGATAAGATGGACAATCCTGATCGGGGGCCAAGAAATAACAGCATGCAACAAAGTGCATGACTAATAACAATTGGCCCACACGAAGATACATTATCATTTATAACTTGCCCTAAATGTTCGAAAGCACTCCCTCCATGAACCCTACCGGTGATCTGATCACATGGACTGAAAAATTATAAATATTTGACAGTAATACGTGATACTGCTACTATTACTACTATTATTTCGGTGCGTACAATAGGCCTTCGTGGAAAGTATAATAGTCCGGACCTCCGGAGTTCACCGGGAATTGATATGGACAGATTAACATAGCCTATCTCTATATTAGATGATGTGCTCTTTTTTACATGACGATAAGTGCACGGGGCGCAATTTTTTAGGCCATCGCCAAGGGGGGCGCATGTCGAAAAAGCTCGAGAACCACTGCATTAGATAAAGTAAGTCATGAATCTCTGTTATATCATGGAAAAGGCGGAGCCGTCATCACACAATGTACCAGTAGCTGTAGCGGTACTTCAAAAATGTCTTAGTAGTCTTTATAATGTCATGTCTAGGTTGGGAACTTTGCTCAATATAGCGACTTACGCATGAATTCTTTTTAGCGGAACTGCAAGATACTAGTTACACAGAAGGAATGAGGACGAGAAAAAGAAACCATTGGAAGTTTGGCCGATGGTGGGAGACCACTCGTGTTACTGCATGTCTCCTAAAGAAGAATTAGACCTCCTACAGCAATCCTTTTCCATCGATAACCTTCTCATCGTGAATCATGAATGAATATACAGTTTGTTCCAATGTCGTTTTGGGGTGTGAAGAAGCTTTTGCGCTATTTTAGCATTGGGTTGCTTTGCGATAGGTATGGGATGTACGTGGATTTACAAGCTGGTATGTAATCCTGATTTACACAGACAGCATGTATGTAGGTAGGCGGTAAAATTACAGTCTCAGTGGCAAATATACAGGAGAAAATGTAGATTGGATATACCGAAGGTGACTGTAACATTACAGTCTGGCGTGTAAAGTGAGATTACCGGAAGAGTGTAAGTTAAATTTACATTGACTAACGGTAATGTTACATTACAACGAAATGTCTGGCTACCGTGCTTCCAAACATTTCGCGGTAAATCGAGGTTGTTTTTTTTTACAGTGTATATGCATGCGATGTCACGACGTTTCATTATAAATAAAATATACGTACATAACATTTATTTATGGTAATACCATTGATATTGCGCAGTAGCCTAATCAAATCATCAGCATTATTTTATTAATTTTTTTTATCAAATCAATACACCACAAGATAGCGATATAATGAAAGGATAACAGGTTGATGAAACGACTTGGAGCAGTGTTTTAATCAGACACCCACTTTGGCCTACAGCATGTAGGCTAAATAAAAGGAATGCAAACTTGATAAAAGATAGGATAACATAAAAGTAAAGAAATGTCTTGATACTTGAGAGAAGACGGCGTGATACTCGACGGTTCGTAAACTATAGGGTCTTAGGTGAAGGGTTTATATTTAGAAGTATTCGTAATTTTAGCGTCGGGCTTTCTCAAGTATATTGTCCTCGTTTTACTCTTCAGAATTGCAATAAAGATCCCCATATGGAAATAAATACTTATGTGCTGGCAGAGGCGGTATAAGTGAGTCACTTCTGGCCATGGGTATCAATATTATTAATAAGAATCATCCATTTACCTATAGTACTGTACATCGTCCATGCAGTCAATGCATTCGACGGTGACGACATAATTCGCAGTGACGTTATTCCAAGACAAGATAAATTCTGTACTAGCTAGGTGAGGACGCTCAGGAGGGAAAGCAACAGTCATATTGGATTGGAAGTTGCATTCGGGAGGTAGCGTTGTGTAGGTGGTGCTAACGGTTGTTTCACTAGTCGTCTCCTTAGTCATAACCACTGTCGTGGAGATCTCCGTGGTCGTGTCTGTCACAACTGTTGTGGTATCTACAGTGGTCGCTGTTACAATTGTGCCTATAGAAGTCGTATCCTCGGTCGCTTTCATGGAGATACTCATACCCGTATCAGTCGTAGCTGTTGTGGGATCTTTCGCAGTAGCTGTTGCATTGGAAGTGTCTGCAGAAATCGTATCGTCAGTCATATTATCGGAGAACACCGTGGTCTCATTACCTGTTGTGGGATCGGTCGGAGGAGCTGTTGCAGTTGGTGTGCCTTCAGGAGTCTGATCAACTGCTGTGGATTCGGTCGGAGGATCTGTTGCAGTTGGCGTGCCTTCAGGAGTCTCATCAACTGTTGTGGATTCGGATGGAGGATCTGTTGCAGTTGGTGTGCCTTCAGGAGTCTGATCAACTGTTGTGGATTTGGTCGGAGGATCTGTTGCAGATGGCGTGCCTTCAGGAGTCTCATCAACTGTTGTGGATTGGGTCGGAGGATCTGTTGCAGTTAGCGTGCCTTCAGAAGTCTCGTCAACTGTTGTGGATTCAGTCGGAGGATCTGTTGCAGTTGGCGTGCCATCAGGAGTCTGATCAACTGCTGTGGATTCAGTTGGAGGATCTGCTGCAGTTGGCGTGCCTTCAGGAGTCTCTTCAACTGTTGTGGATTCGGTCGGAGGATCTGTTGCAGTTGGCGTGCCTTCAGGAGTCTCATCAACTGTTGTGGATTCGGATGGAGGATCTGTTGCAGTTGGTGTGCCTTCAGGAGTCTGATCAACTGTTGTGGATTTGGTCGGAGGATCTGTTGCAGATGGCGTGCCTTCAGGAGTCTCGTCAACTGTTGTGGATTTGGTCGGAGGATCTGTTGCAGATGGCGTGCCTTCAGGAGTCTCATCAACTGTTGTGGATTCGGATGGAGGATTTGTTGCGGTTGGTGTGCCTTCAGGAGTCTGATCAACTGTTGCGGATTCGGTCGGAGGATCTGTTGCGGTTGGCGTGCCTTTAGGAGTCCCCGCAACTGTTGTAGATTCGGTTGGAGGATCTGTTGCAGTTGGTGTGCCTTCAGGAGTCTGATCAAGTGTTGCGGATTCGGTCGGAGGATCTGTTGCAGTTGGCGGGCCTTCAGGAGTCCCCTCAACTGTTGTGGATTCGGTTGGAGGATTTGTTGCGGTTGGTGCGCCTTCAGGAGTCTGATCAAGTGTTGCGGATTCGGTCGGAGAATCTGTTGCAGTTGGCGTGCCTTCAGGAGTCCCATCAACTGTTGTGGATTCGGTCGGAGGACCTGTTGCAGTTGGCGTGCCTTCAGGAGTCCCATCAACTGTTGCGGATTCGGTCGGAGAATCTGTTGCAGTTGGCGTGCCTTCAGGAGTCCCATCAACTGTTGCGGATTCGGTCGGAGGATCTGTTGCGGTTGGCGTGCCTTCAGGAGTCTGATAAACTGTTGTGGATTCGGTCGGAGGATCTGTTGCAGTTGGTGTGCTTTCAGGAGTACCATCAACTGTTGTAGGATCGGTCGGAAGAGCTGTTGCAGTTGATGTGTCTTCGGAAGTCGTAGTTACTGTACTCGTAACTGGATCAATTGTGGGTTCTACGATTAAATTAATTGAGGTCACATTTCGCGTTCGCCCGTCATGTTTTCTCTGTGTCGTTGTCAGAGAAAAATTATAGGTGGAGCCAGGAGTCAATGATGATACAGTTATCTGAAATGTAAAATATTGATATCATAATCGCAGATTTTGCTTGAACCACTTAAGTAGTCAGAATCAGACATGGGGTGATTACTCCGTGAATGTAATCGATTGCGATTACGATTACTTTTGAATGACGCGATTACGATTACGATTACGATTACAGCAAAATCAGGAAGTAGTCGATTACGATTACGATTACATTGGAAAAGTAATCACGATTACTCACGATTACATTTATTTTGCATCTTAGAAGTTATATTGGAAGACAATATATGGATTGCGCTGAAAAGGCCTAATGAGATAACAACTTTCTTTAAAAAAAGACGCGATAATTGCTTGTTATGTCATAAAGTACCCATTGCCTATTTTATAGAGGACGATTTGTCGCACCCAACGATTTGCATTCTTGCCAGGTCCACAACTGTCGCACCCCAAATTTCCTAATAGGGTGAAGAGCGAGCTGGAAGGGGACTCAAAAGTATTTCGGAAACCAACACAAATTATAGACTATTTGCGAGAGATTTCATGAACTTGAAAATTATCTACGAGCATCGCGATTAAAATGTCTCTACTAAATAGCTTGATTTTGAAATACATACGCCAAGAAAAAAAGCATGCATAATTTGTAGTAATAGGCATTTCGGTGCTAGTCAATACCGCGCCACGTCACACCAAAACACATATGCAGTTTCGGCCAACATGCGAATCCACGAAGTGTGCTACTAATGAAAGACATAGGCCAAAACTTGGGGTATGTGTCCATTGTCAATAGCCGCGCTGGGTGGGCGTGACTAATAGTCCGGTCCTTCCAATCTGAGCACACGATGCAAATGCCACCCGGGCACCCACGGCAATTAGTGTGTGCGTCTCACGCAAATATTTCTTTTAGTCTGCTACGTTTGGGCCACAACAATATCTTTTGATTATACAACAGACCGGAGGTCACGAATTAACAACATACCCTAAAGTAACTAATTATTACAAGATACCAGATTTTATAATTATGAATTACGTGCCTCCAGCTCTTCAGGTAAACCTGACCATCGGGGGCTGAGACAGGATTAAAAATGAATAGTTATATAATGCAATTACCAACATTATTGACGAAATTAAATCTTCAACTTGAAAATTTACTACCCTATGGGGGCCCAAAAGCAGCGTTTGGAGTGGGGGACGATTTGCTGTGTTCGTCCTGATTTTAGCTACATGCCACGCTAACATGTATATAAGCCGATGGCTATGGCGGCAGGCCCAAATGTTGAGTAAAGAATTGTGAAATAACGATTAGCGCCCGTTTCAAGTAGAATCATATGAGAATAAGAGAAAGTAAACATAAAATTCTGCCTACAACTTAATACAGATAATGTAATGCAAGCGGCCATTACGAAAACCAGCTCAGTTATGATATATATCAACAGCTGTTGATTTTAATGCTTCGTCGTGGAAACCTTAATGTGTTATTTGACGAGTAGGCTACAAAATTTCAAACCTTTGTCCGGTGTACGTTCGTACTACATAGGCCTACTGCTCGCCAAGCAGCAACGGTCAAACCGCGTTTAACTAAGCATAACCAAACATCAATACAAAAGTTAGTGTAATGGTTATGCGTCCGGCTTCTCGAGCGGTAGGTCGTGGGTTCGATCCCCGGCCGGGTCATACCAAAGACTCGAAAATTGGTATCCGCAGCTATCCTGCTAGGCGCTCAGCAATCACGGATAGCATGGAGGAGAAAAAAAAAACGGGGGCGCAGCCTAGATGACCTCATGGGGCCGTATCGCAACTCCGTCGTCAAAGCATCTCGATGGTGCAGGCGAAAAAGAATATCATCTCTCTCTCTCTCTCTCACTATTTGAAACTAGGCAGAGTGGTGGTTAAGTATTTTGCTGCGAGGTAGTGGCGTCTGGAATGTATTGATAACCTGATATGCAGTACGGGGAGTGTTCTTACAATCACACTAATGTACATCGAATATCTATTCACTATGTGTGGATAGCTGGATACTTCTTACGCAATGACGAGCAAAGCTAATAGTCCCCTTCTGACGTAATAATGAGCAGTGGCATTTGAAAATCTGACGTTTGCGCCATCACTAACTGGTATAATACCGCTTCCTTGTTCACGAATGTTCAGTTTATCTCATAGTCCTGTACAAATAACAAGTAATCGTTCTTTTGCAATGAAATCGATTAAATATGGGAAGTAGTCGATTACGATTACGATTACTTCGGAATTTTCTCGAATGTAATCGATTGCGATTACGATTACTTGAAAATGCTGTAATCGTCGTAATCGATTACGATTACTAATCGCGATTACCCCATGTCTGGTCAGAATTGCTACTGAATTAGAAGTAGGAGCAACACAGCAAATTTCTATTGATTAACATGTAGAAGTAGCAAGTCGAAGAAGAAAGTGAAAGATTTGAGAAGTAGTGAGATGAGTAGATCTGAATTAGGGTAGCCGTATTATGTGAGCCAAATTAGGACACCCTTTAGCGCCTCCTAGCGGAATTTAAAATGGGGTTATGAACACATACGATGTCACACTGGCATAGCTATGCCTATCGGTTGTAGACCGGATTGGATTTTTTCAACGAAGTCGTTAATTACCTAGAATATTGGACCATCTCGAATTTGAGCTCTGGTGATTGCTAGGGTCGGCATTGTCATTTGGTCTGCGACAGACTTTTTCATGGGCTAGATCAGTGATTCTTAACCTTGCCTCCAGCACCCCCCAAGGGGCGCTGGCGATTTTGAAGGGGGCGGAAACGCTCAGGGGGCGATATGGGGGGCGCTGGGCTCAGGGGGGCGGTATGGGGGGCGCTGGAGAAAAATGGCTTCGCAGTAGATGATGTGGTGGTAGGACATATCCTTAATGAGTATTCACAGAAAATGAACACCGAAAACTTCGTTATATATAGCCTACAAAAAACATATAGGTTTAATTGTCCATGGGCGCCTAAATGACCGGCACCGAATGTCTTGACAATCTGAACCCCAGAAGACGAATTCCATCTGGCAGAGAAAAATTATATGCCAGTGAAGAAATACCAATTTGAAATCGTGTGCGTCTTTTAGTTTAGTACGATTGGGCGACAGGGATATCTAAAACTAGATATTCCTGTTGGGCGATATCCCTGTTGGGCGATTCTATATTTTTTGATATAGCAGACAGGAGGTCACGAAATAATATCATGCAACGAAGTCATACCAACTGGTTCGCCCGCCCGAATATGTTTAATTATTAGTTACGGGCCCCACAGTTTCCAAGACACCTCACATTGTTCGCTCCACGTTTTGATGAGTCTGCGCACACTCAATAAACTCACTGCGCAGACCCTGGACAACAGTGCGTAACGACTAAAAAAGGTCAACAACTTCGGATTTGTTGTGCGCAACGTAGATTTTCTGTGCGCAGAGACCGTGTCAGCACTGCGCGCGTGAGCAGCTTAGACGGAACATTGCACCTCACTCAGCTCTACCGGTAACTCTGGTAACGTGAGCAGAGAGGACAAGAAATTGATAGCAATATATATGCGATTCCCGATCTTACTGACCGATTTTATCATGGATTATCGAAAGTTTTCGCGCTTCGCACTGGCTCGCTAAACAGTACAGCTGATTTCGTGGCAAAACGAACAACGTGATGGGGGCACTGGCGTAGCAGCATGTGCTGGCGCCCCTGGCTCTCGCTTAAAATGCCGCCCCCCCCTAAGTAGACCGCAGCACATTTCGACATAGATTCACGTTCAAGCAATCTTGTCAATAAAAATAAATACAAATAATATGCCGCGTCTCAGCCCCACCGTCTCAACGTTAATAAGGCCAAAAATAATAAAGACAAGAAATAGCAAACGAATGTATTGTGCAAATAGAAAATCAACAGCCGTCTCAAAGAAAAATCAGCAATAATATCCACAAATTCAAGTTTTTGAACGTAGTCTCTTTCTATAGACGGAATGGATACAGCTGATAGCAGCCGATAATCATTCATGGTAGAACGTAAATAAGACTTAATCAGTTTGAGCCCTGAGAAGCTCCTCACACAGCTCGCAATTGAAACACCAATGGTCAGATAAAGTTTCAGACACGAGTATAAATAAGGTGTCGAATCAAGTAGCTTTGCATTAACCAACCACTGTAAAAGATCAGACGCTGTTGCACCACGATCAAACGTGGTTTCACTGCTCCTCATCAACCTCTTGACCCTTTTGAAATCTCAAGTTAAACAACTTCATATGATCATATTTCAATTTTTGTTCGTCCTAGAGGCCTCATATTGGTTTGTACGAAAAGGTAGCAATCTTCTTATTTATATGATCTCTAATTCGAAGGTATAAGGCATGGCAATTTTCGCAGCTACCTCCAAAAAGTCCACCTCGTCGCCATAAGTGCTTCGAAAAGCGCTGGTGAATAAATTGTGACTTTCGCTTTGCAGCAGGGCGTAGGAATTCAAAAATCCAAACATATCATTTATGTGGTGTATGCCGGTAAACCTAGTTTCAGCTTCAAGTTTAAATCTGTCCAAAGCCTGAAACATCATCATCATCATTGGTTTATTAGCAATTTTATCAGTTCAATACACCACAAAACATGCGATACAATGAAAAGAAAGGAAGATGTCGAAACGACTAGGAGTTGTCTATGGAATCGGACACCCACCTTGGCCTAGCCGATGTAAAGAGGAGGCATGCACACTGAATGAAAGTAAAGAAGATAGTATAGAAAAAAGGAAGCGACAAGAAATAGGGTGGCATGTCAGGGGAAGCGAGATCGATAGGTCAGTCGTGGTCCGGTAATCTTGAGGATGGACTGTGCATGAACATGCATCGTCTAACTTCTTCAACAACACTGATGAGGCCAGCATCTTCTGATTGTTTGCCAGGCATTCTCCTTTTTCTGCGAACTCTCCGAAAAATCGGCCTTGACGGCTATTTCGGAGTGGCTCGGTCGTCATGCTAACATATTAATTCGTGTTTTTGGAATCAGCGCGACACTAGCTTTCGATTGAGACCTGTTTGATTAAATTTTAGCTCACTGGACGCCAGCTATAGGACTACCAATTACGCTTCTGTTAGCCGACTGTGCAGTGTGCAGTGTGCACTGTGCACACTGCGCCGAGCGAGATAGTGTAATGGTGATGCGTCCGGTTTCATGATCGGTAGGTGGTGGTTTCGATCCCCGGCCGGGTCAGACCAAAGACTCGAAAACTGGTATCCGCGGTTATCCCGCTAGGCGCTCATCATCACGGAGGAAAAAAAACGGGTGTGCAGTCTAGATGACCTTACTATAAAGTCCGTATCGCATCTCCGTCGTCCAAGCATCTCGATGGTGCAGGCGAAAAAGAATTCCATCTCTCTCTCTCTCTCACTCTGTGCAGCCTCATTTTGCCGCCCTCTTGGAGCCTGCCGCCCCTGGCGCAGAGCCAGAACCGCCAAGTGGCTGCTACGCCACTGGATGGGGGGGGGCGGTCGGTTTATCACCCTATGGGAGCCCAAGACCCAAGTTTTTTCGGGGGGCCTGACGAAGTGTCGTTTCGTTCCTGCCAACGGGTATACGCCCGAAGATGTATAATTATTATTGAGGGGTCCTACCTTTTCAATCACACATCACTTAGCTCTACCGGTAAATTTGTATACGTGAGCAGAGAGAGGATAAAAATTGATATCAATATACATGCAATACCCGAATATATTGACCAATTCAATCATTAATTATTGAAATTTTTCGCGCTACGCGCGTCTAGGCGAGAGTAGCTGGCTGAGTAAATGGATACCCAATGTAGATGACTAGTATCAGCAAATAGCGGATAGCCGATGGGGGGGTCTGGGGGCGAAGCCCACCGGAAGTTGGGTTTATCACCCGATGGGGGGAGGCTAAGACCAACGTTTTTGGGGGGCTGACGAAGTACTGTTACGGCCCTGGTAACGAATTAATTGTACCTACGGGCACGCCCGAATATGTTTAAATATTAATTACTTGCCCTTTGTCTTCCCATACAACAGCTCACTCAGCGCTACTGGTAAATCTGATTACGTGGGCTGAGAGGATAAAAAGTTTATAGCGACCTATGTATATAATTACCACCTATTCATTCATGCATTATAGAAAATTTTGGTACCTAGGGCGACCAGGCCACACAAACTTTGCTGACCATCGAAATCACGCTACGGGGTTCTTGGGGGCGAAGCCCTCAGAAGTTTGGTTGATCACGCTATGGGTGCGCAAGGCAATCGTTTTTAGGAAGGTTGACGAAGTGCTGTTACGGCCCTCCCTCTTACTCATTGTCGTTATTACATTCCTTACAATATGCGGTTGGGGTGCGCTGGAGCACGATAATTTTTGAAAGGAGGCGCTGGAGGAAAAAAGGTTAAGAACCACTGGGCTAGATGAAATTGTCTGGCCCGCCGGCCGTGAGTTTGACAGAGCTGCTATACTGTTAGATCGGTCGTTGTGTGTTGTAAACAGCACGCTAAAGTATAATCTACAGTCACAAATATTTGACGTAGTAAGCAAGTAGTGAAGGATTGCGGCAGACTGTGGCCTCGGGACACATTATCATGTACCGGAAACTGTCTGAGGGCCGCACAAAATCACGTCGCGGGATGTATGTTGCCCATCCCTGCCATGGGGCATAGGGTGGTCGATGCAATTTCAAGTGGGCTGCATATGGTTTCTGTGTGCAATCTGGTTGGTAAAAATGAATCCTGTCAATAATATTGGTTCCTTCATATATCACTGAAATTTTTTATCCTCTCTCAACGCACGTGATCAAAGTTATCGGTGAAGCTGGTGGAAATTACGACTCTGAGAATGCAGGGAACGTAATTGTAGGGGCCAAGCAGAGGGGGTCAGTAACGAAGTACTACTTTTTCTGAGTACTCAAGTAGTTAGCCACTACCTCTGGTACTTACTCAAATTTCAGTTACTTCTACTTCGTAATAGTTTGTGAACTACTTACTTACATCTCGCTATTTTCTTTTTGTCAAGTAGAAGTAGTTCAATCCTCCTATCAGAAAAGTAGCCTGAGGAATTTCGGGGCTGTTTTCATGGAGTACCAACATTGAATTTCATAAAAGTTGAGTAAAGCCCAGAATTTTCGTCGTGCTTCGCGCTCAGCAGATATGTTTTCACGAAATTATCGGTGAATATAATTTAGGTAGCGTGTTGTGTAGTTCCGTTCTCACCGCATTGTCGCCCATTATGAAATCACAGTAAATATGGCCCATAATAACGTTTGAAACTACCATTTGGCAAACTAGCAATTACCTATCATATCGTAATCTAGCAGCAATGGAGTGTCTTAATCTGGAAAGGTGAACTCTGACTTTTTTAGGGTTAGACCTGTTTTAGCAGAGCAAGGATGAAAGACTATCTCATCCTGAAGATTGATTTTGTGGGGACGCCCTACGCCGTTTTTGAGCGTCTCGGTTTTGGCAGTGTCTGGGCCATTGCACGTCACGCCAATATGCTATTGATATCAGCTGACTCCACTTCATCGTTGGAATGCCGTTTCAGCTAGTGAGGAATAGTGTTGTTGGGCACAGGCGAATAGCTTATTTTGAAACAACAACAACAATAATAATAATAATAATAATTTGAAACTGAAATCAATTTCAGCATATCAAAATGCTTCATTTCACGTTCTTTCAAAATCACAAATTAGATCGCCGGCCGCGATT
Source organism: Botryllus schlosseri (assembly GCF_051294905.1). Classification (NCBI taxonomy): domain Eukaryota; kingdom Metazoa; phylum Chordata; class Ascidiacea; order Stolidobranchia; family Styelidae; genus Botryllus; species Botryllus schlosseri. Next base: position 18,512,416 of record NC_137245.1, on the reverse strand, counting down.
GGTGACCCATAGTGCAAATCAAGCCAAGCTCGGTGAACAGACGTTAACTATCGGAATGCACTGTAACTTGATATGAACATGATGTGATTTTTGCCGTAATGATTTCCCATTCACAATTTCATTCAATTTCCAAGTTTCCCCGAATTCAATAATTCTAATTCTAATCTAACTTGGAAAAAAACTATGTAGCTCTAATTCTAGTTATAATCTAATTTAGAAAAAGCTGTGTAGCTTCTAATCTATTTTGGAAAAATTTTATAGCTCAACTTCTAATTCAAATCTAATTTGGAAAAAACTGTGTAGCTCTAATTCGAATTCTCGTCTAATTTGGAAAAGCTATAAGTTTTCCAGTTGTCCATGTCTGGACTCATAAAAGGGCGTCTGGTGAGTCGCGCAATGAAATTTGGATGAAAAGTGGGTCGCGAACTGAAAAAGGTTGGGAAGCACTGTTACGTATCATGTATATGAACTATGAACATCTTTCGACGAAAATACTGTTGGAATTTTGCCACGTACAGTCAATCTTTCAGACCCGTCAATGTCCGTTTCCCCCAGAGGCCAAGAAGTCCCGTCACTTCTGGTAAGACTGTATCCCGCCGCTTTATCCGCAGATGGAAACGATATCGTGACAGAAGAACCGTTGTTGGATGACGTATTTGTGATTGATGACGTACTTATGGCGTCCATGTCTATACAGGAATTATCTTTCACGTAGCGTGTCTCTCAAATATATAAACGGATTTGAGATCTTACCAGTCGTACGAAGGAATCGGAAGCCATCGTTCCCAGGTATGTCGTAGTAAAGAGCATACAAACTCTCTTTTGACTGCTTCATGAAATCCCGTACTACAAACTTGGGCTCTAATCCATGGACAGTGTTTTTTGTGAGATTGAATTCGCTCCCGTCCCCAAAAATGTATTCTGAAAATGCAGCGACGGTATATCCCTTCAGCGGATTATTATTATTATTAATATTATTCTACTTTGCTGTTTTTGACGTACTCTTCCTATATAAATACACCAAGATTCATTGATATCTTAATTACAATCCAACTCAGTTACATCCAATATTCAATTCACAAATTTACATGGAACTCGTCACTAATCTAGTTGGTCAAATGTGCATATTACTTAATTCATTCGTCAAGAAGTTTTATATGTCGTTATAAATTCTATTTACTAAGTACATGTTAAATGCGTGATCCGGTTTTTACGAAGACTGGCTAGTTGTAAACCCACGGGATATACCTACACCACCCCACATATATCAAAGTAACTACCGGTAGCTTACTTCCCTCTTCCCTAAAAGAAATATCTCTCTCGTATTGATTGATAAGCAGATTTAGTTTATTCGGTTCCGTTTCAGGAAAAATTTGAATTGCTTGCGATGTCTCCTCAGGGCTGAGTAAAACGAACGTGTCTGTGATTCCACCTTCCGTCATGTTTGTACTAGTCTCGTACTGGAGTCGCAAAAGCAGGTCTTCTTTCGCAGTAAGTTTAGGAGTTCCGATGCTTTCGTCTGCAATGTGTCGTAGTTTAATCGAATAAATCAGTTGTACATTATATAGCAGGGGTCGGGAACCTTTTTCGTCGGAAGAGCCATACTGACCCTATATTTGCCATTTTAACTCCCAAAGAGCCATACATTTTAATCAAATTGTACGTCACAATTGTAGAATCGTGACGTCATGGTAGCGCCAATTCGAAATCACCACACATGGGATTCATCGTTTGCACCGTATATTATCTGTAACAACTCGTACTAATCATGCTAAACATTATCACTACACAGCAGCATACATAACCACTGTAATGTGTGATGCGTCAGTGACGTGGTGTCAGGGGATGCACGTGAGGCAGTGCCTTACCTGTCTACTAGATTTTGAATGTTTTGACTACGAAAATCACAACTTGTCTATTTATTGTTCGAAAATATAGCGTGACAGGAGAGGTAAGGCATAGGTGAGGCACGGCCGGGATTAGCGTAGCGCAATTCATCATGACTATCATAAAATTTATAAAAACTGATAAATAATCGAATGTAATTGTCGAGTCCGATTCGACTTCTCAATTCTCGAAGTAGTCGGCGGTAACACAACGTTGTGCCACACGCCTACATTTGAACAGCAACTACAAAGCCAGTACGATACGTTGAATTTGTAAATGTGAATGCCACTTCCACGTCAGTTCACTGCTCGCCGTAGGTAGATCAAGAAGACAATGTGCATTTGAAAACTGCATTGTCATACAGGCGTCGCCTTGTCTGCTATTTTCATTGATCAATCAAGGTATCGTGCAATTCGAGATTTGGAGTCGGATACATTCAAATTCGGGAGTGATATTAGTCGCAGGCGAGACAGCAACTCAAATTTGATGATTTTGAAAAGGGGGTCCGAGCCCCTAACCCCGAATGCGCAACTGTATTAACATCTCAAGGACATATTTATACTGTCACAAAAATATTTGTACTGGTCGTGTTGAAGATTTATTAACAAATTGCTGCAATATTGATAAATGAAGCACATATATAAAAATTTCGCAAAGAGCCATACTTTATGCCCAAAAGAGCCATACTTGGCTCGTGAGCCATAGGTTCCCGACCACTGTTATATAGTATTGATGAATTAACCAGTGTAATTCATTCAACAAGGCGTCCACGAATACACCTATATGGTGGGTACAAGCTAACGGTGCAGAGAGTCCTTGAGAGTACTCGTCGGCTCTTGCTCAATGTTTGTTCGAAAGTATTCACACAACTATGGTATGATTATACAACGTTTAAAACAAAAATAATTTTTTGTAAAGCCATTTTTTCAAAACTTTGTTTAAAACATGTTTTAAACAAAGTGTTGTAAAACACCATTTGTTTTAAATGTAACCCTAGCTGCAATAGATATATGAGCGCGTGAGGTTAGGCCTTTAGGGATGGTGTGAAAGTAAGGTTCACGTTCGCGTTCTCTGTGTGAACCTCAGAAATTTAGAGGTTCACGTTCACAAATGAACCTTGGTAGGTTCTGCACTGTGAACCTTTTTCATATGTTACAATTTTCGCGTCATTTTAACATGTTTGGTTGAAATTTATTGGATTTCAACTGCGGCCATACTCCATGCATGGTGCTGGCAGCATAAAATTCAATACTAAACGAGGATGCACCTTAACAATCTCAAAAATTTTACTTGCTTTGTTACAAAAGTTTTCTCAAAATATCCACGTGAATATTTAGTGACTCTCTGCTGTAAGCTTGACCCGCAATCTCACACAACATCAAGAGCGAAATACACTATACATAGGTATAGTCAGCGAATGATGCTTATTCACCCAATCAATGAAATTGATATCGTTGTCTGATGTGAAAAATCTGGCAGGCGTACGAGGTTAATTTTGACATCATATGTTTATTGTATCAAGAAAACCAAATCCGTGCGATTAGGGTGCTGGCTACTGTCGCATAACTTGTTAATGGGGTAATATCGGTAGCAAGAAAGGAAACACGTTTTACACTACGCCGCATACATTGTCCGGTCTGGCTTAGACCGTTAAGGCGTTATGATATATTCCCTTGCAAGTCGTCGTCGAAATTGTTGGCAAAGCGACGAAAGATATTGATTTTATGGCAATATTATATCATTTGATTGCCCCAGTTGATACATTTGGCAACGTTTAGAACGTCTATATCAGTGGTTCTTAACCTTGCCTCCAGCGCCCCCTGGGGGGGCGCTGGCAATTTTGAAAGGGGGCGGAAACGCTCAGGGGGCGATATGGGGGGCGCTGGGCTCAGGGGGCGCTGGAGAGAAATGGCTTCGCAGAAGATGATGTGGTGGTGGGACATATCCTTAATGAGTATTCAGAGAAAATGAACACCGAAAACTTCGTTATATATAGCCAACAAAAGACATATAGGTTTAATTGTCCATGGGCGCCTAAATGACTGGCACCGAATATTCCTGTGTTGGCAATCTGAACCCCAGAAGACGAATTCCATCCGGCAGGGAAAAATTATATTCCAGTGAAGAAATACCAATTTGAAATCGTGTTCGTCTTTTAGTTTAGTACGACTGGGCGACAGGGATATCTAAAACTAGATATTCTTGTTGGGCGATATCCCTGTTGGGCGATTCTATATTTTTTGATATAGCAGACAGGAGGTCACGAAATAACATCATACAACGAAGTCATACCAACGGGGTCGCCCGCCCGAATATGTTCAATTATTAGTTACGGGCCCTTCACCTTCCAAGACATCTAACAATGTTCGCTCTACGTTTTGATGAGTCTGCGCACACTCAATAAACTCACTGCGCAGACCCTTGGACAACAGTGCGTAACGACTAAAAAAGGGTCGAAACTTCGGATTAGTTGTACGCAACGTAGATTTTCTGTGCACAGATACCATGTCAGCACTGCGCACGTGAGCAGCTTAGACGGAACATTGCACCTCACTCAGCTCTACCGGTAAATCTGGTAACGTGAGCAGAGAGGACAATAAATTAATAGCAATATATATGCAATTCCCGATCTTACTGACCGATTTTATCATGAATTATCGAAAGTTTCCGCACTTCGCACTGGCTCGCTAATCAGTACAGCTGATTTCGTGGCAAAACGAACAACGTGATGGGGGCGGTCGGTTTATCGCCCTATGGGAGCCCAAGACTCAAGTTTTTTCGAGGGGCCTGACGAAGTGCCGTTTCGTTCCTGCCAACGGGTATAAGCCCGAAGATGTATAATTATTATTGAGGGGTCCTACCTTTTCAATCACACATCACTCAGCTCTACCGGTAAATTTGTTTACCTGAGCAGAGAGAGGATAAAATTTGACATCAATATACATGCAATTCCCGATCATATTTACCAATTCAATCATTAATGATTGAAATTTTTCGCGCTTCGCGCATCTAGGCGGGAATACCTGGCTCAGTAAATGGACACCCAATGTAGATGACTAGTATCAGCAAATAGTGGATAGCCGAAGTGGGGTCTGGGGGCGAAGCCCCCTGGAAGTTTGATTTATCACCCGATGGGGGGAGGCTAAGACCAACGTTTTTGGGGGGCTGACGAAGTGCTGTTACGGCCCTGGTAACGAATTAATTGTACCTACGGGCACGCCCGAATATGTTTAATTAATAATTACGTGCCCTCCATATTCCCATACAACAGCTCAATCAGCGCTACTGGTAAATCTGAATACGTGGGCTGAGAGGATAAAAAGTTTATAGCGACTTGTATATGTAATTACCACCTATTCATTCATGCATTATAGAAAATTTTGTTACCTAGGGCGACCATGCCACACAAACTTTGCTGACCATCGAAATCACGCTACGGGGTTCTTGGGGGCGAAGCCCTCGGAAGTTTGGTTTATCACCAGGCCTGTTTATTTTTGGACTTCTCCAAAAATAACAAAAATAGCTTATTTTTGGATATTTTCAAATTTTAATTTTGGAGGATCTCCAAAAATAAGAATTGAAGGTGTTTTGAGCCCTAATACTACTGAAAAAATCCACCAAAAGTATGTTATTATCATGTATTCAAGTCCTCCAACACATAGGCATCATCAGTGATCTTGATCTAACTTTCCAATACATTCTTCACAAATTTAGTATTTGGCCTGGAGGATGCCTTCTAAAGAATATTAATCACTGCGAGACGCCTCGAACGTCGCAATTGTGGGAAACATCGAGGTTATAGGGGTCCAAAAATGGAGGAATGTCTAACTCTTTAAACTTTCCAATGTTCCAAGCCTTTGCTCCTGAAAAGCGCTCGTCAGTAATGCGCTTGAAACCTCATCCCATGCGTGCCTCATTGAACTTGACAGCCCAACACCCCAACACCCTCTGACCTTCCTTGTGGCGGTCCTCGTCCCAGTCCTCACCTGGACACACTGCACAGGCGTTCGACCAGGCGCATGAGCTCCTGCTGTTCCATGATCAGAACGTCAAGACCATGAAGCTTCGTGACGGTGGTACTCAGCTATGTGCGAGCGTGACCATGCGATCGAGAACGATTAGATGGACCACAGCAGCGAAGTTGCACACGCCGGACTGTTTTCGTCCATAACATCAAGGAGTTTGGTACGGTTTCCAGTCAACCAAGAGGCCACCCTCTTCATTGACAATAAACGAGCGTCAACAAACTTGGGGCGCACGCTTTCCATCTACTCTGGATCAAGTTGTGTTGCCGTCTGAAGCATCAGCAGATGAGTCCCGTCATCGTGTGGACGAAGTGATTGTGACAGAGGTGGCTGTATATGAATTCGCCGTTCCCTTTGCCTCACTCAAGCTGCCTTCCCGTCTTCTCTACATGTCGCACTGTGAAACTTATAGGAGTACAAAGGCGGAGGGGCGGGCAGGCAAGGTCAGCAGAAACGTGAAGTCGATTGAGTGGAAGTGGTTTTAGCGTTTCGGTGACCCTTCCCTCACATAGATGCTGTTTTGTGTGTTTTTATGAGTTTTCTGGTCGTTTACATCGCTCTGACTTGTTTATTTTACTGAAAAACATCATCCAAAAAAATCTTATTTTTGGATGTTTTCAAATCTTATTTTTGGAGAATCTCCAAAAATAAAATCCAATATCCAAAAATAAACAGGCCTGTTTATCACGCTATGGGCGCGCAAGGCAATCATTTTTAGGAGGGATGACGAAGTGCTGTTACGGCCCTCCCTCTTACTCATTGTCTTTATTACATTCCTTACAATATGCGGTTGGGGGGCGATGGAGCACGATAATTTTTGAAAGGGGGCGCTGGAGGAAAAAAGGTTAAGAACCACTGGTCTATATGAACGTGTACCTTAATATAGGCTATCACTTCACTGAAATGTAGGGTTGGAATTAGCAATATGACGTCACATGACGTCATGAGGTTCACGTTGGCGTTCACACAGAACCTATCAAAAAGGTTGGCGTTCACACGAATGTGAACCTTTCAGAGGTTCACATCATCCCTATATATTCTCTGGAGGGTGTCCACTCCACGAATAGAAATAAAGGTCTGAAACCACTGATTTATTGGAACTTGCTGTATAGGTTTCGAATATATTTCACGATTTCGAAGAAGAATGATATCAGACTGATCTTTACTTCTGACAGTCAGAGTATCTGCTTTACATAATTTCATGGAAAGAAGCCCGTGGGCTGGCCTTCGGTCTTACCTCCGTTATTTACAGCAAAATTAGAGAATTGGGTCCCGTTCAGATTGTAAACAGAAGTTGATGTATCGTTGAAAGATTTATCTTTTATCTTCAGTCTAAAATAAACAGTTTCGTTCTCCTTCCTAACAACGTCGAGACTGTTCAGATTTGTAAGGTTTTCGTATGCTTTCTCCAGCTCTTGCTGAACCCTGTTCCATTCCTCGCCAAACTCAGTATTATCAGTTGATGAGCCACCAACAAATGTCACCCGGGCAAAGACTGATAGCGAATCTGAAAATCATCATAACTTGTCTTATACTTTTGTCAGTCGAAGTCTTGACTATAAAAACAATGTCCGGATTGCTTGTGTGAAATCGTATCACTGAATTGACATCTCTAATTTTAATTCTCATCGCTACTGGAGGGGGGGGGGGGTTTCGTTTAGCAACATAGCTCGGATTGGGGGAAAGGAACAATAGGTGTAATAGAAAGGTAAAAGATAAAAGGTTTGAAATGAAAGAAATAGACAACAGCGTGACCATGAAAGCCGGCAGCTGGAGATATTTAAGAGGTGATATCGAAATAGTCTGCTCTCATGAGGATTTTACAAACACACTTGCATTGTTAACGGAAGGAGAACGCATAACCAAACCGGAAAGTGTAAATCGACCCCACAGCACCACGGGTATATTGCATCTAATATATGGGTTTATTTGACTCATTTAAATGAGTATAGGATGTGAAAGCTGAATTTTGAATGACCAGATACGCCAGAAAAAGTAAATTTCAATCCGCATGCTGACAACATTTTCGAAGTCGTAAAACTTTATGTTCAACTATTGCAGCTAACGTGTTTGAAAACTAAGAATTTCATTCACCTGTGGTAAAACTATACCAGTCCGAAAAAATTGCTTCAGTCTCAGTTAAATTGATACTGTTGTAGATTTGTGAAGCGCGTCCTCGCACCTGATACGTGGTGTCGGGTTGTAAATCTACCAAACTAATGGGTGAATTTCATTTACAAACAGAAACATCCATATCTTAGTCGGTTTACCGGAGCACATAATATCGAGATTCTTCGGTAGTCACCACTTTTGAAATGTTCGTGCCTAGAGGTCGATATTCCACTGTCCACTGAGAAACTCTGGCCCTGTTCGCGGTGTTTAGGAATACCAGGAATGTGTTTGGAAGCGGGGTGCTGGTTGTAAGCGTCGGTGCACCGGGATCTGTGAACGGCAATTTCAACTAGTACAGTATAATGTGGTTAAAAGTTAGAGGTGCGTCGCTATCATGATATTCATCGAACGAAATGGATATAGCCGGAAGTAATAGTAAAGTCGTGCTGCTACTTGATATTGAAGCAAATATATAGAATTAATAATTACGAGCAAAGAAAAAACATAATCGCCACAAAAACAGCTTCTGGTCGTGGTGACGCCTGGCCGCGGAGATGACAACTGTTTTTAGCTTCTTTGGCTTTCGATGGCGTCGACACCCCTTATACCCGAATCCGCCTTGGCGGTGAATACCCGCTGTTATTTTTTGTGTATCTTCATACGTCTGGACGACAAATGTTAAATTGGCCGATAGGAACTTTACACCGCGGATAGCTCTTGTGGTGTTATGTGTCATCACTGATATCTTGTGATATACCTTGCGTTTAAACATTTTTAATTGTATAAGCAGAACACCCCTGAAGGCCTAGGTAAAATAATTAGGATTGTTTGCCAGTCGCGCAGAGCTGGACAAATTTTTCAACCTCGTGAATAAATTTCGTCGAATATTTATCCGTTCTCAGCCCATCCACGTGATCAGATAAACCGACAGAGCTGATGAAGGAGATGTCTTTGAAAATTTCGGACACAAAATTAGTGATGATGCACTTCTGTATTTTATTAACCCCTTTTGTTGCATGATGTTATTTTTTGACCTCCCATCATGATTTCCGGTATAGTCAAAATTTATTGGAATCGCCAAAACGTACCAGAAAAACTTTCATTCGTGAGACGCACACGATTCTAACTTGACATTTTTATGGGGTGCATTATTCCCCCCCCCCCCCCCCGGTTCTCATCTTTACGGTCGGTTCCGATTGCAAGGACACTATTATATTGAAAATGAAAATTCCAAGTCACTCTGAATCGCGATATTTTCTCAAATATTCGGTAACCACTTCGTTAATTCAAATTGCATATTAACGGTCTCTATAATTTGATTAGGTTGATGTTGTTTTGTGGCATTCATGGTGTTTGTCGACTACAATGGTCATTTGCGCCAGGCCGATATTCCTTATTTTTGATTCCATAACTGCCGACTTGTAGCACGGCGTACTTCTAGGAGTTTTCAAGACACCGCTATGCGGATGATATCGCCAGGAGTATTATTTGTAGACGGTCACATGAATGTTGTTTTACGGCTGCATGCGGCCGTATGTCCGCGGATTGGTCACCCCTGGTCTGGTCTAATCTAAATAAAGATGAGCATGGCTGCTACTTATAGGAAATGCTAAACATTATTCAAGGCTCGAGGTTACCGGGCCACGATACAACACAGTGATTCTCAAATCGACCCCCGATACTCCCAGGCTGCGCCTCTGCAATTATGTACGATGCGCTATCTATAAGTATCTCACAGGATGGACCGATTCAAAATGTCTGAGCTATCGCGGCGGCTTCCTCGAGATTCATTATAGACAAATATCGCAAGCTGAACATATGTTAAATCCACCCTGTACTACTGCAAAAGGAACCAATACATCAAATGATGAGAAACATCATCTGCTTATATGTACATCATTAAAGGAATGTCATCTACAAGTTGCGTACAGCTTATGTGATAGGGTTACCATATTCTGGAAATCTGAAAAGAGGACAATTTTTCAAAATTTTCAGACTTATGATATTGGGGTAAAATCCGGAAAAAATGGTTACTTTTTCCTGAGTTTGTGGTTGGTTGACTTAAACAAAGGTCGTTTTTCTGGCTCAAGTCCCGAACAGCCAGCCACACCGTCTCTTGAGAGCTAATTTCCTATATCTCCGTTCAATTCCCACGGGCATTTAACCAAAATTTTCAAAAAAGAGGACATTTAGCCGTCCTTCGAGGACACTTTCAAAAAAGTCAAAAAAGAGGACAAATCCTCTTAAAAGGGGACGTATGGCATGGGAGTGCAACTTCTTCAGTCGGCGGGCCGGATATAGGAAAATTAAGTACTTATCGGGCCGATTGCTGAATCGATACATTATTCGCCCATTCATTCACATGTACAATAAATAGATCGTATTTAATGATTGTATTTCAACGACAGCAATGTCACTTCAAATCCATTTCTCGCCAATGTGGATATGAGAACAGCATTGTCGTACAGACGCCGCCATGTCTGTTCTGATCAATCAACACACGGTGCAATCATAGTGTCCTATATGGTGTGGACCCAAGCAAATATCACGGCTTTTTGAAATTGGTCTACTTCAACTTTCCATTTGGTCAAAGGCAATTTGAAGGTAATTTGTGACCGACTTGCCAAGCATTGAATTTTATAAAATTGATATCAATCGAAAGCTAATGTGGTACTGATTGTGAAAATATAAATTTTATTCTGCTCGTGGTCCTGGAACCTCCAAAAACCAGACTTGAATGTTGCATTGTAACGGAGTTTGGTATTGTGACGCAACCATGCCGTCTGAGAAGCAGCGTAAACCGCAAGCGTAATGGCCACTGTTGCGCAACCGATTGAGCCTTCACATTCTTACTCTCGTGCGCACTTGCTCCTGAGTAGGGCTGGGCAAAATCGAGTACCTGAGTGATTCGATTCTGAATCACGTATTATGCTTCGAGTCGTGTCGAGTATTCGAGTATCAATCATTATGACGTAATAACAGCATATAAGATGTCACGGTTCCAATATATACCTTTTATGCCACCGCAAAGAATATAATGCCTGTTATCTATCACATTAAAGATACTTTGGTATTATTTCGACCCTATACCGATTTCATTGCACTTTGTGACAATGTTGTAGGAGGATGGTGACTTCGGAAATGTGTTAATTCCAGTAACGTCTGTAGCTTTGTACTATGTTTCGTATGCAATCAAGGTTTTATAAGGCTTCCCAGTAAAAAATAGTATCAAACCATAACTCTCGTTAACAAAATAACCTTTCAGCGGCGAGTAGCATATAATATATATAATACTCGAAAAAATCGTATTTTGCTACTCGACTCGAATCACTAAAATAATTACTCGATTCAGATTCGAGTACTCGAATCATTGTGCCCAGCCTTACTCCTGAGCTGCTCAGACGGCATATAGTTGCGTCACAATAGCAAACTCCGTTACAATGCCACATTCGAGGCTGATTTTGGGGGGTCCAGGATCACGAGCAGAATAAAATTTATATTTACACAATGAGTACCAAGGTAGCTTTCGATTGCTACTCATTTTATCAAAATTGCCGTCAAATTGCCTTCGACCAAATTTTAAAAGTGTGATGTAGACCAATTTCAGCAAGCCGTGAGACTTGCTTGTGTCCACACCATATAGGACGTTATGGTGCAGATTTCGAGGCGTTCGATAAGCCCGGTAACCCAAATTTACCAAGATATCAATTCATTAGGGTTGAGTAGGTGGCGAGATAGCGTATAGTGGTATATTCCACAGCTACAACACCAATGGTTATGGGTTTGAGTCCGACCGAGGTCTACTCCAGAATTCCTACCTAAGAGTTGGAGGTTTATCTAGGCTCCTCTTCGCCATCTTATTCGCATAAGCAGTGTCTTACAAAAGCCTATAGTGTGCCTTAGAACAAGTCAGCGGTTACGGAATCAAAATTAAGGAATATCGGTCGGGTGTAAATTACCATTGTATTCGTTAAACAACATGATAACCACAAGCAACATTAGAGTTTAGTAGCCTACATCGTAAATGCCTAGCCTCCAATGCAAGTCACGTATATAATAACGTACAGTCACTAAAATTGGACGTAGTTAGCAAGTAGTGGGGAATTTCGGCAGACTGAGGCCGCTATGCCGGCATTATCATGTAAGACGGGAAACTGTCCACGGGCCGGACAAAATCCCGTCTCGTCCCTGACGTACGGCAACCCTATGATATGAACAACCTGTTATGAAACATAAACTTGACTGTTTTTTTTAATGTGATACACAATCATCGGTTCATTTTATTGCGTATCTGGTACACCCCGGTACACCCCCATCCGACTGGTACACCCTTTTCCAGTTATGGTACACCCTGGGGTGTACGACACACCCGGTTGAAGAGCCCTGGACTAAAGCTTACAAACGGTCTTAACCGAATCTATGGGTAATATCGTCACCTTATTATTGCGTTTACAATTAGACTTATTTCAGTAAATGATGGTTATTTTTCTTCATTTTCGAATGCATATTTTACGAGGGTATAGTGCGTATGGTCTCCGTATCAATATTAAGAACAAAGTTACGTTTCACTGAATCGCGCCCAGCGCGAAGAAAAAATTCAAATAGCATGAATCTGTTTGCTAATGTTGATTTACGAAAACATTTTGGGCCTACTTCAAGCCTTCAAAATTCCGCAAATTTAGGCATCTTTTAGTATTTCCTCCCAGACGCAGTTTTTATAGCGAAATTTCAGACACGTCAGGGAAATTTTCGACGTGTGGCAACCCTATTATATGGTCAATAGCACGGCACCAAGTCCCTGAAATCTAACCTTTTGCAATAACTCAAACAACTTTACCATTAGCAGTTCTCTTGTCACCAAAATAATTTAGAGACTGTTCGATTTAAAAACCTGAGCTGAACCATAAACCGCCAAGTATCTCAGGATGAGAATTGAAATGTCCAACTCATACATTCGCCTTATCGGAATTGGTTTCTGGGACGATGCCCACAATGATTGCACTTGAGACCACAACAGTCAACGGAGCTCGAAACGAAAATCCATTCGACACTTTGATCATTCGTTGATATTTAACGAGAAATCCTCTCGATTTTGCTAAACACGGTAGCCTTGGACAGTAACTTTATATCATGTGCAGATGTGATGCTATTTTTCGAAACTAGGCGTTGGAAATGCGAGGCTCCTGTAAATAGGCTATCTCAATTGCCGATTCTAATGAAGGATTGCACAGAATAAAATGTTAGTTTTTGATTTGCCACCTGACAATAGCTTGGGTTGTTATCAACTTCACAAAACCGAAACCGCACACCTGGTTTTGACAACCACTAAAAGAATGTCAACATCCTCGAAATGCATTCACGGCAGAGGCACCTCAAAGGGTGTGTGCACTGTGTACAAAGTGCCTTCACCGCCGGTAGCTTTTTTCCACGTCAAGGACTAACTCATTTGTTTCTTTATTATGATATGCTTTGTTTGTTCTATTTTATCAAGACACGCACTACTGTCACTCTCGCCGCTACAACCACACCGCGCTCAATGGGTCCATGCAAAATCTTATTACAGTTGCCCTATTGTTTTAAATTGCAACCATGTGACATTTTTATTACCAACATCATTTAAGGAGCTGGGGCTCTACTGCAAAGTCGCAACAGGAAACCGATGGTGCAAACGGTTTTCCTACAGTATCACATCGCTCCATAACGCATACTTGATTGTCATTATTTTAAAATTGATCCATCACAATGCCAGCTTTTCAGCTAGGTCCACACCATTCATACATCCGAACTTACGAGTCTGCTGTTTCGTTTTATTCCTTCCCAAATCAGCACTCGAATTTCTTGCTTGAATTGAAATATCATACAATGTGCTTGGTGTCAAATTCTGGAAAGAAGACGTATCCGGATGACTTGTGTAGGTCATGCGTTTGTACAGCACTGCTGGTATTACTGCACTGTCGCCGTAACTTACTTGTAAAAGAGTGGTCGTTGTGTCTCGTACAATCTCTTCAACAGTTTGACTTGAGACATATCGTTGTGCCGCAGTAACAACGTATTCGTCAGCTCCTTCGACGGTGTTGAACGATATCCCAATCGTCGTTCCAGTCACATTTTCTATAGTTGGCGCTTCGAATCCAGCTAGAACGTTTCTCCAGTAATCAAGGAATAGTTTTCTAACATACTTCCTACATTGCTACCCATTTTACACCCCGTCCCATCAGGGAACTAATGCGGGGCATGGAGTCGGAGCCTGAGAGGACTTTGGGTCTGACTTTTTAAAAATTTCAGGCTGGGACGGATTCGCTCTTTTTCTGATTCGGCAGGAGTACCAGGGAGTACAGTGTAGACTTGAGTCAAAGATGGAGTGGATATTGCCAGGATTTTTATATTTTTTCCGGAGCCGGATTCATACTTTTTCCGATACTACTGGCGCAGTCGGATCGGATCAGGATTCGATCTTGAACAGACAGGATTGGAGTCGGACTAACAAATTTGTAGACATACAGAGAACAGGGTACTCGTAGTATTATTATTGGTTTTTGGTGCTTCAGCACATTCTACATCAGATTCACACTCACACACTCATCAATGCCTGTTGCGCATGCACAAGTCAACTTTGCTGCGTGTAATTTTATTCCCCGATGCCGACGATATCTCGATCCGCTAATAAATCTGCGCTGTATCTATAGGGCTGCGAATATGTGTCCAGTTGTAAGCCTGCTGATTCAAAGCTGAAAGTTGGGCTGGGATTTAGCGGTTCATATGTCAATCCTGCGGTTGTCGATGCTATGGTCGGATTAGGCTAAAGTCGAAAAATAATTTGGGTTTGAATCGGGCCGAACGGCAAATCGGAAGCCAATGACAATTCTGTATGAAATATGTTCGTTGATATTCCTTATTGTATACATATTGTATACATACATTATTTACTTTAGTATATGTAGTTGTAGTTGTATCATACAATGAGTGGCGATGGTGTAAGACTGACTGATGGTGCTATACGCTACCAGTCAACATATCCTTTCAGAGGCGTTTACATTAAATGCCACCTGATAAAGTGAAGGAAAAAACAGTATTTTGGGCGCTGAGCGAGAAAGTTGACCCATTTTTAGTCAGCCGACCACGAAGTGGGAAAAATTTACCATTTTTTCAGGATTTTCCACTAGTATTCTAAGTTTGAAAATTTTGAAAAAGTGTCGTCCTTTCCCGATTCCAGAATATGGTAACCCTATGTCTTTACTAAAACGAACAGAGAAGGGCGACTGAATAAGAGCGAGGAAAATAGTCTGAACAGAAAGAAAGTCGAAAGATAGAGATCAAACACTGTTGCATCGGGCATTAGGGCCGATGTGGATTTAGAAACCGTGACTGATCGTTTCGACATCCACCTGATTATATGATGCGGTTATATCGATAGGGGCTGGTCCATTACGTCTCCGTGAGTCCCATATCAAATACTAGTTTTTTGACTAGGATCGAGCACCAATATGATACCATCGTCGCGTTCGCACCAAATGTCGGCCAGATTACACTTCTGTGCTGAAATGCTCAGACATGACATCGCTTAATTTACATATGACGTAGATGTGGATGGATCTCGCATCTATCAACAGTACTTTACTATGTACCGGGATTGTCTTTGCGATCCAACGGAAAATAATCTTTGGACATAATGAACAGCCATGTCCCTCATGATATCAAACCAATTTATGACATATTTTTGTATCTCTCCGTGATATGGTATGTATGAAAAGCATACACCTCGACGACTATTCGCTAGCCGCATCGTTTTCAAAATCCGTAATATTTGTATACAGAAACCTTCTGAATAGAGTTATTTTCAAGAATTTAGACTACCCAAAACACGACTCTAATCCCATCGCCCTATAATATGTTTGTTTTTCCTCCGACTAAATTTGGGAGCGGTAGTAAAACCAGTCTAGCGGGTTATTTGGCGCCTTGTTAAAGTAATTAGAACACGACGGGTACAGACGCCTCGAAAGTTTACATTCCATCCACGGATGCACTCGCCATCAATATGCTACATATAATATTTTGGCTTTGATTTATGCTGACTGTACAAATGTTTATAATATTAAGAAAGATGCAGTCAGACGGCAGAAAGAATTCTGCACCTTTGAATATATATATATTGTTTGGGACAAGTTGTCAGCAGATGTATAGCCTATTTCGGTTTACTGTTCTGTCTATACTCGAGTTGGAACTTAAGATCAGTGGGTCTTCGATTTTTGGCACGTAGGTTAATTTGTAAAAAGAGTATTCGCGCACTCAAGTAACGAAAATGAAAAATTGGCCTGCTGTACCTTATATATTATAAGACAATTTAGTTGTTTTATATAAGTAAAATGTATATGTGTTTTAAATCTAAGTTTGGGCTTTCCCTTCAATCTGATCCAGAACTATCTCGTTGAAATCAGATGTCCCCGGTCACTGGTCCAGCAATTGTCTTGTCGGGAGCAGCGGGTTCATGCAATTCAGACAATACGCTAGGTTGTTTTAGTTGATTGCATGGTTTTAATGCAATGGTTTTAACCTATATTAGTACGGGTGGGGGGGGGGGGCTTTTCGGTTCAGCATATTATTAAAAATGTCATCTAATCAATTCACCGCAAGATTGCCTAACAATGAAAAGACCGGAAGATGTCGAAAGACAACACGCATGTAACTATACTTCACGGGAGCCACGAAATGCCAATGGTTGGGAATAACTTGCTCTTATAGCGAAATACAAATACACCGTGCCGGGGTATCGACCAACTAACTGATCTATTACGATTCCAGTTGACATGCAAATAGTTTGTTATCTCACTGCTTTCGTGGTAGTACGGCACTATATGCATTGCTGTTCGATCGACGATAGACTGGACGATGGCAAATAGCGGCCTGTAAACTGAATGGCTAATTCGTCTGATTTCATACGAATCGGCGTAAGGTGAGTCTATGAAATTATGAGGCAAGACAGACAATATATGATGCATACTCGAAGACTAATTTAGCCCGTAAACTCGGGCTTGAAAAAACGATGGATTTCAAGAATTCCTAATCATGTAAATCACGTAGTGTAATTGAAAACCTCGCGGACACATCTACCACCGTCTGCTGAGAACCACCGCTGTAGATTTATCATTATAATGTACATAATTGGTATCGATGTTAACGAAAGCAACCATGCTAAAGTTAGAGTCATCTCACCATAAATCACGTAGTGGAAGCGAGACCATGAAGATTCGTTAATGAAGCATCACATTTCGTAAACAACTAATAAACTGCGCGTGCCCACGTTGTATGAATCTCATTACCAGGTTTTAACGCGTACTATGTCAACGTCTACCCGAAGACGAATCAAATCTTCAAAGTTTATTTGAAACGGTATACTTACTTTGCCCATGAGTACAATGAAGAATCTTGATTAGAAGGATCAAAGTGTGCAGCGAAGACATAATAAACTTCAGGTGTATCCCTCTATAAGTAGCGCTGACAAAGAGGTCCGAAGATACTGTCTAGTAAACCGTTTCCCTCCAGTCAATTTATTTCATCTCTTCGGTGGTGGAAACAAACAGCAAATAATCCAATATTTGAGCCAAGACACCACAAAAACTAACGTGTACAAGTACACACACTAGAACACACGGAAGAGGGAAGATTGTCGCAGCTTCGATACTTGAGACAGGAATGCTGACGTCACACAATATGCCCGATGTGAATTCGTTTCATCATAGAATATTTCAATGAGCAATATACCATTACTAAGGGGAAATATCTATAGAGAAGAAAACAGAGAATATTCTGTATGGAATACGCGACTGTTTGTACATCAATAAACACCAGTTGTAATCTTTATTTCCGAACTGTGATCCCCGCATCTCCACTAACGATTGGAAGTTTTTGTTAGTCCCGAGACCGCGAGATTAACTGGCGGAAATGTATCGCATTGATTGAACCTGGTAACTGAAAAATCAGACTGCATCGATTCATAATTGAGCTATAAAGACAGCGAGGCAATATATCACTACTAAATTACTGTAATATATATTTTAGTTTTTAGTATACCCTATATTCTCCCGCCCAAAAACGCAATAATTCATAAATTCATGCACATCAGTTCCAAAGTGGACACATATCTTGAACCTTGCAAAATATACATCCCTAACTTCCAACGCAGAAAACCTAAGCAAAATCGAAATGAATTTTTGTTTCAACACGCGGAAAGAATTTCGTTGCTGGATACTCTTCTTACGGTAGCTGAGGGTACTTCATGCGTTACGACCGGGAGGTATTTCTCTTATCGGTAATGCGAAAATGCCGATTGGACTTGGGGGATTAACAGAAGAAAACTTTCATTCAGCCGTATAGTATAGCATGGTAGTGTAAAATCTCGCTACTAGACTTATTGTGCATGCGCACAACACCACTTTTATTGATGTGGATCCATGTCGCAATGTCAAGCTTCAGCTCAAGTCAGGTATATATTATCATAGTGTCCCATTTAATTGCATAGAAAATCAAAGAGCGCTTGAGCATTAATCAACTACTCTTGTCCATGTTCTTTTTGATAATGTCCATTCGTAACTGCGAATAGGATAATTTCGTTTTAGAGTTAGATGTAGGCAAATACTAAACATTTGACTCGATTACTTCAATCGCATCCAGCAATTTATTGCACTTTGTTATACGAAATGTCACATTGTCACATTTGATAATGTATGTCAGTCTTGGCGTAATACGACTACGAAATTGAAGAATCGTTTGTTTGCATGTGTGCGACGGTGGTCTCTTTCGGGCTGTGCGTCTGTAGGATTCTGTTCAGCTCTACGCAACACAGTTTCTAAACATTCAAATTAGGTCGCGCGTGTGTATTTGAATACGAAAGAGTGGCACTGCTAGACTCGGTCACATACAGGAACTGGATCATGAGAAAAACATACACTGCTACAAAGGTATATGTGAAGACATATAATTAGCAATTGGATTCATCCAAGAAAATCACTCCATGGGCACCAGACAATGCACTACCTTCCAAACTAAACTAATAGTCCTGTAGAAATTTCGGTCAACCTAGAAAAAATTCTTATAAAGACGTATTATATACTGTTGGAAAGATAATTCTATCAGCTTTTCAATGATGGGTTTTGTCATTTTTTTACCTTGGGGAAAAAAGTTATGACCCAAAACGTGCCAGGGGGTAAAACACTATTTTGCCTAATATTAAAATACAATTATAAGCTAAAATACGATACCTTCGTAACAGAATACAACACCATGAATTGGAGTGTGGCGAGACAGCGCAGTGGTTTAATCCGCGGCTGCAACACCAATGGGTGCGGGTTCGAGTCCGACCGAGGTCGACTTCCGAATTCCGAATTTCGATACCTAAGTGTTGGAGGTTTACCTAGGCTCCTCCTCGCCACCTCATCCGCGTCAGCGGTGTCTTACAAAAGCCTAGAGGTGGGCCGTGCTATAAGTCGGCAGTTACGGAAAATAAGAAGAATATCGGCCTGGTGTAAATGACCATAGTAGTCGACAAACACCATGGATACCCCAAAACAAACAAACATTCCATGAATTGGAATATGACTCCCAGCAAAGCAAACTAACAATCGAACAGCAAAAAAATGAAACATAAATTTATTAGTGGGTAATTATCATACGTTAAGGGGGCAAAAGTTGACCGAGACGGATATAACACTGGTTTACAAATTTCGAAAAAAAAATTGCGTCAAAAGTTTTGGTAATTTATGGTTGCTGAATTTGAACGTCAGATTTTTTCCGTATTGAATTTTCTCATTTTCATAAATTAATCAAATTTCGGCTTTCACTAGTGGCATCACGGTTAGCGTACAATAGCAACATATCAAATATTGTTATTGAAATCATATATCATGAAACCTGGGTTGTTGTAATACAGAATGAGTGAGTTTTCGGTGAATTTAAATATAGTGATTCTCTATCATCGTTCAATCAGAAGCTCTTTTCGATCCATAAAATTACAATGGTCAACAAATTCAAAAAATCACACCAAATACCATACTGGAACAGAGGCAGAGATGTTTTTAAATGGGTATCGAGGGTTTTTGTTTGTGTTTTGCAATATTAAACGCCAGTTCTATTTACAAAAAGCTTGACATTTTTGGCGGTTTCTGATTTGCCGTAATATTTTACTATGAACTTGAGCAGTGGTTCTCGAACTTTTTGTATTCGCAGACCCCTTTTGGACCGTCACGGACCCCCGCGGACCCCCCTCCCCCCGAAGTATTAGTTCAAATTTAGCTCAATTATCGTACAATCGTCATCTGTCTTGTGCAAATGGTAACTGTGGGCTAGTTTGTTTGTTTTGGGGGTATTCATGGTGTTTGTCGACTACTATGGTCATTTACACCAGGCCGATATTCTTCTTATTTTTCCGTAACTGCCGACTTATAGCACGTCCCACCTCTAGGCTTTTGTAAGACACCGCTGATCCCTGTGGGCTCCTGATAAACAGCAACAAAATTAATTTCCTTGAAAATAACAGCATTCTATTTATGTCGAAATTGGGTTGATTTTTAATATTTCAAAGCTGCAACTGCATTTTTTGAAATACGTGGTCGTGTCTTTAAAATCTGCGCCTTCGATTTCATATCAACGAGTGCTGAAAATCCATTTAGACAAAGAAAAGTGGTGGCGAATGTAATAATAGGGCATAACGCTTCCGGTGACACATTTGGGTATGGTCGCAACAATGATGACGCCAAAATTGACAAACAATTTTTTTTATTGAACATATAACTTCAAGCCTGTTAATTTATATCCAGCAGCTCATCTTGAAGTTATTAGGGAAAATGGTTATAGGTCTATATCACAGGAGAGAACGGATTTTTGCGAACATTTCGAAGTCTGCGTGGTTGACTTTAGTAATCCAACCATTTATTTTTTACGCAATGCCCAACAAAACACCTCTATACAGCCAAATATTTGTATCAGTGGGCTATTGGCAATTTAGCAACTAAAATGAGTCAACACAGCAGGATATTCGATCTCAGACGGCCATCCTGTTGGTGTGAGTTCTATTGTAATGAAGCAAAACAGCTAGGGTTGGGACTTCGAGATCACATTTCAAATCCCGGGATCGGGATTTCCCTGGATTTTCCGTCCTCAATCCCGGTATTTCCCGGGATTAGTAAAGTAGCAAAAATTCACATACAAGTTACACAAACTACATTTATTCCTCGTAATATTGACGCAAAAACATGCTCCCATATGAATACGAATGAAACCCAGCGATCGAAAGCCACCGGGATAATGAGCGTTTAAATTCATGTACCGCCATAGGCTGACGGCCATGACTTGCCAAGATGTCACAAACGGGTCCAGGACTTCGTGATCGAGCACAGCAAAAAATCCCCGAGTGTGTGGAAGAAGAGCTTATGGCAATGTGACGGAATCATGGACGTTTTTCGATCACGTTGGACAAATCAACTCCTACACGAAACAGGCGGTACAGCCTTGAAAGCCCGACGAATTCGCTCACTTTGGAGCAATTTGCTTAAATGCTAGCCCGTCCACAGCAGTTAACTGGCTGGGAAGTTCATCAGGCTGAGGATTATGCGATTTATAAAAGGAATCGATCTTCCTCGTTTTCATTTTTGACCGATCTTTCTTTGACGTGCCCGATTGAGTCAAGGGTGATTTAATTACTACCATGTGTACGGACCTCAAATGCGCTACCAGTCACGTTGTGCTATACCAGTGAGTCCCAACTTTTTTTCGACTCATCGTCCCCTTATCAACCTGGACACAATTTTTCGTCCCATATTTACGGATCCGAAGAAGAGGACGTATAAACGGGAAATTTATTCACCTAACTTTCATCGCCAAAGAATTGAGTAAATAAAAAGGTAATTTTTCCGAGTAGGTGCTCGAAAAACCGGTTTCCCCCGTTAAGTTGACCATTTTTTAGTCAACTTTGGCGTCGTATGCAGAATAGGCCATCTTCACGTGCATTTTTTGGCCGTGCTGATTAAATATATCTCACTGAACGTCCTTACATTTTCGCCCCCCAATCGTCCCCTAGTTTCACAAAATCTCCCACTGTAGGCGATATCGCCCACGTTGGGAACAGCTGTGCTAGACCCTGAAACTTTCAAAACGTCTTGACACAAGTTGCATTTGACATTTTCTGTAGATTTGCAAGAACAAAAGTTTTGCCACACATTTGATTCTTTCTTCGCATTGACATCTTCGAAATTCGCTATTATCCCGACCTGTATTTCAACTCCACAGCACCGTCTTTGCGACGCCCCGATACTTAGTTACAACGATCTGTAGACTACGACGGAACACGGAAGTGATTGTGCAGTTCATTGCTATGCCATAGTTGGCTTTAATATCACATAATTGTGAATTGTTTTAGACAATCAGCCGAGTTTGTACACTGCTTTATTTTCCAAAATAAGAGATATGGCGCTACGTAAGCCTTGTTAAATGTTGTTTACGAATCCCGGGATCGGGATTGCTTCAAATCCCGGGATCCCGGGATCGGGATTTCCCGGGGTCCCAACGCTATAAACTGCCCCGTGATTTTCCTGATTTGAAAAATATAAATTAGGTTATCAACTATTTTGTAAATTTAGAGGCTTCGCGGACCCCGACCCCCGGTTGAGAACCACTGAACTAGAGTTTGTAGAAGTGATTGGCGTTGCTACTCAAGTAGTACAAGTAACTTCCTATATTTTCTACTCAATTAACAGTATAAGTAGTAATTTCAAAGACACGCGAAAACTACTTCAAGTGGCAGAAATAACTAAGTAGGTATATTTGGTCGGGGGGAGGGTGGTCGCATACTTTCGACAGTTAGTCGGAGGTGGCTACATACGAAATCGCAACATGTATCTTGTCGGCTAACACAAAATGTTTATAATGACACAATACCCATTGGTAGAATATTCGAAAATATATTCAGTTACCGTGCTTTAGGGGCTGTTAAGGCTACTACATTTATGAAATCATATACAGCCAACATCGTCGCGGAGCTGACCTTTGTTTGGAATACACTCGTGTTAAAATTAATAACTGGGTGCAGTACCAAATTCAAGGTGGGCAGATATCTCCATGGCATTCCCAGTTGATTTACTAGTCACACAAAGCACTAAAACAAAACCCAATACAATTAATTTCCCGTATTGCCAATCACAGATGGGAATTCGGATTTCGTACATCTGATTCGAAGCACATCGTATGAACCCTTCCCCGATGGGTGTTAAAACAACCTTGATTTGACCCCAATATACCACATGCAATTAATTTATATATATATATATATACATGCGATTGAAGCGCAAAATATTTCCAATAGTAAAATCACAGCTAGAAAACAGCGACCGGACTTTGACCTCTTACCGGGACCGTAACTGCCGCACCCCAAATCGTTCAATTGGGGGTCCAAAGCTCGAAGGGGGCCCGAAATTATGTCGATGAATGAACATAAATTATTTATAGGCCTACATCACTTATTGACAATTTATGCAACTCATTTCAATTTCATTTGCGCTGGATGCGATTTCATGCTGCCAAGTTTTTGATTTTTGAGTAATGAGTACCCGTCCCCCACGAAAAAAGCATGATTTATAGAAAATAAAAATAGGCATTTCGGCATCGACCATTACCACGCCGCGATGCACCAAAACATACGAAGTATTTGCCAATATGATACTCCGAAAAGTGTGCCAATAGGTCGCCTGCGAGAAAACCTTAGGCGATAAGGATTGCCCTTATGTTGACCGTGAACTTCGAAATAAATATAAGCCTATCTAATTGTCCATAGCTGCCTAAATGACTCGTGTCTAATTATTCTATCGTGGCAATCTGAACCCCACAGGTCAAATAACATTTCTCAGAGAAAAATTATTTGCCAGTTAAGAAATACCAATTTTCGATAAAGCTACTGCAAACGTTTCTTGGATCTCGCATGGTTTCTCAATAAATTACGGTATGATGTATGGATGTACGTAATATTGCCATTTTCTTAATTTTTATGATAAGTTGCGATCAGCGTTTCACAATCCAGTTTCAAAGCATGACCAATTATAGTTTCCATAGTAGGGTTGAATTTAAAACAAACGGTGTTTTAAAACACTTTGTTTAAACATATTTTAAACAAAAGCCGTATTAAAAAAACAAAATTGTATTTTTTCAAATTATAAAATTAAACCATAATTGTGTAAATACTTACCAAAAACATGTTGTATGAGCACACGGAAAATTACCACTCACTTTAGCCGACGTATATCGTTATGGGATGGTTGGAAACCTTACAATAGTCGATTCAACAGTTGCAGTACGGATATTTTATCAAAGGGGCTATATTTACCCTATATTTTCAATGGTCAATTTCAATACATTATGACGTCACAATTGGATATTCGTGGCGTCATGGCTTAAAAACAAAAAAACAATAAAAAACATGTTTCAAATTGAGGCCTTGTTTTAAACATGTTTGATTTTAATTGATTTTTGTTTTAAATGCAACCCTAGTCTAAAGGATGTGTGGTACTATCACTCTCGCAAAAATAAGCTCAAACATGACACCGCGAATCCCCAGTCCGATAGCTTTTTCTACACTTAACATAAATTGCTGTTTTTTTTTACTAAGCACTATTTAAAATCAAGCAAGGTAAATGGAACAAACCATAGTAAGTAAACAATAACATAATGAAGTTATAACGAACAACGACAGCTCCACTTGCGCCACCCCTCCCCCACATCCCCCTGTCTTGCTCAATCTTATTCCCTAAAACAGATATATAATTCTATTTTTATCTTCATTTATTCCTTTTGCATCTATATCCTGCTTTTCTGTTGATAATTCATTAGTTTTTAGCCTTTGTTCATATTTTTAATTATTTTTTCCCCTAATTTCAATTTTTACCCCTTGGCACGTTTTTGGTCATAAGTGTTTTTCCCCAAGGTAAAAAAAAAGTGACAAAGCCTATCATTGAAAAGCTGGTAAAATGATCTTTCCAACAGTATATAATACGTCTTTATAAGAATTTTTTCTAGGTTGACCCATTTTTAGACCAAATTCTACGGGACTATAATCCTAGAAATGAATTAGAAATAGTTCAAATTCCAGTTACCCGTATAGTACGTCACGCACGTTACATTGGAATTCGTTTAATTTTCGTAAGAATATCAGAATAGTTGCGACCTGTGTGAAACCCCGTTACGCACGAAACCATCAATTACAGTGCTAACAAATAATGTTTACATTCAGTCGGTAATATAATTCCCGGCACTGCAATAATGATTTACCAGGAACATTTCGAGCTACGGCATTGTATCAGCCATGTTATAAGCAATTTAAACAACCTCATCAAGTAGGCTATTCATCTCCGCGTGAAAATACGACAATTGAAACACAGATGGGAAATTAAGGATCCATTTATACATCATAGCTATGTGTAATATCTGGATCAAATATGACATATCACTGAAACGCGCCACTTTCGAACCACGAGCAAGAAACTGATATATCAATGAAACCATGAAGGGGGCAAGAGAGGTTATACTTTTGGGCGGATTATGACGGATTTGAAGACGACCTGGTTTTCATAGAGTTTATTTTCCTTATTTTTATTGAATTTTCGGAACTTACGAGCCGTTCCTGTCATGAAGACCAGGGGAGATTTATAGAAAGTAGCGGTGCTGCCAAAGCGTAATGAATGACCCAGTATAGAGAACGCAAGTCAGAGGATTTGAATTGGTGAAACGTCACCCCATACGAAATACATCATCCGAGAGTAGGATATTAGGCCTACTCTACATGAAGTAGAAAATCTAATATCGCTCAACACAGGTATGCTGCCGAATGGTCGGCTGTACAGTGTACACTCATAGAAATAATTTTATAGTCAGCTTTATAAAGCAGAGTGTGGTCACTGGTCATCTCTGCAGTAGTACTGGATTAAGAGGCATATGCAAGAAAGGCGAAAAACAGTATGTACTGAAATTGTGAATAATTGAGCTGTGTCGTATTGAAGCAATATTGCGCAGTGCTGTCAGTCAAGTATTGTGGTGAACCGGTGATATGATTTGTCGTGGTGACATCCTGCTCGTTCGAACGGTAATACAGGGAGTGCCAAAATAGCGACGCCATCGAAATATGTGCGACAATGTATGACGTGACTACATATTCATATATCTCCTTTTACTGCACAAATATATCTATTAATTAATGCCCTCTTTTGCTCTTGTAGCGCCCAATTTGTAGCTATGGCCCATTCGGGGTCACCAACACCACCAGGGGCGCCGGTGCCCACTTCAGGAACCACTTCTGCAGGTCAATGTGTGTGTCTAATTTTATTGACTACTCCAGGTCGTTTCGGGGTCATCCTATCTTTTCATCATATCGCAATTTTGTGGTGTTTTGATCTGATAACAAAAATTCAATAAAATGATCAATGATTATGATCATGACAGTTTCTCAATTCATCTCAATCTAAACTTCATCCTAACTTTTTCAGATAATTTAATTCAATACTGATCAGACTTTTCGCATTCCATTTCTTTACTGGAAGTAGTTTCAGTCTGGAGCTGGACTCTGGTTTAAGAGAATCCCGCTGTGTAGTACACGTTTAAAGAGTGCTTCACTCACCGCGAACGGATTGAACAGAGACATAAGAACAAGGAACGGTAAATCAAACGGCAAGACTGGGTTTGTAATTCTGCGCGGAACAATGAATTTGTTTTCTCATATAAAAATGGAAATCCGATCCGTCATATTTGTCGAAGAACAGTTGTCGTAACAAAGCGTATAAACTTAAAACGATACCACGAAAGTGTCTTCTGGATTACATATCGCCTGATCTCAGAAAAAAACGTTGCTAGCTAGGTGTCAAGCCCAGTAATCCATAGTTCGAAGCATTGTTTGAATTGCGGACGACGTTACAGACGCATTGGAATATAGCTAAACCCAAGAAATCTGCTGAAGAAGGTGTGATTTCAATGAAACTTTAACATAGGCCTACTGTGAGAATATGCGCTGTAGTAGCATGGACAACATCACCTGACAAATTTCGAAGCTACAGTTGTCTGATTCAACCGTGATCAGAAGAGTAGCAACACTGCCAGTCGATCTTTTATCGCATCTTCTGAAACACGTTGCCACGTAGATTACTTTAGCCCAGCATTGGACGAATCCACCGACTCCACAGACATTGCATAGCTAATTTTCTGGGAGCATTTTATCAGAGTGGACATATTTGCAGCAGAAATGTGGGCAGGGCAATCGTGTAGAGGTGACCAGCGATAAACATCAACTTGACAAAGCTGACTTCTGTAACTATTGCTGCTGGGCTCCAGTCATGGAACGAAAGGAGATTGGTTAATTCGTTTGCTCATAAATGACCCCGAAACGCCACACTTCTTCCCGTATCAATGAAAGCTCAAAGTGATAATGGCCTCTGTAACGAAAAAATGGCCGTAATTTATACTTGCTCACTCACGCATTGAAATAGAGAGTTCTGTTCTATGTTGCAAGGGTTTGAAGGTGCATATGCATATACACAGACTTAACAATGAATGCAATGCACGCTCCATGAAGGTTCTTACTTGGACCGCTGGAAGATAAATATTCTCACAAAAAACAGCAATTGCACACTTACGATATCTGTCCATTGATGCTGTAGAATGCATACAAATGTACTAAACGATCCTATACTACTGGTAAATAGGATACAGTAGCCTAGATTTAATAGTATAGCCCACAAATACACGGTCATAATGTTCTGCGGCCCGCGGCGTCTTTTGCTGGCAAAATGCGGCCCGTTATACATGGGAAGTTGAGAACCCCTGGGCTATACGGTCAGTACGGCTGTTTCAGTTCCTCAGACTTACAGGCTAAAACCGATATTTTCCATCTGTCGGTCGAGAAATCATATATTACTGGCAGGCTTCTCCCCAAAAAAGATGTTAATGCGATTTAAGGAAAACAATCCCTGGTCTCTAGAATGCATTTAGGCCACATAGTCTCCCATAACTTGCTAAGTTGTGAAAGCGAATTCCTTCAAAACCAAATGCACACAGTTGAAGACGACAATTTATCGATTGAAACGAATAGGCGAGTGTGGTGAACATCACGTAATAAGAAAGATGGTAATTCAAAATAAACATATTTCACAGCAATCATATCACATGAAACAAAGTATAGCGGGGCAAATGATGTAAGAGAAACATATATAGGCCACTTTTCCGATCGCGCTATGCGCATCACTGCAATATTATGGACGATTTGAGCCATTACAACTAAGAACTGGGTTATTGCCGGAAATTCTGCTACTCTGCTCATAGTTGTGATCATAATACGGGCATCTAGATTAGTAGCTATTAATATTGACGAACATTACACCATACATAACGCTGTTGGTTTAACATTAATGTGGTATTCGCGCAGCGGTGGGATCCGGGCGTTCTCCATTTTATTGCGGAGAGACTGCGAATAGAATCACAGTGGTCGTGATCGACAGTCACGGTCACGGTTCGCCGGATGTACGTATGGCACAAATGTACATTCCTATCACAAGTGATATACAAATTTATCAACGTATTCATTGAAACCAAACAGCACGTAACGAAGTTGGATATCTAGAAAACAAGTAAAAATGCAAATCAGGTGAACGAAATGGTTGATCTCGTTGCAATGTAGTTTAGTCTTAATATAATATTCTAATGTTTGTAATCCATCTCTGATTGGGTAGTACATTTAGAGATATATGCCTATGGTGGTCAATACTAGGTACTAGGTCAATACTCGGCTGCAGACACCCAAGTACTTATCAGTTGATTACATGTAGTCGATAAAGTAGAGGTAATTTCCCATTCAGCCTATTTTGTTTTCAACGACACGTACTTTGATTCGAGTGATAAAATATTAAACAAAGAAAGCATGAATCGTTGTATAAGGTATAAGGCTAACGGGGTGAAACAAGGAATTTGTGTAATGTACGCAATGAAATGTTTGTGAAGAGTTCTATCGTCACAGTATTTCGATTGATCCGTACGGCCGCAAATGCTCTCATGATCCCAATACTCAAAGTACACACCGCATCATGTACATTGTACAATGTTAATTAAAAGATACTAATTATTATCAGCATATAATTTATGATATCGCCAAGGAGTGACATAACAGGACACACATAAAATCAACTAGCCAACATAACAAATATAGAAATCGTCCATGGAAACATTCATTGACGTTCCTGTCGAATTTAGATCTGAAATTGAAATATCCAGGGTTGCTTACGAGTAGCACCGGACAATGGTAATCCAGTGCCTCAGAAATGATTGTAGTCATAATGGAAACTTGGAAGCGGCAAATTTCACCTCCACCAAAAGTCACATTGAAGAATTGCTTTGCCATGCAACTATATTTTGTACCGTGATACATCGGCTGGATTTGATGCGCCACCGCATCAAGTTTCAAGGGATCATTTGGATAGTTGAATGATTACTGCAATCAAGCTGCCAATAAACACCGTTTTCCACGCCAACAAAAAACGAAGTAACACAATGCGATTATTTCTTCGTACTGACTGGATACCGTCTACATCGCCTGATTTGATATCCGAAAGACCCAATTTGATTCGAAATGCCTGATCAGCATCGAGCAACTTGAAAAATGATTGGAATCGAATATCGATTTCGAGTCGGTGATTCGTATTATCCGCACCCCAATTCGTGACAATCGAATAAAATGCGCATGTGCTTTGGATTGGAAAATGATTGAACACTGTCACCTTGGTGTCTTAGAAGCCAGCTATACATCGACAAACAAAGTGTACAAACCTTCAAACCTTATTTATTCTTGACGATCAAAACTGTTACAACGACGATAACCCCTACACCTACAGTCCCAACTACGATCAGGAGGATGCCCCACCATGGAAAACCTGAAACAGCAAACGATGTATTACGCGTCGCTAATGAACAGGAAGTTAATAGACGTGAATTTATCATGGATTTTTGGTAGTCTACTCAAAATAAACAGTGTAACATACTTCATTTATCATTCATCATATCAGGTGTAAGTAAGATTTACAGCAAAAGATCAGAATAAACTGCCACTCGCACAACAAATTCTGTGAAGGTAAGCATGCTAGCAACTATACTGGTAATATAGCATTAAGTCTGAACTACAATTTCAATTCCCACATCGCGCTCTTCACAGCATTGTGAAGTTTGTTCGAATAACCTGCACGCCGGATTACGATCTTGTTATAATAGGATTCTATAGATACGTTTTGTTAGATGTAGGGCACTCGTGCAATGGAATGTTGAAAACTATATCACGCCATGTCGCCAAATTCAGGAAGCATTACATACTTTATTTGTATTGGAATGAATTGTTTTCCACGATGATCATCCCAATGTTAGGGAAATCACTCCAGTCTACACCTAACTACAGTCAACCCACTACATTTTGCATGCATTCAAAGTTCAATTTGAAGGGCAATGTAACTTATTTGAACATTTCTCAGTTCCTCTCAACTGCTGGGTAGATGGTTATTAAAACTGATTTCAATACATTGGTCACTTACTCCAGACCTAACACTAATTAATAATATTTGACGAGCTGCCACCAAGTTGGGAGCTTGAGACGCTTTTTAGTACCAACGGCTATATTTAAATTATCATGACGAGGCAGAAATTTGTAAGCAGAGCGTTAACTAGACCTTGGGAAGTACCAATGAAGAACCTTTAAATTTAGTATTTATCAGCGAAAATTTTGATGCAGGAAGATCAATCTGCGTGACTGATCCGAATAGAGCGATGTCTAAAATACATTGAACTACCATAGTAAAAGGACTGAGCCGGCCTAACGGTCTTGACTATAGAGCCCGCTGGTAATCGGAAGTTTGAACCGATGCTGATATATCATATTATTCCAATAACGCCGATATTCCGACCCGTTGTAAAATGTTTACATTTAAATTAGAACCTTCAATTGGTGGGTGGTGGTGATTTCATAAATAAATGCATTATCAATTTCACACATTTACAACAAAACTGCAAGTGATTATGATTAGTCTTGTACTTCGAGTTTGGTAGGAGTATGTGAAGTTCAGGAATAAATACTACGAGATGTAAGAACATGAAAGGAATTTATTTGAAGTCGGAGTGGTCTATAATCTATTTCAGTCGACTACTATTTGAGGATGGGAAAGCTTATTGAAGTACGTGCAAAAACGCCGGAACTAAAATAGATGTCAAAGAAAGGATAGGGACTCGAAATCACCAAAGCAAGTCATTCCAGAAATTCAGCGATGTCTAACGATATCAAGTTGGTCGCAATAGAAGTAACTCTATCACCGGAGAATTGAGAGCGTAGATTAGTGATGCATCATGCAAGTCCACCTATTACCAAGTGGTCTTACCCGAACCAGGGCTAGTTCCGTTAAGGTCGGTTCCATTTTGAGTGGTAGCAGTGGTAGGAACTATCCCCGCGTCTGAAGAGGAGCAATGATACCCGTTTCAAGAACGCCGTACTTCAATCCATCACAATAGGAGTGGCGGTATATTCGCATGTGAGCACTGACATGTCTACTTTTCGTTGGCGTGCTGCTTGTGGGTTAGGTGTTTGCGACACCAGTGACAGGTTTCGATGGGAATAGGACACCGGTAGATCTAGCTTAGCGTATTGCGACGACTGTGGCCATACCGGGTTAGTGTGAGCATTTTTACTCCTTTCAGTTTATTTTTGCGGAGGTCGTGGGCGTATTGCGACGACTGTGGCCATACCGGGTTTGTGTAAACATGTTTACTGCGTTTGGTTTATAATCGCGGAGGCCACGACCTCACGACGCAATGACTGTGTCCACTGTCCATATCCGGTTAGTGTGGGTGTGTATACTGCTTTCAGTCTACTAGAACAGTAGTCTTGCCCTTGGACATATAATTGCATTCATTACATTACATTCAGCTGCTCGCTGGGATATATCAGTCGATATAATCTGATTGTCTATTCGATAACGTCCATATCTCGGCAATTTAGTAAATTGAAGAGAAGAGGCACCAAGAACGGAATTTGTGTTCCATCAGATTTTCTGTACTTCTGTACTTTCCGTACTGTATGTCTGTACCGTCGGTTGCATCTAATATGCCTGTCGCTCATGCTCTATCGCAGAGGTCTCAAACACGCGGCCCGTGAGAACATTTTGTGCGGCCCGCGAAGGCATTTTTGAATTTCAAGTATTCGACAATATATTCAAGTGTCATAAATCATTTTACATTCAAGAACCTAAAGTTCACTCTAAGACTACTACAAAAACCTGAAATCTAACCAAACTTCACTAACACATCACTTCTAAATCTACAACGCGGTAGAAGATCGCTATTACGTCACATTTCAGGTTCATGATGATAAAACATGAACCGTTGATGATTCGTGACCGAAAATTGTGATTTTGTTTGGTGCGACCTTTCATCAAATTACTCGATTTTGGATTGAATGGGTAATAAACTAAAAATCACTCGAGTTGAGTCGGGTCAAACTTTAAAATCAGAGAAGGACTTGCGTCTCAGAATAGTGACTTAGAAATCCTACGGACGCAACAATCTATGAAACTGTCGTGGGGAATAGTAATATCAAAAGCCCGTAACTTGCGTTGCGTAAGGTATATAGCTATCTAATCATGTAGGCCTATGTATGGAAACCATTGGCCTTCTGTGGCCCCCGAGACGTATTTTTGGTTACATCCTGGATGATGTTTGTTCTCTTTATCCATGTTATTATCGGTAGTGAGTAAGATGGTGGTACGCTCCACAGCTGTAACACCAATGGATTCTTCGGCGATTGGTGATTTCGATTCCAGGGGTTCTTAACCAGGGGTCCGCAGCCCCTTCGTGGTACGAAGCACCACATCAGGGGGTACGAGATGCATTGTGGAAATAGGCCCATATGCTGTGGAATATTTTCCGGGCCAATTTATTCAACTGGAAAATATTGTTCGCGCTACGTGCGATTTTATGAGAATGGGCTTTCTGATTTTTGTATAGATACCATCAGAAAATCTGTTGAAAATGAACAGGGGACACGGCAAATCTTATTGAAAGCACAAGGGGTACGATCGCTAAAACGATTAAGAAACAATACTATTACAATGGAACAATAATGATTATATTTGAGTTGTTATTGATCTGTTCCAATATTAATCGAAGAAAATCTAACGCTGGTGTAATTTTATTTCGGCAATGACAGTAACAATAGCCTATATACTTATCACTGTATCAAAAACCCCGATTAGGCTACACCGCTCACATGCTCTGATATCAAATTAATCTTTCTTTAGCAAATTATAAAATATTCCATATAAAATTGTGGCACGTCAACGGTCCATGCACTAGCTGCAACATTATAACCCGACAGCTTTGACGATGTCATCATGCGTCCTCTCGCATAATGTCTATAACTCATTATTTTAACAAATTATGCCCGCGCGGCACAAAAACTAGTTTATTCAAATATTTGAAAATGTAATTTTTTCGTGCCAAGCGTGAATAGTATGACAGCAAAATACATTTTAACGATGTTTGTGGAAGGTCTGTCTGCAAGGTGCCGTCAAATAAGGCCTGCTTGGATATTATACATTGAATAGCCCTGCTGTGGCCCGCGGCGTCATCAAAATTAGGAAATTGGCCCGCGAGCACATTTGAGTTTGAGACCTCTGCTCTATCGGCTATTGCAAATCCCGCTAGGCTAGAGTCTAGCATAGTTCAGGATCTATCAGGCTCAATTATACAATCACGATGATAGCAAGTAATCTGATGGTCTAAATTTAATGGAATGGTCGATAACCGTATACCATTCATGATCATGTAACGACTTACGTGAAGCTTCGTTTAACTTCTATTATACATTCGATGCAATACCATATGATGACATAATAGTATATCTTTGATTATGAGGAAAGAAGACGCCCATTATGAAGAAATCCAGTGATCATTTTCGATATCAAGGCTTGAAAAGAATATCTCCAAAGTCGTTAGAACGAAAAACGTCTCAAATCTCGCTAGTGATATCCGTACATACAGTGTTTCACAAAATACCGCGACGTGTCCTGACGTAATCAACTAGATTTCGGTGTGCATAGCAGCCGCGAGTTACCATCGGATCAAAAAAATTCATTACTCACATTGCAGCATGTCAGAGTGACTGATACACGCTCAGTCTACGGCCCCATTAAATACGAAACTATACATACCCGAAGGAGTCGTACTTGTAGGGGGCACAGTAGGATCCCAAGTTGCATTTTCTAGGCACGTTGCGTTGAAGCTAGTGGCACTGTCAGAATTCAGCGTGAAACGCCGCACACAATTATACCCGCAGCAAGAGGCGTCGGATGCGTTCGCATTGGCGTAAAACGTCAAGTTACAACCTGAAAACAACACGGTGACACTATTACAGAATAATTACCGTCCCCACGAATAGGCGCATGTTATTCTATGGCTCATTATAGCTTGTTACCGCGGCGCGCAAGCTGAATAGCAAGGCTGTTGTGACAATTTCGCTACAGCGTAAGTGATATAAGTATATCCAAACACTACTTCCTACTAGAGAATATCTTAAGAAGGAAATGTAGGTATCGATTCACTTCACATATGGCTAAAGTAGAAATGAAAGTAGTCTGAAGAAATGATACATCAATATCGACTTGAGTACGCCATAGCGTAGAAGTAATGGTCGTTGTCTGTGCGACACCACTCGACCAGTCTTCAGCAGAATTCAATCAGTTTTATTGGTGTCAATATTTGGAATAATTTACCACATAATCTCCGTATAGTTTAAACTCTTGCAAGTTCAAAAAGCAACGTTTTGCTTTCCTGAAATCTAACTACCGGTAAATTGTATTTGCAATGGCCCTGTTTAATTTCTAATCGTTCCATGATGCTGTGTGTTGTTGTTCTTTTTGTTCCTAAGTTTTAATTTTCTATTTGTTTTTATAAGTTACTGTTATAATTGCGGCAGTCCTGGGTGCCTCCCGTCTACCTTGCACGTCGCATTTCACCGTGTTGTACTTCTGTTGTGTGTGATGTTGACCTGTAATGTGAACAATTAAATATTCTCTCTCTCTCTCTCTCTCTTTCTCACTCACTCTCTCTCTCCCTCTGTTTCTGATTAGCAAGGCTAGACACAACGATTCGAGTGCCCGAATCAGAGTTGAGTAACCATTGTAACGATTCGAGTTGAAGAGTTGGAGTAAATTGTTATAGCCACGGAAGCATACTCCTTCACGACAACAGTACTCACGTACAACGAAAAATATATTTTCAATACCGTATTACCGCCGCTGGAGCTTCGAACCTTCGGTTGTGCAGATAAAGTTTATACCACAGCTATATAGTTCTATACGCATCGACAAACATGTTGCAGAAAGCTACGAATATCCACTGAACGACATTTCTATCAAGTAGCGATCGATCCTCGTTATGGTGATATACCGCTACAAAATAGCCATGCTCCAGAAATAGGAAATTATTTTGCGTGGCTTGTGACTGTCATCATTTTCCTTGCTGCCGCAAAGAATTATATATTTTAACATTTCAAGCTCTTCTTATTACTGGGGTGACGCCATAACAGGCAAATATAGGGTATACTTGAATACTCGACTCGACGCTTACTTAATACGCGATTCAGATTCTAACCACCCACGTACGCGATTCTACCCAAATCTTGAAAACTCTTGGCTCGATCAGAATTGCGTACTAACTCACATTTGACTTCAAGCGTAATGGCTGGTGAAACATCATTTACGGTACAGCCTCCGCTGATCACCGTAACTTGCTGACCGTTGTCGCTTAGAGTGACTGAAGGAATTGTTAAATTGTGATTACCTGTCGAGGAACTTAAAATAAAGCAGAGTTAATACGCGATACTGCGGTTAATATTGTCAGATAAACTATAGATAACTAACCAACGTAGGTTAGTTATCTATAGATGAACAGACCTCGGAATTCCTCGTGGATTTGATAATGTTTCTACGAGCACACCGGCGCTTGAATATCGACCAACGGAAAGGTCAGTCTGAAATTTAAATATGGTTTATATCAGATCCCTGCGCGGAAGCCGTCAAACATAGCGTTTATTTTTCCGGAGCACCTAAGTCATCTAAAACGGCTTCAACTTGTACATCAACAGCTTTCGAAGCTAAAGTACTCGCAGGTTGTACTTTTAGAAACTTTCCACTTTTACAGTTTTTCTAGTCGATCTGGATAATTGTCACTGTTTTTTCTCAAGCTGACAAGTAGAAGGTTTAGGTTTTGGATAACTTCGTCTCGCGTTTATGGGTAAAATTGTCACGGCTAGACGTTGCACTGTTTCCTTGGGCATCAAATTATCCTAGGAGTTCTCACATGCGATTGAATGATTATAGTTAGCAATGCATCGACTCAAATATATTTTTTCAAACTGATTTTTCGATTAGTAGAGGTTAGATCCAGAGGTGGTCAAAGTATTAAAGAAAGCTACTCAAGTAGAAGAAGCGACGCAAAAATCTACTCAAGTAAGAGTAGTAGTAGTCCTTTTAAAAGCAGCCTTTAACTACTTGAAGTAGAAGTAGAATTGACTGACTTTAAATCTACTCAAGTAAACAAGTAGTTGTGAAAACGATCGTAATTCATTCGTATAGAGACTATAGACTGTCAAAAGTTAAAATTTGAGCTATGCGAAAGGTGCAGAGCTTGATTCATATTGATGCATACCATGAGGTATCAATTTTCGACGACATAAGCATTCGTCCGAATCATGGGATGAAAATGAGAGCATTGATATGGGAATGCGATACTAATCCTATGTTAACTAGAACACCCTGATTTAGAAAATATTAAAAATTAATATCAAAAAGTAACACGGAGAAGTGGTGTCGGATACGTGATTAGTAAACGTTGATAAAAACCATTTATAAATACTACTTCAAAAAAGCAGAAGATATATTTCATGTCTTTTGCCCAGAAAGTTAAAACAGTGGTCTGCCAAAACAGGTGTAGAGCCAAGAAAAAGTCAGAGTCCACTTTTTCAGATTATAACACGCCATTGGCTGCTAGATCATGATATGACCCGTAAATGCTAGATTGCGAAACGGTAGTTTCAAACCCTCTGACGTGCCATATTTACTGTGATGAAATGTTTCGTATGGGCGACAATGCGGTGTGAACGGAACCACGCAACCCGCTACCTAAATTATATTTACCGATACGTACGTCAAATCATATCAGTCTACTGTGTTGGGCTTTACTCAACTTTTATGAAAATTAAATGTTGATACTCCGTGAAAACAGCCCTGAAATTCCTCAGGCTATCTTTATGATTGGAGGATTAAACTACTTCTACACAAGAAACTGAAAATAGCGAAAAATAAGTAAGTATGGATCACAAAATATTACGAAGTAGAAGTATAGCGGGAAATTAGATACCCAAGTAGCGGAAAACTAACATTTTCGATTGACGCACGAAGCCTTTGGAGGCATGTCTTACAAATCTCTATTGCTACTCGCACCAGAGTAGATATTTAGGGCAGTACCTTAAATATTTACAGGATAGTGAGGTTGAAATGAAAATTAAAAACTAATTCAGTGATTTCAAGATGTCCCCATGTGTTGACATCTTATCACCGTGTTTTTCCGGATACATCGTGATGCACTTGCGCGTGTATTTCTCGCGTTTTATTTGCATATTTGTAATCGAAATTCACATTTGAAAGTCCTTGAGTTCTAATTGATCAAGTGTCTTGTAAACTCGGAGATGGGGTCAGTACTTCAAATTTCTACTAGAGTAGGATCGATGCTACTTCAACCATCTCTGCTTTGTAGTCTCAACTAAAGGGATGTTAGTAAGTCGTTAGTATCATTTATAATAGTTCGACGATCACAGCATACTCCACGTGACAAACGCATTGCGCACACTTTCTAATGGATTTACTACCACTCC
This sequence comes from Botryllus schlosseri, assembly GCF_051294905.1. NCBI lineage: Eukaryota > Metazoa > Chordata > Ascidiacea > Stolidobranchia > Styelidae > Botryllus > Botryllus schlosseri. Next base: position 18,474,418 of record NC_137245.1, on the reverse strand, counting down.
TTGCATGGTATCAGAAACGATTGAAACGGGAAGATTTGCAACGAAACAGTTACGTTATACAACTTACCCCGCCCAATTTCCACGTGACCCGGTCAGCAGTAGTTAATACTTCACCCGCCACCGACACACTGAACGTAGCAGGGGCCTCCGTAGCTCTTGTGTATACGTTTGGTTGCGATATATTCCAAGTGCATGCTGTGTAAAAATGATTTATTCCCAAAAGACATGCTTATTGCTCATTGCTTATTAAAACAAACGAAACTTTATTTAATTTCATGCAGCTTTCAATATGATATCTCAATTGACCACCTAATAGCCTATATCCGGTCTGACTCTAGAACCAGCTGCGTCGTCAACCACAACGTCGATTTACAACACAAGTGACAGTAATTTTAAAATTTATATGCGATGTAAACTTCATTTACAGCTGAGTTGAGTATGAAATTAGCGCTCCCAGTCTGACATGTGTACATTGCAGTTTGGGTCTTCGGTAAACACCGATTTTCGGCATTATACCAATAATTGAAATAATCATTAATCAATTCAACATTACTGAAGGAAAATCCTTTTACTTGGAACACTTCTATACGATTGGTTCAGTGGTGACGTCAATGGCTTAGGCCAGTGGTTCCGAACCTGTGGATCATGGTCCAGTACTAGGCTACCAATACATTTTCTGTGGGCCACAGAGTCACTTGAACAAATCCTACTGTTTCGTTATAGCCAACATCAGATATTATGCGCTTAGTTTTCAAAAACATAATATCTTCAAAACAATAATTTTAGCAAGAAACTTATCGTCTCCTAACAATGGGATTTAGCTACTGTGTAGGCAATTAGTTAACTGACCTAGGGATTGCTGCGAAACACGTGACTGTACAACTTTTCAATTCACCAACATAACAACAGAAATTACTGGTCTCTTCGAAAACAGATACGGTAGTCTTATATGGCTGTCTACCTGAGCGCAAATTTAATCATGGACTAGCTCAGGGGCTAGATAATTTCATCCGATCCACGAAGAAATTCTGAGTAGACTGCAAAATGCTTATATTTTCCAGTACATTGGTAAAACATGTTAAGATTTTTTGCAGGAAATACTTCCACTATTAAACCACCCCTCAAGACAGCAAATGTCGAGCATGTTCATAGGCTACATTTTAACCAGCCGACTGCGACGTTGTGCGTTCGCTCTAAGTTACCACTAGCAACAGGCTCGAAACAGGTCACATTGACACCCCTCCACACATTGACACCCAATTTCTGGAAGGCAAAAAGTCCACATTGAGTTCATAGTTTCATGGAAAAATGGACGAAAAAGCAGTTATTCAGAGAAGCGAAAATGCCAATGCGGAACAATTATATGCAGTTTACATGGAAAATATATTAGTTACACAAAAATATAATTCAAATAGCTATTGCCGCACTCTTGTTTCAGTTCCGAGTCAAAAGGTATACCAAGACTCCAGAGAAACCTGAATCGCGATTTAATAATTATGAACCAAATTCCAACGTCCGCCTTTACTGTTAAATCTCTGGTGTCTCCCTCGACGCATACGCAGGCCTAAGTCCAGATTACGACTAAACCGAAGGTGGCATAGAAATATGCCAACTTATATCGCCGTTAGCGTCACCGTTTTAGTCGTTCATAACTGTGTTCAACCGGCCAATCATAGTATTCTGTCAATTCCATTTTTCGCCAATAAAGATGTTGTTACTTGCAAGACCCCTATGATCCGTGATCCAATTTAATATAGTGTTATCTATACATGCTTGATAATAAAGTATTTAAGTGAAAACAAATGACATGAGATAATATTTTGGAATCAGTTGACTGCTCTGGCCCGCGACGTAATTTGAGTTCGACACCTCTGGTTTAGCTACTTGGGTATATTTTTCGCACCTCGCGCTATTTCGCCAAAGCAGTTTGGTATACATGGTCCAGGGTTGTTCAGAATTGGTCGACATTCAACAAGTCGTGGGTTTCAGTCGGTTTCCCATGCCTTACGCCTTAAAACGTATTCTAGCTACGTAACTCCTCCCTTGCATTATAGGGATTCCCTATAATTTAAGTGTCGCGATTTTTCCTAGCCTACTAAAATGCTATATATGATGCAAAACTTCCCTGTAGATATTTTCTGAGTTCAGGAACCTATTTAGAATGTCTATGTCAGGGTTTAAGTCGCTGTTTTCGTTTGGGGTGAAGTAAAACCTCACAGTAGATATTTTTCTGAGTTCAGGACACCATTTTCATATTCCATGCTGCCTTGGAAATCCTCAAACTTACCTAAAACTGAGCATCATTTTGCACGATTAGCCATATAATCGAATAAAACTGTAAATGTTCCATCCAATGGCACAGCGACATTGTAAACATCATATTACTCAACAAAACGTAAGAACATAACGGGGAAATGGATAACGAAGCGAAACAATATAACAAAGAAATGGATTCATATGACAAAAATCCAATACCAATCAGATTGATGGGTTGATTTTTCGAAATTTTGAAATATTTGCTGGAGATCTACATCTACGGCTTATAAGAGACCGCGGCTGTCCTGTTCTATGTCGTCTGGTTACAGAAAAAAGTAACTAGAATACGTTTTTAAAGCATAAGGGATGGGAAACGGACTGAAAACCATGACATTTTGAAAGTCGACCAATTCTGAACAATCCTGGTCCTGTATCGAATTCTATTGTGAAATTTCGCCATCATCGTTACTCCTTCTTAATGATACAGTGGGCCCGACGACTACTAGGAAGCCTATGTGCGATCCCAGCTTGAGAAGCCACAGCCTCCCATACATCATAAAATTTAGCTGATATTGCTATTATGCTTACCCTGTCCGTTAACCCGATAATGAATCCCAAGCAAGAAAACCAATGAAATAATCAGGCCACTTCCCCGCATTTTCCACTCGTCTTATCCGCATGGATTCAGCACAGCACAGATATGAGGCTATTACTGTAATGCATTATCCATAGTGTTCATCGAGTACATAGTTAGGGTTATGTTATAACGACAGAAAACAAATTCTAATAAATAATACACTACTGCCTTACAAGTCACACACAACGCGTCTTCACACTGCTAGTGACGGGAAATGAATTCTTTGTGAACACGAGTGCCTTGTCTGACGCCCTGAGCTGCACTCGTATATCGATAGACATTTTAACAGCTTAGAACTGATACCAGTGGACGTAACTAGGGCTTGGCACAATGATTTGAGTACTCGAATCTGAATCGAGTATTAATTTTAATGATTCGAGTCGAGTAGTAAAAAAGATTTTTTTCGAGTACTGAAATTATACGCTCCTCGCCACTGGAAGTCTCTTTATAAACGACAATTACAGTTTCGATACTATTTTCAACTGTGGAAGCCTTGAAACCTTGATTGACCACATCGCAGCATGCGAAACATGTATTACAAAGCTACGAACGTTACTGGAAATAAAACATTGCTGAAGGCATGAACATCCCACAACATTGTCACAAAGTGCAATGAAATCAGTATGGTCGAAAAAAATACCATGAAGTATCTTTAACATGATGGATAACTGCCATTACATTGTTTGTGGTGGCATGAAAGGTACATATTTTCACTTTGACATATTGGATTCTGTTATGACGTCATAATGAGTGATACTCGTATACTCGACTCGACTCGAAGCATAATACATGATTCAGAATCGAATCACTAAGATACTCGATTTTGCCTAGCCCTAGACCTAACGCGAGAAGGGCGTATATTCCATCTGCCTGTTTTAGCAGGAGCATTAATACATTACAAATTTCGCGTCGCAACTGAATCATTGTCAAGACACGAATTATTCACAGTGCATTGAACAGGATACGCTATGGAAGATGCGGTGTACCACAGTACGCTGCATCGTGAGATGAGTATTTCTGAATTGGTTGACGTGTTAGAATTATGGAATGACTCGGAAATATTTACGAGTTACCATATATTCTGCTTCGCAAGCACTCTGCACCTCTCTGTCGCAATAGTAGTGATTAATTCATCAATAGCAAGTCTTTATTTATTTGATTCCATCTTTCCATTTGCGTTTTCGATATGGTTAATTCCATCGCCAGTGACATCGACGATAAAACTGCTTCGTTATGCCCTTGACCGACATCATAATATCATTGCAACCAGCGCATACAAAAATTAGTATAGTTCATATGGATTCTGTGAACTAGCTCAAAATTTCTTGCAGTTGAATATCCAATATCCATGCATCGCAATGGCCTAAATGTTCAATATTTAAAAGTAGCCTATAACTCGTGTAAGACCGGTTATACGTGAAAGCTATGACAACACTTTTTAAGCAAAATTCGTTAAGTTCGACAGTACCGTTTAGCGACATTTGGCATTATAGAGAAGAACTGGAATCCGAAGAATAAAAATCCAGTTATTGGTTTTAATGGGATCGCGCCTTGCATAAATTCAATAGAACCACATATACTACCAAAAAGACGGCAGCTAACTTCACAATAAACTACAGCTTCTGATATTTGCTTTTGAGTTGCACACATATTTTATAATAACATATAAGGTTACATTTGATTTTTGAAATTTCACCGGTCCGCAAGCTTTATGAGGCTGAGAACCACTATATGCTCTATTCTGCCTTTAGCTTTCATGCAACATTTAGACGGTGATACTCCCGCAGTATTTAGCATGGAACAGCACTTTCAGCCACCTACGTAAATAACCTGGTACTTATATCGTGTCCGTAGATTTAACAACACGCATGGCACCTAGCTCAACAGGTTTGAAGCGGTGAACCTATGCATAAATCACATGACTCACGCCACGGTAAAGGCATTTGATGACTTCAAATTGAGTCGAAATCGGAATTTTGAGTAGTGTCACTTTGAAACTTTGCGTGACTCGACCACAAGACACAACGCGCAAAGTCCTATTACAGACTACTCACTTAGTTTGTAAGAAATGTGACTGTGCCGTTTGCTATAGCCAATATTATACTGTACGGCGTACGCCCTATATTACAATCAGCTTGGATATTGGTGATGACGTTTCGTAAAAATGTCGATCCCTTATTGCAGTGTTGAACTTGGCTATTCATCTCATTCATCAGATCTCAAATTCTAAAACTATGCAAACATTTTTAAAGGTCGGTCATAGTGATTCACAAAATATGCGAGCTGGTATGCTCTGAAGGCAGTGCCAGACTTGATGACAAACCAGTCCCTTCAGTATCACTCTTTCAATTACTACTTGGCATCTATTATTCGTAATTTCTCGTTTCGCTTTGTCACGAAATGTCGACGCTTTGTGGAGTAAATAAACCTGACCTACCGACTAATTGATTGACATACACTGATTGGGGGACGAAAAGAAAGTCTGCACAATACGTAAAACACACAATATGTCATTTCGGTGTGTCTATCATTCACAAACTTCGTGACGTGACGGTAGTTCTGACGTTGTAGAAATGACTTGTGACTACAAGTAGTATTATGCATAGAAAAACAGGCACATAAAAATTATTACAGGCGGCAGCTATTACTATCAGCATGAATAAAATCGTCTTTCAGCAAGCATGAATATAGAAGGTGTCGACAAACCGACTTTTCCATTGACGCTGTAGCTATGTGTGACCAGTAGGGCTGTGCAAAAATAACTTTTTTTTTCGGATTCCAGCCATTCAGTGATTAAATTGTCAGGTTACCTTAAAAAATGCTGCACACCAAATTTGGTTCAATTCTAACAAGTATAGGGCTCCGCGGATCCAATTAAAATTTTAAATTTATACAGGAAAATTGAAAAAAAAAATTTACAAATTTTTCTGTCAACCCCATGAAATTGTTGAGCTGTCTTCAGAGACGATGCAAAAAAAATTTGACTCAATTCGGACTACTAGAAGTGGAGTTATTGGAGTTTTTCGTTGATAATTCTCCAATTATCCTTGATTGGTGGATAATCCGAGAATTATCAACGAAAAACTCCAATAACTCCACTTCTACTAGTCCGAATTGAGTCAAATTTATTTTGCATCGTCTCTAAAGACAGCTCAACAATTTCATGGGGTTGAGAGAAAAATTTAAAAAAAAATTTTTAAATTTTACGTAGTAAATTAAAAATTTTAATTGGCTCTGCGGACGCTTAGACATGTTCGAATTGAACCAAATATGGTGTGCAGCCTTTGTTGTGGCAACCTGACAATTTAATCAGTGAATGGCTGGAATCAGGAAAAAAAAGTTATTTTTGAACAGCCCTAGTGACCAGTGACCACGCCTACCAGCATAAAAGGGCTAAACACATGCTGTAGTAACTGTAACATCACCCTGGATATACTTGTACAATGAATAAAGCGCAACGCATGCAACTATAGCCATCATGATGCGTATCCCTATCCCTGCGTTGATTGACATCGCTAATAGAACTTCGGCCTGCAACAATCAGCCATTTCACAACATTCGCAGCTAACTAACTACCTTCTGCATAAATCTATATGACCGTCGACGCTGTCTCGTGGAACTGCCAAATGTCGTCTTTGTTGTGATATTATATTCAAGCATAGTCCAATCATGAAACAAGGCGTATGCCGAAGGCAAAGTATTTGAAGCGCGTGATGCATGACTTAATCGTAGTTGAATGACGTAGAAGTGAGAGTGGTAGCCAAGAGAGACAGACAGACGCACGCACGGCCTGAGGGTATGCTATATCTGATATACTGAAGCCAAGCAAGGCACCGGTATTGCCACCAACCAAGTTGGATATATGACTGTTTCAGTACATGAGTGAATTCGTCCCTGAGTTATTGATTACAGCAACACGACGCGACGTCCGGTTTGAATGATGTCATTTGTTTGATACAGAAAATTCAAAGCAACCAGCGTTTCGCATATTACTGCAAACTCAATCCGAGATTTACCAGTTCTGTTACGGACATACTTGAACTTGCTGATAGGTTTCGGTCGTACTGCCTCCATGGGTTGATTATTATGATTATATCCCAATTGAATCGCGAAAGGAAAATTGGAAAGAAATACTATGCTACCTACAGCTAGTGTTTATAGAACTCATTGACTAAGGCAGTCTGTTGCACCCCGCTAGAAGTAATGAGACCCGTTGTAATTTCGCAATGATCTGCAGTGCACATGGGTTATGAACAGTTGAACACGGATGATAAATTTCAATGTAGATTGTAGACATACGTAAAGTGCACAGCATATCCGCACAAAGACTCCTGCGACATGGCTAACATATTAACGGTGACGAACAGTAAGTTCAGATTAAATTGGAAGTCAGTAATCTATAAGCTAATTGGTTGTCGCACCTTACGGCTATTCTGTACATATGTAGATTAGGGTTGTTCAGAATTGACCGACTTTCAAAAAGTCTAGGTTTTCAGTCCGTTTCCCATGCCTTATACCTTAAAAACAAATTCTGGCAACTTTGTTTTGTAATTCATCCCCTGCATCCGTGTGCACATTGCCGTTTTCTCATGCACCTAAAAATTTCTTCGGAATTAGGGGATTCCCCCGTTGTCAGTGACTCGACAGGAATGGCGTATGTTCTAGCGTTGAAGAAAGCGCTGAGCACGGCTGTGAAACGGGGATCATTGATTAGTCAGGGACCTTGCTGCTTTGTTGTTGATGGACTGTGTTTACGATTGAGGTGCAGGACTCAGAGATGCCACTCCTGGGTTTTTCCACCCAGATCTGGGTTTTTTGAGCATCACCTGGGTTTCTGGGTTTTTATCCTGGAAATCTGGTTTTTTTTTCAACATCCAGTTCGCCAGGTCAGTTTTGCGCTCGAAAATTAAATGTTAGATTAGTATGGTCGCAATATCGTAAAATGCACGCACTTCAGTTCGCCATTGTCGATGGATTTTGCTGTTATTGTAACGACAGAGTGTTGAGAATCTATTTCACTACTAAAATGAGAGTCTTCGGCTTGATGCGATGGAGCTTCATTGAATGGTAACTTCCAAATCGCAGAAAGTCATCTTCATATAGGACGATTGCCAGTAGCGAACTCGGCACTTGGTGAACTTGGTGAACAATTCGGTATGTATCGATGAATATCATGTAACTGTATAGTATGCACAAGCACGTGAACAGACCAGGTGATGATCCGACTAATATAATCCTATTGTTATCTGAGTATATTTATAGTTCCAACAGGGACACTCAGAGAGAGAGAGAGAGAGAGAGAGAATTAGTTAGTTGGACACCCCTAGCAAGTTAATCAGAGGCATTGGTTGTCAGCACATTCGAACCCTAACCCTAAGTCCAGTACCCTAACCCCGAATTTCATACCAAAGGGGATCACAGCCTCGGAAATCCAGCCTCGGAAAATGACGGGGGATCCGAGCTTCGAATCGGTGAATGCACGATTGCACGCGTACACACTCACGCGCAGGCTAGATGCCAGTTTACCGCGTCATTGTTAGATACTCGATTTTGATGGGCGAATTACTACTCCGCTAATTGAGACCCAATCACGAAACTCATAACAGTGTTAGCCAACAACATTAAGGTGTAGCATACCAAATTTCGTCAACCATTTTAGGATGAAACGCCTTCAAAACCAACGCCGTCCAACATCGACTTTTCCGTTGCATCTGTTTGCGGTAGCGTAGCACGCACCTATACGTAATCAACTTTAATATCGAAATTTGCCATTTCCCCAACTCGAAATTTGGTACGCAGTTGTAGGACATTATGACAATGCAACATACCAAATTTCGTAACATATTTCATGTCGGAACACCTTGAAAACAAACGCAGTTCTATACCGACCGGGAGCATAGCACGCACATATACACAGTCAACTTTAATATAGTTACGGGACTGTAGCACGCACCTATACATAGTCAACTTTAATATCGAAATTTGCCATTCCCCCAACTCGAAATTTGGTACGCAGTTGTAGGACATTATGACAATGCAACATACCAAATTTAGTAACATATTTTATGTCGGAACACCTTGAAAACTAACGCAGTTCTATACCGACTTGTGCGTTCATCTATTTTACGGGAGCATAGCACGGACATATACACAGTCAACTTTAATATCGTTACTGGACTGTAGCACGCACCTATACATAGTCAACTTTAATATCGAAGTTTGCCATTCCCCCAACTCGAAATTTGGTACGAAGTTGTAGAACATTATGAAAATGCAACATACCAAATTTCGTAACATATTTTATGTCGGAACGCCTTGAAAACTAACGCAGTTCTATACCGACTTTTGCGTTAATCTATTTTACGGGAGCGTAGCACGCACCTATACGTAATCAACTTTAATATCGAAATTTGCCATTTCCCCAACTCGAAATTTGGTACGAAGTTGTAGAACATTATGACAATGCAACATACCAAATTTCGTAACATATTTCATGTCGGAACACCTTGAAAACTAACGCAGTTCTATACCGACTTTTGCGTTAATCGATTTTACGGGAGCATAGCACGCACATATACACAGTCAACTTTAATATCGAAATTTGCCATTCCCCCAACTCGAAATTTGGTACGAAGTTGTAGGACATTATGACAATGCAACATACCAAATTTCGTAACATATTTCATGTCGGAACACCTTGACAACTAACGCAGTTCCATACCGACTTTTGCGTTAATCTATTTTACGGGAGCGTAGCACGCACATAGTTGATTACGTCTAGGTGCGTGCTACGCTACCGCAAACAGATGTAACGGAAAAGTCGATGTTGGACGGCGTTGGTTTTGAAGGCGTTTCATTCTAAAATGGTTGACGAAATTTGGTATGCTACACCTTAATGATATTGGCTAACACTGTTATTAGTTTCGTGATTGGGTCTCAATTAGCGGAGTAGTAATTCGTCCATCAAAATCGAGTATCTAACAATGACGCGGTAAACTGGCATCTAGCCTGCGCGTGAGTGTGTACGCGTGCATTCACCGATTCGAGGCTCGGATCCCCCGTCATTTTCCGAGGCTGGATTTCCGAGGCTGTGATCCCCTTTGGTGAATTTCATGATTTGGCAGTTATTTATTTCCACTATACATTGGTCTGTGATCATTCCAAATAAAAGTGATTGTCGTAAGATTAATCAGTCGAAAGCTACTTTCAATCTGTTCAGGTCGCTGAAAATAATGGAAATCATCCTTAGAAATAGGGAATGGATGGCATTGCATTGAACTTTCGCAGCACGATGATATAATTAACCGGACTACCGGTACACTATCATCAACTATTCACGCTGCGCCCCAATTGTATCATTGCGATGTGTCGAGAGGAAAACATCATGTTTTTTGTGCGATTCGCAGTGTTAACCAAGCAAAATGTGTATTATGAACGGTTGTAAATTCAATATCAAAGGCTTCAATGACTGCATGAGTGTATTGGACGGCTATCAGGCTCCACTTTCACAGCTATCTCGTGTCTTTTGCGTGAAATATAGGATCTGGGTTTTTCTGGGTTTATTTCGCCTCCATATCTGGGTTTTTCCGAAATATCCCAGTGGCATCTCTGAGGACTTACCAGGCGGCGTTTTGACTCATGCTATTAGCGAGTTTAGCGCGTGGTTAGTGAACATAGTATTATAGCAGTATACAACTATTTGATATAATAGACCTGATACTCTTTTCCTTTCTACTGGGATAGAAACAAAGCTTGCAAATGTCTATTCCAGTGACTGGGGAAAACCGCCAGTCGGTTGCTCAAAATTTTTTGTTATATCCCAAGATATCAATATACTGGTATGACTTTTTCCAATTTAGGAATAACTATCTTCGATAATTTATAACTGGATCTGATCTGGCTACTCCTGTGCAAGTTATGCAGAATGTGTTCGACCTAAAAGAACTGAAATGTTTTCCACTATTCTTTGTTGCTTGACTGAGTTTATGTATATCTGTTTTTCTAGGATTAGCTGTAGTGCGAAATGTCTGAAAAAAAAAAGAAAATCGTCATCTAGTGCAGCAGTACCGAAGAAAACTAGAAGAACACGATCGCAGACACGACATTTCTTAGTTGGGCCATCTGAGGAAGCCATTACGGGATCGAAGTTGCCCACTCTGAGGCAAGTTATGCAATATGTGCTACACCTGAGAGAGCATTCATATTTAAAAAATGAACCAGTCAAGTCACACATCCAGATCGCAGTAGATGAAGTGATCGGTTTTTGGTTACTTGCTGGCATAAAGACTATCACAAAAGTCAATGCCACTAAAAGATTGGAAACAGTGTGGAAACAATGGCTGTCACTAAAGAAAACTGCAGGCCGGCAATATGTATCAAAAAACAAAGCGACTTTGAAGCCAAACTGAGTAAGCTATGGGATATAGGAGCTCCTGACGCGATAGCGACAATTGAAGCAAGTAGACTTCTTTCTGACGATAAAAAACGTGAAGACATAGCATTTTATCAGGATCAAAGGGGTCCGAGATTAGCAACGATCGGTGGCAAAGATAAAGTGTTGAAAGCGAAAATCATGCAACAAAAGAGACGGACCATGAGTGCAAGAGAGTCTGCACCAGCATCAAGTAGCGAAGGTGAATTTACAGAGAGCTCATCTATATCTTCACAGGTAGCTGACACTTCTCACAGCACTGATTTTGAACTTGCACAGTCGACATCTGGTCATTCCGCTAAATTTGTGACTCTAAAAGCTCCTGTAAACCTATTCAGCGACGAAGACCTATGCCAGGTTTTTGATCGCTTGAAAGTCAGTGATAATGCCGCTACCATGATAACTGCAGCACTGATTAAAGCTTGCGATGGCAACCCTAATGACTTCCATCTTTCAAGATCTGGAACCTATCGACGACGCATTGCAAATCGTTTGAAAATTTCCGAATCTATCTTTGAAAAAATATCCACCAATCCACCAGAGCACATTGCATTGCACTGGGATGGAAAGCTCACTAAGAGTCGTCTAGGATATCAATTTGAGGCCTTGGCAGTGCTCGCATCGTCTGCGTATTCCGGCGCATTTAAGAAAGGGAAACTTCTTGGGATTCAAACTCTGGAAAGTGCTACAGGAAAAGCACAGGCTGATGCATCATTTGAACTGCTGGAACTTTGGAATTTAACAAAATCTGTTAGAGCTCTTGTGTTTGACACAACATCCTCAAACACTGGTAAAAACAAAGGTACGGTTCCGTTACTTGAAGAATTGATTAACAGGAAATTTTTCTACAATGCCTGTCGCCATCATATTTATGAACTGGTCATTCGAGAGGTTTGGAAGTGTTTGTTTGGATCGACAACCACAGTCCCTGAAAACACGGATTTTAATACCTTCAAGAAGAAGTGGAAACATATTGATAAATCAAGAAGTTACAAAACGCTGAAGTTTATTGAAGGCAGCTGGTTGGCGATGAAAGCTGATGAAGCAAAGCAAGAAATAATTCCACTGATGAAACCGTATGATGGAAAGCAGAAAGAAGTCTTGATAAGAGATGACTACAGAGAATGTGCAACAGGCACCTTGGCGATTTTGGATGACAAATATGTTGATCATCGTTTTCGCAAGCCTGGTGCTACTCATAGCGCTAGATGGGTGAGTCAAGTCCTGTACTGTCAAAAATGTTCATGTGGAGTGAGCAAATGGACTATTCTGAAGAGTTCATTGAAAAGTTGGAACGAATCAATACATTCATTGCTTTGTTTTATGTTCCAGCTTGGTTGAAAACTGGTATTGCATGTGACGCACCTTGGAATGATCTCAAATTCCTTCATGACATGAAAAACTTTTCATTATGCGATCTCACTGTTGCTGATGTGGCATACAAGAAATTGCGAAAACATCAATGGTATCTAACTGAGGAAATGGTGGTATATTTACCATGTTCTCGGCTAATCCAAATATTCCTGACAAACTGAAGGAAGCGATGGCTGCTAAATTACTGAAAATGCCAATCCCTGAACAATTTCGCAGAGGTATGCCTCTCAGTCTGATCTCTGACTCTGTCTCTGAGTCAATGAGTATGGTCGATTTGATTAGGCCAGAATCGTGGTTTCTATTTGATGCTATACATGTGGAACATGATTGGTTGAGTCTTCCAGTTTCGGAATGGCATACTGATCCGGATTTCGTGACTGCTCAAGAATTTGTGAATACTGTTGAAGTAGTTAATGATGCAGCAGAGCGTATGGTAAAATTGAATACCGACTATGCTGCGTTCATAACGGATGACAAAAAACAGCGAGCGAGCCTCCTACAAGCTGTGGAAGATCACCGGAACAGATATGCAGATTTCTCGAAAGCAATCATTTCATCCACCTGATTTATGTAATATTTTGCCAAGTTGATCTCTTTCATTGCCTTATTCTTTCGTTTCGTGTGATGTTTATTATGTGGCTGTGAGTGGATGTTACATTTACAGTTGTATTCTTGCACATGGGGATCCAGGAAATTGATGAACAGTGCCGGGTAGGTTTGAGGGGTGTATGATATGTGATCCAACAAAATTACTATCAGTTTTAGGTAGTTTTCAGCAGTTCTAAGGCAGTGTGGGACATGGAAATGATATCCTGAACTAGGAATGCCTTATATAGTGGGGTTTTGTAGCACTCCAAACCGCAACAGCTGCATAAATCCATGTTATATGTCACTTTAACTAAGCTAGGTAAAATCGTGACACTCAGATTTTAGGGGAATCCCCTATTTTCAGCTGCTATTCTTCCAGCTCAATGTGCACACGGATGCAGGGGACGAGTTACAAAAAAAAGTAGCCAGAATATGTTTTTAAGGTATAAGGCATGGGAATCGGACTGAAAACCTGGACTTTTTGAAAGTCGGTCAATTCTGAACAACCCTAATGTAGATCTTCATGACCTCAATATTGCCTGGGTACTGTCTCAATACGATCACTTGGCCCCTTGCATAATATCAACAGCACGAGATACGTAAGGTAACTGGTTGTTTCCCTTGGGTATGAAACTCAATGAATGCGTGCAGCGTCCGATTCCACTTCCAAACGATGTATTCTGAGTGACTCACAGTACGACTATGCGTTCGATGATCGCATAATGCATCCGAATCAAGTATGCTGTAGGTATTATATACAACCCTCCGAAAGTGAGTAATATGGCGATAATGATGTATGCTGCAATTGCTGCATGCAATAATTCGTAATGCTGTATCGCTAACAAATATTCCCTAAGTCGAGATCGGAGTAGCGACAACTATCATCGGTTCATTCGTCGCTTTTTTTCGTCGATTCAAAAAATCACAAGGTTGCGATACAATGACAAGTTAGTTAGGAATCGAAAAGACTTGTTGTAGTTGTAGTCTTTACATCCGACACCCCTCTCCGGCGACAACGATGGCCAGCCCGCGGCCGTAAAAGAATAATTAGGCGACCCTTTACCTTTACGCCAGGGGTGCCAAACTCAACTTGCTCCGCGTAAGCGGTGTCTTGCAGAAAGCCTAGAAGTGGGCCGTGCTATAAGTCGGCAGTTACAAAAAAAATGAAGAATATCGGCCTGGTGTAAATGACCATATAGTAGTCGACAAACACCAATAATACCACAGAACAAACAAAAAACTCGCTCTAGGGCCGGACTAGTCAAATGATTCTAAAATGTTACCTCAAAATTCATGCCTTTGTTTTCACCTGAATACCTTATTGCCAAGCCTATACATGTGGTATTATCTTACATTATATTACTATCAAGGGCCCCATTCTAGCAACACCACTATTCGCCAACAAGGAATTGAAAAAAGTAGGATGATTGGCCGGTTGAATAGTTATAAACCCCTTAAACAATGGCTCTAGTGACGATATAACTTTGCATCTATCCTTCCTTAGTTTTATTCGTAACCGGGCGTTAGCCCTGCATGGGTATATGCGTTGTAATTAATACAACAGATTCAACTGTAAACGCGGACGTTGTGAGCCAAAACGGATGCAGCAGTGTGACAGAAAATATTTGAATTACATTTTGTGAATATTCTATTCTCCACGTAATATGCCTATAACGGTTTCGCATTGGTGCTCTCGCTTCTATGACATATTACTTACTTACAAACCTCTGACTTCAATATGTACATTTTGCCTTTCTGAAATTGGGTGTCAATGCCTGTGACTTGGTTCCTCGTGGAGACTAGAGTGAAACCATAACACCACTGCCGGTTGGTTATAATTTGGCCTATGGACAATGAACATGAACATACTCGACATTTTCTGTCTTGAGGGATGAATTGATGGAAGTTTCTTCCTAAAAATCTAAGATTTGTTAAATTTGTGCTGGATAATTACAAGGATTTTTCATTTCCTCAAAATCGCTTCGCGAGCCGGGAAATCATCTGGCGGGCCGTATGTTTGACACCACTGCTTTACACGTAATTCAATTAGCATGTGCTGCTGGCGGACGTGAACACGCAATTCAAATTTACGGATTGGCCCGCAAGTCGCCATACAGAATAAAGAGCATGATCACAGACGGAGTCCGTCTCCCTTGAAACCTGTAATTGTGCTTCGAGCGAGATTCTGTCAAGTATTTTCTAACTTCACAATTCATTACCTACTATTTGAAGAGACTCTTGATGGTACGAGGTACAGAACTTCAGTGTACAATTCAATAATATATTCATATTGCAATAAATATCTTCGACGAATATTTTCGGTTGAGGTAATCGTTAGGGGTAAACGTCAGCAACTACCACGTCATATATGCCTATAGGCATTACATTTTGATTAATCGAGGCGAGCAGACAGCTAGTGGTTCCCAAATATATTAAGACTCATCGCCGACTTATCAAGCTCGACATATCTTTATCACGCCGCTAAAGACTAGGGGTGACCAGTAAAGTTATTATTCTGCTGTTCTGTAGTATTCATTCAGGTATAGGTTGTATCCACTTACCCAAGTAGTTTTGCTTTTATTGTACTTCTACTTCAATACTTGGTCTCGCCGTATCTCATTGATATCGCCCAATTTGGGAACCACAGTGATAACCAAATCCTCCTGTTGCCAGAAACGACATATCTCATTTAAGTTTACTCCAACGTACATAAATGGAAGAATGATGACGCAAAATCTGCAGTCTCGGTAATTAATAACAATCGATACATTAATCACGGATTTAGCTACCTATACGAGGAATAAATCGTATTTATTGTAAACTTTATTATAACATAGAAACCAAAACAGTATTCAATAGCTGATGAAGTCAAAGAGACATCTGTGGTCGATCAAAGTTGTCAACAACTTCTTTGAACTCTGGCCGCATGTCGGACGTAGAAACCCCGTAGAAACCCTTAGTGAGGGCTGCACGTGAACCTCTGATGGATTGGAATGCAGCTTTGTCTTGTTAATGTCCATGGTCGAAATCGTTTGCTCGCACGTCGCTCGCAGGTTGCCTGCCCCTGTTCTACAAGCACCGCGAGACGGGATACACTTTCCATTTAGAATGTCATACAACGTAGGCGCAAAGTAGTACGGAGCATGGACCGAAGCCGGATTGGATATCCGGCCGTATTTTTTCAATTTTGGCCGGAGCCGGATCAGTACGTTTTCTGATACGGCTGGAGCCGGATGGGAGCCGGATCAGTACGTTTTTGATACGGCCAGAATCTTTATGGATAAGCATTACTTTTGTAACTAAATAACTACCAACCAACCAACCAACCACACGCAAGAAACCGCCTTGCCAGTGCGAAAATAAACGAGCCATATTTATAAATTCACGGAACCACCGTACCGTGTAGGGCCGAATTTCCGGACGGACTTTTTTATCATTGGCCGGAGCCGGATCAGTACTTTATCCTGATACGGCCGGAGTCAGATCGGATCCGGATCTGTACTTCTTCCTGATACGGCCGGAGCCGGACCAGAGAATTGAAAAACCGGATCGGAGTCAGACCAGAGAATTTGTCGATCCGCTCCGCACTAGCGCAAAGGCATAATAACCACGGCCACTTTTCCCCGAAAATAAGGTTAAAAATATGGACACAAGTCGAAATCAGGCAAAATCTGAGTGAAAAGACTGTCTGTAGTTTTATCACACGTCGTCCTTCAAAATAATGACAACTCTGAAAAATCAGGACAGTATGGCAACCCTGGATATAAGTCTTTCAATGCACTGGCCTCACAAGTATAGTACGCATGTTATGTACCACAGCGCCCTATACAGAGATGGTCAAAGTAGTCAAGAAATCTACTCAAGTAGAAGTAGAAGTAGCGCCGAAAAAATCTACCCAAGTACAAGAAGTACTATTTCCATAAGCAACCTAAAACTACTTCAAGTAGAAGTATAATTGACTGACTTTAAAAGTACTCAAGTAAGTAAGTAGTTATGAAAACGATCCTAATTCGTTCACATGGATTGTAAAAAGCTGCAAATTGAGCTATGCGATAGGTGACGAGCTTGATTCATATTGATGCATACCAGCAGGTATCCAATTTTCGATAGCATAAGTATTTGTCCACATCATGGGATGAAAATGATAGTATTGATATGGAAATGCGATGCTAATCCTCTGTTTTCTCGAACAGCACGTCTTAGAAAGTAGCATGGTATGGCGCCATTTCCCATATTATAAGGCCCGTAGTTTAGTCGAAGAGCAATACGGAGAAGTTGTATAGGATACGGTGTAAACACTTTGCACGATTAGTAAACGTTAATAAAAAATATGGTGGACCGTAAAAATGCCATATTGTGTATCTTTATTTCCAGAAATTAAAGGCATCACTTTCTTCTATACTTCAACATGTATGTTATCCAGACAAACGAACTGATAATAATTATAACTCAAAGTATATGATACTGGGAATTGAAAGTGAAATATCAATACTACTTCTAAATGAAGAACATGTATTTCATGTTTTAGTCCAGAAAGTTTCAAAGGTGGTATGCTAAAACAGCTCCAAAACTTAAAAAAATTCAGAGTCCACTTTTACAGATTTGGACTCGCCATTGGACATGCTAGATTACGATATGAAAAGTAAATGCTAGATTGCGAAACATCAGGTTTAAACGTTATGATGAACCATATATACTGTGATTAATTATTTGATATGGGCGAAGGGCGACAATGTGGTGTGAACGGAACCACGCCAACCCATTACCTAAATTATATTCACCTATACTTTCGTGATATCATACTGGTCACTCCGTATCCAACACTGTGCGCGAAACGCGACGAAAATTCTGGGCTTTACTAAACTTTTATGAAAATGAAATGTTGATACTTCGTGAAAACAGCCCCGAAATTCCTCAGGCTATCTTCCTGATTGTAAGATTGAACTACTTCTACTTGACAAATTGAAAATAGCGAAAAGTAAGTAACTAGATCACAAAATATTACGAAGTAGAAGTAAAAATAGCGAAAATCAGATCTACTTGAGTAAGTACCAGACGTACAGGAAAACTACTTGAGTACTTCGAAGAAGTAGAAGTACTTCGTTACTGACCACCTCTGGCCCTATATGAAGATTGTTCGAGTACATAATGAACTTTACCATTCCTTTTCCAGTCTTGTTGGCAGCTGCTGCGTTCTAGTAATCTTTGGTGTAAAGCTCTTATTACCGATTGAATCATTATTACGAAACTGGCGCGTGCTTTCAGATTCACCTTGCTGTAAAACGTATCAGTCTGCTAGAAAGAACGATGCTATTCATAAAAATTTTGATAATTTCTTTCATCTGGAATCTGGATGGATGTTAAAAGGCATAAAGTAGGCTTACCATATTTTGGAAATTTAAAAAGAGGACACTTTTTCAGAAATTTGCATCTTGCAAAACCGGAGTAGAATTCTCAAAAACCGGTGAATTTTTCCCACTTTGCGAGCGGTTGACTAAAAAAAAAGGTCATCTTTTCGCTCAGAGCTAAAATAACCGTTTTTCACTCCGAAATACCCGCCGGAGCGTCACTTTTGTGCTAATTTGCGGCATATCACTCGCAATTTGCTCTAAATCTGACCTAAATTTAAAAAAAGAGGACAAAATCTCAAAAAAGAGGACAAAAGGGCGTCCTCCGAGGACACTTTCAAAAAAGTCAAAAAGGAGGACGTATGGTAAGCCTATTATTGCATCAATATTTGACAACATAATTCAACGCCGTGCACTGCACAATGCGCAGTAAGAATAACAAATCAAACACTGATAAGTGTCTTCGAGGGAATACGAGTGTATAAAGCAGACAAGAATTAGTAGCCTAGAGATGATAGCAAACGAGGAAGCGTGTACCTAATCAGTAATTCCTCAACTTGCGTATAGCACAATGGGGTTCCGAGTCTGACATCGCGACAATTGTCTGCTATTGAATATGCGCACTTTGCGCATGAATGACTTCCAACTCGCAGGCATACACTAACACAGTGCTTTTCAACCTTTTTGAGCTCCATTCGCACTTGTTTTGTAAAATAAATTCCATTCGCACAAACTATTCGAAAATTGTTATACAAAAAGAATATAAAGATGCTTAACAACATTTTGTTGAGATGTGCAACAAATTGGCTCCTATGTATCTTGAGCTATCAAGTGTCTCATTAAAAAGGCAACTTTTTTCGCTCGTTTTGATTTTAACTATTTCACTAAAACCCTTCTCGACCAAACAAATTGTTGGGTTTGGTACAAGAACGTCTACTAGTGCTTGGATGGCCAGGTCTTAAAATCTGTTTCCGCACTCCTATCCAAAATATATTGTATCTTTAGCGAGTGAAAAATGCTGGCTGGCAGGCTGGCGTTTTTGAGAGCTGACACAAAGGTCCAGGAGGCTCCAGTTTGTTAAAAAGGGTGATCAAGGAGAGTAGGCACATTGATTAGAGCTCGCTACCTTATGATACGTTGCTCCAACTTCTGTCTCGCGAGTATATGGGAAGAGAAAATAAACTCACGATACTGTGTGTTCTGCTCTTTAGCTCAATCTAACTTAACTATTGCAGGATTTTCTGCAACAAATTCAACAAATATTACATACATAGTAACAGATAGCTCTTGCACCGTTTCGACCCAAAATTATATCCTTTGTCGTCCATACTTAACCCTTCAAAGCAGTGGTTCCCAAACTTTTTCGGTGTGAGGGCCAAATTTAGAATTTTAGAGTACGGTCGGGGCCGCATGAATACTACGGCTATGAAACGGACCCAAACAGTCATCATGGCTATTTCGGAGTATTTTTATGGCCTTGGCGAGATTTCAAAACAGTACACTGTTTACCGTTACTTATCTGCTGCATTGAGTGTCCGTTGAGTGAATCAGCTTTTCTCGCCTAAACGCGCGAAGTGCGAAAAATTTCTTTAGTTTCATGACTGAATCGGTCAATATGATCGGGAATTGCATGTATTGCTATCAATGTTCATCCTGTCTCTGTTCGCGTAATCTGATTTACCGGTAGAGCTGTGTGAGGTGTGTTTGAAAAGGTATATAGGCCCCCTCAATAGTAATTAAACATCTCCAGGGGTATACCCGTTGGCAGGAACGTAACAGCTCTTCGTCAGGACCCCGGGCTCCCATAGGGTGATAAACTGACCCCGCATCACGTTGTTCGCTTTTGCCACGAAATTAAAGTTGACTGTTTAGTGAGACAGCGCAACGCACGAATATTTCAATAATTCATAATAAAATCGGCGAATATGATCGGGAATTGCATGGTTGTCCTCTTTGCCCACGTAATCAGATTTACCGGTAGTGTTGAGTGAGAGGTATCTTTGAAACTGTAGACTCCGTAAAATTAAACATCTTCGGACGGGCGGACCCCTAGGTATGACTACTTTGCATGATGTTATTTCGTGACCTCCTGTCTGCTACATCAAAATTTGTAGAATTGCCCAAACCTACTAAACTGAAAGATCACACGATTTCAGATTGGTATTTCTTCACTGGCATATAATTTTCTTTCCTGCGGGATGGTATTTGTCTTGTGAGGTTCAGATTGCCAAGACAAGAACATTAGGCGCCAGTCATTTAGGCGCTTATATAGACAATTAAACCTATACGTATTTTGTATATATAACGAAGTTTTTGGTATTTCGAAGTGTTTGGTCGGCATAAAAGCAGTTCTTCACGGCCAAGGCTTTCTCACTGCCGATCGTTCTGACACACTTCTTGGAGTCACATGCCACATGGCAAAACTTTATATGTCTTGGTGCGTTGTGGTGCGGTCATGGCCAACGCTGATAAGCCTATTTCTATAAATCTTGCGTATTTTTGCTTGGGCAAGAGTACCCAATAATCAAGATAAGTGACGAATTCAAATCGCTCCTAGCGCGAAAAATTTTTGAAAAAGTTGCATAAATTTTCAAAAAACACTCTATAATTTATGCTAATTCACGAAATAATTTTGGACCCCCATCGAGCTCGGCCCCCCTCAATTGGGGGGTTGGGGGTGCGGCAGTTACGGCCCTGACTATAGGACTATACCAATTATGCTGCTTTTAGCCGGCTAGTTATCATAAGGTTACCATTCGTCTTCTTTTAAGATGATTTGTCCTATTTTTTAATTTTTTTAAAGTGTCCTCGGAGGACGCCCAAACGCATTCTTTTTTGAGATTTCGTCTTCTTTCTTGAGGATTTTGGCTACATATAGGGCCAAATTCGACTAATATACATTAAGTCTGCACTGTAGGAACGATACGGCAGCTATTTCGGGAGCTGGACCGGAAAGTTGACCTTTTTTTTCAGTCAACAACCTGTTAATGTGAAAGAAAAACTGTCTTTTCCGGGAGTTGAGCCTCCTTTTTTAGGCCAGCGACCACGAAGTGGGAAAAATTATCAATACCTATTTTTATCCATAGCTACTGCTCGTTCAACTGGAAAGTTAGGGCATATTGCATTGAAACAGCAGTGACGTAACGTTAGCAGTCTATACTCAGAACTCTCCTGCAATTCTATAATTAAAAGCTTCAGAGGCCAATCAAAGCAAGAGTATTTTATAAATATAAATTTTAATTTTAATTTTTGTCATAAATCGATTTCCTAATATATTTTCGGGGGCCGCAAGAAGGCTATCTGGGAACCGCATGCGGCCCTCGGGGCCGCACTTGGGAATCACTGCTTCAAAGGGTAAAAATTTACGTTACAGTAACTTTCAAATGCGAGTCTGTAATGATGGTCATTTATTCAGCCCGTCGCAAGCTCAGACGGATTGATAACTTGATATACTATATGTCTCCCACTACACCAGCTTCCAAACAAGGCTTTTGGTTACGTACTAATTATTGTACCAAAATAATAAATAATCACGGCTACGATTAGTGGTGCGTCGCAAGAGAAACAAGTTTACAATTGCGTCGCCACTACAAAAGTTACAATGTCCCTGAATTTCCTATTAGGTTTATTTGAATCATCCCACGTTACTAAAATTAATAATCATTCACGATTTTCATTCGCACTTGATCCGGATTCTCATTCGCACTATTCGCACCACCTTCGTCATTTGCACTGCAATTTTTTTCATTCGCACCAGTGCGAACCGCCACACAGGTTGAAAAGCACTGCACTAACATACTTTCCTATTTCGCGGTCCAATTAAAAAGACTATCACGAAACTAAGTCAAGAATTATTTTGTAAACGCGCGCAAAGACAATTTAATTAAGAGAAGTAGAACGTGAATTCGCTGGTCCAGTAGAGAGAGCTGGTGTTTCTCAGAGCACGCGTGTCGAAATCGACGTCGTAAACGAGGTAGCTTCGATTGTATGATTACTAATCACGGATTACAATTTATCGGGGCGTTTTAAGCACTAGTTTAAGCTGCGTATTCAATTATTCGCGCGCGTATCGGTTAATAGTAAATAGTTGGTATTTACGCGATAATCACAGACTCGCTAATTGACAGCACAGACGGTGGACGATTAAGCATTTTGTATGAGGTGGCCGCCACCCCATAATTATGTCATGGGGTGGCCGCGCCACCCCGCCACCCCGTAACTCGGCGCCTATGCCTCCAGCAACTCCTTGTTATTAAAAGGTGCTTCATAGATCTCACGACAGCTCAGGTCTAGGTTTATCTTTACTTGTAGCTGGGATTTGACCGTGATTTCACTTAGTCCTTTCCTATCCTTGGTTAGCTACCGATCTTCAATACGATTGTTTTTACGTCAAGTGTGAGTCGCTAAGATCCGTTCTCTGCTGCGTTATGCAAAATATGAGCAGGGCAGCCGACTGAGATCAGATGAAATGTTTGCTCTTTGAGGCGAGAGAAGACGTTAGTTTTTCCACTATGCTGTGATCCTCCAAAATTCATTGGTACATAAATGGCAGAAAAGGATGGCAGCTGCCTCATGTCTATACCGCTCTCTCGAATAGAGGAGAGAATAAAGTTATTGATCTGTGCCGAGGTCTCGCCTGGCATCGATAGCAGTTCAGGAAGACGCACGCGCACTCCAGCTTCGGCGTTGAAGAATCTGATGACTTCAGGAAATAGCTCCACCTTTTTGTGATGAGAGGCGTCAGCCGAGAATGAAAAAGGCCGTACACCAAGTTCAGACAAAATCATTTTTTGAGCGTATGGAGTAAGAACTCCAGTAACTATGCTTGTAGTCTTGGTCCTGGCCAGAGCGAACTTCTTTGCGATACTGGAATCCGGGAATATTGCTTTGAACAATTGCGATGTGCAATAGTTGGTGAGGCATGATTGCTGAAAGTGCTGGTGTTTGACAGTATGGAATGCCCTGGTACCCTCAGCAGCGGCTATATCTTATAGTCTGTGCTGATAGTTCGTGCTGATCGACTTGTTAAAAATATTCATCGACTGGCTCGAATTAATCATTATGACACACTTGTTGTGTTGTGGGGTATTAATGTGAGTTGAAATAACGGTCCTTCCTATGGCCTCCAGGTTATTGTCACAATTGCAGATATTGATATGTGTGAAACACCCGCCCTTCAAGACTTCGTTTCATACCTTTGAATTCTCTCTAATAAACGTCACGACAAACGTTTCTTTTGCTTGCTCATTTCAATCAGATGTAGCCTTATTAGCAGCAAAAACTATCTATATGTGCAGAATAGTTTAGATAAATTTGTCAATGATTTATAGCTTTACTACTTTTTACAGCAGAAACCTGGTACTGCTGTTTACTGCTAAAATGACGTCCGCTCCGATAGCTTGGTACAGCCGAAACTCCTATACCACTTACTGCCCTAGCTATCTCACCACTTAGAATTCAAATCCTGTGGTGTATACGCCGCGGATGTTCCTTTCATTTATGATGTCATAGAATTTCGACGCGAAAGCATATTTTTAGAATATTATACAACACACATAACAGAGGAAAACGATCGAAGTTCTGTAGTTGCTGAAAATAAGACAAAATAAGGACGCAAGTCGAAAATAAGAACATTTCTTATAAATAAGGACAGTTGAGTTTTCCAAGACCTGGCCCTTCAAAATAAGGACAAATCTTAGAAATAAGGACGGTATGGCAACCTTGATTATACTATACTGATCAATTGCATTGTCGGACTTTAACAAAGTTAATTTAAAAGTCTCAGTATAGCTTTCACATTTAACCTGTCTCAAATTGGTTCTAGGTTCTTTTAAGCAGTTTCCTACAACTAGGGTTGTGTTTGTTACAAAAATCAATTTAAAACAAACATGCTTAAGACAAGGCCCTTGTTTAAAACATGTTTTTTATTGTTTGTTTCTTCTAAGTCACGACGCCACGCATATTCAATTGTGGCATCACAGTTGGTTGATATTCGCAATTGAAAATGTAGGATAAATTTAGTTTCTTTGGCGACATAGGCTCCCTACCCCTGTCATATACGGACCAAAAATATCTTCAGCCAGGACTACATCGTTTTGCAGCATTTTACCGTCGGTGTTCATCATAATCAGAATATTCATTTCGTACCAATGATCTATATCTACATACTATAGATGTTGATCTGACTATTTCGAGGGTTCCAACCATATCCCATATCGTATACGTCGACTATATCGGACCGTAGTAGGCCCATACAACATGTTTTTGGAAAGTATTTACACAATTATGGCATAACTACAAAACTTGAAAAACACAATTTTTTAAAGGCCTTTGTTTAAAACACTGTTTAAAAAATGTTTTAAACAAAGTGTTTTCAACAACCATCTATTTTAAATGCAACCCTACCTACAACACTTGCGCCATTGCGACATACGCTAAAATTTATGTTTTATTTCTTCAATTAATGGACAAAGGTCCAACTTCTTGCACTTTGGTAAAGAGATATAAAATTCGAATATATTCAGTGGACCGTCAGGAATATTGGCAAGGACCGGCTCGGACCGGCGGTTGAGAACCATTGCTATGGATAAAATTATCGATTGCCAAGTGAATAAATTAACCTAATAAAGTAATCGAATTCCTGTATTCCAAATTAGTTATGCCAAACTTATTCTTTATAAATAGTTTGGTACATAAAGATACACTTTGGAGTACAGATCCTCATAATACATTTGGATAACATATTCATATTTGTTCTTGACGCTTTTCGGCAGACACTCATCAGGGGATACCGTCAGCAATAATGCGAGCATTCAAATTATTCAAATAAATATTTTGGTATATTTTGAACACTTTATGCTTCAAGTGCGCGTCATATATTTTCGAAAACTGCATTGGAAAACTTGTCTAATGATGATTGACAAAAGGTCAAGGAATATAAACATTTCAGCATCATACAAAATAGTACTATGCAGCCGGATCTTCGTGTAAGATTGGTTGTCCCAGGATGTTGCCCTCCACGCAGTTGCAGTAGATGATGCTCAATCATTCGCGACTAAAATCGCCAATATACATTTTCAAGTCTCAATAGACTTATTCGCATGAAAGGCAGTAAAACACAAACCTGTTTTTCCTTGGTCGCCGCAAACGCACCAGTGTATTATGGCAACGATGCAAACCAGCAATATTACAATCGCAAGCACGATCGCAAGAATGAACCACCACTGCGGACCTGCGCGAAAAACAAAAGTTTGAAAGATTCGGGAATACCAAAGACGCCAACATTCACACGCACACTTGCTTGTGCAATATGTATGACTTGCCATAACTTGACGGGACACAGGCCTACACTACAAATACATGGATGGATAATGGGTGCATTTACGAGATATCCACCATTGCTTGGGGTGAAATCTGGTAGTGGGTCATATTTATGTGACCACATTTTCGGCTGCTTGGGGTTGAACATGAAAACAGAACTCACGTCAGCACTGGGATATATGTCCATATGAATTGATGCAGCATGTGTTTGACTCACTGCACTCAATTTCAACGCTATGAATGAAGAATTCTGCACCAGAAAGAGCTGTCTACTCGATTTGCACACCTTACGCCGCGGTGCGAACCGACGAAATACACAATTTTCCTTGCTGTGCAATTCCGTTTATAGAGTATCTTTAACGTAATTCCCGAAAACCCCTCGAAGAAAATGAGAAGTGGAAGATTTGACTATGCCATCCGTGCGCGGTAAACATACTTTTGTATGTTGCGGTAATATAGTTAACGGATTAGTGACGAGCATTCACTTGTCCAATGCGAAATCTGTGCTGACCCTCGTATAAAGCTGTAGTGACCAAATGACGGAATGAATAATGAAGTAATTCTAATTTCCTAAAGTGCTCAAGCAGGTTTTCTTCATGTGCACTAGTCGCGCCACTTCAGCGAGTGGATTCGGGTTGCTATCTCTCACATGTTTATACTTCTGTTTTTGTGTAGTTAAACTACGAGCTTCATTTGTAACTCATTCGAAAGCGCTATTTCTACTAGTGCTGGAGTAGAATTTATTAACATTGCTTCTACTTCTAGCTATATAGTAGTTTCTGAATCACAGTTTGCGTAAAATCGATTGGTTGGGAGATTCGCTCAATTAGTCTCCATTGCTGTATAAATTACATTCGAAATTTTGCATCAGTCTAGCACAGTGGTTCTCAAACTGTGGGCCAGGGCCCAGTACCAGGCCACCAAGACATTTTCAATGAGCCACAGAGTTATTTGAATAGACGCTACTGTTTTGTTATAGGGCTAGGCCTATACTTCGCATATTATGAGCTTTGTTTCGAAAAAAAAAACGAATATTTGCAAAACAATAATTTTTACGTGGTGGACCGGCAAGGAATTTGACGAGAACCGGCTTGTATTTGAAAGTCTGTAATGGAAATTTACTTTATATATTCCTATTGCTGTTCGTCGGAATTATATTTTTACGCATCATATTATATTATATTATATTATATTATATTATGTTAAAACGTGAGCATGGATTACAAGGGGTGCGTTTCAAGCCGAAAAGTAAGTGTTTGAATGAAGTAGGAATTCTTTAACTCAAACCCAAAAACTAGCTTTAAGGGAGTGGCTTCAACCTGGGGATTTTCTGTGGGTCGCAGCGGTGCTGATCTTTTTTGTTTGTTTGGAATCAACTTATCAAAGTTAGAAGTGGGCCAGGAAACATTTTCAAATAGGGAATTAGGTGCGACCATAAAAGCTCGCAAACCACTGGTCTATTGCATCAATTATAGGCTTGTGTTCGAATAGACCCACGACAAAGAGTTTAGGAAATATAGAGAATAATAAAGAGCGCGAAAAAATGGCAACTTAGCTTACCGTCAAGAATACCGTTATCGACATTGGTACTATTGGTGGTGGTATGGGAAGAGTTCAACGAAACTGTAGTCGTGACACCTTCTGTGCCTGAAAATGGAAGGATTTTAGTATCGCTATCAAACGCAAGTGACAAGTATGGATAAAGTACTTCGAGAAATTCCAGTGTCACATCACGTGATCACAGAATTGGTATGCCATTGTACATAATCAAATTTTTCATAGGAGATATATACATCGGACATACACAGATATGTACATCACTTTTTACAAGTGAAATCACCAAGAGCATTTTCACGAACAGTCCAGCATGTCTCATTGATGAAGGAATTACATCGCCCAGTCACGAATGTGAAAATTATGTGATTCAAGAAGAATCTAACTACCACTCCCTCCTCATACAGAGTTATAGTGTCGTTATAGTATAATTATGTTAAGGAGTTTAAGCAAAATAAAGACATATACGCGTCAAAGCTTCATAAGCCCATGTCGCATTTTCCTGACACGTAGCCTTCATGATCGATCCGCTCGGGTCTTTGAATTCCCGGACGCACTTGTAACCGCAGCAAGATGTGTCGTTAGAGCTCGCAGAATCGAGAACAGACATGTTGCAACCTGAAATGAGACATGGGAGGTACATTTTCGGGAAAATTGAGCAATGAGCATATTGAACAATGGCCGTGCTTGTAGCTGGAATATAGCCTACTTGAAGCTAAACGTCGGAAACATCACGAACACGGAATCTTTTCTATAGTTGACATTCATTCGCCAGTCAGCACTAACCGTCTTCTGTATTGCCATACCGACTCAGCTTACCCGTATAAACATAGTTCGACCAAGAAGAGCCGACATTGTTGTATACCTGTGTCGTCGTTTTTCTTTAGTAAACTGTTAGAGATGGGGACATTGCGAATGATTGGTGCAGTTTATAATATGGTAGCGCGTATAAGTAGCCTATACAATTGTATACACTGTGAAACAGTAGCCTTTCCGATCGTTATTTCGCAATTTTGTACTCAAATTTTAAGTTTGCCGTCAGTTATCCGCTTATACACCACGCTAGATAGCATGGCTTGCCCCTAGAATCAAAATCGTTACGGTCGAGGAATCGACAAGGCGACAGCTATTGGCTAAGGCAGGGCTGGCCAACCTTTTCGGCCAAAGGGCCACATTCGATCGATGAACTTTTGCGCGGGCCACTAACCGCGCGAAGCGCGAAAATTTTTTGAAATTCATAGGTCAATAATATTGTCACTTGACTATATTGCGGGCCTGCTGTATATCACTGAGCTATGTTTGCGAGGACTGGGCTATTCGGCGCATGGAGATAGCGATATGGAAAGCTGTGACCAACACGCGTCAATCATTTCGTGCCTAGGTTTCACGGTGGACGGTCTTACTGCGAGCGCAAACGCAAGGTCGCATAAGTTGAACGACACTTTGTCTCGCAATCGCGAATATAGTTAGACTTTGATACATTAGGTGTTCTTCCATTTTCACAAAAGGGCAACAATATTAAAAACAAGAAATCGAGTGACAACATATTGCGCTAAGCTTGTAGAAAATTTTTACCTTTGATAAATCTATCGTAAATTATGCTGCTTTGTTGTAGTGTACGAAGATGTACCAATATGTGAATGGCTGATGGACCTGTCAATGCGTCGGAACTGGTATTTTAGTCATCACATCTCAAGTATTGCGGCCGGACTATTCAAATTTTTGGTTGGCCTTGCAAGCTCAAAATCTGTGCAATCCATTTTTGATGATATTAGAAATTTCGGAAATTACCTCGCGGGCCACTCAAAACCTTCTCGCGGGCCACATGTGGCCCGCGGGCCACGGGTTGGCCGGCCCTGGGCTAAGGGATAGAATTGTGACGTAGCAAGCAAATGACGTGGCATTTTATCTCTCATGACGCAGTCTCATCGCAATGTGTTCGGATAACAGTTCACTGCTCATTGAGCGGTGCTCAAGTTCAGACGACCTAAGTAAATGTAATCGCGAGCAATTATGATTACTTTTCTATCTAATCCTAATCGCAATCACTGGTTGGGGTTGTTTTATGGTATTCATGGTGTTTGTCGGCTACTATAGTCATTATCACCAGGTCGATATTCCTTATTTTTGATTCTGTAGCTACAGACTTGTAGCACGGCCCACTTCTACGCTTTTTTAAGACACTGATGAGATGATGCGTGTACCTTTATCGTGCGATTACCATTTACAAAACCTACAAAGTACTTGGATGAAAAGAGGTGAGGATTCTGGAATGGCCGGACACCCATCACTCTCAACGATAATCCCGACGACGTCCGGAAAAATGGCGGGAAAGTCAATTGCAGGGATGGTCACGCTGTAATTTCCCGGTTCTGAGCTGTCAACGAATGTGGTTTTTAAAAATTATATGTATAGCTGTTAATTTTATTATCTTGCAAACAGGCGAAAACAGGAGTAGGCCTATACCTGTAAGTTCCATTGAGGTAATCCTTGCGATTGGTAATTTCCTCAAACTCCCCAGTCGTTGCATTGTAAAATTGGCGATTCAATTCAAGCTAAGAGTACAATGTTGATATAATCACTGGCGGCCTGCAGTGGTATATTGCCACCAACTAGGGAATCTTGGTGGATTCATTCATTTTCTTACGCTACAGCTCGCGCGTAGTTAATATTTATGCAGGCACAAGCATTTAAACTTGCACGCTAATTTCGGATATCCAACCGTTGACAAATTAATTACAGTACTCCGTTATAATCAACTCATATCACCATTGGTACATGCAGTCAGTGACTCGTCCTACAGGACCGAATAATTTCTGAAATCATCTAATGGCTAACTCGTATTGACTGTGCCCCAGCGAAAGGGGGTCTCCAGCCTCCTCCTCGCCATCTGGTTCGCGTAAGCGGTGTTTCATAAAAGCCTCTAACCAGTGGGCCGTGCTATAAGTCGACAGCTCGGGAATAGTAAAAGATAATCCATGTCTGGCGTAAAATATCATTGTTGTCGAAACACCATTAATACCAAAGAACTCTGTCTCGTATAAGGTTATAAGGTTATATGCGTCTGGATAATTTATTCTACCCTGACAATCTAGCTTCTCATAGCAATAAATTTCATTGTGGCCCAGCAAGCAGCTTTGTGATCGCTCTTATTTTACAACTGGCACAATGCGACAGGTGGAGCAGATGGGTCAGATTTGTTGAAGCCCCGATATGTGACGGAATCATATGCAATCAAGAACAAAATATCGCGAATGCATTCGAACAACCACAAAGAAATAGTTAGGTGAGTCACATTACTGCATAGCCGGTCTAGAGCCGTATTTAGAGAATGAATGTCAAAATTAAGAAATCATGGTAGGCCTATATTCTTATCTGTTATACGTGGATGACATGCCCATCCTGGCGCTATAGGCAAGACTGCGAATAGCAATCCCTAACAACCGAAAATGTGTCAAAACGTCATAGTACTTACTGTGGTTGCTGTCCATAAAATTTGATGTTTATCCTTCATATTTTCGCCGGTAACCGAAAATGTGAACTGAGCAGGAGCACCCTTTGCTATGCGAAAAATTTCGTCGTCACCCACTGCAGACTGAGATTTGGCGATAGTCCATGAGCATTCTGAAGACACGGGAGTATGCGAATAAAACGCTGCTAGTAGAAAGACGCACTACACACTTCTATGTCTCAGACGGCTAATATTGACTATCATCGTTGTGTAGGGTTTAGTCTGAGGCGCTCAGCAATGAAGTACTAGTACTTTTTCGAAGTGTTCAAAGTGGAGTTACTCTCCTTATAGTTCTTACTCAATTAAACCTGATTTCCCACTACCTTTACTTCAGACTCTTTAATTCAGCTTGGCGATATTTTGTGACTTACTTTTCGCAAGTTGTAGTTTGTCAAATAGGAGTATTATGTTCTCTCCATTAATAACATAACGATATACAAAGAAATCCAGGGAACATTCTCACCGCGACCGAGATTGTCTGTTTATTTCTGTGCTTCATGCATCGCAGATGCTTGCGTGATAAATATATACTATACTCTTAATTTACGTAAATCAGCATTGCCATAACTATCGTGGGATAAATGAGAACGGCAAGCTCGTCTCGGGCATATCAACCTCGTCCTGTTCGCCGTCGTGACGAGCGATATGTTTGCATAAGTGTGGTAAGTTTTTCAGTTAGGGTTAGGACTAGGTTGTGTATTTATTGGAGTGTTTTGATTTCAGTTTACCGTATTCGTATTCATATTCGTAAGACATTGTGTCAACTTATTAAAGATTCGAGAGACGCAAAGAAGGTTGTGCTTTCTCTTGCATTGGTTACGCCTTGAACACTACCGAAAAATTACTCCAGTGTGACCTTACATAACGTAAATTGCCTGGAAACGCAATATGAATCGCTATGTCTTGTATAAGTTAGGACTTTAAAAATACGCTGGTGTGACCTAACAGCAACCAATTACTCAGTGATTGCGTGTTTTATCGATCCTCTATTGTTACATCACAATTAAAGCGATAGAAAACGCAGCGAGAAGAGCTCACGGCGTACTTTGTCGTAAACTAGTAGTAAAGTAATCTAACAGCAATTTTTCTCTGTTCCATATACTGCTCACAGTGTCCCGGGCTCATGTAACCAACCGTGTCATCTTGTATGATTATAATCTAGATAATTCTAGTTGTCTAATTAGACGAAATTAGAGCAAAACTCCAGTAATTTAGTTCGAATCTAATTTCTGAAATGTTTCTATATAATTTAGTTCGTATCAAATAAATGTTTTCCTGAAAATGCCTCTTGGTCCACGGCATTTTACAGCAAGTTAACAAGAATAGCATATCCCTCTTAAGTAGGGAGATCCAGTGCCAAGACGCCATCGCATTGCCTATACCGAAAAGTCATAGTAGTTATTGTGACGAATGATATACATACTGGCATAGTCGCTTGCAACCTGCTACAAACTTCTAGTTTCGATCAAAAACAGAACAGCAATTTCCCGAGGGCGAAAAAAAGATCGTTAACACGCCCTTGTTCTTTTTCAAGCCCTCAACTACATCAAGGAAAAACGGGAAGTTTGCTTCAGATCTAACCAAAGAAAAGAGGATGAAGACATGAAGTGGAAAGATATTTTGCAGCAGAGCGTGAGAGCATGGACTGTGATATTCCGAGTTACTGGACAAGGGAAATCATTTTCCTCATCTCAGAGCAGCTGCTCCGTCGGAATGAAGTCACCAGCCATGCAAGAGAACTAGTGCGATTCGAGCCAAGTTTGGTGTACACTTGTACAGACATTAACTATGATTTGATATGAACAAAACATGAATTCTGCTGTATTTCTTTCTCATATAGAATTTCATTCAATTCCCACGTTTTTTCGAATTTAGTAATTCTAATTTTAATCTAATTTGGAAAAAATTGAGTGATAGTACATCAAATTCTAATTTAATTTTGAAAAATGGTGTAGCTCTAATTCTAATCCTAATTTAGAAAACCTGAGCATATTGTATGCTGGAAAGATTGTGTAGCTCTAATTCTAATCTAATTTAGAAAACCTAAAAATTTATCATAAGTCGTCCAAGTATGCTTCTCACAACTGTGATGCACTGAGATTACAGTGCGGATAAATCCTTATACATACGCGACGCCGCCTCCCAAGTCCAAGTTGCATCTTCCTGACACCTCGCGTTTAAAACGGAGCGGTTCGGATATACGAATTCACGTCTACAATTGAATCCGCAGCAAGCTGTATCGTTTGAGCTCGCAGGATGAAAATAAGATGCGTTGCAGCCTAAAATGCGATGCTTGGCTCAGTTGCTGTTATTTATGGTATTCGTGGTTTTTGGCAACTTCTATGGTCGTTTAAACCAGGCCAATTTCCTCCATTTTCATACCACAGATGCCGACTTGCAGCACGGCCCACTTCCAGACTTTAATAAGACACCGCTTACGCCTGGGGCGGGCAACTTTTTCAGTCGGCGGCCGGATATGAGCGAATGAATACTCGGCAGGCCGGATTCGTGAATCGGTACATTAAACGCGTACTTATCCACCTATACAAGAATTAATCGTATCTATTGTCAATTTTAAGTTTGAAGCATAGAAACCAAAACTGTATTCAAAAATTTGTTAACGCAATGTATTTCAATTGTTGTGGAAGTCAGTGAGACATCTGTGGTCGATCAAAGTTGTGTTAACAGGTTCTTTGAACACTGACTGCATGTCGCACACAAAGAAGAACTAAAAATCACTATTATTTGTGTCCGAAAAAAGACTGAATAACCTACAGCTACTATAATTTGAGGTAGTTTGCAAGTAGTGGCGAATTGCAGCTGGCTGTGACCGCGGTCCGTATGTTGCATGCATTTAGTATAATGTAATGTAAACGAACAAGGGGTGGGTATTTTTCCTAATTGACCAAGGTATCAATTCATTACGGTTGCGTACATGCGTTAATGCCGGTAATGCAAGCCTGTCCGTCTTGACGAACTTGCGCGTGAACTTACGCGTAAGCTCCATACCTGCACTCAACACACACACACAAACACACACACCAAATAATAACCTGCAGTCACTATCATTTGACGTAATAAGCAAATAGAGGGGGTTGCTGCAGACTGTGGCCGCAAGCCACATTATTATGCACAACCGGAAACTCTCTGCGGGCTGGATCCGGCCCGCAGGTTGTATGTTGCCCGTCCCTGGCTTACGCAGATGGCGAGGAGTGACTAGATAAACCTCTAACACAGTGGTTCCCAAAGTTGGTGCCCTCCTGGGGGCGTTCGCGAGTGTGATGGGGTGCTGGCTATAAAATTGGGCGATATGGGGGCGCTGAGAGCAAATGGGGGCACTGAAAGCAAATAGGGACGGTGTAGGTTTGGAAGGCTACTGTTGCGTAGTGTTGAAACGGTTGATCAATAAAGCAGCTAAATTCGCAGTAAAATTGCAGAATCGATTTATTCAGGGCAATTTTTGGTCGCCCGTTTATTTATCCAGCTGTACCGTACTGGAAAAGTCCATTGTTACATGACAATAATCATGTTGTTGGACTAATTTAGCAGTTGGGAGTATCCCTGAAAAGCGTGGTTCATTGTGAGCTGACTGCTGTGAGAACTACGAAGTATTTGAGCAATTATTGCTCGCTGTAATAAGGTGTAATGGCTTTTTAAGAGAAACTGTCTTGCGTGATTTTATTCTCTGTTTCAAACGATCGTGGTTTTTCCATAGTGAAGCAACTGTGGCCTTCCACATATAGTGTTCTCGTTGCGGGAAATGACATCGCTTCTACTTGACGGCAGGGTTGTAATGACTCAAGTCATGACTCAACTCGAGTCCGACTCGAGTCACGATTTTCTGATGACTCGACTTGACTCGAGTCATTTTCTCAAAATACGGAAATGACTCGACTCGACTCGAGTCAATTGGTGTATTGACTCGACTTGGACTCGAGTCATTTCGCATGACTCGAACCAAGTCATATGACTCGAGACTCAGACGGCCAAGACCGACTTTTCATTGTAATTTCGAAGAATAGTAAAGTAACCACACTAAGAAGAAGACACTAGGAAGATTAGTATATTGTAATTGCGAACCATTCGATATCACCATACAGACCTATAAAAAGTCGGTTGACAAGACTTTAACTGGAAACTGAGCAGTCAACAAAATGACTTGGACTCGACTCGAGTCATATTGCCATGACTCGGACTCGGACCTCTGCTCAATGACTTGGACTCGGACTTGACTCGGTGGTGAATTGAAAATGACTCGACTTGACTCGAGTCAAAACTATAAAAGTGAGATTGACTTGTGACTCGGAGCCTTGTGACTTGGTTACAACCCTGCTTGACGGGCATATTTTCCAAAATTTTTGAGTAGAATATATCAGTTCTTAGTAATGATGGAACCTGATAAAGGTGTGATAACACTCATAACAGTGCTTAGAGATAGCACGCACAAGCACATGCTGTCGGGGCGTTTCATTGATGTTGAAAAATAGACAGCAGGGCTGTGTTGCATTGCCACAGATACGAAGGATGCTCTTGCCCGCATTGTGAAGTCATGTAGTGCGCCCATAGTTACGTCATTCCATTCACAATGCTGTTCTAGCAATAGAGAGGGCCATCCCATGATAGAGAGTTAGTCAAGTGTCAGAATTTGAACAGTAAATGTCTATTTCTGTCCCTTACACGGCTGTCTAGAATGCTTCGCCATCATGACACTCGCTATTTCCTCCAGATGCCGTGTGACAATACCTTGTCGCTTGTACGACTTGTAAATTATTCGAAGATTTGCGGGGACGTGATGTGGCCCTACTGACAGACATGCACTGTTCTCGACTTGAATTTGACGAAATCTGGGGACGGGCCAGATCACGCTATAATTTTTGGCTTTCCATCGTCATGAGGCAATTTCAGGATAGATTACGTTTTTTTTTTCAGAGTCGTAAAGCAACCGGAAAAGACATCTATAAGTTCCGATGCCGGTAGTTTGACTTCAAAAACAGGTTTCTTGGAATTGGAAGTAGTGCGCAGAATTAAA
This sequence comes from Botryllus schlosseri, assembly GCF_051294905.1. NCBI lineage: Eukaryota > Metazoa > Chordata > Ascidiacea > Stolidobranchia > Styelidae > Botryllus > Botryllus schlosseri. Next base: position 18,438,370 of record NC_137245.1, on the reverse strand, counting down.
AACGCGAATACCTGCGTGACTACTCCCAAAAGTGTAGAAGTTCGCTCCCAAGCACCCCTGTTTGAGCACACAAATACGAGGCAACGGACAAGTTGAAACTTCCTACAAGCACGGAAGATTACTCGGAACTAGGACTGGGCACAATGATTCGAGTACTCGAATCTGAATCGAGTATTAATTTTAATGATTCAAGCCGAGTAGTAAAAGACGATTTTTCCGAGTACTGAAGTACTCGCTATTGAAAGATAATTTACTAACGAGAATTATAGTTGTGATACTATTTTCCATCGAGTAAGCCTTGAAACCTTGATTGGCCGCGTCGCAGCATACGAGACATAGTACAAAGCTACGAACGTTTCTGGAAATAACACATTTCCGAAGTCTTGATCATCTCACGACATTGTCAACAAGTGCAATGAAATCGGTATGGCCGAAAAAATATCAAAGTATCTTTAATGCGACGGCATTTGTTCTTTGTGGTGACATAAAAGGTACATATTTGAACTTTGATACATTAAATTCTCTGATGAAGTCATAATGAGCGATACTAGAATACTCGACTTGACTCGATGCATAATACGTGATTCAGAATCGAATCACTCAGGTACTCGATTTTGCCCAGCCCTACTCGGAACTAAATTTCGTAGACACTAACATTCGACTTGAAGCGTAATGGGTGGTGAAACATCATTCACAGTACAGCCTCCGCTGATCACCGTAACTTGCTGACCGTTGTCGCTTAGAGTGACTGAACGAATTGTTATACTGTGGCTACCAGTTGACGAGCTGTAAATAAAACAGAGCTAAAATGCGGTACTGCGCTTGGTATTGTCGGATTGACATTTGACATACCTCGGAGTTCCTCGTGGATTGGATAATGTTTCTTCGAGAGCACCGCTACTTGAATATCGTCGAACGGAAAGGTCGGTCTGATAGAAAGGTATCGTTTAAGTCCGACCCCTGTGCAGAAGTGGTCAATACCTATTGGGTTCATGTTTTGACTAGGACAAGTCAAAGTTGCCTGTTTGTACTGAGACACAAGTGGATATGCTATCGGACTGTTCATAGACCTGGACAATATCGAGTACATGGGTGATTAAAATCCGTGTTGAGCATTAAGCTCCGTGACGATTATCAGAGTACTTACTGACTAACATCAAGCCATAACAGAAGTGTAGGGATGACTCGAGTCACTTATTTGTATGACTTGACTCGAGTCACTTTACAAAAATGACTTGAATGGATTTGACTCGGCGTCTCAGAAATGTGGATTGACTCGCAATTCGGAGCAAAATTTACGCGTCAATTTTAAGTCATCTAGTAACATTGTCGATAAAAATGGCTGATCATGCATATATTCGGATTGTTTGCGATACGCTGGTGTGACCTGTGAGAGTGAGCAATCTCTTAATCATGGTGCGTTTCACTGGGCCTGCATTGCTTTATCACAGATAAATTGACCGCAAACGAAGTGACAAACTCATTGCTGAACTAGAACTTGTCAATACACGAGGCATTTTTTGCAATCCTTCCCATGCCACTAACAAAAGATACCACCACAATTTGGAAGGGGCGATGCAGACTTTTACAAGCTACCCGTTCAGTTAGTTGATGGTTGTTTCTGCGCGGTAGTCTAAATCATGCGCTGTCGATTATAGGCGGAGAAGCCTGTCTAATGGGGTTATCTACGGATGCTAATCGTTGTAATTCATACACGTATTCCATGACTGTAATAACGCAATAACACGCTCAAAATGGATACGAAATTTCGAATGAAGATAGCTGACAAATAGTGTAGCAAGCAACAGCAGCATGCAACATGCAACTTGATGAAGATAGCAGGCACGTAGTGCAGCAACAGCAACATAAGGATTGATGAAGATAGCAGGCGCGTATAGTACAGCAATAGCAACCAGAGGTGGTCCGTAACGAAGTACTTCTACTTTTTGAAGTACTTGAAGTAGATTCTACCTACTCACACTACTTTTTAAGTAGTTATGATTTTATACTACTTCTACTTCTACTTGACAGTTCACGGTTTTGTAGGCAAAAATAAGCGTATAATTCCTACTTACTTGTGAACCCCCACTCCTATTTCCACTTGAGTAGAAATTCCGGCGTTACTTTTACTTCTACTTGAGTAGCCACGGTGACTACTTTGACCACCTCTGATAGCAACATACAACTTGATGAAGATAGCTGACACTTGGCACAGCAAAAGCAATATACGGCCGATGAACGTAACAGAATTAGGATTAAGGTAAGCAAGGAACCAAAGTAAGATTTGCAATTAATTTTGCGTCAACGTAAATAACCAACAAATGGTTGTCCGAAGCGCTTTATATAGCGGTAAGAACAGCTGATCTGAAAAGGCTTGATTACAAATGATTACTAAAAACAAGATTTACAAATGAAATGCGTAAGGGCAAACAACTAACTAACTAAGTAACTAACTAACCAACCAACGTTTTTTTCTCGAGTTGTTCTAGCTCTAGTTCTAGTTGCGGAATTTGAAAATTGAGTAGTTCTGGTTCTAGTTTTAGTTGCACATTTGAAAAAAATATTCGCTGCCGAACAACTAGAAAACACTTGTCGTCGTTTTGGGCGAATTGAAATGCAGGTGTTCTGTTGAGTGGTGTGTGTGTAGCCAATACTAGCCATTGCTCGCTTAGAGCCATCAATGCTAGCGGTGGAGTAGCCAGCGTGTGGCTTTTTGGGGTAGCAATATCTCCCATTTCAAACTCGAAACCCAATTCTTTGGAAATGTCGATCCAATGTCTGATATTTCCGATAAAATTAAAATTAATGTGTTGACTATGAGCATAAAATCCAGTTTTGTACGCTTCTTGACCTTTAATAACTTGGGAACCCCACGTCACAGATGGGCAACTATTCTTGTGAAAATGACAGGCAGGAAATACGTTGACGAGCCAAGTGGAAAGTTTGCACTGTATTCTGCGGTGTATTAATTTTAAATAATTCAAAAATTGAAAAAAAATGAATTACGTGGTTAATACAGGCTTCTGGGTGAATGTGTTACTATTAACTATTAGGCAATTAAGAATTTAAAGTTTAAGTACAAAAATTATATTTATCCCACATAATTATTCAAAACAATGGTAAACAGGAAACATTGTTAACTATTTGTAATCACCCCGACCCCTATAGACGCGTCCTTCCATCAAGACACAAATATGTATGGGATGTTACAGCTTGGTCACTATCTCGAGCGGTGTGTAGCTTGCTAAAATTGCCCCGTTGTTTTGGTAATTTCGCTGGCAGGTTTTCCAAATTTGTCTTTTCGCAGCCTTAGACGAATGACTGCGTCCTTATGTCGTAATCCCAACTTGAATTAATCCATGTTATATCAAATTTATTTTGAATATAGATTACGCCAGGCATCGGCTACCCCTGGCACGCATGCCAACAGTTGCACGCAAGATGTTTTTCAAGGCGCGGTTAATGATTTGATGTTCATTATTATAACCGAGTTTCTTGCAAAAAGTGAAACAAAAGTTTTTAAAATGGAAAAAGCTCAAAGTTGAATCCAAATAATATCGTGAATCAACATGAAGTAGGGTCTTTTGAGACATATTTTATTTTCAAAATTTTCAGCTCACTTCCCGCGTATAGTCCGTATTTGGCCCGCAGGTCCGTATTTGCCCTACGCCAGGGCTCTTCAACCGGGTTTATCGTACACCCCAGGGTGCACCAAAATTTAGAAAGGGTGTACCACTCAGATGGGGTGTACTGGGTGTACTGGGGTGTATCAGATCCGCAATAAAATGGACCAGTGACTATCTATCACAAATAGACAAGTTTATGCTTCAGAACATGTTGACCGGGTGTGCAATATCGTGCAATGTTCTTATCATCTGTGTACGCAGCTTGCAAGTCTGGCCATTCCAAACCTGGACGACAAAAGTTGGAACCACCACATTCCCAAATCTTCTTAAATTTGGTACATGCATAGATGAGTTAATATCGAACACTAATAAACTATATTTGATGAAAATTGAACTCCGGGGTCAAAAGATGCGTCATTTTGAAAATTGACGATTTTCTGCTCATTTAGATCCCCGGCATCCAGGTTTTATCAATGTAATATTCGAAAACGTGTAAACAGATGTTGGCTTACGGTTGAGATTTGACACTCGGTTAGCGGACTAGCCAGTCTAATGGTCTATATTCCCAAGTGGTATCAAATGCCATGCGGTGTAGGGTTAAAGGTTAAATTGAGGCGAAACTTGATCGATGGTCTAAAATCGGGCAAGCGTTACACAATTTAGAATGAGAATTGTTCAAAACCTTATAAAATATTCAACCGAGTAGGGTATCATGAGTAAGACCTAGCTTTTAGGACAATTTTTCATAGCTGTGTTCAATTTGGGTTTTTTGACGGTAAGGTGAGGAAATCGCAATCTCAAAAGCACGCTGCATTTGTGCATGGAAGGGCGTAAGTTTGAAATATGGTATACCGATAGTTCCCATATTGTTTGGACTCAACACACCTGGACTCAACACACCTTTTTAAGCTCAACTTATATTCATCACGCCCCCTGACGACAATACGTCATGTTTTAACAACCTTTCTGAAACCAAGAGCTGTTTCTTGGGTACTTATTAGTGAGACGGGCTACCCACTACTCCCGCCGTTTACCCGCATCGATGTTGAATTTTCTTACGTTGACATTCAGAGTTATATCGGTAGAGTTTTTGCTCCTTATCAAAAAATATAACTTTTGATGTCGAAGCGGAGAAATTCAACAACGGACGGGTAAACGGCGGGATCTTGTATTTTTCGTTTTTAATAATAGTGTAATCTGAGCTCCACGGTACAAATGCGAACCGCATCCCCATAAAGAAAATCCACGTCGGAAATCGTGCGCGTCTGACGAATGAAGTTTATCTGGTACGTTTGGGCGATTCCAATGTATATAGTGAGATTATGCCTTCAATCCTGATGGGAGGTAACAAATAACAGCATGCAACAAAGGGATTAACAAAAACTAGAAGATGCATCATCATTAATTTTGTGCCCAAAATTTTTGAAGACACCCCCTTCATCAGCTCTACAGGTAATCATGTCATGTCGGCTGATAATAGGTAAATATTTGACAGTGATATACGAAACAACCATTATTACCGAAGAAATTAATTTTCCAGTTGAAAAAATTTTTCCCACTTTGCGCGACTAGAAAAGGAATCCAGTTAGCTTTTCCTACAATTCCTAGCGTTAGTACTGGCAATTTTTGAGCATGTATAGTAAGCCTGCGGGGATTTTCTGTTTGTGCAATTAGAAATTTTTATACACAAGGAATATCTTAAAAGTCGGTGGTGGCAGAGACCACCACAAGGGGTCTCCGCTGTGCGAAGTTCCCAGTATAATCAATTTAAGGTGAGTATACGACGTACAGATGGGCCATGACACTCTCCGCCGGAATTCGGCCCTATGCTATATATATAACCGAAATACGGCTGTGAATGGCAATGAGATTGAACACTCCTGGATTACGCTTACTATAAGGAATCAGTATGTTATGCGGTCAGGGGTGTACGAGCTTCGAGCAAACGCTAAAGGGTGTACCAAAAGGTCGAAGAGCTCTGCCATACGCTAATCTACAAGCCTTCGGGAACCCCTAACTTTCAGTGAGTCACAAAACAAAAGTATCGCACATATGTGTTGTAAGCTGTAGGACTACCAGTAAAGCTAGTCAGGCAGACTTGTGTAATGGTCAAATTACAAACGTTTTTTTGAGTAGTTCTAGTTCTAGTAGCTAATTTTGAAAATTAGGTGATTCTAGTTCTAGTCCTCGTGGCGGATTTTGAAAATCGGGTAGTTCTAGTTATAGTTATAATTGTGAGGTGAGTTTTCAAAACAGAGTAGTTCTAGTTCTAGTTCTAGTTGCGCTTTTTGAAAATGCAGAAGTTTTACAAGTCTAGGGAGTTGGGATGCCTCGCGTAGAGAACCACCAACAAAGTTTCTTTCTACTTTTATTCGCACACAGTTCATGTTAATTGACATCAGACTGATATAATTGATAAATACCGTGGGCACCATCGCTTCGTCACTTTTGCAATAGTGGCTGAATATAAGTAAGACACATTTCCTATATGAAATCCAACGACTTTATGCACGAGTACGTTTGGGAACGATTGACAGGAAGATTGGCAACGCAAATTTTACACGGTGGGTTGCTTCGCAACAGTAATGTAGTCGCAAACAACTTACCTCGTTCAGTTTCCACGTGACCCGGTCTGCAGTAGTTAATTGCTCACCCGACACCGATACATTCAACGTAGCAGGCGCCCCGCTAGCTCTTATATATACGGTTGGTTCCAGAGGAGCCCAAGTACATTCTGTGCATCGACAATAATAATTGAGTCAGCCTGGACAGGTCATAAATACGTTGCAAACGACCGACTGTAGCATCATGAGAAAGACGAGTTGGCGCGACTGTGACGAACTCAGCAACGGCGAGAACAGAAGTAAAAGTGGCTGGGTTCAAATATTTGATGAGTTCAAGGGAACTATCAAGTTTTTGTTGGCATTGGAGTCACTCACATGTACCATAGACCAAACTAAGGAAAAACTCCTTCAATGAGACACAAGCAATTCCGAATTCGCATTTCTTTACAACTGCAATATTTTCCTCTGCAGTCCACATACCGCTGGTCCGCGGGATTATAAGGACATGATTATTCGGCGCCGTCCTTTCGACACCTGAACTTATTCATATTGAAGGTTCCTCTCATATGCGCGGCTCCTTTTTGGTCAAGTTTGATCCTGGCGCTCTTTTTGGCACCGGCCCTAACGGAGACACATACTTGCCGAACATTTATATGTCTTGGAGCGTCCGAGCGCGGAGACGCTTAGCGCTGGAGTGACGGTGCCTTAGTCCCCGCGCATCCGCGGGTTGCAGACCTCTAGACCAGTGGTTCTCAAACTTTTTTTAGACACGCCCCACTTTATGACAGTAAAAGAGTCTGCGCCCCTTATCATTTCACCACAAGATTCAACCAGAATGCTAGCAATCCCAACGGATAGTTTGATGGCATGGAAGGTTATAACTGTTGATGAGATAATTGTCAAATATGACACCAGGACTAAACACACAGAAATAACTATGAATATGAGGTAGCCTAAATCGCGCAGAGCGCAACAAAATCAGTTAACCGCAGCTTCGCGCCCCCTTCAGATGCTTTCACAACCCCCAGTTTGAGAACCACTGCTCTAGACTGAAGCATTCCAACTACCCTTATCTCACAATTGCAAACACGGTTGGACTCACATTCTGTAAATCATAGGCTTACGTCGTTGTTTATTTTATTAGGAAGGGAGCACGATATTTATAGTGACTCTAAGCCGCGGGTTTGAGTGAAAATAAATTGGAGTTGAATAAATGTACACCTAAATACTCTGCGACATGTTATTTTACGAGATTTCATAAAATTGGATGGGACCTTGTCTTCTCTCGCCCCCGGCAACACCGATGGATCTAAGTCTTCGATTTAACATTGCCTACCATACATCGTTAAAATTCATTTATACTGCTACTATTCTTACCCTGTCCATGAACATGATAATGAACTCCAAAGAAGAATAGCCAGGTTGTTAATGAAGTCATCAGGTCACTTTCCCGCATAGATCGTTTTATCGGCAAAGATTCAACTATCCCAATTAATATAAGACTAGCAAAACCACTGTAATGCACTTCCAATACGTGGTATGGTACAGTAAAGATGGCAGAAAACAAATTTCAATAAATATTGCACTCTAAGGTATTGGGATTTCTTGGTGATCACGAGTGCCTTGCACGGGTTGCACTGCACAAGTGCACATGCATACCGAAAGACAGCTTAAATCTTCTAAAATTGAGAAAAATGTTCGATCTTCCTGTTTTAGTAGAACCCTTGCACTTCAAGTCTCATCCTTACATTGCAAGGTTTGAGTCGCATAACCGAATCATTCGTCTTCGAGACAAGAATGCAATAACAAAACCGCCAATAAGTCCCAAATCCATGTAATCGACTAAACCATACAGTGGCATGTCTCATAACGAGAAGGCCTAATATGAAATTTGTCCCGTATAACGTGTTAAATACAGCATCGAATTTGCTTGCCTTGTAGATGGTAAACTCTATTAAAATAGGAGATATGGTATAGAATAGATGTGGTTAAGATAAAGGGTAATTTCTATCCCGCAAATCTAGGATAAATCCAAGCAATGATGTTGCAATTTACACTGCCCCTGTGTGTGATACAACACTGTCACCAGCAACCGGAGAGCAATGAAATTTGGCATTATACCGAGCATGCAGTGCTAGAGATGCTATGTATATCTGTGCTAGTCGGACTAAGCTGTCCCGCACTTATTCTGGAACCGGTTCTACAGAACCACCAATGACAATTTGTTACAGAAAAATATAGCGTTTGTGATAGCTGGCTGACGAAAATTTCAATCCCCCGCCGATCTCTACCAACTATATGCGAACAATCTGAACACATAAAATAACACTGGAATATTCATCGGAGTTGTATGTCAAGAACTATTCCAGTCTTCATAGAGTAGCCGACTTAATCTAATTACGTGTAGTAGCCCTAACATGGCCATTGAACACATGAATGTATTGAAATGGAATTGATCTCACCTCACATTTCGTTCTCACACAAAACTACACGATATCTATCGCTTTATAGCCAACTCGTGACTAAAAATGAATCATACACATAGGCTACTGCAGCGGCATCGCGACTCGTGCTTACATATACTGTACGATACCAATTGCTCTCAATATGACCGGTGCATTTTCACGAATCAGTCACTGATATGTGGTTTTGATATAGCCCAGAGGGGAATTAGCCGATTCAACGCTTTGGTGAGAGAAGAGTGCGTTGTAACGTATGCCGAGACCACCGAGACAGGATAGTCGCCAACAACGCTTGATACATGACAGATTTACACTCGTTTCAAAACTTCGTTCCACATTTGTGTGGTTTCGCTGCATGCTTGCTCTATATCAGTGTTGGGAGCAAATAATTACCTTCGAGTCACAAGACATATCGAGTCATTGTAAATTTTGACTCAAGTCAAATCAAGTCACTCGAGTCAAGTCAAATCACTTGATATTCTGAGGTGGTTCGGATCAAGTCCAGTCAGTTTGAAATTTCGAAGTACAGGGCATTGCATTTTGCAACATGATTTAAGTACAAATTGAGTCACTATTTATTCATATTCTAGTACCGAATATTGAGTAAATTATAATTGAAAGGGTTTTTTTATCATTCAGAAGTAATGGTACTGTTAAACTACGTATTGGTAACTGTATAGTCTCAGTCCATATTATTATCAACCAACATAGAGCAGAGAATATGAATCCTCAGGAAGTTGATACTAATTGATATAGTGCAATACACGACACGTCGAGAAGATATAATGCAAGCCTGCACCAGTTTTGAATTTGCAGCACAAAAATTGCGATACCATGAAAAGATAGGAAGGTGTCTAAACGACTAGGAGTAGTCTTTGAAATCAGACACCCACCTTGGACTAGGAGATGTAAAGAGGAGGTATGCATCGGACTGAAAGTAAAAGAAGAAAATATTAAAAGGCAGGCGACAAAAATGAGGTGGCATGTCACGGAAAGCGAGATCGTTAGGTAAGATCTTGGTCCTGAAATCTTGATATGCGCATTTTGTATTGTCTTTCACATTAAAAGGTAAACGCATGAAATCGCGCGAAGAAAACTTTCAAGTTGAATATATCTCCTCCTTCAAAAACGACTAACAAAATAATTTGGGTCCCCTTAGAGCGTCCCCTATTGGACGGTTTCGGGTGCGGCAGTTACGGTTCTGGTAGCCCGTATAACTTTTGTGTACATTATGGCCGTCCGTGGTTCCGCGCACGTCGTGAAACACAATAATTGATGATAAAATGAAATTATGGCTATTTTAATCTTACAATAATACGACTTGCCGAAGTACCGCAAATCTACATCAAATACACTTCAGTATGAGTTTAATAATATGCACCCTTTTGAACGCAATATGACGTATGATCCTGCTGGAATGCTTGGTTACTTCGGCCTTAACTTCCAGTTATTACATAGTCGAAAATATTTTCGTTGCTGTAAGTCGTAGGTTGTCATCATAGGCGTAGCCGGGAGACAAAACAAAAGACATTTTTCCCCTACCATTTTCGATTTTTACATTGTGAATCCGTACGTGTCATTATACGTCTCATCAGAGTCGGCTGGAAAGCTTGATGTAGCCTATGTTTTGAGCGAATAATATAACACTTAAGTAAATTCTCACTAAATCTACAATTTCCAAATAGCTCTGTGGCCCATCTGTAAATGCTCCTGTGGCCCACCAGTGCACCCCTGTGCTAGAGTGTGGCGAACGATCTTTCCTTTTTCGAAGGTAGCACTAGATCGTATTGACTGGGAAACACTGTCTTATACATGCGTGTGTTTGCTCACGGGAACCTGGGCCTTTCAGAAGTTCACATAATCACATCATCCCTAGAGGCCGAAATATTTTCAAAGCTGAGCGTGTGCGGTGATTGATGTATATTTGTAGTCCCGAATAAGATAACCAAAACAAGTAATTCCCAACCAAGTGATACATGCATGGTACGGAACATTCGTATGTGTGCATGTATACAAGCATGTTTCACAACTGTGCGAAGGCTTTACAACAGGTCCCCAATAGACCCGAAGCAAGTTGGTAGGGTTGTTACTCTAACACGGCAAAATTCTATTGATTCAGTAGAGCTTTTCACGACACTGCTTTTTATTCAATAATCTTTCTTTTTTGTCAGCATAATGAAGAGTGTGATAAAAATTTGAAATGCAAGAAAGTTTGATCAAGGATGTTAAGACTACTGTATAAACTCGGTTATTCCACAGTGTAAACAGACGTGCCTTATTTGAGTCACCTTTTCCGAATGAGGTGACCTGACTCGACTGATTGCTCTAAAATGACTTAACAAGACTGATTCTGGGAGTTCCAGGGCCACACCACTGTAGGACACTATGGTATTATTATTCTTCACTGATTTGTACTTCGTTGCTGCATATAACTGTGCTTGCTTCGTTGCAATATAGCCGTCGAATCTGCAAGTTTCTCAATTCAATTGATCAAATGACTTGACTTGACCGAGTCTAAATTTGCAGTGACGTGAATAACTTGTGGCCTGAAGGTGATTTCATTCGAACACTTCCGCATGCCGAAAACGAACGCGTAACGAACGTTCGCACTTTCCTTATATACCAATGCACATTGCACATAGCACGTAGTACGTAGTGGAATCGTACCGGATGCTGATAATTCACAAATCATGAACAAATTGATTTTATGAGAGGTAAAATTGCCATAACTTTGGGAATAAAAGAAATTTGATGAGGATGAAAAATGATGGCAACACACACATGTGCATCGATATGATATGTTTGAATAATAGTCTCAAATTGCTTTTATTGCAACGACGTGATGTACAAATCGGAATATAATACATACGATTAATGAAGACGAATAATATTTATTATTATAATTGATAGACACCAGTCAACATGCAAATCAACGTGGTAACTTGTAATATGCATCATCGTAATGACGTTGGATATAAAAATAACAAATAGGGAGCATAATTAGGATTGTATGTTGGTATAATGAAACGGAACTAATCTTTATATTATATATACATGGGCTATGAATAAGTGTTTTCGAAATTCTGTCCCGCTAGAACTTATTCGGCAAGCAAGGAAATTGCTGAATGCGCCATTCTACTATATTCATGGTGCCCATGCACTGAACTAATATGTCTGTTTACACCAGTGGTTCTTAACCGGTGTTCCATGGATCAGGAGTTCCGTGAGTCGGTCTTAGGGGTTCCGTTGAAGATCAAGACACACACCCCACTTATACATATGGGTGCTGGTAAGTATAGGCGCAACATGCAGTCAAATTGTGACTGCAGTGGTGGTAGGCCTACGTCGTGTGCAGTGACGTACACAGAGGAGCCTGGGTTAGAAATTGACACCCCGACGTTCTCAAATGCCACTTTTATCACCAACACGTTTTAGGTCATTTGTAAGCAATTGTTATCGCGCTGTTGCGTTTCAACCGAACGATATACTATGGAACTTTTCAAGATGAAGCTTCGCATTTTGAACTGGTGCCTGGATGGGAACAGCAGAAGTCACACTGATTCATTATAAGGTTTTCGCTTGGTGTCAATACTAATTTTCATTTACCACTCTTTTGATGCACAGTTCATGATGCACAGTTGTGCGCCAGTAATCTATAGTTATGTGTTAGATGTATACCGTAGTCTAGATGTGTTATCAGGTAGATTTTTATTTTTATGACTCAGCTAGACTTTGGGGTTCCGCGAAGACTTGCAGATTGGTGTAAGTGTTCCTCGCGTTAACGAAGGTTAAAAACCACTGGCGGTCTACAAGGACGACCTATAGCAACGTGATTCAGTACAAAGCTTTATTTTTTCGCACAGGACGGGCGTATGGCAAGATTTGTTAAAATAATGAAAAATACATCATATCAGATAGGCCTACACATATTACCTGATACAGTTCGAATAATACATTCAATTGCTATCGTTGGTTTTGAAAATCGATACTATTGGCGAGATTGCAGTGGTCAGCATCCAACTAAACGAAAACGTTTAGCATAAAATGTACGTGTTAGAAATCTAAGAGCATGTTTAGTGATAAGGCTCATCAAAAGAAGGTATTTAAAGGTTACAAAAAATAATCTATTTAGCCACAGTGTTTTAAATGTCTATATTGCCTCATTGAAGATTTCAATCCACGACAGTAGCTATGTGAATTTCAATGCGTTTGATTCGCGATAGATGCTCCTCTCGTATGCTCGTGATCCGCAGTTCCCGAATCTGAAACTATAGCCAAGGGATAATAACGCTGGCCTGTCGCCATACCCTGCATTTACAATTCATTGAATAGCGCTCAAACAAAAGCAGCCACGCAAAATACAAACCTTTCGAGGTCGTTCCAAAACAACAGCACTTGTAATAGCGAGCTACTGCGACTGCCCCAACGCTTGCGAGTAATAACACAAATATTGGAAGTACAATGGCAAGAACGAACCACCACGGTCGATCTGTAATAAGAAATTTACACTAACTGTAATTTAGCGTTCTGCAAACATTATTGTACTTGTTGACTTTGCCCAACGGAGAGGTCTCATTATATTGTCGAACATGAAACGACTAACATGAAATAACTGGTATATCTCTACACAGTTAGCTATATGGTGGTCGCTCATCCGCACATTCAAGTAGTATACTTGTGTCATATAGCAACGGTTACCTAACTTTTTAGAGCGCGACAAAAATAGGAGTTTTTACCAACATCTTTCGATCCAAGCCTCTTACGTCAACAGAAAGACATTTGTGATCTTAGCAGGCTACGTTTTACAATTATGTATGCAATAGTGAAGGTGCAGACGTCCAATTGTGATACGCTTCACAGTTCTATTAAAAATGATGTATTCCTTAAAAAAAACACTGATTCAGTATGATCGATGACACTGAAATTACAGATTTGTATTATTTTTAATGAAGGATTCTATTGTGTTTTGTGCTCTTTGCGTATATCAATGATTTCATGGTTACATCACTGATAAATTGATCATGGTCCAAAAGTGAGATAAATATAAAATTCATGCATGTACAATTTGATAGTAAATGAGAGGTAATTGATAGAGATATTAGGACAGAGAATTTGGAATCAAAATTTACGTGACAGGCATTTTCTGCAATAGACAGGCGAGTGTAATTGGTTTTTATTTACTCTCTGACAATGTTCACATAAAATTACCATCAATAGCATTTTCGTTTCCATTGGCATCTTGCGTAGCATTCGTAACAGCAGATTGATTTATAGCGATTGTTGATTCGTAGCTTGAAATGTTCTCGCTTTGAGCTGTATCAGTAACTGCAAGCGTTTCACGGGTCGTTAAAAAACCTCCTGTATCTGAAACAAGTAAAACCAGTGATAAGCAACACTCTAAAATAGTTTATTAATTGACCTACCAGTCACCGAACTACTATTTGTGGATGCAATATTATCTGTTGTCGACACAACGCTACTCGTACTTGTAACATCGATTGTACTAATTTCTGCAGTGGTAATAACTGCTGCTGCTGTTGTTGCTGTTGTCGCAATTCCAGATTCTTAAATGTGTACCATGTGGTTCAATCAAAGCATGCAATGAGGATATGTGTGACTGAATCGGATAGCGGAATTACCTGTGACCAGAGTGGTTTCTGTTGATATGACATTAGTAGCTGTCGATGGCGCGATAGTTGTAGATGTGGCTGGAAATATGGACAAATCCTTGTGAAAATCCATGCTAAGCATATTAAAACCATGGGAAACATCAAATAAATCGAATCGTAAAGATTATGAGAGGTAGGCCACTGTCCATGGATTAATAAGGTATCTGATTTGCCATCTGCAGGTTGGGCGGTAACGATTGCCGATCCGGAGAGCAATCAAGTTGATAAAAATGTTCGTTGTCGATCAGGGATCCACTCAAAGGTTGTCGAAGGAGTTTGCGTTACTCGTCAAGTAGAAATAGAAGTAACGTAGTGAATTGCAACTCATTGGGAATTTCCAAGACCAGTCGAAAGCACTTCAAGTGGGAGTAGAAATGGAAGGTTTAAAATATCGTTATGTTAAAAAAAAATAGATTTGGTCAAGTCGTAACATACATTAAGCAGTTAACCCAAGATACTTTCGAAATGGCGAGATAAATCTACTCGATTATGGTAAAGCGACTAAATAATATACTACAAATAGGTAGAATCCCTGAAATATTCGGTTACCGCGATACAAGGGCTATTTCATGCGGTTCTTATGACAATTTCTAGGGATTGTGTGAACCTCTGAAAGGTTCAGGTTCGTGTGAACGCGAACCTTTTTGCAAGGTTCTGTGTGAACGCGAACGTGAACTTCATGACGTCACGTGACGTCATATTGCTAATTCCAACCCTATATTTCAGTGAAGTGATAGCCAGTAGTAATGTACATTGTACATGCACTGTACACGATACCTAGCGACGACTCATGCCACATAATGCCACAATGCTGGAGTACATATTGACGTTTTAAACGTCGCCAAATGTATCAACTGGGCAATCAAATGATATAATAATCCGATAAAATCAATATCTTCCGTCGCTTTGCCAACAATTTAGACGAGGTCTTGCATGAGAATTTAAGCTTGCGTCTTAACGGTCTAGGCCAGACCGGACAATGTATTCGGGGTCTGAGTATTACTAAGTTGATGTTGACCAGAGTGTAAAACGGGTTTCTATACTTGCTACCGATATTACCCCATAACTAGTTAACAGCAGTAGCCAGCACCCCAATCGCACGGACTTGTTTTTTATGACACAATAAACATTTGAAATTAGGATTGAACCTGTACGCCATGCTAGATTTTTTACATCAGACAACGATACCAATTTCATTGATTAATTGAATAAGCAGCATCCTTCGCTGACAAGGGTATTTCGCTCTTGATGTTCCGTGATTGCGGGTCAAGCTCCCAGCAGAGAGTCACTAAATATTCACAAACGGAAAGCTGGATATTTCGAGCAAACTTTTGTAACAAAGCAAGTAACATTTTTGATATTGTCAAGGTGCATGCTCGTTTAGTGTTGATTTTTTATGCTGCCAGCGAGGGCCATGCATAATGTGGCCTGCAGTTAAAACGCAATAAATTTCAACCAGGAATGTTATAATGACGTGAAAATTGTAATATATGAAAAAGGTTCACAGTGCAGAACCTACCAAGGTTTGTTTGTGAACGTGAAGCTCTAAATTTCTGAGGTTCACGCACAGAACATGAACGTGAACCTCACGTTCACACCATCTCCAACAATTTCACTCATGTCTGTTATGCAAACTTATCCCAAATCTACTTTCATTTTTTAATCCAAAGACTGTTCAAGTAGAAGGTGAAGTAGTCTAAAAGCACAACGATTTCAGTATATGTAGTGCAATTAGGCAAAAACTAATTTCGTACTCCGAAAAAGTAATAGCATTTCTTTACTGACAGCCTCTGGACTGGACTATTCGGCGGAATAAAACCTGAATCTCGCGATTCGAAACTCAGAAAGAAACTGTGACACGCACTCATCTAGTATCATGAACAGCATCTCAGATCTCGTAATCATGAAATGATAATCGCGAATCAGATTGCTCAAATTTATGAATAACTTTTATCGACTCACATATTACTCGCAGTGTGATGGTTGGCGATACATCATTAACGGTGCAACCACCGCTGATGACGGAGATCTGTGCGCCGTCGTCAGTTTCGTTGATTGCTGGGATAATCAAGCTATGGTTGTTGCGCTCTGAGCTGTGATTGAACGTAATTATGATGTCGCCACATTTGCTTCGTATATGTATATATAGTAGGCATTTTGGAATCATACCTCGCTAATCCTCTTGGATTACTAAGCAGTTCGACAAATTCTCCTGTGCTAGAATACCGAAGGAGAGCGATATCCGTCTGAAAAAAAGATGAATAACGCTACCACATACATGCAACCCGGTTAGACCCATCCGTTGTTGAATTATGCGTCTGAACGAAATGCGAGCAATTTAATACAACTCTCCGAATTTAAAGTATGAACAGTGAACACATATCGTCTCGAATTAGTCAGCAAAGACGGAATAAAAACCACAAACTTTCATTTTTGTCCAAAAAGGCTTTCTATTGTTATTAAGGAAGGAAATGTGTGCGTTTGAATAATAATTGAAAATTTATACTCAAATTCCAGAACTCAGTACACAAATTACCGCCACTTAACCCTTGACATTGCTACAGCAATCGACTACATTTATGGCTCCCTAAAATCATGGCCATTCGGCTTCGCCTCATTATGATCTAGTCTAGAAAATATTCATACATATCTAATGTATCGTTTATACTATACACAAACACATACACCAAAGAGGTGGTGCACGTCCGTGAAAGGTTGAGTTCCTGTGAAAGGTTGAGTCCTGTGAACTTAATCGTGACTACGAATCCGATAATGTAACATCGCATTGGAACTTCCAAACACCGTGACCACGACTTGTCTATAGACAAGACATGGACGAGGGTTCGGGTAAACAGGGCCGGCCAACCCGTGGCCCGCGGGCCACATGTGGCCCGCGAGAAAGTTTTGAGTGGCCCGCGAGGTCATTTCCGAAATTTCTAATATCAAAAACGGACTGCACAGATTGTGAACTTGCAAAGCCAACCAAAAATTTGATTAGTTTGGCCGCAACGCTTGAGATGTGATGACTAAAATATCAGTTCCGAGGCATTGACAGATCCATCAGCCAGTCACATATTGCTATATATCTTCGTACACTACAATAAAGCAGAATAATTTGAGATAGATTTATCAAAAGTAAAAATTTTCCGCAAGCTTAGCACAACATGTTGTCACTCGATTCCTTGTTTTTAATATTGTTGCCCTTTTTGTAAAAATGGAAGAACGCCTGATGTATCAGCTTGAGTCTAACTATACTCGCGATTACGGGACAAAGTGTCGTTCAACATATGCGACTTTGCGTTTGCGCTCGCAGTAAGATCGTTGACTATGAAACCTAGGCACGGAAAGATTGACGCATGTTGGTCGCAGTTTTCGATATGGATATGTCCATGCGCCGAATAGCCCTCGCAAATTTAGCCCAGCGATATACGGCAGGCCCGCAATATAGTCAAGTGACAATATTATTGACCTATGAACTTCAAAAAATTTTCGCGCTTGGCGCAGTAAGTGGCCCGCGCAGTATTTCGTCAATCTAATGTGGCCCTTTGGCTGAAAAGGTTGGCCGGCCCTGGGGTAAAATATGTATGCGGTCGCCGTAAATTTTACTGTCCAGATATTGCCGTCAGGATGTCGGAATGTAGGCGATAGTTGGCTATACGCGTATGGTGATTTAGACCAAAATTTTCTCAGAATGGGTAATAGCAATTAGACCAACATTTACATGTCTGCGAATGACGGCGGTTCTGACTAGGTCTACATGACCACGCAGCCACTGAGTTTCAAAACCGTGACATCAGCGGATTATATTACCTTTGTCTATCGTACCGCCCATATAATAGTGGGGCCCGCTAGGGGGCGAATGACGCGACTGTTTTCTTGAATTCTTTGACTGAACAATACGACGTCATTTCGTTTGCACTACGTCACAATGGATATTGATGACGCCCTCTCGGGATTTAAAAGAAATCCTAACGCCCCACAAATTTTCATCTCGGCGTCGGCGGAGCCTATGATCCTGACTTACAGAAACTGCGGAACCTCTCGGAAAGCCGGACAAATTGCAGAATTGTTGAATTGAAGTGTAAAAAGTGTTTACCGAAGACAGTGACAGTAACGCAATTTATTCTGTGTGGAAATATATAATGTGTATACCAGTATGTGATCGGTTATACGATGCAATATAGGCAGTACTCACGCCGTTGTATTTCCAGGTAACCCGATCAGCGTTGGTTAGGACCTCGCTTATAACCAAAACGTTGAAATAAGCTGACTCCCCGCTCTCTATTAGGTAGTCTACAGTGACGTTGGATGGTTGCGTAAAGTTCCAAGAGCATGCTAAAAATGAAATGGTTATATTTATATCCATGTCAAGATCGGAACGAATTCGGATAGGAGTAACGCAGCTTAGTTTATTAGTGTGAATTTGCCGGTTGCGAAAGGCAATACTATATATATATGAAATGGAATACGAAGCACAACTAAAATTACCGATGGCCAACGAGGGTCAATCTTAACATCATACGAAAACTGTAGATTACAATGAAGTCAGGTAAATATATTGAAAAATCTGCATAAATGCGGTAATACAACGTGCCTGATTGAAATCAGAAGGTCCAACGTGGGGTGAATTTTGAAAAATTGTAACCATGACGGGAAAAAATGAATGCGATCAAAAAGACATCATTCGCATCTTCGTTTGTAAACATTCCGTCTCGTCTATAGTTGGAATATGTTAAAGGCAATGTAGTCAAGTTAAAAGAATGTCCGCGCTAAATCCCTCATAGTATCGAACTGGAATATATGCAGTAATTAGCCAAGTTGAAATGGATTTACGAAAGATGGATAATGAGGATTAGGCTCGACTAGATGCCACCGTACAAGTGAGCTATGGAGGCATTGTATAACCAAACTATTTTACTCGGTTCTATCACAAAAGTCATATATTTAAGCCGATTATGTTACATAAAGTCATCGAAAGTTCCCAGTAATGCTAGTCGGTTCTGTTGATCTCAGAAAATTTGGTGCAACTGTTTCATTCGAACAGGCTGAATCCGACCACAGACCAGAGCAATTCTCTTTATTACGATTCCTGATCTGACGACTTTTAGTGCGATCCACTTTCGTGGACGACATTTGTAGGGCACCCCTTACGCGGGTCGGATGCTTGGGAGGTGCCTGTAACACTCATGTAGCGATTCTGGAGCCGACCTCGGCCGGACTCTATCTCGCGATTATTGAAGTCGCAGTTGTAATGCGTACCGCTATGGTATTCCGCACACTAAAAGATCGGCGTACGAGTTGTCGTAACAATTCTCCAGAGCAGTCGCCAGATTTCGATTGACAACTTCTCCAGATAAGGACTATTACACAAAAGTATATCTCTATGTAATGAAAGCTTAGTAAGGATGAACCTACCAATTACCATCTCTATACGGACAAAGTTTCGAATAAGACGTTCATCAACTTACTTTGTCCGTGTGCTTGATATATGATTGCCGCCGATAATATAAGTATGGCTGCATATGCCATATCTCCTAAAAAGCTCTTGCTGGTTCCGAGAAAATATTTATTACTATACTACAGCTTCAGTATCAAACTTTGATGAAAATATTCACTGAAAATTAGACCAAAATAGCAATTCGTCATGACACGCTTACGTTTATTTACGCCTACATCAAGCTAAAGTAGTTTATGGTTTATCTGACTGCATGATTTGGCAATGTTTACTAAAAATTCTAGCTCTCTGCAGCTCTTTGACGCTATTGCCCTATATGTCAGCTCTTTGACGCTACTATATGTCTATATGATGCCTGGAATATTACAGTAACTGCGAGTCACAATATGGCTTTCCTCATTTATGCCACAAATATCCAAACCCTTGGGCGATACCGGCCTGAGCAACTTGAAAAGCGATGTCTGCCTTCCGTCACGCTAAACGCTTGATCAAACTGAACAGATCCACCAGCGCTAGACGGGTTGATGCCTTCGCAAGATCTCTGCTACCCAGCCGTTCGCAGTTAGTACCGTAACTAAACAGTAGGTATCCGAAAATGGTAAGCAGGGATAGCGTGGTTCAGAGGAGAGTACTATAAAGTGACATTAACTACGCCAAACAATGACAGTTTTGAACGCTCAGAATCAACAAGACTGGTAAATACTGTTACTTCCGATAAACAACGTCGTCGTTACGTCATTTTTGTAGCTCCACGACAATAAGCATCTTACGACAAAGGAGAATGTACCCAGCGCAAATAAGCGTAACCCTGTCCGAAGACAACCGCGAAAGCCAACATACAGTCAGTAGTCACGGAGAGTTCGTTACGTATCCATTCGTCATGCAACATCGAATTTCCTCAATGCTATAAATAACCCCAATATTTCAACAACGTGAAGAAGTTATTTTACACATGTAACAATTGCGGCATATTATATTACATCCATTTTAATATATAGCGTAGCATGTAGCACGACTATAGCGTAGATAATCTACCACCTAAATTTGTAGGCCTACACTCTTAGCGAACAAAGTGTGTGTTCACACCAATGTACCATCCGCGATAAACGGGTGTAGATATACATACACCCCTGCTACACGAGACCAGAAGCTACCTCAAACTCAGACACAAAATTTTAATCCAAATGACGCTTGCAAATAGGGACGTAAGACGGTATGCACGTATAGGCACGAAGGATTTATAACCACGACAGAATGCTGAGTTAGGTTCAGTTTTCCTGTACCACCCTTCAAGTGTGCACTATTTTCGCTATAGTACACCTACCTGTGTCGCTATCATACCCATACATGAACAATGAACATACTCCGACAAGGTAACGTAATGGTGAAGCGTCCGTCCGTCTTCCTGATCGTTAGGTCGTAGGTTCCACTCCCGGCCGGATCAGAACAAATACTTGATTAGTGATTAGTTACACTGGTATCCATAACTTCCCCGCTTGGCGCTCGGCATCACCGGGATAGCATGGAGGAGTGGTGCAAGACTTAGAAAGCCCTACAAGGCTATATCTGTACCTTCCTTGTCCAATGTCTAGTGGCGTATGCACAATTGCACATGCACATTGCACAATGCACATCATGCGCTCATGGTATGCATATGCATATGCACAGATCGTGTGTATGTATGTATATCATGAGTCGGTGCATATGCCGCAAAAACATCAAGGACAAAAATACATAACGTCCTTTCCTTTCCATATCTGAGTTGATATAGCAGGTTGTGCGAATCGCGACTAGGGTTCGGCAAAATCGATTAGATGATTCGATTCCGAATAGACTAATATAGGCGTCGAGTCGATTTATAGTATATTGCTCATTGTGACATTACATATGATTATGATGAATGATGAGGAAAGTTCAGATGTCTAATTATGTGACCCTAGTTTTACAAAAAATTGATAATTTGCTATTTTCGACAGTACCTATTATCTTGCGCCTTTTGATTCTAATCATTGTGACCAGCCGCCCTTTTTGCGACGCGAGGGAAAATAATATTAAATATGCGAATTTGGAATCGCATGCTTCTCAGTCTCAGAAAGGTGCTTCCTTTAGCTGGTCGTCTGGTTTTCTGTGCTGTACAGTTTGCAGAAAGCTGAGGAAATCACTCAAAACGGTAGAGATATACAGTACAGCAACATACTGTATATAGGCTGCAGCTAAATAACTTGTGCTGTCCAAAATGGAGTGTTTTCAATGTCTTTCTTTTCTGAAGTAATGTGATGCGACAATAGTAAATAGACATATTGGAGTATCTGATCCAGAATGAGTATTGCACTGGCTTAAGATACATTTCCTATATCCATATTACGGATATTTCTGTTACTCAAGTTAACGGTTTTACTTTATTTTTTTTTTAATAAAAAATATCAATATCTCGAAAAATAGAGCCAATTCAATGAAACTAATGTCATTTTCCGACTCGACAGCCCCAAAATACCCAGAAACCATTCAAATATCTTTGGCACTTTGGCCGCAATCATTGCCCGATTTCACGAAATAACAGCATTCTTCAACATAGTAATTATTGAAAAGGGGGCGTTTGAATATAACCCGCGAGACCCCCATCATGCATAGATTTCACCGTCTGACTTGGGATTTATAATTATCTGCTCTAAATATCGGAAGAAACCACATCCGGAGACATTAAAACTCCCGATTTTGGTGCATAGTAATCATATGGAAATAAAGAGCTGAGTATTGCGTATACTTCGTTAGCTGTTCCAGCTACGCGCAATACCGGTCTTTTGCTACGTAGAGGTTGCTGTATGTGTTTGTGGAGAATCGGATGAATAAATGGTGGTGTTGAGTAAAGGGTTATGTGATCGCACCACGGGGAATAAGATCAACGTGTTTGGGGAATGAATGTTAACCAGTTTAATGTGATTAACAATATTAGGGTTGCGTTGCAGAAAACGGAACAAAATTGCTGAATTGGTCGCATAGAATCAGCTGTACCCGTCACAGTGATATCATAAGCACTTTGTTTTGTGTTGGATTTTACCGGACAGCGAGCCATTTGCTAGGAGACCGTTGCGTAATTAATCTTAAAAAGTTTGATAACCACCATGGGTTAAGGTTTTAGACCCGTTATTGTCCGTCATCAGTGGTCACCCATCCCGTCTTTTTTCTTGCTAAAACCTAGCCATAATGTGCAGTAACTCGAGAAACCATCTGCACGCAATTGCACAGGAAATCCCAACATTGCCACAAGTGTATAATTTTGAAAGAACTTTAACTCATGCGATCTATCAAAATGCTACAACTATAGATATTTCATAGAATAAAAATGGAAAATATATAGATGTATGTGATTTACGCCACCAAATGTTGCATTAATCTATGTTGACCCGACCATGATAAAGGACAGTGCGACACTCTACATTTTCTCATTATACATAGGTAAACAAAAACACCTTCACCAATTTAGATGATAATTATCCACAAAAGGAGAGTTATGCATTGCTGTAAGTGTAAAGTAAGATTTGAAATAACGTTCAACTATACGTAATTCTACAACGCATTTGTCACAAAATTTCAGCCGCGAATTAGTAACAACAATGGCTGACAGCATGCCTTTCATTCGGGACATCGCAATCTTCCAGTGCGTGTACTTGTTAAATGCATATGTTATGCATCTCTCTTTATATATTTACAATCTTCAAACTGAAAAAGAACAAACATCAGCTTCAACTCTTAAGATTACATGCCGCTCTTTAGTGGATTCAATATATAGATCGATGTATAATTCTATATAATATAAATCCATACTTGGCAATGTGTAGCTTCCCCATATCATTTCTATTTTAAACACCAATAATTTTGATGAAGCTATGCAAATTGCCAAGTCCGTGTATCGGATCAATTTTGGTCACTTCTCAGTGTCTGGCCAACTATACCAACGCCACAAGGGTTGGGACTTCGGGATCAAATTTGAAATCCCGGGATCGGGATTTCCCGGGATTTTCGCTTCTCAATCCCGGGATTTCCCGGGATTAGGAAAATATTAAAATACACATACATACAAGCTACATAAACAACATGTATTCCGTGTAATATTGACTCAAAACATGAGAGCATCAAGAGCAGTGATTCCCAACCGCGGCTTGCGGCTCTGAGTGACCTCTAAATATGCCACAAAAATATAATGGACGAGAGTTGTTGTTTGTTTACATAAATAGTTATAAGCAATTTCTGTATATGAAGGCTGAAATGAGGGATATTAGTCCAAGGCCTCTTCTGAAAACAGAGAAACAGAATTCTTGCAGACTAGCGTCAAACGCACGGATAAATGAATTTTACTAACATCAAAATAACAGCTCATGGTCAAATAACAATAAGTCCAATATTATTCAGCGAATAATCCACTGCAAACTTGTGTATCAAGTGCTGGAATGTATGAAGATGAAGAGCTATCGCATAACAACAAAATAGTATGTTTGTAGTAATGAATGCATGTTCAATTTATTTCAATGTATAGCACTTGCCAATCTGCGTCTACCAATGCTAAAATAACAGATATACAATCTGAAGAAGTATATGTACATTAGGGCTGTTCAAAAATAACTTTTTTTCCTGAATCTTGCTGGTTACTTGATTAAATCGTTAGGTTGCCTTGAAAAACGACGCATACCAAATTTGAATTCATTCCGACAAATATTCGCGGGTTACGTAGAGTTTGAAAATTTTGGATTTGCCCAGAAACGCAAAAAAAAATTTTTCTCAAATTTTTTTGCCAACCCCATGAAATTGTTGGGCTGTCTTCAAAAACTATGCAAAACAAATTTGACTCAATTCCAAGCTGTAGAACCGGAGTTATTTCAGTTTTTATTCGATAATTCTGGGATTATCCTTGATTGGTGGATAATCCAAGAATTCACACCGTAAAACTGGAATAACTCCGCTTCTACGGCTTGGAATTGAGTCAAATTTGTTTTGCATAGTTTTTGAAGACAGCCGAACAATTTCATGGGGTTGGCAAAAAAATTTGAGAAAAATTTTTTTTTGCGTTTTTGGGCAAATCCAAAATTTTCTAACTCTACGTAACCCGCGAACATTTGTCGGAATGAATTCAAATTTGGTATGCGTCGTTTTTTAAGGCAACCTAACGATTTAATCAAGTAACCAGCAAGATTCAGGAAAAAAAGTTATTTTTGAACAGCCCTAATGTACATGTACATGCTTTTGAGTTTGCTAAATGGTGAGATTTAGAGGTAGGTTATTAGCTACCTTTAAAATTTTCGTTATAAGTATATAGTCTACTCGAGTGTTTTGATGCGGCTCCCTACGTATACTCTGAAGTTTGAAATGCGGCTCCGACATTCAAAATGGTTAGGAACCACTGATCAAGAGTATCATTGCTTAGACGGATTCGTAATTTGTTGGCGAAATATCCTTAAAATATGGAGGGAGGCGCCAGACGTAGGCCATTTTCAAAAAGGGGCGCTGCAGGGACGTAAGGTTAAAAAACAATGTTTTGATCAATCGGTCGAGTTTGTGACACTGCTTTATTACCAAAAACTGACATATGACGCTACGTAAGCTTGGTAGATGCTGTTCACAAATCCCGGGATCGGGATTGCTTCAAATCCTTGGATCCCGGGCACTGGCGTAGCCAGGGAGGGGCGAAAGGGGCGGTCGCCCCCCCCCCCCCCCCCAATTTTTGGGAAAATTTTCGTAAAATGAATACATATTACAGTATTTGGGGCAGATGTATGTACCCTAAAATTTTTCTTCGCGCTTCGCGCGCTTTCTTGTCCATTCATGTCTTGATTTTATCATCGGTATCACAAACTCTTCCGCAAATACCCATTATAGAGTTTAGCTGCATTCTCTATTGTGAAAATACAACAGTACCAGTAGATACACTAGAGTAGCCCGAGGTTGTTGGGTTGATTAAGTCTTTAGGAGTGTCAGTTCAGTATGGGGGTTGGGAACTGTTGACTCCGGCAACTTCCGTTCCGGGACACACGAAGATATATAAAGTAGGCTACATGCGACTCCGCAAAGTGCGCTCCTAAAATGATTGTCGGCCATAAAACCGACCCGTGTATTCCAAAAGCCTTCGAGAAACATTTTCGGGTGCTTAAATGGTTGCATGGCGCCTAATGATCCTGTCCCTGCAATCAGGCCCCTCCAACATAAATGCGACTGCATGGCACAAGAAAATATCACCACTTCACGTTAAAAACTGATAATTGGAAATTGAACGAGTCTGATCAAAGGAGGTTTTTTAATTGGTCTGATTTGTATCAGCGATTTCAATCTTTAAAGTATAGCGTCAATCTGTACCAGAGGTTACGAACTAACCGTGCTTCAACGAATTGATAAGAATGGACACCACTTGTTCATACAAATGCACCAATATTATTGATCAAATTATTCCTTCATTTATCCAAAAAAATTACGTTCTGCACATTCTCTAGAACAGGGGCGGCCAACCCGTTGCCCGCGAGAAGGTTTTGAGTGACCTGCGGGTTAATTCTCGAAATTACTAATATTATCAAAAAATAAATTACCAAAACCAAATAACCAAATTTTGTTTAACTTGACCGCGAAATTTGGGATTTTGACGACTAAAATATCAGTTCCGACGCATTGGCGTAGCCAGGGTAGAGCCACATTTTTCGTAGATCGTCCTATATAATGTGCAATATTTCGCGCGGCTAGGTCGGGTATCCATCAGAAGACTTCATGTCATAATTGTTATTGATGTCGATGCGTATAAATATAAGTATTGTTTTCACTCCTATCGGAAGAGTAAAAAAAGTTCACCAACATTCATATGTAGTTCATATGGAACATATTATAGTTCAAGATGTATACTTAAGCGCCCCCCCCCCCCCCATCCCGACTCTTTGACTTCTATCAGCCCGCGAAGGAGTAGTCGTCGGGGTTTTCCACAATCGCCGTACTATCACATCATGTCTGTGTATGGAATATATATATATAACGATCGCCACAGATGTTATGTTAATCATCCAATAAGGGCCCAAGTCCATCGTTTTTAGCTATTTTACTTTATCTTTAACGTTCATTTACGTCATCGAATTTTTCGCCCCCCCCCCCCCCCCCCCCCACCCCCCCACCCCAAAAAAATATTTTTTCTGGCTACGCCCTTGATCCCGGGATCGGGATTTCACGGGGTCCCAACGCTAGCCACAACACGAATGTCCGACATAGTATCGCGCGACCAACGCAAATATATCAGCACACAGCGCTCGATGTTAAGACCACCTGAAACTGATTGTGTAACGCTATTCCGTAGGTTGTTGAAAATTTTCCTAGCATGCTCACGAAGTGAACCATCATATCCTGCTATTAGCAATACATGAATACACTCTTTGGAGGAACGATTTGCTATATGCCTCGCCCCACATATCACCTCCACTATTTTGTGCAGTGTAACAGGTCATGGCATTTCCACCACATGCCTCCTTGTTTTGATTACTTGCATCCGTCTTATCCACGCTTAAGTAACTTTCAAAGTACTTTGTAACAGTTGTGGTAATTACAGACCGCGGCACACCAACCCTTCATAGGTGATTAGCGCCGCTGTGAGTTTGACTGTTTTACAATACTAATAATTATAATAATAATTGCTTGCTCATGGACTGTTCGGAGTACTTGTTCGGCCTTGCCCAAACCAGCGCACTGACATTAAACCAGCATAGTCGCTACAATTAATAGAAATAATTTAGAGTTGCCACATTTTGGAAATCTGAAAAGAGCACACTTTTTCAAAATTTTCGGTGTTGAAATACCGGAGGAAAATCCTGAAAAACTGGTAAGTGTTTCCCACTTCGTGCTCGGCTGACAGAAAAAAAAAGGTCAGCTTTCCAGCTCAGCTCCCGAAATAGCCGCCGGAGCGTTACTTAGTGCTGATTTTGCTGATTTACTGTATCTCAGTCTAATTTTGCCCTATAATATTTAACCAAAATTCTCAAAAAAGAGGACAAAATCTCAAAAAAGAGGACATTTGGGCATCCTCCAAGGACACTTTCAAAAAGTTTTAAAAAAGAGGACAAATCCTCTTAAAAGAGGACGCATGGTAACCCTAAAATAATTACAAATAATTTCCAAATGACTGCACAATATCTTCACATTCACGAAGGATAAGCGGTAAGCTAAATTACTGCAGCTACATCAACATTACAAAGAATGACACTCCAAACAAGCCAGATGACGCCAGATACGATACCATTACGCAGCCCCCTACATGATGAAGTCAGAGAATGGAATACCATAAGAAAGAATTAATCACTCTCGATACGAAATCACTGAACCATATAAAACCAATGATATGGTGTTGTACTGTACACGGCTAACATTGGCATGCGACTTCTTGATTTGTAATTCGTGGTGCAATATGCAAGCCTTCTGTAATCATATAACTCTATGGTCTCTATGGACCTCTTTTCATTGTATCAGACCTTGTGGTGTCGTGTATCGAACTTATGAATAATATTAATTAAAGTGCAAAGAAATGTGGGTATAGTAACGATCGTTTGTCTATCATTATTATTACCGACCTACCTTATTCAGCATTTTCAAAATTGATCTAAACGAGTAGATTGTTAGTCCACTCGTAGGTCGTCCGAAGCATAAGGATGATGAACCAACACGTAGCTCCTGTTGTAAAATAACGAGTCTCCTGATTATGAAAGTTTGTTCAGAAGTTCTGTTGCATCACATATACAGTTGATGCGATGCATTGGTTGTCGTAAATGCAACAGCTGTTGTTTCTGCATTTGGAACATCTCTATCTGTTGCACCTGCCGTACTGCCGTACTGCCGTACACTAGCTGACCATCATATGTAGAGAAATTATTTTTGTGTGCCGACTTTAAAAAACAGCAACGCTGCAATCTCTCGTACACATATCAACAGAAGAACGAATCAGTAATTAGAATTTGTAACTTGGGTATCGGAATGCATAGTATACCCCACGCATAGATATGACTAAGTGATCGAAAATATGTTGTAAACGTAATTGCCCCCAATTTAGTATAACGTCCTTACCTTCAAGTCCGTGACGGAACTGGCCTCATTACAGGGGAAAAGTGTCACTCACTATTTCTCTGATAATTATATTAATGAATAAAACTAAACGATTTTGATGTATTCAAGTCATGTGGACAAGTCAACTTACCCGCTGTCGACGACCCGCTGACGGTTGTAGTGCTGGCTGTGGTGCTGGCTGCAAGGTATAAGTATAAGTATATGTAAGAATGGACCTAACTAAATAATGGTCATCGGGGCATGTTAAATGGTTAATTTCACCCAAATTAATTATAGTATTTGTTTCCACGCATCAGAAATAGAATATTATCTGAGAGGTTAGGTAACAGCGAAAGTATGGAAAAAGTATCAAATATGGTATGGAAAAATGTTGCTATGGTATGGGAAATTGTAAGTATGGCATGGAACGCGTGAAGAGGGTATGGAATCTGGGAATTTTCCATTTTATATCATACCATGCCCTGCTCGCCAGCATTATTATATTCATAGCCACTTTTGACATATCTGTGCGAATCATATGGTGAGGGAATATAGCTACTCCGACAGCCCACTACTGAATGTACTGAATCGACGAACTATATTTTTACTGATAACACTGTCTATGTTAATTCAACCATAGTGTATTAATGTGGCGTGGATGTGGACACAGCTCAATCGTACGGCTCACTGCGTTTGGGTTACGTCATCTCCCCGTTCGGCCAAGCGCGAAATTTGATGAAATATGGGTATCAATCGAAAGCTACTGCGGTACTGATAACGTGCATATAAATTTTATTCTGCTGGTGCCCCTGCATGGAACCACCCAAAATCAGCCTCGGGTTTTGCATTTTGACGAGTTTGGCAGTTCGACGCAACAATACCATCTCTAAAACAACGATGCCGCACTGTGAGCTGCGAGGGTGAGAGTGAGAATGCTCATGCTCCTGCTCCTTGCTCATCGAGCAATCGGCGGTGCAATGGCCATTACGCTTGTGGTTTGCGCCACTATCACAGGACAATATCATTTTCAACTTTATAACGATCCTGAAGAACGGAATGCCATATCCTTTACCATGGTCGTCACGGGTGCCAATGAGGCCACGTTTCTGTGGTCCTCGGCAGAATTGAGATAATAATAAAAAGTGATTAATGCAATGCAGGCTTGAAATTAAATCGCATAATCGCGTAACAGAATGTTGGCAATTCCTAAAAAAATCACTCACATGATATTCGAAGTGTGATGGTTGGTGATACATCATTAACAGTACAACCACCGCTGATGACGGTGATACGAGCGCCGTCGTCAATTTCATTGATAAATGGAATAATCAGACTATGGTTGTTACGCTCTGAGCTGTGATGGAATGTTATGGTGAAGTTCATCAATTATTTCTATGTAAGTATAGCTAGCATTGTAGAATCATACCTCGCTCTCCCTCTTGGATTTACAAGCAGTTCGATAAATCCTGTTGTACTAGAATACCGAAGGACTGAAAGATCCGTCTGGGAAAAGTATGAGAAAACGCTATCGCATACAGGAAGCCCAATCAATTCATGGTAGGCCTACGAGAACGTATCAGCGTGATATACTTTCAGCCATCACCGTATAATTGCCGTACTTCAACCCTCCTACCAGTGGTTCTCAAACTTTTTTTTAGACACGCTCCCCTTTATGACAGTGAAAAATTTCGCGCGCCACTTATCGTCATATCACAAAATCCAACTGGGATGCTAGCAACCCCGACAGATAGTTTGATGCCATGGAAGGCTATGACTGTTGATGAGATAATTCTAAATTATGAAATTCGGGCTATATAGAGAGAAACATGCATGAATTTGGAGGTAAACCGCTGCTTCGCGCCCCCTTCAGATGCTTTCACGCCCCCAAGGGGGGCGCGCCCCCCCAGTTTGAGAACCACGGCCTTATACCGATTCTGAGGACCCAAGCTAGAACATGCTCGAGGCAAGCACGAACTTCGACTTGATCGATGGGACTCTTGTTGTGATTCGTTAATTCTCCCTGCCTACCTCCATGTATGATGTGTTAGCCTACACTAGGGCTGTTCAAAAATAACTTGTTTTTCAAATTCTATTTGCTATTACTTGATAAAATTGATAGGTTGCCTAAAGAAACGTTGCACGCCAATTTTGGATAGAAGCATTGCTATACGAGAAAGAAGTATTAGATTTATTTGATAAAAATAATTATAAAATTGATTGATGATATTGATGTTCAAAATTTTAGGATTCAAGATTTCAAATCATAGTATTTACGGTGAATAACTGCTATTTTTCCGAATCCAAAATTTTATACTACAAACTTCGCTTCTACTGGTAAGAATGGAGCCAAATATGGGGGATTTATGGTGCGTGTGCATAACATTCATGACCCGGTCTATATGCCGCACAAACATTTGGGACAAAAATATACAACGTCCCCCAGTATAGTCGGTCAATTTAACATGGACATTTCACATTCAGGGGGTCATTTACGGCTCTCCGCTGGCATGTAGTCGTACGCAATAAAAGTAGTTGAAATGTGGGCGTGACGAGAAAAAAAAGATTACGGGGCCCCTAGGCATAGAACGTAACATTACTCACATTGTTGTATTTCCACGTAACACGATCAGCATTTGTCATGACCTCGCCTGTAACCAGAACGTTAAATGTAGCAGAATCCCCGCTCGATATTACGTACTCGCCGTCGCCATCGACATCAGGTTGTGTGAAATCCCATGAGCATGCTGAAGACGAATCGAAAATGAGATGAATAAGCTGCCGCTTTTTTAAGTGGTTATCAGCCGATGTTATGACGGAACTGTGTCTTACGATACCATCGCTATGGCGGCTTGTAGCGATAAATTTAAGTAGGCGCGCGCCGCACGGTACTGGCACGCAATGCACGACATTCAGTCGGCCATATAATATATTGTGTCTTAAGCGTGTGACCGGTACCAACCTTCCATTGAGCGTCGATACCGAACGCCTACTTAATGTAACTAAACTCCCTCGTTATGGTAAGAGACAGTTTCTTTGTATTATCGACCTAAATTTCAACTCAAATTTGAGATCAGATTATATTTAGAGCACAGTACCGCTTTGACGTATTATCAGCTTTGAAAATGTTGCAGTGCTGTCTGCAAATTTTGATTTATCTACCTCCCAGATACAGGCTATTCTGCTGGTAAAATGTTTCTCGGAGGTATTATGGAGATTTACACCCTCTTATGGCTTAAATGTTTAGCAACTTACATTGTCCATGTGCTTGATACCGGATTACTGCTAACAAAAACATGCGAGTGGCTAAGTATGACATAGCGCATCCAAAATAAATAACTGTTGCAGGTCAAGATTTCGAATGATGCAATAATATCGCTACGGGACAGTATCTACACAGTCTATAGTAGTATACAGTGTCTAAAATTCAACAAAGGCTACCAAGTTATTTTGATAATACGACCGACTTTCTAAGTACTCATTCCTGCGATCTTGAGTTCACATAAGTCTTGCAAAAGATATAAACCGCCAGAAGGACAAGCGAAACGCAGGTCCATAATAAAGCGAGCCTTGAAACTTCTACATTGTTGATTCAACTATAGAGGATGTAGGATGGAGTGACGACCCATTGTTCTATTTAAATGAATGGAGAAAATCGTCGTAGAGTAGAATAAAATGCCATTCAAAAAGTGAGACTTCACTACTACAGATGACATTATTTACCTTGGCGACGCGCGTCGTCCCTAATCATTCAAGCGTAGCCAGCCTAAACGGAGAACAATGGGTCGTCACTCCATCCTACATCCTCTATAATTCAACTGTTTTCAAGATCGGCAGTTTTATAATAATATTTGCTAACGGACTGGATTTATTTATTAGGATAAAAACAAGCAGCTGTGATACAAATATGTGTACCGAATATATTTCGACGGTTTAACTTCAGATGTTCAGCAATTAGCCAGCCTATTTGATTGATATCCAACGTCCGTTAATAAATGACTGAATATTCCAAGAAATCCCCTGCACAGTAAGAGTTTATGAACATATGAAAGTCGCCTCGTGGAACAAATTACCAAATTCGCTTCACACATTCAATCTTTTATGCTTCATGCGAAAGTAATTTATCTGATCCGATTGTATGTCTCTGCATTGGGTGCTGTATCATATATTCCGGTTCCGACTGTTCGTTAACGTTTTCTTTTTGACGCCTCAGTTAGCTAACCTCATTTTGTTTCACGGCCCTTAACTTTGTGTGAACGGAACACTTAAAAGATATCGCCCACATACTGCGCTTAGGTGGGATCGTTGGGAGTGGTTGCTTGCGACGAAATACTTTATTTGGTTTCATGTATGAATCGGAGAGTATGCACAAAGTTCTATGGCAGTCCACTCCCGACTCTCGCAAGATTTGAAATCGCGATTCAGGCTATATGTAATTTCATATTGCTGACGACTCTCCTCTGCTTAAAGTTGGTGGTTCTTGAACTTTTTGGATCGTGGACCGTGATTTCAGAACTAAAAGAAAAGAACAGGTCATCACAACGAGGTCAACCCTATTTGGGCTATTCCCAGTGGCGGCTCGTCCTATAGGGCAACTGGGGCATTGCCCCACCTAAAATTATGTTCAATAACAATTTGACCATTTATAGACGCACAGCAATCAGTATATACCGAGATCACGGCGAAACCCGCATTATTCTTGTGCTTTCGCTAACAAATGCCCATACATAGCGAAGTCTCTGCGAAAATCGAATTCTCTTCTGTGTTTTCGCTTTGTGAATGCCTAGCCGGGGCTTGCCCCGGTAGCGCTCATAACAAGCTTTCACTATAGAGACTGTAGGATGGAGCGACGACCCATTGTTCTTAGTTTAGATTCGTCACGCTTGACTTTGCGGAGTGAAATTCCATTCGCGAGAGTCCGATTGTCCTATTTTACATGTAAAAGTATAGGCGATTTCGGAAATACATGGACGAATTTGAGTGCCGAAAAAGGGTGGAAATATTCTAGCTAGACGTTTCAAATTTGGCATGTTACGAGGAAGCATCAATATGTTCTCACTATAAAAATTTCACAACTGGTCTCCACCCAGAACACGTTTAAAATCAATTTCCCGCAATGCCTTATTCAGCGATAAACTCTCCGCGGCCGACTATGTCCGAATCCCGTAAACTCGTAGACAATGCTATAATTGATAAGGCTTTATGCGGTAACTGAGTGGCCGTTGAAAGCCGCTGATACCGATACAAAACTGCCCAAACTATTTTCTGTGCATAAGCAACCGATGAAAAAAAACGAATAGCCTACACGGAAAGCGGATGAAAAAAAGCGACGAAAAGATTATCACTACATCCAAAAGATCAATATCGTAACTTGATAATAAATAACAATAACTTGACTCTAAACAGTCTGGCTGTAAAAAAAGTTACAGTAGTTAAAAAAATAAAATAGAAGAAAAATTAAACGATGGTAGCAAATGATCAATGAAGCAATGTCTGGGCGAGGTAGGGCAACCATACATTAAACCAGGGGTCACCAACACGCGGCCCGCGGCCCGCGAGGTCTTATTTTGCGGCCCGCGGCATGATTTGGAGAAATTTTGGAAGAACGGTCAGTAAACCATTTCGAAATGCCGAAATTGATTTCAGTTTAAACATATTGTTGTTGTTGTTCAAAGTAAGCCATTCTACTGTGCCCAATATCACTATTCCTTCAGTTCGGCATGGTAATATCATTATATGGAGGAATAATTTGCTGATATGAATGGGCATATTGCCTTGGCGTGCAATGGCCCACCACTGCCAAGACCGGGAGGCTTGATAAACGACTTCGAGCTCTCCAATAGACCATGCTTTACGAGGATATAGTTTTCCAGCAAATAGGCTATCGTCGTACCGTGTCCACTGTCCATAACTAACCCGAATATCGATTCTCCAATCCTGGGGCGGCCAATCTGCGGCAGTAGAAGAAAAATTATGCGGTCGTCGACACTCAATTCAATTAGGACGTGTTGGCGGCTTTCAATATTATGCAAATTGAATTTACGAATTGACTCCCTAATTAATGTGAGGTTTGAATTATACTTGAAATTTTCTTCTCGCTACGCGTACTTCAAGGCGATTTGATTTCGGATTTTAATATAGCAGCGTCCTTTGTAATCTGAGTCCCACAGTACAGATGCGAACAGTAGAGAAAAATGATGCACCCCATAAAGAAATACTAATTTTTAATTGTGTTCTCCTCA
Source organism: Botryllus schlosseri (assembly GCF_051294905.1). Classification (NCBI taxonomy): domain Eukaryota; kingdom Metazoa; phylum Chordata; class Ascidiacea; order Stolidobranchia; family Styelidae; genus Botryllus; species Botryllus schlosseri. Next base: position 18,403,301 of record NC_137245.1, on the reverse strand, counting down.
TCTCGAATTATTTTTTTCTGGTAGGTCTGCATTTGGGCGAATCCAATATATTTCCACTATAACGAAAATTCTAATTGGCCTATCCAAAGATGCACCACAGCATTAATAACTTCTTTTATGTTTTTGAAGACACCCCCTGCATAAACTCTACCGGTGAATCTGATCACATGGGCCGAGAAAGGATGAATATTTGATGGTAATATGTGAAACTATACTAATAATAAATGATGAAATTCACTCATGAAAATGAAATTTTTTTCGCGCTTCGCGCGACTACAGTGCGAAGCCCCGTCGCTCTTTACAACATGACTATATTCACGACCTCGGTGCCCATAATAAGCCGATATGCATACATATATTGGTCTGGAATGTATACCAACAATGGGCATGGTGAGTTTTACGTGGATATTTGGCCCCAGTTTGTTTATTACCACTATGCACCATAATGCGAGAGCGGGCTACATGCATGAGTAATCGAAATGCGGCAGGGAATAACGAAACGGATCCCTACCCCTGTTTTAGTTGCTACAGAGTGTTGTAAGATATCGTGCGCAGCTCATAGTTCAAAACATAATGAAATTGATGAGCAGGATATTTTTTGTTGCATTTGTGTTTGTTCAATAAAATATTTGGGTGACTATGCCCATCGCTCATGTAAGAGAGCACAGCATTGTACTTACGTATAGTTATCATACGTAGTTGTTAAGCTGCGTTGGCTATGTTAATCTCGATATTGAAGTCATGCGGCCCGCGGCCTTAAGAAATTTTGAAAAGTGGCCCGCGACCCATTTTGAGTTGGCGACCCCTGCATTAAACCAACCGAACACTCAACTTTCCACCGTCTGAATTCCATGTGGGATTATTAATGGTACACGTAACAATGGGTAGCTACCTCCGCAAAGCGGAGCGTGACCAATCTAAAGGGAGTTGAAAATATTATTGCGCGCAGTGTAAATAGAGTAGTTCAACTTATATAGATATTTCGGTATATCAATGCACTAATGCCGGTATAATATCTCATATTTATAGTATTATGGGCAATAATACCATAAATATCCATTTTTACGAGATAATTGCTGAAAAATCACGCAAACAAAATATGGCGCGGATGAATACTAATTAGGCATTTAAATCAGTCGTCACTCCATCCTACAATCTCTATACTTTCACTATCTATTCTCTCAAAGCCGCGCACAATAAAGAAACGGTGATTTACTCTCTCCTATTCGTAAAATGGCCGAGCAAGTGGGGCAACTATGCCTGTCGCCCTTAAGGTGTGATGTAACAATCGTATCTATATCTGAACTCGGTGACCGTGATATGCGTTGACTCGACCTTTGCTGGTATATGTCGATTTTGACGGTGTTTCGCACCATGATAATTCTTGAAACTTGGTACGATATATCGTGAAGGTAGTATTTAGCACTGCTCCAAGTTTCAGGCTTGCTACTCAAAGATAAGGGTGGTGATTTCGTTTCCGAAGTTCAGTGTGTGCTGATCTATCATGTACATTGTACAGCAAACAGATTTTACTCAAAAGCCGGTATTGGTCTCCATTGATTTTGACGATGTTCCATACCGAGATCGGTCATGATATTTGGCACAGTAAGTCTTAATGTTAGTATCGACCGCTGTAATAAGTTTTAAGTTTGTCACTGAACTATGTGGGTGGTAATTTCGTTTCCAAAGTCGAGTGAGAGCTGACTCTTCATTTATCGCTAACAGATTTACGCAAAAGCCGTTATTGGTCTCTATTGATTTTAACGATGTTCCATACCTAGATCTGTCATGAGCTTTTGCACGGTATGTCTTGATTTTAGTATCGAACGCGGTGCCAAGCCTTAAAGTTGACGCTCAATGATTGAGGCAGTTATTTCGTTTTCGAGGTCGAGTATGGTAGAGATGCGCGCTGATCTGATACTTAGCCTACCTACATCATTGCGGATCTCACGGAAAAGCCGGTGTCTGTCTGTGCTAATCTAGTCTGCGTTCCATAACGAGATCGGTGATGATATTTCCAATGGTATATCTCGATGATCGCATGAAACAGCTAACTAAGATTCTCGGTTTGCATTCAAATATTCACATAATTTTATGTTCGCCAATGTGCATTTCACTGTGAAATTGTGGCCTTCAAACCACTTGCTTACAATCCCCTGTCAAATGCGATAGCTATTTCATTTTCGATGTCGGCTAACAGCTGATCATTCGATCAGCCTATTCCTCGATCTATTTTACTCAAAGTTCGGTGTTCGTATTGATTTTGACAGTGTACCATGCCGGAATGGGTTATGAGATTGCGAATGCTACTTCTCGATGATTTCATGTAACAGTATGCTAAGTTTACGGCTTTCATTCATGTATTTATTGATTAATATATTTTCCAACGGCGATTTGGCAGCAGACAGTAAGCCGTATGTGTTGCGTCACAATCTCCAGTTTCAAGGCCAAAATGTACTATGTTGTTCCGAGGCTGCTGTCCTTAGTTCTTCAAAGACCATTCAAATTGATGTTCTGGATTCAATATGACAGGCCCAATCTATGAGATAACAATTGCGTATGTGTCCGAAGTCGTTGACCTTTGCAGTTAGGCTTACGCAATCTCTCGAGTTCTAGTCATTGGAATTAGTCTGGTCAAGTCAAGTGCGAACATGAATCGTATTGAATCTTTGCTCCGTACGTAGGCTAGTTTACGCAGTTGCCTTTAGAGCGAAAATTAAAGGTCTAGAAGACTACTCCTTGTCGCTTCGACATATTCCTGTCTTTTCATTGTATCGCATTTTTGTGGTGTATTGAACTGATAAAATTGCTAATAAACCAATGATGATGATGATAGAAATTGTCCAGTCCATTGCAGAGATGCCACTCCTGGGTTTTTCCACCCAGATCTGGGTTTTTCGAGCATGACCTGGGTTTCTGGGTTTTTGTGCTTGAAATCTGGGTTTTTTTCAACATCATGTTTGTCAGGTCAATTTTAAGGCGCAAAATTGATTATTAGATTAGTAAGATCTTCTAATGTCGACGGATTCCACTGTGATTGAAACGGCAGAGTCCAAAGAGACCCATTTACTATTAAAATGAGAGGTCTTGGCGTTATGCGATAGAGCATTCATTGAATACTGACTACTAGGTCGCAGAAAGTCATGTTCACAGGGCAACTCTGATTTAGGACTTGAATACTACCGGCAACGCTGCAACAAATTCGTTGTGTGTCAGTAAATAGTATGTAACTGCTGTAAACTATGCAATTTATGCACATGGAAAGACCAATTGTTGATCTAACCAATGTACCATGTTGACATCAGAGTATATTCACTTTCAACAGGGACACTCAAAGAGAGACATTTTGGGCAACCGGGCAAGTTATTCAGAGTGTAGTGTGGGGGGTTTGTTAAATGCAAATGTACTCTTAATCTCATTATATGGCAGTTTCTTTTTCGACTCAACATCCCAGATAAAAGTGTTTGTCCCCGGGTTAATGAATCGAAAGCTATTTTCAATCTATCTGGTCAGCTCGCAGTCACTAGAACTACCCTACAATCATCCTCACGATACATTGGAATTAGCATTGTTACTAACATTACGAATATATATTACACTACGTATTGACCCCCCATACCGAATGCCTGGTAGCAATGTGTCGAGAAGAAAACATCATATTTCGATGGATTTGCTGATTTAACTGAGCAACATGCATATTATAGTATGGAAATGAACCGTTGGGATTTCAATATCAAGGGCTAAAACTTCTTCTATGTCCGTATAACTGTCATTGATGACTCTCGGTCACTGTTTTATAGCTATATCATAGAAATTTGAGTGAAATAGAGGATCTGGGTTTTTTCAACGTCCAAATCTGGGTTTTTCCAAAATATCTCAGTGGCATCTCTGGTCCATTGATCCAATCGTACGCCGGGTACCTCCGCTTTGGTTGCCTATCACCTGGTCGTAACTCGTAACCACCAGCTCAGTGGTCGTAACACACCAGGATCGTGTACGAAACACTTTCGGACGGCCTATCGATTTGCGTAATCTCTAACTCTACCATGAAATCATAACGCATGCTACTAAAGATGACCTGGTAATTGATTCGTGGCATAGGGACGATTCTTAGTTCACGTACATTATGTAAAATAATCCTTTGATTAAAAAAAATGAATAAAACATTTGTTACCACACTTCAAGTCACGGCTCACCGGCAAACCTCTCGCGGCACCTACGTTAAAATCACTGTTGTCGGGAAATTCATGTGACCATCATATTAAAGTTACTTTTTTACGTTGGAAAACGCCATTGTGACGTCATGTTGATAAAAGTCGCTCGCAGCCCTTGCCCCACCACCCGATATTGTCACGAGCCGCCACTGGCTATTCCATGCCTCAAACAAGCCAACTAATAACTATAGACACGGTAGTCCCATTCCCAATCAATCATTGACGAAGAAAAATAACCTGACTGTGTAGTTTCTTGATGATGTATTTCAACATCTCCCTTTCAAGTACCCCTTAAAACGAGTTCACGGACAGTGACGTGCGGTCCAATGAGGCAGGTGAGGCAGTGCCTCACCTGTCGTAAGGGCGAGTAAGTGAAAATTGTGAAAACCCTCGATGAGTCTATGATTATTATTGATATTTTACATCGATGTTCATCAATACCTAAATTTGAACATTTTCTCACCCAACATCATCGATTTCCGTAATTATTATTCAAAAATACAGCGCGAAAGAAAAGTTGTGGCACAGGTGAGGCACGGGCGGGTCGTGCCTCACCTGCGACAATGCAATTCATCATAAATAGCTCGGAATTCGTAATAACTGGTAGCAATCAAATGCTATCGTCGCACTGATTCCGAAAATCCAAATATTAACAGTGTCAGACCACCAGAACCCCCTCAAAATCGCCAAGGAAGGTGACATTCGGCTTTGTTACAAACAATGCCATCGCAGAGAAACCATATCCAGGTGAGGCACAAACGAATTTGCCTCATACACTATTAGCTGACAATTGAACAATCGCAGCACAGTGAAACGCGCTATCGATTTCGGAATACAACAGTCTTAACTGTCTTGTAGGGACTATATAGTAGCGACGGCCAATACGTAATGCGGAGCAAATGCATTCCCTTACTTTTGTAGCTGTTATTTATTTTCCGTTAAATTGTGGCTTGATAGATCATGATATTTATATACAATAATATTGCAACGCTCGTAATATACTTCCTTATCCTGTAGCCAGGCTGCATAAATATTGGTGTGACAACTCAGTCTGTGCACATTACACAGTGGGATTAAGTTTTTTTGTTAGCCGGTTCTGTCACAAAAGTCAAATTTCTCAGCTGTTATTGTTACAAAAATTGATTAGCAGTATAACCAATTCGCGTTGATAAAATCTTGTGCGGAGTTTTATATAACCGATACGAGTCGGCTGAATCACACTACTGTCCAACCTGCATGCAACACATCGCGCATGGAAGAATGGCATATGCGTATGCAGTGACGTGCGGTCCAATGAGGCAGGTGAGGCAGTGCCTCACCTGTCGTCAGGGCGAATAAGTGAAAATTGTGAAAACCCTCCATCAGTCGATGATTATTGATATTTTACATCGATGTTCATAAATAACTAAATTTGAACATGTTTTCATGCAACATCATCTATTTTCGTAATTATTATTCAAAAATACAGCGCGAAAGAAGAGTTGCGGCACAGGTGAGGCACGGGCGGGTCGTGCCTCACCTGCGACAATGCAATTCATCATAAATAGCTCGGAATTCGTAATAACTGGTAGAAATCAAATGCTATCGTCACACTGATTCCGAAAATCCAAACATTAACAGTGTCAGAGCACCAGAACGCCCCTAAAATCGCCAAGAAAGGTGACATTCGACTTTATGACAGACAATGCCATCGCAGAGAAACAATAGCCAAGTGAAGCACAAACGAATCTGCCTCATCTGCCCAACAGTCTTGTAGGAATTATATAGTAGTGACGGCCAATACGTAATGCGGAGCAAATACAGTCCCTTACTTATGTAGCTGTTATGTAGCTGTATTTTCCATCCATAGCTACGGTAAATTGTGGGATGTGATAGCTTCCTGCATAGGCTGCATTGTCGTTGTTTGTGGCCTTATGCTGTGTTCGACTGCAATACCTATAATAACCCTTAATTGTGGTATGTGATAGCTATTCTTACATGCCCTGCGTTGTCGTCGTTTGAGGTCAGTGGTGCCACTTCTGGTGTTTTTACAGTAGATCTAGTGTATTTTGACTTCACCTAGCGTCCTAGTATATTTTCTTTCGAAATTCGGCAAATCTAATGTTTTTTCACTGAAAAAATATTTTGTAAATGAGGATGCTATTTTCATGTGCTTCGAATAATTTATACCGTTACTTGAAGAGATAGTAATTATTATCCGTCTAAACTTGCCCATTTAGCACAATGGCGAACAGTCCTACATGCATTGTAGAATGAGGAATTGCAACGGCTATCAGTGTGCAAAGAAAATGCTCTCTATACCCGCTGCTGTTGTTATTCACATTTTGGGTCTTTTTATCAGATACTTTACGTACGTGCGTGTTTGTGTGTGTGTCGGGGGGGTCCTTACCTCATCAGCCCAGTGTTGGGATGACCCGAGTCATGAATTGACTCGAGTCAGACTCGAGTCACTTTTTTTGCATGACTTGACTTGACTCGAGTCAATTTGCTAAAATGACTTGACTTGACTTGACTCGGCGTATCAAAAATGTGGATTGACTCGTGACTCGGAGCAAAATTCACGAGTCAATTTCAAGTCATCAAGTAATCGGTGTCGATAAAAATCCCTGTATCTTGCATTTGTTCGGATCGTTTGCGAAACGCTGGTGTAAACCGTGAGAGCGACCAATCATTCAATGATCGCTGAGCTTCGATTGTTCTCTCACAAATAAATTGACCGCAAATGAAGTGATCGAAGCTTACAGCTTACGTTGTCGTAACGCTAGTAGTAGAGTCATAAAATAGCAAAATGTATATTTCCGTTCTCTGTTCTTACCTTAACCAATAACCCTATTGTTTCATTGAAATTGAATTCGAATATAGTTTCTATAGTCCTTGGACATTGGCCTTGTCCAGGGACCATTGGCGCAAGCTCGAATTGTATATCTATTTGTTTGTAAATGGGTAATGTATTGCATCTTATCAATTCGTTTCTCTATTCTCTATTTTAGCCGGTAACTATAAATTGTGACTATGCAATTACGTAGTTTACCAGTTTTACGTATATGTGAGTGATACAGCGCCTTCTTGCATGTATATTTTATATTCGTTCATCGGTTCGGAATCAATGACCACTCAAACTGTATTCCAGACAGCTAGCAAATTGCAATGACGTAATCATGCCTCATACATACTTCGAAAAGGCAACTTGACTTGAAATGTGACTTTACTCGTGACTTGACTTGACTCGACTTGACTCGAGTCACCTCCAAAAATCGATTGACTTGACTTGACTCGAGTCACCTTTGAAAATCGATTGACTTGACTTGACTCGAGTCAAAATGTGCAATGACTAGAAATGACTCGTGACTCGAAGGTAGTTACTTGATCACAACACTGCATCAGCCATGAACCTCACTGCACGTCACTGTTCACGGACCACTAAGGGGTTCGTGAACCCCCATTTAAGAACACCTGCATTAAAATGAAATTCTCGACTCTTGAGGGGGCGTGGATATACCAGACTTATACAAACTAAACATTTAGTTAGTTGATGGTCAACTAACTAACGGTTTTGAAAAATGAGTAGTTGTAGTTCTAGTTCTGTAGCTGCAGATTTTGAAAATTCAATAGTTCTGGTTCTAGTTATAGTTGCACATTTGAAAAAATATTAGCTGCCGAACAACTAGAAAACACCTGTCGTGGTTTTGGGCTAATTGAGATGCCGGCGTTCTGTTTTGTTTGTTTGTTTTATTCGCACAACATTGACGCTTATCGCCTATAAGGTCATTTGCGCCCAGTACATCAATTTCAGTAATGTCAACTGTATTTTTACGGTCTTTTCGTCGTATTACGGACGACTTCCATGCACGCACTCTTCCACCATCAGTCTCTCTCGATTTTCATGCGCCCGCAACTTAGTCTTTTTGATGCCATCTTTCAGGAGTTCAGCTCTCTCTTTCTCTGGGCGCTGTATTTACAGCGGGATCGGCGATGAGGAGCCCAGATAAACCTCCGACATATAAAAACTTGGCAGAGCCGAGACTCGAACCAGTAACCAATGGTGACGTGACTGCAGTGGTTAACCAACTGCGACACTCGCTTCCCCCGGCGTTCTTTTGAATGATGCAGCAATTAGTAGCTCAGAGTCATCACTGCTAACAGTGGCGTAGCCAGCGGGTGGCTTTTTGGGGTCGCAATCTTTCCCAGTTCAAACTCGAAACTCCATTCTTTTGAAACGTTGATTCAATATCTGATATTTCCGATAGAATAACAATTAATGAGTAGACAAGGTGAATGAGATCCAGTTCTGCACTGTTCTGTTCTTAACCTTTAATGACTTGGGAACCCCTGCGTCACAGATGGGCAACTATTTTCTGAGAATGACAGGCAGGAAATAGGTTGACGAGCCAAGTCAAAAGTTTGCTGGATATTAGGCGGTGTATCAATTTCTAATAATTCATAAATTTAAAGCAATGAATTACGTGGTTAACACAAGCCTCTGGGGGGGATATGTTATTATTAAGCAATTAGGAATTAAGAGTCAAAGTACAAATATAATATTTATCCCCTGTAATTATTCAAAAAATTGGTAAACATGTAACATTGTTAACTCTTTTTATCACACCCACCAATAGACACGTCCTTCTATTAAGACACCAAAAGACACCAAAATGTATGGGATGTTACAGCTTGGTCACTATACCGAGCGGTGTATAGCTTGTTAAAATTGTCCTGTTATTTGGTAATTTCACTGGCAGGTTTTCCGAATTCGTCTTCCCGCAGCCTCTGCCGAATCACTGCATGCGTGCTTATGTCATAATCCCGACTTGAATTAATCCATGTTATATCGACTTTATTATGAATATAGATTGCGCCGAGGATCGGCTACCCCTGGCACGCGTGCCAAAAGTGGCACGCAGGATGATTTTTCATGTCACGCTAAATGATTTGATGTGCATTATTGTAATCACGTTTCTTGCAAAAGGTGGAACAAAAGTTTTCAAAATGGAAAAAGCTCGAAGTTGAATCCAAATTATTTCGTGAATCAACATGAAGTAGGGTCTTTTGGGACAGATTTTATTTTTCTTCAAAAATTTTTCCGCTCTTTCCACGTATAGTGCGTATTTGGCCCGCGGGCCGTAAATGCCCTGGTTTGCCCTACGCTATGTAAAATAATTATATCTATACACCCGCTATACTCACGGTCTCCATATCCCGTCAAGATTCAAATCGAAATACAATCAATTTCTACTGGATCAATTCTAGACATCCCTTATTATTACCGGACCACAATCTGACATACCGAGTACCGACCTCGCCTATACTATCACATGCAGCATTCATTTTTGTCGCTTCCTTGTATGTTATCCTTTCTCAAATACAGTGTGCATGCTGTAGGCCAAGGCGTGTCTGATTAAAAGACTGTACTCCAAGTCGGTTCGGCACCCTCCTACTTCTCCTACATCTTTTAATTATATCGCAATCTTATGTTGAATTGATTTGATGAAAATTTGAATAAATTTATGAAAAAAATGTATATTTTATTACATATACCGTCTTCATCAGGTAAAAACTATATTCATATACCCTGATGTAGAGTGACTAACGCTCCCAACGCTTCCCAACGTGGGCGAAATCCCCCCCCCCCCCCAGAAATATCAAAGGGGGCGATAAGGGGGCGAAGATGATTGAACGTCTAGTGAGATATATTTAATTGAGACGACCAAGAATGCACGTAGAGACGGCGTATTCTGCATATGACTCGAAAGTTGGCTGATGTAAAACAGATCAACTCAACGGAAACTAGACGCGGAAACCAATATCCCGGGCACCTACTCGGAAAATGACCTTTGTTTAGTCAATTCACCAGCGACCAGAGTGAGGTGAATATGTTTTTATATGTTCTCTTTTTTTGGATCCGAAAATATGGGGGGCGACTATTTGTGTCGAGCTAGATAAGAAAGCGATGAGTTGGAAAAAGTACACAGTCCAAGGTAATTTCATGTTTTCCCCGATGGAGCATCGGTGTAGCGGTTGGACCTGACCAGACATAACAAACGCTTCAGAGCTAAAGGGTATACAGCTCATTGTGAACTTCGATTCGTTCCGATCCATGCGTAGCTTGTGAAGATGTTGTGGTTTGCTGCTCCACACCAGATTCTAAGCGTGACTCTTTCATTGAACCAGCTCCGTTCTTTCTGAGTCTGATATACCTGCAATAACAAGGAATGTTGCACTTTGCTGGTTATACATGTATGTCAATTTAAAACGAAGATTCGATGATGTTGACGATAAGTTATTTGTTCGCGAGATGTTACTAACCCGGGTAGATAAATCGTGTGACATCGGCCAGTCTATCATTAGCCAATTTGCAATCATACACTATAATTCAGTGGTTCCCAAACTTTTTCGGTGTGAGGGCCAAATTTAGAATTTCAGAGTACGGTCAGGGCCGCACGAATACTACGGCTATGAAACGGACCCAAACAGTCATCATGGCTATTTCGGAGTAGTTTTATTGCCCTGGCGAGATTTCGAAACTGTGCACTGTTAACCGCTACTTATCTGCTGCATTGGGTGTCCGTTGAGTGAATCAGCTTTTCTCGCCTAAACGGGCGAAGTGCAAGAAATTTCTTTAGTTTCATGACTGAATTGGTCAATATGATCGGGAATTGCATGTATTGCTATCAATTTTCATAACCTACTAAACCTACTAAACTGAAAGATCACACGATTTTAGATTGGTATTTCTTCACTGGCATATAATTTTCTTTCCTGCGGGATGTTGTTTGTCTTGTGAGGTTCAGATTGCCAAGACAAGAACATTCGGAGCCAGTCATTTAGGCGCCTATATGGACAATTAAACCTACATGTATTTTGTATATATAACGAAGTTTTTGATATTTCGAAGTTTTTGGTCAGCATAAAAGCAGTCCTTTATGGCCATGCCTTTCTCGCTGCCAATCGTTGTGACACATTTCTCGGAGTCACATGTTACATGGCCTAAAAATTTATATGTCTTGGTCCCTTGTGGTGCAGTCATGGCCAACGCTGATATGCCTATTTCTATATATCTTGCGAATATTTTTTTGCGGAAGAGTATCCAATAATCAAGATATGTGGCAAATTGAAATCGCGCCAAGCGCGAAAAATTTTTGAAAATGTTGCATGAATTTTCAAAAAATACTCTATAATTTATGCTAATTGACGAAATATGTTCGGGCCCCCTTCGAGCTCAGCCCCCCTCAATTGGGGGGTTTATGGTGCGGCAGTTACGGCCCTGACTAAAGGACTACCAATTATGCTGCTTTTAGTCGGCTAAGCAGTATCCATCTCGGCGTATTCAATGCACATCTACTTATCATAGGGTTACCATACGTCCTCTTTTAAGATGATTTGTCCTCTTTTTTGATTTTTTCAAAGTGTCCTCGGAGGACGCCCAAATGTCTTCTTTTTTGAGATTGTTTTCTTTTTTGAGGATTTTGGTTACATATAGGGCCAAATTCGACTGATATACATTAAGTTAGCAATGTAGGAACGCTACGACGGCTATTTCGGGAACTGGACCGGAAAGTTGACCCTTTTTTCAGTCAACCACCTGTTAATGTGAAAGAAAAACTGTATTTTCCGGGAGTTGAGCCTCTTTTTCTTTTTTAGTCAAGCGACCACGAAGTGGGAAAAATTTACCATTTTTTCAGGATTTTACTACAGTTTTGAAAGTTATCAATACCTATTTACATCTATAGCTACTGCTGTTTCAACTGGAAAGTTAGAGCACATTGCATTAAAACAGCAGTGACGTAACGTTAGCAGTCTATACTCACAACTTTCCTGCAATTCTATAATTCAAAACTACAGAGACAAGCCAAGCAAGAGTATTTTAAAAATATAAATTTTATTTTTTGTCATAAATCGATTTCTCTATATATTTTGGGGGGCCAGCCTATTTTGGGGGCCGCAAGAAGGCTATCTGGGGGCCGCATGCGGCCCTCGGGGCCGCACTTGGGAACCACTGCTATAATCCCTTATAGTGGTCTACATCTCGTCGACTATCCGACTGTCGTTGTGTACGTCCATATTCAAATTGAAATACAAGCAGTTTCTACTGAGTATTACTAGTCCTCACTCAATATTACCTAGGGTTACCATATTTTGGAAATCTGAAAAGAGGACACTTTTTCTAAATTTTCAGACGTACAATACTGGAGTAAAATCCGGAAAAATGGTAAATATTTCCCGACTTTGGGTTTGGGGTTGGTTGACTAAAAAAAAGGAACGTTACTTGAGTATTGATTTCCTACATCTCAGTCGAATTTTATCCTATATCCCTATATTTAACCACAATTTTCAAAAAATAGGACAAATCTTCAAAAAAGAGGACATTTGGGCGTCCTCCGAGGACACTTTCAAAAAAGTCAAAGAAGAGGACAAATAATCTTAAAAGAGGACGTATGGTAACACTAATATTACCGGACATTATCGACCTCGCCTACCGACGAATGTCACATTAATTTTCATCGCAAGTCCTTTTATGTTATCCTTTATTTCTTTCATCCAGTGTGTATGGTATAAGCTATATGGCTCTTGTTTACCTGCTCTTTATACTAAGATGGGTGTCTGATTTAATGACTACTCCAAATCGGCACCTTCATATCTTTTCGATGTATCGCAATCTTGTGGTGTATTGATTGGATAAAAATTTAATTATAGACTGTACTGAGCTGGTGATGTTGAAATTCATACATGCACCCACGCACCATAATGGAATTACGACAACAGTATTATGCAACTCAGAACAAATAATTTAAGTTTTAATCTCATGCGGAATTTGCTGCTATCTTTTCGATATTACACCTATTATGCGTGCTTGAACTCGATCATCAACTTGATTTTGACTCTTGGGTTTCATTTGAAAGAAGAAACTCAACACTTTTCTGTTTGTTGGTGTCTATTGGTGTCTGTTTTACTAAATTGTACTGTCGAATTTCGTCGAGTTTTGTTCAGAAATTACTCTTGGCTTTCGCATATTACTGGTCGAGTCGTTACGAGTTGTAGGTTACTTTTCAATAGTTTTGCACAACACTAGCAGAATCGCCGATCCCGCTGTACCAACAGTGTGTTGAAAAAGCCCAGAAACACAGTGAGCCATGCTCTTGTGAAGTCGGCAGCTGAAACCCGAAGACGGACGCATGCAAGAGAAAGAGTGAAAGAGTGAGTGCGCGTGATTGAAAGGCGTCCAATGAGAAAGCCGAAAAGATACCGCACTGCATGAAGTTGAAGATACTGGACTGCCAGTCAATGAAACGGAACTGTACAAATATTTGTGTTGTGACGCACAAGGCCTAAACGGCGATAAGCGTCAGTGTAATACCTGTATAATAATAATAATAGCAAAATTGTGGCGTAAGATAAGTCGACAGCAGACCATGAAAGCTATATCACGGCAGAAAGGGTTACCAATTACGTTCAAAATTTCGAAATAAGTTTAAAATTTCGCGTTTAATTCGTTAAATTAATTGACAAGCATCTTTCCTTTTACAATTTAGAATAGAATTTAAAATTATTAGGCGGATTCGGCGTAACACTAATTGATGGAAGTTGAGAATGTGCTATTTTCACATCACCTGACGATAAGCACAATGTACGCTATCCAGAGCACTCCCGCCACACATGACAAGGCGATAACCAATATGTCGGATTGAGTCTTTTCGGTGTTATTTTCTTTTGTCGGTGCGGAAGTAGCTGTATAAAATAGATCATAGCAGGTTACAGCTGTAATGTAACCCTAATACAATTTGACACAACATTGGCGCTTATCGCCTACAAGGTCGTTTTCGCCCAGTGCGGAAATTTCATTAAGATCAATATCTTTGCGGTCTTTTTTGTCATATGACGGACAACTTCCATTCTCGCGCTCTCCCAACATCGGTCAGTCTCGTTTACGTGCGTCCGCAATCTTCAGTCTTTGCTGGCGACTTTTTAGCTCGGCTCACCAGCACTCTGGGCTTTTTCCTGCACTGCAATCACAGCGAGGTTGCGATGAGGAGCCCAGAAAAACGGCCGACACATTGGTCCCTCAAGTATTGTATAATGAACACGTGCGCAGTTATATCCTTATGTAAATGCTGTTTTTGAAATTGGAATCGTGACGTCACGTCACGTCAGAGGCTCGCGTTCACAGCGAATCTTTTGTAAAGGTACAAGTTCACACGAACCAGAACCTTTCAGGGGCTCACACCACCCCTAGTAGCGATACGAGGCTTAGACTCTATCTTTGATGGTTCTCCTATCATAATTCATTACGTTACGACAGTGGTCTACTACCTTTTGGTAGCTGCCTTCTAAGTATGCACTTAATTGAATGTATAGTAGCCTCCAACATTTTTATCTGGGCCTGCGTGTCCACGTGGGAGCATTCTATACCGCGGATCACCGTAATTTTATTTGAACCTGCATTCATACTAAGAGGTTTCACGGAAAAATTAGTAAAAGATTTGCATTTATAAAGTGCTCATTCGGCCTGTAGATAATAAGAACCTTGGTCTTGGTTCTATTAAAGTACGATAGGTCAGTCTAGGGATCGGGCGTCAAACTGATTTATTCGACCGCGGGCTAGATATTTGCATATGAACTGCCGCCAACGGTACAAATATCTGACAGGTTACATTTTATGTAAGTGGCAGCAAATATGACAATAGCCAAGAGTTGAACTATGATCAACAAGTAAGTATTTACGATACGAATTTGATGAATCTAGTGCAGCGGTTCTCAACCTGGGGTCCGTGAAACCTCCAAATTTACAAAATTATTGATAACTGGGGCAATTTTTTGACATGTCAAAATATTTCAAAATTTTGTCAAAATTGTAGCGTCAGGTCAAAATATTGTCAAAATTGTTTACAAAGTCAGAAAAAATTTTGCAATGTGCATTTTCGTTTGTATCGTAGATGTTTGCACTGTCGGTGAACTTAACATATTTCCTTTAACAGCTTGTACCCTACACTCTAAATCGAAAGCGTCGACTTAGACACAAAATTGTGCATTCACAGATGCAATATGGGACAAACACATAAAGTCGACCGAAATCTTTCACCGCAGTGGTGTCATAATATGTGCAAGTCCACACTTCATCAGAACAAGTTACAAAATATGTGCTTCTGCTCACATCTTATCAGCTGTCACTGGCTTTGGTCAATATGAAAGAGTTTACGCATACATTTTAATAGTCCGGTAAGTCGCCGCACGAGTTGTGAGATCAGTAAGGTTGAAAGGGATCGAGAGGTCGACGCTGGAAACGCTGCTATCTGAAACTTATCATAACGTCACTGGTGGATTACCAGATCATGGTATATACAGCGAACACTCGTGTGCCGATCATGACGTCATCGCTAAAGCCAATGACTCTGAGGCCCGTTTGCTCCCGCTGGGTTATTTGTTGGGGAAGAAGTAAGCTGCAAGATGTAGCCACTCAAGTGATGCAGCATTTCCATAATAGATGTTGAACGGTATTAACGACTTTAGTGTGAGTTATGCGGGCTTTTATCCTCGTTTACATATAGCTCAGAAGTAATGTTCCATCTAATTTTTGATGAGTCTGCAGCAAGCGCTCACCTACACTCACTGCGCGGTCCCTTAGACAACAGTGCGTAACCGTGACGTGTGCGTAACTCTGCGCAATTTTGCACGTGCGCACCAAAGGCGGAATATTGCTCAGGAGCCATTAACTGGACTCCTTTTTCATCACTGTCGCTCCATTATTTTAGTGTGCGGCTTTCTTGCATTTACTAGGCTTTGTGAACGTTTCTCTTATCATTTTATTTTCCTACCAAACTGACAGAAGAAATTGATCATTACAACCACATGATTGTCTTTGACTATGGCTTCCATTATATTGCGTTTCCTCATTATTGACTATTTGCCGTAGCAAATCAGCAGTATAGCAATCAAGAAATCAATCAATCAATCAATCATTGTCATTACCATGTAATTCTGAAATACGCTGGTTAGTAATCTTTAGTGTTACCTGCATGGCTATTATCAGTGCATTCTGCTTTTGACTGTTGACTGAATGAAACCTCTATATATTTTCTCTCTCTCTCTCTCTCTCTCTCTCTCTCACACACACACACACATTTACGCTTCACTTCTCTCGGTAACGGCGGGAAGTCAGATAGGGTCAAAGGTCAATACACCGCAAAGTAGATGGATCGGTAAGTCGCAGTATAGAGTACTCTATAGTCGCAGTACAGTGACTTTGCGGAATTATGTGAACGTGTCGCGGATGTCATAATGACGGAAGGAATGGAGAAGTTCTTGATTGCGAACGGCATTAAGAGAGAACACATTGATTTAATTGAAGGTAATTCGTTTAAGGATATCAACATGTGATATGTTATGATTATGTGGTTAAGAGGGTTCTTATAATAGCAAGCTACAGTGTGAGAAATATAAGTAGATTGACTTTTACATCAAACTGCAGTAGTATCAAAGTTGAGTTTCATAATGTCAGTTAATCCTCCAAGTTGGTCGTAATATCTGCTACAGTTTGAGAGATGTGTTTGTCGATTATATACCTGACTTTGACTTTCCACGTTTTTTCCTTATCACTGATTTGTGTTTTGTTGATGAATGTATCATATGCCGATATTGCAAATTAGGAGTGCTATTTTTCAGTGCATGAATGAATGCCTTTGCTGTACAGAAGGAATCCCATATTGGATGCCGCAATATATCCGATTTTCAGTACCCTTGGCCACAGATAAGCCATAAAATATGTGGTCGGCATTATGATTTGACAAAAAACATTGGACAGAGTTGGTCTTTGTAAGTTTGCGGGGATGCTACAATACATTTCCTTTTTTCTTTTCAACAGAAAATGAGATTGATGAAAGTGTTTTTGGGACATTGACCAAAGGTGACTTTCAGAAATTGTTCACGGTTGGAACTGCTCGTCGTCTGTTGAATTTACAAAAAGTATTTATATAGATTCATTGTTAATTTCCATGTAATGATATAGTTATCTATTTGTTCTCAAGACTTGGAAAACCCTTCAACAAACAAATGCTGACAATGACGTCCCTATATCTTTGGATGTATCACAACCTGTAATTTCTTGTGAAATGACGGAGTTAGAAGATGGCAACGAAAATGAAATATGTTTTCAAGATTGCTCTGCCGTTGAACGTGTAAAATTTTCGTCCCTAAACCATGCATTTCCGAATCTTGAACTATTTGTATTTTGCGGCTCCCATTACAGAAGAAGATTGTGGAGAAAGCTACTCAGAGCGATGTCTCTGCAATGTCTTCGACATATGTAAGTTATTCCATTTGGAATAATTGTGATTTGTTGAAATCCAGTATGTTGACTATTCAGGTCGATGCAGACGAGAAAAGCATTACACCGTTTGAATATACCCGACGCAGAAGAATGATGCCGTTGCCATCATTTAGTGATAAAGTGCGAACAGCCCTTCAATCAACTCTATTTTCACTCTCGAAAATAGACTTGTTGAGGAATCTGCTTATCATGTTCTTCGAAATGGGGACATGACAAAAAAAAACAGACTACTCTAATTTTTCTCGGGCTATGTGCGAAAGATATCCGTGCATTAAGGTTGATATTGACGGAAAACATCCTTCGGTGAGTTGACAGAGTTCGGTATATTTTGTAACAAGTAAATTGGTGATCAAATGATTTTCAGTATTACTTCTCAAAAAAACTATCACAAAAGTTGAGGAATCTCCGGCAAAAAGCAAAAGCGTCTGGCGAGTCTTCATGCTGGAGTTCACCAAAATTGTGTTCAAGCACATCAGGTTATTTACATGGTTATTGGTCCTTTTTCATCGTTGATAATTTGTGTGCAATTCAGAAGCTTATCCTTCTTTGACCCCCGAAGAAGCAAAGGTGAAGTTGGAAGCTGAATTAAAAAGACCTGATGCCAATTGGTCAAATCTCCTTTCTCTGATGAAGTACACTCATCGAGATCGACGCAACCAATTCAAGTTGGTTGAATTCGGCAGTGTTCCTGAAATATTGAAGAGCTTTCCTATGCTGAAAGACATCAGACTGGTTAGTTGATAATTTATTCGTTGAAGATCCATTCGCTATTTTAGCCTTGATAATGACCAAAACAAAAGTACCCGGATGTGTAAGCAAAATTAATATATATATAATATAAGAATAATAATGTATTTTGGGTTTACATTATTACTATCCTTTATTAAACTGGTAAATATCATTATTATTATTATCTAGGGAAATAAATCTTGTTGTATTCATATCAAATCCCTCTATATAACCTATAGAAGTGTGTGTGCATGCTCTGCTCACTTCTAGTCGCTTCTATAGTAATGCTTTACTTTTGTAATAGATCAGAGTGGAGTTTCAAATGCTCGTTTCGAGGAGTGTAGAAGAGATGCGTGATAGGTATTGCGAAATGCTTACTACTCTTGACAAAATATTTGGAGTTGAGACAGATGAAGAGGTTTGTAATAATTAACTATACTAGAATGCATATTAATTATGATAGTCGCGTTAATTTTTGTTGCAATTTTATATTGTATATATTAAATATTGTTGCGGCACAACTCTTGCCATCATATGAACCGAAATGCAATACCTGGAAAGTCCTTCACCAAATCTTCTACATGGCTAATATGATTGTATTTATTTGTAGGGAGAAAAAGCCGATGAGGTTATGCTCCTGATGGAGTTACAAAACGCGTTAACTGAAAAGAGAATCAGGGCACAGCATGATTTGAGGGCGATTAGGCTTTATCAGGTAGGTTGTAAGATTTGCCGCTTGCTTAACCTGGTACTGTGTGAACAATGAACATCTATGTACCATAACGTCCCAATTTGTACTGATATTGACTCTTGTTCTGATTTTCGGCAAGCATTGTTCGGCGTTTTCCGTAACATCTCGAACGTTTTACATGGCAGGATCTGGCACAAGTTCGAACTTTACAGACCGTCACAAAAGTAACGCTAGTTGTCTGAAAATTTAGTGGATTAACATGGGCGCATGTAGAGTTAGTTCTAATTTGGGGTCTGTTAATTTCCGAGTTACGCCACAAACATTTGTTTTAATTCGGGGTCTGTTGAATTCAGATTTTGCCGCAAAAATGTGGCATAATTGTTTTTGGGTGCTGAAAATATGCCTATGTTTAGATTGACTCTATGTTATGACGGTGCAATAAACACACTCGAACTTAAAAAAGGCTTCCGAACAATAAATGATTATTAAATATTTTTGAATTACATCATTTTTTTTGATAAGGCTAAAGTTAGAATGAGTCGTAAAATCGTTTTCTTTCCACACCATGAAAAATCTTTTCTGCTGCTAATGTAATTTTTGGTGCGGTAGTCCTGAATTTTGAGTCCATGATGCTGGCTACCATGGATATAGACCAGTGGTTCCCAACCTGTGGTACGCGTACCACTAGTGGTACTCAAGGGTCTTCCAGGTGGTACGCGAGTACATTCAGTTTTTATTTTCGACCGAAGGAAGTTATTAGTTCAGTTGGGTTGATTTTGAATTTTTTTGACTAGTGATGAAAAAACAATTCCATGCATCTCATCAACCCGGGCTGATATTGCCTAGTTTAATAGAATTTGTTATTACTAGGGCGATTTTGCTTTATAAAATTGAGCGTTAAGTCATAAAGTTGTCAAAATTGTTTACAAATTTTTTGGACCCCTCCATTTCGTTTGTATCGTAGATTTGATATTTCCAGCTTGTAGCCCACTTTATTGGCCTACCGTTGTAGGTGTCCCATTGTCTGCTAATCGTGGATCATGAACTGTTGAACGAAACAAATAGGTTGACAATTGATATGGTGTTATGCTCAACGTACCGCAATATCCTAACTGAAGCAAGACTGCTTGACATTGCATGGTTATTTTATCAAGAAGCGCATGATGAAAAATTGTGATGCATGGCAACATTGACAGTATGAAGCAACGTTTTGTGTAACCAGCAGTGTACGCACAGCTTCAGTGTTGCCAGCCAACAACTACTGCTGTTAAACGGTATTTCTCCATTCTTGGCAGGCTACTTAGTAAGGACAAACACTTTCTACCAGAGAATGTAGGAAAGTATCTTTCGTTGTACTACAACAAATTTTAATTAACTCTACCATAATACGTGGTGTAACTACTGGGCCAGATATCGTTAAAATAAAGTTTTTTCATTCAAAATTTGTCAGTTTTTAGGTCAAAAACGCTTTTTCGTAAGGACAGAAAGTCCCACCCCCTACCAGAAGTGTTAATAACAATATGTGCGAAAACACCTAATTTGCGTACATGATGTCAAAAATTGGTCAAAATCAAGTTTTTTTAGGTCAAAATCCTTCTATTTTTAGGTCAAAAACTCGCCCTAGTTATTACACCTCACATAGCTCAAATACGTGAGTATGATGTCATAAACTATGAAAACATTTTGACCGCCTAAAGCGTGCGTAAATTATGTAGGTGGGACGCGAGCACCGCATAAAACCTCGAAGTGGTACGTGGTTGGAAAAAGGTTGGGAACCACTGATATAGAGCATAGAATCAGTTAATGTGAACATACTACTTGTGCCGTTCCAAAACGTATCTGTATGATGGTATACTGATCAAATCTGAATGGATCATTAAATCTTAGTAAATTTACTAGTTTATGGTTTACCATCGACAGTAATCAGAACTTCATAATGTTCAAGTACTCAAACTATGTTGACCCTTCAGCTGTATTTGTATTACATATTCATTATGCAGAAGTCCCATAAAAGCATTTCTATACCTAATCTAAATCTTGTGCCTTCACACATGGATTATTGTCAATATAATTTTACTTAACATATTTTGTTCAATTCCAGGCCCATTCCGTCGAATTAACATCCACAATGGTGAGTCCCCCACATCTCGTACTAGCGCACCATGAAAATGGTGACATGCAGTCATGGATCGTTGCGAATGGCATCCGCATAAAGGGATCTTCTCACATTAAAGCGGAACTATTTGAGATAGTACTTGATCTTCTCGCGTGTTATTATGTATGGGACCTCACATATCCAAAAGTTTTCCAGATACTGTCATTTTTACAGTATGTCCTGATTGGAGACAAAAATTTTGGGTTTCAATCAAACAAGCTTCTCTGTTTTATGAGCAGATTTCAGAAATCCCAGTGATGATTTTGATATCGTTTGCTGACTTGGACAACTACACAATCTTGTTGTGGTCTATCTGTCTAATTGTGAAAAACTGTGTAGCTAAAATTCTGATTGTAATCTAAATAATGAAGTGCTTCGTCTCTCTCATTCGAATCTAATTTGTGAAAACAACTGAACCTATAATTCTAATTGTACTCTAATTTGGAAAAACAGTGTAGCTATCGATCTAATTCTACTATAATTTGTAAAAAGAACTGTGCTACTATAATTCTGGTGCTACTCTAATTTATGAAATGTTTCTTTGCTCTCAATCGAATCTAATTTAGAAAACAACTGTA
This sequence comes from Botryllus schlosseri, assembly GCF_051294905.1. NCBI lineage: Eukaryota > Metazoa > Chordata > Ascidiacea > Stolidobranchia > Styelidae > Botryllus > Botryllus schlosseri. The sequence continues at coordinate 18,381,616 of NC_137245.1, read as the reverse complement.
GCTGTAATTCTAATTCTACTCTAATTTTAAAATAAAACTAGCTATAATTCGGATTCTACTCTAATTCGGAAAAAATACTGTAGTAATTATTCTAATTCTAATCTAATTTTTGAAAACAACTAACTATATAATTATAATTTTGCTCCAATTTGTGAAATCTTTATTTGCTCTGATTCAAATCTAATTTGTGATAGCAACTGTGTCGCTATAATTCTAATTCTACACCAATTTGTGAAATGTTTCTTTGCTCTAATTAGAATCTAATTTGTGAAATCAACTGTAGCCATTAAAGTAATTCTACCCCAATTTGTGAAATGTTTCTTTTGCTCTAATTAGAATCTAATTTGTGAAAACAACTGTGTCGCTAGTATTGTAATTCTATCCCAATTTGTGAAATGTTTCTTTGCTCTAATTAGAATCTAATTTGTGAAAACAACTGTGTCGCTAGGATTGTAATTCTATCCCAATTTGTCAAATGCTTCTTTGCTCTGATTCAAATGTAATTTGTGGTTGCAACTGTGTTGCTATAATTGTAATTCTACACCAATTTGTGAAATGATTCTTTGCTCTAATTAGAATCTAATTTGTGAAAACAACTGTGTCGCTAGGATTGTAATTCTACCCCAATTTGTGGAATGTTTCTTTGCTCTAATTAGAATCTAATTTGTGAAAACAACTGTGTCGCTAGGATTGTAATTCTATCCCAATTTTGAAATGTTTCTTTACTCTAATTAGAATCTAATTTGTGAAATCAACTTTGTCGCTAGGATTGTAATTCTATCCCAATTTGTGAAATGCTTCTTTGCTCTAATTAGAATCTAATTTGTGAAAACAACTGTTTTGCAAGGATTGTAATTCCATCCCAATTTGTGAAATGCTTCTTTGCTCTAATTAGAATCTTATTTGTGAAAACAACTGTGTCGCTAGGATTGTAATTCTATCCCAATTTGTGGAATGTTTTCGTTGCAATAAAATATTTTTGAGCTAAAGCTGAGTAAAAATTCATGGATGGTGTGTATTTATTTCGAGCTCTGCACGAGTCAGCATGAACACACCACCACTAAACACAGGATAGCTAGGCACACATCGGCTCCACCACGTTGTGTGGTAGTTTAAAAAACAACGGATTTGGCGTGTAATTTTGCGTTGCTCAGCACGCATTCGAATTTAGAGTGTACTTTATATCAATTACATGCCTACCGTTGTAGACGGCCGATTGTCTGCTCATTGTGAATCATGAACTGTAAATCAAACAAATGGGTTGACATGGTGTTATGCTCAACGTACCGTAATATCCAAACACTAACTGAAGCGTAACTGCGTGGGCACTGGTTCTGATATCAAGAAGCCAATGATGAAAAATTGTGATGTAGACAGCATTGTCAGATTGAAGCAACACGGTTTGTCGCCAGTAATGAACGTTCTTTCTCTAATCCTGGGAAGCTACTTAGTAAGGACAGACACTTTCTACCTAAGAATGTAGGAAAGCATCCTTCGTAATATTACTATTTAATTATTTCTACCATAATGCGTGATGTAGCTACTGGAATTCGTCATCGGTCCAGACTTCGTTAAAATAAGTTTTTCGCATAAACATTTGTCGGTTTTTAAGTCAAATAAGTATTTTCAGGCCAAACTACTTCGTAAGGACAGACAGTTCCAACCAGATATAAAGAGAAGTAGTACAATTCTAACATTTTGTGCGAAAACACCTAATTTACATACATGAGGTCAAAATTTGGTCAAGATTTTTTGAGGTAAAAAAACCGCCCGATTTATAACCTCATTTGTAATTTTCTAAATTAGGAAAATAACGAGGCAGTTTGCCATCATCACTGCTAAAACCTCAGGACTCACATCAACAGAATGGCCGTCTAAGATGTAATATCCTACTGTGCAAACTCATTTTGATTGCTAAATTGTCAATAGCTTATTGATCAATATCAACATCTTTCTGTTTAGAGTTGTTTTGGTGGGGTTTGTGGAAAAAAATCAAAAGCAAAAAGTGGGAGTAGTAAGGTCAATCAGGGTGAATTCAAAATGTTTACAAAACATTTTGGACTTGAAGTTGTCAGTCTCAGCAAATTAATGAACAGTCGGTAAAAATAGAAATTCCTGAGGCTTTCTTTCATATACCATCTCAATAAAGGGATTGAAACCTAACCACCGAAACCATTTTTTTCTGGGATATAGCCTACATATAACCACTATTCCAGAATAACTTCAAAATGATCTGTTGGATAGAAATACCTAGGCTGGACGTGATATGTTCATTATTAAAATATGTTTCTCAATTTTGGAATCATACTCAAAGATGTCGCCGGCAGCGTTATTACATTCGCCTCCACCAATCTTCGTAAAAATGGATTTTCGGCACTCGTTCATACGAAATCGTAATCTCGGATTGTCAAGGGACTACCTCATATTTCAAGAAATTCAGCTGCAGAATTCGCTTTGAAATAGTATAATGCTGCCCAATTTCTAAGTATAGTATAATGCAGGTCTTGTTTAAAAAAGGTCATATTGTTGATATTTGCACAAGACAGATGACGGTTGCACTGTAATTGAGCTAAATTTGAATTAAGGTTTGAGGGGGCGCGGGGTCAGTGACAGTCCACAAGGGGTAATATAACTATTACGTTCCTAATTCCTTCCTGTGGAATCATCCAATATTCGGCAACCCATACCCGGTAATAATAACTCATATGGCCACGAAACGATTACAAAACAACCTACCTCAGAATATTTCATAGCATCATTTTGCTGTACGAAAAATTGTTGATGTCATTTTCAACTGGGTGACCAATTAAAATTTATTAAAACCTTTCCTACTAAATGCGAGGTATATACGTCCGTTGTAGCCATGGCATAGGCCTACGCAAAGGCAGCGATTCAATTTCTAGTTATCATAATAGGGATTTTGCACTGTTTCGGTATATGAGAAATCTGGTCGGCATTCTTGATGAATTCCGAACATGTTTCCCTCTTGCGATTCATATACAACTGATTTGCCAAGCAGTGGTCTACTCGGCCACACCGGCAGTCGGGCGTCTTTACAGTAACAACGCTACTATTATATGAGGCCGCCGCAACAGCCTTCCAGCATCGCGCAATGTGAAATGTGACGGAAACGTTCTTATTTTGGAAATGGTTATATTTTATTTCAGAATAATGATGTGTTATATCGCTTTCACAAGGGAGTGCAGACCATGCGATCCTGTGATTCGATCGATTCGTGTGACTATTCAATCACTATTCCCGCTACGATTACCAGCCGACACTAACTTACAACCACTGTTCCCTCTAAGCCGCGCGCGGGCGCAATGGCGCAGTGCTGACACCGTCTCAGTGCACAGAAAATCTAAGCTGCGCACAAAAAAAAACCGAAGCGATGACCTTTTTTAGTCGTTACGCACTGTTTTCCAAAAGATCGTGCAGTGACTTGGTGAGTACGCACAGAATCGTGAAAAATTTGATTGAACATTGCTTACAACGTAGCCTGGAAATAGTGTCGTTACTTCATGAATATAGGCTATTCTTCAGACCATTTTCCGGCACAATAACATGTTATTTAACTGTAAATCCAAACATATACGATTCTGTAACAATCAGTATAAGTATTCTGCAGCTTACCATCCCCCTGTACGTGATGAAGTGTCGCCACGAATAATATGAAAGCGGTTAAGTGCGACATAACATTCCTAGAACTTCTAGCGCCCGAGGATTTTAGCTAATCTGTTTTTTGCATAGAATAGTGAGGTTATCTTTCCAATCCACCAATCCTTATACATGTGGTTTCCATTTCAGTAATTCAACTGTCTACTGCATATCGTTCTACCACGCTCATAGTTTTGTGAAGACCTTATCTCATTCAATTTGTTGTACACCATTATGGCATTATTGTTTCTAGTACAAATTTCCCGGTGGGCGGTAGAAACTGGATACACGTCATTCTATCACGCCCAAAGCGTTGCAGTTGACACCGACATTTACGCAATGAGAAATATCTACTCGGCTACTGGACTCTTAAAGAAGGAAGTGTTGCAATATTATCCGATATTTCCTGATCAAGCCTTGGCATAGGCCTACTGCACGCTAACACGTAGGCGCCAAACGTATTTACTTAACCCCTGGGTCGCGAGAGGTGAGGAGATTGAATTTTGAAATGAAATTGCGTCTATTCTCCAACGAAACATGCGAGATTATTAACCATCAAAGTATGATTAATATATTCGAAACTAGGGTGAGTCATCATTGTCATACCGCGTCCGCAAGTGGAGTTGTTGGTCGACCCCAATGTTCCCATCTAATTTGACCTTAATTTAAAGTTGTTCGCGCTTCATCCTAGAATCCCAAGTCTAACCGACGCTATCTGTGACTTTACTACAGAAAATTGCAATCCAACCCACCTTCCATGAACAGAGTAATAGTCGGGGAAACGTTAGTTACTGTGCAACCGCCGCTTATCACGGAAATCCTGAGACCGCTGTCGTTCAAGTAAACTTTAGGAATTGTAAAGCTATTCCAGTATGGGTTTGAGCTTGAGCAAAAAAGAGTGGGGTTTGTGACAGTAGCCAATGTTGTATTCAATTCTATTCGAAAGCTATATACATACATATTACATATATGCAGGCCGTGTTATTTTTGGCACATGCCAAAACTGCCAAAAATAACTTATTTTTGGCATTTTTCGATTTTTATTTTTGGCAGTTTTGGCATCGTCCTCTAAATAGATAGTTTCAGCCGCGAATTAGTCACAAAACGCTTTATTCGGGCTAGTTTGTCAAAAGGCACAATAAAATGTGCAGCATCCACGTATAATCAATGCCAACAAACAATAATAAGAAGAAAAAACCTACCGATTTCATAGGTTAATAATATCAAACGAAACCACAAAACGTGCAGTATCCATCGGAATCGGTGCCAATAAGCAAAAAAATAAAGGAAGAAAAGCTTAAGAAACACGCTCAACAGCTGATTGTTACAGCTATGGACTTAACTCGTTCGCACTGTAACAATGCTTCCACACTCAGGTCAGATAAGTTTCTCCTAAATTCATTTCTCGCCCAGCGAATCTGGGAAATATCGGCTTCAACAGTAGCCGTTGAGGGAAAGAATGTTGCCAGTCATCCACAAAAGGTTTTCAGAGCTTCAAAATCTTTGGAGGGCCGAACCGGCTTCCATGCATCATGAAAAGAGATCACTTCGCCATCAGTACCATCGATCTCATCGCGGAAAGAATTTTCTTCCCGATCCTTTTCCAGGATTTTCCTGTGTTGTCTCTCAACACATTCTATTAAGTAGCCCGACTATCATTTCTCCTTCAGTCTACCGATATATTTTCGGAGGACTTTTGTCACGTCACATGGCTTTAATATTACCAACTCGCATGGAAGAGTCCTGGGAAGGTTAGCTTGTTTAAAAACATTGACGCAACAAGACTGTCTGGCAAAACGAGACTATGCAGCTCAGAAATAGACAGACAGTTTGTTGCGTCACAATGTTCAACTCGTTGATCACATTGCAAAAATCGTTGTCGATTTGGGGGGTTCCAGTTCCATGAGCAGAATATAATTTATATTTTAATAATCAGTACTGCGGCAGCTTCTCATTGATACCCGTTTTATAAAATTTAGCGCTCGACAAGTCGGTCAAAAATGGTCGTAAAATTGCCTTTGGACAAATGGAAAGTATGACGTAAACCAAATGCAGTCAGCCGTTCAATCTCGCTGTGCCCACACCATTTATAGGACACCATGCTGTCACCCCTAATGGGTGGGCTGGACCCAAATTAAGAAACCTGCCTTTCACAAGCGCTCTTCTCGCTTGTAACGCGGTCCTGTTAACACAACACCATGAACGAAATACACTATTTGGCAGGCCGTGTTATTTTTGGCATATGCCAAAAATTGCTTATTTTTGGCATTTTAAAATTTTTATTTTTGGCAGTTTTGGCATCTGGCTCCTGAAATGCCAAAAATAACACGGCCTGCATATATGTAAATATATCGACTTTTCAATTAGATAAAATAAAAAGGGCAAAAGAAAACAGGAAACAAAAGAACGTCGAGATAATCAGTTTTGGGCTCGTGTTAAGCGTCATACATACATACAATGTTCCCTCTAAACTGCGTCCGTGCGCAATTGCGCAGTGCTGACACGATCTCTGCGCAGTGCGCACAGAAAATCCGAAATGATGTCATTTTTTTGTTAGCCGTCACGCACTGTTGTCCAAGGGACCACGCAGTGAGTTGGTGAGTGCGCGCAGACTCGTGAAAAATTAGAGGGAACATTGCATATATGGCAATGCCTATCGGTTCTGACTCTAATTCGGTGTGCCTTCGGATGGAAATATCGGTCTAATAGATTCACAGTTGCATGGAATGTGAACGATTCCGATACACTTATGATTTGGTATTCCGTACGATAACTAGACTTAGTCAGGTAGAAGTAGATTGGCCTACCATCGTAAAATTCTACTCCAATACTGGTATAGAAGTAACATGACATGTCGAGTGGGAGCAAGAACATGAAAGGTGTGTGTGCTGAATTCTAACAGCAGATACGCTACAACTATACCAAGTGTGAGCTGGTTTATTGCCAAAAGAGTATCTCACGTTGACACGTAGCTTCGTCATCGTTGCGAGCGTCGGCTGCATGGGATCGGGGCCTAGTTGCGCAATAATGACTGCGGTACGCGCATGTGCCAGAGAAAGCCTTGTTATTCCCTAACATCATTGACTTGCGATATGGACGTTGATCCATAGAGTGCAATATCTTCGAATTTTCTATCGTGTGATAGATAGGTAAGCTTTTTTATTATTGCTATCGCATCTCTAGTTATGTCCCATAACTCTCGAGGGCCGCTTGCGATTAATTTAACGCGACAGGGACAGACCCTGGCGGTATACGTTCCAAGCGTCGAGGGTTTATCTAGGCTTCTATTACCCCACGTCGCTGTTCTTACAGCGTCTTTAAAAATACACAGAAAAAAGCCCGACGCAAGACGTATACAAGGAAATCGAATGCGAAGAGCAAGGAAAAGTGTCAGAAGTGAAGCAACGCCGAGAGATCAAGATCGAATACTGTTTACTGTTACATCTGGCATTCGGCAGAGGGTGAATGATAGATTGAGAGTGCGAAATCGTAGTAGATCATTTATACTAGGCTTACCATAGTTTGGAAATCTAAAAAGAGGACGCTTTTTCAGAAATTTGAGACTTCGGTGAATTTTTCCCACTTTGTGATCGGTTGACAAAAAAAAGGTCATCTTTTCCGCTCAGAGCTCAAAATACCGTTTTTCTTTCCGCATTGCTAGGTGGATGACTAAAAAAAAAAGGTCATCTTTCCGCCCAGAGCTACAATCACCGTTTTTCACTCCGAAATACCCGCCGGAGCGTCACTTCTGTGCTAATTTACGGCATATCGCTCGCAATTTGCTCTAAATCTAACAAAAGGGCGTCCTCCGAGGACCCTTTCAAAAAAGTCAAAAAAGAGGACAAATCCTCTTAAAAAAGGACGTATGGTAACCCTTATTTATATGCCATCCTATCTGCTCATTAGGCTACATCAAATTATGCGTGGTGTATCGAATTATATATTGTGTTTATTGAACGGATGAAATAAAGCGCGGATTATGATGCCATGAGTTGTATAGAACAGCTTAGTTGACTAACTATGTAGCCTAATTACCAGTGTCTTGTACGGCCGGCACTAACGTGTGTGCCGTTACACCGATGGTCCTTAAAGCATTGTCCCTAGGAAACGCCAGGCATCTGTCACGTGAGAAGTATACTGCGCCCGTAGTACTAGGACAGGGGTGGCCAACCTTTTTCCCATTCTCTGATTGCGGCAAACAAAGACACATTGAATCGTGCTCGGCGCGAAAAAATTTCAAGAATAATTAGGATCTCTCAAGAAATCGGGACAGCTGAGAAATTTGACTTTTGTATTAGAATCGTCAATACGAAGAGATTATATGACCGCCATTTATGCATGTACTTGATCCGAATTTAATTGATTCTATATTGGTAAATTTGAAAAAAAAATCCAAATCCCCCTAATTTTTCGACTGGCGACGCACCTATCGTGTGCTGAGAAGCACCACCCTAGATCTCCTCTACCGACCAGGCGCTCAAATAGATTTTATGCTTTTCTAAAATCTAAATTATGTGCGCCCATAATCGTTTAGAAAGCCATTTATGAGCTAGCTATAGCTTCGTGATAGCCTTGGTAACACGAGCGCCAAATTGGAGGGTGTGTTGGTGTGTGCCTGCAAATTGAAATTCATTTCTGCGCAGATTCGTTTCTCTAACAAGGTTTTGCAAGGGACATTAATCGGGAAATGCAGCAATATAGCTTTTAAACACCGATATAATGAGAAAACAATTGTTGCGACGAAAGGTACTCATACTCAGTATGGTGTCTGACTCAAAACCCATTCGTGGCGGCGCTGATTAGAATACATGCGATCTCATTTGCCATCATCCGTATTTCTTGTTATCTACTTGATACATTCGTACTCCAAAATTGTCGCCCATTCGTACTCCAAAATTGTCGCACAGTCATTTTTCCGTGTTCCTTTCATTATTAACGTGCAGTAGGCCATACCATGCCATTGTCAAATATTGATGCATCACAAGATTCCGGGTGGCACAAAATCTGATTTTATTCGATTCGTTTGAACAGGGAGCCTTCTACATTCCGATAAACTTGATTGCTGGATGTACTCGTATCGATAACAACAATATCAAATATCAAATTATTAGGCATTAGATCAGTGGTTCCCAACGTGGGCGATATCGCCCCCCAGGGGGCGATTTGGCGATCTAGGGGGGCGAAAATAACTAAGGGGGCGATAGGGGGGCGAAAACGGACGAAGGGGGCGATAGGGGGGCGAAAACGTTGGACCTTCCAATCAAATCATATTCATTATATGCTTGGTTTATTGTTTAGTTCAAGTTATATGAGATCGATGTTGATAGAAAAGTGACTCAATATTTGACCCAATCTAGCCTGTGATACCTGAAAAGGATTTCACGTCCCGTAAATTTGCCTCATATTACATCTATTTCACTTGTTTACGAGCTCTCTCATCCTCGTACCATCGAGTATTTGGTGTACGTTCATTCTCAATGGCTATACCGCAATAGTTACATCATAATCGAACATCTGCTGTTTGTGCGTGAGCCAGCAAGCAGGAAGCACGAACACTTTCTGTCAGAACTGCTAATTAGTGTGTCGTGTCGTTGCGAAGTAGCCAGTGTTGTCAATTAGCGCATATTGGGGCCAAATTTGGGAATATTGGCACGTTGGCACATTTTCAGCTCGTTCGACTTTCTTCAACTATCACTGTGAAAATTTGTTTTCATCATTTACACAAGTAGCAAGTGCATGGTGCTTACTCGCGCACACAAGGACATATTGGGGTTGTTTTACATAATTTTGACCTGCAGTAGGCATACGGGGTATTACGCCCCACAAACCGTTGTCCTATATAACATCGATATCATAGGTCCCGAGTCACTTTATCTGCTTCCCACTGCAAGAGCCAATTTGTTGTGTAGGTTATCATTTAGGCTACCAGGCCTACCAAAGCAAGCTGATATATTGAAAAATTTGCTGGTTCGCTTTCGCGTCGATTTGGTAGTAGAATTCTCGACGTCTGTAAATGTACCTTGAGCTTGACGACCTTATGCGCATGAAAATGAATTCCACGACTTTCTTGCAGCATAATTTAAGCAAATTGAACAATTGAAACTGATTTCTATAAACATGTAAAGACATTTCGAACCATGAAGATAATTTAGGTATATTTCAGTCAGTTTGACGTTATGTTTTGCAATATTTGACTCCCAGAGCTTTCGCACAGTTGGCATCTCTAAGTATGCTAAAAGAGGTCATCACTGAATTCCCTATTTTCTTCTTAATTTTGTGGTGTTGACTAAAAGTAGGTCATCACATCGTCTTTTTTTTTGCGCGCAGAGGCCATGTCAGCAATGCGCATTGGGCATGCGCGCTGCTTACAGGGAACTGTGGTAACGAGAGGTCAATGAAACTCTGAATAGGAACGCTTTCTTATGGGGGGGGGGGGGGGCGATGAAAATGTTTTGAGCTTCATAAGGGGGCGATGAGTCAAAAAAGGTTGGGAACCACTGCATTAGATAGACATTGGATTTCTTTTGATAAGATCTCGGCATGCGCCCGGAAGTGGAATTAATTCTACCCCAGGGGTGGTCAACCTGCGGCCGTAGAAGGAAATTTGTGCGGCCGTCAACACGTGATTCAATTAGTATGTGTTGGCGGCCTTCAACATGCAGATTGAATTTACGAATTGACCATCGGGAAATGCACCAATGCCGCCCACATCACTGTTTTTATCAGCAAACAATTGCCGCGATGCGAGTTGGTCAACGCGAAGCAAGAAACCGCAAGAGATAATTACGGATTGGCTGCGCGATTTCGCGTTTGTAATCATCAATATTGTCTGCCTGAAGTATTCGAGAGTTGTCGTGTGTTACTTGCTAGGCCAGTGCGTCATGTAGGTCGTTACTCACTGCGCATTGCGCGTGAATAACATTGATGCAACTGCACATTCCCAGTGACGTAAGCTCTGATTTTTGTTCGATGCATTCTGTCATACGGACTGGTAGCGCAGGCCACAGATACACTTTCTAAGGATTGTACCGTTTTAAGATTCCATTTAATAACTCGACTGCATGGTTTGATATCCATGAGTGCAGGGCCGATATTAAAACGTCACGCGAATAGTTTAACTCTGCACGTACAGTCGTACACCAGCGGCACGTAGTAAAGTGCGTTTTTGCGTGACGATGACGTCATCGATATGGAACAAATATGACGTCACAAGAACTCGCCATCTCGTAAAGAAATAAAAGTCGGCGCCTCTCACACCAATATTTATGCGACGGGGTATAGCGACTAGGGCTGGGCAAAATCGAGTACCTAAGTGATTCGATTCTGAATCACGTAAAATGCTTCGAGTCGAGTCGGGTATCACCCATTATGACGTCACAACAGAATGTACTATGCCAAAGTTCAAATATGTACCTTTTATGCCACCACGAAGAACATAATGCCTGTTACCATAGGCGCCGAACGCTAATTTTCCTTAGGCATGCGAGTTCGATGACGTCACAAAGGAATGACGTCATGATCCGACGGAATTGATAATTAGGGATAATATAGCGTCAATTCATGAGAGTTAAGTGCATGCATAAATGCCGATTATGCAATATCTTCGTGTTAACAAACTTGCGCGTATGATAAGCTTGTCAACGAGTCCGGAAGTGCTGTCAATTAGCGAGTTCCTGATCGCTAGCGAACAATTAAATACGCCGCTTATCAACGCGTATTACGTAACCTCGTCGACGATTTGCGCAAGGCAAAATGTCAGAGTTGTTATGGAATCTGTTCTATAATGGCACGGACTTCAGGTTGTTCAAACCTTTCTCGTATTTTACAACTCAAGCCTTGACAGTTGACACACATCTTCTGATGGTTATGTTTAGGTATTAGCGGAATTCACTTACGCATGCACGGCGCACTCACAATCGCACCTGTCCGCGGACATTCGATGTTATACAGGTCAGCGATGTCGCTCTTTAATTACAATCGCTAACCAACAAACACCTAACGGCATTGTCACCAAGCCATCGAGAGATTGGAACTAACGCATGGTAGGCTCGAGAGATGGGAGCCAACGCATGCTCGGCTATAGACGTGATAGTTGGCCAGCGATGATATCTTTCGTACCAGGCCTGTTGCAGATGCGATTGTGTAGGCAAGCGATAATATCGTGCGCGCCAATGCAGATGCGATAGTGCAGGCAGCGATGGCACCGGGCCTACTGCTGATGTGATTTCATGCTCAAGCAAGTGAAACTAGGCTTGTCGGAGACGCGATAAAGCAGGCAAGCGTCCCAAACGATGATTGCCGAGCGCACGGCAATCAATGACACAATTTCGCGATCATCTCAGCGGGAGATTGCGTCGCGTTACATTGTGCAGGGTGCACAGACAAATCTCGTTAATTGGCAACGCGCTTGTAGCTAATTGGCCGCGCGCAACGGGTTAGCTCACTCACATAAGCGGTAGCGGGTAATGTCGTAAACGGAAATACATTAGGATTCGTTCTAAATAACACAATCGGGCTTTATGCCGATTCATGCCAAACCGAATTCTAGGCATGCCGCATGCCTAAAAAAATGTCTAGGCATGCCTGGCATGCCTTGCATGCCCATTGCCCAGGTTCGGCGCCTATGCCTGTTACCCGTCACATTAATGATACTTAGGTATGTTTTCAACCATACTGACTTCATTGCACTTCTTGGCAATATTGTGGAACGATCATGACTTCGGAAATGTGTTATTTCCAGTAACGTTCGTAGCTTTGTGCTATGTCTATCATGCTACGACACGGCCAATCAAGGTTTCAAGGCTTCCTCAGTGGCAAATATTATCAAAACTATAATTCTCGTTAGTTCATTAACTTTCAGTTGTGAGGAGCATACAATTTCAGTACTCGAAAAAATCGTCTTTTACTACTCGACTCGAATCATTAAAATTAATACTCGATTCAGATTCGAGTACTCGAATCATTGTGCCCAGCCCTAATAGCGACCTGGCTACAGGATAAGGAAGTATAATATGAGCGTTGCAATATTATTCATGATCTATCAAGCCACTTTATTTAGGCCTATTCAACGCTGATACGGTAGTTACGAAAGTAAGCAAGCGTAAAAGGTACCTAAAGCTGCAGTGGTCGCTAGTAGGGCCCGACCGATATCACGTTCTTATACGATACAGATACCTAACACTTTCATGTCTTTCATGCTTTGACACGAAAGAAACTAGAAATACTGCATCTGGACACCTGTAAGCTATACAAATATATTCGCAGGCTAGCAATCACAGATTAGTTCTGCCTCCCAACTACCGTGTTGTGATGACACGAAAATGGCCGATATCAATATTGCCTCGATATTAGGCTATCGGCGAACCGATAATGGGCGGGCTCTTGTCGGGAGTAGGGATGACACGATTTCAGTACTCAATTCGTAGTATGGAAAATATACGCTCCCAGAACAAGAATAATGTTGCAGACATATTGCAACAATGAAAAATATATTTTCAATAGTTTATTGAGCCTCGAAACTTTTCAATTCGTTACAGCGTTTCACTGTTATGACGCCCTAGTACGCGGTAGCCTATAGTATACTCTAATCGACACAGATTCGAATCTCAGCGGTACTCGATTTTGCCCAGCCCTCGTCTCCACTAGCAACGACGCTCAAGTTAGAAAAATAAAATGTACGAGATTGATCTTCAAAACACGTTCAATAGACATTTCTTGGGTGGTTAAACGTGGAATGGAAATCCCGCAAATTACGACTCACTCGTTACTCGTGTGTCAATCACCAACATGCAACTTTGAATTTTAGTCAAAACAATAAAACATGTTAGCATAACCATGAAGTAGAAAATTATAATATGATTTTGATTTGCTTTAGCACCGATCATGGAAAAGGATGTGGAAGCAAACAGCCGAAACTCATCCATTTTTTATGTGGAAATGATGTATTAAAACGGGTCGTTGCGTAATTCAATGGCCTGTCCTTCCATTGCAAGAGATTTCATTGCTTCCAATTCGCATATCTAACGTGGTTAACTGTAAATTCTGGGAAGTAAAGTTGCAATACCAGCTTGAGTGCAAACAATGAGCTTATCGTTTCGGAATGATATCTTGTTTATGAGTTAATTCGCAAATATCAGTCCAAATGTGATGTGTCAATTGTCCTACTGTGGACAATGCCAAGGTTGGCTTCACAGTCCTCATTTATCAGCTATTGAAGCGATTTGATGGCTTTCAAGTCGCATATGCGAGACTGCATGCCTTACTTTAAATACATATCAGTTCGCGACACACCTGAGAATCGGTGAGAAACTAATACTATACTGCTGCTGTTGTCCCGGTGAAAAACGCAAAATGGAATGGTTGTGCTTGCCTGTCACATTTTTCCGAATGTCGCAGCCCAGAATAAATTGCACTTATCATTGCGATAACATTTCATTCGGTAACAGTAACAATATATCCATAGCATAACAAACTATAATGTAATGTCCATCATGTCAACGTGACGAAATGTATCAGAAGCGGTTCCCAAGCAGAAAATATCAAGGTCTTGTAAGCAAAGTAATTGCAAGAACCAAGCACCATAATCTTCCTGTAACAGAGTTGATAGAGGATTAGAGTATGAAAATTTAAGGGAAGCAGTTCTTTTTTTATAGCACATGGACAATTGGACATAAATTGGTGAGTGATTTTGTGAAAGACTTTGAGTACTACCATGAGCGTATGTTTTGAATATCATCGTATTGTTGATTATTGCATTGCATTACAAATTTCAAAATCGGGGATTAGTAGTGCAACAGGGCGTCAGTTCCTGCGATTATTGTGCCTCTCCGAGAGAATGAATGTGCCCCACCGGAAAGATATCTGAATTAGGGTTACCATATACGTCCTCTTTTAAGAAGATATGTCATCTTTTTTCAAAGATATGAAAGTGTCCTCGTACGACGCCTAAATGTCTTCTTGTTTTTTGGAATTTGTCCACTTTTTCTAGAAAAATCATCAGTTTTCTTTTCCGGTGCCAGAGCTTGCAGGATTTTTGAAAATCTTTTTCGGATCTCAAAATATGGAAACCCTACCTGAATGGACAGACAGATGTCAAAAACAGTCGGGCAAAAGGACAAGTAAGATGCTGTATAAGACACACATCGCACATAACTCTTTCTTTCTCATTATATCAGTATATCAAATAGTGGTGGGCTGGTGGCAAACGATTTGGATGGGTTGAAAACGTCCAGCTGTGATTCTAGTGATTCTATTTCACGAACGACCTATGGGCGAGGCCGGGATTCAAATTTGGGGAGAGTGGAAATTGTTGCACTGAAGTAGCATCACAAATATTCCATGGCATAGTGAAATATCATGATCAAGATCATAGAAGTGTGAAGAGCGTGTTCTGGTAAGCATTTGAGTAGGGCTGGGCACAATGATTCGAGTACTCGAATCTGAATCGAGTATTAATTTTAATGATTCGAGTCGAGTAGTAAAATACGATTTTTTCGAGTAATGAAATTATACGCTTCTCGCCACTGAAAGTTAATTTACCATCGAGAATTCTAGTTTCAATATTAATTTTCACTGTTGAAGCCTTGAAACCTTGATTGGCGGTATTGTAGCTTACGAAACATAGTAGAAACCTACGGAGGTTACTGGACGTAGCGCATTTACGAAGTCATGATAATCCCACAATATTTTCACCGAGTGGAATGAAATCGGTATGGTCGGTAAAATACCAAAGTATCTTTTACGAGATGGATAACCGGCATTGTATTCTTTGTGGTAGCAAAAACGGTGCATATTTGAACTTGGACGTAATACATTCCGTTATGACGTCATAACCGGTGATACTCGATTACTCGACTCGACGCATATTACGTGATTCAGTATCGAATCACTCGGGTACTCGATTTTGCCCAGCCCTACATTTGAGAACACATTGATATCCATCATTTGCGTACTACTTTGGTACTTTATTCAAGCTTACCGTTAGGTATTGCCGAAGAGCCACCAGCTGTAGTAGTACCGGTAGCAACAGTTGTTGTCTTGGCAGGTGCAGTGGATCCCATTTCGTCCACGCTGTTATCACCTACGTCAACGATATCAAGTTGAGTTGTGGATACAGACCCGTCCTGGTCAGTAGCTTTTCGTGTAGAAGCTTCACTTTTGTCGGTAATAGCATTATTAGTAGCAGTACCAGCTGCGACATCATTGGGTTCACTTTCCTCGGTCACATCAGGCGAAACGGTACCATCGGTGTTGACTTCATTATCTATGGAAATGGTTTGAGTCGTGGCAACCGTGTCGTTTGGATGAAAGACGCTCCGGTTGCTGATGCCCGTAGAAGTTATACCTCGCAAACTGGTAGATGCAGCAGTGCTGCCCGCGGAAGTTGTTAAAGCAAGTGAAATGGGGGATGTGTTGGTGGTACCCACGGTCGTAGGCTCAGTAGTTGAAAGGCTTTCCGGGTCTGAAAGATGCGTGATGCTGTTGCTTGCTTTGTGGCATGTTGCTCGTTAGTAGCAGAAAATTCTCTATTCGTTACTATATTGTAATCCAGAGAAGAAAATATAGCGCAGAATGATTCTATGCCAAGGGAGTTGATTTTCTATTATCCGGAACTAGAATAGATGTAGCCTACATTTGGTTCTTGCCTTGCTAATGTGGTCGAAGAACAGTTAAGAAGGTGAAGATGATATGTCAATAAGAGATTTGATTATTATTATGATGACGACTCCTCTCTATAAACAAGACAACAGCAATGTTATTATCTTCGTTATGCCCGATGAACAAAGTGAGGAAACGATGATTTCCTAGGATCCACAACGTAACCAATAAAAATATCTTATCGCATCTTGATGATCTGTAACTTCGCTTACGACATTGAAAGTAGTCACAACCAGAGGTGGTCAAAGTAGCCAAGAAGGCTACTCAAGTAGAAGTAGAAGTAGTGACGAAAAAATCTACTCAAGTACGAGTAGAAGTACTTCTTCCATAGGCAACCTAAAACTACTTGAAGTAGAAGTAGAATTTACTGATTTTAAATCTACTCAAGTAAGTAAGTAGTTGTGAAAATGATCGTAATTCGTTCACATGGAATGTCAAAAGGTGCAAATTGAGCTATGCGAAAGGTGCCTAGCCTGATCCATATTGATGCATACCAGGAGGTATCCAATTTTCGACAGCATAAGCTTTCGTCTGCATCATGGGATGAAAATGATAGTATTGAAATAGAAATGCGATACTAATCCTCTGTTTAATCCAACAGCACATTTTAGAAAATATCATGGTATGGCGCCCTTCTCATATTATAAGGCCCGTAGTTTAGTCGAAGAGCAATACGTAGTTTTATAGGATACGGCGTAAACACATTGCGTGATTAGTACATGTTAATCAAAAATATGGTGGATCGTAAAAATGCCATATTGTGTAGCTTTATTTCCGGAAATTAAAGGCATTACTTCAGTTGCTTTTACGCTTCAACATGTATGTTATCGAGACAAAAGAACTGATATTAATTAGAACTCAAAGTATATGATACTGGGAATTGAAAGTGAAATATAATTACCACTTCTAAAAGCGGAACATGCATTTCATGTCTTCAGTCCAGAAAGTTTGGAAGGATGGTATGCTAAAACAGCTCTGAAACTAAAAAGTCAGAGTCCACTTTTCCAGATTAAAACACGCCATGGACTGCTAGATTACGATATGATTAGTAAATACTAGATTGCGAAACATCAGTTTCAAGCGTTATGATGAGCCATATGTACTGTTATGAAAGCTTTCATATGGGCGAAGGGCAACAATGCGGTTTGAACGGAACCACGAAAACCCACTACCTAAATTGTATTCACCGATACTTTCATGAAATCACACTGGTTACTCCGTAACCACTGCGCGCGAAGCACGACGAAAATTCCGGGCTTTAATCAACTTTTATGAAAATTAAATGCTGATAAATCCGTCAAAACAGCTCCGAAATTCCTCGGGCTATCCTCCTCATTTAAGGATTAAACTACTTCTACTTGACAAACTGAATATAGCGAAAAGTAAGTAAGTAGATCACAAAAATTTACGAAGTAGAAGTAGAAGTAGCGAAAATTAGATCTACTTGAGTAAGTACCAGAAGTAGAGGAAAACTACTTGAGTACTTCGAAAAAGTAGAAGTACTTCGTTACTGACCACCTCTGGTCACAACACACTCGATATCTCCTTTTCGCCTCACTGATAGCCTAATAGTGCGTGTCATCACGGCTATAAGCCATAATGTAGCTAGGAACATTAATTATTGTCCAACGTCCATTGATTGAAAATTTAAGAAGCAAGAGGCTAAAAAATCATTGAGCTTGATAAAAGGCCGGTTTAGCCTTTTAACCCTCTATCGCCCCCTTGCTTGTCACAGTCGCAAACTTTGAGACCCAGTAAGGTGTGGCATTGAGCCACCTGAATTGATGAAAGATACATTTACAGGGTAGGTAGATACTTTTTCTCGAGGCTGTACTTCAGTAAGGTTTGCATACTCGCGCTACTAACACTTCTATTTATACTTGAACAGTTTTTTAGACAAAACTACTCACTTTTCACACTTTGGATTTTGAAAAGCTAATAGTAGTGTTAGGATAAGTTTGCGCGACTTTTATGAGTAATATTGACATGAACTGCGTGAAATCTAGACATGGTATCACGGTAACTGAGTATATTTCCGATGATTGTACAGTACATATGTTGGCGGAGGTGCTCAAAGAAATCATCGTAATCATCGAAGTAGAGGTAGAGAATAGAGATTTCCCAGTAAGTATAGAAGTAAGTTTTCTATGCTTAATTTTGCCTAGGAAACTGATCTCTATCACATAGAAGTAGACGAAGGCTAATACATAAATACTTGAGGAAGTATTGCAAGTAGGCAAAAAATCAACATGAAGTAGAAATACTTCATTAGGCCTACTGTCCACTAGGGCTCTTCAAAAATGACTTTTTTTCTCAAATCATACTGGCTACTTGATAAAATTGTTAGGTACCTAATTTAAGCCTACACACAAAATTTGGTTCAATTCCAGCCAGTAACCGCTTTGCTACAGGAGAAGAAAGTTTCTATTTATTATATAAAAATAAATAATAAAAAATTTGAAAATTTTCTGTTCACCCCATGAAAGTGTTAGGCTGTCTATAGAAACGATCCTCACCAAATTTGGTTCAATTGCAACCACTGGAAGCGGAGTTATTGTCGTGGAAAAATTCGGATTATGAATAAAATAGTATTTACGGTGACCGATTCTTTGTTTATTTATTATAGTTGTGCTCACCGTAAATACTATTTTATTCAAATCCAAATTTTTCGACGACTGGAAATTGCTGCTTCTACTCTAACCGAGTACAAATTTACGGCGTTATTTCTACATCTACTTGAGTAGCAATGCTCACTGCTTTTATACGCGACAAGATATGTGATGCAACTCGGATATGCGTCGGTGATCACTGCGAGAAGTAAACCGGTGTTCATGCGATTAATCATTCGTAAATGATCGCTCATCGCATTGAACAGGGAAATTCATAACGATAAATGGATTATTAACAGATTGAACGCATGTTTGGCCGGACTCGTCGCGAAATTTGATAGCTTAGTATACGCTAGAGCGGCATAATCTAATACGGACGTAGCTGGTATGCATAGCAAAGTTCCCCAGCGGAGTCGAGTTTTATGCACCGCAGTGACCGGGGATCCATTGCAAAGCATCTCTCGATTGTTACGGATGCGGCCTTCTTCATATAATTGTGATGCATAATGGTCCAGGGCGGGGGAAAGGAATGGGATTTAAAGATAAGTTTAACATGCACATTAGGGGTCTTCAAAAATGACTTTTTTCTCAAATCGTACTGGCTACTTGATAAAATTGTTACGTTACCTAATTTAAGCCTACACACCAAATTTGGTTTGCTTTCAACCAGTAGCCGCATTGCTGCAGGAGAGGAAAGTTTCTATTTATTATATAAAAATAAATAACAAAAAATTTGGATTTGAATAAAATAGTATTTACGGTGGGCATACTAAATAATTGAAGGATTGGTCACCGTAAATACTATTTTATTCATAATCCAAATTTTTCGATGGCAATAACTCCGCTTTCACTGGTTGGAATTGAACCAAATTTGGTGAACATCGTTTCTATAGACGACCTAACACTTTCATGGGGTGAACAGAAAATTTTCAAATTTTTTGTTATTTATTGTTGTATAATAAATAGAAACTTTCTTCTCCTGCAGCAACGCGGCTACTGGTTGGAATTGAACCAAATTTGGTGTGTAGGCTTAAATTAGGTAACCTTACAGTTTTATCAAGTAGCCAGCACGATTTGAGAAAAAAAGTCATTTTTGAAGACCCCGAATGCACATGCACATATATTTGGACGCAAATGTTTGGTTATTTGCATTTCATCGTTATTTGTGAATAGCAAACTGCCGTCAAAACTCACCTTCCACTAACAGAGTAATAACCGGGGAAACATCATCTACCGTGCAACCGCCACTTATCACGGAAATTCTGAGACCGCTGTCGTTCAAGTAAACTTGTGGAATTATAATGCTGTGCCAGCCAGGGCCTGAGCTTGAGTGCAAAAGAGTAATCAGGTTAGCATGTCACTTCCAATCATGGTCGAGAGCCGTTCATATCCATACCTGGCATTGCCTCTCGGCTGATTCGCTAATTCGGTTAATTTGCCATCGTAATACCTTCGGAGGGAAATGTCGGTCTGAAATATTCATATAGTTATATCTAGTTTTATAAAACAAGAACGGGTCCGACATTCCTAGGACGAATTTAATGATTTTGTATTCTGTACTTGACTACTACACTTTAGAACACTATACTTGGACCAAAACTGTTAACATTTCACATTACAAATTTAGTCAATCGGTAAAGTGGAGTTTGGACGGACTGGCACGCTTTTATCCGTAAAGTTGTCATATCCACTGTATATGGTACAAGCCCTGCATCTCGGTAACACAACATCCTTTCCTCTTGCCACTTCGGAGTCAAAGATCGACCTACGGGGAGAGGACCTTTTCTTCCTCGACTGCCATTCTGTGGAACAATCTACCAGTAACCATCAGATTATGTGACTCACATTATGTTTTCAAGCGAAGACTCAAAACCGTTTTATTCATACGAGCGTTCGAACTGCAGCACTGTTCATTCTGCCAGGGCACAATCTTTTCTACATATCGTTTACTTTTATATTTTATTGCCTGCTGTGTACAGCGCCCTGGTGTAGTAATGCTTTATTGTTATATTCGGTGCTCTATAAATTATTAAATTATTATTATTATATTCTTTATTCTCACTAAATCTGGTAAATACACGCATAAACCGGGGAGCAGCCGGTACCGAAACTATAATTCACGTTGAAAAATTAACTTCCAGTGACGAGAAGCGTATAATTTCACTACTCGAAAAAAATCGTCTTTTACTACTTGACTCGAATCATTAAAATTAGTACTCGTTTGAGATTCGGGTACTCGAACTCGAATCATTGTGCCCAGCCCTAGTTACAAGTAAAGATAAACCTAGACCTGAGCTGTCGTGAGATCCATGGAGCACTTTTTAATAACAAGGAGTTGCTGGAGCTGCTGGTTTCTGGCAAAAAGTATGGAATGCGACATGCCACGGCTCGTATAGATGTAAAGTATGTGCGAAACCGCTTTTTCATTGATATTCTTATTTTTCGACTGTCCATATTTTTCGGTCCATGTCGATGGCAACCCTGGTAATAAAAGATGCCGAGAAGTGTAAAATCATACCTCGTTAGCTTTCCATGTGATTCTATCTGCGTTAGTTAGTACTTCTCCGCTGACGGAAACGTTGAAAATGACATTTACTCTGACTTCTGGCTGATAAACTGTAACTCCTGCAGGTTGTGTGAAATTCCAACTGCACACTAAAAATCAAGTGAATGTGGTTTGGAAACCGGATGCTATTATACTACATTGTATTGCACATGCTGCGCACTATATCGTCAGTAACTCGCTGGGTCATCTCAAAGGATCAGAACGGGGCTGTTAAAAATAGGTAAGCGAAAATTGCGAAATTTAGACGTTAGAAAAGATCGAATTATCACAGAATGCTTAGCGAGGAATGACTTATTATATCGAATGGCTGCATCTTAGTGTGCTTTGCTTACTCCTGACCTTGTGCATGTGCTTGATCCTCTATTCCAAGCAAGATGATGAGCATCACCAACGATATCATGTTATCCCAATATAATTCTACCACAAAAACTGAACGCTAGCAAAGAACGTAAATGTGACATCTATGATCTATTTTGGATGTGTTCCAACTGCAATTATAGTCAATAAGAATGTCACATGACATGCCCTAATTTTTGCCGGACTCTGTTTCAGCAATTCGTTCGCATAAAATTATTGTGTGGTATTATCTCACGGCATCAGCTTCGACCAAGGCTACTTTTACTAGCACTTGCGATTCACTGAACATACTCCTTTCAGATCAATTGAGCTAGAACAGTAGTTCTTGACCCAGGAGCCAGTTCTATACAGTATATCCCTGAGTTCTCATTGCAAATTAACAGTTGAAGAATTCTGTCAAATCTTGAAATTCTTCGCCGTGCTGCGCGTGAATATATAACGGCGGTGTTTGCAACGTGTTTCCATGAATGCAGTGGTTGATTATTTTAATTCATGTAAAATGAATTGCGCGTACGTTTAGATCGGCAATTGCCCGTTAAAACACTCCCATCACGCTAACTCGGGTTATTTTCCACAAAATGTTTCGAACTAGGTATTGTATGCACCTCCAGCAGCGCACTGCGCGTCGAAATCGAACAGGCACCGTACCGCTTTTGAGAATGAGAGCCCGTTGTACATTAAAGATGCTCCAAAGCTTTTCCGCAAAAATGATTAACAAAATGTGCGTGTATTTGGGATCTACAAGATTAAATCGTCAGAATATTTCTTCATCATATCATTAAGGATGATACTGTTTAGTGTTGTGACCCACAACTTCACATGAACGTTTTATGATAAGAGTTGCTTAGTTTGGAATACATTCATGTTAAAGTTATTAACTGGCTGAAGTATATAGGCTTACTGAATTCAAAGTTTGCGAGCAAAGATCGTTACCAAACCTGTTGATTCACGCAAAGCGACACAATAAAACCCAATACAACTAACTAACGTATTGCCAATCGCAGAGGAGAATTCGGTATGTGTACATCGGGCTCGAAAGAGATGGTATGAGTAGGGTTACCATACGTCCTCTTTTAAGAGGATTTGTCCTCTTTTTTGACTTGTATGAAAGAGTCCTCGGAGGACGCCCAAATGTCCTCTTTTCTGAGATTTTGTCCTCCTTTTTGAGAATTTTGGTAAAAAAATACGGCAAAATCGACTTATATACATGAAATCAGCATTGAAGTAACGCTCCAGCGAGTATTACGGGAGCTGGGCCGGAAAGTTGACCTTTTTCTAGTCAACCCACTGATAATGTTAGGACCTGAGCCGACCACGAAGTGGGAAAAAATTACCATTTTATCAGGATTTTCCTCCGATTTGCAAGTTTGAAATTTTTGAAAAAGTGTCCTCTTTTCAGATTTCCAAAATATGGTAACCCTAGGCATGAGCCCATACATGATGGTTGTTATAACAATCTTGATTCGACCCCGAATATAGCACATAAAATTATGGCATTTATCGGTAATTAGTCGAGTGATCCTCGTTCGCGATTGAAAGCGCGAAATATATTTCCGATAGTGTAGTCCCAACCCGAAAAGACCTACCGAACTTCGTCCCCTTATCCATTGTTTTTACTACGGTCCTTGAAACATGGCGGGGCGCCAGACCTGAGCAATTTTTGAAAAATGGCGCAAGAGGAAAAAATATTAAGAACCAATGAGCTAACACGATAGTGCAGGGGTGGGCAATCATTTTCCTCCGCGGGCCAAATGCGAAGTAGAAACTACGTTGGCGGGCCGAGTGAAATTTTTAGCTATATTCTCCTGCGTATTTCAATTTTATTCCTAGATTACATTGTTACATAGATTAGATTAGATTACATAATCTTCCTTGTAGTCTCTGGCTGCTGGTGCTGATCGACATGTGAAAAGATATTTATCAACTGGACTAAATTATTCATTATGACATACTATTTGCACTTTTGCCTATAGGCGACCAATGCGGCTTGAATTAACGGTCTTTGCTGAAGCTTCCTGGGTAATGACGATTCGAACAAGCCTTTTCGTTTTTTGTTATATCGTTATAATATCTCGTTTGGTGTTCCGCGAAATTTTCATAATGCATAATGTGTTGCGCTGATAAGGCTGACTAATGACTAGACTACCGTACCGTAGCTGCTAGATAACATGCTTGCACCAGCAAAATCGTAACTGCAGTCTGCAGACGATCCGTCGACTGTGTAACTCGAATTTTGAAACTACGCCTATCAACTTTTGCGCGCAAAATATTTGAATATCTGTCCCTGATACACCGAAGATAAGCCAGCAATACTAGGAGCTGATGCAGGAAACATTAGTCTCCCATTCTACATGATACACACACAGTTAACACAGTAACCCCGTTAACGTTAACGCAGCCCTCAGCATTGTTACGACAGAGAGTCGTATTTTGCATTCAATATTTACAAATAATGACCGCAACGTGAACAATTATTATCGAACTTCTTATACGAGATCGACAGACATAAATTTATTTTCAAAATGTAGGAAAATAATCCGTTTGACTATCTTTAAGATAATACTATAGAGATTGTTTCCTACAGGCTACAATCCTACAATTCCTACAATCTCTATAATAACACCTACGCTGAAGTTTGACGATCTCAAAGTCACTCAACTGTGACAAGTTGTAAGAATTCCTGGTTGGAATCCCGGTACGTTTAGTGTGCCAAGCACTAAGCTATATAAGACGGTTCTCAGCGTCACACCTGTGTGTTGTGTAGTCAGTCGAATCGTTGGTGTGCACGGGACACCGATTCCGTATTGGCGAATCATAAGCACAATATTACGACAGTACTGGAGCGCAAAATGTTGCACGAAAGTCCGTCACGCTAACCGGCGGTATGGAAATCCGTACTTGTCGACCTTATATTTCAACTATTAACGTTATTCCTCGAAAATTATTTGGCTGCGTGTGATTTCGAGGAGTGTAGTATGTAGCCTATTTCAACGAATTTAAAACAAAATATGTATAAATGGATAACCTTCAAACGAAATATTACGTATATATGCTGCAGTATGAATTTCGGCTTGAAGCGAAAATTTTACCAGTCGAGATAGAGCAGTGATTCTCAACCTGGGGGGCGCGGGAAGCTCTTATGGGGGCCGACAAATTGACGTAGTCTCTATGAATTCTGTCTAAACATGTGTTTTACAACCATTCTGAGAAGACGATTGGTGAAGATGAATCTTATTTCGTATTCAAAATAGCTCGCCAAATTCAATAGGCTGATTTCAACTTCATTTGAGCAAATTTTTGATGCAATATGCAATAAAGGTTGTCCGGCTTCGCCCTCAATTAAGTTACCCTAAATCAACACAATGTAATTCAATTCCAAAACTTATCAAATTTAGCAGGGCAGTACAGAACGACGCCGTGCTCTCCGTAGTCACCAGAGGTGGTCAAAGTAGTCAAGAAAGCTACTCAAGTAGAAGTAACGGCGAAAAAATCTACTCAAGTACGAGTAGAAGTACTTTTTCCATAAGCAACCTAAAACTACTTGAAGTAGAAGTAGAATTGACTGACTTTAAAAGTACTCAAGTAAGTAAGTAGTTGTGAAAACGATCCTAATTTGTTCACATGGATTGTATAAAGGTGCAAATTGAGCTATGCGAGAGGTGACGAGCTTGATTCACATTGATGCATACCAGCCGGTATCCAATTTTCGATAGCATAAGCCTTCGTCCACATCATGGGATGAAAATGCTAGGATTGATATGGAAATGCGATACTTATCCTGTTTTCTCGAACAGCACGTTTTAAAAAATAGCATGGGATGGCGCCATCCCCCATATTATAAGGTCCGTAGTTTAGTCGAAGAGCTATACGGAGAAGTTGTATAGGATACGGTGTAAACACTTTGCGCGATTAGTAAACGTTAATAAAAAATATGGTGGACCGTGAAAATCCCATATTGTGTAGCTTTATCTCCGGAAATTAAAGGCATTACTACACTTGCTTTCATACTTCGACATGCATCCATACCAAAGAACTGATATTAATTATAACTCAAAGTATATGATACTGGGAATTGAAAATGAAACATATAAATACTAGTTCTAAAAGTGGAACACGTTTTTCATGCCTTTAGTCCAGAAAGTATCAACGGGGGTATGCTGCAACAGCTCTAAAACTAACAAAAAATGTCAGAGTCCACTATTCCAGGTTAGGAAGCGCCATGGACATGCTAGATTACGATATGACAAGTAATCATCATCAGTTTCAAACGTTATGATGAGCCATATACTGCGATGAATTATTTCATATGCGCGAAGGTCGACAACGTGATGTGGACTCGGGGATATCTAGATATATAATTTTAGATATCCCTGTGTGAATGGAATCACGCCTACCCGCTACCTAAATTATAATAATCGATACTTTCGTGAAATCATACTGGTAACGCCGGATCCACCGCGCGCGAAGCGCGACGGAAATTCTGGCCTTTACTCAACTTTTATGGAAATCAAATGTTGGTACTCCGTGAAAACAGCCCCGAAATTCCTCAGAATCTCTACCTGATTGGAAGATTGAACTACTTCTACTTGACAAACTGAAAATAGCGAAAAGTAAGTAAGTAGTTCACAAAATATTTTGAAGTAGAAGTAGAAGTAGCGAAAACCAGATCTACTTGAGTAAGTACCAGATGTAGAGGAAAACTACTTGAGTACTTCGAAAAAGTAAAAGTACTTCGTTACTGACCACCTCTGGTAGTCACTATTCATGAGGATTAGTCTCAGTGCAACCGACTTTGAAAATAATTTGATGTCCTTT
The DNA here is from genome assembly GCF_051294905.1 of Botryllus schlosseri. Lineage (NCBI taxonomy): Eukaryota > Metazoa > Chordata > Ascidiacea > Stolidobranchia > Styelidae > Botryllus > Botryllus schlosseri. The sequence continues at coordinate 18,354,955 of NC_137245.1, read as the reverse complement.
TCAATGTTTTTTGCTATTTTCAAACAAGTTTGGGGGAATTTGTCAGATATGATAAAGACTCAACAACTGAAATGCGGATTTAAACTTGGCGTAATGTATACCATATATATACTATTAGATCAGGGATGGGCAACCTGTCGCCGTAGAAGGGAATTTGTGCGGCCGTCGACACCTAATTCAATTAGTATGTGTTCATCATCATCATCATTGGTTTATTAGCAATTTTATCAGTTCAATACACCACAAAAAATGCGATACAATGAAAAGACAGGAAGATGTCCAAGTGACTTGATTGGTCTATGGAATCAGACACCCACCTGGGCCTAGGCGATGTAAAGAGGAGGCATGCACACTGAATGAAAGTAAAGAAGATAGTATAAAAAAAGAAATAAGCGACAAGAAATAGGCGGCATGTCATGGGAAGCGAGATCGATAGGTCAGTCGTGGTCCGGTAATCTTGAGGATGGACTGTATTTATTTAGTAATAATTGCTTGTATTTCGACTTGAATGTGGACATGCTCGTCAACTGTCGGGTGGCCGGCGGGATACTGTTCCACACATCAGGCCCGGCATATTTGATAGAGCGATGATCTTTTCGGTCGATCATATGATATTTGGACGACGAGGACGCGCGTGTGTTGTACTTGTGCGCTTTTGATTCCGAGGTAAATAAGTCATTGAAATATTCGGGGCAACGACCGCAGTGGAACTGATACATGAACTTGGCGATTTCTAGTTTCCGCATATCTTCTATGTTTAGGACGCCGAATCTCTTCAGCAGCGACTTGTTGGATGGACAGCCAGGCCCCTTTGGGGCCCTAGCTATGACTCGGGGTACTTTATGCTGTAGATTTTGCAGTGGCTTGAGTGCAGTTTTACTGGCAGCCCCCCAACAGAGGATGCCATAATGTAACTTCGATTAGATTAAGGATTTAAAGAGTATGTTGGCGGACGTCGACATGCAAATGGAAATTACGAGTTCCCTCACAAATTTTTTAAGAGATTTTATTTAATCTTGAAATTTTCTTCGCGCTCCGCGCAATTCAACATAACTTCATTTTTCGATTCTAATATAGTAGCACCCTCCTTAATCTGAGCCGGAATCGGAATCGTGTGCTCCTCGCGAAAGAAATTTGTTGATGGTACATTTGAGCGATTTCAATATATTTCCACTATTTCCAATACCGATACAATCGACAATCCTGATGGGGGGTCAAGAAATAACAGCATGCAACAAAGTGACCAATAACAATTGGCCCACCCGAAGAATCGAAGATGCATTATCATTTATAACTTGCCCTAAATTGCACTCCCTCCATGAACCCACCGGTAAATCAGATCACATGGGCGGAGAAAGGATAAATATTTGATAGTAATATTAGGCTTACCATATTTTGCAAATCTAAAAAGAGGATACTTTTTCAGAATTTCAGACTTGCAAAACCGGAGAAGAATTTTCAAAAACCGGTGAATTTTTCCCACTTTGTGATCGGTTGACTAAAAAAAAGAAAAAGTCATCTTCTCCGCTCAGAGCTCAAAATCCCGTTTTTCTCTCCACGTTGCCGGCCGGATGACTAAAAAAAAAGGTCATCTTTTCGCTCAGAGCTAAATTCACCGTTTTTCACTCCGAAATACCCGCCGGAGCTTCACTTCTGTGCTAATTTGCGGCATATCACTCGCAATTTGCTCTGAATCTGACCTAAATTTTCAAAAGAGGACAAAATCTCGAAAAAGAGGACAAAAGGGCGTCCTCCGAGGACACTTTCAAAAAAGTCAAAAAAGAGGACAAATCCTCTTAAAAGAGGACGTATGGTAAGCCCAAGTATTATGTGATACTGCTACTATTAATTACGGAATTCATTCGTGAATCTGAAAAATTTTCGCGCAGGGCGCGACAATATGCAATCCCAGTAGCTATTCATAACATTGCCACTCGCGATCTCGGTGCGTATCCTACAATAGGCCGTTGTGAAAAGTAGAATAGTCCGGAGTTCGCCGGGAATGGATATGAAAAGATTAACATAGGTATTTTGTGTCCAGTTAGTTCATTACGGCTATGCCTTGGAATGCGACTTATTGCTACATAAGTAATCGAAATGCGGCCGTGTCTAGCAAAAAGGTTGCCTACCTCTGTATTAGATGATACGCTCTTTTTGACATGACGATAAGTGTAGGGGGGTTAGGGGCGCAATATTTTTGACCATCGCCAAGGGGGGCGCATGTCCAAAAGGTTGAGAACCGCTGAGATAGAGGATTATTGTTGCTCATCGCCCTCCAGTTATACAGTCCTACCGTAGTCGCACGAATGTGACGTCCTGCTATCATTGCCCGATAGAACTCGAGCACCCACTGACTAGAGAAACAGCCTATAAGCAGACAACTACTGCCCGCGACGTGATTTTGAGCGGCCCGCACAGTTTGTGCTCTTAAATGATAATATGGCCAGCGGTCAGTCTACCGCAATTATCCACTGGGCCTACTTGCTTACTACGTCAAATTAGAGTGAATGTAAGTCATTCTTTCTTTTTTTCGGACACAGATATTAGTTCTTTGTCTTCTTAGTGTCCGACAAGCAGCTAGAATTCCAAGAATCTGTACACAACTTTGATCGACCACAGATGTCTCCCATTGACTTCATCAGTTATCGAAGGCATTTCGGTAATAAATTCGTAGGCATTACGTTAATCTGCTTTGATCTGTATGTTTCAGACCTAAAGTTTGCATTAGATGCGATTAATCCTGGTATACGTGGATACATTCGCGTTTAATGTATCAATTCATGAATCCGGCCCGCCCAGTACTTAATTTTCATATCCGACCCGCCGACTTAACAAGTTGCCCGCCCCTAGTATAATGCAATCTAGCAAACAGCGAAGTCGCATTGCTTCCAAAAGAAGCCCGACAGCCAAAATCCGAGTTGGGGTGCGTTAACAGCACTTTGCCTTGCTGAAATTTCATTAGAACTACACTTCATCGCTACTTTGAGATGACTACCTTGACCAACTCTCGCGAAAGAATGCACTTTACCAATATATACGCTATCGCAAGACTCCGATGCGGATCAAAACCGCTTTCCTAACGAAGCGATATGCTGAAAACTATCCCGAAACCCACACCCCGTACCGTACCAGAGAGACTTATATATTACAAACGTGTCAAAACGGAGAGACTTTTGAAGAAAAGTGATAAAAATGCACAATGCGCGAGCATACAACATAAAAAAGCTATAAGAAAGACGCAGACCTCGCCAAACCAAGATCAAACACCCAAACGCATGAAATACTCGACTGGCAGTGCTGGCGTGGGAAACGATGTGTCCAAAAACTCAAAACTCTGCGGCTACAGCAGGGCATACCAGCAGTCATGGGCAAAAAGCCACGGCAAAAGTCGATCTTGACAACGCGAAATTTCAAGCATTAAACTCCGCTAACAGACTCATGGACCAGCACTTTTTGACCAAGCGCTGATGTTGCGTTGCGATTGACGTCAGACCAAAACATCGTCATTCTCCCAAGAACGCGATTAGCATGACAGGCTTGAGCCCATTTTAACGTCACCAATCAATCATGATGTTATCAAACTAATGAAATTCGGTTCTGTTCAGGTCCCGGTTGTCGTCAGGCACAGAATTAGATCGTGGATTGTGCTCGCAGTGCGAGAAATTCGGCGGTACTAAGACAGTGGCTTTCAATCTTTTTTGTTCACGGCCCACTACTATACCCACGGTGTTAACCTATTAACGCCCGATGAAAACCAGTCCACGAAATTTGGGAAGTTGATGACAAATATAATATTCGCGGCCAATTCGGTAGCCTAACAACAAATAAAGTTCATCAATGTCGCCCAGTCCATACAATCTTAACCTATTTGAGAAGCTGGCAACTATTAAAAAGGCCTTCACTTTCGCCTGTTTTAGTTGAAGCCCTAGTATCAGGGTTCATAACCCGAGGTTCAGGTTCATAGACCGCTTGGGGCCGAACAGATCAGTTGCAAAGGGCCTATGGAAGGTCATTGTCCTAATTTATAAGATCTGTCCTTATTCTGCCGTATTTTCAGTGTTCAACTCAGGTCACAATAGCCGGGCAGACGATACAAACACTAGTGACCTTTTTTTAGTTGCTAGCGTCACAAATTCTGCTGTCACTGGGCCCAGGCAACCAGTTAAAGAAATGCAGAGGTCCTCGCTAAAAAAGGTTAAATAACCCTGCCTTGGTCGAAAACCACATTACCGGTTGGCGGTTGTCCACAAGCACAATGGCGACACATGGCAACAGCCCACAGGTTGAAAACCGCTGTACCAAGATCACCCGGCAGTAGTAAAGTAATCAATACCAGCAGAAAAAGTAAAATCCGCCATATACGTATTACTGCCGGCAGGAAATCTCATCATCCGCTAACACACTGGAAATCGATAATCAAACTAAAAGGGCCGTAAACACGGGTCTGCAGCGTCACTGCTTCGTCAATAATTGCACGTGATAAGCATAACGTAAAATGGGGCCTCTCTTAATCCCCACTTCGCGGACCAATGAGATAACGACGTCTCACGATAAAAAGAGATCAAAACGTGTTAAAAAAAACGGTGGGCCGCTATTTTTCTGGCGTGGGAAACATAAAAATCGACGATTTGAGAACGTTATTATCGCCGCCCGGCGAGTTCAAGTCGGCCCCTGCCGATTTATTGCCAGGGTCGCAACACCCGACACCGATACTACTAGGAGACGGTTTGGCCTCGTGTGAGCGATACGTATCTTCGCTTTTTACTGTGTCCGGACCTTCAACTGTGCAGTGACCATTGGCCAGCCAGTTCTCGTCACGGACCGGGGTCAATATCGGGCTGATCTTCGCTCGCAGTCTTAATGGCAGCTTTTCTTCCGCACTTTGAGACTGATCGGTCGCTTTAGACTTATTTTCCAGACCATCGGCACAGGAAAAAGAAAACCTAGACTTAACGACTTGAGACCCGGGCTGTCTGGCGGGCGACGCGGTCGCCGTTCCACCGCTACCGGACCGCCTCTCCGCCTTCTCGTCCACAGTCTCGAGTTCAGACTTTGAAAAGGCTTTTGGAGAAAAGAGTTTTCCGGCGTAGGGGCTTTTGAACTCGGCGCTGCCCGAGCTCGGGGTGGTGAGTCTCGAAGAGCCTCTCGAGTCCGGAGTGACGATCGAGCTTCCCGTGAGGGGGGTGTTGACGTTTTCGCCTGCCAAGACACGGGCGTACCGGCTCAGCGCGACATGGACGTATTGGTACTGCTCCCACGTTTGGATCATTCCACCCCTGGAAAGGAATGGGCGATGAGCATGTGGATTTGAAAAAAGTGAATTCGATATTTTGGTAACTAAGTATTATTGGGACAATTGGGACATGTCTGCATCATTTTAATGAGAGGAATTGTAACAACTGGGCGAAATAACCTTCGCGCCATGGTCACTGAATCCATTCTTGAAAAGCACACCTACTTGTACCATCAGTGATCATTTTGCGCGAGTTGTGAAAATGGACCATGCAATTTTTAAAGAATCTTCCTAAGATTAACCCCTAGAAGTGTGCAGCCCCAACCAGTAACCACCGACTCTAATACATTTCAAAACTTCACTTTCTAATGCCACAAAATTTTGACATGGCTTCGAAATCGCAACTCTTACTTATAACCAAGCATACTAGAGTACAAGTGGTGACAACTTTGGTTACTTCTGTCCATGCAAGAAATTTAACAAAGATTTACTAGGCACATAAATACTGCAGAACAGCATACAAACCCAAAAGCTTCAAGCTAGTTGACAGACAAGGAACCGAATAGTCCACTACACCCTGACACAATGTTATACTGCCAAAGTGCCAACTACCAATGGATGTTGAATAATGTCACCACATCAAATTTCTCACCATGTAAATTCAATGCGATATCACAATGCCACGATAAGGGAAAAATTCTTTCGACCACCCAATACCTCGTTTAATGCGACATACCTACCTATAACCAGTGTTTGTGTACCAGACGGACGTCATAATGATGTCAAGAAGCGGAAGGAAGCCATTTCACTACAGGACGCATCACGCATGGAAGTCATTGTCATACCCGTTTGGATTACTCTATACTCGCATCGTCGTGGAGTAAAATTAAACGTGCCACAAACACATCCGATCGCTTCAAAATATCCAATGGCAGACAAGGTGGTAAGTACCTCTGGAAATCTCCATTAGTAGCAATTTCCAAGACAGGTCAAACGTGACAATGGGATGTGGAAAATAAGGATACTAAAAGTAGGTACTCGAATGGAGTAGTTTCAAAAGGTAGATTTGGTGGAGGGTTTGGGGTTGTAAATATTTCCTCAACTACTTTCGACTTTACAGAATACAAGCATAAAAGTACTTTTATGTAAAAACCTGTGAAGAGAAGTGAGGTAGACCAAAAATATAGCCCCTTAGTAAGTAGCACAAGTGGGCAAAACCTATTTCAGTACTACAGAAGAGCAGAGGTGCTTCGTTACTAAAAAGTGACCACCTCTGTTGCAAACGCATACCTGTCCATGCGGAGCTGACAAATAATCCTCAAGGGATCCACTTTTCCTTCGAACCTCAGCTGCCTGCAGCCGATGTTAATCGCGATAAAGCATCCCGTCCTGCCGATGCCGGCGCTGAACAATGTAAAACGTATCAGTCTCTGCACATAAAAGGTGAGAAACGCCACTTCTTCCCAAAGGAGAGAAACTTTTTAAACAAAAGATTTGCATTGCATCTATATAATGTTCTGGGGTTGAGGGTTGTAGCCTGGCATGGAACAGTAGATACGACAAATATATAGTGGCAACGTATCATTTAACTGCAACAATTGTGGAATGAGTGGCAAAATAGCAGCTAAAACCGGATCAGTTTTAGGGTGTTCGACGCAGGCAGACATTTGGACAGCCGTGTACGCAAAATTTGCTTTGCTACTCTGCTCAGCGAGATGTGATATCTGTGATAACTACAACCTACCAGCTGTCCTGCCATGCCCTTCTGGGGCTTCATAGTGGTGAAGCCGATAACACAACAAGGTAGGATCAACATGCCTGATCACAATGCCTAACCACAGTACCCCACCATATAAACAAGAGGCAATTTTAAATTTACAAACATGCAGTATCAAATCTGAGTCAGAGAAATTTCGGTTATACTCAAATCCATTCACATGTCGCATCAGAATAGAGCTTCAACTTCTGCGACCGAACCCCAATCTAGTTTCAAAAATATAATGCACACAGATCCGATCTGTACCCATCAAATTGATAAATTCCGGACGGCATCTTGCAATCCAGAGCAGACCACAAGAAAATTAGGCGACTGAATCTCACCTACAATGAACGATGACAGGGCCCTGCTCCGTGTTTTGAACGTCCGGACTCCGCAAGTCAACTTCCTGTACCAGCGTCAGAAGACTTCGCAGCTTGTCGGGTGTCTCGTGGTCCAGCCATTCCGCGTACCAGTAATGCGTGACCGTGCGGACCTCGCTGGGTTCCTCCGAGTTACGCAACTCAATCTAAAAACGACGATAGCACTCGAAATGAGACAAGATCTTGCGAGAATAATTCTTACCTCAAGCTCATTATTTATTGCTCGAGCTTGCAACGCATTGGAATCGGCACACAGAATGCCAAACGCACTCATAACTGTATAAGGTGCACAATTGTCATACTGTGATATCTTATAGTACACCAATCCTGCGAGCCACTCGAATAGGGTTACATAAGTAAGCTGTGCTAACCACCGCATTTACACATATACACAAAATCTATAAATCTCTAAATCTAGAGAGCATTCAATTAAAAATTCAGGTCATGTCCAAAGCCGGAAGTAAAAAAATCCACTGGGGCCGGGGTACACACAACCCCAAAACTTACCCTAACTCGAAAAATACCCTGAAATTACACGCTATATATATCCTAATCCCCAGCCTTACCCAAACCCAAGCCTAAATTCAACCCTAACCCACCACTAACCCGTAATTTAACCCACATGGTCATGTGTCGCATGCATAATTGTTGCATGCCGAAGTGTCGCACGCTCATAATATGTCCATGGACCGTAAGAAATTTCTGAAAAGCGCACAAAATTCAGCCCGTCACCAAATATAACTCCGAAAATTGTTGACTAAAAGTAAAACAAAAAAATCTCGCTGACACGGGTTCCTCAGCCAAACTGTCACCAAAAGTATCGAGAACTGCACAATGCATATAACGATTTTCTATTACGCAAACGCACTGCGGAAACATTAACGACACGCAGTACACCTGCGGTCGATCCCGCATCGCTTAGTCACACATCGCCCAGTCATTTCCTGCCATACCCGTCGACGCGCAACACACGATCCCAAGTCACTCACCGTTCTCACAGTGTAGTGGTCGGCGTTTCGGACGTTTTTCACCTTAACGTCAAACTGCTCGTAAGAGCGACACTCCGAGCACGCGGTCGGCATGTACTCGGCGCACTTCTCCTTCCGTTCCTTCAGTTTCGTAATCATGACGATAGCGGGCGAGTTTTCCCGCCAGACCATTTTCCAAAAGTCAACAATCGTGTTCGCCATAGGGCCCTGCGAAAAGAACGCAAATGTAAGGTGATTGATTGATTGAGTTTCCGGTACAGCACACACAAAAGCTAGAGGTTCGCCACTAACGAAGCTTACACATATGCGCCCGTGTAGGCTGGTGAATATTGCTGCTAAAGTTAAAGCTCACTGCCAAATTCCAGTGAGTAAGCCTTTGGCATAGCAATTTCAACAGCGTTACAATCATAACTAAAACCGTGCCGATACCGACAAAGCATATTTGCCGATAAACCAATACTTTCTGCCAACATCAAGATATCAGTTGCATCGCTTTCCAAGCATCGTGACAGGCGATATGGGCCCGATTGAATGGAATGAATTTATTCAATAAAATTCAGCACTCTCCTGGAGTCATGGTTCACCCCAAGTAAATGGAGGTGAATCAAAGTGACCCTTGTCCCCTATAAGCGGGCCCACCAAGATTTCCCATTAATCTATCAGTTCCAACAGAAATTTTGCCCGATTTTTCAGGCCAGACCGAATAGATTTTAATATTTTATAAAATTGAGTACCGTCATGTGTCAGTGTCAGGTACTCAGCGGTGCATCAAAGTTACCACATGGATTTCTTGGGGGTTCATCAGTACCAATAGATATTCAACACTCAAATATCTTCACGGCTTTTTCCAACTGATCAGCAGGCTCAGAACACAGAACATTGCCAGCTACCCTACTGCAACGGCGTATTCACCTGCGTCGCTATGAAAGAAGCCTTCCTCTTCATGCTCATTCTCCTTCTGTCGTTCTCCTTGCCGTCCTCGCTCTGCTTCCTGTTGGCAGCTTCAGACAGCGACGAGAAACCGCGGATGTAATTGGCGTTGATGTATGCCAGCAACGGATCGCCGCCGGGCGCCGCGGGCAGCAAGACACGGCTGTGGGGATCTGGAAACAAAGTCACGAATTGTACTTCTCCCCGTTCTCAGGCCCATGTAGGATCAGTTACGAGTGAATTCGGCACTTGGCAGCTCCTAATCCTAACCCTAACCTTAACTTAACACCTAATCCAAATACATGAATAGGCCTACACTACATATATAGCAAGTGCCGTGCGCCGAATTCATCAAGTGTCAAATTCACAAAGTACCTTAAATCACAATTCCCGCCAATATTCAGTGAAACATTCATATACAAATGTATTAATACAATATTGCCGTATCGCATTCATAATAATAATAGATATTTCTAATGACAAATTCCCCAAGTGCCCGATTCAAAATGCTGAATTCGCAGATAGGCCTACTGCCGAGCGCTGACTAAGCAGGCGACGATAGCTATTCGTATTTGTGAGCATGGGAATGCAGAAGACTGGTGATTCTGCCCGGAATCGATAACCTAGCCACTACTACAAACTTTTCATGTCGAACGTTTGTACATACACCTCCACAGGGAGATTAAGATACCCCAATAATAGGCCCCTACAAGTAGAATATAACAGGCGTTATAATTAGGGTTGGGCAGAATCGAGCACTCGATAATAATCAAGTTTCAAGTATAGTACTCGATTACCACCAATTAATATGTCATAACTTTAATAATGGCTTATTAAGTTCAAAAATTTACCGATTTGGGGTCACGAGGAAACCAATGCCCGTTACACGCCATCAAACATAATTTTGACTTGACCATGACCGTTTCATTGCGTTCTGTGACAACGCTGCAAGTGAATGAATATGTAAGCTTGTACAGCATGTTTTGGGCTCTTACGGTGGGAAAAATGTACCTACTATATTAGTACGGTAACCATATTTCTCATTGATAAACCTACAGTAGGCCTACTCTAGGTTTGATTGGAGTGTATTTTCATTACTCAGTATAGCTAACTCCCTCCACTCGACTCGAATCAACACAATTGATACCGGACTTTAATTCTAGTACTCGAAGAATCACAGAGCCCAGCACTCGTTATAATTACGGGCTGCAGAGGCTCACACGGTCACATCCAGTTCTCAACATATGCAAACACATCGATCAACTTCTTCCAACAGAAACAATTTTGAAATATGTTCGATGGAGCGACGCGCGTCCCGTCACAGAAGGTCGACATTTTGCGGTTGAGAAAAACGTAGTCGTCAAATACGACTACGGTATGTCACAAATGTCGTCAAGTTCTGATAATTAAATATCGAGCCAACGTAATTATTATGACAAGTGGATTATAGTGAATCATTATCCCCTATCACAGCATATTCATAAAACTAACACACAAACGATTATTCCAAGAAATCTGACCTGATATAGCCCCACACAATGAGGACATCGACTGTTAGAGAACCATATGTAAACATTCCCTTACCGAACATTGGCAAGCTAAGTACTGTACACTACTGATCTTGCCAAAGCACTAAGCATATTTGACCAAATATTGACTTACTTGGCAGTATAGAACGGTATCTATTTTTGGTGCCGTAGCCGGGAATACTAAAGTGCTTCTCCGACGGATGATTCATGGGCACCTCCCAAAACTCTTGCTGCAGCCGAGCGGTGTCTGAAGCTTTGATGTGTAGCTGTACTGGATCCAGTTTCGCAGACGCAGTACGTAGATAAACCAGGGGTTTTCTGTTGGAAGGTAGAAATACGTTTGGAACTGCCACTTGGAAACGTACGTACAAGCTTTAGGAAGGGTAATCAGGAGATTAATGTTCAAACTCATGTGCAATTAAGAACTGTGGCAGCTTCGGTTAGCTTCGGTTCAAGTCAATAACGGTCAAGCTACTCAAGTAACGACTTACTGAAGCAGGCTATTTGTAAATTAGGCAATACTGAGCATCATCAGTACAACCCCTTGCAGAAATACTTACAATTTTACATCACACGACACCCACACAGTAACCTAACAACTAAAATACACTTCAGGGAGATCCAAAACGAAATCCAACACAAACAAAAACATAGTGTGTTAAACATACGGTGAGCGTGATGACGGGGGTGGGCTTGACGCACTTTTTTCTTCATTTTTCAGCGATATCGTGAGAGCCACATTCGATCCGCGCCTGAAAAATAAAACATAGTTCCGACGTGCGTCCTGGCGACACTGAAAATCACAACCCACCAACCTCTCAAGCAAACCCTTTGGCTTCATTTTAAACCTGCCCTTTCCCATTAACGGACATAGACGGTCTTGCTGTTCTTTTCTCAAATCGCACGAATTCCCGGGACTACCCGTATCTTCGTATATAACGTCTGAAAAGCATAAAAACGACGAGCAATCAATATTTGCAACACAAAACACATACAAGCAAAACTATAACAAGAAGGCAGTATTCACAGTGTGTGCCTGTATATAAATATAAAGCATAGGATCACATAGCCTTTATTTATAAGCTCTCACATTGTTTGCAGACTGTAACACTTGCTACATGTAGGCGCAACAACACGCAACCCACACGCCGGTATACGCTAGCGAATAAAGTAATCATTGCCATCTGTTTCCACTACGAACAGAGTGTATACAGAGCAAGGAGCCCAGTATCAAATAACATTTCCTTTTAGAACAATGGCAGATGGCACAAATTACACCACGCCACAAAGGCAACGAACAATTACCATTCTTGTTGACAAAATGGTAATCAACTTCAATAATCTCAGTTTTCTCGAAAAACAATCCAGGAGTCCCTCAAATAGTTTCAGTAAACCCAAACAACACCTTAGACGACACGTCATTACTAAACACTTGGATAGAACTGCCATTAACATCGGCCTACTTTATATATAGAAGGGGAAACCGTACCTGACGTACGCCAGCACAAATTACCGAGAATGACTTCGTTTCAGTTGCATTAAGCCCTATATTGCAACCAGCATATCAAAAATCATAGACAGGAGTTCTAAATATAAATTTGAATCATGGTATTACTCTTATAAATGGCTGACGCTTACCTACGTCTGCACGTACAAGTGACGGTCAGTAAATTTAACTCATGCCTATGACCAATGTGACGTTTGCACTACACCAACGCAATTCAAACGGAACAACGCTGTGTGACGCCGAAGAAACTGCCGCCAAGAACTCATTCACAAATTACCGTCCACGTAATGCAATTACATAATAGATTGTGGCACTCGCAATTGGACGTCAAGGCACAATACTTATGAAAACTTTACTCATCAGCTAGTAGTCAATTTTGATGAATGCAATATATTTACAATGCCTGCCTTCAACACACACACACACCTACATAAAAATGAATGCTTGTAATCTAACTTTGTAGTTATACTAAAACCTATCAAGAGTACAGGAAGTCAGACTATTGCGTGCCATTAATTTTCACTTCATTTTGCAGCGTCACAATGTCACCAGCCCACACATGAGCATGGCCGACTTCAGAACGTGGTAATGCAGCAAAGCATTCTGGAATTATGAATGAAAATTGTTTTTAACAAAAATACTACTTCCGCACTCCCAGCCTTTGAAGAGTATCAACACACACACCTTCCAGACATTTGCTGATTAACACCACATCGCATAGGTATTAGGAAAGGAACAGTCCTGAACATAGCCAAATCACACTACCATGCGGTAGACCATAATTTCTTGGGTATGAGTCTAATCTTCAACACCAAATATAAACACATACTTGGGAAACAATGAGGAAAAGCAAGAAAAAGGTTTTACACACTGACCACCAATTCAGTTTGTAATTACAATGTAAATTAAGGAGGGATATTCACCAATCAAATCACACCGACAATTGTGTTGCAATTGCAAAGTAAATGATGAGGTGGCAAGAGTGGCCATCTGGCAGTCTCTGGGAACTTCATGAAGTTGACTTTATCAACATCCCTAGTTTTGTCCACTTCAGATTACATTTTGCCATAGGCCTAATGATCATATTACATTGGATATACAATACAATCACCACAAAACAACGACATCCCGTACTCCAGAATACAAGAAAAATATACCAATAGCCATCTTCTCTAATCATGTTTGGGCATCAACCTCATTCCGTGTGCTTATCTCCTGGAAAAGAGTGCTTTTGCACAAATAAACTCACTGCCCCCCTCCTCATATCTATCTGTCCATCTCACAACAGAAAGGCTACTAGTTTTCACTTTCGAGCTGCAGCTAAGCAATTTCGACTGTACATAACCTCATTGAAGTAATTGACACTGTAATCCTAACTCCAACCAATGTCATTACCATAATCCTAAATATTTCTTAGTAGACACAAGCAAGTTCAACTGCTATCTTGCCCAGACTAATACAAGACCCCGGTCCTCCGCACAGCACGACGTCACCAAAGCAAATGACTCTAACACGACCAATAGAGCGTAGTACGGTAGCTATTGATTCACATTGTGTAAAGTTCAATACATCGTGAGTATGGACTCTCGCATTGATTTTTCTGAATAACCGACCACCATCTGGAGATAATTCTGTGAATGAACAGCACTGGAACATTGTGTCAGCATTCGCCACTGACATAAATGACACGGCAAAGATAATATCACTACAAAATTACGAGTCAATAGTGTCTATGCATCTGCCTTTCCTAACACATATGACAGCAGCAATAGCATCCCTGCATGGCAGTGATATGCGCATCTGCACTCAACGCACCGAACTATAAATATCCAGTATTTACCGAGGCCATTTCCCAGTAATGAGCTCATCAGAAAGTCAAGACGGAAATAAAGTCACTTAACGAGCGATTGCATCCAAAAGCGCACAGCGACATGCGGCTTCAATGCAACTGACGATCTTGTGTAACCCATAATGCAGTATCCACGGATTTCCAAATTTCAAGATCAAATTTCAAAAGGTATGTCTCAACAGGCAATTTGTGCACCAACGACAGCACATGGGCCGTTTGAATTTCCAAGTTGTCTCTATGATCGATGTTTATGTATGTAGTGAGGCACTTGGAACAAATACCTGTCAAAACCAATCAATACTAATAGCAAGGATGAGAAGAACAGATGTGTATACATTATATTATTATTATTATAGTCTGAGGAGAAACGGTCTACCATAATGTGTAAGAGTCGTTATGAAAATCGAATAAACGAGAACATATTAGCGTCGGCTGCTACCTGAAACCACTGAAGTGTCGGGCAGTTATGTAAGAACGCGTGACAGAGTACATTAAGGTAGCACATAACCATTGACACATTCATAAGCAGCATTAACCAAATAAGAATAATCGCAAACGGCGCAAAACAAGGAAGTGAATGAAATCCCGAACAAGCAACTTTCAGACCATGACATCAGCACTTGCAATAGTATGGCGTAAACGTGATAGGTAGTTGCAACTGAACGTGTAACCGGGGCCTACGATCATAGACCCCGGTGTAACTCATCCTGAACTCATCAAAGCAATAAAAAGCCTCTCACACACATATTCTCCTAAACTTAATTGCCTCCTTGCATTAAAATCTAAATTCTACATGACTGCATAACAGATTCAAAGCACTCAAGACATCTTCAGATTAATTTTCACGATCTGCGCACTGGATTAGCGAAGTTGGCCTGCCTCCCGCTACATTTCATATTTCCTGTAGCCAAATGGCGCAAGAATTAGCTTAGCAGATTTCTATATACTGGTAGCAAGGGATTTCTGTCAAAAAGTAGATCATTCATTTCCTGACTACATCCCAGCACTATACGGAATACCAGCTTGGAAGAGAGTGAAATGAAATGCCATTCTCCATTCAGTGAGACTATCGGATGACAATTCACATATCGGTATCTGCCTTTGAAAATAGGTATGGAATAGTGCCAGCGTCTGATAGGTAGCTCTTTTGGAGTCACCATACACAATATTGATACCGTAATACAGTAATTTCAACAGCTGATTAGGCTACACATGTATAATTGTACACTGTTCAGTACATATACTCAATCAGAAATTTAGAAATGAAATGTTAGAATATTAGATGGGCTAGTTCCAGCAGTCAACTTTACAATGATACTGCATAAATGTTCAAAATGAACCTCCAGTCAAAGAAATCTAGCACAAATACATATTCAGTCACATAATCTAGGAAAATGTCCCTGCTATGAGCATTGTTACATAATTTTGAACTGTCTTTAACCAGTTGTAAAACAAATGCACCCATGTTGACTCACCAGCACACACAGGCATGCTATTACAGTTCTGACAGCATTACTGACAGCTAAACAATGGCAAGTATAAAAATAATACATGTTATATACTAGAATGGATGGCAAATGTAGCTTTCCTACAACTTCCCGGGTTCATTGAAGTGCGCTCAGCTTCATTTCAATGGGCATTCTACAAGGAAAGAAATACAAGGCGGTCTTCCTGTGTGAGAATGCAAACGAAGATCAATGACACAATAACTAAATTTAATGAAGCGAACCAACTACTGTACATCATAAACCAGAGATGACCAATGACCACACAGGAAACAAAGGACTGCGTCATATCGTTAACATTGGGGTCAACCGACAATTCCTGTCAATCAATGCCATGGAATGATGCATTTCATTGCAAGCCAACCCACTTTCTACTTTCGAAAAACTGATTAATAACAAAAGAGGTACTGTATGCAATACCCATTGTTATATTTCACAAAAAAACTTGTGAATTCTCAAGTATACTTAAAGGGGCACTGCACTCTAAAAATGATGTGGTCTCAAAGTGAAGGGCGAAACGAAAAAAAATGTTTGGCCGCAGCCGTTTTCTTCAGAACGCCACCATAATGGAGCTGCAATGTATTGAAATTTCCACAAACACATCACGCTCCAGCAGTCACGCAGAGATCGAACTTTATATAGTTGTCAGCCGATGTTATGAAGGAAATATGTCGTACACGACAGAAATAGAATACACTAGGCCCGATTTTGACATAAATCTCCTGACTGAACATCTTCTGTTGAACTCGGTATCTAAACCACCTTGGCGTGTACGACATATTTCCTTCATAACATCGGCTGACAACTATATAAAGTTTGATCTCTGCGTGACTGCTGGAGCGTGATGTGTTTGTGAAAATTTCAATACATTGCAGCTCCATTACGGTGGCGTTCTAAAGAAAACGGATGCAGCCAAAATTTTTTTTTCGTTTTGCCATTCAATTTGAGACCACATCATTTTCAGAGTGCAGTGCCCCTTCAATGGCTTGAGCATTTGATCAAGGTAATTATACCCTGTCACAAATATTTCTCAACTGTTGCATACGAATTAATCAGGAAATGGCATGCATTCGTGTAACAAAGTGTGCCGCTTGTGTGTTGAATCATACTAGTTACCTGCATCGGGAGTCCATTCTTGAACGGGACAAAAAAATCCCTTAGCCTGTGATTCTTCGTTGCGATCGGAAACCAGCATAACTTCCAGAGTTTTTGGACGCTTTGGAAATATATCGTTCTGAAGAGTAAACACCAGTTTAACACGGAACGCTCTGAGTAGGGTCACCACCTCGAGTCACTAGTCATTAAGAGTCAATATCTATACTTCGAGTTAAGTCATCTAATATTTTCAATTTTCAAGTTAATTTCAAGACACCAAATATTCAAGTCACTTGAGTTGAATGTATGGATAGGAAAGCGCAAATGGAAATGGGATCCAGTAAAATAAGGATTAGTATTGATGATGTGGTCCCTTCCCAGTATGGCAGACAGGTCTAGAATGGTTTGACAAGTATAATATTCAATGACTCGAAAATTTATACCATGCATTTCAGTGACTCAACTCAAGTCGTCAAGTCATTTCAGAGTCATTACTAGAGTCTTCCAAACATTTGTGCATTGAGTACAACACGTCCTACTTGGTCGTATTGTTTTCATTTACTATTTTCAATTACATCGTCACGTGATAAGACATGTACCATGTATAATTTTACATATTCAATTCACTAAGTTGGATCCCAACAGCAATCTGAAAATCATACATGGTTACTGGGACAGGTGATACATAGGTAATCATTAATCAAGGCATGGGTTACATGAATTGTAGAAGTCAACTAACTCACCTGTGACTCGTCAAAATCCTTGATTTGTGAGCTTTTGGATTCGTGATGAGCGAGTTCTGTTAATTTTTCTTCGCGAGCTTCGAAATTGTCATCAAGTTTCAAATGAGAATTGACAGGCTGCGAGTGATCAGCCTCTGTATGAATTCTGAAAAAGTTTAGGAAAATAAGTGGTCATCAAACAAAAACAAGGAACATAGACTCGGCTCTATGGTAGAATTCTTTGCAACATTTTTCAGTATAACATTCCGAATGACTAGACCTTTAGACTACTAACAATCCAAGCATAATATGAGAATGTTGAGTTTACTGGACTATCTGCCCAAAATGAAAAGAAACATTTCAATTATCTCTGCCTGCAGATGGTCCATTGAAAAACTATGTCCATACCGTTTATTACACGCAGATATTGCTAGCATGAAATCACAAAAGTGTAAAAAAGTCTAATACATGAATTAAAATAGACGCCGCATTCTACAGATGACGAACCTTAGATCGGAGTAATCTTGTTTAATATTGCGTTACATTCTTTGACGGAATTCGCATGACACAAATAAGGAAATATCTCCAGTCGAAATGAGTAAAGTTCGGAGCTGACTATGCAATATTGATGACCTTTCTATGCAACTGGCCATAGGTTTGGGAGAAAAGAAACGTAGCGGATTGATTCATCGAAAAAGGATTTCTATCTATGAATTTACATCATTTCCTATACTGGGACAACGCAGTACGTTGTCAAATACAATGTTTCACTATTGACTGATTCCGTGCGATTGATGTATGCGGATCAAAATACATTTGGAGCGGACGTTCCATCGAGAAGTCACAAATGGAGACGAGTGCAATTGATTTTAGAGTTCTATATAAGAGTGCTTGTCCCGCTTCAATAAATTTGCTCGAAGTCAAAAACTTGAGCTTTACTACAGCATATGGAACATAGAGAGTGCATATGCAATTGCGCTTGATCACATATCTAGGTGATGGAAGGATTTGGATTTCAAGTTAGAAGAAATCATGTTAAAAAACCGGGATGATGTTACAATGTATTCGAAATTTATTCAATACGCTCATTTCCACCACGTACTGCCGCCATTCAAAAAGAATCGGATCGATAGTAGCACACGCATGTTTGTGTACCGAAGGTATTATTATATTACAAAATTAAATTATTAAACAACAAAAGACAAAATCATGAACAATGGCATTATGCAATCAACAGTAACCTCAACTGCCAATGATTTCATTATTAACTTATCATGCCGCAAACAGAAGACCCCACAGCTGAGATCACAGTTCCATACAGACGTCATCATTTCGACTAGGCCTACTCTAATCAAGCTGCAAGACCATTTATTTGATCACGGCAAGTGCCGCACGCACTCACTCGCAACAGACGTCCGAACGATTCGACTTTAAAACTTCGGCACTTTGAACTTCGGTGGCGATTCGCATATTCACAGTGATGCAATTGGACACGTCGTTTGGGATCGCAGACGGGCTGACAGTGGACGTCGACGATGAGGTAGAGATTTTTCTACGAGCAAAAAGGTGCGCATGGAACCAATGTTGTTGAATTAGGTGTGGTTTCAATACCGGTCTAAATGGCACCATAATATATATCTCTGGAAGTCGTCCCATTAAAATTGTAAAATTTTATAAAAATGAATCTAATTTAAATCATAATTTATACATGATACTATGATAGCCTATGAATTTACCAGACCATAACACATTTGGTATGGTGCGGACGAAGCATTAGACAGGGGCCAACAATGTCTTAAATGTCGTAGGCCCCGAGTAGAACAGCGAAACGCTGAAGGGGTGCCTCATAACACATATATATTCTTTGCAATATTTAATAACTTCATTTGATACGCTCGTAAACTGGCACAACAGCTTATGTTTTATCTAATAACATTTTTCGATTCCCACGGAGTTTCATAACAAAACATCAATCCTACCTATTTTTCAAAGGCACAGATTCTTCGCATGCTTGTATTCCGTCCTCAAGGTCGCGCAAACTTTTATTATTATTCTCTAAATTGGTTTGGATATCACCGTTCACTTTTGCTTGGTGACTATTTCTAAATCTCCACGCAAATGCAGCAGCCACCTACGAAATAGAAAAAGAAATTATACCGGCATGTCATAGAATTATGACATTAAATTCCTGCACGTACAAGAGAATACTAAATATCATCTAAATTCAACAATTTTTCGCAGCTTCACTGGATTGAATTTGAAGCACTTAAAGCAATCGACTTGCCATTTACAAGCAATTCCAATGAAGTCAACTAGGGGAGTAGTGGAGTACTAATCACACTTGAAAAAAATACTTTATACAGCGACTCATTCAAACAGGCTTTGAAAATATCAGAAAAAATAACTGAGAAATGTTAGGGGGATGAGGCATTTATGAAATGATCTTTCTAATACCATGCCAAATTGGTTAACCCACAACATTTCCTGACGGTGTTCACGTGAAATAAAAAAACTCCATAGGAATAAGCTCTGAAGCATCCTGAACAGAACATAATTTGCAAAGGCACATGCGCAACTCGGCTCAATTTTGAGTTAACAGAATGGCCCTGAATTTTAGAACCCCGCAATTCACATAGTATCAGCTAAAAATCTAAACTGGCCTAGCCCTGTCACTCAACTCATAATTATAATTCCCGTGAGGGCTACCAAAATCTGACTGCTAACAAGGCCACTCCGTGACGTCATGACGTATACCACGCACCATAACTAACAGTAACAGCTTGTTTTCAAACATAAGAATAAGAAAGATTGTTCCTTCCCGCGCGCTGCGAAACCCGCCAATTAGCGAGGGCGCATTGTCACAAGCGCGTCGCCCGTCTCCCAATTACCGTAATAGCGCTCGCAATCACTTCCCGAGATATGGAACAGCGGCGGAGCGATTTTCTCCCTACCATCTGACAGCGAGAAACGGCAATTTCGATTTCCTGTTTCGGAGATCAGCCCTTTAATCGCCGAGGCAGTGAGCGGGCGGATATCGCCCCGCAAACTCCTCCATACAACCCATTCGGCCGCTATTGATCGACTCCGGGAAGTAAGACAGCTGTAATTAGCCAGAGACCGAAAATATTAATCAGTCAATCATCCGGGCAAATACCAATCCACGATCGCATCTCACGTCCAACGCACTTCCCCCAGTAAGCAACGGTAATTAGACGCCGGTAATACCCATCGTAATGGCCCCTACCTACATACGCAAAACTCCCGCGTCGATACCTCAAGAAGTCTCGCACCGTGTTGGAACGGCCAGCGCGATTCGCAATCTTAAACGGATTTCCATGCCAAACCGCAAGGGTGATAAAACGCATTCAAAGAGACAGGGCCTTCTGGACAAATATTCTACCGAAAACACCGTGTTTACTTTGCGTAACGAGGTAGACATCGCAACTGGCTGTGGCTAGGCCGGGGCACAACGCTGGGAGTGGGAGTACTCGAGTCGAGTCAAGTACCAATTGTAATAGTCGCGTAACGAGAGACGAGTTTTTTCAAGTAACGAAAATATACTCTCTCATATCAAGGGTAATATTTTATCACCTAAACACATCTAGTTTCAATTATGTAGTATAGCCTATCCAGTATCCACCGTTCGAGCCTCAGAGCCTCGGCTCGCAGTAGTTCAGCATCGAAAATCAAGTTGTACGAGGCTACGAATAATCATAAAACAGCGTTTCTGTCGAGTACTGATCGACCGTGACAATGTTCCCAAAACGCTACGTCATGGTTCAGAAACACAAATTTACTTTTGACATCATGTTCCTTGCGAAGAAAGATACATATTTAAGCCTTTCAAGTCATTATTACTGTACCGTATAGCAAGTGTTACTCGAAATACTCGGCCAGAATCGAATCAACAAGATGCTCGATTTAGCACGACCCTAGTTATGACCCCATGCGGGCAGGAAACGCATCGATCCGGATTAACTTTATATCCATATTTCCTGGCTGGCGCTATATATTCGCCTTGCCGAAAACATGCCCTTTCCTGTCGCGATATTGACGACACCGCTGATTACGTACTACGCGCTGCAAATATGATCGCACTCGCAAACATTCCCGCTGCGCCGCAAATCGGCTACAATTTCAAATGCTACGAATGAATCACAGGCCTTTAGCTTGTCCTAAGGCCAATCGCAGAAAGCAACAGCGATCGCCAGCACAGAACACCTTTCAGGCACGTCATCAAATCGTCCGTTGTCGGCAATGTGCTGACGAACGGCTGGGGTAAGCGCAACGTAATATACGGCCGCATCGGCAATTTCTTGGTCGCTCTCTTTCGTCAATCGCAAATTGATGAAGATGAATTTCGCTGCCAGCTACAGACTTCTCGAATACCCGTCAATCAAGCATTCGCTATATCTCAAGACTCTATTACGTCATGCGCCGTCAGCAAAACAACATCGAGCAAATGCAGAATGCTTTGGTACTTGGGCTACTTGGGAATAGCTACTTCCACTTGTAATTTAGTAGAAGAATTACGCCGTTTCTTCAACAAGAGTACCAAAGTCAACTTTGTTGACCACCCCTGCACGTTAAAATGCTTGCGCACGTTACATAATCGGTGTTCGGTAAAATCCAGACATGGGGCTGAATTCATCAGCAACGGGCAGAATTTCGAAAATCCGACACTTCGCGGACACTGACTGCTAAAGGTACGGCCTCGGCGCAGAGGGGTAAAAGGTTTTCAACCAGCCACAAGCATACTTACCACGGCCCACTAAACTATTTCAGTCAATTTTACAAAATCATAGATACCGCAAAGAAGTTCGCGCCGATACAGCAAAACCAAGGAAAACTCTAAACATATTCAACGCGCATTAAATTCCAGCCCATTTCGAACACACCTGCATAGCAATGCCGTCGGCAGAGTCTCGCGGACACAGGTGAGTTCTTAGCGGTTGGCCACCAAATGAACATATCCGTACAGGGCCTATCGATTACTAATTTCGGAAAGGCCGCTTACACGCCGTTTCCTCTTCAAACAAAATTATCGCAGATATCCGGAGCTGCCAATTAAACCCACGAATTCCCGAATCGCGTGACTGTCACAGTAATCGCTATTATCGCATCATTTGCATCCGATCCATCAATACAAGCGCTAATCGACCGTGGCAGCGTTCATCCGTTCGTCCGGTATTACCACATAATTAATACTGTATTGAATATTGCATTTTAGATCACCACCATGATATACTTTACCATTAAGAAGCGCATATGGGGGTGTGGGATCAAACCGCCTATCATAATCATAGTACATACGAGGAAAAGCAAGCGAGCATGAATTTAAACAGGAGTAACCTGTTATCACGTGACCCCCGTCACAATGACCACCGGCAGCCAATCACATCGTCGAGATTCTATATCATTTCCACAATCGCTTTGCGGTACCGGTAAGCCGGATATTAAAAAATAACACTTCCTCAAGTCAATACGGGGAAAATTCGTTGACGTTAGACGGCTGATGGAAAACGGCATGGAAAAGCTTACCTATTTCTAACCCGCGTCCCGCTACTCAAGCCGCTTCCTTGCGTAATGCCCCCGGTAATTCACCAACAACCCTAAGCTAGGTCGCACAGTATCGACGCGAACGCACCATAACACTGTAATGCGATCCTGCCGCAATTAGACGCAAACTCCCGCCCACGACAGCCTCATTCATCACGCGTATGGCGTATCTCACAGCGATAACCGGATTACTGGACAATGTCCGGATTACTGGAAACTATACTTAACTAGCAGCGGATATGAATAAAGCATTGTTTCTCCTTTCACAAAGTCTGTTACATTTGTGGCTCGTTTTAAACAGGAAGGCAGTGCGTCGGTGTGGATGAATGGTATCAAACTGAGCTGGAGCCTGCAGGTAAGGGGAGGACACGCTGCCAATGATGAGGTACGCGTTCAAGGTGGAACGAATCAAACTTAGTCCCTTGGGCATCGCAGACTGGCTGGCCTCCACCCCATGCAACGGACGCAAACATGAAATGCTTATTTACGTGCCAAAGGATTCGTAGTCGATAGATGCTGCTTGCACGCCATGTCAATACAACGGAGATGGATGCGGTGACGTAATTTTGCACACGCACCACATTTAATCGGGCCCGCTTAATGAATTGCCGAAGTGTGCCAATTTACGCCCTTTGAAAATCTCGCCTTCAAAACTACCTCCCGACAGATCATACGTCAATGTAAAAGTTTATTGAGGTTTTTCAAACAGTTTGGTTTAACTCCGCCTTGAACGCCTTTGTTGGCAACTCGCAAATGGAGGCGATAAACGCCCACCTCCTAGTTTAAGAGTTTTCACGTCACATCGGGGCAACGTTATCCTTGTGTGGCACTATAGAGTATGGCATACTCTACAGTGGCACAATGGATACTGTTAAAATGCTGACTACACTACCGGAAGGGTTCGTACAAAGGTGCTTTGTGACGTGGCGGTGACGAATTTCGAATGTGACGGTGGACTTCGGAATTTGCTTATTGGCACTGCTCGATTTAGATAACGAACGAAAGAGTGAATGAATGTAATTGCCTAGAACACAGTAAGCGTAGGCGAAAAATACTAGTAAGAACGCAAGTCATGATATGATGGCAATGCGAATAGTGGGCGGGTATAACTTCCAATCAAGTTTGCTGGGCCCTAATTGCATGACGGTATTCTGAGAGTTATAGAGTATGTCTGTTCAGATTGCGAGACAATGTACGGTATCACAATACCAGTAAAAAACTTTTAATGTTATTAGTAGCATTATTATTGCTAAACGTACACTAAACATATTATTTACACAAAGTAAGAATATTTCAAGATGCATCATCGCGACCAACGCAAAATTATTGCCGGAGTCACGAATGCGGGCATTTTTGCAATTATATATTGCTACCGTAAAAGAGCGGTTTTGTCGCCCGGTTGTTCTGCCAATAACACTCATACAATTGATGCAAATCTATCCAGACACTCATTCTTACTCGACAAAAACAAAAATGTTAAGAGTATTCCTGGCTTGTGTATGTTATGAAAAACGGTAATGGCTGAAAACAAGGAAGGAAATTTCGAAATGAATACTTTCATGTTAACTTCACAGCTAGCATTTCGCACAGCGTCACAATGGAACAATGTAATACGCGATCATAATTATTATATCTGGAAATTTTGAATGGTTAGATGAAAGTCATTCAACAGTTAGGAGTTACGCGAAGAAAATTGAGGCAGTCAGCCGGGGGCTAAGTATATCGACTTCACAGGCATATTTGCGCCACTAAGAGAAGACTGCTCGATTCCACACTGACATCTAGCGGAAAAATCGAATAGAATCCAAATCCTGCCAGGAAAACACGCAACCTCTACGAATCGGCTTTCGGAGTAAATGCCTCATCGAGAGATCGTCGCGACTTGCACGCGACAACGCAGGCAACGTTCGTATCTTCAAATTCTCGCTTGCAAGGTTGCCACGGGTATATTAAAAGGCAATACAATGCACAGCGTACCCCGCTTACCATCCAAGTTTTCGGTGGAATGATTAGAACAACAATGTATATCATATGGCATGTAACAGTATTCCCTTGATAAAACTCGACACAATTAGGCATGACAGGGTGAAAATATGAATGGGAAACTCTTCCGTCGGGGTTTCCGAATCAAAGCATACGGACAAGCAACTGCGCGGCGTTTTACGCAATTTCCATCGCATCAAAGTTCGAAAGTAATTTCCCACAACGCACACCTTCCGTAAATCCACGCAAGTTGCGTGAGCGCGTTACTTTTACTTGAAAGAAGCGAGAAACGCATCCATTCGGTAACAGCGCAAGTTCTGTGAAGCGAAATAAGTACATAATCCTTGACACGAACAGAACCGCATAAACGGTTTATCGACGGTTGGCGATGATCAAGCAAAAAAACGAGAAAAAAACGCTATTTACCATGCAATAATAAATTTAGTTCATTGTGTGCCACTTGTTTCTCACTGCCACATGAGAGGTGGCCAAAGTATTCAGCGTTGTTACGCAAAGTAGAAGCAACGCCGTATATTTTACTTAATTACAAGTAGAAGTAGCCATCTCCAAGAAATGTCAAAGCTACATCCAGTGACAGTATTGAAAATGAATGGTCTACAATCAGAAAAGTTCTCAGGTAGTTTTGAAAAGTCGAGGGTTCGCATTCGCACACTTCGGAAATCGCAAGATGCATCTCCGCCTATATATAGGATTAATTTTCCAATACTCGGCAATAAACCGAGATGGCTGACTATTTCATACATTAACGTGTTGCAGGTACATCCAAAAACCACTTTCTACATTAAAAAGTGAAAGCCTAAGAAGTAAGTAGTTTTGCCTTGAAATCTGTTCAAGCAGAAGCGGAAACAGTTCGAAAACATAAGTACGCCAGGTGGGCCTGCTTGTGAATACTTCAGGAAAATATAAGTACTGCGTTCTCGACCAGTGCCACCCTCTATGCCAGATGACAAATGCACGCATCAAACGGCAGATATTCCGATCAGCGTTCCGTGTGGCGTAGTGTACCATACACATTCATCGGTGATCTTATTTTTGCGGTACTGAATTTGGCGGTATCGCCTTTATCAAGTTTCGTCCAATTCTGCTTGGACATCGCCCGAAGTCAATGAACCCTACGCTTCCGTGTTTGTCAAGTGTGAAATATATTTGCATTCGACACGTTAAGTGACATCACAAACGCCGGTATATGTAGCTCTTGTCTCGAGGTTGACGGACGGGATAAAAGAATAACAGTTTCGAATAGATGATAACGGAAATGCGAACATGCTGAATGTCGACTTCAATACCTACAGCGATTTTCGCGTTCAAGTATCACCCACTTGGCACGGGTTGCGCGGGTGTTGTCAAATACTCTGGGATAGAACCGGCGACTCGGAATTAAGGTATGTGGAGAAATCTATCTCAAATACACAGGAAACACGCCCTTCACGTTACCGGTTACCGACCGGCTCCAAAAGTGTTGGCCATCACAATTAACCAACACCCGAGCAGAATAACATGCAAATTGTCGCTCTTGTCGTAACAACGCATCGCGCTACCGGGCGCCGGATGACTGATCAAAGTGTCGCCAAGTGCATTGATTTGGCCACAATGACTTCATCACAAAACAAGAGAATTTCAATAATACGAGAACATCATCACACATGTTCACGCCATGATAACCAGGATTGACACGGCTAGGAGAAAACACCGCATAGGCTTACGCTTGTGTTTCCAGGAGGTTACGATAACCAACTCGTAAACTCTCATATCATAAAGATTCAGTTAGTTGGCAGTGAAGTTTGCACCTACGTCTGACTACCCATTTCAATATCACATTTAAATATACAATTCATGAAACTTCTTGTATTGAAAACTTTACCCACAGAATGTCCCCAGGTTTCGACCTCAAAACTATTGTTATGCGAGGAAATCTCTATACGCGAATTTGACAGCGGGCAGACACACTCCTCCTTCCAAATATAGCAAATAAGTAAATAGCAAGAATGGGTAAACGGCGAGGAAAGCAAACACCGCGCGTTCATCAAATATATCGTAACAAATAAAGTATACGAAACAGATTTTTCGGCCGTCACGCACCGAACCAAGTTGGGACTCGATTTCGGTGCGGAGAAACCACGATTAACCACAACGTTGGCGGGGACGCAGTCTAAATGTCACAGAGTAAGTATGGACAACGGATACGATAACAGCATTATCAACACGGCGATGAATTAATATGGGACACGGCACTAAACCCAGCAGGGCAGTACAATGTGTAGTCGTAACCGTATTTAAACATTATTAAGACCAGTGACGTTTTGTTAGGCATGTCCAAATTGAAATCCTATCTCAGATTCAAACTTTTAAAGTCAAAATTCTGTTCTCGTTAACTTAATATTTAATCAGCGAGGTCAGGCAGCTTTAGTAAGCGAATCAATTCACCGCCGCAACCCAATGGCATCAGATAAGGCAATCTTGAGGTCTACATCCAAATCCAGACTCTAATTAATAGCCTAGGTTGCACGCGATGTCAAGCATCATACAATGTTAGTCGACAGCTGGGTAGTTCCAAGGGGATTTCTAAATACGACAGTGGCTATACTTGAGTTAACGTGAGTGTGCCTTTACATTACATATGCCATCGAATATAAAACCGTCGTATAATAGGAAATACCCTGTGATGTGATTGAGGATGAATATTTGTTTACATTGGAATTATGCAGAACCTAAATTAGGGTGGAATTGTGGATCAATGCGAGCAATCGGCTACCTATCGCGTAATATTACACTAAAGCATAGAGAATGTTGTGCCTTTGAATGCCACCTACACGAATTCGTAATGTCACACAGCGATCAACGGAATTCGCAGCAATAACATACCGACTGAATGGGCTAAGATTCCGCGCTCGCGACTGGTCAAAGCAACACTATTTCTCCCTTGAAGTGACAAAGGTACTCCCCATGCCAAAATAAGGGATCGTCAAAGGAATTGGAAGTCGTAAGAAATGCGTCGGTCTGAATAAGTGATACGCGAAAAGTTATGGCGTAAGGTACTGACCAATGTTCATTGTCCATTCTAAACCCGCGACGGGTCACACCGTCAAACGGTTGTGATGCGGGCCTGGCGTGCGATTGAGAAAGGCGTCGCACCGTGATGGTATGCAAACATTTGTACCGTGGTTGTTTGTGTAAGGATAATCTTTATATCCGAATTGTAAATAAGCGAAACACAGTAGATCAACTAAGGATGGTGCGAACGCAGGTTTGGTAAGTGAACCTCGATATTTCGGGGGGGGGGCTCGTGTTCACAGAATTTTACAGTGATCTTAGCATATTTGATGAAATATCCTTAAATTGGACCTCGCGTATCTAAATTTTTACTAGGCTCAGAAGATTCTCTGAGCAGCCCGACAATACCGGACAGTACGAATAACACAAGGGGTCTTTCTGCGCTGAAAACTAGTCCCAGCCAAATCTAATATAATTTAACAGTGTATTTCAATTTGCGTTGTGGAATCATAAGTCATGTTTTGTTTGTGTTCCCACGAACAGGACCTTTCAGAGATTCGTACCATCCGTGCTATCAACAACGCAACAGACCTCGTAAATCAACCTACCGAACATTCGTTTTCAAAGCAAGACTGCGCTCTGATTGGACGAGGTTAGGTTCTGAGGTGTACACAGCGCAGGCAGTATGCGATAATACCGAACTTGCTAAGGAGTATACTGCACAGCACGCGCAACGTCATAAGAACAGGCAAATTCCGGGACGGGTCAATTTGCGATTCACGCTGCGATCAATATCCCAAGCGTCATCCAATATTGAAAATACACAGGGCTGCCTTTTGGAAGTGCGCGATTCGCTTTGTCGAAATACTAATCCGTCGACTTCGAAAAAGTTCACGAACTCAAGTGCAGCACGCCAATGTTACGAAATTCGCGGTTGCGTGGGCGGCAGACTCGTAATCGCGTCGTAATTCATGCCATAGCCATAGATACACATATTTATTCATAATTTCAAAGCACGCACGACTAGAGGTAGTAGATGATAATGGTGCAAACAGAATGCCAATATTGATAAAGGTCAGGGTACGTAGGTGGTCAATATGCTGTGCTTCCACGGTCAGCACACAGTTTGCAATGCATGTACCATTGCACTTGTGCCAGGTTAGCATAAGTGGACCTGTCGTGCTTTTTTATACGGCTGGAACAAAATACCGTAATACCTCGAAAAAGATCCCTGCCGGTCAGTTACAGATTCCCGTACACACGAATCGAATGGCGTTTCTAATAAATACGGATCAATCTCTGAATTGAAGCAAGTAGGGATTGTCAATAATGAGAAACAACCATTTGAATCGATCTTTCAGCACATGTGATATCTCGAAATTTACATGGAGATATGCCAGCTGTCATTAAATCATATCACAGAACATATCGCTTTGTACTCTGTAGTGAAGTAACAGCGAAAATTTGATTCATTAGTATTGACCGGCACCAGGAGATTACTGGTGGACAAATCCGGATTTCAATATCGGATAACCGGGTCCGAAACGGTTTTCGGCTGCGGCGAATATGCCAAGATAAGTTGCTACTAAACACAGGAGACCAGACCAGAGAATTGCGATGTATGAGCGAAAGTTCGCCGAACTTGGTTTCACTTTCAAATGGGTAGCATACGTAGCAACTATAAATATTTAATAACAGGTTGACCAGTCGAAGTCTACCGCAAATTCCTCCATTTAATTCCTATCAAATGCTCAGACTTGTTGCGATTCCAAACCAATATGTCATACGCGCGAAATGCGTCAAAATCGAAAGATATGCACGAAAAAGCGCTGATTCACAAAATATCTTCACGCGCAACGGATGATGGCAAGTTGAGACTATTTTCGTTGCTCGTGTCATTGCCTCCGTCACGGGGAGAATTAGTCGCAGATCAACAACGCTTGCGGCCGCTCAAAATTTCCATAGCAGTGCAGATGCCTTCAATAAAGTTATGCGCATAAACATTTGAATGGAATTCCATGAACGGCGGGCTGTAAAGCGCGTATTTCGCGTCGATGACGTGATTTAGACGGAGCGTTCGGACAATGTATGAGCAAAGGGGACAGCATCAGTGACTTCGTGTGTGTACAATAACATACATGTAGTAGATTTGGTGTTCGGAAATATCATGGACTATATTTTATTTAATCGAACGACGAAATCCGCGTTACCGATGCCGTGAACTTGCGCACGCACAATAAATGCTATCGCTTTGTATCATACTTGATAAAGTATCGTGGTCTCGAAAAATTTGTATCGCGTAGTCTCGTTTATTTGAAGAGACTCTTGGCGGTACAGAACTTCAATAAAAAATTGAATAGTATCATCATTTTATTAGAATTTTCATCAAATCAATACATCGCAAGACTGCGATATAATGAAAAGTGGGGAGGGTGCCGAAACGACTTGGAGGAGTCTTTTTATCAGAC
Organism: Botryllus schlosseri; assembly: GCF_051294905.1. Lineage (NCBI taxonomy): Eukaryota > Metazoa > Chordata > Ascidiacea > Stolidobranchia > Styelidae > Botryllus > Botryllus schlosseri. The sequence continues at coordinate 18,324,435 of NC_137245.1, read as the reverse complement.
ACTCACCTTGGCCTACAGCACTTAAATAAGAGGCTTGCACGCTGAGTTAAAGAAAGGATAACGTATAAGTAAGTGACAGGAAAAGTATGATAAATTGTGTCGATACACAATGTCGCCGTGCATTCAAAGCCAATTCCAAGCACTTCGACACACGCCGTGCTCTGGAAACATTACGTAATAATGCAATGCCAGGAATCCTGGTTGCATGTCGGATAGCGGCCATCACGATTCTAATATTGATCAAGTCACAAGTCATTCGGTCGCGATAGTTGCCAATTGCATCAGTAAATGAGAGAACGTGCAGTCCACATAGGACTACATCTAATTTTAATCGCAATCGCCGTAGACAGCCAGAAATCAATGACTCCAGTCATTAGGAGCGAAAGAACCAGAATTATGGTTGGTCCACAGAGACTTTTGGGTGTTGATGTAGAAATTAAAACGACACAATCTTGGCTGCATAGACGACATGAAAAGACGACGCAACATAATATAATTGACATAATACATAACTAACTGACTAACTCGCCAGTTCAAGTATACTAGAATTGAACGTGACACAGATAGCTGCCGCAATATCTGAAATTGATATTGATTACCTTGACGCTTGGAAATACCGCCCGGCGACAACAGTACCGAGGCCTGCAGGACTTCCAAGGCCGTTAGGAAGCAAGAATACCCACATAACCTGAATTCGATTCCTGAAATTTATGCCCCCTCCTACACTAAGACTTTTACTATCAACTAGAATTACAGTTTCGATGCCTTTTCCTTGAATCTTTGAAACCCCGATCGGTCGTATCGTAATATCCAAACCATGTGGTGCACACACGTACGTTAGTGGAAATAGCAATTCTATGAATTCGCAACATTGGGACAAAGTGCAATGCAAGAAGGCCAACAAGCAATGTCGAAAAAATACCAACTTTTCTGTATGTGGCGTAGAACTGGGCCCAATTTCTTTTGTTGTCGCATTGAATGTTATAAGCAGTATTATAAGCAGTGATGTAAACTGTCCAGGATATATATATCGACGGCTGGAAGTCGTCGGGATTATGGAACACAACGTAAACGCGGGGCATTACAAGTAAGGAGTCCGTCCTACAATGGACGGATGCAGCCCAGGAAGGGCGTTTACATTTTCAATTGAAATTAGCAACCGATCGGTGATAGCAGTATGCTATTAATACAGTCCGACACACAGCGAGCAATCAGCTTTCAAATGTGAAAGACAGTTTTCGGACAGCAACGAACCGGCAATTACGGCTGCTACGATCCCAGAATTAGAATTGAAATTAACCCGTTCCGTCTTTGTTTGGCATGGGAATTCGCTCGTAAATACATTCAACCCACCAAAATCATCGAGTATCGTCGCGAAATATAAAGGAAAAACAGTCGAGATCGTGGGCGATGCGGACTTGGATTACGGTCGTCAAAAATCTTCTATGAAGTTAACACTCGCCTGTCAAGACGGCATTCGGTGGTCAAAGATTGTGAAAGATCGCTACCCCGTGTCTACAAGCGACATATTTAGTTCAGATGGATTACCCTGATAAATCAATAAAGTGTGCAAACGAGTTTCGATATGCTGACATACTTGAAAAGAGCAAGGTGGTGAGTCTAGCTAATTATGAACATGAACCAAACAAAAACAGTCCAACACTCATTAATTATGATCGCCATATCCTTGAACCACAGTCCAGCTAACGACATCACGAAATCTAAACACTCGACGATTGTCTATGAATCAGTATAAGACATCCCCAGATCACAGCTATGTACGAAATCCAAGTAGATATGAACCGACTATGCAGCCTGCACCTGCCTTTCCAAAAGTTTGATGAAAGTACATCACAATAGTTAAACAATAACAAAACAAAAGCACTAGGACTTGGAGCTGGTGACAAACAGTTCAAGTAAACATGTCTGGAAACAATATGCGAAGGGTCCTTACAAACCTCAAATGACAACTCTCAAGAGCTCCTGTATGTTGAAGGCCATTATCAACGTCAATGACAATATCACATCTTCCTAGGCGTTATAGAGTAGGTCAAAAACATGAAAATGTTTACAGCTTCACTGCCGCCCTTGAACGATCCTTGAAATAAAACAGGCTTGCTAAACTTTTCGAGTAGAAGCAGACTAGATTTGCATCATTGAAACGAGTGAAATCTTCGCAATCAATATTTTCTCTGCTTTGTTGGTCAGATATTAATTTTTCAATTGCAGTTATTGCGTGGGAACGATTAGCATATCATTCTAGGATACCGTCATTTACTTTGTGAGGCTACTTTTTTCAAGTACTCCGTAAATCTTCAATTTTCTACTTGTTATTTTTGGTCTTCTTTGTGAAACAATACATTAACCTCTACTCTACCGACTAGTTTCTAGCTGAATAATAGTAATAACTCTTTAGCGCATGACAGGCCTACACCAATTTCTGCATGGATGGTATGGCATTGCAACAATACAAGTCGACTTTCACCACAATGCGTAACATGCAATGGATGACTTCAAGTTTTCAGGGAGATTAGGTGTTGAATTCATCTATGATGTCCTAACAAAGCAATCAAAGCGAATTTCCCATTAAATCGCATTGAAATTATGATATATCACTATCTTACTGTTATGGCTTATTATTTCTTGCCGGCATATAGCTCATTACTGACTTAGATTGAAGTTTCACCATACCCCATCCTCATTGTTATTGAATAGGCTAATATGCACCATGTCTTTTACCTTGCATATATTGTAGCCCACCAGTTATATCTAATCCCTTATCAATAACTTCATTAAAATACAACCGCTAGTGATCAAATATTGATAATGTTGATTCGCGTAACAGATTTTAAGATGAGCATATTAGTATCCGTTAATTCCGAAACTATTCTGGATGAGTTCCAAATTGTATGAATTCACATAATATTATTTCATACTTGGTGATCCCTAAAATGTTTCAAGAAGACTCGTAAAAATAGCATCATTGGGAATTCTAGGATTTTTCTATGGATCATATCAAGATCAGGTTCCACCAAAACCCTGCTCTACAACGGAAATTTGAGGCTACCCTGTATTTTGAATCAAAAATCCAAATGGATGCTTACCTATCACGACTACTCAAGACATGCAAACATTTTATCTTTAAATATATTATAATACAAACAACTCACAACAACAGCTAGCAGCACAACCCCAACAGCAACCGGTATGATGATTTCTTTCAGTCCAGGTTCAGCAGCTGTATAATCGTCAGGCTCTCCGTAGATATCCTGCGGGAAATCAGAAAATAATTGCCTTCATAAAAGATAACTAGAATTTTAGTTAAAATGCTGTCTTAAATTAGTCATATTCAATATAGATGAAGTACCACTTCAATGCTTATTTGCTTGATAATTTAGATGCTGATATACATAGAACTGTTCGAGACTTTAAGGATGAAAGTACTCACAAAATTTCCCAGATTATTGCTTGAATCAATTGCATTGGGAGGAAGACCTCTTTTCAGAAATGGCACTGAGTCATTTGATGGGGCAGTAGTCTCCATTTATCAGTCAGCGGGATAACACAACGTAGCGTTCCTCACAATGATATTCACCAGGTTGTATTCTTTTACTCACCGTAAATAAAACACATACCAACATAATCTAAAAAATAGAAACTTAGCAATCAAAATCACAATAAATAATATAAGTATAATTTCTCCCAACGGTTGCCGGAGAACCCGGCCCTTGGAGAACCCGGCCCCACCAACTCGGCCCTCGGAGAACCCGGCCCTTGGAGAACCCGGCCCTCGGTGTATTCACAAGTATTAATATGAAAGTATAAAGTAATAATGTTATTATCAACTGATTTGTCGGTCTTGTAAGGAGCTCAGGGCATGCGTAGGTCACGCAGTCACGGCGTGGGATATTAGGGTTGCCAGAGGTGGGATATTAGGGCTGGCGGAGGTGGGATATTAGGGTTGCCGGAGGTGGGATATTAGGGCTGGCGGAGGTGGGATATTAGGGTTGCCGGAGGTGGGATATTAGGGTTGGGGGAGGGGGATTAGGGTTGGGGGAGGTGGGATATTAGGGTTGCCGGAGGTGGGATATTAGGGTTGCCAGAGGTGGGATATTAGGGTTAGTGGAGGTGGGATATTAGGGTTGGGGGAGGGGGGATATTAGGGTTGGTTAGGATATTAGGGTTAGTGTTAGGATATTAGGGTTGCCGGGGGTGGGATATTAGGGTTGGTGGAGGTGGGGTATTAGGGTTGCCGGAGGTGGGATACTAGGGTTGGTGGAGGTGGGATATTAGGGTTGCCGGAGGTGGGATATTAGGGTTGGTGGAGGTGGGATATAAGGGTTGCCGGGGTGGGATATTAGGGTTGCCGAAAGTGGGATATTAGGGTTGCCGGGGTGGGATATTAGGGTTGACGGAGGTGGGATATTAGGGTTAGGATATTAGGATTGCCGGTGAATACAAAATTTCCTGAGGGCCGGGTACACATTTAATTCATTTTTAATTCAAAATTGTTCGAGGGCCGCATTCTCCGAGGTCCAGAGTAGTCGAAAAACACCGTGAATACCACAACAAGTAGACCACGCGTGCTTGATATACAAAATTTCTCGAGGGCCCGGTTCTCCAAGGGCCGGGTTCTCCGAGGGCCGAGTTGGTAGGGCCGGGTTCTCCAAGGGCCGGGTTCTCTGGTAATCCTCCCAACACGTACGACAATGCCTGCATATTGTTACAATTATATTAGACATCAAACTTAAGTGAATTTTGCTCCTGGGTCTCTGTTGAATATCAGAGATAAGATATCTTACTCTCACATTCAGTTCAGTTTTATAATTTCATCTATTCAAAACATCACATGATTGCGGTGAAATGATAGGAAGAATCAGAAACAATTTGGAGAAGTCCTTCAACCAAACGATTACCAGAGAACCCGGCCCTTGGAGAACCCGGCCCTACCAACTCGGCCCTCGGAGAACCCGGCCCTCGGAGAACCCGGCCCTCGGGAAATTTTGTATATCAAGCACGCGTGGTCTACTTGTTGTGGTATTCACGGTGTTTTTCGACTACTCTGGACCTCGGAGAATGCGGCCCTCGAACAATTTTGAATTAAAAATGCATTAAATGTGTACCCGGCCCTCGGGAAATTTTGTTTTCACCGGCAATCCTAATATCCTAACCCTAATATCCCACCTCCGGCAACCCTAATATCCCAACCCGGCAACCCTAATATCCCACCTCCGGCAACACCTTGGCCTAGCTAAAGCATGTAAATAAGATGCATGTACCACCACGACATCTGCCACAACACCTGAATATGCTATACATCACAAATTACCGAATATGCGACCATAGGGTGAGGAGGCCAGGGCAACATTGTAAAAAATATACCGCTACTTCATAACTGATCTCTGAACTAGCACACGTTAGATGCGCCTTGTAAGTTCGGTACAAGCTAGCAGTGCAACATGCACTCACATTCCACATGGTTCATGATTGCATGTACTTGGTATGCCGTGCTAGAGCTGACAGCTGACTCGTAGTAGACCCGTCATGCCGACAACACGATATCAATAAACTGAGGAGCTGCGTAATGCGTAAAGAATACCAAGAAGACCCATTGAAGCATGACGGTTTGTCTGTACTGTAGAGATGAGAGATGAGAAGATTTGGAATTCCTATGTCCTAATCCAATCCAAATCCGAAGTTTCAAATCCTAATCCAGAACTTTTGTATATTCAAATCCGTGTCCAATCCTAATCCAATTCTTACTTGAAATCCAGAAAAAAATGCTAATTTTAGCAAGAAATGGTATAATTTTCGTCGGCTATCGGCTATTTGATATCCATATGGATGATTTATATTGATATGGATACTTTCACCATCCTCGTTGTACGTCAAGAGACGAAATTAGGTCCATGTTAAGTCCAGTCCCATGGTGAAGCATATAGCAACAAAACAGATTTGGGTCGAGTTATCTTTATCGCCACCGCGTGTCCAAAATGAAGTGGAACTCCCCCATTGTATATAGAAGTTCTGTACCTATTAGAAAAAAAATGTAAACTTTCCGGCTCAGCTCCCGAAATGGCCACCGGAGCGTTACGTGAGTGCTGAAATATTGTATCTCAGTCGAATTTTTCCCTATGTTTAACCAAAATTCTAAAAAAAAAAGAGGACAAAATCTCAAAAAAGAGGATATTTAGGCATCCTCCGAGGACACTTAAAGAAAAGTCATAAAAGAGGACGTATGGTAACTAGGGATGGTGTGAACCTCTGAAAGGTTCAGGTTCGTGTGAACGCGAACCTTTTTGAAAGGTTCTGTGTGAACACGAACGTGAACCTCATGACGTCACGTGACGTCATATTGCTAATTCCAAGCCTATCTTTCAATGGAGTAATAGCCTGTGTTAATGTACACGATACCTAGCGACGACTCAGGCCACAAACTCCATGTTGGCGTTTTAAACATCGCTAAACATATCAACTGAGGCAATCAAAGGATATAATACTCCTATCAAATCAATATCTTCCGTCGCTTTGCCAACAATTTCAACGAGGACTTACCAGGGAATATAGGCCAGACCGGACAATGTATTCGGCGTCCGAGTATCGCTACATTGATATTGAGCAGAGTGTAAAGCGGGTTACTACTTTCTATACTTGCTACCAATATTACCCCATTTATAAGTTATGCAGCAGTAGCCAACATCTCAATCGCAAGGATTTGGTTTTAATGATGCAGTAAACTCAGTAAAGATATGAAGTCAAGATTGACCCCGTACATCAGCTAGATTTTTTTGCATGAGAAAACGATATCAATCTCATTGATTGATTGAATATGCATCATTCGCTGACTACGCATTTCGCTCGTGATGTTATGTGATTGCGGGTCAAACTCATAGCAGAGAGTCACTAAATATTCACAAACGGAAAGCTGGATATTTCGAGCAAACTTTTGTAACAAAGCAAGTAAAACTTTTGAGAGGTGCCAAGGCGCATGCTCGTTTAGTGTTAATTTTTATTGCTGCCAGCGCCATGCATAGAGTGGCCCGTAGTTGAAATCCAATAAATATGAACCAAAGATGTTATAATGAAGTGAAAATTGTAATATATGAAAAAGGTTCACAGTGCAGAACCTACCAAGGTTCTGTTGTGAACGCGAACCTCTAAATTTCCGCGGTTCACACACAGAACGCGAACGTGAACCTCACGTTCACACCATCCCTAATGGTAACCCTATGATAACTTAGCATAGGGTTGCAGCTCTCATGTTCATTGGCACCGAGTGTGACATAGTGTAGTGTACCATAAGTACATTATATTAACTGATCTGAATTAAGTTTGCCGCCATTCGCCCCACGACATATCAATCTCCCAGAAAATCGGTAAATCTAATCCAAATCCTAATCCGTTCGAAAAAAAACCTCTCAAATCCTAAACCGACAAAACCTCACAAATCCGGTTTTTTCAAATCCTAATCCTAATCCATGGTCATCTCTGGAGCACTGGACTTGATTTGGAATGGACAGGATCCGGACTAAGAGTTATTTTCGTTGGGTCCGGTTCGGACCGGAGTGTGATTTTTGAAAAAAAAATGATCCTGTTGGACTTGTATTTTTAGCATGGAAAAATCCGAACTGTGGTACGCTGGTTTTGCAGCCAGAACCGCGGGAAGATCGGACGGAGAGACGAGAGAAACGTTGTTACTCAGGAAGTTTTCATTTTGTAGTGATCTGTGCAAAAGCCACCAACGTTGTTGAGCTGATAGCAGGTAGTAATTTTGCGAATATGGCAATCACAGACTCACAGAGTGGACGGGGGTCTACCTTTTTAAGGCGTGACACTGTGGTAGTCTTAAACAGTTCGCATGAAACGCAATCACAGTAAAGACGGGTCACAACTCATAAAGTCAGGAGAAGAATGTTGACAAATGGGACACTGGTATACCGTCACTGGTTGACGTTATAACCTATGGCGTATTTAATTGTCCATGCAACTACTATAGCAAGTTTCAAGAGTATAGTGATCCCCTGATAATAAATTTATTGTTCACTTTTCTCTTGTATATAGGCATATAATGTACATGTTGTGATTATTGAGGTATAGAAAGGCATCTTGCTAGTTTTGATTGGCTGTCTTGTTGCTGTAAGATTACTGAAAATTACTGCTGTACGAAGTTCTACGAAGTTCAATTATTCTCTATAACGTGGTTATTCATTTTTTCAGTCATAGAATTGAACTTCATATTTAAAAAAAATAGGTATGAGCGGATGATTTGGACTGTGATTTTGAAAAATATTTTTGGATCAGGATGGAGTTAGACTGAATTGGAAATTTTCAGGACTGGAGTAGAACTGTAAAATATCACAACCCGCTCATCACTGTAGTAGAGATGTACGGATCATGTTTTTTCGGGATTCGGACCCAATCCTGCTCGATAAAATGGAATACGGATCCTGTTTCCATCTCAAATGTTGAAATCCGGATCCAAAAATATTCTGCACAAAGTTGAGCAATGCTCAATGAGCATCTACTTGACGCTGTCGTCGATACATCCAATTACCCCTCGGCAATGCATTGAAGTTTGCTATTAGGCTATTTTCGAAATATTGGTGCAATGTTGAATAAGTCATCTGATTCCAAGTTCATACAAAACATCGAGGTAAAAAAACAGAAATACACTTTCATGCACTATAAATTCAGAATCCTGTCCTGATCCGGATGCGGCAGTTCGGAAAAAATGTGAATCTGGATCCGATCATGTTTAAGAAAAACTTACCGGATACCTGCTCGATTAGAATCCAAAATCCTGCTCGCGCAGTGACCTCACTCATCTCGGGTATAGATAACTAACCTACGGCAGGTAGTTACTTATATGTATTCTAAACTGGCGAAACCTTGCACTAATCTGCTAGCCTTTCACGAAACCCAAATTTTAGCTTAGTCTCAAAACAAAAATCTACTACAGCACACATCTAACTAGTAACATCTAATGCATTACCATATAGACTTTTGCCTCACGAAATTAACTAGACATCAGCATGGTGTTGAAAGTACACAATGCGAAAACATTATAATGAATATTCACTGCAAATGAATGTGACTTCTGCTCTTGATTTTCGGACACTATAGCTCAAAAATTCCAGGCTTCGCTTTGGAAATTGTCACTCCACTGTCATTTTCGCAATAACGTCGCGCCGTGCTCGTGCATCCAATGATGATGGCCAAGACGGACGAGTAGCTAAGAATCTTATAAGCATGTGTGTGTTTTCACCTCAGGCGAACCCCTGAGTCTATCTCAGCGAACCCTGGGGCACGTGTGAAGCACATTTCTAGAGATATACGAATATAATGGTTTTGAGGGATCTAGATTCAACGCTGTTCGACAAAATGGAATCTAGATTCAATCCGGATTGTGTTTCCGTTTAAATGTAATGTTAAAATCCGGATCCAGAGAAAGCCTTAGTTCTCAAGATTAATCCCTTCGTCGATATGTTTCTGAAATTCTGGATCAGGGGTTTTCGACCGTTTTTCAGGCGTGGCCCATTTTCCGGTATTATTATCATTCATTATTGGTTTATTAGCAATTTTATCAGTTCAATACACCACAAAAATGCGATACAATGAAAAGACAGGAAGATGTCGGTATATATATGTTATGTGGCCCACCTCCTAGATTTAGTGTTTTAGTCAAGCTCAAAATACGAATTTGTAATGTAGGCTAATAGTCCCAAGATATGTTCCTTCTGAGCTGCGCACGTGCACAATTGCACAGTGCTGACACGGTCTCAGCGCACAGAAAACCTAAGCTGCACACAAACATCCGAAGTGATGTCCTTTTTTTGTCGTTACGCACTGTTGTCCAATGACCAAGGAACCGCGCAGTGAGTTGAGAAGTGCGCGCAGACTCGTCAAAAACTATAGGAAACATTGGTCGCAAGTTACCATGCTTCTGAAGACCGCCAGCAAACTGGGGCAAATTGAAACGGACGGTTTTCATATCGGCGTGTCTATGGTTACCTGGGTTTGTGATATTTATATACATACATGTCAATCAATTATATTGTAATGTGTAGTGTGGCAGTTTATCATCAATCTGGAAGTTTCGGAACCGACTCGACATTCTTATAGTATGATGGACGAATGGATCTGTCCTTGAAGGCATAGTAATACTTTGATACGTTCGTTCCAATCGTTCGTTAGTATCAGGTAGTAGGAAAAAACTTATGAACCGTTCTTATGGCATTCCCATGTGTGCCTTCAATCTGCATGCATGATTTCTAAGATATCTTTCATGTAGCCCGTGAACTAGTCTCGTATATTATGCACGTCCGCTGTAGGGTTACCATATTTTGAAACTAAAATTCCGGAGACTCTTTAGCGCTAATTAGCGGGTTTTAAAATGAGGTACAGAACCATTGTCTGTCAATATGACGTCACACTGTCAAAGTCTTGCCTATCGGCTGTAGACAAGAGTGGAGCAGGAGTGAGCCACCTCTAATGTGTGCTATATGGTGATTGCTGTATTGTATTCTCATTTGGTCTGCAACAGATTGCTTCGTGGGCCGTGTGAAATCGTATGTTTAACAGCCCTGTTATGATGCTAGGTCGGTACTTTTATGCGGTTGTGTGTTGTAACCAGGACCGAAACAACATTTTGCAGCCCCTCCCGCCCCTCCTAAAAACACACTGATCTTGGGCCCAACATGGGGTAACCGATACAATTTCTTGAGGATTTACTATATGCACCTCATTATTGTTAAGTTGAACCAAACACGCTTGCAATCTTCATAGCTGTTGCGCATACACCACTGTACTTTTCCGTGCCAACAAAGCACCAGACGTTTGGTGCAGCCTGCATAGGTTTTGAGGTGGAATGTATTTTTCAGTGTTACAATTTCAATTTCGAACTGTTCAGCCTTCATACATAACAAATTTCATTACACCGGACAGCAGCAACGATTACAGAAAGTTAGAAACATGGTAAAAAACTGCGTTGAGTGTAAGAGAAACAAGCTGTGTCAAAAGATGCAATACGTAATGGACATACAGATATTTAAAATCTGCTAGTCCTACTTCACGGCTATCTGCTACCGAATAGTAATGTTGTTTACTACTTTGGAATTGTCCTTGACGTAGAGCTACCATAACGATGACGGATTATTATTATTATTATTTCACATTTTACAGTGGTGCTTCTCGCCTTTTTCAGGCTATGTGCACCACGATACGAATATTTGTAATGTTCATAAGTCTTTGTTTTTGTGGTAATGTTGGGGACGACTTCTTCAATCTTTCGCACATCCAGACATCAGTCTCTCTCGCACCCATGCGTCCCCGTCGAGGTCTTTGCTGCCAACTTCTAGCACGGCTCACTTTCAATCTGGGCTTGTCAATGCTCTGAAACTGCAGTGAGGTCGGCGATGAGGAGCCCAGAGAAACCTTGATGACGGATGGCATTCTGTCATGTCACCTGTGTAGGCAGTGCGCGGTATCTTACGTCTTCGATATCGTGTGATTATATTACATGTTGGTATATTACTAATTGTAATTGAGGATATTTGATATCATCATTTCAAGTGTTTGCATATATTTATTGTCGTTTGTAAGTTACATGTTAGTGTGATTTAAACATGAATAGCTAAATCGATAAATCTATATATTTAAAAGCTCACTGGTAATAATCTGACGATTATTGGTAAATGCTGCTATTCGATCTATTTTTGGAGCTCATCTGGCCCTCGCGGGCTACTTGGGGCCCGCGGGCACCGCGTTGGTGACCCCTGCTGTTGTATATCATTGAATCAGCGTGTACTCAAAGATGGCGTGGACACTCGAAAAATCACGTGACCGTCACACCCAGATGCCTTTGACAACTTTGTTATTGTCGATCCGTCTGCAGCAGTAATTAAAGGCAAAGTCGCGATTGGTCTTTGTTGATTTGGACTGTGTTCCATATCGAGATGGGTGAGAGGATTTGGTATGGTATATTTATATGTTGTCATCGAACACTGTACTAATTTTCAAAGCTGTAACTCAATGATTTGCAGGGCATGGTATGGTATGGAAGTATGGTATGGTATGGATCGATATTTTGGTATGGAATATGGAACAATGCAAGTATGGTATGGAATGGAAGATTTTGATATATGGTATGGAACGACATTTCCATACTTCCATACTTTGGTATTTCATACATTTTATCGTGACCTGTGCATGCGCATTGCGCAAGCTTCATGAAGCAGCGTTGTTCGCAGTTCACGGAATACGATCGCTTTTGTTATGTGTGAACGTGAACTATTGAACGCTGTGTAGGAACAAATACACGCTTGTGCAACGGTTTTAGGAGCACTTGGAATGACATGATTTTGTGATGTAATAATGGCAACAGTAATGTTGATCCGATATTCTACTCAGTAGAATCTACTGAGTTTAGACACGATGTCTCCGAGCATTGTCTATCATGTGACGCAATTAATTGGTAATGGTAACTACCTCATTCCTTGAGTGACGACAGCTTACAAGCAATCATGATGCAACGTACTAATTGCTCAATGGGATTGATGATTACACTTCTTCTGAAACATTGTTCGCACATTTACACTATTTACATACCGAGATATCTTATTGGTCATATTTCGAACGCTCTCGCATTAGGATTATAGATCAGGGAGTGAGGTAGATGTAGTTTGAAATTCTCGCCACGCTAACCCCAACCAATTACTGTACTAATAATCACGCAGATCGCTGCAGTATTGATCGCCTGCAGCTGGGATATTTTATGGGTGAGCCTATATTATAAATTATTTTGCGAATATTTACTTCAAACGTGCATGTGCCTTATGCCAATGTACCGGAAATGCGATGATATTCTTATGGAGCAGGGACGGGCAACTTCTCCAGTCGACGGGCCGGATATAGGAAAATTAAGTACTTCGCGGGCCGGATTGCTGAATCGATACATTATTCGCCCATACATACAAGAAATAAATCGTATTTAATGAATGTATTTTAACGACAGCAATGTCACTTCAGAGCCATTTCTTGCCGATAATGACGAATACATTTGTGGATTTGAGAACATTGTCATAGGCGCCACCATGTCTGCTTCTCTCTGATCAAATAACTCACGGTGCCATCCTTAATTAGTATTTCTAAGCGTTTGATAAGCCCGGAACCCAAAATTTACCAAAATATCAATTCATTAGGGTTGAGTACATCGTAAATGCGGATAATGCAAGTCTTCTCGCTTCGACGAACTTATACGCGTAAGCTCCACTCTCGCACGCTGCGCACACGTAACATACAGTCACTAAAATTTGACGTTTAGGCAAGTAGTGGGGAATCTCGGCACACTGGGGCCGCGGGCCACATTCATTATCATGTAATACGGCCCGCTGACCGTGTGTTCCCCGTCCCTTTTATGAACGGTCCTAGATAGCAATCTGCTGACTATCTCATTTTGCTCGCGGAAGCTGTAGAGTAGACCGACACGGCACCTCACCACTGTGAACTGAACCTCACCAAAACAGACTCTGTACAACTATTACCAGGAATTAGATTCGCATTATGGGTAGTTTAAGAAATAATGACATCCGCAATATCAATAATGCATGTGCTAGAAAAGATACTATACTTATGATATTCAAGTGTTTGAAAGTATGGAATATGTATCAAGTATGGTATGGAACAATGTTGGTATGGTATGGAAAATTGTAAGTATGGTATGGAGAGAGTAAGGCAAGTATGGAGTATGGAAACTTCACGTTCCATACCATACCATGCCCTGATGATTTGCGTAGTAATTTCGCTGTCAAAGTCGAGTATCTGTTATATCGTCGCACATCGGTATATTGCCGACTTCGATAACGGAATTAGCAAGCTAATCTTTGACTGGCAATCCTGAAACTTACCGCGAATTTAGATGATACAACAAAGATCTACCATGCGAAATTCCGTCATCCATCTCGATATAGAACAATTTCAAATTCACATTTACCGATATCGATTTTGCGAAAAATCCTTAATGCGGTAGCCGGCAGTCTCAATGCCACATCAGGGCACGTAGACCGTGGCATTACCCGACTTTGATAACGCCCACCGGTGTGCCATGTGGTCGGCTATCAATATATATCCTAAGGGCAGGCAAACCTATATGCTTTGATTTAGTCGCAAACAACGGTGAATATATATCACCTACGGTCCAAGTATCATTTTACGTAAGGTATACTGTGAATTAACTTTGTCGTCTCAATATAGAAACCGCCGAGGCGGTGACCTGATTCTCCCTTCCTATACGATTTGAGAAATCTTCTGGGTTTCGTTTTAATTATTTTTTTATTTGTTTAAAGTTGTAAGAAGACGGCTAACAGTATCAATGAGACATCCGGATTGAATTTGTGGGGAGATATGTCGATAGGGGCAGGTTCATGACATTTCTGTAGGCTTCTTATCGAATTGTCTTCTACTCTTCGAGTTCCAATGTCACCGCCTGCTGGTTCGAGCTCAGCGCTATAGGGCTGGTGGCCTGCTGTGCGCACGCCGACGTATTCCATCTCTGGTATACGGTATGATTGTTTGACTGAGATTGAGCATCGACTCCACTCTAAAATGATTAGCAATCGATAGGCCGTTGTCCATGTCCAACCATCCATAAATAACTTCGACGTGACGACAAACAGACTCGTGAAAATCAACCCCCAAGTGTCTCGTTGCAAGCATTGCGCAAAAATTTGTTGACATATCGAGCGTCCTTTGACCCATCTCCGATGCTAACGGTGATGTTGACATACAATGGGTTCCTCTCAACGGATATTGTGCGGTACCTGAAAAATATGCATGCAAAGAACGATAAATAATACTAACACCGATTTAATCGAGTAGGCTAAATAACTATGATTGATATACAGATAGTAGGCCGAGTTATCAGGATCGTTTCTTCCAGGGAGACTGTTATCCCGATCTAAATAATGGGACATTGACGAAATTCAAACGTGATTGACTGAACGTATCCCGTACAATGCACATCCATGACATGACCTTCCATGATCATGATATCGCAAACACAGGGTATATAGCAGGGGTGTGCAGACCTGCTTGATGCGCGAGTCGCATATAAAAAAAAAAAATTTAAAGAGTCACAACACAAAAATTGAAAAATACAAATTTATTCCGTTACAATGGAATGTAGGATATCGAACGGCGTTTAATATTGTGTGGTGATACGTTGCTATGCGTTACGTGTCCATCTGAGCAGCAAGGTGTATCAAATCAGACCGATATGACGTCAAAGCAATGGGGAGCAGTTCCTTCAAGTGCTGATGAGCATTTAGGGATGATTTCAGCACGGTTATTTTATTATTCCGTAAATCTGTCTTGGTTACGTAACTCGTGACAAAGTTCTAGTGTTTGGTTTCGTAATGACATTTAAAGTCGGTAGCTTTGTAATTAGTGAGTGAATCTTGACAGATAAGGCACAATGGATAGTTGAACTATAGAGATTGTAATTGAACACAACGATTTATCATTGATTGATGACCATTGACCATGCACCATTGTTGTAGGTGAAACGGTTATGTGAACTCGATTCTAACCCTGTATACCTGTAGTGCCACCATCCCTACATTATACAAATGATACGTAATCCATCAGGAAAGAACAACACGAAAACAATACGCATATTGTTATACGCGCGTGATCGAATGCACCAACATTTAATCAGGTTAAACCTCTCTAGCAAATGGTAAAACGCATGGGCAATCATTAAAGAGCCACACTTTTTCCACCCCGTGTATATACTATAACAGGGGTCAGCAACTCGCGGGTCGCATGCGGCCCACCCCACCAGGTAATCTTCTGCGACCCGTGGCTAAGTTTGATTTGGTGCTTAGCATTATTGAATCTATAGGCCAGTGTTGGGAACAAGTCAACTATACCTCCGACTCACAAGACATATCGGTTCATTTCACATTTTGACTCGAGTCAAGTCAAGACAAGTCGTTTTTGCAACGTGACTTGAGTCAAGTCAAGCCATATGGCGTAGGCTCACAGTCCTTACTCAAGTTCTACTCATTCATTATGATATCCAAGAAAGGCGAGCCTACCGACTAAAATATGTAATTTTACGGGAAATTGTGCGACTGTCCGGTTTGCGAGTGCAATGACCAAACTCAATGTCTCATCTACTTTGGAGATATTGCTTTCAGAACAAAATACAGTGTTAGTCAGGAAGTACAGATTACAAAATACTCTGGTGCAAAACATGAACAGAAGTTCTGTCACGGGAAATGTTTGATTAGGCAACGAAACTTTTTCCCGAATATTAACGAAGTCACAAACTGAATTTAAATGTATCTGCCAGACTCGCCATAAATGAACATTTTCAATAGATCTTAGAACAACCAATGAGAAACTTGACCCAATATTGACTAATTTGCTCTTGCTTAGCGTTGCCAAACTTCGCGCGTGGCTCATAATACAAAATGATAATAGAATATGATCATTACAATGTCTTATTTTATTCATTTTTATTAGTGTTTCTTCACTACAGTAAGCACATGTTTCTATTACCCAAATTAAAGAGTCAAACTCTGCATTTAGTACGAAATATCGTATTATAGATCCTCTGCATGACGTATAACGTATATTTATGTTTTGATATTGCAATATTGCGGCCCGTGACGGGAGGATAAATGATGCCGGCAGGGACAAAATGTACTGCGCCAACAGCCAAAAGTCGGACCATGTTTCAGAATTGTCCCTATACACTTAAGCTCTTCACCTCATAATCTGTTTCTGGCTAAGCTTTGTCGCCCCTTCCTTAAAAAATAACCATTTTGACCTTAGGCACGGATATGGATAGGCTATACTTGGCAATGACCATGAAACAAATATAATGAGGTGCAATATATTTAAATCTCGGTAATGTCGCGATATGAGCCAAGCAACCATTATAGCACCATGTCAAAAGAATATAGACAAGAAGCTAACAAATCCAGACCACCGAAACAACCGAAAAACATGGAAAGAACACGAGATTAAACCTATGAGATCGGTCTCTAATAACCCGGAAACGTGAAAATGTAAATGTAAATACGCGTAGATATCACCTTAAACTGTTTAATCCGTCATATTTCATCCTATTTGTGGAGTCGTACAACAATTTGAGGCGATCCGAGTTAGTCGGGTTCCCTGATTCACGCCCGTGCTTTACCATGGTATATGAACAGTGTTCGCCACTGACATGCGTCACGTTGTATCCTGCAAAAATACCACGGTATTCGTAACAGATCATATATAGTTAAATTTATTTTGTGGCCTAGCGTTGAGGTTACATACGACTATAGGCATATCATCAGGACAAACAGTCCGGGAAAAACCCACAATTAGTTGTTGTTGTTGTGTTTGTTGTTGTTTTAGCGTCCACGGTGTTTCGACTTTAGCACAGTGTTGGGATCAAGTCACTACCTTCGAGTCACGAGTCATTTCGAGTCATTGCACATTTTGACTCGAGTCAAGTCAAGTCAATCGATTTTCGAAGGTGACTCGAGTCAAGTCGAGTCAAGTCAAGTCAAGTCACGAGTCAAGTCACAATTCAAGTCAAATTGCCTTTTCGAGGTATAAGTCGTGATTACGTCATTGTATTTTGCTAGATGTCTGAAATACAGATTAAGTGGTCATTGATTTTGTACCGATGAAGGAATATAGAGTTAAATATACACGCAAGTAAGGCGCTGTATCGCTCACATATAAGTAGAACTAATAAACTACGTAAGTAATTGCACAGCCTCAGTTTATAGTTACCAGCCAAAATAGAGATTGAAGAAACGAATTGATAAGATGCAATATATTACCCTTTTGCAAGTTGATATGATACAATTCGAGCCAGCGCCAATGGTTGAGGACTATAATAAACTATTTTCGAATTCAATTTCAATAAAACAAAAGGTTTGGTTAAGTTAAGAACACAGAACAGAAATAGACATTATGCTATTAAATTTCTTCACTAACGTAGGCTGTAAGCTTCGATCACTTCGTTCGTGATCGATATATTTGTGAGAGAACAATAGAGGCTCAGTAAAACGCATGATCGTTGAATGATTGGTCGCTCTCAAGGGTTACACCAGCGTTGCGCGAGCAATCCGAACGTATGCAAGATACAGTGATTTTTATCGACAGCGATTACTTGATGACTTGAAATTGACTCGTGAATTTTGCTCCGAGTCACGAGTCAATCCACATTTCTGATACGCCGAGTCAAGTCAAGTCAAGTCAATTTAGCAAAGTGACTCGAGTCAAGTCAAGTCATGCGAAAAAGTGACTCGAGTCTGACTCGAGTCAAGTCATGACCCGAGTCATCCCAACACTGCTTTAGCACGACCCACTTTCGCTCTACAGAATTTTGTAATACACCGCCTCCGCGGATCGGATAGCGACACGACGCCCACAGATAAATCTAATGAAGGAATTACATCGAGTCGGCCTTACTCGGACTCGAATTCGCATCTTGAAGATGTGTAATGTACCGTTACGCTCTCTCGTCGCACCTGCACAACTATATGTGAAATGATATTGAGCAAACTAATATCCTTTTTCATGCGGAGCCTTTGTTGTGAAATTTTAATATATATATATTTAATCCTAATGTAATGTGCTATCTTATAGGAGGCCCGGCGCTAAAGATTAGCTTAAAGAGGGCATTGACTCTATCTAATATTTCCATTGGCGCTGATGTTTGAAATACATCGCAGTGCGATGCGATGCGACTATCTACTGTAGGTATTCCTACAGATAAATCCGTTCCGTGATAACCGCAGTTTCTGTCGCTGCAATCAAATTGGTCGGGATTTGGCAAGAATTAAGTTGCAATTTCACTGACGACTTTGATTAGACGGTTCTTAGTGACGAAATGCACTATGCACTATCTGCACATGTCACTATATCACCTTTTCTCCACAGTCGCAGATTTACGTCGTCATCTTCACCACCCCAGCCCCAGTATTTGTTTGAAAATCCATTCACGTCGCGAAGTTGCTGCTTTGTCATCGCTGACACGCCGCCAAACAACTGGAGAGTGTTATTGACTGAATGGTTGAATAGTATTTTTAGTTATTTAATAAGAGTTGCTAAGCTTAATCATCTTGATAATAGACTCATGAGAAGTCTCCGGACTTAACAAACGTTCCCTATTAATACAAAACGATGTTTAAAATAGATCATAATCCTCTTGAAAACGTCCAAGTCGTGGAAAATGTGGAAATGAATATTCCCAACCGTCATTAGACGAGAACATAGCGATAATAAATATAGGGTATCTTTTGATACGCGAAATGTGCTTAGATTGGTCGCTAAAGACGTGCAATCCTCCTGTACTATTTCGATTTACAATATCCGTAACCATACTCATCATACTCACACCCTGGCGGTGGGCATTCCAGTGTATAATTCATCGTCTTGTACGACAGCACATCGACGTATTTTGATAAATGTAACGGGTGCTTTCCGTGACATCGGTACAAGCACCGGCCATCTTCCAAGAGCAGATCAGTGTCGTGGAATATGAAACAGTCAAAATTCCTATCTAAAAGATGAAGTTTGTGAAACTTTCCACTCCCGTCACTCTCTCAGCCGCATCGAAGGTGGCTAATTTGGAAATTTAAATATGTAGATTCGCGACTCATGCAAAATGACTGATGACCCTCTACATCTTCAATAATGTGCGATCTTCGAAGGGGCTATTTCCCGAAGTTCCTATGACACTTTCACTCATAAAAGTGATACAAGCTCAGCCCAAATATATGTTTTGCTTTTCAAAATACAAATCGTAAAAAGTAAGGAGGTATGCCTAAAAATCGGTCTACTAGACGTAGAAGTACGGTATAAAAGCACAACACTTCGACATGGTTTGAAACAATCGGAGTGCCGCGTAGACAGCTTATGAAACCATCTCGTTGGAGCAACGTAAATAGGTTATTGGCTTGCGGCGCTGCGATTGTTTCCAACAATGCCGATTTGTGGATTTTGAATACCAACATAGTTATATCGCACTGCGCGGCTTGACGACATTAGCATCAGCACCAAACTTTCGGAATCTCCCTTATTTTAAACTACGTCCGTGGGTACGTAGTGCCCTACTTTAAATGCAACTTTCGTCACTCCTACATAATAGGTAATTTAGCATTTTGCATAAATTCCAGTGGAAGATATCTTGTTTATGGCATGCTATACCGCCTATCGGCTCAAAGAGTCGAGTTCTCGTAGTATTGATTGGAGCGAAATGTTGCGTGTTATACATGAACTCGAGTTATCCTGCGGTCAATAGGAGGCAAAATTTATCACTATATTACTTTCGAACCTTATCATTACGTATTTATTGATTTTTCGAATATTGAAACGAAGGTTTCAAGAACGAAATTTGACCGGATTGTCAAACTTTTCAGCCGTATACGACCAACTACTTCATGGCGTGTACAACGTGCGACTCGCAGAAAACATTTGCTCGGCCCGCCAAAAACTGACAATTATCAAGCTTGTCCCACGCCTGCCACCAAATAGGATTCTAAGTTAGCTGGGTATGGTACGTTAAGATAAACTTAATTGGGCTAAGATAATAAGGGCCAAAATAACAGCTGCCACTGCGAGCATGAATATTTGACAAAATTCATTCAGGGATATCTAGATATCCCTGAATTCATTAAACAAACTCAGCGCCATCTGCGTTACGTACACATGTGATGAAGTCTAATACCATAGTGTCCTATATGGTGTCGACACCAGCAAATCTCACGGCTCAGTGAAATTGTATCACGTCACAATTTCCATTTGGCTACAGGCAATTTGACGATCATTTTTGACCGGCTTGCCGAGCATTAAATTTGGTAAAACGGGTATTAATCGAAAGCGGACTCTGCACTGATTACGAAAATATATATTTAATTCCGCTCGTGGCCCTGGAACTCCCATAATCAGCCTCGATTTTTTCATTGTTATGGAGATTGGCATTGGGACGCAACAATGCTGTCTGGCGAAACGAGAGTGTAGCTCAAGAGAAAAAAGTCCAAAAAGCATTGGTGCGTTTCAATGTCAACCTCCATAACAATGAAAAATTCGAGACTGATTGTGGGAGTTCCAGGGCCGCAAGCGGAATAAAATTTATATTTTCGTCATCAGTGCAGAGTCAGCTTTCGATTGATACCCATTTTACCAAATTTAATGCTCGGCAAGCCGGTCAAAAATGACCGTCAAATTGCCTGTAGCCAAATGGAAATTGTGACGTGATACAATTTCACTGAGCCGTGAGATTTGCTTGTGTCGACACCATATAGGACACTATGCTAATACCGATATAATTACCTTCGCGTAAGTACGTTTAGGTTGCTTTCATATTCTGCATGTTAGCAGTTTGTCTACTCACTGATTGCGTAGATTATGTGGTGTTCTGATGACTCATATTTGTCCAAAGTAAATTTTGTAATGAAACCGCAACGGCTTACCTTCCAACGACTTTTCAATCCCAATATTGAAAAGCTTCGCTCTGTTGAAAAGTCCACTTCCTGCTTGGGTGACCGCGTAAATCGAAAAGGCAATCCTTTGTCGACGTAATATCGGATAAATATGATGTAACAATAGTCGAAACTGAGCGTCGCGACCGCGCAAGGGTATTATAAAAGCTACATCCTGTTCGCCGTGGCACGACGATGTCTTGCGATGCCCAAACTGCAGCGGAATGACATTCAGCTGACGAATTTGTTCGTAAGTCGGCGCAAGTGAGATGTTGCTGTTCACGTAAATTTTTCCTGCCAAGCGCCGAGGATCAAGGCACTCACTAACACCAGTTGTATTGGTATTTCCAGCATAATGGTGCATGCGAGTTACATTTTCCGCTGTGCGATCGTCCACGCTTCGAATGTGTCTGATTGAATCAAACGGCACGATAGGAATTGAATGATCTATCAATTGTCTTTGTGGAGAAGGCGCTCTGTATATTGCATTCCAATACATATGCATCATTAACGTGATCGAGCATGACATGAGTAAAAGCCTTCCGATATTTCTTCCCGTCATTCTACTTATCGCTTGCAATTCTTTTCGAATCTTGTGCACACGGAAAATGTCTCATCATCACATAACTGACTGCGACAACGGCTTACAAGTGACCACGCTATAACATTCACATCCTGGATATCAAGAAAGGCAGTTTCGAAGTGTTATGGGAACCAATGGCTATGCCAAAGAAGGTGCTAAGTTGGTATTGTAATGCTAAGTAAACATCGTCGTCTGAATGGAGATCTGAAAGCGCGACTATCATTTTATTTTCGTTCCTTTAAATCTGTCAAGTCGGTTTTTGATTCCGCAATGCCTTCAATACTGCAACAGTTTGTCAATATTCTGAACCTTCATTGCCTGATATTCGTCGGGTTGCTAAGCTCTGCACTCTGCATGTGCGATTGCGCGTGCGCCGTGCACCCACTAAAGCCGCCGGGGTCTGTAACTTACGGCATGTCGCCGGCTGCATGTGGCATTTCTTGCGGCCTGACGCCTGATTCGAGATTTTGGTGTAAAACGCGCTGTAATGTATAGTTGAAATCTGAAAATAAATTCAGTTTCAAGATGCCGAGCAAGATAACAGCAAAGTTTCTGCCGCGCTCAACACCACTAGTTGCTACTATCAATAGCCGTGGCAATAGCAATAACAGCGGTTTCTCGAAAGGGAACGGCTAGGCAAAGTGACATGAAACGGCCATTGTGCTCGGAAGCCACGTGAGTTTGTTTAGGTCAGGGATGTCAAACTCAATTCGAGTCGCGGGTCAGATTCCAATCGTTTCGTTGCTCGCAGATCGGACCAGTCAAATAATACAAAAACATTGCCGATGATAATCCATAACATTGTATTACAATGCGGATGTTACACTGCCAAGCCTACAATTTATAATATACCTACTATGCAGACATGGACAAATATGATAATTCTAGTTGTCTAATTTCACTAAATTAGAGTGAGATGCCAGTAATGTAATTCTAATCTAATTTGCGAAATGTTTCTATGCTCTATTTTTAATTCTAATCTAATTTATGAAATATACTTATGCTCTAGTTCTAATTTTAGTCTAATTTGTGAAATGTTCCTATGCTCTAATTTTAATTCTAATCTAATTTACGGTTTCCCTGAAAATGCCTCTTTTTTCTAGGCATTTTGCCGCGAGAATATCCCTCTCACGCAGGGAAATCCAGTGCCAAGCTGCCATTCGCATTGCTTATACACCGTACAGTCGTAGTAGTTATTGTGGGGAATAATAGCCATGCTGGCATAATAGATTGTAGTCGGCGAACAACATGCTATAAGTTTCGATCACAAACAGAACGACAGCTAAGAAAAAGAGGTAGTTACCCCAGGCTTATTCACTTTCATGCCCGCAACTACACCAGAAAAGGAGAATGATTGCTTCAGCATGTGTAAATACTTTCGCATTCTTCCGAAATCACAAATCAGATCGCCGCAAAATGTGACCTCGCGAGCCGCGTGTCAGTGACCCCTGTTATCGTGCAAAACGAGCCAAGCTTGATATACAGTCGCTGACCATTCTCTTGGTTATGTGAATGCACTGTGACTTGAAATGAACTTGATTTTTGCTGCATTTATTTATCAATCATAATTAAATTCAATTTCCAAGTTTTTGCGGATTCAGTAATTCTAATTATAATCTAATTCGAAAAAAACTGTGTAGCTCTAATTCTAATTCTAATCTAATTTGGAAAAAGCTGTGGAGCTCTAATTCTAATTATAATCTAATTTCAAAAAAGCTGTGAAGCTCTCATTCTAATTCTAATCTAATTTGTAAAAAACTGTGTAGCTCCAATTCTAATTCTAATCTAATTTGGAAACGCTCAGAGTCTTCTAATTGTCCAAGTCTGCTACTATGGAAGACAGCCCACGGAGGCTCCTTAATTTCAACAGCAACGCGATTATTCGCAAACAGTGGGATTGACAAAAAGGCGATGATTGGCTGATTGAATGCAGTTAGAAACCACTAGGTACTAGGGGCCAACAACTGTGGCTCGAACCTGTTTGTCACGACGGTATAAGTTGGCATATTTCTGTGCTCGCTTTTCGCTAAATGTTAACACTGATGAGCCGTTGGCCCTGCTGCGCGTGTGTTGTGACGGATAGGAGATATTTAATTGTGTCAATTCGTCAATGCGACATCCCCATCATCATTAATGTCGGCAGTCATATCATTTATTGTTGTCCGTACTCCTTAAACTTATCGAAATCGAGCCGACTTCTGCTATGAGACTGCATGCATTTTTACGAGTCGTTATCTGGGATAATGCCACACGTCAATCACTTTCTCCTCGCAACAATTGGTATTAATAATTTTCGATTGATTGCTATTTGAACTTGAAGGTTGGGATCACCACATCTAACCTTCTGATTTGACCAGAATGTCATTCATCTCACGTTGAGTTCAGCCTAGCAGCAATGCGATATTTTAACACATTTGTTAGGGACGGGGCGAAAATTCGGTTCACGTTCGCTACCCTGTGAACCCTTTTCATAGTGGAATGAGAGAAAATTCCGGTAATATCAAATCAACATCTGTGGTCAAAATCCCGTGAATTTAAAACTTATCACTCGATTTGGCACTCTTCGTTGTAAATAGGGAAGTTCAACACAAAACTAAGATGAACCGTGCGACCCCTGCTTGGCACATCACGGTATTCGATATGCGGGTGATTAAATGACTCGTTTCCGTCAGTATCAAGTGCTTCACCAGGAAACGGGATGAGCAAGATCATTAGCCAAAATATCCGTCCAGTGGCAAAGTTACTTCCACGCCTTTTACAACCGTATATTACATTTATTCTCTGCTGTGCAAAATTGTTCCTGCGTGTGCTCTGAAGAATCTTCCCGGACGTTTTTCAGGCAACCCCATCATAATGCCGGGTGGAATGAGGGGTTATTGCAGGCCAAATAGAAGTGACCTCAGATCTGACGAAACGTTATTAAGGAGTTGCACTTTTTATGACTTGAAAGATGTTCTCACAGAACCAAAGATATTGGACAATGTTGTTGAATTCGGAATATACTATGGTTGCCATACGTCCGGAGTTTCCCGGACATGTCCGGAATTTCACTGTTAAAACTGCGTCTGGGAGGAATTTCTAAAATATGCCTAAATGTCCGGAATTTTGAAGGCTTGAAGTAAGCTCATATCTTTTTATATCAACCTAAACAAGACTATTTTTGGGCAGATTTTTGGTACATGAAGATTTTCTTCGCGCTGCGCGCGATTTAGGATCATATATATTGGTTTTAATATGGGGACTAACGCCCTCGCAAAAACTGTGATCAAAAAATAAATAAAAAATAACATACATTTACAAAAAAGAAGTCTAATTGTAATCGCAATTTACAAGATAACGGTATTCATAGAGTCGTCGTTTTAGGTGGTTTGGATGCTTTATTCAAAAATGATGGTTTCAAACCTGGGGATAGTTTGCCTTTATTCTGGGGTTCGCGAAGATGTTGAACGTAATTAGCTTCCAAAATAGGCTGTGAGTAAGTCTGGGCAAATGTGCCGACCTTAAATTAGTTATCAGCTCATCAAATTTTGAGCTGGGCCACGGCACATTTTCAAATTGGAAATCGATTCGCGACCATAAAAGGTTGGAAACCACCGGATGTGCGGTGTTTATATAGCTCAGTGGTGAAGTGCACACCCGCATTAGGTTGATAAATAATCTAATTATCGTGACATCAACATGACTTAACGATGTACAATTACGCCCCTTGCATTTTCGAAGTCATCATCCTACACCAGCTCTATTCTACCGCTGACTCTGATTATGTGGGCGGAGAGAGGATTAAAGTTATACAGTAATATATGGAAGAACCAATATTATTGACACAATTCATTCAAATCATTTAACGAGCAGATGCATATAGTAAACCCCCAGAAGTTGCATCGAATACCCTACGATGGGCCCAAGATCAGTGTTTATTTGGGCGGGAAGGGTCTGAAAATATGTGGCTTCGGCCCAAGTTACTACATACAATACACAACGACATACTCCTGAACCGGATCGCGACCACCTCTAGTCGATAGCCAAAGCATTGCTGGTGTAACGTCATATTGATCGACAATGCGCTCACACCTCATTTTGAAATCCGCTAGTGGGCGCTGAAGAGCGACTGTAATTTGTGAAACAAAAATATGGTAACCCTAGGCTATACCATGCAAGCTCTACGGCACACTAAAATAGCGTCATGGCCGACAAATCGAATACCCATGTCCTATACCAGTGCTCTTCAACCTTTTCCGTCGTGGTACGCCATTTTAACGTTCACGCGAAACTCGTACATCCTTGACCACATAACACACTGATTCCGTATACTAAGCCTAATCGTGGAGTGTTCAACTGTTCAACCTTTTTGCTATTAACGGCCTTATTTCGATCACATATATAGCATACGGCCTCATTCCGACTGAGAGTCGTCATGGCCCATCTGCGGACTTCATTCGCGTTAACACTGTTTGTTTCATATATTACAATGAAATATTTATCCATTCCCGGCCCACGTGATCAGATTAACCGGTAAAGTTGATGGTGGGGCTGCGTCTTTGAAAATGTTGGGCACAAAATTAATGATGATTCATCTTTCGGTTTTAAATAATCAATTTGTTGCATGTTCTTATTTTGTCCTTCCTTCAGGATTCGCCCAAACGTACGAGAAAAACCTTCATTCGTGAGACGCACACGATTCCGACTGGCTATTTCTTCATGGGGCTGATGTTTTTCATCTGCGGTTCGCATTTGTACGGTGATTCTCAGATTATACAATATTTCATTTAAAAACATCCAAGTCACCCAGAATAGGCCATTTGCAGGACTTCGATCACGTGACTAGTAGATACGCATAGCAACCACAAATTGGTTAGCAAGCTACTTTCTCGCGCCCCTGCTTCAGTGCTAAATATCGCATACTGTACTGTTGATTTCTGGTTGTAAACGTTAGTAGTATAGTAGATCGCTCGCATGACGCCATTGGTTCTTATGGGCGGGGTGGTGAGGTGCCTGAAAACCGGGGGTGGTGAGGTGACCCTTATCTCTTATGGCGGGGGTGGTGAGGTGCCATTGTGTCTTATGGCGGGGGTGGTGAGGTGACCCTTATCTCTTATGGGCGGGGTGGTGAGGTGCCTGAAAACCGGGGGTGGTGAGGTGACCCTTATCTCTTATGGCGGGGGTGGTGAGGTGCCATGTGTTCTTATGGATGCGGTGATGATGACACCCTTTCGGGTATAGGCTGCGGCGATGATATACCTTGAAAACTCGTGTTGGTGATGGCACCCTTTTAGACCCCCTCTCGGCGGTGAGGTGCCATGTATTCTTACGCGATATGTGGTGACTCGCCATGTGTTCTTATGGGTGCGGTCGTGATTCGCACTTTCAACCATCTCTCGCGTGGTGTTGAATAGTCACCAACAATAACCGCACAAACGGAAACGTGGCTTGCAAGAGGATTAAGCAGTGCGACCTATATTTCGAATGACCTGCGCGCTGAATTATTTCTCGTCCAGCCGTGTGCTACTATCGATTATTACACTAATCCAGTCAGTGCGAAATAGTTTGCTAAATCTAGGAATCACTTCCAAGGTAATATTTTGGTAATTAGTTTACCGCAGAGCCGGCGTAGACGGCGATTCGAATATCAACAATAACCGCGTTCGCAAACTAACACTTCAAAAAGATGTGAAATATTTGTAAAATCCTACGGTCGCTCACAAGATACCACTTCCGGCATATCGATCTATCACTCAATACACAACCGAAGTTGAATTGTAATTGAATGCGTAAATTTATCACCTCGACATCAAAATTCGAAAACAACAACTTGATGCTTTATGTTCTCACTCTAATTTCGTGATAAGTGTAATAAGTGTCGAATAACAAATACACCACCGGCGAGACTTGAATACCAACAAATTGTCACTTATTTCTATTCTACCCGTAATCCTTTGTGAAGTTAACGCTTATTCAAAAAGGTGTGAAATATTTGCAAAACCCCGCGATCACTGACAAGATAATGTCTCGGACATAACCATCTTTCACGACTTGGTGTCATAACCATACCGATCGCTCACGCGGTGAAATTTTAGTAATCAGTTTGTCACAGAACTTGATTTCGCTGGTAAGATTTAACAAGTAACGAATAACAGACCGCCAGTGTCGGTAACTTGAATAGCGACAAATTGTCACTTATTTCCGCTCTAACCCTAATCCTTAGTGAAGTGAACGCTTATTCAAAAGGGTGTGATATAATTTTAAAATCCAACGACCACTCACCGGATAATGCTTCAGACATATAGCAATCCCTCATACCCGCTCACAAGGTAATATTTCGGTAATAAGTTTGTCACAGAGCCGTCGCAGACGGTGATTCGAAAACCAACAATTTGTCACTCGCCCGCGATCGCTATATGTTTCACGCCTCCAGAATAGTGGCTGACTTTAGTTGCGTGATAAGATCCATGAAAATATTCAATCAATGTGTTAGTTTATCAACTTGAAATGAAACTCACTACACAAATCAAGTCGATTCGTATCTGAATGTTTTAAATCGGTACAACTCTAATCCTTTGACAAATCCCTTAACGCGTTTTTGTTGAATCGAACGTAACCCGAATATTACTGACGCCGACTTTCAGCCGCATCGAATTATTCGCACATTCCGCGCCACTGTTTTCACACTTATAGAATCAATACCAACTATAACTCTACAAGAATCAAGAATCACAAGTATGTGCATTACACAGTTATTGTCTTTATTAACTTGAAATCAAACACTTAACAAAAACACGCAACTAATCATTTGGCAACTCTAGCATTACCAAAAAATTCCAGTATTGTTGATTGAAAATCCTTGAGTCATTATTATCAAAAATGTTATAGTACCGCATCGGAATCCATTCGCGGGATGTACTAAAGGTAAATCCAGATAATCCAAAATGAAATATTTGGACTTTGACAAACATGACTACCAACTTTGATCCAGTCACATTTCAAGATCATACTTTGAAACAATCCTTGAAACTTACAACTCTATTCACGACTGAGTTTTCCGTTTATCAAATAGAGTTTCAGTAAATACTATCGCGATATTTTAATGTGTTACTACACACAATAGAATCAATCAATGAAATAGCACCTGTTGTAAATATTTCTAACTTGACAACCACTTGTGCATACCGCGATCGACTTGTGACGCGATGAGTTAAATCGTAAATCGGAATATTTCAATCTATTTGTCGAAACCTTGAACAAACTATCAGGTTATTTTTTTTTGTTGTAATCGAGTGAACGGAAATAGTATTACGTCTCAACATTCTAACATCTTCCCATACACAAAAGAGTAAAATACAAAAAACCTTGTCAATTCAATCCGTTTGTAACTTACCCAACCAAAGCAAAAAGTATCCTTATGAAAAGTAGACAAGACTACGCGAGTAATCACCACAATCCAAAATCCATAGCAAGTTCGGTTGTATTCATAGTCCACCAACTCGTATTTTTATTCAACTGTAAAAGTCGTTACTATTCCGCAAGACAAAGAAATTACTATGTGGTATATTTTGTAAGACAAAAGTAATTACTTCTCGGTGTCGGCGACTTGAGATTAACATATGTTTTGAGTATATGATATTTGAATGTCTGATCAACGTAGTTAAGAATTCATTTCTTACGATCGAACACCGGTATTACATTGAAAGTTATCATGCTGTAAACATAAGGATTGACACATGGATTTGACATATGTAATAGTTGATCATGACTTGATTATTAAATTATTCGCGTTAATTAGACCCGGCGTTGTGTTGAAAGTTACGACAGCAACAAACTTTTCACCACCGTGGTTATTAACATATTGATTTGTAAAACTATACTTGTCTGAAATGTTCTTGGTTTGAAAGATATTCCGTGTTGGTACAAATCACTCTGTGTATTACGGATATCAGAAAATATTTTTACAAATGTAGTTGTTTCTAGTAACCAAGACTAAAGATGACACAACAATTTCGTTTGGAATATCTTTACTGGACGCATCCTATTCTACTAGACTTGAGTAATACACAAAACTCATAGCATTAACAAAATCACAATAGGCGCTACACTGAAATCTACAAAATGTGTTTGTATTGTTACTCAAAGTAGTGATCATAAATTATCATTTAAATAAGTAATTGTAATCATAAAACCAAACTTGTGAAAGTCATTACCATAACAAAAGAATATTGTAGGTTGCTTGCTAAATGTATGCCGGAAATATTTGTAGAACGCTCACGATCAGAGAAATTGGAAATTTTCCCATTGTCATTCGTCAAAGTAAATGGCGCCACAATACTCATCCCGTAAAAGATCTTACTTGTATGTGATTGAATCGCCGGTAATTAACTCGCTAAATCAAACCATAAGGAAATTTCACTCACTCATTGGATATTAAACAGCGTCACTTAATCGGCGTAGATCGTTTTACTAAATGCAAATCATACCTGACCAACAATTTTCACTCACCTTGTAATGAAACCAAGTGGTGGGCCTTCGTTCAATATTTTGTCTGTGTCAAATACTTTGTAATAAACACAATGGAGTGGTTGAGCTTTACATCATCAAGCTGTCATTTGTAAATCGAAATCACATCCGACTTGTAACTGTATTGTTTACCTAACCGAGTTGTATGCACAGTTTGATATTTTTGTCATTTAGTGATTGCTGAACATACCACTTCGAAATACTGCGTTGATCTCAATTCCCTTTGTCCTGATAATCGAAGTACTTTTGTTTTGAATTCATAACAATCGGCTTTTCTATGACATGATAAATTAGAAGATTTAGAAGATTGGTTGCATATCACTAAAAATAAGATACCACACATATTATTACTGTTACTCCATTCATCGGTATTTTTTCCGTTGTCGATTTTCAAACGAGTAAAATTTATTACTTGAGTTGCTCTGCTTACTATATTTAAATGTAAACTCACCCGTCTTTCAACAACAAACAATGTTAAAAAATATGCAATCAAACACAACAAGTTTTACGATACTAATTATTATCGCACATAACCCATTTCTTACCGAAGACATATGAAATATATTCATGTTACACGAAAATATTCGCTCATGCTACAAACCTGTACAATGATTGGTGGTGCTTTCAAACTGTTTCGATACCTCAAGAACTTTATTGTCTGAATGGTTGTTCATGTATCGTAATAATCAAGTAGTTCAACACAGAACTAGTATTAACAGAAACACCAGAGTTGTTTACACAAAAGTTTGTATGTGTACAGTATGCGAATACCATGTGTAAGTCCAGCACAATTGTGCTATCCATACGAGTTTAGTTAACACAATTTACGACACCGAGGTCGCCTCATCTTTCGTAAGACAACAAACCAAGGCTTCAGGATATGTCCATGTCATAACAATAAATCAGGTACTCCAACAACAGAGTACATATGTTTTCTAGTTACGGTGCTTACATCTTACACACAAATCGACCTACTTTGCTAACGAAAAGCGCTGAGTCATCACATGGTTATCCTCACAACAATACAACTAAAACATACTATCATACAAATTGGTCGTTATAGTTTGCCCACCAACGATACATCGTACAAGTAGCAAGTCTCGAGAATCCAGTTATTCAAAAAACGTGAAAGTGTTTCTACACCAAGTCGTTATGTTGACGAAAGCGTATATTGTAATATCATGATCGATTTGCATTCGTTGGTCACAAACTGTCACTACTCTAAATAATTATTTTTCACTCAAACACAAAAGCATACTTGTCACCATTTGTTTTCATCAAGCACGAGTTCAAGAAACCCGCTACGACATGAATTGTTATTTTTATGTTGTGTAAATAGGTAATAATTAATTTTAGTAACACTATATCAACATCATCGAGTTGTGCTAATAGATTTACATGTGGTCTTGTGGTTTTCGTCGGGACATACAGCACGAACTAACTGTAGACTCCTCTCTGTTGTACAGCTACTCGGTAATCGAAATGCATTAACATGTAAACAACGATCTTGTTTCGTCACACCAAAAATATGTTCACTGTCGCGATACTCCGCACAAGACGTGCATAGCCTTTTCACACTCGTAATAGTATACCAACGGCTACCGACGACAACGTTTAACAATACCAACGACACTGAACCCACGACGTTTACCTATGTAAAATTACCACTTTCACTTGCCAGTCCATCGTTTACCTGACTAAACATATTATTTTCCTTTGGAGATCTGACGTTTACCCAGAGTAAGAAACCATTTTCACTTGTAAATATATTTTTTCCTCGGCTAACAAACCTTTTTTCACTTGGAAATATATTTTTTCCTGAGCAACAATCCTTTTTCACTTGGAAATATATTTTTTCTCTGGGCAACAAACCTTTTTCACTTGGAAATATTTTTTTCTTCTTGGTAACAATCCTTTTTCACTTGGAAATATATTTTTTCTCTGGGTAACAAACCTTTTTCAATTGGAAATATATTTTTTCTCTGGTTAACAAACCTTTTTCACTTGGAAATATATTTTTTCTTTGGTTAACAAACCTTTTTTCACTTGGAAATATATTTTTCCCCGGGTAACAAACCTTTTTCCCTGAGCAACAAACCATTTTCACTTGCAAATATATTTTTTCTTGGGTAACAAACCTTTTTCACTTGGAAATATATTTTTTTCCCTGGGTAACAAACCTTTTTCGCTTGGAAATATATTTTTTCCTTGAGCAACAAACCATTTTCACTTGGCGGGTCGTCGTTTACCTGACTAAAAATATCATTTTCCTTTGGAGATCTGGCGTTTACCCAGTGTAACAATACATTTTCTCTTGGTCATCTAGCTTTTCCTAGAGTAACAAAACCATTTTCATTTTGAAATCTGACAAACACACCTGACAATTTGGTATTTGTTGTATTGACGATAGTTTGAAATAGATTACAACGAACAGTGACGGAAATATACACGGACTACCGGTTTCAGAGTATACCCCCTTCAGTCGTATCACATCAATATCATCGGTTACCCACATACAATATCCTCTTGTACACCGAAATGCATGTTTTGGAAAATTGGACAATAGACTTCGATAGTTCTGTGATGTCCGGGTTCGTGCTTTGGATTTTCCAGAGTCAAAATGTCTGAATAAAACACCTCCTCGACGATGGTTGGTATGTGGATAACGGGGTTCGGAAGACGGTTGGATTTATGTCACCCATCGCGATAACAATTCCAGGTCGAGTTTTCCCCCGCATGTTTACTATATTGTGTCTTTATTGGTCAATGTATGTCTCGACATTCAGTTTGAAATCGGAAACCCTGATAAAGTATGTAACCGGATCCGGATATCAACTCTGAATCGATAAACCAATGAACAATATTCAAAGTAAACATGTTACATTCCACGAAAAAATACCATCCAGACATACGTCGCGCTTGTTTGCCCACAACAGTATACGCGTAAATGGAGGTGTGTGACATTGCATGCAATGTGTTGGTATACAAACATCGATCCACAGACATTATCATAGCCGGTAGTTTTGATATAGATCGAATGTCATCACACCCGATAACAATAACAATAAGCCACATTGCAATGACTCTGAGTCAATCTGAAGCATGACATACAGACACACAAACATGGAACCGTAACATGGGTTATTCGCACGATGGTGAAAGTGAACTATACAGCATATACCAATAGAGCGTTCACAGTCGAATATGCGAACCACGCACAATCACATACCCTGGTTTTTGTAGGAAATGTACGAAACCAATAAATCGATACATTTCAGTTCCTTCTACGTCAATAATACAAGCGTCATTCCAATGCATCGCTCGAATGTAAGGTTCGTCGGGTGTAAAATCCATGTCAAATAACACAAAAGTGTGCTTTCCGTGTTTTATTATTTCCACCGACGCTTCTTGTCTGTGTCGTAACACTATGGTGCGGGGAGTTGAAAAACGGTGGATTGTGAAACGGATTGATATGACCAACAGAATCGACGTCAATAGACTTGTGACGATGTCGTTTCAAAATGATACCGATCTCTTGTGGCGACGACCGTTTCGAAATGTCACCGGACGAACTGGACCCTTACGATGATGTGTTTTATGATTGCGTGTGGAATCGCGAGGTAGTGTTCTATTGTGGTGTACGATTGCAGTCTTCATTCCACAGAAACACACCTTATTGGATCACAGTATCAGTCCGAGATTTGCAGAATCACTGTTCACGATATTTATCTGGAGTCGTTATGTGGGAGTAGTGACATCCATGCATCGTGATTTAGTGAAAGACTGATCGCAATCATTTCGAGCACCCGTGATTCGATAGTTCACCTTGGTCAAACGCTGCAGTCTCAGCAGAAAACTTCGGTGTCGACAACACGATGGATATTGACCGATGTATCCAATTGGTCTGGGTGGTCTGTCCGGAGATAGGGCTATGACTATCTTGTAATGTTACAACACGATAACACCATCGAGTAAATCAGTGAACGGTGTCGAAATATCGATGTAATAGCGCGGACTCAGAGTCATTGCAATGTGGCTTATTGTTATTGTTATCGGGTGTGATGACATTCGATCTACATCAAAACTACCGGCTATGATAATGTCTGTGGATCGATGTTTGTATACCAACACATTGCATGCAATGTCACACACCTCCATTTACGCGTATACTGTTGTGGGCAAACAAGCGCGACGTATGTCTGGATGGTATTTTTTCGTGGAATGTAACATGTTTACTTTGAATATTGTTCATTGGTTTATCGATTCAGAGTTGATATCCGGATCCGGTTACATACTTTATCAGGGTTTCCGATTTCAAACTGAATGTCGAGACATACATTGACCAATAAAGACACAATATAGTAAACATGCGGGGGAAAACTCGACCTGGAATTGTTATCGCGATGGGTGACATAAATCCAACCGTCTTCCGAACCCCGTTATCCACATACCAACCATCGTCGAGGAGGTGTTTTATTCAGACATTTTGACTCTGGAAAATCCAAAGCACGAACCCGGACATCACAGAACTATCGAAGTCTATTGTCCAATTTTCCAAAACATGCATTTCGGTGTACAAGAGGATATTGTATGTGGGTAACCGATGATATTGATGTGATACGACTGAAGGGGGTATACTCTGAAACCGGTAGTCCGTGTATATTTCCGTCACTGTTCGTTGTAATCTATTTCAAACTATCGTCAATACAACAAATACCAAATTGTCAGGTGTGTTTGTCAGATTTCAAAATGAAAATGGTTTTGTTACTCTAGGAAAAGCTAGATGACCAAGAGAAAATGTATTGTTACACTGGGTAAACGCCAGATCTCCAAAGGAAAATGATATTTTTAGTCAGGTAAACGACGACCCGCCAAGTGAAAATGGTTTGTTGCTCAAGGAAAAAATATATTTCCAAGCGAAAAAGGTTTGTTACCCAGGGAAAAAAATATATTTCCAAGTGAAAAAGGTTTGTTACCCAAGAAAAAATATATTTGCAAGTGAAAATGGTTTGTTGCTCAGGGAAAAAGGTTTGTTACCCGGGGAAAAAATATATTTCCAAGTGAAAAAGGTTTGTTAACCAAAGAAAAAATATATTTCCAAGTGAAAAAGGTTTGTTAACCAGAGAAAAAATATATTTCCAAGTGAAAAAGGTTTGTTACCCAGAGAAAAAATATATTTCCAAGTGAAAAAGGATTGTTACCAAGAAGAAAAAAATATTTCCAAGTGAAAAAGGTTTGTTGCCCAGAGAAAAAATATATTTCCAAGTGAAAAAGGATTGTTGCTCAGGAAAAAATATATTTCCAAGTGAAAAAAGGTTTGTTAGCCGAGGAAAAAATATATTTACAAGTGAAAATGGTTTCTTACTCTGGGTAAACGTCAGATCTCCAAAGGAAAATAATATGTTTAGTCAGGTAAACGATGGACTGGCAAGTGAAAGTGGTAATTTTACATAGGTAAACGTCGTGGGTTCAGTGTCGTTGGTATTGTTAAACGTTGTCGTCGGTAGCCGTTGGTATACTATTACGAGTGTGAAAAGGCTATGCACGTCTTGTGCGGAGTATCGCGACAGTGAACATATTTTTGGTGTGACGAAACAAGATCGTTGTTTACATGTTAATGCATTTCGATTACCGAGTAGCTGTACAACAGAGAGGAGTCTACAGTTAGTTCGTGCTGT
Source organism: Botryllus schlosseri (assembly GCF_051294905.1). Classification (NCBI taxonomy): domain Eukaryota; kingdom Metazoa; phylum Chordata; class Ascidiacea; order Stolidobranchia; family Styelidae; genus Botryllus; species Botryllus schlosseri. The sequence goes on along the minus strand of NC_137245.1, from coordinate 18,288,178 downwards.
ATGTCCCGACGAAAACCACAAGACCACATGTAAATCTATTAGCACAACTCGATGATGTTGATATAGTGTTACTAAAATTAATTATTACCTATTTACACAACATAAAAATAACAATTCATGTCGTAGCGGGTTTCTTGAACTCGTGCTTGATGAAAACGAATGGTGACAAGTATGCTTTTGTGTTTGAGTGAAAAATAATTATTTAGAGTAGTGACAGTTTGTGACCAACGAATGCAAATCGATCATGATATTACAATATACGCTTTCGTCAACATAACGACTTGGTGTAGAAACACTTTCACGTTTTTTGAATAACTGGATTCTCGAGACTTGCTACTTGTACGATGTATCGTTGGTGGGCAAACTATAACGACCAATTTGTATGATAGTATGTTTTAGTTGTATTGTTGTGAGGATAACCATGTGATGACTCAGCGCTTTTCGTTAGCAAAGTAGGTCGATTTGTGTGTAAGATGTAAGCACCGTAACTAGAAAACATATGTACTCTGTTGTTGGAGTAGCTGATTTATTGTTATGACATGGACATATCCTGAAGCCTTGGTTTGTTGTCTTACGAAAGATGAGGCGACCTCGGTGTCGTAAATTGTGTTAACTAAACTCGTATGGATAGCACAATTGTGCTGGACTTACACATGGTATTCGCATACTGTACACATACAAACTTTTGTGTAAACAACTCTGGTGTTTCTGTTAATACTAGTTCTGTGTTGAACTACTTGATTATTACGATACATGAACAACCATTCAGACAATAAAGTTCTTGAGGTATCGAAACAGTTTGAAAGCACCACCAATCATTGTACAGGTTTGTAGCATGAGCGAATATTTTCGTGTAACATGAATATATTTCATATGTCTTCGGTAAGAAATGGGTTATGTGCGATAATAATTAGTATCGTAAAACTTGTTGTGTTTGATTGCATATTTTTTAACATTGTTTGTTGTTGAAAGAATGGTGAGTTTACATTTAAATATAGTAAGCAGAGCAACTCAAGTAATAAATTTTACTCGTTTGAAAATCGACAACGGAAAAAATACCGATGAATGGAGTAACAGTAATAATATGTGTGGTATCTTATTTTTAGTGATATGCAACCAATCTTCTAAATCTTCTAATTTATCATGTCATAGAAAAGCCGATTGTTATGAATTCAAAACAAAAGTACTTCGATTATCAGGACAAAGGGAATTGAGATCAACGCAGTATTTCGAAGTGGTATGTTCAGCAATCACTAAATGACAAAAATATCAAACTGTGCATACAACTCGGTTAGGTAAACAATACAGTTACAAGTCGGATGTGATTTCGATTTACAAATGACAGCTTGATGATGTAAAGCTCAACCACTCCATTGTGTTTATTACAAAGTATTTGACACAGACAAAATATTGAACGAAGGCCCACCACTTGGTTTCATTACAAGGTGAGTGAAAATTGTTTTCTGTTGGTCAGGTATGATTTGCATTTAGTAAAACGATCTACGCCGATTAAGTGACGCTGTTTAATATCCAATGAGTGAGTGAAATTTCCTTATGGTTTGATTTAGCGAGTTAATTACCGGCGATTCAATCACATACAAGTAAGATCTTTTACGGGATGAGTATTGTGGCGCCATTTACTTTGACGAATGACAATGGGAAAATTTCCAATTTCTCTGATCGTGAGCGTTCTACAAATATTTCCGGCATACATTTAGCAAGCAACCTACAATATTCTTTTGTTATGGTAATGACTTTCACAAGTTTGGTTTTATGATTACAATTACTTATTTAAATGATAATTTATGATCACTACTTTGAGTAACAATACAAACACATTTTGTAGATTTCAGTGTAGCGCCTATTGTGATTTTGTTAATGCTATGAGTTTTGTGTATTACTCAAGTCTAGTAGAATAGGATGCGTCCAGTAAAGATATTCCAAACGAAATTGTTGTGTCATCTTTAGTCTTGGTTACTAGAAACAACTACATTTGTAAAAATATTTTCTGATATCCGTAATACACAGAGTGATTTGTACCAACACGGAATATCTTTCAAACCAAGAACATTTCAGACAAGTATAGTTTTACAAATCAATATGTTAATAACCACGGTGGTGAAAAGTTTGTTGCTGTCGTAACTTTCAACACAACGCCGGGTCTAATTAACGCGAATAATTTAATAATCAAGTCATGATCAACTATTACATATGTCAAATCCATGTGTCAATCCTTATGTTTACAGCATGATAACTTTCAATGTAATACCGGTGTTCGATCGTAAGAAATGAATTCTTAACTACGTTGATCAGACATTCAAATATCATATACTCAAAACATATGTTAATCTCAAGTCGCCGACACCGAGAAGTAATTACTTTTGTCTTACAAAATATACCACATAGTAATTTCTTTGTCTTGCGGAATAGTAACGACTTTTACAGTTGAATAAAAATACGAGTTGGTGGACTATGAATACAACCGAACTTGCTATGGATTTTGGATTGTGGTGATTACTCGCGTAGTCTTGTCTACTTTTCATAAGGATACTTTTTGCTTTGGTTGGGTAAGTTACAAACGGATTGACTTGACAAGGTTTTTTGTATTTTACTCTTTTGTGTATGGGAAGATGTTAGAATGTTGAGACGTAATACTATTTCCGTTCACTCGATTACAACAAAAAAAAAATAACCTGATAGTTTGTTCAAGGTTTCGACAAATAGATTGAAATATTCCGATTTACGATTTAACTCATCGCGTCACAAGTCGATCGCGGTATGCACAAGTGGTTGTCAAGTTAGAAATATTTACAACAGGTGCTATTTCATTGATTGATTCTATTGTGTGTAGTAACACATTAAAATATCGCGATAGTATTTACTGAAACTCTATTTGATAAACGGAAAACTCAGTCGTGAATAGAGTTGTAAGTTTCAAGGATTGTTTCAAAGTATGATCTTGAAATGTGACTGGATCAAAGTTGGTAGTCATGTTTGTCAAAGTCCAAATATTTCATTTTGGATTATCTGGATTTACCTTTAGTACATCCCGCGAATGGATTCCGATGCGGTACTATAACATTTTTGATAATAATGACTCAAGGATTTTCAATCAACAATACTGGAATTTTTTGGTAATGCTAGAGTTGCCAAATGATTAGTTGCGTGTTTTTGTTAAGTGTTTGATTTCAAGTTAATAAAGACAATAACTGTGTAATGCACATACTTGTGATTCTTGATTCTTGTAGAGTTATAGTTGGTATTGATTCTATAAGTGTGAAAACAGTGGCGCGGAATGTGCGAATAATTCGATGCGGCTGAAAGTCGGCGTCAGTAATATTCGGGTTACGTTCGATTCAACAAAAACGCGTTAAGGGATTTGTCAAAGGATTAGAGTTGTACCGATTTAAAACATTCAGATACGAATCGACTTGATTTGTGTAGTGAGTTTCATTTCAAGTTGATAAACTAACACATTGATTGAATATTTTCATGGATCTTATCACGCAACTAAAGTCAGCCACTATTCTGGAGGCGTGAAACATATAGCGATCGCGGGCGAGTGACAAATTGTTGGTTTTCGAATCACCGTCTGCGACGGCTCTGTGACAAACTTATTACCGAAATATTACCTTGTGAGCGGGTATGAGGGATTGCTATATGTCTGAAGCATTATCCGGTGAGTGGTCGTTGGATTTTAAAATTATATCACACCCTTTTGAATAAGCGTTCACTTCACTAAGGATTAGGGTTAGAGCGGAAATAAGTGACAATTTGTCGCTATTCAAGTTACCGACACTGGCGGTCTGTTATTCGTTACTTGTTAAATCTTACCAGCGAAATCAAGTTCTGTGACAAACTGATTACTAAAATTTCACCGCGTGAGCGATCGGTATGGTTATGACACCAAGTCGTGAAAGATGGTTATGTCCGAGACATTATCTTGTCAGTGATCGCGGGGTTTTGCAAATATTTCACACCTTTTTGAATAAGCGTTAACTTCACAAAGGATTACGGGTAGAATAGAAATAAGTGACAATTTGTTGGTATTCAAGTCTCGCCGGTGGTGTATTTGTTATTCGACACTTATTACACTTATCACGAAATTAGAGTGAGAACATAAAGCATCAAGTTGTTGTTTTCGAATTTTGATGTCGAGGTGATAAATTTACGCATTCAATTACAATTCAACTTCGGTTGTGTATTGAGTGATAGATCGATATGCCGGAAGTGGTATCTTGTGAGCGACCGTAGGATTTTACAAATATTTCACATCTTTTTGAAGTGTTAGTTTGCGAACGCGGTTATTGTTGATATTCGAATCGCCGTCTACGCCGGCTCTGCGGTAAACTAATTACCAAAATATTACCTTGGAAGTGATTCCTAGATTTAGCAAACTATTTCGCACTGACTGGATTAGTGTAATAATCGATAGTAGCACACGGCTGGACGAGAAATAATTCAGCGCGCAGGTCATTCGAAATATAGGTCGCACTGCTTAATCCTCTTGCAAGCCACGTTTCCGTTTGTGCGGTTATTGTTGGTGACTATTCAACACCACGCGAGAGATGGTTGAAAGTGCGAATCACGACCGCACCCATAAGAACACATGGCGAGTCACCACATATCGCGTAAGAATACATGGCACCTCACCGCCGAGAGGGGGTCTAAAAGGGTGCCATCACCAACACGAGTTTTCAAGGTATATCATCGCCGCAGCCTATACCCGAAAGGGTGTCATCATCACCGCATCCATAAGAACACATGGCACCTCACCACCCCCGCCATAAGAGATAAGGGTCACCTCACCACCCCCGGTTTTCAGGCACCTCACCACCCCGCCCATAAGAGATAAGGGTCACCTCACCACCCCCGCCATAAGACACAATGGCACCTCACCACCCCCGCCATAAGAGATAAGGGTCACCTCACCACCCCCGGTTTTCAGGCACCTCACCACCCCGCCCATAAGAACCAATGGCGTCATGCGAGCGATCTACTATACTACTAACGTTTCAGAAATCTGTTGTGGAAGTCATCAGAGATTCACCTAGGCTAGACGTCAATCCTGTACAAAGCATTTCGAATGGCATCGTCAGAATTACGCAGAAATCCCTCGGTATCGTAGTCGTATTACGGTGCTCAACTCTGATCATATGTACTTAAATTCTGGCATTTGAAGTAGAGCGATTGGTTTATATTCTGGTAGGAGTATTTGTTAGTTCAAGTAGTACTATATGTCTGTTGTGGGGCCTGATTTTGGATGGAAAATTGGACTGAAGCAGCTGAGACCTGCAAGGATCAGAATATACTGTGGGCTCTGCTATCGTGCTGACCTAAAACAATGTCGCTGAACACACCGGAAGTATCTTTTGGTAAAACCTGACATCAAGACTAAACAAAGCAGTGCACTTTCTATAGTCACTTTCTATAGTTAAAATCTCTCAAACGTTTGGGAACCAATTCGTTAATTCACATTCCTTATTGACGGTCGGCAACACACGCTAATTTAATGACGTGTATGGGGCTGCATAATTAATGTTTACGCCTTTACGGCTTCATGCGACCGTACGTCTGCAGGTTGACCATGACGACCTCTGGCTTGTTGAAATAAGGATGAACAAGGCTGCAACGTATCGGATATGCCAAATACTAATCCAGGGCTCGAGGTTACCCGACCACCATCTAGCACAGTAGTTCTCTAGCTCGACACCCTGGCAACGCCCCTATTGCGGTATTTATAAGCATCTCGCAGGAATAGTATATGTCTGAGCTCTCGCGGTGGTTTCCTCAAGAATCATTTCAGACAGATATCGCAAGCTGAACACATGTCAACTCCATCCTGCTCTCATAATAATAATAATCGTTGGGTTATATTTTTCATCTGAACAAGTCACACACAATGTACAATGTGATGAGACACAATGCGATGTGATGAACAGATAGGAGGATGTCGAACGACACTCATGCAGTTGCGATCCTTTTAATCTAACATCCACCTCTCCAAAAGGAAACTATAAGCCCATATCCAACGTTTACATGATGTGAAGAATTTGCTTATGACATCAAAAAAGGAATTTAATATACATGCTACGTACGGCTGCTATGAAAATTGTACGATGTTGCACATCCGGTCAACATGTTCTGAAGAATAAACCTCTTTATTGTTATAGCATGTCATTGGTGTAACGTAAGTTTAGTCGTTGCCTAGTCAACGACCGTACGTGATATTTGGATTGGATATTTGGCTATATAAAGTTTGGCTAGTCGAGAAGCTTGCCAAAACGGTCGTTACCCTAACTTGCTTGTAATCACTTCCTACCTATCAAGATCTACCCTTGAAACCCTGTCAATATAAACCAATGGTTTACAGATAGGAAAGTAATTAAATAGCTAACGAAGTTCACTCCAATATAAGGTAGCAGTCGCAATCGCAACAGGTTACCAACAGTAAACTCCCTAGGCTAATCTATAATCTAAATGCAATAACATTACAATCCAGTGAATCAACAGAATAATGTCAAATTAGATAGTGTAATGGTGATGCGCCCGGCTTCTTGATCAGTAGGTCGTGGGTTCAATACCCGGCCGGGTCAGACCAATGACTCGAAAACTGGTATCCGCGGCTATCCTGCTAGGCACTCAGCAATCGCGGAGAGCATAGAGGATAAAAAACGGGGTGCAGACTAGATGACCTTGCTATAAAGGCCGCATCGCATCTCCGTCGTCAAAGCATCTCGATGGCGCAGGCGAAAAAGACTACCATATCTCTCTCTAGTCTCCGAAAGTTTCTAACACAAATAACTGCAAATCACTAAGGAATCACGTGGATAAGCAGTAAGCACACTATTGGGACGGAAATGCCTCTGAAACCACGAGGGCAAAGTTGTCACAATGGGCGCCAGTGAGCGTGATGCTGGCTCATTTACCAAGCGGGCCATTTCTCGTGTTACATTTGGTCCATTTCAACGTGGATCTGGTACATCCCAGTACACCTCATCTGAGTGGTACACACTTTTTAAGGGTTGGTACACCCTGGGATAGTAGCTCTCAACCGGGCTCCACGGACCCATTGGGGTCTGCGAAACATTTTAGGGGGTCCGCGAACCTGCAAATTTGCAAACTGGTTGATGACTTAATTTTCATTTTGTTTTAAATTAGAGAAATCACAGAATGGCCGTCTGAGGTGAAATATTCCACTGCAAACTCTCATTTCAATTGCCGAATTGCCAATAGCCCACTTATACTAACATATTGCTGTTTAATGATATTTCGTTGGGGTTGTGGAAAACAAATTTTTGAAGATAATAATTTTCTCCTTTGATACACATAGCCGCTATTCCAGAATAACTTTAAGATGAGCTGCTCGATAGAAATGACTAGGCTAGACGTTATATTGGTTCATCTTGTATATGTTGCGATCATAGCCAAAGGTGTTGTCGGAAGCGTTACGAGTTATTATTACATTCGCTGCCACCTATACTTGGGGAAATGAATTTTCGGCACTCGTTCTTTTCAAATCAACGGCGCAGGTTTTAAAGCCACGGCCCCGTATTTCAAGGAATGCAGCTACAGAATTCGCTTTGAAATAATACAAAGTCTTCCCAATTATTTCTACATAAATAGTATGATGTTGTTTTCAAGAAAGGTCATTTTACTGTGTTTTACCACTAGCTTACAGTTAATATTTGCACAAGACATATGGCGGTTGCATGATAATAATAGGGTAAATTTGAATGATAATAATTGGGTAAATTTGAACTAAGACTTTAGGGTCCGTGATGGTCCAAAGGGGGTCCACGAACGCAAAAAGGTTGAGAACCACTGCCCTAGGGTGTACGATAAACCCGATTGGAGAGCCTTGTCCTATACTACTATGTCAATTTAACATATTAATACACCCTGGAATATCATGGTACTGTCGTGGCAGTGGTGATATGGATTCAGTTCATACCGCCCGATCCAATTTCGATCTTTAGCATCAAATCGATCACAGACTATTTCTACTAATAGTCTGACAAGTATATGCTCTCACCATGATCTCTGGATAGCGTTGAAACCTATTTATCAAACCTATCCTATGATCCCCAGTTTAAACATACCAATTGAATTGACATTTTCTACTTTCATGAAAAAAAGTATTGTATAATTTGAATTGGCAGTTTTGCGTGACTAGACTTGGTGATATTGTTTTACTTGCAATAAATTAGTGGACAGCACGGGCGAAAGTCGGATTCAGTGTAGTAGCTGGTGTTAGCAATCAAAATCATATTCCAGTCCACGCAATACATAATATAACAGTAACAAAAATCGTGATTGCAATCGATAACAATGTAACGTTCATTTCCAAGTACATTTTCCTGAATAGAGGGTGTCGTACTCTTTGTTCATGCAGAAGTCAAGCCCTTCTGTTGCAATGAGGAAAGACCTCTTGCGGTATCGGGTGATTTAAGAAATCGCATAAAGGGAACCAGCCTTCTTTGATATCCATCACGAGCAGCCGACCCCGTGGAGCGTCCTGGTAATGAGCAATGATATATGTTACTGCAGTAGTCTGCAGTAGTAATTATTAGGTAATGTGGCGTCGCCTCTTTAGTTAGCTATCATTATGTTGTTAGTTACGTTGTGCGTGGTCGCTAGTTGTTGACTTGTGTTGGTCTTAGTATAGGCTTACTTCCGTAACCGAGGGTTGCCATGCGACCGCAATTTCCCGGACATGTCCGGAATTTCACTGTTCAAACTAGCGTCCGTGAGGAAATTCTAAAATATGTCAAATGTCCGGAATTTTGAAGACTTGACGTAGGCTCATAATTTTTTCGTAAATCAGCATAAAAACAATATTTTTTGGGAATACTTATGCTGATTCATGATATTTTTCTTTGCGCTGCGCGTGATTTACTATCACATTTATTGATTTGAATATGGAGACTACCACCCTCGCAAAAACTGCAATAAAATATCAATGAAAACAACCTTGATTTACTGGAACAAGCCTATTTGTAATCGCAATTATAGGAGAACGGTATATTCCTAGAGATCGTTAAGGCCGTTTAAATGCTTTATTCAAAGATAGTGCTGGTTTCAAACGAGGGGAGGGTCGTTTGCCTTTATTCTGGGGCTTGCGAATATGTAGAACGTATTCAGCTTCCAAAATAGCCTGTAAGTAAGTCTGGGCAAAGGTGCTGACTTCTTTTAGTAATCAGCTCGTCAAATTTTGATCTGGGCCACGGAACATTTTCAAATTGCAGATGGGGTCGCGACCGTAAAAGGTTGGAAACCGGATGTGGGGTGTTTATGAAGCTCCGTGGTGCGCACCGGCATAAGGCTGATGAACAATCTTATCGATGGGACATGAACAGGACTTAACGATGTGCAATTACGCTCCCTGTATTTTCGAACTCATCATCCTCACCAGCTCTACCGCTAACTCTGATCATGTGGGTCGGGAGTAGTTAGATAAATGTGCATTTGGCGCCCATTCGCGATTTATAATAAACAAACAAAGATTATCAATATAATAGGTAATTAAAGAATTAGCTCATTCTCAATTTTGCAGCAATACTCGAGGGGAATTCCCTTCTGACTGTGCGGCAATCAAAAAGGGGGAATAATTACCAATAGAGAGAAAACGAACAAAGAATCTGGATTGACCTTTGTACTCAGACATGAGACTGGAGTCATTCTACTTGTACTTTTCCACTCGCCTCCTGATTATAATACATTGTAATTTTACTGTATTTTTCCACGATCCATAGCTGACCTCGGTCGTACACGACGGTGATAATAGTTGCCTGCCCTGACCCGTTGTTCCGTGGTCCAATTTCATGAACTGGGAGCAATAGCCCGTCAAACTGGTTGACTTGTCGTTTCGCGATTGACTCGATTTCGTGTACGGTGGGGGCATAGGAATAATTGCCGGTCGTGACGTCAATAAGTTTTCTCCTGACCGGTGAGATCCTGGTGCGTGTTTTAGGTGTCTATACGTTCGGCTGTGCATAGTGACGCTTTCAGTCTGTTCCATACTGTCGTACTTGCAAATAGTAAGGAGAAATGATCTGTTCTGGTTATAAGTATGTGTGTCATTTTGAGTCATATCGAGAACCAGGAAGAATGTCGTGTATTAGAAATAGGTATTAGGACCCCCCGACATAGATTAACTTAAATAAAGTAACATTTAGAATATAATAAGTAATTAAAGAAATAGCTCATTCTCAATTTGACTCGCATCAACGTGTTAATTTCCGGTATTGTTGTAATTGGTGCAAGCAACAACTACTGTTCCACACCTTTACCGCTTTCTAGCGTCTTAGGACAGACAGTCCCAACCAAACAATGTATTTATGGGGGGTTCTTTTTACTGCTTCACGTCTGGTCAAGCGTAATCATGCCGGTGTCTGTAAATGATATTCAATTTACCGCGGCATAATAATTTTGTATGCTGTACATGATATACAACTTGAATCGATCAGTTGGCGAACTAATGCTTTACCCGTATGTACGACAGATATGGATCACGAGCTCACGACGCACTTGTCGTTCGAGAGCGACTCATTTCGCTATAGACAGTCAGTTGTGTTCGCGTGTACCGTAACATATCCTCAACACTTGTTATACCAACACCTCCAAGCATATTCACAATATCATACTAAGGATATATTGCTTCGGCAGCCACGCGCTGTCGTTCGAATTCGACTCATTTCGCTGCAGAAAATCAGTTGTGCTCACGTGTACCGTAACATATCCCCAACACATGTTATGTCACATTTGCAGCATCATACTACGGATATATTAATTCGGGCGGAGTGTTACCATCAGAGAATTGCTGTGTCACGTCTTCGAGCCTCGCATTTCCCGTTCGAACTCGGTAACTGCGAGTACGATGTCAGATTCAGTGGTATAGTGACGAATCCGGGTAGCTCGCTTCATCGGGGATCAGTGGACTGACCTTATTTGGCTGAAACGCGCTCGGTGGTGCAATAATGGGAATGAATTGCGACAGATCATACGTGATGCGATCTATAGCCTGCTTTCGGCGAGGTGTAGAGATGAGTGGGAGATTTCGAAATCGGAATCCACCGCGACTAGGGTTGCCAAATAAAAGTCCAAAAAATCCGGCTGGCACGTAAAGTCCTGGTATTTCCATATATTGGGTTGGTAAAATGTGGCATAAATCCGACTCTCAAAGACACTGGGCCGCATCCGGTGTGGCTTTAACCAAAACTGATGAAATCTGCGCCGGGTCCAGAAACGAATCGTGACCAACCCCCCGGTCCAGACAAAATAGTTCGGCTGTAATGTGGTTGTCGTTGTGCATTCATTTGCGTACAGCGAAACTTTGTATCGACTCATTGGCGGAATTCTGTTTGATTCGTCTGTACAGGTATCATTATAGTGCAATCAGATTTGGCATCACAAGGAGTATATGGGTAAAATATTATCCATAACACAACGATAATAACTCTACCCGTCAACAACTCCAACGGGATATATCTATGTATATTTCACTCATAATAATACGAAAAGATAATTCACCACGTTCACACGATTGCTTATTTTTTCGACGGGAACGGTGATCACACTGACTGGTTCCCATCACTCGTCGTTCGAATACTTGTAATTTTCGATGGGGTGTGATGAACGCCAATCAGCTGTGATCAATCGAGCGTGACACAATCGATGTCAGTCATCAATTCGCCTGTTTGACAAAACTCGCGTCTTCGGGTTGACAGCAACACAATACGATAAATTTGATGTCCCCATCGACCCTCCTATTTTAATAGGGTTACCATACGGCCTCATTTAGGGGAGCATATGTCCTCCTTTTCCCAGATATGTCACCCCTTCGCCCCAAATATACTCTCTTTCTGTCAATTTGTTCTCCTTGTTAGCTTAACATATCCAAAAATCACCACGAGTAACGCAAAATGCGGGCCTAGATTACGAAAGTCGGGGATTTAGATAGACAAGTCGAAAAAAATGACGCTATGATGGCATCGTGCAGGCTATCACGTGGATACGGGGGCTGTGTAATCATGTATAGGTGAATAGTAAAAGCGACCCAAACTACCGCTACATGAAAAAGATCGAGCGCACTCGACCACCCCTATCGGGGTATACCCACCTTAGCACAGCCAAATGATCCAATGTCGTACCGAGAATAGCCGAGGTGGTGGTATATCATTCTCACAAGATGTACACGCACCGATTTAGCGTCTGAGGGATACTACTGGCTAGGATTTGAAGACAAAATCAAATGCTTTGGATGCAGTGTGTACCTAGAAAGATGGACCGGGTCGAGTGCACGGCGTCATGACGCGAATTGTGTACGAGACGCGTTGAACATACCTATTGTGAAATCGAATTTCAAAAGTTTATTGAGACAGTTTAAAGCCATTGGAAACGCCAACATCAACTTTGCGAATATCGTTGATCAAGAGCACGAGTATCGGGTTAGGAATCTCGACTTGCGAAAGGAGTCGAAGCGTCGCGAAACCTTTGAGAAATGGCCCAGCTATCCCATACCACGGGCGGTCGGCGAGTTGGCAAAACAAGGTTTATTCTACCTCGGTGACCTGGACAGAACGTAGTGCTTCAACTGCTCCGGCGTTCTACGCAATTGGAGGCCTACAGACGATATATCTGAAATACACTTGACGTATCGCCCGGATTATTGTTTCGCACGTGGCGACGATTCGGGGAATGTGGCGTTAACCGAGTACGAACGAGACAATTCGGATAAGTTGCTTGAGAGCTAGTGTTGAACAGTTAGCAAAAGCGGGGTTTTACTACATTGATTCGGACAGAACCAAATGCTTTTACTGTGACGGCGGGCTTCGTTGGGACCGTGAAGACGAGGTTTGGACAGAACATGCAAAATGGTTTCCGCAGTGTGAATACGTACTCCGAACGAAAGGTATCGAGTTTGCGCAACGTATCGAAAAGACACACCCGAATCTCAATCGCCCTGTGATTAGAAACCCCATAACCAGGCAAGAGTTGATCAAACGTCAAAAATTGATCTGCGGAAACGTCAGTCGTGTGATCGGGCTATGAGTTGAATAGTGGCGATAAAACGATTGTAGTGTATCGACACATATTTACGAGACTTGTGTAACTGTGACTTTTGTGCTGATAAAACTACCGACAAATTAGAATGGATTTCGTGAATTGTAAAATTATTTGAGCAATATGAAGATGGCGGGGGCGCAGTTGCTTACTAGGAGAGTCAGTCGGTGTGAATAAACAGGCGCGTGGTCAGCAAACGAAATACAGTCACTATTTCTGAGGTACTCGAGTCAGTTTTATCTACTATCACAGTTACCAACGTACTTTAGCTCGACAGTGTTATGTGGACCTACTCTTTTATAATTAGAATAGGAAGCGATTTCACGATACCGACGTTTAATTTTAAAGTTACTTGAGTACTCCAAAGCTATATATTGTCATTCCGTTTTGAAGTAAATTTAGCATGTGTTGTAAATCGCTCCAGCTATCTCGATAACCTCGCCAGAATGCCTAGTTTCGTCTGGATCTGCAGTGCTCAGCACGTTGTGTATACACAGAGAGGGGCTGCAGTGGCGACTTGCTTCAGTCGAGTCACGGGCGATGTCGATTTCACACGCATTCCAAAGTACATCTTGTGAGAATGATATACCACCACCTCGGCTATTCTCGGTACGACATTGGATCATTTGGCTGTGCTAAGGTGGGTATACCCCGACAGGGGTGGTCGAGTGCACTCGATCTTTTTCATGTAGCGGTAGTTTGGGTCGCTTTTACTATTCACCTATACATGATTACACAGCCCCCGTATCCACGTGATAGCCTGCACGATGCCATCATAGCGTCATTTTTTCGACTTGTCTATCTAAAACCCCGACTTTCGTAATCTAGGCCCGCATTTTGCTCCCAGGTCATGAAATTGGACCACGGAACAACGGGTCAGGGCAGGCAACTATTATCACCGTCGTGTACGACCGAGGTCAGCTATGGATCGTGGAAAAATACAGTAAAATTACAATGTATTATAATCAGGAGGCGAGTGGAAAAGTACAAGTAGAATGACTCCAGTCTCATGTCTGAGTACAAAGGTCAATCCAGATTCTTTGTTCGTTTTCTCTCTATTGGTAATTATTCCCCCTTTTTGATTGCCGCGCAGTCAGAAGGGAATTCCCCTCGAGTATTGCTGCAAAATTGAGAATGAGCTAATTCTTTAATTACCTATTATATTGATAATCTTTGTTTGTTTATTATAAATCGCGAATGGGCGCCAAATGCACATTTATCTAACTACTGTCGAGAGTAGTAGGCTATCTATATAGTAATATATGGAACAACCAATATTACTGACAGAATTCATTGAAATGATTTAACGACCAGATGCATACAGAAACCAGATTCATATAGCAAGCACCCCCCCCCCAGAAGTTGCATCGATTACCCTATAGTGTAGGGCTCAAAATCATTGTTTATCCGGGCAGGAAGGGGCTGAAAACATGTGCTTTTGGTCCCGGTTACACAACACGTAGCCACATACTCCTGAACCGGATCGTGACCACCTCTGGCCCATTAGCATAGCTTTGCTAGTGTGACGTCGTAACTCGTTTTAAAATCCACTGATGGGCGCTAAAGACTGTCCGGAATTTGGTTGCAGAAATATGGTAACCCTAGAATATACCCAGGACCTTATTATTTTATATCAATTTATATGTACACTGTACAGGTACGCTTGTATCGATGATATTTACTAAACGATGTTATATATATTCATGATAAAAATTCCCTGTAATAACTCTTATACTGACAAAACCGGTGATATGATCAGCGTCAATATCACGATTTTACTATACTACTAATAATAATACAGGGGTCGTAAGCAAAAAACTCATGATACATATCCAACGGATTCCGGAAACGTTCGATTTGACATGATCCAAAAGACACGTTAATACACCTTTGTGCGCGTAAATCACAGCATAATTTCAGTAATTTCGATTCTTCATTTTCAATATAATCTCTACCTGTGTTTTGCAACCCTTGCCTCTGCTGCAATGTGACATCTTCATGCATTGCACAGGAATAACGATTCGACTGCATTACTGAAATTTTAAAAATTTACTCCAATCTCGCCATTTTCCTTCGGGGCAGGTTGCTCCCCGGATTATGTGTGCATTTACCAGTTTTTCCGTGAATGAAGAATTCTAATATTATGACCCCATGCGCATTTTTATTAGTGACTGTCACGGAGGCAAAATCCTATTACACGGACAGTAAAGTGGGAAGGGAATCAAGGCTGAGCGAAAAAGTATACTTTTTTTAGTCAACCGACCGCGAAGTGGGAAAAATTCACTATTTTTTCAAGATTTATCTCCGGTATTCTAAGTTAGAAATCTCGAAAAAGTGTCCTCCTTTCCCGATTACAAAATATGGTAAACCTACTTGACTCATTCCCTTGATTGTTAATTCGTGCCAATATGTCGTATTCATTTTAGCCAGCTAATTGCAGTTACTGTGTGTGGTGTTAATGCATGCTTCCTGGTTCCATTATACTTTGCTTTCATTACGTTACCCGACGAGTGGTGTTGTTGTTCTATTTTGTAAGTTACTATATGGTGTATTTTCATGTTAGGCCAAAGTCAGAACTGTCTTCTGTTGTTCTATGCTACAACCATTCTCCCATACTGTATATAGTTGACTCGATTATCTCCCAATCACTTCGCTACAGCCTATAGCGTTGCACGCAGAGTTGTCCTATCAAACCTTTCAGCGCTTATAAAGAATGGGCAAACTGTGTCATAGAAATACCTGCATTTAGGTAAGACACCCACCGCTCAAACCCCGGTCATCTATTTAACAGGGATATCTAGATAACCCTAGTTTTACTGATCAATGTGCCGGCGGGGGAATCATCTTCCTAAATTAAATATTGCTGATACAATGTAACATAGTGTTACCATATTTTGGAAATCTGAAAAGAGGACACTTTTCTAAAATTTTCAGACTTGCCATACCGAAGAAAAATCCTGAAAAACATGTTAAATTTTCTCACTTCATGAAAGGAAATCCAGCTTTCCGGTTCACCTCCCGCATAACCCGCCGGAGTGTTACTGCAGTGCTGATTTACTACATCTCACTCAAATTTTACCATTTAAACAAAGTTCTCAAAAAAGAGGACAAAATCTCAAAGAAGAGGACAAATCCTGTTCAAAGAGGACGTATGGTAACGGACGTACTGTAACAGAAACTGAAATTTGTAAAAGCCACTGGTTTGAGACACCAGTCATTTTGATGGCGTGGGTTCGGATCCCACCCCTGCTACCACGCCAGAACATAGCCTGTATTCCCTATAAGCACCAAGAACGATGTCGTCTTACGACAGAAGTTTATTGCAGCAAAAGGAACCCAACACCGCTCAGAAAATTTCAAGACATTCAATATGATATCTAATATAGACCCGCTCAGAAACATAAAACTCACCCGAATTGAACCTGCTTCTGTACCCCCATGGATTCCTTTGGAAATTTCAGTAGACCTAAGTCTTGGCTCTAAGACCTTAAGCATGAGTGTATGTATCTATATACTTGTTTCTAATCTCCTAGGTTCCGGCTTGACATGAAGATCGTAAGGATCATATCGCCGGCACCCGTCTATACCGTTATAGAGGCAATTACACACTATTATTACTGTGTATGTGTTTTTGTTTTGTTTTGAGCATTTTTCATGCTTACTCATTCTGTTTATTCCGGTTGACGAAGAAATCTCTCTCTCTCTCTCTCTCTCTCTCTCTCTCTCTCTCTCTCTCTCTCTCTCTCTCTCTCTCTCTCTCTCTCTCTCTCTCTCTTAAACATCGAACACCCCGATGCGATCAGGATTGAGTGCGAGGAGTATACTACAATCATCATTTGGCTATATATAATGACGGTTGAAAAACTGGCCAGGGATGCGGTGCCAGCTACTACATCCCGACACTTGGTGTCTCTTTCAATCTTTCCTTGAGTAGTTTAAAAAGTGTGTACTCTGCGGAGCCTATCGCCATCAAGGAAAGCCTGTTGTGGGCATACAGTAGCTGTCCATTTTTACAGACAGTCAAAGTGCGACCAAAGCAATCGAACAAAGACTCAACGAAGGCAACATGGTTATCGATGACATCATTCAGTGAATTTCTCGCCTCTCGTCAAGCGGCAGCCGCACAACAATTATATGGATCCCGGCTCACAAAGGAATAGTAAACAACGAATTGGCAGATAGGCTTGCAAAAGCTGCAGCGAACATTGTCAACAATGGAATGGAAGAGATATCGCTGACGCTTAGCGAATGCAAGTCCATTATATCAGACTTCTGTCGCACAAAATGGCAAAAGGAGATACGGGATCAGGAATCGATCTCCAGATATGTTCGCCACGTGAATTTGGTCGGTGCAGCCTCCCAGCTACACGAACTGACTCAGCGTGAAAACTCTATCCTTATTCGGCTTCAAACAGGTCACTGTCGACTAAATGCACACCTGCACCGTATTGGTCAGCATGACAGTGGTCTCTGTGAACGATGTCATGTGCCCGAAACGTTAGAACACTTCATATTTACATCCACGCGTTACCGATCACAAAGAGGTTACCTACTCGGTAGATGTAATCTAGAACAACTTCCAACGGACCTTCATGTACTACTGAACAATCCTATAATGGTACATCCATTAATAGATTATGTGATATTGACCGGAAGGGGAATATAACCCCCAATCAACCCTCCCACTCAGGCCTGGCGCACAAAGCCCTAGTTGCTGAGCGCCATAATACCCCATACCCACCCACACCCACCGCGAGTAACCGCTCTATAGGATAATTACATGATCGCGCCAATCAATCGTAATCAACGGACAATCGATTAACAGGAGCTGACGTTCGGCTCCGTTTCAGCACAACACAAAACAATATTGGCGCATGTACTAAGGGGAATTTTGTTGCAACGCAACCATGGAAACGTTTATAATACGTCCCTTTCTATTCACATACATACGGTTCCTACCAGAGAGTCCGCGAATACTGGCGGACAAGTGAATTCGCGACTCCGATGGACACCTTGTGACTGACGATTGGGGACAGACGAGGCCGCTGATTTTGCGTTTTGGTCGGAGGTCTCGATGCCGGGGATGCCGTTGTCACTGGGAACTCCACCAAAGCAGACTTGGACAACTAGATAATTCTAGTTGTCTAATTTCACTAAATTAGAACAAAATGCCAGCAATCTAATTTGTGAAATGTTTTTATGCTCTAATTCTAATTCTAATCTAATTTGTGAAATGTTCTTAATGCTTCAATTCTAATTCTAATCTAATTAGTGAAATGCTCCTATGCTTTAAATTCATTTCCAATTTGAATTATTATTTTCCTGAAAATGCCTTTGTCCGAGGCATTTTGCGGCGAGTTAACAAGAATATCCCTCTCGCGCAGTGCCAAGCTGCCATCGCCTTACTTACACAGTAGTTACTGTGACGAATAATAGCCTATTAGCATAGTAGCTTGTAGTCTGCGAACAACATTCTAGTTTTAAATACTTTATGCTAGTACAGCGCGCCGTGCTGATTTACATGGGCGATGCTCAAGCTAAGCGCAAAAGAATTAACATTAAAGTACTCAAAATACAACAAGAAATATCATGATCATAAACGTCATTTTATTTTGAACTATGAGCTGCACCATTGATAGATTTTGTGGTCAATGCAATAATTCACCATTTTCCAATTTTACTTAAATGTTTTATGTAAGAAAAAAAATTGTTTGCTATCACCATTTGAGACAAATTTCAATAGGAAATGTCAGGGAAATCAATGCAAACTTATCTGTTATGTTTGTGTAAACTGTTTTTATATTACTACTGATGCCACGTGATGTTCTTAATATCAAATTCAATTGGATTTGTTATATACAGTCGTTCAACAACGTCAAGGGGGAAACTGCTGGTAAGGAATTTAGTATACAGGCGAGCAGATTTGATCACAAAGAAATCCTAGTCATCTTGCTGAGTCTACCCAAAATAGCATCAGTTTTGAACCGGTTGTATCTTTTTGGAATAATTCATCTGTTGATAGAAGACTGTGCGACTTTGCATTAGTTTATAGATTCGATTAATCGCTCGGTGCCACCGACGAGGTGTGCAGGGCATATGTGTACCAAACTGGGCGAGCGAGTGGAGACCGGGAGCCGGGAATGTCTGTTTACGGCGGAACGATCTAGCAGGTCATGCGTCGCTGGATACGTTTTACGCCGGCAGTGTGAACTTCAGCTTCGCTTAGCTTAGCTTTGCTTAGCTTAGCTTCCACTCAGTGTAAACCGGCCTAAACACTCGTAACACTCTGTAGTTACTATAACCATAGTATTCTAAGAACACTATGCTACAACGGTGAAAACAATTGACAATGGCGACCTGAAACTCGTGAAGTGCGTGCACCCGATGACATTATGATCTTACTAATCCTATAATAAAATTGGGAACATAAAAATGACATGAAAATGCCCAAATGCAGGCAGAAGTTTAGCAAGTTTTAAGAAGCGATGGAGCGTGATCACGATACTAGAGAGATTTAAAGGTCAACTGCATCTCAAAAATGACTTTGCCTTATTTCGTACATTATGTGGTTAGGAATATGAATAAAATAATGAAAATTGAAAATACCTTATAGTTTTCAAGTAATTTAAATTATAAATCGAAAAGCCGAAAAACGGATATGAAATCATTCAGCTATGAAATGACGTCATGTAACTGACACGGCGAAAGACCTGGTAAACAGAAAGTTATTCATTCCTGTTGGGATTGATTTTGATACTGGAGACTGATACTGGATTTGATTGCGATTATGGAAGGTATGAAAAAGATGAGGCACGGAGGTACATCTTGTGTCGCGTATAGTTGTTCGAATACGCACTATTCGGTACCCAAAGTGTCTTTTCATCGCTGTCCAAACCCTAACACCGATCGGACAAGGTATTACGCCTGGGCGAACGCCGTGAAGACCAAACGGGCGGACTTCCATACACCGAAAGGCAAACTGTTTTTTTTTCATGCTCAGATCACTTTTTACCATCCTGTTTCAATGAAGTATCTGAGATACACAAGCAATTAGGCTATCGAGCACAGGTAACTCTCAAGCGTACTGCCGTTCCTACGTTATTTTCAGGCACCAGTAAAATTGTGAAAAGAAAATGTCGAAGGAATGCTCTTCTGAAGCTACAAAGTGTCCGAAATCAAGTGAGGGAAATGTATTGTGTCAATTAGTGCTACAAGAGTATAAGCAACCGATCTTGCGGTTGATGCAGCTGTTAATATTAAGTCAATTGTACAACTTTCTCACAATTTGAGTGCAACAAGAATTCGCCCTGGGGCCCCTAGCAATACTGATAGGCTACTGTAACGCTTTAGGCCACATCTTCAAAAACAAATGATGTAGAAGGAGCAAAAGGTGGATCACAGAATGAGGAACAGTCAGAGGAACATCTGTTTCCAAGCCCCAAGTCGTATACTGATAAAGCTGTTCAAGTACGGAAGCCTGCATGTCATGTTAGAAGCAAAAGTAAGAGTATAGTACCGATGATACAGTATTGTAAATGTTATATATGCACCTCTTAAGATGTTGGCACCTCAGTTGAATTGAAAAGCTTTGGATGTCAGGTCGGAGACAGTTATTTACCTATTGCTGGAGAGGATTATGAAGACTGTGAAAGTGATATCCATTCCCTCTCTATAGTGATGATAGCTTCCATCCAACAGAGTTAGATGACGAGTCAGAGTGAGTACTTGAACAGTGTGATCATATTTGTACGAAGTCTTCACTGAGATATTGATTTACAGGCATTCAGATTCAAAGGAATGTCTGGAAAATAGCAAGACCCAGTTTGTGATTGTGGACAGAAATAGGCTGATGAACAATTTTCAACATTGTCCAATGTGTCAATCAGAATCAGACGTGCAAGAGTCTGGTTTAGGTAGCACACTGAGAATCACGCAAGACTGCAGAAACTGCTCATTAGGGCTGTTCAAAAATAACCTTTTTTCCTAAATCATGTTGGCTACGTAATTAAATTGTTAGGTTGCCTTAAAAAACGACGCACACCAAATTTGAATTCATTCCAACCAATATTCGCGGTTTTCGTAGAGTTTGAAAATTTTGAATTTGCCCAAAAACGCAAAAAAATTTTTTTTCCATATTTTTCTGCCAACCCCATGAAATTGTTGGGCTGTCTTCAAAGACTATGCAAAACAAATTTGACTCAATTCCAAGCCGTAGAAGCGGAGTTATTCCAGTTTTTTGATGATAATTCTTGGATTATCCACCGATCAAGGATAATCGCAGAATTATCGAATAAAAACTGAAATAACTCCGCTTCTACTGCTTGGAATTGAGTCAAATTTGTTTGTACTTTGTTGTTGTGTAATTTTTGCGTTTTTGGGCAAATTCAAAATTTTCAAACTCTACGAAAACCGCGAATATTGGTTGGAATGAATTCAAATTTGGTGTGCGTCATTTTTTAAGGCAACCCAACAGTTTAATCACGTAACCAACAATATTCAGGAAAAAAGGTTATTTTTGAACAGCCCTACTGCTCATACTCCAGATATTGGCAAAGTCAGGAAGAAATTGGTGACGGCAAGATAGCAGAGGGAAATATGGCAGTATGTGCTGCAGTGTTTTTTAGTGGCAGTTCTCCTACGAAATCATTGCGGATGATGAAGATTGCTGGTGTAAAAATGATATCGTTAAAGACCTACTTCAAGTATCAAAATTTGTTTTTGGTGCCATCGGTTAACAAAGTATTTCAAGCCAAAAGTCGACAGGAATTCGAGAATGTTAAATCAAACAGGGTAACATTATCGGGAGATGGAAGGGCGGACAGTCCTGGACATTGTGCAAAGTATGGTATTTACACCATGATGGATATCGAAAGCCGGAAAATTTTGTGTGGAAAGCTAGTTCAGGTGAAAAATGTGTTTTGAAAACTTGCATTTCTCCTTAATTCTTATTTGTATTAATTTACAGTCAAATGAAGTAGCTGGCAGTACCAAAATGGAGAAAGAAGGATTTATTCGGTGCATGGCTGTTGTACAAGAAGAACAGCTGAACGTCGCGGAAATTGTTACGACCGGCATCCACAGATTCGAAAGCATATCAGAGAAACGCATCCAGAAATAAAACATACATTTGACACATGGCATCTTGCCAAAGGTGAGACTGGCTATCTATTCTAAACAGTCATTCTTTTCTGTTCACACATCATACACTCCACCAGGCCTCCGCAAGAAGCTGTTAGCACTATCAAATCGAGCTGACTGCAGAATAATTCGGCACTGGATCAAAGCTATTATGAGTCAAGTTTATTTTTGCGCACGCCGTGGTGATGTAGACCCGGATTTGTCATTGGAAATTTGGCGAGCAGTTGGTAATCATATTGTAAATGTTCATCAGCATCCCAGCAACCAGCAGTTTACTTCGTGCGAACATGCAGATCTGCTGGAACCAAGGTTATGGTTTCATCAAGGTAAGGTGATTTATGTTGTAGTGTAGATGCAGTTACATCCTATGAAAAGGAAACAAAATTGCTCCATTCAGCTTCTATATATTATACAACATATAGGCTCAAGTTTAGTTACAATGAATAACATCTTTCATTCTGTTCTTTACCATTATGACAATCCATTTTCAGATTCATTAGCATATGAAAGGGTTTGCGATGTTCTCTACTCCACTCGCATGGAAAATGACATACGCCATCTATCTCCGAATGGAAACACTGCTGGAAGTGAATCATTCAACGCCCTCCTTAATCATTTCTGCCCGAAGTTATATCACTACCACCATAACAGTCAAAAAGCCAGGTACCTTTCATTGTCTTGGTTATTCAAAACAACCTATATCAGATTTTGGCATAATTACTAGCCTCATCAATATTCATTTTTGTAGGATGCAGTTGGCAATCCTACACTTCAATGAAAATTGCGCGAAAGCTCAGAAAATGTCAAGGGAAGGAGCGCCGCGGTACTGTGTCAAATATCCAAAGTACAATGAACGGCGAATTTACTGTCCACAAGATACTTGAAAATTCAACATTTGGTAACTGCCGTTGATCTGACCGCGTCATAAAATTTCGTCACATTTTTATGCCTGTTCTAGATTACTGCAATGAGCTTGTCGAAGAAGTGCAAGCACTCATCAGAACTGGGCCAGAAACTGTTGAGTTAAGCGATTCCGCTGAGACCGTTCCACCTCCTCTGACTAGCAGCATAATAAAAATTAACAGAGAGGAAGCTATTGCCCGACATAAAACCCGATATGCTTCTCTGCCTGACACAGTCATTATTTTGGTCTATTAGTTATATGCGTTTATTATTAACAATAAAACTGTTTATTCACAATGTGGCGTTACTGAACTGGGATCCTTTGTAAGAACTTGACGTAAATGTTGTTCGGACAGTAGTAGCAACGCATGAAGGCAGGATTTTGCCACAGAATCCCCATACCCAGCGAACAAAATTTCTGTAGGCAATACCGTATGTCTCAGCTTCCTGGAAAGTGAAAATAAGTGTAATAGTGCGAGAAAAGTACTTGGCAACCAAAACAGATCCCCGTCTCGCTCCTGCATCGAACTTGATGTTAATATCTCCAATACGTCAACGTCAAGTAACTCTCGGAACCTCCTTACAGCCCAAACTTTCCCTTATAGATGACATAAGCTGGCAACATCCACACTGACACCTGCTACTCATGATATCAAGATACATGACTGAAACGAGCAATTGCACTAGAGACCGTAGATACCACTGTAGTTAATGTAGTCTCGACTAGCGGCTTACGCTGAGCAAGCTAGGCTGATCATACTCAAATGACCCATCATATGAAGCTGCAAGGGGTCCCATTGACGTGGGATCGAGCGCAGCAACACCTCAACCGCTGCCGTATTTGAACGTTAATTTTATAAGTATAAGTGCAAAAATGATACATTGGACATCCGAGTACTCGGACTCAGTTTCATAATCAGTTATGGCGAATCCGTTACAATGGAAACCTCGGCCATAACTGACTAGAATGAAAACTGCGAGAACACAAACAGCCGCTGTGACCGGTGGCGAGAAGATGTGTCATGTAGGCCTACTTGACGTCACAATGCACATTCTGCTTTTTCTGTAAACATACCAATATTGGGACTTTGAGTCAAAATTACGTCAATTTCCGATTGAGTTGAAACACGGAAAGTCGGTAATTTCGGTATGAAAAAAAATTCTGAACATGATTCCACAAAGTTGTCTATGAAGATGCAGTTGACCTTTAAGCATATAGTGTTCTAGGGTGGTGTAGACACTAGCGATCGTTCCGCTTCGGCAGTTTGGGAAGGCTGTCGCCAAGATGCATTCTCTGCCGCTTGAGCATAGGGAAAAGTTGTGTTCTAATCAGATGCAAGAAGCTAATTGGTTAGCGCGGTATGTTCTCTGTGCGCAATTCTTTATGATGAGACATCAATTTCTAAATTAAGATGTCAAATTTTGCTGCCGGTAAGGTTTTTCAGGCAGTGTAAGCGGCATGTTATCGTGTTATATTGCAACTGGAGTAACCTGTCACAGCTTCCTAGTTAATGTTATCGTCATCATGCTATATGTATGCCAACATGTCTGTATGTCATGTCAGGCAAGTAATATATCCGACGATACTATAATTTTTCAAAATGTGACATGTGGCTGGTACCAAGAATCCTGTCCGTACAGTGAGAGACAGAAGAATTGCAACGTTAGAGGAATTTTTTGAAGAGCTACTGCGTTGAAAGATGTGTGTCAGTTAAAAGAATTCAGCCTTATTTCTTCTATGACATTGATCACTTACATGAGGAAGTGGAATAATTCGGGCAGCAGAATCATACATTGTCCAGCAGAAACTTTGTCTTTTTGTGCGAGAGGCTTCTTCGGGAGATGGATTTTGTGAGGTTCGACTACAGAGGATTACCCTACTGACGAGAGTGCCAGCTGAAAATATTTGAGTTCATTTCAATACGGGCATGATGTAACACGTAGATTCCTCGAAAATCTATTCAGCTACCTTGGTACGGCTATATCACGTGGTTCTTAGGAAAATTTGTAAATGTGATGAAAACTTTTCCCAAATCAAATTTATACTTTTCGAAATCCATATTGTGAAAAGGACTTTTGACTGAAAACTGTTCCAGGTAGAACTGGAAGTATTCCAAGGGTTGCCGGTGAACTCGGACCTCGGTGAACTTGGCCTTACAAACTCGACCCTCGGGAAACTTTGTAATAAAGTATATTAACAAGCATTAATATGAATTATTAAACTAATAATGTTATTATCAACTGATTTGTCAATCTTGTAAGGAGGTCAGGGCATGCGTAGATCACGCAGTCACGGCGTGATCAGATCAGGTGATCACGGATTGCGCAAGCGCCAAGCGCGGGAAAGAACGCGACGTTCACATATCGACCACGCGTGGTCGGCTCAGTGTTGAATTGACTTGGAGAGGGGCGGACGTGCGACGTTCGACATCCTCGTATCTGTTCATGACATCGCATTGTACATTATGTGTGACTTGTTCAGATGAAAAATATATCCCAACGATTGCACACATATCAACCACGCGTGGCCTGCTCGTTATTGCAACTGTAGGTTGAGGTGGGGTGTTAGGGTTGGGTAGGCTAGGGGGAAGGGAGTCATCAGGGTTAGGGGAGTGGGACATTAGGGTTGGGGTAGGATATTAGGGTTGGGGTGGCATTAGGGTTGGGGGAGGGAAATATTAGGGTTGGGGAAGGGGGACATTAGGGTATGGGGTGGCATTAGGGTTGGGGGGAGGGAAATATTACGGTTGGGGAAGGGGAACATTAGGGTTGAGGGAGCGCGATATTGGGGCGGGGAATATTAGGGTTGGTGGGGGGTTAGGGTCCAAGTTGGGGTTAAGGAATCCCAAGATTAGGGTTAGGGGAGGAGGGACATTAGGGTTGGAGTAGGATATTAGGGTAGGGGAAGGGGATATTAGTGTTGGGGAAGGGGGATATTAGGGTTGGTGGAGGGGATAGTCGGGTTGGTGGTGGGTTAGGGTTCAAGTTTGGGTATCCCAAGATTAGGGTGCCCTGACATGAATATCCCCCAGTCATATTATCTAGGGTTACCATATTTTGGAAGTCTAAATAGAGGACCACATTTTTATTCATAGTTTCGAAATCAGTGTGACAGTCACTGATATTTTCTTTTAGCTGCAAATACGGCGGCCGCCCGAGGAAAACAGCCGTTTTCACACCATTAACTTTAATTTGGGACCACATCATATTTAGAGCGCAGTTCCCCTTGAAGTTGATATGGCCGCAGAAATTGGCTTTTTTGGCAGTGGCACTACCACTTTATACAGCTCAGTGCTACTCACCAGATTTGGGAAAAGCGGATTTGTGAAATTTTGGCTGATTTGGATTGGATTAGGAATTGAGATTTTTTCTGAATGGATTTGGATTAGGATTGCATTTACCGATTTTCGGTAAATTGATGTCCTGTGGGGAATGGCGACAACGTTTCTCGTCATACCAAAGTTACTTCATGTATTTTGGCACTCATTAGGCGTTTTATTTCTTTTTACAGAATTATATGCATAAGATGTAGCCATGTAGGCATTTTAAGTGCAGTCGACGAGCATGTCCACATTCAAGTCGAAATACAAGCAATTACTACTAAATAAATACAGTCCATCCTCAAGATTACCGGATCACGACTGACCTATCGATCTCGCTTCCCATGACATGCCGCCCTATTTCTCGTCGCTTCCTTTTCCATACTATCTTCTTTACTTTCATCCAGTGTGCATGCCTCCTCTTTACATTGCCTAGGCCAGTGGTTCCCAACCGGGGAGGAATTCTCCCCTTGGGGGTGATTTTGAAATTTTTAGGGGGGAATCTGGCTTTGGCATTGTATCGGAAGATACACTGGGTTCACAAGATTTTTACATTTTTATGGTATAGAACTGTTAAGTAGAAATTAGTTCTTTACAATTGTATGTTTCTTTGGCGGATTTCTAGCTATAAGTATATATGTTTAAATGCCTACCGTAGCTATTACACCCCATGATAAAGTGAGGTTCACGAGACGATTTCGTTGGGTCTGCGACAGCCTACGTTGTAAATTGCTATGATTGAACTGATAAAATTGCTAATAAAACAATGATGATGATGATGAAAAAAAAGTGGAACTCCAAGTTTGAATTGGATTATGATCAGGATTAGGATTCGAATATACAAGATTCCTGGATTAAGTTTAGGATTAGCTTCGGATTTGGATACGATTAGGACATAGAAATTTCAAATCCGCTCATCTCTGCTACTCACCGATTACGGTGGCTGAGAACTGGCAACACAGTTTCTGAAGATCAGTTGCCGACGAGCCGTTTGCACAATCTGCAACGTTTTCTCTGCAGAATCTACTAGCTAGCTCTACTAGTTATCCTCTTATTGCTAGCACTAAACAAGATGAGTTTGATTTACAAATCCGAACTGAACTTCAAAATGACATACTATTATGGCAGACTAACCGACGGCGCCCGCAGAATATATTATGTTTTCGAATTCTAGCCAGAGTGTATATTGCAATTTGCATTTCTTTTTCATATAGCGTTTGTGTGCATATACTTCTAGTCGATGATGAACGGTGGGATTCGTCAAATAATAAAAAGCTTTAGCCAAGCAAATTTGTATGGGTGAGTTGACCAAAATAATTGCAGCATTGGCCTCCTGTATGGAATCGGTGTCCTGTGCTCACACCATGATTTATTTTTTAAATATTTTTTATCAAGTTACTTCAACTTGGAAATCATCGCTGCTCACCTGATATATCAGGCAAAAAGGCTAGTGATTCCAATCAGGATTGGCCTCTGCTCTTTGGCCTAGCTAGATAGATACTACTTCTTGAATATATTAATCAGCACATATGACATAATTTATGTCACATAAATATATCTGTAAACATTTAGGTTCACATCCAACCAAGCACTAACGATACCGAGCTTTTTTGCAACATTGCATTCAAGCAAATATGGTAAACCGAAGAAACCTGCCAACTCCTACCTTCTTTTTCTTAAAGAGCAACACAGGGATGGGAACTTGAGTGCAAGTAGGTATAAATTAAACTGTAACATGCTCCATTTTCATTTTGTCTTAGGAATTAGGATAATTGTCATTTCATCATCATTGACTTATATACCGGAATTCATGGTTGCAAGTCGGAAAGTTGTGTATAAAGCATTACCTTGGTCCCTATTTAATGCTCCTTTTGTATTGATTTTAGAATAAATGAGTCACAAGTGTGCATAAGAAATATTTGCATTTTGTCATGTTGATAGAGGCCTGAATTATTCTTCAATTCACGTCACCGGTGCCTATAATCACGATTTTAGACAGCTTGTGATTTCATTCTACCAGGGAAATGTAGATATCTATAAGCTATATCTATCTATAGCTGTATTTATTTATACCATTCTATAAGCTACCTATGCGTTCTGAGACTGATCACT
Organism: Botryllus schlosseri; assembly: GCF_051294905.1. Taxonomy (NCBI): domain Eukaryota; kingdom Metazoa; phylum Chordata; class Ascidiacea; order Stolidobranchia; family Styelidae; genus Botryllus; species Botryllus schlosseri. The sequence continues at coordinate 18,259,640 of NC_137245.1, read as the reverse complement.
TTGAAAAATTCGCATTGACCTTGGATTTACTTTTCAGCTCAATTTACCAGCTCAGTTGCTCAAAGATGGCGCGCAATGTCACCTGTTGAAAAGCAAGTAGGTTCTCTTCCGTCTATGAGAGAGTCTTCTGTTCTGTCAACAACATCTCTAAAATATGCTATGGAGTATTTTTTATGATTATGCACATGTCATTAGTTAGCTGTTTTCTTCTTAGTTGTCATTCAACTTTTCTCATGCGAGGGTTGCCATAGCAGATCACGTTGTAGTTTCGATAAGGTTTTATGCTGGATAACCTTCCAGGTGCAACTGAACCCAGCAGGCATACTTGTATATATTGTGCTAGAATCCATAGATCCGGCCACAAATAATAAAATCTTGCTGCACACTATTTGCTAGTAGTTTGGCCGTACCAGAAAAAGTATAAATCCGGCTCCAGCCAAAAATATAAAAATCCGTTCCATAGTTTCTGGCGTTACAGGTCATATCGTCATCTCCAGTCAAATTGATGTTTATATTTTATGAATCAATAAACGTCTGTCCGTCTGTTTGAGTCCTTGCCCCACTCTGCCTCGGACCTCATACTGTACTCAAAGATATGTTTAGCTAAGAGCACGGCAATGAGAAGGACACATTCATGAATAATAGATTCTGAATCAGTATGGCAATTCCGCAATAGAACTGATGTCATTTCAATGCTTAATCCTTCAGCTACATAGAAAATTATCTTGGAATTTTTGTCAGTTCTGGACAGCATTAGCAAAGCTATATATTCGCGTTACAACAATTTTTCAGCCATTCGTAGATCAACATAAGGAACTCGCGTCCCAGTACCGCAAAGATTTGGAAGCATTTTACTCCTCTCTAACTGCGACCGAAAGAGCGGAATATTTGGACGATTTTAGGCAGAACAAATTGAAGCGACAAAAGCGAATACACAAGAAAGTAGGCAATTGAAAAACCAGTTCTTCCTATCGCAACAGCTGGTTAACGGTCACGTTTGCAGGAAAAGAAGCTGACGGACCCTCCGAAACGAGGCCGCAGTGCATGGAATTACTTTATCAAATCGAGGTTCAATGCTGTGAGGGTAGACTCTTTAAGGGAAGCTGCTGATGTGCTGAAGGATGCGACCGCATTGTGGAACAGTATGCTTCCAGAACAAAAACAAGTAAGTTGTCATAATATTAGAAGTTGGAGGAGCGAAACCTACTACTTCCAGATCCTCGCATTGAGCACTGTGCACTTCTCTCATCCCTACGTCACTACGATTCAGTGACATCATTGTTGAAAAACAATTTTCATCCTGTTCAAGCCCATGCTTTCAATCTCCTTGCAGACACTGATATAATGTATCGGATGGATGTGAGTCGGAGACGACACGTGACAAAATTTAATAAATGTCATTCGAGAGTATCCAACGCAATTAGTACGCTCCTTATCATATACCAGGAATATCACTCGTTCCTCCAAAGTTGTCAGGGTTGTAATGACCCGAATGACTCGAGTCACGATTTTTTAGTTACTCGAGTCATTTTATCAAATGGGTAAAATGACTGGACTCGAGTCAATCTGTGTATTGACTAGATCTTTACTCGAGTCATCGTGCATGACTCTAACCAAGTCATATCATTCGAGACTAAAACGGCCAAGGCGGACATTTCATCCAACTTCAAAGAATAGTATAGTCACCACATATATTGGTTTTTCGTATGTCAGTCCTGATACTTGGAAAATATGGGCCAGAAACTGTTGAGACTGAGGAAAATTACGATATTATGAAGGCCAGTCGTTTTATATCACTCGAGCAGAGTTGAAAATAGTAGGTTGAACTGGATTGCACTCAAAACTTAACAGTGAACACGATGACTTGGACTCGGACACGAGTCAAAACACTATGACTTGGACTCGACCCTCTACTCCAGTGGTTCTTAAAGTATGGGTCGCGATCCAAACATAGGTCGCGAAGGGTATAATTTTGGGTCGCGACGGTACCAGAGCGGTCCTTTAATATGTATGTAATATTATTTGAGGTCATTGCAACATCAAAATATGTTTGCTTTTCGCGCGATTTACTGTAGTTGGTTTGAGCATATCAGAGGTCACTGAGTTTGGTACCACGGCCAATAAGCGATACACGCGGAGAAGTCGCCACCACAACATGACTTGATCATGAAAATGTGCCGACCTTTGTATTAAACAAATTGGTTTGAATTCATGATAAGATTTTTTCAACATTGGTTTCTCTGGAAAACACATTCGGAGACCTGGGACGCTTTAGTGTAGAGTTGCATAACGAGCGGTTGCCGGTTTATGAGGCCAAAACCCGTCCACGCTTGGAGACATGAAAATATGGCGTTGGGCCAACATACGGCTGGTCAAAGTGCGGTGCCAAAAAGTTCGGTGGCGATAATTGACCGTCGCTGGGTGGCCAAACCCTTCGTTATTGATATAATTGGTCGGCACCCAAATGCATTCATTTTGGTGTGTGTTGCTTGGGTCGCGAGATACCACTAAAAGTCAGATTTGGGTCGCGGTCTAAAAAGTATAAGAACCACTGCTCTACTCACTGACTTGTACTCGTACTTGACTCGGTGGTGAATTGAAAATGACTCGACTTGACATGAGTCCAAACTAGAAAAGTGAGATTGACTTGTGACTTGGTTACACCAGTGGCCTTGGTACTTTGGTAGAAGTAAGACCATAAATCGCTACTCAGTACTCAATTACAATTAGAAATGGGTATTTCAAAGATATGGTAAAACTACTTTAAGTGAAAGCAGAAATGCAGTTCCGGAAAGTAGATTGGGTAGAGGGGTCGCATAGTTTAAGCAGTTGATCCACTGGTGGCTGCATTGAGAATTGCAGAATGCATATTTGCAACAGGTGCAAAATTGCTAGCGACACCAAGAACGGTGTACTCTTTGAAAATATATTTGGTTACCGCGATACAATCGTGGACTAATTTGCCCAGTTGCTAAGACAATTTCACTGATGAATGGAATGCAATGCAAACATATCCCAACACTACATTTACAAAATCTTCAGGGGATAAAGTATTTAGTTTTTCCTAAAAATGTGTTGAGTAGAATTAGAAGGTACGAATGCCCCCTCCATGTGTTCAGCATCATCATTCTTTTTCATTGTGCCGCAATCGATATTAGTGATGCTGTTATTTAAAAAATTTCGTCCCCCCCAATCTTCATCCTGGCTATTATAAATAACATTAGGGTCGAGGTTAAGCCACGTTCATCAGAGCAAATGCTCGTGAAGTAATTTCCGCTGATATGCCAGTGGCGTGGCTGGCGGTGGTAGTCCACTAAGCAGTCGGCGATTCTTGCTGCAGGATGTATTCAATTACCGTGATACAGGGTGTGTTTCACTAGGCTCTTATTACAATTTCACTCATTAAAGGTGAATAGAAGTGAAAATTGCACATAAGTAGTGCAAGTGGAAAAATCTACTCGAGTAAGCATAAGTATTTCGTTAATGACCACCTCTTGTGGGCGGAATGAAAATTTTGCGATTTGCACAACAGAGGGTGGAGATCATAAACTCGGCTAATCCGTGAGACTGCTAATCATTAATGGCGGCGCATTAAGTTGGCTAAGTTTACGCGCGATGATTGCTCGAGGTGTCCCGAGTTTTCAATCAAGTGGTGTTTATTTATGTGTCATGATTAGGGCAAGTTTTTGTTGCACTAAAATCGCGAGAAAGTTGCATTTATTTTTAACGAAAGTTGCAGTAAAATGTTGCATTTATAATTTTGGTTGAATTATTAGGGTTTGAGATACCCCGAAGGCTCCGTTGTCTAACCTAGTTCCTGCAGAGCTGTCGAATTTGTTACTTTATTGCCGTTTAGCGCACGGTCTGACGCAACCGCAAAAAATTTCATTTTTCCGGCGCATAGCAAGAAAATTACGCAATGCGGGAATAAATTCCCATAAAAAGCCAAACGGCATAGCTATAACCCCCTCCCCCTAAAAACAAGTCATATAACACACCCCAAATCCCATAGGTCTGCAAACTTGACCCATGGCGTTGCAGAGAGAAACTCACTCTTGCCGACTTTAACAAAATCTCTGTTGATATATCTCTCTGTAATGTTGCGTACATAATTCGTAGATTGTCTGATTATTGCGAAGCCATTACCTAGAGGAAATATTTGTTACAGTGTACGCAGTTTGTTCCGGTTTGTTAAAACATGAGATTAACACTAACTTTATGCGCTACGATCAACCTTTTCATCATCATCATCATCATCATCATTTTCCCTCAATCCTGGGCTGTTCAATCCTGATGAACGCGATAATCGACTTTAAATCCAACTCACATCGTTGACCGCAATTTCGCGTATTTCAGCCCTTCGTGAACAAGGCGCGCGAAGACAAAGAGCGCTACGCGCGCGAGATGGAAGAATACGTCCTACGCATGCAGCGCGAGGAGAAGACGCATCTCCTGCCTTCCAAGTATCAGAAGATCGCGGAGCGACGGCGAGGTTGAGTGCGCGCAAAAGGGCGCTGTTGGCTCGACGTAGGCTGAATCGTCCGGTCGCGGATTGATTCACCTGACGACATACGCTCGCTTTTGTTATTGCACTGATGTGTTTTCAAAGGGTTCACGCGCTTTGATGTCTGCTGTCGAAGACCAGAGAAAAAGCCGCTTTTGACTTGTTTCCGACGTGCGTATCGATTGTTCGCCCGCCGTACCAGAAGTTTCAATTGTCTTTCGATCGATTGCCGAATAGCCGTGGCGTAAACGAGAGTGCACAGTTTCGTGAAAATGTCTACTTTTTTAACTGTAATCCAATTACATTCAACCGCAAAGAGATTCTTGGCTTGGAGATTGTCAGGAACGAATAAACACGTCGGTCTCGCTGCGTAGTAGACGCAGGGTGATGCCAAATTGCCAATTATAGTCAAGTTTGCGAGCACGAGTTTGCTTCATGATCAGATTGAAAGGCGTGGTGGAGGCTGCGACAAGCCTCTGAATCTTTGTCTTTGTGACGTCATAGGACTTTGGAAGTTCGTCTGTGCGGGTGTGCGTTCTGTGGTACACCAGGGATTTTCAATATCCACCGATTGATGTACGAGTGACTATCCTAGTTACGGGGTGGATACAAAATGAGATGCAAAATACAGATATGTTATCGGATGATATTTGTAGTTATTCTGCTTGCCAATGAAGTTTGCAATGCAACGTCACAGACCGGACGTGCCTCTTGCTGTCGTCTTCAGGTCACATTTTCGATCTATGGATTCGAACCAAACTTTCTTCACACATCTCGTTCAAGTTCTCTACAACTGACTACATTGCTATTGATTTTCCGAGGATAACGAAGCAAACTAGATCATCTGAGCGCCCAGTGGGGACTTCGCTGAGGGCGATCGACCACACATCGTTTGCAGTTAGATGGAAGTCTTGTGATGCAGATGGAATAACTCGTTAGATTGATTCTGTGGTGATGGTTGCTCCTAATTAGTTACTGAAATGTGCGCTTGATGTCTGCTTGCGTTATCGAAAGCGTGAGGCCAGTCGGCTATCTTTCCGGCGAATATATTTGCGACTGACTTGCCCTTGCCTGGGTGGTTCACGATGCGCTTGAAAGGAGTTCTGAGTCGTAGCGGAAAGTGGAAAGTGTTCAGGCGCCTGAGAAATTGAAGCGAATTCGATGAGACAAATTCTTAAGGAGTCACGCCACATAGTCTCTGTAATAGATCGTAAAGGCGGGTGTAATTGACCAAATGATTTGAACTAGATAAGCACAATTTCACATGGTTACCACTTTTTAGCAAGGTGTCGAGATGAGGCCCAGGATGGGATTTGATTTGAGTCGCCAAACGGTTGCTAGTGAATTCGGCACTTGTTGAATCCGGCATCGAAAATGTAATGACTATATAATTATTATTATTATTATGAAATCGATGCATATAATGCATTAAGAAATTAGAAATTTTTATTTCGCTGAATATGAGCGTGAATTGCGGTATACGACACCTGGTGAATTCGGAACTTGGTTGAGGTTTACGGTAAGGTTAATGCTAGATGTTATGTTGGGTTTAAAGTTTTAGGTTAGGGAAGAGGAGGCTAGAGTAAATGCGAAACGTATAGAGCCTATTGTATCGTGGGTGCTTCTGTGATTGCCATTAATTGACAACATTGTGATAACCGTGTAATACCGCTTACTTCGTGTAGGCCTATTTGAAAGCTCAGTCCAGGATAGCTGGAAGTGGCATTGTTATCCCTTAGATTTCTTCTTGTTTCAAACCATTCGGTCGATCGTCGCGGTATATTCACGTCGCCGCGAAATCCAATAAATGCAAGACAATGAACGTAAATTACATTTCAACAGTAGAATCTCACGGGAATATATATAAAAAAAACGAATCAGACTTTTGTAACACAGGGTGTTATAGGACTATATTGTATCGAGAATTACGTGAGTTACTTGGAAGATGTCATGCGAGTCAGTTACTCCTCCATCATGTAAGTGCAACCTATTCTTACGCTGTGACTGTGACAAAACATTATTACAATAATAATGTCTGCAGAGAGATAGATTTAATAGAATCTTTGTGATGAAAACATGTGTAGGCCCTACATAACATAACATAACATTGCCAAAATATTCGTGTATGTTGTCTATTCTACAGTATAAGTACATCCACTTCAAAGATCAACATCAGAAAGAGCGTGTCCGTAGGAATTTTGCCATCGGTATATTCGTAAACAAAGATCCGACAAATCGGCACCACTTGAAAACCAGCGCAAACCTGTTTTTACGAAGGTCTTCATTTCCATAAATGTATATAAAGCTTTTCGATATTGACTTGCTACGTGGTGGAGAGCATATATGTGACTGTAACTTTGTGCTATTAACATATCTAACGGAACCTCCCACTCTTGTGCCTTATTTGTAAATAGAACCGAGCGCATGATGCGCATGATGCATGAAGCGCAGTAGTATAACACACCAGATCAAAAACACTTTTGATCATCAGCAAGAAAAATTTGAGATGCACAGTGCACACCTACAGGCATAGCTAAGATGTCAATGGTAGGGTCAGTTGATAAATTTCCGGGTGTAGGTATGAATAAGCTTTTAGCAGTGGCATATGACACAGGTCTGTGGAGAGGTAGGCAACACAGATTACGTTGTAATCTCAGTGTTTGTAATGTAATATCCAGAGGTGGTCAAAGTAGTCACCATCGCTGCTCAAGTAGAAGTAGAAGTAACGCCAGAATTTCTGCTCAAGTAGAAGTAGGAGTGGTGGTTCACAAGTAAGTAAGTAAGTAAGTAGGTATTCTACGCTTATTTTTCCCTACAAAACTGAAAACTGTCAAGTAGAAGTAGTCTAAAATCATAACTACTTAAAAAGTAGTGTGAGTAGACAAAATCTACTTCAAGTACTTAAAAAGTAGAAGTACTTCGTTACTGACCACCTCTGGTAATATCAAAGGATCTTTGGCCCACTGGTTGCGCTGGTGCGTATATCCAATTACCCACCGCCATGTCAATACGGATGTGGCCACATAAATGTGTCCATATTATAGGATTACCACATTTTTGTGACTCAAATTCCGGGCCCTCTTTAGCGCCTACTAGCGGGTTTTACAATGAACTATGAGCATTGAACACAATAGGTCCTGAATCAGGCCATCTCTAGTGTGAGCTCTGGTGATTGCAGGGATCTGCAACAGATTTCTTCACTGACCAGATTAAATCGTCTGGCCGGCTGTATCCGACCAGCCCGTGGTGTTTGTTGTACCTGCATCTAAACGACATTACCTAACTCTAGGAATATACCATTATCTTATAACTGCGATTACAATTAGACTTATTTTAGTAAATGATGTTTATTTTTATTCATTTTTGATTGCATTTTTTTGCGACGTCGGTAGTCCCCATATTAAAATCAATATACGGTACGCTAAATCGCGCGCAGCGCGAAGAAAAATTTCAAGTAGCATAAATCTGCTTAAAAATAATATTGCTTATGCTGTTTACGAAATTTTTTAGTCCTTCAAGCCTTCCAAATTCCTGACATTTAGGCATATTTTGGAATTTCCTCCCAGACGCAGTTTTTACAGTGAAATTCCGGACATGTCCAGGAAAATCTGGAAGTATGGCAACCCTAACATGTTATGATTGTGAATATTTTGACGTCACTTTTGCATGGTTAATTCACATCGCCAATTCCGAATTCCATTTACTGGTTTACGCATATAACAAAAATCAAATTAAAACAAACATGTGTAAAACATGGCCTTCGTTTAAAACATATTTTTATTGTTATTTTTTAACCATGACGTCTCGAATCTTTAATGGTCACGGTGGATTGACATTGACAATTGAAAATATAGGGTAAAGATGGCTCCTTCGACGAAAGGGGCTTCCGACCACTGTCCTAAATAAACAGACCACAAATATCTTTAACCTGGACTACATCGTTATGCAGCACTTTTACGGTCAGTGGCCATCATCATCCGAACACCCATTCCGAACCTATGAACTATATCTACTTGCTGTAACGGTTGAACCGACGACGATTTCGAGGGTTCCAGCCACTCTACAACGTATACGTGGACTATATTGGGTGCAAATCGTCCGTAGGCTCTTACTACCCTGTTTTTCGGAAGTATTCACACCATTATGGCATAATTATACAACGTTGAAAAAAATTAATGGCAGTTGTTGCTGTTTAAAACACCGTTTGTTTTAAATGCAACCCTAGGCACGCCCATTAGCCTACCGACTATATTCCGCTGCAAAATTGTTCAAGTATAACTATTTTCAGATTTAGCCGCCCTGATTGCTCTTTTGGCTTTTCTGTACCGCTGCATCCGATACTTCATATCCTATCGTCAGGCAAGGAAGCGGGACTACCACAACTCTGGAGTCGGATGCCAGTTCAACAGACAGGAGAAATCGCAACAAGTGACAACAATCACAACTACGCAGGAAACCGTTTGAAAGGCGTTTCAACGACCACTAGCCTAGTAATAGGAGAGTCGTGCTGATCGCGTGAAGCATGAAACGCCTTACCCAGCAGGGATGCCAGGATGCTTCGGTAGTATTGACCAAACTTCAGTGTTGACCTAAATTCTGAGATGTTGAGACATGAGAGCATTAAATATTTTCGAATACAAATCCAGTGACTGATTCCTGATGGAATAACAAGTTCTCGGCCGGTAATAATTCTTATCGGATGAAAGGTGACACGTAAATTCGAAACCTCTTGGAACTGCTATCTGGTTTTGCGAACTTGCAAATCTCAATTCCACCCACATTCGGTTAGATCTATATTCGACATTCAACGCAAATTGATGTAACCGCGACAGGAGCCTAAACGTGGGCTACCCACCAACGCCATCGTCTGGATGTTTTTTTCATTGAGGAGGCGCGGTTCACAGACATGACATCAGTTTGCTAAGGCGATTGATGCTGTCAAAAGGATACCTGTATGGGAACATCAGAACATGTTCGCATCCGAAACAAACTACAGTATTATAACTCACAACCGACATATCGCAGATGTGGTTGTGACGCCATTTATACTGATGCTCGCAGTTTCTTGTTTTTTGGTATTTATATTGCTCTTTATTTTGTGTATTATTAAGCCTACTATATACTCACAGTATTCTTTAACTCACACGGTTGTGTTGAGCTTGTTTTTGTGTACTACGAATATAAATAATAAAGACAAAATTTATTGAACAATCAAATTTTTTTCGGAAGCTAGCATTAGATGATTTTGCTCTATAGTAACATCAAACCTTGATATAGTTCATATGTCACCATAACTGACATGGAATTTCAAGCCAGGTCGCGACATAGCAAACCACAGCAAAATTGGTGATAGATCTCAAGTCCGCTCAAGATACTATAGTGACGAAGTAAAGATCGGATAGTAGTTTGGGTGGTGCTTGAAAATTTACCGTAGGAGGCTTAAGCCATATACTAGGCTTTATGGGTGATATAGAGATCATGATATTAGTTTTTGAGTATCGGTTTTGGGCAGTGGTTCTCAACCGGGGGTCCTCGAAGCATTTTCAGGGGGTCCGCGAAACCTCTCAATTTACAAAATAGTTGATATCCTAATTTGTATTTTTTGTTTATATTAGGCTTACCATATTTCGGAAATGAAAAAAGAGGACACTTTTTCAGAAATTTCAGACATGCAAAACTGGAGAAGAATTCTCAAAAACCGGTAAATTTCTCCCACTTCATGATCGGTTGACTAAAAAAAAAAAGAAAAAGAAAAAAGGTCATCACTTCCGCTCAGAGCTCAAAATCACGTTTTTCACTCCACATTGCTAGGTGGATGACTAAAAAAAAAAAAAAAAGGTCTTCTTTTCGCTCAGAGCTGAAATCACCGCTTCTCCCTCCGAAATACCCGCCGGAGCTTCACTTCTGCGCTAATTTGCGGCATATCACTCGCAATTTCCTCTAAATCTGACCTAAATTTTCAAAAAAGAGGACAAAATCTCAAAAAAGAGGACAAAAGGGCGTCCTCCGAGGACACTTTCAAAAAAGTCAAAAAAGAGGACAAATCCTCTTAAAAGAGGACGTATGGTAAGCCTAGTTTATATATATAGGTCTAGCTCTGTCTGCGTTCAGACTTAGAGCACCATCACCGAGGTGATGGAAGTATCCATCAAAAAAGAGAGCATCAAAGATTTAAGTTATAAATTAAATTTCCCTTGAAAGTGCTGCTTTTGAGAATGTCCTGATGTCGGTGTCGTTCCGATTGAGGACATTGCTCATCAGCGTTGCGGAGGGTCTTCCTTTTTTCGTTCTCCTTTCATCTTCAAACGTTATTGACTTCACGACACTGTCATTAGGTTTTCGAATTATGTGTGCAAGAAATTTAGCTTGTTGGTGATCAATGAATACTGAAAGGTCTTCAGTGCGACAGATTCTATGAAGATTCTGATTGCTAATTTTGAATGCGTGATCGGTTCCCCTTCGAGTGTAGCCGCCGTGTACCATTTTTCGCAAAAATTGTCTGTAGCAGACATCCAGGACGCTTCTTTGATTTTCCGAAAGAGACCATACACTGCAGCCATATGTGAGTCGACTTCGCACAAAGGCATTCAAAAATTTTATTCTTGTACCAATCCAAATTCTGAAGTTTCGAAGCAGGTATTTATAGGTTTGGGAAGCAGCATGAGCCGAGCTGACCCTATTATTGATTTCGGATATCCCCACATTCGTTTCGTTTAATTAGGAAAATCACGAGGCATTTCGCTTCTTTACTAGTAGAACTCACATAAGCAGAATGACCGTCTTGTGATGAAATAACCTGCTGTGCATACTCATTTTTGTTGCTTAATTGCCAATAGCCTATTGATACAATATTTTGCTGTACAGAGATGTTTTGTTGGGAATTGTGAAAAAAATAAACGGTTGGATTAGTAAGGTCAATTACGGTGATTTCGAAATGTTTACAAAATCCATTTTCTCCTGTGATAGACATAACCATTTTCCATCATAACTTCGAAATGAGCTGCTAGAGATAGAAATGAACAGGCTTGACGTTATATGTTCAATAAAAAAAACAATTGTTTGTAAATTTTGGGGCCATATTTGTTGCGATACTACCCAAGCGTGTCGTCGGAAGCGTTACTCGTTGTTATCACATTCGCCACCAATCCTTTGTTTAAATGGATTTTCAGCACTCGTTCATATCAAATCGAAGGCGCTGATTTTCAAGACACGATCACCTATTTCAAGAAATGCAGTTGTAGAATTCGCTTTGAAATTATAAAAGTCAACACAATTCCTACATAAATAGCACGGTGTTTTTTCAAGAAAAGTCATTTTGTCGCTTTTTATTACTAGCCTACAGTTATTATTTGCACAGGACAGATCACGATTGTACGAGAAGTGAGCTTAATTGGAATTGAAACTTCGGGAGATCCGCGGGGGTCCGTGGCGGTCCAAAAGGGGCCCGCGAAGACAAAAAGGTTGAGAACCACTGGATTAGGGTTTTAACATATTGCCTTTCTCGGCGGTCACAGAGATTCCTAACTGAACCCGCGCGACCTATCCTATAGGTTAATCCTGATTCATAAATCATATGATAAATTAATGTGTTACTAAAATTGTGCGGTGCTCCGAAAGCGACTGCACATTGCCAAGTCACCGTGAAAGGGTAAGCCGATTTTCTATGACGTCGAATATATCACGCATGAGCAATGAGGATTGAACTTATTGGTTTACGGCAGATCATCCGGAAGACTACGATCCCCCAGGCGAAATTCCGTAACTCGACATTAAACGTAGTGACATTAAAGTGAACTTTAAATATATATTCTGAACCCAATCGATAATGTTCTTATCGGGTTTGGACTTCTATTTGACAGTATTGTCTCTTGGTTATATCCGATGGATATATAATGCGTGGGTGAGAGTTATTAGATGCACAATGCATATCCGCAAGCAGGATTGAGGTTAGATTTGTGTGTCGTTCAGACTTCCGATGCTATGCATAATGCATACGCTACATCTGCATCCATAACCATCTAACACTAGTGTGCCTGCTACTTAGTGACAGAAAACCTCTTTCGTTCTGCTTTGCTTTCATGATTACTCATTCATGTCGCGGGAAGTGTACGTAGCTGCGCCTGCGTGATACAACATACATTTTGCTGTAAGCACTAAGCAGTCTGTCTGTAGTAAGTGAAATAGATTTTCGCATAAGAAACAATGCAGCTGTTAAGTGTTTATACACTACTTCTGTAGTTTTAGGTATCTTCACTTTAGGAATGGAATCCTGTCTTTGCAACTCATAACTTTGCCGGCGGAGAGCTATAAGTGTAGTAGGAATGACTGTCAATCTCTCCTCGTGTTTGGCTACTAGTGCTTATACAATATAGATATTTAAGTAATACCAACTGGATGGATATCTTGTCTAATCGTGGCATCATTTATATCGGTCAGAGATAAGACTGATAGAGCACAATAGAGGGAATAAGGGCTCTGTACAAACCAAGATGAAATGCGTCGATGAGTTGCCAGCGTATTATATTGTTTGCACTTCACTATAGCGTTGCCCATATACGTTATTTCATAAGCAGCGTTAAGTCAATCTTGCATAGTGAGTCTGCTCTGGTTACAAATATGGCGGCAAGGCCGGTTGTTATTAGCGGTCCATCGGGAAGTGGCAAGAGCACCCTGCTGAAGATATTATTCGGCAAGTTTAAAAATGCATTCGGATTTAGCGTTTCGCACACATCTAGATCACCCAGGGCGGGAGAGGAGAATGGGGTTCATTACCATTTCTCAACGAAAGAAGATATGAGACGAGAAATCAACGAAGGACGATTTGTTGAACATGCCGAGTTTTCGGGCAATATTTACGGCACGAGCAAGCGCGCAATAAAATACGTTATGGACAAAAAGCAAATTTGCGTTCTAGATCTCGAAGAGCAAGGGGTGAGGAACATTAAGGAAACCGATTTGAACGCGCTATATATATTTATAAAGCCGCCGTCACTTGAAGTGCTTCGCCAGCGGCTGGGCGGGCGCGGCACAGAAACGAAGGAGAGTCTCGAAAAGCGAATGGACACAGCGATGTCAGCAATCAAGTTCAGTGAAGCGCGCGGTATTTACGACATCGTGATTATTAATGACGATTTGGATAAAGCTTATGAGGAGCTGGAAAGCTTTCTGCTTACAGAGATTCCGTCCCTAAAAAACTTGCAGTCTCAATAGTCAGTTTAGAACATTGTTGTTTTCCGCTTTACCTCATCCACGTGATCAAACACTGTTAATGGGGGACACTTGACCGAAGTGGCATGGAAGAGGCTACGTATACACCTGCGGGACCAAATGCAATAGATGCCCTTTCTCCCGCATCAGAATTAAGTAATACCGACATTATGATATCATATTCATTGGTAGCGGTAATGTGACATACTGTCAGTGTCAGTGTTATATATATGGAGTGATGATATTGCAAAGATACTGTGACGCCCCCAACTTTTCATCCCGGAAACACCTATGTCCGATTCCCGAACATGCATCGTCTTATTCAGCATAGATGCCAAGAGCTCGGCATACATACTTTGTGATAGCCAGCCGTCGCATTGCTTCGCGGGGACTAACAACTGATGGCTGGCAAATCGGCGGCTCGGTACATCGCTCATCATACGTGAAACTGTGGGTTTTGGTATTGTAAATCCTCACTCGAAAAAGAGAAATCCATCAAGTTGCTACACGCAGCGGTACTGATATTATTCAACGAATTAATTATCATACAGAGTAATTGATTTGATGAATATATACGACTTTTCGTAAAAGTAAATTTACATTCATTATTATCTCGTGATGCTTATAGCTAAATATCCACTTTGTCCTATACCACTTCTTTCATATTACCTATATTTATATTAAGGATTCGCTGTAGTCCTAAGCGTGATACTTCTGAATTTTCATAGTTCAATATCTATTGAGGAAAGCGTCTAATACAGTGGTTCTCAACCGGGGGTCCGCGGACCCCTGGGGGTCCGTGAAGCATTTTCAGGGGGTCCGCGAAGCCTCAAAATAATTGATAACCAAGAAATTTGTATTTTTTAATTAGAAAAATCACGAGGCAGTCTCGCTTCATTACTAGTAAAACTCCAAAGCTCACATCAACAGAATGCCGATCTGAGGTGAAATATCCTGCTGTGCAGACTCATTTTAATTGATAAATTGCCAATAGCCCACTGATACAAAGATTTTGCTGTTTAGAGATGTTTTGTTCGGGATTGTGGAAAAAAAGTTGGATGAGTAACGTCAATCACGGTGACTTCGAAATGTTTATAAAATCCATTTTCTCCTGGAATATACCCAACGGTCTTTCCATCATGACTTCACGATAAGCTGCTATATAGAAACGACCAGGCTTGACGTTATATGTTCATTAAAAAATCTTTTTGGTCACATATTTGTTGCGATCATACCCAAATGTGTCATCGGAAGCGTTACACGTTATTGCCACATTCACCACACATATTTGTGGTACTGGATTTTCGGCACTCGTTCATATCAAATCGAAGGCACGTATTTTCAAGACACGACCACGTATTTCAAGAATTGTGATTGCAGAATTAGCTTTGAAATAATAGAAGTAAACCCAAGTTCTATACACGAATAGTATGATCTTATTTTCAAGAACGGTTATTTTGTTGCTGTTTATCACTAAGCCTACAGCTGTCGTTTGCACAAGACAGAAGACGGTTGCACGTGAGCTAAATCTGAACTTAAACTTCATGGGGGTCCGCGGGGGTCCGTGACGATGGGAAAGGGGTCCGTGAAGACAAAAAGGTTGAGAACCACTGGTCTAATATATACGTGCTAAGGGCAGTGGTTGTCCGATACTCCAAATAAATAGCGACAACCGTAACATTCGCGCGGTTTCATGGGGATTTGGACATCAGAATAACATAAAATAGTGAAAGTAAACCCGCTGCAAAACATTACGAGAAACGTTTAAGCGTGTAAGAGGGACATGTCTTCAATGGATTACACCCTATAGGCCAGGCATGTCAAAGTCAATTTGGGTCGGGTGCGGTATTCAGACCTTTTGATTGCGTGTGAGCCACCCCTGTCAAATGATGCCAAAATATTACCTCCGAATCCTTTGTTTTCGTGGGATTAGCAGCAGGCCCAGTGTTGCCTGTGTTGGGATGACTCGAGTCACCTTTTTCGTATGAATTGACTTGACTCGAGTCACTATGCTAAAATGACTCGACTTGACTCGGCGTATCAGAAATGTGGATTGACTCGTGACTCGCAGCAAAATTCACGAGTCAATTTCAAGTCATCAAGTAATCGGTGCCGATAATGATCACTGTATCTTGCTTATGGTCGGATAGTTCGCGAAACGCTGGTGTAACCCGTGAGAGCGACCAATCATTCAATGATCGTGCGTTTTACTAAGCCTCCAATGTTCTCTCACAAATAAATTGACCACAAACGAAGTAGTCGAAGCTTACAGCTTACCTTGTCGTAAACTAATAGTAAAGAAATACAGTAGCAAAATGTATATTTCTGTTCTCTGTTATTCCCTTAATCAAACCTCATGTTTTATTGAAATTGACTTCGAATATAGTTCATGTACTCCTCAACCATTATATCATATCAATTTGTAAATGGGTTATGTATTGCATCTCATCAATTCATTTCTCTATTCTCTATTGTGGCTGGTAACTATGCACTGAGCCTATGCAATTACTTGCGTAATTTAACAGTTCTACGTATATGCGAGCGATATAGCACCGTCTTCGGTGTACATTAACACTATATTAGTTCATCGGTTCAGAATAAATGACCCCTCGATCTGTATTTCAGACAGCTAGTAAATTGCAATGACGTAATCTTGCCCCATACTCCGAAAAAGCAACTTGACTTGAATGGTGACTTGACTCGAGTCACCTCCAAAAATCGACTGACTTGACTTGATTCGAGTCAAAATGTGCAATGACTCGAAATGACTCGTGACTCGAAGGTAGTGATTTGATCCCAACACGGAGTAAGCCTACTGTACTATATACCGTATACATCACAAAACGTCATAGATCATATTCATAAGTATTCTGTTATAGCATACCTTGATTGGCCCAGCGTATGCGCTGTGAGGAGGGATGTAGCTGTGAACGCGGGCGTTCCAAATTTGGTTAATATGATTATTGGATGAAGATTCTGGTTTCGAAGGATACGATTTTGAGTCACGGCAAAAAGTTTGAGGAACCTCCGCACTGATCCAACTATGGTTGCATTTAAAACAAAAATCAATTTAAAACAAACATGTTTATAACAAGTCCCTTGTTTAAAACATTTTTTGTAAGCAATGACGTCATGAATATTCCATTTGGACGTCATAGTCGATAGACGTGGATAATTGAAAATATACGGTAAATACAGCTCCTTTGACGATATAGGTTTCCAATCCCTGTCATAAACAGACATATATCAGACAGATATCTTTCACCAGGACTATACGTCGGCATGCAGCATTTTTACGGTCGGTGGTCATAATCATCAGAACATTCATTCCGTACCAATGATCTATATCAACTTGCTATAACTGTTGAACCCACTATTTCGCGGGTTCTAACGATCTCATATCGTATACTTCGGCTATGTCGGGTGGTAATCGCCCGTTGGCTCATGCAACATGTTTTTGGGAAAGTATTTACACAATTATGGCATAGTTATGCAACTTTAAAAAACCTATTTTTAAAAAAAGGCTTTTGTTTAAAACAGTAGCCCTAGATGCAACCCATAATCAAGAAGATCGGGATATGTGAAAAGATTATTCTTTCCGCACTTGACATATAGGCTGCTTTATAAGTGCACAATGCACAATTGCACATTTGATGATTGAGTTAGACCCATCGACTTTGCCAGTTTGGAATCTATTGTGTTTGAAGTTATGTAGCTGTGGTACCACAGATATTTGCATTGTATACTTTGAGGACTGTATCTTGCATACGACGGTTTATCCTTGACGTTTCCTCCTCTATGAATAACTAGCTAGTGGTTCATTTTCCCATGAAAACTCCGCAACTTTGGATGTCACGCCTGATATACCCTAGTTTGAGGAAAAAATTATTTCAAGTCGACACGCAGCCGATTTACTGTGAAAAAGATGATTACTACGTGGTTCATCACCGAATTGAACACAATCTATTTCTGTTGGCCAGTTATCGCGCGGTTGCATATCAGCGTTAGCGATAATAATTGGTACGCGTACATTGTACAATGCTGGCGTATCGTATATGCTTATTGCAGTGAATGACCAATGACCATTGACCATGACCATGCCAATATTAATATTAAGATCGTGATTATGAGCTTATATACATAAATATATAGCGTAATATAAAGGTTGAATACATGTGATTTACATTTTGAAAAATCCAATCAGCGGTGAATACACGAGCATGACTACAATTTCACTTTGTACGTGAATTACAATCATTGCCGGTGTAGGCTAATAACTGCCAGGATAAACACCAACCAACATGGTGTTTAGCACAGTTAGTGCCAATTCGTTTCCGAAACAGGGCAAATTACAGAAATTCGATAGTTGGCTATACAAGCTACCTAGCCTACTTCCTGCATTGGTCGATCATGAAAAGGATGTTTGAAAGTCATACGCAAGCCACAACTACCATTACTCTGTGGTGTGCATCGGTAACACTGTTCTGGTTTTTGCGATTGAGATAAACAACTAAATTTTATCAAAAAGTATTACCATTTCGACATTTTCTACCCACTATCGAAGCCCCGAAACCGCGATTGGACAGATGATACAGAAAAGCAAATTCTACGTGAGTCATCTATAAGTTGAACCGCGTGTTATATATACTAAAAAATCTCTATGGCGTGCAACGCGTAAGGGGATGTGCTGCCCGCGATTAATCAGAGTAACATAATTTTAGCAATATACGAGTCAATATGACAGTCGGTAGGTGGGTCGCACATCTCAGCGTTTACAACAGGGGCGGGCAACATACGGTCCGCCGACAGTTTGCGGTCTTACGTGATGATGACTGATGAGGCCCGCGTCGCCGTCTACAGGCATTTAGACGCAAACATTTTCGAGCATGAACATTAGCAAGACAAAGCGGCGTTCCACACTTGCAATACATCTGATGTTCACCGCATTGACGTAGCCAGGGGCAAATGGGGCCATGCCATTCTCACATTTTTCGAGAATATTCGTAATATCTATGAACAGTGGAATATTATCGGGCAGATGGATTCAAACTAAAAAAGTTCGCGCGATTTATTAGTGTCTTTAATTGCGTGTCTTCATTATAAGAATATAGTATCATATATACATCAGAATAGCCCGGGGCCGTTGGGTTGCAGGAGTTTTCAACAAAGTAATTAATAAGAATGAACCCGGCCGAAGTGAATTATCTGCGATAAGCTCATGAATGTATATTCTTATGCCATGATCAATGTTCAAAATTATAATTATACGTGCTGTAAATTTTTGAAGAAACCACTTGCTCATACACTCACAAATATCATTGATCAAATTCATTTATTTATGGAAAAGATTTTCGCGCTTCGCGCGGCTCTTCGCCCAATATACTCTGATTTTTAATCACATTGATATCACCGATTTGGGCTCGCCCGTGAATCGATTGCCCATCCAGATATAGTTCACAACTGCAGGAATGTGTGCGTCTCTTAATTAAATATACAAATGGTAGTGCAGGGTAGGACCGACGGATCTGTGGCGCGTTTTCAAGGGGGGGAGCTCTCCTAAACTCATAAAACAAAATCAGGAATCAGGCCCGCCTCATGTTATGTTCCCCTATCCGGCCCGCCGGATAGAGAAGCTGCCCGCCCCTGGTTTACAACAAGGGGTTCGTCAACAGATTGCAAATCAAATCAGAACATCCCAGGAAGATGGCACAGCCCAACATCACAGTCTTCACTATGACCAGATAATGGCGTGCAGTTCCGCCGTCGAACAACACCTAAGACACTCCGATTTTGCCAAATAGGCCCTACAATAACAGTATTGTCATCAGTAGCGTGATTTTTTTTTGACATGTCAAAATTTTGGCGTTAGGCCTTAAGTCAAAAATTTTTTGCAACCTACATTTCGTTTGTATCGTAGATTTTTCGCTGTCGGTGAACTTATCATTTGACACTTTACAGCTTGTAGCCTACTTTATAGGCCAGGGACGGGCAACATACGGCCCGCTGACAGTTTACCGTCTTACAGCTGATAGTGTGGCCTGCGGCCCTAGTTAGTCGAGATTCCCCACTACTTGCTTACTACGTTAAATTTTAGTGACTGTATGTTATTATTTACTTGTGTGCGCAGCATGCGAGAGTGTAGCTTATACGCGTAAGTTCGTCGAAGTGAGAAGACTTACATTATCGGGATTTACGATGTAGGCCTGGTCAACCCTAATGAATTGATGTCTTGGTAAATTTGAGGTACCGGGCTTATCGAAAGCCTTGAAATGTTAATTAAGGATTGCACTATACTGTCCTATATGGTGTGGAGTGTGGACACAGCGATATTGAACGGATCACTGCATTTGGATTACGTCATACTTTCTATTTGACCAAAGGCAACTTTACGGTCATTTTTGACCGGCTTACCGAGCGCTAAATTCGATAAAACGGGCATCAATAGAAATCTACTGCTGTGCTGATTACGAATATATAAATTTTATTCTGCTCATCGTCTCGGAACCCCCCAAAATCAGCCTCGAATTTTGCATTGTGATAGAGTTTGGCAGTGTTATCTTGGAGATGCATGCACGCATGCAGATACGCACGGGAATGCTACCAGAACGGGTCGTGCATTTTTCCGACCATGTGATACCAACAAACGAATCGGTATCAAATACTCGTAGACGGGGTCGACAGTCCCATTCGTACGTGGTGTAATGGAATGAATAGTCGGCTAATGATTCAACGTGGAAATCGTGAATAATTGACGTTGCCAAAACGTCCAGATTGCCGATGCTAGGCTCCTGCATCATGTTCAAAACGGAAGGTGGCCCACGCGCCCCCCCCCCCCCAAAAAAAAGTTGAAAACCGCTCTACTCGTAGTATTTTATTCATTTATTATAGGCTAGTTTATTCCTCTTACCGCGCTATTTTCCGTTTTATAGTACAATTCAAGCGCAATTGACAACATAAATCCACCGCAACTCCTCCCTAACTCGCCTCACCGTTGACCAAATTAGCAGAAAGCCTTGCAATAATAAGATTTGTATTTTCGTAAGATCAGAACGAGAAAATCGAAAGGAAACCAATATACAAACGGCAGAATATGACAAACTTCACCGACGACAAAAATAAGCATTATTCTCTTGTTAGTAGTTCAAAGCGGAAACTTCTAAACGCAAAGGAACAAATGGGAAAGTTATTTCAAAAAGTCGCATACCAGCCGTTACACGTTGGTAGCCGCACGCCCACATTTCACGACAAGGAAACACAGGGGCGCCGCTGAAATGTCGCATAAAAACTGACTAGCATTCGAAGTTTTCTCAGCTCTAAACATACCAACAAGCTACCATACTGCGGATTTCGCTCGGTCGCACGAATAAAATGCCACGGGAAATTTGATAGTAAACAGATCACGCATATACTACAAAACAACGCGATTATTGCTCAATTTTCGAAGTGCGTATTAAATATAGCTACGAATTCACGTTCCCATGCGCAGGCTGGGTGTGCTATCCTCATTGAATTCGGGTCGAATCGGCGCCTAAAGTAGCCGAATTCTCCAAGACAGACCATAGAAACGAGATGGTAACTAATCCATATCAATAACGGCCCGTACGCAAAAATTGCAAAATCGACTCTAAATGGAACTTCGCGGCTTCGAAGACGGATTCAACCCAACGTTTAGTGGTTAAAAAACGGGAACTTTTCTGCTAACGGCTTAAAAGGGCACGTTATAACACAGCACGAATCAATTCGCAATCGCCGCTTACAGCGTATTGCCGAAATTATAAGACCAGGAACCAAGATAAAAACGTACTGCGTACTGTGACCGAGACGGCGCAGCGACGACGCAGCGCAAAGGAACAAGCCGAGCACCTCAACGAGCGTAATACGATACGGGCCTGGCGGGAAACTTTACAGATGTCAGTAAAAAGGAAACGGAAAGTAAAATGCCGGGAATCATAATCTCATCGGGATCGAACGATAAAAACGTAGAAAGAAAGAAAAAGAAGTCAATCGAGGAGGTCGCCGGAGCGCTAATCTCGAAGAGAATCCGCATACCCTTTTCGTAATCGACGTCGGAAATCGCGCTTTAGAACATCGCCGCAATCGTTCGAATGCAGGATCCTGGATCCGTAGTTGCCAACAGCGACCGCAGACAAAGCACAAACGCTGGCTTGCACGGGCCGACGGATACCAGCACAAAAGCATGACGCAATCAAATACCACTAAACTCTGATTTAGCATTTGCATTAGCTCATGTTTTGTATTTGTGTTTCAACTACCTTCGTGACACTCCGAGAATTGAAAGCAATGACAGTTATTTTTGATTTTCTGTCAAGTGGGTACACTCAAAAAGTTATTTTTCAATTTAAGCGTGGGAGCCGCAGTACTGGAGCAGGCTGTTTCGGTAGATTGTCTGCTTGCGGTTGGCTCAGGTTTGGTAACAAAGTCCCGCCACTACATTCGAACAATTCCGGTGTTCCGTCACAGAAGAGAACACGAGAACAACACGCTAAAAGATGGCAGTAATCGCCGAAGGACAACCCCGAACAGAAAGCGTATCCGCGTCGCGACATTAGTGCAGGGAAGATGAGAAAGTCGACAGGGAGAAATTGAACTAATTCGTCTCTGGCACAAATGATAAAAGATTCGTATCAGTCCGGGTACTAGCGCAACAAATGGCATCGATACAAAAAAACCAAGTCGTAGTAGAAACCGCAGCGAGCGCGAGATGTCCGCCGTGAAAAATGTACTATGAACAAATAAGAGGTTATAGAACTTTATCCTGCTAACCGATTTACCCGCGGTCCAACGGATAAGCGCCAGATTATGGTGTTTGCCGGTACCAATTCAGAAATGCGAGTCTGAAATTATTTTGCCGCAATATTTCTGCCAGAAAAAAAAATCGCCTCCTCAAGCCACCGACGCTTTTCACAAGTTTACGACAAACAAACGAAGGAGGAAACAGGTGGGGCGCCTATTGGCGTTACGATAACACATAACGGTGCTGGAATTATTATCGCCCCGGGAACTGTGTTGCTCATTCAGAGTTGCATAAAGTAAGAGTTTTTCAAGAGACTTTCCGTACTTCGTTTTTTGTTGCCGAAAACATATCGTATCGGTTACGGCACGTTCGGAACAGTCAACGACACAAAGCTGTGTCAATATCGAAATTCACTTTCCAATCCGAATGCCGCGAAGTAATCAGCTTCTCCAACAGGCAGTGAGTAGGTTTGAGCGAAGGTGCTGACCTTTCTCCTAGTAATCAGCTTACCAAATCTAGAGTTGTGGAACATTTTCAAATCCGACATTGGGTCGCGGCCATAAAAAGGTTGGGAACCACTGTCGCAGAAAGTATCAGGTCACAGAACGCTCCACGTACAAATAACGCATTCTCGAACATGATTATCGCCGCGATCTAAGTGCAATCCGCGAGTCTACATTTCGCGACACACACCTCGAACACGACTGAAGCGACTCGAGTCAGGAACAACGTAGAAAAGGCATCTCTAAAAGACGTCGGCGCGAGATTGCCCCGCCGCTGCCCCCCACCGTCGAGTTTGCGTAGCGGCGCGGTTGTACATCAGTCGGCCCCTGGCCGGCTGCGATAGAGACAGGTCTGGCAAAAAGAGCCCCGTCTCACGTCGAATTCATCCGCAGCTCGTCCTCCATCACCGGGTCCTCGATCAGCTTGTCCTCCGTTAACATCTGCAGTTCTTCGATGCCGAAATTGCTCTTTAGGTCGTCTCCGGGGAAGTAGTCGGATGTCAGGTCCGCCCCGGGGTAAAGAAGCGTCTCGCCACCCACTTTCGACGTGTGTCCGTCGTCACCTTAACGGAAATACCACATACAATGCAGTCAACTTGGACGCGAATTGCTATTATCGTCTGGTCAATATGGCTGTTCACTACAACCCTTTTCCCGAATTTTACGGATTCATAGGGCTGTACAGTGGGCACAATGATTCAGTACTCGAATCTGAAATGAGTATTCATTATAATAATTGGGAGTAGATAGGACTAGTTCTTCGAGCACGGACATTAATATTCCTTGTCACCAAGAATTATGTATCATTGAGAATTGTTGTTTCGATACCATTTTCACCGTGGGAAGCATGTAAACCTCGATCGCTCGTATCGCGACATGTAGCAATAAAGCTATGAACGTTAGTGGAATTGACATAGCATTTTCACAAAATGCTATGAAATACGTATGGTCGAAAAACACAATATAATCTTTAATGTGACGTAGAGATGGGCTGTGGCATTGTATTCTTTGTGGTCGTTTAAAATGTAGCTCTTTGAACTTAACACATCACAATTCGTACTCAATTTTGCCTATCCCTACTGGACAAATTGTTAGGTTGCCTAAATAATGGCGTTTCTTCGATATACCCCCGAGATCAAACATATCAAAATTTATAAACAGAAAAATAAATTCTTTTTCGTGTTGGGATGGGATTGAAGTAGTGGTTGCTGGATGTTAGGGTTTGAAGTGGGTTAGGGTTATGGTTTTGGTTAGGGTATCCCAATATTAGGGTTGTGAGTGGGAGATATTAGGGTTGGAGGATGGCGGATGCTTGGGTTGGAGGTTGCAGGCATTAGTTCGGGGTTTTTATCACCCCTAACCCTAATATTCCTCACACCCAATCCTAATATACGTCATTCACACAACCCTAATATCTGTCATACCCTAACCCTAATATCTGTCATACCCTAACCCTAATATCTCTCACCCACAACCCTAATATTGGCATACCCAAACCCTCTTCCAATTTCAAACCCTAATATTCCGTACCAACACGAAATTTATTTTTCCGTTTATAAATTTTGATATGTTTGATCTCGGGGTTATATCGAAGAAGCGTCAAAAAAACACAGCACATCAAATTTGTCACAATTCCAACCAGTAGAAGAAACCGGCGCAAATCAAATAGAAATTTCGAACATTTTCCGAGATATTAGTATTTACGGTTGCAAATTTCAGCACGTCGACACGACGGAACATCATGTTCCAGTCATACCCTACCCTTCCATGCAATTCTCAAATAGCAGTTGCCTACTGCGCTACCTATTAGCTACGCTTCCACACCGATGCCACTTCTGCTCGACATTTTTGACACAAAACTTTTATACTTTGACTTTTCTGAAGTAGACGGTAGTTTGTTGTATTGTTTTTACAGGTGAAAGTGCTCCTCTGTATCAGGGTAGCAGAATTTCGCTCTATAAATTCTGAAGCCACCAGTCATTTTGCATTAGTTACGAAGATGCATGTTTCATGTTCGAAAACAGACTTCAGATTTACTGCGACCAAATCTACTATTTGCCATCAATTACAATCACAACTATTGCATCAATATACGAAAATAAGGCCCTGCAATAATGAAAAAAAAAATTGTGCCGAAATATATTTTCACAATATCCATGACCCCGTTGGGCGTTGGCGAATCGCTCTCAGTATACAGAATACCAGTCAGTAAAATGCCAGGACCGCAGACTGCGACATCCTAATCGAAGCTGAAGGAATGAACAGAAAATCCTCATTACAACTGTTACTATAATGACACATTGCGACAAGTTCCTTTCCAGATCGCATTAACACGCCAGTCGCAACAGGAAAAGCAATAAGGCCAGCATATTAACTGGGATTGATTGTCAAACGGGGTGTGCCGCATTGCCTGTTCCCTGCTAACAACACTGCTTTTAAGTGGCACATTTAAGTGCTAAGCAAATACTACTGTGATGCCGCTGTCAGCGATTGAATAGAGTTGACGGTCGTGAACGTTCTTACATCGCACTCAAGACACACAATGCAAAAAAACTGTCGCTCAGATATACATCAGTCGTACAGTGACAAAGATAAAGCGAGACACATACCCGTGAATACGATGTCGGGTATCTTTGCGGTTGGTGAAATCAGGTTCTTATATAATAGATTGCTTCCGTTGTTGTACGCGTAGATGCTGCTGTCTGAACCTAGGAAGCCACAGTCTATAAAAATAATGCCTATAATAACATTGGCTTTAATAAAAGGCAACCGCATTGGAATAAAACAGATCTATTCGCTATAGATCTCCACGTTGAATATGAACATCAAGTTAACTATCCGCCGTCTTCTAGACTCAAACCAGGTTCAAATCCAAATACACCAAAACAATAATTGGCAATATCATCTTTCAACTCGCTGGTCTTTATGACAGAAAAAAGACGCAAAGACGACTACTCCACATCAAAATTAGCCACACTATTTACAATGACGCAGTGATTTAGTCGCACGGTCCAGTGATACTTAAAATACATCTCAATGCACAAGATAATAAAACACAGTATGAAAGGGTGAACTCTGGAATAGACGGAAATAAAATCATTATTCAGCTACGCAGAAGTTTATAAATGCTGGGTTAGCATTTTTGGTGTGAGACAGTAGCACCTTTTACAACGTAGTTTTGTGAGCAAGAATTTGGGATGTAAACGAGAACGACTATCAAGACCAGTGATTCCCAACCTTTTTGGATGTCGGAGCTGCATTGCAAACTTCAGACTACTTATGGAGCCGCATGAAAACACCTGAGTATACTTTTAACGAAAATTTAAAGGCGTCTAGCCTACCTTTGGATCTCACCATCCAGATAATTCAAAAGCAAGTACATTGCACATAGACTTCTACAGATTCTACATCAGTTATTTTAGCATTGATAGACGCAGATGGGCGACTGCTCTACGTTGGAACAAACTGAAAATGCATATCATTACTACAGCATACTATATATGTCGTTTATGTGATAGCTCTTCATACATTTCAGCACTTAAATGCACAAGTTTGATGCGAATTATATGATGATAATATTGCAATTTATACTGGACTTGAGTCGTCACTTTGATGTCAGTGAAATTGTGTCGAAATTCACTCTGCGGGAGACGATCAATAAAGGTCTATGACCAGAACTCGAAGATATATCATCGTCTGACAGGAATTCATCCATGCATTCGTCTGCAAGAATTCTTTTCCCGTTCTCAGAAGCGTCTTTGGGCGGCTTTAGACATAATAAATATCCCTATTTTAGCATTCACTTTCACATACAGACTATAACTATGCATAGAAACAAGCAACAACTGTCTATTATATTTTTGTGCTATATTCGGAGGTCAATCAGAGCAGCAAGATTGGCAAGAAGGCTAGCTTGGAGCCGCGGTTGGGAATCACTGATCAAGACCGTCACATTACAACAAGGATGCAAAATGTAAGCTTCGGTATTAGAAAACAGACGGAGCATTCGTGTTGGCTATTCGAGTTACATTTACAATATATCACACACCAGACGCAGGCTCTTACTTCTCTGATTTCCAAATGGAGAACTTTGCGGGAACGAACTATCGCCAAGTAATTGTAAATTGCTGTAACCCGATGGAAGCATCGACGTCTGAGACATACCCGCGTCGCTCACGAAGTGAAATTGCTCAAACTAGAGAAAAAAGAAGGTTAGATCAGCCAGAAGAGCAGCAGGTCACAGTCACCCACCGGGTCCGTGGTCACAATTTATGCAACTAAAATCTGCCCTTATCTACACAGACCATAAACGGAAGAGCGCACTTTGAAAACTCCAAGGCCTGACGTCACCTACAGTATATCACATTGAAAGAAATTACTACTAAATTACAAGTTTTATTAGGTAATATCAATGCCAAGTGTGATTATTAGCAAAAGACATCAATTTTTGCTTTCTCTGTCTTCGATGATCTGTAGAGAGCTGATGACCAGAATCATACCAACTTGTTCAACATACTGCCCGTAGATCTAAGCCAAACGTGCAAAAACAGCAAAGTACGATGCCTATACGGCACATATTTCCATCACGCATGCACGGGCGCCGTTACCTCGTGTTGCAAGGGCTGCATGTTCGGCGGTTCCGTTCTGTAATAGGCTTCTGACAGAGCCGGGTTGCCAGACGTGGTAAGCTCAGGTAAATGCTGTCGAAACACGTTCACCGATTACGAGTCAGGCAAATTACCGAGCTAAGCGAAACCGCCTCCGTAAGCAATTAAAGGTCGTTACGTAACCTTGTCACACAATGATTAATTTCCGGTGCGGATAGCATTGTCGTAAGGATTATCCAATACCGTGTCATGTTCTACAAATCTTCAATACGAGATGCAAAATCACCGAGTGTGAATTACTAACCGCGATATCAAGCCGAATCTCACAATGCGTCAGAACAGATTGTCAAAATCTCTCGAGATTCACAATTTGCAGATTCCCTCACGTTTGGTGCAAGTGGTTTGAATTTCGAGTGGAAAAACGATATAAAGATTGTCACTGCTGACTGACGAGTAATTTCAAAGGTGAAAAGACTAAAATTACAAAAAGGCCAAGTAACCTTAACACTCGGTCAATCTGAATCTCACAGAATATCACAATCATTCGCTGCATCGCAATAAAATAGAAGCTCGACAATTATTTTTTAAAAAGCAGTGAGAAAATGGACTAACCTGTGGCGAGGCGCCGGGGGAAAAGCTATTTTGCGAAGTAGGCGACGTCGGTGACGTGATCGGACTTGACATGTTAGGCCCGGTGGACTGCCTGTGCCCCGGCAACGGGTGATTCTGCGAGTACTGCCCGACTTTCGACGCGGCATTGACATCGACCCGTAAAATCTGATGAT
The DNA here is from genome assembly GCF_051294905.1 of Botryllus schlosseri. Classification (NCBI taxonomy): domain Eukaryota; kingdom Metazoa; phylum Chordata; class Ascidiacea; order Stolidobranchia; family Styelidae; genus Botryllus; species Botryllus schlosseri. Next base: position 18,231,279 of record NC_137245.1, on the reverse strand, counting down.
TATTATTTGGCGCTGAAAAACAGCGAGATGTTAGCGCAGAGATTCAAAATGGGTCGCATGACATGCGAGCGGCGCAATGAAAAAAACTACATTCGAGATGCGATCCCAAACACCCCCCAAAACTCTTACCCTAACACTGTGTTCCCAAACTTGTTCAGCTTGAAAGAAAAAGGATAAAATGACTGCGGCAAACACACACGAGAAGAACAGTGGCTTTAAAAACGAAGCTGCATTGTTGACAAAGACATCCGCATTCTTCAGCTGTCGATTCCAAGCAGCGTCTCACGTTTATAACTTTTAATTTCAGTCAAAACAGAAACTCCATAGCCATGATGCAAATGGCGATATAATTTGATTACTTTTGCACCGATCATGGAATAGGGTTTAGAAACAGAGAGCCACATTCATTAAAAGTTTTTGGCGGGAACAGCGTTTTAAAAACGGCTCGTTTCGTAAATCAATATAGATGTTCAAAGGTTTTCAGTTTATTTATCCAGTTCTTACAAAATTCCAAAACAAGGCGCCACGGTGTTTGGGAATCACTGCCATAACCCAAACCCCAACTACAACCAATATGCTCAAGTGTCACATGATCATATGTCCGCTGGAGTACACCCCCACAATTGGTATACGTACTGTGTTGTAGATGGTGTCTTATCTCTTGATGGACCGGACCCTAAAAAATAACAGCCGCAAAATGCGTTACTCGGCGAATTACGAATGGAGCGAAAGGTCGCGTACCTGATATTGATACGAATACGGCCCGCCGATGGGAGGACTTTTCAGTTCCGACTTCACTCCCATCTTTGACGAATGAAGACCTTTTGAAAGCAAAGCAATGCAGAATAAACATGAGTTGTATATTGTGAATAATGTGCGGTGGGACCAGCCATGTGGCTTATCATTGAAAGCATCATGACCTTATGCGGAAGTCGCTGAGCAGACACTGGTACAAAATATCTGAAACTAGTTTCAGTGCAGGTGGGCGTTTACATAAAATGTTTGAGGACCCAAACCGTACATAGGGTGTTGATTTCATCACCAAATGAACAGAAGTGTAAATTGGATGTATCCGGGATGAAATGATAGAGAGCTGCAACTTTGTTGGATTTGAGAGTCGGTTTACAATCGTTTCGATAATTTAATTTACCAGTTTCCGTCCCCTCCTAGCACTCAAACGATTAAGCACAAGAAAGAACACAGCCTGCGACAGGTGAATAAAACGGATGAGTGTGTGTGTACTGTCGTAGCGCTGTAGCAAGTGTACCGTAAGTAACCTTCGTGAATTTACAGCTCTTCCGTCACATTTTGCAGATATCATAATCATAATAATGAATTGTCGTCAACAGATATATCATACTTCAACCTAAACAGAATCAACATTTCGACTTTTTCTTGAGTAATTATACATCCGAAGGTTAAATTTCATATTTTTTCCAAACATAGAATCATCGTAATAAGCATGGGCTAGGCTAGCTTTAGAGCACGGTTGGAGTGAGGAAATCAAGCTACAAATACAGAAGTCTATGTGGCTTGACAGCCTTGCGCGAGGAGTAGTCTACCTATGCTTGATCGGACACACAGTCGTGGGTTAATTCTGATGCAGTGAGAATCGATATCATACAATCATCCCAAATAAAAGCCAAACAATTTGTGCCACAGCAATCGTGCCCAGCATGTCAAAGAGAGAATATATGAATTTGAATGCATACTTTATCCCAGTAGAATTAGGCAAACACACACTCGAGAATATTGAACAGATTTCAACCCGACTGCAGTTGAATCAACAAAATCTTCAAAATCCAACAGTTCCGGGCCGAGTTTTTCCAGGAAACATGTCTGGACATCGGCTGTTTACACAGCGCGACATGGGGACCGTACACTTAGTGAAATGCCAATCTGATATCGACAGAACCCATTCAGGTCTTTATCTTTACACAAGTACCGACACAATGTCCTCAGAAAGGTATTAATCAATTTCACAAAGCACCACAGACCACGCCCAACAGCTGTCGGATTTCAGAATTATTAGGTACGAGTACTCTGCTGCTATCGTAAGACCGCAAATCATTAACAGAAAGCAAGCAGCCGTGATTGGGTTGACAAATCAAAACCTATCAAGAAAGAACAAAACATATTGGCAGACACTGATAAACTATATCGGCAACACTGGCATTAGCACACTGGTATTATCCCAGACACTTGTACTAGAATTAACAAATGGCAAATAGGTCGACTGGCATTCTAGAATCCTCTTCTCAATAATGTATGAATAATGAATTCACAATTTTTGTGTCGTACTTGCGACGTTTAGCAAATAGAAAAAAAGCTTAGTGCAATCATTACTGAAATAAGCTCAAAACCATATCAACATAAGTATTGTGATGTGATCAATAAAACACAAGTGCACTGCAAGTGATTTACTGCCAAGCGCTAGAGGGATGATATTGTTCTTTTGTAATGAGGCGGTATTATTCCTCCATGCAACATATAGTTAAGCGGTGAATTAGTGTTGGGACACAGATAACACTTCAACACAAATTTCAGCATGCTTCATACCGACAGTCTCGAGCATTGATACACTGGATTATGATACAAAACCGGTAAGCCATGCAGTACATCAAACTAGTGAGTAATACAGAGGTGACATGTGTGATGCAATAGGTAATCAATGAGAGTACAGGGAATGTTATTAGTTCAGAATTGTGCATGTATTGCTTGAGTACTGAATTAAGAGCCATGCTAGGATGATTCCCAAATGTCGTGGTACCAATATCTCGGGCTAGGAAGGTTGCATTCCATATCGTTTGACATGTTATGGATATTCTACCAGTTCTGGAATACAGTAGCTGGCAGTTATTGGACGTCCATAATCTGCTAGGTCTTGTTCAGCAGTACAATGAAGCTCTATTGAGTTTAATTCAAGTACAAGACCCAACCAGATGGCAGACTTGCTGAATGCAAATTCACCCAGCCGCTGACTCTCCGATTCTGAGCAACTGAATAATCATAATGCACAAGGCTCTTTCATTATAATGACTTGAGAATGAGATGACAGCTGGAAAATGACTTTTCCATGAAGGGACTAATTCAGATGATTGAGAGGAGACTCAGCAACCATTGGCTCATTGTCATCACACAACAGGGCAAGAATAGAATCACAGCGGCGATTATCTCTATAGAATGTGGTACAGCGGTCTAGTTGCCTGGACTGAATCAAAACCACTAGCCAGTATGGATTCCATTGACATCGGATGGCCGACGTCAGGACTATTCGCAATGCCGTAGACTCGATACTCACCCTGATATTTCAATCTTCTACTCTGATCGATCAGCGGACTGAGTGTGTCTGTGTGTGTGTGTCTGCGCGGTCGGTTAGGGCTCGCTGGGTTACCGCGGGACAATCCTGCGGGGGCCAGGTAAAGTAAAAGTTATTCTCACCACCACAAACATACAACGGCAAAACAGTTAGTAAAGCAACACCCATTGAATGACACGACAACAGAGTACATTACATTATGTTATGTCAATTATAGAAAGAAAGCTAATGGCTTGGCGCTTGTGCATCATATGCAGTGGCGTATCCAGGGGGGGGGGGTTAGGGGGTCGGAACCCCCCCTTTTCAAAATCCTAAAAATTGATGTCAAATATAGCCTCTAACATTTGCTAATTTATTAGTTTAACATATTCGTTTTTACGTATGAGAAGGCGAATATGGCGTCTTAATGTTATTTAAGGGGACTAACACCCCTACAAAATATTGGAATTATGCGCCAAATTAGTCGAAAGGATAAAATAGGTCATTATAATTCGCTAATTCCATACGAATTCTGCACTTGTTCAGCTACATTTCAGCTGTGGCAATTGCCGACGTTCTCAACTTTCTTCCCTCGATTTCTCTCTCGCCTTGCTAAAACGAGAGACTCATTTTAGGAAAATCTAATCTAATGGGCCGACGCGATACGTAATTGCAAAGACGAAGTTGTCGGCAATCAACATCGCTCGCGAGTCCGCTCCGCCTGCTCGCCTTGAAATCCTAATTAAGAATTGCACGTGGCGGCGTGTTGATTGATCAGCGAGACGCAGACACGACGGCACCAGTACGACAATGCTATTGTCAAATCCACATTGCATTCGCGATTATTGGCGAGAAATGGCCTAGGATTGACATTCACATTTCAAAATACAAGCCTAGCAATCCACGTTCCCGATTGTTAGGTGGCTTGCTGTCGTCCAAATACAGGCCTATGTTGTCGCTGAACGGGAGAATTGAGTAGGCATAGTAGTAAAGCCTAATTATATCGGCTGACAAGTTTCTCTGTCGATCAAGTTATTATTCCAGTGTGTACTCGGTATTAGTTGACTGACTTGCGTGCTTGCAATTAAGGTCTAATTGCCTTCGCGCGTACTACACGCTCAGCCGTATGGCTAGTAAAGCCATTGAAAAGCACACATTCGTGTACGACGTACACTGTTCACACCACACCTCTCTGTGGCGATCGCCCTCGTTTATGCTACCGCCCTATTCCGCGCTTGCTCGTCCGCTGCGATACTACCGACCGTGCGCATAATATCGTCAAAACCCAACAAAATCGCGCATCTCTGACCGGAACTAGGCGCTTGAAGACGGGCGGCGTTTGCCGGCTCATGACTAAATGTGAGCATTTACGAATTTCTTTCAATCAGACCATAAAAGAAACGCGATTTTCAGGCAATGTCCGTATCGTATTCGTACATCTCCCACTCACCGCAAATCTCTGTTTATTATTAAACTATAATATATTAAATATTCGCCAGGGCGTGGAGACGAGTGATCGTAATGATGACGTCACAATAGCAAATTTCGTAACGCAAAACCCCCCCTTTTTCGCGCTCTGGATACGCGCCTGATCATATGTGTGGGTAATATTTCGAATGACCTGGAGCAATAAAAATTGAAAAGCAATATCTATGAGTCAAAATGAATAAACATAGAAGTGTACCTAAATCTGGATCGATAAAAGGCAACATTACGCCGGCTCCACAGGCAACATTCAGATACTGGGTCAGACTACTACTACTACGGCCGAGATTACGTCACCGAACCAACCAGACGTCATACGCTCTTCTAGCCTTCTACTAATCAAATAGGATTAGCAGAAGAGCCTGACAGTCTTTAAAATGACCACAAGTAATTATTTGATTGCTTGAAATCAGCCTTACATTACAAGGCAATTTCGCTTTGTAGCTATTTGGACAATTTCAAAAGACTGAGATAATACTCTCTCTTATATGCATTGCTATACAATGGACAAAGTTTTACAAGTAACATCGTCAATTGGCCATTTCAGGGGAATGCTTGAAGCATGATCTACTCATTGGACTGAATCAACACCAGATGCAACTGCTGCAAAGTTTACTGCTAATTTACCGACAAAGGAATATTACAGTGTTTAAGACGCCTGAAGGTACTATGGGAGCGGGATATCAAATAATCCCAACTGTAAATAGCGGCTCTGCCATGATTCATGACTAAGTCTCCAAAATTACTAGTAAATTTATATATATCGAACTGACATGAACCTTGATACAATCTTGAAGAACATGTGTCTTCCTGCAATTCCTCAACTTCTTCCATTACAGAAAACCACAGTGGCTAATACGATATCCGTCCTTATCAACAAACAAAATCTCGCATAGGTATCACACGCGTTTCCTGTCTGAAACATAAGGGATCCAGCGTATGACACATTATCCTAATACCTCAAATTTGCACACCCCAAATAACTTTCGCACGCTGCCACAATCTGCTATTGCATCCCATAGAATCTTGCCCGGAGACACTCCAGAAAACAGCCATCTGAACAACAGCAACACACTGTGAATTAGTCAAAATTTTGCAGTCAGGCAGGACTAATTGCTCGTATCTGGTAGCGGAATTTCCTAGGCATCTATTCCAAAATGTACGGCTAAATCTAACACTTTTGCAGACTTGCACGATAAATCTGTGAGCACTGTCTACACATGGTCTACCTTGCATACTTAACTATAATAAATAACATCACCCAGTCTGGTGGGTCAAAATCAATGCCAGATCAGTCAGACTGCCTTTACTAAAATATATCAAGAGCCGCGGGGTTTTCGAGGTTGCAAACTCAACAACGGTTTACTTTTAAAGTGCCTTCACTATTATCACTAATCCGACCCTACAATCCTCCTGATGCATGCTTCCATGCCTTGTTTTACTTTAAAATTCGCATTCGGTTGTTTCTCTTGTGATGCCATGCTTACATGCGTTAAGTGACGTACCGACTCTGTATCTCGACAAAAACTACAAGAACACGGTTTCAGTAACATGAATTCAGTACAAAGGTACCTCGCCGCATACATGCACGTCAAAAACATCACACCTCTGCTCTGACTGGTCTCTAGTAAAAGTCACTACCAGTGAACTGTTTTACGAATTTCATACCGTTTTATGCTTCTTGGGTGCTTCCCTGATAAAAGATGGCAGGCACCACGTTAGCACATGCAAGTACATAAAACTATGAAAATTCGATGCAAATATCACCAACGAACGTGGTGGTATATGATCTGAGTTGGAAACACATACAAAACCAATAAAGATCATCATTATATGGCTGCCTTCCTCGACTACTACATATTCTCCTGCATGCCTAAAAACAATAACAAAATATAATCCATAGTAGAACGGTTAAACACAAGAACAATATAGCTTTCGTTGTTTTGTATATGGGAATATGAGAATTGGTTAAAGATCTCAACGGGGTAAGAACAGTGGAGATGGTTGGGAACCACCGTGTGAAGGACAAGAGACATTGGTTATTATTTCATCCTGATACAAGTATGATTTGTAATCCAGCCTTTCTAAGTTTCAGACAAGTCATAGTTCGACAATGGTCCTCTGCTTTTTACTCGATGTTTGTTATTTGCAATACAATAGCACCGGGAGCCATCACCAGTAGGAGCAAGGTTAAAAAGTCTAAACTACTGTACCAACAATCAAGCTGAATGTCAAACGCAAGTCAAGCGCAATTGCCCAATTTCACGTTTTAAAGACCAAGGAAATAATATCTATTGCAAGGATAACAGTTTCCTGAAGAGCAAAGTAACAGTGCAGATTATACCATGGTAAATTGCAAGGTAAGGAAACAGGAGCGGAAGCATCAACTTGAAAACTTACACAACAAATAGGAAACATGTTAGTATTTACAAAGTCAATAAATCAAAAATATTATCGAAGAGAAATGACACAAGCCGACACTATTCGGTAACAATATACAAATAAACTACAGACTCCATCATTGTAACCATGCTGAGTAGTGTGTAAGTGTGTACAACTGCAATAGTTATCAAACTGTTTCGATCCATCAAATGTATCAAGAATGGTTCATACACACTGTTGACCGCTTGACTCTACTACAAAATTCATGCTTCCATGCAAAAGGCTTACAAAATAATCAGACTGAATAGTATACCATAAAATGGTTAATTCAATTCCTTATGTACCTAAGAATGCCTCACACTTCCTCAAATACATCACGGGTAGCATGTAATTCTTGGGTACAGAGAGCTTCGAGGGAAAAAAGTTTGTTACAATTTACCTACAATAACAGTGGCCTCGTTTAATAACATTCGAGATTTTGTTTTGCTAAACGACACACACTGCTATCTTACTAGCGACCACAGAAAGGAATTATATCTGAAGGCACTTGTCACTGTCTAGTGAAGAAGATATTCAACAACTTCCCGCAATGACATAGTAAATTTAAGTGACGTACCTCCAATGTGTGGGCTGACGGTCGACTCTGCAGGAATATTTCCTGTGCTCCTAGCCTGATTGAAGAGCATAGAGGCCGGGGATTGTAAATTTCCACTCGGATGATGATTCTAACGGAACGGCAAATACATGCCTATCAAGCATACTAAGTTTGTTGAACCAAATGACAGACTGGCATTTACCTGAGACACTTGCTTTTGATGCTCATCATAATCAATTGGGTTTGATAAGGGCGAGGGAATATGTAGACTCGTCAGGTCTGAAAAGGATATTATTCGAAGGATATTATTCGAAGCTTTGCAAACCATAACAGTGGGATAAACAATGTAGGCCTATCATGCTGTACAAAATGTTTCTCAAAAGATAACTCTGATGTTTCGTTGATCAGATCTTCACCTTTGATTGGCCCATGGCCAAATTTGTAATAGTAATGCAAATGACTACGATACAAGTCTATGATTTATCAATGTGCTGCGATGCGCACGTAACTAAATCATGTCCAAAGAGGCCCGCTTGATCATACATGAATTTACGTTCAGTCACAGTTGCCATGATACTCCCAGTAACGTAAAAAAATACAAATCTCGCATCTGTTCTTGCAAGCATCCAAAAAGCCCACCCTCACCAGGACATCAAATAACACGTTTATCAATACCAGGTGAAATATAGGGCTAATTTTCAGCTTATGCATTAAACATGATCTTATTTTAAGGGTGTTGGACGTAAAATATGAGGATAGTCGTAAAAAAATCAATATCTCTCTCATTTAGATCAATTTCAGCCCATTAACTGGGATCAATACGAGGATGCGCAGAGAACTATGAATCCCACCCCGGAACTCACTTCGGCTGACCATTTACCTGGCAAGGATCCCGTGTTATTTCCAATTTGTGTGACGTGAGACAAACCGGGATTGGTAGGATTAGGCAGCATTCCCAGTCTATGGTTGGCTTCTGTATTGGACATGACGCTGTAAAATAAACTAGCTGTCAGAGAATAGAAACTGATATTTTTTCAACCTTTGTGAATGAAGAAAACTAATGCCGAGGATCAAACAGGCTGAGAATATGCTACAAAAATATAGCGGCTCTTACTTCATGTGCGTATCTTCACAAGACTTGGGCCTTGTAACCCCTGCTAATTGCTCCTGTAGCTTCGTCTGGTTTACTAAAGGCATCATATCTGAAACGTCACTACATATAACGTACGCAAGATAAAACAGCTCAAAGCAATATACCTCTTGCGTGTGGTGGAGGCATCAACGGGTTCAGGTGTGGTTGATTACCCATCTGGCCGTAAGTTTCCTGGGAGGCGGGGTTCATAACACTCTGGTGTAGGGCAGAGTCAGAATGGGTCCTAGAGAGGCCAAAGCTATAGTGACGAAGCACCGCCAACAAGGATTGACAGACCCACAAGAGCATCAACGACATCAGACGAGGGTGAGCACGACCGAACACAACACCAACACATCAATTACAATTACCGACGAGCAATACACAAGCAAATGTCGTTTGGGTAACACCAGCGAACGGTATCAAACAGGGCAAGTGATTGAAAGAGGGTAGGATTTTGCGGGCGTAAGGGGTAACAGGCAGGGGGTATAGAATATGACAGACAGCAAGCAACAAAAAAAAAAGAGAGCAAATTGTAAGTTTGTGCGAAAAATCACGCAGGCAGTCGGCGCTAAAATGGCTATGAGCTTATGCCAACTAGACTCGACACAATACCTAATCTACATTTCACATGCTTTATGCTAGAATTTGAAAGAAAATAGCGGATTCAACATCCCTTAACATATTAATGACAGATTACAGAGATCAATCCGAACATCAGAAATATTACCATTATACGAATGCAACTACAAACTACCAGTACTAAAATGCAAAGGCCAGGCGGCATACTTCCGTCCACTGGTCCAACAAAAACATTAGTACGCTAATGAGACATCAACTAATATATGTCCTATAGATTAGTAGTCTAAATTTACTTATTGACATGCTGCATGAATTCTAAACTCCTAAAAAAATTGAATATCAACTGAACAAAAGTGTATGATTTCGGCACTGATTCAATATTACAGATAAATGTGCAAAACCAAGACAGAGTCGTAAAGACGTCTGGTACTTCAATAGTAAACTTGGAAAAAGCAAAACAATGTGCTACAACACACCGGTACACGTTACTGGGTTTCTACTGGCTCCTACATCCATTGAAGTGTATGGTCATGATTTCACAAAACACAGTGTAGAGATGTCTAAACTAAAACCTTTTTTCAGGTCTTGCAGCATCAATTGGGTCAGAGCTGAGAGCTCTTTCAATATAGAAAACGGCAAGTCGCAGTAACATGTCTTTCCCATGACAATTAAAATTTATATTAAGCAGGTACACTCATTATTCTTATTGTGCTTAGAAAACGCTTCTTCGTTTCATCTGCTATAACATTCAGAAAGTAAAAATACAAACAATTATTGCCCCAGGTCCCGCTATGTAGCCAAACAACATAAATGTGGCCCAAAAGCAATAGAAGTGTAGTGATGATGACAGATTAAGTAATCAATACACAGTAAACATTAACAGAGAGGGGCACAAATCCCTGGACTATATCACTAATGACAAACAGGCATAGCAGCAGGAAATTTCAACATATCTTCACCTAATTGAGTACATTGTTAACTTTTGTAACTGCAAGTAATATTTAAAATGTATGGGTATATATTAGAGTTGAGTCAAATTCTTTTTTTTTCAAAATATTTGCTGAAGAGTGCATAAATAGGCATCTCTGACAAGTTATTTAACATTTCTACGTTTCTCTATGTTAATGTTATTGCAAACAATATACCGTATGCACAATTCAACATATTCCACAATTATATAAGTGATAGTGAAATATATTTCAGCAGTGTTTCTGTGGTGCGCAGTGTTTCTGTGGTGCTAACAAAACCCTATTACCATAATTAGCCTACTCTACCATACAATTTTGATACAATTGGCCCTGTCTTGTCACATTTGAGAGTGTTTGGGTTGATTTCATAGTAATGGGAGTCGGAGTCAGGAGTATTTGAACCAACTCAAGAGCTGCATCAACCTGAGCAATTTGTTTGCCCCAGTACCAAAGCATTAGGAACAGGAGATCAAAAGGAAAGGTAATGGGGTCATTACAACGTTAGAATTTGCAAGCAACTTATGAGCCGAGACTAGCTTCCATTGCTTGCACTGCAAATTATACATCCATGCTATGCAAACACCTACTCATGATGACATTGTTGAGTCATGCAAGACAGCTACTATAAACATTGTAACAGTCACATCAACATGCGCTCAATGTCAACTAAAAAGCAATATACCGGGACGAGGGAACCAACCCAACCTGAGTGATATCGTTTCATGATTTTGCAAAACACAAATTTAGAACACCAGATATACAATTGAAACAAGAATATTCCACTGCACAGCTTCATTTCTTGTCTCTTATCAACATACCTTCTCCAGCTAGAGTCAGGTGGCGGCGATAGATATGTACCACAGTGAGGATTGCCCGATAATCCAATGTGACGGGGGTGCCGATTTTGCATATCTTGTCTTCGATGATTCGGGTCATAAGGACGAGGTCGCGAGTCAAACCGTAATTGGTGACGATAATGTGGAGGTTTGAAGTCATCGTATGGACTCTGAGAAAAATTGAGTGTCCAATATACAACGGGAACCGCCGATGAGCTAGCTGTAGCTGATTACGTTGTCAACAATTTATTTCATCTGATTTCATGACATTATTCAGTCAAATACGGTATCACACTTAAACATAAAGGAACATGATTTGGCCAAGCACTTCGCTAACTTGATAAACATACAGGTGTTTCCATCAAAAATCATCGAAATAATAAATTTACACTTTCAAATGAAACAATGACAGCGAAGATATCATTTTACTTTCCCGCACAATAAAGATCCTCACTCAAATGCTGACAAATCAACAAAGTACCCTACATGTTGTGTACGTTTGGTGCCTTCGTAGCTTGCACATTGAAAGATTATCAGCTACAGCAGAGACACAATCAAACAATTGAAAACGTTTGTTATAGAATAACATGCTCAAACCTGTCTCATGGGCATTTCCATAGGAGGTCCAGACATCTGGTTAACATTGGGCAGCGACCCGCCAAGAGATGGCCTCAGAAATGAGTGGGGACTGAGCATACGTTGTTGCGGGTGCTGAAACAATTTAGGAGTTATTAATCATGCAAGAATGGCATAACATAACAAAGTCAAAAATTATTTCTGCATTGCCTAAGAATAGTTTAATAAAGATAGCAGAATTCAACAGTTCCAGCAATGACTTGTGATTTCTTTTTATAAATTAGCGATCATACATGATGCAAACCGAAAAAAATGATCGCTGCAATTCAATTATAAAATTAATCAATAATTCAATATCGAGCTCAAAAGTTCAGTCTGAACTAGCAGCAATAGAAGTGCGACAAACAGTTCAAGTGCAGCAAAGAATTTGTTACTCGAAGTAGCGAGAAGGTCATCGAAACACTATGTGATTTTAGTCTGGACAACACTCAATTACCGAGATATCATAGAGAACTAAGCTTGGCAGATACAACTTCCGTGCAATGTCACGAGATAATTAAGCTCCGCATCCACAGATATTGAATGACAGAACACAAAGTCCGGGGTCCGTCCTATTCTATTTTAATAAATACCAATATCGGTTCTACAATAAGGATTGACTACGTGGTGAAATGAAATTGCTGAAACCTGATGTTGCGATTCTGACTTTATTTAAAGCCAAGTTAAGACTGCGAATTAATCAATAAAATTAGTTGCATCTACTTGGAATAGTCCCTCCCTATGATGCAAAATTGCTTCGACTCCTTCAAAGGGCTCGTTTTTCATTCAACTGCATGATGGTAGTACACAGAGTTACACTATTGTAGCCTAAAAAATCCTATGTCTGATATCAGTGACAGTACAGACCATTTTCTAGTAACCACAAGTTGGGTCATTTGCAAAATTTCATCACTTTATTAATTGGACAACGTTCACCTAAAATTTTATCCAATAGGCCTATTTTAATATTCATATGTTATTGGGAAGGCTGCTTTGCTGCGTTTTATGAACACACCAAGGTAAGCTTACCATAACAGTCATGTAAATTCAAATTGGAGGAATGCAGGAAAGTGCTGTGGTCAGTTCCGAGTCAAGAAGATATATTTGGCTGATAACTACAAACAGCGCAAAAAAATTTAACCAATTAACAGTGAGAACATTTGAGATTGAAGACGCTTGGATTATGAACTCATAATTGACGATAAATGAAATTCTATAATTATCAATAAAGATAAGAGTAATATAACTATTACCGGTATGTGCATATTATTTATGAGATATTGAAATTCCACGAACCCACCTTACAATTTGTATTTTCACTACAATTGAAAAAATACGAATCCATGATAAACAGTATCTTTAGTAGTCTGGCTTTTCACCATAGCAGTGAAAGTGGCTGAATTGATACTTTGAGTAAAACATCAGAAACCATACATATTCCATCTTTCAAAAATAAGATATCAAAAATGTTAAGCTGATTCATGGCATACGATTTACATACACAATAACCCCCACTATTTGGTTTTGATTGAGTATAATATAGTGATTAATTTGGAATGTAATTGCTACAGCTACAATAATAGCGTCCAACGATTACCAGCTGTTAAGATTCTTGTGCTTGGGCGGAAATGTAAAACTTGAACACAACACAATAGTGGTCAAATCTCGAACAGCTGATATCCAAAACAATACAGGTGCAGCTGATCCCTAGAACACACCATTCAGTCTATTACGAATCACAGATCTCCAGGCGCGAGACTACACCACTGACAAATGAAAGGAAGTGATACAAGGGTGGCGATGACTACAGAACACTGACTTTATGAGTCATTGAGTAATTTTATAGGGGAGCACCAATCAACATAGTAAGAAAAAAGATGGGAGAATAAAGTAAGGAATATAGCAAATAAATAAACAAGCTCGGCTAATGACGGAATACCATTGACAGATGAACTATACCATTGACAGATGAACTATATATAATTGATAACAAAACTAGCATGTCCCTTGGCAACTGGTAATGCATGTGAAGGACTTGAGGTTAAATTAATGAGCAGTTACATAAATCAAGTGTCGCCGCTGACTTGTATTCAAAATTTATAAAATTACCAAACAATCATCACTTTCAGTGGATGCCTCTCTCAAAAGGAAGAAATGTTTTTCTTTTAGGGGATGGCCTGTCTAATTCCATGAAAAATTACTGGATGAATTTCAAGACAGGGCTAGATAGCGAATAGAAAATGTAAAAGTTCAAAAACAGCTATGAAACAGTAGTTTAATATTGTGAATAGTCACTTTGTCACACCCAAGAAAGAGAATTAACAGCCTAATTATTATACCAAATTGGTAGTCTCTCAAAGAGCAAGGATCCTAACACATACGAAAAAATCACTACTGCTATTCAATTATTATAACCACTGACTACCCTGGATTCTGTGTCGGTGGATACCTCACCTGGTTCATTAGCTTTTGTGGAAAACAGTGCTTCATTAAATGATGAGGTAAATGCAGTAATAAAATCAAAACTCAAAAGCGTAGAGGCTTGATTAACGTGACAGCATCTAAATTTTGCATTTGCCATTGAATACACGAATACAGAATTGGTTTAATCCAGTTTTATAACAGTGAAGTAAGTATTGACTAAAAGCATATTTTTGCAATACTCAATGAGATTTGTCGTACCGCCAATGAGATTTGATGAGCATTAATCTTGATGACTCTCGAATAATACACAACTAATAAGATATATAATCTAACAATTTGTGTTGGCATTATGTTCATGTTTCCAAATCAACGTAATGAAGATTGGGCAAATTAGCAATGAAAATCCTGTTGCACATATGTTTATTGGGAACGGGTTCACAAGTGCCTCGGTAGTCACTTATCCTTACAGTAAAAAAAACAACTTATGACAAAAAATGTTCAAGCCAAGTTTAAGGTGTATTTATAGGCTATAGTTAGATACCTACAACCCTGGCACTGACTACATATGGTTCACTAGCTAATGAAGATTTCACATGCTGACTAGGGCTGGGCAAAATCGAGTACCCGGGTGATTCGATTCTGAATCACGTATTCTGCTTCGAGTCGAGTCGAGTAATCGAGTATCCCTTATTATGACGTCATAACCGAATATAGTATTTCAAAGTACAATTGTGTACCTTTTATTCCACCACAAAGAATATACTGTCCGTTATCCATCATATTAAAGATAGCTAGGTATTTTTTGGACCTCACTGATTTCATTTCACTGGGTGGCAATGTCGTGGAATGATAATGACTTCAGAAATGCGTTATTCCCAGTAACGTTTGTAGCTTTGTACTATATGTATTGTATGCTACGGTACGACCAGTCAAGGTCCCAGGGCTTCGTCTGTGAGAATTAGTATCGAAACTATAATTCTTGTTGATAAAGTAACTTTCAGCGGCGAGGAGCGTATAATTTCAGTACTCGAAAAAATCGTATTTTACTACTCGACTCGAATCATTAAAATTACTACTCGATTCAGATTCGAGTACTCGAATCATTATGCCCAGTCCTAATGCTGACCATACCCCGAAACAGCTCTTTTCTACTTGATGCTACATATTCCTCAGATAAACCTGCACATTGCAAATTTGTTGAACAAAAAGTGGAGCTATACACAGCCCCCTAGGTTGACCTGAACCAATTTGAGACCCGCAGCTGCAAGTGCAGTACTTCAGAGCAATCACACGTAATTTTCAGGCTACACAGCAAGCGATTTCTAAATTATGGTGATTGAATTATTGGGTCAACCCATTTTTGATGTTGAATGTTGTATGGTACTCATTATACGGAGAACAATTGTTCAATTGCAAACACACTTATACACAGTTCAGCAATGAGAGCTGCTGCAACGAACATTTCAACATTTGTAAGCATATCATTATGCAAGTAACCATTGAAAATGCAACATAAAAAACAGTTCAATAGTAGGCTATGATTTTCATTTTGCAGGCCATCATATATTCATATCCACAAATAGTTTGCCTAAAATACAGTTGCAGAAGCAGGTGGAAGGGTTTCCACTCCCGTCCCCTCATCAGTTGTCACAATCTTAGAGGTTAGGCATAAGGAGATTAGTTATATACAGTTTGTAGCATAGTGAGGCTCCGCCTAGCCCAGTCACTAAATGTTTAGGGATTATCTCAAACAGTATATATTTACACAACACATAACTAGGTATATCCTATCGAAAGGCGACACAAATCATTATTTGGATTAGGTTATTTCAATTGTGAAATAAGTAGCATAACAATAAGAAATCAGTCGCTAAAATTGTACTGAAACTTTCATTGATGAAATAGAATTCAGTGTCTGGTTGCCCGTAATGTTGCAATGCAAAAACGGTTTACCGTACGGCTGCATAAATATGCAACGTGATGCTACAGCTTTTGCAAGTCAAGCACAGTTAACGTAGTATTCGACTTGCTCACTATATTCACAAGTGCAAGAGCATAATATGTTACTCACTCTTGTGACTGATACTTCTTGCATAATCCTTTCAAAAGCAGCCGTCTCTTCGGCTTGCTTTTGATTGTGTAAAGCAATCTTTTCCGAAAATTTTCGCGGGTTCGCCATGTTTCCTAAGCCAACTTGCGAGCAATAAGGCTAGAATGACAAAGCAACCAATCGCTGCTCTTTGTTCGGTCACGTGATCCGCAAACTCGCAAATCTTACCTAAGCTTGTGTTTCGTCCAAAAATATTCTAGTGATCATCCCAATGATATATAGTGACACTAGAGTGCGTAGTTGCTACAAATTGCTAAAATTACTGGGGTGTTGAGAGCCAGGGCATGGTATGGGAACTCATACTTTGACATTTTGCCATACCCATGACGATAATCCAACTTTCGATTTGTCAAATCGATTGCATATCTCAGAAAATCGTTCACTGACACTTGACAGGTATCATCTCAAAACATCACAAAACTGCGATACAATGAAAAGATAAGAAGGTGTCGAAACGACTTGGAGTACTCTTTGAGAGCTGTGCCTAGGTGATGTAAAGAGGACGCATGTCCTTGTACACTGAAGGAAAAGGAAGAGAAGGTAATATAAAAAGACAAGCAAAGTGACAAAATGAGGCGGCATGTGATGGTAGGCGAGATATAGATATATCAGGTCGTGGTGCGGTAAAGTAGACGTATGACTAGTAGTTATTCAGTAGAAATTGCTTGTATTGCGACATGAATGTGGACGTGGATATGCTAGAGCTCGATGACTGACGTATAGCCGGCGAAATACTATTCCATACAATATATACATTGGATCCGACAAGTTCGTTACGACTCGGACTCACCCACCCCGGTCGACATACATATTTGAAGACAAAAAGGTTAAGTAACTAGCATATGAAGGAACATAATATTAATGATAATCATTCCAATCGGAATATCATAAAAACCAATGATATTCGACCGCTGTCGCGTAACAGGGGGTAGACCGACGCTATATATATCACTCTTCTCACGGACTCCTTTAATTTTTGATCCGTATAGTCGAAGATAAAATATGTTTCAAAGTAACTTATACCAGAAAATAATAACAGACCGTGGCGCGCCAGACCCTTTCGGGAGATAAGCACCACTGCTACTTTTTACAATACTAAGAAAATTACACTTGTGTAAGTAAATCACAGCATAATTTCTGTAATTTCGATTCTTCATTTTCAATCATCTTCGCCTCTGCAGCCCTTGCCAATCTTCATCTACCGCAATTCTGCAATGTGACCTCTTCATCTATCTATTGCAAAGGAATAACAATTTGACTGTATTACTGAAATTTTAAAAATTTACTTCATTCTCGCCATTTTCCTTTGTAGGCAGGTTGTTCCCCGGACTATGTGTGTATTTGCCAGTTTTACTGTGAATAAAGAATATAATAATAACCCAGCGGCGTTTTAAGATCGTAGACTCTGTGAATGTAGCAGTTACATGAGTGTTTATATCAATTTGTTGAACTTTGAAGTCATTTCCTGTGCTTTGCTTGGATGATCATCACGCAATATCTATTTAGCTATAACTTGATTTTCTCAGACTTTAAAAAGTAGGCTAATGGACCTCGAAATTTGAAAAATGGACATAAGGTACTTTAATTCCACAGCGACGATATGATATAACATAGATTCAAACTAACTTCCTTACTTCTACGGAGTTTTCAGCGTGCCGTAGAAAATTAAACATCACAAAAACTATATGCGTATTTCGTCCCATTACTGCTGTTATTTGTGGTTTGTTCCTTCCAAGCTGCGCGTGCGCTAGCGCTGCTGCATCTGACACTGTCTGCGCGCACAGAAATTGAATTTACGAATTGACTCCCGATTTTAATTAATCCTGATGGTTTCCTTCGCGCTACGCGCGATTCAATGCGACTTCTTTTTCGGTTTTAATATAGTAGCACCCTTTGCAATCTTAGCCCCACCGTACAGATGCGAACGGTGGCGAGATAGCGTAGTTAGTGGCTAGTTCCACAGCTGCAACACGAATGGGTTGCGGGTTCGAGTCCAAACGAGGTCGACTTCAGAATTCCTTCCTAAGTGTTGGAGTCTCATCCTCGCTATTTTATCCGCGAATGCGGTGTCGTGAAAAGCCTAGAAGTGGGCCGTGCTACAAGTCTGTAAATACGGAATGAAGTAGGCCTGGTGTAAAATGACCACTTTAGTCGAAACATCATACAAACAGCAGAGGAAAATGATAGACCCTACATAGAAATACCAATTTGTAATAGTGTGCTGGTCATGAGAGAAATTTGTAGGCCTACGTTTGGGCGATTGCAATATATTTCCACTATTCCAACAATCCTGATGATAGGTCAAGGAATAACAGCATGCAGCAATAAAGTGACACATTTTTGGCAGCAGCCATTTTCTTCAGAATGCCACCGTATTCGAATTGCACCTGAAATACCCCCCCCCCCAGGTGGCAGGCGCTTATCGTCACCACTTCGCTATGTTGTCCAAGGGACCACGCGGTGATGTGGTGTTTTTGCGTAATCCCGTGAAAAAGTACAAGGAACATTGGTGGTATTTATGGTGCAGGGTTGTAATGACTCGAGTCATGACTCGACTCGAGTCAGAATCGAGTCACGATTTTCTGATGACTCGACTTGACTCGAGTCGTTTTCTCAAAATACGGAAATGACTCGAGTCGAGTCATGACTCGAGTCATTACAACCCTGCACCATAAATCTGTGTATTGACTCGACTTGGACTCGAGTCATTTCCCATGACTCGAACCAAGTCATATGACTTGAGACTCAGACGGTCAAGACCGACATTTCATTGTCATTTCGAAGAACAGTAAAGTAACCAGCCTATTGGGATTTCGTAGGCTATATTGGTGCTTGTGATTGAAAATGCGACCAGAAACTGTTAAAAGTGAGGAAAATATATATATATTATGAATGCGAACCATTCGATATCATCAAACAGTTACAGAGTTATATACGTGGGTTTAACAATACTTTAACTGGAAACTGAGCTCAGTGAGCAGTGAGCAGTCAACACAATGACTTGGACTCGGACTCGAGTCATAATATCATGACTCGGACTCGAACCTCTGTTCGATGACTTGGACTCGGACTTGACTCGGTGGTGAATTGAACGTGACTCGACTTGACTCGAGTCAAAACCATAAAAGTGAGATTGACTTGTGACTCGGAGCTTTATGACTTGGTTACAACCCTGTTATGGTGTTTTCCGACTACAAATATCATGGTCATTTGCAACAAACAGATATTCTTTGTTATGATCCCGTAGTTTACCCTTGCGCAGATCAGATGTCGAGGATGAGCCTAAATGAACCTTTAACTCGTCTAACACTTGGGAAAGGGATTCTGGAGTCGACCTCGGTCGGACTCGAAGCCGCAAACGATTGGTTTTACAGCTGATGTGGATTATAATACCATGGCACTATACGCTACACCGTCACTGATCCCATCACATCAATTGTTTTATTCAGTGACGCAATCAGCAAAGTATATACCGCGTTATTTCTTTGTTGTCTGCGTCGCAGCCACTTTCACAATTGACGTTAGGCCATAATAACTATAACTACTTAGTGATAATTCTCGATGGCAATAGACAATTGAGCAACGTAGATATAGAAAACGACGCATGGAGGCGCTTATCACCTTATTGGTCTGGTGCGCCAGTGCATGCATATCAGCACAACGCAGTGGAAGACATTGCGTTGCCACGGAAAGCGATACAACTGTATTATAGTATTGGTCGACATTTCCAAATGCGCAACATGAAGTACTGAATAAGAACGGCACTTCACGAAAAAATATGAGTACCGTGCCGTACCTTTCGCCAAAATCCAATCGTACATTACCAAATATCGTATTGTACTAGTAACGGATTTGAAAATGTCGAAAGAGAGGTTGTAATAGTGATGGCATCTTCCAAATGGTTCGATTCTCGCCAGTAGCCGAAGCATTGGTGGTTTTTCTGGGTTCCTCCTACCCTGTGTGATTTTGTCAGTTTTCAGTTTAGAGGCAAAACTAGACCTGGAATACTTTCAATTTTACTTACTCGTGAACCATTACTTCTACTTTTACTGGAGTAGAAATTCGCGGCATTACTTTTAATCCTACTTGAGTATCGACGGTGACTACTTCGACGTTATTTGTGTGTGCATTGTACACGGTATGTCCTGGACCCTGCATGGTCAGATGGAAATAGGACTATTATTACTATTACCGTAATACTTCCTTATGGAGTGTAAAGATCAGGAGGAGGCAACCTTTCACGGTCGCATGTCGATTACTTATGTAGCCAACGTCCGCATCCGGGACATAGTCGCAATGAACTAACTGGGCACCAAATACCCATGTTAAACTGTCCATGTCCATCGCCGGTGAACTCCGAACTAATCTACTTTTTCATACCGTCTTACAGTAGGCCTACGCATCGAAATCGCTAGTGATAGTTACTGCGAGTGATTATGGTCGCGCGAAGCACGTAAATATTTTCAGAATCATTAATATTAGTAGTTTCACATATCACTATCAAATATTTATCCTTTCTTAGCCCATGTGATCGGATTCACCGGTAGAGTTTATAGAAGGAGTGTTTTCGAAAATTCAGGGCAAGTTATTAATGATGATGCATATTCGGATTGGCCAATGTCATTAGTCACTTTGTTGCATGCTGTTATTTCCTGACCTTCCACCAGGATACAGAATTGTCGGTATATAGTGGTAAGATATTGTGATCGCCCAAACGTACCGGTAATAAATTTCTTTCGTAACGATTTCAAGTTGGTATTCCTATATGGGGTGGATCATTTTCCACCGCTGTTCGCATCTGTACTCTAGGGGCTCAGATTGCAAAGGGCGCTACTACATTAAAATCGATTGAAGCGCGCATCGCGCGAAGAAAATTTCTCAAGATCAATTAAATCTCTAAATGATTTATCATTCTCTCGAAAATTCGGGAGACAATTCGTAAATTCAATTTTCACGTCGACGGCTGCCAACACATACCAATTGAATTACGTGTCCACGTCCACGGCCGCACAAATTTCCTTATACGGCCGCGGGTTGCCCACCCCTGCAAGACTGAGTGCCATCCCGTTCCTGTTCATATGTGGATCTAACTGTGGTAATCATATGTCTGACAAGAATAATGCTGCTTGACATCATATTGATCAGTTAAATTACAAAATCATATTTTCATCGCATCGAGCGTGTCGCATTGGATAGTAGCAGTCGCAGCCGCCGTTATCTAGCGACAGTGTTTTACTGAGGGGAGAGTTTCAGAATACTATTGACTTAATATGTAACCTATAGAGGAGCTCTTTCTCATTTCTTATAATTGGAAAAGCATCTTCGTCGTTTATTATCAACGGAGCGTGTTCTCAATACTGCGTTATCCAATTGACGACAAGTTTCGCCTTAACGATATAAATATACATGGGCAGTGGGCACACACCACACATATATACGTCAAAAGTCACGAGACTCAAGTTTGCTCACCGGAAAAGTTCGAATGAAGTTGAGATTGTAACAGTAAGCATGCGATTCGTCCGCGGTGTTTGTACTCGTAACAGTCACATGAGACAATGAGTGACTAATAACAGAGTAAATAATGCTGGCAGTGCGCTTCATATAGACACGTGTTGTCGATATGCTTCATCATGTTGGATACCAAACAATATGTATGTATTCTCCTTAGGCCAAGTTTCGGATCAAGTTACTACTGCGAGTCGCCTGCGATTTTGAGTCACCCTAATTTATTACACGACACACATCGAGTCATCCCAACACTTTTCAATGTCACCGCAAGAGGCAATGCGACACAAATTTTCGAACTGACCAGAGTCAAGTCAAGTCACCTCAAATTTTCCGATTTCGAGCTCATTGCAAGTCATCAAATATTGTCAGTTAGCACCGTTCAATGTGCCGTTGCAGATGTATATTAGCTAGACATCTCTACATCTGTTAAACTTGGTTCCAGACAATTTTTAAACAACTGTGACAATATGAGTTACGGTTTAGGTTATGTTTCCAAGTTGCCGATATCTCTGCTCGCGAGGTACCATACGAAATACCGCGTCATATGAGTGTATAATTCAATATAAGCGAGGTTTACTGACTGAAATGCTGCATGGACCAAAATGTTGTGCTCAGTAAAACATAATTTTTTTGAGTGAGCCGTAACCTCTCAACCGAATATTGAATATTTCTTCCTCTGGCCTCTGGGGTCGTAGGCATCGTTCCTCCGAAATACATGCTCTGCATGCATTCGGCGATGATTCGAATTCGACGACCGACTTCCGACTGACAAGGTGTTTGCATTGAGACTTTATGCGTGTGGTTTGCTACAGCTAGCCAAATGTGCAATCTGGCGTCGGCACATTTCTGTTGCGTCACTTTCAGTGCTACCTGCAGCAGTGCACAAATGCACGCACACACATGTACGTTGTACAATGTACTGTACATGCGCGGTGTCTGCTTAGAAATATTGTAACTGACGCAGCATCAAAAATTGGCAGTTTGACCAATCACAAGCAGATTTCCATGACAACTATGTAAAACTGTAATATGTGATTGTTTGTGTTCTTAAAATGCTTCCACCTCATATTGCTCTAAAATTTGTACTCGCAAGACCGAAACATGCGTTTGATGTCCGGAATTACCACTTCATGCCAAACTATGCCTGTTCTACCGAAACACGAAATCTCGAAATTTGACGATGTTTAGGTATTTTTGAAGTAGCTAAATTCATGCATCAGAATTTTTCCTACGACTTGCAACCTGAATTTACCCATTTCATGGCATGATATGATGAATTGATCATCGCGTATTCCGATTTAGGGGCTTCACCCAGTGGCCGGATTCAAATCTTTTCAATTCCGCAATTCAATATCCAAGAGTCAAATATTTCATCCGGTTCTGTTATAAAAAATGATTTTTAGTTATCTGTTAGGCTTTAAAATGTCGTGAGACTGTTTTATAGAATCGCTACGAACTTGCTGAATCCGACCACTGGCTCCGCTCCGCCAAATTAAGTTCACAATTACATCGATCGGCAATTCGGCCATATTCAGTATTCACCTTGAACTTGCATGATTGACTTTTCCGCTATTACTTTCTTAAACTATACGCTTTTTCCTGTTGGGCTTTGTTTGTGCTATCTCACATTTTCATTTTATGTTAATATTCCGCCATTCCCGCATTTAGAGTTGCTATGATATATGTACAGTTGTACACATTGTACATGTACATTGTACATGTACAGTGTACACAAAAGACAATGAC
Source organism: Botryllus schlosseri (assembly GCF_051294905.1). Taxonomy (NCBI): domain Eukaryota; kingdom Metazoa; phylum Chordata; class Ascidiacea; order Stolidobranchia; family Styelidae; genus Botryllus; species Botryllus schlosseri. The sequence goes on along the minus strand of NC_137245.1, from coordinate 18,207,598 downwards.
TGGAAGCTACGCTTTCCACCTTAGCGCTACTGCGGCGTTTTAGGGATGCCCGATTGAACCTATCATATGACGGTACCGGCATTTATTTCTGCCTTAAAACGTACTGTGATATGTGCGATTAAAAAATTCGGATGTTCAGTAAATGTAATATACCCTTTACACCCCTAACCGGTTGATATCCCGACACTAGGGATGTCTTGGCAATGAATGTTGTGTAGACAAAGATGCGCTAGTCAGCGTTGCGCTGCCACGTAGAAGTAGAAGTGCCGCCGTGAATTTCTATTCCAATACAAGTAGTAAAGCGAGACCATAATACACCACAAAATGATGACGTCAAGTGGAACTAGAAAATGAAAGGTATAAAACTACTCAAGTAAGTAGTAGCTAATCAGACGGATTTTTTCGAAATTGTAATATTCATTTTCGCGACTAAAGCAATATGACGCTGCAAATAAGTACAATCTCGAAAATAAATATTCAGCATAGTTACTGTGATTCCTATTTCACGCTGTTCTCATGACGATTTCTCACATAAAATGAATGCAAACTTATATCAACTTATCTACTTTGCACTTTTCAAATTACAAAGTGTAAAACTAAATAGTGTTGTGTAAAAAACTGTTCAAGTATGAAATGGAAGCAGTGTACAAACGAAGTCCATTGATCGATTGTTTAGTTCACTTCGTCTATACCAATAGTTCATAACCTTTTTTCCTGCAGTGCCAGGTCGGGACTTGTTGCATTTTAACAGCAGATACGCTCCAACTACTAAGTGCGAGCTGGTTTATTATCAAGGCAGGAACGCGAATTCCTTTCGCAGCAGCATAAACAAGGAAAGATGACGATAGCAGAATAGCACGTGCACCGCGGCCTACGATGAATATAATGAAAAGGGGGAACACTAAAGGTTGCTGTCTAGAACAATCAAATAATCATCAATAAACCCCATTACAAGAGGACTATATTATCAGAAATAGCTTGAATCACGCCCGAGGATCACTCAATTAATTTACGCTATAATAATGGTATGTAGGGTTGGATTTAAAACAAAAATCAATGTAAATCGAGCATGTTTAAAACATGGCCCTTGTTTAAGACGTGTTTTTATTGTTTTCTTTTGTTTCCTTCTAACCATTACGTCACGATTCTTTACTTGTGACGTCACAGGGGATTGACATTAACAATTGATAATATAGGGTAAATATGGATCCTTCGACGTAAAGTGCTTCCGACCACTGTCAAAACAGTTACGCAGCACATTTACGGCCTGCGGTCATCATCATCAGAACACCCATTCCGTACCAATTATCTACAGCTACTCGCGAAAGCTGTCGAATCAAGGACGGTCTCGAGGGTTCCAGCCACTCCATATCGTTAACGTCGACTGTACTGGGTGCAAATCGTCGGTATTCTCATACTTATATACTACATGTTTTCGAAAGCATTTACACAATTAAGGCATAATTATACAATGTGTGAAAAAAAAAAAACTACTTTTTGTAAAAAGGGAATTTATTTAAAACACTGTTTAATAGATGTTTTACACAAAGTGTTTTAAAACACCGTTTGTTTTAAATGCAACCGTAATTGCATGTGCTATGTTCGGGATCAAATCAATGTTGTTATAGCAACCATTGGATACGTACTCATATACCGTCTGGTTCGAGCCCTCTGTACACATTCCTCTGTGACTGGCAATCCCGGTTTTGATTTATTGCTTTGTGGGACTAGTAAATCAACTGAGAGAGCGGTAAAGATTTGAGATTTTCTGAAGTATGACAGATATTGTCGAATGTTAATTTGCAGGGATTTACAGAACTATTGCTCTACTATTATAATCATATATGTCCTTGCTGCACCCTCCACCGCGACGCCACTTTTCTTCAACGCCACCCATATCACCCCCTGACCCCATCGCCCCAAAATTGCACCTTGAACGTTTCTGCCCTCTTCAAAATCCAAATCGCCCCTCGGGGCCGGATACGAGGTTAAGAAACACTGATCCATAACAATAATCAGAATCAGCGGTTGTGTTATTTTCACCATCTCAAGACGTACAATTTACGATGCGACAAGCAAGACACAATGCAATTAATTGAACTGATAGAGAGTGTCGAAACGGCCGACTACAGTGCTCGGTCTCAATGCTTCGGTTGTCCTTCCGTGGACGCTTTTCCATGCTCTTTTCATTCGTTTCCCTGTTTACGTCTGTGATCGGGTCTTCTTTGGCTTTTTTGTGAAGAATCCGTAAGAATGAGCGACATAATGGAGGAGAAGAGTAGAACCGCCGACGAAACGCATTCCAAAACTACTGTGGAGATACGTATCGGGTTCTCTCGCGTCGGTGGCGGACTATAAGATTAACAAATCATTTCGGCTCGGTTCAAGGATGGTAAATACAGATATCGTGATTACCTTCGTTTGGTATTCGCCCCGTATAATAAAATGAAAGCGAATCAACTAGATCAGGGGCGGGCAACTTCTCGAGTCGGCGGGCCGGATATAGGAAAATTAAGTACTGGGCGGGCCGGATTGCTGAATCGATACAATATTCGCCCATTTATCCACATTCCACATATACAAGGAATAAATCGCATTTAATAAATACATTTTAACGACAGTAATGTCACTTCAAAGCCATTTCTCGCCGATAATGACGAAGACAATGTGGCTTTGAGAATAGCATTGTCACACAGGCTCCGCCATGTCTGCTTCTATCTGATCAATTAACACACGGTGCAATCCTCAATTAAGATTTCAAGGAGTTCGATAACCCCGGTACCCCTAATTTACCAACACATATATTCGTTAGGGTTGAGTAGGTGACGAGATAGCATCGTTGTTCAACTGTGTGGCCTGAGAAATCTCGATAATGAATTCATGCGGTCCGCGACCTCTACGAAATTTGAAAAGTGGCCCGCGACCCGTTGTGAGTTGACGATCCCTGGTATAAGCAGTGTATTCGTCTTACAAAAGCCTAGAAGTGTGCCGTGCTACAAGTCGGCGGTTACAGAATGAAAAATAAGAAATATCAGCCTGGTGTAATTGATCATTGTAGTCGACAAACACCATGATTACCACAAACGACATTAGGGTTGAGTACATCCCAAATGCCGATAATGCAAGTTTTCTCGCTTCGACGAACTTACGCGTAAGCTCCACTCTAGCACGCTGCGCATATACGTATATAATAACATGCACTATGCAGTCACTAAAATTTGACGTTGTAAGCAAGTAGTGGGAAATCTCGGCAGACTAGGGACGCGGGTCACATTATCATGTAAAACGGAAAACTGTCCGCGGGCCGGACAAAATCCCTTCGCGGGCCGGTTCCGGCCCGCGGGCCGTATGTTGCCCACCCCTGAACTAGATGGTTGTGGCTGTGAGCGTTATCGGTCTAATGGACAATAGACTGACGATATAGAAACGTGTATTGTAGGCCCTACATCAGGTAATGCAACGGAAACATCGCTGAAGAATGGGAATAGAAGTTCTCGTGATCTTATTGGTATTTCGATCCATACTGAAGCTGTAACTGATATTAATTGAAAGAATCTACGTTTCTTCAAATGAGGAGCCACATCGTTAAAGTTGACAATGTACCTACCTATGTAGTTGCTACGACCTTGCCAAACAGACAAGTCGATCAACGCATGCAGGTCGCAACTTGTTGCATGCTAAGTTCGCACTTCAAAAAACCCCAATACCACCAGGAACCCCAGTGCGAATATTTGCGAAGATATCGACGTTGGTAATCGAAATTTTGTTCCCTCCCGCCTTGTTTTAATTATAGCCATTCTTTGCGATGCACTTATATGATTGCTCAATATTGTTTTTCGTTAATCATTCACTGTGTTTTTAAGTGTTAGGCGTTGATGTAAAAGCGTTGCTTCGAGTGTGATTTGCGCGCATTGCCAGACAACATCAGAAATGGTGGCTCAGTGAATGGAGGTAGCGGCTTCATCATACGATTAGACTAGCAGTGAGTCCTATATGTGATAATTCGATGGTCGTATTGAGCTCGCGCGTTAATTTTAGTAATAATCAACGCATTGTCATGGAATTTCCATTTGAATTCTAGTTATGCTATTCTGGAAACCGGACTACGGATTGTTTGATGCGTATTTGCAGTTCACTGCACAGCAGAATATGATAGTTGATTCCAGTAAAAATGCGCGAAACATCGCCCATCAATTGATCTTATTTTAGAAAAGAGATAGGTAAAACTGGACTCCTTAGGTATAGTTATAAGAAGCGCTGACAATTATACTTGGCAATTTGACAAAAATTAGTCTAATTCGGTTATTTGGTGGCGCATTCGATGATGGATGTGTTCTGATAACAGAGATGGAACCTGATATTAGGGTTACCATATTTTGGAAAGAGAAAAAAATCCTCTTAAAAGAGGATATGGTTGCGCTATCGTCATAGGCTATCTTCTCCAATTCAGTATAGTATAAGGGCGTGGATATATTTGGTGAGTCATTTGATGAGTGACTTATTCGTGGGGCAAGGCATGATCAACGAAAACTAGCAATGCGATACGCCACAACAGCAAAATGTCGATAATGACTTGAACCAGGCGTTTCCACTGTTGAGTTGCCTGGTATCGCAATAAAACTATATCAGATTCTGCCATAATTTTGCAAGTCACGCACAGCAACGCATAACACAACCTAAATTGTCTCATTTAAGCCACGTAACACAATGAAAAGATTTTTCCAGTTTGATCTAGCGGGCATTGAGGTATCCCGCGAGACATTTAGTGGTGTGTCAAATTGCAGTAACCTTTGTATACATGGATCCGATGAGATGCAGCAGTAGTGATGCACCCAAAGTGAAACATAACAGGGAAAAATAGTCAACTATAGGGCCAGTTGTCGAAAACGCTCATCTTACAGACTACTTGGTGATAAAGGGATATGACTCACATGATGATAGGCCAAGTCGAAAATTATATTACATAGTGATTTACTTTGAAGATGAAGGTAAAGTGACACAGATTAACACCTTTTGATCGGCAGGACACACAATCGCGGCTTTCAATGTTTCGCAAAGTTTTTAAGCGTGATGATATCTAATGAAGTCGGCATCAAAATGTTGTGGCTATACACAGGAGTAGTAGATTCCGATTTCACGCTCATCTTTTAGCATGCATGGCTAAATCTGGTTCTGAGTGGCGCAGCGAGGAGGAAATACGCATTCAGCCCCCCAAACGATCGGCTTGAGCACAATGCTACACCACAATGAATCCACGACATAACTACATTGTTAAAATTGCAAAGATGTGGATCTATACACACATTTTAAACCTCGATATGCACATAGTTGTCTCAGTTCCAATACGACATCGTATCTACTAAAAAGAATCACTTCCACTTGCAACAAGGGTATCATAACCATAGCAGAAAAACTGCGCCGTAATGAATCCAGGAAAAGTCACAGTAATCCCTAGACCTTGTTGACGATATTACGCAACGTGCTTTATAGTGCTTGCCATGATATTGTAAATCTCAAATGCAGCGATCCAGAGCAATTAGAAACTACCGCCGCTGTGACAACAGTCGGTGGCCTGTCGCTAGGACAACATCCTTTGTTTATCGCCAAGCTAAAGGCTCCCTTGTTCTAAAAATATTTAATGGTTAACATATTAAGCGACAACGTCATTCCCGGTGTTCTGTTTCGCCAAACTGCCTCTAATGCTTTCTTCGAGAAATTGATCTGCATACAAATATTGGTTCATAATGTAAACAACCCACAACAAATCTACAGGAAGGATACTATTCTTTCTACTCGGTCTGAGGGCGTGTTGCTAAATATAAGAGGAGCAAACTGGCCACGTGACTTGATATTGTAGCCTACTCACACAGGTTACCTGTTTATTGTTGATCTTCCTCACGTATGGAAGTACAACGAATGACGCAATAGATTCAGGGTATATTCTTCTATATTTTCAATCAATTAATTAAATTGACTGCTTGATGAAAATAAGGAAGGTGGTTACTATGTTTGTAAAAGATATGTTGCTACTTTGAATGCTCATTGCTCATATTGCAAATGTGCAGAGCGCACATATGAAAATTATATCAAATATACCACCAAGAGCCAAGATGCTTTGATTTGGCACTGTTACTTATTATACCGCCACTTAGAGATTTTTTTGGATATACAGTTCCTATTTAAGAGTTAGAAAGATTTGCATTTTTTAATGGCTACAATTGTTGCAATCGTTTCACAAAGTAATTGTCCTAGTTTCCGCAACTCCTTGGTGAACCTTGTATTGTAGCAATAGCGCCGAAGATGATTTTGAGAATTTAAAGACACATTTAAGATATATCTATATATATCACCATGCTTTCCAGGATTCAACGTTTCAGGTAATTTTCGACCTTTTGACCTGATTACTTGAGAAAATATTTTATTCTCTCCTACTACACGGTGCATGGATTTTTAGTTATACCTGGATCGCACAAGAAGTGCTTCGCTTAATTGAGTGGAATCACTACTCATCTTTCTTATATCCTAATATCGAGTTTATTTTGTGAACAGTGGATACAATATTGTACTATACATCTACAATGAACTGCCGCTGGGTAACACTGACTTTGCTCGAATGGTATACCATTATTATTATTCAATAATACGGCCTGATTTCATGAAAATTACAGGTACTAAACCATTATTGTTTATCCGAGAAATATATCAGAAATAAAAATCCAAGATGTGTTGGTTTTCAATGGCACGACTGTTTATGTATGTCTTCAATTTGGCGCTGTTCGTAAGTACACTCACATGCAATGACAATCGTTTCATGTGTTACGATATTATTCTTTTAGCTCGCCGGAGGAGCTACGCTCGGAGTTGGAATATGGATCTTGAACAGCACCTCAGAGGTTACACTAGGAGACTTGAGCTTTTCTGAGAATGGTGAGAATGGCATATTAAAAAGCTTGTCAAGTCACCAGCAGTCGTATAGCCTTGCCAACAATTTCACACCAGCTCACTGCTGCATTCCATAGTTGATAATAGAATCTGTAAAATGGAAGTAGACTATTTGTCATGCAACCCTTCAGTCTTCGCCCATTAACGAGAATTGGTTTTCGGAATATTAAATTGTTTAGATACTATGTTTGAAACGTTAGATAGAATTCTCCAGATTACTGCTGCTGCTATTGTTGTAGTTATTTGTGGTATTCATGGCTTTTATCAACTACTATGGCCATTTACACCGGGCCAACGTTTCCATATATGCTGACTTGTATCACGGCCCACTACTAGAGGATTTTTAAAGACAGCGCTTACGCGAATGAGATGGCGAGGAGGAGCCTAAATAAACCTTCAACTCTTGGGTAGCAATTCTGGAGTCGACCTCGATCGGACTCGAATCCACATTGGTACTACAACTGTACATTATACCACGGCGATATCTCGCCACACCCGAATTGTTGCCGTAAAGCGTTAGCCTGTGGCTGGTCCAGCCACAGGGTTGTAACCAAGTAACAAGGTTCCGAGTCACAAGTCAATCTCATTTATACAGCTTTGACTCGAGTCAAGTCAAGTCATTTTCAATTCACCACCGAGTCAAGTCCGAGTCCAAGTCACTGTGTCCAAGTCACTGTGTCCAAGTCACTGTGTCCAAGTCATTGTGTTGACTGTTCATTGCCGAGTTAAAGTCATGTGAAACCCACTTTACACAACTCTGCTCGATGATATCGGATGCTTAGCATTCATAATGTGCTAATTTCCCTCACTTTTAACAGTTTCTGGTAGCATTCTAAAGTACCAGTACTGATAGACGAAATATTAATAGTGTGATAACTTAACTATTCTTCGAAATACCTGAAATGCCTGTCTTGGAGACCCAGTTTTGAGTCATATGAGTTGGTCCGAGCCATGCGCAATGACAATTCGAGTCATTACACAAATTGGCTCGAGTCAAGTCGAGTCACCAAAAAATCGCGACTCGAGTCGAGTCATGACAAGAGTCATTACAACCCTGCGTCCCTGGTCACTCAACTGGACGGTTGCCGCCAGGTATGCAGTCTAGAATTGTAAGAATGATCATGTGCCATCGGCAAAGTGCTGCATTGCATTTTGGGACTGGCGCTGATCTTTCGTCACTACTGACTCAGTACGAAGAGAAAGAGTCTTGAAAAATAGTTTGATGAGCACTTCACAAAGTTGTAGGTTAGTTCAGTGCAATTCAGTAGATTCTTTTGAGCTTCGTTTGATCATTTGAGTTATATTCAAAATGAATGGTTGTGCATTGCACTTGCGCTGCAATACTCACCAAAAGCGCACCCATATCGTCACATGTTAAGGTCTATAATGCCCCCTCTTCACCGATATAAAAGTGGCTTTTGAACCATAGCAGACAGACAATCTATTGCTTCGTCAAAAACAAATTTGAATGGAGAGGACGATAAGATATGTAAAGGCCTTATTATTACTCGTCACTCCCAACGCACAGAAGTCGTACCATTTATTGCTCATAGAAAAATCTCTCATACAGGATAGGAACGTGTTTATATTATTTTGTTTCCATATAAAGATTTCAAAATGATTATATAAATTTCCTATTTAATAGAAATTATCACTGTTTATCTCGTATACAGGTGCAATTGTGCTGATAGTTGCTGGTTCCGTTGCGTGTATCATGGGATTTTTAGGATGCTGTGGAGCAAAGAAGGAAAATTCAGGAATACTTGGCCTGGTTGGTATTTTTCAAGGTCTATCCGTTTACAGTGTTACTTTTTCCCACTATATGGTACGGCTTCGTGGACAATAACAGCAATGATAACATGTTTTGTTACTATTTATTTAATGATGAATTTAGCCATTATACTATGACGAAGTTGAGCTTTTCTCAAACCTTTTTATATTGAGTATAGCCTATATAATACAAAGTAGACGGAACTCAATGCCGATTGAGTCTTCGAGATCGAATAAGAAACTGCACCTAACCCGACGTAGCGTCATCCCGCCTAACCACCTCTTAAAATAAAATGAACTTAGAAATGTGTGGTCCTACAGCGAACTATGCGGACTTCAGACTAAATGAAACTGTGTAAGAAAATACAAATTAAACTTCATGTATGGACGATAATACAGAATTATAGAATAAACCGCAAAACACGTTCAGTTGCATTATTCGAAGTAGATTTGTCGTCAAAGTCATCGGATATATAACCCAGTGGTTGTTAACCGGTTGCCCTATTATAGTTTGAAGTAGCTCATCTCTGTGAGCTCATCTCACACTGTGACTTTTCAAAGTGTTGCTAAAACGCTATTTTCCTCCGGAAGAACCAACATAAAAAATATTTCTTGCTCCGGATTTTCCACCCATAACCAAGCGGAAATGGATTATAATATAAATGAATGAATTAATCACCAAGTCTGTTTTCAGTACTTCACTCTACTTCTGATTCTTGTGATCATGCAAGTAGCAGTGGGAATTTGGGCCGCCGTGAATTTCGACTCGGTAAGCACATTCGATTATTACATTGAAACCGGGCACTTCGATTAACCACTTTGTACATATCGTCAAGGTTGGTGAAGCCGTTGATACGTCGCTAGATGCTCTGGATCTTACGGATACAGCTGATGCGAAGACGCTAAATAGTATTTCGGAACAGGTGATCAACTTATCATACATATACCAACCTACGATCTTCTCGTATTTTTTCTGGTTTAGCTGCATCGTGCTTATTGATACAGTCCCAACTGGTCGGTACCGAAGTACTTGCACTTTTTCGGAGTATACCCAATTTGGCTCAGCCTATTTGCGATACTTATTCAAGTGGTTATGATTTTAGACTAATACTTTCAGGTGATACTACTAGAACCATGCTATCCGTAGACTAAATCGACTTTTTGTAGCTACTCCATTTCGTACTTCCAGACTTTCGATTTTCGACTTCCACTTGAAATAGTTTTGAAATGTATTGGGAATCGCCATTTCTACTTGTAATTGACTAAAATGCACGGAATTACTTCTACTTCTACGTAGATAGCAACGTTAACTATACGTTGACCGTCAATGCTTAGGTAATAAGTATTGACTCAGTGTTTTTTGACCTTTTTAGCGCTCATACCCCTTGTGCTTTCAATAAAATTTCTCGTACTCCCTGTCCATTTTCAACGCAACTTTCGATAGTACCTATATTAAAATGAAAAAGAATATTCACGTGAAATCGTACCCCCTGATGGAGTGCTTCGTACCCCAAGGGGTCCACAGACCCCTGATTAAGAACCTCTTGTATAGACTAACTATAGTGAATACTATACAATAGACCATCGTGTATAACTCACTATAAGTACATCAATACATCGTGGGAATTTTATGATATCTGCTATTTCCATTGTGGCGATTGAAATATAAGAAATAAGTGCCAAGCTATCTGTTTTCACGTTCGTGCTTGATACGTGAACGATGTTGTTTCGAAAGTTGACGTTAACTAACAGGACAATTTGCGGGATTCGTCCCATGAACTCTTTACCATGAGATGTTCTCAGCCTCAGGTTGGCTACCATCACGCAATCGCACCTCCTTTCATTTGTTGCTGGTTATCCCTGTTATCTGTATCCAGTTATATAGTCTATACAGTGTATAGAGATAATGAAAGTCACAGACGATTCGCGAGTGTGTGAAGCTGAACTCCAAATTTATGTAAAGCTCGACGTGAACACGCACCTGAACTCGAAATTTATAAAAAGCTCGATGTGAACGAGCACCTGAACTAATGCCGTATCTTACTCTTACATAGCTTGTCAATTCAAAACACTATGGGCCGGTTGACTACATCACCGTCAAAAATTATTCGCAGATAACTATGATCCGGCCAGGCATTTACATGCAAAAACAGAAAATACCTCAATTTTCATCGCAGTTTCGCTATTCCCGTGCTCTGCGCCTATAAATAATAAATTGTTGTTAATATATTGTTATAGCACAGAATTATAGGTGGGGAAATGCTCTACGGGGTGAGCCGCCACTGGAGTGTCCTCTACTATTGGAGACTTGTTGACTCGCCGTAATTGAAGTTATATTTTGTCATTTCAAATTAGTTGGGCTGCTGCGGTATCAATAGCACCGATGACGCTTGCGCCTTGTACACGTCCAAAACAACGGAGGGCTGTGCCTGCGTGAACACGAACTATGCGTGCGATGATTCGTGTGCAGCGGGTCCAATATACGAACAGGTGAAATATCATTTATACGGACAATGACGGAATTAAGAAGATTCTCATGCTTAACAAGATTTTTTGACGAATTTATATGCTGTTGTATTTTATTATTCCGTGATAACTTGCTGTAAAAGCTTGCGGCAATCAAGGATCGAACCGTCCAAGGCAACGAAGAAAAAGAGTATCCGCCACAATTTATGGCAACCGCTTCTGTTAGATCCATTTTTCCAAGGCAGTGGAGGTCTTATAGTTTAATGTAAAACTATTGCAAATTCCATTCTCTGAATACACCGAGTTCACTTGGCTCCATCTGCGATCTACGGGATAACTGAATGCAGCGACATCAGATACTCAACGTGGAAACTCTGTAATTCAATAGGAATGAACTACTTCCGTAAATGTAGCCTATACTGCTGTTTGACAGCAACAGGCCATCGTTATAGCGAATACTTGAATAACTGACCAGCCCCGACGCCTCTGACGCAATGAAACAATTTAATTAATTACATTTTAGCCTTGCGACGTCGCAGTAACCAACTTCATCACCGACAATTTGAGAATTATCGCTGGCATAGGAATAGCCATTGGTCTGGCCGAGGTAAGCAAGACAGTTTTTCATCAATGATTGAAATGTGAAATGTATATTGCGAGATTGCGATTATGATTACCATTTTTTGTGTACGGAACAATAACAAAATGTTTACAAGCTTATTCGCACATTCCCGTAAATATCGGTCCAGAGATTGTGACGTGGCTTTTGATGCCTCATGCAGTTATAACTATCTATGAATGTATCCATACCATTATTTAATATAGCAATCTCATAACTACTGCCAGAATTTACAGCCTGTATCGCAACAGCAATTCCTTTTGCTATACAGTCTTCCTTTATTACAAGTAGCCATTCTGAGCCAGAAAATTAAATCTGTCTTTTGAAACTTGCCTCTACTTCACATGGAGAATCTTCCGTACATCGTCATATTAAAACTCCGAACTAGTTTTTCAACGCATAACATTTTGCTTCTACATAGTTCTAGCGATTGTTGAAAATAATGTCACATACATTCACTTGTACATTTGTAAGATTTTACAACTATACTTTTACCGTCAACAACAAAATCAATGGCTACTTTCATAGTGGCGGGTTAAATCGTAGAACATTTGTCAAGACTTCTTAATTTGCAAATAATGCATACGCAGGCCTATCAACGTTTTAAATTATTGTTCATTGTTCGATAGATCCTGGGTCTCATATTTTCATGCTGCATGTGCCAATCTATCAAGGAGAAGAATGGATACGCGTAAGAGTCGTGAAATGAAAGGAGTTTGATCGGACCAAATTGACGAGAAATACTCGCAATAATTGATTCCCTCATGCATCGAGAAGTTGATTCTGTATTCATAGTGTTCGCATTAATCGTAATTGAATTATTGATGTATATTTTAGTCTAATTCCTGTTTTAACCTTTCAATACCACGTTACGGGAGACAGAGCACAAGTATTAACATACTCCATTACTTGACCTGCTGCTATTATTAGTCGATGATCGCATGGCGTGAAAAAAATGAATATATTCGTGTAACTTCTCAAACATCATGTCTATCAAAAACAAGTTACATTCAGATGTGCTCATTCAGACATTATCTACTTATGGTCGTTGAGTAAAAGAGATTGTGAGTGGCAAAATTTGATTTCTATGCGTTTTGATGATTAGAATTGTTTTCACTGATTCATCAGTTGTGAAAAGACTGTCAACGCATTTCTATGCACGCTTGAAAATGACACTGTTTATGATAATTATCTCGAATACAGTTGCATCTTGCACAATTATACTGTAATCAATGTTGAGTCGAAATGATTTCTGATTTATCAATAATTGCTTCGATCGAATTTTGATTTTGTGAGGAATCGTTAATGAGCCCCACAAGCAGGTAAGCGATAAATGTTTTTTTGTTGTTGTTGTTAACTCACTATTGGCCTGGTGTAAAATGACTAAGACCTACGACCATTGGTAAATAGTCGACTGATCATGCAGAATACTATGTATAAATATCAAAAATTCGCTATTCAAGACGAGGTATAGTCTTCGCCGGTACAAAAATAATTCCAGTTTTACTTTTGGTAGACTGTGGTTGCGGTGAAAGACTGCATCGGGCGGTTCTTATCCATCCATCATTATCCATCACTGATATCGCCTATTGAGGGATTAGGGATCGCTGTACCATAATTGGGTTTCGAGCAGTTTCGGTTGCGTAAGGTAGCAGCTCAATGGCTTGCTAATATTCAACGAGAAAATCACCGCCACATTAAAAGAAAATCCTATTATTTTCCATCATACAGGGATATAGGATAATGCAAAGTTTACTGCGAAAGAGGAAAGTCAGTTGTCGTGACAAACCATTGCAGCCAATTTGAACCCTAGCGAATTTTGAAGTCTGTTTTTCTGTGGTATTCATAGTGTTTGTCGACTACTATGACCAATGTGCTTCATTTTAATTCCGTAGCTGTCGAGTTGTATACACGGGAATATTTCGTAACATGGCATAATATGACAGTAGTCTTAATATCTTTGATCACATGCCACATCGCGTATATGTTTGCGTTCACAGCGAACTTATATAAGAGTTCATGGTCGCACAAACCTGGATTTTTTTGGCGTGAGCGCCATCCGAATACCTATAGAACCGTCCAGGGCTCGTTTGCGAACACGGGCGTTAACAGAACGTTCGCACAATCCCTGATAGCCCGTTCCGGCCAAATAATGTCTCCTCATATTGAACATTGTTTCAGACGAGCGACAAATGTACTCTATCCGAGTCAGTGCAGTGTGGGGGGTGAGGTAGGTTCCACCCCGTGAACCGTATTTGTGAAATAACAGAGGTTTCTAGTATTCTTAACATCTACAATCAAAACTCGTTTTTATATTTCCTATATCACTCGGTGCATCACGGTGCCAACAAAAGGGGGAATCGTCAAATATTATGCCAGTTTCGCAAAATTTTACACGAAATCCACGCTATTCTGGCTATCATTAAGATAACGGCACGCTTCTGTTACGGAAACCGGCAGGAGGTAGATTGTGTACCTAATGTATATACCTGATGTATCCGATATTTGAGTCCCAAGCTGCGAAGTTGTACCTGGGCTCCGAAGATTTTCTGGCAAGCCCTACGGTACTTGGTGCAAATGATAAGGGGATCATGCAGGCGCAAAAGAGACATAAGATCTAGTGCAATTTGATCAACAATGAGATTATCAAATGTAAACATTCGATAATGAGATCCTATCTATGATCGGGAGACATTTCGCTCCAATTATATCGTCACGACTCAAAAAGTCACAATTTGCCATATTACGAATGTTACCATCCCAAGGCGCTCTAAATAATGATTTGTTGGGCATAATTTATACAAACTTATTATTATATTTATTAAAATCGTGATATATAGTGGCACCTATCACATCACAGGCTCTGCACGGCACGTCGTAAGTATATAGGGTTGGGCAAAATCGAGTACCTGAGTGATTCGATTCTGAATCACGTAATATGCTTCGAGTCGAGTATTCGAGTATCACTCATTATGACGTCATCATAACAGAATGTAATAGTCAAAGTTCAAATATGTACCGTTCATGTCCCCACGAAAAATATAATGCCTGTTATCCGCCACATTAAAGATAGTTTGGTATCTTTTCGACCATACTGATTTCATTCCACTTGGTGTCAATGTTGTGGGATAATCATGACTTCGGAAATGTGCTACGTCCAGTAACCTTCGTAGCTTTGTACTCTATGTTTCGTATGCTACGATAGCGCCAATCAAGGTTTCAAGTCTTCAACAGTGAAAATTAACGCCGAAACTATAATTCTCGTTGATAAATTAACTTTCAGTTGCAAGTAGCGTATAATTTCAGTACTCATCAATCATATTTTACTACTCGACTCGAATCATTAAAATTAATACTTGATTCAGATTCGAGTACTTGAATCATTGTGCTAAGCTCTAGTCGTAAGTGTGGTTCTACTTGTACAGCAAATGTACGGAATAAGCCTACATGATATATATATATTTCATCCATACAAACGTACATATATATACACACACAGCACCGTAACTGCCGCACCCCAAACCCCCCAATTGGGGGGGGGGCGAGCTCAATGGGGGCCCAAAATTATTTCGTGAATTAGCATAAATCATAGAGTATTCTTTGAAAATTTATGCAACTTTTCAAAATTTTTTCGCGCTGCGCGCGAATTCAAGAAGCCATTTATCTTTATTATTGGGTATTGGGCCATTACCGCGCCACGACCCACCAAGACATACAATCAAGTTTTAGGCCATATAACATGCGACTCCAAGAAGTGTGCCAGAACGATTGGCAGCGAGAAAAGCTTGGTCGAAAAGGTCTATGCTCTTATGCAGACCAAAGACTTCGCTATATGTACAAAATACATATAGGTTTAATTGTCCATAGGCGCCTAAATGACTGGCGCCGAATGTCCCTGTCTTTGCAATCTGAACCTCACAAGACAAATACCATCCCGCTGGGAAAAATTTTATGCCAGTGAAGAAATACCAATTTGAAATCGTGTGCGTCTCTTAGTTCAGAAGCCTACGTTTGGGCGGTTCTATATTTTTTGATATAGCAGACTGGAAGTCACGAAATAACATCATGTAACGAAGTCATATCAACGGTTCCGCCCGCCCGAAGATGTTTAATCATTATTTACGGGCCCTCCCGTTTTCAAGACACTTCACTCAGCTCTACCGGTAAATCTAATTACGTGAGTAGAGAGGACAATAAATTGATAGCATATTATATATGCAATCGCTGATCTGATTGACCGATTTTATCATAAATTATCGAAAATTTTCGCACTTCGCGCTGGCTCACAATACAGTACAGGTAATTTCGTGACAAACGCGAACAACGTGATGGAGGGGGGTCGTTTTATCACCCTATGGGAGCCCAAGACCCACGTTTTTGGGGGCCTGACGAGGTGCTGTTTCGTTTCTGCCAACGGGTATACGCCCGAAGATGTTTAATTATTATTGAGTGGTCCTACCTTTTCAAACACACCTCAATCAGCTCTACCGGCAAATCTGATTACGTGAGCAGAGAGAAGATAAAAATTGATAACAATGTATGCAATTCCCGATCATACTGACCGATTCAGTCATGAATTCTAGAAATTTTGCGTCCTTCGCGCGTTTAGGCGACAAAAGCTGATTCACTAAAGAAACTCCCAATGAACATGATGAATAGTGGTAAACAGTGTATCGCCGGAGGGGGGTTGTGGGGGGCGAAGCCCCCCAGACGTTCGGTCTATAACCCTATGGGGGGCCCAAGACCAAAGTTTTTTTTTGGGGGGGGGGCTGACGAAGTGCTGTTACGGCCCTGTATACACAGCACACACGCATATAGCCAGGGTCGTAATTACCGCAATCCAAATACCCCAATCAGGTTCCCGAGTTCGAAGGGCGCCTAAAATTAACTCGTGAATGAACATGAATTTTTTAGATTTATGAAACTTTCTTCAAATTTTGGCGCGATTTAATGTCGCTAAATGTCTTGATTTTAATAAATGTACAGTTGTACACCTCCCCCAAGAAAACATAGGCTACGCAAGATGTATAGATATGGGCATTTCGACGCAGGCCATTACCGCGCCCGACACAACAAGACATATGAAGTTTCGGTCAACTAAATAATTAATAACATGGGGCCTGCCCGAAAATGTATAATTTACGTGCCCTAAAATTTCAAAAACCCCGCATCCCTCTGCTCTACCGGTAAATCTGAGTATGTGGACCGAGAGTGGATAAATATTTATAGCAATATGTATAAAATTACCAATATCATTGAACGACTTCAAGCATGGATTAAAAATTCGTGGATGACGCGACTAGACAGCAGTGTTGGGATCAAGTCACTACCTTCGAGTCACGAGTCATTTCGAGTCATTGCACATTTTGACTCGAGTCAAGTCAAGTCAATCGATTTCCGAAGGTGACTCGAGTCAGGTCAAGTCACTCGATTTTTGGAGGTGACTCGAGTCAAGTAGAGTAAAGTCAAGTCACGAGTCAAGTCACAATTCAAGTCAAATTGCGTTTTCGAGGTATGAGGCGTGGTTACGTCATTGTATTTTGCTAGCTGTCTGAAATACACAGATTGAGTGGTCATTGATTTTGAACTGATGAAGGAATATAGAGTTAAATATACACGCAAGTAAGACGCTGTATCGCTCACATATAAGTAGAACTAATAAACTACGTAAGTAATTGCACAGCCTCAGCTTATAGTTACCAGCCAAAATAGAGAATAGAGAAACAAATTAGTAAGATGCAACGCATTACCATTTTGCAACTTGATATGATAGAATGCGAGCCTGCGCCAATGGTTGAGGACTATAAACTATTTTCGAATTCAATTTTAATAAAACACGAGGTTTGGTTAACACAGAACAGAAATGGACATTTTGCCATTAAACTACTTTACTAAAGTCTAGTTTACGACAACGTAGGCTGTAAGCTTCGATCACTTCGTTTGCGATCAATATATTTGTGAGAGAGCAATGGAGGCTCAGTAAAACGCACGATAATTGAATGATTGGTCGCTCTCACGGGTTACACCAGCGTTGCGCGAACAATAAAACATATGCCAGACAGACATGGGGTGATTACTTCATGAATGTAATCGATTGCGATTACGATTACTTCTGAATCACGCGATTACGATTACGATTACGATTACAGCAAAATCAGGAAGTAGTCGATTACGATTACGATTACATTGGAAAAGTCATCACGATTACTCACGATTACATTCATTTTGCATCGTAGCAGTTATATTGAAAGACAATACATGGCTGGCGCTGAAAAGGCCTAATAATATAACAACTGTCTTTACAAAAGACGGGACATTTCCTTATTACGTCATAATGTACCCATTGCCCATTTTATAGACGGTTTATCGCACACAACGTTTTGCATTCTTGCCAGGTCCATAACTGCCGCACCCCAAATTTCCTAATAGGGTGGGGAGCGTGGTTGGAGGGTACTCAAAAATATTTCGTAAACCAAGGGTCGGCAACCTACGGCCCGCGGGCCGTATCCGGCCCGCCAAGCGAAATCGTCCGGCCCGCGACATAATAATTAGTTATCACAAGAATACGGCCCGCCGTTTCATAATGAGTTTCAATTTGCAGTGCAGCACTGCATGAAAAAAAAATGCGGCATTGCTACGATATAATAGTAGCCTACATCGTATTAGTCTATTGTTACGCAATAAAACGAAGCTGGTTGAAGTAGGAGATGGAGATAGACTAGACTGGATCAGTGCTTACCAATCGGGTGTATCTCGCAACCGAAGGTGTTCCATACTTTTTTCAAGGCTTTACCCCTCTAATGGGGTGTTACAATAAAGGTGTCCTTCCTTTGCTTCAAAAACGCTTGGAACATCTCAGACGCAAGGACGGAATCTCAAACTGTTCAATTATAGATAACTAGCTTCCGTATATTAGTTAGTCTATTTATAGTTTAATTATCCAGAAGGCATTGTGTGCCAAGACAACAAACCTGAATAGTGTTTTGGCCACAATGGTGAAAACTGTTAATATGATTTTTGTCTCATTAACTGAATCAGTTACGCCAGATATTACTAGGAGCAGAGAATCAATATGGCGATGTCATGTAGGCCTATATCTGTCATGTTCGAGCAGCTATGCTTACACGAGTGTATGAACTGAGAAATGAAATAGCAACTTTCCTCGAAAAAAAAATATAGCCGACTCATAATCTTGTAATTGAAAATGGGTATCTTATTTTGCTTTCCTGGCGCATTTACCGTCACATCTGAAGAAATTGAATTTGCAACTTCAGGGGGAAAACAACTAAATACATAAATGTTGAGGCGCATTCAAAATAAATCTGTGACTCTGGAAATGTCAACAGTACAAAGAAAATTATGCTCACTTTCCTATATACTGGAGGAGAGGAAACCTAGTACCAACACTACATTTGTAACTGTGATACGAAATTTAACTACTGAATATTCACCCGCTTTTCCGACATTTCTTCTGTACAAAATGAATTCTCACTGTTCAGTACTCCGTTTAATGTGGATGCCAATACCATTGCCTGAAAATTTCAAATGGGCCTTTCTGAAATGCGATGCAGTTGAATTGAATGACAAATTTCATACAAAGAGCATATCGCTGCGTGACTTTGACAAAGAGTACGTTCTTGAAATTGGTCTTTATCCCAGCTTGACCAACAATGCAAAAGAAATTGCATCGATTTTTGGAAGCACGTACGCATGTGAACAATAGTTTTGAACAATGAAATTCACGAAGAGCAAGCTAAGATCACGTATTTCGGACGTCCATTTTGAATAGGGTCTGATTCTTGTTTCATCTGACTTGTTACCAGAAGTTGAAAACCTTTTACCAAGCAAGCTGCGTCAATTGTCACATTTATTCTGTGTTGTTGAAGTGTAAATACATATGTCTTCTGATTTGTATGATTGAGATTGCAGCAATGTAGGATAATATACCCAAGTGAGCGTAAAATATAGTACTAAGAAAAATTCCGGCCCGCCAAAAAGTTGTACACCCGAAAGTTGGCCCGCGACTAGCAAGAGGTTGCCGTCCCCTGTCGTAAACCAACATAAATTATAAGAGTATTATCGATACATTTCATTAACTTGGAAATTCTCTTTGAGCTTTGCGATTTAAATATCTCTAGATAGCTTGATTTCAAAATGCATATGTCTCCCCCCTAAAAAAATAAGGCTTGTAAAATTCATAGTAATAGGAATTTAGGTGCCAGTCAATACCGCTCCTCGACACATCAAAAGACATGTGCACTTGTGCAGTTTCGGCTAACATGAGACTCCACGATGTGGACTACTATTGGCCGAAACTTAGATAATATGTCCATTGTCAATAGCCGCGCTGGGTGGGCGTGACTAACAGTCTATTCCTTTCAATCTGAGCCCACGATGCAAATTCCACCCGGGCACCCACAGAGCATTAGACATGACTATTTGTGTGTGCGTCTCACGTAAGTTTTTCTTTTATTCTGCTATGTTCGGGCCCCTACAATCAATATCTTTTGGCTATATAACAGACCGGGGGTCACGAATTAACAACATACAATAAAGTAATTATTCCAGGATACCAGATGTTATAATTATGAATTACGCGTCCCCTGCTCTTCAGGTAAATCTGGCCATCGGGCGCTGAGATTGGATTAAAAACGCAATACAATGCAATTACCAATATTATTGATTAAATTCAATCTTCAACTTCAAAATTGACTACTCTATGGGGGCCCAAGACCAATGTTTTGGTGGGGAAACTTTTGCTTTTTTAATCCTGATTCTAGCTACAACCCACGCTAACATGGTATATAATCCGATGGCTATAGCGATTGGCGCCCGTTTTGAGTAGAATAATATGAGAATACGAGAAAGTGAACATAAAATTCTGCCTTCAACTTGATGCAGATAATGTAATGCAAGCTTCCATTACGAAAACGGCAAAACAACGGCTCGGTTATGATATATATCAGCAGCTGTTGATTTTAATGCTTTGTTGTGGAAACCGTAATGTTTTATTTGACGAGTACAAAATTTCAAACCTTTGTCTGGTGTACGTTCGTACCATATAGGCCTACTGCTCGCCAAGCAGCACGGTGAAACTGCATTTTAACTATAGAATTAGAACTATTACATTCTATAGTTGAACTAAGCCGAACCAAACATCAATACAAAAGATGCTATTTTAACTTAGGCTGAGAGGTGATTAATTATCCTGTTGCGAGGAAGTATTGTCTGAAATGTATTGATAACCCGATATACAGCACGGTGGGTTTTCTTACAATCACACTAATGTACATCGAACATCTATAGATATATCAAATATATTTACTATGTGTGGACACTAGGGCTGTTCAAAAATAACTTTTTTTTCCGGATTCCAGCCATTCAGTGCTTAAATTGTCAGGTTGCCACAACAAAGGCTGCACACCAAATTTGGTTCAATTCTAACAAGTATAGGGCTCCGCGGATCCAATTAAAATTTTTAATTTATACAGGAAAATTGAAAAAAAATTTTTTTCTAATTTTTCTGTCAACCCCATGAAATTGTTGAGCTGTCTTCAGAGACGATGCAAAAAAAAATTGACTCAATTCGGACTAGTAGAAGTGGAGTTATTGGAGTTTTTCGTTGATAATTCTCCAATTATCCTTAATTTGGGGATAATCCGAGAATTATCAACGAAAAACTCGAATAACTCCGTTTCTACTAGTCCGAATTGAGTCAATTTTTTTTTGCATCGTCTCTGAAGACAGCTCAACAATTTCATGGGGTTGACAAAAAAATTTGAAAAATTTTTTTTTTCAATTTTCCTGTATAAATTAATAAGTTTAATTGGATCCGCGGAGCCCTATACTTGTTAGAATTGAACCAAATTTGGTGTGCAGCCTTTGTTATGGCAACCTGACAATTTAATCAGTGAATGGCTGGAATCAGGAAAAAAAAGTTATTTTTGAACAGCCCTAGTGGACACTTCTTACGCAAAGATGAGCAAAGCTAATAGGCTACCTCTGACGTAATAATGACCAGTGGCTTTTGAAAATCAGACGTTTACGCTCTCAATAACTGGTGTAATGTATCTTCCTTGTTAACGAGTGTTCAGTTTATGTCACAGTTCTTGTACAAATAAAAGTAATCGTTCTTTAACAAAGAAATCGATTAAATATTGGAAGTAGTCGATTACGATTACGATTACTTCGGGATTTTTTCGAATGTAATCGATTGCGATTACGATTACTTGAAAATGCTGTAATCGCCGTAATCGATTACGATTACTAATCACGATTACCCCATGTCTGATGCCAGATACAGTGATAGTTATCGACACTGATTACTTGGTGACTTGAAATTGACTCGTGAATTTTGCTCCGAGTCACGAGTCAATCCACATTTCTGATACCCCGAGTCAAGTCAAGTCAAGTCATTTTAGCAAAGTGACTCGAGTCAAGTCAAGTCATTCGAAAAAGTGACTCGAGTCTGACTCGATTCCAGTCAGGACTCGAGTCATCCCAACACTGCTAGACAGTAGGGCTGTTCAAAAATAACCTTTTTTCCTGAATCTTGCGGGTTACTTGATTAAATCGTTAGGTTGCCTTAAAAAATGACGCACACCAAATTTGAATTCATTCCAATCAATATTCGCGGGTTTCGTAGAGTTTGAAAATTTTGAATTTGCCTAAAAATGCAAAAAAAAAATTTTTCCAATTTTCCTCACAACCTTATGAAATTGTTGCGCTGTCTTCAAAAACGATGCAAAACAAATTTGACTCAATTCCAAGGTGCAGAAGCCGAGTTATTCAAGTTTTTTGATGATAATTCTGGGATGATCCACCAATCAAGGATAATCCCAGAATTATCAAAGAAAAACTGAAATAGCTCCACTTCTGCGGCTTCGAATTGAGTCAAATTTGTTTTGCATCGTTTTTGAAGACAGCGCAACAATTTCATAACGTTGGAAGGAAACTTGAAAAAAAAATTTTTTTTTGCATTTTTAGGCAAATTCAAAATTTTCAAACTCTTCGAAACCCGCGAATATTGATTGGAATGAATTCAAATTTGGTGTGCGTCATTTTTTAAGGCAACATAACGATTCAATCAAGTAACCAGAAAGATTCAGGAAAAAAGGTTATTTTTGAACAGCCCTACTAGACAGCCATAGCTCATTGACCACTCAGTATAAGAACTCGCGCTCACAAGTAGTGCTTAAAATGTTCACCCGTACGTTTGGTTTGTCACCCTTAGGGGGGGGGCAAAACTCTATAATGGGCTGACAAAGTGCTCTTTCGGTCCTGCATATAGCTATTAACTGCCGTATGCTTTGCCGGCATAAATATCTTTACATTCAATCGGCAAAATACCTTAAATGTGCGTAAGCTCGTAACGTATTGTTTCTGACAATAATAGAAGCTACCGTGTCGCCACACTTTACCGCAAGATCATTACGGTAGTACTACTTACCAAAATTTCTGACATCGTCGAAGTACCGTAAGAGGCCGGGGAACACCAATACCTGTATGCACTAAATGTCCTGGCCGGATGAGTCGAAACCCCGAAACACCACAAAGAACTTATTATAGGATAGCGCTAGATCGTCGTTGTGAACTTAGCAATGTACTTACATTCATGTTTTTACTCATATATGAATGGGAAATTGGCGTGCCACTAAACTTACCGTCATCGACGCGAACGACCCTTACGCGTCTCGGCAGTAGCCTACATTTCGAAGTGTCGGAGATTTATCTAGGCTCCTACTCCACAAAGTGGTTGTTCTAACAACGTCTTTAACAAGAAAATAGAGAAAGACCCGCCGAAGAACGTATTTGAAGAAAGCAAATATACAAGAGCAAGAAAATGCGTGTAAAAGATAGCTGAAAGATCACTAGCGAATACTGTTACATGGTTACATCGGACATTAGGCCGAGATGGATGTTAGATTGAGAGCCGTACTTGATTTTTCGACACCCTTCTATATGTTCAAGACATCGCATTTAGGGTTACATTTAAAACAAAAATCAATTTAAAGCAAACATGTTTAAAACAAGCCATTGTTTAACACATTTTTTTAAAGCCATGACGTCAATAATATCCAATTGTGACGTCATACTGGATTGATATTGACACTTGAGAATATAGGGTAACCATAGCTTCTTTGACGAAATAGGCTTCCGACCCCTGTCATATACGGACCAAAAATATCACATCGTCATGCAGCATTTTTTACTGTTGGCGCGCGGTCATCATCATCGGAACATTCGTCCCGTACCATTGATCTATATGTTGTATACCAGGGGTGGGCAAATGTTTTTCTCCGCGGGCCAAATGAGAAGCAGAAATATGTTAGCGGGCCGAGTCAAATATTTTAGAATATCCAGCGTATCAATTTTATATCTAAATTGGGAGCAGTGAATTACACGAATTGGTACTCATGCAGTGGATGTGTTGATATTGGGGAACGACAAAGTGACTGTTAATTACCCAAAAATTATTTATTTGCCGACATATTTTGAAACAATGTTAAACATGATACATATTAAAGTCTCTTTAAACCCCTATCCGCGTTTTTCTATGAATACATTAAAATGTATTTGGTATGTCCGAAACAACCCGTCGTCATCCCCCCAAACGTTGCTATTGGGCCCCCTATAGAGTTCTAAACCAAGATCAGCCCTCATCGAGATGCACGATGCACGAGATGTCTTGTATACACTATTGGCAACGTTTATGCCCTAATCGCGCGAAGCACAGAATCTGTTCATGATTCATGATTCAATCGGTCAATAATATTGGTAATTGCATATATATTGCTATATTTTTTAACCTCTCTCAGCCCACGTAGTGGCCTATTCAGTTTTACCGCTGGAGCTGAGTGAGGTACTGTCTCGGAAATATTCGGGAGGGCCCGTTGGTATAATTACTTACGGTACGTTACATGTTGTTATTTCGTGACCCCCCGTCTGGTACGTGAAAAGATATTGAAATCGCCAAAGCGTACCAAACTAAAAAGTCGCACTCGATTCCCGATTGGTATTTCTTCACTGGCCGATATTGCCTGTGGACAATTGGACATCGTGGTTTTCGGTCAACATAAGGGTAGTCCTTTTCGACCAAGGTTCTCTCGCTGTCGAGCTTTTTTCCCTTTACCTAGTTAATTTGATCAGCAATTGCAATTGCAGTGCCTTCTCGGAATTCCTGTTGGCCTAAAGTTAATTTATCTTGGTGCGTGGTGGACTGGTGGTGCGGTAATGGCTAACGCCGAAATGCGCGATTCTAAAAACCATTATTCTCTAAATCGCGCCGAGCGCGAAAAAATTTTGAATGAAGTTGCTTAGATTTTCAAAAAAATACCCTATAATTTATGTTCATTCAGGAAATAATTTTGGGCGCCCGTCGAGCTCGCCACCCAATTTTGGGTTTGGGGTGCGGGAGTTACGGTCCCGAGGATAATATGTAGCTTTTTGTCTTGGTAGCTGGCTTTCGAGACGTGTGCACTGGGCAGCTTGCCGAAATGGTCTCGTTGTTTAGCCAAGGTTGCAGTTATTAACCATCTTTGAATTTCAGCTTTCGGCTTTATTTTTGGACATCCTTTATGGGTGGTGATATATTCCTAGAAATGATGAGCACTGATTCACTTGTTTTACGAATAATGGATTTGGAAACACATCACGTAACAATTTAAAACACAGACCGTGTAATGCATAATGTGACAATGGCAACGACGAAGGTTTGGTGACTTCTTGTGACTTTAATTGTAGCGGGATAATTTGCTACATTGACTTTACTTTGAATCTGGATTAGGCATGTGAGGTACGCATAGACTGCGTAATCACGATATGTTAATTCACAGCTGGCTTGTTAGTAAACGAATTTCCGGTTCAGTTTATACTTTCTATGGTTTTAGTCCACGCAGCAACATTAAAAAGTAGGTTTTATATTTGAAATTTCAAGCAATCTTTGGCGGGCCGCACAGAATCGCTCCGCGGGCCGTACTTTGCCCAGGCCTGTCTGCTGAACCAACTATTTCGAGGCTTCCAACCATCCAATATCGTATACATCGGCTATATCGGGTGGTAATCGTCCGTTGGCTCATACAACATGTTTTTTCGAAGTATTTACATAATTATGGCATAATTATTCAACTGAAAATAATTTTCTTTAAACGCTTTTGTTTAAAACACTGTTTAAAACACTGTTCAAAACATGTTTTAAACAAAGTGTTTTATACAACCATTATGTTTTAAATGCAACCTTAATCGCACTGTGTCTTGTCACCAGTGGGTCGCATTGTATAGTGTACAGTAGCCTACAGTGTCTCTTGAGCGGATACAAGTAGAACCGCCGAGTATTATACTATTGTTACACTATGGTTAGTTATCTATAATTATATCGTACATAACAAGCAGAGCGTCATCATTTCAAACGACAAGTAACTTTTGACAAAGATGTAGATCGCTAATTTTGTCGGTATTCGGTGGTTAAGGTTAGAGTTGTAGGTTAGGCTACAATGTTAACCCTTTTGAATTCATCTGTACCGACGCATTACATTCATCACATCGAATGTTATAAGAATCAGGCCTACGCTTAACTTGGTTTTAGAATTGTAGCTGACATAGTTGAATACGACGCCACGATTAGACGATAAATCTGTGATAAATCTTGCATGGTGAACTTATCGGACCGGCGGCGATCCTCGATGGGTTTGTTACTGGTCCACCGTAAGTTAATCTCTTTAATCCAATAGTTCCCAACCTGTGGTACGCGTACCACTAGTGGTACGCGAAGGTCTGCCAGGTGGTACGCGATTATATAGTCTTTTTTTTTCGACCGACGGGAGTTTATTAGATCAGGTGACGTTGAACACAAATATTGCTCTCCAATAAACTTCTGGCTTAGCATGGCCTCCTCGTACTCGACTCTAGCTTCTCATGCTATTCCATAGCTGCTAATTTTCCCTTCTACGTGGGAGCAAGGATTTTCATCTCCGATCACTCAAGTCGAAGAAACGAAACCGACTTGTTGCGCCCATGCATGACTTTCGGTGCGCTGTGAGCAAACAGATGCCACGCATCGACCAGCTTGTGCAGTGGTTCTCAAATTGGGGGTGTGAAAGCATCTGAAGGGGGAGCGAAGCTGCGGCCAACTGAAAAATTTTTTCGCGCTCCGCGCGATTTACCTTCATTTCATTCTTTGGCTCTGTGTGTAGTCCTAATTGCATAATTGAGAATTCTCTTATCAACCGTCATAAAAGTCCATGCCATCAAATTATTCGCTGGGATCGCTAGCATTCTGGTTGCATTTGGTGATATGACGATAGGGGTGGCCGCGAAATTTTTCACTATCGTAAATGGGGGCGTGTCTAAAAAAGTTTGAGAACCGCTGAGTTAGTGGAAAATAAACAAATGCAGCCATTGCATTCTATAAATTGACGTTTGTTGTTTGCTGTTATTTCATTGTGTTGTTCTTCTTGTGACGGGTGGTGAAAAACAATTCCATGCATCCCATCAACCCTGGCTGATAATGCCTAGTTTAATAGTATTTGCTATTACGCCCTGCATAGGTCAAATACGTCATTATGACGTCATAAATCACGGAAACATTTTTGACCGCCTTGAACGCGCGTATCTTATGCAGGTGGTACGCGAGCACTGCATAAAACCTCGAAATGGTACGTGGGTAAAAAAAATGTTGGTAACCACTGCTTTAATCGAACCATGTGCTTTACTGACTTACATTGCAGTGTGCACCCTTTACTGTTATTTGTTTGTTTGTTTTGGGGTATTCATGGTGTTTGTCGACTACTATGGTCATTTACACCAGGCCGATATTCTTCTTATTTTCCGTAACTGCCGACTTACAGCACGGCCCACCTCTAGGCTTTTTGTAAGACACCGCTGACGCGGATGAGGTGGCGAGGAGGAGCCTAGGTAAACCTCCAACACTTAGGTGTTACTGTTACTGTTATGTTATGTTTCTCATGGTTGAGGTGATGAGGTAGGTAAGGTATACAGAACATAACAGCAGATAAGAGATATATGATATTTTCAGGTAAACCGAGAGCAACATAATAACTCAGTACGTTATATAGAAGTTTACATACCTACCCAGTAAGCACAGCTTGATTGTCTTTTCGTTTTACGTCACTTCTAAATTGTTGGAATGACCTTCTGCGATTCCTTTCAGAGTATATAATATAAGTAATATATCATAACAACAAAACAATCAATATGTGCTGGTTTTCGATGGCAAGACTCTTCATGATCGTATTCAACTTTGCGTTATTTGTAAGTGAACTATCGAATCGATGCGACAGCTGCAAAAATTACGAAAGTTGCTCATCTCGCTTTGTTACGATTTCAGGCTGCTGGAGCGGCAACGCTTGGAGTCGGTATATGGATTTCCGAATCCAGTGACTCCGTCGAAGTAATTGGAGTTACGATATCGCAGCATGGTTAGTCACAAATCTTAAGGCTTGAAGGAGCGTAGTGCTGTAGCCCAGCATATACAATATACATATGCATGCATCCTATACGGAGTAAATATCTTTTGCTGCTTGCAGGTGCAATCGTACTAATGATTACGGGAGGTATTACACTTGGCATGGGATTCTTGGGCTGTTGCGGTGCAAAAAAAGAAAATACAGGCCTGTTGGGATTGGTACGTGAATTCACAACTTATGCATTGACAGAATTTCCCACAGTTAATACTCCTTTTTTCAAATAAAAGAATATTGATACTCCTATTTGACTATAGCCAAATTTTTATCATCACCCAACAATTTCATGGGGTAGCCAGCACGACAGTGCCGGAATTTCTGACGCTTGATTGATTCACTGTCGTTTAGATTTAAGTTACTTTCCCATTTGACGGACGCCCAGGCGAGATCGCCAAAAATTCCATTATCACTGGGTCACCTTTTCAGACTATTCATTTTGTTAAAGTCGGCAATAATGAGTTTTTCTGCAATGCCTTGGGTCAAGTTTGTAGATCTTGGGGGTTGGTGTTCGACACGCTTTATGTTTATGCTTTAATGGAGGTCATATGGTAACCCAAATGTTGATAGCGACCATGCCTATTCTCCGACATTTTGTTTCAGTATTTCTTCCTTCTTTTGATCATCGTGATAGCGGAAATCGCCGTCGGAATATGGGCAGCTGTCAACTATGATTCGGTGAGATAGTACGAGTTTATTCGCCTATGATTCACTTGGATGTATCTCGCATCTGTACGTTAAGTCGCGTTTCATTCGCTTCAGGTTGGAGGTGTCGTGAAGGATTCGTTGGCGTTATTAGATGTGACTACTGACGACGACGTAGATACACTTGACAGCTTATCCGAAGAGGTACACTGATCATGAAGTTATTTTTTAGTCGCGTGATTATTCATAGTTTGGAAGTTGTAACGTTATAACTTTTTAATGATGGAATCGTGACACTTTTTGATTGACCAAGAGTTGGCCTTATCACCAAACCCATTTCAATCGCGAATCGCTGCACCTAATCATTCACTAGCGGTAAAATGCGGCTGTAAAGATTGGGTATAAAATCCTCTGCGCCATCATGCTTCTGAACCAGTAAAAAAGGTCAGCACTTTCGAGAGACCAAACCTACTGATTATACTACAAAAAGACTAGTATCTACGCCCATTGAATTACTGGCCACTGAAATGAGGGCTAGTCGCTCAGACCTATTCACTGGTCTTTTTGGTAAGCTGATTATTAAACAAAGAAAAAAGGTCGACTCATTCGTGAACCCATCATGTTGAAAATCACAGCTGCATACCAAAAGAAGCTCTGTGGTCCACTGAAAACAACGTCATGGCCCAGTAACGGCCCATGCCCCGTAGGTTCAAATTCTAAACCTACGGGGCATGGGCCGTTACTGGGCCATGACGTTGTTAACTAAACTTTGTTAACCTAACTTTGTTAACTAAACAAACTTTAAAACTATGATGCAGTGATTCTAACCCAAATTCTAACCTAACCAAATCATTGTACTGTAATGGAACCTATAAGTAATATTGGCAATCTTCCCAGGTCACAGCATTGTTGCGAAATTTACTCTTCTAATGTGATTATTGATTGACTTGTCTGTTTTCAGTTCAAGTGTTGTGGCAACACAGACGACCCTTGCGGAAATACAGTCGACCTGGATTGCAGATGCGACAGGGCAGGCCCGACTTGCGGTTCATGTGCTGGGTCATCGGTAGCTCTGACTTATAACCAGGTATAGGAATGTGCAAATTGATGATTCGGATTAGCCGAAGTCGCCACGGAAGGGCAAATAGTTTTTATAGATTTTATTTTTCTTGTTGCTTAAGCTCTGATGTGTTCAGTAACGAAATAGGTCACTTGTGATGTTATTTTGAATACGCAAGTAAGTTTTGCCTATTTGTACTACTTACTGGGTATATGCGACACATTGACCAATGTACTTTACGAAACTACTTGCCCGAGTACTTTTCAGATATTCATACTCTTCTTCTACACGTAGTAGATTCTACTACTTCTGCACGGCGTTACTCCTACTTCTGCCACACTGACTATGACCACCATCTGCCACTAACGTCATTCCCAAGACACAAAACTAACATCACACCATCTCGAATTGGGGCCTGCGACGTATTTATTCGTATCCAACACATTTTTCTAGACATGCGCGGACGCTATTACTAATGCCCTCGATGACAACATGAAAATTATTGCCGGTATTGGTATTGGAATCGGACTGCTTGAGGTGAGTGTTTCTTGCTATGGAAGGATATTTATAATCTCACTGAACGAATTTCTAATGTTAACGGCGGCCCGTTAAAAGTTTTATGAGTATAGATGTATATCTGTTTTAGTTGAATATTATGTTACTTGAAAGTTTATCAACATAGGCTATGACATATAATGTCTAGGCTTTGGCCTGCTGTTGGAATTAATCGCACGCTCTGATTGCGCAAAAATTATGCGAGACAAGCAAGGTATAGCTAGCTACCCGTCTCCAGTCGGAGTGATATTCTAGTATAGCATGCGTATTGATGTCGGAATGCGACGTGATGTCGGAAAAATAGAAACAATGACATTTCTATCGTACACAGTTGCCCATGGTCCACTTGCGGGCGAAGCGATAATTTTGCATAAATGAATATTTACGAATTGCACAGCAGTCTTGCGGCCACTTTCTTTTTCGATATTTTCCACCGTTCGAAATATATGACGTCGTGATCCCTCTACCAAGAGGTATATAGGACGACCGTTGTAGCGAACGTTGAACACCATTTCATGTGCGTGTACCTAAAATTTCACAACTGTACTTTGACCATTCCTCTGGAACATGATCAGTGACTGCTTTGTCAATTTGACTTCTTGCTTTGAAAATAATGCATACGCTGACCTATCAATGTTTTGAATTACTGTTTCTTGTTCGATAGATCCTGGGTCTCATATTTTCATACTGCATGTGCCAATCTATCAAGGAGAAGAATGGATACGCGTAAGAGTCGTGAAATGAAAGGCGTTTGATCAGACCACATTTGGGAGAAATACTCGCAATAATTGATTCCCTCGTGCGTAGAGAAGTTGATTTTGTATTCATATAGTGTTCGCGTTAATTGTAATTGAATTATTGGTGCATATTTTATTCTAAATCCTGCGGTCACTTGTCAATGCCACTTTACGGTAGACGGAGCACAAGCATTAAGCTACCTATACTGCTAGTAGTCGATGATCGCATGGCGTGGATAAATCGAATATATTCGTGTAAACTGACAAACATGATGTCTATCAAAACACAGTCAACATCTACATGTGCTCATTTTTTCAAAACCTACGTATGGTCGTTCTGAGTAAAGGAGATTGATTTGTATATGTTTTGATGATTAGAATTATTTTCACACCGCATCCAAGAACTAAAACATCAAGAAATGATTCATCATATCATGTGAAAATACTTTTGCCGCATTTCCATGCACGCTTGAAAATGAAATTGTTTATGATGAATATCTCGAATAAAGTTGCATCTTGCACGATTATACATACTGTAATCAATGTCGAATCGAAATGAGTTCCATACCGATAATTGCTTTGATTGAATTTTGATTTTTGAGAAGTTGTCAATGAGCCCCGCGATCAGGTAAGCGATAGATGTTTTTTTGTTAACTCACGATTCTGTAATTATAGGAAATAATATCGGCATAGTGCAGGGGTTGTCAACACGCGGCCCATAGGCACTTATTTTGTGGCCCGCAACATCTTGGATTAAACTCAATTACTACTGATATGGTATTGTTACAGAATAAGCTACTTAGCTCTCTCATCGAACCGCATCAGTTTTGTTTCTTGATGAGGTGACTCATTCTTTGATGTGTTCTGGTGTCTTGATATGCTGGTGTTGAATTTGTTATTGCATTGATAAATCGGTATTGGTCCCGCTGTGTAGTACAATTTTAATGAGTATTTTTACACGCACCACGATTGGCTTAAAGAGATCGCTACAAGGGAAGGGAAATTAAACGCCGAAAACTCGGTTTTCAACTCTGCGTGGAACAGTGAGATTGCTTTCGCAGAGATAATTGTAAAACCGATATGTATTATTTGCCGAAGAGCAGCTGTCGCAACGAAGCGAGGGAATAGCCTATAAAAGACGCCACTGACATTTTCATCCGGAGTTAAAAATACATATCCACCTGGTCCATCTGATCTTGGAAAATGCATGATATGCACGCTTCATGAAGTTGCTACCTGTAAGAATCGGCGTGATTCACTTGTGCCACTGGAAGATGAAATATTAAAAAAAACAGCAGCTGCAAACTTTCGAATGTTGTCGATTAATGTTTTAGACTGTATTGGAATGTATTAAACGTCAGTACGGCATACGACTGATAAATAAAGTGAATTCAATATTAGACTACAAAATGGCCTATCTACATGGTAATAATGTTCTGCGGCCCACAGAATCTTTTGCTGTTAAAATGCATCCCGTTCTACATGGGAAGTCGAGAGCCCCTGGATAGTGTAATATTAACATGACCTATGACCATTCACGAATATAGCCGAAGGATCATGCTGAATACTATATATAAATATCAACAACTCACGATTCACGACGAGATATAGTCTTCGTCCGCACTAAAATAATTACGAGTTTACTTTTGGTATAGATTGCGGTTGCGGCGAAAGGTTGAATCTGGCGGTTATTCGCCGACATCCATTACTGTGATGCGATCTGAGGTAACACTGATCTCACTTTTTGAGAGCCTAGGAAACGCTGTATCAATCTGGTGCAGTGGTTCTCAACCTTTTTGTCTTCGAGGATCCCTTTTGGACCGTGACGGACCCCGTGGATCCCCAAAGTTTAAGTTCAAATTTAGCTCAATTATCGTGCAACCGTCATCTGTCCTGTGCAAATATCAAAGGTAGGCTACTGATAAACAGTGAAAAAATATGTCAATAAATATTTCAATTAAAATTCTGTAGTTAAATTTCTTGAAACGTGGACGTGTCTTGAAAATGCGCCCCGTCTATTTGATATGAACGTGTGCCGCAAATCCATCTCCATAAATATAGCTGGTGGTGAATGTAATAATAACGCGCAACGCTTCCGTCGACACCTTCGGGTGTGATCGCAGCATATATGACATTCCAATTGAGAAACTTACTTTTAGTGAACATATAACGTCCAGCATATAGTCATTTCTATCTAGACGCACATCTAAAAGTTATTCTGGAATAGCGGTTATGTATATCACATAGGAGAAAGTGGATTGCTGCAAACTATTTTTTTCGAAAATCCCAACAAAGCGCCTCTAAACAGCAATATGTTTGTATTAGCAGGCTATTGGCGATTTGGAAATTAAAACGAATTTGCACAGTAGAAAATTTCATCTCAGCCGACCGTTGTGTTTATGTGAGTTATGAAGTTTTACCGGTTATGAAGCGAAACTGTCTGTTCATTTCTCTAATTTAAAAAATACAAAGTAGGTTATCAACCATTTTGCAAATTTGGAGGTTTCGCGGACCCCCTGAAAATGCTTCGCGGACCCCCGGTTGAGAACCACTGTTCTGGTGGGTCCCGAGCAGTTTCCATTACGTAGGGTAGTAGCGCATTGGCTTGGCGAATATTCAAATTCAACGAGAAAAATCACGGTGCAATTCTGACCCTATCGAATTTTGAAGACTGTTCCGATACTATTTTGTGAAAGCTAACTGGATGCAAATAATACAAGATTGGACGACGTAAGCCAATGCTCTCAGGCTTATTGTGCCCGTGAGCATGCGCAATGCGCATAGTAAGCTTTAATTTGCATCAGGTGGTTTTCATGGTACCGTTTTGGGGACGCAAAGCCGATTGGGATAGTGTCAACCCCAAAAAAATCCCGGTTTGTGCGAGCAAGAACACAAATAAATAACGCCATGTGTTACATGATCAAACATATTACGACTACTATAACTATGCTACGTTCCTATTCTACTTACAGGGGTCGTTTGTGAGCCTATTCAGCCCAAGTAATGTCTCCTCATATTGAAGATTGTTCAGACGAGCGACAAATGTAGGCTACTCTATCCGAGTCAGTGAGATAGGTTCCTCCCTGTGAGCCTTATTTGTGAAATACCAGAGTTTTCTAGTAATCTCAACATCTGCAATCAAAACTTGTTTTTTAATTTCCTTTATCACTCGCTGCATCCCGGGGGCAGCAAAAGAGGGAATCGTCAAATATTATACTGGTTTCCCAGAATTCCACACGAAATCCACGCTATTCTGGCTATGATTAAGATAACGGAACGCTTCTGTCACGGTAACGGGCAGAAGGTAGATTGTGTGTGTATGTGTACCTAATTTATATACCCGATGTATACGATATTTGAGTCCCTAGCTGCAAAGTTGTACCCGCATGGGCTCCGAAGATTTGCTGGAAAGCCCTAAACTACAGTAGGCTGCTGATGATGAGGGGATCATGCAGGTGCAAAAACGACATAAGATCTAGTGCACGGGTGGCCAAACTGCGGCTCTTACCGCCTTTGACTGCGGCTCTTTAATGATTCCACAATCCACGTACGTTTCGTTATTTTGCTAGATAGGCCTAGATAACCTGAATATAAAATGATGCATTTTATCGCGTATTACCAATATGCGTATTGCTAACGTGTTGTTTCTTTCCTCATTGTTTATGCAAGACTGGTAAAATTTTGGGGTATAGGAGGTGGCACTACAGGGTTAGAAATTTGCAATTGGACTCTCGAATGGAGTTCACATAAACGTTTCACCCGCAACAATGGATGCCTGGCCATCAATCAATGACAAATCATTGTGTTTAACAATGAACTTGAATGGTAATTAATTACGCCGGTCAGGTCACAATCATTTCCGGACTAGCAATGATGAATGCGACTCTTTCATTTGTATCGTAAAGGCAAGCAATAACTGCAGAGTTTGGCCACGAAAATGTCGTCGAGATTACCGAGCTGAAATCTTGCCTAAATTCTCATCGGCATTTCGAGAGGTCATAACAGTCCGATTTCAAACACCTTACAGCAGGGCCGGCCAACCCGTGGCCCGCGAGAAGGTTTTGAGTGGCCCGCGAGGTAATTTCCGAAATTCCTAATGTTATCAAAAATGGATTGCACAGATTGTGAACGTGTGAGGCCAACCAAACATTTGATTGGTCTGGCCGCAACACTTGAGATGTGATGACAAATATATCAGCTCCGACGCATTGGCAGATCCATGAGCCAGTCACATATTGGTAGATCTTCGTACACTACAATAAATCAGAATGATTTGCGATAGATTTATCAAAAGTAAAAAAATTTCTACACGCTTCGCGCAACATGTTGTCACTCGATTTCTTGCTTTTAATATTGTTGCACCTTCGTGCAAATGAAAGAACGCTTAATGTATCAGATTGAATCTAACTATATTCGCAATTACGAGACAGAGTGTCGTTAAACATATGCGACTTTACGTTTGCACTCGCAGAAAGACCATCGACTATGAAACCTAGGCACAAAATGATTGACGCATGTTGGTCGAAACTTTCGATATCGATATGTCCAGACGCCGATTGCCCAGTCCTTGCAAACTGAGCTCAGCGATATACAGCAGATAGTCAGGCGACAATATTATTGACCTGTGAACTTCAGAAAAATTTCGCGCATTGCGCGGCTAGTGGCCCGCGCAACAGTTCGTCAATCGAATGTGGCCCTTTGGCTAAAAAGGTTGGCCAGCCCTGCCTTACAGCCTAGGTAAAGACGCACCAAACTTCATTCGATAGCCTACATTCCATTGTGACGTCATAAGTTCGTATTTTGGAATTTTTGTGTTGTGGCTCTTTTAAAGTTGAAGATTTTTTATCCTCGGCTCGCGCATGAAGCAGGTATGCTCACCCTTGATGAACCGGCATTCCGGCGTTGGACATTTTCACGTTATAGAAGACACGACCTCGACATAAAGTTTCGGGCAACATGCGACTCCCGTTCGATGTATGCGTTGCCAAATTGATTGGCGGCGATAAAACCTTGAAACAAAATAACCGCCGCATGCTGTTCAAAACGTTCGGCATTGATATGTCCACTGTCAAGTGTCAAGGCGCCGAAGTGACCAGCGCCGAATAGCCCAGCACCCGCAGCTTGAGCCGCACGTATCAAATGATACGTATCAAATTATCGCCTTGTCGAAATGCGAATTTGGAATCGTGTTCGTCTCTCGGAAGGAGATATTCGTTTAGTTTCGTCTGGTGTGCAAGCGATTCCAATACATCCGGAGCAACGAAAATCTTTACCGCTTTACCACGACCTTTGCAGACAAATCCAGTGTCGGACCAACCTTAATGTGACACCAAACCGACTTGAATGATACAGGGGTGGGCACATTTTTCATCATCATCAGACCATATCATCGTAACAACACTGATTGGACTGTCACTTATTGGATATGGTACCGAACACAGTGGACTTGGAAACGACCAAATTAGCCACAGAAGAGCGATCATTGCACGACTGAAAAAAATTATGTAAATATTACGTACATGTGAGCGATAAATTGGGTGCGGTAACGACCAAAATTTATTCCCTTCGCGACCAATAATTCAAGAATCACCGACGTAACGCATGTCGTTGCCAGCTGCAGAAAAACGGTTGATGATATTCCTTGCTTGAAACACTAAATATTAATAAATTGAATGTTCGGCACGCATGCTGGTAATAATTTGACATTTTTGACATTTTGGCACGCTGCACACAAAGGTGACCGCCCCCTGATATACACAGTACACACGCATATAGCTATAGGGTCGTAACTGCCGCAACCCAAATCCTCCAATCCGGAGGGACTGAATTCGTGAATCAACATAAATTATAGAGTTGTTTTTTAAAGATTTATACAACTTTATTTAAATTTTCGCGAGATTTAATGTCTCTAAATGACTTAATTTTAATATGGGTACACTACCTCCCTCAAGAAATCATAGGCTATACGTACGATGTATACTGTATGTAGAAATATATAGGCATTTCGGCATCGGCCATTACCGCGCCCGACACAACAAAACATATGAAGTTTCTGTCAACATATTAATTCGTAAAAACGGGCCTGCCCGAAAATGTATAAAATTTCAGAAACCCCGCATCCCCCATCTTTACCGGTAAATCTGACGTGGGCTGAGAGTGGATAAATATTTATGGCAATATCTATGCAATTACCAATATCATTGAACAACTTCAATCATGGATTAAAATAAATCGCGAATGGCGCGACTATAGACAGACAGCCATAGCTCACTGATCACTGACTATAAGAACTAGCTCCCACAAGTAGACAAAGTGCTGTCTTGGTCCTGCATAGTAGCTATGCTATGACACCAAAAATACTTTTATATTCAGTCGCAAAATACTTTAAATGTGCGTAAGTTTGTAGCTTATTGTTCCCGGTGATAATAGAAGCCATTGTATGGCTAGACTTTACCGCAAAAGCCATTGCTCTGCGCGCCTACTCTTGCTTCACGATAACTTCCTGAATAGTAAGGTTCATCTGGCACCATGTACCAAGTTTTCTGACATCGTTGAAGAACCGTAAAGTCCGGGGACTACCCATACTCAACCCACGCACTAAATGTCCTGGCTCGATAAGTCGAAACCCCGAAACACCACAAAGAAGGTATTGAAGCTATAGGACAGCGCACGACCTTAATTGTGAACTTAGCAATGTACGTTGTACAATGTACATTCATATGTTTTCTTCGCATATGAATGAGGAAGCTGGTGTACCACCAAATCCACCGCCATCGGCGCGAACAACCCAGTTCCGCGTCTCGGCATTAGTACATCTCGAAGTGTCGATGGCTTATCTGGTCTTCTGCTCCTCAAAGTGGCTGTTGTTACGGCGTCTTTACCAAGAAAAATAGAGAAAGACCCAACGAAGAACGAATATGAAGACAGCGAATATACAAGAGCAAGGAACGACGTCTAAAAGATTGCTCAATACCGAGATGGATGTTAGATTGAGAAACCGTACATGATTGTTTCGACACCCTGCTATATGTTCATTGTTCATTGCATCGCAATGTGTCTTATGTCACCTGTGGGTCGCATTGTATACGAACATAACAATGAACAGTACAGTCTCTAATGCGGATACAAGTAGAACCGCCGAGTTATACTACGGTTAATTATCGATAATTATACTATGCATAACCAGAAGGTAAGTTTCGACAAAATTGAAAATCGCCAATTTCCGCGGTATTCGGTGATTAGGGTTGAGTTGTAGGTTAGGCTACAATGTTTACCCTTTCGCATTCATTTGTAACGACGCATTACATTCATCACATCCAATGTAATGAAAATTGCGCTTAACATGGATTTTCGATCTGTATAGCTGACACATTTGAAAACGACGCCACGATTAGACGATAAATCTTTGATAAATCTTAATGTGCATGGTGAGCTTAGCAAATCGGATGTAGCCTCAGCTATATCATGCAGTGGTCGGCCACAGGTGGTCAGTGAACCGGCGCCGGTCCTGGAGGAGTTTGTTACTGGTCCGCATCCATACTGGTCAAGATCACTCAACATAGTGATCAAGAACCAAGTTAATCTCTTTGATCGAAATATGCTTTACTGCCCTACAGTGCAGTGTGCACTAGGGCTGTTCAAAAATAACTTCTTTTTTTCGGATTCCAGCCGTTCACTGATTAAATTGTCAGGTTACCGTAAAAAACGCTGCACACCAAATTTGGTTCAATTCTAACAAGTGTATAGGACTCCGCAGATCCAATTAAAAGCGGAGCTATTTGAGTTTTTCGTTGAAAATTCTCGGATTATCATTGATTGGTGTATAATCCGAGGATTATCAACGAAAAACTGAAATAATTCCGCTTCTACTGGTTGGAATTGGGTCAAATTTGTTTTGCATCGTCTTTGAAGACAGCTCAACAATTTCATGAGGTTGGCAGAAAAATTTTAAAAATTTTATTTTTTAATTTTCGCTTATAAATTAAAAATTTTAATTGGAACTGCGGAGTCCTACACTTGTTAGAATTGAACCAAATTTGGTGTGCAGCGTTTTTCACGGTAACCTGACAATTTAATCAGTGAACGGCTGGAATCCGGAAAATAAAGTTATTTTTGAACAGCCCTAGTGTGCACCCTTTACTATTATGTTATGTTTTTCATGGTAGAGGTGATGAGGTAGGTAAGGTATATAGAACTTAACAACAGATAATAGAGATATGATATTTTCAAGTAAACCGAAAGAAACATAATAACTCAGTACGTTATATAGAAGTTTACATACCTACTCAGTAAGCACAGCTTGATTGTCTTCTTGTTTTACGCCGCCGCTAAATTGTTGGAATGACCTTCTGCGATTTCTTTCAGAGTACATAATATTAGCAATACACTATATCATAACACCAAAGCAATCAATATGTGCTGGTTTTCGATGGCAAGACTCTTCATGTTCGTATTCAACTTTGCGTTATTTGTAAGTGAACTATCGAATTGACGCGACAGCTGCGAAAATTATGAAAGTTGTTCATCTCGCTTTGTTACGATTTCAGGCTGCTGGAGCGGCAACGCTTGGAGTCGGTATATGGATTTCCGAATCAAGCGACTCCGTCGAAGTAATTGGAGTTACGATATCGCAAAATGGTTAGTCACAACTCACAGGGCTTGATGTGGCGTATGTAGCCCAGCATATACATATGCATGCAACCTACACGGAGTAAATATCTTTTGCTGTTTGCAGGTGCAATCGTGCTAATGATTACGGGAGGTATTACACTTGGCATGGGATTCTTGGGCTGTTGCGGTGCAAAAAAAGAAAGTACAGGCCTGTTGGGATTGGTATGTGAATTCACAACGTATGCATTGATAGAACTTCCCACAGTTAACACTCTTTTTTTCAAATAAAAAATAAATTTATAATCCTATTTGACTATATGGCCAAATTTTTATTCATCGATTTTTAGACAACCCAGCAATTTCATGCGGTAGCCAGCACGACAGTGCCTGAACTTGTATCGATTGATTGATTCACTGTCGAATAGATTTGAGGTACTTTCCCATTTGACGGACGCCCAGGCGAGATCACAGAAAATTCCATTGGTTCGACATGCTTTATGTTTATGCTTTAAAGGAGGTCATCTGGTAACCCAAATGTTGATAGCGACCATGCCTATTACACGACATTTTGTTTCAGTATTTCTTCCTTCTTTTGATCATCGTGATAGCGGAAATCGCCGTCGGAATATGGGCAGCTGTCAACTATGATTCGGTGAGATAGTACGAGTTTATTCGCCTATGATTCACTTGGATGTATCTCGCATCTGTGCGTTAAGTCGCGTTTCATTCGCTTCAGGTTGGAGGTGTCGTGAAGGACTCGTTGGCGATATTAGATGTGACTAATGACGACGACGTAGATACACTTGACAGCTTATCCGAAGAGGTACGTACACTGATCATGAAGTTATTTTTTAGTCGCGTGATTATTCGTAGTTTGGAAGTTGTAACGTTATAACTTTTTAATGATGGAATCGTGACTCTTTTTGATTGACCAAGAGTTGACCTCATCACCAAACCCATTTCAATCGCGACTCAGTGCACTTAATCATTCACTTGCGGCAAAATGTGGCTGTAAAGATTTGATCTAAAATCCATGATTCTCAACCTAAATCAGCTGGTGATTTAAACTAATGGTTTCTAACCTTTATATGTTTGAGGCCGAGTTTCCGATTGGGAAATGTACCGTGGCCCTCCCTGAATTTATTAAGCTGACCAGTAAGAGAGGTCAGCACCTTCGACAGACCAAACCGGCTGATTATAAAACAAAACGACCAGCATCTATGCCCATTGACTTACTGGCCACTAAAATGAATACCAGTCGCTCAGACCTATTCACTGGCCTTTTTGGTAAGCTGATTATTAAACAAAGAAAAAAGGTCGAAACATTCGTGAACCCATCATGTCGAAAACCCCAGCTGCATACCAAAAAAAGCTCTGTGGTCCACTGAAAACAACTGCATGGGCCTCATGGCCAAGTAACGGTCCATACCCCGTAGGTTTAAAACTACGATGCATTGATTCTATCCTAACAAGTGATCATTGTACTGTAACGGAACCCAGGGATATCTTGAAACTAGATATCCCTGATGGAACCTAAGTAATATTGGCAATCGTCCCAGGTCACAACATTGTCGCGAAATTTGCTCTGCTAATGTGATTATTGATCGACTTTGTCTGTTTACAGTTCAAGTGTTGTGGCAACACAGACGACCCTTGCGGGAATACAGTCGACTTGGATTGCGAATGCGATAATGCAGGCCTGACTTGCGGTTCATGTCCTGGGTCATCCGGAAAACTGACTTATAACCAGGTATAGGGATGTGCAAATTGATGATTTGAATTAGCCGAAGTCGCCACGGAAGGACAAATAGTTTTATAGATTTCATTTTTCTTGCTATACTTAAGCTCTGAGGTGCTCAGTAACGAAATGGGTTACTTGTGATGTTATTTTGAGTACGAAGTAGGTTTTGCCAATTTGCACTACTTACTCAAGTTGTTCTACTTAACAGCCTTATAGGCAAAACCACATACACGATTTGGATATTGCAAAGCAGTGAGTAGTTTTGGGCTATGTTTGCATCACTTTTTTCAGTGAAATTGCCAATTGGACGATATCATACTAACATTACTAACTGAATATATATATTTGGAGTGTGATTAGTAATTTCGCGTAAGTCAGGAAGCATCTACTTCTATTTTAAAAGTGGCCACTTCCGATTAACTGCGGTAAAACTATGTGCAACCCATCCAATGTAATTTTTGAAACTATTTTCCCGAGTACTTTTCAGATATTAATACTCTTCTTCTACTTGAAGTAGTTTAACATGAGTTTGAAATTACTACTTCTGCACGGCGTTTGGCCTACTTCTATACTTCTGCACCACATTGACAACTTTGACCACCACCTGCCATTAATATCATTCCAAGGGCAGAAACTACTATCACACGTCACACCAACTCGAGTTGGGGCATGCGAGGTATTTAATCGTATCCAACACGTTTGTCTAGACATGCACGGACGCCATTACTAATGCACTCGACGACAACATGAAAATTATTGCCGGTATTGGTATTGGAATCGGGCTGCTTGAGGTGAGTGTTTCTTGCTACGACAGGATATCTCTATGCTCACTGGACGAATTTTTAATGTTAACGCCGGCCCGTTAACAGTTTTATGAGTAGATGTCTCTGTTTTTGTTGAATCTTATGTTACTCTAATTATATTTAATGTGTAAGTTTTGGCCTGCTGTTGGAATTAATAGCATGCTCTGATTGCACAAAAATTCGTTATAAAATGCGAGACAAGCAACGTAGCTATAGCTACCCTTCCCTGGTATAGCATGTGTAGTAAGTGCGTATGGTGTAGGTAGCAGCATTGCTTGTTGGGTGATGTTGGAAAGTTGAAAACAATGACATTTCTATCATACATAGTGGTTCACGGTGGCCCAGCATGGGCCACTTACTTTTGCGGGAGCAGCGATGATTTTACATAAATGAATATTTACGAATGGTACAGCAGGTCTTGCGGGACTTACGCAGCTTCAGCCTCTTTATTTTTCGTTATTTTTCACCATTCGAAATTTATGACGTCATGATCGCTCTACCAAGGGTTACAGGGAGATTACTTGTTAAGCCGTTATATATAGGCTATATATACATCGAGGTGAAATAAATAGCTTTAATTTAACTTTAATACGGATCTCACTTGGAAGTTGACATCGCGAACCATACACAGACTCAACCACCGATCAATCCGCATAATTAAATTTAGAAAATGCTAATATGACTTGCTTTTGTTTCAGATCTTGGGTCTGGTATTTTCGTGGTGCATGTGTCAAGCCATCAAGGATCATAAAGGTTATGCCTAATGTGCTCTGTCGAAGTAGAGTAAATTACGCTGAAGATCAGAGACTGTAGTTGCCGTACAAAGTCAATAGCTCATGGAACAAATAATTATTTTTATATATTTATCATGCTGAAGAACTTCTCATTACCATATTTGTTAATTATATTGTAAAAATACAGCTTCCCCAAATCTTTCCATTAGTTGGACTTTATCGTTTAGAATATAGGTCCGAAACATGACTATTACGTAGGAGCAGATTATTACATTAACATTGTTGGATCAACAGTTTTTTAAACAAAACTTGACTCGAAACTTTACATCACTCTGTGTATCATGGGGATGAAAGCGGGCACGGGTGACATATGGAGCCCATAGGCGCCGAGTTACGGGGTGGCGGGGTGGCGCAGCCACCCCATGAAACATTTATGGGGTGGCGGCCACCCCATATAATAGATTTAACGCCCGCCGTCAGCGATTTCAATTCATCAACGCTGTCAATTAGCGAGTCCGTGATAGCGCGTAAATGCCAACTATTTACCATTAATCGATAAGATCGCGAATAATTGAATACGCAGCTTCGTTGGCGACAACGAATTAGTGCTTAAAACGCCCCAATAAAGTGTAATCCGTGATTAGTAATCAGGCAATTGAAGCATCCTCGATCGATGTCGATGTCGACACGCGCTTGTGCTGAGAAATAGGGATGGTGTGAACCTCTGAAAGGTTCAGGTTCGTGTGAACGCGGACCTTTTTGAAAGGTTCTGTGTGAACGCGAACGTGAACCTCATGACGTCACGTGACGTCATATTGCTAATTCCAAGCCTATCTATCAATGTAGGGATAGCCTATATTAATGCACACGATACCTAGCGACGACTCCGGCCACATATTGCCACAATGCTGAAGTACATATTGACGTTTTAAATGTCGCCAAAGGTATCAACTGAGGCAATCAAATGATATAATGCTCCCATAGAATGAATATAATCCGCCGCTTTGCCAACAATTTCGAAGAGGACTTGCCAGGGAATATAAGCTTACGCCCTAACGGTCTTGGCCAGACCGGACAATGTAGTCGTCGTCTGAGTATTGCTTCATTGATATTGAGCAGAGTGTAAAACAGGTTTTTGTACTTGATACCGATATTAGGCTACCTCACAAGCTATACAGCTGTAGCCAACACCTTGCTCGCACGGATTTAGTTTTAATGATATACAGTAAACATATGAAGTCAAGATTGACCCCGTACACCTGATTGATTTGTTACATCAAAAAACGATATCAATTTCATTGATTGGTTGAATAAGCATCATTCGCTGACTACATGTATAGGGTATGTCGCCTGTGATGTTGTGTGATTGTGGGCCAAGCTTACAGCAGAGAGTCACTAAACAATAAACATTCACGAACGGAAGGCTAGTAAAATCTTTGAGATTGTCAAGGTGCATGCTCGTTTTATGTTGATTTCTTATGCTGCCAGCCCCATGCATAGACTGGCCCGCAGTTGAAATGCAATAAATTCGAACCAAAGATGTCATAATGAAGTGAAAATTCTAATATATGAAAAAGGTTCACAGTGCAGAACCTACCAAGGTTCTGTTGTGAACGCGAACCTCTAAATTTCCGAGGTTCACACACAGAACGCGAACGTGAACCTCACGTTCACACCATCCCTACTGAGAAACACCATCTACTCTCTTGATCAGACGAGCGAATTCACGTGCTCCTTCTCTTAATTAAATTGCAATTACGC
Organism: Botryllus schlosseri; assembly: GCF_051294905.1. NCBI lineage: Eukaryota > Metazoa > Chordata > Ascidiacea > Stolidobranchia > Styelidae > Botryllus > Botryllus schlosseri. The sequence goes on along the minus strand of NC_137245.1, from coordinate 18,162,677 downwards.
CCATATTCGTTTACAAAATAATTCTTCAGTTAGTTCCGTGATAGTCTCTCTAATTAGAGGCTTGGGGTGCGAAATAGGATAGTGTGTTTGTGCATGCCTGCGAATTATTAGTCATTCCTGCGCAAAGTGCGCAATGCGCATATTCATTACTCTTACAAGGCTTTGCCAACTTTCATCGGGAAATGCAACTATGTAGCTCAAACGTGGTTATAATGAGCATTGAGCATACAATGTCGCGATGTCATTGTGCTGTACGCAAGTTGAGGAATTACTGATTAGATGCGCGCTTTCTCGTTTGCTATCATCTGTAGGCTACTAATTCTTGTCTGCTTTATACACTCGTATTCACTCGGTGTCACTTGACAAGTGTTTGATTTGTTATCAATACTGCGCATTGTGCAGTGCACGGCGTTGAATTACGTTGTCAAACTTTGATGCAACACGATATTATCGGTGGCGCAAATTCTGAATTTATTTGATTAATTCGAACGGGAACCTTCTATGTTGCAATAAGTTTCATTGTTGGACGGACTCTATCGAGTGCAGCCGTATCGCGGATTGAATTTCAAACCTATGGTATTTGTATTTCTATCGATAAGGTCGCGGCGCACATATTGCTCTTACTGCAATAATACGTGGATTATTAAAAGCGCACCATTTTACGATCAAATTCGACTGGCTGATAGGGACCTACGTATAGGCCGTAGGCCACGGGCTGATATTAACCAGCGCGTTGTCGGCATAAAAACCCCAGGTACGTAGCCATGGAGTTTCTCATTTATTACTAGAAATCCCGTCCTTTTGAAATGGCAATTCACTATAATTCGTATTATCGATGCTGCGTATACTGCAAATTAGCGAGAATCATTTGTATGTGAAAAGGGTCATCGATATCTTATGTGCACTGATGTTGGTGGTTTGATTTAGCGCGTCCGCATGCAGGCCTGCTATCGTCCACAGAAACACTTTCGCCAAACAGTAACAATCTCTGAGTGTAATATTTTTTGTGTTTATGTATCTTTTTGATTAAGACTTATGCCCGCGTCTGGACAAATTGAGCTCGTTGCCATTGCCGAATCTGGGTATTTAGGTACGACTACCGCACCCTGTAATTGTAATTATCGCGGGTTTGCGGCATGTCTGCAATCGCTCTATCAGCGCAACTGTGCCGGCCGATTGTACAGTCCGATAAAATTTATCACTATACGTATTTCGCACAGCGTACTGATGCTGATTTCCGCAAACTAACGATCCTATTATTAGATGTACGAATTCGACCTCATCGATAGAAACGTATATTTCATCGCGCGCGCTGAGAAACACCATCTCCTACCACGATTTGACGACCAAATATACGTCCACCACCTACAGATTAAAGTGCATTATTTGCATCGATGAGGGCCGCAAGCTGCGTTTAAAATATTTTGTGAACCATTTTTGTGATAAATATTCTCGCAGCGCAAAGTTGAAAAGTGTTTTATTGTGTGTGTGTGCCTGCTAGTTGGACTATATTCCGGTGGCCATAATATTAATCCAATTATGCTTTGCGAACGTAAATCGGGAAATGCAGCAATGCAGACGAAATCGATGTTTTATTCAGCAACCAATTTGTCGCGATGCCAGCTACTCAATACTAAGCAAAAACACATTGTGTTGGCGGTAAGGAATAATTAGTAATTACTGATTGGCCACGCGCGTATGTAATCATCATTCTTGTCCGTCTTTCGTGTTCCAGAATTGTCGCGCTGTGTTACTGCTCAGTCCAGAGACGAATGCCGACAATTGGTGACCTAATTTTGCAATCATCTCAGCGGGAAATCGCGTCGAGTTGTATTGTGCGTTGCGATATGCGTGCAAAGACGAATCTCGGTAATTGGTCGTGGCCCCGCGTAACACTGATAATACGACTTGTTGAATTGCAACTGAAAATTAGCGTCAGAATGGTCATATCAAAAGGACGGGGTTTCGCGTTTCAAAAGGAGGGGGTTTGGACACCCCCCCAGGGTACGCGCCTGCCGCCACCCCATGCAAAAATAAAAGTCACCGCCTATGATGGAGCCTATATCATCACGTACAATGGAAGCGAGACCCATACTGAGCCAGGAATATCAATATAGAATATAAGTCTGACGTAAAATCGCCAATGAATTCTTAGCACCGTTAACACTAAAACAGTGGTTCCCAACCTGTTGTATGATCGCAATTCAATTTCCGATTTCAAAATGTTGCGTGACTCAACTTTAAATTTGGTGAGTGGGCAGACCAAAAGCAGAAAGGTCCGAACCGACAGCCAGGACAACACACGACCTATGATCTATCTGGGTAGCTGGTTACCAAAGAAATGGCCATCCCCTCCTCGTATGCCAAGTTGAAAACCACTGTTCTAAAACAACAATAATAAACAGATGCACATGCACATTGCACATGCAATTAGGAGCTGTCTAGCAACTACAGTCTACTTGCTCGGATTTTGGCAGGGATACTTTATGGAGCTCACGCGACGTTCCAGCCTAGACTTCATTATATTTGTTAACGTCACGAGGGCTTGGTGATTGGAATTGCCAATGTGGCAAAGAGCTTCGTGTTCACGCGTCCGCGTTTAAACCGTTATAAAAGTCCGTCAGTTCATCAGTGGAGTAGCAGCCACTTGGCGGTAGTGGCATTGTGGCTCTGCGCTAGGGGCGGCAAAATGTGATGTGATTACCCCTTTTTAGTCAACACCACAGACGTACTGAAAAGGGTGGGGAATGCGGGAGTCGAGGCGAAGTGAAGTGATGACCATTCTTTAGTCAACACAAGATTTCCAGTAAATTTATTTGAAAAGATTGAAACTATTTCGGAATTTGGGCGGCATTTTGAACGAAAGCCAGGGGTGGCAGCATATGGTCCTACGCCCACCCCACTGCAGTTCCCATCACACGAACCACAACCTTCCAGCGGTTACCCCGAATACCACAATCCCCAATCCTCATATCTCTTCATTGCATAGTTCAGTGTTCTGGGTTTCGGATTCTACACTGTGCGTCGTGAGCGTATATGATATGATTGAACCGCTCGTCCGCTGATTATGATTACAATTTATTCTGGGAGCTTTGTTCATCCATTAAAACTCAGGTAGTGGTATCTCCGGCCGCGATAATATCATATTCGCCGTATAGTTTATTATAGTATGGTTAGGGTTGCATTTAATACAAAAATCAATTTAAAAACAAACATATTTAAAACAATGCCATTGTTTAAAACAGGAGTGGGCAATTATTTTTCTCTGCGGGCCAAATGAATAACAAAAAATTACGTTGGCGGGCCAAGACAAAATGTTTAGCTATAGATTCTCAAGCCTGTTAATTTTATTTCTAAATTGAAAGCAGTGAATTGTTAATAAATGCTGCTCAGTGGATGCGTTGATATTAGATAATGAGAACATGACGGTTAACAAATACAAAAAAAATCTATTTATTTTCCGTCATAATTCGAAACACTGTTAAACATGATACATTTTGAATTCTCTTTAATCCAGTTATCTTTTATATTAAGACATTAAAGGGTATTTGTGATACTACAAAGGTTATTGTCTTGATCGCTGCCTTCCGAATAGGTGCGGCTTGGTGAAATCAACACATATATATATATCGGTTTCGGCTAACATGACGCGGTACTTTTGGTCAAGGTTTCCTCGCCGTCGAGCTTTTTGGCAACACACTTCGCAGAGTCACATGTTAGCCGAAATGTCATTGTTAACTTCTTGGTGTGTCGTGACGCGGTAACGGCCGACGCCTAAATACTGATCTCTGTAAATTAAGCGTTTTTTTTTCGGGAGAGGGGTACCCATATTAATATAAAGACGTATAGCCACGATTAGTCGCGCGAGCGCGTAGAAAATTTGACTGAAGTTTTATAAATATCTGAAAAATACTCTATGATTTATGTGAATTTACAAAATAATTGTAGGCCCCTTCGAGCTCGGGCCCCTCCAATTGTGGGGTTTGGGGTGTGGCAGTCGCGGGACTGTGTTTAGTACTCCATACCGTCCTTGCATTTCAGCTTTCGGCGTTCTTTTTTGACATGCCAGTTCATCCTTTATGGATGATGATGTCTCATAGTAAAATCGAGCACTGATTGACTTGTTTTACGAAATATTCCGAAACGTAGCCTATCACGAAACAATTTGAAGCACAGACCGTGTAATGCATAATGTAGGGTTACCATATTTCTGCAACCCAAATTCCGGATACTCTTTAGCGCCTACTAGTGGATTTCAGAACGAGTTATGACGTCACACTAGCAAAGCTTTGCTCATAGACCAGAGGTGGTCAGGATCCGGTTCAGGAGCATGTGGCTGTGTGTTGTGTAACCGGGACAGAAAGCACATGTTTTCAGCCCCTTCCCGCCCAAATAAACAATGATTTTGAGGCCACACTATAGGGTAATCGATGCAACTTTCGGGGGGGGGGAGGGGGGGGGGTGTTTGTTATATGAATCTGGTTTCTATATACATCTGGTCGTTAAATTATTTGAATGAATTCTGTCAATAATATTGGTTGTTCCAGATATTACTATATATATACGACTCTCCGCCCACATGATGACAGTTAGCGGGTGGAGGATGATGAGTTCAAAAAGACAGGGAGCGTAATTGCACATCGTTAAGTCATGTACACGTCCTACCGATAAGATTGTTTATCAGCCTTATGCCAGTGCGCATCACTGAGCTTCATAAACACCCCACATCCAGTGGTTTCCAACCTTTTATGGTCGCGACTCCATATCTAATTTGAAAATGTTCCGTAGCCCAGATCAAAATTTGACGAGCTGATTACTAAAAGAAGTCAGCACCTTTTCCCAGACTTACTCATGGGCTATTTTGGAAGCTGATTACGTTCAACATATTCGCAAACCCCTGAATAAAGGCAAACGACCCCCCCCCATCCTTTGGAACCACTATCTTTGAATAAAGCAGTGGTTCTTAACCTTTTTTCCTCCAGCGCCCCCTTTCAAAAATTATCGTGCTCCAGCGCCCCCCCAACCGCATATTGAAAGGAATGTTATAAAGACAATGAGTAAGAGGGAGGGCCGTAACAGCACTTCGTCATCCCCCCTAAAAATGATTGCCTTGCGCACCCATAGCGTGATAAACCAAACTTCAGAGGGGTTCGCCCCAAGAACCCTGTAGCGTGATTTCGATGGTCAATAAAGTTTGTGTGGCATGGTCGCCCTAGGTAACAAAATTTTCTATAATGCATGAATGAATAGGTGGTAATTACATATATAAGTCGCTATAAACTTTTTAACCTCTCAGCCCACGTAATCAGATTTACCAGTAGCGCTGATTGAGCTGTTGTATGGGAAGATGGAGGGCACGTAATTAATAATTAAACATATTCTGGCGTGCCCGTAGGTACAATTAATTCGTTACCAGGGCCGTAACAGCACTTCGTCAGCCCCCCCAAAAAACGTTGGTCTTAGCACCCCCCATCGGGTGATAAACCAAACTTCCAGGGGGCTTCGCCCCCAGACCCTCTTTCGGCTATCCACTATTTGCTGATACTAGTCATCTACATTGGGTGTCCATTTACTGAGCCAGGTATTCCCGCCTAGACGCGCGAAGCGCGAAAAATTTCAATAATTAATGATTGAATTGGTAAATATGATCGGGAATTGCATGTATATTGATATCTAATTTTATCCTCTCTCTGCTCACGTAAACAAATTTAACGGTAGAGCTGAGTGATGTGTGATTGAAAAGGTAGGACCCCTCAATAATAATTATACATCTTCGGGCGTATACTTCGTCAGGCCCCCCGAAAAAACTTGGGTCTTGGGCTCCCATAGGGTGATAAACCGACCGCCCCGCCCCCATCACGTTGTTCGTTTTGCCACGAAATCAGCTGTACTGTTTAGCGAGCCAGTGCGAAGTGCGAAAAGTTTCGATAATTCATGATAAAATCGGTCAGTAAGATCGGGAATTGCATATATATTGCTATTAATTTCTTGTCCTCTCTGCTCACGTTACCAGATTTACCGGTAGAGCTGAGTGAGGTGCAATGTTCCGTCTAAGCTGCTCACGTGCGCAGTGCTGACGTGGTATCTGTGCACAGAAAATCTACGTTGCGCACAACTAATCCGAAGTTTTGACCTTTTTTTAGTCGTTACACACTGTTGTCCAAGGGTCTGCGCAGTGAGTTTATTGAGTGTGCGCAGACTCATCAAAACGTGGAGCGAACAATGTGAGGTGTCTTGGAAACTGTAGGGCCCGCAACTAATAATTAAACATATTCGGGCGGGCGAACCCGTTGGTATGACTTCGTTGCATGATGTTATTTCGTGACCTCCTGTCTGCTATATCAAAAAAGATAGAATCGCCCAACAGGGATATCGCCCATCAAGAATATCTAGTTTTAGATATCCCTGTCGCCCAACCTTACTAAACTAAAAGACGAACACGATTTCAAATTGGTATTTCTTCACTGGCATATAATTTTTCCCTGCCGGATGGAATTCGTCTTCTGGGGTTCAGATTGCCAACACAGGAATATTCGATGCCAGTCATTTAGGCGCCCATGGACAATTAAACCTATATGTCTTTTGTAGGCTATATATAACGACGTTTTCGGTGTTCATTTTCTCTGAATACTCATTAAGGATATGTCCTACCACCACATCATCTACTGCGAAGCCATTTTTCTCCAGCGCCCCCCATACCGCCCCCCATATCGCCCCCTGAGCGTTTCCGCCCCCTTTCAAAATCGCCAGCGCCCCCTGGGGGGGCGCTGGAGGCAAGGTTAAGAACCACTGGAATAAAGCAATTAAACGGCCTTAACGATCTCTAGGAATATACCGTTCTCCTATGATTGCGATTACAATTAGGCTTATTCCAGTATTGAAGGTTGTTTTTATTTATATTTTATTTCAGTTTTTGCGAGGGTGGTAGTCACCATAATAAATTCAATAAATGTGACAGTAAATCGCGCGCAGCGCGAAGAAAAATATCATGCATCAGCATAAATATTCCCAAAAAAATTATCAGTCTACGACAAGTCTTCAAAATTCCGGACATTTGGCATATTTTAGAAATTCCTCCCGAACGCTAGTTTGAACAGTGAAATTCCGGACATGTCCGGGAAATTCCGGACGTATGGCAACCCTAGCATAATGTGACAATGGAAACAAAGAAGGTTCGAGCGAAACTATTTGGAAAGAGTAACTTATTGTGACTTTAATTGTTACGACATACTTTGCTATACATTGCCTTTATTTTGAATCTCGATTACGCACGCGATCTTACGAAGGACTTGAGGCTGCGTAATCGTGGCATATTAATGAACAGGCTTCAAAGTAAACCATTTTCCATTCCGGCTTAGTTAATCCATCTTATGTTTTATTCCAGGCAGCAATATTCAAAAGTAGTTTTATGTTTTGAATTCCAAGAAATCGGCACGCGGGCCACTCAGAATAGCTCCGCGGGCGGCACTTTGCCCAGTCTGGTTTACAACATGCTTTTTATTGTCTTTTTTAAGCCATGACGCCACGAATATTCAATTGTGTCGTCATAGTGGATTATCATTGAAAATATCTAGTAAATATAGCTCCTTTGACGAAATAGACTTCCAGCCCCTGTCATGATGAGGATCAAAAATATTTTTAACCAGGACTACGTCGTCATACAGCATTTTTACGGTCGACGGTCATCATCATCAGAACATGCATTCCGTACCAATGATATATATGTACGTAGGCTACTATAGCTATTGAACCGACTATTTCGAGGGTTCTAACCATCCCATATCGTATATGTCAGGTGGTAATCATCCATAGGCTCATACAACATGTGCTTTGCAAAGTATTTACACAAGTATATGGCGCAGTTATAAAACTTAAACAAACACAATTTCTTTTTTAAAAGATTTGTTTTAAACAAAGTCTCTGAAATACAACCCTAAGTATAGTAGATGAAGGGCTGAATGTGGCCGATGAAATTAAACCACTCACTCCAAAACTCACGTCGAAATGCGCATTCATTTGACGCTGCAAAGGTTTCTCGAACTCGTAACTGCAGTCGACTGGTGTTGCGGATTGCGACAGAAGTAGCTCTGCGCAGTAGTTTGACAAACATACATTTGGAAAACGGTGGATATGAAAGATCAGCGCCATAAAAGTGGATGTAATCACATGTGTCACTCGCTTGCACCGTCTTATTAGTTCAGCCTTGCAATAGTATAGGGACCGAATATACGATTTTGATAATGGGCGGTCGCGGTGGTAAGCTCTCCGTCTCTGAGGCATCTCCGAGCAAAAATTTACACAGCTAGACTACCTTTCCATGGTCGATATTCACCAACCTGTAGTCCTATAATGAGGCTGTGATGCAACATCATGTCTATAACTATCTGTACAATCCGTAACAGAACTCGCATTCGGCTTGATCGTTGCACGACCACCGACTTTTATTCTTAAGAATAGGATTTAAATTTATTGACGGCCTTCGTTCCCTCCGCCTCGGCGTGAGTTTCCAGTTCGCCCGGCAAAAGATTTCTGACCGCGTTTTGAATATCTCTGCCGGTGAGCGTTGTGCGGTTGCCTGCCTGCATCACTTTCTGGGCTTCCAGCGCTATCGAGTGAAAAAGGATGTTGACGAAGCTGTTCATGATGTTCATCGCCGGCTTTGATATCCCGGTGTCGTCGTACACCTCTTTCAGTACTCTATATATGTAGTTGCGAAAGCATTCTTCTGGCAGCATCACCGCTACAGCTTCCGGATTCCCGCTGCACTTGAGATTTGGAGATCCTAAGCGTCGCTTCTTGGATGTGGTGCTGTAATAAAATACAATATATACATGGCTTGAGTTTCTTCTGAAATACTACAAGTTGATAAATAGGAATAGTTCAAGAATATTCCAATTTGCAACATATTCAACCATATGCCTCAACCATTGTTCGACTGCTCTGGCCCCCAACATGAAACAGCGGGCAAAGACTTCGTCAACGCACAAAGGTGCTTAAGCAAAAATGGAGCGTGCACTCCTCCCGGGTCTCGTGTAATTTTCCACTGATGTCAAAACCCGATAAAGTAAAAAATAAGAGACGCAGAGATCATCAAAAGTCAAAACAGTCGTAGACGCAGAAATAATGTTGCATGTTAAATGCTGCTGTTGTCAGTTAAGATAAAGTTAAGAAGGTATGATTAAAACCGTCCCGAACCTTCGTTACTGGCTACCATCGGGTGGATTTTGTCATTGCACAAACATTCGGTGCATACCGGCAATTAAACTGCGGAGCTGTAGTATGCGTGCGGAAAAAAGTGACTGCATTTGGATTCCGCGCTTGCATTTTTCGCTGTTGATCTATACATCATTGAGCTACTGTGCAAACACGTATCATTTCAAAATTTAGAGTTACGTGGACGGGACACCAGTAAGCTACACAGCAGTTATGGTTATTTCCAACGTCAAAATGATTCAAATCTACTCTAAAATAAAATAAAAACTAATTTGGCTTCAAAACAGTTCAAGTGGGAAGTTGCCTGAAAGCTACACTACTTGGACACAGAAAAAATCTACTTGAGTACTCTCTTTGGTGAAGCAGAAGTAGGCCAATCTGTCTATTGAGCATATTTTACGTAGTAGGCATTGATGAAATATATATTTAAGAAAAACGGGCAACCATCAAAGGTCGCTACAAACCGACCCAGAGAGGTTAAACTTCCATTGAAGCTAATAAATAAGAGAATATCTTTTGTTCATATGGTCAAAAAGTGTTTCTAACTGATGAATTGATACCTTCTGGAGCTTGAATGTCTTCGTTTCTGACCCATTTTGCAGTTGAATGCTTGCTATATCCGCACCATGATGCTTCAAAGACGGAAATATCGGAAATAGCATTAAATCGATGTGATGCATTGTGATATAACAATGCAGGATCTAAGCATTCGTATCTGGTAGTTTCTGGTTAGCCTTTATAAAGGCTATGCTTTCTCGGTAGAGCAAGCGCCAAATCTAATTAATGTAGTCTGTCAAAGTATTGGATAAGAGTTATACTGTATCATCACAAGTGGTAGGGGAAGATCTTCAAAATTCATATGCTTCTTTGAATTTCGACATCATGACTTCGTGACGTGACTTCTGTTGTACTATCGCGATCAATCAACGAATTCGTTTCAACGTGAAATATTCTGGACCATAGCTATTTAAATTAAAGCTTACACCTTCTCCAAGCAGATCTTGCACAGTGGCATTCTCGAAATTTTTAGACGTGCTACGGCCATATCGATATCAGATATCGAAAGTGAGTCCACAAGATGACACCGTGGAGTTGCATTCCGTTGCTGAAAAACATTGCGTCGATGCGTTCGCGTATCCACGGCGAGTGAAAAATAGGTTATTAGGTTTGGTTGACCAGCTCCGTGCATGAAATGAAAGAGATGATTGGCGGTTCGCGAGGAAAGCTATATGGAAACATGTGTGTTCGGCAAGACTACAAAATATTTGATGCGTTGTTATCGTTTCAAATGCGCTTCCATTGTTAACTAGTTGTTGGCTTGTTTTTGTACGGGAACAAAGTATGTCAGTCTGTCGCTGTCACGTCAGTACACATAAAGTAAATACTTACCGTTACCTGACAAAAAGAAGCCAACAAAACAGTTAGTGGAATAGTGCATACTATTAGCAGTGTTGAGGCCTTGAGTATGCTCCGCTACTGGTATAGCTCTCCTGAATTGTTGTCGCATGATTTACATAGCGTCCTCCCCTCCGTTGCTGTTTTCACCGTGTCTTTACAATATATAGAGAACAGAGAACCAGACTTATACAAGGATGAGAAAGACAAGTGCGAAAAAGCATCATAAGAAAAATCACGCCAAGTCTAAGATTGAATTCTAGCCCTGCATTTATAATCGTACGGTAACCAGTAGGCTAAGTAGGATGTTGAATTGATAGACCCTAGGCCTATACTTGATCGTTTTGACATTCTATCTGTCCAGTGTTCAACTGTTCATTAACTCATATCGTGTCTTGTGTAATGCGTTGTACATTGTGTGACTTGAGCGGAAGAAAATGATAGGCTCCCGGTAACATTAACATAGGCTACATTTGTAAATATCATTACAAATGTAGCCTATGTTAATGTTATCTATCACTATCAAAGTTTGCCTGACAAGATTTAATTGACTGATTTCAAAAATACTGTCTTGTTGGAAATTGTGCAAGACAAGATGCCTTCAATGCCCCCAGACTAATGTTTGAATCTTCCCCATTATTTTAATATAAGCTTGATATAAATTATTTCCCCAAACATATGTGCGCTGTGTGGTATCCAATTCTATCCTATTCGTGGCCGCGGATGGTTGCTTACTAGCAGATTAAAAACAGTTATCCAACCGATCGCAAATTCTATTATTGTCGTTAGCCATTAATTTATATTGTTTCGATTTAGTCTGTTAGCTGGTATTACTGGAAAATCAGTTAAACCTTACCAATGTAGGGCAGTTGGTCTCTTTTGAATGACCCCTCTCAAAATCAGCTTTGTCTTTATTGCGGATGAGATTCCACCTGGGGACATAGTTATCTGCATCAAATTTAGGCAAGTTTTAAATGGTTTCAAGTTAATGTAATAGCTACATAATGAACGTGTGCAAAAACTAGCATTCAAACATTAAGACCTGGCCCTGATAACTATCATATGTGGAAAGCAGAAAGAATGGGAGCGTACAAATCGTTCTCTGTTTCTATGTTAAAGCAGACGCAAACTTTGTTTTTGGAGACTCATTATTGAATTGATTTGTTTGTATTTGTTTATTCTCTTCTATTCCAAAAAATGTGGTCACCTAAAATGCATCGATCTCGGGGCTGAGTGCAGGCCGTTCAGTTGACAATTAAAATACCTGAGGGGTCTATTTGTATAATAAAATGCAACCTACCTTGTACAAATTCGTGCCGCTTTATAAAAATCTACACCAATATTAATCAGGAAAGTTGGTTCTGTCGCTAGATTATTTGTGGAAAACATACTGAAAGTTCCGAATGCACCTGAAACTGTCAATATGATATGCTAGAACAAAAACGAATGTTTTAAATAAAATAATCTTATTAGTACAAGTATCTTTTCAAAAGTTGCCAGACAATCAGGACTTGGGATAGGTTCTGCCCAAAGTCAACAGTGATACAACGGCACTGTTGAGAAATGAATGAAGGCCGCTATTACCGGGTGTTAGAACAAACGAATTGGCGGTGCTGTAGAATTGAGAATTAACTATCACATCAGTTCAAACTGTTGGAATGACCTATGCCCTAATTGCACTATATGCTAAATTATATTGACGATTTTTAATAGATTTAGAATTTGTGATATGACTTGTTATATTGACCGGCATTATTGCTCTGCATCAGTTAAAAAATCACATTTTTTTTTTGTAATACAGCCTTCCTCAAATCCTCAGTTGTGTAGATTGAGTAAATTGTCACCGTTTTACCTAACAGCAAAATAAAACCAGGAGTCTATTAGGCTACCGTATCTACTTTGTGGAGATATCTCCTTGATTGCGTTACAGCCACTCTTTTCAAATATTGGTTGCAGAGACTGCATCTATTATTTTCCATTGGAGTAAAATAAAATCGATAATTATTCCTTAGAGTTGGCCTCTATTTTCAACTTGATGCCACTGTTCTCTTTGATATTTCACTCTCACAGTTGTACATTATCTAGTAGCGGCGGAAGTCTGGTTGAGAAGAGCATGAATTGAATACTGGTTATCTTTATTATAAGGCTTATTGCCTGTTGAAGTACTTCGAGTAGATTTTACCTTACTTGCATTGATTCCTCAAGCGGTTATGACTTTAGATCAGTGGTTCTCAATATTTTTGAACTCACGGACCAGTAAAACTTCAAAACAAATGTAGCGGACCCACGAACCTTTAATCAAGATTTAACCATTGAATGTATAATTACGGCATATGTATGTAACTTAAATTTATAATTGGGATCTTCATTTCAAGCTGCCTTTTTGATCGTAGATACGCGGTTCTATTGAAGTTTGTGCAAGGCGAAGCTGGCGCAGTTATCTTGAAGACCAGTGACTTGATTGTGATTGTTCGATATAGGTATTATGAAAGAAATACTACTTTTTTTTTCCAATAGCCTCTATTATACTGTCACAGGTGTGGATTAAACAAACTTCGTTTAAAATATTTCTTAGCGTTCAAATATAACGTAGACCATGAACTCTCTATTTAAGGCAATGTACGGAAAAATAGCTTTCAAATTTCTAAACCATCTAAAATTTGATGTTTCATTTCTCTAATGCACATTGCACAGGCGTCTAACTTCTTGCATTTTGGAACTAAGGTGTAAAATTCTAATATATTTGATGGACCGTCAGGAAACCTGCCACAGACCGTCGGTTGAGAACCAGTGCTTTAGACCAGTGCTCTTCAACCTTTTTCTCGACGTGGTACACCCTTTTAACATTTGCTCAAAACTCGTACACCCCTGTTCATTAGGGGTCTTCAAAAATGACTTTTTTTTTTATCAAATCGTACTGGCTACTTGATAAAATGGTTAGTTTACCTAACTTAAGCCTACACACCAAATTTGGTTCAATTCCAACCAGTAGCCGCCTTGCTACGGGAGAAGAAAGTTTCTATTTATTATATAAAAATAAATAACGATAAATTTGATTTTTTTCTGTTTACCCCATGAAAGTATTAGGTTGTCTATAAAAACGATGTTCTTCAAATTGGTTCAATTCCGACCAGTAGAAGCGGAGTTATTGCCGTCAAAAAATTTGGATTCGAATAAAATAGTATTTGGTCACAACAGAGTCTATTCGCAGCCAGTTAGGCCCCCAACCACGCAAATTGGAATATATTTCGTGTCAGAGCAAAAACAGCATGACATTACGAACGATAGTCAACCTAAATGTAACAGTATTGGGGAGAGAGTAGGTAAAGCTACTGCTGCAGAAGCGGTAATTCAGATCAGCGATGATAGCAGGCGCACCAGCCTACTGCGTATCAGGCCTGACCCACACACAGTCGATAGTAGCACATGGGCTGCAAGAGATGTCAGTAACGTCGCAGATCGTATGCCGCTATACACAGTCTATTGTCGCTAATTTACATCACTAATAACAAAATACTAAATTGCAAATGTATGGCGAAATATTGGACATACAATGGCCATTTTAAAACAAAAGGGTTTCGATTTCAACATGGAAGCTGTTTCGACCCTGGCTGGCTACGTCACTTCATTTATGTGCACCGCGGTATTTATTAACGTCGGGTAAGAAGTACAGTTTCAAAAAGTCTGAGCTATGGCGGTGGTTTCCTCAAAAATCACTAAAATACAAATGACTAGCTGAACACCTGTTTGTTAACTGCATACTATCCAACACCAAACGGAACCATTGGTCTATTGCCGACGGCTAAATGAATAGAAGAAATATTTGCTTATGACATCACAATCAAGCGGTGTACAGTATTACACTTGAGATAACATCGTACCATATTGCAGACTTGGACAACTAGATAATTCTAGTTGTTTAATTTCACTAAATTAGAGCGAAATGCCAGTAATCTAATTCTAATCTAATTTGTGAAATGCTATTATGTTCTAATTCTAATTCTAATCTAATTTGTGAAATCCTCTTATGCTCTAGTTCTAATTCTAATCGAATTTGTAACTTGTTCCTATGCTCTAATTTTAATTCTAATCTAATTTATTGTTTTCCTGAAAACGCCTCTTTGTCCGAGGCATTTTCCAGCGAATTAACAAGAATATCTCACTCGCGCAAAAAAATCCAGTGCCAAACCGCCATCGCATTACTTACAATGTACAGGCATGGTAGTAATTGCGACAAAAGATAGCCATGTTGGCATAGTAGCTTGTAGTCTGCGAACAACATTCTAGTTTCGATCACAAGTGGAAGTGGAAAAATATTTCGAAGCAGAGAGTAAGAGCATGGACATAGCATGTTTTGAGTTGCTGGAAAAGAGAATCGTTTTCCTCATCTCAAGGCTGCTGCTCGAGACAGGACTGGAACATCAGCTCCGCCGGAAATAGTTTTCAGCCATACAGGAGAACTCAAAAGTGCAGGGGTCGCCAACTCAAAAAATTGCGGGTCACTTTTTAAAACTTTCTAGAGGCCGTGGTCGCAAGAATGCGATATTGAGACAAAATAGGCCACACATTTAGGCAAGTACTTTTTTTGAAACGTTAGTGCAACGCCATGCTCACTTACATAGGCGATGGTCATGGCTACCACAAAAGAAGTAATATTTTATTGAGTAGTACAAATACAACAAGAAATTTCATGATCATAAACCTCGTTATATTTTGAGCTATGAGCTGCGTACGATGCCTGACCAGTGACCACGCTTTCAAATCAATTTCAGCATTTCAAATGCTTTACTTCATGTTCTTCCAAAATCACAAATCATATCATCGACCGTATGTTGTTGACCTCTGGTGTAGTGCAGAAGGAGACAAGCTTGGTGTTAAGACGTTAACCATTCTCATGCTCGTGAGAATGCACTGTGATTCGGTATGAACTGAACTTGATTTGGCTGTAATTATATTTCTCATTCTAAATTTCATTCAATGTCAAAGTTTTTGCGAATTCAGTAATTCTAATTCTAATTCTAATCTAATTTGGAAAAGAACCGAGTAGCTTTAATTCTAATTTTAATCTAATTTGGAAAAAGCTGTGTAGCTCTAATTCTAATTCCAATCTAATTTGGAGAAATTGTGTAGCTCTAATTCTCATTCTAATCTAATCTGGAAAAAATGTTCAGCTCTAATTCTAAAGCTAATCTAATTTGGAAAAGCTGAAAATTTTCTAGTTGTCCAAGTCTGCCATATTGCTCATTTACCTGTGCGTCAACCTGTACTGACCCATAAACCTGCCTTTGTGATAGCTAGCCATCGGCTCATTGTAATTCGGATCTGGTACACCCCTGTACACCCCATCCGAGTGGTACACCCTTTGCAAATTCTGGTACACCCTAGGGTGTACAACAACCCCGGTTGAAGAGCACTGCTTTAGACTACTAAGTTTTTTTAATCAAAACTAGGCTCTACTTACTTTTTTACTTGTAAATCGTTCCTACTTGTACTCGAGTATCGACAATGACTACTAGGGTCTTAGGCCACCTCTAGCTATTATTTTGTCTGGTTATTTTTTGTATACAACTGGTCTACTACAAAATAATGGTTTGCTCTGCTATATAAATGTCAATTGGATTGGATTCGAAATATTTTTGTCATACCGGTATCATAGATTATGATTAATTGTCTACGGTATTAATGTGTGACATCAATTTGAATCAGTGACATTCAAATGGCTTTCGTTCCCAGTTTGTCTTGCATCTTGTCATATATCATTGTGGACTGGTCTTGGGGTATACTTGTATCTGTTGTGTGTAATCCTACCATTTACTAAATTGATATACATGCATTGTCTTCTGATTCGTCTTGGCATTTTTATGAATGCAAAGTGAAAGTGATAGTATACTGTAAGTGGTTTCGGTATGTGCGTAGCCTCAGGGGAATGTGTTTGAGCAAGTTGCAGATTGTGACTTGTGACTAAGGTACATATTCCTTTAACAGTTTTAATACCATCCATTGTATTGATCTAATTGATATTTGATGACGTAATCGTTAATTTATACCATGCCGATTATTATTCCAGATGAAAGTATCACATAATACATTAGATATTATATGGTGATATTTTTCTAGTACCTTTCATCTTTGTACACCAATACTGGGCTTACTCCTCTATCAGTAAGCAAACTCCATAAAGACCAGCGCAATGATTGAGGAAGATCTGGAAATAGCTATAAAAGTGGTGGTTGTCGGAAATGGTGCTGTGGGAAAATCCAGCATGATTCAGAGATACTGCAGAAACATATTTACAAAGGACTACAAGAAAACGATTGGAGTGGATTTTCTTGAGAAGAGACTCAAGTATGATGCGACATTGTGCTGTCTATTTTGCATGAGCTTCTCACAGAATAGTACGTTTTGTTTCCTAGCATTGATGGGGAGGATATTCTATTGATGCTGTGGGACACTGCTGGTCAGGAGGAATTTGATGCTTTAACAAAGGCCTATTACAGAGGTAAGCGTGATTGCAAAGCTGTCAAATTGCGAATTTGTTGACGACGCTGCGCCTATGAATTTTCCTAATATAATTACCTTTGGTGAAGTTTTAGCTTCATCACCTTACTTGAATCGGCCTATTGCATTTGCCATAAAGTCATGTTCACGATGCTGTTTATTCATATTTCACACATTTTTGACTCGTCTCCTAGCAACTTTCCGGGTAACACACTTGAAGTGCTTGCGTGGGAAGTAATCCTCAAACATTCTTGTTTATTTTACAGCGAGGATTTACAAATCTATCACCAGTGCCCCACTAATGAATTATCTTCTTAAGACCGTACTTTGGCACTGCTTTCGTATATTTGATCGAATCGCTACAATAACCCAAAGTTGGCAATGCTGAACATGATAATCTGCTTATACGGCTTGCTATGAAAACGGTTTATAAAAATAATCATGAACAGGAGTCAGCGGTTCTATTATTTTCATCTGTTCTGGACACACAGTGCATTGCAATATGCAAGACACAACACCATTGAATGAACGGATGCGAGTATGGTCTGTTGGAATGACCGAGTATTAGCCATCATTCTAGCATCCGTTTCGGGCGCTTCGACCTAGGTATTATGGTATTACTATGGCTGTTCATACCTGATGTAACAGTGTTCAATCTTGATCTTCTGGCTAACTTTCATTTGACGCTTCCGTGCAATTTCTATTCTCTTCCTTGAATCTATCCTTCTTTGAAGACGGCACAATAAGAACAGCAATGCATTCATTCATCATTTCATTAGTGGGGTTGTGGTAATGCAGAATGACATGTGTACTGTAGGCTCATGATTTGGCTCCATGAGTTTTGTAGCAGTGCTAATTGTGCCTTTTGCAATTTTTTGCAAGTATTAATTATTCTATATTAATTCACTCACCTTCAAGTTAGTTAGTGGTTGCCCAATTTTGAAGGAGCCTCCCTGCTGTCAATATATTTTTGTGTGCCATGTCAATATTACATGAAAAAAACAGTATAGCTGTGCAGTGTGCAGTTGTGATTCATTTTACCTCATAGTTATGTTGAATTCCAATTTCATGTTGTGGTTTTGCCTACTGTGCTATTTACCTAACACAAATCGTATAAGTAAGGCCGCACTGTATTATATTCATACATTGTTTTTGGCCTTGAATATTGAGAGTTAGTCACACATGGGTGTGAGGAAACCAACTCGCACATTGTTCAAATCATGAAAAATTTAGTAAGTCGAGACCCTGATTGCTTTCTCAACAAGTAGTTGGAAATGTTGCACCGTACGTTCAATAATTTAACGCTGGCGTTTTTGAACAGGGCTGCTTTGCTTTGTTTACTGCCAGAAAATTTATTGAAAACCTGCGTCGTCATGTCTTTGACTTCTGATATGCTATTTGAGCCCTTGATAATAGAGTGCGTTTATAATGCCTTTTAGTTCACAGCTGTACTTCGCTATTGCATATATTCAGGATAGATCAGACTTATGCTTGGAGTTGAATTCGTTTGAATCATTCTTGATTCATATCGAATGGGCGAATTCCACCCGACCTTAATATAGTAAACAATAAACATAATTGGTCAATTTTTCAACTGATTTGTTTGGTCACAAAGTACCAAGGTAATTGTGATTTGTCAGCTCAAGTGTATATGTTTTCTATGATTTATGGAGGTTTAGTTGTGAATGATTGCCACTGCTGAGTTCGAGCAGATTACTTGTTAAAATTCCGTTACTAGTAGCAGACAAAGTTGTCGTTAAGTAAACTATCGTCTTTTTGTTTTTGTGTGATTTGCTTTATTTTGTTGTCTGCAGGAGTGGTTCTTGCTATCTGTCACCCTTTATGTCTCTGAAATGCCAATTAAGACGCGCAATAATTCTTCTAGGTGCCCAGGCATGCGTCATTGCATATTCAACAACGGACAGAGACTCATTTGAAGCGGTCGAGACTTGGAGGAAAAAAGTGGAGGAGGAAGTCGGTCCCGACATTCCAACTTGTCTCATTCAAAACAAAATTGATCTTATCGATGATGCGGTGATGACACAGTAAGCTGTTTCATTTTGTCGTTTTTGGGCTGATTCTGTGATGTTATAAATTACCTACTGTGGATTGACAGCATTGATTCCAACTATTTGTGCAGGGATTTCTTGCATGCCCGGGAGCAAGGAATTTTTGTTAATTATGTTTTTATGCATGTATAATGTATAGGTATAGTATAGTAGCCTACAAATAAAAGTGATGCTGTAAATTACTACCAAGTAAAAATAGCAACAAGCAACCTTCAATTCGTGTAAAAGTTACTCGAAGTGCCGGTAGTAGTAAATCGAAAAATTTACACAAGTGATGCTTTGAAGAATTGAAGATACAGCATGCCGAATTACTATTGGTGCTCCTAATAAATGCAATTTTTGATAATGTTTTCTGTTACCGTGAAGTAAGATTAGGCCTATGTTGCCAATATATCTTTTTCTTATTGACAATATCCAACATTTGAACAGTAGGTAGGCTAGTTGACTTGTAAACTGCTAAAGTAGGTAGCCTATAATTCGAATTACCGTAGGCTAAAAACATCGCTAGGTAGTGAAAGTAGGCATAACCTACTTGAGTACTCCAAAAATCTTTAGTGCTTACCAGTCTTGTCACTGGTCATGTCGTTGACAAATTATAAATATCACACATCAGTTCATTAGCCTATATCAGTAATTAAATTTTAGACGCAACAATTTTATTCCACTTAGATGTACCTGTCCTGTGACTCCTGTCCATAAAAAAATATCTATGTATCACTAGTTTATACTTGACATGACACACAAGCTGTTGACCCTGAACATTTATACTTTGTTCACAGAGAGGAAGCTGAAGGCCTTGCCAAGAGATTAAAGATGAGGTTCTACAGAACGTCCGTCAAGGAAGACCTCAATGTTAATGACGGTAAGCCAGAATGAGGCGTGTTTCTATGAAATTAAATTTTACTTCAGCAGTCTCGCATTGCTATGATCGACCGTTAGCCGTTTTGGCACTGTGAATCCGGGGCGTGACCCTTGTAAATTTATTTTGCCAGTGTTTCAATACTTGACACAGCAGCACTTGAAGAAAATTAAGAAGGAAGCTCAGAGAGTGGAAGACGAACCTCAGCCGGCTCGTCAAATAGGTGAGAACAGAAGTCGCGACGTTTCGGAGGCTTACTGCCAGTGGAGTCGCCGGCTATTAGTCTCTGAATATTTTCTGATAGCGGTTTCTAATCTGAGGCTTCAGAAAAAGGCAATTTTGAAGCATTTTCTGTAGAATCGAATGTATTCATTCTGTGAATTTTGGTATTTTATTTCTATGACTGCAAACTAATCTCATGCCGTTTGTAGCTAGTGTAAGTTCTTTAGCTGTGACTCCAACAACATGATTGTGAGCTATTCAGATCAAAAATAATTCTCACAATAAGAATATGCTTGTCTCGCAAGGTAGGTCTATGTAATTTGCTTGCACTGTAATTAGTCTTAAACATTTGAGGTGTGTTATACTTGAGACTGATTTTCTCACAACCAAGTGAATTTTTGTGTCTTGAATGAACCGTAGCATCAAATCTTTTGTAACTGGGATGCATGTTTCTCGGTCCAGTTGTGGAAGACGTGAGTTTTTTACAGTAATACTGATGTGGTTCTGAGCGAGTCCTTGATATGAATATGGTGAAAGTAACCCTCTGATAATTTTATTGAGACTATATCCGTCCATTCAACTTGTACAAATTTACAGCTTCCATCGCATACCAATCAATTCCTAGTTTCATATTATTTGTAACCCGTAAACTAGCATTACTTGCTTCCATTCATAGCAATAGCAAGGATTTGTATTGAATTCCTTTCCTCTCAGGTGTCTTCAATACGTCTGGCACCTCGACGGCTAAGGATAACAACCAGGCCAACCGCAATGATACCATCACTCTACAGCCCAACAAATCGAGAGCTAAGAAACGTCCTGCGTTTTTGTCCAACTGCACCATACTATGAGATGGCCGTATCCTCTAGCAGAAGCGATATTACTGCGCGAACATCCCAGTTTCTTTCTGGCGTGCCTAAACTCGTATTTATTAAACGCGTTTGCTTTGTTTTCATATCGTGGCGCTATAATCCTTTGCTATTGGTACCCACTATCACTAGATCATGTGACGTTCCGTGTGCCAACTCTCCTTGTGCTCGTTGGCAGTATGGAATTATTAGGTCCTTCTCTCCGCAAAGCTATTGCAATATATCTACGGTGCAAGCTTACAGTTGTCGAGTGGTACGAGTATTATCCGTCGGTCTATTTTTTTGGACATATTCGTCTGTTTTAGTGTTATTTGACGATCGTTCTCTCTTGTAAGTATTACACAGCATGACAGGCTAGGCTGTGCTGTTGAATCTTATCAAGTCATACAGTCCATCACATTTTAAACGTATGGACTAGCTGGGCTTGATTTATACATGCATGTGATTATTTAGGCAATTACATTGAAATTGATACCTTGCGGGTTGAAAATTAGCGATGAAGACACCATACCATCAAAAATGATGTCATTTTTGTGTAAAATTTGTTGGGCTCCATAAGGAAAAATTGACAATAGGCCATTGTAATGTAACGGTAATTCTGTTGCAGCAAAGGCGATGGACCTGTGGATTAGTGCATCTTTGTTTGTTGTTGTAAATAGCCTGCAGATAAAACAATCCTGATGGCAGAACATCTAATTGGTTGCACCTCTATCAATTTGCTCTTGCCACGCTTTTGACTTTACAACAATGTTATTTGATGTCTGTAATTGATTTTATGAGTATTATCATCCTGTGTAGTATTTGAAGGACCAAATGACCTTTACGCTAAATCCTAGATGTGCAGCCACTGGCCATAGACGTGTTTGAATAACCTGGTTACAGAATCTTGGTAACAATCATGAACCCTGATAACAAGTACAAATATTCTGCTGTAGATTACGGATATCACATTTTCGGAAAAATTTGTTACGGCTGCTAGCATTCCCTACTTGAGAATATTTTGAATTTGGTAGCCCCACCAGATTGGGTGCCTTCCCACTTTGCTTGCACTCACTAGTCACTCGCTATGCTTCTGAAGTCATGTAAAGTTTTATTGGTGCTGTTGCTCTCTAGCAAATAGGACAAAGCAAACACACGGATCTAATTCTGTAGTTGATTTATTTGTATACGTTGAACTAGATATTTTTAACTGACCGATTTGATGTTACCTATGTTCTCGTTTCTATGTTAGGGATTTTCAAATGGGATCGCCATTGGCTGTTTCGTTGGATTTCCCGTTGAAAGTTGATAAAATCTAGCCTTTTTCAAACTTGTTTGGAATCGTCGCATCCTGCTACACTTTTGCATTGACATTATACTCTGTTAAGAAGTGTCTTGCTTTTTAAGCTCCCGCTATTTGCACTACGGTCCTTGCTGTCTGAAAAGCCATATCGCGAAGGCTTTGAATGAGATTACTGCAGCGATTTATATTGCGGCAGTTCGTGATTTTTTTATTTTAATTTCTTCTGCACTACCATTACCGCAAATGTATCTATGGAATTACAGTGATTTGAGAAGTTCGAGATGGCTCTTGTTACGCTACAGGAGTGACTTGTTGTGGATTGAAGGTGTGGTCTACCTGCTGTATATTACTGTTGGAGTGAAGAGTATGGTCAATTGGAAGCCGGGTTCTCAGCCTCAGGTAGCAATGTAGCCCGGTTCTACCTCATGAGGAGTGTCCTAGGTTGCAGGTTGTGATTTGGAATATGTTCCGGTGCAAATAAGCATCTTGTGAAATGCTCATTACTTATAATTGGGTGTTCTGTGGTATTAACTGAAACTCATTTGACTTGCTGGCGTGCTTAAGATTTGTCGAAAGAGTACGGCTGAAATGCGTTACAACAGAAACTTTAACATGGACTACATTCAAGTTTCTCATTAGCGTGTCAAGTTGTTGCGCCGATCGTTGATCAGGACTTCAACTCTGAGAACGCAAACTGAGTTTGCAATTTTTGAGTGAGTTTCGGTGAGTGAGAGTTCTGTTATTGGTAAGGGGCGGAGACAAACCTGCCCAAAACTCTTGATGTCTAAGGGTGGATTGCACAGATGTCGATTAATCCCTAATCGCCGATTAAACGTCAGTAATCGGCTGGCTTCCGTGGCACAGATGCCGATCTGCAACTAATCGGTGAATTTTAATCGGCCAAATGTTATCCGCCGAGAGAGGTGTCTAAAAAGTTAATCGGCTGTGTGCTTCGCGTTGACTGCGGTCCGGGCAGGCTATAGGTACACTAGTATTTGGTATTGAGATGGTGCTAACTGGATGCTCTGACGTGCAGTTGCGGTATTACTTGAAAATATTGTACTCAGACACTACTACAACTGTTGGCGCATATTATGGGCGTGGGCCTACCACAGCCGATAGTACCTTATGCTATGATTACCGGTATTACATTTTTTACAGACTGTACACTGTACAGAATTCGATAGTATACTTTGGTAATAAAATACGAGGACGGAAAATTGCAACAGACAAGAAGAGTTTAGAATAATTGAATTGATAGAAGAATATATTGAAACCAAGGAAGATAAAAAGACTGATGGCAAAACAAAAGATGCGGTCTGAGATGTAATGAGTAAGAAATATGCAGCTATGAATACTAGTCCTGCGCGTGCAGCCGTACAACTGGCCAAATCCAAAATGTATTGAAAAATTTGAAACGAAAAGCAAAAAAGACATATGCATCACAATGCGTCGAATGGGCCAAAACTGGCCCACCTCCAGTTGACGAACTCCTTGGAAAAGGTTTTTGATAGGTAATTTTACTGGCAATTCTTTAAAATTCGCAGTAGGAGATGTATTGTTTCCATCCGTGTGTATCGTGACTCTCTGCATGCTTCATACTCACGTTTTAACGCTCGTTTTGAACTGAATAGACAAATTTTGATGATCATGAAAACATGGATTTATTGTATTTTTGTAATTCCCAACAAACTAACCATAGCCAGAGACTGCTGCACGTCATCAGCTATACGAAAACGACACATGGGGAACACTGCTCGGCAAATTCCTAATCTGAAATTGATTTTTATAGCACTGGTATATTTATTATCACTTTTCAGACCTTATTCCATCACAAATTGAATGTTTGAAACATCGGTATGACTACGATTGCGTATTCGATAGTCACATGAACAATGGTGAGTGCATTTAGGACATCAACTTTTTTAATATGTTACAACCAACGGCAGAGGAACTTGCATCCAATTTTAACTTGCAACAGTCTGGCTTTGCTACTGTGCGTGTGCAGGTGCCTGAGCAGTATCGTTGGCCATTATTATTGTTAGGCTTGCAACTTGACTTGAAGATTTGACTTCGAGTCAGGATTTCTCATACCGTATGTCATATTGAAGCAGTGACTCGAGTCAAATCCATTCATCCTATTACAACTCGAGTCAAGTCATGATTTTAGTCCTCCATGCTTCCTATAGATAAACCGTGAAAAAATCAGTAACTTATCTAATGTATTTCTAACTAACATTTTTAAATAAAATGTTTATTCAGATGCATATTCCGAAGATTCAGTTTGCACCTTCATCATCGACGAGGATGTGAACACAGAGGCTGGTTCTTCATGTCACAACAGCGATGGTAAGTTGAGGTACTAATTTGAAATCCATATGAATAGTGTTGGTACTAACATAGCCACACGAATACTTCAAATAGAACATTGCGGGTTGTTTTGATTGACATTAACATTGCTCTATTGAATTTGAACTCTATTGAATCAATACAACTGTTGTTAACCATAGTTTTCTTGCAGCAAATGAAATTGCTGCCTTTTCGTTGCTGATGGCGATGTGACGCTTCCTTCAGTTCCCTCGACAGACTTCAGGATGGAACACCAGACCGGTAAGTGTTAGCATACAAAGATGGTGATGCAACCCACAGTTTATTCATTACTACATTCAGATATGCAAGATGAAACAGAACACAAAAAGCTCAACGGCAATTGTCTTGAAAAAGAGAGCCAGGTGTGTTGCTGAAAAATCATATTTTAACTATAATGTTGGTGATCAAAATGTGGTGTTCAGAAATGAGCATCCTGGAAATGGCAAAGAAGCAGCATGATATCAGAATGAAATATTTTGAATTACAGATGCATATCAAGTACCAGAAACTGGAAATGGAAAAAGAACTGCAAAATTGAGAAAATACAGCAACAAATCGAAATAGCACAAAAACCAGACTTGGACAACTAGTTAATTGGCTGTATAATTAGAATAGTAAGTGCAAAATGCCAGTAATACTTAGTAGCGTTGTGCAGATTTCCAAATTTTCACATATTCAGTAATCCCTATTTTGATTTAATTGAAAAATGACTACTGTGTCTATAATTCTATTCTAATTTGGAAAAATATGCAGCCATAATTATCATCATAGTCTAATAATTTTGAAAATCTGATTTTCTAGTTGTCCAATTCTGACTACAGCATAGGTTACTGGATCTCGTAATAAAAATAATTGACGAGGAATTGAATGTGTGGTTATTGGTGTTCAAACACGAGATGAAATACTCAAGACATTGTAGAGAAGTGATTTTGAACAATCTGTCTGCGCTGAAGTCGTGCTCGGTTGTGCCTTCACGTTATCGGTGTCGCTAAACTACAGGGTATATTCCAATGGATTTGCTCGGTCTTTGACCAATCTTCTTGGCACTCTCTCTTCTGCTAGGCTCTCTAACATCTGGAGGGTAGCAAGAACATTGAGGTATGGATCCATTGTTATTCTCAGTCGATATTGCACTATATTAATGTAGCTCTCTATAAAACAGGTTGTATTGAATTTTATGGTTGACCAAATTCTTGATAAACTGAAGTGGGGTTTGGCTGTCAACAAACAAGATTACTCAACTGGGTAACAGCAGATAACTTTGCATTGCAAAATTGTAACATAAATGCATTACTGTTGGTACAGCACTTGAGCACATGTATGCATATGACTTATTATATGATAACATCGTCACATTGCACAACAGTTAGATCCTTGCAATGGCTGAAATTTACTTCTACGCTCCCGCAGAGCCAATTGTCATTGGTATGGAGAAATCAAAATGGTACGGTATGCAAATGTGTGTGTATGAGCTCAATTTGTATATCTTCACATTGGTAAAGCGGCTATCATGACTAATGCACCAATAAACGGAAAATATAGTTCTATCTGAAAAGTATCTATCTAGATCTAGATCCCTGAGTAATGAGATAAATGTCCTGCAATATACGAAATTTGTAGTAGAGTTTCTGGCACAGCAATACCGGTATAAGACGAAGATTTTGGTACGCTATTCCTACAATTCCTCTTTTCATAACCTCAAAACGTTTGTTCTGACGTTCATAACCTTATAAGTGTATACACTGTGCAGTAGCAACAGCTTAGTTAGCTGCTATACGCACATGACATCAACTAAACATACATATCTACGAAGAGCTCATCTATCCGTTATGACGACACAGTTCATATCGCCACCGAACGAAAACAGCTGATTGCTAACGTACGTCATTTGCGTCGATTTGCGTCAGTAATCCGCGATAAGATAACTCACAGGCGAATCCGTATCTGTACCACAGAGTCACCAGGTGACCTTGCTCGCTGATTAAATTATCGCCGATTAAGGCAATCGGTGATTACTTTTCAATCGGCATCTGTGCAATCCACCCTAAGTGAAGAAATCCAAATGAGCATGAAGAGACGGCGGGAATAACTGCTAGCCCGTCGCATTAATCAGTACCGAAGTCGCTCTTGGTTTCAAAAAGGTTGGTTTCGACAATGATATATATATAATTATATATATTGGTTTCGAAGACTATCCAAGTCGTTTCGACACCTTCCTATCTTGTCATTGTAGCGCAATCGTGTGGTGAATTGATCTGAAGAAATCATTAATAAAATGAACTGGATAGAACATGTTTATATAGTTTAGTGGCACGGCGGCCCGTTCCAAAGTGAAATTTATTGGAAAACAGAAGTAGGAAAACGTATTGAATATTGGCAAAATACAGGGAATATATCTCTGATAAATCATGGCTAGTACTACGTAGTTAATTAAAATGTGGTATTCCTCTGATCAAGGAAAGTTATAGTAAACATGAATGGTTGTGGTTGTGGTCATACGCACTGACCCCCGCGGCCACTGTTCTAGCTACAATCTCAGTGGTAACCGTCACCACCACTGAGCTATATAAACAAATTATATCCAAACTCGACTTATGTACACCATTATCATATTATGTCGAATCCCTAATAATAGGTTAGGCTTTCCTGTCGATGCTGTGTTGTGTTTCAACTTTCAAGAACGTTCGAGTTGAAAGTCTTGATGTTCGGGGTGTTCAGTATATAAGTTTTCGTCCCAAAGAGATTGTGTAGCTTGGCCGGAGTTACAAAATGAGCAACATAACTCCACCGATTAAAAAGAGAGTCTTCATACAGCGGGACTACTCGTTCGGAATGAAAGTATGTTTCCAAACCAAAATGCCTAACGAGTTGGACGGGCGCTTAGATCGAGATATCTTCAAGGCTACCATCGAACAATTGAACCGGTTATACGCCGAGGCCGAGGACTCTAAGGGCCGTATGTTTTGTGAGGGATGTTTCGCTTGTCTTACGGCCTACTTGGTGTATTTATGCATGGACTCTCATTATACCAAAATCGTCAAGAAAGTGGCTAAATTCCTGGATGAAGAAAATAAAAGTGTCTATGCCCCGAGAGGCATTCTGATAAAAAGTCCCTTGGAATCAGGATTGAGATCAATCGAAATGGTTATATATGCTGATGAAGAGGAGAATTTTTGATGTGATCAAGATATCCGAGATTAAGCAATGAGCATGCAATGCTGGACACTGACCCTAGCCTATACTAATGCGCAACAGTGACATCACAAGTAGCACCACATGCTTTTATTCTTGATGTTCTCCTAAGATGAAGTGTGAGGAAGATTTATGTTACTGCGCTTCTGATATAGTTGATCGATATTTTGCCACAAGGACAGTCTCAGATATTTGACATCAATTAATTTGGTGCATAATTCGATTCTCAAATAATAACAATGGTGACATTTCTTCATGAAATGAGATATTTGTTGAAGAATGAATATTTTGATTGATATTGTGATGTGACATGACGGACTCATTCGTTCTATTGTAGCCTGCGCTCTGATGTGTTAATTTTAGGTAGTTTATGGACGTATATAGAAATATTGGTTTTTTAAATTTACTAAATTGTGAATTACTAGACAATGGTATGAACTAAAAAATGGGAAACAAAAACTTTCATATTGAAAAGTCAGGGGGTCCTGTATTACTCTAGAAGTTGAAAAAAGGTTTCATTCATTTGCAATGAATTAGATGTAAAGCTATAGATGCCCAACCTCTGAACCTGTGACTAGCAGACATGTAGATAGTCCTCCATTTTCACGACAATGTAATGAGGAATGTATTTGTTAATGAAGTCAGATATGCATTTAGCTTGGCCTCTTGATGAAATTTGCAAAGTATGACACAAGTTTGAATGCTCATGTATTGATTTTGCTTCAAAGTATTTTGCTTGAGATTGTGATCTACGAGCCTAATATGTTTCGGTAACATATGATGCTTCCTGTTCTACGGTAGCATTTGGATATGAGTCTCGGTACTTAGAGATGCTTTTTCGTATTGCTGATGTTCACATCCAGCCTGGGTATGTCGTATATACTTTTATCGCTGCTCTACCATAGGAACATTTGCGTTGTTTGTATATTATATCTGTTATATACTTGACGTCCTATGAATATGCTTCAGTCTTATCTCTTGCGTCTAATTTCCACATTGTGTTTATAAATATTAGCTGTAGGATAGGCTATGGTACGGCCTGTACTTTGTTTAATTTCAAGGCCGATCTTATGGAGACGGCCCCTGGTGGCTGTCACGCAAAGACATCCATTGTGGAATGGAAATAGACAAACTTCTTGTTTAAACTGCTACCGAGCACGTTTTTCAACAACTGGATTTATGGAGAAAAACTTTACTCGGATTACCAACGCACTTACTAGTAGGAAATTGGAATGTTCCCAACGAAAACTTCTCAAACATCCTGTGGATGTAATGTATAACATTGTACAAGATGTGGACAAATACTGTGAGTTTGTGCCGTGGTGTAAAAAAAGTGACGTGTTTATGGACAAAGGTAAAATTAAGCGTGCCAATCTCGAGGTTGGCTTCGGAAAAGTCACGGAAAAATACAACTCAACGGTGACGTGCATTGAGCCGCATTTAGTGAAAGCCGTGTGTACGGACGGTATACTTTTTAACTCTCTCTTGTGCATTTGGAGATTCGCCCCCGGAAAGCAACCCGGGACTTGCGTCATCGATTTCCAGGTGGCCTTCGAGTTTCGTTCTTTGCTGTACTCGCAACTTGCGAATATGGTCTTTAATGAGATTGTAAAAACGATGGTGGATGCGTTTGAAAACAGAGCTATTGAAATGGGCAAGAGTGCTAAAATTGATGTCGTGCAAGGTGTTGGGCATGATATACATTAGTACTGATAATAGAAAGAAATTAATTAATACTTCAATACTTCAGTGTTTGATAATTCATTCAAATTGGCAATGTCTAATAGGCATTGGCTATAGTCATTATCAATCTGTCACATTCGTCTGTTTTCTGTTTATATAACATTATCACATGTGAATGTGTTACTGCTACTAGTGTCAAACTGACGACTGAGTTGGCTAGTTAGGTCAAACCAGTTGAATTCGAAAATGGGTACCGTAGTTGAAATCTGGTCATTTAACAACGCGAGATCACTGTTAATTATTTATTTCCGAGTAATATATTTTCTATTGTTCTTACTAACCTACTTCAGTAATATTTACTTTGTGGTGCACATTTCACGTTCTTTGTCGGTCTTCCAATCTTCACTGGTCTTGGGAGGTTGCTTGACCTTTTATCTCTGTTATTTGTAGCTATTGCCCGTCCTATACATAACTTAGTGTTGTGTTGTAATTGCATGCATGCGTGCATGTTATCATTTTGTCTATTTGTGCCTCACGTTTTCAGAAATCACAATGACATGAGGAAATGTAGTAAAAGTAATTCTGATTCACTGGCCTGGTGTTCAGGTTTCTAGTACAAGAGTTGTGTGTGGATGTTGTTGTTCAATACCGGTATTTTATTGGTGACTGCAATAGTTTAGCTGTATCGATGACTAACCTGTTCCCTACTGGTGCATCACAAGCAACTACATTGTATCATTTGTATGTACCTGCAAGAAAGTATGTTATGCACTCCTACTGCCCTTTGCTAGGTTTGTTGCATTTTTTCTGTGTTCATATCTGTGCAATGTTTTGTTTAGTGAAATTGATGGAAAAAGCTTGTATAATCCCCACTGCGCCGATTGATTCCGATATTAGGGGATGTGAGAATTGTGAGAAACGATATATTTTCATATGATTTGCCTACCACTCGGCTAGGTTCTTTATCACAAATTGCATTGAACGCTAGGCCGATCTTTGGTGATGAACACTTCGTTTTAAACCTGTTTTGTATTATCTACTTTTAAACGTATTTATTGCCATCAATATTCCAAGGTACATCAGCTAGATAGAGTGGGATTGTAGATTCCCGGACGCCTATGCGCACTGCCGGGGCCATGGCTGCTAATCTCTCTCCACATTCCAAAATGTCCATCGACGATATGCCGTTGGACCAGAGGAAGTACATTTGCACCATGATCGATTACTCCATACACGAGGGAAACGGGCATTGGGATATGTTAGTGTCGGAGCTCGGGTTTTCGGAGAGAGACAACAAAAACTTTCGGTTAGCGTTTCCGAAAGGTCAAAGCCCAACTGAAAACCTACTACGAGAATGCAACTATCGGAATTATAAAGTGGCGTATATTTTGTACGTGTTAAAAAAAGTGGGGCTTGTCAGTTTGGCGGAGAAAATTGTGGATGATCTTGCAGACAAATACAAGTATAGTACCAGTCAGGCTGGGCAATTTACAGATTTGGGGGAACATAAAAGCTTGGGAAGCGATCAGTCTCTTTCCGATAGCGACAAAATCGGCGGGCTTGACACTATTCATTATTCGTACGAAGAAATCGAGAAAGGGACGGAATACTTTGCACCGCATATGAAACTGGGCGCTGGCGCCTTTGGCAAGGTCTACAAAGTCAAATTGAAGCACACCTTATTTGCCTGCAAAGTGCTCACGATCAACAACGCGAGCCCGCATTTTTCGATCATCAGCAAACACCAGGAACACAACGATTTACGTAACGAACTGCGCTACTTGGCGGAGTACCGACACCCTAACATTATTCCACTATACGGCTGGTCGCTCGACGGGAAGGACCCCTGCCTTATTTACCAGTACATGAAAAACGGATCGTTGCAAGACTGCTTGCAGTTAAACGGTAACCAGCCGCTGAACTGGGTGCAAAGGGTGCAAATCGCGTCCGACGCTGCCACCGGGTTACAGTTTCTGCATACGATCAAGGAGAAACCGCTCATACACGGAGACATCAAGACCGCCAACATACTTCTGGATGACGCCTTCGGAGCGAAATTGGGTGACTTTGGGCTAGCAAGAGAGGGGCCGCGTAGCCACGTTACCGGTAGTTATATCAAATTGAACGACGAACACACGCCTGGTACAGTCGGTTATTTAGCTGCGGAATATCTGCGAGGCAAAAAATTGTCGGTTAAAGTCGACACTTACGCGTTCGGTGTTGTGATGTTGGAATTATACACGGGCAGGATGGCGTATTCCAGGAAAAACAAGCACGAAGCTCCGGTTTTATTACGAGATTTCATGGCCAATATCGCAAACGATTCCGATACCGAGGAGCAAGCGAACTCGCTGCTGTATCAGAACCAAACACAGGAGATATCGCCTCTCCCGCACGGTCTGGCGCTGGCGTTTGTGCGGTTGGCCTTGCAATGCTGCCACGAGAAGAGGCAGAAAAGGCCGAGCATGTCGGACGTTCTGAAGCGGCTCGAGTCGTTACGCGGCGAAGTGGAAGACGCAATGAGCGGTTCAGACGCGCATACTTCTGGTTCGTCTAACGGAAGTGCCAACATGCCGGGCACCTACGACCGGCAGAGTTGGAACACCGGCGCCCAACAATTGAGTCGTACCCCGGTCGAATCGGTCGATAAATCCTCGGTGCAGGGGCACAGAGACACAGTCCAACCTGGCGTGTACCTGCCTGACAATCTCGTAAATAATTTCAATCATATGACAGTGAACAGCCCCGCTTACAATCCTAACGCCGCTAACATGCCTGCGATTATTGGTGAGATGAACGGTAATCCGTTTACACAGAACGCACATCATTGGTTTAATAATATAGCGCCCTCTTACGGCCAACTGCCGCCCGTGCCGTATCCAATGCTATCGAACTCTCCGCAAGGGTACTTTAGCTATCAGAACATGCCGATGCACCCACTCTTTCAGCAAGCGCATTACAGCTCGCAATATTCTAATCTTTATCACGGCGCGCAACAACCCTTTGTGAACCCTTGCAACGCGTCTGATATTATGGCAAATCATAAGGCCGGCACGCATATTGCGCCGAGCACGCCCGGTAATTTTAGCGGTCCCGATTCCTTCAGCAGCATAGAATACGACAGCGGTCCGCGTGCTGTCCCCGCCTACAAGGACAGCCTCGCCGCTACTTCCTCCACTGATATAACCTCGAATCCTTCACTGGTGTACGCCTGTGATAATACTGCCAATCGGGCCGATAACGTTCCTTCGGGAGTGAAGGTGAACAGTGTTAAAGCTCAGCTTATGGAGGTTATCAGCAAGGCTGATGAAGGCACTGATGTTTCTGAGATATTCGAGAAACTGGAGAAAACCAACCCATACTCGTGACCGTTTATCTCATGTTTTTTATTTGCTTTTCTTTTTGAATTAATTGCGAGACTATTACGTTTCTCTTTTGACTTGTTTCTGTTATTGTCGGAAGTTTCTGCTTTCTTTCCAAGGCTTATTTTGCTTTAGTGGGTTGTTTTAAGGCGTTGGTAATTTTCTATGTTGAACCCATTGGAATCTTCATCTATTTGGCGGCTCGCGATTCGAGCAATTTGACAATTCACGCTCGCTCAGGAAGTAGTATCGTATTATTACATGGTTTCGTTTCTGTTTTCAGACAGTGTCTACCTGCAACTTATCTGCAAATTTTCTTGTAATTTTTCATCCCTGCAAGGTACACAGATATCGACTATTTAAGCAAACCAAATTGCATAATTCCAAGCGATAAATATCTGTGAGTATAGGTGTACGCCGAGGAATATTGGCTTTTTTGAAGATGGATAGGCCTATTAGAATACCTACTATAAAATGGGGTTTGCGGCATAAGATCTTTTTAATCTTGATGGCTAATACTTATCGATACTAGAAGGTTACTATTATTATCAGACTTCAGTTTCCTTGATCATGTTTTGCAATGCGACTAGGTGCCATATGTTCAATTACCTTTTGCCGAAATGGCTTGATAACTTTGAATATCTTGCTGTGGTAGCCTATTGGCCGACTTAGCATGCATGGCCTCGCTCTATTGCCTTCAAGAAGCGGCGGCATGCGCCTATGCTTCTAAATATGCAATGGCTGATTGAGATTTTCATGGCCTGAGTCACTGGCGCCGAGGAAGAGGGTAATTCCAGTTCTGGCAAATTAAACTGTTTGCTGTGGGATTATAAGGTCACAAATCTTGAAATCCGATATTCTAATTGCTGAGGAGTGTGTTGACGGATGTGTATTTCCATGAAATATTTTCATCTGCTTCTCAATTCAGCCCTGTTAGCTCATAGTGTACTTGTTTAGGCGCACATGTGTATTTGTTTGTCATCGAAGCTCTAAAAAGAGCAAGGTTATTGATGCACAATTGTATTATCTTATCTGAGTCCCATGTTCCATGAGTTCGTCTCTATGTTCAGACAAATAATAATGCATTTAGTGATTCCGTTTCTCTACATTTCCTCGATCTGTTTTTGAAGTATTCCTAACAGCAATGCTTTGCACACTTATCATGACATTCTATACTCTGCATTTATACGGTCCGCTCCTTGTTGGAGTTTTGCTCACGCCAAGCTTGAGTCCCAGACGTTGATCAGTCATCATGATTCAGTATCCTGACCGTTTTTGCAAACAAGGCAAAAGGGATTATTAACTTCATTGATAGATAAGTTTGCTTGTGGCGGCATATATTTTGTTTGATGTTTCACCGCTGGCGTGTGTTTCCCTTGATGCAAACATCAGTAGCGCAACTGTGACTGTTCTGAATATTTCACAAATCCAATTTTAAGTAGCCTACCTTATTTTGATTTCGACCTTGAAGGTTATCAGAGAATTTTATGTTGTTTATTACGTAAAGGTAATTAGCTTGCCAATGTGTATTCAAGTAAGTTCCGACACTTGCACCACTAATGGCGGACTTTTTCGGTACCACAATGTATTATCTCTACATTTTAAGTTGTTGTTAGTTGTTAAATGTTCCAAAATCAGGACCAGTATGTTGGTTTTCAACCAAGAGTTCATTCAGTTTAATTTTTGGAACAAGAAGAACACTTTGGTTTGGGAATGAATGATATCTATTATTCCAATTTGGGGGCAGTATTTTATCTTGTGTTTAATGAGTTTTACTAGAATTTTGCTATTTGTGTTTGATTTCATAAGTTCCTTATGGCACACCAATGTTGCAATACTCAGCAACAGTATCAAAAGCTTTCTTACGTATCAGTGTACAAATATCTTCCTACCCTTACTGCCGCTTCGAAAATTGTTCCCCTCGCTAATGCTGTTTTGTATAAAACAACTCTTTTATTAATTGCAATAATTCTACAACTTTTCTGATGTATGTGTAGGTGCTCTAATCATGACATAGCTTTAGTCGATCTTTGTTGCAACATTGGATTATTGGAGTGATTTCATCAGAGCCGGAATGTCGTCAGCGGGGCGCGGAGATGGGTCCACTTTTATCTCGTACGTTTCGGAAGCTGAAAAAGATAGTGCCGTGAGTTGATCCTACCCGCAACTACTTGGTTTTAGTGTAACGTACGAGCAACATGAGACGATCAAAATTCTTCGAGGATTTCACGAAATTTAGAAAAATAATTTTCGAGAGATTGAATTGCTTGTGTACATCTGTACAGGACGCTGGTTATTCATAATTCTCGCGGCTCTGCGCCTTATTTGCGGTAAAAATTGTTCAATGTGCAATTGTATATTAAGGCTGTTGAATAAACTTCTTTTTTTTCCAAGTTTTACTTGGGTGATCAAATTAGTAAGTTGGATAAAAAAGGCTGTCGACCAAATTTGACTCAATTTCAACCAGTAGAAGCCGAGCAATTTGGAATTGAAATTTGATCCTTTTTTTTATATTTTAGTAGTACTGGCTGTGACTTTGAGTAATATATTTGTAGCAGTTTGCCATGTCCTGACATCATGTTTTAAGCATGCCTGAAAGTAGATGCTTTTTCACGTGTCCCCATCTTGTGAAGGGCTTGTGATAGTGATGAAGACATCGTTAACGAATGAAAAAAATAGACAGCGATTAGTTAAAAATTAGTCAACATCATTGAAATAGCCTCGTTCGAAGTATTAAAACGATTATGATGTAATTCGCAAATAACAGACCTCCCACACTGAAATCAGTGACCATGAAGAGCTAAGAAACGGACAAGCTGCTCGAATGATATACATGAAAATATTGTTTCCTAAATGATATTCTTTTGATTTACTTGTACGGTACCACTTGCAGTCACCCTGCCCAATCCTGCTGGCATGTGCATATTTGGTTTCAGAGAGACAAGAAACTAGCCGAAGCGATGTCCAAGATGTCTCCATATCCGGAAGAACAGCTAGAAAAGGAACTCTTACCTGGAGAAATAGTGATCGGCAATGCAAACAAGGTACGGGTACTTGGAAGATTGAATTTCAATGTTTGAACTGATATTTGAAATGGGACGTTTGTTCGAATAGCAGGATTAAGTTGATCTATACAATACATCCATTTGATTGGTCCAAAACCTCTTATTGTTCGTATGTGATTTAAACAGGTGGTGGTTTAATATTTTGCGGTTATTTGACGGTCTTGGATTTTGAGACATTGAGATAATGATTTTGGGTGATTTATGTACAGCACGGTGGCCTGTGTGCCATCTCAATCGAAATTCCATATCAGCTTACGCTACTGCCCGCCCCCCCCCTGCTTTGCCAATTTTATCAAAATCAGCGAATTGTTGAATGATTGAGTTTCTGTATGCAAATATTTGTAGCAATGACAATAAGAAAGATGGATAGAATTGAAATTGGTATTTCACATATTTCTATTCTTGCACTGCCTCATGACAAGTAGCCAGTAACATTCATTGACAGACCAGGAACCAGGGTTCCAAATACTGGTACTCTGGGCTGTTGGTTGTCATTGAATTGTTTCGTTTCGAAATGGTTCGTTGGTCGGTAGCCTATTTGATCTAGTTGTTTTTTGCATCACTGAATAGTGTTATTTCACATTTGCACTTCCGCAAACGGTACAACGATTTTATAAGTACTTATAAATACCAGAGCACTAACTAGAATTAAATACACATTAATGTGTAGCAGGTCTGTTGCATATTAATTCAAGTTGCACAGTGAATTGGCCATTGGTGCTCCCGTCAGTTTTGTACTAAGGAATAGTTTGACTGAAGCATAGCATTCTTACAGCGTGAAATGTTACGGTTCTACATTTAGGTTCACTCAGCTGCGTTCTATCTAGATTGTAGACCCCACAGCCTACAAGTTGGTAACTACGACTACGAGTTAACATTATGTCGCAAAACTAACTAGAAACTACTTTGGTCAACATTATCTCATAGTAATGACCGACATTCTGGCAGCAAAATATTTGCGTGAATTAGGCCTAAAATTATAAAAGACGCAGTAGTTTATTTTTTGTCCTTGATGATGTGTTTGTCAAGTTTTACCCTTGTTTTGAAAGTGATGCATCCTTCGACACGGTCTACCCAAATCCATCATTCACTAAATTCATAATTTGAACCTGAAAGTGGACTGTTCACTATTGTATAAAATGAACAAGTTATAATTTTTGCGACTCTAAGAGTAAGTCCGTGCGAAATCGATGCAGCTTGATCGCAGTCTCGGCTGATCTCAGCACCGTATCCCAATATAGCACGTTTATGGCTCTTGCTGGTACATCTCCAATATGCTTTAATGATAATGAAAATAAGGTTCGCAAGTCACGGTATTACATACCAGCAGATGGGCTACCTGAAAATATACGAGTGACTGCGTCTGCGTTTGTGCATGAAGAGTAGCATGGTATTTGATTGTCGATTATGGCAGATGTTGTAGCATTCAAGGACGTATTTGAGAGGCAGTAGGCCTATGATATTTTTGCAGACCTTTCTTTAGGCGAGTAACATAGAGGTTTAAGTAGAAACCTCGCTGCTTTATAATGCATCATTACAAAAGAACATTAACTAATGAGAACGATACTATGAAAACGTTTATAGCACAATATATCATTCTTCAAAATATTCTCAATTTGACGAGAGGTTAGAGTACCATAACGGTGGATATACATCTGATCTAGCCGGATTATTACAACATGACTATTGAAACGTTAACAGGAAGTCAACTGCCATGCAACTTTTCTGTAACTCTATAATGCCTTTGCAGATTTTCCTTGGTGAAAATTTTAGGCTAGGCGCGGAGTACCTTGCATAGGCTACCTGTTTTCAGCCCCTATGCGTCTGCGTCTGACCATTGTGAATCAAGCTGCACTTTTTTGCTAACAGGTCACTGATACAATGCCGTCGTGACAGCAAACAATTGCACGGGTCATTTTTCAATTGAGTGTATGTATATTGATCTTCTAATCTCAGGTTATCAGGTATAACGTCCATGATGACACGTCGCGCGGAATCTCTGGTAGCTTGACCTGCACAAACTTCCGGCTTATATTTCTGACGGCGGAGAAAGCAAGCTACGATTTGGTGAACTACTGATACATTCTAATCTTTGAATCTTTCTGTAACTGATGTCGCTGCCTTTATTTTTAGATCGAACTTAAGAATAGAATGCTGAATGAGCTGGACATTCTGTTGAATAACGTTGAAAGTATTTTTGTCGGTGAGATTTGTTTATGGTCGCTCATATCTCGGGTTTTTCTTGAAAATTTTAGTGTTTTTGTCATTATTTGTTAGCTTAGTCTGTTATCCAAATCATCTTGTGGTTTGTAGACCTCAAATGACCTGCCTATAGCGCTGTTTTCGCCAAGTTATATGATTGAAACTGTTTTTTGTTGTACAAAATGCATCATTTTATTATCCAGCTACTCTGTAGGCGACAGGCGTACTCCGTGGTGCCGTCACATGTAGGCCTATTCTTTACTGTTTAACTTACACCCTATGCTGTCATATCGCGAAATGCAATTCCAACGGATAGTTTGATGGCATGGAAGGTTTATGACTGTTCATGAGAGAAATCTCATACGTGTATGAAATTCGGACTATGCTCAAAGCAATAGCTATAAGCGTAGTTCACCGCAGCTTCGCCCCCCCCCCCCCTTGATATGCTTTCACACGCCCCAGTTTAAGAACCACTGCCCTGTGCCTTATAATCGAACTTCACTTCATTTTATTCGGGATTTAATCTTCAACGACTCACATAAAACTGCAACAGGTGTGTGGAGGTATCAGTTTTCGGGGCTGTGATGCATGACAAGTTGTGAGTCAATCACATACCCACATTTTTGCAACAAAGTTGTGCCTATTCTTCATGCTTCATGGTCATCGCAACGGAAAAGGCAGCTAATAACTATGTTTTAACTATGTCTACCAGAATATCCCAACAAAAGAAAGAGGCTTGTGCCAGGTTCAAAAATCAAGGACGGTATTCAAAAGTTGGAACTTCAATGCAAGGACTTCCGAGTGGCAGCGTTCAACTTCAAATTCACTCTGAAAGGCGAGGAAAAAAAGGTGGGACGCCATTTTATTATGCGTGCCAGGATGGTTCCTGAGTATTTCTGATGTTTGCCGTCAGTAATCGGCAATAATCCTTTCGAATTTTGAAGTTTTGAATCATCTTACTGAAATTTAATCCCGATATGAGATTCCGTTGCATGGTAAATTTGCAATATGAATTTTTACATTGGAAATGGGATCCTCAAACTGCTGAGATACTGTCGGTGGAGCCATGTCATAATTTTTCATTTTCAACAAATTGTGATGAAAGCAATGAAATTACCATGACATCAGTAAAAACCGTTGGTAAATTATGGTATATACATGTTTATTGGTGTATGATAAACCACATTGGAGGTATTTTGTACTACTAAGTAAACTTTTCCTTGAGTATAAAGAAATGTACGACTGCCAGTTAATCCGTGGAATTTCAATTGAAACCAAGATATTACAGAATTAACTTGAATATCCTGTTTCTGCGTTGACCTGATACTACTTTGACAAGGATTAAGACCAGATAATGGTTGATGAAAGACGCATGATTTTGACTGATCCCATTATTTTACATGCAGCTACCAGAAGTCTTCTGTTGTTGTTTTAAGAAACCACTGGAGAGGACCGCTTTCCCTCAGGAATAATAACATAATAACTGTGTATAGCGTCCATATATCATAATTTATCAATCTGCTGAAGATGCTTGTAATACGTACTGTACAATGTGCACAACATAGTGAGTTTGAAAGATTGAATGTATTGTTTGGTAAGTTTTAGGAAAAGTATGCTTTCGCTATTGAAATGCATGTTCGTAAAAGAATATCGTATATATTGATAATCGGGATGTTTGCCGATAAAAAAACCTTGCAAACACTATGTTCCAAATCGTGGTGCATTGTTACGACATCATTCATAATTTCAGGTTATCAACGCGATTGTTTACCATTCCTATCCTCAGGCGGTTACTAGAATGTTCGCCTTTGATTACAAGCATGGAAAAGATATCAATAAAGGTACGCTCTTCGACAGCAATTAAACTTTGTGTGTGATGAATGCCTTGACCTGTAATAATGCAGTTGGCTACTCTAGATGATCTTGTTTCTTTTCTAATTCGGGAATTTTTCGACGTGATATCCGGTTGCTTTGTTCTGAGCATTATTATTATTATTTCACTAGTTGTACTACAGGTCGCTGTTGTCATCGTGGCATATCATTTCTCTGTTATAGCATAGTAATTTAAACCCGGGGTAATAACTACAGCGGCCACCGCTTGAACTGGTATTCAGCTGGACAATCAGTGGAATATTCATGATACACCAAACTGATATCTGTTAGTTTTGTGAATATAAGTCTTGCCTAGCCCATTTTGTTGGCTGACCTGTGAGATTACTCCGCTTCGCCACGAGAAAAAACTTCCAATGATTTTCACTGGTTTCGAAGTTTAGAATGTAATAGAGAATACTCTCTGATGTGATATCGGGTTCGAGGTGTACTTATCCTTGGTCACAATGCCGCAAATGTTGCACCAAACTGTTTAAAAGTAGCTTAGCCGGTAACATGTGAACAAAATTCGACGAAATGCAGCAACGTCACATTTCTTTCGAAAGAGACCCGACAATCGGAATAAAGTTGTTTGTTTTATTGCAAGCTCAAAATGTGACGAGTCACTGGTGTAAACAGATTTCTCCTTGGAGAATATGGAATTTTTGGAAGGGAGACGCAGGAACGCATTGCGGTGTGATATAATCAGAATTGGCTTGCGTGATTTACCATCCGTTACGCTTATCCTTGCACAAATCACAGGCCCAGAGACACATTCATCCCGTTCTCGCATTTTTCCACGCGCTTTCCTGCAGCATTTGTATCGTGGGGCCCCGACGATTGATTTCTTCATTCATTCGTCTCGATGCATGAAATTTTGCTACCGCATCACGTCAAACCACGCAAGACTCAAAAGCGTTGTCACGAACAGCGTTGTGTTTTCTCAGTTTGTGACGTGCCGCTGTATCGTTGTCAAGCAGACTGGGAGCACGAGCTGGACCGGTGCAACGTGCCCAAAAAGCTGTGGCGGGTCACGGTGATGAATAGGAAATTTACAGAGTCGCCGACGTGAGGCACATTTGTACGCGCCCTGTTTTCATGCCGGTTATCCGTTGTGTTTGGCCTTTTTTAGCATGCCCGCGTATTTCATTGTTCCCGCGTCTATCAAAGACAATGAGCTGACTGAAGCGAGCAAACATTTCACCGAAAGTCGTCTTCCCGTGAGTCGAATGTCGAATGCACGTGTTGCGATTGCGCCGTTATTTTTTGTTGCTTACTTTTCTAGAGCATGAATTTGGAGCGTAGTCACTTGGAGATGTTAGTTTCCTTAAAAAATCTTTGAATTGCCACTTCCTGCATTTACATCTGGTAGAGATGTACGGTGGTAGTAGACTGGTGGTCAGTAGCAACACTTATGGGTCTATTTAATAATTGCCTGATTATGCCTTGGCGACATGTTGGAATTCGGTCTCGAGTGTGGTGCCAAAGCGCGATGTGTTGAGTTAATTAGAACTTTCCAAGTGCGAACAAATGATAGTAAATTTGGAATACAGAACCCTGTTTCTAGAATTCTTTATGGACTGTTCAAATCTAAAATTGCAATCTTGTGCATCTTCTAACACCTCATTTTGATACCAACCAATTGGCAGGATATTTGAAATTTCCATTATACCGAAGGGATTTAATGGTCGGGAAGAGATAACGTGATAAGATGATTTGTGATGGTCAGACTGTGGGATATGGGAGATTTCTCTGCAAGAAAAACAATTGTCCTGACTCCTGAGGACAAAAATGATATACTATGGCTCCAATATTCGTTGGTAGTATTTCAAACTAAAATGATGTCGTCAAAGTGCGGTGTCTAAATATTATCTGTGTATCCCTGATCCAAACCCCTTTCGAAGTTTCATGCTGTTGAAATTCGCAAGCCATATGCAATCCTAGAAAATTCTGACTGCGAAGGCGATAATGCAAACCCGCTTCATGACTTGACGTAGCGTGTTAAATTTGTATTTTTTCAGATGTGGTCGTGGACCGATCCCAACGGCTGTACAATGTCACGAATGGCGGCATTGAGGTCCGACACGGAGCATGTCTACTATGAAACCAAACTGCACAAGGCTATCGAGGCGTCAGATCTGAAGCGGAGGCTGGTGAAGTAGGACAGATGTGCTTTGTGAACATGTGGAATTGATTCGACATTATCAAGTGTGCTCGCTCTTTTTACAGAGTCGTCAACATTTCTAAGTTATGCCCTTCGTGCCTTCAACTCCAGCAATCGTTTAACAAATTGAAAAACATATGCATGCCAGGTCAGTTTTTTTTAGCTTTTACGCTATTCTACTGTGTATGTTTCTTCCTGCCAATGTAAGTCATTATCTGATAACGCTAAGGTTACCATACGTCCTCTTTCAAGAGAATTTGTCCTCTTTTTGACTTTTTTGAAAGTGTCCTCGGTGGACGCCCAAATATCCTCTTTTTTTTAGAATATTGTTTGAATATAGGGCAAAATTTGACTGAGATACAGTAAATGAGCACTGAAGTTACGCTCCGGGAGCTGAGCCAGAAAGTTGACCTTTTTTTTTAGTTAAACGACCACGAAATGCAAAAAAATTACCATTTTTTCAGGATTTTCCTCCGGTATTGCAGGTCTGAAAATTTTGAAAAAGTGTCCTTTTTAAGATTTCCAAAATATGGTAACCCTAGCTAACGAGAATCGATTTAAACACAGAGAATGTGTTGATTTCACTTCATAGCTCATGAAACACTTTGAAAACGCCCGTGATATCATAAAGCTGAATCTGTGGTCCCGTATCTTTGCACCAACGGACAAAAGCTGTCATCTTCTCTTATATAGATATATGTTAGTAACTCATGTTGACTGAACTGTTGTATATTTCTTTGAGACACATGAGCACATCGTGATGATACACTGATACAGGCCTGTGTCCTATCACCGCACGGAATAATTCACATGTGGCAAATGGATAGTACAACTCGCTGAGTTTTGGCAACTCAACCCCGAGTGCCAGTTAACCCCACCAAACAAATGCGGTCTTCGCAAACAACCCCACGAAACAAATGCGGTTTTTTCGAACATACGTTTCTTGTTTACCTTGTGTTCTATTTATAGTAGTTTCTCGGATTCATACTTGAAAAAATTGATGACAGGAGTTATATCCACGATTCTTATAACTGGGTTCAAATTTTTATTGTGTGTGGAAACACTAACAGCGCTGAACTTTCTAGAAGTCTATTATTTACACATTTAGATTCAACCTTTCACATACTTAAATCCGGAATAGTATTTGATTTGAAAAAATTATACATCATCACTGCTAAGCTTGATAATCAGGGTTATTACCGGCTCATTTTAATCTTTATAACATTGTCAGGAAACGAACAAAACTTCTGGGACACCGATCGTGAATGGCTTTCTACCCTTCATTCGTCGAAATGGATGCAACACGTCAGCAGCGCACTTACTGTAGCCAAGGATGTCGCTTGTGCCTTACGGGACGAAAAACGTAACGTCGCCATTCAAGGTACTGACTTCTGATTTTTGTGAGAATCCGTGTGTAACATTTTCCGAGAGAGGTGGTCGGTAACGAGGTACTTCTACTTTTTTGGAGTACTCAAGTAGGGCTAGGCTGCTGTGAACGTAGCCACCTCTGACTGACTACCAAAAGTTTGTGACGCCTCGTCCGAATCTACTTTTTGTAATTACATACCCGAGTGCTTTTGACACCTCTCACTTTCTGCTTCTGTTTAAAGTAGTTTTGACATGATTTGTAAATTACTATTACTATTTATAGAATATAAATTTAACGTTGTTACTTCTAGTTGTTCTTGAGTAGCAATGCTGGCCTCCTCTGATTACCAGGGGTATGGGTCTTCCATGTACCTTCGTAAGTGTTGTTACAGACTTCTCATCTCTCAGTGGCCCACCTCCAACTAAAAAGAGTAATCATTTTTGTGTTGTGCTAATTATGGCTTCATTGCTATCAAATTTAGAAATAATTCGCGCCAAACACAAAAAAAGGTGTGACTATCGCCTTAGAACTACTTAATCGGCCAAGAAGTCATGTGGTGTACCTGGAATGGCTTCTGATCTACTGGTAGGTTGCAACCGACGTATTGAGCATCCCTGATCTAGATGTACCGTGCACTATAGGAAGTTAAAACCCTGTTCATATCATGCCAGTCTGATACTTAACCCATCCCCGGAGCATGGTGTAATTTGTGAGAAAAATTCATCACTGCACTCGAATGATCCTACTCTCGTTAAAGATATTTCAAGTCGCATCTCTGATTACCATTTTCCCTTATTAAAACGTTCAGGTTACTGAGCTGAGTATAATAATATTTCATGATAATGACGGTAGCCTAAACAACCTCAGCAACTACTTTTGCCATTGCCGCGATATGTCAAAACCACTATTTCTCTTTTTGTGGTTTTATTGCCATCCAGGTTCAGTGGTGTCATTTATTTTGATGCAATTTATTACCAAATAAACCGCAGTGCCCAACTGCCAATTTGACTTGTTTGCTTTGAATCTGTTATCAGCTGTTGACTTATGATTTCTATCTTCTGTAATTGCCGCAATGTACCTATATAACACTCGGTTACATATAACTTGGCTTACATAACACACATTTCGATCTCTACTTTGTTGAAATAGAAAGGTATCACATCTGTTAAAGGTCATAGCTAGGGCAAATTTTTGTTGCAATAAATCGCAACAAAGTTGCCCTTAATTTTAACAAAAGTTGCAGGAAAAAGTTGCATTCATAATTTTTGTTAAATTTAGGGTATTAGGTGCGCGCTCCGTTGTAT
Organism: Botryllus schlosseri; assembly: GCF_051294905.1. Lineage (NCBI taxonomy): Eukaryota > Metazoa > Chordata > Ascidiacea > Stolidobranchia > Styelidae > Botryllus > Botryllus schlosseri. The sequence goes on along the minus strand of NC_137245.1, from coordinate 18,117,690 downwards.
AACCTGGTTCCTGCAGAGCCGTCAAATTTGACAGCAGCATTTATATTTATTATTATATGTTACAGCATTTATAAAGTGATCTATTTACATATTGTTCGGGCACCGTCTTGCTTGTGCTTGGCAGGGTTACTTAAACTTCTTGCTTTCAAGCCATTGCGTCATAGATAACAGTGAGATGCAGCTAAGTGAGCTATAACCCATCATAAAGCTCTTTGTTATGCAAATTACTGAGAGTAGAACCATACTAGAAGTGATTAATTGCATGTTTTTTAAATCGCTCCTTGACATTTTACGCAATATTTGATAAAAGTTGCAGTAAAAATTGGCATGAAAAAAGGAGAAAAGTTGCAAAAAGTTCCACTATAAAATCCCTCCAAACATCGTAAAACATCATAGTAGATAAATCCCGAGTATCTTGGAAGCTGCCGGAAGCCGTAAAAAAAAAGTTGCAAAAGTTGCAGAAACTTGCCGTAGTCATAACCAAATCAATAAGAACTAGTGTGATTTTAAAGTTGTTGTCGTCATCCTGCTATCTGATATACTACAAAGTTGACTTTTTTGATGAATAGACCTGTCTATATTTTTAATTAGTCATCACAGTCATCACTACATCAGCTTCCCAAATCTTGCATCCAGAGTACTCAAAGTGCTAGGGTGCCGCAAGCAATTTATCCTTTTCAAAGGGTGCTGTGTGGTCGAAAAAGTTGTGAACCACTGCAGTAACATGTCATTCAGACGACTTCATCCTGTATTTTTTCTGTGAAAATGTATGATTTATGAACCTTTATTCTCAGTCAATTTTAGTTGAGTGATTCTGTCATGTATTCCTAATCGGGGAGACCACTGAAGGGAGCAGACATAAACCGTTGAAGGCTGATGGCATTCACTCGGCCAAAAGTTACGATTTGCTCAAAATTCTTTTGAAATGTAAAGTTTAGTGTGAGGATTGAAGTTTGTCTTACACTTCCTTCAGAGACCAATGGCATCGATGTAACGCCTGTCGTCACCAGTTTGGTCCAATTGATGCTGGATCCCTCCGCCAGGACCTTGAGGGGATTACAAGCGCTCATACAAAGAGAGTGGGTCGTGGCGGGACATCCGTTTTTAGACCGCTTGGGTCATTTGTGCCAACCGAAACGGAAAAAGACGAAACAGCTGATGTCGCTAACGGAAGAGGGGGAGTCCACACAAATGGTATGGCATTGGGAATTAATGAAAGGCTTATGATTGAACTCTACTGTGTCATAAAGTGATTTGTAGCAAAGTACATTCGCTTGCATAGGATGCTCTCATATATTGTCTTTACTAATACTATTACGTGGTGTGTTTTTCTAGTCTGTTACCGTACTTTTGCAACAGTGCCTTGTTAAATCGAAGGGCTTCCTCTCCGTCATACTTTCAACGTTGAACGTATGTTGACGCTGACTTTTATAAATGGCATATTGATAACTAAGCGCTCAACAACTTTTATATCACAAGCGACTATGCTTCCACCTGTTTGTGAGCAGTCATGTTATACGAAGTCAATGGATATTCAGACCACATGTAGTACCTGTTATGTCATCTCTGGGATCCAGCGGCTCGCAACATGTTCTGGAACAGTCATAATCATCACAATATTTGCAGTGCCGACTACATGCTCTCGTTTTCATGTCATGGTGTTGAAATTGCTGCCATCTTATAGTTTAAGAGTCATGCCTCATTGTGATTATCCAATGTCAAATCCTATTACACGCTTTCTATCTGGTTAGTCTGTTGCTTATGTAAACAAACGGCGATGTCCTTGGTTGTTGGTAGCTTGAGGCGAAAGGTCGCGATGTTGTGACATTTGACGCGATGGCCTTTGCGATCATTCTTAACCTTTCTATTTGCGTTGTAGTTTTACATTCAATGGCTTTTGGTGTCCTTGAAGCTTGTAATGGTACCTGCACAGATGGTTTTCTTGTCTTGTTAAATCTATTTGTATAGGACATCGGGAATTGAAGCCATGACCTACTGATCAACAAGCAAGTCCCTACATCATTACGCTATCTTGTCAGTTGATTCGATCCGTTATCAGCTATAGATGTAGAATTTGTGCTTCTCCAAGGCAAAAATTGTGGGGCCATCGGCTATACAGCCTCTGCCTTGCACGTTATCCGTCTGACTAGACGCGTTTTCCAGGCACCGGTTTTCCTTCTGTTCCTGGATTGCGTTTATCAAATGATGGTACAATTTCCCGCCAAGTTCGAACCGAGCACGACGTTTCTTACGGTGCTGTACGACGCGACTCAGCTCACCATTTTCGATACGTTCATTTTCAACAACGAAAAGCAAAGGCACGACAAGCTCTGCGAATATGGCGTAAGTCTGCCCGAGTTTATTTCGTAGCATCAGCCTTGGCGCAGCTATGGAAGTTTTCTTAGCCAACGGAGACAGCTCAAGACGTTTTTCCAAACTTGATTGACTTCACGAGTTTGACAAATTAGTTCCAAAAAGTAAAAGTAGTTTGTTTTACCTTACTGCTCGAATTGTGAAAGATAAACATTAAAATTACTGGCTCGTAGACATTTCTATTTGGCCCAGGCGCAAAACTGACACACAAACGACAAGAACTGACAACGACGAATGTTGCGACGAACATAGGAAGAATGTTAAAAAAGCTTGGAGACATGCAGACAAACATGCAGTTTTGAATAAAAGTCATATCAAACACACTTGTTCCAGTCTGCCCGTCACCAAACACGCATACTTCCCTGTGAAAACATCATTTCTCGTCAAATTAATGAACTACAATATATGACGAGAGGGGACACTACCTTACGATATCCAAAAAAGTACCTAGAGAACAATCGCGACCGCAGCGATCCATTTCATTTATGAAACGTGTATTTTCAGCTCCGCGATAAGCCGTACGCATTACAAGAGGTTGATAAAGTGCCGCCATCGCAGTCGCTCCCGATATGGGCTTGGGAGAGGCAGTACACCAAACGGGACATGTCTCTCTTTAACAATCCGCTCTACAGGTAGAGACTAGTTACAAAATCAAATTGAGCCGATATGGACGCCTTGCTTGGTAAATTCAGAATGAGAGTTCTGGATGACGACATGAACTACGCCGAAAAAAGTTATCTTCGCTCCGAACGCAAGCGCCATGCTGAAGATAATTCGTACGGGACTAGGTAATTGTATGCCTTATCGAGAGTTTGATTGCGTGAAATACGTCCATAGATTGTAATGGAGGGTGACCTTTTTCTTATGACTGAAAACAAAGAGGCTCTGTTGATGGTTTAGCTGCAAGATATCTATAACAGAAATATACTGCAGTATGATTTCTATGAGCGCGGCGGCCTAACTAACTAGGTTGGATGGTAACAGGTGATTATTCTGGTATCAGCATAGGTGGTATGACACAACATAGGGAAACGCATGTTTAAATAACGAAAAGGAACCTCGGATCGCACAAAAAGGGTCTTAGTAGGTGCAAGCTCCTCCATCTCATTAGCAATTGATACCCGTGTCAATAAAGGCCGATATCAGGTAGTCCAATAAATTTTGTCAAAAATAAGCGAGTGCAAAGGAGGGCTGTGGAGACGATTCACTTTACCACCGACTCTACCCCAACTACAACATCCATGTAAATCTACTCGGAGAATGATACGTTTTTCACAAATCTTTGGTGATTATTATTACCAAATCGTGATCGCAGAAAGAACTAAAGTTTGTTAAGGCCATCACATGGAAACCGCATAATTTCTGCAAATGCGGTGGCACTCCTTGGTAACACTTGATTCGATTTTGAAGTAGTCTGAGTTGCAACATTTTAACCAACTCCGACTCCAGGCAATATGTGTTTCCTAAACTCAATTCCAAAAGTATCACAAAATTTGTGTGACTCTGACTGCATCAAGAGAAAATTTACCGAAACTCCAACTCCACAGCCCTGGTGTAAAGTAAGCGTATGTGTATTTGACCGCTTGAGCCTGCTTGAGCTCTAATCGAACTTGTCAGACTAAATTAATTCACAAACCCTGGCTTGTGTGCCTTGAGTTGGCTTATATCAAAAGACGCCAGCCGGGTTTATGTTAACAGAAACAGTTTGTCCGTGATCAAATTGAATTACATGCCGGTGACGTCATATTTGGCGATACGATTGTGGATACCGGTATACAATGTTCTTTCCAATTCTCAACTAGATGCTGACATTTACCCCTGATTAGTGTCAGCCGAAAATTTACGTGTTCATTTCAACAGGAGTATATTTTATCAAACCGAACCGAACACTGTTCAAAATCAGCACAAGTTATCTAAACACGCCGACTTCTTTTCGTCAACCGCCACATCGAATTTCCGACAGAATCGACCGGAACGGAGACCTGCCCGACGGCGTGACCTCGTTTTGCAAGCAGCCGCGGAAGAGCCCGACCAAGTCCCCAGCCAGGGGCGCCAAGAAGAAGTCCAACGACAGAAACAACAAGACGGACGAGCAGACGAAGAGAACGGAACTGGACACGCCGCACCCGATCAACAAGGCCGGCGAATCGAAGAAGGAGCCGTTCAAGGCAACTGTCGGCGGGCACTATCCGAAGGTGGTGTTACATTCTAGGCCTTTGTGTAATGGTAAACCAGAGGAGGTCAAAGTAATTGTTGTCGGCACTCAAGTGGGAGTAGAAGTAACGTAGATATAGTAGAAATAGTGATTTCCGGGTAAGAAAAAGTAAGTATTCTAGGTCTAATTTTGCCTAAAATCTTGACCTGTCATGTAGAAGTAGAATTGGTCTAAAATCAAAACCACTTGGAGTAGAAGTATTTCATCACTGATCACCTTTGCGGTAATCATGGATGTCCTCACTTTGAAGGCCGGTGTATGATTTTCGAGTTCAATCCTGTTCAACTGACTATTTTATAACTCTGTTTGTTCATAATATACGAATTTTCCGCACTTTACGCAGTTTCTGACCCTATTTTACAAACACCAGTACTGATAAATGAAATACCAATAATGTGGTAACATACCATTCTTCAACAAAACACCTGTCTTGGCCGTCCAAGTCACGAGTCATACCGGTATGACTTAGTCGAGTCATGCGCTATGACTCGAGTACAAGCCGAGTCAAAACACATATTTTAGAAAATGACTCACAAACTGAGTCACCAAAAATAAATCGTGACTCGAGTCATTACAACGTTGTTTATGATTATTTCCCCCATTTTCTGCAAGGGCTGCGACGATACATAGGGGATATTAGGACTGTGAGAAAGTTTTTCTTCTACTTTTATGTTGAATTACAGAGCTTTCGTCTGTCGTTAGTTTTTGATCCATGTCGATGGCAACCCTGTCCATGCAAATAAGAATCGAACGATACCAGCGTAAAATTGTAACAGGTAGCGCTGATGCCAAACAAAAATCACTTGCTGGGGAAGCAGACGTCAATGATAACGACTGCCGGGGAGAGCGCCTCGAAAGATTACGAGGGGGAGAGAATGTCGCGGTCAAAAAGTTACGGCGATCGTTATGGTGACGACGATGTCGTCGACGTAGCGGAGGAAGGTGTTTTCGTGCCGCTGTCTGAGTTTGCAGCGTCGAGGTCGACGGAAAACGACGGGAAGGCGAGATTGAGGTGCGTTGATGTGACTCTGATTCGGCCGGAAATACCTATTTCTAAAGGTAGCGTGCTACAAGATTTACAGAAAAATGTATCCTTTGCCAAGTTTTTCGTATCTCTTTTGATCGCGACACAATATTCCAGGTTTTCCTTTCGGAGGAAGAAGGCCAAGGACAACGGCTACGAACATTCGACCGAGGAGCCCAAAACGTACCCCGCACGCATGCAAGACCTCACGGTACAGCCGCGACCCGCCAAATTACCGGGTAGGTGCTCGCAGACTTGCGCGCATAAAGTTGGCGCCGGTTATAACGATCACGTGTCTCTCCAGTGTGATATTCTGAATTTTCAACTTCGGAAACACTGAAGAGTTTTTCTGACCACGAGACTTAAGTACCCTACTCTCGAGTTCCTGTTTAATAGTCACGCTCTAGTTTTGTTTCTCTCAGTCTGCGTGCGACTGGTGGAAGCCAGAGGCGGTTAGTAGCCGAGTACTTCTACTTTTTCAGAATGTGCCAGTAGTTATGGCAGTGGTCGGGAACCTTTTTTGTCTGAAGAGCCATATTGGCCCTATTTTTCCATCTCAACTCCTAAAGAGCCATACATGCCAATGAACTGTTACGTCACAATTGAAAATTCATGACGTCATGGTAGCACTAATTCGAGCTCACTGCATGGGATTCCTCGTGTGCGCCATATTTTCTCAGTTAAATCTGGTATTTATTGTTCGGAAACGAAGGTCGAAACGAGAGGTATAGAACAGACGGGCGGGCCAAGCCTCACCCTTGATAACGCAATTCATATGTAGCTTAGAATTTTAACTGATATTAATTGAATGTGACTGTCACATTGATTACGAAAATCTAAATACTTCTCAAAGTATTCGGCGGCAACATAACGTTGCACTACACATATACATTTTATCGCCGGTAGGCTACTGCACAGAGCTATACTTACCGATCAAGAATGTGGATAGCTATGGCGTTGTTTGTAATTCAAGTTTGTAATTGTCACATTCACAACAGTTCATTTCGCGACAACAGTTCATTTCGCGACGTAGATCAGGAAGATAATGCATATTTGAAAACTGCATTTTGAAATGGGCGGCACCGTGTCTGCTATGCTCTTTCATTAATCAACGTATCGCGCAATTCAAGATTTTGAGTCCTGTACATAGAATTGGCGAGTGATATTGGCCACCGGCGTGACAGTAACTTAAATTTGATGATTTTGAAAAGAGGGGGTCCGAGCCCCTAAACCTGAAGACGACATTGTCTTTACCTTTCAAAGACATGTTTGTATTACTGCCACAAGAATAATTATTTTGGCCGTGATTAAAATTTACCAACAACTCTTTGCAATATTGATCAAATCAATACAAAAATAAATATTTGGGCAAAGAGCCATATCTTATGCCCAAAAGAGCCATATATGGCTCGCGGTCACTGAGTTATGGCCTACTTGCACTACTTACTCAAAGTGGATATGTTTTGTGACTGCTCCCAATTCTACGTAAGATTTTGTGGCAAAACCGCTTATATTTCACGCTTTGGTTTAGGTTAAGTAGATAGTAAACGTGATTCAGATCAGGCAAAGGCTATAAATTCTGCCATTAGCAAACATATGTAAGATATTCCTGTTCGCGCGAAAATTACCGGGACGCCAGATTTCGTGTTGTCGGGAGAGGCCGTTCACACTTTCATTTGGGTGCCTTGGAGTCGTCTTTTAACAGAATACGCCAGCCAAGCCTGTGACTAAAGAAAGAGTTTGTGTACCATCCAAAAATAGTGCATTGAGGTTAAGCGCTCCCTTCGCTTCGATTCTTTGAAATTTCATGAAGGTCACGTCACATTTTGTGATACGGTTATTGATATAAAGCGTTGTTTCCGATTCTCTATTAGTTTCTGACGATTACCCCTGACGAGTGTCAGCCGAAAATATTCGAGTTTTTTTCTAAATTACAAAATGTACTATCCGATTGTATATTGAAGTTCTGTACCTCAAAGAAGGTCTTCAAAGTAAATTTCGGATATGTTTGCCATTGCATTGCGGTAACTGAATATATTTTTGAAAATTGTGGATATTTGCAGCGTCCATTGGTCATTTTGCGGTAGTGGTGAAGATGCATCCTGCAATTTCAAGGGTAGCCTACTCTAATCTACTGCTAATAGCCCGTGATCCAACAACTAAATATACTTTTGGAACTACTTCCTATTACTTTTAGACATTTTAAACATGTACTCAAGTAGAAATTTATGGAATTGATTCTACTCCTGTTTCGTGCCAATGGTGACTACGTTTACTATGACCACTTATGGTGAAAACGGTCCATTCGTTTTCAGGAGCTTTTTCTCCACTATACCCAAAGGCGAACGTGGCTAATTTGAAATTTTGGCGACAGTGTTACTTGCGGTGGTTGCACTGGTCGCAGGTGTACGGTGGAGGTCCGGCGTCTTTGTTGCAGCAAGAGTCCTTCTTATATGACGACATACATATACTTCACAATAAGGTGAGACGACGACTATGCATCGCACTAGAACCCATACGTTTTCGTTCGTTTTACTTTCGATAGCTGTAGATTGTTGTAAGCTAGCCAAATAATCTCCCATTCCTTTTCAGGTACAGATTCTAAAAACTGAACTCATGGACGGCCCTTCCGATTTTCCGCCTGCCTTTTTGGACCGCGGGTCGGACAATCCGAGCGGCATGTACTTTTATCACGACGGCGAGAGCGACGCGGCGTTCGACGGGACGTCCAATCGATCATCGAGTCAGAACAGCATCAATTTGCTGTCGAGTTATTATCCATACTCGCCCATCACGGGACTGCGAAGCGACTCTGTTCTCGGTGAGTGGATTTTGTGGGTTATTCGAACGGGTTTTGCGGGGTTGTAAGTTTTAAGTCTCAAGGTTCCAAGTTCTCAAGTTTTGTCTCGAGTTAAGTCGAGTCATTTTCCATTCACCACCGAGTTCAAGTCAAGGAGCAACGTGTCCAGTCGGAGTTATAGTGTTAAGACTCGAGTCCGAGTTCAAGATATTGTGTTAAAGTTAACTGTTCATTATCTTGCTCAACTTGGGTTCAACCAGGGTTGTAACCAAGTCAGAAGGTCCCGAGTCACGAGTCAATCACACTTTTATAGTTTTGAATCGAGTCAAGTCGAGTCATTTTCAATTCACCACCGAGTCAAGTCATTGATTAGAGGGTCGAGTCCGAGTCATAGAGTTGCGACTCGAGTCCGAGTCCAAGTCATTGTGTTCACTGCTCAGTTGTGAGTTCAATCAGGTTCAGCCCACTTTTTCAACTCTGCTCGAGTGATATAGAATGGCTTGTATTCATAATATGGTTATTTTTCTCACTCTTAACAGTTTCTGGCCCTATTTTCCAAGTATCAGGACTGATAGACGAAATACCAATAATGGAGTGACTTTACTATTCTTCGAAGTTACAAGAAATGGTTGGTTGGTTGGTTCCAGTCATACACAATGACTCGAGTACAAGTCCAGTCGATACAAAAATTGTCTCGAGTTGAGTCATTCAACACATTTTAAAAATGGACTCGAGTGAAATTGAGTCACCAAGAAATCGTTGGGTTCAACTCGCTTTTCTGAAACTCCCGGTGATAACGAAGGCCTCGGACTCATAATATATTATACTCATTGATCTCGCACTAAATTTATTCAAACGGATGAAAGACAGTTTTTGGGCCTATTTTTCAATTATCGGCCCCGATATATTAGACTTGAATATGTCATACGTGAATTGACTCGAGTCGAGACACTCTCCATTTTTAAGAAAATGACTCGAGTCAAATTAGTAGTTGTTGGTGCCTCTCGCAATTTTGAAAGTGACTACCTCTGCTTAACTGCTAAAAGTGTGCGATCGAATCTTCTCGAAACTACTCGCCCAAGAATTCTTCAGACCTTTTATTTTCTACTTCCCGCTTGACTTCACTTCTTCTTGGAAATTGCTACTTGTACTTGTAACCCAGGCTGTGGGATCCGTTCGTCGTTCACTTTACCACCGACATTTTCAATATACTGACTCTGATACTGACTCTAGACTTTTGTTGTGTTCTTCACAGAACTCGAGCATTCCTGTAAATCTGTTTAGTAAATGTTATGTTTATTACATTTTGAGTTATGATTATTTCCATACGAATAAACTTTTATCCTTTTACAAAAGTTGTGCTCTAATAAAGAAATTCAGTTTGTCAAAGTTTGTTATGTAAAGAACTTCTATAACTGCAACGGCACTTTCAGTAACATCTTAGAAGATATGTGTTGCTCCAATTCCGATTCCGATTCCCCTCGGAATTATAAGAATTTTACGGCCTCTACTTCTACTTCCACTTACTTGGGCTGCTGTAAAACCGCACGGGACCTAACAGACTGGAATATCGAAATTTAAAAACAAATCTTTTTCCAGGCACTCCCATGTCACACTTCTTGCAAGGAGGCTCGTTTTTCAACTTCGGCCGTAATCGCGGCCGGCATTCGCGCTCCGCCTCCGGCATCTCGATAACCCGATCGGTCGCGCAGTCCGTGGAAGACCTCACGTCCGTGACGATACCCGCGCTGTCCTCGAAAAGCGTCGAAGACCTGACCTCGGGTGCCGAGAACGGCATGAGGCAGAGAGTGCAGAGCGACCTGCCGAGCGGCCGGAGGCGTTCGCGTCCGGAACACAAAACGGACAGCTTGCCAACGCAGGCAACGCTAGTTCGTGAGAGCGTGTCTTACGAAACTTCCCTGTAATTTCAATCATGATCGTCACGTGTTCTGTAATGTTTTTGTTTTTTATTTGGGCTGTCGGGCGTTTGAGCATGCGACACAATGGGAAACGGTATTTGAGCATATGTATTTATAACACCAAAACTGTGCCCAACCAAAACCCTTACACCAACCCTGATCCATAGGCAGTATTCAAAGTTACTGTCATCCCAAAAGCCATACTTTTGCAGCCGTTTCTGTATACTAGTATAGCTAACCGGTTTGCTGAGATCATGAAATTTCCTGAGATGGCTCTATAGATCCAGGGCAAATTGGCTGAATCCGACCAATGCGCTTAACTTAACCATAAATATAACTTTAATTAGCCCTATCCCAAGTGTCGCACGCTATTATGTCGCATGCTCATATGTCCACGAGCCGCTTTTCTCTCTTTGATATCCGATCAAGTCAATGATAATCAGGTCGTGTTGAGTATCTTTTTTTTTGTGTCGCGCGCGAGGTTGAACTGACAGTGCCTTGCGTTTTATATTGAGTGTTCGTGTGTGGATTTTGTGCTTTAAATGAAATTGGATCGCCCACTTTTATGAATTTTCTTTTTACGCGTGCATCCAGTACTGACCGGGTCTGTTGATTTGCGCGGCGGTGACAATCAATTGTTTGAAATCAAGTCTTTCAGTATGTGCAATATGTAACTTGATTTTGGAATTTCTATGATGATGTTCTAGGTTTAGCTCATTGCGAATCGTAACCAGAAGGGAATGACTAGGTTATATTGACACTGTTGAATTGGTGACTTCATGTCGTTCGGTTTCGCCCTTCAATTTTTTGTTTGGGCTCTAGCTGCGCCTTGATTGATACTATTGAAAACAGTGACTGGCCCTTGCCCATGTTCAATCGCGTTACAAACGGGCTGTCAGTCATTGGGTATTTTATAGTTTAATGTTTTGATCCTCCTTCAATTGCTATATTGAATATAAACACTGAACTGGGTTGAATTTCCATGATAAAGATGGCGCCAGAATCCAAAGAGAGGCGCGTTTGATATCAGCCTAGTCCCGAAACAGCCACGCTGTTACGAAAAATTCATGTGTCTGGCTAGGTAAATCTGAGTTGAGGAACGTCAGTCTTGTGTAAATCTTGTGGCGAATGCGAACGTTGCTTGGAAGCAGACTCAGTTACCTGATTGCTCGATTGCTTTCTGATCTATTACAGGCCTATTTTGGTTAACCCCCCTGACTTTTATTGCATGAAGTTGGCAGGTAATGTTCATTGGCCGTAGAGTGAAGTCTCGGCCGCATGCTATTTCGTAGAGTGTTTAGTGACAAGTTTGTTTTTTTATATAATGACGCTGATCGGGTGATCAAATGCCGACTCAACTAATCATGCTTTGTGTACTATAACATGAGTGAGCTGTATTTTTCGATTATCTTTTGAGAAAATATAAATCGATCAATCTTGACCTCTGTTCCTTTATCTGAGGCAGTTCTAGCTTTTCGAGTGCAACCACAGTTCGGCTTGGATGATTACCCACCATCCATAACGAGCAGACTGGTCTTGACCAGTGAGAGAGGTTCATGATGAATGCAGACTCGCAAATATATATATACCTAAAAGGTTTCTTGTTAAATTTACACCCTCCATACGCAGCCTACGTGCGAAGGTACTACATATCCGTGCTTGAATGTAGGTAAGGAAAATACACAACACCGCAGCAGATTAATTTGTGCCTCACATTGTATTATCTAACTATATGCTGTCAGGCAGGGTTAACATATTTTGGTAATCTGAAAAAGGACACTTTTTCAAATGTTTTAGACTTACAATACCGGAGAATAATCCGAAAAAATGGTAAATTTATTCCGAGTTTGTCGTTCGTTGACTAAAAAATGAGGTCATTTCTCCGAGTCGTCTCCAGAAATACACACTGTCGTTGAATTCTTCGTTGGTTGACTAAAAAGAGGTCAACTCCCGAAATACGCGCCGGGACGCTACTTGAGTACTGATTTCCTATATCTCGATCGAATTTTAACATGCATTTAACCAAGTTTTCAAAAAAGAGGACAAATTCTCAAAAAAGAAGACATTTGGGCGTCCTCTGAGGACACTAACAAAAAGTCAAAAAAAGAGGACAAATCCTCGTAAGAGAGGAGGTATGGTAACCCTAATGTCAGGTCACTGTACGCAAAGAACCGATTTTCATCTTGTTTCAGGAAGGGGATTTGGTGCCTTAGCATTATTAATTTGAATTTTCGGAATCAGTGCGAAAATAGCATTCGAATGATAGCATTGATGCTTGGCATGGCCAGAGCCGGGGATAACGGTAGGCTACAATCAAATATTAATCATAAACATGGCAGTAAGTTATATTACACGCAGCATGAATCAGTAACTCAGGTTCAAGGGGACGGAGCAACCATGAATGACAATCACGAAGCGTTAGACGGAAGTTATATCGCAGTTGTGACGTGTTCATCATCCTTGAGTCTTTCTTCCTTGTTCACCCAAAATATCGCCGCCCAGCCGCAACAACCTTTTGGAGGCTTGTCGCGAGGCATGGTATCCGGTGCGGCCCTGTTTGCGTTTTTTCTTCCATCCTTGCTGACCTGAAAATTTCTAATCCATGGACAACATACCGGGGGTGGTGTTTGTTCAATGTCGCTATAAGTATGACTTTCAGATTGCCCGCCTGCATTTGAAGTTCTTGTGTGAGATGATGCGTCGGCAGCGTGCCTGCCTCTTTGAGGCTGACTGGGTGGCTTTCGCTTTCCTCCAATATTCAGGATTCGTTTCCAGGGGCAGCATCCAGGTCCATCGGGCTCCTCGAGTGTATCTCGCTGTCCATCCAATGACGTTTCATCCTTCTGTGTCACGTGGAAGATTGCACGCCAGCAAGAGCAGCAACTATCATCGGCTCTCTCTTGCATTCCGTCAAATTCAGGACTACCCTCCCGTTGTGTCTGATGGATAAGACGATTTGAAGAGGAGAAAATAAAGAAAGTCACTGAAGGTCAATAGCAGTCTTGCAAATGCAATTTGTGTGAATGGAGATACAAGCCACGATAGAAGGGAATGACAGTGAATTGTATAATGTATAGCACGATAAGGATTTCATTTGTTTCGAGGTTACAATGTCAATATTGTCCAGCAATGTTGTAGGAGTAATCGTTATTACATCAACATTTATTGTATGGACGGAACGTTTAATTGGCAGATTTTTGACAAGATTTTATCACCTGTCAATCAGGTTTATTGATATTTTTATCGTTTCAAAACATCACAAGACTGCGATACAATGAAAAGATAGGAAGGTGTCGAAACAACTCAGAGTAGCCTTTAAGATCAGACACCCACCTTAGCCTATGCGAAGTAAATAAGAGGCGTGCACACTGAATGAAAAGTAATGCAGATAATATAAGACGCAAGCGACAAAATGAGGTGACATGTGGCGTAGGGCGAGGTCGATGTTAGGTCGTGGTCAGGTAATCCTGAAGACTGGCTAGTATTGATTTAGAAGAAATTGCTTGTATTTCGACTTGGTCGTCCTCAAGAACCAATTTGTCAAAACTAGCGATGAAAGTCGCTCGGAGGGCTGGGCAAAATCGATTACCTGAATGATTCGATTCTGAATAACGTTTTACGGTTCGAGTCGAGTCGAGTATTCGAGTATCACTCAAAATATCCTATGTCAAAGTTCAAATACGCATACCTTTTATGCTACAACAATTAATATAATGTAGCCTATGTTATCCGTGACATTGAAGATACTTTGGTATTTTTTCGACTATTCCGATTTCATTGTAGGCTACTTCTTGACAATGTTGCGGGATGATCATGACTTCGAAAATGTGTTATTTCCAGTAACGTTAGGCTTACCATATTTCGGAAATCTAAAAAGAGGACACTCTTTCAGAAATTTGAGACTTGCAAAACCGGAGAAGAATTCTCAAAAACCAGTGAATTTTTCCCACTTTGTGATCGGTTGACTAAAAAAAAGGTCATCTTGCCGCTCAGAGCTAAAATCACCGTTTTTCACTCCGAAATACCCGCCGGTGCGTCACTTCGGTGCTAATTTACAACATATCACTCGCATTTTGCTCTAAATCTGACCTAAATTTTCAAAAAAGAGGACAAAATCTCAAAAAAGAGGACAAAAGGGCGTCCTCCGAGGCACTGGCGTAGCAGCATGTGCTGCCGCCCCTGGCTCTCGCTTAAAATGCCGCCCCCCTCAGTAGACCGCAGCAAATTTCTACGTAGATTCATCTTCAAGCAATCTTTTCAAAAAATATATTACAAATAATATGCCGCGTCTCAGCCTCACCGTCTCAACGTTAATAACACCAAAAATAATAAAGACGAGAAATAGCGAACGAATGTATTTCATTTTCGAGTCTTAATTAACACTTGTATAAATTTAAGCCCAATCTGTCAACCTGACAATTATAACCAACTTATACAGTTCCTAGGACCGGTTTACCTTCACGGCTATCTCGGTCTGTTGTACCAAATCGTAACTAGGGCTGGGCACAATGATTCGAGTACTCCAATCTGATGATTCAAGTCCAGTAGTAAAAGACGATTTTTTTCGAGTACTGAAATTATACGCTCCTCGCCATTGATGTTAATTTATCAACGATAATTATAGTTTCGATACTATTTTCCACTGTGGAAGCCTTGAAACATTGATTGGCCGTATCGCAGCATACAAAACATGTAGTGCAAAGTTATTAAGTTTAGTGGAAATACCACATTTCAGAAGTCATGATCACCCCTCAACATTGTCACAAAATGTAATGAAATCAGTATGGTCGAAAAAATACCAAAGTATCTTTAATGTGACGTATAACAGGCGTTATATTCTTTTTGGTGGGATAAAAGGTACATATTTTAACTGTGACATATGGCATTCTGTTTTGACCTCATATATAGGGATACTGGAATACTCGACTCGAAGCATATTATTATTAATAAGTGATTCAGAATCGAATCATTCAGGTACTCGATTTTGCCAAACCCCAATCGTAACCCAAAGTATAGATCACCAACCTACGGCTAGGTGGGCAACTTAGTTGTCACACTTGAATACCCACTACCCAGACACTACTGATGAGACAGGTAAAAGCAGCATAATTGGTCATGGTCATCCTATAGTTGGCCAGGCCCTCCGTGCGGTCAAATTTAACAATACTGATCGTAATCGAAAGCTATTGCTGCCCTGATTCCGGAAATACAATTTAAATCCTGGTTTGAAAATCGGCAATTTTCCGAATAATCGCTCGATGTAATTTCCATTATCATGGTCGATTGGTCATTGTGTTCCGATTGTTAGGAGTGGTTCCATTGTCATGTTAACATATTCCAAATCAACGCGACACTAGCTTTCGATTGAGACCAGTCTGATTAAATTTTACCTCCCGGGACGCCAGCTATATAGGACTACCAATTACGCTGCTTTTAGCCGGCTGTGTAGTGTACACTGTGCACTAGGGCTCTTCAAAAATGACTTTTTCTCAAATCGCACTGGCTACTTGATAAAATTGTTAGGTTGCTTAATTTAAGCCTACACACCAAATTTGGTTCAATTCCAACCAGTAGCCGCATTGCTACAGGAGAAGAAAGTTTCTATTCATTATATAAAAATAAATAACAAAAAATTTGAAAATTTTCTGTTCACCCCATGAAAGTGTTAGGTTGTCTATAGAAACGATGTTCACCAAATTTTGTTAAATTCCGAACAGTGGAAGCGGAGTTATTGCCGTCGAAAAATTTGGATTTGAATAAAATAGTATTTACGGTGGGGACCACTATAATACATAATCAAAGAATTGGTGTGCACTGTGCACTGTGCACTGTGCAGCCTCATTTTGCCGCCCCCTTGGAGCCTGCCGCCCCTGGCGCAGAGCCAGAACCGCCAGGTGGCTGCTACGCCACTGCTCCGAGGACACTTTCAAAAAAGTCAAAAAAGAGGACAAATCCTCTTAAAAGAGGACGTATGGTAACCCTAAGTAACGTTCGTAGCTTTGTACTTTGTCTGGTATGCTGCGACACGGCCAATCAAGGTTTCAAGGCTTCCTCAACGGAAAATAGTATCAAAACTATAATTCTCGTTAGTAAATTAACTTAAGTTGCGAGGAGCTTATAATATCAGTATTCGAAAAAATCATCTTTCACTACTCGACTCGAATCATTGAAATGAATACTCGATTCAGTTTCGAGTACTCGAATTATTGTGCCCGGCGCTAGTCGCCTTTGCCGATTCTTGCAACAGGATGGAAATTCGAATCTGTGGTCAACAATCTGTTCATGTGCTGGTACTACTTTTACTTTACCTCTAGGACACACAATGCTGACAGCTAGGGATGGTGTGAAGGACAGCATCATAACCATGTTGCCTTTAAACGAGTTTCTACAATATATGGGTAATTATAAATATGAAATACTCCAACACATAGCGAGGACGAATCGACCTAACACACGCGCGAATCGGTTTTTCCAAGCACAGTACTAAAAGTAATAAACTTGCTGGATTTCGAATCCAAAATCACGCTGGTGAACCGAATTATGGCACTTCTGTTCTGACTTTTTGTGATGTTTAGCAAGTGAAACCTTAAAAAATGTGTGGGCTTTGAGGCAACTGCGGTAGCAACGAAAAAAAGAAATAAACATCACATTAAGCATGTAACTTACCATTAGAATGGTGAAATATATTAAGAAGAAATTTAGTCAGGTCGCAGTAATAAGATTTTTAGTACGCATTTTATCAATAATTTTCTTGGGGGTTTCGGGGGCCGCACAGAACGGTGTTTCGGGTCGCATGCGGACCCTGGCCGCATAGTTTGCCCACCCCGGCTCTGGAAAAAGTATGATCACGTTCTCAAAAGTTTGGTAGAATTGGATGAGAATACGCTTGACAGATGGGCCTAAAATTGAATTGAAGCTTACAGAAAGTTTTTTTTTGTGATAAACCTAACCATAGTATCAACATTATTGTTAAAAATATATTTATTAAAATATATAAACATCGAAATCATGATGTTAGGGCATTATGCTGGGATAAGGTGTTAAATGTCGTCGTTTGGTCGGAGTAAATGTATTGTTGTAAGATTCTGCGTAAGGATTGGCAACATTCCGTGTCTGAAGTCAAGAAATAAAATAGAATAGCGATGTAATAGAAGCTGTGTTAGTTTTAACAAGCATATTATTTTCAAGCGAAACTCACCTTCGATCGTCGAGCAATCAACACAATTAGAGTTATGACGACGGCCAACAGTACAATTCCAATCACTATCCACCACCAGGGAAACTGTGTTGACATGTCTGTTATAAGTAAAAAAGATTTTCGCACCAGACCACGTATACTGTTGGTTTGACGAATTGCCTTACAATCTGTGGTAACTTCGACTTGGAATGGCGCACCCGTTCCGGCTTCGTTCATGGCTGCTATTGAGAAGGTATACGTCGTGCCTGGTTGTAACGAATCGAATGATACAATGGTCCCGTTCGTCTCCTATTGTAAATGCTGGCCATTACACAAAACTATTTAGTTTATTGTTACTAGGCTACAGTACGATCAACACACAAGAGCACCACAAAGAAGGTTTATTGCGCAATTACGTCCAGTATATATTGGCTATGGCTATATTGTAGGGTCACCATATTTTGGGAATCTGAAAAGAGGACACTTTTTAAAAATTCCCAGACTTACAATACCGGAGTAAAATCCGGGAAAATTGGTAAATTTATTGGGTGTTTGGAACTGGTTGACTAAAAAAAGGGTCAACTTTCTGGCTAAACTCTCAAATGATCCTTCGTAGCGTTACTTTCAACATTGATCTCCTATACTTCAGTTGAATTTTAACAAACGTGTAACAAAATTTTTAAAAAAGAGGACAAATTCTCAAAAAAATAGGGCAAATCCTCCTAAAAGAGAACGTATATGGTAACCATACAGTGACCGGCAACATTTCGTATGCAGCGTGCCAAAATATCAAATAATTGTAAAATGTTACCAACTTGTGTGCAAACCATTTTTTATTTTGTCATATTTAGAGTTTCAAGCAAGGAATCACACCAACTACCTATCTGTAGCTGGCAACGGCATCGGTTATGTCAGCGATTCTTAGTATTCGTCGCGAAGGATATAAATTTTGGTCGCTACCGCACTAGACCTACCGTTTAATCTACGTAATAAAAGTGCATCATTTAAATTTAGTCGCGTAATCATCGATCTTCTGTGGCTGCTTTGATCGTTTCCAAGTCTACTGTGTTCGGTACCATAGCCCATAAGTGACAGACTCATCAAAGATTTTATGATGAGATGGCCTGAAGATACAAATGTGCCAACTCCTGTATCATGCAAGTCGGCTAGATGTCACAATTAAGTTCGTCTGACACTAGATTTGTCTTCAAAGCTGAAAAGATCGCGGTATAGCGGTAAAGGTTTTCGTTGGTATATCTCAGGGGTGGCCAACCAGCGGCCGCAGAAGGGACATTATGCGGCCGTGGACACGTGATTCAATAAGTATGTGTCGGCGGCCGTCGACATGCAATTTGAATTTACGAATTGACTCTCGCCCTTTCCAATCAGCGCCTGCAGTACAGATTCAAGTAGCAAAGGAAATTGAAGCGCCCCATATTGAAATACAAACTCGCAATCGTGTGTTCCTCAGTATACCGACAATCCTGATGGGCGGTCAAGAAATAACGGCAAGCAACAAAGTGACTAATAACAATCGCCCCACCCGAAGACGCATCATCCAACTTGCCCTAAATTTTAGAAAACATTACCTCCATTAACCTTAGCAGTGAATCTGATCACATGGGCTAAGAAAGGATTAATATTTGATACATAAAACTACTAATATTAATGACGAAATTCATTGGTGAAACTTAAAAAAAATTTCCCGCTTTGCCCGACTTTGAACATTCCCGAAACTTGATCACGCAGTCACCACTCGCGACTTTGGTGCGTATATAGTAAGCCTATATATGACGTAAAAGCTTAGTCCGGAGTTCACCGGGAATGACCAGGCCACAGACACTTTAACATGGGTGTTTGGCGTCCAGCTAGTTTAATACGACTATGCCGTGGAATGCGGCCGTAGGCTATAGCAGTAGTCGAAATGCGGCCGTGAATGGCAAAAAGGTTGGCCATTCCTAATTTGGAGATATTGGAATCGCTTACACGTATCAGACGAAACTAAAACAACGCGTTCCGGGAGTTGCCGACCCCTGCCCTACTATATTTCCAATGTTATGCTATCACAAAATACTGGCCTACATCGCCCCTTTCTCATGCAGACCACCATAATTATCCATTCGACAGCCACCAGTATTTAAAAGAGTTTAATATAGCATTATTGTTGATAACACACACAACAGTGGCGCTTATGGCACTTGTCAGGTCTTGACGCCAGGACATGAATTTCGGTTTTCGTCTGGTTGTTCGCTTTTTCGTGCACTTTCGCACGCCTTTCATACTTGCGCTCTAGTATTCCTCTGTCTGTCTTGCTCCCATGTGTTCGAATCAGGTTATTTGCTGCCGACTTGAAGCTCGGCCGACTTGTACGGACCGTGCGGTGACGAGGAGCTCAGATCATCCTCCGACGAGTAGGTGATCGGGACAAGGGTTCGAATACACTCTCATGAGTGTCGTGGCGGCAATGCTTCTCATTTTCAGCCGCTCAAGACGCAGTATATCATGACGAGACACAATTGTCATGTAATGAACAGACAGGATACCAAAACGACCAGCCGCGGTCTATCAATCTAACATCCACATCGGCGTACTGGTATAACCAGTATTAATGCCCGATGTAACAGGTGTTTGGCTGTCTTTGACGCTTCTTCGGCTAAAAGTCTCACTTGTATTCCTTCTTTATCGGGTCTTACTCTGACTCATGGATAGCTTGAGTGAGCCTGTATAACTGAGCCTGTATACCTTGCATGTTTCGTTCCGACTGTTCAACTGTTGACCGCATACAGAGCACGATGCTGTTAATTATACGAGACAGTGGAACTGCATTCACCGCTCAGTGCTCAGGTTTCACAAGCGCGCGATTCGACTGCAAGGTGGCTGCTTTGTTATCGAATGCTTACATGATCGCTGCAATTGATGATGGCCATTTGAAATGGATGGCGAAGAATTGACGAAGGATTCGGGACAGGACTTGCTCTGATTCAAAGTATGGTGACTGGTGAGTTACTTTTGCAGAAGGCGAACCTCAGTAGCAGTACAACCAGCGACCCTCTTTAGCATTTGGGGGGACCCATATTTAAAAATCCTGTTCAGTGCCAGAACATATTCGGTTATGAGGCCGCTCGAGCTTGCAGCATTGTTTCAGTGTGTTCTGTGAGAAATTTGCAAGGTGATGTTTATGTTGGGCGCTCTGGCGATGCTGATTTACATTGCTAAAATATTGCAGTGCACTGTGTTGAAATTGTACTGCGCATCACGGTCAATTTGGTGTCAGCCAGATACAGCAGTAGCCTATCGCTTCTTTGTCTTGTTTGCTCCGTTTCGTCATAACCACTGGTTTGAACACTTGATTATTTTAATTTGACATGGAAATATGTTATTTTATTATATCTTACAAAGCATATCCACATAGCCTACATTCTACGTTGTAGCCTACACCTACATTCTGCGTTGTATATATATAATGATAGTTAATATTATCGTATCATTGTATGAATTCAAGTTGGAGTCGGGATTGGATATATTCGTAGATTAGAAACGTCCATACGGAGCAGGAGTTAGATTTCGAAATTTTAATTCAGGTCATCTCTGCCAAGCGTTCTCAACCGCTGGTCCGTACCAACTTTCCTGCCTGTCGGCAAATACAACGCGACGAATGGAAGATAGGGTTCCGGTAAATATCAATTTGCCTCTGATTCGGATCGATTAAATCGATCCGATAATAAAAACCATGGTTTTTTTTGGTTTTTATTATTTTATTTTACTTATAACAACTGAAACAACAACAACGAGCCCCAGACCATTGAAAATCATGTAAATCAAGGTACAGCCGCAAATCTCATCAACTGAATAATTCGAGGCTCTGAATCTTCATCCACGTACTGGAAAATGTTCAGCCCAGCAGAGAAATGTTGGTGGCTAGAATCGTCCGAAATCTGTTCTAATACCAAGCCGACATGTTGCGTCAAATCAGAAGCATCCGTAACATCGGCATCTTCAGTAGCATCTTCATCATGAGCATAGCTGTTGGTGTCTTGAGTGGTCTCTGCCAGCAAGGCGTTGATCTTTCTCGTCGCCTTATCTACTTTGCCAGTACCAGAGTCAATATCCATGAAGTGATCTTTCACTCGAAGCATAACTTCAAGATTTGTTTTTGTTCGGCGATTACGACTCTTAGTTGCAGTTGCTGCCGCACATGACCAAAGTCTCTCACAGGACGCAGCATGTGGAACGCACGAAAGAACAGTCCATGCGAGTTTCGAAAGTTCTGGAGAATCATCAGCTAAATCCATCCAGAATAGTGCCGGTCTTGATGTAAGACACGGTGCCCAGATACTGGATTCTGCATCAAAAATTCCTAAAAACAATCAGGGTAATATCAGAGACGTGCAGTGTTAGGTGTACGCAGGTAGACTCACCCTCTTTATGGTCATAGTCGAACCAGAGTTTGATGAGGTTAAAAGCAGACCCATCAGTGCAGTTTGGTTCTATCTTTAAAATAATTTTTTGGCCAGATCAGGAACAAGCCTTTTGCCAGTCTTGTTCAAGCCACAACTTCTAACTCGAGGATCTAGAACCCAGGCAAGAAGATGATGGTCCTCGACATAATTTTCTGTTCTTCGCTGCATCTTTGATAGCACCAGACCCTTCTCATCAGCATTAAGAGCGGTCGTCTTTTTCAACTCAAGCTTGAGCCACATCCAGCCTGATAGGATTAGCCCAGCGGAAGTATTGTCCAATTCTGATATGGCTGCAAAAATGCAAGATTTACAATTCAAACCTGTCACTCAGTAACTCTGAGTTAAACGTTGTGGAATCAAAAGAACTACACTCCTTGTTGTTGAGAACCAATATGTTCTTCTAATAATCTAATTGGTCATGTATTATAGTTTTGGGTGGTATCATTCATATCATCAATGAATGCAAATTATTAGCAATATAGTAAGAATGAAGTTATGATTGTCAGTGTCGAACAGTTGCCACATTACTTTTTTTTTTCAATTGCCGCCTTATAAAAGTTTTAATCAACAAACCCATAATGACATAATACGGCTTGAGTAGACCATATATCGATTTCAACAATAAAATTAACATAACATTTTGCATACATTTAAATACCTGTCGGCTTTTTATGATCGGTTTTGGTCAAGCAATCTAGTTTGCTAGTATAATACCATAGTCACTACTTAGTCAATCAGACACCATGACGAAATGAGGTCAAGGGAACCCTGATGGAGATAAGGACTATAATCACATACTTTCTTATCCACAACATGACCATCACAAACCAGGGTTCCCCATGCCATCATTGATTCATGGCTACGGTATAATACGAGCAGTTCTTAGCCTTGCCTACGAGACCAATATGACCAAACCTTACCCTAGCCCCAACCGTATGCTATCTACAATACCCCAACCTCAATTGCATGATGATACCCTAACCCTAACTAATTATCAACGCCATAAGCTTTGATATGTTCGCGGGGAACACTAATTGTTCATAGTCATGTGTTGTGGATTAGAAAGTACGTCTCTTTCGGTTGACGTGTTTCATAATATTACCGGTATCATATCACACAAGGGTTTTTAGGTATGCAAATATGTAATCTGCCCATACCATGTCAACGTATTACCATGTAGTATTCAAGCAATTACATGAATTGGTTTCACTCATAAACATGGTATCTTACCTGCGTATGTTTTTTCATTCTAGCTATTTGACCCATCATATCAGCACTGCAATAAATGCAAACGGCTTTTTTGCTTCTCTTTGGCATCAGAGATGCGGGAATCTCCCGATATAGACTTCAGATTGAGTTTCGTTTTCGTCCTCCCACCATCGCCTTATAAACACTAAACAGCAGCACCACGAACACAGCGAATCCGCAGAAATGAGCAAAGCACCAGAATTGGCTGATCGTGATCAATGATCACCTCCTATTGCGAGCGCACTTTTCCCGCCTTGACCTCGATTCGCTGAGTTATAACGGTACCGGTTGCAAAAAAATATGTCCGGTTTGTGTACAAGATACAATGGTTATCCCAAAAGATACTATATTCACGCCTCTTTTCAAAGATAAAAATAAAAACCAAAAAATCAATTAAATCAAAACGGTCAAATTAAAATCAAAAATCAAAGGAAAAAACCTGGTTTATATCACACTGGTTTAATTCAGCCTGATATTAACCAGAACCCTAATGGAAGACATAAACAGGTTAGAGCAGGGGTGGGCAAACTACGGCCCGCGGGCCGCATGCGGCCCGCCACACCGTTCTGTGCGGCCCGCGAGAGTCTAAAGAAACTTTTTAAAAATATTGATAAAATCCGTACTAAAAATCGAATTAATGCAGGGACTTCATTAAACTTTTTCTTCGTATATTTGACCACGATAATTCGAAGACAGTGGTTCTAAAACTGGGCTACGCCCTCCCTCAACTGAAAAATTTTTTCGCGCTCCGGGCGCACGCAGCTTGAAAGGTTTCAACTACTAAACATCACAGAAATCCTAAACGAGATTGACATAATTCGGATAACGAGTGGGATTTCAGATTGGCCACTCCATTGCAGTTTTAATTATTTCAGTGATGTGCTTATAGAAACGATTTGCGCGTGTCTTAGGTAGATTAGTTCTCTGTATGCGTAGAATTGGGGTATTTGAAGCTAACATGGTTATGATGCTGTCAGTATTGTGTCCTGGAACTGAGCCAAAAGTGGAATTAGTAAATCTATGAACAGATCGCTGCTCATAGATTTAAATTGCAATCCTGTTCTAAGAATCGAGACAAACGACTTTCGTCTCTATAATTTTGACAAATTGGTTATTGAGGTCAACCAGCCTATGAAATCTCGCCACTATGCTTCTGACGTGTGTACGATATCATCAAAGCAATGTTTGTTTTGTTTTAAATAGGAACATATATAATCTCCACGTCCTCACCATATAATCTCAATTTTATATAATGCGGCCCGCGAATGGATTTAGATGTTGAATGCGGCCCGCGAGCTCAAAAGTTTGCCCACCCCTGGGTTAGAGGTTGGGGGGTTGGACTAAGGGTGGGCAATTATATTGTTCCCGGCAGGTCAGTTGTGAAGCAGTACGTTGGCAGGCCGAGACAAAAGTTTGCATTCAGACGATATGCTCTGCGGCATGCAGTTTTATTTATAAATTGAAAGCAGTACTACATTAACACATGTTGCTAAGTGGATGAGTGAATAATAGGCTGCGTCCCTAGCTCTGTGTGGCTTGGGAAAATAGCCTTGCTGGCTTCGCTATCTGATCCGCATTAGCCCTTAGCCGAGTGTATGCATATTATTGTATATTCGCCGATTCAATTTTCCTATAATGCCGACTCAAGTTATATTCCGGAGACCTACTCGGTACTCACCATTTACTTAAAAGACCTGTACAGTGTACAGCAGGGGTCACCAACACGCGGCCCGCGGGCCGCATGCGGCCCGCCAAGTCATATTCTGCGGCCCGCGACCTGATTTGAGATTTCGGAAGAAAGCTAAGAAATCCAATTTCAAATGCTGTAATTGACTACAGTTTCAACATGTCGTTGTTGTTGTTTCAAAACAAGCTATTCTCCTGTGCCCAACATCACTATTCGTCACTAGCTAAAACGGCTGTGGTGATGGCAACAGCATTCCATCGCGGCGGAATCTGCTGATATGAATGGGCATATTGCCTTGACTTGCAATGGCCCAAAAACACTGCCAAGACCGGGACGCTTAGAAATGGCTTAGGGCAGTGGTTCCCAAACTGGGGAGCGCGAAAGCATCTGAATGAGGAGGGGATGCGCTCAAATGAAAAATATATTCGCGCTCCGCGCGATTTACCTCATATTCATAGTTATTGCTCTGTGTATAGTCCGGAATTCCTCTTATAGAATTCTCTCATCAACAGCCATAACCTTCCATGCCATCAAACTAGCCGTTGGGATTGCTAGCATTCTGGTTGCATTTTGTGATATGACGATTTTTCAGTATCATAAAGGGGGCATGTCTAAAAAAGTTTGAGAACGACAGGATTAGGCTTCCCCACAAGATCAAGCCTTACGTGGAGATGGTCTTTCAGCTAGTAACGTATCTCGCTGGTCCCAATATCGATTCCTTAGTCGCTGAAAAGCGTTTCCAGGTATCGTACATAGCTCACAGTTCAAAATAAAATAAAATTGATGATTATTGTTTTTGCTGTATTTGTATTCATTTAATAAATTTTTTTTTGTGGTCAATATGCTCATCGCTTATGTTAGGTAGCTCACCGTTGTATTGAAGTAGAGTTTTAGAACGTGGCTGCCTATTTTACATCGATATCGAATTCATGCGGCCCGCGGCCTCTACGAAATTTGAAAAGTGGCCCGCGACCCGTTTTGAGTTGGCGACCCCTGGTGTACAGTGTACAACTGTACACTGTACATGTACACGACTGACTGCAGTAAAGAAATATTCAGTGCTCCAAATCTCGTTGAAATGTCGGCCTACAGCCGCATCTTTCTATAGATAACTAACCTCCATAGGTTAGTCATCTATAATCTTTCATTGCTTGACATAACTTCGTGTGTGAGCGAAGACGGAGTTCACATGTACTGATTGCATTATTTTACGAATTAGGATTTGGTAAACCGAGCCAGATAGTGTAATGGTTGTGCGTCCGGCTTCTCGATCGGTCCGGCGGGGTCGATCCGTCCGGCGGGGTCAGACCAAAGACTCGAAAACTGGTATCCGCGGCTATCCTGCTAGGCGCTCGGCAATCACGGATAGCATGGAGGAGAAAAAAACGGGGGTGCAGACTAGATGGCCTTACTATAAAGGCCGTATCGCATCTCCGTCGTCAAAGCATCTCGATGGTGCAGGCGAAAAAGAATACCATCTCTCTCTCTCTCTCTCTCTCTCTCTCTAACGTATGACGTAACAGTTTAAGCACAGACCTGGCAACAAGCAAGATTTGAACTTGAATATGGAAACAGTGACTTGTGACTTTAATTGTTACGGCATAATTTGCTATATTGACTTTATTTTTTACCTGAATTACTTACACGACGTACGTTACGTAATCGCGGTACATAAATAAACCAAGACTTCCAAGTAAACGCATTTCCGCATCAATTTATGCTGCAGTTTTTGTCCACATTTTAACAATAATAAATAGATTTTATAGTCTAAAATCCATGGAGCTTTTTGCGGGCCGCTCAGAATCGCGGTTATGGGTCGCATTTGGCCCGCGGGCCGTACAATACCCAAGTCTAGGTTAGACGCATGTTTAGAGGGCCCATTTATATAATGAGAGTTGGGTACAAGTGAAGTAAAGACCGTAACGAATAACGGGGTGTAATGGAAACACTGAGTGTAGATATTGAAGTGTTGCACTATATACGTGTAAATGTTGCACATAAATGGGAAATTAGCGGGTGGATTGAGTAGTACGACCCATATGGAACAGGTGTATTATAAGCCCTAGGATGTTAAAACGTGGATTTGCCATATCCAGAAATGAAGACTGGAGTGGGCGCTTGCGAGCAAACCTTCAAACCTAAAAATGTAACATTTTGTGCAGAGGCATGCCGGCAACATTATGCGCTCCGTCTTAATATCGAACATACCAATACGACGAATCAACAATGTGGGAGTTTATTCATGCAACAGACGCCAATCACAACAGAACTGAACTAAACAGACACGCCTGGAACTGACGGTCAGATATAGTCCCCACGAGAATGTGCTTTTCACATATAGCAATGTAAATCTAAAATGGCGACATGTTTTATGGTTTAAGCAGTTCGTTTCAGGTAACCTGCACCCATGGAAATTGTTGGTGACGCAATGGCGGACTTCGGCAAAAGTATATATACCAACCACTCCGGTTTTCTTCCCGACCGAGCTAATATCATGTCAAGTAAATTTATCATTAAATCTCCGAATGCAACATCGGTGACGGGTAAGCAAGATAATTTCCATCATGTTACCACACTGGTGTATTTATCAGTCGAATGGCGACGAACGGAGAAGGGCGACTCGATGCAGGAGCTGACTACGGCAACCCCTGAATCACGCGAATTTTGCACCACGAAATATACGTCAATTGACCTCAGCTTTACCGTTATCGCTAAAGAAAACCAGCTACATGACGAGCATCTCGAAAGTATCACAAATGAAGGGGAACACATACATCGTAAGAAACCTTTCATCGGTGGTGAGCAATTGGGAGTAGTTTCAAAATGTTACCTAAGCTACCATAATTGTTGTATTAATAATGATAATGTGGATGGTGTCTCGTTAACGCAATAAACACACAAGCGCGGAATGATTGAAAGGCATAATAGCGATTACTAGTGACGTATATGGACATTGGACATCTTAGGTCATTACTCGGAAAACGACTAGCATGAAAAGAATAACAACCCGATAGTATGATTGCTTCGAAAATGTGTTCTCGGGAACGTATTGCTAGAATAGAGCCCGTGTTTCTGTAATCCGTCTGTGTGCATGGACTTTAAATTGAACTTATGACCATATGTGTAGTTTTATAGGTAGATATCAGGCTTGATTAGACTGGCCCGGCTCAAACGATCAAGGTTTTGGTCCGGCCCGCGACGCTAAATCGAGTTTGACATTCCCGTCTATGGTTGACCGTATACGATAGATCAGAATTAAAGGCGATAGTTACTATCGTCATTTGCGTCCGGTATAAAGCACTCCGTAATGACAAAAGTGATACAACATCGCGCAATGAGGCTGTACGTACACGTGTGGTAATATTGAATGTTAAAATGCAAAAGTATTGGCGCACAAGCACATACTGGGTATTCAGTCAGTAAATTGCCTCTACGCGTAAGATCTGTAATTTCTCTAAATTCGGTTTTAACTTCCGGACGCCCGTTTACCAATAAATAAAGGCTCTTAACTTGAATTGACCATTGTGACGCGAGTCCACTTTACCTCGGCATTTTCATTCATCGGCCTGGTTAAACTATTTGTAAAAGTGTCGCACTCGTTTCTGCGGTCATGGGCTAAATTGATACATGAATGCTTGCTTGCTTGCTATAAATTGGTTGTGAGGATAATTCCCTTGGTCCACTAGTTCTTTTTGGACGCATGGTGAGACTCAATATCACCTCGGTTAAAGTTTAAATCGTACAAGGCATATGGTGCCAGCCATCCGGCCTGGGTAACGATCCTGCATGGTCGAGGCAGTACTTGTTCTGCCCAACATATTTCGATCAAAATGTAAATTTTTAATTAATGATTTCCTCCATAGAAATCACCACACGGAGTGTGTAAAACACATTAATTTAATACGTCATACCGTAATCGTGGAACGTGATACTGCGATTTTGCTCGGATTGTCGTTGTTGGTAAGTTTGTAACGCCACCATCGTATTCTAGAAAATGGGGCAAAAACTGATATAGTTCGCAGGTTTCGTGCAGTAGACCGGAGTAATACTTATACTGCTATGCGCCAAGTCTGTGTAGTACGGGCAATAAATCTGTGACGGCAATCGTGTCTTAACAAAGTACTGCAAAATCGAGTTTGCAGCTAATGTTCTGCCTTATGTCATTCTTATCGCGTGCGCGGCGAAAACGCTCCATCACCAAATATGGGAAACCCATGTTGTAATATACTTTTTGTGTGTGCGGTTTTTGGGAGGGTCATAAGTGGAAGGCAGGCGCTCACGGCATGCCGTGAGAGTAGAAACATTCCGGTACTACTGCAACGTGCAATTTCTGGAAAGGAAACACCACTGGCCATCCGGATATTAATCCCTTATGTAGGAATGTAGGAGTTTTTGTGACAGTTTCCTGGGGCGCTGGGCACGGTAATTGACTTCGCAAAATAGCAGAACGATTATCTTGTCATCCACCAAACCCTTTTAACGATGACGCAATTCCTTACTCTGAAGGCATATAAGCATTTGTACGTTAACTTCTTCATCAGTATGTACTTAGGTTGGAGTTAGATAACAACCTAATCGTCTCTCTTTATAGTTATACTCAGATGAAAGCTTGGAGAAACTGAGGTTGACTTATTCACATTCATATGTGTGTATGACTGTATGTTCCTGTACTCGTCTTTATGTACTAATGTATACCATTGGTATTATGCGTATTATCCTATCATTACAAGTAGACGTAGAATAAGGACTTGAAATGAGTCTGGTCTAGATATAGCCTACATAGATACGAGACCGAGATAACTATGGGTTGAAAACTACTTACCTGTTGGAAAATTATTTTGTTTTGCGTATATATATGAGCAAAGATTTGAGGTCAGCTACATCAAATAAAAACATAGAGTGATCAGAATCGCTTCAATATCTAAGTGAGTATCGTAACTCGAGCAAGGAATCCTGTATCAGATGTATGGGCACTAGGCAGTCTGCACTATTGTGAAATTATCGATTGAACTCACAAGGCTATTCTTACATCTACTCTTTTAGCTTTCGGAATCAACAAGGTGCGTGTGCTTTAGAGCCGCACACGCGATGAACTATTTTGTATACGTCTTAATTAATGGTGATAACAGTAAGTGCTATGTTTCCTTCATAATTGGGGAAGCGGTCTTGCGAGTATAATAGTGTTGGATGGCCTAATTGTTCTGTAATTTAGGACTTTATCATAGTGTGCTATCGCCATTCACCTTGACCAGAGTTTCTATGTGAGCCTGTTATAGGATTTGGAACCGTCCCACTATAGTATTTGAATTTAACAAATATACAATTTGAGCATTTCATTGTGCATTCTGATTGGAACAAGCTTTGAATTGGTAAACTAACTCGCAAATGGGTCGGCAGTTCATCGTATTGGGTTAATTTGTTTGCAAAATCTATTGACCTTGAGTCATGGCTTCTATTTTGGAAATTTATGTGGATTTGACTAAGAAATTGACTTGAGTCACCTCCCTAAAGAGGAGTAAACTGATTTGGCTTGAAACAAGGGTATAGATTGAATGTCGTAACACGGGCAACGAACAAGATTTGAACTTAACTGTGGAAACAGAGACTAAATTGTAACTTCTATTGTTACGTCATAAATTCATACGTGGGCATTACTTTCAATTTTTCTTGGGACGCTCAGAATGGCGCCATGGCCGGGTTTAGATCAAGACTTTGAAATATTTTGGCGAAATCAAGGTTCTCGGTTGCAAGCAAGTCGCTTCAACAAGCCTAAATTTCAGAATTGGGAAATATGTGTATATCAAGGTCTTTAATCCGATTTCTATCCAAGTAACGATGTGGCTATTAAAACTAGATCGTATAATTAAGGAAGGTGACATCATGTGTCGTGTACTTAGAAATCCAAATGTAATAACGGTATAATGAATAATGGTGCATACGCATGTTTTGATTTGCAGCTAATTTACGGCCTCGGTTTGAATCCGATTTGACGCATATTGTGAGCATCCCTATACTCCCTAAACCAGGGGTGGCCAACTTTTCTCTATGTATGGCCATATTCTGTTTATTAATATAGCCTACTGCCGTATTCTAGTGTTCGGTTGTGAAGTAACTGGACGCCCGATATTCCATGTAAAAAGATCCGTGCCCGATGAAGTAAGGACTAATGTGTTTGTTCGTATCGGCTTGGGCGCGCCGAGAGAAGTCATGTCACGAGTAAATACTGCGATTTATCGAATCCATATATGAATTTCGTCATTGATATTTGTAGTTGCAGATATTGCTATATAGTATTTGTCCTTTCCCGACCCCTATGGTGTGATTCATCATTGTTATCAATGAGCGTAAGTCTTCGAAAATTTGTGTCTAATATTAATGATGATGTATCTTTGGGTGGGACAATTGGTATTGATTAAAAAAAAAACGGTAGATTTTGCACTAAATAAATGCACAATTTTTGCATTCATCAACATTAAGAGTTTAATTTTGACAAAATTTTGCATTCAAGTATTTAAATAAGGCATTGCTGCGCATAGGTTGGTAATAACACACACGCTGTTTCACACCAAAAGTATTGACTACATCGTAATATTTTGACCACAACCTAACATAAATTTTATGGTGATCTCGAGAATCACACATCCGTTGAGAATCACTGTACTACGAGAAACTATGTCCCCAAGCCGTCAAATTTCAGATTCAGAAATACGTTATGAGCGTAAGTTTGGAAAACCTAAGGCCTTGAAGTACGCTACAGGGTATGGTCTAAAATGCCCAAGGATGAAGTCACCGTCGTTGCAATCCGTACGTAACATACGAAATGCTGTTTACAAAGCAAATTTGAATTAAGTATATAAGTTTGACAAATTATGGACATAACGATATAATTTTCACAAAATTTTTGATTTTTCTTATACATATCAAGGAATGGTCACCGTAATATTGATCATTTCGTTGCATGCTTTGATTTCTTGGCCTCACATCGGGATTGTCGGAATTGGGACAAAATCTTGGACTCGCCTAGGTGTGCCGCAAACGACACTCTTTCGTGAGACGTACCCAATTCCAAAGCTAGTATTTTTCATGGATCACCTGGTTTTCTTCTGCGGCTAGCGTTTGTGCTGTTGGGATCAGATTACACGGCACGGCGGTATTGGAATCGTAAAATCAATTCGCACTAAATCGTGCGTGACACGAGGGGAATTGCGCTAAATCTCGCCAAGCTGATTCTGTATCAGCTTCATTAACTTTCTGAACAACACGCTTCCACCAAATTTACGGCTTCAACTAGTGGTAATTATAAGTTCCCTACCAGATAGGCGTAGAGTAGACTTTCCATCAAAGTAACGTACTGGTGACAAGCTAATATCGGTAACGCACTTATAAGCATATGGCCAAGCCAAAACAAACGCCTTCATCAAAATGGTGCGCAGTTACGATACGTTGAAAAGCGCTATAGTCCGTGACATATGTGCAAGGCGTTTAAAACGGTGATAAGTGATTTGAAATTGGGTAAAATACGCGGTTCAAAAACAACCCATTATTCAGTATTGCTAAATTCTGTTCAGGCTTATTACAATGATGTTTGAGTGATCTGGCTTGCGGTGCGTAACTCTTTTTCATGGAATGTCTATTATCCACACTCCAGTGTTTTGGTGCTCACTTGTAGCAAGCTTCGTGCATGGCTAAAATCGAATAAATAATGCTTATGCCTTTACACTTTCGTAGGCATATAGTGTGTTTTCGGAACGGTATCTGATGAATGTGCTGTGCAATGTGCATGCGATTTTGGTGCTACGTCATATCGACTTCACAATTTCTAATACTTCAGGCTCTGCTCTCTATATATACTAGGGCTTTTAGCAGTTTTGCGCATGCGTGATTACCCAACATTTAAATCTGTGCTCACTCGCTGTTGCGGAAAACCAGGTACTCAGTCTGTATACTGATCAGCTAACATAGTGCAACGAATTATTGTGGTTGATAACGCTTTTGTAAACCCGACTCGGCATGCTCAGAGCCACCTACTAATTTGGCTAAGCACAGAGTTGTCATGACTCAAGATCTATTGTGGCACAATGCTGGTGATATATTTTTGAAACCAATGTGATTCCCTATTATTAGAAATACTCGCCAGCTTGTAACACTATTATGGCGTTCCCTCACTTTGCGTAAGCACTGCTGTTTTAGCGCATGTTGGGAAGAAAAAATTGGTCAATTAACGGTCTAGTTTTATTCTTGATTGATCCAGCAAATTGGGGATCCTATACAGAAACACCCCATAACACTAAATACGCCCCGTAGCCAGGGTGGACGATGCACCTTTATGTTGGTATATGCCTTACTTTTCGTGTTTAAATTCTGTTAATGATCCCTATTTGTGGCAACGCGATATGGCGTTAGTTACCAGAAACAACGCCGAACTACTACACCTAAAGGTTTGAATTTATGTGACACTTCCTCTATTTGAGACGGAATATTTGCTGTCAGCACCCGTATGAATTACCCTTTCATATCTATAAATGTGGTTTATGGCGCACATATGATATTATTGATTGGCTAATAATGGGTTATATACTACTCTAATTGTTTACAGTTGGTATCGAGCATTTTGTCATCATGGTAGTTGTAGTTATCAGCCTATGTTTAGTGCGACTGCGCACTAACCTATTTGCTTGTAGATATCCTATTATTATACTGGATTGAGTGTAATCATAATGCCCTTTATTACCCCCACTCCCAAAGGGAGGCAGCGCACTTTGATTACCAGACGCTGCGCCTAGTCGCCATTTAAAAAATAAATTATTCTGTTTGAGGAAAAACCATGCTCACATTCTCTACTGCCACGACACTAGGGATGCATGGCTTCATGGCATCCTCCGCTAATTAAAAGAAGGGGGAAGGTAACTTCGTTGAACATATTTTATGGTATCCGTCAGAGAGTGAAAATGATATAGAAATGAACAAAAAAATGATGCTTGGTTGTAGAACATTAACATTTTAAAGAGTTGCAAAAGATAAAAATTTAACCAAAAAATGTGAAAAAAATAATATACATCCCTACTTGTATCATGTATTGTAATTGTAAAAATGATGCTAGTTTTAATTGCGAACCTGAAACTAGCTAACCCTAAATATAACTGCTGATATTTAATTAATTGAGAATTATAATGCATATGCCCTAAGTACTACAATTGTACTACTCAATGCATAGCAATGGTGTAATATATGTACTGTACACGGAATGCTTGGAATTCGCTTGTTTTGTGATATATCAGTGTACTAACAACAATGAAATACTGATGATATAAGTCAATTATGTAGTCATGTACATATTAATTACATCGACACGGTCTCTTTAGGATTCCGATAAGGTCCTCCCCACCTAAAAGCTAAGAAGATAGCACCATAATGTCTAGATTATGAAGAAGGCTATAGTAACTGAAACGATTAGGGGTGATCTATGAATCACCTAGCTATCCCATACGAAGCTGCTATAATAAGGAATATGCCGTTGCGAAAGCGACAGATGTGTAACCACCCTATCTTGCTTGTGTTAAATAATATAATTATAAATCTGTAACCTTACGCATAAAGACAATTCGAAGAAAGTAATGCTGAATAATACTTGGTCAAGAATAATATCACTAGTAGTGCGCCATATTTGGCACGATAGCTGTGTTCATTGAGCTAAGACGGTGGCATTCTTGACACTGGAGTCGAATCTATATGCGTAATTACAGAGTTTGGGCTATATCCTCCCGCCCCTATGTAAGAGTGGATGGACCCTGAAATCGAAAATCAAATATAAAAGTATATAAGTATTATGCCTAGCAGGGAATAGCTTGCCTGGTCATGATATATAAAAAACTTAAATACCATCAAAATCTAAAGATTGGAAAAGAGTGGGCAGTTTAGGATGGTTGATTGGAATGAGCTCGCCATAACTTGTGGTATATTTGCTTGGCTGGATAATTTCATTGGCGTCTTTATATAGTGCGGCGTAGCCATTCAATCACCAGTACGGAACTGAAACTATGGTTTGCGATGCAAATGTGTCGAAAATAGAGTGATGCTTATATGTGATTGTCGTATGCATGCCAGTTTTACGATCGTGCTGCTATTAAATGGGGCCACCATTTTTCGTGCATGCGAACTTTTGCAGTAAGTGTTGCCGTTATTTTATATTAGTGTATGCATTTTATATCTATGTGTCATGTGGTGCCCACACGAATTGTATAGCAGCTGCTGTGAACAATTGTTACCCATGTAGGCAGCCTGGATGCCAAATTCAACCACCACCACCACCACCACCGAAGCAGAACATCCACAAAACATTGACGACGGCATTGAAAGAGTCTGACGTCATTTGGGCTCGTAGGGTGATGTTCGGATGTCCCCGTAAAGGCTCTCAAGCATACATTGATAGGATCGCCTGCTTGCCACAGTTGTAAGGTACACAGAAATAAAGCAGTGCGAATAAATGCGCCGGTACAGCTCCATGAAGTCGATGAACTAAAGATGGACCGAACCAGAACAGTATTCGAGATATATTGAATTTGAAATCTCGCTACGACAGAGCCCCGCACGAAACCCCGTATCCTGATGGAATTCCCTGTCCCCGAATAAGACACGAAAGAATTTGAAGAAACGACTCAACAAGAAATCAATGCCTCAACTGAAAATGGGTATATACATATACACCTGCAATCTGCAAAGACTGTGATACTTTTATGAATGAACTGGTAATCTGCCAATTGGTTGGCTTGGACTCTGAGTGTTGATACTTTTGTGGGCATCTACTGGCATATCACTTGCATATTATGTACCTGGCAGGAAAGGCCATCACATCTATTGTGAAAACAACCCTTGGAGAATTATTTTGATTTTAGATCGTGCATGATGATAAATAGGCTAATATCAGTATGTGCAATGTGCATAGAGAAGCCCTATTGTTATCTGCATGGTCTGATTGGAGTATTTGGTTGTTATAAGCTTATCTTAATCTTATATTGATTATTATGAGTCCCTGGGCCTGGGAAGGTCATTGCTTACTTCGATCAAGCTGCAGCCAATACTTCAATCCACGCCACCAATCACCAACAAGGCACGTAAAGGGGGTGAAGAAATCGTGGCGAGCCGGGATAACGTACAACGCTGTGAAGCAAATTGAACTAAGTGTAGACTACCCGCAAAGCAATCGTTTTGGGGCTACACTATAAAAAACTGGAGGTCCCAACCGTTTCTTCCGGCGTTGAATGTCATTTCCCGGTAGTTCCAGAGGACGGGGGAGAGTCTGGAGACGAATAATTGTCGATCAGCACCCACCTATCTGCAATTGCCAATCGGGACTCGACCCCTAACGTCACCTCGTCTCACCTATCGACACATAAAGCCAATTCGAAAAGCTCACGACAGAGGCAAACAGTATCACATCTGAGACCTCGTATAAAACCATCTTCTGCGTGGACGATTTGCCTAAATTCCGATTTCGTGCAGTGTGAGCGTGAGCACTGAGCACCTCAAGTCTAACGTATCCTGTCCTTGAACAACTTTGATGGAGAATTACGTTGGAGGCAGCGTCTGGACTGGACGCGGAATGCAGTAGTCCAAAACAACACATCGCAGCCAAGAATATATCATTGAACAGAAAAAAACGCTCGCCCGAAACGCCACTGACCAGCCGAACGTGTTCGAGAGGAGAGACTCAAGCTATAGCGCAATGAAAATAACCCCATCCGGCAGTCAAGAGTACGAAGTATAATTTCCTGGCCGATTCAGGACACATAAAAATTCTAAATACATCATCTCTATTTATGTACATTCCCTGATATCGCGTATGGCCCGACACCAGATGTGGTCAAAGTGATCAGCATGAGCATTGGTAGTCAAGTAGAAGTATTTATTTCCAGTATAGAATAAATCATTAAATGAAAAGTAAATTTCATTGGCGGTTCCCTTTGTAGCAGTAAATCACAAGTGGTTGCTTTGGAAATTGCAAAATGAATATTCGCAACTTCCCAAAATGTCACAAGACACTGCGAAAACAGCAACTTTCAAAAATGTAATTGGCCCCTATCTTACTGTAGCTATTTCAGCAAGTTCCTGCTATGACAGTTCCATTTATAAAACTAAAACAACCCGATTCCAAATCTTCTGTCTACTTCTGAGTAGCTAAAATGTGCATAGTAAAAGTAGAAGCAGTCTAAAAGGATGATCAAGAAGAGGGTAAAGGAAAAAATGCTGACACTATGTCACCCCTACCACCAGTGCATATCTATAATGTGCAATCACCGGCGCTGCCTGCCTGCCGGCTGGCAGGCCTCCCCAATCTTCGCTAGCAACCGGACGTCAGCGATACCCAGCACCAAATCGTAATCCGCCGCCGCGGCGAAATCCTGCCCGAACAGCTGAAACAAATCGTTTTCCTAATGACGTGATGGCCGGTGAAAACCGCTATCGGAGGAGCGCTGCACCCGGGGGGCAGACGGGATCGCGGGTCCCAGGAAGGTCGGGAAGACAGCCCGACGCTAGAAGAAACAACAACCCGCATTCGCGAAACTCTCAGAACGTGCGAACGGCTCCGGGAATGCCAGCGTCAGACCAGAGGGGACGCGGCCTTTCGCAGACTCACGACTCGGGTGTCGGGGTGGACCATATCATTCGCAGTTGACGCCGTCCAGCAGTCAAGAGGCGAGCCAGATTTCGAACACCCAAGACACAAAAACAGGTACACAATTTCTTGCGGATACGGGAAGTGTTCCTAACTTGATAACCCAAGATGCTGTTAAAGCTGCCTACCCACAAAGCTGGACTTAAAGACAGCCTCTCGAAATGAAATTGCGCGGCATAGGAGGATCATCCTGTGTCAACTTTGTCGTAGTCATCAAGCTGGACGACCTACCAGTACCGTTCGCAACTGGTGAAGGAGTCCCGTTAAACATAATAGGACTGAAATGGATTGAGCAAGTTCAACAGCTACCCTCAGTAGCAACAGAGTTAAAGGACCCCACTACAGTAAATTATGAACTATCATTGTCCGTGTATTCGGACGCGGCAAAAACCATAGCTGGAAGCAGTACTAGCAACGCTGTTACTGGTGATGGGTCGGTGGAAGCTGCAACGTTACACAGCGTCGAGACTGGAAGCCCAGCTGACGCCCCACGGGACCAAAGATGTCCCTGCCTCTCGGAAGGATTTTGCGCCAAGTGTGGAGGAACCACAGATACAAAATTAAGTCGGGTGAGCGCTGTGACCCCGAAATCCTTGCGTGCTGAGCGCGGAAGCCCCGCTAGCACCTCTCAGGAACATTATGCTAAAGAGATTCCTGAAGACAACGGCCACTGCATTCGCCACGATAGAAGAGTGGGAATCGTTCACGACGGCCCCATGGTCGCAGCAGTTGTGCCGTATACCGAGAAGATTGCATTGAAAGCAGCTGTCGACATCCACACTACAAATTTTGTGGATGAAGAAGAGTCTGGAGGCGATATGCAAGCCTCTCCAGAAAAAGGGCCCCCGTCGGGCGTTGAAACCGCCGGCGTGAAGTTGGATGCGGGCACGCAGCCCCTTCAGAGGCAGAAAAAAATCGAGTGTGGAAGCCCCACTGAATACAGACACCCTCGCCCTCTCTCCACCGACATCAAAACCGCGCCACGGCCTCTATAGACATGTTCGCGGCCCGATAAAAACGTATGAACTGTATGATGGAACTGATAAGAAAGTGAAGACAGAATTGGAACGGTTATGCAACCTGGTAGTTGAACTTGCTAATCTTCGTACAAGCCTCCCGAATGCGTGCCACAACTATGCTTGCAGCAACTCCTAAAGGACAAGTTGGGCCAGGATATTCCGACTACAACCCTAAACGAGATCATGCGGGGCTGTATCAGAGCGGTAGTCTTGGATGAGGGGTTGGCGGCCATACATGGCCATTGGCCATGCAATCGGGAAACCCCCTCATTATGAACAGAACTTGAATGACGACAAATTGTATCATCTGACTACGCGGAACAAAGCCATACAAATCATGAAGACTGAACTCAGGCGAATGGGCCGGAGGTACGTACACCTCAGCATACACAACCAAGCTACGAGTACATACGAGGAGCAGCTTTGGAAATGGACTCATCCGATCACCGAAAACTGGGGTTAACTCTATTGCAATCGCCTAATTCGGACGTGGTTTGGTGTGAAGGCCCCATCCCTAACTCACACATACGACTCACTCACGGAATCGTGAATCGAACACGACCAAACAGCGCATAAAATCATAGACAGAAAGTCACGTAAAAAAAATATAAAAAAAAATGATAAAAAATATTTTTTTTCTTGTTTGAATCTACTTTAGATGTTTAAAAGTAGTACCGCGAAGATTGGTTGCTTGTTGCATTTGATTCTATATGGAATTCATGTATTATAAGCCCTAAAATGTATACGTAATTTCGATGTTCATGGGGAAACACTTGAGTTTAGAAAAAAAATACATGTGAAACACTAAACAAATAGTGATTCACATGTACGAGTAAAGGACGGCGGAATGTGCAGGAGTTCCGAGAGTTGTTTTGTTATAGTATGGCTACGTAGATTGTGTGGACAGTGGACACTACTAGTACCCGTATATAAGCCGTTTGCAAAGATCAGGGATATCTAGGTATCCCTATGGCTGGCAAAGATATGTTACATATCGGATAGCGATGAAGTCAAGGCACCAATTACATGCTGACCATGCTTGAAGAGGTTCTAAAGTTCGTTTTGAGACTACGCAATACTCTATTTATCCTTCCATGGACTCACACTGCGACTTGACTATCCAATGTCAACACAATTTATTTACACCCGTACCGCGTACAGTCAAAGATGGGAAAGAATTTTATCCTTGTCCTTATATCTGCCACCGGACATTGGCGACGACCGTGAAAAATCACCATACCTTCGTCATAAGAAAACTAGTTGCTGCTCTTTTCCTTCTGATGGTGAACTGGCCCAAACTCGCGATATACTTCGTTGAGCCTCGGACGGACTTCCATTGAGCCATGACTGACGTTGTTGTGACCGTTGTGTTAATATCAAAATTGGCTGAAGGAACTGTTCGATAGCAAATGACACCGAGTTATCCATAAAATTTCATTCCAATGATAGCGTCATGTTCTTACTCGTATATACTGTTAGACAGTTCGAATCACTGGGTGGAACATGGCAATAGGCGACTTGCACGCAGAAAAGATATTCGCTCCCACTCTGTAGACCGTTGACAGTCCAATTCGATTCTGTAGTACTGTTAAATTCGCCAAATCAGAGTAAAGGATTGTCTGGTATACATAAGTATCTATTCTATTGTCTGAGGTCAGCCTAGCCTACATGGGGGGGGGGGGGGGGGAAGCGAACGCAGGTGTTGTTTAGTGTTGACGTCTATATGGTCAATGGCCCTTGGTTATTTTATAACAGACCAGCATTGATTTTATGTTTCCTGAAGCATGCCGAATACTCATACTCACTTCTGCATTTTCGTGAAGTTGTAAGACGCGCTGTTTAGCGATAGCAGATAGGCGATGCCGTCGTACAGTTTCGTCCACGACAGCCCGATAGACGAGTCACCATACGCAAAATTTATGTCAGAATCGGGCGATGAAACAGTTCCTGTATATATAGAATAGCAAAAGTATGAAATTGCCCGCTGCAGTGTCAGATTCATGGCGTGTGATGTAGAGGTTTACTAGCGCGAGTGGAACATAACAAACATATGACCTAACAACCAATTCTCCTTCTTGCTGCCTCCTACTACCTTTCAAACAAACAATTCCATACAGCTACATTCACAGCCCAGCCGTTGGTTAGTCGAGTGGTCATACGTCCCAATTTAAGGTCGAAATATTTTCCAAAGTTTGATCAGGACCCGAGTCGAACTCGAAACACACAAACCGACTTCCACACCGGCACATGCGCGTATAGTTAGACTGCAGTGAATATGCATAATGAGGGTTACCTGTCAGTCTTGTCTCGTTCAATAGTATCTCTCCGCTATCGTTTTCCCGAACTAACATTCGGTAGACATATCCCGGCAAAAGATTCGGTATTATCGTTTCCTTATTCGTAATCGGCACTGTGCGAATATCTAATGGAAATACACAACAATGAGGACGCCTTCGATATACAATCATATAAATACGGCTAGGCTTGTTTAACATAAATGTTATTTTAGGGATTTGTAGATAATCACGATTTCATGAGAAATAGATGTAAAAGCATTCGATCGCACATTCCATTGTAAATATCACCAAGCTGGATTTTAGAATCTATAACTTTCTACTTTATTGACGATAAAAGTATAGTGTCACAATTTACAGTAGCCTAGGGTTTAAGCGTCCGCCTTCTTGATCGGTAGGCCATGGGTTCTATCCCCGGCCGGGTCAGACCAAAGATCTGATTAGTAACACTGGTATCCATGACTTCCCCGTTTGGCGCTCATGCTTGGTAAGCCGTAAAAGGCTATATCTGCACCTTCCTTGTCCAGCGGCATATGCACATCATGCACTCGTGGTATGCATATGCACAGATCGTGTGTATGTATATCATGAGTCGGTGTATATGTAGGCTTACCATACGTCCACTTTTAAGAGGATTTGTCCTCTTTCTTGACTTTTTTGAAAGTGTCCTCGGAGGACGCCCTTTTGTCCTCTTTTTTGAGATTTTGTCCTCTTTTTTGAAGATTTAGGTCAGATTTAGAGCAGATTGCGAGTGATATGCCGCAAATTAGCACAGAAGTGACGCTTCGGCGGGTATTTCGGAGTGAAAAACGGTGATTTTTGCTCTGAGCAAAAAGATGACCTTTTTTTTTTTTCTAGTCAACCGATCGCAAAGTGGGAAAAATTCACCGGTTTTTAAGAATTATACTCCGCTGCAAATTTCTGCAAAAGTGTCCTCTTTTTAGATTTCCAAAATATGGTAAGCCTATGTATATGTCACAAAAACACCAAGGACAAAAATAAACTACGTCCTTTCCTTCCTTTCCTAATAGTTATCTTGAAGCATCATATACGAATGTTATGTCTCACTGATTCTCGTTGCCGATAGGAAGGAATAATTTGTTCCCCGAACAGGTGTGTATTCTTATTGGGAACGTTGTGACTTGGAGGCACTACGTATATAGCTTACGTCCGCTGCCTATATTCTCACC
Source organism: Botryllus schlosseri (assembly GCF_051294905.1). Lineage (NCBI taxonomy): Eukaryota > Metazoa > Chordata > Ascidiacea > Stolidobranchia > Styelidae > Botryllus > Botryllus schlosseri. The sequence continues at coordinate 18,075,611 of NC_137245.1, read as the reverse complement.
TTCGTCTGCATCTCCACACGCTTCGTCTGAATGAATGGAGTACGAGTTGATCACGGATATTTCTATCGCACTTCCGCTATCCCGATTCGTTGTTATTTGTATAGCCGTAGCATTAAGTAATGAAATATTATAAGCGAATGGGCTTAAGGTGCAGTCTGTTCCGTTACCGGTGTAACCGGTATTACAGATGCAAGTAACGCTTGAACCAATTTGTTGACAAAATGCATTCGGATGGCATAATGTAGCAGAGCAATCGTCAAGTTTACTACAAATCGTTCCGTTTCCTGTGAAATTCACATTGCAAATACATTCGTAACTGCCCACAGTGTTGATACAAGTAGAATTTTGATGGCAATCGTGCGATTCATCCGAACACTCGTCTTCATCCTCGCAATCTGTTCTGTTGTACGTGAATCCAGGATCACACTCACATGTGTAACTTCCATCCGTGTTCACGCATTGCGACGTGCCATTGCAAGAGTCCGTTCCTTGGTCGCATTCGTTATCATCGATGCAATTTGTTCCGTTATATGAATATCCAGAACCACACTCACAAGTGTAACTTCCAGCTGTGTTCATGCATTCCGACGTGCCATTGCAAGAGTGCGTTCCTTCGTCGCATTCGTTATCATCGGTGCAATTTGTTCCGTTATATGAATATCCAGAATCACACTTACAAATGTAACCTCCATCCGTGTTCACGCATTGCGACGTGTCATTGCAAGAGTGAGCTCCTAGGTCGCATTCGTCATCATTGAAGCAATCAGTTCCGTTGTATGAAAAGCCGGGTTCACAAGTACAACTAAACCCGGGATAGTCCGTCGATTCTAACACCATGCAACTTGCCGTTCCGCTGCACTTACTCTGTGCACATGCGGTACTTAGGCACGTAGTCCCGTTGCTTTCAAAGCCGATATCGCAGTCGCAGAACGTGTTTCCGTCACTCACATTCCTGTAGCAGATCTCGTTGACTCCGCATTGTCCGCAAATCAGTTGAGCTAAAAAAAGATACATGGTTTACCTATGCACAAAATAATTTTTATCGATATCGAAAGTCATTGTTGTGTTGTGGAATCCATATATACCCAGAAAGGTTTTATTTTAAATAACATAAGAGTTCGGGCCGACTAGAAACCAGAGATGAGCATGGATTAGGATTAGGTTTTGAAAAAACAGGTTTTGTGAAATTTTGTCGGATTTGGATTGGATTTGGATTAGACATTTTTTTCAGCACGGATTAGGATTTGGATTGGATTTACCTATTTTCTGGGAGATTGAAATGTCCTGTGGCGAATGGCGACAAACTTTATTCAGATCAGTTAATAATGTAATTATGGTTACTAAGTTATCTTGAATCAAGTGAATTGTTGGTTGTGAAAGAAAATTTTCGAATCCCTCCATTGCATAAATTAGTATTTTTTCTGAATTTCCAGTTGCAATCGGATTAGGATTGGACATGGACTTGAATATGAAAAAGTTACGGATTAGGATTAGGATTTGGATTTGTAGGTTAGAATTTGGATTGGATTAGGACATAGAAATTTCAAATCCGCTCATCTCTGCTAGAAACGCCGCTGTCTCAAAATTAATAGCTATGTAACCTCTTGTGCCAAACTGTATATACTATAGGACAAGTGTACCTGTTTGATGCGGGTGTGATCAGACTAGTTGACCTTCACGGTCGTATCGATCATTCCTATCTGATACCGAATACTGTGCAGGCACATTTTATGTACCACCATCATTGCCACTCTCTCTCTCTCTCTCTCTCTCTCTCTATCTCATGTGATATCTGAGAGCATGGAAATCGGAGTTATTGCGACAAATATCTAAAATATTTCCGTATAAATACATATTATATGCAATGCTTTGTGAATCGAAGCAACGAAGCTTTTCAATAGAGCCTGTTAAACCGTCAAAACAGCCAGTGTTCTTAGACACGTTGAAAGTACTCAAGTGAGAGGTATATGTGAATGAGGCACGGGATGATGTATTCCTCTTGCCGACTTGCCTCATAGAAATTACCCCAATCCATCCAGCGGCGAGGTTTTACAGTGTTACTGACAAAAGTTGATACGGGTATATATCTACTCACTGGTATCGATATCGAATGGCGAAGATGCCGACGCATCACCCCCGTCGTAGGTCCTGGTCGTGACAGTCAACTGAAACTCGCTTGAAGAATTCAGCGTTAAGTTATCCAGCTTGATCTATGCACAGACAGGTTAGCATGTTATGAAAATTTCTTTGGTTTCCGAGAAATAATCCAATGTAGAAGTCTATATCACTGTCACATAGGCTATGCATTACATTATCATTTCAAATGAAGCAACCAAGAATTTTTCCCTGTAGCGTTACAGCGTTGTAATATATACTCGGCATTGGAGAGTTTTAACTGCACTGGACCATTGTGGGAAACAGGGTCCGTATTGTGTTGTCATTGGCAATTCATCGAAATACTTATATTAATATACCTGTACGAACTCGGAACCATCGATTTGTGTCAGAGTCAATATTGCTCTTGTGCCTGAAGCGTCGCCCACTTGGTATTTCACTGATTTTGGGACGTTCGGAAAAAAGATAGTTGCCGAGTTTCCTGTCGCGTCTATGGTGTACTTAGCATTTGACAAACCCAAGTTGCTGCTATGTATATCTGAAAAATCAATGATCCATTATTATAAACCGTTTCTGCATGACTTGTTACTAAGACACTTGTCCGCTATATAGTTGGAAACGTCGTTACGGAACCAGGAGAAAGTCTGTATGGCATGGACATTCTAACCTATACCGCCGTTTTAGTACGATTTATCTGCATCGTATCCAATAAATGCTGATTGCCGAGCCATCATACTTTCGCGATCAACCTAAATTCACTGCGACAAAAATCCGCTGAAATTGTTACAACTAAAGGTTTCGCATGATTGTGCATGCCCAATCCGGTAATGAACCACGCAAAATGTTATATATTTGGAGCACATGATTTCGTATTACCTGCTATATAGTTGAATGTTTGTCATGAATAGTTAACGTACATTCCACCAGGTGCTCAACAAGCCTTCACAGCCTTTTAGCCCGTTGGCTAATTTTCCGTGTTCAAAAGTATAACATTATAACATTACGAGGGTGGTGTTTAAAAGCAAAAAGCATCTCTTTGTGTGGATAAATGTGCTATGAATCTGAGTTAGAGCCTTTCCTTAGTTCTATATATATTGCAGTGCAGTGCATTGTGCAAGCCGACGTTTGTGAACCATCCAAGTGGAATTTACTATAGAATGTTATTTACAAAATTGACCGAATACAAATAACGAGAACTAGGTGAACCGCAAGTACTTCGGAGGATCCACCTTTTGATCTCATTTACTGGTGATGTGATGGATAGCCTAATGTATAATGTATAATGTATGTCACAATTAGAAAAGCTATGGAGCAGTCGAGTCAATGTCATGTGGCATGCGATCCTCAAATATGGCATCCAAATAACGTCATAACGCATTGTAACGCAAGGCATGTAAAATATATCCGTCATGATGAGTATATCAATGATCAACGTCCATTACTTTTCCGCGGTGACTCAATAGTTTCTTGTGGGATAGGCCTATACCTGATATCCCCTGGACCCATGGTTATAGTAGGCCTAGTCCTTAGAGCATATAGTTCCACTGCATGTAAAATAGTTGGTCCAGGATTGATGTCCGTGCCTCAAAGAATTGGAATTGCTCACACATACAAGAATACTATACTAAGCCAAAAATCATTTCGCGAGAAGCCACCTTTCGGAATTGGCACTTCTTCAGAGACAGAATGTTCTGTCCTTGTGGTCTGTAAGTTGCACACCCCTGTCTGCCTTGCTGTAATAATTTATTACAGGCTATAGAAGCGCTAGTGTGGCAACACTTCTATAGTCTCATTTCCGGATCCCCGATTACACTGTAACCACTGATTTAGTAAGTTTTTACCTAGTCTCATTCATTTCATACTCTTTAAAAATCCCATTTCAATTCTGATCTGACTAAAGACTCACTACAAAATCGACGACCGCGGCTCCAATCTGAGTGCGACCAGAACATAAAAAATCCGCCCAACATCCACTCTGGCTCCGGATCAATTCGTCACACAATGGTTCTCAGTAGTTACGCGGTTGACTCGACGATCTGCTGAACCTCAAATCTCGACCGGGTATTATAGGTGAAGTACAAGCGTCTGATTACATAACAATACGAACAACGTCATGGAAATAACATGTTAATAAATTAATATTTAAAATCGAATAATTTGTGTTCACGGACTTGGGCTTGAGAAACACTTTATTTATTGATGAACGGAAGAAAGCTTGGCTTTGCGATTTATAGTAATCATTGAGGCGGTTTTATTTGACATGACAAAATTTGTCAAAATTGTAGCGTTAGGTCAAAATTTGTCAAAATTATTCATAAAGTCAAAAAATTTTGTATCGTAGATTTTGCACTGTCGGTGAACTTATTATTTGATATTTTACAGCTAGTAGCCTACTTTATAGGCCTACCGTTGTAAACGGCTAATTGTCTGCTCATTGTGAATCACAAACGGTCAAATAAAACAAATAGGCGTACCTGTTATGGTCAACGTACCGTAATATCTTATATGAAGTAAGACTTCTTGGGCATTGCATCATTCTTATATTACGAAGCGCATGATGAAAAATTGTGATGTAGACAACATTGCCAGAATGAAGCAACACGGTGTGTGACCAGCAGTGTACACACAACTTGAGTGGTGTCAGCCAACAACTGCTACTGTCGAGCGTCCTTGGCAAGCTTCTTAGTAAGGACATGCACTTTCTACCCAAGAATGTAGGAAAGTATCTCTCGTTGTACTACAAGAAAATTTAATTATTTCTACCATAATACGTATCGTAGAACCAATGGAATTCTTCATAGGGCCAGATTTCGTTAAAATATAGTTTTTTTTCATGTCAAAAGTTGCCTGTTTCTAAGCCAGTAACGTTTTTTTCAGGCCAAACTACTTCGTTAGCACAGCCAGTTCCAACCAGAAATGAAGATAAGTGGCACAATTTTAACATTATGTGGGAAAACACCTAATTTACATACGTAAGGTCAAAATTTGGTCAAAATTCAGTTTGTTTAGATCATCTAAAGTCAAAATTAATATTTTTTAGGTTAAAATTTATTTATTTTCGGCTAAAAAATAACTGACCTAGTAATCATTATTGTAGATCAGTGGATCCCAACCGATGGGGAATTCAATGATTTCTGGTGGGGAATAGACACATTTGTTAAACATTATGAACAGGATAAGTGTACATATTTAGGAAGACGCAGCATACTCGGTTACCGCTATCAGTTGACTGCTCTGGAATGTATGTATCGAAAATTATCAATGTAATCTGTCCTCGGACGACGCATAAATGTTATCTTTTCTGGGAATTTGTCCTCTTTTTCTATGAAAAGGATTTAAATGTCACGAAAAATATGACTCCGACGCCGCGAACGTCAGAGTTACGTAAAAATTCGGGAGCCGTGTCAAAGCGATGTTTTGTTTAGTCAACACGATACTATCGGTCGAAACTACTGCTATATAGATTCGTTGTCTTTTTTAAATATTAAAATATTTCATCAATGCCTATTCGTCCAGATTGTATTTATATTAAAATCGGTGTACAACTTAATCTGTATACTTACTCTTGTTGAAAAATAATAGATGTCGGACGTCCGATCCCGCAAGTGTTGTTTTGCCTCCGTCCACCCGAACGTTGAGAAATTCACCTTCGGGTTGATCCAGTATAACTATCTTCAACACATCGATCCCAATCACGTTCGCTGTGTTGTAATCCATGTTGTTGGATATCTTCGAGACAGAGGTCGGATCGTCTGCACCGAAAGCAGAGATTGCGAGCAATATCATAGTATTGACCTATATAAACTACCCCACTTTCTTGGCCGAGATTGAAGGTTATTGTGCCACATGAAGAATCGTCGGTGACTCCGTCAGTGCTAAGTTCATCAAAAGATATCATGTTGCGTTGACCGTCGTCGGACGTGTACACAATTCCGCCGCCAATTCGCCGTTGTACGATGCATTCGGTGCTGCGATTAACCGGGAAGTAATTTATTTCGCTAGTCCTCGTGCTATCGTCGAGTAAACTCCAGAAAAACTCCCCCTTTGCCTTTCCTGAAATTTGAAAACATATAGCTTGCAACGAACGGTTTATACTGGAAACCTCGCGGTAACATATCGATCTGTCGACTTCGACATATACCTTTACAAAGCACGGTATATATTGTCGTTGGTAATCATTGTTATGATTCATGATGCATGTTTGCTACATTATCCATGGAGCGAAGCATATCAAATATTTTTGAAAATGACGTCATAAAGTCCGCGATCCAGAATTCACCAAGTCCTGAGCTCCTCGATAGGCGCTCATATTTGAAATGTAACTAATATTTGTCACGACGAGTGTGATATTTGGTGATATAATGATCTCGGTTCATTTTCCAATGGTAGGGATCAAACTCATTTTTTTTTATCAATGCTACGATGTAATAACTGTCATCCAATGGGCATATTTTACGACGGCTAAATGATAGAGTTTCACACCAGTCACTATACAGTTTGATAGATAATATATGTTCAAGCAAACCGCCTGTAATAAGCATACACAGGCACTGTACAAGTGCGTCAAAAGTTTGCTTCCGTCCTGCTGCTCACCTCCGTTGTTGATCGCTGATTCTAAAAATTCTTCCGACGATAAAGTAAAATTTGTTGAAACTGGCAGAGATTTTTCAAACACTTCAATCTCATAATGAACAGTCGTGAATCCCGTGGAATTGTGGAGTCGGGTGTTTAGTATTTTCAAACTCGAGAAGCCTCCCTTTTCCATCGAAGCATTTGTAATCATCTCGCTAATCAATTGGTCGTTCGTCGTTGTGTTCTGGTACGATACATTTACAAGCGTGACTCTTCCGAAAACAGACAGCATCGCTGAAAGGCAATATGGGGAAATGGATTATGTTTCCACGTGTTGTCGCTGCCTGAAACGGATCCACGAATTCTAGTCCTATTTATAGACTGAGGTAATGTCATTCATGGGTTCGAGTCCGACCGAGCTCGACTCCAGAATTCCTATACTTAAGTATACTGGAGGCGTATCTAGGCTTCTCCTCGCCATCTCATCCGCGTACTCGGTGTCTTACAAAAAACCCAGAAGTGGGCCTTGCTACAAGTCGGCAGTTTCGGATTCAAAAATAAGTAATCTTGGCCTCGTGCAAATGACAATAGTAGCCGACAAACACTACCAATACCATAAAACAACAACAACAAATATTACAGTTACCGTATTTTGTACGAAAAGCAAAATTTACAATAATAAGACGATCTCAAAATATGTATGATATTTTATGGCCTTTTTGTGATCTACACATGAATGATCAAGTACAACGCCGTACTGTCTCGCATCTTCTTCAACAGTACTGATGGATTGTACGCAATGTAGTATATTTCAGCGCCACTGCTGATGAAGGCTTTTCGCTGGGATCTTATACCTCAAATTTGCATATGCCAGCGAAATTTTATTAATGGAAAAACGTTCATTTCGCCAAGTTGTAAAAGTAAATTGCACATTATATTTGGAGGTGCGAAAGTATGGATACTTGTGTCATGTAATATTCGCTTCTCGTACTGTGGAAGTAATATAATGACAAAATCCTACCTGGAACGGAAAAACGATCTGGCTAGACAGACAAAGTAGAAGTAGCCTAGCCTACTACGTCACTGACCACCTTTGCCTGTTATACATTCGGGCAAGAGACACGACTAGGACCTTACTTCAGTCGCGTAATACGGGCTTCAGCTCGTTATTAAAGGGTATAGTGTTGTTTAAATCCGGCCCAAGTACACACGAAGGCAATTGATACGACTATGGAAAGTTGATAGATGTATGGTGGCCGCGGAGGGGCTGCTCGTGCTATCTTTATTTAAACTTACCTGTTTGGAATGTGGTCCACTCGCCGAACTCTGTACCAGAAACTGTCTCATTAAATATTTCTGAAGGTCTGGCCCTTATCTGATATGCAGTATTTGGAAGTAAGTTTGAAATGCTGTAAAGTAAGTGGATGCGTCAGAATCTTTCGAACTATTCGCTGACGTGAGTGAGCGAACAGCGAAAAGAGCAAGCAACACTAAAATACCACGGCACACTTTATAATGTATTACTCGTGGCCATAAGCAATGAAACACCAGACAATGCCGACGGTGCAGTAAACCCTCCCCTAAATAGTCGAATTTTTAATAGAAAAGGTTCTGATCCCGTCATACCGAACTCGAGTGCCTCCTGTTCACGTGCCTCGATAGCCTATAAATGGCGAACAATTTCTTTCTGATTTACATCCATTTGCTGCTTAATTATTCTAATAGTCAGATTTTACTTTTTGATATCACATTACTTACCTATGGAGTTCTCTGACCTATATTGGGTTGCAGCCCTAGGAAAAACTGCAATACCAATACTCTCCAACTATTTCAATGTGTGTCTAGTATATATTATTACTCCCAGTTTTACACAATTTCAACTCTAATCACTCCTATCGATACATAATCTTGTTGCACCGTGACCAACGTCCGATACCGATTTTCTTGGAAAATATATCCTATCTCTGGTCTTCTGGAGGTGCGTTTGAGATTGCGATTGAGATCTCAACCCTTTGAAATTTTCTGGGCTGGAATCTACCAACACGACAAGTGAAACACTGTACTTCTGATTTTACGTATTGCGCCAATATATGCTATCTGTGTAGGTAGAGTTACCAAGCGTCCTCCTTCAGGAGGATTTGTCCTCAATTTTCGAGAAATATCTTCTCTACGCCCAAATGTCCTTCGTTTTGGCAATTTGTCCTCCTTTTTAGCTTGAAATAGTAAAAAAAGGGCGACGTGATGGCCTAAACGGCATACGACGGGTGTTGTGGATGTGGAATCGGAAAAATAACCTTTTTTAAGTCAACACCGATGATATAAGGTGAAAGCGGGTAGGTCGAGAGTAAAATCGGAAAAATAAACTTTTTTATTCAACACTGATCATATGAGGTGAAAGCAGGTATTTCGGGATTCGAATCTGAAAAGGGACCTTTTTTTAGTCAACACAACAAAGTAGGCACTATAAATATAAAATTCTCCCATTTCTCGTCCGCTGTAGTTACTTTTGCAGCCTGTTAAAGGTGTTATCCTTTCCGGATCTCAAAATATGGCAACCCTATATGTATAGACGTGTGAAGATGAAAAAGTTCAAAATAGTGATATTCCAAATAGCGAGAATTGCAATTATGGCGGATCATTAAAAATACCATTGGCTTCACAATAATGAAGCATTCAGAATAGCGGGTCATTCGGAATTACGAGTTACGATTAGGGTTAGCTCGGGCTAGGATTAATCCGTTTTATTTTGTATGATTGTTAACATCTACCTTGCCTTAGCTACAAAACTGTACCACGTACACGAATCCGAAAAATGTATCGTTCGTCCTCCACTGTCTAATCGTATCTGCGGCCTTGCTATCCTCGGTTCCATTGCGCAGCTCCATTTCCCACTCAGTCACTCTCGGATTTGATCCAACGAATACTAAAGCCATGTCTGTCGTTGGCTGCTCACCAACAACCACTTGGATTGGTTCAGGATCTGAATGGCCAACATATAGATACTTCAGTGGATGAGATGTTTTTGGGATGCTAATAATTCCATCGAGAATAGTATGCTAGGCATGAAGTTGAATATTGCGCTACATACGGTATATCCATGTAATGTGGATGATAATAAATAAGGGAGTACATGAACTAGCTCTGTGTCATTGGTACGAATGTAAGAATAACTGGAAATATCCATAGACCAATGGCTTCATAGCTCGCTGCACACTATATGAAGTGTTAGTTTGTCTTCAAAAACGACGTACGCCAAATTTGAATTCATTCTAACCGGTAATCGCGGATTTCTTACAGTTTGAAAATTTTAAATTTACTGGAAACTGCCAAATTTTTTTTCTTCAAATTTTTCCGTCAACGCCATGAAATCTTTGAGCTGTCTTCAAACACGATGCAAAACAAACCCGTAGAAGTGGAGTTATTTGAGTTTTTCTTTGATAATTCTGGGATTATCCTTGACCGGTTGGAATGAATTGAAATTTGGTTTGCGTCGTTTTTTTAAGGCAACCTAACGATTTAATCACCTAGCCAGCAAGATTCAGGAAAAACAGTTTTTTTTTAACAGCCCTGTTCAAAGAAAGAAAGCAGAAGGTCAACTCTACGTCATTCTTCCCGCGTATCGTAGGCTCAAACTTGCTGATTCAACGTATATCCGCCACTACACCCGCTTTCGAACCAGACTTTTGATAACGTAATATTACCAATAATGCGCAAATATTAATTCAGTAAGGCTGGTGCGGGACAAAGTAATTGTAAAAGCTACGATTGGGGGTGCGTCGTAAATCAATCAAGTTTTTACAGACGCGCTACAGCGACAGAAATTAGGGAGCCACTGCAATTTAATTTCGTACTAAGTTTGTTTGGACTATTCCACGCCAGAAAAAGTAAAAAATATGCTATTGGTGTATACGAACCAGGCTATTAATTTTGATTATTACTTACATGTGTGGGCTGTACAGTTTTCAGTTATCACATTTAGATCATTTGTTTCCACAGTGATGTCGTACAGAGTATCGGGATTCAAGAACGATACCTGCAGAGTATAATAAATACCAATATACGCTTATCATATGTTGGCGAAGAAGGCAACGACAGCATACTTGTTGTCTCATATCTCATCAGTAAGGGGATTATTTTTGACATAAACAATGACAGATTTTTGACCTAAAAATTGAAAATACTGATATTTTGTGACAGAAAAAACATAGTTTGGACAAATGTTTAACTGTAAAGAACTCGGGCAGGTAAATTACACATTTGTGTACAAAAAGAACCAACCGATCGGCTTTATACAGTTGATGGTTAGGCAACGTGTAGCTGCCAGAGATTGAGCGGATTTGAAATTTCTATATCCTAATCCAATCAAATCCGAAACTCCAAATCCTAATGAAAATCCTAATCCACAACTTTTGTATATTCAAATCCATGTCCAATCCTAATCCGATTCTAACTTGAAATTCAGTAAAAATGCTAATTTATGCAAGGAAAGAACTGGAAATTTTTCTCTCACAACCAACAATTCTCTTAAATTAAGATAACTTAGCATAGGGCTGCACCGCTCATGTTCATTGGCACTGAGTGTACCATGTACCATAGTGCAGTGTACCATAATTACATTACTAACTGATGTGAGTAATGTTTGTCGCCATTCGCCACACGACATATCAATCTTCCAGAAAATCGGTAAATCCAATCCCAATCCTATTCCATTCAGAAAAAAATCTCTAATCCTAATCCAATCCAAATCCGACAAAATTTCTTGAATCCGGTTTTAAAAAATCCTAATCCTAATCCATGCTCATCTCTGATAGCTGCCCAAGATTCCACTCGATCTCCGAGCATTCGCTTCATTTATTTAAAATTTAGACCCACGCGTCACTCAAGTACATTCGCTGTTAAAATTACATCACTATTTTGGCGCCTGTTGTTAAATTAATTGACTCGTTAAACCCATGCTCAATCGACTCTATCATAATATTAGCACCGGTGATCCATTTGAAGTTGTAGCAATTACAGGCTTATGCAGAGAGACAGCGCGATAGTTATTTGAAACTATCCACCAGACCTTATCCTGCTCACAAGGCGTAACGTACTCTAAATCATGCTTGCCTACCTGTGTAAAGTTCGTTGTAGTATTGAATACGTAGCCGATCATTGGCGTGCTGTGTGTCGGCATTACGCGAATGCTGTAACCCGTGGCATTTTCAATGCTTCCAAATTCTATTTTGATCGAAGATTTGCTTTCAATTGTAATGTCAGCGCCGCATGATGATGCTGTTGCGATATTGAATGGGTGAATTCACTTGAAAATTGCAGAATATATTCGAAAATATCGTACGCATTTAACATTTAAAGTGGATTCAATTTCTTCGGCCACTAAGATCGAATGATTTAACATTTGGATCATCGCATTAGTCTGAAAACAGCCCGTAAACTAGAGTGATATCACAACTAAGGCCTGGGCCGCAATGATTCTAGTTCTCGAATCCCAATCGAGACAGGCTATCAATCGCAATGAACAGACGATTTTTCCTAGTACTGAAATTATACGGCCCGTGCCAATATCGAGATCGATTGTGGTAAAGTGGAAACGACATTTATGTAAATAGGGATTAATATACAACATCCTCACAAAGCGCAATGAAATTAGGTATTCTGTAACTCTCACAATATCAAATTAGGCCTATCCTTCAGTGATATGTTCATATTTCTATGCGGCGCTAAAAGGTACTTATATACTTAAACTTTCCATTCTGTTATGACCCCATAATGAATGATAGTCCAATTCTGTACTAGACCCGAAAGCTAATACTCGAATCGGGATCGACTCACTCAACTAAAATGGATTTTGACCAGCCCTAATTGCAACTTGCAAGACTGGTCATAAATTCGAATTCGGAAACCATAGCGAGCATAACTGATAGTGATGAATAAAAGAGTTGAAAGTAGCAAGATGTCGAGCGCTGGTGCTTGGTGGGAAGGGAATACCTTTATTGTTGACTGCATGGCCGTTCTTAACAATGATGTTATAGTTACTTATATGACACTGTCTAGGCTTACCATACGTCCTCTTTTAAGAGGATTTGTCCTCTTTTTTGACTTTTTTGAAAGTGTCCTCGGAGGACGCCTTTTTGTCCTCTTTTTTGAGATGTTGTCCTCTTTTTTGAAAATTTAGGTCAGATTTAGAGGAAATTGCGAGTGATATGCCGCAAATTAGCGCAGAAGTGAAGCTCCGGCGGGTATTTCGGAGGGAAAAGTGGTGATTTCAGCTCTGAGCGAAAAGAAGACCTTTTTTTTTTTTTTTTTTTTTTTTTTAGTCATCCACCTGGTAATGTGGAGTGAAAAACGTGTTTTTGAGCTCTGAGTGGAAGTGAAGACCTTTTTTTTTTTTTTAGTCAACCGATCATGAAGCGGGTGAAATTTACCTGTTTTTGAGAATTCTTCTCCAGTTATGCTTGACTGAAATTTTTGAAAAAGTGTCCTCTTTTTTCATTTCCGAAATATGGTAAGCCTAACACTGTCTCAATCTATGGTATAAGCCATACACGAACAAAGAATTTGCAATCATTGCAAGTTTTCTTGGACACGGAGTCAATCGGTTACTCACTGGGTACGCTTGTCTTGTGTCTATCATCGCTTTAGGGAATTTTTCACAATGACGGAAACAGTGTAAAATGTTTACGGCGTCGGGAGGTTGCCAACATTGCAAATACCTCCATACTTCAAGTTTCGCATATCCCACCACAAGGTGCACACTTGCCACTTGTCAAATGAGCACTGAAGATATGACGTGGTGTCAAATTAAAGTCGGAAGTGTGGTTTCATGGCTTCACCTTCTAATCCCATAATCGTCATAGGCCTCCATACGCTTTAAACATGATGTGATTTGAATTTAAAGTTAAAAGTATAAAAAGCATTTTCGCAGTAGCCATTTGCCTCTGAGAGCCACCGTATTGGAACTGTGGGTAAATGATTTTCACGAAAGTATAGCCATTTCAATACATTTATGGTACCTGTGCTCTACGGTCGACGTAATAACGACGACAAAGGGGGGTAGTACTGGTAACAAAATTTACCTGGACGCTGGACGTTGTCCGTTGAGCGCCGGGACAGTACACCTACTTGTCATAACTAAACCGCCATGGGTTGTTAGACACGGTTCCTTCACAATATCGGCTGCCAACTATATAAAATTTCTTTTCTGCCTTGAACGCGTCGATAAATTGCAACAGTGAAGTAAGGCCTAATGCTCAAAATTTCGCGAAGGGTCAAGAAGCTTTGACTAGTGAACGATATAACACAGAGATAGATATATTGCAATGGTACCTTTCGCGAAAATACTTTAGCTGCATTTCGAATTCGGTGACTTTATGAGTAAAATGACTGATGCCAAAATTTTATTCATAGTTTCAACTTTAATTTGAGAGCACATCATGCTTAGAGCGTTGTGACCGATGAAGCGTCTGGGATAACGAAATGTCACCATGATGTACGAGCTTTATAATCGCATTCAAAATATCGATAAATATCATATCAAGCATAAGTTACTACATCTCTCAAATTGAATATCTCAAATCTGTTCACATTCACACCAACCTTATCCAGCGCCAAGTTCGTCTACGCACATATCTAAAATATAAATGGTATTACCTGCTCTTGTGCCATCGGATTGTGTCGAGATGATAAGCAGTGCAAATATGGTTTGTCTAAACATCTTCATGCATCGATTTTAGAACCTTCACACATCCGGGAGTCTTCTATGAAATTAGTATGGTATGCGGTTGTTATATGCGCTCTCGACGTAGTTTTACGGGCAGAAGTAGCAGAATACTGCATTTCACGTATAAGTCCAAATTGTTTGTTCCGCTTTCAACTGCAACTGCCTCATCGCCTAAACTTACACCACCATCGATAAATTTTATCACAGAAAAGTCCCCCCGATGGTGTCTGTCGTTAGGTTATTTGTACAAATAAAATTTTACTCGATTCCTATTGTTTGAAAGGTAGTCAAACGAGTGTATGGTTACTTTCTGTGGGCACGTCGTTTACTTTAACTGAGATCATGTGGGGTCTTCATTGTACATTTTTTGAGTTGAGAAATACGTGTTCGTATAGCCCTCAAAAGATAAACGATAGTTCTTTTTTGCACGGTGCGACCTTGCTGCGTACACTTTCATTCTTGTTTCTGACTATGCTTTGTTGCCTTCAATATGACTAACCGTAAATATTTGAAGAGGCTCATGGACTTCAATGCCATTAGAAATATATTACTTTTATCTCATCGATATCTTGACCTTTCACGAACGGCAATTTATCTTAGCAATACTACCTTATGGACTTATTTGCAATAACATGGGGTATGATCTTATTAGATTAGTATATGCACCTCAAACTACTTCAGCATTCGTCTCCAGTTACTGAGCTGTTTTCGGCGAATTGGGATCCCCGTCTTTTGTCTGGCTGACTGATTCACTCGGTGACTCATGATGGTTACTGGCTACGTATACATGATGAAGTTTTTCGAAAATCTATTGGAATTATCAATCAACACGCCATCTATAAAAATATACGTAGCAGTACATTGATATCCAAACACGTTGGTACGACTTTTGATTGAATCCACTGCAAGACGACGAATTTCTTGTCGCATATGCAGACATTTAGATTATGGCAATATCTTTTGTAGGATCTATGTGTGTATGCATTTGTGGGTTATGTATGTATATTGTATACACTCAATATATTTTCTCGTGTGAGTGAGAAGACATAGCAGATGTTATTTCGTGTAACTGTAAACACAATTTCAAACAGCAGGGACAGAGGCTTTGTATTGCAGAACATATTTTGTAAACAACCTACAGCAATCGCGAACGAACAATTGCATAATATCATGCGTGGGGGTTTCCGTCCGCGAGCGGGGGACTTTCTATTCACTATTGGGATTGTAAAGATATATTTTGTCTCTGTTCCAACGTGTTGAATGTGGTAAATGAACGGCGTCCTAAGAACAACAATACTTTCATTTCAGTTCCGACTTTTGAGTTTTTAGTCGGAAATTCATCAGAAATCTAAGTGTCTACTGATATGACGTATTGCGCATGATTTACAACTGGAGCTCTCAACATTTGCAGCACGCGATATTAACTTATAAAATTACCATATCAAAATTATATGCCTACCCACACAATTCATTTTCACATTGTCTCTTACTCAATTGGACCACCCTGATGACTTGTTCTGAATTGAATTAGCTCGTGACGGATAGAGCGAGTACTGACAGCTGACTTGCTGCATTGTATAGTAATCAAAAGACGGGTGCAGGAAAGGCTGCGGTGACTGATCTACCCTTACTACCCTTGCAATCAACCGGTAGATGCCTTTCATTGAGCCCACCGACACCGATATAGAGTAATCGCATCTCGAAAACCAAAAGCAATGTCCAAGTTTCGAATTTTGGAAGTTATTCGAAGTTCTTCACGTGGTTCTAAACGCATGAGTTAATCGCGATGGCTCGATGATTCAAGAATTCGAAGTTACTGGTAAAATTTGCGTTAAATATACGAAAGCGCGTGTCTAATCAGTAATACCTGCCTCACATCAACATGATGCTTTGCTCTGGCTGATTATCGAAACAATTGTTATGAGAATTGCGACCATTGACGTAGCTTATTTAAGCATTTCGTAGAGCCAGTTTAGAATAACCGAACATATTCAAGCATTTACGCGACGCCGTCGCTCCATTGTGACATAGGGAACATACGTGTCGCCTACGTGGTCAAATTTTAAATTCGGCGACAAATTCTCATTCATGAAAAAACGGGCACGGCAGTCTCGGAACAAAACGATAAAATTGTTACTTCGAGCATTAGCTTGATATTACCAACGTTGGCGATAATGTTCGATATAGATTCGTTAGAGATGAATGGTATTGCTGGTTGAATTCGAATCCCTCGACAATGTAAATTCCCTCCCACTCATTAATAGCAGTCGCATCATGTAACAACATGCTTTTACAAATAGGTCGTAGCATATAGCAGATATTATTAACAGGCAGCAGTAGGGCTGCATTTAAAACAAACACTTTTAAAACTTGGTCCGGGGACTATACGAATATCCCCCGCTTGATCATTTTTAAAATTTGTCTTTGGATGTTTTTATCTTAAGCCTTGATTTCTTACAGACGATAACATCTGAAATTACAATACCGTTGTTCCCGGGAGTGGACAGCACATGGATGCAGTTCATAAAACAACAAAACAGTAAGGGTAAAACTTTTCAAAATATAAGGGATGAGAAATTGACTGAAAACAATGAACTTCTCCAAGCTGGCCGATCCAGAACATATACCTAATGTGCATGCATAAACCATACAGCAGACAGCTTTTTGTTCCTGGGACTTCCATCTTCAAAGTATACCGATGCTGGAGCGTACAGTTCATTCCAGTGAAAAGTGATATAAGTATAGGGTCTGTTTATGATAGTGGTCGGGAGCCCTTTCCGTCGAAAGAGCCATATTTATCCTATATTTTCAATTGTCAATGCCAATTCACTGTGACGTCGAAGATTCATGACTTCATGACTAAAATAAAACAAAGAAAACAACATTAAAAACTTCTTTTAGACAAGGGTCATGTTAAAACATGTTTGTTTTAAAATGATTTTTGTTTTAAATGCAACCCTAGAAACATATATAGACGGCTTCAAGTTAAGAAGATACTGAAATCATGACGAATGGCTACATCGTGTTACCCGTCTGCGGGCTAGTTTAACGAGTGATATGGGCAAAACATAGGATAATCGTGCCGGAATATGTACGTTATGGCAACTCCTTTTATTTCACTATACCGCTTAATAGCTTTCACTAACGCAGTTGTACGAATTTTCATTGCGTTGTAATTTTTGTTATATATCGATCTGAAAACGTGAAGACATGTAGGTGACCCCGGTGCAGATTGAATACAGCTTATATTTAGAAAGGCAATATGTAAGTGAACCGGATATTTCGGCTGACACTCGTTGTATCACCAAACGATTATTGATATACATACAATGTTCATTCGAATTTTCTACTATAATTTCAGACGGCTCCCCCGTTTGTTGATACGATTGTTGATATACAATGTTCTACTGAACTACGCAGATTCGTGACCGCATGCTCTGCACTTATACACTCGCAATATGTCGTATTAATATATTTCCCTTGAAATCCAAGCGGCGATGAAATACTTTTATAACGAAATTTTAAACACTTCGGAGAAAATGACAATTGACACCGAAAATTGAAAACGGCATTTTCTGGTATTGTATTTGATATAGAATTATGTGACATGGCGTTACAAAGCAGATGTATTGCGTATATTATTTACAAAGCAATGATTTCGCATGTAATAACATACAATCAACATGTAACATCGTGTCGTATTTGTTGAAGTGCAAGCGCAATAAAACCAGAGGTGATTATTAAAATGTGATCATTGTAAACATGTCTGCCGTTATCATTTTGACGACCGCATATATATACATATAGTCGTTTCTTGGCGATGATTTACTCGGTGAAAATTATTTATAGATGGGCATTGGTCAGTCAGAATTATATCGCGATTATAAAACCTACGTGCATATATACCCCCCTACGTTCCTACGTGCAAGCATCATTTGGATTAAAATGTTATGTTTGATTTGTAACGTGATGTAAGCCTGAGGTATAGGTACTTATTTCGTATAACACGGGTGTGGATTCCCACTCATATATGATCGGTGATAAACGGGTGTGAAGACACACATTTTTCGCTAAAAGTGCAGGTTCCCATTTGCATTCTAAATTTCCAATGGGGATTAGCGATTCTTTATGTTGACGATCGGTGTTTCGAAATACTCGTCGATAGGGCGGGTCATCGATTTGGTTCCTGTTTTCGCCCCATCGTTACATGTCTGGCTGTGCGTTGCTTGTCAAAATACCTATTTTCATGGGTCATGATTCGACGACTGGAAAGTCAGAAAATAACGTAGATAATGCTGAAGTGCAATGAATATTTTTATTAGTTATAATGGCAGTAATTGCGATGGGTAGATTTCGTCTTTAAATACTACGCTTCATGTCTCGACGTCTTCAATTACATAATTTCATAAAAAGTAATTTTGAATTATTTAAAAATATTCTATAGCTCAGTGGAAGAATTGACAACGGAAACAAGCAATAAACTGACTTATCAAACTGTAAAACGAATAATGAACATTGTGAAACTATTGAATATCATTTAATTTAGCTATGTACAACTACCATTAGGCGGTATATATCTTGTTCACGGCCGTAACGCGCCGCGAACCCTCCAGTAGAGAGGGCAAGCTCAACGGGCCCCAGAATGACTTCAATAATTAACACAAATTAGTGAATTTTGTAGCGGAAATGAGTGAACTGTATCGACCATTGCAACTTGCGAAAGAGCGCGGGCCTATCTCAATATCGGTTTTAGCCAGTGATTAGGAAATGGCGGGTGCTGAAATATTCGACACCCAGTGCGGTACAAGCCTTTTCGGCGACGCGCATTGCCGCGCCAGGACACTGGTATTTTTTTAACCAACATGCAACGCCGTAAAATTCGCAGTCAATAGGACTGGTGGTGATGGTGGTGGTGGCGATGAATGACAATTTGCTACATCAACTCTACGCAACTGCATTTGCCTGCGGTGGATTTTTGCTGTAAGTTTTATCACATTGGAAAATATAGTCAGCAGACATGATACAAATGCCATACTATTGGTACTTAGGGTTGCATTCAAAACCAAAATCAATTTAAAACAAACGTGTTTAAAACAAGGCCCTTGTTTAAAACGTTTTTTTTTACGACGCCACATATATGCAATTGTGACGTCATAGTGGATTGGCATTGATAATTGCAAATATAGGGT
Source organism: Botryllus schlosseri (assembly GCF_051294905.1). Classification (NCBI taxonomy): domain Eukaryota; kingdom Metazoa; phylum Chordata; class Ascidiacea; order Stolidobranchia; family Styelidae; genus Botryllus; species Botryllus schlosseri. The sequence continues at coordinate 18,056,015 of NC_137245.1, read as the reverse complement.
AAATAATAGCTCCTTTGACGCAATATCTACTTACTACAGCTGTTAAATCGACTATTTTGAGGGTTACAACCATTTCATATCGTATACGTCGGCGAAAACGGGTCGTAATCGTCCGTAGGCTCATACAACATGTTTTCTGGAAAGTTTTACACTGTTATGGCATAATTCTACAACTTAAAAACACAACTTTTTTAAAAGGCTTTTGTGAAAAACACTGTTTTAAAGAAAGTGTTTTCAACATCCATTTATTTTAAATGCAACACTATAGGTACTGATAATTACAGTCTCACTCTGATTAATTCTGCCAATCTATAAACTACCCTTCTACTATAGAACTACACTTATACTAGAACTATACAAAGATTCAAAATTAATGAGTCACTGATTTCGTTTCTAAGGCTGTGGAAGTAATCTACTGAAAACAGTAACATGAGCGTTGAGCAATCAAAGAAAAGTAGCGTGCAAGTAACGTGGAATTGTGTAACCTACACAACTGTATATTCTTGGTGACTTCATTTGATATTGTCTTCAAGCTGCTTATGTTCGAATAACCGTTTGAGAATGACGTCACGGAAATGTTCGTGTATGCCAGTCTATCTGCTACAGTTGCGTCGTTGTTGCTCCATTTCGTCTGTCCGGAGAAACCCAAAAAATGGCTTTCCATCCACAGCATCCCCTTCGCTGATCATCATGAGCCATGTTATCAGATGATTCTACCCTCTCTCTTCTCATTTGCCTGCGTCGATCCGCAGCGTGCCTTGCTTGGTAGCGCCTTTCACGATCGTGAACATTTAATCTTCGTTGCCACGGACAACAGCCAGATTCGTCACGAATATTTGCATCGAGATTATTTTCTTCTTCGCGCTGTCGCATCTCTGTATCTCGAATCCTGAAGACGGCTCGCCAACACGAAAAGCAGGGTGATGAGTTTTCTATGTTTCTTTCGTTCATCACTTCAAGTTGGGCGTACCAATGTTTCTGATAAAGATTTGATTTTGGTTTGCGCGCAACAATAATCAATCGGCATTACGCAATCAATATTCAAACTGCCGGTAATAGGTTACATTTTTAAAAGAAGAGAACATGCAGAGAATGCTGAGTGGCATGCATAATTACGCAGGCAATTATACTATATTATGCACCCTTTGATACTACAGACATTTTTGGGGCCTTCAGACCAAACTATTCATACTGGACTGGCTCGGATCGAGTCGGAATGTCCTATATACGTTCAACAGTCTATTTTATGGTAATATTTTGTATCAATTCCTGGAAAACTCGTATCTATTTCAATGTAATTTCCTCGGGTCAAAGCCGCCGACTTAGGTCGGCATATAGGTCCTTAATAAATAGACCCGCATGTCTGCACCATTCAATGATATGCTAGCAGCAGAATGTTACGAGTAATATGAGTTATTACTTAGTAGAAGGGTGGAGGGTCACAATGCAGTTCTACTTCTATGTACTTTGCGGTTCATTATATGCGCCCTTCTTATTTTCACATTGGATTGGATGAGCGAATAAATTTGTAGAACAGGAACGATATGTGCTGATGATAAAAGATATACGTCGATGGGGCAGTTGCGACCGTTGAAATAGGCGGTGCCAGGTGGCCCCTTGATGTTTTGCGCGTTTTCGTTCTAATACACATATCATTAAGTCTTCTCTCGCTCTGAATGTCTCCCATGACCTCGATTTCGATTCTTATATACGTTTGCAATTACCCACATAGAATCATTGCACTCTTGCAGTCTTGAGTTCTATCTGTAATCTGCATAACCTCATCAAGTTTAAGTCGGATACTTCAAAATGGGCTCCCAACTACGCTACGCGATTTAGACCTCAAGACTTTTTATTGATTGAGATGAGAAAACTGCATGTCACGGAGTATGTTCTAAGAAGCAAAATATGGGCTAAAATACGACCAAACCGTTATGTGCCTGCATCGAAATTAATCATGGCAAGCAATCATTGGAGTGTCATGTGCGATGGCAAATGTTTAGACCTAGAAAGCTGCACAATTGGCTATTCCAATTCAGTTATGAAATCTGTTTTGAATAAGAATAAAAATTGCAGAATTCAGGTGCATTCTAATTGATTTGTTGTTGACACATACTCATTCTTCCAAGTGATTTATTCTGTGCCATTCTATTTATTCTTTTCTGTGATTGCAGACGTCATCGATATGGATTCATAATGGTTGATGTACCAACCAGACATGGGGTGATTACTTCATGAATGTAATCGATTGCGATTACGATTACTTCTGAATCACGCGATTACGATTACGATTACAGCAAAATCAGGAAGTAGTCGATTACGATTACGATTACATTGGAAAAGTAATCACGATTACTCACGATTACATTTATTTTGCATGGTAGTAGTTATATTGGAAGACAATACATGGATTGCGCTGAAAAGGCCTAATGATATAACAGCTGTATTTACAAAAGATGGGACATTTCTCTGTTACGTACGGTTTATCCCACACAACGTTTTGCATTCTTGCCAGGACCATAACTGCCACACCCCAAATTCCCCAATAGGGTGGGGAGAGTGGTTGGGGAGGGTACTCAAAAGTATTTCGTAAACCAACATAAATTATAAGAGTATGTTCGATAGATTTCATTAACTTGGAAATTCTCTTTGAGCGATTTAAATGTCTCTAGATAGCTTGATTTGAAAATGCATACGTCTCCCCCACAAGAAATAAGGCTTGTATAATTCATTAGTAATAGGCATTTCGGTGCCAGTCAATACCGCTCCTCGACACATCAAAAGACATGTGCAGTTTCGGCCAACATGAGACTCCACGAAGTGTGCTACTAAAGAAAGACATTGGCCGAAACTTAGATAATGTGTCCATTGTCAATAGCCGGGCTGGGTGGGCGTCACTAACAGTCTATTCCTTTCAATCTGAGCCCAGGATGCAAATGCCACCCGGGCACCCACAGAGGATTAGACATGAAAATTCGTGCGTGCGTCTCACGCAAGTTTTTCTTTTATTCTGCTATGTTTGGGCCACTACAATCAATATCTTTTGGTTATATAACAGACCGGAGGTCGCGAATTAACAACATACAATAATCCTGATTCTAGCTACAACCCACGCTAACATGGTATATAAGGCGATGGCTATGGCGGCAGGTCCAAATGTTCAATAAAGAATTGTGAAATAGCAATTGGCAACCGTTTTGAGTATAATAATATGAGAATACGAGAAAGTGAACTTAACGTTCTGCCTTCAAATTGATGCAGATAATGTAATGCACGCTTCCATTACGAAAACGGCAAAACAACGGCTCGGTTATGATATATATCAGCACTCAGCAGCTGTTGATTTTATTGCTTCGTTGTGGAAACCGTAATGTTTTATTTGACGAGTACAAAATTTCAAACCTTTGTCTGGTGTACGTTCGTATCATATAGGCCTACTGCTCGCGAAGCAGCACGGTTAAACTGCAATTGACTATAGAGTTAGAACTATTGCATTCAATAGTTTAACTAAGCAGAACCAAACATCAATACAAAAGTTGCTATTTGAACTTAGGCTGAGAGGTGATTAATTATCCTGTTGCGAAGTAGTGGTGTCTGAAATGTATTGATAACCCGATATACAGCACGGTGGGTTTTCTTACAATCACACTAATGTACATCGAATCTCTATTTACTATGTGTGGACCTGGACACTTCCTACGCAAAGACGAGCAAAGCTAATAGGCTACCTCTGACGTAATAATGACCAGTGGCATTTCAAACCAGACGTTTACGCTCTGAATAACTGGTATAATATCTCTTCCTTGTTCACGAGTGTTCAGTTTATGTCACAGTCCTTGTACGAATAAAAAGTAATCGTTCTTTCACAAAGAAATCGATTAAATGTGGGAAGTAGTCGATTACGATTACGATTACTTCGGGGTTTTTTCGAATGTAATCGATTGCGATTACGATTACTTGAAAATGCTGTAATCGTCGTAATCGATTACGATTACTAATCGCGATTACCCCATGTCTGGTACCAACAGTTGCCAATTAATAAGAAATTCCGTTCCGTTATATTCCAAAATCTTTACGGCAATTTTACAGAATGGCGATGCAATAATCCATTTCTTACGGTGCTGTGCCATATTTCGCCACGGATTCGAGTAGCCTAATCTTGATAACCAAGATCTATGAAATTTTAGACAGTAAAATTCATGGCTTTGCTCACCATCATGAAGAAGTTTTGAAACTTGCGTCGGTATTACTGTTGTCGGTGTTATACTAAAGCAGAGCTGACGAACCTTTTTGCTATGCCAGGCCGCTGTCCATGCCCATTTCCAGTGAACCCCGGACTAATCTATTCATGTATATCGGCTTTATACGTACCGAAATGGCGAGTGGTTATGTCATAGGATTGGTTATGGTCGCGCGTGGCGCAAATATTGTTCAGATTCACGAATGTATTTTGTTATTAATATTAGTAGTTTCACATATTACTATGAAACATTTATCCTTTCTCAGCCCATGTGATCTGATTTACCGGTAGAGTTGATGGAGGGGGCGATTTCGAAAATTTAGGGCAAGTTATAAATGATGATGCATCTTAGGAAGGGCCAATTGTAATTAGTCACTTTGTTGCATGCTGTTGTTTCTTGACCTCCCATCAGAATTTTCGGCATATAGGGAATATATTGGAATCGCCCAAACGTACCAGAAACAAATTTTATTTCGTGAGGAGCACGCGATTCCGAGTTGGTATTTCTATATGGAGCGTCCTTTTTTCTCTGCGGTTCGCATCTGTACCGTGTTGCTCAGATTGCAAAGGGCGCTAGCCCTATATTTAAAAAAACGAAGTCGCATGAAATCGCGCCTAGCGCGGAGAAAAAAAATCAAGGTTAATTAAAATCTCTCAAAAATTCGGGAGTCAGTTCGTAAATTCAATTGGCATGTCGACGGCCGCCAACAAATATTAATTGAATTACGTGTGGCGAGATACCGCAGTGGTGCAATATGCAGCTTCAACACCAATGGATTGCGTGTTCAAATCCGGTCTAGGTTGACTCCAGAATTCCGACTTAAGTGCTACAGGTTTATTTAGGCCCCCTCGCCATCTGATCCGAGTAAGCGGGGTTTTATAATAGGTTTACCATACGTCGTCTTTTAGGGGGATTTGTCCTCTTTTTTCAATAAATAGAAAGTCACCTCTGAGGACGCGTAAATATCCTTTTTTTGATTTATTTTGTGCTCGTTGTCGATAAAAAGTAATAAAATGCGATCAAAAACTCGATCCATGTCCATTGTCCAGTCCATGTTTTGGATCTCACCAAACTAAAATGGACGGTTATACTTTGCTCGGTTCATTCCAAAAACATGATGCATTATTGCGAGACGACCAATCACAATTGTTACCACGGTTCTGACGGGCGAGTGATGTCATTTTCTGTTTTTAAGGCATTATTTGTACTACGTTGAAAACGATGAAGAAATCAATGGAGTCAACGCTTACTGTCGAAGCTATCCTTTTTGTTTTGAAATTGGTCCAAGTAAATATCAGTCCTCTCTATTATCAGTTAGTTACAACACTACGGATCTGTCCAGAGAGGGAGCTGAATATGCTCTCGCTTCCCTTCGACTTTTGTATTTTGAACATTTTTGCCATCATACATGGGCCACGTGTGAGCATGTCAGTATTGTCGCCTCATTCTTCATTACTTTGTCCACGCTACATACCTGAAGCCTACTACATGCGTGAATTACAGGCAAGATGCGAATGCAGTGACGTGAAACTTCTTGCGGACGCGACATAAAATTACCAAGTTAGTATCACAGGTTTATTTAAACGATTTTGTTAATTCAACGATGGAATAAATTGATGGATAAATGGAATAAATTAGTATGAGCGATATGGATGAATTTGATGTTGTTTGGTAGGGGTGAACGTATTTCTGTAAGACTCTGCGTATGGGTTATAAACATCCATCTAAAGTAAAGATGAAACGTGAATCAGGATTAGAACTATAATCTCGAAATATCTAGCTTACCAAACGGACATGCGCAATCACGAGTCCAATTGCTAAAATCAAGACCAATCCAATTCCAACCACTAACCACCACCATTCAAAATTCGCGGGCGGAGATGCTGTAAAACGACATCAATGCAGTTTATATATATACAGAATTATCATGACAGCATTGTGACCCACTGGTGACTAGTATTTCTTTCGTCTGTCCTGTACCAGCTTCGTTAGACGCTGCAATAGAAAATCTGTAGCTTTTACCTGGCTCCAACGCATCAAAGACAAGTTCTGTCCCATTTGTTTTCTATGAAAAATAAATATGACTGTAAGTTTGATTTTTGTCGTACAAAAAATATCCCAATTTTCAAAACTTTCACATAGTTTATAAACAACATATTTTATTAGATATAAGTTGAACGGGAACCAAGTAGCTATAGTGGAGACGATAGGGGCTTGTGCATTATGATGTCATAAATTGGTATTACATCAAATGTAGCTGTGACGTCATGACATTGCTAAAAAAATACCCCTACTAAATTTTCATTTGTGCCTCCAAAGTTTTCATCCTGGCTACCTAATAAATAAAGATAAACAAACCTTGTCGATTGGAAATTTTTTTGTAGATCTCTTTCGCGTGTTGTTGATTTCATCTAGCGACGCTAAATACGTTGTCGCTCCCCGTACTGGCGACCACCACGCTCTTAATGAGTTCACATTTGTAGCGTAGTAAAAGTGCTCAATACTTGAAGGTACTGAATAGGTTTAGTCGAGTTAGTTCGTGTCAAACATTATGTCTCATTTCACATACACGTATAAACTGATGTGCAATTCTGCTCCCCGGGTGGTATCGTGCAATATAATACTCGAATGCAAAACTCATGTGATCTACCGAATTCCAGATCATCAGATTCATAACTCGTTTTTGTTGCTCTTGAAATAAAATAAAATAAGATTATCCAATGTATGATTCAAGACACCTGTCGAAATATGACACAGATATTGCCGCGCAGAAAGCTTTTCTCTCCAAGTTACAGATTGGATCTAGATTTTTTATTGCTTCTCTAACCTCTGTTCGTTGAATAAATCGTAACCCGTTCCACGAAGCGTAGTGTGAAAGGCGATTCCCATGTACGATTTGCTCCAGGTAACACGAATTGAAGAATTACTTGCGTCAACTTGTCTCATGTACGGCGAAGCAACACGATCTGATATGCGAAAAAAATTAGGATTACCATATCTTGGAACCGGGAAAGGGGGGTACTTTTTCGAAGTATTCATACTTGCAATACTGCAGTAAAATCCGGAAAAAATGGTAAATTTTCACGAAATTGTCGTTGGTTGACTAAAAAAAGGTCAATGCTCCGGCTTAACTCCCGAAATACAGTTTTTCTTTCAAAGGTCGTCACTTACCTTCTAACCACGAATTTCCTATTTAGCGTAATTTATGCCCATTTTTACTCAAATCTATCCATCATTTTAGTTCTAAAAGCTGTGAAGGAGGACGAATTGCCAAAAAAGAGGACATTCAGGTGTCCTCGGAGGACAATTTCAATAACCTGAAAAAGGAGTACAAATCCTCCTAAAGTAGGTCGTATGGTAACCCTATACGTAAAATAGCATTTTGTTTTTTGATGAACACTCGGAATAGCCGACAATTGATTAACTGTATGTGGAAACTAGGGATGGCGCGAACCCTGGTCAGGTACGGTTCGACGACGTCAAGTGACGTCACATTGCAAATTCCAATCACTGATACAATGTATAATATACGTGATTGACTACAGAGATAGATACAGTAACCACTTGGTTACAGAACAATTCCACAATTACAAGTGAGACTTTGTTCGAAGGTCAACCTTATCGACTAGAATGAGTATATCTAAATCAGGGCCGGCCAACCCGTGGCCCGCGGGCCACATGTGGCCCGCGAGCAGGTTTTGAGTGGCCCGCGAGGTATTTTCCAAAATTTCTAATATCATCAAAAATGGATTGCACAGATTTTGAGCTTGCAAGGCCAACCAAAAATTTGATTAGTCTGGCCGCAATACTTGAGATGTGATGACTAAAATATCAGTTCCGACGCATTGACAGATCCATCAGCCATTCACATATTGGTTAGATCTTCGTACACTACAATAAAGCAGAATAATTTGCGATAGATTTATCAAAGGGAAAAATTTTCTACGAGCTTAGCGCAATATGTTTTCACTCGGTTCTTGTTTTTAATATTGTTGCCCTTTGCTGAAAATGGAAGAACACCTAATGTATCATATTGAGTCTATAACTATATTCGCGATTACTAGACAAAATGTCGTTTAACATATGCGACCTTGCGTTTGCGCTCGCAGTGAGACCGTCCACCGTGAAACCTAGGCACGAAATGATTGACGCATGTTGGTCACAGCTTTCGATATCGATATGTCCATGCGCCGAATAGCGCAGTCCTCGCAAACTTAGTCCAGCGATATACAGTAGGCCCGCAATAGAGTCAAGTGACAATATTATTGACCTATGAACTTCAAAAAAATTTCGCGCTTCGCGCGGATTGTGGCCCGCGCAAAAGTTCGTCAATCGAATGTGGCCCTTTGGCCGAAAAGGTTGGCCAGCCCTGATCTAAATTATCCGATTTTTTCTCCTGATTTCGCCAATATACTTCTTTCGGAGATATCGAACTATGCAAGTCGCAAAATGCCACGACTGGCAAAACACGAATCAGTGACGTCTAATCGATGATGACTCCTGGATCTGTGGTTGTGTTATATCCAGTGTGTACCGAAGTGGGATTATGTCTGTAGAGGCTATGGAGTCGACTGGTAGTGACACAGTGACTTTTAAATCTGATTACGACACTATTGAGGAATTAACATATGAAGCTAAGTCATTGAACGGAAGCCTAATTAGTAGTGGTCCTCATTTGGTGACAGATCCGTTTGAGAAAGCATTTTGAAGAGCAAGTCGACAAGATATAGCGTAATGGTAAAGCGCCCGACTTCTTGATCGGTAGGTCGTGGCCTCGTGGGTTCGATCCCAGGCCGGGTCAGACCAAAGACCTGATTAGTAACACTGGTATCCATGACTCCCATGCTATTACTGGGATAGCATGGAGGGGTGGTGTAAGACTTAGAAAGCCCATAGAAGGCTATATCTGCACCATCCTTGCCCAGCGGCATATGCACATCATGCACTCATGGTATGCACATTTCATTTACAAAATTGACCGAATACAAATAACGAAACTAGGGGACTGCACGTAGTTCGGCGGATCTACCTTTTAATCTCATTGCCTGGTGAAGCGATGGATGACCTATTTGTATAATGTCTGTCACAATTAGAAAAGCTATGAAGCAGATGATTCAATTTCACGTGACTTGCGATCCTGAAATAGGGTATCCAAATAACCTTATATTACGACCAGCGGGTCAGACCCGGCCAGCGATGGTGCACGGCAGGGGTGTCAAACATACGACCCGCGTGCCTCATCCGGCCCGCCAGACGATTTCATCCGACCCGCGAAGGAATTCCGAGTATATTGAAAAATGCATGTAACATTCAGCACATTTCCTACAAATGCTGAGATTTTTCGAAATAAATACTTCCATAAAACGTCCTTCAATACAACACATGCCGAGTATGTTTATAGGCCACATTATAACTACCCGACTGCGGTGTTGTGGTTTCTAGTCACCACTTGGAGCAGTTAGCTGACATTGACACCCAACTCCGAGAAGGCAAGAAAGTGCGAATTCATTTCACTGACCAAAAACAAGTTATTCACAGAAGCGAAAACGCCAATGCGAAACCATTATGTGAAGGTTACATTGAAAATATAATAGAGGTCCCCAACCTCGAGAGAAACCCGAATCGCCATTTAATAATATTAAGCAAATTGCAAAGTTCGCGTTTACAGTTAAATATTTTGCATTTCTCACAACGCGTATGCAGGATTGACGTCATCATATCACTAAATCGAAGGGAGCATAGAATTATGCCAACTTATATCATCGTTAAAAGAGCCACTGCTTTATCTGTTTATAACTGTATTCAGTCCCCTAATCATCGTATTATTGTTAATTCCACTGTATGCGAATAAAGGTGCAGCTATAGCTGAATAGAACCCCAATGATCCGTACTATATTGCAATGTACTTTCGTGTATATAGGCTGGTTAGTGAATTATTCAAATGAAAAACAATAGCATGAATTTTGAGGTGTTTTGGGATTGACGAATTCTGGTGCGTCCCGCGAGCGATCTGAAGTGCTGAATCCGGCCCGCGACGTCAGTGGAGTTTGACACCCCTGGTGTACGGTGTTACATGATATTGTGACCCGCGGCCACAGTCTGCCTGAATCCACCACTACTTGCTTACCGCGTCTAATTATAGTCACTGTAGGTTATTCTTTAGTTCTTTGTTTGAAGTTCTTAGTCACGTGACAGGTATTACTTTCCAGTTTTCCCTTCAGTCCCATGCCCCTACTCGAGCCGGAAAAATACGTAGTGATCGAGGTGAAATTTAAGCTGATTGATGCATCGAATTAAAGGCGGAACCGACTGGATAATTTTCCCACCCCTACGGCAAAAATATAGAATTTTATTGAAAATACCACCATTGGAGTCAGTGCTCTTACTTTGTATGCCTAGAAAAATGCGTTGATCAGTGTTTGTTTTTGGGGTATTCATGGTGTTTGTCGACTGCTATGGTCATTTACACCAGGCCGATATTCTTCATATTTTCCGTAACTGCAGACTTATAGCACGGCCCACCTTTAGGCTTTTGTAAGACACCGCTGACGCGCATGAGGTGGCGAGGAGGAGCCTTGGTAAACCTCCAACACTTAGGTATCGGAATTCGGAAGTCGACCTCAGTCGGACTCGAACCCGCACCCATTGGCGTTGCAGCCGCGGATTATAACACTGCGCTATCTCGCCACAATTCCCGTTGACCAGTGTAATGTAAAGTTTGACCACATCACGGGTAAAGCTAAGCAAATCGTACCCTTAGTTTAATGAAATTGTCATAGCATTGCTTTCGGCTACTAATTTTTCAGTTAAAATAGGTTTCTTCATTTTTTCAACAGGTTGAAAAAATAGGGATACTATTGATTTTTCGAAGGCCCTGATGTATATATACTCCGAAGTAGAACCTACTTGTTCGAACGACTTCTGCAATCAACATCTTGTCGTTGTCGTCTCTGCGGCCTTCAATGAAATATGAGTTCCCGGGAGATAGACTTGATACTGTAGTTCGGGTGTTAGAAATGCTGATTTTTCTGGTGTCATCTGAACATGACTTAGAAATATTCCCAACTCAAATATTGAAAAGAAAGTAGGTAACTCACCTGCCACATCCTGGCAAGCCATGCTTGAATGAACAGATGTAGAATTGAAAAGAGAGATATGAATGGTCATCCCTGTCTTCCAAGATGTTTCTAACTCTAAAGTAGTTGCGTCAAGTAAGGTCATATTGTATCGAAACTGATTTTCAAAACAATGGGTGAGGTTGCCGATAAATCCGGTATTACAATTGCACAAATAACTCCCCAACGTGTTGATACAAGTCGAATTAACTGGGCACTGATAAGGATTCTCATTACATTCATCAGAGCGTGTATTTTCCGTGCAGTTGGCCGTTTCAACTTCACATTCGTCGATATCAACACAATAGATCTCATTTCCGGTATACCCTCCGATGCAAGCACAACTGTAACTACCACAGTTATTGATGCAAGTTAAATTGTCAGTACACGGGTCCGTTTTTTCTTTGCATTCGTCGATATCGATACAGTGGGTCTCATTTTCGGTATATCCCCCGATGCAATCACAGCTGTAACTTCCATCGTTATTGATGCAAGTTAAATTGTCTGTACATGGGTCCGTTTTTTCTTCGCATTCGTCGATATCGACACAGTGGGTCTCATTTCCGGTATATCCTCCAATGCAATCACATCTGTAACTTCCATCGTTATTGCTGCAAGTTAAATTGTCAGTACACGGGTCCAATTCTTCTTTGCATTCGTCGATATCGATACAGTGGCTCTCATTTCCGGTATATCCCCCGATGCAATCACATCTGTAACTTCCATCGTTATTGATGCAAGTTAAATTGTCAGTACACGGGTCCGTTTTTTCTTTGCATTCGTCGATATCGATACAGTGGGTCTCATTTCCGGTATATCCTCCGAGGCACTCACATATGTAACTTCCATCGTTATTGATGCAAGTTAAATTGTCTGTTGTACACGGGTCCGATTCTTCTTTGCATTCGTCGATATCGGTACAGTGGGTCTCATTTCCGGTATATCCCCCGATGCAATCACATCTGTAACTTCCATCGTTATTGATGCAAGTTAAATTGTCAGTACACGGGTCCGATTTTTTTTTGCATTCGTCGATATCGATACAGTGAGTCTCATTTCCAGTATATCCCCCGATGCAATCACATATGTAACTTCCATCGTTATTGATGCAAGTTAAATTGTCTGTTATACACGGGTCCGATTCTTCTTTGCATTCGTCGATATCGGTACAGTGGGTCTCATTTCCGGTATATCCTCCGATGCAATCACATCTGTAACTTCCATCGTTATTGATGCAAGTTAAATTGTCTGTACACGGGTCCGATTTTTCTTTGCATTCGTCGATATCGATACAGTGGGTCTCATTTCCGGTATATCCCCCGATGCAATCACATCTGTAATTTCCATCGTTATTGATGCAAGTTAAATTGTCAGTACACGGATCCGTTTTTTCTTTGCATTCGTCGATATCGATACAGTGGGTCTCATTTCCGGTATATCCTCCGAGGCACTCACATATGTAACTTCCATCGTTATTGAGGCAAGTTAAATTGTCTGTACACGGGTCTGATTTTTCTTTGCATTCGTCGATATCGATACAGTGGGTCTCATTTCCGGTATGTCCTCCGATGCAATCACATCTGTAACTTCCATCGTTATTGATGCAAGTTCGATTGTCTGTACACGGGTCCGATTTTTCTTTGCATTCATCGATATCGATACAGTGGGTCACATTTCCGGTATATCCTCCGATGCAATCACATCCGTAACTTCCATCGTTATTGATGCAAGTTAAATTGTCTGTACATGGGTCCGTATTTTCTTTGCATTCGTCGATATCGACACAGTGGGTCTCATTTCCGGTATATCCTCCGATGCAATCACATCTGTAACTTCCATCGTTATTGATGCAAGCTAAATTGTCAGTACACGGCTCCGATTTTTCTTTGCATTCGTCGATATCGATACAGTGGGTCTCATTTCCGGTATATCCTCCGATGCAATCACATCTGTAACTTCCGTCGTTATTGATGCAAGTTAAATTGTCTGAACATGGGACCGTATTTTCTTTGCATTCGTCGATATCGACACAGTGGGTCTCATTTCCGGTATATCCTCCGATGCAATCACATCTATAACTTCCATCGTTATTGATGCAAGTTAAATTGTCAGTACACGGGTCCGTTTTTTCTTTGCATTCGTCGATATCGATACAGTGGGTCTCATTTCCGGTATATCCTCCGAGGCACTCACATATGTAACTTCCATCGTTATTGAGGCAAGTTAAATTGTCTGTACACGGGTCTGATTTTTCTTTGCATTCGTCGATATCGATACAGTGGGTCTCATTTCCGGTATGTCCTCCGATGCAATCACATCTGTAACTTCCATCGTTATTGATGCAAGTTTGATTGTCTGTACACGGGTCCGATTCTTCTTTGCATTCGTCGATATCGATACAGTGGGTCTCATTTCCGGTATATCCTCCGATGCAATCACATCTGTAACTTCCATCGATATTGATGCAAGTTAAATTGTCTGTACACGGGTCCGATTTTTCTTTGCATTCGTCGATATCGACACAGTGGGTCTCATTTCCGGTATATCCTCCGATGCAATCACATCTGTAACTTCCATCGTTATTGATGCAAGTTAGATTGTCTGTACACGGGTCCGATTTTTCTTTGCATTCATCGATATCGATACAGTGGGTCTCATTTCCGGTATATCCTCCGATGCAATCACATCTGTAACTTCCATCGTTATTGATGCAAGTTAAATTGTCTGTACATGGGTCCGTATTTTCTTTGCATTCGTCGATATCGACACAGTGGGTTCCATTTCTGGTATATCCTCCGATGCAATCACATCTGTAACTTCCATCGTTATTGATGCAAGTTAAATTGTCTGTACATGGGTCCGTATTTTCTTTGCATTCGTCGATATCGACACAGTGGGTCTCATTTCCGGTATATCCTCCGATGCAATCACATCTGTAACTTCCATCGTTATTGATGCAAGCTAAATTGTCAGTACACGGGTCCGATTTTTCTTTGCATTCGTCGATATCGATACAGTGGGTCTCATTTCCGGTATATCCTCCGATGCAATCACATCTGTAACTTCCATCGTTATTGATGCAAGTTAAATTGTCTGTACATGGGACCGTATTTTCTTTGCATTCGTCGATATCGACACAGTGGGTCTCATTTCCGGTATATCCCCCGATGCAATCACATCTGTAACTTCCATCGTTATTGATGCAAGTTAAATTGTCAGTACACGGGTCCGTTTTTTCTTTGCATTCGTCGATATCGACACAGTGGGTCTCATTTCCGGTATATCTTCCGATGCAATCACATCTGTAACTTCCATCGTTATTGATGCAAGTTAAATTGTCTGTACATGGGTCCGTTTTTTCTTTGCATTCGTCGATATCGACACAGTGGGTCTCATTTCCGGTATATCCTCCGATGCAATCACATCTGTAACTTCCATCGTTATTGATGCAAGTTAAATTGTCTGTACATGGGTCCGTTTTTTCTTTGCATTCGTCGATATCGACACAGTGGGTCTCGTTTCCGGAATATCCTCCGATGCAATCACATCTGTAACTTCCATCGTTATTGATGCAAGTTAAATTGTCTGTACATGGGACCGTATTTTCTTTGCATTCGTCGATATCGACACAGTGGGTCTCATTTCCGGTATATCCTCCTATGCAATCACATCTGTAACTTCCATCGTTATTGATGCAAGTTAAATTGTCAGTACACGGGTCCGATTCTTCTTTGCATTCGTCGATATCGATACAGTGGGTCTCACTTCCGGTATATCCCCCAATGCAATCACATCTGTAACTTCCATCGTTATTGATGCAAGTTAAATTGTCAGTACACGGGTCCGTTTTTTCTTTGCATTCGTCGATATCGACACAGTGGGTCTCATTTCCGGTATATCCTCCGATGCAATCACATCTGTAACTTCCATCGTTATTGATGCAAGTTAAATTGTCTGTACATGGGTCCGTTTTTTCTTTGCATTCGTCGATATCGACACAGTGGGTCTCATTTCCAGTATATCCCCCGATGCAATCACAACTGTAACCTCCATCGTTATTAATGCAAGTTAAATTGTCTGTACATGGGTCCGTTTTTTCTTTGCATTCGTCGATATCGACACAGTGGGTCTCATTTCCGGTATATCCCCCGATGCAATCACATCTGTAACTTCCATCGTTATTAATGCAAGTTAAATTGTCTGTACACGGGCCCGATTCTTCTTTGCATTCATCGATATCGATACAGTGGGTCTCATTTCCGGTATATCCTCCGATGCAATCACATCTGTAACTTCCATCATTATTGATGCAAGTTAAATTGTCTGTACATGGGTCCGTTTTTTCTTTGCATTCGTCGATATCGACACAGTGGGTCTCATTTCCGGTATATCCTCCGATGCAATCACATCTGTAACTTCCATCGTTATTGATGCAAGTTAAATTGTCAGTACACGGGTCCGATTTTTCTTTGCATTCGTCGATATCGATACAGTGGGTCTCATTTCCGGTATATCCCCCGATGCAATCACATCTGTAACTTCCATCGTTATTAATGCAAGTTAAATTGTCTGTACACGGGCCCGATTCTTCTTTGCATTCGTCGATGTCGATACAGTGGGTCTCATTTCCAGTATATCCCCCGATGCAATCACATCTGTAACCTCCATCGTTATTAATGCAAGTTAAATTGTCTGTACACGGGCCCGATTCTTCTTTGCATTCATCGATATCGATACAGTGGGTCTCATTTCCGGTATATCCTCCGATGCAATCACATCTGTAACTTCCATCATTATTGATGCAAGTTAAATTGTCTGTACATGGGTCCGTTTTTTCTTTGCATTCGTCGATATCGACACAGTGGGTCTCATTTCCGGTATAACCTCCGATGCAATCACATCTGTAACTTCCATCGTTATTGATGCAAGTTAAATTGTCCGTACATGGGTCCGTTTTTTCTTTGCATTCGTCGATATCGACACAGTGGGTCTCATTTCCGGTATATCCTCCGATGCAATCACATCTGTAACTTCCATCGTTATTGATGCAAGCTAAATTGTCAGTACACGGGTCCGATTTTTCTTTGCATTCGTCGATATCGATACAGTGGGTCTCATTTCCGGTATATCCTCCGATGCAATCACATTTGTAACTTCCATCGATATTGATGCAAGTTAAATTGTCTGTACACGGGTCCGATTTTTCTTTGCATTCGTCGATATCGATACAGTGGGTCTCATTTCCGGTATATCCTCCGATGCAATCACATCTGTAACTTCCATCGATATTGATGCAAGTTAAATTGTCTGTACATGGGTCCGTTTTTTCTTTGCATTCGTCGATATCGACACAGTGGGTCTCATTTCCGGTATATCCTCCGATGCAATCACATCTGTAACTTCCATCGTTATTGATGCA
This sequence comes from Botryllus schlosseri, assembly GCF_051294905.1. Lineage (NCBI taxonomy): Eukaryota > Metazoa > Chordata > Ascidiacea > Stolidobranchia > Styelidae > Botryllus > Botryllus schlosseri. The sequence continues at coordinate 18,039,240 of NC_137245.1, read as the reverse complement.
TGTTAAATTGTCTGTACATGGGTCCGTTTTTTCTTTGCATTCGTCGATATCGACACAGTGTGTCTCATTTCCGGTATATCCTCCGATGCAATCACATCTGTAACTTCCATCGTTATTGATGCAAGTTAAATTGTCAGTACACGGGTCCGATTTTTCTTTGCACTCGTCGATATCGATACAGTGAGTCTCATTTCCGGTATATCCTTCACTGCAAACACAGCTGTAGCTCCCATCATTATTGATGCACGTTGCATTTCCGTGGCAGTTGTCCGTGCCGTCTTCGCACTCATCCAAGTCTTCACATTTATCACCTTTGTAGGTGAAGCCAGTGGTACAGCAGTAAAATCCCGGGTATTTCATTGAGTTCATTTCGAAACAAGTTTCGTTCAGTGCACACTCTGCAGAAGGGCATTTTAAATTGCTGCAAATCATTGATTCATTTCTTGTGTACCCGATGTCACAGTCAGGGAATGATTCACCATCTTCATTTGTGTAACAGATTTCGTTAACTGTGGGGTTGCAAACCTTTGGTGCTGAAATAAATGAATACAATTTTTTTGACTGGTTGGATGAATAATTCATGATATTGTAAAGTTAATATGTACAAATTCATATTATATTGCTGGCTATTGTGTCGAAGTTGCAAATAGACATCAGCTACCATTACTCCTCCTGGCGTAGGGCAATGATTTGTAACCTCTTTTTGTCAAGCACTGCGTGTCAGAGATTCCCGTTGTCACCCCCATATTAAAAGGGTTGCTTTCAAGACGACGAGGAAGAAGTCGGGGCATCTTTGTTTTATTTGTCCACCTGTGCTTGTGACTGGTAGATATGTAGCTACGACTGGAATTCAGCCGAAGGATTTATACTCCATTTATTCGTATAAAACTGTACTATTTCTAGGATTTTATCACACCCGTTTGATAGTACGTGCTCAGATAGATCGGGCTCTAGTAAATTGTACTGTACACAGCTCCATTTTACCTATGCGATGAGCGGTGCGCTGGAGTTGTATCGGATTTCGTATTGACGCTTCGTGTGATTGGTAAAATAACTGAAAATCTGGTATGGGCCTTGGAAACACATATTGAATTTTATTTTGCAAAAATAGCGACCGCCAAGTTATAAACATGCACAAACAATTGTCATTACAGACAATGATTAAACGATATTATTCTCAAAATTTTGATGAAGAATTATTCCAATATTTTTATTCTATAACGAGAGACCAAAATGTTTGAATCCGGCCCGCGAGGCAATTTGAGTTCGACACCCCTGCTATAAACAATTCACAAGGTTACGAATCACAAGTCAATCTTACTTTTATATTTTTGACTCGAGTCAAGTCGAACAATTTTCAATTCACAACCGAGTAAAGTTCGAATTGCAATAGGTCGAGAGTACAAGTCATAGTCTTGAGAATGTAGGCAGAGTGCTGCTCAAAGTGTGCTAACCATTCGTACCGGAGTTCATTGGTTTTGTAGACCACTTTTTCCGACATGTGAGCCAACATTCCCCCAAGAGAAAGCAGCCCGATGACTGAAAAGAAAGACGGACGACGCGGGGTTAAAGCTCTAGGACTGAGATCCCGAAACTACTTTTAATGTGAACTTCCGTATCAATGTCTTAACGCTAAGTATACTGTTGTCCGAATTGCGGCGTTATATGATGAGTTTCTTTTACAGAGTGCATGTTTCTGCAGGAAAACGGCAACGCAAGAACCATCCGTTTATGTCTATCCGCTTACTACACAGCAATCACTAATATTATTGTTGAGGAAAACTCCTTTGTTTCGACTCGTACGATTCCAAATTCGTATCTTATTCAAGTGTGCAATATTTTTCTTCGCAGGTTGCATATGTACCGAGGGCAGGACTATTCGATACCGTCAACGTGATTTGGGGGTCAAGGGTTCATCGCTGTCGGTATTTCTCGGAGCTCGCTTCGCGGATTCCCAGGCGTGCGGAAATTTTTGTGTCGTGATATGTCCTGGCGCGGAAATGCATGTGCCTCATGGCCCCGCAGCCGCGGGCAGCATAACTCTAGACTGTTGCATCTCAGCGGCCTCAAACTATACTAAGAATATACCGCCCTCTCTTAATTGCGAACACAGTTTGACTCATTTCTGTATATTATGCGTGTTTTTCGTTATATTTGCAGTTTCTGGGGAGGGGTACCGATATTTAAAGTGATAATGAAACGAATAATCAATTGTTCGTTACATGGCCAGGCAATTATACATGTGTAGGCTGTATTGAATACAGTCAGCTCCGATTAATTCGAACACTGGGGTTCTGCTACTTTAGGCCGAATTAAGCGGAGAATCAATTGTTCGTTTCATGACAGCCAATGCGGCGGAAATACAGTACTCTTGCGTAATAAATGAATTGCAGCTGTGCTATACTGCAGCAATTGGCCGGGGTTGAAAAAACGTACAAGAGTTATTATACCGTCAGGATAGCTGTGTGTTTGAGGGGGGTTAGCGTATAGTGGTGACGCTAAGCGCCTACTACCTGGTTTATCTAGAGCACTGGTTCTCAACCTTTTTGTCTTTGCGGACCTCATTTCGAGCGTCACAGAACTCCGTGGACCGCCCAGTTTTAGTCTAAATTTAGCTCAATAATCGTGCAACCATCATCTGTCCTGTGCAAATATTAACTGTAGGCTAGTGGTAAACAGCAACGATATGACATTAATTGAAATTAACATCTAACTTACTATCTATGTAGAAATTGGGAAGCTTTTTATTCTGTAACAGCATTTCTTGAAATATGTGACTTTGTCTAAAAAATCCGCGCCATCAATTTGATATGACCGAGTACCGTATATCCATTTCCGCAAATGTGGTGACGAATGTACTACCAACGCGTAACGCTTCCGACGATACCTTGGATATGATCGCAATATATATATGATACCAAAATTGAAAAACAGATTTTTTATGAACATATAACATCCAATCTAGTCATTTCTATCTCGCAGCTCATCTTGAATATATTCTGGAATCGCGTCTATGTATGTTACTGGAGAAAATTTTAAAATAATTTTATTTTTCAAAACCTCAACAAAATATCTCTAAACAGCAATACGTTTGTATCAGTAGGCTATTGGCAATTTCACAATTAAAATGAGATTGCACAGTATAATATTACATCTCATCTCAGACGGCCATACTGTTTATGCGAGTTCTGAAGTTTTAGCAGTTATGAAGAGAAACTGCCGCGTGATTTAATTAAAAATTACAAAAAAAAATCAGTTTGTAGGTTATTAACCATTTTGAAAATGTGGAGGTTTCTCGGAACCCCTGAAACAGCTTCTCAGACCCCAGATTTAGAACCACTGATCTTGTTATATGGGCTTCTCTTCCCCATGCGTCGCTATTCTTACGGCGACAAAACAAGCCCAGAAAAAGACCCAGTGAAATAACGCACTCCCAACAAAAGTGGTCAAAGTAGTCAAGAAAGCTACTGAAGTAGAAGTAGAAGTAGCGACGTAAAAGTCTACTCAAGTACAAGTAGAAGTAAAAATTTTGAAAGAAACCTAAAACTACTTGGAGTAGAAGTAGAATTTGCTGGCTTTAAATTTACTCAGAAAAGTAAGTAGTTTTGAAAACGGTCATACTACGTTTGCATGGACTTTCAAAAGCTGCAAATTGAACAATGCAGAGAGTGCAGAGAGCTTCATGTACATATTGTACAATGCATATTGATGCATCCCAGATGGTATAAATTTCCAACAGCATGAGCATTCGACCGCATCATGAGATGCAAATGATAGATTTGCTATGGAAATGAGATACTAATCTTTTGTTTACTCGAACATCGCGTTTTGGAAAATGTCATGGCATGTTCCCCCACGCATATTACGGCATTTAGTTTAGTCGAAGAGCAATACGGAGAAGTTGTATGGATACGATGTTACCACTTTGCGCGATTCGTATACGATGATAAAAATATGGCGTGACGTAAAAATTCCATATAGTGTAATTGTATTTTTGGAAAATAGAAGGCGATTCTACACTTGCTTTTAATCTTAAACATGTATGTTCTCCAGACAAAAGAACTGAAACTAATTAGAACTCTAAGTAATGATAATGCGAATTAAACGAGAAATAGCTATACTACATCAGAAAAGCGGAAAATGTATTTCATGTATTTTTTCGAGACAGTTTTAACGGTGGTTTGCTAAAACAGATCTAACGCTCAAAAAGTCAGAGCCCACTTTTCCAGATTTGGACACGCCATGGGCTGCTAGATAACGATATGATAAGGAAATGCTAGATTGCGAAACGTTATGGCGGGCCATATTTACCGTGATGAAATATGTCATATGGGCGACAATGCGGTGCGAAGGGAACCATGCAGCCTGTTACCTAAATAATATTCACTTTCGTGAAAACATATTTGTATCTCCATATCGATTTTGTCTGAAGAGCGACAAAAATTTTGGGTTTGACTTGAAATTTCTTAAAATTGAAAGTTGGAACTCCGTGGAAACAGCCCGAGAATTCCCCAGTTTCTCTTTCTAATCGGAGGGTTACACTACTTCTACTTGACAAACTGAAAAGTAGATCACAAAATATTACGAAGTAGAAGTAAAAGTAGCGAAAATTCTATCTACTGGAGTAAATACCAGAAGTGCTTCGAAAAAGTAAAAATACTTCGTTACTGACCACCTCTGACTCACGAGGAATGGAAAGAGCAAGAAGGAGCCGCGGGATAGAGATTAACATTGAAAAAGAACTGTGACATATAACACTAGGTCGAAGTGGATGCCAGTTAAAGAGACCTCAACTGCTCGTGCGACATCCTCCTGTCGGCTCATTACATCGGATTGTGTCTTATCGCCTTGTACATTGTGTGTGTCTTGAGCAGATGAAGATAGGCTATAATCTGGCGATTATTGATTATTGTGCAATATTTCGATATCAAGCAATTCAACAGATACTGTATACTAGCCAATACTGTATTATTGTTGTAATTGACCCATTTAGAGTTGAAACATTGTAGTTTTACCGTGGCGAGATAGCGCAGTGGTATAGTCCGCGGCTACAACACCAATGGGTGCGGGTTCGAGTACGACCGAGGTCGACTTCCGAATTTCGATACCTAAGTGTTGGAGGTTTACCTAGGCTCCTCCTCGCCACCTCATCCGTGTCAGCGGTGTCTTACAAAAGCCTAGAGGTGGGCCGTGCTATAAGTTGGCAGTAACGGAAAATAAGAAGAATATCGGCCTGGTGTAAATGACCATAGTAGTCGACAAACACCACGAATACCCCAAAACAAAAAATTACAGTTTTACTTCAAAAATAGCATTAAGCCATGCTGGAATATCTGAAACGGTATTTTCACTTGATAAATTTACACCACGGAGCAGCGGGGAATAACGATCAAAAATCTTTTAGCTTGGCAGAAAAATATTTCTGGAAAAGCTATCAACGGTAATTGAATGATAAATCTAGAAAACACAATGCTTAAATGGGCCCGTACGTACATTCTGCGGCCGTGGCTGGATGTGAAGTTTGAATAGTTGTATGATGATGCCGCATTTTCTTCAACATTAATAACCATAAATTCAGGGTTGTAACCAAGTCACAATGATTCGAGTCACAAGTCAATCCCACTTTTATAGTTTTTACTCGAGTCAAGTCGAGTCATTTTCAATTCACCAACGAGTCAAGTCCGAGTTCAACTCAGCGAGCAGATGATCGAGTCCGAGTCGTGGTATTATGACTCGAGTCCGAGTCCAAGTCATTGTGTTGGCTGATCAGTTTCCAGATAAAATCTTGTTAAACCCACGTATTATAACTATATGTGGTGATATCGAATGGATGGCGTTCATAATATACTAATTTTCCTCACTTTTGGCAGTTTCTGGTCGCATTTTCAAGTACCAGTGACATTATACGAAATCCCGTTAGTGTAGTTACTTTACTTTTCTTCGAAATTACAATGAAATGTCGGTCTTGGCCGTCTGAGTCTCGAGTCATGCGCAATGACTCGAGTCCAAGTCGAGTCACGTAATTTTCGTATTTTGGGAAAATGACTCTAGTCAAGTCGAGTCATCATAAAATCGTGACTCGAGTCAGACTCGAGTCATTACAACCCTGCCATAAATCTACTTTTCTGTACCATTATGTTTTATAAGATGGACGCGATTGTGTCGAATTAGAAGAGACTATGATGCTGGCACGGCCTTATATGAGCACGATGCTGCTACTGCATGGATCACCCTCGCTTCGCCGTAATCACTCATCTTGTGTTACAACGATCGAAGTACACGATAGAAATTTCGACGCTGTCGGAATTAAGTGGTGAGTTGTCCTAATTAACCGGAGTTTTTAACGCGTAGTTTTAACTTTTGTTCCGTTCCAGAGCATAGTGGCCGAATAAGGCTGTTTTCCGGGTTATCCGATGTCCGAATTAAGCAGAGTTGATTGTATATTGCAATTTACAATGATAGTCCGTGGTGCTGCATCATGTGTAAGCAGAGTGAGTAGTATGTTTTACACGTAGGCTACTATATAACGAAATGATACTGCGATATGGTGGTCGCGTCGAAAAACTGGGTCGAGTAAGTGCAACAGTGAAGATATCGTGCCAGCAATTTCACAACGGGTTAACCTGCTGTGGCAGCATAGAGATTTAATTTTACAGCTAGAGTGCAACCGGTATAGTTGAAAAAATCAATTAGCTGCACTTCCAATACGGTGACTTTCTGAAGAAAATGGCTGTGGCCAAAATTTTTTCCCGGTTTTATCTTTAATTTGAGACCACTGCATATTTAGAGCGCAGTGCCACTTTAAACATAGAGAGGACCCCGCTTAATTTGGACACATTGGTTCCGCTCACGTTTGGCTGAATTCAGCGAATTCAGTTGCGTTGGTAGGGATACAAAAATTACTATTTCAATCCTATATGCGTGTGTTACACAATATTACAGTATACCGTATTTGCTGAATGGTTCGGTATCGAAAACCCTGTATACGATACAACGAACCTCAAGGTATGTATAACTGATGTGCGTTTTATGCGAACTGGACCAATCTGGGCTGCAGTATAGTGCAGCTGCAATTAATAAATTACCCAACAGTACCGTGTTTCGAATGCCTTTAAGCATGACCATATAACGACAATAGGTTTTCCGCTTAAGTCTGACAAAGCCGTTTTTCGCTTAAAGCGGCCAAAAGAGAGCGGAACCAAACTGTCCGAATAACCCGGAGTCGAATGTACAATATTACGGTACCAAAGAACTCAATAAATACTATATATATGTGTATCACACACATATATATATATATAGGTTTAAAATAGTACTGTAATAACCTTCCGGGAGAATAGAGATCAATTCAGTAAAATCAGTTTAAGATCAAATACCGCAATTTTCTTCTTGAAAAACACTAAATTGGTTATGGTTTCCAATAACTGTGATGTGCCACTGTTCCACTTGCTTCGTCTTCAGTGAACTTGCCTTGATGTAGGCCTATATTTTACACTGTGTTCATGTATTTTTATACTTCACTTGTGTCCTGCTTGTAAATTTACTGCCGATACCAACGTTATTTTATCATTTTGTCAATTTTAGGTCCATTGTCAATATATTTGATTGTCATATTCGTTAGTCTTTATTGTCCTGCATCTTGTCATATTTACTCGTATATAACTCCGCAGAGTGGTGAATGAATTTAAGACCTTACATTCTCCCGTCGTCCCCCAATCCATACCAATTTGCCTGTTGTGTTTATTGGTGATATGAGAGAAATCATACTGGGTGACTGACCGACTGACTGAGTAATTCATCAGGCAGACAGCAAAGGCTGGAAGGTCTTTTCACTGGATACAAGTATATCAATAACAAACAATATCAAACAATAGAAATTAAAACCTTTCATCCTGGCAGAATATCAGTTATTGAAGAGCTAACAACTCTAACTGAAGGCTAAATCGACAAAAATTCGGTTGGCCGGTATGTCCTTATATGGGTTGATTGCGGTGTTGGGAAGACTCGAATCCACTTTTTCGTATGACTTGACTCGGCGTTTCAGAAATGTGGATTGACTCATGACTCGGAGCAAATTTTACGAGTCAATTTCAAGTCATCAAGTAATCGGTGTGGACTAAATCGCTGTATTTGTGTATGCTCGGATTGTTCGCGATACGCTGGTGTGACTTGTCAGAGCAACCAGCAGTCATTCAAGGACTGGGCTTTTTGCTGGTCGGCCATTGTTACATCCCGAATGAATTGAGCGCAAATGAAATGATCGTAACTTACAGCTTACGTTGTACTGCTGTATTAATCAATAGCAATGTATCTCCTTACTATAGAGACTGGTCAGGGCTAACATTGCGCAGTGCTCACATTTACCAACCCTCTTGTATGATTTAAATCTAACGAATATAATTTGATTATGCGTTTATATTTCTCGTCAACAGGAGCAGGTTGAAATGTATCTCACGGATGTGTAGAACTGTAGATAGGTAGTGTATTCACTGTATTGCATCGTATACATAGGGCTGGGCACAATGATTCGAGTACTCGAATCTGAATCGAGTATTAATTCTAATGACTCGAGTCGAGTATTAAAAGGCGAATTTTTCGAGTACTGAAAATATACGCTACACGCCACTGAAAGTAAATTTATCAACGAGAATTATAGTTTCGATTCTAGTTCCCACTGTGGAAGCCTAGAAACCCTGATTGCCCGTATCGCAGCATACAAAACACATAGTACAAAGCTACTAACGTTACTGGAAATAACATATTTCTTTAGTCATGATCAATCCACAACATGTCACAAAGCGCAATGAAATCGGTATAGTCGAAAAAATATCAAATTATCTTCAATCTGATGGAGAACAGGCATTCTATTCTTTTTGGCCGCATAAAAGGTTCAAATTTGAACATGTACATGTACTGTACATTTTACATACTGTTATTACGTCATAATGAGTGATATTCGAATACTCGACTCGAAGCATAATGCATGATTCAGAATCGAATCACTCAGGCACTCGATTTTGTCCAGTCCTACAGATACTTATGTGTCAGCCTATCTAGTGAGGTTTCGTATTAGATCCTATATTTTTGTCTAAGAATTACAGACTGCTGTTATACACTTACTTACGTAGTATGTACGATTACTACAGCATGGATAGAGATCAATAGAGACCGAGCTAGCGCAACGCGGGCTTTCGCTCGAAGACGCCCACGACCGCCCACGCTGGAGGCGCATGACAAGGGCCGAAAACGGATTATCTTGATGTTCTTTTGTTTCCTGTTTTCTTTTGCCCTTTTATTTAATTATTTGATTGAAAGTCGATATATATATATATATATATATATATACAGCATGGATCATCATCATTGCTTCACTAAAATAATTCATCTTGCGTCAAACTAACGAAGTAGCCTACTGCTAATTGTGTCATATCCTAGCGATAGTACTTGCGAGTCTGTGTCCGAATTAACGAGATTTTTTTACATGCAATTTTATTTTTGTCCCGTACGCGAATATTTTCGCCGAAAAAAAACGGTTGTCCCGGTTTTCCGGTTTCCGAATTAAGCGGATTCAAATGTACTTTTAGCTAACAATCAGAAGAAAAAAAACTTATGGAAGGAACTACAGACAAATCGGCTTCAGTGTACTGTTAGATGAGATGCCATTCCCATGCCAATAATGTGATAACTTAAGCCCTCTTCCAAGTTGCAATAAAATGTCTGTCTCGGCCGTCTGATACATAACTACTACAAAAATACAACAGTTACTTATATTTCTGTGGTCTATAACAGTCCCTCGGTTAATTTACCTATCGCGAAAAGCAGCAAGACAACCCAATACAAATACGCTGTATCGCCCATAACACAGATAAAATGCAGTTGTCTGTATTGGGCTAGAACCCTATAGGTTCGTACATGAAGGTTGTAATGACATCCTGATTTTAGACCAAAATGTGTAACAATTTTCACATCGCATGTTGTTCGCGCTGTCATTCGGCACAATTCAAGGCCGAAAAAACTTCAAAAGTCAAACCCGTAGGCTTACCCGAAATCTTGCCCCCCATTCGACCACTTCCCTATCGCATTCAGTACAGCCATTTTAATATGTGGTAGCCAGACCATAAAGATATCTGAAAATAAGGGGCGCTAGCGTAAAAGAGGTTCACGCTCACGCTCACGCTCACTCTGGGAGTCACTGTGCTAGGGTAGTGAGTACGGTTCTGGTTATTTTGAATGGCTCAATTTCAAGACCCTTTCTATTTTGCATGTCTCACTATTTAAAAGCCTCGCTATGGTGACACTTGCCTTTTGACACTTGCCTATTTTGCACGCGAGCCGGTAAGCTGCATATTCAAGACTTTGAATCCCATATGTTTTTCAGGAAAAGTGTGATAATGAATGCATTAATGCTCGGTTGAATATGCAATTTCGAAAATAATGTTGAGTCGCATGCAATCTTAATTTAAGGATATTGTATCAAAACAGCACTGACATCGGACTTACTTGTACTAATGGCGAAGTTTACTTCAGTAGATGCCTCGCCTCCATCATGATTTCTAGCGGTGACGATGACTGTAACTGCATAGGTCTCGTTCGCAGTTAAGTTGTGCAATGGAATCTGGTGATGAGGTGAGTGCTTAATTGTGCACCTTCAAATATATACATACAGATACACCGACGGTCCAGATCACAAATGCTAGCCATTGTCCGAATGACGAGATCATCTGAGTCATTTCTGAGGGCAACCGCAATTCGACATGGGGTAATTGACACTCCGCAATTAAACGATCTCTGATCTATGCGAACAGTATAAGTTATAGTATATTTGATATTTATTAGATTTATAACTATTTTGCAATATATATCCTATTGAAGTTTATTTGTCGTGGACTAGCAGACATCGGGCATGCCTGTCTATTGTTACATGATTTAAGGTGGGTTGTACAGACATACTGAAGGTGAATGCTCTTCTATTAGGCTACCGTCAGCGGTTATTCATGGTTCCTGAACTTTTTATGCCGCGACCTAAATCCTAGTTTTATGGGCATATTAAAATAATGTAATTTTAATGTTAGTATATGCTAGTTTTTACGGGAATATATTAATAGGGGAGGTGCAGAAAACCAGTTGCAAGGAACCAAGGGCGTAACCAGAAAACATATGAGGTCAGAGGAGCTCCTCCAGATCTATCAACCTCTCTAAGGACAATTTCGTCACTACCCTTTATGCATACGACTTGGACGACTTAGACACCCACACATTCGCATTCAGTAGCGAACAAAGTCCGGCATTACGTGATAGATTCACGAACGAGCCCAAATCGCTAAAATAAATGTAATGAACAATCTGAATGCATTTCATATCTAAAAGTGCCATGCGCGAATTTTTTTAAAGGAAATGAATGAATTCGATCTATAATAATGGTATGCGCTTATATTGCTTAAGGGGGTCGCGAGAACTCATCGAATAGTTGCCTAGCTAGTACTCATCAACTATTTTCAGCCCTCCCGAATATTTTCTGGCTACGCCACTGACTCAAAGCTAACTTGCGATAACCTCATGATAGTCTTAACTGTGTGGCATGAACATTGCTCAAGTTTTATCATTACGCGCCCTAAATTTTTGAAGACACCACTCGATCATGTATAAGCATTTTAAGGGTTTTGGGCCTGCATTGGGTAATCAACACAATTTTTGGGGATCCCAGACGCCTAGTTCTTCAACGGACCGTGTCGTCGTTACCCATACATTCCATCGTTACATAGGCTACATTTCACAGCCACACACACCCTTTCCGTAGCGAATTAGGTCCAGTATTATGTGATTCACGAAAGATGTGGGTTTGAGCAGGCAGAATCTTCTTGAGTAGACGGAAAAGTTAGAGGTTATTAGTTTTTCAAATTCCCAATAGGCAATAGCGCCTACTTTGGAACAGTTAGATCTATTTCATCGACTATTGCGGAAGGACTAACAGCATCATGAATTGGTGCAATTTTCGAGATTATACCCTATCACCATTATGCGCGTGGGGTCCATCGCCGGGATGACAACTTCATGCATAAAAAGGAACCTCATGAATCAATGCGATACTTCGTATTTGATGAAATCCATAACGCAAAAGTCAGAATTTTATCTTAAAAACTGCTCAAGTAGTAGTAGAAGTAATGTGGAAGTGTTGGAAGTAACCCCGTAAGTGCAGGTATACAGAATCGACTTGCGTATCATAAACGTGGAAGTACTAACTATTTGACTATTCACAATTCAAGATAACCAGCAGCACCTCCCTTTCCATGGTAACTAACTTTTTATCTAATTATATGTACACATTCTAACAAAACCTGCAAGTATTCAGAGCCATCAATCTCGGTCTGCGATAATGTTGACAGTATCCCAGTAATCCACTCTATTTCATATTTCACAGATTTCTCCACGTTTGGTAAAAACAACATCGCAGAATCGTAGTCGTTTCGCAGCGTATACTTGAACTTGAACGTCGGTACAGTGCTTCTTCGAATATCTGCATATTTCATGTCATGAATAGCGTTTTTCATCTGTCTATAAGTACCCGGTATATATAAACTCCCAACCTTTATTAAAGAAGTAGTATTCCAATGTTGCTTTACTTGAACCATTCTGTGCCTCGTATATTCTTGTAAAAGGCAGGCGATTAGCTCTATCATTAGTCAGAACCGTAACACTCAAAGCATTGATGGTGTTATTATCCATCCAATTGACGACCTCGTCGGTGCTTGCAACAATGACTGCAAACAAATGAATACTAGTAGGCGCGAAGTAACAATTACCTCCAATTTTTCATATATACTTTCTTGATTTAAGGTAAATGTTCGCACCCCGCACGACGCTTCCCTATCTCGGAAATCAATCAGTACATTACACACACCATTTTCGTCGGTATTTTTGACTATTGTCCGGCATTGAGGATTGAGCGTAGTATTGTAGAAGAGTTCGTGTTGGCTGTCTATGATCCAAATTAGTGTTCCGGTCGCATTTCCTTTTCAGAATACAAAGTTTTTATAATGGTGTTATACCAGAAGATATTAGGCCTATATATTGTGAGGCATACGGCGAGGCCAACATGTAATCTGACTATAGTTCACATGATGGCATCCATTCGAAATCCAGGTCGAGCTGTTAGACATAGGAATTTAACTTTGTTCACGAGTTCATCCTCTCGTTTTAATAAGAAAGATAAGAACAATTGACAACTGACTGACTGTAACGATATCTTCAAGTTCGAAACCGTAGTTACTAACAAATGGGCTTGAATTACGTTCCATCGGTAGGCCTAGGCCTACGTGAATTTATACAGGAATAAGCTTTGTTTTTAACTCATGTCATCTTCATGATGATACATTCCTAGTTCAGCTTAACTTAATGTCACAAAGTTACATGATAACGTAGTAAACTCTGCTGCATTTTTTTCTGTGATATATATATATATTATATATATATAATAAAGAGTACTTAATCATATTGCATTCTTCCGCTATTACTTTATTTGCCAAGTTGAACCATATACAATGGAGAATTGATTCCACACAGTTGCAAACTTCCATGTAAGCAAAATCGGATTAGAATAGTATACCATTTTAGTTGCATGCAACTCATCACAAGGAAACGAATATATGTAATATTGTGTTTCTATGTAGTAGTGATTCTTAAAGTATGGTTCTCGAAGGGTATAAATTTGGGTAGCGATCGCACTATGGAGCGATCGTTTATTATTTGTGTTGTATTCTCTTAATTTTTCGCAAAATATTTCTTTACGCGTCGCCTGATCTTCCTGTGGATACTTCGTGCATTCGCATAGCATTGTACATTGCAGATGCCTATTCCGGTTAACCGATGAATCGCGTGATACCGAACTTGGTTCTCTACAGAAAGAGCGCGCACGCGTGTGTGTGTGTATGTGTGTGTTTGTGAATCGTATATAAAATAGTAGTGATTAAATGACCCGGAGAAGAAGAAGGGGGATCTGGGAGAAGTTTAGTTGATCTCCCCATGGAGTCAAAACCAACGCTTTTAGTAAGGTCTGACAAAGTGCTGTTTCGGTCCGTTGGTGTTGGACTTGCTGGGGTTCAACCAGCGATATTTTACGGAAACACTTTTCACTTTAATTGACATGAGCATATGGGCCTAACCGATGCCAACGCGTAGAAATGCTCACGCAGAACAAAAAACTTACAGAAGTCCTAATCAAAGTCATATCAACATTTCAAATGCCCAGAGCGCAAAATATTTTTCAGTGCTTGATTTGGTTAAATATTTCACCAATTTTAAAGATCCAGGGCCGGGGTCCCTATAGGCTTGAAATTACCCAGCATGGAGCTCGTGAATAAAGAAGCGGGTATGAATGCTTACCACTATGCTATTATATAAATGGTGTTCTACGTCCATAGCAGTGGTCTCACTCTCAAAGACGCGGCCCGCGAGAACATTTAGTGCGGCCCGAGTCAAAATTTTTGATTTTCTCCGAAAACCTTCAAAGTCATGTAACTTCACTATCTCATCGCTTTCAATTGCTTAACATGCGGTGGAAGATCTGCAATTACATTACATTACCTAATCATGATGATAAACATAAACCGTAGATGATTCGTGCCCGAAAATTGTGACCTTTCGTCGCATTACCCGGACTCGGACTGAGACGAACTGAACAAGTCGTCATGGCAACCATAGGCATTATGTGTCATCCTTGATGTATAGTTTGTAGAGTGGAGCATGTACCGGAGCTGGACTAGATATCCAGCCGGTTTTTCGATTTTTCCGAAGCCGGATTGATATTTTTTCTGATACGGCCTGAATCGGATCGGATCCCGAATAAGTTGTATAATGATGCCACAATTGTGTAAATACTTTCTAAAAAACAAGTAGTATAAGCCTACGGACTATTTGCACCCGATATAGTCGCCGCATACGATATGGAATTGTTGGAATGCACGAAATCGTCGTCGTTTCAACAGTTTATAGATCATTGGTACGGAATGGTTGTTCTGATGATGATGACCACCGGCCGTTGAAGATAATATTGGTCCGTTTATAACATGGGTCGGAAGCCTTTTTTGCGAAAGCAGCCGTATTTATCCTACATTTTCAAATGACAATGTCAATCCATTATGACGTCACACTTAAAGATTCGTGACGACGTGACTAAAAATAAACAATTAAAAGCATGTTTTAAACAAGGGTAATGTTTTAAATATGTTTGTTTTAAATTGATTTTTGATTTAAATGCAACCCTATTTTAACGCTTTCGGCTTGATATATTTACTTACCTCCATTGTTGATTATTGATTCGCTAAATTCTTCTGGCGGTAAGGTGAAATTGGGCGAATGCACAAATGAATTTTCGAAAATTTCGATCTCGTAATCCACAGTCGCAAATCCGGACGTATTTGTGATTTGTATGATCGATAGATCCCAGAAGTTGCCTTTTTTCATCGAAGCCGCTCGTAGTTTACTTGCAATATCGCTTTGTGTATCCGGAAAGGAGGAGTTTTCGTAAGGTACGTCTGTGAGAGTGACTCTTCCAAACACAGATAGCATACCTAAACGGTATAGACGTGTACGTGTTGTATCGTCGGACTCGGTTTAAAAGATATGTAAATTAATGATATATGTTGCAGCGACAGAATATCGCTAAGCAAAGTGGTCTGAATTTTGCCGACGTGCAAAGTTTGATTTAATTTTATAGACATTGCAAAATTTAAATGATTCTGGTTCTGGATATCTCCTATTCCCAACTAAATATTATAGATTTACTAATTTTCCTTGCCGACATCGATGCCAATTTCGCGTACCACCCTACGAAGAAATATTCGTCGACGATATTCTGATATGAAATATCTTGATAGTATACTTACAGATTTCATCCGATAATTTTGTGATATTTTCTGTTGGCGGGAACAATAGGGATCGTGCGAACCTTCGAAAGGTTCGGGTTCGTGTGAACGCAAACCTTTTTTAAAGGTTCTGAATGAACTCGAACGTGTACCTCGTGACGTCACGCGACGTCATATTGCTAATTCAGTTGCATTTCAGTGAAGTGATATATTATTGTACAGTAGCCTACACGATACCTAGCGACGACTCAGTACGCATTATGCCACAATGCTGAAGTACATACCGACTTTTCAAACGTCGCCAAATGTATCAACTGGAGCATTCAAATGATATGATTCCCATAAAATCAACATCTTCCGCCGCTTTGTCAACAATTTCGACGAGGAATTGCAAGGAAATATAAGCTTACGCCTTAACGGTCTAGGCCAGACCGGACACTGTATTCGACGTCTAAGTATTGCTACGTTGATATTTAGCAGAGTGTTTCTATACTTACTACCGTTAATGCACCATCAACAAGCTATACAGCAGTACACTGCTAGATATTTTACATTAGACAGCGAAATCAATTTCATCGATTGGTGGAATAAGCATCATTCCATGACTGTAGCGTATTATGCTTTTGATGTTGTGCGATTGAGAATCCAGCTCAAAGCAGAGAGTCACTAAATATTCACAAATGGAAAGCTGGATATTTCGAGCAAACTTTTGTGAGAAAGCAAGTAAAATTTTTGAGATTGTCAATGTGCAGTGTGCATGCTCGTTTAGTGTTGATTTTTTTATGCTGCCAGTGCCATGCATAGAGTGGCTCGCAGTTGAAATGCAATAAATTTCAACCAAAGATGTTATGATGACGTGAAAAATTGTGTTATATGAATAAAGGTTCACAGTGCAGAACCTACCAAGGTTCGTTTGTGAACGTGGACCTCTAAATTTCTGAGGTTCACACACAGAACGCGAACATGCACCTCACGTTCACACCATCCCTGGTGAACAACTGACTGGTTACGACCAATAGGAGCAGCCAAAGTCGAAGTTCTAATTCGGTCTACGAATAGTTGCAAGGGCCGATAGATTGCTTAAATGTGACTGAATATATTTACCATATTCACAACTCATACTCAGTGTGGAATAATGTCTTATATGTTTGGCATTGTAGTCTTAAAGCCTCATTTTTTTCACCAACATCAAGTGTTATGCCGTTGTTACCGTTATCCAAGTCAATATACAATACTCCGGCAGCTCACTCGAAGAACAATTCGCAAGTTGCACAAATCCTATACTCAACATTGACTGGTTAAAATGTTTTACGACTCATTCAAACCTTGGCCCAAAATATAGCCACCCCATGTTGGTCAAAACATTCAACCCCGTCAATGCATTGGCGCGGAAATAACCAGCGCTAGCGGATAACCGTTGAACGTACTTGCGCTCGTCGAGAGCTAATATTGGATTTAAAGCTTAATCACCGAATACCGACACCAGAAATGTGAGGCAGACAAGTATGCATCGCTCTGCAGTATCCCATATAGAACAAAAGACATTGGATTCAATTCGTTTCTGATGTAAACAACTTTTATGCTGCTTTACGACTATTCAGCCGCCTAATTTACCTGTTGTGAAGTTTGTCCAATTTCCAAACGCAGTTTTTTCAACGGGTTCGCCAAGTATTTGCGACGCCCTCGCGCGTACTTCATAATCCATGTTCGGGAGCAAGTCTGTTACGCTATATAGAAACGAAGAAACAGAGTCAATTAGAAACGGAGTCAAATAATTGACTACAACAATTCCTTTCAACTGCTGCACAAAACCGAAATCAAATATTTGAAGACAAAGCAAGGAAGGCATGTTGCATTTTTATAATTCTTTGGGTTTGAATGTTAAACTATATTCCTCCTCGAGCAGCAGTCTTTGATTATATTAGTAAAACGCTAATCATATTTGTCGACCTATATCCAATTTGATGAAACTCGAGAAAGGAATTTTCTAATGAGAAAGTATAACTCAGTGGTTCCACTGTGACCCAGTTAAACCAAATGACGTCACTACGTCAAAGATTGGGAAGGGCAATGCTGTCGTTCCATTCTCCATTTAGCTACGCCTCTTTTCACAGGTCCTGTCTTTGTAGGATCGGGGAACACCTTGACGAGGCATGTGTGATCAGCGGAAAGCAGGCAGTAGTGCGAATTGGATATGGTGTGTGGCCCGTGAAATAGGTTTCCAGTTCAGCTTATCATCTACGTTATTACGTTACGTTAAACTTCAGTGGCTAAAAGAAAGTAAAAGACACTTAAATATCAAATATTCATATGTGACTTCACCCAGGGCTTTGGAGCCGGAGACGGAGCCTGAGCAAATAGCCGGAGCTCTACATGAAATTCTAGTGGAGCCGGAGCCGGAGCTGAAGCTGGTTGTTCGAAAAGTATCTCCGGCTCCGATGTAATTCATAAGATGCTATGCTACTACGAATGTGTGAGTCCACAAAATTTTACGGTAATCGTTCACAAAAATTTAGAATTGTTGTCTCGATGACGGCACCTTTAACTAAACTAAGGTTGCATTTAAAACAAATATCAAATAAAAACAAGCATGTCTGAAACAAGGCTCTAATTTAAAACATGTTTTTACTGTTACTTTCTCAAGTCACGACGTCACGCATATTCAATTGTGACGTCATAATGGATTGACATTGATAATTGAAAATATAGGGTAAATATAGCTCATTTGACTATGAGCCGACAATTTTGAGGGTTCCGACCATCCCATATCGATATACGTCGGCTAAATCGGGTGGTAATTGTCCGTAGGCTTATAGAACATGTTTTTTGTAAAGTAATTGCACAATTATGGCATAATTTTACAACCTAAAATGACACAATTTTTTTCAAAGGCGTTTGTTTTAAATGCAACCCTTAAACTAAATATGTTAAAATTGTCCATACATAACGTGCTAGACCTGGGTAACGGGTAGACCTGGGTGCATGCTCCGTAATTACCGTATTGTTGGATGTGGGTATTCGCCATACCCGCGATTTCGTCATTGATCACTATGTGTTTCACAAACTGGGACTGGTTCTTGTGTGAGATGAGCAAATTAACTAATGAGATAATTAGACGAAGCGATGCCGGAGGATAAACGTCACCTTGCTGCAGCTGCACATTTCGATTTGGAGGCGCGCACGCAAAGATTCGCTATCCACTCTATGCATTAGACCAGCAAAGGCCCATTCGTTGGTGATAGCTTTTTAATTGTACCGTGAAATTTATCAATGTGTTATTGTGCAATGCGCATGCTTGTGAATTAGAATTCAATCCTGTGCATGATCGTGTAATGTTGCAAGGATCTGCGAACGTAAATAGAGAAAAGCAACGAAGCATCCCACAGGCCACAACGCCGGTATAGTCCGCGAACAATTCGATGCCCAACCCTATGGTGTTGGATATAAGAGAGGAATTAGTGATTGGATGCGCGCTTTCTAGTATGTAATCATATGCGTTGTGCGTTTATTCTTTTATGGTTGAACCAGACGTATTCCTGAATTGTCTCGCAGTCGCAGTATCATTTATGAGCGCGTAGTTTAATTTGTTACTGGCGCGGTGTAATTGAGTAATGCGCGGCGTCCATTGTCAAATATCGATGCAACAGCAGATTCGCAGTGGCACTAATTCTGCAACTGTCTGTTATTTTGAAGGAAAACTTTCTCTATTCCAGTAAACTTGATTGACACCGGAAGGACTGGTAACAAGCGTATCAATATCAAATTTCAACCCATTGAGTATTTGGTAGAAAGCGAATTTCTACTGATAAGGTCTCGACATGCGCTCAACCGCACATGTTGCGCTGGCTGCAGTTACACTTGAACAATTGCACAATTTCAAGATCACAGTCAACAATATGGCTTGATATGAGCGAGTACAGCGCCAGTATTAAAACGTCTCATCAGTGTTTTGATGCGGTACACAGCAATGCCGTGGAGTAAAGTGAGCTCTCACGCTGCTATGATGTTCTCGGAAGTCTGTGCAGAGTAATTGTCTCAGGACTCACACAAAATAACGGTTCGTCGCGACGACCCCTGTGTGTTCAGTTCATAGCTGCAACGGCAGCTATTGCACTAGTGACTGTCCTATTCGATAGTTTGCGGAGCCGGAGCAGCAGTATCAGTGAGCCCCGGAGCTGGAGCAGTTTCAAATTTACACCAGCTCCAAAGCCCTGACTTCACACCAATGACCATATCTGATAAAAATTTGTTCAATTTACCCTTAACAATTTTCAGCGACTCGCAAGATCGGCCGTCGGTCATTAATCATTGTTATGTGTAGGCCAGGGGCCGGCAACCTTTTGTATGGGGCGTGCCAAAATGTCAAAAATTTAAAATTTTTACCAGCTTGCGTGGCAATTATTCAATTTATTACATTATCGCATTATAATCGAGACGTTAGGTTCCATAAATCGCGTCTAGCGGTCGCTGCAACGACTTGTTGCAAGACACGCTGGTATAGTGCTTGATTGGAGTCGACGCTATACAGCTACAGTTCCCGTTGTACGCATTAGTCGACTGACTAATGACCGCTCTGAGTACTTTTGCAATCCTGATCACACACGCAGATC
Source organism: Botryllus schlosseri (assembly GCF_051294905.1). Classification (NCBI taxonomy): domain Eukaryota; kingdom Metazoa; phylum Chordata; class Ascidiacea; order Stolidobranchia; family Styelidae; genus Botryllus; species Botryllus schlosseri. The sequence goes on along the minus strand of NC_137245.1, from coordinate 18,018,770 downwards.
CAAGAAGCTTTCTTTAATAGCACAGAACAGCCAAATAGTAGTAATTTGTGGTCAGAAACTTGTAGATTTACCAGTTTCAAAGTATACTGCGGTACAATAACAAATGGCACGCGTGCCGGGGTTTGCCGACCCCTGGTGTATGTCAATATAGGGCTATCACCGTTACCAATTCTGATATGATTGGCCTTTTCGCTATACAAGAAAGCATATGTATGCGATGTGGTTACACGTCGTTATTTAAATCTAGCCGCTTATGTAAAGTCCGGACATCTCTGATCTGGACTCTTGGCCATGAGTCACGCCAACCTGAATCCGAAAAAGGTGTTCGCTGAAGTATTCCATTTCCTAACCCCAGTTCCGTTGATAAAATTCAGCTCCATCTCCCACTGAGTAACTCGGGGATTGGGACCCACAAATAAGAGTACTGAATGTGGTGTGGGCTCTTGTCCCACGATAACTTGGATTGGTGCAGGATCTAAACGAAACGAAACGAAACAATATATGACAATCATATGGATAAGCGTGACCTCTACCATATGCCTGCTAACTTCTCAGTCCGGAATATTGATTTTTAACCCTCGTAGGTTCACGGGCAGATGCAATCTCAAATTTGTGAGGACCTTCATTACCCGGGAACCCCCAATGTGTGGGTATGGGTACTGTATCAAGATGTGACAATATTATCTTGCTGCATATCAACTTTAATGTTACTTCTCCTATGGATCAGTATGGTTCAACCATTTCATTCTAGCACTGCTTTACAGGGGTTTTCAGGATCTGGAGTCCATGTTACAAAAGTTTGTCTTATATACAGAATATGAGTGGTGTATATGTTAAGGTTTTATCCGAATCGGCTTAGTAGCACTATGAAATCGGTCCTATTAAGCTTTTTTAAGAACATGCGCCGCTTCGAGTAATATGTTTTCGATTTAGACATTTATCTTGGGATATATATTGCATTGCAAATATAATTTACAACTACCAATATATAACACTGGGGAACACAACTTTTGTTGCCTTTGATCCAACAATTGTTTTCGCCTAACTTCTGTAGCTGCACATATACACATATCCGTCGCTTACATTGAATTATACGACCATAGTACTTAACATGGAGTTGTGAGCATCATTCACAGCAAATTAAAAATCAACCATTGAGTTACAACGTCTTGGTAGTTTTGAATTGGCCGGCACCAAGATTAACGCGGTCTAGCGATCGGCTATATAGGCATCTGCATCCACAGATCCACTCAAACGAGTTGCATGAAAATGAAAATATTTGCCGACTTGAAATTGAACACTTGCGATGGCGTGACGAGATTTGCGTCACTTTGAAATTTTCGTGAATTGACTCACAACTTGTATTGAAATATTTTTAAATGACTTGTCTTGTGGCTCAAGTCAAAATTTGGATTAGCCATGACACAAAATTTCTCGTGAGTCCAAAGTAGTGACTTGATCCAAACACTGGTGAAACGTAGTAATATGCTACTCGCCCACTCCGATTCTATTCGCAGTTTTTCCCAAAAACTGATAACTGTAAAGTAAAAGTAGTCGAAATTCATAACCACTTAAGGAAGTAGTGCAACTTGGTAAAAGCTACTTGAGTACATTGACAATGTAGAAGGTCATCTCTGGTAGTATAGAGCGAGACAAATGAGCATATTGTGAAGGTGAGGGATCAGTTTTACACATGCAGTGTTGCAGAAACTGAGTTGAACATGACTTGAACCGATGCTGAACACGAACAGCGAACATTATTAAACTATATTGACCTTGGACTCGGACTCGATGAGTCTTAACACTACGACTCGGACTTGACTAGGTGGTGAGTGGAGAATGACTCGAATCAAACTATAAAAGGATGATTAACTTGTGACTCGGAACCTTGTGATTTGGTTACATCCCTGATCATATGTTATGTTAGAAGACTTGCTTGTAAAACTGCATGGCATCCCCGAATCGAGGGGTTCGCGACTCGCGTGGAGAGTGAAAAAAGTGGTGCTGACTCGATATTCTTTACGGTTCCCTTGCATCTCAGTCGCCAGCGTACCGCGATGGTATAACCGACAATAAACTGTATTCCTTTCTAGAGTAACCTTACATGTATGTGCGGTGCAATCCAAGTTTGCTGATTCCACTTTAACATCATACAGCGTGTCCGATTTCAAATACGATATCTGGAATAAGGAAATGTAATTAATTTATAAGTCAAGTCATAATTTTGTTGGTTTTTAAATAGGATACTTCTGCTGTAAGAATATTTTAAGGGTCTCACTATCTGATTGTAACGGTTCGGTAGTGAGACCATTCAATTGCCATGTATAGTTTAACGCAGAGCGAACGTTTGTAGTTGTATAATTGTATATCTGACTCCAGAAAGGTTGCGTTTACGATTCGCTGCGTGTTTCTTCTTCCGTTCGACGGACCGGCGTAACCACGCCTTACGGCCTTGTTGGCTGACGTACCACGACCTGTCTATTGCACACGTATTCGATGGATCACACTGACGAATATATTTTGTTTCTGTCTCCACGACTTGTAACTTTATTGCCAATCACGTACGGCCCAAAATGCGATATATCTTCTCGCAATCAGCGAACTACTTATGAATGTCTATCGACTTCCGAACCAGCTAATAATCATGCATGTATATCGATTTCCGAACCAGCTAATATTCATGAACGTATATCAACTTCCGAACCAGCTAAGAATCACCCATGAATGCATCAATGTCTCTACGTGGTATTACACACGTATATCATTAAAATGGCGTTATACCAATATATTTCGTTAAATATAGCTATAGCTCAGGAGCAAGCGACAAACGGCGTGGCGAGAGTGACAATGTTCAATCGACGGCGCAACAATCGGAAATACGTCTGTGATTTCACTTGCTAATTGCCACCAAGCTGCGGAATCGGTTTTATTGCGTCACAATTCGAGACTGACTTTAGTTTATGGCAGAACTGGGCAAAGTGCGGCCTGCGGGTCATTAAATGCTACCCTCGGAGCAATTCTGAGCGGCCCACGAAAAGTTGCATGGGATCCAAGGCATAAAACCTACTTTTGAATGTTTATCAGCGGACTAAAATAATAGGATGTATAATGTATAAACTGAACAGGAAATTAGTGTACCTTGAAGCCTGTTCATTAATATGCCGCGATTACTCGGCCTACGTATACCTCGCATGCGTAAACCAGATTCAAAATAAAGTCAATATAGCAAAGTATGCCTTATCAATTAAAGTCACAAGAAGTCACTCTTTCCGTATAGTTGAATTCCTTCAAACCTTCTTTGTTGCCATTGTCACATTATTACAAAGTACACAGAATGTGCTTCAAATTGTTACGTGACACGTTTCCAAAACCCTAATATACGTAAAACAAGTCAGTTAGCACTCCCGATTAGTATGAGACATCATCACCCATTAAGGATAAACGGACCTGTCCAAAAAAGAACGCCGAAAGCTGAAAGTCAAAGGTTTGAAGCACTAAATATTTGTTGACTCGAGTCAGTGGTAGACCCGTCTTTTTAATTTGTGACGAGCAGGTCGGCGTGTTTAAAGAGTATTGATTTCAGTCCGTCTCATGACAAAAACACGAAGACGGACACTCGGTAAAGAGAGGGTGAATTTCAGACGAGCTGCAAGCTTCGCTCAACAACAAGGCTATTTCACCAAGCTACACGCAGCAGGCAGCGACCAAAACAATAAGCTTTGTAGGATCCCAAATGCATATTAATGTCTTGATAGAAAAACATGGATAGGGGTTTATGGAGAATTTAAAATGTATCATGTTTAACATTGTTTCGAATTATGAAGGCAAAAAATTAAATTATTTGGTAATTAATCATCACTTTCTCATCAACACAACCATTGAGCAGCATTTATTACAATGTAATTCATTTTTTCAATTTTGAAATAAAATTAATACGCTGGAGAATATAGTCATCTAGTCTGCGCCTAGCAGGATAGCTGCGGATACCATTTTTCGAGTCTTTGGTATGACCCGGCCGGGGATCGAACCCACGACCTACCGCTCGAGAAGCCGGACGCATAACCATTACACTATCTCGTTAAACTGTTTTATACCACGGTATTAGTCTGAGGTAGTTTCTGGCGTCGCGTGTAATGTGTATGTATATTCACACTCGTATATCAGGGGGTACAGGGGGTTGAAATACACCTCCTTTCGTTAAGACCTAAGAGTGTATGGTATCAATGTAACGGGTGAAGCCGATTCTTTGTGACCAACTCAGCTATGTTTGATTGCATTGTAAAAAACACAACCCGCATAGAAACAGTACGACGTTACAATCGCTAATCTGTACAAATCGAATAGTATTGGAGAGAAAGGAAACAGAGAAGCCTGTTACCAGTTACCAAAGTCGAGGAGGTGTTTTATTCAGACATTTTGACTCTGGAAAATCCAAAGCGCGAACCCGGACATCGCGGACATATCGGAAACCCCTTTATTCGCCAATTCCGAAAACATACATGTCGATGTACAACAGCACATTGTTATTGCATGCGAGTAACCAATGATTTTGATGGGATGCATCAGAGCAAGTGAATATTTGATTAGACAAATGTATCGGAGTCGTTGTTGGTGTATATTTTGTCACTGCCCGTTGTAACAATATACAAAAATATCAAATTGTCCGGTGTGGTTGTCAGTTTTCAAACGAAAATGATATTGTTACCCAGGGAAAAGATAGATTTCTAAGTGAAAACGGTATTGGTACTCAGGTAAATGATAGTTTTCCAAACGAAAAGGGTTTGTTACCCAGGAGAAAATATATTTCCAAAAGAAAATGATTAGTTACTCTAGGTAAAAGTATTTTTCCAAGTGAAAATGGTTTGTTAGTATGGGTAAATGCCAGATCTCCAAAGGAAAATGATATTTTTACTCAGGTAAACGGTGGATCGCCAAGTGAAAATGGTTTGTTGCTCAGGGAAAAAATATATTTCCAAGTGAAAAAGGTTTGTTACCCAGAGAAAAAATATATTTCCACGTGAAAAAAGGTTTGTTACTCAAGGGAAAAATATATTTCTAAACGAAAATAGTTTGCTACTCTAGGAAAAAATATATTTCCAAACGAAAACGATATTGTTACTAGGGTAAGAGGCGTGTGTTCAGTGTCGTTGGTCTTGTTAAACGTAGTTGTCCCGTTGTACAATATACTTGTCGTGAGTCTACAATTAAGAAGGGAGAGAATGAAAACACTATTATGAGTGTCAGAAGGTTGTTGTATGTAGATTTGACAGTAACCCTATCATTCACATATGACAAACACAATCATGACCGTGAATACATGTAACTAACTTGTTCGGTCTCGATCAATGCAAAAGAGATGATTCGTTTTTGAAACCGTAGCGAAGACCACATGTAAATCTATGCGATAGACTTCTATCTCCTTACATTCAGTCGTGTGGTGTCCATTTTAATACGGGCCCCACATGTATGACATGCACACACCAACACCGTAAACAGAAGTCGATGATTTTGATTAATAAATATATTTCTTGACTACATCGGAATGTCTATGTTGTAGAAAGTAAATACTTTTATGGTGTTGTGTGTCTAATGAAAGCGATTGGTTACAAGTATGTTTTTGGCGGAATAAAATTTATTTTTCTGTATGTGACAGTTTGTGAGGAAATGAAAATAGATTCATGGTTTTAATTGGATTGCGCTGTTTAATGTACGCTTCAGCATGGAGACTTGACGCTGAACAACAACTCGATTCACTAAACAATTTGTCACTGGTGTGCAGAGGGTTAGGAACATTTTAATACAGCTCCATCTACTGGTTGTTGTGAGGATAATCATGTGATGACTCAGCACTTTTCGTTAGCAAAGTAGATTGATCTGTGTGTAAGATTCGAGAGTCATTACTAGAAAACGTATGTACTCTGTTGTTGGAGTAGCTGGTTTATTGCTATGACATTGACAGAATCTCGAGAAGTGAGTATGCCTTACATTCACGAAAGTTTACATGGCTCCGTTGTAATAAATAGGTGTTAACTAATCTCGGCTGGATACTGCAATTGTGCTGGACTTACACGTGGTATTCGCATACTGCGCACATACAAACTTTTGTGTAAACAACTCTGATGTTTCTGTTGGTACTAGTGCTGTGTTGAACTATTTGGTTCTTAAGACACATGAACAACCATTCAGACAATAAAGTTCTTGAGGTAACGAAACAGTTTGTAGAGTCAAACCAACCATTCTTTAGTTTCGTAATGTGAGAATATCGAGTGAAGTTGATTACTTTGTGTGATGTAAATATCTTTCCTACTTTTGTAAGAGTTGTGGGGGGTCTCATAAAAAGTAACTAGTTGACAAAAACAAAATATTGAATGAAGGTTCGTCTGTTGTTTTCATAAGTCAAGAGAGTGAAAATTGTTGTTGTTGTTTTTGTTACACTAAATCGAAATAGTGTGAAAGAGTCACCAATCATTGCGTGTGTTCGTAGCATGGAATATCGAATATTTTCGTGTGCCATGAATATCTTTCATATACACTTAGTATGAAATGAGATGAGTGGAATAATAATTAGTGTCCAACAAAAGTAAAACTTGTTGTGTTTGCAGACTCGTTTGAAAATACCGGTCAATGGAGTAACAGTATCAATATGAGTGGTATATTATTTTTCGCGAGATGCACCAATCTTCTAAGCATAACTTTTCAAAAATTTTTCATGTCATAGAAAAGTTGGTTTTTATGAAATCGAAACAAATGTACTTCGATTATCACGACAAAGGAATTGAGATCAACGCAGTGTTTCGAAGTGGTATGTTCAGCAATCGCTAAATGACAAAAATATCAAACTGTGCATACAACTCGGTTAGGTAAACAATACAGTTACAAATCGGATGTAAGCTTGATTTACAGATTACAGTCTGATGATGTAAAGCTCAACCCCTCCAGTGTGTTTATTGCAAAGTATTTGACACAAACAAAATATTGAATGAAGACTTCGGTTTCATTACCAAGCTAGTGAAAATTGTTTTCTATTGGATGGATATGATTTACCTTTAGAAAAACGATATAGACCGATTAATCGACGCTGTTCCATATCCGTCGAGTGAGTGAAATTTCTTAGGGGTTTGATTTATCGAGTTAGCTACCAGCGATTCAATCACATCCAAGTAACGTATTTTAGAGGCCGAGTATTGTGACGACATTTACTTTGACGAATGACAATGGGAAAATTTCCAATTTGTCTGATCGTGTGCGTTACACAAATTCTAGTACGCATTCAGTGAATATCCTACAAATTACCAACAACTTTCATTAGTTTGGTTAGATGATGAGAATTATTCTGGAGGTTCAAATCGATAACACTACTTTGAACAGCAATACAAACACATTTTTCTGGATTTCAGTGTAGCACATACTTCGATATTATTGTTATGGGTTTTGTATTAATCAAGACCGGTTCAATAGAATCCGTCCAGTAAAGATACCTCTATTTACTTTTTGATGATCAAAGTCTTAGAGTGTGACCCCGTAATGTTTTTAAATTTCGCGCATTTTCGACAGAGAGTGTGAACAGAGTTTAACACGGATTAAATGACGCCGCCCTGGAGCCCAAAGTGATATTTTCGTACTGCGTAATGTGCATATGTTTCAATTCGATGTCGCAGATCCCGACAATAAAGTATTGCCCCGGTTGTTAATCAGCAAACGAAATTGTTGTTTCATCTTTAGTCTTGGTTACTGGAAACAATTACATTTGTAAAATATTTTCTGATATCGCGATACGCAGAGTGATATGTACCAAGGTGGAATAATTTTCCAATCACGAACATTTCAGACACGCATAGTTTTACAACTCAATATGTTAATAACAACGGTACTGAAAAGATTGTTGCTGTCATAATAACCTTTACCACAACACCGGGTCTAATTAACGCAAATACTTTAATAATGAAGTAATGATCAACTATTACAAAATCTCATATGTCAAATCAATGTGTCAATCCTTATGTTTACAGCATGATAACTTTGAATATAACACCAGCGTTCGATTGTAAGAAATGAAGTCGCAACTACGTTGATCAGACTTTCAAATCTCGTATACTCAAACTTATTATGTTAATCTCAAGTCACCTGCGCCGGGTACTAATTACTTTTGTCTTACAAAATATATCGAGTAATAATTACTTTGTCTTGCAGAATATACCGCGTAGTAATTTCTCTATCTTACAGAATAGTAACGACTTTTAAAGTTGAATAAAAATGATGGGTCGTAGGGATATGAGTACAACCGAACTTGTTATGGATTTCAGGTTTTAGTGTTTGTATGGACTCGTGTATGCTTGGCTGACTGCTTGAGTTGGTCGGGTAAGTTACAAACGGATTTACTTGACAATGTTTTCGTGGTTGACTCTTTGAATATGGTAAGATGGTGAGATGTCGAGACGTAATACTATTTCCGTACACTCAATTACAACAAAACATAACCCGCATTCAAATAAGCCGTAAGCTACAAGTGGATTTAAAACTTGATGCTGTTTTGTGGTTAACTCAAGTCAGTGGTCATGTTTGTGTTGATTTCAGGAATGATCATGACGAGTTGGTCGGGTAAATTAGGTAATGTGGTAGTAACTATGACCTTACAGAGTTGCTGACATTCCAATATCTTTTACGCCGTAATATACGGATTTAATTGTGATAAATTATTTATCAGTTATTGTTCAGACATTCAAATCTCGTATACTCAAAATATAATATGTTCATGTGAAGTCGTATATGTACCGATTAGTAAATACTTTGTCTTCAGAATAGTAACGACCTTTACAATCGAATAAAAAAGACCGATCATACGAATACAGCCAGGATGAATTAATTCAAATTTGTGAGTTGTAGTGATATAATCAAGTAAGTGAAAACTAGATTTTTAACAATTGTTAATTTTGTGAAGAATTCTTTTGAGTATGGTAGGATGTTAAAATATCTCTTTGACAAACGGAAAGCGGGATCGCGAATAGAGTTGCAATGTTTCATTACTTGTTTCAAATCAATGTGCCTATAATATCGAAACGGGACTGGTGGAAAGTTGGTAGTCACGTTTGTCAATCCTATTTCAATTCACACTACGCCAAAGTCAAAATATTCGGTTTCGGATTATCTCAATTTACCTATAGAACATCTCGCGAATGGATTCCGACACCGTACTATAACTAGATCGCTATGTCTGATGCATTATCGTGTCAGCGACGTAGGATTTTTACAATTATTTCACACCTCTTTGAATAAGCGTCAACTTCACTGAGGATTAGGGTTGGATCAGAAATAAGTGAGAATTTGTCAGTATCCGAATCACCATCTGCGACGGTTCTGTTATTCGTTACATATTAAATCTTACCAGTGAAATCCAGTTCTGCGACAAACTAATTACCAAAATAGCACCTTGTGAGTGATTGGAATGTATGTAACAGCAAGTCGCGAGCGATGGTTTTGTCTTAGGTGTTATCTTGTGAGCGATCGCGGGATTTTAAAATTATTTCACACCTTTTTGAATAAGCGTTCACTTCACAAATCATTAGGGTTAGAGCAGAAATAAGTGACAATATGTCGCTATTCAAGTTACCGGTGCTGGCGGTTCTGTTATTCGTTACTTATTAAATCTTACGAGCGAAATCAAGTTCTGTGACAAACTGCTTACGAAAATTTCACCGCGTGATCGCTATGTCTGAGGTGTTATCTTGTCAGCGAACGCTGGGTTTTGCAAACTATTTCACACCTTTTTGAAATGTTAGTCTGTGAGCGTGGTTATTGTTGATATTCGAATCACCGTCTACGCCGGCTCTGTGGCAAATCGCGACTTAATGCTGCGACTGTAAACAGCAGACTATTCTGTAGGTGCCAAACAGCGGTATGGAAGGTGCGAATAATCCGATCTGAAAGTCGGCGTGCTATTCAGGTTACGTAGGAATCAATAGGCACAGCGCGAAAAGACTTGAGTTAGAACACGATCGGTCATTTGTCACGACTAAACTACGACGTCTTCATGTAGAACCGTGTGAGCGATCCCTATACCTGTAACGCTATCATGTCGCGTCTATATCAGCTACGTTACCGTGTCGCCGCGGCCATAAGAATAACGATATATTAAAGTCGCACTCGCCGTAAACGTTAGGATTAACTCGAATCGGTCATATATAATAATTTGGGATATACACATTAACTAAGGGCCAACCACGTGACTATTTACTTGATACATATTCAACACCGTGCGACAGATGCCTATACCCGAAGGGGCGATTCACGGCCACACCCATAAGAACACATGGCGAGTCACCAGAGACCGCGTAAGAATACATGACAGGCGAATCACCGCCACCGCCTATAGTAAAAAAGGCGAGTCACCAACACGAGTTTTCGCGGCGAGTCACCGACGCAGCCTATACCTGAAACGGCGAATCATGACCGCACCCATAAGAACACATGGCGACTCACCAGCGATAGGGGGGTCGAAAAGGGCGAATCACCAACACGAGTTTCGCGGCGAGTCACCAGCGGGCCCATAAGAGCCCCAGGCACACCCAGACCGACCGATCCACTATACTACTTACGTCTTATCATAACATCAATTACCTGCACTGAAATTGGAAGCGAGTGGCGGATGAAATAAACCAACCTGCACTGAAGTTTCCTTAGTGTCCAAAATGAATCCAGATGTCGATATGTCATGGCGAGGTATAATGCTGATGTTGTACGGCGTGGTGATATTGCCCAATTCAAGTCTGATAGAAGTGTCGCTCTCAATGGAAATGCTCAGATTGCAGAAAGCTCCTGTCATATGGGTAAATAGATTTGTATTCATATCCATAAAAAATTGGTATCAATTGAACGCTATCGTCTCACTGGTTACGTAAATGTCAACATTAATAATGTCAGAGCACCAGAACCCTCTCAAAATCCCAAAGGAATGTGAAATTTGACTTTGTTGAGTACAATGGCAGTGTGCGAAACAACAACCAGCAGGTGATGCACAGATTACTCTGCCTCACTCCCTGTTTGCTAACAATCTGACGATGACAGTGAAACAGTGCTCTATCGCAGTGGATCCCAACCATTTTCGTCTCGTGGACCCTTCTAGCCGATATTTGAGCGAAAATTCCCCATAAGAAAATATTGTTCGATCGATGAAAAAGGCCATTTTTTGGCACAAGCACTTGTGGTCTGACAGATAAGATAGTGTAGTGATGCCAAAAATATTTCAAATGCCGACCGCCTTACACCTTAGTAAGGTAATGCTTTCCACGTCTGTAACAATCTATTCTGTTGCCTAGAATCAATACTAGCCAGTCTTCAGGATTACCGGACCACGACCTAACATCGACCTCGCCCCCCGCCACATGCCACCTCATTTTGTCGCTTGCGTCTTAAATTCTCTGCATTACTTTTCATTCAGTGTGCATGCCTCTTATTTACTTCGCCTAGGCTAAGGTGGGTGTCTGATCTTAAAGTCTACTCCAAGTTGTTTCGACACCTTCCTATCTTTTCATTGTATCGTAGTCTTGTGATGTTTTGAAACGATGAAAATATTAATAAACCTGATTGATTGATAGAAAATGAATAAAAAAAAAATGGATTATAAGTCGTCATTTTCCGTTGTCGAATCATTGCGCTGAATTTGGCATTGCTATTTCCCTATCGGGTAGTTGTTGACGGATTACCAGTGAACCCAGCCCTCGGTGAACCCAGCCTTACAAACTCGGCCCTCGGCGAACCCTCCCCCAACCCTAATATCCCACCTCCGGCAACCCTAATATACCACCTCCGGCAACCCTAATATCCCACCTCCGGCAACCCTAATATCTCCCCTCCACCAACCCTAATATCCCACCTCCGGCAACCCTAATATCCCACCTCCAACAACCCTAATATCCCCCCAACCCTAATATCCCACCTCCGGCAACCCTAATATCCCACCTCCACCAACCCTAATATGTTGGATTAGATATTAGATATTGTGAGACCAATGCGTCCACAGGATACTGCAAGCCCCTGGACTGCTCAAGTTCGTTAGAACTTAAATCATTTCACGAGTTCCGATGAGAAAAGCTTACCTTCCGTTGATAGGGATACGAATTGGATTACCAAAAATGTGACCAGTAATTCTCTTGTCGGTCTGCTCATTCGAACTCTCCCTAACAGCATTGTTTGGAAGCTGTATTTCACGCCATCAAAATAGAGCTAACAGTCGTTATACACGAATATAATTATCTAAAAACAAACAAGTTTTGTGACTGAATGGTCGATATTCGAAGGCTCCCATGAATTCCATATTGAATAATCGAAATTTGTACGAAACTGATTGAACATTTTACCGACACACAATGATAGTCTCTTGAGTACAGTTATCTTTTTCATCTGTTAGTAGCCTACAGATGATTACGTATTGAAGAAACAGCAAATTATAAATAGTAATATGTAAATTTTGAATTCGCGAGACAATGCATCATGATATAATTATATCAATATTGCTTTTACTAATGTTAGAATCTAGTACCATTATACCTAAATGTGCTCGCTCTAATAAATACTTTAATTGGATGCGCAATAAAAAGTATCTCAGAATAGTCCAGCTGTAAAACAGTACCGAAAAGTGGCTCTATTTATAATATTGTAAGTAACAATGTAGTAGAATTTCCCCTAGAGTCACGAGGATGTCTTTGAAAACATTAGAAATGATCTTGTATAATCCTTGCACACACTGAATGTTTGTCGTGGTTCTGCTTTATTCACATATGAGCTATAGGAGTGGAGCCCTGGACAGCTTTTGCACATTCGGAAACACTCCGTACGGTGGCAATGAATATATGGGTAGGTGGGAAAATGAATTCAAATTCTAGTCAAGTCCCGTTGTAATTTCATATTCCAGCTGATGTAAGAGTTTTCAATATTCAAATTTGGAGCGAGACACAAAGGTTGATAAAACTTCAACCTCGCTCGTAAAAGGAGTATTGAAAGAAGCCTTAGGCTCCATTCAGGTAATTTCGTCTACAAGGCCTGCATTCCCGCCATCCTGTTACCCGTTTCATATCGGAAATATATCACTTCTATGCACAGAGTTGATCGTGCGTAGATCGATCACGTATTGCTCTTCAACTAATGCGTGGTCAATTGATATGGTGAACGGCAATCAGAAGTGGAAATAAAGTAGCTTATGCTGAAGATGTCTCGGACACTATGACTGAACTGCCTTCTTCCACTCCTCTTAACACGCATCAAGCCTAAACCGTGCCTATAACCTTGCGATGAATATGCTATTCCAATGTTGCTCAATGGTATAACTTTTCGAAAAACCGTTCAATAAGTATGGCGTATGTGTTCTCGTGTCGCGGAAGAAGCTTCGACAACAGTCCTTCCTGTCCTGCTAAGTTGATGAAGACTGACTGTAAATCATTCTTGCTCGAGTCTTCATCGTGTGAGGACCTCTTTCCCAGCCCTCGCACGAGCAATTAACTGTCTCGGGTTCAGAAGACTGACTGTAAATGGTAAAAATTTAGAACACCTGATAAGGAAATAAGTCACTTTTTTTCCGACTGCGATGTTCTGCATATACTGATATATATCACACTCCTTGACCGCTGAACGCGTTTAAAGAAAAGAGGCTCACGGGACATAGACATGGTTTGAAATTTAGGATCGGCCAAATTGCAAATACAACGTTCGTTTACTACCTCTCCTTCTGGTCACGTAACCGCCTATATACATATCATAAAGGTATGTATCTTCAAAGTAATAAATAAATAATTATTGGTACCGGCAAGTGGCAGAACGAATCCCCGCTGTGCAACAGGTCGAAACCGTGCTCAAATACCATTTTCTTTAGTAGTAATTTTTACAAGGCATTCATCACAAAGGTCAACATACTAGCATAGTGGTTTTGCTATTGTTGAATTAGAATACAGCACATGTCTAATTTATTATAATTTCGCCGCGAACGTTTTATTAGAATGTTCCCGAACTGTAAATATCACCTGACACTATATATGCGTAGGTGACTGCTAACGTGGACTCAGCGATTTGGTTCATCCAACTCATACGGTGATATGGGATGTAACACTCTGTTAGGCTAGTACTAGGGACAGCTGATCACATCGCTATAGGCTACCGATGCAAGCAGTGGTGTCCCTACGAACGGGGGGAGCCTGGGCGAGACTTACCGGGGGGGGGGGGGCTATAAATATCTAACCGTAACTTCTGGGGGGTTCCGCCCCCCAGACCCCCTTTTCCCATCTGTGATTATGATCTATCTTTCACCACGGCAAGGTTTGGCCAGTTGCTGGATTCAGCCATGTCTATTATTGCATGTGTGCAAGGATAGACTACATCAAACCTAAGTGATTCTACCGCATGCAGAGACGTGTATGGGACTTTTCTAACAAATGCAGAGATTTGATGATGATTGACACATCTGTGTGGAATCATATTCTTGCTTATTACATGGATTTCCATGTATATTCGTTATTATTCTTGAAAAAAGCGCATATTCCGAATAGGGGGGGGGGGGCTTCGACCAGGGGGGGGCCGGGCGACCGCCCACCTCGCCCACCCCAAAAGCAGTGTTGGGATCAAGTCACTCCCTTCGAGTCACGAGTCATTTCGAGTCATTACACATTTTGACTCGAGTCAAGTCAAGTCAATCGATATTCAAAGGTGACTCGAGTCAAGTCAAGTCACTCGATTTTTAGAGGTGACTCGAGTCAAGTCGAGTCAAGTCAAGTCAAGTCACGAGTCAAGTCATAATTCAAGTCAAGTTGCCTTTTCGAAGTATGAGGCATGATAACGTCATTGCATTTTGCTAGCTGTCTAAAATACAGATTGAGTGGTCATTGATGTTGAACCGATGAACGAATATAGAGTTAAATAAACACGTAAGAAAGCGCTCTATCGCTCACATATACGTAGATCAGCTAAACCTAAGTTTATAGTTACCAGCCAAGATAGAGAATAGATACAAATTGATAAGATGCAATACATTACACACTTACAAATCGATACGATACAATTCGAGCCTGCGCCAATGGTTGAGGACTATATAAACTATATTCGAATTCAGTTTCAAGAAAACAAGAGGTTTGGTTAAGGTAAAAACAGAGAAGAGAAATTACTTTACAATACTAGTTTTCGACAACGTGATCTGTAAGCTTCGATTACTTCGTTTGCGTTCAATTAATTTGTGAGAGAACAATGGCGGCTCAGTCAAACGCACGATCATTAAATGATTGGTCGCTCAGACGGGTTATGCCAGCGTTTCGCGAACAATCCGAACATATGCAAGATACAGTTATTTTGATCGACAACGATTACTTGATGACTTGAAATTGACTCGTGGATTTTGCTCCGAGTCACGAGTCAATCCACATTTCTGATCGGCCGAGTCAAGTCAAGTCAAGTCATTTTAGCAAAGTGACTCGAGTCAAGTCAAGTCATACAAAAAAGGTGACTCGAGTCATCCCAACACTGCCCAAAAGCCCCCACTGTATGCAAGATAGCGAGATAGCGTAGTGGTATAATCCACGGCTGCAACCACAATGGGTTGCGGGTTCGAGTCCGATCGAGGTTGACTCCAGAATTCCTACCCAAGTATTGGAGGTTTATCTGTGCTCCTCCTCGCCACCTAATCCGTGTAAGCAATGTTTTATAAAAGACTATAGTAGTGGACCGTGCTACAAATCGGCAGCTACGGAATAAAATGATGGAAATTGACCAGGTGTAAATGACTATAGAATTCATACTTTCAGATACTCAAGCTGTCGGACGGATTCAAAGTGTCAGAAGTTAAGATCCGCTGATCACTGCTTGTGGTGTTCGGTGCCTCGCAAAAGGTTAAAAACCACTGCATAAAGTATTGCCGACTGCGTCCACTCTTTTCATGCACTGCACCACCTACCGGTATGTGTACAAAATATAGACATACGTTTCCATTTCGATATGAGAAGGCCAAATTGCTTTGACTGGAGTGGCCAAAACTAGAATTCAAGCACCAGAGTTACTTATATGGATGTATATTTTAAAAATCAAACACTGTTAGTGACAGAAGAGAAAAGCTCGTCCATATATTCTGGTCATATATCTCAAACTTCTGGAGTATTTATCGCATGGACGTGCAAATAGGTCCCTATTGAATTCTACTGATTTCCTATGTCGGTCCTCGTATATTCTAAATGTAATCTAAATATTCTCTACATATCGCAATAAATATTAGGCCTAGCTCACACATTATTAGTCCTTCTAAAGTTGCCGATTAGGATTATTATACAAACGGCGATGCGCGACTGATCTTCTAGAAAACCTATGAAGCGATTAAGCCCACATAATATAGTATGCGGTTTGTCTGACGCTTCCAAAACGTTGCAGGCGATGGAGAGGTCTGTATTGCACCACAATTGTGCTAACGATATAGTTTGACTACATATATTGGCCTCTATAAAGCAGAACAATGCACATGCAAATAGTTCGCGACAATCGCGAGCACTTGATATAAAAAAGTCCTGTAAATGTAAACGTAGGCTATAGTACCATGTTCGTTCGGAAATATGGACTTTGTTGGCAGCGTTAGATATATCTCCTATGCAATCAATAGCCCATAATGAATTTGAAAACATAATTTAATACTTAACATCAGTATTCAATTTCAATCCATAGCAATCCCGTAATTGACTTCGAATTGCGCCAACGACAATAGCATAGCCCACTAATCATTCGCTGTTTGACCTTTAATCTTTCGAGAGTCGGATACTCCTCAGGTTATATGGCAATCGTGGAATGCACGCGTTCTTACGCGAGGCCGCATAGCCTAATAACCGTGGGAATAAACCAGAAACCCCCACACAAAGTAGTCTAGAAAGCTACTCGAGTAGAAGTAGAAGTAGCGACGAAAAAATCTACTCAAGTACGAGTAGAAGTACTTCTTTCATAAGCGACCTAAAACTACTTGAAGTAGAAGTAGAATTGACTGACTTTAAATCTACTCAATTAAGTAAGTAGTTTTGATAACAGTCTTAATTCGTTGGCATGGACTGTCAAAAGCTGCAAATTGAGCTATGCGGAAGGCGCAGAGCGAGCTTGATTCGTATTGATGCATCCTAGGAGGTATCAATTCTCGGCAGAATAAGCATTCTTTTGCATCGTGGGATGCAAATTATAGTATTGATATGAAAATGCGGTACTAACCCTTGCGTATGATATGTATGATACTCGGAATTGAAAGTGAAATACAAATACCACTTCTAAGAAGCGGAAAATATATTTCATGTATTTTGTCCATAAAGCTTCAAAGGTGATCTGCTAAAACAGGTGTAACGATCAAAAAAGCCGGATTTTCCAGATTAGCAGGACACGTCATGGGCTGCTATATTACGATATGATAGGTAATTGCTAGATTGCGAAACGGTAGTTTCAAACGTTATGGTGGGTCATATTTACTGTGATGGAATATTTGATATGGGCGACAATGCGGTGTGAGCGGAACCAAGCAATCCGGTACCTAAATTATATTCACTGATAATTTCGTGAAAACACATATGTCACTCCAGAACTACTGTGCGCGAAGCGCAACAAAATTTCTGGGCGTTTTTTGACTTTTATGAATATCAAATGTTGGTACTCATTGAAAATAGCCCCGAAATTCCTCAGGCTATCTTTCGTATTGAGGGATTAAACTACTTCTACTTGACAAACTGAAAATAGCGAAAAGTAAGTAAGTAGATCACAAAATATTACGAAGTAGAAGTAGAAGTAGAGAAAATCAGATCTACTTGAGTAAGTACCAGAAATAGAGGAAAACTACTTGAGTACTTCCAAAAAGTAGAAGTACTTCGTTACTGACCACCTCCGCAATGCACTGATAATGCACGAGTACCAGCATGGGTTTGACGCAGCAATAGAGCAACAACGAATTTCCGTTAGATCGTTGTTTCGTACCGATTGCATTGGGAAGGTCGCAGTACCACTCTGAACCGCTTACAGGCGACCACTGAGACTGAGAAGTGAACTGATTGAATGTTACGGCAATTACCAGTTCCTTCACATGAGATGAGACTGAAGTTAAGACTGAACAGCACTTTCGGGTTCGCGAAGCAATATGCACAATAATTCTGCTACGAAATGAAAGCTTTTCTTTCTGTTAGATACCCAGATCTATAAAATAAAACTCACACTTCGCTCGTTCATTGGTCAGTGGCGGCTCGTCCCGGGGAATTGGAGAGATGTCTCACATACCATTATGCGCTATAACTAAAATAACAATGTATTAGTTATGGACGCAGAACAATGAAAATAGTGAAATCCGGTGAAAATCTGTGTTTCGCTTGTATATTCCTAAGCATGCATACATTTTCTTGCCCCGATAGCGTTCATAATAACTTTACTCATATATTCCCCTAAGGATGCTCACAGCGCATTCACTCCGTCGCCAACAAACATGTATATTGCACAGGTAATCAGGTATATGCAATCTACGGTTACAAAAAAGTGCACCCATGCGCGAGGCTGATTTAACATGTTGCGACAGGCCAGTAAGTACCAGTCAACAGTACCAGATCTGGAAGAACAGCAGTTGATGCCATCAGACGGTTGAAATATTGATGGAAAATGATCTTTATATCCAGGTGCGCGGCGTACATCTTATTTCGTGTATCATTACTATATTTTTAATTGAAATAGAAAGCGAAGGAAAATGTGTCGAAATGTCAAACGAGTAGTAGCGAGGTAACGAATATCAGTTTGATTGACTGGGTCTGTAACAGAGATAAGCGGATATCCGATTGAAACGCTACTATGCTCAAATCCTGTCGACTCATTGATTCACACTTTTATAATGTTTTCAACTAAAGGAAATATTTATAAACGAATGAATGATCGCGAAATTCTGGAATCTAAGTCTCTATACTGCTTCTGCAAGATGTATGAAATTCGGATACATCCAATCAGGCAGAAAATTCTTGTCGTTCTTGTAGAAACATCTTGATAAGATCCGACGATGCAAGCAATTCTAAAATTCATATCCCTTGGCCATATCTAAATTGATAAAATCTCAATAGTTCCTTGGTTGCATGCAGACTGTAGAACTGGGTGAGCATATCTGCTCTATATCTATTATATTTGAACAGATAGATAAATATTCCTGGATTCGCATGCCGCCCGCCATTGGAGTGCATCCGTTTATCTATTTCGGCGCGACCAACGTTTGGTTTTTGACTAACAAGAGAGGTTAAGCTTACGCTTTCTAGGTTAGACAGGACTAGGGCTGGGCACAATGATTCGAGTAATCGAATCTGAATCGAGTATTAATTTTAATGATTCGAGTCGAGTAGTAAAAGACGATTTTTTCGAGTACTGAAATTATACGCTCCTCGCAACTGAAAGTTAATTTACTAACGAGAATTGTGGTTTTCATACTATTTTCCACTAAGGAAGTCGTGAAATCTTGATTGGCCGTGTCGCAGCATACGAGACATAGTACAAAGCTACGAACGTTAGTGGGAATAACACATTTCCGAAGTCACTATCATCCCACAACATTGTTAAGAAGGGCAATGAAATCGGTATGGTCGAACAAATAACAAAGTATCTTCAATGTGACGGATAACAGGCATTATTCCCGTTGTGGTGGCACAAAAGGTCCATATTTGAACTTTGACATATTACATTATGGTGTGACGTCATAATGAGTGATACTCGAATACTCGACTCGAAGCGTAATACGTGATTCAGAATCGAATGACTCAGGTACTCGATTTTGCCCAGCCCTAGATAGGACACTGTATTCTTGGTGCGTCAGCTTCATTGTTATTGATCAGAGTGAAAAAACGGTTTCTATATTTGCTACATATATCACCTCAACAAGTTGCCTGGTGTGTTATGAACACAGGGGGTGAAAGTAGTCGTCGTCGCTACTCAAGTAGAAGAAGAAGTAACGCCGGAATTTATACTCAAGTTGAAGTAGGAGTGGTGGTTCACAAGTAAGTAAGAAAGTAGGTATTCTACGCCTATTTTTGCCTGTAAAACAGAATACTGTCAAGTAGAAGTAGAAGTAGTCTAAAATAATAACTACTTAAAAAGTGGTGAGAGTAGGCAAAATCTACTTCAAGTCCTTCAAAAAGTACAAGTACTTCGTTACATTGAGAAAAATGGATTCTATTAAATGAAAAACAAATCGTCGACAAATGTTCTGTTGTAAATGTTTTTGAATATAGTAATAGTGATTCTGCGAAAGATACAGTATAACACTTGTCGTTTTGATATTCCATCACAATGTACGGGTAAATAAATCCGGCCTAAACCTGAAGACTTGGGAGCACCCACAGTCATACGAACAGGACCGTAACTGCCGCACCCCAAATGGGTCGGGCTCGAGCTCGAAAAAGGCCCAAAATTACTTCGTGAATTGACATAAAGTATATAGTATTTTTTTTTTAATTTACGCAACTTTTCGAAAACTATACGCGCTTTCCGCGATTTTGTGGTGTCAAATATCTTTAATATTGCGTACCCTTCCCACAAGAAAAAATACCCATGATTGATAGAAATGGGTATTTCGGCGTCGGCCATTACCGTGTCTCAACGCATCAAGATATATAAAGTTTTAGGTCATGTAACATTCGACTTCGAGAAGTCTGCTATAACGATCGGCAGCGAGAAAACCTTGGCCGGAAAGTACTGTCCTTATGCTGATCGAAAACTTCGATAGGCCCATAAATGACTGGTGCAGAATGTTCCTGACCTGGAATCTGAACACCACAACACAAATGCCATTACTATATTAAAGGGCCCTACATTTTCTAAGGCACCTCAATCACCTTTACCGATAAATCTGATAACGTGAGCAGAGAGAGGATAAAAAATTGATAGCGATATATTTGCAATCCCGATCATATTTACCTATTCAATCATGGATTATAGAGATTTTACGCGTGTAGTAGTAATATGTAGTAAAAGTAGGTGAGGGTCTGGGATGCCAAGGCCTCCAGGAGTTTGGTTAATCA
Organism: Botryllus schlosseri; assembly: GCF_051294905.1. Taxonomy (NCBI): domain Eukaryota; kingdom Metazoa; phylum Chordata; class Ascidiacea; order Stolidobranchia; family Styelidae; genus Botryllus; species Botryllus schlosseri. The sequence continues at coordinate 17,997,750 of NC_137245.1, read as the reverse complement.
CCCTATACGGGGGGCCCAAGACCAACGTTTTTTTTGGGGGGGGGGGGGAGGTGACGAAGTGCTGTTTCGGTCCTGCATACATAGGTGCTCGAGACGAAGTACTCCTACCTCTTCGGAGTACTGCTCTACGTACCAAGCAGTTAAGTTTTTAGACTAATTCCACTTCTAATTGAACAGTTTTTCTGCCAATACTACACTTACTTTCCACATTTGGGAGGGTACAGAATGTATGTAGTTGTGGGATAAGTTTGGTCACTTTTACGAATGAAATTGTCATAAGAACCACATGAAATACAGTAACCTCTTTATCACGGAAACTGAAAATATTTTCGAACATTCTGTCTATTTGTATTGTCATTAGTCATATGTAATAAAGCCGCGGAGATGCATCCAGTAATTTCCGCGGCACTTCCGATTATCTTTCGCTAGTATGCGACCCCTCGACCGAATGTACATCTTTAAGTGTTGCGCAAATCCTTTCAATGTCTGGACGCAAATTCTATAATGCTACGTGACCACCATCTTGCCCCATATTGATGCAGGGGATTTTCAGAGTTCGCTTCCATTTCCTTGCCAAGTTTGGTAAACAATTTGGACTCAACAACAGTGGTTCGCGTTGATTTACTAATTTGTCACAGAGACTTCGAGCGCTCGGTGATACTGACACTTAAGATTTGTTTGACAATAAACCCTGTCCGCTGCCTCATTGTCGATGCAACTGACCATCACATTGCAGAGGCCACGCACGATCGCCACTAAAGAATACAGAGACATGCAAGAATACCAAACGCAGCTCCACGGAACCGTATGGCACGCGTGGGTATAGCCAATCAATTCTACTGACAGCCAAACACAGTCCAATTAATACTTATAAACTGGAATAATAGCCTCAGCGGCGGGAAAATTAGTTATCTGCTAAGATTTGATAAACTTTACTTCTAAATCCTCAAATTCGTCACCTGCAACATAACGTTACGCTGCAAGCCTACATTTTAACGGCAGTGCCGGTACGCTACCTTACAATCGCAGTATTGATAGTTATGTTTGTAATTTGAATTTGTAAACGTGAACGTCATTTCCAACGGATCTCATTTCTCGCTAGCGATTATAGAGACAATGACGATTTGAAAACTGCATTGTCATTTGTCACACAGGCACCGCCAGATCTGCTCTTCTGTGCAATCAATCAATGTATTGTATAATACTGAATTCAACCTTCAAAGCACGCGACGGAGGGATTTTGCAAATATACAAACATCACATCGGGCCCGACGGATTATAATATAGATTTGTTCACCGTTTGCTATAGACCTGAATTATTTTGCGGACAATTTCAAAAATTTTCAGAAATCTCGGCTGAGAACCACTGAATTACCTGGCAAGGAGTGTATAGCTTTAGTACCCTACTTTGGGAAAAGTCATCTGTCATCATTCGATGGCTTGATGTGGACTAAGGATTCAGAACACAACGTGTGATCACGTGCGACTCGCGGTCAAAACCCCAGAGAACTTACTGCTCTCTCATTATACCTAAAAATCAGTTCGAAAATGCAATGTCGTGCAATTGCACTTAATACTGTGCTAGTTAGTCTGTCTTCCAACAACATGGAATTTCCAAAGAGAAATATTATTCCATAAAAATTATTCATGCAATATACATTTATTTTGCTTTAAACCTACGGAGAGCAACAGCAGATGCACGAAACAGCCGCACGTGACTCATGAGTCGCAAGTTTCCGATCCCTGTGCCAGATGATGTTTCCAAAAACCAAAACAAAAACAATAAACTGTATGTCGACTCTATATTTCCATCACATAATTATTAGTACTCGAACCATCAATATAGACCAGTGGTTCCCAACCTTTTTCGGTGGCGGGGCCAAATTTAGAATTTCTGAGTACGGCCGGGGCCGCACGAATACCAAGGCAATGCAAGGAACCCAAAATAGCCACCAAAATATGAAAATTGGCATTTTTCCGATCATTCGCTTGACGCCATTGGCCATTGTGTTGCCGCGCTCCCGTTGTTCAGAACAATCAACCTTTGCTGGCTATTTCGGTGTAGTTTTATTGCCGATTCGTATTTTTGGAATCAGTGCGACACTTGCTTTCGATGAACACCGACATATCAAATTATTCGGACGCTTGAGTCGCGAGCTATAGGACTACTAATTATGCTGCTTTTTGCCGGCTAAGCAGTACGCATCTCGGCGTATTCAATCGTGAGTCACTTGTTGCACCAGGGCCGTAACAGCACTTCGTCCCGAAAAAAACGTTTCTCTTGGGCCCCCCATAGGGTGATAAACAGAACTTCGAAGCCCCCAGACCCCCTCAGGCTAGATGGCTGTTTACCGCTATTTATCATCTAAATCGGGTGTCCGTTTTAGGCAGCTTCTCTCGACTAATCGCGCGAAGCGCGAAAAGTTTATATAATTCATGATTGAATCGATCAATATAATCGGGAATTGCATATATATTGGTATCAGTTTTTATCCTGTCTCTGCTCACGTAATCAGATTGACCGGTTGAGCCGAGTGAGTTGTGTTTGATAAGGTAGGACCACTCAATAATAATTAAACATCTTCGGGCGTATACCCGTTGGCAGGAACGAAACAGCACTTCGTCAGCCCCCCCCCCAAAACACTTAGGTATTGAGCACCCATAGGGTGATAAACCGACCCCCCGTGCCGTTGTTCGCTTCTGCCACGAAATCAGGATCCCCGTTTAGTGAGCCAGCGTCGAGCGCGAAAATTTTCGATAATTCAAAATAAAATAGGTCAATAAGATCGGGAATTGCATATATATTGCTATCGATTACTTGTCCTCTCTGCTCACGTAGTCGGACTTACCGGTACAGCTGACTGAGGTGTCTTGGAAAGTGTAGAGCCCGCAAATAATAATTAAGCATAGCCTATTCGGACGGGTGGGCCCGTTGGTACGACTTCGTTACATGATGTTATTTGTTATTTCGTGACCTCCAGTCTGCTATATCAAGAAATATAGAATCGCCCAAACATACTAAACTAAAAGATGCACATGATTTCAAATTGGTAGTTCTTCACTGACATATAATTCTTCCCTGCGGAATGGTAGCCTATTTGTCTCGTGACGTTCAGATTGCCAAGACAGGAACATTCGGCGCCAGTCATTTAGGCGCCTATGGTCAATTAAACCTATATGTATTTTAAATATACATAACGAAGTTTTCGGTCAGCGTAAGGGCAGTCCTTTTCGGTTAAGGTTTTCTCGCTGCTGATCGTTCTGGCACACTTCTTGGAGTCGCATGTTACATGGCCTAAAACTTTATATGTCTTCGCGCGTCGTGGCGCGGTATTGGCCAACGCCGATATGCCCACTTCTATAAATCTTGCGTATTTTATCTTGGTCGAAGAGTACCCAATAATTAAGGTACTTGGAAACTAGAAATCGCGCGCAGCGTGAAAAAGTTGCATAAAATTACATAAAATACTCTATAATTTATGTTAATTAACTAAATAATTTTGGTGCCTATTCGAGTTATAATTTTTTTTTCATAAATCGATTTCTCAATATTTTTGGGGGGCCGCAAGAAGGCTTGCTGGGGGCCGCATGCGGCCCTCAGGGCCGCGGTTGGGAATCACTGATATAGACTATAGACATTGTATAGTCATTGGACGTCATCGAAAGTCTTCATGGCGGAAGGAAACGATCGTTACAGCGAAAAGTGATACAAAGAAGTGTATCCACGATTTCAAGTTAAGAACACAACAACTCACACTAACAACATGACATACATAAGCTACATCTTTTCCCGTTCAGCTGTAACAAACTGCGACTGTATGACTGCTACACTAAATTGGAATGCTCCTAATATCGCAGTGGGCAAATAATATAATGGGGCCGAAATGGGGCCATTGACCATTACTATTATTTTACTACGTTGTTGAATAGGTTTATACTGTGTTAATAGAAGGTTTCATTGCGCAGTATTTTTCACGATGCATTCAGCATAAAAAAATGAATATTGACATGTAGATCATTCCTCTGCTGAAATTGAATGGAGCCTATAATTCAAAGTGAATGAATTCTCCGTGTACGTTGTATTTGAACAACACGGCTTTACTTTCCAACGGCGGTTGGCGTATACAATGTACTGTATAACTGCAAAAACCTGAAAGCTATGTTGTCAACGAAACGAAGACATGTGGTCATAGCAAGCCCGCCGTGGACAACAAATAACGATGACCTGGTACTTCATCTCACATTACATTAATTGTATCCCTCATACATTGTCCCCCATTTAATGACGGTGCCAAAAACTAGGTATAGATGTCCCGGGTGTGAATGTCAACAAATTTTAGGCTTGAATAATTGGCACTTCACAACTACTGGATTCCAGCCCCGAAACGAGCTTGCTGGTTTGCGATTACACGGTGACGTCGGTGCGAGAACTAAAACATGTTCATGTACGATGCCATGTGATCCGCTTCAGCGTTGTTTAAACAAAAGCCTAGAACGAAAGTGGGCCGTATACTACATGTCGCCAGATCACCACAATGTCGTGGCATTTTGTTGTTGTCACCAACCGAATTCTTTCAAAATCAGGTTCTTAGCTGAAAAATGCAGCCCCCTCAACAAAATAGGTTACCTTTACAGCGCGACCACCTTCTGCATGGATAAAAAGACGGACGCCGCGACTTTAATGCTCTAGGCCAGAGATGCCCAAGCTATTTCGAATGCGGAACGCACTTTACATTGGTAAGGTATCAATTTATTCAACATCGGATTATAGGCCAAAAATGTGGATTAATCAATATAAAATAAGTCGCCACTTTCGGCTCTGGAAACATTGCGTTAAATTCGGCAATGGTATTCCCGGTCGGAGTGTGACGGATTTTTTTATTTTGATTTATATATTTCATATGCAATAATACTCTTTACTACTTGACTTGGTGGATCTGTCGCGATTGGGCAGATATTGACTAGAAAGGTATTGTTGTGATGGATTCGGCAAGTTGAAACAAATTGGCATGATACTGTACACAGCCCACATACACAATCATAAGATACAATTCAAACTTGCACCAATTGCTGACGAGCAATATAAACCTAAAAATTATATTTGTTCGATTCGAATGTTCCAGTGAACACTGAGCAGTCTATGGAACAGAGAGATATAAATGTATTACTACTATAGTTTACGACAAAGTTAATTTTGATCACTTCTTTTGCGGTCAATTCATTTGTGGTATAAAAATGTAGGCTCAGTAAATATTGCTACATGCACATTGGCAAAGTCTTTGAATGACTGGTTGCTTTCACGGGTCACACAGCGTATCGCGGACATGTGAATGTGCACTGTCCAGGTACAGCGATTTAGTCAACACCGATTGCTTGATGCCGCGAAATTGACTTGAAATAAATGCCATCGCTGCGTCACAGTACCAAACTCCGCTACGATGCGAAATTCGAGGCTGATTTTTGGCTGTTACATGACCACAAGCAGAATAAAATTTCTATTTTCGCAATGAGTACCGCGGTAGTTTTCAGTTGATACCAACTTTATCAATTTATGCGCTCGGCAAGCCTTGGCCAAATGGAAAGAGTGCATTACGCAACCCTATCGCAGCGAGCAGTGAGACTTGCTTGTGTCCACACCATTGTAGGACATTAACGTTAGGCTTACCATACGTCCTCTTTTAAGAGGATTTGTCCTCTTTTTTGGCTTTTTTGAAAGTGTCCTCGGAGGACGCCCTTTTGTCCTCTTTTTTGAGATTTTGTCCTTTTTTTTGAAAATTTAGGTCAGATTTAGAGGAAATTGCGAGTGATATGCCGCAAATTAGCACAGAAGTGACGCTCCGGCGGGTATTTCGGAGTGAAAAACGGTGATTTCTGCTCTGAGCGAAAAAATGACCTTTTTTTTTAGTCATCCACCTGGCAATGTGGAGAAAGAAACGGTATTTTGAGCTCTGAGCGGAAAAGATGACCTTTTTTTTTTTTTTAGTCAACCGCTCGAAAAGTGGGAAAAATTCACCGGTTTTTGAGAATTCTACTCCGGTTTCGCAAGTTGCAAATTTCTAAAAAAGTGTCCTCTTTTTAGATTTCCAAAATATGGTCAGCCTATTAGCGTGCGATCCTCTGAAAGGTTTTGGTTTGTGTAAACCCGAACCGTTATGAAAGGTTCTATGTGAATGTGAACATATTACGTAACGTGACGTCATATTGCTAATTCTAGGCCTACATTTCCGTAACGTAATATATTAATATCCACGACACCTAGCGACGACTAGGCCACATTATGGCACAATGCTGGCAACAGTATCAACTGTAACAATCAAATGCTCTAATAATTCCATAAAATCAATATTTTCTGTCTCTTTGTCAACAAATTCGACGAATATAAGCTAACCCCTTAACGGTCCAGGCTAGACCGGACCAAAATCACTCAATTACGAATGAGTTTGAACCGGGCAGTGTATTCTCGAGGCGTCATGAAAAATATACAGGAACTCGAACCTCCGAATTTCTGAGGTTCACACACCGAACGCGAACTGACTGAATACACGTCACATCAATCGAACACTGATTCGAAATCTAGATGATGGATGATTTGCATAGGCTAAACCTTGTGATTTCACCCCAAAAGAATCCTAATTAACATCCATGAAAATTCAATGGTGATGATAAGTATCGTGAACGGAATGGATGCATTTCGTGCCGGTTTCTGCGTAAGGATAGCATAGGTTCACGTCTATTCAGCGTGGAAATTAAATTTCAGCCAGCTGATATGCGTAACTACTGACATATGCTATAATCCGCTTACCAAAGGCACGTGACCTGAAACCAGAGCAACGATCTGACAAAAGTAGCAAAACCAAACCTTTAACAATGCTGAAACAATCGTATAGCTTCCGTCCATAATAAAACATATTGCATTGCATTTCCATTACAATCGTGTGTTTCTGCTCTGTACATTCATTAATACTGCACCATTGAAAATCATCCGCAGTTTATCCGCGATTACAGGAACAAAAGTAGCCTAGGCCCTAGATAGCCTGGCAGCCTAAAGCCTGATATCCTTTGGGTGAAGATTGCCAATGTGATAAGAAACAGGTCGCGAACTCAATTGGCTAACCTTTTATTATTCAAAGGAATCTGCACCGCAATCATGGAACTAACCATGATTTTCCACAGTCTGAATGATCTCTTCAACCATTATTTAAGTTTGATGTTAGTGAGTATCATATTTAGTTTTGTCGATACGGTGTCCCTTTTATTATTGTAAAAATAAAATCAAACGATCAAAGGTCAATAGAAATTATTAAACCTAAATTAGAACCCTAAATAAAATATTTTTGGATTTCCATCAATCATTTTCATTGAGAAATCTGTATTAAATCGAATAAAATAGCTGGCTATTTCACTGAAGGAAAAAATGAAATATGTATTGTGGAATGTAAAATTGCAGCGGCTAACAGAGTGCAGAGTGCAAACGATCCAATTTTTTTTTTTGGGGGGGGGCGAACTCGAAGGGGCCCAAGATTATTTCGTGAATTGACATAAATCATGGGGTATCATTTTTGAACATTTATGCAACTTTTTCAATTCCTGGTCATATTGACCGATTTTATCACAGATTACAATTACATAAAATGTTCGTGCTTCGCGCGGTCAGGTGATACAAGCTGGCTCACTAAACAGCAGAATAAATTGATGTTGATAGTGCGTGATGGGGGGGGGGGGGGTCTGGGGGTCGACGTCCTCTAGTAGTTTCCTTTATCACCCAATATGGGGGAACCAAGACCAACGTTGTTTTGGGGCTGATGAAGTGCTGTTACGGCCCTGTTTGTATGTGTGTGTGTGTGTTCGCGGGGGATCAGTGCCTCACCGTACACCCACCTCACGGCAACTCACTGCATCAACATGATGGGTTGTGGAATCTCGATGTCCTGCTCTGGCCCTGCGACGTTTTACACTTATTGAGAAAGGCGAACGATTCACACTGTTACCTGATTGTAAAAATAGTTTCTGTTGTGGTATTCACGTTGTTTTTCGGATACGATGGTAGATTACATCGGGCCGATATTCTTTATTATGATCCGTATCTTCCGACCAGGGCCGTAACAGCACTTCGTCAGCCCCCCCCCCCCAAAAACTTTGGTCTTGGGCCCCCCATAGTGTTATAGATCGAACGTCTGGGGGGCTTCGCCCCCCAGACCCCCCTCCGGCGATACACTGTTTACCACTATTCATCATATTCATTGGGAGTTTCTTTAGTGAGTCAGCTTTTGTGGCCGAAGCGCGCAAAAATTCTAGAATTCATGATTTCATCGGTCAGTATGATCGGGAATTGCATACATTGTTATCAATTTTTATCTTCTCTCTGCTCACGTAATCAGATTTGCCGGTAGAACTGAGTGAGGTGTGTTTAAAAAGGTAGGACCACTCAATAATAATTAAACATCTTCGGGCGTATACCCGTTGGCAGGAACAAAACAGCACCTCGTCAGGCCCCCCAAAACGTGGGTCTTGGGCTCCCATAGGGTGATAAAACGACCCCCTCCATCACATTGTTCGCGTTTGTCACGAAATTATCCGTACTGTATAGTGAGCCAGCGCGAAGCGCGAAAATTTTCGATAATTTATGATAAAATCGGTCAATCAGATCGGCGACTGCATATATAATATGCTATCAATATATTGTCCTCTCTACTCACGTAATCTGATTTGCCGGTAGAGCTGAGTGAGGTGTGTTTGAAAAGGTAGGGCCACTCAATAATAATTAAACATCTTCGGGCGTATACCCGTTGGCAGGAACGAAACAGCACCTCGTCAGGCCCCCAAAACGTGGGTGTTGGGCTCCCATAGGGGAATAAAAGCACCCCCCTCATCACGTTGTTCGCGTTTGTCACGAAATTACCCGTACGGTATTGAGAACCAGCGCGAAGCGCGAAAATTTTCGATAATTTATGATAAAATCGGTAAATCAGATCGGCGACTGCATATATAATATGCTATCAATTTATTGTCCTCTCTACTCACGTAATTAGATTTACCGGTAGAGCTGAGTGAAGTGTCTTGAAAACGGGGAGGGGGGGCGTAAATAATGATTAAACATCTTCGGGTGGGCGGAACCGTTGATATGACTTCGTTACATGATGTTATTTCGTGACTTCAAGTCTGCTATATCAAAAAATATAGAACCGCCCAAACGTAGGCTTCTAAACTAAGAGAAGCACACGATTTAAAATTGGTATTTCTGCACTGGCATAAAATTTTTCCCAGCGGGATGGTATTTGTCTTGTGAGGTTCAGACTGCAAAGACAGAAACATTCGGCGCCAGTCATTTAGGCGCCTATGGACAAATTAACCTATATGTATTTTGTATATATAGCGAAGTCTTTGATCTGCATAAGGGCATAGACCTTTTCGGCCAAGCTTTTCTCGCTGCCAATCGTTCTGGCAGACTTCTTGGAGTCGCATGTTATATGGCCTAAAACTTGATTGTATGTCTTGGTGGGTCGTGGTGCGGTAATGGCCCAATACCCAACAGGAATGATACACGGCTACGTGAATTCGCGCGCAGCGCGAAAAATTTTTGAAAAATTGCATAAATTTTCAAAAAATACTCTATGATTTTTGCTAATTCACGAAATAATTTGGGGCCCCCGTCGAGCTCGGGCCCCCCCAATTGGGGGGTTTGGGGTGCGGCAGTTACGGTGCTGCTTCCGACTTATAGTACGGCCCACCGCTTAAGCCGATCGGATGGAGGAGCATGTTCATTTTCGACAATCGTTTAATTTTCAGAATTATGGCCATTGACGTAGCGAGCATGAACATTTGAGAGACGCAATTGATTCGAGTTAAAAATGTTCCAACTACTACTCGGTGTCATGGTTCATTATGATACGTAGTATATATAAAAGTGCTCTTCGCCCATGACTACGCTGGTGGAATCCAATTCCGATTCATAAACGTTTCAAAATTAGAAAAAAATGAGACGTTGAGCACATTAATTCTTATACATGCGGCGAACGCGGAAGACACTTCCGCAAGAAAACACTGTAATCGTCCCTATCGTGTAAGTTGAGTATTATCCTGCTACAAAAGTGTTCGATGGTTTTTCTTTTAGATTTTTCAAAGTAGTTGGTGTGGGTCAATGAATTCGAATCAATCGGAAATGTAAATGCCCTCTCATTCATCAATTGGAGTGGTAACAACTAACACCTTCCTTATGTATTTTTCTCGTCGCATAGCACAGCGTTAAATGTAATTATTAATATTAATATTATTTGTATTGTCAAAAGTAGTATAGGCCTAGTGACGCTCATAAGGAACCGACCGACATAAGGAACCGACATAAGGAACCGGGGCGCCACGGTCCGGTAATTACCTTCTGGTATGAGCGACTCCGGGACATAATTTAACTTTTACTGTACGAGTAGCGTTATATATAAGCATCCTGAGTAAGTGTTGTACTTTCGTAGTTTGGTATGGCAAGCTGCTTGCGAAATGCTGACTGCGATTTTCGTTGTTTGATCAAAGTGACCTTGCCTCTCTCCTTGTTGTCGCTTAAGCACGCGTTTCGAATCTCATAGTCATGATTCAGTTTCGAACCTACGGTAAATTCTATGCTCCGTAACCTACCTTATGACGTCCGAAATTCGGGAGCATTTCATGGCTCGGAAAATGGGATTACCGTGTAAAATATAGTACGCATAATTCATATCAAATAGACCCCTCTATAACGACACGAAATATTGCATGAAATTTCCATTGTTATAATGGGCATATATTATAACGTACGCTACTGTTATAAGTTCAAGTGAAATATACACAACGAATAGAGTTAGCACAATTAGAACATATAAACGTAATATCGACGGAAATAAATGTAGTAGTCATGCGATATCGGAACAAGCTTCGCCTTCAAACAACCTGAATATAATTTACACGATTTTGCATAATCCAGCCAAGGATTCAGTAGTCTTATATGAATTGTTAATAAATTAAAGGATTTTGCATAGGCGGTAACACGCTTACACCCAACACGTAATTAAGGAACGAAAACAAAAGCACTGTTTGCTCGTTACAGATAAATGTGCTTTTAGGGGAAGTGCATTATGATTAGGTTCGAACTCGAGCATGAAACTATGTAAGGGTCCGTGAAAACTAAACCTACAATTCCGTTGATCTTGTATCTTGTTGTGAGTCTCGTGGAATCCAAAAGATGGCTTTCCATCCACAGCATCCCCTCTGCTGATTTTCGTGTGCCATGTCGTACGGATTTTCATCCCTCGGGTCATCGGCTTTGTTGCGTCTTTGTTGAGCCTTAACTTTGAACACTCGTCGCCAGGGGAACCAGGGTGATTTGACACCGTTTTCTTCAACATCATCGTCCATCTCACGGTCATTCATGTCCGATTCCTGAACCATGAGAATGGCACTCCAGCAGGAAAAGCAGCGCGATGAATTCAATTCGTTTCGAGTTGTCACGTCGAGTTTGGCGTACCAGTGGTTCTGATGACACGTTCGTTTCGATATGAAGAGAAAATCATATATTTTCATTCTAATACAGACAAGTTATTTTCAATATAGGTCGGACACGCTTGTGATTTACACATGATTTGTTGCTAACAAAAATGTGATGACGAACTGACCATGATATTCGATTCACTGAATTATCTATCCAATTTTACACAAAAATTAATCTCCATAATAGTATATATGTTGAATATATCAACCTGATTGTTGATGCGATCACTTAACTATTCCTAGCATGCAAAGCGCATGCAAAGCGCATGCAAAGCGCATGCATTTCATTGTGGTATAGGTAGGCTGTGACGTTAACCTATTTAAGGGTGGCAGCATACAGCCCGTGACGGGACTTCGAGCGGCTAGCAGACAGTTTCTGGTCTTACATGATAATGTGGCCCTCGGTAACAGCTTGCCGCAATCCCACACTACTTGCTAACTACGTTAAATTGTGGTGACTGTTGCATAGGTTATGCTTTAGTATTTTGTTTTCTTTGAATTTTTGATTTCGTATTCAAGTCTCGTGACAATCATGTTATGTGTTCCGTCACGAAACGCCTTTGCATTCCTGGAATATGGCCACGAAACTACCTGTTCTGTTCTGTTCATGTCAACATACACTCGCGAGCAATCATTTTCGACCATGTACAAGACATTAACAAGACAAAGCTGAGTTCCAATCTAACTGATGTTCGCGTGCTTTACGAATGGTTTCTGTACGCTTGGCATCAAGCTCGAGTTTAAAGAACTTGTTGACGACCACAGATGTCTCATTGACTACCCCAGCTATTGAAGTAGATTGCATTATTAAATTAATTGGATACTGTTTTGGTCTCTATGCTATAAACTTGAGGTTTTCATCAAATACGATATCAGTGGGTAAATACGCGATTAAAGGTTTCAGGGATCCGGCTTGCCAAGTACTTCATTTCTCTTTATCAGGCCCGCCGACTAGAGAAGTTGTCCGACCCTGACCTACATTCACTGCGAAATAGGTAACAAGACTGGGTAATTGTATAAGGAATTTGCATCCACTGCAGCTAATATTATGTGAGCTATAACTAATCTTCCGCTACTGAAAGGTTTAGTATTCATGACTACTATACTTCATTGCAATGAAGCGTTCACTTTTACTCACATGATAATTTCATTAAACCATTTCCGTCATGGCGAATGCACGTCATACGATAAATGCGAGTATGATCTAGGTATAATTGTATTCTGCTACACGCTAAATCAATTAGTGATTTGTACTGTGTGTTTGTATGTGTGAAGAATTGTTAGTTAACTATTGTGATTTTTCGTGGTTTATCCCATCCCATGTATATAACGTTATTTAAACTGACATCCAAAACAAAGAGATGATGTTATTGTTGATGTTGATGATCATGATGATCATGATGATGGTGGTGGGGATTAACGTAGACGAAATGGATCAATGTGGTGATGTCTAGTTGGAGTGAAGGTTCGGTTGTAAGAATCTGCATAAGGATTGTGCACGTTGATCTAAAGTGGAAATTGAACTTGAACAAGACAATGTCAATGGCTACGCATATATGTCAGTTTCGGCTTACCACGCGCACATGAGCAATAATCAGACCAATAACGAGAGACAGTAGCAAAACGAATCCTCCCAGAATCCACCACCATTGTAAGGGCGTGGATGTCATCGCATAAGCTGTGAACAAAAATAGGTGGTGCGGGTTGGCTATATCATCAAATTTATTGAAATTATATTTATTAGCCCTATCTATAAAATAGCGGTTCTGAAACTGGTATCCGCGGTCCTGTTGGGGTTCGCGAGACAATATTTTAGGACCACGAAGCAAGTTCCGAAAAATTCAAAGGATCCAAAAAAACATACAAGTGGCAAGATAGTGCAGTGGTATTATCCGCGGCTACAACACCAATGGGTTGCTGCTTCGAGTCCAACCGAGGTCGACTTCATGTTTCCTATACTTAAGTGTTGGAGGTTTATCTAGGCTCCTCCTCACCACCTAATCCGCGTAGGCGGTGCATAACAAAAAGCCTAGAAGTGGGCCGTGCTATAAGTCGGCAATTACGGATTAGAAATGAGGAATATCGACCTGATGCAAATGACCATAGTAGGCGACAAGCACCATGAATACCGCAAAAACAAAGAAACAAATACATACAAATCAATTTTCAATCAAACTCGATGGTGACTCGACATATTGTTAATCAACATAGAGTATTTAGGTGCAGAATTATTCATTTTTACATTTTTGTCGCGCTTCGTGCGCTTCAGTCTCGTTATGCATTTCTTGATTTTATTGTTCCTATGCCCACTCTCGAATAAATACGCATGATTTTGCATAAATAAGTCCACCTGTATTCCCAATTATTAGAGCAGCGCTTGAGGCCACTGCAATACTTTAGTCTATAGGGGTCGCATTTCGGCACCAGGACACGCCGTGACATATATGAAGGTTTGTCCAAACACGCGACTTCACGAGACGTGCACTGCTAGAATGTTCGCAGGCGATAAGCCCGTGACCCAAATTATCATCCCATGTTGTCCGGGAGATTCGATATTGATGTTCATTTGTTCAGACATCGAATTTTTCGCTTAGTTCAGTCTGGTACGTGTGAGCGATTACAATATTTTTCGAGAAGCCACAATCATTACTTGAATTCACGAAATAACAACATGCTTCAACATGGTAGTTATTAATATTGACAAAATGGATTCCTTGACTCTGAAAAGATCGTGATCCACGCAACAGGAAATAACTGCACACTGATTTTTCAGAACACTTATGGTTGATGCTTAGCCTACTAAACCGATTAAAACAAATTGATAAGTCTTGCGTTTGCTGTTAACTATTTCGGCTTGTTCGTGGATCGCGTAATACCGTTTTATAATCTGGTTGATAGAGAATAGTGATGAAATTAGCCATAGGGGTGAAAGGGGCACGGAGGTTTCGTCCCCAAAAGATTGAGCTGATTGTCATATTTGAAGGTCAGGGCCACCGGTTTCAAGAGTGGATTGTTAAAATGAACCAGTTGAATGAGATTCACGATATCAGAGTTGCGTTTTCAAAAACGCAGACAAACATAGCAGAGCTGGTCGCAAGAAAATCGGCTACACCCGTCACATTGACACCATAAAATCAAGCGCAATGTTTTGTGTAGATTTTATAACGGATCGAGAGTCATTCAGAAAATAGCCATGGGGCCGTTTTGTGACTTTATCTGAGAATTTTGATAGCCACTGATCTAGTACTACATTTAAGGCTAATATACGTTGTCAAAAAAATAATAAACCCACTAGTAACTCGTTTTTCCACATATGTGCCGTTGCCTGCATCGTTGGCAGCAGCAATAGAGAATATGTATTCCGTATCAGGCTCCAGGGAATCGAAAGTCAGATTTGTTCCAGTTGTTTCCTGTTGAGAGCAAATTGCAAATGAAGACTGACTACTTATAAGTGATTCCCGATAATGATATATTGAGTAGAAAATGTATTTTTTTCTTCGACGTAGCAACGACATTATACTTGCAACTTTGAGTAATAGGTTTAATATGGACGGTACCGGTATCGTTCTACCGAACCTCGACCATTATAAGGTGGATATACACATGTTGCGAGTGGCATTGTGGGTCCGTACTGATGTATCATGTGGAAGCGAAGTCAGTGACTCAGCGTATGTTTTTCACTTTCTACTTAAAAATAAACACTACAAGATGGAGGTCGCGTGGTTAGGAAGCGAAGACGCGCAGCCGCGGCAGCTAGAGCGTAACGAGGCTTTATGGAAAAACCAGTTACTTGCAGTTCCATACTTTCATTACGGTGACTTACTGAAGAAAATAACTGCGGTCAAAACTGTTTTCCCGATTTTATCTTCAATTATAGACGACATCACTTTTAGAGCGCAGTACCCCTTTAATGTTTCAACAGCACACATTTGGGTCACTCGCAACTGCGCACAATTTACTTTCAAATTATGTGACCAATTCATATTTATCGTTGACATTGTTTACATTTTACTAAAGAGCAGGGAGCTTTCATAAAAAGTACTTGCTGATGGAGTTTGCAGGTCAGACGTATAGAGATTTAATTGGTAACTAAGTGACGAGCTTCCAGGTTCAACGTAATATTGTTGAAATTCGAAGTTAAAACTTCTTTTTGGAGACCGTCAGTGTCGTCTTGAATTAACCCAAATAATGTGACTCATTCTAGCTAGACGGTGTTAGATTATCTTGGTCAACTTTACCTTGTATTGGGGGAAGTTGTTTCCTGATCTTATCCTTTTGTTTATCATTACAGCAAGAGATGCAAGGTATATCTGCGAACCTTTGACTGGTGACCATAAAGCCGTTATCGAGTCGAAAGTTGGTAAGACCGTCACGTTTTCAAGATGTGATGGAACTGAAGGTAAAACAGATACATATTTATTCAATTTCACAGCGCCTATAGTCACATATACTGAAAAACAACCATCATGGTTATTATAACTGTATCACTCACCTGTATGTAATGTTCTACACGTAGTATTTCCAGGCGGTATAGCACAGTAAAGAATGTGCATGCAAAATTCCATGGTATTGCCAGGCTTCAAGTCGGTCGCGTTAAAACTAGATTCAGTGGTGCTGTGGCGATTGAAATATGGGTGAATTGAAACTTATCGCATGTATCTATTAATTAGCAATATATGTATCCTTACAATGAAGGTCAAATTACCGTGACTGGTATTATTTTAGTGAATGCGGTTGTATGATAAAATTACAGTTGTTTACAAATACGTCATAATACCGAGTGATTATTCTGTCACTCGTTTAACCTGAGGGTATACAATGCATCAGTGGTCCCCTACTTTTTCGCTCTGCGGATCGGCTTGCGTGTGATAATTCTGCCGCGTCCCATCGAACCCCAGAAAAGTTTGGTGTCAACACGAACTCGTCTACGGTTCTAGTGTCAACACTAGGGTTCAAATTACCCAAATCAGTTTAACGAACGTAACCACGAACACACCGCATATTGACTCCCTTACGTCCACTTTATTTTTTTCTCTAGTTCTAGTTCACTCGTCAGTGATTGGTATGGGTTGTGACTAAAATAAAAAATTTGCCTGTAGCAGGAATTGATGAACATTTTGGTATAAAGTAATAAAATTATAATCATTTTGTTCAAATCGAAAAAAAAATGTCCCGCACAAACTAAGTTCAATTTTAGACACTGGTCCAAGTATAGAAAAAATTTTAAATTCAAAGATATTCTTTGCTACAAATTTAATCCTCAATTATATGTCTTTTTGCACTTCTTGTAAAGTTCATCCATCAATTTGACTTCCCTTTCTGTTATTATGTTAGTGCCAGGGACATCTACGACGGACATATCCGATTTCCAATGGGGTTTTGAGGCCCTTTATCGCTGCAGGACATTCGACCGCAAAGATAGCAGCAAATAATTCATTGGTATATTCTAGAGCCCAACCGATATTGGATTTTTGAGTCGATATCGATAAAACCGATACCTCACACCTTGACCGATAACCCCAATACATTCAGCCGATATTCAAAAGAAGTTGGATGTATACATAAGCACATTTTCAAAGCTTCAGGGCATTTATTTGAACATCTTTACAGCCATTGTTGTACTTGAACATGAAATAAACTAGAAAGACTGCATCTGGACACCTGTAAAGTGTAAGCTATATGAAATATATCAATATTCTCAGTCTAGCGGTCAAAGATTGTAGTTTTCTGACTTCCTTTCGCCATGTTGTGACGTCACACGTAAATTGCCGATAATTTTTCAGCTCCATTGGCCGTTTCCGAAAATTCTTTCAAAGTGTTGTTATCGACGAGCCGATAATCGGTCGGGCTCTATTATATTCCATCTTTAGACATCTGGTAAGAATACCAGTCTTCCTGACACGCTTTTGCGATGAATAAGCATGATATCTACAGAGCGGAATTATTGGGCTCGAAAGTCACGTGACTTGTGGTTCGCTGGGGCCAAACAACTATCTTAGATAGCCGCTCGCTGTGTTAATTTGCGATGTAGGTCTGTTTTCAAATCGTATTTTCTGTCTCAGTGAGGTTGTATGAAGTACAGTTCTGGGTTTTATGTTATCTTCTATTACTTATTAGCTAGTTTCAGGACTTTTAGATACTAACTACGTAGGTTCATGTTGTTTTGCAGCCGCGCAAAATGCCAGGGTATAACGTGCCAATTTGTTAAAATGGATGAGAAAATAATTCGGAGTAGTCTTTCCACGACTTCTGAATTGCCAGAAAACGACAGGAAAGTGACTTAAATTAATAAAGCTAGTGGTAATGATAAATATAATTAACATTTGAACTATGTTGACTTGTTTGTTTGGTGGTATCAAATGTCATACCGGTATCTGCGTGCCCCAAGACAGCGTAATCGAGTCAGCTTCAATAGCAAATGGTTTAAGATAACCCACAATTATTAGATTTTTATTAAAGTGTTGATATAGTGAAATTGGCCTAAGAATATACGCATCAACTGCAGGCATTGGTTAGCTATTAAGATATCTGTGCCATTTATCGAAAAAGATAATCAAGAATTTCGGTCAGCCAAATTTAAGTTTAACCATGCCAATCAGAAGGAAGTTATTGATTGTTTCAAGGATAGTGCTGAGAAGACTGCTATTGCCGGACAAGGACAAGAGTACCGTACTTTCGACTTGGTTTTTGTGATAATGCAGCGATTTACTATTTATTATCATTCTAACTGGAATGTAAATATTCTTTTAATGGAGACCAGGTCTTGCTGTTACTCATGACACTACTTCGTATAATTTGGTACTGGCACTGTTGCCAATGTTTTTTCTAAATTTTGGTCAAGTTTCTATACATCAGTGTTGTTCAAAAACAACTTTTTTTCCAAATTTCACTGTCTCATAAACAAAATTGTTAGGTTGGCTTGAAAAAAGGTTGCACACTAGATTCGGCTCAATTCCAACATGCATATATCATATTTTACAAAAAAAAATTGAATTTATTGAAAAAATAAAATGTTTTATAAAATTTTACTGGCTATGCCATGAAATGGTTGAGTTTTCAAAAAAATGTATAGCAAATTTGGCTAGTTGAGCCAAATTTAAAATTTTTCTACCTTCAGTAGCTTTTGCATTGCCCTATACAAAATTTACACTAATTTCTTGAACAAAAATCAGAGGGTAGGCTAATTCATAATCATTTTATTCTCTTTATAGATACTTTTAGATGCTTAACAAATCAATGCAAACATTGATGCTAGTCTCACTAATCTGTACCTGATTGCTGTGCTAGTGAAGTTGCACTGGGCGGTATACGTAAACCATATCCGGGGCATCTCTGAACCCGGCATCTTGTATGATGCAATTGGTATCTCTGCCACAAACTGCTCTCCAGAAGACACCATCTCCTTTATCGCAAGAACGAGAAGCACACGCACGCTATTTACCCCTTGAACCGGGAGAAAATGCAGCTCAACTGTCTATGGAATGACGTCACCGTAGGGAGGTGGAGCGAACACTTCAAGACGCTACCGGCCTTAAAAGTCGGGACCACATATACTTCCTGAACTTGGTAGAAATCCACCCAAAACGCTGGGAAGGAACTGACATTGTTGTCGACATATGGTACATCAACACCACCAGTAGGTCATTTGTGTGAGACCAGCCTCGTAACCATACGGACCCAACAACACTTGTATCCCTTACCGTCGCTCTCAGTGCCAGGGCCAGAGCACCCTAAATTTACATAGACGCCGTTCAGGGTCTTGGCTTGTCAATGGAAGATACTGACGTCGACGCGATGCAGCAACGCAATAACTACAGATTGTCATACTCACAGTTACACTGCTTGCTGTTATTCTCGTTTACGTCAATTTCGATATACCAACACAGTCCTCTCAATTGTATTGCTTATGCCCGCCCATTTTCAAGCAAACTCTGTGTGTTTGAGTGAGTCGTCAGTTTAAGACTACCTCCACAGTAGCAGTGTATAGCTCAAGTCAAAACTAGATCCGTTTATGGCAAGTTGGCAACATTAATCAGGAATACCTAATCTGTGACCAATACCTACATTCTATTTGTTTCATTCTCGGTACAAAATACAAGTTGTGAATTTGTCGAATTTATTGGCCAGTTATTGATTTCGTCAGCACTCTTAGAATTTTGTAAAATCAAGCGAGAGTATGCAAGATTAACAAAGTATTGTTGTGGAAATATTATAATATCAGAATTAGGTAGTTCTTCTATTCAGAATCTTAGGGTATCATCGGGTCCAAAACGAATATATGGCATATGGCATAAGTTTTGAGTATGCAATGCACAAGCTGCCCTGCACTTGTCAAAGTACTTGTGATGCTGGGCAAGGGCAAGTACTATAGTATCACCGACTCATTTCAAAATGAAGACTTTCTTCTAAACGCTCAAGTCTATTAATGATCTTGATTTGGTAGAATAGTGACACTTGATATCTATCAATACACACATCACAAAAGTGCCGCAAACATGTCCTAAAACTACTTTCAAAAATATAACACTCTAGCAAGTATGCAATATTACATCATAGTACTCTGAAAAGGTGGAAATACTATCTTTTTTACTTTCATTCAGTGTGCATGCCTCCTCTTTACATCGCCTAGGTCAAGATGGGTGTCTGATTCCATAGACTACTCCAAGTCGCTTCGACATCTTCCTGTCTTTTCATTGTATCGCATTTTGTGGTGTATTGAACTGATAAAATTGCTAATAAACCAATGATGATGATGATGATCGTCTGTTTGCACCACAACATAAATGCTTTAAATTTCAAAGGTCTCTTTGCTTTTTGATTAGCTTTTTCTGAGTACCTGTCACCCATTCGTTCACCATCTTTCTTCTCTTGCTTACTTCCATACGTCCTCGTCAGTGCTGCCGATTTTCGAGCCTCATCGGCTTTACTTAGCCATCTGGGCTTGATTACATGACGCTGCTCATGTAGTTAGGTAAGCAGTGGAAAGTCCGGATAAGCCTCCGACCCACTTGCGTCAAGTGGGATTCGAACTCCATTCCAACGCTTCCCCAATCTTTCAGGTAATTTTGCAGTTACCAACCTCAACGTCATAAACTTTCTTTCTACTCATGGCTGAACTGAATATTTCCCAATTCTATGCCATCACCACCATACATTACTGATGTTGGATGGTCGTTGTCTAAATCATTGTGACTTCTTCTGACCAGATTCGGATTAATTTTGAAGAACTCGCATATTGTAAAAGTATAGCCTAACCAAATCCATCTGAAATCAAATTTAACACAGTACGGTAATGTTACAATATTACTAATCTCCGATGTTGACTGATCACTGTCTCCGTGTCGATAAGTAGGCCTATACACTTGAAGCATAATAATGCTGCAGCCATATACGATGAATAGTTAGTAGGTCCAGATGAAGGTACTAAACCTTGGGAATTACTTGTTGGACAAAGGCTATCTTAAACTGCTCTACTCCATCATGGTAATTGAATACTATACATTGTCATCTATCTGCACGAAAAAGAAATCAATCCTGTTTTAGCCACTTTCGTTACACAAACACATAATGTGACAGCTAAGACCAGCGCAGTAGCAGAAATTGCGACATACAAATGCATTACTGTCGCAGAGAAGATGATACCAGAAACGCGCTTGGCCCCAGACGGTGGTTGCTATGCTGGAAAGTCACGTGACTTTCGAGCCCAATAGCCAGGCCGTGTTATTTTTGGCATTTTATTAACCAGATGCCAAAACTGCCAAAAATAAAAATTTGAAATTGCCAAAAATAAGCAATTTTTGGCATATGCCAAAAATAACACGGCCTGCCAAATAGTCAATTCGTTCGTGGTGTTGTGTTAACAGGACCGCGTTACAAGCGAGAAGAGCGTTTGTGAAAGGCAAGTTTCTTAATCTGGGTCCAGTCCACCCATTAGGGGTGCAAGCATGGTGTCCTAAATGGTGTGGGCACAGCGAGATCGAACGGCTGACTGCATTTGGTTTACGTCATACTTTCCATTTGTCCAAAGGCAATTTTACGACCATTTTCGACCGGCTTGTCGAGCGCTAAATTTGATAAAACGGGTATCAATGAAAAGCTGCCGCAGTACTGATTATTAAAATATAAATTATATTCTGCTCATGGAACTCGAACCCCAAAAATCAACCACGATTTCTGCATTGTGATCGAGTTGAACATTGTGACGCAACAAACTGTCTGGCTATTTCTGAGCTGCATGGTCTAGTTTTGCCAGACAGATTTGTTGCGTCAATGTTCTTAAACAAGCTAACCTTCCTAGGACTCTTCCATGCGAGTTGGTAATATTAAAGCCACCTGAAGTGACAAAAGTCCTCCGAAAATATATCGGTAGACTGAAGGAGAAATGATAGTCGGGCTACTAAATAGAATGTGTTGAGAGACAACACAGGAAACTCCTGGAAAAGGATCACGAAGAAAATCATTTCCGCGATGAGATCGATGGCACTGGCGAAGTGATCTCCTTTCATGATGCATGGAAGCCGGTTCGGCCCTCCAAAGATTTTGAAGCTCTGAAAACCTTTTGTGGATGACTGGCAACATTCTTTCCCTCAGTGGCTACTGTTGAAGCCGATATGTCCCAGATTCGCTGGGCGAGAAATGAATTTAGGAGAAACTTAGCCGACCTGAGTTTGGAAGCACTGCTACAGCGCAACGATTTAAGTCTATTCAACAGCTGTAACAATCAGCTGTTGAGTGTGTTTGTTAGGATTTTCTTTCTTTTTTTTTGTTTATTGGCACCGATTCCAATGGATACTGCACATTTTGTGATTTCGTTTGATATTATTAACCTATGAAATCGTTAGGTTTTTTCTTCTTCTTATTGTTTGTTGGCACTGATTATATGTGAATGCTGCACATTTTGTGGTGTCTTTTGACAAACTATCCCAAATAAAGTGTTTTTGTGACTATTTCGAGGCTGAAACTATCTATTTAGAGGACGATGCCAAAACTGCCAAAAATAAAAATCGAAAAATGCCAAAAATAAGTTATTTTTGGCAGTTTTGGCGAGTGCCCAACTCCCAGCCGTGACTTCTAGTGAACATGTACATCGATAGAAATTGAAATCGCACAAGATTTGAAATTGAACGACAAAAATGAGACGAAAATATTTCAAACGAATCTGTGATCTAGAAATCTCCGTAGTCTTGAATAATAATCACTCTTTGGTCTTTAGTTATTTCATTAAATCCAAATGTTCCAGTTATGAACGGGTTAGCTAACCAGTTATGTTTTCACTAACTGACACGGTTTGGGAAATGTATAGTGATAGTGATTTGCTGAATCTGGTTAAACAGTACCTACAGCAGGGATACGTCCAATTTCTCAGCATGGCAGCTACCTATCAATTGATCAAGTCGAAACGATCACCATCTACACAATTAACTAACTCTGTGGTCCATTATTTTGATCGTCCAAGTTTATATTCAAGTGTAATGAATTCAATCCGCCAGGGAAGCATAGTCCGCATGGTATATGCTACCAGCTATAGCCTGCAGACAATGATCAGATGCCGCCTGACCGTGAGCAATTGCCATGCATATCATACTAAAGATATATGTCACCGCCACTGTGTCATGTCCCGCGATCTACCACCGGCGACCGCCTTGGCGATCAACGTATTGAGTACCGCTGATTTAAGGATATTAAGATAAAATCAAAGAATATGTAGCTAGACATAAACTTTATTACGATCATAAATCTTCATACTTGACTTCATCCAAGGGCGCCGAATTTTCCCCACTGAGTGCGATAGAAAATGCGATTCCGCTATATGTTTTGTCCCACCTAACATGGATTGACGAATTGGTTGAATACACTTGAACCGGAATCGTTGGTAGAAACTTGCCTATTTATTGAAATAAATTTGGTTATATATAGCCTACCATACAAATATCTGCAAATATGTGGATCGAAATATGTTGCATAATATATACATTCTATTCACCGTTCGTTACAATGCTAATTTCATAGTTGGGAGATATCCGTGTCACAATAAATGACACCCGAATAGCATGTGCCAATGATGTCTATGATGGACACTTTGATATCTCTACTTTATAATCGAATGTATAGTGTTATTATTATTATAGTGTTATATATTATAGAAATATTGTTTTCGCTCACCGAATAGTTTCCAACATCAGTATTAATGGCATGGTGGAAACGTGATTGTGAATCTTGACATTAAATTGTAAATTGCTGCATATAATATACAGCGGATGTTATCCGATTCTGCCTATTAGTGCAGAGTGGATCAATAAATTCCGCAGTCCGACTAAGGTCCTGTTTCTTCAAAATGGAATCCGACTACAAAGGGGGGCTGACGAAGTGCTATTTCGGTCCCGCAAATGATTTCTGATGATGCACCGGTCTTGGCAATCATCAGTTACACGTCATTAGACCCAATCATAAATCGAATACTGACCGTTTTGGTGGTACGTAGCGTGCAGTGGCGCACGCAGTTGAGGTTGGGGTTCCAAATGAAAACCCCGTCCTTCCGAAATGCCAATTCCACGTCCAATATCAATAATATAATTTGTAATCAAGCAATTACTGGTACTATGCTGTTGCGTGTCAACCGAACTATACGATGACACTTTTTAGGGTGAAGCCTTGCATTTCTGAACTGGTATCGGAAAGAGAACAGCAGAAGTCACACTAATTTGCAATAAATATTCACATAATCTTTTCGTTTGGGGTAAAACTATATCTAAACGTTTTTTTTTCGGACTCTGTTGATACAAAGTTCATTTCGTGCACCAGTAATGTAGTTAGATGTGTATCGTGGTAGAATTTGTTTTCGATGACTAATCGAAAATTTGGGGTTCCTCGAATCCTTAGCATAAGTGTCCTGCAGTTTAGTAAAAGTTAGGAACCACTGATATGATTTGATGTCATTGTTATTTTATACCACCGAAAAAAACAATATTTGAAACAGGAGATAAAATGCACCTGTCGTAAAGTGATCTTCAATTAGTATCATTTCGTTATCCGCTCTGCGACCTTCAACGGAATAAAAATTTCCGGGATATAGACTTGAAACTATTGTTTCCGTACTGGTAATATTCATTTTTCTGATATCCTCTGAAATTATAGCCGAATTACGGTATTTACACATTTTCAAGTAAATGGAAAACTAACCACCAGCATCCTGGCAAGCTTCAATGGAATAAATGGATGTCGATCTTTGAAGAGAAATTTCGAGACTTATCCCCGTCGGCCAATTTGTTGTCAACTGCCATGCTGTGGCATTGAGTGTCTCACAATCATATTCAAACTCAAAACAATGGGTCAGGTTGCCGATATATCCGACGTTGCAGCTGCACGTGTGGCTTCCCACTGTATTACTGCAATTCGCATTTTCATCGCACACCTTTATTTCATCTGAACATTCGTCAATATCCAAGCATTCTTCTTCGTTTCCTGTAAATCCGCCGATGCATTCACACGAGTAGTTTCCAATTGCGTTTACGCAAGTTAAATTTCCTGTACAGTTGTTATTAATTCCTTCGCATTCGTCAATATCCAAACATTCTTCTTCATCTTCACCATATCCATTAATGCATTCACATGAGTAGTTTCCAACGGCATTAACGCAAGTTAAATTTCCTGTACAGTTATCAGTTCCTTTTTCACATTCGTCAATATCCAAACATTCTTCTTCATTTTCTTGAAATCCGCCGATGCAATCACATGAGTAGTTTCCAACGGCATTAACGCAAGTTAAATTTCCTGAGCAGTTATCAGTTCTTTTTTCACATTCGTCAATATCCAAACATTTATCTTCGTTGCGTGTAAATCCGTCGTCGCAAATGCAAATGTAACCATCAATTGTGTTGATGCATGTCGAATTCAGAGGACAAATTTTGATATTTGCGTCACATTCGTAAATGAGATTGCATGCAAAACCATTGCCCGTAAATCCGTCATCACACGTACAGCGAAATCCTGGGTACTCGATTGAATTTAACTCCGAACAGGTGGCGTTCGTGTCACAATTTGAGGAAGAGCACCTATTCTTTGTGCAAACCATTGTTTTGTTTCTAGAGAAGCCGATGTCGCAGTCAGAAAACGATTCCCCATCGATGTTTTTGTAGCATATTTCGTTGATTCTCGATTCGTTGCATGTCATCAATGCTGTATATAAAATTTTAATAGCTCATAAAATACATCCGATTTACAAAGTCAAATTTGGGGAAGCGAGTGGCATAGTGTGTTGAACGCATGCGCTGGGACACCAATGGAAGCGAATTTGGACCCCGGTTTGGGCAAGTACGCATGTGTCGGAGGTTTATCTGGGCTCTTCATCGCTGACCCCATTGCGTATGCGCGGTATGCGGTGCCCAGATGAATCAAGTGAAGTTGAGCTTATAATATCAACAACAGTAAACTAGACACTGACGAGGACGCATGGAAGCGAGCGAGAAAGAAAGATAGTGACTGGATCAGACATGGGGTAATCGTGATTAGTAATCGTAATCGATTACGACGATTAAAGCATTTCCAAGTAATCGTAATCGCAATCGATTACATTCGAAAAAAATCCGAAGTAATCGTAATCGTAATCGACTACTTCACATATCTAATCGATTTCTCTGTGAAAGAACGATTACTTTTCATTTGTGCAATGCCCATGACATAAACTGAACTATGAACATTCATGAGCAACGAAGAGTGTGATTTAAAACAGGATTTGGATAGCAGAAATGTCGGGTTTTCAAACGCCTCTATACTCATTATTGCGTCACAAGTATTAGCTTGGTTCTTGATTGCGTAACGAATTATCCGCACATAGTAAATAGATATTCGATGTAAATAATGTAGTACTGTGATTGTAAGAACACCTGCTGTGGATTATGTCACTGCACTGATCATTACACTGCACACGCCACTACCTCGCAGCAGGATAATAATCACCACACGGCCTAGTTTCGAATAGTAACGTATATGTACAAATTGTACATTGTACAATGTATAGATGTTTTGTTATGCTTAGGTAAACGCAATCTGACCGTAGCTGATTGGGGAGCGGTAGGCCTATTTACGTATACAATGGACAACGATTTGAAATTTTGTACCCGTCAAATTAAACATGACAATTTCCACATCGAAGCATTAAAAACCATGCTGCTGATAAAAAAATCATAACCGAGCCGTTATTTTCCGTTACTCGTATAACGGCAGATCGAAATATATGTGTTGAGTGGATTGCAGTCAGAAGTTGATGTTTACCTCATCATATTCTCATACGGCCCTACTTAAAACGGGCAACAATTGTTCTTTCGCAATTTTATACTCATCATTCGGATATGCCACTAGCCATTCGATTACACACCATGTTAGCGTGGATTTCAGCTAGAATCAGTACCGAAACAGCACTTCGCCACCGCCATTCTCACAAATGGTGATCTTGTGCTCCCCATAAGGCGATCAATAAAGCTTGTGGCGGGCGAAGTCCCCCAGAACCCCCTTAAAGGCCGGGCTTTTCACAAGAACTGGAAAATACGATTTGATGCGATGGGTCCGCTGTGAATTTGCTGTCAAGTCGCGCCAGGCGCGAATATTTAGGCACATAATTTACGACTATAACTTTATTGTATGTTGTTAACTCGTGACCTCCTGTCTGCTATATAGTCAGCAGATATTGGAGTCGCCCAAACGTAGCGGACGAAAAGAAAACTAAACGAAAAACTTTTGTGAGACGCACCAAAATTGTCATTTATGCACGTGGTTCATCATTTTCCTCAGTGAGTGCCCCCGGTGGCATTTGTATTGTGGGGCTGAGATTGAGAAGACTATTCTTCGTGACCATCCAGCCCGGCTATGGACAATGGACAAATACACAATGTTTCGGCCAATGTAGCATGTCTTGTTATGTTGCGGCGCGGTATTGGCTGGCACCGAAATGCCTATTTCTGTGTGAATCATGCCATGGTATATTATGTCATACACAGGAAATGACGTCATTATATCTCAGTTAAAAATAAAGACCTTCTCTCATGAGGCCTTATCATCGCATTGTTGTCTTCCAAAGATAACTTCTCAGAAGCAAAATGAATGTAATCGTGAGTAATCGTGATTACTTTTCCAAAGTAATCGTAATCGTAATCGACTACTCGCGGATTTTACTGTAATCGTAATCGTAATCGTAATCGCGTGATTCATAAGTAATCGTAATCGCAATCGATTACATTCATGAAGTAATCACCCCATGTCTGGACTGGATGGCGTGACTGGATGGCGTCAGTAAATCGTACTAAAAAATAGAACTATGAATAGTACAACATTCATTATCATGGCATAAATAACCTGAATAGGCGATAAGCGCCAAAAATCTTTCAATAAAATAAAATACAAAACAAACAGGGTCTGATTGTCTGTTATTAATTAACTGAATACGTCGACTCCGCTTAATTCAGACACCAAGTAACCCGGACAACTGCTATATTCGACCGAAATGCTCGAGAACGGAACAAAAGTAAAATTAGCTTTTTTTTGGGTTGCTGTATGTTGAATTCATGGTGTTTGTCGACTACTATGGTCATTTACACCAGGCCAATACAACTTAATTTTGATTCCGTATCTGTGGACTTGCTGCACGGCCCACTTCTAGACTTTTTGTAAGACGTCGCTCATGCGGATGAGATGGGGAGAGACGAGGAGGAGCCTAGGTAACCCTCCAACACTTAAGTAGGAATTCTGTAATTGACCTCGATCGGACTCGAATCCACAACCCATTGGTCTTGTAGCTGCGGATTATACCACTACGCTATCTCGCCACTCAGATTTTTCGGGCAATTCTCCGCTTAATTCAGACACAGGTCCGCAATTCCTATAGTCAGATTGACAACATGTCAACACAAGATGCAATTGCAATATGAGTGATAATGTTAAAACAATGAGTAGGCCTAATAATGACGATGTTTGACGAAACTACAATTTTCGTTGATAAATATAGGCAAGGATCATATAATTTCAGTGCTCGAAAAAATCATCCATCATTAGTCAACTAAAATCAGTAGAATTATTGCTCGATTCAGATTCGAGAACTGATGGATGAACCAGATAAAGTATGATGGTAAGCTACTACCATATGATTACAGTGTTTCGACAGCTATGATCATTTCACACCAGGTGATACTCAGTATTATGATTCCTGAGCTTTCCAATTCACAGCCCACTCCCATTACAGGATGTTTTATGATTCCGACCACGCGTGTTCGATGCCGCAGAGGGGCCCAGGTAAACCTCCAACATCTAGATAGGAATTCTGGAGTGGAAATCTGTCGGATTCGAACTTGCAGCAGATTGACAATGCAGATGTGGGCAGAGCTACTATACCAACAGTCTACTCTACACTGCCTCGTCACAGCACGGGTATGCAACCTATATTATATGTGGCACTATCCATTAATAGCTATACGGCTTCGCAGTTGCTGACCGCACGATTCAAACCAGTGGTGGCAACCCCGGGAGAAGGCTATTTTGCCTTTTTGGAGGGGTCGAGAAAGTGCTGACTATTTTTATTACTTATCAATCACTATAGGACGAGTTTTGCAACTTTTTAAACTTTTTTTAAGCTTCCGGTCACTTCCTAAATATTCAGAATTTATGTATTATGTTTTTTTAAGGTGTTTGTAGGGATTTTATGATGCAGCTTTCTGTAACTTTTTGCTATTTTTCATGCAACATTTTAGTGCAACATATATCAAGTATTGTGGAAAATGTAAAGGAGTGTTTTAAAACATGCTATAAAACTGTTTCTAGTATGGTTGTATTCGCTCTTATTTGCATAACACACATCTATGTGATGGATAAGCTGCATTTCAATGTTATCTATATGACGCAGCAGCCGGCTTGCAAGCTACCGTGGCTTCAACTTCAGCAACCCCAGACAAGCACGACAGGGCCCAAACTAAAGTCGAAGTGGAAGTATTACTTAGCCTTCGGTCAAGCCCGCGCAAGCGGAAACAGGTTGTCTCTAGTCTAGTCTTTCGATATCAAGTTTTGTGAAGATGCCTTGGTTTGTTAATATGTGTGTTTATAAAAGTGCGTGCGTTATTTCGCAAATAAGAAGCGATAGCGGCCAGTCTGAGAACTTTGTGCGGAACGCTAGTCATTTTCACTCCAAGCAGTGTTTTGTACTTTAAATCTTTACCTGATAAAAAATTATCAGTTAGCTTTTAGGGGCGGAGGAATAGTATGGTATATGGGAACTGTTCTCTCTGTTCGGCTTTTTTATTTCTCGTGCATGAGAGAAGACGGGAGAGTGTTCGTTGTGCAATAATGCTTCCGAGACTGATTGAATGAGGCTTGCGCTAAAGTGCTAGTTGTCAGTTAGGACACTTGTTTTTATAGCACAGTGTTGATTGCCTGTTGGTATTTTTTTAAATTATGTGTGTTGCCAGGACAGTGTAAGCATACCCTATAATCATTTAAAACAGTGGTTCTCAACCTTTTCAACCTCGTGAACCGGTAAAACCACAAAACAAATGTTGCGGACCGGTGAACCTTCAAAGCTCGACTTTAACCTAAATCGTGATTACAAAAAATGTGTATATCTCAAAAGCAAATACGGCAAACTCCATTTAATGCTACCTCTTTGATATTAGATATTTATACGTTGTTCTATTTGCGTTTCTGCAAGGCGGATTTCCGTTGAAATACGCTAACTACATTTTGATTGTTCGGTTTCTTTTGAGAGATTGTGACTTTGCTGTTTGCTAGTCCGATTATACTGCCAACTGTCACCAATGTGTACTTTCGAAATTCAATAAATTATTTTTAAAACGCCTTCTTACCTTTCACATATAACTGGTATTATAACTGGTCTCATCGTGACGAGTGCCAAGTCCAAAGAAGATCATGAACCATTTTTAAGACACGGTGCGGAAAAAATGGTTTCTAATTTCTAAATCAATGTAACATTTAAGTTCCATTTCTCTAATTAATGCAAAAGTAGGCAACTTCCCGCACTTTAAAAACTGAGTTATCAAAATGTCATATATTTGGCGGGTCGGCAGGAAAGTTACCATTGACCAGCACTGGTCCGCTGTTGAGAACCAATGATTTGAAAGACTTGCTCATCAATGCAACTTTTGTTGTAGTTAGTGATACTTTCTCAAGATTTTAGTGCAACAAAAACTTGCCACAGTTATCACTCTACCAAATTTAGGGAAGGTCGCGGAACACTTTCAGACGTAAGAGCAGAGTGAAGACACATCGATCGTATTCTGCCGGGAATGCCCGCATCGTAACATGTGCCCTAATTAAGATCGCACAAAGCTATTGTCGGTTAAGTTTTGCGAAAGATTTGTGTACGCCGACCAGAGTCTAAGTCTGTACACGACGCTGCATATCCCCATCCCATGGTAATAGGATTGGTTGCCTATATTTAAGCATGCGACGCAAGGTAAAACGACAGCGGAGCAGTGAGCATGCGACGCATGAGCATGTGAATTTAAAACCACTAACTAAGCCTAACTCCAAAACCAAACCTGCCCCTAACCCTAACTCTAAATCTAACCCTAACCCGCCCCAACCCCAATTATAATCCATAAGCTCAACTGCCGCACGTTCATATATCCAAAGACCATTAATATTTTCGGAATTGTATTGATATTGAACTGAAAATATAATCATTAATAATGGAAAAATAGTTTTTGCGGACAGGTAATTGCAGTGCCTCTTTGTTGTTATTGATTATAGTTAGAGATCATCAGTTATGTTATGTATTCGAATTGAACGTTCCATAGTTTCATGGTATACTTTGTGGCAAATTGGTAATCTCTTCGCCTCCCCCGTGATTCGTTAATCGGACCCTGTTTGCGAAGCCCTGATTTGGTGTTTTGAAGTAATCAACTCTTTGTGTACAATTTGCTAAATATTCGGTATGATTTCACTAAATGCTTACCAATGACTGATGAGTACAAGAGAATAATCACGGTTTCGGGTACGCGTCTCAATTCTTGCTCGTTTTCGAAATGTTCGAATTTATTAAGTTTATTTGAGCTATACTAATTGCCCGCGTCACAGAGAAAGACTCGGTGACTGACGCATGCAAGGGAATACAATGAATGATGGAGAAATCTTAAATTCAATACTAATAATACCAGTAGGCGAACTTGTATTTTCGATTGGAAAAAATGATCAGTGCTCATAGCCATTTGAACACCCTCCTTCCAGCTCATTACATCGTATATAGATATAAAGGCTTTAATTTTTCACGTCAATAAACACAAAAAAGATATACAATACATGGCAAAATTGCAGTATGGACTGGGAGGCGGTGAGGGGCCGTCAGTCTTTCAGGGTCAGTCTCCGTCCGCATTGTGATTTTGTGTATCGCATTGCCTTCAGCGGATGAAACTACCATAGTATTGCTGGTTTGTGGCATGTTCAATAGACAGGTCGTTAAGACGTTATGTTTGTATTTACGATGCGGTTCAATGTATCTGTGTACGGGGGCTATTTAATGACATTTCCATATGGCTCGCAGACAAGACCAAATTATCGGGCTAAAATTGCACTCCAATATCAACTGGATAGTACGAGGTCAAGTCTGCCAAGTATGCGCCTAGTGTACTCGGTCCACTTCCACCTTCTCGGTCCAAAGGCAATATGTCTAAATTGTACTTATTAGCGAATTTACAGGTTTAACCTAAAAATTACAGATTCTGCGTAAGATTAAATAACGATGTGAAATATCAAAATAATCCTTCGCGAACACATTAATGATAGTGGAGGCGCAAATATACCGATCTTATTCAAACGTTGAAATTGCCTGTACTTGTCGTAATGTTGAATGGTATTTCATCGGTAGTTGCCTGGCCGCCATCATGATTCCTGGCAGTTACGGCGATCGTGAACCCATTGGTGGCGTTTGCAATTAGGTTATCCAAGTGAATCTAGCAACATAAAACATTGTCCGATTATTATATATCGAAGTGGTTGGTCAAGAAATGAAGCTCAACAATGCACTATATAGGTAAATTACAGTTTTAGTCATTCAAATCGACTGTGCAACCTCTCGTTTAACCTGTAAATATTCGGAATCATCAATCTCATCTTGCAATAACGCTGCGTTCGTTCCGGACATGCTCTTCACTTCGTATGTCACAGCTTTTTTAACGTTTGGGAAAATCAAAATAGTCGAATTATAGTCGTCTCGAAAAGTATATTTCAATTCCGTTATTGGCACGTTGTTACTTTGAATGTCTGGAAATAATTTGACCAGTGATAGTATCTTTATACTCATTGTAAATATAGGGCCAACTTACCTTTATTAAAAATCCGGTATTGCACCATTTGATCCGATGATACATTTTTAGCCTCATAAAGTTTGGTGTAAAGCAGGTCATTGGCTCTGTCATTGAGTAAAGCGACAACGCTAATGCTGTTAATCGTGTTAGTAGAGAAGTTGTTTGATAAAACGTTGTCTGGTGAATCGTCTGCAGACAATGAAAAATGAAACAGTGTCTTATCAGTTAAATCTGGAACGAAATTTCAATATGTAGGTTACTTTCTTGCTTTAGATAAAACTCCCACGGACCGCACTGTGCGTTTTCCGATACTATCGAATTAGATAGTAAACGGTGTTCCCCGTTCTCAAGAGTATTTCTTATTTCAATCGTTGTTTTTAGTAATCCAGGTGAATTTGCGCATGTTATGTTGAAAAGACTGTCGTTGTAAAACAATCCTTCCACATCCTCTGCATCATTGAAGTACCAAATGAATCTGCCATCATCAGTAGCTTCTAAAAATACGACGGCCCTTTAGCTGGCTGCACATACTTCCTGCAAAAACTCTGGTTACGCAATCATGTTACTTTGGTGACATGACACATCTCGAAACAAAACTGAGTCTTATGATGCTGTAATGATGGTTACTTGTGTCATAAGCTATATTTGTGGTGTAGTTGGATATGCGTTATGAATTACGTTCTTCTTAAGTTCATATAAATTAAAAAAATTCTCGTGGTATTCTGTTTCGGCATTTTAATACTTTTCGGACCAACCAAATAATTTTCTCATCAGTCAAAATTGTGCATACATGAACTATGACGTCACATTATGAATTAAAAGCACTCCCTTTCAATGAATATGAATAAATACGACTGAATATTTAATATATACAATGCTCTGAGGGCACAGTAATTTTATAAAAGGAAATGAAACGACATCAGTTCCACTGTGATTTTGCCAAAATATGATGACCAATTTAAGGGTGTTCAAAAATGACATTTTTTCTAAAATTGTACTGGCTACTTGATAAAATTGTGAGGTTACCTAATTAAGGCCTACACACCACATTTGTTTCAATTCCAACCAGTAGCCGCATTGCTACAAGAGAAGAAAGTTATTTATTTATTTATTATTTAAAAATAAATAAATAAATTTTCAAAATTTTCTGTTCACATCATAAAATTGTTAGGTTGTCTATAGAAACTATGCTCATCAAATTTGACTCAATTCCAACCAGTGGAAGCGTAGTTATTGTAGTTGAAAATTTTTGATTTGATTGAAATAGTATTTACGGTGGCAAATTCTCTCAATTCATTACTAGGGCTATTGTTTTTACCTAAGTTAGGAATGATAGGAAGATATCGACCTAAATAATCAAAATTTTTACATTTTTTGAACTTACAAAACTGAATTTTGACCAAATTTTGACCTAACATGTGCAAATCAGGTGTTTTCCCCACATAATGGTAGAATTATACTACTTATCTATATCTTCATTTCTTGTTCGAATTGTTTGTTCTTACGAAGTAGTTCGGCGGCCTGAACAAACTTTTTTGACTGAGAAACTGACTAATTTTTTCATGAAAAAAATGAATTTTAACAATATCTGGCGCTATGAAAAATTCCAGTAGTTACATCACGTATTATGATAGAAATAATTAAAATCTGTTGTAGGACAATGAAAGATAGTCCCTACATTCTCGGGTAGAAAGTGTCTGTCCTTAAGTAGCTTGCCAGCCAATAATGGAGAAAGATCGTTCAACAGTAGCAGTTGTTGGCTGACAACACTGATGTTGTGCGTGCGTACACTGCTGGTGACACACCGTGTTGATTCATACTGTCAATGATGTCTGCATCACAATTTTTCATCATGCACTTCTTGATATAAGAACCATGCAAAGCACCGGGTGGCGAGATAGCGCAGTGGTATAAACCGCGGCTGCAACACCAATGGGTGCGGGTTCGAGTCCGACCGAGGTCGACTTCCGAATTTCGATACCTAAGTGTTGGAGGTTTACCTAGGCTCCTCCTCGCCACCTCAGCCGCGCCAGCGGTGTCTTACAAAAAGCCTAGAGGTGGGCCGTGCTATAAGTCGGCAGTTACGGAAAATAAGAAGAATATCGGCCTGGTGTAAATGACCATAGTAGTCGACAAACACCATGAATACCCCCAAAACAAAAACCATGCAAAGCCCACGCAGTCTTGCTTCAGTTAGGATATTGCGGTACGTTGAGCATAACACCATGTCAACCTATTTGTTTTATTTGAATGTTTATGATTCACAATGAGCATACAATTGGCCGTCAACAATGGCCTATAAAGTATAGGCTACAAACTGTAAAATGTCAAATGAAAAGTTCCCCGACAGTGCAAAATCTAAGATACAAACGAAATGCAGGTTGCAAAAAAATTTTGCCTTTGTTTACAATTTTGACATTTTGTGACCTAACGCTACAATTTTGACCTAGTTTTAACTTTTTTTGACATGTCAAAATATATGCCCTATTTTTACAGTTCTGCCCACCGTAGATACTATGATTTGAAATCTCAAATTTTGAACATCAATAACTTCGGTTTCACTGCTTCGATTTAAGTCAAACTTATTGTGCGTCGTTTTGTTCACACAATCTAACAATTTCAGTGGGTTGCCAGGTAAATTCTGAAAAAAATATATATATTCATTTTTTAAATAACTCAAAAACTTTTTCTCTTATAGCAGTGCATTAATAGGTTGGAATGGAGCCAAAATTGGTGTGCAGTGTTTTTTTTAGGTAACCTAACAATTTTACCGAGTAGCCAGTACAATTTGAAATAAAAAAACATTTTTGAACACCCCTAATGACCATACAACGTGTGAATTCACATTCTTCGATTTGATTCACCAGGTCATATCTTCCCTACATGCATGTGTGTGCAAATTACGGGGACAATGCCCTATCAACACCGGAATATTTGTATCAGTGGTTCTGAAACGACTTTCCACGGAACACTAGGGGTTTCCCGGGCCAGTCTCAGGGGCTCCGCGTAGGCCAAGATACAGCCTCAACTTATGAATATGATTTGTGATGTAACGCATATCTTGACCATCATTGGTTGCAGCCGATTATGCCCGATCAATTGTGACTGTTGTGGTATAGTACGTTGTGTACAGTGGCATTTGCGGGGAGGCTGACCATTTTTGTAGTAATCAGCACACTAAATTGTTAGGTCGGACGAGGAACATTTTCAAATCAGAAATTGGGTAGTGACCGTAAAAGGGTTGGGAACCACTGATATAAACCAATGCCTTACCAGGTCTGAGGCGCCAGAACTAGTTAATAAGTCAGAACATGGCTTGTTATACATTCTATGCGACATTTGAATGTTCCGGCAGCTGATCTATGCTCTGTTATTCGGTTCTGCTGGGATTCGCCAAAACCTAGTGTAGCTACAAGTAGACATGGGGTAATCGCAATCGATTACATTCGAAAAAAATCCGAAGTAAGCGTAATCGTAATCGACTACTTCCCATATCTAATCGATTTCTTTGTGAAAGAGCGATTACTTTTTATTTGTACAAGGGCTATGACATAAACTGAATATTCGTGAACAAGAATGAGATAATATACCACGTTAGCGGTAGCACACACGTCTGATTTGCAAACGCCACTACTCATTGTTGCGTCAGAAGTATTAGCTCGGCTCGTCATTGCGTAAGTATCCAGTCCACACATAGTAAACAGACATGCGATGGACATTGTAGTATGATTGTAAGAACAATTC
This sequence comes from Botryllus schlosseri, assembly GCF_051294905.1. Taxonomy (NCBI): domain Eukaryota; kingdom Metazoa; phylum Chordata; class Ascidiacea; order Stolidobranchia; family Styelidae; genus Botryllus; species Botryllus schlosseri. The sequence goes on along the minus strand of NC_137245.1, from coordinate 17,961,193 downwards.
GTTACTCACAGTTCACAGTTCGTTACTCACCATTTGGACCTGCCGCCATAACCATCCGCTTATATAGCCTGACATGTTAGCGTGTGTTGTAGCTAGAATCAGAACCAACAACAATTCGTCCAACCGTTGGTCAATTTTCAAAACTGGATTTCGTCAATAATATTGGTAATTGCATTAGATTACTATTCATTTTTAACCTCTCTCAGCCCCGAGTGTCAGATTTACCTGTAGAGCTGGGGCACGTAATTCATAATTATAGCATCTGGTAAGTTGTTATAATTACTTTATTGTAGGTTGTTAATTTGTGACCTCCAGTCTGTTGATTAATCAAAAGATATTGTACTCGCCCAAACGTAGCAGACTAAAAGAATATCTTTCGTGAGACGCACACGCAAATTGTCATTACTTTATTCCTATGTGGATGCGCTGGGTGGCATTTGCATTGCGGGCTCAGATTGGAAGGACAGGATTATTATTAGTCACGCCCACCCAGCGCGGCTATCCCGTGGAGTTGCGTGTTGGCTGAAACTGCATATGTCTTTTGGTGTGTTGTGGGATCGTGGCGCGGTAATGACCGGCTCCGAAATGCCTGTTCCCATAAAATAGCCTATGCATGTTTTTTCTGGAGGGGGAGAGGTATGCATTTCAAACCCAGCTATCTAGTGGAGCAGGGGTCACCAACCGTTTTGAAACAAAAAACTACATCTTGTGTAGTGTGTACTGATTATTGCGACGACCGACGGTTACCACTTTCTCCCACCGTTTATCCGTGCTCAGTTGGATTTATTCACTTATCAGAGCACTAGGCCGGGTTTCCGCCCCTTACCAAGAACAAAAAACGCTCACTCGCCGGGACTCACACCAGCTCCTCCGGGCTCAGTTGCGTTGCTGCAGTGCGCGCCAAAGCGCTAATCTCCGCGTCGAGACTCGGGAATATTAACTATAGATTCCCGTTGAGCCGCCACGTGGGCGAAGACGAGCAATGCCCCGAGCGACTGCGTTCGTATATTCCTTGGGGTAGGCCGACCCATGTTCAACTGCTGCTCATATGAAACCAGCTTCCACTTTCAAATCTTTCATTTGAATATTTGCTACAGCGACCGCGGGTGACTCATTTGGTCCGCGTTCGCGACCCCTGTACTGGAGACATTTGAATCGCGAAGCTCGAAGAACATTTTCAAGAATTAAATAAATTCTCGAAAATACTCTATAATTTATGTTGGTTTACGAAATACTTTTGAGTCCCCTTCGAGCACGCTCCCCACCCTATTGAGGAATTTGGGGTGCGGCAGGTAAAGACCTGGCAATAATGCAAATCGCTTGGTGTAATAAATCATCCCAATAAAGTTGGGCAATTGGTATATAATGACGTAATAAGCAAATGACGCATGATGTATGAAGAGACTTGATATCTCATTAAGCCCTTTCATCGCAATCCTTGTATTGTCTTCCAATATATCCTTTAAGATTATAGTCCTAAGAAGCAAAACAAATGTAATCGTGAGTAATCGTGATTACTTTTCCAATGTAATCGTAATCGTAATCGACTACTTCCTGGTTTTGCTGTAATCGTAATCGTAATCGTAATCGCGTGATTCTGAAGTAATCGTAATCGCAATCGATTACATTCATGAAGTAATCACCACATGTCTGGCTACAACCATTCCTTTTCCGGCATATTAAATTGGGATGGTGTGAATGTGAGGTTCACGTTCGCGTTCTGTGTGTGGACCTCGGAAATGTAGAGGTTCAGGTTCACAAACGAACCTTGGTAGGTTTTGCACTGTGAACCTTTTTCATATATTACAAGTTTCACTTTATTATACCATCTCTGGTTAAAATCTATTGCATTTCAACTGCGGGACCCACTCTGTGCATGGCGTTGGTAGCATAAACAAAATCAACACTAAACAGGCAGGCACCTTCACAATCTCAAACATTTTAACAGGCGTACGTGGTCAATCTTGATTTCATATGTTTATGGTATCATAAAAACCAAATCCGTTCGATTGGAGTGTTGGCTACTGCTGTATAACGTGTTAAAGAGTTAATAATATCGGTAGCAAGTACAGAAACCCGTTTTACACTCTGCTCAATATAAACGTAGCAATAATCAGACGACGAATACATTTTCCGGTCTGACCTAGACCGTTAAGGCGTAAGCTTATATTCCCTTGCAAGTCCTCGTCGAAATTGTTGGCAAAGCGACGGAAGATATTGATTTTATGGAAGCATTATATCATTTGAATGCCTTCGATGATACATTTGGCGAGGTTTAAAACGTCAATATATGTACTTAAGCATTAGGGCATTACGTGGCCAGAGTCGTCACTAGGTATCATGTTCATCAATAAAGGCTATCAACTTCGCTGGAATGTAGGTTTGAAATTAGCAATATGACGTCACGTGACGTCACGAGGTTCACGTTCGCGTTCACACAGAACCTTTCAAAAAGGTTCGCGTTCACACGAACCTGAACCTTTCGTATGTTCACACCATCCCTAATATTAAATACCACCATGTCAACCCTCAAAGATGACCGTACACCTTGATCTGACATTTCAATCCTGTCTATCGACACATGCGTCATTCATTTTCATCACTCGTCTTTTAATGTTATCCCATATTTCTTTCCATCCAGTGTGCATGCCTCGCGCCTAGGCCCAGGTGAGTGTCTGATTTCAAAGACTACTACAAGTCGTTTCGACACCTTCCTATCATTCCAATTGTATTGTTTTGTCTTTAGGTGTTTTGAAATCAATAAACTGATACCTATGCTGATCAGTGTTGGGATGACTCGTGTCACCTTTTCCGTATGGCTTGACTTGACTCGGCGTTTCAACTCTGAGCAAAATAAACGAATCAATTACAACTCATCAAGTAATCGGTGTCGATAAAAATCTCTCTGTCTTTCAGACGTTCGGATTGTTCGCAATACGCGGGTGTGACCTGTGTGAGCGACCAATTTCATTCATTCAATGATTTTGCGTTTTACTGAAAAGAATAACTAAAAATCACTATTATTTGTGTCCAAAAAATAACGAAGAACCTGCAGTCACTATAATTTGGCGTAGTGAGCAAGTAGTGGAGAATTGCAGCGGACTGTGACCGCTTGCCGTATGTTGCGCGCCCCTGGTATAATGTATGTACCAGTGGTCGGGAACCTTTTTCGTCCGAAGAGTCATATTTGCCCTATATTTTCCATTTTAACTCCCAAAGAGCCATACATGTCAATGAATTGTAACGTCACAATTGAAAACTCATGACATCATAATAGCACTAATTTGAGCTCACTGTAACATGGGATTCGTCGTGTGCGCCATATCTTTTCAGTAAAAACTCGTGGGTCCTAATCATGCTGGTTACCTTCTCTGAGTATGCGAGACTTGAGTTACATAGATCTTTTGCAAGTTTCATCTTTTTAATTGTATTATAGTGAGAGCCATACGATATTTTTCGAAGCTTCAGACAATTAACATTTCCAACATTTAACGTGTGAATCTACTATTTACACGCGTTTTACAGCTAATACGTCTCTTGGTGTTGCATGATATTACTGATGGCTGTGCGGTCTGGTTGATAATTAATGAGTTCAAGATTCAAATAAACTTTGAGACTTTCGTCAGTTATACTAGATCGTAAGTTCGTTTTGATCTGGGCTGTTTAACCTTTTTATTATTAACGGCCGCATTTCGATTATATATATATCGAGTACGGCCGCATTTCAGTGTACACTGTACAGTCGTAATATCACCTGGACGCCAAATATCAATATTAAATAGGCTACCTGAGGATTTCGTATCGCAGGCAGCACTTGTGGTTTCTGCACCATCACAGTTTTATTGTGAAATACCTTACGCCAGAAATATTTTAATTGTAGAGACGGAACGTCCCAGCAGGCTTATTATACGCAACGAAATCGCAAATATTATGGATATGAAAAGTTACCGGAAATAGACGTCTAGTCGCGCAAAGCGCGAAAATTTTTCCGTCTTTATGAATGGACTTCGTCGACAATATTGGTAGTTGCTCATATTTTTATCAAATGTTTATCCTTTCTAAGCCCCCTCTGATCTGATTTTCCGATGGATGGGGTGCCTTCGAAAATTTTAGGCACATAATTATTGATGATACATCTTCGGGTTGTTTTTAATCACTGTGTTGCATATCGTTGTGTTTTGACCTCCCATCAGAGGAAAAAGCCAAAATATATATTGGAATCACCCGAACGTACCAGAAAAACCTTCATTCGTGAGACCCACGCGATTCCAAATTGGCATTTCTGGACAAGGCGCATCATTTTCCTTAGTGCTTCGCATTTGTACTGTGCGGGGTTCCGATTACACTACTATAGTTTTAAAAGGAAAAGTCAAGACACTCAAAATCGCGCAGTGCGCGAAGAAAATTTCGAAGTTGTCTCCAACTTCCTGAATTCAAATTGCATTTTGACGGCAGCCAACTCGCGCCAATTGACGCACAATTATAGTTGTACGGTCGCAGGTTGGCCACCCCTGGTCTTGATGCTCTTTTTAGATGCGAGTATCCATGATCAGTTGATCACGTGCGTAGGTAGAGCCAATCATGGTCACCTCAGTAGCACATAGCCACCGTAAGGTGTGATACGTCAATCACGTGGGGTCATGGGAGGCAAGTGAAGTGAGGCAGTGCCCCACCTGCTGTCAACATGAGTAAACGAAATTTGTGACACTTTCAATGGTTATGTTATTTTTATTTTCTATCAATGTTCATGAATGACTTAACTTTGAACGTATAAATTCAGGCAATTTGCATAGTTATTGTTCGAAAGTAAAGCTTGAAAGGAGAGGTAAGGCACAGGTGATATACAGAGGAGCCAAGCGTCATCTGAGATAGCGCACTTCATAGTAATTAGATTCGACTTTAATATAACTGATATTAGTCGAATGTAAACTAAATTTCGTACGAATTCCGAAAATCTACATATTGATCGACTTCTCAAATCTCAAACTATTTCGCGGTAACAAAACTTTGTGCTACACGCGTACATTTTGACGGCAAAGCTATACTTACGAATCAAAACCGTGGATAGCTATGGCGTTGTTTGTAATTTGAATTTGTAATTGTGAATGTCACTGCCACGGATGCATTGTAATACTATATATAACTAACCTTCGTAGGTTAGTTATCTATAGTCATACGGCGTCACCATGTCTGTTATTCTCTTTGATCAATCAACGTATCGTGCAATCCAAAATTGCGAGGCGGGTACATCGAATTCGCGAGTCATATTCGTCGCTGGCGCGACAGTAACTTAAATTTGAGGATTTTGAAAAGGGGGTCGGAACCCCTAACCCTGAATGCGTTACTGTCTTGGCCTCTCAAAGACATGTTTATACTGCCACGAGAAGAATTATTGACCGTGATGAAAATCTACTAACAAGTCACTGCAATATTAATAAATTGAAACTACAAAAATTAATATTCGGCAAAGAGCCATATCTTATACCCAAAAGAGCCATATATGGCTCGCGAGCCATAGGTTCCCGACCACAGGTATATACGGACAAGGGCTTGGGATTTTTCCAAATTTGCCAGGATATCAATTCAGTACGGTTAAATACATGCGTAAATGCCGGTTATGCAATTCTTTTCATGCCCCACTCTGGCACTCTCATCAAATCAAACACACACGCTAAAGAATAATCTACAGTCACTATCATTCGACGTAATAATCAAGTAGTGGGGAATTGCGGCACACTTCAACCGCAGGTCATATTGTCATGTACGGACGTAAACTCTCTGCGGACCGCTCAAAATCACGTCGCGGGATGTATGGTGCCCGGTGCTCACCCCTTTCGCCGCGGGTGGATCCTAGAGGATCCATGCACAGTTTTTCACAAACACGCTTCAATCAATTAACGACATCTTGCGTTGTAGGGGTCATAAACGGTTACAATGATCGTCTATAAATAGCGATTGTCGATACGCATACGACCAGCTATATATAACCCATTGCCTTATGGCATAACCTGTTCAAAATGCAGATTGAATACAGAAACACGTTTCCCGCAAAATACAATGTGTAGCTCAGTTCGCCTGAATGAATGCTAATCTTATAATTCCTTCCGTTCTACACGTCGTAAGCAGACACAGTTGTCGTTTTAGAGTAGTTGTTGATCGCAAGAGTTCATTGCCACCATAATATCGGGAATTAGTTGGATAGAACACGCTTCAAATTGGTGTGAAATAAAGCAATATTCTGTTACGTGAAAAATGCCGCGCACGTATGAGCATTGCCGCATAAGGCCATATACATTCACTTACACTGTAAAAACTGGACCCACCTTTAAAGGAGGATACAAAAATCACCCTAAAAGGGTGGACCATGATCCACCTTTGTGAGGTGGAGCAATGTTCCTCCTTTTTAGGGTGGGTTATGTCCCACCCTTTTAGGGTGATTTTTGTATCCTCCTTCAAAGGTGGAATCTCTTCCACGTTTCCCCTATCTGGATCCCATCCAAATACTAACCGGATAACCTCGAGCCCTTCATTACAGGTTCTCATACACCGCATATACACCTTACCTCACAAATCCTCATCGCATATTGGCATAAATCATTGATTCACTTTAGCTGCCAACTTTATTTGGGTGTTGATAGTTCAAATGACTAAACTGTACGGATATAAAAAGCGATAAAGCAAACCTGATAACAATAGCCTAGCAATAAGTCTTCGTGGCCATCTCGAGTTGCATAATTACAGTTGACACTCCATTCCGATGCTATTGAACTCAAATCTCATACAGCGCTTGTTTGCCATGTAGGCTAAAATCATATAAGTGCTAGTTAACATCGATGAAAATATTACCTGATCAACTATCAAGTGTGAATAGCTGTCACCAAAAATGGTAGGCATGCAAACCATCCAATCCAATTTTGAGAGTCTGTAAAATATTCAATGTTAGGTCATAAGTTGATCACTGAAAACATATCCGATAACATTAAAGGGTGGCTATCAGAGGTAGTAATTAACGAAGTACTATGTCTGGAAATATTCTTCTACTTCCATTCCTCGATAGTTTTTATGTGTCGAAACTTTGTACTGCGTCGCTACTTGTACTCCAAGTAGTTTAAAGACGTTTTCAAAAGGACTACTTCTACTCGTACTTGAGTAGATATTAGCTTCCCTTTTTAAGAGATGCCATAGGACGTACGGCACTTATCAAATATTTGGCGTTTTCCGCTGAATGAAATATAGAAATGGTAGTATGGAAACAACTTACACATAAGCTTTCTGATGTAATCTGGAACATTTCTTAATTTTGTCAGGCATTGAGCCGAGCTGGACACTTTTTCTGCGATTATTCTTGGTAGATCAACTCAAATCAAATCAATTTTTGTATTTCTTTTTATGTGATAAATAACTTTCGTCTCTCCTAGCAATGCAGCTATTGGATTAAATTGAACCAGCAGCCTTCAATTAGGTAACCTAACAATTCTATCAAGTAGTAACTACAATTTAAAAAAAGTCATATTTGCACACTCCTTCAGAACACCCCACCTTGACTAGACTTGATCGCAGCGGTGCTACAGGATGGATGTTCATTGTTCACCTTCACAGCCATCAGCAGTTGATGTCTTCTCTTCATCTAATAAAGAAATCAAATGACTCAAACGTGAATGCTGATCGCAGGACACAACGGCGTTCAAAAAGGACTTTTGCTGTCAAATTGTACTTGCTACAATTGTTGGGTTAGCTAACGAATTTGACTAAGAACTATATTACTAAATACTTCGGAATATGCCAGGGTAAAAACTATTTTATTCAAATCTAAATTTCTCAATTATAAAATAACTCCGCTTCCACTAGTTGGAATTGGACCATATTCGGTGATCATTGTTTCTACATAGACAACCTGACAATTTCATGGGTTGAAAATAAAATTTTCATATTTTTGTATTTCTTTTTATGTGATAAATAACTTTTGTCTCTCCTAGCAATGCGGCTATTGGATTAAATTGAACCATGCAGCAGCCTTCATTTAGGGAACCTAACAATTCTATCAAGTAGTCACTACAATTTAAAAAAGTCATATTTGCACACTCCTTCAGAACACCCCACCTTGACTAGACTTGATCTCAGCGGTGCTACAGGATGGATGTTCACCTTCACAGCCATCCGCAGTTGATGTCTTCCCTTCATCTAATAAAGAAATCAAATGACTCAAACGTGAATGCTGATCGCAGGACGCAAGGGTGTTCAAAAAGGACTTTTTCTGTCAAATTGTACTTGCTACAATTATTGGGTTACCAAACGAATTTTCAAAAATGACTTTTTTTCAAATTGTACTGGCTACTTGATAAAATTGGTAGGTCACCTTCACACAAATTTTTACACAAGTGGTATTGCTATGTAGAAAAAAAGCTTACTATTCATTTCATTTATTAAAAATATATACAATTTCTTCAGATATTACCGGCTACCACATATTAATGATAGATTGTGTGAAAGAATGATGCAAAACGAATTTGACTTATAATTACATAAAAGAATTAGGAGTTTACCACCGTAAATACTACTTTATGCAAGTCTAAATATACAGGCATAGGCGGGTTTTTCCGCAAAACTTCAAAACATGACCTTAATGGGATGCGAAACAGAACCGTATGGTCTCGTGTAATGCGGCTCCACAACGCATAACCAACTACGCCACGAAGCGAGGCGGCCACACATAGACCGCGAGTTGATATAACCCAATCGCGAAGACGAGAAAAACTTGATGCAAAATTGTACAATTGTACATGCTTTGGTTGCGTCCTTCTAGAGTCCAGCACATATACCTATTGCGAATAAGTACGTGCTGTGAACAGCAACAATGATAACATCTCTCGAACAAGACATCAGTGACCGCTTTGCTCAACTTATGCGATCGATACAATCTAAGTACTGTAGAAAGTTTCACAGAAAGCCGCAGTTTGACGCGGCCGACGATACTAACGAGACCTTACTTGTTGGTTTCGCATCCCCTTAAGGTAATGTTTTCAAGTTTTGAAAAGTGAAGTAAAATTTTTAGGAAAAACCTGCCGGTATACCAATCAGTTTAATGGTAAATTTGGTCTTACCTTCATTGCTGTCGCGTATTGGAACGCTATCCTTGAGGATGCCATTGTCATCGACCTTGGCATACTTGAGATCAACATAATGACCAAATGACCAATGCACTTGATTTTACAATCACTACCGTGCAATACATCTTCAAATACTTGATAAACCGCACTTTCTATCTTTGAAGCATCAGCAACAGAAATAATTCAATCGTGATCTAATAGCTTGACTAGCAATCTCATCATATTGTTATCTGGACTGAAGAAACAAGTTGATTAGAAGATATTTAGAAATTACTGGCATCGGAAAGACATACCGGTACAGAAGTATGTATATGGCGAGCCAATCCAGCGTCTACACAAAATCCAGCGCCAGCATTAACATTTTTTTTCACTGCCGAACTTTTCAGTAATTCAATAACCAATCAGAATCCAACAGTCCGCCAATCATTTCTCACCCAAGTGAATCAGTATGACGTAACAACACTGGCGTTCAAATATTTTTCGCAGCCGAACTTTTCAGTAATTCAACAACCAATCAAAATCCAACAGCCCGCCAATCATTTCTCACCAAAGTGATCTGCCTTCCGCCGGATAAACTCGCCAGTGCAAATCGGTTTATAGTTAATTTGATCTTACCTTCGTTTCTTCAAATACCTCAAATGTATAGTTTTTAAAGCATTACGCTGGTTCAGTAACGTCATACCCACATATTTACGACACAAGTACACATTGCGTTATATTTATATGTTTATGCATAAGACATAACGCAACCACTGTTGATGTTCAACGTTACATTTCGTGGATAACTTGCCCGTCTCAACGCACATATAGACAAAACATATTTAATCCGTCTAAAATTTCATAATATGACACCTAACAAAGATGAATAGAAATTTGTAAAATTTTGCAAGATTTGGATGGGATTCAAATTTAAGATGTTTTTGTAATGGTTTTGGATCTGGACTTACCGATTAGAAATCCCCTCACCGTCATCACGTCATCACGTGCACGGTGAAGTTTTGAGGTGAAACATGAGGTGGAAATACATTTACTCCTATTTGAATAGGTGGATAGTGGCATCCACTCCTTGAAATAGGTGGATCGGACTTTACACCTGTACGAAAAGGTGTAAATGACACTTACACCCCTATTCCACCCAAAAATCCACCTTTATTTTTTACAGTGTACGATTGTCTTATACAGTTGAATGTCACACACATAGTTGGATGCAGTCCATAACACTTCAACAAGATCAGTATCACGAAGGTTGGTCTTATATAAGTTACACGACGCCAGTGCTAAACACTGCAGACATGGGTGTGTAAGTTGGCGCGAGTATACGGTACTCGCGCCTGTAATAACAACATCATACAGACAGTTGAATCATCCGTTTTATATGTTATACGAAGTTACTGTAGACTTCAATGAATAGATGTTGATCATATGCCCATATACTGACGAACCTGTATCGGACATTCGATGTGTAGAACACGTTTCAAATTGATATGAAATGAAGCAACAACAGAAATCGCACGCCTATGAGAAGTGTCAAACAAGGCAATATATTTACTTCCGATGGCCTTGTGCAGTTGCAAATAGAACATTTTGTTAGTTATGTACGATCAATAGTATCTAAAAGATCAGTAACATGGATTTGGACTTATATAACTGGACCAGGCAAAGTCAAATAAACACGAATTACAACGCGCGTTGCCTCTATCGCAGTGGTTCCCAACCTTTTTATCTTAATTCCCCACTTCCGTATTATTGCGAGCCTTCATTCCCCACCTAATATCTGTATATCAACACTTTAGATATGCTACCTCTTATAAAATTTTGCAAGATTTTGCTTAGTAAATACGTGATATTGGGGATTGTTTTAAGATCCCCGGAATTGATAATTACACAGCCGTAAAATGGTAACCGTAAACGCGACTCCGTAATATGTATTCACCCTGGCGCGCAGCCAACAGAAAAAATAGAAGGGGCTTGAAAATTTTCCTAATGTTGCGGGTTTAGCATCAATTTACATACGTAAATGCCTAATAATACATGGGTCAGATAAACTTACTGGTGTTGACGAGCTCATGCGTTTGATATACATATAAGCTGCCGTAAACTTCACTTTCGCATGCGATTTAAAGAACTTGAAACTAAATAAATATCTAATTTCATTTGTAACGGGTCTGGATGTGCTATTAATTAGCGAGGCGCGAGTCCATGATTTCCCTCGAGTGCATGTTCATTGTTCATGCTCAGCAATATGAGCTCTTATTACAACGAATCAGGAAATTTCCACCACTACGTTTCGTGACTGATGATGGTGTACAAATGAATAGAAACAGTTGCTGGACATCATGTGTCGCTATCCAGGTGATTCTTGCGAATCGGAGGCACTGACAACATGAATCGCTTAATTGTGAAGGAGCTAAGAAATATTAGAGATATCGATCGGCATTTCTAAACGAACTTTAATAAAGGAGAACTGTAAAGATTTTTTTCAAAAGTGAATCTATAACCCACCAGAAATCCCGAAATTCCCCACCAGTGGGGAATTCCCCACCGTTTGGGAACCACTGCTCTATCGCGATGACGTAATCAGCGGCGGCCGTGAGTAACACTTATAACGAAAACTTCCCAGTCACGGTGCGCTCGGCTGCGTAAAGATTTCAAGCTCAGTAATGTCTTGTTTGAATGCCGAAATTGATATGTAAGACAACCACGTGGTCATTCACCATGGGAAGGATTATGTATCACGTCACGTGAAAACGAAAAACAAATTTCTCTTTCACTTTTGAGAAATCGCGTAGACCGGTGTCAATATCATCGTCACCTCTCTCGCCTGAGCCTTCCGAGTAGTTCAGTTGGTTAGGCTGCTATTTCCTGATCACCGCGATATATTGGGCGTCGGTTCAAGTCCCGTTGTTCGCGTTTTATGAACTTTTTGGTTGATGCATTAAAATTTGGCCTGGATGCCGACCACGGGAGTAGGGTTAACCAAACATCTTGTACGAATAAATTGAATTCTAATATAGTTTATATACCTCGTCAATCTTTGGATGCTAAAATTGTGTCCCATATGTAATTGGGTAGTGCATCAAATCAATTTGTTTCAACTCTCTGAAGTTTTATATTCTATTCTCTATTTTCTCGGATAATTATAGACGGAGCATATACAGTAACTTACGTAGTTTAACATTCAGAAAACGTAGTTGATCAAGACTGAAAACAGCCGAGTTCGCTATTTTTGCTGTAAAATTTGGTGAGTTCACTAAAAGAAAAGCTCGTTTGGTAACCCTATTTTTGCACGTCTATATTTAACTCTATATTAAGTCCTCGATGGCGAATGCAATGACTTGATCATACCTCGTACTTAGAAAAGACAACTTGACTTAAATTGCGATTTGACTCGTGACTTGACTCAACTTGACTCGAGTCACCTCCAAAAATCGACTGACATGCTTGACTCGAGTCACCTTCGAAAATCGAATAACTTGACTCGACTCGAGTCAAAATTTGCAATGACTTGGGATGAATTGTGACTCGCAGGTATGGTGACTCGATCCCAATACTAATACTGATATCGATGACAGTGATAGATTGATAAAATCGACACCCAATTAGGGTTTCATTAAAAAAACAAAAAACAATTTAAAACAAAGTAAAACAGCTGTCGAACCAACGACGATTTTGAGGTTTGCAGCCACTTTAAATCGTATAAGTCGACTTTATTGGTGAAAATCGTCCGTAGCAGGGTTGTAATAACTCGAGTCATGACTCGACTCGAGTCGCGTTTTTCTGATGACTCAACTTGACTCTAGTCTTTTTCTCAAAATACGGAAATGACTCGACTCGAGTCAATCTGTGTATTCGACCATGCCTCACTCCCCGTAAATTTTCCTAAACTAACATAAGGAGGATTATTTACAGATGTATTTACCTTCAAATTTTTCTTTGCTCGCTTCCCAATAAATAAAAATTGAAACAAATAAAAGTACGCATGATGCATAGAATTGAATCTAACTGTGTTCGTGGGGGCTTTATACAGTTGCGGGATTATTAGGCACGAGTTTTGCGGCCCTAAAGAGACATGCCGCGGGGCAGAGAAAGGTTTTGCAGACACGAAGTGGGATCCTGGAAAGATCGCCGGCGATATAACCTTAGCCGACGATCACGCCAGATGGCCCTGTCATTGCAATCTGAGTTCCACGGTACAACTGCAACCAACAGACGCAAATACTGCCCCATGTGACTAAGTCCAAATTGGGAATCGTGTGCGTCTCCCTAAAGAAAAATAGTCCAACCGAGTGGCACGAACATATAGCTCAAGATTTCTAATTACGTGCCTTCTAAAAGATATTTCAAGACACAGTGTTCCAATATAGCAACAAACAATATATCCATATTGTAAATTATATCCATATTGTAAAAACTGTTTCCCGAAGCAAGCTCTCAAGTGGATATTTCCTTTCAATTTTATCGGCTATAATTTGTCTGTCGCAAGGTCTTCACGCAATTTTCAAATACGGAGATGGTTAGTTTTCCCGACTATCCCTACCGTTGCAATTCGCATATGTTTGCACGTTCCCCTTATGGAATATTAAAGCCGCATACGGTAGCCTCTCATGCACTTTGACATTCCGACCTCACCAAACATGGTTTTCTCAGCGAGATTAAGCTTTTGTGCTTAAGACACATAAAAGGATCGACCTGGGCCTGTTCAGGTCTTTCACTCAATATTCACGCCATTTTACTAAAAAAATTATTTTCGACTTGACAAACAAAATTTCCCAAAAGTATAATTGAGAGAATTTTGACATCAGAGGATGTTGAAGTACAAATGGATGTCGTAAACAAATAACCACATCGCCAAGTAGTGCAAATCAACAAAAGCTGTTCGAGTAATATGGACAAGTAGAAATACCTTTTTACAGATGACCTCTGGTTTTAGAGGGCGATGTCGCCATATAGGTTTGGAGAGGGAAAGTTAGATGCCACAGCCCACCTCCGTTATTAATCCTCGATTCCTTGAATCCCTCTGACGATATGGTGAAGTCCGGAACGCTCTCAATAAAACTTTCAAATACTTTGATCTCGTAATCCACAGTCGCACATCCAGACGTATTCCTAATACGTATTATCGATAAATCTGAGAAGTAACCTTTTTCCAATGAAGCGTTTCCTATGCGCCAGGTTATATTGTCTTGTACTTGTGATGATGGGTCGCTTTCGTATTGAATATCGAGCAGGGTTACTCGACCGAATACAGAACGCATACCTAGAAAATATAAGATCGCTCCTCAGAATTGGGATGTATCATTAATTTAAAAGGAAGGGTCCAATGTCATCCTATACGACTTACCAACATCGTATGAGGCTGCTGCAATGCTTTAGTCTAGTGGAGTGCAACCTGTATTTGCGGGACTATTAGGAACTGAAATTTTGATACATTTCCACGTTAGGAGACATATAACGTTTCGGGCAACATACAACTCAGTGAATTGCGCTACCAAAAAGAAACCTTGAAATTACATGATTGCCGCATGTTGGCCCAATGTTTCGATATTGATATGTCGAGGCGCCGGATTTACCGGCTTCAAATAGTTCGGACCTGCAGAGAGGAGATCCGCGACGAGATGCGATGAGATCGGCAAAGAAATGCGAATTTGAAATCATGTTCGTCACACGACAGAAAATCGATTTTCTTCCAGTTTGGTCTGGTACGCGTGAGCGATTCCAATATACATTTAGTAGCGTTAATCTTAGCATGACATCGAACCGACTTGTATAACACAGTGATCGAGCCATGTTATCGAGACTACATTTGTGCGGGTGTTACTTAAAGGGGCACTGCGCTCAAAAAATGATGTGGTCTCAAATTGAAGAGTAGAACGAAAAAAAAATTTTGGCCGCAGCCGTTTTCTTCAGAACGCCACCGTAATGGAGCTGCAATTTATTGAAATTTCCAGAGTTGCAGCAGTCGCGGCTCCGGATAATCTCTTAACCCGTAACATGGCACGATGACTTCATCGTCGCATTTGCTCGACGCGATTACGCAGAGGACGAACTTTAGATAGTTGTCAGTCGATGTTATGAATGACTCATGTCTTGCACACCAAGGCGGCGCTCAACGTACGGTGTTAGGTCAGGAGGATTTGTGTCTGGAGCTTGTCACGACTCTATAGTATTTGCCAGTTGAATGATACTGAGATGCCGTTACAGTTGTATATTGATGCAGATACAGCTGTCATTTTCAAGATGTATTATTGACTGCACAGTGCACAACCTTTGGAGTAGTGGTCTTGCGGAAGAGACAGACACATGATATTTTGCATCATTTACCCATGGCATAGCAACTGTCTTGATACGGTCTAGTTTACTTGTTCAAGACACAGATGTATAGATAATCAACACGAAAATTTCATTCTCATCAAAGTTCCAATATTGTTGTGGAATTTTTTGTCGTAACATTGTTGTTCTCAGTTTCACAAACGAATCTTCTGTCTCCATCAGTTCATTCATGCAATTCCTTTGACACGTAGATATCGTAAAATTTGTTAAAATTATTAATGGTATGGAAGAAGATCTTGTTGATGAATTAACTTCTGATGAAGATACAGATGTAGAAGATTTCGATGATATCACGATATTTGGTGAGAGCCTGCCGTATCAATTCGAGCCACAATATTCAGAGGAGGAATTCGCCCGTCTTGTTGCAACTCAAGAAGCACAAACTCATGTCTCTGTAAGTATTGTACCTGTGTTTCTTGAATGCAATTTATCAATCTCATTGTATTGGTCAAAGGAATCGTCAGAAAACCAGAGTCAACTTCGGACACTTGACAACAATGAATGGTGCAGTTGCTTGAACTGTGCATCCATGACAAACCAGAATGAACGCGTCTGCTGCAGGGAAATACAACAAATAATGGAGCTTCTGGGGAATGGAGGGTCGACTTGCATAACAGAACATGACGATTTTCTCGTACATATATATCCCTCCATTCTTGAAACGTTTTTCAAAGTGAACAGGAAAAATTGGAATAATAACAATCAACCACATGGTCCTGGCAGAAGGCTTTCTAACAAGTGGGTCCTAGAACATTTTGTTTGTGTTGTTTAGTATTGGACCTATATGTATGCGACAGGGTCTTGGGACTTATGACATGGTTCCTGGATATAAACGGCAATCTCCTGCATTCTTTACATTTTCTCGCATGCTTTTATATAAATGCCTACACTTTATAAATTGGGAGCATTATACTGTCATATATATGCTGCTATTACTTTTCAGCATTATTTTTATTGCTGCAATATACTTTGATATTTTCCAATTGCAGACTATCGCTTGGTGTCTTATCGACACATACTGGAATGGATTATTGATGGCGACGTTTTGGGTAGCAAAAACAGGATGCCCTTGCCAGCCTGCATCGTGACTGCTATAAGGAAAAAGTACCCTAGTGATGATGGACTGTATGTCGGTTTCAAATGGCCGATAGAAAACGAACTGTGATTGATAACACTGCGGCTATGCTATATAAGTCGAAATCAGTTCTGTTGCTGTATTATTACACAGTGAACTGGAACTGTTTGCATTCTATATTCCACGAATGCCTGCAGTGCCTGATACATCAAGACTACTTTGCTTACTCGTTATTTATTAAAATAAATAATAAAAAAGAAACATCCGAGGACTTTATAGCCAGGGTATTACAACGGGGCAGTCAGGCAGTGTGGAAGAATGAAATTGAGCTATTTAGCTATGCAGCACTGCACCACATTCCATTCAACTTGAAGATAGGGATTAGTAAGTCACGTTCTAGAACGACGTTTTGAAAGTAATTCCTCTTTAGAGGGGGCTGGTTCTGGTGCAATGCTGACTGGATGCACACTTCTTGAAATGTTACTGGGAAAGTTGATGCCAGTGCAATTCTCAGTAGTTCGCCTCAAAAGCTCTCTCGCATAGTGGTTCGTCTTCTTTTCATACATGTTTTTCAAGATCCACTCTTTTGCTGACCGAGAGTAACATTTTTTGTATCGTGGAGCACCTGCTTAAACAAATAAAAAGTAAGTAACTAAGTACCTTGACTTGCAAACATTTCATCTGTACAGCAAACCTGCTCGTGTCACCGCCTGAAATCTACCAACATTCTCATTGTGGTCCAGGACAGCCAATTTGGTTCGTGCAAGCATCGTGTCATAAGTAAAATGAAGACGTTTAGGTGCAAATTTCAATATGACGTTGTGATAAACTTCCAATGATCCTAAAAATGTAAGGTGTGAATTGTAATGATCTGACCATGCTCCGAAAACTGGTGTGCAGATGTGATGAGTCAAAAAATTACCAGTATGTTTGAACAGAGTCATCTGCTCCAAATCCCGGATCAAACTTTTGTTTTCTATCAAAGATTTCAATGCTTTGAAACTAGGAGATCCACATTGCAACCATCTAGTTCTTAGGCACTGATCCCCAGTCAAAGTGCCATGTCAATCCAACATGTCTTAGGGGAAAGAAATGCAGCCTTACTTGACAAGATTCCTCCAAAGATTGATCTTCCTTCAAAACTATAGTCAATTTGTGATCTGTTACGTTCTTGGTTTTATAGAACTTCTTTGTAAGATCCAACGAAGGTACAGCTTCTGTCAATAAATACAAAGGAACATTTTATAAATATACACAAGAGTTTGCTAGAGATGATTGCCACCAACCCTTTTTAAGTCGTCGACGCTTGCTATTTCCTTTATGATGACGAATAAAATCGCTTTTCTTGAAATGCTTACTGCATACAAATATATTTTTCTGCTCTATCTTGGTCGACGAGATTCCTATGGCACTAAACCACTGTCGTCTTAGTGCAATTTCAGAAGGAATTTTATGAAGAGTATGCGATTCGTCATTCCTTTTGACATCACACGATGTAACGGCACAACTTCTCCATGTCATTGCAGCTTGCTATAATGTCAATGTATATTCTATATACTATTACGAAGACTCTGAGTAGAGCAAGACAATAACGTAGACAAGTGCTTTTCAACCTTTTTGAGCTCCATTCGTACTTTTTTTTAAAAACAATTTAATTCGCACCAGCCAGCTGGAATTTATTACACAAAAAGAAAATGAAAAGCTTATCACTTTTTGTATTTGTAGACCTTCCTGTAGGTACAGAGCGTCATTATTTCACATTTAGTGTATCGTATTGCTGATTAATCAAATACTAAAATCACTGCAGTAGAAAAATCACAGATATCGCACTTCCGCTGTTCTCAAGGTCTTCGTTGCTTTTTCTGCGGGTATCGTGCAGTTATTTCTTTCGAAGCTTAAAGGGCGAACCCATGAACAATATTCACTCGCAACAATATCACTTTCCACTAAATCGACGTATTATGTCAACGCTATATGAATGTGTGCCGAAATTCCAATACTTCGCATTCAAATCAACACTGGCATCGCACACTATTTCCTATAATGTAGGGTTATCATATTTTGGATTCGGGAAAGGAGGACGTTCGCACAAGTACGAACCGTCATACAGGTTGAAAAGCACTTTATTCTGTAGCCGTTTTTCAGAGAAACAGTAATTTCTTATCCACAACACGAATACCACCACCACCAGTCAGGGTTCCCCATGAACATGACAAAATTCATGACATTCAAAATTGGTGGTTCGGGTACTGTAGGAAAATTCATCATCCCTAACCAAAATCCAACGGCACGCAAACCTAACCTGAGCCCACAACTCCGCAGCTGACCCTAAAACATATATAATATATTCATTATATTGTAATGTTACTAATCCCCAAGCCATAATTTTAAGATACTCTCAAACCCTCATCTTATGATTCTCCAACCTGAATGCGAAACCAATTATGACCGCTCTGAATTTTGAAATGTTCAGAGGGCACACTAATTGGTGATGGTAATGTTTTATACATAACATAAGAATAGGACATGATCTATTCCTTCCCTCAAGAAATAGAATACACTAGGCCCGATTACTAGAAAAATCTAGTGACTGAATATCGTCCGTGGAACGCCGTATCTACACCACCTTGGCGTGTTAGACATATTTGCTTCAGAACATCGGCTGACTTCTATCTCAAGCTCGTCCTCTGCGTGACTGCGTAATCGCGTCGAGCAAGTGCGACGATGAAGTCATCGTGCCATGTTACGGGTTAAGAGATTATCCGGAGCCGCGACTGCTGCAACTCTGGAAATTTCAATAAATTGCAGCTCCATTACGGTGGCGTTCTGAAGAAAACGGCTGCGGCCAAAATTTTTTTTTCGTTCTACTCTTCAATTTGAGACCACATCATTTTTTGAGCGCAGTGCCCCTTTAATGTGTTACTTATTGGTACAGAGCAAAGTGAACTTGCATACAATCAAAGGCACCTCTCGGTATCGATTAATTAATTACCCGTGGTAAACTTTGTCCAATCTCCGAAATCAGTTCTGTCAATGGCTTCACCCAGTATTTGTGACGCTCTCGCCCGTACCACATATTCAGTGTTTGGCACCAAACCTGTAACACTGTGCGGAGACAATTTGAATGGATGTGACTGTGAAGAATGTGACTGTGTCTTCAACTGTTATGCAAGGTCACCATAAACTCAAATAAGTCGCGCATACCTGAATCCGTAAAAAGTGTTTGAAGTAGTATTCCAAATCTCCACAAACGTTCCGTTGGCGAAATTCAGTTCGATCTCCCACTGAGTCACCCTTGGATTAGAACCGACAAATAGCATTGCCGAGTAGGGTGTGGGTTGTTCCCCCACAATCAATTTTTCTGGGGCAGGGTCTAAATTGTCACAAAACAAAAAGTAATACAATAAATCTCCGTGTCGTATTTGTCATTCGTATTCTACTTCCGGCCCACATAGTATGTAAGTAGGGTTACCATATTTTGGAATCGGGAAAGGAGGACACTTAACCAAATCAGAAAAATTAGCTGATCAAGACTGAAATCATCGGATTTCGCTATTTTTGCTGGAAATTTCTGGAGTTTACTAAAAAAGGGGTCGTCACCGTCGTAGTAACCTGATTTCAATGACCGGATATTCCGGCAGTCATTTGTGAACATACTATCCAAGTTCCTAATTGTACGAATCGTGTATGTGGACGGGTCTATTACGGGGTTCTCTTACGGCCCTTATAAGTAGTGGTAGTAGTGGTAGAAATAGTAGAGCTGAGTATCGTAGACTGGGACGCGCCAGCGCTGCGCTGATGGGTTGCAGGCTCGACTCTGACCTGCAAGCCGCCAATCATAAATCCCATAGTATCGGTCAGGTGTAAAATGGCCATTGAAGTCGAAAGGGCTTCACAGTCACGACAGTATCATCAACTCTGTACCAATGGTATCGCACACGCACAGTATCGTCAAATTCGTTGCCCGGTTGACGATAAAGGATCGTAGTGAATAGTGGAAATTAGCAATCAGCTGTTCACAAACGATGAAAGGGAGTGGGCGGCACCAAATCTATCCGATGGATAATTCACCTAACAATCGTTGACGTTACTATGATAAATTATTAGCTTTGGCTATAATGAATTCGTATTTATTATAATGTCAGTCTCCAATGATCTACGCGAGGGGTGTTCAAAATTTTTACTATTCACGGCCGCCTTGGTATTAGTTGCAATGACATAAGGGGCGTTGGCGTTACGACATCAATTGCAGTACTTCGAATCCCGGTTAGGACCAACTTCAACGTGTTGGAGGTTTATCTGGGCTCCTCGTGGCTACTCTCGCTGCGATTACGGTGCATGAGAAAGACCAAATTGAAGGTGAGTCGAAACCAGAGTCGACAGCACAGACACAATATACGGACGCACGAATAACCAGAGTGACTGATGGTGGGAGAGCGCGAGCATGGAAGTCGTCCGTAAGATGGCAAAAAAGACCGCAAAAGACGCTGATGTTAAATTACCGCGCTGGGCCCAAATGACCTGATAGGCGATGAGCGCCAATATTTTCAATAAAACAACAAACAATAGGGTACGGTCGTTTTCCAACCGACAGTCCGAATGGAGCAGCTGGACGCCAAATATCCATGATAAATTCATTTCAGTATTATTGGACTACAAGATACTGGAAAAACATTCTAGGAAATATAAAACTAAAGATAGGAATAGGACGTGGTATAATTTTGCGGCATATACACCGACTCATGATATATACAGACAAATGATCTGCACATATGCATACCATAATTTTTTAATTAGTTAATTAGTAATTAGTAAAAATAAGCAAAATACACCAACTCATACGGAGATAAATCGCAGTGCTGGCTAATTTAATTCTTTTTTGACTTCCGATGTACCACTTTCAGAGTACGGGAATCTACACTATATTTGCTTGTGTGTATGATTAGGTTCAAATCTGAATTCCTAACATTGAAGTCAATGTTTTGTGGTCAAACTACAGTCTTAAAATTCATTCTTACATGTATGGGCGGTGCAATGCTGCGTAGTCCATGCCATGTTTGCTGATTCTACTCTAACATCGTACAGGGTATCCGGCTTCAAATAAGATATCTGGAATGATAAGATATGATTATGAATCCGACGATATTAATACGTACTTTTGGCTCCTCATTTAGGTGATACTTGGGCCATGGGAAAGATTTTCTTGGTTTGATGTTGAAACCAAACAGGATTGCTATATGCACAAATGTGTTTCATTTTTTCAAACCACAGTCCAAGATACTTAGACTGTGAGAGACTCGCCGATGCAAATCTTTTTGCAGACCCCAAATCATCGAAATATTTGTTTACTCCACCATCATATGTGTATCGGTCAAATTAGATGAAAATGGCATGGTCGTAGCGTATTATAATTACATGACATTGCGTACTGCCATTGTTATTTTATAAACTCCAGAACAAAAATTTCCCATAGTTGTTGTTATTTCGCACCACTCTCGCACCGTGGAGACAGGTCCCTTATGCTGGTACATTATGTCGAATATAATGATATTTCAGGTTCAACACACATGCATTCATAAGTCTGTCGTAATTTCATCGGTCGCGGGCATCATGATCTAGAAGGGCAGGAATCGATTTATTGTGGTAATCAAGTACGCCTTTGCACTTGGTATGGACGAACGTTACTATTGCACAGCAAATGCGAATCGGGTCTTAACAAATGGTCAAAAGAGTGACGTTGATTCAATATTAAACGTAAATGCACCAAAAATTAGAGAAAATGGATGTCGAGCATCAATCTGGTCCTGATCTCCATGCCGTTTCCCCAAAATTCCAGAAACAAAATATGTCGAGCTAAAATGTCGGTAGCTATGGAAAAGAAGTTGGAGGGGCTAAAGTAAGACCAATTGAGAGTGGGAGTGCGCAAAGATGGAATGTCTCCCATGATGGAGAATCAATTGAACATTGCTAAATGCATATGTCGTGGTGCATAACGCAATGAGGGATAAGCTATGTTGTCGTTGTGTCACAATAATAATATGATATTACCACCACAAAATACCTGAACAGGAGTTACGTCGATGTGCAAAGTGAATCCAGTAGTGGATATGTCATGACGAGGTATAACGCTTATGTTGTAAGACGCTGCGTCTGTGATGTCGCCCCATTCCATTCTGATCGACGAGTCGCTTTCGATTGTAATGTTCAGATTGCAAGAGGCTTCTGTCGCATGATCAAAGATATTTTGCTCATTTTCATAAAATTGGCGAATACATAATTCCACTTGTAATTGCCCAAGCCTTTACAATAGTAAGGATAGCGGATGACATACGATGATAATATACACATTGATACTGCCGTTTTAACCCATTGAGTACCAAATCATTTGAATGACAGAAATAATGTTATTTCGGA
Source organism: Botryllus schlosseri (assembly GCF_051294905.1). Classification (NCBI taxonomy): domain Eukaryota; kingdom Metazoa; phylum Chordata; class Ascidiacea; order Stolidobranchia; family Styelidae; genus Botryllus; species Botryllus schlosseri. The sequence goes on along the minus strand of NC_137245.1, from coordinate 17,938,267 downwards.
CGACCCATTGTCGCGTTCGACCAACAAGGAATCAAATATTAATCGGTAAAATATGTCAGATAGGTACCATGGAAAGCAGCCTTCGTGCGATATGTCACTTTCCAGCCTTCATTTAGATAAAAGTACGGTAGAATTAGTTGAAATTATTGCTGTACATGACTGATTTTGTAAATTATTGGGTGTTAAACCTGACTTTGACCCATGAGTACATTTGATTTCGGAAAGATGTACAATTCATCATCCAGAGCAGTGCTTCTCATTCTGTCTTCGCGGAGCCCCTTTGGACAGTCACGGACCCACGCGGGCCCCTAAAGTTTTAGTTCACTATTAGCTCTATCATCGTTCAACCGTCATCTGTCCCGTGCAAATATTAACTGTAGGCTATAGTGTTAAACTGCAACAAAATGACCATTCTCGAAAGAAACATCATAGCCTAGGCTACTATTTATATTGAAAGTGGGAAGCCTTTTATTATTTCAAAGCGAATACTGTAACTAACTTTCTTGAAAACGCGGTCATGTCTTCAACATCCGCGAAGTCCATTTGATATGTACGAGGACTACAATGATGGATGGTGGCGAATGTAATTATAACGCTCAACGTATCCGACGACACCTTTGGGTATGATCGCAACATATATGACATCAAAATTGGGAAACAGATTTTTAGTGAGCTTATAATGTCCGCGGCATAGTCATTTCTATCTAGCAGCTCATCTTGAGGTTATTCTGGAATAGTGGTCAAGCATATCGCAGGAGAAAAGGAATTTTCGCAAACAAAATTTTCAAAATCAGCAATATGTTTGCAAGAGTAGGCTATTGACAATATGGAAATTGAAATGACTTTGCACAGTAGAATATTTTATCTCAGACGGCCATTCTGTTTACGTAAGTTATGTAAGTAATCTCCTACTAGTCGTACCTTATGGCTTATTATTGTAAACATGTTTCGACGTTCTCTTTAACATCTGGGCCATTTAACATGCGATGATCTATCGCAATGTCTCTTTGATGAAGCCACACATATACAAAGGAAGAGACAGGATAGTAACATCAGTTTCGAGCATCTTGATGGTTGTATGAAATTTCAATGATCTTTCGCGTAAATAAATTCACGATCCCGTTAACAATGATCGTTCCTTATTGCAAAAATTTAAAGAAACATTAAAGTATTCGTGGGCTCAATCTGAAAAATATCTTGGATTTGTTGTTTTATCAGTGATTGCCAACTAACTACCAAGAAAATTTAACATACCATTAAACTCAAAAGTAACAATTCTGCATTCGTTTTGCACGCAATAAAAATGCCCGACTTTCGGCTGCTGAAAACATGGTAGGGTTATCGTATAGTGGAAACTGAATAAATCGATAGGGTTACTAAGATTTCTTACGTGATTTTATAATTTCATCTCAAAACACATTAAAAAGCACTAGCTGAATAATTAAGAGTAGTGGTTGCTGGTCGCAGCAACAACGACTCGCGGGCTGCATGCGGATCACGATCACGATACATGCGGATCATCCTGCTGCAAAACGGTGATCATAACTTTACGAGTATGATTTACCTGACGCTGTTATTAAAAGCAAAAGGAAGGCCAAACATGTCGCCAGCCGTACTCCTGTCGCTTTTGGTGTGTCGCGCATCGATATTTCCAGACTACACTGTTGTGAAGCGGTATCGAATTAGTGCTGAAATATTCCCTTCAAATAGAAACTGTCTCCAAGTAGGCTCTTATTCGATAGCAATCCGATAGCAATAATTCTCTGTATGACAACCAGTGATACAGCTCAAAAGAAATTACCATTATCAGTGGATTAGTGGATGTAGCGATACTTGATTGTAAGGTTGATATCGAATATTTAAAAAAATATTAATAATATATAATATGATGGGATATTATAACGATAATCCTCACTTCTTCATCTTATCTGCGTAATCAACCTTCCTGTTCTTTTCTTCGTATATTCTAGTACAGTAGTGGGCAAAGTACGGCCCGTAACACCGGCGGCCCGCGAAAGTCTTGAGAAATGTATTATTATTGATAAAATGCGTAAAAATAATTAAATTACTGTGGGCACTTGATTGAACTTTTCTTAATATATTTCACCATGATATGATAAGTTATATTCTTACCATAGTATTTTTTTATTTCATTGATGGTGCGATAGCCCGACCTCGAGGCCCATGCTTTGTGAAAAGTTTCAATTGATGGACATCACATAACGTGAAACTTACATGACTTTATTTGGACCGCGAGTGGAATTCTAGATGTCATTCCGAGCAAGTTTATCACTTTTAAGGCTGTACTTGGTAAAACCGATTCGCGAGTGTGTTAGATTCGTTCTTTGTATGTTTATTTATAATATTTATTCATTGTAGAAGAGTATATTTAAAGTAGGTGTACCATATTTTGGAAACGGAAAAGGAGGACACTTCGACTAAATCAGAAAAGTTAGGTGATCAACACTGAAAACAGCTAACTTCGCTATTTTTGCTGTTAAATTAGGTGACTTGACTAAAAAAACTCGTCACTTTCGATTGCACAACGAATTTCCCGCTCGAACGCTATTAAGTGTCATTAATGCCCATTTTCACTAGAATCTGTCCATTATCTTAGCTTTAAAAGCTGCAAAGGAGGACGAATTGCTCAAATAGAGGACATTTAGGCGTCCTCGGGTGACATTTTCAACAACCTTAAAAAGGAGGACAAATCCTCCTAAAGAAGGACGTATGGTAGACCTTACCCTAATTTAAAAGGAACATGGCTATGAAGCTGTCAGCATTGTGTGACCTGGAGTTCAACGAAAAGTAGGTTACAATAGGCAAATCTATGAACAGATCGCTGCTCAGAGACTCAAGTTTACATACAGTTCTAAGAATCGGGACAATCCGACTCTTCTCCTTGATTTTAGCAATGAGGACGACCACGTTATGAATTCTCGTATAAGTTTCTGACGCGTTTACGTTATCATCAAATCATTGTTTGATTTGTTTTAAATATACAAATACCCATGTCGTGGGTCACTATATAATGAAAAGGCAATATTGAATTTTGGCTTATTACACCAATTTTATATAGTGCGCCCCGCGAATGGATTCAAATGTTGAATGCGGCCCGCGAGCTGGAAAGTTTGCCCACCCCTGTTCTAGTAGATCTGTTGAATAATAACTGTCAATGCTGCTAGTACTGCGTACTCATCAACTCTGACGAGCGAATTCCAGACTGGTAATGCATGACGGTAACCTTGCGTTCAATAATGTATCATTCTGTGCCATGTATATCACTACAGATCAGGGGAGGCAAGTGAGGCAATGCGTCGTCTGTCCTCAGGGTGAGTGAAAGAAAAATGTTAGAATCTTCAACGATCTATGTAGTATTATTGGTATTTTTTCTAAATGTAATAATAAATTGTTCACAAATGACTATAATTTTTCAACATGCACTCAACTCATAGTATTCATGTGCACAGCTCGTGTGTATGTATATCCATTGGTGGTCAAAGTAGTCACTGTCGCTACTCAAGTAGAAGTAGAAGTAAATCCGGAATTTCTATTCAAGTAGAAGTAGGAGTTGCAACTCACAAGTAAGTAAGTAAGTAGGTATTTTACGCCTAAAAAACTGAAAACTGTCAAGTAGAAGTAGAAGTAGTCTAAAATCATAACTACTTAATAAGTAGTGCGAGTTGGCAAAATCAACTTCAAGTACCTAAAAAAGAAGAAGTACATCGTTACTGACCAAATCTGTGTATATCATGAGCCGGTGTATATACCGCAAAAACATCAAGGAGAAAAATATAAACTACGTCCTACGTCCTTGCATAATATTAATTAAATGCTATTGTGGCACTGATCCGGAAAATCCATATATTAATAATGTCGCAGCACCAGAGCTTCCACAAAACCACCAAGGAAGGTGTGAAATACGGCTATGTTACGTACAATGACAGCGCAGTGCAACAAGGCTATATACATGGCTGAAGTATACGAATTGATTTGCCTCGCCGATTGTTGACCTTACAATCGCAGTAGGCCTATACAGTGAAACAATGCGTGTTCGTCTTTGCGAACCAGTGTAGTGTAGAACAACGTTGCGATAAAAAGTATATTCACTCTCGCTAAATCACATAAAACATGTTTGAAAGCTGCATGGTTCGTTAAATTTGTTTGCAACAATGTATAATGAAAGTTTTTATAGATCATCGGCTACATCGTCGCTGTGGTATCAAAGTAACCTAAGTAACTTTGCGTAAAGTTTTTGTTTTCTTTCGGACATATCTTTTCCATGATTAACTTTGAAACATTGTGACTAGCATAAAAATGGCCAATATACAGGCGAAAAATATGAAAGTTTTTCAAAACCTTGATTTTCTATCAAGTTGAATAATTGATCTCAAAAGATTTAATATTGCACATCGGCCTAAGCTACTTTGGTTCCAACGCGACGATATGTAGCCTATGTGCAAGAAATACTCCATGTCCTATGTGATTTTCATGTAAGCATACATATGTGCTTGGCAGCATAAGATTTGCGAGGAGCAGAAAACAATTAAAATAAGATGGGATGACGGATCAAGTATGACGCATACGACATAGATGGTGTCAAAACGGTTGAGGGAAATATAACTTTTCGTACCCCTATAGCTCAGACATGTCCGACTAAATTTGGGCCTATACTGCCGGATTCCGACCTTTAGGTCGCGCCGTCTGGATCAAACAAATTATGTCAATTGAATGTCTTCGCTTTTCAGTCGCATGCTCCATTAACAAATAAAACAACGGGATATGCCAATCATCATTCTTAAAACTCACAATGCTCTATTACGTCACAGAGTTCCTCGTAGTTCTGAGGTCAAGTTCACTAGCAGTCATCCCATGCTGATGAAGTCCAGAGATTTCTAATCATTCATGTTATCTTTCGCACTATGTGCAGTGCATATCTAATAGTTACAACTGTTATAGGCGTCAGTAACTATAGTGGCCTAATTGTTGCCCCATTTGTCACGATATTGCTAACTCTCGGCTGTTACGTTCCACATTCTGATTTCAATTTGAGATAAAGTAGGCCTAATATGGAAATAATATTTTGTCGTAGCTTTAATAAGCTGCAATGCCAATCTTGGTAGTTGATTCTACTATCGTCAGCAATATGTTATTTAGGTTTACCATACCCCCTCTTTTAAGAGGATTTGTCCTCTTTTTTGACTTTATTGAAAGTGCCCTCGAAGGACGCCCTTTTGTCCTCTTTTTTGAGATTTTGTCCTCTTTTTTAAAAATTTAGGTCAGATTTAGAGGAAATTGCGAGTGATATGCCGCAAATTAACGCAGAAGTGAAGCTCCGGCGGGTATTTCGGAGGGGAAAGCGGTGATTTTGGCTCTGAGCGAAAAGAAGACCTTTTTTTTTAGTCATCCACCTGGCAATGCGGAGAGAAAAACGTTATTTTGAGCTCTGAGCGGAAGTGATGACCTTTTTTTCAGTTTTGCATGTCTGAAATTTCTGAAAAAGTGTCCTCTTTTTACATTTCCAAAATATGGTAAGCCTAATGTTATTGACATCGCCTGTGTCTCCGACGACGTTATAGGCTCTTATGGTGGAACAGCCTCCCATGAACGGAAAACTTGCTTTGTGGTTCGTATACGCCTAGAATAGCACATTGGCCATTGTACGAATGACTGGTGGATATATAAGGCATATAACAATATTGCATTGCTGAAATTAGCATGTATATCCTGAAAACAGCAACGCCATGAAGAGGGAAAATATATCACTTATTCCCGTCCTCAAGGGACTTGAAGAAATACCAATAACTGTATGACGCATTTCTTGTATGAATTCTTCGTAGTATTATTTTACGACGCCTTGGAAATCATCTTTTATATTCCACGTAGGAATTTTCATACAAGTATACATGGAATGTTTGCTGCTGCCCTATTTTATTTCCCGGGAACTATTTCCAAAAGGTGCGCCCTGCTTCTGCACAATCAGAAAACATATATTATACACTAGCGCCATGACCAATGACCATGCATATAAACAAGGTAGGAAAACAGTCATAGAGGTCAATACCTGCTTATGTTAAGGCGTCCAACATTCTAAATTGGAGCTTTATCGCATCATCCCTGAACTAAGTCTCCATCAATGAAAAGCATGTTGAAGGAAAGTTCAGCTTCCTGATAATATCGTCTATGAAACCCGAATTCATTCACAGTACACAGCTGAGTGTTCCACTTTTGAATACGGAGCTATATGCCGACTGACTAATATGAATTCCATCAGTAACATTGCCCCCTATGTCCGATTTGAAGTTGTTATGTGATCCTTAACGTCTGATTCTAATATTTAATCAAGTGATATATGGTCCCCCTTAGCAAGTAGAAATCAAAGAAAATAGGTTATGATTAGGATATCTTGATGGACAACATAAAACTATATATTGACCTACCATCTTCAACATCCTCTCATCACGAATATTTATTAGGCCTAGACTGACCATTTTATTCCTAAGTGCAACAAGCTATCTCGGTGCATTTATTTTTCAAGGATTCATTCGAAAAGTCTGGCGCATGCTTTCTCGACGTCAGAGAAGATACTATAATTAAAGCTGAAGCCCGCCAAACCCTATTACAATACCGACTGACGAAGCTCGTTTATTACCTCTCCTCTTGTTCAAGCAAGCATATGAATACAAATTACAATGATAAACACCTTCAAAAAGCAATGGATAAACAACTATTGGCGCCAGAAGGTGACAGATGACAAGTCCCGACTGTGCAACAGGATGAAACGCTGTTCAAATAACATTTTATTTCGCAATATTTTTTACAGGGCATTGTTCAAAAGGGTCAACATACTAGCATACTGTTGACTTGGAATGCACCTTCAATATAATATATTACGAATTCGGCGCGTACGTTTTGTTAGAACGCTCACGAATTGTAAATATCACCTGACATTATGTAGGCTATCAGTGGCCGTTAACTGGGTTCGATTGAATCTCAGGGGTTCGGTTAGTCAGTTTCTTGGGTTCGACGATTTGGTTCACCGAACTCATATGATTCGTGGCGTTACGCATTGCGTCGCCATCACGGAGCAGCAGCTCATCACTTCGTCTCTTTGCCAAATGCTGCAGGTAACGCAGTTCAGTCAGTCGTCAGCCCGATTGAGATGAAAATCCTTGTTTGCTGCTCCATATTTCAGGGATCTACCGTATTTGAGGACGGTAAATATATAAACGAAGTGCAACAACATGTTTGGTCAGAAAATTTAAACCCCCTTGGTCACAAAACAGTCAATACTGAACACCATTACCGCATTGTTTCGAGAAGAGCAAAATGTTTCGGAAGGATGCTACTTTTCATCTTTGAATGTGATTTTGTGATTATTCCTACAACATCACCAGATTATAATTTACATTTTTGAAATTAAATTTTAGATACCAGTTTTATGAAATGTTTACTGCGTTTTGCCACAAATTTTCGAATGAAGCAAATTTCCCATCTCCGTTTAGCTGAATTGGATCAATTACAATAATTCAGTCCAATTACAATTACAATTACAATTACTTCCTTGCGTGTTTCACTTACATTACAATTACAATAAATCACTGCTAAATTATCAAATTAGAATTACATTTACAATTATTTTCAAACATTTAATTAATTGCAATTAGTGTTAAACAAGTAATTGATGCGATAGAGAGATGTTCTTTGACAACCGTAGCGACGTAATGAGTAACAATCTTAAGCTATTCATGTTTCATTCATGATACGTAGAATACCCTTTAATTGAAAAAAAACTCAAACGTATTCCAACTATTCCTAATCATGAATACTGAAAACTACAAACACAGAAAAATGTTTCAAGCGACTGTTAACAATTAAAAGTTTGGGCGACCAACAGCGGTTAGGCTACAGGACAGTCAATTAAATTTAATCAAACGATTAGGCTACTCCGAACTGAGTGAGGATGATGAAATGTAATTGGTAAGGCGTCACGATAATATATGTAAAATTAAAATAAATGCAAAAGGAAAGAACCTCCTGATAACTACGAATTACAACATTTTGGTTCGCATTTACATTTTCACTTGCTTGGAAACTGTTAGATTGCATTTGATGAACATTAAGGTGCTAAAATCTCTGGCTCCAGTAAATTTGCCTAAGATTGGAGTTATGATTGGGATAAAATCTCTGCAAATGCGTGATCAAGTTTGACTAAACCTTGGTTGTAAACTTGAATTTCTTTTTGCAATTATTGAAGCAAGCCTCGTTATTGGTCGGAGATTTCTAAAAAACTCTGACCGTGGTGAGGGAAATGGTTCAGCACAGATTTCAGAAGAGTTTATTTGCTGTTCATTCATTTTTGAAAAATTAAGATTTAGTTTAGCCCACTGGTTCTCTCACTTTTTGGACACGCCCCGGCCCCTTTATCACAGTGAAATATTTTGTGCCCCCTTATCGTCATATAACACCATGAGACCAGAATGTTAGCAATCCTTACAGATGGTGTGATGGTATGGAAAGTTACGACTGTTGACGAGAGAACTCTCCAATATGAAATTCGGACTATACACAGAGCAATGACTATGAAATGGAGGTGAATCGCACCAAGCGCGAAAAAAATTCTGTTTGCCGGAGATTCACGCACCCATTCAGATGCTTTCACGTCACCCAAGGGGAGCACGCCCCCCAGTTTGAGAACTACTAGTTTAGCCTAAATTGTAATTCACAAAGTTTTCTGTTGCTACTGAAGTATGGGAAACAGTTTAACATGGCTGAATTATCTCATTATAACGCGGCACACATGGAACACCGATGTAAATAGGCTAATTATTACAGGTGGTGATTGTGTACTAAGGCAATGCGGCCTCTCGTCGTCATCTTGGTCGGGACCGGATTTTCACCGGTGTGACGAATAAATGATTGATTATTTTATGTTGTGATTGTCAGGTTACCATAACAATGTAATTGAAATCGTAATTGAGCAAAATTTTCATCAAATTACAATTACAATTACACAAAATAGAAATAATTAATTACTATTACAATTACATGAAAAAATCTAATTATTTATTTTCAGCTCAATTACAGATTACAATTGATCTAACTCTGGTGGACATATGAGCACACATCACTTAATAAGCATATAGGCTGAAGTCAATGTTCGATTAGAATTAGGGTTATGAAGTAACATGCTCAAGTGACGCATGCTCAAATGTGCTCAAGCAAAAAATTTTATTCATTACATAATGCCTGCACAAATAACCATATATTTCCTTCATACGCACAATTGCATTAAGATTATATAAATTGCTTCGTTTTCAGTCTCTATCCTGACATTTTATCAAACCTTATTTGCTCTGTACAAACAATATAGAGCTAATTTCTGAAGAGAGCACTCTATCGCGGGGTTTTCGGTTGGATATTTTGCATTCATTCGTACCAATTACACCAAGAAAGGCAATGCACTTACACCAGCCTTGGCCACCGCCGAACACTGTGCGGCCTCAGCGGACAGAGAGTTGCATGTTACAGAGATTTCACGTGGAAGGCTTGGCGAAATCCGATACACCAGTGCCTTTCAACATGTGTGATGGTACACACTTGTGCGGATGAAAAAAATATTGCAGTTCGGATAAAAATCCGAATGGGTGCGGATAAAAATCTTAACTGATTGTTATACTCTTCTGACGTGTAATAATTCAAATAAACCTAATAGGACATTCAAGGGCAGGGGCTTCCTACCTTTTGTTGTTGCGATGCAATTGTTAAAACTTGTATGAATTACGACGTACCACTAACCTAAACTTTTTCTCGCTATTTGCGCACTATAACTATTCCTTATTTAAAAGTGTGATTCGAAACGCGTGTAGTGACAGGCACACACGCCTCCGCGACTGGAGGGGGTAAAATGACGTATAATTGAGTTTCTGCTCTCTTTCTCTAATCTAAGCAATCATCATATTTTCGTAATAACGGTTCGAATAGCACGAGGCACGAAGATAGTAGTAAACACCATCACTAAACTCACATTTGCAAGTTTTTGTAACGGAAATGTTTTATCCTTTAGGCAGGGGTGTCAAACTCAACACTATCCCAAAATCCCAAAATACCTCAATATCCTTGCTCTTATTTATCTTTTGATTTCTCCATTAACCGCCTATATACACAATGGTCGGATCATAGGGGTTCTACTTTGGCTGCACCTTTATTCGCTGATTAGCAGGCTGAATGCAGTTATAAAGCGATAAAACAGTGGCTCTAGCGATGATATAACTTGGCGTATTTCTATGCTCCCTTCGGTATAGTGATATATTTGCATCATCCCTGCGTATGCGTTGTGAGGAATGCAAAAGATTTAACTGTAAACGAGGACGTCGGCATTTGGTTCATATTAATATATCGCGATTCGGGTTTCACAGGAGGCTGGAGACCTCTATTATCTTTTCCATGTAACCTATCAGGGTTTCACAGTGGCGTTTTCGCTTCTGTGAATAACTAGTTTTTAGTAGGTGAAATAATTCGCACTTTCTTGCCTTCTCGGAATTGGGTGTCAATGTCAGCGACATGCTCCTAATTGTGACTGGAAACTACAACACCGTAGTCGGGTGGTTATAATGTGCCCTATATAAACATCTTTGACATGTGCTCTCTGGAAGGACTAATTGATTCAAGTAATGCTAACTAAAAATCTCAACATTTGTTAGAAATGCTCAGGATAATACATGACTTTTTCGATCAACTCAGCATTTCTTCGCGGGCCTGATGAAATCATTTGGCAGGCCGGATGCAAATTTCGGGTCACCGCGGCACCAGAGCGATCTGTTTGTGTACAATGTTTGTTGGATTTCTTTAAATAAAATTTCTTCGCGCGATTTCTTGTGAATAGTTTTTGCATATCCATGCCTACTGTGTTGGGTACAGTATAGCCATTACCCTATAGCCATTATCCTATAAGCGAGATACTTAAAACAGACAGCTTGATTATGAAAATCGGCCGACCTTTGGGTTTCACAAATTACCTTCAGGTGGTCTACGGGCCACGAGGAAAATGTGTTGGCATTCGATGACGTAAAACACATAATGTTAGTGGTTAGTTGATCTTTTTCGCATGATATGAATAGCTTTCGACTAATCGATGATATGATGTACTGCTGATACAGGCTTAAATCACTATAGTTTTCTGATAAGTGAGAACACTGTGAGATCACAAGAATGACTGGAATTGCATGCCTCTAGTGGTTGACCATGGATGCGAATGGGTCTCCTATTCATGATAATATTTGTCCGATTGGTTTCTCCGGAAAATACCGTCAAAAACTGTTGGGGGGATATAGTCTATGGGTGTGCAACGAGTGAGTAAGGGCGTATCAGAGAAGCCAATCCCTTCAACGTCTGGATACATGAACACGTGAAGTTTTGGCCAACATACCGCTGCAAATTAGCGTGTGTGTTCCCATGGTTAGTATCGGTCAAGAATGACGGGGGGAGTGATGACAAATACTCTGACTGCATTGCTTTGCTATCTACACTATTATTATTAAGTAGGCTAGAATCCTGAATTCCTGATATATTATATTAACGATGTACAAAATCGACATGACAACACTCGCAGTAAATTCAGCTATTTATATTTTAGAGGATATCAAAAGTTCTTGAGCACCATACATTGCAATATGCTGACGTTACATGATTAAGTTTTGTATACAAATACTATATAGTAATGCATATAAATCGTCATTCATATATTTAAAAAAACGCAATACACGCGTTAAAATGACAGAAAGTTCTTGTAGTTGGAATGCTCGTTTGAATATATCACTTTTTATGGTTATGTTGGCAAACATACGATGATTACATATTCTGATAAAAACTTGAGGATTGTTGCAGAAAACGGGAGCAGGTGAAGAAAGGTTTTATCGTCATATAGTTCGATGATTTGACCGTTTCGGAACAAACAAAACATTTTGAGACTGGGAACGTAAATTCCAATTTGGATTGTGGCTAGACAGACGAATTGACCTCGTGATTCGATCTATACAAAATAGTGTAAATAAATAGCAAAAATTTGCATAATTATAGCCAGTTCAATTTCCAGAAATTAAATCTATTGCGTCAGTCAGATTTTAAGACCGATGTTGCCGAAGTTGAATCGGACGTTTCTGAAAATTGAAAACGCAGCATTTGGATCTAATAAAAATCATGATTGGAACATATTGGATCAATATTCTATGCTGGAGTTTATTATGTGCTGATCGCTTATGGGACCTCCCAGTCCATACGGGGCGATGTATAATGACCAAGTGGATAGAGTCAACCTAATATTTTATAAAGGTGGGCGAAAGTACTTTTGACAATTTGGAATCTGCAATCGGCAATCTCAGTATGAGGCTAGTGAAGCCCTGAACTACTATATTGAGGTCGTATTTTGAAATTTCTGCCTATTGAATGGCAGCAATAATAGCCTACACGACCAAAAAGCGGTGGAACATTTACTCGACGTCAAAATAATGAACCAATATGTCCATACTATATATATAGTATTATTTATGCATTTCCGTCACGAACATTAATTTTAAGTGTCTTCGACTTCATCGGTTTACGAACCAAGTTCGCTAAACGGCCGTTGTAGTTGATTTATGCTGTGAGTCTGTGTGATTGTCTCGCGTGACCCACGCGCAACATCCCGATTTGTAATCGTCGACTTCCGATGGCAATTCTCGTTTCGTTTCTTCTCCTGATTCCTGAATCCATAACACGGCCCGCCAGCACGTAAAACAGCGCGATAACTTCAATCGCTCTTTTGCTGTCACATTAAGCCGGGCGTACCAACGTTTCTGTCAGTAAAAGATCAAATCGGGCTAGCTAAATTAAACTGAATATTTCGTACTGAAGGCAAGGCAAATAGCTATCAAAATCAGGATCTTACTGCAGGACGTAGTACACGATGTATATTCGGTGTCGGAAACTTATGATGAGCACTAATTACAGGAAGTCATGAAATACTTGAACTTATTCGGAATACTCAGTCACGTATGTTTTGTCTACTTACTTACTCAATTGGATACGTTGTTAGACTATTTCCACTTACTTAACCGTTAATAAGGCAAACCTACTTACTTACAGACGTCTGAATTTTGTAAAGGAAGTTTTGGGTCAGTTTATACCGCTTTCATGTGTGAACCTGTCATAATATCTGGGCGAAAAAGTCACCACTGTCTCTCAGTGACTGAGTACGTTTTTGAAAGTGAACCCTGGTGTCGTCATTTTGCCTTGTTCGCAAAGATGCATTCTGTGGCAATAATTTCGAAAGCAGTCATCTCGGGGATGACGGGATCAATTTCTTTTTAAACTATTATATATACTCACGTACCTACTTCATTTTACCTCAATTCGAAGCAGTTTAGTGATTGCTAGGAAATAGCTTCTTCTACTTCTAATTGAGTATACACTCAGGGGGTTACTATTAGGCCTACTCGAGCAATCACATATACGTGAGTAACTAACTGGACTACTTTGACCAGCTTTTCTGATATTAACTCGGTGTGTCCGCACTCATGATGATCAGCCTGATCCTAAAATTTGACCATAACGAATTACGCATCTTACGGAATTTTAGTGTACTTCTTACCATCACTTCGAATAACCACAATCCCAATGTCCATTGTCCACGTATACAAATATTCATTTTATAGTGGCGCAAAATCCTCGATTTTAATATGATAAATTGCATAATTCCAAAATCCAAGCCCAATCTCGCTTTAGAATTAGTGTTTTACCAACATTAAGATAGCAAATAAAACTTCTGACTCTCAATGTGTAACATTACATCCTTCGAGATGTCATGTCAAAATTAAAGTCGTATTCTAACCGGCCAATATACCACATGCAGAAATAATGATGTGGTATATTTTCCTCTGATACTGTCCAGCATGACATTTCATCATGTGTTCTGTGGCTCAAAAACACTGAACTCACCGTATAATAGCGCGCAATTACGATCCCAATTACTGATACCAGGAGCGAAACAACCCCAATCACTACCCACGCCCACACGGGAGGATCAGGGGGTGGTGGTGGAGACGGTTGTGACTCGGAAGCTGTCAAAAGAGTTTCGTTATGAATCCCAACGAGTTTTAAATCTTGGACAATTCATATCTCAACTCACTTGTTACGGTTCGTTCGATGAAGGTACCGGTCCCACCATTGTTTGCCGCAGCGAGCGAAATTCGATAGGTTGTACCGGGCTCCAGAGAATCAAAAATAAGACTTGTTCCATTCGTCTCCTGTCGTGAGTAATTTGTTCAGTTTACTTGCTCCCAATTTCAATCGATTCGGATATGACATTTGATGCTTTAGGGTACGAGAAACCAGTAATACATAATGGTAGAGCACTGCACACTAGGGATGGTGTGAACCTCTAAATGTTTTAGGCTCGTGTGAACGCGAACCCTTTTGGAAGGTTCTGTGTCAACTCGAACGGGAACCTCATGGCGTCACGTGGCGTCATATTGCTAATTCCAACCCTACATTTCAGCAAAGTGATATATTAGTGCACACGAAACCTAGCGACGACTCGGGTCACACAATGCCACAATGCTGAAGTACATACTGACTTTTTAAGCGTCGCTAAATGTATTAACTGGAGCAATCAAATGATGTAATAATTGTTCCCTCTAATTTTTTGACGTGTCTGCGTCCACTCACCAACTCACTGAGTAGCCCCTTGGACAACAGTGCGTAACAAGTTAAAAAAGATCATCACTTCGGATTTTTTGTGTGCAAGTTGAATTTTCTGTGCGCAGATACCGTGTCAGCGCTGCACAATTGCGCACGTGCGCAGCTTAGAGGTAACATTGATAATAATCCCATAAAATCAATATCTTTCGTCGCTTTGCCAACAATTTCGACGAGGACCTGCAAGGGAATATAAGCGTCCTCTACGCCTTAACGGTCTGCGCCAGACCGGACAATGTATTCGGCGTCTAGGTGTTGCTATACCTTGATATTGAGCAGGGTGTAAAACGGGTTTTACCCTATAGACAAATTATACAGCAGTAGCCAACACCTTAATCGCACGGATTTGGTTTTTATGATGCAATATACATCTGAAATGGAGATGCGGACCCCGTACGCTTGCTAGATTTTTTTACATCAGACAACGATATTAATTTCATTGGCTGGTTGAATAAGCAACATTCGTTGACTACCTACATGTAGCGTATTTCGCTCTTGATGTTGTGTGATTTCGGGTCAAGCTTACAGCAAAGAGTCACTAAATATTCACAAACAGAAAGCTGGATATTTCCAGCAAACTTTTGTAACAAAACGGGCAAAATTTTTGAGATTGTCACGGTGCATGCTGGTTAAGTGTGGATTTTTTATGTTGCCCGCGCCATGCATAGAGTGTCCCGCAGTTGAAATGCAATAAATTTCAACCTAAGATGTTAAATTGACGTGAAAATTGTAATATATGAAAAAAGGTTCTCAGTGCAGAACATACCAAGGTTCGTTTGTGAACTTGAACCTCTAAATTTCTGAGGTTCACACACAGAACGTGAACATGAACCTCGCGTTTGCATCATCCCTATAGTGTACACATTGATATCGGAACGATACAATTCAATCTCGAATTATACTATCAAATAATGTCACCTATTCATTTAGATATCGATAAACTTGCCTCTCACCCTACCTCATGCACTGGAAAATTTCGTACGGATCGTTTTCTTCTGCTATTGACCAGGTCGAGAAAGGCAACGTACTTTCTCGATCCTCTGGCTGGCGACCACCGTGCGGTCAGCGAATTGGAAAATACCGAAATTTCAACATCGTTGAGTTTTGAAGGTACTGAACACATAGTATAAAGTCACTGAACGCACGTACTCAACAATAGCGGAATACAATTACAATTACAATTACTGTTAAATATGTAATTAATTACAATTATAATTACAATTACAATTACTTTTAAACAGGTAATTTATTCAGTAAAGAGGTGTTCTTTTACAACCGTAGCGACGTAATTAGCAACAATCTCAAGCTATTCATGTTTCATCCCTGATATGTAGAATACCCTATAATTAAAAAAAAAACTCGAACGTATTCGAACTATTCCTAATCATGATTACTGAAAACTACAAGCACAGAAAAATGTTTCAAGCAACTGTTAAGAACCACAGGTTTGAGCGACTAACAGGGAATAGGCTACAGGACAGTGAATGAAATGTAATCAAACGATTAGGCTACTCGATCCAGAGCTGAGTCAGGATAATGAAATGTAATTGGTAAGGCGTCAGCGATAAGGATGATACCGATAAGATGCGTAAAATTAAAATAAATGCAAAATGAAAGAACCGCCTGATAACTAAGAATTACAATAATTTGGTTCGCATTTACATTTTCACTTGCTCGGAAACTGTTAGATTGCATTTGATGAACATTAGGGTGCGAAAAGTTTCTGGCCCAAGTAAATTTGGCGAAGATTGGGGAAAGATTGGGATAACATCTCTACAAATGCGTGATCAAGTTTGATGAAGCCTTGGTTGGAAACTTGAATGTTTTTTGCTATTGATGCAACAAGCCTCGATCGGTACTGGTCAGAGATTTAAAAAACACGCCCCCCTTTATGACAGTGAATATTTCGTGCCCCATGAAACCATGAAGTTAGCAGTCCTTACATATAGTTTGATGGTATGGAAGGTTATGACTGTTGATGAGAGAATTCTCCAATACGAAATTCAGACTATACACCGAGCAATAACCATAAAACGGATGTGAATCGGGCCGAGCGCGGAAAAGAATTCAGTTCACTGGAGCGTCGAGCCCCGTTCAGATGCTTTCACGCCCCCCAGCTTGAGAACGACTGTCATACATGCACCACCATGTCTGATTCTCTCTGATCAATCAACACAAAAAGCAATTGTCCGCATTCAAGTCGAAATACAAGCAATTTCTTCTAAATGAATACTAGCAGGATTACTGGACCACGACCTAACATATTGATCTCGCCTTCCCCCACATGTCACCTCATTTTGTCGCTTGCCTTTTAAATTCTCTGATTCACTTTTCATTCAGTGTGCATGCAGCATGCCCCTTCTCTACTTCGCCTAAGCCAAGGTGGGTGTCTGATGTCAAAGACTACTCCAAGTCGTTTCGACACTTTCCTATCTTTTCAGTGTATCGCAGTTTTGTGGTGTTTTGAAATGATGAAAATATTAATAAAGTGATATTTATGAACCACATTAAAAATATAATCTAATAGAAAAGTTACCAATTCTAGATTTGTCACTCACGTGTATATACTGTTTTGCATATGAAATTTCCTGGAGGTGCCACGCAATACAGAATCCGAATGCAAAATTGATGCGACCGTCCATAATCCAAGTCAGTCACGTTGTAACTAGTCCCTGTGGTGCTGTCATTAAATGGAATAACAATAACATAGCATCGAGACAACCGTCTTGTAAATTATGCCATTAGATGACGTGTACCGTTACAATCAATTCAAGTTCCTATCACGAACCACAGACGTATTACATGATATAAAGTAGGGAGACTGAAAATCTTTCAAACGAATAAATAGCACAGATGGGCGTAACGCAATTATGCGTTTAATGAATGAATTGGAACTCAAGGCAGACAATAAATATTTGTTACTACTTCGGGTCTAATTAGGATGAGAAATGCTTCAATAGTTCACGAGAAATCACTTCGAAAATGTAGACTGTAACGTGGCGTCGCAGACTTACTATATTAGTTGACCTCGTGTGAAAACATTCAAAATTGGACTGATTCATCTTGAAAAGTTTCGCGGAATCACTATAACGATGGCATAACAAATAAGTATGTCATTTTCAAATTAATATTTCACGAGTTTCGCTTATATGGCGATTGTTCGCATAGTAGTAGTGTAATATATCAGTTAACCGAATGCATAAATCTCAAAACTAATCTATCGGAGTAAGTGATAAAAGTGGACTAACTATAAGTGTGATAGCTTCATTTGATCACCCACATAGAATGTACAATATGCCTTCATTGCCCTCCAAACTATATATATGACAGGGATAGGATAAGAAATAGCCCACGTGGACAAGTCTTTGCGTTAACGTCAAAAATGACACTTATCACTGCCATTACCACTCATCCATACCCCGTGAGTTTATCTTGAAGTAAAATGATGCAAATTGACATTGGCTGTCTGTTCTGTGAATATAGGGAAAATATCGCATCGGCAGTTTTTCACAAAAACATTGGATTCTAAATTCCACTATAAATGTATCGATATAATATAAGTAGAACTTATAATTAATCTCACTTGTATTCATGTGAAATATTGTACTCAGTTCCAGTGAATGCAATTGAAAATGCGATTCCGGTGTATTCTTTATTCCAACGAATGCCAATGGATGAATTGCTAGCAAGCATTTGAGACGGATCTGGCGGAGAAACTTCACCTGGTGCGTTGAAATGAATGCATATCACTATGCGCTTTGTGATGAGCCAGACCAATGTACTAACGGTAGGCCTTTATTAACAATAACCCGATTAGTGGTGACACCATAATAAACAAACGACCCTGGCTAGGTAAGCTATGGTAAGAGTTATAGCAAACTGCACGGATTGGTTGAACGGTAGTGTCCGTATATATATAGTTGAGGAGTCGTGAATGAAATGATCGATTTAACGAAACTGGCGAACTCGTAACAGTGGCTATATTAGACACAAACGGCTATTTTCAGCCTATCTTTTCCATAGTGCTATAACTCATAGGCGCCGACTTACGAGGTTACGAGGTGGCGCAGCCACCTCGTGACCATATTTACGAGGTGGCGGCCACCTCGTACAAAATGCTCAAACGGCCAAGTGATTTGCGACCAATAATTAGTAATCAGGCGAATCGATGCGACCTCGTTAGAGACGTCTTCGATCTCAATACGCGCGTGTGCCAGGCGCGTAGCCACGGTGGTCGAACTTCCCTATTTGAAACGCGAAACCCCGTCATTTTGAAATGATCATTCTAACTCTAATATTCAGTTGCAATTCAACAACTTTGTTATCAGTGTTACGCGCGGCTGATTTGCGAGAAACGTATTGTCAATTAGCGAGAAGAGTCTGTGAGGATCTCCCGCTGAGATGGTCACGAAATTAGGTCATTCATTCCCGTGCGCATGGCAATTGTCGCTAGCCTGGTTTATCGCGTCTCGAACAAGCCTGGTTCCGAAGGCTTGAACTTGAACAATCACATCTGCAATAGGCGCACTTCACACTATATCATCGCTTGCCTGCGCAATCGCATCTGCATTGGCGGCTTCGGCCTGGTGTGAAAGATATTATTGCTGACCTAACTATCGCGTCTCGGGCATAGCATGCTTTGGCTCCAATCTCTCGCAGGTTTGGAGGCAATGCGGTCGAGTTTACGCTAATTAGTGTTTGTTTTATGTCATATTGATTAAAAAGCGACATCGCGAAACTGAATAACATCGAATCGCTGCAAACAGACTTAAACGTGCGTAATTGATTCCCGCTAATACTTGAACGTAACGATCAGATGATGTGTATCATGGCTTGAGTTCTGAAAGACGACAATGGTTTGAAATCGGTGTTCATCAGTTCGGACATTTTGATTTGCGAAAACTGTCGCCGAGACTGCGTAATACTCGCGCGTATTTAATTGTTCACCAGAGATCAGGGACTCGCTAATTGATCGCACTCCCCGACTCTTTGGCAAGCTTATCATACGTCTAAAATCGTCAATACGCGGAGATTGCATGATCGCCATGTACTTGACCCGAATTGAATTGATGCTATAAAATCTAAATCCCGTTAATTTTTCGACTGGCTACGCGCCTAGCATGTGCTGAGAAGCACCATCCTAGATCCCCTCTCCCGATCAGGCTCCCAAATATACGTTCTGCTTTTCTGCAATCTAAATTATGTGCGCCCATATTCGTTTACAAAACCATTCGTGAGCTAGCTAGCTTCGTGATAGTCTTGGTAATCGTAGCGCGAAATTGGAGGGTGTGTTGGCGTGTGCCTGCAAATTGGAGTTCATTTCTGCGCATATTCGTTTCTCTAACAAGGCTTTGCCAGTGACATTATTCGGGAAATGTAGCAATACAGCTCAAATACCGATATAATGAGTAAACAATTGTCGCAACGAAAGCTACTCAATACGGTGTCAGACTCAAAACCCATTCGCGGTGATACTGATTATAGAATACACGCTTTCTCATTTCCCATCATCCATATTTCTTGTTATCTACTTGATACATTCGTACTCCGAAATTGTCGCACAAAGTCATTTTTCAGTGTTCCTTTTATTATTAACGTGCAGTAGCCATGCTATGCCATTGTCAAATATTGATGCATCACAAGATTCTGGGTGGCACAAATTTTGATTTTATTCGGTTCGTTTGAACAGGGAACCTTCTACATTCCGGTAAACTTGATTGCTGGATGTACTGTACTCGTATCGAGAACAACAATATCGAATAATAAACTATTAGGCATTAGGTAGACAGTGGATTTCTATTGATAAGATCGCGGCATGCGGCCGGAAGTGTGGAATTAATTCTAACCCAGGGGTGGCTAACCTGCGGCCGTAGAAGGAAATTTGTGCGGCCGTCTACACGTAATTCAATTGGTATGAGTTGGCGGCCGTCGACATGCAAATTGAATTTACGAATTGACCGATGTACGTACTCCCGAAATGCTTCGCGAACGTAAATCGAGAAATGCACCAATGCCGCCCTAATCGCTCTTTTAATCAGCAAATAATTGCCGCGATGCGAGTTGGTCAATGCGAAGCAAGAAACCGCAAGAGACAATTACTGATTGGCTGCGCGATTTCGCGTTTGTAATCATCATTATTGTCTGCTTGAAATATAAGAGAGTTGTCGTACGTTACTTGGCGCCAGTGCGTAGTGTATTTCGCTACTCACACGGCGCGTTGCGCGAGAATAACGTTGATGCAATTCCAGATTCTCAGTGACGTAAATTCTGTTTTTTGTTCGATGCATTCCGTCGGACGGACTGGTAGCGCCGGCTGCAGCTACACTTTCGAATGATAGTACCATTTTAAGATTCCATTTAATAACTCGATTGCATGGTTTGGTATTAATGAGTGCAGGCTGCAGGGCCGATATTAAAACGTCACGCAAATGGTTTAACGCTGCACGTACACCAGCGGCTTGTAGTAAAGCGCGTTTTAGTGCGATGATGACGTCTTCGATAAGGAAGAATTATGACGTCACAACACTTCGCCACCTCGTAAAAAAATAAAAGTCGGCGCCTATGGCTATAAGATATGGTCATTGGTCATATGTAGGCTACGATGCTGGTTCGATAACCATAGTCACGTAATACCGGTTCGCAATCGCACATCAATTTTTAACGAGACTCTGTTGGATTCATCTCGTGTATCATGACACAAATGTATATGATACCAAGAGGCGAATTACCCGGTGATTGCTAGGTTTCAATTTGTGGAAAATAGTAACATCTGGACAGTGGACACCAGGTGCGTTATGAAAATGGGCAGGACGTGCTCATAACTCTCTTAGAGTGAGATTTATAAGGGTGCTTTTATTTTGTACATGCAAGCTAATGAAAAGCTAATTAAGCTAATCAAAAGCTAATTAAGCTAATGAAAAGCTAATTAAGCTAATTAAAAGCTAATGAAGCTAATGAAAAGCTAATTGAGCTAATGAAAAGCTAATGAAGCTAATGAAAAGCTAATTGAGCTAATGAAAAGCTGATTAAGCTAATGAAAAAGTAAGCTAATGAAAAGTAAGCGAATGAAAAGCTGATGAAGCTAAAAGCTAATGAAGCTAATAACTATGCTGTAGCACGGGGGCCTTTCGACCCGCCTGGCGGGAGCAGACCTTTTAACACGGCCCATGCATTTCAAAGGGGAGTTTGAACTTTGAAAATTTTTGAGCTCGCCTATACTTTAACGTGGGCGACATAACTGCCGCAACTTTGCCGCGCGTCGCCTACCCCAAAACACGCGTCCCTATGGCAAACCGCCTATACTTGCTCGGATCGGTTCCAGATTTCGCGTGAGCTTAGTCGTGGGGGGTATTTGGCCAAGAAAATTTTTAGAAATTGAAATTGAAATTGAAAAAAAAGTTGAAGTACGAAAATCTTTTTTTCCCCTCCAAGCACCCCTAGTCGTGTTTCTCTCCATGTTTCAAGACGCTCTGTGAAAGAATTATCCGGATCGGACAAAGGGTATGGCCTCCAGAGCCGATCGAAGGTCGCTTTTTTGGGCCC
Source organism: Botryllus schlosseri (assembly GCF_051294905.1). NCBI lineage: Eukaryota > Metazoa > Chordata > Ascidiacea > Stolidobranchia > Styelidae > Botryllus > Botryllus schlosseri. Next base: position 17,915,992 of record NC_137245.1, on the reverse strand, counting down.
TTTGATCGGACATATCTCGGCTCCGGATATCTCGATCCGGATTTTTTTTTTCTCCGGCTTTGTCTCTTTGCGGCGCTTCCAGCGAGGGGTCGAGCTTGGGGCTGGGCCTAACAGGAGCCGATCTATAACACGAAACGTCGTATCTCGGCTCCTGTGCGTCGTAGAGCTAAGCGGATAGTCGATTCGAGCTCCTGATAACAGAACGAGGATAAAAATCTGAAATCTTTCTGCGACCTCCTAGAGCAGGGGTCGGCAAACTACGGCCCGCGGGCCGCATCGCAACGATGTTCTGTGCGGCCCACGAGAGTAAAAACCATAAAGAAAGTTATTGATAAAATGTGTACTAAAATCGAATTAATGCAGAGACTTGATTAAACTTTTTTTTAGTATATATATCACCATGATAATTCCAAGGCAGTAGTTGTCAAACTGAGGACAATGCCCCCATTGGGGCGCGAAAGCCTCTGAATGGAGGGGCGAAGCTGACCTCAACTCTTTTTTTTCGCGCTCCGCGCGATTTACATACAGTTCCTCTTTATTGCTCTGTATTTATTCTGAATTTCTCTTAGAATGTTAGTCTGAAAATTTCTCATCCACAGTCGTAACCTTCCATGCCATCAAACTATCCGTCTGCTAGCAGTCTGGTTGCGTTCCTGGTTGCGTTTTGTGATTTGACGATAAGGGGGGCGCGAAATCTTGCACCATCGTAAGGGGGCGTGTCCTAAAAAGTTTGAGAACCACTGTTCTTATGTATATATTTTTTATGTTCAATTTCTGGCGCGACAGCCGCGATCTTAAGGCCCACGCAGTTTGAAAGGTTTCAGCTGCTAAACATCACGGAAATCCTAAGCAAGATTGAAAAAATTCGGATCACGAGTGTGATTTCAGATTGATGGTCACTCCAGTATTCATTATTTCAGTGATGTGCTTTTAAAAACGATTCGCACGTGTCTTCGTTCTCTGTGTGCGTAGAATTAGAGTATTTATATTTCATCTGCACATAGTAGAAGCGTGTTTGAAGCTAACATTGATATGATGCTGTCAGCCTTGTGTGTCCTGAACTGTACCAAAAGTGGAATAAGTAATTATATGAACAGATTGATGCTCACAGATTCAAATTTCAATCCTGTTCTAAGAATTGGGACAACCGACTTTCGTCTCTATAGTTTTGACAAATTAGTTATTGAGGTCGACCAGCCTATGAAATCTCGCCACTGTTTCTGACACGTGTACGATATCATCAAAGCAATATTTGCTTTGTTTTAACTAAGCATATCTCCATGTCATCACTATATAATCAAGTACCAATATTGCGTTTTGGTTTATAATCCCAATTTCATAAGTGTGGCCCGCGAATTAATTCAGATGTTGAATGCGGCCCGCGAGCTCAAAAGTTTGCCCACCCCTGTCCTAGAGCCATGCCGAGGGTACCGGCGTGTTCTACTGCGTCCGCTGCGTCGAACGATACCAGAAAAGTGGAAATCGAAAAAAAAATTGAAAATTATTTTTTTCTAAAAAACGACCAAGTCTAACTTCCCTATCCTTTAACATGGGGACGAAATAGAAAAGTGCAAAGTCCGAAAAAAAATTCGGGAAATTTCTTGCCCAAACACCCCCCACGACTAGGCTCACACGAAATCTGGGACCGATCCGAGCAAGTATAAGCGGTTTGACATAAGTCCGAGTGTTTTGGGGTAGGCGACGCGCGGAAAAGTTGCGGCAGTTTTGTCACCCACATTAAAGTATAGGCGAGCTTGAAAATTTTCAAAGTCCAAACTCCCCTTTGAAATGCATGGGCCACGTTAAAAGGTCTGCTCCCGCCAGGGAGCCTAATTAGCTCTTCATTAGCTCCATTAGCTTTTCATTAGCTTCATTAGGCACCCGATTTATAATTGCATGACATATTTTCTTTGGTTTACATCACGACGTATGCGTGACTTCCATCAAACATCCATTCCGCGGACACCACTGATGGCTACACATGTCCGTATCAGTGCACTATGATGTAACCAACCTGTTGAATTCGACTCCTCGCACAGGACCTCTGCTGTATCATCCCTGATGGCTTCGAGGAAGTAGGAGTTCCCGGGAGGTAGATCGTTAAATATTGTTGCCTGATCGGATATGGGCATTGATATTAAATCACCTGAAAGAACAATTAGGCGTTAATTGACAACGAATGGCATACGAGTGTGATAACTCACCATCTATATCTTGGCATGCCAGTGTAGACAGGACGGTGGACGAATTGGCAAGATCAATTCTTATAGTAGCACCAGTAATCCAATTAGTCGCCACTTGTAAAGTAGTTGAATCGAGAAGTGATGTATGGCATCGGAACGGATTCTCGGAACATTGCGTTTGGTTGCCAATATATCCTATGTCACAAATACATATGTAGCTTCCTTCTGTATTATCACATGAGGAATTGTTATGACATTCGTATGTCCCGGCTTTGCATTCATTGATGTCAAGACAGTGTGCTCCATTCTTCTCAAATCCGGAATCACAATCGCATTCGTAACTTCCAAATGTGTTGTGGCAAGTTGAATTTTGAGGACAATTGTATGTTCCCAGTGAGCATGGGTTGATGTCGTTACATTTTGTTCCATTCTTTCGAAATCCGTAAGCGCAATCGCATTCATAACTTCCCAATGTGTTGTGGCAAGTTGAATTTCGAGGACAATTGTACGTTTTCAATGTGCATTCGTCAATATCCTCACATTTTGTTCCATTCTTCTCAAACCCTGAATCGCAATCGCATTCGTAACTTCCAAATGTGTTGTGGCAAGTTGAATTTTGAGGACAATTGTACGTTTTCAGAATGCATTCGTCAATATCAACACATTTTGTTCCATTCTTTTCAAATCCAGATTCACAATCGCATCCGTAACTTCCAAATGTGTTGTTGCAAGTTGAATTTTGGGGACAAATATACGTTTCTCTTATGCATTCGTCAATGTCACCGCATTCTGTTCCATTCCGTTCAAATCCGGCATCGCAAAAGCATTGGTAACTTCCAAATGTGTTGTTGCAAGTTGAATTTCGAGGACAATTGTATGTTCCCAGTGAGCATGGGTTGATGTCGTTACATTTTGTTCCATTCTTTCGAAATCCGTAAGCGCAATCGCATTCATAACTTCCCAATGTGTTGTGGCAAGTTGAATTTTGAGGACAATTGTACGTTTTCAATGTGCATTCGTCAATATCCTCACATTTTGTTCCATTCTTCTCAAACCCTGAATCGCAATCGCATTCGTAACTTCCAAATGTGTTGTGGCAAGTTGAATTTTGAGGACAATTGTACGTTTTCAGAATGCATTCGTCAATATCAACACATTTTGTTCCATTCTTTTCAAATCCAGATTCACAATCGCATCCGTAACTTCCAAATGTGTTGTTGCAAGTTGAATTTTGGGGACAAATATACGTTTCTCTTATGCATTCGTCAATATCACCGCATTCTGTTCCATTCCGTTCAAATCCGGCATCGCAAAAGCATTGGTAACTTCCAAATGTGTTGTTGCAAGTTGAATTTTGAGGACAATTGTGCGTTTTCCGTGTACATTCGTCAATATCCTCACATTTTGTTCCATTCTTTGCAAATCCGGAATCACAATAGCATTCGTAGCTTCCGAATGTGCTGTAGCAACTTGAATTTTGAGGACAATTGTACGTTCCCAGTGAGCATGGGTTGATGTAATAACATTCCATTCCATTGATTACAAATCCAAAATCGCAATAGCATTCGTAACTTCCAAATGTGTTATGGCAAGTTGAATTTTGAGTACAATCATGCGTTCCTAAGTCACATTCGTCAGTGTCATTGCATTCATTACCATTGCCTGAAAATCCGAAATCGCAAGTACAGAGAAATCCTGGGTATTGGTTGGAATCCAATTCCGAGCAGGTGGCGTTTGTACCGCATGTAGAAGAAGAGCGTTTTCTTTAAGTGCAAATCATCGTTTCATTTTTGGTGAATCCGAAGTCACAATCAGGAAACGAGTCACCGTCGATATCTTTGTAACATATCTCGTTGATACCTGTTTCGTTGCATGTCATCAGTGCTGTAAAAATACGCAAAACGTGATTAGATGTAATAAATTATGGTGGGTTCTTATTTTATACAGAATATACAAATTTGAAATTTTAATAATTGTAGACGTTTTTTAATACGGAATCCTCTAACAACATCGTTTCATATGAGATGGTTGTATTTGCGTTCGCGTCGCGGCCGGCTACCAACACACTGTTTCAGCATGGGAGAAAAACATAATAATATCGTGCATATATTTCACTCTTCAATTTTTACTGTAAAGCTTCGACAGCATTTTTGTTCGGCTCGATTTATTGATGTAACTTTATATTCTAGGGAGCGCTAAGTGAAAAAATTTAAAAAAATTCACATCCTCGATACTTTTCAATTAATCACCCCCTTATCTTTACCGAAAAATACCTAGTTTCAGAGTTGTTTGTGTAAAGTGAGACATACCAACTATATAGGAATCAAATATTAATTACTAAAAAATGCAGGTGTCGAAGTCAGCTTTCGTATGATATGTTGCTTTTCAATTTTCGTCAAGACAAAATTGCGCTGTAGTTATTTGAAATTAATGTTAAGCATGACTGATTTTGAAAAGTGTTAAGTGCCAAACCTGATTTTGACCCATGACGCCATTTGATTATGGTTAGGTTTTTAATTCAGCATCGAGGGCTTCTTCTATTTTGTTATTACCTGCAATTAATTGATCCCAACAACATAGCTACGCTGTTTTATAGACGTTGCCGTCGCATGCAATCTGAAAGTAATCGAATTTAATGGTTGCCTGAGCACAAAATTGTAATTTTGGAAATGCGATACCTTTGCGATCAGGGGTTCAATCTTGACGAAATTTATTTTGCTGCACTCAGTGCTAAATACCAGACTTAACTCTAAATTTACATTTATATCTGAGATCTAATGAGTGACTATCTGGTCGATATGGCTTGTAAACAAACCATTCAGATATTAGCAATAGCGAAGGTCATTAACTTATCATAATAAAGAGATAAATATACGTGTGTCTCTTCCTATATGCAGCTGTTTTGCAACCACCACGTTCGGTTGGTTTAAATGTGACGTTTGGGTAGTTTTGCTGTAAATGACGCACTAAATCAGTTCCTAATTTCCTACTTCAGTGCACCCCTCGTCAATCTGAGAGGTATTGAGTATTGTGGAGTTTTTCCATCCAGCATGAAGTTCCAACTACAATGGAAAGGAAAATATAAGACGTACAAACTGGATCAAAATGTTCTAGTAACTTTAGTTACCATCAATATGACCCCACGTTTTGTGGTGGATTCGCATTGGCAAGACTCGCTGTTACGAGCAAGTGAATGATTTTGACCCCTTTTCATCATTATTTTTGTCTCTTTCCGAACTATTCGAATGGCAAAGGACATTACCCCCCTGCCATCATAGTGACATAAGATCCTCAACCGGACTTCAAGATGATATCGACAGCTGCCACATGTTACGTCTGGAGTCTAAACCAGTGGTTTCCAACCTATTTTTAGACACGCCCAGTCGCCCACCTTAAGGATAGTGAAAAATTTCGAGCCCTTTTATTGTCATATCACAAAATCCAACCGGGATGCTAGCAACCCCATGGCATGGAAGGTTATTGCTGTTGATGAGAGAATTACAAAATATGAAATTCGGTTTATATATAGAGAAACACGCGTGAATTGGAGGTATATTGCGTAAAGCGCGAGTTTTTTTTTCAGTTGACTGCTTCTTAGCGCCCCCCTTCAGAGCTTTCACGCCCCTCCAAGGGGGGCGTACCCCCCAGGTTGGGAACCACTGGTCCAAACCCATTTTTGGTAGTCTTTAAGTATCCCACTATGCGGTCTCTAACCAGTCCACTACTTGGTGTCTTTCGATATATTTATCAGAAATGCATTTTCTACCAACGAAATAATCACAAATATAGCAGAGTAAATCTGGCGAATTTGGCATTGTCCATTACAACGTGTGACTTCTATATAGAAACAATGTTAAATCAATTTTGCAATGACAAGTTATCACACTGAAAAAGAAGTAACTCAGATATTTTAACATCTACTGGCGTATTGGACCATTGAACAAAGAAAGAAATAGCTTGCATGTATATTTTTGCGATACTCGATATTTTGATGCAGATTACGATAGCATTACAGCGGATATGAGTTAACTGAGCTTTAGAATCAATTCAGTACTTCAGATATAAGTAGACCTATGGGAAAATAAATCCACAGCTCAACAATGGTGACATGATACTAAATCAGATTTGCCCTTTCCATTATGTAGTGCAGTTAAGCCCTACCCCCCCCCCCCCCCCCCCCCACCCCACGCCACCCTGACCCCTTGGAGGGTTAATTATATCGACGATAGCGAAAAAATAATGACATTTACGGAAACAGCGCCCCAAAATTAGCTAGAAACAATTAAAAAATCGAGCTAACGAGAAATTGTATCCGATTTTGTAACTAGGGTTGTAAATGATAATTATAAAAACGGAAAGGCAAATAAACAATCGTTAAAAATCTCCAATCCTAAGGTTCAGGTATTCTGAATCCGAATGGTAATGACGAAATTTGAGTGAGATTTCAGCTCTAATGTAATATTCAATGACTCCTATACTCGATTTCAAAGGACCTGTACGCCTACTTAGTAATCCCAGGTCAATAATTATACTCAAACCTCCGTACGTTTAAATCTGCGAATAGCGCGTTGCGAGAACATGACGACACAATATTTCGATGAGATGATTGCGCAATTGCGCATAAATTGATACCGCGTTCGGAATTGGAGTGTTTCACGATTGTAAGGTGACAATCCTTAATGCTTACTTGTACTAATGTTGAATGGTACCGTAGTAGATGCCACCCCTCCATCTTGATTTCTGGCGGTGACGCTGAGGTTGAACTCATGAGTTTCGTTTGGCATAAGGTTGTCCAAGTGAATCTACCAATAGAACAAACGAATCATTAAGTAGGGATATATTCAGTGTTCAATTGTCAGTCAATGAATAAAACGGACCACAGTTTTATATCGGTAATTTAAGTCAATCCGATAGCCAATGAACTATGGTATATCATATAACCTGTAGAAAACTGGAACCATCAATGTCATTCTGCAATATCGTGCCAGCTTGCGTGCCAGAAATGTCCGTCACTTCGTATTTCACAGCTTTGTTGACTTTCGGTAGGAACACGATTGCGGAAGTATAGTTGCTTTGTAAAGTATATTTCAATAGCGATAGGGGAACGTCGCTCATTCCAATATCTGAAAACGAAAACATCATGATGCTCGTATTTCAATTGTATGGTAAACATACGGCAACTCGCTAGGGATGGTGTTAACCCCTGAAAGGTTCAGGTTCGTGTGAACGCGAACCTTTTTGAATGGTTCTGTATGAACGGGAACGTGCACCTATTGACTTCACGTGACGTCATATTGCTAATTCCAACCCTACATTTCAGTGAAGTGATAGCTTATAGTGGTCGGGAACCTATGGCTCTTTTGGGTATAAGATATGGTTCTTCGACATATATATTTTTTTTACTGAATTGATCAATGTTGCGGCGACTTGTTAGTAAATTTTCATTACGGCCAGAATAATTATTCCCGTGGCAGTATAAACATTTAGTTGAGAGGTAAAGGCAATGCCATCTTCAGATTTATGGGCTCGGACCAATGCTCCCTCCAATTTTTGACGAGTCTGCGCACACTCTCCAACTCACTGCGCAGACCCTTGGACAACAGTGCGTAACGACTAAAAAAAGGTCATCATTTCGGATTTGTTGTGCGCAACTTAGATTTTCTGTGCGCAGAGTGCGCAGCTTAGAGGGAACATTGGCTCGGACCAGACATGGGGTAATCGCGATTAGTAATCGTAATCGATTACGACGATTACAGCATTTTCAAATAATCGTAATCGCAATCGATTACATTCGAAAAAATCCCGAAGTAATCGTAATCGTAATCGACTACTTCCCATATTTAATCGATTTCTCTGTGAAATAACGATTACTTTTTATTCGTACAAGGACTGTGACATAAACTGAACAGTGAACACTTGTGAACAAGGAAGAGATATTATACCAGTTATTGAGAGCACAAACGTCTGATGTTCAAATGCCACTGCTCATTATTACGTCAGAAATAGCCTATTACCTTTGCTAGTCTTTGCGTAGGAAGTGTCCACACATAGTAAATAGATATTCGATGTACATTAGTGTGGTTGTAAGAAAACCCACCATGCTGTATATCGGTTTATCAATACATTTCAGACGCCACTACCTCGCATCAGGATAATTAATCATAATTACCTCTCTGCCTGAGTTAAAATAGCAACTTTTGTATTGATGTTTGGTTATGATTATGCATAGTTAAACTATAGAATGTAATAGTTCTAATTCTATAGTTATAAATGCAGTTTCACCGTTGCTGCTTGGCGAGCAGTAGGCCTATATGGTACGAACGTACAGCAGACAATGGTTTAAAATTTTGTGCTCGTCAAATAATACATGACGGTTTCCACAAGGAAGCATTAAAATCAACAGCTGCTGATATATATCATAACTGGACCGTTGTTTTGCCGTTTCTCGTAATGTCAGCTTGCAGCACATTATCTGCATTAAGTTGAAGGCAGAATTTTACGTTCACTTTCTGTTATTCTCATATTATTCTACTCAAAACGGGCGCCAATCGCTATTTCACAATTATTTACTGAACAGTTGGACCTGCCGGCATAGCCATCGGCTTATACACCTTGTTAGCGTGGGTTGTAGCTAGAATCAGGATCAAAACAGCAAAAGCTTCCCCCAACCAAACTTTGGTCTTGGGCCCCTATAGGGTAGTCAATTTTGAAATTGAAGATTTAATTTCGTCAATAATATTGGTAATTGCATTATATTGCATTTTTAATCCTATCTCAGCGCCCGATAGTCAGATTTACCTGAAGAGCGGGGGGGCGTAATTCATAATTATAACATCTGGTATCTTGCAATAATTACTTTATTGTATGTTGTTAATTCATGACCTCCGGCCTGTTATATAGCCAAAAGATATTGATTGTAGTGGCCCAAATAGCAGGCTAAAAAAAAATTGCGTGAGACGCACATACAAATTGCCATGTCTAAAGCTCTGTGGGTGCCCGAGTGGCATTTGCATCGTGGGCTCGGATTGGAAGGAATGGACTGTTAGTCACGCCCACCAAGCGCGGCTATTAACAATGGACACATACCCTAAGTTTTGGCCAGTGTCTTTCTTTAATAGCACACTTCGTGGAGTCTTATGTTGGCCGAAACTGCATATGTCTTTTGATGTGTCGAGGAGCGGTATTGACTGGCACCTAAATCCCTATTATGCATGCTTTATTTCTTGAGGGGGAGACGTATGCGTTTCGAAATCAACCTATCTAGAGACATTTAAATCGCAAAGCTCAAAGAGAAATTCCAAGTTAATGAAATCTCTCGAAAATACGCTATAATTTCTGTTGGTTTACGAAATACTTTTGAGTCCCCTCCAACCACGCTTCCCATCCTATTGGGGAATTGGGGGTGCGGCAGTTATGGACCTGGCAAGAATGCAAATCATTGGGTGCGATAAACCGTCCTCTATAACAGTGGTCCTTAACCTTTTTCATGTCGTTACCCCCAAGAAGAAAATGACGGGGCGCAATTACCCCTTTTCAAAAAATAAAAAAATTACCGCTGGCACTCAATTAATTGTAAAACAGCACAAATATTACGTCATAATGTACCATAAAAGGCCAGTTAAAAATACCAAGTCAACGGGAAGGCTGATGATAAACAGCATCTCACATAATCGCCAATCGCAAACATTTTTCGTTTTGATAGATACCATTGCAGAAAATCCTACTTCACAGCAATAATAAGTTGAAGGAAATTTAATGAGAAAGTTCAATGCCATAATAACAAAGATTGGTTATTAATTTTGAAGGAAAACCTTAAGGTTCCAAAATCTTTCCCACGTTTCTTCGAAGGCATTTTGATGATTTCAGACTTTATTTTACTGACTAGAATAGACCATTACACTTCTCAATACTAACAACTATATTTCTACTTTATTGTTACTTCATTATAAGTGTAAAGCTAAACTTAGACGCCCCTTGTTGTGTTTCAATTTGCCAGCATGCGCAACAATATATGATCCGCACTACAGCAAAAGAAATTGGACTTACATAGCACTATACTCAACTGCATTCGGCCCTGTTATTTATATTCACTAATAGTTACTATGATATCACAGCAGGTGTGTTAAGTGAAACGAAATATATACAAGCTCGCAAATGTCAGCCTACATTCATATTTAAGTTTTAAAATATTTCAGAGCAGCGTTAAAAGTATATAAAACGTCACTTTGAATTACCCCAAAAAATGGCAAATTACCCCTTTGGGGGTAATTACCCCCAGGTTAAGAGCCACTGCTCTATGAAATGGAAAATGGGTACATTATGACGTAACAAAGACATGTCCCATCTTTTTTAAAGACAGTTGTTATATCATTTGGCCTTTCCAGCGCAATCCATGTATTGTCTTCCAATATAACCACTACGTTGCAAAATAAATGTAATCGTGAGTAATCGTGATTACTTTTCCAATGTAATCGTAATCGTAATCGACTACTTCCTGATTTTGCTGTAGTCGTAATCGTAATTGTAATCGCGTGATTCAGAAGTAATCGTAATCGCAATCGATTACATTCATGAAGTAATCACCCCATGTCTGGCTCGGACCATCTCTTTTCAAAATCCTCAAATTTAAGTTACTGTCGTGCCGGCAATCAATATCACTCACAAATTCGATGTTCCCGATTCGAAATCTTGGATTGCGCGATACGTTGCTTAATCAAAGAGAATAGTAGACATGGCGACGGCAATATGACAACGCAGTTTTCAAATACACATCGTATTCCTGATTTACGGCGCGAAATGAAATGCTGTGGACGTGAAATTCACAATTACAAACTCGAATTATAAACGACGCCATATCCACGTTCTTGATTGGTAAGTATAATTCTGTAGTACCGAAAATAAATGTAGGCGTGTTAGCGCAACGTTATATGTTACCGCCGAATACTTTGAGAGTTTAGAAGTCGCTAAGTGTTTAGATTTTCGGGATCAGTGCGACACTTACATTGGATTAGTATCAGTTATAATGAATTCTAAGCTATTTACGATGAATTGCATTATCAATGGCGAGGCTCGGCCCGTCTGTGCCTTACTTCTCTTTTCGCGCTTTATTTTCGAACAATAGATATGCAAATTGTGTGAATTTGGGAGAAAATGTTCAAAATCTATTCATTCATGAACTGAACATCAATAGAAAATACTAGGGATGGTGTGAACCTCTTGGCGTCATGTGACGTCATATTGCTAATTCCTACCCTATATTTCAGTGAAGTGATAGCCTATATTAATGTGTACCGGGTACACGATACCTAGCGACGACTCGGCCCACAAAATGCCACAATGCTGAAGTACATATTGACGTATATTAAACGTCTCCAAATCTTTCAACTGGGGCAATCAAACGCTATATTAATAAATGTATCAACTGGGGTAATCAAATGATAAAATAATTCCATAAAATCAATATCTCCCTTCGCTTTGACCACAATTCCGACGAGGACTTGCAAGGGAATATATGCTTACGCCTTAACGGGACCGCGGACCAGAAATGGACCGCGCGACTGAGTATTGCCACGTTGATATCGAGCAGAGTGTAAAATGGGTTTCTATTCTTGCTACCTATATTATCCCATTACCAAGTTATACAGCAGTAGCCAACACCCCAATCGCATGGATTTGGTTTTTATGATACAATAAACATATGAAGTCAAGATTGACCCCGTACGCCTGCTAGATTTTTTTTTACATCAGACAACGATATCAATTTCAGTGAATGGTTGAATAAGCATCATTCGCTCACCATGGTACATATTAAGAATGGTGTGAACCTCTGAAAGGTTCAGGTTCGTGTGAACGCGAACCTTTTTGAAAGGTTCTGTGTGAACACGAACGTGAACCTCGTGACGTCATATTGCTAATTCTAACTTTGTCTTTCAATGAAGTGATAGCCTATATTAATGTACACGATACCTAGCGAAGACTCGGGCCCCATAATGTCACATTGCAGAAGTACATATTGGCGTTTTGACATCTTGCCCTTTTTTATTTTATCTAATTGAAAAGTCGATATATATATATATATTGGCGTTCTAAACGTCACTAAATGTATCAACCGCGGTAATCAAACGATATAATAATCGCATAAAATCAATACATTCCGTCGCTTTGCCAACAATTTCGACGAAGACTTACTAGGGAATATAAGCTTACGCCTTAACGGTCTTAGCCAGACCGGACAATGTGTTCGGAATTCGGAGCGGGGCCTACGATAACTTTCGGCCTTATATTGCGCATTCCACTCGCAACATCGGACAGGCCGACGTTCGCAAAACAGACATCAGCGATTGCTTACGATTTCGTTTGTCGCAACCAGATCCCTCCCTTAGGATAAGTCTAGCAAAGCCTTATAACAGACGAAATTAGTACTTTCCCAAAGTTACAATTGACAGCGTCCAAGATACAGTTATCCAGTATATCCCCTTATCCACTAATCACACAAATAGACTGTATAGCGGTAAGGAATAACCTTGCTAATGAGAAGTATTTTAATGCATGGTAAAATCAATTACAGCATGTAAAGAATATATTGAAGTCATTTTCATAAGTAACTACTCGCGAGTTCATTTTTGATCAATCCGGTTACATAAGCTCATGCGATTTCGACTCTATCGTATTGGATTGCTTGCTCCATCAGAACCACTCGCCAAGTTTGTGGTATCACCAAGTTTTTCAAACCTGGATAGTTCTGATACAATCATCTGCTCTCATCCTCGAGTCCCAGTGGAAGGAGCTCCGAAAATGTTTTGCAACGATTTGGGGGCCCTTGGGCTTTGCCTGTTCTACTCATGAAGATCGAGCTTTCAAATTGGCGAGCCTGAATCATTGTGAACATATGTTACACTAACAAGCAAAAGCTGGTCAATGCCTTCATGAGAAAAAATGATGTGAAGGACTTAAAAGACGGCATTTGAGCAAGTAGTGGCCTGCATACTTCATTGATGCATTTGATTCACGGATGTGAGGTCGAAGCTTTATGACCATAAGCTTGGTGTTCTTTTTTGTGAATAGTTACTTATGAAAACGATATCAATTTATTCTTTACATAATGTAATTGATTTCACCATGCATTAAAATGCTTAACATTAGCAAGTTTGTTCCTTGCCGCTAGCAAGTTTGTTCCCTACCGCTATACAGCCTATTTCTGTGATAAGTGGATATACTGGATAACTCTTCGACGCTGTCAATTGTAACTTTGGGAAAGTACTAATTTCATCTGTTATACGGATACGGCTTTGCTAGACTTATCTTAATGGAGGCATCTGGTTGCGAGAAGCGAAATCGTAAGCAATCGCTGATGTCTGTTTTGCGAACGTCGGCCTCCCCGATATTGCAAGTGGAATGCGCCATATAAGGTCGTAAGTTATCGTAGGCCCCGTTCGGAGTCTGAGTATTGCTACATTGATATTGCGCAGAGTATAAAACGGGTTTCTATACTCGCTACCGATACCGCAAACAACAAGTTATACAGCAGTAGCCATCACCTTAATCGCACGGATTCGGTTTTAATGATACAGTAAAGATATGAAGTCAAGATTGATCCCGTACGCCCGCTCGATTTTTACATCAGAAAACGATATCAATGTCATTGATTGGTTGCATAAGCACCATTCGCTGACTACGTATATCGCTCGTGATGTTGTGTGATTGTGGGTCAAGCTCACAGCAGAGAGTCACTAAATATTCACAAACGGAAAGCTGGATATTTCGAGAAAGTTTTTGTATAAAAAAAGCAAGTAAAACTTTGAAGGTTGTCAAGATGCATGCTCGTTTAGTGTTGATTTTTTATGCTACCAGCGCCATGCATAGAGTGACCTGCAGTTGAAATGCAATAAGTTTGAACCAGAGATCTTATAATGAAGTGCAAATTACAATTTACCAAAAAGGTTCACAGTGCAGAACCCACCAAGGTTCTGTTGTGAACGCGAACCTCTAAATTTCCGAGGTTCACACACAGAACGCGAACGTGAACCTCACGTTCACACCATCCCTAGTACATATGGTGTATTTCGCTCTTGATGTTATGTAATTGCTGGTCAAACTCACAGCAGAGAGTCACTAAATATTCACAAACTGGATATTTCGAGCAAACTTTTGTAACGAAGCAAGTAAAACTAATGAGATTGTCAAGCTACATGCTCGTTTAGTGTTGATTTTTTATTCTGCCAGCGCCATGCATAGAGTGACCTGCAGTTGAAATGCAGTAAATTTCAACCAAGAGTGTTATAATGAAGTGAAAGTTGTCATACATGAAAAAGGTTCACAGTGCAGAACCTACCAAGGTTCGTTTGTGAACGTGAACCTCTGAATTTCTGAGGTTCACACACAGAACGCGAACGTGAACCTCACGTTCACACCATCCCTAGAAAATACCTGCACCCTCATTTGCCTCCCCTGACCCTACGTTACTGATGTATCATAGCTTAGAGCGGGTAGGCCTATATACTGCTGTAGTGACCATGTTTGGCTCCAGCTGCGCATGTGATCATGGGTTCTCGCGTTTAAAAGGACCATCACGACGAACCTAACGTTCTCGTAACTCAAGTTTCGCATGCTCAAATAAGGCAACCAGCATGATTATTACGAATTTTTACAGGGACAATGTGACGCACACGGCGAATCCCATGTACGCTTGGTCAGTAGTGAGTTCCAATTAGTGTTACCATAGTGTCCTATATGGTGTCGACACAGGCAAATCTCACGCCACAGTGAAATTGTATCACGTCACAATTTCCATTTTGCTACAAGCAATTTGACGGTCATTTTTGACCGGCTTCCCGAGCATTAAATTTGGTTAAACGGGTATCGATCGAAAGCTGACTCTGCACTGATTACGAAAATAGGAATTTTATTACGCTCGTGGCCCTGGAAGCCCTGGCCCACAATCAGCCTCGAATTTTTCATTGTTATGGAGATTGGCATTGGGACGCAACAATGCTGTCTGGCGAAACGAGAGAGTAGCTCAAGAGAAAAGGAGCCAGACAGCATTGTTCAGCATTGTTGCGTCCCAATGCCAATCTCCGTAACAACGAAAAATTCGAGGGAGATTGTCGGAGTTCCAGGGCCACGAGCGGAATAGAATTTATATTTTCGTATTCAGTGCAGAGTCAGCTTTCGATTGATACCCGTTTTACCAAATTTAATGCTCGGCAAGCCGGTCAAAAATGACCGTCAAATTGCCTGTAGCCAAATGGAAATTCTGACGTGATACAATTTCACTGTGGCGTGAGATTTGCCTGTGTCGACACCATATAGGACACTATGGTGTTACACTGACGTTCGGAATTTTCAATCGTGACGTAACAGCTGAATGACGTGTGCGGCTCTTTGGGAGTTAAAATGGAAAGAAAATAAGGCCAATATCGCTCTTCGGACTAAAAAGGTTCCCGAACCCTGCCTATACACGATGCGTACCGACGACGCGGGCCCCATAATGCCACAATGCTGAGGTACATATTGACAATTTCAACGTCGCCAAATCTATCATCTGGGGCGATCAAATGATATAATAATCCTGTAAAATCAATATCTTACGTTGCTTTGCCAACAATTTCAACTTGCAAGGGAATGCAAGCTTACGCCTCAACAGTCGAGGCCAGACCGGACAATCTATTCGGCGTATGAGTACTGCTACGTTGATATTGAGCAGAGTGTAAAACGGGTTTCTATATTTGCTACAGATATTACTCCATTAACTAGTTATACAGCAGTAGCCAACACCCCAATCGCGCGGATTTCTTTTTTGTTTTGTTTTGTTTCAATAAACATATGAAATCAAGATTAACCCCGTACTCATTTTAGATTTTTTACATCAGACATCGATATCAATTTCATTGATTGGTTGAATTAGCATCATTCGCTGATTACCTAAATGTAGTGTATTTCACTCTTGGTGTTGTGCGATTGCTGGTCAACAGAAGAGAGTCACTAAATATTCGAGCAAACTTTTGTATAAAAGCAACTAAAATCTTTGAGATTGTCAAGGTGGATGCTCGTTTAGAGTTGATTCTTTTATGCTGCCAGTGTCATGCATATATTGGCCCGCCGCGCAGTTGAAATGCAATAAATTTCAACCAAAGATGTTATAATGAAGTGAAAATTTTAATATATGAAAAAGGTTCACGGTGCAGAACCTACCAAGGTTCGTTTGTGAACGTGAAACTCCAAATTACTGAATTTCACACACAGAACGCGAACGTGAACCTCACGTTCACACCATCCCTACAACTCACCCTTATTGAAGAAGTAGTATTGCACTATTTGTCGGGACGGAATATTCACAGCCTCGTAAAGTTTGGTGTAAAGCAGGTCATTTGCTCGATCGTTTAGCAGTGCGGTAACACCGATGCCGGTAATCGTGTTTGTGGCAAAGCTGTCTGCGTACGCGACAAAACGAAATCGGTCACGATGAGTAAATTACGGATCGAAATCTTAACGAGCACTGTGCAGGCTACCATCTTGATCTAGTCGTAGTTCCCACGGACCGCACGATGCAGCTTCATCTGGATTTCTCGACCAAACAACTATGACGTGTTCGCCACTTTCCATGGTGTATCCTATTTCGATTGTTGTGCGCAGTAACGCAGAAGGCGAATCGTGACATGTTATGGTAAGATTACGGTAGACGTATCCCAGCTCGTGTTTTGTTCCATCGCCGAATCCCCAATATAATATTCCATCGTTGGTTGTTCCTAAAAAAGTGACCTACTGATTCGTGGTGGTGTGCACATTTCGTTGCAAAATGCCAATTAGACCGCCCCGTTACTTTCTCGATACTAAAATATCGCAATCTCAAAATCATATCTCGTATACAATCGTGACTGGTATGTGTACCAGAAATGGAAGCATGCATTCAAGTATATATGTGTTATGTCTAAATCAGTGGTTCTTAACCTTGCCACCATTTTGGCGATTTTGAAGGGGGCGGAAATGCTCAGAGGGTGATATGGGGGGCGCTGGGCTCAGGGGGGCGATAAGGGGGGCACTGAAGAAATTGGCTTCGCAGCAAATGATGTGGTAGTAGCTAGTAAGACATATCCTTAAGGAGTATTCAGAAAAATTAACATCACAGAAAACATGTCAAATCCCGACATTTTTGGTCGCGCTACGCGACTATGTTTGCTACAAATGTTTTCATAAATGTACTGGGTTATTATAATTCATATAAAACAAATCTCGCGTACTTTTAGATCGCCAATTTCCCGTTAATTAAAACACTGCCGTCACGCTTGCTAGGGTTATTTTCAACAAAATGTTTCGAATTAGGTATTATATTCTACAGCGCACAGCGTGTGAAAATCGAAGAAGGAGGCCCTGTATATCACTTTTGATTGAGAGTGAGTGCCCCTTGTACATAACATAAGTTTTGAAGCTTTGTGCACGAAATGAATCACTAAATATACTTGTATTTGAAAGCTACAAAATTAAACCGTCAGAATAGGATGATATTATCTCGTGTTGTTGTTCACAACCTCAGATGAACGTTATATAATATGAGTTGCTTTGTTTGGAATACATTCATGTTAAAATTAATAACTGGGTACAGTACTAAATTCAGTGTGAGCAGATAGATGCATCCCATTCTCAGTTGACTTACAAAATCCGAACCACAGGGTATATGAAACCGTACCCGATTGTTGTTTTAACAACCTTTATTAGACCCTGAATATACCAATTATTACATATTATTATATGGTTTATTATAGTCGAATGGTCCTCGAGCGCGATTAAAGCGCGAAATATTTCCAATACCAAAGTCCCAAAAAGACCGACTGAACTTTGACCTCTTACCAAGACCGAAACTGCTGCTACCCAAACCCCCGATCCGTTCGCTCGAAGGGTGCCCTAAATTTTTTTGGTGAATGAACATAAATTAAACATCATGTTATGACGACTTCCCCACAGAAGAATACGCATAACTATAGAAAATATAAATAGGCATTTCGGCGTCGGCTATCACCACGCCACGATTCACGAAGACATATGAAGTTCCGGTGAATATGGGACTCCGAGAAGTTCGTCAAAAAGATCGTCAGCTAGAAAACCTTAGCCGAAGAGGATTGCCCTTATGTTGAGCGTAAACTTCGATGTATATAAGTCTAATTGTCCATATGTGATTAAATCGCTCGTGCCGAATTATCATGTCGTCGCAATCTGCACCCCACAGGACAAATAACATCGATCACAAAAATTATTTGCCAGTGATGAAATACCAATTTTGAATCGTGTGCTAACTTTAGTTTAGTACGTTTATGCGTTTCAATATCTTTTGACTATATAGCGGACAAGAGGTAACAAAATAGCATGTAACGATTTAATTGTACCAACGGGCACGCCCGAGTATGTTCAATCATTAATTACATGGTCTTCATTTTCCAGTACAAAAGCTCACTCAGCGCTACTGGTAAATCAGATTACGTGGGCTGAGAGGATAAAAAGTTTATAGTGACATATATATGCATTATGCAATTACAACCTATTTCATTAATGCATTATAGAAAATTTTGGCTTCTAGGGCGACCAGGCCACATAAACTTTTCTGAGCATTGAAATCACGCGGCGGGGTTCATGGGGGCGAAGCCCACACGAGTTTGGTTTATCACGCTATGGGAGACCAATATAATCATTTGTTTAGAGGGGCTGACGAAGTGCTGTTACGGCCCTCCGTCTGACCCATTGTCTTTATTACACTCCTTACAATATGAGGTGGGGGGCGCTGGAGCACGATAATTTTTGAAAGGGGGCGCTGGAGGAAAAAAGGTTAAGAACCACTGGTCTAAATCATATTATATATATGTATATCTATTTTAGATTCCATTGGTAATAATTGACGATGTCCTTTTACTTTTCCGAGTATTCAAGTATAGGCTTTGCCTGCCTCTACTACTTATTATCAAGTGGTTAGGTTGTTAGACTGCTTCACTTCTACTTCTACATTACTTTGGGCAAAACTACATACATTTTACACTTATACTTTTGTAAAGTACAAAGTAGTTTTGGTATATTCATTGAAATTATCACGATAACCGGCCAAAATTGCCCGCCCCGAATCACGGTAATCGAATATATGTTACCAAAAAGCCCGACTACTTGACATGTCAGTCTTTATTTTACCCCACATCTTCGTAAGTGTCCCCTCCGACTCAACCGCTAAAAGTAGACGATCAACGAACAACGACTTAATCTGCTTTTAAAACTTTTTCGTTGATAATTCTCGGATTATCCTTGATCGTTGGATTATCAACGAAAAACTCATATAACTCCGCTACTACTTGTTGGAATTGACTCAAATTTGTTTTGCATCGTCTTTGAAGACAGCTCAACAATTTCGTGGGGTCGACAGAAAAATTTGAAATTTTTTCTAATGAATTAAAAATTTTAATTGAATCTGCGGTGTCGCATACTTTTTAGAATTGAATCAAATTTTGTGTGCAGAGTTTTTTAGGGTAACCTGACAATTTAATTAGTGAATGGCTTGAATCCAGGGAAAAAAAGTTATTTTCGAACAGCCTTAAATTGAACAACCATAACTAATCAAACACGTAAAATGGGTGCTACAGGTATAATCAGGCAGCAATCGACCCTTTGATTAGGACTTAATTCCACCCGGTAAAGTGCAGCTGGGCTGGTATCCATACGCCAACATTTTTACCATGCGTATATTCTATAACAGGTGGACGAAAAAAATCCTTTTAATCAAATAACCTATACCGCTACCGTCATTAATCCTCGATTCATTGAATGCCTCCGACGATATGGTGAAGTCAGGAATATTCGCAATAAAACTTTCAAAAACTTTGATCTCATAATCCACAGTCGCTAATCCAGACGTATCCGTAATACGTATTATCGACAAGTCCGAGAAATTTCCTTTGATCGAAGAAGCGCGCCGTATGCGACTGGTGATGTTTGCTCGTACTTCTGACGATGGGTCCGTTTCATATAGAACATCTAACAGGGTTACCCGTCCGAATACAGATAGCAGACCTAAACATATATTGTTCGCGCTTAGGATTAAGATATTTCAATGAGTTTCCTTTATAAAGTCACCGTCCAAAGTTCAATGGTAGTTAAAAGTTATACAAGAATGAAATCTCGGAATTATAACGAATAGTATATTTGGAAGGTAAAACCTCCGCGAATTATTTACTGGACTGAAGCTATATTGAATCGTTTCCATACCAGCAACAACACGGCTACAGTATTATCGCACTCATGAGCGTATTCACAAAAAATTTGGGTGGATCAATTTTTTGGAGTTCAGTGGTACTTCCCCGACGGAACGCCCACAAGTCCTTCCATCCTTTTCAAAAAGGCCATTTCGTCGTTACCATTTATACATGCGATATATAGACCCACCCACGTACCCTTTCCTTAGCGAACCAAGTTCGGCATTACGTCATCAATTCAAGAACGAGCCTAAATCGCTTAAATTAAAGTAATAAAAAATCAGTGCGCACTCTGTATAGTCGCAAGGGGCGCAAAATATTGTAGAGGGAATGAATGAAGTCAACACATAATATTGGTACGTGCGAATATTGCATATACAATTATACATAATCAAGTAGGGTCTTCGAAAATTTAGGACACGTATTCCGTAATGTTAAAACTTCAGCAATGTCCATGCCAAACGGTGAAGAGTATACTGAGGTTATCTTGGGTTTGCTTCACGACGTTCGGGCCAGTGACGTAGCCATAAAAAGAATTAGGTACGGCGAGCATAATTTGATGAGTTCTAAGCAAATATATATGTTGAATAGACTATACATTTCACAGACACACACGCCCTTTCACTAGTGAATTGAGTTAGATATTACGCGACGCAAGAATGAGGTAGATTTGATGATGGCGAACTCAAAACTCATCTGTCATATATCTATTGGCTTATCGCACACCATAATAGCTGCCTCTTCTTGCAGCTTCTGGAGTTCATTTCTTTTAATTCATCAAATTGTAATTGATTTATTTTGTTATCGTGGACTTCGAGATGCTAAAATTCTGCATGACTCGCCTGAAAAAGTCTTATGGCCTCCTAGGACTCACGAAGAATTATAAAATTAATACCTGTGGTAAAATTTGTCCAATCGCCGAAACCAGTTCGGTCAACAGTTTGACCAAGTATTTGCGATGCTCTCGCGCGCACGATATAATCAGTGTTAGGGACCAGATCTGTCACGCTGCATTGAAACGATACGAATGAATTTCACTCCCTTGAAGATATGTACCTACATCAAGTAATATACTATGGTATCATTTCTTCTTACATGAATCCGAAAAAGGTATTAGCAGTAGTATTCCGACTCCTTGCGCTCGTTCCATTAATATAATTCAGCTCGATCTCCCACTGAGTCACCCGAGGATTTGAACCGAGGAATAATACTGCCGAATATGGTGTGGGCTGTCGCCCAACAATGACTTGTATTGGCTCGGGGTCTAGAAAACCACAAGCAGAAAATCCTTGACGTAATGTTTCTAAATCGAAATGCAGCAATTTTCCGTAGCATATCACCTGCAGAAAATCGTTTGTCTGCGCCATTGTACACACATAACTGACTTATGCCAAATAGCTTTACGTATAAGCTTTTTCTAAGAAGCCAGGCTAATGACCTTATGATCCGGCAGTAATTTATAACAAGGGCTGGTCAAAATCGACAACCTGAGATATCGATTCCGAATTGAGTCCTGCATCTTTATTCCGGTATCCGTAAACGTTATAAAACCATGAGAGATGTGAAAAGATTGAATAATGTATCTGCCTATTATGCTGCCACAAAGAATACATCACCAGTTCTACATCACATGAAACATGATTTGCTATCTTTTCGACCAAAGGCCAGTGGCTCCCAACGTGGGCGATATCGCCCCAAAAGGGCGATTTTGGGAAACACTGGTTCGAAAATACCAGAGGGACGATTTGGGGGGCGGTAGAGGGCAAAAATATTACCGAGATATGTTTATTTAACACAGCCAAACAATGCACGAGAAGACGGCTTATTCTGCACACGACGAGAAAGTTGACTAAACAAGGTGAACTCAAGGGAAAGTATAGACGCGGAAACCGGTCTTTCGAGCAGCTACTCGAAAAATTACCCTTTTTTTAGTCAAATTACCAGTAATCTGAGTTAGGTGAATAAATTTCCCGTTTACATGTCCTCCTCGAAACCGTACATATGGGGGGTGGCGAACATTTTGTTGAGCTTGATAAGAGAGCGATGAGTCTAAAAAGTCTAGGCTTATTTCATTGCACTTGGTGACAATGCGGTGGTTTTATCACGACTTCGCGGATAGGTCATTTCCAGTTACGTGCCTAGCTCTCTACTACATGATTCGTATGCTGCGGTATAACAAATCGAGGTTTCAAGGCGTCCACAGTGCAAATACAATCGAAACTATAACTTTTGTTGATATAGTAACAATAGTCGTATATTTCCATTAGGTCTACTCGGAAAAAATCATCTTTCACTATACTCAACTCGAATCATTGGGAAAAATACTCGATTCATATCCGAACACGCGAATCGATGTGCCTATAGCCCTATTCATAACCATTCGACCTTCAGGCCTGTTTGCTATCCTCCCACAGCTCGCTAGATTTGGTATACTTTCTCGCGGAATAGGGTTCAAGTCGGGAAGATAACCACTTTTGTCAATTCAATTATTTTGTTATAGATATACTCAGATAATTTGATTTCGCGATATCTAACACCTGACCCAAACATGAAAAAGTAGCTAGAATACGTTTGGTGGTAGGAATCACGGGATACTGACTGGATACAACCAAGAACCTATTTTCGAAAGTCAGCCAATTATGAACATCCCTCTAGCCTACATTACCTTGGTATAGCTCCTTTACCGATAAACGTTAAAAGCCTTGTATTACAGGAGCGTTTCTATAGTACTGACACTGGCTCGTAGTGTTGAGTCTGGCGATTTGGGAAGGGCAAAATCGGGTAACTGAGTGATTCGATTCTGAATCATGTAATATGCTTCGAGTCGAGTGGAGTAAATGAATATCACTCATTATGACGTCATATCAGAATTAATATGTCAAAGTTCAAATATGTACCTCTTATGCCACCACAAAGAATATAATGCCTGTTATCCATCATATTAAAGAGACTTTGGTATTTTTTCGACCATACCAATTTCATTGCACTTGGTTACAATGTTGTGGATGATTATGATCATGAATCATGATCATGACTTCGGAAATGTGCTATTTGCAGTAACGTTCGTAGCTTGGTACTATATGCTTCGTATGTTACGATACGGCCATTCAAGGGTTCGAAGCTTCAACAGTGAAAATTAGTATCTAAACTATAATTCTCGGTAATAAATGAACTGTCGGTGGCGAAAAGCGTATAATTTCAGTACTCGAAACAATCGTCGTTTACTACTCGACTCAAATCATTACTCGGATCATTGTGCCCAGCCTTACTCGTGATCATTCAAAAAATGGGTTTTTATTTTTACTTCTAATCACGTGTAAAACTTACACGTGTGAGCAGTGCAATTTTTTGTAAACCAATCCGACGATTCCACCGTGATGTCGTACAGCGTATCTGACTCTAAATAGGAGACCTGAAATTCAAACGCGTTCAAGTACGACTATTATTGAGTCACAGAAAAGCACAGAAAATGTACCAAGCAGTCTCACAAATAATTCAGTGTTTCCAATGGCAAACGTGGTTTGCTTTGACAGCCATATACAGTTATATAGATAGTTTATACTTCGTCAAACCAAGAAAACGTACAAAAGAATAAATTCTGGTATGGATCCGGTGCCAACTAGTGACAGCGCGGTCTTCAGTCTCCCAAGGGAGTCTCATATGCAGCTACATAACCGTGAAAACAGATGCAGATAGTTTACTACTTCATCAAAGCAAATGTGTAAACGATCAAATTCTGGTATGGATCAGACGCCAACTAATGATCACAGGGTCGGGTCGTTAGTTCAGTCTCCAGGGAAAGTTTCTTAGACAGCTACATAGACATAGACATACATCGCGAAAACCCGATCACGGAAAATTTTTCCGTATTTGCGAAGCTCTTTCCAGAGAATTGCCGTGACCTCAAAAGAAATAATAGAGATGAACATAAAATTGACGTGTAACATATTTCGTAAACCGAACTTGAATGATTGCTTTTATTTGGCTGGCATGGCGTTCCTCCACGCGGGTTTGTATGTCCGTCATTTCGTTTGATTTTAATAGCCTTTTCTTCGTGTTCATCGAAATATAATCAGACTAAGAATGGCGGGAGTTGATTAGGACTGGTCATGGGTATTGATTTAAGTCTTGAATTGAAGGATTTTCATAATTTTGGTTTTTGCCTCAATCAAACACGTGAAAAGTAATAAATAAAAAGTGAAAGTGACTCAGCCTCGAAAAAGGAAGAGGAAAACCCGCAGTGCGTGAATTAACGTAGAGCTTCAAAGTTTCAGCAAGTTTTGCTCTAAAACCAAGTAATCTGAAAAGACAAGAATCAAAAGAATGATGCTTATTTTCTTAATCGGCAAGCCGATGGTTGATGGTGAATTCACGATTTTGTAACAATGGCGATCAATGGAAGGAGAATACTGCAGGGTTACAGGCTGCCTAGGAAGTTTTTTTTTAATTAGCTATCGCTGAGAAACCTTGTTGCCTAGTTATGGTATCAAACGTTATGGTAGAGTCTGAAGTTCAAAACCTTGAGCCATGCAGTCTCTCTCAAGCGACATTTTGTCACAGGTGGTGTCGAAGATACAGAGTGAATGTTTGACTTCTTTGCAATCGCGCGTGACTAAACACAGATGTAGTAACTCGGCGGAGATACATGTTTATGTACGCTATACATACACGACAAGAGCCATTGCTAAAGTATTTTTAGTTTCGGATTCGACGAATCCAACCGTAAATGAAAACATGGTATCGGAGACGTTACTACAGCTATTTACTGAATTCGTCATTTCAATGGCGTGACCGTACGTACAATAGTTCTATCCATCGTTTCCGTCATTGACACACCGTAAATACTAGTACGGAGCGGATCGTCAAATTCTCTGGTCCTACTCCGATACTGTTTTTTGAATCTCTGGTCCGATTCTGGTCCGATCGGCTCCTAGGCCGGATTTTAGAAATGAGCGTGATCGGTCCGTAAAACTCCGATAATAATTATCTACTCACTGGATGGTATTGAATATTTATTTAGAAATTGCAAATAGGACATTAAAACGCAAAGATCAAACCCAACCCTTATCTGAAGTATTAATGCCAACTTGGACTGACCATGTGGTTTATTCCCACGAACGTTTTAATAGCTATTGATTCGAGGGTGCAAGGTGGTGAGGCTGTCATACTCTTAGTAATAAGTACTGTTCCGACTCCGAACCGGCTCCAACAAAAATGAGAAAATCCGGCTGGATATCCAATCCGGCTCCAGTCCATGCTCCGCCGTAGTTAATACGCGTGAATTCATTCAAGTCAAATAACGGAGGTTTTGATAACATTTTGGGATCATGTATGCGATTAGGGAAGCGAAGGCCTTTAGAAATTGTGCTGATTGGGACCAACGCCAGTGTTTTCCGGAGGTCGACAAAGTGTTGTCACGGCCCGGCTTGAAACAGATACTCTGTAGTGCCCGTCTTATTCTTCAGTCAGATGATGTTTGCGCTGGAAAGAATTGCCTTTTAATCACCGGGCTGATTTCTCCTATTGGGTAATTTTGGCTCAAGTTGCGGCCAAAGGGTCCACGAGATGAAAAAGGTTGGGAACTACTGAATTAAGCGAATATGGGAACGCTTGTTAGCCTGTATATGTTCAAACGTTGGGAACTGCTGAATTAAACGAACATGGGAACGATTGGTAGCCTATAGATGTTCGATTCATCTATCGAAGTTCGCATTTGCAAAAGTAGCACTGCCAATCCAGAATATCACTCTTCGATAACAACCAGATAACACACTTACGAATTTTTTATTGTTTGTTGCGTCCTGCTTATCGATTTATATCATTTTATCACGCACAAAGTTGCAGATCGTTGCGCTGCGAATAGTGCTCATGCGGGGCCCAAGTTATCGTAGGCCCCGACTCGTGCCTATATTTGTCAATATGAATCTTGTACTTTGTTCATTATAATACGAAACATTTCAAGACATTCTTTGAGGTACAGAATTTAGAACACCCGTATACAATTGAATAATATGTGCATATAGAAATATACCCGAATATTTTGGGCTTAAACTCGTCCGGGGTATAGGCCAATCGTTATCAGCTAGTGGAGAATTGAAATATTGTATATCAGCAATCATATTTGGTGCTACAATTTTTGATAAACAATGTTCATGTGAATTTTCTACTAGTTGATGACGATTACCCCTGACTAGAGGTCGACCGATTATCGAGATGGCCGATTATCGAGGCCGATATTTAGAGCTTGCCCGATTGTCGATATCCGTCTATGAAGGCCGGTATCGCGGCCGATATTTTATATTTTAAAAAAATTAAAAATATTGGAAATTCAAGGCCCCGTGTTCTCAATCTCAAGAACTTGACGACGCAAAGGATAATATATGACAGATTCACCATTGTGGGACAAGTTTAATTTGGTGAGCATGCAGAGAAACTTTGCTTCCTGCATTACAATCTACCTTTTCCGAACTGATCGGCAATTCTGTATCATGTTTTGATTTTCCGGTTATCCCAAATTTCAACGAATGTTCACAATTAAGCAATGAGTCTTTTCGATTTCAGGTTTCTCGTTTGTTGTTCACCTTTCTGTGGAATGAACAAGTGCCATTTTGCCTAATATATAATATTTTTGGCGAAATTGTTCTCTGCTCCTTCCATATTAATATCGGCCTGTGATATCGGTTATCGGCCTTGTGAGTGTCGAAATATCGGTATCGGTATCGGCCTGTAAAAATCAATATCGGTCGACCTCTACCCCTGACTGGTGTTAGCCGAAAATATCCGTGTTTAGGTAAATACGAAGAAATGAGTATATTATTCAATTTACACGAAAATGTGGCCTTAACTCTGCAAGCTATTACGCGAAATGGGCGGTGTCGTCCCTGTCACTTACGTGCTTCAAAACGATATCCGTTGAAGTGTGAGCATGCAGTACATATACATGCGTGGCTTTAGCATGAGCCTTTTCAGCATACGACATTTCAGTTCACTGGTGCCAATTATATACACTCATATGCTCAAGGGTCGCATGCTTAACAGACGTTTTTCATTGTGTCGCATTCTTCTATTTCAGGCAACCTCAAGACATACCTGCACATAAGTCTCGTTGGTTTCCAAAGTGAATCCTAGTGTCGATATGTCATGGCGTGGTACGATACTGATTTTGTAGGATGCCGCGTTGTCAAGTCCTCGAATTCAACGATGATAGAAGAGGTGCTTTCGATTGTGACGTTTACTTCGCAAGCGAGGCCTATGATGTAACTAATTAACATACAAATCACTTATCTTGTCTTGCCTGCTCAAATGCTAACAAACAAGTTGGGGTCAGTGGTTTTACATATCGAAACTTCAATCCCGCAGGAGCTGCTAATGTAAAGTGTATTTGTAATTCATTTATCAGCAGCAAAATGATATCACGTTTACATTGCGTCAATACAAGTATAATGATTTGACAGGGAGGAACAGTTTTGTATTTTCTCTGACCGTTTTTGAGACATTGCGTTTCTAAGAGATTGTACAAGGTAAGGAAGCTTCATTTCTATCGGTACGCTAAAATATATATATTGGGAAAATATTGAGTATGCCACAACTTCCTAAAATGCTATAAATATGTTACTTACCAGGTGTTGTCATAAAAAGTAACTCGACAATGACGAAACAAGTCTGTCGTAACTGTGGCAAGCTGATCATTTTTACTATCTCACACTTCACCGCAACACACCAAAATTACATCAGGTAGAAATATTTAAAGCATCTTAGCATACTGATTCTGCAAATGAATAATTCTTGCATCAATTCTTCATCTGCTGATTATATTGGTAAAGTAAAATCACCAAACAATATGCCAACACATACAGTAAAAGACACATTTGATTTATAAACTTATTTCTTTGTGGGGACACGCGGTCGAATATTTTAAAGATCAAGATGGTCGTATTGATTCAGTGAGGTTAATGTCATTAGAATTTATCCTTCACATTATTTTGATTGCGCTGCTTTTTATTACTATATTCTGAGCTATGCGTAAATCGATTATTGCCAACTTTATCCTATTGTGAGCTCCTTACAGAAAATTTTCAAGCTCATGGTAACCCAAGTCATTGAAATGCGCGATTGATTTCACAAAGTCAAGCACTGAAAATCTATGTTCACCCGTGTCCTACTATACAGAGCGGAACCGTAGGCCTACCTGTATTTCGTATAGATCAGAGGTGGGCAAACTGCCGCTCTTTTAGCCTTTGACTGCGGCTCTTTAACGTGTGCACATGTATTGGTTTTTTCAAAAGTAACTTTCTTTTCCGAATATCGGCATTCACTGATTACATTGTTAGGTTGCCTAAAAACGCTACATACCAAATGTGGCTCGATTCCAGCAGAAGTCGACGCGGAGCCAGTTAAAAAAAATTAATTTATGATAAAAATTATTGAATTTGTGTCCAAATTTCACTGTCAACCCCATTAAATCGTTGATATTTCTACAAAAACGATGCAAAACAAAATTGACGCAATTCCAACCGGTAAAAGTGAAGTTACTTGATTTTTAACTGATGATTCTGGGAATTCTCCCCTTCGATCCTATTTTGGCAAATCCATAACTTTCAACTGCAATAACTTCGCTTCTGCTGGTTGAAAGCGAGCAAAAATTGTTACGAATCCTTGTTTTGGGCTACTTAACAATTTCGTGGGGTTGACAGTAAAATTTGAAAAATTCATATTATATTTATCCATTGTAGATTCAAAAATTTCATTTGGCTCTGCCTCAGTTTGTACCCTACTAGTTGTAATTGAGCCAAATTAGGTGTGCAGTGTATTTTAAGGCAACATAACAATTTAATCGGTGAATCCCCTTTGCCACGATTTACCAAACGATGACAGAGTTACGGAGAAATGAGATTACCGAGCTGAAATCTTCTTTTGAAGCTTGAAAGCATTTGAAGGAACTGCTCCGTACTGCTTTGACGTCACATCAGTCTGATTTCAAGCACCCGCGTGGAAACGCATCGTATCACCACACAATAATAAACTTCATTCGATAGCATACATTTGATTGTGACGTGATAAATGCGTATTTTCGAATTTTCGTGTTGTGGCTCGATTAAATCTAGATTAAACCCCTGGTATAGACTATATTGGAGTCTTTCGGTGCTGATTTTATTTGTATAGAAAATTTTCTTCGTGCATGGCGCCATTTAGCTTCACTGGATTTCTTGATTTTAATATGGATACATAAATATATAGGAAAAATATGCATAATATACGCAAATGAGTTCAACCGCATTAGAAATTATGAGAGAACGGCGACTCGATATCGCGTAAGGCATTTGAGATGCTTTAGTATCGGGGTGTGGCAGCGAGACTATTCGGAACCCGCATTATCCTGAAAAAAATACGCGAATACTACGTACACGATGGCTCTGTTGCGGAAGCGACCCAAATTTATACCCTTCGCGACCCGTACCTTATGAACCACCAGCGTAACCGACTATAATTATGACAAAATTGACAATGTTTGGCACGCATTGCAATTGGTAATATTTTGACAATGACATATTTTGGCAAGATGCTTACTAAAAGGTGGCGACCCCTGCTCTATATGATAAACAAGCAGATTTCACAGAGATCTCATCGAGCTTTCTTGTCCATCGAGAAACGCCGAAGACGCCGAATATCGCACCCATCTGCTTTCTGCAATCAAGTGCGGCCACTGGTTATAGTAGGCTTATATACCACAAGACAGTTCTTTTCAACCTGTGAGATGGTATACGCACTCGTGCCGACGAAAAAATGCAGTGCGGCTGACAAACGTGGTGCGGACGAGTGTGAATGAAAAACGTGAATATTTGTTACT
Source organism: Botryllus schlosseri (assembly GCF_051294905.1). Taxonomy (NCBI): domain Eukaryota; kingdom Metazoa; phylum Chordata; class Ascidiacea; order Stolidobranchia; family Styelidae; genus Botryllus; species Botryllus schlosseri. The sequence goes on along the minus strand of NC_137245.1, from coordinate 17,885,741 downwards.
TTTTCTGACGTGGAATAATTCAAATAAACTTGATAGCAAATTTAACTACGGTGGATCCCTGACTGTTCTCGTTGCGACACATTAGTAAGAACTTATTTGACTGACAACGCACCACTAATCGTTGCTTTTACAATATCTGTATCTCGCACTAACCGCAGTGAATTAATATTTTCGCACTACAAAAATCTGATTCGAAAGCTGGTGTAGAGCGAGACATATCAGCACGTCAGAGACTGCGACACGCGGCAAAAAGGACATGAAATTGACTTTCTGCTTTCTTGCAACAATTTCGTAATCACGGTTCGAATGGCACGAGGAATGAAGAGTGGATACTATCCAGTGGCGGCTCGTCCTATAGGGCAACTGGGGCATTGCCCCACCTAAAATTCTGTTCAATAACAATTCTTTACCATTTATAGACGCACACCTATCTATATAAACCGAAATCACAGCGAAAATCGTATATACTTCTTGTCCTTTCGCTTGTAAATGCCCATATATAGCGAAGTCTATGCGAAAATCGAATTCTCTTCTGTGTTTTCGCTTTGCGAATGCCTAGCCGGGGCTTGCCCCGGTAGCGCTCATAACAAGCTTTCACTGTCTATTCTCTCAAAACCGCGCACAATAAAGAAACGGTGATTTACTCTCTCCTATTCATAAAATTACCGAGCAACCGGGGCACGATAGCTCTGTGCCCTTAAGGTGTGATGTAACAATCGTATCTATAGCTGAACTCTGTTACCGTCATATGCGTTTAGTCGACCTTTGTTGGTATAGGTCGATTTTAATGGGGTTTCACACCATGAAAACTCTTGAAACTTGTTATGTCATGTCGTGATGGTGGTATTTAACACTGCCCCAAGTTTCAGGGTTTCTACTTAAAGTTTAGGGTAGTAATTCCGTTTCCGAAGTTGAGTGTGTGCTGATCCGTCATGTATCGCAAACAGATTTTACTCAAAAGCCGGTATTGGTATCCATTGGTTCTGACGGTGTTCAATACTGAGATCGGTTATGACATTTGGCACGGTAAATCTTAATGTTAGTATCGAACGCTGTACCAAGTTTTAAGTTTGTCACTGAACTGTGTTAGTGGTAATTTCGTTTCCTAATTCGAGTGAGAGCTGACTCGTCATTTATCGCTAACAGATTATACGCAAAGCCGGTATTGGTCTCTATTGATTTTAACGATGCTCCTTACCTAGATCCGTCATAAGCTTTTGCACGGTATGTCTTGATTTTAGTATCGAACGCTGTGCCAAGTCTCAAGGTTGACACTCAATGATTAGGGCAGTAATTTCGTTATCAAGGTCGAGTATGGTAAAGATGTGCTCCGATCTGACACTTTAGCCTACAACACATTGCGGATTTCACGCAAAAGCCGGTGTATCTGCGGTAACGTTAAGTGAGATGATGATATCATTCTCAGTTTGCATTCAAATATTTACTTTGATCGTATATTCTCCAATGTCAATTTCACCGTGAAATTGTGGCCTTCAAGCCATTTGCGTACAACCCCTCGCCACTTGATCAGCCTATTCCTCAGTAAATTTTACGCAAAATTCGGTGTTGGTCTGTTCGCATTAATTTTGACAGTGTACCATACCGAAAAGGGCCATGAGGCCACTTCTCGATAATGTCATGTAACAGTGTACCAAGTTTAAGGCTTTCATCCACGTATTTATTCGGTAATATATTTTTCAAAGGCGATTTCGCAGCAGACCTATAAGACAGTAATAAAAACGTATGTGTCGTGTTACAGTCTCCAGTTTCAAGGCCAAAATCTCTTATGCTGTACCGAGACCAAATTTCCGAGGCTGCTATTCTTAGTCCTTTACAATGATGTTTTGGATTCAATAGGACAGGCTCAATCTATGAGATAACAATTGCGTATCTGTCCGTATTCGTTGACCTTTCCAATTAGGCTTACGCTATCTCTCGAGTTATAGTCATTTCCATTTCTGCAGATAATTAGTCAGGTCTAATGCGAACATGAACCGTGTTGAATCTTTGTTCCGTACGCCGTTTACGCAGTTACCACACTTCAAGTCACAGCTCACCAGCGGACCTCTCGTGGCACATACGTTAAAATCACTGTTGCCGGGAAATTCATGTTACCGTACCATCATTAAGTTACTTGTTTACGTTGGAAAACGCCATTGTGACGTCATCTTGATAAAAAGTCGCTTGCAGCCCTTGCCCCACCACCCGATATTGTCACGAGCCGCCACTGATACTATCATTATAGATCCAAATTTGCATTAAGTTAATGTACTGTAATTTTTTTTTCAATAGTTCTCAGAGCATGGGTCGCAAAGGGTATTATTTTAGATTGCGAAGGCACCAGATCGATTTTCTGTTGATAGTTTGGACAATGGACATATCCGAACTCACTGAGTAAGATTCCATAGCCAATAAGCGAAACACGAAATGCTTGATCATGAAAATATGCCGACCTCTGTATTACACAAATTGATGGTTTGATTTCATGATAAGATTTTTCCTACATTACTGTGGCTCTGGAAAACACCGTCAGAGACCGTTGGGATGCTATTAATAGGGATGTGCAACGAGTGGCTCCGGGAATATGATGCACGGGTAATTCGAGGCCAAACCATTTCGCTCCGGGGCACATGAAGAGATGAAGTTTTGGCCAATATACATCTGGCAAAAGTATGACGCCTAAAAGATCAGCGGCGATGAGACCTTCGCCGAAATTCGCCGTCACTGGTTTTCTCTTTCGCGCGATTTCCTGTGGATGGTTTGAACATTTATGAACTCGCTGTGTTGGGTACTATAGCCAATAAGCGAGACATGAATTGGCGATAAAACCTTGGCCAAAATTCACCGTTCCCGGTTGGCCAAAACCTTCGATATTGATACATCCGGTCGTTGAAATGTTCGGCACCGAATAGTCCTGTCATTGCAATCTGAGTGCGACCCCCAGACGAAAGTAATCACCGAAATTTGAAATTGACAGACATGTTTCATAAAGCTGCGTTGCGCACAATTGTTGTCTGCATGTTCGCTGTGTCATACATACCCGTAAAAACGTAGCATAATAATATTTGAAAATGTATTCTTTTATATGTGTGAGGCTTGGGCCCTTGATTATGTGTGAGGCTTGGAGCGCAAGATTCCATTGAAAATCAGATGTGGTCACGCTCTAAAAATTTTAAGGACCACTGCTTCGTCGGTATTGGACTGCTATGAGCTTTCAAGTTTCAAGTTCAATTTTCAAAGTTTGTGCGGATAAAATATTTTTTGCAAAAAAATATTCGCGGATAAATATCTATCTGCCTGTGACTTATAGGATCTAATGCTTAGCGCAGGGGCGGTTTTTACTAGCCCGCGAGGTAATTCTCGAAATAAGTCAAACATTAAATTACCCTGGCAATTTATTGTGATCTTACAAGGCAAACCAAGAATTTTAAAAGCCTGATCGCGAAATAGAGGATGCTGATGTCTAAAATATCAGATCCTACGCATTGGCGTAGCCAGGGACCAGGCCCATTTTTCGTAGATCTTCGTATGTGATCATAAAGTAGAATATTTCCTTAAAGATTTATTTGACTTGAAATCTTTCTTACCATCTTCGCGCGATTTATTGTCAATCGATTTCTTGCTTTTAGTATTGGTACCCCCCCCCCCCCCCCCCTGTAAATTAAAAATTACAAAGCCGCCAATTTACAGAATTGAGTCTAACTAGAGTCTCAATTATGACAGAACGGTCGTCCAACCTGCTACTTCGCATCTGCACTTGCAGAAAGATCGTCGGCGATGAAGCCTTGGAACATAATGATAGACACATGTAAGCCGAAATCGTCCATATCGTTATGTCTAAGCGCCAACAATCCTGCCCTTGCGAAATGAGACCAGCGGTATACAGAGGCGGCCCACAATACATGCAAGTGACAATATTATTGACCGAACTCATTCATGGTTCGTAAATCAAATGTGGCTCTTCGGCCAAAAAGCTTGGCCACCCCTGGCTTATAGTATACATGTGCACTGCACACTTGTGCACAGCGAACACGCTGTTGCGTATAAATCAGTGACGTGCGGCGAGGTCCACGACTGGTGAGGCACTGACCCCCCTTAGATGCAGATTTACCAATAGATAAACCCAAACTAAATGGTAGCTGATTCAGTCGGCGACTTGTTTCTTATTATCTTAACACTCTTCGCACACAGGCTACGTAAGAAGCTACTATACCTATCCGAAAATGGACGTATAACTATGGAACAGCTACATCTGAAATTGAATGAATTTGCTCTGCGATGCATGTTGGCCGTCTAAACTACACGATTAATACTACACCCTCGGTTTGCGAAGTCGATACCGCATTGTACCACCGCGCTGCGAATTTCGGATTGTTAGCTAATACTGGGTGAGGCAAATCCATCATTGCATCACCTGGTCATTGTTTCTCTACGCTGTGATTTTACGTAAAAAGGCCGAATTTCACATTCCGCGGCGATTTTGATCGGGTTCTGGTGCTCTGACGTTATTAATGTTTCGATTTTCGGAGCAGTGCGACAATAGCATTCCATGAATATCGGTTTTTATCAATCATGAGCTGTTACTAATAAATTGCTCTATCGCAGGAGAGGCCTCGCCCTCTGTGCCTCACTTCCCCATTCCCGCTACATTTTTTAACAATGAACAAGCAAATTCCCTGGTTGTGGATGTTAAAATTTTTCTAAATTAGTCATTCATGGACATGGACGTCGATAGAAAATACCCGTAATTTTATTTGTGTTGAATGTTTCACAATATTCCAGTAAGTAATGAAATACTGTACACCACCTGCAGATCAAAGTCTGCCATTGCATGCATTCGCTATCAGGCAACTTCGATAATTACTTTACACGTAAAGCTACATGTATTCCGGTATGCCTATATAAAGTATATATGCTATGAAGATTATCAACAGAAACCTTCGCCCAAAGCTGGCCTCTCGTGAAATGATTTAAAAGTTAGAAGTCTTTCCGTTATGTAGGCTATTCAGATATATTAGTACATATATGCCTACTAAGGTTACCATATTTTAGGATCCGCAAAAAAGGACGCTTTTTATAAAAGAGGACTTTTTTTTGACATGTCAAAGTTGTAGAGCTAGGCGAAAGAATTGTCAAAATTGTTCACAAAGTCAAAATGTTTTTGCAACCTGCATTTCGTTTGTATCGTACATGTTTGAACTGTCGGTGATCTTATCATTCGTTTTACAGCTCGTGGCCTACTTAACATGCCTACCGTTGTAGACGGCCCATCGTCTGCTGATTGTGAATCATAAACGGTCAAATGAAACAAAGAGTTTGACATAGTGTTATGCACAAGCACAACGTACCGCAATATCCTAACTGAAGCAATACTGCGTGGGCATTGGTTCCTATATCACGACGCGCATGATGAAAAATTGTGATGTAGAAAACATTGTCAGAATGAAGCAACACGGCGTGTCACCAGCAGTCTGCGCACAACTTCAGCATTGCCAGCTAAGAACTGCTGCTGTTGAACGTTCTTTCTCCATTCTTTGCAAGCTACTAGTAGGGAGAGATACTTTCTACCCGAGAATGTAGGAAAGTATCTTTGGTTGTGATACAACAAATTTTTATTGTTTCTACGATGATGCGTGAAGTAACTCTGGACTTCTTCATAGGCCCAGATTTCGTTAAAATAAAGTTTTTTCAGGTAAAAATTTGTCAGTTTTTAAGTCAAAAAAGTATTTCCAGGCCAAACTACTTCATAAGGACACACAGTTCCAACCACAAATGAAGATAAGTAGTACAATTCTAACATTTTATGCGAAAACACCTAAGTTACGTACACGAGTCAAAACTTAGATTTTTTTAGGTGAAGTTGATCCGCCCTACAAATACCGAAAGTTTGATTACCGGTCTAAAAAACGGGTAATTTGAAAACTTTTACGGGAAACAAAAATTGTCATTTTTCTGACTCGACTCCCGAAAGAACCTGCTCGAACGTCCAGATTCCAGATATCGCGGCGGTTATGGCGTTTTTAGTGGTGTCTGTCCAATGTGAAAGAGAATAAAGGAGAACGAATTGCCAAAAAAGGCGACATTTGGGCGTCTCCGTAGGACATTTTAGATTTCCTGGAAAAGGAGAAAAAATCCCCCTAAAGGACTATGGACCCTAACGTATAGGAATACCCAATAATTACGACATTCCATTAGAAACGGGATCTGGAATCGTATTCGTCTACTAGGTGTTACCGCGAAATACAAGAGGTGGAACAAAGACGATACATCACAATTATCTGCAAAATTTCCGTGTGTTCTTTTTACTATACGCCGTGCGTGACTGCATTACTAAAAGTATCACTACCTGTACCTGCATCGGTGAAACAAAACAAGCTTCCATCGTGATATAGATGTCCGCCCAGTTTGTAACTCGTAACCGAAGACCAACCACTTTATACATCCTTCACTTATCGACTGCAATTCTTTTCGTTCGCTTTTAAAATATAGTTATAAATAGGCTAGATGACACACTGGATATGTGGTCGTCGACGAATTGGCACCCACGGGGCGGCTACAGGTACCTTCGTGCGCTGCAAATTCTTCATTCATCTGCGGAGGTCAATAGATTCACTCAACTCAAACATATGATTTGTGATGATGCGTCCGTCTGGACCTTCATGGGTTGCAGGTAATTATAGGCCCGCGTTAAGTAATGGCATAGAGCAGTGGCCGGGAACCTATGGCTCGTGAGCCATATATGGTTCTTTTGGGTATAAGATATGGCTCTTTGACATATTTTTAATATTGTACTTAATTTTATCGATATTGTAGCAACTTGTTTGTAAATTATCTCAACTGCTAAAATAATCATTCTTGTGGCAGCATAAACAAGGCTTTGAAAGGTCATGAGAGTAGCGTATCGATCCAGGGTTAATGGCGCGGGCCGAGATCGTGTAAATGTTAGGCGTACGGCTTCTAGATCGTCGTGGGTTCGATCCCCGGACGGGTCACACCAATGCATCGAAAACTCTTATCGGCAGGTATCCCGCTAGGCGCTCAGCAATCACGGAAAGCAAGGGGGCGAAAAAGAAACCGGGGCGCAGACTAGATGACCTCACGGCCGTATCGCAACTCTGTCGTAAAAGCATCTCGATGGTGCCGGCAAAAAAGAATATCATCTCTCTCTCTCTTTACCAAATCCTCACGTTTTAATTGCAGTAGCGCCAGCAACCGATATCCCTCGTGAATTCGATGTATAGCCGACATCGCTCGCTGCGTAATCTTGGATTGCACCACACGTTGGTTGATCGAAGAGAATAGAAGACATGGGGACGCCTATATCACAATCTAGTTTTCAAATACACGTTGTCTTCCTGATCCCCGCCGAGAAATAAACTGCCTTTGAAGTGTCATTCCAATTACAAATCCCCAATCACAAGCGACGCTTCGTTATATACGTTCTTCATTGATAAGTTGCTTTCTGGTACTGCCGTTAAAATGTAGGTGTGTAGTGCAAGTTTATGTTATCGCCAAATTGAGAAGTTGATCAATATTTAGATTTTCGGAATCAGTGCTACCGTTATATTAGATTAATATCAATTATTATAAATTCTGAGCTATTTACGATAAATTGCGCTATCACAGGAGGATTAGTAGCCTACCAGTTTTACAAAGAAAATATGGTGCCCACAACTAATCCCATGTAGTGAGTTCAAATTTGTACTTCCATGACGTCACGAATTGTTAATTGTGACGTAACAATTGATTGAGATGTATGGCTCTTTGGTAGCTAAAATGGAAAATATAGGGCTGACATGGATCTTCAGTCGAAAAAGGTTCCGACCACTGGCATAGAGACAACTAAAATGGTAATGTCGACAGAAAAGACACGTGAAAACTCCTGCGCGCGCCATTGCTTTCACGCGTACGATACCAAACTAAGAAAAGTACTTCCTTCGTGAGACGTACGTGATTTCAAATTCACATTTCTTCGCGGAGCGCATTATTTACCTTGCGGTCTGCAATTATACACTACCTCGGGCTCAACAAACATGTTTAAAAAAAGGCCCTAATTTAAAACGTGTTTTTTTTGTAAAGCCATGACGTCACGAATATTCAATTGTGACGTCATATGATATCGACATTTACAATTGAAAATATAGGGCAAATAATTTAGGGATGGTGTGAACGTGAGGTTCACGTTCGCGTTCTGTGTGTGAACCTCAGAAATTTAGAGGTTCACGGTCACAAACGAACCTTGGTAGGTTCTGCAGTGTGAACCTTTCATATAACACAATTTTCCACGTCCTTATAACATTTGTGGTTACAATTCATTGCATTTCAATTGCGGGTCACTCTGTGGATGACGCTGGCAGCATAAAAAAACAACACTAAACAAGCATGCACCTTGATAATCTCGAAACTTTTACTGGCTTTGTTACAAAAGTTTGCTTTCAGTTTGTAAATATTTAGTGACTGTCTGCTGTGAGCTTGACCCGCAATCACACAATATCAAGAGCGAAATACTCTACATGTAGGTATGGTCAGCGAATGATGCTTATTCAACCAATCAATGAAATTCATATAAAGAATACATCGTTGTCGCATGTAAAAAATCTCGCAGGCGTACGGGGACCATCTTGATTTGTGATGTTTATTGTATCATACAAAAACAAATTCGTGTTATTGGGGTGTTGGCTACGCCTGTATAACTTGTTAATGGGCTGGTATCGGTAGCATGTATAGAAACGCTTTCGTTACTCTGCTCAGTATCAATGTAGCAATACTCAGACGCTGAATACATATTCCGGTCTGGCCTAGACCGTTAAGGCGTAAGCCTGTATTCCCATGTAAGTCTTCGTCGATATTGTTGGCAAAGAGACGGAAGATATTGATGGGATTATTATATCATTTGATTGCTCCAGTCCAGTTGATTTGTTTGGCAACGTTTAAAAAGTCAGTATGTACTTCAGCATTATATTATGACATAATGTGGCCCGAGTCGTCTGTAGGTAGCGTGTTTTACATTAATACATCACTTCACTGAAATAAAGCGTTGGGATTAACAATATGACAGCATGTGACGTCATGAGGTTCACGTTCGCGTTCAAACAGAACCTTTCAAAAAGGTTCGCGTTCACACGAACCTGAACCTTTCAGAAGTTCACACCATCCCTAGAAATATAGCTCCTTTGACGAAGTATCTGTACTATTAATGTTGTACCGACTATTTCGAAGGTTCCAACCATCCCATATCGATAAACGGCGGCTACACCGGGTGGTAATTGTCCGTAGGTTCATGCAACATGTTTTTTGAAAAGTATTTACACAATTGTGGAATAATTTTACAACCTAATAAAACACATTTTTTTAGAAAGGTCTTTGTTTCAAATGCAACCCTAGGTACGGCTCTTCGTCAACGGTCATTTCGTGATCTAGACATATCAGTATCGAAGGATAATCGGGATAATATTCCGCACCATAGCAGGTTTAACATCCGAATAAAAGCATCCCGACGGTCTCAATTCCGTTCCCTCAGAATTTCGGCACTACGCGAGTCATTTCTGTTAAAGATTATTAGTTTATATTCTCTCATTATATTTTTGACAGACGGCGGGGGTATATATAACCAATAAATCACATTAACATCATGAAATCTAGTGGCAGTAAAACGCGCGTAACTTTGACGTTGAATAAATCTGCCGCAAAATATATATTTTATATTGATCTATACAAAAAACTTCGGGCCACCTTCGAGGTTGAATTTCCGAATGAAAATAGGAAAAGTGTGCTCCGTCACTCTAGAACTGCGCAGAAGTATTGCTGGTTATTGCAACTTGCAACTGACGTAACGTAACCCCGAAGATCAACCCCGAACTGCTGTATCCCTTGAGCGGCACACATACCATGCCCGTGTGAACCAGATCTTTTTGTAACACTACGACAAGCCGTCTCGTGACGTCACTCTACGACGACTTTGCTCCAAGTCGAATTCATCGTGTAAATGGGTCAATAAAGTCGATTCGCTGTGTAAATACGATGTGATTCGCATTAGTTGATGCAATAGCCGGTCGCTCGCTCATTGACTCGCATTGAAAATGGCACGAAATGAATTATAATGCGTTCATTTTACTTCAATTTAGGTTGGATTTTTTCCTTATGCGCAGCACAGATTTACTTTGATACCAACAAGCATAATTTACTATGGATATTTGGAATATTTTACCGGGATGCCAACAATAAATTTGCACAAGAATTTTGACCATCCCCTCTCATCTATATCAAGCAAGAAATTTTACACGGCAGAAAAGGATACTAGAATGCATTGTGCCTCTTCGCTGTTTGATTTAAATGAATCTATTTTATCTATATATATACTTTGGGCTACTAACATATTTGACTGCGACCTTTGTACTCAGCTCTATACTGAGTAGTTACTCAACTATCGAAAACTGTTGTCGATGTGCCCTAAATGAGCATGGATCGCGCAGCTCAATGCACACACGGGATAACTCGCGCTTCAGATGATCACTGAACGCAGTATGATCAAAGTATGAGCATGTTTATTATGGAACTTGTTATTTATATATCGGAATATAAAATATATGAACTTAAAAAAATATTCATATTAGTTACAGACACACTCACAACAGTAATTTGTTGAAACCATTTCAGGCGACTTAATCAACATAGTGGTATCGGTTAAGAATCACTGGGTTGAAGACTTTCCTCTTTGCACGGGGAGGCTGACAAATACTCTGACTGCATTGCTATGCTACCATAAACTACAATTATTAAATAGGATAGAATTATGAATAATAATATTAACGATGTACAAAATCGACATGAGATCCACAACAAAGATACTCGCAGTGAATTTAGATATTTCGATTTTAGAGTATCAAAAGTTCATGAGCGCCATACATAGCAATATGCCAACGTTATACATGATTACGTTGTGTTTACTAAGGCTAATGCATATATCGTCAATAGTATTTTTTTTAAACGCAATACACGCGTTAAAAAGACAAAGATATTGTAGTTGGAATACATCAGTTTTGATGGTTATGTTGGTAAGCATCCAATGATTACATAATCTGATGAAAACCTGAAGATTTTTACAGAAAACTGCAGCAGGTGAAGAGAGGTTTTATCGTCTTAGGTCGATAATTTGACCGTTTCGGAACAAACAAAACATTTTGTGGCTGAGAACTTAAATTCCAAATTGGATTGTGGCTAGACAGGCGAATTAACCTCGTAATTCGATTCATATAAAATAGTGTATATAAATAGCCGAAATTTGTATAACTATCGCCAATTCATTTTCTAGTAATTAAATCTATTGCGCCAGCCAGATTTAAGACCGATGTTGCCGAAGTTGAATCGGACGTATCTGAGAATTGAAAACGAAGCATTTGGATCTAATAAAAATCATGATTGGAACATATTGTATTATTATTCCATGTTGGAGTGATATTATGTGCTGGTAGCGTATAAGCCCTCGCAGTCCATATGGGGCGATATATAATCACTGAGTGGATGGAACCAACTTAGTACTGTAAAATGATGAGCGAACGTACGTTTGCGATTTGACTATTCGGAATCTGCATTCCGCAATCTCAGTTTGAGGTTTGTAGGTAAAGTTTATACGAAGAATAAGGCTTGCCTTGAGCTAATATACACTTGGGTCGAATTCTGAAATTTATGCCTATAGGTTAGCAGCAAAAATAGCCTGCATGATCAAAAAGCAGTGGAAAATGTAAGTGAACTCAAAATAATGAACCTATGTGCCCTTACTATAGCATTATTTGCGCATATTCATCTCGAACATTAATTTTAAATGTCGTCGACTTCATCAGTTTACGAACCAAATTCGCTAAAGGGCCGTCGTAGTTGATTCACGCTGTGAGTCTGCGTGATTGTCTCGAGGGACCCACCAAATGCGTCTCCAACCGCAACATCCCGTATTTCGATTTTCGTCGGCCATACCGAATGAAGTCTCCGCCTGCGGCCTTCTTTCTTCTCCACTCACGTGCCAAGACCAAGGACAGCAGAGCGGCGGTTTAGGCGCATTGTTTTCTTCAACTTGCTCATCACGGCCTTCCGACCGTGAGTCTGCGGATGTAGAATTCTCGTGACTTGTGGCTCTTGCTTGGTAACGCTTTCGGCGGTTAACATGCAGGACGTGTGTCCACGGGCAACATCCCGATTTGTAATTGTCGCCTCCCAGTGGCAATTCTTGGTCGGCTTCTTCTCCTTCTAATTGCTGAATCCACAAGACGGCCCGCCAGCACGAAAAACAGTCCGATGAATTCAATTGCTCTCTTTTTGTCACATCCAGCCGGGCGTACCAACGTTTCTGTCAGTAAAAAGATTAATGCACGCTAGCTAAATGAAATTGACTATAGCTCGTACTGGAGGGAAGGCAATTTGCTATCAATATCAGGATCTAACTGCACGAAGTCATGCACAATATGTATTCGGCGAGGGCAATATGTGCTGACCAGTTGGTTCCAGAGTCACGAAGTATAGCCCCATTCACCTTTTTCGGAATACTCGACTACGTTTTGTCTACTTACTTACTCAATTAGATACGTTGTTAGACTATTTCCCCTTTTACTTAATCGTTTATTATGAAAAACTACTTTATGCGCGCATGAAGTTTGTAAAGTGGGGGGAGTTTTGGATGAGTTTGCAGCACTTTTATATGTGAAATTGGCGTAACATCTGAGAGAAACCGCCACTGCTGTAACTCGTTGACAGAGTATATTTTCGAAATTGGCGCCCATTAGCAGTTTCATTAGTCATTAGTCTGCGAGGCCGCGATTACATACTTATGAAAGTATTTACTTGAGTAATTTTCACGTCTTTCACTTACTTCCTCTGTTTGAAGTAATTTTGACATGTCTTGGAAATAGCTATTTCTATTTGTAATTGGGCATAAACTCACGGGAACACTCCCATTTGAGCAATTTGGCATTAGCCACACTGACTATTTTGACCACCTTTGCTGACATTAAAGGGGTATTGCGCTCTAAAAATGATGTGGTCTCAAATTGAAGTCAAAACGAAAAAAAAATTGCCCGCAGCCATTTCCTTCAGAACGCCACCGTAATGGACCTGCAATTTATTGAAATTTCCACAGGACCTTCACGCTCCAGTTGCCGTGGCTGCGCGTCATTCCGTAACCCGCTACATGACACGATGTCTTCATCGTCGCACTTGCTCGACGCGATTAGGCAGTCAGGCAGAAACCGAATTTTAGATAGTTGTCAGCCGATGTTATGAAGGAAATATGTCAACAACTAGCTAAAGTTCAATTTGAGACTTTGAGATCATTTTTAGAGTGCAGTACCCCTTCAACTCGGTGCCTCCACTTATGGTGGTCAGCGCGATAATAAAGAACTAGACGGTAACGAACTATAGCTATTATCTCTAACCATCACTTCGAATAACCACCATCCTAATTCCAACACGCGGATAATGATCATTTTATCGTTGATCTAGCAAAATCTTCAATTTTATGCACCATAATTACTAAATCCAAGTCAAAATGTAGGTGAGAATTTGTGTTTTACAAACATTGCGATTCTAACGTACATTCTGATTTCAACCTAATATCATTCGAAATGCCATGTCTAAATTAGATGCGAGTCCTGCATCTTAATACCACCCGTGACCATATATCTCCAACATTCCAAATTAAATATCTGAATCCTCGTTTGCCTAATTGTCCGCAATACTGTCGCATGCGCAATACAAGCACTCACTCCAACCGTTATTCTATTTCCAGACGTATTCCACGATATCACATGGACAAACATGAATGCGGTATATATATAGTTGCTCTGCTATTGCTCCGCATGATAATTGTATTTCATCACGTGTTTCGTGACTCGAAATACTACACTTACCGTGTAATAGCGCGCAATCGCGAAGGCAATTACCAATACCAGGAGCGAACATACTCCAATCACTATCCACAGCCACACGGGAGGAGGAGTCGGAGGAGGTGGAGATGAAGCTGGCAAAAAAGATTGTGGTACTTCAGTCACAACCAGTCCTACACCTTGCACAATGCATTCTCAACTCACTGGTAACGGTTCGTTCGACGAAGATACCGGTACCAGCATTGTTTGCCGCAGCGAGCGAAATTCGATAGCTTGTACCGGGCTCCAGAGAATCAAAAGTAAGACTTGTTCCATTCGTCTCCTGTCGCGGGTGATTTGTTCAGTTTAACTGCTCTCAATCGATTCAAGATTGTATTTGCCAGCATCGACAGTGTCACCGCAGGCCGAGTATGCCATTCTTGTATTAACTGATGCATTCAATGCTCGTAATATTAATATATTTATCACCGTTACAGGTATAAACGGTGGATCTCGTCTAAAGGCTTTTCACGCCACCGGCCGAGATAAATTGGCAATGAAGGACATATAAAATATGTCATCCAAATAACATACCAGTGGCGGCTCGTGACAATATCGGGTGGTGGGGCAAGGGCTGCGAGCGACTTTTATCAACATGACGTCACAATGGCGTTTTCCAACGTAAAAAAGTAACTTTATGATGCTCACATGAATTTCCCGACAACAGTGATTTTAACGTAGGTGCCGCGAGAGGTTTGCCGGTGAGCCGTGACTTGAAGTGTGGTAACAAATGTTTTATTCATTTATTTTTTAACAAAGGATTATTTTACAAAATGTACGTGAACTAAGAATCGTCCCTATGCCACGAATCAAGTATCAGGTCATCCTTAGTAGCATGCGTTATGATTTCATGGTATAGTTATAGATTACGCAAATCGATAGACCCAAATTTTTCTAAGCCCGTCCGAAAGTGTTTCGTACACGATCCTGGTGTGTTACGACCACTGAGCTGGTGGTTACGACCAGAGATGGGCGGATTCCAAAATTTCGGGATCCGAATCTATCCGGATCCGGCTGGCAATTGGAAATTCATAGTCCAAAGAAATCCGGCTGGTGAATGTCCAGTTCGGAATCCGAAAAAATCCTGCCAGAACAATGCTAATTAATCATATCACAGCAAAAAAATCCGGCTAAAATCCGACCGTCACCCCAAATTCAAAATCCGGATCCAGTCCGGCCAGGTAAAAAAACATTGAAATCCTTCTCCGGCTCCTGAACCGGACTGTGGCCATCTCTGGTTACGACCAGGTGATAATAGGCAACCAAAACGTAGGCACCCGGCGTACGATTGGATCAATAGACTGGACAACTTCTAGACCTCTCATTTTCGCTCTAAAGACAACTGCGTAAACTACGTACGGAGCAAAGATTCAATACGATTCATGTTCGCACTTGACTTGACCTGACTCATTCCAATGACTAGAACTCGAGAGATTGCGTAAGCCTAACTGGAAAGGTCAACGAGTTCGGACACATACGCAATTGTTATCTCATAGATTGGGCCTGTCATATTGAATCCAGAACATCAATTTGAATGGTCTTTGAAGAACTAAGGACAGCAGCCTCGGAACTTCGGTCTCGGAACATCATAGGACATTTTGGCCTTGAAACTGGAGACTGTGACACAACACATACGGCTTACAGTCTATAAGTCTGCTGCGAAATCGCCGTTGGAAAATATACTAATCAATAAATACATGAATAAAAGCCGTAACTTAGTATACTGTTACAAGAAATCATCGAGAAGTAGCATACGCAATCTTATAACCCATTCCGGTATGGTACACTGTCAAAATCAATACAAACAGACGAACACCGAACTTGGAGTAAAATAGATCGAGGAATAGGCTGATCGAATGATCAGCTGTTAGCCGACATCGAAAATGAAATAGCTATCGCATTTGACAGGGGATTGTAAGCAAATGGTTTGAAGGCCACAATTTCACAGTGAAATGGACATTGGCGAACATAAAATTATGTGAATATTTGAATGCAAACCGAGAATCTTGGTCAGCTGTTTCATGCGATCATCGAGATATACCATTGGAAATATCATCACCGATCTCGTTATGGAACGCAGACTATAGATTAGCACAGACCGACACCGGCTATTGCGTGAGATCCGCAATGACGTAGGTAGGCTAAGTATCAGATCAGCGCGCATCTCTACCATACTCGACCTCGAAAACGAAATAACTGCCTCAATCATTGAGTGTCAACTTTAAGACTTGGCACCGTGTTCGATACTAAAATCCAGACATACCGTGCGAAAGCTCATGACAGATCTAGGTATGGAACATCGTTGAAATCAATAGAGACCAATAACGGCTTTTGCGTAAATTTGTTGGCGATAAATGAAGAGTCAGCTCTTACTCGACTTTGGAAACGAAATTACCACCCACATAGTTCAGTGACAAACTTAAAACTTGTTACAGCAGTCGATACTAACACTTATCGTGCCAAATGTCATGACCGATCTCGGTATAGAACATCGTCAAAATCAATGGAGACCAATACCGGCTTTTGAGTAAAATCTGTTTGCTTTACTATGTACATGATAGATCAGCACACACTGAACTTGGGAAACGGAATTACTACCATTATCTTCAAGTAGCAAGCCTGAAACTTGGAGCAGTGTTAAATAGGTCAAAGGTCAAAATCGACCTATTCCAGCAAAGGTCGACTCAACGCATATTACGGTAACCGAGTTCAGATATAGATACGATTGTTACATCACACCTTCGGGGCGAGCAAGCATATTTGCCCCGGTTGCTCGGCCATTTTACGAATAGGAGAGAGTAAATCACCGTTTCTTTATTGTGCGCGGCTTTGAGAGAATAGATAGTGAAAGCTTGTTATGAGCGCTACCGGGGCAAGCCCCGGCTAGGCATTCACAAAGCGAAAACACAGAAGAGAATTCGATTTTCGCAGAGACTTCGCTATGTATGGGCGTTTGCAAGCGAAAGCACAAGAAGAACGCGGGTTTCGCTGTGATCTCGGTATATATTGATTGCTGTGCGTCTATAAATGGTTAAATTGTTATTGAACAGAATTTTAGGTGGGGCAATGCCCCAGTTGCCCTATAGGACGAGCCGCCACTGTAAACATACTACAAACGTGTATAGATCAATCGTTTATATGGGTGTATATGATCGTGATTCGTGATGTTGTAATGTTTGTGGATCGTTAACTAGGCTATACATCATATAATAAACTATATCTAGGCAGTTTAATTGAATCTGTTACGTAACGTTTTCATTGTAACAGGCCAGGCGAGCGCACTTTATAACAGTACGAACAAAGGTGTCTGAAATCGGTGAAAACGGTTAGCTATTATTCCGTGGATCAACAAATATTGTTTGTAAATGACAAAGACTCAAGATCAAGGAAGAGGAGTAGTACAAGGTGCAGGCAAAATTTATATGACAAAAAGACATCCATTAATCTTGGAAGCAGGTTGGTATTTGTCTAGTAAAGCCTGAAACTTGATAGACCATTACGATATCTCGACATTCGGGCTCACCACAAGATACTTGAGAAACGAGGACGAGGTGTGAAGACTCCGATTTATGATTGTTCTAATCTCCAATTATACTATACCAGAAGGTGTCGCTTATTTATGTTGATATCGATAAACATGACGGTAGCTTTAGCACGCCGCGTCCGATGCTGCAGTATTTGCAAACCTGGAAGGGCTTGTCACTGTCCTGGCTTATAGCTATCTCACCTACTATGCAATAAGTATACAGGGAGTCGGTTATGTTGCTTGATGTTTGGGGGGACGAGAAACCAATGATACATAATGGTAAGACACTGTACACCTCGATATCGGTATTGAATCTGGAATTATACTACCAAATAACGTCACCTATTCAATTAGATATCGATAAACTTGCCTCTCGCCCTACCTCGCGCACCGGAAAATTTCGTACGGATCGTTTCCTTCTGCTAGTGACCAGGTCGAGCAAGGCGACGTACTTTGTTGATCCTCTGGCTGGCGACCACCGGGCGGTCAGCGAATTGGTAAATACCGAAATTTCAACATCGTTGAGTTGTGAAGGTACTGAATACACAGTATAAAATCACTGAATTGTGCGTCGAATAAACCCACTAACCCAACAATGCCGGAATTCCATCAATTATCGTGAACTTTTCGCAACCCAGCCTGCAATCCTGTTCCGTTTCGCCTAATTGGTTTTTATGACCGAGCATGGTCAAATTTAGTGTCAAAGTAGGCCTATGAGATAGTAAGTTGCAGTATGTATTGTGGAAAATCCGGGGGGGGGGGGAGATATTCGAAAGTCGCGACTGTTAAATGTATTGCTGCATCATCCATTACAATACTATTTACCACGAACTCATAACGCGGAACTAGCGTTATCTTGACTGTATCCTCAATTAACGTCTCCGAAATTAAGACTTTCACAAATAACATGATATAAACCGTAGGCGATGGAGGATCGATGAAATCTTGAACCCGTGTATTTATATTAAAAACTAGTTGCGACAAATATCTGATGAAAAATGAACGTAATGATACTGAGTTGCCCTACAAGCACATTAAAATATAATCTAATCGAACAGTTACCATTTCTAGATTTGTAACTCACGTGTATATACTGTTTTGCATGTGAAATTTCCTGGAGGTGCCACGCAATACAGTATCCGTAGGCAAAATTGATGCGACCGACCATAATCCAAGCCAGTTACGTTGTAACTAGTCCCCGTGGTGCTGTAGCCATTGAATGGAAAAACAGTAACATAGCATCGAGAAAACCGTATTATAACTTATGCCAATAAATGACTTGTATCGTTACAATCGATTCAAGTTGATACTGCAATCTCGAGCCACAGATGTATTACATTACATGATATGAAGCAGGGAAACCGAAAATCTTTCAAAGACTTGGCTAAATCAGGATTTTGGTAGCGTGAAAGTATCTACGAATAGTTGGTAAATTGGCAAATAAATCGCACAGATATGCGATTATGCGTGAATTTAAATTTAGGGCGGAAAATGCACTGTGACTGCTTCGAGTGTAATTAGAAAGAGAAATGTTTAAAACACGAGAAGGCACTTCGAAAATGTAGATTGTAACGGGGCGTCGCAGGCCTACTATGTTAGCTGACCTCGTGTGATAACTTCCAAATTTGGGCTGATTCATCATGACAAGTTACGCAGAATTACCATAACGATGATATAACAAATATATAAATCTTTTTCGAATTATTATTTCGTGAGTCCCACTATTCTTGCGATTGCGCGCCTAGGAGTGGTGTAATATATCCGATGACCGAATGCATATATATATATATGTATGCATATATATTGCATATTTGGATTATCTAACAATATCACATGAAGGATATGCCTACTCTTAAAACTAATCTAACGCAGTAAGTGATAAAAGTGGAATAATTAAGTCGCCCATCCACATAAAATATTCACTCCAAGCTATATATATGACAAGGATAGGATGAGCAATAGGCCATGAAGACAAGTCTTTGAGTCAAGCGTCAAAATTGACATTTATCACTGGCATTACCACTCATCTGAACCATCTGAGTTGATCTTGAAGTAAAATGTTACAAATTGGCATTGGTTGTCTGCATTGTGAATATGGGGAAAAGACTACCCCCTCCGTGAGCCATATCCGGAATGTGCCTCATGACAAAATTGGCCTCGGCAGTTTTTCACACAAACATTGGATTCCCAACTACAGTGTAAATGGATTGATATGATATAAGTATAGGACTTGTAATTGATCTCACTTGTATTCCTGTGAGATATTGTACTCCGTTCCGCTGAATGCAATGGAAAATGCGATTCCGGTGTATTCCTTATTCCAACGAATGCCTATGGATGAATTGCTAGCATGCATTTGAGACGGATTTGGCGGAGAAACTTCACCTGGTGGGTTGAAATGAATGCGTATTACTATGCGCTATATGATGAACCAGATCAATGAACTTATGATAGGCTTATATTAACAATAACTCGACTAGCGGTGACACCATAAACCAGTGCTTCTTAACCTTTTTTCCTCCAGCGCCCCCTTTCAAAAATTATCGTGCTCCAGCACCCCCCCAACCTCATATTGTAAGGAATGTAATAAATGCAATGAGTAAGAGGGAGGGCCGTAACAACACTTCGTCAACCCCCGTGAAAACGATTGCCTTGCGCACCCATAGCGTGATAAACCAAACTTCTGAGGGCTTCGCCCCCAATAACCCCGCAGCGTGATTTCGATGGTCAGCAAAGTTTGTGCGGCCTGGTCGCCCTAGGTACCAAAATTTTATATGATGCATGAATAAACAGGTGGTAGTACATATATAAGCCGCTATAAACTTCTTATCCTCTCAGCTCAAGAAATCAGATTTACCAGTAGCGCCGAGTGAGCTGTTGTAAGGGCAAATAAAGGGCACGTAATTGATAATTAAACATATTCGGGCGTGCCCGTAGATACAATTAATTCGTTACCAGGGCCGTAACAGCACTTCGTCAGCCCCAAAAAAAACGGTGGTCTTGCCCCCCCCCCCCCTTCGGGTGATAAACCGACCGCCCCCCCCCCCCCCCATAACGTTGTTCGCTTTTGCCACAAAATCAGCTGTACTGTTTAGCGAGCCAGTACGAAGCGCGAAAACTTTCGTTAATTCATGATAAAATCGGTCAGTAAGATCGGGAATTGCATATATATTGCTATCATTTTCTTGTCCTCTCTGCTCACGTTACCAGATTTACCGGTAGAGCTGAGTGAGGTGCAATGTTCCCTCTAAGCTGCGCACATGCGGTCTCTGCGCACAGTAAATCTACGTTGCTCACAACAAATCCGAAGTTATGACCTTTTTTCAGTCGTTACGCTATGTTGTCCAAGGGTCTGCGCAGTGAGTGTGCGCAGACTCGTCAAAACGTAGAGCGAACATTGTGAGTTGTCTTGGAAACTGTAGGGCTCGCAACTAATAATTAGACATATTCGGGCGGGCGAACCCGTTGGTATGACTTCGTTGCACGATGTTATTTCGTGACCTCCTGTCTGCTATATCAAAAATTATAGAATCGCCCAACAGAAATATCTAGTTTTAGATATCACTGTCGCCCAATCGTACTAAACTAAAAGACGCACACGATTTCAAATTGGTATTTCTTCACTGGCATATCATTTTTCCCTGCCAGATGGAATTCGTCTTCTGGGGTTCAAATTGCCAAGACAGGGACATTCGGTGCCAGTCATTTAGGCGCCCATGGACAATTAAACCTATATGTCTTTTGTAGGCTATATATAACGAAGTTTTCAGTGTTCATTTGCTCTGAATACTCATTAAGGATATGTCCTACCACCACATCATCTACTGCGAAGCCATTTTTCTCCAGCGCCCCCATACCGCCCCCCTGAGCCCAGCGCCCCCCATATCGCCCCCTGAGCGTTTCCGCTCCCTTCAAAATCACCAGCGCCCCTTGGGGGGCGCTGGAGGAAAGGTTAAGAACCACTGCCATAAACGAAAGACTCTTGCTAGGTGATCTATGGTAAAAGTTATAGAAAACTGCACGTATTGATTGAACGGCGGTGACCATATAGCTGAGTGATTCGTGAATGGGATGAGAGATTTAGTTCGGTAACCAGAATCACATACCGGTTCGCCATCATCGCACGTCAACTTTTTACGAGACACTGTTGGATTCATTTCGTGTATCTTGACAGGTGAAAATACATATATGTATACCAGTTGCGTTATGTCAGTGGGCAGGACGTGCTCTAACCTGTCTTAGGATGATGGTTATGGCTATATTACATAATTTCCTTCGTTTAAGTCGCGATGTATCTATGAAGCCGGTCAAATATCCAAACCGACCACACTACTGATGACGACGCATGACTGTATCATTGTATCATGTAACCAACCTGTTGAATTCGACTCTTCGAACAGGACCTCGTCGGTATCATCCCTGATAACTTCGAGAAAGTAGGAGTTCCCGGGAGGAAGATCTTCAAATATTGTTGACTGATCGGATATGGGCATTGATATGAAGTCACCTTAATGATCAATTCAGTGTCAATTGATAGAGAAAGACATACGAGTATGATAACTCACCATCTCTATCTTGGCATGCCTGCGTGGACAAGACGGAGGACGAGCTGGCGAGATCAATTCTTATGGTAGCTCCCGATATCCAATTAGTCGCTACTTGCAAGGTGGTTGAATCGAGAAGTGACGTGTTGTATAGGAACGGATTCTCGTAACATTGCGTTTGGTTCCCAATATATCCTATGTCGCAATTACATATGTAGCTTCCTTCGGTATTATCACATGAGGAATTCTTATGACATTTGTATGTCCCGGCATTGCATTCATTGATGTCAAGACAGCTCGTTCCATTCTTCTCAAATCCGGAATCACAATCGCATTCGTAACTTCCAAATGTATTGTTACAAGTTGAGTTTTGAAGACAAATATACGTTTCGCTTGTGCATTCGTCGATATCATCACATTCATTTCCGCTCTTACCAAATCCTACATTGCAATCGCATCCGTAACTTCCAAATGTGTTGTTGCAGGTTGAATGTCGTGAACAAATATACGTTTCCAGTGTGCATTCATCAATATCATCGCATCTTGTTCCATTCTTTTCAAAACCAAAATCGCAATCGCATTCGTAGCTTCCAAATGTGTTGTTGCAAGTTGAATTTTGAGGACAATTGTATGTTTCCAGCGTGCACTCATCAATATCATCACAGTTTGTTCCATTCCTTTCAAATCCAAAATCGCAATCGCATTTGTAGCTTCCAAATGTGTTGTTGCAAGTTGAATTCTGTGGACATATAGACGTTTCCATCGTACATTCATCAGTATCAACACATTCGGCTCCATTCTTTTCAAATCCGTAATCACAATCGCATTCGTAACTTCCAAATGCGTTGCTGCAAGTTGAATTTTGAGGACAATTGTACGTTTCCATTGTACATTCATCACTATCATCACATTTTGTTCCATTATTTTCAAATCCTGGATCACAATCACATTCATAACTTCCAAATGTGTTGTTACAAGTTGAATTCTGTGGACAAATAGACGTTTCCATTGTACATTCATCAACATCATCACATTTTGTACCATTCTTTTCAAATCCAGATTCGCAATCGCATACGTAGCTTCCCAATGTGTTGCTGCAAGTTGAATTTTGAGGACAATTGTACATTTTCAGAATGCATTCGTCAATATCATCACATTTTTTTCCATTCTTTTCAAATCCAGAATCACAATCGCATTTGTAACCTCCAAGTGTGTTGTTGCAAGTTGAATTTTGAAAACAATTGGTCGCTTCCATTGTGCATTCGTCAATATCATCACATTCAGTTCCATTCTTTTCGAATCCAGAATCGCAATTGCATTCGTAACCTCCAATGGTGTTGTAACAGGTTGAATTATTACGACATTCGTATGTCCCAGCCTCGCATTCATTAATATCAAGACAGCGTGTTCCATTCTCCCCAAATCCATAATCACAATCGCATACGTAGCTTCCAAATGTGTTGTTGCAGGTTGAATTTTGAGGACAATCGTACGTTTTCAGAATGCACTCATCAATATCATCACAGTTTGTTCCATTCTTTTCAAATCCAGAATCACAATCGCATTCGTAACTTCCAACTGTATTGGTACAAGTTGAATTTTGAGGACAGTTGTAGGTTTCCAGTGTGCATTCAATAATATCAACGCAATTTGATCCATTCTTTTCAAATCCAGAATCACAAATACATTCGTAACTTCCAAATGTGTTGAGGCAAGTTGAATTTTGAGGACACTTGTAGGTTTCCAGTGAGCATTCAATAATATCATCGCATTTTGTTCCATTCTTTTCAAATCCAGAATCACAATCGCATTCGTAACTTCCAACTGTATTGGTACAAGTTGAATTTTGAGGACAGTTGTAAGTTTCCAGTGTGCATTCAATAATATCATCGCAATTTGTTCCATTCTTTTCAAATCCAGAATCACAATCGCATTCGTAACTTCCAACTGTATTGGTACAAGTTGAATTTTGAGGACAGTTGTAAGTTTCCAGTGTGCATTCAACAATATCATCGCAATTTGTTCCATTCTTTTCAAATCCAGAATCACAAATACATTCGTAACTGCCAAATGTGTTGAGGCAAGTTGAATTTTGAGGACAGTTGTAGGTTGTTTCCAGTGTGCATTCAACAATATCATCGCAATTTGTTCCATTCTTTTCAAATCCAGAATCACAAATACATTCGTAACTGCCAAATGTGTTGAGGCAAGTTGAATTTTGAGGACAGTTGTAGGTTGTTTCCAGTGTGCATTCAACAATATCATCGCAATTTGTTCCATTCTTTTCAAACCCAGAATCACAAATACATTCGTAACTGCCAAATGTGTTGAGGCAAGTTGAATTTTGAGGACAATTGTAAGTTTCCAGTGTGCATTCAACAATATCATCGCAATTTATACCATTCTTTTCAAATCCAGAATCACAAATACATTCGTAACTGCCAAATGTGTTGAGGCAAGTTGAATTTTGAGGACAGTTGTAGGTTGTTTCCAGTGTGCATTCAACAATATCATCGCAATTTGTTCCATTCTTTTCAAATCCAGAATCACAAATACATTCGTAACTGCCAAATGTGTTGAGGCAAGTTGAATTTTGAGGACAGTTGTAGGTTGTTTCCAGTGTGCATTCAACAATATCATCGCAATTTGTTCCATTCTTTTCAAATCCAGAATCACAAATACATTCGTAACTGCCAAATGTGTTGAGGCAAGTTGAATTTTGAGGACAATTGTAAGTTTCCAGTGTGCATTCAACAATATCATCGCAATTTGTACCATTCTTTTCAAATCCAGAATCACAAATACATTCGTAACTGCCAAATGTGTTGAGGCAAGTTGAATTTTGAGGACAGTTGTAGGTTGTTTCCAGTGTGCATTCAACAATATCATCGCAATTTGTTCCATTCTTTTCAAATCCAGAATCACAAATACATTCGTAACTGCCAAATGTGTTGAGGCAAGTTGAATTTTGAGGACAATTGTAAGTTTCCAGTGTGCATTCAACAATATCATCGCAATTTGTACCATTCTTTTTAAATCCAGAATCACAAATACATTCGTAACTTCCAAATGTGTTGAGGCAAGTTGAATTTTGAGGACAGTTGTAGGTTGTTTCCAGTGTGCATTCAACAATATCATCGCAATTTGTTCCATTCTTTTCAAATCCAGAATCACAAATACATTCGTAACTGCCAAATGTGTTGAGGCAAGTTGAATTTTGAGGACAATTGTAAGTTTCCAGTGTGCATTCAACAATATCATCGCAATTTGTACCATTCTTTTCAAATCCAGAATCACAAATACATTCGTAACTTCCAAATGTGTTGAGGCAAGTTGAATTTTGAGGACAGTTGTAGGTTGTTTCGAGTGTGCATTCAATAATATCAACGCAATTTGTTCCATTCTTTTCAAATCCAGAATCACAAATACATTCGTAACTGCCAAATGTGTTGAGGCAAGTTGAATTTTGAGGACAGTTGTAGGTTGTTTCCAGTGTGCATTCAACAATATCATCGCAATTTGTTCCATTCTTTTCAAATCCAGAATCACAAATACATTCGTAACTGCCAAATGTGTTGAGGCAAGTTGAATTTTGAGGACAGTTGTAGGTTGTTTCCAGTGTGCATTCAACAATATCATCGCAATTTGTTCCATCCTTTTCAAATCCAGAATCACAAATACATTCGTAACTGCCAAATGTGTTGAGGCAAGTTGAATTTTGAGGACAATTGTAAGTTTCCAGTGTGCATTCAACAATATCATCGCAATTTGTACCATTCTTTTCAAATCCAGAATCACAAATACATTCGTAACTGCCAAATGTGTTGAGGCAAGTTGAATTTTGAGGACAGTTGTAGGTTGTTTCCAGTGTGCATTCAACAATATCATCGCAATTTGTTCCATTCTTTTCAAATCCAGAATCACAAATACATTCGTAACTGCCAAATGTGTTGAGGCAAGTTGAATTTTGAGGACAATTGTAAGTTTCCAGTGTGCATTCAACAATATCATCGCAATTTGTACCATTCTTTTCAAATCCAGAATCACAAATACATTCGTAACTTCCAAATGTGTTGAGGCAAGTTGAATTTTGAGGACAGTTGTAGGTTGTTTCCAGTGTGCATTCAACAATATCATCGCAATTTGTACCATTCTTTTCAAATCCAGAATCACAAATACATTCGTAACTGCCAAATGTGTTGAGGCAAGTTGAATTTTGAGGACAGTTGTAGGTTGTTTCCAGTGTGCATTCAACAATATCATCGCAATTTGTTCCATTCTTTTCAAATCCAGAATCACAAATACATTCGTAACTGCCAAATGTGTTGAGGCAAGTTGAATTTTGAGGACAATTGTAAGTTTCCAGTGTGCATTCAACAATATCATCGCAATTTGTACCATTCTTTTTAAATCCAGAATCACAAATACATTCGTAACTTCCAAATGTGTTGAGGCAAGTTGAATTTTGAGGACAGTTGTAGGTTGTTTCCAGTGTGCATTCAACAATATCATCGCAATTTGTTCCATTCTTTTCAAATCCAGAATCACAAATACATTCGTAATTGCCAAATGTGTTGAGGCAAGTTGAATTTTGAGGACAATTGTAAGTTTCCAGTGTGCATTCAACAATATCATCGCAATTTGTACCATTCTTTTCAAATCCAGAATCACAAAGACATTCGTAACTTCCAAATGTGTTGAGGCAAGTTGAATTTTGAGGACAGTTGTAGGTTGTTTCGAGTGTGCATTCAATAATATCAACGCAATTTGTTCCATTCTTTTCAAATCCAGAATCACAAATACATTCGTAACTTCCAAACGTATTGTTGCATGTTGAATTTTGTGGACAAACCTCCGTTTCCAAGTCACATTCCACAATGTCATTGCATTCGTAACCATCGCCTGAAAATCCAATATCGCATGTGCAGTGAAATCCAGGATATTCGTTGGAATTTAATTCCGAGCAGGTGGCGTTCATACCGCAGTTTGATGAAGAGCATTCATTCTTGGTGCAAACCGTTCTTTGATTTCTTGTGAATCCGAACTCGCAATCAGAGAACGAGAAGCCGTTGATGTCTTTATAGCATATTTCATTGACGAGTGATTCGTTGCATGCCGTCAATGCTGTATAAGATATACGCGACGTCAGTTCCAGGATATTTATTTTTCTATATGAAATATACAGTATGCTATTTCAACCCTTCCATTGCAAATAAGCAAAATATCTGCGCGTTATAGACTTTGCATAATGTGGAATTTCCTGAGACACATAGAAAATAGTTTCAAATGTGAGAGTCCTCTGACTCCTGGTCCCGACCAGTTACAAGCACCCTGTTTCAAGATTTCACTCATGTGTCTTTAGAAACATTTGATGACATGCAGTGAGATTTAGCATTGCGCCAAACAATCTAATCAAATCCTTCATATATTTCCGTCATTAATTGTAATCGAAAACGTTGAACTGTAATAAACTTTCAACATGAAAAGTATTCTTCATTAGCACCAATGTGTTTACATAATACAATGTGATAGGCTGATTATTTTCCTGACATTTAATCAGGATGAAGATAGACTCGTCTATTTGACATTTGGAATAATTATGAATTACATTGTGCATGATATTTAAAAGCGGCGGGACAAACCCTGGTGCTGAGTTTGACACCCCTGCGCTGGGGTAAAAGTTGAGAACCGCTGTGCTAATTAGTAGGGATGGTGCGAAACGTGATATATTGCAATTTTTCACGTCAATATAACATCTTTGGTTGAAATTCATTCCATTTCTACTTCGGGCCACTCTCTGCGTGGCTCTGGCTGCATGAAAAGAATCTCAGCAGCTAGAAATATTCAGTTTTCCTATGTGAATGTTCAATGACTCTCTGCTGTGACCCGCAATCACACAACTTCAAGAACGAAATACAGTATACGTAGATAGTCCACGAATGAGGCTTATTCAACGAATTCAACGAAATTTACTATACGTGTAGCTAGCTATTGTGATATGTTTATTGTATCATAAACACCAAATCCGTTTCATAGGAGTGCTGGCTAGTGTATAACTAGTTGTTGGGTAATATCTGTAGGAATTATAGAAACCGTTTATTTTCTTCACTCTGATCAATATCAATGCAGCTGCTGGCACATTGTCCAGTCCAACCGATACTGTTTAAGGCGTAAGTTTTTATTTCCATGCTAGTCCTCGTCGAAATTGCTGGCAACGCGACGGAAGATATAGATTTTATGAAATTATTATAGCATTTGATTGTTCCAGTTGATACATTTGGTGATGCTTAAAAAGTCAGTCTGTACTTTAGTACTGTGGCATAATGAAGCATGAGCCGTCGCTAGGTATCGCGTACAATCTGCATTGCACATTAACATTTTCATATTGAAATGAACCCGATTATTTTCGGCTGACACTCGTCAGGGGTAATCGTCATAATCGTAATAATCATTATAGAACAGGGGAGGGCAAACTTTTTAGCTTGCGGGCCGCAGCCAACATCTGAATCCATTCGCGGGCCGCACTATATAAAATTGGCATTATAAACCAAAACGCAATATTGGTATTTTATTATATAGTGAGGACATGGAGATAATACATATGTTTATTTAAAACAATCCAAACATTGCTTTGATGATATCGTACACGCGTCAGAAACAGTGGCGAGATTTCACAGGCTGGTCGACCTCAATAACCAATTTGTCAAACTATAGAGATGAAAGTCGGTTGTCCCGATTCTTAGAACGGGATTGAAATTTTAATCTGTGAGTAGCGTTCTGTTCATACATTTACTAATTTCACTTTTGGTTCAGTTCCAGCCCAGGACACACAATGCTGATAGCACCATAACCATGTTAGCTTCAAACACGCTTCTACTACATAAAATATAAATACCCTAATTATACGCATACAGAGAACGAATCTACCTAAGACACGCGCGAATCGTTTTTTATATGCATGTTCTGACCTAGAGATAGGCTTTATTAAACTTATTCTGTAACAGACGACAAATGAGATACACAGTATAGGAACAGTTCAAATACGACAACGCAAGACCCAACACCTAAAGCAACTGACATCACATTGCCCACTCGCAGCACTACGTAAGGAGAGTGAGCGTAATCAACGTGAATCAATCAACTAATGATGTAAAGTACAGATAAGGAATAGTGAGGAATCGTACAATGCACATCACTGAAATAATCAAAACTGGAGTGGCCAATCTGAAATCACACTCTTGATCCGAATTATGTCAATCTCCAGTGGCGGCTCGTCCTATAGGGCAACTGGGGCATTGCCCCACCTAAAATTCTGTTCAATAACAATTTAACCATTTATAGACGCACAGCAATCAATATATACCGAGATCACAGCGAAACCCGCGTTCTTCTTGTGCTTTCGCTTGCAAACGCCCATACATAGCGAAGTCTCTGCGAAAATCGAATTCTCTTCTGTGTTTTCGCTTTGTGAATGCCTAGCCGGGGCTTGCCCCGGTAGCGCTCATAACAAGCTTTCACTATCTATTCTCTCAAAGCCGCGCACAATAAAGAAACGGTGATTTACTCTCTCCTATTCGTAAAATGGCCGAGCAACCGGGGCAAATATGCTTGCTCGCCCCGAAGGTGTGATGTAACAATCGTATCTATATCTGAACTCGGTTACCGTAATATGCGTTGAGTCGACCTTTGCTGGAATAGGTCGATTTTGACCTTTGACCTATTTAACACTGCTCCAAGTTTCAGGCTTGCTACTTGAAGATAATGGTAGTAATTCCGTTTCCCAAGTTCAGTGTGTGCTGATCTATCATGTACATAGTAAAGCAAACAGATTTTACTCAAAAGCCGGTATTGGTCTCCATTGATTTTGACGATGTTCTATACCGAGATCGGTCATGACATTTGGCACGATAAGTGTTAGTATCGACTGCTGTAACAAGTTTTAAGTTTGTCACTGAACTATGTGGGTGGTAATTTCGTTTCCAAAGTCGAGTAAGAGCTGACTCTTCATTTATCGCCAACAAATTTACGCAAAAGCCGTTATTGGTCTCTATTGATTTCAACGATGTTCCATACCTAGATCTGTCATGAGCTTTCGCACGGTATGTCTGGATTTTAGTATCGAACACGGTGCCAAGTCTTAAAGTTGACACTCAATGATTGAGGCAGTTATTTCGTTTTCGAGGTCGAGTATGGTAGAGATGCGCGCTGATCTGATACTTAGCCTACCTACGTCATTGCGGATCTCACGCAATAGCCGGTGTCGGTCTGTGCTAATCTATAGTCTGCGTTCC
Source organism: Botryllus schlosseri (assembly GCF_051294905.1). Lineage (NCBI taxonomy): Eukaryota > Metazoa > Chordata > Ascidiacea > Stolidobranchia > Styelidae > Botryllus > Botryllus schlosseri. Next base: position 17,855,470 of record NC_137245.1, on the reverse strand, counting down.
ATAACGAGATCGGTGATGATATTTCCAATGGTATATCTCGATGATCGCATGAAACAGCTGACCAAGATTCTCGGTTTGCATTCAAATATTCACATAATTTTATGTTCGCCAATGTCCATTTCACTGTGAAATTGTGGCCTTCAAACCATTTGCTTACAATCCCCTGTCAAATGCGATAGCTATTTCATTTTCGATGTCGGCTAACAGCTGATCATTCGATCAGCCTATTCCTCGATCTATTTTACTCAAAGTTCGGTGTTCGTCTGTTTGTATTGATTTTGACAGTGTACCATACCGGAATGGGTTATAAGATTGCGTATGCTACTTCTCGATGATTTCTTGTAACAGTATACTAAGTTACGGCTTTTATTCATGTATTTATTGATTAGTATATTTTCCAACGGCGATTTCGCAGCAGACTTATAGACTGTAAGCCGTATGTGTTGTGTCACAGTCTCCAGTTTCAAGGCCAAAATGTCCTATGATGTTCCGAGACCGAAGTTCCGAGGCTGCTGTCCTTAGTTCTTCAAAGACCATTCAAATTGATGTTCTGGATTCAATATGACAGGCCCAATCTATGAGATAACAATTGCGTATGTGTCCGAACTCGTTGACCTTTCCAGTTAGGCTTACGCAATCTCTCGAGTTCTAGTCATTGGAATGAGTCAGGTCAAGTCAAGTGCGAACATGAATCGTATTGAATCTTTGCTCCGTACGTAGTTTACGCAGTTGTCTTTAGAGCGAAAATGAGAGGTCTAGAAGTTGTCCAGTCTATTGATCCAATCGTACGCCGGGTGCCTACGTTTTGGTTGCCTATTATCACCTGGTCGTAACCAGAGATGGCCACAGTCCGGTTCAGGAGCCGGAGAAGGATTTCAATGTTTTTTTACCTGGCCGGACTGGATCCGGATTTTGAATTTGGGGTGACGGTCGGATTTTAGCCGGATTTTTTTGCTGTGATATGATTAATTAGCATTGTTCTGGCAGGATTTTTTCGGATTCCGAACTGGACATTCACCAGCCGGATTTCTTTGGACTATGAATTTCCAATTGCCAGCCGGATCCGGATAGATTCGGATCCCGAAATTTTGGAATCCGCCCATCTCTGGTCGTAACCACCAGCTCAGTGGTCGTAACACACCAGGATCGTGTACGAAACACTTTCGGACGGGCTTAGAAAAATTTGGGTCTATCGATTTGCGTAATCTATAACTATACCATGAAATCATAACGCATGCTACTAAGGATGACCTGATACTTGATTCGTGGCATAGGGACGATTCTTAGTTCACGTACATTTTGTAAAATAATCCTTTGTTAAAAAATAAATGAATAAAACATTTGTTACCACACTTCAAGTCACGGCTCACCGGCAAACCTCTCGCGGCACCTACGTTAAAATCACTGTTGTCGGGAAATTCATGTGAGCATCATAAAGTTACTTTTTTACGTTGGAAAACGCCATTGTGACGTCATGTTGATAAAAGTCGCTCGCAGCCCTTGCCCCACCACCCGATATTGTCACGAGCCGCCACTGTCAATCTCGTTTATAATTTCTGTGATGTTTAGCAGCTGAAACCTTTCAAACTGAGTGGGCCTTGAGATCGGGCTGTCACGCCAGAAATTAAACATGAAAAATAATACAGGAAGTATTTATCTTAGAACAGTCAAACTTTGTAAGACACGCCCCCTTATGATGGTAAAAGATTTCTCGCCCCCTTATCGTCATATCGCAAAACGCAAACAGGATGCTAGCATACCTAACGGATAGTTTGATGGCATGGAAGGTTACGACTGTGGATGAGAGATTTTTAAATATGAAATTCAGACTAAATATAGAGCAATAACCATGAATGGGAAGGAAATCGCGACGAGCGCGAAAAGATTTTTCAGTTGAGTTCGGCTTCGTGCCCCCTTCAGATGCTTTCACGCCACCAAGGAGGGTGCGCCCCAGTTTGAGAACCAATGCCTTAGAATTATCATAGTGAAATATACTAAGAAAAAGATTATTCAACTCCCTGCATTAATTCGATTTTTAGTATGCTTTTCATCAATATTTTTAATAAGTTTCTGTAGACTCTCGCGGGCCGCACAGAGCGGTGTGGAGGGCCGCATGCGGCCCGCGGGCCGTAGTTTGCCCACCCCTGCCCACCCCTTTCAAAAGGTTCACGTTCACTCGAACCAGAGCCTTTCATGGGTTTGCGCCATCCCTACCAATTAGCAACCTCAGATCAAGAATTATGATCAAACCTCTACGTTCTATATACGTAAGCTCAAATCTGCGATTGGAACGTTGCGATAACATGACAAGACGCTATTATAGTTAGGGTGAATGGCGCAGAAACTGATGCCGTTTTCGGAATAAGACTGATTCCCGACTGCGTAAGATGCAAATCGGATGTGCTTACTTGTAGTAATGTTGAATGGTACCGTAGTAGTTGCCTCGCCCCCATCTTGATTTCTGGCAGTGACACTGAGGCTGAACTCATGAGTTTCGTTCGGCATAAGGTTATACAATTGAATCTACCAATGGAACAAATCGTATCATTAGGCAGGAATATGGTCAGTGGTCAGTCGCGAAACAAAACGGAACACAGTTGTATATATCGGTCGTTAAGTCATTCAGATAAACTATGGAAGGTCGTGTAACCTGAAGAAAACTGGAGTCATCAATGTCATTCAGGGATATCGTAGCTTGCGCGCCAGAACGGTCCGTCACTTCGTATTTCACAGCTTTCTTAACTTTCGGTAGCAACACGATTGCTGAAGTATAGTTGCTTTGTAGAGTATATTTAAATTGCGATAGGGGAACGTCGCTCATTCCAATATCTGAAAACGAAAATCCGCATGATATTCGTATTTCAATTGTATGGTAACATGCAGCAACTCGCCCTTATTGAAAAAGTAGTATTGCACTATTTGAAAAGACGGAACATTCACAGCCTCGTAAAGTTTGGTGTAAAGCAGGTCATTGGCTCGATCGTTAAGTAGCGCGGTCACACTGATGCCGGTGATCGTGTTTGTGGCAAAGCTGTCTGCGAACAATACAAAACGAACCGCGCACTATGAGTTAATAACGGATTGGAATCTCAATGTGCAGGCTACCGTCTTCATCCAGTCGCGGATCCCACGGACCGCACGGTGTAGTTTCGCCTGAATTTCTCGACCAAGCAACTATGACGTGCTCTCCACTTTCCATGGTGTATCCTATTTCGATTGTTGTGCGTGGTAACGCAGGTGGCAAAACGTCACAATCTCCGGTAAGATTAGGGTCGTCGTATACAAGCCCCTGTGTCGTTCCATCGCCGAATCCCCAATATAATATTGCATCGGCAGTTGTTCCTAAACAACAGGCCCTCATGACTCGTGGATGGTGTGCGCAATTTCTTTCCAAAAACGCTGGTTAGGCCGCCCTGATACTTTCTTGGCAGAAACATTGCTTTTCTCAAATCTTATGTCGCATGCGATCTTGACTGGTATGCGCATCAGAAACGGAAGCATGCATTAAAGCACATATGTGTTACGTATAAAGTTTATATATATTATATATAAATTATTCAAGATTCGAGAGATGGTAAGTATATCGGGGTATACTTGAACTGATTTCGAGTATTCATGTACGTTTGCCTGCTTGTACTATTTACTCAAGTGGTTAGCTTGTCAGACTGATTCACTTCTACTTCTACAGTTTTTAGGCAAAACTTCATACTTTTAAAGCTTTTTATTTTGTAAAGTACAAAGTTTTGAGATATTCTTGCATCATCTCTAAGAGTGAAACTATCACGACAACCGGGCGGAATTGCCCGCCCGGAACCACGATAACTGAATATATTCTCGACTAGCCTATATGTAGTTTTTATGTCATTGGTCATTTTGGGTTTGTCGCGAAGCTGGAACCCGCATGTTCGTAAGTGACAACCTCCGACTCACCGCTAAAAGCATCCGACCAGGGACCAAATCTACTTTTGAAAACTGATTTGAGTAAAATTCAGATCTTGAATTTCGTCCTCCACTCCAAATAGTCAGTGTATCGCTCATGCTGCGCAATCGATGCCATGAAGCCCATATATATTTGCTTTGGGTTTCGTTCAACTACTCCAAGCTTTTTGAACAAACCAGAATATTCCTATCGTTGCTCGGTGCATCTCAACCTTTACGCCGGTAACTGAAGTTGTAATTACGATAATGGATATATTCCAGCGATGGCATCAAAATATTGTTAAACCACCATAACCATATGCATGTTCGGGCGGAAGCTTGGTGTATTATGCCAATGCTAGTAAGGCGCTGGCTGATGCTGAGGTGGCGTCGGGTTGGAGTCAACAGGCTCGGGTCATGTTCTGGCCGGGGTCCCGCCTTATAAAATATTTAGATCGATCCCAATGAACACCCAACTAATCAACGATGTAAAATGTGTACTAATGGGCCCTAATCAGTCTGCACTTTTAGCCTTCTGATACGGACCCAAGTCCACCTAGGTAAAGTGTAGCTGGTTTGGTATCCATACGCCTCCATATGTTTACTCCGCATCAGTGGTGGCTTTTGGGGTGGGCGAGGTGGGCGGTCGCCCGGGACCCCCCTGGTCAAAGCCCCCCCCCCCTATTCGGATTATGTGCTTTTTTCAAGGATAATAAAGAATAAACGTGGAAATCCGTGTACCAAGCAAGAATATGATTCCGTACAGATGTGTCTATCATCATCAAATCTCTGCATTTGTTAGAAAAGTCCCGTATCTCGATGATGATCACGTCTCTGCATGCGGTAGAATTACTTAGTCTTGATGTAGTCTATCCTTGGACACATGCAATAATAGACATAGCCGAATCCAGCACCTGGCCAAACCTTACCGCGTGAAAGGGGGGTCTGGGGGGCGGAGCCCCCCAGAAGTTACGGTTAGATACTTATAGGGGGCCCCCCGGTAAGTCTCGCCCAGGGCCCCCCCGTTCGTAAGGCCACCACTGCTCCGCATACATTCTATAACAAGTTGACTGACAAATCATTTTAACCGTATAGCCTACCGCTACCGTCATTAATCCTCGATTCGTTGAATCCCTCTGACGATATGGTGAAGTCAGGAATGTTCGCAATAAAACTTTCAAAAACATTGATCTCGTAATCCACTCTCGATAACCCATACGCATCCGTAATACGTATTATTGACAAGTCCGAGAAGTTCCCTTTAATCGAGGAAGCGCTTCTTATGCGAGTGGTGATATTTGCTCGTACTTCTGACGATGGGTCCGTTTCATACGGAACATCCAGCATGGTCACTCGTCCGAATACAGACAACAGACCTAAAAAGATAATATTCGCACTTGGGATCAGGAAATATATAATCAAGTTCAGAAAGAAACTGTTTTTACTGAAAGAAATATCGTACTAATAAAGAATAGTATAGTTTGGGTGGCAAATCCTCCGCGAATTATTTACTGAAATAAATCTATATCCGATCAACTCCGTGGTATCAGTATCAATATATTAATAATTTTATATTTTCAAAACACCAGAATACTGCGGTACAATGAAAAGGTATTGGAAGGTGTCGAAACGACTGGGATTATAGTCTTTGAAATCAGACACCCACCAGGGCTTGGGTGATGTAAATAAGAAGCATGCACACTGGAAGGAAAGAAAAAGGGATTGGATGAAACAACTGTTGGTGATGAAAATGAATGATGCATATATCGGTAGGCGAGGTTGATATATGTAAGATCAAGATCTAGTAATCTTGACGGCTGACTAGTATTCATTCCTTACAATACTAATCGCGTAAAGTGTTAACATCGTATCCGATACAACTTCGACGTATTTCTCTTCGTCCAAAGTACGGGCCTTATATTACCGGGGAGAGCGCCGTGTCATGACATTTTCTAAAACTGGATGTTCGGGTATGGAACAAATTAGAATCGCTTTTCTACAGCAAAACTGTCGTTTGCGGCCCATGATGCGATAGAATGCTTATGTTGTCGAAAATTTATACCTTCTGGGATGCATCAATATAAATCAAGCTCTGTGTACCTTCCGCATACCGGTAGCTTAATTTTTTGCTTTTGACAGTCCATGTGAACGTATAGTATGACTGTTTTCACAAATACTTACTCACTTACCTACCTACCTAGTACCTATACTTGGGTATTTTAAAGCTAGTCAACAGTACTTCTACTTGAAGTATTGAAGTAGTTGCAGGTTGCTTTCAAAAATACTACTTATTCTCGTATACTCTATCAACTGATACAACTAAATTCGATTCATGTCGGCCATGTCATAAAAAACCGGCGAAGTCGAATGTCACATCCCCCCAACAATACCATAATATCACTGTATACGCATTGTTAGTATCATATTACCAACACGGATTGAGCTCCTCAAAACCGTTCAGCAGAATTGATTACTATCGATTAAAACTCGCGAAGGGCTACAAATGTAATACCTGTGGTAAAATTTGTCCAATCCCCGAAACCAGTTCTGTCAACAGGTTGACCGAGTATTTGCGATGGTCTCGCCCGTACGATATATTCCGTGTTAGGGACCAAATCTGTCACGCTGCATTGAAACGATATGAGGAAATTTCACTGTCTTGAAGATGTGTAGGCCTAGCTATCATGAAAGAATATGGTATCAGTCATGCTTACATGAATCCGAAAAAGGTGTTATCAGCGGTGGTCCAACTTCTTGCGCTCGTTCCGTTGATATAATTCAGCTCGATCTCCCACTGAGTCACTCGCGGATTTGAGCCAAGGAATAATATTGCCGAATATGGTGTGGGTTGTTTCCCAACAATGACTTGTATTGGGGCAGGGTCTAGAAAACCACAATCAGAAAATACTTGATGAAATGTCCCTAGATCGACATGCAGCATTTTGCCGTGATGGCACACCACCTTCAGAACATCGTACAACTGCGCCATGGTAAGCACGTAACCATTTAACAGACTGATCCAGGACTAAATTGCCACTGAAGTATTACTGGGAAGCTTTTTTTGACAAGCCAGACTAATGACCTTATGATCCGAGAGTAATTTATAACCCTTCGACCACAATACATGTTGACTAATCGTCCCAGATAACTTTGATTTGGTATGTTTTTTCTCACAAAATAGGTTTCAGGTCAGTAAGATAATCTTTTTGTCAATTCATTTATTTTGTTATGGATATGCCGACAGAATTGGATTTCGCGATAATTAAAACCTTGCCTAAACACAGAAAAGTAGATAGAATACGTTCTTATGGTAAATGGCGCGAAAACTACCTTGGTAATTCTTTTACCGATAAACTCTATTTCTAAACTCTATTATTATTGGACAAGAGCAACTCTATGACACGGTCTGTGAACGCGTAGTCGAGTCTCGTGCTCATTCGAAATTTAAGTGTATAAGACCGCATCTTATACTGTGTAAAACTTACACGTGTGGGCAGTGCAATTTTTTGCCGACCAATCCGATGTTTCCACTGTGATGTCGTACAGTGTATCCGGCTCTAAATATGAGATCTGAAATCATAACGCATTGAAGTCGGTTATTGCGCCACAGCTTGAAACAGCCTTCCCAATGACAAACGTGGTTTGCTCTGACGGCCACAGATATAGATAGATAGTTTATTACTTCATCCAACCAAGAAAATGTACAAGCGAACAAATTCTGGTATGAATCGGGTGACAACGAGTGACCGCAAAGTGGGTTTCATATACAGCTATACATAACCTCAGTCAGTTACACCGTAAAAATCTGGTAACAAAGCATAACAGGAAGTAGCCTAAAATGACAATCAAGTATGCGGGTAGGCTATACAAACTTAGGAACTGGCTTGGTGTAGCACCAGTAAAAGTATTTAGAATATTGTTGCGGTATTTGTGCTTCAAATAGCGACAATCTAGCCAGTGATTCTCAAACTGGGGTTTGCGAAACAATTTTCCGGTTCCGCGAATCACTTTCCAGAAATATAACGCGATCCCGAAAGAACTAACTTATGGAATTTTAGAATTGTCATGCAACATATTTTCCAAACCACACTCAGATAAGATAAAAGACAGATTTTATTAGGCTGGCATGGCGTTCCACCACGAGGTTTATAAGTTGAGCATTTCTTTTAATTTTGATAGCCTTTGCGTCGTGCTCATCTCCTTTGTGACGTCGAGAAGTGCATCATGGTGAGTGCTGACATAGTCATATAACAGGCGTGGTGGCCATATTAAGAACATAATTACAAAATATAGATATACTATAAGAAGACGGAGAAGTGGATTAAGACTGGGTGATTTTCCTGATGTAAGTTTTGAGTGGACTGATTTTTCAAACTTTTAGTTTTTCAGCCTAGCCTTGTTGAGCACAACGAGTGAAATTGGCCCAGCCTCGATAACTTATATTTTCGGAATCGGTGCTACAGTAGCTTTCGATCAAGACAAGATACACTAAATTCTGTGCACTGGATGATAACTTTTGTATTGCCAAATATCCTGCAGTAGCTGCCGCGCATCAATCCAGTTCCAAGCCTCAGCGAAGCGGAACGAAGCGATTAGGGATGTAGCTCAGGTATGTTGCTGTTGTCGCCGCTCGTGCATTTTGTTGCCTCATGTAACCGCCATCCGCGATCCATGCTGCATTTAGTTTTAGGCCAATGCGTATATATAATATAATTCTTTCAACTTGTTGATGAAAATCCCAGCATATGGTGCAATCATTGATAGACTGTGTCCCGTTGGATAATAGGGATATAGTTTCATCACTAAACAATTGAACATACACCCATCAATGAGTACTATACACAGGCCTGCAAACATTCAGTCCTTTAGTGTTTTCTTGTTTGTCGGTTGGATATTTTTTGTAGTATATTTAAGCCACTCGTGATCTCTAGCCATTGGTTAGCGCGTGAAGGGCTGTGATTCAAACGTGTCAACAACGATTTTGAATTGTTATCATGAGTAGTATTGTGATATGTGTGAATGCACATCGAATCGACTATTCTGACTAGATATTGCAGAAACAGTCGGTCGGTCTTGTATTTGGTGAATTGACTCTTCAACACCGTTGCAAATTCGGTTTTTATGACGCAGAGTGGATGCTGCACGCTTTGTCTCTTTCTTTTGATATAGTTCATTAAACTAAGAGTGTTTTACTTCGTTAATTCGAGTATGCAAATACGAATTCCTGGTGATGCCAAAACTGCCGAAAATAAAATCTGAAAAATGCGAAACATGAGCTATTTGTGGTATTTTTGGCATATGGCAAAAATATCGCGGCCTGTTGATCGGCCAAAAACTGGCTACCATGAAGATTCCTTTGCCAACAAATATTTGACTTGCACCCTTTCGCGTCATCCGTTTTCGCTACGTCACAATGGGTCCGCGACGCCACGTTATTCATATCTTCCATCGGGCAAACTCAATTGTCGTCTCACAATTTTCGTCCCGATAACAATGTCAAGTGAATCCTGAATTCGCACATATAAGCCCAGCAGATTCTGTGCCGGCAACCTTCTGTGACATAGGGAAAGTAATGGGGAGGAATTTGGATAAGATCCCGACCAGTCAATGTCGACAGGGCATACTCCTACGGTCAGTTTATGCGGGCAATTGATATTTGATTACTGATGGCGTATAACAAATGTCGAGCAGTGTTGTAAATTGTAAATATCAATGCACATGACGGTTATATTTCCTCATTTCTGCCAACAATGGGGTTTTCCCCATTTGTTTTGTTGAAGTTATTCCGCGACATCGAATTCGTCATTTCAAGGGCGTGGGCGACGTGGGCGTACGTACAATAGTTCTATCCATCGTTTCGGTCATATGAGATATGACACGGCGAGAATTCATTGAAGTCAAATAACGGAGGTTCGGCCAACATTTCGGCATCAAGTATACGATTAAACGGATCTGCGGATGCTCGGTATACATGTAAAATTCATCTAGCCAAGTTCACATCTGCACAAGCGGCACGAACAATTCAGCCTATCACTGTTCGGTGACAATCAGATAACGCAGTGACGAATTATCATCTAAAGTTGTTGCGTTCTGCTTTGCGATTTATATCGTTTTATCACGCGCAAAGTTGCATATCGACACCCTGGGAGCAGTGCTTACTGCCTTCGTCAAGATGAAGCTTGCGCTATATGTTCATTTTCATACGAAACATTTGAAGAGCCTCTTGGAGGTACAGAACTTCTGTACACAATTGAATAATAAATTCATATTGAAATAAACCCGAATATTTTTGGTTGACACTCGTCGGGAGTAGCCTAATCGGTTGCAACTATTAGTAGAGAGTTGAAACGAATATTGTATGTATCAACATTCAACAATCATATTTGGTGATACGATTGTTTATATGCAATGTTTCTTTCAATTCTCTACTAGTTGCTGACGATTAGCCCTGACTAGTGTCAAACGAAAATACTCGGGTTTAATTCAATATGAATATATTATTCAATTGATACGGAACAGTGGTATGGATTCTGCAAATTATTACGCGAAATGGGTAGTGTCGTCCATGTTATAGCCTACTTACGTGCTTCAAAACATAATCCGTGGAGTTGTAAGCATGCGACACAGTGGTATGCGTCACTTTAGCATGCGACACTTGGGTTTTCGGGTTACAATTATGAACTCATAAAATCAAGTGTCGCATGCTCAAATGCCCGGAAACCTCACGACATACCTGCACAGAAGTCTCGTTGGTGTTCAAAGTGAATCCGAGTGACGATGTGTCGTGGCGTGGTGCAATACTGATGTTATAGGATGCCGCGTTCGTCAAGTTATCGAATCCAATGTTGATGGAAGAGATGCTTTCGATTGTGACGTTTAAATCGCAAGAAAGCACTGTGATGTAACCAATTTACCATCTAATTTCGGAACAACGACTAATCTTGTCCGTATACCATACCATTCCCTGTGCAATGTGTTGGTATAGAATGTGAACAAGGCCTACATCGCAAATCCGGGAGGAGGTGCTCGTGAAAAGTTCATTGATTTATCAATGATAAAGTGATATTACGTTAACAGTTCGTCATTATAAGTATGATGATTTCAGAAGAAGCATTACTGTGATTTCTTGGCCCGTTTATGAGACATTGCGTTTCTATGAAATTGCACAAGGAAAGGTAGCTCCGTTTCTATGTGTACACTAAAATAGATATTGGAAAATAATGAATTCACAATAACTTACTAAAATGTTATAGGTATACGTTACTTACCCGGTGTTGTCATAGAAAATAACTGAATGATGACGAAACAAGTCAGTCGTAACTGAGGTAATCCGATCATTTGTACTATCTCACACTTGACTGCATTAAGCCAAAGTTACATTCCGTCGAAATGTATAAAACAGCTTAGCATACTGACTCTGCAAATGATTAATTCCTGCGTCAAATCTTCATCATAAGATTCATCATGTAACATGAACTGCAACTAAGCGCTATCCATCCATTAGTTCATCTGCATCTGCAGTGATTATGGGTAGGCTAGTCTAGAATCATCGGACAATATGCCAACATATCCAGAAAACTGCATGCAAAAGATTTGAACAATATTATATGTACAGGAACATTTGGCGTATAAACTTGCTTTGTGCGGACGGATTGTCGATTAATCTAAAGTTCAGGATAGTCTTCTGATTCACATCCTGGTTGAACGTCGACTTTTCAAGTCATTAGCTAATTACCATATATTTGAGTCACGAGCGTGGTGACGGGACGGTGCTTGCAAAGCTCGTGAATCAAAGAACAGTTATTGATTTGATTTAGAGAGTCGCCGTGAAAATAATAATGTAAATGATGAGCAGGTTATCAAGGTCTTTAACGTTGGTGTAGGGTAGGGGTTGGGGTCGTGAAGCATTATGCGATAATTGGAATATAGTTACCGGTATTTCTTCCTATATTAGGCATACTTCATTTCTACGTCACGGTAAGGTTTGTTTCTATAGGAAGCTCAAGGATCGAGAGTTGGCTCCTGGCTAGGATATAGTGCAGGGGTGTCAAACATACGGCCCGCGAAGCCATTCTGAGTAGATTGAAAAATAGTTATATTATCCAGCACATTTCTAACAAATGTTGAAATTTTCGTTTTGGGATTACTTCCATCAGGGATATCTAGATAGTTATAGATATCCCTGACTTCCATCAATCAATTCCTCAAGACAACAAATGTCGAGCATGAATATGCCACGTTATAACCTCCCGACAGTGGTTTTATGGCTTAACTCTACTCACCATTAGGAACAATAAAGTCAACGACATTAACACCCAATTTCGAAAAGGCAAAAATTGCATACTGGATTTCGAGTTTTATGCAAAAATTACCGAGAAGTAGCCTAGTTATTCACAATAGCGAAAACGCCAGTCAAAAACTGTTATATTCAGGCTACAAAAAGAATATAATATACACAAAAATATATTTCAAATATCCGTGATCTCAGAGCTATATCACTTCTGATTCAATAGTTCCCGGCTTGCAGAGAAACCAGTATCTCGATATCATGATAATAGCATATAATGAACCAAATTCCAACGTCCGCGTTGACGGTTCTCTTGTATTCCTCACAACGCATGCGCAAAACGACAGACTAACGGCTACGACTAAAACAAGTAGGAGCATTGAAATATCACCGTTGGACCCGCAGTTTTAGTGGATATTAACTGTAATCAACTGTTATATCATCGTATTTTGCCACTTTCGTTGTTTGCGAATAACGGTGTTGCATTTCGAGAAGGGAAACCCTGGTATAATGATAGTATTCATGTGAAAAACATAGGCCATGGATTTCGAGGTAAAATTATGGAATCCATTCACTGGCGCAGCCCGCGAGCGACCTGAGGTCTAAATCTGGTCCGCGACGCACGTTGAGTTTGACACCCCTGATCTAGTGCCTATTGCCTATTTGCCTATTCAGGAGACGCCTATATTTAAAAAGTCCTGACTGGTTGCATATAGATATTGATTTTCAGAATGTGGTCAAAGATCAAGAAAGTGTGAGCAACCCCGACGCTGACCAATACTGAATAGTGTTTAGCGTAGAGGTCTCAAACACGCGGCCCGCGAGCTTATTATGTGCGGCCCGCGCAGGCATTTCCGATTTTCAAATATTCGACAATAGTTAACTGCCACATATCTTTTTACATTTGAGAACTTTAAATTCACCCCAAAACTGCTCCAAAATCCTCAAACTTACATCAAACTTTAATATCGCAACACTACCACGCGGCGAAAGATCTGCTATTACGTCACATTACCTTTTTGTGACGATAAATAATGACCCGTTGGTGATTCGTGACTAGGGCTGGGCACAATGATTCGAATAATCGAATCTGAATCGAGTATTAATTCTAATGATTCGAGTCGAGTAGTAAAACGCGATTTTTTCGAGTACTGAAAATATTCTCTCCTCGCCACGGAAAGTTAATTTATCAACGAAAATTATAGTTTCGATACTAGTTTCAACTGTGGAAGCCTCGAAACCTTGATTGGTCGCATCACAGCATACGAAACACATTATACAAAGCTCCTAATGTTACTTGGAATAACATGTTTCTGAAGTCATGCTCAACCCACAACATGTCACAAAGCGCAATAAAATCGATCGAAAAATACCAAATTATCTTAAATGTGATGGAGAACAGACATCATATTCTTTGTGGACGGATAAAGGGTACAAATTTGAACATGGAAATCTTCAATACTGTTATTACGTCATATTGAGAGATACTCGAAAACTCGACTCGACTCGAAGCAAAATGCGTGATTCAGAATCGAATCACTCAGATACTCGATTTTGCCAAGCCCTATTCGTGACTAAAAGTGTGACTTAGACTGGTGCGCGATCTTTCGTAGTATTACTCGAACTCGGACTGACTGGGTGATAAAATCGAAATGAATCCAGTGGAGTCGGTTCAAATGTTAAAATCAGAGAAGCACTTGTGACTTGGAACGCCGTGGGTTCGTAAATTTATGGATGCAACAAACGTAATCAAACTGTTGTGAGGAACATTAATAGCCTATTTTAAAATGTCGTTACGGGCGCGCAGCGTAGCGGGTTTCGCTATCTATAAGCATGTCGGTATGGCAACTATTCGCATGCTGTTGCCACCCTGTTGTATATAGTTAGCTACATCTTGGGTCCATCTATCCATGTTATTATCGCCAATTGAAGGTGGCTAGTAACAAAGCGGTATGCTAGTAGTAGATAGTTGTAACAGCGATGGATTGTCAGGGGATTTGACATTTTATAAGTATGACGAATTAATTTGTATTCATGTAGTTATTTATATGTTCCAATATTCGAATGTGAATCTAACACTGATTTAATTTGACTTTAACATTGTCATGATCAATATAGCCTACTTCTAGGGAGTATGCCCGAAACCTGGATTGGACTGCACTGCTCAAATGCTCTGATATCATATCAATCCTTGGTAAATTCTAAAACATTCTCCCTATAATTGTGGCACGTCAAATGTTCGCAAGCTGCTAAATTATCACGCGATTGTTCTTACGGTGTCATGATGCATTTGTCTCCATGCGTTGTGTCTGTATCTCATTATTTCGCCAAGTTATGCCAAGCACAACAACAATTTTATTCAAATATTCAAAATGCGTTTATGTTCATGACAGGCGTAAATATTACGATATTACAGCGCACGGTGTGTGTGCGATGTCAGTATGCAAGGCCCGTCAAATAAGGCCTATATGCTTCGAAATACATTGAATGCCTCTACTATTGATGCTGCGGCCCACGGTGTCATCGAAAACTTGGAAATTGGCCCGCGAGCACATTTGAGTTTGAGACCTCAGGTTTAGTATGTGATAAACTCCATAGATATCCCAAAGATTCTAAAGTAAATCTATATTTACATATAGTATACCCGTTCAGCGTTCACTGTACGGCGTAAACGCTGTTGCATATAGGTGATAAAAATCCCAAGCAGAGTTCAATTTCCTCAACTGAGCTCATAACATTTAGTTAACCAAATGAGTAAGCAATGAAATACTGTACGCCGCCTGCATAAATCAATGTCTGGCAGAGCAGGCATTTGCTATCAAACGGTTGCAATCATTCCTAAATTATCACAGAAAGTTACATGTATTCCGGTATATCACTAACATTTATGCTATGCAACAGAATCTTTCGCCCCAAGCTGGCCTCTCATGAAATCATATACAAACAAATGTTAGAAGCCTTTTCGTTATGCAGGCTATTCGGCTGTGATAGATATACAAATACGCTTGAGTTACGACATTGCACTAGAAACTGGGCCTGAAATCGTATTCTTCCTAAAAGGTGTTACCGCGAAATGCTAACAAAAACGATAGATCTCAATCAGCTGCAGAATTCCCCTACGTTGTTTTTACTACGCTTTACGCACATCGCTACCATTAGCGCTACCTGTATCTGGTGAACCCAAACAAGCTTCAATCGTGATAGAGATGTCGTCCTGTTTGTAACTCGCAACCGAACACCAGCCACTCTATAACCTATTGAATAATCCCTAATCAAGGTAGAAGGATATCTTCTTTTGTGATTGGCTACAATTCATTTCATGTACTTACACATTGATGAGATGATACACTCGATACATGGTCGTCGAAGGCAGCCAAGGGGGCGGCGGAAGGTGCTGACTGCTGATATTGCTTATTTCGTCACATTTTTATGAAATACCACGCATTCTACTTGACCGCGCGTGAGACTATTTCCACTCCCACGACTTACGTTGTCCGTAGAAATTTAGGCTTGCGCGGTTGCGCGTTGCAGGACCATGTCACTGATTCAGTCTACCGAGTCAACTATCCTCCCTTTGGAGGATAGTTTGATTGTGATATTTCATGAAATGCGCGCAGTTCTCTTTTATAATCTGACGGATTATTATAAATACGACTTTTAATGATGCAGGCAATTACCAAAACTACGGACTTTGATCAGTAACCGTCATTAGGAAACCGAAATATTTCGTTTATTACTGTAACATTAGTGAATGTACTATATAGTACGCCTATTTCAGTGTGACCAGCTCCCATTGTTAATCGAAATGTGCCGTTTTCGTAATTAACTTTTTAAATCATGCTCTCCCAACGATATGGTTGTATGCTTAAATGCTTACACACCACCAGCCGTTTTATTACCATCACAAATGTGAACCCATAAACAAATAAGCACAAACTGGTCGCCAGAAAGTTTGTTTTATCCTTAAACAAGCCATACATAGGTATAATGTTTCGGGATTACATTGAATGGGCAGATATGTATTTAAAGTCGCCTACCGATTTCAAAGCAACACACTTCAGTCTATAATACTTCGCGAACACATTAGATCAATTTACGCGTTTTCGACTAAATAAGCTTTTCTTCTACATCAGCTATCGAGACTCACGCACTACGAGGCCGAGCTGCCGTTCGTATGCTAACGTGGTATATGGGAAATCAATTTGAAAGCGACATGAAATGTTTTGGAACATTGCCCGATATATGGATATATAACCGGTATCTATCACAAAATGGTCTGCATATTGGATGTCCAATTGTCCATTGTCTAAAGTTCATGTCCAATTGCTCGACCTGTAAGCTCCCAACTTCCGGGAAATTTACGCTTCGAAGTCCCGTATGTAGGATATGTCCAACTGTCCATTGTCCAAGTCCATTATAGAGCATATAAAACAGCGGCGATTGCACAGGCGCGGAATGTAAAATGGTATTGTCTCTAGTCAACAAACACGTGAGTGGGTAACGATAACCCATTTTAGGGGACAATTTGACTTGATCCGATGAAGGGAATCACGGGACCAAAATGGTTGGGAACTACTGTAACCGATGCTGTAAAGTAGAGTGTAGAGTAGACCTATACGTTGGTTGGGGTACTCACACTTGTACCGTATTAGCAGCCAGAGTAAAATCTCTGATTCTGCAGACATTGCGGTTAACTGTAGTTAAAGCAGACGAAACGATATGTACTGTATTCATCCATGAATATGAATATATAGATATATAGATGTCACTTGGATACAGTAGTAGCAGTCCGCTGTTGGTGGCCTATAATTTAAAAGCTTATGCTTACCATGTGATAGGTTTCTAAGTATTCTCACCCTTGCTGGAGTCACATACCGCTTGTGCAAGCCCTGATGCAAATCTTTGATTCGCCAGAATATGTTTAACAATAAAGTGCATCATAGCATCATAAGCATCGTCACATCGCAATGCCTCAAAACTTAAGTCCATGTCTCTGCCAATAGTTTCTAAATCAAATTCTACGTTTGACAGCAAATTCGGTACTCGGTGAATTCGGCATTAGAAATTTAAGTAGCTATTGTTATTATGTAAGCGATGTATCTATACAACATTAGTAAATTCGAAAAGAATGTTTCACTGAATATAATCGTGAATTACGATGTAGGTTACTTGGCAAATTCGTTATATTGAATTTGGCACTTGGTGAAAGCGGCATTCGAAGTGTAATGGCTAAGTGATGATTGAATTGATAAATTTGAAAATAAATGATTCAGTTACTGTGAGCGCGAATTTCTATATACATATAGGCCATCGGGAGTAGATCACGTCGTCACGGCGTCACGGCGGGTAAAAGCAAACTTAATCAACGTAGTTGTGCGACTTTGGATGAAAGGGCATGGATCGGGTTAAGGCTAGGGTGTTGGGTTATGTTTAGGGTTAGGGTTGGATTATGCACGTCTCCATCTGCAATTGTGCACGTACCTCGTGTGTATCTGAGTGACGTTGCCTGCAAGAAAAGGTGCAGAATTCACCGAGTGCCGAATACAACATCACGAATTCATCGGTAAACATTTCTAGACCTGAACTAACTGGCGATTATCTCAGTGCAACGAAAATCGTACTCATCATCAAATGGTATAAATTCGTACATTTCACCCTGAAAGTTTACGCTCGCTGAAGCTTTCGTTCCGGAATGCAAATGACTCTAATTCTAATAGATTGTGACACCAATGGCTCCTGCTTCTATATTGGGTATGATGATGTCAGTACCGACCTACTACTCATAGTGACAGGTTTTCTTTGCTTTGGGTCACATGGTTCCCCTAACTAGCCTTTCCGTTTTTTATCGAGAGAACATTCCTTTCGGGGAAGATATAGTACAAAAAGACACAATGGTGTCTGTATTTACTATGAAAATACGTTATACTATGGGCTGATCGACATTGACGAGTGAAGTATTATTTTCTGCTACGCATTATTGCAATACTATCCGGCGTTGAAGACTTTTGAATACGGGGAAGAGGGTAAAGACACGATCTTTAGCTATTCTTTTGTGTCGATAGTATGAAAATAAATACCGTATGGTATTCAAGTATTCCAAAAACGACTATTGGTGAAGACTATGAAGTTATTGTGTAGAGGTGTAAATCTGTAAAAAAAATTCCCCGTAGTTGTTCCCCGTAATCATTGTGCGAGAGGCAAATTACGGCTGAGTACATAGTACCACAAAAGTATAAATGCATTTAGACTAGAAATCCCGAGGGTTTTACATGCGGTAGGCCTATATATAATGTTTCAGAATGATTTTATTGTCAATATTGTCGATTCCAAAAGAATTACAGGACAATGGGAGGAGAAGAGGAAGCCAAAATACTTGGTGAAGAAGACCAATCAAACGCCTACCTTGACCATTAAATTTAGTAACCAAACTAGAAAAGCGTGTTAAAAGAGTCATCTACCTCCCTGCACAGGGAACACCCAATGATAAACAGCCTAGAATTATCAATATTGGACAAGAGATGAAGGTTCCCTTATTTGCAATCGACTTGAAAGCTATTCTGAAAGTAGCGATATCTTTGATCCGATCAGTGATTAATAGGGCAAGTTTTTGTTGCACTTAATTTTGACAAAAATTGCAGTAAAAGTTGCATTTTTAATTTTCGTTGAATTAGTAGGGTATGAGATACTCAAAAGGTTATGTTGTATAAACAAGTTCTTTTAGAGATGTCAAATTTGTTACTTTGCCATTTCACGGACATTCTGGCGAGACCGCCCAAAATTTATTTTTTTCCCGGTAAACAGCAAGAAATTTACACAATGAGGAAATAAATTTCCTCAAAAAAGCCGAACATCATAGCGATAACCCTCTCGCCCGAAAACAAGTCAAATTACCCACCCACCCCAAGCCACTTAGGTCTGCAAACTTGAACCCAGGCGTTGTAGAAAAACTCGCTTCTGGCTACTTTCACAAAATCAGTAGCCTGAATAAGTTAACCCAGTGAAAATGTAATTTTCGACGGTCTCGCCTGAGCGTTTGTGAAATGGGAAACGATCTCAAAATTAAACGACAGAATTAATAAAGCGATCTATTTACATATTGTTCGGATACGGTCGTCGGTCGTGCTTGGCAGGGGTAGATGAACTTCTTGCTTGCAAGCCATTTTGTCAAATATAACACAGTGGGATGCAGCTAACCCATCACAGCTCTTTGTTATGCAAATCAAAGAGAATAGAACCATACTAGAACCATACTACGCTATAGAATCCCTCCAAACAGCCTAAAACTTCATGGGTATCTAGGAAGCTGTAGGAAGCTGTAATAAAAAAGTTGTAAAAGTAGCAAAAACTTGCCCTAGTGATTAAGCGGTGGGCCGATAGAAACTCCTACGAAGCCCTGCAAACCGAGTGTATTTTATTATAAAAAATATTAATAATCGGCGTTTAAAGATCCATGGACATAATTAAATATAAGACAAATTTCCCGTCCAATGGATTCGCGGAAAAAGACAAATTGGACAGGATCAGAAAAAGACACGTGAATGCCTGCTGAGAAGCAGGTCGACCAGGTCGCATATGTTGCTTCTGTGGATAGATCTACTCCTGTATCGCAAATCGTCGTCTCGGGCCAGAGATGTCACGTCCGAACCCTGTCTGGATCCCTTCGGTGCGCAGATAT
Source organism: Botryllus schlosseri (assembly GCF_051294905.1). Classification (NCBI taxonomy): domain Eukaryota; kingdom Metazoa; phylum Chordata; class Ascidiacea; order Stolidobranchia; family Styelidae; genus Botryllus; species Botryllus schlosseri. The sequence continues at coordinate 17,835,590 of NC_137245.1, read as the reverse complement.
CATAACCGGATCGCGTATGGGCTCCATTGGTGCGCAGATATCAGATCCGGCGCATGACTGGCCCCAAATAGAGCGTAGAAATCAGTCTTTGGTGCGCAGACAATATCTACTCCGGAGAAAATCCGCGACCCCAAATAGTCCGCAGATATCAGGTCCAGACCATCAGAGCTGTGGAGTCGGAGTCGGAGTTTGGCTAATTCTTCGCTTAATGGAGTCGAAGTCGGGGTCTCATAATTTTTTAGCACGCCTGGAGTCGGAGTCGCAGTCGGAGTCGTGAAAACTATAGTGGATGGAGTCGGAGTCGTGAAAAAATACTGACTGAAGTCGGAGTCGGAGTATGCGAAAATGACCCTGACTCCGACTCCGACTCCAACTTCTTTATTACGAAAACAATTGCTTTCTAAGGCATATTGAAATTACTACTTATGGCTAAGATAGGATTTTTATGTACCACCATTCACTGTTATTAGTAACGATATTGATAAAATTGGACTTAATTTTCAAACTACAATTCAGTTGCGTAGAGGATGAAAATCGAAATATGCATATTCGCGATGCAGTCACAAATTGATGCAATTTTAGGAATTATACATAGGGGAGGGCAAACCAAGCCTCACACATCAAATCGTATGCATTTTTAATATAACTATGCTACATTTTACGGGCATGTGTACGATATAGAGAACACGGAGACAGCAGTCGTACGCAATGCAGCTCTACGGAACATGTTTGACTCACGCGATTTCAAACTAGACTGTATTTGACCACGGGTCGCACTTGCACTGACTTTCTACTCCGACTATTTGGTATATACCTACCATTTCTCCGACCGGACATATCAATATCGAAGGTATTAGCCAACCAGCGACGTTCATTTTGGTTTTATCGGCGGCAATTTTTTGGCACCGTAATTCACCTATCGATATGCTGGACAAAACATAATGTCTTTATTTGTCCTGGCGTGGTAGGGGTGGCATCGCAAGTCCTCTCTCTCATAGCCCGATCCGACCCCCACCCGACCATCTTGTGGTGGACTCATACCAATACAAAGCTCGGCACATTTTTATGATCAAGCCAACTTGTTGCGATGACTTTTCTACGCGTCTCGCTGATTGGCCTATAGTAGCTAAAAGAAATTCAACAAATATTACCTATTAAAAGATCGCTCATGTATCCATATGAATGCATAAAGCAATTGAGATGTTGATTTGATGATAACGCTCACGCGTCAGAAACATTACCGAGATTTTATAAACTGGCCGTTCGGAATCAATTCGTCAAAATAAGGGATGAAAAGAAGGTTGTATGCTGATTTTTAGGACAGGATTGAAATTTGAATATGTGAGCAACGATCGGCTTATTATAGATATGTTGATTCTGCGTCTGGTCAAACTTCAGAACACACAATTCTGACATCAACATGTTACCTTTAAATGAATTTCAGCATAGGGCTTACTGAATTCAACTTGCCTTCTTAACGTTCTTTTGTGAGTACCACATCAGCTTAATTTACAATTGTCTCAAACATAATTACGTTGATTTATTTTGCACCTCATAATTTGATAAATTGTGCCTATAATTCGGATGTTTGGATTCAAATAGTGTTTTGAACTGCAGCAACGAATTCATTATAATAGTGTCATATTATGACAAGTAATAGGCCTACGTACTGCGTTACCATCGACGCCGGAACGGAAGTAGGCCCGCCTATAGTTGATTCTTTATTGATTGCAGCAGCATTCATCTTCATCTCTCCGCTTTTTGTATGCTTTGGACTAATCATTATGGATGAGTAGAGACCGAAGTTATGAATGATTTGCCACTAACTGCGCATATAGAGGACCAATCTACCAAACACACGCACAAATCGTTTTTTCCTACTACAGCACTGAAAGTTCTACTCTAAAATCGCAATTGTGATTCCAACTCACTCATTTCCATTTTGATTGTCTTGGATATTTAGCAACCGAAGCGGGTTATTGTACTAAAACAATAAAATATGAAAATGCAACATTAAGATTATAACTAATTCAGATTCACGATAAAATGTATTTTAAAAAAAGTTCAATCAAGTCGCTCTAGAAATTTGATTTTTACTGCACATTTTTATCAATATTTCTATCACGTTTCTCGATGCCTTCGCGAGCCACACAAAATGTAGACGAGGGCCGCATGCGGCTCGCGGGCCGTAGTTTGCCACCCTGAATGATTATACTGTGGCAGAGGGAATACATCGATTGGTTTTGTAAAATCGTAAAATTGATGTAAATATATCCAAACGCTGCTTTCCCACTTGACAAAATTAAAAATATTTTTAGTGTAGCTCAGCTGCTTGGGTCGAACAAATGATTAGAAAAGACTGCAAGTCCTAGTTTAATTTAATCCTCCAATAAGAAAGATAGCCTAAAAATTTCGGGGCTGTTTTCACGTAGTACCAACATTTAATTTTCACAAACGTCACGTAATACCCATAATTTTGGTTGCGCTTCGCGCACAGTAGATATGGAGTCGCAAATATGTTTTACCGAAAGTATCGCTGAATATCATTTAGATACCGGGTTGCGTGGCACCGTTCACACCGCATTTTCGCCTATATCAAATATTTCATCACAGTAAGTATTGCCCCCATAACATTTGAAACTACCGTTTTGCAATCTAGCAATTACCTATTATTATACCTACCAGCCCATGACGTGTCCTAATCTAGAAAAGCGGACTTTGACTTTTTAACGTTAGACCTGTTTTAGCAGACCACCGTTTAAACTTTCTGGACTAAAGAAGTAGTATTTGTATTTTTAGAAGTAGTATTTGTATTTATCTGTCAATTACGAGATTTCAGTTCTTTTGTCTGGAGAACATACATGTTGAAGTATAAAAGAAAGTGTAGTAATGCCTTATATATTTTCCGAAAGCAAAGCTACACACTATATGGCATTTTTACGATCTGCCATATTTTTAATTACCGTATACTAATTCTTCACTCTCGAGTTCTATAGTCGTGGTCTACCAGGGCTGTAACCAGGGCTGTGAACTCGGTAAATTTTACCACCGACTCCGGCTCCGACTCCGACTCCACACATTTTCAATATACCTACTCCGACTCCGACTCCTGAGTCTTTAAACGTACCGACTCCTACTCCGACTCCGACTCCTGGGTTTTTAAACGTAACGACTCCGACTCCAGCATTATTACCAATTGACTTCGAAAATTATATCCCACATTGTCGGTTGAATGACTATCATACAACCATTAAACATATGATTAACGGTGGCATGCTAAATTGTTTCATTGTGGAACAGCTCGAATTATCCACTATGCAATTAACATGAAAGAAAGATTTGCTAAATATCCTTCCTTTTTCAAGTTTTTATAACATCGACTCTCTAATATCCTGAAATGTATGAATCATTCAAATATGGCAGATATCCAATCCCGTATAATAAAAATGTAGATAAAAAATCCAAGTGTAGCTCTTGTGTATGAGTGAGCAACTAATAAAGAGATTGAACTTACTAATTTTGTCATTGCACACTATCTTGATTACAAGCACACACACTCTTACTACTAACACATATTGGTCATAAATGGAATTTAGTTAAGTAGTCGAAGACCATGGCCTATGTCTAGTCTACAACTCTACATGTACTTAATCAAGTATTCAAGAATTGGGACTTGCAGTCTTTCTTAATCATTTGTTCGGCCCAAACAGCTAAGCTACACTACAAATATTTTTATTTTGTCAAGTGGGAAGCATCGTTTGGTCATATTTACATCATTTTTACAAAACAAGCCGATGCATTTGCTCTGTCACAGTATCATGGTATAATTACAAAAATTGCATCAATTTCGACTGCATCGCGAAAACGCATATTGCGATTTTCTTCCCCTGTGCAACTGAGTTGTAATTTCCAAGCAGACATGGGGTAATCGCGATTAGTAATCGTAATCGATTATGACGATTACATCATTTTCAAGTAATCGTAATCGCAATCGATTACATTCGAAAAAAATCCGAAGTAATCGTAATCGTAATCGACTACTTCCCATATATAATCGATTGATTTGTGAAAGAACGATTACTTTTTATTTGTACAAGTACTATGGCATAAACTGAATATTCGTGAACAAGGAAGAGATATTTTACCAGGTTAGTGACAGCACAAACGTCTGATTGTCAAATGCCATAACTTATATATTACGTCAGAAGTGTGAGCTTTGCTCGTCATTGCGTAAGAAGTATCCAATCCACACATAGTAAATAGATATTCGATGGACATTTTAGTGTGATTGTAAGAACACCCACCGTGGTGTATATCAGGTTATCAATACACTCCAAACGCCACTACTTCGCAGCAAAACATTGATCACCACTCTGCCTATAGTTTAAAATAGTACCTTATTTTTGATGTTTGGTTATGCTTAGTTAAACGCAGTTTTACCGTTGCTGCTTGGCGATCAGTATGCCTAAGTAAGTACGTACACCTGACAAAGATTCGGAATTTTGTACTCGTCGAATAAAAACATTACGGTTTCCACAACGAAGCATTACAAATAAACAGCTGCTGATATCATAACCGAGCCGTGCTTAGCTGTTTCTCGTAACACCAGCTTGTACTATCTGTATTAAATTGAAGGCACAATTTTTATGTTCACTCTATCTTATTCTCATATGACTACTTGAAACGGGCGCAAATCGTTATGTCACAGTTCGTTACTCAGCATTTGGACCTGCCGCCATTTAGCCATCCGCTTATATATAGCCTGACATGTTAGCGTGGGTTGTAGCTAGAATCAGAACTAAAACAGCAATTCGTTCCCAGTCCAAACGTTGGTCAATTTTTAATACTGAATTTCGTCAATAATATAGTTATTTGCATTATATTACTAATCTTTTTTAATCCTCTCTCAGCCCCGAGTGTCAGAATTACCTGTAGAGCTGGGGCATGTAATTCAAAATTATAACATCTGGTATGTTGTTATAATTACTTTATTGTATGTTGTTAATTCGTGACCTCCGGTCTGTTATGTAATCAAAATATTTCGTGAGACGCAACGATAAATCGCCACGCCTTTATTCCTTTGTGGATGCGCCGGATTGCATTTGCATCGTGGGCTCAGATTTGAAGGACAGGACTATTAGTCACGCGCACCCAGCGCGGCTATTGAAAATGGACGGAAACCTCAAGTTTCGGCCAAGGTAATTCTTTGGTAGCATACTCCATGGAGTTAAGTGTTTGCCGAACTGCATATGTCTTTTGGTGTGTTGTGGGCTCGTGGCGCGGCAATGACCGGCTTCAAAATGCGTATTCCCATAAATTACGCATGTTTTTTTCTTGAGGGAGAGAGGTATGCACCAAGCTATTTACTAGAGCAGGGGTCACCAACCGTTTTGAAACCAAAAGCTACTTCTTGTTTACTGATTATTGCGACGGGCTACCACTTACTCGTGCCGTTTATCAATGCTCAGTTGGATTTCTTCACTTATAGTTAGACAATCAGAGTACTGGGCAAGGTTTTCGCCCTTTACCAAGAACGAAATGCTCTCACTCGCCGGGACTCACATCCGCTCCTCCGGGCTCAGTTGCGTTGCTAGAGTGCACACAGAAGCGCCAATCTCCAATTGGAGAGACTCGGGAATATTAACTATAGATTCCCGTTAAGCCGCCGCGTGGGTGGAGACAAGCAACGCCCCGACCGACTGCGTTCGTATGTTCCTTAGGGTCGACCAACCCACATTAAACTGCTGCTCATATGAAACCAGCTTCAACTTTCAAACCTCTCATTTGGATATTTACTACAGCGACCGCGCGTGACTCATTTGGTCCGCGTCGGTGACCCCTGTACTAGAAACATTTAAATCGCGAAGCTTGAATAATATTTTCAAGAAGTAATTAAATCGCTCGAAAATACTCTATAATTTATGTTGGTTTACGAAATACTTTGAGTCACCTTCGAGCACGCTCCCCAACTTATTGGGGAGTTTGGGCTGCGGCAGATAAAGACCTGGCAAGAATGCAAATCGTTGGGTGCGATAAATCATCCCCTATAACGTTGGGCAATGGTACATTATGACGTAACTTGCGAATGACGCATGATGTATAAAGAAAGGTGATATCTCATTAAGCCTTTTCATCGCAATCCTTATATTGTCTTCCAATATATCTTCTAAGATTATAGTCCTAAGAAGCAAAAGGAATGTAATCGCGAGTAATCGTGATTACTTTTCCAATGTAATCGTAATCGTAATCGACTACTTCCTGATTTTGCTGTAATCGTAATCGTAATCGCGTGATTCTGAAGTAATCGTAATCGCAATCGATTACATTCATGAAGTAATCACCCCATGTCTGTTTCCAAGTAATGTCTAATTTTATCTATATCAGGGGTGGGCAAACATGAGATTTACGAACCATCGCGCGGGCAACTGGAATGTTGATAACTTTTTTTAGTCGTCCGATAGGAGCGAACCGAATTAGGCAACATTGCAAACAAGACTTGTATTAATACGCTCTAAAATTGATAACAATATGTCATTCAACAGTGCAGTTCGGAATCAGGCCCTGGTCGCGCCAAGCGCGATTTTTTTTTGTAAGATAATGACTGAATTATATCAATAGATATGTTGCTAACATACAATGGGGGTCGCATCTGTATACCACTGGGCTCATTTGGCAAGGACAGGAATATTCGACGTTTAGACATAGCAAAATCGACGGAATCAGTGAACAACTGAACATACCTCTATCATTTTGTGCAAATGTTTTGTCGCCGATCTCGCTGCGAGTGCACAAGCGAAGCGCGCCGCATGTTGGACGACACGTTATATCCTAATTGCGAGTATAGTTAGACTCAATTATGTGAATAATATGTATTTATAATTTTCAGAAGGGGGCTCAAATACTGAATTCAAGAAATCTAGGGACAATGAATCATGTGAAGTACCGAGAAAAATTTCAAGTCAAATAAATCTGCTATGAAATATTCTAGTTTATGGTGATATACGAAGATCTGGGATAAATGTGGCTGGCCCCTGGATACGTCAATGCGCCAGAACTGTTGTTTTAGTCATCATCAAATTTCGCGGTCATGCTAATCAAATTTTGGTTGGCCTTGCAATTGTACCTGATGTCATAAATAATTTCGAGAATTACCTCGCAGGCCTAACAGGCCTAACCTTTTCGTGTGCCAAATTTGGCCTGCGTGCCACGGGCTGGTCGCACCTGATCTCTATGGTTATTAATAACAGTGATTGGAGGTACATAAAAATGCCATTGAAAATTCTTTGAAAGCAAATGTTATCATGATAGAGAAGTTGGAGTCGGAGTCGGAGTCGAAGTCAGGGTCATTCTCACAAACTCCGACTCCGACTCCAGTCAATATTTTCCCACCGACTCCGACTCCGACTCCGACTCCAGCTATTATAGTTTCCACAACTCCGACTCCAACTCCGACTCCATCAAGCGAAAATTACCCAGATCCCGACTCCACCGCCGACTCCACAGCCCTGATCAGAACTGTTGTTTTAGTCATCATCAAATTTCGCGGTCATGCTAATCAAATTTTGGTTGGCCTTGCAATTGTACCTGATGTCACAAATAATTTCGAGAATTACCTCGCAGGCCACACCTAACCGTCTCGTGTGCCAAATTTGGCCTGCGTGCCACGGGCTGGCCGCACCTGATCTGTATGGTTAATATAATAACAGTGATTGGTGGTACATAATAATTCGATTGAAAATTATTTGAAAGAAAATGTTTGCATGATAGAGAAGTTGAAGTCGGAGTCGGAGTCGGAGTCGAAGTCAGAGTCATTCTCACAAACTCCGACTCCAGTCAGTATTTTCCCACCGACTCCGACTCCCACACCATCAAGCGAAAATTACCCGAACTCCGACTCCGACTCCACCGACTCCGACTCCGACTCCACAGCCATGATCATAACAAGCTGATGTTGAATGTATGGTATATTGGATATTCGCGTGGTGGCGTCAGACAGTTGTCGAAATATGAAATGTCTCCCTGTTTATTATGATGACGATGCAGGCTAGAGAAAAGTTCCATTCACAATCACAGCGGACCGGGGCGTAATACTAATAGCAAAATATCGAGCTTACGCCGGTAAGATCAGAGTTATATTTCCCCGAAAATCTGTGAGATCTCAGTATTTTGTGACTGTTATGTGAGCTATCTAGTAGTAATAACTCTCTGTTGTCTTGGTTAATGCGACTTCGTTACCGTACATTGGGCTAGTTACAGGTTTTAAGGTTGATCAGCTATATCTTCATTCATATTTCATTGTCGAAAGTATATGTTGATCATGATCAGTATACAGTAAACGGAAGTTCAACTAATTCATTGATGATTGGCATTCCTCCAGATTTCATTGATTCGACTTCTATGAGATTTCTTTTTACAGCTGTCATAACTTTCATAAATCTTTGAACTATTTATATCAGGTTTCAGATGATTGATTCATGAAACGACAGAAAAAAATCAAGTATGAAGCTGAATTGTTTTGGAGAAAAGGCGATAGGTGAAATAGTATTCTGAGTTATGTTGTATGGACATTGGGCTATCCTTGTTAGATAATCGCGATTTCTATAATAGTCCCAAACAACTCTAAATATTTCTGCGAAATAGTGAAAAGCGGTGGAATTATGACAGTCCCAAACCATTCAGTTCAAAGGAAAAGGAAAGTATGATTGCTGGCTATCATAAAGCTATACAAAGGACCTGTACCACAATGTGCAAGGTTGTCGGGATCTGCGCCACCCTTGTTCACAAATTTAGATGAGTAGTTAGTCCATTTGGAAGCAATGAAACAAGCGATCTCTTGCAGAAAAATAGCTCATTGATATACCGGTATGAAACATTCCTTTTTTAAAAACCCTGTTTCCATGAAATGGATGAGTTATGGTTGTCTTATTTCAAATCATGTCCTACAGGCTATATCATGATAGGTACAAAAGCGAGCGGCATTGCCATTTTTATCTCCATTACTGTATGGGAACATAGCTTCTTTGTTTTGAATGCCATTGAAAGCTGTGGTCGAGAGAGACTGCTTGAAATTGATGACGAAATAAGGGCATGCCGTCAACAATGCAGTGTAACTTTGTTCCAGTCGCATATATCTTTGCAAAAATTAGCATATCCAACGCATTACCACATTAACTTTATATCACATAGCACATTTTTTATCAGTGTGCCACGATCGTTTTATAATTTTTCTAGTGTGCCACAAGCCAAAAAAGTTTAAGAACCACTGATGTAGCTTGTCGCCATCTTCGAAACATGACATCACTCGATCAACAAAGTTTATTTTTTTATCGTAATAAGTACGAGAAAGATTGAAAAGAGGGATGATGAAAGAAATGATAAAATGCTAGAGTGAAGGATATTTTGAAATGTTTTAAAGGATTCTAATCATCGCGTCGACTGCAGTCTGTATACAAATGAGCTAATTTCGAGACCACAATGAAACCAAAGGTTGATCACAATTCGTTATTCTTGTAGTGATTACTTCTCGTTCAAAAAAAGTTTAGCCTACACGCTGGTAACGAAAATGTACGTTTTTTCTTCGCTCTCAAATTTAATGGAATGCTGCATTGAAAATTGATATGATTCAAGTTTTGCATACTACCAATCACTTTAATTTGACCGATGTTCTTCGATTTACTTCAGAGGAAACGAGATCTGTGAAAGCCAATGATCCGGAGTATAATGCATTTTTCAAGTACAAGGTAATGCAATCGTTACCATTCATCTGCTCTTGCAAATTATTTCGAATCAAATGAATATCTGATGTAATACCATTGATACCTATCAACTTGCAGTTTAGTCGACTAGATTGCTGTTTTAGGAGTGTTTTTGTAGTTTGATAGATGATGCTGTCCTATCCTACGGGACCCCATTTAGGAGTTCGCTGTCTTAGTTTGAAAATTTCTCGATTCAATATGCATTTTGTTTTTACTGTCATAGTAGGCCTAGACTTGAAAATTAAATTCCATAAATTGCATGCTTTATATTGACAGAGTATGTGGTTTTAAGTAGCCTTCAGATATCTAGATGTCGATGGTATTAAGGTATCGGTACCACTCATAAGCATTCATTCTAGTATCTAGTCATGTGACATATGAAATGCCTTATTGTCTAGAATTTGGTCGTGAAATTTGTGTGTAGTCCTGAACTGGACGTTGGACTTTTGTGCCTCATCAGTTTCTCGACAGCTAAAATGTTTTCTCTTTTATTTTTCAGAAAAACAAAATCATCACGTCCAGATACAACATTTTAACGTTTTTGCCTTTGAACCTCTTCGAACAGTCTTTGAGAATTGCCAACACTTATTTCTTAATTCTTGTTATTCTTCAAGTAAGTTGCATTATTCTTCAAGTGAGTTACGTTTTAGCGGCAAGCATTTCGCTGGAAGCAGGACGGCATCAAAGATGTCATTTCGTTTTGTTGAGCCACTATTTGGGTAGCGTTGGCTTGGGCTATTTTGAATACCTTTCTGCCTCACTGGCTAATTTGATAGTAGGTATTTTGAACTCGGACCATGTGTAAATAGTATTTTAAAGAGCGTCATTATGTCAGCCATAGCGACTTTTTAATTTGCTGATCTTTTAAAAGATAGTTTCATCGCGTGATGATGTATTTTTGTGTTTCATGAACCATTGCTTTGAATTGCTTTGCTAAAACGGTTGCAATTTCATAACGATGTGACTTGATTTCTGCAGTTAATTGATCAATTGAGTCTTGGTCGAGCACATGGATCATCTGCGTGACTTTTCCATGGTGGCTGAATAATTTATGACCATTTCCCGGTCATCTCAAATTGCTGAGTTACAACTTGAGCATTTATCTTTACATAGCTGTTGGTATTTTGATCAGTGCGGGTTTTTGAAATATACCGTTCAAACTTGTTCTATCGCATCATTGTAAAGACCGATGATGTATTATTGATGTCTGCATATTGATACACATTCACGATAAAACTTGGCAGGAACAGTTTGCAAATGTGTACCAAAATCATTTTTCCATTTCATTGTAGGCTATATTCCCCAAAGTGAATACAATTCATATTACTACCGTGATAACTTTAACATACACTTATTTTTCAGCTTATCCCGCAAATATCTTCACTTAGTCCAATCACAACTATTATACCGCTGGTTGTCGTGCTGTCTGTAACAGCGGTGAAAGATGCCGTTGACGATTGGGTGAGTGGCAGAAAAATTAACAAAAAGAGTTTTTGGTGGTCAGCGAAACACAAAACCGAGACGTGATTTTTTTACAGAGCTTTTTTATGATAATGTTGCATTGTGGGTGACAATCCGCCAGCTTAGCAGGCCTGCGTGTACTGTACAAGTACAGAAGCTATCATCTTCCTGTAACTGTGAAAACATAAGTCCCCACCTGTGCTCAATTCATAAAATCCCTCTGCTTATCTTGTAATATCTTGAATTATATCCAAGCTACCGTTAGCATTGTAACCTAGCCTATTCATGATGCGTTATCAGAAATAATAGGATATTTCTTTGTTTGGGGTTTGGTTTCCATGGAAACAGTGACGTTTGTTCTTGTAGTTGCTTGAAGTGGGGTCCAAGACCACTTTTCATAGCTGGCATCGGATGCGCTGCAAACAAAATGAATTGTTGTTCCCATGAAGTTTCAATCACCGTTATCGTCAAGATGACTCGGATACCCGCTTTTGCCCGTCTATTGATGGCTGATAGCGAAGAATTCGCATCCACTTCTAGTATTGTACCCGGAGCTGCTGATATTTAGTGACACCATGTGTTGACTGGATCAGCAATTATGACATTGTCTCGTATGTAGTGGATGTTTGTTAAACTTCGGTATCACATCAGAATTATTTTGGAATGAAGTTACCTTATTAGTAGGGCAATTTTTTTTTACATAAAACGGAAAAATTTGAACTAAAAATGGAAATTTGTTATTTTTCGATGTAAAAAAACAATTTTGACCAAATTTTGCCCTCTTGTATTTAAATTAGGCATTGTTACACTTCATGTTTGAATTGTTGTGCTTTTCTACATTTCTGGTTGGAGCCGCCTGTCCTTGCGAAGTAGCTTGGCAAGAATATAGAAAAACGTTCAACAGGTGTAGTGGTTTACTGGCAGCATTGAAGTTCAGTGCATACCCCTGGATTGTTAGTTATCCCCCTGTTGCTTCATCCGACAATGTTGTCTGCATCGCACTTTTTAGACCGCAACCCAAATCTGAGTTTTAACATCCACCCATATATTGAGAACAACCATGCAGTCAAGTTTCATATTCAGATTTGAGATATATGTGTGAGCTCGTAAATACCTTGGATCTACTAAAATTTCCCTGTTGATTATAACGCCTTGTCAGCTTGTGGCAGCCTATTTGTTTCATTCGATGATTTATGATTCACAATGAGTAGACAATGGGCTATCTTCAACACACCTTCTTCAATGGGCTTATAAAAAAGGTTACAACGTGTAAAATCTCAAATGATAAGTTCACCCACGGTGCAACCTTTACGACACCAACGGAATACGGTTTGCAAAAATATTTTGACATCGTAAACAATTAACGCTGCAATTTTTACAAAATTTCGACGTTTTTGGCAATGTCAAAAAATAATCGCCCCGCGCGGTTATTAGCATGGTGTTCAACAATAAGTCACCTGGTGCCACAACTTGAAAATGGATTTGACGAGGACAATCAATGACACATGTTACTCTCTCTTTACTGTATTTGAAGGGGACTCGTTTGTTATGTTTGTATTCGGGACTGTTTTTACTCCGAATTCCCAAGCTAAAATGGTACCGAATACACTCTTATCGCCTTCATTTAGGCTGAAATTCATGTTGAAATACTATATTATTATGTGTTCTCTGTACTGTTTTGCAAGTTATTATACAGGTTGTGTTATTCTTTCTGACCTTACAGAATCGGCACAAAAGCGACGATGAAATTAATAACCGAAAAACTCTGACCTTGAAAGGAAATAAGTGAGTTTGATTTTGTGGTAATTCTAATATGATGCATGTATTGTACCACTTTGTGAATATGTATAGCGGTGTATTGGTTTTGAGGTGATTCTGCTTTCCGTTACTGATTAACCCACAGTCGTCATCAGTTCATGTCTTTGAATGGCACTTCAGTCGCTGTTTGTTTGCTTTGATTGCGCGGCCAAACAAGTAATCCATGTTGATTTTCCATAAGCGGTATTGATAATGCTTAAAAATTAGACTTGTCTATGGTCACTGAATCGAGAATATTGGTGGACATTGTTATCGTGTTGGAAGGAAATCCGTTTGAAAAATTGTATTGACCTGTTGGCTGTTGATCTGATGTATTGAATAAATTGCATATACTGTAATGCTTGTACATGTCAACGTGTGGATGTACTATTTCATGTCGCTAGGTATGCTTAGCACAGGAATGTACAATCACTATCTGACTTGAGTAGATGTGCAATGCAAGTAGAAAAAATGCTAATGGTATCATGTATTTTATCACTAGCTGCCTTTAGTTTCAAGATCCCTGCCTCAGATTTTAGCCTACATTGAGTCAGTAAAATTTTATTCATTACTACACTACGTCTCATCTTCCATTCATCTCCGTAATCGTTGCTTGTATTGTATCCATCAATAACCGACACTACCAGTAGGCTAGTGATGTAATTTTCTCCATTTCCACTCTTCTCTCGTAATTACCATGACAGTACCAGTGATATTGTATCACCCGCACCCTTAGGGCTAGTCTCTCACTGAGGCACATCTTTACATTGTGAACGAGTCTATCTAGGTCATTGCCCAATGCACATAGCAATGCATTCTAACGTAATCCTGTTATTTGTGGCTTTTCAACACATCAAAACTCTCCTCGATATACCATTTTCTGTAGTCTTTGGGAGCTTTCAGTGATTTGGCAGTCATATATTATCGCAGATTTTACATTAAACTCATCCACGTTAAGATGGGCTGAGATTGAGAAGATGTGGTGAACTGTGAACAGCTTATATTTGGGGATGTCAAAATATATTCTGATGTACTAAAGCAACTCTTATACTTATATGGCTTGTCCAGGCATGGTTAAACCCCTGAACTCGTACAAAAATAGTAAATTCTGTACAGGTCTGGGGAAAGGCGCAAGGCACACAATATTATGCAGTGGTGACAGACTTCTTAGTGGAATATGACTTGAAGACTGCTAGCCAACACTACTCATATTGCCTGAATGCATTAAAATCTAAGATCTTTGACAGACCTGATACTAAGTGATCATCAGTAATAAATAATATTCCATTACTTCAATAGGCAATTTGACCCGACTTGAAAATTCTACATTTGCTGGAAAATTTTGAATGCCTTTTGCGACAATTGTTAAGAATTCATAAAAATGTTGCACTTTGTTTCATCAGATTGGAAGAAGTTCGATGGATGAATATGTGTGTCGGAGATTTGATAAAATTGGAAAATAATCAATTTGTGCCGGTAGGTATCAAGTATATCCTGTACAAAGACGAACTAATGCATTCATGATTTTACCTCTAGGCCGATATTTTGCTACTTTCCAGTAGCGATGAAAATAACTTGGTCTATATTGAAACCGCGGAACTTGATGGGTACGTAAAATTCAGCTACATTCCTTTCAGACTATGGTACATTGCCCTCTGTCACGTGGCCACATTTCATGTATCTCTTAATATTTATTCTTATTTGTCTGTAGAACAAACAATGTTGTGGTATGTAGTCATCTGCACTTAATATGGTCGACAATATGCTCTCTGCAAGAGTAGGCCTACAACTTGATATCTTAACACATAGGCCTATGACTAGGCATTTTATAAGAGGCTTTTGTTCAACTTTGATGCACCATGATGTCATTGGAATACGATCATACCTTTCATCTACTTGGTACATTCTTTGACTGCATGTAATAGTTATCAAGGAGCTTGTGTTTGGGTAATACAATAGACATGATGGTATTTGGGTCAGGCGAAGGCCGTGGAGATAATGTTTGCCTTGGGTGTGATGTACCTCTCATGTTTCGATGTGTGCCATTCTCCCTACTTGATTCTCTAATATATTATATCATGGTGTTTGTCTTCGGTTTCTGTAATCAGGCATTGAAATAAGCCTATATAACTGGTTTACGTTGCAAGTAATTGTTCGATTTTTACATACAGAGAAACAAATTTGAAAGTACGGCAATCTTTACCGGAGACTGGAATGATTGGCGATGATCTCGGAGAAATGGCCAAGTTTAATGGTCAGTGCATTGATGATTTGACGTTATTAAGCCACCGTTACTATCTGTATTCAGTTGCTTATAGAATAATTTTGTTTGCCTATGCTGCTGAAATTTTTACTACATCATTTTATAACTCGGCGGTCTTGTTTCTATTTGCTGACGATACAAATACACCTTCGGTGTCATAGTTCATGGTGCACCCACTTACCACACATCTGTTTGTTGTCGTAGTAGAAGTTTGTGTAACGAATTCTCCGCAATCACCCGTTCTTATGAAACAAAGGTCAACATCAGGAAGTAAAGCCAAGCTAGGATGTGTGGTATGCATTGCAGCCGCTCATTGCTAGCAGCACACTTACTTTGGTGCTGACCTTACAAATTATGTACATGTAACTCTACGCACATGGGGAACAGCGTAGGCTATTTAGCCTGGGCATAATTTGCAAGAATTTGGAATTTTTAATGTCAAAGAGGCCTTACTTTGTGAAGACTACCAGTTGAAATATGGAATTTGGTCTTTTAACTGTTGATAGAGTTAACTGCTTGTGATTTGTAAAATCAAGTCACAACCGATATGAATGAGCCTCCAATATCCATTCCCGAATCAAACTGAATCACTGTATTTCATGTTTTCATACCACCGTTTTGAATAATCTCGTTCCCCATCTGCTGCAACTCTAAAGCCTTTTTTATTGTTTTTCCTCTCGTTCCCGTGTTAGGTGAAATATCGTGCGAGCCGCCCAATGTTTACTTGCATAAATTTATCGGGAAAATGTCCTGGAAGGACAAGGAGTACTCTCTGGACAACGATAAACTTCTGTTGCGGGGATGTAAAGTGAGGAACACGGACTGGTGCTTCGGTTTGGTGATCTATGCCGGTCCGGAGACCAAACTAATGATGAACACGGGTATGCGTCGGTTTTGTGCTATTACGATCCTTCTCTTTCTGTATCTCATATATATGGCTTGGCACAGCTGATCAGTGATCAATCTCCACCGTAAACTTACAACACCAGCCACCAATCGCCATATCCTCTTTCACAACTACTATGATACAAACCCTCAAGTTTCGAAAAACATAGACATCAAAAAATATCTTTATGTTCAGGAAAGTACAAAATAATTGCTCTATTAACGATAACTATACTAGAACTGAGCTAACGATGAATATTTTCACGGAGCAGTCTTTTGAAGCATTAAGGCATCAAGCGATTAGCTATTGCCAGTTGTTTTGAGCCCTGAATTGCCACTAATTCAATTAAAATACTGGTTGGTTCGTCCAATTAGCACATCGGACGGTATTAAGGTCTTGTTGAGTAGGCAATCCTAGTTTTGTACTTGTAGGCTAGATTCCTGTCATGGTTGGCTTGGTATGTTGATTTAGCGGTCATGAAATTCATTACCGTTCGTTGATGTCACTTATTAAAGTGGCCGTATTGGCTTCTTCGCATAGCAGATAAATCTAGTAATACACCATTAATGCGATAGGATCTGAAGGGGCCTAAAATAGATCCACGAAACACTTATGTTGGTTGTCTTTTTGCAGTATAAACATAGCCAATACATTGTGACTTTCAATTTCATTTATTTCAGGTCAGACAGTGCTGAAAAGAACTAGCATTGACCGACTGATGAACACTCTTGTTTGGATGGTACATTCTCGTTGAACTGTATGAGATATTCTTGTTTCAACTCTCTTTTACATTCAGATATTTGGATTTCTGATAACGTTAGCAACTATATGCGCGATCGGCAATACAATATGGGAATCGCAGATCGGAATTGTGAGTGATATCTAATAATAATCATGCGAATATCTCCCGTCAATTCTTCTTTCTTGCGTCACAGCGATTCACGATTTATCAGCCTTGGATGGATTATATCGAAAATATTTATAAATCGGGATTCCTGGCGTTCTGGTCGTACATCATCATCTTGAACACGGTTGTCCCGATTTCGTTGTATGTCAGGTGAGAATAATCGTAAGCCTTTCTAGATTACCTGCCACATTATTTCATATTTTACGAAATTTGTTTTTGTGGAATTTCAATAAATAACTTGGTATCTCAATACTGCTGACTGTGACTCTAAGACTGCCAGATGTTGGGCTCGCACAGTGAGTCAGACTTTTGGTTGGTAAGATCGATTTTGTTATATAAGACTTGGAGTTCACTCATTGTTTAGGAGTCATAATGGTACTGGTCACTGAATTGGGATTTCATTTAATTACAGAAATCAAACAATAATTGCAGCGGCACATTGTTATGGAATACGTGTTAATAAGCAGGGACGGGTATTTGTTGTACTTGTGGCTGATTTCATTGATGAATTGTTAATATTGATGTCACGCAGGCCGGCATATAGATTTGCCGTACGATCCAGCTGTTGTCAGCATCCGCATATCCCCCGCGTGTAAATCGTTCACCAACTTTTGCAACTCTTCAAACGGTTCTAAGGGTAACATCAACTTTATTTTATGGCCATAGCCGATCTTCTATTCCTGTAGTTTTTTGTCATATTCTCCGCCTGTATGCCAATCTATGGACTGGCTCGGTGATCAAGTAATTTTGATCTTGTTCTGCATATTGGTGCATAAATTCATTCCTGTGCAAAACATCTATGGTCGTTTTGCACCAGGCCGTTTGTTATCTTTATATGATGCCTGAGCTGCTAACTTGAAGCACAACCCACTTGCCAGATCGGATGGTTATGAGTGAGGAGCCTAGTTAATCTCGATTTCTTGAGTCTGGGGTCATCAGCAAAGTTTGCTAAGTTGATAATTCATTATAAATAGGAATTGTGCCACTTCTGTCCAAGGTCTAATTCGTGTGTCCGTGCCTTTCAGCGTGGAAGTCATCAGACTCATGCAGTCCTGGTTCATAGATTGGGACCGGCTGATGTACTACGATAAGAAGAATCTTCCGGCGAGCGCCAGAACCACGACCTTGAACGAGGTACGTGTTTATCGACGTCGGAGACTCGGGAGTACAATTGATCTTGATTGAGATGCCTCGTTATGTCGAAAATCGATTGGAATTGGGAATGTCGACTGATATCTCTCTTGAGACGGCTATGTTTCGAGCTATTGACGTTTTCTAGTGTCCGTTAGCAGTGACGAGCGCCAGACACCAGTAAACCATGTTCGGGAGTTGATTAGCTAATCTGTGCTGTAATCAGAGGCGGTCGATGCAAGCCGCAAATGGACAGCAAGGGTGCTTGACGTAATATTATCTATTTGCTACGAATGGAATTGAAACAACTTTGGTATCTTTAAGAAAGATTATATTACCGTAATGTTAATATGTTAGATCGATTGAATTAACTCCTAGTTCTAGACCTGGTTTTGGTACAATTTTTCCGAACCTCACCAGATATGAGCGGTAAATTTTTTATTATAACCTCATGGCCACGTCCAGTGTCCACATTACTGTGGGCCGGTGTGAAAGTTTCCAGAAATGAGTCGCACAGGCGAGACCGAGAGAGAGAGTATTCCGATCTCAAGTTGAATATAACTAAATTTGGGTGTAAAAGGGGGACTATTTTTATTACTTTTTTACATTCTTGGAAATCGCTACTTCTGTTTCTACCCGAGTAGAGATTTATGACGTTACTTCTACTTGGGTAGGCAACCAATGTTGACTGTTGAGTGCTTTGCACAGTTCTTCATCTAGTAAATTTTCCAAATTCGATAATAATAACAATTATAGCTACACATTTTTTCCAAATTAGACTAGAATCAGAATTAGGGGTAGGCTACACCATGTTCTCCAACTTAGATTGGGTTTACAATTGTAGCTTCACGGTTTTTTCCGAATTAGACTATAATTGGAATTACTGAATTCGCGAAACAGTTGAATATCGAGTTCAGTTTGTATCGAAATCAAAGTTCATTGTCGTAAGCGTGACAATGGCAAATGTCCGTACGGTAAGCTTGGCTCGTTTCACGCTATACAGTTCTGTAGCATTTTCAGGAAGAACTGAAATTAGATTAGAATATAAATTTGAGCATGGAAACGTTCCACAAATTGGGCTGAAATTAGGTTACCCGTGTTTCGCTCAAAATAGTTTAATTAAACTAAACTATAATCTTCTTCTTTGACCTATGGTTCTTATTACCGGCTTTTGTTCTTTGTGTCTTCCCCAAGAGCTAAATTCCCGCCAGAGCATCAAACAATGCTATGCGGGGTTTATCACCCATCCAGTATGCTGCAATTCGTTAATCGGACACACAATTTCGCAGGAATTGGGACAAATCGAGTACATCTTTTCCGACAAAACCGGCACGCTAACGCAAAACGTGATGGTCTTCAAAAAGTGCTCGATAAACAGCGTCACTTACGGCGACGCTTACGACAGCATCGGAAACAGAATTTCGCCGGAAGAACAGGTAAACAACGGCAAATTTCGCGGCAACCATCACAGAGCTTACTCGCGATTCTGTTTAGAACTTGATCCCGGTCGATCTGTCGTCGAATTCCTTTTACGAGAAATCGTTCAAGTTTTACGACGGGAAATTGCTGGAGCGTTTGCAGGACGGGGACGAACGCTGCTGTCTGTTTTTCAGACTGACCGCTCTATGCCATACGGTTATGCCGGAGATTGACGAAGATGGTGAGCACACCGTTTAATTAGGGCCGAATTTGAATGTAATGACATAAGTACGGAGATGCGATATTTCCGTTTTCACAGCCTAATAGATGAACATGTCTAGAAGTATTTCCAACTCGGTAGATTCGCTTATCCTTTAGAACTCATAAAAGTGTTAATATATTACTTCCACTCTGTAAACTTTGGTTATCTCGAAATCCTCTTGCACTCAGTAGAAAATCGCACCAATTTTTATAATTGAACATTGTCAACAGTTGGTCCGGCATGTTGCAATCTCAGATACGCCAACCCTACTGTGTAAGCTTGTTTCATGTTCATGACAATCGGCCGCTAGCTATACCGTGTTTCCGTGTATTATGTTTTGTGCTGATTACTTATATACAATATTGTTGTCAACAGCGATGTAATTTTGAACTTCCTCATATATGCTTGAACAATTTACGTGAGCACTAAATAGCTTATACCCCGAGCTAGTAATAGACAATGGAATTCTAAATAGTATACCAAATCTATCACTTTCACTTCAAGCTGTCAGCTTGCTCTGTTACTTCTTATCTTGTATTACACCTCTCCCCCATATAAGTCATGCTAAAGTAAGCCTGGAGAAGCCAAAGTGTCTTTTTAAGATTATTTAGTGTGCGTAGCGATATTCATTGATGCTTCCTTTGACTTGTGCGTAGCATGCATTGCTCAGTAAATGTTGTAAGGTCCATTTATGTGAAATTTTGACCTTAGCATTACTCATATCGCTCGCGCTGAAAGAATTCTTGTACGCTTCGCGCTACCTGCGCTGTTGAAATGTAGTATAGTAACGTAACATGGTAACATGCTTCGTTGTTTTTGTATATCCCGAATGTTTACAAATTACAATGTATCAATATTTCTATGCTTTGTTCCTCGTTGAATCTATGAGACTAATGCTTCCTTGTGTGGCGGGAGAGGAAGTACAGGGTGTGATAAAAGGAGGTCGGTGCTGCTTAAAAGTATTATTATCCTGCTAGTTCTTCCACAGGATTAGTATTTCATTATTGACTCTTACTTGCTTTGTCACTTCATTTTGTTTTCATTCCGAGATCACATCAATTGACAAGGTATAAGACATTGTAATTGTAAGTGTCCACCAAATTCCAAGCCCATTTGAGATGACCGCTGTATATTGGACATCTAATTTGACCACAAATAACTCCAATCAAGTATCTACAAGCTGTCTTGTTATTATTATAGCTTCCTGCTTTTAAATTTGCGGGGTTTTTTTCAGACAATCTGATCTATCAGGCGCAATCGCCCGACGAAAACGCGCTGGTGTCGGCGGCGAGAAACTTTGGCTTTGTATTTCGTGCCAGGACGTACGACACAATCACCGTCAACGAGATGGGTTAGACGAGCCCAAATCGCAGCTACGGGACTATGGAAATATGATCCGATTACGATTTTTTGTTTCAGGCAAAGACGTCACATACTCCTTGCTGGCGATCCTTGATTTTGACAATGTCCGCAAACGAATGTCTGTGATTGTGAGGGATCCCGCTGGTGAGTTTAGTCAAACCATGACTTTCAAATATGATTTGAACACAATCCCAATTCTCTCGTTAAGGTGGTGGATCTGTTGTGATTTTTGTGTCAATTTATATACGGTAGAGTTGTATATCTCAACCCAGCACGCCCATCGGTTCGTCAGCTAGCAGTAAAAGTGACTCCTACCGAAAATGCTTGATTCCGCAATCCTGATTATGAAACGATACATTTTTACATTCCGCTGTGAAAACAGTAGGGGCTTGGCAACATCAAGTACCTGAATAATTCGATTTCGAGTCGAGTACTCAAGTACCACTCATTATGATGTTACAACAGTGAGAAGGACTTGGAAAGTTTACATGCGTACTTTTTCGCGACCACAAGGAAAACAACGCCAGTTATGCGCCGTCGTAAATAGTTTTGTTCTCGCTTACTTATGATCATCCATGGATATCTATAGTTTTGATAACTGTTTGAATGCGTTGATATAACCAAATGAAGTTTAAAGGCTTGCAGAGTGGGAAGAATGTGTCGAAAGTGCATTCATCAGGGTTGTAACCAAGTCACGAGGCACCGAATCACAAGGCAATCTCAGTTTTATAGTTTTGACTCGAGTCAAGTCGAGTCATTTTCAATTCACCACCGAGTCAAGTCCGAGTCCAAGTCAGCGAAAAGGGGGTCGAGTCCGAGTCACGGTATTATGACACGAGTCGAGTCCAAGGCATTGTGTTTACGGCTCAGTTTCCAGTTAATCACTTGTTAAACCCACATTTTATAACTCTGTTAGGTGATATCGAATGGTTCGCATTTATAATATACTAATTTTCATCACTTTTAGCAGTTTCTGGCCGCATTTTCAAGTACCAGTCCAGTACCAATAGATGAAATCCCAATAGTGTGTTTACTTTACTATTCTTCGAAATTACAATGAAATGTTGGTCTTAGCCGTCTGCGTCTCGAGTCATGCGCAAGTCGAGTCAATACACAGATCGAGTCGAGTCATTTCCGTATTTTGAGAAAATGACTCGAGTCAAGTCGAGTCATCAGAAAATCGTGACTCGAGTCATTGCAACCCGGGCATTCATCAATGACAAAGAAGACCGTAGCCTAGAAATTATTCAATTATGCAAATAATTGTCTATTACTACACAATTGAATGGTATATTCATATTTAAATAAACGCAAATGTTCTCTTTTTTATTTTTTGCTTCAACTACTCAACTCGAATCTTTAAGCCCAGCCCTAGAAAACGATGAAATATAAAAACTCTCACTTCACAGAACTACTAGAATATGTGTGAAGTAGACAACACGAAAGTATACCCCCTTTCATTCCAGGAAAGATCACGCTTTATTGCAAAGGAGCGGACACGGTGATTTACGAGCGGTTAAAGGCGGGTCAGGACGAAGACGGCGCCACCGCTGAGCATTTAGAGGTCTGTTGTATATTTAATAGAGCATTATTGATTTCAGATGGGCTGTCTTTAGGTATAGTGCGAAATATCGTGCACATACTCTACTACACTGTATGTAGGGTGGCCTATTCATTCAAAGGTCTCGTCTACGTATTCAAATTTTATGTGCGGTTTATATAACCGTAAACTCGCAAATACCACCAGCATAATTGTATACCGACGTGATACATAATTCACGAGTTTTTAATTGAAAGTTTAATATCTCCAGGACTTTGCTACCGACGGTTTGCGGACCTTGTGCTTGGCATATAAAGACTTATCCGAAGAGGAGTATACTGGTAAGAATTTTTTAGTAAACACACTGTTGCTTATGATATTATTGTTTTGGGTGGGTCGGCATGGGATACCATCTGAAGTTAACAGCCAAAATCTATTGATTTGAATTGAAGGGCTTGCGATATGCAGATTTTTGTGTTACCCCCTCGTGTTTAAGCCTGTCGATATTCTTTGAGGCACTTGTGTGGATTTCCAGCGAATGTTGTTTTTGTAGTGTGGAAGCAGCGATATGATGAGGCGTCGACAGCCATACAAGACAGGGACGACCAACTTGATGCCGTTTACGAGGAAATCGAGAGAGACATGCTCTTGATCGGGGCCACCGCGATCGAAGATAAATTGCAGGTAACTGGCTGTCTCCGATCTGGCTGTTACGATTCAGATTGTCTTTTACAATATTTATGAGCTTCTACGTGAATTTAAAAATATATCGGTTGACATTTTCTTTTTTGATCAACTAATAGAATATTTTTCTATTTTCATCAAATTCACAAATATAACCTTGTCGGCAATGTGGCTGCAAAATGTTTTGAACTTTACATAATTTTGAAGTCTATGAATATAAAAGGACTTGCTTATTCATCCGTTTCTTGTTTAGTTACCGTAGTCTCGCTCTTTTCCAATTAAAATCGCCTGTTTTATGTGTTGGTGACTGTGCTTAAATTATGATGAACAATATGGTATGAGATATTTCTACTACCGGGCCTACGTTCTACCACACATGACCAGTAGGGCTCTTCAAAATTGACTTTTTTTCTCAAATAGCACTGGCTACTTGATAAAACTGTTAGGTTACCTAATTTAAGCCTACACACCAAATTTGGTTCAATTCCAAAGAGTAGCCGCATTGCTACAGGAGAAAAAAGTTTCTATTTATTACATAAAAATAAATAACAAAAAATTTGAAAATTTTCTGTTCACCCCATGAAAGTGTTCGGTTGTCTATAGAAACGATGTTCACCAAATTTGGTTCAATTCCAACCAGTGGAAGCTGAGTTATCGCCGTCGAAAAAATTGGATTATGAATAAAATAGTATTTACGGTGACCAATTCCTTAATTATTTATTACAGTGTTACATTATTATTATATTATTATATATTACATTATTACACCGTAAATACTATTTTATTCAAATCCAAATTTTTCGACGGCAATAACTCCGCTTGTACTGGTTGGAATTCAACCAAAATTTGGTGAACATCGTTTCTATAGGCAACCTAACACTTTCATGGGGTGAACAGAAAATTTTCAAATTTTTTGTTATTTATTTTTACATATTAAATAGAAACTTTCTTCTCCTGTAGCAATGCGGCTACTGGTTGGAATTGAACCAAATTTGGTGTGTAGGCTTAAATTAGGTAACCTAACAATTTTATCAAGTAGCCAGTGCGATTTGAGAAAAAAAGTCATTTTTGAAGAGCCCTAATGACCAGAGCAAGTTTTACAGTAAGCAAGATCAGCTAGAAAACTGAAAAAGTATTAGTTGGTACTTGGTCGTTCTGTATGGCTGCGATGTTCTTACTGAAATTGATTCTACTTTTTGATTGGCGCGAGGGTAACGTTTTGCGGGCAATTTTAGGAAGGCGTGCCCGAAACCATACTGAACCTCACCAAGGCCAACATCAAAGTGTGGGTGTTGACCGGGGACAAGCAAGAAACGGCGATCAACATCGGATACTCGTGCAACATGTTGACGGAAGCCATGAAAAACGTGTTCGTGATCGACGCTACTTCTACGGAACAGGTATCTTGTATTTGAATTTGTTGCGGCGATGGATTTTTATTGGATTTCGTTTTCTGTCTAGGTGCAGACTCAGATTAAAGAGGCAATGGCCGAGATCAAAGAGTCGCAGCCTGGTAGAGGTCGCGGCGAATCCAGAAATGACGAGGTGACATCGCTGTTCTCTTTTTTATTGTGCGATAACGATAGGGAGATAAATGGCTAAAATTGGACTTCCTAGCAGTGTCGTATCAGTTTTACTGCATTGAAGAAGCGTTTTGTGAATTATAATGAAGGTTTACGGTCCCGGGTTGTTGAAAAGTTAACGAGTTGTCGCATGCGATGTGCTCGCATCCAGACTCTGCCTTGCTGTTATGGATTATTATCTTTCTTTGCAGATCGTTTATGCTACCACAAATATGTCAACGAACGCAGATCGTGACTCCGGCGACAGCAAATTCGGACTTGTGATCAACGGACACAGTT
Source organism: Botryllus schlosseri (assembly GCF_051294905.1). NCBI lineage: Eukaryota > Metazoa > Chordata > Ascidiacea > Stolidobranchia > Styelidae > Botryllus > Botryllus schlosseri. Next base: position 17,810,261 of record NC_137245.1, on the reverse strand, counting down.
TGGTGAGCTGCCTATATTTCTTTAAAGATATCCTGCGTTAAGGTCAAGAGAATCAGGTGTTCACACATTATAATGCAGCCTGACGGCACAGATACACCAGTGCCCGTCGTTTTGGTCTGATGTTTGTATTTTCGTGTACAATCAGTGTGATAGCATTCCTGCTGAAGGCCGCTCGATATGAAATGTAGGAATTCTGTTAGTACAGATGGTGATCTGCTCATCTGTATTGAGGTTTCCATCTGCTGACTCATATTTGCTCACTTGTTCAACGAATGTGCTCATAGCATGGCACTTGAACAGTAATCATGATCACGGTCTAGCCATCGAAAAAGGGTGTGGAGACGCGTCCAAGCAATAGGACGTTGGCCTCGTCGTTTTTCATTGTTTTATAACCAAAATTGAGTGGTATGTCGTATATCAAGGTTTGCCAAGTTCAAGTAACAAATTTCGGGGCTGTCTGAGACCAATTTCTCTCAAAGTACCGCACAGTCTACTTTGAAACTATTTGTTGTACACTCAATTTGAAGACTTCGTGTCATGGGATGACTCTGGTCCGTTACTTGACTCGAGTCACTTCTTTGAAATTAATTGATTTCACTCACATGTGATTGTTGCAGATAATGCTAACATTGACGAAGCGGTGGTATATGGAAATTCCACATTGAGACAAACGACGCTAGCCATGTCGACAAACATATTTTTCTCAAACATATATCACAATATAGTGACAAATTCAGTTTTGGGAAACAATGAACAGTGTGCATGCGTTTGATTCTCAATGTAATGTTGGCAAGTGAAAGTCCACATAGAAATGATTCTGATCGCAACAAGCCCACGGTGTTTTTTTTTGTCCGTTTATTATGTTAACTGTGATAGGTCGCAGAAAATAATGGGGTAAAACATGGGTCGTGGACAGGGCTGTGCAAAATTGAGTGGCCTACCTGAACTCGTTACCATTCAGTGTTAATTTATCAATTCGAATTATAGTTATGATACCGTAAACCGGGGTAACTTTGGACACTAAGCAGTAAAAGATTTAAATGGTTATTGATGGAAAAGGGTTGCCGCTGGATGTCCAATTCTTTTTCATGTGGCAACAGTACCGCAAGTAGTCTCAATAGAAGGTGAATTCATTTCACTACCACATAAACTTGACCCAACATTGAAAAATTAATGGCGGGGGTCAATTTCATCAAAATTAATGGCCATTAAAATTCTTACAACCTAACATAGATAGCATGCGATTCATAGATTCAAAACTTGGCAGCAGATACCTCTAAGCAGTCTTAATCCATGACAAAAATCTCAGTGGGCTCACCCTTAGATCAATACAAGAAAGTGTGATGTCGAAAGTTACCCCGTCAAATTTTATCAGAACGGGGTAACTTTGGACAGTGGAAAATGTGATATTTAGAGCTCTGGAAAGTGGCTGCTTCATCTGTGTCAAAGTGTATGGTCAACTATATTCCTTATTACCGGCCTGATGGCTTTTTAAAATGGAATGAGAAGGTTAATAAATTAGAGTTTGCCAAAATTTGAAAAAATAGGTAGGCAATGAGCTGAGAGATTGTAATCGGGTGTAAGCTACTTCAAAAACTTATCACATACTCCTAAAGATGTGCCTGCTGAATATGGGATATCGTAAATTACGACAAATATATCCATCGAAGGAGATAGGAAAGGGAAAGTGTATCTTTTAAAGAACAGTAATATATTTGAAATCGGCACTAAATCATGTTAACATGTTTAATGTTTGCTGTCGATTGCTGACACTGCCAGTGGGATATCCCATATGTTATTTATAAGTCCCGATTGGCGAAGGCATGAGGGAAAATTGAGATAAGAGATGAATAAGGGCCCATTAGCCTTCATTAACTACCTATTTTTTTTGGGGGGGGGGGGGGGATTAGGTAAAAATCATGCAATAGGCCGGACATATACTATTTTGTTTCAGTTTTAGCCACTGCTCTCATCAAGTCTTACCAAATAAGCCTTATTTACGAGGTTTCATGAACAATTGAGTGTAAAGGCATACAAAAAACTACATTGTCCAAAGTTACCCCACATGCAGGGATAACTTTGGACACGGATAATTTACAAAAATAAGGTACTTATTTATGACCATGAAGATTTTGGATTAGGTAATTCTAATCTATGCTCCATGACCCCTAAAAAACACAAAACTTGCCTCCCCTACACCTTAACATTCCCGAGATACAAAGCGGAATTGTTGAAAATTGTCCAAAGTTACCCCGGTTTACGGTACTGTTTTCCACTGTGGTTCCCTTGAAGCCTTCATTGATCGTAATGCAGCATACGAACCTATAGTCCAAAGGTACGTATGTTTGCGAAAATTACGTATCTGTGGTGACTATCAAATGTAAACATGGAATGGCAACGACCAATTTTGCAACAGGCTGTAATCAGAATTGCTTTGCGTCAGCGACTGTAGACTTTTTGGCAATCCAAACATTATCTTCCAAAGCGCAGAATTTACTGAATCTGCTCGTGATCGAAAGCTACTATCCGAAAATAAAAATATGTCTCCGTTTGCCTACAGGGTTATGCTCTGGACGAAAATGTCGAGGAATCTTTCCTGGACCTGGCCTCGTCGTGTACTGCCGTCATATGTTGCCGAGTCACTCCACTGCAAAAAGCGCAAGTCGTCGATCTCGTGAAGCGCTACAAAAGCGCGGTGACGCTGTCGATAGGCGATGGTGCCAATGACGTCAGCATGATCAAAGGTTAGCGACTGGTTGCTTTAGTTACCTGGTCTCCGAAACGTATGTGGTGATGTTCTGGTTCCGCTTCGTTTTATTATTAGTTTCGACAGGTAACTAAGCACCACGAGATTGCAATACAATGAAGAGATAAGTTCTAGTAATGCAATCGAAGCCGTAGACATCTTGCCGAAGTGCTCATTAACACTGATACTTGTTTCTGACCATCGTTGACAATCTTGACCCCAGGGATGTCGCTTGTTGCTGTGTTTCTGTGCAAAGTTGGCCGACTACAAAATTTTCAACTTTCAAATTAGATTAGAATTGGAATTACTCGATTCACAAAAGAAATACAGCAAGTCAAGTTTGGTCCATACTGAGTCCACACTCATGAGCATGAGATTGGCAAATATCTGTACACCAAGCTTAGCTCATGTCACAATGCTGTGACATTTTGAGGAAAGCCCTAAATTGGAGCATAGCAACATTCCACTGTTTGGATTGGAATTGGATTATCGGTATTTTGCTCCAATTAGTGTAATTACACCTCTAGAATGGTCTAATAGTCCATGTCTGTCTCTGTGATCGATTTTGATAACTTCTGTCGATACCGACTTCCCCAAAAATGCTCTTAACTCTATCACCATATGTGCAATTACAAACGATTGATACAATTTCCGTCATCCTCCCTGCTTTTCGACATGTTTCTAAAGTTCTTTACATTCCAGCTGCCCATGTGGGGGTCGGCATCAGTGGTGAGGAGGGGACTCAGGCGGTGCTGTCAGCAGATTTCGCATTTGGGCAATTCAGGTATTGGAAGATCTTGCACACTTATGCCAGAGGTCTCAAACTCAAATGTGCGTGCGGGCCATTTTTCCAGTTTTGACGACGCCGCGGGCCGCAGCATTTATAGGGGTATTCTATGTCTCTCCAATTAGGCCTTATTTGGCGGGAATGAATTTTCCTATTGAAAGTGAGCCGATCCAGCAGACTGACAGTAAACACACATCGTCAAAATGTGATTTACGTTTGTAAATTTAGGCCTGGCACGAAAAGAATCATCACATTTATAACTATTTGAATAGAATTGTTGTTGTACTTGATATGTATTAACTATATATATAGACACCATATGGGCGGACAAATGTATGATGCCATCATAAAAGCTATCAGGTTATAATTTTCAGCTACTATGAATATTTTGAATCCAACAGACTGATAATAGAGACTGATCTGACATCAAAACATTTTTAAGTTGAGCATTGTAATTCCAATCCAGGATTCGTGTATAGCCTACTTCTGATAAGTAGACTATTAATCACATGGCCAAATATCTTCAAATATAGGAGCAGAAAAAATATATAAATATAATATAAATATATTAATGAATGTGTCCTAGTGATTGAAATGTCGGAACCCCGAACGGCCCATTGTTGTTACATCGTTGGAGCGTACCACTACGGTACTCGGTACCTGTAAGTGGCCCTAATAACCGGGTTTAGCGACCAAAGATGTAACTGACAGATGGCCAATGGTTGCCATAACTACTTGCTTGGTTAGCGAAATACCAAGCTGCGACCTTCTGATCTATTACTATTCCCCTGATAAGCGATTAGTTTGTTGCGTCCATGGCTCTAACAAATTCATGGCATTCCGAGTCACTACGAGTCCACTCGAGTCATTTTCATTTTGCCATCGAGTTAGCCCGAGTCTGAGTAATTCTAAGAAACGTCGCGGCCCAGTCCAACTCACAAATTTCAGTCACGAATCGTCTAAGAGTCGGCTTTTGTCATCATGAATTGGAAATGTGGCGAAATAGGGAATCTTCCACTGCATGGTAACATTTGCAATTGATGTGATAGTGAAGTTTGATGAATAGTTTCAGGCTTTCGGGGCAATTTAAGAGGGGATTTTGACTTTATAACCTGAAAAGATATGTGACACTAAAATATTTCCAAATTATTAAAAATCTAAAATGTCGTCGCGGGCCGCACAAAATGCTCTGGCGGGCCGCGTGTTTGAGACCTCTGACTTATGCTATAGGTCGATCATGTGGTTTTGTTATAGACACTCTGGTTGAGGTATCTAGAGACTCGTTTTTTTATCTCTTTTTATAACAAGACAAGTTGCTGATTGCGTACTGTTAGCTACTCTGTATAATGTGAGCCTTCGCAAAACGATGGGGCATCATAAACATTGTAACGCATACCATACTGTTGACAAATAATTTAAGTTTACTCTTTTTTTGAAATTGCAGGGTGCAATGCGTAATTTTCGAAAACATGTTAGCCTACAATGATGCATGAGCTATTTCTCCCAATTACTATGACAATTTCAACTCATAAACTGATCCAAACATAGACTGAAACTGCTTAAGAAAATTCATCTAGCAAAAACTAGTCGTTTTACCTACAAAGCTGTTATGCAGAAGTAAAACTTATTTCAAAACATAACCACTCAAAACTCATGTAGGGCTCGTAGCCAAAGCGTACTTAAGTGGAAGTATCTCTTTACCGACTACCTTTGAATGTGGCAATGTTTGTGTCATTTCCTGGTTTCAATATTTTGAACCATGTACCCAATATACCCAACATTCAACGCAATATACTTTATATTAAATCTCTCGATGAAAAAGCAGACATTCTGAATAGTTGGAAGAAGAGGAATTTATTCACCCCAACCTGCTCGTAAATCTGTAAGTGGAAGTCTTCTAATTTATTCTCCCTGCTTTCAGATACCTTGAACGGCTGTTGCTGGTGCACGGCCGGTGGTCTTACATGCGAATGTGCAAGTTCCTGGGTTATTTCTTTTACAAGAATTTCGCTTTCACGCTAGTCCATTTCTGGTACGCGTTCTTCTGCGGTTTTCAAGCTCAGGTATGTGTCTCGGACGTGCTTTTTTGCAGATTTCGGTTATCATATGTGTCTATGGCCTCGTCATACCGGCGTAGCGGGAATCCTGAAGTAATTTGAAGTAATCTTTCATCATGTGAAGGCAACCATTTGGTATCCACGATACCAATCTAACTGCCGAGGTTTATATCGAAGTGGCATAAAAATTGTGGACAACCAAAATTCTGAGTAACTTAACCACGAAATTGGAGGAGCTTGTGAGCCGTGACTCGAAAAAAAGTCAATCTTAATCAAGCCCTCATTGTAATCTCGTCTAGTTGGCATAATAAGCTCGGTCATCGTTACCAGTTGAAGTCAAATTATGGCAGAGGTTCTTAAACTGGGGTCAGTGAAGTAGTTTCAGGGGGTCCATGAAAAGGCACGGGCATCAGCAAGAAACTGTAACAACAGATTATTCTTTGAGAATGACGTCGTGAGTGGGAGTGTTGACTATCTTGTCTGGTCATTAGATATCTTATTTTAGTCACGGGATTGCCTAAATGGATTCCAGTTTCGTGTGTGGACATTTCAGTCGTTGGCTTCTCGAATTTTGGGGTTACACGCAACAACCCACGAAACTTGAAGGGGTCCGCGATCAAAAAGTTCAAAATCCCCTGAATTATGGCGTTTTTATCATCCTCTGGTGAACACTGAGAATAGCCCATCAGTCAAAAACAAGGACAAATGTTATAAATAGTACTATGTACCTTTATAAGACATTGCCCGTCACACTAAAGACGAATCTTATGCGTTGTTCAAATTGTTTGGAATTAGGTGACTATGAATTCCCGCTATGCCGGCCTGCAAATAACCGATAAATATTCCTCGTCTTTACCAATCTGCAGATACTGTTCAGCGAAAGGTTTGTCAGTTTGTACAATGTCCTATTCACGTCCTACCCGGTATTGTGCGTCGGATTTTTCGAGCAGGTGCCTTCATGACCAGACCACCGGTTTCACAGGCATACGTTCCGTGATAACGTGCGCGACGTTTACTTCATCTCATGGTTCACGATCATGTTTCGCACGACATCAGACTAAACACTGAAGTTTTATTGTGCGTGCTGCATTGTGTATGTTTACATATTGCTGTTGTTTGTCGGATCACGTTTGGTAAAGGTCTACAGATTTCGGAATCAAACTAGGCAGGATGTGGTATTTCGGATGTGTTGAGGAATCTAAATATTTTTCGAAAAATTTTGTGTTTGACAGTGAATAAATCGATCATTTCACATTTGCAAATCAAAACACCACAAAATCGCGATAGCGAATCTTCTTGGTGTGCTATTCCAAGTATCGATTTGTACCGTGTCCGTTTTCATCCCACTTCCAAGAACATGGACGTACGAAATTGTTTTTGTAGTCAAGTTTCGCTGGGTTATAGCACTGTCGTCGTAAGCCCTCTGTCAAGAGGATTGGAATCATTAGGTTTGATGTTGAAGAAAAAACAGTCCTCTGTCCTCTGGAAAATGTGTATTGTTTGCTGTTTCATACACAGTATGTTCAGTTAAAGGCGAAAGAAAAATTTTGGCCGCAGCCGTTTTCTTCGGAACGTCACGGTAATGGAGCTGTAATGAATTGAAATTTCCAGAGTTACAGCACGCTCCAGCAGTCACGCAGAGATCGAACTTCATATAGTTGTCACTTGTCAGCCGATGTTATGAAGGAAATAGAATACAGTAGGCCCGATTTTGACATAAATCTCCTGACTGGACATCTTCCGTTGAACGCGGTATCCAAACCACCTCGGCGCGTACGACATATTCCCTTCATAACATCGGCTGACAACTATCTAAAGTTCGATCTCTGCATGACTGCTGGAGCGTGCTGCAACTCTGGAAATTTCAATACATTACAGCTCCGTTACGGCGGCGTTCTGAGAAAACGGCTGCGGCCAAAATTTTTCTTTCGTTTTGCCCTTCAATTTGAGACCACATCATTTTTAGAGTGCAGTGCCCCTTTAAAGTTTGGAAGTCCAGTAACAGTGAATTATAAGAGAATGCAAATGCTCTTGTTAACAATTAACGATAAATTACCAGCAGATTCATATTCGTTACAGTATTGACATTTGCAGTATTTTTGCTTAGAACAACGGAAAACATGTTTCTACTGAATCTCATGGGACGTGCGACTCTGATTTTGACAAACAGACCAAGGCTGCTCGCAGGCCATTTTTGAGTAATATTTCAAATCCGTTCATCAAGTCTTTGTTCTGTCTTGAGTCGTGAATTTTGGATTCGGCACCCCAATCCGATTTGTCCTAGTTAACTATATTGACAGTCGCACGATTTTGCTGTCACGTTTTGCCGCATATATAGCACCAGTGACTAAGCGTCGGCTTTTGACTGAGATGCATTTCGACAAATGTCAGATTCGTTATCGTCTGTGGGTTGTGGCGGTAGGGTGCGATCGAGTGTGTCTGTTTTTTGATGAGTAACGTTTTCACCAAGGTGGTCTTGCCTAGAATGTAGCCCATATTATGGAGCATTTGCTTATCGCAATTAGTGAACGATTTAGAATTATGGTATTTTCAATTTACTAAATCCAATGTTTGTTCTTTGCCTTTTGCCTTTTTCTGTCTCCCGTTTATTTCGTCACTACATTCTCTCTCTCACACACACACACCAAAACACATACAGTCTATCTACGACGCTTGGCTCGTCACTCTCTACAATGTCGTCTACACTTCTATGCCTATAATAGTCCTAGCTCTTCTGGACCAGGTAAAGATGCGTAACGTTGATTTTGGTAGCCTCGGGGAATGCGAATTCTTTTGCCGCTTCTTTCGGTAGTGCATATATAATTAGGTATATGTACGTTAATCTTTTCGTTTAGCATAATTTTTGCTTGTGAGAGTGTGGGGTTTCTTTTTTGATTGATTATATACTATGTTAATTTGTCTATCACTAACGATCCAATCGACTTCATACAGTCAAGTAGCCGCATGTTTTTGCATGGTATACGTTGCATGCTCTTAACATCCAATCATGCCTGTCACAGTAAGTGTGCCAGTTCCTTCATATTTTATCGTATCGGAGTCTTTTTTGCATGTGTAATTTCATTGTGGTAATAATTTCGTTGAAACAGAAGTAACGTTATAGATTTCTACCCGAATACAAGTAGACCCATCGATTTCCAAGACATGTCGACACTAGGTGGAGGTAGAAAATTGAAGGTTTTAATAGTAGATTTGGATGAGCCATCACATTACAAATATGTGCAATTTTCGAACATGAATTCAGTTACCGCGGGGCAGGGGCTATTTTTGCCTGGTTGGTGAGACAACAGACATTAACCCAAAACTACTTTCGCCATTAAGCCTACAACACTAAAGTGTAAACAGTTGGTAGTTTTCCCTACAAGACTAGCAAGTAGATGTGGAAGTAACCTAACTACATAACCACTTGGGAAAGCAAGGAAGCCAAACCTAATTTGAGTGCTCTGAAAAATTAGAAATAGTTTGTTACTGTGTTGCGTAATGCATTCCAATATAAGAGATTCAACCTCGGCAAGGTAGCAAAGCCTCATCTTGTGTTCGTCTGGTAGGATTTGAACGACGCGTACTGCATACGGTATCCGCGTCTCTACCTTCCCGGACAGAAGAACGAGGGTTTCAACAAGAAAATATTCTTCATCGGGTACGCTATGACTTTTTGATTCGACTTTTCCGCTCGTTCATGACGACTTTCCTCTGTCAGCACGGCGAAAGGAGTGCTGACTTCTCTGGTGCTGTTTTTCTTCACGTACGGTACATATCACACGAATTCGTTGGGCAACGGTCAGGACATCACTAATCTGCAGAGCGTCGGCACCGTCGTTGCTACGAGTCTCATCATCATAGTCAACCTCAAGGTGACGTTCGCTCATGTTTTTTCACAATTTAATCCGTAAAATGACAGGCCATGGTGTTAAAAGCCTGCTTGTCTGTTCTCTGATCCAGCCTCGAATAGTTCAACGAAGTCAGGAAGTTTTTACTTTCACTATCCTTGTTCTTGTGTTCAGGTTGCGATGGACACCCAGTATTGGACTGTCATAAATCATTTCTTCATATGGGGCAGCATCGCCATCTATTTTGTCATGAGCTTCGCGCTTTACAGCGACGGACTTTTTCTCTTGTCACCCTCTTCATTTCCGTATATCGGTGAGTCGAATATAGTGGCCTTTCAAACTTTTAGTTTGACTGCATGATTGCGAGTTTTTCAAAGCAATGATGGTTTGAATTTGAATCACTATTACTGATGTTCGCTACCGGAAAGCTTTTGGCGAATAAACGTGACAGTATGAACGAAGGTATTCTTCAATGCGATAGTTGGGTTTATCGGTTGTTTAAACTCTATTAGCAGAACGTAACTTTTCTTTACCGACAAGGTAGCGTAATGGTGTTAGTTTCCTCTATGTCTACTTCAATCCGACATTCGTGTCGTATTCAGGTGTCGCGCGCAATACATACCAGGCGAGTAACGCGTGGTTCTGCATCGTACTCACGACTGTTGTGTGCATTTTACCGGAACTGGCGATAAAACTCTTCCGAGGACTGCTCAAGCCGACGTACACCGACCAGGTACGAACATTCTAAATCGTTAAAAAGACTCGGATGTATCTAAAGTTTTGATCACTCTTGAGAACAAGACCTTCAAGTCTTAGTGAGTCACTTGATTTTTGAAGGTGTCTCGAGTCAAGTCACTTAATATTTCACTTTCACTTGTTTAAGTTAACGTTGTATTATATGCGTATGGACTAGAGCTATACCGCTTCAAACTTATCATATTTAGTGCCATGTCATTTGGAATCTCCGAATCAATGATGGGAACAGTTTGCTACCTTCGATCACGAGTGACGTCAAGTCATTGCAAATCTTGACACCAGTCTCTTGATTTCTGCTGTTGACTCGATTCAGGCCTAGTAAAGTCGAATTTTAGTATCGCTAGTATCGTGACGTGCGTATTTCCATTTCAGATTCTAAGGCAACAGGTCACCGACCGGAGAATGTACAGGAAAATGAAGAAGTCAAAGTCCGGAGAATCCGCATTATCAAAACTAAAGAATCCGGTGCGCAGAAAACCATCGAGCCGTCCCCGGTCCGGATACGCTTTCTCGCACGAGCCCGGCTTTGGGGAGATGATCACCTCGGGCCGCATGAGCATGCGACGTAAGAGCAGCAAGAGAGAACGGAGCAACCCCGAACAGAACGAAATTCACGAAGCCACAAACGCAGTTCCAGTTCAAAACGGCCAAACCGACTCGAAACGTTTGCCAAACCAGCAGGAAACGTATCGGAAGTTATCCGACGTTTGAAAGCTGCGTACAAACGACGTGTGCTTACATCATCGTGCCTATGCCTATTGTTCCGTCCGCGACAACTTGCGACACAGTAAGATATTCTCGGATTCGTGTATGATTCTTACGTTTATCGCTATCGTATCATGCTGTTTTTCGTGAGAAATCCATCCAATCCAGAAATCGTTTGCACTTCCCAATATAATAGTATGATACATTTGCTTTCAAAGATCATTTTACATACAGATAATATGAAGGCTGTCAGGGTTTTGGGTGGCAAAATTGGCATGTATGCCTCACCCTTTCCCTAGACCGAAAAAAATCATGACAATGAATTGTTTTCTTGTGCATATTCGCTCTGTGCAATTCCAGAGATCGCGTTTTTAGTACGGTATTTTGAACTGCTTAGCTATCATTTCTTATTTTGAAAAACTTGTGTCGGTGTGGTTCCCTTGTTATTCTTTTGCTTGGAATTACTATCTGCACTAAATTCGTTCGATTATTTGTTTTCATATGACTTTAATCGCTCTAATTCCCTTTGTCTGTAATATGTCTTTGAAGATGGTGGCACGGTTTTAATTATTTTATGAAAGGCACTAATAGATTATTATTTTTTCTATGCATTCGGTTACTATTTAGTGGTCTCGGCCGTTTTGTTGTATTGTGTAGTCACCGTGCATTTAGTTGACCTGCTTGGCACTTTATAGATCTCAATTGATAGTATATTTATAATTACTTGTGATGAATATTCCTGTCAGATTGGAGGTAAATTATGGGGTAAGTTATGTCGGATGTGCACTACCTCCATTCAATGTGGTTATTGTACTCAATGATTTTTTTTGTTCCATAAATGAGTGAATTGTATGATAAGCGTGACCGCGATTCGTTTTTTATTAAATTATATGCCTTATTATGAAGCTGGGGTATGAAATTCGGAGGTTAAAGGTTCAGAATTGGCTCATTGCATTCGTACATCCCATCCTCCCAGTACATCACAGATCCCGGCGCAGCGTGCAGGATAGGGTTGCCATATTTTTGTGAAGCAAATTCCGGACACTCTTTACCGCCCACTAGCGAATTTTAAAATGAGCTGTCACACATTGACCGTCAATATGACGTCACACTAGCAAAGCATTGCCCATCGACAGTATACACAGGAATGAAGTAGAACATAGGTCGGGAATTGAGCCATCTGTAATGTGAGCTCTGGTGATTGCTACTTGCTAGGGTTTGCAATAGATTCCTCCTCGGGCCGGATGAAATCATCTACGGCGGGCCGTGTCTGGCCTGCAAGGATTGTGTTTGACAGCCCTGCTATACAGTTAAGTCGGTGCGGCTATCTCAGGGTTGCCATACGTCCGGAATTTCCCGGACATGTCCGGAATTTCACTGAAAAATCTGCGTCCGGGAGGAATTTCTAAAATATGCCTAAATGTCCGGAATTTTGAAGGCTTGAAGCAGGCTCCAAAGTTTTTCGTAAATCAACGTAAACGATGTGATTTTCAAGCAGATTTATGCGATTCAATATTGTTCTTTGCGCCGCGCGCGAGTTAATGCAACGTATAATGATAATGGTGTGGGCTCCAGGCACCACCCTCGCCAAAAATGCAAGCAAAATAAATATAAATAACCATCGTTTACTGAAATAAGTCTCATTGTGATCGCAATTATAAGCTAACGGTATATGCCGTTTCCTAGAGTTGGTTAAAGCCGATTGGATGCTTCAATCACAGACAGTGGTTCCAAATCTTGGGGTCGTCCGCCTTAATCTCGAGGTCGCAATGATGTTGGACGTAATCAGCTTCCTAGGCCGTGAGTAAGCTTGGGCAAGCTGAATTTTTTTAGTAATCAGCTTCACAAATTTTGAGCTTTGCCACGGAACATTTTCAAATTGGAAATGAGGTCGCGAGCATAAAAGGTTGGATTAAATCACCGGATGTGCAACCTGCTGGTGCATTTTATAATAGCCTGATATATCGAAGAATCAATATTATTGACAAAATTCATACATAAAATTTAACAGCCAAATGCACATAGTAAGTGCCCAACAAGTTACATCGACTACCCTATGGTGGGCCGTCCATCCGCCGCCGATCCGTCCTTTTTGGGCGGAATGAGGGGGGGGAGAAAAAGATGTTGTTTCGGACCTCATTAAAACACATAAGCAGATAGCCGCACCGACCTAACTGCATAACAGGGCTGTCATACACAATCCTGACAGGCCAGACACGGCCCGCCAGATGATTTCATCCGGCCCGTGGAGGAATCTATTGCAAACCCTAGCAAGTAGAAATCACCAGAGCTCACAATGCAGATGGCTCAATTCATGACCTATGTTCCACTTCATTCCTGTATAGTGTATATAGTCGATGTGAAATGCTTTGCTAGTGTGACGTCATATTGACGGTCAATGTGTTACACCTCATTTTAAAATCCGCTAGTGGGCTCTAAGGAGTGTCCGGAATTTGCTTCACAAAAATATGGCAACCCAAGGCTATCTGTTTATGTGTTTTAATCAGGTCCGAAACAGCATCCCCCCCCCTTCCGCCCAAAAAGCACTGATCTTGGGCCCACCATAGGGTAGTCGATGTAACTTGTTGGGCACTTACTATATGCATTTGGCTGTTGAATTTTATGTGTGAATTCTGTCAATAATGTTGATTCTTCGATATATTAGGCTACTATAAAATGCACCAGCAGGTTGCACATCCGGTGATTTCCAACCTTTTATGCTCGCGACCTCATTTCCCACTTGAAAATGTTCCGTGGCAAAGCTCAAAACTTGATAAGCTGATTACTAAAAAAATTCTGCTTGCCCAAACTTACTCACGGCCTAGGAAGCTGATTACGTCCAACATCATCGCGATCTCCAGATAAAGGCGGACAACCCCAAGATTTATAGCCTCTGTCTGTGATTGAAGCATCCAATCGGCCTTAACCAACTCTAGGAATATACCGTTAGATTATAATCGCGATCACAATCAGACTTATTTCAGTAAATGATCGTTATTTATATTTATTTTGATTGCATTTTTTGGCGAGGGTGGTGCCTGGAGTTCATACTAGTATCATCAATGTTGTTTATGTTGATTTACGAAAAACTTTTGAGCCTGCTTTAAGCCTTCAAAATTCCGGACATTTAGGCATATTTCAGAAATTCCTCCCGGACGCAGATTTTTCAGTGAAATTCCGGACATGTCCGGGAAATTCCGGACGTATGGCAACCCTAACGTAGGACATATTTTAGGGTTACCATATTTTGGACTTGGGAAAGGAGGACACTTTTTTAATATTTTCACACTTGAGATACTGGAGTAAGATCCGGAAAATGGTTGATTCTCCACGACGTTGTGGTCGGTTGATTAAAAGAAGGTCAATTTTCAGGCTCAACTCCCGAAATACAGTCTGTCTTACACGATTCCCATTGGTTGGCTAAGAAAAAGGGTCGTCGCTTACGTTCGAACCACGAATTTGCTATTTAGCGTCATTTATGCCCATTTTCACTCGCTGTAGCTGTAAAGGATTACATTTAGGCGTCCTCAGAGGACATTTTTCCAGAACCAGAAAAAGGATAAATCCTGCTAAGGAATAGGGTTACCATACCATACGTCCGGATTTGTCCTCTGTTTTGAGTTTTTTGGAAGTGTCCTCCGAAAACGCCCAAATGTCCTCTATTTTGATATTTTGTCCTCTTTTTCGAGAATTTTGTTTAAATATAGGGTAAAATCGGAGTGAGATACAGTAAAGGGTAGGTCACACGGTACCGAAATTCGCTAGCGACTTCGTTTCTTTCTTTGCTCCACTCCTTCGCTAGCAAGCGCTAGCTAGGTCGCTAGAGAGGTCGCTAGTCAAGTCGCTACCGATGCGTTTCACTCGCGAGCTCGCTAGTGAATCTTGTTGTAACAGTATTACGTCACAGCTGCGAAAAAATTATAGTGATATATGGATCAGTTGTTCGGAGACCTCCGCCGTGTACGGACGTATAGCCTAGTAGGTGATACGTTGTAGCATAGACCTGTATGGCATTTGTAATAACAAAAACGAATCTTATGACATTCAAATAGGTGCAAATGTTGGCACTTGCAACCACAAGAATTCAAATGTTTAAATTAGAACACAAGGTATGTAAATTGGTAACGACACGGGCCGTGCAATGATGGACGAGGAGATTACAAAATACGACCCAACTCATGCTTGATATGAATGGATCAGTGCTTCTACTGGATATACTTTATCACGCCGATTTTCCGATTTGATCATCGTGGTCACTTCATTCATCAAACAGCTGTTGTGCGCTACAAAGCTCTCCGCAACTGACCAACACCAAGCCAATCGCAGTTATATAAATCAGTGCTCTTCAACCTTTTTCGACGTCGTACACCCTTTTAACGTTTGCTCAAAACTCGTACACCCCTGTACATTAGGGGCAATGTTCCCTCTAATTTTTCAAGAGTCTGCGCAAACACGCCAACTCACTGCGCAGGCCCTCGGACAACAGTGCGCAACCACTCTCCAATAGGGTGATAAAACTAGGGCCCCTAGGGCTCTAGGCTTTTCCGGTACTTATCATCTACATTGGGTGCTTATTTAGTAGCAGCGTCCCTAACGCGCGAAGCGCGAAAAATGTATATAATTCATGATTGCATCGGCCAATATGATCGGGAATTTCTGCATATATATTGCTATCAATTTTTATCCTCTCCCAGCTCGCATAATCAGATTTACCGGTAGAGCTGATCCAGTGAGGTGTGTTGGAATAGATATGCCCTCTAAATAATACTAAAACATCTTCGGGCGTACCCGTTGATATAACGACTTCGTTACATGATGCTATTTCGTGACCCCCTATCTGCTATGTCAAAAGATGTTGAAATCGCCAAAACGTACTAAAGTAAAAGACGTACACGATTTCAAATTGGTATTTCTTAACTGGAAAATAATGTTCCCTCGATATGGCATTTGTCTTGTGGTGTGACTCGGATCGCCAGGACAGGAACATTCGGCGCCAGCCATTTAGGCGCCTATGGACATGGACAATTTCACATATGTTTGTATATATCGAAGTTTTCGGTCAGCACCGGGGCAGTCTTTTTCGCCCAAGGTTTTCTCGCTGCCGATCGTTCTGGCGCACTTCTTGGAGTCGCATGTTACATAGCCTTTAACTTCATATTTCTTGGCGCGTCATGGTGCGGTAATGGCCGACGCTCAACTGCCCATTTCTATAAATCATGCGTAATTTTTGTTGGGAAAGAGTACCCAATAATCAGATATCCGACAATAATAAAACGCGCGTAGCACGAAAAAAATTCCTGAAAAATTCCAAAAAAATACACCATGATTTATGTTATTTCTCGAAATAATTTTGGACCCCCTTCTAGCTCGGCCCCTCCAATTATGGGGTTTGGGTGCGAAAGTTACGGTCCTGAGTAAATCTTACGCAATGTTCATGCCACGCGGAGAAAGACTATTCGTTAGATTCTCGGAGATTATAACTTCGTTATCTATAACTTTGACCATGTTATTTCGCCATTCCCAGAAAATAATGCGCTATTGAAATGATATCAGTATCGCTCACGCGTACGAGGCAATACTAAAAAAATATCTTCCGTGAGGCGCACGTGATTGTGAATTCTTATTTCTTCACGGAGCGCAATAGTTACCTTTGTGGGGCGCACTTGTACCTCAATTTCAGACTTCAGTGATAACACTATTTGGCCCTGACAATGTTCCATCCTAATTTTCACGAATCTGCGCGCCTGCGTGGTCCATTGGACAACAGTGCGCAACAACTATAAAAAAAACATCATTTCTGATTTTTTGTGCGCAGCGTAGATTTTCTGTGCGCAGAGACCGTTTCAGCACTGCGCATTTGCGCACGTGCGCAGCTTAGAGGGAACATTGATTAGGGGTCTTCAAAAATGACTTTTTTTCTCGAATCTGGCTACTTGATAAAATTGTTAGGTTACCTAACTTAAGCCCACACACCAAATTTGGCTCAATTCCAACCAGTAGCCGCATTGCTACGGGAGAAGAAAGTTTCTATTTATTATATAAAATGAATAACGAAAAATTTGAAATTTTTCTGTTCATGATGTTCTTCAAATTTGATTCAATTCCAACCAGTAGAAGCGGAGTTATTGTCGTCAAAAAATTTGGATTTGAATAAAATAATATTTGGTCACAGCATAGATAACTACCTACGGACCGTAGGTTAGTTATCTGTAGTCACAGAGTCTATTCGCAGCCAGTTAAGCCGCCCGCCACGCAAATTGGAATTTGTTTCTTGTCAGCCCAAAAACAGCATGACATTACGAACGATAATCAAGCTAAATGTAACAGTATTCGGGAGAGAGTAAGTAAAGTTACTACTGCAGAAGCGGTAATTCAGATCAGCGATGATAGCAGGCGCACCATGTAGCGTACTGCGTATCAGGCCTGCCCCACACCACACATAGTCGATAGTAGCACTTGGGCTGTAAGAGATGTCAGTAACCTCAGATCGTATGCCGCTATTAGGGTTGGATTATCCGGATAACGGTTAACCGGTTAACCGGTTAACCGCAGGTATTTTCACTATCTGATATCCGGATATTTTTCTGCTGGTTAACCGGATAAAAAAGAATCGTTGCTGATGCATTTTACACGTTTTAGTAAGCTTCAATAAGTCGTATTCAGTGTTGGCGCGGCCGATTAACGAGAAGCGTGTTGCCAATTAGCGAGATGCGTCTGTACACATCGCACAATGTAATGTGACGCGATCTCCTGCTGAGAAGATCGTTAAATTAGGTCATTGATTGCCGCGCGCTCGGCTATCGTCTCTGGCCTGATTTATCGCGTCTTCAGCAAGCCGATAGTTCCACTGGATTAAAGAATCGCATCTGCAATAGGCCATGTGCACTTTGTGCAGTGTACACACTATTCCATCGCTGGCCTGCACAATCGCATCTTCATTGGCTTGGTGCTCACGATATTATCGTTGACCTAAACAATCGCATCTGCAATAGGCCTACGAACGATATAATCGCTGGCCTAACCATCTCGGACCCAGCATGCATTGGCTCCTATCTCTCGATGGCTTGTTGACGATATGCCGGTAAGTGTATTCTAATTAGTGATTCTGAGAGAGACACCGCGAAACTGAATGACATCGAATGTTCGCAAAAATGTGCGTGCGTGCAAGCGTAATTGATTTCCGCTGATGATTAATTCGAAAAAAAAAATCGAAACCCCCTGATTTTATTTCAATCCCCCTACATTTTCGGCTGGCTGCGTGCCTGATCACGTGAATTAGAGCGAGGTATCATGTCGGCATCAATTCCAGTATCAGCTAGTCGTCCTTCTAGTACTCCAAACCTAAACATAAGGATGGTCAAAAGGATACCAACCTTTTGACTCTCTACGAAGCGCTGCTTTCTATTCAGCCCACTTCTGTGGAAGCTGAAAAAGCATTCAATGAACGTGGACTCTTTGTTACAAAATTCCGGTCCCGGCTACAGGATCCCACAATTGATGCATCTGTGCTTTAAAAAGAGGGCATTGCAGAAGCAGTGAGCATTAAATTTGCGTGGTTTTTCTTGTATTCGCTCATACTGCGCGCGTAGGTAGGTAGGCTACTCTACAATAACACTGTGTAATGATTTTGCGATCCGTTTTACATGCAGACCTAATGAAATCGATTGTCCCACTCAGCAGTTATTATCCGGTTAACCGGTTAGATAAATTCCAAAATATCCGGATATATCCGTTATCCGGATAGTGAAAATTATTGATATCCGAACTAACCCTAGCCGCTATACACAGTCTATTGTCGCTAATTTGCAGCACTAATAACAAAATAATAAATTGCAAATGT
Source organism: Botryllus schlosseri (assembly GCF_051294905.1). Lineage (NCBI taxonomy): Eukaryota > Metazoa > Chordata > Ascidiacea > Stolidobranchia > Styelidae > Botryllus > Botryllus schlosseri. The sequence goes on along the minus strand of NC_137245.1, from coordinate 17,791,522 downwards.
ATGGCGAAATATTGGACATAAAATCGGCATTTTAAAACAAAAGGGTTTCGATTTCAACATGGAAGCTGTTTCGACCCTGGCTGGCTACGTCACTTCATTTATGTGTATTGCGGTATTTATAAACGTCGGATAGGAATAGACACTTACGTGACCTTTGACACGAACCAATCAGGTTGCAGTAGGATGTAAACAAAGAACAAGCCCGGGCAAGCTTACTATGAGCTCTTATGGAAAAGGGTTGAAAAATATAGGTTTTTAGCAAAATTACATTGAATTGGGAATAGCTGGGTTTGGTGAATGGTAATAACGTAGAGCTAGTATGTATATGCAGTGTTATAACCTACAATAAGCATGAATGATGGCAAGCACGCATCAGCATGGTATGTCCAAATGAATGAATTTCTGACAACTTTTCGGATGAAGCAACTATTGCTGTATTATCCTTAGTCGTATACTATAGGATTGTCGTAGCGAATAGAATCTATTAGAGGAATATTGTGTCAGGATATGTGTGGTATCCATTATGTGGCGTTATATGCGTTCTATTTATGGAATCGACATTTGTATATAGTAGTCTACAGTCTGTATCATTATCTAGCAAATTACTGTTACACTGGACACTTGTCTGCATATTCAATGATCATATTAATATGATACGGCTGAAATCGTCATTTTTTGTTCTAGCTCATGTATTGTATCTATCAGGATAAATACTGCGCTAATAGCCTGCGTAACATGGAGATGGCTACCCAGACCGTTCCTGGTGTGCGCTTTTACCTTTCCCAGAGCCAATGACATGCATGGAAGAATGTAAAATCTGGATAAAGGCATGTGGACTTCCTTGTAGTCATCTGAATTCTCATTTTATTAAGAAAATGACATATCTATTATTGTACCAAAAATATTGAATCGTGACATAATCTAGAATCTAGATCAGTGGTTCCCAACATGGGCGATTTGGCGGTCTAGGGGGGCGAAAATAACGAAGGGGGCGAAAATGGACAAAGGGGGCGAAAATAGCGAAGGGGGCGATGACGCGTCAAAACGGCTGACATTTTTTTATTTTTTATTTTTTTTTTAGTCAACCCAGGGAAATTTAGTTACAAAAGTGTGTCAAATTAGACATCGAGCCGAAAATTTGACCCTTTTTTTTAGTCAACCCGCCGGTGATTACAGGTTTGTGCCCAATTTTCGGTACACAAAATTTGGGGGGCGATGATCGGTATTGACCTTGAAAAGTGGGCGATAGGTCAAAAAGGTTGGGAACCACTGATCTAGATGAAACAATTCTGTGTTTCAAAATGAGTCCAATCTGAAATGCAGTCACACTTGATGCCACAATCGACTTGGTGTGTGTCTCGTTTTATTCCACTCCAGTTTTGTTGCTTGATGGTGTGTAATGTATTGAAATTGTTGAAAACAATATATTCAATAATGAGACGAATAGTTGAAATTGGTAGCGGTGATACGTTGTACGAGTCGGACGAGTACGCCTTGATAGGTGCCTGCACAGCAGTATTGCTCTGTAAAATAAACATATTATATATTTTGTGCAGGCTTGATGGATATCTTTTATGAAGCTGCAGAAAGAGGAAGTCGATGGATAAAACGCAAGAAAATCAAATTTCTGGAAGAAGTATAGAAGCACAAAACAGTAAACTCGTCCAGGAAAATTACAAATTGGCGGACAATTATTGCTAGTGAAGTTCAGTTCTCAGAGGAGCATCATAATGTCAAAAGATGCGGAGAAGCTGAAATTTTATGCTAGACTACATTAAATTCTTTCTGAATTGCCCGACTTATCCTACTGACATCAAATTTATAGTATTGCTGTAAGCATAGTATTTAACCATTGGGTCAGCCATATGTAACTGCTTCATTAAATCGCGATTTGGCCATGTAGATATGTGGTTCTTAAAAATGCACCATTTGCATTCATTCATGATTTCTCAAATCTAGAATGATTATTGACTGTCAATAAATCACATACAACTTTGAAAGGATTGATGGATTGTGGTACACTTACTTTTGTGCAGGAACTATTTATAGGGAGCATTTAAGATCGAAATATTAGTTAAATATGTGGATTCGACAAGAAATGTAAGAAAATGATGGAGTTCAGCTATGGTGAGCCAGGCAATGCTATCATGGCAGAAAAGGGATTCACCATTGAGTCTGAAATCAAGAAATTGAATCTAGATTTAAATATTCCTGCACGTGATTTACACACCTTCAAATGCCTGAGCCAGACTGTTCCACAACAAGAAAGATGGCGAGAGAACGTATTCATATTGAACAGCTGATCGGAAGAATCAAGGAGTATAAAATTTTGTCTGGTGTCATACTATGCAGCATTGTGTATCACAACTAACCAAATATATATGGACTAATTGCATACTCTAATTCAAGATTGAAAATTAAAAATGAATGACGCAGCATATTCGGCAATTGTGCAAATTCAGTTCCATTGTCAATATCGTAATGCCTAATAGCATGCTACGGATCGTAATTGCGCGGTGCCATGGTCAGTCTGTACCAACAGTACATGTCTAAATATTCCAGTGGTGTGCATTATTGAAGCTCATTTAGATGCCCAATTTGTTGAATGAACAATTCTCCAGATGAAAATGTTCTAGGATTATTTGTGTTTGATGGAATGTTATAAAACTGAAGACACCAGATACACCAAAATCTACCTTGAGGCAGGAGTTGATCGGTTGCGAGTACGGTGGAGAGATTGCTTGTCAATCACGATGGAGCTCACTGATGCTGATGCAAATCACAATATAGTCCTTTTAGCTTCAGGTGCTGGATTGTCTTAATCAATGCATATGCATGAGAGCATATATCAGAACCTAATATGAAAATAAATCATGGTTAAAATATCTATTGAAGGAGTCTCTGAAAAAATGTCTTTTTCCTTACTTACCCTGTCTTACAAGTGCAAGACGAATCAATAATGGATTTTCCGAGAACGTGTATTTCCATTGAGTGTGTTATCTCACTTTTCCGCAAGTTGCCATAACATTGGCTGTTCACTAGAATATTGCTTCTAAAAAGAGTGGATTGTCTCCTCAATCTTTATCCCTAAATCGTGTGCATAGCGCTCCATGAAATACTTCGTAGCTTTCTCCGCGGTGTTAGAAGAAGATGCTGTTCCACTCAAATCCATGAATTCGATAGAATCTCCATAGCTTTCAAGTTTCATAATCAATACACAAAAATTGTGATGTGTGGCAGCAGCTATATTTTATAGTATATATATTTCTGAACATGAGATATGCTTGAAAATTTTGCTCGAGACCTGGAGCCTATGAAATCGTCAAAATATGCATTACCACAATCCTATAGTATAGTGTACAACAATCGTCGCTTAATCAGAAAAGTTGTCAAAAACCCGTGCATTTGGACACAGCACGCTGGTGCGTACTTGCCACCATTCATGTTCATCCTAGATTAAAAGCTGCAACCACATACTAGCTCTACGCTATTACTATTCATTAAGGCCAGTCATCCCCAATTCAACGTAATCTTGCTTAAAACCTACATTTTTCAACCTTTTTCCATAAGAGCTCATAGTAAGCTTGCCCGGGCTTGTTCTTTGTTTACATCCTGCTGCAACCTGATTGGTTCGTGTCAAAGGTCACGTAAGTGTCTATTACAGATTCAAGAAGTCTGAGCTATCGCGGCGATTCCTTCAAAAATCACTAAGAGACAAATCACTAAGAGACAAATGACTAGCTGAACACATGTTTGGTAACTGCATACTTTCCAACACCAAACGGAACCATTGGTCTATTGCCGACGGCTAAATGAATAGGAGAAATTTTTGCTTATGACATCACAATCAAACGGTGTACACTATTACACTTGAGATAACATCGTACTATACTGCTCAATGAGCAGTGCTCATTAACCTGTGCGTCAACCTGTACTGGCCCATAAACCTGCTTTTGTGATAGCTAGCCATCGGCTCATTGTAATTCGGATCTGGTACACCCCTGTACACCCCATCCGAGTGGTACACCCTTTGCAAATTCTGGTACACCCTGGGGTGCAGACATGGGGTAATCGCGATTAGTAATCGTAATCGATTACGACGATTACAGCATTTTGAAGTAATCGTAATCGCAATCGATTACATTCGAAAAAAATCCGAAGTAATCGTAATCGTAATCGACTACTTCACATATTTAATCGATTTCTTTGTGAAATAACGATTACTTTTTATTTGTACGAGGACTATGACATAAACTGAACATTCGCGAACAAGGAGATATTATACCAGGTTTATTGACAGCATCAATGTCAGATTTCCAAACGCCACTGCTCATTATTACGTCAGAAGTATTGGCTTTGCTATTGCGTAAGAAGTATCCACTCCACACTTAGTAAATAGATACTCGATGTAATTGTACACTGTACATTGTAGTGTAATTTTAAGAACACTCGCCATGCTGGGTATCAGGTTATCAATACACTGCAGACGCCACTGCCTCGCAGCAGGATAATATTCACCACCCTGCCTAGTTTCAAATAGTAACTCATGTATTGATGTTTCGGTATGTTTAGTTAAAAATGCAGTTTGACCGCTGTTGCTTGGCGAGTAGTAGGCCTATGTACGTGCGTAATTACACCGGACAAAGATATAGCCATTCACTGACACAACTACTTAGCCTGGATTGTAGCTAGAATCAGTAGCATAACAGCACTTCGTCCCCACCACGTCAATTTTCAGGTTGATGACTGAATCTCGTCAGTAATATTGGTGATCGCATTATATTACTATTCATTTTTAATCCTCTCTCAGCCCCGATGGTCACATTTACCCATAAAGCTGGGAGCACGTAATTCATAATTTTTACATCTTGTATGTTGTTATAATTACTCTATTTTAGTTTCGTGATCTCTCGTCTGTTATATAATCAAAAGATGTTGTATAGTCGCCCAAACGTATCAGACCGAAACTTTCGTGGGACACGCACATAAATTACCATGTCTTCATTCCTCTGTGGGGGTCCCGGGTGACATTCGTATTGTGGGGCTCCGATTGGAAGGACAGGACTATTCGTCACGCCCATCTAGCGTGGCTATTGACAACGGACACATACCTAGCGTTTCGGCCTAGGTCTTTCTTTTGTAACACACTTCGTGAAGTCGCATGTTGATCGAAACTGCATATGTCTTTTGGAGTGTCGTCACTGTCGTGACGCGGTAATGACCGGTACCGCAATGCCTATTCATATGAATCAGACATGCTTCTTTCTTTGGGGAGACGTAAGCATTTCAAAATCAAGCTATCTAGAGACATCGAATCGCGAACCTCGAAGAAAATTTTCAAGTCTATTAAGTCTCTCAAAAACTACTTCATAATTTATGTTGATTTACGAAATACTTTTTAGTAGGGATGGTGTGAGAGTGAGGTTTACGTTCGCGTACTGCATGTAAACCTCAGAAATCTACAGATTTCACGTTCACAAACGAGCCTTCGTAGGTTCTGCACGTAGGCTATTACAATTTTCCACGTCATTATTACATATTTGGTTTAAATTCTTAGCATTTCAACTTCAGGCCACTCTATGCAAGGCGCTGGCAGCATAAAAAATCAACACTAAACGATCATACAACTTGCCAATCTCTAAAATTTTCCATGCTTTGTTACAATGGTTTGCTCGAAATATTCAGCTTTCCTATTAACTCTATGCTGTGAGATTAACCCACAATCACGCAACATCACGAACGAAATACAGTATATGTATAGTGTCAGCGAATGATGCTTATTCAACCAATATTGATATTGATATGAAGAATACGTCGTTCTCTTACGTAAAAAATCCAGCAGGCGTCCGGTCTCGATCTTGATTGGCATAAAAAAAAAACAAGTCTGTGGATTACGATCGGGGTGTTGGCTAAGGCGGTATAACTTTTTTATTAGCTAATATCGGTAGCAAGTATAGAATCCAGTTTTACACTTTGCTCAATATCAATGTCGCAATAGTCGGACACCGAATACATTGTCCGGTCTGTCCTCGTCCATTAAGGCGTAACCTTATATCCCCTTGCAAGTCCTCGTCAAAATTGCCGGCAAAGCGACGGAATATATATTGATTTTATGGGATTATTATAGCATTTGATTGCTCAAGTTGATATATTTTGTGAATTTTAAAAATTCAGCATGTACTTCAGTATTGTGGAGTCGAAGCCGGAGTCGCTTCCCAGATATGTAGAGTTGGAATTACCAATGTGACGACACGTGACGTCATAAGGTTAACGTTCGCGTGCGCACAGACAAAACCTTTCAAAAAGGTTCGCGTTCACACGAATCTGAACCTATCAGGTGTTCCCACCATCCCTACTTTTTAGTCCCCGTCGAGCTCGTTCTTAACATTATTGGGGTGCGAAAGTTACGGTCGTGACAAGAATAGCCTACAAATCGGTGGGTGCTAGAAATCATCCCTCAAGTTGGACAATGGACCCATTATGACGTAACAAGCAAATAACGTATCATATACAACGAAAGTTGTTTACACATTTTAGGCCTTCTGTCGCAATCCTTATATTGCCTTCCAAATATCTTCTAAGATTGGTTTTAAGAAGCAAAATTAATGTAATCGTGAGTAATCGTGATTACTTTTCCAATGTAATCGTAATCGTAATCGACTACTTCCTGATTTTGCTGTAATCGTAATCGTAATCGCGTGATTCATAAGTAATCGTAATCGCAATCGATTACATTCATGAAGTAATCACCCCATGTCTGCTGGGGTGTACGACAACCCCGGTTGAAGAGCACTGATATAAATCACTATGATACCGCATTTGACTGCTGAAATATGTGTTCATTTATTGAATGCCACTACCAGTGAAAGTGTTGCCTCTGCAAATAGCTGTCAGTAATGCCTTGGACTATGTGTGCAATGTGCATAAAGCATTTTATTGTTGTTTCAACTTCTACCATGTCATCCGATCGGCTAACATATCATGCTTGTACGGCGGTATACCTTTTCGAATGATGCCCCATACTGAAGCTTTGTAATAAGTACCGTACCGGCACAGTTTCTCGCTCCGAGAAAGACGTACTGTACTCGGTTAACCTTTTCCCACCCCATGATGACGTAGCACTCGTCTTATAGTGAAAAAGTGAGATTGTCGCTAGTGAATATTGTACGTGTGGCCTACGCTTTAAGCGTAACTGAAGTAACGCTGCGGCGGCTATTTTGGGAGCTGATTGATTCATTGGCAACCATACATCATAGCTTTGTAAAGGCTATGCAGTATGCATACATATGCTACTATACTATGCTATGCTATGCTATAGACGATTTCCAGCGCTCTGGCGCCAGTAGTGTATGACTGGCCAAGTTCAGAACCAGCCACATTTTGCTCCCCTAACGAGGTTATTCGCCGACGTTTCTGAATACCGCGCCATTGGAATGTGAGGAAGCCGCGTATATATAAGGTGATTTATTATTAGTTTATGCTACTATCTTGTAAGAAGTTCAGCTTGGAACGGTAAAGAACGTAGTTCTTGGCTTCTTGTTGTCGCGAACAGATGCATGGCTACCGGTGTAGCCTATGCATATTCAACAGTTTTTACGTTTGTGGACATTGAAACGTTGGCACTGAAATTCACCTGATCCGGAAATAATAGATTATTAGCAATGTACCGTCGAAGTTTCGCGCGTGCGCAGTGCTTACACGGTCACTGCCCACAGAAAATTCGATTTGCGCACAAAAAATCTGAAGTGAGGACCATTTTTTTAGTCGTTACGCACTGTTGTCCAAGGCTCTGCGCAGTAAGTTGGTGAGTGTGCGCAGACTCGTCAAAAATTAGAGGGGACATTGATTATTAGGCTACAAAATGTTTGTAGAAAAAATGGATTTCAGTATTCTCATTTTCTTAGACACAGCACCGGTACATATTAATTTACTGTGTTCGTTTATTGGCATTAATGCTGCATGAAACTTATTTGGAGATGATTGCCTATCTTGATGTGGCATACCCAAAACGGCATAACAATATTGACTCCTATATGCTCATTCAATCTTTATAGTTTGCAAAGAATCCAAAGATGAAGACATACCGTACATGATTGCAGCCGCAAGTGCCTGACTGTCAGCATTCAATGAAGCTCCATCGCATCGCAAGGCATCTGATTTTAGTAGTGAAACTATCGAATGTAAACAGTCTCTCAAGACTCTCCCGTTACAATAACAGCTGAATCCATCGACAATGGCGAACTCGAACTGAAGGACGTACATTTCACGACATAATGATCTTACTGGTCTAATAATTGATTTTCGAGCGTAAAATTGACCTGACGAACACTCTGATCCTGATGAACCCAGGGGATGCTCGAAAACCACGGATCTGGGTGAAAAAAAAACAGGGGTGGCCTGTCTCACTAGCTGAAACAGCTTCGGTGATGGTAACAGCATTTAATCGAGACAGAATGGATGGGGTATCTGGGTTTGACGTGCGATGGCGCAGTTACTGCTAAGACTGAGAGTCTTAAAAAACCACTTGGGGATTCCCACAAGATTAAGAGACGTCTTTCAGATAGTACTTTTATGTAAACTGTTGTCAGGTATCGTACGCAGCTCATACTGTAGAATAAAATGATATTCATGGTCCCGATATTCTTAGTTATATTTATATTTATATTCCTTCAATAAAATACTAGTTCTTTTGTGATAACTATGTGTGACTTATGGTATCGATGTTGCCTTGAGACTGGTATTGAGTTGGCGAGCCCTGCTGTACGAACTGGTTGGATCTGTCTCTATGAGTAGGCTATATAGAAAAATATCCACGTCAACACAGTCTGTCATGCAGAGATTCTCTTCACTCGTTTGTTGCTCGACTGAAATCTTTTGCCACGGAAATTTAGATGGGACAGAACGATATCTCGTATTCTGCCAGGACAGAGCCGAATCTGTCTGCAGCAATGCGTTAGCCAGATGTTATCATCGCGGAATTGTCTTCCATATACTTTTGTATTCCGAGAGCTCTAGTAATGTAAATCACTGAGACAAGCCTGATATCACTATCGTGGAAATGTCTTTCATAGACTCTTATATTCTATGAGTGATTAAGAAATGTAAATCACAAACTACAGACATATTGACAATTTATTGCTTCGTCAAAAATAAATAAATTTGACTGGAAATCATGAAATCACATGTAAAGGTCTTATACTACTCGTCGCAACTATTGCAGTGGACTAATACAGTGCACTCATTTTTATAGAGGATATAGCTCGGTGGAGGTAACAGAAGATGAAACACAAATGGGAGCCGAGGCAATAATAATATGCAGATTGTCATAATAATATGATGTTTATGATAGGAGTATGTGGAAATAAATGGTATAAATAACAAGTTTCTCACAAATATGCCAATGTTACACAAACCTTAAATAAAATCCTTTCCACAGTAACCTCTCCTATGTTCCAACGTAATACAATCTTTCTTTATAGCTTCTTGTCCTTTGCGATGGAAGCTATATGCAGGCACCGGCACATATAGATCTACAGCTATAATGACCTACGTTACGCCCCTTCAGAAGTGATGGGGTATCAAAACCTCCGATCCGACATCTGGCCAGCCTTTCGTAACAATGGCGCTACCCATGCGCAGCCAGTGGAAATCGTCTTATCAGAGTGTACTCAAAGGTGGTGTGGACACAGAAAGAAATTCTCTCGTTCACGCTTCACTTGGGTAGTCAAGATTGTTATTTTCGATCCGTTTCAGTATACTGACTCAGTGCAAAAGTCGGTATTAGTATATGTCGATTTTGACGATGTTTCATATTGATATGGGTGACCAGTTTTCGTATGGTATATCTGGATGATGTGATCTAATACTGTACCAAGTTTCAAGGTCCTCACTTCATGATTAGGGCAGTAATTGCGTTACCGAAGTCAAGTATGCTATTGTCGATCCGTCTGAAACAGTGATTTGACGCAAACGTAGGTATCGGTATGTGTTGATTTTGACGATGTTATATACCGAGATTGGTCACAAGATTTGGTATGGTATATCTTGACGATATCATGGAACACTTTACCAAGTTTCACACTCAATGATTAGGGTGGTAATCGCCTTATTCAAATCGACTAAGTATAAGTGTGCGCGGCCTACGCATTGCCGATTTTACGCAAAACTCGCTATTGATATGTTTTGATTTTGAAGGTATTCTATACGTAGTTAGCAGACAAGATTTCGTATGGTGTATCTTTATTATTTCAGCTAATCATGTACCAAGATTCAAGTCTTTCACTCATTGATTAGGGTAGTAATTGCCTTATCGAATTCGAAAATGCCTAGGTGAGAGTCAGACTGAAACTAGGCTACGGCATAACAGATTTTACGCAAAAGTCGCTATTGATATGTGTTAATTTTGACGGTGTTCTATACGTATTTGGGAGACAAGATTTCGTATGGTTTACCTTGATTATATCAGCTAACGATGTACCAAGTTTCAAGGCTATCACCATAGTGTCCTATATGGTGTCGACACAAGCAAATCGCACGGTTCAATGAAATTGTATCACGTCACAGTTTCCATTTGGCTACAGGCAATTTGACGGTGATTTTTGACCGACTTGCCTAGCATTAAATTTGATGAATCGGGCATCAATCGAAAGCTGACGATGTACTGCTTGCAAAAATATAAATTTTATTCCACTCATGGCCCTGGAACCCCCACAATCAGCCCCAAATTATTCATTGTCGTGTAGATTGGCAGTGTGACGCAACAATGCTGTCTGGCGAAACGAGAGACTAGCTCAAGAGCAAGGATGCGGCCGAGCGGCGAGAGTGGGATCAGCTGACGTCGCGGCAATAGCAATGTGCAACCGCGCCACAGAGAAACGCTGCGCTGTTGATACTTTCTCTATGCGCTTCGGAACAAGCGAGCACACACCAACCTTTCCTTGACTTGTAAGGGTAGAACTGGGTCCACAGAATGTATTAGGGCCATACCAATTTTCGCGCAATATCTTTCAGCTGATAGAGATATGTAGGCTACGTCTAAGTAGTCTACATTGGATATGTCAGATTATTATGATATCGATTGCCCGCTTGTTGCGTAGGGCTCCAGAGATGCGTGGCGCTGTTGATACTTTCTATAGGCGCTTCGCTAAAAGCGAGCACACACCAGCCTTTTCTTGACTTGTAAGGGTAGAACTGGGTCCACAGAATGTATTTGGTCCCTACCAATTTTCGCGCAATATCCTTCAGCTGATAGAGATATTTCTAGTAAGAAAAATATACTTTCAAGTAATAAGATTCATTCAAGACAGCAAATTTAGATAATGTAAATATATCATATTGTAGTAATACAACTACAGTGATGAGTTTTCACTCTAGTCCCCATAAGCACCACGTCGGTGACCTTGACACCAAATTCCGAGTAGGCGAAACAGTGCAAACTCTGTTGGGCCGAATGGACAATGGACATTCAGTTATTCACAGATGCCAAAAAAATAATGCAAATCAGTTTTACGTAAGTTACATTAGGAATATAAATACAGGCTACAGAATGAATATAATTCAAATATCTGTGATACCACTGTATTACTTTTGACGCAAAAGGTCCACGGCATTAAAAAAACTGTTTGGTGATTGAAAAATGCTAAACCAAATTCCAACGTCAACGTTTATAGTGATATCAGATATATTCCAGTGAAAACAAAGGTATGAATTTGGTGGTAACATTTTGGAATCATTTGGCACGTATGGCCCGCAAGATTTCTAGTAACGGATTGAATCCGGACAGCGATACCAGTTTAATTCGACACTCCTGCTGTTAAACTTCATTCAACAATCAACATTTTACCTGCTGCATTCGCGAACCAAGTCCTACCCATACGGATCAAATAAAAGCTTGTAATGTATGCTCATGCTCAATGCTCCTTGCTCATACTTACTTAACCATAAAAGCGACTACAGAAAGTATCGACACCCGCCATCAACAGCGCGACATGTCTCTGGAGCCCTACGCAACAAGCGGGCTAAGGCAATCGATATCATAATAATCTGACATATCCAATGTAGACTACTTAGACGTAGCCTACATATCTCTATCAGCTGAAGGATATTGTGCGAAAATTGGTAGGGCCCTAATACATTCTGTGGACCCAGTTCTACCCTTACAAGTCAAGGAAAGGCTGGTGTGTGCTCGCTTGTACCGAAGCGCATAGAATAAGTATCAACAGCGCAGCGTTTCTCTGTGGCGCGGTTGCACATGCACATTGCTATTGCTGCGAAGTCAGCTGATCCCACTCTCGCCGCTCGGCCGCATCCTTGCTCTTGAGCTAGTCTCTCGTTTCGCCAGACAGCTTTGTTTCGTCACACTGCCAATCTACACGACAATGAATAATTTGGGGCTGATTGTGGGGGTTCCAGGGCCATGAGTGGAATAAAATTTATATTTTCGCAAGCAGTACAGCGTCAGCTTTCGATTGATACCCGATTCATCAAATTTAATGCTAGGCAAGTTGGTCAAAAATCACCGTCAAATTGCCTGTAGCCAAATGGAAACTGTGACGTGATACAATTTCATTGAACCGTGCGATTTGCTTGTGTCGACACCATATAGGACACTATGCTATCACGCATTAGGGTAGGGTAGTAATTGCCTTGTCCGAATCGACTATGTATAAAGGTGTGCGCTAAACTAAAACTAGGCTACCACATAGCAGATTTTACGCAAAAGTCGCTATTGATGTGTGTTGATTTTGACAGTGTTCTATACCGAGTTGGGAAACAAGATTCCGCGTGTTATATCTTGATTATATCAGCTAACGTGTCAATTTTCAAGGCTGCCATTCAATGATTAGGGCAGTAATTTCGTTAGCGATGAGTACACCCCAATCCTTGAGTTACAACCCTAAAACTTGAATCAGTGTTGGATGACATCATGAAGATATACCATGCGGAAAAATGGACACCGGCCAGTGCCGGCTTTTGCGTAAATTCTGTTATGCGGTAGGCTAGATTCGAGAGGCCAGACGCTGCAGCTGCATGTCTCTACATACACGGTCGACTTCGATAGCGAAATTACTGCCCTAATCATGAAGTGAGGACCTTGAAACTTGGTACAGTATTAGATAACATCATCAAGATATACCATATACAACATCTTGTCACCCGTCTCGTTATGAAACATCGTCCAAATCAACATGTACTAATACCGGCTTTTGCACTGAATCAGTACAGAAAACGGATCGAAAATAACAATCTCGACTACCCAAGTGAAGCGTGAACGAGAGAATTTTTTTCTGTGTTCACACCACCTTTGAGTACACTCTGGTCTTATGCTGATTGAATGTTTTCCAATGTCAGCACATGTGGCGCTAGAGCAGCACTGAAGAGCAGAGATGGGCGGATTTCAAAATTTCGAGATCCGAATCTATCCGGATCCGGCTGGCAATTGGAAATTCAGAGTCCGAAAATATCCGGCTGGTGAACGTCCGGTTTGGAATCCGAAAAAATCCTGCCAGAACAATGCTAATTAATCATATTGCAGCAAAAAAATCCGGCTAAAATCCGACCGTCACCCTAAATTCAAAATCCGGATCCAGTCCGGCCAGGTAAAATATCATTGGAATCCTGCTCCGGCTCCGGCTCCTGAACCGGACTGTGGCCATCTCTGCTAAAGAGTGAAAATAGCTAGTACTTTTGCAACCGGGGAACCACCTGAATTTCCTGCGAATATTGCTCTATTGTCGGCGTGCTGGCACGGGACTGATATTGCATGATTCTCTGATTTTTAACAAATGAATTACAATATACGCTATTAACAATGCTTAGGCGGTATTTTCCCGACAAAGAAAAGTTTGTCTCACTAACAATGGCGGTTGGTAAGGTGCTACGGAAAGAAGTAAATCATCGAGCAGCCGTATCGGTCAACCTTCATCGTATGAACGATTACCTCTGCTTGTACTTCCCCGAGAAAAGCACACTGGAAGTTTTCGATCCTGAGAACGATTGCGACGTCGGGGACGTAGTCCTAATCAGGAAACTTCCCGAACTTCGAAATAACATAGAAACGCATAAGATAGAGCGAATTATACATAAAGTCGGAGCCATTATTGATCCTATGACGGGCTTTCGAGTCGAAGCGGACGAATATCTGCCAGGCTGCGAGTTAGATCCGGCTGCGAGAGAAGAACTGAAGAAGGAAGTTTCAAAGCGAGAATATGTACCTAAATATTCCTACGAGGTGGATCTAAATTCATATAAATGGGAATCAAGAAATTTAACAAGGACTGACAATGACTAAACGCCGATTGCTTCACGCATGATCCATGATGATAGTATGCTTACTTGATTATTGCACCGTTGCTGTTGAATCGAAATTGTGATGGATAGACCTGTATAGGTGATGGATGCTATGCGTATCTTCTAGTACAGAGCTTGGCAAGCTTTTTTACTGAGCGTACCACTTTCAAAATGAATTCTTTGTCGCGTACCAGTCATCAGGAAACAGAAATATTCAACCTAAAAATTTTATTGCAACTCGTACACTTGAAGGTCACTAAAGCGTGCCCAGTAAGAAAATAACATGCATGTAAAAGGGATAACTCGATTTTGTTCCATATTTATCAGTAATCTGTGATTACTATAATTCCGAACTGAATTCCAAAAATTTGCAAAGTATGCCAACTTTTCCCAGTCGCTGAACACTGTTCTTAAAAAGACTCTGTCCGTACTTGCAGTGCCTACAGTCACAGATGAATAATACAATCTTATGCGTCAACACACTAGCATATTCACTTAATTGTGTGTTTCGAGATGCTATCATGCAAAGTATAATCATGTTCAATATTGCTCTCTCGTGGTTGTTACAAATTAAAGTGTCAGATTGCAAGTTGGGTTGTCTGCTTCTGTATTTTCCTCTTTTAATAATAATACAGAATGGATCGTTAGAACTTAAGATTAGATGGAGCGTTGAACTGATTTCAGCACAATTCGGGCGTAATCTTGATTATGCTTCTGCACTAAATTGTAATACCCGGTAATGTGTTGAATTTTGTTGTCCTTGTTTATGTGAAATAATTACTCTGCACTGTCGGTTGCCTCATTATAATTGATGCTCAGTTGTTCAAATCTCTTTTCAGATATTTAAGCTATGGTTAATTGATCGTGGCAGAATGATATAATATCTGCAGTGCGGAAAAGAATGTCACAAACTGTTTTGATAGGTAACATAATGAGGAATTTTTGATTCAGGCTGACTGTATTCTGATATCATAATGTTCAGGTGGGGGCACTGGTTTTATCGGACAAGCACTCAGCACATTGTTGAAGTCACAGGGCTTCACTGTGAAAGTAATTTCGAGAAAAAGTAATCCACCTGGACAGATATCATGGGTGAGTGTTACGCAACTTCGGATATCTTCGTTTTTTTTCATAACATCGTCAGCAGGGCAATATTGCAAGCTCTTACTTTTTCTATACTCCAGATGCCACAGCTGTCACAGCACAGTGCCCAGTTACCATCAACTTATTATGAAATAGTGTCGTGTATCATCAATCAATCATGCACAAAAAGGGTTTAGCCAATAGTCTATGCTAGCTTTAAGTGGTAAATAGTGGTGTACTGGCTCTGCTTCCTTTGAATAAATTTTTACCCTTCTACCGCTGTTTTCAAAGATTGAACAATTGATAGATTTGTACTTTCTGGGGCATGAAACAGTTGGTGGATAAATTGGTGTCCACTGTCCAGGTATTCATACGAGTGAAATTGTCACAGCTAGGCAGTATATACCTTGTATCATATCAAATATATCACTGATGTATAGAGCATAGATTTCTTATTTAGTGTGCCGATGGTTCAAATCCAGGCTTAGTTAAACAAAGACATGCTCGTAAAAATGGTATAGGGCTTCCTCAACCTCTCAACACTCTAGGCTAGCATCAAGAGTAAAAAGTCGTGAAAATTACCTTGCATGTCCATTGATGTTGCAGGCAAGAATAACCACTCTACCCACCTCATTCATAGAAAAGTGTTTTGGATTCCTTTTCTTAAAACACTATTATTATGCTAGCTGTATACATTATTTGTGATTATACATTTTGACTGTAAATACACTTAAATTGACAAAACCGTGTCAGGGACACATCTTCCCAGACTACTAGAATTTAACACTAATTGCCAGCTGTAATACAACATGTATTGATAGCAGGCTTCAACTCGCGTTATCTTTCTTGGTGCGGAAGCATGGCCAGGAATAATGCATTCGTTTTTGCATGTATGAATGCTTTATGATTTGTAGTGGTCAATTTTCTCAGTGTCAATGATTAGAATTATGTTTAGGGGCGTATAAGGGATGAGGGCTTGCCACCCGGTACTGATGCTGTTATCAACCTGAGCGGTGCGCCGGTGGTGAATCCCATGAAAAGGTCTGATATCTCTTTAGTAGTTATTCGCAATGTTACTTCATATGTGAACCTGTCAAAAGGTTTTCCATCGAGGAGTATAAGCATGAAGTAAGAAGCAGCCGGCTTGATACAACGAAATGGATTACAAGGGCAATAGCAGATGCAGCTATCAAACCCAAAGTATGGATTTCATCATCCGGCGTGGGTAATATTGTCTTTGCTTTAACTGTAGCCCGCAGAATAACTGTCCGTCTGTGTAAGGATATTATCCGACGAGCAAGACTGCGATTTATGACGAGGACAGCCCGGGAGGAATCGATGAGTATTTCGCCACGCTAGCAAAAGAATGGGAAGACGCGGCGAAATTACCTGATCATTGTTCGACTGTGAGACAAGCTGTTGTGAGAATAGGTACGATATAGCAATAATATATCTGATTAATGTTCTCCAAGCCACCGTAGACAATATCGGTTGCTTATAAATAATAATCCAGAACAATGTTCCCTCTAAACTCCGCACAATCACGTAGCCTACTTCTATTTATCCAGAGTACTCAAGTTGCTTTTGATTACTTCACTACTAGACTAGTATTCTCCCACTTCTACTTGACAGTTTTGCCTTTTTATGCAAGACTAGGTGCCTGGAATAGTCACTTCTTACCTAATCGAACATTGTTACTTCTTCTTGTACGTAAGTGGAAATTTGCAATGTTACTTCTACTGAAGTGCCAATGACAACTACTTTGACCAACTCCGGTAATATACATCTGATTAATGCTCCCCAAGCCACCGCGGTTCATTGGTTACACCTTCGTCTGGTCTCGCAAACCAGAATACCTGGGTTCAATTCCCCAGAACGCAGTTACTTCATTGCGACTTGTGAGGATCAGTGAGTCGCTGTAGAGCAACGCCACACTTGGTAGAAGTCGAAAGACGATCTCTATAATGCTCTGTAAGTTTCTGCATTCTCGGACTGTGGAGTAAGGTTGTTATCTTTTGATATTAACTCCAGCCACGCCGTTTTAAAATGTTTCCTTACCCTGATATATCATAATACCTGAAATTGTTGGTTAAATTGAGATTTTGCCTATTTTACACAGTATAGAATTTGAACTAATTTGTCTCTATATCAGGCGCTGTCCTTGGGAACGGCGGTGGTGTCATCCAAAACATGCGTCTCCCATTCTTGATGGGCGTCGGAGGGGCCTTCGGCTCTGGAAAGCAGTATTTTCCCTGGGTTCATATCCAAGACGTAGCCGGTATATTTCATCACATCGTACAAAGCAGAGACAGTTCTGGAATATTCAATGCAGTGTCACCAGGAATTTGCACGAACAGAGAATTCGCTAACGAATACGCCGGGAGCTTGAGGCGACCTGCTTTTTTCACTACACCTGAGTTTGTGGTACGGCGCATGCTTGGAGAAGACTGGTCGGTATTATTGCTTAGGGGGCAAAATGTCGTTCCTAAGAGGACGATTGACTCAGGGTATGAATTTCGTTATCCGAGGTTATATGACGCGGTGCGCAACTTATAGCGTATAATGAGGTTATTATTCTGGTTAGAGAAGTCAGTAGGTTGAATTGGCATTGTGCAGTGCATGATTTGTGACAAGTTAGGCCGTTCTATGATTGTTTCTACTATATTGCATTTGCATATTCATTGTATGATAGTGTAAAGAGTGTTCCCCACCCATTATGCTGAGAAACCAACATAGTTATCCATTTGTCAATGTGTTCTATTTTTAATGAATATTTATTTACAACGGAATCTCCATACACATGCATTTCTATATATCGTCGCAGTGGAATCAAAGTATCTTATGTCCAGTTTTCAAATTTTGAAGCTCCCTTTTTTAAACTTGAAAGAAATAGACTTTTCGAAAATTTTTGTATTTCTTTCGGTCATATCTTAGCCATGGTTATGTCCGTTTCAGTGTATCAAAGTTAATCGGGGTCAATTTATGGCTGAAAGAAGATGAAAACTTCACTCAAAGTTAATTTTCCCAAAATCTGTAAAATGGACATAAGATACTTTGATTCCACTGCGACGATATTTATTGTGTAGTCAGTTGGTTTGGTTGTTGAGGTCTAATTTCAGTGTGCCATGTTGAACTGATTCTATTATGAATTTTCTAAACACCACAGAACTGTGGTGACACATAAGTGTCTATGGGGATAATCCAAAACGTCTAGGTGCAGTTAGCCGAATTTCAGTGTGCCATATGGGACTGGTCCTATCACAAAGTCGCTGCAAAAGTGCGATATTATAGAATAGGGATAGCATATGCTGTTAATGGTAGTGGTGGAAAGGCAGGTATAATCTGAAGCGTCTAGGTCAGGGGCCGGTAAACTTTTGTGTACAACACGCCAAATGTTAGAATATTAGCAACTCGCGTGCCAAACATTAATTTCTGTCATAATCATCGTTCCAGACAAGGGAATCATGACCTGATGTATATGCCGCAAAACATTAAGGACAAAAATATACAACACCCCATTCCAAACTTAACTTTCCTATTATTATACCTGAAGCTGGCAATGGCATCAATTATGCACCCGATGTGACACACCTTCAAACTAAAGCCTCTCGACGACTTGGAGATGTAATAGAACGCAATTCCGTCGTAATTACGAATACGGTTTGACTCATCTGTATAATATGCATCTGTGTTTTTCTATCGTTGATTTTTGGGTGAGTATTAATTTTTTATGATTGAAGTAGTAAAAGACGATTTTTTTCGAGTACTGAAATTATACGCCTATCGCTACTGAAAGTAAATTTATCAACGAGAATTTTAGTTTCGATACTAATTTTCACTGTTGAAGCCTGAAACCTTGATTGGCGGTATCGTAGCATACGAAACATTGCTACAAAGCTACGAAGGTTACTGGACGTAGCACATTTCCGAAGTCATGATTATCGCACAACATTGGCACCATCAAGTGGAATGAGATCGGTATGGTCGAAAAAAAAACTTAAGTATCATTTATGAAATCGATAGCAGGCATATTGTTTGTGGTGGCATAAACGGTACATATTTGCACTTTGACGTATTGCATTCTGTTGTGGCGTCATAATGAGTGATACTCGATTCGAAGCGTATAACGTGATTCAGATTCGAATCAGTCATGTACTCGATTTTGCCCAGCTCTAGTCGCGGGTGATGCGCGACACGACCCGCCCGTGCCTGACGTGTCCAATCGCGCTGTATTTTTTTTTCAATAAATGTGAAAATTGGTGATGTTGGATGAAAAAATAGTCGAATTTAGTAATTATGAACATCTACGATTAATATCAATACCACTGACCAACACATATTTTAATCAGGCAAAGTAAGTAAGAGTGGTTTTGGGAGTTCTCAAGGGCACTGATTCCGAAACCTTAGTTTTTTTTCAAATTGGCTCTTGTTTTGGAGATAATCCATGGTGCTATATTGACCAAAATCTTCCACTTTCGCTGTAATGGCTAGATAGAAAATCAGCTCAGTCGTAGTATAAAGTTTAGAAATTCAATCTACTTATTTTTACACGCAGAAGACTCTTTTAAATCAAAATACAGCAACAGCACTATATTTAGGGGTATCAGATTTATCATAGTTATAGACTTTCACGGATATCATGTAGGCTACATAAATAAACTCCAGTCATGTATATAGGAGTTTACCTAGCTACTCAAATAACGTGGCACTAATTTATTCATTTTTACGGCAATTACATATTGTAAATTTGAAGTCATCAGCTGGAATATAATATTATTCATTTATAGTACAGCACAATTGTTTTTTGTACGATCTTCGCCTGTAATGCAGTTTCTCGAAAGGTTCCAGCAATGGTCTACCATGGTATGGTCGTCACATCTGCCCTGATATCTTCTGTTTTTTGATGTCTCTCAAGTCGAGTCATTTTCAATTCACAACCGAGTCAAGTCCGAGTCCAAGTCATCGAGCAGAGGGTCGAGTCCGAGTCATGGTATTATGACTCGAGTCCGAGTCCAAATCACTGAGATGACTGCTCAGTTTCCGGTTAAAATCTTGTTAAACCCGCTTTGTATATAACACTGTTTGGTGATATCGAATGGTTCGAATTTATAATATACTAATTTCCCTCACTTTTAGCAGTTTCTGGTCGCAGTTTCAAGTACCAGTAGCGATAGAGGAAATCTCAATAGGGTGGTTATACTTTACTATTTTTCGAAATTAAAATGAAATGTCGGTCTTGGCCGTCTGAGTCTCGAGTCATATGACTTGGTTCGAGTCATGCGTAATGACTCGAGTCCAAGTCGAGTCAATATACACAGATTAAGTCGAGTCGAGGCATTTCCGTATTTTGAGAAAATGACTCGAGTCATCAGAAAATCGTGACTCGAGTCTGACTAGAGTCGAGTCATTACAACCCTGTTCCATATGCAGGCGCGAATTTTCGGATCAACTGTTTCTAGCTGGGTGCTTGTGATCACCTAAAAAGTTTTATTTGCTACTTCTTAGGTGAAATTCCATGCAGTGAACTCCTTCCTATTATGAAATCGGAATATTTCACCCGTTTTCGAATCTGAAATCTCTCAAAAATACCAGATTTAAGCTTCTCATTTGATAAGGATACTAGGTAAGGTACTAAGGTATACCCACTTTGTTGACTCGGGCGCGGGATATTATCCATTTACAAGTCAAAAGAAATCAGACGCATACGAGTAGCCTATTGTAGTTGAGCTTTTCAAGGACAAATTTTATAGCTTTATACTGCTCTTGGTAGAATGACCAATTGATACAAGAGAATGTGTATATTTCCGTTGTGCAAAAGTACAAATGTTAGGCTCGACAAACTGTTTTTGACGAACAAATGTTTCGCATCGGGTGATGTTGATATTGATAGAATGACTTAGAACAACATGCGGGTTCTTTAAAGTCAAGCGCAGCATAAAATTAGAAAAAATCTACGATTTTCTTCTTGTTATGTGAAATATGCAAGGGTAAATGCAGTAATTTGGGGCTATTTTAGGAGTATAAATATCTTCTGAACAAGAGCCAATCTGGCAAAACTAATGTGATATTCGCAATCAGCAACCTCGGAAACCCCAGAAATGGCTCTCAGATGTTCTGCCATTTTTCATTTTGTTTACCAGTGTATATCATGGAAGGTGCCTCAATTGCGTCCCCTGCCTCATGTCACTGAGTGAGGTCATGTTCAGCGGTTGGATTTGTAACCCCGTGTCGCTAATTTCAGTGGTCCAGGTTCCGGGGACATACAACTTCCCTGCAAGCTCCTCGTGGCGTAAAGGCAAGGTCGGAAACCATTGATGTAGGCAGAGAGCAGAATACAAAAATCGAGCTTCAAAATTACAATGATTGGATCATTTTTGCTCACAATGAATTTAATATTAACAATTTCATCGTTTCAATACACCTCAAGATTGCGATATAAAGGAACGATAGGAAGGTGTCGAAACGACTTGGCGCAGTCTTTGAAATCAGGCAACCACCTGGCCTAAACAATATAAAAGGTGGTATATGTACGTACACTGAATGAAAAGTAAAAGAAGATCATATAAAAGGACAGTCGAAAAAACGAGATGGCATGTGGCGAAATCGATATGTCAGGTCGTGGTCCGGTAATCTTGAGAGATGATGCAGAACACATTTGACATGCTTGCCGGGGGTTGCTTACCTCCGGTCTTGGTGCAGCTTAAGACCATAATCAACTCAAGATTGGATTCGAGCTCCGAGATCAATGCGCGGGACCCAATGTGCGACAAATTTGTAATACAGTTGCCGTACTTAACGTTGAACAACCCTGGTCAGATATGGATGATTAACCTGCATCATTGTGACGTAGCGGAATGTAAATAAGCCGCTTCACGTTGCTATAGGTTACAAGAAAAGATAGGAGTGAAAAATATCCAGTTTATTTATACTGTTATTGTGATATGCGATACTGTAGTTCATTCTGGATGGCGATACTACTCTTGATGGTGACGGGGCTTGTTTGTATGATTGTGGGGTGCTACCTAGTGATGACGGAAAGCTTGTCATATGATGACGGGTACTTGTACATCAAGTACCGGTTTGGCGTTTTGGACAACTGGGCTAATTTGTGCCGACCTGCATTGGAGATGTACGAAAAGAATAAAAACGCTGTTTCAAATGCGTTAGGATTCTTAGTCCTACCGCTAATATATCGATATTTCAACTGTGAAAATCGTCCAGTGAAATATTTGCGACACTCCATCAAAAACGGGGTTCGGCAAAAATCGACCGGCTTATTGTCACGACATGAACAGTTCCATAGTCGTTCGCCCTCTCTTACGCGTCGTATGTATGACTCCTCGGCGAGAGTGGTGCGAAATTCCTCAGACGATATTGCATCAAATAGCCAATCCACTCGAAAAAACTGGGCAGCATCTCAAAACGAATCACGCAAACAGCGAAATGGAAAAGAGCGTGGTGATTTCGTTCTACGGGAATGTGAAGCAGCATGTTCGTTGCTAGAACGTTCACGGGATCCCGTATGCGAAGACAAATGTGAGACTGCTTGCCAGACTCTATACGAGAATATTGAAGCATTACAGAAAGTGAAAAAGGAAAAGCTAATATCCGATGCAGATCATATCAGAAAGGAGGTATAGTATTATCATTCATTATGTATCATAGGCGGTAAAAATAGTCATCGGTATTCGGCGGCATAACTTCGTACATTTCTACTCCAGTACAAGTACAAGTTGTAAAGTATTTTAGTCCTGGTTTACCTAAAAAAACTTAAGTAGAAGTTGTGTCATAGCATAGCCACTTGACTTAGCGTAATGCAAGTAGAAAATAACATACTTGTCGGGCCGTCGCTGCCGCACCCCTAACCAAGCTAGGGGCCCAAAATTATTTCATGAATTAGCATAAACGTATTCAGAAATTATGAGGTATATTTTAAAAATTCATGCAACTTTTTTGAAGTTTTTTTCGGTCCGCGTCATCGATTTCTTGAGATTGAGAACTTGGATCATTGAATTTCCAATATTTTTTTATCAAAAATATCGGCTTTCATAAACCGATATCGATAATCGGGAAATTTCCAAACATCGGCATCGATAATCGGCCAGGTCGAGAATCGATCGACCTCTAGTTTTGAGGGTGCTGGCGAAGTGCTGTTTTGGTCCTGCATACTTGAGTACTTTCAGCAGTAGACGAAAACTTCGTTACTTACCATCTCTGTTTATTTTATGTAGTGTTTTGGAAAACGTGATTATATTCGGGTGTTAATTCTAATTCAGATTGCCGATTCCATCAAGTCGTCTCGATATGACTCGTCATCGATCCAAAACTTGACGAGTCTTATGAAACAAAAATGGGCGAAACTCAACGCGCTTGAGACTCAGTCCAGTCGATACAGCAAAGTGATACATCAGTTAGAAGACCGATCGAATACGTGGGATACAGCCCTGCATGCGATCGACCGCAGAAGGAGAAGAGAGCTATACGCTCGACGATTTGCTGTTGTTAAACTGATTGAAGAGTACAAATCCAATATCGTAACGTGCGCCGAACGTGGGATGTCTTTGCGTAGGCAATTGTTAGCGCCACGCGAAAACAGCATAAAAATGACTTGTTACGATTGTCAAGTCGGCCGGCATCCGATTGACACCCTGACATCATTCAGAGATGATGATATTCTGACCAGCGTTCAGGGTTTTACGCCCTCTTGTCCTATTGCGAAAGAAATCAACGCCCGCTATTCGGGACTTGGTCTCTCGGATTACATATCAGATGAAAATAGACTCAGTCGTCTTCGCAACCTGCAGAAAAAGCTGCAACGAGGACTCTTTAACAACAGCTATCTGAGAAATGGTCGCCTGCGATTTTGATTCTTGATTTTTCCTTTATGTGTAATCTTGCGGCATCGCGAGGTACGCTATATGCCGGGAAAATAACTTACTGCTTTTGTCGCTATTTTCGCCACATTTGCTCGTGCAATTACTTTTATATAGTGAATGTATACAACTCGTGAACTCGAGATTCCTAATGAAATATATATGTGGTCATACAGCACTCATTGTTCATGTGAAATGCGTAGAAATTTGTAGGCCACGTGGCGATGAGATGACGCGATAGGCTAAGCCAGTGGTTCTCAGCCCTTTCTTGGCCGTGGCCCATTTTCCGGTTTAAAAATGTGCTGTGGCCCACCTGATATCTTAGTCTCATAATCCTGTTTTGCGTGGTCATGGACAGCTCCGATATGCCTATTCCTCTAAAATATGCGCATTTTTTTCCAACTGATAATATTTAAATCTCGATCTCCCGGGATATGAAATGGCGCGAAGCGCGAAAAAAATTTCAAGTTGAATAAATATCCTCCAACAAACGACCAACGAAATAATCTTGGGCCCCTTCGATCCCCCCCAATTGGGGGTTTGGGTGTGGCAGTTACGGCCCTGGTAGATCATAAGTAGATTATTTTCGTACGCTGCTCCATTCGCGTCGCGAAACACAATGATCAGATCCCAGCACTGTGGGATTGGGACTTTTGTGATACTATTTTGGGGAATATTATAATCATTCTGGGCCAGCATCGAACAATTCGTTGGTGAATGGGGTACTACAGAGAAGTGGAGAAAGATTTTTCAATATGCATGTACTTTGTATGTCTTGTACCAAAACAACTGAAGTTGCGATGACAGAATATTCAATCCAATGATACAATCAATTCCTGTGACTCTTTCATTATGTACATTGTACAATGATTTCCAGGTCGGACATTTTAAACTGACTTCAAAGATTAATGCGCTCCGATAAATCCTCAATCCATTAAGATCCGTTGCGGTGGTGCAGTATACCTCCGCCAGAAGTTGCTAATAATTTGCAATTATGGCTATTTATAGCTTGCAATAATACGGCCTGCAGAAGTACAGCAAATCTGTACATCAATTGCACTTCATTGCGAGTTCATTGCATACCTCTTTCAACGGCGTACGACATATGACCCTGCAGGAATACTTGGTTACTTCAGCATTATCTTCCAGTTATTATACGCTTGAAATTATATTATTTGCTGTTAGCCGTAATTGTTGTCATAGCCAGTAGAAAAGCCACCGTTTCTCCGTAACGTTTTCGATATGCAAATGCTGACTTCATATACGTGCCACTACGTCTAATCAGAGTCGGATGAAAAGCTTTATGTAGCCTACGTATAATTAGGTAATACGAATATATTTTTAACGAATAACAGAAGAAATATAACTAAACATACATTAATTCTGAAATTTCTAAATAGCTCTGTGGCCCACCTCAAAGTGCTCTGTGGCCCACCCTTTAAGAACCCCTGGGCTAAGCTCAGTCGGTAGGCTTGTGCGCTTTGACCGCTGCTGACCATATATTCCAGTCGCAAGATATTGCAATCATCTTTTCAGGGATATCTAGATATCCTGCATCTTTTTGACCGAGCGTCCACGAATGTCAGTACATCAAAAATGTTATTGAGTAGCCTACTTCTCGTAGATATGATGGGTACAGGATGCGTTATAAATTCATGATAATATGTAGCCCATGAAATGGGAGGAGGTAGTATGAGAAGTGTGAACCAATGACGTGACGTCAAATTCGTAATTCTGATTCCAAATATCCGTATGCGTATGTATATAGAGCCTACCGCGTGCCAGACGATTCATTGCAGATCTCCTAAGTCGTAAATTAGTCACGCTTTCATGAATCCCCGCATATATCTCCGAAACCACGTGTATTTCAGCCGGGTATGCACAATTCAACTATACCAGGGGCGGGCAACATACGGGCCGCATCCGCCCCGCGACAAGATTTTGAGCGGCCCGCAGACAGTTTCCGGTCTTATATGATAATGTAACCCGCTGGTCTACATCCATTTGCCAGCAAACATTTTCGAACATGAACAATAACAAGACAATACTGCGTTCTAATGTACATGAAGTTCACGTACAGTCTTTTCCAAGGGTTTCGACGTCCAACATGCAGCCAGAGTTAAAAGAGTTTATTGACAACTTTGATCGACCACAGATATCTCACTGACTTCAACATTGAAGTCAATGACGTTAATAAATTCATTAATTACAGTTTTGGTCTATATGCTTCAAACTTGAAGCTTACATTAATTACGATTTTTTTATGTAGGTGGACAAATACGGGATTAATGTATCGATTCAGGAGTCCAGCCCGCCAAATACTTAATTTTTCCACATCCGGCCCGTCGATTGGAGAAGTTGCCCGCCCCTGAACTATACCATCGATGTGCTACTGAGCTTTTTCAACCAGGAACGCAAGCTAGTATAGGTTGGATCCAGGAATATCAGAATATATTAGCAATATCCTACCTGAACTTCAGTTATGTAGCAGTGTTGGGATCAAGTCCCTACGTTCGAGTCACGAGTCATTGCAGATTATGACTCGAGTCAATTCAAGTCAATCGATTTTCGAAGATGACTCGAGTCTAGTCAGTCTATTTTCGGAGGTGACTCGAGTCAAGTCACTAGTCGAATCACAATTCAAGTCAAATTGAATTTTCGACGTATGAGTGATGATTCAAAATCATAACATTTGCCAGCTGTGTGAAAGACAGATTGCGGTAATTAGCATTTATCTTGAATCAAATAACAAATATAAAGTTAAATATACATGCCAAAAAGGCGTAGTATCGCACACGCACACGTAGAACTGCTAATAAAATACGTGAGCAACTGTATAGTTACATGCTACAGTCTGTGATTATCAGCCAAAACATAGAACTGAATACGTAGCCTAGAAACAAATTGGTAGCCTATGGTACAGTATTACCCATCTACACATCCGTGGGAATATAAACTCATATACTATATTCATTCGATTTAAATCATAGAAAAGCATTGGAAAATGTGAGCACTGCGCAGTGTAAGCACTGGCGCCATCTAAGAAACAGTTATTAATCAACTACTACTACGACAACGTAAGCTGTGATCATTTCGTTCGCGGCCAATTTATTTCTGGTGTAACAATGGAGGACCAGTGGAAGTGGAACGTAAAATAAGTGAAAGACTGATTGCTCTCACAAGTGTCACTGGCGCATCGCGAATTATCCGAACATACACATGATACATTGATTTAGTCGACACCTATCGATGACTTGAAATTGACTCGTAAATTTTGCTTCGAGTCACGAGTCAATCCACATTTCTGAAGCGCCGAGTCAAGTCAAGTCAAGTCATTTTTGTAAAGTGACTCGAGTCAAGTCAAGTCATACGGAAAAGGTGACTCGAGTCAAGTCAAGACTCGAGTCATCCCAACACTGTTATGTAGCTATATATACCATGTCTTATGTTGTTACAGTTGCAACGTGAATCAAGATGTCGTGGAAGTTATTGAAATAGTTCATCAGGTTTAGCCTTAATACAAATCCCTCGTATATGATTCGGAATATAAATCATAGCAAGCAAATTCATAGATGTAATTCAATCCGTAGGACTAATGCTGATTGCACGCAATTTAGAATCAGAGTTCACGATAAAACTCTTGCGATTTTGATTAATTACAACTGCGAGAAATGCAATATATATTGGCATCTCCCATGGTTGTAATGACTCGAGTCACGATTTTTTTTTATGACTCGACTTGACTCGAGTCATTTTTTCAAATGCGTAAAATGGCTCGATTCGACTCGAGTCAATTTGTGCATTGACTCGGCTTGTACTCAAGTCATTGTGCATGACTCGAACCACGTCATATAACTCGAAACTAGTAAGGCCAAGACAGACATTTCAACGTAACTTCGAAGAATAGTAAAGTCATCACGTTATTGGCATTTCGTCTATCAGTCCTAAGTCTTGGAAAATTGGGCCAGAAACTGTTAGGACTGAGGAAAATGACGATATTATGACTGCGAGCCATTCTATATCACTCGAGCAGACTTGAAATAGTGGGTTGAGCCCGATTGAACTCATAACAGAACAGTAAACATAATGAATGAATTGGATTCGGACTTGAATCACAACACTATGACTCGGACTCGACCATCTACTCACTGAATCGGACTCAGACTTGACTCGGTGCTGAATTGGAATTGACTCGACTTGACTTGAGTCAAAACTATAAAAGTGAGATCGACTTCTGAGTCGGAACCTTGTGACTTGGTCACCACCCTGGTATCTCCTTTTCAAATCGATAACAGGTGTATTTGCGATGAGCAACCAATGAGAGCTAAAAACTAGATGGGCCTACCATATATGGATCACTCTAGGGCACAGACTTGATGCAAACTACCATTAGTTGATGGTCAAATAACTTCTGGTTTTTTGCGTAGTTATGGTTCTAGTTGCGCATTTAAAAAAATATTGCCGAACAGCAAGAGACAAATATCGCCGTTTGCCGTGAATCGTGATACCGGTGTTTTACTGTGTGATTCGTGTAACCAATGCTAGATCAGAATCACTAACGGTGTCAGTATCAGAGGGTGGATTTTGGAGGTCGAAACCCCTCCCATTTCGAACTTGTACTGAAGTTTATGTGGAAATCCGATCCGATTCCGATTAAATAAAAATAAGTTCCTTCGCAATTGAATCTATAGTTAGTTATGATTTTTAGTTGGGTATTTTCAAAGGTCGTTAGTTCTAGTTCTAATTGCTAGTTTTGAAAATAGTTACTGTGCAACTTTGCATTTATTCATAGGTTAAATACCGTTATAAATGATTAAACTGAAATACAAAAGAACAGGAGCATCGACTAACCTAATCCCTATCGCTCCAACAACTCACAAGACGTAGGTGCTAATAGATACATGCCCAATGCCCAGCCCATGCACGCACGTCGCACAATCATAACAACAAGAAGACGAGATCGTAGGTCACGAAATAATGACATGCGACGAAGTAGCATACTTGTTTTAAAAGACCCGCTTATGTTAATATGTTTAAGTAATAATTACGTGCCCTAAATTTTTCAAGACGACCACTCACTCAGCTATACCGAGAAGTCTGATAAATCTGAAAGGATAAAATATTTATAGCAATATACAATATGCATGCAATTATCAATATCATTTACCGAATCAATCATGAATTATAGAAAATTTTCGCGCTTCGTTGACCTACACTGAGTTGAATTAATGTGCTCACAAGTACTGGTGAAATCATCCATCCTAATGTGGGGTCTGGGGGCTAAGCCCCCAGAACTTTGGTTTATCACCCTGGGGGAGGGGGAAAGACCAACTTTTTTAGGGTGAGCTAACGAAGTGGTTTTTCAGCCCTGATTTTGTAGGTGGTCAGGTATAGCTCTTGTCAGGTGTTTTCGTGCGGCGCATTGTATTCGTAGTATCCATAGAGTCGCCTATACGTCTGATGGTAGTGGGAAATCTGAAAGGTAGCACGACAAGGTGCTTGATTAGACTCCGAAACGCTTCTTCTCTCGATATTGTCGAAGATAATACTATAATTCGAGTTGGCGTGGTCGATTAAATGATTTAATTTAATTTAAATCCCACGGCCTTTGGCACGAAAGACTGCGAACGATTCTCGGCGGTAGCAAGAGCACGATTATCTGCAGGCATGGCAATTTTACCTCGACTCAGCAGATTCACTACCGTAAAATAGTACGGATGCCATCTTGAACATAATTATTTAATTACAATCAAACTATCACTCTCTAGCACCTTGTACTTGCAAGAAAACGATGGCATAGCCTACTTTACATTTAGGGTTAATTTTAATTTTCGGAATTCCATACAACCAATTTCAGCTGAATGAATACTAGTCAGCCGGACCACGACCTGACATATCGATCTCGCCTTCCGTCACTTGCCCCCTGATTTTATCGCTTGCCACTTTATATTATCTTCTTTTACTTTCATTCAGTGTGCTGTGCATTGCATGCCTCCTCTTTACATCGCCTAGGCCCAGGTGGGAGTCTGATCTTAAGAGTACTCCTAGTTGTTTCGGCATCTTCCTATCATTCATTGTATTACAGTCTTGTGATGTTTTGAAGTGATGAAATTTTACGAATAAACTTGAACTTGAACTTGAACCGGTCCACCAAATAGTTTTTGGAATTTCACCGGTCCGCGAGGTGAAAAAGGTTGAGAACCACTGTTTTAAAATATTTCGTAGTATAAACCATATCTTTTAATAGAAGAGTGATGGATAATACTACCAATCTGGCATTTTTCATTCGCGCAGCATAGCATCGCAGGCCGGATGAAATCTCCCGGCGGGCCGAGTGTTTAACATGTCTCCCTTAGTTCGCATTGCCACACTGAGGTGAACCTCACAAGAAATGCCGTGACTACATCAGTGTAACATGCACAAGCCTACCCAAATTAGAGTCACTGCTCAGAATCTCTATAGTTTCGTTGTATGTGTTATAGAGCTGACTTTTGTCTTTATCTGGGCAAAATAAACTGCTGTGCGTGCAATCGGAAACCGCTACGGTGGATTGCATATGCAGCATTTTCATGTGGTAAATCTCTGACGTAAACAGTGAAATTATGTTATGCCGTGCTTAACGTGTTACTCGTGCCTGGTTATCGAAGCGTTGAACTTTCCTAGATCATTATCTCCATCCTGGCGTCATGGATTATCATATTTACCCAACCTTTAGCTAAAGCATCGAGTAGGATTGTAGGATTCCATTTGTTGGGAACGATGCCTACGTGTACCGCGAGCACGTATATTCTTGCGTTTGTCGTGGCTTTCGCAGTAGCTGACAGGATACCAGTGGCACCCATAAATATACCGCTATGTCCATCGCGGTGCTTATGCCGAGATATTGGTTGTACCGAAAAACGTAAGTGTTGAAATGACTGCAATCTCATAGCAACTCAAATTTACCGGAGTGGTGTTGAGGATTGATGAATATTATGTTCATTGTACAGGAGGTGCGATCATTTGTAAAGATGTCGAAGTATATTGCAACGGAAGTAATTTCATTCTTCAGCTTGACTATATGCCTCGGAATGCGACTTAGTAAGTATCGAAATGATCTTCCTACAAATTGTTTTTCGGAACAATTCACCTACACCCATTAATTTGACAGCATGATAATAACTGGAGATGATATGGGTCATTTAAAACTGGATATATTCGCAATGAGATTTCCTCGACTAAAAAAGTTGATTCTGCCCAATAATGGAATACGAAGCTTACGTATCACCATGAAAATCAGGTAGGCTGGTCGAATGATGCCATTCTCAATTTTCCGATTAATACACGGTGCACCCAAAATATGGCCATTGTCGCCCGTTAAGAGATGGTAAGAAGTGAATTGGCGCTGATGAAGACTCTAACAAAGATAGCAAATCACCATATCTCATTTTTTGAAGTAGCTCTGGTCTAACAGGGTGTATACTAATACAAGACATCCCCCGGGTGTTTACTGGGCGCATACCCATAGATGGAATGATTGAAAATGCAAAACTTATTGTCGGACCGTCAAATAGAATATATATATGAATTCGACGAAATGACGACTGCTCTCATGCCAGAATTGTGCATTGTGCAATGTGCATGTGCGAATTGTATTAACGTTTATCTATCATATTAGTACTGTTGTGAGATTCGAATACATCACTCCAATATACTAACGGATTAAAAATCATTAAATATATGTCAGAACTAATGGTCGGGCATCCCGCTTTAACGAAGCCCTTTTTTCAGGAGCTTAAACACCCTCGTGCTTGATCGAAACAGCTTATGCTATCTTCCCGTCCGTAACCTCACATTGCTACCTAAACTGGAGAAACTTATGGCAAGATATAATAACCTAACATTCATCACAGGTATAAGCAATTAAACAACCATATCTACAGTTCTGAATTGTTTCACGTTATGTTTTATTATAGATATTATGTTCCCCCGCCGACTTGTTGATCTTGACCTGAGATACAATCATATCGAAACTCCACAAAAAGGAAGCTTCAAGCGCCTCAGCAGTCTCCAATTTCTTCGGCTTGACTATAATTCCATCAACAACATTAATTTCCAAGCATTCAGATATCTAAAGAGATTAGAGGTGGGGTCTAGGCCTATTTATCCGGTTATTTTATAGTCATTGGTGTTAATATTACTTCATACATGACAGAGTCTTACATTGGATCACAACGAAATAACGCAACTTCCCAAAAACTCGTTTTTGCACCTAACTAACCTTTCGTACATTGGATTGAGTCATAATATGATCAGTTCCATCGACGAATTCGCATTCAAGCAAATGGGAGTGAAATATCATCAACTTCATGAAATCAGACTGGAACACAATCAGATAGCTATTTTGGAAACGACTTCAATACATTTGCTCTTTCCTCGCCAGTAAGTATCATTCGTTTCTTGTATATTAACATCAGAATCCAAATATAACATATACCTACATATAGTTCATTTCCTGAGGTGGTCATACGAGCGAAATACTTCCACATTTTCTAGGTATCCAAGTAGATTTTCCCTATACTTGCACTACTTACCCAAATCCACTACTTACACTATTTCCACTTCTGTAACGGTTTGTTAGGCGAGACTTTACTGACTTTTTCGCCTTGGGCTCTGTAAAGTAGCAAGTAGTCTTGGGGTATGTATGTATGACTTTTACGACTGAAATTGTCATCGGAAGTGGGCGAAATAACCCCCGTATCGCGGTAGCTGAATAGTCTAGAAAATTGCGCCTCTGTCTGTGTGGTGTCGCATTAGTCGTTCGGCGCTTATCGCGAACAGGCAACTGGCTATTTCGGAAGTAGATAGCCACCACCAATACTGCCAAAAGTATGCGACCCCTCGACCAAATCTACTTTTTGAAACTATAATTACCTTAGTACTTTTCCTATCTTGCTTTCCTAGTTGAAGAAGTTTTGAAATGCCTCGCAAACGGCTACTTCTACTTTTTGGTAGATATTTACGGCGTTACCTCCACTGCTACTTGAGTACCAACGCTGACACTACTTCTTTCATTTCAATAGCATAAGCCTTCATAAAAGTCAGTAGCAATGCCTTGCTATTCCCGAGCCCATCTGTGGTAAGTGTAGACACGTGGTTGACCGGACGACTTGAGTATTGTGCAACTGGATTTTACAATTGCTGGAATCAGTGCGACTATAGAGTCCACATTACTAGGATTGTGACGGAAATTGTGTGCACGGCTTGAGAGGAAGTGGACAAGTAAGTTCTCTTTATACTTTCAGGAAGATCTACGGTTTATATTTGTATGGAAACCCGCTGTTCTGCGACTGCGAACTTTACCGAATCCGAGCCGCTACCGGAACACTCTTCCGTGACGCGGACATAGCTGCATGCGTTTCGCCACCTGAACTGGCCGGTACCACGCTCGGGGAATTAGACCTCTCTGGCTGCGAAGAATACCGCGAAGAAGATTTTTATTACGACTACTACAATAATGATTATGAACCGTAAGGGGTGGCTGAACGCTAGGCTGTGTTTGAATTGCCGGATGTGGGTATAATGTAATATTAAGTTATGATTGTGATTCAATTTTCGTATCCCATGACTGATATAATAATCTCTTGATCACCGAATAATTTTGGGTAAGTTTCTACGGCGGAAATTATATATTATAACGACAACATCGTAAGCCATGTTAGTTTCATTTGTAGGTCTACTGCTAAGAAGTTTTTGCTCATCGCAAACAGTCTGGTCATGTCATTCTTCAATCTCAGAGGCGGTAGAAGGAGCCAAAGAGAAATTTACGTGGTGTTCAACATGCTATCTCACCACACCACGATCTCCCGTATTGATTGTTGAGGTCGAGTGTTGAGTTGTGCAGGATAGGTCGCCGGCAGCAATTTCGCACGCTCGTCGCGTCACTAGCTATTGTATCTCATTCATAACAATGTTATTGTTCAATAGTACGCGATAGAGATTCGATGTGGTTGACATTGAGTAACAGAAAGATATTAGCAATGGGATACATGTTATAATAACCGCTGGATAGCATAGCGAATGGGATCTAATATTATCATATTGGAAGCAATCAGGAATCAGAAGCATCTGGAAGTGCGATCTGCGAGTGCAGACCCCACATATCTATTCTCGAGATGCGCTATGTTTGCGTATTCATATCGCTTGAACTTATTATATCGCGACTAGAAAAGACTCGATTGTTAGATGAGCGTCGTAGTCAAGAGTCTATTGAAAAACTTATTTTGGAGACAAAAGTAGATGAGTAACATCGAGCGTAATGTACGTGATTTTGTGGACAGATGGAATGCGACGAGAACTGTACAGAGTTATGTGTAGGACTGTCGTTCGGCGAAATAGTGCAATTTAGGGGATAATATGTATGGTGCGTCTAGTCGTTTGCTATGCTCTTTACTTCTTATATGCATATTCTCTCCATCGGTTCGGCTACAAGTGGATACTACAGCTGTCGGTAAGTTATTGCATTACACCTGCCTTATGTGTAATAGCCAGATATATTTCACTAATAACAAGCTAGTAGAACTATGCTTGACGCTACCTATTCTCCTGTAAGATATCGTAAGGTACGGGCATTGTATATATGTCGTATGTTAGATAAATAAATTGAAATCCAAATTTCAGTCGCTGAAATATATAAAAAAAATTCTCTCTCCCTCTAATATTGTGTTCAACTCAGTTATTTGGAGATCGCTATCATAGCGTATCAGTATTAGTGAATAATGGGTCTACTAAATTGTAGGTTGCGTCCTGATTCGATATTGTTGACGTCAATTTTGCATTCCTTCATTCAAGGCGCACCTTGTGTCGTTTCAATTTCTCGGTTTAGTGGGATGTAATGTGAAAAATCTCATAAGCCAGATGTACGATAGGCTACCTATCTAGGATATGTGGCGATACTATTTCAGCAATTTGTTAATTTCGGTTAATCGTCATTAGTAGCCGATTACTAATTTCATTGTCTATATCGACAACAGGTCCATAATCATGGATCACACGTTCATAGGGTAATGGACTGTAAAGTATAAGAGTAGGCCATGGATTATAGCCAAAGTATCTGCCGCATATGTTGCCAATTTGCTGATAATTACACATTACACAATACACATATAATATGAGTGTCTTCATTAGGCTAAAGAAGACTTACACTACCGTGAGCGAATGATTTACAGTTATATTAGTTTAATGCTGTTTATAAACAACGAATACATTCGTTGAAAATCGAATGCTAAACAACCATGATAGTGGACCCGCAAGGGAATTTCCTATTCGCACTCTTATACGCTTCATTTGGCGACAATTAGACATGGATTCGATTTCAATGAGAAGAGTGACTATAAATTCAATGTCTAAAACGCCAAAAACGCTCTCTACGTTGGATATCGGCAGCTAGGCACTTATCTTTATGCTAAATAGATGCCTCGACATTCATCTAATGATCCATATATCACGTATTCAGGAGTATTTGAAAGCATTGCTTTGGCTGTATAAGTCTATATACATTATAAATCCTACCGTACGTGTATACTGTAGTTGTATATACTGTAATGTTTGTCTGAAGCGATACTTGTTGAGCAATGTTTTGTCCCGGATCATTCAACTCCCAAGTGGATCTGAAAGCGATGTCCTTTTATCATTATTTCATACCTGCTTATACCTTTGACTCGTAAGACCACGAAACCTTCGAGCTGGGAAGAGGCGTTTGATTGTTCAGGGGCTCGTCCATACTTCAAATTTCTTACAATAGCGAATGAATGAGACCGTTTTAGTAATTGTTCTAACAACGCACGATACCTGCTAAAACGAATTTTGGGAATGCAACGCAGTTGAATAAATTTTAATTTCTTCATTAAAATCGAATGATAAACGTGACCCTTTATATACCGCAGATGAAAGTACCGTCACTACATTTACCGCCACAGACGGAGGATCTGGCTCAGGGTCGCTGGACACTACCACGGCCTCAGATTCCACCACTGGTTCGGGCGGCGGTAGTGGGTCAGATGCCGCAACCACACAGGAATCCAGTGGGGTTACCACTGTAACGGATATATCCGGGAGTGGATTCACAGAATTCACGACTTCAAACTCGGAGACTACCGGTACAACGTCGTCAATATTTGACGGGTCTGGCTCCGGATCCGGTGTTTTGGATGATGCAACAACTACAGACAGTACACAAACCACAATATTTGAAATTATAACCGAGCCGGACGCTACCACGTTCGTCGCCACTACAGGAGCAGTTACTGAAGCTGCCGCAGGTACGTTTATTGTTGTATTA
This sequence comes from Botryllus schlosseri, assembly GCF_051294905.1. NCBI lineage: Eukaryota > Metazoa > Chordata > Ascidiacea > Stolidobranchia > Styelidae > Botryllus > Botryllus schlosseri. The sequence goes on along the minus strand of NC_137245.1, from coordinate 17,754,958 downwards.
GTGAGATCCGCGTAACTGGTACTATCGATGTTGCAGATTTTCCGTGGTATTACATTGTGATTATTTGCCTCGCCATCATCATTATTATTCTTATCGTCCTATTTATTGTCTTCTACTGTAAAAACAAAGATTCTGGACCGACGAAGCAATCGACAAACGACGCTGATGATAAGGTAGGATATTCATGTACCTTGATTGTCTCGCCCAATCAATCAAATTGATACCCATTTTTTCATAATCACACAAATAATACATAAATTGAACCGTGCGATTCAAGCACGCTTATGACTGTTGTCAATACCCATACCGATACCGTAACACGTACTTTTTGCGTAGACATATTTCCTGAATTCCCTGCAAAAATTTTCCCAACCAATTGATGTTTTACCGTCCGAAGAGGTTTCTAATTTTCTATATATATGCCTGGTAACGGGACTTCCGATTCCGGGATGATATGATAATATACGACCCGTTATGGCAATCAAGTAGGGATTTGGGACTATGGCAACCTGTCAAGCAATTTCCTTTTTCATTTCATTTATACTATTCAGGGGGTTGCTGCCGTGGTATCCTCGTCTCCTGTATCATCGCCTCCAGAACCACCGCAGCTTGCTCGTGAACAAGCTCCGACCGTATTACCGCCCGCAACTACAGATGGGCCAGATATTGACTTTGTGTCGTCGAGCCCCATGGCAGCTCCACTACACACGCAAGACGTATATGCGACAGTGAAGAAAAGGTACAGCCAAGTCGAATCCACGATATTTCGGAAATTGTACACTGTGTAACGCTTCATTGTTTATGTCGGTAAGGAGCACGGCTCGTACGAAACCGAGACGGCGCAAGGGATCGGATTTTAAAGATGCCGATGGATTCAACGAGCCGCTCATACCAGAGCATGATGACGAACCTAGCAGAAAACGTGAGGCAATCGTAAATGATCATAACCTATATCGTATTACCAGTAGGGATGAACACTAAGATTCGAGTATACTTGAATTCGAGTCGAGGATCAATTGCAAGGATTCGAGTCATGTATTAAAAGTCAACTGTTCAGTCTAGATCAGTGGTTCTCAACCTTTTTGGATGACTGAACCGCATTTCAAACTTCAGAGTACGTTATGGAGCCGCATGAAAACACTCGAGTAGGCTATACGGAAAACGAAAATTTAAAGGCAGCTGCTGGGCTACCTCTGGATCTCACCATCCAGCTAATTCAAAATCATACACATAAACGTCTATACATTATATATCGGTTATTTTAGCATTGATAGATGCAGATTGGCGAGTGCTGAAAATGCATATTACTTAAAATGCATATTACAACAGCATAGGCATACTATGTCATTTTGTGATAGCTCTTCATACATTCCAGCACTTAATACACAAGTTTGAAGGGGACTATACGCTGAGAACTATTGGTAATATTGCAATTTATACTTGACTATGAGCTACTTTGATGTCAGTAAAACTGTGTCGAAATTTACTCTTCACTGAGACGATCTATAATGGTATATGACCAGCAGAACTCAAGATACATCATTGTTTGACGGGTATTCAATTCATCCATGCGTTTGACGCTAGTCTGCAAGAATTCTCTTTCCTCGTTTTCACAAGTGGCCTGGGACGGCTTTAGACATAACTAATAGCCTATTCCTTAATTTAGCATTCATATGAAGAAATTGACTATAAATATTTATAGAAACAAACAAACAACAACTGTCGTCTATTATGTTTTTGTGGCATGTTTAGAGATCAATTAGAGCCGCAAGAAGGCTACCTTGGACCCGCGGCTGGGAATCACTGATTTAAACTGTAACGAATTTCTACATCTACGTTACGGTCTCCCTTGACAAAGATGCTTTCGTTATACTTTCTTGCCATGCTTGTCGGCCTCGAAATTTCGATTAGCCGTATTGCATCATTCAAATATTTAGCAGAAGTCTAAGTTTACTAGGAATATTCATGGAAGCGACATTTCTGTGATCAACCCGCCGCATGGGCATGGTCACAAAGCACGATGAAATGCTTATAGTCACCAAGTGCAAAAATATTTTTAATGACATACACCCGACATTATTTTTCTCCTGGTCTCAGAAAGGAACCTATTTAGACTTTCCAAGTCAATATATCTGTCATAGCATCATAATCAGTGGTGTATGTCATCAAAAGACCAAATTTACTACCGTCATTACAACAACAAAAAACATTCTCTACGTGACTTCTACACGAATGCTTGTGATTTGTTTATTTGTTTTGTGATATTCATGGTGTTTGTTGGCTACTACGGTCATTTACACCAGGCCGATATTCTTCATTTTTATTCCGTAACTGCCGACTTATAGCACGACCGACTTCTAGGCTATTTGTAAGACGCCACTTACGCGGATGAGGTGGCAAGGAGGTCGACCTCGGTCGGACTTGAACCCACAACCTATTGGTGTTAGCGCCGCGGATTATACCACTACGCTGCCTCGCCACTGTTGCTGGTGATTTGAATAAATGTGTCCGCCCGTCTGCCACACCTTGATACTAAAGTTCTGTTGCCATTTCCCGCCTACAAAATCCGTGATCCACATATGTACCGAAGGTATTGCCGTTTCAACATATGTATCGAATATTACAATCGAATTACACCCGGATATCCCTATAGTTCAAATCAGTTCGATTTGAAATCGGATGGCAATACCGGTCAGCCCTCTGGTTCACCGGGCCACAACCTGGCATATCGATCTCGCCTTTCGACACACGCTATATACCTCTTTTTGTCGCCTCCACTTTTATCTTATCTTCATTTACTTTTCCTTCAGTTATCGCAACGCTGAGATTAACGTAACGTCCCTGACTTGATATCAAATATGTTTACAGCAACACCTCGCTATACTCCCAATACAACTGCTCATCAAATTCCTGCAGATAGTCTTACGGACCCATATGGAAGAACCATAACATATCAACCATACTTATTGCCGACACCTATCCAAACAGCACTAACTGGCAGAGCGTTAGGGGATCAGTTAACGGACGAGGCGATTGTAAGTATATACTCGTTGCATATACCGAGCGTAGGTTAAATTCGGGTTCGCGCGTTTCGCTACCACGACTCGTCTGTGACGAAATTTCTCTCATTCAATCTTTAATTCAGGCCGAGAGAAATCAGCTGCAACGGTCAGACATTGAGCGACACCGAAACAAACAGAGACTGCGAATGCAGAGAGCAAAGCAACAAAGTGGTAAATAACAAAATTTATGCACGATCAGAGTAATTTCCCAGCAGCATCCCAGGATGACTGGCGATGCTCCGCTATAATGAATTGATTCTCATCCGGCAAGAAAGTGTTACGCAGCGTTCTATAGCATTGTTCGATTTCGTGCCTTGTCGTTGCTTTGTTTTGGCTTTAACTTTGGTATGCAATGCATAGGCTGTAGAATATTCCTTTTTGCTTGCCCCAGCATAACAATTATATTATACCGGGCATGATTTAAATGTGACACATATATATTTTAGTACCATACAAAGACGAGCAGCGTTCTATTGACGAGGTTCTGCAGCCGCTACCCCCAAGAGCTCTTCAAGGTATCGAGGAAAGGTATGAAATTTAGATTTATTGTGTTCATAGATTTACCAATAAGTGATGTGGATATATGTAGCATTTGATATATTCGAATTGGAGATAATGTAATATGTATTCTTTATGTCTGGGTTCACAGGAGGCGGCTAAAGAAGTATGGGCTGTTGAACAGCGCCGATGAAAGAATTGATCAATCATTACCTCGTAAAACACCGAAAAAACGCAGTGAGAGACCAACTAGTGACACCTCCGATGATACAACAACATCAGATCAAAGTAAGTTGCCGCCGTAACCGTGGTAAAGTTATGAAATTTAGTGATATAACCCGCTGTATTGCGAATTCATTAGCCATAAAATTCTACGTTCAATAATTTAGTGTATTTTCTTGTATACGTGCAGTGCTACATCGGGTTTACAGATGTCGTTTTGACTATGTCGGATATAATAATAAATAGATAGATTATATGCTACTCAGATTATCTTCTCTTGGGAGACTCTCAGACACATTGATGCACAGTGGATTTTATACGAGCGAAGGGTTAAAGCAGGGACGGGCAAGATGCGGTCCGCGGGCCGGATCCGGCCGTGACGGGATTTTGAGCGGCCCGCAGACACTTCACGGTCTTACATGATAATATGGCCTGCGGTGACAGTCTGCCGCAATTTTCCACTATATTTGATTACAGCGTCAAATTATAGTGACTGCAGGTTATTCTTTCTTGTTTTCGGACACAAATAATATTGATTGTTAGTTATCCTGTAGTTATTCGTGTCCATCATGCAGCCGGAGTTCAAAGAACCTGTACAAAGCTTTGATCGACCACAGATGTCTCATTGATTTGAACATCTAATTCATTGAATACTGTTTTGGTCTCTATGCTTCAAACTAAAGTTTACATCAAATACGATTAATCCTTGTATAGGTGGATAAATAAATACGCGCATAATATAGGCTACTATAGATTCAGGAATCCGGCCCGCCAACTACTTCATTTTGTTATATCCGGTCCGCCGACTGGAGAAGTTGCTCGCCCCTGGTTAACAGTGATCCTAAAACACTGATGAATATATTACCGCGTTATGCTTCGTGTGTAGAACGATTTACTTGGAACTGTTTGAAGAAAGAAACGAGCTCAAACCTCGGTCACAACCGAGCGCTTCTAATCTAGAATTGATCAAAGGCTTTACCTTATTAAATATTACACGCGCTTTGTATAATGATGGTTCGATCGACTGTAACTTGTGATCGACATCGACACCACGAGAAGCACATTGTCTGAGTTGAAATTGGCATATAACGTTTATATATCTTTCGTTATGATATCTGACGTAGCAGTAGCGGTTGATTCAATTCACCTAGCTTTGTGTTGGTAGAACATACATAAAACATAAGGAAATACAATTCATCACAAGATATAGTTCATGGGCTATACGCTTGTCTATTCCAGTACTAAAGTACACAACCCTCGCTTGTTTCCACATTTCTTGATCTCGTTCTATTGTCGTACGTATTGATGGAATCTATGACAACCCGCATGATTCTGAACAAATTGTGATGGGTCATCTGGCCAACAATCCTTTATTCGTTTACTGTGATCTCCATAATGCGCTGGTCCAAGTAATATATTACATTAAGGTGCGACTCGCGTGAGGCCAAAAGTTATATTTGATGAGCAATTAAAGAAAGCGACGTAATCGCAACTTTTGGACGTCATAATCACGATGATGACGCCGGGCTAAAAATAAGTTTTGTTGTCTTCGGCTACGCAAATGTGACATCCGCCACTGAACTTATCGTTGTGTTTTAGGAAGCACTGTTTAGACTTGAAGTGTGCGTAATTGGTGGCAAATAGGTATAGATGTCGCGAGGCGTGTAAAAACGAATTGACATGATGTAGTCGTATTGTGACCGCTGTGCATTGAATAACACGTCATACGCGATGCCAACTTCAGGACTTGTCATAGAATACTTCAAAGCCTGTTTCACGGCACAGAATATTTTGTCGACTTTTGTACCTGTTGTCGAGTTTTTAGTTATTCTCTAGATTTTTCGCAATGCGACCCATTCAATTGAAAGATTCCCACCAAGAGAATGTATTGTCTCCGGGCTTATAAACTGGTATATTTGGAACTAACTCATTTCCTCCTTTTACTTGTAACAGTTTTGTCCTGCCACGAAAGGCACGACTGTATAGCGTCAGTGACTATATCTGCTTATAGGACATTGGTGATTGAAACGCCTGTGCAATATACAAGACTATAACTTATAGAACTTTTCTGTTTAGAAAAACCTGCTCACGAAGCGGTAATATCCAAAATGACGAAACTTCTCGAGGACGCCTACGCTCTGCTGGCACCGGCAGTTCACAAAACTATAGTGAAACCGATACCTTCCGCAGTACGGACGCGTAAATCACAACATGTTATACAAGTTTTATTCACGACTTTGTTCTATTACCAGGGAGGTCAAGGCGCTCCGGAAAATGCACCTCCATACACATTGCAAGACCCGTATCTTCGACAACAAGCTATGGGTCAATCGCCAAACGACCAACGATTGTTCACGAGAACCAATACACCGCCTGCGTTACTTTCTGACCCAGGTAACTAATTTGAAATTTGATTTGTAAGTACTGCGAATGTAATCAGTGGCGAAATGCGCCTTTACCCCCTCCTAGTTTTCGGCTTAGGCACTCAGACCTCATGTCCGTTCTCTGCGTCAGAATTAACAAGGGAAGTCACGTGATTGTTTGAAAATTTGGTCCCTTTCAAGTTTTTATCTTGGCTAAGGCTATATGTGAATGAGATTTGGATTTGGTGACCGCTACCGGCGAGTTATTGATGTCGTTAGACTTCAAAAGAGTTAAAGCCCAGAGATCACAATGCTCCCGTGTTATTTGACACCCTCTAGCCTCCAATTTCAGTGTATGTTGAATTGCCCATAGTTTTCTATTGTTCTGTGGATATTGCACAGCATAGAACATAAGAGTTTGTGGCGTATTGCATTGTTACTCTGGTATTCAACGACTATTGATAGCGTCAATCGGCTTCCACCGGCACGAAATATAGTACTATTGTTACTAATGAGTTAAGAAGCGCCGGTCTCCGCTGTCTCTGGTAAATTATGGATAATGTTACTAGTAAATATGGCCGGGCATAGTCGAGTACCTTGGAGATTCGATTCGCAGTCGAGTATTAAAGCTTCGTGACGAGTCGATATTTTTTCCTATTTTGGGAATTATGACGTCATACACACCGGGAAAAAGCATTATATGTACGTTTCAATCAACTATCAAAGTACCAATCAAATATTGTTAGTTCAACTTGATCATCAACAATTTCGTATATGTCTAGTGTCTACCTTTCCGATAAATACGAGATACCATATTGTGATAACGCCGCCGCTCCATCTCTACTTCAGAGAAATGTCATTCTAATGAACATGCGTAGCCATTTGCCTCATATGTTTTGGACGCTGTGGCGTTTAATAGATAACTAACCTACGGATAGATGGTATCTTCGTTTCTTTGCTTCGTAAGCAAATATGGTATTTTATAGTTGGCGGCCCGAGCGAAAAGTATAGGCTATTCAAACCGGTCTTAAACGAAAGCTACTATCGCATAGATTCCGAAAATATAAATTATAATCTGGTCATGGCACTTCAACTCGATCAAATCGCCATTAAAGTCGTAAATTGCCATTGTTTGGAACAATCAGAGCGCCGCAAGACAATGACATGTTGTTGTAACTTCCACGAGACGCTCAATGGCGTCATCATCTGTACGTGGCGCTCCGATCGTTGAGAACGATGCCGATATCCGATTATAAGGGCAGATTATATCATTTATATAGTCGGAGTCAGCACAACCAGTAGCCTTCATTTTAGACCAGTTTAAATAGATTTTTCGTTCGGGTCGCTAGTTAAAGTTATGATATCTGCTTACGAAAAGACCATGAATATTTATCTACACCAACGCGAAGGAATTATCGAAACCATAATTCTACCCGAAAAAGTGAATCTTAGACCCAAGAGACCTATAAATTCAGTACTCGAGAAAAACTGACTATTTGAATCATTGTGCCCAGCAAAATTCCTAAATAATGAGTGTTTCAACTTTCAAACCGATACGAACAGTTGACCATAGACATCTAAACCCACGTATAGATAGTAGTGGACAGAGTTGGATTGTGGTAGGCTACTTCGGTATCATACATTTTTGATCACTTAAGTGTCGGAGTCAGAGTCGCGCTTTTTAATTTGATGAAGTATTGAGAGTCGGGGCCAGCGTCGCGAAATTCGGTATGAAGGACCAGGGGCAGAGTCGCTGGCAAAATTGATCAAGAGACAGGACTAACAGCAAAATTCTTTCGACTCGCAATTGGATTATAATTTCCACGTACAGTTTTTATATGTTGTCGTAGTTTCGAATAAGAGTTGTAAGAGTATGTAGCCGTGATTCCGTTCATGTGCGGGTCAGTGTGTGTGTGTGGGGTGGGGGTGGGGCGGGGTACAAGCCCGAGTCGCTACTTCCAAACTAACGGGGTCCCGAGTCTGAGTCAGAGTTGTGCATTAAAATTTTGCGTAATGCGAGAAGATTCGCAATCGCAAATCCAAATTACACGGCGTCATCAGTCGGAATCAGATTCGCTGTTTGGAATCCCACGAGAGTCTTGAGCGGAGTCGCATAGGGATTTGTGCGAGTCCCCAGCCCTGTTAGTGGGGCTCACGTAGGACCCGGTAGTAAGTGGTGGGAACGTGATTGAATAAATTTTGATTGTATTGTATGAATTATTTCAACTTCGTTCAGGTTTTCCGGGACAAGTAAATCCGGCTTACACACCAGGACCGCAGTTTCCACGAGCAAACGGTGCGTTTATTTTGTTGAATTTCTCTGATTAAGCTCAACGGGCAAGCCTAATCGCAAGTTAAATATCGATTATGACGTTATATCCAAATTGTTCTCGCCCCTTCAGTTTTTTCTGATCCTATCCGTAGTCCCACGCCAAAGATAACAAATAAATCTTCTACAGATTCTCGATCTCCCGTGTGGACGCCGTACCGTACTTACGACAGATTGCAAGAAATACGGCAGCAAGATCCTTCCTTGTTGTTATCGCCAAAGCCGCAGCACCCCTACGCCTCGAGTCAGGATACCCTCATTCCAACGACGCCACATCGGACGTACACGAATCCAACCTTACCTCAGTCTGTTCAAGACCCATTTTCAGTTATGGACCCACAGAGTTCAATACCTGGCCGGGCACACCCTGTGCGTCCACACCAAAGCGATGCGTTGCAAATGCATCCGATGACATCCACGCCCGGGAATCCGAACATTGAGGACGCGAACCAAAGGAATTTTGTTGATGCGGGGGTGGACGAGCCTGCAGCATCTATCGTGCAATCGATTAAGGATACCTTAGCCGAAATGGCGGGAAAACGGAAATTGGGTGAAACCATTGATGAGTCGAATTGTTGATCGCAACTTATGTTTCAATAGACTCTGCGCGCGTTACGTCCAGACCTAAAGAGTAGCGACACAGGGTTGCGGAGGTTGTGCTGAGCGTTGCACCATTTTTATTCGCGGATGTATCGATTTCGGAAAGTAACGGCGTACTTTCTCGGTTGATTCAGTTGCCCGGGGGAACATGTCCTCGTTAAAGTGTAGCTTCAAATTTAATCCACTGTTACGTGGTTCATGATATATTAAACTGGCTACCGCCCAATCTTGACGTTGCCTAAATATATATAAACCTTTATTATACATGTGGGCGCCCTAGATATACTGTGAACAACAGCAGACAAGGGTCAAGTTTGTTTTATATTTTTATTGGTGATTCAGTATTTTAGCTGGCGTATAGCCTACACTGTGATACACAACGTGTTGTGCTGTGTCTTGGTAAATGATTACTGTCACTTGCTTCATGATTAATTAAAGCACGTCTACCTTAAATACAAGCAGACACAGCAGTTATATTGCTTACTTCACTAATGTGTTCACACTGTTTCAGCAAAGCCTACCCCAGGTGATTCCTAAAAGTTTACGGTAGAAAAGGTGAAGATTAGCGCCACTATCCGTATCTACACACCATTTCCTATTTGTTTAAATGGTTTTGTTAGTGACGCATTTTTACCTGTAAAAACTTGCAATTTCTATCATTTAGGAAATTTTTCTCATCTATTATATGCAGTGTTGGTACTTTCCCTATTCGATATTATATATGTAGGTAGGCTTATATACAATACATCAATGAAATATGATGCTGATACAGCTGAATTCTGATGTGATGATAATGAATTTATTTCGCACTCGTGACGAATGCATGGAAAATATAAATGCTCTTTTTTACTGGCTCGAATTTCGGTTGTTGGAATAGAGGAGGGTGTCAGAGTTACAATACGTTTTGTACACAGGTGATAACTAATCAGTTAGGAAGCGATGCGGGCCCTAGGCCCCAAATTTCGGTGCATTCCTCGTCAATACATTATTGATGCGGTCAGCGGGGCTTACGTACTAACTATGTAATACTGTATGTAAATTAACACGTAGGCCTCGTGTTTACCGATCTCATGCGGATGACCGGTGCGGACTTTTTGATACAGATCGTTGATGTAGGAATAGTCTTGAGAGAGAGAGAAATAGTTGTTTATTTTGTCAACAACCAATTACAGGACGCAGTTTTGCAATCATCATAATAGTACCAGTGAATTAAGTTCAATGTATTTTTGACAGTGTGTCCCGATATGAATTCGGTGTTCAATGCTGGAATCACCCATTGAAATTCGAACGCTATCATCGGTTTCTCCTCAGTTAGATAGCAAACGAAATAAATTGAGAAACAGCTAGCCCATTGGTTCCCAAGCTTTTTCGACTCATCGCCCCCTTTTCAAGCTCAACGCCGATCATCGCCCCCCCCCAGATTTTGTCACCCGAAAAATCGGTAGGCCTATACAATCTGTAATCATCGGCGGGTTGACTAAAAAAAAGGTCAACTTCTCGGCTCGCTGTCGAATTTTACACTTTTACAACCAAATATCCGTGAGTTGACTAAAAAAATAGGTCATATCTCCGACTTGACTCCACTACAGCCGTTTTAACGCGTCATCGCCCCGCTATCGCCCCTTCACTATTTTCGCCCCCTATCGCCCCTTTGTCCATTTTCGCCCCTATCGCCCCCTTCGTCATTTTCGCCCCCCTAGGCCGCCAAATCGCCCCCTGGGGGCGATATCGCCCACGTTGGGAACCACTGAGCTAGCCCAAAAATAAAAAAAACTAAATAAGTAATATGAAGCCATATATTGAAAGGAAATAAAAAGGACAGTCTAAAAATCGAATACCAGTTTTCGAGTCTTTGGTCTGACCTGGCCGGGGATCGAACCCACGACCTACCGATCAAGTAGCCGGACGCATCATTAATTACACTATCTCTCACGGAGGGTGGTTCAATCCTACTCACATGCATAACTTCGTAGACATGCGTTTTCGATAAAGATTCAATAGTCGGCAACATGGTCCGCTGAAGAGTGTACCTTTGTCACTGCGCGAAGGAGCAATGCTGAGTACTGAGCAATCTGAGCAATGAGCAATTGAGCATATTGCAGCGACAGCTCATATTGTTGCCCATCTCACCAATGAATTGCTTTTTCCATTCGCTAGATGTCACTATAGATTCGAAACAAAATGCTAAAATTTGTGTGTGAGCCTCCATCCCTGGCATCGACTACCTGTACTTGTACAACTGTACGTGGCAACTAGCAGTAGTAGATGCTTGACTGAGAGAGAGAGAGATTCTTCATTCGTATACATTACATATGAACATAACACTACAAAAATGTAACAGTGAAATGCGACATGCAAGGTAGACGGGAGGCTCGATATGACAAAGTCTTCAGAGCCGAGCCACCCAGGACAGGAGCAATTATCACAGTCGATAACTAATAAATAAGAAATAAAATTAAAATTAACCAACGAACGAAAGGAAAAATAAGACCCAGTATCATGGACCAATTCGAAATACAATGCTAATACAATTTAGCGGTAGTTAGAGATAAGTAATGAAAACATTGTTTTTAAAAGCACAAGAGTCTAAATTGGGTTGGGATTAGGTGGCAGCTTACTCCAAACATTGACACCAATAAAACTGATTGAATTTTGTACTAGACTGGTGGAGTGGTGTTGCACAGACAGAGACAAGTTAGAAGAAAATCTGGTATGATCTTGGTGGGTATCTGAAGGTATCTTGAACAGATTATCAAAATATAGTGGCAGTTCACCCTGATGATAGCTATGCATAAATTTCATTACCTCAAATTTCAAAATGTCTTCGATGACTGCATGTACAGATTGCACACAGTACAGCAGAGGTCTCAAACTCAAATGTGCTGCGGGCCAATTTCCTAATTTTTGACGAAGCCGCGGGCCACAGCATCAATAGCCTAATAAATTCAACGTATGTTGAATACCCTATGTGCAACTTTGCATTTATTCATAGGTTAAATACCGTAATAAATGATCAAACTGAAATACAAAAGAACAGTTGCATCGACTAGCCTAATCCCTATTGCTCCAACAACTCACAAGACGTGGGTGCTAATACATACATGCACACACGTCGCACAATCACAACAACAAGAAGACGAGATCGCTCATGCGTTTAGGGAAACTACTAGAGAGAGAGAGATAGCAGTAAGAGATAATCACACATCCCCCCCAACTCCTAACGAAATCAACGAGCATTGAGTGAGGAGTTCAAAATACAGCGTGTAGAGAACGTCCAACCAAATACTCTAATGGCGATTGAAGCGGGAATCAACATAAAATTTGTGCCCCAATAACGTAGTCCTTGTGCCATACTGGCGGGGTAACATTTCTGCCTGAGCGCTGGCGTCTATTGTTAGACGGTGCGGGTACACTAGTGTCGTCGATCGGTACTTCAGCTGGTAGATGATCTTCTGCACTCGATTCGGTGGATCTCAGCAAGCCAGGGTCTACCTCATTCGACTGTCCACTTAGAGCGGGTGGCGAAACGACTTGAGGTGACGTAGCTGTGCCGGGAGACGAGACCGTTGGCTGAAAATATGTGTGCTTTTGGTTCAGGAAGTACGGCTCAATCTTGCGTAGAAATTTCCTGTTACGTAGCGTCAATCTGCCGGAACCGTCCACTTTCACGAGGTACTGGTCATGGTCTCGGCACTGAACCACAGTGCCGGTTCTGTCCCAGCGAAGGGGATAACGACCGTTTTGGTTTTGAATGCGACAGACATCACCTTCAACAAGTGGTGATAATGGCTTAGTGTTCAACGACAGAGATTCCAGCTGCTTCGCAAATCTGGTACGTAACGTTTGCTCGCGACTCTGCCAGAGATTCCTCCATAATGGCCTGATGTTGCGCTGTGTGAAAACTGGAACCCATGCTTTGATCGGCAACGCATCTTTCAAAGTCCTGCCAAATACTATTTCTGCAGGGGAGAGTCCATTCGCAGGGTCGGGGCAATTGCGAAACTGTAGCAATGCCCGAGTAATTGCATCGGTCCGGATGCTGCCATCCTGCGAAATGTTGCCGAGAAGGAGTCGTTTCATCGATTTCACCGCAGCCTCCGCACGGCCATTTGACCTGGAGTGGTAGGCTGACGACAGCCTGTGGCGCACCCCCCATTTTCGAAAAAATTCCCGAGTGCTGTGCGCAGCAAACTCGGGTCCCCCGTCACTGCTAAGTTCTTCGGCCACACCAAACGTGCCGAAGTAACTTCGTAATGCATCTTGGAGTCCGAGGGCTCCAGACGTTTGCCCACCGTGCTTCACATGGAATATCTCTGGCCAGTTGCTGAAGCGGTCAACAACGACTAAATAGTGGTGGCCTGCAGCGGTGCAATAATCAGCGGCAACAGCTTGGAAAGGGTAGGTCGGTATGAATGGCTCGGCCGGAGGCATGTATGCTTGACTCGGTGCCATTTTACTGCAGTTGTCACAACGTGCTCGTGTACGTGCTATACACTCAGTCATCCCAGGCCAAAATACTGTGGCCTGCGCCCTCTGTGACATGGCAGCAGTCCCTTGATGTGCTGAGTGTAAGATTTCACAGATAACCCCTCGCAGCGGCGGGGGAACGACAATCCGGTCATTATACATGACAACATCGTCTACGATCGAAAGGTCGTCGCGGTACCGCCAATATGATTGTAGTTGAAAAGGCAGTTTGTCCGATTTGTCTGGGAATCCTGATATGATGTGATTTTTTAACTCACTGAGAACAGGATCGTATGCCGTACTGCGCTTTACATCGTCCCAGGAGACAACTTCAATGGCATTCAATGATGCTCGGGAGGCGGCCACGATGCTGATTTCAATCAGATTGGTGTCCTCATGAGAAGCCACGATACTGTCGCAGTGATCCAATGGCATGTCATCCACTGGAGATGAGGAAGCAGGGTGCCTGGAGAACGCATCAGATGCAGGAATGAGTTTGCCAGGAACATGGACGACACGGAAGCGCCATGACAATGTGCGCTGCTTCAGACGAAAAATCCTTGTGTTAGTAATTTCATCAAGGGAGCGGTCCCCAAAGATTTTTACCAAAGGTTTATGGTCAGTGCAGATGATAAGATCGTCACATCCGAGGGTGAAGAACTTCGTATCTTCTAATGCCCATGCGATTCCAAGCGCCTCGCCCTCTATAGAACAATAACGTTGTTCGGCGGATCGGAGGAACCTTGAGCCAGCGAGAGTGATTTTCCACCCATGGACGCAACAGTCAGGGGTCAAGGAAACGCATTTGCAGTACTTCTGTCGCAGCCAGTAGCCAATGCCAGACCTTGACCAGTCCGGGGTCAGGCACGTTCTTCTAGCGGGGTCAAAGATACGTACTCCATCTTTGATTGCGTTGATGAGCTCGAGCTTGGAGTTCGCGAATGCATCATCAAGTTCGGAAGTCCAGCAAAATGGAGTTTTCTCGCTTAGTAACGGTTTGAATGGTGCCATAATGGTAGAAAGCCGGCCATAATGAGAAACCTGGTTGACCAGCCCAAACCATGCACGTATATCTGCGATTTTTGTTGGCCGTGGGAAGCACTGTATTGCTTCCAAGTATTTGGGCAGAGGGCGAACATTCTCGGCAGTAATTTCGAAGCCGGCGAACTCGATATGTCTGCGGCAGAACTGGAACTTGGAGGCGTTTAGGATGATACCTTCACGGCCCATTAATTCTAGATAGTCAATCATCCTCCACCAGTGCGTGGCAAGGTCATCGTCCCAGAGGACCGTGTCGTCCACGCACTTCGTTTTGCGTGGTGTGTCGGCAATGATGCTGTCGTAGCGGTAAGCGTACCCGTCGCCACTGGCCAGGTATCCCTGCGGGGCCACTCTATACCGATATCTCCCGAACTCAGTGATGAATGTCAGAAGGTGTCTGTCCTCTTCACGCACGGGCACGGAATGGTAGCCATTCCAGGCATCTGTGACAGACCTGTAAGTGTTTGGAGGTATCGAGCGTGCTTGTTTGAAAGGAGGCACAACATGGTGTGTTTCTCGAGAGCAGGAGCGGTTCAGCGATTGGAAGTCAACAACTCTCCTCGGGCTGCCATCTGCCTTGCGCACCCATATGGCCCTATGACACCAGGTCGTTGGCGTGTTCGGCTCCACTTTTTCAATCACCCCTAATTTTACGTCCGCCTCCAACTGCTTCTCGATTTCCTCTTTCCAATGAAGTGGAATGGGAGCCGGTGTGTGGACTGCAGTCGGTGTTGCCGACGGATCGATATGAATGGAAATAGGCGGCCCAGTCATGGTTGGTAGTGGGCTGTGTTTGCACTTGTTGAATGTGGATGATGCATACCTCTCAAGTAACCACTGCTTCATTTTATCCACATTCTCCGCACAAGGCTGGAATGGCAGCTGCTGGGGGCGTGGAGGAGGCGTGGACCTCCGTGGGCAGCTACATGTTTGATGCAGGTTACCCTCAAGGGTTGACTCTCGTGTCGCGTGGAGTGCCGCTGCCCCAATTTGAGGAAAATCGGGCCCAATGATGCCCAACTTCTGCATGGCATCTCGGCTAAGGTAGAAGAGTTTCGTAGAATCCGTAATGTATACCATCTCAGCGGTTTCTATGACATCGCCAGAAACTGCTGCACCCGAAAGTCGCAGAAACACAGCGCCCAGGATGTGGATACACTCATCATTAGCTGCAACCAAGCGTTTCTTTACCGGGATGAGATGCTGGTCCTTGAAGCCGCATGCTCGAAACAGTTTCAATCCCATCAAGGATGATTGTGCACCAGTGTCTGATATCGCCTTTATCTTCTTGGGCGATATTTTGGGACGCTGGATATTGAACTGGGCATAATCGGCTTGCCGGGTGGAGACCAAAAGATCAATGGTCGGTTGTGCCTTGCAGTCTTTCAGCAGCCATCCGTATGTGCCATCGAATATGTGGTGGTCTAATATGACTTCCGAAGCATGAGATTCTACAGTGTTATTGGTACGGTTGGATACTGAAGCGATATTGATACTAGAAGCGGTGCCAGTACTAGGTGTCTTCGATTGGTTGCTTTGTCTCCAGCAGGCTAGACATTGTTTAAACTCGCGCAACCTCGGCTTACCAAACTTCCCATGCAAGAATTTATACTTCTTCATGACACTGCCACATTTGCCACATTTGATGACTTGAGAGAGATCGGGCAACGGCGTGCCAGTAGAAGTGCTGGCCGCAACGCTAGATTCATGCTGATTTCTCAATGTGGAGGAGGTGGCACGTAGAGCTAATTCCTTGTTTTCAATAATCTGGACAGTTTCGTCTAGCGATTTTGCATCGAGATTTGCAACACTAAGGACTTGCCGCTGAACCTCATCATCAGCCAGGCCGGCGATGACAATATGCTTAACAATTCTATCAGAAAAGTCATTGACTTGAGTGCAGCCAGGCTTCGTGCAATTCATTTGAAATGAGCAAATTCTTGCAGACGCTTTCACCTCGGCTAGAAATGCACTGAAGGACTGTCCTTGATCCTGCTGGGCCGAAAATAGAGCAACGGTGCGCATGCTTGTGGCGATTTTGACAACTGCTAGAGATTCAATAGCTTTCAGCATATCACTTTCACTGACCTGATTGAAGTCACCGACTTGTTTGAAGAGGTCGTTCGATAAAGTTATCTCGCAGCATTGCCAAAGGTGGCTCTTGATTAGCATGTCGGGTATCTCGGTCCCTTTTTTAAAATCATCCCATTTTCTGAGGAATATTTGCCATTCCTCGGCAGTGGAGCCAGGGCATCCCTAAAAGACGGAGAAGCGGAGGCAGCGGAGACAGCGGAGACAGCGGAGACAGCGGAGAATGGACCCTAAAACGCGGAAGCAACGGAGACGGCGGAGAGAGCCAAAAATGCCGATTCCTAAAAGACGGAGATAGCGGAGGAAGCGGAGAGCGGAGCTTTCGGTCATTAACCTTTACAGACACGCGCGACATAGCGGACGGATACTGAAAGCGGAGTTCGGGACCCCGCGAAATAGACATAGCGGACGGTTATATAATATAGAAAGCGGAGATCAGGGCGTATCGGAAGATGTTTCGAAGCAGTGGAGAATAACGGAGAAGTCAGCCATGCGAGTTCAAGGCCAATTTGGCGACTGACTGCCCGTCGATGAGATGACATAGCGGACGGATACTGAAAGCGGAGTTCGGAGCCCCGCGAAATAGACATAGCGGACGGATACTGAAAGCGGAGATCAGGGCGTATCGGAAGATGTTTCGAAGCAGTGGAGAATAACGGAGAAGTCAGCCATGCGAGTTCAAGGCCAATTTGGCGACTGATTGCCCGTCGATGAGATGACATAGCGGACGGATACTGAAAGCGGAGTTCGGGGCCCCGCGAAATAGACAGAGCGGACGGTTATATAATATAGAAAGCGGAGATCAGGGCGTATCGGAAGATGTTTCGAAGATGTGGAGAATAACGGAGAAGTCAGCCATGCGAGTTCAAGGCCGATTTGGCGACTGATTACCCGTCGATGAGATGACATAGCGGACGGATACTGAATGCGAAGTTCGAGGCTCCGCGAAATAGACAGAGCGGACGGTTATATAATATAGAAAGCGGAGATCATGGCATATCGGAAGATGTTTCGAAGATGTGGAGAATAACGGAGAAGTCAGCCATGCGAGTTCAAGGCCAATTTGGCGACTAATTGCCCGTCGAAGAGATGACATAGCGGACGGATACTGAAAGCTGAGTTCGGGGCGTAGCGAAATATATTTCGAAACAGCAGAGAATAACGGAGAAGTCAGCCATGTGAGTTTCAGGCCAATTCGGTGATTGCTTGCCCATCGGTGAGATGACAGCGGACGCGTTTCGTATGACAATTTAACTGATGATAGTTGTGGAATATTATACTGAACTACTTTCTACTTTACAAAAACCGAATTGCAAATGTAATTAGTTCATCCAGAATACTGTTCAGGTAGATTTTGAAATAATTGCGAAACATTACCACTTCAGTAAGTACGGGAAATAGCCCAAATCTACTTGATTACCACGAAAAAGTAAAAATATTCAACATATATAATATCTGAACAACGTGATGTGATAAAGCAAAAATAACGTCAGATTCGTATTCAGCGCCCCCAAATTAGGTATAATTGACCCGAAGAAGTCCTGGCGCAAAAATCCTGTAGATCAGCGTTATTGGTGCTGCGGCGTGCGACGCCATCAAACCAGGAAATTGGCCCGTGAGCACATTCTAGTTTGAGACCTCTGCACTAGTGACTATAATGCGAACTCCGTAACAACTTGCTATGAACCTAATATCGGTGCATTTTGCCTGGCCTTAACAATCCACCTTTGCTCGACTCGATCTTCTCCTTATTTGCTAACACATGTCACTTCATGAACGAAATATCTTTTACAAATTATATACAGATGTTACCAAAATGAAACGATGAATGAAACGAAGAAAATATATACAGTCATGATAAAAGGTTAAATAAAAGTTCACGGCTGAATTTTAGCAGCTAAGCAGTTTTTGCGGTACCAAATGAAGTATGTCATCTCATCAGCCTTTTCATCGACTAGGCAGGACTTGTGGAACCATCTTCGACATTTCACACACATTATTTGCTGATCTTGGTCTTTACTACCTTCACATATGCTGCTGTCGCAATTATCCCATTTCGATTTATTCATGACACCAATGGCAGATGAGGGATCGGCTAGCTCTGCATATGTAATATCACTTTCTGATATTGCATTCCAATCATCCAAAATACAACCGGATTCTGATTGCGTTTCGTCAGTCGGTCGACGACCGGTTGGTTCTCAGTTGACCGTTCTCGAATCCCTGCCACGTAATCTACCCAGACTCGGCACTTTCCAGACGGAAAATCACGCGCTAAAGGTAAATTATTTGTCACGCAATAAGCATTTGCCATCACATGTATGCCGCGGTCAAATGTGTTCTCCTGTTGTTTAACGTCCCTGCACAGAAAGAACTGCCAGTCGTCAATTGTGCATCTCACATTCGCAACCCTGAAGCAAGCACTGACAATTTTGAATGAGTTGCGAAAAATACCCTCATATCTCGTCCGATTATGAGATATAAAAGAGTCCATCACCAGTACAGTTTTGGTACTCAAGTTAACTACTGTCAGTATCCAGTGATTTGGAACATGAACCAGAAAAATGAAGAAGTCTTTGTTCGCTGCTTGGTGCTTACGCGCAAATCGGCATAGCGACGGCACATTGTGATCTTGTTCAGTCCATTGATACCTGTACGAGGTGAAAAACAAAACCAAAGGTTTTTCAGTACAAAATGCTTCTATCGCTCGCTCTATTGTTTCATCATCTAGCCATCGCTCAGGTTTCAAGCATTGGCGTATCACATGCTGCGGATCTTTATCTTCCTTTGACGACGAAAGCCAAGGGTAATCATTGAGGGCGGGCAGCTTCACAGAGTCGGTCGTCAAGTCCAATGGCGCTGTTTCTTCATTGATTTCAGACATCTGCTCGTCGGATATCATTGATAGATCAGAATGCAATAGCGGTTGTTTGGGTTGCTGTTTTCTTGGTGTTGAATGGTGAGCTGGTGTACTATTTACGGTATAGTCAAAATCTACCCGGCGAGGCCTTTTCCGACCGGACTTCCTGGTCCTACCCTTGCGAATTTTCAGGAGCTGACTCAAATTGCAGGGGACCGCTTTCTGCGTGGTGTTGTCTTTCAATGACATGGCTACAGCTAGAATATGATAGCATATTGTTGTGCTTGGGCAAGTACATGAGGAAGGCTTTGGGAAATACCTGACGCAATGAACTTGACGTTGAGTCATTGAAGCAACGGTGAACACACCATTGGTCGACGAGAATCCAACCATAATATTTATCCCGCACCACCTCGCCATAGCGCGCTGGGACAATCTTTGATCTAACTTATTGTTTGACCTGAAGAATTTTGTCACATTATAGGATACGGTGTAAACACCTTGCGTGATTAGTAAACGCTAATAAAAATATGGTGCATCGTAAAAATACCATATAGTGTAGCTTTATTTATGCCGCATCCACTGCGCGCGGAACGCGATGAATATTCTGGGCTTTACTCATCTCTTATGAAAATTATTATATATTTATTATATAACCGTCCGCTATATCTATTTCGCGGAGCCCCGAACTCCGCTTCCAGTATCCGTCCGCTATGTCATCTCATCGACGGGCAATCAGTCGCCAAATCGGCCTTGAACTCGCATGGCTGACTTCCTCGTAATTCTCCACTGCTTCGAAACATCTTCCGATACGCCCTGATCTCCGCATTCTATATTATATAACCGTCCGCTATGTATATTTCGCGGAGCCCCGAACTCCGCTTTCAGTATCCGTCCGCTATGTCATCTCATCGACGGGCAATCAGTCGCCAAATCGGCCTTGAACTCGCATGGCTGACTTCTCCGTTATTCTCCACTGCTTCGAAACATCTTCCTATAGCGGAGCCGCTATGTCTATTTCGCGGGGCCCCGAACTCCGCTTTCAGTATCCGTCCACTATGTCATCTCATCGACGGGCAATCAGTCGCCAAATCGGCCTTGAACTCGCATGGCTGACTTCTCCGTTATTCTCCACTGCTTCGAAACATCTTCCTATAGCGGAGCCGCTATGTCTATTTCGCGGGGCCCCGAACTCCGCTTTCAGTATCCGTCCGCTATGTCATCTCATCGACGGGCAATCAGTCGCCAAATCGGCCTTGAACTCGCATGGCTGACTTCTCCGTTATTCTCCACTGCTTCGAAACATCTTCCTATAGCGGAGCCGCTATGTCTATTTCGCGGGGCCCCGAACTCCGCTTTCAGTATCCGTCCGCTATGTCATCTCATCGACGGGCAATCAGTCGCCAAATTGGCCTTGAACTCGCGTGGCTGACTTCTCCGTTATTCTCCACTGCTTCGAAACATCTTCCGATACGTCCCGATCTCCGCTTTCCTTGTATTATATAACCGCCCGCTATGTCATCTCATCGACGGGCAATCAGTCGCCCAATTGGCCTTGAACTCGCATGGCTGACTTCTCCGTTATTCTCCACTATTTCGAAACATCTTCCGATACGCCCTGATCTCCGCATTCTATATTATATAACCGTCCGCTATGTATATTTCGCGGAGCCCCGAACTCCGCTTTCAGTATCCGTCCGCTTTGTCATCTCATCGACGGGCAATCAGTCGCCAAATTGGCCTTGAACTTGCATGGCTGACTTCTCCGTTATTCTCCACTGCTTCGAAACATCTTCCGATACGCCCTGATCTCCGCTTTCTATATTATATAACCGTCCGCTATGTCCATTTCGCGGGGTCCCGAACTCCGCTTTCAGTATCCGTCCGCTATGTCGCGCGTGTCTGTAAAGGTTAATGACCGAAAGCTCCGCTCTCCGCTTCCTCCGCTATCTCCGTCTTTTAGGAATCGGCATTTTTGGCTCTCTCCGCCGTCTCCGTTGCCTCCGCGTTTTAGGGTCCGTTCTCCGCTGCCTCCGCTGTCTCCGCTGCCTCCGCTTCTCCGTCTTTTAGGGATGCCCGTGGAGCCACGCGAAATGACGGGTCGTTCCATGACAGGTGGTCTCGAACGCGAGACATGAGGACCTGTTGTGTGGATTGTAGCATGGATATTGAGCTGTGTGACGGCGCCGGCCGTATCTTCGGATTCAGTCTCATAATTGCAGTCTTGGATTGGGCAAGAAAGCTTCGGCATGGTTAATCCGTATTAAGTTTGATCATGTGCAACTTTGCATTTATTCATAGGTTAAATACCGTAATAAATGATCAAACTGAAATACAAAAGAACAGTTGCATCGACTAGCCTAATCCCTATTGCTCCAACAACTCACAAGACGTGGGTGCTAATACATACATGCACACACGTCGCACAATCACAACAACAAGAAGACGAGATCGCTCATGCGTTTAGGGAAACTACTAGAGAGAGAGAGATAGCAGTAAGAGATAATCACACACCCTATAGGCCTTATTGACGTCAGCTTGCAGGCAGGCATTCCACAGACATCGTGAAAATGTCATTTACTATTATACTATGCACACTTGGCACGAAAAATCACATTTTCAAATATTTAAATAAAATAGTTTTCGTGCCGGGCATAATTTGTAAAAATAATGAATTATAGACATCATGTGAGAGGACGCATGATAACATCGTGAAAGCTGTCAGGTTATAATATTGCAGCTAGTGGACCTTTGACGTGCCACAATTTTATGTAGAATATTTTAGAATTTACTAAAGATTGACCTGATATCAGAGCATGTGAGCGGTGTAGCCTAATCGAGGTTTCTGATATAGTCGTGATAAGTGGGCTATTGTTACTGTCATTGCCACATTCAAATTAAACCAGCGTTAGATTTTTTTCGATTACTATATTGGAACAGATTAATAACAACTTAAATATAATCATTTTTGTTCCATCGTAATAACATTGTTTCTTAAGCTTATTAGCGATCATAGCCCTTGTGCTTTCAGTAAGATAGGCTACCCCGTGCCCCTTTTCATTTTTAACCCTTTTGAAGGGGGGCATATTTTGCAGAATTGACCAACACTTTTCAAATTCATACCGTGACCTCACCGTGACTTGAATATGGTCTGTTGCAGTTTAAAAGTGGGCGGAGTATAGTCCTCTACCGTTTTCGCCATCGATCGACACAGAATGACATGTCTAAGTTTTCTTTATAAGACTGAATAAACAAAATTTTTCTCTAAAAAATCTCTCTCTCTTTCTCATTTTCCAAGGCTGACCCCCGGGATGGCGCCAGAGAGTCAAAAATGATGCTTCACTGCGTAGCCACCGTTGCCAGGTTTCGAACAAGCCGTCAACCATGGCCGTAAACCGCTCGGCTCTACCGATATTAAAAAATCAAAAATACCTGAAAAATTCACATATGGGCGTGGTCAGTGAGTGGTCATAATGGTCAAGTTCCAGATAAATACCGAATCGGACCCCTACCGCCAAGTTTATGGCATGAAACAACGAAGAATACTTTCTCTTGTCATATCCAACCATTTTCAGTCATAGTAAACCAGTTTATGACTCATATTTCGGCACAAACTTGAACTTTACCTTGACTAAGTTCGTAAAAATCACCGAAGCGTGACCACAATTAATAGACCCCCTCATAAAACTCCCCAGAACAAGGTTTAATGTTCAAAACGATGAAAAGTTGCACTATAGAGGATGTAGGATGGAGTGACGACCCATTGTTCTCCGTTTAGGCTGGCTACGCTTGAGTGATTAGGGACAACGCGCGTCGCTAAGGTAAATAATATCAGCTGCAGCACTTGTGGAATGGCATTTTATTCCGCTGTTAGACGATTTTCTCGCGATTTAGTTATTCGCCAGGTCTGTTCTCATAACAGGTGCAGTTGAACAGTTAGTGTACGGAATATGGCGACTCATTGCGCGATTTAAGGCTGCAGTTACTCTAATAAACGGGCTAGTAAAGAACAAAAAATATTATTCTTCAGGATTCGTAGACCTGATTTAGTGCCGGAAGCAGATGAGAGGAAGCATCATGAATATCTTATCCATTAGAAGCTGCCTAATGGTCCCAGTGAACCTGATACTCGAATTTACCGAAGGAGGTAGAAAAATGACCCGCAGTTCGGGAGCAACTTCCAGAGAAACTCCAACACATAGAAATCAAGGATGTTGTCCTCTCATAACAAAAATTAAGTAAATCATACAGGGGTAAGTAATCATATATCGAGTGATTGCAGTTTTAAACATGATTCACATATACCCTTATATTTTATGCAGACGTCTGGAGCTTCAGTAAGAGAAATGGTAACTTGTTCATCGAAGAATGAGGATATGATGAAGAAATCGCCAAGTTTATGTATCAGTTCCACTGCGGTCGTTGCCCCGAATATTTCAATGACTTCTTAAGCTCGGAATCAAAAGCGCACAAGTACAACACACGCGCGTCCACGTCGTCCAAATATCATATGATCGACCGAAAAGATCATCGCTCTATCAAATATGCCGGACCTGATGTGTGGAACAGTATCCCGCCGGCCATCCGACAGTCGACAAGCATGTCCACATTCAAGTCGAAATACAAGCAATTACTACTAAATAAATACAGTCCATCCTCAAGATTACCGGACCACGACTGACCTATCGATCTCGCTTTCCATGACATGCCGCCCTATTCTTTGTCGCTTTCTTTTTCTATACTATCTTCTTTACTTTCATTCAGTGTGCATGCCTCCTCTTGACATCGCCTAGGCCAAGGTGGGTGTCAGATTCCATAGACTACTCCTAGTCGCTTCGACATCTTCCTGTCTTTTCATTGTATCACATTTTTTGTGGTGTATTGAACTGATAAAATTGTACTAATCTTGAGGTTGCCTACATTATAAATTGAATGAATTATGGGTGATCAATTCATATTATGTTACCATGAAACTATTTTTCAGGATTTTTCTTTCAAGCAGTCTGATTATTGACTCAGCTGCATTTCATGGATAGAAAAGTTCAGCCAACCGATTCAGAATTGTGATTTGAAATTTTCAACTCTTCAGCAATTTTTGAATATATATATGCAATTGCTAATGTCTGTTACTTTTTGAAATTTGGCGTATCCAATGTATAGGTTGGGAATGAGACTTTGTGTTGGTGTACAGAGCTCCATAGTGTGAAGTTGTAAGTTCGTAACCGATTTTTTTTTATGACGCTGTTGAGCAACATTGACGAATGTGCTAATTTGATACCATTGGTATATCTGTTCTCAGTATGGAACGATTCTACGGCATACACAGTCTGCAGAAAATATGATCTGAAAACAAGGTACAACAGAAAATATCCAAACAGACAAAGTACTCCATGTGGTTCAGATGATGATTGTTCAACTGTCCAGGACGATCTTCATTTAAATTAGAATAAACCCGAATATTTTCAGCTGACACTCATCAGGCATGATCGTCAGCAACTAGTAGAGAATTGTTGTTGCTAGCAATTATCCCCAATGAGTGTCAGCCGAAAATATTGGGGTTTATTTCAATATGATTTTATTGTATGTTTGAGCTCTGTACCTTCAAGAGTCTATTCAGTTTTCAATAAATATCTTTTAATTTACAGGTGATTTGCATTGAGAGACGCTGCCGGTCGGTATTAGTGTAAAAAGCCAACACACCACGTCAAGGTTCCAACCTTTGCATTGGTTTCCTTGGCGACAGAAGGAACCCCTATGGGAATAGGCAGCACTCGTCCCATAGGGAAAAAAACTGTTTGGAGAAAGGCTAATTTTCACCTACTTTAGATACCTCCTTCAATCCATCACGTAACCCTTTTGAATATTTAGAAATTTTGGCTTGCTTTTTCTGAAAGGCATAGCGAACAAAACTATGTTAAAAAATCCTATTAAAGTGCATCACGGACTTGTCCAGTACATCCTCCACGATCTCCACACTTTCATAAGTCTGTAAAACTATTAAATCAACCCACTTTTGATATCAATGGTCTTGACGAATTTATCCGAGGATACTGTTTACTGCTTGTTTTGATGCTTCCTTTCCATGGAGAATGAAAATCTGAATAGAATACCAGTGAACTTACCTGTCGGATATTTTAGGCGGTATTTCTTTCTCTCCATTATCTGGAAAAATTTGCCAGCACGGCATGTAAAAACCACTTCAGGAGGATGAATAATATTTGAAATGTACTCAAGTAGTTACTGTTGCAATCCCTCTTTATGGCATTTTAAATCATACACATGATGGCTATAATCCCTAACTAAAATCTTACTTTACAAAATTGAGAGTGCAAAAAGTAAGTACTGTTGCCTCACCTTTACTGTAAGTTAACAGGTAGTGAAAAAAAATAACCACCGGTAGTACATGTAAGTGGGTAAAATCTGCTAGAGTAAGCCTATATCGGCTACTTAGAAAATGTAGAAGCAGGGCCTACTTTGTTAAGGGTCGATCACACACAATGCGACCAGATCAACAGCGATCGATGCGGCGGAGCATTTCTTTGTATCTTTATCTTAATGATCGCGAGCGCGATTCCGTCCGAATGACTATGCGACGAGAGGGCGATGGTACCTATTTTGTTGCTGTGGTTGTCGTGCTGACATATCGTACGAGGGCAGTGAGCGATGCATGTGAATGGCGATTGTGGTACTAGACAAGAAAGACAGAAGGCTTTTGGTGATGTTGTTGCATAGCGATTGGTGTAATATAACTAGTCTGATTTGAACAAACTACCCATTTTGAAAATTAAGTAGTTCTATACCGGTAGTTGCGCATTTTTCAAATCCAGTAGTTAGTACAAATCTGTGTGCTGTGGTACATTTGCTTTGGGCAGAGTTGCGGGTACCTCTGTATCTTCATATCACATCAATGACTCTGTATTTATACCTTGCAGTGTATTTATATCTTGCAGTATGATATTAACTCCTGATCAGAAGAAAGCCTTGGCAATTTTGTGCATTCGAAGAAGATTGAAAAAAAAAGATGCAGGCCAGATCGATCTGGGTGCATCCTATTTTACAACGGCGGGAACAGCTAGGAGAATATCACAGGTTGGTCAAGGAATATGAATTAGAAAGAGAAGCGCATTATTTCGACTACTTTCGGATGAAACCACAGCAGTTTCATTATCTAATCCAACTGATTGGAGAAGATATCGCCAAACTCGATACCAACTGGAGGAAAGCTGTTTCTGTAGAGGAAAGATTGGCTGTCACTTTGAGATTTCTCGCGCATGGGGACTCATTCAGAACAATCGCTGGATCATATCGCCTCGGCCGCTCAACTGTATGTAACATTGTTCATGAGACTTGTGCGGCGTTATGGAATAACATGCGATGGACATATATGAAAACTCCATCCTCTGCTTCTGAGTGGGTTGAAATAGCAGAAAAGTTTGAAGAACTGTGGCAGTTCCCAAATTGTGTCGGAGCAATCGATGGGAAACATGTTCAGATGGAATGTCCCGCAAATAGTGGTTCATTGTTTTACAACTACAAAGGAACTTACAGTGTGGTTTTGATGGCGGTTGTTGACGCAGAGTACAGGATCCGTTTCGCTCAAGTTGGAAGCTATGGACGCGAATCGGATGGAGGAATTTTCCGCGATTCACCATTTGGGCGTGCACTAGCTGCAAATGAACTGCAGCTACCTGCAGATCGGGAAGTTGAGCCAGGAAAGCCTCCGTTGCCATATGTATTTGTTGGCGATGAAGCCTTCCCCCTATCATATCACCTGATGAGACCATACCCTGGAAAATACCTGGCCCAACCGAGATACGTTTATAATAAACGACTATCTCGGGCACGGCGTGTCGTGGAGAATGCGTTTGGCATCCTCGTCCAACGTTTCCGGATTCTACTAAAGCCTGTCCCCCTAAAGGTCGAAAATGTGGATAACATGGTCAAGGCAATTTGTTGTCTCCACAATTTTCTGCTCAAACATTCGCCCAACTATACCGAATCTTCTACGGATGATATCATTCCTGAGGATCGTTCGATGGATCATTATACTGGAAATTCCACTACTATTGCAAAAAACGTTCGAAATGCCTACACCGACTATTTCAATAGTCATCCAATCATTCACTGAAACTGAATTCACTGAGTACATGTTGAATTCACTGAGTACATGTATTGGTTTGTTGTTCAATGAAAACATTACAGCTGAATTCACTGAGTACATGTATTGATTTGTTGTGCAGTTAGAACATTACGTTTCGCCTTCGAAATACACTGCGTAATTTCTTCTATCACTTCAGATCTCTTAGGTTCTTCGATGGTCTTCAGTGATCCTGTGATAAATCTGGCAAAGTAGTCGAGTTCATCAGAATCTTGTTTCAAGTGTTTGAGAACAAGCGAATCAAAGTCGTCTAGCACCTCCGTACGCTTTCTCGCGGGAGTCATGCTTGTGTTCTGTGTTGAAGATAGGCTTGATATTTTTGAAGAGACTGATAGGCGGCTTGAGTTTTTTGAGTTTTTTGAAGAGGCTTGAGTTTTTTGAGTTTTTTGAAGAGACTGATGGCAAGGGAGAGCTATAGCTTTCTTGTGTAGGAGATGACAACACGTCCCCGGTAGATTCCAGATCCGTAGAATTTGATTGAGCCTCGATAGCTTCAGCTTCAGGATCTAAATCTGCAGAAACGGGTTCCTCCTGTACTAACTCGATCATGATCGTTTTATCCATGTTACTGGATGTCCTGCAAAAAGAAGTGAATTTGTAATGTGTGCGAGAAAATCGGTAGTCAATGATTTCATAGACTCGTAATATTATTCATCATACGGCCTAATCATCCCCTTGATAACATTTTCATCAAATATAAATACACTGATTGCGATATAATGAACATATAGGCATAGGTTATTTGATGAAAGATAAATTAAATAAATATAACGGTGAAGATGGAAGTTTCGTGTTTTATTGAAAATGAGATGAAACAAGGACAATTCGAAGAAAGGAAGATGGTATGGTATGCGAACCAAACTTACGTTCTTGACTGCACATACGGTTCGATGAAAGCCATCTGCTTCTGAAGGGGCCACTCACTGATAAAGCTTGCCCCTGCTCCACTTTTCTTCAGTCTCTTCCCATCACGGCGATTCCTCATGTACTTCTGCCTTAAAGAGTCCCATTTAGCTTTAGCCTCTTCTGCTGTACGACAATTAATTAAAAGATAAGATAGACATAACAGTAGACAATATTTCATTTCTCACCTGGTATGTTCAAGGCCTTGCCAATGCTTGTCCAGCTCTGTTCACGAAGAGAAGACTTCCTGTAGGACTTTGTCGATTGGTCATATAAATGCACATGCTGCCTGACCAACGAAATCAGCGTCTCTTCGAAATCATACATTATTCCAGTTCTGCAAACTATTCCTGTGCATAGTCAGCCGAAAGCTTCGCTGGAGACAAACTTTCGCGCGGTTACTGGACTCGCGCAGCCTGTTCACTGTTTTGTTCAGTGTGGCCACCCTGTGGCTGTGGTTGGAGTGAGAACAAAACCGCGCGTTGGAATGTTTGATTGTGTGTGATTGACCCTTTACTGACCACCTCAGAAATTATTACGCATCTCGAGAGCCTAAATTAATGAATACCATATTTACGTCATAAGTGAATATCAAACCATCTACTATTTTGACAATATTTTGCAAATGATAATTCCTTACAGGACTCATGCCGATTGACACCAAAAGCAGAAGTAATAGGCTCCTCCTCTTATACACGCACCAACTCATCGAAAACCTTTAGCAAAACCATTGCAGCACCTAATTGTGGAAAGCCAAACAACGAAGAAGCTTGGTGGCAAATGTTAGATTAATATTGGTAAAACTGGTTCAATAACGCCAACTCCACAATATCTGGAATTAAGCTCCTCTACTCTATGGATGATGAAATAGAATCTAGATTAAGCTGCTCGAATGGTGGAACTGATTTTATCAAGCATTTGGCTGACTCACATGCAGTCCTCAGTATGGAGATCGCTCTATAATCATCCATGTTGCTGTCGGGAGTTGGATGATCATGGGATTTGCCGTGTTTTTAAGCTCCTTTATTGTGGGAAAATTGGCAGAACATTCTGCACACGAAGCTCCTCTCAAGTTATCCAAGCCTCCGAAGAAATATATAATTTCTTCCGTCACTCCCTCCCAATCCTCCCATATCATTTCTTCATCCATACCAATCAGTCCACCAGACTTATAGACATATACAAGTCCCAAATTAACAGCGCAGTACTCACCTACTGGCTACTTACCGTACACAGTTTTGATTCGCAACAGAATATCGGTCCCTAAGCACTAGACCATGACCTATCTAAAGCGTCATAATGCATTCAATTGAAGAGAACAATGGGGCGTCACTCCATCCTACATCCTCTATAGTTGCACGGTATACCGTACAAGTTGACTTCTGATGTTCAGGCAGAATTTTCGACAAAATTTCCCACTCGGAAAATATCTGGAAATTTTAGGTGATAACCAATTTTTTTCCGGTTTTCGTAATTTTTTTTTCGTTGCGAACTGAAATTTTTGAGTAAGGTACCAAATGAATGAGAAAAATCTCAGCTTTTCAAAAAACCAAGAACCCGATGCCTACGGCGTGTCAACACGGAGAAATCGGTCACAGAGACATATGCCCTACTTGATCACCTCTTGTCGTTACACTAACACTGTTGCCCTACCTCGCCCAGACATTGCTTCATTGATCATTTGCTACCATTGTTTAATTTTTTTTCTATTTTCCTTTCGTAACTAAACATTTTTTTACAGCCAGACTGTTCTGAGTCAAGTGTACCTGTTTGATGCTGGTGTGATCAAACTAGATGACCTTCACGGTCTTATCGATCATTCCTATCTAATACCGAATACTGTGCACGCATATTTTCCGTACCACCATCACTGCCGTTTGTTATGTATTTTGGTTCGATGAAAATAAAGACTCTCTCTCTCTCTCTCTCTGCCATATCAGATATGATACACCCCCTTCAAAAGGGTTAACACCAGTTCTGGTGGTACCAATATAAAAATGAGAAAACCCATCCACATAAAATCGCGCGTAGCGCGAAGAATATTTTCCAGTTGACTAAATTGGTCCATAAAATATTCCACAGCATATATAAGCCCATTTCCTCAATGCATCTCGTACCCCCTGATGTGCTGCTTCGTACCAGGAAGGGGCTACGGACCCCTGGTTAAGAACCCCTGGAATAGAAATGAACGTGAACAATTGCCGAAGAATCCAGCTGTGGAGCGTACCACTACCTCACTCACCACCGATAATAACATGAAAATAGAGAATATATATATATATACCCTACGCAACACAAGCTACGGGCTTTTGATATATTACTATTCCCCATGACAGTTTCATAGATTGTTGTGTCCGTACGATTACCACAAGTCAATATTCCGAGACGCAAGCTCTTCTCTGATTTTACCGTTTGGCCCGACTAACTCGAGTCATTTTTAGTTTATCACCCGGTCAAGCCAAAATCGAGTAATTTGACGAAAGGTCGTACCAAAAAACAATCACAATTTTCAGTCACAAATCATCAACGAATCATGTTTTATCATCGGGATGCGAACCTGAAATGTGACGTAATAGCGATCTTCCACTGCACGGTAGATTTTAGAAGTGATGTGATGGTGAAGTTTTTTTAGATTTCAGGTTTTTGTAGTAGTTTTAGAATGAATTTTACGTTCTTAAATCCAAAAAAAGATATATGACACTTGAATATATTGTCGAAGACTTGAAATTCCGAAATGACTTCACGGGCTGCATGTGGCCCGCGGGCCGCGTGTTTGAGACCTCTGCAGTACAGTGTATACTACACAATACACTTGCACATACGCTAGGGTTACCATATTTTGGAAATCTAAAAAGAGGACACTTTTTCAGAATTTTCAGACTTGCAAAACCGGAGTAGAATTCTCAAAAAATGGTAAATTTTTCCCAGTTCGTGGTCGGTTGACTAAAGAAAAAAGGTCAACTTTCTCGCTGTGTGCCCAAAATACAGTTTTCAAATTTTTCTTCACGCTTCGAGTGTTTAATTGTCACACGATTTCTTGCTTGGTAGCCTACCCCCTACTGAAAATGAAAAACAAAACGCCTAATTTACCCGATTGAGTCAACTGTATTCGCAATTACGGGAGAAAGTATTTTCGCATTTGCGCTCGCATAAAGATCGTCGACGGTGAAATGTAGGCACAAAATGATTGTCGCATATAATCGGAGACCTTCGATATCGATGTGTCCAGAAGCCGAATAGTCGTGTCCTTGCAAACTGAGCCTAGCCGGCAGTATACAGTAGACCCGCAATATACTCAAGTAATAATATTATTGACCTAGTTTATTTATAAACTTTGAAAATTTTACCCGCTTGGCGCGGCTAGTGGACCGCGCACTCGTTCGTCAATTGCATGTGCCCTTATAGCCGAAAAGGTTGGCCATTCCTGGTCTATATAGATTACTAATCTACCCATAGGTTAGTTATCTATAGTAATCTAGAGCAGTGGTTCTTAACCTGGGGATAATTACCCCCAAAGGGGTAATTTGCCAATTTTCGGGGGGTAATTCGAAGTGACATTTCTTATAAACTTATGAAGCTGCACTTATAACGTAAATATTAATGTAGGCTAACACATATTTCTGCGAGCTTGTATATTTTGTTTCACTTAACATGCCATGCCTGCTCTGATATCATAGTAACCAGAACCAATAGTGATTATGAATAACAGGGCCGAATGTAGTTTAGTATAATGCTATAGGTAAGTCCAATTTATTTTGCAGTAGTGAGGATCATATATTGTTACATATGCTGGCAAATTGAAAGACAACAAGGGCCGACTAAGTTCAGCTTTACGCCTATAATGCAGTAACAATATCGTAAAAATATAGTTGTTAGTATTGAAAAGTGTAGTGGTCTAGTCCAGTCAGAAAAATTATGTCTGACATCATCGAAATGCCTTCCAAGAAAATAGGGGAAGATGTTGTAACCTTTTGGGTTCACCTTATAAATGAATAACCATTTTTCGTCATAATAGCGTTGAACTTTCTGATTGAATTTCCTTCAATGGTGTCCATAAAAACGAAATAAGTTTGCGATTGACAATTGCATGGGATGCTATCTATTATCCTCCCCTTTTCCTAGATTTGACCACTGGATAACACAAAAACAGCATCAGCCTCCCCATTGATTTGATATTCTCAACAGGCATTTCAGTGTACATTATGACGTCACTTTGAGTGCAAGCTGTAATTTGTTATTTTTTGAAAAGGGGTAATTGCATCCTGTCATTTTCTTCTTGGGGGTAACGGTGTGAAAAAGGTTAAGAACCACTGATCTAGAGTCTGTCAGCCGTCAGTAACATCCGATGTAGCAACGAAGACATAGGTGCCGCCGTGCGGGCTTGTGACGTCATAATGAATACTTGTCAATTGTCGATAAGATCATAGCTGCACCAGAACGCACTTTACTCTATGCCAGTGGTTCCCAACCTTTTTCGACTCATCGTCAAGGTCAACACCGATCATCGCCCCCCAAAATTTTGTGCACCGATAATTGGGCATACAGACTGTAATCACCGGTGGGTTGACTAAAAAAAAAAAAAAAAAAAGGTCATCTTTCTCCGCTCAGAGCTGCAAATAACGTTTTTTCTCTCCGAATTGCTAGGTGGATGACTGAAAAAAAAAAAAAAAAAAAAGGTCAGCCGTTTTGACGCGTCATCGCCCCCCTATCGCCCCCTTCGCTATTTTCGCCCCCCGTCGCCCCCTTTGTCCATTTTCGCCCCCCTATCGCCCCCTTCGTCATTTTCGCCCCCTAGATCGCCAAATCGCCCCCTGGGGGGCGATATCGCCCACGTTGGGAACCACTGCTCTATGCCATTGCTGTGCACAGCATTAAAATTCAGCCCTGCTGTTCAATTATGATGAATCAGCAGATGTGGTTGTTGCATATATAATAGCATCTTATGAAATACGTCGGAGCCGGAGCTACTCCTCAAATAACGGGCTCCAGCTCCGGCTCCGGCTCCGGCTGAATTTTATGTAGAGCTCCGGCTCCGGCTCCAGTTTCGGTGAAAATGCACGGCTCCGGGGCTCCGGCTCCAAAGCCCTGCCAAGCAAGAATATGATTCCGTACAGATGTGTCAATCATCATCAAATCTCTGCATTTGGTAGAAAAGTCCCGTATCCCGATAATCAACACGTCTCTGCATGTGGTAGAATTACTTAGTTTTGATGTAGTCTATCCTTGCACACATGCAATAATAGACATTGCCGAATCCAGCACCTGGCCAAACCTTGACGGGATGAAAGACAGATAATAATAGCAGATGCGTCAGGGGGGTCTGGGGAGCGGAGCCCTCCAGAAGTTACGGTTGGATACTTAAAGGGGCCCCCGGTAAGTCTCGCCCAGCCCCCCCCCCCCGTTCGTAGGGCCACCACTGCTTAGTGGTTGTCAAGTCAATGTGATCAATGGAAATGCTTCAGTGCAGATTAGTTGCCGATAATAAATAGAGAGAAACCGTCATGCATTCACGCACACGATGATTGGCTTTATGTATCCTAGCGCTTTCGACATTCCACTTTACTGACTTTTAGCATTACACGGTACTAGCTCGTCTAGCTCCGCTTTTCAACAGCCTATTGTGTCCTGCTCGCTTGCAGCTAGTAGCTGAGGAGTTTCGAACATGCACGGTAGAATTAAAGTAAAGACTACTGCAGAACAGGACCAGGAGAGACGCAAGGAGCAAGAAAGGAAGTTGAAGCTTTTCCAGAAAGCATCTAGTATTGCGTTTTACAAGATCGGAAATAAAGAATATGACGATGCCGGCTTGAAAGTTACCGCTGAGCTACTATACAAAAATTCAGACATATCATCATTGTGGAATTACAGAAAACGCGCAATACTCACCATGAAGGATGAATTCGCAGAAAATTATCAAAAATTATGTGAAAACGAGTTGGAACTATTGGTGGCATGCCTGAGAAATAACCCAAAGTCGTATGGTTGCTGGCATCACAGATGTTTCATTATGCTCACCATGCCAACCCCAGCGTGGGAAGACGAATTGAAATTATGCAACCAGTTCCTCCAGTTTGACGATAGGAATTTCCACTGTTGGGACTACAGACGATTTGTGGTGAAGCATTCGGTCCCTGAAGTATCGATCGATGAAGAACTCAAAGTGACGAATCATTTGATAGAAAATAACTTCTCGAATTACTCCTCGTGGCATTATCGTAGCAAGCTACTGCCCAAACTTTTTCCAAGCTTGAAGTATTCTGAACAAATCGAAGAAGGGAAGTTATTGGAAGAATTGGAGTATGTTCAAAATGCCTTTTTTACCGACCCCAATGATCAAAGTGCATGGTTTTACCATCAATGGTTGGTTGGGCGCGGGGATAAGAACCAAAAATTGATTTCGGCACATTTCAGCCGTGAATCTAACGCAGTGACGTGCGTTTTCAGGAAGCCATCTTCGCGAAATTCAGTTGAATCCAACTGCAGTATAAGTGTTGGAAGTGCTATCGCGAAAGGTATATGGAAACCTGTTGTGGACGGATTTGTGAAATATTGTCATGCTTGGCTTTTCAAGTTATCCGACGATGTACCGATAGAAGATTTTTCTATTAGACTCCATTGTTTTGACGTAAAAGTGGAGCTTGACGTAGGCTGTGAATTAATGTTCGCAAATGCTGCCTTTTTCACCAACAATGAATTTCGCCAGACCCTGGGCGAAACGAAATCGGCGCTCCTTGAAACGGAATTAGACTCTTGTATCGAATTGAACGAATTAGAACCTGGTAACAAGTGGATTGTCCTCACGTTGGTGCAACTGATGAATATCATCGATCCTGACAAGTACCGAGAAGATATCAACAAGTACGTTTCCGAATTAAAAAGCATCGATTCGTCCCGAAGAAATTATTTCGCCGACTTGAGAAGCAAGATTGTGATAGAACAAAATATTTCCGCTGGCAAGCTCGACAATGGTAACGTGAATTTATCCGATTTCGGTATCACGCGGATGTACCATGTGCAGTATTTTTCATGTGTAAAAATTCTCAACTTGTCCGAAAACAGTTTGACATCCCTGTGCGGTCCGTTGTATCTTCTGCGGTGCTGTGAGCAATTCTGGGCTGATGACAATGAAATTGATGATGTCACAGGAATTTGTGATATGCCGAGTCTTTCGTTGCTATCACTCAAAGGGAATAGGCTAGTTGATGTGGGCTGTTTGAAGACCATTGCATCTTGTCATGTGCTCAAAACTGTTGACATAAGACAGAATCCGTTAGAGTGCTCCGAGGCAGATGTAATGAGATTGCTGCCAGATGTAAAGGTCTCTGTGTAAACGTCACTGTCAATCATAACATGTTTCATATTATTCTCTACTTTGATCCTGGATTTTAGCATGCGTCAAGTCCTATTCGTAACA
Organism: Botryllus schlosseri; assembly: GCF_051294905.1. NCBI lineage: Eukaryota > Metazoa > Chordata > Ascidiacea > Stolidobranchia > Styelidae > Botryllus > Botryllus schlosseri. The sequence continues at coordinate 17,718,950 of NC_137245.1, read as the reverse complement.
AATCATCAATAAATGTGTATGCAATGACCACGTGTACCTGCAGATTTAATAATGTCCACAAATTTTTGAATCGATGAATGTCATTCTATATTGACTGGAGATGCATTGAGCAAGTCTAATAAATAAACATAACCATGAATATCCGTTTGTCATTTCGAGAAATTGCTTTTAACAGATGTGTTTGAATTGTTTGATCATCGAATTTTCGTAAACTGTGTAACTTTTAGTTGGCTTTTTACCAGAGGTACGATCATGAATAGTTGGACTTTAAAAAAAAAATCTTTTTGGCATGTAATAGCCTATTCTATGTTTGCTATTGGATATACAAATTTTTCTACCGCTTTTTTGTTATTTATAGTCTGCTTATAGCAGGGACGGGCAACTTTTCCAGTCGACGGGGCGGATATGGGAAAATGGAGCTGTTGGTGGGCCGGATACCTGAATCGATAGACTAATCTCGTATTTATCCACCTATACGAGGAATAAATCGCAATTTATGTATGAAGCATAGAGACGAAAAACAGTATTTAATGAATTTATTAATGTAATGTACTTCAACAGCTGTTAAAGTCTGTGAAGACATCTGTGGTCGATTAAAGTTGTCAATCAAGTTCTTTGAACTCTGGCAGCATGTCGGCCTGTTGGGCGTAGAAACTCTTGGAAGCATGTGACTGTCAGTTAGCAGTTAATCTGGTAATGTCCATGGTCGAAAATGTTCGCTGGCAAATGTATGTAGACTCGCGGGCCGCTCAAAATGCCGTCGCGGGACGGATCCGGCCCACAGGCTGTATGTTGGCCGCTCCTGGCTTATAGCCTACCGCCTGAATCGATGTGTAAATTGGAAATTATATATTTATTTAAAGGTTTTATGGACCTAGCAATGAAAACACTCTTCGATCACTCATGACAGAATGATAACTGTTGATCTTTGCATGATTTAATATTCTTTCTCTCTATAGAGAACCGTACATATTACATTATAAGCTCTAAAATATAAAAAATACACGAAAGCTACAGCTTGGACTGTAATTATCTTGACAACCGCCAAGGTTGTTATGGAAAAGGTAAAGGGGAAGAAGAAGGATAAAAGTAGAGCCCAAGAAAATGGTCGGTGTTTGTATATTTTGTGATAGTTCTTATGCCGTTAGTGTTTAAATTTCCTTATCATTTATAGTTCCTCTTAATGACATCATCAAGTCTGGAGAAGGGGAAGAATTGCAAGTAAGTTGATCAATATGAATTGGCAGGTCCATTTTGATATATGGATACCGGTATATGGGATTTCAACTGCTAAGCTCCATGCTACCAGATGGAATGGCTAGTAATATGACTAGGACGGCCAAGACAGACATTTCATTGTAACTTCGGAGAATAGTAAAGTTACCACATTATTGGTAATTCGTCTATCAGTCCTGATACTTGAAAATAGGGCCATAAACTGTTAAAACTGAGGAAAATTACTATATTATGAATGCGAGACATTCTATATCACTAGAGCAGAGTTGAATACAGTGGATTGAACCGGATTAAACTGAACAGTTAACATTATGACTTGGACTCGGACTCGAGTCAAAACACTATGACTTGGAGTTAACCCTCTACTAGCTGACTTGTGGACTCGGACTTGACTCGGTGGTGAATTGAAAATAACCCGACTTGAGTCGAGTCGAAAATATAAAAGTGAGATTGACATGTGACTCGGAACCTTGTGAGTTGGCCACAACCCTGCCATAGTCCAAAGTAAGTAGTTTAGCCTAATTAAATGTTAAGTAGAGTAGCCTAAGTAGTGCAAGTTAGCGAAACCTACTAGAAGTAGTCTATTTGTTACTGGCCAGTGACGACGTCTGAATATAATAATACTTATGTAAAATTGATGTTGAATTACTTCCAGCTCGGTAGTCCTCAAGTCAAGAAAAGGAAGGCACGAAAAAATGAGGTAAATCCCGAGATCGCGTCCTCATCATTCGCATCCGCCGGAAGTCAATCCAGCGTTAGACAAGGTACAGTCTTACACTCTCCAATGCCAGTGACAAAATGAATTTCAGTACGGTAACTTTCAGATGCGTGGACCGTTAGCGAGAACGTTCAGGCTAACGAGAAAACCACGGCCAAGAAACAGCCTGTTCCGAAAGTCTCAGATCAGATGAAAGGGATTTCAAATCCGGCTCTAGTGCTTAATGACGAAGGACAGCTGCCGGGAAGTGTCACTGACTTAAAGGTACAGAAACTGTTTGTATGTATTGTGTCTGATGATAAGTGTGTCCGATTGTATATGATTTATGAACCGTTGATGTCACTTTTTAAATTTAAATGCTATTAAACATTTGTCTCAGATTATCAAATGTCATTAATATTATGGTACTTATTTGCAGCTACAGTACATCGGTACTGCACCTCTGTTCTCGCAGACTAGAAACCTTAGGTACGATTCCCGCTGGCTGTCCCCTAAAGCTCACTAGCGAGCAAAACCGTCGCCGTTGCCTAGCCCAGAAAGACGGGCGTAGTACTTTTGCCAAATCATGGTCCCATGTGGTAACCCCACACACAGCAGACACCAAAAGATCCTCTCATGATAATTGTTTGCGATAGCTGCTTGATAACAGTGGCTTTGCTAACTGGAGATGATCTGGTGCTTCTGTGACTACTTTTGGGAGTAGTCCCACTATTCTTAATCGACGCCCTGACATGACGCGGTCCCGAAATCTCAATTTTCGACATTGTCCGAACTTCATCGCCTGGTCATCTCATTTTTGTAGGAATCCAGCATGGACGTCGCACCATTGCCCCCTCCGACTAGCAACACGGTCATAGACAACGACGAAAAAGTTTCCGATTCTAAAGGGACGCAACCCAAGATGTCGTCCGCAGACGAAAACCAAAAATCCGCATTCCGTCGAGCTTTCGGAAGAATAAATGGTAAATCGAAATATGAAGGAACAGAGGACAAGGAAAACTCTAAGCGTCCCGCTACGGCGCCTGGCCAGCGATTGCCGTTTCCCGACCAACTCACCGGGAGTCTGCCGCAACTAAAGAGACCCGCCAGCGCCATGACGGACGGTGGAAGATCTAAAAAATCGAAATCGGCTCAAATGGACGTGACAAGTATGCCTCTTTATTTATTTTACAAATAGTTCAGCAGGTACTTGATGGTTTTTATAAGCAGGAACAGAAAATCTGTGTATGTATTCAATTTTAGACAAGCTTCTGGGGGTACAGAACTTAGATGTTGCAACAGAAAATATCTTCATATTACCCAATTTATGCCGTTTTATGCTTTTCGAATGAGTCATGTCATTAGTGAACATCGGTAAATGCTGTCTTTCTACATTTCAAATTCGGTTAACCCCATTTAGTAACGTTTGCTCCTAATAATACGGATTTTGTGAGGTAAAATACAGTTTTGGGATATCCTTGCGTCACATTTATGGGCGAAACTGTCCGAAAAAATACAGTAACTCAATGTATTTTCCAAAATTGCACCAATTTGTAATGGCAGTGTCATTACCCATTTTGCGTTCTTAGACATGAAGATGCACCCTGCAATTTCCAAGGTCGCCACCCGCGATCAACTGCTTAACATATGTGACAAAATCTACTTGAAACTACTTAATTGTGATTGAGTGGAAATTTATGGCGTTACTTCTACCTGTACTAATTGATAACAACGTTGACTGCATTTATCAGTGATTACTTCTGAAAAAGTATCCGCGGTAAGTTAACTCTGCTGTTATCATTTTCAGAATCAATGCCCGCTCTACGCGAAAATTCCTTCAACGTGAGCGCTCGGTCGTTGAAAGACCCGCCGGAACAGACTCACAAGGCGGTCGCGTATGTGCCATACGTACACGCCAGAAACACCCTCTCTCGCGTGATCGAAGACATGAGAAGCATGAAGATGAACCATCTGTCGATCGTCATGCAGATCGAGGACCAGTACAAGGGAATCGAAATCGAATCAAGGGTGAGCTTTATACTCGCGTTATTGTAATGGTGCCAAAAGTTTGACGTCATGTTTTTCAAGGAACAATTTAACGCCTACGTCGTGTCTCTTCAAGAAGAACAGAGAAACAAGATTAACATGTTCAAGCAGACCATCGAAGACCATAACGCAGAGATTAAGGAACGTAACAAATATTGGAATGATACCTTACAGGTAAGGAATGGTTTGAGCGTCTTGCAGAGACTTGTATTTGAAACAATGCGTGTAAAATTAGATTTGCTTCGACCGTCTTATGGTGTTGTCACTTGTCATAACATGGTTTCGCTGCCAGTTCTCATCTTGATCATTGCAATATAAGGTGAGTCACTGGGATATCTCACTGTCCTGACGTGATTCCAGTGTTAAAGCCGTCAAGTCTGATATTTGCGAGATATCCGATTAAACTTTTCAAAATTGGTTGGTATTTCGTGGGAGCGAGGTAGAATTAGTGTATAACTCGTTTGTGCGTGCTTCGTTCTGTGTAAAATGGAAGGTGAAATGTCTAGAGTAGTGTTGGAACAAATCTTCATCAATATGGGTTTTTGATTTGGATTTTTCACTTTGGTCCTAGCTTAGCTTTGAAGAGATTTCACTTTTTAAGAGATATCAGTTGTCAAGTTTTTCCCATCGCCAATAAAGACAGAGGGACCATCAAAACCACGTGACCGCTGAGCGTTAACTTCTTGCCACTGTTTTTTGTGCTACAAACGTGCCAGTCTAACCCCGGAAAGAAAATACCATCGTTATGTTCCAGCGTCTCTCACGTTGACAATTCATTTTCACCGTGTTTTTTCAGAGCATGAGCAAACGGAACAAGCAACTTTTGCAGCATAAGAGAGCGCTCTTTTTAGCGAGGCAAGAGGACGCGCAAAAATTCGAAAAGGAGAGAAATGAACTGCAAGCTCGGCTGGCGGAACAGGAGTCCAAACTTAGACAGGGTATGTCTTGTCGACGGAAATTGCTTTCTGTATTACCTTGAACAGATACACACCTTGAAATAAACCACTTTATATTATGACTGTGCTTTACGTACAATGTACGTTTTCAAGATCCTTCAAATAATTTCAGGGCCTATCCTGATAAATCAATCTGTGCAAGGAACATGTTTGTGGAGAAATTCCAATTTTAAATCTGTGCGGCCATCGAACCTGTAGGTGGAGATACTAGTTGAAAAGACTATAATCACGAAACTATCCATAATTATGCTCATTTCGTAGATAAATATTTTTAACAAAATTTATTCAATATATCGAATGTAACTTTTGGCGGTATTCAAGGTTATGTATAGTCCATCATAAATTTTGTTGATAAAAAATTTCGTCATCAGCATTAGCAATTCCTAATGAGACGGTTGCCCGTGCAACTGCTGAAAAGCCATGGTTTTATCACGGTAGTTATAACTGAAAGACTTTTCAAAGCGGTTCATAGATCCAGTGTATATATAAGCAATGTATGAATGATAGATTACAGCTTCTTGGATGAGTATGAACTCAAAAATTTTTCAACGTCCATTATATTGTGTGTCTACTTGTGAAATGGTGTCGGCATGCGATCAGGTAGTTTACACATCTCTACCATCAAAATATTTGGCTGTAACTGTGGATTCGAAATGACGTGTAATCAATAGCTCTTCCAGGACAATGCAAACACCGCTCGTATTCAGCCTTTTGTGTACAGTTGTCTTGAGAGAATTGAAGTGTGCGCTATTGACAATGCTCCATTCCGAATGGGTTGAATTGGGAATTTATGTGTTCTATCACACATGCTGACGTATTTGTCAATATGTCAGCAAATATTTGTGACATGGGCTGACTTGGATGGTTATTTTCTTTGCTACGTTAGGTGGAACACACTATCTGGTTGGATTAAAATAAAGTCTTCTAGGAACCAACCAGCAGGCTTATAATTCAAACTCTTGGCTGATAGATGATCCTAAGTGCAATACTTTGAACGTCACTTGAAAATGTCTTGATGGATTTGTTCATACAATCTTCCATAATGACTTGTTATCTGTCCTGAAGTGCTTGTGATAGCTGTGATATAACTACTGAGCTGTATACAGTGTTTAGGGATCAATCCATGCCTTACATTTGATTATAGGACTCATTAATTAGCTAAGGAAATTTTGAAAACAACATTGACAAGTTGCTCTTATTAAATATAAGACAGATCTCGCGGGGATAAATGACGTCAACAGAATACTCTGTCATATACCCCTTTGATTACGTTATATGTTTATTGCGTAACGCTGCAACCGAATATGACGTTATTCGTTGATAATAACCCATTCTTGAAGTCATTATACTTTCAATTGTAGTGGAAAGTGGTAAACTGGTGTTAACCGACCCAGAACCGTTGGATGCGCGACCTCAAATTGTTGAAGCCGTTCCTGTTGGGGCTGCCGTTGCCGTTGCTGCGAGAAATAAAGAGAAAGGTGGGGGTTTATAAGCCATTTATCGCGTGAAGGTTGATCTGTATATCTAAGTGTTATTGCATAACTACCATCCCAGTCTAGCTAACCAAGGTACCACTACCACTACAGTGGCACAGTACTTTTCAAGCCTATTTAAGGTAGCTTCAGGAAGCGTTGCTGTGTACGGTAACTCCATCTCAAGTAACGCCATGCTTATATCTATTGACTTATCAAAGGCCAATTTTATGGACAATGTTTACATCTGCACTAGGCGTGAAATGTGATTGATTTCAATCAAGCTTAAATGTTTCAGCCATTTTCCAACATCAGCCCTTGAAATACTCGAAAAATACTACACCCCAAAACCATCCTATGATATAGTAAATGTTTATGGCAAATATGTCACTCTGCTACATCGTGTGATAAGTAGGTTACATTAAAGATTCATCGCGAGGTGTCAAAACACCTTTTTTATGAATAATTCTGTTCGATAATCCTCTTATCATAGTTGCCGTTGAAATAGACTGTTGCATAGTTATAATGCTACAATCTGTAAAATGGGTCATAAATTTTGAACAGGAATCACCATAAATTGCCCGATGATTGCCATCGATCCGAAAAGGAAACGGGTCGTGTAACAGGGTTGCGCGCAACAGTTTGAGTACACAAATTGAGAGCGAGTATTAATTGCAATGACTGGAGTTGATTTTTAGAGTAGTATTGTTTTATCAACGAGACATATCGTAAAATCCTCTTTTACCATCCTTGGTGCATTCAGTGCAAAGTTACGTATATTTGTTGAGATGTCATTCCTGTGAATTAATTTCTTCGCAGCATTACGGTATCATAAAAGGCTGTATCATGGTTGTGGAAATAAAAACAGATATTACATATTCGATGATCACGAGCTGCCGTTGTTTTGTGTGTATTCTCCAAACATACATAATTTCAACTGTCTTACTATATGTGACGCCATAATGTCGGGTACTCGGAATTGAATCAGTCCTTGGGTCCACAATTCTGCCCAGCCCAAGTCGTAATGGAAATTCCGTAAGATTTCACAGGTGCAAATAGTAGTGCGAGTCCTCAGCATCACCACAACTTATTCCAGATTTCACGGGAGAAGAAGTTGAAAAATGGAAAGGCCGGTACGAGAAGGAACGCGAAGAGCGTTTGGAGCAAGAGCGCAAGCAGGAGAGAGAGATGCGGCAAGTGAAAGCGATCTTGGCGTCGAAAGGCGCCTCTACGTCACAGGAGAGAGACGTTTACGAAGGAAAAGTCAAGGAGATAGCCAAGGTGATTGTCGAGCGGGCTTCATGCGCGCGATTCTCGACTACGGCTGGCCAAAACCGAGTGTTCTAGTATCAGAATGTAGCCTACTTACCACTAAGGATGGGCACAAGGATGTTGTGACCAAGTCACAAGGTTCCAGTCACTGATCAATCTCACTTTTATAGTTTTGACTCGAGTCAAGTCGAGTCATTTTCAATTCACCACCGAGTCAAGTCCGAGTCCAAGTGATTGTGTTGACTGTTCAGTTTCGAGGTCAAGTCATGTGAAACTTACTTTTTACAACCCTGTTTGCTGATATGGAATGCTACACATTCATAATAGACCAATTTACCTCACTGAACAGTTTCTGGTAGCATTTTCAAGTACCATTGCCGATCGACGAAATACCAACAGTATGGTGGCTTTACTGTTCCTCGAAATTAGCCTACATGAGATCCCTGTCTTGGTAGCCCCTGTCTCGAGTCATTATGACTTGGTCCGAGTCATGCGCAATGACTAGAGTACAAGTCGAGTCAACACACAGATGGTTTCAGGTCGAATCATTTTCCGTGTTTCAAGAGAACGATTCGAGTCGAGTCGATTCACCAAAAAATCACGACTCGAGTCATTACAACCCGGGACTCTAGTACTGGAATCTGAATCGAGTTTTAGTGAGTGATTTTTTTAGCACTGAAATCATTCGCGCCTTACCATAGAGAGTTAATTTAGCAACGAGAACCGTAGTCTCTATTCTATTTTCCACTGATTAAGGCTGTAAAACCTCGATCAGTCCACACCAAACATGTAGTACTAAGCTACCCACATTAGTGGAAATGACATGACTGTAAAGTCTGATCAGTCCGCAGCGTTGTCAGAAAGTGTAATGAAATATGTTCCGAAAAATGTCATACCATGAATTTTCACAGCATTATGTTTTTTGGGGCTGAGATACGTCGTGGTTTATAGACTAGAGCGGATTAAGTTCTGGAATCGTTGTGCGCAGTCTTGCAAGATTTTCAATCGTTACCTGGGCCAGAACTGCCATTAAATTTGTGACTTTTTCTCACGAGCGACAGTGCTGATATTCTATTCTGTTATAATTGATCGTTACGCCCCATCTCTTCCAGGAGTTGACGAAAGTGCAGATGGAATACGCGACAACTTCTGCGTTCCTGCAGAGTCTAATGGCGTCGCTGAGCGACGAGCAATTTCTAGCCGCGAAAAAGAAGATCAAGGAAGACAGGTGCTTTTCTACACGTTCTGGCGCTGGTTTCACTTTCACGACGATGGGTTCGCTTTTCGCAGGGCGATAACGCGGGAGGAACAAGCGCGTTTGCAAGGAGAGATTTCCGAGTGGCAGGAAGAATGGCGTAAGTCTCACGGCGGGAAGCTTCCGGATGAAGAGCAGAAGTGAGTTGCTTTGAAGGAATGATTTTCCATCTCTAAATCTGTTCATCGGCCTGTAATAAAATCAATTTCTTTGCTCTTGTGTCTCGTTCGTCGGGCGTAGAGAAGTGGCATAGTCTGGTTTCCTAGAAGTCACGGGCAGCGTTTGATTCTTCAATTGGTCAGCATCTAATGAACAATTCACTACGTTCCGGTAATTGCTTTGATGCTGTGATCACTGTGAATTTTAACAGCAGACATTCATTCCATTTATCTGCATTGGAGTCAATGAACGTTAAATTTTTCATTAATGTCTACTGCTATGTGTATGTTCGACATTTTTTCGGTGTATCATAAAATTTGAATCTCACTTGTTTTCTTTGTAATGATTAGCGGTGCAGCATATTTCGTCTAGCGCTTTTTATGGTTTTACTTGGTTTTAGTAAATGTGATTGTGCTGTCAACTTCTGGTAAGGGACACACGAAACCTTGACATTTTCGTGCACAAAATCTGGGTTCCTAGCAAACTAATGAGGCCTTTTTCACTGAATGTTTCTTTTATTTTCAGACCGGACTCTGTGAAAGAGCTCGACACTCAGTTGGCCGAAGCTGAATCGATGCTTTCAAATCTTGACAAGCAAGACTCGGCGCTGGACATGTTGAAGGAAGGCAGAACCCCTCAAAGCAAAGGCGAAGTGCCGGAACCTGTCGTGACCACTGTAAGTTGTGAGGACCCGAGTATTCCAGTGTCGCGTCTTATGACGTTATCTTTCAGATCGAGATAAGGGACCCGAATCTGGTTCGGGAGCTGGAATCCGCCAAGTTTGACGTCATGAATCTCGAAGAGAAATTGAAATCGTCGGCGGGGGACGCCATTAGAATATCGGGTACTTGCACTTTTGCTGGAACTTTGTCGGCAACTCAAAGAATACTACGGTCGATCGGTCGAACCCTACGTTACGGCCTGCTTTACCTGTTATAGTAAAGCCCCTTCATGCAGTCTCAGTTTCAGTATTCGATTAGTATTCAAGTATTCAAAGAAGACTATTTTTTGATGCGATTGTTGATATACAATGTTCTTTCCAATCCTCTACTAGTTGCTGACGATTACCCCTGACGAGTGTCAGCCGAATATATTCTGGTTTATTTCAATATGAATGCACTATTCAATTGTATATTGAAGTTCTGTGCCTCCAAGAAGCTCTTCGAAGAAGACTATGGTGATACATTCCAGCCTGCTTTACCTGGGATAGTATGACTCTTCAATGATGAGTCTTCTTGCAATCTAAGATCGAGTGTTCAGCTGTTCACATACTATCTCCATTGCAAATGGAAATTTTAAATAGATTTAGAAGTTAGGAACGTTTTTCTTTGCATGTGTGGTGATATCGATTTCATTGTCAATGAGAACTTTGCTTTCGTTACAAAGCTGTAAGTGGTAAAGAGCTTTCAATACCACATCCATTGCAATGAGACATATATTAAACTCGAAGACTTTTGGGATGCCCGATTTTCAAGAGTTATCGGCACATTAACGGGATATAAACAGATTCGAAAGCAATACCAATAAGGTAGAGTATAACCTAACAATCAAAATTAGACGTCACGTCATACTCTACCTTATTGCTTTTGCTTTTGAATAAGTTCATATCCCGATTGTGTGCCGATAACTCTTGAAAAGCGTCACCCGAAAAGTGTGCGAGTTTAATAAATGTTCTATTGCAATGGATGTTGTGTTGAAAGCTGTGAGTGTTGCACCAAACTGTTTAAAAGTAGTCTACAGCTCGTGACCAGCTCGCATGAATTTGAAGAATGCTTATAAAACCACATTCAGCAACGTTTGGACGAACCACTTTGGCTTGTAGTGACTTCATAAAACCGCATTCACCTAACACGTGTAATCTAAGTAAAACAAATTTCTCATTACATCGCAGTGTCCAATGTTTGGTTCCTGCCTGCTATATTTGTTTTGAAGTCGACCTTGTTCAGAACCAAAGCTGTAACCCGGCAGCTAATGTGGGGCCATTAGGAGTGCAGCATCCGGCCTCGAAACCGATTTATCACCGCACGCGCTTGCTTCAGATCTCGAGAACGAAAACGGCGACCTTCGAGCCCAATTGATTGAGCACGAGAAACTTTTATCCGATCGGTCTGTCGTCTCTACTGTGGCGCTTGGCGCTGTCGCCGCGGATCAAAGCGACGATTTGGACGAGGCAAGACGCGAGATTGAAGACCTGAAACGGCGGCTTGATGATGCGGAAGCCGGCACGGATGGAATTATTGGAGACGATGAAGATGTTTCGGTACTAATTAGTACTATCAGTTAAATTAGTTGTCACAATTAGCAATACTTGTAAATGGTGCCAAGTCGGCATATACATATTTTACCATTCTTGTGTCTTCCCTCAGCTGACTCCAGCGTCGTTCCCACGTGTCATACTGTATGCTAAATTAGAAGCTCGTAGGTGGCCAGTAACTAAGTACATCTACTTGATTTGTGTACTCGAGTAGGTTTTGCCTGCTGGTAATACTTAGTGTTTTGTTTTTGGAGTACTACCATTTCTATCCAACAGATTCTCAGGCATGACTGCTCACGGTTAGTTTTTGTTAAGTAGAGTGTAGTTTTGGGATGTACTCGTGTCACTATTACGAGTGTAATCTTTGTGATAAACCGGGGTGAAGAACCACCGTACTTGTAGAGAGTGGCCGCATTTTGATTTGATGCTAAACGTATGCGACCCTTCCACCGAATCTACTTTTTAAACTACTCGTTTGAGTGCTTTTTAAATCTTCAATTTCTACTTCTACTAGAAATCGTTTTGATTTGCCTTTAAAATAAGTAATTCTACTTGTAATTGAGTCGAGAAGTTACTGTGTCACCTCAACTTCTACTTGAAAAGCAACACATACCGTTTTGACTACCTCTGGCCGCACTCCATTCAAAACGTGCGCAACATTTTCTCTGTGGGTCCCATGTCACACACCATCGATCCAAACGTCGATTGCCCGGTTTCAGGAACTGATGAAGAAATTGGAAGATTGCCGCGATCAGATCGACCGTCTCGACGGCGAGCTTCAAACAGAGAGGACGAAATCGAACGATTTACTTTCCGACAACGCCATGCTGCGGTCTGATCTCAAGCGTATGCAGGACGAGCTCGGTAACAGCGAGAAGGAAATGAACGCTAGGGTCGTTATGGCGACGGCTCTACTCACCGCCAATCTCAAGGACAAAGACCAGGAGCTGGCCGAGTACAATGTTAGTGACGGATTGATGGATATGCGTATTGCGTGTCTCTTGATGAAGATCTTAGATAAGAGGAATTTCGGCACCTTTGTTTCATTCGTTTGTTTATTTAGAAATATCGGCTCAGAACGCCACAAGATTGGCGGTGTCAAAACAAATTGCAGTTGTCTTTTAAATCAGACGCCCACCCAGGGCTGTAACCAAGTCACAAGTCAATCTCACTTTTATAGTTTTGACTCGAGTCAAGTTGAGTGAGTTGAGTTGATAATGTGGTTACTTTACTATTCTTCGAAATTACAATGAAATGTTGGTCTTGGCCATTTGAGTCTCGAGTCATATGACTTGGTCCAAGTCATGCACAATGACTCGAGTCCAAGTCGAGTCAATACACAGATTGACTCGAGTCGAGTCGTTTCCGTATTTCGAGAAAATAACTCGAGTCAAGTCCAGTCATCAGAAAATCGTGACTCGAGTCGAGTCATTACAGCCCTGCACCCACCCTCACCTAGGATATTAAAATAACAGGCACACACAATGAAGCACAAGTAGTATAAGATAACGACCAAGAACTGAGCCCAATGATTAGAGCACTCGAATTCTATTCGAGCAGTGAGAGCGAATTTTCTCAAGTACCGAATTTAAACGCTTTTTTGTGACTCCGACTTTTTTGTTTTTGCAAGGAAAATTAGTGATTTGATAATTCATCGATTATTATTTCCATAGTCATTTGTCGCCTGATGGATCAGCTTGCGATGCCGGGATGAATAGGTTTAGTAATGGAACAAAATCGATGCTGCATGTTTCTTTGTTCCAGGCAAAAATAGAAGCGCTTGAAAAGGCGAGACAGGCGAATCTCGACGTCGACGCCAAAACCGAAATCGAGAAGGCGAAGAAGGAGGCGAAAGTCGCCAAGACGAATTCGGAAAAGCTGAAAAAAGATATGAGCGAGTTGGAAATTCTCGTGAATTCCAAGGATGAAAAAGTGATTATTAAAACTTTGACGAATCTTTTCCCATGTTTACTGTGTTTGAAAATTTTTTGTCTGGTTTGGAAAAATCGAATACCTGGCGGGCTCGACTCCCAGGCGTGTATTTAGCTTTGCGTTGAGTATTCGAGCAACGGTTAGTATGATTTCATAACTAGCAAGTTCAAATGTGTCTCTTCCATACTATCGCAAAGAAAAAAGTGTAATTTACACTCGGCAAAATGAATGTTCTTGATACTATGCTAAGTAGGATGATTTTTTTTGACATGTCAAAATTGTAGAGTTAGGTCAAAAAATTGTTTACAAAGTCAAAGTTTTTTCGCAACCTGCATTTCGTTTTATCGTAGATGTTTGCACTGTTGATGAACTCATCATTTGACATTTTACAGCTTGTATCCTACTTTATAGGCTTGCCGGTGTGAACGGCTCATTGTCTGCTCATTGTGAATCATAAACGGTCAAATGAAACAAATAGGTCGACGTGGTGTTATGTTCAACGTACCGCAATATCCTAACTGAAGTAAGACTGCGTGGTCATGGGCATTGGTTCTTATATCAAGAATCGCATGATGAAAAATTGTGATGTAGACCAGTGCTCTTCAACCGGGGTGGTCGTACACCCTAGGGTGTACCAGAATTTGCAAAGGGTGTACCACTCGGATGGGGTGTACAGGGGTGTACCAGATCCGAATTACAATGAGCCGATGGCTATAGCTATCACAAAGGCAGGTTTATGGGTCAGTACAGGTTGACGCACTGGTTAATGAGCAATATGGTACGATGTTATCTTAAAGGTAATACTCGGGGATATCTAGAACTAGACTTCTAGATATCCCTGGGTAATACTGTACACCGCTTGTTTGTGATGTCATAAGCAAATATTTCTCCTATTCATTTAGCCGTCGGCAATAGACCAATGGTTCCGTTTGGTGTTGGAAAGTATGCAGTTAACAAACATGTGTTCAGCTATAGTGGGGGTGGGCAATTATTTGACTCCGCGGGCCAAATGAGAAGTAGAAAATACGTTGGCGGGCCGAGTGGAAATTTTTAGCTATATTATCCAGTGTGTTTCAATTTCTAAATTATATTGTTAATATATGCTGCTCAGTGTTGATGTTAGCTAATGAGAAAGTGGCGGTTAATTAATGAAATAGCTATCTGCCGTCATGATTCGAAACAATGTTAAATATGATACGTTTGTAACTCTTTTTAAACCCCTATCGACGTTCTTCTATTAAGACACTAAAACAGTTGTTCTCGAACTTATTTTAGGAACGCCCCGCTTCATGATAGTGAAAATGTTCACGCCCAATCCAACGGATGGTTTAATGCCATGGAAGGTTATAGTTGTCGATGAGGTAATTCTATAATATCAAATTTGGACAATACACAGCAATAACTATGCTATGAGCTTGGAGTAAATCGCGCGGGGCGCGAAAAAAAATACATTCAACTTCGGCTTCGCGCCTCCCTTCAGATGCTTTCGCGGCCCCCAGTTCGAGAGCCACTGCACTGAAATGTATATGGGATAGTACAAAGCTTGGTCACTTTGGTCGCTGTATTCCGAGTAGTGTGCAGCTCGAATAGCCTTGATGTTGAGCGAAGTTTGCAGTTTTCCTGAAGTTCGCCCTCTCTTGACCGAGAGATTTGTGTTTTTGTCATAATTCAAACCCTTACTTCCGCCGACATGATTGGCAAAAACTAAAATCACGGGTCTACCCCTAACTCCAGTATACAAATATTAGTGCGCTAAACCCTCTATGAATTTCAGCTTTCGATTTCCTCTTTTTGACATGAACTTTCATCCTTTATGGGTGATAGAGAGAGAGAGAGATATGATATTCTTTCTCGCCTGCACCATCGAGATGCTTTGGCGACGGAGTTGCGATACGGCCCCATAAGGTCATCTAGTCTGCGCCCCCGTTTTTTTTCTCCTCCATGCTATCTGTGATTGCTGAGCGCCTAGCAGGATAGCTGCGGATACCATTTTTCGAGTCTTTGGTATGACCCGGCCGGGGATCGAACCCACGGCCGGCCGGACGCATAACCATTACACTATCTCGCTCGCTAGGTATGATGATGATGATGAGTCATATAGCAGTCGCGAGCAATGATTGACTGGTTTTACCAACTACAGATTTGGAAACGCCTCACGTTACGATTTGAAACTCGTACCGTATAATGCGTAATGTGACAATCGCAACTAAGAAGGTTTGACCTAAACTATGGAAAGAGTGATGTCTTATGCATTTGATTGTTGCTCATACTTTGCCACAATGCCTTTATTTTGAATCTGGAGTACGCATGAAAGGTATGTAGGAAGCGTAGTCGTGACATATTAATGAACAGGCTTCAAAGCAAACGAATTGCCTGTTAAGTTGATACAGCCTAAATTTTAGTCCACGCAACATCATTAAAAAAGCAGGTTGTATGTTAAGAATTCCTAGCAACCTTTCGCGGGCCGCACAGGATGGCTTCGCGGGCCGCATTTTGCCCGCGGGCCGCACTTTGTCCAGGTCTCAGCTATAGTCATTTGTCTTTAAGTGATTTTTGAGGAAACCGCCGCGATAGCTCAGACTTCTTGAATCGGTACTTCCTACCCGGCGTTAATAAATACCGCAATGCGCATGAATGAAGTGACGTAGCCAGCCAGGGTCGAAACAGCTTCCATGTTGAAATCGAAACCCTTTTGTTTTAAAATGCCGATTTTATATCCAATCTTTCGTCATACATTTGCAATTTAGTATTTTGTTATTAGTGATGCCAATTAGCGACAATAGACTGTGTATAGCGGCATGCGATCTGAGGTTACTGACATCTCTTCCAGCCCATGTGCTACTATCGACTGTGTGTGGTGTGAGGCAGGCCTGATACGCAGTAGGCAGGTGCGCCTGCTATCATCGCTGATCTGAATTACGGCTTCTGCAGCAGTAGCTTTACTTACTTTCTCCCCAATACTGTTACATTTAGGTTGATTATCGTTCGTAATGTCATGCTGTTTTGGGGCTGACACGAAATAAATTCCAATTTGCGTGGCGGGCGGCCTAACTGGCTGCGAATAAACTCTGTGACCAAATACTATTTTATTCAAATCCAATTTTTTTTTGACGGCAATAACTCCGCTTCTACTGGTTGGAATTGAATCAAATTTAAAGAACATCATTTTTATAGACAACAGAAAAATTTCACATTATTCGTTATTTATTTTTATGTAATAAATAGAAACTTTCTTATCCCGTAGCCATGCGGCTACTGGTTGGAATTGAACCAAATTTGGTGTGTAGGCTTAAGTTACGTAACCTAACAATTTTATCAAGTAGCCAGTACGATTTGAGAAAAAAAAGTCATTTTTGAAGACCCCTAATGAACAGGGGTGTACGAGTTTTGAGCAAACGTTAAAAGGGTGTACCACGTCGAAAAAGGTTGAAGAGCACTGATGTAGACAACATTGTCAGTATGAAGCGACATGGCGTGTCACCAGCAGTGTACGCACAACTTCAGTGTCACCAGCCAACAACTGCTGCTGTTGAATGTTCTTACTCCATTCTTGGCAAGCTACTTAGTAAGGAAAGACACTTCCTACCCGAGAATGTAGGAAAGCATCTTTCGTTGTACTACAAAAATTTTCAATTATTTCCACCATAATGCGTGATTTAACTACTGGAATCCTTCATAGGTCCAGATTTCGTTAAAATAATATTTTTTCATGTAAATATTTGTCAGTTTTCAAGTCAAAAAAGCTTTTTCAGGCCAACTACTTCGTAAGAACAGACACTTCCAACCAGTAATGAAGATAAGTAGTAGCCTACAGCTCTCACATCATGTGCGAAAACACCTAATTTTCCTACATGAGGTCAAAATTTTGTCAAACTCAAGTGTTTAAGGTAAAAAATGTCAAAATTTTGATTTTTTAGGTCACAATCTGTCGTTTTTAGGTAAAAAATCGCCCTAATGATGAGACCTTACGCAGTTTCAAGGATTCTATGCTATGAAGATAGATTCGAAACAGTAATTCCCTCCCATAAAGCAGTTATTTGTTGAAAGGGGTGTATGATTTTGGTACTTGAATACATCGAATCAATCGCGACGAGCCATAGTTATGTGCCTGCCAATGTAGCAATGCAACTGTCAAGTCTGTTCCAGGTGAAAACTATGGAGGAAAAGGCAGCATCGCAGAAGGCCTTGGAAACGAGTCTGCGTAACGACTTGGAGGCCGCCAAGAAAGAGAAACTGAAAGTCATCAAAGAATGCGAATCCAAATTCACGGAAAAAGAAAGGAAACGGAAGATGGAAGAGGAAGAAAAAATAAAGGTGTGTCAATTTGGAACTTAAGTTTGTTTTGATATGTGCTGAGATTTTGAAACTTTTGATCGTCAGATCTTCGAGAGCAAGATACGGAAGCTGGAGGCGGCTGCCGTCGGTGGCGCGGCGATAAAAGCAGGACGAAAGTCTGGTTCCGGTGATCCTAACGCGGACAAGAAGATACAACGACTAGAGGCGCAGGTACCCGTTTTGTGACTCCTTCCCAGTGTTGGTGCGTCGCGGAGTTGGCCCCAGAGGCGGTCAGGGTTGGCAGCGTTTGCACTCAAGAAGAAGTAGAAATGTGGACGTGAATTTCTACTCGATTACATCATAGTGTCCTATATGGTGTCGACACAGGCAAATCTCACGCCTCAGTGAAATTGTATCATGTCACAATTTCCATTTGGCTACAGATAATTTGACGGTCATTTTTGACCGGCTTGCCGAGCATTAAATTTGGTAAAACGGGTATCAATCGAAAGCTGACTCTGCACTGATTACGAAAATATAAATTTTATTCTGCTCGTTGCCCTAGAACTCCCACAATCAGCCTCGAATTTTTCATTGTTATGGAGATTGGCATTGGGACGCAACAATGCTGTCTGGCGAGACGAGAGAGAAGCTCAAGAGAAAAAGCGCCAGACAGCATTGTTCAGCATTGTTACGTCCCAATGCCAATCTCCATAACAATGAAAAATTCCAGGCTGATTGTGGGAGTTCTAGGGCCACGAGCGGAATAAAATTTATATTTTCGTAATCAGTGCAGAGTCAGCTTTCGATTGATACCCGTTTTACCAAATTTAATGCTCGGCAAGCCGGTCAAAAATGACCGTCAAATTGTCTGTAGCCAAATGGAAATTGTGACGTGATACAATTTCACTGAGGCGTGAGATTTGCCTGTGTCGACACCATATAGGACAATATGATTACACGTTGATGCAATTTTTGAGACATGTCAAAGTGGTGTCAAGAGGTAGACTTGGTCGAGGGGTCGCATACTCTTAGCATTTGATCGGACGTGGTTACTCTCGAAATTGAAAGATGTATATTTGCAAGTAACTTTAAATTACTAATGATTAGTGCAATTTTTTTATCTAAAAAACAGAAGGTTTTGACCTACTACGTTTTTTTACCATAAAAAACTTGATTTTTTTTTTACGCAATTTCGCCCTCATGTATGTAAATTAGGTGTTTCGTGCATAATGTTAGAATTGTACTACTAATCTTCATTTGTGGTTGGAACTGTCTGTTCTAGCGAGGTAGTTTGGCCTGAAAAAACTTTTTTGACTGACAAATTTTTACATGAACACAATGCGCAGACAATGGTCCGTCTACAGCGGTAGGCCTATAAAGTAAGCTGCAAGCTGTGAAATGTCAAATGACAAGTTCACTGACAGCGCAAACGTCTGCGACACAAACGAAATGCAGGTCGCAAAAAAAATTCCACTTTGTAAACAATCTTTTGTCCTGACGCTACAATTTTGCAAAAAATCTTGACTTTTTTTGACATGTCATAAAAATCGCCCTACTAATGATCCTACAAATACGTAGATTTTAGAATCTTATTAAATATATCCAGTTACGACAATACGTCGGCTATTTCACATGGTTGCCATCACTATTTTACTCGCAATTTTGATGCATACTTATCACAAAACTACTTTGTAACTTCCAGAACCCAAACGGTGAAACTTGGTAGTTCTAATTACAAACTCTTCGAGTAGAAATGGAAGAATTCCGAAAACATAATCAATTGAGTAGGTAGTCCAGGTAGGCAAAGCCTTGAGCACTCAAAAGAGTAGAAGTACTCCTGTACTGACAAACCCACCTTTGGAAATGGCTGGCCCGCGTTTCCAACTCATTGCCTCTGGTCAGTTGTATTCAGTTTTTGCCAAACAAGAATGGTTCTGATTTTGGCGCAATTGAACATTCGAGTGGTGACAAATGTTTTTGCAGCATTTTGAGGCCGTATTTTACCAGTATCGCATCGTCCAATTGAGTACGTGTACAAATGCGTTTGCCCTTTGCAGATGACTCAGATGAAACAGCAGAGGCTAGACGATCAAAACCGCATCAAGGAACTCGACCGTGAATTGAAGGAGAGTAGGGCTGCCGCCAAAGGGGCCCCTGTTGATAAGGATAAGAAGGCTGCTGATAAGAAGATGAAGGTGATTTTTTTGATAATGTTTACACCAGTTGATAAGCTATATACAATTTCCATATTGGTGTGCTTCACTTGTAAGGAGATGATAGGATAGGGTGAGGTGAGGTGTATAGTTGCAGAGTAAAGAAGTAAAGGAGGATAGGAGAGTAAAAGAGGATATTGTAGTTCCACACGGAGGTGTAGTCAGAATCAGTCAGAGTTTAGTAAGGGCTCTTGGTCTTTCAAACCACAAGTTTTCATGTCTTCCCACTCCACCTCTACCACGAAATTTGAAACTATTTGGACCTTTTCAGTATTGTGCTGTATCAATGCGAGGGATAACCTTCCGAGAATGGTGGTATGATGCTCAAGGTGGAACAAGGTCGCACCCTATTAATCATGGTGGATATTGTAGTTTCACGCCAGTGCGTAGTCTCAGTCAGGCTTTTGATATTTTTCGCTGGATTAATGCCGCGTCTTCGAGTTCCTGTTTGGAGGGGAATGGCACCCGCACTGTCATTTGAAACACGATTTCAAAGGATTTGTGTATATTAACCCCCAAAGCGACACACACAACACGTCAATGGATTGTCCATATAGGGCAGTGGTTCTCAACCGGGGGTCCGCGAAGCATTTTCAGGGGGTCTGCGAAACCTCTAAATTTGAAAAAATGAATAATAACCTAATTTGTATTTTTTTAATTAGAGAAAGCATGAGACAGTTTCGCTTCATAATTGTTAAAACCTCAGGACTCACATCATTAGAATAGTCGTCGAATATACAATCTCCTTCTGTGAAAACTCCCTTTGACAAATTTCTCCCAATGAGGGGATTGAAACCTCGTCACGAAATCCATTTTCTCCTGCGATATACAATACCACTATTGCAGAATAACTTCAAGATGAGATGCTAGATAGAAATGACTAGGCTGGACGTTATAAGTTCATTAAATATTCTGTTTCTCAATTTTGGTGTAATAGATGTTGCCATCATACCAAAATGTGTCACCGGAAGCGTCACGCTTATTACATTGGCCAGAACTTATCTTTATGGAAATATTTCGGCACTCGTTCAAATCAAATCAAAGGCGGGGATTTCCAAGACAATAAATACAGATGCAAAAGTCACTTCGAAATAATAGAAGTCTGCCCAATTTTTACACATAGTATGATGTTATTTTTACGAAAACTCATTTTGTGGCTGCTTCCCACAAGCCTATACAGCTAATATTTGCGCAAAATAGACGACGGTTGCATGATAATTGTGCTAATTTTGAAGGAATACTTGAGCGTCCAAAAGGGGTCCCAAATACAAAAAGGTTGAGAAACACTGATATAGGGGATGGAATCGTGATGCGGCACGTTCGCCAGTAGCGCTACAGCGCGCAAGGTATTTTTATTCAGCACAGTGTCTCGCACCATTTCTAACCCTACTGAGTGCTTTACGCGGGAATGCATTGAATTTTTATAACCCGCGTGCTGGCGCTCTACAGCATAAGGACGATTATCATGATTTATCACGACATTATACTTACTTGTAAGGCGATACTATGATTGATGCATATTTCTCGCCTGGATTCAAATATTTCTATCAATGCATCAAGTTACAGCCGACCTTGGCGCTACGTGCGGTTGAATGTAAGGCGTTGAAATATTATGCTCCGCCCTGACAAATACGTGACGAAGCAGCTATTTCTGCGCGTTTTGCGCGCAGTACATATTTTGGTGAAGCCCGTATTTAGTAAGTTTGTCCGTTTCCGGATCAAGCGCGTAGCCGAGACGGAGGCCAGTCATTATATTACTCACGACTGAAATAGGGTGATATTTCAAGCAAAATTCTAGATAATGATAAAATCTTCGACTGCTTAAGTTTTATCTCGTTTTTCTGTCCGTGTGTCATTCCGGCAGTCGCCTTCGCGCAGAGGTTGTTGCAATTCACGTAATTTTCATCGAACACCTTGGAATTACTGTTCAATTGTGCTATTTCATGAAAATCATATTGAACTGAACCCGAATATTGTCGGCGGACACTCGTCAGCGATAATAATCGTCGGCAAATACGGTAGAGAATTGAACAGAACATCGTATACCTACAAGCGTATCAATGATACACGATGTTCTTTCCAATTCTCTGCTAGTTGCCGATGATAGCCCCTGACGAGCGTCAGTCGAAAATATGCGGGTTCATTTCAATATGAATACGTATACTATTCAATTGTATGCTGTGCTGAAGTTCTGTATATCCAAGGGTCTCTTCGAATATTTCAGAAAAATGTTCACGGTGTATAATACCTTGGGAGATTGGTATGCGTTCGCACTGTCCCTAGTATTTCTCCATATGTTTTTCTCATTCGCGCCGAAAAGAGTATTTTCTGTAGTATTCACGCCGTTAGATGGGTGCTGCGCGGCTTAGTTGCACAAAGCGAAAGTTCCCCAGCACTTAGCAGTATTGACAGCCGCCATTTTCTTTCCCGCTATCTCTCTTATCTCACTGGAAAATAACTCGCAAATGCGATAACGGTAATCTGCCAATAGCCGTTCAATTTGCCCATCTACTTTTACGCTGTAATAATATCGAGCAATGACGTAACGCCGCAATTTACACGGGTGCCGGGCGATCAAAGGCAGTTCGCGCCGCCGATGTGACTCTCGATTACCGAGAATCGACGGCTGTGCCGAGCCGGGGTTGGCGCCGCCGTAGCCCGCTGACACTCGGCGTATTGAGAAGCTCTCGGAGGATATGGCGTTCGGATTTCGTCAAGTTTTATCGGCTTCTTTTTACTTCAAACTCTGCAGATCTAGGGCACGGTATGCGGACCCATTGTGTATACACGGTGTTGTGTCAGAGGTTTTCGGTAACACAGTACTTCTACAATTTCCTACTACTCCAAGGACTACACGAGTCGGTGTATATGCCGCAAAAATACCAAGGACAAAAATACAACGTCCTACTCCAATTCCTTGCGCTTCTGCTCGAACATATTTCAGGCTAAGCTACTTTTGGACAATTTGGATTTGAAAAGTTAGGATGTAGTTTTACCAGTGAAATTGTGGTGATAATCGCGTGAAATAACTGCGACTCGATGTATTTACGAAGATTGTAGCAAACTAGCTATCTTTGTGTTGTCGTTAGCCGTTTAGTTGCGCTAGTCAGAAGATACATCTTTCAGTTTCGAAAATAGTCTGCTCCGATTTGATGCTAAAAGTACGCGACCCTGGACCAAATCCACTTTTGGAAAATACTTGCTTCAAGGCTCCTTTTCATATCTTTCATCTTCTCCTCCGGTCTGAAGTATGATTTTGAAATGTGTTGGTTACTGCTGCCGCTACTTGCAAGAAGTATAATCAACGAAGGTGACATTTTCGATGCATTTTTCCCGCTGCGGAAGCCTTGTAGGCTCAATTGGTCGTACCTCATCATCCAAAACCAGCGGCACAAAGTAACGCGCCTCGGTGGAAATGCCATTCATGTGAAGTGTTTAATGACCGGCAGTATATTGTCACCAAGTGCAAGGTATATTAAGTATGATTGAAAAAATACTAAATCATCTTTATGTGATGTGGGAGTAGCATTATTTTCTCTGTGGCCGCATAAAAGGTGCACAATGTACATATCAGACATGGGGTGATTACTTCATGAACGTAATCGATTGCGATTACGATTACTTCTGAATCACGCGATTACGATTACGATTACGATTACAGCAAAATCGGGAAGTAGTCGATTACGATTACGATTACATTGGAAAAGTAATCACGATTACTCACGATTACATTTATTTTGCATCGTAGTAGTTATATTGGAAGATTACGCTGGAAAGACCCAATAATATAACAACTGTCTTTAAAAAAGATGGGACATGTCCTTGTTACGTCATAATGTACCCATTTTCCATTTTATAGAGGAAAGTTTATCGCACCCAATGATTTGCATTCTTGCCAGGTCCATCACTGCCGCACCCCCAATTCCCCAATAGGTTGGGAAGCGTGGTTGTAGGGGACTCAAAAGTATTTTGTAAACCAACATAAATTATAGCGTATTTTCGAGAGATTTCATTAACTTGGAATTTTCTCTTTGAGCTTTGCAATTTAAATGTCTCTAGATAGCTTGATTTCGAAATGCATACGTCTCCCCCTCAAGAAATAAAGCATGCATAATAGGGATTTAGGCGCCAGTCAATACCGCTCCTCGACACATCAAAAGACATATGCAGTTTCGGCCAACATAAGACTCCACGAAGTGTGCTATTAAAGAAAGACACTGGCCAAAACTTAGGGTATGTGTCCATTGTTAATAGCCGCGCTTGGTAGGCGTGACTAACAGTCCATTCCTTCCAATCCGAGCCCACGATGCAAATGCCACCCGGGCACCCACAGAGCATTAGAAATGACAATTTGTGTGTGCGTCTCACGCAATTTTTTTTTAGTCTGCTATTCGGGCCACTACTATCAATATCTTTCGGCTATATAACAGACCGGAAGTCATGAATTAACAACATACAATAAAGTAATTATTGCAAGATACTAGATGTTATAATTATGAATTACGCCCCCCCCCGCGCTCTTCTGGTAAATCTGACGACCATCGGGCGCTCAGATAGGTATAAAAATGCAATATAATGCAATTACCAATATTATTGACGAAATTAAGTCTTCAACTTCAAAATTGACTACCCTATAGGGGCCCAACACCAAAGTTTGGTTGGGGGAAGCTTTTGCTGTTTCGATCCTGATTCTAGCTACAACCCACGCTAACAAGGTATATAAGCCGATGGCGATGCCGGCAGGTCCAAATGTACGGTAAAGAATTGTGAAATAGCGATTGGCGCCCGTTTTGAGTAGAATAATATGAGAATAACAGAAAGTGAACGTAAAATTCTGCCTTCAACTTAATGCAGAGAATGTAATGCAAGCTGCCATTACGGGAAACGGCAAAACAACGGCCCAGTTATGATATATATCAGCAGCTGTAGATTTTAATGCTTCGTTGTGGAAACCGTAATGTTTTATTTGACGAGAACAAAATTTTAAACCTTTGTCTGCTGTACGTTCGTACCATATAGGTCTACTGCTCGCCAAGCAGCAACGGTGAAACTGCATTTAACTAATAGAATCAGAACTATTACAATATATAGTTTAACTAAGCATAACTAAAACCAAACATCAATACAAAAGTTGCTATTTTGACGTAGGCAGAGAGGTGATTATGATTAATTATCCTGATTCGAGGCAGTGGCGTCTGAAATGTATTGATAAACCGATATGCAGCACGGTGGGTTACTTGTTATTACTAGGGCTGGGCAAAATCGAGTACCTGAGTGATTCGATTCTGAATCACGTAATATGCTTCGAGTCGAGTCGAGTAATCGAGTATCACTCATTATGACGTCATACCATAATACAATACGTCAACGTGCAAATATGTATCTTTTATCCCACCACAAAGAATATAATGCCTGTTATCCTTCTCATAAATGATACTCTGGTATTTTTCGACCATACCGAATTCATTCCACTTGATGACAATGTTGTTGGATAATCATGATTTCGGAAATGTGCTACGTCCAGTAGCCTTCGTAGCTTTGTACTAGATGTTTCGCATGCTACGATACGGCTAATCAAGGTTTCAACGCTTCAACAGTGAAAATTAGTATCAAAACTATAATTCTCATTGATAAATTAACTTTCAGTGGCGAGAAGCGTATAATTTAGTACTCGAAAAAATCGTCTTTTACTACTCGACTCGAATCATTAAAATTAATACTCGATTCAGATTCGAGTACTCGAATCATTGTGCCCAGCCCTAGTTATTACAACCACACTAATGTACATCGAATATCTATTTACTATGTGTGGACACTGGACAGTGGCCACTTCCTACGCAAAGACGAGCAAAGCTAATAGGCTATCTCTGACGTAATAATGAGCAGTGGCATTTTAAAATCAGACGTTTGTGCTCTCAATAACTGGTATAATATCTCTTCCTTGTTCACGAGTGTTCAGTTTATGTCGCAGTCCTTGTACAAATAAAAAGTAATCGTTATTTCACAAAGAAATCGATTAAATATGGGAAGTAGTCGATTACGATTACGATTACTTCGGGATTTTTTCGAATGTAATCGATTGCGATTACGATTACTTGAAAATGCTGTAATCGTCGTAATCGATTACGATTACTAATCGCGATTACCCCATGTCTGGTACATATAGTTGAACTATCCATATCATCCATACTCTTATGATTTCATAACACCAAGCCATAGGGATGGCGTGAACCTCTTGAAGGTTCAGGTTCGTGTGAACGCGAACCTTTTTGAAAGGTTCTGTGTGCACGCGAACGTGACCGTCATGACGTCACGTGACGCCATAATGCTAATTCCAACCCTAAATTTCAGTGAAATGATAACCTATATTAATGTACACGATACCTAGCGACGACTCGGGCCACATAATGCCACAATGCTGAAGTACATATTGACGTTTTAAATGTCCTTAAATGCATCAACTGGGACAATCATATGATATTATAACCCCATACAATCAATATCTTCCGTCGCTCTGCCAACGATTTCGGTGAGGACTTGCAAGGGAATATACGCTGACGGCCAGACCGGGAAATGCATTCGGCGTCTGAGTATTGCTACGTTGATATTGAGCAGAGTGTAAAACGGGTTAACAAGTTATACAGCGGTTGCCAACACCCCAAACGCAAGGATTATGTTTTTGTGATACAATAAACATATGAAATCAAGATGACCCCGTACGCCTGCCAGATTTTTTACATCAGACAACTACATCATTTTCATTGACTGGTTGACTAATCAACGTTCGCATGTAGTGGGTTTCGCTCTTGATTGCATGAGTACAGGACAAGCTGACAGCAGAGAGTCACTAAATGTTCACAAAAGTTAAGCTTGATATTTCTAGCAAACTTTTGTAACAAAGCAAGGAAAATATCTGAAATTTTCAAGGTGCATGCGCGTTTAGTGTTGATTTTTTATACAGCCAGCGTCATGCATGTAGCCCGCAGTTGAAATGTAATAAATTTGAACTGAAGATGTTATCTATTGAAGTGAAAATTGTGATATATGAAAAAGGTTCACAGTGCAGAACCTACGAAGGTTCGTTTGTGAACGTGAACCTCTACATTTTTGAGGTTCACACACAGAACACGAACGTGAACCGCACCACACCGTCCTTACCAAGCCAAATACTAGATTCGGAACGCAGATACAATGCAATGTTTCGGCATCGGCATCTGTGGCACCCAGTGGCCTACACATATTTTCTCTCCTGCCGAATTCTCTTTCGCGCTTTTCCCGTAATCTATGGTGATATTTGCAAAGTTTTGCTCGGCATTGGTGCTAATCAAAACCTAGGCAACAAGGTATCGTCGTCAAGGCACATGCCCCGAGGTGAAGTCGCATGTCGAAATAACCGGTACCGGCGCGATTTGCGCATGATCGCTGCGCTGCGACCTTTCCGCATCGTAAGTGGAATGATATTCGGCCTTCACGACTCATTCCCGATTCCCGCACGAGCGGTAAATACGTGTGTATTTCCGTAAACAGAACGCACCCCCGCCCTATGATATTCCCCACGAGCGTTAATGTATTTGACGCGGTCTCATCCATTGGAACGGGTGTCAGAACAAAGTTCTGTATCGGGGAGTGTCGTTGACCTGATTTGCAACCTAAACGTTATGGTGGAAACGGGCGAAATACACGTTTAGTTCACCGTTAACACTGTGCGTATCAATGCCGTCTATATTCATAGTGACGAACGCAATGGCAGGCGCACTGCAATTCCGCCAACCATGCAAATCACTCGAATAAGCTGTGAAGTTAACGAACCTAGTATAGCCGCATTAATCTATTCTAAATGACTCCTGTTATATCACAAGAGTCTCGTGCCCTCGCGATCATCACACTTTGGTGCATCTATTTGTTAACTCATTCCAATTAATCCGCGAATAGCGTCGATTAGCATCGCCAACTTCACGTAATCGATTATTATCTTCTGTTGTCCCGCCAGGGGCTCCGTGCAAGTTCTAACAATCCTTGGATTACCTCACTGTAGCGATAAACAGTACCTGAAATCCTTGTATGGCACACGGTAAACGAAAATATCGCATTTCCATATTCTCACCATGGCGTCGGATACAGGTACACGGCATTTTCTGGTGCAGACTTTCGCATTCACATACCCGTTCCAAATTATGAAATCAAGTCAGATACACCAATAGGTATGGTTATATATCCCACGGGTGTAGTGTGGTGTACACTTAAACGCAACCCACTATACAACCCCGGGGTATATCTACATCAGAATTCGTGTATTTGACTCGTCTTCATCTACTGAATATTTTCTGAATATCCGGTGGAAGATAAATTATCGTTTCGTCCAATATGTCATGCTGATGACCATTTGATCATTTGCGATGGGCTTGTGGTTTCCCCAACTTACCATGCGTGCATACAGTTAAACCGGCAACGAATCAAATACATGATATTGTTTGATTTGCAGCTGTAGTGACCTGTCATGTTGTGCCTGGCCTTTTCTCTAGCAATCGCAGCGCTGGAATCGAGAATGGCACACTGCTCTGTGAGATGCCTTTCCGCTGTTTTCCATCCGATATTTTGTATTTGAAGAGGTGTAAGCCGGCTTTCTACCAGAATGTTACCCAAGTTACGGGCCCGTCTTGTTGGTAGAAGCGATCTTCTGTGCATATTGGCAACGACAGGATCTGATTCTCTGCTTTCAACCTTTACTATGGCGGTATCGAAATTTCGAATTTCTATTTTCTCAAACAGTTGTTGCTCCATGTGGACCATCATTTCTTTATCTTTTTTTTTTCAATTCGTTTGGACCATTCAATTTATACGGGTAGACAATACCTTTGTGACAGGATCACTGCGCTTTCAATACGAAACTATGTAAATCATGCTCGTACCAAATATCGTGAATGTTTTATCAGAGAGGCGATTTCAAGGAAGTGTTTTTCAGTTAGTTGTTAACACTTCTTCTAAACATATTTTCATTTTTACCATGTCGCCTCTATTATCGCCGCGTGACAGGTACTACCACATTTTCTCTAATCTAGTGCCTCTACCCGGAGCTATTTAGATCGGGAATCGGGTTTGCGGTTAAGCCAGCGGTAAAAGTCTCAACTGCATCTGATCGGCGAATCAGATTAGCGTGGAGATAAATGTTTGTTTATGCCGGATTCCACGCAGCCGCCCGAGACTTGATGATGTAATACCGAACGGGGTGCGTTATTGAAATCACAGATCCAAGCTTTACGCGTTTAACTAATCTTTCCTTAGATTGAAAGCGCAGAATAATGATTGGTCGCTGATATGAGGCAGTAAAAGACACCAGCGGTGTACTTTGGCATGCTGTTTTCATTCATTGATATTGGGACTAACCCAATAAAAACGAAACTCCCCATGCACCATGTCCGATAATGCAGTCACAATATATCTTGACGAGCGGTCGACGCAACAGGAATTTTGGAATTGTGGCTTCATCAACATTTTTTTTCTAACTTCATAAAAAAACGTAACTGCTCAAGTGCTCAATACTCACGTTGCGTGGAGTTTTATTTAAAGCAAAAACAAATTTAAAGCATAATTCTTGTTTGTTTGCTCTTGGACACTGTTGATTAGCTATGATAGCACAATAAACAGTCACTTTCTTGGAAGGCGGCAACGACAAATCCGACCAAAGAATATGTTTGACCTGGACTGCCTTAGCAGCCGTCAGAACATCCATTCGGATCAAGTGATGATGGCTAGCATGTTATAACTGCTGAACCGACGACATTGTCGAGGGTTCTTATCATTCCATATCATATACGTCGACTACGTTCAAGTTTCCCGATGGTTCATGCTACACGCTCTCTCTCGAAAACTGGACT
The DNA here is from genome assembly GCF_051294905.1 of Botryllus schlosseri. Taxonomy (NCBI): domain Eukaryota; kingdom Metazoa; phylum Chordata; class Ascidiacea; order Stolidobranchia; family Styelidae; genus Botryllus; species Botryllus schlosseri. The sequence goes on along the minus strand of NC_137245.1, from coordinate 17,689,305 downwards.
GCGCCGTGATTGTACAAATTTTGAAAAATGAAACATCTTTGTTTGAAATTGCTTCTGTGTCATTGTTCACAACATGCAGTAAAACAAGGTGTCTTAAAACACCTGTTGTATTAAATACAACATTTGCGTGACCGAGAATGAAGTAACAATATATCTCGACGAGAGGTTGAGATTAATCAACGCATGCGTCGAAAAAGTTGGATGTTGCAAATGTCGCCTCATCGCGCTCGACTGTCGAGACGCCTCTTCTCGCTGGTGACGTTTATCGGCGGTGTGTGCTATTTACGGCTTCATCGAAAGGTCCGCAGGGTCTGTTTGCTGTGGTAGGCAAATGTTTTGTTAAGTTGCCTGACGAAGGATTGATGTTACATTACTGGTAATTTTGCCGGAAGACACATCATAGTGGCGGTATCAGATTGTGAATTGAGTTTTGTCTGGCTCAATTACTACGAATTCCTTGTTCGGGTATACTTCGATGCATGTCCATTGTCCACCTTGTAAGTGAGGATAATGTAGAATCTATAACATTCAACAGAGTACGCTGACCCGGCTTTTATTAATATCTATATGCTGTTTGTCTTCATTTTCGAAAATCGTGGCCTGTTTTGGAAAGTGGCATTTGGCAGATATGATAAAAGTTGCGACTGAAGTAAAAGTATCAACGTAAATTTCTACTCAAGGGCAAGCAGAGTACAAAATGTAACTAATTTCATAAAGTCGATTTCATCGATGGGTCGCATACTTTTAATAGGTAATCGGTGATGGCCACATTCTAAATGACAAGACCTATCTTCGATATCAACGAAAAATGACCAATGACAGTACAAGGGGGTGGAATTTTCGAAAATATATTCGGTTTCGATTGATTAGCCTAAGAACTTTCGACTTCAGTTCTAGCTGAACTGTTGAGGGGAAGTGAAAAATAACCAAGGAGCGCAAGTTCTTCGCGAATCCTACTTCGAGTGTCAGGTAAAAATAAAGGTACTTTGTTACTGACCACCTCTGGGCGTTAGTGACTGCTTCGTTCATCATCTCTGACTGCTGCATCTGTAACATTGCACACACATACACATCTTTCACAGCAAACACGAACTCGACGTGGTCGGCCTTGGGTGCGTTTTGCCGTCCGGATCGCGCGGTCGGCTCGACTAATCCGAACAATCTTAACGAGGGAATACCTTACGAATGGGAAACTGCATTATCACGCCGACGAAAGAACTATGTTAGAAATGCAACGGGGAAGATCATTGTCGCGACCTCGCGCCGATTCTCGGCGTACCCTTGCGCGTGCACGTTTCGGTGTCTAGATTACATCTTCGGGCGGGTTCGCGTAACTGAGTGACGGTCGCCGGATGGCACGTCACGGCACTTCTCTCGAAATTTTCGATCCCCTTTCAAATCGAGAAATTGCGCTTTTTCGCGGGAAGGTATAATCCGAGACGCTTCTATTAGCTCGCCTGACTTGTAGCTTTAAGGCATGGCGGAATGTTTTGCGCGCCTGCACTTTCACGCCAGATTTTGCACATCCGAAATAAGTAGCTATTAAGATAGGAGTTCTACGTTTTTCATCAGTACTAATAAATAGGCAGGTACAAAAATCTGAATAAATGCGGATTGGAACTGCGTTCCTCCATTCGTGAACATTGTTGACGACTTCTAGCGCCTGCATCGTTATTTGATTCCATATTATGTCTCTGGTACTGACAGTAAACTTGTTTGATGCGGGTGTGATCAGACTGTATAGTTGACCTTTCGTGTTATATCGATCATTCCTATATCCAATACCGAATACTTTAGCGTTTTGCTTCTGTATCATAATTATTGTTGGTGGTGTCATTTTATATTTCGATAATGAAAATAAGAACTCTCTCTCTGTTTCTCTCTCTCTCTCACACACACATACACACACGCACCATCTCTCTCAGCGCCGTCACCATTATGTCATGATTTTATGAGACATTTTACCCTTTGCTGTGTGGCGAATGGATTTTCGCGAGTCTTCTATTTATATAGGCCTGTGACGATGATTCCGAAACTGCTGATATAATGCGATGGTTATCGGATTATATAGGTTGGTTATCTTTATGTTTTGTTGTCGCTGATAACCATGTTAACCGACTGTGCATCGTTGACTTGGGAAGATTGTTCCTCTTGGTAAATGAATTGAGTGACCCCCCACCATTCTCGTTTTCAATCCTAAAATGGCGTAATGGAAAAGGTCTATAGCAAACGGAATACGACCTAAATGAAACATATGTGTTGGGTGGATGTAGGGGTTATTTATTTACCATCAAAACTTCGTGACTTCTTGCGTTCCGGGTACCCGTGTGGTCATAATTGGCGTATTCTTAGAGTCATTGGAACAATATGCAAGCGACGGTTCCTAGCACCCCATTATTACGTCACCATCAAGCAGTGTGCAGGAATACTATATCTTCATCACCCGAATCGGGTGCTCTATGTAATTGTCGAACGAATAGCTGGCTGTTCTCGAAACGGATACACTTGAGCGGAATTGACTCATCACCCCGAAAACGGATGTTTGATTTTATGTTTCCTCTTGATATCATCAAAAATCTTATCGCAACTTATCTTTCGCTTTCCAGTCACACTGCGCGTATAACGTTACCTTATCTCTTGCTAAAAATATCGCTATGTCAGGCATTTCGATCGCACGGCGCGGTGGGACGAATATTTCGCTGACGCGATGTGGAACCGATGATTTGCATGCGATGGATGAAGCAGCCAAGGAGATTAGAATATTTCCGCTTACCGTGTCCATGCAGATAATGATCTGAGACCCGTGCAGTGGGGAGAAATTACGCACAATCTGGATGTAAATATACTTCGATCGATCGACTTATCGATTTAAAATTATACAAAAGGTTACTTCCTCTTTGCTCAGGACTTCTTCGTTACCTCAAAACGATGATTTCCTTTTCATCTTCTGTAAATGGGGGAGTGCAGGACTCTGGCCGATATGAGTGACTGTAGGCTACATGTGTCATTGCACCCTTGTCAACTGGAAATATGTCACAGGGCGGTGGCATTTGGAGGTGTATATTCTGACGCAGCTGTACCGTCGTGGCCACGGTACCAATATAAACCGTGGCGTTGGTATTTCTGAATCTTCAGAGAAATATAGTTGACTTAAAGAGGCGTAACGTAGGCTGGTACGACGTAGTTGAATGCTGATAAAACGTGGCCCATAAAACACTCGTGATGCTACCATATGCGCCGGTTGTTAGCAGTATAATAAATTCTTATGTCAAAAGCTTTAAAACACCTTCTTCAGACTGACATTAACGTGGAACGTGACATGGAACACCGTACCGCCAAAAGGCTTCTATCACCCATCGCCCAAGGTCGATTTCCACCTATTTAGTCAAGGACATGCGACACTTTTATCCGGGATCTCTTGGCTTAGCCCTTATTCCCTGGTGCGGAGCTAATGCTCAACGTGAAGAGTGTTTCGGATGAGTATGATGAGATGACTATGGCAGACGCTCATTCCCGTCTCATCTGATAGTTTACCACCAACAATAGCAATAGCAAGCTATAGCGACATTTACTTGAAAACTAAGCGCACTCCACTCTATTACCGCTATGTTAACAGTTAAGGCACACGCGCATTGCGCAGTCTCAATAATAAATGTTCACAAGGAGCAAGTATCGTCAGTGTTGGTTGGCATTATCACCCATTAAGGCGCGAGTCATTCCTACACGATGATTACATTTTTTTCTACAAAGCCGCGCCATAATTTCATGTTTACTGTACACGGTGTCGCGTACAGCATTAATGGCGCGAGGCTCGCGGGTTCGTCTGTTCGCGCAACTTCGCCGTTTGTACCTGATACGTTACAGGGGAATGGCACTGGATGACATTTAACCAAACAAAACACCGTTGGTGTTGTCGTCAACTGGTAGCGACGATGGAATAAGACACGCGCCCGAGCTTCTGGATAAGTGCCAACTACTCTCACAATCAAATTATGATGATATTCGTGTACGCAGCCATCTTTCGTTACGCTAATAGGCTTTTCTTTGTTTCCCATCGTGGAATCATTTTCTGTCATGCGATATTGGCTTCGAGATGCAAATGGAATTAAAGGCAATAGTCATCTTCTCGTTTTAGGTATCAGCATCACTGTCGTCGATTTTGCTAAAAATTTACGGAGCGAGCAAGTTTATTAAGTTTCAGCATCAGCTCAAAAATATACACACAGCAAATATATCTGGAAAACTGACATCGTTATACAAGAAAACCCAATTTCAGAATGCGAAATGCCCCTTTCCTTTTCCTCGTTCGGGGCTATATCACAAACGCACCCTATCTCAGACAGATGTATTCATCACGGCATGGACTGTCGAATGGGGCAAATTGAGTTTCAACAACAGCGACTCGACCTGAAAAATCTTCCTCGCCTCTATATCCTCATATTTTGATTGATTATATTTATTTAAAAACTAAAATCAGCTTGTGCTCAATCTTAAATTCGCCGCATATTATAAAAACTCCCTACTCCTGTGTTTTATCGAGAAAATGACTCTCGCAGGTACAGTATTTACAAGCTTCTGCTTCGGCGCTTTCGCCCATGTGCTCGCAATATTGTTAATTTAATCATAACCATAATTTTTATTGATGGTTTCATCCGCTCAAGAAATGCAATTTGCAACACAGGACAGTTGGGAGCATGACGAAACGACCAAGTACGGTCTCTCAGCCTAATGTCTGTCTCGATATAAGACCCGATGTTACGATGGGCCAGTATTCGATCTTATCCTTCCACCATCATTTTGTTGTACTTCATTGTGTCTTTTCTGGGCTTATTTGCAAAGACGCCGTAATAAGTGACGCGTAGGAGGAGACCTCTTCAAAAACGTACCAATGTTAAGACTAGAACCGGGGTCCCTCCAGTGGAAGGCAATTGATTTGCACATACCTACACATAATACGGAAAGTTTTGTGTCATTCGATTAATTGCTCCAATGCGCATAAATTCGCGCATATCCATACGTAGACATTCTTCCAAAATATTCCGTCACATTCGCCGAGATTGGATTTGTTACGTCTTCGTAATGTCACATGTGAATCAGTCACATGTGAATCAGTCTTTTGCATTCCGTCGAAGAGAAGTGTTACACCAAGAGATGAATCGAGCGCGTACTTATACGTGCCACTTTGATATCGCATCGAACGACCGCGAAAGTCGATAGGTAATCACAATACGCTCGAAGAGCACTATATGGTGGTTCCACAACATCAATAGACTTTCCGCCATCACCTGGCGATACTGTTACCGGTATGTGACGTCGCTAATATCACACGAAAGCATATCTGGTTGGCGTTCATTCTGCTGTGACGCAATTTCAGTGTTTCTTACACCAGACAAGGCCTGTTTCCTTCATTTAAACTCTTCACCGTAAGCGTGGCGACGGTTCAAGGTATACCTTAAATGGCTTGATCGGGACCTACTTAAGTATCGTAGGCCCCAAGTTGATCCTTCTGGAACTTATTGAGAGCTTCGTGCAAGGCGAAATGCTTTCCAAGCTCTCAATATTGTTGTAAAACGATTTTTATTTGGTACCAGCTGTAAAATTTTCAGAGTTGACAGACACTTCCAGTGCCATCTTGACTACAAATAGTTTCGTCATAATGTGGATCTTCCTATATCCTTCCCGCCACGTTGTGCCAGACTTATATCGCTTTTGCTCTTGAGATTTCTTCTGGCCTTCAGCAAGCCCGCTTTTCGAGCGCGTCAAATGTCTTGCAATATGTGCCAAGTATTCTTGTGAGATAACTTGGTATGCTGAGCAAAATATCGTGATAGAATAGAATACACTCACGCATACGCACCCCAGTGACAACGTTTTTCTATTACTTCCACCTCTACTAAAGCTTTTTTTAGATAATACTACTAGTTACTTTTTGCACTTTGAATTTTGAAAATTAAAAAGTAGTTTTACGAGTGTAAGAACAGGGTAAAATAACTCCCCTGTATCACAGTAATGAAATTTTTTGTCGAAGATCGCAGCTATATATATGTAGTGTCCTTAGTAATTTTCAGTCAGTCGCGAATATTCAGCTTAAATTTGCGAATATGGCCACATTATATTAACCTCTAAAAGTGTGCGACCCTTCGACCAATCAACTTACTTGACTATTTTCGGGCATATCTTGGAAATCCCTACTACTCGTGATAGAGTTGAAATTTACGGCATTATACTTCCACTTAGTAGTAAGGAGTAACGCTGACTACTTTGATAACCTCTCGTAATAAGGGGCCCAACAGTTGAAAAAAAAAACGTATTGCGGCGTCATGATGTCGATTAAATAACCCAGATGTGTGAAGTTGGCACACCGCCCATGCGACAAACCACGCTTGTTACCCAGTCACCCGCCTCCAGCACGACGATTCCATTGGCAGGATCTGGAAAAGAAACTGGAGATGGAGACGAAAAAATTCGAGAGGGAACTGAAGCGAGCAAACGAACTCGCCGACGAGCTTGAGCAATTGAAAAAAGAACATTCAAACTTGCAAAAGGAACACGCCGCACTTACCACGGAGGTACGTGACTATAGATGCCCTATAGTTTGTAGCATTGTCGATATGCCAACATTCGAATACCGACAGCTGTCAATCTTTGGGTTGTTGGCTGATTTTTCTTATAATCTCGGGGTGTGATCGCTACCAAATTGTTTCGGTCAGTAGTTTGGCTGAATGTGAAAGTAAGGACTACATTGTAAATACATTGGTGGAAAATAGGTGAATATACCAGATCTGCATCATGTCGTAGACTGTAAATCGACCAACGGAACTTTTTGGTACAGAAAACGACTCAATCGCACCAATCCTTACGAAAATATATATCATTTTATTTTACTTTTACCTGTATCACATTTTCAAGCCTTTGCAGAGTGGTCCACGAAAACAGAACTCATTTCCCCCATCGTAATGGGGGGCCAGAAAGTGCGGTTGCCTGGTTTGCAACCTATTACGCTATAGCGCGTAAATCGGCGTTGTCAGTGTAGTCACCCCGGACCACATACGCAGAGATGGTCGCGTTAGTAACGAAGTATTGCTACATTTTCCGTTTACTCAAATATCTTGTCCTACTTTCTCGAGTAGTGATGTTTTCCGACAAACTTACCTCTACTTAACGGTATTTGAAGCAAAACTACTTAATGTTCACATTTTGGATTTTGCAAAGCAAGAAGTAGTTTTAGGGTGGGTTTGCATGAGTTGGTGATAACGACCCGACGAAATATCATCCTTATTTGTATTGTCGTGCCGTGTGGATCATTTTTTGTTATGTCTACGAAGGTGCACACTCAATTACGAAAGTACCCCACCACCAAATGTCTACAAACTTGAGCGATGTCTCGACCAAATGCAATTTTGAAAAGACATTTCAGATCTTTTATTTTCTACGTTTACTCGAAGTAGTTTCACACCGTTTCTGCGCTGTATTTTAACTCTGTGAAATGCACGCACATGCGCCACTATGGGATCCTTCGTTACAATGTGGAAGTATTCCTTTGGATTTAAATGCAATTCGCAGGACCGCGATCAAATAAATCTGCTATCCTGTTGGACTCTGTGGCGATTAGATATCGCTCCCTTATTTTTTATTCCGCGACTTTCAAGTCATTCGCGTTTCCGATCCGTTTTCTTTAGTGCGAAGGTTTCAAGACAGCGGCCGCCACCGGCGCTGCCATGGCCGCTAAGATAGGCACCCTCGAAGCGGAAAATAAGCAGCTGGCGACGGAAGTGAAGACCCTCACCGACAATTACAACACCGAGCGAGTGCTGAGAAAGAAGTACTATAACATGGTGGAGGACATGAAGGGTACGCAGAAAATACAAAGATTTACTGTAGCGACGGGTATTATTAATTGCGGTGTACAGGCCGTGGTGAAAGGGTCAGTAAAAGTTCAATTAGCTCTAATGGATACTCTCTGTGGAGTGAAAAAATGCTGCGGTTAATTGCGATGCGTATGAAGTACGCCTTATGGAAATTACTGAAAGCTGTAATCTAGTTCAGCATTGCGATGTCCCGATATAGAAACTTTTTTGTCGAAATACTGCCTAAAAATGCGCTTCCAATATATTTAATTGCATGCGTTTTAATTATTCCTCCCTAGCATAGCATAAAGGAGCTCAATTACGTCGGTCGACGCTAATTACTAGGTATGCGCGTTTTTGACTGTAGCCGTATTCTCAACGGTTATTTTCTTCATATTGTTACATCCGGTTCTCAAAAATGGTACTTCCACTATAATTATTGAATGAAGTACCGCACGGGACACGCATGTCGGTGTGAAACTCTCTTTGTTGGTGCGCTGGTGCTTCGTGAATTCCCGGCCCTCTGTGGCTTTATCTTGTTGTCTAACTAAACTAAAGGTGATTCTCTGTGATATTATATAGCTCTTCGTGCGTTTACACTTATATTCACTTCCAGTGCCATTGCCAATATCTCATCCTTATTTATAGTTCTCCACTTTTTGCAGAAACTATGTGATTCCCGATGATGATACGCAAAAATAAAATGAAACAAAATCGGAGATACATCGATTAAATTGTATCGCTCAATTAAACCCAAGGGTGGCCCCCATAGTGCAAAATCCGTATGCCAATTTCGATTGGATCAAACCGTTTGAACGGATCGGCGCTCCGCAAGTCACAATGCGATGTGATGAACAGATAAGATGTTGTCGAAACGACCAAGTGCGGTCTCTCAATCTTACATCCACCTCGGTCTGGTGCCCGTTTTTGGACGCTTTACCTTGCTCTTTCCATTCGCTCTTCATGCGTCCAACGTGATTTTTGAAAATACAGCGACGCAGGGTAGGACGAGTGCAGAAAAAAACACAGACACTACGAAACATGCTACTGCCGTTATAAATGAAATACCGATTATTCGATATAAATATCGAGCACAAAACAAAAGCTATGGAGTCGTCATCGTTATATTTCACAGATAATTTGCATAGTTGCATAACATAACGTTACTGTCTCTTCTCATACTTTGTATTGCCGACTGAAAATGCGGTTTCCTATTCAGCGTTACATAATTTGTTCAATTTCTCAACGGCTGCATAGCTGTGTCTCGGGAACGGGAGAAACGCCTTGCTCACTGCTTCCTGGCGTCGACTATAATGCGCCCAATCCAATATATGCACTGATTGTTCGCTACTGATTGAAGCCCAGCTACCGGCATGATGATCAAATTTTCCATTCGAAATATCATTCATAATAGCATTGTAAAGTATACTGAGCAATGTCGCCACAAAGCAACGCTTACCATTACGCAGGAAAGATTCGCGTGTTCTGTCGCTATCGACCGCTGAGCAAAACCGAAATCGCGAACAATAACAAGCCCGTCGTGAAGGCTCCAGACGAATACACCGTGCAGGTAACTCTCGTCTGTGATTGGATCACGCGAGATACTACGTAACAGTCTGTGCGTTGTTGCGTGACAGGTTGAAGCACGAGGTAACTTGAAAGAGTTTCAATTTGATCAAGTTTTCACGAGTGACAGCACGCAGGAACAAGTGTTTGAAGACACTTTCAAGTGAGTGCACTTGACTTGCATGCGGATTTTAATGTGCTTTGGGTTGTCTGAGGGCTGGAGACAATGATTCTTGGGATCGAAGCGGGTGTTGATTTTAATGATTCGATTGCTGTAGTGGGAGACGATATGTTCGACTACTGATATTATACTGAGAGATGTATTATTATCGACGACACGACGAGAATTATGGTTTCGATATCTATTTTCTTCCCAACGTATGAGCCTGAAACCGCAATTAGTCGCATCGCACCATCTAAAACGCAGCACAACGTAGCAGAAGTGTCACAAGCTGCCATGAAATATGTGCGGTCGAAAAAAGACCAAGTATTCCTGATGCTACGGTATAACTGACATCATTTTCTTCGTGGTCGCATAAAAGGAACATATTTGCACTGTCCGCTTCATCGATGCTATTATGGCGTCGTAATGAGCGATACTTGAATGCTCGACTCGGGATCCTATCACTCATATACTAACCGTTCGGGTCTTACATATTCACTTGAGATTATGTCGGCACAACTACATTATCCCATGGACATAGAATATTGTTACAGGATATATACTAGGGACGGTGTGAACGGTGAGGTTCACGTTTACGTTCTGTGTGTGAACCTCAAAGATTTAGAGGTTCACATTCACAAACGAACCTTGGTAGGTTCTACACTGTGAATCTTTTTCATATATTACAATTTTCACCTCATTGTAACATCTTTGGTTGAAATTTATTGCACTTCAACTGCGGGTCACCATATGCATGGCGCTGGCAGAAAAATCAACACTAAAGAAGCATGCACCTTGACAATCTCAAAAATTTTACTTGCTTTGTTACAAAAGTTTATATAATATTTAATGAGTCTCTGCTGTGAGCTTGTCCTGCAATCACACAACAGCAAGAGCGAAATACACTACATGTAGGTATACCTGACTATAGTCAGCGAATGAATCTTATTCTACCAATCAATGAAGTTGATTTCGTTTTCTGATGTAAAACAAAAATCTAGCTATCGTTCGGAGTCAATCTTGATTTCATATGTTTATTGTACAAAAACCACATCTGTGCGATTGGGGTTGTGGCTACTATACTGTATAACTTGTTAAAGAAGAACTATCGGCAGCAAGTATAGAAACCCGTTTTCCACTCAGCTCAATATCAACGTAGCAATACTCGGACGCCGAATACATTTGCCCGGTCTGGCCTAGACCGTTAAGGCGTATAAGCTTATATTCCCTCGCAAGTCTTCGTCGAAATTGTTGGCAAAGCAACGGAAGACATTGATTTTATGGGATTATTTTATCATTTGATTGCCCCAGTTGATAAATTTAGCGACGTTCAAAACGTCAATATGTACTTCAGCATTATGGCATTATGTGGCCCGAGTCGTCACTTGATATCGTGTACATTAATAAAGGCTATCACTTCACTGAAATGTAGGGTTGGAATTAGCAATATGACGTCACGTGACGTCATGAGGTTCACGTTCGCGTTCACACAGAGCCTTTCAAAAAGGTTTGCATTCACGCGAACCGGAACCTTTCAGAGGTGCACAGCATCCCTAATATATACCTATCTATACCGCTGTTCGCTACCAGTTTAAAGTGTGTCACTGTGTGTGTGTGGGGGGGGGGGGGGGGGTCTGTGAATAAGGGCCTGCACCGACTGAATTACAATCATATGTTTCTGTCACACGATGCATCGCTGTTTCGTATAGACAATGCGGAATTAGCATTTGGATTGGCTCCTACTTTCGAGTCTACTTTCAGCCTGGTGCAGTCGGCCGTTGATGGATACAATGTCTGTATCTTCGCTTACGGTCAAACCGGATCCGGCAAGACGTACACCATGATAGGCGGCGGGCCCACGCAGCAGGGTATCGCGCCCAGAGCTTTCAACCGGATTTTCGATCTGATACAAGAAAACGAAGGGAAGCTGAAATTTGAAGTAAGCGAGTAGCGTAAGGGAGCCAGTAAAGATTACCTGCTGAAAGAATGCGACCCCTCGCCAACATCGACTTAGCTGGAGTGCTTCTCTGATCCTAGTTTTGTACTTCTGCATGAATTCGTTTCGACATGTTTTGTAAATCGCTACTGCCACTTGACTGGAGGTGGAATTCATGACGTTATATTTGAGTACCAACGCTGACTATCCTTTGACCATTACTGGATAATAGTCAGATCCCCTTGGATGGAAATTCCTAGTGCTATATTTGCTGGAGATGAGATTTTAGGCATTTTCGTTGGTGAATTCGACGGAAAAACTGATTCCATCTTGAATTTTCTATGGTTCAATGCACCGTATTTAGGAATGGCCGACAATGTTTTGACAGCTGAGATAAAACACCGGCATACCAACGTGTAGTCATTGTAGTGTAGTGTGCTGTTTTTGTTTGTTCCTGCTCGCACCGGCAGATACATTTCTAATGCCTAAGTCACCAAGTGCTGAATTCAACATGTCGATTTCGCCATACCGGACATCGCAGCTATCAACGCTATGTTACAACACACCTATTAGCATACTGGGCGATATTGCAACGTACGAAAATCTGGGCGCAATCGAAACCGATCGGAGTCATACCCTCCACTGTAATAATATCCGAAAATTGTCACGCGCAGCCTATAACGAATGCGAATGAATGCTACGGACGGGCGCCGAACATTTCTAAACTTAGAAGCGGAAGCCATGTCGTATTCGTGTTCCATTGTACCGCGGTCGGTCAAATCGGGCCCCTGTAATTATACTGTTTCGGTATGTGCGATTTGGTCAATTTTGATGCGTGTAATTCGGCGAAATCTCACGACGAAAAATTGCGCTTCTCGATGCGATTCCAGCTACAGCTAGGACTCCTTTTTTCGCTATCATCTCCGGAAGCCAAAGCGTCTCAATTGCCGGGCGCGTTGTTCTATTTGTTCTGGAGACTTACTTCCGTTAGTGGGGCAGCATAGCAAACCTATTGTGCATTTTGTGATACAAGCACCAAATTTGGCACACATGTATATTAACATGCTGCGAAGATTTTCCGATATTGAGCCACTCGGAATTCTCTCTTCATGTCCGCCATATTGGATTTCAAAATGGCCGCCATTTGAAATCTACATTTGCGATTATGTCTGGGTCAAATGCTACTATTGACTTCATTTTGGTGTCAAAATGTATGTTTTGTGGGTCAAGGAATCCAATGGTACCAATTTCACAATCCAATGCTCAAACCAATGCACAGTTCTAATGCACTAATCTAAATCAAATGCACAAATCTAAACGTTTAACGCACAAATCTAAATCAAATGCACAAATCTAAAATTATAATATGCAAATCTAAATCAAATGCAATGCACAAACCTAATCCAATGCACAATCCAATGGTACGAATTCCAACTTAATGTTATCTTTCATTGTCTGTTGTATAATTGTAATTACAACTTATCTAGGAAATATTTGATTGAACACGATACTTTGAAAAGAATGATTTTATGCAAGCATGTCAAATGGGTGTAAAAGTCTGTAAATGTCTTAGGTACAATTCTGACATGCTACATGGTCTAAAATCTGAGGCTAGGTGTATACTGACATTCTACAATGGTCTGGTATGATAGGTATCTGAGGCTAGGTATACACCGGTACTGAGGATACGCGTACATAAACAGTGTCATGTTAACAAGTTCAGCACTGCCACAAGTACATGTATGTTGTGGACTCATCGTCTTGTGCAGTCCCCGTCACACACACAGAGGGCTGTGCACTGAAGGCCAGCCTTCTTGCATTTGCAGCGCTTCACACACCCTTTCTGGCACTTGCAGGAAATCAGCTCAATGCAGCTGTGAGCTGTCTCAGGTAGCCTGGTCCAGTATGGTGTGTACTGTCCTCCAGTCATTGACCAACCCCAGTTGGTTGGTGGAGGGAGCTCAGGTGCTGGCAGCAATATCTGACCCCACACATATCCACCTTGATACACTGCCCTCTTGACATGTTCCTCTAAAGCTGCCTTCGTTGGAGGGATCAGCTGCACATCATTCTTCCTTGCAAAGACTTTCCTCCTGGCCGTGTCAATGTCCGTGCATTTGCTGGTTCGATCATACAACAAGATCACAAACCTCTCGATGATGCACATTGCATCATTTGGTATGTCACGTGGTGCGGAGGACAGCAGCAGCAGCGCCTCAGTGAGTTCTGGCAGTACCGTCCAGACTGCCCACGCAGTCTTCTTGCCATGTCTGGCAAAACTAGACACAGTGTCGCATCCAGTTAGAGCGTGGAACATTGGCAGTGCACGAGCCTTTTCTGGTCCCAGTCCAGCTGCAATTTCGTGTGCTGCTAGGTATCGGAATCTTTGGCCTGTTCCGAATGCCAGCCACAGTTCTTCTGGTTGCAACTCCTGTACCACGGACTCTGCCAGTACCACAACATCGGTGTCTACAGTCCGGATGACTATTGAGTGGTGTCCATGCTTGGCTGCATGAGATGCATGCAGCAACATCCGACTTGCGTGTAGGAGCACGCAACATCATCCCGATGTATGTTGGAAGTGGGGTCTCCTGTGCAACACTGTGCCGGACACAAGTGGATGATGTGGTGCCACGTGTTCGCTTGTGCTTTACGCTGTTGAACTTCAGTATCTGGGCTGTGGTAATTGCTGCAGGGTTAGTGTCTGTCATCTGGTCTTTGATGCTGGATCCCTCTAGGATCATGCTGACTAGGGCAAGCAGCAACGGTGGTACTGATTTTTCTTGACATCCTCCGAGGAATCCTGTGAAGGGCTTAGCTTCTCCAAACATTTCACGGCGAACAATGTGTGCAGCACGGGCAAGATGGACTGCATCACTGTCACTGTCCAGCTCGAAGGCTTTGTCAATAGCAGAACCGAGATCTTTTTCAAATGCCATCAGGATGTCTCTCCCCTTGGAGTATGTCCGCAAGTCAGGAAAGTGAGATAGCAGTCTCTGTTTCAGTCGTGTGGAGTGAACTCTCGTGTCGAGCTGCACTCCAAGCTGTTCCATTCTGTACTGATAGAGGTGGACAAGATCGGCCAATCTGAATACTGTTGCCGTCTCCTCATCTTGTCTGGTTTCTTCAATGTAAAGTGCGAGTTCAGCGAAGACAACTGCCGGCATTGCTTGCTCTTGGCCTGAGTCCTGTGGTAATGTTGACTGGACCTTTCTTGTGCGGTTATAAAGTCCTATCAAGCACTGTGGGTGATACTGGGCGTCCAACGCTACCATGTCCCCACCACTGAGCCGGCCAAGTAGTTCTGTATCACCAACAAGGGTACGCACCCGTCTGTCCATTTGGAATGTTGCAGTTTTTCGAAGACTGTTAGCCCCAGCAGGTTGTGCACAGAAGAAACAAGTTTCTGGGACCTTTTCTGTAACCGATGAACGAGAATGTCCCCTGGTGCGTTTGCATACAGATTGTTCCTCGTCGCTTTGACCTTCTTTCTTGAGTGCTCGTTTTTGTGCCCTCTGCAGTTTGGTGTTGTTGTACTGGAGCCTGAACGTGTGGTGATATTGTGCACCGTGTGCAACTATCGCAGCTTCAATGCCATGACCATCATCGAGTCGTTTCAACTGAAATGATCCTGGAAGCTCTCCAAGTTCACTGAATTTGATCAAGTTCTCTGCGAGTGAACTGTACCCACTACCAATGTCTTTTCTCTTTGATTGGTCGGGTTTGGTCAGTGTCTCCGCCTTGTCCTTCTGACATATGAGGCATAAACTCCAGTCAGTTGTGGTGAGGTGCCGTGATGTTGATGGTGAAGTGGAGCTATAGTCTGAACCTCTTGGGCATAGTAGAACTGTCTTCAGATTAATATCAGCTAGCACCGTCAGTTTACAGACATGCATGCATCACTATGAACCTGGAATGACACAAAGTAACATTTCTGTTATCGTCACTGCACTACAGCTACCACTTCAACAACTACTCTATACCACCACCACCACCAGAATCGAGTCATTAGACCAGGGGTTCTCAACTTCCCTTGTACAACGGGCCGCATTTTAACAGCAGAAGACGCTGCGGGCCGCAGAACAATATTAACATATATTTGTGGGCGAATGTTAAATTTAGGCTACTGTAGCCTATATTTACCAGTCGTATACGGGGATTTAGTACGTTTTGTGCATTATAATGAACAGAATTCGTAGGTTTGCAGCTGCTGCTTCTTGTGAGACGATGTATCTTCTAGCGGCACAAGTAAATCCCTTCATGGAGCTTGCATTGCATTCGTTGCTATGTCGGTATTTGCAACTTCCAACCATTCCACCAGAGAACCGAACTCTCTGTTTCAATGCGTGAGCGAGCAAGTATAAAATTACGGTAACTTTTGCGTTACGGAGGGCATTAGCACATTCAGCTGTGAGTGATATGAGAAGTCTCGTGTTCCGGGTCATTTCCGAGCAAACCAATCAACAACCATGTTCCTTTCTTTCAATACCTGGGGCCCGGCAGCAATAGTTACAGAACTCAGCTTTGTCAAGTTGATATTTTTTGCTGGTCCCCTCCCCGCGTTTACCCAGCCAGGATTTCCTCTACATCAGTGGTTCTCAACCTGGGGGCCGTGAAAGCATTGAAGGGGGCGCGAAGAAGCGGTCAACTGAAAAAATTTTCGCGCTCCGCGCGATTTGCGTCCAGTTCACGCGTGTTTCTCTATATACAGACCTAATTTCATATTTTTAATTCTCTCATCAACACTCATAACCGTCCATGCCATCAAACAATCTGTAGGGGTTGCTAGCATCCCGGTTGGATTTTGTGATATGACGATAAGGGTGGGGGGGCGCGAAATGTTTCACTATCAAAAAGGAGGGTATGACTAAAAAAAGTTGAGAACCACTGCTCTACATACATGTCCACTCTGATGAATTTCAACCAGATAATTAGTTATGCAATGTCGGTGGATTCGACCAAGGCGGGGTTGAAGTAGTCTGTGCGGCAACCTTTTAAGACACACCCCTCTTTTTGATAGGGAAAAATTTCGTTTGCTTGATCGCAGCTTCGCGCCCCCTTCAGATGTGTTCAGGCCCCCGGAAGCGCGCCCCCACTTTGAGAACCACTGCTTTCAATAATGAATTATGAAACGAAACAGAGAGGATGCAATAAAAGAGCCAAGTATCTAAATCTATTTATAACAATACCGTTTCAGTAAATTGCGTTTATGCTGAAAGATGTCGCGGGCCACAAAATACTCGTCTGCGGGCCGCATGCGGCCCGCGGGCCGCGGGTTGAGAACCCCTGCATTAGACTATAATAACGACAAATGTAGATCGATAAGTGGCCATGTAATGTGAAGTCGCCATTTTCAAATCCAATATGGCGGCACATTGGTAAAAATACGCATTGCAGATTGTTACCATTGGATTCCTTGACCCAAAAAACATACATTTAGATACCAAAATAAAGTCTATAGCAGCATTAGGCCCAGAGATAATCGCAAATGTAGATTTCAAATGGCGGCCATTTTGAAATCCAATATGGCGGACATGAAGAGAGAATTCCGAGTGGCTCAATATCTGAAAATGTTTGCAACATGTTAATATACATGTGTGCCAAATTTGGTGCTTGTATCACAAAATGCACAATCCTTTTGAATATTTGGGCTAAACCGCCCCACTACGTTAAGTGTCACCGTTTTTAAGTGCAACGTACCGTTCGCCCCTGAGGCACGCTACCTTTTTGACCAGTCATGCCGGATATGATAACTATAGGTGAAGCCGCTGGCCGCACGTAGGCTTTCCAGTAGTTTCATTGATTGACTTCAATACAATTTGGTGACAAATAACAAGTATTATAAACGTTAAAAGCAAATTTCAGGGTTCTGAGATAATTTTGTCTCAAATATTCATGTCCAAACTCGGGCATGGATATTTTAGGGATTTTATTGTATTTGTCACTTGTCTAGTTGAAGTTGAGGTTAGTTCAAACAAACAACCCGTCAGACGATTTCATCCGGCCCGCGTAGCAATCCTGGTTGAATGCAAAAATGCCATCGAGTTTTGGCGGACAATGAGTTCTCATATAGTCGAAAACGCCAATACGAAACCGTTGTATGTAGGTTGCATGGAGAGTAGTTCACAAAAAGTATAGTTCAAATATTTGTGATCGCACCGTTGTATAGCTTCTGACTCACAAGTCCCCGGTTTCCAGTGACACCCGAATTTTGATTGAAAAATTCCTACGCCGCGTTTTCAGTCTCTAATAATCCGCGCAAAGCATAACGCAGGACCAACATCGCACCGCAGCTAAAGTATAGGGCTCATAGGAATACGCCACTTATATCACATAGACGGACAGGCCTATGTTATGGTGTGTAAATTCGTGCGATCAATTATGTGTGATGAATGAGAAAATATCCCGTTGCCATATCCCGTTTCAAAACCCGCATCGTCGTGTGCAGATAGAAACTGTTAACCAGCGAACGGCGTCAGATTTCAGCTTGTCTGTTACGCTGTAGGTGTCGTGCTATATGCTGGAATTATACAATGAAAATCTCGTCGACCTGCTTGCGCCCAAGGGTTCTAAAGACGCGAAACTGGATATCAAGAAGGTAAGCATGCTATAATATTTTGAACTTCGAGCAAAGACGACATGCCTTTACTTTCGGGGTCAAGTGTATTTAATTGCAAGCGGCTATTGAATCATTGAATCGCTGGTGAAACGGATCATAGAACTTGATTCTCCTGTCTATATTGTTTTCGTCTCCGTCTCGTGGTGATAATTCTTTCATAAGCTTAGCTCCGAGTCGATTTAAGCACTAGCCTAGATCGAGCAAAGATATATTTCTGACTTCATATCCGTTTACTTCAGTAGATTGATAAACTGGTTTATACAAGCATGTATCAATATTGGGGCTAATCGCACTTGAACAACGCGTGCAAGCACGATATACGGCTATTCGTCAACGCACACGCCACATACATATATTTGAATCAAATTTGGCATATCAGCGAGAGAGAAGAGGGCTAAAAGTTGCATGTTGCATATGTCTGAAATCGATTTGTTGTATACATACATAGTGGGGCGGTTTAGCCCAAATATTCAAAAGGATTGTGCATTTTGTGATACAAGCACCAAATTTGGCACACATGTATATTAACATGTTGCAAACATTTTCAGATATTGAGCCACTCGGAATTCTCTCTTCATGTCCGCCATATTGGATTTCAAAATGGCCGCCATTTGAAATCTACATTTGCGATTATCTCTGGGCCTAATGCTGCTATAGACTTTATTTTGGTATCTAAATGTATGTTTTTTGGGTCAAGGAATCCAATGGTAACAATCTGCAATGCGTATTTTTACCAATGTGCCGCCATATTGGATTTGAAAATGGCGACTTCACATTACATGGCCACTTATCGATCTACATTTGTCGTTATTATAGTCTAATGCAGGGGTTCTCAACCCGCGGCCCGCGGGCCGCATGCGGCCCGCAGACGAGTATTTTGTGGCCCGCGACATCTTTCAGCATAAACGCAATTTACTGAAACGGTATTGTTATAAATAGATTTAGATACTTGGCTCTTTTATTGCATCCTCTCTGTTTCGTTTCATAATTCATTATTGAAAGCAGTGGTTCTCAAAGTGGGGGCGCGCTTCCGGGGGCCTGAACACATCTGAAGGGGGCGCGAAGCTGCGATCAAGCAAACGAAATTTTTCCCTATCAAAAAGAGGGGTGTGTCTTAAAAGGTTGCCGCACAGACTACTTCAACCCCGCCTTGGTCGAATCCACCGACATTGCATAACTAATTATCTGGTTGAAATTCATCAGAGTGGACATGTATGTAGAGCAGTGGTTCTCAACTTTTTTTAGTCATACCCTCCTTTTTGATAGTGAAACATTTCGCGCCCCCCCACCCTTATCGTCATATCACAAAATCCAACCGGGATGCTAGCAACCCCTACAGATTGTTTGATGGCATGGACGGTTATGAGTGTTGATGAGAGAATTAAAAATATGAAATTAGGTCTGTATATAGAGAAACACGCGTGAACTGGACGCAAATCGCGCGGAGCGCGAAAATTTTTTCAGTTGACCGCTTCTTCGCGCCCCCTTCAATGCTTTCACGGCCCCCAGGTTGAGAACCACTGATGTAGAGGAAATCCTGGCTGGGTAAACGCGGGGAGGGGACCAGCAAAAAATATCAACTTGACAAAGCTGAGTTCTGTAACTATTGCTGCCGGGCCCCAGGTATTGAAAGAAAGGAACATGGTTGTTGATTGGTTTGCTCGGAAATGACCCGGAACACGAGACTTCTCATATCACTCACAGCTGAATGTGCTAATGCCCTCCGTAACGCAAAAGTTACCGTAATTTTATACTTGCTCGCTCACGCATTGAAACAGAGAGTTCGGTTCTCTGGTGGAATGGTTGGAAGTTGCAAATACCGACATAGCAACGAATGCAATGCAAGCTCCATGAAGGGATTTACTTGTGCCGCTAGAAGATACATCGTCTCACAAGAAGCAGCAGCTGCAAACCTACGAATTCTGTTCATTATAATGCACAAAACGTACTAAATCCCCGTATACGACTGGTAAATATAGGCTACAGTAGCCTAAATTTAACATTCGCCCACAAATATATGTTAATATTGTTCTGCGGCCCGCAGCGTCTTCTGCTGTTAAAATGCGGCCCGTTGTACAAGGGAAGTTGAGAACCCCTGGTCTAATGACTCGATTCTGGTGGTGGTGGTGGTATAGAGTAGTTGTTGAAGTGGTAGCTGTAGTGCAGTGACGATAACAGAAATGTTACTTTGTGTCATTCCAGGTTCATAGTGATGCATGCATGTCTGTAAACTGACGGTGCTAGCTGATATTAATCTGAAGACAGTTCTACTATGCCCAAGAGGTTCAGACTATAGCTCCACTTCACCATCAACATCACGGCACCTCACCACAACTGACTGGAGTTTATGCCTCATATGTCAGAAGGACAAGGCGGAGACACTGACCAAACCCGACCAATCAAAGAGAAAAGACATTGGTAGTGGGTACAGTTCACTCGCAGAGAACTTGATCAAATTCAGTGAACTTGGAGAGCTTCCAGGATCATTTCAGTTGAAACGACTCGATGATGGTCATGGCATTGAAGCTGCGATAGTTGCACACGGTGCACAATATCACCACACGTTCAGGCTCCAGTACAACAACACCAAACTGCAGAGGGCACAAAAACGAGCACTCAAGAAAGAAGGTCAAAGCGACGAGGAACAATCTGTATGCAAACGCACCAGGGGACATTCTCGTTCATCGGTTACAGAAAAGGTCCCAGAAACTTGTTTCTTCTGTGCACAACCTGCTGGGGCTAACAGTCTTCGAAAAACTGCAACATTCCAAATGGACAGACGGGTGCGTACCCTTGTTGGTGATACAGAACTACTTGGCCGGCTCAGTGGTGGGGACATGGTAGCGTTGGACGCCCAGTATCACCCACAGTGCTTGATAGGACTTTATAACCGCACAAGAAAGGTCCAGTCAACATTACCACAGGACTCAGGCCAAGAGCAAGCAATGCCGGCAGTTGTCTTCGCTGAACTCGCACTTTACATTGAAGAAACCAGACAAGATGAGGAGACGGCAACAGTATTCAGATTGGCCGATCTTGTCCACCTCTATCAGTACAGAATGGAACAGCTTGGAGTGCAGCTCGACACGAGAGTTCACTCCACACGACTGAAACAGAGACTGCTATCTCACTTTCCTGACTTGCGGACATACTCCAAGGGGAGAGACATCCTGATGGCATTTGAAAAAGATCTCGGTTCTGCTATTGACAAAGCCTTCGAGCTGGACAGTGACAGTGATGCAGTCCATCTTGCCCGTGCTGCACACATTGTTCGCCGTGAAATGTTTGGAGAAGCTAAGCCCTTCACAGGATTCCTCGGAGGATGTCAAGAAAAATCAGTACCACCGTTGCTGCTTGCCCTAGTCAGCATGATCCTAGAGGGATCCAGCATCAAAGACCAGATGACAGACACTAACCCTGCAGCAATTACCACAGCCCAGATACTGAAGTTCAACAGCGTAAAGCACAAGCGAACACGTGGCACCACATCATCCACTTGTGTCCGGCACAGTGTTGCACAGGAGACCCCACTTCCAACATACATCGGGATGATGTTGCGTGCTCCTACACGCAAGTCGGATGTTGCTGCATGCATCTCATGCAGCCAAGCATGGACACCACTCAATAGTCATCCGGACTGTAGACACCGATGTTGTGGTACTGGCAGAGTCCGTGGTACAGGAGTTGCAACCAGAAGAACTGTGGCTGGCATTCGGAACAGGCCAAAGATTCCGATACCTAGCAGCACACGAAATTGCAGCTGGACTGGGACCAGAAAAGGCTCGTGCACTGCCAATGTTCCACGCTCTAACTGGATGCGACACTGTGTCTAGTTTTGCCAGACATGGCAAGAAGACTGCGTGGGCAGTCTGGACGGTACTGCCAGAACTCACTGAGGCGCTGCTGCTGCTGTCCTCCGCACCACGTGACATACCAAATGATGCAATGTGCATCATCGAGAGGTTTGTGATCTTGTTGTATGATCGAACCAGCAAATGCACGGACATTGACACGGCCAGGAGGAAAGTCTTTGCAAGGAAGAATGATGTGCAGCTGATCCCTCCAACGAAGGCAGCTTTAGAGGAACATGTCAAGAGGGCAGTGTATCAAGGTGGATATGTGTGGGGTCAGATATTGCTGCCAGCACCTGAGCTCCCTCCACCAACCAACTGGGGTTGGTCAATGACTGGAGGACAGTACACACCATACTGGACCAGGCTACCTGAGACAGCTCACAGCTGCATTGAGCTGATTTCCTGCAAGTGCCAGAAAGGGTGTGTGAAGCGCTGCAAATGCAAGAAGGCTGGCCTTCAGTGCACAGCCCTCTGTGTGTGTGACGGGGACTGCACAAGACGATGAGTCCACAACATACATGTACTTGTGGCAGTGCTGAACTTGTTAACATGACACTGTTTATGTACGCGTATCCTCAGTACCGGTGTATACCTAGCCTCAGATACCTATCATACCAGACCATTGTAGAATGTCAGTATACACCTAGCCTCAGATTTTAGACCATGTAGCATGTCAGAATTGTACCTAAGACATTTACAGACTTTTACACCCATTTGACATGCTTGCATAAAATCATTCTTTTCAAAGTATCGTGTTCAATCAAATATTTCCTAGATAAGTTGTAATTACAATTATACAACAGACAATGAAAGATAACATTAAGTTGGAATTCGTACCATTGGATTGTGCATTGGATTAGGTTTGTGCATTGCATTTGATTTAGATTTGCATATTATAATTTTAGATTTGTGCATTTGATTTAGATTTGTGCGTTAAACGTTTAGATTTGTGCATTTGATTTAGATTAGTGCATTAGAACTGTGCATTGGTTTGAGCATTGGATTGTGAAATTGGTACCATTGGATTCCTTGACCCACAAAACATACATTTTGACACCAAAATGAAGTCAATAGTAGCATTTGACCCAGACATAATCGCAAATGTAGATTTCAAATGGCGGCCATTTTGAAATCCAATATGGCGGACATGAAGAGAGAATTCCGAGTGGCTCAATATCGGAAAATCTTCGCAGCATGTTAATATACATGTGTGCCAAATTTGGTGCTTGTATCACAAAATGCACAATAGGTTTGCTATGCTGCCCCACTACAACACTGCATGTGAATTTACATGACCCAGCGATCTGAGCTCCACATAAAAGTTAAATCAAACCTTTTCACCGACAAGCCGGAAATCTCCTGTAACGGGGAAATCCAATATGTCGAATATGAATGTCCGCAAATCTGCTAATGTAAAGGTTCTCCATTATCAAGCAAACCTTGGGTCCATGGAAAATACGACTTAGAAACTTGTGAAAAAACTTCAGTCGACGCTTGATTGTCGTCCTGGCAATTCACAGCGTATCATTACCCTTTCCGGTGATTATGCTGAAGGGCATGTTCTGTAAAACACATTCGCGCAACTTTATTTGTTGACACCGAAAACTTGATAAATACCAATCTTACGAAATCTATTCAACTACGAGCTTGTCGGATGTGTAGAATGAACCGCGACATTGTTCAAGATAATAGACCGCTCGGCTCTCTTATCAGCACCCCGTTACATGTCTCGTGAGCACCGCTGGCTCTACGGAGATCCGAACGCGATTAGTCTGCAGAAATTGGCATTCTGAACTGAAGATGATGAAAAATTAATGACAGTTGAATAACGTTTCGCCGATGGAGCGTAGGGATTTCGTATCGAGACTGTGTTTGTTAACTTAAGATTTTGCTGGTAACCATTTATAATCAGGGTTGCCAGCGATCGACATGTCTCAAAAACGAAGTAGCCCAAAAGCAGCTGAGTCGCGAGATTAGTAAACTGGCCGCACTTGATGCGACTCGCGCGAAATGGCGACATTTTCAAGTAAACTGGGCCGCGTAGTATACAGAACAGCACAAAGCTTATTGACAGTATTACTTCTCAAATCGCAACGTTTTAAAACTATTTAGAGATCGCAATCGGTTTAATCTCGAATGCAACACACGCCAACACCATGATTCTTATGGTACGATGCTGTTGCGTAACCGTAATTTCGTAGTAATTCTTTCCGGGCGATACACGAATCCAGCGCGTATCAGACCGAGACCTGTATTTCTCCTGCGTCCATTACGCGACAGTCGGGCTGCATTCGGCGAGTTAATGCTGAGGCGCGTGATGGGCGTGTCCACTATCCACTGCCCATTGCGCACAGCGCGTATATGGTAGCTCTGAGAGTATGAGACGTCGAGTCTAGGGCTGGGCACAATGATTCGAGTACTCGAATCTGAATCGAGTATTAATTGTAATGATTCGAGTTGAGTAGTTAAAGATGAGTTTTTCGAGTACTGAAATTATGCGCTCCTCACAACTAAAAGTTAATTTACTATCGAGAATTTTAATTTTGATACCATTTTCCACTGAGGAAGCCTTGAAACCTTAATTGGCCGTGTCGCAGCCTACGAGACATAGTACAAAGCTACGAACGTGACTGGAAATAACACATTTTCAAAATCATCATCATCCAACAACATTGTCAACAAGAGCAATGAAATCGGTATGGTCGAAAAAATACCAAAGTATCTTTAATGTGACGGATAACAGGTATTATATTCTTTGTGGTGGGATAAAAGGTACATTTTTCAACTTTGACAGATTATATTCTGTTGTGACGTCATAATGAGTGATACTCGAATACTCGACTCGACTCGAAGCGTTTTACGTGATTCAGAATCGAATCACTCAGGTACTCGGTTTTGCCCAGCCCTGCGAGTCAAGCAAATGTTCGGGCAGCACTCATTATCACGACATTACCACAAAGAAAACGACTCAAATTACGGATATGCTTCCACGGTGTGAAAGAAGCATCGAAACAGTAATTCTCGTTGATAAAATATGAATCTCAATGGAAAGTGACGTGTAATTGCGGTGCTCGAAAAAATCTTCTGTCACTAACCGACCCGAATCACATTCGATATACCCGACTCTAATGGAATCGGTGATTCGATTTGACCATTCCCGATGAACACGCAACTGGACAACTTTTCGGCAGGACAAAAAGGGCATGGTGTACGTTCAAGGATCTGTGATCAAAAAGGCGGCCACCGCGGAGGAACTCTACGATCTCTTCCAGAAAGGAAGTGAAAGTCGTCATGTGGCGTCTACCAGTAAGTAAATTGCAGAGTGGCGATGCTGGGCTTTATTGACCGGGAATTTCTAATCATGGATAAATGAAAACGATTCGTGTGCAGTTGCGCTTGGTTCAGTCTGATGTCTTCCGTTATTGTGTGCATTTCCACATTTTTGTGTTTCAATTGAAGGTATTGCACGGTTGGAGCCAATCATCATTATTAGGAAAAGTTTTTGTTGCAGTCAAATCCGTGGAAAGTTGCATTTATTTTTCACAAAGGTTGCACTGAAAAGTTGCATTTATGGACAAGTTCCTTGAAATTATTGGGGTATGAGATACTCGAATCGTTCCGTATCCAAGGCACTGTAGCAAAACCCAGTGTTAGCGACTTCAACAAAAGCAATAGCCTGAAAAAATTGACCCAGTGAAAATAGAATTTCCGGCGGTCTAGCCTGTATGTACGTCAAATCAGAGAGGACCTCAACTGTATACGACAGTGAAATAATCAAGCGATCTATTTACATATAGTGCCTAATATTTCCAGTAAAAAGTTAGTTGCATAAAAAATCGAAAAAACTTGAAAAATTCGCATGAAAAATAGAAAGCAGTTGCAAAAATTTGCATGAAAAATCGAAAAGGTTGCATGAAAAAATGAAGGAAGGTTGCAAAAAGTTGCGATATAAGATTCCTCCAAACAGCTTAAAACATCATACTATACATAACTTCCGAGTATTTTGTAAGCTGCCGGAAGTGTTGTAAAAAAAAGCTGCAAAAGCTGCAAAAACTTGCCCTAATCATTATCAATAAGCGTTTTTCCTTCTCAAAATGTATGTATTCAATCGCTATAGCTTGTAGTTCTGGGTTACTTTGCGCAAGATACGGTTCTGAGTGATTCATGGTGCAAAACATTGTTATGAACCCCACGTGCATACGTCAATATACCTCCCTACTCAATTTGTGCTTATTCTAGTTTGTCAAGCATAATATGGATTAAAATGTAGGGTATAATTCTGAGTTACGTTCTTCTGTTTCGTGTGCCACGTTTTGGGTGTTTTTTGTTGCCGCCATCGAGGTGTTGCAGCAGTTATATTCGTGATTCGGTATCGGCGTATATGCTGTGAGTTGTGACGAAAATATTCTGCAGCCACTGATATACTGTTAAAGTGCGCATCTGATGGGTTTGAATTAGACGGATTGGCCTTGCAAGGCCGTGACCTAATTCTCCTGAAAGTGCGACCATAGATACATATTGGCTTTCGACATTATATTCTTTGAGCAGTGTAACTTAACTGGCTTTGGGTGAATTTTTTCCTTGAAAATTCTGCTCTCCGTGTCCGCTGTTTCCCTTCTTACAATTTTGTGTCGATGTCATGGATTCGTTACTAATGGTGACTAGACTGAAATCGTAATATTGCCGCCGGATATTTATAATGTGGCTAAGAACATGTTCTCTTGAGGGATTATTTTCTTATTAGCATTTTTTAATCTAAACATTTAGATAGAAATTTGGCGGATCATGTTGACATTTTAAAGTCTCAGCATTGTATTGATTCGGGGGCTGTATTAAAGCATAGGATTATGTTTACTGAGGTGATCACGCATAGGGTACAACACATATAAGGGTATTTAAACGTTATGTATTGTTAGGAATAAAAAAAAGATCATTATTTTCAATTTTTGTCAGTTACTCGTTGAAATCTCTCCAAAATCGGGTCCCTGATGGCTGTATTTTCTCCCCTCATTATTAGGGCTCGAATCCCAATCGAGTATTGATTGTACGGATTCGATTGGAGTAGCGAGTGAAGATTTTCAGTGTAACGAATCATACGCCCCAACAGCAATCATAGTATCAATTTTTTACTTCTTCCGTGGAAGTTCAAAATCTTCGATTGATCGAACCAGAGCATCCATGACTTCTAGCAAAACGCGACACACAAGCCCTCTGAATTTCGCGGTACAAATATTACGTCAACCGATGTTCCCTCCAAGTTGCGCACGTGCGTAATTGCGCAGTGCTGTCACGGTCTCTGCGCACAGAAAATCCGAAGTGATAACCTTTTTTTGTAGTCGTTACGCACTGTTGTCCAAGGGACCGCGCATTGAGTTGGTGAGTGCGCGCAGACTCGTGAAAAATCAGGGTGAACATTGATGTCAACCGGTATTACGCGTGTGGGTTGGGGAGAACCATATAATTATAAACTATTCAATCATTTTTCTGTTCATTTCATCATTTTATTTCACGCGTTGCTTTTCGCACCGCGAAATATCCGGAGCGTACCATGAACAGGATCCGATATCCATCCGACAAAACGCTTAAGCAATAGTTATCTAGGTAGTTTTGAGAACTATCGCCGTTAGTCCCTGACGCAGCCCGGCACACGCGATTGCGACGTAATTTCTCCCGTCCATCATCGTAATCGGCGCTGACCGGCGCCACTTCTCTTTCATCTCTTTATCTTATCTCGCCCGAACTTCAGAGATGAACGCCGAGAGCTCGAGATCCCATCTGGTGGTGGCCGTGATCTTGGAGAGCGTCAACGTCACAACCGGCGCGGTCACGCGGGGCAAGCTCAGCCTCGTGGATTTGGCGGGAAGCGAAAGAGTGGGAAAGACCGGCGCCACCGCCCAGCAATTGAAGGTGAGGTCTGCTGTCGGGAATACCCGGGCTGGATTAATTGTTGCTTTACGCGCAGGAAGCCAACTCCATCAACAAGTCCCTGTCCGCCCTGGGTGACGTGATATCCGCGCTTTCCAGCGAGCAGTCCTTTATCCCGTACAGGAACAACAAACTGACCATGCTGATGCAGGTATGCACTCTGCGGCGCGCACGGCAGTTTGGTTACCGATTAAAGCCTTGGTCGCATTAAGATTTGGCAGTTGAATCGAGTCCGATGTTACGGGTTTTAGAGCTCTAATTCGGAATAGGAATTCTATTCGGGGAATATAGAATCTTATTATCTCCGACTCAATTTGAAAACTCTCCAGTGACGATGTTTGTGCCTGGTTACTAGGTGAACGCCGGCCGAGACTTTACTACTATAGGGAATGGAGACATTTCACAAATTAGATTAGAATTAGTTTACCGGAATTGCGCTAAAATTAGTCTAATGAAACAGCTACAATTTTCTAGTTGTCCAAGTCTGCTCGTGACGTATTTCTCACGACGTGAAATATAAATCAGTCTGTGGTGTGGTTCGCGAACACCCGTCGCCGTCGCTAATTGTGTCCCGTCGTATCCGTCTAGGACTCGCTCGGAGGCAATGCCAAGACGCTGATGTTCGTGAACATATCGCCCGCCGATTACAACGCGGACGAGACCGCCATTTCTCTCACGTAAGTTCGCAAACTTCACGATAAAGTCGTTTGGTGCCCTTTTAAACGGAATAAAATCCCTTACGCGTGCGACAGGTACGCGTCGCGCGTCAAGCTCATCACCAACGACGCGTCCAAAAACGCAGAGAGCAAGGAAGTGGCCAGGCTGCGGTCCATGGTCGCGAAGCTGAAAGCCGGCGAAGCCATCGACGATGAGGATTGACTTGTGATTTTTACGAACCGCACTCAACCGTTTGCGGTTTGATACGTCGGCGAGATTGCGTCTCGCGTTCGTTTTGTGTGCTGTCTTCACACGTTTTAATAACGCGCCGTCTGCAGTAATGTGTATACGCCCGTTTTAGCGGTGATCCGTTTTAATTACGCTCCGTTAGCTGTGTTTTGTGATCTGTTGGTCTTGCATGCGTGCTGTGTCACTGTTATTCACCTTAGCAGTATTGTGTGATCCGTGTACGAGATTGCGTCTTGCGTGCGTTTTATGTGTAGTACCCGTTTTTAATTACGCTCCGTTAGCAGTATTTACGTGATCCGTTGACGAGATTGTGTCTTGCGTACGTTTACTGTGTACTATTTACCCATTTTAGTTGCGTTCTGTTAGCAGTATTGTGTGATCAGTTGACGAGATTGTGGCTTGCGTGCGTTTACTGTGTAGCAAGCAATCACCCGTTAATTACGCGCCTTTAGCAGTATCGTGTTTATATGCACATTTACGTTAATTGCACTTCCAGGGTTAGATGCAGTTCTTTTTTTACCCGTGATATTCGGTTTGGAATGGATGGTTGTATAGTTAAGCTAACCTCGTTTTCTCGGTTATTCTTCGTTCTGCCCTACCGAAGCTCTAGATAACGTCCAGTTAAGGATTTTGTTGTAACAACTGTGCACGGTAATACAAATGATGTAAATAGGTATTGGCGCACGGTTCCGGACGATTTCGATTTTTTGAGGGCCAGCTGATCAGCACCTCATCGCAACGAAACCGAAATTTGTCTATCAGTCTATTGATCAGTGGATTTAGCCGCCCATTTCAAGGAACGGACATAAATCAGATAATAGCTGATCTGTGCTCTCCGCTCATCGAGTAAATTACGACCTTATGGCCGTCACCCTTCGACTCGAATCATTACAATTGATATGCGATTCGAATCGTTCTGTCCGGCCTTAATTATGAGCATACGTAGTACCCGCTGTGGATCCGATAGTAGAATTTCTTCACGTGTCTGCTCTGCATTTATTTCATAGTTTTTATATCATCATCTAACACTGTTAATCGCAACTGTGAAGTTTAGTCTTAGCACCAAATAATAATCATGTACGTTATCTCGCGGTAATGCATACACAGCACTAGTGTCACCGAGAAACTCTGAGTAACTTTTTGTGCTTATTTTTAATCTCGCTTCACGCATTCCGTACAATTCAGCGGTAATTTGGTTTTGCGATTGCACCGCAACCTTTCAGATCACTTCGATCATGTTTTTTTTTGCGATTCGAGCTACTTGTGATCACTGAAGCTGCTTCGCACGCCTTCGGAATAGTGATATTCGCAATTGCTTTGCTAATACTCTTTCCGAATGGATCTGTATATATCTAATGCTGTGCTGGATAAAATGCCACTGTCGACAAATACATTCTGTGCCCGACCACGCACTGTGGCTACTGACTGTCTTGGGTTCGTTGTCTTTTAGATGTAGCGACGGACAAATGACAATGGTGTTTATTTGAGCGACACAATTCAAGCTCGGGTAGGGTCAGTTTCATTTGGATGACAGGTTAACAGTTTAGAAATTGAATTAGGTTAGTGTTAGGGGTCGAGGTAACAGGTTGGATCAGTTGGATTTAGGGGTTCTACACGATTGAGTTGAAATAGAACATTCCAATGTGTCACGCAATTATGTCAATTGAATGATCCGTCGCCCAGTTGATGGACATTTCGATAATAAAACATGATATGAAAATATTCCAAATTATCAACGGACAGTCTTGTTTACCGTTACTCCCAGTCTATACTCTCCATTACTACGTTTGTAGCTGGGTTAGGATCGTGTATGTGGGTGACGATCAGAGGTGCACACTGCTGAGTGACGAAGTACTTCTAATTTTTCGAAGTAGCCTATACTTGAACATGTAAACCTAATTTTCCGCTACTTCTACTTCGTCATAATATGTGACTTGCTTAGATTAGAGTGGGGTAAAACACCTACCGTAAGCGCGAAATGCCATACCATCCACCAAACTAGTCGAAACAGATTGGACTTCGGAATTTGCGCGCGAGTTATCTCCCCACGATCATCTGGAGAGTCCAAATATCATATTTAAAATTATCATTCATCGATGTCCATCAATTTGACATTTTGCTGCGTGGGTGGAGCAAAATGCCTCCATTGGCTTTTTACCCCAATACACCCTACTAAATACCGCTTCCCACTCAGTAACCGATTAATTTTAATCCCCATGCAGCATACATCAGTGGGTCTCGACCTTTTTATGTGCGCGGACCCCCTTTGGATCAACATGGACCCCGCGTACCCCCAAGTTTTAGTTCGAATTTAGCTCTATTACCGTGCAACCGTCATTTGTCTTGTGCAAATATCAACTGTAGGCCAGTGATAAACAGCAACAAAATGACCTTTCTTGAAATTAACCTCATTTTTATTATTTGAAAGCGATTTCTGCGGCTGCATTTCTTGAAATACACTGACGTGTCTCGAAAATCCGCGCCGTCGATTTGACATGAAGGAGTGCCAAAAATTCATTAATTTACACAAAGATAGGGGTGGCGAATGTAACAATAACGCGTAACGCTTCCAACGACACCTTTGGGTCTGATGGCAGCAATATCATCATCATCACCATTTTAGTAATATAACGTAGGCTTATACAACCTAGCCATTCTATGTAGTAGCTCATTTTGAAATTATCCTGGAATAGCGGTTGTGTATATCACAGGAGAAAATGGATTTCTTTTCAAGCGAATTTATTCCGAGACCTCAACAAAACATCTCTAAACAGCAATATGTTTGTATCCGTAGGCTATTGACACTTTGACGATTGAAATAAGTTTGCAGCACAGTAGAATATTTCATCTCAGACGGCCATTCTGTTTACGTGGGTCCTTAAGTTTTAGCAGTTATGAAGCGAAACGACTTCGTGATTTCTCTTATTAAAAAAAAGGGAAATTAGGTTTTCAATTATCACATATTTTGCCAATTTGGAGATTTCGCGGACCCCCGGTTGAGAACCACTGGCATACATACTTGATACTTCTCCACCTGACTATGGAGAATCGGATCTTTTGAAAACAAATTTCATCCAGAAAGATTAAAATATAGTCGGAAGCTCTTAAAATGTATCATGTCTCGTCAGAGGGATAGCCTATACTCGCCATCTGAAACGCAATTTTGGTAGAAATAGCGTTCTCCTGAGATAGTAAATTCTTGATGAACCCATAAGTGGCCGCTCAATCCATAGTTAGGCTACTGATCTAGGGTCATTGAGGCGTCTTATCCCACGGGTGGGGTAGGCCTCGAAGTCGCCAATGCTAAGAATGTTATAGTGAAATCATAAAGAGGACTGGAAAACCCTATGTAGCATCCGTTAAATATGACATTTCACTTGGTTGTAAAGATTCTCTTTTAGTAAGAATATGGTTGTAAAAATTCTCTTTTAGTAAGAATATATGCGAAGGTCATAAATTCTCTTGAAACGTTACAAATCTTCATTCGGGCGTGGAAATCAAAGTGCCAGTTTCGTCTGACCATTAAGCGATTTTTGCGATACTGTGACTTATGATAGTTCAAGTAGCCTAAGCACGAAACTCGCCATCCGGTCCGCATATGTGGTGTCTTAGAAATTTCTAAAACGAAATGTGGGCCGTGGTAAAATTCGGAAGCTCGAAAAGCGTTGCTAATATCGGCCTGATGTGAAATTATCATGTACTAAATCATTACCAAATTAACTATGAAAGTTCAAGAAACGCAATGCAATGGAGTCGGTCACTTGAGGAAAAATATGTAACTGCAGATTGTTAATAAGTCACCACGAATAAATCTGGCCCGTTGTGTTTCTATGAATGCCTGTGAGTCTGTGAACTTGAGTTTCTGGATGGTGAATTTTTCTCCTGAATCCAGAACAGAGATTTTCGGGATCGGGCTTCAAGTTAGAAAAAGATGTGCTTCGATCGGCAAAGCAACAATCAGCAATTTTTTTCTGCACTACTTGCTCTTATACCATTGAATAGTATATTCATATTGAAATGAACCCGAATATTTTCGGCTGACAGTCGTCAGGGTTAATCGTCAGCAACTAGTAGAGAATTCAAAAGAACATCGTATATCAACAATCGTAGCACAAAATATGACGTCACCAGCATGAAATGTCGAATACGAGAGCGTTCAATGTACTATTTTTAGATGATACGCGAACTCTTTTTGTTGACACAGCCTTGGCTGGTGTATTTTGATAAAAGTCCACTCCAAGGCACAGAAATGAAAGTGTGAACGACCCTTTCCGAGTATGCGAAATCTGTCGTCTCGATAATTTTTCGCACAGGCGGGATTATCCAACAAGTGTTTGCCAATTGCAGAATTTTTGGCCTTTGATTGTTCCGCATCAATCTTGAGCGGATGAGTTAATGGTGTTCTTTTGAATTCTCTACTAGTTGCTGACGATTACCCCTGACGAGTGTCAGCCGAAAATATTCGGGTTCATTTCAATATGAATATACTATTCAATTGTAAATTGAAGTTCTATACCTCCAAGAAGCTGTTCTACTTGATTTTACTAAGTCTTTCTCTCTCTCTCGCTCTCCCCATATCATATGCAATATGAACAATGAACATTGCACATCATTCATACTGTGGTGATGTCGTAATTAGTGATACTCGAACCAGAACACGCGATTCAAAATCGCATCACTTGGGTCTTAGGACTTATAGGTACTAGGGATGGTGTGAACGTGAGGTTCACGTTCGCGTTCTGTGTGTGAACCTCAGAAAGGTAGAGGTTCGCCTTCACAAACGAACCTTGTAGGTTCTGCACTGTGAACCTTTTTCATATATTACAATTTTACATTATTGCATTTCAACTGCGGGCCACTCTATGCAAGGAGCTTGCAGCCTAGAAATTCAACACTAAACGAGCATGCACCTTGACAATCTCAAAAATTTTACTTGCTTTGTTCCAAAAGTTTGCTCGAAATATCCAGCTTTGCGTTTGTGAATATTTAGTGACTCTCTGCTGTGAGCTTGACCCGCAATGACACAACATCAAGAGCGAAATACACTACATGTAGGTAGGGCTGGGCACAATGATTCCAGTACTCGAATCTGAATCAACTATTCATTTTAATGATTCGAGTCGAGTAGTAAAAGACGATTTTTTTTGAGTTCTGAAATTATACGCTCCTCGCAACTGAATGTTAATTTACTAAAGAGAATTAAAGTTTCGATACTATTTTCCACTGAGGAAGCCTTGAAACCTTGGTTGGCCGTGTCGCAGCATACCGGACATAGTACAAAGCTACCCACGGAAATCTGTTACTTGTCATAGAATTTAGTATTGCATACCGTGGGGGCATGGACAACTATAGTAGGCCATGTCCTGCCCATACCTCTGTACAGAAAGGCATGAACAATATTCCGTTACCTTAATTGATGCAACTATTATTAAATTATACGACATGACGACGACATAGCCTTTAATGAGCAACACCCGAAAATTATCTTTACTTGCAAGCGGACGAAAGCTTTAGAAAGCAATCCCGAAAACGGTCTTCGACGCCGCGTCATGTTTATAAAATGTTCATTAAATTGATATGTTATTCGTTGATGGAAGCGTGGACGAAGCGCCAATAAATGAGCCGCATTCCAGGGCATTTGGGTTTTAGTTTGAACAAAGGAAGAATAAAGCTGACTCATGACCTGCATTTCGTAAAGTTCGCATGCTTACAACAAGCTTGATTTGGACTGGATGGAAATTAATAATAATTATGTCACTGGATAACTGTAAATAGTAAAAAAGTCGCAGTATCGGTAGATGTGCAAATGTAGACGCATTGTACATATTGTACTATGAGCAAATACTTCGCCGAATCCAGCGGACACAATTACGGTCCTTTGACAAGCAAGATGATTTTTCTCGATGGAGCATTAGGAATCTTTCACATCAAAAAGCAGGGCGATCCTTTTCATTAATTATAGGCACAGTAGTATAAAATGATGACATAATCTGGATATCTGATCCGTATGAGAAATAGTAGCTCATATGCCCTGCACATATTTCCAAGATGTTTGTTCACTGTGAATGAATTACCGTTCTGCTTTGTTAATCACAAGTCGAATTCTAGATTTGGAAAGTGGCGTATCACAGTCCAAGTTATTGTCTTATTCGCGTGAACCAATTTCTACCGCGTTTTACTTTACCAGAATGCTTATATCTTACGATAAATTAGGAAGGATGTTGCTCCGCGTTATATATATAACTCGCGAGGCTAATGATATGTATAATATCAAGGAATTTTTATGCATCTATATTATTGGTCTATACACCGAGCACGTCACAATGATGGAACCTATAGGTTCTAAACAGAGGAAGTGCTTCTCGCGTAAGGGAACACGGTTCGGTTCTAAACGGAACCACTAGCCCCGGGCAAGGTCGCTTTGGATATGATGTTTATAAGGGAGAACCACACTTGTTCGGTACTGCATAGTCGGCGCCACTTCTGAAGGAGTTATCTTTAAGGATACAATTCTGCAGGGAAAGGCCACATTAACAAAGGTAAGAAATGAAATGTAGCCTTACATATGAAACACCACGCCTACTTATCAGGGACCCCGTATACAATTTATGTTTTCGTAGAAAATTTGAGGGCAACCCCTCATATCGTTTCGTGAGATCACATGTATTCCGGGGGAAAGCCGTATGAATATGTTTACATTGTTTTGTCGCCTGTATAATTCCAGTTGGATCTCGCTATTGTAGCAGGCAGTGGCCTACTCGATACACGCCACCGCGTGTTTTTTTTTTGTTAATTCAGGTATTTATATCCCACTCTGTGACCCCCCCCCACTGTCCTATCGCCTGATAAATCGATAGGTGTGTTTTACTTAATTATTTAAACGTGGGCTACATGGCGGCGATGTCGGGAATTTGATCTGAGCAATAACAGTAGTACATTTTATCGTTTCAACGTTCGGAATCAGAAATTTGTTGGATGCTGGACTTAGCATTCGCGCTTTGCTTTCTATTAGCTGATACATCAATGACTTATGTGGGGATCGAGCTCCATTAATTAACAGTTTATTACGTTGTCGATAACCCCGACGAAACGTGAACCCTCGTCTATCTTAGATATAGGTGAATAGGATCATATTTAACAAATATTATAGATTCATTCTAGAAATAGTGTTCATATATTTATTAGCGAAATACATGCGCTGCGACGATGTCTTTGCTATACTTACAAGAAGCCATTTACTTACAGAAATGACGATTAGCTGCCTCTTGGTAGCGTTTCTAGCCGCCACATGTGCAGCCGCGCAACTGACGCCCCGCGAATTGGAGCTTCAACAGTTTCTCGTCCAAGCTCACAGGAGCAACCAACTGAGTCAAATTCTCGAGACCATGAGATCGCAGAACAACAACGTACTCCCCCAATCGATTGAGAAATTGCTTGCCGTCAGCAACTTGCCTGGCGGATCCAGCACCGCGCCCGCGCCCACGCCTGTGACACCGAAATACCATTTCAAAGGAATGGAAAAGTTAACCGCCAACGAAACGAAGGCAATCTCTGTATTCTTGGATCAATATTTTCAGACGCGCGACAGAGAACTCGCCAAATTCAAGCCTAAAAATCTGGGATTCAGAGTCCCCAGGCAAGGTGGGAAACGTGTTATTCTTTCAATCAATAGATGGATATTTGCTTATTGACGACGACGATACTATCTCGCACTTCTCCGATTCATTGCGATCCCCCTATACCGCAATCCAGGGATCAGGTTTCGCGCGGCTCGGCTGTCACGAGAGGCTGGTACAACCTGGCAGCGCCTTCGGGCCTTCTGTTTTGGCAAATTGTTTGAAACCAACCGGTTTGCCCCCGGGCGCGTATGCGTTGACTCGTGCCTGGTACCGCTGGGCTGTGTCGGGATAAAACCTGTCACGAATGTGACGGAAATACTTTGCGTATATAGTGACTTACCGTGGTTTGATAGAGTAGCGAATGTATAGGCTGAGTCTACACGGACTATATATAGGATAAGGTGAGAGTGAACACACTATGGGAATATATATTTACCTATAGACATGCACGGGGCAAATTGAACAAACCGGCGGGGTGCAAAACAATTGAATTGCAGCAATAATAACTTCATATTGTTGATTTATTCACCAAGAACTTTTCAATTGACCGTCACACGTAGAGGACATTGGTATTACGATGAATCATATTCAAATGCATAAAATATTTTGTAGTTATCAAATAATAGTATAAAAACAAAATAATTATAATAGAAGAGGCAGAGTAAACGTATAGATATGGACATAAAGAACCGGAAATACTAGTCTGCGCTCATTTCCATCGCTCCGATTTTTATGCTGTCATCTATTACTTTGAATACAGTGAATATGTCTATGACTTCTAAGGCAAAGTGAGTATTTGATTGAATTTGATTGAATTTGATTAGTCCTAGTTGTTACGACTATCTTTTCATTTGGTCACAATCTTGTGGTGTTTTGAAATGACGAAGCTTTTAATTAGCTGAACTGAACAACAACACAGAAACAATATTGATATATTTGAGTGTAATGAACAAACATAGAATCGGCTGTGGCAGCTTCATTTTTCCGTAGTTTCCCTGTTCCGTTAACTAGTACTGTCGCCGTCGTATTTAGTGCATTCTGGGTTCGGTAAATGATGTTGTCCGATGTCAGATTTCAAATCCTGTTTCAGCCCACACATACTACAAAAAAAATTACAACGTGCGATGTAGAGATGTCTACATTCTGCCTTCACGAGATCGGTCTTACCCAAAACCTGTCATTGTTTTTCAGCCTGCACGAAAGACGATGACTGTCCCTTCCAACAGTTCTGCTTCGACATTTCGGAGGAATTGCTCAAGAATGCGAGGAAGCGGGGTTATACCCAGTTCTACGACATGGTGCTGACAGTTCTGAACATAAAAACGAAAGAATGCAGTCCGAGATTCTCCGACTTCATGGTCTCCAACACCGACAACTACATGTTCGTCCTTCGCGACGCTTTCGCGAAGCTTAACATGGTCGTGAACAAGACCAAACAGATTAGCGGAATGCGGGGTTGGATTGAGCGTATCGACAGGGACGTCTTCCAACAGGTCAACTTCACCAAGGACTTTGAAGAGCCATTGGCCACAATACGCCAGGGATATGGTAAGTCGCAAGCTTCATATAAAATAATCATTCGCAACATAATAGGAAGTATTCAATGAGAAATAGAAGTGACATCGTAAATCTCCACTCCAGTACAAGTAGAAGTAGCGATTCCCAAACATTCATAACTACTTTAAGAGGAAGTAGAACTTGAAGGTCGTCAAGGTACTTGAGTAAGTAGTTTCATAAAATAGGCTCGGTGATGGGGTCGCGTACGTTTAGCAGTTAGTAGGTGGTGGCTATTTTCGAAATTTCGGAAAAAACGCAAAAGGACTATAGTTATACTGCGAATCGGTGCCATATTCGAACATATGTTCACTGTTCAGTCACCGTGATACAGGGGCTATTGCGGCCGGATGTCGCGACAATAAAGGTGACGCAAACACACACTAAAATTACTTTCTACTACATAAAATCGAAAGTCCAACAAATGAGTAGTTTGCCTATAAAACCGCCCAAGTAGAAGTGCAAGCAGTCTAAAACATAACCACTCAAGTAAGTGGTGCAAGTAAGAAAAACCTTCATGAATGCCCCTGAAAACATGGCAGCAGTTCGTTACTGACCACCTACGATCAGCTAGCCGCGGCATAACCTAATTGTATATTGTTAACTTTTGAAGTTGATGGCGGACAAGGATACGGGCAACCGATGTACGTGCAACCACCGCAGCAGTACGTCCAGCCAGGTTACGCCCCGCAGCCAGGATACAGCCAACCACCTCAAAATTATATGTACTACCCGCAACCGCAGCCTAACTATTATCCACCGCAACAACAAGACGATTCCGACTTCATGCTTATCTTTCTTCTTATGGGTATGATGGGAGACAGCTCGACTGGTATCGACAATATCCTGCCGCTGCTTTTGTTATCTGGCGACGGTGGACTTGGAGGAGGAGATGGCGGCATTTCTCCGCTACTCCTCATCTCTTTGATGGGAATGGGCGAAAATAGCGCGTTGGGAGGCGGGGACAGTCTGACAACTATACTGTTGCTTACCACGCTGATGGGCGACGGAATGGGTGGAGGCGGATTGGGTGATATGCTGCCTTTGCTTCTTATCCTGATGCAAGACGGGGCAAACGAGGACAACGACATGTTGTCACTCTTGCCATTTCTTTTACTCAGCGGCGGCGGCTCTGCGACCGCCAGACAGGGAGTAGTCGGCCAGAATCCGAACCAGCAATTATACTGTCCGCCGGAACAGGGTCAGAATTCTCTGATGATGCTTCTCTTGTTCACGTCTCTCTTTAACGTGGAAGACACGGGCAGCGACAACTTGACCCCCATTCTTTTGGCCTCCGCGATCCAGCCCGATAATGGCTGCCCGGGAAGCGGCGGGATCGGCATAACCGAAATAATTTTGCTCCAATCCCTTTCGGGTGGAACAGGGGGCAACATTTTAACGGGAGGCAACTCGCTTTTACCGCTTCTCGTGTTGAGCGGTCTTGGCGGCGGCGGCGCGTCAGGAGGCATAGACCAGAACCTACTTCTTCTTGTCTTGCTTGGAAACAGTAACAGCGGAACTGGAGGCACGAATACCATGAGCAGCCTTCTGCCTATTCTGTTCTTGTCTGACCCCAATTTCTCCCAAAATCCTCTCGCGTTCTTGTTGCTGTTCAACGATGGCTTACTCGGCGGCGGCGGCACGAACGATAACTCGAACATGCTATTGCTGTTATTGTTCTTGAGCCAAGGTAATTCTGTCGGTTCCTACCAACCCGTTACCACGCCGTACGGAATCACATCACCCGTCCAGTCGATTCCACCGCCAGGCGGTCTCAATTATCAACAATCGCCTGGTGTACAGCCGTACCAGCAGGCACCACAAAGCGGTGGCATATTCGGAGGAGGTGACTATGCTTTGTCTATTTTGGGGGTATCTTGTTCTAATGTTTGTTCCTCGTCGTGTTTCAGGGTCGGATATCTTCACGTTATTAATTTTGACTAGTGTACTCGGTAACGACGGATTGGGCGGACTAGGCGGACAGGACGGCAGCGGAATTGGTACGATCCTTCTGCTTCTTCTACTCGGAGGAGGCGGAGGATTACTTTAGAGATGGGAATATACTGGCTAGTACTGGATCTCCGGATATGAAACATCCATGATGTCATGTGGTTACGTCTGCGAATGTTCATTATTTTCCGTGCCGTTGACATTCGTCTGAACGGTCGTTCCTTCTGAATTTTCAAACGGATAACGGCATATCCATACTTTTTGCCATCGATATCATTGGTGATTTATTTATAGTTGTTTATTAAAACATCTTACCAACAGAATACGTCAAGTTAATGAAGAGTGGAATAATAAATTTTATATCGTGAGATAATTCGCTGGTACGTTGGGTGTTGACACTAGGTTGTGTTTCATAACCTGTATCTCGGTCGCATCTCGGGGTGGTTAGTCAGCGTGGCTAAGAAGTAGAATGCGGTAGGCTCAAAAACAAGACTTGTTCAAGGCGTCTTGAGGTATTGGTGGTCAAATGGTCGTGGGTACTTTCGGAGTTGGGAGTTGTGTCTTCGCGACCAGATGATTAATGACACTGTGAATAGACCCACTCTTGTTACCGTGATACAGTGGGTATTAAGCCCGGCTGTTATGACAATTTCACTCGTAAAAGTGAATCAGACTTATCCAAAAACAACGTTATACTTTATAATATTCATAATGTAATAAATTAACAGTTATGTTTCTAAAAACTGCAAGGTAAAGGTATAGCGTAAAACAACCACTTGAGGTAGTAGTATGCAAAATCTACTTGAGTGCTCCTAAAAAGTAGAAGTTCTTTTCTGGTCAACTGTGCGGGTAACTCCGTCACGGCTATAGAAGCGTAGCTGAACCTAATTTGGTCTAAAAAAGTACCTATTTCGAGATGATAGTAGCTGTGTTGCTATATAGCTTAAGGGAGACTTATTCAATCGGACTTTACCCAAATCGTGGAGATTATTTACCGATTACAACGTCGGGTTTACATGATTAAGAAAGAGATCACGGTGTGGGCCTAGCACGTGATTTTATAACTGCAGCGAAGTACGCCGGTTTCGATAGATAAACTTGGTTAAACATGTGTGTAAAACACGCTATTAATCAAATCATTTTAAATGAAACAAAAAGTTTACAAAAAAATATAATGGATGGAATATTTTCGAAGAACCTAATAGCATCTCCGTGACGTGTACTTGCACGTGAAGCAGCGGTATTATATGCGATATGAAACTCCACACATTCAGTAGGTCAGTATGTAGTTGTTTTTATTAATAATAGTGAAGTTGATGGGGCTGTCCCAGAATAGTGCAATCAGATTCTATCTGTAAACATGCTGATCAATCGATAAAATATTTTCGACAATGACGAGACGAGATAGATTTATTACGAAGAAGTACAGTAACACATTGTTTCAGACAGAGCTGGTCAAAGTAGTCAAGAAAGCTACTCAAGTAGAAGTAGAAGTAGCGACGTAAAAATCTACTCAAGTACGAGTAGAAGTAACCGTTTTAAAAGCAACCTACAACCAAGTGAAGTAAAAGTAAAATTGACTGGCTCTAAATATGCTCAAGTAAGTAAGTAGTTGTGAAAACAGTCGTAATTCGTTCGCTTGGAATGTCAAAAGCTGGAAATTGAGCTATGCGGAAAGTGTAGACAGCTTGATTCATATTGATGCATCCTTTGAGGCATAGTTACGATGTGGCGGGGTGGCGCAGCCACCCCATGACACATTTCTGGGATGGCGGCCACCCCATACAATCAGATTAAACGCCCGCCGTCTGCGATTTCAAATCATCAGCGCTGTCAATTAGCAAGTCCGTGATAGCGCGTAAATGCCAACGATTTACGATTAACCGATACGCACGCGAATAATTGAATACGCAGATTCGTTGGCGACGACGAACTAGTGCCTAAAACGCCCTAATAAATTGTAATCCGTGATTAGTAGGGCGTTTTTTTTTTGACATGACAAAATTTGTCAAAATTTTGTCGAAATTGTAGCGTTAGGTCAACATTTGTCAAAATTGTTCACCGAGTCAAAATTTTTTTGACGTCTGCATTTCGTTTGTATCGTAGATTTTGCATTGTTGGTGAACGTATCATTTGATATTTCATTGCTTTTAGCCTACTTTATGGGCCTACCGTTGTACACGGCCAATTGTCTGCTCATTGTGAATCATAAACGGTCAAATAAAACAAATAGGTAGACATGGTATTATGGTCAACGTATACGTATACCGCAATATCCTAACTGAAGAAAGACTTCTTGGGCATTGCATCATTCTTATATTGAGAAGCGCACGATGAAAAATTGTAATGTAGACCAGTGGTTCTCAGCCGCCGGTCCGCGACGACATTCCCACCGGTCCGCCAGACATATTGCAATTTTATACCTTAATTTCAAGATGCAATGATGAAGGCTTGTCCATTGGTAAAAATAAATAAAACGTCAAATTCTAAACTTATTTAGAACTTCGTGAGGTAAGATTAGGGCTAGAAACA
Source organism: Botryllus schlosseri (assembly GCF_051294905.1). Classification (NCBI taxonomy): domain Eukaryota; kingdom Metazoa; phylum Chordata; class Ascidiacea; order Stolidobranchia; family Styelidae; genus Botryllus; species Botryllus schlosseri. The sequence continues at coordinate 17,646,834 of NC_137245.1, read as the reverse complement.
TGTTCGATTTGACTTGAAGTTCACGACATGTCTTTTAATGACATGCGAGCGACAACTACAAAACATACACGAGCTGACTCATCGCTAAACAGCGCAGTTTGCGCGATCATTCGTTTTCGATTCATTCGTTTTGTGCAGGACCATCCCAAACCGCCCAATTGGAGAGAGCCGAACTTAAAAGGGGCCCAAAATTATTTTGCAAGTGAACATATATCATGGCGTATTTTTTTAAAAACTTTTTCCAACATTTTTCAATTTCTTTCGCACGATTTAGCGTCTCTAAATGTCTTGCTTATTAGGTGACCATCTCCGTGATTTATAGAAATAGGCATTTCGGAGTCAGCCATTACCGCACCACGGCGTAATAACACATAATGAAGTTTTAGCTAACATCGGACTCAGAAATGTGTGCCGAAAACTCGCCAGCGAGAAAACCGATTCAGTTATGAATGAGCGAAAATTTTCGCTATTGGCGTGATTAGCTGCGTAGACCAGGGGTGGCCAACCTGCGGCCGTGGACACGTAATTCAGTTAGTATGTGTTGGCGGCCATCGACATGCAATTTGAATTTACGAATTAACTCCCGGTTTCTGGAGAGATTTTAATTCATCTTGAACCGCGCGATTCAACGTGACATCATTTTCTTTTTAAATATAGTAGCGTCCTTTGCAATCAGATCCCTACAGTACAGACTACAGAAGCGAACAGCAGAGGAAAATGATGCGCCTCATATAGAAATACCAGCTCGGAATCGTGTGCTCCTCCCTATACTGACAATCCTGATGGGAGGTAAAAAAATAACAGCATGTAACAAAAGTGACTAAAAAAAATTGGCCCAGCCGAAGATGCATCATAATTTATAACTTGCCATAAATTTTCGAAAACACCCCCTCGATCAACTCTACCGGTGAATCAGATCACAGGTGTTGAGAAAGGATAAATTATTGATCAGTAATATGTAAAACTACTAATATTAATGACGAAATTCATCAGCAGCGAATCTGAAAAAATTTTCACGCTTCGCGCGACGGTCGGCAATCCCATGGCATGACCACTGACCACTCGGCATTTCGGTGCGTAGAGTAAGCCTATGTCATTAAAGAGATTAGTACTGAGTGTGCCGGAAATACAGATAGACAGTTTAACATGGGTATATGGCGTCCAGCTAGTTTATTATGACTACGCCCTGGAATGCGGCCGTATAGACTACATTAGCAGTCGCCATGCGGCTGTGAATGGCAATAAGGTTGGCCACCCCTGACATAGATTCTCTGCTTACACTGAGTACAAGGAATGTGCTCACAAGTTGGCCTACAGGTAAAAACAGCCACCCAACTGTGGGGTCTGGGGGCGAAGCCTCCGGAAGTTTGGCTCATCGCCCTGTGGCGGCCCAAGACCAACGTTTTTTAGGGAGGGCGGACGAAGTGCTTTTTCAACCCAGATTTGCGGATGCGTGGCCGGTAGAGCTGCTGTAAGGTGTCTTAGTGCAGCGCATTTTATTCGTAGTTTCCAGAGTAGCCTGCGTCTGGTGATAGTGAGCAATGAGCAAGGTAGCACGACAAGGTGCTTGGTTCGACTCCGAAACGCGTCTTTTCTCGATATTGTCAAAGAGAAGAATATTATTCGAGTTGGCATGGTCGGTTAAACCAACGACCTTCGCCGCGGAAGACTGTAAACGACTCTCGGCGGTAGCACGTTTATCTGGACAAGGCAATTATACCTCGACTCAGCAGACTCATGAAGATAATAATATTTACATATTTACATTTTGGCTTCATTTCAATTTTCGAATTTCACCGGTCCGCAAGACATTTTTTGAAATTTTTCCGGTCCGCGAGATGAAAAAGGTTGAGAACCACTGATGTAGACAACATTGTCATAATGAAGCAACACGGTGTGTCACTAGCAGTTTACGCACAACTTGAGTGTTGTCAGCCGAAAGCTGCAGCTGTTGAACGTCCTTGGCAAGTTTTTTAGTAAGGACATGCACTTTGTACCCAAGAATTTAGGAAAGAATCTCTCGTTGTACAACAGAAATTTTTAATTATTTCTACCAAAATACGTATTGTAACCATGGGAATTCGTCATAGGGCCAGATTTCGTTAATTTTTTTTTTCATGTAAAAATTTGCCCGTTTCTAAGCCAAAAACGTTTTTTCAGGCCAAAATACTTCGTTAGGACAACCAGTTCCAACCAGAAATGAAGATAAGGGGTACAATCATGAAATTATGTGGGAAAACACCTAATTTGCATACGTTAGGTCAAAATTCAGTTTGTTTAGGTCAAAAAAGGTCAAAATTCCAATTTTTTTTAGGTCAAAACTAGTTTTCCTTTTTTAGGTAAAAAAAACCACTCTAGTGATTACTAATCACGGATCACACTTTATTGGGGCGTCTTAAGCACTAGTTCGTCGTCGCCGACGAAGCTGAGTATTCAATTATTCACGCGCGTCGATACGTTAATGGTAAATAGCTGGCATTAACGCGATGTCCCGGACTCGCTCATTGACAGCGCAGACGGCGGGCGTTTAAGCATTTTGCATGGGGTGGCCGCCACCCCGTGACTCGGCGCCAATGGCGCGAAGCGCAACAAAATTTCTGGGATTTACTTGACTTTTATGAATATTAAATGTTGGTACTCCGTGAAAACAGTCCCGAAATTGCTCAGGCTATCTTTCGTATTGGAGGATTAAACTACTTCTACTTGACGAACTGAAAATAGCGAAAAGTAAGTAAGTAGATCACAAAATATTACGAAGTAGCAGTAGAAGTAGAGAAAATCAGATCTACTTTAGTAAGTACCAGAAGAAGAGGAAAACTACTCGAGTACTTCCAAAAAGTAGAAGTAGGCTACTTCGTTACTGACCACCTCTGATGCGCTTCCTTGTAGTCGTCCGTGACTCAGTATTTCTCTGAGCTTTTTTGTGAACTGCGATGCAAGGGGAATGATCCCAGATCAATCACCCGAACCTTAGAAACGCGCTACTGCCGTTCGATTCGCACTGTCGTCTCTCTTGCGTCTGGACGCGAGGCTCAACTTGAAAGGCGCGTTTGTACTCCATCGATGCAGCTGACTGGATGATCCGCTGGAGTCTCTAAGGATCGTATCGCTGCAGCCTGTATTCTATTGTTGAATGTAATTTTTAATAAATAAAAACTGTCTCTCTGTCCAGCGAGGAAGGCGGTGGATTTTTAACAACTGCGCCTTAGTGCGGAAAATATGACGTCACAACGTTCCGACAAAAATTTAGGAGGCTGCGGCACTGGTCGAGAGGGCCTTCGGCCGATAACCAAAATATGGTTAATTTACCCAACCTCCGTAGGTTAGTTATCCATAACCAAAAGTCGTCACGGATCTGCCGGGCGCCGTGCCGCGAGCCCGTGACCGAGGCTGTGCCTGGTAGTAATGTTCGCCAAATCACGTGATTCATGTGCAGAAGGCGTGACAGACCGTATGCAGGATTCGGATAAGCTAGCGCAGCAATAAAGCGATGGTGTTGGTGGGCTGGTCATTGATTTGTCCAACTTACCGTATTGCCCAGCCTGGAACGAATTTGTCTCTTTAAGACCAAAAGACTTGCCACGATTACATTATAGTATAATCCCTGAATTTACTGGAAGGGAGTATCGAACATTTCTGAATGATTTCTGAGTTGGAATTATGTGATTTGATAACATGATAAGCATATAATAGCCGAGTTCGGGATTTTCTGTGCGATATGTGAAGTGAGTTTGGTCGATTGGTTTTGTCTGGTACTGTCTACTGTGCAGAGTTCCGATACTGTGTGCTCGTTTTTGGAAGAGTAAGGTCTCTCATCTCTTCCTTGCACAACCGAAACGCCATGAATTGTAACCCAAGGTTTGAAGTTAATAATGAATACCGGTAATGATCAAAATCGTTTATTTAACAGTTGTGTTAATTACCGAGTTGATTCCTAGCATTTTGTCCAAGCGGTCATGTCTGATGCAAGGGAACCCCCTCCTGATGATAATTTCGAGGAAATAGAAGACAAGGACGATCTGTTCACATCAACGAAAGAGGTGGGAAATTTGAAATTAACCGTTTAAGTTCATTATAGGTTGAGCTTGTGCAAATTTTGCTAATAGGGCCTATATCTGTGTTCTGTGTCATACTCTTTTGTGGAATGATATAGGTATTAGGAAGCATGTGTACTGTAAAAGTGAAACATCAATCTCAGGAAACATTGGTCAAGCCAATCGTAACCCAGTATATATCATGTAAAATGATCTGAAAGTTAGCTGGCAGGATATCAAGACATTGTGTGGCGCATATTGCTACAGGGTTGGTGTGATTAGTATACGCACTGTTTGATTCGAAATGCAAGCAATAGAGCCAGTTCCTATAGTGTTAAATGATTAACAATAATGGGAGAGGCGATGTTGTTTTTTCTGTGTCTCAAGTAGCCACTAGCCATGGCCATTAGGCAATTATTGTGCTCTCTGCAATTATCGATTGAAGAAATATACTACTCAAGAGTTCAGAGAAGATTCCTTTCACTTTGCATAGCTCGTTTTTCACTGAACTTGGCCGGATTAACATGCACGAAAGTAAAGTGGGTCCTATTAAGTTAGCTATTGATCCTTTCACAGTTTGCATGTAATGAATTTAGAATTACAAATATACAGTTTATTAGGAATGAGGTGAAGTCTTTGATCGGGACTGGGCATGGGCAGGGCGAGTGCCAGACTGATTCGATGCCATCTTGCAGGGTTGTAATCAAGTCACAAGGCTGCAAGTCACAAGGCAATCTCATTTTCATAGTTTTGACTCGAGTCATGTCGAGTCATTTTCAATTACCCACCGAGTCAAGTCCAAGTCAGCGAGAAGAGGGTCGAGTCGGATTCATGGTATTTGACTGGAGTTCGAGTCCAAGTCATTGTGTTGACTGCTCAGTTTTCAGCTAAAGTTTTTTGAATCCATTTTTCATGACTCTGTTTAGTGATATCGAATGGTTCGCATTTATAATATAGCCTATACTAATTTTCCTCACTTTTAGCAGTTTCTGGTCGCATTTTCAAGTACCAGTACCAATAGACGTAATCCCAATAGTGTGGTTACTTTACTATTCTTTTAGGGGCACTGCGCTCTAAAAATGATGTGGTCTCAAATTGAAGGTAAAAACAAACAAAAATTTTTGGCCGCGGCCATTTTCTTCAGAACGCCACCGTAGCCTAATGGAGCTGCAATTTATTGATATTTCTACAAGACTAGCTGCCGCGGCTGCTTAACCCGTTACATGGCACGATATCTTCACCGTCGCACTTGCTCGACGCGATTAGGCAGTCACGCAGAGAACGAATTTTAGGTAGTTGTCAGCCGATGTTATGAAGGAAATGTGTCTGAGTTTTGTTCTCTGCGTGACTGCCTTATCGCGTCGAGCAAGTGCAACGATGAAGACATCGTGCAATGTAACGGGATAAGCAGCCGCGGCAGCTGGTCATGTAGAAATTTCAATAACTTGCAGCTCCATTACGGTGGCGTTCTGAAGGAAATGGCTGCGGCCAAAAATTTTTGTTCGTTTTTACCTTCAATTTGAGACCACGTCATTTTTAGAGCGCAGTGCCCCTTTAAATTCCAATAAAATGTTGGGCTTGGCCGTCTGAATCTCGAGTCATATGACTTGGTTCGGGTCGTGCGCAATGAGCACAGAAATATTTTCCAGACATATTGACAGTATATTTTGACACTAACAAATTCGAAGTCTCACCACTGTTTTAAGAAAAATAGTCTGGATCTGTTGTCATGTAAGGACGTTTAACATAGGATAGTGAGCTTGGTCGGGTGTCTGACGACTTCCGTCAACTTGCAAAGCTGGTAGCCTACTTGTGGTGATATTTAATGATTTGCCTTTTTTCAACTCTGCTCGAGTGATATAAAATGGCTCGCAGTCGTAATATAGTAATTTTCCTCAGTTTCAACAGTTTCTGGCCCTACTTTCCGTATCAGGACTGATAGACGGAATACCGGTACCAATGATGTGGTAACTTTACTATTCTTCAAAGTTACAATGAAATGTCTTTCATGGTCGTCCTAGTCTCGAGTGATATGACTTTGTTCGAGTCATGCACAATGCCTTGAGTACAAGTCGAGTCAATACAAAAATTCTCTCGGGTCGAGTCATTTTACGTATTTGGAAAAATGACTCGAGTTTAGTCGAATCATGACTTGAGTCATTACAGCCCTGCCTCAGATTACTTGCTAGAGGTATATGTGACCCCTCGACCAAATCTACTTCTTGAAACAACTTACATGTCCTGGAAATTACTACTTCTGCATCTACATCTACGTGAGTAGCAATGCTGGCTACTTTGTCCGCCTCTGGGTAAAACTTTTAATGAACATGTGCTCAATAAGGCGTCCCATCAATTGCAACGCACGGTTTCTTTCGTGCAGACTTTCCACGATGAAGTGTTGGAGCAAACGGAAGAACCAGTCGTAGAGGGCGAGCCCTTGAAATCAGAGGAGAACAACACTATGACCGCAGTCCCGGTGGAGGTGAAAGATGACCCGCCGCCTCAACAAAAGGTAGAGGATGATGAGGATGAAGATCTCTTCAAAGATGATGATGACGAGGAGGACCCTGTCACCGAAGAGTAATTATATTGTTTTTGTAACTGAATTCATCTATGGTCATTGTTGGGGATGGTGTGAACGTGAGGATCACGTTCGCGTTCTGTGTGTGAACCTCGAAAATTTAGAGGTTCACGTTCACAAACAAACCTTGGTAGGTTCTGCACTGTGAACCTTTTTCATATATTACAATTCACGTCATTATAACATCTTTGCTTGAAATTTATTGCATTTCAAGTGCGGGCCACTCTATGCATGGCGATGGCAGCATAAAAAATCAACACTAAACGAGCATGCACGTTGACAATCTCAAAAATTTTACCTGCTTTGTTAAAAAAGTTTGCTCAAAATAGCTAGCTTTCCGTTTGTGAATATTTAGTGACTCTCTGCTGTGAGCTTGACCCGCAACATCAAGAGCGAAATAAGCTACACGTAGGTAGTCCGCGAATGATGCTGATTCAACCAATCAATGAAATTGAAATCGTTGTCTGATGTAAAAGATCTAGCAAGCGTACGGGGTCAATCTCGATTTCATATGTTTATTGTATCATAAAAACAAATTCTGTCTGATTGGGGTGTTGGCTACTGCTGTGTAACTTAATGTGGAACGTATAGAAACCCGTTTTACACTCTGTTCAATATCAACGTAGAAACACGCAGACGCCGAATACATTGTCCGGTCTGACCTAGACTGTTAAGGAGTAAGCTTGTATTCCCTTGCAAGTCCTCGTCGAAATTGTTGACAAAGCGACAGATGTTATTGATTTTATGGGATTATTATATTATTTGATTGCTCCAGTTGATACATTTAGCGACGGTTTAAAAGTCAGTAGGCCTATGTACTTCAGCATTCTGGCCTGAGTCGTCGCTAGGTATCGTGTACTTGAATAGATCACTTCACTGAAATGTAGGGTTGGAATTAGCAATACGACGTCACGAGGTTCACGTTCGCGTTCACACGAACCTGAACCTTTCAGAGGTTCACACCATCCCTAGTCTTTGTGTTGCGTGTTTACTTGTTGGGACTGCTCAAAATAGCGCGGAAATCACATAGTGACAGGCAATGGCGTAGACGAGGGGGGGGGGGGTAGAATCGGAGAACCCTGTTCCTACTTTCTAAGGTCGACTCTACCCCTTTTTAAAACTCAAGAGCATTTGAACATGGTTGATTTTCGAAATATCCCTTTTCTGCTTCATGTCTTGACTGGCTACGTGCCTGCCTTGCGATAGTGATGGTGATCTGGTTGATAATTCACTGAACATGCCTTCAAAATTAATTATTCGAGACATCCCGCTTACTCGACTGCATGTAGGGTAATTCCATGTCAAACACCACATAGTGACCCCCTGGCTCTCAGATTTCCATGAAAACTGAGGGGGTAAGTCTGATATCTAGCACTGGTGTAGCAAAACTAAGTTGTCAAAATTGAGCTATCGCATTTTGAAAAATGGTCATTTTGTGCTCGTCCCACCATCAAGATCAATTTTCAAAATCAGTGATACATGGCATCAACTCCAAATCTTTGTAGCGCAATTCTACTCCCACCAAAATTAGGATGGGAGCATATTACGTGAAAGCTGGATGAAAGAGGAGCTCACAGCTCAGCTGACGTGTTTTCTCAATTGATATTTGATTAGTAGTTGGTCGGAATTAGCTTTATGTAAATACTTTTGAAACCAGGTATTTTTGATTACACGCAGTAATGGGCAACATTCTCAATCACTTGTGGTTCTTAACCTTCACTAAGCCACAAGCCTTCGCGGAACCTCAATATTTAGAGTATGTAGAGCAGTGGTTCCCAACCTTTTTCCACCCACGTACCATTTCGAGGTTTTAGGCAGTGCTCGCGTACCACCTACATGAGTTACCACCGTGTTGAGCATCGGAACAGAAAGTAAACTGCCCATTTTAAGGCTCAGTAAACGATTTCTGCAGTGGATCCATTTGGAATTCTTGTGGTCAAACATACTAAATCGGAATTTGGTTAGGTAAGAATCCCAATGCTTTACTAGATGTCTTCCCGTAGGCCGTCATTGGTGGGATTGCCCCTACCCGCGACGACGACTTACCACTACGACGACGGCTTGAAAAACTCAAAATCGACCCCACCTGAACTAATAACTCAGACTTTCAGTCGAAAAAAAAAACAGAATCTACTCGCGTACCACCTGGAAGACCTTCCCGTACCACTAGCGGTACGCGTACCACAGGTTGGGAATCACTGATGTAGAGTAATAATTTTGTAATCGCCCTTGCCCTTGCTTGCTCATTGGTGAACTCTATTCGGGGATTAAGAAGATGTAGAAGGGATGGTCTTGGATTTGCAGCTGCTTGTCATATTTCAGTTTGTCCGAAATCAGCCTTTCGAAAAGCTCCGACAAATCGGAAGAGAAACTGGTCGAGGAGGAACAGAAACCGGTAGAGGAGGTAAAGAAGACAGTAAATGAGGAAAAGAAGGACGAGCAAAAACTCGAGTCCCTTCCAAAGAACGACGTAAGTAGTTTTCAAATTGCTGCAAGATATGCATGAAATCGTTGGCCGTTGCTAGACTAGTACATCACTCAGGCGCTCGGCACACTTCAGTGTGTTTTTTTGAGCAAATTCACCCTACCATGCTGTGCAGGAAATACTTTGATTTGTGGTGCTTCATATGATGGCCCCATTGCTTCCCATTACGATCGCAACAGTATAGCTTGGCACTTGGCAGGGCTGTAACCAAGTCACAGTTCCGAGTAGGCAGTCAATCTCACTTTTATAGTTTTGACTCGAGTCAAGTCGAGTCTTTTTCAATTCACCACCGATTCAAATCCAAGTCAGCAAGTAGAGGGTTGAGTCCTAGTCGTGGTGTTTTGACTCTAGTCCAAGTCATTATGTTCAATCGAGTTCAACCTTTTTTTTCACTCTGCTCGAGGGATGTAGAATGGCTCGCATTCATAATATAGTCATTTTCCTCAGTCCTAACAGTTTCTGGCCCTATCTTCCAAGTATCAGGACTGATAGACAAAATACCAATAATATGGCACCGGTACTGTAAATTTACTATTCTTTGAAATTACAATGAAATGTCTCCCTTGGCCGTCCTAGTCTCGAGTCACATGACTTGGTCGTATGACTCGGAGTGCAAGTCCAGTCAATACAATAATTGACTCGAGTCGAGTCGAGACACCAAAAATCGTGACTCGAGTCATTACAACCCTGGTGCTTGATGATTTACAGTTGAATAATTTATTTATATTGAAATATACACAAATACTTTCGGCTGACACTGATACTTTCTTTTCGAGAAGATGTTTGAGGAGGAAGAGGAAAAAGACAAGGTTCACGACCTCGCCATCACGGTGTCCGAGCCGCACAAGAAGGGAGACGGAATGAATTCGTACATGACCTACCGCGTTCGAACGAAGGTGATTTTCTATTTCGTGTTACGAAGGCGTATTGCATCAGCCCAATATCTGGCATCCAAACCTCGCAGAGTCCGGCCTCCCCAAAAATATCTTGCAGGAATCCGACGTTCGAAGCGATATTATTGCTCCGTTATAGATCAAGGAATCACTTTTTCTAGGACTGAATGCGTGCCAGATTTGTTTTTTAAAATTTTTCCACTCCACCACACCAATTGAAACGTGACTTTGGCTATGTCGTGCATAGAAGAAAGTTATGTATGGACAGAGGAGCTGGTCAAAATAGTCATGGTTTGGCACTCAAGTAGAAGCATATATATGATACACTGCAAACGTGTACAAGTTGAAGTAGCGATTCTAGTTGCGTAAAAAGCAACTATTCTGGGCCTTGTCTTGCCCAAAAAACTGAAAAGCTTCCATAAGTAATGCAAGTATGCAGGACCTACTTAGTAGTTTGAAAAATGCAGTCGGGAAAATATCTGTGGCTTTATTTCAATATGGATATACTACTCAATTTTATATCAAAGTTCTCCACCTCCAAGAGAGTCTCTTCAAATACTTTGAAATACTAGAATCAGGCTACTCCGTCACTCACCAGGTTGTTTATATACTTTCCTTGTCGGTCGCAGACCTTTGCTCGGTGATTTGAAAGTAGCCTGTCAATTTTTGGATAGGAAAATCCACAGATACTCTCTGATATTTGCAATCTACTGATTATTAAAATCAATTGCCGGTAAAGCAGCTGTCGGGCTTGATAGGCTGTCTCAATCGAGGAACACTAACATTGTGTTGCCATGCGAATTTCGCGTCACAATCGCATTTCTCTCCGCAGACGACCATGTCGATTTTCAAAAGGCCGGAGCTGTCCGTCGATCGTCGGTTCAGCGATTTCCTCGGACTGCACGAGAAGCTGGTGGCAAAACACCGTCACGTGGGCAGAATCGTGCCTCCTGCGCCGGAGAAAAGCCTCGTCGGTACGTTTTGGCAGAGTTGTTTGCTTGGCCTTTTTGAATTTGAACATCCGTTAGCCTCTGTGATAGAACCTCTAAAAAGTGTGGGCTGCGGCAGTGAACGCTTGAGTTACAGTAATTTATAATGGTTGGTAATTTGCGCTTCTTCGAATGAAGGCCCGTCGACTACCGATGAACACGTCAACAGGGCTCCCCATGATTCTTCAAACACTCAACTTCGTCTGTATGATTCGGGTGTGTGTCTCGACCTTCAGCGAACCCCTGGGGCTTTTCTGAAACCCGGTTAGAACCACTGGTCTAAATCTAACCGGGGTCATGGGAAACGCTGCTGATTTGTTTCTTGCCGATCTGTGTTCACGGGGGAACGGTGCTGAATTTTGTTGACCTGTGCTCGAAATTACTCGTGTGCGTAATATTGCAGGATCTCTTGATCGTCTTGAGGTGTTCCTTGCACCGAAACAGTGCCCGTATATTTAAATTCTCTCTCTATCCCTCTTTCTCTCTCATTTATGGAGCATTTTCGTTTTGCAGGCATGACGAAAGTGAAGATGGCAAAAACGGACGAGGAGGCGCAACAAATTGATTTCATCGAGCGCAGGCGCGCGTCCTTGGAACGCTACCTCAACCGTCTCGGAAAGCACAAAGTCCTCGTGCAGGACCCGGACTTTCGCGACTTTTTGGAGCAAGAGGAGGTGAGAGTCCCAGTCATTTTCCGAGTTGGGGTTTTGTATTTTAAAAACGGCCGGATTTGGGTGGAATATGAATTCATGATTATTTCGAAGCTTGATTCGAACTTGGACATGAAGTTTCTAATCATTTTGTACAAATTTCGGCCGTTACCTGATTAGGACTTGGATTGAGACACAGTACCGAATTAGATGTAGATATCGATAAAATTTATCCTGTTCAGCTGCCCCAAGCCACCAGCACCCGGGCTTTGAGCGGGGCCGGCGTGATGAGGCTCATGCGCAACGTCGAAGGCGCAATCAGCAAGATCACCATCAAGATGACTGAGGAGGATGCATGGTTTGAGGAGAAAACACAGCAGGTGACGCTAAATTTTTCCGTGACATTGTGCGGAATCATCCTTTTTTCGGGGCTGCGGCTGTTTTTAATTCGTTGCACATGAAATTGACGAAAAGTCTTCTAGTTGCGTTGGTTTCTGTTCGATGTTGATAGAATGTTGCGGGCTCGCGATTATAATTTGGCTCTGTTGCAGTCTATATAATTGTTCTGGTAGGCCTTTAGATGCGCACCACGTCCTTATCTTTCTTTCTGACACTTGGTCGCTCTTTTCGTTTACTTCGTTATATTTGTCCTTCACCAGATCTTTCTCTGGGCTTTCTCTTATCAAGATATCAACAGTACCAACGTCACGTGTCAGGTTTTGATTGACTCTACATATTTCTTTATTTTGCTACCTTTCGCAGATCGAGGGCTTGGAGACGAAGCTTCGCGGACTCCATCAGGCTGTCGAGGACTTGGTGCGTCACAGAAAAGGTGAGCGTCTGGTATGCGGCGAGTCGGAAAACAAGAATTCGGTCTGACTTTGAAACTGTCAGAGTGTAGTAGCGAGAGTTGTTTCTTTCGATCCAACTTGAGTAGAAGTAGAAATACTTTGTTGGCAACCACGTCTGAAACCAAATAATGAATTTTCAGATGTGGATATCGAGGCCACTCTGTTCAACTTGCCGTTGATAATCTATTCTAGGGCAATATAGACTGTGGCGGCTAGCACTACTACTGGCCCCAGACTGCGCTCTGTAACGATATCACAATTGACCTCTGAAATGTATTTGAAGTTCCCTTCGGTGTTAGTGTTCGATGTCAGGTCGCTGAGAATTGGTGCGTGTCGTGTGTGATTTCATTTGCGAGAGTTCGCTACTGTCCCGGTTTCAGTTACTGAAAAAATTGCGAAAAAATGGGCCATTCGCTGTAGGCCTATTGTCGAAACGTTCGTTAGCAAAGTGCATATGCATATTTTAACCATTTTAGTGTTATTTTTAGCACTTCTTTTACTACTTCGTTCAAACTAACTGGACTGGACAAAATTCCATTTCACGGGTCGCGCGCCGTCAGAAATTGACCCTTGCATATCCCCCCGTTGTCAAAAAATACGTTTTTCAGAACTGGCCGGCAACACGGCTTCGTTTGCGAAAAGCGCCGCCACGCTGGGCAACGCCGAGGAGCACACGGCGCTGTCCCGCGCCCTGGCGCAGCTATCCGAGGCTTTCGAAAAGGTCGAAGGTCTCCATCAAGAAGTGGCCAACTCGGATTACTACAACGTTTCCGAAGTGATCGGCGACTACCTGAGAGTGATCGCGGAGATTAACGTCAGTGTTGTGGCTCGGTGCTGTTTTGAGCGTATCGTCGCAATTGCGTTTCCTTACAGGAAGTATTTCAAGTCAGAGTGAAGAGCTGGGCCAACTGGCAAACCGCTGAAGCGAATTTGACGAAGAAGAAGGAATTGGAGGTATGTTGTTGACGCTCCGTGAATGACAGTGCGGTTGTGACTAAAGATTTGGAATCGATTTCAATCGACTTTCTTTTAGCGATTAGCCGCCGTTTGTTAGCCTAAACCAGTTGCTCGCTAGCAAAATAAGCGGAAAATGTAATCGCGACAAGTCTATGCAACTGGATGGAAAATATTAGTACCTTTAATGTAACGAGAAATTAGGTGCTGCCTTTTTGATGCTGCACGTCTTATGCATGGTTCTATTAAAGTTTGCGCAAGGCGGATTCCTGTTGAAACAGCCAACTTGATTTTGATTGTTCGGTTTTTATCGAACTAAATGCGACTTTACCGTTTGCTAACCTCTGTAATACTGCCAAATGTCGCTAAATTGTACTGTCGGGATGTAACAATTTTGTGAATTAAGTCTCAGATTTTACATACAACTCGCAATGAACAAGTTGTAGGCTACTTTTAAGCAGTTTACAACACTTTCCAGCATTGTGACGCACCCTTATGTCCAAAGTATAACATCAACTGATATTACGACACGAACGACGCTGAAAAATTTGCTCCAAATTTCCGAGTCAAGAAGTACATTAGACATGTCTCTGAACTCGCAAATTTTTACGTGTGTTCGGGTGGTGATTTATCTGTTTCAAAAAACATGTTAGCGAGAAATGAGTACATTATGAATCCGAGGCCTTCGATTCCACCCGAGAGTTTTACGGGAATGACTTGAACCTGACTTGACTCCAAACTGAACAGTAAACTGTATGACTCGGACTCGAGTCTTGACACTATGACTCGGGCTCGGCCCGTTGCTCACTGACTTTGACTCGGTGGTGAATTGAAAATGAGTCAACTTGACTCGAGTCAAAACGATAAAAGCCAAATTGACTTGCGACTCGGAATATTGCGACTTGGTTAATGGTTACTACCCTGGTTTAAGGTTGGACGGCGTTATGTGAAATTGAAAATTGACCGTGTAATTCCTGTTCACAGACCAGACTGCAGCAACAGAATCGTACCGAGAAGCTGCCCAACGTACAAACGGAAATTAAAGAGGTGAGAGACCATGAGGGCTCTGTTTACAGTCGAATTACACGCTTGTTATTACTCATTATCGCTGCTTTATCCCACCAACAGTCTGGCCCTTTGCGAGGCCACCTGCGTCGGTATAATACTCATTTATTGCACGAGGTAGGTGCGGATACGTCTAGTGTGCTGTCCGATCCACGTTGGTATGTGAATGGTGGTGTGTTTATACCGAGTCTGGAATCTTGCGTGCAAGGGTGTACAGTACAGTGCAGTAGTGACGTGACGTCGATGATAGCTTTGACATTTTGAGCGGCTGAAGAAATTCGCGCCGTTTTTCCTCGTATTAATGAGAACGGTGATACATTTTGAAAGTGGCTTCGTCAAGCTCAATTTCTCTGCCTTCACGGATTTAGAGTAGGCACCAATACAGAACCCTCGGGTCCCGCTAGCAGGTCCGTACCTGGCCGAGAAAAAAGGAAGAGTATTTTTCCAAATTTATCAAGGCTGCGTCAAGTTATTTGTAGGGCAAGTTTTTGTCGCAGTTGAATCCGTCGAAAGTTGTTTTTCACAAAAGTTGCAGTAAAAGACCACGTTTTGGTCGGTTGACCAAAAAAAAAAGGTCAACTTCTCAGTACCACTCCCGAAATACAGTTTTCCATCCACATCCTCCATTGGTTGACTAAAGAAAAAGGTCAACTTTCCGGCTCAGCTCCCGAAATACCCGTCAGTGCGTTACTTCAGTGCTGATTTACAGTATTTCAGTCGAATTTGGCCGTTTATTTCACCAAAATTTTGAAAAAAAACAGCAGCCGATCTATATGAATATCCTACCAAATATTTTCAGTAAGTTGTTTGCAAGAAAAATCGAATAAATTTTCATGAAAAATCGAAAAGGTTGCAAAAATTTGCATGAAAAAAAATGAACAAAAGGGGCCCTTCAAACAGCTTAAAACAGCATTCTACATAACTTTCGAGTATTAAGGAAACTGCCGGAAGCCGTAAAAAAAGTTGCAAAAACTTGCCCTAGTCATTAGGGTTAAGTACCTACGTGAATGCAGATAATAGGCTACAATGGTGAGATAAGCTTGCTCCCGCATGATGTATGTGAGCAGGTGTAAGATGCACTTTTGCAAGCCACGATACGGACCCGACGAGAAACAAAGATGGTAGTTACTGACGATTACCCCTGACGAGTGTCAGCCGAAAATATTCAGGTTTATGAAATAAGCTGTGCAGTCCATTAGCGAATGCTGGATCTCCCGATGAGGTCGCTTGATCAACAGTATGCCGCGCACGCATCCCGCTACAACGCAGCAGGCGAATACGCAACATGACAAACCATTTTCAGTAATCAAAATGTCCAGCGTTTACGTTTACTGCTCTTGGCTTGTCACTGTCTTCTCTAAATCCCTGGCGATCTGACGTTTTTCTATTCTTCTCTAGTTGGAGAGCAGGGTGAAGACGTGCAAGCGCGAGTTTGACGATTTGTCCGCCACCATCAAGAAGGAGATCACAAAGTTCGAGCAGAACAGGGTGCTGGACTTCAAGCAGATCCTGCTGACGTTTCTGAAGACGCTGATGAAAAGTCAGGAGCAGGTACTGCGGCTTGTTTGTGTCGCACGTTTGCTTGAATGCCGTGACTACCAAGTTTTAAAGCGGTAACCGCTTAATTTTGCGCGGAACCCCTTTGTGATCTAGTCCGAGAAAAGTTTGCGTTTGATTGGACACACCGCGATAAAATGGATTAGAATTGGTGGCATCCGAAGCCTTCCGTATTGATGTCCAGATGCCTAAATTGCTGGCGCCGAATTGATATTCCCTTGCGATCTGACCCTCACAATAAAATGTGACTCTCGCAGGAAAATATTGCCCCCCCCCCCCACCCCGTTGAAAAGTGAGAATTTGAAATATCACGAATCTGACAAAAGGAGTTTTCCTGGCATTTGTGAGCGATTCCAAGAACATGCTTCAATGATGTGATTAATAACATTGGACTGAAGCTAACCTGCGAGAACCTCATGAATAGTCCTCTAACTCGTGTGGTATACAAACGTCTATCTCAAGTTTTATAATTACTTGCCCTAAATATACGAAGACACCACATGATCATGTATATGCAGTATGTAAATACCAATATTATTGATGAAATTCTTGGGAATATTATTTACGTTGTCTATTCATATAACAATAATATCAGCGATTCAGGCTCGTTCGCCTAATGCCGGAATTAGTGCGCTACGGAAAGGATGCATTGATGCGTCTGAATTATGTAGGCTCTATAAAGGGTAGTGATGAAATTGCCCATTGAAGCATTGGTGTATATTGGGGATTTCCTTGGAGGGGGGAGTAGCCTTGAACTCGTAAAAAATTTGACCCCCTGAATTTTTTTTAGCTTGATTAGAAGTGTGTATGTCTGCAGCAACCCGATGCTACGCACCAACAGGCACATTTTCTGTGTTTGGCCTGGAACTAATACTAAGATTTTCTTCGGCCTTCCATTTGGTGCGTACTTACCTCGACGTTGAAAACAAAGTGCTTGTTGGACTGACTGGCGGCAACACTGACTAAGAACCATATTTATTTATCAGTCTGTCATTTTGAAAAAAAAGTCGAAAATATTTCCCTCGAAATAAAACTTGCAGTTACACTTTTCTAATCACGCATCACATCCAGCCGTCGTATCCGCACTTGGGTGGAAATCTGATTAACGCACCTATTCCCCCCCCCCCCCTAGTAGAATATTCAGCTTGTATCCACCCATTGAGAGGGTGTGAAAATATCGCTTGCCCGGTTTGTACCCCATGCTCTGTGGTGGAAATCTAGTTAATACACCTTTCTTCTCTGCTGCTTCAAACACGCTCCATACAAACACAATGCTCTCGTATCAGAGGCTAGTTCGATCATCTGCTCTTATAGGGGGTGCGCATTATACATGGTTACAGGCTTTTTCCCAGTTTTGACATGCCATTTTAAGGGCGGTATTATATATGGGTGCGTACTATACATGGAAAATTATGGTAACCTTTTATTACTGATTTAGCCCTCGCTGATTCCCGGCTGTTTAATTTACATATTCCGCATATCTCTTTCAGAACATCAAATTCTGGGAAGCTTTCCTTCCAGAGGCAAAGGCCATCGCTTGAAAAAAGAAACGGCATCCATCATATATAATATCATCAATATAGAGGTTGAATATTGTATACAATTTGTACTAGAATCTGTCTTGTTCACAATTCAATTGTTTAATATCCCACCTTGCTTAATCGAGTGTTCCTTTATCGCCTGATTTCAGAAAGATCCGTTACACGTACCGCGACTTTATAACGTTTGGTGGTTATGCATTTATATTTTGTGATTTGGTGAATCTCTGAGATACCGGTGCGCTGCGTCGATGATTTCTTTATTGACATATCCCGTTAGATTTATATCGATATTCTCCATTTGTGTATTACGTTCTCGATAATTCGATCATAGATAAATCGACCGGTAGAATGACCTACTACTCCTACGTGCAATGTTGTTTATGATTGCGTTCAATCATTTTGACTGGTCTGTCGGCAAAGATATTGTTATTGCTATTGACCGATTTGTTTTGTTGACATGGCCAAGAATATAGAGTTTCGAGATTATATGAATGTCTGTGTGATATTAAAGGGGGCTAGCATGGTAGTGTGCGATCTACATATTCCTGGATCTGCCCTAGATCATTTTGGCGAGAAACCGAACAAATGGGCGAGATACTTGAAGACAACCGGGAATATTGTGAAGCACTTATGCGAATCATGATATCCTACAAAAAAGTCGCGTCGCGACAATGTAGAAGTGTAAATTTCGATCGAGAACAAAAGGGGATTTCCCCGTATTCACCCGGAAACTGGAAAACAGAGAAGAGCGGATTTGTAATTTCTATGTCCAATTCCGAATCCAGAAATTTTGTATTATTCCAATCCTAACACCATACAAACCTATAATTCTGTAAAAAGAAGAAAGGCTAAATGAATGCCAAGGTACATGAAATAATGTTGATCTGACGTAAAACGTTGTCGCCGTTCTCCACAGGACATCAATCTCCTCGAAAATCGGTAAATCCAACCCCAATCCATCGAAAAAATGTCTTAAATCCTAATCCATCAAAATTTCACAAATCCAGTTTTTCCAAATCCAAATCCATGCTCATCTCTGCCGAGAAGTACCAGGACATCCCGAAGAATGTTATCGTATTTTCGATGTGGGTAAATCCTGGTTTACTTTATGGCGAATGACTAGTAATAACCTTGAGGATTTTAAAGGGGCACTGCACCCTAAATAATATATATGGTCTGAAATCTAAACATGAAATCGGGGAAAATTTTTTGGTCGCAGCTATTTTCTTCAGAAAGCCACCGTAAATGAGCTTCAGCTAAAAGAAAATTTCAACTATCCCCATTCCACGCCAGTTGAATCAATAAATATCTATAGCTGTGCGGCCGCGAATCTCCTCTGCTTGATGCGTCGCGAAATTTATGAACTGAGCTCGTAAATAATATTACATATGCTTCTTGGAGACATGTCCATTTTGAGGCCCAGCGCGCGTCCAAACAAAATGACTACTCAAGCATATTATCAAGTCATGGACACAAACTCCTCTTCTTTGATAGTATCTCACAGATGTTGATCAAGTTTACAAAATTTCACACCACAAGTTCATGCTTTTCAGAGATACACTTAGGAGTCGGGTAGTTTGTGCATGACGCAGTTACGGGCGTTCTTGTCTAACAGCATCCTGTGGCCGTCACAATGATAGTGATATTAAGCAGGCATTTCATACTGAAGACTCCCCTATGCACACCGTATAGAACTCCGTATCCCTGACCCTCACTCGCACAACGGTGCGAAAGTAGAGGTGTACCTGTACGTACAGTGTACACGTACACACAGGCAGATTATCCAAATTTATCCTGCAAAAGGTTGAGCGTCTATTTGACCCAGTCGTCGATATTTTTCCAATTACACTTCGGCAATGATTGAAGTTTGCTATTAGGGATTTTTCGAAATAGTAGTGCAATGCTAGAGCAAGCTGATTCCAATTTCATACAAAACATCGAAGTAAACAACAGAAAGTAACTCTGGTGCACTATAAATTAAGAATCCTGCCCTGGTTCAGCAAAAACGTCAGTCTGGATATGATCGTGTGTGAGAAAACCTTGCCGGATTCCAGTCCGGTTAGAATCCTACTCGGAAGTTGCAAAATAATTTATTACGTCACAATCACACTGTTAAACCGCACACGCGGCTTGGACAGTCTCGCGCTCATGTTATTTTGAAGACGGGAAAATACTGATTGGCGGAGAAATCGAACTCCATCTTGCTAGGAGAGTCCTTCCTGTGTCCGGTGGCGAGAAGTTTCATGACGACGAGATTGGTTTTCGCGACTTTACACAGACTTTGCATCTGAAACGAGACATTTATGGCGTTGGTCGCTATAAGTTATTCATCTAACGTTGAACATCGATATCAGTGAAAAATCTTTGTTTGGTACAAGTCTTCCATAGTCGCAGGTGACTTTGGCGCATTCTCCATATGTGTGCGTAACGAACGATTGACACACAGGTCAAAGCGGCCACTCACTACTAAGGTACGGGTAAAGCCACAATGTTTTACTGAATTGCAAGCGGAGAGCAGCAATTTGCAGAAGTACTACAATTATGAGTACAAACAAACAAAGTTTCACATTACTTGATACTTTGAAGATGTAGAGAGGAAAACAGCATTTTAAACTGCTACAATTTAAAAGGTGATCAAAATAGACAAGCCAACAGAAAAAGGCTGAAACACAGCCACTCGAGTCAATAGCGCCAGCAGACGTAACCTACTTTGTACTCAAAGAAATGTACTGACCACTACCCAACTTCTATTATGTATAATCATCATTATTTGAGGGGTGATACTCGACTAGGAAGGGAAGGGAAGATACTCTCCCTACCTCAAAAATTCCTTGTTAAAGAGGCGCTGCACTCTAAAAATGACGTGGCCTCAAATTTATATGGTTGCCAGCCAATGTTATGAAGCAAATATGTCGTACATGCCCTACGTCCTAAAGAAATAGAATACACTAGGCCTGTTTTTGACATGAATCTCCTGACTGAACATCTTCCGTTGAACACGGTATCTAAACCACCTTGGCTTCTACAAGTATTTCCTTCATAACATCGGCTGACAACTATATAAAGTTTGATCTCTGCGTGACTGCTGGAGCGTGAAGTTGCTCTTGACATTTCAATAAATTGCAGCTCCATTACAGCGGCGTTCTGAAGAAAATGGCTGCGGCCAAATTTTCTTTTCGTTTTGCCCTTCAATTTGAGACCACATCATTTTTAGAGTGCAGTGCACCTTCAAATAAACCGAAGCCAACAAATACCTGCTCTGAAGGATTATGCTGTGTTTCATAGAATAGCTTTGCGTGGGCAAAGTGTTTCGAAGAAGCAAAATACAATTGCTCCGCGGTAGGAAGCGGCTGATAGTGGGTTAGATCGGTCAGTTCCTGAACAAAAAAAGCAAGCAATTGCAACCGCTGGTAATCATCCCGCGGCACCACAATGCGCAACGCTCACCCGAAATTGACTGTACATCATAAAAGGCGGCGTGCTGATGTTAACAAAAGGCAAGAACCTGTGCTCGTATCGCGTGCATTCGCTGTCCAAAAAGAAGTTTGGGAGCGCGATTTTTTTCGCCACAAAGAAGCCCAACATGGCCTTGAAGACGCCGGAAGCCATGTTCTGGTATCCCTGGACGAAAAATAGCAAGTCACGATGAATGAAAAAAGGTGTTATCGTGTCGTGATTAGGGTTGGGCACAAGGATCTGTGCACTCCGACCCGAACCCGGCTGAAATTATGCGCCCTACTCAAAAAAGAGTTGTATTATATAGGAATTTCATTGTTGGTACTTTCTTAACACCACCAATGCCTTGAAACCTTGACATAGCACAAAGCTAGGAAAGTAAGTCGTAGCAACATCTCTTATGAAGTTGGGACCAACTCACAGCGATGCTACTAAGTGAATGAAATAGGCAGGGCTGCCATTGCCATACCGTATATACTTCTCAGATTTGTCCTTATTTTGAAGGGCAGTGTCTGATTGAACTACGTTTATTGACGACTTATGAGGCAGTATTGACCTGATTTGTTATTCATCAGCGTAGAAGAAAGACTGAACAGGTGACATTGGGACTTGACAAAAGTTTGCTGATCCTTTTTTAGTCATTACTTCACTAATTTCGTGGATTGTTTGGATGTCCTACGTCAATGGTAGCCCTGTAAAGGGGTCTATGAAGAAATAGACGTCAAATTATCTTCAACAAGGTGGAGTACTGGTGTTTTTTTCTGCGTGGTCGCATAAAAAGCACATATTTGAAGTTGCTGCATCGTCCAGACTGTTGCAGCATCATGATCAGTGATATTTATATACTTGACTTGAAGCCTAATATAAGGTTCAGATTCGAATCACGCAGGCACGCGATTAATCTCAGCCCATGTCACAATCTCGGGAGCTCACTTGCAATTCCCGAAGTTCGCGTACGTGGACCTTTGTCTTTTTCTTGTTCCTCTTCGACTTCTTGCTGCTCTTGCCTTTGGCTTGCACGTCGGGCAGGGCCTCGTCGCGGGCTATCGAAATTTCAGCCCGGTTGATGATCGTGCCGCACCATGCGTACAGTACTTCCGATAAATACCTTAACACGGAATAAAAACGATACTCCAAGTCAGTGGTTCCCAACCTTTTTCCACCCACGTACCATTTTGACGTTTTATGCAGTGCTCGAGTACCACCTATATAAGTTACGTGCGTTTCCACCATTTATGACGCCATACTCACGTGTTTCACCTATGCGAGGTGTATTAACAAATTCTATTAAACTAGGCCAGGGATGTCAAACATACGGCCGGTGGGCCGGCCCGCATAGCAATTCTGAGTACATTGAAAAAAGATTATATTATCCATCATATCCACAGTAATAAACCAAATTACAAAGTCCGCGTTGACAGTTTAATATCTTGTATTCATCACAACGCATACGCAGGGATAACGCCAGATTATGACTAAAGCAGGAGTTGCCAACCTTTTTGCCATTCACATTTCGACTACTCGTGTAGCCTACGGCCGCATTCCAGGGCATAGTCGTAAGGAACAAGCTGGACGCCAAATACCCAGGTTAAAGTGTCTATGTCCATTTCTGGTAAACTCTGAACTAATCTATTTAATGGTAGGCTTACTATGTGCACCCAAATCGCGAGTGGTCACTGGTAATGTTAAGGAAAGAAGTGCTATAGTCGCGCTAAGCGCGAAAAAAAATTCAGATTCACCAATGAATTTCGTCATTGATATTAGTAGTTTTACATATTACCATCAAACATTTATCCTTTCTCATCCCGTTTGATCAGATTCACTAGTTTAGAGTTGATGAAAGGGGTGTTTTCGAAAATTTAACACAAGTTATAAATTATGATGCATCTTCGGGTGGGCCAATTGGCATTAGTCACTTTGTAGCAAGCTGTTATTTCTTGACCTCCCATCAGGATTGTTAGCATAGTTTCCGAGCTGATATTTCGATGTGAGGCGCATCATTTTCCATTGATGTTCGCATCTGTATTGTGCGGCTTTGATTGCAAAGGGTGCTACTATATTAAAATCGAAAAATGTCGTCGCATTGAATCGCACACAGCGCGAAGAAAATTTCAAGATTAATCAAAATCTTTCAAGAAATCGGGAGTCAATTCGTAAATTTGAATTGCATGTCGACGGCCGCCAACACATACTAATTGAATTGCGTGTCTACGGCCGCACAAATTCCCTCTTACGGCCGCAGGTTGTCCACCCCGGGACTAAAGCAAAGGGAACACTGAAATATGTCTACTTGTATCGCCGGTAATGCCATTGTATTCAACCGGACAAACATCGTATTTTCGCCAATTTCATTGCTCGCAAATAATGGTGTTGCGACTCGCTAGAATGAAACCCCTACGATTCGTGTATTATCTATATATGCTTGATAATAAAGTATTCCAGCGAGAAGCAATGGCACGAGGCAACATTTTGGATTCCGTTGACTGGTCCGGCCCGCGAGCGATTTCATGACTTCGATCCGGCCCGCGATGCAATTTGAGTTTGACACTTCTGAACTAGGCATTATCACCCAGGGTTGATGGGATGTATGGAATTGTTTTTTCACCACCAGTCACAAGAAGAACAACATAATGAAATAACAACACACATTCAAAAGTCGATTGATTTAATGCGATGGCTGCATTTGTTTATTTTCCACTAGCCTGTCGATGCGTGGTATACGTTTGCTTACAGCGTATCGAAAGTCATGTATGGGCGCAACAAGTCGGTTTCGTTTCTTCGACTTGATAGTCATCAGGGATGAAAATACTTGCTAGCATTCTCACGTAGGGAAAATTAGCAGCTGATGGGGAATAGCGTGGGACGGCGGCTTCAAAAAACTCAAAATCAACCTCACCTGAACTAGTAATCTCCCTTTGGTCGAAAAAAAAAACAGAATCTACTCGCGTACCACCTGGAAGACCTTCGCGTACCACCAGTGGTACGCGTACCACAGGTTGGGAACCACTGCTCTAAGTCGTCGGCATTGCTATTCAAGTAGAAGCACAAGTAATGCCGTAAATTTCCACTAAATTACAAGTGGAAGTTCTAAGACACGTCAAGGCTGCTTAAGGTGGAAGTAGCAAATAAAGACGTGAAAAATGCAGTTGTGTACTTCTAGTAGTCGCTCGATGGTGGCTACTTTTAAAATTGCAGGGTGCACATGTTGCAAATGTTGGTTCCAAATTTGGAAGCAAATTCGGTGACCGTGATACCGAGGCTATTTTGCCCAGTGCTTATTACAATTCTGCTTAGAAACATGACTGAAACGCCCAAGGACTACATTCAACTTTACAAAATCCAAATGAAAAAAAGTAGTTGGGCCTCCGTGTGCGTAAAGAACTGTGATTTAAAAGTGAAAGTATTCAAAACATAACCATAATGGTGCAAGAAGCCAAAAACTACTTACTGACTCCAAAAAAGAAGTACGACATCACTGACAACAAACGTAACCACTGGTGTATGTAATGTAAGTAAACAAGATTCACTACGGCAGGGTTGTAATGACTCAAGACGCGATTTTTTACGTCCAAGACAGACTTTTCATTGTAACTTCGTAGACTAGTTAAGTTGCCAAATTATTTGTATTTGTTCTATCAGTCCTGATACTTGGAAAATAGGGCCGGAAACTGTTAAAACTGAGGGAAGTTATTATAATATGAATGCGAGCCATCACTCGAGCAGAACAAAATTGGATTGAACTGAAAACTGAACAGTGAAAATATTGACCTGGACTCGAGTCAAAACACTATGACTCGCACTCAACCCTCTACTAGCTGACTTGGACTCGGACTTGACGGTGAAATGAAAATGGCTCGACGTGATATTGACTTGTGACTTGGTTATAACCCTGCACTACGGCAGTTTGAAAAAGTACTTCGCTAAAAATGTGTACCATAAACACACCAGTATACGTAATGCATCTCGTGCGGGCTGTACAGCTCCAGTTCGAATCCGCTCAGGAGATACTGTATCATGACTTTCAGCGTGTAGTAAGTGGCCCAGCCGGAAAACCCGGTGATGTGGGTGTTATCATTCGAGGCGTTGGCGGCGACCAAAATGTCCTGCAGTTGCGCATCGGCGCGCTCAGACTCTTCCTGCGTGGCCAAAAACGCATTACAAAGGAGGAAAATGCACAAGTTCATGGTCGAGTGCACCTGCAACGCTGCGAAATCCTCTAAAAGTGCGCCGAGTCTTTCCCGGTGTCTCGCTCTGTTGTGGCCATAGGCTTGGATAAAGTTGATTGCGACCTGTCCGTACACAGAAAAACGGTTACAGCACAATAAATACACACTCAAAGCAAGGTGTCAACGGACGGAAAGTCTACGGTGCCTCATCACGACAGAGATTACGAACAGTAAACACTATGATTTGGAATCGGACTCTTAACACTATGACTCGGACTCGACCCGTTGCACCCTGACTGGGGACTGGGTGGTGAATTGAAAATAACTCGACTGGAGTCATAACTATAAAAGTCAAATTGACTTGTGACTCGGGACCTTGTGACTTGGTTACAACTAGGGTTAGTTCGGATACCAATAATTTTCACTATCCGGATAACGGATATATCCGTATATTTGGAATTTAGCTAACCGGTTAACCGGATAATAACTGCTAAGTGAGACAATCGATTTCACGAGGTGTGCATGAAAAATGGATCGCAAAATCATTACACAGTGTTATTGTAGATTTATACGTACACTACACGCGCAGTACGAGCGAATACGAGAAAAATCACGCAAATTTAATGTTCACTGCTTCTGCAACGCCCGCCTTATAAAGCACACTGCATCAATTGCGGCATTCTCCGGGACCGGAGCTTTGTAACAAAGGGTCCACATGTATTGAATGCTCTTTCTGCTACCACAAAATGGGCTGAATATAGTATAAGCAGCGCTTCCTTTTTGCTCATTCTTCTGTTTAGGTGTCCAGTACTGGAAGGACGAGTAGCCGATTCTGGAATTTATGCCGACATGATAGCTCGCTCTAATTCCTGCTTGAGAAATTCACGTGATCAGGCGCGTAGCCAGCCGAAAAATAAGGGGGGTGTTTTGAATAAAATGAGGGGGTTTCGATTTTTCCGAATTAAGTCTCAGCGGATATCAAGTACGCTTGCACGCACGAACATGTTTGCGAAACCAGTACATTCGATGTCATTCAGTTCCGCGATTTCACTCATTACTCACAATCGCCCCAAGTCACCAAGAGATAGGAGCCAACGCATGCCAGGCCCAAGACGCGATTGTTACGCCAGCGATGATCGTGTCATGCCTATTGCATTGTAGATGCGATCGGGTAGGCCAGTGATAATATCGTGAGCACAAAGCCAATGCAGATGCGATTGTGCAGGCCAGTGATGGTATAGTATCCACAGGGTCTATTGCAGATGCGATTCTGCCAGTGGAACGATAGGCTTGTTGAAGACTCTATAAATCAGGCCAGCAACGATAGCCGCGCGCGCGGCAATCAATGACCAAATTTGGCGATCTTCTCAGAAGGAGATTGCGTCGCGTTAAATTGTGTACAGACGTATCTCGCTAATTGGCAACACGCTTTTCGCTAATTTACCGCGCGCAACACTGATAATACGACTTATTCAAGCTTACTAAAAAGTGTAAAACGCATTATCAACGATACTATTTGATCCGGTTAACCGGTAGAATTATATCCGGATATCAGATAATGAAAAAACATGCGGTTAACCGGGTAAACGTTATCCGGATAATCTAACCCTAGTTACAACCCTCGGCTGGCGTTGCAGTCCGTGGCGATATGAACCGAATCCTCAACCCTGCTTAAAATCTAGAATTTACGACATCCCTTTCGCTAGTCCACCCGAACACCACCGACTGGGATTAAAAGAACGGCACGCGTCCAACTGTCTTCAAACCATCCTCACCCGTGCGGCTTTGCTCAGCAAGACGTCCGCGCATGCCTTCGCCTCCTGACTATTCTGCAGCACCACGCACTTCGGCGAAAACGCTCCGGGGCAGTTAAAATTCCTCATCGATTCCCTGACGCACTCGACCAGCGGCTGGCGTCCAAACACCTTCCTGTTTCCGGGCAGCAGCGTCAGTTGGAGCAGCGATCTCGCGAGCACGCACGGCACCGTGCGGCTGAACTTGTCGATAAAGTCCTGAGGTTTAGAGTGAACGCGATGAAATGCAGGACGGAAACGGAGCACGAAACCGTCTACCAATATATCTTGAAATCCGACTGCGGAAGAGGCCTCGGTCACAGTTATCAGGCGTTTCACAATTGCGGTGTAAGAGTCTTTGATCGCGTCTTTGGTTTTCAGCGCGGTGTATCTATAGTGAGCAAGATCTAACTCAGTGGTGTGTTCAAACAAAGCCAATCTCTTTATGGACGTGAAGCTTTATTGGGCTGGGAATTACCAGTTGTGACATAGGAACATTGAATTCTCATGGCCGAGCACTACCACGGAGTCTGCAACTGAATCCCCAGGACCATCAGTAAACTACCGTGTACAATTGTACACTGTACCAGGTAAGCATGTGGAAAATGACTCGATTCTTTTCGAGACTGAATGGTATCGCAAGGGCGCCTCGCATAGTTATGCATATGCGATCGCCAAACTGAGCATGAAATACAGATAGAATAAGCGCAGTGACTCAATATTTCACCCACAATGATTTGATCCCATGGTAACAAGAATGTGCATAGACGTAACAACTCCTGCTATTAAAATGTGCTGTAGCTCAGGAAGGACGGATTGTTGGTACACAAACGAATTGAATATATTCGCTTCGACTCAAATATCTTAACTCGTATCTTCCGAACAAATATATTTTGATATATTATTATTGATATATTACCGATGCCAACGCAATGATACCTGGGAAACGTTGGAGGTAGCAATTTCTGATTGATCAACGGCTCGAATCCGTGCATGATATCATGACCGTCGTCGCTGCGAACGGGTTCAATTCCCAAATTGGTGGTCTCTCCAATTACAGTCAGATGTTCCAACATCGAGTTCAAGTGCTTCTTGACAGGCTGCATCGAATCGCCCTGGTAAATTACGATGAAACGACTAACAGCTCATGATATGATTCAAAATGATAGAGTAAAATGAAAAAATCATGTTTTTACTTCATATAGATGTAGATCTGGAGAGCTAACGTTTACATGACAATGTGTATTCTAAGTGTATTCTCAAAGGGATATTTTTGATCAATTTCCTATTTGAAAATTACGCTCCAATTACCGCAAATATTGGTATATTCTGTTGTAGGCCTAATATTAACATATACATCTTTCTGAATGGCGGGTAACGATGCCAAGCTCGAAGCAGCCGGGTAATGTCAAAATCTGCGGGCAAAGTTATTACTGCAAGTGTATTAAATGCGAGTTCAACTACTCAAGCATTGTGCATCGTACCAAGACTTGATGAGTAATAATTTTAATAACAAGCAGTGCTAAAAATTAGGGTCTCATGTCGCATTACAGTATGTTTATAAGCCTGCGAGTCATAACAACATTAATAACATAAAAATGCAGGAACGCTCAATTGGATTCACTTGTTGCGACCATATAACCGACACAAAACTACTCATAAACAACAAAACGGTCCATGAGCTTCGACAACAAAATCAACCAGGCTGTCACAGAAGAAGCAGTCCATTAGTGACTCGGATGACTTTATTCACCCGACTATCCGCAACAATCAACATAAAGGCCTCCAAGACCTTGCACGGGATATTACAAACCATACGAGTATCTATTATACAACTACACAGAAGCCCAAAAGCTGGTGACATTCCGTTTGTATTCATGCTGAACATACCTCCTGTTTTCCGATTGCCATCAGACTTTGCAGGAACAGCTTCATAAATTTTATTCTCACAAGAACGGCATTGCATAATCTCGCTTCGGTTGTACTGGACTTGTCTCCTTCCGTTATTTTTGCTTTTAGACTCTGGAAAGAAGGGTGAACTGTGCCAGTGTCTGACGTAGGCCTACGTACCGACAGTAACGAAGTACTTTGACTTTTTTCAAGTACTCAGTAGATTTCACTTACTTTACAGCGTAAGTTGCTACATTTTAGACAAGTCTTCTTCAACCGCTGTCCACGAAAATCTGTGCGGGGTGCACCAGTACGAAAGGGTCCACAGGGATACATGACAAGCATGACACTAAAGCAGCAGTTTATATGCAATGGGTCGCGACCAGCGACGGTGTATTTTCACTGCTTTTTTAGTAGACAAACGAAAATTTGGCAGCAAGCAAACCAATAGTCGGGAGCCAGATGGGTATAGGGGTCAGATCCGCAACTTCAAAGCAAGCACCACTCCAAAAAACGTTGAAAAGCACTGTTTTAGACTACCGATACTTTCAGTTTTCTGAACTACAGATGAATTACACTTTGGATCTTGCGAGGTAGAAAGAATATTTGTGATAAAGAGTTAAATTGTCATGGAAAGTGGGAAAATGGCCCCTCACCCCTGTACCTCCGCAACTGGCTAGATTTTCCAGTATTGCTCACATCAGTAGTGTTATTTGTAATTTCTTCATCTTGCAACTTTTAATGTAGTCACCTCCAGTTTACTACTAAAGTATGAGACTCCGAGCAAATATGTTTTTTGAATCAACTTCCTGGAGTACTTCATTTTGTACTCCACTTTGAAGACTCCAGTACCAACACTGACTACCCTTGCGTACGCGTCGCACTTCCTCTCACCCTGTATTTCCGACCGTATTCCTCTTCGACTTCTTTCATCATTCCCACGACGCGCATGTCAGTAACTTTATCTGCAAACTTGAAACCGTGCGACATGGTTTGGAAGTCCTCCTCTTCGAACACGTTTGCCTGTGAATATCGGTTGGCAGTTAGAATGCTAGCGCACCGTGTCCGCGTTGGTTAAAGGCAGAGGATGACAAGGTAGTGTTAGTCAATGAAACAGTTAGGAGTGATATGAAATATTAATCTGGAAGCCACATTTAAACTGATTTAGATAGGCCCAGAGGTCGGATTCAAACTTATTGGCAGACGGCTCTATCAAAAGTCATATCTTTCAGCTGCTTCCAGCACAGAAAGTTATTGACCGTAACCAGTAGCCCATGTCCAAACGGTTGGCCGAACTCATACATTTTCGTTAGACGACAGGTAGATCCGGGTCAAAATTTGCAGCTAATGCCTGCGATTCACACAGAATTTTGAATCAGCGCAACTGATACTTGATACTGCAATTCCAAAACTATTTTTCTATCATGGCAACAGTGCCTCTATACCAGAAGGTAGTTGTGACAACTTCACTCATACAATGATGCATATTTCTCAATTGAATTACTTTCTACTAGAAAATCGCAATGCATTACTGACGAAAATACAGATAGGAGTTAATTGAGAACATCACTATTTTGTTGTAGGAAACCATTTTTCATCATTGCAACAGTGCCTCTATACCAGGAAATTTTGACAATTTCATGCCTACAATGATGAATATTCGTCAATAGAAGTACTTTCTATTAGAAAATTGCAATGGGATAACTGCTTGAAAACACAGATGGAAAAAATAAGAACATCATTACACAGGAAATCTTCACACAAAAATTGGCACCACTCTGCAGTCTGTACTAACACAGATTTTGACTGTACATACCCTGTTCACTTTTTCTCGAATGATATCGCAAACTTTGAGCATGCACAGACAGAAAGCTCGCAAACATCTGTCTTCTATCAAATTCGTGTCATGTAGATACAAGCATGTGAATACAGTTTGAGCAAGAGTTTGGCCGTCGAGCCAAGATAACTGTAAATAGAACATACTACATGAAATAACAATACATGAACTACACGATATACTATCGATATACATACCAAGCAGCATAAAGATTGGTCGAAAATTCCGATTAATTCGTCATTTTTCAGGTCTGCGACCTTGACAGCTTTCTCTTTGATAGAGTCCGCAAGGTCAAGAACCTATGAAAAAAATCAGCAATCAGATCATTTACGTCAGCACTCAGCTGTGACAGTCTTTGAATATGATACTTTGTTCGAAGCCATGGTTATTCTTTTAGTCTCATTCACAAATGCGAAAGGCGAAGCAGCAAACTACGGCAAACAATTCAATAACAATATGTATGTAAAACAGGGTTGTCACCAAGTCACAAGTAACAAGTCAATTTGAATTTTGTAGTTATTACTCATGTCTGAGTCCAAGCCATAGTGATAACTGTTTAGTATTGAGTTCAAGTCAGGTGGAACCAGGGTTGTAACCAAGTCACAAGGCTCTGAGTCACAAGTCAATCTCACTTTTATAATTTTGACTCGAGTCAAGTCGGGTCATTTTCAATTCACCACCGAGTCAAGTCCGAGTCTAAGTCAGCAAGGAGAGGGTCGAGTCCGAGTCCTGGTATCATGACTCGAGTCCGAGTCCAAGTCATTGTGTTGAATGCTAAGTTTCCAGTTAAAGCCTTGTTAAAGCCACTTTTTATAACTCTACTTGGTGATATCGAATGGTTCGCATTTATAATATACTATTTTTCCTCACTTTTAGCAGTTTCTGGTCGCATTTTCAAGTACCAGCACCAATAGAAGAACTCCCAATAATGTGGTTACTTTACTTTTCTTCGAAATTACAATGAAATGTCGGTCTTGGCCGTCTGAGTCTCGAGTCATATGACTTGGTACGAGTCATGCGCAATGACTCGAGTCCAAGTGGAGTCAATACACAAATTGACTCAATTTGAGTCGAGTAATTTCCATATTTCATGATAAAATGACTCGAGTCAAGTTGAGTCATTAGAAAGTCGCGACTCGAGTCGAGTCATGACTAGAGTCATTACAACCCTGGGTTGAACTCACTTAACTGTGAAACTCCTGGATGATATCAGAGGCCTTGGATTCAAAATACAAGCCTACTAGTTTTTCTCACTCCAAACATCTTTATTCAAACATATGAAAGACAGCTTCTGGGCCTATTTTTTCAATAATCGGTCCTGATATACGACACTTGAATAAGTCATACGAAATGCGTCGAGTCGTATGACTTGATCGAGTCATGCGAAATGACTCAAGTACAAGCAGAGTCAATACATAAATTGACTCAAGTCATATTCCATTTTCAATAACATGACTCCAGTCAAGTCAAGTCATCGAAAAATTGCGAGTCCACTTGAGTCATTACAACCCTGATGTAAAATGACAGATATTTATAGTAGCCTATCATGGCCAGTTATAGCTTCACAGTCCAAGCTTTACAAACTGTTACCGGACTTGAGCAGACTATAGTGTAAACAATAATTAAAAAATAATTGATGTGTGAGCAATACCACAATCCCACCAATGACCACTGCACAAGCGTCAAAATATTTGCAAATACTTACTTTTCTCTTCGTTTGTCTGCCAACCATTCCCGAGTCCATTTTGGGGTCCATCATTTCAATTGCGCTCATTGCGTCGAACAGGCCGAAACTGTGGTAAGATATATAAAAAAATCATTTGAGTTGAACATTTTCGCAGCGCATCGCACACATACTTTGGTTCGTGGACAAGTTCTCCGAGATTCAACTCTGAAATTTGAATCACAATGGAATAAATAGCCAAGATGATTATGGATATGAATAAGTGAATAACTGCTAGCCTGCAACAGGACAAAATTCAGGCAGATTCTACTGAATATAATACTATTCCATAATACTCCAAATCACTTTAAAGATACTCCCTATCTTTTCATTTCATCCTAGTTTTGTGGTGCTTTGAAATGATGAAATAATTTGATATACTGAACTCTGAACTGAATGGTGCGAGTATTTATCATTGTCTGTCTTGTCAGTGGTGTGGCTATACCATGGCGTATTTTATGGTTCAAGCAGTGATCTCGACGCAACATTAGTTATAGCTATAGTGAAAACGGAATGCACTAACCTTCACAGGCATTTTTCATATCCTCCGTGATATCAACCCAATTGTATGATATTTTCGGGGCGTCTGGAGGATGATCCCATGATGGCACAGGGCTTGTTGTGTGCACCTGCTCAGCAATCGATTGCGAGTCGTCACTCATTCGGATCTCTTTAGAATTCAGGTTCATGTGTACTAGAAAGATCGACGCGATATATCCCCAGGTTTCAATTTCTTTATGGCGCAGAAAGGTCCACAATTGTATGTTTTGCAACTCTTTGGTGTGCCTGCAAATCTCTTGCAGTCGCCAGAAGGAACTGGTGCTTCGGGATGGATATATATTTGCGATGTCAGCGATATTAACACATATACTTTGTAGATGTCTTAATCTACAATGGCAATGCCATCCATTTATTTTTCCGATGTTGGAATATAATATTTCATCTCTAAAATATATGATTATGATTACATCGATTACATAGCCAAAGGATATTTTGTCTTGCTGAAATCTGTCAGTTCGCTGACACCACTACCATATGATCAGCGATCAGGACTGAATACAAGAAAACGCATTGCTTTATCAAGTATGCCGGACCCCAATTGTGGAACAGCATCTCGCCGGCTATCCGACAGTCGTCGAGCATGTCCGCATTCAAGTCGAAATACAAGCAATTTCTTCTAAATCAATACTAGCCAGTCTTCAGGATTTCCGGACCACGACCTAACATCGACCTCGCCCTCCGCCACATGCCACCTCATTTTGTCGCTTGCGTCTTCTTGCGTCTCTGCATTACTTTTCATTCAGTGTGCATGACTCTTATTTACTTCGCCTAGGCTAAGGTGAGTGTCTGATCTTAATGGCTACTCCAAGTTGTTTCGACACCTTCCAATCTTTTCATTGTATCGCAGTCTTGTGATGTTTTGAAACGATGAAAATATTAATAATCCTGATTGATTGATCGCTGACATCGCCAATTTACTTTGACACAGAAAACGGACTTTCCGCGATAGGGTTGGTGCTCTCACTTTACAAATAGGAAAAAAAGTTTGCAAATGGGCAAGGATTTACTTTACAAATGGGCAAGAAAGTTTGCAAATGGGAAAGTATTTACTTTGCAAATGGCCAAGAAGTTTGCAAATGGGCAAGGACTGATTTCACTTTGCAAATGGCCAAGAACGGTCAAAAATCACGGCTTTTCATTGTATCGCATTTTTTGTGGTGTATTGAACTGATAAAATTGCTAATAAACCAATGATGATGGGTGGGGCCATCAGCACCCTCAGTTGAGCAAGAGCCAGATGGGTCCTCTCCCGCAAATTCGGCGAAATCCAAATCCAAATTAAAAAATCTAGATCTTAATCCAAAATTGACGTCAGTTAGTTCGTGCTACCATGTGACCTCCATCGCCAGATTCACCACCACTAATTCGGATAAATCCAGATTTAGTTGGTGCTGTCAAAACTCACGACATGGTGGGGTCGTCAGCCCCCCAGTTGAGCAAGACCCAGATGAGGCCTCCCTCAACACATTCGGAGAAATCCAAATTCGAAAATCCAGATCTTCATCCAAAACTGGCGTCAGTTAGATCGTGCTGCCATGTGACCCCCGCATCCCCCATCACCACCACCAATTTTGATAAATCCAAATCCAGAATTAGTTGGTGCGGTCAGTCCCCCAGTCGAGCAAGACCCAGATGAGTCCGCCTCCCACATATTCGTCGAAATCCGATCGTGGTCAAAACTCACGACAATGTGGGGTCAGCGCCCCCCCATACTTGGACACTACCCAAAAGAACCCTCATCCCCCAGAAATACGGCGACAAGGACACTCATCCCCCAGAAATACGGCGACCCATCGTCTATTTGACCAAATCCCGAACCCGAAAATCCATACTTTCATCAGAGTACACCCCTCCCGCACTTATTTTCTCTTAAGTTGCAAATGGGCAGGACATTTTTCAAATGCGAAGGATTTACTTTGCAAATGGGCAAGCATTTACTTTTCAAACGGGTAAGCGTTTACTCTTCAAATAGGCAAGGATTTACTTTCCAAATGGGCAAGAAAATTTGCAAATGGGCAAGGATTTACTTTGCAAATGCGGGCAAGAAAGTTTTCAAATGGGCAAGGATTTACTTTGCAAATGGGCAAGGATTTACTTTGCAAATGGGCACGGATTCACTTTGCAAATGGGCAAGAAAGTTTTCAAATGGGTAAGGATTTACTTTGCAAATGGGCAAGAAAGTTTACAAATGGGCAAGGATTTACTTTGCAAATGGGCAAGAAAGTTTGCAAATGGGCAAGGATTTACTTTGCAAATGGGCAAGGATTTACTTTGCAAATGGGCAAGGATTTACTTTGCAAATGGGCAAGGATTTACTTTGCAAATGGGCAAGAAAGTTTGCAAATGGGCAAGGATTTACTTTGCAAATGGGCAAGAAAGTTTACAAATGGGCAAGGAATTACTTTGCAAATGGGCAAGAAAGTTTTCAAATGGGCAAGTATTTATGCAAATTGGGAAGGATTTACTTTGCAAATGGGCAAGGATTGATTTCACATCGCAAATGGCCAAGAACGGTCAAAAAACACGACAGGGTGGGGTGGCCTCTCCCCTCAAATTCGGCGAAATCCAAATCCAAATTTTAAAAATGCAGATCTACATCCAAACCTGACATCGGTTAGTTGTTGCTACCATTGACCCCCCATCACCACCAACATTCCGGATGAATACAAATCCATATTTAGTTGGTGAACATGTCTTCAGCGTTCAATTTTATTCAATGAAATTTCCATTACTAAACTTACACCAATCATCGAATATATTCATTGTAGGAGGAACGAATATGCCTAGCACACATCGTGGCAATATTCGCAATAAAAAAATCCTTCTGGTGCAAATTGCCCAGGAGAACAATCCGTGTGGGTCCATCTTTTGCAATTGTTACATTCGACCTAGAAAAACGACTGGAATTACTTTGCGTAACAAAATGGAGTCAATCACTTAATACCCATTGTGTGCTGTCTCCTGGTGATGTCTTAGAGTAGCATTTCACACAATAATTGGACAACTCTTCCTCATCTGTAGAGATAGTGGTTTACTGATTATACCGTAGCAGCCAAGAAAGCTTGTAAATATATCTTTACTTGTTTCGTCGAGCAGAGTTTGTCCGAATTCATTCCTGTAGCCGACACAAGCATGCGTCGAATGGTTGAAGCCGAACTCCATACCTGCCGCAGGAATCGATGCTCCGCCATCTTTACAATACACTTCAGCAGCCTAAGTTACACCGATTTCAATAATTCACCAACTTTATCGTGGCGGCAAACTTGCCACGCGAAGACATATATAGACATCACAAACCTTTAACACAAGTACGCCACAATTAAAACCAAACATCGTGTTCCAGTTCCAGCCATTTCGGAAGGGAAAGTGATGATTTGCATCTTGATAAAGGCCTGCCCTTGTGACTTTTGTATCATACAAAAGCCACAAGGATTGCAATCTAATTCCCACCATGATGAGTTAAAAGACCTTATCGTTGACCTGAAGTTATACCGACCCTCGTAGCAATTTCAGAAATAAACTTTTCAACCAAACCCACGCAAAACGTTGATATATCGGGCTACAACTTCGAGTATACTCCGGCACCGAAGCCCATCCAATAAGTCGCTGCTGAAGAGATTCGGCGTCCTAAACATAGAAGATATGCGGAAACTAGAAATCGCCAAGTTTATGTATCAGTTTCACTGCGGTCGTTGCCCCGAATACTTCAATGACTTCTTTACCTCCGAATCAAAAGCGCACAAGTACAACACACGCGCGTCCACGTCGTCCAAATATCATATGATTGACTGAAAAGATTATCAATCTATCAAATATGCCGGTCCTGATGTGTGGAACAGTATCCCGCCGGCCATCCGCCAGTCGACGAGCATGTCCACATTCAAGTCGAAATACAAGCAATTACTACTAAATAAATACAGTCCATCGTCAAGATTACCGGACCACGACTGACCTATCGATCTCGCTTCCCATGACATGCCGCCCTATTTCTTGTCACTTCCTTTTTTCTATACTATCTTCTTTACTTTCATTCAGTGTGCATGCCTTCTCTTTACATCGCCTAGGCCAAGGTCGGTGTCCGATTCCATAGACAACTCCTAGTCGCTTCGACATCTTCCTTTCTTTTCAT
The DNA here is from genome assembly GCF_051294905.1 of Botryllus schlosseri. Taxonomy (NCBI): domain Eukaryota; kingdom Metazoa; phylum Chordata; class Ascidiacea; order Stolidobranchia; family Styelidae; genus Botryllus; species Botryllus schlosseri. The sequence continues at coordinate 17,609,679 of NC_137245.1, read as the reverse complement.
TGTATCGCATTTTTTGTAGTGTAGTGTATTGAACTGATAAAATTGCTAATAAACCAATGATGAAGTCTGTTCTGCAAATTGTGAATTCAAATACCGGTGAAAAATTTTCAGACCCTGCGATCGTCGCGAATCACTTCAATGAATATTTTTGTAACGTAGGTCCTAATATTGTCTCTTCTCTTGCGAAACCTGCGTCAGCCAGGCCGGAGGTAAGATCGACATCTCAGTCTGTTATGCTCGATCCTGCCAATCACGCCGAAGTAGAAGTAGCCATCCACAAACTGAAATCCAACAAGGCCGTCGGCAATGATCAAGTCCCATTTTTTAAACTTCATGATAGAAAGCGGTGTCTATCCCAGCTCTGAAAACAGTCAGAGTGGTACCAATACACAAAGCTGGGGTTGGAACTAATGTCACTAACTATACAGAGTACAGACCGATATCTGTTCTTCCGTGTATTGGGATTGTCTTCGAAAAGCTGCTCCTGTCTCGCCTATCTTTCTTCAATACCTCGCCAAAATGTCTATAATTTCCCCGCATCAATTTCGATTCCGCATTAAACACCAAACCTCACATCATCATCATCATCATCTAATGGTTTATTAGCAATTTTATCAGTTCAATACACCACACAATATGCGATACAATGAAAAGACAGGAAGAAGTCCAAGCGACTTGGAGTAGGCTAGTCTATGGAATCAGACACCCGCCTTAGCCTAGGAGATGTAAAGAGGAGGCATGCACAGTTGCACAGAATGCACACTGAATGAAAGTAAAGATCTAGGGATGGTGTGAACCTCTGAAAGGTTCAGGTTCGTGTGAACGCGAACCGAAAGGTTCTGTGTGAACGCGAACGTGAACCTCACGACGTCACGTGACGTCATATTGCTAATTCCAGCCCTATATTTGAATGAAGTGACAGCCTTTATAGTCTTGTAGAATTTTCGGTCAACCTAGAAAAAATTCTTATAAAGACGTATTATATACGGTTGGAAAGATAATTTTATCAGCTTTTCAATGTTGGGTTTTGTCACTTTTTTACCTTGGGGAAGAAAAGTTATGACCAAAAACGTGCCAGGGGGTAAAGCACTATTTTGCCTAACATTAAAATACAATTACAAGCTAAAACGCGATATCTTCGTAACATAATACAACACCATAAATTGGAATATCACTCTCAGTAAAGCAAACTAACAATCGAACAGCAAAAAAAAATGAAAAAATAACTTTATTAAGAGGTATTTATGATACGTTAAGGGGTCAAAAGTTGACCGAGACGGAGATAACACTGGTATAATTTCGAAAAAAATGATCGTCAAAATGAGCGTCAACCCCATGGACCCCCCCTCGAAGTTTTTGTTCAAATATAGCTCAATTATCGTACAATCGTCATCTGTCTTGTGCAAATGATAACTGTAGGCTAGTGGTAAACAGCAACAAAATGACTTTTCTTTAAAATAACAGCATTCTATTTATGTAGAAATTGGGTTGACTTTTATTATTTCAAAGCTAATTATTCAACTGCATTTTTTGAAATACGTGGTCGTGTCTTTATAATCTGCGCCTTCGATTTCATATCAATAAGTGCTGAAAATCCATTTAGACAAGGAAAGGTGGTGGCGAATGTAATAACAAGGCATAACGCTTTCGACGACACATTTGGGTATGATCGCAAAAATGATGACACCAAAATTGACTAACAAATTTTTTTATTGAACATATAACATCAAGCCTGTTCAAGCAGCTCATCTTGAAGTTATTAGAGAAATGGTTATGTAGGCCTATATCACAGGAGAAAACGGATTTTTGCGAACATTTCGAAGTCTCCGTGATTGACTTTACGTATCCAACCATTTATTTTTTACACAATGCCCAGCAAAACACCTCTATACGCAGCCAAATATTTGTATCAGTGGGCTATTGGCAATTTCGCAACTAAAATGAGTCCACACAGCACGAGGATATTCAATCTCAGACGGCCATTCTGTTTATGTGAGATCTACTGTAATGAAGTAAAACTGCCTCGTGATTTTCGTAATTTGAAAAATATAAATTAGGCTATCAATTATTTTGTTAATTCGCCTCGCTTCGTGGACCCCTGAAAATGCTTCACGGACCCCCAGGGGTCCGCGGACCCCCAGTTGAGAACTACTGAACTAGAGTTTGTAGAAGTGCTACTCAAGTAGCACAAGTAACTCCCTATGTTTTCTACTAAATTAACAGTATAATTAGCAATTTTTGTGAAACGTGAAAACTACTTCAAGTAGCAGAAAATCTAAGTATATGTGGTCGGGGGAAGGGTGGTCGCATATACTTTCGACATTTCGTCGGAGGTGGCTACATACGAAATCGCAACATGTATCTTCTCGGGTAACGCAAAATGTTTTTTAATGACACAATACCCATTGGTAGAATATTTGAAAATATATTCAGTTACCGCGCTTTAAGGGTTGTTAAGGCTACTACATTTATTAATCATATGCAGCCAACCTCGTCGCGGAGCGGAACAGGAATACATTCGTGTTAAAATTAATAACTGGGTGCAGTACCAAATTCAATGTGGGCAGATATCTCCATGACATTCCCAGTTGATTTACTAGTCACACAAAGCACGGGGGGGTGCCGTATTCATGGGGGAGGATCCTTCTGGGTAGCGCCCAAGTATGCGGGGGGGCTGACCCCACATTGTCGTGAGTTTTGACCACGATTGGATTTCGCCGAATTTGGGGGAGGAAGACTCATCTGGGTCTTGCTCGACTGGGGGGGGTGGGGGGGGCTGACCGCACCAACTACTTCTGGATTTGGATTTATCCAAATTGGTGGTGGTGGTGATGGGGGAGAGGACGAACTAACCCTGTCGTGATTTTTGAACGTTCTTGGCCATTTGCAATGTGAAATCAATCCTTGCCCATTTGAAAACTTCTTGGCCATTTGCAAAGTAAATCCTTACCCATTTGCAAACTTTCTTGCCCATTTGCAAAGTAAATCCTTGCCCATTTGTAAACTTTCTTGCCCATTTGCAAAGTAAATCCTTGCCCATTTGTAAACTTTCTTGCCCATTTGCAAAGTAAATCCTTGCCCATTTGCAAATTTTCTTGCCCATTTGGAAAGTAAATCCTTGCCTATTTGAAGAGTAAACGCTTACCCATTTGAAAAGTAAATGCTTGCCCATTTGCAAAGTAAATCCTTCGCATTTGAAAAATTTCCTGCCCATTTGCAACTTAAGAGAAAAAAGTGCGGGAGGGGTGTACTCTGATGAAAGTATGGATTTTCGGGTTCGGGATTTGGTCAAATAGACGATGGGTCGCCGTATTTCTGGGGGATGAGTGTCCTTGTCGCCGTATTTCTGGGGGATGAGGGTCCTTTTGGGTAGTGTCCAAGTATGGGGGGGGGGGCGCTGACCCCACATTGTCGTGAGTTGTGACCACGATCGGATTTCGCCGAATATGTGGGAGGCGGACTCATCTGGGTCTTGCTCGACTGGGGGGCTGACCGCACCAACTAATTCTGGATTTGGATTTATCAAAATTGGTGGTGGTGATGGGGGATGCGGGGGTCACATGGCAGCACGATCTAACTGACGCCAGTTTTGGATGAAGATCTGGATTTTCGAATTTGGATTTCTCCGAATGTGTGGAGGGAGGCCTCATCTGGGTCTTGCTCAACTGGGGGGCTGACGACCCCACCATGTCGTGAGTTTTGACAGCACCAACTAAATCTGGATTTATCCGAATTAGTGGTGGTGAATCTGGCGATGGGGGTCACATGGTAGCACGAACTAACTGACGTCAGTTTTGGATGAAGATCTAGATTTTTTAATTTGGATTTGGATTTCGCCGAATTTGCGGGAGAGGACCCATCTGCCTCTTGCTCAACTGAGGGTGCTGATGACCCCACCAATCATCATTGGTTTATTAGCAATTTTATCAGTTCAATACACCACAAAAAAATGCGATACAATGAAAAGTCGTGATTTTTGACCGTTCTTGGCCATTTGCAAAGTGAAATCAATCCTTGCCCATTTGCAAACTTCTTGGCCATTTGCAAAGTAAATACTTTCCCATTTGCAAACTTTCTTGCCCATTTGTAAAGTAAATCCTTGCCCATTTGCAAACTTTTTTTCCCATTTGTAAAGCGAGAGCACCAACCCTTCTCACTTTCCGGGGTTGATTTACATCGCAAATTTCCACTTCAGTAAGTTTACATACGCATATATCAGAAGTTCGACAATTTCAATTTTGGATTTCGAATATATATTAAATATAGAATGGAAGTTACAATGGTGTATACCACTTCCGAAAAATTTAAATAGCGCTATAATTTTGTAAATATATAATATCATTACAGACTTGACTGAAGTAAGAACTATATTTTTTAAACCAAACTATTTCCCACACTGTTAGTATTATCATCGCCTTTACAAAGGCTATGGTATTATTACATCTGGTCTTAGGTCTTTAATGTTTCTTTGAAAAAATTGTGGACTGTTCACGAATTTCATGCTAACGAGCATGGCATATACTTTTTCGAGGAGATATTGGCTCCTCAAATTCAGCAAGCAAATCATACCACTGTGATTCTGCCAGAAAATGCTTACGTCATATTTCCGAAATCGCTGAGTCATAGTTGTCGTAATGATTCACTTGAGCTAAGATCAAATATTATAACCGGAAAAACACTTTCGCGACAGATTTGGAGTGCAAACGAACTGAAACACACGAGTTTTATCAATAAATGGCGCAAACGGTATGATCAATACAATATGTCATCGAAACTTGGAAGGAGTGCTTCATTTTACAACCGCCAGGTAGTACTTATGGCATCTAAATTTTCAGCCGTTACGTAATCTACGCAGGCGGATCTATTTCGATTCTCGCCTGTAGCCGAAGCATCAGAGGTTAATTTGTGTTCCTACCCCCATGTTTGACTGTTTCTTACGGCGTCAAGACGCCCGAAGAAAGATTCCACAAAAGATTATATGTGATATCGAGCAGAAAAAAAAACAAATAATAACGTTTAACGAAGACAGCCTATCCCACACTGTTACATCGGCCAATTGGCTTTAGTCGTTGTTTGATTAAAATACCATAATAGGTAAATGCAACACCTTCTTGCCGGTTAACTACATCGCATTACACACTATGTGTCTTGAGCACATCAGAATATAAATGATTACGATTATTGCGATCAACGTCATGTTCGTGTTTGGTATAGGTCGACTGTAATGCCGCAATTTATAAGTTATTCAATAAACAATAAAAACAAAAAAATGCAATAGCGTTGCTTCTGCTTCGGACATTTTATATATTCGCAAAACTATTTCATCGTATGGTTTTACGTAGCCTACTTTTCGAAGATCAAAACGCACGATTTTATAGTTTCAATCGACAATTAGGACACCCGAATTGTAACGGCGTGCCCTCTGCTTCGGATGTGTTACATATTGGGATAAGTATTAAATCATGATGTTAATGACAATATCAAAAAGTTGGGAAATTGCGTACTTTTTTATGATCAAAATGCATGATTTTGCGTTAAATGCGACTTTTCGTCCAATTCGATTTTTGGGCAGTTTCAATCGACAATTAGAACGCCCAAAATGTAACGGCGTGCCCTCTGCTTCGGATATGTTATATATTTCGATAAGTATTACATCATGATATTAACGATAATATCAAAAAGTTGAGAAATTGCGTACTTTTTCAAGATCAAAATGCACGATTTTGCGTCAAATGCGACTTTTCGTCCAATTCGATTTTTGGGCAGTTTCAATCGACAATTAGAACGCCCAAAATGTAACGGCGTGCCCTCTGCTTCGGATATGTTATATATTTCGATAAGTATTACATCATGATATTAACGATAATATCAAAAAGTTGAGAAATTGCGTACTTTTTCAAGATCAAAATGCACGATTTTGCGTCAAATACGACTTTTCGTCCAATTCGATTTTCGGTCTATTTCAATCAACGATTAGGACACCCAAAATGTAACGGCGTGCCCTCTGCTTCGGATATGGTATATATTTCGATAAGTATTACATCATGATATTAACGATAATATCAAAAAGTTGAGAAATTGCGTACTTTTTCAAGATCAAAATGCACGATTTTGCGTCAAATACGACTTTTCGTCCAATTCGATTTTCGGTCTATTTCAATCAACGATTAGGACACCCTAAATGTAACGGCGTGCCCTCTGCTTCGGATATAGTATATATCTGGATAGGTATTACATCATGATATTAACTATAATATCAAAAAGTTGAGAAATTGCGTACTTTTTCAAGATCAAAATGCACGATTTTGCGTCAAATACGACTTTTCGTCCAATTCGATTTTCGGTCTATTTCAATCAACGATTAGGACACCCTAAATGTAACGGCGTGCCCTCTGCTTCGGATATGGTATATATTTCGATAAGTATTACATCATGATATTAACGATAATATCAAAAAGTTGAGAAATTGCTTACTTTTTCAAGATCAAAATGTACGATTTTGCGTCAATTACGACTTTTCGTACAATTCGATTTTCGGTCTATTTCAATCAACTATTAGGACACCCAAAATGTAACGGCGTGCCCTCTGCTGCTGATATATTATATATTGGGATAAGTATTACATCATGTTTTACCATGCTATGTCCTGTCCTGCTTTCTTCGTCGCTAAGTTTTGTCAGCAGCTCCCCTCGAATCAATGAGTTTCAGACGGAATAATGTGCAAATTGAAAATGTAATTTCGAAACGTGTAGTTTGTAAAGCATACTCGATGTAGATATAGGATTCTAGAGATGGACGTATTTAGAGAAAAAACGAATTATTTGAATTCATGCAGCATATCATTCCAATTAATCCAATGAAAACCCAAAGTCTTTTGATATTGAATTGTAGTCCTGATTTTTCAGTGCCATTGCGAAAAATATCATTCCTTCAAAATGCAGCACTTCGTTTACATATTCTCGGAAATTTCGTTTTTTGTCTTTAAAACTATGAAACAAAGCGTTCCCAAACACCTCAGGATTCGGATAAACGACTAAACTGTCTTGTGAGCTGTATAGGGACAATTCCCCGCTCATGTGCTTGAAATATTTAACGATTCTAGTTCTAAGGCAAAATTTCGATTTAATGAATTCCAATAAATATTCCAGATGCGTTTCCGTAGTTTCGCTCTCGGCATATTTCAGAGTCGAATTGAATTTTTTCAGGGATTTTAGTTGTCCTTTCACGAACAGAGAATGTCGATACCATTCTGCTTTCGCATTTCCATTTCTCATTGACGAGGTGGTAAGTTTTTTCAAATTGTTTAACATAGAATTCAACTGCATGACAGACGTTCCTGTCCATGTCATATTGTTGAGATTGTTTCCGTACCGTGGAACATACGGCACATCTTTCTTTTCTCCACAACTGTGCATGTGCCCAAATTAGGCGGTATGCGGCGACGAGGAATTTGCTTTGATCTTGCGTCCTTGATCGTCTCACCAGTTTTTACGTACATCAGAATTGTAGCATTTTGTTGCGTGTCAATTATTAGCCGATCAGTATTTACCACACGTAATGCGTTGTCGTCGAATATTGTGCAGAATCCATCATGATTTCCGGTATATGCGAGATAGTGGCCCGATGCACACGACGCACCATGATGGATTACTTTCCCTTTTAGTATATAATGGGATTTCAATCCATCTACTTCGAGATCCATTGAATCGGGTATCTGGACTGAGGTGATGTTTTTACCCTCTGGAGTTCCGCGACTGACATTTATCACCAGCATGTTGGGAAGGGTTCCGAATACGACATGTTCGTTTACATCAGCGTGGCATTGTAGGCATCTGCTGTTAGTATCAACACATTGACGAGGAAAATTTGTAATCAGGTCAGAAATATCACTGTTTTCTTCAAATGTATGTAAAACAACGGATAGCCGATGTTCTATGAATTTCGAGGGAAAATTGCAACGCTTGCAATTGACTTTGCGAATCAATCGAAATTTGAAAGTAACCCCCAGCTGCTCCATCGCATCGCTCAAGTCTGTATCGAGAATTCTGGTGATGAACTCTCCGGCATCTTGCTGCGTGCCACAATCCCATCCAAACTTTGAACATATATCTGATACCAATTTTTCAATGTCAGATACGATGCACTGTTTGCGGATTTCTAAAGTCAATTGCATAATTAATTGCATGAAATCAGAGGTTATGGATGCGTACTCGGCATAGTTCATTACTGTACCGATATGGCCTTTCAGACATAATGCCAAGCATTGGTGGTAGCATTGAACCAACAAGAATTTCCAATATTAGGCATACCTTTGGTGCAGGTGTTAGCGCAAAACGTATTGACAGCGATGTGTCTAATATCGCGGTGAACAGAATGTGACTGACTAACGACTTGAAAACATAACCATTTTCGGTACATGGTCAACAATTTGATTACATCGGTACCTTCAGAAGGTTGATCGAGTCCGAAACAAACCCGATCCGCGACAACGCAAACGCAAACGCCGCAGCTCTCAAGATCTGGCTGCTTAATCGGACATTTTCGTGAAAAAGAAACGACCTCGCACTTGGGTAATTTTTGCAGCTCGGGCATTAAATGTTCATTAATAGCCCGGTTAAGACCTTCGTTCACGTGGTCAATGGAGTCGTATAATGTAATAGAATTGTCATGTGAATCAAATACAATCAGATAGAAATGCCTTTCCCAAACTAATGGATAAAGTCGCGTCATGAAATCACAGGACTTAACACCTGAAGCAGCATTCACTGTAGATAAGCTGCAGCTACGATTTGGAGATCTGAATCCTTTTCCCTGAAGTATCTCTCTGGTGTTGTCTGGATCAATGCATTCAAAAGCCTTCGACTCATTTTGCTGCGTGGCCAAGGACGCCGACCTTTTAATGTAGCAGTATACAACATCCGACGTCAGCCAGCCAAGAGGGTGGGATTTCTCAATTTCGTGAAAACTTACGATCGATTCACACATTGAAAGCGGTATGAGAGATTTCAAATCGAGCCACAGAAGAAATGAATCACGTAAATATTGCACAGCAGTGTCAAACATTTGCTCGATTCGATCAAAGTTAGACATCTTTTTCCAGATTGCCGTTACCAAACCATCACATTTTTAGAAGACCAAAGTAGACCAAGGGTACGGCACTTTTGTTATTTGTGGCAAATCCAATGTAAATGGTACCAAATTGCGTTCCGAAGAGATCGGAGGGGATGATTGAGCTTGATTCGTCAGATCTATCGTTTCGGGGCAATTCAAGGCAACAGCTTTTGTTGTACGCTGATTGGCGTATTTGATTGTGCTCTTGATGATGTTAATCCGATCGCTCGAATAGCATCCTTTACCGCGTGACTTCTTTCGTTTAAACTTTGATTGTACTGTTTTCGAAGTCTTTGATACGGACTGATCACTTAATTTGTATAATAATGTTGCCAAATATCCATTTCGATAAAGTGCGTCGAAGAATTTTTTTTCTTGAATCAAAATTGAACGTTTATATTTGACAACGAAACTATCCAAACGATTTGCTCTTTCTTTCCCAAGTATAACATTTTTTAGCCAATCAAAGCTTTGCTCGACGCATCCCTGGGTTCTATTGTCAATAGTGATATTGCGGTACCTGGACTTGGCTATCCGTCGGTAATTGTTCGAATGATGTAATACTTATCCCAATATATAACATATCCGAAGCAGAGGGCACGCCGTTACATTTAGGGTGTCCTAATCGTTGATTGAAATAGACCGAAAATCGAATTGGACGAAAAGTCGTATTTGACGCAAAATCGTGCATTTTGATCTTGAAAAAGTACACAATTTCTCAACTTTTTGATATTATCGTTAATATCATGATGTAATACTTATCCCAATATATAACATATCCGAAGCAGAGGGCACGCCGTTACATTTAGGGTGTCCTAATCGTTGATTGAAATAGACCGAAAATCGAATTGGACGAAAAGTCGTATTTGACGCAAAATCGTGCATTTTGATCTTGAAAAAGTACACAATTTCTCAACTTTTTGATATTATCGTTAATATCATGATGTAATACTTATCCCAATATATAACATATCCGAAGCAGAGGGCACGCCGTTACATTTAGGGTGTCCTAATCGTTGATTGAAATAGACCGAAAATCGAATTGGACGAAAAGTCGTATTTGACGCAAAATCATGCATTTTGATCCTCAAAAAGTACACAATTTCTCAACTTTTTGATATTATCGTTAATATCATGATGTAATACGTATCGAAATATATACCATATCCGAAGCAGAGGGCACGCCGTTACATTTTGGGTGTTTTAATCGTTGATTGAAATAGACCGAAAATCGAATTGGACGAAAAGTCGTAATTGACGCAAAATCGTGCATTTTGATCTTGAAAAAGTACGCAATTTCTCAACTTTTTGATATTATCGTTAATATCATGATGTAATACTTATCGAAATATATACCATATCCGAAGCAGAGGGCACGCCGTTACATTTTGGGTGTCCTAATCGTTGATTGAAATAGACCGAAAATCGAATTGGACGAAAAGTCGTATTTGACGCAAAATCGTGCATTTTGATCTTGAAAAAGTACGCAATTTCTCAACTTTTTGATATTATCGTTAATATCATGATGTAATACTTATCGAAATATATACCATATCCGAAGCAGAGGGCACGCCGTTACATTTTGGGTGTCCTAATCGTTGATTGAAATAGACCGAAAATCGAATTGGACGAAAAGTCGTATTTGACGCAAAATCGTGCATTTTGATCTTGAAAAAGTACGCAATTTCTCAACTTTTTGATATTATCGTTAATATCATGATGTAATACTTATCGAAATATATAACATATCCGAAGCAGAGGGCACGCCGTTACATTTTGGGCGTTCTAATTGTCGATTGAAACTGCCCAAAAATCGAATTGGACGAAAAGTCGCATTTAACGCAAAATCATGCATTTTGATCATAAAAAAGTACGCAATTTCCCAACTTTTTGATATTGTCATTAACATCATGATTTAATACTTATCCCAATATGTAACACATCCGAAGCAGAGGGCACGCCGTTACAATTCGGGTGTCCTAATTGTCGATTGAAACTATAAAATCGTGCGTTTTGATCTTCAAAAAGTAGGCTACGTAAAACCATACGATGAAATAGTTTTGCGAATATATAAAATGTCCGAAGCAGAAGCAACGCTATTGCATTTTTTTGTTTTTATTGTTTATTGAATAACTTATAAATTGCGGCATTACAGTTGACCTATACCAAACACGAACATGACGTTGATCGCAATAATCGTAATCATTTATATTCTGATGTGCTCAAGACACATAGTGTGTAATGCGATGTAGTTAACCGGCAAGAAGGTGTTGCATTTACCTATTATGGTATTTTAATCAAACAACGACTAAAGCCAATTGGCCGATGTAACAGTGTGGGATAGGCTGTCTTCGTTAAACGTTATTATTTGTTTTTTTTCTGCTCGATATCACATATAATCTTTTGTGGAATCTTTCTTCGGGCGTCTTGACGCCGTAAGAAACAGTCAAACATGGGTGAAGGAACACAAATTAACCTCTGATGCTTCGGCTACAGGCGAGAATCGAAATAGATCCGCCTGCGTAGATTACGTAACGGCTGAAAATTTAGATGCCATAAGTACTACCTGGCGGTTGTAAAATGAAGCACTCCTTCCAAGTTTCGATGACATATTGTATTGATCATACCGTTTGCGCCATTTATTGATAAAACTCGTGTGTTTCAGTTCGTTTGCACTCCAAATCTGTCGCGAAATTGTTTTTCCGGTTATAATATTTGATCTTAGCTCAAGTGAATCATTCCGACAACTATGACTCAGCGATTTCGGAAATATGACGTAAGCATTTTCTGGCAGAATCACAGTGGTCAAAACATTAACAACAAGGACCAGCACCAACTCCAACATGGATGCCATCGCGGGAGGTTCAAATGAGCTATTTCAATCACTGGAGAAATGCTTACTCGATGAGTACAATATAAAGGACGTATGTATCGCATTATATTTCAATTAGTTTAGTAACTTTGTACGATCGCTAACATATTTCTGGATATGGTTTATTCGTATAGGCTGCACCGTATATAAGGGTTATCATAGGCAAAGGCAAAACGTACCGATGTTCCAGTAGGGGACAAAAGCAGTTGGAATCCAGACTTGCTCAACCCCCCATGGACAGATTTGTAGAAACATACAAGCCCGACCTCTATATTTGTGTAAACACTTAACAGTTCTCTTTTCTATTTAAAGATCTGGCATGAATATATCGACAAAATCTTGTGTTCTGCAAAACAAATCGTACACTGTAATTACAGGCGCTATCAGAGGAGGTTAGAAATTTGGAACAGGTATCTCGACAAATAGCGACCATTCTCCAAGCTATACACCAAACAACTGATGACAGTGGAAGTATGTGGGAGTGACACATGATTTCTTCATGCCTTGTGCAACGCTTGCTTTTCTCAGCACTGGAACTATGCGCTAAAGCTCGCGGACATTTTCAAGATGTTCAACGCTGCTACAAGAATATTGCGCAGAAGGTTCCTGAAGGCGATTACTATAAGTACTTGTCGCAATGGCAGGTAGGCAGTACAATTGTCACTGTGGTTGATGTTTTGTAACGAATTACTACCTTTGATGTTTGCCTGTGCATAACTTACTCATATGAACACGCTGGTAGACTACTCCTTCACTTCTGCTCAAAGATTTTTGAAGAATAAGCACTTTTTCACACTGTTGATATTGTAGAGTGATTGTAAAGTATAAAGAAATTTTTAGAAAGGTTTGCATATCACCTAACAAATGGAATTGTAATAAAAGCCAGGGTAAATAGCCAGCTTTCGTAAGTGGTACCAATACCCAAAACCTACTTTGAATACTCCGAAACAGCAGAAATAGCCTACTTTGAGACTGATAGTTTACTAAACATAGCAACAGCAGGCAAAACCTTCTTCCACGATTGTATTCAAGTCACAAGTCAAAGTTACTTTCGTAGTTTCGACTCGAGTCAGTTCGTGGCATTTTCAGTTCATCATAGGGTCAAGTCTAAGTCAGGCAGCAGATGGTCGAGTCCGAGTTCAAGTCATACTCAACACACTTATTTAGAACTATGCTGATTTCCCTTACTCTCAACAGACTTGGTCTAGGCATGAGCAATGACTTGAGTCCAAGTCAAGTCGGCACACAAACTGACTCAAGTCAAGTCATTTTTTGTGTAATTAAGAAAATGATTTGAGTCAAGTCCAGTCAGCAAAAAGTCACGAGTCGAGTCATGACTCGAGTCATCGCAACCCGGCCTTTTTCATGAAAATGCGCCAGACGAACACCGCTATATTTGCAGAATGTTAGCAACAGGCTTTGCTTTCTTGCCTCTCTCGTGGTGTTCCTTGAAACAGGATCGTTGGCTCAAAGGCACGACGTGATGAATATGCTTGGGGGTGAGTAAACCAACGGAAACCAATTCTACGCAATCTTATTACAATACATCCCGCAGTTCAGATTGACCGGAAAAAAGGTTTTCACGTCGACTTGGAAGATTATCTGTTTGGACTGCTCAGCCTTGTGAATGAATTGGTATTGGAAACGATTATGCCGGTATCAGCCGAGATGTTGTTTACTTTTATTGTTGATATTCTCAGTCGCGTCTTGCCGTCAACAGTGTGATCTGCGGAAACTACACGCGTCCCGTCAAGATCTCTAAATTCGTGAGCGACCTGGAATCGGGTTTCAGGCTGCTTAATTTGAAGAACGATTTCCTGCGGAAGAAATACGACGGTCTGAAATATGACGTTAAAAAAATCGAGCAGGTTAGATGTGGTTTTCCATGGTAACTTGATTAGCGCATTACATTGCTTTTCTTGGAATGCTGTATTGAAGCAATTTGGTATCGTAGCCAGCTATCAGATATTCTAAAGCACGTAAAGCAGTGTTTCATAAACTTTAGTGCCCCTGGGCAAAGAACCAGAGGCCAAATTTCTATCAGAGTTTCAGGACAGGCGCTATCAAGGAAGAAAATGTAATGATAGGCAATGTCTCTTTCAAAGCCGTCATCTTTCGTTGTGGTTCATTAAGCACTAAGAAAACTTCATCCTCGTTGGACAGATGTTCAGGACCTGCTCTCAAGATACCTCGCTGGCAAATCATTCTGTTAGTTTCGTTGTTGAATAATTGACCGGTTACAATACTGATTAGTTGATTACTGATTGTTTCATAGCAATGAGGGTCTGCAGCAGGGTTGTAACCAAGTCGCAAGGTTCCGAGTCACAAGTCAATCTCACTTTTTAGTTTTGACTCGAGTCAAGTCGAGTCATTTTCAATTCAACGTCAAGTCTGAGTCCAAGTCGGCTAGTAGAGGGTCGAGTCCGAGCCATTGTGTTTTGACTCGAGTCCGACGCCAAGTCATTTTGTTCACTGATCAGTTTTCAACTCAACCCCTGTTTTTTCAAATCTGCCTGAGTGATGAAGAATGGCTCACATTCATAATATAAAGGTCTTGGTTGCTCGGCTGCCTATATCGTCTGCTATCGGTTCAAAGAATCATTCATAATATAATAATTTTCATCAGTTTTAACAGTTTCTGGCCCTATTTCCCAAGTATCGGGACTGATGGATGAAATACTCATAATGTGGTAACTCTACTATTCGAAGTTACATGAAATGTCTGTCTTGGCCGTCCTAGTCTCGAGTCAAATGTCTTGGTTCGAGTCTTGCACAATGACTCGAGTACAAGTCAAGTCAATAGAAAAATTGAATCTAGTCGAGTCAATTTGCGCAATTGAAACCAAAAAATCGCTACAATCAAAAAATCGTTACAACCAGGGCTTTGGAGCCGGAGCCCGGAGCCGGAGCCCCGGAGCCGTGCATTTTCACCGGAGCTGGAGCCGGAGCTCTACATAAATTTCAGCCGGAGCGGGAGGCCGTTATTTGAGGAGTAGCTCCGGCTCCGACAACAACATCCCAAGTGTCGCAGCCAGAATTGTAATTTTTGGTTGGCATTGCAAGTTCACAATCTGAGCAATTCATTTTCGATAACACAATAGGAAATTACCTCGCGGACCACGCAAAACCCACTCCCGGGCCACATTTGGCCCGCAGAATGGCCACCCCTGATATATACAGACCCATTCGATAATTTCAGAGCCGGAGCTGGATCCGGAGCAGTGGTAATAATGCGGCTCCGGAGCTGGAGCCGGAGCTAGTGTATGATAGAAGAAAGCTCCGGAGCTGGAGCAGTTTAAATTTACGGCTGCTCCAAAGCCCTGGTTACAACCCTGGTCTGTAGAGACGGAGAGCACTGGTAACGATTTCCCATGGTGGTAGTAAGCCCTCTTTTTTGCTGCTGTAATTATCTGGTGCGGAGAAAGAAGCATGGAACTTGAGGATAAAGGTGCTGTCCTGCTCCTATAGCGTAACCTAGATGAAAACTTAGGGGCTTGAGCCAAATTTTGTAATAATGGCGTGTCGTCATGAATCTACTTTGAGGTAGTGAACCAGCGTGTCATCACAAAGTCCAAGTCGAAAACTTTGTGAATGAGAGGTCGGCAAACTCACTTTTCGCCCTCTTGCTACACTCCAGGCTGATATTATACTCCAAGTAGATCTAGCTGCACTTCTTCGAGCTGACACTTGCCAAGTGTTTGTCATATGATATTTACACTGTAATCCAGAGATTTTGTAGTTAACATGTGAAACCTAGTATGACACCTTTTAGACAAAATATTACACTCATCTTCGACGCTTTGCAATGTGGCGTGAATGACAACAGTATTCACATATCCATTGAGACACGCAACAAATTTGAACCAAGCACTCATTCATTTTTTGCGTTACGTTGAAGGTCGTCTACGATTTGAAAATTCGCGGATTGATAGCTGATCTGCCCGGAGAGTAGATGCGTTCATTTTCAACGAATGATTCAGACATTTTCTTTGCAATTTTTCATTTGGTGAAACGGCTTACAAGTTCTTCGTTTTTCGCACGAGCGGGTCGTTGTTGAAATAAAAAGCGATTTTTCTCAATTGTCTGGTGTGAAGTGACTGGGGCAAAAAAGAAAGACAGCCGGATCGTCAAGATCGAGGACTGTTTCATTAGGCATTAGTTCGAGATGCGTGTTTCTAAGGTTACGTCGTTAGTTCTCACTGCGTCTTAGATGAAGAAACTTGGAGGCGCCGAAGTTCTATGTACAATAGGGCTGTTCAAAAATAACTTTTTGTTCTGGATTCCAGCCGTTCAATCATCAAATTGTCAGGTTACCCTAAAAACGCTGCACACCAAATTTGGTTCAATTCTAACAAGTATAGGGCTCCGCAGATCCAACTAAAATTTTTAATTTAAACGGGAAAATTGAAGAAAAAAAAATTCAAATTATTCTGTCAACCCCATAAAATTGTTGAGCTGTCTTCAGAGACGATGCAGAACAAATTTGACTCAATTCCAACTAGTAGAAGCGGGGTAATTAGTTTTTCGTTGATAATCCGACGATGATCCACCAATCAAGGATAATCCGAGAATATCAACGAAAAACTCTAATAACTCCGCTTCTACTGGTTGGAATTGAGTCAAATTTGTTCTGCATCGTCTCTGAAGACAGCTCAACAATTTTATGGGGTTGACAGAAAAATTTGAATTTTTTTTTTTTCAATTTTTCTGTTTAAATTAAAAATTTTAATTGGATCTGCGGAGCCCTATACTTGTTAGAATTGAACCAAATTTGGTGTGCAGCGTTTTTAGGGTAACCTGACAAATTGATGACTGAACGGCTGGAATCCAGAACAAAAAGTTATTTTTGAACAGCCCTAATGTACAATTGAATAATATATTCATATGAAATGAGACAGGGTTGCAATGACTCGAGTCACGATTTTCCGGTGACTCGGGTCATTTTCTCAAAATACGGGAATGACTCGAACCAAGTCGTATGATTCGAGACTCAGACGGCCAAGACCGACATTTCATTGTAATTTCGAGGAATAGTACAGTAACCACACTTGGGATTTCGTCTATTGGTACTGGTACTTGAAAATGCGGCCAGAAACTGCTAAAAGTGAGGAAAATTAGTATCTATATTATAAATGCGAACCATTCGATATTACCAAACAGAGTTGTGAAAGTGGGTCTAACAAGACTTTAACTGGAAACTGTGCAGTCAACACAAGGACTTGGACTCGAGTCATAATACCATGACTGGGACTCGACCCTCTGCTCGCTGACTTGTACTCGGACTTGACTCGGTGGTTAATTGAAAATGACTCGACTTGAGTCAAAACTATAAAAGCGAGATTGACTTGTGACTTGATTACAACCCTGAATTAAACCTGAATATTTTCGGCTGACAATAGTCGAGGGTAAAGGGTAATCGTCAGCAACTAGCATGGATTTCAAAAGAACCTACATATCGACGGTCGTATCACCAAATATGGCGTCACTGGCAGAAAAAATACCGAATAATCGAGGGGAGCATATTTGTAATATTTTTAAATTACATACTCGCACTCCTTCGGTTGTACCAAATTTTCTGGTTTATTTCGATATAAATGTAACCTATTATTCGATTGCTTACGCCGTGAACGTGTCAGACGTCACATGATCGCCCTGTCCTTGCCAAACTTTCATCCTGACCACGCCTATGTGCCCACTTCAGTTTATTATTGAAATTTCATCATTTCGAAACACCACAAGACTGCGATACAATGAAAAGACAGGAACGTGTCGAAACGACTTGGAGCAGCCGTTGAGATCAGACACCAAGCCTTTCAGTAATCACCCGATATCGACCTGCCGCCATCAGATTTCCATCTAGATATTTGAATAATCATTTCACTTTATTGCCAGTCTAAACATACATTCTATGGTTTGAACGATTGGTCGGCAGACGATTGGTGCTGTGCGGTGTGCCTGTTATGTTTCACGATTTCCCATCTTTTCATCCAAGGTCCGCTGATAACGGGAACGAATTCGTCATAGTCGTTGCCCTGCGAATAATAGCTCGTTAGATGTGGAAGGAAAATGTGGCTGTGTTGGCACATAATCCGCCCGCTCGTAGTTCCTTACGTCGTATTCGAGACATTGCGTTGCTTACGGTAGCGGCTGCGGCCTAAATGTATGACAATTGAGGAGAGTGAAAGTCGTTAACCAGCGCGCCGTCCTGCTGCTTGTTTCTGCCCTCTTTTGCGTTGGTAATCGGCGACCAGTCGATGTCGAGATTTGGATTGTTTTTACTTCTCATAATGACTTTGTTGCCGAAAGAAGACGTGGGGTCGCTGGTTCTTTGCCATCTCAAGTCCGCACTCCACCGTATTGCGTCCGTGAAGTTTTCAAGACTGTTGTATGTAGATTGTAGGGTAGGTTATCATACGTCCACGCTAATATGATGGATCGATTCGAGTGAAAATGGGCATAAATGACGCTAACAGGAAATTCGTTGTTCGAACGTAGGCTAAGCGACGACCTTTTTTTAGTCAACCAACGGTAAATGTGAAAGAAAAACTGTATTTTAGGAGTTGAGCCAGAAAGTTGACCTTTTTACAGTCAACCAACCACAATTTCGTGGTAAATTTACCATTACTTCCGGATTTTACTCCAGTATTGTAAGTCTGAAAATTTTGAAAAAGTGTCCTAATTTCCCGATTCCAAAATTGGTAACCCTGTATAGGATGACTTTTAAAGCAAATGGTGTATGCGTAAAACATGTTTGAAACAGTGTTTTAAAAAATATAAATGTTTCATTTCTTTTCCATTCAACCCTAGCTGTATGTGTAGCTTGTGTATGTGGAAAATACATGATATTTTATAATGCGTTCACAATGTCTTCTCAAAAGGCCGCCAGTCTACAGAAAACTTGTGTGGGAATGGTGATATTGAATAAAACTGACCAAATTATAACGTCCGAGATTACAGTTAAATCTCTTGTATTCCACACAGCGCAAGCGCAGGGCTAACGCCTCATTTCATTAGTACTAAAATAAAGGGCGTATGGAAATATAGGCTACCAACTTACATCGTTGTTAAAGCCTCCGTTTTGGCGTTTTATAGCCGTATTTCTCATCACTGCTGTAAATTGCTATACTTGTAAGCACGTAAACCTGTTTAAAACTCGAAGTCTTGAAACGTCATCAAGGGCCAAAAAATACTCTATAATATATATGCCTATTCATTCACGAAACAATTTTGGCCCCCCTTCGAGCTCGCCCCCCTCAAGTGGGGGGTTTGGGGTGCGGCAGTTACGGTCCAGCCTGTCATAACCAATTTTTAAAGCAATTATTAATGAAATTGGCATTGTTGTACTCGCGCATCGTTGGTGTCTGCCTTCAATCAATAACACATAACAGCTAATATAGTGGGTGTCATCCTACTTTCGGGGTAATTAAAAACGATCCATACGTGGCGCTGTTCAAATAAGTGTTTTGTAGGTACTACAGGATCGGTGTCATCATGTTAGTTAATGCCCCCTATTACCGGAATCACACGATGTTTGGGAATAGCATTATTCTCATTATCATCATTTTATTATTTTTATCCTAAGTCGGAGTTAGAACTTCGGCCAAATAATACACGAAGAGCTTCTTGGAAGTACAGAACTTCAGTATACAATTGAATAGTATATTCATATTGAAATGAAACCCGAATATTTTCGGCTGACACTCGTCAGGGGTAATCACCTGTCAGGTCTACATACCAAGTTGGGCCCGCGCGACAAGTGTGCGTAGCAGTAATGCCACTTTGGTGACCCTTTCGGGCCATCTGTAATTTTGCGACATGAAGTGCGCTTCAGGAAGAACGAAAGGTACTTTTAGATTACCCCTGACGAGTGTCCGCCGAAAATATTCTGGTTTAATTTCAATATGAATATACTATTCAATCAAATAATACATGTAGAAAAATATTTAATTGGTTACCTCCTATCGTTTTTTTCGCGTACGTGACTTGCATAAGATAATTGGTTCGTTAGACTACGTGAGCCAAATGCAATCTGCAGTAAAATCGCGAACTCCCATCGTTTTATACCTGACAAATAGGCCTATATGACTACAGATATTATTCCAATTCCAAAGCAGGATAAAAGAAATCGTAGCTATGCGAGAACGGGATTGTGTCGAATAAATTCACCGGGCGGACATGATAATCCTGACGTCTTGATAACTTCCTGTCTTTGAACATTCCGCATGGGGTTCATGTCCTCAAGATTACTGGTCCATAATCTGACATATCGACCTCGAATACTGACACATGCCGCATTCATTTCCGTCGCTTCTTATTGTGGTATCCTTTCTTTTATCCAGTGTGTATGCCTCTTATTTACATGCTGTAGGGGAGTGTAGGCCAAGGTAGGTGTCTAATTAAAAAACTACTTCAAGTCGTTTCGGCACCCTTCTATCTTTTCATTAGCCTATATCGCAATCTTGCGGTTTTGATTTGGTGAAAATTTTAAAATAATGACGATGATGATGCATAAGCAACATATCTTACCTTCTGTGAGGTATACAATTGTTGAACAGAAGCACGCCCCCATATGGAATCTCGCAAGTTACCGCACTTCCTGCCTCCACTCCGAGCTCCTCCTTCATGACGTCACCTGCCAGGTCTACGTACCAAGTTGGGCCCGCGCAACAAGTGTGCGTAGCAGTAATGCCCCTTTGGTGACCCTTTGGGACCATCTGTAATGTTGCGACAGGAAGTGCGATTCGGGAAAAACGAAAGGTACTTTTAGAGAGCCTCGCTATGCATATGGGCACTGGGCAGTTATAGGCACATTATAAAACTGCCTAGGTACGAAATGGGTATTACGGCATACTACCTATGAATCGAAATATTATATTGAGTTTCAATCGCCACGACCCGGCATCCTAAATGGTCACGGCTAGTTACATTATACTGTATTTGTGTATCTATTTTACGAATGGAATAATGGTGATAATTGAAAATCGAGGACACAGTAGGCATACGCAGACCAGGGTTGGGCGATACCAATCATAACAAGATTCTATCTTCCAAATTCCGGCGTCAGGTAACCCGACCCGCAGTTGCATTGGATAGGTTAACTTGATATATAGTTAGGAATTCATATAGAGATAGACCGCACAGAGTATTATTACATTCGTACGAATTGCTACCGTCACCTGCATGCAGCCATTACGTTTGGTAGCGTTGACGAATGGAATCCAAGCTGTGGCTAGAAAAGTGTCAACGGCACTCGGTTCGAAGTAAGCATTGTCTATGTAAATACAACGATACGAGGCTAAAGTCCATTATCAGGAAAACAACCCGCTTACCTTGGTGCCAGGGGACCGTCAGTTCATCATTTCTTGGTACCTATTCGAATAAAAGACCCTTCTTATACGCGTTACGCGAAGGATACCATCGATAAACGTTTGTCAAAGTAACCGAATCGCGAAGCAGAAAATACAGTTATTACAGTTATACATGTTTTGTAAGCACACAAAAGTCAAAAGATGCGTCAGAAACCAATCATCGAATTGGAAAAATAAATGAAGTATATGACATTTTTCGGGGTAATCCGATAACATTGAATCACGCAGTCACGTCTGTCACGACTGTAGTTGGCTGCTGGATTTCTGAAAGCAATTTAATACAATACAAGCGGTCGCACTGAGATACCAAATCCCCGCAGACAAACTTGAACATGCGTAATTGATCCCCGCTAATACTAAAACATCCAGGCTAATAAGTTATCCAAGATGAGAAAGGTCTGAATCACCTGAAATCGGTATCATTACAGAACAGATTCCACAACAAACTTGAGCATTGTGATTAGCGAAAATCGTCGCCGAGGTTGCGTTTTACGCAATGCTTCTTTAATTTTTCACGAGATATCACGGACTCGGTGGCAAACTTATCATACGCGCACGCTCGTCAACACGAGAAGCTTGTATATTATAATCGTCAGACATTTCCACATGTCCTTAAAAGTAATAAATTGATGCTATCGGGACCTACGATATAAATTCCAATCCCCCATCCCTTTTCCGCGACTGGCTACGCGCCTGGTCATGCACATTGCACATTTGTCAACTTCAAACTTTATTGCCATATTAACGCCATAAACTCGAACGCTAAATTGTAATATCTGGTGGCCAGCAGGGTACAACTTGAAGAAACAGATTTGACAGTATCATTATGTTGCCATTACGCCGGATCAATGAATTGATCATGACATGATGAACTGGCCTAACAGCTCATAACTCGTATTGCACGATGCATACCTTTGGTCGCAAGTTCCAAACCGGATGGCCTGAAATATCAGGTCCAATTATTTGCTCAATAACATTCAAGAGTTTCTCATAGCTCCATAAACGCTGAAAGGCGGGTGACAAATAGTCGGATTTGTGGAGAAGTACAGCTATGCCAGGATACTCTTTTTCGAGGAAAATCAGTCGCTCGTCTAGTCCCTTCTCCCCGTATTTATCTGCAAGTGAATTGCATAAATCAATAGGATAATTTTGAGGCTGTATAAATTCCTAGACATCTGTCATTCGTGTAGTACTTGATATTTTCCCCGCATTATACAGTTTCTCGGCAAGCCCGTCTACTTGATTGCATATGTCCGCTCTGATATCATCCAATAATTCATGGTCCACGAAATCGTACAGCACGATAAAACCCTGGTAAACACTAGATATATAAGGCCTTTTGTATCAAGTTCTTAACGCCAGTTATGTGCAAGACACTATATGTAATATGCTCAAAAGTACATAAATGGCATGTAAATGATAATCAATTCGGAGGCTCAACGTGTTCAATGTTATTAATATTGCATTCGAATAAGTTCTGAGAAATTATTGGCACTACAGTAGGACTTTTACTATATTCTTTAGAAGAGCTTCTTGGAGGTACAGAACTTCAATATGCAATTGAATAGTATATTCATATTGAAATGAACCCGAATATTTTCGGCTGACACTCGTCAGGGGTAATCGTCAGCAACTAGTAGAGAATTGGAAAGAACATTGTATATTCTTTAGACTACCCGTACCTTATCAAAATATTCCTGTAACTCTTTCTCGGATAATTGCCCCGGTTTCGGCTTTCCCTGTTTTGGTATTTCTGTGTACAGCTTTGATTTCATCTTGTTCTTCCAATAAGTGTTCTACGATATTTAGAATATAGGTATAATCGCCGCGAGCTAGTCTCGGTTCATTGCCACAACAACTACGACACCAGCTACTATTGCTTGTCATTTGTATATGCGCGTCTGCGTATTCGTAATATATAAAGGTGTTCAAAGAAATAAACTTGTTTACTCAACACAACATATCTATAATCCATCGCGAGGCAGACTAGCAACGATAACGCGATTAGCAAAGTGAACTGCAGAATGCTCAATAGACACTTACGTGACCTTTGACACGAACCAATCAGGTTGCAGCAGGATGTAAACAAAGAACAAGGCCGGGCAATCTCACTATGAGCGCTTATGGAAAAGGGTTGAAAATGAAGGTTTTTCGCAAAATTACATTGAATTGGGAATAGCTGGCTTTGGTGAATGGTAATGACGTAGAGCTAGTATGTATTTGCAGTGTTCTAACCTACAATAAACATGAATGGTGGCAAGCACTCATCAGCATGGTATGTCCAAATGAATGGATTTCTGACAACTTTTTGGATGAAGCAACTATTGCTGTATTATCCTTAGTCCTTAGTCGTACACAATGGGATTGTCGTACCGAAAACATGTATTAGATTAATCTTGAGTCAGGATATGTGGGGTATTCAGTATGTGGGCTTGGTGTTATAATAAGCGTTCTATTTATGAAATCGTATAGTACAGTCTACAGTCTGCATCATTATCTAGCAAATTACTGTTACACTGGACACTTGTCTGCATATTCAATGATCATATGAATATGATATATGTTAGGCAACATGATCCGTTCCCAGCTGAAATCGTCATTTTTTGTTCTAGCTCATGTATTGAATCAATCAGGACAAATGACGGATAACCACTGCGCTAATAGCCTGCGTAACTTGGAGATGGCTACCCAGACCATTCCTGATGTGCGCTTGTACCTTTCCCAGAGCCAATAACATGCATGGAAGAATGTAAAATCTGGATAAAGGCATGTGGACTTCCTTATAGTCATCTGAATTCTCATTTTATTAATAAAATGACATATCTATTATTGCACCAAAAATATGGAATCGTGACATAATTTAGATGAAACAATTCTGTGTTTCAAAATGAGCCCAATCTGAAATGCAGTAACACTTGATGCACAATCGACTTGGAGTGTGTCTCGTTTTATTCCACTCCAGTTTTGTTGCTTGATGGTGTGTAAATGGATTGAAACTGTGGAGAGCAATATATTCAATAATGAGATGAATAGTTGAAATTGGTAGCGCTGATACGTTGCATGAGTCGGACGAGTACGCCTTGATAGGTGGCTGCACAGCAGTGTTGCTCTGTAAAATAAACATATTTTACACTTTGTGCAGGCTTGATGGATATCTTATATGAAGCTGCAGAAAGAGGAATTTGATGGATAAAACGCAAGAAAATCAAATTTCTGGAAGAAGTAGAAGCACAAAACAGGAAACCCGTCCAGGAAAATTACAAATTGACGGACAATTATTGCTAGTGAAGTTTAGTTCTCAGAGGAGCATCATAATGTCAAAAGATGCAGAGAAGCTGAAATTTTATGCTAGACTACATTAAATTCTTTCTGAATTGCCCGACTTATCCTACTGACGTCAAATTTATGGTATTGCTGTAAGCATAGTATTAAACCATTGGGTCAACCGTATATAACTGCTTCATTAGATTTCGATTTGGCCATGTAGATATGTGGTTCTTAAAAAGGCACCATTTGCATTCATTCATGATTACTCAAAACTAGAATGATTATTGACTGTCAATAAATCACATACAACTTTGAAAGGATTGATGGATTGTGGTGCACTTACTTTTGTGCAGGAACTGAACTGTTCACAGGGACCATTTCAGATCGAAATATTAGTGAAATATGTGGATTCGACAGGAAATGTGAGACAATGATGGAGTTCAGCTATGGTGAACCAGGAAATGCTATCATGGCAGAAAAGGGATTCACCATTGAGTCTGAAATCAAGAAATTGAATATAGATTTAAATATTCCTGCACATGATTTGGCACACCGCCAAATGCCTGAGCCAGACTGTTCCACAACAAGAAAGATGGCTAGACAACGTATTCATATTGAACAGCTGATCGGAAGAATCAAGGAGTATAAAATTTTGTCTGGTGTCATACTATGCAGCATTGTGAATCAACTAGCCAAATATGGACTAATTGCTTACTCTAATTCAAGATTGAAAATTAAAAATGACCGACGCAGCATATTCGGAAATTGTGCAAATTCAGTTCCATTGTGAATATCGTAATGCCTAATAGCATGCTACAGATCGTAATTGCGCAGTGTCATGGTCAATGTGTACCAACAGTGCATGTCTATTCATACTATACTCCAGTGGTGTGAATTGAAGCTTATTTAGAGGCCCGATTTGTTGAATGAACAATTCTCCAGGTGAAAATGTACTAGGATTATTTGTGTTTGGTGGAATGTTATAAAACTGAAGCCACCAGATACACCAAAATCTACCTTGAGGCAGGAGTAGATCGGTTGCGAGTACGTTCGAGAAATTGATTGTCTATCACGATCGAGCTCACTGAGGCTGATGCAAATCACAATGTAGTCCTTGTAACTTCAGGTCCTGGATTGTCTTAATCAATGCATATATGCATGAGAGCATATATCAGAACCTAATGTGAAAATAAATCATCGTTACAACATCTATTGCAGGAATCTCGGAAAAATGTCTTTTGCTTTACTTACACTGTCTTACAAGTGCAAGACGAATCAATAATAGATTTTCTGAGAACGTGTATTTCCATTGAGCATATCTCACTTTTCCGCAAGTTGCGATAACATTGGCTGTTCACTAGAATATTGCTTCCACAAAGAGTGGATTGTCTCCTCAACTTTTGTCCCTAAGTTGTGTACGTAGCGCTCAATGAATATTTCGTAGCTTTCTCCGCGGTGTTAGAAGAAGATACTGTTGCACTCAAATCCAGAAATTCGATAGAATCTCCATAGCTTTCAAGTTTCATAATCAATACACCAAAATTGTGATGTGTGGCAGTGCTCAGCTGTATTTTATAGCATATATTTCTGAACATGAGATATGCTTGAAAATTTCGCTCGAGACCGGCAGCCTATGAAATCGTCAAAATATGCATTACAACAATCCTATAGTATAGTATACAACAATCATCGCTTAATCCGAAAAGTTGTCAAAAAACCATGCATTTGGACACAGCACGCTGATGCGTACTTACCACCATTCATGTTCATCCTAGACTAAAAGCTGCAACTACATACTAGCTCTACGCTATTACTATTTATTAAGGCCAGTCATCGCCAATTCAACGTAAATTTGCTTAAAACCTTCATTTTTCAACCATTTCCCATAAGAGCTCATAGTAAGCTTGCCCGGCCTTGTTCTTTGTTTACATTCTGCTGCAACCTGATTGGTTCGTGTCAAAGGTCACGTAAGTGTCTATTGCTCAGTGCTCCCCTGTGAATTTAATTAGGAAAAATTAACTCGCTAAAATCTGATGATTTGTGATTTATACTTCGTATTTCAATGTACTATATGTATAATTAAACTCATCATAAACGTTAAATAAGGGCCAATTTATATATTTCCCCAAACGATGTACTTCAGTGTTACGGGGATGCAGTCGACTCATGCTTTTGTGCTATCTTCATCGGAAGATGGTGCTCGAGTATTAGTCGGCTAATGTCGCCGTGGATACGCTATCGCTTGTATACAGACGCCGGCATTTCGAGGTTTGTTTACTTATGAAGGCAAAGGGTAAAGACTGAGAGGCGCAGGAAAAGTTGGGCAATGGGGGGCAACGTCGGCACAGATGTAAATATCACAATAACAACAAGTAACGCGATAATCTTTAATCAGAGATTGGAAATTATGGAATGAACTCCAGTGACTATTTGAGTGGTTTGGCGGCCCCGTAAGATTGCCGTGTAAATGAAAATAGATAGTAGTGAGCAAAACGCGTGGACACACTCATCGAGAATCTTGTTGGCTTTGCGGCGTGTGCCATATCCAAGGAACAATTTGAGTCATATATTTTCTAATTGCCGGGGGATACGTGATTCGTAGATTGCCTACTTCTATAAATCGTCGCCATCGTAATTCCGAATGGCGCGGAATTTGTTTCAGATATAATGTGACGTCTCCAATTTTTTGCTGGTTTCTCGTATTTCATATGAGCGTGAGAGGTGGTCACTGTGGTCAGTAACATAGTCGTCATGAGAGGATGTAGGATGAAAGAATGTCTTCCTAGAAAAGAGAATTTCAGCAAGTCGCAGATACTGTGAATGTGATGTATTGTGAAGTTCAACATTTGGAGACCAATGTGCCAGCGACTAATTGTAAAAGTTACTACTACTAAAAATTGAGTAGCCTACTTCTGTGCAATACCTATTATGGCATTGCATGTTGTAAATAAAAAACTGCTTCCAGGTGTTAAGTGTAACAAGTTTGCAATTCAATGTCACTAAATTTTTAACGCTACTTGAGTAATTGAGCATCTAGAGAAAGACATTGTACCATACGCGCAATTTTTGTTGTGAAAATCCTTTGATGTTTCAGCACTAAGATAAATTTATGTTCCACGGCTTCAATAACAGTGTCATAACAGAGGTTGGCCAAAGTAGTTGTTAGTAATCAAGTAGAAGTAGAAGTAACGTAAATTTATACTCAGTACAAGTAGAAGTAGCAATTTCCAAATAAGTATTCTTGGCCTAGTCTTACCTATAAACTGAAAATCTTCAAGTAGAAGTAGTTTATAATCATAACAACTAGACTGACTATAGGAAGTAGAAGTTGAAGTGCCGATTTCCAAGTATGTATTCTAGGCCTTCTTTTACCTAAAACACTGAAAGTATGTAAAGAGAAGTGGAAGTAGTCCCAGAATCTCAACCACTCAGTAAGAAGTGCAAGTAGACTAAACCTACTTGAGTAGCCTACTCCAAAAAGTAGAAGTACTTTGCTACCTGCCACTTCTACATTATATACCAAATAGGCCTACTACATTTTTTCGCCACAGCGAAAATACAATTTTGCAAACAATTTTCATATATGTGTAGTTGATTGCATACATTTTCAAACAATCTTTTGCAATTGGATTTAGGGCAAACTTTATATTATGTTTTAGTGCCTGCAAAGCGTTAGAAATATATCTTTTGTGTGATGGACAAGAATTCATGGACAGCTGCGTGACTTTGATGATTGGATATGGCCTTGCAGTGCATGGAAGTTGCAGTCTGGATTGTATTAATTTTCGCAGTAACTTCTGGAAAAGCTGAAGGTGAGTGTGATTTCAATCTCATATTATCATATTCTTTATTTGTTCCTGTTTTCAGTTCTCATTAACTCAAATTTCATATTGCGACAAGATTGGTATGATTATATTGTGTTTTACCCTACTTTTGCAGAAAATACATTAAGTAGGCCTAGTGGAAGTGCAAGGCAAGGGGTTGTAACATCGGATAGCCGATTGCTAACAACTTCGATTACAAATACACCAACCCTCCTATCAGCTGCTGTGCCAACCAACCCCACTGTAACCAAGACTGATGACTATGATGAATCAACATCTCTGCCCACATCTCGGCCATTGACAAGTAAGATATTTTATCTGTTCTGTTTGCAAATGCCGTAGCCTGCATTAGTTAGAAGCTGTGATGAAGATCTTGATTATTTTGAGTTAAACAAATGTATAATGCTACTAATATTATCACAATAACACACTAAAGCGATATCTCAAGCCTATTGTGTGCAACCATTTGTTACTAATCTAATCATAACTTGAAGGGAGCTATTATATGACAGAAAATTTAATGCAAATTCCTTTTTGAATTTTTGTGATTGTGACTTGATAGGATTTCTGCGTAAACCCGTTCTCAATGGCAGAAACTTCTGATAATCAATCCTCAATTTGTAAGGTGTAACAATTGATTCCTTTAATTGATAGTTACAATTTATGTTGTTTGTATGGAATGGTCTTTGCAATGTGTTTATACTTCAAAACATTCTGCCAACATTTATCAACAGGAATTTTCAGATAGGGGAGATATGTATAACAGTAAATAATCGAGATCATCAGTGCATAATAAAGTGTATCGATCTTGTGAAAAGTTCACTATATGTTACATTTATATTCTGCGAGGTCTGTATTAGCTTTCTGCATCCAAGCATATGTCAGACATCATTCATTTTGGCCCATTCTCTAAAAGACAATCCTTGCTCGTAATTATACCAGCTTAAGATAATGGTGAGGTGAAACCCGAGCATTCCCTTTAATCACAAGGGCAGCTGGTAATTGTCATGCTACTTACATGTTTAATCCCTCGAAATGTATACTACTGAGGTCAATTTATATCGAGAGTGTATCGCTAATGATGTATCGATATATCACAAGATCATTCTAGCGTATAATCTAAGATAAGCCTGTCTTCTCTTTTATATTATTATGTCTTGGCTTTTATAGGATTCTATGGCAAAGTACTGGTGTAGTTTAAATGTTCAATCGAATGTTTACAGAATTGGTCATAGTCAGAGTAACACTTTAAATATATGCCATGAGCTTCACAACTTTTAGCACAAGTAGCCAATTTGCTTAACTCTCAGTCTTTTTATGACTGAAAATGTCTCCAACCTCATGTATTCTGGCTATATTACCGCAACCAATAAAAGTATCAAAATCACACCTCTAAGAATCTCATCTGTCACATCGCGTTAGTCAAAATTTATCGTGCTATTTTAAATGCCATCTCGTTCTGCGGAAAAAGAAATGCGGATGTTCCTATGTGCATTTGAAATGAACTTATCTGAGTCATTAATTTTCACGCTGCAATGTTTTTCCTGTATTTCTAATTTGTTTTAGTCTGCTTTGAAAAGTAGCTTAGTCGCATTTATTTAACATAGCAACACCATTTCCACCTCCATTGAAGTAAGACCATCGCTGCAAGTGTGGGTAACCTGTGGACCCCCTACATTTTTTATGTGGCCCGCAAAAATGTGATGCCGCTGCAGCCCATGCACAGTACTACATGTCGCGGGTTGCTGATAATTCATTATGTTAGGTGCAATTATTGAAAATATATTCTCTTTCGCCCACTTGCCATGACAATTTCACCCATGATAGTGATGTAAGCATTTCCCAAAACTGTACTTTACCAAATCTGACATGCAGAAAGTAAGTGGTTTTGTCTAAAAAAATTCAATTAGAATTGGAAGTAATCTAAAAATATAGCCACTTAGTACAATTAGGAAAAACCTACTTGAGTGCTCTGAAAAAGTAGAATTATATACTTCACTTCGCACCACCTTGTTTATATGACATTAAGAATAAAAAATATTGGCCGGATAATTTTCGCGATGAGACTTTATCATCATCATCATTTTAGTAAAATGTTTTAAAAGGCTATAGCAAAGATTCCCCACTCCTGTATTACTGTGTACACCTCTAATATGTTTATTGTGTTTTGTTTGTGTGGTAGTTACCTAACCCTCGAAATTAACAGATGACGTAGTGATGCCATCAACACCACTGATATCGGATGGATCATTTGCGACAACAGATGCACCGATGCTTTCTGAAAATGGACGTGTCTCCCAAAATTCAAGTCAAGGATCACCGTCTATACTCCAGTCCACTGCTCCAATAAATAGAACCTATCCACAATATATGTACAATGACACAGATCACAGTAATAATTTGGAAATTCCAACTGGTGATAAGATAACATTATCGAGCATTCCAAGTGGGGATGACACAATAGCTACTCGAAATACCACTCGAGCCCACTCAAGTATGGTAGATATCAAAGATTACCATCTGAAAATAAATACTTCACTTTTGGACACTTACAACTTGACAAACCAACCAACAAAAGTTTTTCAAACAGATCAGGCAATTGACAGTAATACCTCATACACATTGAAACCAAACAATGGTACCGATGTTACCTTTGACATGACACATTTAGATACAGGAAATTCATATCGCAACATATTGTCGCATCAAAATTTCACAGAACTTAATGTAACTACTGAATTAGACACGTCATTATCACGCCTTGAAGAATTAATTCAGGAGATGGGAGTAGACGATCATAACTCTTCGATTTACGAGGACTTTTTTGCAAATTTTTCTGCAGGTAATGGCCTGTGGGAATCTTTCTTTTTAGATCAATTCAACATCACAAACCAAAACAGATCTGATACTGACTTCAATAGTTCAGCGATGCTCGATGAAATATCTTATGAAAATATCACACATTTTGTATTTCCATTCTTTGATATCTCCAATACTTCTGTAGATGGCTCAATCCATTTTCCAGACCGAAATGAATCATTTATATCAACAAACTACACATTCGATACCAGTAAAGATGGTAATGACATTGGTCAAAACGGAACTGAATTGTACAGTATTTCCACCAATGTTACAATGGAAAACACCTTGGGTTCTGGGTTTGCATTAGATGAATTAAGTGGCATTCCAGACAATTTCACAGAGATTACACACAATTTCGAACCAGCAAATTTCACCACAGAAGCTGGCGCCTCACAAAATCAAGCAATACAGTCGATCATCACAGAGCAGATGGCAACTTTACGCAATTCTATGCACACAAGTACTGGTTCTGCTGATTCCACATCAGAGTTTCAAACTACGACGGAATCAAATTTTCACCTTGATGGTGTTGAGTCAACCGCAGTGAAAACAGATGACAGCAATGAAAGTGTTGGTCAGGTCTCTGATCCTACTACTATGTTAACAGTCGCAGGTAATTTGCATGTCACAATCTGCAATGCCAATCTATCATAGATGTTATACAGTATAACCAATATGACAAAACATACATTTGCAGAGTTGAGTCACCATATTGGTCATTTAGTCATGTTGACAGGTTGCATTTAAGAGTTCTGGGCTATTATGATAAAAGATACTATGATGTAGGCTGACTTGCTAGCTTGAAACACACCAGGTTGCCTGTTTCACCTCACTCATTATTTTGAATGTGCAATTTGTGCATGCATATTTTTTTTTAGAATTCAGTGCCCTAATCAAGTCTCTCTTGCCTTATTTCTTATTTACCTAAGCAGGAACCAGTGTCACTATAGTTTAAATATCGAGAACAAACCATATTTTCATAAATTTATGAGCCTGAGTGATTGCAATATGGCTGCCGTTCTTATATTTATATTATTTTGACAAGGCTCATTTCGACACTTAATCATCATCAGCATGGTTGACCATGAACATGAATAGCTTCATTCCAATCCTGAATAATGATCCCAGAGTTTGGTTTTGAAAGTGAGACTTTTGTCGGCTCGATGATATACTGGATATTTATTTAAATTTGCTTCCAGCTCGTAGTGACCAAGCCCAGAATGGAATGTTCCCTTTTCAAGGAAGCTTTGTGCTAAGTGTGGCATTATAACAATGAATATTCACTCATTGAATCACTGAATTGATTGTTTGTGTCCCCAATAGGCTGCTTTGTGATATTGGATAGGTTTGATAACATTACTAATCGCCAAGGATAACTCCATCACAATATACTCTTTGTGATAAACTGATAGTCAATATCGGTTACTAGTCTCTGTTTCTGTTGATAAAAACACATAGCCAAAGTAAATAGCTTTGCTGCCCTGGCTTTGCTGCTGAAACAATTCAAAGTCACATAGGCTGTAGAGACCTAATTTTAGAACCGCATACGACACTTTGAAGAATAAAAAAATTACCATCTTTATTCTGACTGGGATAGTTTCAATCACTATTCAACTTCGATTTGCATACAGAAATTTATGTTGTTCTCAAATTCTGGTGGCTTCATTTTCCAGACTGTATACTGTGTAGGCTTAATAGATTGTGACGATTCTTCAATCTGCCCAGCCAAAAGTGTGCAACTGTGCATCAAGCATGAAGAAATGTTTCAGTATAATAATCTGAGAAGAGAAAGTGTTTCAGTAACTCCATGACGTTGACAGTGTATAATAATTCTTGAATTGAGAAATTCAGAAATTTATCTTTATAATGTGTTGTTCCTAGTAGGCAACTGTCAGTTATATTTATTGCGGAGAAATTTATTCAGTATGTATGAAAAGAGAACAGATTAGTGTTTTTATAGTAACTTGCTCCATTTGAGATGGCTTTTTTTGCAAACTGGAAGGATATGTTGCAAGGTATTGGTTGTGTAATGAAATGACTATGCAGAGGAGATCAATTTAGTCACACACACTAAGCAAGTACGAGATGGAGACGGTACTGTCAGAAGCTGAAATCTCAGGCTGAAATTGTTCAAGTAAGTAGATTGAAGAGTGACTTCTGATGATGCATCATAGACCCGCCATAAAACCAATACCAGTTCCAAGATGCTTTGTTCGATAATGTAAGATCATTGATAGTGTTACAGGACGCTGTACTATGTTACAACACCATCCAGAAAGGGATGCAGTGATAGATTTTAGTAGCCTGATAGCAAAATCAATTGATTATGTTGTGCTGGTAGCAGGGCTTTGGAGCAGCCGTAAATTTAAACTGCTCCAGCTCCGGCTCCGGAGCTCTCTTTTATCATACATTAGCTCCGGCTCCAGCTCCGGAGCCGCATTATAACCACTGCTCCGGCTCCAGCTCCGGCTCTGAAATTATCGAATGGTCCTGTCTATATCAGGGGTGGGCCGCAAATGTGGCCCGCGAGAGAGTTTTGCGTGGCCCGCGAGGTAATGTCCTATTATATTATGGAAAATGAATTGCTCAGATTGTGAACTTGCAATGCCAACCAAAAATTACAATTCTAGCTGCGACACTTGGGATGTTGATGACTAAAATATCAGTTCCGACGCATTGGCAGATCCAGGGTCCAGTCACATTTTCAGTAAATCGTCGTACATTACAATAAACTAAAATAGTAGCGAAATTTTTCTTCACGCTTCGCGTGTTTAATTGTCACACGATTTCTTGCTTGGTAGCCTACCTCCTAATGAAAATGAAAAAACGCCTAATTTGCCCGATTGAGTCTATTCGCAATTACAGAAGAAAGTATTTTCGCATTTGAGCTCGCATAAAAATCGTCGACGGTGAAATGTAGGCACAAAATGAGTGTCGCATATTATCGGCGACCTTCGATATCGTTGTGTCCAGACGCCGAATAGTCGTGTCCTTGCAAACTGAGCCTAGCGGGTAGTATACAATAGACCCGCAATACTCACCTAGTTTATTTACAAACTTAGAAAATTTTACCCGCTTGGCGTGGCTAGTGAACCGCGCACTCGTTCGTCAATTGCATGTGCCCCTTTAGCAGAAAAGGTTGGCCATTCCAGGTCTATATATATTACTAATCTACAAATAGGTTAGTTATCTATAGTAGGCTAATCTAGAGTCCGTCAGCCGTCAGTAACATCCGATGTAGCAACAAATACATATAGGTACCGCCGTGCCGGCTTGTGACTTCATACTGAATACTTATTGTCAATTGTCGACAACGTCATAGTTGCACTAGAACGCAATTTACTCCGTGCCATTGCTGTGCAAGTGTGCATAGCATTAAAATTCACGCCTGGTGTTCAATTATGATCAATCAGCAGATGTGGTTGTTGTATATATAATAGCATCTTATGAAATATGTCGGAGCCGGAGCTACTCCTCAAATAACGGGCTCCAGCTCCGGCTCCGGCTAAATTTTATGTAGAGCTCCGGCTCCGGCTCCAGCTCCGGTGAAAATGCACGGCTCTGGGGCTCCGGCTCCGGGCTCCGGCTCCGGCTCCAAAGCCCTGGCTGGTAGAGGTGATCTATACGAGAACTCAGATAAGGTAGAACTACTTTGTTACTGAAAACTTACTGGAATGTGTAGTCTACTGTGCCAAATTTATCACGACAGTTAGTATATCATAAACCGTATGTCATTTTGACCCTTAGTTCAATAACCAGTCATCCGTTCTCTTAATACTTTTTCATTTTGAAGTAGAGGAAATTTGTGGGACGTTATAGGTTTACTCTTATATACAATAATTAACATATGACTCGATCTCAGTCCAACTACATCTGATGTCATTGGGTTGTGATGGAGCAAATAGTGCATTTTTAGATTTCCAAATACAGTTTTCCATTCCATAACCTTTTTTTTTAAGCTCTTTCTTTCCTTAGGCCTAAGAGAACTTACAGCGTGTTTGTCATCATTTTCACACTTGCTTCCATGTAATTTCTTCATTTAACAACATGTTACGAGTGGCCATTCCATACATATATTAATAATAGCTTCATAAGTGTGATCACATAGTCATCGTGTCATTAGGATAAGTTCATCGTGTCATTAGGATAAGTTAAGACAATTGAACAATTGGATACTCACATGCCATTGTTTACAATACCA
This sequence comes from Botryllus schlosseri, assembly GCF_051294905.1. Taxonomy (NCBI): domain Eukaryota; kingdom Metazoa; phylum Chordata; class Ascidiacea; order Stolidobranchia; family Styelidae; genus Botryllus; species Botryllus schlosseri. The sequence continues at coordinate 17,574,174 of NC_137245.1, read as the reverse complement.
TTCAACTCAAAGCCTTTTAAGGTTTAAAAAAATCAAGACAATCAAGTCTGGTGAGTTTGATTTCTGCGTGTCATGTAATCGCACTCTTATGACTAATGTCTTGTGAATCTCTAGTATGTCGATGTCTTCTTGTGTACGAATGAAACATTTTCTGTACCAAAGATGCCCTTTTCGTAGTCACCGCTGCTGAAATTACGGATAAATTTATTATACTAATGAAATAAATATATTTAGGTGCCTCTCTTCCTGCAACAAATGGTATAGTCACGTCACCATCGATAACTGCTCCGTCCTCTGTTGGTGTCAAAGAAACTACAAGTGAAGCAAATTTCACTTCGGCGCCAGACTTGGCAGTAACCAAGGAGAATGAAGCAAATAGTACTACAGCTTCCAATCACATAGACTTAGAAAATGTAACGAGCTTGCTCATAGAATCTAACACGCCTGGTGTTTCAGAAAGAAGTGAAACAACCTCTCTTAAAAGTACGTCACTCTCATCACCTGATATTCACACCTTACCGAGTTCAACCTCTACTACGCAAACCACTGTTACATATACCGAAGAGGAAACTAGTAGCGACTTGATAGATGCTGCGGCTTCAACTGTTTCATCTAATATCAACACTCCTGGCTTACAAACTGTGTCCGTGACAAAGGCTACAGAAATATTACCTACTGCACAATCGGATACGAATATTGTGTCAACCTCTATACAGGATACAAGTAATGACTTCGAGACTACTGTGACTCCCAGACCAACTACTGCTGATGTGGTAATTGACACAGCTCCTGTACTATCAACTGCGATAGCTACCAATGCTGTGTCTGAGCACAGAGTTACACCTACTTCAGATCAAGGTTCCGTTGATTTTCCATTGGATTATCAAGACACTGGCACATCACTTAGTTTTACAACAGACGGAGAAATGACCACCATTGGACAGATTGGTACAACTCTCATCTCTCCAACTCTACACGAAACCAGTACTGTATTTGAAGACACATATTCAATCACCAGTACTCCCGCTTCCAAGTACAATTTTAGCACCTCTATCCCATTGCATGGATTAACGACACTGGACGGAGAAATTTCCACAACTGCAGTACCAACCACATTACAAGATAGTAGTACTGGGCTTGAGGACATTGGTTCAGGAAGAAATACACCTGATTCACAGTCTGATTTTGACACCTCTAGTGCATCACATGGATTTACGACATTTGACAGAGAATTCTCCAGTTCCACACAGACTGATTCAACCTCAGCCTCATCCGATGTACAAGATGCTACGAAAAACTACGGAGCTTCTCCTACTGCAACTCCAAGTACAACCGCTTTTCAATTAGAATCTAGCACTCCCAGTACACCCCATGGTTCAACAACATCAGCCCCTTCTCTAATACTAATTTTAACGACTTCATTTACGGTACCAGAATCTAGTGCTGACTTCAGAGATACTGTGGATTCCACTTCAATTTCAAGTTCACCTGATTTTCCATCAGATTTTCCTACCTCAGATACATATGAGTCACCTTCAGAGTTTTCAAATGATCAGATGGCATCAACGTCTGCTATTTCTACTACTACGTTTCTATATGAAGATCATACCTCAAACTTTCAAAGATCGTCAACCTCCTCCACCACTGATTCATCAGCGGAAGCATCTGGTACTGAATCAAACATACCAACTACGTCGAAACAAGCAACTGTTGACGGGATTAAATTCACTGCAACCCAAGTTCCAGGCACCTCAGGAGCAAATATTCAGACTTCTAGCGATTTCAGTATGTTTACTAGTTCAAATGCATTTACGGAAACTTCTGCTGAAACTATGAGTGGATCTGGGTTTGCTACTGTATTCGAAGACACTACTACATCTACAACGGAAACAACTTTTGTTCCTTTTACTGGTGAGACATCGACAGTCTCCACTTCAACTGAACCATATACAGAACCAGCAGCCGTCAAAACTACGACAGTCGGGATGACTACCAATTTCAACCTGAGCACCGATATCATATCTTCTAGCGATTTCAGTATGTTTACTAGTTCAAATGCATTTACGGAAACTTCTGCTGAAGCTATTAGTGGATCTGGGTTTGCTACTGTATTCGAAGACACTACTACATCTGCAACGAAAACAACCTTTTTTCCTTTTACTGATGAGACATCGACAGTCTCCACTTCAACTAAAACATATACGGAACCAGCAGCCGTCAAAACTACCGCAGTCGGGACGACTACCAATCTCAACCTGAGCACTGATATCATATCTTCAAGCGCTACACCGACTTCTGAAACCAATGACACTACAACAATAGAAGTTAGCACAAGTGGGAGCGTTGCTTCCAACTTTCCGACCAATCAAAGTGACTTTACAACTAATTTTGTAAGCACGACTGCTCCTGCACTGGACAGGAGTGAATCTTCGACCCAATCAACTATGAATACAAGCACGGTGTATGATTCAGTTTCCATAATTATATTCAGTAAGTCACTTATAATATAGATAACTAACCTACGGATAGATACCCAATACCCGTCGTCACGTTTGCTTGCCCGGATTAAATTACTGCTCAGTAATCTGAACGCAATATAATTGTTGATCCCATAGCTGAAGACCCGCGCGCTTAAATTCAATAAAGTTGGTCTTATTTGAAAGCTACTGTCACACTGATTCTGAAGATATACATTAAAATCCAATCAGGGCAATGGAACTCCCTTTAAATACACCTCGAAGTCTGAAAATTGGCATTGTTCTAAACAATCGCAGTGACGCAGCACAATGACCATAACCATGGCTCTTGCGATCAAGTTATGTCGTCATTGAGGCCACTGTTTTAGCAGTTTACAACTGTATTCAATAGGCCAATCATCCTATTTTGCTAATCCTGTTGTTTGCGAATAATGAGTATTTCCCTAGGATCCGCAATACGGTGTATTCTGTTAAGTATAGCCTATTTCTATTCCAGTGAAAAACTAATGTGTGCATTTGGTTGTAACATTTTGGCATCATTTGACTGGTCCGGCCCGCAGGCAATAAAAAAGTTTGAGGTTGACACCCCTGGCCTAGATGGTATATACCTTGTATTTTTTTCGTAAAAGGCAATTTGTAAGATAGATTTGCATTGTTCATGTAAGTGAAAGCATTGTGACTGTAATATTCAAATGCTACATATCTATAACTTCTTACGTCTCAGGTTTTCAGTCTACTGAAAATGTGAGTCACCAAGAAATAGCCCTTGGTCTGGCGCTTGCCATCAACACCGCTTTCGAGAATTCATCCAATACGGAAGGTGCCAGAAAAAGAAGGGCTGTATCTGTGGTATCTGGATCAATAAATGTCACGGTATGCTGTTTTCTAGCAATAGCAAGCCGGCTGTTATACAGTATGTGATATCAGCTGTGTATAGAACATTAAGTGGTTTATAATAATGCCAAGAATTCATCAATACATGATAAATTGGCCAAAACGCAATTGAAACCTTTGGGTGCAGAAACTCAATTTACACTTGAAAAGTAAATTCATATTTATACTTTCCCAAAGCTTTTTGAACTGACATTTATCAATGGTTAGTGTCAGCTCTACTGTGCATATTAAAAATGAACTTGGCTAAGCAAATGCTGGCGGAGGTCCCAGACTCATCCATTGGTAAGCACTTGCTTGGTAATTCTGTAAGTGCTGCCATTTATCTCAAGAATAATTGCAAGTTTCTGCTGTGTTAGGATTATATTACGAAGTACGATGTACTTCCTCTGATGCTATGGTCTCAAATGTAATGAAAGATCATCATTTATGTTGTCTTTCGGTGTTAACGTTGATGTAAAGTAATTTCTACATACATAACAAAACACTTATATGATATTTTTCCATCAACAAAGTCAAATCCCCTCAATGCAATACAAATCATGGCATCATGACGCCACTAGAATCAAAACATCAATCACTGTACTAGGTTTACAATACGTCCTCTTTTTTGAGAATTTGTCCTATTTTTTGAAAATTTTGGTTAAATGCATGTTAAAATTCAACTGAGATATAGGAATTCAGTACCCAAGTGACGGTCCGGCGGGTTTTTCGGGAGTGGAACCAGACAGCTGCCCTTTTTTAGTCAACCAACTACACACTCGCAATAAATTGAACAATTTTTCCGGATTTTACTCCGGTATTGTAAGTCTGGAAGTTCAGATTCAGATTCACAAAGTATGGTAGTGACCCTAACTGTACTATGCTTGAGCAGCAAATTATTCAATGTATTTTTGATTGCATTAGGTTAGCAGACATGACCTGTTTCTGAGATACTTGATGCATTGGCAGTTTTCAATTTGATTTTCTGACCATTGCCATTCAGGTTCTTAATGTGGAGTACTCCAACAATGAAACGACAGCATATTTTGTGGCTACTAAGGACAACGTCACATTGAACTCCTCATCTGTTTTTTCTGCATTTGCGAATGACACGCATGAGCCTTATATCACAGAAGCATTTTCCTCATTCAATGTCACAATATCAAATGTAAAGTTGTCACCGGCTGCACTTGTTTCAACTGTCACCTCTAGCAGTACTTATGTGGATACTACAGCGATGGAAAGCACCACAAGTACAGCTGTTACTACAGCGTCTACATCAAGCACGAATAGCTCAATGCTTAGTGACACAGTGACCAGTACAATTGCTGGAAATGTGACCTCACCTGCGGCTGAATATCTATTTGAATTAGGTATGGTATTTTTTGAAGTCAAGTGTTGTGGATTTTGATGTCAATTAGTTTTAACAGTGTTTTCCAAACTTTTTTGCTCATGTAGCATTTTAATCGCTCCAATTGGTGGACATGAGATTTTACGCTCGGCTGAATATATGTTTGATTTAGGTAAGGTATTTTTTTAAGTCAACTGCTGCGGATTTTGCTATGAATTTGTTTGAGCAGTGTTTATGAAACTTCCTTTACTCACGTCCCATTTTAAGCTTTGGTACAGTGAAACTCAAAAGTGCCAAAGCTCCAATTTTCTTGCTTCATGGATGCCAACGGCCGAGATCAGCTGCGTGTGAATGGTTCTCTTTCAAAAACAAGATATGGTGTAGTAGATAAACGTGATGGTTGACCATGAGGACTGTCATCCCACTCATAGAATGTAGCGAGAAATGTTTGAGGTTTCGCTTTATTAAATTTGATCCAAAATATTCTTGCAATTGCCGTATATAAACAGTATTTACAAGCATTTATGAACTTTGCATCCATGTGCAAAAGATTTGATGAAATGAACCAGGAACTTAGATTCTGTAACGGCATCCGCGCAAGCTCAAAGTCAGTGTGGATTCAGGAGTCATTCCAACACAATCATACTATACACTACTGTGAAAGATAATCGTTCTGAGCGACTATTTGAACAGCTGTCACTACTTTGAATATTCTGTAATGTTAACATTGAAATCTTGAGAGAAGTCATACAGCAGTTAAACCGTCCCCATTTATGAATGGATTACAACACGGCATTATTGCTTTAGCTATGTTTGAATTATCCTTTTGAGTCAACGAAGAAAATATTCTTGATATTGTTCAGACACGCAACGGAAGAGTCATACAATATAAATTCAAGAGCGATTCAAATCATTGTTCAGTCTTTTCTAATAAAATGTTATATTTTTTAGAATTTCAGTCAACGGAAAGTGTATCCAATCAACAAATTGCGGATGGTCTGGCGCTAGCTATACATCGAGCTTCCAATGAGTCGGAGATGTCTCAAAACAACCGTAAACGTAGGGACGTGACTGCAATATCTGGACCCTTTACTATAACTGTACGTCAAATTCTGTTGAAATTTTGCCGAGATTCTTAAAAGAGACATCTTGGCTTGGCCAAGCAAAAATGGTACAGCAGAAATTTTTAATTTAATTCAATTGGGGATGCTCATAGATAGGCTTTCACATAGTATGGCTATTTTGTCGTCGCAAGGCCGCACCATTTAATTAAGGATTGGCAAGAGTAACGAAAAAATTTAAAATCAGACCACACATAGCGATCAGGAATTCATGTAGGTAACTTGTGTGAAGTGCGATTATTATTAATATTAATATATTGAATATATTTTGTCAAAAATAATAATTTGCAAAGTCAGCATATGCATGTTTTAGTGTTTTTGGTGCTGCACCTAGTTCGTTTGAGTGTAGTTCAAACCAGGCTTGTAACCGAGTCACAAAGTTCCAAGTCCCAAGTCAATCTCAGTTTTATAGTTTTGAATCGAGTCAAGTCGAGCTATTTTCAATGCACCACCGAGTCAAGTCCAAGTCAGCTAGTAAAGGGTCGAGTCCGAGTCATAGTGTTTTGATTCGTGTCCAAGTCATTATGTTTACTGTTCAATCCGTTCACTTTAATCTTCAACTCTGCTTGATTAATATAGAATCGCCCACATTCATAACATACAATTGAATAGTATATTCTTATTGAAACGAACCCGAATATTTTCGGCTGACTGGTCAGGGGTAATCGTCAGCAACTAGTAGAGAATTCAAAAGAACAGCGTATATCAACAATCGTAACACAAAATTGTTGATATACGCTGTTCTTCTGAATTCTCTACTAGTTGCTGACGATTACCCCTGACGAGTGTCATCCGAAAATATTCGGGCTCATTTCAATATGAATATACTATTGAATTGTATATTGAAGTTCTGTACCTCCAAGAAGCTATTCATAATATAGCAATTTTCCTCAGTCTTAACAGTTTCTGGCCCTATTTTCCAAGTATCAGGACTGATAGACAAAATACCAATAATATGGTAACTTTACTATTCTTCGAAGTTACAATCAAATGCCTGTCTCGGCCGTCCTAGTCTTGAGTCATATGAGTTGGTTCGAGTCATGCACAATGACTCGAGTACAAGTCGAATCAATACAAAAATTGACTCGAGTCGAGTCATTTTTCGCATTTGAAAAAATGTCTCAAGTCAAGTCGAGTCACCAAAAATTCACGTCTCGAGTTGGTTCAAACTTACCGATACCAGGCTAAGCTAAATTAAAGACTCATTTAGTGGGCCACATACCTTTTGAAATCGGCAATTTTTTAAGGATCGCAAAAATTTCTGTCAGCCAGCTGCATAGGCCGCACGTTGCACGGCACATATTCTGTCTAAAATGTCATGTTTGATTCGTATTATTCAGGTTGTAAACTCTACTCTCGACATGGCGTCGGTGTCTGCTTTTTGCACAGCCAGTCGTAACGGTGCACTTCAGAGGGGCTCAGAAGTGATAGCCCTTGCAACTGCTGATGAATGGGCCACATTTATCTCCGAAGAATTCAATATTCCAGTGTCAAGGATTGTTCTACGATCGTTCGGTACATTTTGTGTACATTTAGGATTCAAAATAGTTGCTTTTACCAGGCTGAAATACTAGTTGTTTTCACAGAAACTGAATTCTTTTCACTCGACATTATTCAACCTTCATAGAACGAAAAAAATCTCAGAATTACCAATCACAAGTTCTTTTTGCAGATATAAGCTGTGCCCAGTTGAGCATCACAACTGATAGTGACTCGTCGATGACAGTTGAATTCACACGTGTGGAGTCATACAATATCACCCTGAAATCGCGACACACCGGAGATAGCCTGTCGTACAGCAGTGATTCTGGCACATTCTTTTCAGTATGTATTTTCTAATGCTGTCTTTCATTGATTTCGAATATTGCTTGATGCTCCTTGGTTTATAATACTCGGCTGATTATGATAATATAAATACAACTCACAGCGACGCTCTATCAGGTTAAAACTCTTATTCCGCCTTGCCGTGTGCAAATTTAAGTATAAACCTTCTTCATCTTTCAGCAATCTCAGCTTAGTGAACTTAGTTAATCTACATTATCATTAGTTCATTACTACTAGCAACGATTCATCAGTGATAGTTCATGCGGCGTTAACACTCGATTCGAATACTATCTCACGCCACCACAAAATTTTTCATGCATTTGCAATTGTGCATAGGCGTGGAGAAAGACAGACTCTTTGGGTTGCAGATTTGAGCTACGCTTGAATCATTTCGATTTTCACAAGTAACAGACAGCTTTCCATATCAAACGAAACAATTATTACACCCCGTACAAAACATAGTGAATAATATTCACACTTTCACTGATTCCTGGAACATTCTGAATATTTGTGGTAAAATGTAGGCTATCAGAAATGGGTGTATGTATATCAACTGACCGACAGATCTACCGAGTGATATCTCATTTGCGTGACATTAATATATTCTTTTCAATTGCACATTCAAAAGTGCTGTTATAGTCGTTTATATGACAGAATTGTGTGTTTCTGTGACACGCTTAAAATTGATGTTCCAATCGTTAACAGAATGTTTTTTTTTAGTGACGCATTGTAAAATGCAGTCATTTGAGTAACAGAAATAAAGCTGTCTTGATTGACACAATGGCATGTTCTGTTTGAGCTCCTAACCTACCTTAAATTATCTTTGACTCAAATTACCAAATTACCAATTACCGGCATTTTCACTGAAATGTAAATGATCCTAGCGGAAATTGAATTATTTGTCAATCCAACAATATTGTCACCAAATGAACTCTAAATCAAATTAAATCGACCCCACCTAAACTACATTTTCTCCCATGAGTTGTCTCTCAGTTAGGTGTCTACCACAGGAAATGTAGCCTACTCACAACTTATTCACATCTACGAGAAGGCGCTTTCAACTCTGACACCCTTACTCTTCCAAACCTGTACCCCTACTTTTGCTGCTCTGGATGTGACATGCAAGTTATAAAGTTTGTCCACTCTAAGACAAGATACAGTATTTCCATGTGTCAAAAGTAAGTCAGATCACACAACACATCATTAATTTTCCCCAGATTGCAAAGCTTGCCAGACTGCTTCTTATTTGAACAAAACTAGAATCCCCGATCCAATAAACGACTGGAAAAAGTATACGGTTTGCTGCTTGATTTTTCCTGAAATCTAAAAGGATTCACGTGTGTGGGATGGGGTCCCCAAGATCATCCGCTAGACTTCTATGATTTAACGTCACATATGTGTCTACGATGACTTTCTTCAACGCACATTACAGATCGCTGATCTCAAGCCAGACACTTTGTACGACATTACGGCCAGCTCGGCACAATTATCTATCAGTGGTTGCGTGGCGCATACATGTGAGTTGACACGTTGCAAATTTTGTTATACCATTCTGAATCAGTGACAGTATACTAGAGCCCTACCGATATCGGAGTTTTGAGCTGATACTGATAAAAAAACTAGCACCTTACAGTGTTGGAATGACTCGTGCCACTTTTTTGTATGACTTGTCTTGACTCGATTCACTTTGCTAAAATGATTTGACTTGACTTGACTTGACTCGGCGTATCAGAAATGTGGATAGACTCGTGACTCGTAGAAATATTCACGAGTCAATTTCAAGTCATAAAGTACAGTTATCGGTGTCAATAAAAATCACTGTATCTTGCATATGGTTGGATTGTTCGCGAAACACTGGTGTAACCTGTGATTGTGCGTTTTACTGAGCCTCCATTGTTCTCTCACGAATAAATTGACAGCAAACGAAGTGATCGAACCTTATGTTGACGTTAACTAGTATAGTATAGTAATTTTACAGCAAAATGTTTATTCCTGTTCTCTGTTCTTACCTTAACCAAACCTCTTAGTCTCATTGATTTGAATTTGAATATAGTTTATATAGTCCTCAAGACCTCAACCATTGGCACAGGCTCGAATTGCATCATATCAATTTGTACATGGGTAATTTATTGTATCTTATCAATTCGTTTCTCTATTCTCTATTTTGGCTGGTGACTTTATAGGCTATGCAATTACTTGCGTAGGCTACGTAGGCAGTTCTACGTATATGTGAGCGATACAGCGCGTTCTTGCGTGTATATTTAACTTTATATTCGTTCATTGGTTCAAAAGTAATGACCACTCAATCTATATTTCAGACAGCTAGGAAAATGCAATGACGTAATCATGCATCATACCTTGAAAAGGCAACTTGACTTGAATTGTGACTTGACTCGTGACTTGACTTGACTTGACTTGACTCGATTCACCTCCAAAAATCGAGTGACTTGACTTGACTCGAGTCACCTTTGAAAATCGATTGACTTGACTCGACTCGAGTCAAAATTTGCAATGACTCGAAATGACTTGCGACTCGAAGGTAGTGACTTGATCCCAACACTGGCACATTCACCGATATCCCCGATATATTCAGCCAATATGCAAAAGATTTGCCATCTAGCTCGAGGCGCATATCCAAAACTTCAGGGTATATATTTGAAGTCCTTTACAGTCATTGATATGCTTGGATATAAATTGAACTAGAAACAGTGCTTTTGAACACCTGTCTATCTCTAAGAAATACACCAATATTCCCAGTCTGGCCATTAGCGTCACTACCACATTTATGACGTCACAAAAATTGATGAAAATTGAAGAAAGACTGATTCCGGTATTTATTTCACTGTGTGATATTGACTTGATATTATTGGCGAGCTCGGTCAGGCTCTTCAGTCCATGGCTCGATGATAGAATATATTGGTATTGGGGTAAAAAATTTGCAAACTTGAAAATATTTTTTGCTGTCATCAACTTGTTTAGCGAAAGTGAAATAAAATTATATGGATTTCCGAGTTAATATCATACATTGAAAATTTAAACCCTTGTATAAATTCAGACCCTGCACCCGTCAAAGTCATTGTGGGCAGCGACCCGCTACCCACGGCGGCTCTTATTTTTGTCGGACCCAATCCACGGGTTACACAATGGGAATTAGAAGTTCAAAAGGACGGCAATGATGAAAAGGATGCGAATCTGAGTAGGATAACTGACGAATACACATTTTACGGATTCAGGTCGAGTGATGAGTATTTGTTATTGTGATAGCCGTCGACGTTTCGTGTTGCTGATTACAGGGAGTCAAGAGGGTCTAAATGTAGCTACCGTTTCTAATCGTGAAAAAGTAGAAGTAACACTATGATATCAAACCCAACTGCAAGCTGAGGCCGTCGAAATAGTCAGTATTGCCGGTCAAGTTGAAATGAAAGTAGTAACGCCGTAAATTTCTGCTCAATTACAAGTGGAAGCAGCAATTTCGAAGACCTGCCCAAACTGCGTTAAGCAGAAATAGAAAATACAAAGTTTGAAAGTACTCGAGTAATTAATGGTCATATATCTTCAACAGTAAGGGTGAGAAGGGTAAGATGAGACACTTTTTACATATTTCAACGCCACTCAAATAGTAATGCCTTCTGAGCATAAATTTTGGTACCGATGGAAAGCCTGTGATCTGTACCATATATGTTTTGAGTTACATTGAACAACATATTCCAGGATTTTCAGGACTTTAAAATTCATTGCTTACCCCCGAGTAACGGTAACATGAGACACAATGTGTTCAAAATGATACACCAAGCAATTCTTGTTCTTACATCTCATCTTTGTCTCCTCTGCTCTAAAACAGAGGCGAGCATTCGATTTCAACTGATGACACTTTCAGCAGATGGGATATTCGAAAATATATTCTGTCACGGTGACGTGGTGAGAATTTAACCTGGCTGTTTCGAGAAATTCATTCGCTAAAGCGATGCCAACCTATTCAAAAACCAAGTTCTTCTTTACACCTTGAAGTGGTTCAGGGAAGTAGAATTTCTTGAAAAACCAGGAATACTTTGTTACTGATCACCTCTGCTGACTGCGAGTACTATCACACCGGTGGCAACCAACTCTATATTGTATCTTTTTTTTCTTTGTGTGACGTATAAAACTGTCCATCTCCTAATCAAGTAGATTCAATCGCATTTTTAGAGAAAATACAATATACCAGGGCCGACTGAAATTACTCGCGTTGAATGTAGAAAATGAGAGGTTCGACAGGTACTCTGGTCAAACAGATGGAGTTGAGCACTTATAAAAGCCTATTTGAGTCGGAAATTGGTTGGTAAAATAATACAGAGTAATTCTGACTTCTGTAAGGACATCTGGTTGTAGAAATTTTGACTCAACAAGAGCCGTGCGGTGATCAAATGCAATTTAATGTATATTTACCAATTCGCCGTGTGTATTGGGCTAGCTACTCTGCCTGGTGTCTTAATTCGTAGTACTTTTTGTAACATAAGTTACACAGATTTCTACACAGTCTCATTTTACCGTTGTGTATCGGTAAAAGACCTTTGAAGATTTGAAATCGTAATTATACAGCACCGCTTTTAAACGATGATCGAGTAAAACTTCATCCACAGTATTGGCAGCCCGGGTTATCCTTTGGAGCCAAACACAAACTACTCGGTCAGGGCGAGGGCGGCGCGGATATACAACGAAACAGTTAACGGCACGGAATTTGGAGAATGGACCAATTTCACTACAGGTGAAGAATTCCTGTTATATGTCCGAGTGTTTCACCGTGTTCGATAACACCTGGCACCACACGTGCTCATCTGGTTTTCAATTCATAAAAACCGGATACGTTTTGATACCTGCGCTTTTGAGTAAACTATATTTAAACTTGATTTATGATCGAACCACGAATCAGTAGTAGCAAGGGGTAGCACGAGAGTAGCATGGGTAGACGCCCCCTAGTTGTCAGAGATGGCCAAAGTAGTCAGTGTAGGTATGTATTAAATCTTTAATCAATTACAAGTCACGTCAAAACAAGAAACAACTGCAAAGCACTCATGGGAGCAGTTTGATAAAGTAGAGGAGTGGTGATAGGTGATTGGTCGAGGGTCGCATACTATTAGCAGTTAATCGGATTAGGTTACTCTGGAAACTTCATGACTGTCACATAATGCCTTATGTCAAACAGGTGTACTTTTCAAAACAGGAAACATGTCACACAATTTTTGTGACAATTTCACTGGTAAATGTGCTCACAACTATGAAAACTGAAGTGTGAAGAGTAATTTGCCCCAAATCCCTTCAAGTAGAAGTGGAATTAATCAAAAAACAACTGTTAGAACAAGGGTAAGCGAAACCTACTCAGGAACTCTGAAAAAGTAAAAATGTCTCATTTTTAAACGCCTTCGTAATCATATTCGTTTTATCGCTTATCTTTCTGAGCTTCTGCCACGAAACCCTCGTTATCAATATCGTTGCAGGCATGTCGTCGATTTTCGGAAAGGTCACGCTGGTCAACAGGACTTCCGGCAGTATCACGTTTGACGAATCGGCAAAGCTGATTGAAGACGCGTATAACAGCAGTGTTATTTCGTCAGTAACCGTCCATAGGAGAGAGAATTCGATGGCCGGTTTTGAGACTGTACACTATGAAATAAAGGCAATTGACAATTCCTATCTCGACGTGTTGGACCCTTCGAATCTGACGAATCCGGACTTCACCGATTCGTTTCTCAACGTTGACGGTAAGATGTGTAAATAATTATTTCGGATCAGTGATTATCACACGAAATAATCTGTTCATACTACTAATTTATTCACAAGAGGCTTTTTGACTGACTCTCCTCACTAGCGAAAGTCTGTGATGCAGTGAATCCAATTCAAAATTTACGGAATACACGTGTGTCACATCATAATAACAAAGCAAACATCAAGTTGTGTGGTAGTGATGGTACAAAACAAACATGAACGAGCCGATTCAAATAACCGAAAACAGCAACACAAAACATTGGTGAAATAGTACGAGACTGTACAGATGTCCCGGCAGTCCCTATACCCGAATGCGTACTCGTTTACGTTTGTTTTTTACTGTATTACAGTACCACATTGTCTACTTTATATTATTCTTTTATTATTATCAGAGGCAAAATATTTCCGAAATATTGAATATGCCGGTAAGACAGTGGCTCTCAATCTTTTTTACCCTACGGCATTTCGGAATCTGAAGATTAAAAAATATTTTGATGACCATCACTATTAGCACAGTCCCAATAATGTTGCGGCCTCATTACTGAATATGACTTTTTTCCAGTCATCCGTTTCCTAAATGCTACTTGGAATTCGGATATCCGTAATTGTTTTTGGTCAAAGTGCTCATCGTCAGTACTCAAGTCTAAGTAGAATTAACACCATCAATTTCTACTGAAGTAGAAGTAGAGGTAGCGATTTACAAGTAAGTAAAAAAGTAAGTATTATTGATATGCCTTGTTTTATCTAAGAAACTGAAAATTGATTTTCTTGGAGGTGCAGAACACAATTGAATAATATATTCATATTGAAATGAACCCAAATATTTTCATATGACACTCGTCAGGGGTAATCTTCAGCAACTAGTCGAGAATGGGAAAGAACGTTGTATATCAACAATCGTATCACAAAACATGACGTCACTGTCATGAAATTTCGAATGATCGGGTCGAAGAGAGCACTTAAGCCTAATGTACTATTTTCAGATGGTACACAAACTCATTCTGTTGGCACAGACTTGGTTGATGTATTTTGATAGAAGCCGACTCCAAGGCAAAAAAATGAAAGTGTGAACTGAGTCTGCAGACAACGTTGTCTCAAATATTGTCAAGTTGAAGTAATGTAAAATCGTGACCACTTGAGGAAGTAGTGCAAGCAGGAGAAGTAGAATTTAATGGCGGAGATAATAAAGTTGGATTAGCTGTAAAGTCGATTATCGCGCTCATCAGGATTTGGCAACCCAGGATTAAGGAAACCGGTTGACCGCAGCGCATAAAGTTAGTTTTAATCTCATGATTTAACAAACCGGAACAAACTATAGATAACTAGTTATTTGCAAAAACTGTGTACACTACGCACCATTCCCACACTCAAATATTTCCGATAATGATCGTGCCGATTGTCTCCTAGGTAATGGCTTCACTAAACAATGAACGAATTATGTACCCACCATTGCAGAGGGATATCAATATTCTATAATCTGTTTCTTAGCTGTACTGTACTAATTGGACACAACTTTCATTTCTCGATGATAATAATTCTACCTGTTACAGTGGCAGTATCGTTATCGGCAGGCTGTTGTTTCATTCAACAAATTGACAGCTAATAGCCAATAACACGTTTTCGCATTATGAGGCAACAGATAACGCCACTTGATTGAAAACTCGGGACACCTCGACTAATCATCGCGCGGAACCTTCTCCAACTTTATGCGTCGCGATTAGCAGTATTTAATCACACGATTGGCATTCTATTGGATCAGCCAAGTTTATGATATTCGCCTAAAATGCGTCTCGATAAGCAGTTTTTAATCACACGATTAGCATTCTCCTGGATCAGCTAACTTTATTATCTCCGCCCTAGGTACTTCGTTGCTGACCACCAGGGTTGTAATGACTCGAGTCATGACTCGACTCGAGTCACGATTTTCTGATGACTCGACTTGACTCGAGTCAAGTCATATGACTCGAGACTCAGACGGCCAAGACCAAAATTTCATTGTAATTTCGAAAAATAGTCAAGTTACCACACTATTGCGATTTCTTCTAGTGGTGCTGGTGCTTGAAATTGCGACCGGAAACTGCTAAAAGTGAGGGAAATTAGTATATTATGAATGCAAACCATTCGATATCGCCAAACAGAGTTATAAAAAGTGGGTTAACGAGACTTTAACTGGAAACTGAGCAGTCAACACAATGACTTGGACTCGAACTCTAGTCATAATACCATGACTCGGACTCAACCCTGTGATCGCTGACTTGGACTCGGACTTGAATCGGTGGTGAATTGAAAATGACTCGACTTGACACAAGTCAAAACTATAAAAGAGAGATTGACTTGTGACTCGAAGCCTTATGACTTGGTTACAACCCTGCTGACCACCTCTTTACCTAATTTTTTCACACTGAGTAGCCCAATTGGTACCGCGACCGCGGTCGAGAGCCGGTGCAATATGAGTTACTCTTTTGAATTATCCGGGCGGGATATTGAATCCTATCGTCTTTACCGGATTCCGCCTCGATATTGTGAAATCGTGACGATATATTGAGACATCCGAATTCTCTTTCTTGCAGGCAACATCAACGGACGGCTTTTCTGGTATTCCCCATCAGGAAATAATGACTCTGTGGACGTTCCGAAATCAGAAGCGAATTACGTCCCCATCGATGGTAGTTCCGTACAGTGTTCCTCTTCTTCGCCTATACAAATCTACGTGGCATACACAGCAGAGAATGGAACTCGGAGTATGTTGATGTATAAGTATAACGTTGAAGGAACGCCTAGCAGCTGTGTAACAGCATTGGATCTGACAAAGCAAGGTATGTCGCGACACATAACCAAGGATGGGCAAAATTTATCACTTGAGTGCTTCGATTTCGAATCGAGTGTCAGGCTTCGCGTGTATTCGAGTGTTGCTCATTGCGACGTTGTAAGACTATGGAGTATGTTTTAAGTTCAAATATTGAGCGCATTCTGATCAGCATGTCCAACTGCAAATTACAAAACCAGGGCACAGTGCTTTTGTAACTCAATCGTCGCAGTCTGTCGACGCACTACGTGATTATGATAAAGTTACTGCTTGCAATTCTACGCTTGGACAACACCTTAAGACTTTAAATATGTACAATTTACGCGACGACAAAAAAAACAGTTATCTGACAGGTTGAAGATAATTTAGTATTATTTAGCAGGATTGTAACCAAGTCACAAGGTTCCGAGTCACAAGTCAATCTCTCTTTTATAGTTTTGACGCGAGTCAAGTCGGGTCATTTTCAATTCACCACCGAGTCAAGTCCGAGTCCAAGTCAGCTAGTAGGGGGTCGAGTCCGAGTCATAGTTTTTGACTCGAGTCCGAGTCCAAGTCACTATGTTTACTGTTCAATTCTTAGTTCAATCAGATTCAACCCACTTTTTTAAACTCTGATCCAGTGATATAAAATGGCTCGCATTTATAGTATCATAATTTCTGTCATTTTAACAGTTTCTGACCCTATTTTCCAATTACCAGGACTGATAGACGAAATACCGATAATGTGGTGACTTAACTATTTGTGAAAGTTACAATGAAGTGTCCGTCTTAGCCGTCCTAGTCTCGAGTCATGCACGATGACTCGAGTACTAGTCGAGTCAATACAAAAATTGATTTGAGTCGAGTCATTTTATGCATTTGATAAAATGACTTGAGTCAAGTCGACTCATGGAAAAATAGCTCGAGTCATCATCATTTTTATTTCTTAAAAAAAAACATGCTCAATACCCAATTCGAATCCTTACAATCGATACCCTTTTCTAATTTGAGCACACGAATCATTGCGCTCAGCCCTACTCTTAACAAGCCTAATCTTTTGTAGACGAGAACTCGATTCCTTTCGAAACCAACACGGTGTACGGAGTGGGTTTGGTGTTTTTCAAAAAGGTGCTGCCTAGACCTCGAAGCACTGACGAATTGCTGTACACAAGAATGTACGAATGGTTTGATATTGGCAATTCGTCAAGAAGATTCGAATTTTACGACAAAGGTGTGTGGCTTTTTATTTTAGTCTTTATTGATGGAACATTGGTCTAACTGGGTTCACACTTGTGTGTCTTCCTATACTGCGATTTGAGTATAGCTGATCTTTAATGTCCAGCAACCAGCTATAATTCAACAGATATACAAAAGACAATCCTGGAGGTACAGAACTTCAATATACAAGTGAATAATGTATTCACATTGTAATAAACCTGAATATTTTCGTCTGACACTCGTCAAGGGTAATAGTTAGCAACTAGTAGAGAACTGGATGGAACATTGTATATCAACAATTGTATCGCAAAATTTGTGTACCATATAAAAATGGTACGTTGAGCATAAGAGGTCTTTTCGCCTCCATTATACAAAATTTCATGCCAGTGACGTCATATTTGGTGATACGATTGGCGATATGCAATGTTCTTTCCAGTACTTTACTAGTTGCTGACAATTACCCCTAAATATTCGGGTTTGAAATGATGAAAATATTATTAAACCAAATCTGGTACTTTATTTCAGTATGAACAGATATGTATAAAGATGTTTTTCATCTTGAATGTCGCGGTTTGGCTCGGTAACTAACCTTTTTACAGCTTTGTCGGTTTTATTGCTGTACTGGTATGATTGTTCTGTGAATTATTTTGTGCATAACTGGTTTTGAATATCCAGCGAATCTCTAAAATTTGGCAAAGGCTTCTCTAATGCTAAATCCGTTTACGTTTCAAATACAATTATACAGTATGCGCACGCAGGTTTTATTCTGTCTCGAACAGAGATTCCTAGTCTTGAATATCTCAATCCAATTCGGCAACAAGCTCTTTGTTGTTGCCCTGGTGTAATTGATCGGTGAATGCTATAATTTATATAAAGAAAAAACTTGATGTTGACACCAGGTAAACTCCCTCTTTCATTTCTTGCAAAGCAATCACCACTGCCGATTTGGACGGGCTTAATGTGAGGTACAGTGTGAACGATGCTGGGGACGCGGCCATCTTAACTGTGCCGAATGTGCCGAAATCTGTGATGTACGTAGTGATGAATGGAACAGATGCTATCGCAACTCTGAATGAAGAAGGTATCGATGGCTCTGCGGATATCACGGTATGTGTCTCATATGGATTAATATTTCATCCATTGCGGTTACATGCTTGGAATGGGCTGGGCAATATCCGGTTGTCAAAGTAAAATCGGGCTGCGGTAGAAATGGTTATTTTAAATAATGTGCGTCACTTAAAATGATCTTTTGATTTAGCTTAGCCAGAATCATGTCCGCAATTCATGTTAGAGGGCCCTACTTCTCGGTCGATATGTTGTGAGCAAATGTGGTCAAAGTAGTGAGCGGTGTTACTCAATTAGAAATAGAAATAACTCCATAAATTTCTACTCAATTACAAATACTCTATATGAAACAATTTATAATTCATATTCGTCTGCTATCAGTAATTGTAATCTTCATTGAAAAGCATTATATTCGTCAGCAATTACATCATCATTGATTCCAAATCTGCTTCAATAACATAAGTGGCCACTTCGGCCACAATTCATTTCAATTCAATTCATCAAAACATATCCACAAGATCACATAAAAACTTGTTCGAACATACGTTTTTTTTTTTCTTCAAGATGGAAGTCTCAAATTTGGCCTTGAATACTTCGAACGAATTGACGCTGAGAGTATCGACGAGAACTCGAAACGGTGCGATTGCAAGTGCTGCAACTTCATTCCGTATCAACACTAGTAAGTACCAATAGGCTTAGTTGTTTTTGATTCTGAATGTGGGTAGATATGCAGCTCAATGCCAGTCACACCTGAGCTTTGGATGTACACGATCCTGGGATTTTCTGGCTAGACCAGTGGTACTCAAACTTTTTTAGACACGGCCCACTTTTTGCTAGTGAAAAATTTCGCGTCCCCCTTATCGTCATATCACAAAATGCAACCGGAATACTAGCAATATCAACGGCAGGATGGCGTAAGAGCTTATGGCTGTTGATGAGAGAATTCTAAAATATGAAATTCGGACTATACACAGAACAATAACTAGCTATGAATTGATAGAAAATCGCGTCGAGCGCCAAAACACTCAGTTGACTGCAGCTTCGCGCCCCTCTTCTGATGCTTTTCCACCCCCCCCCCCATCAATTTTGGGGCGTGCCCTCAGTCTGAGAACCACTAGGCTAGACAATCATTCATGGTTTGTATCCTGGACCGAGTGCCACTATCTCTGATCAACCTCATAGACAACCAGATCGTAATTGAGAAAAATAAACATTCATTGATTCGGAGAGCTACTGATAATTTTTTGGAACATTTGAATCACTTGATATTAGTTTTTTGATGCAATTCAAATGAATGCAGATTCAAAATCTAGTGTATTAGAACAGTCCACAATGTTTGCTGTGGCCAGTTATGGACCGGCGGTAGAGTTATCTATCAGAACGATCCATGTGGACCCAAATCCAATACTACAGTCCTATTCTAGATGTAATTCGTTTTATACTAGAATTCGTCCGTTATTCATTGATCTCTGAATTGGGATGTCAGAAATGTGTCTGATTAATATATGAATTATAAACATTGATGTACGGATCCCTGGTGTAGCATGATATATTGCTATATACGGCACAGATTATATAGATATATATAGATATATCTTATATGGCTCTATGTGGCACAAGTTTAATATTATATATATCATTATTGCAGCCATCTCAATATCTACTACATCTGCATCATCTACCACCCCTGCTACGAATGACACAACTACAACGTCCATTCCTCCATCTGCATCATCTATCACCCCTGCTACGAATGACACAACTACAACGCCCATTCCTCCATCTGCATCATCTATCACCCCTGCTACGAATGACACAACTACAACGTCCATTCCTCCATCTGCATCATCTATCACCCCTGCTACGAATGACACAACTACAACGCCCATTCCTCCATCTGCATCATCTATCACCCCTGCTACGAATGACACAACTACAACGCCCATTCCTCCATCTGCATCATCTATCACCCCTGCTACGAATGACACAACTACAACGCCCATTCCTCCATCTGCATCATCTATCACCCCTGCTACGAATGACACAACTACAACGCCCATTCCTCCATCTGCATCATCTATCACCCCTGCTACGAATGACTCAACTACGACTGTTTTTATTGAGCCACCGCCATGGTGGGTCATTCTTCTGATCGTACTTGGAGTGGTGGGGTTTCTCGCTCTATTCATAATCATTCTGTGGTACTGCTGGGGGCGTCGTCGACTGAAAACAATAACTCAACCTTCACCAAGCATCATTGTAAGTAAAACTCCTTGTCTCTTCTATTTATTCCATATATTGTGAATTTTACTAATTGAAAAAGCAACCAACCCATGTAGGCAACTGTTTAAGGCAGTGGCTCTTAACCTTGTCTCCAGCGCTCCCCAAGGGGCGATTTGGATGTTAAAGGGGGCGGAAACACCAACGGGGCGAAATGGGGGGTGCTGGGCTCAGGGGTATGGGGGCGCTGAAGAAAAATGACGTGGCAGTAGATGATGTAGTAGAGGCATATGATTATATAGTAGGAAAAGAGTTCTATATATTCCCGAGTACTCATCACACATTAACATTCAACAAAATCTGTCAAATCTCGAAATTTTTCGTCGCGCGTAGCACGAAATTTACACGTGCGCTGTTCACATGACTGCAGTGGTTTCTTATAATTCATGTAAAATGAATTGCGCGTACTTCTTAATCGCCAATTCCCCGTTGAAACACTTCCATCACGCTAGCTCGGGATATTTTCCACAAAATGTTTCGAGCTAGGTATTGTATCATGCCGTTCATATCGGAATCGAAGAGGTGCTGCTGTACCACTTATGAGAGTGATGCCCTTTGTACATTAAAGAAGCTTTGAAGCTTTCCGGACAAAATGATTACCGAAATATAATTGTATTTGAGAGCTACAAAATTAATTCGTCAGAATATTTCTTCACCGTATTATAAAGGATGATACTGTCCAGTTTTGTGATCCACAACGCACATGAACGTTATATATTATGGTTTACTTTGTTTGGAATACATTCATCTTAAAGTTAAGAGCTGGGTGCAGTACTAAATTCAATGTGAGCAAAGATCTCTGCCACATTCTCAGTTGATTTACTACTAACTCAAAAAAAATAAAACAAATACCAATACAAGTAACTTTCCCGTATATTGCCAATATGCCAGAGGTGAATTCGGGATGTATACGTTGGGCTCGAACCAGATGGTACGAGCCGGTAGGCATACCCGATGCTTGTTATAAATAACAACCCTGATTTGATCCCGAATATAGCACATATACAAGTATTATATCGTTAATTACTCAAGTGATCCCACGCGTGCGATTCAATCGCGAAATATTTCCAATAGTGAGGTCCCAACCCGAAAAGACCTGCCGGACGACCACTTACCCATTGTTTTTCACTACAATCCTTAAAATGGGGGGGGGCGGCAGACCCAGACAATTTTTAGAAAGGGGCACTGGAGGAAAAAAGGTTAAGAACCACTTGTTTAAGGTATTTGTTGATGGAAATTTGGTATAGCCAAAAGTAGAGCTGTAAATTTTATTGAATTGTTAGTGTTATCAATGCTTTGTGCAACTGAATAAAACTGCTCAGAGTGGAAGTAATTAGCAGGGTTGCACGAAATCGAGTTCCGGACTAACCGTTTTCTTAGTTAACATAACATAACATAACATGGTTGGGTTATATTTTTATCTGAACAAGTCACACACAATGTACAATGCGATAAGACACAATGCGATGTCATGAACAGATAGGAGGATGTCGAACGACACGCATCAGTAGCGATCCTTTACTCTAACATCCACCTCGGCCTAGAGTGCCCGATGTCACAGTTCTTTTTCGATGTTGATCTCTTTGAAGCCGCGGCCCTTTCTACTAGTTCTTTTCCATTCTTTGTGAGTGCTTTCTTTCGTCGGGTTGAGTATTGAGCTTCTAATATAAGTTTTTTGTATCACTCAATATGTTGTCATACATATTAGATTGAATGGGAAAGCTCAGCTATGCACCTTTACCGTATTGCAAGGGAAATATTGAAAGTTGGACTTTTCAGAAAAAAATTGTATCTATTTACCAATGACAATGCTGTGAGGTAATCACTACTTCAAACAATACGAATTTTTTCATGAACATGTGTAGCCATGGCTTTGAAATTATGTACCGGCAAAAAATGCATGCATGCAATGGGTGATGTCTTAAGTTTGTTGTGAAATCCCAAGCACAGCAGCATCAACGTGGTCGATTCCAGAAATGAGGACAATAATTCCCAGCACTTTGCATGTCCATTAAATACGTCTTGCAAAGTTAACTATTTTGCGATTTTTCATCTTCTCTATTCCAGCACTTGTTGCTATAGCTCAAGTTTGGATTTTTTATCTGTTTTCAATATCGATTCTTTTCCAATTTTGATTTTCCTTATTTCAGCGGCCACCTACTCCACTGGTGACGTCACGATCACAGCAAACTGAGAAAGGGAGACAGGACGATATAGACTCGTAGGATTTATTACTTGTTCTTTTTGTCCATTTTACGGTAATGCCACAACATAACACGTTATTCAATAGTGCAGTAAGCAGTGATGGTTCAGTTCAAATTCATATACTATTTTCCCAGTATTTGTAAACAGGAAAGACTCATACAAAGATGTGGTACTCATAAGGACTGTTCTGAATTTAGCTCCCTATGAAGGCCGATTTAATTAGCTATACGGCTTAAGTCGATCTAATATATTTTCTTTCTTCATAATATTATTCTAAATATTACATTGCATATAAGCAATCAAGGCATCCACCAAAAATTCATGATCTGTCTGTCCATTCCTCGTATCCAAATTAATTTATTATTTATTTGTAACAGTCCATTAAATATACAGCACGAAGAGAGTGTAAATGTTTGCATACTAATTTTTGTGATGGTAAGACATTGACTGATTGGAGATTAAAAATTGATATCTCCAAGTTCTACTTTACGCTAAACTTCCATAAAAATTGCCACATATTTGAGCACATATTGTATTTGTATTTGTCTCCCGCTTGATTGCCTCACTATCGCTAGATCCTCAAAATTTAATCTCGGATGTTTGTGGTAAGTATATAGAAAGGTAGGTGAGGAATGGCAAAGCTACTATTTTTTCAAGCAGATTAAGAAAACCAGTACAGTCTCATTGGAAGAGAGATACTGCTGCTGTGATTCCCGCATAGTAGTTTCGCTATAAATTAAAAGACGAGAACGTCGAAAGTAAAATTGCGTGTAGCAGCTAGCGACATGTGTGGATTGAGAAAACGTGGTATGCTCATCACCAACACAAAGTCATCTCATTGTATCGAGTCTTTTTCCACCTGTTGATTGTACATATAACCACTCGTGGGCTTGGGGATTCTTTTATATGGGATTCTATAATATAAATACGATGGCCCGTCCAAAATATGCAATGCCTCAGGCCCAGAGTACTTGGTAGGTTCGCGGTTCGCGAAGTTTGACCAAATTTTCTACTCAACTGCAACTAGAAGTAGCAAAATCCAAGCCATGTCTAAATTACTTCATGTGGACGTGGAAAAATGAAGGCATAAAACGTACTCGAGTTTCAAAAGTTACAAACAGGTGCAGTTTTTGAAAATATATCCAGTTATCTTGACGCAGATACTATTTCGCCCACCTGTCATGACAATTTTGCATATAAAAGTGACACAGACACATCTCCAGACTACGGTCTACTCCACAAAATCAAAATTGTAAAAATAGGCAGTTTTGACTAAAAAACTGTTTTAGAATTGGAAATAGTCTAAAAATACCACTTCAGTGTATAGTGCGAGTGGGCAAACTTACTTGAGTACTATGAAAGTATAGAAGTATTTTTGGCTGACCGGTGACCACCTCTGTATAAAACTTATCCAATTTGTACTTCAATATTTTCGCATGCGCTGCGTTTGTCGCATTAATTCCGTCTTCTATTCAACGAATGCGTTGTGTTCCTGTTGATTTGTATCAATTATCGTGCATAAAAGCCGTGTTGCTCAAATATTACTTATATCATGTCAGCCCGCCGGAACCAACGCCGATACCGACACCAAGGCCAAAACCAAAGCCGAGATCAAGTAAGCCAAATCATGCTGAGCGCCAGATATTGACATCTAAACCAGGAATATCTCTCTCTTGCAGCACCTATCTCGCAACTCGGCCCGTCTTTCGAAGTGATTAGCGAATCTCTCACTCCGAAATTTACCCAAACCATTCACCCTATCGAGTTACACCCCTTACCTTCCGCGACTCGAATGGCGCCACCAACCAGGCTGCCACCGATTCGTCCAATCAACAATCAACTGGCGCAGGATCATTACACTCCAAGATTCACACACACCGTTCATCCGATCACGTTGCCGCCTATACATTCGGTCATCGGACGAGATGTTGGGGATTCTCTGACTGACGACGCAATGGTAAGCCTCTTGTACTGTTATAATTATTACGTTGTCAAACAGAGAGAGAGATTTATTTCATCAACCGATGAATCTGGTGATCAAAGTTTAGTAGTGAGAGATGTTTCTTCTCTAGTACCAAAATAATACGCTCCTTGCAAGTAAGAGCTAATTTATCTACATGAATTATAGCTTCGATAGTATTATACACTGTGACAGGCTGTAGACCTCGATTGGTCGTACGTAATACAAAGCCACGGACATTAGTGGAAATGACGTATGTATGAAGTAATGATCAAGCCAGAGCCATTTCACAAAGTGCAATGGCATTGGTATGGTTGAAAAATACCAAATTCTTATGAATGTGATGCAGAACCGGCATTCTGTTCTTAGTGGTTACACAAAGGTAGGACTTTGAACTTTTTACGCCATTCGTACTCTTGTGACATTGTCATGAGTGATATGCGAATTCTCGATTTTGATCAGCCCTTGTTACCAGTGGAATTGTCATGTTGAATTCGGCACTTGGTGAATTCACGGCTTGACGACCGCTAATCCTAATCTTAAAACCCAAGTCCTAACGAGAAAACAATAATACATACATATCAAGTTACGATTGCCGAATTCACCAAGTGCCGTGTATCACAATTCCCGATCATGTTCAGTGAAATCTTCATTTTCCAAATTACTATTACAATATTGATACATCTCTTTCATACTATTAACGGTTAACCCATTTCTAATGCCAAATCCGTCCCGAATTCACTAGTAAACCAATCGAATGACCGCATGAGTACAAATACAGCTGTTTTGATTTACTATTTTTGTAGCATACATGGTTGCATCACATCAGAAGTGTAATTGTCATAAGCACAGAAAAACGAGCCCCCTTATCATGATCACGGAATATAGCTTGGATATGGTCAGTAATTTTAGTGCCATAATGAATTCTGCATTATCGATGTGTCTAGCTGTATACGTTATCACTGAAATGCATCATCTAGTTTGCCGACTAACCCTAGAAGTCAAATAACATATAAGTAGGCTACTATTCGAAGCTTTGTTCGTGAACTAGATGCAGCCTGCCTTCGAAATCGCTCGCTCCACTTGTACTCTTCCTGGTGTAGTGATGACCAATTTTAAGCCTTAGTCTTCTAAATGTTTGCCTGAGCCACTCGGGGAATGGGAATAGATTTATCCCAACTGGCCTGCCAAACATCAGTTGAAATCGAAAGGTCTCGAATTCCGTATTAACCCACTGCTAATACCACAGAGGCGGGGAAAACTTCGACGGGCTCGAAATCAAGCAAGACACAGGAGGAAACCCAAGATTTACGGTAAATTGTTGTTCTTGTGATGTGCTTCCAACAAATCACTGATCAAAAGATTCGGTGTCCTAAACGTTAAAGATATGCGGGAACTAGAAAGTGCCAAGTTTATGTAGCATTTCCACTGCGGACACTGACGCGAAAATATCAACGACTTCTTTACCTCGGTATCAAAAATGCATAAGTATAACTCGTACAAGTATCATATGGTCGACGTAAAAGATCTTCGCTCTGTCAAATATGCAGGGCCTGCAGTGGTGAACAGTATCTCGCCCGCTATCCGACAGTCATCGAGCATGTCCTGTCCTTTCATATTATCTGCTTTTACTTTTCATTCAGTGTGAACGCTTCCGTTTTATGTGCCCTAGCCCAAGGTGGGTGTCTGATCAAAAGAATACTCCAAGTGGTTTCGACACCTTCCTATCTTTTCATTGTACCGCAGTCATGTGGTGTATTGAAATAATGAAATTGTTAATAATAAATAGAAGTGAATTGAGCATAGTACTCCAGTAGGTTTGGCTACTGGAATCATTTAATCAAATGGTCACATTTTCAAAACACTTCCATTTTTATTGCCACTTTTTAGGCCAAACTACTTAGAAAGTAGTATTGGGATATGTTTCCGGCGCGTTTATGAGTGAAATGAGTACTTTTGATACCTTAATTGTCTATTTCCACTTAAAGTAGTTTTGGCATGTCTTAGAATTCCATCCTTCTTGTAACTCAGTTGGAATTTACAGCATTACTTCTACTTGCAATTCAGTACAAATGATGACTACTTTGATTACCTCTGTTACTTGAATGATGTATATCCGGAACAAATACATGCACGCACTTTCTCTATATACAGATACATATGAAGACTCAAGTGATATTGATCAGGTTTTAGATCCACCGATTCCAGCTGTGCTGACAGGACTGGGGTATGTTCAATTGTTCAAATACTCATTAATGTTTTGGAGTGTGTCTATGTGCAATAATTTTCACTTTAGATTTTACATAGTAAAAAGTAGTTTTTATATTAGTTTGCATTACACTTATGAGTGAAACTGTCGAGTTGCATGACTAGTTGTAATTGAGAAGAAATTTGTGGCATTACTACTACTCCTACTTGAGCAGGAACAGTAACTACTTTGAAAATACGTGGTGTATTGATGTGATAAAATTGTTATTAATAACAGAACTGAACTGTTTCTGATATGGTTACGGACACTTGCAATCGACTATTGTTTGAGTTTGTCGAATTCCTATTATCTTTTCATATCTGTACACTGCACACTTGCACAATGCACAGCCGTCGACGTAATAGCCGCACTGTGGACTTGAATCGCGAGGAAGATCCCGAGATATCAATGATGATGGGTAGAAGACGGGACCCACCTGGGAGATACACGACAGACACCTTCTCGCCGACGAGCTCTGAATCGAGCGATTACTCAAGTGATATCTAATACTTACTGACTTATTTATTTCAGTGCAGGGTAAAGACTCGTTTCATTTTAGGAGTTCCGACCCCGAGGACTACACGCCGGAATATCCAGTCGTTGTTGGACAACGCTTTCCCTCTGGTGCGTCCCAGACCGCTCAGGAATGTGGTTGGTCCAGCGCATGTCCAGGTAGGTTTGACTTCGTTCTGGGGTTCCTCCTACTATCTCCTATCAAGAAGCTCATAGTAATCACAATTAACAGTTCTACTAGTTTCATTTGAACAATGCAGGGCATGTAATTAACAAATGTCGAAATTACTCAGTGCAGTACTACGTCAGTCAAACATTCAACTCAGCCTAGTGGTATTTCTAATATTAATGCATGGTGTAACAGTGCTTGATCTGCATCTTTTGTCTGTCTTTTAAGACCATGAACCTTGAAAGAGTTCAATCCGGGATTTACTTTTGTCACAAGGTTACGATTATAGCTTGAGATTTGAATGTTGTTATTGCGACATAATACCGGTACTTTGTTTGAATCGGTCTATATCTAAACCAGGGCCGGCCAACCCGTGGCCCGCGGGCCACATGTGGCCCGCGAGAAGATTTTGAGTGGCCCGCGAGATAATTTCCGAAATTTCTAATGTTATCAAAAATGGATTGCACAGATTATGAACTTGTGAGGCCAACCGAAAATTTGTTTAGTCTGGCCGCAACACTTGATATGTTATGACTAAAATATCAGTTCCAACGCATTGGCAGATCCATGAGTCAGTCACATATTGGTAGATCTTCGTATACTACAATAAACAGAATGGTTGGCGATACATTTATCAAAAGTAAACATTTTCTACACGCTTCGCGCAACATGTTGTCACTCGATTTCTTGGTTTTAATATTGTTGCCCCTTTGTGAAAATCAAAGAACTCCTAATGTATCAGATTGAATCTAAATATAATCGCGATTACGAGACAGAGTGTCGTTTAACATATGCAGCTTTGCGTTTGCACTCGCAGAAAAACTGTCGACTATGAAACCTAGGCACAAAATGATTGACGCATGTTGGTCGAAACTTTTGATATCGAAATGTCCAGACGCCGATAGCCCAGTCCTTGCAAACTGAGTCCAGCGATATACAGCAGGCCCGCAATCAATGTTCCCTCTAATTTTTGCCGAGTCTGCGCACACTCACCAATACACTGCGCAGACCCTCGGACAACAGTGCGTAACGACGGAAAAAAGATCATCACTTCGGATTTTTTGTGCGCAACTTCGATTTTCTGTGCGCAGAGACTGTGCCAGCACTGCGCATTTGCGCACGTGCGCAGCTTAGAGGGAACATTGTCCAAAATATAGTCAGGTGAAAATATTATTGACCTGTGAACTAGGAAAAATATTCGCGCCTCGCGCGGCTAGTGGCCCGCGCAACAGTTCGACAATCGAATGTGGCCCTTTGGCTGAAAAGGTTGGCCAGCCCTGATCTAAACAAAGAATAAATGTTATTGCAATGAATACATTGTATTACCTGCTGTATTGCAATCAGCATTGGTACGCCTCGAGTCAACTTTTTCTGACGACTTGACTTGAGTCACTTTGCAAAAATAACTTGACTTGACTTGGCGTTTCAAGAATGTGGATTGACTCGTTACTCGAAGCAAATTTTTCGAGTCAATTTCAATTCCTCAAGTAATCGATGCATACTCTTGGTACATACTCGAGTCACTTTCCAAAATCAAGGGACTTGACTTGATTCAAGTCAAGATGTGCAATGACTCGATATGACTTGTGACTCGAATGTAGTGACTTGATCCCAACACTGATGGCAATACGATCACGATATTTATTTCTTTCTCAGGCACCAATTCCCACCGGTACCATGCGACATCCAGACGGCAGGAACGAAGACTCTCCTGAATCGGCCTTCGGCCCGCAATTTTTCGGCGCACCGATACAGCTTCAGCCATCTCTGCCAAGCATATACGAGCTTCCTCCCGGTAATCGATACTCTCGGTAATATTGGGATTAAAATTTATAACTTGTCCGTCGTACACTTCTCAGTGCGTGGATGTGGTGGAATGCCGTCTGGATATCCGCCTTTGTATAGTCCTACAGGTACGATTTTTGTGCAGTATGTTGCATAGGGGGGTTCAAAGTAAGTTTTATTTCTTCAAATTTTAACAGCTATTCGATAAAATTGTTAGTTTGGCTAAAGAAACACTTGGCTCAATTCCAACGTGTAGGTAGCATCGCAGCTACTAGAGTTTAGAAATTTCAAATTCAATATTAACCCCATGAAATTGTTAAGTTGTCTAAAAGAACGACAGTTAACAAAATTTGGCTCAACTCCAGGCAGTAGAAGCCAAGTTATTGGAGCACAAAATTTTTGGAAAAAAAGTATTTGCGGTGGGAAATTCTTTAATTAATTATTATTTATTATGGAGCAAGCCACAGTATATACTATTATTTCAAGTCCAAAATTTTTCACTTTGCTTCTACCGGTCGGGATTTAGTGAAATTTGCTATGCTTTAGACAACTTAACAATCTCATGGGGCTGCCAGTAGAATTTGAAAATAGTTTTTGATGTACTTTTAAAATTTTCGAACTCTAATAGCTTCGCTTATACTTCTGTTGAGCAAATTTTGGCGTGCAGCGTTTTTTTTAGCCAACCTAACAATTTTGTCGAATAGCCAGTCAAATTTCAAGGAAAAGGTTATTTATGAATAACCCTATTGTTGCGTCTACTTTTACTGACCTCAATGTGAAACCAGATGTGGTTGGTAACAAAGTACTTCCAACTTTTCGGTTTTGTCAAGTAGGTTAGGCTACATCTACTGTATACTCAAGTGGCTATGCTTTTGGACTACTACTACCCCCCATATTTACGGATGCGAAAAAGAGGACATCTAAATTGAAAATTTATTCATCCAACTCTGACCGCTAGTGATTTTACTAAAAAAAGGCCGTTTTTACGAGGCCGTGCTCGGAAAACCGGTCTTTGCGTCTACGGTACTCTCTGTTGAGTTGGCCTTTTTTCGTGTCATCTGCAGAATAGGCCGTCAGCGCGTGCATTTTTTGACCGTGTTAATTTCATATTCACTGGACGTTGTAATATTTTCGCCCCCTCATCCGCGTAAGCGGCGTCTCACAAAAGCTCGGAAGTGAGCCGTGCTACAAGTCGGCAGTCACCGCAAACAACAACGACACGCACATTTTGTTCCAGATCCTTCCGAACCATATCAATCCACGTACCCCATCGTTCCCGGTTTGATAACATACCCCATCGACGCATCAGAGGCGAACGTGCGCTCGGTAGAAAATGAATTGGAACAGATGGAGAAAGCTAACAAAAAGGCCGATTAGTATATTTCCAAAAACAGTCAGCTGAAGAAAATAGTGACCTGGTCTTTTTCTGTTTGTCGGAAGGGTGAATTTCGTGGACTAGTATTTCATATATTTTCTGAATCTTTGCAACACGCTGTGTCATCCAGTGCCATTTTATTCACCTCACTTACATTTTAATGCTGGATATTTACTACTAACCGAGTACATTCAAACCCTCACAACCGAAAACCTGTGCCACAAATATATTGCTCAAAATACTACAAATTACGGAATTTTACAATATTGTATTTGTATACTGTACAATTGTACACACTGTTTACCTGTTGTATACATATTGCGATTGAGAAGTCTAAATTGCAAATTTCTTCATTTTCTCACCACACTGTTATTTCAATGTTTCACAGTGTCTATTCCCATTACCTGTGATATCCTTGTATGTTTTGTATTCTCTTATATATACTGTATACTTACATATACTGTGAATCATATAGTGCCAACGTCTCGTTGTTCTACGACTGCGTAAAAAATGTTCAAGGATATTATCACGCCTTTTAGTAGAGCTGTACGATATTCCTTATATTTTACAATATTGCTATCTCATTTTTTTATTACTAATAATTTTTCTGATCTATTGCTGATCCTATCTTTGCGTGAATGTGCGAAAGCGCGAGTGATATTGGACTCTGGAAATTTTCTACTTTATAGGCGTTGATCATGTTGGCATGTTAGCGATAAAATACTTTACTTTGATCTTGGTGTCGCCAAATTTGTTACGAGATTTTCAGAACTGTGTAGACTTAGTTTAGTGTTTAGTTGAAACCTTTTCCGATTTCGTATATCCGTGACTTTGCCAACAGAGCGTACCTAGCGTGTTACCGAATCTATTTGGGTGTTCTTGTCACTATGCATTTATTTGTGTGAAGGAAGCATAAGTATTCATTCGTTTATAAAACTGTCGTATCAACAGTCTCGTATGCGTTTTTGGCTTCCGTAAGTATTTCTAGAGTTAGTAGTACATCCAGAACTAGATTAACCATTAGACACTTAAATCACAGGCCATAAAAAAATTCAAGCTGTAAAATAATAAAGCCGGTATTTTTCATATTTATCAGATGGCGAAAAAGGATTTCCCTTAATTTTATTCGAGTTCATTCCTTTGTTTAGCCTTATTTTGAACAGAGAAGGTCAGTTACAGATTACTTGTTCTTTTTCAGAGTGCTCAGTTAAAGTTTCCCTACCTTTACTATTTACTTAAGTGGTGGGTATATTTGTAGACTACCATTTCTACTTAACATGTTTTAAAGCAATTAAACCACGTTGTTCTTACAGTACATTTGCGGTATATATGTAGCCTATCGCTTGTTTTGGTCGAATTGTCATAACAAGTGTTCTAAATAGTTTCTATCACGGCAACTGAATTTATGTTGGGAAGTTGCACCTAGTTGTTGTGTCATTACAAATTTTACGTCAATCGATGAACTTTGGAATTACGGAAGTAGAAACCTCCGTTCAACTGCTATGAGTGTACTGCTTCTCGGCAAAATCTACTTTTTGAAATAGTTACTTGAGTACTCAGACATTCACGGTTTACTTCCACTTGGAGTACTTTAGAAGTGTCTTGTAAACCTCTACTTGTAGGCCTACTTGAGTAGAAATTAATGATGTTAAATTTTATTTCTACTTGAGTACCAACGTTGACCACTTTGACCATCTCTGCAGGCTTGAATATCTCTATAATGTACACAATTTGTAGTTTAGGGGAAGGTGGGGCACATGGGCCATAAAACACATGCTAGTCAGAACTTCCAATGAACTTTAGCAAAACGGGAGATGAGCATAAAACGCATGGTTCAAAAGAAAAATGATTTTAAAATACGAAGAAATAATGAAAGCGCAACAGCAACAAATTAACACCGCATCAGTTAGCAAGAAACAGAACTGTTGAGGAAAAGGATGGATCAGCAGGTGCCGTCTTCGTGAATTTTCCTGGATTTGTTTGCGTTGAAGTCCGTGGCACACAAGTCCTTAACAGTTGATAAGTGCCACTATAGAGGATGTAGCCTACATTTGTACATCCTCTATAGTGCCACTGAAAACTTTTAATGCCAACTCTTCATCTACCGCAATTCTGTAATCTTCATGTATTGCATAGGAATAACAATTTGACTGTATTAGTGAAACTTTAAAAATTTACTTCAATCTCGCCATTTTCCTTTAGGGGCAGGTTGCTCCCGGATTATATGTGTATTGTGTATTTACCAGTTTTACTGTGAATAGAGGTTATAATAATACTATTAGCAGGTGGTGAAGACCCAGTTTTAGTTTACATCTGAAGTTTTGAATCCTAATGAAACTTGCATGAAGATTGTTACCGGCTCGTCGCACGTTGATTATAAGGGGGGTAAAATAACCTTGAAGTCCTACATGATTTTTATAAGTTTTGTAATATCTTCAGATATATTCCTTTAGATATCAATGAACCATTATGCCCCAGCCAAATTGTACCAATGTGCCTCGCCTACTTCTTCATAGCAAAACCCCCCCAAAAAACTTTAAAATCTCATTCCTGCGGCTAAAATGCCATACAGGGCGACTAATAACTGCTCTGACTACCACTAATTTCATGCACAACAAACGAGATACACCCACCTAAAACACAATCGTAAAGTAGCGATGTAAATTTACGCAAGTTAGCAAAATTAAGCAACTTGTCATTTTCTCACAAAGACTGCAACCCTGGCAAAATCAAACCACACCCGGATTGCGGCTGACATGACACCACTAAACCACCGTGACCAAGCGATGTAGCCTATAATATAATTCTCCCTATCGGGTTTTAAAAATATTCGCGATGTACCATTGTGCCCCTCCTTCCCTATTTACATTTCTGCTCGATAGTGTACTGTTAAGACAGACTGGCAAAGCGTTTTTGGGCAATTCTGACTATGCGCGACCAGTCTACAGGCTGGTCGACTGAATCAAAGAAATTAGCTTCCTCAGTCAGCATATCTATGATCCAGATCGAGCCAGAGACTTGCGAGGACACTCGATTAGCAAAACGAGATGCAAAATGCTGATTAGGAACATTTAATCGGTAAAACTGGGTGACGTGTGACTTATACTACGTTTTTGGATGTAACATGGGGATAAGTAAGACATAAATCAGTGCGTTATGGTGACGCAGTCGACTCAATTGTTTTACATAATCTTCATCGGAAGATGGTGCCCGAGTATCAGTCGGCGAGTATCGCCGTGGATACGCTATCGCGGTAAATAGTAAACAGATGTTGCTATCATGATGTTTGTTTCTTTAGGCAAGAAGCAAGAACTGCGAGGCACAGAAAATGTTAGGCGCAAATCAACACAATTAATACGATAATCTGTAATCAGAGAATATAGTTGACGAAGAAATAATCCCTTGTAGCTATGCTTTGGAGCCCAAGTAAGCTGACGTGTAAAGGATATAAGATAGTCAGAGACAATTAAACAGCATATTGACTCATCGAGAAGCCTGATCGTCGTCCGTCATCCTCAAGATACAATTCGAGTCAAATATTTTCAAATTTTGTCGGATGATGTATATATAGCCGTGATGAACTAGGAGATTGCGTACTTCTATAAATTGTTCGCGCCGTTGTTTTGACTCAGTGGTGAATTTATCGCCGGTAAATGTCACATCAGATCAGTTGTTACTGCTGGTTAGGGTGTTACTTTGTAACAGAATTGGACAGTATCACATTATAATCATGAGCACATCTAGGTTAAGAGAATATTTTTCTTGTAGGTGGAAGGAAAATCTCAGCAGCATTGTTGCAGATACCTTGTGATGTAGCGAATGCAACTGGCGCTATATGAAGTTCAAGTTTGGAATGCTATACGCAAACGACGTCTAATTATGATTATAAACACTGTGCAGCTTGATTAGCCTACTCGTGATAGCTGTGACAGTACATATCGTAAATTCAAGAGCTGATGTGATGTATCAGGTGAAACAAGTCTGCAATACATGCAATGTAACAAATTCTTTTTAAAGCTACTTGAGTAGGCCTATTTCGGTAGTCTACTTTTTAACCTCTTTGTGCTTGAAGCAGTTTACAGTGGCTGTAAATAGCATTACGTGTACCAGGCACATCAGTCCACAGCTAATTTCTATTTAATGTTCGATTTGTGTTCCTGGACATGTAAATATTTTATGTCATGGCGGAATTGTGTTACGTCAACAGAGGATTAAGAGACATGCAATCGTACATGGTACGCGGAAATTTGCTGTGGAAATCCATCAATGTATCAGCATTAAGAAAATTCCGATTGAACGACTGAATTTTTTTCAATCAATCAATCAATCAGTCAGGTTTATTAATATTTCCATCGTTTCAAAACATCACAAGACTGCGATACAATGAAAGGATAGGAAGGTGTCGAAATAACTTGGAGTAGCCTTTAATATCAGACACCCACCTTAGCCTAGGCGAATTAAAAAGAAGAGGCATGCACACTGAATGAAAAGTAATGCTGAGAATATAGGACGCAAGCGACAAAATGAGGTGGCCTGTGGCGGAGGGCGAGGTCGATGTTAGGTCGTGGTCCGGTAATCCTGAATACTGGCTAATATTCATTTAGAAGAAATTGCTTGTATTTCGACTTGAATGTGGACATGGACAATGGACATGGACATGCTCGACGACTGTCGGATAGCCGGCGAGATGCTGTTCCACAATTGGGGTCCGGCATACTTGTTAGAGCAATGCGTTTTCTTGTATTCAGTCCTGATCATATGGTAGTTGTTCTTCGTTGACGCGCGTGTGCTGTACTTGTGCGCTTTTGTCTCCGATGTGAAGTATAGTCGTTGAAGTTTGAGGGACATTGACCGCAACGGAACTGATACATAAACGTCAAGCTACCAAATTGAAACTAATTTTCCGGATATATATTTTCAAGCAGATTATTGCTTTTGGATTTAGGATCAACCAGTTAGTATGTTTCATAACCTGTAAAAAAGTCGACAATCTTTGGTTTGTGTGATGGAAGAGAATATTTGGACCGCTACATGAGTTTGCTGATTGGATATGGCACTGCAATGCACAATAGCCGTCTGCATTGTTTTAATTTTCACAATTGCTCTTGGCAAAGCTCAAGGTGAGTGTGATTGCAACAGGGCTGTAGTGACTCGAGTCGCAGTTTTTTATTGACTCGACTTTACTCGACTTTGATTCGTATGGTGTTTCGAATCCACTTGTACTCGAGTCATCGCGCATGACTCGACCAAATGTAATGTTACATGACATTTTATATGACTTGATTGAAGTCTCGTTTATCAATACTGATGTTTGAAAAATAGGCCCTGAAACTGTATTTTTGAATGAACAATTAAACATTTTAAGGCCGAGAAAAATGAGTATATTGTCAGTATCAGTATTAGTTTAGTTTATTAATATTTTCATCTTTTCAAAACACCACAAAACTGCGATACATTGAAAAGATAGGAAGGTGTAGAAACGACTTGGAGTAGTCTTTAAGATCAGACACCCACATTGGCCCAGGCGAAGTAGAGAAGAGGCATGCACACTGAATGAAAAGTGTAGCAGAGGATGTGAAAGGCAAGCGACAAAATGATGTGGCATGTGGCGGAAGGCGAGATCGATGTTAGGTCGAGGTCCGGTATTCCTGAAGACTAAATGAATGCGAGGCCTTCTATATCACTCAGCAGTTTCACATCAGTGAGTTAACATGACATTAACTCGATAATATACAGGGAAAACTAAGACTTGGACTAGGACTCGAATCTCCACACTATGGCTTGGACTCGATCCGTTGCTACCTGACTTGGACTCAGATTTGACATGAGGACTTCAAAATGACTCGACTTGACTCGAGGCAGAACTATAAAAGTGAATTTGACTTAAGACTCGTAACATTGTGACTTGGTTACAATACGTTTGGATTGCAATCGCATCAATCAATCAACGGACAGATCATATTTTCATCTGCCCAAGACACACATATATTGTAGAATGCGATATACAAGACACACAATACATGTCAAAAATTTATAAGGTGTGGCGTATATATCATTTGTTTATTGATTGAAACAAAGCTCGTTGTATGTGTGGAATGAACTCTGTACAGATTATTACGCAGTCCTTTTGTACTTCCCAACTTTTATCCAACTCTAGCCAGGAGAAATCGTCAGATGATTAGAAGAATATAAGCACGTAACAAACTGTAAATAATGCAGATAAAAAATGTATGGTTCCCATCGAAAGTTTAATGAGCGATACTTTTATATTCTGTCAATGCTACTTTAGCTTGGTGCATCAAACGAAGCATATGGCAGGCATGACTCATTTAACCCCATTCTCCAACAGAAATCATCGCCGGTAATTATACCGGCTTCAAATAATGGCGAGGTGAAATCTGAGCATTCATTTTCTCACGGAAACACCTATAGTAATTGTCACACTGCTCAGTTGTTAATCCATGGAATGAATACTACTCAAGTCAAATTGTATTGAGAGTGGGTATTTCTAACGATGTATCACGTGATCACTCGTAGTATGTAATCTAAGATAACTCTGTGTTGTGTTTTCTATTATTGCGAGTGACCGGGCGACACATATGTGAACGGCCTGGTCAGCTCGACATACCACGGCGGCCTGTCTCGTCTTAGACACGTAGGCTTCACCAAGTCCACGCCGACTGTTGCTTCCATCCACGCGAAGTACTGTGTATAACTGTAGTGTATATTGACACAATAGCAAATTCGACTTTGTATCATATGATTGAGAACAACGCAGGCATATTCAGAGTTGGTTATAGTAGTCAGAGTTTCTACGCAAGCAAACGTAAAGTTTCTGACGCGTCACATAACCTATATTTGGCAGGTAATCCGGGGTGGCTACTTGCGAAATTACATTCGCGGCCCCTCGCCATCTCATCCGCATAAGCGTTGTCTTAAAAAGCCTAGAAGTGGGCCATGCTATAAGTCGGCAGCTGCGGAATCAAAATTAAGAAATATCGGCCTGGTGTAAATGACCATGACCATTGTAGTAGACCATCAATGCCACATACAGCAACAGAAACTAGCAGCTATAAGGCAAATGACTAATGACGCTTCTAATAGGAGCGATTTTCTAAAATATGTTTACATACCGTGATACATAGTGCATCTTCGCCCAGATTTTATGAATGAGGCTTTGTGTTACACATAGCGTCGTAACGGTTAGCATTCATTACACCAATCATTTTATTGTTGTGCTGTGTCTCCACTATACTACTTTGTGATCTTCAAGCAAAGTTCTTTTATATTCCCACATCACAAAGTACCTAGGGTATTTTTCTATTGATTAGGAATTCTAGTAGGGCTGGAAAGAATGCAGCAATTGTCTGATCTTATTTTGTGTGAAGTATACATGTAACCAATGCCAACGTGAAACACAACAAACACACTCCATCGCTAACAACGTGGTAAGGTACGTTTTTCAAGTATTTGAAGAGCTTCTTGGAGGTATAGAACTACAATATACAATTGAATAGTATGTTCATATTAAAATATACCCGAATATTTTCAGCTGACACCAGAGGTGGTCAAAGTAGTCACCCTCGCTACTTAAATAGAAGTAGAAGTAACGCCGGAATTTCTACTCAAGTAGAAGTAGGAGTGGTGGTTCACAAGTAAGTAAGTTGATATTCTACGCCTACCTTTGTCTAAAAAACTTACAACTGTCAAGTAGAAGTAGAAGTAGTCTAAAATCATAACTACCTAATAAGTAGTGCGAGTAGGCGAAGTACTTCAAGTACTTCAAAAAGTAGAAGTACTTCGTTACTGACCCCCTCGGCTGACACTCGTCAGGGGTAATCGTTAGCAACTACTGGAGAACGGAAATTGTCAACTAATAAATATCGCATAGTGCCGTGTGATACTGATGCGTTCCGTGTAAATGAAGTCGCCAATTTACACATATATATCGTTTACGTGTACCATAAACATAATACATATCCCAACATACTGTTGTGGTAAAAGTCGGCAACAGGCATTGGCCTATAGCAGTTTTAGTCATTCTAATACAGTGGTTCCCAACCTTTTTGACCTCGCAGCACTCTCTGAAAGGCAAACATAGTTCGCGGCACCATAGCACTTCGTGTCAGACATGGGGTGATTACTTCATGAATGTAATCGATTGCGATTACGATTACTTCTGAATCACGCGATTATACGATTACGATTACGATTACAGCAAAATCAGGAAGTAGTCGATTACGATTACGATTACATTGGAAAAGTAATCACGATTACTCACGATTACATTTATTTTGCATGGTAGTAGTTATATTGGAAGACAATACACGGATTGCGCTGAAAAGGCCTAATGATATAACAGCTGTCTTTACAAAAGATGGGACATTCCTTTGTTACGTCATATTGTACCCATTGCCCATTTTATAGAGGACGGTTTATCCCACACAACGTTTTGCATTCTTGCCAGGTCCATAACTGCCGCACCCCAAATTCCCCAATAGGGGGGGGGGAGTGGTCGGGGAGGGTACTCAAAAGTATTTCGTAAACCAACATAAATTATAAGAGTATGTTCGATCGATTTCATTAACTTGGAAATTCTCTTTGAGCTTTGCGATTTAAATGTCTCTAGATAGCTTGATTTGAAAATGCATACGTCTCCCCCTCAAGAATTAAGGCTTGTATAATTCATAGTAATAGGCATTTCGGTGCCAGTCAATACCGCTCCTCGACACATCAAAAGACATGTGCATGTGCAGTTGCGGCCAACATGAGACTCCACGAAGTGTGCTACTAAAGAAAGACATTGGCCGAAACTTAGATAATGTGTCCATTGTCAATAGCCGGGCTGGGTGGGCGTGACTAACAGTCTATTCCTTTCAATCTGAGCCCACGATGCAAATGCCACCCGGGCACCCACAGAGGATTAGACATGAAAATTTGTACGTGCGTCTCACGCAAGTTTTTCTTTTATTCTGCTATGTTTGGGCCACTACAATCAATATCTTTTGGCTATATAACAGACCGGAGGTCACGAATTAACAACATACAATAAAGTAATTATTCCAAGATACCAGATGTTCTAATTATGAATTACGCGCCCCTTGCTCTTCAGGTAAATCTGGCCATCGGGCGCTGAGATAGGATTAAAAACGCAATATAATGCAATTACCAATATTATTGATTAAATTCAATCATCAACTTCAAAATTGACTACTCTATGGGGGTCCAAAACCAATGTTTGGGTGGGGGAAACTTTTGCTGTTTTGATCCTGATTCTAGCTACAACCCACGCTAACATGGTATATAAGCCGATGGCTATGGCGGCAGGTCCAAATGTTCAATAAAGAATTGTGAAATAGCGATTGGCGCCCGTTTTGAGTAGAATAATATGAGAATACGATAAAGTGAACTTGACATTCTGCCTTCAACTTGATGCAGATAATGTAATGCAAGCTTCCATTACGAAAACGGCTAAACAAAGGCTCGGTTATGATATATATCAGCAGCTGTTGATTTTAAGGCTTCGTTGTGGAAACCGTAATGTTTTATTTGACGAGTACAAAATTTCAAACCTTCGTCTGGTGTACGTTCGTACCATATAGGCCTACTGCTCGCCAAGCAGCACGGTTAAACTGCAATTAACTATAGAATTAGAACTATTACATTCAATAGTTTAACTAAGCAGAACCAAACATCAATACAAAAGTTGCTATTTCAACTTAGGCTGAGAGGTGATTAATTATCCTGTTGCGAAGTAGTGGTGTCTGAAATGTAGGCTATTGATAACCTGATATACAGCACGGTGGGTTTTCTTAGAATCACACTAATGCACATCGAATATCTATTTACTAGGGACGGAGTGAACGTGAGGTTCACGTTCGCGTTCTGTGTATGAACCTCACAAATTTAGAGGTTCACGTTCACAAACGAACGTTGGTAGGTTCTGCACTGTGAACCTTTTTCATATATTATAATTTTCACTTCATTATAACATATCTGGTTGAAATTTATGGCGGGCCACTCTATGTATGGCGCTGGCAGCATAAGAAAAATCAACACTAAACGAGCATGCACCCTGACAATCTCAAAAATTCTACTTGCTTTGTTGCAAAAGTTTGCTCGAAATATCCAGCTTTCCGTTTGCGAATATTTGGTGACTCTCTGCTGTGAACTTGACCCGTAATGACGCAACATCAAGAGCGAATTTACTACATGTAGTCAGCAAATGATGCTTATTCAACTAATCAATGGAATTGATATCGTTGTCTGATGTATAAAATCTAGCAGGTGTACGGAGTCAATCTTGATTTCATATGTTTATTGTATCATAGAACCCAAATCCGTGCGATTGGGGTGTTGGCTACTGCTGTATAAATGTCAATGGAGTAATATCGGTAACAAGTATAGAGACCCGTTTTACACTCTGCCCAATATCACCGTCGCAATACTCATACGGCGAATACATTGTATGGTCTGGCCTGTAGACCGTTAAGGCGTAAGCATAGCCTATATTCCCTTGCAAGTCCTCGTCGAAATTATTGGTATAGCGACGGAAGTTATTGATTTTATGGGATTATTATATCGTTTGAATGCCCCAGTTGATACATTTGGCAGGGTTGTAACCAAGGCTTTGGAGCAGCCGTAAATTTGCATTGCTTCAGCTCCGGCTCCGGAGCTTTCTTCTCTCATACATTAGCTCCGGCTCCAGCTCCGGAGCCGCATTATTACCACTGCTCCGGCTCCAGCTCCGGCTCTGAAAACTATCGAAGGTGCCTGTCTATATCAAGGGTGGGCAACCCGCGGCCTGCGGGCCATATGTGGCCCACGAGAAGGTTTTGAGTAGCCCGCAAGCTAATTTCCCATTATATTATCGAAATTCTGTTATATTTTCGAAATTGAATTGCTCAGATTGTGAACTTGCAATGTCAACCAAAAATATAGTTAGTATACCCGCGACACTTGGAATGTTGATGACTAAAATGTTAGTTCCGACGCATTGGCAGATCCAGGGTCCAGCAGTCACATTTTTAGTAAATCGTCGTACATTACAATAAACTATAAAAAAGTAGTGAAATTTTTCTACACGCTTCGCGTGTTTCATTGTCACGGGATTTCTTTCTCTGTAGCCTACCCCCACCTGAAAATGAAAAAACGCCTGATTTAGCCGAGTGAGTCTAACTATATTAGCAATTACGAGAGAAAGTGTATTCGCGTTTGCGCTCGCAGGAAGATCGTCGGCGATGAAATGTAGGTACAAAATGATTGTCGTATATTAGCGGAAATCTTCGATATCGATATGTCCAGATGCCGAATAGTCCTGTCCTTGCAAACTGAGCCCAGCGGGCGATACAGTCGACCCGCAATATACCCAAGTAATAATAATATTACCTTTGAAAATTTTACGCGCCTGGTGCGGCTAGTGGGCTACGCACTCGTTCGTAAATTTCATGTGGCCCTTCAGTCGAAAAGGTTGGCCACCTCTGGTCTATATAGATTACTAATTTACCCGTAGGTTAGTTATATATAGTAATCTAGAGCAGTGGTTCTCAACCGCCGGTCCGCGGACCGGTGCCGGTCCGTGACGACTTTTCTACCGGTCCGCGAGGTATATTAAGATTTTATACCTTAATTTCAAAATGAAACATGCTGAAGGCTAGTCCATTGGTAAAATAAATAAATCGTCAAATTTTAAACTGATGCAGAACTTCGTGAGGTAGTCTAGATTAGTGCCGGAAACATGTTGAATTTGACTGTTAATGTTCACGTTGTATCCTGTGACGACATACGATCAAATCGCTAAGTACTAGCTGACTCGCTAAACCGCGCAATTCGTACGATCATTCATTTTCGATTCATTAATTTTGTGGGTGGCCACTGGCCAGGTATCGCTGTTGCCAGGTGTTTTCGTGCGGCGCATTGTTCTCGTAGTAGGCTGCATGGCCCTACTCTAAAAGCTTCATCTCTCGATATTGTCGAAGAGATGCATATTACTAAAGTTGGCGCGGTCAGTTAATCCACGGCCTTCGGCACGAAATTAGCCTGTGTTTATCTGGGCAAGTTAATTTTACCTCGACTCAGAACTAAGCAGACACTACCGTACAATCACATGAATACCATCATAAACATACTTAATTACGACCAAAACCCTCAAATTGCCTCTCTCTCTCTCTCTCTCTCTTTGGTACAGGGGTGGCCATCTTGTGGCAGTAGAAAGAAGTTTGTGTGGCCGTGGACATCCAGTAGACACGTAATTCAATTAGTATGTGTTGGCGGCCGTCGACATGACAGTCGAATTTACGAATTGACTCCCAAATTTTTTGAGATATTTCAATTAATCTTGAAATTTTCTTCTCGCTATGCGCGATTCAAAGCGACTTCATTTTTCGATTTTAATATAGTCGTAGCGCCGTTAGCAATCTAGATGGGAAATGGAAAGAAATGGAAGGAAAATGATGCACCCCATATAGAAATACCAACTTGGAATCGAGCTCTCCTCACGAAAGAAATTTGTTTCTAGTACGTTTGAGAGATTCCAATATCTTTCCACTGTACCAGCTGTTCTTAAACTAGAGGATGTGGAAGCATCCGAAGCATGGCGCGAAAGTGCGGTC
This sequence comes from Botryllus schlosseri, assembly GCF_051294905.1. Classification (NCBI taxonomy): domain Eukaryota; kingdom Metazoa; phylum Chordata; class Ascidiacea; order Stolidobranchia; family Styelidae; genus Botryllus; species Botryllus schlosseri. The sequence goes on along the minus strand of NC_137245.1, from coordinate 17,530,572 downwards.
TGCTGAATAAGTTTTTCGCGCTCCGCTCGATTGACCTTCATTTCATGCTAATTGCTTTGCGTTAAGTTCGAATTTTACATTTCAAAATTCTCTCATCAACAGGCATAGCCTCCCATGCCATCAAACTATCCGTTGGAATTACCAGCATTCTGGTTGTACTTTGGGATATGACGATCAGGGGCGCGAAATTTTTCACTACCACAAAGGGAGACGTGTCTACAAAAGTTTGAGAACTACTGCACTAAATCGACAATCCTGATGGGAGGTCAAGAAATAACAACACGAAGATGCATCATCATTTATAACTCGCCCTAAATTTTCGAAAACACTCCCTTCATCAACATTACCGATGAATCTGACCCTATTGTCTGAGAAAGGATAACTATTTGATGGTAATATGTGAAACTACGAATATTAATGACGAAATTCATTCGTGAATCGGAAAAAATTTTCGCGCATCGTGCGACCGTGTCCGATTCCAGCAGTTATTTATTCATAACATGACCACTATGTAGCGATTTCAGCGCGTATAGTGAGACGATATGAATAAGTAGACATGGACTGGACAGTTTAACATGGGTATTCACGTCCAGTTAGTTCATCATTACTAGTGTTCTGGAATGCGTCCGTAGGACATATAAGTTATCGAAGTTACCCAATTTGGGAAGCGAACTCGAAGGGGCCAAAATTATTTTGTGAATTAACATAAATTATGCAGTAATTTTTTTTTAATTCTTCCATCTTTTTCAAAAAATTTTCGCGCTGGGCACGATTTAATATTGTCATATGTATTGATTTGGGGGTACCCTTCCCCCAACAACAATACGCATGATTTATGGAAATGGAGACTTCAGCGACGGCCATTACTGCGCCACGACGCTCCAAGACATATCAAGTTATAGGCCATGTAACATACGACTCCGAGAAGTATGCCAGAGCGATCAGCAGCGAGAAGACCTTGGCCGAAAAGGAATGCCCTTGTGCTGACCGAAAACTTCGATATATATACATATGTGTTTAATTGTCCATAGGCGCCCAACGAGAATTTAGCTGTAAAAGTGTAATTTCGAGGTCGAGCCGAAAAGTTGACCTTTTTCGGTTCCCAATATTTGGGGGGCGATGATCGGTGTGGAGCTTCAAAAGGGGGCGATGAGTCGAAAAAGGTTGGGAACCACTGCTCTAGTACGACACTTTCAGAAAAATAGCTGCATCCATTACATTTGGGGTTGATTTCAATTTTTTAAGATCCAACGGTCCGCCAAGTATCTTTTGAAATTTTACCGGTCCGCGAGGTGAAAAAGGTTGAGAACCACTGATCTAGAGTCTGTCAGCCGTCAGTAACATCGGATGCAGCAACGAAGATATATAGGTACCGCCGTGCGGGCTTGTGACGGCATAATGAGTACTTGTCAATTGTCGATAACATCATAGTTGCACTAGAACGCACTATACTCCGTGCCATTGCTGTGTACACTGCACACTGTACAGCATTAAAATTCTGATGCGGAGTTTTAACACTGGTACTGTACTCGTTAACAGCCATACAGCTCAATTCAATCTTTAAATGTGCGATTATTATTCAACTGTAACTGTAGTAAGAGCAATATGGGCGGATATAACGACGTGATCAATAGAAATTCGATTTGTACCAAATGGCCAATGGTTCGACGTTCAATATTGGTGCACTCGTTGCCGTTACCAGTCCATCCGGTGTCGATCAAGTTTATCGGAATATAATATTTTCCCGTTGAAACGAATCGAATAATCAAATTAAACACTATGCCATGCACATTGCGCCATGTCCATAACGAATTAAACTATGCAGTATGCACATCGCACATTTACAAGTTTACGAAACATATGATTACAAATTGGAAATCGCGTATCAAATCAGTAATTTGTCTCCAACATAAAATACCATGGGGTTTTGGGCCACTCTTCTGCCATCCCCTATTTACGCTCGAAAATCCTTACTGGAGTGAATCACGATGATGCGCAGTAATGAATTCCAATTAGCATGCATAACTGCATACTCAATAACACAGTCCAATTTCGCAGCCCGATTAAAGAACTATCACGAAAGAACGAGTATTTGTTCATTCGATTCATAGCAACGATGAGATGGAATTTCTCGACTCGTGCTCGTCATACCGACATGTGCAACGAAGTCACGTTTTTATCGTCTCTCCCATTTCGCGTAATACATAGTGATCATTATTTTCGAACCGTCTACAATTGGCCAACAAGGTTGTGCTGATGATGAAATTGCGGGTATGCCGAATACCCACAATATTCACAGGCATCTTTCGCATACCGAGGTTCGGCACTAATGTATGAAAATTGAACATTGAACATACGACTTCTCTGCTGTTAAATGCCCAGGAACATGGTTAGTCGGAAAAGGTAGCGGCAAAGAGGAAAAGATTCTTAATTTCGCGAAGGCCTGCTGTTGAATTATGTGAACTCAGCAGATATGGTTGTTGCATATATAATAGCATCTTATGAAATACGTCGGAGCCGGAGCTACCCCTCAAATAACTGGCTCCGGCACCAGCTCCGGTAAAAATGCACGGCTCCGGGGCTCCGGCTCCGGGCTCCGGCCCCGGCTCCAAAGCCCTGGTTGTAACCAAGTCACTATAGGCACCGAGTCACAAGTCAATCTCACTTTTATAGTTTTGACTCGAGTCAAGTCGAGTCATTTACAATTCACCACCGAGTCAAGTCAACAATCGGAGGGTCGAGTCCGAGTCCAAGTCATTGTGCTGACTTCTCAGTTTCCTGTTAATGTCTTGTTAAACCCTCTTTTTATAACTCTTTTTGGTGCCATCGAGTGGGTCGCATTTATAATATACTATTTTTCCTCACTTTTAGCAGTTTCTGGTCGCATTTTCAAGTACTAGTACAAATAGACGAAATGCCAATAGTGTGGTTACTTTACTATTCTTCGAAATTACAATGAGATGTTGGTCTTGGCCGTCTGAGTCTCGAGTCATATGACCAGATCAATACTACGTACCATCTATTTCTCTCTTTTCCACTCTCACCTGCAATATGGAATCGTAGTATGGGGAAATGCAAGCACAACATTTTTTGCGCAGAATTCGAACCCTGCAAAACCGTGCGATACGGCTGATCTCATCTGTACCTTTACGTACCAAACTATCGCCCTACTACCGTAAGCACCGAATTTTGCAAGTTGACAAACTATATCGCTTCGAAGTATCAAAAGTCGTTCACAAATATTTTTCCAATAGTTTGCCTCCTGTGTTTGATGTCTTTTTCATGCCTGCTAAAAATGTCCACTCTCATTACACGAGATCCTCGTCTAAAGGAAATATCTATTTACCCCCACCCAATAGCAACCTAACAAAGAGATCTATCGACTACTCGGGACCTATCATCTGGAATGCATTACCACCACATATCCGTGAATTGCCTTATAATAGATTCAAAAAAGCCCTACTTGATCACCTCTTGTCGTTATACTGACACTGTTGCCCTACCTCGCCCAGACATTGCTTCATTGATCATTTGCTACCATCGTTTAATTTTTCTTCTATTTTACTTTTTTAACCAATATTTTTTACAGCCAGACTGTTTAGAGTCAAGTGTACCTGTTTGATGCTGGTGTGATCAGACTAGATGACCTTCACGGTCTTATCGATCATTCCCATCTAATACCGAATACTGTGCTTGTGCAATGCATATTTTCTGTACTACCATCACTGCCGTGTGTTATGTATTTTGGTTGGATGAAAATAAAGACTCTCTCTCTCTCACTCTCTCTCTCTCTTGGTTCGAGTCATGCGAAATGACTCGAGTTCAAATCGAGTCAATTGACAGATTGACTCGAGTCGAGTGATTTCCGTATTTTGAGAAAATGACTCGAGCTGAGTCGAGTCATCTGAAAATCGTGACTCGAGTCATTACAACCCAGACATTTGGCGACGTTTAAAACCTCAATATGTACTTAGCAGAATTGTGGCATTATGTGGCATCGCCATGTATCGTGTACGTACATTAATATAGGCTACCACTTCATTGAAATGTCGGGCTAGAATTAGCAATATGAATTCACGTGACGTCATGAGGTTCACGTTCGCGTTCACACAGAACCTTTCAAAAAGGTTCGCGTTCACACGAACCTGAACCTTTCAGAGGTTCACACCATCCCTACTATTTACTATGTGTGGACACTTCCTACGCAAAGACGAGCAAAGCTAATAGGCTACCTCTGACGTAATAATGACCAGTGGCATTTCAAATGAGACGTTTACGCTCTGAATAACTGGTATAATATCTTCTCTTCCTTGTTCACGAGTCTTCAGTTTATGTCACAGTCCTTGTACAAATAAAAAGTAATCGTTCTTTCACAAAGAAATCGATTAAATATGGGAAGTAGTCGATTACGATTACTTCGGGATTTTTTAGAATGTAATCGATTGCGATTACGATTACTTGAAAATGCTGTAATCGTCGTAATCGATTACGATTACTAATCGCGATTACCCCATGTCTGCTTCGTGTACCATGCATGAGGAGATAGCATATAGTGGTGCAATACCATATATGCTGCATAGGCTACCAACGCCCCAACGGGTTGCGGGTATGAGTCCGACTGAGATCCACTCGACAATCACTTCCTTGGGGCACTGCGCTCTAAAAATGATGTGGTCTCAAATTGAAGGGCAAAACGAAAAAAAAATTGGCCGCAGCCATTCCCTTTCAGAACGCCACCGTAATGGAGCTGCAATTTATTGAAATTTCTGCAGGACCTTCACGCTCCAGCTGTCGCGGTTTCGCGTCATTCCTTAACCAGTTAGATGGCTCGATGTCTGTGTCGTCGCACTTGCTCGATGTGATTAGGCAGTCACACAGAGAACGAACTTTAGATAGTTGTTGACATATTTCTTTTATAACATCGGCAGACTACGCCAGTGCTCTTCAACCTTTTTCGGAGTGGTACACCCTTTTAACGTTTGCTCAAAACTCGTACACCCCTGTTCATTAGGGGTCTTCAAAAATGACTTTTTTTCTCAAATCGTACTGGCTACTTGATAAAATTGTTAGGTTACCTAATTTAAGCCTACACACCAAACTTGGTTCGATTCCAACCAGTACGGGAAAAATAAATACCGAAAAATTTGAAATTTTTCTGTTCACCCGATGAAAGTATTAGGTTGTCTATAAAAACGATGTTCTTCCAATTTGGTTCAATTCCAACCAGTAGAAGCGGAGTTATTGCCGTCAAAAATTTGGATTTGAATAAAATAGTATTTGGTCTCAGAGTCTATTCGCCGCCAGTTAGGCCGCCTGTCACGCAAATTGGAATTTATTTCGTGTCAGCCCCAAAACAGCATGACATTACGAACGATAATCAACCTCAATGTAACAGTATTGGGGAGAGAATAGGTAAAGCTACTGCTGCAGAAGCGGTGATTCAGATCAGCGATGATAGCAGGCGCACCAGCCTACTGCGTATCAGGCCTGCCCCACACCACCCACAGTCGACAGAAGCACATGGGCTGCATGAGATGTCAGTAACCTCAGATCCTATGTCGCTATACACAGTCTATTGTCGCTAATTTGAATCACTAGTAACAAAATATTAAATTACAAATGTATGGCGAAATATTGGACATAACATCGGCATTTTAAAACAAAAGGGTTTCGATTTCATCATGGATGCTGTTTCGACCCTGGCTGGCTACGTCACTTTTTTATTTTCATTGCGGTATTTATTAACGTCGGGTATGAAGTACCGATTCAAGAAGTCTGAGCTATCGCGGCGGTTTCCTCAAAAATCACTAAAAGACAAATGACTAGCTGAACACATGTTTGTTAACTGCCTACTTTCCAACACCAAACGGAGCCATTGGTCTATTACCGACGGCTAAATGATTACGGGAGATTTGTGCTTATGACATCACAATCAAACGGTGTACTGTATTACACTTGAGATAACATCGTACCATGCTCACAGGGCCGTAACAGCACTTCCTCAGCCCCCCCCCAATCGTTGGCCTAGGGCCCCCCATGGGGTGATAAACCTAACTTATGGGGGGTTTCGCCCCCCAGACCCTCCCTTGGCTATCCGCTTTTTGATGCTATTTCACATCTCCACTGGGTGTACGTTATGTGAGACCGCTTTTCCCGCCCAGACGCGCGAAGCGCGAAAAATTTTAGTAATTCAAGAATATAATCGGGCAATATGATCGGGAATTAGATATATATTGCTATCAATTTTGAACCTCTCTCTGCTCACGTAATCAGATTTACCGGTGGAGCTGAGCGAAGTCTGTTTTAAAATTGTAGGACATCCCAATAATAATTAGACATCTTCGGGCGTATACCCGTTGGCAGGAACGAAACAGCACTTCGTCAGCCCCCCCCCCACAAAAACTTGGGTTTTGGGTTCTCATAGGTGATAAACCGACCCCTCATCACAGTGTTCGCTTTTGCCGAGAAATTTGCTGCACTGTTTAGTGTGCCAGCTCGGATCACGAAAATTTTCGATAATTCATGATACAATCGGCCAATAAGATTGCATTGCATATATATTGCTATCAATATCTTGTCCTCTCTGCTCATGTTATCAGATTTACCGGAAACTGTAGGGCCCATAAATAATAATTAAACATTTTCGGGTGGGCGGACCCGTTGGTATGACTTCGTTACATGATTTTATTTCGTGACCTCCTGTCTGCTATATCAAAAATATAGAATTGCTCTAACGTACTAAACTAAAAGACGCACACGATTTCAAATTGGTATTTCTTCACTGGCATATATTTTTTCTTGCTGGATGGTATTTGTCTTCTGAGGTTCAGATTGCCAAGACAGGAACATATGGCGCCAGTCATTTAGGCGCCTATGGACAATTAAACCTATTATTTGGTATAAATAACGAAGTTTTCGGTCTGCGTAAGGGCAGTCCGTTTCGGCCAAGCTTTTCGCGCTGCCGATCGTTCTGGCACACTTCTTGGAGTCGCATGTAATAAGTACTAAATCATTATATATCTTGGTGCGTGGTGGCGTGTTAATGGCCAACGCCGATATGTCCATTTCTATAAATGTTGCGTGTTTTTCTTGGGGGAAGAGTACCAAATAATGAACATAATTGGCAACTTTAAATTTTGGAAAAAATTGCATAAATTTTCAAAAAATACGCTATAATTTATGTTAATTCACGAAATAATTTGGGCCCCCTTTCGAGCTCACCCCCTCCCCAATTGGGGGGTTTGGGGTGTGGCATTTACGGTGCTGCATGGTCATTAACTTGTGCGTCAACCTGTCCTGACCCAGAAACCTGCCTTTGTGATAGCTAGCCATCGGCTCATTGTAATTCGGATCTGGTACACCCCTGTACACCCCATCCGAGTGGTACACCCTTTGCAAATTCTGGTACACCCTAGGGTGTACGACCACCCCGGTTGAAGAGCACTGGACTACGCTACAGTTCTCTTGTTTTTCTAACTTTGTATATTTTCTGTGTGACGTCATAATTAGCAATATACATTGTTGTTGAACAATGAACATAGCTTTTCGTATTCTCGCATGATTGCTGACGATATCCCCTGACGAGGGTCAGCCGAAAAGCTTCGAGAATAAATATGAATATTTTATTGAAATGTGTTAAAATAACATCACATCCTACAATTTCCTCTACACCCCCATTATCGGAATTACCCAAAATCCATACATAATATATATTGCAATATTGGCTCGATTGGACTCACTGGAGTATGACATCGGATAACGCATTATTTCCTTTTTGTCCATTCGCATTTTGCAAGTCTGAGTGTCTATATAAGATTGGTGAAGTAGTAGTCATTAATCAGACTACAGTACACAGATAGTAAGACGTGTGACTCATGAGATGTGTCATCTTTATGTTCATCGCATGGGTTCCGGACTGGCCCAGCAGTCCATTGAGTATATGAGGGCCCAAATGTTTGGAATGGCGTGCCCGATCATGTCAAGGAGCTGCCTCAGCATGAATTTAGAACCCAATACCTGGATTACCTTTTTTCAAATTACAATAACATATGAGAGAATGTACCCGTTAATTTATATATTATACATCCATTTATTGATATCATATTGCTTTACCTGGTGTGTTACCGTGGTTGCTGTCTTTGTTATATATTTGTGATTATTATTTTCTTCTATGTTGCAGACTGTCCTCTGTTATATTTATTTATATGAATACATTTGATCACTTCACTGCCATGGAGGTGACGAGTAACTAGGCCTTTATTGGCCATATCGTCACCTCCAGTCAACTTTTATGTTTGACGAAGCAATAAATGTCTGTCTGTTTGTCTGTCTGTCTGTCTGTCTGTCTGTCTGTCTGTCTGTCTGTCTTATCCAGTGGTGGTCAGTAACGAAGTTCTTCTACTTTTTGAAATACTTGAAGTAGATTTTGCCTACTCGCACTACTTATTAAGTAGTTATGATTTTAGACTACTTCTACTTCTCCTTGACAGTTTTCAGTTTTATTGGCAAAATAGGCGTAGAATGCCAACTTACTTACTTACTTGTGAACCAACACTACTACTTCTACTTAAGTAGAAATTACGGCGTTACTTCTACTTCTACTTGAGTAGCGACGTTGACTACTTTGACCACCTCTGGTCTTATCACATAACGTATTAACAAAACACGTTGGTATATTTAAAATGTATCTGTGTCTAGGTTTGTTACAGTAAGAGTAAGGAGCCATATTCGGCCTCGTTATTTTGGAGATACGACGGATGCAACGCATCGGATAACGAAAACTGTGTGATCCCACCGGGATATGTTAGCCTGTTGTGCAGGCCAAATATGTTACAGTGAACCAAGTAAAATAACGTGGTATATGTCAAGTCAAGTAATAAATCAGTATAGTTTATGACGTCACAAGTTTTATGCTGATTTTGCTTTCTTGCTGCCACCGGTGGGTGTCTGATTTCAAAGACTACTCCATGTCTTTTCATTGCATCGCAATTTTGTGGTGTATTGAACTGTTGAAAATTGCTAGAAAACCGAACCGAACCTTGTCGCAGTATAGATTACTAACCTACGGTATGTTAGCAATAATATAGTCGCAGCGAACGATATGATGTTTAAATTTGTTTACATTCGATATCGTAATCCGTGTAATTTTGATCATCGATGTTACGATTACTGGAAGAGACAGGTATTTCACAAAAATGCTCACTACTAAGGTTATGACTACCACTACGAAATATGCAATACCATCCATTCATAAACTACTAAGCAAAATCATATGTCTTGTAACATCGTCCATAAACTGATATCGTGGAAGTGGGAAGGGCTTGTGATCTAATACCGGGACGAATTAGATCCGTTGTACAGGTATAGGTGATTTATTTGAGAATTCGGAAAGAAGATGAACTTTTGTTACCGTGAATAGCCAGAGCCCCGAAGGGACAAGGATGTGTGTCTAACAAATCACTGCTCAAAAGATTCGGTGTCCTGAACAAAAAAGATATGGGGAAACTAGAAATTGCAAAGTTTATGTATCAGTTCCACTGCGGCCACTGCTCCGAGAATTTCGATGACTTCTTTACCTCGATATCAACTACGGTCCACGTCGTCCAACTATCATATGGTGCACAAAAAAAATCATCGGTCTATCACATCTGCCAGACCTGAAGTGTGGAACAGTATCTCGCCGGCTATCCGACAGTCGTCGAGCATGTCCACATTCAAGTCGAAATACAAGCAACTTCTACTGAATGAATTCTAGTCAGCTCTCAACAGTTATCGGACCCCGACCTGGCATATCGACCTCGCCTTCCATCACTTGCCCCTTGATTTCATCGCTTGCCATTTTATAGTATCTACATTTGCTTTCATTCAATGTGTAATTGTGCAATGTGCATGCCTCCTCTGTACATCGCTTAGGCCCAGGTGGGTGTCTGATCCTAAAGACTACTCCTAGTCGTTTCGGCATCTTCCTATCATTCATTGTATTGCAGTCGTCTGATGTTTTGAACTGATGAAATTGTATGAATAAATTTGAACTTGAATAAAAGATATTCGGAAGATGGTGACATGGGCGTGTGTTGTTGGCTCCCAAGACAGTCACCGGTCTGCCGATTTCCAGCGACCATGCGGGCCGACAACAGGTACAGACAGCAAAGAAAGTAGAAGGAAATTATACGGCCTTCGCAAGCACGAGTTATTTTGTCGGAGGATTATAGTTTAGCTACTTTTTACTCGTCGTGGCAAGCTTGAAACGATAGCTCGACCGATCTATCGGCATGCTGATATTCTCCTTGCTCTAACCATTTATGCTACTATAAAATGGAGATTCTATCGCTCCATTGCTATGAACCATTATGTTACCGGTCCGGTATTCACTTTCACTCACAGAAGTATATTCACAGCTTCTTGGAGGTACAGAACTTCAATTTACTTGCCCTAGTGATTAACCTTTTAGTTATTCAATTAAATAGTATATATTCATATTGAAATGAACCCGAATATTTTCGGCTGACACTCGTCAGGGGTAATCGTAAGCAACTAGCAGAGGATACGCTGTTCTTTTGAATTCTATACTAGTTGCTGACGATTACCCCTGACGAGTGTCAGCCGAAAATATCCGGGTTCATTTCAGTATGAATATACTATTTAGAAGTATATGCCTGAGTAAATACATGGGCTAATTCAGGGGAAGTCCCAGTAAGTCAAAACATTGCCCGATTCACAATTCATATCATCTGTGTGAACGGTCTTATTTCTATTTGAGTCGGTTATTTTTACCAGTTCACAACATCATAAGATTGCGATAGCATGTAAATATAGGATTGCGTCGAGACGAGTAGACCTAGGACATGATAATAAGAGGCATGCACACTGAGGGCATGTGTTGACAGGTGAAGTAATAGAAACTGCTTGTATTTCAACTTGAAAGTGAACGTGCTCCACGATTGTCGTATAGCTGTCGAGTGTTCCACAGGTGAGGTCTGAGTCTGACTATATATTGTTGAGTTTTCATATAAGTTGTGCTGCCTGAACACAACTAGAGCTCATGAAAAGCTACCTTACTGGGAATATCAAATGGTTTCGATATCCAACACTTTGTCCTCCCCCCACCTTGTTACCTGTGGTGTTCCGCAAGGCTCTGTTCTTGGACCTGTCCTTTCTACTTTATATGTCAATGATATCTTTGAAACCTCATCATTGAATTTGAATACCACACTCTTCGCTGACGATACTCACCTCCTATCTCACGCACCTACTACCGCAAGCTTGAATGCCGTCACCAGTGATCAAATGCCCAAAGTGCATGAGTGGACGTCCCATAATAGCCTTCGGGTTAACGCTGCGAAATCCCAATTATTGGTCGTGAACTCCTGCGATAACCTAACCGTTGACATCGCTGGCCAACCAATTTCCAACACTAAAAATGCCAAATACCTTGGTGTTTTACTGGATTCGGACATGTCCTGGAAGAGTCACATACAATCACTCAAACCACGACTATCGAAGGTATGTGGTCTATTTCGCCGCCTTAGCTACATTCTGCCAGTCAGCGTGCTGTTAATACTCTTCAACTCTCTATTCCTATCAAAGTTACAATACGGAATTCTTTGTTGGGGTGCTGCCTGCAAGAATACAATCGACCCACTGCAAAAACTTCAACATCGGATCATCCGTATCATTGCCAAAGCCCCACGGGGGCCTGGATGTGCAACTGATAAATCGCTTCTCAAAAGATTTGGTGTTCTAAACTTAGAAGATATGAGGAAGCTAGAAATTGCCAAGTTTATGTATCAGTTCCATTGCGGTCAATGTCCCTCAAATTTCAAGGACTACTTCACCTCGGAGACAAAAGCGCACAAGTACAGCACACGCGCGTCAACGAAGAACAACTATCATATGATCAGGACTGAATACAAGAAAACGCATTGCTCTAACAAGTATGCCGGACCCCAATTGGGGAACAGCATCTCGCCGGCTATCCGACAGTCGTCGAGCATGTCCGCATTCAAGTCGAAATACAAGCAATTTCTTCTAAATCAATACTAGCCAGTCTTCAGGATTACCGGACCACGACCTAACATCGACCTCGCCCTCCGCCACATGCCACCCCATTTTGTCGCTTGCGTCTTATATTCTCTGCATTACTTTTCATTCAGTGTGCATGCCTCTTATTTACTTCGCCTAGGCTAAGGTGGGTGTCTGATCTTAATGGCTACTCCAAGTTGTTTCGACACCCTCCAAGTTGTTTCGACTCCTTCATTGTATCGCAGTCTTGTGATGTTTTGAAACGATGAAAATATTAATAAACCTGACTGACTGACTGACTGAACATAGTGAACATATGGTAGTTGGAAGACTATGGCGAGCGTGTGTTGCTGTTATGTTGTTTGGATTCAGAGGTAAATTAAGCGTTTAATTTTGCGGGGAGACAACAATGGAATAGATACATAGATTTCAAACTTCCTCAAATCTTCTGTGTCTAGAACGGCAAATCTTTTGAGTCGTGAGAGAGGTCGCGAGAGCATCTGAAGGGGGGCGCGAAGCTGTGGTCAACTGAAAAGATTTACCTCCAATTCATGATTATTGCTTTGTGTATAGTCCGAATTTCTTATCTGAGAATTCTCTCATTAACTGTCAACATTCCATGCCATCAAACTATCCGCTGGGATTGCTAGCATTCTGGTTGCATTTTGTGATATGACAATAGGGAGGGGGGGGGGGGGGAGGGGGGCGCCAAATTTTCACTGAAGGTGGCGTGTCTAAAAAAGTTTGAGAACCTCTGGTCTATTGGAATATTAATGTAGCCTACTTTGTACTGTGTAGAAATCGATTCTTGAAATGAGGTATTAAAATGGAAACAAAATTGAATTTATACATCTGTTCAACTATTCCATAGTTCTATAGATGTGAAGTTTAAGATCTCTTGGTAGCCGAGACTGCTAAATGATCTAGAATCGAGGTTATCAAGTGGTGACTTCCAGGGGTCCATCAAGCATTTTATCCAACATCATTATAACAAAGACAAGTTTATGCAACCTTTGCAACTCTTTTTACAGCTTCCTAGATACACAGAATCTGTGTACTATGATGTTTTATACTGTTTGGGGGGATTTTATAGTGGAACTTTTTCCAACTGTACTCTATTTTTCATGCCAATTTTTGCTGCAAATATTGTGCGAAAATGAAAACGAGTGATTTAAAAAACATGTTATAAACTAGAATGGTTCTATTAGTTGTGTTATACTATATTCATATTGAAGTGAACCCGAATATTTTCAGCCTACACGCGTTAGGGGTAATCGTCAGCAACCAACAACCCCTGACGAGTGTCAGCCGAGAATATTCGGGTTCATTTCAATATGAATATACTATTCCATTGTATATTGAAGTTCTGTACCCCCAAGAAGCTGTTCTCTTTGATTTGCAAATGGCTATATGATGGGTTAGCTGCATCTGACTGTTATCTATGACACAGTGGCCTGCAAGCAAAAAGTTCAACTACCCCTGACAAGCACGACGGTGTCCGAACAATATGTAAAATGTAAATAGATCGCTTTATTAGTTCTGTTGTTTAAATTTGAGACAGTTTCCCATTTCACGAACTCCCAGGCCAGACCTCCAAAAATTACATTTTCACTGGGTCACCTTTTCAGATAATTGATTCTGTTAAAGCCGCCAAGAGTGAGTTTTTCTGTAATACCATTGGTTAGGTTTGCAGACTCGAGGGATTTGGCGTGTGGTAGTTGACTTGTTTTAGGGGGGAGTGGGCTATCGCTATGCTGTTTGGCTATTTTTTTTTTGGTGGGGCGGAATTATTCCCGCATTGCGTCATTTTCTTGCTGTGTACTGGAAATAAATGTAAATTGGCGGCCTCGCCAGAATTTCCTTGACATGGCAAAATAACAAATTTGACTACTCTGCAGGAATTAGGTTGTACAACGAAACTTTTCGAGTATCGAATACCGTAACAATTTAACAAAAATTATAATTGCAACTTTTTACTGCAACTTTTATTAAAATGAAGTCCAACTTACTTGCTCTAACCTAATTTGTGATTTAAGTTAACATAGATCACATGAAGTTTGCTTAATAACTAATAATACTTGAGGACTCAGCAGCAGAATCACAATTAAAGTTAATTATTGAGTCAAAACACAAAATCAGAGAGTGACTTGTGATTTGTAACCTCATGTCTTGGTTAAATCCCTGCTTCAATTCTTTGTCAATGCTGGTGCAAAGGTCGTACATGACATGCCTGATACTACCTCAGTGGTTCTCAACCATTTCAACCCAGTGACACCCTCTCAAAGGTAAAAATAGTTAGTGACAAGATTTGACTAGAGGATGACTGACAAAAAAGATACAGAAAAAGGTACCTGTTCTGATAGGGGTTGCCAAAAAAAAATCTACACTTTGAGCCAAACCTCAACATCACTGCGCAATTGCCCGAGCAATGACCTTTTGTTGAGTTATCACCTTCCTAAATGCTACTATATGTGGTCGAGTTGACGCACCACCGCTATTGCTAATGACGCTGGATGCTCCGGTCTCATTCTTGGCAGAAGAGATTCTTCGGATTCTCCCCGCCTACGCTGATGCATGTGCTCACAGCGTCCTTACAATCAAAATCCTGGAGAAAGACCTCAACAAGGACCAATCCAAAAAGAGAATGAAAACAGTGACAAAGGAAGATAAATATTGAGCTGCGTCACATCTGGCATTAGGCTGAGGGGGATGCCAGATTTAGAGACCGTACTTGCTCATTTTGACACCCTCATGAGTCATGTCTGGTCATGACCTTGCATTGTACAATTGTACATTGCGTGTCTTGAGCGGGTAAAATAATCTAATTATGCCACAATCAGAGTTTGGATTCCTTAATTTTTGTTTTCCAACAACCTTGTTAACCATATATTCTCCCGGCAGCCCAATCGGCACCTTAGTGTGCCCCGGAACACTGTTAGAGGACCACTCTATTACTAGAATGAAATACTTCTGTAGAGATATGTGATGCAGACGGACGTTATATAGGTAGAAGCAGGAAATGAAGCGTCTTGCCTCTTTAAGGCTAAGTCGAACTTGTCAATACTGCAACAACAAAAAACCTACAATTTCTAAACTATTCTCAATCCCTAGTCTCATGATGCAGTTGCTATACTGCCTACTAGTGGCAACAATTTCACTCATGTGTGTCTATCCCAGGATTATGCTTCCAACAAGATAAAAGTTAGAGGTACCGATATAGGACTCATAATTTTCCGTATAACAATCACTGACTGGAGGCAAGCCAGTGGAGAAAATCCTAGTTCCACTATTGATGACCAATTCCATCTTAATATCGTGTCGTTAGTCATATATTTACTGCATGTTGACTCTACGTATATGTGTGTGATTTAATATATATATGTTTCACGTAATTATTTATATATGCATCAAACACTCCAAACGGGTGGCGACTGACTCTGAAGGCCTAACGGCCCCTCGTCGTCTCCCAGTCTATTCCGCAATATTTGTTTCGTATACTTCTTTATTTATTGATGTGACGAATAAAAGACTATCTATCTATCTATCTATCTATCTCGTAAAGTGAATCTGAAGTAATTTCTCGATATTTTGTCGAACTATTAATAAAACCACTTTTCCATAATCATCAATATTTAGGAATGAATATCTCGTACTTTTTGCAGATACGAATTGTACCCAACTGAAAGTCACAACACATAGTGAATCTGCGGTAACAATTGAATTTGCGCAAGAGGGCTCATACCAGATCACCTTGCAAGAACGACACAGCAAAAATAGCAAGAATTACAGCAGTGATTCCAGATTTCTTCCGGTACAGATATTTTATTGTTGACTTGAATAGATTTTGAATATTGCTTGATGCTTCTCGCTCTTCGATAATTTACTCCCTACTATGTATGCAAACCAGACATGGGGTAATCGTGATTGGTAATCGCAATCGATTATGACTAGGGCGATTTTTTTTACCTAAAAACCGGAAGATTTTGACCTAAAAAAAATTAATTTCGACCTCATTTATGTAAATTAGGTGTTTTCCCACACAATGTTAAAATTATACTACTTATCGTCATTTCTGGTTGGAACTGTCTCTCATTACGTGAAAAAAACTTTTTTGACTTGAAAACTTGACAAATTTTTAAATAAAAAAATATTTATTTTGACGAAATCTGGTTTATCTAGGCTCCTCGACGCCACCTCATCTGTGTAAGCGATGTCTTACAAAAAGCCTAGAAGTGGGCCGTGCTATATGTCGGCAGTTACGGAATAAAAAATGAAGACTATCTCCCGGGTGTAAATGACCAATGACCATAGTAGTCGACAAACACCATGAATATCAGAAAAAAAATGGAAAAATAGCGTTCAACAGCAGCAGCTGTTGGCTGGCAACACTGAAGTTGTGCGTGCACTGCTGGTGACATGCCATGCTGCTTCATTCTGACGATGCTGCCAACATTACAATTTTCCGTCATGCGTTTCTTAACACGAGAACCAATGCCCATACCTAGCCCACGCAGTCTTGCTTCATTTAAGACAGTGTTTCCCAGCCAGTGGGGGATTTTGAAATTTTTAGGGGCCAATCTGACTTTAGGGTTGTATCGGGAGATAACACGGGGTTCACAAGTTTTTTTTATTACTACTGTAGAACCGGTTCTACAGTAGTAATAAAAAAAACTTGTGAACCCCGTGTTATACAACTAAAGTATCTAGTTCTGAGTACAACGAAATTTATTTCGGACAATTTCGTTGAACGGCTCTCGAGTTATTGCAGTTTGAAAAATGATGATTTTGTGATTACTCAACCATGAAATTTGGCAACAAAAAACCTGTGTATGATTGTAACTGATATAGCTCAGAGGTTACGTAGAGTAAAGGTTTGAATGTTATTTAGCAATAATTGTTGGTACATGTTCTTCACTTACCACGAATTTCCCCACTCCACAGTATTGGGTCAAGGTTCAAAACGCGATTTCAAAATTGGCACATGTTAAAATCGGTGATGCATAACGATATTTTTCAACTTATCTGGTGCAATTCTATTTAAACCAAAATTCACAAGCAAGGTGTCATTTGAAAGCTGTTTCCAACTAGAATGCACGAAACTTAGTTTTATTATTGATATTTGACAGCAACATGGTTAAAAATATAATATGGTGCATAATGCAAAATAGGTTAATTTTTAATTAATTTTAATTATATTAATTCAGTGATCATCTGATTTTGCCATTATTCTACTCCTTTATGATAATGTGTTACAGTAGATAATTATTGCCATGCTCAGAGAGTACTTTTATTTATTGCATGTGCATTATGCTTGCAAGGGTGCCTCTGGGTTTACCGACTATCAGTAATTCGAGTCTACATCCAAATAATATTTCAATTCGTCTTCACACCCTCTTAGATTTCTCTGAAATATCATGTACAACTAAAGTACCCAATTCTGAGTAGAATGGAATTTAATTAATATAACTTTATTGATCGGTTCTTGAGCAATTGCAGTATGAAAAATGAGGATTTCGTGCTTACTCAACCATGAAATTTGCGTATAATTATAATTGCTAAAATCATTACTTATACAGGCTGCAGGTAGTAATGCTGGTAAGCAATGATTGGATGTACATGTTCTTCACTCACTAGGAATTCCCCTCCGCATTACAGAATCAAGGTTCAAATCTTGATTTGAAAATTGACATACCAGTATGTTAAAATCAGTGATGCGTGACGATATTTCTGAACTCTCTGGCACGACTCTATTTAACTCAAAATTCATAAGTAAGGTGTCATATGAAAGCTGTTACCAATTAGAATCCATCAGAATTGGTTATGAATTGAATATAAGACAGGAACACGGTTAAAAATATACTTTGACACTTTATGCAGAACAGGTCATGCACTATTTAGAGCGCATCTTTTAAATGAAGTTTTAGACAAGTGGAAGTCAAATATCACATGCAATACCAATTCAGCAACGTTCTACTCTTTCCAAGCTACCCAACCGTTAAACAGCAGGCAAAAATTAACGCAGTGTTACAACAACGGAAAGGGACGACCTGATTTCTTTCGATCTTGTTACTGTCTAAAGAACAGTACACCTAGCGTTAAATAATATATATATACAGAAGTAGCCCGTGGTACTCTACCAAAGTGTTTTGCGGTCCACATTCGACTTAGTTTGGGCATATATTGCTCGGTCAACAAATGGTTGTGCGTTGAAAAGCACCTTTTTTAGTCACTGGACGACTTTTTCTAATATGGAGGAATTTAAGCTCGATAGCTCTAAAGGGGTCCACAAGACGAAAAAGGTTGGGAACCACTGAGTTAGGATATTGCGGTACGTTGAGCACAGCACCATGTCATTTGACCGTTTATGATTCACAATGAGCCGACAATGGGCGACGGTAGGTCTATAAAGTAGGCTACAAGCTGTAAAATGATGAGTTCATCGACAGTTAGGGTTGCATTTAAAACAAAAAATCAATTCAAATAAACATGTTTAAAACAAGGCCCTTGTTTAAAACTTGTTTTCATTGTTTTTTTGATTTTTTTTCTTTGAAGCCATGACCTCACAAATATTCATTTGTTACGTCATAGTGGATTGATATTGAAAATATAGGTAAATATAGCTCCTTTTGAACTGACTATTTTGAGGGTTCCAACCATCCCATATCGTGTACATCGGCTGTATCGGGTGGTGATCGTCCGTAGGTTCATACAACATGTCTTTTGGAAAATCTTTACACAATTGTGGCATAATTATACAACTTAAAAACACATTAAAAAAAAAAAGACTCCTGTCTAAAACACTGTTTAAAACATGTTTTGAACAAAGTGTTATAAACAACCATTTGTTTTAAATACAACCCTACCGAGCGTGCAAACATCTGATACAAACGAAATGCAGGTTGCAAAAAAATTTTGAGTTTGTAATCAATTTTGAGAATATTTTGACCTATCGCTACAATTTTGACAAAATATGACTTATTTTAACATGTCACAAAAAGATCGCCTTAATTATGACGATTAATAGATTTTCAAGTAATCGTTATCGCAATCGATGACATTCGAAAAAATCCAAAGCAATCGTGATCGACTATTTTTCACATACCTAATCGATTTCATCGTGAAAGAACGATTCCTTTTTATTGTACGATGAGTTTGACATGAACAGAACTGTGAACATTCTTGCACAATCAAGAGTGGGTTATTATATCAGTTTATTGATGGCTGAATTAAACGTCTGATTTTCAGATGCCACTGGCCATTAGTATGTCACGAGTATTGGCTTTGCTCGTCATTACGTTACAAATTATGCACACGTAGTCAATAGATATTCGATGTATATGTAGTTGTTTGATTATAACTTGTAAGAACACCCGCCGTGACTTATATCAGGTTATCAATACACTCAGAAGCCACTACTCTCACAGCACAATCACAATCACAACTTTGCCTAGTTTGCCGTGTCGCAGTTTTTTGATGTTAATCTTAATTCGTCACTCTTCTCATTCGCTCTTTCTTGCTCTTGTCTTGATTTTCATTCTTCGTTGATTCTTTTTTTCTGGGCTTTTTTGTCGTCATAAGAACACAGACACGGGGTACGAGGAGCCCAGAATAACCTCCGACACCGGAACTTGAATCCATTCCCCCTGCGTAAGCGCCGCAGACGCTCACCACTACGCTATCTCTCCCGTTGTATATGTAAAAACTCTCTTCAACACACATTACAGATCATTGACGGTCTTCTGCCCGATACTTTGTATGACATTACAACCCCCTCAATGGATACCAGAGGTTGCGTGGCGCGTACATGTGAGTTCGTTGACAGTTATATATTTCGTTATATCAGTCTCCAGCACTAAACTGCCAATGATACCTGCTAGGAACACACCGTTTTAATAATGAGGTGATAAATTCGCAGTGATCCACTTGTTCAGAGAAAGTGAAGTAAAGTTAAGAAGTTGCCGTTGTTTCAGAAGAAACGTCATGAATTTCAAACCATTTCATCAATTCAGACCCTGCACCGATCAAAGTCATTGTGGGCAGTGATCCACTACCGACCGCGGCTATCGTTTTCGTTGGTTCCAATCCACGTATTACACAATGGGAATTTCAAGTTCGAGGCCCAAACAATGATATCGATACGCGTCTAAGCTGGACGACCACAGAAAACATACTTTATGGATTCAGGTTGAGTGTTCCTTATCGTTATATACGTTGACATTTAGTAGTGCTGATTAGGGAGAGTCAAGATGGTTGAAGCATAGTTACCTGTTTCAAATCGAGTAGAAGTAGAAGTATCATTGTGATATCCTACCCAATTGCACGTTGTTGACTGGCTACAGCAACTTCATCTAACTGGATGTTGATATTGGGTGTTTGTCAGCAATGTTACCTCTAAGCTGCGCGTGTGCGCAATTGCGTAGTGCTGCGTAGTGCCGAAGTCATGACCTTTTTTCCGTCGTTACGCACTGTTGTCCAAGGGACCGCGCAGTGAGTTGGTGAGTGCGAGCAGAATCGTGAAGAATTAGACGGAACATTGTTTGTCAGATAGGCTACTCTGGTAGGGTATGTGATCAAATAATTTCTCTTTCAAAGAGCAGGTTGAGATGGAGTCAGCTCTTCTTGAATTGGATTGATAAATTGCATTTGTGACTTAACCTGGTTAGACTGAGTGATCATAACTTTTCGATTAGAAACCAAAGATTTGTTTACAAAACGATACAATGAAATCCCCAGATTCATAGCAATGGATGCTTTCCTTTCGCAATCAACTTTGGGCTATACACGCAATCATCGTAATGTTTCTTGTAGGGGTTGTGACATCGGATCAGTGATTTTAGTTTCAGGAAATTTTTGCGCTTGATGTCCTTCATTGCCATTGACGGGCCTGCGGATCGGGAGACCAGTGCTGTCACCACTGATCTTTGGTGGCGGGATAAGTATTAATAGATTGAAATTTCATCTACAGTATTGGCACCCCGTGTTATCCCTTGGTTCCGAACACAAAATACGGAATCCGGGCAAGACCTACAATGATCTCTGACGAATTAGTGAGCGGAATTGACTTCGGAGAGTGGACAGATTTCACAACAGGTGAAATGTTCTTATTTTGAGTACCGTAAATGACTATCATCATTTTGCTGCACTGTGTGATGAGGCTGGAAGGTTGGAATGAAAGTACTAGTTTATTACCCTGCGGGGGTTTCAGTGCAAATAAATAAAAATTTTCGAATTAGTGTCACTAATCAGAAATTCTAATTGAATTAGGTCTCATTTTTATACTAAAAGAAAATCTCGGCATCACATACATAATATGTTTTGTAGGCGATTTAGGTATCGGCTTAAAATTCTGTTTTGCATTTAACCCACAAAACCCTGGAACTTAACAATACTTGTACTTTTCGATGGAGCATATTTAAATTATTATTTGTGACGACGACGAATCATGAATCGGCTATGGAGATTAGCACAAGTGCACCCCACGAATGTGGTGCCGTGCCGATTGTGGCTCTTTACGCGAATACCAGACCTGAACATTTGCTATTTTGGGAAGGACTTTCAAACATCTGTACTACGGTTACAGAGGTAATAGGCAGTCTTCAATTTTGTGGGTCGTATTAGAAACAAGATACTGAGACATGCTGTTTCACCGTGGAAAACTATTAAACGTCATATCTCTACGGATTCATGTTAGTTTTATTACTTACAATTGCATTTTCATGACAATTTTGCTTCCTTTCATTGCTTCTGTCACTTGTCCAACCTTGTCAACTGTTTTGCAGGCACGCCGTCTGTTTTTGGAAGAGTCAACAGACATCTCCGGAGTAGAATAAATGAAGACTTGGAAGAGCTGATAAAAGACGCATATAACAGCCCTTTGATATCATCTGTAAACGTCTTAGAGAGAGAGATGAATCCGGCTGGTTTCGAAACCGTTCACTACGAACTGAAGGTTGTTAATACCTCCTATAGAGAGGTGTTAGACCCTTCGAGTCTGACGAGTCCGGATTTTACCGAGTCATTACTTAACGTTGACGGTAAGACATGCGAAATCTAATTTCTGCTGAACTGAAAATAATCGTATGGCTGCCTGCACGATAGCAACTTTGTTTTAGCAACTCTACAAATTTTCTATCGAGCTCGGCAGATCAGATTGGTCCCGTGTTTTCACCATTATAGAAAAAAATCCACTACAGTGGACTGGTAAATGAGCAATTCTCGGCAGGCAATATTTGACATATATTTCACGATTTTAAAAATGGGGATTCCAAGCTCGTAAAACCATTAGATGTGCCTCTTTTTGACCCTGCAAAGACTTGTCCCAGCTGCCACAAGAATATTGATTTCGGTCATCAGATGGGAGTTGGGTGGCAAATGAAGAATTTATCAAATATCCATAGTATATCATCGAAATGGTCATATATGGCTTGGGAGCCATAGGTTATCCCCCTCCCCCAACCCTAATATCCCCCTCTCCCCCAACCCTAATATATCCCCTTCCCCAACTCTAATATACCCCCTCCACCAACCCTAATATCCACCTTCCCCAACCCCAACTCTAATACTTCCCACCAATCCTAATATCCGTTTCTCCAAAGGCAAAAAAGGCTATTTATTTTGACGTGTTCATGGGAAACATCTGTTGATATCATGGGATAACACTGGCTTGTCATGACCGTAAAACAAAGAAGCGCCAAAACTTGTACTTAAGCACTGTGATAAAGTGGATGCAATTTGTCGTCGACAATATTCGCATCATTCATCAAAGTGCTTGCTCTAACAGTTGCGTTATGTAAGCCTTTTCGCCCGATTTCGCATTAACTTTCAGGAAATAGGGACAAAATTTTGGAAATTAGCCGCACCTGCGAGAAGACTACAGCTGTATGCTCTGTTCGACAGGCCGCATCAACGGAAAGTTTTTCTGGTACGACAATGAAGTGAATTATATCCGTAACAACCGTCATTCCGACGAGTGTTTGAATTCGTCAAATATGGAAGTGTACCTGACGTACACAGCGGAAGATGGAACACACGGCATGACATCGTATATCAACACCACCAGCTGCGAATCTATACCTTTGAATCTGGTTGCGCAAGGTACAGTTCGGCTCGCAACAGCGGTAATATCCCAGTTACAGCTCCAATCTTTCACAGACGGAAGCTTGGAAAACGTGCCGCCAGTTTTTTTTGACACCAATACGGTATACTGGGTTGGCTTGGTGTTTTTCAAGAAGGTACTACCTCGGTTTCGTAGCACCGATGATTTGCTATTCACAAGGACGTACGAATGGTTTGACCGATCAGCGGTAGCAAAAAGATTTCAATTTTATGACAAAGGTGTGTTACATCCGACCCTTCTTTATTGATTGAGAATTATTGTATCGGAGTTTACTCTTAGGTCGTTTCTTATACTTCTAGTTACTATTATTCAACAAATATAAACTATAACATAAGCAAAGGGGTTTTGTGAGTGTCCTTTGATCTGACTCCAGACAGGTCCTTGCGTACCTTGGAAGTATTCTTTCTATTGCCGGACATAGCTTCACCTATGTGAATCACACGGCTAGTTCGACGTACCGCAACCTGTCTTGTAGACATAGACACCAAGTCTACATTTTTCTCACCGCCCCCGTGAGATATAGTGCATATTGAACCAATTTCAAATTAAAATGGGTATACTATTTTAGAATGTGTTGGTTCTTAACCAGAGCCAGTCAAGGGAGATCCCGAGAGGTCAAGACACTAACCCAACTCATGCATATGTTTTACGATGACACCAGGTTTACCATATTTTCAGCACCCAAAAAGAGGCTTTTTTGTCGGCAAGTAAAACGAAAGTAGAATTGATATATTTGAATTTGATCATGTTTACATTTCCTTGGTAGTTACCAGCAAAAGTTTTTCAATTTTCAGATTACCGGTAAGCCCATGAATACTTTCTGGTTCCCTCAACTTTTGCCGAGAAGTAATGATCAGTTTTAATGAGTTTGTGAAATTGTTTACACAAAATATCATTGCAATTATATACAGCAGTCAGCATGGTCGAAGCTGATGCAATTGATAGGTCTGTTAAGTTTGAACTTGTGCTGAAAAAATTGCTTCAAATCCAATCCTCGCATGTTGCGGAACACTAATCTATAGTAATTTATCAGATGTGTAACAATATTGTCTTATTTACATGACTCATTGCAAGTGCGAGGTATCTTCTTTCAGTTGTTAGTTTCTTGGGGGTTCATTACTAGATTACGTTTCGAGATAGTCTGTGTGTTGCAATTGAACCACGGTGAAATTCCTTCATCAAACTTTGCGCTTAGTTGAGTATACAGAATAGAGTCATCAATTTGTTAAAATCAATCATGATAGATTCCGCTATTGACATGTAAACAAACGTGATAACAGCTTTGCCGATTTTTTTGTCCACCTTCAATTGTTAGCTGTGACCTCTCTCTACCCTTTTCTCAAAAGGAATCAGCGATGCCGATTTGGACACCCTAAATGTGCTGTACACTACAAACGATGCTGGGGACTCGGCTGTAGTAACTGTACCGAATGTGCCGAAATCAGTGATGTACGAAGTGCTGGAGAGATCGGTTGCTATTGCAACTCTGAATGATAATGATATCGATGGGTCCGCGAATCTTACGGTGTGTTGCTCATTTTGATTCATGTTTTATCAATCGTATTCATGGCAGCGGTGTGCGAACTGCTTATGGCAAAGTAGAATCGTACATGTACAGCCTGCGAAGAGGTGCTGATTTGTTGTATTTTTGCGTATACTTTTTTAAACACACATCTTCTCATTGTAAGATCGAAGTCTCCAACTTGATCCCAAATGCAAGGAATAATCTGACGCTTAGAGTAACAACCAGAACTCAAAACGGTGGAGCGTCAACGGCTCAAACTCCACTTCTTATCTTCACTGGTAAGCAAGGCGCTACTTTTTTAAAGTTTATTTTCATTGTAGGACATAGCTGTGTAGCTCAATCCAAGTTTGTTTCACTAACATTTTCTGGATTGGGGATGTCAAAGCAATGGCTATGCGGCCGGATCCAGCTCTAGCACATTTCTTTCAACAGTTGAGATTTTAAATAAGATGTACTTCCACATAAATAATCCCTCAAGACAGCAAATATCCAACATGTCCATATGATGTGCCAAATTATGACCGTCTGATGGCAATATTGCATTTTAACTGTAGTCAACATTTGTACCAAGTACGTGACAGTGACACCATATTACCTGATGAAAGTAGTTCACCACAGATTGAAGTTTTCAGGAAAAATAGACCGAAAGGTAGTTATCCACCGAGAACGCCAATTGTCAACCATTGCATGCAAGTTACATTGTGCAAGCACACAGCTAACTTCTGACTGAAATGGTCCATGACCTTACAAAAGTCATCTATTCTATCCATCATATGTGCACCTCTAAAGTATGTCAGTTGTGGTAAATGATTTCATCTCATCTCCCTCTTCCTTTAGTATAGTGAGTTGGCTCATCGTAGCGATTTAGTAACCTTTTTCATGCTGTGACTCAAAATCGTATACCAGGATACCTAAATGGGGATTTAGCAATGTGGAAGCAAATTCGTCTGGCAAGATTTCACAACACATTTGTAGGGCCAATCGCAACACAATTAAAAGAAAGGGAGCGCAGAAATGTGCCGACTTATATATTGTAGTGAAGTGACCCGGTGGTAACACCACTGTTTCAATGGTTTATAATTGTATTCAGGAGGCAAATGATTTTATGTTTACAACTCCCTTGATTGTGAACAAAGTTGCTGATAGAATAGAGCCCCATGAACAGTAATACTATAATTATGATGATGTATCCCATTGCAAAACAGCCTATGGATTTGGATAAGCACTTTGGCACCATTTGACTAGTCTAGTCCGCGAGCGATCAAGAGATTTGAATCAGGCCCGCGACAGAACTTCAGTTTAACCACCCTGTTTTAGGGCATAGTTCCCTGGTCCCCTAATAGCCTTGGAGGTGATTGTATCGTAGATGAGAAATTGAGGCTCAAGACTATCACCGATTTAGTGACCGATTGAGAATTTTGCAAATATTGATCATATGATATTGGATTTTTCGTGCAATCTCTTTGTGCTTTATGGAATGCGTATTCGAAAACAAGTAAATTATATTCAATCTTCATATTGCCGCACCCTGTGCCACGGTAGAGCTATTTCATGATGATCGGTCCACACCACATAGATGACCAGTTGATGACTCTTTCACAAAATCCCATCAGTAAAAATAAGTGGTGCTTGGTACACTTCCAGTGCGGGGAAAGTGATTGATTAATAATATATATGACATAATAAAAAATAGAACAATGTCATTAATAAAATAGCCATTATCGTTCTTTCGGTGGCGTTTGCTTGGGAAACAATTAAGATTGTGCTCTCGGCAAGGCTGGTCCGCTGGAGTGGATCCATTTTGAAAAGTCGTGGGGATTTATTCCCATGTATTGCCATTAATAACTAATGTCTGACATCACCAATGCGGAGTTGTCACATGGCGGAAGACTGGATTGATGAAGTTCAAATAGCTGTGTCGTTCGTAGGACTATTATTTCGCAACCCAACTCCGCTGATGACGGCAGGCTTATAAAACGAATGGGAGTGATCAAATTTACACTGATGTTCTTACACAACGATGTTCGAGCAGTTTCATAAATTCTATTCATGAGATGCTCAAGATCACATAACCACAGAATACAGTCGAATAAATTCATACTTACCGGTATTACCCAAAGTTCCAAACCTTTTCAAATTTCCGAAAATAAGGATAGCTTTTATGAAGCAACGGTTTACACTGTTCGGTAGGTTCATACATGCGAAACCTGGTGCATCATTGATAGTTTGAAAATGTTAAAATGTGATGTGCATGAGAAATAATAAATTATTTTGATCTTGCTCAATACTTCACAAATGAAACTGATGTCCTCATTGATTACATTGTGAAATATTCGCCATAGCACTGGCTGCTAGAATAGAACTTGTAGCATATTGATGATAGTATTTGCTGGGTCACACAGTTAATCATACATGCAACGTATCCAGTACGGATGTTCGTAGGACGAAGAAGATTTCTGTTCATTAATTCATATTCTTAACTTTTCGTCGGTATATTTGTCAAAACTTTCATACGACATTAAAATATTGAATTCCATTTTCGGTACGGTCCCTGGAATAGGGACGTGTATGTGTATGTGTAGCTAGAGCAGATAGCATGTTCGGTACAGTGAGTATGTTTTCCGCTATCATTTCTTCATTTGCAGGCTTTTATCGGCTCATTCGAATGCACTATGTTCATTCCATTATATCGGAAGCCTAACATTTCTTATCCATGACAGGGATATCTAGAACTCTAGATATCTAGAAGCTCTAGATATCCCTGATTCATGATCGTTTGTTTTCGTTTAGACATCGACGAATGTTCGAATGGAATGCACAACTGTGATGACAACGCCGATTGCATAAACACTGGGGGATCGTTCTATTGTGTATGTAGAACCGGGTACACAGGAAATGGAACCACATGCGAGGGTATTTTGCTGTTTCTGTCTACATCTGCTGTAGCCTGCTATCCTGCTCTGCTAGAGCTGGAATGCAGATTTAGTGATTGATCAGTGAACTCCTGCTCAATGGTCCTAGTCTAAATTTGAGGACAGTAGAGCAATCAGAATTCCCAGGTCTCTGATCATGAAGATATCCCTTCTCAAACAATTAAATGTGCTGTTATTTATATGGTCCATATGTTGTATGCAATTTGCTAACATGCCTTTTCATGCCGTCTTCATTCATATAGACTACTTGCTAACTTTCCTCTTCCTAATTCTGAACCTTTTCTTGTTACATATCTACTACTGAATAAAGAGTACATATTTTCATTCAGACGACAATGAATGCATGACGGGATCAGACAACTGCCATGTCCACGCCAATTGCAATAACACTGAAGGATCATTCAGTTGTGTTTGTAAAACCGGTTACTCAGGAAATGGAACCACATGCGAGGGTATATTGCTTTTTCAGTATAACCTTGCTGTAACATGGTAAACAGGCGCGTAACCAGCAGAAAAAATGATTGATGTTTGAAAAATGTATGAGGATTGAAAATTTTTCCAATTGTCCAAGGTAACTTCAGCGTAGTGGGGTAGTGGGTCTGCCATTGTGCGCGCGTCAAGAGATATCAATCGGTCTATTTTCTGTTAAAATGAATGCACAACAATGGCAGGTCTTCGTACACTGTGCGCTGTTGAGACTTGCTACACGTTGCAATTGCAAGTGAGATAAATTCACTGCAACATGTCTGATATTCTTATGACTATTGAGTGTGTTAAGAAGGACAATGAAACAGTTACGGTACGTACTCTTGTTTCGATACGCGAGAGAAAGCATGACAAAAAGTCATCGTATTTTTCGGTCCAATAGCAATATCCTGCTACAAATTGCTGGATTGCAAACAAGATAAGAAATATTTGATATAGAATTGGGATTTGAAAGGAGAAGGCTCCAATATAGAAAAAGGAGGGGTTCAACCATCAAAACCCCCTCTCCGAGTACGCCACTGTCTGTAAAATATTCAACTGGAGCTGGAATGCTGAATTTAGCAAATGAGCAAATTTTTTCAAACACTAGTTCTCAACCTTTTTCAGCTCGCGGACCGGTAAAATTTCAAAAGGTATTTGGCGGACCGGTGGACCTTAAAAAATTGAAATCAACCTTTTTGCTATTAACGGCAGTATTTCGATTACCTCTACGGCCTACGGCCACATTCTCAGGACATATAGTCCAAATGAACTAACTGGATATCAAATACCAATGTTAAACCCGCCATGTCCATTTCTGATGAATTCCCAACTAATCTACTTTTTCATATCATCTTAGTACATGCATCGAAATCGCTACATAGTTGTCACGTTACGAACATTGACCGGGACGAGGTATGTTCGCGCCAAGCGTGGAAATCTTTTCAGATTCACGAAGGAATTTCGTCATTATACTCGTAGTTTCATATCTTAATACCAAATACTTATCCTTTCTCAACCAAAGTGGTCAGATTCATCAGTAGAATTGATGGAGGGACTATTTTTGAGAATTTAGAGTAGATGATGCATCTTCCGTTAGGCCAATTGTTAGTATAGTCACTTTGTGGCGTGTTGTTATTTCTTGACCTCGGGAACGAATGGCCGTATTGATTGTGAGGTTTAACCAGTCAACTCGTACTTATCGAGTCGCTCACAAGTTGTCACCGGAACAACCTTTGCATAAACGCCTCGAAATCGCAATTGTCGACAGTAAATTCAAAAATAACCTAACCGTTAATATCGCTGGTCAGCCCGTTTCCAACACAGATAATGCCAAATATCTCGGAGTTTTACTGGACTCGAACATGTCCTGGAAGAGTCATATTCAGTCCCTGGAAACTAAATTATCAACGAAGTGCGGCCTGTTCTACAGCCTTGGGCGCTTCATGCCAGCATGGGTTCTTCTGATACTCTTTAAATCCTTAATCCAATCGAAGTTACATTATGGCATCCTCTGTTGGGGGGCTGCCAGTAAAACTGCACTCAAGCCACTGCAGAAACTACAGCATAAAGTACTCCGAATCATAGCTAGGGTCCCAAAGGGTCCTGGCTGCCCATCCAATAAGTCGCTGCTGAAGAGATTCGGCGTCCTAAACATAGAAGATATGCGGGAACTAGAAATCGCCAAGTTTATGTATCAGTTTCACTGCGGTCGTTGCCCCGAATATTTCAATGACTTCTTTACCTTGGAATCAAAAGCGCACAAGTACAACACACGCGCGTCCACGTCGTCCAAATATCATATGATCGACCGTAAAGATCATCGCTCCATCAAATATGCCGGACCTGATGTGTGGAACAGTATCCGGCCGGCCATCCGACAGTCGACGAGCATCTCCACATTCAAGTCGAAATACAAGCAATTACTACTAAATAAATACAGTGCATCCTCAAGATTACCGGACCACAACTGACCTATCGATCTCGCTTCCCATGACAAGCCGCCCTATTTCTTGTCGCATTCTTTTTCTATACTATCTTCTTTACTTTCATTCAGTGTGCATGCCTCCTCTTTACATCGCCTAGGCCAAGGTGGGTGTCAGATTCCATAGACTACTCCTTGTCGCTTCGACATCTTCCTGTCTTTTCATTGTATCGCATTTTTGTGGTGTATTGAACTGATAAAATTGCTAATAAACCAATGATGATGATGAAGACAGCAGTCAAATCAAGCATGTTTCCGGGCATAATCTTACCTCACAAAGTTTCGTATCAGTTAAAAATTTGACGTTTAATTCATTTTACCAATAGACATTCGGACAAGCCTTCAACATCTTGCATCTTGAAATTAAGTTATAAAATCTTAATATACCTCGCGGACCGGCAGAAAAGTCGTCGCGGACCGGCACCGGTTCGCGGACCAGCGGTTGAGAACCACTGTTTTCAAAGACTACTCAAAGTCGTTTGGACAAAGACACCTTCCGTCATTTCATTGTATAATATTCTTGTGGTGTATTGATCTGATCAAATTGTTAATAAACTGAACTGAGCTCAACGGTATAAAGTTGAAGAGAGTCCCTATCTTGAACACCTTCTCAGATATCTGAACATGAAGAAATATCTTTTTGAGTGGTTGGATGCGCTTCCTAGGTTTTGCATGGTCCAAATATTGCGCAATATGCTAATACGCCTTTTAGTCTCATCTTGGTGTGTCCATTCATTATAATTCATAAGCTTTATTTTTTCCTCATCTAATCATTGAATATATATTCATTCAGACGAGGATGAATGTTCGAACGGATCAGATAACTGCGATATCAACGCCAATTGCACTAACACTGAGGGATCATTCATTTGTGTTTGTATACCTGGGTACACGGGAAATGGAACAACATGCGAAGGTATTTTGCTTCTTCAGTATCAACCTGATGTAGACTTGTAAACTATTTAGCTGGAGCCGGATTGCAGCGTTCCGTGATTGAACACCTACAGGCCTCTATGGTCGTAGTCTTAAATTGAAGAGAGTCAAATGATCGGACCACTTCTAAGATCTCTGAACCTTCAGATATATATTTTTGAATGAGTGAATGCGTTTTTTTCTTGTCAGACGAATACATGCCATCGTTTCTATTGTTAATATGTTCAATCCATTATGCCAATACGCCCTTACATGTCACCTTGATCTGGCTATTCATACGCCACTTATTTATTTTCCTTTTTATATTCCTGAAGCTTCACTTGCTCCGTATCTATGATTGAATAATGAATATATATTCATTCAGACGAGGATGAATGTTCGATCGGATCGGACAACTGCGATATCAATGCCATTTGCAATAACACTGTAGGATCATTCAATTGTTCGTGTAATACCGGGTACACGGGAAATGGAACCGCATGCACGGGTATTCTGATTTTTCAGTTTGAACCTGAAACTGCCGTGTAACCTAGTCAGCAGTAGTGTAGTGAATAAACAATTTCGACCCAATATCCCTAGTATAAATTTACGCATGGTTTGTTTCTACTATAGGCTGGCTACCTGTTACGATTTCAAAATATACATTGGTCATCCAAATATCACTCCATATTTTCAAATAGAACTCGAGAATGTGATTTTAGGAGTATTTTTCGAGCTCATTCCATATATGCCTTTAGTTTATTTTTTCTGGTTGCCTACATCACATTTTCGAGGTATCATCGAATTTGGATTTTCATACAAAAAATACACAGCCATCATCCATGACACTTACAAATTTTTAGCATATGATCTACTTTTGACTGGGGTCATAACGGTATCAATCAATCAATCAATCAGGTTTATTAATATTTTCATCGTTTCAAAATATCACAAGACTGCGATACAATGAAAAGATAGGAAGCTGTCGAAACAACTTGGAGTAGCCTTCAAGATCAGACACCCACCTTAGCCTTGGCGAAGTAAAGAAGAGGCATGCACACTGAATGAAAAGTAATGCAGAGAATATAAGACGCAAGCGACAAAATGAGGTGGTATGTGACGGAGGACGAGTCCGATGTTAGGTCGTGGTATATCATTCAGCAGCAGTCCCCTACAACTCCCTCGTTCCAAAAAGCCTCGGTAATGAGCTTCCACTGTCCAAATGTATCTGTGAAATAGTTTGCCTTGTTCATCACTAACTGTCTTCATAATCGTCAGAAGCAATGCCGTTATGAGGCGGAAGGGAAACAGGCGTTTTGTGAATGTTTCTAGACATTATTCTATTCTCAACTTTGCGTGTCTACTTGTGGATACTCTCATTCAACATCAAATCTTCAATTGAATCTCTGGCTGGGTTATCTAATTCATAGATACACACATCATGTCTATTTCTGAGGTCTTGTATAGGCTATTTAAATGCTGCGCTCGCGGTTTGTCTGCACTTGATGTTGTTTTGTTTCTATGACGTCACAATTGGCTGTATGCAATGTAGTTATATGCAAGTTTTTGAAATTCTCTTTATGCCGACGATTACCCCTGAAGAGTTTTGGCTCGAAAAGCTTCGGGTTTTAATATATTTGTAATATGAATATATTATTAAAATGTTTATTTAAATGTACATCTGAAGCCTTATTAATTTTAATATGATTGATTGTATTCATTCAGACATAGATGAATGTTCGGACGGATCAGATAACTGCGATATCAACGCCAATTGCACTAACACTGACGGATCATTCAATTGTGTTTGTAATATTGGATACACAGGAAATGGAACAACATGCGAGGGTATCTTGCCTTTTGAGTCTCAACCTGATGTAGCCTCGTAACCTATGCAGCTTGACCCAGAATGCAGAATTTTGTAATTGAACAACTATAACTCAATGTTCGTTGTCTGGATTCGAAGTTAATAAATTCTTCACAGCAATGAATGTAGTTCTGAAAGCAATGCTCAAGTCCAGTACCGCCAACCATATATTCAAGAAGAATGATTGTGCATGCGCAATATGGATATATCTTTTACAGAGATTGAATCCTTTCTCTTCCCAGAGGAGTATATACCATTATTTCTCCGGTGCACATGGTCTATGCAATATGCTAGCATGCCTTTTCATCACGTCTTGATTTGGCCATTCATGAGTTACTTACCAACTTTCCTCTTTGTAATCCTGAAGCTTTGTTTGTTTGTTATCTATGATCGAATAACGAATATATGTATTCATTCAGATCACGATGAATGTTCGACCGGAACGGACAACTGTGATGACAACGCCAATTGCACTAACACTATAGGATCATTCATTTGTTATTGTAAAACCGGGTACACAGGAAATGGAAGCACTTGCATTGGTAATCTGATTATTTTTAGTCTGAACGTGGAACAGCCATGTAATCGAATCATTGAGAGCGGGAAAATAGTTATTGAGTAACTTAGACTTCACAGTTCTCGTTTAAATTTAGAGAGTCAATTCGTCCCACATCTCTTAAGATTTTGGAACATACATAAGTCAACAAAGTTTCACTCAATAATTTAAACGAGAATGTGAGAATGTGATTTGAGGAGCATTTTTCATTCAAATTACATATCAGCTTTTATTTTTTTTCTGAATATTATCTAATTTGTTTTTTCATGAAAATATGCATCGAGTTTTCATGACACTTAAAAATATTTTTAGCGTATGGTGTAATTTGTACTCGGGCCATCACAGCATATCATCCAACAGCAGTCCACCGTTACTCCCTTATTCCAAAAATCATGGTAATCACCTTCCGCTGTCCAAATGTATTGTTAAATTTTGAATTCAATCGTTGGGCTGGTATCTAATGCAAAGCTACAAATATCTGTAATTGCTCCACTATCATGTCTTCATCTGGAGTCTTGTGTTGGCTATGTAAATGCAGCCTGAAGCCTATTTACATTTCTTATGATTGATTATATTCATTCAGACAAAGATGAATGTGCGGAAGGGTCGGACAACTGCGATGACAACGCCGATTGCGTTAACACTCCAGGATCATTCAATTGTGTTTGTAAAACTGGATACACGGGAAATGGGACAACATGCAAAGGTAGTTTGCTTTTTCAGACTTAAACTAATGTAGCCTTGTATGCTATTCAGCTTTATCTGGAATGGAGGGTTTAGTGCAGGGGTCGCCAACTCAAAACGGTTCGCGGGCCACTTTTCAAAATTTGCCGAGGCCGCGGGCCGCATGACTTGTATATCGATATAAAAACAGGCAACGCTGGTTAACGGCCACGTTTTGATAACTCTATGTCAGTACAACGCTAACATGGGCGACGAGCAAATAATGATTAGTCAATTTATGAATGACCACAAGCATACGTATTATAGCCGCGCGAGGCGCGAAAAATTTCTCATATTTTGACTGTATTTCATCATTAATATTAGTAAATTTTCACATATTACATCAAATATTTATCCTTCATCGGTAGAGTTGATGCATAGGGGGTGTCTAAGAAAATTTAGCAAAGTTATTAATGCTGTTGCTGCATCTTTGAGTGGCCAAATTGTTTATAGTCCCTTTCAGAATTCCAAAAATAATGCAAGCCTCTCATTAATTAGGGAGTCAATTCGTAAATTCAATTTGAATATTGACAACTGCCAACACATCCTATTCAAAATAAGTGACTACGGCCGCATAATTTCCCTTCTACTGCCTCAGATTCACCATCGATGGACTAAAGAATCGATACTGTGATTAGATAGACACTTTACATGCTGGAAAACTATCTCCTCGTAAAGCTTGGTGTTTTGAGGAGCCCGAAGTCGTTTTCTAAGCGTCTCGGTCTGGGCAGTGGTGGGCCATTGCACGTCAAGGCAATATGCTCATTCATATCAGGAAATTTTTCCTCCATGGAATGCTATTACAATCGCCGAAGCCGTAACAGCTAGTAGGATTGAGTAAGATGAGGCATAGGAGAATAGCTCACATTGGATGACAACAACAATATGTCCAAACTGAAATCATCAGCATTTCAAAATGCTTTACTAAGCGTTTTTCCGAAAATTCAAATCAGGTCGCGGGCCGCAAAATATGCATGCAGCCCGCGGGCCGCGTGTTGGTGACCCCTGGTTTAGTGATACACTATCGTCAATTCAATGGTCGCAGCCTGAATTTGAAAAAAGACGAATGATCGCACATCTTCTCAAATCCGTGAAAATATCGATATATCTTTTGGAAAGATTGAATGTCTCTTTTCTCTTCTTAGACGAGTGTATGCCATTATTTCTTTGGTGTATATTAAGGATGGTGTGAACGTGAGGTTCACATTCGCGTTCTGTGTGTGAACCTCCGAATTTTAGAGGTTCACGTTCACAAACGAACCTTGGTAGGTTCTGCACTGTGAACCTTTTTCATGTATTACAATTTTCACTTCGTTATAACATCTTTGGTTGAAATTTATTGTATTTCAACTGCGGACCACTGTATGTATGGCGCTGGCAGCGTAAAACATTAAACGAGCGGGCGCCTTCACAATCTCAAAAAATTCACTTGCTTTTTTACAAAAGTATGCGCGAATGTTTAGTGACTCTCTGCTGTGAACATGACCCATAATCACACAGCATCAAGAGAGATATACAGTACATGTAGGTAGTCAGCGAATGATGTTTATTCAACTAATCAATAACATTGATATCGTTGTATGATGTAAAAATAAAAAATC
Organism: Botryllus schlosseri; assembly: GCF_051294905.1. Taxonomy (NCBI): domain Eukaryota; kingdom Metazoa; phylum Chordata; class Ascidiacea; order Stolidobranchia; family Styelidae; genus Botryllus; species Botryllus schlosseri. Next base: position 17,494,869 of record NC_137245.1, on the reverse strand, counting down.
TAGCAGGCGTACGAGGTCAATCTTGATCTGATATAGGTTTATTGTATCCTAAAAATAAATCCGTGCGATTGGGGCGCAGCGTTTCATACTCTGCTCAATATCAACGTAGCAATACTCAGACACCGGATGCATTGTTCGGTCTGGCCTAGACCGTTAAGGCGTAAACTTATATTCCGTTGCAAGTCCTCGTCTTAATTGTTCGCAAGGCAGCGGAAGATACTGATTTTATGGGATTATTATATCATTTGATTGCCCCAGTTGATACAATTGGCGACGTTTAAAACTTCAATAAATACTTCATCACTCTCTGAGTCGTCGCTGGGTATCGTGTACATTGGTATATGCTATCACTTGGCTGATATATACCGTTGGAATTAGCAGTATGACGTCACATGACGTCATGAGGTTCACGTTCGCGTTCACACAGAACCTTTCAAAAAGGTTCGCGTTCACACGAACCTGAACCTTTCAGAAGTTCACACCATCCCTAGTGTATATGTTCTATGTAATATGATGCCTTTTCATGTCGTCTTGATTTAGCCGTTCATAGGTTACTTATCCACTTTCCTCTTAATAATTTTGATGAGTTTTGTTTGTTTGTTACATATGATTGAATAACGAATATATATATTTATTCAGATGTGGATGAATGTTCGACCGGATCGCACGAGTGTGATGACAACGCCAATTGCACTAACACTGTAGGATCATTCGATTGTGCTTGTAAAACCGGGTACACGGGAAATGGAAGCACTTGCATGGGTATTCTGTTTTTTTTTCCCGTTCTCCACTGGATTTCCGGTATTGCTCGTCAACATTCCTGAATGCCGAGTCCGAGTGAAAAAGCTACTTCCATCCTTGTGCGCATGGCCTGATTCTGACCCATCATTCCCCCACAATTTCAACAAAATTCAAAAGGTTGAACGGCACGGTCAACTGCATTAACATTTGGCAACTGTTAGATGATCAAGAGCAATATTTGGTTATAATATCAGAAATTGTAAACTATATTGCTGTTTCAGTCCATCTGATCTGAACCATAAACCAGCTAGTCATCATCCTATTGTAATGCGGTATCTGATACACCCCGATACACCCGTTCAAACGATAACACCCTTTAATAATTGGGGTAAACCCTTGGATGTACAACACACCCGAAGGAAAGCCACCGTGCTAACATTCCTTTTCATAACGTCTTTTTTGGCCATTAGTATGTTACTAATTCTGAAGCTTTTTTAGTTCCTCATAATGATAGAATATATATATTCATTTAGACGATGATGGATGTACGAACAGATTATGACGATTTCTTGGCAATCTGTCGATATATCTGTCACCACATTCATTCAGGATAAAATCTTGAAAGATATCTTTGGACTGTTATCGAAACATAGAGATGTGCATGGCCAGAACAGATTTAGTTCTCACTATAATCTGTACGTCATCCTTTATCATGTCTTCATTTAGTCCAGTATAGACCCATTGAAACGCACTACTTTCATTCTATTACATCAGAAGAGTATATTCATCATTCATGATTGATGATATTCATTCAGACATCGATGAATGTTCTATTGGATCACACAACTGCGATGACGACGCCTTTTGCATTAATACCGTCGGATCATTCTATTGCGATTGTAAACCCGGGTACATGGGAAATGGAACCACGTGCAAAGGTATTTTGCTTTTACAGTCTCGCCTTTATTTAGCCTTATTATAACTGATTCAGCCAAAGAGGGAATGCAGAAGTCAGTGATTGAACCCCTTCAGCTCAATGGTCCTAGTGTCAATTTGAAGACAGTCTAATGCAGTGGTTCTCAACCGGGGGTCCGCGGACCCCTGGGGGTCCGCGAAGCAATTTCAGGGGGTCCGCGAGACCTCTAAATATACAAAAGGATTGATAACCTAGTTTTTACTTTGTTTTTAAATTAGAGAACGCTTGAAGCAGTTTTCCTCCACAATTGGTAAAACCTCATTCCTCGCATCATCAGAATAATCTTCTGACATGAAATATCTTACTATGAACATTCATTTTTATTGCCAAATCGCCAATAACCTACCGATACAAACGTATTGCTGTTTAGAGACGTTTTGTTGATCTTTGTGGAAAAAAATAAAAATATGGAGATAGTAATGTCAACCAGATTGACTTTGTAAATGCTTGAGAATTATTTTTGATTTAAAGTTGTCGGTGTCATCAAATTAGTGAGCAGTAGTATGAAATAAAAAATCCTGAAGTAGTTTTCCTATTTTTTTCCAAAAAATAGATTGAAACCTCGCCACGAAATACATTTATCCTGTGATATACATAACCACTTGCAGTGACTTATAAAGCCCAGAAATGACAGTGGGTCGAGCTGAGATTTTACGGCAAAAGAACCTATGAAAGCCTGGAAGATAAATAGACTTTGAGAGTGCAAGAGAATTTGACCATGAAAAAATACCTATGCGTGAAATATATCCTGTCGTGGAGCACAAAGCCCTAAAATAGGCTATAAGCACCAACGTCGTGTGTTGGAATAATAATAATATACTAACATAACCACTGTTCCAGAATAACTTCGAGATGATATGCTAGATTAAAATGAGTATGAGAATATGTTTCTTCATCATGGTGCGATAAATGTTGCGAGCACACCAAAAGTGTCGTCTGAAGCGTTACTCGTTAATACTACATTAGCCTCCATCCATCTTTGTGGAAAGGGATTCTCGGCACTCGTTCATATCACCACTTACTTCAAGAAATATCGCTGCAAAATTAGCTAAAAAAATAATAAAAGTCTACCCAATTTCTACATTAGTAGTATGGTGTTATTTTCAAGAAAAGTCATTTAGTTGCTGTTGATCACAAGCCTACAGTTCATATTTGCACAAGACATAGATGACGGTCGCACCATAATTGTGCCAAATTTGAACTAAAACTTTAGGGGGTCCGCGAAGGTCCGTCACGTTGAAAAGGGGTCCGCGATGCCAAAAAGGTTGAGAACCACTGGTCTAATGATTGCACAATGCACACCTTCTCAGATGTCTGAACACAAAGAGAGATATTTTTAAGCAATTAAATGCATCTTTCGTAGACTAGTAGGCCTTATATACCATTATTTATATCAGGGGCGGCCAACCCGTGACCCGCGAGACGGTTTTGAATGGCCCTCGAGGTAATTCTTGAAATTAGTTATAATATCAAAAAAAAAAAATAACCCAGGTAATTTATTGTGAATTTGCGAGACCAACCGACAATGTGATTAGCCTGACCTTTGAAATGTTGATAACTAAAATATCAGTTCCGACTCATTGGCGTAGCCAGGGGCGATCCACATATTTCGTATATCTTCGTATACGATGATAAAGTAGAATATTTTGTGGCAGATTTATTTGACTTGATGTTTTTCTCAGCACTTCGCGCGATTCAATGTCTCCATTTTTTGATTTGATATAGTATTATGGTGCCCCTCCTGACAGACAGATGTTCATTGTTCACTGAAATCTTTGATGTTGCTATTTACAAGCGCCGAATAATCATGTCCTGGCCAAATCAGCCCTGTGATATACAGATTCAACCCACCATATATGGAACTAACATTATCATTGACCGAATTCAATCATTAACTTTGAAAAAAAAGATAGGACGTCTACACGGAGTTTTCATGACATAATTATTATCGATTTTGATGCGCAGTAATAAATGTCCTATTTTGACCGTTACCTAATCAGGTTCGCTTCTATCAGACGACTAAAATAAGAACATCAACATTCAAGTGACCTGCGCAATGGTTTTTAAATGTGATGTGGCTCTTTGGTCGAAAAGGATGGCCACCCCTGATTTATATGGTCCATACGTTATATGCTAACACGCCTTTTCATGTCGCCTTGATTATCCATTTCCAGCCTACTTTCTTGGTTTCTCTTTACAATTCTGAAGTTTAATTTGTTCCTCATATGTTCATTTAGACGAGAATGAATGTTTAAACGAATCGGACAACTGCGATGTCAACGCCACTTGCAGTAACACTGACGGATCGTTCAATTGCGTTTGTAAAACCGGGTACTCGGGAAATGGAACGACATGTGATGGTATGTAACTTTTTTGTCGGAACCTGATGTACCCTTGTAACATATTCAGTTACGACCGTGATGCGGAATTAGGGGGTTGAACGCCTTCCACTTCAGTCCTAAATTTGAAGAGAGTCCATTGATCACACATTTTCTCAGATCTCCAAACATAAAGATATCTATTTTCGTGCGATTGGATCGTCTTTTCTCTTCTTAGAAGAGTTTATACCATTATTTGTATGGTCCGTATCGAGTACTACATCAATATAAATGTTTGTAGTGAAAATAACTTCTAAAATTGGTGATTACATTACTGAAAAATCTCAAAGTAATCTACTACGATTATGGAAAAGTAATCACGATTATTCAATATTACATCTATTTTCTTCCTGGAACTTGAGCCTTGAACACATATGCCTAGACCAGTGCTCATCAACCGTTTGCTGTTCACAGGCCAAGTGCATATCGACCTCGCCTAGAGACACATGCTGCTTCATTTTCATCGATTTTCCTTGTATGTTTTCTCTGGTACTATTAATTCAGTGTGCATGCCTCTTGTTTAAATTTTCACGCCAATGCTGGATTTCTTGAAGAACCATGGCCCAACATCACAGCTGACGATTTCTATTCCAACGATTTTCATTCTAGATCCATGCTAATATGTATATATGCATTTTCAGATTTCATATTTGCTAGCAACGTTAAAACTGTGTTTCTAAGCATTATCCAACACCAATAATTGTCATAATATTTTAATCCCAGCAGAATGGTAACGATGATCCCTCCTTTGAGGTAGTGGTGTCTGTTGATGCTCAGACGTGCAACATGGTGGTGAATTTCTCAATCATATTACTACATCGAATATCTACCGACCTTGTGCGGATAAATGTCTATGCAATGACAATCATAGTATATACTTGCGATTGAGTCTGCAAATCTGACATTTGTACTGTAAATAAATGGATATAGTGAGCAATTCGTTTCTTTATATGTCCTAGTCTTCATCAAATTATAAAGTGAAGTAATCATTCTATTACAACAAAATCGATTGACTATAATAAATCTTTTTTCGAATGTAGTCTATTGTGATTACAATTAATTGAAATGTTGTAACCGGCTAATATTACTACCGGTAATCACGATTACCCCATTCCTGATCTATATATTCTACACAATATGTTAACATGATTTCTCATCTCGTCTTGATTTGCCAGTTTATAGGCTACTTGTCAAGTTATACCTAATAATTCTGAAGCATTGTTTCTTTCTCATCTATGATTTAATGTATATATTCATTCAGACAAGGATGAATGCTTGCTTGGATTGGACAACTGCGATGTCAACGCCACTTGCGTTAATACTAACGGATCGTTCTATTGTGTTTGTAAAGACGGGTACACGGGAAATGGAACCACATGCGAAGGTAATTTGCATATTCATTCTTAGCCTTATGTAGCTTGTAATTTATTCAGCCCAAGCTGGAATTTGGAATTATGCGATTGAACACCTTCAGCTCAATGGTCCTAGTCTTAATTTGAAATTAGTCCAATTGTTCTACACCTTCTCAGATCCCTGAAATGGCATATGTATCTTTTATGGCTATGGAATCCCATTTTCTCTTTTTAAACGTGTATATACCGTTATTTGTATGGTCCATATGTTCTATACCAGTGGTTCTCAACCAGGGCTGCGCGAAGCATTTTCAGGGGGTTCCGCCATACCTCTAATTTTGCACCTAAAACTGAAACATATTTTGTAATTTTCTAAGCTAGAAAATCAATAGTGGTTCCGCTTCAAAATTGCTAAATTTCAGGGCTTACATCAGCAGAGTGACCGTCTGAGATAAAATATCCTATTATGAGCAAACTCGTGTTAATTGTCAACGGGTAGGCCTACCGACACAAACATATCGCAGAGTTGTTTTGATAGGGTCTGTGGAAAAAAAATTAAAAGATGGAATAGAAAGGTTCATCAGGGTAACTTCGCAATGTTTGAAAAACATTTTAGATTTTCAGTTTACAGTCTCAGCAAATTAGTGAAGAGTCGTTTGAATTAAAAATTCCTGAAGTTTTTGGCTAATCTATACCTAAGGGATTGGAACCTCGCCATGAAACCCCTTTTCTTCTGTGATACACGTACACATAAATCAGTAATCACTATTCCGGAAGAACTTCAAGATAAGGTGCTGGATAGAAATGACTAGGCTGGACGTAATATGTTCATGTTCATTAAAAAACATGCAGTTTGGTGTCAAATATGTTGCGGATTGCGATCATACCCAAATGTGTCGCCGGAAGCATTACACGTTATTATTCCATTGGCCTCCATCTATATTTGTGGATTTTCCACTTTTGTTTATATTAAATCGAAATCGTGGATTTTGAAGAGATGAACACGAAATGCAGCTGCAGAATTAGCTTTGAAATAATAAAACTTTCCACAATTTCCACTTATAGTTTAATGTTATTTTCATGAAAAGTCAAATTGTTTATCACTCGCTTACAGTTAATATTTGCACAAGACAGATGACGATTGCACTGTAAAAATTGAGCTAAATTTGAACTTGAATATTTATTGGCTGCTTACTAAGCTTCATCATTACAATTCTTGACATTCTCTGTTCCTCATCTATGATTTGTATTTTCATTCAGACGTGGATGAATGTTCGACAAAAACGGACAACTGCAATGTCAACGCCGATTGTATTAACACTTATGGATCTTTTGATTGTGTTTGTAAAACCGGCTACACGGGAAATGGAACCGCATGCGAGGGTATATTGCTTTTATAGCTCAAACCAGAAACTACCGTTTTACTTTCAGCGAGAGTCGAAGTGTGGAACTTCGTGAATAAACATCTTTGGCTCAATAGTTCTTCTCTAAATTTGGAAAGATTCCGACTGTCCTGCACACTTTCAAATTTCCCAACATTAAGGCAGCTTTTAAGTAGCAAATAAATAAATGTAGTAAACAGATGTCTGGAAAGAGGAACATACATGCGAACCGTGGTACAACATTGTTATTAAAAAAAAAGTGTTAATAATATGTTACCTGATCGTGCTCATTAGATTGCAAATGAAACTGATGTCATCTTCCTTGCCAAAATTAATATTCATTATATTAGAAAATATTGGTCATAGCACTTGCTGCTACTAAACAGCTGAATATTTTGTGGCCTATAAATTGCCTTTCACGATTGTGTTGCTGGCCCACACATAAACAGATCAGGCCCACGTTTTCTGAAGGCGGGACGCTCAGGTGATGGCACGAAGTACCAAGATTTCATGAATATCTTTGTACCTTCATGCTACATCAAATCTTGAATTGTTTCTTTTGACCACTACCAAATGCATAGATCAGATTAGGCTCAACATATATATTCAGTGTGTCCTCCTCTATCATGTCTTCATTTATAGTCTCATATTTAAACACATTACTTTCTTTTATATCTGATCCTGTGTAATATCTATTCACGACAATGAATGTTCGACTGAATCAGACAACTGCGATGTCAACGCCATTCGCATTAACAATGATGGATCATTCACTTGTGTATGTGAAACTTGGTACACAGGATCCTAAACGATATGCTTACATGCATTTTGAAATTATTTATTAAGATTCCTTTTCATAATTATAAAGATTTGTTTCTTCCTTATGTCTGATTAAATATCCATTCATTCAGACAAGGATGAATGTTCGGACGAATCAGACAACTGTGATGACAACGCCGTTTGCAATAACACTGATGGATCATTCACTTGTGTGTGTAAGACCGGGTACACAGGAAATGGAACCACATGCACGGGTATTCTGAATTTTCATTTAGAACCTGATGTAGCCTTGTATCCTAATGAGGGAGAGCCGTAATACAGAAGTTAGCGATTGAACAACATCGACTCGATAACCTCTTATTATATATCTTAAGATGGTCGATCATACACACCTTCTCTAATCTCTGAACATAAAATGATATGTTTTCTTAACCTATGAAATGTACAATGCTTTTCTTACAAGGTTATTAGCAATACTTTGTAAGGTCCATATATGCTAAACGATATGCTAACATGCATTTTGAAGTTACTTCTTTATGGTTATAAAGATTTGTTTGTTCCAAATGTATGATTAGATATCTATTCATTCAGACAAGGATGAATGCTCTGACGAATCGGACAACTGCGATGTAAACGCGGACTGCATGAACACCGACGGATCATTCAGTTGTGCTTGTAAAACCGGGTACACGGGAAATGGAACCACATGCAAAGGTATTCTGTTTTTTTGTTGGCTTGAACCTGATATAGGCTGGTAAGCTATTCAGCTAGAGCAGGGGTGGCCAACCCGTTGTTCGTGAGAAGATTTTGATTCAAATATATTTTGGGCACCGTAACTAAAATCTTTACTAGAGGTCAAGACATAACAACATACTTTGACTATAAGTATGGTAATTAATAGCAACGGACCTTTCTGAAGATAGCTCGCATGGGCGCCCTAGATTTTTGAAGACTTTCCTCTGCTCTACCGGTAAATCTTATCACTTTTATATGCATACAACATATGCAAGCACCAATATTATCGACCAAATGTACTCATTAACTAAAAATAGTCTAAATTTGAAGAATCGATTCATCACACCTGTTCCAATATCTCTGACATGACAATGTGTATTTTTGAGTGATTGAATACATTTTTCGGCTGTTTCCAAGCTTTTCGTTGTTGTTGACAGGTAAAATTTCGAAACAACTTGGCTGACCGGTGAAATTTCTAAAATCAAAACAAAACCACAATGTAATAATAACAAAATATGCAACTCAAACAGAGAATTTGAACTTTAATGTAATGAGAGACATGTTTGGGAACCACTAATGCTCAACCGGGGTCTACGAAGCAATTTCAGGGGGTCCTCGAAGCCTCTTAAATTTACAAAATAATTGAATACCTAATTTGTATTTATTTAAAATAGAAAAATCACGAGGCAGTTTCGCTTCATTACTTTTAAAACTCCAGCACTCAAATCAACAGAATGGCCGTCTGAGATGAAATATCTTACCGTGCGGACTCATTTTAATTGCTAAATTGCCAATAATCTTGATACATATATTTTGCTGTTTAGAGATGTTTTGTTGGGATTGTGGGAAAAAATATAAAGATGAATTAGTAAGGTCAATGTCGGTGACTTCGGAATGTTTACAAAAAATCCCATTTCTTCTGTGATATACGTAACCATTTTCCCATGATAACTTCAAAATAAGCTGGTAGATACAAATGACCAGGTTTGATATTATATGATCAATATAAAAAATTGTTTGTCAATTTAGTGCCACATTTGTTGTGATTACACCCAAATGTGTCGTTGGAAGCGTTACGCGTTACGCCACCACCGCGCGGATTTTCAAGACACGACCGTGACTTTCAGGAAATGCAATTGCAGAATTCTCTTTGAAATAATAATAATAATAATATAATAATAGAAGTCAACCCAATTTCTACATAAATAGTATGATGTTTTTTCAAGAAAAGTCATTTTGCTGCTGTTCATCACTAGCCTAACGTTATCATTTGCACATGACAGATGATGATTGCAGGATAATTGAGCTAAATTTGAACTGAAACTTCGGGGGTCCGCGGTGGTCCGTGACTGTCCACAAGGGGTCTGGGAAGTCAAAAAGGTTGAGAACCACTGCGCTAATGTATGCAGCCTGCTAACATGTCTTATCATCTTGATTTGGCCATTCATATGCTACTCATCAAGTTTCCTCTTAGTAATTCTGAATGTTTGTCTATTCTTATGAATGAATATATATTCCTTCAGACATTGATGAATGCTCGATCGGAATGGACAACTGCGATGTCAACGCCGATTGTATTAACACTGTTGGATCGTTTAATTGTACTTGTAAGACTGGGTACACTGGAAATGGAGTGACATGCCAGGGTATTCTGCTATTTTTCAGTTTGAACCTGATAAAGCCTGATTGAGATATGGAACACCTTTGTCTTGTCCCGGTGTAAATTTTAAGAGTCGATCAATCGCTTACCTACTCATATCACTGAACATAAAGATATATCTTTTGGGGCTAGGGAATAGTGCCCCTCTCTACTTTGAGCGGTATATACCGTTATTTGTTGGTCCATACATATTTCATGCGCTATGTCAATATGTCTTTTCTCTCTAGTCTCTAGTCATTAATAAGCTATAACTTACTAAATTTCATCTCTATTATTCTGAAGTCATATTCTTCGTCTCTTATTGAGTGTATTTATATATATTCATTCAGACATCAATGAATGTTTAACCAGATCACACAACTGTGATGTCAACGCCTACTGCAACAACAATAATGGATCATACAAGTGTGTCTGTGAAACCGGGTACACAGGAAACGGAACCACATGCAACGGTATTTTACTTTCTCAGTTAGAACCTGAAACGGCCGTGTAAACTAATCAGTGAACCTCAGAATGTTGGATTTGGTGGTTGAACAATATTGACTTAATTTTCTAAATGCGAAGAGAGTTTATCTGTCCAATACTTTTACCAATATACGAACTTAAAGATTACTTCGATGATGTGACTTAGGGCGGAGATCATGAAGTTGGCTGATCCGTGAGAATGCTAATCATGTGATTAAAAACTGCTAATCGAAGAGGTTCTTGGAAGTTCAGAACTGCAACGTACAATTGAATAGTGTATTCATATTGAAATGAACCCGAATATTTTCGGCTGACACTCGTCAGGGGCAATCGTCAGCAACTAGTGGAAAACTTCCATTCCTGATGGACACGAAAATCGACTTATCGATTATCAAACTTTATGATCTCCGCCCTAGATAAGCTATTCGTAGGGAGGATCATACATGTGAAACCTAGTGCAAATTGGTAATTCGAAAATGTTGCTTCGTGCCCCCTAATTTCAAATAAATACATAATTTGATCCTGCTCAATACTTTACAATTGAAACTGATGTCATCATATCTGGTAAAATTATTATTTTTATTACATTGTGGAACATGGACCATAGCACTTGCCATGGCTAGCTATTCGCACTAGCTGATATACTCCTTATTCATGATATAATATATATATTCATTCAGACATCAATGAATGTTCAACCGAAACGCATGATTGCGATGCCAACGCCGTTTGCAGCAACACTAATGGATCATTCAGTTGTGCTTGTAAAACCGGGTTTACAGGAAATGGAATCACTTGCACAGGTATTCTCGTTTTTCAATTTGAACGCGAAACAACCGTGTAACAAAATCAACGAAAGCCGGAATATGGATTGTTGTGATTGAACAACTACAACTCAATAGTCCCAATCTTAATATAGAGAGAATCGATCTGTCCCCCACCTGTTCAAATTTCCGAACTTAAGGTTAGCTAATGAAGCAAATAAATATGCTGTTCGTAGGATGATAGCGCCAAAACCTGGTGCAACATTGGTAATTCAGAAATGTTACACTTTGCACTAAGAAATACACAAATGAAACCTATATCATGTTCATTACGTTGCAAAATATGGGGTCATAGTAATGGTCACTAGCTAACAACTGACTCTCCTAAAAAATGAACTTTGTTATTCTGTTACTGATCATACCCTCGTTTCCTCAAGGGTGTTTGTTCAGAGGATGGCATGAACTACTAACATCTTATGACGATTTCTTGGCATTGAATTGTATTCTCAACTTTCTGTTGGTATTTTTGTCAATACATTAATTCAGGATCAAATCTTGAAGTCTATCTTTGGACTGCTATCGAACACTTGGATGTGCACAGCCAGAACAGATTCAGTTCTCAATATTATCTGTACGTTATCCGTTATCAGGTCTGCATTTGAAGTCTAGTATAATAGACCCATTGAAACGCAGTACTTTCATTCTATTACATCTGAAGCATATTTATCATCAATCATGAACGATGAATATTCATTCAGACATCGATGAATGCTCGCCTGGACCGCACAACTGCGATGTCAACGCCAATTGCGTTAACACTGTCGGATCGTTTTATTGTGACTGTAAAACTGGGTACACGCGAGATGGAACAACATGCACAGGTAATCTGCTTTTTTCAGTTTGAAACTGATGTAGCCTGGTCACAATCACCCATTCAGCTAGAAAATGAAACCGGAATTCATTGATTGGTCACATTCAGCTCAATGGTCCTGGTCTAAATTTGAAGATGATCGATTGATCATGTCTTTTCAGATCTCTGAACTTAATGCTATATCTATTTGAGCGATTGAGTACACTTTTCTTTTCTTACAGGATATCTATGTTTATTTGTATGGTCTGTGTACCAGTGGTCTCTAGGCCAGAGACCTGGTTTCAGATACATGTGTTTATTGTATTTCCAATTACAGTTTTAAAATCTTGATTGAGATCACCATGATTTCTTTCCTTGCGCTCAATGCCACCATCCTTTGCCATAAAATGGCTTTGACATTAACAATAGCGTGCTCTCAAAAGAGGTCAGGCGGATGAGAGTGAATAGAACTTGCCCTGACTCTGACAACGACTCTGACTGGCAAATCGCAGACAAGAGCGCCGCGTTGATTTTCATTACGATCCTTGGCATTCTAAACACCATAAAACACTCCTTTATAGTTGCACTAACTTTAATAATGTTTAGGAAAATATGGTGATTAGAAAAAAACAGGCTATTCCAGGAAAATGATAATCATATTTGTTCCCGAGTACAATGACTAAATCGGATCTAATCTGTTTTGCAACTAGTGTTATCAAAATGGAATACACATGTTTGTCATTGTCAGTATGATACGAGCAGTCCAGACTCAAAAGTAAGCTTTACAATCAAGACTCTGAATCTGACTCACGATTAAGTTTGACTCGGGCTTCTGCTCTCGACTCTTTCATGAACGGAATTGTAAGTCGCCGAGAATAAACGATTTATCACGATTCTACTAATATATAAATGATAGTTGAAACTCCGACTTGAAATACAAGCATGACTATCACTATCCGATTGGGAGCCGGGGAACGTTTGCTGCAACTTTGACCCTATTCTCTTCATTCATTATTCAGCAAGTCATACTCGGACTTACGACTCTAGGCATAAGATACTACTCCAGATCTGTCTTATCATTCGTCAGGACGGAGTTACCGACTATGACTCCCTATCTGTGACAATGAATAATCACACGAGGACAATTTCCAAGTACACAGAGATTGCCACAAATACCCAAGTCTTCGATTATGCAATACAGCGTTTCCTTGAATCTTAACGAAGGAATATATTGGATTTGCCCATAAGTTTGCTACTGATAGAGCACCTGCAAGCGCTTGTGACACCAGCAAACCAACGACCTATCAGTCTCCAGTCTTGCGGCCAACGGCGTCTATCAAGTTCCAAAAGTGCCCATCTACCTATTTCGAGTTGAAGACCCCTGTTCTATACAATCTGCTAATATGCAGTTGAATCTAGTGTTGATTTGACTATTCATATGCTACTTATTAAGTTTCCTCTCCTTCATTATGAAATTTTGTTTCTTCGACATTCATAACTGAACATAAATTCATTCAGACATCGATGAATGTTCCTCTGGAGACGACGACTGCAATGTCTATGCCAATTGCATGAACACTAACGGGTCATTCCATTGTGTTTGTAAATCCGGGTACACTGGAAATGGAGCGACATGCACGGGTAACCTGCTTTTTCAGTTTTAACTGGATGTAGCATGATAACGTTTTTAGCTAGATCCAGGATGCGAATTTAGTGATTGTACAATATACAATGTACACCTTTGACTTGATGGTTCTATTTTAAATTTTGTAGACCATTATATTCGTTAATATGCTAACATGCCTTTTCATTTCGTCTTGATTTGGCCATTCATAAGATACTTACTAAGTTTCCTTTATATTTCTATTTATTATTCTGAAGCTATACTATGAATGAATATATCTTTTTTCAGACATCGATGAATGTTGGCCAGAAACGCACAACTGCGATGTCAACGCAGATTGCATTAACACTGACGGGTCATTCTTGTGTGTCTGCAAAGCCGGGTACACGGGAAATGGAACCACTTGCTTAGGTATTCTGTTTTTAGTTTGAACCTGAAACAATCGTGTCTAAATTTTTAGATAGACTGCCTGTCCCAAACCTTTTTCAAAGTTCTAAACCCGAAGGTAGCTTTAATGAAGCAAATAAATATGCAGTCCGGAAAGAGGACCTTACTACAAAACCTGGCGCAACATTAGTAATTAAAAAATGTTGCAATTTGGCATACATGAGATAAAATAGAATATTGGAATCTTTCTCAATACTTCACTGATGCCCTCATCTGTGGAAAGAGTAGTATTGATTACATTGTGAAACGCTGATCGCTAGTTAACAGCTAGCAGAATACCGAAGGGCACCTATAAATAGAACTTTCATGAATGTGTTGCTGGCACACGCAAGAGCAGAACCTAACAGCGCTCACGAATGATGAAGAATTTTATGCACTGAATTGTATTCTCAACTTAGCATTGGTGTAGTCGTCAATACTTACGTTCGGCATCAAATTGTGAGTTCTGTCTTTGAACGGATGTTGGTTACATTGATGTGCATAGCCCGAGCAGGTTCAATTTTCAGTTTAGTACAGTGGCTCTCAACCTTTTTGCCTTCGCGGACCCCTTTTGACCGTCACGGACCCTCGTGGACCCCCTCAAGTTTTAGTTCAATTTTAGCTCTGTTATGGTGAAACCTTCATCTGGCTTGTGCAAATATGAACTGTAGGCTTGTGATAAACAGCAAAATAATGCTTCTTCCGGAGAATAACATCATACTATTTATGTAGAAATCGGTAGACTTTTATTATTTCAAGGCTAATTTTGCTGCTGTATTTCTTGAAGTATATACGTCGTCGTGTCTTGAAAATCCGAGTCCTCGTTTTGATATGAACGAGGAGTGCCGAAAACTATTTCCGCAAAGATAGATGGAGGCTAATGCAATATTAACGCATAACGCTTCCGACGATATTTTGGTGTGATCGCAGCATTTATGGCACCAAAATGAAGAAACACATATTTTATGAACATATCACGTCCGACATAGCGCAAAGACGGACAACATACGGACGGCATTTTGATCGGCCCGCAGAGAGTATTTACCGTCAAAGTGAAATGCAATGCTAATTTAAAAGTATAGACAAATTTAATGCTCCAAAGAATGGATCCAAGTTTTCCAACCAGAGAATAACTCTCATGAAACGACTTGTTCTGTTCGGGTTTACATATATGTTTGCGAGCAAATATTTTCGACCATGAACAATTGAACATTAACAAGACAAGGCTGCATACCAATATAACTGGTGATATGAATTTCAGGGTTGGGCCGTAATGCTTTGATAGCTACGAAACACTCCTTGTTCATAAAAAAATCGAACTTGTCGATAAGGCATCCGCAATAAGAATGCGCCTAATCTGATAGCCGAGATTTAAGAGCAGGTATATCATTGTCAGATTAAATGACGAGCATCAGCCGAAAATATTCGGGCTCATTTCAATATGAATATACTATTCAATTGTATATTAAGGTTCCGTACCTCCAAGAAGCTGTTCCCTGCATTGGGACAAATTATGGAAATACTCCGGAAATTATTATTTCAAACGACTGTTCACTAATTTGATGAGACTGACAACTTCAAATCGAGAAGGTTTCACAAACATTACGAAGTCGCCCCAATTGACGTTACTATCTCCATATTTTTATCTTTTCCACAAACCCCAACAAAACGTCTCTAAACAGCAATATGTTTTTATCAGCAGGTTATTGGAAAAATGACAGTGAATATGAGTTTCCACACTACGATAGTCCATGTCAGACGATTATTATGATGATATGAGTCATGAGGTTTTAGCAGTTGTGGTGCGAAACTGCCTCATGCGTTTTTAAATTAAAAAATAAAATAAAAATTAGGTTATCAACCGTTTTAAAAATTTAGAGGTCTCGCGGACCCCCTGAAATTGCTGTTGAGAACCGCTGGTTTAGTACATATGTCTTCCTGTCTCGTGTCTTCGTTTGAAATCTTGTATTGGCACATTCAAACACATTACTTTCATCCATTATATCTGAAGCTGATTTGCTCCTTTTTCATGATTGAATATATATTTATTCAGACATCGATGAATGTTCTACCGAACCGCAGAGTTGCAATGTCAACGCACATTGCTTAGACACTGACGGATCCTTCATGTGTATTTGTAAAACCGGGTTCATGGGAAATGGATTCACATGTGCAGGTATATTGTTTTTGAGATCTTTTCAGAGGATGTAAGTTTGTTTACTTTGTGTCTAAGTGTGAACGGATCTTTGATTTGGCGCCATTTTGTAGCTGGCCATAATCAAATTCGAAACATGTCGAATATCCATGCATTATCTGGGAATTTCAATCGTACTGACATATTTTCATAAGCCATCAAACAGAAATATCTGCAGAAACGTGTTGAGGTGAATATCGGGTACAACCGTCAGTAAAATTTCACGACTGTGTATCTGGGCGATATCAAGATAAAAAAATGTTACGATATCGCTAGATATTTCACAAATGAAACCGATGTCAACTTCTCCGGCTTCTTGATTGGTAGACCGTGGGTTCAACTCCCCAGACACGTCAGACCAGAGACCGTAAAAGTAAAAATTGTATCCAATGCCTTTCTGTTCGGCATTTTCAGGATAGCATGAAAGGTAGTACGAGACTTAGAAAGCATTACAAGGCTATTTCTGCACCTTTCATATCCACTATCCAGTAGCATATCCAAATCATGGTATGCATATGTACAAGTAGTCCTACATATCATACGCATTGCGCATGTGTATCATGTGTAGGTGTGTATGCTGCAAAAACAACAGAGACAAAATACAATCACCTTCTTCCACAGAAACACAATGAAATAATTATTGACTGTTCGGCGAAATCATGGCAATGTCATCTTCCGAGAGTCAAGACCTCTCAGCATACATGTTTTGAACCGATAAATAAATGAATTCTGGTGTTGCCTCAATGACTGACTCGATCACGGATCATAAGCCTATTCCTTCAAGGTCAAATTTCAATTTCAATTGTGTGTATTATGAATTTACGCAGTCCTTTTATTCGTCGGAGTGGCTTGAATTCATCCCAGGTACAAGTGTAAAATAAAAAACTAGGCTAGGCACAGACAGACTCCATTTTATCGCCAATATAACCTACACGTGCTTCTCTAACGTGTCTTGTTTCTTCCTTGTTTAAAATTGATTATTATTATATTCATTCAGACGAGGACGAATGTGCATTGGGATCGCATGACTGCGATGCCAAAGCCGATTGCATTAACGATGTTGGATCATTCCGGTGTTTTTGTAAAACCGGGTACACTGGAAATGGAATAGAATGCAAAGGTATTCTTCATTTTCAGTTTTAACTTGATGGGGCCTTTTATACTAACCAGCAAGAACCGACATGTAGAATATATAATGAACACATTCGACTCAATAGTCCTAGTCTGTATGTGAAAAGGGTCGATAAACCGCTTACCTTCTCATATCTGTGAATAGAAAGATTAATTTATGGAGCAGTTGAGTATGCTTTTCTCTTAGAGTAGTATGTGCAATTCTTTGTAAGGTCCGTATATTCTATGCAAATGTAACAACATGCTTTTATATCTCGTCATTTTGCCATTCATAGGCTATCTACTAATTTGCATCTATTTAGTTCTGTAGCTTTATTTGTTCCTATTATTGAATATATATTCATTCAGACAAAGACGAATGTTCTACCGGATCGCACAACTGCGATGTCAACTCCAATTGCACTAACACTGAGGGATCTTTCAAATGTCTTTGTATACCTGGGTACACGGGAGATGGCACCGAATGCATGGGTATTCTGAATTATCTGTTTGAACCTGAAACAGCCGTGTAACCTAATCGGCCAGAGTTGGGATGTGGAATTTAGTGAACGATTCCTTTCCACCCGATAGTCCTAGCCTAGATTGGGCAAGAGTCTATCTGTCCCACACCTTTTCCAATTTCTGAACATAGAGGTGGCTTTTAATAAGCTGCAGATACACTGTAAGGAGAGAGCTTCATACATGCGAAACCATGCACACCATCTACAGATTTCAGAAAAATTGTTACCTGAATTAAATATGTACAATCTGTTAACTGCTTGGGGCCTCTGAGATGTACTTTGTGTAAACATACAAGCAATTACAATGTATGTGTGTCGCATAACCAACGATACCCAAATTTAATTTGCTGACAAACACTAGGGCATAATTCACACTGGGAGCACCTGCATTAAAGGAAATTTTGATCGCTGATGGGCAATTACCAGTCCTTTTTTCTCACTGAATCTATTCAAAATAATCATGACAAGAAATTGGAAGGTTAGAAATTTTGGTAGAAGTGCAGTGCACCAAAAATTGTGATTAGAAATAACAGACAGTGAAAAATCGTTTCGCCCGCATATTTGTTGCGCAGTTAAATTCTTATTTCAGACCTATTCCAGTTGCAATGATCTGATGTTTTTATTGGACTAGAATTTGTCACGGTCTTTGATCTATTCGTTAATCAAATTGAATACTAGGTACAGGGGTTATATGTGAATCATTAATGTTTGTGTTCAATTATCTGGTGTGGAAATTACATACTGGCGATCTAACAGTTTAACATTTGCTTATATTTTTATTGCAGTCTCTACGACCTCTACTACAACTACAATATGTCCCACTCCTGCTACAACTCCTACAACTACAACTGCAACTACAACTACAATTGCAGCTACAACTATAATTTCCCCTGACACTGCAGAAGTGTCCACTCCCGGTTTTAGTGATGCAACTACAATGCCGATTACAACAGATATCACAACCACATTCACCCCTTCCCCGATACAATGGTGGCTCATTTTGCTCATTGTAGTTGCAGTGGTGGTGTTCCTCATTCTATTCATTTGCATTCTGTGGTTCTGTTACAAAGAAAAAGAAAAAAACGTACGTAAAACTTATCGTTTATTCCATTTATTTATTTATTCAATTTATTCTAATCTTTATAAAGGGGTGTCAAAATCATTTTTTTCGAGGGTTACATCAGCAGAATTCCTGATTTAACGGAGCGTGATGTAACTCCCAGAACTAACTTCATGTAATCTAGAACGAATGTTTGATACATCTGAACAATTACCTGATTCTTGCGACACCTATAAATTGCACTGGTAAACCCGGAAATTTTTAGCTGCTTTGAGTTAGACACCCCTGCTTCAGATGTTGGGATGGCGTTCATGAAATATTTATCAATTAAATGCAACAATTGTATAGACTGTCATCCATGTCATCAATATCACTTGCTTTCCACACTTTCTACTTAGTTCATCATTTAATTGTTGAAGGGAATGCTCATGGAAGGTTAACCAAATAGTTCCAAAACCTTTTCTACGCACTCTTTATTTTTCTATCATTCATTCCCACCTACAGTATGGTATTATAGTTTGGGGATCTGCTACCAAAACCCGACTGAACCAGCTGCAGGTGATCCAGAACAAAGCTCTAAGAGCAATTGCCAGAATACCCCTTTAGAGTCGACTTGATCCATATTACAAAAAATTGCGTATCCTCAAAATTAGCGATATCTATGTCTTTGAACTGGCCAAAGTGATGTATAAAATTAATCAGCTGCAAGTCCCCGTCTCTCTGCAACACTATTTTCAATATTGCAGTGATGTCCATAGTCATAGCACACGGTCTGTCACGAACGCCAACTTATTCATGTCCCACTCTGACAGAGGTTTCCCTCCATTCAAACGAGCAGGTATTGATGTATGGAACAAAGAGATTCCAGCACATTTAAAAGACTCAAATTATTGTTCATTCAAGACAGGGATGTTGGATTATCTCCTAAGTAAATACTAGTCGCACCTGAACACTATCCACTCTGAATATATAAATCTGCAACCCATATATTTGCTCATTGTGCATATCGATACATTGATTCTGTGTAACTGTGATATCTTCTCTTAATATTGCTGCTCCATGAATATTGCATTTTGTATGACATATTTTGTTACCCTGTTCAGTTGTCAGTTTATGACATTATTTTCTTTAGTTGTTTTAGTTTGTGACGTTATTTTCTTTGAATAACCATTTACTGCGGTACCGGTTGACTCGAAGATCTTTATGATCATATCACCGGTACCAGTCAATACCGATACCGAAGCACTGTTTGTCTGTTGCATATTTATACTTTCATTTTGCCGCCATCGGTTGACGAAATAGATCTCTCTCTCTCTCTCTCTCTCTCTCATAATGACGAAGAGAGTAAATGTAATTTTAAACTCCGTCTATGCAACTGTTCAAAGTAGCCACTAATGACAATCCAATATCACCAAGCATAAGGCATTCAGGTCGATAAACTACACGATTGAGCCAAAGAAATATCAAAGTTCATGTCTTTTGTTCTGTAGTCTCTCAGCTGTAGCTTCTATTGACTAAGAATGAGAAGTCTACATCTTACTTTGTATTTAATTTCAATTATTTTCCAATTTTGATGTATATTATTTCAGCGACCGCGACCTCAACCAGTCACTCAACCACAACCGGCAACTCCATACGTTGTAAAGGACGCAAGAAAACCGTAGGAGTTATTTTCTTCTTCTTTGTCAATTTTGTGCCAGTGCCACAATTTGATAATTCAGTCGGCAGTCACCAACGATTGCCATCGCATATTACGTCACAGCTCCCGACTTCATGCATCACTGATCATCGAACTAGAACTGATTTCGTAAAATAGTTGCCCAAAGGGTGTCGGAGTTCATACAGCGACATCATTTTCGACATGATATTTTCGGCAAGTTCTTATGCTATTCCCTATGTTGATATGGGCAAGCTATGACTGTCATAGGGACATGCTTTCCCGAGTTGGTCTTATTCGTCTTCTTGCAATGCAAGGATTATGTCATGAAATAAAAAGTGTTTATCTTTGCTGTATTGAAATGTCCTTCTGGATATCATTATTAATATTTTCTGTAAAGTAATATTTATATTGGCATTTACAAAGCGACCATCTGAAAATTACTCTATGTACCTTCCGCAAAAGTTCGATCCCGCTGCAGAATACTAATCTAAAATGTCGTAGGTTCCCTGGCTTAATTTTGGCTCAACATACCAAATGTCCTAATTTCAGAGGTGGTCAAAGTAGTCATGGTTTGCTCTCAAGTGAAAGTAGAGACAGCTCTGTAAATTTTGACTTCATTACAAGTAGAATAAACGATTTCCACGACTTCAAAACTACTTCAATTGTTCAATGAACTGTCGACCTTTATCAATTATTGTGGATACAACTGGCGCTGAATGAATATTGATTGTATTCTGTCAGGGTCAGACCACCACCGACACCAGGGCCCATCTCAAGCCCAACACCAAGGTCAACGCCAAGTAAGCAAAATCATGGTTTGCATAATGCCTTGAGATCCGAACCGGAAATATTGTACGTGTGCAGCGCATATCCCGAAGAATAAGCAGTCGTTTGAGGTGGTCAGCGAATCGTTCACTCCGAAATTCACAAAAACTATTCGCCCGACCGTGTTAGAACCATTGCCTTCTACAACTCCAGGAGCCTCACATCGTAGGCAGGTGGGTTGGTCACAGCGCATTCCAAAAGTACATTGACGCCTGTCAAATATTGAGCACCACAACATTTTGCATATGCCCATGTAGGCCATTACACTGATGTTAGTCAGAAGTAGAGATAACTATTTGTATGCCTGCACATGACTTATTTATTAGTTATGAAAGCTTTGATAAGTAGCGCAGTTTCAGATGATACTATACCAGCTAATTGATTTCAGCCCTTGGTAGGTCTTGCTACTATTTGTACTTTTTTTGGAGACGAACATCATACTATCTACCATTTATTTCATTTGCAAGAATGGTTTTGTCAAGCCACGGAACAGTGCAGCCACCTCTCCCATATCAAGATCTTGGATCATAGTTTGATGGAGTGGATATTTGTAGTGCTACGAGGAAATATGGATAGTGTTATTGTCGGTAGCTTCACATGCACTCTTCTTAGTTGTAGGAAATGTATAAGACCTGCTGGATGTTGTCCGATCCACTCGTGAATTCGCGGACATCATCTTTTGTAAAATGAGAATAAGATTCATCTGTACTGGCCTCAAAACTTCTAATGAAATTGAAATATCTCGAGCTCCGTATTAACTCGGCTACTGATTCTGCAGAGCAAACATCAACGATCGCAAAGTCAAGGAAGACCTAAACAGAGAAAACCAAAGAGACTTGGTATGTCTTAACCAGCAATGTATATTCAATTGTCATGTTATGTATGGGATGTGTGTGGCTACTGGCTATGTCTGCTGGTATTTGATTAGGTTTCTGAGCCGTTGATATCGACAATGTTCTCTGCGGGCCGCGAGTTGCGCAATGCACACCCCTGGTGAACGTGATAGATAAATGGAAGCCGGAATTTATGTGCAAGGCATATTATCATGCCAGTTACTTGCAAGCTATCACACCAATGCATCTTGACGATTTCAAGATGTTACTATGCCTAATGTCTTGATGGTATGTGCATGAAATAAATACATACGTTCTCTCCTCTCTCCGCACAGATTCCAATGACATCGATCTAGTTTTAGATCCACCGATACCCACTGCACTGACAGGACGAGGGTGAGTGAACCTTCGTTAATATTTTTCAGTGTATCTCTAGTGCTCCTAATTTTAATAAAATCATTTAGCACGGTGAAATGACATAGAATGTTTGTATGTGAGCTGTCAAAACTATCTGCAATAAGGCTTGGTCGACATTTGCCCTTCATATAATGTTCACTTTTCTTCTATATTATAACAATAATAACAACTGTAACTATCAGTTACCATCCATTGACGGCACAAATTATGTGGTGGTCGGTCTTCGGATGCTTTCTATTTCATCAGGGTAAATGAGTTTTAATATATTTGTGATTTTATTTGTAATTGCATGTGAGTAATCACATGTGTTCGGTCAGGGATGAGAGAACTTGAAGAGTTCCTAATTGTGGTTGACTGTAAAATCATCCGATGACACCAACTCCGCTGAATACCAGCATAGCAGAGCCTCTTCGAGTTTAATATAACCCTTGTTGTCAACCGTTTCAATGAGATCTAGTAGAAACTAGTGCGGATCATATCAAGAAAATTCTGTGATCCGATTCGGATCCTGTTTTTTAATTCTCTGGTCCGACTCCTAAGCCGAATTCTAGAAATGGCCTTGATCCGGTCTGAAAAACTCGGATAATAATGAACTACACACAGGTTGGTATTGAATATTGATTGAAAAAAAATGGAAAGTAAAAACTAAAAGATCAAGTAATCATGTCAACTTGGACTTACTATGCGGTTTATTGCCACAAACTGCTCAATGTAACTACAGATGCCAGGGTCGAAGAGGACAGGGCAGGGACAGGACAGGGCCGTATCAGGCCAAAAATTACAAAATCCGGCCGGCTATCCAATCCGGCTTCGGTCCATGCCCCGCTCTACTAGAAACCAGCAGGGGTTGTCACAGTATAGTCAGTGTTGCTACTCAAGTAGAAGTAGAAGCAGCGCCAAAAATTTATACTCTATCACAAGTAGAAGTAGTACCTACTTCAAGTGGAAGTAGTAAGCAGTTTTAAAAAGCAGCAATTTTGCATAATTTGGTGGTTACTCAGCGGTGGATACTTTCGAGATTCCGAGAATCATCTTCGCGACTAACGCAAAATGAGTAATGACTAGGGCGATTTTTTCACCCAAAAATGGAAGATTTTGACCTAAAAAATCAAAATTTTACTTTTCTTTACCTTGAAAATGTTAATTTTGACCAAATTTGACCTAACATATGCAAATTGGATGTTTACCCACATCATGTTAGAATTGTACTACTCATCTTCATTTCTGGTTGAAATTGTCTGTTCTTACGAAGTAGTTTGGCCTGAACAAAAACTTTTTTGCCTCAAAAGCTGACAAATTTTTACTTGAAAAATCTGGCCCTATGAAGAATTCCAGTCGTTACATTACAAATTATGGTAAAAATAATTGAAATTGTTTTAGACACAACTAAAGATAATTTCCCACATTCTCGGGTGGAAAGTGTCTGTCCTTACTAAGTAGCTTGCCAAGAATGGAGAAAGAATGATCAACAGCAGTAGTTGTTGGCTGGTGACGTGTTTTGTCGGTTTCGCTATAGCGTATCACGTGAGCGCTGTCATGCCCCATGAACGATCATGGTGCTGTCAGCGCAGTAATCATTCATTTCTGCATCTGACTTTACCTAGTGAGGATCGCTAGTTTATGGTGTCGGCGCTAGTCGGGATATTGTTAATAAAAGCCTACCATACGTTCATTGGTCTGGTTCATCACAGCTGGCAACACTGAAGTTGTGCGTACGCTGCTGGTGACAAACCGTGTTGCTTCATTCTGGCAATGATGTCTACATCACAATTTTTCATCATGCACTTCTTGATATAAGAACCATGCAATGCCCACGCAGACTTGCTTCAGTTGGTATATAGCGGTACGTTGAGCATAACACCATGTCAACCTATTTGTTTCATTGTAATGTTTATGATTCACAATGAGTAGACAATGGGCCGTCTATAATGGCAGGCCTATGAAGTAGGCTACAAGCTGTAAAATGTCAAATGATAAGCTCACCGACAGTGCAAAATCTACGATACAAATGAAATACAGGTTGCAGAAAAGTTTTAACTTTGTAAACAATTTTGACATTTTTTGACCTAACACAACAACTTTGACCAATTTTTGACTTTTTTTGACATGCCAAAAAAAATCGCCCTAGTTATGTCCTTACGATTAGGTACTTTTTTCGACAATATCTTCAGCAGATACTGTGAACGTTATTTCACGGGTTAGATACAGGGATTTCACGCAAAAAAATTGAAGCAAACTTATCCCAAACTATTTCTACTTTTGAAAATTGAAGGTGTAAAAATAACTAGTTTTGCCCCATAAGGCAAACTATTCAGGTAAAAGTGGAAGTATTCTAATAACAAAACTGCTTGAGTAAGTAGCGCTCGTAATCAAAACGCATTTGAGTATTTCGAAAACGTAAAGCACCCTCATCACTGGCCATCTATTTATACAAGTTTATGTGTAGATTTGCCTTACGCCTCTGTCGCCTCATGCTGTCTCGACCCAAAGTAGCTTTTGTCCGTCTTAGTAAGCACTATAGTAAGCTTTTCCAGCCCCTATACTTGGGTACGGCCAGTGTCCACTCTGAATTGGCGATTTGTACACTTCCGACGTACTTCTCTAATCTTGGAGGTACAGAACTACAACGTACAATCAGTTAATATATTGATATTGAGATGTGCCCACCTACTTTCTGCTGATACTCTTCAGCAACTAATATCGAATTGAAATGAAAAGAATATTTCATATATCATCACAGCCGTCGGCGTACGAGCCGTTCTGTCGACTCGCATCGTGCGGAAGATCCTGAGACATCGACGAAAATCAGTAAGACACGTGACCCGCCCAGGAGACACACAAGAGACTTCTCCCCGTCGTCACATTCAAGTTCACACTCGAGCGAGCTCCCAAGTGATATCTTAAATATATCGTCGTTAAAGTACAGGGGGTACGAATTATTCCATTTTAGCAGATCCTTCTTCGAGGATTGCACGCCAGACTACCCCGCCCTTGTCGGACAACGAGATTACTCCGGAACGCTCCAGAGCGCCTAAGAAGGGGGTCGGTCGATCACGTGTCAAGGTCGGTGCCTCTATTGATCCGTGGACTAATGAGCATGCGACGATACTGCGTGCGACACTTTGGCATTCGACACTTGGGCATGCGATTTGACTGCTATGGTCATTTACACCCGGAAGATAGTCCTTGTTAGGATTCCTGTCCCACCGACTTGTAGCCTGGCCCATTTCGTTCTAGGCTGTTGTAAGACACCCCATACACGGGTCATATGGCTTGCCAAGATATACCACCGGCGCTTGGGTAGGAATTTTGGAGTCAACCTGTGTCGTACTCGAACTCGCAACCCCATTGGTGTTGCAGCTGTGGATCGCAGTGTGGCACATGATGATGTGGGTCAAGGTGATGGTTCGGTTAGGATCAGGGTGGGGTTTGGGGGTTATGAAGTCACATGCTCAAGTGTCGGACAGCCATGTTAAAGAGGACACGCAGATGCCTCCTTTCTTGTAATCACTGAACGTTTACATTATGGTCGATGAAGAAAGACCTTTCATAAGGTATGAAAATCACTACCATTCTACCTGAAGGAAAATAATTGAGGAGCATTCCATCCGCGTACTGAAATGAGGATGACAATCGCGTTAAACATTTCGATTCCAGTTTCACCGAGAATATCAATTACCAGGAGGAATCTCGTATGTGTTTGGCAGAGACAGCTGATGCTGTATCGGTGCCCTGTAAAATTTAGCAGTACATCCGTTCCTGTCGTACTGGGGATGCATGGATACGGTCTGGATTGGTTACAGAGAAAGAAATGGATATCGTAGTCACGTTACAATATCTTTTTTCATTGTGTCACATGCCCGAATGCCGGGCTTCCAACCTGAATGTAAGACGTAATAAGATATTTACCATAACAACATTTATTTCTCATAGGGCATAGCAGTTGGGAAACTGTAAATAAGCCATTTGAGTACAGAGCTTGAGAGTTACACGAAACAATATATTCATATTGTTAATTTATTCATAAAAAGTATATCGACTGACTATTTCCCGAATTTGATTCACCATTTTACTGACGTTCGCTACTAATGAGAATCGAAAAGATTTTAGTGAATAAATTTAACGTTACAAAATCTTTATGACGAATAAATGTTGTTCTTACCGTGAATATTTTAGTTATATTTAAGTTGGTTGCCTGGCATTCGAGCATGTGACACGGTGAAAAACGGTATCGCAACGCGATTGTGATACCCATTTCTTTATAGAAAACAATTTCCCACCAGGCTCATGCAGCATTGAGAGAACAGGAATGCAGGTTTACCTGAAACACCCTACGGCGCGGGATTTCTCGGGGCACCGATACAGCGTGAGCTGTCTCTGCCAAATATATACCAGATTCCTACTGGTAAAACTGGGATCGATCGTGATCGTTGTTCGCTTTTCAGTACACGCATTTGATGGAATGCTTTCTGGATATACTCATTAGATTACCTCTTGTGGGTAGGATGGTAGTTATCTTCATGCTGCATGTGAGTTACACTCTTTTGGGCCTCAGGGTGCACTCTGTGTGATAACAAGAAATGAATCCGTCCGTCAAATTTAACATCTGTAGGTTCTTGAGCGACATGCTCATTTTCCGATAAATTTATTCGCTACCTCGTAGCAAAAGGGCATACATCGTCTCGTTGCTAGTAAGTTGGTCAACGCAGTCAACATAACTACTCGAGCAGAAGTTGACGAACCACCGTAACGTTCTACTCAATGTCCATAAAAGTAAAGATTTCCAAGACGTGCCAAAGCTACTTTGTGTGGAAGCAGAAAATAAAAGACCAGAAAAGTACTCGAGAAGCTGCGAAAAGTATATTCGGCGGAGAGTTCGCGTACTATTGCCAGTTCTACGGTGACGGTCTTGCCTAGAAAACCGTTAAGTAGACGTGGTCGCAATCTGAAAAACATAACCACCTGGGCGCTTGAACCACTTGCTCACTTTGAAAAAGTAGAATTACTTCGTTACTGACCACCTCGCATTGATCGATAACACACGGGCACGAGACAGAGGAACAGCTACGTATAAAGCAGAGGTCTCAAACTCAAATGTGCTCGCGGGCTAATTTCCTAGTTTTGATGACGCCGCGGGCCGCAGCATCAATAATAGGGATATTCAATGTATATAATTTTCAAGTAGCCCTTATTTGACGGGACCTTGCAGACAGGCACTCCACAAACATCGGGGAAATGTAATTCACTATTGTACTATTCACGCTTGACACGAAAGAAAATCCAATTTTCAAATATTTGAATAACATTGTTTTCATGTCGAGCATAATTTTTTTTTTAATTAATGAGGTATAGACGTCATGCGAGTTATAATATTGCGACTAGTGGACCTTTGACGTGCCACAATTTATGTAGAATATTGATATCAGAGCATTTGACCGGTGTCGCCTAATCCTGGTGTTGACATAGTCGTGATAACTATAGGCTATTGTTACTGTCATTGTCAAAGTCAAATTAAATCAGCGTTAGATTTTTCCTTCGATTATTATTGGAACATATCAATAACAACTTAAATATAATCATTATTGAGCCCACACTGCTTCTTAACCTTCTTTAGCGATCGTACCCTTTATGCTTCCAATAAGATTTCTCGTAGCCGGCTGTCAGTTTTCAACACAATTTCTTATTGTACCTATATTAAAATCAGAAATCCCATCACACAAAATCGCGTGTAGCGCGAAGACTATTTTCTAGTTGAATAAATTGGCCAAGAAAATATTCAACAGCACATAGGCCTAATTCCACAATACATCTCGTACACCCTGATGTGGTGGTTCGTACCCCGATTGGGTTTACGGACCCTGGGTAAGAGCCCCTGGAATAGAAATGTCCAATCCGCGAGGAATTCATTGGTGTTACAGCTGAAGAGCCTACTACTACCCTACTCGCCACCGGTAATAACATGGATAAGAAGAACAAAGAATACCCAGCATGTAACCAACTATACGTCACGGGGTCAAAGAATACCAATGGTTGCCATGCTGGCCTTATTAGATAGCTATATACCCTGCGCAAGGCAACTTATGGCCTTTTGATGTATTACTATTCCCATGACAGTTTCACATATTGATGCATCCGTATGATTACCAAGTCACCGTTCCGGGTCGCAAGTCTTCTGATTTTAACGTTTGATCCGACTCAACTCAAGTCATTTTTATTTAACCAGCCAGTCAATCCGAAATCGAGTAATTTTACGAGAAGGTCGCACCAAACCAAATCATAATTTCCAGTCACGAATCATCAACGGGTCATGTTTTATCATCATGAACTAGAAATCTGACGTAATAGCTGATCTTCTACCACATGGTTCATATTGGAACAACGCATTCAGAATTACTACCCAAGTACCCATACAGACTGGTGTACCTCAGGGATCAGTTCTCGGGCCCCTGCTGTTCATAATTTGCATCAATGATATTGGTCATTTATTTGACAATGACATCACACTGTTTGCTGATGACACCAGTCTAGTTATACCCGGTAAAAATTTATCTGATGCATTTGACAACATTAACACTAAGCTATCGACAGTGTCAAAATGGATGGCATCTAACCAACTTCAGCTCAATGCCTCCCAAACCAAAACCGTCGTGTTTCATACACAAGTGAATCGCAGTGGAATTATAGCAAATAACGCACATCTTGATACACATAAAACTGTTAGATATCTTGGCATTATCATTGATGATAAACTAGGATGGTCTGATCATATCAACAATATAAAAACTAAAATCTCGCGTGGTGTCGGGGCTCTCTATCGCCTTAAAAATTTAATTCCTCATCAAACTCTCAGATCAGTCTACTATGCTTTAATTCACTGCTATCTCATTTATGTGATCCTAGTTTGGGGACCTGCTGCGAAAAAACATCTGCAGAAATTGCAAGTCTTGCAAAACCGAGCCATACGAATTCTCTGTCGGAAATCTAGATATGAGAATTGTAATAGCATGTATCGTAGCGTTAGAATATTGAAAGTGGAAGACGTTTTCAAATTTGAGGTAATGAAATTCATGCATAGCTATCATCAGGGTGAACTGCCACTATGTTTTGATGATCTGTTCAAGATACCTTCAGATACCCACCAACATCATACCAGATTTTCTTCTAACTTGTCTCTGTCTGTGCAACACCACTCTACCAGCCTAGTACAAAATTCAATCAGTTTTATTGGTGTCAATGTTTGGAATAAGCTGCCACCTAATCTCCGCAATTTAGACTCTTGTGCTTTTAAAAAACAATGTTTTCATTCTCTTATCTCTAACTACCGGTAAATTGTATTTGCGTTGTATTTCAATTTGGTCCATGATACTGTGTCTTATTTTTCCTTTCGTTCGTTAGTTTATTTTAATTTTATTTCATTTTTTCATTAGTTATCGACTGTGAAAATTGCTCCTGTCCCGGGTGGCTCGGCTCTGAAGACTATGTCATATCGAGCCTCCCGTCTACCTTGCATGTCGCATTTCACTGTTACATTTTTGTAGTGTTATGTTGATATGTAATGTATACGAATAAAGATTCTCTCTCTCTCTCTCTGATAGTTAAGTTTGTTGCGATTCCTGTGATTTTTATAGTGGTTTTATCGTTGAACTTTACGTTCTTATATCTAAAAAAGATATATGGCACTTGGATTGTTGAATGCTTGAAATTCCTAAATGCCGTCGCGGGCCGCACAAACTGCTCTCGCGGGCCGCGTTTTTGAGACCTCTGGTATAAAGCATGGGATCCCAACCTGTAAGCCATGGCAAAGAAATTGCATGTCTTTACTTCTAAAGACAAGCAGCGCAGCATCTTGGGTGCTCAATACGACGTACGGCTGGCCCTTTTCAACACCAGATCAGCTCTTAGGACATTTCATAGCAAAAACGAGATCAATCATCACATTATATACTGAAGATGTAATAGCCAGGGCAAGTTTTTGTTGCACTGAAATCGTGAGAAAGATGCGCTTAATTTTAACAAAAGTTGCATTTATGCACACGTCTTTTAAAATTATTGGGGTATGACATACTCGAAAGGTTCCGTTGCATAAACCAACAGGTCCCATATACTATACTATTACTGCGCCCCTAAAAGCTGACTGATACATTATAATTAGGCTAAGATTCAAAGTTCGAAATATGACTTGGATGAAAAATGTCTAGCGGACCACAGGTTGGGTTGTTAAACTTGTAGCTTGCAAGTCAACCGTTGCGTCATAGATGACATTTAGATGCAGCTAATCCATCACATAACTCTTTGTTATGCAAATCAAAGAGAATAGAGCCATACTAGGAATAGTTTTGTAGTATTTTTTAAAATCAGTCCTTGACATTTTGCTCAATACTTGATTGAAGTTACAATAAAAAGTTGCATGAAAAATAGAGAAAACGATGCAAAAAGTTGCGACATAACATTCCTACAGCGTAAACCTCATGCTACATCAATTCTGGGTCTAGGAAGCTGTCGGAAGCTGTCAAAAAAGCTCCAAAAGTTGCAAAAATTTGCCATACTCATAACTAATTAATTCACTATCATATTTACTGCTATAGCAGTGTGTGTGCGTGGTTGGCCCATAATTGTGCGTCTTTTATGCGCTAGTATTCTCGCTGTTGACACACCATTTGTTTCAGATCGATCCGGACATGGTATCACACCCGACTCGATAACATACTAAATCAGTCGGATTCGCATGTGAGCTCGGTAAACAGACCAAGGGGGGCATTCCAGACAAAAAAGCCGATTGGTGTATTTCCGAAAACTATCAACGGAAGGAAAATAATGTTCAGCTCTTTTCTTCCGATATTTTTTGAACTTTCTTACCGTGCAGCTTATGTCGGCCCCAATTTGTCAATGCTGGATATTCGCTGCTAAACGAGTACATTCATACACTCACATCCGTAAACATTGACAGTTATATCATAAGACACCAAATATGTTGCTAAAATACTACAGTTACGAAATTGTACTATATTGTAATTTTATCTGTGTAATTTTATCTTTTATTCATATATTTCATCTATATTGCAATTTGGAAGTATAATTGGCAACTTCTTGTTTCATCACACTGTGATGTATTATTTGAATATTTCGCAGTATCTATTCCAGTTACCTCGGATATACTGGAATAGCGTTTGAATTCATCTTCTAGTTCAAGTCACATTTTATAGAAATTACGCACTGTTAAAAATATGATCACACGTCGCACCTATTTTACATTGTATATCTTACAATATTGCTATCTCATTATTTTTATTATTTTTTCTCTCCTATTGCTAACCCTGACTCTGTGTGAGTGAATGGGCGAAAGCGCTTGAGATATCAGATCAACAGATGCACCCCAAATTGGGAGAGCAAGCTCGGAAGAGGTCCAAAGGGGTATTTTTTTGGTAGATTTCTTCAATTTGAAATGTTTACTTCGCCCTTCGCTAGATTTAATGTCCTGTAAATTTACGTTCTTTGCAAGATTAACTCTCCCATAAGAATAATACGCGTTATTTGGTGTATAATAAATGTAGGTACTCTTCATAATTATGGTCAGTGACTAAAATAGGTCAATTTTCTTACTTATTTCCGTTTCAATGCTGGACATCTGCTGCTAAGCGTGTTGTACATTCACAACCGGAAACATTGACCGATCGATCATCAGACGCCAAAGTAGTAAAATTACTACACTTACGAAATTCTAACATATTGTCAATCTGCAGTGTTGATCTGCTGAACATTTATTGCATCTGTGTTGCTATACTTAAAAGTCTCATTTGGAAATTTGCAATTTCTTTCTATTTTATCACACTGTTAAGGAATATTTCGATGTTTCACAGTATCCGTTCCATTTACCTTGGATATATACTTGTATACTTATTGAATTCATCTTCTAGTTTCTGTGAATCGTGTGTTGCTTCTCAATTTGTTGCAATTGCGCGGAATATGTTCAACATATTGTCGCGGCTATTACAATAACTGTGATAACCCATATGTCTCACAATATTGCTATCACATTATTATTAATAAAAGTAGTAGTATTTTTAATTTTTGTATCATATTGCTAATACTGAATTTATGTGAACGTGCGAAAGTCCTAATGATATTAGATAGAATTTTACTCCTAAAATTTTCTACTTATTAGACATTCATCATGTTGTTAGTTCAGCGGATATATCATTTATACTTATCTTGTCATCGTTAAATTTGTTACGTGAGTTGAGAACTGTGTATACCTGTAGTTAAGACGAAACCTTTTTTGCTCCTGATATTTGTGACTTAGTCAAATTAGCCTAAATTGTCTGTGGAATATTCTGTTAAGTGTTCTTTCTACTATGCATTTCTTTATGTGAAGGAAGAGAATGGCTATTCGCTCGTTTATAAATGTTTGGATGATGCAGTCGCATGTTAGGTTGCGCCACCGTACGTAGCTCTACGATTAGCAGTGTATCAGTACTAATCTATGAACTGTAAGACGCAGTGAGAGCACTCTGAAATCGGACTATACGGGGGACCTTTTCTCAGTGGATGATCGTCACAAAATCTGGTAGGATGGCACGGTTGAAAACCCGTGACGTATTCTGACATGAAAGCGTGCCTTCATGGTGGTCACTGGTCACTCACACGAGTCCTCTAGAGCAGGGCTTTTCGGCCGGTGTATCGCGACGAAATTTAAATGGCCAATGAGATGTTTTGTTTTAGTCATTTTTATTCAGATTATAATTTTGCAAAATGTGTCATATGAACAAAAGTCGAATTTTTCATTGCTATGGAGATTGGAATTGGGACGCAGCAATGCTGTCTGGCGAAACGAGAGAGTAGCTCAAGAGAAAAAGAGCCAGACTGCATTGTTCAGCATTGTTGCGTCCCAATGCCAATCTCCATAACAATGAAAAATTCGAGGCTGATTGTGAGAGTTCCAGGGCTACGAGCGGAATAAAATTTATATTTTCGTAATCAGTGCAGAGAGTCAGCTTTCGACTGATACCCGTTTTACCAAATTTAATGCTCGGAAAGCCAGTCAAAAATGACCGTCAAATTGCCTGTAGCCAAATGGAAATTGTGGAGTGATACAATTTCACTGAGGCGTGAGATTTGCATGTGTCGACACCATATGGGACACTATGCATACCCTTTGCTTTAATCAAGCGACACTAATTTCGTGATAGAGATTTTTTAAACGCCCATTATTAGTGCAGACAACAAAACGCATATGACCTTTCAATTGCCACAGGGTCTGCAATTCTGTGAGATTCCGCACCCCCAGACCCCACATTCGGTTTTGGCTGGGATTTATCACCGAGATTGGTTGCACTGTTTGGTGAGTCGGCTTATTATTCCGCCTAAACACGCAATGCTGTCAATGTTTTATCCTCTCTGCTCACGTAATCAGATTTACAGGTATAGAGCTAATGTGAGCGAGTGCGACTCGGAAAACGGAGGGCCCGTACATAATTTAAACATCTTCGGGCGGGCGGACCCGTTGGTATAATGACTTCGTTACATTATGTTATTTCGTGACCTCCTGACTGCTACATCAAAAGATATTGAAATCTCCCGAACGTACCTAAAAATTGCTATTTCTTCACTAGCAATTAATTTGTCCCCACTGATGGCATTTATCTTGTGGGGTTCAGATTGCCAGGACAGGAATATTCGGTGTCAGTTATTCAGGCGCCTATGGACAATTAAACACATATCTATATAAATAGAAGTTTTCGATCAGGATAAGGGCAGTCTTATTCGGTCAAGGTTTAATCACTGCCGATCGCTCTGGCACTCTTCTTGTAGTCGCATGTTACATGGTCTAAAATTCTAAAATTTTATATGTCGTGGCGCGGTAATGACCGACGCCGAAACGCCCATTTCTATAAATCATGCTTATTTTTTCTGGAGGAAGAGTACCTAATAACCAAAACATTTGGAAATATTGAAAAAGTTGCATAAATTTCTAAAAAAAGCTCTATAATTCATGCTAATTCACGAAATAATTTCGGGGCCCCTTCGAGATCGGTCTCCTCCAATTGGGGGTTTAGGGTGTGTCAGTTACGGTCCTGCATGCGGGCCCTATCCATCCGGCCCGCTTGACGATTTCATCTGGCCCGCGAAGCAATTCTGAGTATATATTAAAATGCTTGTCCAGCACATTTCAATCACAAGTTTGAGGTTTGTAACAAGAAATTCTTCCGTGTAAATAATCTCCCAAGACACACCAAATATCGAACATGCCTCGTGTTCGTTTGCCACATTATATTACCGTCCGGCGGCCATGTTGCGTTTTGACAGTAAAACGGCCACCGTTAATAACGAGTCAGCGACACGACATCGACACTTAAGTTCGAGAGAGAGAGAGAGATATGGTATTCTTTTTCGCCTGCACCATCGAGATGCTTTGACGACGGAGATGCGATACGGCCTTTTTATAGCAAGGTCATCTAGTCTGCACCCCCGGTTTTTTTCTCCTCCATGCTATCCGTGATTGCTGAGCGCCTAGCAGGATAGCCGCGGATACCAGTTTTCGAGTCTTTGGTCTGACCCGGCCGGGGATCAAACCCACGACCTACCGATCGAGAAGCCGGACGCACAACCATTACACTATCTCCGTTGTAAGAAAGTGCGAGTACCAATGCGAATTCGTTGTTTGTAAGTTACTTAGTGAGAGTGCTCAAATAATATATGACGTGTAGCCTATTAGTTGTCGTTATATTACATAACTTATGATTCAAAGGTCCTTGAGCCTCACAACGTCAGGTCCATCAAATGTCCACTTTCAAAGTACGTCAGTGGCGAATAAATTTATCCACATCTCCCACTTTGTTCGTTGTGATGAATTCATTCATTGCCCTGACTACTCAATATCGTATCCGTGGAAAACTGAATTGTGATTGAACCAAATTAAATTAAACTCCAAGTTTACTGTGCTTCAAATACGATGTGGTCCCAAATTAGTATTAAAATGTGAAATCATTTTTGCAACAGTAATTTTACTCAGAAAGCCTCCGTGTTCAATCAAACTGCAGCTAAAGGATTTTCGCGAGCGATCCTATATACTTCACTTTATCAACCACTGGGGTATGGAGGTCAAGTGACTAAAACAACAAATTGCTAATTCTTATCGTCGTTACTGGCAGGCTAGAGTATAGATAACTAACCCCTGTAGGTTAGTTATCTATAGTTAGAGTTACTGCACTAGTGAAGACCCTAGCAACGTGTGATTACCACCAGATTGGTGCGACACAGTAAAAGCTGATCAGACGCTGAATTGTAATTTTGATGAGTGGTAGTATGATGAGTGGACACTGCGCCATGACTTTGACATAACTGGACGGGGCACGGGATCCACCGAACAGGGAATCAATGCGTGCTCTAGAAAGCTGGACGAATGTAAAGATTTGACCTATTCGGAATGTCACCATTATTTCCGACTTTCGGATTTCAATAATATACAAAATAATCTTATGCAACCTACAACCGCACTTTCTTTCTTCACGGTAACAATGATTGTAGACATCAGGATATCCAAAATGTATATTAGAAGGTTAAAACGAAATGTGAAAACTGAAATATCGTCACAGTGTGATTTATAAAAGTTCCAGCCGCTCACCGCAATGCTCTAATTTTCGTTTTCAGTACACGAATACATTGGATCACGGATGTTAGCAAGCAGCGCGCCTTGCAGTTGCAGTTGATTGCGGTAATATAGTGAGTGACTTGATACATAGGCCACCGCCAACCTAACAACGGTGTGCGAGGTGTTCAGACGAGATAAACGTTTGAATTCCAAGACTCAGTTCAACGTTGCTGTTGGACTATAGTGCAAAATATATTGATGGCACTGTTGCATACTTATCTCTTGATGGGAGAGTGGGTGCGGCCAGTATAGTTTTCAAAGCGAGCTCAACTCACAGTATTGGCAGATGTATACGAGCACGTAGTGCAACATATCACTCAAACGCTCCGAGTTGCGTTTCAAGTTGGTTAGTCGGTTGTACATTGCTATATATCTGATACAGGTACAGCAGATGCGAGTATTCACAAGATTCGTCCTTGTTTCGCTTTCTTCCCTCTGACTTTACGTTGCTGCCTGGTGAATTTCCGACGCAAATATCTCTCGCATTTAAGCCTGTTTGCTATCTTTTCCATGGTTACTTCGTACGATTTCCGCCACCTGGCCCAATAGTCGGTCTTCTCGACGACTAGCCGCGTCTCGTATCTCTTTATGTGTGATTTGGGTGTCTGAACAGATAGCGGAACCGAATAATTTAGGACTGTGACAAGGCGAGCCGACAACGCTTTACGTAGGGAGTGGCAGAAGGACGTAGAGTCGTAGACTATCAATGATTTTAAAGTATACGAAATCAGTGGTAAAGGGGGTCTCCATCCATAGGTGTTCCAGGGTGAAAACTTGTGGGAGTCTTAATGGTAACGGGACGTCACGAATATCCATAGTGACGTAGTGAAAACAAACGGCTTAATGATGCTAAAGATCAAAATTTGGAGAGGCGTTCGCGTCTTTCGACGTCCTTGACTACTCAGCACTAAACAGTACTCAGCAGGTTCCGATATCCCTACTCTGGTTTTGAAATAGGCAGCAGGACGGCAGGACACCAGATAATATTAGATCAGGGGTTCTTAACCGGTCGGATCCTAATCCTACAAGCCTTCGGCGAACCATAAAGTTTCGCCTAGTCACAGAAACGAAAATCGACCATACTACACATCAAATGCGCATGTGTTGGTCCGTCAGTGTACAGTTTCTCAATATCACCGACATAAATTCCATCACACTCACCTCGCTGCCTGCGCCAACTCTATCCGTTACATCGACCTGAACTTTTCTTCCTGTCAGTAGGTATTCACGCAAAGGCCGCAACTTCGGACAGTTGTCACTCGACACCCAGATGTATTCTCGCGGTATTAGTCGAAAGTCGGACTTGTAGGTGGTCCTAATTTCAACGTCA
Source organism: Botryllus schlosseri (assembly GCF_051294905.1). NCBI lineage: Eukaryota > Metazoa > Chordata > Ascidiacea > Stolidobranchia > Styelidae > Botryllus > Botryllus schlosseri. Next base: position 17,457,138 of record NC_137245.1, on the reverse strand, counting down.
TAACGAATGTCTTGGCCGTGGTGATATCGCCGCTTGGATAATATTTTGGCGCGGATGGCTGTGAAAACGAGAACCGATCGTAATGTTTATTCTTCAAATAGTGAATACATGTGTATATGTGAATGTGTTGTGTATACTGTATAGCCTTAGCGGACTTACCGAAGTCTCCTTTGCAGTACGATAATCTTTTATTTCTTGCTTTCTCGCATCGTCTGCAGCCATTGGGCGACCGCCTACAAGGCTGCAAGATGGCAAATCAATTAAGTAACTAAATTCCTGCGAAGGCGATAGTTTGGTACGGGGTTGCAAGCCAGGATGTGTCCGTCGCCATCGTCATAAACACTATCATCAAAGTTTCTTGGTTATATTCTGATCCAAACTCGTCATGACGATTAGGCTACACCAGGCAACTTCTGACTCAAGGTTATCCCTAACCATGAAAAATTGATGGGTCATCGGCAGGCCGTGTTATTTTTGGCATATGCCAAAACTGCCAAAAATAACTTATTTTTGGCATTTTTCGATTTTTATTTTTGGCAGTTTTGGCATCGTCCTCTAAATAGGTAGTTTCAGACTCGAATTAGTCACAATACGCTTTATTTGGGCTAGTTTGTCAAAAGACACCACAAAATGTGCAGCATCCACTATAATCAGTGCCAACAAACAATAAGAAGAAGAAAAAACCTAACGATTTCATAGGTTGATAATATCAAACGAAACCACAGAATATGCAGTATCCATCGGAATCGGTGCCTATAAGCAAAGAAAAAAGAAAAAAAAAGCCTAACAAACACGCTTAACAGCTGATTGTTACAGCTGTTGAATAGACTGAAATCATTTTCACTGTAACAGTGCTTCCAAACTCAGGTCAGCTAAGTTTCTCCTAAATTCATTTCTCGCCCAGCGAATCTGGGATATATCGGCTTCAACGGTACCGATGAGGGAAAGAATGTTGCCAGTCATCCACAAAAGGTTTTCAGAGCTTCAAAATCTTTGGAGGGCCGAGCCGGCATCCATGCATCATGAAAAGCGATCACTTCGCCAGTGCCATCGATCTCATCGCGGAAAGAATTTTCTTCCCGATTCTTTTCCAGGAGTTTCCTGTGTTGTCTCTCAACACATTCTATTTAGTAGCCCGACTATCATTTCTCCTTCAGTCTACCGATATATTTTCGGAGGACTTTTGTCACTTCAGGTGGCTTTAATATTACCAACTCGCATGGAAGAGTCCTGGGAAGGTTAGCTTGTTAAAGAGCATTGACGCAACAAGACTGTCTGACAAAACGAGACTATGCAGCTCAGGAATAGCCAGACAGTTTGTTGCGTCACAATGTTTAACTCGATCACAATGCAAAATTCGTGGTTGATTTTGGGGGTTCCAGTTCCATGAGCAGAATATAGTAAATATATTAATAATCAGTACTGCGGCAGCTTCTCATTGATACCCGTTTTATCAAATTTAGCGCTCGACAAGCCGGTCAAAAATGGTCGTAAATTTGCCTTTGGACAAATGGAAAGTATGACGTAAACCAAATGCAGTCAGTCGGTCAATCTCGCTGTGCCCACACCGTTTAGGACACCATGCTTTCACCCCTAATGGGTGGGCTGGACCCAGATTAAGAAACCTGCCTTTCACAAACGCTCTTCTCGCTTGTAACGCGGTCATGTTAACACAACACCATGAACGAAATACACTATTTGGCAGGCCGTGTTATTTTTGGCATATGCCAAAAATTGCTTATTTTTGGCATTTTCAAATTTGTATTTTTGGCAGTTTTGGCATCTGGCTCCTGAAATGCCAAAAATAACACGGCCTGGTCATCGGGCATCGGCCCTTCAGTGAAATTCTAAAATTAGAGCTGATATTTTTCAATAACGTCTTGTGTTTTAATAGGATGTTTCCCCGAAGTCGATTAGGTTAAGTATAGGGTATTCATTGTTATGGCATCCAAGCTCACTGGATCAGTATTGTCCGAAATTCCAATGCCATTTGATGCAGTTATATAAACAGGCCACAGTAGCTCATTGTGTGACCCCCACAACTTCAGTCTGGTGGGAAAGTGGAAGTCCAGATCAAACCGATATACCGGCTACACGCTACTAAGTATAAAACTTTCCGATAAATAATCGCTAAGATTCTTACAATATACCTTCGCTGGCGTCTCAATATCCGCGTTTGCTGTCGGCACAGTTGAAGAATTTGAGGCAGACGTGTACGGGAGAGGGCGACGTATAGCGGATGTCGAAACTTCCCGAGTTGTACTTTGAGTCGGCTGCGTTGTCGTTCCTGGCTTAGTAGACGAAGTTTGGGTTTCGGGCGTTGAAGTAGATTGGAAATCTGCCATGACATACGGTATGCTGAGATAGTCTGGTTTTGTCGAATAGCTGTACGCGTATGCCGACTCGCGATCCACGATAGAGCCGTAGTGTTTACGCAAGTCAGTGCCTATAAATTGAAGATATATCTATTTTGGGTAGATTATTTCGTGGAGTGAGCAATATTTTCTTAATTAACGAAGTCACCTAGAATTCGATTCTGTGGACCGATCGCATTTATTTCAGTTGATCTATAAGGTTTGTGAATATACGGAATTCGAGACCTTGCGGATACGGACTGGGTCAGACCAAAGACCTGATTAGTAACACTGGTATCCATGACTTCCCTGCTTGGCGCTCACGCATTACCGGGACAGCATGGAGGGGTGGTGCATGACTTAGAAAGCCGTAAAGGCTATATCTGCACTTCCTTGTCCAGTTCATATGCACATCACGCACTCATGGTATGCATATGCACAGATCGTGTGTATGTGTATCATGAGTCGGTGTATATGCCGCAAAAAATATCCAAGGACAAAAATAAACTACGTCCTTTCCTTTCCTATGTCACGGGGCGAAAGATTACGGGAATTACACATCACGACGATTACCCCCGCATCTGGTTTTTACACTTGAAAATAATGAATATATTATGCTCCGCTAATCTATGATCTTCTAGCTAGAGATATCTCTTTGAGGCCGAATATGCGATATGAAAGACATACCAAACATACTGCCGCGGGGCGGACCGGCTCGATTTTGGACATGCCTGCCCTATGAGGAATATATATGTCGATTGTTTGTGCTGTGTGGTCCATTTATCTACATCCATGTTTTCGTACGTTAGGTAAGTTAAAACAAGTTTAAAAAATTATTCCGAGGAGCAGCATCGAGCCCCTCTTGGCAATCAATTGCATTTATATATATATTCACAAAATAATCTATTACGAACGTTGATGGATCTGCGCTCTGCGTACAGAGTTTAAAGTCGAGACCAAACATGCGTAGGAACAAACAATGAACATTATTTCGCTATTTGGGTAGCTTTCGAAATAATAACAGTCCTTCTTACTTGTAACCATCTGTAGTGTAGATCGTGACTGCATTGGCATCCAATATTCATATTCTATCCTCGGAATACTTCCCATAAAAAGAATCTGTGAATATGATGAAAATTTACTATCGGAATCGAAAACTGTGTGTAAGTCGTGGGAAATATGTGCATATATACATAACACTTTTGCAATGTAATTAGGATCTTTATTGATATTCGGTGGTGACAAGTGCAAAAGTTGACGTAATTTAGGCATTAGGTAGGAATGACACACACTGCATTTCGTGCATTCTCGAAATACTATATAGAAAGTAAGTCGTACGGTATATCATCATGCGGTCATAACCCGTAGATCTCTATGTATTACCGTCACGCGGTTGGAAAGAAAATTAAGTCTTTCTTCTGGATCACTCGACTTCACCTAACAACAACGCCAACGCAACCCGTAAAGTTTGTAGACATTAACGCACGATCGCTTGAAATTAATATCAGCTCTGGCCAGACTATGACTATGCAGAAGCGTATCAAGCAATTGATCAATGAACTTGCGCATGGCATCATTCCTGCGGAACTGAGCGTATTGCCGGTCGCGGAGTGTTATAGAACGACTTTTAGTGGTGATACGCTATGGATCTGCAAAACCTCAGACCGTTCATTGCATATTCAACATTTCGGATATTCACATGGAATTTGCTAATTGACATTGATTTTATGAGTTTTTTACCGTAGCACCCTCGTATAGTCGCAAATGTATCAAATATTTCAATCCGTCTATCAACAAAGCTAGGGCAAATCCATTCAAATCGCAGTCGCAGTCAAATTGCGCGTGAACTTCCACGAAAGTCCGTCGCAAGCAATCGGCTTCCCGATGCCGTGCAGCAGGCGGGCAGAAGTAGCGCGATATTTAGTAAACAGGGATTATGACGAGGGGAGCCGGGTCAATTCGCGCTTTCATTTCAACGAACCGAATACCGGCTCACGTGAACGGTTGTTAAGACTTTAAATTCAAGTCCGCCAAGGTGGGCCGACTATGGGGATTGCGTTCGAAAACACAACTCCGTCGACACAAGCGACCTGCTTTGATCTTGAAGTCACGGGGCGATCTGGTCAGGCGTCATTTGACAGCAAAAGTTTGGTCCTCAAAGTACAGTCGGATTCGTAAGACCGCCGTGCACGCTATTTTGAACACCGTAGCATCGTACGCACTCGCAAATACCGGTGTAGTTTTATCGTATGCCTATAAGGAGTAACCACGTTACCGTTGTTGACTTCGGCTTTATTGCTTTCCTTCACCAAGGTGCTCTGTAATGTTTTGTTAGCGATTTTCTTAAGTGATTACATTCCTTCTCCCAGAATCGCAGTTTGGACGACATGATATTTCACACAATGATCCTACCACCACTGTCTGATTGAGGATAATCCTACAATGGTCATTTTCGTTCTGGAATTTTTGTTCGGGAATGCGTACGTTTGCCATATTATCCCCATTCCAGTTGATTAAATATTCGGCGCGATTCAAGCCCCTTTTGCATATTGAGAGAAGATAACTTTAACTTTAACTATATCTCTGGGACTTTGCAACCGAACATTATGTACCGCACAAGATAACTTACCATTATGTAAAGATCTTTCGTTGTCGGGCCCTTGATTTGAAATGTCTCGATTGTGTCGTTGATAATTCTATCGTACGACACCGTAGTTCCGGCGGTTTCGTATTTTCCCGGCCAGCTAAGAATTTTATTTCCATTCACTATATACTGTTCAAAGTGATCGTCCGCCTCCATTAGTGCTGTTTGACGATAAGAATGATTAAAACAATAAGCTTTGAAGTTGGAGTAGATACAGTTGCGCAATGTGCTTGATAATAATTGTCATAACTTTCAAGGTATCACGTCACGTGGCTTATTGAAGAGCTACATATTGTAAGTAGGATACTGACTTTGAGTCAGAGCAGTTCATCCTAGATAATTTAATCAGCAATATCATTAATATAGACATTATTCGAAAATGGCTCAACACTAAACATATACTTCCCAACTATCGCTAATTAACACCGTGTCCGTTGATAGTAGCTCGTATTCTTTTACAACCACACTATATTACAGCGACCGCATTTGCGTGCTGACAGCATGGGCGGTTTTATATAAAAGTCAAAACCACGCAAATATACACAGGTATGTATACAACGAGCTGGGTGCTTCGAAATGTTCACGCGACGGTGAAGTCTTACCTAAATAGTTGTCGCTATAGTCCCTTACGAAGATGTGGGAGGCACCAGCGGGAATCCGGGCAATTGCGTTGTAGTTAAAGTACTCTGAATTATGGTGCACAGTGTTATCTACTTTTAAAATGAGATGAATATTGGCTTTTACCTACAACCTCCGGTATGTAATCATAGATATCGCTGTGATAGGAGCAGGTAGAGTTGTCTCCGCCGCAAACTCCGCACGCATCTTCGATTGTTTGTGAACCGATCTCCATGTCACAGCCGACTTCCTACAATAACGATACAACGTCACATTAAAAATCCCATCTGCGTATTGATAGCTTCGTTGTCTGAAATTCGTTCAACAGCCATGAGCTCTTGTTATTCTTTGCGCGCCTGTTTGCGTACCTGCGGCCCGCGTATTTCCATGGGCCATACATCAATTATGAGATTAACTACAACGAGTCTGTTTTGAATGAATGACAAGGTTTGCGCATGTAACAAACAATCACAGGAGATTACTAATGAATGCTCTAATCTCGTCCTGGTACGCGCGGTACTCTGTATACTTGTCCAAGCGCCATCGTGGCGTTTCACTGGATAAAGAATTCTAAATATCGACTAATGGCGCATTTCAATTCTTGTAATTGGTTGGTATTCATGGATATACGGCTACACCACTGGCGTCAGTGACTAATTTGTAGTTTAGGAATGAGAATAGCGAAGTTCGTCATTACCGGCACCACCGTAACCACTTTGTAAACTGTTAGGTAGCCTAATACTCTGTGTCACCACACACAACCATGTTACGGGAACCCTCGTTCCGCCTGCGTTAATTGTCCAATTTTGAGTTTTAAATATCAATTCGTGCCTAAAATACCACGACAATGAAAACAAACCATGGGAATTATACGAATCTGTATGCGAGCTTATACGGACGCGATGAAAAACATAAGGCTCATGTCATGGGTGGGTCCTTTTCCAGTGTTACGCTAACTGTAGTGTTGATCAATGCTACTTCATATTCGGCTTGTACAACGAAACTGTGTAATTAATACAATGTTTACCGTTTTCAGTTACAAGTTGGATCGAGGATGCAGAATCATATACGGTCATTACGGTGTTTGGCAGATATGTATGGTAACCGGTAGCACCGCAAATTATCAGGACTTTATATTCAGGCCACGATTTGGCCAGTCGCTTGCGAATTGCAACTTATGGCCCCTGACCACTTACAGATAGTATATAATTGCCATAAAACGTATGTTAGGCATCTCGCTTAGTGAAATTAGTGCATGCAATTGAAATCGAATAGTGAAGCGGGTTGTGGAGCATTGCAATGCAGCAATTATACTTTAAGACAGTGAAAAATAAGTTAACCAATTCATTTCGATTTTGAAATACGCTAAGCCCACACTACCATAGATAGAAGTAATTCCGTCGATTTCTTTTAAAATTTAGGAGAGAAGTTGCGACTTTCAAGACTAGCGAAAACTACTTGAATTTGAGGTAGGCCTATAGAAAATGAAATTGTTGAGACTTTTTCACGTAGGCCAAGTAGTTCGAACGAGTAGATATGGTCGAGGCGTTTCGAAGTATTGTGAGCCAATTGCCAGCGACTGTTTTCGCAGCATCAAGTAGTAATTTTCGTGAGCATCGCCAAATGAAAATTGCCCCCACAAATGGGTGGGCACTGGGGTATTTGAAAGTATACTGTGTTACTGTTATACACAACCCTCTTGTTAAAATATCAATACACTAATTTCAACATAGTAAAATCGTAGGCGAGAAAGTTTGTAGTAACGCTCCATAACGTGTTGCAGTAAAAATGGAAGCAGTCCAATAGCATAACCACTTAAGTAATTCGAACAAATGAACAAAGCCTACTTGATCATTCCTGAAAGTAGAAATACTTCGCTACAGACCGCCCTGTACCTATTACACAGGCAACCACCCACTGGCGTAGCAAAGAAAGGGGGAAACACCCCTCCCTCGGCCCCCTCGAGATTTCTATACTTGTTCATTGTCGCGTAATATGTACCCAGTACCTACTACGGCACAATTGTTAAATATTGTTTGCCCCACCAGATTTTCATCCTATGCTTACACCTATGCATCTCATACAGAAACGTACCACGCAATTTCCCTCTATACAAACGTCCTTCCCCTCTTCGCCGCACCTCGTGCCATCAACAGCGACTCCGTGGAATTGCACAAATCGAACTTGTTCCGCAGTGCAATATATCAGACAAGTGTGGACCCCGTCATCTGCGAAACACAATTCCATATTAATGACAGCCTCAGATACCGAATCTGTCATCCTTGCATGCGGCAGGTAGAGGTTTTATCCCGTGGCTGATAACTATAGGCAAAAATCGCGCCTAATACATAGCGGCGAGCGGTTAGTCACGAAGCGCTTTGCGCGGCTGTTTAGTTTGTGATTGAGTTGCCGATTATGGTTGTATATGCGACCCGGTATGCGCAATTTGTTCGATATAATATTCTCATCCGCATTTGACTGTTTGAAAAAATGCATCAAAACATTTGAAAGGCCGCGGAAATGTGGTAACGCACGGTACTATTATAATCTTATCGGCATTGGCAATGGAAAAGATAGGTGTGGCAATACGACTGTACCACACCAAGTAATTTTGCATGTTTTGGAAAGTCTATCAAACACTTACGGAACAGACTCATCGGACATAGACAAGCCTCATATTACTGTCGCCGCAGAATTGTATACGCTTACTGTTTACAACCCCGAAACAAAGATCTAAAACGACACCTGATGTTATAGTATAGAAATTTGACATGGAACGGCAACGACTGATTTTGCAGCTTCGTTCCGCCTCGCCGAGGCTGGAGTGAAGAATTGTTTTACGTAAGCGACTGTAGGATTTCTGGCAATCCAAAATCTATCTTCCCGAGCGCAGAAATTACTGAATTTGGTCTTGATCGAAAGCTACTGTTGCACCGATTCCGAAAATATAAATTAAAATAATGATCAGGCACTGATCCACCGAGAATCTGTCCTCCGAGTCTGAAATATCGGCATTGTTCAGAACAGTCGGGTAACCGCAACACAATGGTCATAACAATGACCCGTTGCGACTCTCCGATTGTTTGAACAATGCCGATATTTAAGACTTGGAGGACGGATTCTAGGTGGATCAGTGCCTGATCATTATTTTAATTTATATTTTCGGAATCGGTGCAACAGTAGCTTTCGATCAAGACCAGATTCAATAATTTCTGCGCTCGGGAAGATAGCTTTTGGATTGCCAGAAATCCTACAGTCGCTTACGCAAAACAATTCTCCACTCCAGCCTCGGCGAAGCGGAACGAAGCTGCAAAATCGGTCGTTGCCGTTCCATGTTTAATTTCCATAGTTATAGGCTACCCAATACCCATGCATGAGCGCAGATGCTGAAAAGAATAGCTTTCTAGCGAGGCAATCGTTGCTATGCGCAACCAATCACGTGACCGAATCCCGCAAATAGCCGATTGCAAATAGCGCTTCAAATATATTTGACTGCTTGGCTTGCAATTTTTTCGCTAATCTCCCCTGTAACCGCGGTTTCGCCGATCATGATGCATGGATTTACTGGGAAGTTCTGTATACTATCTCTTCAACATGCGTAGCTAGAGCCACCTTTTACCGTTAAGAACCTTTATATATAGTCCGTCTCTTTCACATCACCCTCAAATTTTCGTATATTGTGGGGGATCAAGCGCTATAAAATCTGGGTCGGAGTTACAGATTTGGTGTTGCGCGCTGCGGCAGTTAATTTTGGTGACTTTGTGATCTTACGAAGTTACCTTGAATTTATATCTTTTATGATCATTAGATATCATAGATCTATGTTCTATAATCAATAAAGTGATGTTTATTCGGTGAAAGATTGTCCTATACTGAAAATCGAAAACTGAAGCGCAATGACAAGCCGATGATCACTATTATTCACTTTAACAACAATCATATACCACACGAAACAACTTCGGAGCAAACGTCACCAACGGACACCGGTGCTGGTCGGTAGGCTATACATTTTAGCTTTGGAAAGAGACAAATTATTACGGTGATTATTAGGGCAAGTTTTTGTTGCACTAAAATCGAGAGAAAGTTGCACTTGATTTTGACAAAAGTTGCATTTATAATTTTTGTTGAATTAGAAGGGTATGCGATACTCGAAAGGTTCCGTTGTGTAGCCTAGTTCCTGCAGAGCTGTCAAATTTGTTACTTTGCCATTCCACGGCCATTTTGGCGAGACCACCAAATAGTATATATTTTCCCAATACACAGCAAGAAAATTACGCAATACGGGGATAATATAGCTCTTTGTTATGCAAATAAAATAGAACCGTACTAGAAATTGGTTATAGCATGTTTTTAAATCAATGCTTCACACTTTGACACATTATTTGTTAAAAGTTGCAGTAAAATTGGTATGACAAATAGAGAAAAGTTGAAAGAAGTTGCACTATAAAATCTCTCCAAACAGGTTAAAACATCATAGTAGGCCTACATAGTTTCTAAGTATCTAGGAAGCTGTCGGAAGCTGTGAAAAAAAAGTTGCAAAAACTTGCTGTAGTGATTATATTCAGGTTCTAAATGCGTTACAGCCCATAGCCTACTGCAAATATTTGCTTCGGGGTTATCGAAGTTTAATGCAATCGATCACGTGTATCTAGTCAGGATATGTTTTATGATCCTCAGATTACCTTCATGTTGTTTGATGATTAACGACACATCAACGCGTGAAAACTATTAACGTCCATGCGTAATGCTGCTACTGATGAAAACGACGGTTAGCAACACCGTCCTAAGCAGCGCACGGAAGCGAAGAGCCAAAGTCTATTTACAAAACAAGACTCCATCCACCCGCAAGAACTAAGACAAAAATGCTTTGAAGGCAACATTCACTCTGACGGTCGTAAAATTGCAATGCACATGGGGTATTCGGATTGCTATAGAATGCGGAGGCAAAGCCACCTTCGATACAATTGAATGATTTACGAAAATGCGCGCGAGTTACATGGCAGGTGTACTGTATGTATTCTGTGTTGTATCAAATCATAGACAAAATTAATAGAGACAGTGGAAGAGAAAGCTTTCATTTGTTAATCGTGCAAATCAATAGATTGCATTTTAAAAATGCAGTTGAGTGAAATGTGAGCGGATAAACATGGTTAGGACGGTGGATTCGGTCGGTGTCTCAGCCCTATAAATACCGAGCAACCAAGGCCAGGAGCATAGTACTAGCAGAGGTTTTTGCGCCCAATACTAATATAGCTGAACATATAAATATATGAACTAACTAACCAAGGATTACCTGACGCGAATACGAGAAATGCAGCTGTAGAAAACGACATACCACAATGGAAGATAACTAGAAATGAATAAAAGAAGGCCTATGGTCATTGATTTGGCCGTTGGCAAACAAAACTTTGGCATGAGTTCGAAGTATCCACTAATAACATATGCGGGTCCAGTCCGATTTCCTAAATCCAATCTATTACTGGATATGAATCTCGTCAAATATTCTCACGTCCAAACACAGACCGGAAGGAAGGCAATTTGAATAAACTGGTACTTGGAGTCCCGCCCTTACGCAGACTGATGAGGATATAAGACTCTGTACCAAAGCCAAGAAATAGCCACCGTACAATTCTATAATGGGATGCACTAATACGGACTCCATTCTATATAGGATGTACAATATACATTATGGAATGTACATATCCGGTATGCATACATCGGTCAAATATATATACTCACTTGAATAAGGGTACCACGAGTATGTCGCGAGTTTTCCGGTCATGATACGTTTGCTGTGCTCGGTGCATTGCTCCTCGCGAAACGTGGGCGCTCCTTCCGGACAGTTCTGCAGATTTAAAGTTCATGACAATACGTTGCGCGTGCATACTTATTTCATGGCGACGTCTTACCAGCGTGTTACATAGTATGAAAGCAACCGGACTGCCGACGCATGTTGTTGGGTCTCTAAAAAATGAAATCTGACTAAATAATTTACACATCGTCATGATCATGTGAATATTTAAAAGCCTTGTAAATGTGGCACACTACACCTCTTACCGTGATTAGTTTGTGGCGACAAAGAACACTGCCACCATTGGTGTAGCCAAGATACAAATTTCGTGGGTGATGGATACGATTTAGTGCGCGACTCAAATCTGAGTTTTATCAACATCTCGCGGTTAAAGTCATCGAAATCAATACATTTCTACGACAGCCGGATGCTAAACGTGACAACAGTTATGTCGCTGGTTTAACTACACGAGCAAGTCGAACATCAACTCTCTCTCTCTCTCTCTCTCTCCCTCCCCTGCCCGCCCTTCACCCTAGGGTCGCATAGAACTTTCTAGAGTAAATCTTTTCGCAATTTCTATTCTTGCAATAAACAAATAGTTCGTATGCATCGAGCGTTCGTTTTGGTGCGACCGCGACCCAAGTTTATGACCTTCGGCCTTCGCGACTCAAACGTTATAGTAATCAGTGGATTATGACTAGAACATTACAGTCAGGCCCGGTTCATGTGTAGCATCCGTTCATGTAACTGATACGGGTGGGTAATGGGTATCTGCGTGATGGAACAAGTGCATATGCGTAAGCAGCGTGGACATTTCAATCGTGCGAAATTTTTTCAACAATGAGTTAACGCTACGGCACCCATGTGTAATGACTTCACAATGTCCAATTTCGAATGGGGAAAAGCTTCTTTCAACGCTCTGGCTACGCCGGTGGCTATAATGTGCACTTGCGCAGATATAGGTTGCATTTAAAACAAAAATCAATTAAAAACAAACATGTTTAAAACAAGGTTCTAATTTAAAACATCTTTTTATAATTTTTTTTAGCAATGACGACTCGAATATTGAATTGTGACGCCATAATGGATTGGCCTTGACAATTGGAAATATAGGGTAAATATAGCTCCTTTGACGAAAGATATGTACTATGGCTGTTGAACCGACTATTTTGTGGGTTCCAATCATCCCATATCGATATACGTCGTAAAGTCGATAACCAAAGTGTTTTGAAACACCGTTTGTTTTAAATGCAACCCTATGCGGGGATGCGCACTGCGCAGCTATGTTTTTTTGCAGTCAGTATAGGGTTTCGCATGGTTGCGGCTTCATAAAAATTGTGTGTGATGGTACTATGAGCCGTGTTCTCGCATCATATATATAAATATATACATATAATATTCATGTTAATAAGGAAAAGACAGCCTAATCTGACGTGGGCTATTGGCAACGAGTATATAGCCGTATAACATGTGGTTGCCGACTCTACAGCGAATAACACTGCTAGCATAACTATAAAGTCATCTCGATTGAAAAACGCACCTTCTGGTACACCTTCGGTACCGCTTCGCAACTCCGCCTCCGCACGACCGCGAGCACAGAGACCAGCTCGACCACGAGCCCCAGCGAAGATCGGCCCGTGTCCGGCCGTGATTTTCGCCGCCATGGTTATAAAAAATATCGTGTTGATAGAGCAGGTCGTCTGAAAACATTTTTATCGCGTTGCGGAACACTCGAGCAGAGTTATGTAGCGTAAACGCATGGGTAGAGACTAGAGAATATGTGAACTTATACGAAAACAGAACACACTCCGCCCCTGGGATATATCTCCACATGGATCGAGGTATTTGATTTGTTTTCACTCATTGGAATGGGCGTGAAAGGAAACTTTGGTGCGGAAGAACTGTCATTTGCCGGATTTGCACCCTACGCAATGGCGGAAATAAGCGAAATGCAAGATTTTTCTTTACAGCTTGGCGACGTCCCGTAAACACTAAACATACCTTCGTGCGGTAATGATATCTCAGGAAGACGACGATCTTGGGTTTGTGATGTCAGGAATCTTGGAGGTATGGCTATAATATCACGAGACCTTTGCTTTGACGGCGGAGAATTGAACCTCCCCTCTCGCTCCTATAAGCGACAAATGGAAACCGATTATAGTGTTAACCATGGATTGGGATTAAGCGAACAAGGATATGCTGAGAAATCGTGCTACGATTTATAAACCATCGAGCAATATTGAGAGGAAAACAACAAATCGCGAAGGAAAAAAAATCATCATAGGCTTGATTTACTCGTGGATTTGCGTGTTACACTGTTCAATTATGATTTCATTTTTGACGCGTCGGAAATGGCCTGTTTTACCCAGCTTATGTCGAAAGAAAAGGGAATTACAGATGACATCCATTTCTCTGTATCTGGTTACTATCTTTAGTCAAAACAAAAATTAGGATTGCTATTTCACATTAAAAAATCAGAAGCGTGAAGCGTTTTTTGAAAATGAAACCAAAAGTAGTATCATTTCGGCTTATTAAATCTGATTTTAGCAAATTATAGCATGCCGGCAGCCGATAACTAAGTCTCCGTTATAAATTACGGTAAAAAAATGTCTATTTAGATTGAGAGGGTCGGAATGTATAATTGCAACACGTTTAGTTAGCAAGAAGTGCAAACTAGGCAACGACATATCAACTGCACGACATTACGCCGCTGTCAAACCCTGTATTACATGTATATAGTCTGCATATATTTTGTCTCTTGATATACATGATATTGTAAAATGTCCGCCGAAGGAAATTTTCATTCATTTTCTTTCGCACGAGTGTGTGACGCCGGCATGCAATCTGTAATTTGCAATGTCCTAATAGCTGTCGTATCGGAAATGCTTTGTTTGGTCACAGAGGATACCGCAGACACATACCAACCATCATGTGTAAATAGAGCCAGGTTTCGGAAGCGATTCTCGCGGGCATAAATTACTATCAATTTACCCGCTTGACCCGTTGTGCATCTATGCAATCGCATGAAACCAAGTTTACTTTAAAATTGACGCCTTCTGTGTCCAACCCCGTAGTTTGTTTAGTTTAATGAGCGAAAGGGGATCATTACACAGTTATTACAACGACAAGCTCTCAAAAATCCGTGTAATTGAAGCGGTTAATTGATTGTTGAGATTCCAAGCGTCGCTAATTCGTGACTACATAGCGTTCCTGATGTACGGAAACCAAATAAATTGAGTGTCCCATGGAAATCCGTTTAGCTAAGGAGAAAATTGATATTGTGAGATATAAACACTAAACATTGAATAGGTAGCTTTATATTCCGGCAGATCGAATAGGAGGCTATCAAGCAATCAAACGATGCTGATCTTTTGCAGACAATTTCATTAATGGTGCAGTGCGCATGTGACCGCAAGGCGCGAGGTTGAATAATCCGGTTGCTACATCGATATCCTAAGGGTTTAAATCTAAGCCAGGGGCTATCCGGCCCGCGGACAGTTTCCCGTCCTACATGATAATGTGGCCCGCGGCCCCAGTCTGCCGATATTCCCCACTCCTTGCTTACTACGTCAAATTTTAGTGACGGTATGTTAATATATAAGGGTCCCTCTATTTGGTCCAAGTGCCTTTTTCACGGATTATAGGGAATAGACGTGTAAATCTGTATACCAATCAAGAAGATGATTCCGTAAAGATGGGTCAATCATTATCAAATCTCTGTATTTGTTAGAAAAGTGCCATATCCCGATAATTATCACGTCTCTGGATGTGGTAGAGATACTTAGTTTTGATGTAGTCTATCCATGCACAGTTGCACACTGCACACCTGCAATAATAGATATGGCCTAATCCAGCGCCTGGCTCAAACCTTGACGGGGCTTTTTACTAATATCAGCCGATAGCTTTCCAGATTACTGTGGTCTATTTAGCCTGCAGCAGTTGTATCGCTATTCTATTATTTCTCGCTACATGTCATCTTCAACATGAGGGCATGAGCTACAGTTAACTGGGTCCCATCTTTTATAATTTGACAATGTATGATAAAAGAAGGCTCTGAAGCTAGAGCAAGTCCACATTTAAGCCTATGGCTCAAAGCCGAAAGGGGGTCTGGGGGGTTAGTCACCCAGACGTTTCGATTACATACTCATAGGGGGGGCTCCGGGAAGTCTCGCCCGGGCCCCCTCCGGGCTTACGCGTAAGTTCGTCGAAGCGTGAAGACTTGCATTATCGGCATTTACGATGTATTCAATCCTAATGAATTGATATCTTGGTGAATTTGGAGTGCCGGGCTTATCGAACGCCTTGAAATCCGAATTAAGGATTGCACCGCGTGTTAATTGATCAGAGAGATAAGCCGCGCTTCTATGACAATGCTGTTTTCAAATCCACAGTGTCTTGGCCATTATCGGCGAGAAATGGCTTTGAAGTGACATTGCTGTCGTTAAAATACATTCAATAAATACGATTTATCCCTTGTATATGTGGATAAATGGGCGAATAATGTATCGATTCCGCAATCCGGCCCGCCAAGTACTTAATTTTCCGAAATCCGGCCCGCAGACTGGAGAAGTTGCCTGCCCCTGATCTAAGCCATTTGTCAAGATTCAATACGTTGAATGTGGCTCACACAAAAATATCATAGACAAGTAAACTTAGCAGGATTATCGCATTAACTGCAAAAGAATGAAATTTGGTTTGAATTCCTTTCATATGCCGATAATTCTTGCAAAAGGCACGCGAAAATTGTCATATGTCGAATATGTCGAATTCACTCAATCAATTGAATGAATACACTGTTTACTGCACCTCTAATGTACTGTATCACGAACAGCTAATACATTAAAAGCATGTGCACTTGTGCAGCGCAAGTAAAATGCAGTAGTATTCAATTATGCTCAATTTTGGTAGGATTGAAATCCCTATTTAATCCCTTTCTTGGCGGAACAAGAAATCCCTGATGCTTTGAATAGTTGCATCAATTATAGGCCTTATTTACCCCCGTCAAAGCGAAATTTCAGGCTTATTAGAGTGGCTTAATTCACTTGGTCGATAGTAACGGTGCCTAAACACGGAAGAAATATTTTGCAGAATGACTACCACATATATGCGTAAGTCCGCTGATAATCAAAGTATACATAACCCAATAATGCTCCGCGGAATTTGGGATTTTTAACTCAAGATTATGGTGTGTGTTGTGTTGTGACGGAAAGTAGTCGGATAGTTGAATGCATCTTTCCCAGCTGGAACCAATTTAGCCTTTTTAGTAATTTGCACTGCCTACTTATTATATTGCTTCGCCGAGACTGGAGATATTAGGAAAGACTTACCAATCAAAGCATAAATAACAAATTAATTGTAATTTCAAATGGCAAATTGCAATTACAAAATCATATTACAAATTATATTACTAAACTACAAATGTGTGGCGTGTACCCTTATCCTTGACCAAGTCTCTTGCGAATACGATGCTAAGGCTTGCGAAGGCGACACTAATGCCCAAACAAATTTTATGTGAACAATATAAATTGTCCGCTCGAATCTACTTGGTTTAGTTAGTTTAGAAATCAAAAGAAATAGCGGTTTGAAGTATACCGCAAACAGCGATGTCTAGAGCTTCGATAAAGTTTAAAATCAACGCAATGGTACACAAGGTAGCTGGCTGAGACAAGGTGTCACCACTCACCAGTTCGCAGTAAGGTGATCGCTTGAATTCACCGTATTGGACTATACTTACATGAGAACACCATTCGCCTATTATCAAAGGCTGGTAAGTCTATCTGCGCAATTATCATGATATTGTATCGACTTTAGGTTCCTATTCAGTTATCACAAAATTTAACTGACCATGCCGTCGCCGGCGGTATAGGTATGTATGCTTTTATCAATCGCACATGCTATAAAAGATCGCATCGAGTGTTTTATCATAATAAGGCTGACAGGAGCCCTGACCCCAGCTGAACAAAACACGATACCAATTTACGCTTTGTATTGTAGCTGCTGCTGAGTAAATATTTATTTCAGATTCAGTTAGCTAAATTCGCATCTTGACAAGAGTCCTTTTGATATTGACTATGATGCACGACTGTTGACTGTTGTCAAAAAAAAATTTCCATGCGATTCAATTTTTCCAAGTATTTTATGGAATTCGGGCGCATTTTCGTTTACTATAGCTCCATCATGGCATTTTGAGACTTCTTGGTGGATCGAAATTAGTTATTTGTGAATATGTCGGCCGTCTTTTGAAATACCAATGGAATTATACTTGTTGTAGAAAGAGGCCATAGCATTTGCGTTAACGATAGTAAGTCTGCGTGCTACAATTATCTCAATACATTAATTTTTTTGTATTTTTGTAACGTATGGGGTGCAACCTGGATTGAGTCGCTGGTGTTATACTAAATAGAGTTCGGCAAGTCTTACAATACCGAGACATTCAACACAGCGAGTGTTATAGCTAGTGTCACGATTGCGATTCATTGACAATGACAAAGGCAATCGTAACCTTACATCTAACACTAGCACAAGCTGACCTGACCTATCGCTCTATAGCAGAGGTCTCAAACTCAAATGTGCTCGCGGGCCAATTTTCCAGTTTTGACGACGCCGCGGACCGCAGCATCAACAGGAGTATTCCATGTCTTTCAAACTAGGCCGTATTTGACGGGATGAAATTGTCGTATTGAAAGTGAGCCAATCCAACAGACTGACATTCAACACTCATCATAAAAATGGGATTTACTGTTGTATCAATTTAGGCCTGGCGTGAGAAAAATTATCACATTTATAACTATTGGAATAGAAGTTTTGTTATATTTGATATATATTAATTATAAGATATAGACACCATGTGAGCGGACAATTATATAATATTATCGTAAAAGCTATCACGTTATAATTTTGCAGCGACCATGAATATTTTGAATTTAACAGATTGATGATAGAGATTGATCTGCTATCACGGCATTTGGGGTTTAGCAGTGTAGCCCAATCCAGGATTCGGGTATATCCTACTCCTGATAAGCTCATGGTCAAATACCTTCGAATATTGGAGCAGAAAAACAACAATATAAATCTATTAATGAATGTGTCATAGTTATAGAAATATCGGAACGCCGAACAACATCGTTACATCGTTGGAGCGTACCACTACGGTATACTCGGTACCTTTAAGTGGCATTAATAACATGGTTAAGCGACACAAGATGTAACTAACAGATTGCCAATGGTTGCCATAACTACTTGCTTAGTTAGCGAAATGCCAAGCTGCGACCTTCTGATCTATTACTATCCCATGACACGCGAATATTTTGTTGCGTCCATGGTTCTAACCAATTCACTGATTTCCGAGTCCACTCCGGTCATTTTCATTTGGCCATCGAGTCAGCCCGAGTCTAAATAATTCTAATAAAAGTCACTTCAAAGTCCAACTCAAAAATTTCAGTCACGAATCGTCCAAGCATAGTGCTGTAAACGACTATCGTCTACGGGTCAGGGTTTATCATCATGAATTGGAAATGTTGCGAAATAGGAAATCTCTACTGCATGGCCGCGGATAGTGAAGTTGGATGGATAGTTTTAGAGGCTATCGGAGCAGTTTAAGAGGGAATTTTCCCTTTACAACTTTAAAAGATATATGCGGCACTTATTAGTTGTAAAATTAATGAAAATCTGAAATGTCGTCGCGGGCCGCACGAAATGCTCTGGCGGGCCGCGTGTTTGAGACCTCTGCTCTATAGCAACCTAAGTAACCCTATCTCGTCGTTCTGGTTTGCTCGCTATTATGGCACTCGATATATTCACATGCGCTATTTTCAAGCCGTGGTATTTTAAACTCACTGTTTTGAATCTAGTTATTTTTCCGGTATACGACTCAATAGCTAAAGAAGTGCGATTAGACGAATTGTCGCATTGCACTTTCGGGAATAGCCGATTGCAATCTGCCACGCAACCGCTCACTTCAGAAGCGCGTATTCCGTTGAAACGTGCTTGCAGAATCTTGTACAACTCCACCCACCTGGCTATAATCACTTGCATCGGCGATGTAGGTCAGCGAAACTGTTATTCCTAGGAAAAGCACCGTCACTGGCGCCATGCTTGTCCTTTAAGAAATTAATCCGCGGTCGTTTAATTCCTCTGTCGCCGCTTTATACAAGATACTATACAATTCTAAAATATCTGAAAAAATCATTTCGTATGAAGGGGTTATATTGATACAAATTCGGGCTCGTCGCGACATATGAGGAGCAAGCCCGGTACGGCATCGGAAATATTCGAGCCTTCGATGATTCCCTTTATGATTCACAGCATGAGTCATTCCTTACGGACTCCTAATTTGAGTATGATATGACACTGTGTGATATAGCTATTCGAGCCATGGAATAGATTATGTGGCTTACCCTGCCTCGTTTACAGATTGCGATTATGTGTTCAAGTTATCTGTACTTGTTGGTGCAGGTGAGCTTGGCACGAAGCAGGGTTATTGCAAGTTAATTGGCGGTTGGTTTCTGGCATCGGCGGGTATGTTGTCTGATAGACATTTTCACAGCACCGCTAGGTGTTCTCCGCTACAGCCTTTATGCACTTCGATCTGTTGTCTTGAGCGGGGCAATGTGTACTACATATTTGACAGCGCCGCAAGGCTTTCGAATATGGTCGTAGTAATGCAACGCGTCACCTGAGCACTGTTTCCCGCTGAGTACGTCCAAACGCGCGTTAATTTAGGCTTACCATATTTTGGAAATCTAAAAAGAGGACACTTTTTCAGAAATTTGAGACTTGCAAAACCGGAGTAGAATTCTCAAAAACCGGTGAATTTTTCCCACTTTATGATCGGTTGACTAAAAAAAAAGTCATATTTTCCGCTCAGAGCTCAAAATACACCCGCCGGTGCGTCAGTTCTGTGCTAATTAACGGCATATCACTCGCAATTTGCTCTAAATCTGACCTGAATTTTCAAAAATGAGGACAAAATCTCAAAAAAGAGGACAAAAGGGCGTCCTCCGAGGGCACTTTCAAAAAAGTCAAAAAAGAGGACAAATCCTCTTAAAAGAGGACGTATGGTAACCCTACGTTAATTGGCACTATTTACCAAACCAACATGCCTGATGAGTATTTTACTTGACAGTATTTGCGTTGTTATTAGCAATTTAAAAAGTATGAAACACAACGCACAGCCCAAAGTAAACAAGAATAGGAAAATCATTGCACGATTTCGAGCAAATACGACGCTGTGACGTCACCCATTCATATCGTCCGAACGGGACACGGTGTTTAATTTGATGAGGCATGCCTGGATGTCGCCGGTGGGTGTAGTTTGGCTTGGCTACTTCCTTTCAAACAATAGAGGTGTCGAGCAACTGCTGTTGACCATCAGCACCAGCATAGCTATACACCGCGATGATTAACAATGTTACCAATCACATCAAACAAACTTCTTCAAATATTTTATCAATCCATCCAGATTGCAAATACGGCAAGTTGATCCTTCCATTCGCCTGTCAGACACTCAGATTTTCCGGTGAGATCTTGTGAAACAGATAATATCTGCATAAAAATATAGACCAAACCTTATACGGGATGCTAATAATCTCAACTGTTAACACAAAGGAATAAACGCTGATTATAGCTAGCGTCGACAGCAGAACGGTGGTCAGCTAATGGAACAAGGAAAAGTATTACGTTGAGAGCACTGTAGTATATGAGTTCATTCAAAAATCTACATCTACAAGAGTATGCAGATTGACCCGACGCTATAATCCTCAACTCTTAGTCAGAATCATCCTTCAAACGATTACATTAAACTGTGAGCAAATCAAATAACCTTTCACCAATATTTATTCCCGCATATATCGGTGAATTTATAAATTCACATTGTTTGAACATACAGTTTAGCGCCCGCGGCCGACGTACACCTTCAATCCCTGTCTATAGTCGAATATCAAGTGGTTAATATTTCCCAATAATTTCCGTAATAGTGATCGATGTGGCCTATGCTAAAGCAGTGCACCTGTGTTATTAAAGCAGTATTCAAACTGGCGTGCCCTATAGTCAACGGCGCAAATAACCGGAATATCTCACTCCAATTCACTGCATTACCTCAAATATCTACGTCTCGACTGTTTTCAAGACTTGCATGTGTACTGAATATCTCGGACATATATAACTCGAGAATATTTCATACAATTGGCTTATTGCGAGGTATTCAAACTGAGATTGCAGTTAGTTTCACATCTTTATTTAACCGTGCGCAATGACGTTTCGATATCACTCAGAATCATGTGACGTATTGAAATGTCTTTTTATGCCGGTACGCAATTTGCTCTACGACTAACCCTACATGGACTGCCAGGCCGTATTCTAGTTCATTAACTTTCGATATAGGCTAACGAATCATCTATGCGAACACACATACACTACGGATGCTGTCTGCTCTAACTCTTTTCGGTATCATGGCCTCGTCTTTTGACAGGTACTCATCCGTGATTGTCCGCTGCCGTCTTGCTGATTTAACGCCGAGAAAAAAAGGCATATTTCTAGCTTTCGGTGCGGCTTTATTGGCGCCTGGCGAGTGAAATATTCTCGGTCTCCTTTCCGTATGAAACACGTCGCAAGTCGGCAGATGCAAAAGAGTGCAGGCTCGTACCTCGCGGTAGACAAGACGCGAGACGCGAGCCGAAATGATTTAAATTCACAGATTCATAGTATGTGTAGACTTTTGCGAGTGTGTAATGATTATGTCTTGTAGGTATATGCGCCGCGCATAATCTACCAACTAATATGTGTTTTCGAAATTCATATCTACCTTACATCAGATAACATCAATATCACAATGGTCACAAGTTACAATGGAATCTTAAACAAAACCACATGTCGATCATTTTTGGTCACAGTTTTGCTCGAGTCAACATCCATCATACATGCAGTTCCGTTCTTATAGCACACATTGAACTTGTTTACGGTGCGCGCCACGTAGTTTTAATATGGAGAGCAAGGTTAAATACCTCCTATAGTGATTTTCAGTAATGATTCTGAACGTAAGTGATTCAACGTCACCGTTTCGGCATCGGCGTAATGTCACGACTGTGAAAATCTAGCTGAGGATTGAGTAACAACTCTGTCCGTGCTTTGTTCAAGTCTGTTTGATTGCCTTTGCAGATAAGATATACTCGCATAACATAGCTTGCTCAAGTGTTATGCCGCAGAGCCGGCGCTTGAACGCCATGCCCATTTGTTTCAATTTTACAAGAGGAGAGAATCGCACTTTGTATACAACTTTTATAGTTAGCTTTAAAATGATGGTAATGCATCTCCGACTAAAACTCATAATCCTGGCTTTTAAGAAATGCGGACAGGAGGATCATGCCAAGTACCTTATCGCGAATGATAACACAACGCAACCTGTAAGGAAATTTCGCGGCGCATGAGGGCATTGCTAACTTACGTCATCGCTAGTTATTGGTATTGGATTATGGATATGAATAGAAACAAGTTTGATACATCGGTAAAACCACGGATATTCATCAGCATTGGAAAATGTAACATACAAGCCGATGAACGTGTCCCGCCATAAAGGTGTTTCTCGATAATTAAACATTTTATATATGCACCACTTTTAATAGAGACAAAACTACATTTACAAGGGAAGATTGTTCCTTGCTAGTGTATCCTATCATTGGGAATTACCACATTCCTCTAAATAAGCTACTGCATGACGTATGTGACGAGCTACTGTCAGTATAAGACTAGCTATTGCTGATTAGGTTAGTTAGTACCAGAGCAATAGTAGCTCAAATTGGGTTATAATCTAATCCAAAGTTGAAATACTATTTGGGAATATGTGGATGTACAAACAACCATTAGCTCTAGTTGCTTTTGTGACAGCTACCATCTGTAGTCCGGTTTCAGTTTTTATGGACTCCAACATTTAAAATACAACGATCCGCTTTTATGTGCCCATAACAGCTGACTAATCACGACATTATCGAAGATTATTTCCTAAAACGTTTTCATAGATACAGCAGTTGAAATCATTTTTGCGTGAACGCGCAATCGGCATACCATTGAATGAACTTTGGAATGATGGCCGTCCCAAAAACCGGTCGGTATCGTTTGAACTGGTGAAGTGTTAAGAGCCGTGTTTGATACTCCGCGAAGTCAACGATGGTTACTCGACATAGCCGACGGTCGCTTGGCAGTTGGCAGCCATACCTCTTCAAACATATCGCAAGCGTGGCGTGGGACACCACGAAACGGGACTACCGGTTGCGACAACCGCAAGCCACGAATGACTGCATTATTTTACGGCGGTATGCAGGTAATGTTCCACATTACAATCTATTGTATCTCGTCTCAAATATTCGGCCTCGCGAATAGCAACACGGCAATGCTTGCATACTGTTCAATCTCGAGGAAATTTGAGAGTTAGTAAGCATCCCGAAGTAGTTAATTTGATGACTGTTCGCTGTGTCAATATGCATATGTCCATAACACATTCATCATTAGCACTTACGATTTCTGGGTGGTGATCACTTTTTTCCAAGTGCAAACCATAGCGTAGCCTACTATAGCGTATCACTGAGAACGGTGTGGTTCATTGTGCCTGCGTTAACCAGCTTGTTGAACTTCACTGCTTCGCAATATAGAGACCAATGGACCCACTGAATTCGAATGATGTATCTCCCATAAACCATATTTCAAAATGGCAAAATGAAATTATATAGGCCATAATGTTATCGAACCATATAAAACTAGTTTGTCTTATCAGAACATCCGTCGAGGAATACTACCTAACACCAATTGTCTATCAGAGATGTCATCGATTTATCACTTCTGTTTGTTTCTGTGAAGAACATCCCTACGAAGTACACTATAAAGTTGCTTTCGTACGTTAACTGCTGCTTGCTGCGTCCCTGATCCTGATACACACAGCTCTGCAAGAGCGCATGAACTTCATGCGGCTTGGAAATGAAGCTTTCTGTGGCTTTCTTGCCTGTCTGGAGGATTCAGTGAACCGCTCTCACAACACGCTGAGAGAAGACGATCAATAATAATTCACAAGCCGGAAAGACAACCCCACGAATTCCACAGAGCTAATCCGATTATATCGCCGTGGTGAAGTATAACATCCCAGACACCCGAGAATAAATACTATACGATTATTTCTACGCTGCTGCGTCATCTTAAAAAAAAACCATTATCCCATATTATATAGGCCGAAGTATGAATTGGCTTATAATATAGTGCCAGGCTAACTGGCTACTATTCAAATTTGTACTGTGGTCTCGATGCAACGCTGCATGTTGATGGCAATGTCTCGCAACAAGAGTCGAATTCATTTATGTAATACACGAATCAATTTGACTCACATGTATGTGCGATACTAAAATATAGACTGCACACTGCACATAGTGAGAATGAACAGGGGAATGAAGCGGTCATTAAATGAGTTATGTTTATAAAATACAACAAAAATATTTCAATCTACATTTTGCGAAAGAGGGATACTAAGACGGATTGGATGATACATATTCTGAAACTGCAACCATTCGTTTAGTGTCGGTCCATAATTTCAGCGAAGCCCTTGCCGAGCAAATATACATACATACATACATGGGCTCCATTCCGAATTTACGATATCGAAGACTGCGGAGTGCTTATCAATCGCATTACTGTAGTCTTCGGCTGAATTTCATCAACCTTAAACCTATGATGAAAGACGCGACTTATATATAGTTGAATTTATAGTATATTCACGTTTGTTTGGAGGAGTAACAGCACTAATTGCGTCATCCGGGCGGAAGGTCAAGTAAGCATGTAACGGAAAGCGGCAAATTTCCCATCGAGATAACCTGCAGTGAACCTGGATATACGGCTCGCTGATTGCATAGAGCATGACTGTCTTAAGATGACAACGCTTATCGAGGGCCCTTCAGGCTGCGGCTCCTTTATTAATCTGACTTACCGCGTACTTTATGATTTCATGACGTAATGGCGAGAGAATTACTCGCAGCGTATAGTTTGAGCGATGCGTCGCGATTGCTCAAGCTCATGAATATTGCGACGTTGTAATATGGAGGAATGATAGCACTAGAGCCCGACCGATTATCGGTTCGCCAATAATATCGAGTCGATATTAGACTTTGAAAGAATTATCGGTATCGGCCATTGGAGGTAAAAAAATATCGGTAATTTTCGTGACGTCACAACATGATGGTATCAAGTCATAAAACTATAATTCTCGACCGCTAGACTAAGAATATTGCTATATTTCATATATCTTGAACTTTCACGGTGTCCAGATGCAGCCTTTATGGTTTATTTCATGTTCAAGTATGACAATGGCTGTAAAGCTGTTGAAATAAATGCTCTGAAGTTCTGAAAATGCGCCTTTTGAGGCAGATTCCACCTTATAAATATCGGCTGAATATATCGGTGTTATCGGTGAAGGTGTTAGATATTGGTTTTATCGGTATCGGCCCAAAAATCCAATATCGGTCGGGCTCTAGATAGCACAACTCAGAATAACCGCGGTATTGCAGGAGTTTGCGACTAGGCTCTCCGCTTTGATTCTAATAACACATCAAGTTTTGTTGATTCCTATCCAGCCCTCGCGTCAAACGCATCGTCGCTAACGCATATCAAAATATCCGTAGGTTTCCTATGTTACGGCGTCGGTTCCGGCAGGCGGCACCGGTGTCTTACGGCGTGTCTGAAGAGTGATACATGCGAAATTAACGACCTTGTGATTAGCATCTCGCAATGTAAACAAACATAATATAATCCAAAGAGGAGAACGCCAAACACTTCGCAGTTGGCTGCGGCGCTATGAATCACATAATACCACATGCCTAAACTCGAGCTAAACTGAATACTAAGATCGCTAGTTTTGCTAGTATCTTTAACTTCAATTCCGCTTTTCAATGCCAAAGTGTTTGAACTGCACGATAACACATTTAACTGTAAACAATGCCGCACGTATGGCTATCGCGTTTTAAAATGTATCATATATTTATTGCGCTGTCACTAACTAAGTCACGGTACAGTGCTTATCATTTTTATATAAGAACTCAGGTAATGTGCTCTGGATGTTTTCGTGGGCAGATTTGGATGTCAACCCAGTGGATTGAGAAGTTCTCGAACTATATCAATATGAATGCTTATCAATGTGGTGTACACTATTGACCGCCATATGTACAAAGATAGCCTATTCTAAGACACTAATTAAGGCAATCACTATAGCTTGAAAGGCGGTCAGAATATCAAGATTGAACAGAATGAACACTGCTACAAAAGACATTAATCCGAGCTGAATGTCAGATTGATAGACCTTACTCGGTCGTTTCGACATCCTCCTATCTATTCTTTACATCTCATTGTATTTTGTGTATTGCGTGTCTTTAGCGGATGAAAATACCAAAACCAGGGATTATGATCTCCCGAAAAGTAACTAATTTCCGACGCCATTAGGTCTAATAAAAATCAAAACAACAATTACTGACGTATGCTCACATTTTACGATCGACGAGTGGCCTCAATTTCACACCAACAAAATATTACAACTCATCCATTTCGATACTTTAACACCCAGACACTATTCGAAGAGATCGGCGTTGCGTATATTTTGGATATAATTTTAGAACGTACCGCAAACGTCGGAAGAAACGAGACGATCTAAGAGATTCTTAGGTTATAATTTCAGCGATATTTCGATCGGTATCAGCAATTTCGTGCTCGATATTACGCGAAAACGTCAAAGTCATCGGAAGTTTGAAAGACAGCGGCGTCGTTGGAGTGTAATAAGATCATGAGGCAATTGTGAAATTATGGCATTTACGCTGTCAGAAATCGAGATACGCCTCGCCTCAGTTGATGATTTGAAAGATGTTTCTCTCTGCACTTACATATAACCTATAACTTTCAGTGTGCCCTATACATATCCAGAGCGCAGGTACGCACACAATGATGTGCAGATTTAAAATGCATCGTACGCGAAGCCAACAATGCCGCAAATGTGTGTTGAATTGGCAATCGCCTGAAATAACTATGTGATCGGTCTTGCAGATTGACATATTTATGAAAACGTCCCTGAAGATTCGAATAAAGAACACATCTAGTGCTCTTTTTATCTTGAGTTATTCGTTTCGCCAAACCCACAATACAGCGTTTTCACATACAAGGAAACAATTTATGAGTTTCTTATCAGTTCCTTGATAATAGTACAATTTTTTAAAGCTACTATCTACGAATTATCGGAGATATTGATTGAAAATAGGTTTGTTAACTTAATTGTAGCTAGATCTTCTGTGCTTACGATCCTTCACGCTCAGATATATGATGTAAAACTATTCCATTGACAATTTTACTGCGATAGTAACATCACAATCGAACTAAGACGTTATGGTCATCATTCATCAGCATCAGGCAAAAGTTCAGTCTGAGCTGCTCATATCTATTTCACTCCCTTGTTATCTCATGGCTAGCTCAGTGTTATTTTTGCGCAGTTCGCAGTCATATTCATGTCCCAAGGATATCGCGCGCAGTCATCATTAGCACACGAAATATCCTATCGTTTTCGCATCTCGCATACATAGTTATAATCCCCGCCAAACTGACATTATTACAACAACAATAAATGCAGCTTCGGTATGTATATTGACGACATTGACTAAACCTATATTAGTTTGAGTGGTTTAGGCCATTTCTATCAAGATAGTAATTTTTAATCTTTCTCAAATACACATTGAAGATCGGTAAATTTTTAAAACGCCTTTGAAATATGATAATCCGTCAATGCTATAGGTGGCAACACCACGAATTAATTGTCTTTCCGGTTGGGAAATATCCGATTCGTTTGGACAGTGCCCGTTATGAGTTCTTGGACACCATCTTTGAATTTTGTCATCACGAGTGAGGTTTCTTCTCAGTCATCTACAATGCGTAAAGGAGATAGCTACGTCACAACGAATGCAACTATCAACACGTTGGTAAAAGCAATCAATCCTTCATACATGGAGACTTCGAGAGGTTGCAATGAGAATTACTCATATTATTACTGTTAAATTGTGAACAACTATGCAGTACATGTACAAGTACATTGTACAACCTCAATTCCGCATTTGCATGCAGCACATGCTGTGTCAGGAAGCTTCACTGGACGCTTACAAATCCTCACACTTACACTCTTACATAGCCTACTTATTACAGGATCGATACAATTGATTCACCTCTTCTTCAACGACAAGTCTCTGCCATAGTCACACGCCGAACATTTATTTATTATTAATGCAATTATTTCGCCTCATCAACACCTACCTACCGTTGTACTGCGACTGACTTAACAGTACGTTTGGCTAAGTATGTCTCAATAAACTGGCATCAAGCTATGCCTTCAATCCAGTCTTTTCCTATCTACTCCACTGTGACCCGCCGCAATCTCGCTGCAGCCTCACTGACACGTTCTGCCGAGTATTATAACAAACATGCCTCCTAAGCCTAAATAAATATCTGGTGATGAGAGAATAGAACACCCGAAAGCTTTCAGAACATGAATAACCTATCTTTGCTCCGTTCATTAATTGTTTTTTTCGGCTGATTGACAACTGACTTGCTTTTTATGATAGTGCAACGAGATATCGATAAATTGTTGATCTCAAGATATGCCGACAAGTCACAGTTTTGGCTTATTGATCGAATATGGATCGAAAGACAAACGTGTCGTTTGAGACGTATTGGTGGATACAGTTACATAGCGTTGCATTTGACCATGACTTCCCAAACACTCAAATGAAATTTCTTCCATCAAGTATGTTTACTGAAACGGATCCACAATCCTTCCAGCATTTCCCTACAAAATACATCTCTTTGATTTGTAAACACACCGTGCAAATATTTCTCTGTTTTCTTAGCATATCGGTCGGAAGTGCCATGCTTGATAATGGCCTATATGAACAGTGAACACGGAGGTGTCTTCTTTCTGTAACTGTCTTTCGTTCTTCGTTGAAAACTACAACACTACTTCACGGTTTGATTGCTACGTCTCGTACAGATGATATAGACACAGTGTAACTCCAAAATCTGTTTACGACATCATGGAAGCGTGTGTGGATATATCTTGGCTTGACTTCCATAACGTCGTCATACTATACAGATTGGCGGATCTTGTTGCTTTTAAATTTTCTGCTCTCTAAAAGTCACACTGCAAACACCATGATTAAGATATATATCTATATACTACGGTACACTACATTTTCTATAAAACAGACATGTCTGTAACGGTATGGATGTAGGACGCATGATACAACCATGTGAGGTATTCACTATCCAACAATCGTTTATGACTACGCGAGATATCTTCACGTACTTCAAATTATCTATATCTATGTAAAGAGTTTTCTGTTACTTTTAGTATTGCCCACTTATTACATGATTACATAATTGGCCACCGCCAACGATGAACTTCGAGTTGTTATGTTACATTGATCTAGTTCAAGATTATGGATGAATTTTTGTTTATATCCAAAA
The DNA here is from genome assembly GCF_051294905.1 of Botryllus schlosseri. Taxonomy (NCBI): domain Eukaryota; kingdom Metazoa; phylum Chordata; class Ascidiacea; order Stolidobranchia; family Styelidae; genus Botryllus; species Botryllus schlosseri. The sequence continues at coordinate 17,427,212 of NC_137245.1, read as the reverse complement.
TTGTCAGTATACAGGTGTACACGCCACCACTGCTATGAACTTGTTATGCAGTTTTGCAACGACGGCACACGGCAAAAGTCTATAGGAATAGAACTAATACGAAACGGGAAATGATGCCCAATATGTTTCATTATGACTGGCCTCCTTTTCACAAAGACTTTCTGCGCTTCAACTATATAGTCACATTTATGTCTTTTCATATCCGTGACCATTTTCGTTATCGTCCTACAATGTAGTTTCATTTCAAAAAAACGAGGAAAGTATATCCTACATAAATAATAATTAATATTATACCAGAAGTGAGGCACATATGTATTTTATATTAGTTGAAAAAAGAAATAACGCAATATTGTTTTATGCGCTTGAATTTGTAATGTGAATACAATGTGTTATGCATATGTATGGACAATAATATAATCCATGAACTAATTTGTCCTGTGTCACGAGGTATATGCGATTGATCGTGTATGTAGCTTACGCATAGTCAATCCACAAATATATTATTCTGTTTTTATCACTGAATATACCAACATTGTTTGCGCTTATTCTGACAGGTGGCGACTGTGACGTAAGGCTTAATTTCCTCGAGTCGGCCGTCACTTTGTCCATACCGGAGGACCGGCGACAAAGTAAATGAATCCGTATCATGTGTTATATGAGATTTAAAATAAGTTAAGCCCGCCCATCATCATACCTTTACACACTCACACAGCCCCCGGAGTCGTCACGGATAAGTTTCTGTTACCTGCCTAATCAATCTTCTAATGCTGTTAGCCTTTCAGCAAGCCACCCCTGGGGATCAGAAATGGATCGCACACGGGATTCACTTCGTATAACGCAAACCTCAATTTGTGCAGTCGTTGGTAAACAACCACAGGAATTTGTAACTTGAACATCGCTCAAGGTCAGAAATGCCACTTGAAAATGACATGTACCGTGACACGAGATGGATGTGGTTTCAGCTCAGTGACAGACGTTGTCGTCACCTGTCGAAGGTCGGACAATTCCTTCGAGTACCTTCGCAATGAGCTACCGATACTCGCGGCGACTTGTTTTCGTTTTATTTCAACGCGATTGAATGGTTTCACGTCATACATTTCGGCCTCTGAATTGTAATTGAAGTCAAGATCGGGAAAGACGCTTGATAGATTGTGTGACATGAGAGGCCGCTTCGCGTCCGAATCGCGGAATCATTGCGACGTCGGGGAGATGGGTAATGGGTATGGAGAAAGTGATTTGGCCTAATAGTTTACCAATACGGTCGGGAATTGGCACGGTAATTGTACGATATTTGCCACGGTACGATATGATTTGGGCAAAAAGTACGATGCGAAATTTCGGTACGAAGCAGACATGGGCTAACCGTGTTTTGTAATCATCATCCATCACGATTTTCAAGGAATCGTAATCGCAATCGATTACATTTGAAAGAAATCCGAAGTAATCGATTCACTCTTTACGTTTCTAATCGATCTCTTTGTACAAATACGATCATCTTTACTTCTACAAGAACTGCGACATAAACTAAACTAAAGGGAGCAATGAATAGGATAACTAATATATATCAGCTTATTGAGAGCAGAAACGTCGTCTTATCCGAGTCCACTGCTCAAATTAACATCACAAGTATTAGCTTTGCTCGTCATTGCGTAACGAAATATGCATACGTTGTAAGATAGTATGTAGTAAGATATTCGATGTAGTGGTATGATAGAAAAACCACCGCCATTTCGTATGTCGGGCTATCAATATACCATACACCACAACGTAACAGGAGGAGGATAATAATGATCACCACCCTGTCTAGTTTTAAATGGTAACGTAATTATTGATAGTTTATTGTGCTTAGTTGATATAAATCATAACCAGCGACTACCCATTGAACTTATGATGTAATGTTATATAATAGTTTCACGTAAAATGCGGTACCAAGATATTGGTGATACTCGCTTCTCTCTACAGCGCACATTGAGCCGTGGTTGTTGAGTGAGAATAACGGTATATGGTAAAATAGATAATCAGAAAATACGTATCGCAGATTTTTCTTTTTTGTAATGAGCTTTTACGTGAGATTTCTAATCTCCCGAAAACGCGTCATCAATGTTTCAAAGACTAACACCACCTGCAACACTATATGAACAGACAACGAGTATTTTTTAGTAAAGACAACCCCCTGATAAAGGCTACCAATTCCACACACCTAGAAAATCATTACCATATACTTGAACCGGACTATATAATCCTCTTCATCAACACCAACGCAAACTCTTCATTTGCTTTGAAACGCTCTTCGCCGCGATTACCAAAACGGGTAAATCTGTTTAATACCCGCCGCTCCTTTGCCGCGTCATTGCAGAATGTCGGATTGTGTTACAGCGCTTTCGTTTTGGTGTAAGCTGATTTGTGATGTGCTCTGTGCGAAAGTCTACACAGAAAAAGTCATACCAAACATGGTTTCTGTTGCGATAGAATTTCTGACGGCTTTCATTAGGGGATGGTGTTTTTCTGCCTTCAAATGCAGACCATGGCAACTATACACAGAAACGTAATACACATATTTATATTGAAAACATACCGTTTAAAATGAAGAGCGTGAGATCAAAGGTTTTGAAATATCTTATAAAATAACGTAGACAATGTTAATTGGTATAGGATGTCAGCTATGGGTATTCAGTAGATTTCGTGGATATTATTGATAAAAACGTAATGTGTGCAATTTCTGGATGTTGTTTATCCACTTCATGCAAGCAGAACATTGCTTCAGGATATACCAATCTAACTTCTCTGAACGTAAGATATCCCAACACACACATGTTACGGCGCATTTACGGGTGTACGGATATAGGAAATAAGAAAACATACTGATTGGTAACACTTGTGTCGATGACTTCCCCGTTTGGCGCTCGGCATTACCGGAATAGCATGGATGGGTGGTGCAAGACTTGGAAAGCCTTACAAGACTATATCGGTACCTTCCTTGTCCAGCGACATGTGTACATAATGTACTCCTGGTATGCATATGCATATGGTGTGTATGTATATTCGTGAGTCGGTGTCTGTCGATGCCGCAAAACATCAAGGGCAAAAACACATAACGTCCTTTCCTTACATACGCAGATGGATTTCAATTAACAGCAATGCGAAGTAGCCAAGGTATAAATATACAATCGATATGTACTATGTACGCTGCACAGTATTATACACTAATGTTGCACCTTCAATGGCATTACATTTGCGCTAATATGGGTATTAAATCTTGAATGGCACTATGTTCGTGCACACCGATATCGATGCTATTGTAAAGTGTGTTTACTGCCATTGCATACCCGATTACAGCAACGAATTTAGATTTTTTCTGCTGTCACACAGTCGTACGCCATGGCTCCGATACATGTTGGACCTATTGAATGACCCTTCGCGCGTATTATTGGATTTCAGAATTGACTGTGATACTCATTTTTTGGCAGAGAAAATTGTGCTATCATTCATATTATGTCTTCTGGTAGTCTCGAAAGAGCGACCAAGAATTGAAGATGAGTTGTTCGTTAAAAGTGCCTCTTGGAAATTTATAATCGATCTCGTTAGTAAAGACAGCAGACGAACGCGGACAGCTCAACACATTCATAGATTGATATTAGGACCGGTAGGACTTCGTAGTCATAATTCGGTGTAGAAATATCAACAGCTTCACATTAAAGAGGTTTAAGTAGCTCACATCACAAGTAAATGGAATGGTTTAAAATACAACTTATAGAGGCATTATATTGTACTACTATCATCATCGTATAATGTATGTATAGGACTAGTCGTAAAAGGCATCCTCCCGTATGTTCATTACATCGCATGTTGTCAGTGTACAGTGCAGTACATTATGTGTCTTTGCAGATCAAAATGCTTGCATATAACTGATAAACGTTTTTATGGTTTAATCTGACCCGGTGTGGAACTATCGTGGAAGCACAAGTGGTTGCTGTTGTTGTCGGCGGCGAGTGAAGGCACATCATAAGAAGTATTTCAACAAAAGCAATAATCTTTAAAACATAATAATTGATCACCGAATCTTATACGTATAAAATGTTCATACACTGGCGGTATATATGTATCGACTTTTCAATTAGATAAATAAAAATGAAAAGGGCAAAAGAAAACAGGAAACAAAATACATCAAGATAATCAGTTTTAGGCTCGTATTAAGCGTCTCCAACGTAGGCGGTCGTGCGCGTCTTCAAGCGACAGCCCGCGTTGCGCTAGGTCAGTCTCCATTGTCGAGCGCCATGTTTTCCGATTCCAGCCACCTCTGCGCCATGGCTCCGTCGGAATGTGACTGGCGGTACTCGAAGCCGCGTAAACAGCGGGGAGCATAGAATTCAAATAAATGACTTGCGATATTCTCTATGAAGCAGATATTTCTTATCCGTATACTCGAGGCTATTTATTTGCTTTGAGGGGGTCAACTTTTGGTAGAGGTTAATAGTTTGCTTTTCACTCCGTAAAAAGCTCTTAAGAACAACAATCTTACACCGAAACCACTCGGTTTCGCAAAAAGCCCTGACTGCATTGGGCATATTATAGAAAGAAAAATACAGCCAGTTTCCAACTAAAAATTACAGTAAAAGTTATCGCGGCGCTTTGTGACCATTATGAAGTTCGATCACGACTCGACAGAAATGTCATTCCGTAAATTTTCGTATCCTTGTGTGACATGTTTTTCGGTGATGAAATGCGGCTAACCGAGGTGTTGAGGCTCCACCGGTGAATATAAAGTATCAAATCTATATTTTTCGTCGATAAAATATTATTCTTGGTGTGAGGCATCCATTTTCATTACTCGAAAAAACGAACTCTCACATTTCGACTCGAATCACAATACGTTTGAGAGAGAGAGAGAGAGAGAGAGAGAGAGAGAGAGAGAGAAGGGGGTATTCGTTTGCGCCTGCACCATCGAGATGCCTTGGCGCCGGCGATACGACCGTAAGGGCACCAAGTCTGCACCAACGTTTTTTCTCCTCCATGCTATCCCAAGATGTTGTTCCGAATTATTCCGAGCCTTCATTCCCCATTTAGAATCTTTGTATCCATCCTATAAAAAATGCTATTATCTCCAATAAAATTTGGCAAGACTTTATTTAGTAATTACGTGCTATTGGTGATTGGTAAGATCCCCGGAATTGATCAGCACATAACAAAATTAACACAGCAGTGAACTGGTAACCGTAAACGCACCTCGGTAAATATGTATCTGCCCCGGCGCGCAGCCAACAGAAAAATAGGAGGGGTTTGAAAATGTTCCAACGGTTGCGGGGTAGCATCGATTTACACATACGTAAATGCCGAATAAAACGTGGGTTAGATAAACTACCAGGCAAACTCATGAGTGTGATAATTATTAGCCGCCGTAAACTACACTTTCGCATGCTACTAAAAGAAATTGAAATTAAATAAATATGTAATTTCATTTGTAACGAGTCCGGATGTGCTATCAATTAGCGAGTCCACGATCTCTCTTGAATACATGATCTGCAATATGAGCTCTTATCACAACGAATCAGGATATTTCTATCACTCCGTTTCGTCACCGATGATGGTGTACAAATGAATAGAAACATTTGCTGGAGATCGCGTGTCGCTATCCAGGCGATTCTCGCTAATTGCAGGCACTGCTAATATGGATCGCCGAATTGCAAATGAGCTAAGAAATATTGGAGATACGATCGGCATTTCAAAACGACATTTAATAAAGGTGAATATTACTATAAATATTTTTTCAAAAGAGAGTCTATTCCCACCAGAAGTCCCGAAATTACCCACCAGTGGGAACCACTGGCCCAGCAGGATGTCTGCGGATACCAGATTTCGAGACCCTGGTCTGACGCGGGCGGGGATCGAGCCCACGACCTACCGATCAAGACGCCGCACGCATCACCATTACACTATCTCGATCGGTTTGATAGTAGACACCAGTCACCTTTTAAAAGTTTGTTAACATGCAAAGCTATCTGAGCAAGTCTAGTCATCAAATGCTCAAAATCCGCATGCTGTGATTGGTGTAATACTTGTCTTTAAACTACTCCTACCAACTATTGCGGGTCGGACCGACAAATTCTCTGGTTTGACTCCGATCCGACTCCTATAAGCCGGATTATTGAAATGGCCGATATTTGATCGGAAAAACTGCGATAATTATCATGTACGAGAAGCCTACATATTTCTAGCAAACTACAAAAAATAGATCATATACGGTACGGGTTCAGGTACGTTATATATGGAATCTCGCATCAAAAGAAACACGACAATAAAAACTCACAGGTTTGTATTGAAAATCAAAAATCAATATCAGGTCAAAAAGGTAGCCTCGTTTGAATACACGCGACGGCCTCACTTAGCGAGACTGCTGCACTGAGTAAAAATATCCACGAATATCTTGCAGCCACTATTTCAGCCAAAACGACCGTAATCACAATGTTCCGGAGGGATTAGAAATGGCTCTCGTTTGGTCGGGGAACTCCACACAGAGATGAACTTCGCTAATGGAGCAAATTGACTGTTGTATTTGGACCAGTCTTGTGACATTGACGGTTTTCTCGTGCGTGGCAGTTGTAAAGATATGGTGACAGATGCCATTATGAGTATTCTCACCTAATGATGTTGTATTTCGGTTCAACGCATAATATGCGACTTAGTACCAACAGACTGAAAGGGTTATCATGGAACCCGGTGGCTATTTTCTCTGTATAAACCCACACACGAAGGAATGGCGATCATCCATAACCTTCCAGTTAAAGCGCTAAACTCAAGTTCTGTCGCACTTATGCGACTAAGGGCTCACTTTACCGCGTTTCCGCATGTTACAGTGCGGAAATATATGCCTATTATAACATCTGCAGAATCGCGCTTGGTCGACTATAGAAAGCAGAATTTGTTGGAAATGAAGAACTGGGCAGTTTCTTTCTGCAGTGACCTATTGAGGTCGCATAATAATACACAGTTATACGCGTTACAAAATCTTGACTCTTATTGAAGAGTCTTTGTAAATGACTGACGCACAATTGCCACGGTATCTGTTATTCAAATTGTCAAGTCATTACCCACATATTCGCAATGTGTTCAGTGTTCAGTGTTCACTGTTCAATTTCTGGGACGTGACTTCTGGATGACAGTTTCACAAGGTTTCAGCAACAAGACTCGCGTATCTTTTAAGCACGCCCGGGGCCTACGATATCGTTGGCCCCGGCACGCCATTTCCGACATGAATAATTGAATATAACGTAGGGTACTTTTGCCGCTTCAAGGTTCTGGAAACTCTGATTCTCATGCGTCTAGTATAGACTATGGAGTATGTTAGCAAATATTCTGGTTTGATATGTTCGTTTATACCAGTGGTTCCCAACCTATTTCGACTTATCGCCCTCTTTTGAAGCTTCACACCGATCATCACCCCCCAAATATCGGGAACCAAAAAATGGGCATACAAACTTGGATCACCGGCGAGTTAACTAATAGGTAGGACTCCTAATTAATAATTGGTATTTCTTTACTGGCAAATATTTTTTCCCTGCATGATGGCATTTGTCCTGCAGGGTTCAGATTACCACGACAGGAACATTCGACGCCAGCCATTGAGGCGCCTATGGACAATTAAACATATATGTATATTGTATATATATCGAAGTTTTCGGTCAGCACAAGGGCATTCCTATTCGGCCAAGGTCTTCTCGCTGCTGATCGTTCTGGCACACTTCTCGGAGTCGCATGTTACAAGGCCTATAACTTCATATGTCTCGGTGCGTCGTGGTGCAGTAATGGCCGACGACAAATTCTCCCATTTCCATAAATCATGAGTATTTTTGTTGGGTGACGGGCAATGTTCCCTCTAAGCTGCGCACGTGCGCAAATGCGCAGTGCTGACACGGTCTCTGCGCACAGAAAATCTAAGTTGCGTACAAAAATCTTAAGTGATGATCTTTTTTTTAGTCGTTACGCACTGTTTTCCAAGGGTCTGCGCAGTGAGTTGATGAGTGTTCGCAGACACGTCTAAAATTAGAGGGAACATTGATGACGGGTACCCCAAAATTAAATCGCGCACGGCACGAAAAATTTTTGAAAAAGTTGCATGAATTTCTAAAACATTACTCTATAATTTATGGTAATTCAGGAAATAATTCTGGGCGCCCTACGAGTTCTGCCCCCAACCCAAATTGGGGGTTTGGGGTGCGGCAGTTATGGTCCTGACTCCAACATAGCCGTTTTAACGCGTCATCGCCCCCTATCGCCCCTTCGTTGTTTTCGCCCCCTTCGTCCGTTTTCGCCCCCCTATCGCCCCCTTCGTTATTTTCGCCCCCCTAGACCGCCAAATCGCCCCCCTGGGGGTGATATCGCCCACGTTGGGAACCACTGGTTTATACTACAAATAGTAGCATAGTAAATGCGGTTTCATAACTCGCTGGCTCACCCTATTTTCAGCTACGTTATACGGTCAACGAGCCTCGATTGAACCCACACAATACGCATATCAGTTTACGCATTCCGGATGTGATGAACCGTGTTCCCGTCTGTCTGCGAAATAGTATGGCAAGGTCACCGCCCACTGGCAGCGACCATTGATTGATAGGTCTGGTTATAAGTGTGGGGGATCGTTACGGTAGGGCTTGAAGGTGAAGTTAATTGGTTAGGCACGGGACTCTTGAGTGACTCATTGTGTGCTGAGCATTGGTATTTCCCGATTAGCATTTTGTGAATTCGTCGGGGCGCTCACGACATTTTCCTGTCGAGCATGGTTATGATTGAATCTGAGACGCTGAGATTAATTGTGATGTCGCATCACATAGCATCGCAAATTATCTTTCGCATTATAAAGTCCAATGACAAATCCAAAATTGACTCCAAATCAAGCCAAGATCCGGTAAATGATTCGAGAATCAAGAGATTGTGTGAGCATGAGCAATTGAGCATTTATTATGATTACAAATTCCACGTCCAAATGCAATGTCGCATCCGGGTTAGATAAGGTCGAAGTTCCATCTAGTCACGATCTACGTCTGGTAACATCCCTCCAAATTTATGTCCATTGTTCATCTCTGTCGCCAGTCCACGATTCGGCTGCTTCGATAATAGATATCGATATCGGTAATAGCTACCTACCTAGCGTTCAGCACCGAACATCATAATCGGACACTAGATGGACGCAACGGAAAGCATTCTGAAGCAGACACGCCTATATGAAACAGAGACGTATGATCGTATGAGTTTATTCTTAATAATTTTATCCTTTAAAAAACACGACAATATAGCGATATAATGAAAAGATAGGAAGGTGTCGAAACGACTTGGAGTAGTCTTTGAATCAGACACCCACCTGGTCCAAAGCTATGTAATGAAGGGCCGTGAACCGCCGTGGATCTTCGATAACGCGAAGGAAATAGCGTAGTGGTAACGATAAACGCCAACCAATCTGGCAGACTTGATTCGATTCCCGTCGGTGGCTTATCTTGGCGCCTCTTTCCCCGCTGTTGCCGTTCTTACGGCGACAAAAAAAAAACAGAATAGGACCCTACGAAAGAAATCACTCACAAAGAATGGAAAGAACTAGTAGAAAGGGCCGCGGCTTCAACAAGATCAACATCGAAAAGAACTGCGATATCGGGCACTGTAGGCCGTGTTGGATGATTGATTAAAAGGATCGCAACTGCATGCGTGCCGTTCGACATCCTCCTATCTGTTCATTACATCGCATCAGAGTTGGATCAATTGTAATTTGTAATTGAGCTGAATGTATTTATTACAGTTTTTCATGTAATTGTAATCGTAATTGTAATTGAAGGAATTCTATTTTGTGTAATTGTAATTGTAATTAAATTTGATCAAAATTATGCTCAATTACAATCTCAATTACATTTTCATGGAAACCTGACAATCACAACATAAAATAATAATTTAATCAATCATTTATTCGTCGCACCAGTGAAAATCCAGTACGAACCAGGATGACGAAGAGGGGCCTTGGGGCCTTAGTAAACAGTCACCACATGTAATAATTAGCCTATTTACATCGGTGTTCTATGCGTGCTGCGTTATAACTAGATGATTCAGTCAGGCTAAACTGTTTCCCATACTTCAGTAAAAACAGAAAACTTTGTGAATTACAATATAGGCTAAACCAGTGGTTCTCAAACTGGGGGCGTGCCCCCTTGGGCGGCGTGAAAGCATCTGAACGGGGCGCGACGCTCCAGTGAACTGAAATCTTTTCCGCGCTTGGCCCGATTCACCTCCGTTTTATGGTTATTGCTCGGTGTATAGTCTGAATTTCATATTGGAGAATTCTCTCATCAACAGTCATAACCTTCCATACCATCAAACTATATGTAAAGATTGCTAACTTTCTGGTTTCATTGTGTGCTATGGCGATAAGGGGGGCACGAAATAGCCTATTCACTGTCATAAAGGGGGGCGTGTCTAAAAAAGTTAGAGAACCAGTGGGCTAAACTAAATCTTAATATTTCAAAAATGGATGAACACTGAACAGCAAATAATCTTTTCTGAAACCTGTGCTGAACCATTTCCTACACCACGGTCAAAGTTTTTTTTTTAAATCTCTGACCAGTACCGAGGCTTGTTGCAACAATAGCACAAAAATTCAAGTTTCCAACCAAGGCTTCATCAAACTTGATCCCGCATTTGGAGAGATGTTATCCCAATCTTACCTCCAATCTTGGCCAAATTTACTGGGGCCAGAAACTTTTCGCGCCCCAATGTTCATCAAATGCAATCCAACAGTTTCCAAGCAAGTGAAAATGTAAATGCGAGGCAAAATATGATAATTCTTAGTTATCAGCAGGTTCTTTCCTTTTGCATTTATTTTAATTTTACGCACCTTATCGGTATCATCCTTATCGCTGACGCTTTACCAATTACATTTCATTATCCTGACTCAGCTCTGAGTAGCCTAATCGTTTGATTACATTTCATTGACTGTCCTTCAGCCAATTCGCTGTTAGTCGCTCAAACCTTTGGTTCTTAACAGTCGCTTGAAACATTTTTCTGTGCTTGTAGTTCTCAGTACTCATGATTAGGAATAGTTCGAATACGTTCGAGTTTTTTAATTCAAGCGTGCATATCAGGAATGAAACATGAATAGCTTGAGATTGTTGATAATTACGTCGCTACGGTTGTCAAAAAACACCTCTTTACTGAATCAATTACCAGTTTAAAAATATTTGTAATTGTAATTATAATTGTATTAATTACATATTTAACAGTAATTGTAATTGTAATTGTAATTTGATATTTTTAGCATTGAGTAATTGAATTAAAATAGTGTAAATGATCCAACTCTGCATCGCATTGTGTCTTATCGCGTTGTACATTGTGTGTGACTTGTTCAGATGGAGAATATAACCAAACGATTATTATAACGCAACAGTAGAAGTTCTTCCATAAGAAGCTCTTCCATAATGTCCCGTAGGGCTATGACTTGAAAAAAAAATCAAAATTATGTGTGTCCTGAGTCCTGATTTGTAAACTCACAAAAGTCAAGACTGTTGGTAATTTCGATTTTAGATGTACACTGTATATATCGTCAAATTTGAATTTGCCTGCCACAAATCAAACCTGACGTTCTAAAAGCGAAAGTAGAACAGCTCAAAATATTTTTAGCGGTCTAGAAGACATATTAGAGGAAGTTGAGGCCAGAGGTGGTCAAAGTAGTCAAGAAAGCTACTCAAGTAGAAATAGAAGCAGCGACAAAAAAATCTACTCAAGTACGAGTAGAAGTACTTCTTCCATAAGCTACCTAAAACTACTTGAAGTAGAAGTAGAATTGACTGACTTTAAATCTACTCAAGTAAGTAATTGAGAAAAAGATCATAATTCGTTCGCATGGATTGTAAAAAAGGTGCAAATTGAGCTATGCGAAAGGTGCCGAGCTTTATTCATATTGATGCATACCAGGAGGTATTCACTTTTCGACAGCATAAGCATTGGACCGCATCATGGGATGAAAATGAAGGTATTGATATGGAAATGCGATACTAATCCTCTGTTTAATCGAACAGCACGTTGTAGAAAATATCATGGTATGGCGCACTCCCCCATATTATAGGGCGCGTAGTTTAATCGAAGAGCAATACGGAGACGTTGTATAGGATATGGTGTAAACACTTTGCGTGATTAGTAAAGATGGATAAAAAATATGGTGGATCGTAAAAATGCCATACTGTGTTGCCTTTTGCCGGAAATTAAACGCATTACCACACTTGCTTTTATACTTCAACATGTATGTTATCCAGATAAAAGAACTGATATTAATTAGAACTCAAAGTATATGATGCTGGGAATTGAAAGTGAAATATAAATACTACTTCTAAAAGCGAAAAATGTATTTCATATCTTTAGTCCAGAAATTTTCGAAGGTTGGTATGCTAAAACAGCTCCAAAACTAAAAAAATCACATTCCACTTTTCTAGATTAGGACACGCCATGGGCTGCTAGATTACGATATGATAAGTAAACGCTGGATTGCGAAACATCAGTTTCAAACGTTATGATGAGCCATATATACTGTGATGAAATATTTCATATGGGCGAAGGGCGACAATGCGGTGTGAACGGAACTACGCCAACCCGCTACCTAAATCATATTCACCGATACTTTCGTGAAATCATACTGGTTACTCCGTGTACACTGTACAGTGAGCGCGAAGCGCGACGAAAATTCTGGGCTTTACTCAACTTTTATGAAAATGAAATGTTGATACTTCTTGAAAACAGCCGAAAATTCCTCAGGCTATCTCCATAATTGGAAGATTAAACTACTTCTACTTGACAAACTGAAAAAAAACGGAAAGTAAGTAAGTAGATTACAAAATTTACTAAGTAGAAGTAGCAAAAATCAGATCTACTTGAGTAAGTGCCGGAAGTAGAGGGGGACTACTTGAGTACTTCGAAAAAGTAGAAGTACTTCGTTACTGACCCTCTCTGGATAAGGCACATGCGAATTCGAAAATGTCATAGCATATGTGATACAACATCTGTTGATACTGGACGACTGAATGGTGTTGTTGTGAAACTCCAAAATACAATGCAAGGGTTTTGATAAACCATAGTATATTGGTTGCCAACATCATATTCTTGAGTCTCAAAGAATTTATCAGAGTTCTTCAACAAATCCAACTCTCAGCAACAAATTTGTATATCATGTAGTAAAACAAGACGAAAACTTGGTGCAATCCACCAACCCAGAAATTCAGATGAAACTGTTTGAAAATCCAGGATGGAGGGATGATTTTAAGTTTCTCTTCGAGATGTACAGAGCATGCCGCTATTTCAAGAATATTGTAGGTTACCACCAATCAAATTTTCGAAAAACTAACCACTCTACGCAATGTGAGAGACCAGTTTTTGCAAGTCATGACCATAATTTCCCTTCATCAGGGTAAACCCGACGAATTTTAAATCAGACGACGCCCCATGGCGTTTGACGCCATCCAGTGTTATTTGTAGTCAAAGTCACCGATAGAAAAGGAGAGCAGACAAAATTTTACATCAGGGGCCGGCCCAAAAAATTAACAATGCTACCCTGTCAGTGAGCGACGAGACGTTGAAATAGTATCCACCAAATTTGAACGTGCCATTATTTTTTCAAGCAGAATCTCAAAGAAGAACATGGAGCGAGACCAGTATTATATGATCTTTAGTATTTAAATCAGTGTTTCCCGAACTGTTTAGCCGTCTCTCTGGGAACCGAATAAAGTATCGGCACCATCTCGCCCCCGCGCCGAAATGATACTACCAAAGTTAATATGCATTTATTACAAATAATGAAGCGGGTGAGGATGGTGTAGCCTATAATACTGTCATCATCCTCATAATATTGGGAATCAAATTTCCAATATTAAATTTCTCTACATACCACTATGTCAAATCGGTTTTTGCTGATAGCTTCGTCATGGCACATATGAGGGAAAATTCATCCAGGCACCATCAGACATCAAAGAGCATATCTTATTGATTCGTTTCTGAGCGAAATCGAATGCTATGATATAGTGAACTCAGGTTTCAGCTCAGAAGTGCTGGCCTGGTGTAAATAACCATAGTAGTCGATAACTACCATGAATACCACAAACAACATATTTTCGGAATAACAGTTCGATTTGTGCGAGGCACTAGTATAGTAATAAATAGAAATACCATCATTACAGAATCGCATTTTCAAGTTACTGTAACGCAAATTTTTACCCCTTCATAAGGATTATTAAAGTATGGGTTGCAAAAGGTATAATTTTGTGTCGACACTGTTTCAGAGCGATCTGTTAATATGTATGTAATAATTGTTGAATTTATTGCGAAAAATCCCGCGACAGTTCCTACATATCCAGGGTAACTGTTGGGTACTATAGCCAATAAGCGAGACACGCAGAAAATATGGCTTGATCATGAGAATGTGCCGACCATTAGTTTTAAATCATGATAAGATTTGTCCGACTGGTTTTCTGTAAAATATGGTCGAAGACCGTTGGGATGAACTAGTGTAGGGGTGTGCAACGATCGGATTCAGGCCTATGAGACTCATTCATTTTGAGGCCAACCCCTTCTGCGTCGGGGCACATGAAGACGTAAAGTTTTGGTGTACATACCGCTGATAACATGCGGTGCTGGAAACATCAGCGGCGACAAATCTTGGCCAAAAATGACCATTGATGGATGGCCAAAACTTTCGATATGGATATGCTTCGTTGTAGAAATCGTCGGTATCGAATTGTTCCGCTCTTGCAATCTAATGTAGACCAGCGGTTCTCAACCGGGGGTCCGCGAATCCTCAAAAATATTAGTTGACAACCTAATTTGTATTTTTTTAAATTCGAAACATCACGAGGCATGTTTCGCTTCATTACCAGTAAAACTTCAGAGCTCACATCAACAGAGTGACCGTCTGAGATGAGATATCCCACTGTGCAGCCTCATTTTATTTGCTAAATTGCCAATTGTCCACTGAAACGAACATCCTGAGTTTAGAGATGTTTTCTTGAGGATTTTGGGAAAGAAAAGTTGGATGAGTAAGTACAATCACGGTGTCTTCGAAATGTGTACAAAAATCCATTTCCTCCTGTGACACAAAACCATTTTTCCATAATGACTTCAGGATAAGCTGCTAGATAAAAATGACCAGACTCACTAAAAAAATTTGTTTTGTCAATTTTGGTTTAATATTTGTTGGGATCATACCCAAGTGTGTCGTTGGAAGCGTTCCGCGTTATTACTACATTCGCCACCATCTATATTTGTGGAAATGGATTTCGGCACTCATTCATATCAAATCGAAGGCGCGTATTTTCAAGACACGACCTCTTATTTCAAGAAATGCAGTTGCTGAATTCGCTATGAGATGATAGAAGTCAATCCAATTTCTATACACGAATGGTATGATCTTATTTTTATTAAAAGTCATTTCGTTGACGTTTAGTTATAAGGCTACGGCTATCATTTGCACGAGACAGATGACGGTCGCATGATAATTGAGATAAATTTGAGCTAAAACTTCGGCGGGGGTACGCGGGGGTCCGTCACGGTGCGAAAGGGGTCCGCGAAGACAAAAAGGTTGAGAACCACTGACGTAGACAGTAGTACAAATGCGACGCGCAGAGGAATTTAATACACCCTAATTTGAAATCGCGTACGTCAGACATGTTTCGTAGAGCTGTGTCGGGCACAATTGTGGTGTGCGCGTTCTGTTTATACAGCTCAGTGGCTCTTTATGTCATACATGTCCGTAAAATCGTAGCATACGACTTTAATATTTAAAATGAATTCTTTTCCATGTGTGGGACTCGGGTCGCGAGATGCCACAAAAACTCAGATTTTGGTCGTAGTCTAAAAAACTGCTTTAAGGTTAGTGAACTGTTAGGAACTTTAAAGTAAGATCGAGCCAAAGAGTCAAACACACGGTATCGTGACTTTGCTCTTCTCATTTAATCGGGAGAAATAAACTGGGAAATCGAAAAAAAACAGAACACAAGTTAGAGCAACGTATCATAAGGTACCAAGCTCCAAGCTCTAATGTGCCTACTCGCCTTGATCGTTGAGGAGCTTATTTTCCAAGCCATCAGGCAAAAGCCTTAAGACAAACATGTGGATTTTTTACCCTTTCGACGAACTGGAGCCTCCGGGACCTTTGTGTCATCTCTCAAAAACGATTTCAGCCAGCAAGCATTTTTACTCGCGACAAATACGCTGTATTTTGGATAGACCTGCCCATCCAAGCACTAGTAGACGTTCTTGTACGAAACCAAGCAACATGTTTTAACCGAGAAGGGAAACGAGTTGCCCTTTTAACGACACACTTGATGCCGAAGCTATATAGTAGCCAATTTGTCGAACATATGAACAAAATATTGTTAAGTATCTTCATCTTCTTTTTGTATAACAATTTTCGGTTGGTGTGTGTGAATGAAATTTATTTTCCTAAAAAGTGCAAATGGAGTTCAAAAAGGTTGAAAAGCGCTGCTACAGAACCAACGTCTGCGGATCTTCCGTAAATAGCCTTGACTGAATTATTGCTGCTAATTCTGCTGCCTTTAGTATGTAGCGGTTGCCTTCTAATAATTTAACAGCCCCTTTCTGCTCAGCGCCCCATACCGCCCAATTTACAGCCAGCGCCCCCCCCCCCAATTGTCCATTTCATGTCCAACGCCCCGTTCTCTCTTGCCAACTGCCCAGGGGGCGCTTGCTCCTACTTTGGAAATCACTGCTTTATATGAACGAAAACTTCCGACAAGCGGCTTAGTAACCGCAGATCAACAAGTCGAGACTAGGTGGCTGCGCTACAATTGTATCTGACATGCTTTTCTGTTGATATACGTACGACAAGATGCATGTAATCCCGAGTTATGTATGTAAGATTGTAAGTATTAATGGGCACAACACAGTGGAGCTTATCGCCTTCATAGGCCTTGTGCTCCACGACGTGAATTTCATAACGTTCATTGAACTTTGCTTTAGTATTCTTGGGATCGTCTTCCAAGCTCTCTCGCGGTCATTCTTCATTCTCTCTCGCTCCCATGCGTCCCCATCGTGGTCTCTGCGGCCAACTTGTAGCACGGCTCACTTTCAGTCTGGGCTTTTCAGTGCACTACAGTAGTAGTGAGGTCGGCGATGAGGAGCCCAGATAAACCTCCGACACGTAGACGTTGGTCAGAACCGGGATTCGAACCAACGTCCATTGGTGTTGTGATTGCAGTGTTTAAGCAACTGCGCCACTCGCTCCCCGCAACTGGTTTGTGGTACTGAGCTTGAAAGTTGCTTTCATCACAACATCCATTACAAGAATACATAAACTCGAAGACTTCCCGGGTTCCTCGCATTTAGAGTTAGCGGCACGCAAAAGGCTTTCAAAAACCGATTCAAAAGTAAAATCAACATCGCAAAGTATGACGTGAACATCGAAATTAAAATATATTCGCATTTTTACAATGAGAACAAGTTGTTGTCAATAACAAACTTTGAAGTATACGGCAAAATACAGCAAAGCAACGTTTAAAGTAAAATCACCAAACAAACAAAAATCTAATGAGAGATTGGTAAGTTATTTAGAAATTATAAACTCCACAACTACATGTTTACGTGATTTGAACTTGGATTGTGGATTACAACACATTAGAATGAAACACTGCATTATATACCCCGGGTGGTCTCTGTAGGGATGGTGTGAACTTGAGGTTCACGTTCGCGTTCTATGTGTGAACCTCAGAAATTTAGAGGTTCACGTTCACAAACGAACCTTGGTAGGTTCTGCACTGTGAACCTTTTTCATATATTACAATTGTCACTTCATTATAACATTTTTGGTTGAAATTTATTGCATTTCAACTGCGGGCCACTCTATGCACGGCGCTTGGCAGCATAAAAAAATCAACACTAAACTAGCATGCACCTTGCCAATCTCGAAGATTTTACTTGCTTTGTTACAAAAGTTTGCTCGAAATATCCAGCTTTCCGTAGTGAATATTTAGTGACTCTCTGCTGTAAGCTTGACCCGCAATCACACAACATCAAGAGCGAAATACACCACATGTAGGTAGTCAGCGAATGATGCTTATTCAACCAATCAATGAAATTGATATCGTTGCCTGATGTAAAAAATCTAGCAGGCGTACGGAGTCAATCTTGACTTCATATGTTTAATGTATGATAAAAACCAAATTCGTGCGATTGGGGTGTTGGCTACTGCTGTATAACTTTGTTAATGGGGTAATATTAGTAGCAAGTATAGAAACCCGTTTTACACTCTGCTCAATATCAACGTAGCAATACTCAGACGCCGAATACATTCGCCCGGTCTGGTCTAGACCGATAAGGCGTAAGCTTATATTCCCTTGCAAGTCCTCGTCAAAATTGTTGGCAAAGCGACTAATGATATTGATTTTATGGGATTATTATATCATTTGATGGCCCCAGTTGATACATTTGACGGCGTTTAAAACCACTTCATTGTACTTCAGCATTGTGGCATAATGTGACCCGAGTCGTCGTTGGGTATCGTGTACATTATAGGCTATCACTTCACTGTAATGAAGGGTCGGAATTAGCAAAATGACGTCACATGACGTCATGAGGTTCACGTTCGCGTTAACACAGAACCTTTCAAAAAGGTTCGCGTTCACACGAACCTGGACCTTTAAGAGGTTTACACCATCCCTGGGTCTCTGGTTTGATATAGTGCCGTTTCGGTCCTGGTAGTGAAAACAGTAGATCAACACGCAGATCAAAATAACATGACGGTTTTATCCTCGTTATACGTCGGTCAATCATTTCATCGAAATACACTGGACTGAAGCAAAGGGGCACGAGGGGACGTGTTCCTTCCTTGTGTGATCGTATTCAGGGAGAATTTCTCGACTGATAAGCGCCGAGTTTCTTAAACTCTAATTTCTGCTCTAGACGCAACTGGGAAACGTCGTACGTGGCAACAATGATTCCTGTTCTCACTTGATCACGATCAAAACTACCTGAATATCAGTATCAGTAATAACTTTAAGATTCGGGAAATTGCATAAAGCCTAGCAAGAAAGGCAAATGCGTATGGTAAGCCTTCTAACTGTGAATCTTGATGATATTCCACCAAAATGATACTATGACGACATCGAGTAGACATTTACTGATACCATTGCGATATATAAGTTAAGGGAGAGAAAATATTTAGGGCAAATAAAAAGTGGCCTATTATGTGATCGCTAATTTCACCGATTAAGATAAGTGTGAAAGTAAGCCATTGTTATCTTCTTTCTGGCAAGGGGCTTTAAGAGAATAGATCATTAAAGCTAGTTTTGACATATACTGGTTCAGGACAATGTACACGCTCCCACTAGACATCCCTATTGTTCCGCGTCTAATAATAACAAATTATTGTTAAATACTATTTTAGCACGGAGTTAAGGTTGGGCCAATGCTCCAGTTGTCCTATGGAACGAGAAGCCACTGATTGTAATGCCATGGAAATCGTTGACTTTTCAGATTCACAAAGTTTCAAGTGGTATTTGTGTCAAGTTATTCTTGGGCTCACAAGATTCTACGATCAACCTGAAAATAAAGGTGTCAACAGGGAATATTTGAGAACCAACAAAGTCTCGTATCTGTTAGAATCCGAGCAGCTAGTTGTTATAAGATGCGACTTTTCTCTCCAGTCACATCGTCATGATGAGTGACATCTTTCGAATCACACAAATGTCACTATCATTGATGATAACTACCACGAGATATCTAAGACAGACGGGATGGCAAAAATATTATACTTGACAGTGTGATGTCACACGCCTTCAAATGTTCGTGTTAACGTTCGTGATCACAGCGAACCTTCTAAAACGGTTCGAGTTCACACTATCTACAACGTTTTAAGGGCTCGCACCATCCCTAAGAGTCAGTATGAGTCAATAGAATGATGTCTATTTGCTTTGAACTGTGATCTCGCTGCTTGATATCCCACACATCTTTTTTATTTCCCGTCGTATATCAGTCGATCCGTAGCAGTAGAGAAACGGATTGAGGCATTCCGAAAGGCGGAGTACTCCATGAGCTGCCAATGTCCATCCCAACAAGCTGCGATCGGTCACCTGGTCTTTATTTTTGAGGAACACGAAGATCTTCGTTGCACAGTCGAATGTGTAGGCTACCAGGAAGCTGACAACAACGACCACGAGCTGCTTAATAGCTCGCTTCTCCGTTCGTTGACGGGACTTAATACTAGCTGATGATATAGACACGGGTGGCTTTCGTCCCAACAAGAACACTGCGATCGCGATGCACAATCCAGAAATAACTACCGTTGGAAGGAAAATTCCAGCACCCGCGGACAATGCAACCAAATTCTTTGCCAGTGTAGCATTATCGTTGATCTCACATTTAAGCTTGTTGTCAATTTCAGACACCCCGACTGCCATTGGATAGGGTGATATCATTAACAATGACAGCACCCTCGTTGATATGATGATGTAGGTGAATGAATGATGCGATGTTTCTCTTCTCGGTGATGCATTGGTTACTGTGTGGAATCTGAACAAAGTCAAAGCTAGCACTTGGTATACTGTTGCGATCGATGTGCCGATTTCGATAGTCGTTGACAGGCTGCAAAAGATCTTCGGTTGCTTGAAGTCATTAGATGAAACAACAATCTCCACAAACACCGGACTGTTGCAAGCCGACAGCAAGTCGGAAAAGCAAAGCCCGATGAGAACGACGAAAAATACCGTACGTTTTAATTTGAGCAGTGTCAGTATCATCAGCAGATTTGCGACAACGCCTAATGCTGCAAGCAACCAAAACGTCGTTCTGATAGTGACGAGCGCCGTTATACTGTACATCGGGTCAATTCCAGCTTTATTTGTCGGATTCGGTGAGTTATGATTAAATATAAATATTCTGATAAATTGAAACGAAATGCATTATGAATGAGAACAAGGAATATTTTGAACTTGTTTAGACGAATGGTGCCGCAATCAGACATAGGATAATCGTGATTTGTTATCGTAATCGTAATCGTAATCGTGATCGTAATCGTGATTTCATTAAAAAAAACGTAGCAATGGTTGGACCAGGGCTGTGGAGTCAGTAAATTTTACCACCGACTCCGGCTCCGACTCCGACTCGACACATTTTCAATATACCGACTCCGACTCCGACTCCTGAGTCTTTAAACGTACCGACTCCGACTCCGACTCCGACTCCTGGGTCTTTAAACGTACCGACTCCGACTCCCGACTCCGACTCCAGCATTATTACCAATTTACTTCGAAAATTATATGCCACATTGTCGGTTGAATGACTATCATACAACCATTAAACACATGTAATGCAAAGATATGATTAACGGTGGTATGCTAAAATTGTTTCATTGTGGAACAGCTCAAATTATCCACTATGCAATTAACATGAAAGAAAGATTTGCTAAATATCCTTCCTTTTTCAAGTTTTTATAACATGGACTCTCTAATATCCTGAAATGTATGAATCATTCAAATATGGCAGATATACAATCCTGTATAATGAAAATGTAGATAAAAAATCCAAGTGTAGCTTTTGTGTATGCAGAGGTGGTCAAAGTAGTCAAGAAAGCTACTCAAGTAGAAGTAGAAGTAGCGACGAAAAAGTCTACTCAAGTACGAGTAGAAGTATTTCTTCCACAAGCAACCTATAACTACTTGAAGTAGAAGTAGAATTTACTGACTTCAAAAGTACTCAAGTAAGTATAAGTAGTTGTGAAAACGATCCTAATTCGTTCACATGGATTGTAAAAAGGTGCAAATTGAGCTATGCGAAAGGTGACGAGCTTGAATCATATTGATGCATACCAGCAGGTATCCAATTTTCGATAGCATAAGCATTCGTCCACATCATAGCGTGAAAATGATAGTATTATTATGGAAATGCGATACTTATCCTCTATATATAATCGGGAAAAAGTCATTTTGTGTTCAAGCGTAACGCTTGGAATCTAGAGTGTGTTTTATCGAACAGCACGTTTTAGAAAACAGCATGGTATGGCGCCATTCCCCATTGTATAAGGTCCGTAGTTTAGTCGAAGAACAATACGGAGAAGTTGTATAGGATACGGTGTAAACACTTTGCGCGATTAGTAAACGTTAATAAAAATATGGGGGACCGTAAAGAAGCCACATTGTGTAGCTTTGTTTCCGGAAATTAAAGGCATTACTACACTTGCTTTTATACTTCAACATGTATTTTATCCAGGCTAAAGAACTGATATTAATTATAACTCAAAGTATATGATACTGGGAATTGAAAATAAAACATAAATATCACTTCTAAAAGCGGAACACGTTTTTCATGCCTTCAGTCCAGAACGTTTCAAAGGCGGTATGCTAAAACAGCACTAAAACGAACAAAAAAACCAGAGTCCACTTTTCCAGGTTATGACGTGCCATGGACATGCTGGATTACGATATGACAAGTAAATGATAGATTGCGAAACATCAGTTTCAAACGATATGATGAGCCATATATCCTGTGATGAATTATTTCATATGGTTGAAGGGCGACAATGTGGTGTGAAAGCAGGGACATCTAGTTTTAGATATCCATGTGTGAAAGGAATCACGCCAACCCGCTACCTAAATTATATCCATCGATACTTTCGTGAAATCATACTGGTAACTCCTAATCCACTGCGCGCGAAGCGCGACGAAAATTTTGGGCTTTACTCAACTTTTTTGAAAATTAAATGTTGATGCTCCGTGAAAACAGCCCCGAAATTCCTCAGTCTATCTTCTGATTGGAAGATTGAACTACTTCTACTTGACAAACTGAAAATAGCGAAAAGTAAGTGAGTAGATCACAAAATATTACGAAGTAGAAGTAGCGAAAATCAGATATACTTGAGTAAGTACCAGAAGTAGAGGAAAACTACGTGAGTACTTCGAAAAAGTAGAAGTAATTCGTTACTGACCACCTCTGTGTATGAGTCAGCAACTAATAAAGAGATTGAACTTACTAATTTTGTCATTCCACACTATCTTGATTACAAGCACACACACTCTTACTACTAATAGACATTGGTCATAAATGGAATTTAGTTAAGTAGTCAAAGACCATAGCCTATGTCTAGTCTACATGTACTTAATCAAGGATTGGGACTTGCAGTCTTTCTTAATCATTTGTTCGACCCAAACAGTTAAGCTACACTACAAATATTTTTAATTTTTTCAAGTGGGAAGCATCGTTTGATCATATTTACATCATTTTTAAAATTTTACAAAACCAGCCGATGCATTTGCTCTGTCACAGTATCATGGTATAATTTCAAAAATTGCATCAATTTTGACTGCATCGCGAAAACGCATATTGCGATTTTCTTTCCCTCTGCAACTGAGTTGTAATTTGCAAGTAATGTCAAATTATATCTATATCAGAGGTGGGCAACTTTTTCGACCAAAGGGACACCTTAGATTTACGAACCATTGCGCGGGCAACTGGAATGTTGATAAAATTTTTTGAGTCGTCCGATAGGAGCGAACCGAATTAGGTAACATTGCAAAGAATACTTAAATGAATACGCGCTAAAATTGATAACAATATGTCATGCAACTGTACAGCGCGCAATCAGGCCCTGGTCGCGCGAAGCGCGAAATTTATTTGCAAGATAATGACTGAATTATATCAATAAATATGTTGCTAACATACATTGGGGGTCGCATCTGTACACCACTGTGCTCATTTGGCAAGGACAGGATTATTCGACGTTTAGACATAACAAAATTGACGGTGTCAGTGAACATGCCTCTATCATTTTGTGCAAATGTTTTGTCGACGATCTCGCTGCGAGTGCACAAGCGAAGCCGAATGTTGGACGACACGTTATCTCCTAATTGCGAATATAGTTAGACTCAATTCTGTGAATAATATGTATTTATAATTTTCAGAAGGGGGCTCAAATACTGAATGCAAGAAATCTAGTGACAATGAATCATGCGAAGTACCGAGAAAAATTTCAAGTCAAATAAATCTGCAATGAAATATTCTACTTTATGGTCATATACGAAGATCTGAGATAAATGTGGCTGGCGCCTGGATACGTCAATGCGTCAGAACTGTTGTTTTAGTCATCATCAAATTTCGCGGTCATGCTAATCAAATTTTGGTTGGCCTTGCAATTGTACCTGATGTCATAAATAATTTCGAGAATCACCTCGCAGGCCACACCTAACCTTCTCGTGTGCCAAATTTGGCCTGCGTGCCACGGGCCGGCCGCATCTGATCTGTATGGTTAATAATAACAGTTATTGGTGGTACATAAAAATTATATTGAAAATTCTTTGAAAGCAAATGTTTTCATGATAGAGAAGTTGGAGTCGGAGTCGGAGTCGAAGTCAGGGTCATTCTCACAAACTCTGACTCCGACTCCAGTCAGTATTTTCCCACCGACTCCGACTCCGACTCCAACTATTATAGTTTTCACGACTCCGACTTCAACTCCATCAAGCGAAAATTACCCAGACTCCGACTCCGACTCCACCGACTCCGACTCCGACTCCACAGCCCGGGTTGGACTGCATAGGTAAGTGTTTCTTAACCTGTAATAACCTGGGGAACACTTACGTTAGTCTGCAAGCCTGTACACATCTTATCTGCTACTTTCTGTAGACTCGATTACAGTTGGGAAGTCGCTACCGGTACAAGTAGAAATTCTGCTCGAATTCTATAGGCGTGAAAGGTTTTGATATACAAGATTTTCTTTCGATGCGAGCTCCATACATAAGTAACGGTACTTTATCAATCCAAGTTGTAAATTGCTAAACTTAGATAATATTTATGGTTATTTTGATATGCTATACTTCTTACCTCATTCGAGTCAATTTTATACCGTTCATTGAAATGCTGAAAAAAACAAACTTTGATACGGTGCCATTAACTATTTATCCCTGTGATAGGGTTGAGGTTGAAAAGCTCAGAACCACTGCGCTAATGTCAAATCGCAACTTTTGCAAACAAGTGAACGCTTAAATGACCATTCAGATTATTCTTCGTTCCCTGTCGGTTGACAAAAAAGCAGTGTCTCAAGTGGGCCGCCTGGATTTACAAAGATCGCTATTTTAGCACGGGCTTGGACAAAAAGAAAGTAACAAAGGATAGAAAGAAAAAGGCTGGAAAAGACAGAAAACGAGAAAGAAACGAAAAACAATAGTATTGCAAGTTTTGTTACACAACTAGCACACGTTCACAGCATTACCGACCAGCCAAAATAGTATGCGTGAATTCAGAAAATTCCCGCCATTGTGTTCGGTGCAAAGTCAGCGACAGTAATGAGTACCAAATTTCAGCTTCCATACTGAGAGCTAAATGCCCATCCTAATATGTCTGCCCAATTCACCCATGAATAGGGATGGCGTGAACCTCTGAAAGGTTCAGGTTCGTGTGAACGCGAACCTTTTTGAATGGTTCTGTGTGAACGCGAACGTGAACCTCGTGACGTCATATTGCTAATTCCAACCCTACATTTCAGTGAAGTGATAGCCTATATTTAGGTACACGATACCTAGCGACGACTCGGACCACATAATGCCGCAATGCTGAAGTACATATTGACGTTTTAAACGTCGTCAAATGTATCAACTGACAAATTAAATGATATAATATTCCCATAAAATCAATATCTTCCGTCGCTTTCCTAACGATTTCGACGAAAACTTGCAAGGGAGTATTATGAGCTTACGCCTTAACGGTCCAGGCCAGACCGGGCAATGTATTCGGTGTCTGAGTATTGCTACGTTGATATTGAGCAGAGTGTAAAACGAGTTTCTATACTTGCTACCGATATTACTTCACTAACAGGTTATACAGCAGTGGCCAACAACCCAATCGCACGGATTTCGTTTTTATGATATAATGAACATATGAAGTCAAGATTGACCCCTATACTCCTGCGAGATATTTTACATCAGACAACGATATCAATTTCATTGATTGGTTGAATAACCATCATTCGCTGACTACCTACATGTAGTGTATTTCGCTCTCGATGTTGTGTGATTGCGGATCAAGCTCACAGCAAAGAATCACTAAATATTCGACCAAACTTTTGTAACAAAGCTCTAGTAAAATTTTTGAGATTGTCAAGATGGATGCTCGTTTAGTGCTGATTTTTTATGCTGCCAGCGCCAGGCATATAGTGGACCGCAGTTTTAATGCCATATATTTCAATCAAAGATGATATAATGAAGTGAAAATTGTAATATATGGAAAAGGTTCACAGTGCAGAACCTACCAAAGTTCGTTTGTGAACGTGAACCTCTAAATTTCTGAGGTTCACACACAGAACGCGAACGTGAACCTCACGTTCACACCATCCCTACCCATGAATACGATGGTATAGCGACTATACGTTGGTAAGACAATTCCTGCATTAACCAGATCCGTGGGCGCACAATCAGAGAACCAAAAAAAAATTCTAGAATGCTGCACCTGTCACGAAGGGACGATTCTATTATACTGATCTTGAAATAGGGACATTGTCGACTGAATTTTCTTCTGTATTGGACAAGGTGCCCTGTAGATAGACCCGTTTGGCGCAGGAATATTAAGCAGCTCTTTTACCTTATGTGATAGTTTCGATTCAGAACTAACTCTATAAAGGAGTTACACTTGAACTCTCAGAAAAACAACGTTTTATATAGATTTGCCGTGAGATCAAATGGTATAGTGGACAAATTGGATACAGGGGCACAATTGGGGTTGCATTTAAAACAAACTGTTTAAAACGTGGCCCTTGTTTCAAACATGTTTTTATTGTTGTTTTATTATCCATGACGTCACTAATATGTAATTGTGGCGTCACAAGAGATTGACATTGACAATTGAAAATATAGGATAAATATGGCTCCTTCGACAAAAAAGCCTTCCGACCACTGTCATAAACAGACCAAAGATATATTTAACCAGGAATAAATCCTTATGGGAAGTTTCTACGGTCGGCGGTATATTCATCATCAAAACACCCCTTCCGTACCAATGACCCATATCTACATCCTATAAGGGCTATACCTGTTGAACCGGTGACGATTTCGCGGGCTCCGGCCACTCCGCATCGTATACGTCGGCTATATTGGGTGCAAATCGTCCTAAGGCTCTTACTGCATGTTTTTCGAAAGTATTTACGCAATTATGGCATAATTAGACAACGTTTGAAATTTTTTTTAAAGGCAATTGTTTAAAACACTGTGCGTTTTAAAACATCGTTTGTTTTAAATGCAACCCTATACACAATGGTACATTGTGAATATTTTTAAGACCCGACAAGAAGAATATACATCGCTTCAATGATCTAGTGTTGTCATATCAGCCGTAATCCTGATGTGGTCTGATTTCGCCAGGGTCGCTGCCTTTGTGAGGAAATGACGAGTTTCTTAATTTTGCTAACCTGCGTAACTTTACATGGCTACCTTTCTATCGTGTTTTAGGTGGGTATATCTCGTATGTGTTCTCCTTGGAATAACTATACTCAGCTTAGGCATCGCAGTTATTAGTCGCCGTGTATGCTATTCTAAACGAAGGATTGCGATTTTAACGTTTTTGGGGGTGGCACATTGGGACAATTTGGCTGGGGCAAAATGATCCATTGTTATTTAAAGGCACATTTTTCGAAATAGTCACCAGAAGACTGCGCAGAAGCAAGATCGTCACTCACACTCGCTCAAAAAACCTCCCTCGAAGTGTCACGTAATAAATGTAGGTCATTAAGGTTATTTTACCACCTCTTACAATCAATGTGGATTGACAAGTCGGCAGGAATCTTCATACAAGCCGATTTCAAGTGACATAATATGGAGAAATCGTAACGCCCGCATCAAAAGGAGATGGGTGTAACAGGAGGTGGTTGGAAACGAAAAACTTCTACTTCGTCGGGGTACTCCATATATAGTTTTGCCCACTCGAACCACTTACTCAAGTTGATATATCTGTAGTAAACTTCCAATTCGCCTCGATAAGTTGTTTAGACAGGACTGATCCTTACTTTTTACTTTTTAGATTTTGAAAAGTCGAAAGAGGTTTTCTGATGAGTCTACATTACTTTAATGGGTAAAATTGTCACTATAGCCGCATAATATAGACCCTGTTTTATGGTATCTAAATAAATTTTCGTAAAGTGCACCTATACTGATAGTCCATGTAGTCATTTTTCGTAAGTCGTGAAGGTGCATCTTGCAGTGCGAAAGTAAACACCCCCGTTTCACTGCATGCTAAAAGCATGCGACCGCTCAATCAAATCTACTTTACTTAAGTATAGTTCTCATAAGTTTCATTTTCTACTTCCACGAGAAGTGTTGCTAGTAATTTACTTATACTTGAGTGGCAACGCTGACTACTTTGACCAGCTCCATGTAACAGGAACGCATTAACAGGGTCGATTAAATTACACTATATCAACGATTAGTACGCGCTTTGGGACATTGATAGTGGAGAGAGCCTGTCTTTTACAATATTGTAGGCCTTCTATTCAGCTTTGCAATAGCTTATCTTCGCGAAAAGTACAATCATCCATTGCTGTTTATGCTCACCAACCATGGACAAGGCGCCAATACCGTACTCCATGTCAAAAAATATCAAAACGCCATTTTGTTTCCCACGCAATCCGTTATTTTTTTCGAATTTGAACCCGAATTTGGATATGAAGGCAATTAGGGTTGCATTTAAAACAAAAATCAGTTAAAAACAAACATGTTTAAAACAAGGCCCTTGTTTAGAACATGTTTTTTATTGCCACGACTTCACGAATATTCAATTGTAACGTCATAGTGCATTGACATTGACAATTGAAAATATAGGGTAAATATAGCTCCTTTGACGAAATATCTACGTATACTATAGCTGTTGAACCGACAATTTTGAGGGTTCCAACCATCCCATATCGTATACGTCGGCTATATCGGATGGTAATTGTCTTTAGGCTCATACAACATGTTTTTTGAAAAGTATTTACACAATTATGGCATAATTTTACAACTTTAAAACACATTTTTTTAAAAAGGTCTTTGTTTAAAACACCGTTTAAAACATGTTCTCGATAATTGTGACTGAGGGGTTGGGCTCAACTTGGAGCCTGGGCAGAGGTCTGAATTCAAAACATGTGTGCCGGATACGATGGTCTCACACCGTACTAAATCACCCTCAGTGAGTCGTCTTGATTTCAAAAATCACATATACATTAGGCTGTTGCTTCTAATCATTTCATAGTTTTGGCTGCCCGCATCAGTTAAAAACAATATGGTCAGCATGACCGAACCTGTTTTGCGATTCATATGTCATCACATCATACAATGCGATGTACAACTGCAAATGGACATACTTTAGCCAACATTGCAGTATTACGAAAACTGTATGCTGCATGAATCGAAGGTCCCGTAACCAACGTTATTCATGCTTGCACTTCATTTCTGATCTCTACATTTCTTTTTATTCAGTAATGACGGCTCATCAATGCAGAAGTCGCAGCAGTGATACCTGTTCCTGTTTTTTTTCTAAATGTGAACTCAAACTGCAAAAGACATTGTAATCCAGGTCGAACCATGTTGCTTCATTTCAGGCATCGATCAAACATAATCACAGTCTTGAAAAGTTTATTCTTATACTGATGCATAGATAAGCTGTACAATGTACATGCAGCATACATAATGGTGGACTGTTTTGTAATTACCTACAGAGATTGAGGGTTTATGTTTCCAAGACAATACAAATCGCGTGCAACTAAGTACTAGATATGAGCACGAACACGACCTCCGAATTGAGTAAATGTATCATAATAACAGACAGTTTATCAATAAATTCAGAAATACAGAGTCTGTTCCTCGAATAAAATACAGACCGTGCGGTTCTAAGCACTAGACATGTACAAGGAACAGTTTATTATTCTCAAACGTATTCAAGATAATTGTCATTCCTGGCTATGTACCATGATGGGGCCGAATCGAGTATATCATAATTAAAAACAGCCCTGAACTCATGACGTTTACGACCAGGCATTTTGGGCGTTATATATGTTGGATCGCTTGTATTATTTTCACAAATCATCTAACCTAACCCAGTGCTTTCAAAATCGCAAAGTGGCCGACAGCGCCCCCCTGAGGACTTTGGCGACCTCTAAGGGAACGCGAGCCACAGGCTGGGCGATTGGGCTAGGGGCGCTAAGATGAAAAGGGGGCACTATGCACTACAAAAACCATGGCGGGAAATCTAATAATTAACATATATTAGTGCACTAAGATAATATATGTGAAAATGTGGTCACGTCGTTCGCTGTTGTACAAAGTACATTCAATCCGAAATTGCCATCAATTCATTGGCATGCGAAATTGAGTTTTTTAAAACCAATCAATCATAATCAACGGAATTGATAGCCAGCCAGAACTGTTGTACATTATCCATAAACGCCTGTACAACAAGAATGATTATTTTGAAGTACTTTATGCACTACAATGAAGTTCAATGGCATTTGAAAGAAAATTGGCTTGCACGATTTTATTTCTTGATAGTGTCTGTACTTGGATTTTCCCAGAGTTGTGACTTTGAAATTACGCGCACCGTGTTGCCTATGCATTATGTCAACATAAAAAGGCCATAAGCGCCAATGCCGTTTGTGTGAGCAATAAACTAATAAAAAACAATTAAAAACTTTTCATCGATATTAGGAATTGGGTGGTTGTGTAAAAAAGTTTGGGAGACACTGATCTAACCCTTATTTCATATCCATGCGTTTAGAACATGCTGAAACTAGGATTAGCCACTAGCCAATGGCCCCCTATAAGGCCAAAGACAATAAACATCGAGACTCATAAATGGGCGATCTGGATCATTGGTCAATGGTCACTGGTCCGAAACCTCCTGAGTGAGGAGTTGTTTACCGGTCCGTAAAAAGTTCATACTTCTGCAAGTTCATTCAAGGTTCTGAACTACAGGGGTTGACTTTACTTTGATAGCTTGATTTGCGAAATCTGGTATGGCACTGAGCCGAGGTCGCGTACTTGGTTGAATGTGAAATGACGGGATCTTTCGCTGCATAGTAACATGGCGTACGGGCGCATTATCGACGCCGCACCTCTCGTTTGGTAATTGTTGGCGCAGGTTATCGTTTTCTAATGTTGAATAATTGTGTTTCTTGAAGATCAACAGGCGTAGCAAATGCACTTTCAAACCCCTCCGTAGAGCAGAAATGATTGCCAACTGTGATTTATATGATCCGAATTGCTAACGCTCACATAATTTCCAAAGCTTTTTTGAATATGCTTACCTTATGACCTCTTTTAGGAAGCTTCGATCTCTTTTCTTACAGAAGGTGAATTGTCATTTGAGGACGTTCAAAATGCCCAGAATGTCCTCTTTTTTCGCGTTTCGAGCTAGTTGCTTATACTAACAAGACGTTTGATTGAGATGTATTTATTTCCAAGAAACTGTGAGCCGAGTGGAGCTGTGTGCTGAGTGCAGAGGTGGTCAGTGACGAAGTACTTGTACTTTTTCGAAGTACTCAAGTAGTTCGTCTCTACTTCTGGTACTTACTCAAGTAGATCTGATTTTCGCTACTTCTACTCTACTTGGTAATATTTTGCGATCTACTTACTTACTTTTCGCTATTTTCAGTGTGTCAAGTTGAAGTAGTTTAATCCTCCAAACGGGAACATAGCCTGAGGAATTTTAGGGCTGTTTTCACGGAGCATCAACACTTAATTTTCATAAAATTTGAGTAAAGCCCACAATTTTCGTCGCGGGGTTCCGTTCACACCGCATTGTCGCCCTTCGACATATCAAATATTTCATCACAGTATATAATATTATGGCTCATAACGTTTGAAACTGAAATGTCGCAATCTAGAATTTACCTATCATATCGTAATCTAGCAGTCCGTGGCGTGTCCTAATCTGGGAAAGTGGACTCTGACTCAAGGGCGTAGCCAGAAAAAATATTTGGGGGGGGGGGCGAAAAATTCGATGACGTAAATGAGCCCCGCCCACTTGAAGATAAGGAAAAATGGGTTAAAAACGATGGTCTTGGACAGTTATTGGATGATTAACACAACATTTGAGGCGATCTTTATGCATATCTTCCACTCGTATAAAGTGATGTGTGATTGTGGATAACTCTGACGTCAACACTTTCGCGCGAAGCGCGAAAATTTTTTGGGTAAAGAATGAAAAGTGTTTATAATATTGTTACTTGCATATTGCAAATAGAGAGAGAGAGATGATATTCTTTTTCGCCTGCACCATCGAGATGCTTTGACGACGGAGTTGCGATACGGCCCCATGAGGTCATCTAGTCTGCGCCCCCGTTTTTTTTCTCCTCCATGCTATCCGTGATTGCTGAGCGCCTAGCAGGATAGCTGCGGATACCAGTTTTCGAGTCTTTGGTATGACCCGGCCGGGAATCGAACCCACGACCTACCGCTCGAGAAGCCGGACGAATAACCATTACACTATCTCGCTCGTTACGTTTTCATTATCCGATTTACCGGCAAGGCTGATAGAAGTGGTGTCATCGAATATTCAGGGCTAGTACACTTGAACTATGTTCATACCACACGGCAAGACTATTTTGAGCAGTGGTTCTCAACCGGGGGTCCGCAAAGCATTTTCAAGGGATCCACGGAAACTCAAAATTTGCAAAATATGGTTGATAAACTAATAATAATAAAATATTTTGGGTTTGTTTTAAATTAGAGAGATGATGAAGCACTTTCGCTTCATAACTGCTAAAAGTTCAGGACTTACATAAACAGAGAATGGCCGTCTGAGATGAAATATTCCACCGTGCAAAGTCATTTAAATTGCCGATAGCCTACTTATACTAACATATTGCTGTTTAGGGATGTTTTGCTGGGGTTTTGAAAAAAATTGTATGCAGAGATCCATTTTCTTCTATGACATACACGACCGCTATTCCAGAATAACTTCACGTTGAGCTGCTAGATAGAAATGACCAGGCTGGAGGATATATTGATCCATGTATGTTGCCATAATAGCCAAATGTGCCGTCGGAAGCGTTACGCGTTATTATTACATTCGCCACCACCTATCTTTGTGGAAATGGATTTTCGGCACTCGTTCATATCAAATCGACGACCTGGATTTTCAAAACATGGCCCTGTCTTTCAAGAAATGCAGCTACAGAATTCGCTTTAAAATAATAAACAGTCGATGTTATTTTCAAGAAAGGTCATTTACTGTTGTTTATCACTAGCCTACTGTTAATAATTGCACAAGACAGATGAAGGTTGCATGATAATAGAGGCAAATTTGAAATAAGAACTGGGGGTCCGCGGGGGTACGTGAAGGTGCAAAGAGGGTTCACGACGACAAAAAGGTTGAGAACCACTGATTTAGAGTTGCTATAGGGTGGGCGCCGGACGGGGCAGTTGTCATTTATTGCTGTTACTTCATGACTTGCGGAGAAAGCTGTCACCACTCAAGAGATCGCTCACACACAAGATCGTAGGCAGAATTACATATTTTGTTATTGCGGGGGGGGGGGGGGTTATGAGTTTAAGGAAGCTCCCCCGTGGAAACACCTCGCAGAACCGTACATCCTGCCATGGGCAATTTTCATTACTACCCTTTATTCATGCGATTCTTGGACGCACACACACACATACCCTTTGGAAGCTTCCAAATATCTTGTATTAGGCGATCGTTTCACGAAGTGATGGAAATCAGTGTGAATTTCGGACCTAGTCGCGCGGAGCGTAAATGTTTTTGAATAAATGAAAGTATTTGATCAATAATATTGGTGCGTGTATATGAGCAAGTGGATTCCAGTCTTCTTAATTACTTCGTTGAAGCACGGTTATTTATTGACCTCTGGCAAAGATTGATGCTAGTTCAGAGATTGGAATTGCTGATATATATATATATACCATATATATACCATGCCGAGCGATTTCAAATTAGCACTTTTTAACGGGATGTGGCGATATTTTCCTGTGCCAGTTGCATTCATGTCGGAGAAGTCTGATTGCAGGGACAGGATCATTAGGCGCCAGCCATTTAAGCACCCGAAAATCTATATCGAATACATGCGTCGGTTTTATGGCCGTCAATCAATTTGGGAGCGCACTTTGCGGAGTCGCATGTAACCAGCTACTTTATATGTCTTCGTGTGTCCCGTAACGGAAATTGTCGGAGCTAACAGTCCCCAATCCCCATACTGAACTGACAATTCTAGACTCAATCAACCCAACGACGTTGGGTTACTATCGTGTATCTACTGGTACTGTTGTATTCTCATAATTAAGAATGCAGCTAAATTCAGTTGTGGGTATTTGCGGAAGATGTTTTTTCGGGACACCGATCATAAAATCAAGACAGTTATGACCATGGACACGAAATCGCGTGAAATTCTCGTGAAATTTTTTAGGTTGCATTCATCTGCCTTAAAATAATGTTATATTGATTGATTTTACGAAAAATTTTCCAAAAATTTGGGGGGGGGGCGATCGCCCCTTTCGCCCCTCGCTGGCTACGCCAGTGCTCTGACTTATTTTTAGTTTTAGAGCTGTTTTAGCATACCAATCTTCGAAAATTACTGGACTAAAGACATGAAATACATGCTTCGCTTTTAGAAGTAGTATTTATACTTCACTTTCAACTCCCAGTATCATATACTTTGAGTTCTAATTAATATCAGTTCTTTTGTCTGGATAACATACATGTTGAAGCATAAAATTAAGTGTAGTAAGGCCTTTAACT
Source organism: Botryllus schlosseri (assembly GCF_051294905.1). Taxonomy (NCBI): domain Eukaryota; kingdom Metazoa; phylum Chordata; class Ascidiacea; order Stolidobranchia; family Styelidae; genus Botryllus; species Botryllus schlosseri. The sequence continues at coordinate 17,392,487 of NC_137245.1, read as the reverse complement.
TCCGGAAGTAAAGCTACACAGTATGGCATTTTTACGATCCAGCATATTTTTTATTAACGTTTACTAATCGCGCAAAGTGTTTACACCGTATCCTATACAACTTCTCTGTATTGCTCTTCGACTAAACTACAGGCCTTATAATATGGGGGAGGGCGCGAGTAAACAGAGGAGTAGTATTGCATTTTCATATCAATACTATCATTTTCATCCCATGATGCGGACGTATGCTTATGATGTCGAAAATTGGACACCTCCTGGTATGCATCAATATGAATCAAGCTCGGCATCTTTCCCATAGCTCAATTTGCACCTTTTGACAATCCATGTGAACGAATTACGATCGTTTTCACAACTACTTACTTACTTGAGTTGATTTAAATCCAGTCAATTCTTCTTCGAATTAAGCAGTTTAAGGTTGCTTATGGAAGAAGTACTTCTACTCGTACTTGAGTAGATTTTTTCGTCGCTACTTCTACTTCAACTTGCGTAGCTTTCCTGACTACTTTGACCACATCTGGCTGAGCGACACCATCACTATACTAAGGGTTGCTGGTTCTAAGTGTCGGAGGTGTATCTGGGCTCCTCATCTGCAATCCCGTTGGTAACACAGGTCTCGAAAAGTCCAGAGGAAGAGTGAGACGAGCTTCAAAGTCGGCATCAGAGACCCGAAAGTGGAAGCAAGAACGCAAGAGTGAATGGAGAGTGGGAGTACGTGAGCATGAAATTCCGTCCTTTTAAACAGAAATCGAAGAACTTGATCAAATGCATTTTCGTGGCGCACAACACCCGAACAGGCAATAAGCGCCACTGTCGTCGTAGTTTCATGATAATAATAACACTGGCCGACATGACTTTTATTTTTTGGATAAAATGGTGATTTCTAACATAATTTGCTTCCGCTGATTACGAATACGAAGTCGCTTTTTTCTATCACGTCAAGATTTTTTTTATAATTTGTGTTTTAAAATTTTGTATTTCACTACTTAATAACAGCCTGTTCGATGAAGTTTTCCTTGCTCTATGTTCATTGTTATTATTGTCATAAGGCAATATACACAATTGTGACGTCATAATAATTCATATTTTTCCCAGAAATTATTCAGTTATTTTGCTTTAAAGCTATTCAAAGAGTATCAGCAAATTTATTAAAGAGCCGCATGCGACACGCGACCGCTGTTCTGCATCAAATATTAACCGACAAATTCAGCCTAGCTCTAGTGTTGAGTAGTAATTAACTAACTGCAGTGGCCGCAGTTACGTAGCTATTCAAGACGGCGACTTTATAATGGATTCAGGCCTGAGCAACATTTGAGTTTGAGTCACATTAAGACGTCTTGGAGAGGTGCTAGGCTTGCTTTGTAGCAATCATTTGTACTATTTGTAGTTGCCCGATTTTTAATCCTATAGTAAATCTGTGTGGAACTTTTGTGGTGAGTGGAAATATTGATTTTTACACCATCAATTACTAATGTTGGGATGACTCGAGTCACCTTTTTCGTGTGACTTGACTTGACTCGAGTCACTTTGGAAAAATGACTTGAATTGGACTTGACTCGACGCTTCAGAAATGCAGATTGATTCGAAGCAAAATTTACGGGTCAATTTCAAGTCATCAAGTAACCGATGTCGACTAAATCGCTATATCTTGTATAAGACCGGACTGCTATTCAATCACTCAATGGATGTGCGTTTTACCGAGCCTCCGTTGTTATATCACAAATAAATTGATCGCAAATAGGGTACCTGCTGTTGTTTGTGGTATATTTGGTGTTTGTTAGGGATGGTGAGAACCTCTGAAAGGTTCAGGTTCGTGTGAACGCGAACCTTTTTAAAAGGTTCTGTGTGAACGCGAACGTGAACCTCATAACGTCATGTGACGTCATATTGCTAACTCCAACCCTATCTTTCAATGAAGTGATAGCCTATATATTAATGTACGGGTACGCGATACCTAGCGACGACTCGGGTCACAAAATTTCACAATGCTGAAGTACATATTGGCGTTTTAAATGTCGCTGTATCAACTGAGGCAATCAAAGGATATAATATACTCTCATAAAATCAATATCTTCCATCGCTTTGCCAACAATTTCGACGAAGACTTACCAGGAACTATAAGCTTACGCCTTAACGGTCTAGACCAGACGGACCCCGTACGCCTGCTACATTTTAACATCAGAAAACGATATCAATCTCATTGATTGGTTGAATAAGCATCATTTGCTGACTACGTATTTCGCTCGTGATGCTGTGTGATTGCGGGTCAAGCTCACAGCAGAGAGTCACTAAATATTCACAAACGGAAAGCTGTATATTTCGAGCAAACTTTTGTAACAAAGCAAGTAAAACTTATGAGATTGTCAAGGTGCATGCTCGTTTAGTGTTGATTTTTAATGCTGCCAGTGCCATGCATATAGAGTAGCCCGCAGTTGATATGCAAAAAATTTGAACCAAAGATGTTCTAATGAATTGAAAATTGTAATATATGAAAAAGGTTCACAGTGCAGAACCTGCCAAGGTTCTGTTTTGAAGGCGAACCTCTAAATTTCCGAGGCTCACACACAGAACTCGAACGTGAACCTCACGTTCACACCATCCCTAGTGTTTGTCGACTACTAGGGTAATTTACACCAGGTCGATATTCGTTATTTTTGATTCCGTAACTGCCGACTTCTAGCATGGCTCACTTTTTGGCTTTTGTAAGACACCGCTTGCACGGATGATATGGCGGGGAGGAGCCTAGATAAACCTCCGACACTTGAGTAGGAATTATGGACTCGACCTCGGTCGGACTCGAAATCACAAGCCACTGGTGTTGTAACTGTGAATTATACACCTACGCTATCTCACCACTATTGTTATCCTGTATCTGTCTGATAAATGTAGACTAGAGCTATACCGCCGTGCGTAGTTTAGCAGTTCTACGTATTCGTGAGCGATACAACGCCTTTTTGTGTATCAACTCTTTATTCGTTCCTCGATTCAGAATAAATGGTGACTCCATCAGTATTTAAAACATTTAACAAAATGTAATGACTTTGAATCATGTCTCGTACTTTGAAAAACCAACTTGACTTGACTCATGACCTGACTCGTGACTTGACTCGAGTCAAAATGTGCAGTGACTCGAGATGACTTGTGACTCAAGGTAGTGACTTGATAACAATACTGTCACTTACTGCAGTTCGCATGATGGGTATTGGGCATCTCCAGTTTTTTCCAAGCTCCAAATACATGCCGTCCGTACGTTTCAGATGTGTTAACTCACGCGAACTGTATAGGACCACAAATCTAATTTTCTAAAGGGGTTTGCGATGTCAGCGTTGTGAAAATCATTCGCCACACCGCATGATTCTTGCCATGGAAACGAGATGTTTGATAATGACATCCGCTGTGCTTCCTCAGTCCCTTATTTTCTTATAACCTACACGTCATTTGCACCCACAACCAAATAATCGAGACAATTCACAATCGACTATCATTACAATAGGCGTTTATAGATATACTTTGCATCGATCGCTTTATAATTGTCACAAGTCTAGGAAAAGAAAGTCACAACTAATTCACTGTCTCTGTTTTAATTTGTTCTTCAGTATTACTTCAGATTACCTTAATGTTGAATGAGCACACGCATTGTGAGCATCATTGTAATATGTATGATTGCACGCGCCATTGCTTCAAGCAAGATCTTCCATCACGTGATCGACCAGCGCATGTCAGCTGGCAATGAAATCCGCTTGGCTCAATGAGAAACACAATATATCCACACTACGCTTCGAATCACATGGTTAGAAAATCGAATGTCTGATCCGTCCGAATCATTCCGTGTCGAAAGCGATTCGAATCTGATTCGTGAGGCCGTCCATATATGAGATTAAACATCGGAACAGTAGTTGCATTTGTTCGCTACCTCTTTAAGCTTGGGCTGTACAGTATACAATGTGCATTGCTGTACATTGTGTACACTGTACAGTGTACATGTTACAGAATAAAACATTTTGTTCCCACACCCTCACATTACATCATTCGTTTAGGCGCCTTCTCGCGTGCGAAATATATCGTGAGGATGACGTTGACGTGGTTTACGGCCATGTTACATATATATTTTTCATTGTAAAGCGATAAACAAGCAAGTAAGCAGATTGTTCGACAATATCTCGCTCACTCTTTCCCACGACTATTCAAATGAGCAGCAAATGGGCAGGCAACGCGGTAGCAGATTATCCGAAGTGATCGTTACGCTAGTCTTTACATCACGTATCGTAACCGCGGAGTCAACAACGTATCTGTAACCAGAGAGCTGCTATCCAATTAGCTGCGTTACCTAACCAAAATTAAACCCCCGAAATTAACGCATCCATAGGAGCAGATCTGACGGACTCTTACGCACGTGGGCAACTGTGCACACCGGTTAATAGTATAAGCGTTGTTTATTGATCAAAATTGTTTAGTATGGATCAATATCGAATTAAAATTATTGCTAAATTATTCCGTCGCTAATAATTATATGATTCAAGGATTACTGGGGTTTTAGCATCCATGATATGTTTGTCTAATTGTAAAATGCATACGAGGGGGTGACGCAAAAGGCTTTAATGTAAAGAGCGTCACTATTTCTTTTTTCTCGTTGTTAACAATAATAAGCACCAATCTCTTCAGCGATTATAATCACAAATTCCGAAAAAAATGTAATGTAAGTAAGTACTTCAGCTCTAATAGGGAAGTTTTGGGAAAAAAGCACAATTATTGTATAGATAGCCTACCCCCTGCTTGGAATTATTTAAGGAAGATCACTATATTCTACTAGCAACTAGCTTACTTGGTATGCAAACCGATGAATCATACTTTTATGCCAATTTATTTTGTCAGATTTCCTACCAATCGTACAAACCTAAGTTCATATTTCATAAACAGCTCCCATACCTTTGTATATGAATTCGCGTATATGCCGGCGTTACCTTACCGCAATGTCACATCCGCGCTTTTCGGAAAATAATTTTGTGGTGAGAAGCATAGTAAATCGCCCATTAGCGTAAACAAAAGTAAAATTTCGGAATTATTCATAATGATCATGATAAATCATTGTATATTGTGATGTAAGGTCAAGTGCAAATTCAAGCAGTTTCTACTGAGAAATATACTGGCCTGCAGCGTCGTCGGACTACCGGATCGAATTTTTGGCACGCCGAGTTTGCCTTACCTCGTGCTCAGCCTGAAACATATACTTCTTCTTTTTCAGCGCTTCGTCAATTTCGAGCTATAGTTCCGTATATTTTCCGTTCATTGCAGACGTTTCCCTTAATTTCTATCACTATCTTTAGGTCAAAATGGATGTTTGCACCCAATTGGGCAATTACGGTATGGTACGATTGGAATTTGGTAAAAATGTACGTACCAAATGACGGTAGGCCTATACAATATTTTTGCAAAAGTATAGTACAGTACTGGAATGGCGATATTTTCATCGTACGGCATTGTACTTTTGTCATACATATTGCTTCGAATCTAGAAAACTCCTTTGAATAGCCTTGTAAAAGGTTGTTCATAACAAGGAAGATCTTTATTGGCATTTTGATCAAGTCATCGCATGTAATACTCGGAGATGAGACTATGAGTTAAGTTCTGTGGTGTGTTAATTCATCGCGTGTCCCTATTTCGATGAATCGATGTCATTTCTTCAATGAGATATGTGATGTTTGCTGAATACCATCAATATAATCATACTTAGCCAAGATAAGTGGGCCCGCTACGCTGCTACTACGCTTCGAGGCGTTGATGGAACCTAAATATGTCTTCTTCATTTTATGATGCCCTGCGATTACGCACCGGCCAGTGATATCGGCGAACCCAAATTTGTATTGCATGACAGGATAAAGTTGCCACAATGGTTCTAAAATTTCCCCGGTAAAATTTTTGCACTATCGTCCCTGTACGGTACAAATTACGACCGAGCTCATTATACCGTGTCGTACCGATTCTCTGGTTGTTTGACTGACCGAGTTCACCCCCTTCCTATCCATTAATAATATCAGTGTTTTCTGATGGTTTGACTGAATAAAATGCCAATAAACTGAATGAATAGCTCAGTGATGCTCCAAATATGCACATATGGCATAGGCCGAAATATTGATAGAATATGCATGAGTTCGGCGCCCTGCAACCACTGCCACATGCAGGTAGTAGTGGCAGCTTATCTGACGACCGTTTACGGTCTAGATAACGCAGAAGTAGGTTCATATTTCAAAGGCATTTTTTAAGACTTATCTGCTCAAACTTGATATCCACCCGATGGTATGCAATGTCGGATAATACTGCCCGCTGTACACAAGCATAGGAAACCGGGTCAATGAATGATTCATCGTAACATCTCAGACAGTGACCGTACGACTAATTGTTCTGAATTTGAACTCATCTCTAACGACGGAACATTAACCCAGCCAGATTATGTATACACCAGTTTGAACTCGCCAATACCGAATTCAGGGGTCCGCAACCTTTTGACTCGTGGGCCGAATGGGAATATTTGAAAGGTAGACATGCCTGATACACGCTGGCCAACCTGGAGAATTCTCAAATCGATCTAATTCACTTTCAAGATTATGCTACTCTGAAAGCTTCAGTGACCGTTCCTTATTTATAACAGGCTATTATGATGAAATTTATTATTTGAAATTATAATGACGTGTGAACGAATTTGAAGGGAGGGTTGTTGTTGCTCGGATTGTAACCTAAGATTTAAGTAAGGAGGCTATATAGTTGTTGTTAGTAATCATGGTGCTTCGACTCTCCTCTGGTCGGTAATTTTAGTTTTATGATTCCCGAACCGTCGAAATCTATTGCACGACCCGATTCCGGCTTTCGTAACTACTGATGAGAGGCCTCGGTAAACCTTAACACTTCGACCCCGCTGGGCGATTCGAAGCGGCAACCCATGGGTGTTGCAGTAGTGGAGAGTACCACTACGCTGCTCTCCGCATATTCCAGTAGGAATCTACATCAAAATTCCATTTGAATGTGTGAGTTCCAGCTCCTTTTTCTATCGCCGAGATGTTGCTGTTATTGTCTAATAAACAAAGTAATGTGACATCGGATGTCATTTCACAGCCGGCCGAATCGAATAGTTATCATCATTTCTGAACTCTATAGTTGGGTTTTCGTTAAAAGTGCCCGACATTTGAACACGCGACAAAAGGAAAGTACGACAGTATGTCGCCCTATCCACTAATCATAACAGAAATCCAGAGGTGGTCAAAGTAGTCAAGAAAGCTACTCAAGTAGAAGTCGAAGTAGCGACGAAAAATCTACTCAAGTACCAGTATAAGTACTTCTTTAATAAGCAACCTAAAACTAATTGAAGCAGAAGTAGAACTCACTGACTTTAAATCTACTCAAGTAAGTAAGTAGTTGGGAAAACGATCGAAATTCGTTCGCATGGACTGTCAAAAGCTACAAATGGACCTATGCAGAATGTATAGGGAGCATGATTCATATTGATGCATCCCAGGAGGTGTCAATTTCTGACAGCATAAGCATTCGTCCCCATCATGGGATGAAAATGATAGCTTTGATATGGAAACGCGATACTAATCCTCTGTTTACTCGAACACCCCGTTTTAGAGAATATCATAGCATGGCGCCCACCCACAAAATTATAAGGCCCCTAGTTCAGTCGGAGAGCAATACGGAGAAGTTGTGTCGGATACGGGTTTAACACTTTGGGCGATTAGTATACGTTAATTAAGAATATGGCGGATCGTAAAAATGCCATATAGTGTATAGCTTTATTTTCGGAAAATATAAGGCATTACTACACTTGCTGTTATACTTCAACATGCATGCCCTCCAGACAAAAGAACTGAAACTTTATAATTAGAACTCAACGTATAATGCTCGTAATTGAAAGAAAAATACAAACACTACTTCTAAAAAGCGGAAAATACATCTCATGTCTTTTGTCCAGAAAGTTTCAACGGTGGTCTGCTAAAACAGGTCTAACGTTAAAAAAAGTTGAAGTCCACTTTTCCAGATTAGGACACGTCATGGGCTGCTGGGTATAATAGGTTAATGCTAGATTGCGAAACGATAGTTTTAAACGTTATGGGAAGGGTCATACTTACTGTGATGAAATATTTAGCATAGGCGACAATGCAGAACCACGGAACCCGGTATCTAAATTATATTCAGAGATACTTTTGTTAGAACATATTTTTCAGTCCATATCTATATCTACTGTGCGCGAAGCGCAACGAAAACTATGGGTATTGCATGACTTTTATGAAAATCAAATGTTGGTACTACGTGAAATCAGCACCGAAATTCCTTAGGCTATCTTTCTTATTGGGGGGTTAAACTACTTGTACTTGACAAACTGAAAATAGCGAAAAGTAAGTAGTTCACAAAATATTACGAAGCAGAAGCAGAAGTAACGAAAAAAAGATCCACTTGAGTAAGTACCAGAAGTAGAGGAAAACTACTTGAGTACTTCGAAAACGTAGAAGTACTTCGTTAGTCACCACCTCTGCAGAAATCAAACCCTATTCCAGCCCTACCTTTAAACCACGAATGTCGCATGCTGATACGGCCGCGGACATTGCAAAACATCACTTGCATGAATCAGGTGACGACCTTGATAAATTACCGAAGTTTCTCGTTCGGGACTATGAACTCAACCGCTGTCCAAGACAAAGTCATGTTAAAACCACGAGCTGAATTTTGATTTTCCGGTTTCCTTTGAGAAATGCGACTTTGCTGTTTGGTAGTCTCTGTTACTGTCAAATGACGCTAAATTGTATTGTCAAGTTGTAACGGCTTGTGTCCAAAATGTCTCCTTAGCTTCCACATATAACTGATCTTGGATGACTTGTGGGCTACTTAGAACGAGTATAACTCTTGTAGCATTGTGGTGTAACCTATACGCCAAGTCTAAGGTAAACCACGAACCCTATATTGCGACACCGTGTGGAATTTCTAAATCAATTTCTAAGTTTATGTTTTTTCTCATGTTTCGGATTGGCGGTTGAGAACCACTGATCTAAACTACTTCGAATGAATTTTTGTTAAATGTTTTGATAGGTCATCAATGATCATGAGAGTGTTCATATAAGGGTGTATTCACTGTCAGAACGAACAACTACAAAATGCATGTCAACTTCGTAACAATAGGATGGTTGAATATATGGAATACCAAAAACTTGTAACTTAATAAGCATTGGGTGTCGGTTGAATAATGACACTGTAAGTAGATGCAACTCCTTGTGTATACTCGGGAAAAGTAGCAGTAGGTCTGCTTCAATGTTTACTGATTTTGATTACCAATGTTCACTATGTACAATTCGCCACAAAAACCCTCGCGTCGTGCTATGCGAACTGAAACATGTTATAGGAGGACTTTCAGATGCCAAAATACGTAGCTCAGCATCCCGCGTTCATTCAAGGGCACAACCCTCATTCGGGGATGTTAAAAAATTTCCGGATCGCGGGTTTCGTGGTCACACCAAAGAGGTCCTACAGTAACACGATTCCTGTTTCTGGTGCGTCATGTTTATTTAAACGGGATCAGCGATTTCTATTGATGTCGTTCTGTCAATTATGTCAGATCGATCGCTTCATTTTGGCCACGAACGGCTAAATAAGAGCGCGGCAAGTCTGCAGTAGTTTACAAAACATAACTATTTATTGGACTAGCTCACAGGAAAAGGCGAGATACGCAGTAATTTGATGCTAAGCTACGCATATTTATCACACTGTAAGCGGATCACAGGTGCTAGATAAGAATTCAAGGCAGGGATTACACTGGCGATCGCTTAATGTTGTTATCATTCTTTGTGAAGTTTTTTTTTTACAAATATTGGCTTACGGCGGGCGTGCCCGTCGCACTCGCATGGAGCAGACTTGGACAACGAGAAAATTTACAGCTTTTCCGAATTAGATTAGAATTAGAATTAGAGCTACACAAGTTTTTCCAAATTAGATTAGAATTAGAATTAGAGCTACACAAGTTTTTCCAAATTAGATTAGAATTAGAATTAGAGCTACACAGATTTTTCCAAATTAGATTAGAACTAGAATTACTTAATTCGCAAAAACTTGGAAATTGAATAAAATTGTGAATGGGAAATGAATACAGCAAAAATCAACTCACATGAAATCACAGTGCAGTCCCATAATCATGAAAATGGTTAACGTCTGTACACCAAGCTTGGGTCGTTTTTTACTATGCCTGGGATCACCGCAATCGCCGCCGGCGATCTGATTTGAGATTTTGGAAATACGCGAAACAAAGCATTTTGAAATACTAAAATTGATTTCAGTTTCAAATTATTGTTGTTGTCTCAAAATAAACTATTTGCCTGTGCCCAACAACCAGAGGTGGTCAATAACGAAGTACTTCTACTTTTTCGAAGTACTCAAGTAGTTTTCCTCTACTCCTGGTACTTACTCAAGTAGATCTGATTTTCGCTACTTCTACTTCTACTTCGTAATATTTTGTGATCTACTTACTTACTTTTCGCTATTTTCAGTTTGTCAAGTAGAAGTAGTTCAATCTTCCGATCAGGAAGATAGCCTGAGAAATTTTGGGGCTGTTTTCACGGAGTATTAACATTTAATTTTCATAAAAGTTGAGTAAAGCGAAGAATTTTCGTCGCGCTTCGCGCGCAGTGGATACGGAGTGACCAGTATGATTTCACGAAAGTTTGGGTGAAAATAATTTAGGTCGCGGGCTGGCGTGGCTCCGTTTACACCACATTGTCGTCCTTCGCCCATATGAAATAATTCATCACAGTATATATGGCTAATCCATGACGTTTGAAACTGATGTTTCGCAATCTAGCATTTGCTTGTCATATCGTAATCTAGCATGTCCACGGCGTGTCCTAATCTGGCAAAGTGGACTCTGATTTTTTTTAGTTTTAGAGCTGTTTTAGCATTATCACCTTTGAAACTTTCTGGACTAAAGGCAGGGTTGTAACCAAGGCACAAGGTTCCGAGTCACAAGTCAATCTCACTTTTATAGTTTTGACTCGAGTCAAGTCGAGTCATTTTCAATTCAGTACCGAGTCAAGTTCGAGTCCAAGTCACGGAGTAGAGTGTCGAATCCGAGTCATAGTGTTTTGACTCGAGTCCGAGTCCAAGTCATTGTGTTGACTGATCTGTTTCCAGTTTAAGTCTTGTTAAACCCACTTTTTATTACTCTGTTTGGTGATATCGAATGGTTCGCATTTACAATATGCTAATTTTCCTCACTTATAACAGTTTCTGGTAACATTTTCAAGTATTAGTACTGATAGACAAAAAAATTATAGTGTGATCTGATGACTTTCGTATTCTTCGAAATTACAATGAAATGCCTGTCTTGGTAGACCCAGTCTCGAGTAATGTGACTTGGTCCGAGACTCGGACTCCGAGTCATGCGCAATGACTCGAGTACAAGTCGAGTCAATACACAAATTGACTCGAGTCGAGTCGAGTCATTTTTCATTTTCAAGAAAATGACTCGAGTCATGTCGAGTCATCAAAAAATCGTGACTCGAGTCTGACTCGAGTCGAGTCATTACAACCCTGACTAAAGGCATAAAATAGGCTACAAGTTCCACTTTTAGAAGTAGTATTTACATTTTACTTTCAATTCCCAGTATCATATACTTTGAGTTAGAATTTATATCAGTTCTTTTGCCTGGAGAACATACATGTTAAAGTAAAAAAGCAAGTGTAGTAATGCCTTTAATTTCTGGAAAAGATATCGAAAATTGGATACCTGCTGGTATGCATCAATATCAATCAAGCTTGTCACCTTTCGCATAGCTCAATTTGTACCTTTTTACAATTCATGTGAACGAATTAGGATTGTTTTCACAACTACTTACTTACTTGAGTACTTTTAAAGTCAGTCAATTCTACTTCGATGTGCTCGTTGCACCGCCTTCATTAGCAGCAATTCCTCTCGCGATCAATACAAACCTGATCACGCTAGCTGAGCTCAGGATAGCCATGCGTGATGTACCACAATTCAAGGCCCCCGGTACGGACGGCATCCCAACGGCTGCGTACACCTCGGGCGTAGCACCTTTTCTCCTCGACGTCATGAACGGTGTCCTCGAAGGCGGCCCGGTGCCGCCCGAGTGGCTCGAGAGCGAAATCGTGCCTATATACAAGAAAGGCGCTGCGAGTGACCCAGCGAATTACAGAGGCATCTCCCTCATGCAGACTGCGGCCAAGCTGTTCGACCGAGTACTGCTCCTTCGCATACGTGAGCAAGTATTTACCAAGCTCCTGAATGTCCAAAATGGATTTCGAGCATCCCGCGGTACAACAGAGCATATCCTGGCACTGCGCACAATCATTGACACCTGCCGCTCACACAAAAAGGATGTTGTGGCTGTCTTTGTTGACTTTGCGAAAGCCTTCGACTCGGTCTCGTGCCCAGCCATGGCGAAGATCCTCAGATTCTATGGAATTCCTGAGGTGATAAGGTACGCCATTATGGCCCTCTACATTGACACACGAGCGCGAGTTCGAACAGACGACGCTCCAAGCGGAGATTTTACCACTTCGGCTGGCGTGCTTCAAGGTGACACCTTGGCACCATTCTTGTTCGTGATAATCCTTGACTTTGTGCTACGAACGGCCTTCTCGGACAACTCGGACTTCTTTGAATGGCGGCCACGGCAAGGAACGCGTACGCGTACGACTCGCGAGGCTATCCACGTAGGTATTCTTGCCTACGTAGACGACCTCGCCTTGCTTGCCCCGAATACCGCGTCGGCACAGCGCCTCATCAACCAACTAGAGGCCGCCGCCGCTCTTATTGGCCTCCAGATCAATGCCAAGAAGACTGAGGTTCTGGCCATACCAGCTCTGCCGGAGAACGCGACACCAATTCAACTGGGAGAAGTCAGGCTCAAGAATGTCAAGAGTTTTATATACCTCGGTATTGACGTCGCGGACTCTGGAAAAGCACTGAAGGCGAGGTGAGCAAAGGCCTGGGGCGCGGCAAGACGGCTACATTGCCTCTTCCACTCAAGTGCCTCACCCCAACTCAAGACCCGCATTTTCCGTGCCACTGTCGAGCAGGTTCTTCTTTACGGAATAGAAGCATTCACGCTGACAGAAAAGCTGGCTAAGACACTCAACGCCAACTACGATGCACTCCTCCGCTACGCACTCGGCATCCCCCACCCGGAGCACATATCCACCAATGCTCTGCGCAAACTCACAAAAACAGTCCCATGCCATTTGCTGGCTGCTGAACGACGCTTACGCTTAATCGGTCATCTAGTGCGGCATCAAGATGATCAGCCAGCCGCCACCCTCATCAACCACATTCCGACGGAGCCATGGCGCAGAGGTGGCTGGAATAGAACGACATGGCGTTCAACAATAGAGACCGAGCTAGCGCAACGCGGGCTATCGCTCGAAGACGCCCACGACCGCCCACGCTGGAGGCGCTTAATAAGGGCCCAAAACTGATTATCTTGATGTTCCTTTGTTTCCTGTTTTCTTTTGCCCTTTTATTTAATTGAAAGCCGATATATATATATATATATATATATAATTCTACTTCCACCTCAAGTAGTTTTAGGTTGCTTATGGAAGAAGTACTTCTACTTGTACTTGAGTAGATTTTTTCGTCGCTACTTCTACTTCTACTTGAGTAGCTTTCTTGACTACTTTGACCACCTCTGGCAACTGCATTCCATCGATGGATAGTCTGCTGATATCAATAAACATAAGCATATTGCCTTGACGTGCAATGTCCCAGAATCTGCCAAGACAGAGACGCTTAGAAAATGGCATAGGATGTCGCCACAAGATCAATCTTTATGATAAGATAGTCTTTCGGCTAGTGATATGTCTGGCTAGCCCCAATATCGATTCATAAGTCGTTGGAAAGTGTTGTCGGGTATCGCGCACAGCTCATAGTTAAAAATAAAATAACGTTTCTGATCATGATATTACTTGTGTATTTATACTACTTTATTAAATAAAATATTACTTCTTTTGTGGCAACCATGAGCATCACCCATGTTAGTCAGCACGGCGTTGTGCTAACGCAAAGTTTCAAAAACTAGTATGTTGTTCGCAGACAACAAGCTAAAAGCTAATATCCTAACAGGTTATTCTTATTCGTCTTAATAACTACTATGACTACACGGTGTAAGTATAGATAACCAAGGTAAACGGTTTACCTTAGTTATCTATAGTGTAAGTAAGGCGATGGCGACAGGGTACTGCCTCCACTTCTACTGAACAGTTTTCTAACTTACTTTTTAAACTTTGGATTTTGTGAAGCAGAAAATAGTTGGGATATGTTTGGATCAGTTTTATGAGTGAAATTGTCTCAACAATAGGACATCATGATAACTGTTTACATTTGCGAAAATTTCACTTATTTTTAGTGTCGTCAGTGGATAGTACTTTTGCGTCTGTCGCGAACATATAATAATATATGTAGCCTCCAAAGTTGCCACCGCCGATCGGTTGCGAAAGGTATGATCGGCTAACCCTCAGATAACTACTTTATGAAACTACTTACTTGCGTACTTTCTATACCTAATAATAAAAACAGCAACCAGAATGTTTGCAACTCATACTTTGATGTCATGGAAGGTTATGAATGTTGAGTATTGAGAGACTTCTCAAATATGAAATTGTGACTTTACACAGGACAAAATTATGAGCTGAAGGGAAACAAATTCACTTTGCTAATTTAACAAAAATAATCATGGGCAATGATAGCAAGCAGTATATACATATTTTAGCTATTTTTGTGTATAATACCATCTTTTACCCAACGTGGGCTTGGCTCAAAGGTACCTGAGCATAAGCTGAATCAAAAGTCAATAGCGCGGGCAGAACGCCATTCAAACTTGTGACTTCTTCACACGACAAACAATTGTTTTCGGCTTATCGCAGGTGTTCGGCAAGATAATAATTCAATTGAGTACTTTTGAGCTGCCATAAAATGCGTTTCTTAAGAGTGGCATTCTTCAAAATGCGTCTTGAGTATACCTGGAGTTCGACGTTGTACGCCACTTCGATTTGAATCCTTAGTTTCTTAGATGCAAACGATTATACCTGGCATATGTCATGACCTTAAAAAGAGAGACCTTAATTCTCCATAACTGTGTCCCTTTCTGCACAGATGCTTAACAGACAGGCCATGACAGCATCAGCTAACATGCTACACGCATTCACTCAGTCACTCATCATCCAGAGACATCTTCTGACCGGTGCAAGGGCCGGTATCAGTCAAAATCTATAGCGTCGGTGAATGGCTGGTACGACGCAACTATGACAATTAAAATGGTGATACGGGGCCTACGATAATTAGAATTATACCGTTGTTGGAATGGAACTTGGGAGTTTCAATACAAATTAAACTCATTCCGAGTTCAAGAGCAACGCCACCCCCTTCAGATGCTTTCACGCCGCAAGGGGGCTCCCCAGTTTGACAGCCGCATTAAACTGACCATTTTCGAAATTTTGCGAAATCAAAAACAGCGCCTTATCGAGTACATCAGTTTACACCCCACCCCCACCCCAACCCCAAAAAGTTGCATCTTACTTGTCGATTACTCTTTGCCTCAACCATGTCCTTCTACCTTCTACCTTCTACCTTAACCAGCTTCCCTGGTATTACTATGAATATTGTCAAGTGGTAACATACTTTCAATTCCATGACTGGTCCATTCATGTATCACACAATTCTGTCCAGTATTCTCAATTACATATGCAAACGTGAATGCAGTCCGTCATGGAGTTTCGGGGACCAATGTCAGCCATGGCCAATGGCGACGTGTCAACGAAGTACGGGAATATTGCTTACTGCGAATGTGAATCATAATCATAATAACTAGGGATGGTGTGAACCTCTGAAAGGTTCAGGTTCGTGTGAACGCGAACCTGTTTGAAAGGTTCTGTGTGAACGCGAACGTGAACCTCATGACGTCACGTGACGTCATATTGCTAGTTCCAACCCTACCTTTCAGTGAAGTGATAGCCAATACTAATGTACAGTACACGATACCTACCGAAGTACATATTGACGTTATAAACGTCGCCAAACGTATCAACTGGGACAATCAAATGATATAATAATCCCTTAAAATCAATATCTTCCGTCGCTTTGCCAACAATTTTGACTTGGACTTGCAAGGGAATATAAGCCTACGCCTTAACGGTCTAGGCCAGACCGGACAATGTATTAGGCGTCTGAGTATTGCTACGTTTATATTGAGCAGAGTGTAAACGGGATTCTATACTTGCTACCGTTAGTAACCCACCAACAAGTTATACAGCTGTAGCCAACACCTCCATCGCACCAAGATTGACCCCGTACGCCTGCTACATTTTTTACATCAGACAACGGTATCAACTTCATTGATTGGTTGAATAGGCATCATTCTCTGTCTCCTGCATGTAGGCTACTGTATTTCGCTCTTGACGTTGTGTGATTGCGGGTCAAGATCACAGCAGGGAGACAGTAAGTATCCGAGCAAACTTTTGTAACAAAGCAAGTCAAATTATTGAGATGGCCAAGGTGCATGCTCGTTTAGTGTTTATTTTTTTTTATGCTGCCAGCGACATGTACGTACATATAGTGGCCCGCAGTTGAAATGCAATAAATTTCAACCAAATATGTTATAATGAAGTGAACGTTGTAATATATGAAAAAGGTTTACAGTGCAGAACCTACGAAGGTTCGTTTGTGAACGTGAACCTCTAAATTGCTGAGGTTCACATACAGAACGCCAACGTGAACCTCACGTTTACACCATCACTAATAATAACCTTTTCACGGTCCTACCGCGGTCACGGCGCAGGAATAAATCCGTATTAGCGACCAATGACTTCGGTTTATTCTGACTTGCAACACAGTAGATCACGCATTTCCCAGAGATTGATTGCGGCAACTTAAATAAGCTGCCTATTTCGCGTCATTTATGCCGATTTTTACTTGACCCTGGCCATTAGACTATAGCTGTAAACGCTGTAAAGGAGGACGAACTACCAAAAATAGGGACATTAGGCGTCCTCGGAGGACATTTTCAATTTCCTGACAAAGGAGGACAAATCCTCCTAAATTAGGACAAATTCTCCTACGACGTATGGTAATCCTAAAGTTACCCCATACGAAAAAGACTGAACTTATTTTGATATAGCCTGACATCAACTTTAATGGTGTGGTCAATTCCTACAAGGCATCCATCAACCTCGTGTATTATACTACAAACACCTTATATCGTATCCAATTTTTAGGAGCACAGCTTACTTCATGTGTTTCTAATTTATACTACATATTTGTGCATATGACGTCATAAAGTACACAATTCTGAAATCTGGAAAGTTCTCACCCACTATGATGTCATAATATGTATATGTTCAATTTCAAAATCTTTTTGCGTTGCCCTTTTTGCGTTACTTTCGCTTTATCACCTGATGAAGGAGCAGAGCTCCGAAAGCTCGTGTAACTATAATAAAGTTATATTCATACAAGTGGACGTTAAACAGGGTGTGCAAGCTATCAAGGTCTTACGTTTATATATACAGTCTGCTATCGGCACAACAACGCATTCTGAAAATCTGTTACCATAATAATAATGATCACAAATAGGCATTTTCATCGCAGACGTACCAATATATTTGGATCTGAACGCTTCGGATTCGAAAATTTCGATTTTAATTGCATTCTAATTCGATGCATCTAGGGATGGTGTGAACGTGAGGTTCACGTTCGCGTTCTGTGTGTGAACCTCAGAAATTTAGAGGTTCACGTTCACAAACGAACCTTGGTAGGTTCTGCACTGTGAACCTTTTTCATATATTACAATTTTCACTTCATTATAACATTTGGTTGAAATTTATTGCATTTCTACTCCGGGCCACTCTATGCATCGGGCTGGCAGCATAAAAAATCAATACTAAACGAGCATGCACCTTGACAATCTCAAAAATTTTACTTGATTTGTTACAACAGTTTGCTCGAAATAACCAGCTTTCCGTTTGTGAATATTTAGCGACTCTCTGCTATGAGCTTGACCCGCAATCACACAACATCAAGAGCGAAATAACCTATATGTAGGAAGTGAGAGAATGATGCTTATTCAACCAACCAATGAAATTGATATCGTCTCATGTACGGGGTCAATCTTGATTTCATATGTTTATTCTATCATAAAAACCAAATCCGTGCGATTGGGATGTTGGCTACTGCTGTATAACTTGTTAAATGGGTAATATCGGTAGCAAGTACAAAAACCCGTTTTATTCTCTGCTTAATATCAACGTAGCAATACTCAGACACCGAATACATTCTCCGGTCTGGCCTGAACCGTTAAGGCGTAAGCTTATATTCCCTTCCAAGTCCTCGTCGAAATTTTTGGCAAATCGACGGAAGATAATGATTTTATGGGATTACTATATCATTTGATTGTCCCAGTTGATACATTTGGCGATGTTTAAAACGTCAATATGTACTTCAGTATTGTGGCATTATGTGGTCCGAGTCGTCGTCAGGTATCGCGTACATTAATATAGGCTATCACTTCACTGAAATTTAGGGTTGGAATTAGCAATATGACGTCACGTGACGTCATGAGGTTCACGTTCGCGTTCACACAGAACCTTTCAAAAAGGTTCGCGTTCACACGAACCTGAACCTTTCAGAGGTTCACACCATCCCTTTTGCATACCACTATAACATAGTATTTGGTGACACGGTTAATGATATACAATGTCATTAAGTCAGCACTTAGTGCGCAACTGCCCTTGCTATTCGGGGGGAGGGGGACATTCACTCGTTACGCATACGTGTCTAATATAAGGTTATTTTTCTTTTTACATATTTTGCAAACTGAAATACATATATATATATATAACAAATAAAGTCAGTATTGTCTTCGCGGGCCACGCAAAAGTCGTTTGTGAGTCACATTTGCTCCCCGGGCCGTAGTTTTCCCACCCCGGGACTAGAGACAAACGGCTGCATGTGGGATTTATAATTTACAGATAGTCACACAGACTTATGCAACGTGATCATAGGGTCAGCTGCATTCTTAAAATATTGATGCATTTGTAAGTTACTGCGTGCCAAAAAACCTATAACTTATTATACTACACTCGGTAAAGTGATTACAATACAATGCCCTTATTGGCCACGTCTGCTGCGGTATGGTAGCACCCACTTATGACGGATACTATGTCTTTTTTTCTCGTTATGTCTCATCATTATGGTATGTAGTAATATGTGTCCGGTCAATACCGAGAAAACCATTACCGAGAATGCCATTACCGAGAATGGACGCCACCGAGAATGGACATTACCGAGAATGGACACCACCGAGAATGGACATTACCGAGAATGCAATATATCCAATGCAGGCATGTTATGCATATGCACAGGTCGTGTGAGTGCATCACGGCGTTGCCATATTCGGTATCGATGCTCAGGTATAAATTTCTCGACAACGTCAGTCCCAGTAAGCTTTATTCTTGACATTGGCCATTCTCGGTAATGTCCATTCTCGGTAATGGTTTTCTCGGTATTGGTATAGAACCGTGTCAGCCACTCATTTTCTTGAAACAAACGGAAATCAAGCGAATATTTTCCGCGCTGAGTTATGTGTCCGTATATACCTCAGAAGACGTATGAGCCATGACCGTGAGATGGACATATGTTGATGATGTTACAAGACGCAAATCTTTTCGGTAATCCACTGGAACGGTTGCTAACGAATATTTCTGTCAGTACATGGTCAAGATCCAGAGATAGGCGTATAACCGCACCTATATTAGCACTGAATTGGATCCATACGACAGAAAAGAGAACGACCATTCCAACACTAGTTTACAAAATATCGATATGACATAGGATTCTGACACCACAAAATCCCTTTGTCAACATGCGGAATACTCTATATTTCAATGTGATTAAATACAAGAAAGGTTGGACGTTGATGTCATGTCAACTTGTATGTCGACCGACATTGAATGTTGCCGCTACAGGATCAAACTATGATGTTATCAGATAAAGATATGCTTATGTCGACTTACATAGTTTTATCATACTGACTTGTATTTGGATGCTACTGTATCCAAAAATATTTCCTACAAGTTTCATGAGAGTGAGATAACTCCAGTGGTATTGACTAGGGATGGTGTGAACCTCTGAAAGGTTCAGGTTCGTGTGAACGCGAACTTTTTTGAAAGGTTCTGTGTGAACACGAACGTGAACCTCGTGACGTCACGTGACGTCATATTGCTAATTCCAACCCTATCTTCCAATGAAGTGATAGCCTATATTAATGTACACGATACCAGCGAAGACTCGGTCCACATAATGCCACAATGCTGAAGTACATATTGGCGTTTTAAACGTCGCTAAATGTATCAATCGCGGTAATCAAAGGATAATTGCATAAAATCAATACATTCCGTCGCTTTGCCAACAATTTCGACGAGGACTTAACAAGGAATATAAGCTTACGCCTTAACGGTCTTAGCCAGACCGGACAATGTGTTCGGAGTCTGAGTATTGCTACATTGATATTGAGCCGAGTGTACAACGGGTTTCTATACTCGCTACCGGTACCACAAACAACAACAAGTTATGCAGCAGAAGCAAGCACCTTAATCGCACGGATTTGGTTTTAATGATACAGTAAAGATATGAAGTCAAGATTGACCCCGTACGCCCGTTCGATTTTTTACATCAGAAGACGATATCAATGTCATTGATTGGTTGAATAAGCATCATTCGCTGACTACCTACATATAGTGTATTTCGCTTTTGATGTTGTGTGATTGCGGGTCAAGCTCACAGCAGAGAGTCACTAAATATTCACAAACGGAAAGCTGGTTATTCCGAGAAAATTTTTGCAACAAAGCAAGTAAAACTTTTAAGGTTGTCGAGGCGCATGGTGCATGCTCGTTTAGCGTTGATTTTATGCGGCCAGCACCATGCATGGAGTGGCCCGCAGTTGAAATGCAATAAATTTGAGCCAAAGATCTTATAATGGAGTGAAAATTACAATTTACCAAAAGGTTCACAGTGCAGAACCTACCAAGGTTCTGTTGTGAACGCGAACCTCTAAATTTCCGAGGTTCACACACAGAACGCGAACGTGAACCTCACGTTCACACCATCCCTAGTATTGACAATACTGATGTAGCAGTTGTCAATGCGGTTCAAATGCCGACTAGCATGAGTACAAAATGAGGACAAAATGATCTAAAAGTAGTCTAGTTTAAATAGGAAATCCACGGGAGTATATCCCATAGGAACGACATTGGATGAATATGAGTCGGTTCTGCCCTACGTTGGTATCTGCCCAATTATCATTGGCATGTCAATATCTTCACTATAAAATTCGTTGAAGTGTAAAAGTGAAACCATGAAGCTCGTAATCACAGGACTAAACAAATAAAAGCATATCGGAAACCAGCTGCCCAACTGCCAACTGCCCACTATCATATCTGCATGGGCTTGAATAGCAGGGATAAAGAGGAATTACTCTGGTGTCCTTAATCCGTCGCTGAATGACCCACAATTCGTTCACGGCTATAAGTCGAAACGAACACAAACAAATTATCACCGCACTAGGAGACAATAATTGGAAGATGTAATGTGCTCCAATCTTGTTCGAAAAATCTCGAACCCGTTTTAGGTTTATATTGATGTCCAGTGTCCAGGTTTCATTCTGCATGGTCTGGTCATGGTCGGATTTGGAACTAAAATATCATATCTGCGTTGCTCTTTTCGCTCGTATATTCCGAAACGACGTGTAATTATGGATTGCTAGAATAAAGATCTTGTAAGCAGTTACAATTTAACGGAAAGGATAACACAAAATGTGAGGCAAATATCACTTCTTAGCGAGATTACACAAGGTTTCCACAGTCTACGTATAAAACCCCAGGTGACAGTTACAGATGATTCATTTATCGAGTAAAAAGAGATTTTCGCTAAGGTAGGTATGATGCTGACCCAGATCTGAATGTATTCATACCATGATTCGATTTTGTAAATCGCGATCGTCTTAAAAGAGATCACATCTTGGAGAGTAGATAAAAGAAAATGAACCCCGTCATGTACCGATGGTTATTCGAGCCCATCAATATTATGAGTGCGGCGTCGTGTTTTAATTCCGCGAAAAGTTGAGATGTAAACGGCGGATCAACCTATTTAGTGGCAGTGACTAACAGCCGCACACAGCTCAATATCTTCAAGTCACGTCTGCTCGTTAAACTCGACGCAATACCAATTTGAAGGATCGTTTTCCTGCACAGGTAGATCATCGAAACGGCTTACACCTTGCTATCAAGTAGGTTCAAGATTCTCGGCTCAACTTGATGGCGCTTGGGGGTGGAATTTTACTGTCGTAACAGACACTTGATTGCCACGGTCTTCGCGGATTATAGTGCTCTTCCCATACTCTAATTCCTTTCATGTTTCCCATTACTCAAAGAAATTACGTAATGATTTCTCAGAATCGAACATGCGTTTTGTACAGCTCTACCGAAGCGGTGAATTTCAGGCTTGCTTTCTGTCGTGGTCGAGATTCTTACATTTGAATTGTTACCATTTGAACTTGGATCAAAGTTATCTGAAGGCTGCAACTGATTGATAGGGTATTTCGACGGATAGCAATACGATTACAACGTCTTACACTCAACTAAAATAATTTCTACTCCCATTCCGACCAGCCATTTACCGAATAGGTGCATCTCCAATCCCGCATAAATATGGGCGAATAAGGCTGACTAATAGCCACGGTTAACAGATAGATATGACACTAGGTGATGATGCAGAACCAAAATTATGACAAATAGCGACTAAAATGAATAAAGAAAATCAATTCATCCCGGCATATGCGTAAGTAAAATATACACGGCATTCGAATTCCACATGTATCAGACTAATGGTATACAATTAAATAGTATATTCATATTGAAATGAACCCGAATCTGGGGACATGTTGGTTTATGCGGTCCCGCAGACGTCTTGACGTTCTTCCCACGTATAGCCACAATCACAGTGGCACCTATATTCGTACACTACATTCGTACACTACCACATGTACGAATATAGGTGCCACTGTGATTGTGGCTACGTGGGAAGAACGTCAAGACGTCTGCAGGACCGCATAAACCAACATGGCCCCAGATTTATCAGAACACGTGCGTCACGCTCAGTGAAAAGCTCACCCTTAACTCATCCACTTATGATTGATGCTGATCGATCAAAGGCCATTAATTCTGCCATCGGCAAACATCTGTTGGGTAATCCGATTTGTGCGAATAATTATCGAGACGACCGATTTCGAATCGTAGGGCGAGGCCGTTCACAATTCCATTTGTGTGCCTTGGAATCAACTTTTATCAAAATACACCAACCAAAACTCTGTCAACAAAAGGAGTTCGTGTACCACCTAAAAATAGTACATTGAACGCTCTCTCATTCGAAATTTCATGCTGGTGACGTCATATTTTGTGATACGATTGTTGATATACAATGTTCTTTCCAATTCTCTACTTTGCTGACGATTACCCCTGACGAGTGTCAGCCGAAAATATTCGGGTTCATTTCAATATGAATATACTATTTAATTGTATATTGAAGTTCTGTACCTCCAAGAAGCTCTTCAGACTAATGGTACCTATATAGACAAAGTGATGTTATAGCAAACGCAATTTACATGCTCGGTTTCGATTTCAAAATGGTTCGTAGAAGATAATACACAATTTCACATTGCACATACGTAGGGTTGCAATTAAAACAAATGGTTGTTTAAGACACTAAGTTTAAAACATGTTTTAAACAGTGTTTAAGCTAATGCCTTTAAATTTTTTTTGTTTTTTCAAGTTTTAAAATTATGCCATAATCGTGTAAATACTTCCCAAAAACATGTTTTAGGAGCCTGCGGACAATTACCACGCGATATAGCCGACGTATTCGATATGGGATGGTTGTAACCTCAAAAGTCGGTTCAGCGTTATAGTACGGAGATATTTCGTCAAAGGAGCTATATTTACCCTATATTTTCAATTGTCAATGTCAATCCACTATGACGTCACAATTGAATATTCGTGACGTCCTGGCTTTAAAAAAACAAACAAACAAAAAATATGTTTTAAACAAGTGCCTTGTTTTAAACATGTTTGTTTTAAATTGATATTTGTTTTAAATGCAACCCTACACTAACGTCTTGGCTGAGTTAACTGATATTAGGAGTAGATCAAACGGATACCTTATTCATAGAACGTAATGATGAAAAGAATTCAGTGGAATCACATATCTGCACGCAGAGTGTAGTCCTATTTTTAACGTCAGATTCTCGCACATTTTAGTATTGTATCACCGCGAGAAACTCGTAATTATCCTCTAGATTAGCGTAAGTTACAATATATCGAGTGACATGCCAGGCCAGTTTAGAGAACAATTATAATCGAAGCATCATGCACGTTTCCTTTGCAGTCGCGTCGTCACGATAGACACAAAACTGAAGCACATCTGCATTAACTGCGTCTCTAAAACCTCATTGTTAAGTGCTTTCGTTTCGGTCGCGTTTTTCCGCTCTTCTTCCATGCCACAGTCTCGCCTGAATCGATGAATCTTAAAGTAGCCTAATGTTTGTACCGAAACAATAGATTTTTGGTATTACAAATATATTGGCTAAGAGCAGAAGCAGCGTATTTTGCATGAGAGTTTTAACAGACTTTCATTCGGTTTGAGAAGAATATTTATCAGCACAAACTTTGGTCCATTATCCTGTTTGTAGGTTTGGATATGACTGAGAATTCCGAATTATAATCGATGTCTAAAGATTCCTCGATAGTCCGCCACATTGATTCCCAAGCTGTGTGCCGCGCCGCATTGGTGTACCGCCACAGATTGCAATGTGTGCCGCGAATCTTTTTGCAATTTAGGAAACAAAACCGTTTTTTTTTAATGAGGCATGCAGGCGACTTGAAAGCGCTCTGACTACGTCATAGGTGATAAATAAGCTTTGTGACAATTTAAATGGAACCAACCACGGTGTTAAGGGCGAGTTTGGTATTTGCCGAATCATAATAAGGATGCTATGTGTCGAAGAAAGTCTTTTATTCGTTTTGCACTCGAAGAATCAACACAAGAACAAATTACTCGGAAAAACGTGAGCACACCGCCTGGACTTCACCTTTCAATGCAGTATGACTTTGCGGGATTTGTTGTTCACAACTTTAGATGGGTAGTCAGTCCATTGGAGGCATTTAATCAAGCAATCTTCATGTTGAGGAAGAGCTCATTTATTTATGAAACGCCTTGTTTTTTGAAACGCTGTTTTCACAATACGTTTTGGACGCCTCCATCCAAATCCTATTCCATGATTGATAATTGTAATCAACATTTTATTGTCATTTGCAACTTAATGGGTATGTGAGCGTTTTTTTTTTCGTTTTCTCTGAAATAGAAAGCGGTATAACCGAGGGACACTTAGGGTTGTAACCAAGTCACAATGCTCCGAGTACAAGTCGATCTCACTTTTATAGTTTTGACTCGAGTCAAGTCGAGTCATTTTCAATTCACCATCGGGTCAAGTCCGAGTCCAAGTCATTGAGCAGAGGGTCGAGTCCGAATCATGGTATTATGACTCGAGTCCGAGTCCAAGTCATTCTGTTGACTGCTCAGCTTCTAGCTAAATCCTTGTTAAGCCCACTTTTCATAACTCTGTTTGATGATATCGAATGGTTCGAATTTGCAATGTATTAATTTTCCGCACTTTTAGCAGTTTCTGGTCGCATTGTCAAGTACCAGTGCCGATAGACGAAATCCCAATTCGGTGCATATACTTTACTATTCTTCGAATTTACAATGAAATGTCGGTCTTGGCTTCTTAAGTCTCGAGTCATATGACTTGGTTCGAGTCATGCGCAATGACTGGAGTCCAAGTCGAGTCAAAACACAGATTGACTCGAGTCGAGTGTAATGACTCGAGTCAAGTCAAGTCATCAGAAAATCGTGACTCGAGTCTGACTCGAGTCATTACAACCCTGGACACTGCGCTTGGAAAACGACGACATGCGGATACGTCTGTCGACTATGGGGCACTGCACTCTAAAATGATGTGATTTCAAATTGAAGGGCAAAACGGAAGATATCCATTATCCAGTGATGAGATTTATGTCAAAATCGGGCCTAGTGTATTCTGTTTCTTTAGGACAGAAATAGATCATGTTCTATTCTTATGTATAAAACATTGTTTATGTATAAAACATTGTTAGACATGATCTACTTCTGTCCTAAAGAAATAGAGTACACTAGGCCCGATTTTGACATAGATCTCATGACTGGACTGGACTGGACATCTTCCGTTGAACGTGGTATCTAAACCACCTTGGCGTGTACGACATATTTCCTTCATAACATCGGCTGACAACTATATAAACTTCGATCTCTGCGTGACTGCTGGAGCGCGATTTTCCTGTGGAAATTTCAATAAATTGCAGCTCCATTACGGTGGCATTCTGAAGAAAACGGCTGTGGTCAATTTCTTTTTCATTTTGCCCTTCAATTTGAGACCACATCATTTTTAGAGTGCAGTGCCCCTTTAAGCATTGTTTCACGCGAATATATATTTGTACAAACAAGCATAGCCATCGGAATAACACATAAGTAGATTTTCATGCAACGTTTTAGTAAGAGTGCCGCGAACTTTAAATACTTTTTCTAGTGTACCACAAGCCGAAAAAGTTTGGGAGCCACCGGTCTACCAGAACATATTATCTTGTCTCATTCATATTTCTAACTGGAGCCCGGCACAGCGACTCAAATCCTAATCTAGAATTCATATTCATGATTCAAGTCGAGTATAGCGATTAGCGACGCAAGTTAAACTTTTCCAGCATCGAAATGATACACCCCTTGCAACTGAGAATGAATTTATCAACGAGGATCATCGTTCCCGTATTTCTAGGAACTTTGAAACCTCGCTTGGTTGTATCTCATAAACGGTGCATATTATTGAAGTCTTTCTCATTGTTTATGACGTCATAATTTATGGTATGCTCTGCTAGGAATCAAGTCAGTCAGATACTCGATTTTTGCCCAAGTCAATTCATAATGCATCACAGTGATCAGAACAGTGTTTCTCAAAGTGGGCGATTTCAACCCTTCGGGGCGATTTCGCGAAAGGGGGGCCTAACAATCAGAAGAGTCTATTCGGGGGCTAAATTGCCACGGTGATGGAATGCCAATTCTTATATTTTCACTTTCCTGCTAGATTGAATTTTTGCTCGCCGGATAGTGCTAAAGCAGGCCTTGGCGAAGTGCGGCCCACGGAGCTATTCTGTGCGGTCCGCGTAAGGTTGCTTGAAATTGAAAATATAAAACCTACTTTTTACTGTTGTTGCGTGGACTAAAACCATAGGATTCATGAACTGGACCGTAAATTCGTTTACTATCAAGCCTTTTCATTAACATGCCGCGATTACGCAGCCTATACGTATACCTTACATGCCTAATCCGGATTCAAAGTAAAGCCAATGTAGCAAATTATTCCGTTACAGTTGAAGTCACAAAAATTCACCAAACCTTGTTTGTTGCCATTGTCACATTACTCATTACAACGGTCTGTGTTTCAAATTATTATGTAATGCGTTCCAAATCCCTAATTCGTAAAACAAGTCAATAAGTGCCCGTGATTTCTATGAGTATATCACTACCCATAAAGGATGTCAAAAAAAAAGAAAGCCGAAAGTTGAAATTCAAAGAAGGTTCGGGGGACTAAATATTTGTTTACTACCCATCTTTTTAGTGGTTAGTGCTGCGCACGTCGCCGTGTTTAAGGAGTATAATTTAAGTCGGTATATGACGAAAACACGAAGACATCGGCTACACTCGATCAAGGGACGGCGAATTTCGAAATAACGGCAAGCTTTGGCTCAACAAGAAGACCATTTCGGCAAGCTGCACACTTCTCGTAGACCAGCTACCAAGACAATAAGCTTTATATAGTATCCCTAGGACCGTAACTTTCGCACCCCAAACCCCCTAATTGGGGGGCGAGCTCGAAGGGCGCCCAAATTTATTTCGGGAATGAACATAAATTATATATTTTTTTTAAAGTTTATGCAACTTTCAAATCTTTCTCGCGTTGTGCGCGATTTAGAGATCTGGGGTTTATAGAATTGGGCATTTCGGCGTCAGCCATTACCGCGCCACTGTGCACCAAGATATATACGAAGTTTAGGCCAAGACGGGATTCCGAGAAGGCACTGCAATTGCAACTGCTGATCAAAGTAACTAAGTAAAGGAAAAAAAGCTCGATAGCGAGAAAACCCTGGCCGAAAAGGACTGCCCTTATGTTGGCCGAAAACCATGTTGTCCTGTCCAATTGTCCATAGGCATCATTTGCGAGTGAAAAAATACCAATTGGGAATCGTGTGCCTCATTTAGTTTAGTACGCTTTAGCTAATTCAATATCTTTTCACATGGCAGACGGGAGGTCACGAAATAACAACATGTAACGAAGTAATTATAACAACGGGCCCTCCCGAATATTTCCAAGACAGCACCTCACTCAGCTCTAGCGGTAAAACTGAGTACGCGGGCTGAAAGAGGTTAAAAAATATAGCAATATATGTGCAATGTGCATGTGCAATTACCAATATTATTGACCGATTGAATCATGAATCATGGAAAATTTCCGCGCTTGGCGCGATTAGGGCACAAAACGTTGCTAATTAGTGTATACAAGAAATCTCGTTCAGGAGTAGTGTAAAAAACGTGCATCCCGATGGGGTCTGGTCAGGGCAAATGACAGCAAATAAATGTTTTTTGGTAATTAGCCGTCACTTTCTCTTTCTCCAATATCAACATATCCACTGAGCACCATTTGGTGTAATTTACCGCTTTCAATTTAGCAATAAAATCGATACGCTGGAGAATACAGCTAAAATTTCTGACTTGTGTGGCCCGCCAACATATTTTCTACTTCTCATTTGGCCCGCGCAGAAAAATAATTGCCGACCCCTGTGCTAAAGGCTCCAATGAATTTTCCCCTCGCCAAATTTGGTCTTTATAGCGAGAGAATTGGACTAAATAGCTTTCCTACGACTACACCCACTTTCTGATTTGTTCTCTCATAGAAGTTATTAAAGTGCATTCAAAAAGTAATTTTCACATGACAAAATAAAATTATACAAAAAAGTTGATATGTCTGGATTAAAACTGTTGAATTCGAAGTTATATCCAAACTGTTTTAGTAAGTAATACAAGTAGATAAAATGAATTTGAGTAGTCCACAAAAGTATACATATATCATATATCCCCACGAGGTATTGCTTGTTCTTGTAAATGTTGCAGCTGCAACCATCATCTATATTTGTCTTGAAATAGCCTACAGTCTTACCATAGCGGAGCTGTTCTGTTTTGATTACAACGTCATGCGTGCGTGATTGCGGTTCACATATTATACATTATCCAACCCAATTCGAGTCATTAATATGTAATGCTATTGATATCAGGGATTTGCGCTCGAAACAACTGCAATTATCACTAATCGCAGCCGCAGTGACATGCGTTTTGAAACCGCAGGGACTCTTTTCCAGCTGAAATGATGCAGGTAAAGAGTGTAATGACACAATAAAGTGTACAATAAACCTTGTTTAATTGAAAGAGCCCATGTCGTTTCCGGTTTATGCACGAATTATCGCACAATGGAAACAGCAGGATTTGCGGGACTTGCGAGAGAAAGAGAGAGAGAGAGAAATTGATTCATTTCTTCGTCAACCGGTAAAACAGAATGAGTATGCAAAGAATACACAAAACAAAAACTCATAAACAATTATATTAATGTGTAACTGACTCTATAACGGTAGACGGGTGCCGGCGACCGGTAAAACAGAATAAGTATGCAAAAAAAAACACAAAACAAAAACACATAAACAATAATATGAATGTGTAACTGACTCTATAACGGTAGACGGGTGCCGGGGACCTGGTGCAAATGGACTTTTTATCGTGTAACCAACGTATAAGCCACCTGCATTCAAATTAAAATCCGGGATGTGCTATTACCCAAACACCATGACCGCAACTTGAGTGCGATAAATTGAATATGCTACAGCCGAGTCTGCGTCGAAATGAATTGTAATTTCATACATACATACAAATGTAACATTGATGTGGCCCACCAACAAGAAACCCAATGGCTACCAGGTATAGTATAAGAGAAGCCCATCCTGCTTATGAGTAGGTCGAAAGTAGATATACAGGGGTAACTTAATCGATACATAATCAAAAATCAAGCACCTGATAAGGCACATACTAGAGTTGTATAAACACGGGATATCCGAACTTCGTAATATTGTGAGGTCATTTAGCGCCATATCGGCGATAACAACATTAACAAGTCGTCCATATTGCCAATGAATTTCATCCAGACGCTCCGGGGTTAAATACCAGCCAGGTATAGTCTCGATCTAGTTGGAAGTTTGGCATATAGGCCAAGTCAGGGTGGGCAAACTAAGTCCCCCAAAACCGTTTTGTGCGGCTCGTGAAAGCCCCAAGAAACGTAAAAATATTGATAAAATGCTTACTAAAAATCAAATCACTGCGGACACTTGATTAAGCCTTTTCTTGATATATTTCAACATGATAATGATAAATTATAATGTAACCACAGTATTTTTTATTTCATTGATGGCGCGATAGCCTGACGTCGAGGCTCGTGCATTTAGATTCGCAAGTTCATTACTTTTAGTGCTGTACTTATCCTGGAGTTAAACCATCAGCAAACAATCAGCAAATCTCTGAACGGATCGCTGCTCACAGACTCAAATTTACATTTAGTTCTAAAAATAGGGACAG
Organism: Botryllus schlosseri; assembly: GCF_051294905.1. Taxonomy (NCBI): domain Eukaryota; kingdom Metazoa; phylum Chordata; class Ascidiacea; order Stolidobranchia; family Styelidae; genus Botryllus; species Botryllus schlosseri. The sequence continues at coordinate 17,361,637 of NC_137245.1, read as the reverse complement.
CGGACTTTCTTCCACAATTTTGACCAGCTTATAAATTCTCGTCAATGTTTCTGATGCGTGTACGTTATCATCAAATCAATGTTTGGTTTGTTTTAAACATATAAATGCATATATACTATTTCCGTGTCGTCGGTCACAAATAACTATATTGAATTTGGCTTAGTATCCCATTTTATATAGTGCGGCCCGCGAATAGATTCAAATCTTGAATGCGGCCCACGAGCTAAAAAGTTTGTCCACCCCTGGGCTAAGTGATGGTTCACGTTAACTTCACATGATAGGATTGAATCCGATAGATATTTGTTAAAGATCATTCTATGCTTATCCAAGTTTCAGATTTCAATTGCGCGGGGTCGATAATTCCGTCTTTTCCACTGGCTCGGAGGTGTCGAGTCCATATTTATTTGCAGATCTCATGTGTTCCCTGGACCTTATGGTCAAATGTTTCAAGCTCAAGCATATGGTCATGATGTTACGTCATCGTACAGTTGTGATAACCTAATGTGAACTTTAATATACGAATTTCTATTGATGGTATCGCCCGACTCGTATACGGCCGCTCTCACCTGGCCACTACAGTGTTCCAGTTGATCGACTTTTGACTCGAGTCGAGAGGCGAGCACCTGGGCGATAAATCGAAATATATTCACACAAACAGCTGAATATGTGAAGCTTTGTGTGAAAGTCTGCGTCTCCGCAAACTTCGACATGTCGCAGAAGCCTATAAGGAATTAATCCCGCAACGTAGCTGTAAGGAAAAAATGTGGTCGAACACTGTTTGCCGCGACTCTTTCCGTACAACCAACGGTAAGCGGCTTATCGCATCATCTCAATTATACCGGTGTTTGCTCTTTTGGCTGGAGAGATTCGAAGTTAAAAGGGGTCGAGCGATCCGCTGTTTGACCGGTACCGTTTCTGACACCATCCCAAACACTGCGTTCACTACGCAGCGTAATAGATCAAGAAATTTCTACGTTTATGAACTCGCACGTTGTGTGATTGATCGCTATTGAGTGTCATAAATCCTATGAAGCAATGTAGTACTCTGAAGAATGGTGCTACGAAAACAGTTAAATAAATACCGGGTACTCTTAACGGTCCGACTCTATAACCTCTAAATTCATCACTAGTTGACATCGGTTGATCAGTGGAGACATGGTGAGAAAGCAGACCGTTATGGAGAGTCACCTACGGCACTACATTAACACGATGCTTAAAGTAACATGTTCGGCATGCATTCGCACAAACCCTCCTCGTAGCTGTCGCATCTCATGACCATCTGAAGTTACGGATATTTAGGTCTAATCGATGCATTCGAAATGTTTGGCCCAAATATACGTCCTTACATAGCATGGTAATTCGTCTAAATAGGTATAACAACTTGACATACGTAAATTTTGCCGTTATCCAGATCGGAGCCAAATATCAGACAAAGTCCGGCATCAATTGTGCCGGATACATGCCCGGCCAAAGTATTTTATTCACGACTACATGGTAAGGTCAAATCGTGGCATTATCATCTGAATGACAGAAAGCTTGTGTTGCCAATGCATTGATCATTCCCGGCTTCCCTATACCGCATCACAACCATTAATTACACTGCGAAGACGGCGAAGGCTGAAGAGGGCACGTAAATACAGACATTCTGTCTCGCCAATACTTTTTATGATGTCATTGATTTTTTGCTTTCAAGATGTTTGTGGGAAAGGATGGGCGGTCTGCTCTTCAAGGATGATATTTAGCTTCTTCACATTCGATGACTGCCAGTATTGCGCGAATGAAGTTGTAGATTACGACGTGAAATCAAACTTAACGAGCGTGTGGGCATCTCGAGTTATTTCCATGTCAGCGAGGAATTCTTCGTACAATGATACGACCTCTCGATACAATATTCTCTGGCTCTCGATAAGCCACGAGAGGGTCTTCGGATAGTTCAGAAGCCTTCCTGAAGCGTGTTGACTTTTGGGCTCGAACCCTTTATATAAATCGCGGAGCAGCGTCTGTGACGCGTACTGTCACTCACACTGCAAAGCAGATGACAAGGGATTACCAGTCAAATGGACCACGTTACGTTGTTCGGTCACCATCAACTATTTGGAGTCCCTGGCGACTGACGAGTCTAAAATACTGTTACCGTGAATCGACAACGTTGTAAAACTTCGTAAATTTTTAACAATAATGTTGCTATTTCAAAGATTCATTTGAGCGTTCAGTTGGATATTTATTACTCCTATACAACGTAGGCTACAATGTACAAAGTACATGCATAACGCGTTTGCAACTGTAGAAAAAGATACGCAACACACGTATATCTTTGGTGCGTGCAGCATTGTGCACTATAGCGTATTAAACACAGACAAAGACGCCATCGCATCTCGGCATTTGACACTGCAAGTCATATACATTGGTAATAATTAGGACGATTTTTTGACATGTCAAAATAAGTCAAAATTTTGCCAATATTGCACCGTTAGGTCGAAAAACTGTCAAAATTGTTTACAAAGTCAAAAAATCTTTGCAACTAGCATTTCGTTTGTGTCGTAGATGTTTGCACTGCCGATGCACCATAGCCTATATATAAAGGCTATGAATGAACTTACCATTTGAAATTATACAGCTTTACTTTATAAGCCTACCGTTGCATACAGCTCATTGTGAATCATAAACGGCCAAATGAAACGGATAGGTTGACATGATATTATGCAAAATTTGGTCAAAATTAATTTTTTTAATGTCAAAAAAACGTCAAAATTTTCATTTTTTAGGTCCCAATCTTCGGTTTTTTAGGTAATAAAAAATCGCCCTAGTAATAATAAATAACCACGCCGTGTCGTTTTATGGCTGTCTCTGGCTGAACTCCGGATTATTGTGTGGGGCGAAAGAAGGGCCGTTTTCTGTTTTGTGTAGACATTTGAACCTGTCCATGCCCAGGTCCACGTTCTAGATTCCTATCTGTAGAGAAGTTCAGAACCGTCCCCAGAAGTCCATTATTTTGCCGTGACCAACACGACACGCCTTCAATGCTTGGGATGCTTGTGGGTTTGAATCTAATTTGAATATCGTGATTGAACTAATCCTCTTTTGTTTACGATGCCAATTTCCGAGTTCTTTCATGCTCTGTTGACACACGAAATACATGATGTGTTCAGGGGCAATACACGTGAACACTGAACATGGGTAGGCCTACAGTCTGAGCAGGGTTAGCCTACGCATTACGTTTTCAAATAATACGAAAACACAACATCACGCATATTCCTGGAAGCAAACTTATCAATTAATAACTGTAATTTTGCACGATGGAAAGCCGACGTATTTACAGATCGTATTTTGCGCAGCTTTTTTTGTGGTTCAGGTGTTCGGGCAAATTTATCCGATGGTATTACCTGCAATCCGAAAAGTTTTTTTCTGAGTCATTCAATTCTGAATAGAGTATTATGCTTCGAGACAAGTCGATCATTCCAGAATCACTCATTACGACGCCACGACAGTATGAATGATGTGGAAAGCCCATATACGTACCTTTTATGCGACCATATGGACTATAATGACAGTCCTACATCTCATTGGAAAAGGATTTGGTATTTGTTCGTCCATTTTTCATTGCACTTTGCGATAAACCTGTGGGTTCATCACAACTTCACCGATATGTCATTCCCACTAACATTAGGGTTACCATACGTCCTCTTTAAACAGGATTTGTCCTCTCTTTTCAATGAATTGAAAGTGTCCTCGGAGGACGTCTGAATATCCTCTTTGGGGGATTTGTCCTATTTTTATAGAAAAAGTATTAAAATGCCATCAAAAACTCGACCTAGACGCTGCGAACGTGAGAATTTCGTAAAAAAAATCGGGTAAGACGGAGGTCGAGTCGAAGTGGCGACCTTTTTTTAATCAACACCACAGACGTATCGTAAGAAAGTGGGTAATTAGGGAGTCGCGTCAAAGTGATGACCTTTTTTTAGTCAACACAGGTACTATTGGTCGAAAACTACTACAGCTTTCAGAATTTTTAAAAGTGTCCTCTTTCTGGGATCTCAAAATATGGTAACCCTAACTAACACGAGTAGCTTCGGGGCCTACGAGTAGGCCCCGGTAGCTTTGTTTTACACATTTGGAATGCTACGATAATGCCATTCGATGTTTACGGCCTTGCTCAGTTGAAAATAGTAACGAACGTATAATTCTCGTTGGCGAATCGAAGCTTAGTGGCAAGGATGGAAAAATTTTAGTGCTTGAAAAAATCTCTCTCTCTACCCGACTCCAACCAATACAATTAATACTCGATTCAAATTTCAGTACTCGAATCAGCGTGTCCTGCCCTAGTGATCATAGCAAATTATTTTATGATTGACAATCGTGACAGTCTTATTAAGACCAGAGTGTAGTCAAAACTGGGAGCGCTTTGTTGAATCTATAGCTTGTAAAAAACTGTCCGTTGGGTTCGCAAACCTGATTGGAATCGCTGGCCTTTTTGCCTGATATATCAGGTGAGCAGCGATGATTTTCCAAGTTAAAGTAATTTAATAAAAAATAATTAAAAAATAAAACATAATATGAGCACAGGACACCAATTCCATACAGGTTCGCAAAGAATGACGGTTTTCGTTGTTGTTGTCGTTGTCAGTTCGCACCAGGCTTCTATCTCACTGCTTGTTAGATGTGGTAATCGACCTCAGTAGAGCAGGTAGTCGGATGAGGTCGATGCACCGTATGTTCACAGACACAACGTTTCTGGTTTCCCAAGAGTTAAACCCTCTCAAACGCACATCACGCTCGAGTGGCGGGGACATGCACTGATGCGCAATCCATCTCATGAGGTGGTCCAGTAACGAGTAGGCCTACCCATCTCGAGATTGACGTAGCTCGTGAAGGGTTGCTTCTGAGTGAGGATGTTTCCGGGGACAAACATTGAGATTGACCACCACTGCGTGGACAGCATTGTTTGCGGCGTATTCTACGGTAATTGATGCGGCATTTCTTCGGGGAGATATTTTGTTAGCACTCAGGTCTTTTCATATGTTTGGGTGGCGTTCCGTTCCACTTGTCGTTCCTTGGATACTAATGTCTCTCTATGTATACTGCGCGAAGGTGGAGTTTATGTCTCGGCTGGAGGGCAATGATAACCATTATTTTTCGTAATTTCGTTTGCTTGTGTAAGTGGGGTAGTCAGTCTGAAACGAGTGTTTTTATATGACCCTTTTCGGCCGCTAATTATGGTTTCCAATTCCCTTTGCGTCGACTAGAATCGCGCAAACAAGTCAATACAAATTCCAACTCAACAAAATTTCAAATCACCGCGGAGTTCGTGGGAAAAAAGCGTGGATGAAATGCCGCGGTACAAAGTCTGGTTATCCAATCATTCAAACGGCTTCTCGGGTTAACAACGAGGATATCGTTTGGATAGTGTCGGTTTGTGGTCGGGAATCGTGCGGCAAATAGACGAATATTTAGCGGCGGGTGACAGGATTCCCGGTCGGTGTGTCTGAGAAATAACGGTTTGGTTGAGGTCGGGAACTGTGTCTCTGCATTGTGAATTGTGATGATATTTCGGACAGGTCGTGGAGTGCTGGTAATGCTAGTGCTGGGAGGGCAAATCTGAGCTTACGTACAACGAGCTGAGATTTATGTGCAATCAGATTCTCTTTCGATCATCTGAGGCGCACGTCTTCGCGTATTTTCGGCAGGGATATTTTACAAACATAGAATTAGATATCTAGTTCTTGATATACCGGTTTAGCTTACGCGATATTGCTGACTCGAGTGGCTGTTTTGCAAAGACGGCGTTTTTGGTGCGAATGACTATGGGTAACTATGTTATCTGGTTTAAACGGCCGGCACAGTAAGGATTACATATGGAGACGTTGCGAACCACTGTTTGCAGTCTGCTTTGTCGAGAAAACTCGTATTACACATCCACGCGCTGACAGATGGGCTTGGGCAATGTCTCGTGCGTATAGATTCAGCAGCCCTCTTCCCCAGACACTTACCACTACCCACCCGCAGACTGCAGATGACATTTCGTATGATCTTTGGACCATTCCTGTCTAATCGTAATTCGCAGCTTTCCATAGTGATGTAATAAAGCTGCCTTTCTGCTTGCACTAATTTGAACTTGGTTTGGGGATTCAACTCGCCCAATAGGCGACTTCATTGCGAATAAGAGTGAAAGTGGTCTTTGGGTTCAACCTATGTGTAATGTATGGCCATAGACCGTTCGACGACTCGAAGATTGTCAATATAAGCTGGCGCCTGGCATAAATCGGGAGACGAATGCCTGGTACACGCAAACTTTCCACTAGCCGCAATATTAGTCTTCAAAGGAGTAGGCAAACATTCCTCTGTTTCTGTTGTACAACTATAGGTCCTTACAAGACTTCCGCGATAGCGAGAGTTTCACTTTGAGCTCTGGGCGCTTCGAAGTCGAAGCGAATCCGAATCAAATTCGTTAGTCCCGGCGGATTTGAATATGCGACATTTGTCAGGTTCGCGGTTCACGCCCTCAGAATTACTCACTGATATTCATCTGAATAGTCGAGTTGACATGAGTTTATTTGTAACGCTTCGTAGACAGATTTTGCGTCGTTCTATTTTCATTTAAGCAGGTATTTGCGGTAGCAATAAAGACACTTAAGCGAGAGAGAGCGAGAACAGCTTGATAAGATTGATCGTCCCTATATATTCTCAATGCCTTGATTCAGTTGAATGACTGACATTGAGTCAGCATCAGGTTAAGCTAAATGTTGTTACCGGCTGTTATATTGTTTTACCCGCCTCTATATTTAGTTCAAATGTCCTTCGTGGCCATACGACCGAGATTAGGCGATTTTATATTTTGCTATTTTTAAATCCAAATCCTGTTCTTGATTCGAGATGCAAATCCAAGTCAAAGTAGAATTCCATAATTTATTTCGCATCATGTCCAAATCCTAGTTCACTTCCAATAATGGCCGCAGGATCTTTGGGGGCTTTTAGGGAAAGGAAGACCACGATGAAGATGATCAAAATTGCTCATAAAAGTGTTTTTATGTACCAAACCATCATTTGGATCACAATGGCCGAAGTTTCCTGACCATTTTTCAAATCTGAACAATCCTAATGTAGGCGACATTGTACAGATCCTGTATTTGATGACTCCGGCCGAGTTCATCGTTATGTACACAACGTTGCAGATTTTAGTGTGGACAAAATATTTGGATTTGTGGGATGCTTAACGCCTTCGTCATGGAACTGATGGTAAAATCGGTTTCCGTAATAATTTGCCAAGTGTTTAAATACCGAGCTGCCAGCTGCCAGGATCGCAGATTTCGTTATCACTAACATCACGACAAGGAACTGTCTTGAAGGTCGGCTTATCATGCTGCAAGTTCAGCGAGGTGGTCGAATGTGTTACATCTGTCATGACTGTCAACACTTGAGCGCTTTACCGCAGATATATGCTAAATGTCAAATACATGTGCTTTCCGATTGCTGCATAAGCGAATGCGCCATTCACATTTTATAATATGCGTGAGAGTACCATGCAGCCACGGGACTGTCATATGCTCTCAGAAAGCTTGTAGGATTTACCAGATATTTGAAGATGAACATCAGCCGCTCAATTTATTTTTCATTTTATCTGTCTGTACGACATTGCAATTGTTACGGCGAAACCCTGAGATCATTGCTAGAACTGAACTTTGTAATTCGGCGAAAATATTCTCGCGACTCTGCCTTGCATATCATCATCGTGAATTTTGAGGTAAATTACCAGCATTTCGCATTGCGTATCCCCGCCGGCATGTGGTATATCAGCGACGCTAAGATAGCTCAAATTAGAGGAGCTCGTAAGCGCCTGAATCATATTCCACCATATTATACTGCATTACCAAACTTACTGTCTTACCGATAGCCATGTTGACGCATTTGTAGAACTTAGATGTCAAATTATCTTGCTGTCATTATCATCTCGCGGTGCAACCACATCACTATGATTAAGTGCCTTTATGCATTGTATATAAGCCGTGTAAATATACAGTATCAATACACCTTATTATTTATTGATGCAATAGAGCATTAGTACATATTTTCGACATCGTACAACTGTTAGCCAGGAAATTCCTTGTATTATGTCCACAGCAGCCTGTGTGCTGTTTGCAAACACACGCTATGTGTCTTGCATATCCTCGCGTACTTGGGCAATGGGCATATTTGTTATTCTAGCAATATTATGTCGCATGCCAATCGTGAGTATATGTATGCGTATTGCGTATAGTGGTTAAGGTATGAGATGTATCTTTTGATAGTCAAAATTGGTCGCAGTGCCAGTATATATCCGCGAGACCAGTGCCAGGCCTATTACAAGGGTTTTGCCCTTTGGGGACGAAGGGTTATGAGATCGAAATGTGCTCACTGCTCAGTTGCATTTGGCGTTCCTAGGAGGTGGGGAAATACTTATATGCCGGATGCTATCTTATCAAACTTTCATGCGAGACGAATTCGCAGTGTAATTTGTGTTGCCCACCTGCCAACCGAACTATGTAAATGTAAAATCATTCGAGGCTCGGAGGCTCGGTACTGACTTATTTTTCTTACTGACTCAATACGATGCCGTGTATTCTCATTCGGATTCAGATATAATGATTGTCGATCTTAATATAACTTGTGCCATTGGAAATCCCACCTATTCCTGCTTTGCTGACGACTATTGCTCGAAGATTGAAAAATGAGTTTCTCATACACTGAAATTGGCACTCGTCCCTTGCGAGATATAGGGTCGAAAGTAGTTGGCATAATGTCGCTGACTTCTTGACGTTGTTGATCTAAATCGAGTTAGCTATCCAATTTCCGGTAACAAATGCAATTTTGCGAATTATTTTGCCATTTTCGAATTCAATTTTAAAAAAGATCAAGGCCCGGCGCGTCGTGAACCGCCCATCGCGGCCGAGGCTCTGGGAAATTGCTGTAATGCGCAATCTTATCGGCGTAAGCAGACAAAATCGACCTGTATGACACAGTTGGCAAATATGGGTACGCAAACGCACCGCGTCTGAAGAATTATGTATTGTGACAATGGCTGGGAATACAGCTGTATGCGAAATGGTGGAGTCACAGTGGATTTGATAGGCGGTATCCGTTTTACTCTGGTATTTGTTCTTGTGAACGCTATTAATAAATACACTTTATGTTATCGGGTTAAAAGGTCGCCCCTTTCTATACCAGTATCTTTGCGTTTGCGCAGCGCAAATCATGTGTAGCACATCGAATGTCAAAGGTTAACAGGATTACTCGTTCTTCTTGTAGCCGGGTATATTTTAGACTCGGTACACAGTGGTGGTCATCTGCTAATTGCGCATCTATTTATCGTTGCAGCTAATCGCGCAAAGTTGTTTTATTCCGGTGCGTCAAAGAGGTGATGTGAAAATTAATGAAGCGTATACGGAGAGTTGAAACTAATAACTGTAGCCAGGCAACACGGTATTCAGTGCATTGCTACGTTAATCGGATCGCTAAATACTCCACCTTAGTAGGCAGCGGTTATCGGCATTAAAATAACTAGCTATGCTTTTATAGCACGGTTATGAAGATGCGGTGTGCAGGGTAATCTTTGCCTCGAATGAGCGCTTCCATCAAAGGTACCGCGGATTTAACATAAATTCCGAAGGCCTAGCCTTACTTCCATAATTAACGAAAGGTTTGCTTCAGTTTTCGTGCCGACTTCTCAAGACGCTGTTCTTATAGCTTGCTGAAGATGCATGTCTGAGTACGGCAATGGGGCTATCGTATATGTTTATGTACGGTCAGTTAGAATACCTTTACCAATTCGCTACACATTTCCAAATTTGCAGAATACTTCCATCCACTGTCTAGTGCAGTGGTTCTCAACCACCGGTCCGCGGACCGTTGCCGGTCCGCGACGACATTCTTGCCGGTCCGCCAGGTATATTACAATTTTATACCATAAGTTCAAGATGCAATGTTGAAGGCGTGTCCATTAGTAAAATAAATAAAACATCAAATTTTGAAATGACGATTCAGACCTTCGTGAGGTGACATTATGGCTATGGAAATATGTTTGATTTGACTTCAAGTTCAAGACGTGTCATTAGACGACATGCGAGCGACAAGTACAGAACAGATACGAGCTGAGTCATCTCTAACCAGCGCAGTTTGCGCGATCATTCGTTTTTCATTCATTTATTTTGTGCATGTCCGTAACGGGTCCCCCCAAACCGCCCAATTGGAGAGGGGCCGAGCTTGAAAAGAGCCCAAAATTATTTAGAAAATGAACATAAATCATACTGTATTTTTTGAGACTTTTTCCAACATTTTTCAATTTCTTTTCGCGCTTTTCGCGATTAGGTGTCGCTAAAAATGTCTAGGTGCCCTTCTCCGCGAAACACGCATGATTTTTAAAAATAGGCATTTCAGCGTCAGCCATTACCGCGCCACGACGTGCCAACACATAATGAAGTTAAGGCTAACATGGAACTCCAAACGGTGTGCCAAAATTCGGCAGCGAGAAAACCGATTCAGTCATGAATGATCGAAAATTTTCGCTATTGGTGCGATGAAGCCGCATAAACTCTCTGCTGACACTGAGTAGAATGAGTGTGCTCACAAGTACAGGTGAAAACATCCACCCACGTGTAGGGTCTATGGGGGCGGTAGAGTCGCTGTAAGGTGTTTTCTTGCGGCACGCATAGCATTCGTAGTTGCCAGAGTAGCCTATGCGTCTGGTGGCAGTGGGCAATGAGCAAGATAGAACGAAGGTGCTTGGTTCGACTCCGAAACGCTTGTTCTCTCGATATTGTCAAAAGGATATTATTCAAGTTGGCGTGGTCGGTTAAACCCACGGCCTTCGGCACGAACGATTGTAAACGACTCTCAACGGTAGTACGTTTATCTGGACAAGGCAATTTTATCTCGACTCAGCAGACTGACTACCATAAAATCACTTGGATGCCATCATGAAGATAATAAATTACGCTCAAAACCCTCTAAATGTCGCTCTCTAGCACCATATAATTGCAGAAAACGGTCGCATACTCTACATTTTGGCTTCATTTCAATTTTGAAAATTCACCGGTCCGCCAGACATTTTTTGAAATTTTACCGGTCCGCGAGACGAAAAAGGTTGAGAACCACTGGTCTAGTGTCCATATCAACTGACGCATTTATGTACATTTCCGCAATAGTATGTATGTTCAAATGAAGTATGACATGCAACAGAAACTGCAATATATCGCGATTCTTATACCTGATATATTTTCTAGTCTTTATCAAAAAGTCCTGCAGAAGTAGGGTTGCATTTAAAACAAATTAAAATATAATAAATTTGAAAGCCTTTTTGAAAAAATTGTGCTTTGTTGTATAATTATGCCATAATTGTGTAGATACTTTCCAAAAACATGTTGCATGAGCCTGCGGACGACGATTACCACCGGATATAGCCGACGTATACGATATGGGATGGTTTGAACCCTCGAAATAGTCGGTTCAACAGCTACAGTACGTAGATATAGATCATTGGTACGGAATGAATGTTCTGATGATGATGACCGCCGACTGCAAAAATGCTGAAAGACGATGTAGTCCTGGTCAAAGATATTTTTGGTCCGTATATGACAGGGGTTGGAAGCCTATTTCGCCAAAGGAGCTATATTTACCATATATTTTCAATTGTGAATATCAAACCACGGTGACGTCACAATTCAATATACGTGACGTCATTGCTTGGAAAATAAAAAATGCTTTTAATAAGGGCCTTTTTTAAACACGTTTAATTTTAATTGATATTTGTTTTAAACGCAACCCCAGGCATAAGTGCACGAATTCGAAGTCTTGTGCGTGTAGTCGTGATGAGAACGGGCAGGTTTGATCGTTGGGGCCTTGAAACGGTCATCTATACGTGTAGTGGGCTATAATTTCCAGGAGTCGTGATTGATTCTTTTAGTAGTTTTCTGTACTTGGATAGGCCAGGAAAGCTGCAAGGGGATTGCGAGATGTAAGAAAGCACTCGTGCATGACGCAAAATATTTTGCAGCATTGCTTACTTCGGCAAACCCACATATTTTAAGGAATGATGTGGCGATCTTCTAGAATAGCGCTTCTCACTCCGTATACATCAACTATTAAATACTTCAAACGGTTACAAAATCACAGCTGCACCTGCCACCCATTATTATGTGTATCAATTGGCAACTACCAAGTTATCAGCTACTATCGGATTTCTGCAGGAACAAGACATAGACTATTTTGCTTTTCGTCTAAAATATGATACTGGGGTATTTTAGTGGTAGGTCATTTATTGCTAATGATTCATAATAATTCATTAATATTTATTAATAATTATAATTTAATTATCATTCGATTAGGTAATGTTGTTGTTGTAGAAACATGATATGCCCAATTGTTAAATATTGTGAGCACTTCGGTATCGCTGTGTCCAATCGTCAATCGACGTATTTGTAACCCCACTGCCGACCTCTTTGGCGGCAAGCGTGGATTCAGTCCCGCCGGTATTTCGAGCATTTGCGAGCGTCACACACGCCTCATTTGATTTCATTTCCTCTCGGCCTGTGACAACAGAAGATACAGTGTGATTGACTTAGTGTTTACATCAGGAATTTCGTGTTTGGTTTACTGCTACTTGAAGCAAGGGTCACGACTTGATGGTGACAATTTCAAGTGTGTTGATTGTTGGATTTGGTAGAGACCGATGAAAGATTGCGCGCGCGGGGAATTCGGTTCCAACTACGACTCAAGCTATTTGAGGAATGCTGATCCGCTAGTCGCGACCAGTGCGAAATTATTCCCACGTATAGTAGCTGTGGAAGAATTATATTAACAGCATAGCCTGCTAACGAACAATGCATGATATATGTTGCGTGTCGATTTGGGAAACGCCTCAGCTCATACGCAGACGTACGAATACGGAGATCGACTCTAATAGTAGCTTGATACTTGACATCAGTAACCCCGTATTAGCATTGCTGAGGTCTACGATAATCCACCAATCTTTACAATATGGTATACAATCGGCGTGACCTTGCGGTGTCAGTAATCGGAAAAGGTTGAGGTGCGAGTGGGTTTTACCCACGCCTTGCTTCCACGAGTGCCCAGTGTCCGCCACTGTGACCGTAAAGGGTTGTGAGCAAAAATGTCATTTATGTGACAAATTTAATATTACACTCATATTGCTGTCCACGCCCTACATTTTGATGAAGCGATATAGATATTCCTGCCAAGGTTTTGGATTACCGTATTACGGTGTTAACTAGATGCGGTGGAAGATCTATATTCTGTACATTCCGCTGGTACACTGCATATCTAACAACGTATGCGCAAAACCCAGTTATCAAGTTATACGAGTGATTAGCTATTCTAATTACAGTGTTCCGCGGTCGCGGTTTCTTATCTACTTTGATATATTCGAAAGTGGTCAAACTGGGAAACGTGGTGAACTAGTTTTGAAATCGATGATGTAAAATTATCCTAAGTCGTGAAATATTGGCAATATAGACATCAATTTACTACGGATGATATGGTTTGAAAATACGCCAACGTGCGCGCGATGGCCTACAAAGATAACTTCATCAACTTCGGTTCACCACTTCATCTTATTGTGAAAAAAAATCACGTAAAGTATTGATTTCACAGACGATATACATATAAGTATAGGGGTGCCTTCTAATGTGGATTACTATTCCGATTCCAATGCCATATCTCACGCAAAACATTGTGTCCACATCAGCGTTGTGATTTATAAAATCCGTAGTCAATAATAATAGATGCGTGAACCCCGAAATTAGTGGGGTTTGTAGTTAAACTGATCCCATATACGCCATTGGGTTTAGTGAGATTCCTTGCAAAGTGTCTTGTTTTGCGGCGTCTATCTATGGTCGGCGGATTTGATTACCAATTCGGCGGTCCCTAAGGACATAATTTGTGCTCTGAAATTTCCTCTGACAGCTCTCAGTACGGTGATCCAAGACTAGATAATTCTGAGGTATCTGGCACATCGAAATCGCGACAAATAGTTTGGATTCTCTCGTGTAGAATTGAGGTCGAAGATAGTCGAGTTGAAACTCGTGTCTGGCAGAAGCGGTTAAATCAATGCTAATTAGATCTGTTAAGCTCAGCCTATTACCACTTCTATCTCTATTATCAGTCAAACAACCATCACCCACGTCTGAATGGCCACACTGCAGTTACCAAAGAGAGGTTCATGCAATTGCGACAATAACAGTGGCAGTCATGATCAATGATCTGATCATATAATCATCAGTAATTAACATTTACAACTATTGAACTCATTTTAGTATAACTAGTACCGTGAAAGCCATCATCTTTAGCCTCAATAGCGCTGAGGGCTTATGCGGACGTATGCTGAAAGATGCACTAACCATTGATACAGTGAATTTTGTAGCGCATCTGTGAATTATTGAATTATTCATCGCCAGTTTGTTTCTCGTATAGATTGCGATAGTGAAAACTGTGGAATCAACGCATGTTTTGGTTAGACTCACTCTATTTTATCAGCGCCAACGTGTTCTCTTGTTTTGTATGCAAACGAAGGTTAGAGTGAGCAACTGAGCAATGAGTAAGCACGGCCAGGATCAGGTATCTACAAATAACGACTTGACTTAGCTTTGTCGAATATTTGTGCGTTTGAGCTCATGATAAACAATTTAACACGTTTTAAGTACGCCTACATTACTGATTGAAGTTTTTATTAAATTCGATTTTAATCATGTTCCGTTTCAAGACTTAGGATACGGATTTCCAGCATCCAGCACTCAAATGATAAAATATACGAGGTTATTTCGATCATCTTGACCCGTCAATCATATCTTCACGACTGGTTTCAGACCAACGTTACTTCCTACAACTGATTTCTCGCGCGACTGTAAACTGCATTGAAATTCGATGAGAGCACTCTTGGAAAATCGTGTATAGTTTGGTGAAAACCCACGCAAAACCTCATTGAAACGGGAATGGGTCATTAGGTTCAAATGTTATGCTAACAGCGAGTCTGACGTTGATCCGGAGTAAGTCTGTTTTTGCAGCAAGGCGAGGCAAGTGGTGCAGCTAGAAAAGTCAATAACTCGAGTGATACATTGTCTGTTCTGATTGGATTTAATCGTCACGGACGAGGTTCTATATCAACTTTCCTCGAGAGAAAATGGGAAGATAAGGAACATGGTTTTACCGAAATAGTATAACCTCTTCCAGAAATCCAAGATCGTATCTGTGTCGTTGGTACTAAATTCGAATTGAGATTTAGGTATTTTGCGAGTAAAATTGGGTTCCGTCTGTATAGCAAAGCAGCGAGAGGCCAAGTTCAAGCGCCAAGAATCTTTCCAGTCGCATTTGGAATTTGAAATTTAGAATTTAGAATTTAGAATTTAGATCAGTGGTTCTCAACCTGGGCGGGCACGTGCGAAAGCATCTGAAGGGGGCGCGAAGAAGCGGTCAACTGAAAAAAAATTTCACTCTCTGCGCGATTTACCTCCGATTCCCGCGTGTTTCTCTCTATATATATACCGAATTTCATATTTTTGAATTCTCTCATCAACAGTCATAGCCTTCCGTGCCATCAAACGATCTGTTGGGTTTGCTGGCATCCCGGTTGGATTTTGCGATATGACGATAAGGGGGCGCGAGATTTTTCACTGTCATGATGGTGGGCGTGTCTAAAAAAAGGTTGAGAAGCACTGATTTAGAATTTAGAATTTAGAATTTAGAATTTAGAATTCAGAATTCAGAATTCCAATTACTGCGCTATACTTTTGACTCTCAAAGTCTTGAAGTTAGACGTAATCCCAGCACTTTCAAAGTTACATGTGTAGATCGAGTTTCAGTTTTCGGATTATGACACAGATCTTCACAAAAACTGTTTTGAAGTATCCCGATGCATTACAGAAAGATCAACACCGTATACTATACACGCTCCAAATCGAAGCATATAGTACGAAAATAACTTTCCGCAGATATGTTTCATCAATTTGTAAACCGCTCAGAACACTTAGTAATTAGCAACGTTTCGTATGCATCTTTTACATGAAAGAGAATCAGTAATCGAAGCAAAGCGTGATTGTTTTTGTTAATCACGTTGCACGGCCGATAACATCTCGTACACCTTGCTTGACTCCGCTTTTGCGGTGTTAGCAACAACCGCAATTTCAAACTTTCCAAGATAACGGAATTATCTCAGAGTATTACGGTGATCCGGTTATTTACTGCAATATGTTGAACAGCCCGCGCAAGACTTCGCTGTATCGCAACAAAACGACTTGCAGTTCATTAGTGGCCGGGCCTTTCATGTTTGATGATCGTGAGGCGGGATGCGGATAAGTGATGGGTGGTACTATTCCCGGAATATTGTATCCTCAACCTGGTTCTCCATATACCGGTCCATATCAGGCTTAAATCAGGTCGAACTCGGTGAGGTTCTATCCACCTCCACTCGCTTGGATTGAACCATTCTCACAAAACCCGTACTGGAAATCCACAAAAAGGACTGAATCGACATCAGCGAGTGATAACCTATTAATAACCGTAATATCATGACACCAGGCCAAAATATCCGGTTTATGCAAATAGTGATGGGCACGTACCGTCTAGAATAGTGGTTCTGACCATTTATTGATTGTGCATGTGCATTGTGCACCGACTGCTGGTATCTTGCAATGGCTGCGCCTCCCACCGAGTAAAAATGATATGTAAATTTCTCAGACACACCTGCAAAACACCAGAGACAAATTGTCGATACCATAATTGTGCAAATCACCATATTTTCTATAAAAGCCGCTCTTAGAGAGACCCAAGTTTAATTAGATCAGTTATTTCCATTCAGGATTGGTAATTGCGAGAAGAGTGTAATGTTTTTTCAGGATACCGAACCAATTTCAAGGAAAGTGTTCTTATAGAGTAGACCCTATAGGGCCCAGACAGTGAACTCATGCAAAATTGATGTTGAATTTTAGGCTCTTTGTAAGCCGTGCCCCGTCGAAATTAGGGCTTTAAAGTTTGTCGGCTACGGTATCGCACATGAATTTTGTTTATTCGGAAGTCTATTGAGATGCGAAGCATTTCTCTTTTTGTGATAGACCGGCAACCACCTTGATCTCGCGCGCACGCGCAGATAAACCTGTGAAGGCGGATATTCCGCTGGACGCAATCAGTCAATACCATCACTCTTGCAGACTCTAAGCTGTTGAGAACAACAGAAAACTTACTCGTCTACCAGCTAAAATTCTGCCACTGTTTAAGGAGCGCTGGTTCAGGTGGTTGTGCCATGTGCATTAGGGCTCTTCAAATATGACTTTTTTTCTCAAATCGTACTGGCTACTTGATAAAATTGTTAGGTTACCTAATTTAAGCCTACACACAAAATTTGGTTCAATTCCAGCCAGTAACCGCTTTGCTACAGGAGAAGAAAGTTTCTATTTATAATATAGAAATAAATAATAAAAAATTTGAAAATTTTCTGTTCACCCCATGAAAGTGTTGAGAAAAAAAGTCATTTTTGAAGAGCCCTAATGTGCATTGTAGCATCAACTCGCTTTGTAATGACTTGTCGTCTCATGAATGCACGGATTGCACGCTCTACTTTTTACAGATTAATCATAGCGTAATTTCTGACTGGATATTGTAGTTTTCACAATCACCGCGCACCATGAATGAGGTGTTCGTCGTCTTTTCTTTTCTGACAATACTTGGAGGAGGCCGGGTAGGTGTGTTTGTTACTTGTAGCGCGCGTGCTGATCTACCGTGCCTGATACCACTTATCGGCGACAAATTGTGTACTTCGTTTCGTGATAACTGACCTTCGTGACTAGTGGACATGGCGGAGATTTGTCACTTTCATTTCGTTCAATAGACTTACTCGTTCAGTCGATGTTATCGCATCGCCCACCACGCGTACACCGCGATATGAAAGTTTCCATGTATAAACAGAGTATTTCTAATATCTTTGTTTGTGGGGACTTTATCCTGACGTTGGGACGCACCATTCATTTCCGACACCGCAGAGAGATTACGATTTATTTGCACGCGAAGTACATCGGTCTTTGACTACATCCATCAAACACGGCCCCGCTTTCCAATCGATAGCGTCACTCTCACTATAGCGATCGTATTAGCCACTTGATATGTCGTTACAACCATCAAACGAAATATGTGAAATAATGGGACTTGTTATTTTTTCAGGGGAGTACCGAGAATTTGTTCACACGCGATGGCCAAGCGAGCAACAAAAGACCGAGAGATGTTGAAACAGTGGCGAAAGGCCTCTACCTCCGTCGCGGTCCTGTAGATCCCGCGTTAGATATACCCCGTCCGGATGTTGAAGAAACAGTCCAAGCCAATCTGTTTGATATGTCGCCTCCAAACACGCGATCGTCGACGCACGACATAACCGGCAACGCCCGGTTGTCGCTGTGGAGCGATTGGTCGCCATGTTCGCGCACCTGCGGAGGCGGGATTGCGTTTAGGACACGGCACTGTGCTGCGACGTAAGTATGACAAAGTGATGTTGCCGTGCTTTTACATCTCGACGGCTAGTGAATGCGAACGCGTTGCTATGATTATAAGCAGAGGTTGACGAAGTATAATCTGCGTTGCTACTCAAGCAGAATGAGAAGAAACACCGTAAATTTTTAATTAGTTGCAGGTAGAAGTAGCAATTTCAGATATATGTGAAATTACTTTAAGTGGAAGTACGGAATTTTCTGAAAATTACTCAAGTAAGCAGTTTGAAAAGTAGATTTGATCGAGGGGTCGCATACTTTCAGCAGTTAGTCGCAGTAGCGGAAGTAGGCAAATCTACTTGAGTACTCCGAAAAAGTAGAAGTTCTTAGTTTATGACCACCTCTGATATTTTTATGAGGGTATTTGACCTAGCGTTACGTTATGAGTAGGGCGATTTTTTTTGACATGTCAAAAAAAGTCAAAATAAGGTCAAAATTCTAGCGTTAGGTCAAAAAATGTCAAAATTGTTCAAAAAGACAAGGTTTTTTGCAACCTGCAATTCATTTGTATCGTAGAATTTGCACAATCGGTGAACTTACCGTTTGACATTTCACAGCTTGTAGCCTACTTTATAGGCCTACCGTTGCAGACAGCGCATTGTCTGCTCATTGTAAATCATAAGCAGTCAAATGAAATAAATAGGTTGACACGATGTTATGTTCAACGTACCGCAATATCCTAAGTGAAGCAAGACTGCGTGGGCATTGCATGGTTCTTACATCTGTATGAAAAATTGAGATGTACACCATTGTCAGAATGTAGCAACACGGTGTGTCACCAGCAGTGTACGCACGCACAACTTCTTTGTTGTCAGCCAACAGCTGCTACAGTTGAACGTTTTTACTCCATTCTTCTTTTTGTTGTTTGTATATTCATGGTGTTTGTCGACTACAATGGTCATTTACACCAGGTAAAAAATTCCTTATTTTCGATTCCGTATCCGCCGAGTATCTGCCAACTTGCAGCACGGCCCACTTCTATGATTTTTGTAAGACACCACTTACGCGGTGAGATGACAAGGAACCTAGATAAACCTTCAACACTTGGGTAGTGATTCTGGAGTCGACCTCGGTTGGACTAGAACCCACAACCCATTGGTGTTGTAGCTGTGGATTATACCGCTACGCTATCTCGACACATCTCCATTATTGACAAGCTACTTAGAAATACAGACACTTTTTACCCGAGAATCAGGGATATCTGGAACTAGATATGTAGATATCCCTGCCGAGAATGTAGGAAAGTATCTTTCGTTGTACTACAACAAATTTTAATTATTTTCCCCATAGTATGTCACGTACTGGAATTCATCATAGGGTCAGATTTTGTTAAAATAATATTTTGTCATGTAAAGATTTATCAGTTTTTGAGTGAAAAAAGTTTTTTCAGGTCAAACTACTTCGTAAGAACAGAAAGTTCAACCCAGAAATGAGGATAAGTAGTACAATTCGAACATTTTTTGGGGAAACACCTAATTTGCATACGTTAAGTCAAAATATGGTCAAAATTTAGTTTTTTAAGGTAAAAAAATGTCAAAATTCAGATTTTTTAGGTCAAAATCTTTCGTTTTTTAGGTCAAAAAAAATCGCCCTAGTTATGAGTTACATAATTTCTGAGAGTGGAGAGTCGTCAAATATCTAGTCATTGCCTACAAATGCGCCTGGTGGCACTTCTCTATTTTTCACATTTTGGTACGCGCCGAAACATCAACGTTGCATTATTCTTATTGATTTAAACGTGGCCTTGTCAATTACGAATAACATCATCCAGAACAAAGCGCGTGTGGCGGGACCACAGAGGGAATCCGTCCTATTTTTACGCGAGCCGCATTAGTGCTTGACGGCCGCAGTCTAACGGCAATTTTCAATCCCACAGGAAATTGATGATGACGTTGCTCTGTTGAGATCCGTCATCAAATCAAATTAAGCCTATTTTCAAGTGCAATAAGGAACGCAAACGCTGCAAAATATAAGCTATCGCCGGTGATGCCACCTGTCCGGTTTTGAGAGGATACGCAGACTTTGATCGGATTGAACGTCCTTTTCGGCTAAAATGCGGCGAGCGCGTATTTTTCATGTCGAGTATAATTGCAGGTTATGGAATTTCTTTGTTAACATCTTGGATGTTGGTGATTAAATGCCATATCTGATAATAACAGCCTTCGGTTGAAAACAATTGCAGACTGCAGGCCTAATCTATGGGTAATTGGGTATCTGGTATCAAGTAAAAACCAATGACAGCGATGTTGTAGGCTATACTGCTTCGATGATAGTGGGCAATCCCAAAATTATCTATCGATTGATTCTAATCAGACTTAACGGTAAAGTGGTAAGATAGCGTAGTGATGTGATACAAAGCTGAAACACCTATAGGTTGCTGGATCGAGTCCAGACTCCAGAATCCCTTCCCAGGTGCGGAAGGATTACCTAGCCTAGGGTACTCCTCGCCATCTGATTCGCGTAAGCGGTGTCTTAAGCCTGGAAGTGAGCCGTGCTACCTAGGCTACAAAGTCGGAGGCTGCGGAATCGAAATAAAGAATATCGGCCTGGTGTAAATGAACATTGCAGTCGAAAACACAATGAATAACAGCAAACAACAAGAACACACTTAACGTTGATTGACTACCGTCACCGCACTTTCGTTGATCTCCATGTCGTATATATCTGTCGTCCGGGTACAAGTGCTACGTGGTGCTTTATTCAAGTAGTTTCCGACGACTATACTAGGAATAATTTCTAATAATATTGGATAGAATGTCACGCCATCATATCTTATCTTTGAACAGGATGGGATTTACGAAAACTGATCACAGTGTTCAGTGCGGCGGGCAGGAAACGGAGCACAAGTTATGTTACACCGAGGTGAGTAATCGAATGTTTCGTGGCACCATTAAATGGTAACTGAATAGGTTCAAGGGTGTTATGTAACACGGAAAACAAATATCGAAGGTATCCTGTGTATACTGCGCTGGCAAACAGCATCGCTTCTGCTACGCAACGACGCCGTCTCGATGACATGTGTGTCCGTATTATAGTGATAGGTCCTGCAAGCAAAGCAACTTGTTTGGCTGCACAGTGCACAGCTGCAACGCCAATGGGTTGCAGGTTCGAGTCCGACCGAGTTCGACTCCAGAATTCCTGTCCAAGTGTTTGTGGGCCGTGCTAAAAGTCGGCAGCTACGGAATAAAAAGGAAGAAAATTGGCCTGGTGTAAATGACCATAGTAGTCGACAAACACCCTGGAATACCACAAACAACAACAACCTGTTCGGTTATTAGCGGTTTAGGGACTATATACCTTAAAAAGGCCTCTGCTGACATGTGTTCACAGATTATACAAAGGCCAAGATTCGTACGTAGCAATTGAAATAACACAAGACTCAAGCGTATACTTCCAACCTAACGTAAGCGGCAGTAAGAGTTGCTACCTTACTCTGTTTATGTGACGCGAGCTGTGACCGGGATTTTGCTTCCAACTGAGATCTTGGACGGTTCAATTTCGTCTTGCCGACTTTGATAAGTCACTTTTTGTGTAATTAAACGTGCGGCATTTCGTTTCACGATATCACTTTGAGTTTATTGCAGACAGCCAGTCTGTCCCGCTATCAAACTGTCGAGTTTTTCATCATTCCATGTTGATAGAAATAGTTACAGTCAGGATTGCTTTACGTAATACGTCGTACTAGATACGGCTGGCGTTCGCCCAAACAATACCGATGCATGTGTCATTTTGTGTACGTTGTATCGAATTAGTCCCGTCCTCGATTACACAGTACTATCGGATTTGGTACAAATATTACTTCTGGGTCTCGTAATGGCGATAATGGCAACGACACCATTCCGAACGCCCTGTTCGCGTGTGTAGAACGGTAATTCAAAACGATTCATGGTGTCACCGATGTAATCGGGTCACGTGCATCAGATCATCGCCATATCGTATAACTGCCTAGCAGCCAATGCTACGAAATAACTTATTAAATCGCACGTTTTTCTCAAATCAATAATACCTAATTTGAAGTCAGGCCCATTCATCAAGAACCGGATATGGTTTTCTCTGGGTCGTGGAGTTTAAAATCTTCACACAGTAATGCCAATCTCTTTGTAATCGAATCTATGTGAACCTACATGCAACGATATCAAATATTAGATTTTCCTTGTGCGAGAGAATTTAGTTTTCAGCATACGACGAGATTTATAAAGGTCGATCGTGAAAAAACGCGGTTCGTGCGAGCAAATTTTCACCAATATCGAATCCAGTTACTTTATCGGATGTGTAATATCCGAAACTGAAGTAGATGTATCGGCGTCCTATTTTTATTATTCGTGTTTATGTGCTTCCGAAATAAATCCTCCGTCTCTACGTAGGCATATGATTTATTAATCTCCAACCCTATCCATTGTACCAAGAAGGGATAAGGCCATCAAAGGATGACGTTTACGTCATAGGGGTTCAGCCTATCTCTTTCGCAGGAGTGTCCTACAGGATCGGAAGATTACCTTGAGATGCAATGCTCTCAACAGAACGGAAAGCTTTTCCACGAGAGAAACTTCAAATGGATTCCATTCTTCGGTAAATCTTACCTCTGCCCGTATGACATAAATTGACACATATCAATGATGCTCGCGCGGATTACCAGTTTTATTGTACTCTTTGTAGTATTTCTAGTAAACTGCTGATTCGCGCATACCGGTAAAATCCCGGATGACGAAAATGACTCGTGCAGCACTCTCGATTTTGCTGTAGTGGCACTAGAACTCCCCGTTTACAAGATATTTTTCAGTATGAAAACGACTATAGTAAACTATAAAATCGGGACCATTAGCGCCAATTCGTGGAAACTGATCTGCTCGCGATTTCTTTTCATTTCGGTACACGGTGAATTGAGATAGCCCTGTATCTCGGGCCAAGAGTAGGCTAAATTTGCCGAGTGTGCACTAGGGCTGTTCAAAAATAACTTTTTTTTTCGGATTCCTGCCATTCACTGATTAAATTGTCAGGTTACCCTAAAAAACGCTGCACACCAAATTTGTTTCGATTCTAACAAGTATAGGACTCCGCAGATCCAATTAAAATTTTTAATTTATAATGGAAAATAAAAAAAAAACTTTCCAAATTTTTCTGCCAACCCCATGAAATTGTTGAGCTGTCTTCAAAGACGTTGCAAAACAAATTTGAGTCAATTCCGACCAGTAGAAGCGGAGTTATGTGAGTTTTTCGTTGATAAATCGCTGATTATCCATCGATCAAGGATAATCCGAGGATTATCATCGAAAAACTTACATAACTCCGCTTCTACTGGTCGGAATTGACTCAAATTTGTTTTGCAACGTCTTTGAAGAGTCAATTCCGACCAGTAGAAGCGGAGTTATGTGAGTTTTTCGTTGATAAATCGCTGATTATCCATCGATCAAGGATAATCCGAGAATTATCATCGAAAAAATTACATAACTCCGCTTCTACTGGTCGGAATTGACTCAAATTTGTTTTGCAACGTCTTTGAAGACAGCTCAACAATTTCATGGGGTTGACAGAAAAATTTGGACTTTTTTTTCAATTTTCCATAATAAATTAAAATTTTTAATTGGATCTGCGGAGGCCTGTACAGGTTGGAATCGAGTGAAATTTGGTGAGCAAGGTTTTCTACTGCAACCTGACGATTTAAGAGGTGACCGGCTTGAATCGCGAAACAAAAGTTATTTTGGAACAGCCCTAGTGTGCACTGTGCACCATATACAATATTAGTGATTCATCCATTGCCAATTTGCTAATTTGGTACTCGGAAATTATTGCCTGCTGCTTTGCGTAAATTTACTTTCTCCATATTACGTGTGAAGCTGTCAGCGTCAACATATTGCGTTACGATCAAGGGCGCGGGTGGCGATGATTGCCATGTTGTGACATCCCCACGTTTTCGCATGGGACAACGACCGCATATCTTAAAACTAATTACTGAAACTCTGACTCCGGGGTAGGCATCTTTGATCTTTCGCTAGGCTGTTATACCGCCGCAGAACCAGAATATTCTGTTTGACGTACGGTGCGGAAAGTGTAATTCGATGCCGTGCGAAATAGGCAACTCTTTTTTTGTATTTCGGGGGATATTAGCCGTATCAAATGTCAACGATATAAGAAGTTTTTCTAATATCTCCCGCGCTGTGCAGGAATTTGCTTATGTGAATTTGCGAATCAGAAATCGAACTCCCGACTCTTTACTACCCCCCTCTCCCATTCGCTTGCGATCTTCTCGGTACCAATGAATGATATAGGCCTATTCGTCATTTCAGCCACATACAAATCCTTTCAACTCGATGGAAAAGTCTTAACGTTAATACGGTCCGTTAACGTGGTACGCGATGCTTCAAGTTAGGAATCGGTTTAACTTATGGTGAGGATTGTGGTTTCGGCGTCACTTTTCATAGTGTTGCATGCTGAACCCGTTATTACACCACAAATGTGACACTGTCACTGCCATAGATTGGTTATAGGTCAAGAATTCGGATATACAATACTCGATCACAGCCTCCTATCAATGTTCGGAAGCCAAAAATCGCCGAAACCTCGAACTATCGCGATTCCTTCCTATTTCTGGTCTTCCGTCTGATATATTGAAATGAATGTTAATCGTCTTCGATCAGGAAAGGAAGGGAACACATGCGAGCTGACGTGCATGACATCAAACTACATGTTTTACAATGTTTTCGGAGTGCTGCACGACGGCACAAGATGTGGCGCACAGAGAAAAGGAATATGTGTTAAAGGCGAATGTGTGGTGAGTATATAAAGCCTATATGGCCGGAAAAATATTTGAGATACACACAAGCACGACCAACAAATCGCTAATCACAGAATGTTTTGTTCTAATCATGCAAAATCCAGAAATCGTCAAGTTAATTTTTCACTTCTATTGCGGTCATGTCCCTCAATACTCAATGACGTCATTACTTCGAAATCAAAGCACACATTATTTAGCCGGTATTTACGACAGTTGTCGAGCATATCCTGTGTTGATACAATACAAGACAATACAAGAAGATGCCACTAATTAGCTCGGTGCTTTTAGCATTTACTAACCTGGGGAGCGCTTGCGCTAATCCGCAAGCCTTTGAGGAACCCAATTTTTGCTCTGAGTCATAAATACAAAATTCTACGACAATACACATCTAACTACTCATCTAATACAACACTGAAGATTATACTGGTTGTATAGTATATTCATATTGAAATTAAAACGAATACTTTCGGTGGCAGTTATACTAGTTTCAGACGATTACCCCAGCCCAGTATCAGTCGAAAATATTCGGGTTCATTCCAATATGAATATACTATTCAATTGTATGCTGAAGCTCCATACCGCCAAGAAGCTCTTCGATTACACTGGTTCATAAAATGAGCCGTGCAACAGACCGTTAAAAGAACAAAGCCAGTAAAACATAATTTTGACACAAAACGAAAACATTAATGAATATTTGATGCAAATAAGTGGGACGTCTGCTGGTCCCTTTCAGATACCAGTTCAGAAATGCGAGGCTTTACTTCGAAAAGTGCAGCCATCGCATTGTTCGATCGAAACGAAGTAGCGTTATACCAATAAGCTTAATTGCAAATGATCTTATGTAATAGCTATTCGAGATGAAGATTGGCATTTTTGAATGACGGGGTTTCGATTTGGAACCCCTACCTTACCTGTGTACGCCGCTGCACACAACGTATCACCACAGCAAGCACGTTTCGACTATACTGATCGGTCCTAATTGCCGGCAACATCATAAATCATATACTATCGTGGCCTACTAAGGTCATGGTACTATATAGTTGCGTGTGTGTCTGGACCTCCACAGAACACCCGAGACTGGCTCATGGGACCCCTAATGTTTCACGGAATATCGATGAAGAACCTATTAACTAAATGAACACTGGTCCGAGCTTGATAATACTTGACGACGATGTGGCATACAGCATTCGCCTACCGACACATGCCACTTCAGTTTCATTGCTTATCAAGTTTTATGTAATCTTCTGTCACTTTTAATTCAGTGTGCATACTTCTTAATTACATGTTCTTTTTTTTACATATGCAAGCAGTGGGTGTGCGATTAAAAGACTCCAAAGTCGCTTTGACTCCTTCCAGTTATTTATTGTATGCACTCTTGTTGTGTTTTAAAATAATGAAATTATTGTTATCTTGGGACCATAGAACTTTATCGCCGTGGGTATTGTGATGTGTCGTTCTAGCGCATCAGATAACTTACACTGAATTTAGTTCCGTCCCAAGTCTAATACCGGTGATTGCTTCAACACGACCTCTTTTTATCAGAAAATCGGATGTGACGGGGTATTGAGTTCTAACGCCACCGAAGACGCCTGCGGAGTCTGCGGCGGCAACAACAGTACGTGCAGGAAATTCGAAAGCGTCATCAGCAGATTACCGGCCGGAGGTAAACGGAATCTCGTCTTTAACGGAATCGGCGTAGTCAGATTTAGAAGCATCCAATCTCACGAGGCCGTGTTACGTAGTGAAATAGATATTATCGGGATCGCGCCTGTTATGCTTATGGTCTGCTACGTAACGGATTATCTGATATGCATTGCACAGTGTACGCACCTAGGGCTGGTCACAACGATTCGAGTGATTGAATCTGAGTAGAGCATCAATTATAAGTGGAGTGTTGAAAGTAGCTTTTTTAGACTAACAAAAAATATACGTATTGCTTTGGATTACGTGTAACTGGCAATATTTTCCTCGTGGGACCGCAAAGGAGATGCATACTTGGAGCTGTAAAGTCTCTTTTACTATTTCGTTTCTTAACTCTGAATCGAATCACCCAGGTACACAATTTTGTTCAACCCTACACATATAGCATGGCATGTGGGGGTAGGCAACAGATCCGTATGTATTTCAATCAACATCTGGATGAACAGTGGACACGTTGCCTGTGTCCTCCTCGATGGCAGATGATAGTTATCCTGACAATGAGTGTTTGACATTTTTCATGCCTAGTTTTTCAGACTTTCTATGTAGGGTTGTGTTTAAAACAAACTTGTTTAAAACAAGTCCCTTGTTTAAAAAATATTTTTCTTGTTTTTTTTTCTACGCCGTGGCGCCACGCATATTCAAATGTGACGTCATAATGTATTGATATTCACAATTGAAAATATCGGGTAAATATAGATCCTTTGACGAAATAGGATTCAACCCCTGTCATAAACGGACCAAAAATATCTTTAACCACGACTACATCGTCATGCAGCATTTTTACGGTCGGCGGTCATCATCATCAAAACATTCATTCCGTACCAATGATCTATATCTACTTACTATAGCTATTGAACTGACTATTTCGAGGGTTTCAACCATCCCATATCGTATTCGTCGGCTGTGTCGGGTGGTAATTGTCATCCGTAGGCTCATACAACCTGTTTTTTGACAGTATTTTCACAATTACAGCATAATTATACAACTTTTAAAAAAACTTTTTTTAAAGTCATTTGTTTAAAACTCTGTTTTAAACAACCATTTGTTTTAAATGCAACCCTAGTTCTATCCCATCCCATTCCAATTCTCGGTAATTGTGTAATTGCTATTCGAGGATTGATGGTTGATGGTTTCGATATCTTTAACGTACCATGGTCATTTACACCGGGCTTTTTACGTTTGTTTTGTCAGTGCTTGCACAGTTCACTTTCACTGCAGGCAAACCCTTCGTACACGTAGAAGTAATGTGTTACGTTATTTTATCGCAGATATCACAGTGGGTTACAAGTTAATTGCTACTGTTCCCATCGGTGCTACTCATATTCGAGCAAAGGATTATAACGAAAATTTCTTAGGTAAGTGTTCGTACTTTCCGGTGTGGCTTGTATAGCTAAGAACTATTACTGGCAGATATTGTTCGAGCGGAAGTTACGTGAAGGCACAGTCTTTTTGCGTCATGGAATCATGAAACTGACAGTAATTTTGGGGGATGTCCTCAATCGGCGGGATGTTAAGTCATAGAGAATGCTACGTATAGTGCGGTTTGGGACATGCATATTTGTATAAGGCGTGGCCAGCGCCGGCGCAGGACTACAGGTGCTGGTATTGCAATTTAGGAGTCACTTAACTGACAAAATGAAACCAAAAGTGACACCTAAGCAAAAGCGAAAGACATTTTTCGTGGGTTCAGGTATATAATTATCGATTGTCGGACGCCGGTGCACCCCAAACCTACTTCAAGGATAGCACCCGGACAAAAGTAGATTCTCTGCCAATGTATCAACGATTTTATGTCCTGTTATTTCCCATGGAAGCTTTTGAAATTGCAAGATTCGACTGATACGAAGTAATCCATATTGATTGCGATGTCGAACTTTTATATTAAAAAATCATGGTTCAGACGCTATATTGTGGATATGACGATCAAACTAAATCACAGCTAACTTGTCTGCAAAAAGTGTATAGTATAACTATGTGCGAAGTACAGCCCTAAAACAAAACCACACGATATAGTAATGCAAAAATTAAGTGAATATCCCTCGAGTGGTTGGAAACGGTGGAAGTATAGAGGCCTATTTCGTCTTTGGGTGAGCTTCCCTCCGACTATGACTCAGGTGTATCAACGGATCGCGGATTAGGTCGCCGACAAACCTCAGATAATCAGGTTTCGTGGGTCGTGTCACGCTCGGCACGGCAGAATACATACTGCGATACCATCCTATACCTGAACAACCTATGTTAAGACCACCGGCCGCGACATTTCCCAAATTGAATTTATCATTGTGTATTTGACTTCGATTAACCACCAATGTCAGGTAGACTGTTTACTTGAATCGTGTAAGCGTGATTCGCAAGCCATCCGTCATCTGCCTTTATCGCTAACGGCTCTATCTCAGATCTCATTTTCTATAAATACGTATCCGTTTCATCATAATAAAGCGGTCCCGTATAAATTTCATCCAAGTATCTACATCCGATGATTTTGCTGTATCAACATCCGCGCGTGTGCGGTTCCTGTACTCGCAGTAAATTATGATAATGTATCAACTGATTTAACCCGTCTCTTCGGTTTCATGCACATTGTGCACTTGTGTAGTCGTGTGACAGGATGACCTCTGCTGAATGTCTTGAATTGAGTAGCGATGAAAATATATGCGGGGAAACAGACTGGAAAGGTCACATTTTTAACCTTCGCAAGAGCCTTTAAGTCCCTAATTCATCCCTTAACGTCGTTAACATATTGAATTTGTTATTTTGCTACCAGCATCTTGATACGGTGTCTACGACCTGGTAGAAGAATCACAAATTGTATATGTTAAGACGTTAAGGGTAAGCGCACACCTTGATAAATATTATTGTTGTTTGTAATGTATAGTGTCAGAGGGTAGCTGTAAGCAACCATGCAGTTTTCCTGTCATTGGATTTGCCGGACACTCTTTTTCATGCTCTGGGCGCTGTGCATGTGAAAGCATTGCGCGTGGGTCCTCGTCATGCAAAATGATATATCAATATATTATTGAAATATATAATTTTTGCGGCTGTGCCACTGTATAGGAGCATCTTGTAATAGCATATGTGCCTATTGCTTACGTTATGTTTGTTTAATTTTAATGAGATATCACCATGGCCCAGGCCTTCCTTTCTCAATCAGCTGCCACTATAACTGAGTGCACTACATCTGAGTGCCGTTGTCATGCTGAGTGCGTTTTTCTTGAATTTTCCTGAACTTATTTGCGTCCGTGGCACACAAGACCTTAACAGGTGATGAGTGAGAATGCTTATTCATTGAACTGGCTGTCCCAGCTGATTACAACCTACTGCAAAAAGAATCAGAAAAACACTCCAAATACGCAGAGCTCAAAATGGAATGTGAGAAAATGTGGCGATGCAAAATAAACATTGTACCGATAGTCATTGGCGCTACAGGAGTCGTGAGAAAAAAACTCATGAGACATATCCAACAAATTCCGGGTAACGTTCGATTCGACATGATCCAAAAGATCACATTATTGGGCACTGTACACATTCTTCGGAAG
The DNA here is from genome assembly GCF_051294905.1 of Botryllus schlosseri. Lineage (NCBI taxonomy): Eukaryota > Metazoa > Chordata > Ascidiacea > Stolidobranchia > Styelidae > Botryllus > Botryllus schlosseri. Next base: position 17,331,116 of record NC_137245.1, on the reverse strand, counting down.
GCCTTGAATGCACCACTGGACTAAAATTACACTTGTGAATCACAGCATAATTTCTGTAATTCCGATTCTTCATCTTCAATCATCTCTACCTCTGCTCTGTAACCCTTGTCAATTCTTCATCTGCTGCAATTCTGTAATCTGACTTCTCCGTGTATTGCATAGGAATAACAATTTGAATGTATTACTGAAATTTTAAAAATTTACTCCAATCTCGCCATTTTCCTTTGGGGGCAGGTTGCTCCCCGGATTATGTGTGTATCTACCAGTTTTACTGTGAATAAAGAATATAATAATAGCACTATAACTAAATTTGTGTCTTGAGCATTCACTCTCATGGTCCCTTTGAATTACGCTATTGCATGTTTGGTTTCATGGCTCGCTCTCTCTCTCTCTCTTTCTCTCTATTGAATTCAGCGCACGTTTAAACCAGGAAGTTTCGTAGAAGTAGCTCTGTTTTTGTTATTGCGCTGAACCGTTCATTTCAACGGATACTGCATACAGGGGAAGTGAACTTGCAACATTAGACCTCTAACTTTGAACGACTTCTATAATAGTTCAAACTCCAAGTTTTAAAACTCATGACATTCAAATACGAGTGCGTGTTACCAGTACACAGGTAGTTACCATTCGTGATTGACTCGGCATCAAACGACAGATTGCCTATTTCAACATTGTCGCCATAAATCATGGCATCTGTTTATCAAGGAGCGGCGTATGTGAAAGGAATGTGGCTGCGTTGAAATACGTATCGCACTTGTGTAAATCACATTTCGGTGGCGAGGCTGCGACCTGCGTACGGTAACGCCATATTTCTGTACGTGCCAAACAACAGCTCGAGCCTGAGAAAGCCGTGGCTTTTCATCGATGATAAATTGCATTTGTCTTCAAAACATATTTCGTGTGCGTGCGCGATTGGATTCGCACAATAATAAATCCCGTCTAGCACTCCTACAGGCTAGGCCGACTGCTGAAAAATAAATTTGTTGACATTGCGACGCTGTATCAATCTCAACAAATAGGCTTACCGCATGCCAGCTTATGTGCACGATCGGCCTGTCAAGTTGTATAATCGTGTTGGACTATAAATAGGCGTTGTCATGGGGTTGGCGTTCTTAATCGGCGTGACTCCCAGATGCTTAGTCACGCTTTTGAGCGTATCTTGTACTGAATGTGTATTGTGTATGCCTCGCTATTTGATGGCAGTGGATGTGGTCACTTGGTCAATAAAGGAACACGCTTGTTTCCTAGGCATTTCTAATGCAGGTTGTCACACAATATATTAACCGTTCTGTAGCTGTGGCGATCTTCGTATTGTACGCACTGTCACGGTCGCTGTTAATCAGTCACTCAGTTATTACTCGTATTTTTTCTAGTATAGTAAGTTCCCCGGATCGTGGCACTATATTGCAGTGTTTGGATGACTCGAGTCCGCTTTTCGACTGCCTTGGCTTGTTCCGGATCACTGAATTGATTCTGACTCATCACATGAGAAATATGAAATGACTCTAGACTTGGTTATCATCAATCGTTGAATATTCTACTTCGCCAATCTTTCTGAACCTCTCAGCCACTCCGAAAAATGAATAAGTCACCAATACTAATTCATTTTTACTTAAATCTATTTGCATTTACGTTTTCGAGACAGCTTGGGCTGCATGTCCTTAACAGATATAATTACGTATGATGATCATTCTGACTGCAGGTAAATAATATCACTATATCTAGGGTTGCATTTAAAACAAAAATCAATCTAAAACAAACATTTTCAAAACAAGGCCCTTGTTTAAAACATGTTTTATTGTTGTTGTCTTTTCAACTATGATGTCACGAATCTTCAATTGTGACATCACAATCGATTGACATAGACAATGGGATATATAGGGTAATTATGACTCCTTTGACGAAAAGGGCTTTCGACCACTGTCCCAAAAGACCAAAATTATGTTTAAACGGGACTACATCGTTATGTAGCATTTTATGGTCTGCGGTCATTATCATCAGAACACCCATTCCGTACCAATGATCTATATATCTGCTTGCTATAACTGTTGAACCGACGACGATTTCGAGGGTTGCAGCCACTCCACAACGTATTCGTAATATATTGGGTGTAAATCGTCCGTGGGTTCGTACTACATCTTTTTCAACAATATTTACACAACTATGCCTTGATTATATAACGTTTGAAAAAAAACTTAGGCATTTGTTTAAAACACCGTTTAAAACATGTTTTAAACAAAGTGTTTTAAAACACCGTCTGTTTTAAATGCAACCCTAACTATATCCATGCATAAATTTATTCAATTAGTAGGCTCGTGTGAAACTATATAGCTGAGACTCCCCAAGGTCGTAAATCTGTATATCACATGATATGTCTGAATCCATCATGGGTTGTCTGTGATATTGCCAATGGCATTTACGAGCATCAATGAAGGAAGATAATTTTGGAATAACGCTCAACATTGATATTCCTTTATCTATACACTTGAGGTTGGTATCATACTGTCTATCGCTTTCATACTGCGTGTCAATCTCTAAACCTCGCATTCATTGAATTATCATAAACTCCAGTAGTCTATTTAGCTTGGAGTATACTCTATAAGCACTGAACAGCATTCTCAGCAACTTAAATAACCTGTCACTCGTAACGTCTTGGTAGTTGAACAGAACAGCTTCTTGGAGGTACAGAACTTCAATATACAATTGAATAGTATATTCATATTGAAATGAACTCGAATATTTTCGGCTGACACTCGTCAGGGGTAAAATGTGGGTAAAATGAATTCTCTACTAGTTGCTGACGATTACCCCTGACGAGTGTCAGCCGAAAATATTCGGGTTCATTTCAATATGAATATACTATTCAATTGTCTTGGTAGTTATAAAATGGCATGCTTAGTGAGTTGACAAGACTGACGCCGCTTCCCTTCCGTGTATATGCATTACATAAGCACTTTGCATCCACACATCGTGTCGAGCGACTATAGGACTTTACAGAAAATATTTGGTGACATGAAATCGTATCGAAATCGGAAGAATTCGGAAGATTCGAATTGACTCGCGTCACTGAAAATTTGCGCGACTTGTCTTGAAAAATTTTGAAATGATTGTAGACTCGAGTCAAAATTCGCATTGAGTTGCAAGTCAGAGGTATGACTTGATCGCAGCAGAGTTATTGATATTTGTCATTTATATTTGGTAGTTGATATGCGCCCCGCGCCCATTAAACTCAATGATCCGCTTTTATGTGATCTGCTGTATATCAGGTAATACTCAATACGTACTCACAGTCTGTTTTAACCAACTTTGACGGCCGCTAGCTGACAGTGATGGAATATGTTTGACGATATTTTAATAATAATTTACTTCTACTTAGAGTTCGTTAAATTTTAAGCTGTTGTTTTTGGAAGCGCTACATACCCTACAATGACGCCTCACGCACACCTGTGCGCTTTTCCTATAGTTTTCGTAGTCGGTTCAAAGCCACTTATAAATAATCACCAGAATTTAGTAAGTAAATACTGAACGAGTTCCATGGATGAGAGAATGGCAAATTGATAGTTTGTTAAACGTGCCATCGGATGAAAAACACAACGGATATGTGTTAGCGTAGTGCCGCAAAACCGTGTTGTAATAATCTCCCTCGAAGCTTTGTTGATCTTCCCTCCTGCTATACTCACTTAACCAGCAATAGCAAACTTCAAGTATACCCCTGTAATCATCCACCTTAGCAGAAAGAGTAGGTATGGAACATCTTGAGTTGAGTTCTGGGTGTTTACAGACCTTTCTGGACCAACTCAATCCAATATCCTATATGCTTGTTTCCGGTGAGTTGTGTGTTATGCAGACCAAAAGTTAGTGTTTGCTGTCCTGCTGAAATGATGGCAACGCTGTTGAAGGTGTGGCTTAAATTGGTAGAACGCAACCAATCGTACTACGGCCGCTGCGCTTTGTAATCCGGCCATCGATTGCTATGTACCCCAAACTTCTTTACTGTTATACTCAGAGGTGGTCAGTAACGAAGTACTTCTACTTTTTCGAAGTACTCAAGTAGTTTTCCTCTACTTCTGATACTTACTCAAGTAGATCTGATTTTCGCTACTTCTACTTCGTAATTTTATGTGATCTACTTACTTACTTTTCGCTATTTTCAGTTTGTCAAGTAGAAGTAGTTTAATCCTTTAATCAGGAAGATAGCCTGAGGAATTTCGGGGCTGTTTTCACGGAGTATCAACATTTCATTTTCATAAAAGTTGAGTAAACCCAAAAATTTTAGTCGCGCTTCGCGCTCAGTGGATACGGAATAGCCAGTATGATTTCACGAAAGTATCGGTGAATATAAATTTGTTAGCGGGTTGGCGTGGCACCGTTCACACCGCATTGTCACCCTTTGCCCATATGGAATATTTCACCACAGTATATATGGCTCATCATAAGGTTTGAAACTGATATTTCGCAATCTAACATTTACTTCTCATATCGTAATCTAGCAGTCCATGGCGTGTCCTAATTTGGAAAGTGAACTCAGACTTTTTTCAATTTTAGAGCTGTGCTAGCATACCACCTTTTGAAACTTTCTGTCTTTAGACATGAAATACATATTCCGCTTTTATAAGTACTATTTAGATTTCCTTTTCAATTCCCAGTATCATATACTTTGAGCTCTAATCAATATCAGTTCTTTTGTCTCGATAACATACATGTTGAAGTATAAAAGCAAGTGTAGTAATGCCTTTAATTTCCGGGAATAAAGCTACACAATATGGCATTTTCACGATCCACCATATTTTTATTCACATTTACTAATCGCGCAAAGTATTCATACCGTATCCTATACAACTTCTCCTTATTGCTCTTCGACTACACCACGGGCCTTATAATATGGGGGAGGGCGCCATACCATGATATTTTCTAAAACGGGTTGTTCGATTAAACAGAGGATTAGTATCGCATTTCCATATCAATAGGCTACTATCATTTTGATCCCATGATGCGGACTAATGCTTATGCTCTCGAAAATTGAATACCTCCTGGTATACATCAATATGAATTAAGCTCGGCACCTTTTGCATTGCTCAATTTGCACCTTTTGACAATCCATGTGAACGAATTACGATCGTTTTCACAACTACTTACTTACTTGAGTAGATTTAAAGTCAGTAAATTCTACTTCTACTTCAAGTAGTTTTAGGTTGCTTATGGAAGAAGTACTTCTACTCGTACTTGAGTAGATTTTTTCGTCGCTACTTCTACTTCTACTGGAGTAGCTTTCTTGACTACTTTGACCACCTCTGCATACTCATATCGCTCATTGCCATCTGATGCGGTGTGTCAGTGAGGTTGAAAAAAACGGTTTTCTAACATTAGCTCGAGACCTAGGCTAACTGAGTTGCCGCGGGCCTCGATTTGCTTTAAAAAATGGTCCGTAACGTATACTATTTATATAATTACAGTTCTTCAGTATTTAAAAGCAACAATACCCAAAGAAGTACTTGAGTTTACGACCGTTAACCTACCGTTTTCGTAATAAATGACTGCATTGCGATGGGCCGTACAAGGCATTGTTTTACATTTCAGCTTTGATGGAAGTTGCCGGCTCATCCGAGGAGTATATTTTGAACGGAAACTGGGTGGTGGAGTGGACTAGACAGTTCCAAGCCGCTGGAAGTATCGGAACGTACGAACGCAACAAAGCCGAAGACGACGAAACTCTGCACATTATCGGGCCTACGGAAAAGGAACTGAAAATTATGGTATGTCATTTTGCCTGCATCAAACACCATTACTGCCGGCAAAGTGTAGGGTTTCTATCCGGCTTATGTTTGCGAACGTAACTGTATTGTGAAAGTGATTTGATTTGCTGCATAATAAATCATCAATTGATCGCAATTCGAGCACGGAATCCTTAATCATTCTGGATTTTCATGCGATTTATAAAGTAGCCACCTGAGGGCTTGTATTTTCATCCATTCATCCAACCAGTCCTTGATCTGATACGCATTATGCAACGTATCATTTGCGGCACTTCATCACGACTATCTTTCGCGTATGCTTGCACTACCTACTCAAATACTTATGATTACTTCCGATTCTACTTGACAGTTTTCAAGTTTTTCTGCCAAACCTAGGCCCAATACTTACTTTATACTTACTTGGAAATCGATATTTGTAATTGAGTGGAAACTAGGACGTTTCTTTAATTCAGCTACCAACCATGACTATTTTGACCAACTCTGCTACTGTATTTCGAGCGGTTATACTTGTGGCTTCTGTAGATAACTTTGATGCGTCCTGGGTAGGCGCATCTTACATGTACACGTGTCGATTCTGACGGACTACAACGCCAGGTGAATATAGGACCCGTATAAGTTACTGCATGTGTGATCAAAGTTAGTCAGATCCCCATCTAGAAACATTCCAATCCAATTACTTGATAAGATTTCTCCGCCTCGAGTAAACATGCGACGTAACGAAACCACCTCGCATGACGTCAAGTGAGGGTAATTATGCAATTATCGTCCGGAAGGGGATTATATATCCATCGATTTAGCGTTGGCAAGCTCCCGCAACAGCGCAGGTTGCCGATTAAACCCGGGGGACATGTTTTGTCCGGGTACACACTGTAAAAAATAAAGGTGTCCATAGACATGTTTACACCTGGTACCTCTTAATACATGTCCGTCATGTAAAACCATACGACAGGTTTAGTTCCACCTGTTGCCTAACATGTTTCTGCCCGTCATGTAATCTCGAAAACACGTCTGACCTGAGACTTCAATTGACCTTTCACCTTGGACCGACTGGCACAAAATCTGTAGCCAGGATATGAATTAAAACAAGCAATTCAGTGTTGGATCAAATGATGGTATATTGAGAACAAATGCATCAAAACAAGAAAAATTCTGAAATGGCGAGAGTTTCGGATAATACGTAATGAAATAAGAATTACTATAACGGCTAAAAATATTGACATGTCATGGCGCAATTAATTTACTACTAACAGCCACAGTATAAGTCGAAGAGTACCGAACGTTAAGAAGTTTTGGAACTTATGCAATGAAAGAAGAGTTATATACAACAATGGCTAAAAATATTGAGCCGTCATCAATGAATTAATTTACTACAAAAAGCCACAGTGTGAGCCGCAGAGTGCCTAACATTAAGAAGTTTTGGAACTTATGCAATGAATGAAAAATTCTTACAACAACGGCTAAAAATATTGGCCCCTCATAAATTAATTAATTTACTACAAAAAGCCACATTGTAAGCCCCAGAGAGCCTAACGTTAAGAAGTTTTGGAATTTATACAATGAAAGAAGAATTGTTACAACAACAGCTAAAAATATTGACCCGTCATCAATGAATTAATTTACTACAAAAAGCCACAGTGTAAGCCGCCTAGTACCTAATGTTTTGAAGTTTTGGACATATGTAATGAAACCAGAATTATAATAACGGCTAAAATCATTGACCCGTCCTCAATAAATTAATCAAATTAAATTACAATGAACAGCCACAGTCAGCCACACCTAAAGTTAGAAAGTTTCGAAACGTATGTAATGAAACAAGAATTAATATACCGGCTTGAAACATTGACCGGTCCTCGATTAATTAAGTTATTACAAATTGTCACAGTTAAAGGCGCCGAGTACCTAATGCAATGACACAAGAATTATAACGGCTAAAAATATTGACCTGTCCTTGGTGAATTATTCAAATTAATTTACTACGAACAGCCAAAGTCTACCTAACGTTCGGAAGTTTCGAAGGAGAGTTCGTGACGAATGACCATGAATTAGAGGCTGATGGAGCGAACTTGATGTTGAACAGCCAGTATATTGCCAGTATTATGGCCATAGCATGATGGAAGCTTCTGACCCCTTTGATAACTTTGCCATAGAAGAGAACTTTCCATTCATTCAGGATCGTATTGTACTTGATCGTCGGATATAATTCTTTGGCTCCTGATAAATCAAAATGATATTAGCTTAGTACTATCGATGTGGTCTGAGATTAAGAATTGAGTTGAGTATGAGGCCTAATAATAGGGTTACCATGCGTCCTCTTTCAATAGGATTTGTCCTCTTTCTTGACTTTTTTAAAAGTGTCCTCGGAGGACGCCCTTTTGTCCTCTTTTTTGAGATTTTGTCCTCTTTTTTGAAAATTTAGGTCACATTTAGAGCGAAATGCGAGTGATATGCCGTAAATTAGCACAGAAGTGACTCTATTGCGGGTATTTCGGAGTGAAAAACGGTGATTGGAGCTCTGAGCGAAAAGTTGACCTTTTTTAAAAATTTCCAGTCAACCGGTCACAAAGTGGGCAAAATTCACCGATTTTTTAGAATTCTTCTCCGGTTTTGCAAGTCTCAAATTTCTGAAAAAGTGTCCTCTTTTTAGATTTCCAAAATATGGTAAGCCTACCTAATAAGTCATTACTGCGCGAGTCGGGGTCATGCAAAGAGGTAAGAAAACGATCGTACGTGATGGTGCTTTCAAGGATATCGAGCGAGCATAATGGTACCCAGAGTGGAATGATTTTAGCATCAGTCGTAACACTGCAACTTTCTAAGTGAAATAGGAGGGGCCAATATTGGTTTCACATCATCTTCTTTGATTGGACGCCATATACTACTGACAATTTCACCATAGTGTCCTACAGTAGCATGGACACGGGAAAATCTCGTTACTCACTGATATTGGATTACATCATTCTTTCGATTTACAGTGACCTTTCGAGATACCAATTTTTATCAAATACAGTGTTAATACAGCAATACAGTGTTAATAGTGCCATAAATTGCCTTTTTTGTATGATGTGAATGATGTAGCCTGATGGCAGTGAGCCATGCGATTTGCTTGTGTCCACAACACAGTGACATAATGCTTACACATACACCAAACAACTTACTTTGTCAACAAACAGGAAGCTGCCATAGTTGTCATTGAAGAATTGAAGATCGTTGGGATCCCGACCATCCACCCCAGTTTTTGACGACCTGAACGAGAAGTGTCAGATATCAACTCAATGTATGTTTTGACGCGACTGCGACGTCGTAAAGTAAATCAGCGACTTTGAAGCCTTGCGCGGGCCCCTCTAATGTTGATAGAGATTTTCAGTCATCAGACAGGAGGTAACACGGTTGGGCAAGGGTGAAAACATGACATATATTACTACGCAGCAAATTCGATGACAATTATGTTACGACAACCAAGTGTGCAGTCATGTCCTGCAAGGAGTTGCAGGTCGCCTTTGTATACCTCTGGGCTCATTTGACAAGGATTATTCCAAGCTTGGACATATGAATATCAAGGTTGCAGCGAGGCTGCGTACATCGCGTTGTGCAAAGGTTTCACTGCTGACAATATTTCTGCGAGTACTAATAAATATTATAATCAATTTCTAGAATCGCCTTGCAGCCCGAGGGTTGGTCGCCCTTATATCTAAGGAAGAAATGTCTACGTCTGGAAGTATGTGCGATTAAAAAATTCAAGAAAACTAAATCTGCCCAAAAAGAACAATGTATGTTAATTTAAAAAGTATTTTTAGGTCACCGACGAGTTTTATACATTTTGAAAACTGACTTCACTTTTTGCTAACCCATGGTAATAATTAGGGCCATTCAAAGCCATATTTTGTTCTATGCATCAGCAAGTCGTGAAATCAATTTCAACACAAAACCGTATCCCTTTGAGCTATATTAAAGCTATGAAGTCACATTTTCCTGATTAGGTCATAAAGCTCAAAATTTACATTAAGAAGCGATTGGACAAAAACGAGGTTTAACAAATAATGGAGCTGCAAATACAAGACATTTCACCAGCGCTTTATGCACCCCTGCAGAAGTGACATCAGCGTCTGTGGAGCTCTCACTTTCCTTACCAAAGTCATTTTACGTCCGAATCGTAACTTCAAAGACTTTAACATTTCACACTACTACTGTACTGCAACAGTGATTTAGAATAAAAAATGGACGTGTATAACTGTTGTTGCATAGGTTTTACTCTTTAGTTCCGTCAGTGCCGATATTTGCATGTAAAAATACACCATTTTCACATAAATTCATATTTTCCAAAAAATAAAGTCATATTATTGATTTTCTAAGGTCATATAAAAATGGCCCTAGTTATAATATATGTGTCATTTGTTGTGTCATGAAAAATGATTGCGCATGCCACAAATGCCGAGGGATTGTGCCGTCAGTGACTTGATCATAACACTGCTTTATACCTACGGTACCCAATGCGCATCGATCAAGATCGGGTAAATCTCCAGCAGACTGTGTTGACATCCCATTCAGAATGGCCTCGCGACGCGATTCGAATGTTCTTTTCATCCTATCCAGAATCGTTTCCTTGTGAGGTATTCTCCACTTGCCTCTTATTGCGTTTTGATGTATCTCGATGCTGCGCTCGTCGTCTGTGGAGAGTATACATGTTGACTCTGTAGGACAAAATAGATCCTAATCAAAACATGACCGTTTATCGGTGCAAGGTGCTACTTCTTGCCAATGTTCCTTCTAAGCTGCTCGCATGCGCACAGACACGAGAAAAATTAGACGTAACATTGTCTGTTGGCGTTATCAGTATCATATCAAAATATTCATATTGAAGATATCTAGATCAAGAAAGCAAGATACTAAAATGCTCACATTGGATGTTGTGACTCGAGAATTCTTGCAGCGTTGACTGGATTTTTCCACAAGCTGCTGAGATTTCCGTTTGCCGCAGCGTCCATGCTTCTGCTATTCCAAGTTTAAGACGAGAACTTCTTTTTCATGGTGTCTTCTCCATTCCCTCAACTTGTTGTAGAGCTTGTCTTTCCATGATCCCTGCAATGTGGCATAGTTGAAGAAAGGTTTGGATTAAGTTTGGACAAACTTCTGAGATGTGTGTCACCAACATTGAAAAATTGGAATGTAATGCCGCCCCTGCTGTATGATATTACACATTGATAATAATCGTCAATAATTGGTGCATGCATTGCATACGTTGTAGGACTAGCCTATTGCATGAACGTGGTAAGGGGATGTCATTATCAGTGACTTCATCCCAACACTGCTTTATACCTGCCCAATGCGCATCGATCAACATCGGCTAAATCTCGAACAGACTTTGTGTTGATATCCCATTCAAAATGGCCTCATGACACGATTCAAATGTTCTTTTCATCCTAACCTGAATCTTCTCTTGTCACGCAGTCTTTTCGTCCACTTGACACTTATTGCTTTTTGCTGTACCTCGATGCTGCGCTCGTCTTCTGGAGAATATACCGATGCAGGTTGACTCTGTAATAAATATCTTCATTAAAGCCCAGCAAATTATCAGCTTGCCGGTAATAGCGAGTCAATTTATTGCAGAAAGAGCAAAAGTTTTTTTAGGCCTAACTATTTCGTAAGAACAGACAGTTCCGACCAGAAATGAAGATAAGCAGTAGCCTAAAATTCTAAGGTAATGGGGGAAAACAGGCAATTTACATATATACGAGATCACAATTTCATCAAAATTAAGATTTTTAGGGTTAAAAATGTCAAAATTGACAGAATATCAGATTTTATCGGTCAAAATCTTCGGTTTTTAGATAAAAATAAAATCACCCTAGGAGAACATCACATATTCGTTGAAGAAGTTCATATCAACATATTCCAACATATTCTATTCGGGAAACAAAAAAGTACTAACCTATGGTAGATTAGTAATCTATATAGACCAGGAATGGCCAACCTTTTCGGCTGAAGAGCCACATGCAATTGACGAACGAGTTCGCGGTCCACTAGCCACGCCAAGCAGATGAAATTTTCGAAATTTATAAATAAACAAGGTCAATAATATTATTACTCGAGTATTGCGGGTCTATTGTATACCGCCCGCTAGACTCAGTTTGCAAGGACACGACTATTTGGCGTCTGGCCACATCGATATCGCGATTTCACCATTGACGATCTTTATGCGAGCGCAAACGCGAAAAGACTTTCTTCCGTAATTGCGAATACAGTTAGACTCGATAGGATAAAATAGGCGTTTTTTTCGTTTTCAGATTGAGTCTAACTATATTAGCGATTACGAGACAAAGTGTCGTTCAACATATGCGACCTTCCGTTTGCACTGGCAGTCGACTATGAAACCTAGGCACGAAATGATTGACGCATGTTGCGGTCGCAGCTTTCAATATCGATATGTCCATGCGCCGAATAGCCCAGTCCTCGCAAACTTAGCCCAGCGATATACAGCAGGCCCGCAATATAATCAAGTGACAATATTATTGACCAATGAACTTCAAAATCGTGCGAAAATTAAACACGCAAAGCGTGAAAAAAAAATTTTACTGCTATTTTACTTTATTGTAATGTACGACGACTTACTGAAAAGGTGACTGGACCCTGGATCTGCCAATGCGTTGGAACTGATATTTTAGTCATCAAGATCCCAAGTGTCGCAGCAAGAATTGTAATTTTTTGCTGGCATTGCAAGTTCACAATCTGAGCAATTCATTTTCGATAATATAATAGGAAATTAGCTCACGGGTCACGCAAAACCCTCTCGCTGGCCATATTTGGCCCACGGGTTGGTCACCCCTGATATAGACAGGCCAATGCGATCATTTCAGAGCCGGAGCAGCAGCTAGAGCAGGAGCAGTTTAAATTTGCGGCTGCTCTAAAGCCCTGCATAACACGGCGTGATTTTGGCTAAAAATCTATATTCGTTTCTATTACAGATATCGAACAAGACAAGATAATTTTAGTACAGTATGATTACCATGATCATCGCTTTATGATGATAATTCTGTTGACATGCATAGAATATAATTACTCACTTCCATCGTCAAACCAGTCATATTGTCCCAGATCTTTGGCAGACAATTCATAGAAATCGCCGTTCAATTCAAGCGACTTGTCGTAATATTCCGTAGTGAATTTTCTGTCCTAGATGGTACTACGAACTGCACATCTCACAACATCATAAATCTCAGATAGGTGATCAACTGTGATCACCTTTCTAATATTACCATGGATGATCAGCATTTTCATATTTAATAGCACAAGAGTAATAAATCGCTAACCAGTCTGATGAATCTGAAAAATAGAACGTCATGTTCAAAATTACGCAATTTTAATTACCGGAACTTTTCTCTATCGGCATGTAGTTCACTATTAAACTTCGAAACATATTCTATGATGCAGTCTAATGTAGCGATCTCACCATCAATGTTCCCTCTAAGCTGCGCACATGCACAAATGCGCAGTGCTAACACGGTCTCTGCGCACAAAAAATCCGATATGATGACCTTATTTTTAGTCTTTACGCACTGTTGTCCAAGGGTCTGCGCAGTGAGTTCGTGAGTGTGCGCAGACTCGTCAAAAATTAGAGGGAACATTGCTCACCATACTGTAATTTACCAATACAGTATACCGGTAAATTATGGAGTCTCTGGTAAAATATTTCACCAGGTTGTAAAACACAAAGGAAACCGGTTTCTGTCATAGCCTCACAGGAATAATAGTGTAAATATCGCCCAAAGCCTGACTTGAGGATACCACAAATGTGACAGTGCCCGTCAAAATCTTCATAGAAAAATATTTTACCATCTTGATCCTGATTGACAACATGAATTCTTTTTTGCCGTATTTGTCACATAATTTTACAGAGCAAACTTGTCCCTCCATATCTTGCATTCGACAAAATGCAACATATTGGCATGGTATACACATCCTCCTAATATATCAACTGGCTCAACTTTCTTAGTTTCATTATTTACATAGTTAAGCTAAGACATTCCCCAACATGATATACTGTAATCGACTGGTTACCGTATGCACTCTGAAGCTATATATGGTAAGTGCTAAACGATATGCTGCCTCCACACGCCACACGTTACCGTACTGCAGTTAAATGCAGCACACCAACTATGCACACCCCGTAGGCGCGCATATGAATCGGAAACACTTTCCCCGATGAAAACTGATGTGAAATGCATCCTCTACTAACTGGACAAATACGATCAATAACCGTCAGCCGGTAATAAACTCTACACTCAGTTTCGCCAACTTTGCTGGCCGCGTAGTGATCGCCGATGGAAGTGGCTTCCCGGCACTGAAAGTTTTTCAAACCAATCGTAACGCATACGGCAATCACGTGAGCAGTGAAGTAGAACTTCCGTTTTTTTAACCAATCACGTCGGATCGTGAAATAGTGTGAGTGGTGAACTGAAATTATACCTCAGTTTTTCAACCAATCAAGACCAATACTCAAATGTCTTTTTTTTATAGATAACTAACCTACGCATAGATTCGCACCACCCATCATCACCCTTGCTCGTCGTGAGGAATTGACTACTGAAGTGCTCAGCAATCTGAACGCAGCATGATCGGTTATCAATAGCTGAAGACCCGAACCCTCAAATTAAATAAAGTTGATCTTATTTGAAAGCTACCGTCACGCTGATTCTGAAAATAATACATTAAAATTTCATTAGGACAATGGAACTAACCCGAAATAGCCTAAAAATCTGAAAATCGGCATCGTGCAGCGATGCAGCACAATCACCATAACAACGGCCTTTGCGTTGTTGCGATCGTTCAGAACAATGCCGATTTGCAGACTTTTGGGGTGCATTTCGAGGGGGTTCAATTGCCCCGATAAGATTTTAATGTATATTTCGGAATTAATGCGACAGTAGCCTATAAATAAGCTCAACTTTTTTTAATTTGAGTGCTCGGATCGTCAGCAATAGGATTAGCAATTATGTTGCGTTCCAATTGGTGCAATAAAATCCGAATCTGGTCCCACTGTATCAACATTGTGCAGAATCCCTGTCCCTGACACTCTTTCCGTGTCCGTCTGAAAATATACATTAAAATTTCAATAGGGCAATGGAATTACCCCGAAGTAGCCTTCAAAATCTGAAAATCAGCATTGTTCCAAACAATCGCAGCGACGCAGCCCTATAACGCGTGGTTCGGAACAATGCCGAATTTCATACTTTTGGGTGTATTTCGAAGGCGTTCCATTGCCCTGATTAGATTTTAATGCATATTTTCGGAATCAGTGCGACAGTAGCTTTCAAATCAGAGCAACGTTATTCCAATCTGAAACGCAACATGTTTTTTACATAACATGTTACGTTTCAGTTTTGAACTTGATTAATTGGAAAACACGTCGCGTTTTTGGTTTTAAACTTGTTTATTTCAAAAACACGTCGGCGTTTTCCGTCGTTTAACGTGTTTTTGGAAAAAACATGCAAAAAACACGTTAAATACACGGTTTATTTTTTACAGTGCAGATCTGATGAAATTACGGGATAATAAAAAATTGCGTGTAGTTACAGACCCAGTTACGGCGGCCGTAATTGGAATGTCTTTTATCTAGCGCGTAATTCAACACCGTCCGTTCGATCATTCTAGAACGCGCCGGCCTGTTTCGACTTTTCTCCGTCGTTGTTTGCCACTTACGCGCGATTACATGCATATTTTTATGCGCGAATTCATGGTCAAGTTACCGCTGTTTAGATGCTGATCATCGACAAGAAGCAACCGTACGTGGAGTTCGAATACTGGATTCCGAGGAATGAAAGCCAGGAGGGCGATGAATTTACGGCGGAGCTGAAGCGGCCCATGGTGGAGGTGTTTCGACTGGAGACCGAAGGTAAACGCGAACACTTTGTGCAGTGAACCACCCAGTTATGAGTAACCGAGGCCTATCACGTATAGGGTACATATCCGGGCATGGGATGGGGTCACTGAAAAGTGGCTGTTGGAACTCCACAACGGAAAGGAAACCAAGTCATAAGTCAGATAGGGGGTCGGTACAGACTTGTACAAACTTCAGAATTTTCAAAATTCAAAACTTGATCTAGAACTACTTACTTTTCAAAACTCGCATTTAGAACGAGAACTAACGACCTTTAAATATCCACAGCAAACTAAAACACAGCTTTTCTGGAGTCAATTCCATAGTAACTCATATACGTTTGGAGTTTGAAATGGGATGGGTTTCGACTCCGAAAATCCACCTCCTGGCTACGCCGACATTACTGGTGATAGCAATGGCTGCAAGAACATCAAAACATCCGAACACCAGTATTACGATTCACGCCAAACGACGAAACGTGTCTATATAGTTTTACAGCAGAACTATAACTACTCAAAACAATTAGTTAGTTGACCGTCAACTATTATTATATTGGTAGTTTCTATACAAGTCTGTGAGAGTAACGAAGTGCTTCAATTATTCGGAGTCCTGGAATAGGTTCCATATATACTTCCGTCACTTGCTCGAGCGATAAATAGTGATGCCTTTGAAGCTATATAAACTTTTTACATTGTACATTTTAAAATTAGAAACTATGAGTAGAATTGCTGTAACAGCCGGATGACGTAACCCAAATGCAGTAGAAGTTCGTTTTCAACGTCGTTAGTGATCCTACGTTTGTCGTGAAGGTGTATAGATCTTGATATGTTGAAAGGTGTCAGCAGCGATTAGCTTGACAAAAGCCTCAACTGTTCAGCAGTTTCCTACCCCCACGAATGCAGACAATTCGGAGCCTGCTGAGAAAATGTATGAAGTATAGTAACATGAGAGCAAGTTCACTATGGTTGGCTATAGGTCATGGCGTTACGGTCCTGTAATCCGATTATTTCAGTCTCTATTCGATTAACGGCGTCATTCTCTATCAGAGTGATGATAGCTGAACCATTTCAGATGACTTCATGGATCAAATCCTCGCCGCCGGCCTGGATCCACACGCCGTTGTCGTGCCAACGGCTGCCAACACTACTACCGTGCCGCCTACTACACTACCTGCTGTAACTACTAATACGTCGCCTCCAAGAAGAAAACCCGCCAAGTCGTATAAGGTTCGCGAAACTTCCTACTTTCATAGATATCGCGATCGCATGGCTTTGATTTCGTACATGCACGAACCCTCTCGGTATCAATTGAGGTATAAAGTACCATACCCGCAAACGGATCCCCTCAGGTCTTGATTTAAAGCCACACGATTACCCGTTTATTTTTCGTATCGGTGATATCAAAATATTCCTGCTCTTGATGAGATACATCGAGAGTTATCATGACACGCCCTAAATTTGCACTGCTTTTTGAATCCAGTGATGCGTGTACAAAACGTACAGTCAAGCAATGTACTATTGTACTGCTATATATTTCGCGAGATATGCGGGCTTCGTATTTCCTTAAACCAATCCCTACTCCGCTGAGAAAACCTTCAATATTTTATTCACCTTCAAACCCAAAGTTACGTTCTCACCCTTCTTAATTTGATTTCAGAAATCGAGAAAATCAAATGCTTCGTGCATGGCCTGTCGAAGAGGCCCTAATAGAAAACAACAGTTCTGCGATAATGATTTCGGTGAGTTATTGTCTGTTGACAATCTGTTGTAGAATCTCGTTCGGATTCATGTTGCTTTTACGGGATCCATTGATCGCTATTCGTTTACAGCCATTTTGCCCATTTTCATGAGTGGATCTAACCTCTTTTTCTATATTCAATATAGTCTGCGTGGTAGGGCAGCACCTATTTATGAATATTTCCCGAGTATAATTATGTAATTATGGTCGGGTAATGAATAGGCCAATTTATCTTTTCATTTCACATTTTGCCTATCAACGGTATGGGCAGTCTTAATGGTCATAGAGTTTCAAATTTTACTTCTGGCGATAAATTCGTCACTACCTGTTTATTGTAGCGTGGGTAGATACAATATGTCTATAGTTACCAAATACAAACTACAAGCAATCGCGATTAATCGCACCCGAGGCGTGATCAAGTAGATGTTTTAATATGCTTGGTGTAGCTCACCACCGAAGACACAATCCTGTTAAGTACCTCGTTCATAAAATACGCCTTGATCTTACAAGCCGAAGTGTATTTAATTCTTGAAGCGGTGTTGTAATTCGAAAGGAATCCGAGACATTTTTCAAGTACGCGTCGCGACTTCATGCCAGCGTTTGTGCAATTCACTGTTCGATGTTTTTTTATCACGAAGTAATCGACCTCGGATTGTTTTCGTCGGTGACGTGCTGTTGTTTATCTGATTGGTAATCCTTTGTTAGGACGAGCAAATAATCAGCTTATTTTAGAAGTAGCGATTTTTCTATGATTACCGCTAATTCTTCTACGATCCGTGCAGATATTTTCATTACTGACGGGATCAAGTCCTTTTTGCAAGGCTTCGTTCGCTTGGCGTGTATATGTTTTTTTACATATCTAATATATGAAAAAACTCTCGGAGTAACAGAACTTCACTTGTAAATTCCACTATACGGTACCCGGCCTGCGTCCACGTTATTCACTGCAGCGTATATTCCAGATAAGGCGATTTGTTCAAGAATTTTGAATATTGTTAGAACAAGCGTGGTTGGACCAAGTGGTGGACAGTACATATGTAGATCGGTTGCCCGACATTTGAGCATGCGATACGGTGAAAAACAAATGTTGAGCATGCGACACTTTAACACTCATGCTTACTTTATGCTTATGTGCCCCCATGCTGAAGTGTCGTATGCCGGTTTGCCTTAGTTTATAGTTATGTAGATCACTTATAATGATCGAAGTCATGAGAAATTGGCATAATACAATAAGTGTAACGGGTTTCGTCTGCGGATATACATATCTCAAATCACACACTTACGAAATTCAGTGCCACCATTTTCATAGCAATACATTTTTCATATTACCTATGCGTCTGTAGTCTGTACCACATAAAGTGCCTGACTGATCGCAATGAGCAAGTGTGGAATTATTTTTCGGGCATGGCAGACCTTAGCGTGTTCAGATTTAGTTCATGACTTTAATGGCAAATACACATCCGTGAGAACATCGCATTAAGTACGATTGTGTAATGTGTGTGTCGCGGTTATTAACAGCGTGCCTTCGCAACAGACCGCAAACATTTCGTTGCGAACCGGCGCTCTGGTTATGAGAATATGTCTTTGAGGATTCCCGGTGGACAACGTAATACAGTAGCGAGATATACCGATTATCGATCAACATATACTTTCCCAATGTGATTATATTGGGGTGTGTCCTTGAGGTGTGCTATCATCTATTACCTAAATATATACACGCGGGGGCATATTAGTCGCACTGTTCAGCGTGTATGAACACCGTGTTTGATAAACACGCACAATCACACATCTGCTAGCAAGATCGTCGATGGAGGCTGTGTAGTGTGTAGTAATCCGTGATAGTCTCCACTATCGCATACTCGGATGCACTTGCACAATAATGCGGGATCCACTTGCACAATAATGCGGGATCCACACGATACATAGTAAACGGTATGCGGATACCGTGAACTCCGTTACGATGCACAAAAACACATTCCCAAGGCAGGGTGTGCAAACACCGAAACAATGAGAATTCACCGTACCTGTCTCCCTACCGCAGATTCTTTAATTTCCAAAATATGTTGTTTCGTACACTTGCCGAGAATTCCCCGCCGTATCGTTTTGCTTGCCTATGGTTATTCGTAGATTTATTTTCGTGAATTCTGAAAGCTTTCGACAGACATCAAGTCTAAATTGTCATGCGCCATTTAGACAATATTTACTTTAGTGGGCGTGTGAAACCGCCTTCATACTGAAAACTCGTTTGCGAAACTCGTTTGCTGGTCCAAGGCATTTTCAACATTCCAATATTGTGCAATTTTTGATCAATTCACGTTCACGTGTATTACGGTTTCTCGTTGAGGCCATATGCGGTGTAATAACAAACCGGAAACTAGACCATATCTTTAACCACGATTATTCCACATAATTCAACATGACATTCCACATGAATGTAATTCGTAAATAGAGGCTAAAACGTACACTATTTGTAATGTACTTTTATTGGACTAACGGAAATGTTATCTTACGAGTTGTGATGTATAAATAACCTATCTGCTGTGTGAAGGTATTTTGGCAATAGTTCATAATATCACTAATTTTTAGGAAGATAACTCTATGCTACTTATAGACAAACAATATTATCTATGCCTGCAATTGACATTTGGCGATAAGAATTATTATACTTCTAGAAGAACGCCAACACACGGCATCCGTCATTATGTGTTAGGAGCTGGACAGTTGACTCTCGGGTATATTTTCGATGCACACGATTTGTATTTATTATATTGCTATAATGTAAATATATTCATTAATGCTGATTATTTTGTTACGCGTTTAAATATTACCAAATTAAAATATAAGGTCAGTATATGTTATTAGTATTTTCGGTCACACTTCAGGCGTGTTGATGTAGGTGATAATTGTTGGTAATAATCCAGAATTCCTCTGCTATGAAACACCTTCGTAGCGTGACCTATGTTTGGTATTGGTTCATACAGCGTAAATGCCTATGTCATACAAATGAGATGCATGGATATAATCTTCCTTTCATGTTTGTCATCGCGCAATCCGATCAGGAAATGTGTCGGTGCGTTCCGCGTCAGCTTAAACCCTTACTGAGTGCTGGTACGTGTCCGTCTACACAATTGAATCTGAATTCTGTTACAGCTTTTCACGTACGGGTGCTCTCCCGACGGCCCGCAATGCGGAGATCGTATGCGCGGTACACGGTGGAAATCCTACATAGTTACAGGAGTAATGTCAAAGTGCTTCGGAGAGAATATATGTGGGTGTCGCGGACTTGCTGCCCACGGCTGCGGCCTTACAAACATTATCTTCTTATGGGACGCGCGGCGAAGGTCGCATCAAACGTGAGTTGAATTTGTAAACTTTGCATCGACAGCGTTGACATAACGCGTAAATATAATTCCGGAATACGGTCGATGTCGGAGTACATATTTATCTGCATTTATCGCTTGAAGTCTGCATTTCCATAACGCAGGGTTTCAAAGCTGTATTTCCCTAGACTTAGACACCTTCTTAATCCATTATGTAGTTTCTTCGAGTTAAAATCGTCACACGAGCCACGGGAAAGTTGTAGGCCTACTAGTTCTGCCAGATATCCATCACGGTAATTAGTTTCGAAAACTGCACGTCTGTAAGCTACACGTACCAGTAAAACCAGTGATTTTTTGTCAGTCATGGAAAGACACTTTGTCATTAATGTGATGCTTGTTCCTCAGCGAAAACAAGTCTATGCACATCATTTGACTATTCTCAACGCTATTTTTAAGCTATGCTCTGAGTATTATACTTACATTTTATCCCGTTTAGCGTGGTCAACTCTCCTCGGCTACTTTGTTTTCTTAAACGATACAAGTTTGACATTGCACTGACAATGCTCACTGTTTCAGGCCGTGGTAACCGACGCGAAGCGAAAAATATACAAGTCGCCTTTCGTAGTGAATCAAATCACCTATTGGTACTCGTGGTTCAAGCAACACTATAAAATGAGCAGGATGACCAGGAGATTGAACTGCAGAAGATACAAGTATTACATGGCGAGAATTCACAGGAGGCGGGCGATGAGAACGCAGCGATAAAGCGAACGGGCATTCGACATGCCGACGGTGTCCAGCGTTAGCTATACGCATACGACGTTCTGTCACTTCTCAAAGCTACCGCGCCAAAGCGACCGTGTCAAATGCGCGTTTGTGTAACACTCAGTTGTCTTCAATGCAGCTACTAAGCTTACGGTAGCATAGAATAGCATAGGCGTACAAGTGCACATTGTGCAATGTGCATGCTAATTTAGCATCGCCGTACGAGTGTATTATACGTCGACGCGGTATCGTATCGATATTTCTTCTCACTGCCGGAAAAATTTGACCATGCAGACCTCGCCTTCGTTTTCGATATATTCGTAAATCCACGTTGATCAAAAGAAGCCGACACATGCCAAAGCCTGGTCCTATTTATCTTCATTTTGCAACCACGCGTGAAATCAAAATAGATAATAACATGTCTACGTTACTGGGGCTCACTTTTTTTAACGAAATAAAAGCGGGATCGTTGCGTATCAGCGGTCAGTCGCAGACTACATGACGTCGAAAGTATTTACCTGATGTTTCCTGCGACTTTATATATCTATTTTTATTGCTTTTTACGGTTTCGTAGGCCGTGTTTAAAGTGGCTATGAACGCGGCTCATTTGCGTTGATGTTCGTATATTCCCAGTGCATAATAATTCAAGTCCGTTTTTGCAGCCTCAACGATTTTGCAGCAGAAGATATACTCTTAGGGTCAATCTAGTAGTATTACTGTCCCGTGGTGCAAGAAACGAGTTGTTGTAATACGGCAGCAATACCATGTCCGTTCTCAATCTGTGAATGTCTACCGATTTTCGTATTGACGGCGGCCATAGCCGATCTGGTAAAATATCGTCCGCATATATTTCCACAACCACTTTGTTATTTGAGAACGTTATTGTCATCTTCAATGCGTGTTCAACCTATTGTATAAAATATTTCTCAAGTATTTTATCAACGCTTCACCCAAATACATCGGGACTGAACACATGTGACTTTTTATATGCTTATATGTGAAAGTCTAGTGGCTCATAGATATTTCATTCGCTGATGTACGCCACTCGATATGGTGTTCCTAACATGCGTATTGATACGCAGCTTTTGAATATCTTTGGAGACGGAATGGTGGATGAAGATTTGTGTAATAGGGTTTTGTCTGGTATCGACAAGACATCACATTTTATGCGGACACCTAGTAGGGCCTATGGGCTATGGGCATTCATAGCATTATCGCAAACACATTACTGTTCGATTGTATGTCTTATCTCTCTAGTTTGTACTGTATCATTATGAACGAATTCTATCAAGCGGGCTATCTTCCATTCCAGCCTTTGTTGCCATTTTCGGTCGAAAATAAACTATGCACCTTCATTCTTGTATGCGTTGAAGACTGCTGAGAGTTGCAATGGAAGGATGCCAAAATAAGATCATTGACAGCCTAGCCCGTGTTGCTGTCCATACTATAACGGTTTAGGCAACGGCTGTCATACAAAGCATTTTAATCGCTGTTGTGGCATATCCTCGCTTTTGTATTTCTGTAGTGGCATGGCACCCTGGTAACATATCTTTCAGTGATGTTGTATTGGTTTATATAAGAGGGTTTTGTAGGGTTCTATGTTTCTTCAATTTTGAAATATTTGGATTGGATGAGATAGTATTGATTGTATGATTTTCACATCACCTCATATCGTAATGACTACAATGGGCAGTCATTTTCAGCATACATCTGGGTTATGACAGGGGTGTCAAACATACTGCGCGCGGGCCTCATCCAGCCCGCCAGACGATTTCATCCGGCCCACAAGGCAAATCTGAGTAGATCCAGTATATTTCAAACAAATGCTTAGATTTTTAGTAAGAAATACTTCCATTATATAATCCCGCAATCGAGTAAATGTCGAGTCTGTTCATTGTACGTGGTAGGCGACATTATGACCATCAGACAGAGGACTTGTGGTTTCACTCTAGTTGCTATTTGGAACAAATCGTTGACACCCAATTCCGAGAAGGCATAAAAGTGCACGCACTGAGTGTTCCGGACTAATGGACCAAAGCCTAATTATTTACAGAGGCGAAAACACCTATGCGAAACCGTTATATGCAAAATACATATAGAAAATTATATAGTTGCCCGGCAGAATAAATCTGTTGTCGCACTGCTGTATAAATTCTCTATCAAAAGGTCCCGGCCTCCACAGAAACCCGAATCGCGATTTAAAGATATATGTCGTTATTCAAATGACCGATCATCGTATTTCTTTTGGCAATTCTGTTGTTTGCGAATAAAGGGGTTGCTGGAATTGAACAACTATGGTCCGTGATATAATGTAATATAACATAGGCTTGATAATAAAGTATTCAATGAAAAACAAGGGCATGGATTTTGAGGTAACATGTTGGTCCGGCCCGCGGGCGATCTGAAGGTTTAAATCTGGCCCCCGACGCAAGTTGAGTTTGACACCCCTGGGTTGGGGCCAATACGAGTTGCGTCGAAAATACCTCGCCGGTGACAGTGTAATCTAACATCTATATAGGTGTAATCACGTGACCGCAAAATTCCATGCAGTAGTGCAATTTGTCACTATGTATAATTCTCTTCATGTATTCACTCTGCGTTGGTCAACTGAGCCATCAGACCTGGTGCTAGCAAAGGTTTGACCGCATATTCTCTTATCTGTAGATGGAGCTTTGTCATTTAGGATGGGGAAAGGGAGATAAATTACGCTGTATAAACCCCGGAAAAATTTAGATTTTGATTTAGCATTTCTTTTTGACAAGCCTCTCTCTTGAATTTAAATATCCATCCATTTGCTGGCATTTTTTCAAGGGCATCCCAAAAATAATTAAAATGCATTGCTTGTGATTAGAAATAGATACGGTGACGTCAGCAGCACAAGTGCGTGATATAGTTTTCGAAGGATTTTAGGGACTATAAGGCACAAATGAGTTCAAGGACCTCTTATATCGTTTTTATTATCCCCATCATCTCTCTCCTGAGCTAATTGCTTACAAAAAGTGAAAACCTATTGTGATGTTGAGAGTGATAATGAGTAGTTACTACAGCACAGAAATTACTTATGATTACACATGTATATTGTATATGTCTGGGGTGAAGTAGCAACAAACTAAATTGGCAAAGGTACTGTGCTGACTCGTTCGTCTCTGCTTTTTGCAGATCTCCTGATTGCAAACCGTCGCGTCACATCGTTTGTTTAAAATTAAGCCGTGCCAATCGCTAACAACCCAGCTGGAAACCAGGCAAAATTACCCTATCTCCATGTGGCGATCTAGGATTGTTAGACAGTAATTGTTGGCCGGAATTTAGAGTATGTGTTTAGGTTCTGGTAATTATCAGTCCGAGAAACCGATTTGTGATATGTGCCTACATTGATACATGTTATTTTGACTAATTTACGACTCTGACGGAATGATTGGTTAAAGCACAATCCATCAAACATCAGCATCGGAGTAAATCCTATGATTTTCGAGGAATTCTTTTTGAGTTCAAGGGATATCATTTGGTGGTGGTATAAATTAGTACATCTGTACAGTATATTAACATTTAGACTGATGAAATTTCAAATCGGCTTCATATCAACAGCTTTCATATGTCAGAGACTTTTTTATTATAGTATGATAGGCTGATATCGGTTAATCTGATGGGTATCTTGGACCTCGATAATACAAATGTTGTTTCACTTTCAGCTGCTCTAGAAATGGGCTTTCGGGTCGGTGTTGTCCCTTGATATTGATATTCAAATCGAAAGTCAAGTCTAGTCAGTATAGCATTCAAATCTCAGTACGTGGAAATTCCGTAGTAGGCCGTCAGAGTATACTGCACAGAACAGTCGTTCTCAGGTACCAGTATTGTATATGCCGCACTAAATGGATAGTTCGATTTACGTAACATTTTCGGATTTAGTGCAATTAATATATTATTCAAATACATTTTGAGCGGTCCGCGCGATCTTTGTATATTTTTAAGTCCACTTCGATCGCTACTAGCCAAGAAGCGTCCGGCGCAGACATGACCTGACCATAAAAAATTGCCATTGGGCATCAATGCAAGAGGAGGAATTTCAGTGGGATCAATCACGCCGAATCAATTCTTTTCGTAATACATTTATTGGAGCTGTAAAGAGTGGAGCTTAATACAAGTAATTGTCGCCATTTATTCCCCAGGAAACAAATGGCGTTACATTTAAAATGCATTTTTTCGATGAGTGAGGCGTGGGTTGCGAGAAGGGCTGGGCAAAATCGAGTACCTGAGCGATTCGATTTTGAATCACGAAATATACTTAAAGTCGAGTATTCGAGTATCACTCTTTATGACCTCATAACAGAATGTTATAAGTCAAAGTTGAAATATGTACCTTTCATGCCACCACACACAATATAATGACTAGGGCGGGGGTCACCAACTCGCGGCCCGCGGGCCGCATGCGGCGGTCAACTGAATTTTTTTTCGCGCTCGGCGCGATTTACCTCGAATTCATAGTTATAGCTATTGCTCTGTGCATCTGTATAGTCCCAAATTCATATTATAGAATTTTCTCATCAACATTCATAATCATCCATGCCATTAAACTATCCGTTGGGATTGCTAGCATTATGGATGTATTTTGTGATATGACGATAAGGGGGGAGCGTCATTTTTCAGTATCGTAAAGGGGGGCATGTCTAAAAAGGTTTGAGAGCCACTGGCTTACGGCCTCCCCAAAAGATCAAGCTTTACGTGGAGATGGTCTTTCAGCTATTAACGTATCTCGCTAGCCTCAAAAAGCGTTTCCATGTATCATGCACAGCTCAGAATTCAAAATAACACGAAATTGATGACAGTGATCTTTTGTTGTATTTTTATTCCTTTAACAAAATATTAATTCTTTTGTGGTCACTATGCCCATCGCCTATGTTAGGTAGCACAGCGTGGTACTGACGTAGAGTTTTAAAACGTCGTTGCCTGCTTTATATCGATATTGAATTCATGCGGCCCGCGGCCGCTAAGAAATTTGAAAAGTGGCCCGCGACCCGTTTTGAGTTGACGACCCTTGGACTAGGGCAAGTTTTTGTTGCAGTTAAATCCGTGAAAAGTTGCATTTATTTTTGACAAAAGTTGCACTAAAAGACCACAGTTTGCTCGGTTGACTAAAAAAATGGTCAACTTCCCAGCTCCACTAAAAAAAAGGTCAACTTTCCAGCTCAGCTCCCGAAATGCCCGTAAGAGCGTTACTTCAGTGCTGATTTACGGTATTTCAGTCGAATTTGGCCGTGTATTTCACCAAAATCAAAAATACTTTCATGGAAAATCGAAAAAGTTGCAAAATGTTGCAAAAAGTTGCATAAAAAATGGACAAAAGTTGCACTATAGGATTCCTTCCAACAGCTTAAAACAGCATTCTACATATCTTACGAGTATTTAGGGAGCTGCCGGGAGCTGTAAAAAAAATTGCAAAAGTTTCAAAACCTTGCCTTAATATTGTGGGATGATCATGACTTGGGAAATGTGTTATTTCCAGTAACGTTCGTAGCTCTTAACCTAACGTTTCGTTTGGTGCAGAGCCGGCCAACCCGTGGCCCGCGGGCCACATGTGGACCGCGAGAAGGTTTTGAGTGGCCCGCGAGGTAATTTCTGAAATTAATAATATTATCAAAAATGGATTGCACAGATTGTGAACTTGCAAGGCCGACCAAAAATTCGATTAGTCTGGACGCAACACTAAAGATGTGATGACTAAAATATCAGTTCCGACGCATTGGCAGATCCATGAGCCAGTCAAATTTTGGTAGATCTCCGTACACTACAATAAAGTAGAATAATTTGCGATAGATTTATTTCTACACGCTTCGCGCAACATGTTGTCACTCGACTTCTTGCTTTTAATTTTGTTACCCCTTTGTAAAAAATTAGAGAACGCCAAATGTATCAGAGTCTAACTATATTCGCGATTACGAGAGAAAGTGTCGTTCAACATATGCGACCTTGCTTTTGCGCTCGCAGAAAGACCGTCGACTATGAAACCTAGTCATAGAATGATTTCGATATCGATATGTCCATTGTCCATTGTTCAGGCGCCGAATAGTCCAGTCCTTGCAAACTGAGCCCAGCGATATACAGCGGGCCCGCAATAAAGTCAAGTGACAATATTATTGGCCTATGAACTTCGAGAAATTTTCGCGCTTCGCGCGGCTAGTGGCCCGCACAATAATCGTCAATCGAATGTGGCCCTTTGGCTGGAACGGTTGGTCACCCCTGGTTTGGTGCAATGCGGCCAAGCAAGGTTTCAAGGCTTCTACAGTGGACAATAGTATCGAATTAATATTCTCGTTGTTTAATCAACTTTATTCGAGTATACTTGAATCATTGTGCCCAGCCCTAGTTGCGAGACACAGACGCCTATAAACCGCAAATTTTGATCGCGCTGGCATCTCGCAAAACCACTGATATATAATATCCTGCATCAGGTCTCGTCATAGGTTAACCGCATACGTTCCTAAGATGCGGCACATAGCCGATTCTTTGCCGCGCCTAAATTTGTGGTTGTAGTTTTATTTAATGCATTGTTTGACCAGCTTATTTGTTGTTGGAATTAGTTTGAGTGTCTATACACCTCTCGTACAAGACTGGCGGATAAAGAGATGGCCCGGCTTTCATAGTAATTCTAATTCCGTGTACTGTACATAACCTGTCGTATTACAAGGCCTAATTGAGTTGCTGATATCGATGGTGTGACTTTAAAGTATGGATATGAGGCAACATTATTTCGTTGATTCCTGGGTTCATAGGTCTGTACTAGGGTTAGTTCGGATATCAATAATTTTCACTATCCGGATAACGGATATATCCGGATATTTTGGAATTTATCTAACCGGTTAACCGGATAATAACTGCTAAGTGAGACAATCGATTTCATTAGGTCTGCATGTAAAACGGATCTCAAAATCATTACACAGTGTTATTGTAGAGTAGGCCTACCTATATACGCGCGCAGTATGAGCGAATACGAGAAAAACCACGCAAATTTAATGTTCACTGCTTCTGCAATGCCCTCTTTATAAAGCACAGATGCATCAATTGTGGGATCCTGTAGCCGGGACCGGAATTTTGTAACAAAGAGTTCACGTTCATTGAATGCTTTTTCAGCTTCCACAGAAGTGGGCTGAATAGAAAGCAGCGCTTCGTAGAGAGTCAAAAGGTTGGCAGGTCGTACGCCGGAAACTTCAACGGCTTTACATCCTTATGTTTAGGTTTGCAGTACTAGAAGGACGACTAGCTGATACTGGAATTGATGCCGACATGATACCTCGCTCTAATTCACGTGATCAGGCACGCAGCCAGCCGAAAATGTAGGGGGATTGAAATAAAATCAGGGGGTTTCGATTTTTTTTTTCGAATTAATCATCAGCGGAAATCAATTATGCTTGCACGCACGCACATTTTTGCGAACATTCGATGTCATTCAGTTTCGCGGTGTCACTCTCAGAATCGCTAATTAGAATACACTTAACGGCATATCGTCAACAAGCCATCGAGAGATAGGAGCCAATGCATGCTGGGTCCGAGATGGTTAGGCCAGCGATTATATCGTTCGTAGGCCTATTGCAGATGCGATTGTGTAGGTCAACGATAATATCGTGAGCACCAAGCCAATGAAGATGCGATAGTGCAGGCCAGCGATGGAATAGTGTGTACACTGCACATGGCCTATTGCAGATGCGATTCTTCAATCCAGTGGAACTATCGGCTTGTTGAAGACGCGATAAATCAGGCCAGACACGATAGCCGAGCGCGCGGCAATCAATGACCTAATTTAACGATCTTCTCAGCAGGAGATCGCGTCACATTACATTGTGCAATGTGTACAGACGCATCTCGCTAACTGGCAACACGCTTCTCGTAAATCGGCCGCGCCAACACTGAATACGACTTATTGAAGCTTACTAAAACGTGTAAAATGCATTAGCAGCGATTCTTTTTTATCCGGTTAACCGGCAGAAAAATATCCGGATATCAGATAGTGAAAATACCTCCGGTTAACCGGTTAACCGGTTAACCGTTATCCGGATAATCCAACCCTAGTCTGTACAGTACATGATATCAAGTAAACTATGTATATTGTATATGCGGCATGTGTATTGGCATTTGGCATGCTTGCACCGATAAGCCATTTTTCAGTCAATAGCGGAGCGCAACTCTGCCATCTTTTTGGGACTGTGGGCATGGTAATACGTGCCTCCCAGATTTCACAAAGCACTTTAACTTTACAATCCAGTCGTACGGGTGACCACAGCACTTATTATACTATAATAAGGGTCAAGTATTGAAGACAGGGTCCACTGTCAACTGTCCACTGTCCTGCTGCAATATGCGTAGTGCGTACGGCGCACACCCTGCCTTCAATACGTCTTAACATCTCCTGACTCTCAATCATTCGCGAGTTCATGGCTTGCATAGATTTATTTTGAGGAAGGCCAGGAAACGTGAAAATGTCAGAAACATACCTGAAAGATCCACTAAACGAAAGAGTCGGCATGAAACATATGCAGTGATGTGCAATATATACAAGAAATAGGCGGAATAGAAGTAGCAAGTTGAAAGAACTAATTGAAAAACATATCTGACCTCCAAAGAGGCGGGCGTTGTGGCGGCATGTATATATACCCATTTTGTCGCTGAACCGAGCACATGCAGTCGCGTCATATATCTCCCAATTGGACATACCATCTATTAATCTAACACTGCACTCCACGAAATATCCGACAGCGAAATCAGACGCCCGTCGCATAATCAATCAATGTCACTCGACCGTATGAATGAGAGGTATCCAACGCAGTTCGTGCATTGTCGTTGCCTATGTATATATAACTATAGGATGGCAAGTCGCAATTGAAATTACAAATTATACGCAGACACATTACCTATAACATACGCCCTATATAATCACTAAGTCACATAGTCCAAGTGATAGAAATAAAGTTTCCCGGAGGACAAGTATGGTATATAGTATGGGTCCCTAACCTCAATCCACCACCAAACCAGTAATTACCACATTTTCAGAGCAAAAACAAGCTCAACCATCACAATAACTGAATATCTAATAACTAATTAAGTGCTATCATGTCTATAGTGTGTTGTATTTATGTCATTTTATCATTTTGACTACCGGTTACTGTATAAATCTTTCTTTTTTTAACAGAAAATAACGTTTCTAGATTTTTTTAAAAGGTTGAAAAAATAGGGCAGCTGCTGCTGAACTGCTGGATAGATGGTGACCACAGACAGAGCGGTTTTATAATCTCACTGTTCCTTGTGTTCAACAGCGAGAAACCGCGAGAAGAATTCTAGGCCTACGTCGGCAGGCTCAAGTCGCTGCGTGTGTCGATGGCTTCTGGTCTTCCCCAGGCAGACGCCTGCTTCTGTCTAGACTCCGGTCGTAGAGCGTGCCATCACTAGCGAGCGAAACGTTTTTTGCGCGGAAATCTCATGAGATAATCCCGGCTTGCATGTAGTTTCGAGAACGCCCATCAACCGACGTTCGTTCTTCTCCGACCGAACCTGGCAGGGACGTGTTTGTATCTTTTGCACCTCGCGCGGCGCGACAATTTCGCCATTCTGGAGTGCAGTTTGTGGGACAGGTTGCGGGAGATGCCGGTGTGGCCGATCAGAACGAATTCGCGGCGGTAACGGTCTGCGACTCGGTTCGATGCCTAGGAGAAAAGAAATGGTTAAGTTTTCCGGAATATTTTCAGCAATATTTTCAATATTTCGTGAAATCCCCCGGTCACTATGGTTGGCAGAGGTAGTCAGCAACGGAGTACTCCTAGTTTTGCGCCAAATTGCGCTTCCTACTCGAGATACTTTGTTCTTTGACGACATCCACACAAATACTACCACTCTTTTTTCTGGAAATACTACATGCTTTTTACACCTTGAATTTTGAAAACTATGAAGTAGTTTGAATCACTCGTATGCCTGTAAATAGTCGCGCTGTTTGTGGGAAATAGCCCGCTTATCACGGCCCAATATATTTTCGAAGATTGCAGCAATTTTTAGAGCCGTCAGTCATTTTGCGTTAGTCGCGGGCACGCATTTTCGATTTCGAAATTAACCGCCTCTGATTAACTGCTAATTGTATGCGCCCACTTAATCAAATCTACTTTTTTACGACGTTACTTCTGGAGAACACTGGTGTGAACAATATATTGCAGTCTCCTCCGCTTTCTCATTGACATATTAACGAATACGGTATTTTACGGTAAATACGTTGTTGCGAGTATAAACCAATTCGACCTATATACGAGTTGAAGATCACGCCGATAAGTGGTTCTAATATATTTTCTTGCACGGGTGATCGAGTGTTTGAACCGGTTTTACGCGGAAATATTGTTTTCCATATAGTCCGTGAACATTCTCAGCGGATTATACTTACAATTCCAGGGCGGCTGGCGATCGTTTTGGGTCGAGTGCGTCCCATGACAAAGTATACGTCGTTGGCTTGCAATTTGCCGTAACACGCACTGGGCATCAGGATGTATTCTCTTTGCGATAGTCTGATGTTTGTCTTGTATTTGTGAAGTATTTCGACTGGGTAGCGAATGTACCGGCCGAATGCCCTGTGCGGCCACGGAAGTATGCGAATTTCGACAGCTGAAACGAAGTATAGAGTCAGTGAAAACATTTGTTGGGAGATAGTGTATTTCATAAGACCGATCGAAGCGACGGTTTGTAATCAGGGTGCGTGATGATTTTATATTGAACTTGCATCTCGATTGGTGTTAGTTCCGGTGGGTTGCGCGTTTAAATATAGCTCGTGTTTATGCCGCAAAGTCAAAACCTATATACATTCGCGTTTTATGAAGATCCGTCCGACAGCGAAATGCCTCCTAATCTGTTGTTGAAACAAGATTTATATGATAACGGGAAACAATGCCAAAATTTAAAAAGCCCTATAAGCTACTTGCTCAATCCACATTACTGGCGAAGATGGATGCGGAATGGGTACAGAAATGCATTTTACATGTGAATGAAATGTATTGTAGGATACCAGGGATACGGCTATTGTCAACACCAATTATATCATTTCAAACTTCTATTTACCCTGCGTTTGAGACATGGACGACAAGAATGAGTTGTTTATCACAACTTTGTTGTAATGATCTAATCCCGCGTGCATAACTTATGATATCGGATTCAATAACACGATGTTACACTTTAGATTTCATGTAGATGGAATGGGAGATGGTAAACGATATGTTTTGTCACATAGTTAGATTCGGTATCATCAATTTTACTGTGAGCATACGATAAGCAAAGCTGATATGTTTGAGAGGAGCACTCGCTCGCGACTACGTTCTACCAACTGTTTTTGAATGGCGATTTCAAACGGGCATCTTCAAAGGCTTAATCCTGGCACTTTACCCTATTGAATTACGTTGTGTAAAGCTTCAGATACTGTACGAGTGTACGCCTGAAATTGATTTTGAGATCGCTATCACAAATCCATAAGATCCTGTGTAAATGTTTACGAGTTCATTTGAGAAATGACATTCATTCGCCCTCATTTTGAAGCCACGCTTGTTGAAGTTTTAATACGTTATCGGTGACAGGTAACAAGTCTCACATTGTGTCCGCTTATCTGATCGCATTGTGTACATCACACTGCGATTCATTAAACAGGTTCGCGCCAAGGTGGTGAATTGTATTTGTTGTCGCATCATTCTGACGATATAATGCGATTGACAGGGACTGTTTTGCAATGTAAGAGGGGCGGCTGGGAAAATTGACGATCAAATGGTGATGACCATCGTTTGGGTTGAGGCTCAGATTTGCAATGGTGAAACTTCGTCATGGTTTCATTAGCTCCGTTCACCGTCTTCTCGATGTGCCCGAAAGTGGAGCTAAACCACGAAATACCTACGTTATTTCACAGAACACAGCATAATTATAGTTCATTGGTTCGTGTGTGTGAATGTTACGGTTATGTACGTCGATATGCGATCACTGTTATATTAAGAAATATATGATGGAACAGTAAAACACTTACCGAAATCGCTTTCGCACAGAAGTTTCTTTTTCCCTCCGAGCTTCTTGCTGCACTGGGCCGGTCGGACGGAAGGTTTCGATTTTGCAGTCTGAAGATATGCGTCAACAGTCGGTTACAATCATGCGCACGCGGGGTCACATTAATCGAACCGTGAAAAGTTAGCTTTCGCATTCCAAGAACAGTATTGCTAGGGTATAATTTAGATGCTAAGCCGTGCATTTTGTGGCGTATACTTGTCATATTGAGGTTTGGCACGTTACATGGAAACTTAAATTGCCCTACCTCTTTCTCGAACGAACTTTGCACAGCTGTTGTCGTGGTAGTTTTTGTTGTTGTTGTAGTAGTAGAAGGAACAGTGGTTGTGGTAGCTTTCGTGGGCGCGGGGGTATTGTCCGTTAAATCCGGGACATCGAAGCCATGATCTTTGATAAGTTGTAGATAGTCTGGAAAGACGTGTGAAAATTGAGCGTTGCTGGAATGCGCTGTAGTTTGAAACGTTCAAATTCTCATACCTATTTGCGGGGCTAGTACCCGTCGGCCAGTTCCCAAAGCAGCCGTGCTGGCGTCGGAGGAGGACTTTGGAACCCAGTATTCGTATTCCACGGAAGGTTGCTTTTTGTTATTCACGATCTGAAACGGAATTAACGAAAGGGTAAACATTGCCGAACTAAGGTTGTCCGTGTCAGAAGTGTCGAAGATATTTATGATAAGTATAGATTCCGATACTACTATATTATATATCGTCAATCACTAGAAAACGTGAACTCTGTATACGTACCAACGACATCAGGCGAATGATTTTCTTAGTTGGTCCAAGAATTCGGATCGACTCCTTTTCTCCGACCCTGTCGTATATCACGGACACGCCAGAAGCGTCGTATTGGCCGGGGAAGTTGATCAGCCAATTTCCGTTGATTATCGAGTTCTGATTATCGTCTTCATCAATTTCGAACAGGGCTGTATGAAAACATGCGTCGCATTTGTAAATGATTTAAATTGGTATGGTATTTCATTCTGGAGATATATCTTCTTATAACCGAATGTGGTCAGGGAGTTTTCAACGGCGTCTGATCATATATACATAATAGTCAATTTTGATACGTCAACTAGGGTAAACAATGGTCCGATAACTTTTCATTTCGTAGATGGTTATACAACTGGGTGTCGAACATTAGCGGGGTAAGCACTTTTTGGGTGACTGACGACGCAGGTTGATCGCGTGTGTGACTTGCTAAATTCCGAATATGTCTGTCAATATATGCTTTTGTGGTTCGACTCTCCAAACACTTCAACGTAACTTGAAGTTGATTTGTTCAGGGAAACTTTGCAAACACGTATGCGATTCCCATATGAGTGTTGTATTCTATTTAAATCGTCTCAGATAAGCAGAAGGAAATACTGCTTACCGAGATGGCATTTATTGTAATCTTTGATTATGACATTTGTTGCTCCGATCGGTATGTCGGCTAATCGATGATAATCTGGTGAGCGACCTGCAAGGCAAATAAAAGGCGTTGCAGGCAGTCGGCATTAACCCAGGATTAAATGAACTTACCATCTACGTGTTGTACCGTGTTGTAAATCTGAACACACGTAGAGTTATCCCCCATGCAAACCCCGCACTGATCTTTCTTTCGGTTTGAACCGATGACTCCATCGCAGCCGATATCCTGATGAAAGTCAAGTGTGAGACATTTCAATATACATGCTGGGTTTGAATCGGTAACGCATTTGTGTTCACAAAATTGGACAATTTACATTCTTGCATTCGCGGTGTTAGTTTGATGTATTATTCCGCTGCGTAAAGATTAAATTGATACAAAAGTGTACCAATTTCGTTCAAAGGTTTCAGATTTTCGCAGATAGTTCTAATATAGATGGCAATCTGCGCATACTTTTGAAAATTTCAACCTTCGGCGATGTTCACCGCAACATCTTTTACCATATTGAAGGGGCGGTTGTTTTAAGAAATGATGCGTATATAACTCGCTATCTCGCATAACTTGACGGATCAAGTAGAATCTCGGCATGATCACGAACATAATTCCTGTTGAATTCGCTGCATTCTGGCCTTGAACTCTATTGAGGTTCACTGACTTTATGGATCTTCCAGAGAAAGGAATACCATGGTGCAAATCGTGAATAAGTAACTGTGACTACTTCGAATTACGCCATCCAAATCATCTAAATGTCTGCTCATAGAGACCGAACATATCGTTTGTAATTACCATGCATTCTCCTGCTATGCAGACACCTTCAACTCCGCATTTCGTGCCGTCTCGGACCGATCCAAATGACAAATATGTTGTATGATACACTGACATGTCTTCAGCGCGACACTGCAGCTCACAAGTGCTACCATCTGGTCCTGCAAAACAATCAGCACTAATGCGCCATGCTCGTGGATAATTTGCGATACACATTTAAACACTTGTTCTTCTAAACATATTGCTGCTTCAAGTTTATTGTCATCGTCACAAAATAGCTACTTTGTTACATTATGACGACAAACGGAAATTGATACGGCAGGACGACATGTACCGACTTTACTTACCATTGAATGCAGTCCATTTGTAGTTTTGTCCAAAGTATGGCTCGTCATCGTGCTCCGAGCATTGCTTGGAGCGAAAATCGGTACTGCCTTTGGGACAATCCTAAGTGAATGAATTTGACATATAAGACACACATAGCACGTTACTTATGGGTGAAGGCATCACGCCTCATACCTGAGTGTTGCAAAGTCGATACCCAACAGATTGTCCGTCACACGCGAGGTCTATTTCGCTCGCTGCATACCTGAAAAGAGAGCGACCAAGTTTAGATGTGGATATAGTATATTTTAACCATAGCTGCATTATACAATACAGTACACGGGCACGAGCACTTATTTTTGTCATGCATGCGATTTAAAGCGACAAGAATCGACGCGTGTAGTTTCCGCATCTGTATCATTCTTCGGAATGCGGAACTGTGCGCATGCATCAAAACATGCTATAAGAAACCACGTTCTGGATGAATGAGAGTGTACTATCTCGTTAATCTAATTACCTGGTGACGATGCACGGCATTTCTGGCTAGCTAAAGCCAAGTGTGGTACGAGACGAAGAAAGACGGTGCGTGTGTGTGAGTAAAGTATGATTGTCTTAATTTATTCGGCCAATGGTTTACTATCAGCCGTTGGTCAATACACAAGCACAGTTTTACGTTGTATGCGAGTGGATTCCGATACTTAATAAAAGGATTTTCAAAGAGAAATAGGAAATTTACCTCGACACGCAAATCCTCGTCCTCGATGACACCCCGCCACCGCAAGACAGCGAGCATTCTCCCCACGTTGTCCACGCACTCCAAGAGATACCCCCATCTGTTAGTGGAGCACTGATTTCGGCTGGCTCGTAGTGTCGATTGGGCGTGATCAAATCCGCTCCCAGATGGTAGCCGTCGTCCGGTTTGTGTTCGATTATGGTGGCACGCAATTCCGGAACCCTCTTTTCGATTTCCGCGATTTTGATCGGATGATAATATTTCATTTTGACAACTGTTCCCACGTCTCTCGTGCTCTTCTTTGGAATAGGCCTTCCGTCGCGTGCGTGCGACTTACCCTGGAAAAACAAGACAAGCCTTATGAATGGGGGTTTTAAATACAACATTTTTACGAGCCACATTTGTTGTGAGAGTGGTTTCAATCATAGAACTATATGAATATCGCGTGCTAAAGTTCAATGTGTTCTGCGAAGCAATGCTATAATATTTGGAATGTATATAGGTTACAAAAGAGAGCG
Source organism: Botryllus schlosseri (assembly GCF_051294905.1). Lineage (NCBI taxonomy): Eukaryota > Metazoa > Chordata > Ascidiacea > Stolidobranchia > Styelidae > Botryllus > Botryllus schlosseri. The sequence continues at coordinate 17,293,863 of NC_137245.1, read as the reverse complement.
ATAGCTTTTCGAAAAAGAAAATAATTTTTAGTAAAAAAATGATGGTATAAATCTAAACATTCCCTAACGTCACGTGATAATATTTTGATGTTGGTCAGAATCGCACACGACGCCATTGGTTGCTAGATAACTAAATTCCGACTTCAAGAAATATCTGCACAGATTCAGATCTACAGAGGGATCTATCTGACACATTTTGACTACTTTTGTACGATTGTGATTTTGATTACTTTTCTTTGAATGTAATCGTGGCACTTTGACGGCTGATCAGCCATGCTTCAAATCACTCTATTTCACTTATTTTCGGTGTTGTTTACCTGCTACATTATAGAAATATGCAATGTATCGAGGCAAAACATAATTATATTATAGGCATCGTATAGAGCAAACTGGACCTTTTTAAAAATGTGTATTAAGCTGATTGCACGTCGTTATAGCTCTAACTGTAGACTTGGTTATGAATACATAGCGATGCGACGATAGAATTCCTGTAAGCTGCGTAAACACATTTACAATTGTCGAGCTGTTTGTCAAGGACTACGCTCACGACAGGTCATTATTCGCCAATTCAGCCCGGACGATTCAAATTCAACAAGGCATAGCCATGTAACACTAGCATTTGATTCGCTAACGGCTGCTTCTCACGAGAGTTATGCGGGCTAAAATTCCGAGAATGGCTAGCTAGGTAAACCGCCCTCTATTGATAGTATAACCTCAAAACTAGCAGAAAGCGGACCTTGAGCTAAACTCGCTGAAATACCGGGTCAGAATGCAGCTAACTAATATATACAATCCATTGAAAATCATGCTCTATTTGATGTTCTCTGGTGTGAACGACCTACGACTCATTTCGGCCATTCATATAATTTTTTTCAAAAACTGGGAGTTTACTCAAATTGTCTCATACACGGGCTTGCCTCAACGCATCCTTTTTGCCAGGGACACAAAAAGACGAGTTCGCTGCTCACCGTGCAGTGCCGCATTGACATTGCCTGCGTTAAAAATGCAGAATATTCTAAATTGCTTACCAGTGCCAACGACGTGGATAACAGCAAGGCAAACGTCAAAAGGACACAAACACCCATCCTTGTGATGTAATATTATATCATATGATCTGAAAATAATTATTATTATAACATACTGTTCGTAAAACGGTTTGAGTGATACAAAACAATTTAAGATAATGTTATTTTTAGCTGTAATTACAAACTGGCTGCCGACCCTGACCGACATATCTGTTGTTTCGCACTGTCATGACTCTGATTAATTAATTAATGGCTACCAAGTCTCATCTGGCTTATGCACCCCGGATTAATAACAAAATAGCAGCCCGTTGGCTATAGATCTGTCACAAGTCACAACCGTGGGAACAAGGACGATATCACACATCTGACAATTACCATGGTAGATCTTAGTCTTCGTGTTTTAGGTTTATGCATAAATCTTCCTTATCTATCACGGCAAGCTTTTCAACGCGGTTTACTGCCGGACACCAACATGGTATTGACGAACACGTCAAGAGATAACTTGGAGCACGAAAAACGTAGCGACGCCTCTGTTGTTCCTCGTAAACTGTGCGTCGTCTTGGTTAATATCGGTAGCGTAGTTACGTTGCGTATACTTTCACAAAACAACGTCGTGGGTGTTGCGCGAAATGTGACGCGGGGTTTGCTCTATTCGATTTGTGTACGTTTGATCGAATATTGGCGAAGACACGTACATCTCCTCCTGGCGTTCACGTATCCCAGAATATTTCCGTTTAACCGCTCCTTGCTTTGTTCACATCCCACGCTGGGGATGGTAGTAGTATTTGTTTTAATCACGTTACCCATACAATTGCATAATATAGATACACGCCGTAACCCTCGTCAATTCGGAACGTCTTACGTAATATATATTGTCGAAAACAATAAATTCAAGACAATAGAACATAACAATTGACACCATACGAGGAAACCGTATATACTCTAAGCATACCGCGCCTGTATAGCAATTTACGAATTTACGGCGAATGTTTCCTTGAAACCATTCTTGCGAAGACAACACGGCAAACGTTTTATAAATTCGGGCCAATTACTGGTATGCTCCAAACAAATTAGTTGTCTGAGAAAGCTGAATCGAACTTTCGAACTTTGCTCTCGCTGGTGACGATGCGACAGTATGATTAAACTTCTATTATTGTCAGAAGCTGCTCAAATGCTGTATCCACCTCACCTACCTCATTTGATTTAATATCATTAGTCGTATGTAACTACTTCGGGATAGTATCCACACCGCGTCTACGACGGTGCGATGCCAGCACGATTTTCGGCAATGATTTGTTCAGACGATTTATGCCCGGTTGAACGTTAAAGCTGAATACTATCGTTCTTAAATCCACTCACTGATTTTATCTCCTGCTTGAGCAGACGTAAATCACACCTAACGAGAATGTATTGTACCAAGTCGTCGGTTTTGATATAAAATAAACACCCGTATAGACATCGCCATTGAAGCGGTATTTTGCCGCGTTGGAGGTGCCGGCTAGGCGGCGTTAATTTCCAGAATGTGTCGTATCTGATGAGCAGTCGAGACATCCGACAAGTTGCAATGTTTTGCAACGCGTATTCTAGTTTCATTCGTAACTTTGGGTCTTTTAAAACTGCTTTAGTTAGCCGTTGGTCACGGGTCATACCAATTAGATTTGTAAGGCCGTACTGTAAACATCCAATTCTGTGCCGGAATTTCGAACATTACAAGCAAATTTTTAACTAATTGAGCGACGGCGAGGAACCTACAAAAATATTCAACTTTAGGTCCTAGATTACAGTTGGCCAGAGTCAGACTCGAATTCAGCGCCCGTGTGCGACGTGGAAATGTACATTGAATGCTACACTTCTGGGTTCTAACTGCCATTGGTTTTATTGAAGGATTATTTTCGTGCATCCTTTCCTCTGATTGCAACTAGCGAAATATTACAGTGGGAATGTTAGCACTTAGTACGCCTGAGTAGTGATTGTAATGCAGGTATTGCAACGATGTTCTCAGAAAGCTATTCGTACTCTAAAACTCCAGTTGCCTTGCTTGATCTCAAGTAGTTAAGTAAGGTCTGGCGAAGAAAACTTGACCATACCCTCCTAGCAATTTGGTGTAAAATCTGTAAATAGGTTGCAGCGGTATAACAGCGAAATAATTCTTCCCTGCCTACGCTCAATGATTCGCCGAGCGGTTCGAATGAATAATAGCTCGCGCATCCTACATATTTATATCTACAGGCTACTAGCCTTTTTCGACATTCTCACTTCTTCGCAAGTGAATGGTTAAGCTCTACTTTCTGTAGGTTCCACAAGGCTACGCAATACTCTGTGCCTAACAGCGTCATGTGTGTTGCCATATGAAAAATGAGGTGATCCGACAGTTGGAATGCCAAATAGCAAAAAGGTTCATATATCCAGCGAATAAAGCAAATATACAGTACATTGTAAATATCGCTACCGGGCGAGATAATAAGCAGCTTCCGTTTCTCCGATTCACAAGCGTTTGATCAAAATATACACGGTGGTTATCGCATTTTATATATATTAACTAATGGACTTGGGGCGTGAGGAATAGCACTGTTGCATTGACAGTATACCGGATGTTGTGAAACCACTTTTATTGTGCCGTATTAGATCTAAAGGATCTCTTCGTTCCGAACACTTTCCCAATAGGTTCATTCTGGTTACCCCGCCAATACATCTATCATCGCGCCGGCGCTCGAAAGGTGTACTCGAAGTTATTCATCCACGTGTTATAAGCAGAATCGTTTATCGTTATCAATAAATATCAAATGTGCAAGAATGATGTTCGCACAAATACCTTCTGCAAAATTGGGGTGGACTTTCAAAAGGTGCCATCGAAATATGAGAATGTTTCTTTAGCAGAAATCCATAACACGTCAAGTGGAACTTCGTTGAATCTTAATCTCAGACTTCTGCCGTTGCTACTTCTAAAACGTTTTCTGTTCTGGAATACGAAGGGACAGTTATTTAGTTCATGTTTCATCAATGAAGCGAAATGATTTCGTAACTATATTAATCGTCGTTTCCATATCAATTGCGGTAATGACGTGGTCATGGTCGTCGGTCATGCTTCTGTAATAAAAACGTTGAATGTTCTCGAATCAAATCCAATATGAACTCCTGGTATATCTAATTTGAATTCTGGTAACTCAATGCTGACTATAGTAAAACGTACTGTCTTCGACCGACAGCGTTACGGCGTACAAAAACGCCAAAAATGCAGTGTCTTAAAACATTTGGATTCGATTGTTGTCTTGCTGTTGTAACCTTTAAATTTGCGGGAAAACTTATCGTCAGCATAGATATTGAATAGCGAGACCGCGACACAGGTAGTATGGTCTCGCCACACGTACATGTACTGGACAGTGGACAGAACCCCGTTAACCGCAAGCAAAAAAGCTTGTCAGCGGATCGTAGACATACCCGCAAAATTGTAATTGCCGTAACATTGCGTCACTCGATGCTGAAATTATGGTCGAAACCCTCAATTATATTTTGATAAGGTAAATACCGAAACAATATCCAATTTTCCCGGGTGACGAATTTTGAATCCACGATTGAATGTGAGTCGACCGCCATTATGTCTTCACCTATATATTGGCGACTTGTGATGACTCACAACAACCGGCATACGCTATCAGAGGTGAATTGTCTGATTATCACAAACAAATCCATGTAAGGCCAGATTTGACTCCACGACGACTCCGTACAGGAAGCTTTTCGAGTCAATGAAGTTCTGTAGGTTCAATGCGCCGACCTGATTTCGCCCTGTAATGGCGGCGGTTTGCGCATCATTCAATTGCTGATAAAAATCTGAGTGTTGGGGAATTAACAATAAAATTTCGCTGTGTATTTGGCTACATAGAGAATGAAACTAACCCAGTTTCAGTGCTTCTCACCAAGGTTTGATGCCTACCTTCAATACCAACGATTGTTCAATGCCGCTGATAATCAGACGGTGAAGCGAAGCTATCATTTTCAATCTGTAAATATGGGCGACGGTTTCCTTGTGACGTAAGCTCCCACTGTTGTTGCAATTTTTAAATCGGGAATAAATTGGAAGGGAAATGCATCTTACAATCGGGAGCTACACTGGCAACCTAAATGTTATGCTCTGTCGAAAGCATACATGACAAGTATATATGAACCAAAGCCTTTGATAACGGCTTAATCCTTCACTGCTCAAGTGCTCATGAACATATCTGACATCATAATTGTAATAATTTTGCTAAGTATGCTTTGCTCAACAAATGCAAATTACTGGTTATCTCTACCTACATATACACCATGCTAAAATGTTTCATCCAACAACTTCAAAAGTAGTTCCAAGACGGTAGAGCTGTTACATTTGTGCCGATTGTACGATAGTCGTGTATCGTGTGATATGCTGACAATGCTACTCGAGCTTACGTATAATGGAAGAGATCTTATTCTGAAAATCATATGGTTGCAGTTGCATTGACCTGTCAATCAATCTACGAACTTGGCGTTGAGCAGACTTCTTTGACGATTGTATAAATGTATATGCCGATGCTATGCAGCAGTTAGAAGTTACCACTATGTTTCGCTGTAAAATCGACCATAAATACACCGTGATCCCCGCATGTGATTTTTTCGAGGAAGACTTTGCGGGACGAACAGCTACGCGCTGTGCGCTTTATACGTTGAACTTGTCTCTTGCGTGGCGCACTGCTACTCTGAGTTTTGAATTGGCTGGCGTATCAAAGACGTTGCTGCTGAGTCAATCTTTATCTCCGCACATGTCTTGAAAGCAGACCGGCGGCGTTACAGTCATTTATCATATTGCTGCGATCGTGCTTGTGCCCTCTTTGAGGTCGGCTCTGCGATTCGTATCATTCATGAATTGCTGGTGTCAAATGCGACGATTACGTAGAAGTACGCCCTCGTTATTAAGACGCATCATTTTCGTATGGCACAAGGAACAACATATTTTGACACCGATACGAGTCGGTTGTCTGCATCTCTGTGTTTTGGCGTCTGCGTATAGGCCATTTCAAAGAAATTGAATAGGTGTCCTTGTTTTGTATCGAAATATCGATGTAGGATGAATATGGAGATCGATACAAGCCCGTATTGTTTTTCTCCGAACATTCTAAGAAGTTTCATGGTTGTTATGGTTGTTTCATGGTTGCAAAATCAGTCTCATCCATTACATATATATTCACTATTCAGTGCTTTTTTTCGGAAATCGTATTGATTTTATTTTCTGTTTCGAACATTATGACATAATATAGATTAGTGGTTATCAACCTGAGGTCCATGGACTGCTAGGGGTTCGCGAAACTTCTTCACTTGCGGCGTGGTTGATAAGCTAATCTATGATTTTGTGAACTCCACGGCTCACATCAGCTGTTTGATATACAATAGCCCACTATGCAAACTCATTTCATTTGCCTTGTACGCCATTCAGCCAACGAGTATGTCCAGATTGTGGCGTCACAATAAGTGGGAAACTGTTGTAGTTACGGGCCTCGCAGCCGTCGCCGATATCGAAGTTTTGGTAGCAGGCTAACTAGCACTGCTCATTATTATGGTAAATTTTTAGTACGTGATAAATACATAGGCCAGAAAAAAACTACTATTTCGAGACTTGCTGTTCAAGTTCAGATAAGAGCAATTTTACAGGTATTTACACTAGGGTTACCATATTTTGGAAATCTAAAAAGAGGACACTTTTTCAGAATTCCAAAACCGGAGAAGACTTCTCAAAACACGGTAAATTTTTCCCACTTTGCGGTCGGCTGACTAAAAAAAAATAGGTCAACTTTCTCGCTCAGAGCCCAAAATACCGTTTTTTCCACCACATTGTCACAAAAAAGGTCAGCTTTCCGCCGAGCTTCCGAAATACCCGCCGGAGCTTCACTCCGACGCTGATTTACGGCATTTCAGTCCGATTCTGCAGTTAATATGACCTAAATTCTGAAAAAAGAGGACACAATCTCAAAAAAGAGGACAAAAGGGCGTCCTCCGAGGACACTTTCAAAAAAGTCAAAAAAGAGGACAAATCCTCTTAAAAGAGGACGTATGGTAACCCTAATTTACACTAGCAAGATTTGTGCTGTATGCACTACTATTGAATCAAATTTCAATTAAAAGTCAGAGGAGTTCCGGAACCGCCTTGACTAACCAAAACAGGTTGAGAAGCTAGATTCTAGAACCTAGATTGCGAAATCACGTCGAAATCGTTGCACACACCCTTCGCGAAAACTTTAGCCCCATCCTTACTTCCCTAGCGTGTTGTGAACTCAATGCATTCATGCTCATTGCTCATTGCTCAGTGTTTACGTTATATAACCGAAAACGTTACGTAACCACCATTTGCAACAGTACACGTATATGCCATTACCGCAATGAATCTACAAAATGAAACGGTCCTATTTTTAAAACATAACGACTTTGTGGGTGTTTTGGTGATTTATCAATGCAGGAAAAGCTTCAAAGATGTATTCACATTCGTTAAGTGTGTGGCCTTTTAAAATGAACGCACACAAATACCTCATTTTGTCGTCTGGCGCTATACAGGACCACAGTAAAAGCGCAGTAATTGGTAAATTCCGTTCATTCTGATATATAAACATGCTATGCACTAATTTCTGTCGTTACGTCAAGTTCAAGATTATGAATAGCGCCGAGACATTGCGTTTGGGTCGCATCGGGTTAGTAATTGTAGTAGGCTATTAATAGTCATGGGGTCCCCGTTAGCCCGTGGTCACGGCTAAATTGTTAAAATCTGGATATATTTTTGGAAGGTTGACCTACAAAAATAGATTAATATGACCATATATTTAATCGTAACAATAAATTGACTTTACTGCGAAATTATTGGCAATATGCACGGATTATAAACAGAATGGCACCACGTAACTCGCACAATGGAACCTGCGCATATCCATCGATTTCAGCGTTCAGTGAGTGTTACGACTAGGGCTGGGCAAAATCGAGTATCTGAGTGATTCGATTCTGAATCACGTATTATGCTTCGAGTCGAGTCGAGTATTCGAGTATCACACATTATGACGTCAAAACAAATTGTGATGTGTCGAAGTTCAAATATGTACCTTTTATGCGACCACAAAGAATATATAATGCCTTTTATCCATCACATTAAAGATACTTTGGTATTTCTTCGACCCGACCGATTTCATTGCACTTTGTTACAATGTTGTGGGAGGATCATGACTTCGGAAATGTTTTTCCAGTAACGGCCGTAGCTTTGTACTATGTGTTTCGTATGCTGCGATATGGCCAATCAAGGTTTTAAGGCTTCCACAGTGGTAAATAGTATCGAAACCATAATTCTCGTTGATAAAATACCTTTAAGTAGCGAGGAACGTGTAATTTCAGTACTCGAAAAAATCGTCTTTTGCTACTCGACTCGAATCATTAAAATAATTACTCGATTCAGATTCGAGTACTCGAATCATTGTGCCCAGCCCTAGTTACGACACAGTGAAGACCAACATGATTTTTACGACAACGCAACTGCTCCCTATAATACAGTGGTCGGGAACCTTTTTTGACTGAAGAGCAATATTGACCCGATATTTTCAATTGTAACTCTCAAAGAGCCAAACATCTCAATCTACTGTTACGTAATAATTGAACATCAGTGATGTTTGTTTGTTTGTTTGTGGTATTCATGGTGTTTGCCAACTACTAAGGTCATTTGTAAGACACCGCTTACGCGGATGAGGTGGCGAGGAGGAGCCTAGGTAAACCTCCAACATCAATGACGTATTGGTAGCGCTAATATATGGGATTCGTATGGTGCGCCATATATTTCTGCCCACATGGGTAGTTGGAGCCAAACATGGTCACTACAGCACTACATAGATACCCACCGTGTCCGTGTGGTACTTCAGTGACGTAGGTTTAGGGGAGGCAAGTGCCTCAGATGTCGTCAAGGATGAGTGAAAGAAAATTATAAATCATTCAATGGTTATTGGTATTTTCTGGCGATGTTTATGAATGGATAGATTTTGAACAATTTTTATTCTCAAAATCATGTAATTTACATATATATAAATTAAATAAAACGCAAAAGGATAGGTACGACTCAGAATAAGCACAGGCTGGTCAAGCCTCATCTGTAACAGTGCAACTCATCGTAAATAGTAGGGGTGGCCAACCTGCGGCCGTAGAAGGAAATTTGTGCGGCCGTGGACACGTAATTCAATTAGTATGTGTTGGCGGCCGTTGAATGCAATTTGAATTTATGAATTGACTCCCTCTCGATTTCACGATTCCTTCGAATCAGCGCCCACAGTACATATTCGTACAGCAGAGGAAAATGATGCGGCCCATATAGAAATACAAACTCGCAATCGTGTGCTCCTAACTATACCAACAATTCTGATGGGAGGTAAAGAAATAGCGGCACGCAACAAAGTGACTAATAACAATAGGCCCACCCGAAGACGAATCATCGTCATCATCATCAACTTGCCTTAAATTTTAGAAAACACCATCTCCATCAACTTTACCAGTGAATCTGATCACATGGGCTAAGAAAGGATAGCAATTTGATAGTAATATATAAAACTACTAATTTTAATGATGATATTCATTAGTGAAACTGAAAAAATTTTCGCGCTTCGCGTGGCTGTGAACGCTGCCATAACATGGCCACGCAATTACCACTCGCGACTATGCTGCGTATAGTAAGCCTATGATTAAATAGCTTAGTCCGGAGTTCACCGGAAATGTTCAGTCCATAGCCACTTTGACAAGGGTATTTGGCGCCCAGCTAGTTCATTATGACTATGCCCTGGAATGCGGCCGTAGGCTACATGAGTAGTCGAAATGCGGCCGTGAATGGCAAAAAGGTTGGCCACCCCTGGTAGATAGCTTAGAATTTATATTCATTGATATTAATCGAATATATTTATCGCGCTGATTCTGAAAATCTAAGTATGGATCGACTCCTAACATATTCGGCGCAACGTAACGTTGCATTACACGCCTATACATTTTTAAGGCAGTGCTAAGAAGCTAATAACCAATCAACGAGATGGATACATATGGCGTTGTTTTTAATTCGAATTTTTAATTATGAATGTCATTTCAAGGCATTTTATTTCTCGTTGTAGATCAGGAAGACATTTGTGTATATGAGAACTGTATTGTCCTACAAGAGTCGCCATGTCTCCTATTCTCTTTTGTCAGTCAAGGAAGGTATCATCGGGGCCTACGATTGGGGCTACTAGCTCAAAATCTTTGCCTCAAAATGTAAGACGTATGCTATACAGAGAAGCGCTATCGCAAATGCACAACCAGATAGTTGAGTAATGAGTGTGATGGCTTGAAAATGAGAGTTATCGTAAGCAATCGCCGATGTCTGTTTGCGAACGTCGGCCTCCCCGATGTTGCAAGTGGAATGCGCAATATAAGGCCGTAAGTTATCGTAGGCCCCGGTATCATGCAATCCAAGATTTCCAGGCGCGCGATGATTGGTAGACTGAATTCATGTGTGGTGTTAGTCGCCGGTGCGACAGCAAGTTATAAATTGGGGGGATTGTGAAAAGAGGGTGGTACGAGCCCGTCGCCCTGGATTCCCCACTGTCTTGACCTCTCAAAAACATATTTGCGCCGCCACGTGAATAATTATTCTCGCCGTAATGAAAATTTACTGACAAGTTGCTGCAAGATTGATAAATTAAGTACAAAATTAATAATTTCTCAAAGAGCCATATGTTATACACAAAAGAGCCATATATGGCTCGCGAGCCATTGGTTCCCGACAACTGCTATAATACGTAAAGACGTGCTTCCTGCACTTCAACAAAGCAATGCAGTGTACGAATGTAAGTGCCACTGTGATTGTGGCTACGTGGGAAGAACGTCAAAGCGTTTGCAGGAACGCATAAATCAGCACGTCCCTAGATTTATTAGGACACGCACATCACGCTCGGTGAAAAGCTCACCCTTGACTCATCCGCTGAAGCTTGATGCTAAGCATTCAAAGGCCATAAATGCGGCCATTGGCAAACATCTGTTGGATAATCCCGCCTGTGCGAAAAATTATCGAGATGACCGATTTCGTGTCGTTCACACTTTCATTCGCGGGCCTTGGAGTCGACTTTTATCAAAATACACCAGCCAATGCTGTGTCAAGAAAACGAGTTTGTGTACCATCTAAATATAGTACATTGAACGCTCTCGTATTCGAAATTTCATGTTGGTGACGTCATATTTTGCGATAAGATTGTTGATATACGATGTACTTTTTCATTCTACTTGGTGACGATTACTCCTGACGAGTGTCAGCCGAAAATATTCGGGTTCATTTCAATATGAATATACTATTCAATTGTATATTGAAGTTCTGTGCCTCCAAGAAGCTGTTCAAATATTCATTTTTGCATGATATTCATAGTTAAATATTACTACTAGAAATACCGTTGTCCAAGCTATAAAAATACGAATCACAATTCCTTTTATGGCGTCACCGAACGTGAAAGCTCGTTGGCAACTGACAACCCCGACCAATAACTTCAGTAATTAAAGGAGAGAAACTGCTTTGAGTGCACAGGCCTATATGTTATGTTTAGCCATGGTTACCTCGCTGTCCTTATTTCTATGCTTTGTCTTTCTTTTAGAACAGTGTCCTATCACTGGAACTGAGGCCGTGGTTGACTGAATGAACGTGATGACTTATGGATGGTATTATTACGACTGCGCGAACGTTCACATTATTTTAGCCATCAAATTACAAATTCCGCTGTTGAACCATTTCGAGTTTTTGGCTGCCATTTTCGTTTTTGATCAATATCAATGGCACCTCTGGTTTATTTGTAATGCCAAAACTCGCATAACTGCTTTGGGAATTATGCAAAGTCAGCTTTTCCACGGTGCTGAATATGTTGCGCCTTGATAATGGTTTCATTAAAACGCATTACTGACGCTGCTCTGAAAAAGGATAGTGACGACTAAGTATTATAATAAGTGTCAAAGCACAAACGGAAAAACTTCAGATTGACTAAGAGTTCCCACGGCGCAGGATATACCAGGCGTGGGGGGATTAAATACTTGAACTCATATGTGGTTAATCGTTACTGCAACTCAGTTCATATCGGCTTTTCTATGTTAATTACAAACATTTGCGCTATTTTATCTCGCCGCGACATATGTAAATATGCCACTTGAATAGTTCAAGCAAAGCTGGAACGGAATAGTAAAATTTGCGATTCCATCTCCTTCTCCGAATTTGATTAACTCTAATGTTGTCTCAGCAGCATCAACACTTTTGTTGACGGCTCTGATATGTATACAATACATTCACACCCAAGTAGACCGGTTATAAGAACGCATGTTTATCTCGACAGTTGTCATATTACCGAAGTATACTTGATATTATGACGAAAATATTTACTTGACTTTGACGCGGCCGGGTTTAAGTGAAAATTCGCCGTATATCTGCAGGTAAACAAGCATTTGAGCGATCGTTCAAACATTCACATCCCGCGTATGAATACCGCTGGATTGGTCATTATGGTAAATTACCCATCTTTCGACCCGCTCAAACAAATTTGCCTACCCGCATTGACTATGTACGAAAGGCTACGATAAACTAATCGCAATCTGCGGTGTATACGCACATTTAAGTCATGTTTTATTATAGCTTCCGTGACGTATGTTGGTCCACGTTGGTTGCACGACCAATCGCACAGTACTGTGTGCAGATCCAAGCAGCTTAAGACTCTTCCGAGGAAGACGGAACGCAGTGTAGTTTGTCTATGTGATCTGTCTATTGTACATCAGCCCACCAATACACTGTCCTCAACATAACCAGAATATACTTATTTATTTCGCCGACAATAACTGTAATAAGGTACAAAATGCTTTTGGAGGAGAACGTCTACACTCCAGTGCCATCATAATCAATTTGTTACTTCTACTTCTGAAATTCGAGGCTTGGAAATTTTCATTTAGGCCGATTACAGACACGTAACTCCCACTTCGTTCCAAGAGGATTGGAAGGTGCGAACAATTTCCAACGCTGTAAACCACGAGAGAATTCTGAAACCGTACATTAGGAGCGCACAACGGAAACCGGGATGTAAAGATATAGACTAAAATTCAATCACTATTATGTAACATGTAAGCATGCTGGCCTAGAAATATTGATATAATTAGCGTGATGCAATTTCAGATTTTATTAATATTGGAAGCTGTGTAGTAGGCCACTTCCGTAGTGACAATTACGTAGAGCTGTGCGGTTGCGGTTGAGTGTATCATCGAGGCTATCCACGAAGGACGGCAATTCTCCTTTGCATAACCCCGTTCGGCCTGAGAAGATTCAGTGACTGCATTTCTCGTCATGATAAACGCTTGCGGTAAATGCTACCTTGGATGATGGCGCGTGTTGTCAATTTCTGGAAGGTTCTCATCTATATATATGTGTGCGTGTGTGGGTGGGTGATAGACGATTCATTTCCCACCTCATGTCCCAATATTGTCGAAACTCCGCTTTTGTGATCGAAAATTATTGTGCGGTTCTCGGTATTTCCTCCCGAATGTCAAAGCGCACCATCAATTACATTCGCTACATTAACTGGACCATTGACTTTGTACGCAGCGTACAGCATGCCATAAATATTTCGCCGGCTACACATCACGTATATAGGCGTGATGTTACGACGTCTAGAGGTGCAGCGATGAGCGGGTTTTGAACGAATTTGTTACATACCTCACAGGACTTATAAATTCATTTATATTCGTATAATCTTGTCAGCTTACAGGTGGTTGCTCAACTGATCCAGAACCTCACGCAACAGCTCAGGAATTCATCAAAACAATACACGAGTACTGCCAATAATTTCGGATTGACCATTGTTAACGATCGTTTTCATCAGCGAGCACAATTAGGTCATAAGTTAAACGTAGACACACAAAATGTGCTGTTTAAGGTATTTTAACGTGATTACTAACACGCCTACGATGTTTAATGTTACCCGTTCATGGTCGCTGTAGGTTGATGTTGAATATCGAATGAGCTATTCAGCCGAACGGGGCCGTATTTTGAAAATTGATTGGGAATTGGGAGGCAAACACGGAGTTTAATAAAAGATAAAGTCACGTGCAGTCTCAAAGTTGGTACAGGATAAATATACCAAACAAAAACTTAGAAGATAGCGAATCGAAATGTGGTTGGAGCGAAAAGCCGAAAAACGCCGGTGCAATTATTCTATAAGATTCATCAAACAGGACATGTCTGGCCCTACCATAACCGGGACTACACTGCCCTAGCAGTATAATGGAGCAGCGCCTATTTCTTGTTACGGAGACTGATTCTGCAATAACCTGAACCGACATCACCTGGATGTACTGTACACTACAGCGAAGGCACGGAAAGAATGAGCACTCCCACACCGCAAGGACCTGTTACCGCGTGTCACATCACAGCAAATCTGTACAGCCCACAAACTTACTTACGGCTCCGCCTTACCGATTATATCCACTGTAAATATGACATCACCTGCAACCGGTTAATCCTCTCGCCGAATCGCAATGCTGCGGCGAGCACGTGACTCACACGTTAACCTGATTGATGGAATGAAATGTGCAGATTTGTTATGCCCAATTTCATAATTCCGCTATATCTTCGGCGTCAAGTGCGCTCCTTGTCGTTGATTGACAATAATCTTTTGCAGGATAAACATAAACACCGGGTGAAAGCGTCAGTTTCTTACGTGAACTCTGACGCATTGTTGTGGATCCAGAGCGTGAGATTCCATCTGCTTTAATTTCTCTCGTATATGACCGAGAGACAGATGACGCCTATGACGTCATAGGCGCGGAATACTGCGCTTTGAGGAATACTGCGCTACACGGGTACCATCCATCTGACAACCGTATTGATTGCATTTCAGCGTTGTTTGCTTCCAAATAGAATTTGGGCAACTTATGAATTCGGCATCACGTTACTAATACGCGATACGAATTGATATATATTGCTGTATCACAATCCAACAAGCCGGATTAATAGTCCAAAGTACGCTACTAGGATGAAAATGTAGATGTGGTGTGGATTGTCAATTGTCACGCATCGACTGTGAACGTTCCGTTACAGACTGTTGATGATTATGCCTTGGGATGCTGAAAATTGAACTTCTGAACTATGGCAAATTTCTCTTTTCTTGTCGTACATCACTTGTCCGATTGGCTGATTGTCCATAGCAGTTCTTACATTCCATGATTTCTAGTGATAACTATAGTCTAACGTTGTAACATATTACAGTACGCGGTGCAAACGGGAAACAATGCAATGGCGTTAAGTTTCTCAATAATTCACAGTATTAATAATAATATAAGACTCTTATATGAAAATATAGTCATTATTGGCTCCTATTTTTGACTAAGTAATGTATACTCACCATCCGCTTCTCTCTCTCTCTCTCTCTCTCTCCCTCTCTCACTCTCTCTCTGTCTCTTCCAGGAAACGATTGCTATAATCCTCCCATCTCCTTCACGTTCGTGAATTGACAAGCAACCAGATAATCTCGCCCCCTATAAGGGTATGTTGCTTACCCATGTCTGGAATCTTTATTGTTAAGTATTTGTCGTGGCAACGAAACGCCGGCGCTGGTTGCTATCGGATAGGAGGCACAAAATAATACAGATTACGAGGAAATGACAAGGAAGCTTGTGTTACTACATTCCTCGGCGTTGTGCCTACTTATCGATACAGTGAAAATGTGTTAGGCCGGTATTGTCGAACCTGGATTTCGCACGACTTTTGGCCTTTCGATGTTAGGGACACAATGGGACCATCTCGTGTAATGACTGGATTTCGTTTTTTTTATTCAGCGTTCGATTGGATTTGCGCCAGGTCCGTATTTGATGCGCCTCTGTAAACACGCATTTCCGGATTTTGTCAATTTAAGTAGTTTTTGTAGGTGGCAGAGACAAATTCTTCGGGGATTTATGGTTCGAGAATTTGCAATCCATTATAAATAAGCCCGTGACACATGCGGCTTGTCGAGTATTCTGATACCTTCGCCGTGAAAGCATTCACACCTACATACAGTTCGGATTCACTGCAGCGGCGGCTCGTGACAATATCGGGTGGTGGGGCAAGGGATGCAAGCGACATCAACATGACGTCACAATGGTGTTTTCCAACGTAAACAAGTAACTTGGTGGTACGGTAACACGAACGATAACAGTGATTTTAACGTATGTGCCGCGAGAGGTCTGCTGGTGAGCTGTTACTTGAAGTGTGGCAACTGCGTAAACGGCGTGCGGAACAAAGATTCGACACGGTTCATGTTCGCACTACACCTGACTAATTATCTGCAGAAATGGAAATGACTATAACTCGAGAGATTGCGTAAGCCTAACTGCAAAGGTCAACGAGTTCGGACACATACGCAATTGTTATCTCACAGATTGGACATGTTATATTGAATCCAAAACATCATTCTGAAGAACTACGGATAGCAGCCTCGGAAATTCGGTCCCGGTACAGCATAGGAGATTTTGGCCTTGAAGCTGGAGACTGTCACACGACACATACGGCTTACGGTCTATTCTATAGTGTCTATATGTCTGCTGCAAAATCGCCTTTGGAAAATATATTACCGAATAAATACGTGATTGAAAGCCGAAAACTTGGTACACTGTTACATGAAATCATCGAGAAGTAGCCTCATGACCGTTTTCGGTATGGTACACTGTCATAATTAATACGAGCAGACCAACACCGAAT
Organism: Botryllus schlosseri; assembly: GCF_051294905.1. Lineage (NCBI taxonomy): Eukaryota > Metazoa > Chordata > Ascidiacea > Stolidobranchia > Styelidae > Botryllus > Botryllus schlosseri. The sequence continues at coordinate 17,277,093 of NC_137245.1, read as the reverse complement.
TTTGCGTAAAATTTACTGAGGAATAGGCTGATCAAGCGATCAGCTGTTAGCCGCCATCGAAAACGAAACAGCTATCGCGCTTGACAGGGGTTGTAATTGTGAGCAAATGGCCCGAAGGCCACCATTCCACGGTGAAATTGACATTGGAGAATATAAAATAAAACTAAATATTTGAATGCAAACCGAGGATGTTAGTAAACTGTTTCATGATATCATCATCTCATCACCTATCTCAGTATGGAACACAGATACACCGGCTTTTGCGTGAAATCCGCAATGCGTTAGGTAGGCTAAGTGTCAGATCAGCGCACATCTCTACCATACTCTCGAACTTAATAACGAAATTGCTGCCCTAATCATTGAGTGTCAACCTTGAGACTTGGCACAGCGTTCGATACTAAAATCAAGACATACCATGTAAAAGTTCATGACGGATCTAGCTAAGGAGCATCGTTAAAATCAATGGAGACCAATACCGGCTTTGCGTGAAATATGTTTGCGATACATGACCGATCAGCACACACTCGACGTTGGAAACGGAATTACTACCCTAAACTTTGAGTAGAAACCCTGAAACTTAGGACAGTGTTAAATACCACCATCACGACATGACATACCAAGTTTCAAGAATTATCATGGTGTGAAACACCATCAAAATCGACCTGTACCAGCAACGGTCGACTCAACGCATATCACGGTATCCGAGTTCAGATATAGATACGATTGTTACATCACACCTTAGGGGCGAGCAAGCATATTTGCCCTGGTTGCTCGGCCATTTTACGAATAGGAGAGAGTAAAGCAACGTTTCTTAATTGTGCGCAGCTTTGAGAGAATAGATAGTGAAAGCTTGTTATGAGCGCTACCGGGGCAAGCCCCGGCTAGGCATTCACAAAGCGAAAACACAGAAGAGAATTCGATTTTCGCGGAGACTTCGCTATGTATGGGCATTTGCAAGCGAAAGCACAAGAAGAACGCGGGTTTCGCTGTGATTTCGATATATATTGAGCGCTGTGCGTCTATAAATGGTTAAATTGTTATTGAACAGAATTTTAGGTGGGGCAATGCCCCAGTTGCCCTATAGGACGAGCCGCCACTGGGATTCAGTCCAACACAGTGGCACCATCGTGGAGTCGGTGAGTTGACTGAGTTCAATCACATAACTCATAACCATGTTGCTTTGAGAAAAAAAGTATTCATGGCTTATCAGTAGGCTATATCAGCGGTTCAGCGCATCAGCTATGTCCATGGTAGCTATATATCGTCCTTGAACGGCTCACAAAAATATATCATAACTATACACAGAGACCGTGACTGGCTTCTTTTAGTCATCAGGCAACGAATAGGCCCGGGTGACAATGAAGCCATAGTTCGGGCTGGGGGAGAGTGATGAACTATTTTTAGTCAAAAATACCGCATAGGCCTGTAAGGCAAATAATCCTTAATTAGAGCAGGGGAGAGTGATGAGCTTTTTTTAGTAAGCAGGCTCCAAATTTTTTCTATTAGAGCACTGCTATTCAGAGTTTTACCAATTTTTCAGGTTTTTGAGTGATCTCAGCTTTTGATCCATTTCGATGACAATCGTGATTATAATAGTGTTTCTAGTCGTTTCGAATTCCGTAATGTCCGACTTAGGCCTTCTTTTAATATTCTGAAATGTCTACTTAGGAGTATAATTCAAAGTACATCACCATCGCTCATTATTAAATATCGTCTTCCGTCCAGCAATAACTAAATGTCTGTAATTTTTGTCCGTAATTAATGCTCTGTAAGCTATAGAAAATATTAAAGGATGTATACATCACATTTACATAGTAGCGTTCGATCGACCGTTGGGAAGTCTACATTTGCATACAATGCAACCCTTGGATTCGGAAAGGATATCTAAAGAATGCGCACTTATCACGACAAACAAAAAAACTCAGCGGACCAACAAAGACCAAGCATCAGGACGCATTTGAAGAGGGAAGAGGGTTATGTAACGAAAAATAAATTTGTCCTTCGACCACAAAGCGATCGATCAAATGTCCATGAAATCTGCTATGCACGATATGGGATTGAGAATCGACATGAGTTGTAAGGCTTCAGAAAATCAGCAAAGTGACAACATAGAGCAGATAGATATGCAGTTCAAATATAGACCGATCATTGGTTTTGTCTCAGAAACGTGTCCATCATAAGACTATACGACACGTGCCCATATCTATAGTTTGGAAAATCGAAGAATGGAGAATGAATGGAAGGCCCTGCACGTGGGCATGAATCAGATACAAGGATAACTCATTACGTAACCTATATAATGAGGCGAAGTCATGAATATCGAAAAGCGCGAAGCCCCTCCCATTCATATTTTATCATCTTGATGCGCTCAATTCGACCATCACAATAGAGCTAGTAAGGTATATCACACGCATTGTTTCAATTTCCACCTATTTTTACTTTTGACTTAATCTCAGTCAATTCAGCGCAAATTAAGTCAACGTATGCTGAGTCTCTAATACATGGGTAGGGTACAAATGCATTTCTGTCATAATTGGGGCACAAGATCTCATATCCTTTTGCAGTAATATTCCAGGAGAAAATCAAATCAAATGTTAGCAGTTCTACTTACAATATATTTTCAAATTGTGCTAAAGAACACAAATTATTGCTGGTATATGGCACTTGTAGAATATCTACTCATGCATCTCGAGCGAGTATTGAACGCATGAGAAAATCACTCATCCGGCGCGATTAAGCGTTGACAATTAAAATCAACTGCTAAAAGTCTACGCAAATATACATTCTTTGAATTTATAGTTCGTTAGATCAAACATTTCCTCGCGACGATGCGCACTTTTGGGCACGTATATACCTACAGCCCTCATGTGGGGAAGTAAGATGACTAGATGAATAGCACATTTCCCTTGTTAGCAATGTCAACTTAATTACAATTAAAACCTCTACAACAAATAATTCTGTGCCCTCCAAGCTCCAACCGACAGCTGATGGGCGATTGATTTGTTGTCGCCGGAATTTTTACGATTACGTGACTCAAATAACCTAATAGTCTCACCGATGCCACAAACGGTTCCATTGCTGTAAATTCTTCCGCGAATGGTTTACGATATTCAGTAGAAATTGGTGGCGACCTTGTGTAATATTACCAGAAAACCTCATCCTATCGTATACACAATATTGTTGCGGGCCATAAATTGATGGATGTAATAGTTACAATGCCATAAAAGAGAATTCCGGCCATTGACTTCGAAGGGAAAGGGCCTTTGAGGCACCATGCAATGAGGCACATGATCTATATTCCACAGTGTTCCGAGCTATAGCGTTGGAAACTTGGATACGTTTGCAACTTTTGCAACTTTTTTTTACAACTTTCGGCAGCTTCTTAAATACACAGAAATAATGTAGTGTGGTGTTTCAAGCTGTTTGGAGTAATATTATATTGAAACTTTTTGCAACTCTTCTTCGTTTTTTCATGCAACTTTTTGCAACTTATTCGATTTTTCATGCAACTTTATTCAAGGTTCTTAGATTTTTTATGCAACAAACTTTTTACTGAAAATATTTGGCACTATATGTTAATAGAACGCTTGATTATTTCACCGTCGTTTAAATTTGAGGTTCTTTCTGATTTAACGTACATTCAGGCTAGACCGCCGTAAATTATATTTTCACTGGGTCAATTTTTTCAGGCTAGTGATTTTGTTTAAGTCGCCAACATTGAGTTTTGCTACAGTACCTTGGATACGGAACGATTCGAGTATCTCATACCCTAATAATTTCAAGAAACTTGTCCATAATTGCAACTTTTTAGCGCAACTTTTGTGAAAATAAGTGCAACTTTCCACGGATTTGACTGCAACAAAAACATGCCCTAATAATTACACATTTCATTTACTGCGGTGATGGAGGAGTATACCCAATGACGCGATAATCTGCTATTCAGGCTGAGGGAGAATTATTCGATAAAATAACTTCACAAAATAATTCGTGTGACCAGTGAATTATTCAAGGAACAACACATTTTTCACTAGTAGGAGAGTCGGAAGTTGCTATGTTTAGATATGAGTACATGTTAAGCAGTGTGCAGTGGCGCGGATCTGACTTACGAAAGCCCGATAGTGCCAAAACATACGAAAGAGCATTCCCTGCGTAGGCTTGATTGTTTATTTACGTGTAGGTAGATGCCGGCATGTTGACTTCATAGCAATCCACCGAAGGAGGGTGTGATGCTGCAAGAGCCTCTTAAAATATATTATCCGCTCGGTCTATACCATCCGTAGCGCTTAACAGGAACATAATGTCGGAACTATATAGGATTATTCATAAGCGTGTCTTGCTAGTGCGTCATACGCTGGGGTGGTGCTTTCTCGAATAAGACGAGCTTTCGGTTCTGTAGCCTGTTATTGGAGCGACCACTGTTATGAGATTTAAATTTAATAAATCATTCCCAATAACATGCCACAACGATGGATTATCTATAGATCCCGATTGTTGGAGAAGACATATCAACTATAGGGGTGATGTGAACGTGAGATTCATGTGCGCGTTCTGTGTGTGAACCTCTCAAATTTGGAGGTTTACGTTCGGAAACGATCATTGGTAGGTTCTCCACTGTGAACGTTTTCCATATATTACAATTTTTCACTTCATTATAACTGTCAACATCTTTTGTTGAAATTCTTTGCATTGCAACTTCGGACCACTTTATGCATGGCGCTCGCAACGCGAAAAGAAATTCAGAACTAAATCAGCATCATGCACAAATGTTATTGGTTTTGTTAGAAAAGATAGCTCACGATATTCAGCTTACCGTTTGTGAATACTTAGTGACTCTCTGCTGTGAGCTTTGCCCGAAATAACAATTAATATCAATGATCCACATCAACGAAAATGATATTATAACGAATGCCTCGTTACATCAGAATACATCTGAATCTTTCTGGAGTTCGCACCATCTCTAATATGAATCTATTTCATACATGCTCTAACATAAGAAAAGGCCATAAAATCAGATTTTCAATATCATTGAATATGTATCGTTGTATAATTCGATCATTGACACTGTGAATATCATCACAGGAATAACGAAATTTTGTGCCTCACGCTCTACCTCAGACTTGGAATAACTATAGTTGAGGTCGCAACTCATCTCTATACAAATTTTATAGAGGTCGCCGCGTTTGAGAAGGTCTGGCATCAGATCAGTGTGGAATCTAATCCGATTGCATCAAGTAAGTGGTAATTGTTATCTTCATGATTGGAAGGAGAACACACCTAATACGCCATCCATCGTGAGCGAATTTTATATAATTTATGTGGGAGCACCGCTTCGACTTCAGCTCATTACTGGAAATTAGTTTTGGGCGGAATTTAATATTGACATTTGAAGCTGGTCGCTGCCCGCCTTTTATTCTGGAAAACACAGGTCAAACTAATATACCGTTACCACAGTTCGTGATGTCCGGGCTGCTCTCCATTCGTATGATTGATTTGACACTCTACTGGAGTGCGACGAGACGGTTTGCTATGTTTTACAACCGTAAGAGTGACCGCTAATGTATTTATTTTGCTGGCTTCCCACAAATTTAATGTCCTGAATGATTCTATTCCATAAAAATTCTGGCACATTTGCGACAGTTTTACGGTTCGAAGAGTTATAGTACTTGGTCGAGAAGTCATAACCTTCAAATAGTTTTGCAATGTATATCTCATGTCGAAGCTGGATGTAATGTTTATTTCATTTCGATGATACAATACAATGTTGATGTCAACACGATATTTTCGTTACTAATAATACCCCTAAATATTTCACCGTGTGTACGTATAATACTTGATAATTTACCTTCCCTATTGGTCAAGTATTGTTCAAGTTTGAAGTTAATTGTATCTCTGATTACAGCGTTTGGATATTTACATTTGATTTTGTATCCATAACACTAATATATATGCTGATACCCTGTATTCATGGCAACATGACAATCGCATCGCTTGTATTCCTGATGCTGATTTGTATGATGCGATGTTGACTCAATCAGTCGCTGTCCCAAGCATTAAATCACATGCCAAAATAATTTTTATTTTTTGTTCCTAGGTTATTCCAGATTAACGGTGAAATCAAACATCCATGAACGTGAACATTTTGAATATTTTAGCTACATTTGCGTTTTGGACACAGTTTGTCAATGTTGGTTAAATACACCATTGACACTTGATGACAATAATCAAAAGTGTTATCGTGAGTGATAGCGATGTGAGTGCATTAAAGGTTAATGATCAGTAGGGCAATTTTTGACGTGTCAAAATATGTCAAAATTGTAGCATTCGGTCAAAAAATTGTCAGAATTGTTAATAAAGTCCATTTTTTTGCAACTTGCATTTCGTTCGTATCGCAGATGTTATGTAGGCCTACCCTTGTAGACAGCCCATTATATACTCACCGTGAATCATAAACGGGCAAATGAAACAAACTGGCTGATGTGGTGTTATGCTCAACGTACCGCAATTTCCTAACTGAAGCAAGACTGCATGGACATTGCATACGGTTCTTATATCAAGAAGCTCATGATGAAAAATTATGATGTAGACATCATTGTCAGAATGAAGCAAAACGGTGTGCCACCACCAGTGTACGCACAACTTCAGTGTTGCCAGCCAACAGCTGCTGCCGTTTAACGTTCTTTCTCCATTCTTGGCTAACTAATACTCAGTTTAAGGAGAGACACGTTGTATCCATGAATGTAGGAAAGTCTCATTCGTTGTACTACAACAAATTTAATATACATTTTATTAACATATTCATATCATAAATATACTAAATCCCGAAGCTTTTCGAGCTGATACTCTTCAGTGGCAATCGTAAGCAAGTAGATAATTTCAAAAACGACGATTGCCCCTGAAGAGTGTCAGCTCGAAAATTATTATTAAAATGTACACCGGTATTAAAGTGCTGTACCCCGAAAAGTCTCTACAACAAATTTATACCGTAATGCGTGATGTAACTACTGGAATTCTTCATATGTCCAGATTTCGGTAAAATAAAGTTTTTTCATGTAAAGATTTGTCGGTTTTTAAGTCAAAAAAGTTTTTTTCATGCCGAACCAGTTCGTAAGTACAGACAGTTCCAACCAGGAACGAAGAGTAGTACAATTCTAATATTTTGTGGGAAAACACCCAATTTACATACATGAGGTCAAAATTAAGTTTTTTTACTGTCAAAAATGTCAACATTTTGATTTGTTAAGTCAAAATCGTCCCTATTAAGGCCAAAAAAATCGCCCTAATGATCAGGTTTTTCAGTCTGCTCTATGCGGATCAAGGGTCAGTAGAAAGCATATAAATTTATAAAGTAATCTTAGACGAGGTGATGTAAATCCACTTTGCGTTTCAATGCTTTCCGTGCGTGATTATTACTGATCATCCTGGTAACCGCAATATTTCTTTGCATATTCGATGATATTCGCAATGCAACCAATCTGCATACTATTCGGAGCAGTCAATACTACAGATGTATAACTCCAAATAGTGACAGGTGAATTTCCTCGATATGTACTTGGATAGCTATTGTAGATCAAGTTCACTAGTCCGATAGTCACATTGCCAACGTTAGATAACTGTATAGGGAAACAATTTTAAACAAAGTTCAGATTATTTTATTAGGGAAACATACCAGGAGTTTCACAAGGACTGGATTAAAATTTGATGGAAACTTTGACTCTATAGGATCCTGTAATTCTACTTCGGCCTATGATGGACTACAACTTATAGCTGAGTCACTGCGATTATAAGGCCTTTTAGGGCATGGAGTGTTTGGGATTGTCTTGCTCAAACTATATAATATCTTCCCAGCTCATCGTGAGTCTGCCCATTGTTGCGCAAACGGGATTAACTTAATTTCTCAATGTTGACGTTTCTGAACTTTTATCTAATCCTGTGACGACGGAGACCGGATTGATTTCGGGTTACGGTGAGGAGAAACAGCCACACTCCGTGCTAAATCACTAAAACCGCTCTTGATAGTTCCGAACAGAAAATTCCCATGCTAGGCTATGAAAGTCATTGTATATATTTGGACATTTTCTCGGATAATGTATCCGAGAAGTATCAGGATATTGGTAACCGTCTGAGTGTAAACATTGCAGTTTGTCTTGGATTGTCAAATTATTATCTAACCGGTGGCAGAGATGTCACCATACTGTAACGTGACGAATCGGTTGTTATTCTTGCGGCAATAAGAGCTCAATTTCAGGTATTTTCCGACCAGACAGCTCGTGTGGCTATTAAAATGATTTTGGAATTACAAATAAGATGATTGTTGACGTCAATGACGCATACGGGAAACATATAGTCTGTCGGCACTAAACTTATATTTCCTATATTCAGAGGTGGTCAGTAACGAAGTACTTCTACTTTTTAAAGTACTTGAAGTAGATTTTTCCTACTCACACTACTTTTTAAGTAGTTATGATTTTGGACTACTTCTACTTCTACTTGACAGTTTTCAGTTTTGTAGGCAAAAATAAGCGTAGAATACCTACTTACTTACTTACTTGTGAACTACCACTCCTAATTCTACTTGAGTAGAAATTCCGGCGTTACTTCTACTTCTACTTGAGTAGCGACGGTGACTACTTTGACCACCTCTGCCTATATTTATGATAAATGTCATCTCATGTAAGTATATCTAAGCCCTAATTTCGTATTATGTAGATTGTACTGGCGATAGATGAGTCTTCTTCTTCATTGAAACGTATACGCGACTGTTTCCACTATTACGTCATCGTGTATGTGGAGTCACGAAGTTTATACTCAGTGCGACTGAAAACGTTCTCACTCGTGGCTAAATACGCGTCTGGATGACAGTGTTGACTGTTGAGGGAATGGTTTTCTCTTTTATCGCTGCAACGACGGAGAATGCATAACTCCAGTCTCCAGTTTGCGTGATTTGATTTTGCGATTAGATAAAACCAACATCTTACGATGATTCGGTGGATAGCAATATATATTTCGGATCGCTGAAGATTCGCGAAATATGTCTTGATATCTGCAATCAATCCTCCTTACCAAGCTTCAAAGTGGCCTGAAATGGTTTGAAATGCGTCAACAAAATTTGAAGTACACAAAATTTGTACGATGTAGCTGATACGACGCGTAATTAAAAATATCGCAAAACCGATCAAAATAGGTTTCGAATGGACAGTCAGCTAGGGTTACCATAAGTCCTCCTTTAGGAGGATTGGTCCTCTTTTTCGGGTTTGGGCATAAATGACGCTAAATAGAAAATTCGTGGTTCGAACGAAAGTGACGACCTTTTTTTTAGTCAACCAAACCGCAAAGTCGGAAAAAATCTATCATTTTTTCCGAATTTTACCCCACAATCCTGAGTCTGAAAATTTTGTCAAAGTGTCCTCCGATTCCAAAATATGGTAGCCCTACAGTCAGCACTATATCCCTTTTTTAGTTCGCCAAATGCGTAGGCCTGCCAATGAACTGAACAGCCTTACTGATGCTTTTGATATAACAAACTTACGAGAGGATAGACCAAGTTATATGGCATTTTAACTCGATCACTCTTCCACGACCTCACGCCGTTTCATTTTAAATTTTCTAGTTAGACACGATTTTTAGTCTCAGCACCAATATACATGATATTTTCTGATCGCCACAAGTCCTATAAAATCTACAACGAGTATACAGCTGCAGATCTTAACCCTTGAAACTTCAAACTCGATTAGAAAAACATATTTCAATGACCGGATGATCCTTATTCTTTGCACACATATTTCAAATAGCTGTCGTTCTTAGGGTTGGAAATGAAAGCGTTATCAGGACAATCCATACAAGTCCTGTAAATATTGGTGTCAATGATACTTCGAATATTATATATGAGTCAAATTCCCATATACGCGCACTCCCGTTGCAAAAATCTTATACAATACTCCGCGCTCAATATGATAGGCATCAATGGATTAATACGTGGACCGTTTGAGCACTAAATTCAATACAAATGCTTAAACGACCTGATTTCAAGCGAGATTGTATAAAGTTGCGAAATATTAAATACCATTTGGAAGTCGAATAGAAAGATTAGTATTTTTTTGGTACAACGGCAGATAGCCTGTGTTAGAAAATGGCAAATACTGCGCCGAGATCCTTTCATATATAATATATATGTTATTTGTTTCACATCTAAACATAGGAAGAACGTTTGTGATCGGAATTGAAGTTGGTTGGTATCGACCTACGAGTTAAACGATATGAAATAAAATCTTTGCATGACTGCGCTACCAATGTTTGCACAGGGATACGGATCCGAATAAGGTCGCTTTCTTTGCACAAGCTCCATTCCGCCAATAATCCAATTTAATTCCAAAATAAAAATACAGCGATATGCTTCTCTGCCTAGAAGGAGATATGAGACTCACTGTATATCCCCAATGGATAGAGTAATCGCGGCCATTTTCCAACATTACTCGGCAAGTTCCATTAATGCATCACTTTTCGAAAAAGTACATTTTGCATAGATCCATGTCTAGTTAAATAATCGCGCGAAGTAATGAATGTGGGCTTTTCCACTCTTGTAAATAGTTGCAATATGCGCCATATCGCATCGGTGCAGGAACAAGCAAGTAGACAAATATTGGCAGAGCAACTGTTATACCTTGTGTGTCGAAACCGCAACTATTTCCTCAATTGTTTGTGCGTAAAACAAATCCATGTTTCCATAATTCGAGGGTATAGCATCATACAAGAAAAAAAGAGATGTCTCATGGGGGGTGCTATCCTATTTTGTTGGTTTAAATAGAACGTATTGCGCGTTTGGAAGTTTTTCACAACATTGGAGTACCGCAATTTTTAACCGTGGGTATTTATAAACGAATTTCTGCGCAACGGAATTGGCCATTGGGCATTATTTCTTCATTTCCCATCATTTCTTCTGGAATAGTCCGATTTTACGTTTGTTTCAATTGAGCCGATTACATACGACAGACACAAAAACAAATTGTTCGAGTGTATGCCACGTTGCTGTAAGAGCATTTCGATTTTGAAGACATGGCATACAAGACGAGGGCCCACTTTCATGGCAAGGTGGCCATTTTCAGATTAACCTACTGGACATCCGTCGCACGCTACGGGCCTCTCGAGATACCTCCTTTTGGAATTTTTAATCCAGCCAAGATGACATTTAATGCTGACGAAAGCTGCGTATAGCATTGCGTGGGTTTCTGGCATTGATAAAGTTTCACTGGTATGGGTTGCGCGATTTAATGGCGATTCAGCGTCGAGTGGCACTACGGAACTATTTAAATACCTCAAGTGTTCTGATAATAGAAGGATGTCACGCTATGTTGTAGTAATATCGAAGTTTCATTTGGCATTCCGTGGTATAAAGTGTGATATTTACAGCCTTCAGACGTGAATTGACTATGTCACAGACACGGCGGTGACGACATTTGTAGAATATTCGGCGTTGAGATAATGATTTTGTAATGTGGGATATTCCACTTTGGGTATAAGGTTAATATGAATAGCGTTTCCGCTGCAAAACGAAATGGAATCAAAGTAATTTACGGTTATGAAAAATATTTATGTCAAATGAATTGAAGATAGAATAATAACTCAACTAGAAAACTTTCGACATTTACAAGACAATTAATGCCAAATATTACGTTACTTGTTTCAGCGAATCTGTAAGGCATCTTGTCCTGTCGAAATTAAATTACAGGCTCAGCAGTAAACACTCACTCTTCTTGACTGCGCTTATCTATAATCCTATTTACGACAACTCAATCTATAATGTTGGAATACACATCGATGTATGTTTCATCTTTCGTCGGTTTTAATACACAAAGAATATTTTTGGCATATCGGGTATTTATATACCAGAGGTCTCAAACACGCGGCCCGCGAGACCATTTTGTGCTGCCCGCGATGGCATTTTGGATTTCGAAGTATTCGACAATATTTTACTACCAATTTTTTTATTACTTTAGAACCTAAAATCCGCTTTCAAACTACTCCGGAAGCCTGAAACAACTCATCAAACGTCACTATTACATCACTTTCGAAAGTTACCACGCAGTTGTAGATCAACTATCACGTCACATTACGTGTTTATGATGGTAAAACATGACCCGTTGAAGATTCGTGACTGAAAATTGTGATTTGGACTTGGGGGCGCGACCTTCTGTAGAATTACTCGTACTCGTCGCGTCAAACGTTACAATCAGGGAAGGACTTTTGTGACTAAGGAATGTCGTGACTTGGTACAACCACGGACGCAACAAACTATCAAACAGGTATGAGAAATAGTAAAATATCAAAAAGTCGTAGCTTGCGTTGCGTAGCTTATTTAGATATCTAAGCAGGTCGGTATGGCAAATGCCATCGGCATTATGTTGCCCCTTTGATGTATAGTTGGTTACATCCTGTGTCATCTTGGGTATCTTTATATGTGGTATTATCGCCAATCAAATGTGGCGAATATCAAGTAGTAGTAGCCGAAGCTTCACAGCTGTAACACCAATGGATTGGTAATGACTTGATCAATATAGCCCAGTTATCAGGAGTAGGCCCATCCCTGAAACTTGGATTAGGCTGTACTGCTCCAATGCTCTGATTTCAGATCAATCTTTGTAAAATTCTTAAATTCTACCCATAATTGTGGCGCGTCACATGTCTGCTAGCTGCGAAATTATAACTCGACAGCTTTTACGATATCCTGATGCATTTGTACTCTCGCATGGTGTCTACAACTAATTATTTTGACAAACTACGCCAAGTAAAGCAACAATTTTACTCAAATATTTTAAAATGTGATTTTTTTTGCCGTTCCAGGCGTGAATTCACAATAGATAATCACATTTTCGCGATGCGTGTGGAATGTTAGTCTGCAAGGTACCGTCAAATAAGGTCTACTTGGAAATACATTGTATTCCGTATTATTATTGGTGGTGCGACCCGCAGCACCATCAAAAAGTAGGAAATTGACCCGCGAACACATTTGAGTTGGAGACCTCTGTTATATACTCTCAAATTGCGTTCCAATTGACTAGTAGCGTGAATCCTCGATATTCGTACCCGATAAAGCATCAGAAGCGACGAAAATGTATGCAGGTTTTACGATTTATAAGATTGAGCATATGTATAGTTCTACATTTTCTACATTTAGCACATCTACCCAATTTGTAGGTAGAGGATATATGTAATGACACGGATGCAGGTGTGAGCTCGGATATCAACTATTCGTAGATGAAGTTGGAAATACTGAATCTCCATATTTTTGCTATAAAGCAATACGTCACCACGACGTAATGGCCGAAAATATATTTGCAAACGCTTTTCTACACCACTGTGGCCTTGAAAATATTTCGTCGGATCCCTGATATCAGGAAATATCTCCCACATCGTTTACTGGCTCCTTTCTTTGTATTATGGGAGAAGAGAATTTGCAATGATAGACTATCTGCATTTTGTTTCCACTAATCATATTGACTCACTGCAGATAACATGAGGTCAAGTTTGTTTTGACAAGTTTTCAAGTAATGCTACCTCGCTAGACTCTGTCTGAAACTACATGTGAATACAATGCTGTTACCCGAGCACGTGCTGTAATTATCATCTAGAACTCTAGCAACTGTAATTGCAGCATTCAAATCATAGAAGCATCGCCCACATTATCAAATAGCCCTCTCAAGTGGTCTGGTTTTATGTCAAAATACGCGTCGCTTTATGACGCATTATCTGTTCATTTCTTCCTAGTCACTTTCCCAGTGCTTGAATTTATCATATATTTCCACCTGCCATCATAATTATAATCAGTGGTTCCATTTTTCCTCTACTCAAGATGCTAAATGTCTACGCGAGATAGACGTATGTATACCAACATGCGTCTCAAGTATACGTACATGGCGACACATGTTCGAAAAGTTCATTTCGCAATTCTGTCGAAACAATCAAAATCCGCACGCAACTACGGCATGAATCCGACGTCGTGTCTTTGGTCACGTGACTTCATACGATCAAGATATTGGTTGCCAGATATCATGTCATTTCGACAGGAGGAAGTCTCTATTTTCTTCTCTTCGCGACGAGTCGTCTTAACTTCTAGCCATTAAAGCAAGATGGTAAGAGGACTGCTACGCTTGCCATTGATTTACACGATCGCTACCATTACTATACGCCTGTCGTTGTCACCATTATTGAGCTTCATAGGTCGAAAGCTTGAATTTATCAAATATTTGTTTGTGGTTGTAGTTAAAAAGACCGTTATCTCGTTCTATTTCGGCCAGGCACGTAATAATGATGGAAACTACAGCCTCTTTATCCCTTACTACCGAAATATTTCAAGATCGATATTTTGAGCAAAATTATGGAGAATCACTATAATTTAGCGATAAAGGATTCGTCTTACATTCCGTTGCTGCCTCGAGTTGTGAGTGATAGGTTGAAATTCAAGGAATTGTGATAAAAAATGTAAGGACTAATCTAAAATTCCTATACTTCGCAAAACGGTTCACAGGGTTTATAAGTTAATAATTTTAGAGCATATCAAGGTTCTTATGTGAACGCAAACGTGTGAATTATCAAGGTTCGTTTACTCAATGCGTAAACCGTTCGCACCATCATACAGCCTGCTTACCCGCAGATGTGGCCAGTAATGTACTTCTACTTTTCGAATTACTTCAAGTACTACTTCCTCAAGTGGTTGTGATTTTTCACTACGCCTACTTCTACTTGACAGTTTTAGTTTTTTAGGCAAAACTATGCCCAGAATATAGTTAATTTTTGGGTTACTTGGTAATCACTACTTCTTCTTCTACTTGAGTAGAGATTTACGGCTTTACTTCTAATTTTGCTTAAAAACCGACTATGACTGCTTTGACCACCTCTGCTTACCAGCGCATACTTTTACAAATTTTCAAAAATCTACGCTGTCAATAAACTAGTTGCTATATACGATATCTATCCTCTCAAGACATGCGACGGATGCAACGCGATATGCGAGACATATAGTGCAATGCAATGAACATATAGCAAGGGTGTCCAAACGACTGATTGCAGTGCAACAATCAAACATCCACCGTCGTCCTGCAGGTGCTATTTTTATCAGATGCCCGACACAGCAGTGTTATTGATGTTGTCAAGTTGATCCACAAATTTGCGATATTCTCTCTCGCTCTATCATTCTTTCGTGCCTATCTTCGGCTCTTTTCTCTGGGCATTCATGTAAGTGCTGTATGGATACCGACACGTATCAGAAAGTGATACAGAAATAATTTTCTTCATTTCGGTCAGTAGCACCTCCCTTGGACCATTCCGAGTCTAATTCCTGATAAACGGTTTCGTGTTTTCCAACCAGGCGAGCCTTTCGACATCACAATGCACTTCAGATAACAATAAAATGCATTGTTTTGCACGTCGCTAGTTTTGCAGAGGTGACGTGTTCATGTTCTACGTAGCTGCAAAACCGTGAACTCTCTACTACTCTATAAATATGCACTGTAATCTGTGACAGCCCACGTCAAAGTCAGGCGCATGAAGATGACGGCCAACTCTATCATGAAACGTAGATCTAGCTATCTGAAAGGGCCATCTTCGGCAAGTGTGTAAACTCAGAGTCGATAGACGTGATGTATATTATATGAATTGTTGCTTGAAAAGGTCCTCGAGAAGCGAGTATTACAATTGGATGAATATAGTATGCATGTGTAGCGAAGGTTCTTATATGGAACCATTCCATGGGAAGGCATGGAAGCCTACAAAAATGTGGCATGAACCTTTCGAATAAATGGCATATAATTTCAATAACGGAGTCGGCATTTTTTGTACTGGTCGTCATTAACCCATCCTTTCCTACGCCCAAGCATGTCGAACTAAGACTTATTGACCTTGCACGAACATGACTTGAAGAAAATATTATTTTACTTGCAGTCGAGCGTCTTGTAAAGATCCTCTCGACTCCAATGATGTCAGTGTAGCATATTAAATTTATGCTAGGCCTATTGACATATTCTCGAAGCACATAAAAAGATCCCTTTGATTTATGTATATGATACGTTTTTTATGTAATGGCGTCTTGAGATGCAGACTATAAAATGCAGTCATTCAGTCTCGGGATACAGGCGTGTCACTTCCGTCTGCGATCGTAAAGCGTTGCGCATCTAAAACTTTTCGGTTTGCCCGAGAGAGATTTACAATCTTGCGCGGTGACATTGGTTCTGAGGAAGAAAAGGATTGGGAAATATGACATTGATTGTGCAATGCCGATTCAGGCGACTGTGTGGCTGTGTCGCGCGTTTCCTTTCGCGGTAATTAATTTCTGAGTCGACGTCGTCACCGATTACATCATTTTTCGACAAGGTATAGCCCGACTCGTGTCGCAAGAAGTTTATCGACGTATTGTATTGGTGTCATCCATTTCTAAGAACTGTCGCTGTTTAGAATTCCATCTGTTCATTGGCTAGCAAAGAAAAATGCGTTACGTGGATGCAGTCTATAGTGACAAGCCAAGAAAAAGGCTTTCACTTTGATTCTACAGAATGAAGGATGGTATCTGGGGTTTATGTTTTGAGATGCTTGTATATAATACAATTATATTATACTACAATGGGGAATATCGTACACTTAAACTCTTAGCTCTTCACTTTTTCCCCTAGCGGAGTGGTCTTTAACCTTTCCCTCCTTTGAAATCACTAATCAGTTCTCGCACCCTCTCTAGATCGACGGAAATATGTTTCTTGTGTTGTTTCTTGTGTAAACCAGGTAGAAAAATCATGATTCGTGTGGATAAGTAGTCGTGAAAGGCAGTAAATATAGCAACGGCCACTTCACAGTGTTGGGATCAAGTCACTATCTTCGAGTCACAAGTCATCTCGAGTCATTGCGCATTTTGACTCGAGGCAAGTCGAGTCAAGTCAAAATTTAAGTCGAGTTGTATTTTCGAAGTACGAAGCATAATTAAGTCATTGCATTTTGCTAGCTGTTTGAAATTCAGATTGAGTCGCCATATATTTTAAATCGAAGAATGAATATAGAGGTAAATATACATGCAAAGAGGCGTTGTATAACTCACGAATGCGAAGTACTGCTGAACTACAATTGATGTATACCTGCAGTCTTTAATTATCCGCTAAAATAGAGCATAGAATACGGAACATCAGATAGAGGAGACGAATTGGTACGATACATCACCCAACTACATATCCATGGGATACAATTTAAGCGTGCGCCAATGCTTGACTACTGACTAGTAATATAAACTTGTAAACGAATCATACAATAGATTTGGTTAAGGTGATCACCTAGAACCAATGACCTATAGAACAGAGATAGATACCTTGTTATCATATTACTTTACTACTGCGACAACGTACGCTGTGCGCGGTCAGTGTATTTGAGGTAGAACAATAGAGGTTCAGTAAAACGCAAAATCATTGAATGACTGAGATTTGTCGCTCTTACAAGTCACATCAGCGTATCGATAACAATCCGAACATTTGTAAATATCGTGAATTTTGCTCCGAGTCACGAGTCAATCCGCATTTCTGAACCGCCGAGTCATGTCAGGTCAAGTCATTTTTGCAAAGTGACTCGAGTCAAGTCAAGTCATACAAAAAAGGTGACTCGAGTCAAGTCAAGTCATACGAAAAAGGTGACTCGAGTCAAGTCATGACTCGAGTCATCCCAACACTGCCACTTCAGTCAGTACTGGATAGTGGATACTGGATATGTTCTCAACCAGTGGTCGTCTCAATTTCACCTTCGAGAACATGCATTCGACGCATGTCGGGTGCTCTGTTTATCGTTCTCGGTAGCAGACGTGAAACCATATACTCAACACAGTCCGCTATTTCGGCCTGGTTCAAACCACGTGTTCGAAAACAGCTTGGTAGTATGGAGCAATTGGAGCATTAATCGCGAGCCGGAAAGGATCTCGGCCGGGCCCGGATAAGAGGTAGACTCGCAGTTTGGGTAGTAGACTATACCTGAAAAAGTGATGGCCAGAGTTACATTTTTGATAAGTATGGATTTTACATACTAAAGATTAGTTGTAGTTCAAGGGTAATTGCTGTTCTTGCAAATTTCTAAAGCAATATATGAATTGAATTTTTATATTTGTATAGAGTAGACCGAACAAATCTTAATGATTCAACATCTTCGATCCCTCTAAAACAGTTTTCGCTATAACCGCCAGGTTTAGATACGCTGTCCTAGCGTGAAGAACGCTTGGGTTAAGGTAGATCGAGATGCCACATCGACTTTTCAAATTTTCATTTTATACCCGTAACCCCGAGAAAGCGACGGCATTGTATTTCTGAGAATTTATTCCCGTTTGACTTTGCCTGTATGCCTACCAGCGAGGCGTGCTGAAGCAAATATCCCGCGAAAGTGCACAAACACGAATATAAAGTCTCGAGATTGACCTTACACTTACTTTTTGATGTATCATGTTCTAATCCTTGTTACAAATCATCCTTTTTTCAGTTCACCTTACTCTATTCGTCAAATGCTAATATCATTGCAATCGGATTGCAAGATCTGGACTATGCAAAACAAAAATAGACTCCAACGCTAAAATTAGATCGACTCGCAGCTTTTTTAAACTCTGGTCTTGCAAATGTGCCTGACCATCATTGCATTCCGAACACATCAGAAGCCATCAGCCACCTGTGTGCGATACAAAATAAATTTGTTGACATCAAGCGCAGATGCACAATTTCATTCAATCATTGCGGTTTGTTGAAGTCAGAAATATATATGGCTTTAGATGTCCCTGTCTGAAATTTGAGGATAATAATGATCTACCCGATAGATATCGAAATTACCCGGCTATCTAACGCATCTTCAAAGACTTCTTAGGCCATCATATATTTGTCGATATCTATACAACGCACAACATCTTACTGACGTTAAAACACTATGCTAGACTATACTGACATGCGAGCTTTTTGTAATAAATTGAAAAATATACGTGTGTCAAGATCGTGTCATAGATGCCTATCGGAGTATGTATGTATGGAGGGGTGCTTCTCGGCAGCTAAGTGCTTTTGCATCATGTCTGGTCATTTCTGCAACTATGTGTCCCTGTCGAACAACAAAACAGTGATCGAAGCGCATTAGTACTTTTTAATAGTGAGTTGAAGGAGAGTGGAATCTAGTATCTTCATGCAGATTGAGCTAGATCATGGGTGGACAAACTGGACAATCTGCGGCCCTAGAACTAAAACTTATGCGGCCGGCTACACATAATTCAATTAGCCTGTGTTGGTGGCCATCGACATGCAATTCCAATGAAAGAATTGGATCCCAAAATTTGACATATTTTTATTCAACTTAAAAACTTTCTACACGTTCCGCGCGAATAAGGGTGACTTGATTACAGTATTAGCGTACTTGATATCGGAGCTCCACCGTACAGATACGAAAAGTAGAGGAAAATAATGCGCCGATTTCAGTTCGTGTATTATAGTAGGCTAATAAAATGCATTCGGCTACGTTCCGCTTCTGCGATTAGAAACTTTTATGCGCTAGACATTTCACAAGAAAACAGTAAATGTACAGAACACCGCAAGGCTTTCCGCAGCGCGAAGCTCTCCCCAGTATAGCCAATTTAACATTGATATTTTGCGTTCGGGTGGGCCATTACCACTGTCCGCTGGAATGCAGCCGGATGCTTTATATATATATAATCGAAATACGGCCGTTAATAGCAAAAAGGTTAAACACCCATGAGCTCGAGAAGAGAGATGCTACCCTGGGTCATGTGTAGTGAGTGCGTGATGCGAAATAACGCTCAAGCGTCTCTGGCAGGTCATGTGGTATTATTTATTGAGTATGTTAGATTGAAATGCGAAAATTTCGTAATGAAATTAATAATATTTTATGTGTGTAGAAATCTTTTCATGGTGGGGCTATAACTTATATGCGATAATGGAATATACGCCGTGAATTCACTGCTCTGATCCGAGAGTGCACAAGCAACATGTATATATAAGATGAGTACGGTTAACGCCGTAAAAAGCCTGCCGTGTCAAATGCTTTGAAAGTGGCATCTGCGGTATTACCGGTTGAGATTATATGTCGTGAAAACAGCACATAATCTTCTAAAACCCGAGCTATTTTTGTAGCTATACTTTTACTACTGCGAACACATAATTTCGTCGCCTATAACGTATAATTTTAGTATGTTTGTGGTCCGGTCATAATCTGCAAAGATAGATGTAATATTTTTTATACGTTCAAGCACTAGAATAGATCGGAAACCATGGTTACAATATTTGGCATACGTATACGGCTACACAGTGCACACCTTCTGCGAATACCTTAATACGATTTCACAATTAAAAATCTGCTACTTTTCTCGGATATCGATGCACACTAGAAATGTTCCGTATGTGTTTTAGCAACGTTATTCTCAAGACTACGGGGCACAGTCATACAATTTGGCATTTATGTAATAGCCAAACTGATCACGTAACTAAACGCAACATACTCTGTACCGTGAATTGCCGCAGTGTGCAGTGTTGCATCGTATTGGAAATTATCATTTCGGCGTAAAGTCTATAAAATAACTGCCTTTATGGATACTTCGTTAAAGCACCCGGAACGGCTACAGTCACACTATGCCTAAGTAGGGCTGGGCAAAATCGAGTGCCTGAGTGATTCGATTCTGAATCGCGTAATATGCTTCGAGTCGAGTCGAGTAATCGAGTATCACTCATTATGACGTCATAACAGAATGTAATATGTCAAAGTTCAAATATGTACCTTTTATGCCACCACAAAGAATATAATGCCTGTTATCCATCACATTAAAGACACTTTGATATTTTTTCGACCATACCGATTTTATTTCACTTGGTGACAATATTGTGGGATGACCATGACTTCAGAAATATTCTATTTCCAGTAACGTTCGTAGCTTTGTACTATATGTTTCGTATGCTACGATGCGGACAATCAAGGTTTCAAGGCTTCAACAGTGAAAATTAGTATCGAAGCTATAATTCTCGTTGATAAATTACCTTTCACTGACGAAGAGCGCTTAATTTCAATACTCGAAAAAATCGTCTTTTACTGCTCGACTCGAATCATTAAAATTAATACTCGATTCAGATTCGAGTACTCGAATCATTGTGCCCAGCCCTATGCCTAAGCAGATCATAATATAAGTTATAGTAATAAGTTCAATTTTAATATTGTTGAAATATTGAAGCGGTCTTTTCAGAGACACCCTCACTATTTCTCACAAGAGAAAATTGGCATCTCTGGCAGATTCCATAGCCGTAGGAGCAATTATATATTTTATTCCATACAAAATCTTTCGGCAACACCATTGCGGTGAGTGTCGTCCTAAAATATCACGTAAAATCAAAATAATTGGTACAAAAGCCTCAGTATGTTGCCAAGTGATTTTTCCTGCCAGTAGACATAAATCGGCATCTGCCGACTGCATTTGGAACATGCTAAGATAATCATCAACTTCAATAGTTTTGCCAAACGTTCGATATTGGTTGAATTCCAACACCATTTGTATTTGAACACTCAATTTTATGTATTGTCTTTCTCTTTATTTATGTTGTCAACAGGTTAATCGCAACATTATGTATCCTTAGTTTATTGACAATTCCATTTCCTTGCTGAATGTATAGCGAAACCATCAATTGATGATTTCAGGGCTAAGAAATTTTTTGTATTGTTATTGTTCTATAACGAAGGTAGGCTATAGATGTTTATTTTGACTGTTTGAAAGACTTTCTGTCACTACAAAGGTGTTTCGACAACAGTCCTCGTGCATAATATGTACCGCCAATTACAGATCACAGAATACAGATCCAATCACCGAAGAATTTTTGTGAGGAAGGCCATACATAGCTCTATCAAAACCGAAATCAAGAAGCTTCAGTGAGCTTTGTGAGGTATAGACAAAACTTTCGTATTATTGTTTTTCCAACTCTCCTTTCAACTTATATCTCTCTTTGTTCAATGCACATTGCGCAGTGACTGACGCAATCAAATAGACGAGAAACACTTCAAAATACTAATGTTATTTGGTATAAAGCCATAGCCCCCTGTAGTATTGTCATATTTGATTTCACGTATCCTTATATTTTATCTGTTCTGACGAAGCAGACAGAGAGAAGTATTCAACAAAAGTTTTCTTTCCAAAGTAATATCGAGATTTATATCACATAAGCAATGATCATAATACTTTTACCATCATTAGGAATATACACATCATTTCATACCCTCTTTGACATCTGTTATGTTCGTGCATTTACGTTCGGTGTCGTACAACTCTTTCTTTCTATAGGATTAGTAATTACCGCCAATCATTATTTCCTCGTGTGTCGTGCTTGTATTTATATCCTGTGTTCTGTTGTCTCGTGGTCTTTCATTTAACTGAACTCTGGATCGTGTCGCCTGTACTATAGTTATTCTGCTGTTAATATATACTGATTTCATATTGCAACTTCGTCGTATTGAGTTATTGTTCGAACAAGATCAAGAACATAACAATTGGTGTCAGAAGTCGGATTCATAGTTATTTCTGCGACGAAGATAAAGCATGGATTCAGGTTTATTGAAGCTGCTAGAGAAGCAGCAGGCAATGATGGCGAGCCTACATGAAACAATGGCAAATCAAAAAGCACAGCTGGAGCAACAACACGCACAGCACAGAGAAGATTTGAAGCAACAAGCGATGCAACAAGCAAAGCATGACGAAGCAATGGCAAAAGTCATGACAGAGATGGCGCAGTTAACACAGAGGTCGAGTCCCGGTGCGTCAACTTCTGAAGCTACCGCTCCCAAGTTTGATTCGTTTGTAAAATCGAAGGAGAAATGGGACCAATATCTGCAACGATTCAACCACCACCTTGCAATTTACGGCATTTCCAATATGGAGAAGAAAAGGGCGTGTCTGCTCTCATGGGTTGGACCTGAAACCTACTCGCTCCTACGTAATTTGTTTGGTGCTGCTGATGTCAGTGCGCAAACTTTCGACGCGTTGACTGAGAAATTGTCTACACACTTCAAGGACTCAATTCATGTGCAAGCAGCCAGGTACGAATTTTACAATTGCAAAATGCAGCCGGGACAATCGTACGCCGATTGGATCGCTACTCTACGCGGAATCTCCAAAGATTGCAACTTCATATGCTCAAGAGATGGCTGTGATCAGAGCTACGTTGATGAGCTAATGCGCGATCTCATCATTAAAGAAACGCCGCACGCGGATGTGAGACGGCATTGTCTAACACAAACCAATCCATCCCTTGACGACGTTCTCAAAGTAGCCGCAACATACGTGAGAACGCTTGAAACTGATAGGGTTATCCAAGGCGAGAGTAGCAGTAAAGACGCTTCCATCGTCAACAAAATGACGGGAAGTTATCAGAAGGGGAAAAAACCTTCCAAATCCAACCAAGGCAACTTCCTAGAAAGACTGAAATCCTGCAGCCGCTGTTTCATCGATCACCAGAGAAAAGACTGTCAATATCGACATTCAGTATGTCAGAAATGTGGTCGTAAAGGTCATATCAAACCTGTGTGCATGTCTACCAAACCTAGTATCACGCAACAGGTCACATCCGTCAATTTCTGCTCAGTACCACTCCTTTCCTTCGATATCGATCAACTATATCGACGCGTAGGAAACCAGCTCTGGATCAACTCCAGCATCAACGGCATTCCGTTGCCGACACAGTGGGACACTGGTGCACCCTCCGCCATGGTGGGATTGACTGGGTACAAAACTTTGGGCTCTCCGAAACTCTCAGCATACCATTGCTCTTTCGTAGCGTATGGCGACAAGCCATTGAAAGTGAAAGGTATTTGCACTGTAACCGTGCAGGTGGGTTCTGAAGTTCGAGTTGGCTTAAAATTGGTAGTTCTCGACGAACACCGTGGGCAAAACATTTTTGGTCTCGATTGGAGCGATGCTTTCTCCATGACCGCTAAGGGAACGTCTGCTTTGGATGCAATTTCCTCGCAGATGGTCAAATCGCAATCATGTAATACTATTGATATTTCTGATTCGAACGACAAATTGGTATCTTTTCAGTCCAAATTTCCCTCCGTTTTCTTTAATGTATTAGGACGTTGCACCAAGACAAAGGTGACAATTCACTTGAAACCTAATGCCAAGCCCGTATTCAACAAGCCACGCCCTTTGCCTTTCGCAAGGCAAATCGCTGTTCAAACCGAATTGGATAGATTAGTCAATCAAGGTATCCTCGAACCAATCAATTACAGTGATTGGGCAGCACCAATTGTTGCCGTCACTAAATCAAATGGATCAGTACGCATTTGTGGTGACTTCAAAGCATTGAATCAACAGATTCAGATAGATCAACATCCCCTGCCCTCTTTAGATGAAATTCTTCACAAGTTACAGGGTGGTTGCATTTTTACGAAAATTGATCTTGCCGATGCTTATTTTCAGCTAGAATTAGATGATGATGCAAAGAATTTGTGTGTCATCAACACGCAATTCGGTCTATTCCGTTATCGACGCATGTGTTTCGGAGTCGCATCTAGTCCCGCAAATTTTCAACGTTGTATTGATGCCATGATCGCCGGCTTACCCGGTGTTGCTAGTTTTATCGATGACATAATCGTTACTGGCATTGATGAACGCGATCATTTTCGCAACTTATCGCTACTCTTTGAGCGCCTCACCGAATACGGTTTCACCGTCAACTTCGCTAAATGTGAATTTTTCAAAAGTAGTATCGAGTACCTTGGTCATATAATCGACAAGGACGGCCAACGCCCGTCTAACAAATCCGTTGAAGCAATCAAACAGTTGCCTAAACCTCAATATGTTCGCCAGCTACGGGCATTCCTGGGCAAAGTCAATTATTATCGCGCGTTTATTCCTAATTTCACGAATAAAGCCGCTGCCTTATACCGTCTTCTTCAAAAAGACGCGAAATTCATTTGGAATACGGACTGTGACGCAGCTTTTCGCATTCTCAAAAACGACGTAATCGACGCTACGCAGTTAGCTCATTATGATGTAAACAAGCAGCTCATTTTGTCAACTGATGCTTCTCAATTCGGAATCGGCGCTATCCTCTCAATCGAGCACAATGGCGAAGAGAGACCGATCGCGCACGCATCGAAAACCCTTTCAGATTCGCAAAAATCCTACTCTCAAATAGAGAAGGAAGCCCTGTCAATCATTTACGGAGTCACTAAATTTCGTCAATTCTTGTATGGTAGAAAATTTACGCTCGTAACGGACCACAAACCGCTTTTAGCTATTTTCTCGCCAGACAAGAAAATTCCCGTGATTACAGCGCAACGCTTACAGCGATGGGCACTAACGCTCATGGCTTATCAATACGATATTCGCTATAAACCGACTAATCAGCACGGAAACGCCGACGGTTTATCTCGCCTACCAAAGGGTCCAGACCCTGAGTTTGACGAACTGGAAATTCGTGAAAACGCGGAGATCGTTCACGCTATTAATATGGCATTCGATGGCTTACCGTTAACTCGCGATGAAATTCGCGACGCGACGCTGAAGGACAAAACCATGAAACTAGTAAAATTATCTGTCACTCATGGTAATTGGAATCCAAAGGTGCACATTGATGATTTTTCTTGGTTTTCGACTCGCAAACATTCGCTTTCTCTGCACGAAGACATAGTCATGCTCAATATTGATGGTTTTCAGCGCGTAGTAATTCCGCAGTCACTTCGCTCGCGAGTCTTATCATTGTTGCACGAAGGACATTGGGGTATCGCGAAAATGAAGCAGATGGCTCGACGTTACATCGCATGGCCTTCTATTAATCGCGACATTGAAAATCTCGTTAAGAGTTGCGACGCTTGCCGTAAGGTAATGAAAGCGCCTGATCGTCAGTATCGCGAATGGCCCAAAACGTCTGAAAGCTTTGAACGAATTCACTTGGATTTCGCAGGTCCAATAAACAATAAAATGTTTCTTGTCATCGTCGATGCGCATTCGAAATATCCTTTCGTTAAAGTAATGAATGTCGGATCTACCACAACCTTGTGTGTAGTCAACGCTTTGCGGGAAGTCTTTTCTATTGAAGGCTTGCCCGTAACAATCGTCACGGATGGCGGGCCGCAATTCACATCGAATGAATTCGATACGTTTTGCTCTAATTTGGCTATCAGCCATATCGTATCACCTTCTTTTCATCCCTGCCTCGAACGGGGAAGCGGAGCGTTTCGTCCAGACTCAAAAGCTGGATTGATAAAAAATTGCGACGGGGGAAAAGATCTCAACTTCGCGCTCCAAACACTTCTCGCTACGTATCGATGTGCTCCGCACCCGGGCATAGACTGGAAAACGCCTACCGAGATTTTACATGGTCGACAGCCGCGCAATTTGTTAAGTTTGTGCTCGCCCTTCGATAAATCGAAACCCGTTACGCCTAGACAATCAGTCACTCATTTCGAGATTGGTTCCTCGGTTTACGCTCGCAGTTACCGAAGCGGACCAAAGTGGGTTGCTGGCGTGGTGACGGAAATACTGGGGCGTGTTGTGTACATCATAAAAACAGATCATGGGTATTGGAGAAGGCACAAAAACCAACTCCAACCACGCTTGATTTCAGCTGGCAATAATACAGCCACACAGGAAGTTGCTCAGCCTCAGCAGTCGCAAGCTGAGCAACCATTGGTTAGGAATAGGGCACAACGTCCTGCAGCTAGTCCTGCTCGATCGTCGGGCAGACGTTATCCTCTTAGAAATAGGAAACCCACCGATTTCTATAGACCGTAAATGTGGGCAACCCTCTAACTTACAGGGGAGGACTGTTATGTTCGTGCATTTACGTTCGGTGTCGTACAACTCTTTCTTTCTATAGGATTAGTAATTACCGCCAATCATTATTTCCTCGTGTGTCGTGCTTGTATTTATATCCTGTGTTCTGTTGTCTCGTGGTCTTTCATTTAACTGAACTCTGGATCGTGTCGCCTGTACTAAAGTTATTCTGCTGTTAATATATACTGATTTCATATTGCAACTTCGTCGTATTGAGTTATTGTTCGAACAAGATCAAGAACATAACAACATCTCTATTGCGGGGGGAAAGAAACGTAAGAAACCCTCCCGGTTCTGAGGCTCAAATTAGACTAATCTATTGCGCTTAGCGCCGAATTAAGAGCAATTCAACTCGCGGTTTGTGGCCGATTGCCTCTTACTAAGCGTGCCTTGCGTAACGTAAGCCCTGCAAAACAAAGCATATGACATAATCAGAAAGAAGATAGGTTAATCTTTAGCGAGCGAAGAAGTATACTAACGGATATAACTTTCTTATACTAACTGAAATCCAGAATTTGTTGGAGTTTAGTGCCCTAAAGTCCTATTTACGTGAGTGATCCGATGTATGAATCTGTCAGACTTAAAGCTTCATACGGCCGATGTCCGATATGTTTTCACTGGGAACTTCAACGTCTCGCCATTCGCAGCCTTGCAAATTCATATTATACTGCTCAGTGAGATTAGATCTCGCCCCTGCGGATAAATCCTCGACTCGGAGTTGTGGAATCGTATCAAAATATACCCTTTCGTTATAATTGTGCTAAATTGCAATCAAGTGGGCCGCAATTTTTGCGTTTTAACGCCAATTAGGCATACAGCTGAAGTCATTGGAGCATGCGTGAAATGTGAACATCCAATGTTCTGTTAAACAAAATAAAATGACGTGGGACGTAAATATGATTGATGAATATCATCCAGAAACAGTAACTCTTAACGAACGTAATATAACACGCACCATTATTACGAATGAATTCGATTCCTAGAACTCGAGAAATACTATTATGGCTTTATATATTACAATTGATGACACGCCATAAACAACAAAAGTTACTACATCAATCCATAATCCTGCGTAATCCAAGACTGAGGCAGTTCCAGCGGTTAATGAGAGTCCGGTAAGCGCTCATATCTATCGAAATCGGACACCAGCAAGCGTATCGTGAGTATGACGATTTAAGAGATTGGAGGATTTGATGACTATTCCCTTACTTGCAACGTGCGTCAACGTGAAAAACAGACAGAATTAACGTCAAATCTCTGACTCGAATACTTACAAAGACTCTACGTCATGCAATTTTGCGCTTTCGTCGGATAAGCTGACCTCATTTGTGTGTTGGCGTGCTGGTCAGGGCGATACAGGTGTTCCAGGAATATGTGTCAGCTGCTGTATTTCGATATCGATGTATACAATACATGCTTTTTCGTATTGTTCAAATTCGAGACGACATATAATCAAGTGCTAATAGCTGGCGATTCCATTATCGGATGCCGTCTGTGACGTAGGCCTACCTCCGAATCCGGCTGACTTGTACCACCGCATGCCTTTTAGCTCTATTTAAGCGTACAGTATACTCGCCCCTGAAATACTTCTGTAGTTTCTCATATATAGTTCGCAACCAAAATTTTTATCCAGTCGTTTGCCTACTCCGAGTATGTAATCATAGGGTCAACAGGAAAGCAAGTTTGAGCTATTTTTATTCATCCCAGTTTGAGCCGTAACGATATTGGTACGTTTGGTCTGATCGACCCACACGACCTCTGAGTTGGGTGCGCAAAATTTGCTAACAGCCACCGGAGAACCCAAGCAATATTGGCCGCACGTGTACAATCCGTACATCTTGTTAGCATCATCTCGTGGTCAACAATTTAATGACCCTGTAACGGTAGTCTGACATTTCAGCATGCGACACAATGCAAAACGACAGTTGAACATGCAACACTTGAGCATGCACATGCACATGTGGCTGCATGATTCCGAAACTAATGCTAACCCAGAATATTCTAGATCCCCATTCCTAATCTTACCCAACCCACTTAACGCTTGTGCTCAAGTGTCGCATGTTATTGTGTCGAATTGCTCAATGCCAGAGAGAGATATATGATATTACCACCATCGAAATGCTTTGACGACGGAGTTGCTATACGGTCGTGAGGTCATCTAGTCTGCGCCCCCGTATTTCCTTCTCCTCCATGCAATCCGTGATTGCTCAGCGCCCAGCAGATTAGCTGCGGATACCAATTTTCCAGTCTTTGGTATGACCCGGCTGGGGATCGAACCCACGACCTACTAGCCGGACGCATAACCACTACACTATCTCGCTATCTGCTGACGTCCACGGAAGATTCTCACAAAATCCGAACATGTAGTCTCACCTGTATGGGCAATGGGCATTTCTCTCATTATATACAATGCACTGATGATGGCGATTCTAAATATTGTTTGAAGTGATTTGGAATCTTGGAAAGTGGCAGTGTAAATGTCTCGGGGAAACTGAATCAAAATATAGTTGAAAATTAAAATTGAAATAAATAAATGCTAGATAGTAGTGCTTTGCAGTCATATCTCATGAAATCGGATGTGGTAATACAGCAACAACAGTATGCGCAAATGTAACAATGTATATCTGTCCTGATCCCATCGCCTTCCCAGCCTGCGACTTCGTTGTGCAGCAAACAGTTTCCACTGAGACAGCAACGTGTTTCAGTTTTAATCCGCGTGAGGTCCTCAATCAGTGAGTCTCCTCGATTATCGCGCGCGATAGTCTGGACACAAGCTGCGTTTAACGCGAGCGACCGACCGACTCTTAGCAATGCGCGTTCTACACATTCACTTCACACCCACTCACACAGTCAACATACGGACCCACGTCCGCTTATTTCGGATCTTACCTCGCCTCGCCCGACAGCTGCCGAAAAGCCTTCTTCCGAATATTCCATTCTTGATGAAATGTCGTGGATTGAGTACTGCCCTGAAAATATGCGATTACGAGTCAGCGACATACCGAATCGCTCGGTTAGCGTGTGGGTTACATCGTAAGCTTTTCATGCCATGGGGCTGAAGTGAAATTTCGGATATATACCCTTCTCCACTCAAACGAATCAAATTGTTCGGTTTCGACAAATTTCACCCACTCACTCACCTTCCAACAGCAGGCTCGCTATTCCTGCCTGGATCTCGTCGGCGATCTTAAGTAATCCGTCAAAGTCATTTGCCATGAATGTCCTGGTTCTGTCGAATTTGTCTCCGGTTGCAATCACCTGGTGGGAAGGCAGAAATATAGCGTATGGGGCATCGGAGACTCTACGCGACACGATGCCCCGTGTATTGGCTAGGGCATCAGTATGTACGATGACCAACGCGCGATATATATTGGTCGTGGACAACGGTGATTCGAATCGAAGATTCAACATCGATCTGAGCCATTTTTGACTCGATCCAATTCGCGCATTATTAATCGAATAGTGTCTCTTTACGGTCGAATACATGTGGGATGGCAGTCGAATTGTTTGTTGCCTGCCAAAGAAGCTTTCCACATATTGCATTGTAGCTGCTGCGCTGGTAACTAATCAAATAAACCGGAAACATTGTCAGCAACGAAGTACTACTTATTGGAGTACTCAAGTAGATTTTGTCTTCTTGTAATGCTTACTCGGGTGGTGATGTTAGACTAAGTCCAATTCCACTTCACAGTTTAAGGCAAAACTTATATCACGCGAAATATCCCCAGTACCATGGTAACTAATCATATTTTCTACGATTGCAAATGTTTATGGGGACAGTACAGTAGTGCGGGGTGGATCGACAAATTCTCTTGTCCGACTCCGGTCCTGTTTTTCAATTCTCTGGTCCGACTCCGGTGCCGGATTCTTCAAATGACAGTGATCAGATCCTAAAAAATCCGATGATAATCATCTACGAGTATCTATGTCTAGCTCCGGCCCAAAATGAAAAAATCCAACCGGATATCCAATCCGATCCTTCAATCCATGCCTCGCTCTACAGTCCAGTCATTTTGCGTCCGTCGAAAGTCACGTTGTTCATTTGACTGCTAAAAGCATGCTATCCCTCGACTTTACCTAATTTTCGGAAACTTCTTTCATGAATACTTTTCGTATCTTTAATTGCTACTTCTACTTCAGTGCCACCGCTGACTAAATAGTTTTGAGACGTCATAGGAATGCAGAATTGGAGCGGGAGTCGCGGGCAACTTATTCTCCCTCAACGTAAAATCCGCGAATCGCATTTTCTCAGAAAACGACAAATTCACTAACACTCAGCTCCGTTTCGTTCACATCGCTCCCAACACCGACGGCAAAAGGAAGTACCCCCAAAGCTCTCAAATCGTCGGCAGCGGTCGGCACCAGAGATCCATCATTAGCCCTGAACACAAATATCGCGCGCAAGTTAGAGTTACCACAATTTTTCAGAAACAGAAAGGAGGACACTTTTCACAGGCTGCGAAAGTTACTGTAGCGGACGAGAAAACGGGTGATTTTTGTATTTACGCGTCAGTTTTCGAACTCGAGTCCTGGAAATACCTGTCTCTCGTAAACTAGACCCACATTTCGCGCTGTTTGTGGTCTTTCTGGGTATTTTAATCTAAAAGAAGGACGAATTGACAAAAAGGGGGACCTTTGGGCGAACGGAGGACATTTTTTTCAAAAGGAAGACATATCCTCCTAGAAGGAGGACGTATGGTAACCCTACGGTTAGAATACGATTAGAAATACGGTGTTGAACGATAATGCCGGAATGTACATGAATATTTTTCCACGCGGTAAAAGTATTTCCAGACTCACTTGCCGTCAGTTAGCAGAATCAGTATTTGTTTCGTGGTCTTCCTCCCGAAGTACAAAGAGTCCTTGAAATCGCGTTGGACTTTCCTCAATGCCTGCCCGGTGAAGGTCCTATATCCGTCCAGCGGCATGTGGTCGACAACGGACGAAAATTGACCATGGTCTCGATACGCTCCTAACTTGATGTAAGTGTAAATGTACAGTTGAGTGGAGCGGTTTCTGAAATATATCGTGAAGCCCTGTGACCTGTAACGCTTTGATAAGGTGGACTCCGTGTACAGAACAGGAGCCAATCCCGGGCAATCGGGTATTCATGACAGTGACGGTTGATAAACGGTAAGTATGTGATAAGATTTATTCACAGCCAGTCAGTAACGAAGTACTTATACTTTTTCGAAGCACTGAAGTATAGGCTTACCATATTTTGGAAATGTAAATAGAGGACACTTTTTCAGAAATTTCAGACATGCAAAACTGGAGAAGAATTCTCAAAAACCGGTAAATTTTTCCCACTTCGTGATCGGTTGACTAAAAAAAAGGTCATCACTTCCGCTCAGAGCTCAAAATAACGTTTTTCTCTCCACATTGCCAGGTGGATGACTAAAAAAAAAGGTCGTCTCTTCGCTCAGAGCTAAAATCACCGCTTTTCCCTCCGAAATACCCGCCGGAGCTTCACTTCTGCGCTAATTTGCGGCATATCACTCGCAATTTGCTCTAAATCTGACCAAAATTTTCCAAAAAGAGGACAAAATCTCAAAAAAGAGGACAAAAGGGCGTCCTCCGAGGACACTTTCAAAAAAGTCAAAAAAGAGGACAAATCCTCTTAAAAGAGGACGTATGGTAAGCCTACTGAAGTAGGTGTTGCCAACTTGAACTACTTATACAAGAGGGTATGTTAAAGACCAGTGTTTCCCAACCTTTTTCGACTCGTCGCCCCGCTATCAATCTCAAAACAAATTTTCGCCCCCTTTATTTACGGATCCGAATAAGTGGACATATAAACGACAAATTTATTCACGTAACTATGATCGCTGGTGAATTTACTGAAAAGTTCATTTTTTCGGGGAGGCAGGTGATCGGAAAACTGGTTTCCGTTGAGATGACCTTTTTTCGCATCATAATCAGAATAAGCCATCTTCACGTTTTTGACCATGTTAGTTAAATATATCTCAGTGGACGTCCGAACATTTTCGCCCCCCATCACCCCCCTGACGCCCTCTTTGGTATTTTCACCCCCTTGTTTCTCAAAATCGCCCACTGGGGGGCGATTTCACCCACGTTGGAAACCACTGTTTTAGAATATACCACACTGAACACTTTTACGCATTCGATTTTGAAAAGTATTAAGTATACTTTTAGGATAACTTTGCATTACTTTTTGTGTGAAATCGTAAGAGTCATTGCTTATTTTAGTTTCGAAGATTGCACCTATTTGTATAGTCACAATGTTGACTAGTTTAACTCATTCTGCATATTACCTTAACATTCAAAAGCGTCGTTCTATTTTATCACCTTTGAGTTAGTCTGTTAACATAGTATGTCATACAGTTCTGAATGTAATCATGCACGCTAATCTGTTCTGTAGTTCTAGTGGGGTAGCAGCGATGAGTACTTGTAGTCTTACGGGAAATAGTCGGAATACTGCACCACCCCGAAATCGACGTTGCCATTGTTGTTTGTGATCTTTCCAGAAAGTGACTTGACCCAGTCCTTCGCTTTCGAGAAATTACGCTCCCCAATAGATTTCGAGCCGTCTAGAAGAAACAGGACGTCGACGTGCAGTGTGGGGCATTCTGGAAAATTGCGAAAGTTAACATTCTTTCGTATGAACTTTTTGTAGATGGTGATTTGTCTTATTAGGAGTGCTTAGACTTTTTAATCGTTTGAGATATTCATGGATTGGTCAGAAACTTGTACAAACTACTGGATTTTCAAAATGCGCAACTAGAACTAGAACTAGAACTACCAACTATTCCATTTTGTAAAGTCGCAACTAGAACTAGAACTACAACTATCTTGCAACTTTTCAAAATCCGCTACTAGAACTAAAACTACTACTATTCACTTTTCAAAACCCGCAACTATAACTAAACCTTGAACTAACGACCTTTAAAAATTAATATAACGCAAAATACAGCGCAAACTTTTGACATAGCCCACCAACGTGTTTCCTGCCGCTCATTATCCGAAAAATAATTGCCCACCTCTGGCGTAGGGGTTCCCAGGTCATTAAATGTTAAGGACATTACCGAGCCTGATTTCATTCTCCTAGGCAATTAATCTTTATTTTATCGGAAATATCAGACATAAAATCGACATTTCAAAAGGACGGGGTTTCGAGTTTGAACTGCGAGAGATTTCGACCCTAAAAATCTACCCGCTGCTGGCTACACCACTGTTAGCAGTGATGACTATGAGCTATTTATTTCAAATGCGAAAATAGAACTAGATCTAGAACTACTGCATTTTCAAAATATACAGCTAGAACTAGAATTAGAACTACTCAACTACTCAAATCTGCAAGTAGAACTAGAACTATTCAATTTCCAAAATCTGCAACTACAGCAATAGAGCTATAGAACTATTCGAAAGAGCGTCAGTTATTTGACCGTCAACTAACTAAATGAGTAGTTTGTACGGGTCCGATTGATCATGTCAAATCACAATCAACTATATGTACGATTTTGTTACTACCCAGGACTACCGAAATGGCTCGCACTGAATTGAATCATGTCATCGATGCATACAGTGAAGTTTGTAGGTGCTCACTGCTGACAAGCTGCCCCAAACACTTTTCCAAAACGTTCATCAATCATAGCGGAACCGCTTTTAGAGATTTGGTATATTTTCAAGTGTACCTGTAAAATCTTGTGTGTTCTAGTCAACATGTACGTGGTGCAAAAGACCTAATCGTTCATAAGCGCCACTATCCAAACAATAATATTAAAAATAATATTGTCAAGCGTCAACCAAACAACGGAAGCGTCCGTGATATACGTGATCGACTGGTAGGCTATATAGCCGTCAACATATTGAGCACACGTGGTGTTAGTGATCTGGTGTCAGGGCCGTAACTGCAGCACCCCAAACCTCCCAATTGGGGGGAGCGAGCTCGAAGGGGGCCCAGTGTTATTTCGTGAATTAGCATAAATTATAGGTTTCAAGTTGCCAAGTATCTTGATTTTGGGGTACTTTTCCCCCAAGAAAAATTGCGCAAAGATTTATAGAAATTGGCATATCGGCGTTTGCCATTACCGGGCGACGATGCACCAAGACCTATAAAGTTTTAGGCCATGTAACATGCGACTCCAAGACGTGTGCCAGAACGATCGACAGCGAGAGTGGCCGAACCTTGGCCGAAAAGGACTGCCCTTATGCTGACCGAAAACTTCTTTATATATACAAAATACATGTAGGTTTAATTAGGCGCCTAAATGACTGGCGCCGAATGTTCCTGTCTTGGCAATCTGAACCTCACAAGACAAATACCATCCCGCAGCGAAAAATTATATGCCAGTGAAGAAATACCAATTTGAAATCGTGTGCGTCTTTTGGTTTTAGCCTGTGTTTGGGCGATTCTTTATTTTTAATATAGCAGACAGGAGCTCACGAAATAACATCATGTTACGGAGTCATACCAACGAGCCCTACAGTTTCCATACCACCTCACTCAGCTCTACCGGTAAATCTGATTACGTGAGCAGAGAAGACAAGAAATTGATAGCAATATATATGCAATTCCCGATCTTATTGACCGATTTTATCATGAATTATCGAAACTTTTCGCGCTTTGCGCTGGCTCACTAAACAGTACGACTAATTACGTGGCAATTCTATGTGTCGGAGGTTTCTCTGGGCTTCTCATCGCCGACCTCACTGCGCTTGCAGTGCTTTGAAAAGCCCAGACCGAAAGTGAGCCGTGCTACAAGTCGGCAGCAAAGACCACGACGGGGACGCATGGATGCGAGAGTGCATGATGATTGAAAGAGAGAAAGAATGAAGAAGTCCCCAACATTACCAAAGACAAAGAACTTTGAACATTACAAAAAATTAGTGTCGTGGTGCACATAGCCTGGAAAAGGCGAGAAGCGCCACTGTAAAACTGTCAATAATAATAATAATAATAATAATAATTACGTGGCAAAAGCGAACAGCGTGATAGGGGTAGGTTTATCACCCTATGGGAGCCCAGGACCCAAGTTTTTTTGGAGGGGCTGACGAAGGGCTGTTTCGTTCCTGCCGACGGGTATACGTCCGAAGATGTTTAATTATTATTGAGGTGTCCTACCTTTTCAAACACACCTCACTCAGCTCTACCTGTAAATCTGATTACGTGAGCAGAGAGAGGATAAAAATTGATAGCAATATGTATGCAATTCCCGATCATATTGACCGATTCAATCGAGAATTATATAATTTTTTCGCGCTCCGTTCGGTTTATCATCATACGGGGGGCCCAGGACCAACGTTTTTTTGGGGGGCTGACGAAGCGCTGTTACGGCCCTGCCTGGTGTTATGTAGTAATGTAATGCGCGAGATAGAAAACTATCTGATATAAAAACTGTCATATATTTGTTGACTAGTAACTTTGTAACTTTGTGCATCAGAAACTTTGTTCTGTCATTGCTAAGTACACACTACCCTAGTGTAGGCTATAACTGCAGATGAATATATAATGTATTATTGTATCTTTTGTTAAATTGTATTATCTGTAGAACTATGCCTTGCGTTAGTGAAAGTTTTCGACGTATTATGTGCATGTCGCCATCGTTTTTTTTATGTTTGAAGCAATGACGAAAGTAGCAGAAAATCAAACCTGAAAATGAATGGTATGTAACTATGTGACAAACCGACGAAACATGCCACTTTTTAGGATTATCGTGCTATCGCTGGTAGGATTTCAATTTTATGTGAAAAATCTTTACGAGGCGTATAATTCGATCTCTCAATCCGTTCCAACGCCGGAGCGTTGATACCCAACGTATAAACCCGGCATTTACTTTTTCTCTCTTCCGACAGTAATTTCCAGGAATCTCCTCTATT
Organism: Botryllus schlosseri; assembly: GCF_051294905.1. Classification (NCBI taxonomy): domain Eukaryota; kingdom Metazoa; phylum Chordata; class Ascidiacea; order Stolidobranchia; family Styelidae; genus Botryllus; species Botryllus schlosseri. Next base: position 17,240,447 of record NC_137245.1, on the reverse strand, counting down.
TTTGGACTCGTAGCATATCCCTTTGTTGAATTTCATGGTATCGCAGTCCAGTTCCCTTCTCGATGAACAAACCTAAACATAATGATATCGACAGTGTCCGGTGTCATTCGCCATGGATCGTTCATTAATTAATCATGTGCTTTCGCAAACTTAGCAATGTTGCAGTGATGTGAAAAGCAGGATTTGAATCCAAACTGCTCCAAAATGCATTTTAGGTTTCCTCGCGTCTCTGATTGGAAGAGTCATAAAAACGCGACGATGAAGTTAGTTTATCGCACATTAAATTATACGAAATTGCACTTGTGTCGCCATTAGTCATCAGTCAGTCATTCTCCGCTGATTGCGAAGATCCATGTTGCAAATTTGTAAGCAATCGTCGGCGATTGGTTGTAATTATAGTGTGCAATGCAGCGTCCCAATCTACTTCTTCAATCAATTTACCTGAGCAATTTCCAGACAGTTTTATTTTCTACCTCTACTTCGATAAGTTTAGTAATAATCAGAGGTGATCAGTAACGAAGTAATTCTACTTTTTGAAGTACTTCGAGTCGATTTTGCCTACTCGCACTACTTATTAAGTAGTTATGATGTTAGACTACCTCTACTTCTACTTGACAGTTTTCAGTTTTTTTAGGCAAACATAGGCGTAAAACACCTACTTACTTACTTGTGAGCTGCAACTCCTACTTCTACTTGACTAGAAATTCCGGCGTTACTTCTACTTCTACTTCAGTAATGACGGTGACTACTTTGACCACCTCTGGTAATAATCCTACTTCTTTACTTTCAACTGAGTGTTTCTATGGTATTGAATTGGTGGTGCCTGTAATTTAGTGCCATCAATAACTACTTCGATGACCTCTGCTGCTGGTAGAATTCCCGCATGCTCTTCATCGTCTTTTAAGGGTTAAAAAGCTCAGAAAATAGCTGATGAAAGAGCGCACTCACAACCAGGGCTTTGGAGCCGGAGCCGGAGCCCCGGAGCCGGACATTTTTACCGGAGCTGGAGCCGGAGCCGGAGCTCTATATAAAATTCAGCCGGAGCCGGAGCTGGAGCTAGTTATTTGAGGGGTAGCTCCGGCTCCGACGTATTTCATATGATGCTATTATATATGCAACAACCATATCTGCTGAGTTCACATAATTCAACAGCAGGCCTTCGCGAAATTAAGAATCTTTTCCTCTTTGGCGCTACTTTATCCGACTAAACATGTTTCTGGGGATGTAACAGCAGAGCAGTCATATGTTCAATGTTCAATTTTCATACATGAATGACGAACCTCGGTATGCTAGATATGCCTGTGAATATTATGGGTGTTCGGCATACCCGCAATTTCATCATCAACAAAACCTTGTTGGCCAATTGTACGGTTCGAAAATAATGATCACTATGTGTTACGCGAAATGGGAGAGAGGATAAAAACGTGATTTCGTTGCACAATGCACATGTCGATATGACGAGCACGACCCGAGAAATTCCATCTCATTGCTGCTATGAATCGGATGAGCAAATACTCGTTCTTTCGTGATAGTTCGTTAATCGGGCCGCGAAATTGGACAGTGTTAGTGAGTATGCAATTACGCATGTGAATTGGAATTCCTTACTGCGCATGACCGTCATTCACTCCAGTAAGGATTTTCGAGCGTGAATAGGGGATGGCAGAGGAACCCAAAACGCCGTTACACTCAGCGAACAATTGTCGCGGTGCGAGCGACTCAATGCGATATCAGGACCACAGGGTATTTATGCTGGAGACAAATTACTGATATGATACGCGCTTTCCAATTTGTAATCATCTGTTTCGTAAATTCATTCTTGATGTCTGCTTGATATTCTAGTATTCCCGGATTATCGCTCACTGTGACTTGTAAATGTGCAAAGTGCATACTGTATATAGTTTAATTCGTTATGGGCATTGCGCAATGTTCATGGCACAGTGTTTAATTCCATTATTCGATTCGTTTCAATGGGAAAATATTATATTCCGATAAACTTGATCGACACCGGATGGACTGGTAACGAGTGCACCAATATCGAACGTCAAACCATTGGCCATTTGGTGCAAATCGAATTTTTATTGATGAGGTCGTGATCTCCGCCCATATTGCTCTTACTACAGTTACAGTTAAATAATAATCGCTTATTTAAAGATTGAATTGAGCTGTATGGCTTAATGTTAACGAGTACAGTGCCAATGTTAAAACGCCGCATCAGAATTTTCATACCGTACACAGCAATGGCATGAAGTAAATAACGTTCTGGTGCAACTAGGATGTTATCGACAATTGACGAGTATTCATTATGACATCACAAGCCGACACGCCGGCATCTTGCACCAATGTCTTCGTTGCTGCATCCGATCTTACTGACAGCTGACGGACTCTAGATTACTATAGATAACTAACCTACGGGTAAATTAGTCATATATATAGACCAGGGGTGGCCAACATTTTCGGCTAAAGGGTCACATGAAATTGACGAACGAGTGCGGTGCCCACTACGCGCGCCAGGCGCGTAAAATTTTCAAAGTTAATAATACTATTACTTGAGTATATTGCGGATCAGCTGTATACCGCCCGCTGGGCTCAGTTTGCAAGGACAGGACTATTCGGCATCTGGACCAGGGATATCTAGACTAGATATAGTCTAGTCCAGATATCCCTGATCTGGACACATCGATATCGAAGATTCTCGCTAAGGCACCTTCGATAGTTTACAGAGCCGGAGCTGGAGCCGGAGCAGTGGTAATAATGCGGCTCCGGAGCTGGAGCCGGAGCTCGTGTATGATAGAAAAAAGCTCCGGATCCGGAGCTGGAGCAATGCAAATTTACGGCTGCTCCAAAGCCCTGCTCACAACGAATGGCAAGAGAAATAAAGAGACGCAGAGCTGTGACATCAGGCTCTAGGTCAGAGGTGGGCAAACTACGGCCCGCCACACCGTTCTGTGCGGCCCGCGAGAGTCTAAAAAAACTTTTTTAAATTTTGATAAAATGCGTACTAAAAATTGAATTAATGCAGGGACTTGATTAACTTTTTCTTAGTATATTTCACCTTGATAATTCTAAGACATGGGTTTTCAAACTGGTGGGCGCGCCCCCCTGGGGGGCGTGAAAGCATCTGAAGCGGGGCGCGAAGCTGAGCTCAACTGAAAAAAATTTTCGCGCTCCGCGCGATTTTCATCCGTTTCATAGTTGTTGCTATGTATTAAGTCTGAATTACATATTTCAAAATCTCTCATCCACAGTCGTAACCTTCCATGCCATCAAACTACCCGTTAGGTTTGCTAGCATCCTGGGTGCGTTTTGTGATATGACGATAAGGGGGCGCGAAATCTTTCACCATCATAAGGGGGCGGGACGTGTTTTAAAAAATTTGAGAACCACTGATCCAAGGTAAATACTTAATATCACAGCGGGATAGCTGCAACGAGATCGAGATAATTTGGATCACCAGTGGGATTTCAGATTGGCCACTTCATTTTCATTTTTAATTATTTCAGTGATGTGCTTATAAAAAACGATTCGGACGTGTCTTAGGTAGATTCGTTGTCTGTATGCGTAGAATGGGGGTATTTATATTTTATCTGCACATAGTACAAGCGTGTTTGAAGCTAACATGGTTATGATGCTGTCAGCATTGTGTGTCCTGGAACTGAGCCAAAAGTGGAATTACTAAATCTATGAACAGATCGCTCCTCACAGATTTATATTTCAATTCTGTTCTAAGAATCGGGCCAACCGACTTTCATCTGTATAGTTTTGACAATGGTTATTGAGGTCCGCCAGCCTATGAAATCTCGCCACTGTATGTTTCAGACGCGTGTTAGATATCATCAAAGCAATATTTGGCTTGCTTTAAATAGCACATATATTGTCTCCATGTCCTCACTATATAATCAAATATCAATATTGCGTTTTGGTTTATAATTCTAATTTTATATAGTGCGGCCCGCGAATGAATTCAGATTTTGAATGCGGCCCGCGAGCTCAAAAGTTTGCCCACCCCTGCTCTCGGTCGACGTGGAGGCCGGTTTAAGAGACCGCAACTGGTAGCTCGGCATCCTCCTATCTGTTCATTACATCGCATTGTGCCTTATCGCACTGTGCATTGTGTGTGTCTTGTTCAGATGAAAGTATAATCTGACGATTAATACGATTACTGCTCGGTCCCGCTGAGCTAGGCATTCATGGAGACAATTTACCAGTATCGTACTCCCCGATGCGTCATCTAGCGACAGTCCAAAATGATCTCCTGCTTGCAAACCCGGCTGAATGAGCTCCTCGCAGGAAACGCTCGAGTTCGAGAAAAGGTCCAGGTTCGAGCAGCGCAATACGCTGCCAATAGGTTCTTGGGGTCATTGACCGAGTCAGATTCGATTTGCTGTGAAAATGGAATCGGCCTCACCTGGCATGGGGCGTCTTTCCATAGTCTGGTAGATCGGTTCGCCTGGCTCGATTGTTTTGGGGGCGCCAATTAGCATGCTGAAATGCACAGACGCAAAATCAAGTTATCTTATTATCTTTCCGAAGCCGAGTTTGATTGCCGGGTATACTTCCATTCAAAACTTGTTCATCAAATAAATGCACGCGATGTTGAGCACCTGTGTGGTGGAATTGTCCTGTACTAAATATGTGTGGTGCAAATCTTAGTTGTATCTTTTATATACATAGTACATACATTCATATTTTGTAATATAGGCATAATTAAATTCTCTCTCGCTCTCTCTCTCTCTCTCTCGACTTCAAAACAAAGTAAATGAAATATTCACCACAGAAAGCAATGGATTTATTTCCCGCTCCTGATTATGTCAAGGAGCTAACAGTAATACTAGGACACTTCCACTTACCCATACTTCCCGTAGCTGGTTTTGTAAATACTCATCGAGTACCCTAGATATGTCGGCGTCGTGATCGTTAATCCTTGGTAAATCACACCATTGCCGATGTACTTTGATCCATAGTTCTCCAAAATGTTAAACGCCGACGTTTGTGCGAGGATGAAGCAAAGTAAATAAATACCCGTGAAGGGAGGAATATGATTCAAAGAGCCTATTTGAATAGAATACAGTGCGGGCATACTGCATGCTGCACGTCCGATGATGAAATGGTAACTGACGTAATAAGGACAGGAAAGTTTCATTATTACAGAGTTAATAGGTAGGCTATACATATTAGGGATGGTGTGAACGTGAGGTTCACGTTCGCGTTCTGTGTGTGAACCTCGGAAATTTTGAGGTTCGTGTTCACAACAGAACCTTGGTAGGTTCTGCACTGTGAACCTTTTTGATAAATTGTAATTTGCACTTCATTATAAGATCTTTGGTTCAGATTTATTGCATTTCAACTGCGGGTCACTCTATGCATGGCGCTGGCAGCATAAAAAATCAACACTAAACGAGCATGCACCTTGACAACCTTAAAAGTTTTACTTGCTTTTTTGTTACAAAAAATTTCTCGAAATATCCAGCTTTCCGTTTGTGAATATTTAGTGAGTCTCTGCTATGAGCTCGAACCGCAATCATACAACATCACGAGCGATATACGTAGTCAGCGAATGATGCTTATTCAACCAATCAATGACATTGATATCGTTTTCCAATGTAAAAAATCGAGCGGGCGTACGTGGTCAATCTTGACTTCATATCTTTACTGTATCATTAAAACCAAATCCGTGCGATTAAGGTGCTGGCTACTGCTATATAACTTGTTGTTTATGGTATCGGTAGCGAGTATAGAAACCCGTTTTACACTCTGCTCAATATCAATGTAGCAATACTCAGACTCCGAACGCATTGTCCGGTCTGTCAAAGACCGTTAAGGTGTAAGCTTATATTCCCTGGTAAGTCCTCGTCGAAATTGTTGGCAAAGCGTCGGAACGTATTGATTTTATGAGATTATTATATCCTTTGATAACCGCGGTTGATACATTTAGCGGCGCTTAAAACGCCGATATGTACTTCAGCAATGTGACATTATGTGGCCCGAGTTTTCGCTAGGTATCTTGTATATTAGTATAGGCTATCACTTCATTGAAAGATAGGGTTGGAATTAGCAATATGACGTCACGAGGTTCACGTTCGTGTTCACACAGAACCTTTCAAAAAGGTTCGCGTTCACACGAACCCGAACCTTTCAGAGGTTCACACCATCCCTCCGACGATAACTGGTTGCTTCATTTTCTTTACGCATTCTGACTTATATTGAGGCAATATTTGTCATTGGGTATCGAAAGTGCCATGTTTCATTTCTAGTTGTTTTACCAAGACGTATACGCCTATTGTCTCTCTGAGTTTCCATTCCCTGGAAAATGGAGTATAGCATGCTCTGTGTTGACATCCCACCACCAATGCTATTTCCGGTGTGTTGGCAACATCTGTTACATGTAATATATTATCAAATCACACACTTGAAAATACAGTATATTAAAACTTCATAGACAAGTTCTTTCTCTAACACTGCCAAAATCACTCTCTTATAACGACCTGCTCACTCCGATAAGGCATTACAATGCATTACAAAGCAGACGTATACATTCCCGTCAGAACGGAGAAAGTCCAATAGTTCATTCGCTACGACGGTGACGACGCAAAGTCACAAGAAACTGAGTCACACTGAAGATGACGCCACTTGAAAATCCCTCGCTCGTAGTTACTCGCAACTGCTGCCTCATAACATTGTGGTCGAGCAGAGCTGACAATAAATCAGTGACTATTTGGGCCAATTAAACCTGTTCTTGGATAACCCTTTTTGCGTGACCGAGTCCTTCAGAGTTCGGATAGCTTGGACAGAGAAAATACACATCCATACAATAATATGTCAATATCAGAGGTGGTCAAAGTAGTCAAGAAAGCTACTCAAGTAGAAGTAGAAGTAGCGACGAAGAAATCTACTCAAGTACAAGTAGAAGTACTTATTTCATAAGCAACCTGAAACTACTTGAAGTAGAAGTAGAATTTTCTGACTTTAAAAGTACTCAAGTAAGTAAGTAGTTGTGAAAACGATCCTGCTTTAATGGATTATAAAAAGGTGCAAATTGAGCTATGTGATAGGTGACGAGCTTGATTCATATTGATGCATAGCAGTAGGTATCCAATTTTCGATAGCATAAGCATTCGCCCACCTCGTGGGATGCAAAGGATAGTATTGATAAGGAAATGCGATGCAAATCCTCTGTGTTATCGAACAGCACGTTTTGGAAAATAGCAGGGTATGGCCAGCACCGTAACTGCCGCACCCCAAACCCCCCAATTGGGGGGGGCCCGAGCTCGAAGGGGGCCCAAAATTATTTCGTGGATTAGCATAAATTATAGAGTATTTTTTGAAAATTTATGCAACTTTTTCAAAAATTTTTCGCGCTGGGCGCGATTTCAAGTTGCCACATATCTTGATTTTGGAGTACTCTTGCCCCCCCCCCCCCAAAAAAAAATAAGCAAAACAAAAGATTATCGAAATGGGCGTATTTGCGTTGGTCATTATCGCGCCACGATATACCAAGACATATAAAGTTTCAGGCCATGTGACATGCGACTCCAAGAAATGTGCTAGAACGATCGGCAGTGAGAAAACCTTGGCCGAAAAGGACCGTCCTTATGCTGACCGAAAACTTCGTTATATATACAAAAAACATGTAGGTTTAATTGTCCAAAAGCGCCTAAATGACTGACGCCGAATGTTCCTGTCTTGGCAATCTGAACCACACAAGACAAATACCATCCCGCAGGGGAAAATTATATACCAGTGAAGAAATACCAATTTGAAATCGTGTGTGTCTTTTAGTTTAGTAGCATAGGTTTGGGCGATTCTATATTTTTTGATATAGCAGACAGGAAGTCACGAAATAACATTATGTTACGGAGTCATACCAACGGGCCCTACAGTTTCCAAGACACCTCACTCAGCTCTGCCGGTAAATCTGATTACGTGAGCAGAGAGGACAAGAAATTGATAGTAATATATATGCAATTCCCGATCTTATTGACCGATTTTATCATGAATTATCGAAAATTTTCGCGCTTGGCGCTGGCTCACTAAACAGTACGACTAATTTCGTGGCAAAGCGAACGTCATTGGGGGTCGGTTTATCACCCTATGGGAGCCCAAGACCCAAGATTTTTAGGGGTCTGACGAAGTGCTGTTTCGTTCCTGTCAATGGGTATACGCCCGAAGATGTTTAATTATTATTGAGGGGTCCTACCTATTCAAACACGCCTCACTCAGCTCTACCTGTAAATCTGATTAGGTGAGCAGAGAGAGGGTAAAAATTGATAGCAATACGTTTGCAATTCACGATCATATTTACCGATTCAATCACGAATTACAGAATTTTTCGCGCTTCGCGCGTTTTCGGCGAGAAAAGCGTACCCAGTCAACGGAGCCCCATGAAAGATGATAAGTAGCGGTTAACGGCGTACAGGATACAGCGTGAGGGGGGTCTGGGGGGCGAAGCCCCCCAGACGTTCGGTTTATCATCATATGGGGGGCCCAAGACCAAAGTTTTGGGGGGGGCCTGGCGAAGTGCTGTTACGGCCCTGGGTATGGCGCCATCCCCATATTATAAGGCCCGTAGTTTAGTCGAAGAGCAATACGGAGAAGTTGTATAGGATACGGTGTAAACACTTTGCGTGATTACTAAACGTTAATAAAAAATATGGTGGACCGTAAGAATGCCATATTGCGTAGCTATATTTCCAGAAATACAAGGCATTACTGCACTTGCTTTTATTCTTCAACATGTATGTTATCCAGACAAAAGAACTGATATTAATTATAACTCAAAGTACATGATATTGGGAATAGAAAGTGAAATATTAATACTACTTCTAAAAGCAGAATATGTATTTCATGTTTTTAGTCTAGAAAGTTTCAAAAGTGGTATGCTAAAACAGCTCTAAAACTAAAAAAGTCAATAGTCCACTCTTCCAGATTAGGACACGCCATGGACAATGGACATGCTAAATTACGATATGACAAGAAAATGCTACATTGCGAAACATCAGTTTCAAACGTTATGATGAGCCATATATACTGTGATGAATTATTTCATATGGGCGAAGGGCGACAATGTGGCGTGAACGGAACCACGCCAACCCTCCACCTAAATTATATTCACCGATACTTTCGTGAAATCATACTGGTCACTCCGTATCCACGGCGCGCAAAGCGCGACGTAAATTCTGGGCTCTACTAAACTTTTACGAAAATTAAATGTTAATACTCCGTGAAAACAGCTCCGAAATTCCTCAGGCTATCTTCCTGATTGAAAGGTTGAACTACTTCTACTTGACAAACTGAAAGTAGCGACAAGTAAGTAAGTAGGTCACAAAATATTAAAAAGTAGAAGTAGAAGTAGCGAAAATCAGATCTACTTGAGTAAGTACCAGAAGTAGGGGAGAACTACTTGAGTACTTCAAAAAAGTCGAAGTACTTCGTTACTGACCACCTCTGGTCAATATGTCATCCACAAATTTCAGGCTTGTTGGATTCATGGTCCAACCGCTTTCATGCAAACCGATAAACATTTCATTTTTAATTCGGGCAATAGAATGTAGGCTATACTATGCGAATTTGTCACGCGCTCACTTCGTAAGAGCCATTTACTAATTATAGACATCTATGTTCGTTTTTAGGGCGCTGCTGACAGACTGAAAATCAGTGTATAGATTAACAACGACTTGTTATTTGTGCAACTCCGATTCGGCAAAGCGATCGTCTATTCCTTTGATTGCGAAGTGCACAAATAGTAATCAATAATCTGCTCATGCCAGTATGTTAATCTCAGTGTTATAGACTCCTCCAAGGCATTAACTCGGTGTTAGGTGCAGAGAGGAGATCAGTTGTCCGTGCGCGAAAATGATCGTGGTCAACGCCTTCGTGATCTTGCTGTTGTATTCATTTGGTAAGTACGAATAGCATATTTACGTAGCACTCGCCTATACCTATTACCCATGACCAATCCATGCATATGTATATATTTTTTTAAATCTTGTATGTATGCGTGGGCTGCAGCCAGGGATTTGAATGTGGTAGAGGTAGAACTAGGCAATATACCTCTTCCTTCAGTAAAGTCGTTGTTCAAAATTTCGAGGTAGTTAACGATGGGGCTGCTAAACGAGCACCGGTTGTCATCGTACCCGGGGACATGGCATCGCCCATTGATTGCAAAGTGACTGACCAAGAGAATTGCGAGAAGAGAACCGGTTGGTTTCGCTTATGGCTGCGCGTCGAGGTATAACTTCAAATTTTTCATTGGATTATATGTTTACTATATAATGCAACATGGCATTTGACAGGACGTCCTACGAGGCAGATTTTCCTGCATCTCATCGAACTTGAGGACATTATTCAACACAAAAACGAATACCAGCCATTCTCCGCATGGGGTTCAAACGAGAGTCGCAGGATGGGGCAACACAAGTGTCGTTGAATATCTGGATCCAAGTCACCTGGCGAAATTATTTCATATCGGTTCTGACGCAGCTGCGATGGTTCAAGGTTAAATTTTAATACAGAGTTTATCAATATATAGTCTCGCTTCAACTTGTCAGTTTTTTTCAGCTTTGGTTTCGTGGGGATACGAACGTGATGTCTCGATTCGCGGGGCGCCGTATGACTTCCGATATGCGATGGCGTCGCAGCCCGAGTGGATCGCCAAGTAAGCGCCTATTTAGTCTGATACGGTATTCAAAGTGCATCCCAGTTTCGAACTACAGGTTGCGGATTTTGATTGAGGATACATGGAGACTTAACAACAAGACCAAAGTCGCCATAATATCTCATAGCATGGGGGGTTTGTTCGCTACGTGGTTTTTAAACCAGCAGTCCACAAGTTGGAAGGTAACTTGAATTCGGATGTAATTTCTCCATATCCAAAGTATACGTAGTGTTCTACTCGACAGGACAAGTTCGTCCACTGCTTCGTTCCCTTATCAACGCCTTGGGGCGGTTCGATTGGATCTCTGTGGGGTATAACCTCCGGATACAACTTGGGCATCCCAATCATAAAATCGAAGGACCTCCGAGAATCACAGCGAACTACTGAGACAAGTATGGGCACACCAAATGAACGCATGGTTGCTCTATAAATTAATTTTCGATGCCATTACAGATTATATGATGATCCCCGATCCGCGGTTTTACGGCACCAATGTAACTTTCATCGAAACTCTCAAACAAAATTTCTCCCTGCATCCTAAAGATATCGAAAGCTTTTTCTATACTTCTGGCAATGATATCGGTGAGAAGATCTACAAAAAAGTGTCTGTCGAGAATGAACTGCCTAGTCCAGGCATAATGATGAGGCACCCGATGGTGAAGACATATTGCTTCTACGGTACCGGACTGTCAACTGCTGCGAAGCTCATTTACGAGAGGGGCTTTCCTGATTCTCAGCCGAAAAAGGTTGTATATTCGGACGGCGACGGAACCATTTCCAGAGAAAGTTTGTCCGGCTGCAGGTTCTGGCAGAAGTCGATTAACATTAACAATGACCAACGACAAAAAACGGAAAATCTCGGTATACACGGCGTTTCTCACTCGGGAATATTCGCCGACTCTGTATTTCTGAATAGCCTTGAAGATATTCTGCTTGTAAGAAATTGAGCACTTTTTCTTTTAAATGAAATAGCCTTGAAGATATTCTGCTTGTAAGAAATTGCGCACTTTTGCTAGGAAATGGTTTGGAAAAGAGTATCTTGAAATTTATGTTATACGAGCCGTATAATAGCTGCAAGGGACGCGAGAGTCACAAATTGGGAACTATTATACTTTATAACGGTAGTTCTGAAACTCATCAGCCACGAACTGATCAATCCGCATTGGGATAAGGCAACAAGGGTTTCTTTATAGACATATCTCTACTTCCAATAAGAGTAGGGTTTTCCTTCGACGTGGAGTTGATTAAAAAGTCATTTTGATCTATACTCCCGCATTACTCAGTTTCCGACAAGATAGCGTAAGATAGCTTCTTGATCGGTAGGTCGTGGGTTCGATCCCCGGCCGGGTCAGACCAAAGACCTGATTAGTAACACTGGTATCCATGACTTCCCTGCTTGGCGCTCATGCATTACTGGGATAGCATAGAGGCGTGGTGCATGACTTAAAAAGCCGCAAAGGCTATATCTGCACCTCCTTGTCCAGCGGCATATGCACATCATGCACTCATGGTATGCATATGCACAGATCGTGTGTATGTGTATCATGAGTCGGTGTATATGCCGCAAAAAAACATCAAGGACAAAAATAAACTACGTCCTTTCCCTTTCCCTTCCTGCGGTACTGCTGGAAGTCGACTTTTTCGTGGCATTTTAATACTTTTTCCCCAAAAAGGGGACATTTCGGCGTCCTTTGAGGACACTTTCAATTTTGTGAAAAAAGAGGACGTGTGGTAACCCTATAGTGCAGTGGTTCTCAAACTGGGGGCGTGAAGAAGCGATCAACTGAAAAGAATTTTCGCGTTCTGCGCGATTTACCTCCAATTCACGCGTGTTTCTCTATATATAGACCGAATTTCATATTTTTCAATTCTCTCGTCAACAGTCATAACCTTCCAGCTTCCATGCAATCAAACAATCTGTTGGGGTTGCTAGCATCCCGGTTTGATTTTGTGATATGACTATAAACGGGTCGTGAAATTTTTCACTGTCATAAAGGGAGGCGTGTCTAAAAGGTCGAGAACCACTGCTATAGTATATACTGAAATACCAAGCAGCCGTGCCGATGTATAGGACCGTATGATCACAGCATATAGTATCCTATTCGATGTGGACACAAGTAGGTCTCACGGCTCACTGCGATTGGTCTATGTCACACTTTTCATGCGCGGCGAGAGTGAGAGTATCGAATGCTAACATAGAATGGCAAGGACCGATTTTACCGCTTCGTTCCGCATCGTCAAGGTTTTATTCAGAATTGTTTTGTGGCAGCGACATGGGATTTCTGGCAATCCAAAAGTTATCTTCCAGAGCGCAAAATTTAATGAATCTTGTCTTGATCGAAAGCTACTGTCGCACCAACTCGGAAAATGTAAATTAAAATAGTGTGAGTGCTCAGCTGGCATCGCGGCAATGGGCAGTGAGCTTGTGTTTCGAAGTGTAATCGCGTCGCAGAGAGAGAGAGAGAGAGATTTATTGATTTGTCCAACCGTAAAGAAAACATCATTGGCACATGAAACAACAATAAATGAACTTAACGGTATATGACAGGGTGTGACCGATATGACTCTGGGTAGGGTCAACTAGTCTGATCACACCCTGCATTAACAAATACAGATATCGTGTCATAAATTTGGATGCATTGGTTGGGATCAATCAATTCAGCTCAGCATAAAAATAAAATACTGAAGAAACTAAAAAAATTGGTGTGAGACAAGCGGATCATTGGTAACAGGAGATGAGGTGACTGAATAATTCCTTTTTGAAGGAGTGGTATGGGAGGTCCCGTATTGATGAGGGTATAGCATTCCATTTGACAGGACCGGCATAGTCGATCGATTTCTTTGTGAGGTTACTTGTGGGTCGATGAAAATAGATGTTACCTTGGGAAGAAAATCTGGTATTATGTGAGTGAACAGTTTGAGCAAGGACGAAGAAATCATTAAACATAGGAGGCAATTCATTTGAAAAATATTGATGCATAAATTTAGCTACTTCAAATGTAAAAATATCGTCAAATTTTAGAATTTTGTATTTGCGGTAGTACTGGGATAATCTTGTTCGTTGGGGCAAGCCAGCCATCAAACGCATTGCTTGGTTTTGCAGGGTACGAATTTTAGAACAATGTGAAGTACAAGCATTCCCCCATACAATTATGCCATACTGTACGAGTAAAAAAGCGAAAAGTAAATTGTCCTAAGCACAGATCTAGGAACTATGTGCTTGAGTTTTGTCATTACACCTACACATCTAGAAAGCTGTGAGAGAAACGTTGCGTGGTTGATACTTTCTATAGGCGCTTCGGTAGAAGCGAGCACACATCACCAGCATTTTCTTGACTTGTAAGGGTATAGAACTAGATCTACAGAATGCATTATTAGGGCCTAAGAATTTTGGCGTATTCTCTATCAACTAATAGAGATCTTTCCATGAAGGTAGCTATAGTATATATCGGATTAATATGATATCGATTGGCTTAGCCCGCTTGTTGTGTAGGGCTCCAGAGACACGTTGCGCTGTTCATGGCGAGTGTCGGTAGTTTCTATAGTATATTAGGGTTGCCATACGTCCGAAATTTCACTATAAAAACTGCGTCCGGGAGGAAATTCTAAAATATGCCTAAATGTCCAGAATTTAGAAGGCTCGAAGTAGGCTCAAAATGTTCTCGTAAATCAACATAAACAATATTGTTTTTAAGCAGATTTATGCTATTTGAAATTTTTCTTCGCGCTGCGCGCGATTTAGTGCAACGCATATTGACGTTAGGGGACCATACATCGCCCTCGCAGAAAATACAATATAAATAACCATCATTTACTGAAATAAGTTTAATTGTAATCCAATTATAAGAAAAGGATTATTCCTGGAGTTGGTTAAAGGCCGTTGGGACAGTGTTTCTAATCCTGAGGGTCGTTTGGCTTTATTCTAGGAATCGCGAAGATGTTGGACGTTATCATCTTCCAAAGTAGTCTGGACAAGCTGACCTTTTTTACTAATCATCCTATTAATCATTGAGCTGCACCACGGAACATTTTCAAATTGAAATGAGGTCGCGACTATAAAAGGTTGGAAACCACCGGATGTGCAACCTGGTGGTGCATTTGATAGTAATAGTATGCATGGAAGAACCAATATTATTGACAGAATTCAGTCACAAAATTTTACAACCAGATGCATATAGTAAGCCTCCAAGAAGTTGCATGTATAACCCTATGGTGGGCTCAGGATCAGTGCTTTATTGGGCGGAAGGGGGCTTAAAAATGTTGTTACGGACCTGGTTACAATTACACACAACCAGATAACTACACCGACTAAACAGAGCTGTCAAACACACGACCGGCGGACCGGATCAGGTCTTCCAGACGATTTCCTCCGGTTCGTGAAGAAATCTGTTGCAGATCCACGCAATCACCAGAGCTCACATTAGAGGTGGCCCAATTCAGAACCTGTATACAGGCAATAGGCGAAAATTTGCTAGTGTGACGTCATATTGACTGACAAAGTATTCATATCTCATTGTAAAACCCGCTAGTGTGCAGAGAGAGAGAGAGAGAGAGTCTTTATTTTCATCGAACCAAAATACATAACAAACGGCAGTGATGGTGGTACAGAAAATATGCGTGCACAGTATTCGGTATTAGATAGGAATGATCGATAAGACCGTGAAGGTCATCTAGTCTGATCACACCAGCATCAAACAGGTACAATTGACTCTGAACAGTCTGGCTGTAAAAAATGTTTAGTTAAGAAAGGAAAATAGAAAAAAATTAAACAATGGTAGCAAATGATCAATGAAGCAATGTCTGGGCGAGGTAGGGCAACAGTGTTAGTGTAACGACAAGAGGTGAACAAGTAGGGCTTTTTTGAATCTATTATAAGGCAATTCACGGATATGTGGTGGTAATGCATTCCAGATGCACTAAAGAGCGTCCGGAATTTGAGCTACAAAAATATGGTAACCCTACTATACTCGCTTTGGTTAAGTCTGAGCACTGAGCACACAAGTCAAGGAAAGGCTGGTAGTGTGTGCTCGCTTCTACGGAAGCGCCTAAAGTAACAACAGCCCAAAGTTGTAAATTGCTATGGTTCAATGGAATCGTGTTTCATCATCATCATTGCTGGTTTATTAGCAATTTTATCAGTTCCATGCACCACAAAAATGCGATACAATGAAAAGATAGGAAGGTGTCGAAGCGACTTGGAGAAGTCTATGGAGTCAGACACTCACCTTGGCCTAGGCTTGTTATCTGCTGTGATAGAGCACGCAGGTTTCATTTCGCATCTTAATTCCCAATTCCCCATATTACCGCGGTATATAGAATGTTAATCAGTCTGTCGCTTCATTTCACTTCTCTCCTGAATGCACATTTCATTCTGATCCGATGGCAATTCATTCATTTATCGAGCGCACAAGTACAACACACGCGCGTCCACGTCGTCAAATTATCATGTGATCGACCGAAAAGATCATCGCTCTATCAAATATGCCGGACCTGATGTGTAGAACAGTATCCCGCCCAGCACGGTAACTGCCGCACCCCAAACCCCCCAATTGGGGGGGCGAGCTCGAAGGGGGCCTAAAATTATTTCGTGAATTAGCATAAATCATCGAGTATTTTTTGAAAATTTATGCAATTTTTTCAAAATTTTTTCACGCTGCGCGCGTATTCAAGTCGTTATTTGTCTATATTATTGGGTATTGGGCCATTACCGCGCCACGACCCACCAAGACATACAATCAAGTTTTAGGCCATATAACATGCGACTCCGAGAAATGTGCCAGAACGATCGGCAGCGAGAAAACCTCGGCCGAAAAGGTCTATGCCCTTATGCTGACCGAAGACTTCGTTGGATATACAAAATACATATAGGTTTAATTGTCCATAGGCGCCTAAATGACTGGCGCCGAATGTTCCTGAGAGAGAGAGAGAGAGAGAGAGAGTCTTTATTTTCATCGAACCAAAATACATAACAAACGGCAGTGATGGTGGTACAGAAAATATGCGTGCACAGTATTCGGTATTAGATAGGAATGATCGATAAGACCGTGAAGGTCATCTAGTCTGATCACACCAGCATCAAACAGGTACACTTGACTCAGAACAGTCTGGCTGTGAAAAAATGTTTAGTTAGGAAAGGAAAATATAAAAAAAATTAAACAATGGTAGCAAATGATCAATGAAGCAATGTCTGGGCGAGGTAGGGCAACAGTGTTAGTGTAACGACAAGAGGCGATCAAGTAGGGCTTTTTTGAATCTTTGCAATCTGAACCTCACAAGACAAATACCATCTCGCTGGGAAAAATTTTATGCCAGTGAAGAAATACCAATTTGAAATCGTGTGCGTCTCTTAGTTTAGAAGCCTACGTTTGGGCGATTCTATATTTTTTATATGGCAGACTGGAAGTCACGAAATAACATCATGTAACGAAGTCATATCAACGGGTCCGCCCGCCTGAAGATGTTTATTCATTATTTACGGGCCCTCCCGTTTTCAAGACTCTTCACTCAGATCTACCGGTAAATCTAATTACGTGAGTAGAGAGGACACTAAATTGATAGCATAATATATATGCAATCGCCGATCTGATTGACCGATTTTATCATAAATTATCGAAAATTTTCGCGCTTCGCGCTGCCTCACAATACAGTACAGATGATTTCGTGACAAACGCGAACAACGTGATGGAGGGGTCGTTTCATCACCCTATGGGAGCCCAAGACCCACGTTTTTGGGGGTCTGACGAGGTGCTATTTCGATCCTGCCAACGGGTATACGCCCGAAGATGTTTAATTATTATTGAGTGGTCCTACCTTTTCAAACACACCTCACTCAGCTCTACCGGCAAATCTGATTACGTGAGCAGAGAGAAGATAAAAATAGATAACAAATATGCAATTCCCGACCATACTGACCGACGAAATCATGAATTCTAGAAATTTTCCGCGCTTCGCGCGCTTAGGTGACAAAAGCTGATTCACTAAACAAACTCCGAACGGATATGATAAATAGCAGTAAACAGGGTATCGCCGGGGGGTCTGGTTCGGTCTATAACCCTATGGGGGGCCCAAGACCAAACTTTTGGGGGGGGGATGACGAAGTGCTGTTACGGCCAGAGGTGGTCAGTAACGAAGTACTTCGACTTTTTTGAAGTACTCAAGTAGTTCTCCTCTACTTCTGGTACTTACTCAAGTAGATCTGATTTTCGCTACTTCTACTTCTACTTCTTAATATTTTGTGATCTACTTACTTACTTGTCGCTACTTTCAGTTTGTCAAGTAGAAGTAGTTCAACCTTTCAATCAGGAAGATAGCCTGAGGAATTTCGGAGCTGTTTTCACGGAGTATTAACATTTAATTTTCGTAAAAGTTTAGTAGAGCCCAGAATTTACGTCGCGCTTCGCGCGCCGTGGATACGGAGTGACCAGTATGATTTCACGAAAGTATCGGTGAATATAATTTAGGTGGAGGGTTGGCGTGGTTCCGTTCACGCCACATTGTCGCCCTTCGCCCATATGAAATAATTCATCACAGTATATATGGCTCATCATAACGTTTGAAACTGATGTTTCGCAATGTAGCATTTTCTTGTCATATCGTAATTTAGCATGTCCATTGTCCATGGCGTGTCCTAATCTGGAAGAGTGGACTATTGACTTTTTTAGTTTTAGAGCTGTTTTAGCATACCACTTTTGAAACTTTCTAGACTAAAAACATGAAATACATATTCTGCTTTTAGAAGTAATATTAATATTTCACTTTCTATTCCCAATATCATGTACTTTGAGTTATAATTAATATCAGTTCTTTTGTCTGGATAACATACATGTTGAAGAATAAAAGCAAGTGCAGTAATGCCTTGTATTTCTGGAAATATAGCTACGCAATATGGCATTCTTACGGTCCACCATATTTTTCATTAACGTTTAGTAATCACGCAAAGTGTTTACACCGTATCCTATACAACTTCTCCGTATTGCTCTTCGACTAAACTACGGGCCTTATAATATGGGGATGGCGCCATACCCTGCTATTTTCCAAAACGTGCTGTTCGATAACACAGAGGATTTGCATCGCATTTCCTTATCAATACTATCCTTTGCATCCCACGAGGTGGGCGAATGCTTATGCTATCGAAAATTGGATACCTACTGCTATGCATCAATATGAATCAAGCTCGTCACCTGTCACATAGCTCAATTTGCACCTTTTTATAATCCATTCAAGCAGGATCGTTTTCACAACTACTTACTTACTTGAGTACTTTTAAAGTCAGAAAATTCTACTTCTACTTCAAGTAGTTTCAGGTTGCTTATGAAAGAAGTACTTCTACTTGTACTTGAGTAGATTTCTTCGTCGCTACTTCTACTTCTACTTGAGTAGCTTTCTTGACTACTTTGACCACCTCTGGTTACGGCCCTGATCCCGCCGGCCATCCGGCAGTCGACGAGCATGTCATTGTCTACATTCGAGTCGAAATACAAGCAATTACTAGTTACTATAGTCCATCCTCAAGATTGCTGGACCACGACCTGGACTATCGATCTCGCCTTCCAGGACATGCCACCCCATTTCTTGTCGCTTGCTTTTTTTCTACACTATCTTCTTCAATTTTTATACAGTGTGCATCCCTCCTCTTTACATCGGCTAGGCCAGGGTCGGCCAACCCGTGACCCACAGGCCACATTTGGCCCGCGAGAAGGTTTTGAGTGGCCCGCGAGGTAATTTTCGAAATTAGCAATATTATCAAAAATGGATTGCCCAGATTGCTAACTTGCAAGGCCAACCAAAAATTTGATTAGTCTGGCCGCAACTCTTCGGATGTGACGACTAAAATATCAGTTGCGGCGCATTGGCATATCCACGAGCCAGTCGCATTTTGGTAGATCTTCGTACATCACAATAAAGCAGAATATCCTGCGGTAGAATTATCTAAAGTTAAAATTTTCTTCACGCTTCCCACAATATGATATCACTCGATTTCTTGCTTTTAATATATTGGTACACCCCCTTGAAAATGCAAGAACTCATAATGTCTAACTATATTCGCAATTACGATAGGCGAAAGTGTCGTCCAACATGCGACCTTACGTTTGCGCTCGCAGCAAGACCGTCGACGATGAAACCTATATAGGCACAAAACGATTGACGCATGTTGGGCGAAGCTTTCGATATCGATATGTCCAGACGCCGAATAGTCAAATCCTTGCGAACTTAGCCCAGCGATATACAGCAGAGTCGCAATATATTCACGTAACAATAGTATTAACCTCTAAACTTGAAAAAAATTGCACTTCGCGTGGCTAGTGGCCCGCTCACTGGCCCTTTTGCCAAAAAGGTTGGCCACCCCTGGTCTAGGCCAAGCTGGGTGTCTGATTCCATAGACTAACCCAAGTCGCTTCGACACCTTTCTATCTTTTCATTGTATCGCATTTTTGTGGGTATCCATGTATTGAACTGATAAAAATTGCTAATAAAACAATGATGATGATGATTTCGTAACATCGATCTCCGCAGTCCTCAAGTGCTTATGATGATGAGCCATTAATCGGGTCATGCAAGACTGCAGATTTTTATTGATATAGTCGAGTCGCAGCTCGCAGGATCTGATGTTTCAATAGTTTTGGAATTTAGAAGTTCGTCGACCCGATAGTTTTCTTGTAATTTGAGCTGATGGCATATTATGGGCAACCACAAGGTGCTCCACCACCCGGACACCAGCAGCCGTACGGAGCACCAATGGGTCAACCACAGTATGGTCAGCAAATGCCAGGCTATGGTGCTCCGCAGGTCGATCCCGGCGTTCTAGCGTGGTTCCAATCAGTTGATCAGGACAGAAGCGGTAGAATCTCTGCACTCGAATTGCAACAGGTGAGTGCAGTACGCAAATAGGACTAAAATATTCGGGATGTTGAGTAAATTGTCAGCTAACTTAGACGGCACAGATTTGGACCCCCATAATGATTGGTATACTAGCCTGTAATATGTATCGACTTATCGTATTGGCGTGTGTGAGATGTTATTTTAATCCGTAATTGACAAGTGCAAATATGGTGTACGAAGCATGTCTCCAGATAGATATTTCCGGCAGATACGAAATTAGTGCATCACAATCAGTGTCAATCACTAATCAGCGATCACGATCTGTCGATCACCCTGTAGTGTATGGAATCGGTGTCCTGTGCTCACACAATTCTTTATTTTATATTACATTACTTTAACTTGATGAATCATCGCTGCTCACCTTTTACGCAAAACGTACCGAGATTACAGTAGGGACGATCACACATCCATTATTGCAAGCTGCAAATTTGTATTAGTGCCACTTATTTTTTTGTCTTCAGGCCCTCACAAACAATGATTGGAGCAGATTCTCGATTTCAACTTGTTATGCGATGATCGGTCTTTTTGACAAAGATTTTTCGGGAACCATTGATATCAACGAATTCGGACAACTTTGGGGTTTCATCAACCAGTGGCGTCAAGTTTTCAATAGCTTCGACAGTGACAGATCTGGAAATATAAGCCACCAGGAACTGCACAGGGCGTTTGAGCAGCTGGGGTAAGTTGATAATTGTTTGATTTGCATGTAACTGTCATCCAAATATTTTATATCATTTCTAAAATTAGAGAACTTGGTATAATTTCAGTAGCAGTTAGTTATGGTCTGCAGTGATTTGGCTCAAGTTTTATGCCTGATCCACTCACTCACTACCACTCCATATCTTTAAACAAATGTTTCACGAATATCTTGTAGGAAATTATAAACATTCTTCATAAATTTGTCAATCAACATCTCTTTGCCTAGTTTGTGTTCCTGTAGCCAGTGCCATAGTGTTATCTCGTCTATTCTTTAGGTTACCTACTGTGAATGATCCCCCTTAGTTTTTCATCTGTCTCTGATACATTGCGAATATGTTACATTTTTAGCATTGCGAACGTGTCATGTTATGTTATAAGCTTCATATCACAACCATCCTTTCAGGCTGTAGCTGACTTGATGATCTCCCGATCCCTTCGCTACAGCCTGGTTCTGAATTACATATATTTTGCTTTGTATTTATCTATCTGTGTATTATCAATGTTCATGGACCGAATGAATTCTCTCTCTCTCTCTCTCTCTAAATTCTCTCTCTCTGATCCAGCTCCTGTCGCAACCCTACACATTTATTAAAGCTTGTGGCAGTACTGGTTTTGCAAGCAGCTGGGTTCTTGGGACACCAGAGACCAGAGGTGTAATCACTGAACTACGACAGCTGTCTTGCCAATATTTCGAAGTTATAGAAATATATCCTGTAAAAGCAAGCTCGGAGTAGCAGATTTGCTGTTCGAATTATTGCATGACGGGGTAAAGTAATTATATGAAATTTTGAGCACGACTAGAAGGTTTAGCTTCACAGAATCACAGTAACTGGGGCTCGTTTTGACCCGGTGAGGAACCAATTATTTAGATTATGACTTCTTAAGAGTCTTCATATTGCTAGAAACAATGCTATTTTGACTTAGCTACACCGTATTCTGCTAGACTTACACGCGTGTAGCCTACCTCATACCTCAACAGATAAATTTTGTTGTCATTACGTTGTTCTGAAATTAGGAGTGATCCATGATACTGTTCTTGACACGAGGTGTTTCTGGTCTTGAAAAGGGTCAAAACACTGTATTCAAGTACTCTGAAAAATACATGTATTGATTAGTTGCCGCCTTGGTTGATATAATAATACGATGAAGATGAGGCTCAGCAATTGCTATAGTGTGGGAATCGAGACATCCCTGATACAATCGAAACTGATCAAGTACGAAAGCACGGCATGTGATTGACACTCGTCACACCCCCACTACCGGCCGCATTTTAGTTGTGAACTATATTTTCTCAGATACCGCCTGTCCCCTGGTTTCGTCAACGTGGCCTTGTACAAATTCGACACAGGCATGAGAAGGTCTCTGACGTTTGAAGGCTTCATCAACTGCTGCATGATGCTGCAGCAGACGTCGTATCACTTTCAGCAGAAGGACACACGCAGAGTCGGTCAAGCTCAGTACAACTATGAAGAGTTCATGCACACGGCAGTGCTCTGTCTTAAGCCGTAGAAGCATGATGTCGCAGTAGGTGGTAATCAATGTGTAATAATTTTAGCATGGGAGTAACTGATTAATATACTTTGCATGGAATATTGCTTCTGTAATTTGTTACTTGGTTTGTGATACTACCCTCATTATCTAAGTCGATGGCGTCCGTGGTAGGTCATGATTGGCAATCCAGCTCGGTTGAACAGTGAAAAAATTATGAGCAGTTCATTCTGAGGTCTCCCATTAACAGAATAGTTAATTATGACCCTGCTCTTTGACATTTGACTACTTTTTTGAGTCCGCATTGTTAAGCTAAAATATACATCATTTTTTTTAATCACCATCATGTCATTGATATTGCGACGACGTAATTTTCCAACAAATGCATCGATATTTTATGTAGCCGTAAGTGTAGTATAGGGCGCCCTCATGTCAGAATCGGCCCTTGCACGTCAGCTGATTTATTGTTTGAATTTATCTAAATGCTGGAATTTGATCGAAAGTCATGAAATTGTAGTTTTGTGGGTTCATTTTTCAATAAATAGCTGGTCTTATATCATATGTGAAATTTGGCCTATACCTGACAGGTTTTGAGCCTGACCCGAAGGTTGATATTGTAGTCTGAAAACGTACACAGATTTTATATTGTCGATTCTTCGAGTGGTCATTCGACCCGATTCAAACATTAAATGTTTTCGAAATGCGAGCCTCTGAACCCTTGTCTCAATCACTCACCCCTTGCCAATGTACCAAAATTTCCTGTTATATATCATGCAGCCTTCCTGTCATTTTATCGCAGTCTTGCGTTGCTTTTAATGAAATGCCAGTCCCCCTTGCAGCCCACTACTCATTTGTGGCTTGATTGTAATGCGAACGCATTGTGGTTCGACTTCGTAAAAATGTGTGTATGCTCATGCTCATTGGTGGGTTGCGCAATAAATTTTGCATTTGCGTGCACGGTACACCAATACATCCGCTCTTTGTTGTTTTGTTTCTAACATAGCAGAGGTGGCGATGCATTTGGGTAATGTTGTTAAATGCGGCAAGGGTAAATTGACGCATTATCAAATATGGCGACCCCACTATAGTAGTCTTCTTAGTTCATGTCTAATACTTTGTAATAGTGCTCGTTATCGAAGATACCATATATTTCATGTTATCACTGCACATGTCTTCTATTGTGTTGGATTGTTTCTTTTTTTATAAATCGTGAATAAAATTTGAACCATCAGTGGGGTCCAGGTTGTAAAACTGGTAGCAAGCGATTGCATTGCAAGGATTTTACCACTGCAAAGTACGAACTCTTCTTTTCTTCGTAGAATTGTCCTTACTCTTGTCTACAGTGATTCTGATCGATAAATCTATATTCACCTTTTACTACGATTTGTAGTATCGTCCGACAAGAGCTTCATTATTCGTAAGTGGTGCCTTGGGTAAGAAGTATGTAGAGGTCAATATTTAGTTATAGCAATGGTTAAGCGTCCGGCTCCTTGTTCGGTAGGTCGTGGGTTTGGTCCCCGGCCGGGTCAGGTCAAAGACCTGATTAGTGACACTTGTATCCATGGCGTAACGAGAGAGTAGCTCAAGAGAAAAAGAGCCAGACAGCATTGTTGCGTCCCAATGCCAATCTCCATAACAATGAAAAATTCGAGGCTGATTGTGGGAGTTCCAGGGCCACGAGCGGAATAAAATTTATATTTTCGTAATCAGTGCAGAGTCAGCTTTCGATTGATACCCGTTTTACCAAATTTAATGCTCGGCAAGCCGGTCAAAAATGACCGTCAAATTGCCTGTAGCCAAATGGAAATTGTGACGTGATACACTGTCACGTCATACACGTTCACTGAGGCGTGAGATTTGCCTGTGTCGACACCATATAGGACACTATGGTCTCACATTGAGCCAAATTGACGATAGACTAAATGTGAATTCTGAGCTCTGTACCAACCCGAATTATGATATGTGTCGATGTATATACTATCCATCCCTCGCTTCTCTATCAATTTGTCTCTTGTCTACATACACGTTCGGCAGTGATGTTTATTAAAATTGGATAGAAAAGAGTACAAAAAAGTCATCATCATTCCCTTCCAACGTTAGTGGTCAAATTCCGCACATGGTCCTGCACGGCCGCGTCGAGTAAAGTGAAGATATCTTGACATCCGCTCGTAACAACTAGTAACGCGTCCGCCATTTCATCAGCATGTAATCTGGAAAAACGTATGAAAATATCACAAGAGCCATACAAATCCGACCAAATAAGATCACATCCTGTAACGCAGTCGAGGATTCGTACTAGTAAAATTATACTACTTTTTACGTTAAAATGAGCCGCAGAAAGTCAGTGCTAGTGTTTGTCTCGATAGGCTAGATATGGTCAAATAGCTAATCTAAGAATTAAAATTATCAGTGGTCACACTGCTATACCAATACGTGTAAAGCTAGGAGCTTTGATCGAATAACGATGGATACTTGGCAGTCATGAGTAATGCAACTCAATAGTTTATTATCTTTGCAACTTCAACACAGTTGAACAACAGTCAAAACCTACAGTAAGCAAAAAATATGTACCAAAAATCTATGCATGTCGCTATTTGATTAAGTGCTAGGACTCGTGAGACATCCCTAGTTGACAACTTATATACGGACAATAGTCAAACACCAATCCAGTGTGACATACCTTCCATTCTGCTCTACGTAAATCATCTGATTCAATTTTGGAAGCATACTGGCAACAATCGCTGGGCAGTTTGTGCTCTCCTCCACGCGATTCAGGTCTTTAATACCAAACCCTCTGTAGACATTTACCGAGCAGGCGCACGTGTAATCCTGTATGAAAAATTTATATTCATATCAACAACGGATGTGGAAAAAATTGCGGTTTCACACGAGTTTACGTTCATGGTCACTGGTCACACCCCTGCACTCAACTAAAACCAAATGAACTACAAATGGAATATTTTATGAAGAGGTGATAACTACACTCCTGGATATGTTCGGATTTTCTTCGATGCTTCATTGAAATGGGATTGATAAAATGGTCAAGTAGGCCTATTATTATTTCAGAACTTCATGACACATTTGAATAATATATTCATATTTATTCCCGAAGCTTTTCGGCTGACACTCATCAGGGGATACTGTCAGCAATAATGCGAGCATTCAAACAACTATCGTATGTATTACAAAAATCAGTCTCGCTAATTATGACGTCACACAGAGTAAATACAAAGTTTGAAAAACGAAAGATAGCGAAACAAAACAAGTTGATGCGCAATTTTCAAATGATACAAAAATTCTTTCTTTAGGCATAGACTAGGTTGACTCATAGCGATGATGGTGGACTCAAGAACAGACAAATGGAATGAATTGCGACCCTTAACCAATATAGAGAACATGCCCTCATGATAATTAGCAGCACACTTATGATTTTCCAGTAAATGTTTGCCGATAGAAGACTTTTGACCCATGGCTTGGTTGTGTTCAAGAACAAGCAAACTGTTTTGCTGCGATTGCGAGATATATGATTTCACAGGCGGTGGAATGTGGGATGTTGGTCGCCAATTTCTAATATGCAATGACACTTGACGGCCATATAACACTCATGCATGCAATCGCACATGAGCTACGGTAGAGAAAAATCATTTAAATTTAACTGAGAAACGTGTTTATCATCTTTAGTACAGTACAAATGTCATTCGATGGTGAATAAAAGAATCTTACTTTCAAGGCAATTCCTGCATCGATGAGTCCCAACGTGGCCGCATTAACACACACACAATAATTGCTACCGTCTGACTGTAGCACCTGGATGTTGATATCAATCTGAGACCTGCAAACATCACATTAGTAAAAAAATGGCTTGGTGGACTGTGGTCATCAAATATTGAACAGATATTTTCTTCTACTTATTGCCTTTGATACAATCCTCTTATTCATGCCATATTATTTCTGAACAAACTCGGTCGTTTCTTAGTAAGTTATATTATGAATGCATGCGGTTAAGAATAAGTTCTATTAATATCATGTGGCAGAAGCATAAAAAGTCTAGCGAGTTCCCCTGATTCAATTAAAAGAACATATAAAAATGTGTAATACCACACAAAAATGTAAAATATTGTGTTACCAGGTTAACGTGTCCGCATAATCTATTAACGAGGTATAAAACAGGGGTTTGTAACATTTTCAACAAGCGGGTCAGTTATATATAATGCAGCGCAGGCGCAGGCCGCACGTAGTCATTCTTGCAGTTTGTGGGACTGACATTAATAATTGGTAACGGTGAAGGTGAGAATGAATGAAATTTGATATCACACTTCAGATAATAATGAATAGCTCAAACAGTAACGTTTAGAGCAAAAAAAATTCATGTGATGACATGACTTTTGTGAAAATGATTAAACGCAAAGTAAGCATATACATGCATACTTTAATGATTTTAGCCCTTCTCTAAGGCCAGTTGACCTTAGTTAACTAACTAAGCTAAATGAGAAAGCCATTTCACGTGCAGCACCACATTCCAGAGCAACTTTCCAAATATATTAGTGTTTCAAGTCAATCAGGCTCGTACCGCAGTACAAGTAGTGTACCGTAATTTAGTAGTAGTAATTTTGAAATAATTCAAACAATACTCTAAATATGTGAATGAAACATCAAGAATGAAGCAAGGAACAAATCACATATTATAACTACTCCGTAAAACTTGGGGAATGTAATATAATATCGGATTGAAAACACTTAGCAACGGCTTGTTTTTGCCAAAACACAATTATATTCACACAAAAATCCAACGTACGCACCTGGGGTATAGCTCAGTAAGGATAGACGCTTCGAACGTTTGCTTGATATGCATTGATAGTTCCTGACCTTTCCTATCACCTCTTGGTCGGTTTTTACGTTCGGCAGTGCTGAATGTGGCTTGACTATATTCACAGTTAATAAGGGCTTTATCTGGCAGCACCTGAAATTAAAAGATACCGTAGTTGGTCTCAGACAGAGCTACGAACCTGCCTGTCATAAGAAATCACCAGCCTTATTTGCCTTTCGGTTTTTCCCGTGTATCAGTTGTCACAATGGGTACGTGGATACGCATTAGAGATTGGGGGTAGTTTTACGCCGGACACTATTACGGTTGCAACCCTGCCAGTTTCACCGGAATGGACTTCGACACAGCAATCGATAGTGCTAGTCAGGTCAGTGGATGGGTTTTAGTGGACAGTTGCCGATGGTATTTGATTGCGACACCAAAGCCTTCACCACTGAGAAATTAAGTCCTTCGAAAAGCAGGCCCGCTGCTTGCACTCGAATAGCAGGAACCTCTACTTTAACCACTGCCGAGCTCATGCTACTACCAATTGCATAGATGAAGCGTTATTTGGAAAGAGCAAATGAAATAAACACTCACTTGGTTTCTCATGTTAGGCGAAGGCTCGTGAGGTCCGTAAACTGCCACTAAAACCTGGAATTGAACACAATGTTCTTGTGAGAAAAAGTCTACCAATTGTACAACAAACCATACCTTTGTGTTGCCCTGTTCTAAATATGCAGACCCGTCAGCCTGTGTGAACACGCCCAGTCGACAACGTGTCCTTCTCAATTCTGATGGTAACCGTCCGTCTATCCGATACCCCTCATCAGAGATCAGTTCCAGTCCCGCCATGATAGTTGAAGAATATGATTTATCTTTATTAGATTGCAAACTTATCTGGTGAAGACAGACGCATCTTAGTTACACTGATGAGAACAATGATCATTACGGCAGAGCAAAAAAAATAGCGATTAATTTCCGAGTTGAGTATCAAGTTTCAGTAATTGCATAAGATTTGACGGTGGCAAACAACATAGATTTGTTAAATGACAGGTCTTCCACGACTCTACATTCCCTATATCTGTCACAAAGGATGATAACATGTCTTGCATGGAGATTGCAGGCAATCGCATAAATCACACATAGCATGATTGGTTGTCAATGCTGTCACGTAGTATTGGAACAGCAATTGAAATTTTATAAATGCAAATGAAGATTAACAGCAGAAATGACAGTTGTGATTCAAAGCGCATAGGCGGTAAGAAGTGGCTAAACCGCCTTCCTCTGAAATTATATACACATTGTCATAATTCTTTGCCATTCGGAACTATCATTTCAGTGAATCCAGGTTCTTGGACTTGGCACGTGAGAAGATTCCCATGATGGAAATGTATCTGAGTCAATAGAAATTAATACTTTTGACATCGAAGATAAATCATGCATTGTTAGGGCTGAGCAAAATCGATAACTCAACTGACTCGATTCAGAGTTGAGTATTCAAACACCAGTCATTTCAGTGTCATAACTAAGGCGATTTTTTTAACAAAGTAAAATTTCTTTTGCAACCTGCATTTCGTTTCTATCGTGGATGTTTGCACTGCACATCTTGCAGCCTAATTTATAGACCTGCTGTTGTAGACGGCCCATTGTCTGCTCATTGTGAATCATGAACGGTCAAATGAAACAAATAGGTTGGCATGGTGTAATGCTCAACGTACCGCAATATCCTAATTGAAGCAAGACTGCGTGGGCATCGGCTCTTATATCAAGAAGCGCATGGTGAAAAATTGTGATGTAGACAACAATGTCAGAATGAAGCAACACAGTGTGTCACCAAATGATTAATCTAATTGTTGTTGTCGCTTACGCTTAATCGGTCATCTAGTGCGGCATCAAGACGATCAACCAGCCGCCGCCATCATAAACCACATTCCGACGGAGCCATGGCGCAGAGGTGGCTGGAATAGAACCACATGGCGCTCAACAATAGAGACCGAGCTAGCGCAACGCGGGCTATCGCTCGAAGACGCCCACGACGGCCCACGCTGGAGGCGCTTAATAAGGGCCCAAAACTGATTATCTTGATGTTCATTTGTTTCCCGTTTTCTTTTGCCCTTTTATTTAATTGAAAGCCGATATATATATATAGGCCTAGTTGAATAAATAGATATGTAAACGGTCAGAAACGTGAATGAAGAATTACATCCTCACTAAAAGCACCACATCGCAAACCATTTTCTGGCCCTCGACCACCATTGCCGGTTTCGCAGGAGTGTGGAATGTCTCCAAGGTACTCATTTTAAAAGCAGTGAAGTTGTGTGTTAAATCGTCTTTGGATATGGAATGCGGTGGGCCGCCAAATGTGGCACTTTTGTAGGACAGTGACTCCATCAAAATCTTTCCGCCAGGTTTAACGAGGGAAGACATCAAGTCAGAATAGGCTTTGTGGTCGTCCAAATTGATGGCAACGAAGCTGCCTCGATCAAACGAGGCATCGAATTGACCGCATATTTGCGGTTTCATGTCGAACAGATCCCCCTGGTAGAGTTTTATATTCTTTTCTTTGGTCTTGTACAAGACGAAGGGTGCATCCGCCAACTTCTCGGTAGTGTAAGACAGAGAGTTTTCTTTGTAAAATCTTTCAATGGCGCCTTTGGAGTACTCCAACCCAATCACCTCATGCCCCTGATCGGCCAAGTAGATTAAATCAAGTGTTTTCCCGCATAACGGAATAAATACTTTGCCAGTCTTGCCCGCGGAAAACAGGACGTCATGATATTTCAACAGCACCGGTGAATACTCTTTTCTATGAAACCCTGGATCACTATCAAGGTCGACCCATCGATCTTGGACCCAGTCATTTGGGGTTAATTCCACAGGTTTAGCTGTCATTTCAGACTAATTCTGTGAAGTAATATGAAAGACATCGGTTAAAATTACAGTTTTCATCGGTTTTAGATAATGCGATGGGGCCTGATTGTTTCTTCAACTAGTCAATGATCAAATGAGGTAGCCTATTGAGGTCATAACGGGTTTGCCAGCCAGAGGGTAAAAATACATCATATTTTTTCAATGTTGGTCAGCGAAAAGGTTGGTCTTCAGTAAATCCAAAGATTCTCTATCCACCCATGGGGGAGTTTTACCGGTTATGAGCCCATTTATAATACTCAAAGTTTGTCAAGATTAAGTAAACAAATATATCAACTTGATTGCATAATGTTTCTACGAAATATACTCAGTATAGCTATCAATGGTAGCGAATCAATTTCAAAACCATATTAGAATAATTGCCAAGCGAAATTTAATGCATGAGCTTGTCAGGTTGGCAAAATATGCAATTCAAGGTTGTTGTGGTACTTGCAAATATCAAAGTTGTCATAAAATCCTGAAATTTATCTAGGTAAATGAGTAAATCCAGAAACAACTATGAATTGCAAGTTCACAGTTCCCATACATGAGTTGCTCCAACTCCAACCAAAAGGCATCTACTAATCAATGACTGAGTAACGCCACCCCCAATTGAAAATCATCACCGCTGTAGTACGGTGGGGAGTCCACTACTACAAACTCAGACAACATCCTCACTTGAAACTCAGTGAAGTTCTCCACCAAATCTTTCTCTTCCGCGTAATGCGGAGGACCTGTACATTTTGCAAGATCGTATTGGTATAGTTCCATCAGAATTTTTCCTGACGGCTTGATCAAATTTGACATCAAGCGACCGTATTTGGCACGGGTGGAAACATTTATCGCGACAAAACTTCCTCGATCCCAAGAAGCGTCAAAATCACCACACACTTCCGACGATAAATCAAACAAGTCGCCTTGATAGATGGTGATATTATTCTCTCTGGCTGCATACCTCACAAAAGGTTTTCCATCAAGCTTCTCCGAATCATACGTCAGATCGTTTTCGGCGAAAAAATCTTCGATCGCGATCTGCGAGAACTCCAACCCGACCACTCCGTGTCCTCGCTCAGACAGATAGATCATATCCAAAGTTTTTCCGCACAATGGAACAAAAACTCTTAATTTGTCTTGACCCATGACGCGATCATGGTATTTCACCAAATTCGCGTTGAAATGTTTTTTGTGAAACGGCGGATCCACTTTTACGTTCCAAGTCCACTGGTCGGGAGTAATTTCCGATGGTACACGAGTCTTATCGTCCATAATAATTATAAGTTGATGTACTAGAATAGGAACAGGTGTTCATAATAGTCATTACTCATTGATGTAACTCAGGTAGAAGCAGGAATTCACAAGTAGGCCTAGGTAGTGATTTCAAAGACATTAGAAAATTAGTCGGTAGACTAGTTGATCAAGAATATGTAGAATAAAATATGATATGTGGATCACTGATAAACCCGACAGTTTCTACTTGACTTATAATCGAATTTACAATAGGACAGTCGATTTTGCCTGACTTCAGTTGAATGATTTACTAATCCGTAGTTAGTAAATAAATCCTAAACATATACACCACACTTCTACCATAACCATAAATCGTAATATTTGGATTTTAGAATGTTGCGCAGTAATCTCTCTACAATCATATGAATACATTATCAGCACTCAGCAGCGTAGACTTCATTTATGCATCCCAAATTCTGACAACTAAGGATAATTAGGCAATCCATTTAACTTCAAGTAATTTAGTCCAACGCACCATATCGTTAATAGCGGTCTAGCATTATCTATCTTGAATTGCACTCGACTGCTAAATGTTACTTTGGGTTTACGTGAAAGGCTTGATTTCAACATGGCATCATACATTTGCGAACAGTAGAGTCATAATTAACAAAAAAACGTCAGAACACATTTATAGAGGATATAAAGATCTATCACGCGTGATACCGGTAACGCGAAATTACCTATGAAATTAACCAAAAACAAATACCAGAATGTTAGGATTATCTGATTCAGTGACTCAATAACACAGCCCCTAACAGGATATCGTCCCCCTTGTAGAAATGAGGCTTCGCAGGGTTGAATTCCAAAGCCTCTACTTTGAAATCGGTGAAAGCTTCCACGAGATCCTTTTCTTCAGTATGGTGAGGAGGACCAGCATACTTGGAGGCGTCATATTTCCACACTTCCATTAAAATTTTCCCCGAAGGTCGGATGATAGATGTCATCAATTGTGCGTACTTCTTGCGAGTCGGCACATTTATGGCAACGAAACTACCTCGATCCCACGATGCATCAAAGTCTCCGCACACCTCTTGCGATAGATCAAACAGATCCCCTTTATAGATCGTAATATTTCTCTCCTTTGCAGTATATTTAACAAATGGCTTGCCGACTAGATCTTCTTTGTCATACGTGAGATTATTCTCTGCGAAAAAATCCACGATTCCAATTTCCGAGAATTCCAATCCGACAACTTCGTGCCATTGCTCTGATAGATAGATCATATCCAAGGTTTTTCCACACAATGGAACGAAAATCCGGCGTTCTTTCTGTTCCGTGGTCAAGCGGTTGTGATATTTTAGCAAAATTGAGTTGTACGAAGCAGCGTGGAATGGCGGATCTTCCTTTTCTGTCCAATTCCACTGTTCTGGTGACAACTCTGTGCGGGGCATTGACTTATCATCCATAGTAGCTATATGTGAACCAGAGTGAAGTTATCACACAAAATTCTATCACACAAATCGAAGGGTATCTACTAAATCTCACATGTAACAACATGAACGGTGGTATCATTAGAATGATGGAGCATTCACGTATCCGGATAGCATATCCGGATTTAGACACTGACATATGATAAAACGTAGAAAGAACTCTATCCACGCCAAATTCTATGAAGATCCGTCGCCAAAAACGCGTCCAAAATAGATAACCATGAATTAGCGCATCCGCATCTTCGACGGCAGAGCTGGATGCCCTGACTGGTGACCAAATGCCCAAAGTCCATGAGTGGACGGCCCAGAACAACCTTTGCATAAACGCCTCGAAATCGCAATTGCTGACAGTCAATTCAAAAAATAACCTAACCGTTATTATCGCTGGTCAGCCCGTTTCCAACACAGATAATGCCAAATATCTCGAAGTTTTACTGGACTCGAACATGTCCTGGAAGAGTCATATTCAGTCCCTAGAAACTAAATTATCACCGAAGTGCGGCCTGTTCTACAGCCTTGGGCGCTTCATGCCAGCATGGGTTCTCCTGATACTCTTTAAAATCCTTAATCCAATCGAAGTTACATTATGGCATCCTCTGTTGGGGGGCTGCCAGTAAAACTGCACTCAAGCCACTGCAGAAACTACAGCATAAAGTGCTCCGAATCATAGCTAGGGCTCCAAAGGGGCCTGGCTGCCCATCCAATAAGTCGCTGCTGAAGAGATTCGGCGTCCTAAACATAGAGGATATGCGGAAACTAGAAATCGCCAAGTTTATGTATCAGTTTCACTGCGGTCGTTGCCCCGAATATTTCAATGACTTCTTTACCTCTGAATCAAAAGCGCACAAGTACAACACACGCGCGTCCACGTCGTCCAAATATCATATGATCGACCGAAAAGATCATCGCTCCATCAAATATGCCGGACCTGATGTGTGGAACTAGTATCCCGCCGGCCATCCGACAGTCGACGAGCATGTCCACATTCAAGTCGAAATACAAGCAATTACTACTAAATAAATACAGTCCATCCTCAAGATTACCGGACCACGACTGACCTATCGATCTCGCTTCCCATGACATGCCGCCCTATTTCTTGTCGCTTTCTTTTTCTATACTGTATTCTTTACTTTCATTCAGTGTGCATGCCTCCTCTTTACTACGCCTAGGCCAAGGTGGGTGTCCGATTCCATTGACAAATCCAAGTCGCTTCGACATCTTCCTGTCTATTCATTATATCGCATTTTTTGTGGTGTATTGAACTGATAAAATTGCTAATAAACCAACGATGATGATGATGATAGCGCTTGTAATATTTCAACCATATACGCGAGAAGTTCTCCTGTTTCGAAGAGCGCAGTTCCAGCAACGAACATTTGTACTAAATTTCAACGATATGCCTAGAAGAAGCTTGTATAGCTCCTTAATCGTGCCAAATATTATAGCCATAGCAAATGTCTTAAGGGTCTTAAACACCGCCGACTTCTAGAAAAAAATACGACATTTTGGCGATTGGCATGTATGACAATTGCCACTAAATCGGAAAAAAACACTCGTTTTACAATGAGCGCAGTTCCGGAAACGAACATTTGTACTAAATTTCAACGATATCCCTAGACGAAGCTTGTACAGCTCCTTAATCGTGGCAAATATTATAGCCATAGCAAATGTCTTTCAGCTCCAAAACATCGGCCATTTACAGAAAAATTCACGACATTTTGGCGAATCGCGTGTATGGAAATTGTCACGAAATCGCAAAAAGCTCTCGTTTTACAATGAGCGCAGTTCCGGCAACGAACATTTGTACTAAATTTCAACGATATCCCTAGACGAAGCTTTCCACTACGGTAACGCTAGTTCCCAGAGAAAGATTGTCGACGAATCATTTGTTTACATCTCAACCATTTCTCTGGTGAAGCATGACTCGCTACGCGCTCACGCGCTGTTTATATCAGTGATGAGCATCGGAGCGGAGTCGGAGTGGATTCGGAGCGGAGTTTTGCCGATTTTGTGACAGTCGGAGCGGAGTCGGAGTTTACTACAGATATTTTTTCGGAAAATTTCGGAGTATTGTAACTCTTTGTCTCCGATATCTTTGGATAGCTCTGACCAGAATACACTATTGATTATGATTACAAACCAAAACACGGACAGGTGACACCTAGTAAAGTTGTAACATGACGGGTAACATGCAAAAATGATTGCCAAGTGCATAAAAATCAGCCATCTGTACTGCAATTGGGGACTGGAGAGTAAATAATACTATGAGGCCAACCATATTATCACATGTACCATGTTGTACCATGTGTACCCTGTACCAGTACCATGCTTGCCACT
This sequence comes from Botryllus schlosseri, assembly GCF_051294905.1. NCBI lineage: Eukaryota > Metazoa > Chordata > Ascidiacea > Stolidobranchia > Styelidae > Botryllus > Botryllus schlosseri. The sequence continues at coordinate 17,204,962 of NC_137245.1, read as the reverse complement.
GTTTGGGATAGCCTACTCGACGAGATTCACCGGAGTATTTCGGAGTCTGGGATTGAGCTCTTCGGAGTCGGAGGGAGTTTTCCTCAGACACTAAAATTGTCGGAGGAATTCGGAGTCTCGAAAAGCACTATCCGCTCATCACTGGTTTATATAGCTCAGTGGCTCACACGCAGAGCTCGCTGGAGTTTCTAATCATTGTATATATATCATTGGTTCCGTTTATTGGGAATAATAAAGAGCTATTCTCGCCCTATATCTGAAAAGATAATTTGAAGTGTGGTCCCATCACTGCAATTACCCCAAAATTGCTCTCAGAACTCAGCATTCTACCTTGATCTGAAAAAGAACAGGAAGCCGGTAGTTCGGAACAATAACGAATCTGCGAGTCATTCAAGCATGAGTGACTCCTTTTTCCTTTCTTCTTCAGTGATGTCGTGATTCCCCACGTGGCTTCGATGGTGTCGGTGATGTACAGCAGGAAGATGTGGCTGTAGCCATTATTGATGTGAGGCGTGTAAACTACTGCCCATAGCGCAGCAATGCACTCAGAAGATTTTAGGTTCATGAAGGTACACAACCACAGTAACTAGTAAATGATTTGTATCAACAGTTGAACAGTGTATGCATGCCAACAATGTAGCCTACTCTGTTTAGGTTACACTGCGAAAGGAAGACCGGGCCTCAAAAATGATAAAAGGGGATTAGAGGGTGGTACAAGTGTCGGGAAAAAGCAGGGTTGTAGCAGAATCACAAGTCGAGTCATGGTATTATGACCCTAGTCCGATTCCAGGTTATTGTGTCGACTGCTCAGTTTACAGTTTAAGTGTTCTTAAACTCACTTTTGATAACCCTGTTTGGTGATACCGAATGGTTATCATTTACAATATACTAATTATCCTCACTGTTATTGTACCGAGATAGTCTTGGCTGTTGAGAGACTGTTTCACTACTAAAATGAGAGGACTCGGCGTGATGTGATGGAGCTTCCATCAGTTCATAAATATTCTTATCATTTCAAAACATCACAAGACTAAGATACAATGAAAAGATAGGAAGGTGTCGAAACAACTTGGAGTAGCATTTAAGATCAGACACTCACCTTAGCCTAGGCGAAGTAAAGAAGAGGCATGTACATTGTACACTGAATGGAAAGTAGCCTACAATGCGAAGGCGAAAAAATGAGGTGCATAGTAACCTCCAAGTCGCATAGAGCAGTGCTCTTCAACCGGGGTTGTCGTACACCCTAGGGCAGTGGTCGGGAACCTTTTTCGTCTGAAGAGCCATATTTGCCATTGCAATTCCAAAAAAGCCGTATCTATCAATCAACTGTGACGTCACAATTGAATATACGTGACGTCATCGTGGTACGAAATCGAAGTTCACTGCATGATATTCATCGTGCGCGACATATTTTCTCTGTAAAAACTCGTACTGATCATGCTCATTTATTTGTATTTCAATTAGCTATGCAATGGTATTTTGAAACATTTCGATTTGCAAGCATAATCAACAATCGTAGACAACAGTAAAAGTGTGAATTTGCTATTTGCACGCATTTTGCAGTGAATGACTCTTCTGGTGTTGCATGGTGTCATTGATGGCTTTGTAGTCTGGTTGATAATTGGTGAGGTTAAGCTTCATACAAGCGTTGAGACTTTCGTCGGTTAAACGAGATCGTAGGTTCGTCTTGATGTTTTTTAAATGCGAGAAAGACTGCTCACATGCGTAGGTGGAGCCGAACATGGTCACTACAGCAGTAGGCCTACATACTCTCTGCAGGGTGTGATATGACTGATATGTGACAGGAAGCTCATTCCAGACTTTCAAGATCAACTGATCTACGGGTTGAAGTGTTTTCATTTCCGTCCACTTGTGTTTGCTAGCAAGCTCTGCTTGCCGCCGAGCAACTTTTTCCAAATCTTCATTCAGTGACTTGAATTTGTTTACCCAAATCTCAGAAGCGTTCAAATCTACAACTTCTAATTCAAAATCCCTGACGTAGACACCAGGGATATAACTCAAGTCCACTTCGTCCACAACACACTCATGCGGATGAGTGATAAATTTAAAAAGAGAAGAGCGCTCACGAAATTCTTCGAAGCGTTCTTTGAACGACTGCAGAAGATTATCTGTGAAAGCAACCAGTTGCTGGATATTAAATTGTTGGGTAGGGTTACTTGTAATGGAAGCATCTCTAAATGCTTACAACGTTTCAAAATGTAACAGACGACCCGTTCCAATGCCCGCAATGAATAGCTCAAGCTTTCTTTCGAATGCAAACACTGATTGTTGACGAGATAATATTGTATTACCGGTGCCTTGCATTTTGATCTTTAGCTGGTTCAAGTGTCCTGTCATGTCCCCGAGATAGTAAAATTTCCGGAGCCAGTCGTTATTAGTTAGCTCAGGATGCTTAACGTTGTTCATTTCGAGAAAAGTCCTTATTTCTTCCAAGCAAGCTGCAAAACGGCTGAGCACCTTTCCTCTTGATAACCAACGCACATTACTGTGCAAAACCAGTCCGGGATAATTATTGCCAATTTCATCCAGCAACGCTTTAAATTGACGATGATTTGAAGCTCGGGAAACGATGAAGTTGACCACCGAAAAAACAACACTCATCACTTCACTAAATTGTTTGCCACACGTTTGTGCGCAAAGTGCTTCTTGGTGCAGAATACAATGGTAGCTTAGGATGCGTCGATTTTCATGTTCGCGAAGAAGCGCTACAAATCCTTTGTGTTTGCCCAACATAGATGGAGCACCATCAGTACATACAGAAATAAGATTATCCAATCGCATTTTTTTCTCTCTTGAGAAATCTAGGAAAGACCTGAGTAAATCCTCCCCTCTTGCTTTTCCTTTCATTGGTAAGACAGCAAGACTATCCTCGCGTACTATGTTACCTGTGACGTATCTTGCAATCACGCTGAACTGACATAAATGACTTACGTCCGTCGACTCGTCCAATGCGAGGGAATAGTATGTCGCTGTATCAATATCCTTCAACTGAATTTCCTCCACCTGATTTGCCATCATGATGGTACGGTCATGAACAGTTCTGGATTAAAGGGGCATCTCTTTTATTCTATTGATTATTTGATCTTTATTTCTAAAGTCTTCAAATAACTCATTAGCCACATCAAGCATAAATCTTTTAACATAATCTCCATCTGTGAATGGCTTTCCATTCTTCACTATCGCTAATGATCCAACCAAGTTAGCCGAGTTGCAGTCACCTTGTTGCACCCATACACGTGGTTGGTGCTTACGTGCTTCCACTCCGGGTAACAGTTCTTGGCACGCTTTCTGCCTCTTGTTTCCCATTGGATATTTGGATGCAAACGATGCATGGCGCGATTCAAAATGCCGTTTTATATTCGACCGTTTCATTGACGAAATCTTATCATTGCATATAAGACACACTGCAGAATCTGTTTTTCCAACAAATGCAAATTCTTCTGTCCATTCTTGCTGAAATGTACGATACTCACCATCTTTATTTCTTTTAGGCATCTCAGTAGTGCTCAAAAAACTAGCTATGTCCCTGGACAAAAAATGCGTAGGATATTCTTATTCTTGATCATCCAGGGGCGTACACAGACGCGCAGGTGGTGCACCTCGATTGACATATATATTATTTACTATACGATTTGCTACATTACTAAACGAAGCCCACTATACCGCATCGTCGATGTAATTAACCAACGCACAGAAGAGCCACATACCTACGTTCTAATGGTGCTACACGGATAGCGTTGTAATTTGAATTTGTTGTCGTGAATGTCACTTCCAAGGCAGGTAATTCCTCTCCGTAGTTCACGAACACAATGTGTATTTGAAACGGCATTGTCATTAGGCGTCACCATGTCTGCTATTCTCTTTGATCAATCAACGTATCGTGTCAATCAACATTTCGAAGCTTACGTTGTTAGGTACATTGAATTCGAGAGTGCTATTTGTCGCTAACGCGGCAACAACTTGAATTAGATAATTTTGAAAAGGCATGTCTGAGCCTCTAACCCGCGATACGCCGCTGTCTTCACCTCTCAAAAGCAGGTATATGTTGCGGGATTGTTGCCACGAGAATAATGATTCTGGCCGTTATGAAAATTAACTATCTAGTTGTTCTAATATTAATAAATTGGGTACAAAATTAAAAATTTGTAAAAGAGCCATATCTTATACCCAAAAGAGCCATATATGGCTCGCGAGCCATAGGTTTCCGACCACTGCCCTAGGGTGTACCAGAATTTGCAAAGGGTGTACCACTCGGATGGGGTGTACAGGGGTGTACCAGATCCGAATTACAATGAGCCGATGGCTAGCTATCACAAAGGCAGGTTTATGGGTCAGTACAGGTTGACGCACAGGTTAATGAGCAATATGGTACGTTATCTCAAGTGTAATACTATAGAAATTAGAATGTAAACGTTTACATTCTATAGTAATACTGTACACCGCTTGATTGTGATGTCATAAGCAAATATTTCTTCCATTCATTTAGCCGTCGGCAATAGACCAATGGTTCCGTTTGGTGTTGGATAGTATGCAGTTAACAAACATGTGTTCAGCTAGTCATTTGTCTTTTAGGGATTTTTGAGGAAACCGCCGCGATAGCTCAGACTTTTTGAATCTGTACTTCCTACCCGACGTTAATAAATACCGCAATGCACATAAATGAAGTGACGTAGCCAGCCAGGGTCGAAACAACTTCCATGTTGAAATCGAAACCCTTTTGTTTTAAAATGCCGATTGTATGTCCAATATTTCGCAATACATTTGCAATTTAGTATTTTGTTATTACTGATGTAAATTAGCGACAATATACTGTGTATTGTATAGCGGCATACGATCTGAGGTTACTGACATCTCTTACAGCCCATGTGCTACTATCGACTCTGTGTGGGGCAGGCCTCATACGCAGTCGGCTGGTGCGCCTGCTATCATCGCTGATCTGAATTACCGCTTCTGCAGCAGTAGCTTTACCTACCCTCTCCCAATACTGTTACATTTAGGATGATTATCGTTCGTAATGTCATGCTGTTTTTGCTCTGACACGAAATAAATTATAATTTGCGTGGCGGGGGGCCTAACTGGCTGCGAATAGACTCTGACCAAATACTATTTTATTCAAATCCAAATTTTTTGACGGCAATAACTCCGCTTCTACTGGTCGGAATTGAACCAAATTTGAAGAACATCGTTTTTATACACAACCTAATACTTTCATGGGGTGAACAGAAAAATTTCAAGTTTTTCGTTATTTATTTTTAAATAATAAATAGAAGCTTTCTTCTCCCGTAGCAAGGCGGCTACTGGTTGGAATTGAACCAAATTTGGTGTGTAGGCTTAAGTTAGGTAACCTAACAATTTTATCAAGTAGCCAGTACGATTTGAGAAAAAAGTCATTTTTGAAGACCCCTAATGAACAGGGGTGTACGAGTTTTGAGCAGACGTTAAAAGGGTGTACCACGTCGAAAAAGGTTGAAGAGCACTGGCATAAAGTAATGTTAATAGGGAAAGTCATTGGAAACGTTGTCTTACTATTTAAAACGATTAATGACTTGAATGACTGGCTTACCCGACTTCAATCTGCTCTCTACATATTCATCATATTGAAAACGTATGTATCATTCACTGTAAAGAAACGAATGTGGGAATATCCGAAATCAACAATAGCATCAGCTCGGCTCATGCTGCAGCATTCCGAACCTATGAATACCTGCTTTGAAACTTCAGAATTTGGATTGGTACAAGAATAAAAATATTAAATGATTTTGTGAGAAGTAGACTCATATATGGCTGCAGCGTATGGTCTCTTTCAGAAAACGAAGAAACGTCCTGGAGGCTGCACTCGACCACGCCTTCAAAATTAGTAATGTGAATCTTCGTAAAATCTGTCGCATCTGACCTCTAATCATTCATTGATCACCAACAAGCTAAACATATAATTCGAAAACCTGACAGTGTCGTGACAGGGTTGTAACCAAGTCACATGGTTCCGAGTCACGAGTCAATCTTACTTTTGTGGTTTTGACTCGAGTCAAGTCGAGTCATTTTCAATTCATCACCGAGTCGAGTCCAAGTCACAGTATTAAAGTCATGTTTAACTCATGTTTTCAAACCTGCTTGGGTGATATGAAATTCCTAGATTGCCAAACATGCTTATTTTGTCCTATCAGAGTCTCGGCACATGTTTGTTTAGGCAGATAACGGACAGTTCCTGGCCTCGTTTACCGATGCTACAGATAGACGAGACAGGCCGTCAATATGATAACTTTACTAATCTTAGAACTTGAAATCACATATCTGTCTTGTCAGTCTGATACATCACAAATACAAGCATTCATTTTTTATGACGAGCACATCGACGACAGCTTACCAATAGCTGATAGAGAACCAACGAATTCACGTCTAGATGCCTGCTGATAGAGAATCAACAGATGCATGTTTATGTCTGGAGAGGTATTTTTACCAGGCCAGCATGCTGTAAAAGCGTGCATGCAGCTATGTGCACCTTTTGATATTACTGAAAGTTTTCCCAATTGCGTTACAGACTACATCGCAGTTACAGCATTGGGGAAATAATTGTACAACGGGGCTGTTCAAAAACATTTTTCAAAATTTCCGACTACTTCTTAAAATTGTTAGATTGCCTAAAAAAAAACTCAAATTTGGCTTAATTTCAGCCGGTAGAAAGCGATGCCATGAGAGAATATTTTGGATTAATTACAAATAGAGAATTTCGAATTTTACCGGCTACCTCATGATATTGTTGGATTGTGTAAAAATATGATTCATAGCAAATTTAGCTCAATTCCAACTAATTGAAGCGAAGTTATTAGAGTAGAATATTTTGGCTACGAAAAAATAGTCGGCTTACTACTAGTATCTAATTATACTATATGAAAGAATTTCTCACTAAAAATACTCCATTTATTTTCAAATCCAAAATTTTCTCCTCTCATATCATTGATTCTACTTTTTAAAATTGAGCCAGATTCAGCGTTCTTTTTATGCAACATAATAATTTTATCAAGTAGCCACCCAGTAAAGTAAAAAAGTTATTTTTGAACACACCTATTGTACAAACATCACATCACAATATTGGCCATTCATTATCACTCACGTGCACAATGCACATACCTAACAAAACGTCAAATGGACAGAGTATATGTGGAAAAAAAAAACTTGAAATACCAAAGTGCACAGGAGATCCTCAGATATATTAAAGCGATATGGCCTTACAATAGGGTTACCATATTTTTGTAACACAAATTCCGGACGCTTCTTAGCGCCTAATAGCGAATTTCAAAATGAGGTATGAGCACATTGTCGATCAATATGACGTCACACTAGCAACGCCTTGTCCATCGACTAGAGCAGTGGTTCCCAACCTTTTTCGACTCATCGCCCCCTTTTGAAGCTCCACACCGATCATCGCCCCCAAATATTGGAAACCGAAAAACAGCACTTCGTCAGGCCCCCCAAAACGTTGGTCTTTGGTCCCATAGGGTGATAAACCAGACCCCCCTCAGCCAGTGGACTTTTTGTCGCTACATATCGGCTATACCCTACTTCATTTACTGTTTGGTGGTAATCACCGTATTTCGCCTAAACGCGCGAAGCGCGACAAATTTATATAATTCATGTTTCGGTCAATATGAATCGGTCAATATGATCGGGAATTGCATAGATATTGCTATCAATTTTATATCCTCTTTCTGCTCATGTTATCAGATTTTCCGGTAGAGCTGAGTGTGGTGTGTGTTGGAAGAGGTAGGAATCCTAAATAATAATTTAGCATCTTCGGGCGAAATCGTTGCTATATTGACTTCGTTGCATGATACTCTTTCGTGACCTCCTATATCTGCTATCTCAGAAGATATGGAAATCGTCAAAACGTACCAAACTAAAAGACGCACATGATTTCAAATTGGTATTTCTTTACTGGCAAATAATTTTTTCCTTGCGGGATGGCATTTGTCCTGTAGGGTTAAGGTCGCCAGGACAGGAACATTCGGCACCAGTCATTGAGGTGCCTATGGACAATTAAACATATATCTATCGAAGTTTTCGGTCAGCACAAGGGCATTCCTTTTCGGCCAAGGTCTTATCGCTGCTGATCGTTCTGGCATACTTCTCGGAGTCGCATGTTACATGGCCTCTAACTTCATATGTCTTGGTGCGTCGTGGCCCAGTAATGGCCGACGCCGAAGTCTCACATTTCCATATCATTCGTATTTTTGTTGGGTGACTGGTATCCCCAAATCAAGATATATAAAATTATTAAATCGCGCGCAACGCGAAAAATTTTTGAATAAGTTGCACGAGTTTCTAAAAAAGTTACTCCATAATTTAAGTTAATTCACGAAGTAATTTTGAGCTCCCTTCGAGTTCGGGCTCCCCACCCCAATTAGGAGGTTTGGGGTGCGGCAGTTACGGTCCCGACTCCAAAATAGCCGTTTTAACGCGCCATCGCCCCTTCGTTGTTTTCGCCCCCTATCGCCCCCCTCGTCCGTTTTCGCCCCCCTATCGCCCCCTTTGTTATTTTCGCCCCCCTAGACCGCCAAATCGCCCCCTGGGGGCGATATCGCCCACGTTGGGAACCACTGGACTAGAGGTAGTCACGATCCGGTTCAGGAGTACGTGGTTGTGTGCTGTTAGTTGTAGCCCGGGCCGAGACCACATTTTTTCAGCCCCCTCCCGCCAAAATAAACACTGATCTTCGGCCCAGCGTAGGGTAATCGATGCAACTTCTGGGGGCTTACTATATGCATCTGGTCGTTAAATGATCTGAATGAATTATGTCAATAATATTGGTTGTTCCATATATTACTGTATAATTTCATCCTCTCTCCGCCCACATGATCAGAGTTAGCAGTAGAGCTGGTGGAGGATTATGACTTCGAAAATGCAAGAAGCGTAATTGTGCGTAGTGAAGTCATGGTCATGTCACAATGTCACATTGATAAGATTATTTATCAGCCTACTGCCTGTGCGCACTGCACCATGCACTGAGCTATATAAACATTGCACACCTGGTGGTTTTGGTTTCCAACCATTTATGGTCGCGACTTCATTTCCAATATGAAAATGTTCCGTGGCCCAGCTCAAAATTTGATAAGCTGATTACTAATTAAAGATCGGCACATTTTCCCAGACTTATCCACGGCCTGGAAGCTGATTTGATTACGTTCAACATCTTCATTAACCCCAAAATAAAGGCAAACTACCCCCAGGTTTATAACCACTATCTTTGAATAAAGCATCGAAACGGCGTACACCGACTCTACGAATATACCGTTATCTTGTAATTATAATTGCGATTAGGCTACAATTAAACTTATTTCTGTAAATGAATGTTATTTATATTTATTTGTGATCGCAGTTTTTGCGAGGGTGGTAGTCCCCACATTAAAGCCGACGTATGTGATACTAAATCGCGCCTAGCGCGAACAAAAATTTTATATAGCATAAATCTACCCAAAAATAATATTGTTGATGTTGATTTAAGAAAGAATTATGAGCTTTCTTCAAAATTCCGGACATTTCGGCATATTTTCACAATTCCTCCCGGACGCAGTTTTAACAGTGAAATTCCGGACGTCTGGCAACTCTACCTTAGAATAACCCACCTCTACTGAATACACATTCCACTGGTGCACTAGATGCAGGAATTTACAAGCATGTTTGAACCACACTGGATACTCATTCTTTCTAGTCGCCCAAAAATGCAAAGAATCGTCGCCTTCAAATCTACACTAAAGCTTATCAGTCTCTTCCAAGTACTTGACCATCCGAGTCATATCATTGGCTCTGATTGAACTTTGCTTCGATTGTTTGCTTGTATAATTGAAATGTCTTGAGAGTACTTTGATTGCGGAGGATCTATTACCCCTTCATCAGTGGATGATTTTGTGCAATGCACTGCTACTATGTACCATTGTCTGTTGTTTTTACGGCGGCATATCTGATATCAGATGAGTGCAACGAAAGCAGTGGTGCCAAATAGCGATTTTGGCAGAATTCGTCAGATGCGTTGATCTAGACAGCACGATTCGCAAATTTCTTCATCTTCAAGTCATATAAAATAAGCCGAGTCAATGACTTGGGTCGAGTCATGCCTAATGACTCGAGTACAAGTCGAGTCAATCCAAATATTGACTCGAGTCAAGTCGAGTCACAAAAAAATCGTGACCCGAGTCTGACTCGAGTCATTACAACCCTGTGTCGTGAAGTCATTAAAGTCAATAACCTTTGAAGATGATAAGAGAACCATGGAAGGAAGACCTTCTGCAACGCTGATGAACAATGTCCTTAATCGGAACGACACCGAAATCAGGACATTCTCGAAAACTGCACTTTCACGCGAAATTTAATTTATATTTGAAATCATTGATGCTACGCCTTATTTCGATGTATACTTCCATCACCTCGGTCATGGTGCTCTTATAATCTGAACGCAGACAGAGCTAGACCTATATGTAGGCCTATATATAACTCCAGCAAAATACGAGTGAAATATAGGATATGGGACTTTCTGGGTTTGTTTGGCCTCCATATCTGGGTTTTTCCGAAATATCCCAGTGGCATCACTGGTCCGGCATACTTGATAGAGCAATGCGTTTTCTTATATTCCGTCCTGATAATATGTTAGTATTATCATTATTATTAATGGCACATTTACAGTGGCGCTTATCGCCTTTTTCAGGCTTTGTGCGCCACGACACCAATATTTGTAAAGTTCATAATTCTTTGCCTTTCGTATTGTTAAGGACGACTTTCACTCTTTCTCCCACTCAGACAGTCTCTCTCGCTCCCATGCGTCCCCATCGTTGTCTTTGCTGCCGACTTCTAGCACGGCTCACTTTCAATCTGGGCTTTTTCAATGCACTGCAACTGCAGTGAGGTCGGCGATGAGGAGCCCAGAGAAACCTCCTACACATAGAAGTTGGTCCGAACCGGGATTCGAACCACTGCCATTGGTGTCGTCACGCTGGTGCTTACCTAACTGCGCCACTCGCCTCCCCAAATATGTTAGTAGTTCTTCGTTGACACGCGTGTGCTGTAGGCTACTTGCTGTGCGCTTTTGATTCCGAGGGGAAGTAGCCGTTGAAGTCTGAGGGATATTGACCGCAATGGAACTGATACATAAACTTGGCAATTTCTATCTTCCTCATATCTTCTATGTTTAGAACACCAAATATTTTTAACAGCGATTTATCAGTTGCACATCCAGGCTCCCGTGGGGCTTTGGCAATGATACATGTAGCCTACAGCACACGCGCGTCCACGTCGTCCAAATATCACGTGATCGACCGAAAAGATCATCTCTCTATCAAATATGCCGGACCTGATGTGTGAAACAGTATACCGCCGGCCATTCGAGAGTCGACGAACATGTCCAATGTCCATGTCCACATTCAAGTCGAAATACAAGCAATTACTATAGTAGGCCTATAGGCTACTAAATAAATACAGTCCATCCTCAAGATTACCGGACCACGACTGACCTATCGATGTCGCTTATTTTTCTATACTATCTTCTTTACTTTTATTCAGTGTGCATGCCTCCTCTTTACATCGCCTAGGCCAAGGTGGGTGTCTGATTCCATAGACTAGGCTACTCCAAGTCGCTTCGACATCTTCCTTTCTTTTCATCGTATCGCATTTTTGTGATGTATTGAACTGATAAAAATTGCTAATAAACCAATGATGATAATGAAAAGATTCGCGATTGCTATTTACAGGGTTGTAACCAAGTCCCGAGGGACAGTCAATCCAACTTTTGATGGTTATTGAGTCGAGCCCTTTCAGTGGACGGCCGAGAGAGTCACTTATCGTTTCGTCAAACATTAAATTCGACTGGATGTGACCAAAATTATGGTGACGTCTTGCTCGAATTCCGGCCGTAGCAGATAGCCAATACCGAGTAATACGTACACTCGTACAGGTAGGCCTACATAAAGTTAGGTGAAAAAGTTGACTTGAGTCAAATGGAATTCGTGTACCACCTAAAAATAGTACATTGAACGCTCTCTCATTCACGAAATTTCATACTGGTGACGTCATATTTTGTGATACGATTATTGATATAGAATGTTCTTTCCAATTCTCCATAGTTGCTGACGATTACCCCTGACGAGTGTCAGCCGAAAATATTCGGGTTCATTTCAATATGAATATACTATTCAATTGCATATTGAAGTCAGTGGCGGCTCGTGACAATATCGGGTGGTGGGGCAAGGGCCGCAAACGACTTGTTATCAATATGACGTCACAATAGCGTGTTTCAACGTTCATGATGGCCACATGAATTTCCCGTAAACAATGATTTTTAACGTAGGTGCCGCGAGAGGTTTGCCGGTGGCGTGACTTGAAGTGCGGTAACAAATGTTTTATTCATTGTTTTTTATTCAAATGAATATTTTACAAAATGTACGCGAACTAAGAATCGTTCCCATGCCACGAATCAATCATCAGGTTATCCTTAGTCGCATGCGTTATGATTTCGTGGTAGAGATTACGCAAGCGCCGAGTAAGACTATACCAAAAATACACAGACCAACTACCTACAAAGAGCATTCGCATGACACCTTGTGGTGTTTTAATCGTTCCATGCTCAGCAATTCTGTAAAGTGCTGCAGCGCCTCCGACCCGATTTGTATATGGATTCTCGTCCCGAAAGCGAGTCAAATCGATTTGCCCTCGTCCGAAAGTGTTTGGTACACGATCCTGATGCGTTACGACCAGGGGATAGGCAATCAAAGCGGTGGCACCCATAAACGTAAAACATTATAAAAAGCCAGCTGTTATCCATGGAAGATTGAGCTGATGCGCGTAGCAATTCAAAAAATGCGCATGCGAGTAAACTTCTTTCATTAAAACTTGTACGCTATGTCGCGATCCGCTCATGACTGCTGCGCCGTCGTAGGTTTGCGCAATAAGTTTCGACTCAACTGAATAGGGCTGTAATGTTTTTTTTAATACGTAAGAAATTCCGACAGCAGTGCGATCGTCAACAGCCACAAAGCTGTGGAATCGTTCGACTGGCATACCAAATTTCGTGAACCGAAAAATCACTAGTTGTGACAAACACGTAATGTCAGTTGTTTCGTCAGACTGAATAGATAGAAATTCAGCGTCAACAATCTCGGTAAACAAATGCTGTAGAGTGTAGATAGATGTGATATATCGAATCAAGCACATCATTTTGAATAGTCTTTGAGGTACCCTTAGCTACTGTCGCGGTGTCGAGATGTTCGCGCAAAATGCTATCAATGGAAGCCGTGTATTTAATTAGATCCAAAAATACCCCCCTATTGAGAGAGCATTCCTTCTCATCGTGGCCTCGAAGGGGCAATTCATGAACTCCAATAAATTTAATGGCATCAATCACCCGAGAGAGAACATGCCTATTCTTATCTACAAGCTCATTGTGCTTGCAGACTGATACGCGATAACTTTCATTGAGCTGCGACATTACATTTACTCTGCCAAACAATTTATATTTAACTGCACTAGCCATGTGCACTTGGGATTTTTGGTGCGTTTTCAGACGCTCTGACAAATGCTTCAGATCGCGATAACCAATTTTGTTCCAACAAGAGTCACTGCTTCCGGTACCGGCACTGTCGAATAAAAGACAGTAAAAGCAAAACAAGGCGTTTTTATCCTCGCCATAAGTAAGCCATTCATTTTTATCGAAATGCGCTGAAGAAAAGGCACGAGTGCGCTTTCCTCCGGCGTACGATTGGATCAATGGGCAATTTCTAGGCTGATACGGACCTAGTCGCTTTACCTCTAATTTTTGCTCTAAAGGCAGCTGGCTAAACGGCGTACGGAGCAAAGATTCAACACGATTCATGTTCGCACTTGACCTGACTACTTATCTGCAGAAATGGAAATGACTATAAATCGAGAGATTGCGTATGCCTAACTGGAAAGGTCAACGAGTTCGGACACATACGCAATTGTTATCTCATAGATTGGACAAGGAAATGTCATATTGAATCCAAAACATCATTCTGAAGAACTACGGATAGCAGCCTCGGAAATTCGGTCCCGGTACAGCTTGGGAGATTCTGGCCTTGAGGCTGGAGACTGTCACACGACACATACAGCTTACGGTCTATAGCAGGGGTGGGCAAACTACGGCCCGCGGGCCGCATGCGGCCCGCCACACCGTTCTGTGCGGCCCGCGAGAGTCTGAAAAAACGTTTTAAAAATATTGATAAAATGGGTACTAAAAATCGAATTAATGCAGTGACTTGATTAACTTTTTATTAGTATATTTCACCATGATAATTCTAAGACAGTTATTCTCAAACTGGTGCGCGCGCCCCCCTGGGGACGTGAAAGCAGCTGAAGGGAGGCGCTAAGCTGCGCTTTACAGAAAATATTTTCGCGCTCCGCGCGATTTACATCCAGTTCAATGATATTGCTCTGTCTTTAGTCTGAATTACATCTACAAATCTCTCATCCACAGTCGTAACCTTCCATGCCATCAAACTACCCGTTAGGTTTGCTAGCAACCTGGATGCGTTTTGTGATATGACGATAAGGGGGCGCAAGATCTTTCACCACCATAATTGCCTTAAAAAGTTTGGGAACCACTGATATAAGGAAAATACTTAATATCACAGCGAGTTAGCTGCAACGAGATTGAAATAATTTGGATCACGAGAGGGATTTCAGATTGGCCACTCCATTTTTAATAATTTTAGTGTTGTGCTGATAAAAAACGATTCGGGCGTGTCTTAGGTAGGTTCGTTGTCTGTATGCGTAGAATTGGGGTATTTATATTTTATCCACACATAGTAGAAGCGTGTTTGATGCTAACATGGATGCTGTCAGCATTGTGTGTCCTGGAACTGAACCAAAAGTGGAATTGGTAAATCAATGAGCAGATCGCTTCTCTCAGATTTAAATTTCAATCCTGTTCAAACAATCGGCTCAACCGACTTTGATCTCTATAGTTTTGACAAATTGGTTATTGAGGTCCTACAGCCTATGAGATCTCACCACTATATATGTTTCTGACGCGTGTACGATATCATCAATGCAATGTTTTGTTTGGTTTGTTTTAAATAAGCATAACTGTATTATCTCCATGTCCTCACTATATAATCAAATATCAATATTGCGTTTGGTTTATAATCCCAATTTTATACAGTGCGGCCCGCGAATGGATTCAGATGTTGAATGCGGCCCGCGAGCTCAAAAGTTTGCCCACCCCTGGTCTATAGTGTCTATATGTCTGCTGCAAAATCGCCTTCGGAAAATATATTACCGAATAAATACGTGGATGAAAGCCGAAAACTTGGTACACTGTTACATGAAATCATCGAGAAGTATAGCCTCATGACCGTTTTCGGTATGGTACACTGTCAAAATTAATACGAACAGATCAACGCCGAATTTTGCGTAATATTTACTGAGGAATCGGCTGATCAAGCGATCAGCTGTTAGCCGCCATCGAAAACGAAACAGCTATCGCGCTTGATAGGGGTTGTAATTGTGAGCAAATGGCCCGAAGGCCACCATTCCACGGTGAAATTGGCATTGGAGAATATAAAATAAAACTAAATATTTGAATGCAAACCGAGGATGTTAGTAAACTGTTTCATGATATCATCATCTCATCACCTATCTCAGTATAGAACACAGATACACCGGCTTTTGCGTGAAATCCGCAATGCGTTAGGTAGGCTAAGTGTCAGATCAGCGCACATCTCTACCATACTCGAACTTAATAACGAAATTGCTGCCCTAATCATTGAGCGTCAACCTTGAGACTTGGCACAGCGTTCGATACTAAAATCAAGACATACCATGTAAAAGTTCATGACGGATCTAGCTAAGGAGCATCGTTAAAATCAATGGAGACCAATACCGGCTTTGCGTGAAATATGTTTGCGATACATGACCGATCAGCACACACTCGACTTTGGAAACGGAATTACTACCCTAAACTTTGAGTAGAAACCCTGAAACTTAGGACAGTGTTAAATACCACCATCACGACATGACATACCAAGTTTCAAGAATTATCATGGTGTGAAACACCATCAAAATCGACCTGTACCAGCAACGGTCGACTCAACGCATATCACGGTATCCGAGTTCAGATATAGATACGATTGTTACATCACACCTTAGGGGCGAGCAAGCATATTTGCCCCGGTTGCTCGGCCATTTTACGAATAGGAGAGAGTAAAGCAACGTTTCTTAATTGTGCGCAGCTTTGAGAGAATAGATAGTGAAAGCTTGTTATGAGCGCTACCGGGGCAAGCCCCGGCTAGGCATTCACAAAGCGAAAACACAGAAGAGAATTCGATTTGCGCGGAGACTTCGCTATGTATGGGCATTTGCAAGCGAAAGCACAAGAAGAACGCGGGTTTCGCTGTGATCTCGATATATATTGAGCGCTGTGCGTCTATAAATGGTTAAATTGTTATTGAACATAATTTTAGGTGGGGCAATGCCCCAGTTGCCCTATAGGACGAGCCGCCACTGATTGAAGTTCTGTTCCTCCAAGAAGACCGTATAAATATAGAATGTAATATGGAATCAGCGTGTACTCAAAGGTGGTGTGGACACAGAAAAAATTCTCTCCTTCACGCTTCACTTGGGTAGTCCATATTGTTATTTTCGATCCGTTTTCAGTACTGATTAAGTGCAAAAGCCGGTATTGGTATATGTTGATTTTGACGATGTTTCATATCGAGAAGGGTGACAAGATTTTGAATGGTATATCTTGATGATGTTATGTAATAATACTGTACCAAGCTTCAAGGTCCTCACTTCATGATTAGAGCAGGAATCTCGTTAACGAAGTCAAGTATGTTATTGTCGACCCTTCTGAAACAGTGATTTAACGCAAACGCCGGTATCGGTATGTGTTGATTTTGACGATGTTTTATACCGGGATGGGTCACATGATTTGGTATGTTATATCTTAATGATATCATCGAACATTGTACCAAGTTTCAAGTTTGTCACTCAATTATTAAGGTAGTAATTGCCTCAGTGGTTCCGACGCATTGGCGTAGCCAGGGGCCAGCTACGTTTTTCGTAGATCGTCGTTTATGACCATAAAGTACAATATTTCGCACATTATCCGAAATCATCGATATTTATATAAGTACATGCGCCGAATAATCCTGTGCTTGACAAATGAGCCCAGTGGTAGGCTATACGCCGAGGCGACCCGCAAAATATGCAAGTAAGATTATCATGACCGAATTCATTCATCAACTTTGAAAGATTTTCGTGCTGTGCGCGGCTAGGTGCTGGATGCGCCCTGACTCTTCGTGTCATAATTGTCATTGATTTTGATGCGTATTATTATAAGTAGGCCTATTGTTTTCACCGATACCTAATCCTGTTCGCTCCTGTCGGGAGACTAAAAAATGTCATCAGCATTCAAGTGGCCCGCGCAATGGTTCGTAAATCTCATGTGGCCCTTTGGCTAAAAAGGTTGGCCACCGCTGCACTAATATGTGACTGTGATCACTCACCACCGTGATTCTCTTGATTTTTCAGTGAGATTGGTGACCAGGTGTATCATGAAGGTGTCATTACCAGAGGTGGTCAGTAACGAAGTACTTCTACTTTTTGGAAGTACTCAAGTAGTTTTCCTCTAGCCTACTTCTGCTACTTACTCAAGTATATATGATTTTCTCCACTTCTACTTCTACTTCGTAATATTTTGTGATCTACTTACTTACTTTTCGCTATTTTTAGTTTGTCAAGTAGAAGTAGTTTAATCCCCCAATACGGAAGATAGCCTGAGGAATTTCGGGGCTGCTTTCACGAAGTACCAACATTTAATATTCATAAAAGTCAAGTAAAGCCCAGGAATTTTGTTGCGCTTCGCGCACAGTAGTTATGGAGTGACAAATATGTTGTCACGAAAGTATCAGTGAATATAATTCAGGTACCGGATTGCTTGGTTTCTTTCACACCGCATTGTATAGCCCATATCAAATATTTCATCACAGTAAATAAGGCCCACCATAACGTTTGAAACTACCGTTTTTCAATATAGAAATTACGTATCGTATCTTAATCTAGCAGCCCATGACGTGTCCAGCTAATCTGGAAAATCCGGCATTTTTGAACGCTACACCTGATTTAGCAGATCGCCTTTGAAGCTTTATGGACAAAAGACATTAAAAATATTTTCCGCTTTTTAGAAGTGGTATTTGTATTTCACATTCAATTCCGAGTATCATACTTTGAGTTCTAATTACGTTCAGTTCTTTTGTCTGCAGAACACATATTGAAGCATAAACGCAACTGTAGTAATGCCTCTATTTTCCGAAAATGAAGTTACACTAAGTATAAATTTTACGATCCACAATATACTAATCGCGCAAAGTGTTGAAATCGTATCCGATACAACTTCAACTTCTCCGTATTGCTCTTCGCCTAAACTTGGGGCCTTAATGGGGTAGGTCGCCATGCCATGATATTTTCTAAACGGGGTCTTCTAGTAAAAAAAACTTTATTATCGCATTCTCATATCAATACTATAATTTGCATCCCATGATACGAAAGAATGCTCATTTTGTCGAAAATTGATATCTCATGGGATGCATCAATACGAATCAAGCTCTCTGCACGTTCCGCATAGCTCAATTTGCAGCTTTTGACAGTCCATGCGAACGAATTAAGACTGTTTTCAAAACTACTTACTTACTTGAGTAGATTTAAATTTGGTCAATTCTACTTCTACTTCAAGTAGTTTCAGGTTGCTTATGGAAGAAGTACTTCGACTTTTACTTGAGTAGATTTTTCCGTCGCTACTTCTACTTGAGTAGCTTCCTTGACTACTTTGACCACCTCTGGTCATTACATTCTGTGATTTAGAAATTGTGTTGGTTGGTTGAAGAATCGCTTGCAAGACCATTTTACAGCAATATATTTGGCATAAAACTCAAGTAAACGACTGTTTGTTGGTGAAAATGCAGGCATTCTGTTAAAAAACAGATTTTAAGATAGATGAATGTATAGTACTTCCTAAAACAGCAAAATAGGACAAAAACATTTAGACCAGAGGTCGCGGACTCGCGGCTCGATTGGTCATATTCTGATGAGACCCGCGGCTGGTGTCCGAATTCGAAAAAAACATGAGATATTTAAATTCCGACAAATTTCAGCTTCGCAACAACGAAACAAAATCTCAATAATACCATCTCATGCGCTCATCGCCCATCAATATTCATTATATAATAGGGTTACCATACGTCCCCTTTTAAGAGGATTTGTCCTCTTTTTTGACTTTTTTGAAAGTGTCCTCGGAGGACGCCCTTTTGTCATCTTTTTTGAGATTTTGTCCTCTTTTTTGAAAATGTAGGTCGGATTTGGAGGAAATTGCGAGTGATATGCCGCGTAAATTAGCACAGAAGTAACGCTCCGGCGGGTATTTCGCAGTGAAAAACGGCGAATTTAGCTCTGAGCGAAAAGATGACCTTAGTCATCCACCTGAAAATGTGGAGAGAAAAACGGTATTTTGAGTTCTGAGCGGACTGGTTTTGCAACTGAAAAAGTGTCCTCTCTTTAGATTTCCAAAATATGGTAAGCCTATTATATAACGACCTTATCAGTAACGGCAGCATGCTCTCGGAGGCGAATAGGCTCATAGCAACGAATGGGCATTGTCTTGGCGTGACAATTGACCTGGACAGACACAAGCGATTGTATTTTCCTAAATTGCGTGCAGTAGGGTTACCAATACCATATGTCTTCCTATATAAGATTTGTCCTTTTCAAGAAATCTAAAATGTCATCCTTTTTCGCAATTCGTCCTCCTTTATAGCTTTGAGAGTCAGGCGATCGTACAGAGACAACTAAAAATAGTACACGTGAAATATTGACTTTCGTGACTTGTAATGTGTCCTCTTTTCGGACCTCAGAAATTATAACCCTAATTTGTTGTGTATGCATACGTCATACGTCATTCAGCGGAAGTCGCAAAGACGCCCGAACGCAGCCACCCCTGATTAATTGCTGAAAGTACGTGGACACTCGATCAAATATACTTTGTAAAACTCTTTACTTGACAACTTTTAATCCCTTCGTTTCTACTTCCGCCCGAAATCTTACAAATCGCTACTTCTGCTGAAGTACAGTGCTGACTATTCTGCGGCCTCTTCGGAGAATACGGGACCGGCGACCAAAGCAGACGATATTAATCGCGAAAGAAATAGAACTGAACCAGAGAACATACAATGTCCACGCAATATAAATTACAATAAATAACCAACAGACACGGTCAAGGCAGAGATAAACTGTACAAGTGTCGAGTGTGCGACACGCGATCAAATAGCCACTTGAAAACAAACCACCAAGTACTAAAGAAATCAAATAATTTAAGGAAACATATCATTAGCGCGTTCAATATACTCGAAAACGGTGCAAAAATAAATAAGCGTATTGCAGAGTTGATACGAAACAGCTATTTCATCACAGGCTTATGAAATAATCGCAGGCAAATATAGCCCAATGTACGATACGCGACCATAATGCATAACAAGGCCAGTATGTAGACCCACGGCGGGTTTACGACTCCGTATTTATCCAAAATGTCCTGATATTCGACGTAACGAATAGAGTCCGCGCTTACGTTAGCGAGAGACGAAGTTGCGTTCTGGTACGTCACGCATGAGGGATAGTCGCTGACGTCAGAGTTGCACCTAAATTAAAGATGATAGAATATTTGAATACACCAGTAGTTTCCCAACTTTTCTGACTGGGCCACTTTGGTCGCTAATTCAATGTCTGATTAAAAGACTACTCCCAAGCCGTTTCGACACCTTCCAATAGCTTTTTATTATATCGCATTCTTGTTGGTTGTTTTCGAAGTGATAAATATACCAATAAATGTCTGTCTCACCATAGTGTCCTATATGGTGTCGACATAGGCGCCGACTTACGAGGTTACGAGGTGGCGCAGCCACCTCGTGACCAAATTTACGAGGTGGCGGCCACCTCGTACAAAATGCTCAGACGCCCAAGTGATTTGTGACCAGTAATTAGTAATCAGGCGAATCGATGCGACCTCGTTAGAGACGTCTTCGATTTCGATACGCGTGTGTGCCAGGTGCCACGGAGGTTTCGGGGGTCGAACATCCCTATTTGAAACGCGAAACCCCGTCATTTTGAAATGATCGTTAACTCTAATATTCAATTGCAATTCAATAATGGTGTAATCAGTGTTCCACGCAGCGGATGTGCGAGAAATGTGTTGTCAATTAGCGAGAAGAATCAGCTGTGATGATATCTCGCTGACATGATCGAAATTAGGTCGTTCATTCCCGTGCGCGTGGCAATGTCGATTTATCGCGTCTCGATCAAGCCTGGTTGCGCAGGCTTCAACAATCGCATCTGCAATAGGCCCATTTCACAATATATCATCGCTTAACTGCGCAATCGCATTTACATTGGCGGCTTCGGCCTGGCGTGCACGATATCATCGCTAGCCTACACAATAGCATCTGCAATAGGCCTGGAGTGAAAGTTATCATTTGCTTGCCTATGACCTAACTATCGCGTCTCAGGCGTAACATGCTTTGGCTCCTATTTGGAGACAATGCGGTCGAATTTGCGCTAATTAGTGATTGTTTTATGTCATATTGATTCAAAAGCGACATCGCGAAACTGAATAACATCGAATCGCTGCAAACAGGCTTTAACGTGCGAAATTGATTCCCGCTAATACTTGAACGCAACGATCAGAAGATGTGTATCATGTCTCTAGTTCCGAAATACGACAAAGGTTTGAAATCGGTGCCATCGAGTTCGGACATTTTGATTTGCGAAAGCTGTAGCCGAGACTGCGTAATGCGCGCGCTTATTTATTTAATTGT
Organism: Botryllus schlosseri; assembly: GCF_051294905.1. NCBI lineage: Eukaryota > Metazoa > Chordata > Ascidiacea > Stolidobranchia > Styelidae > Botryllus > Botryllus schlosseri. The sequence goes on along the minus strand of NC_137245.1, from coordinate 17,183,081 downwards.
TCGCCGGAGATCAGGGACTCGCTAATTGACAGCACTCCCGGACTCTTTGGCAAGCCTATCATACGCCTAAAATCGTCGATACGAAGAGAATATATTATCGCCATTTACACATGTAAAATTGTACATGACCCGAATCCAATTGATGCTATATTGGTAAATTTGAAAAAAAATACAAATCCCCGTAATTTTTCGACTGGCTACGTGCCTAGCGTGTGCTGAGAAGCACGATCCCAGATCTCCTCTCCCGACCAGGCGCCCAAATATACGTTCTGCTTTTCTTGCATCTAAATTATGTGCGCCCGTATTCGTTTACAAAACCATTCATGAGCCTAGCTATAGCTTCGTGATGGGTAATCGGAGCGCGATATTGGAGGGTGTGTTGGTGTGTGCCTGCAAATTGGAAATTGTAATTACTTGTGCGCAGATTTGTTTCTCTAACAAGGCGTTGCCAGTGACATTAATCGGGAAATGTAGCAATACAGCTTAAACACCGATATAATGAGAAAACAATTGTCGCGACGAAAGTTACTCAAATATGGTGTCACATTCAAAACCAATTCGAATCGTTTGAACAGGGAACCTTCTACATTCCGATAAACTTGATTGCTGGATGTACTCGTATCGAGAACAACACTATCGAATATTAAACTATTAGGCATTAGATAGACAGTGGTTTTCTATTGGTAAGATGGTGGCATGCGTCCGGAAGTGGAATTAATTCTAGCCCAGGGCTGGCCAACCCGCGCCCTTAGAAAGAAATGTGTGCGGCCATCAACATGTAATTCAATTAGTATGCGCTGGCAGCCGTCGACATGCAGATTAGAATTTACGAATTGACCGATGTACTCCCGAAATGCTTCGCGAACGTAAATCGGGAAATGCACCCATGTTTTAATCATCAAACAATTGCCGTGATGCGAGTTGGTCAACGCGAAGCAAGAACCGCAATTGACAATTGCTGATTGGCTGCGCGATTTCGCGTTTGTAATCATCATGATTGTCTGCTTGAAGCATTCGGGAGTTGTGTGTTACTTGCAAGGCCAGTGCGTTGTGTATTTCGTTACTCACGCGGGGCATTGCGCGTGAATAACATTAATGCAACTGCAGATTCCGTCGGACGGACTGGTAGCGCAAGCCGCAGATACACTTCAAATGATCGTACCGTTTTAAGATTTCATTAAATAACTCGATTGCATGGTTTGATATTAATGAGTGCAGGGCCGATATTAAAACGTCACGCGAATGGTTTAACTCTGCACGTACACCAGCGGCATGCAGTAAAGTGCGTTTTCGTGCGGCGACGATGACGTCATCGCTATTATGACGTCACAAGACTTCGCCACCTCGTAAAAAAATAAAAGTCGGCGCCTATGGGTGTCGACACAGGCAAATCTCACGCCTCAGTGAAATTGTATCACGTCACAATTTCCATTTGGCTACAGGCAATTTGACGGTCATTTTTGACCGGCTTGCCGAGCATTAAATTTGGTAAAACGAGTATCAATCGAAAGCTGACTCTCCACTGATTACGAAAATGTAAATTTTATTCCGCTCGTGGCCCTGGAACTCCCACAATCAGTCTCGAATTTTTCATTGTTATGGAGATTGGCATTGGCACGCAACAATGCTGTCTGGCAAAACGAGAGAGTAGCTCAGGACGTAACAATGCCGTCTGGCGAAACGAGAGAGTAGCTCAAAAGAAAAAGAGCCAGACACCATTGTTGCGTCCCAATGCCAATCTCCATAACAATGAAAAATTCGAGGCTGATTGTGGGAGTTCCAGAAACACGAGCGGAATAAAATTTATATTTTCGTAATCAGTGCAGAGTCAGCTTTCGATTGATACCCGTTTTACCAAATTTAATGCTCGGCAAGCCAGTCAAAAATGACCGTCAAATTGCCTGTAGTCAAATGGAAATTGTGACGTGATACAATTTCACTGAGCCGTGAGATTGCTTGTGTCGACACCACGTAGGACACTATGGTCTGACTGACTGAATTGAAATAACTAGTTTCATATTTTGCATGAGTTCTGTGGATGTACCTTTCCCTCTTAAAGAGCTTAACAATCCTAAAGCCAGAAATCCCCCTACAGATACAAAATTACCTCCCAGAATAGAGTTACCCTAGTAAGGAGTTACTACTGGAGCAAACCATACTTACAATATCCTTTCGTCAGAGTCGAACTCGGAATACAACTCCAGCGCCCAGGCGCTCGTTATGGGCGAGCCGTACTTGAGCCACTGCAGCCACGAGGGAATGTTTTTCACGTAATATCCGCCCAGCAACAGAAAGGTGATCATCAGGAGAACCGCCATCACCAACCCGTGGTCGAAGTCCATCGTCGCGGCGCTTACGAAAAGACCTGAAACAGTCGCTCGCGTTATTGGCTGCCAGAATCGCGGCATGAATTGCGAGGTAAAATTTCCAAGCGGAATATTAACGGAAATTTCGAGTCGATCGGCGGTAGGATGTTATGGTCTGATCTGATCGGACTGATCAGAATGATATGATGTCACAATGTTCAAATTCTCAAATTCCAGCCACCAGCGATCACCGAACGATTGTTGCATAGCTATCGCAGGCACCGTGTAATATGATTATTGATTGGTAACGTAGCACTTACACTGTTTTGTACCATTCATAAGAGTTATGTTATGACTAGGGCAGCAGTGAACGCACAACTTCCGTGTCGTCAGCCAACAACTGCCGCTGTTGAACGTTCTTACTCTATTCTTGGCAAGCTACTGCGACACTTTCTACCCGAGGAAAGTAGGAAAGTAGGAAAGTATCTTTCGTTTTACTGCAACAAATTTTAATTATTTCTACCATAATACGCGAAACGTGAGGTAGCTATTGGAATTCTGCAAAGGGGCAGATTTCATTAAAATGAAGTTTTTTCATGTAAAAATTTGTCAGTTTTTGAGTCAAAAAAGTTTGAGGCCAAACTACTTCGTAAGGACAGTCAGTTCCAACCAGAAATGTAGAAAAGTATTACAATTCTAACATTGTGAGAAAACAGCTAATTTGCATACGTTAGGTCAAAATTTGGTCTAAATTAAGTTTTTTAAGGTCAAAAAATGTCAAAATATAGGTTTTTAGGTCAAAATCTTCCCTTCTTAAGATAAAAAAAATCGCTCTAGATGACTGATTGCGTTCAATCGGTCGTGTTTTAGACTGCTTACATTTCAACAGATTAGAAAGTCAATCTTTTTTTATTTTGAATTTTGCCCATAAACCAGAACTACTTTTTGAATCTACTTGCGTGCTTTTCAGACATTCATTTTCTACTTCAACATGAAGTAGCCTGAATTAGATATGACATCGCTTCGATACCGAATCGCTATTTCTACTCCTAATTGAGTAGCGACTCTGCACTTACCCAAAGATTGGGCTGCGATCGCCAGCGCCAAAAGCGTCAGCAAAGCCGCGAAAAAAGACACTGGGTTGTTGGCGCCGTTCATTCCCGCCATCCAATACGTGATAGTGGTGTAGATGAAAGGAAATATTAAGGTCAGAGGCAGCTCGCTGATGGTCTTCGCCAAGTAGTAGGCCGACAGCCTGTACGTGCCGCCCATCCTTTCTTTGTTAATGACGGTTCGCTCGCTGGGAACTGAGATACAAACGCGCCGGGTTAATGACACGCGTGGTGTAGCCACGGACGCTGTCTATACGTACATATCTGCAACACGTCGAAGAGCGGGTCGAAACTGCAGTACAGCGTCGAGAAAAAGAACTGTAAATAAGAGTGTGGCGATTAGTTGTCCGGTTGGGTTTAGTGGAGTATACGGCAACCGAAGACAGCGATATTAGTAGAAAGTTGTAAGGTATCCCATAAATGACGTGAAATAGGAAATACGGACGTCCGAGCGGGTAATTCGGGAGTCGGGTGAAAGTGATGACTTTTTTTTCTAGTCAACAAAGCAAGATTTCCAGTCAACATTACAAAGCCAGCTGTTTTCAATTTCGGTCAATTAACATTTATGGTATGGTAAAAGTGACCTCCTTTTCCGATTTCAAAATATTGTAACCCTAAAAGTAGTTTTGTGATTATGCTATCATCACTTTACTGAGTGAAGTTCTCATACGAACGGCGGCGAATATCCGTCGTATCACGGCAACGTTATATATATTTACGAAAATTGCACCTTTTCGTAGTGGCACTGGTCATTTTGCGAGAAGATGTATTATGCAGTTTCGAAAGAAGTCCACACGTAAAACTGTTGAAAGTATGCGCCACCTCGACCAAATTTACTTTTTCAAACCACATGAGTAGGCTTATGCTTTTAAGACCTTCGTTTTCGAGTTCCACGTAAAGTAGTTTTGAAATGTATTGGAAGTCGTTAATTCTAATTGCAATTTGCGATGTTGCTACTACTTGTTCTTAAATACCAACCTCTGTTTACACGAAACGTATTTGAACTCTACTCCCGGTAGAAACAGCTATTTACAAAATTACTGATGTCTAGTGATCGAAGGGTAATAATCGAAAAGCCAAGGTGAAGGGGTGCATGGTATCCTACTAAGTACAGAATCGCTCTATTACTGTGTGAGATGAGACAACCTCCACGATGTTGTTGTTAGTGGTATTCATAGTTCATGGTCATTTATACCAGGCCGACATTTTTTATTATGATTCTGCATCTGTCGGCTTATACCACGGCCCAATTCTAGGCTTTTAAAAGGCGGGCCAGATGGCGAGGAGGAGCCTAGATAAACCTCCATAACTTCCACGATATTACACACGCAAAATATAGCAAAATCAGGCTACATCTTTTAGAGCCGGTAATACCTTCTCAGATCACGTCACCGTCTCAACACTACAGCGCACGCGACTAGCTAACGAAACAAGATCGTAAAAGCGTGCTCACATAACCGGTGATGTCGTTGATTCGTGATTCTGATGGGTTGCCAACGCCAGTCTGCCACCACATCAAACCGCTGATCAGCGCCACTCCGAAACACTTGATGAATTTCAGCTTCGAGAAGTACCGAGACCTGGAGGTAAAGGAATAGGTAACGCGGGATGCACTTAAATCTGAAACAAGTATAGAGTATAGAGCATAAGTCGGATTTTAACGAAGTTATATATGGACATTTCTCTCAAGTATAGCGTTCGAGCATCGCAATGGTGACAAAGCGCTACGAAATAGTCATGATCTAGAAAAGGGAAATTATTTAGGATGGAGTGTAGCGGACAACACTTGGCCACGAAAGAGATGCATATGTGAACTTTGAACTCATTCTTGCTGTCCTGTCATAGACTCATGGAGGGTGGTGATGGAACACTAGACTTGAATCGAAGTTGAAATCAAATCACTTAAGTATATTCGATTTTGCCCAACCATGCACCAACCAGAAGCGAATCAATCAACAGCTAAAATACAGGAACGTATGACATGTCTGGATATAAACGGGAGAATTCGCGAGTTGTAGATGTCGAGCGTGAGCAGTATATAGAATCGCGGTGGACATCATTATCACAAAATGCCGAGAGCGCGACCGGCCGTTGGTAGCCAGCCGTGAAAGTCGAATAGATTACGAGTTCCGCGTCTGCTCCTAAATTATTCATCGGCAGGAAAATATCATCACGCACGTTTCGGTAGCGGAATTTACAACGTTTGCAACGGAAGAAATTTTCGCGACCTGGGTTTTTCCCGCGCAGCCAGAATAATGTCAAAGAAATTGAGCACTGCGTCGACACTACAGCGTCTATCTAAGACGGTATCACCGCTTTGAGTTCTGCCCATGCTATATATATATATATTTATATATCTTTATTGCAATCAAAGTTACAATATGTTATTTTTGCTGGGGTGTTGTTCTAAACATACAAGATATGAGATGGTCATAGTATCATTGGTACTCGGGTTATAGTAGAATAAGTGGTTTTCAAGTAAGTGGAAAGTAAAGCTGAAAATACTTGAAACAGTCTAAAATCATAACCACTCGAAGTAAAACTGCTCCGTTTCTGACCGCCTCTACGTGTAGGCACCGCGCGTCATCACTTACTTTCCCTGGATGAAGCTCCGTTCCGTGAGCACCATGAGCTGTTTCCAGAACGAGGTGGTCCATTTTTTTCGCCTGGCGGCCACCTCCTCTTCCACAGACCCTACAGAGCATCCGGCGGCAGAATCGCGGCGAACTAGAAACGACAAACGCGACCTTGACGTGCTTGACATATCCCTCGCGTCGACTATTTACACGGTTTTAGCGATCGGGCATACTTGGCGCACATTTCACAGACCAAGCACTCGCCTATACCTTCTGTTTTTGTAACTGCTAACTTTTGAATTAGGAAACGATGGTTCATGTGTATTGTGTACTACCATCACTTACAAGATTTTTAGACGGCGCTCTGTCATGACCACTATGACCAGCCACGTCCAGCAGTTCGATAATTGTGCGTTGTTGTTGTGGTTTTAGTATTCATGTTGCTTCGACTACATCGATCATTTTACACCACACCAGTGCGATATTTAGGGTTGCATTTAAAACAAATGGCTGTTTAAAACACTCCTGCACGTTTTAAACAGTGTTTTAAACAAATTATTTTTAAATAACATGTTGTATTATAGCCTAAGGACAATTACCACCCAATATATAGCCGACGCATACGATATGGGATGGTTGGAACCCTCACAATAGTCGGTTCAACAGCTATAGTTGGTAGATATTTCATCAAAGGAGCTATATTTACCCTATATTTTCAATTGTCAATGTCAATTCACCATGACGTCTCAATTGAATATTCGTGACGTCATGGCTTAAAAAACATGTTTTAAACAAGGGCCTTGTTTTGGCCACGTTTGTTTTAAATTGATTTTTGTTTTAAATGCAACCCTAGCGATATTATTTATTATGATTCCTCATCTGCCGACCTGTAATATTGCCCATTTTCTTTCCAGGCTTCGTGAAGACACGGTTTACGGGGACCAGCTAGCGAGGAGGGGCCTCGCTAGACCTCCAATACTTATTCAATATGCACATTGTAAAACTGCGGACTCGTTGCTAGGCTGGGCGAAATCAAGTTCCGACTTCCGAGTCAAATATTAAGCTTTCGAGTCGAGATTTCGTGCGTCACTCATTATGAGGTCGCGCGTAGGGATAATTTGAAACAATAAAACGCGTGCCGGAGACTACGATATTAATGGTAGCTCCCGCATGTACCTTTCATTCAACTTGATTGGAAGCAATTTCGTGCATGCCTACGATAAATATGACATAAAGCACTGTGACAACGCCGCAGGGTTGATCACTATACTTCAGATAAATATTGTTTCATGAACAGAACATTGAACACCCGAAAATAGGTGTATTTACCGGATATCCACCATAGCGTAGGGTGCAAATCAGTCTATCGACACTTCAGGTAGCGGATTTAGCTTCCACGCCGTGTTACAGTTTTATTACTTTCATTACATCCGTTTGTACTCGGGTGGAATCGACGGTATTGTTTCTACTATTATTCGAATGCCAACTTTGAGCACCTCAGGGACAGACAGCGATCGTCAATTCGATATCAAGGCCGCGAGAAAGAATTGTATCCGGGCAAAATCGTGGACGTTAAACTTCGCCCTTCATTCACAAGCTTACAGGGCTTGTGGGTTACAATCAGTGGCATCAATTGGCATCATGTAACAAGCGATAATAATGACACACTTCCGCCACGCAAGCCGTTCACCACTGACAACATTCATGCGCGGTGTAGACATGATAGCATCGGTAACTGTTGGTTTTAATGGTCTTCGAGTATCACGTCACAACAGTAATAATGGCTTTTAAAGTACAGCAATGTATATTTTTGCGGCCATAAGGAAAGTGATATTTCTAATTTATGGACCATGGCTACTTCGCAATGACTCGTGACTATTATGAGGGTCGATCAGCACATTACAGAAATCGCACCTTGATGAATATTTTTATCTTTGCGTGGCAACTGTGGCATGCTTTACGACGCTGAGACGCGGCCAACCTAGGCTTCGAGGCTCCCGGAATGGAAGTAAAGTATTGGAACTATGTTTGTTGTTGGTAAAATAATGCTACCGTCGTGAAAGCGTATCTTTCGTTACTAGAACTTGTTGCTTTTCAATACTCAACTAGAATCATTACAATCGATATTCAAATCTACAATAATCGGATACGGGTAGCAAATCCGACCTATCAAAGCCGCGCAAGTCGAAAACCTATAATTCTCCTCCAGCAAAACGCGCTACTGGCAGTGTGGCTGCTTTATCGCATACAATACCCGTACCTCCGTCGCCCACCACCAGTATCTCCTCCGTTCTCGCGTTTTCCTTGCCGTTCAAACCTCGGTAATCGTTCGCGTTCTCCTCAATCAACAGCGCAGACTTGTTGCGGTCCAATTCTTTCATTATTACGTCACTATTCGGCGTCGACGGCTTGTCGTCGCAGTTACCTGAAGTGAATGGCGGCGGTTTGAAGTGGCATTTTGCCTGGCGAGCGACGAATTTCAAGCGGAAAAACACACAAGCTTTCGATTTCGTTAACTTGACTTGCGGTTGGCGGGATTCAAGCAGACATGGGCTAATCGTGATTTGTAATCGTAAACGATAACGACGATTACAGTATTTTCAAGCAATCGTAACCGCAATCGACTACGTTCGAAAAATATATCCGAAGTATCGTACTCGATTTCGTTGTAAAAGAACGATTACTTTTTACTTGTACAAGGACTATATCAGCGGTTCTCAAACTATTTTCGATGCGCTCCCCTTTATGACAGTGAAACATTTCGCGCCCCCCTTATGGTGATATCAAAAATGATAAAGAGAGCAATCAGTATGCTAGCAATCCCCACGGATAGTTTGATGGGTCCGTGGACATATAAGCATGCGACATTACAGCATGCGACACTTCGGCATGCGACAATTTGGCATGCGACACATGAGCATGTGGGTTAAGTTACGGGTTAGGGGTAGGTTAGGGTTGGATTTATGGTTGGGTTAGGGTTAGGCTTTAGGTTAGGATATATATAAGGGTTAATTTCAGGGCTATTTTTCGGGTTAGGGTAAGTTTCTGGGTTATACAGTCACATGCTGAAGTGACGCATGCTGATGTGTTCCATGCTGAACTGTCGTTTTCCATTGTGTCGCATGCTCATTGCTCATATGTCGGGCAACCAGTTTGATGGCTTTGAAGGTCTTGGCTGTTGATGAGAGAATTCTGAAAGACGAAATTCTGACAATATTCGAAGCAATAACCATGAAAAGAATGTAAATCCCGCGGAGTTAACTTCGGCTTCGCACCCCCCTTCAGAGGTTTTCACGCCCCCCCCCCCTGCAGTTTGAGAACCACTGGACTATATGATAAACTGAACATTCGTGAACAAGGAATAGTACGTTATTATGTAAGGTTATTGCTAGCAGAACGTCGCGTTTGCCAACTCCACTCAATGTTTCCATGTTGCATCACAAATTATTGCGCTCCAATAAGTGTTCAAGGCAAAATAAATGTAATCGTGAGTAATCGTGATTACTTTTTCATGAAATCGTACTCGACAACTTCGAGATTTTGCTGTAATTGTAATCGCTGTATTCAGAAGTAATCGCAATCGAATACATTGATGAAGTAATCACCCCGTGTCTGGTTGCCGATAGCGGGAATTTCCGCTGCGCCAACCTGCATTCGTTCGCGGTACTTCTGATCGCGCGGTTAACCCGCATTGCGAATGCACCGCGCACTAAACGGTATCGGGGATATTGTGAGTCAATGAACTATCTCGCCACAACTATATGCACAATGGCGATCTGTATATGCTCGCAATACTTTCCGGGCCCCGCTGCGTAGTGAAATATCGGCTACAAGACCAAGCTTGGCACGTTTCGCACTATACAGTTCACCTGTAACATTTTCAGGAAGACCACAAACTACTTATATTTTACATTAGAGCATTAAATATGTCACAATTAGATTAGAATTACATTACTGGCATTACGTTCTAATTACACAGCTGAATTATATAGTTGTCGAGTATGCCGTGTTTATCTGGTCACGCGGGTATTCGCGGATAGCGGATGCACAAAATGAATTATGCTTCGCAGAAGTACGCGCTTGCTGCTGACGCGGTGGGATATGAAAGCGATTTCTAGTTTGTGGAAAATAAGTTGGATGTCGGATAAGTCCGGACATGGCATGGCAACTCATGGATTTATCGCGGATTACGTCAGTTACAGAAAGAAGAGTGGAATTGACTGGCCTGGCTGGTATTTATCAATCCGAATAGAATACCGCGTTTGCGACATCGCTTGATGTAGCGCGAAATAAACGACACACGCGTTCAACAATCGACTGATAACTAGCGCTAGGCAAATCGAATTCACGAATGATTAGACCCCTAAAATCCTAAGGCAGCAATAATTACCACATTATATACACATACACGACATTCATTTCCAGCCAAACCAAATTCACAGTGCTTTGAGACAATGCTCCTCGTTGATCGCTATACCTCACATGCGTAATGTCGTTTTTCCATAGACGCGCCAAAAGTTTTGAATTCTAAATGTTTGAAGAGCTTCTTGGAGGTACAGAACTTCAATATACAATTAAATAGTATATTCATATTGAAATGAACCCGAATATTTTCGGCTGACACTCGTCAGGGGTAATCGTCAGCAACTAGTAGAGAATTGGAAAGAACATTGTATATCAACAATCGACGTCATATTTTGTGATACGATTGTTGATATACAATGTTCTTTCCAATTCTCTACTAGTTGCTGACGAATACCCCTGACGAGTGTCAGCCGAAAATATTCGGGTTCATTTCAATATGAATATACTATTTAATTCTAAATGTATATCCTACGCCGATCGGCTAGTAAGGCTACAATCCGAAGTACATGATGTAACGTATTACCCTCGCAAGATATCATAACGCCATATAACAGGACTCATGACTTACATCCGAAATAGCACGGCAAAGCTGGGAACGCACTTATCGATTTTAAACGGAAATCCCATGCAGTAATCCCATATTATGCGCATTCTGTACTAATCTAAAATCGAAAATATGTGCCGACATCATTAGTATTTCGATTTCCGGGCCCAGAACGTAAACCGATTCTGAAAAGACCAAACACGCCAGGCTCATCTTTGAGATCTGACGCCGAATAATCCGGTGACTCCGCCAGACAAACGTGGATCTTCCTAGTAATTGAAACGGATTATTGCGAAACAATACATGAGATCAGTAGCTAGAAGCCAACCGCTGTCGACATCAACCTGTACAAATGTACAAGCTATTTCCGCGTACGAACGTAGCAACGCTTGACAATCATAAAGCGTAAGTAAATGGCATTGGCAATGACGATCGCGTGAAAACCGCTAACTGGCCAGACATCGAGTTAAGCACACCTTTACCGATACCGGAATATGATGGAAACCCGTTGATTTCAACATGAAAAGTATGGCGAGCGCACGCTATATTGATGCCTTAATAAAACTTCAGCACAAAACGACAAAATCAGCCAGCCGATCGCGAAATTTCATCAAGCTCCATTTGAAGGTCAAATTAAAAATCAAACGCAGTAATAACTAAAATGTAACATAGGTATAATTTCCTGAGTAGATTCACAGGAGTAATGGGGTTGGAGTTCGTTAAAATGCTCCGATTTCGACTCCAACTGCTTTAAAATCCAACCAAATGTTCTCAAATGTCACATAAAGTGTGGTTGCAGTTACAATAGTTACGAAGTATTTCACGTAAGCGGACCTTTGCAAACTTAATTTCTTTGTAAAAGCACAATTTTATTAATTAGAAGAAATATGTTGATTCTTCTGGTAATAGTGATCGCTAAAATGTAATAAAACGTATCATTTTCTGAGCAGATATACAGGAATGATGGTGTCGGGTAGGGCTGTTCAAAAATAAACTTTTTCATCAGATTTCACTGGCTACTTGATAAAACTGTTAGGTTGGTGAAAACAACGCTGCACACCAACTTTGGCTCAATTCGAACCAGTAAACGCGATTTTCTTGCAGTGGAAAGTTTTGAATTTATCATTAAAAAACAATTTTCAAAATTTTTCTGTCAACCCCATAAAATTGTTAGGCTTTCAGTAGAGATAATGCACACCAAATTTGGCTCAGTTCCAACCACTAGAAGCGAAGTTATTGCAGTAGAAAGATTTCCAATTCCATGATTTTATAATAAATATAATTAAAGAGTTGGTCACCGTAAATACTATTTTATTCAAATCCAAACTTATATAAATTTTAATTTTCAAGTAGCCTGTGAAATCTGACGAAAAAGTTTTTTTTGAACAGCCCGGTCGAGGTTATGTGAAGTAAATAACAAGAATCGTAGCTGGAGTCGGAATAGGTGTGTTTAGGTATTCACAGTAGAAGTAAGAATCGGTAAATATCAGGGATATCTAGAGCCGAGTTACAGGCCGCATGTCAAAGGTCACTATTTCATTTCCCGCCAATCTCGAACACGCACCTGAGCTGCTACCCTCTTTTAAGCACAGCGAACTCTTCAAAATCGGGCAATCCGGATTCTTGCACCTGTCCTGATTGCATTCGCTCAGCACATCCGCCATCTCCTCTCCCTCAAGCTTGGCCATGTCCACTGCGATCGAAACCCGGTTAGCGGCGTCAGATCCGAAACCCGGCGCGCGTAAAATAATCAATACTCAGTTACTCACGTATGAAATCGGCCGGGTTGTAGTGCACCACGTCGCAGACGTGCCCGATCTTCGCGAAATGACTGAGCACGTTTTCGGGCGAGCCGTAGTAGGCGACTTTGCCTTTGGAGAGCAGCAGGACGTTGTCGAATGAGAAGAACATCTGGGACGGAATTGCGATTTGTTTACATTGTCGGGTTCGGTCAGAGTTGTAATTAGGGTTGCATTTGAAACAAACGGTGTTTTTGCAACACTGTGTTTAAAATATGTTTTAAACAGTGTTTTAAATGAAGGCCTTTTTAAAAAAAAATGTTTTTTTTTCAAGTTGTAAAATTATACTATAATTGTGTAAATACTTTCCAAAAAACATGTTGTATGAGCCTACGGACAATTACCAGCCGATATAGCCGACGTATATCGATATAAGATGATTAGAACTCTCAAAATAGTCGGTTCAACAACAATAGTACAGATATCTCGTCAAAGGAGCTATATTTACCCTATCTTTTCAATTGTCAATGACAATCCACTATGACGTCACAATTGAATATTGGTGACGTCATGGCTTCAAAAAAATACAATAAAAAACGTTTTAAATAAGGGAGTTGTTTTAAAAATGTCTGTTTTAAATTGATTTTTGTTTTAAATGCAGCCCCAGTTGCAATAACTCGCGCGATGCTCGATTCGAGTCGCAATTTTTCACTGCCTTGACTTGACTCGAGACATTTTCTTAAAATGGAAAATGAGTCGACTTGCACTCCCAGTGGCACGGATGTCGGAATCGACCGCGCTCATTGATGACGACAAATCACTCGGATAACCAGACGTCGACATGCCTTCCTTGCGACGCATCGCAGCAGGAAATTAAATTTTGAAAGGAAACACACGCATGGCTAATCGGGCCGCGCGGACGCAGGCGCCAACTTCTAAATCAATTTCCACGAAAGTAATCCTGATACAGCCGCCTGCGAATATTTCGGTTTCAAGTGCCGATAGCCATATCCACTCGAGATTTGAGGTTATCGTTAAACGGCTCGCCGTTTATCGATCGCAATCCACAGGCATGTGAACCCGGACATAATAAAAACATGTACACTGTAAATACACGGGCGGAATATAGGTATATTTACCATACCTTAAGGTGCAAATCAGGCCATAGACACTGTCTGGTACCAGACATTGTTCTCGCACACATTCCAATGGGTGAAAACGAGTGATACAACAATCCGTATCGAGACATATCCCAAGTGTGTACCGCGTTATGTTTACGTGTTGCACCTTTTCGCGCCTTCTTAGGGTTGGGCACGATATCTGAACCCACTCCTGGGGTACATTTCTATAAGAATTTGCGTGTTTGATTATAGTTTTCAGCCATTGGAATGAGTGTGGAATCGAACTTTTACACCACGAAGTGTCGTTTACATGATTTGCACGCTATACACTATTGTGGAAATCGGGTAAATAGACGATTTTCGTTGAAAGTGCACGGCAGCTATACCTGCGCCGAAGGTTGATGTACGGTCATCAACACGGTCTTGTTAGTCTTGGTGGCGTACCGTTTCAAAGTCTTGGCCAGACCGTAGGCGGTGGCACTGTCCAGACCTGATGTCGGCTCCTGAAACGTACACAACAAGAGGGGCGTTTAAAATCGGACTATGGATGGTGTAAACTTGGTTTCTTTGGGCACGGTTCAGCGCGCTCTATACGCGGTCCCTTTTCGCAGAGAGTCACTAAATATTCACAAACGGAAAGCTGCATATCTCGAGCAAACTTTTGTAACAAAGCGAGTAAAATGTTTGAGATTGTCAAGATGCATGCTCGTTCAGTGTTGATTTTTTTATGCTGCCAGTGCCATGGATAGAGTGGCCCGCAGTTGAAATGCAATAGATTCCAACCAAAGATGTTATAATGAAGTTAAAATTATGACATATCAAAAAGGTTCACAGTGCAGAACCTACCAAGGTTCGTTTGTGAACGTGAAACTCTAAATTAATGAGGTTCACACACAGAACCCGAAGGTGAACCTCACGTTCACACGATCCCTACTTAAGAAGCCTATGTGGTGCGTGCGTACAATTGCGGAGCGATACGCGGTAACGGAATTGCGGTAATAAAATGTAAGCTCCCACCTAACCGAATCCGGCATTACGAAGTCGTGAACGTTACGGTGTTAAAAAGATACGCGTCAACACCTATTCTAAATTAGTGCACAATGCGCATTCAGTCTGTACAAAAGAGACTCAGGCCCCATATTGTTCGAAGAAACGGCTAAATGAATATGGCTAAACACAGCCTACCGCCCCGAGGAGTGAGTACATTTTGAATACAGTGACACGCATTCAATTATAGGCAAGGATGTGTTCGGCTTGTAACGCCGGCGCAAGGTCTGGTTTAAACGGGGAAATGCTAGCCAAAATAAAATGCATTCGCGCTATCGCACTCCTTGAAACCGTAACAGCAGATAAAATTTTACGTCCATCGCGGTGCCTCTATTTTCAACACGGCAGAATCCAAAGTGATGAATCAGCTATAAATCATATTTACGAAGATAGTATAGGGATCGGCAGTGTCGCACCAACAATATCGATAGACCGCTGCTTACGAAATAGTGCTCAGCCACTCATAATTCGAGCCACACTTAATCCCATGATACGATTGCTTTGACCACCTCTGGTTGATACGAAATCAGACTAATAAAAAACATTCATTGCATAATAAACCCCAACAGTCACATCCGGTACAAACTACACCGGTGCGTACAAAGGGCTGATTTGACCGAGTCATATCAATTGTGACGCGTCAATCTCCGAACTGACAAGTCACGCGAAGCCACCGGCTCGGCAAACATACTCACGTCCAGCAGCAATACGGCCGGGTCTGTCAGCAATTCGTTGGCAATGTTGGCGCGTTTCTTCTCGCCCCCGGACAGGCCTCTGACCATGGCACTGCCGATGACTGCAAGGAATATATAATTAACGTTACAAATTTGTCAAATTCACAATGGCTCTGTCGTGATTCAGTCGTGAATAGAGGAATCTGCCTTAGCCCTTGGTCGACGGTGAGAATATTAATATCCATCATTTGGCTCAAATCAAGTTCGACAATGCCATATTAGCAAGCAGAGGGAGTGTCAAAGTATTTAGCGCTGCTACTCAAGCAAGAAGTAGATGTAACGCAATGAATTTCCACTGAACTAGATGTAGAAGTGACATAACTACTCAAGTTTCGGAGAGTGGATTTGGTCGCGGGGTCGCATACTATAAGCAGATGAACGAAATTGCAAGATTAAGCGCGTAAGCGGTGTCTTGTAAAAGCCTAGATGTGGACCGTGCTGCAAGTCGGCAGCTACAGAATAAGAATGAAGAAAACTGGCCTAGTGTAAATAACAATGATAGTCTACAAACACCATGAATATCACAAACAACAACAAATTGCAAGATGTATCTTCGAAACTCTAACGCAAAAACAAGTAGTAACAGTGCTTGAAATATTCCGAACCGGTGATACAGCGGCTATTTCACGCGGTTCTAATGACAATTTCATTCATAACAAGCGACTGACCACAAGACTACTTCCCACATTTCATAATCGAGAGCGCAAAAATGTAATTTTGCCTTAAAATCGAAAATATTTTTCAACTTGGACACTTGACACGCACTAGTTAGAGTGATAATAATAATATTATTAGATGCAATGCAATTACGGGTCGGCCGTAGATATTGTGCAGTTAAAAATGATATGTTGCCGTTACAGCATGAACATTATTACTATATTCCCGGTTATGCACCTTTGTCGCCCGAGCAATTTTTACCTGGACATTGTCATGCCGTCTGTTTTATTAAACGTCACAATGGGTTCACGGCGTCATGCCGTTATCAAGCAATCGGTGCGACCGAAAATTTCATCCCGGCCACGCTGTTGGTAACGTGATGCTCGTTGCATAATCGAGGCAAATGCATCGCTTACTTGTTTTCATGCAATCTCTCATTTCCAATTCCTCGACAATTTCCTGTACGATGTCCTCCTTCACTTTCCGCGGCCATTTCTCCGGGAGACGCAGCTCGGCAGAAAACTTAAATTTCAACACGGAGCTTTTTCGATGCGTTTCACTTTCATTGCCCACCGCCGTTAACCTACATTTGGCCTGCCGCGGATAACTACCTCCAGTATAGCACAGACTGCAATTATAGCATCTGCTATGCGGAGATAGTCATTAACGAGGTTCCTCTACTTTTTCGGAGTACTTCTGACGACTTGCGGTTCATAGGCCTAATAAAGTGGTTTTAGTCACTTTTGCTTAACATTGTATATGGCAAAAAATGAATGGTATGAAACTAGTGAAAAACGTAGATTCAAAAATTGGATTTGGTCAATGGATCACACACTGGCGGTGTCTTATAAAAGCCTGCCTATAAGAAGTGGGCCGTGCTACAAATCGGCAGGTACGGAATAAAAATAAAGAATATCGGCCCGGTGTAAATGACCATAGTAGTCGACAAAACATCATGAATACGACAGCAACACACTTGCGAAATTTCAGGATGTGTTCTCGACTAACGCAACATTACCGATGACAACTCGATTGGCGAGACAGCGTAGTGTTATGATCCACGCAGCCGCAACACCAATGGGTTGCGGCCTTGCTGGTTCGAAACCGACCGAGGTCGACTCCAGAATCCCTACCCACATGTTGGAGGTTTATCTAGGCCCCTCCTCGCCACGTGATCCGCGTGTAGTAGTAACACCACGTTCAGTTTTCAAAACCAGAATTATAAAATGTACGCCTATACAAACTGTTGAAATAGAAGCAGAATTTGTCGAAGCAGTCAAAACTTTCGTTACTACTCCTTAAATGTAAAAGCACTTCGTTCCTGTCTGCCCCCTCTTCTGTTATGTAGCATGAGGCGTTATTTGGCATATTCTTGTTCTCCTTCCCGATATTCTGACTACACCGACTATATATACACCCCAAGGTTGCAAGAAAGCTAAAATATGTGCCTGCGCACGCCATCTCGAACCCAACTTACCATCAGGGTCTGTTTCAGCGTGAGGTTGGGGAAGAAGATATCCTCCTGCAGTACATAGCTGATCATGCGCCGCGAGTTTTTCGTCAGAGGCTGACCGCCGATAGTAGCCCGGCCAGACGTGCTCGCCACGCGCCCGCCGATGATGTTGAGCAGAGTGGTTTTCCCGGAACCTGGAAAAGCGCGGAGGCGATCAGCAACTTCTATTTCTAGCTTTTCGAGAGACGATGTTTTAAGCCTTCTACCGCCTCTCTACTTAAAAACGTTTTTCATGCAAAAGTACTTGCTTTAACGAATTCTGATGTTGTACAGTAGAAATTCGTTTTGGGGTAAGTTTGTATCACTATTACACGCAAAAACGATATAAGAACCTCGTGAAATAGCCTCCACAGTAACCGCTGAATATATATTTTTTCGAAGATCATAGAGTTATTGGAAATTTTGCGCTAGCAGTGGAGATGCGACTTGCAATTTGGACAGTAGCAACCACTGATTAACTGTCAAAATTATGCGAACCTCGATCAAATCTACTTTATAAAACAATATACTTCTCATTTTCTATAGTTCCACTTGAAGCAGTTTCGACACGTCTTGGAAATCGCCAATTCTACTTGTAAAATCCCCGTCTATTTCTACTTGAGTAGCGACGTTGGCTGCTCGACCACATCTTGAAAAGCGTCGCAGCCTCGCGCCGGTTGACGGACTGTTTCACGCGTGATTCACGCGAGACTCGATAGTCACGCCGCTACACAGCTACACAAGTGGAATTCCCGAGGGTGACCGCCGGACTATTGTGCGATTGTGCAGTGTCATCGCTGTGATAACGCGCAACCGAATCGAAAGAACTGACGATTGTCAGCGAGGTTGCGATCGATCGACATTCCTCGAGATTACGCAACGCGCCATCGTATTACTCAGCGATACAAAAAGCCGTTCAGAGTGCAACGTTGCGAGCCCATACTAACGACGCGAATACGGTTCACCGTGATTTCTATACACGCGGAGAGTAGTGGATTTGGTGGCCCCGTCCAATATTTATGATCCTCCCACTTCTGCACTTCAACACAACTGAAACTCGAGCGTATAGTACTTTCTATAGCTGTGTGGGAAGGAGATAATGTATACACAAACACTCACCACTTGGTCCCATCACGGCCATAACTTGACCCGGCTTCGCGCATCCGCTAACATCCGACAGGATCTGTTTCCCTTTCAGGTTCAATTTCAAATTCTCAAATCGCAGTTCCAGTCCCGGCTGCGTCGAGCGGTCGTGAGCGCCGCCAAGCAGCACAGTTGTGGCCTCGCCTTCTACGCTTTTGCGAGGCCCTGACTGTGAAGACATATCGGCGTTTCGCGTTAGATTAATCCTACGTTAGGATGCGTTACTTATCTACAGAGTTACGTCTGAAACAATCACAAAAACAGTCGCGGTAAATTACCGAAAACGCACATGCGACAATTTCGAATTTGCGAATCGCCTACGGCCGAAATTCTACGAAAACTATAAGAAATTTTCACTGCTCCGACTCCAGGTATACCGCCAAAACATGCGAAACATACACTAAAAGAATTGTCGGATATGACGCTGCTAATTGTACCTGAGTCCTAGGCCTCTCAGCAACAGTTAAACTAAAATCATGTCTGTGTAATTATCCGATTACGCTTGGAACAAGATTGAAATTTGTTATAGGATGCATTAAATGATAAAGTTCTATCAGGAGACCAGCATTTCTCGATACGGAACTCTTGCAGTGCTTAGGTGGGTGGACAAAAGGTTAATAACTTTACATTCGAGACAGCTACGACTGTCGAACTGTAAAACACATTGGATTGCCAAAGTTCGAACTGGTTCAACTATCCAAGCGTATATAACATCTAACATCAGTTCAGCTACCACAGATATCATGATATAATCGTAGCCAGATTTCTTTGCTTTAAAATTGAACTATGCTATGCCACAACGCGATACGCGGGCTAACGCAGCCTGCATTTGGGAGGAAGTAGTGCAGTGCAGCAGTAGTTATGCAAACCAACGCTATGCGATTTCCACACTGACAGCTTCAAACTGCCGTTTCCGTATGCTGGACGTTGCGCATTATATACATATGTTACGTATGACGCAATATTGCTTCCTTCACGTTGCCGCTGCCCGTAATCAAAAGATGGCGTAACAACAGCGCAAGAAATGAAATTGACGACGCGTCATGATGCAGCATTGTGAGAGATTTAGAGATTTTCGTGACAGCAACTAGAATTTCACCATACCGAAATTCTTAAAAAATGATATTTTCCAAAAATTCGGAATTCGAAAATTCGAATTTGCATACGGGCTAACACAGGATTGCGTATACGTTTGCGTTTACTCACGAAGTTACAAAATTTTGCTCGTACAACGACGCGCCATGATGCATTATCGCGAGAGGGTTCCAAGTTTAGAGATTTTCGTGATAGGAAGGACGATTTCACCACACCGAAATTCCATAAAATGATATTTTGTTAAAATTTCAGACTAAAAAACCTTCGAATTTGCGTATGGGCTATCACAGGATTGCGCAGACTATTTCGTTTACTCACTAGCTACAATTTTTGCTCTTCCACCGTGACGCAATCCAATCCCACAAGCCCTTTGCAATAGGAAGCAATGAGAATCCGCATTTTGGTATTGCGCAATATCCCCGGGAGCTGACGTCACTGAATCCCTTCGAATCAGTATATTCGTGCAGAGTATCTCACGTACATGCATTTCGATTATCAAAATTGTGTGTCCCACACTCTTTCATACGCGTCATAAGTAACCTGTTGACTTCTACCTCACCTCATTAATGACAGTATAAACTGGCAAGGGAATCGAACGCTTTGGAGTACAAAAGAAATGACTCACTATGAGGCCTGCTATTTTCAATGAATTCGATATAGACCCTTCAAACACAGGCAAGCAACAGCTTCTTGGAGGTACAGAAATTCAATATACAATTGGATAGTATATTCATATTGAAATTAACCCGAATATTTTCGGCTGACGCTGACACGCGTCAGGGGTAATCGTCAGCAACTAGTAAAGAATTCAAAAGAACAAAGTAGGTATATTCTCCATTACGTACCGTACGTACATCCCTACATATACGACAAAAGGTACCGGTGGCGGTACCGTTACTACGAGCTGGCGCTCTCAAAGTTCTCAGATGCTAATTCAACGCAGGCTATTCCGAAAATTCACGCTGGCTAGCCTCTGTCACTTATCATGCGACGCGTCGAAAACAGTTCAGCGCCATCCTTTCAGACACGGGAATACTTTATAACCGAGACCCTCCAGTTGGCAAGATGTTTTCTTAGCGACGCATTCAGCTGTGACGGTCGCTCTGACGGTACGTCGGCGTCATAATTCGTCATCTACCGACCTCAATCCATCTTATCACGAAAAAAGCCCTCCTTTTCCAAAATCATACCATATTTACACCGTGATTTCTGTTGCTATTAGACCTCCTTGTCGATCAGTATCGCCGGGGATTCATGGTCTCTCTCGTCGTACTTACGTTTGTGCACTGTGCAGTTGGCGCAGCTTTCTAGCTAGCACCCTCTTGTGGTTGATAAGTGAACTCGATTATAGTCCGTCCAAAAGTCATGCAATAACTGCATATAGTTGATTTAACTATAGATTACTAACCTACGGGGTTAGTAATCTATAGTTTAACTGCGGTCGGTCGGTCCGTCGTCCTTCCTGCTCGTATTTCGGCATCTGGAGCAGTTAAGCTATTTTGTAAGTGTAGTATCGGTGTTGCGGCCTACCACTCCATCCCGATTGATTCTATAAGTTTGCATAACATAGGCATCGAATTAGAATTTTTGTTATTAAATCAAATCTCAAAGCACGGGCGTTTGGTACATGGAAATTTGCACATAAATGTGTTAACTGTATCCGAATCAATACCATCCTTAAATGTTAAATGCAAAACTAATTAAATATTTAAGGCTAAAACAGCTCAAGTATAAAATCAGCTAAAATGGGATGTTTTGCGGGATTTTCTTTTGTAGCCTACTTTACATCACTTTCCCGCCTAGACCCAGACATTTTCTACCATCATGCTTTCATTATAATGCCCTTGATAGGCCTATCTCCTTCCAAAATATATTATGTCTTGATGGAATCGCTCCCCTTGCTCTTCTGAATAAGCTCCTGTCTTGTCATTAAACTCGGCTAAGTGAGCATCAAGCATTTGTAGGCTACTTTCATGGACATTCTGCACCCCATGTTTCCATACGACTTTACCAAATTGGCAACGAGTTCAGCAAAGTTATCTTCCTTGTTATTGCCCAAGAATCCATTCACCACATCTACACAGCTATCCCAAGCCTTCTTTTCAACATCAATAAAACACGTAGCTCTAAACAACCACTTGTTTTAAATGCAACCCTACATATATATACATATCGAAAACAAAAGAAGCTGTTCAAAACAATTGAGTAACATATGGAAATGAGTCAATGGCAAGTATGAACAGAGGTGGTCAAAGTAGTCAAGAAAGCTACTCAAGTAGAAGTAGAAGTAGCGAAGAAAAAAAATCTACTTTAGTACAAGTAGAAGTACTTCTTTCATAAGCAACCTAAAACTACTTGAAGTAGAAGTAGAATTGACTGACTTTAAATCTACTCAAGTAAGTAAGTAAGTAAGTAAGTAGTTGTGAAAACGATCGTAATTCGTTTACATGGATTATCAAAAGGTGCAAATTGAGCTATGCGAAAGGTGCAGAGCTATCATCCTTATGGATGCATAGATTGCATACCAGGAGGTATCCAATTTTCGAAAACATAAGCATTCGTCCGCATCATGGGATGGAAACAATAGTATTGATATGGAAATGCGATACTATTCCTCTTTTTAACCGAACATAACGTCTTAGAAAATATCATGGTATGGCACCCTCCCCTTATTAGGCCTGTAGTTTAGACGAAGAGCAATACGGAGAAGTTGTATAGGATACGGTGTAAACACTTTGCGCGATAAATAAACATTAATAAAAAATATGGTGGATCGTAAAAATGCCATATGTGTAGTTTTATTTCCGAAAATTAAAGGCATTGCCACACTTGCTTTTATACTTCAACCTCTTATCCAAAAAAGAACTGATATTAATTAGTACTCAAATTATATGATACTAGGAATTGTAAGTGAAATATAAATACTACTTCTAAAAGCGGAGCATTCATTTTGTGTTTTTAGTCCAGAAAATTTCGAAGGTTGGTATGCTAAAACAGCTCTAAAACTAAAAAAAAGTAAGAGTCCACTTTTCCAGATTAGGGCACGCCATGGACTGCTAGATAACGATATGATAAGTAAATGCCAGATTGCGTAACATCACTTTCAGACGTTACGATGAAGTGGCGAGATTGCGCAGTGGTATAATCCGCGGCTGTAACACCAATGGGTTGCGGGTTCGAATCTGACCGAGGTCGACTTCAGAATTCCTATACCTAAGTGATATACCTAAGTATACCTCATCCCCTCATCCGCGTAAGCGGTGTCTTACAAAAAGCCTAGAAGTGGGCCGTGCTATAAGTCGGCAGTTATGGAATAAAAAATTAATAATATCGACCTGGTATAAATGACCATAGTAGTCGACAAACACCATGAATAATACAAAAAAAACGTTATGATGAGCCATAATAGTATATACTGTGATGAAATATTCGACATGGCAACGGGCGACAATGCGGTGTGAACGGAACCATGCCAACCCGCTACCTAAATTATATTCACCGATACTATAGTGATATCATACGGGTTACCCCGTACCCACTGCGCGCGAAGCGCGACGAATATTCTGGGCTTTAAACAAATTAAATGTTGATGCTCCGTGAAAACAGCCCCGAAACTCCTCAGGCTATCTTCCCGTTTGAAGGATTAAACTACTTCTACTTGACAAACTGAAAATAGCGAAAAGTAAGTAAGTAGATCACAAAATATTATGAAGTAGAAGTAGAAGTAGCGAAAATCAGATCTACTTGAGTAAGTACCAGAAGTAGAGGAAAACTACTTGAGTACTTCTAAAAAGTAGAAGTACTTCGTTACTGACCACCTCTGAGTATGAGAGAACGGCATACTACAATCGCATGATACTGTTGGGGTGCTTTAGTCTAGGGTTGTGTAATCTGTGGGAGCAGCACTGTCTGGAGACAAATTTTTTCGCAAGAAATTAAGTAAATGTCACGTGCATGAAACGATAGCTCTGGTGAGGTAATAGCGACTCAAATTTCTACCAAATTGCGGCCCATACTTTAAAAACCACCGGTTTAACCGAGTCCTTTGCCAGCGATAGGTGGGATTCTTTGCTTGAAACCATAATTATGACAAAACTAAGAGTGTTTGGCACGCCCGTAGATAATATTTTGACATTGACATATTATAGCGTTCTGTACACGAAAGGTTGCTGTCGTTGCCGATCCCCGGTATATGTAGACCGACCTAATGACAATGGGGAGATAGTGTAGTGGCGAGCGCCGGCGCATAGTTTACGCAGGCTGCCCTGACTCAAGTCCCGCCGACGGAGGTTATTCCGCGCTCCCCGTTCCCGTGTCGGTGTTCTTACGGCGACAAAAGGCCCAGAAAAATATACGATGAATAACGAAAGAGGACAAAAGCAAGAAAGAGCATTTACAAACTACCGACGAATAAAGATTAACACCAAAGTAGCATGGCTTACTTAGGCCTATACCTGCCAATGCGACAGTGTTGGGATCAGGTCAAGTTATCAAATATTTTCAATTTGGGTCGTGTGATTTCAATGAGTAGATGCTTAATGCATATATGCTTAGGTATATTCGGACTTGGTGCCATGTCATTTCTAAAATACTGAAACGACGTGAGACACCGCGGTTATATGTAAATTGATGAGAATATCCCATTCAATAAAGCAATAGTTCTCACCCGGGTTGCCGATCGGACTGCTGAGGGGTAGGCCTACCGCGAGAAAATAAAGTAAAGTGGGCTGATGTCGACACGTAAAAAATATTGACATCCATAAACTATAAGTAGTGTGGTGATCGCTATCGTCTCATTTCGGTTTTGTTATTATTGCTTAATTGGTTGATTATCTACTGTAGTTCTGGGTATAAAACCATTGCGTTTCTATTCATTGTTTGTCTTAGTTAATAAAAGCCTTGGATGTAAAGAGGTGTATTCGATTCACAACAATTCGATTCACAACAAGTAGCATTTAGGAAGCCGCGGTGACTGAACAATGGTTTTTGTTGCTCTTGTTTTGTTGTATTCATGGTAATAATTTACACCATGCCGATATACTTTATTATGATTCCGTATCTGCTGATTTGTAGCACGGCCTACTTCTAGGCACGGACACACGCACACACCCTGTACGCGGATCGGATGGCGAGGAGGATCCTAGGTATACCTCCAACACTTGCGTAGGAATTCTGGAAGCTGATGGCTAGTGACCAAGTTAGAACTGGAAGACGGGAAGGGGCGTTGACACATACAAGAGCAGCTACGAACGCTGGAGTTAAAGACGGCGCGTGGATTTGTCACCAGATCAATACAAAAACTTCATATGTTAGAGAAATCGAATAGGAGGGGAGGGAGTGTTGACGATTGTCATGCATTATTTTCCTTGCGTAATTCAATCGATATAGAAATTTAATTATTAGTATTATTAGGAATCTTTTTTTTATTTCTTCTCGTCACTTGCGGGTATGTAAAGCGCCGGTCTGACATTTCGGCAGGATATTTTCGATGACGCTTAATTAAATGTGAATCCAATTCTCTTTACTATATTTCTCACCGCTTTCGATCGTTAATATAGGGCCTAATACACTTGCTCAGAATTCTACATAAGAGTATTAGGCAGTTTGAATTGCACCAATTTGCGTCAGAACATTCCAGTTTAGATAGGTTTCTGCGCCTGGATTTCGTCATCACAAGATTTAGAGCCTTGCAGCAGACTTGGACAACTAGATAATTCTAGTTGTCTAATTTCACTAAATTAGAGCGAAGTGCCAGTAATCTAATTCTAATCTAATTTGTGAAACGTCTCGATGCTCTAATTCTAATTCTAATCTAATTTGTAAAATGTTCTTATGTTCTAATTCTAATTCTAATCTAATTTGTCAAATGTCCCTATTCTCTAAATCTAGTTCTAATCTAATTATTGTTTTCCTGAAAATGTCTCTTTGTCCGAGGCATATTGCACTATTTCAGTGAGTTAACAAGAATATCTCCTCTTGCGCAGGGAAATCCAGTGCCAAACCGCCATCGCCTTACTTACACCGCACAGTCATCGTAGATATTATGACGAATAATAGCCTGCTAGAGTAGCTTGTAGTGTGCGAACAACATTCTAGTTTTTAAAACTTTACGTTAGTACATCGCCGTTCTGACTAACATGGGCGGTGCCCATGGTTACCATAAAAGAAGTAATATTTCATTAAAGTATAATAAAAATCGAGCCAAGCTTGGTGTACAGAAGTTAACAACTCTCATGGGTATGGGAATGCACTGTTGTTGTTGTTGTTGTTGTTGTTGTTGTTGTTGTTTATTAAACAAAAATATGTGACGCTTATCGCCTGACGGCCTTTTGCGCCACCCACTGTGATTTGATATGAACTGAATTTTGCTGTAACCATTTCCCATATACAACTTCATTCAATTTCCAAGTTTTTGGGAACTGAGTAATTCAAATTCTAATCTAATTTGGAAAAAGCTTAGTAGCTGTAATTCTAATTCTAATCTAATTTGGAAAAAGCTGTGTAGCTCTAATTCTAATTCTAATCTAATTTGGAAAATGCTGTGTAGCTCTAATTCTAATTCTAATTTAATTTGGAAAAACTGTGTAGCTCTAATTCTAATTCTAATCTAATTCAGAAAAGCTGAAAATTTTCTAGTTGTCCAAGTCTGCCGTGCAGAAACAAAGGTCCTGAAGCTCATGGTTGAAAGATGGAGTGAGGGGGTTAGGGGCGCTGTGAGTTAATATTTGGGAAACGTTAAAGTTATTGACATTCCGCGTTGCTCACGAAACTGCAAAGTGCGTTTTCTAAATGTTGCTATTGGCAATTCTTGTGGTATTTCGAACTGGTTGAATTAATATTTAATTATTGATTGATGTTGCCTTCGTTTGAATGGAGGTCCACCTCTAAAATTGGTAAGCTGCGACTACTAAATAAAACCTCGACCATCCTGCCCAGACGTGCTGAAACAAAGGTTAACACCGTCGCCAACCGCCTAGACCTACTCACGGGTCTATTTGGGAAGATGTTAAAGTTTACTATAATAAAAAAGGTTGGATTCCCCTGGGTTAGGCTTAGTATATATTTTCGTCTACTACGCTTCGTGCAGTGCATCAAAAAGGTCAACAAAGGTGAGACATTTAGCCAGGGCCGTAACAGTACTTCGTCAGCCCCCCCCCCCAAACGTTGGTCCTGGACCCCCCCATAGGGTGATAAACCCAACTTCTGGGGGATCTGCCCCCAGACCCCCCACGTCTTACGCTGTTTACCGCTACTTATCATCTACATTGGGTGTCCGTTTAGTGAGTCAGCTTTTCTCGCCTAAACCCGCGAAATTTCTATAATTCATGACTGAATCGGTCAATATGATCGGGAATTGCACATATATCGCTATCAATTTTTGTCCTCTCTCTGCTCACGTAATCTGATTTACCGGTAAAGCTGAGTGAGGTGTGTTTGAAAAGGTAGGACCCCTAAATAATAATTAAACATATCCGGCTGTATACCCGTTGTCAGGAACAAAACAGCACTTCGTCAGGCCCCCAAAAAAACTTGAGTCTAGGGCAGGAGTGGGCAATTATTTTTCTCCGCGGGCCAAAAGCGAAATAGAACTTACGTTGGCGGGCCGAGTGAAAAATTTAGCCATTTTCTCCAGCGGATTTTAATTTTGTTTCTCAATTAAAATTTTAATGCTGCTCAGCAGTGAATGTGTTGATATTAGGTAATGAGAAAGTGACGGTTAATTAAAACATATCCATTTGCCGTTATGATTCGAAACAATATTTAAAAGTGTAGCCACTAACCAGAATGCTAGCAGTTCCAACGGATAGTTTGATGGCATGGAAGATCATGGCTGTTGATGAGAGAATTCCGAAATATCAAAGTCGGACAATAACAGCAATAACTATAAACTGGGAGTATATCGCGCGGAGCGCGAAAAAAAATTCATCAAACTTCGGCTTCGCACCACCCTTCTGACACATTCACGCCCCCAGTTCGAGAACCACTGCACTGAAATGTATATGCAATAGTACAAAGCTTATTTTATTGGTCGCTGCCTTCCGAGCAGTGTGCCTGCTATGTGTGCCTGCTGTGTGCCTTTATATTGAGCGAAGCTTGCAGTTTCTCTTAACTTCGCCCTCCTTTGACCGAGTGTTTCGCGTTTTTGTCAAAATACCGACTTTAATTAAAATCCTTGAACTCGGCGACATGCTCGGCAAAAACCGAAGACGGGTTTACTTCTTTCTTCGGTATACAAATATTTAGTGCTCTTAATTCTAAACCTAAACCTTCTTCGAATTTCAGTTTTCGGCTTTCTATTTTTGGGCATGCCCGTTCTTGTCCTCTCTGCACTGGTAGAGCTGAGTGAGGTGTCTTTGAAACTGTAGAGCCCGTAAATAACAATTGAACATCTTCGGGCGGGCGGACTCGTTGGTATGACTTCATTGCATGATGTTATTTCGTGACCTCCTGTCTGCTATATCAAAAAATACAGAATCGCCCAAACGTACTAAACTAAAAGCTCACACGATTTCAAATTGGTATTTCTTCACTGGCATATAATTTTTCCCTGCGGGATGGTTGGCATTGTATTTGTAGGCATGAGGTGGATGTATCCTGTCGGAATCTATGTTCAGATAGATCAGTGGTTCCCAACCTTTTTCCACCCACGTACCATTTCGAGGTTTAATGCAGTGTTCGCGTACCACCTACATAAGTAACGCGCATTTCCACCATTTATGACGTCATACTCACGTATTTGACCCATGCGAGGTGTAATAACAAATGCTATTAAACTAGGCCAGGGGTGTTAAACATATGGCCCGTGGGCTGGATCCGGCCCGCCAGATGATTTTATCCTGCCCGCATAGCAATTCTGAGTATATTTAAAAAAAAAATTATCCATCACATCCACAGTCATAAACCAAATTACAACGTCCGCGTTGGCAGTTAAATGTCTTGTATTCATCACAACGCATACGCAGGGCTAACGCCAGATTATGACTAAAGCAAAGGAACACAGAAATATGTCAACTTGTATCGCCGGTAATGCCGCTGTTTTAGTGGTTCTTAACTGTATTCAACCGGACAATCATCGTATCTTCGCCAATTTCATTGCTTGCAAATAACGGTGTTCCGACTCGCTAGAATGAAACCCCTACGATCCGCGTATTATCTATATATGTTTGGTGATAGAGATGGTGTTAACGTGAGGTTCACGTTCGCGTTCTGTGTGTGAACCTCGGAAATTTAGAGGTTCACGTTCACAAACAAATCTTGGTAGGTTCTGCACTGTTAACCTTTTTCATATATTACAATTTTCACTTCATCATAACATCTTTAGTTTAAATTTATTGCATTTCAACAGCGTCACTCTACGAATGGCGTTGGCAGCATAAAAATATCAACACTAAACGAGCATGCACCTTGACAATCTCAAAAATTTTACTTGCTTTGCTACAGAAGTTTACTCGAAATATCAAGCTCTCTGCTGTGAGCTTCACCCGCAATCACACATCATCATGAGTGAAATACACTACATGTAGGTAGTCAGCGAATGATGCTTATTCAACCAATCAATGAGATTGATATCGTTGTCTGATGTAAAAAATCTGGCAGGCGTACTGGGCCAATCTTGACTTCATATGTCTAGTATTGTATCATAAAAACCAAATCCGTGCAATTGGGGTGTTGGCTACTGCTGTATAACTTGGTAATGGGGTAATATCTGTAGCAAGTATAGAAATCCGTTTTACACTCTGCTCAATATCAACGTAGCAATACTCAGACGTCGAATACTTTCTCCAGTCTGGCCTAGACCGTTAAGACGTAAGCATATATTCCCTTACAAGTAGGCCTACTTGTAGAAATTGTTGGCAAGGCGACGGATGGGATTATCATATCGTTTGATAACCCCAAATATGTACTTCAGCATTGTAGCATTATGTGACCCGAGAGGTCGCTAGGTATCGTGTGCAATAATATAGGCTATCACTTCACTAAAATGTAAGGTTTGAATTAGCAAAATGACGTCATGAGGTTCACGTTTGCGTTCACCTTCACACAGAACCTTTCAAAAAGGTTCGCGTTCACACGCATCTGAACCTACCAGAGGTTCACACCATCCCTGCTTGATAATAAAGTATTCCAGCGAGAAGCAATAGCACGAGGCAACATTTTGGATTTCGTTGACTGTCCGGCCTGCGAGCGATTTCATGACCTGGATCCGGCCCGCGATGCAATTTGAGTTTGACACCCCTGAACCAGGCATTATCAGCCAGGGCTGATGGGGTGCATGGAATTGTTTTTTCACCACCATTCACAGGAAGAACAACATAATGAAATAACAACACACAACAAAAGTCAATTTATTTAATGCGATATGGCTGCATTTGTTGATTTACCACTAGCTGGTCGATGAGTGGCATACGTTTGCTCACAGCGCATCGAAAGTCATGTATGGGCGCAACAAGTCGGTTTCGTTTCTTCGGCTTGATAGTCATCAGGAATGAAAATCCCTGCTCGCATTCCCACGTATAAGGGAAAATTAGCAGCTGGGGAATGGCGAGAGACGATGGCTTCAAAAAAACTTAAAATCAAGCTCACCTGAACTAATAACTCCCTTCGGTCGAAAAACAAAAACAAAATCTACTCGCGTACCACCTGGAAGACCTTCGCGTACCACTAGTGGTACGCGTACCACTGGTTGGGAACCACTGAGATAGATTGACTGGGGCAAGGAAAGATCACAGACGATGCTGCGCTAGCATCTATGGAGTGATATTGTCCCGTAGTTAGTCCCTCGCCATAGATGGCAAGGCTGCTGCTGGTGTAGGTTTAGGCCTAGCTGTCGTAACACGGTTTGTGTGAACTTGTGTGCCGTGTATAGGCCTGTGTCTCGTATTGCTATGGTCGTGTGCTTCCGTTATCAGTTTGCATGTATCGCTATGTATTGTGAGTTTATGAGTCTAGTGTGAAACGCTGTTTTGAGTACTGTGTCTGTGTCGTGGAATATAATCTTATTATAACCAGTGGTGGCTTTTGGGGTGGGGGAGGTGGGCGGTCGCCCGCCCCCCCTGGTCGAAGGGCCCCCCCTATTCGGATTATGCGCTTTTTTTAAGGATAATAACGAATAAACATGGAAATCCGTGTACCAAGCAAGAATATGATTCCGTACGGATGTGTCAATCATCATCAAATCTCTGCATTTGTTAGAAAAGTCCCGTACCCCGATGATCAACACGTCTCTGCATGCGGTAGAATTACTTAGTCTTGATGTAGTCTATCCTCAGACACATGCAATAATATACATAGCCGAATCCAGCACCTGTCCAAACCTTACCGCAGGTAAGGTGGGTCTGGGGGGCGAAGCCCCCCAGAAGTTACGGTTAGATACTTATAGGGCCCCCCCCGGTAAGTCTCGCCCAGCCCCCCCCCCCCCCCGTTCGTAAGGCCACCACTGATTATAACCGTATGGCATTGTGTACCGGGTTAGGCGTTTCGTGTTACGAGCGCGCGGAGCAGGCGGCGATCGCAGAGAGACGAGGTACAGAGCCCAGTAACACGACCGCGAACCCTGTAAGGTACTTGACGCCGCACCAGGGTCGCTACGCTATATGTATTTTGTATATATAACGAAGTTTTCGGTCAGCACAAGGGAAGTCCTTTTCGGCCAGGGTTTTCTCGCTGCCGAGCGTTCTGGCACACTTCATGGGAGTCGCATGTTACATGGCCTAAAACTTTATATATCTTGGTGCGGTAATGACCAACGCCGATATGCCTATTTCTATAAATCTTGCGTATTTTTTCTTGGGGGAAGAATACCCAATAATCAAGATATTTGACATCCTGAAATCGCGCCTAGCGCGTAAACATTTTGAAGAAGTTGCATAGATTTAAAAAAAATACTCTATAATTTTGCTAATTCACGAAATAATTTTATGCCCCCTTCGAGCTCGCCCCCTAATTGGGGGGTTTGGGGTGCGGCAGTTACAGCCCTGCATTCAGCTAAATAGACAGGGAAATACGTTAAAATGCGGGATTGATCCACACAGATCGAGAAATAAGGTCAGCCGACATCAGGCAATAATTATATCATATGCAAGTTTACCTGAATCCGAGACCGTCTCGAAAATGTCGGATAATCGTGAAACGCCTTTCTCCAATTATCAACTCTATCATTAAAATGCGTCCACAAGATTAAGTTTTTTTCGGAATGAACAGAGTCTTCTCAGAATTGTTTCGATAGAGCGTACCAAGGCCAACGAGGCCCGATCTGTGATATTCCAAAATAATTTCGAAATTTGAATGATAATCCTCTTATCAACCCAGCGATTATTAGGACTACTTGTGTAAAATTTTTAGTGTTGACTGAAGTTGTAATCCCAGATCGCAAGTCGAATTTGACTATAGGCTGATGTATTTCGTAGAATTGACATATATAGATTATACACAACGGGGTATTTGTTAAGTTTTACCTAGTCGTGCGTTCTCATGAAACTCCTTCCAGGTTGTGTGCAACTGTAACGCAAATTTACCTACACTATCTTAGAAACCATGCCCCGCAAAGAATAGATATGACTTAAACATGACTCATTTACGTACTGTTTCGGTAGCACACGACGATTCGACACCGAAGACAAGTGTCAAACGTTCGACAGTACGGGAGTGCGTTGGTCTGGTTCAGCTTCTCCGATTACGTATTCAAATAACAACAGATTTCGGAATTTCATTGTGCTGGCGAAACTGCAGCGGTTGAATGATCTGCGCTGTGATACCCTCCAGCACGCTGTTACGGCAACAGGATACTTGCACCACGCAATGTCGTTTTGTTGGACCTCACCCACATGCATTCTAACCGAGCTGTTAGGTTTGGCAAGATTATGCATTTCGCTACGTAGATCACAATAACTCTTCACGGGTACGGCATATGCCGTAATGAATATAGCCGTCGTTGGTTCTCAATTGGAAGTAACGTGGTAAATTTTTACAAGCAGTGATATCTAAGTAAAAAATGAAATATTATATGCCTAAAATAATGAGAACTCTTATGTGGAGTAGTCCAACATCATAACTACAGGAGTAAGTTACTGACCTCCGATCTGCTGATCACCTCAAGCAGTTACTCAACATATTCCAGCAAAATTCGAACAAAATATTAGCATAGCGGTTCCGGCAGGTATTAATAAATTTATAATGCTTTTCAAATCTGGACTTGACCTTCCGATTTGGCCGATACCTCAATCCACCGCACACGTTTTAATTTCTTGTCTATTTCTACGAGACTTTTCCTGGATTTCACATGTTTTGTTTAATTTGCTGCCATATGCCGAAATGCTTTTGCTTAACCCATGTGAGCTAAAATGGGAGTTATATTCAACAGACGACAGTTTCGACTCCTTTCGTCCCTGCCATTTGCTTCATGGCTACTTCGAAAATACCAGCGTATAACCGGTGAGAATACGCATTGCTGAATTTTGAAGCACCCTGACTGTTTCTTATAATATCTTTCTGCGAATTACAGCCACGAAGATTGAAAGTGATTGTGTGAAGTGGAATCCAGGGTTCAAAGCGTAGATCTGGAATTGTATTGAATGGCTGCAATTGAAACAATTCGTCACTGACTACGTCCTGAACCAAAGCAAGGCTATCTCAGTCTTTCACCCCCCCCCCCCCCCCCCCGGTACTCGAAAATCACGAAACCAGACTGCAAATTAGTTGCGATTTTACTACACCCACTGTAATTCTCGGTAATTGCAAACGGCGAGGTTAGTCAAATTAGTCGTTCTAACTCGCGCGAGGGAAAGCAGAAATACAAAAAATAAGCACCATCACACCGTGTCGAAAAGCATTATTGATATGAAATTGACAGCTACAAGGACGCGTGCGCGACAAGCAGAGAAACGCCGACAGTCCGTCTCAGTACCATGATGCGCACAAAAATTGCATACGGCTGTTGCTTTTTTTTTCGATTAGTTTTTACGCGTTTATTAGTAATTTTTTTATCATTTTTTTCGTAACACGGCAGTTGAATGAAATAGTCGCTAAATTTTAGCTACACGTTGGACCACAGCGGGGCTGTGATACGGGTTGGGACCAGGCCTCGCCGAATGGTCGGAAATGGCCGGGTCGTGCGCCTGAACCGATTTGCCATTCGGCGAGAATTTAGTGCCTGGTACATTCCCAATTCTTTTATCGACGGGTGGAGCCAGAGAGCCGTCGCCTTTTTCCATCAGAGCCATGGACCGCCTGAGCTGGTCTAAAGCCACGCCTGAATTGGGCGAGGTGAGAGCGGCCGCTGGTATGCAAGCGCGGTGCGGCGAGTCCCTTTTCACTGACGGTATCGGAATGCCGAGAGCCGCCATCGCTTCCACGACAGTGGTGCTGTGTTCGTTTCCTGCATGCAACGAAGCGACCACGTCTCGCCTAGGCGCCAAAGCCGGAACGCCCTGCGGCCTCGAGTTGGCGACGTAATTCAGCAGTCCCAGTCTTCCGCTGGAATCCGTGGCCGGAACGCCTATCGGCCACGATGTCTGTGGACGGTAAACGCTATTGGCCACAGCCATCGGAACGGCGGCCATGCGCGCCCCGACCTGGCGGTGGTGGCTGTACATCGGCGTGTGCTGGATGGAGGCTTGCGTTTGATGCCAGGAATTGTTGCGGGCGAGATGGTCCTTCCTGTCCTTGGCCGTGACTCGCTTGCGATCTGTGCCTGGCAAAGTAGAACAGCTATTACCGATAGAATAGGGTCGATACGACCTCAGATTTGGACAATTAGGTAATTCTAGATTAATACGAAACGCCGGTAATCTGATTTGGAACACGGGTGCAGCTATAATTCTAATTTTAATCTAATCTGGAAAAGATGGAGATTTTCTACCAGCATCAAACGAGTATAGCTTACACACTATCTCTACGTGATCTGGCCGTAACATGTCAATCAATAAATTAAATACTAGTTAACTTACAGCAGCAAACATATAAGATCAAAATCTCGGCTAAGTAGGGTAATAGTGTAAATATGACGTCAAGAGATGATCATGTATCTTTTTACAATCTATAATACGGTAATTCAAGGATATGTCGTGGTAATGCATTCCAAATGATAGGTCCTGTGCAGACAATCGATCCCTTAGTTAGGTAACGATTAGGTGGAGTTAAGTAGATATTTCGCTTGATGCATCCTCCGCCCTGGTTACACCCTCTGATTTATCAGCGTTGGCTGCACTGAAGTTATATCAACATTTACTCGTAGCGAAGCAACTAGGACTCGTGGCCTTTTGCGATGCCTATACAACATTACAAACAAGAAGTACTGCAGCTGCATTATACCGACCCTTGTTGAATTTAAAACCAACACATAATAAGCTATGCTGGAAGGTGATGTCTATTTGCGAGAACCAACACAGGTTTAGAACTGAGTCGCCATCTCCGAGACCACGGAAATAGTATTATACCGACATCGGCCAAACACATGATTCCCAATGATGCCAATGCGCACTGATTCTCAACAAAATTCGTACCTTCTCCTATACTCTACCAAATTAAGACTATTGTTATTGCAAGACGAGGTAGGTGTTTGAGTGCTCACAGTTACACATCATAACTAGGGCTGGGCAAAATCGAGTACCTGAGTGATTCGATTCTGAATCACGTATTACGCTTCGAGTCGAGTCGAGTTTCGAGTATCACTCATTATGACGTCACAACAGAATATACTGCTTCAAAGTTCAAATATGTACCTTTTATTTCACCACAAAGAATATAATGCCTGTTATCTGTCACATTTAAGATACTTTGGTATTTTTTCAACCATATTGATTTCATTGCACTTCTTGACAATGTTGTCGGATGATCATGACTTCGGAAATGTGATATTTCCTGTAACGTTCGTAGCTTTGTACTATGTCTCGCATGCTGCGACACGGCCAATCTATTTTTCAAGGCTTCCTCAGTGGAAAATAGCATCAAAACCATAGTTCTCGTTGGTAAATTAACTTTCTGTTGCGAGGAGCGTATAATTTCAGTACTCGAAAAAAATCGTCTTCTACTACTCGACTCGAATCATTAAAATTAATACTCGATTCAGATTCGAGTACTCGAATCATTGTGCCCAGCCCTAATCATAACTACATCAAGATACAGCTTTCAGTGCTAGATTTGTTGATAGTGAGAATACGACGAAAGCACGAGTACTCACTTTCCTTCGCTTGAGACGACGCCCTCTTGCGCTTGTGGCTCGCCCGCTGGTATCCGTGCTGAGCGACTTCACCGTCATCTTGTTGCGAATGCGAGGCAGAGCTCGCCCCTTCGACGGATCTCATTTCGTCCAGTCTCTCGCGGGCTGTCTTCTTCACCCTCGCTCCCATGTAGCATTTCCGAAGCTGCTTCACTGTTAACAAAATTATCCTGTGATATCGGTTGTAAAAGCAGCGTTCGGGGGCTCACGATATTAGTTCTTAGAAAAGGGCAACCATTTCACCAATCCTTACCCGAAAATGCGCAAAGAGGAGATGACAGCATTTGAGTAATATAGATATGGTGTTCCGAACTTTCATACCACGTACTCCTGGCAACACCGCCAATTCGATACCGGCATTCATGATAACAAAGGGAAATTCAAATTATCGCCCTACAACAAGCCTGCGGTAAGGAATGAAACTGCATTTGAATGTAAACCGAAACCTGGGGTCTGTAAATAATAAATACAATCGAAAACCTGCGGTTGGTGAAATGTGAGCGAACAGAAAGCTTTAAAAGCACGATCGACACCGGTTACGGCCTCAGTGTACCGTAACATTTAGTGAGCCCACTTTGTTGACACGCACTCTTATAGAGCGATACCGTGTGAGCCAAATCCTGAAGCTACCAAACTACGAAGCTCCTTTTATTTTCATGGTTGAAATAGGATAGGTGTCTGAACATTCCATTCTGATGTCAGTTACAGTTCTTCATTATCATGTGGCTCCCAGTAAGTCACATAAGTCAACATAAATGAAGCAAGGCAGTACCATACAGTGCTATGAATTCAACTTACATCACGATCCAATACATGGCTTTTGTAATTCCGTGTTTGGCATTGCATGTCAACTAGGCTATATAGAAACCAGTAAGGAACTCAATCTCTCATATCTACAGCCCTCATTATATGTCGCGAGTATTTCATTAATAGCAGCAAAGCAGCCCGGCGCCAGGCAATTGCAGCAAAGCAGATTCGCAGAATAACGAGCAGTTCACGAGTTGACAAGCTTATAGGTAGGGAGAGTACTGAATAAACATTGTTGACGTGACCGTCCAAGCCATTTTGTGATTGCCTCAGCTCGCAAACAATACTATGCACTACCTATTTTACTTCGAATGCAGTTATTCTCTAGCTAAAATTGTAGTAGTTACAATTGGCTATAGCATCCACGCACTCGAAACCGAATGGGTTTCAATTCGGAAAGATGTCATGATTCTTGTCGCAAAATGGCGCCCGGACTTGCACCTAATGGTAAGTGCAGTGTTGCAACTGTGACCAATTTCTTTTGTCGTGGCAATATCTAATGTCCGAGAACACTTGAGTAGCTTCCAAGTACAACAAAGTGAATAAATTTCACAAATTTGTTTGACCCAATCGCGATGCAAGCACATAAAAATAGATAGTGTGTACAGCGCATTCAGAATACTCCGCAATAGCGTCAAGTCGACCGCTGTCACTCTGTTAACAAGTTACATAGGCACCGTCGAAATTAAGGTAATACGACGATCCCACGTATCATAGGTGTGTATATATTGATATTTACATCAGCGCGGTGAAATGCCCACAAACAAAATAGCTTATATTCACTGACAAGCCATAACGACGAGTAAAATTCCTTTGCAAGTGGCTTTTTCAACTAAACAATTAGTTAGCAACGGCTACCGCGAACTAATACAAAATGGCGGATGCAACGCCTCGAGACATTTGAGTATGGCCGCTCAGGTGATCAAGACAGCTTCCAAGCTATTCCTCACTGCACAACTTGGAATTAATTGGTTACTCTGTTTATGACCTAACGAGGCGCATACATATATATGCCTGGCATACTTTCCTTACGGCCTGGTAAGAAGATCGAACTATTCTGCAACCTCAACCACCTGTTGCAACACTTGTGCTCGAAACGGCAAGCTAAATAAACCGTGAAATGCGCCCAAAATCAGCCAACTTATACCGACTGGCTCCAATTATGCTATACTGTATCGGTCTTGGACAGTTGATAATTACGATATCGCGCTAGCGATAGAGGCAGATAAAATGGCTGGGTAGTGCTGAAGCGTGGATATTTATATACGTAGTATCATTGTGCGAGGCACCAAGGATTAGAACTTTTAGAATATTTCAACACATATTCTCTGCTCTGCTTCAATATTGAACTTCCAGTCTTAATTCCATCGTGTGCGATATTCGTATCCTGCTAGGTCGTGCGACCAGTAAACTGTGCATCAAATGACGAATATATGCAAAATGTTTCGGAGCGATTGCTGGGAGGGTGCAACCTGGTAATAGCTGAAAAATATTCCCCGAATATCTTGGTCATGAAACGTGACAATACGCAGAAACTTAGAAATACACAAGCTACACGTATGCCCAAAAGCCAAACAGAACTATCCGCAGCGACCACCAATATAGTCTAGACATGGATAGGGCCACATCCGGACCGATAACTGTGATCAAGTAACTATACTTCAATAAAAATTGATAAGGTCGATTCAAATGATGGATACCACTTTTATGGAAGGATGTGATAAATGGAAGGATTAAGCATCGTGGCGGATTAGACCCATGTGGCTATCACGCGCGCTCATCGTGCGGAATGAACTTGCAGTACAGGCCGATAAGCGATCTGACAGACATCCTAGGCTGAATAAACATATTTGAAAAGCGCCGCTCTGATGGCAAGACATCCACGTCGATAAACCCGTCCGCAGCAACATCTACCGTGAGCTAACTTTTTTGCAAAAATGTCCGAATGTTACGCAGAAAGAAACTGCGAGCACGGAATGTGTACTGTATTCCAAGCTTTACACCTGAATTAACATCACCCACAAACGGAAGGCCAATCTTTAATCATTATTTCCGCAAACCTTCATCATCCATCACCAGGCATCGTTGTATATTGGGTTAAATTATGCGAAGAGTGGGCAGCGGCATTTAATACATTCTATTTACAAGTTCTTGTCCAAGGGCTTCTGATTGAATGACTACTTCAAATAGTTCCGGCATCTTCCCATCTTTTTCATTTTACAGATATCTTGTGTTTTCAACTTATCAAAATATTACCAAAACGAAACAGAAGCATAACCTTTCCATAGCCAGATCACGGGTTCCATACTAGACAATATTTATTAGCCTAACCATGATAATAGCGTCATTCTACCGGCGGCTGTGGGATTTATTTTCTCTTGTGGTTGAATCATTAACTGAAAAATTCCGATAACCGCCTTCATTCGCTTTTACGTATACTTCGATGTTAAGTTATATGAATAGTTTGAGAATCAATTGCACATATTGCTATGTTGGAAATAAATAGAAACCACAGAGTCCTCCAAGCTATAGTCTATACTGGTAATACAGAATACATCACGCCCTCTCAAGTTGCTTTACATCAATCTCGTGTTGGCATGCTTCATTCTCATATTATCTGACAAAATGCACGCTGTGGATGTGTGGTCGCCTGCTATCGAACTTTTCCGACGTATGCAATGAATTATTCCTCACTTTGCGCTGAGATGTAGTTTGAAAATAGTGATTTCCTTTTCTAGAAACGCACTACGGCCTTGCACACCCGCACCACCACTCCCTAGGAAAGCAGAGCTGCTTGGACAGATTTCATAAAATCCACTTATTTCCCTATGAAATGTATTTTAAAGGCATTTCATCAAATACAGCTCCAGCCCATCGCTGGTCTACACGGTATACAAATCACGGTTTCCTATAAACATTGTGCAATATCATCTCGCGGTCGCAGTCACCGCTTTGGGCGATTCGTGACATTTTGGCCAGAATGAGAATTGACTTTTGGTCGACTTAACTACAGGAATTGTATACTGCCTTGTTGAGGATATCATCACGAAGCTTTTCTTGGAACTTAAACTAAGGTGATTACGACGTCATTGGATTACATTTCGTGGCTTGTGGAGAACACCGACGGCTACTGCTTTCTTGAGTTAATGTCGAATAATAGAGATCGATAATAATGGACGAAGGGGGCATCCATTTATGTAGGGGTACCATATTTTTGACTCGGAAAATCAGAAAAGTTAGTTGATCAAGACTGAAAATAGCGGATTTTTCTATTTTTGCTGGGAATGTGGAGTTGACTAAAAAAAGTTCGTCACTTTCGATCGAGTCCCGAATTAACCGCTCAAACGTACGTATTTGCTATTTAGCGTCATTTATGCCCATTTTCAGTCGAATCTGTCCATTATCTTAGCTGTAACAGCTGTAAATGAGGACGAATTGACAAACAGAAGGACATTTAGGCGTCCTCGGAGGACATTTTCAAAAACCTGAAAAAAGGAGGACAAATCCTCCTGAAGGAGGACGTGTGGTAACCCAAATTTATGTGAATTATGTCACTGGATCTTCATACGCACCGGCCGAGTACTGCAGCGCTGACCTTTAACTTAACTCAACTCAAAAGGTC
This sequence comes from Botryllus schlosseri, assembly GCF_051294905.1. Lineage (NCBI taxonomy): Eukaryota > Metazoa > Chordata > Ascidiacea > Stolidobranchia > Styelidae > Botryllus > Botryllus schlosseri. The sequence continues at coordinate 17,142,505 of NC_137245.1, read as the reverse complement.
GCCCTTTTATCAATGCCCCAAAAAGTTTCCACACTGGAAGCATTAAAAGTCGGTTATTAACTGGTAAAGGAATTGAAAAAAATGTTTAGAAGTATGCGTTCCTGGAAATTTTGTGTTTTTTACCACGCATGTCTCGTACAGATATGCTTAAATATATACGATGTTATGTTGAACTATACTGTGGGACAAATTGCTGTATCAATAAATTAGCACAACCCAAAAATGTGAGGGACAAATACGGACAACGATAAGTAATTTGACTGCTATGGGCTGCTCACACTTTATTGGTCATCCACACAGCCTGCTCGCACTTTATTGGTTCCGTTGGTTTGCTACGTTCATGCCGCTGGACAACCACAGTGAAGCACGGGCGGTCGATGGCTGTGCGATGTGCGTTCATTGCCGTTCACGTGAATCAGTTCAAATCTTTTGGTTAAACGATGTGAATGTGATGACGAATTATATTCGTCGCTCTTTTCAATGATTTCGAACCAGAAACTCAGGGCATAGTTCGGAACAACATAATATAATTTTTCTTGAAAACGAACGTCATTCGTCACTCAATCGAGCGATTAACTTCACGAATACTATTGGTGCTGTAAGCATCTGAGCCTAACGGTCAATATTCAATTCTTGAAAATCTGTAAAATTGCTCAACATGTGGACACGAAGGTGGATGGATTGAAATGTCTTACGTTAACTATCGGGCCCACAAAGACCCCTTATTCGCACCCAGTATTGTTTGGCTGCTCAGAGAACATTTTGAGCCCGAAAAAAATCTTCGCACCGCTGGACCCAAACATCGTTGTATTTTAATTGGAAATGACCAACTCTGCCAATGCGCAGGAATGTGATCTCAGGATCTCGTTCTAGGCCTTTTACGACCCACGCACGGAATAGTGTAATTTTCCAAGGCACATTCTGGCGAATTGTTTAAATTAATAAAATTTCCGGGCATGCCAAGTTTCACAGGTTGGTATTCATGTTCTTTTATAGCGATCTTGTCACGCAGGGAGTAACGGGATGTTGAAATTCAGAGTTTGGACGACAGATATTAAGATTACTGTAAAATTCAGCGATTTCACAAAAATGTTCACAGTGTGAAGCTGCCATTGTTTTCCGACACTAATGTCTGAAAAATCTGGGTTTGTAATCTTTGCAGAAGTGAGGACAAAGACTTGCACAATCCATATAGTACCTGCTTCGCTTTTTTCGGGCTGCAGTCTGCTTTTACAACACATGATTGAAACTGAGATTTCCACAGCGTGTGATTAGATATCGTGATTGTCCGTGTTATTGTTAACGAAGGTTACTATTTTTCAGGGCATGAACAGAGGCTAGACTATTACCATCTGGGGATCGCGTCATCGTATGTTGGACAGATTTCGTTCCGTACGGGGTATGTGGATTTCTGAAGTCATTTATTATTAAAATGTTTTGCAATATATCTGCTGAAGTTTGAATTGAGAATTTCAGATATTTGAGGTTTTACTTTCTACGACGAAAATGTTTGAGTTCCCTATTATTGGCGACATAGTTCCAGAAGTCAGATTGAACTGAGAAATGTCTGGCATACCAAGCTTTTCTTTCTATAACGAAAATGTTTAGAGTTACTATTTCGCGACTGAGTTCCTGGAGTCAGTTCGAACTGAATAAATCTAGAACTTTCGAGTTTTTCCCTAGAAAGCCTAACTAAAAGATAAATCAATCCCGACCGCAAGGAGCTTTGTGACAAACTAAGCTGTATAACCAACTCCGCAAGAGCGGGACATGATATACTTTTGTGCGCCTTTATTCGTAACTGGTAACCAGTCAACGAAAATTATACTCCAGCGTATCCAAAATGGCGGCTGCGGGTGAGTTTTGGCGCACCCACCATCGAAGACCTGGAAGGCGCACCCCGTCACCGTATATTTTCATTTCCGAGCCTTCAAAATAGCTATATCGGTGTCATATTCGAACTGAATGCACGTTTAGCTGTCATTTTCCATGGGCGACAATTGCGTTATCGATACCGAAAGGAGTATTGACTATCGCGAAACGAACTCGGACTGAACACGCCGTCGCTTATCATTTTGTCTTTGGAAGCACCTTCCTTCAAATCTACAGTCAAATTTCGTAACAAAACGCCAGGAAAAACAGTTGAAACGAATTGTTCGCCCATATAGCATTAACGTGAGAATCTTCATGCGATCTATGCAATTGAGGGTTCGAAAAATGCGATATTTCAGACTTGTTGACTAGCGGGATCAGATTATACATGAACAGCAACGTTTGATGTGCAGTACACGCATTTCCGTCATTAATCAGGGCGGGTGAAATGATTTCGCATTTTGATGAACCCGTGTCCAGATATCGCCTTGTGTGTCGACATTAACGGTAAGTCGATAACAAGTGTTGTGGTTAGGGCTGGGCAAAATCGAGTACCTGAGGAGTGATTCGATTCTGAATCACGTATTATGCTTCGAGTCGAGTATCGCTGATTATGACGTAATAACAGTACATATGATGCCATGTACCTTTTTTGCCACCACAAAGAATAAAATGCCTGTTATTCATCACATTACTTATACTTTGGTATTACTTCGGCCCTACCGATTTCATTGCACTTTGTGACAATGTTGTGGGAGGATCATGACTTCGGAAATGTGTTATTTCCAGTAACGTTCGTAACTTTGTACTATGTTTCGTATGCTGCGATACGGCCAATCAAGGTTTCAAGGCTTTCACAGTGGAAAATAGTATCACAACTCAAATCATTAAAATAATTACTCGATTCAGATTCCAGCACTCGAATCATTGTGCCCAGCCCTGTTGTGGTCCTTGAAGGATATTTCTCGGTTACTAAGGTGTGGAAACTGCAGTAAATAAATGCAAACTAAAGCAAGGCATTTCTGTTCAATTTCGCTCCAGTACGAAGCAGTACGAAGCAGTAAAAGCTATTTTATGGTCATAATTGCTTTATTCGTATAGAAACGACCAGTCCGTTATCAGGCGGTCGCAGTCTCGGGCACTTTTCGAAATCGCCTCCATGCGCTGTCCAAAATGAATGAATGAGTGAATATTTTACGGCGATTACGCCTATACACTAATACAGACTTGGTGAATTGGAAATAATTTTACACAGCGTCGTTGTTCTTCCGTTTGTGCGTATGTGCGGAGGGACGGGTCGATTCTTTGAGATACTGATAACTAATTTGCAGATATTTTTTTTGCAAATACTAATGAGGATAGTTGGCTACTTGACAAAGTTTGGTGTTCGAAAATTACATACACTGGATACAGGTTATCGCCAATTATTTCCCGCTTCACAACTACGGATTCCAATTACGTTTAACTGATGGTAATATATTCATCGCATTCAGTTAAAGTTCTGGTAATTTCAAGCCAGAAGCTGCGGGCTTCACCAGCGATGTTGGATATCCAAACTGATGAAACGATGTTTTAGTGTTGAAATGACAAAGAAGTAATAGTGAGAATACTCAATTTTCAACTCAACATATTATTATTGGCACAACATCAGCACAAATATTTCTTACATCTGAACATGATTGCCTCATCTTTTCTTGTTGACACGGCAAGGAACCATAACCGAGACTACAGAATTTTCATTGCTAAATAGTGCTATTAGCATGAAGCCAGCTAAAAGATTTCTCAGACCGATTTATATATAACGAACGTCATTGAGTGGCATATTTCGAGTGATAAAACAAGTGAAAATAAACGGCCGCAAGCCCACAACTAACCTTGCCAAATGGTATATATATCACCAAGTTTTGTTGCATTTATTGAACTAAATATCTTCATCATGCTGGGCTTCCTTTAGTGTCCGATTACAACGCAAACCGTCCAGTATAGTGTTAACATTTGAATCGCAGTGGGCCATACAGTGAAGACACTAAAATGGTTTGTTTGATAGCAAGGTTAAGGGGGTGCCCGCAATTAATACAGGTCGAAATACAGCCGTAAGTGAATTGTAGTGGCATGTCAAAATGGTGGCTGGAACGGCAGTTGAGCCAATTAAATTTTTGGTATCCAGTGCTTGTTTGTAATATAGCCTGCTGAAGACACGTTATATAGAATATTAGCAGTATAACGGATGGGATAGCGGTTTCTGAGCAGTGAACGTTTGGGATGTTCCAAAATGACTTTTTTTTTCTAATTCTACTGGCTGCTTGATAAATTTGTTACCTAAAAAGCACGCTGCACACCAATTTTGATGCAGTCCCCACCTATAGAGGGATTGCTATAAGAGAAAAAAGTTTTGGATTTATTCGATAAAAATAGTATAAAAAAATTTCAAATTTTACTGGCCACCCCATGAAATTGTTAGGTTGTCCGAAAAAACGATGCACAACAAATTTGACTCAATCCGAACCAGTATAAGCGAATTGATTGATGTTCAAAATTTGAAAATTCATATCATAGCATTAAGAGCGGGTAGATCTATAATAAATAATTAAAGAATTTGACACTGTAAATACTACATTTTCCAAATCCAAAATTTTGTCTTCCAATAACTTCGCTTCTACTGGTTGGAATTAAGCCAAATTTCTTGTGCATCGTTTATTTTTCAGTCAACCTAACAATGTCACGGGGTTGCCATTAAAATTTGAAACATTTCTATATTCATTTTTACTAAATAAATTCAAAACATTTTTCTCTTATAGGAATGCCTCTATAAGATGGAATTGCAACAAAATTGGTGCGCAGCAGCCTAACAATTTTATCAAGTTGCCAGTGCCATTCGAAGAAAAAGTAATTGTTGAACAATGAACATCCATTTAACAGCAGGTCTTTATTTTGTGGAGGTCTGGATACAACTCATTTCACGCTACAGCTATATTTAGCAATACGCATATGCATGCTCTACAGGAAAGTAACTGTCCCGAGTATATAAACTCTCCTCTTCAAGACAACTAAATAGACAAATCTTAGTCGAGTGCAGAAGGGTGTTTTCGAACAGTCATATTCGTGAATTTTGTTTTAGGAACATCATCCACCTTTACGAAATAGTTTACTTTTTGTCATGTACTTCACGAGATGGAAACTGCGCCTTTTTATCTCATCAGTATGGTACTGGGCGCAACAATTTGAGTACGCCTGTCAATTGTAATTAAAAGAGTTTAGTAGTGAGAGTCTGTTTATTTAAGTAACAAAAATAGTTACAATACATCATTCCCACAGCTGGAGCCTCGAAAGCTCAGTCGGTCGCCCCCTCAACATCGAAAAAGTACATGTTCAACTCTTGAAGTCATTATTAAATAAAATGAAATTGTAAAGTCATTAGCACCATAAGACGTCATAATATAGGATGCTCGAATACTCCACTCCGGAATGGAATCAACCATGTAGCCTACTAGATTTTGTCCAGTTCTAGTGAGCCAGATGCTTGTGAACCGCTAGGTTCTGGGACTACAGCTAGCCAAGATCTGTATGTCCACAAGTGATGTTCGTTTTTTTATAAATGTGCTTAATTCAAATCATGTGTCGCACAGCGTTCCTCTATCACACGTTTCACGGGAAGCATAAAATAGTAGCATCTAAACAGTTTTGAAAATGATCACTGTGGCTAAGTCGAAAAAATTCAAGTGTAAATTTGCTGTAGGTCGTTGGAAGGCACAATTGCACGTTGCACATCTCTGGAAAGGCTCACGAAAACAAAATGGCGGAATTACGAACGTCCAACGAGAGAATAAGTTTCGAACAATAAATCGCTCGTCTAGCCACGCACGATGTGCGTTGTTACTCCACGGTCACGTAGCAAGTAATCTCAAAACAACGAGTACTGACTGTTCCGCTGCGATTTCAGCACATTTCCACGCGACTAGGACGTTGTATTACGCATGAATGGTCATTTCTCACTGTTTTTAAGCCCTATGAAATTACTATCCGAGCGTCACTGTGCTACCAGCAAACTGTGATAAATTCCCGCAATACTGCGTCGGATTATCGGCAAAATAGTATTCAGAAAGTTATTTCAGAGCTTCCGTCTGGGAGGAAGATTTAAAATATACTCCTGTCGCAGGATGGCTCATGTATTACCGGGACATGCCTGCCTTTCTATCCGATTTCTTAGACCTAGCTCCACTTCACCGTTACGAGATGGACAGTTTAAAGCTTGTAAACCTCAGCACTTGCTTTGTTATCAATTATACTATCAATAAGTAGGTGCAAAGCACAGCCGCCAACATTTACAGTTTGAAAATATTTGCCCATTACACTGAGAATTGTAGCGCCAACGCAAAACATTGCGATATCTTTGCGGAGTCATCGAAGCGCGCCGCGACTCCATCTCCGTTGAAACTAGTATGCAAATATGTGGTTTGATTCATTGAGTTGTTTGTCTCGGTACGCAACTCGTGAAACGCGAGAGGGCCGAGAGAGCGGTGATAAAAGAAACCGTTACTCTGGTGACATGTCGCGCAAAAGTAGTATGGAAATGAGTGTTGATTTGGTATGGGATGGTCGTCGTGAGTGACTGGCGATCACGCGTTGCCGCAAATCCATAAAGTAAAAACGAGATTTAAGACCAACCGTCTGGAATGGAATTACAAGCAACGTACACGGATGGGGGTATAGCTGTCTTACTAGTATGTCAATGCCGTCGTTGTTTGGGTTCACATGTTAAAACAATATCAGCACTGCACCGTGTACTTCGGTCAAATTGTTATTGTCTGCTGCACGCAAGCCCAAACCTTCAAAAATACGGGAGCCGGTTCCTTCATTCTAGTGTTTCTTGATTTACCATTTCTGTCTTTGTCTCTTTGCTCCTACTGAACTTTGGGAAGAAATTATTACTTTCAAATACATACCAGTGACTCTGGTCTTGAAAACTTTGACAGTCATATCTGACCTTCCTGTCAATGATCAGTTCGGCAATTGAAAAGATCATGTCATTAGTGACTTGCATGCTTATATTTCTTATGCTGGGAAACGTCGCCTTCGGTATTTCATGGTTGACGAAATAAATAAACTCTCTCTTTCTCCGTAGACAAAACACCTCGAGGGAGGTACAACGTGACAGACGATAATGAACCGATTTCATTTTTCGAATCCAAGTTGATGTTCAAATTCTATCGTTTCGTATCATGTCCAAACCTGCCGATGGTTTAAATCAGGGGTTATCATTACAGGGTTGTAAGTGTAACCAAGTCACAAGTCAATCTCACTTTTATACTTTTGACTCGAGTCATTTTCAATTCACCATGAGTCAAGTCCGAGTCCAAGTCACGCAGTAGAGTTTCGAGTCCGAGTCATAGGGTTTTGACTCGAGTCCGAGTCCAAGTCATTGTGCTGACCGTTCAGTTCCAAGTAAATGTCATGTGACATCCACTTTTTACAACTCTGCTCGGTGATATCGAATGCTTGGCATTCATAATATACTCATTTTTCCTCACTTTTAACAGTTTCTGTTAGCATTTTCAAGAACCAGTACTAATAAACGAAATTATATTGGTGTGATAACTTTACAATTTTTCCAAATTACAATGAAATGTCTGTGTTGGTAGACCCAGTCTCGAGTCATATGACTTGGTCCGAGTCTAGTCCCCAAAAAATCGCGACTCGAGTCGAGTCATGACTCGAGTCATTACAACCCTGGTTCTCAACCTGTGGGCCATGACCGTTTTCAGTGGGGTCATGAAATTTTTTAGCATCTCCAAGTCTACTCTACTATAACAGGCATATATATATTAAAATTTAATATAAACACCAATAAGTTGCTTCTTCATTTTGAGTAAATTTCCTTTGTTTGGCATTCAGATAATTTAATATTGGTATTTTAAAAGTTGTGCATGTGCATTGTGCAATGGCTACCACTGCTACAAGGAGGAAGTGTGAAGAAAGTGATCTTAAACTTGGCGTTACCAGTCTACAAGACGAAGTAGTCTGCAAGTCTCAAAGTGTTTTATATGTTTAATCAAAGCCGACCATACCATAAGCTTAATTGCATTGTCATTCCATTGCTGTTGCCTTTCCCACCCCACCAAATAAGACATTGTTAGAGCGGAAACAAGCACAACCACCACATTCACTGATTATGGAACAACCAACTGATCTACTATCATGATTATTGTGTGTTGTATTCATATCATTCTATCAGACAGTTTTTTAATTAAAACACGTTTCTTTATTTACTCATAAAGGTCGAAAAAATATATAGGGGGACCATTGACTTTCAAAATTCTCGAAGGAGCCACGGTATAAAAAAGGTTGGGAAATCCTGGTTCAAATTCTACATAAAGTTGCGTGAAATTTGAAAAATATTATGAATTCGAAGTTCCTCAAATCCAGTTCATCTGAAATGAATGGTTATGATCCGAACCAATTGCGGCCAAACTCTTAAAATCCATTCACAAAAACACAGAAACATGATCAATCGTTATCTCCGCAGACGTACCTTCCGTACGCCATTGATCGAAACGGTGTGTGTGAATGAGGTTACTTCTCATCTTGAAGAATGTGAGCAAGTCGAATCGAGGCACCCTGAACGCATGCTGGAATATACCTAATCGATACTCTATGTCTGAAGGCCACAGAATTTTGAAATCGAGTTCGCGCGAACCTAACAAATTACTGCCTTCCACAGAGTAATGGAGTGGAAATCCCGTACGATCCAACACAATGACGTTACGGAAAATTTCAATCTACAAGACAGCGCGCGACTCAAACGCCCGCGCTTTTGTTTGTCCAGTGTAGCAGTTCCAGCTCCTGACGAGAGGAGAATTGATTTGCAAACACGCTGAAACTTGCTAGGATGCCGAGCTCAGTAGAATGATCGCTATGTCACAGGGAAGCCAGATGGTTTAGTCAGATCCAGCATCGCTATTCGTGGTTTAGCCACGATAGCCCTATGTACGAGTGTAGCTCAGTTATTGAGATTAATTGGTAGAAGTACGGGTTCCATTGCTCGCGGGCGTAGTAGGCATGGGCATTCATTCGGTTACACTTTGGGCTCAGAAAGCTATACGAGTGAGATTTCAACTATCTAATTAACTATTTCTATCAGCTATCTGGTACATTTCAATATGTTCTGGTATGACGAAGATTGGTTAACACCTCGAATTTACAGGTACATCCTATATTTGTAACGCTAACCCTTGTCTGCCACCAAGTAACTCCGCAAAAATTACACACGCTACCATGTCTGCATTTCCAGTAGATCATTTTTAAGGTTAACGCTACACTCACTAGCTCAGGAGCTGTGAACTCCATACGTGGTGTACAACTAAGACCCCATTCGCTGCCCGCGGTGCTTGTAGCGTCATGTGCTGACGCTGGGGATGCACCTAACTTGAAACTGCATTCTCGAACGCGCGCACGAGCGTCGCGCGCGTAGCCGGCAGTTTTTTCTCTTGAGCAGACGCTCTCTTACGCAGTGTCTACTATCACGCACCGGGTGCCATTTATTATGGATTGCAGCCGGAGCCGGTAGTGTGTAGGTACCGCGGATTAGGTGTCACAGCCAGCGTCCGCTCTGGCAGGACATAGCTATATATCCAGATGTAAAGTTGACCTTCAGTTCAGTTTTTTTCACTCTAGTAAATTAATTAACAGCAGGATTGCGATGGGAGGATAGGTAGCGTTTTAGTAGAACGAATTATTAGGTGCGACTGTCGCAGCAGAATTGCCGTATTATTTATCAGTGGGATGTCCGTGGCAAAAGCGAGCAAAATAATATTTAATGAATAATTCGGAAGCGCAGCGAACCAAGTGCTACAGCACCAAACAAGTATTTGTAAACTGCTTCAGCAGAATTTGGGATCGTTCATGTTATTCATTGGTCGCATTAGTTATATTGTTGGGAATATGATACTGCCGATAAAGATCAGAGGAAGATTGCGAAATGTGTTCAGTTCAGTTCCGATTATTAATATTTTCATTATGGAAAGCCTAGTCAAAGTCGTTTCAACATCCTATTATCTTTATCATTTTATGGCAATCTTGTGCTCTGAATTTAATATAAAGGAACCATATTCCAAAACACCACAAGATAGTGATAAAAAGAAAAGATAGGAAGGAGTTGGGGCGACTTGAGTAGTCTTGCAATCCAATACCTACAATCTAAATAAGATGCATTTTGTTCATTAGAAGTAACACGAGATAACGTTAGACTTTCAGAAGATAACATTAGACTTTCGTGTGCTGCTTGTTCGCGCACTTTGTCCTTAGTCTTGAATATGCTTGCAAAGACAGGAAAGCAAAGCACTTTATCGTTCCGAGAAGGATTGAAAGACTGCCATTTTGAATGGCCTATATGCATAGTTTCATACACCTTTGCTACCTTGTGGCAAAACAAAATGGCGGACACACGTGAGTGCGATTATTTGTCTGATTGATCATTTCTGTTCAATCTTATAGTGTTGATGTTGACGAAACATGAAACGGCTATTGTAAGATCGTTTCCAACTAAAGTTGAGAGCCGCAGATGTGTCGTGAGCATTCGTGGTTCTGGTAGATTCAATCCCCCAGAGGCGACCATTCGATCAGACTTGTTACAAAAATCCATGCTGGTGCTATATTCGTGTTGTGATTCACGTTGTCATTACTATAACAGGATTGATTGAGTGCTGATTATTCCTGTACCAACAAAAGCTGCTTGATTATGGGAATTTTCCGTTGTTGGATAGTCGGTAGATTCAGTAGCTAACCCGAACTACGGTTCTTATGGTTACAATTGCCTGTTAGGGCTCTTGCCTGTTACGGCTTAAACACAACATAATCGTAACCAGAAAAATGCTGTCATTGGTCCATCTAGGACTCCAAGTCATAGATGTGGTATATTCAGGCCCCTGAGATATCAAATTACCTAAATTCAACTAATGCAGGATTCTGGTGTAGAAGCAAATAGTGCGCTTATGCTATACGTGCCATCTTTCAATTCAAACAGTGATCGAAGTTAAATGGAATTGATCTTGTGACTGCTTGCTGCAATTCCGGTGCCAATTTCGATAGAACGTGTGGCCCTTGTCCCGACAATTTAGCATTGCGGCGTGGTGTGCAACGGTGACTCGGTCAACGGCTGGATTTTTACTCTGTCAGCTTCCATTCCATGATGATACGGCGTAAACACCCGTCGGTTCATATCAGGCGATTGTGTTCGGTTTCGCATGCCTTCCATCTGCCATCGGGTTCCCACTTCGTTAACCGCATATACAGGATGCATCGTAGTTGCTGCATCCGTTCAAAGTTCACTCCTTGCTTTTCGCAATCATTTTATTTCAAACTCGTGCCGGCAGCTCTGCTCTCTAATTTCTTCGCCATATCACTCTCAATGCACGATTTAAAACAGTTTCGTGGCACGTTTCTTACTGCAACTCTTTTCTTCCTACCTATGCCTAACTGTGTGTCTTCCTGCAATGCTCCTAATTGCGTTAAGAATGAATGTGGAAGAAACATTTTATTTTATTCGAAAAATACGACGCCTGCAATTACTCAATTCCCCATTTCAATGGAATCAAATCCACGTCATATGGAAAACTTTCTTCTGATGCTGGGTTAATGCCAGGGCACCGTCTCCGTGATCATATCCGCATGGCCAAGAGTCAAATATATCGCACCATTGGCAAAATAGATGAATAAATCGTATCATTTCTTACCAGGTATGCCGTTCTGGTGCAGTTTCAAATGCTCTTCAAAGATGTTCCGGTGTCTGAAAAGTCTTCCGCACCCAGGCCAGTTACAAGTCTGGCCTCCCGACGAGCGACGCGGTTTTCTCGAAAACCCAGCAGTCAGCGAAGACCTGATTGAAAACTGCGCGTGTCAAACTGTTAACGGTATGTACAGTATGCAAAAATATTCACCCTTCGTCAGTAGGAGGCGATACAAATTTGTGAGATTGCATATGCGAAGCGACGCTAGCTTGCATCATTACCAAGGCGTCCAACGCTTCTCTGGCCTTGGGATCTGTAGACGTGTCGTTGACAGCACTAACTTGCGTGGTCCGAGCCTGTTGCCTGTCTGTGGGCTTGTGCGAGGGCTTCTGCATCGACAAGTCAAGGACACCATTTTCATCCAATAAACCCTCGTGGCTAGCACTTGTCGAGACGCTGGGAGTCGTGGACCCCGACGCTACATCGTCGTGGTCCATGAACGGGTCTGCGGTTGGGGGGGAGGTTGGCGAGTAGCTCACTTCTTGCTTGATCAACAGTCTAGAGCTGGAGACATTGCCCGTGTTTGACTGTGTGTTTTCCCTCTCCAAATAGGGCTGCTTGCTTAAAGGCCCGTCGTAATCGTCGCTGCTAGTGCCTTGTTCCAACGCTGTGTTCGGTACTTGTTCTTCGAGTGCTTCGTTAGATTCTAGTAAAGTGAGAAGGGTGTTAACGTTATGTCGACAAATCGGTAGTAGAATATCGTTGGTGTGCGAAGAAAAATTATCTTAATGGTGACGTTAGCAATAACACGATGCAACAATAGCGAAAATCAAAGTGTTTAGGCGTCACCGGCGATTTGGTATTCAACAAATGTAGATGGAGTGATCGAATGATTAAATTTGAAGCAGATATGTTTACTGTCCATAGCAAACGCGACAATGCTTTTCCAGCTCAATTTTCAGAATGATACTGGAGTGTCCCACGTTTGCATATATCATAAATTAATACTTGACACGTCTTGAGCCTGCTATATAACTCCGACATACGGTTGGTTAAGCGGAATATTGTCGCATCGCTATCAGAGGCGGTCAGAGTAGTAGTCATTGTGGTCAGTACTCGAGTGCCACGAAAAAGTAGAAGCACTCCAGTACTGACCACCACTGTAATATGATAGAAATTCCAAACGCGCCTTTGATTCCAAGAGCGATGTGCTCGCCGACCTAGATTTAAGCACAAAACATGTTTAAAGAGCGGCAGGATCGTGGTTACAGAAGTCGTGTCATGCCGCAGAGAAGTAATTTTAGGCGGGCGCCTCGGGGGCAATGTCACGCCTCTCTCTCGAGCTAGAGGCACTTACGCGCGCCTGTACGGCTTCCGCTTTTCCCAGGTCTTTTCGGCGAGGCCTGCGCATCGGGTGATGATGTCTCGCAGTTTCTAAAAAACTTTGGCGACAGACTGGAGGGCCTCGCGTCTTCCTGGCCTTTTGTCCGCGTGTCGCGCGAGGCTCCGGCCGCTTTCGAGAAATCCAGCGATTGCGCTCGCGCCCAACGCAGCTTGAGCGGGAAATTAAATTCGTTTCCCGACGAATCCGCGGCCGACTCGGACACGGGCGATATTTCGATGCTGGGAGTTGACCCGAAAGAAGCGGGCGACCCGGACGGGTGCCGGCGCCGCGGCGTGGTGTCGACGGTGAGACCGGCCGAACATGGTGTGCCAGACAGATGAGTGTAGTCCCGGTCCGTGGACCGGCTGTTATTCACTGATCTATCATCACTCCATGCACGGCCCTCGCCATTGTCTTCGGCGTCCCCCTGCAAACGTACATCGCGCCATAAAAGCGGACAATCTCGGTCATCGCCTGGATTTCACTTACGTTTCTTGGGGGGATCGTTACAAAGGGCTGTAGGCCGCCTGACGCTTCGCTAGGACTAACGGTGTAAACTGGACGGCCTGGATATAAAAGTGATGTCGTTGCGGTCGTGGCGATAACAATAGTTTTCTACTTCAATACAAGTAGCAGTGGAATATCAAAGGTCTGACTTGCTTGCCAAAGTAGATTTGGTCAAAGGGTTTAATTCTTTCGACAGTTAATCGGTGGTGGCTACTTTTAAAATCGCAAGACTTTGCCATTAACGATGAATGACACTATAGATAGATGCGATCTTCTAAAATACATTGAGTTACCGTGACACAGGCAATTTCATTCGTGCAAGAGATACAAACTTACCCACGACTTCCACGTATTTGGAAATCCAAATTGAGAAAAGTAAGTAGTAAGTTGAAGTAATCTATAAACATAGCCACTCAAATAGTGCAGTAGTTCCCAACCTTTTTATGGCCGCGACCCCATTTACGATGGGAATGCTACGCACCCCTCTAAACATGGTAACCTAATTACTAAAAAAAGGGTCAGCACTTTTGGTCATGGGGTTTTTCAAGTGTCCGTAGGAAGAACAACAGCCCTCCACCGGGGAGTTTGCTTTTTATCGAAAGGAATTTGTCTACAAGCTGTGCACGCGAGTCGAGTTGTTTTGAGTCTTTATCGATTGCGGTGAAGCGATTATCGCGATACGGGGCCATTATCGGTGGCACGCTTTATCGAATTCTCATGATTGGAAATCAAAACTGGCTGGAGCCAGGTCAGCAAGAGATCATTGTTAGCCCTCCCACTAGTTTGTTCAGGTGCGCTGGTAAACCGCATGTGTTCGCACCTGTATTAACAGTGGCGTGGCTCGCAGTGTTGCTATCACAGCGTTGATCTTGGAGTCCCTGCAAAAAAAGAGGAAGATGGTCAAATAGATTATGATAGTTCCCGCTGCATAAATCATGTACTTTTCACAGACAAATGCGCAGTGACCATTGTAAGGTATAATGACTCTCTGTTCCAGGAGGCAATAATCCCAAGAGTGATCAATCTAATGAATGATTACCAAATTGATTGGGTATTGATATATATAAGAGTAACAATATATCTAATCCTGTAATTAGCAGTCAGAGGCATGAATGGCAATTAGGGTACAGGTTTACGTCCTGGGAGCAGGGATATTGGCTTTCTGGCTTACCTTCAAACCAGGATATCGAGTGGCATTTCCCATTTTAACTTGATCATCATTCTGTATCTGATTACCCGAAGCCCTTGGGTGTTTTGGCGACCTGCAAAAAATGTGGGGCATGTAATATTGCTGGTCTGCTTCAAGCCATGGTACCATTCTAATTTGCATGTCAGCCTTTATGGGACCACTCCACATTGTTGGATTATCCACCGATCAAGGATAATCCCAGATATATCAAAGAAAAACTGAAATAACTCCGCTTCTACGGCTTGGAATTGAGTCAAATTTGTTTTGCATAGTTTTTGAAGACGCGCAACAATTTCATGGGGTTGGCAGAAAAACTTGAAAAAATTTTTTTTTGCATTTTTTTGCAAATTGAAAATTTTCAAACTGCACGAAACCCGCGAAGATTGGTTGGACTGGATTCAAATTTGGTGTGCGTCGTTTTTAAGGCAACCTAACGATTTAATCACGTAGCCAGCAAGATTCAGGAAAAATGGTTATTTTTGAACAGCCCTACTCCACAATCATGAAGTGGCATACATAACAGTTTGGTTACTAACAGTTCCGTATCAGGGAATTTCCCCGTTTTGAAACTTGACTCTTAAAAATCAACACCTCCATGCAGAACATGAATCCAACTAGTGTTCGAGATGGTTCCCGCCATTTTGAGGCAGGTTTCGAGTACCCTGCATTTCTCTGTTAGCCAGCCCAAAATTGTATCGAAGGCATGCGGTTGCGGTATGACATTTGATTTGATCTTTCGGTAGATACGCACACATTAGAATACAAACATTCCAGGGCAAGTCGTGGTTTTAGGTTATTGATGGTTGTCTGATTTGTCTTATCTTGGCTTAATCCCGTTTCTTGATCGACTTATGCCGAGTGGGTAATATTAACGTGTTGCTGTTATGGTAGTGTGTAGATGCACCCTAGTGCTGTATGCGAAATCATGAAATTTGCCTACATGTAGCATTGACTAATCGCTTTATCTTAGCTGTTTACAGAGACAACATAGCTCCGGTCACAGCTAAATCAAACGCTCCCTGTCATATCGATCTGCGATGAGCAATTGAGCATGGAATTGGATTTGAGAAAAAAATCAGATTTGGATCCGGACGTGTTTTACATTTTGAAATTCCAGAAACTGTGGACTCCATAGCCGATACCTAGACCCCGGCAATAGGGCATCAAGCAGTAGGCGGTCACCGTGATAGTCTGTCTGTTAAGAGGTGAGCTAATGAAATCCTTAACAGATTGAACAGTCGAATCGCGCTGAAATCAAAATAGGAACTCAAAATTTGCATGAAAATTGGAAAATACTGAAACTATAGCGTCCACGTCCGCATCCTGCCTTAAGTGGGGGCCAGTGAGCTAACACGATTCTTCCCCCGCAGGCAAAAAAGTTCGAACCGTGCGGCACAAAACGCGCCTCACAAAGCGTACTCACTCGGAATAGCTGCCCGGCTGAGCTACCGGTATCAACTGTGGCGGCAACGACTTCATCGATTCCTTGGCAGACGCTTCGATTTCGTCTGGCAGAACCCCCTTGGTTGACGATAGAAGCTGACGTACTTCGTTCAGAGTCGGGCGACGAGCGTTTTTCGCGACGAGGTAAGGGATTATCGTGGTCAGCGTCTCGGAGGTCGGGCTCATCGCCGGCGTGGCTTCGGACATCGCAGCCTGAGCGTTACCGGACACTGCGAAAGGCCAGATCACCAGATCAGAACTAATTACACATGGGGGGGGGGGGGGGGTGCCGGTTTCGCCCGTGAAATAGACGCAGCACTATACTTTACAAAATCTTGGTCAAAATTAACCCAGATGTAATTGTGACAAATGTACGGAACTCAAAACCAAGTATCGGAAACTATTGGTTTAACGACAGATTTGCTGCTGCCTTTTTGATATTATCGGCAAGGTGAAATCGAATTTTGTAGACTGGTGAGTGAATTAGGTGAGTGAATTAGGTCAAACATACGCCACTTAAAAGCAAAGCAACTGTTGGTTACTTCGATGAAATGACAAATTCGCTGCCGCCTTTTTGATATTACACGTGATGTGGTTCTATTGAAGTTTCTGCAAGGTGAAGTCCCGGTAGGAGCGGACCGGATTAGGTGGCGGTGAAAACAACACTTATAATACGCATCAAAATCAATTCCATGATTTTATAATAAATATTTAAAGAGTTGGCCACCGTAAATATTAATCCAAATTTTTCTGCTGCAATAACTTCGCTTCTAGTAGTTGGAATTGAGCCAAATTTGGTGTGCATCATCTCTACTGACAGCCTAACAATTTTATGGGGTTGACGGAAAAATTTTGAAAATTATTTCTTTTGTTTTTTAATGATAAATTCAAAACTTTCTATTGCAAGAAAATTTGCTTCTACTGGTTGGAATTGAGCCAAAGTTGGTGTGCAACGTTGTTTCACCAACCTAACAATTTTATCAAGTAGCCAGTTAAGTCTGAAGAAAACTTTTTTAAACAGCCCTAGTGTACATTCATGACGTAGCGGCTAGCGGCGCGTACTGCGGAAACTTTTCAAAGTTATTGAATGAATTCGGTCAATAATAATGTTACTTGCATATATTGCGGGTCGCCTCTGCATACCGCTGGGCTCATTTGGCAAGGACAGGATTATTTGGCACTTGGACTTATAAATATCAAAGATTTCGGTTGATATGCGAAATATTGTAACTTATGGTCACACATGACGATCTATGAAAAATGTGGCTCGCCCCTGGCTTCGCCAATGCGCCGGAACTGATATTTTTGTCATTAAATCCAAATTTCACGGACAGACTAATCGAATTTTGGTCATTTGGTTTTGGTAATTTATTTTCCGATCATATACCTAATTTCGAAAATTACCTATCGGGCCACTCAAAATCTTCTCACGAGCCATGGGTTGGCCGCCCGTGCTCTAATCAATAGATAAGCGTCCAACTTCTACAATTTGCAATTGAGATATAAAATTGTAATATATTTGGGCTACTAGCAGAAAAGTTGACACGTGGTCGAGAACCATTGGCTTGAACAATCAAGTAGAGCGAATAAGGAAATTAATGGGCGTAGCGATGGGCAAAGTCAATTTCAATAAGTCTTAATTCATGTCCATTAGGGCTGTTAAAAAATAACTTTTTTTCCTGAATCTTACTGGCTACATGATTAGGCTGCCTTGAAAAACGACCCACGCCAAATTTGAATTCATTCCAACCGGTAATCGGGGATTTCTTACAGTTTGAAAATTTTGAATTTGGTTGAAAATTGCAAAAAAAAAAAGTTTTCAAATTTTTCTGCCAACCCCATGAAATTGTTGCTCTGTCTTCAAAAACGATGCAAAACAAATTTGACTCCATTCCAAGCCGTAGAGGCGGAGTTATTTCAGTTTTTCTTTGATAATTCTGGGATTATCCTTGATCGATGGTAACCTAACGAGTTAATCACGTAGCCAGCAAGATTCAGTAAAAAAAAGTTATTTCTGAACAGTCCTCATGTCCATGCACACATGAATTGAATCAATACTCTTTCGTTTCTCATAGTAACCCCTTAATGAGAGTTTCCAGTACAGATAAAATGCACCTGCTTGCGGGCAAACCGTTGCATCAATTTCCCACGGATCATTGAGCGCATTGCAAACCAGCTCACATGGTTACCGGGGGCTGCCGACCGCTCTGCCCCTTGGGAAAATACGTTACATACCAATCATTGATTCCAGACAGCTAACAAAACTAATAATCAAGGCATTCCCAGATCTATATTGACAAGTCCAGAGTAGCAGCGGGATTCAATCGACCTTTGGGAAGAAGCCGGCTAATTAAGAGTAGCTCATTTTTTCATTCTGAAACCTCAAACCCAACCTCAAACTCAAGTTACATATTCTTGGCAAAATTGCTAAGTAATTAGTCGTGATCGGACTTTGAAAAACGCAATTAAGTCAGGTCTGGCAAGCTATTGTCAAGAGATAAAAAGTTGCTAATGGTGGGCAGTTGTTGTTTGTGGTATTCATTTACACCGGGCCAATTTTCTTGAATTTTATTCCGTAGATGCCAACTTGTAACACGGCCCACTTCTAGGCTTTTATAAGACACCGCTTGCATGGATGAGATGACGATGAGGAGCCTAGATAAACGTCCAACATTTGGGTAGGAATTCCGGAGTCGACCTCGGTGGCCTGTGCCACAGTATCGCTACGCACCTTCGACAGCAGTGCTTTTAACTTGTGGACTGATGATGTCGATAGTTGCTTCGGTCGACGGCACAGACAGGGGTACGGTTAGATTATGGTTGGATGAGGCGATGTCCGGTGGGAATGCAATATGCAACGAATTTGTCTGAAAACAAGCGGTTATGAGTCTGCCATTCTGCAAATTCATACGGCAGGCGAATTGTTTCAAACAGAGGTGATCAAGTAGAAGTAATGTCATACATTTCTTTTCGGGTACAAGTAGAAGTAAAAATTTCAAAGTAAAAAAGTAGGCAAAACCTACTAGAGTACTCAAAAAGTAGAACTACCCGACCACCTCCGATTTCAGAATGCTAAACATGAATGTATGTGCAATTGACTGTGTGCTGTACAGTGTACACGGCTCTATTCATAGAGGTCTAGATTGTCGGCAAATACACTCACCATTACGTTCAGAAATTTTTAACAAGCGGCAGTAAGTATTTTATCTCGTATCGCGAAAAGTATTGTATGCTGTTACGCGTGGGTCTTGCGTCTCATCATGAACAATGGAATAGAAATTAAGAACAGTCCTCAGAGTTAACCCCCGTACGGGAATTGCGTAACGCATGATGCCTAAAACTCACGCGCCTGATATCACGCGAGGCACTCCTCGATGCTTATTACGACTGTCGGCGCGAATCAATTTTCCCAGCAACAGTGGCTACCACTGAAATTACATGTTGCTAATTGGAATTGCACTATTGCTACCGTGGCAGCAAAAATGGTGCTACAAGCAATGTTCCCTCTAATTTTCCATGAGTCTGCACACACTCACCAAGTCATTCCGCGGTTACTTGGACAACAGTGCGTAACGACTAAAGGATTTTCTGTGCGCAGAGACCGTGTCAGCACTGCGCAATTGCGCACGTGCGCAGCTTAGAGGGAACATTGGCTACAACATAGGACTTCGGAACCATGTATTTTCTGTCTTGGCAGATATGACGGGGTTGGACAAAATGAGTAAATGGGTGATTCGATACCAGTACCACCTATTATGATAATTGCTCAAGAGGTTCAAATATGTATCTAGTTTGTGGGCACAAAGAAAATGATGACACTTGCACATTGTTCAAAATGATTTTGTTTACAAGTAGACGTAGCAATTTTCAAGTAACGAAAAGTACATAATTGAGGCCCAGTTTTGCTTACAAACTGTCTATTACTAGTCTAAAATCATAACCACTTGATAAGTAGTGAAAGGAGGAAAAAACCTCCTCAAGTACTTTGTATCTCTGATATCAGTAGCCTTGTGCAACATGTTTTTGATGCTGAACTATGGCTAGTCAGGGTTTCGAGGCTCCCAAAACGATTATAGAAACTATTTCTTGTTGATAAAATATTAGCCGAAAAAATGACGGATTTGAGTACGTGAAGCGTTGTACCCAGCCTTAAGTGAGACGTTTTAGTCTCTTAACCGACAACATAACATTATTAAAAACAACTAAGGATGGATATCTAACTAACATCTTCTTGCTACTCTGCATAAAAAAGCAGCGGAGCTAATAATCTAGCGACTGATACTGCGGAAATGGAAAGCAGCCCATAATCGAGCCACCTGTCGTCGGTACCGGGGTTATGTAAATCAGATTAGATACACTGTCATTCAACCGACTCGTGTTGCTTACAATCAATGGGCATCAAGATTATTACAAATTACGGCTACACCATAACGGCAGAACCAATATCCCCGTTCTAATTGCCGTAACCATGGCTGTGAACTAGTTTCATTGAACTTTCTGTTGGTGGAGTACAAGTTTGTTAAAATGCTCCGACCCCTTTAAAATCGAACCAATTACTCTCGAATGTTACTAAAAAGTGCTATTACTGTTGCTGAAGTTCTTTACGCAGGTGGACCTTCACTAACTTAATTTCTTTCTGCCAGCACGATATTTTAATTCAAACAATAATTTGAACCACCAGGTAATAATGATACCTAAAATGTAATAAATGTGTAATTTTTCGGTGTAGATTTACAGGAATGTAAGAGCTCTCTACGCAGTGTTGGCATGACTCGAGTCAACTTTTTCGTACGACTTGACTTGAGTCACTTTGCAAAAATGACTTGACTTGGCGCTTCAGAAATGCGGATTGACTCACGACTCAGAGCAAAATTTACGAGTCAATTTCAAGTCTTTACGAGTCAATTTCAAGTCATCAATAAGTAAATGGTGTCGGTGACACTTGCGATAACAACCGATCATACACTTATTGTGCGTTTCACTGGTCCTCCATTGTTACGTCAAAAATGAATTGGCCGCAAACGAAATGATCACGGCTTACGTTGCCGTAGTAGTAGATTAATAGCAAGGTATCTCTGTTTCTTAGACGACTCAGTGCTTACATTGCGCAGTGCTCACCTTTACCAACCCTCTTGTATGATTTAAATTGAATGAATAGGCTTATAGTTTATGCGTTTATATTCTCACGGATGTGTAGATGGGTAGTCTATTGTAACATATATCAATTTGTTTGAACTTCTGAAGGCTTCGTATTCGATCTTCCATTTTGGCTGATGATTACAGACGGTAGCGTGTAACTATATAGTTATGTATTTTATTAGCAGTTCCACGTGTACATGTGCGATACAACGCCTTTTTGCATGTATATTCAACTTTATATTCGTTATTTGATTCATGGCCAATTAATTCGTCTTTCACGCAGCTGGCCAATGTTATGACTTTGAATCATCACTCATACTTCGAAAATCGATTGACATGACTTGACTTGAAAATCTGCAATGACTCGTGACTTGAATGAAGGTTGTGACTTGATCCCAACATTGGTTCTATGATGCAAATATTCCGGGTTGTAACCAACTCAAAAGGTCCCGAGTCACAAGTCAATCTCACTTTTACAGTTTTGACTCGAGTCAAATCATTCATTTTCAATCCGCCACAGAGTCAAGTACGAGTTCAAGTCAGAGAGCAGACGGTCGAGTCCGAGTCATGATACGTCCAAGTCATTGTGTTGACTGCTCAGTTTCATGTTGAAGTCTTGTTAAACCCACTTTTATTAGCTCTGTTTGATGATATCGAATGGTTCGCATTTATAATATACGTCCGAGTCTCGAGTCATATGACTTGGTTCGGGTTATGCGCAATGACGAGTCCAAGTCGAGTCAATACACAGCTTGACTCGAGTCGGGTCATTTACATATTTTGAGAAGATGACTCGAGAGTCGAGTCATTATGAACCTGCAGATATTAGAAGTCGTTCTGTTTAAAGTTACCGTTCTCGGAGCCAGTATACTGAAGATGTCTCGGTCGCGGCGGCTATCAATCACAGTTTCGGTAAAAATAATAATCTGTCACCTGGCTTTGGGGTTGGTTAGCAACGTGCGTGTTTTGTGGGGTCCCGCTACCGTGCAGGGCCATCGACAAGTCAAACGTGTCGGGCCTCCTCGGATTGACGCCAGCTCCCGTCGTGACTTTGAACGACGACCTCTCGAAATTCAGGCAAGTTTCAACAACATTGGTCATCTGCAATAGACAACAGAGACCCTTACCCCGCGAAGGCCGAATGCAAAACAGCGTAGTTTGCCACCTACCTGCAGGCAATTGGCGGCGTGCAGCACTTGATCGCTATTCTCAGACGTGATCGCGAGACTTCCCGAGTAGATGTAATCCAGCAGAACTTCGAATCCTTTTGCGCTCAACATTTCAACAGTCAATGTCGAACTCTTTGCATGCTCGTACTTGGCGAAGAGAGCCCTGCGCGATATACACCCCTCGTTGATGTGGGTTCATTGAAAGCCCACAATCCGTACGTATCATTAGCGAGAGTGTCAAAAATCAATCCCATCCCGTAAGCTAATTAGACACCGGGCGTCCGAGGAATGTGAAATCAATGGGCCTCAGTATAACGCATGCTCGCTGCACCGTATGAATAAAATATTGCTATTAGCTTTTAATTTTTAAGATTACTGTTTCTTAGGAGGATTTGAATGACCCGATAATTCTTAGAAATTGGCATTTTAGATTCAGTATTATCAGCCAGCTGCTGCAGAATTCGCTGGGTGATATTATCCGATTGATTCGCGGAGTCGGAACATGCAGGTGGTGTAATGTCGGGTTTCCATTTTTTCTGAAACATATTCCGTGACCTGATGATTTCCAGACTTAACGGCCTAGTTTGCATGCAGGCATTCAATATATTAAATAATTAGGATCCTATGACGTTGTTGCGTTGCGTCATGTCATAGCACTGCGCTATTGTAATAAAATGGCTACAAAAATAATGTCAGTTTCAATCTCTGTGTTCAGACACTATTGCTATGGAAACAAAGTGTGTACCGGAACTTGAACGGGTGCTGAAATTGATAATAAAAACAACTTCTGCCCCTCGTCGTATTGGTGCGTCCGGGGCATATCTACCGTCTTTCAAGACCGCCATGACAGAATTTTCCTCATTTACCCAGCACTAATGCACCGATTTCTTCTGCCATGCTTAATTCTAGTGCAGTATGACAGAGTCACCTGATAAACAACCAATTGCAACTGGATTTATTCAATATCTTCAGCAATTAATGTATGTGATCATGAATAATAATTGAAGAGCTCTAAGTTGATTATCCTACTATATGTTTGCTTGACAGTCCTGACATGACTAGTGGTATCAATTAATGTTTGATGAGGAATTTGACAAAATTGCAAATTGCCAACAATCTGCTTATAATTCAGAAATTTCTGAAATACTATATTGAAGAAACCGATAACTAGGAATATTATTTTGCAGTGGCCATCTTACATGTATGTGTGGCAGGTGCAAGGAATGGTTTATTGACCATCTGATTAATGATTGATTATACACAGGAAATAACAAACCTATATATTAATGATCATGATCGCTTGCACCAGTGCCGAACTTGCCCTTCACATCTGTGCCTGTTCCTCAGTTAAGTGTGGAAGTATCCAAATCTGAGTAATTGTACAAGTTCACTACGGCAAATAAAATTTGCACATAGGTTTAGGTCATACACGGTCAACGAGTGAATTATCTCTCCTGTCAGATTTATCATTACGATATGTAACCATGATGATTGACGCAACGCCATCCTAGTATAGGGCTACTGCTTGATCAATGGGGCCGTCGGTACCGGAAAGCAATTTATATAGGATCTGGTGTGCGTGTGGTGATATAAAATTATTTATTTGGCTTTACCATGACCTGCAGTGCCTCAGCTTCCATGTTACCAAGGGCCTATAGCTACAATTCTGGTATCAGATTGTATAATTCCAAGAGTTACATCGGATGAGCGTATTGGCATAATCCAGGCTAATGTGTTTTGGGAGAAAGTAGCATATTTTGAAATTTTGGGGGTATGAAAATTCCAAATCGACCAAGATTTCTCTATGTTCCCACTTTGTAAATCCAACTACTGTATAAGATAAGGCACCACGGAGTGTAGGTAGTTAATTTCTCCTATACTATTGTAAACGTTTTCTATTCTTGATGATAATTCACGGAAAGCATAATGGTATCTGTCTCATTGGTCACTGTGTGGTGTATTGTATCAATACGAGACCATATTCCCATTTCCCAATTGATATCGGCTGCAGACAATGGTTTCCAGTAAAGTAAGGGGACAAAAGCCCTGGTGGGATTTGTGTAGATGACTGGCTATTACCATCCGGACCAGTTTGAATAATCCACCAACCCCTGTCACCTCTCATTGATTAACTGTGTAAACCAGAGTGGCTTGAAAGAGTGTATCAATGACCTACAGTGTTCCTTCTGTTGTGGTCAATGAGTCATCCACCCAGCCATTGTGTCTCACCGCTAAAGCATGCACACATGTATTATGCGCAACTTTTCACAAATATCCAAACTTCAATAGGTCTACCTACAATGTAAGAGTGGACAACTGGCGGATAAAGAAAACGACACTGTGCTATGTATACAGAGCAGCCCGGGTAAATGGATAATTTCCAGCGCTAACCAAAAAACAAACTTTAACATACATGAGCTTTGCAAAATATGGACCCACCACTAGTCAATTATTAAACTGGTCACTATTTGTGATAAGCAGACCTTGACACCATCGTTCTCAGCAGGTGGACAAGCCTGCTCCATGCTGACTGTGCATGACATGTGTCAAGCCCATCATGGTTAATATCCAATATCCAATTATATTCTATAGAAGAAATTTGGGTGAGGCGCAAGGTTGCTTAACTGCTATCGCGCAGTGATCCGTATATTTTTGCTGGCAGGGGACTGAAGCTAAGGGTAATCACAACCCCACAAAGCCGTGTCCCCTGATATCAGAGCAAATTACCCCTGCAGTATTCTATTGGAGATGATGATATACTTGAAGAACATCAATGTTTTGATTTTGCTTATATTTGCATCAGGATATAGAATTCAGAGTGATATTGAATTTCATGGTAATTTTGGAACAAATTCGAGTCAGCACCGACCACCTGATGCGTGCATATATGCCGATTTGAAAATATATAATCCCCTCAGCTCTGAGAAAGTACCATAGCAACAAGGAATGTAACAGGGATATAAGAGGCAATATCCACAGTTAAGTGCTATGGCTTCAAAGTAATCGTCAAATTGCAATGGCTGAGCAATCATGGGTGCATTCACAATCCTACCCCGTGAAGGAATGTGAATATATTCAAATGAATAATGTGTTGAAATAATGAAGAAAATTACAGATGTATTCCTGCAGAAATTGATTACCTATTGGTGGATGAACCCACAAAGACCCCTTTCACTGTGTCGCAATCCCTCCACTTGTCGAACAATGGAAAAGGCATTCAATAAATTAACAATGACAGATTACTTTCCTTCTCAATGGAATGTACATATAAAGTTTCACTTGACTGAATTCGTATATATATTAGATTGAAAAGATTAGGAATATTTGAAAAAGAGAATGGATCTAAGTAGATATGCTATATTAGGTTATGTAATGTACAACCAGAGTAAATGCCAATCAGGCCGTTTCCAAGATATGTCTACAATTAGTTATTTAGCCTTAATAGAATATTACCAATACATTACTTTCTTCTAGGTGGGAATCTGTCAACATTCATGACCACAAGATGGAAACATCTCTGAAGCTTGGAAACTCATTATGCAAATTTATACCAAGAGTAAAACTGACTCATTATCATCGAGTTCTGCAATTCCAGGATCTTGTTATCAAGCCGAAACACCAGTACTTATGGTGCTAGTTGGAACGAATCATTCACTGAAATACTATTCAAATATAAGTACACTTGAAACAACTTCATGGATTTGTAGGCTATAGCGGACGCGGTTTGGTCACAAGATAGTATATCATGATGTCTCACCTGAAGTATAGGCTGCACGCCGCCAAAAGAGGTTTGTGTGCTTTGAACGACTTCTCCTGAATGTTGATGGTGATGTCACAGAGGAAGCCCGCGCGTCGCTGGAGCTGCAATAGCTGCAGAACGTACTGGGAGTGCATCGCCTGCTGCGTGGCCAGTTTCGTGCCGTCCGTCAGATGGCCAGACATATAAACCGAATTCTGTACGAAAATTAGAACAAGTTACTATGTTTACCTACGCGATTTATGCGCAAGGAATGAACTGCAGCTTGTTTGTCTATTGGACGGCGCGGTTGCCTGAGCCACACTTTCGTCGCTGACCTACTAAAAACGTACTATCACCGCAGGCTGGTCTAAAAGTAACGACACGCTTTCGCTAGGTCTGCCTTAGGAAAGTGCAATATCTGTATCAATATACGAAGTTCATCTGATCTTTGACGCGTCGCGAATTTGCAAGTCCAATTCCGCGTTCAAGACAGCCTGATATTTTCAGTAAACAAGCCTCAAGTTTGCGGTAAGCTACACCGCTTAGAGTTGGTTGACAGGCGGCGCTACCGTTTTGCATACGCGTAGTGAAGAGACGCCTAGGAAAAGGTAGCTGCTCGAAAACCTACCCAGCGTGACAGATACTCTCGGTCTGTTGCACCCGACGATTTTACCTAAATTCACAGGCAGGGAATCTACGAACCGGAGCGCTGGGTAGATCATTTACGAATATGCAAACATACTGGCCCGCTGAACTCTCGAGGTATCGCCGAACTCAGAGCGAGTCGAATACATTATCGGGAGACTGCCTCTCGTTTCTGAAAGGGCTCTCGCGCGCGCGGGGGCAGCCGAACTCAAACCATCTTGCCGGGGGTTGACTTTGAATACGCGTCGGGCCGTGACGAGGCTTGGATGTGAATAGTAGACACACAAAAGACAACGGCGAAAAAACGGGCGTACATATGAATAGGTTTTTGAAAGTAACGGGATACTCTCGCTATTATACTGTTGGATTAGTTGCTTTCATTCGAGTAACGCTCTGTTTCATAACTGGCTGCGTGGAACGACTATTCTACGAAAAGAATTTTGAGACGGTCCGCAGATTACACGCGTCGCCCAGAACAACGCACGCATCAACACCGACGTCATTATTACCTAACAGCGGGGTCGTGCAGTGTCGTCGGGTATACCCCCGTGAACTTGCTGTTCTGCGCGGACTGGGGTGGGTAGCCTGATAAAAGCGGAAGCCCATCGGAGCTTGTGCTGTGCAGTGTGCACTGCACGGGTTCATTCGCACGTACGTACGTCGTACGGCGGCAAACAAGGTTGATAAGTTTTGCAATTTACGATCAAACATAGGAAACAAACCACTGATCAGAGTATACAATAAAAATATTATGGACTGGGTTTATTGCATCAAATAGAGCCACCTGAGCAAATTAAGGCATAAACCAAACCGTAAGTTAATAACTTAACGGTAACGTTGTAAACATTGCATATTTCTATTACGATTCACTGAACAGTGAATAACCCGCATCCCTAGAGTGCATCATTGTCACACTTGAATCAACTCCACAGATTTATTCCAATCAAGTATTTCCACAAAATAATTCAGCCTGAGTAAGAACATAAACTTCTCCAAATCTTACTGTCCCGCGTAATGTCTTGTGCGAATAGCGATAGCTTTACGTTGACAATTCGTAATTGCAGAAACATCTGGATCGTAAATAAGAACATGGCAAGAGCCTTTCTACTCAATCCGCATGATTAATAATAATCCATATTCACATCAAATTTACATCGATTAAATTACATTTCACCACGGCCTACACAACGTCATGCAGTAGAATAGTCAATTGTTGGATAGGCCTACCGTAATTCGTTAGTTTCGATTTTCATCAGTTAAAAACGCCACAACATTCGGCGCTATGGGCAGCGAAAAGATTGGAAGTCGAAACGATGTGGTAGAATCTATCAATCATATTCACTCCGTGGTAAGAACGCAGTAAAATGGGGTGCATGTATGAGGACCTGTTCCAGCACCACATTACGACACATCCGAAAAGTCTGGTACAGCAACTCCAATTTCCCGCTGGTTCGTTCGCATAATTTCCGTATAAAATTACAAACCTAAAATTTGAATGTAATGCCATCGCAGCCAGGGTCGTGGGATATCCGAACACGAGTCATTAATGACTCATGACAAAAAACGCAACATTCCTAGAAAGGGGACGAAAGGCATCCACCAATACCAGCAACATTTCCAAGAAAAGATATCCATTCGAAAGGTGTACGATATCACGTGGTATCGCTCGTATCTACACGCAACGCTGCTGATTAGACGCTGTACGAGCGTACGTGTACGTACATTCCTGTTGTATGAGTAGCGCAGAGGGCGCACCAACTACAACGCGACGCAGCGACACACCCACAGCGCTAACTGTTCGCTGTTCAGTATTGAGTCCTGTGTGTCCATCAGAAATATGCCGTTACTTATGGGATCATGGCACTTAGAGATACGCGTCTGATATAGCTTGAACTTGCGTCACTCGCAAAGTGCAACAACGAACATACAATTGCAATTTGATATTTACAAGGCTGGATACACGATTGTGTGATTTTGCTGGATACACGATTGTGTGATTTTGCAAAGAACAACATAATCTAGGACAGTGGTTCTCAACCGGGGATCCGCGAAGCAATTCCAAGGGGTCCATGAAACCTCTAAATTTGCAAAATGATTGATAGCCTAATTCGTAATTTTTTCAAATTAGGGAAACCATTAGGCAGCTTTCCACCACAGCTGGTAAAACCTCATTACTCCCATCATCAGAATAATCGTATGACATGAAATATCCTACTCTGCAAATTCATTTTGATTGCCAAATTGCCAATAACCTACTGATCCAAACATATTGCCGTTAGAGACGTCCATTTTATCCTGTGATATACACAACCACTATTCCAGAATAACTTCGAGATGAGATGCTGATAAAAATGGCTAGGTTGGACGTGATATGTTCGTTTCTTCATTTTGGTGCCATAAATCTTGCGATCACACCAAAAGTGTCGTTGGAAGAGTTACGCTTTAATATTACATTAGCCTCCATCTATCTTCATGGAAATGGATTTTCGGCACTCGTTCATATCAACTCGAAGACGCGGATTTTCAAGACCACGTACTTCAAGAATTACAGCTGCAAAATTAGCTTTGAAATAATAAATGTCTACCCAATTGCTACATAACTAGTATGATGTTATTTTCAAGAAAAGTCATTTTGTTGCTATTTATGACAAGCCTATATACAGTTCATATTTGCAGAAGACAGATGAAAGTCGCGCCATAATTGAGCTAAATTTGAACCAAAACTTGAGGGGGTCCGCGAGGGTACGTGTCGGTCGAAAAGGGGTCCGCGAAGCCAAAAAGGTTGAGAACCACTGATCTAGGATATGAAAAAACCCGCTGTGTAACTCAATTTCTGCATGTGCTAACCGTTCAATATACCGGCACTAGTAATTGTTTAATTCTGGTCGACAAGCCTTGTCCCGTGTATCTGTATAAGTAAAATCTCCCTAAACGCGTATTACCGAGGTAGATAATGACCCTTTGAACAGTGTGTTATGATAAGGATAAAGGCTCTCTCGCTCTATCTTCCGCACGTATTAGGTGCGCGGAGCGCGGTTGCTACTGTTTATTCCTGTAGAGTGCACAGTGCACACTGCACATCACCGGGTATCTCAGCGGTATCTAAGGTGACTGGTTACAGACCCGATAGGTAAAACGTCGGGCGGTCTTATGTTGATTATGGGCCGTGAAGTCAGATTCGCAAATAGAAAAGTCAGGTGTCAGAGATGTACCGAATTCTCTCCTTACTACCGATTTAGTAAGATATCGGAGCTAGAAAAGTTCAGAAATCACATGGGGAGTGGGAAGTCCTCTTAAGACATTTCGATTACGAATAAGTCTATCAGGTACCACACTTGGATGACAGACTTGGACTGGGCAAATATATTACAATCTTCACGCTATTACAACATCATTGGTTGAAACTCGTTGCATTTTAACTCAGGGCCACTCTATGCATGGCACTGGCAGCGTAAAAAAAATCAACACTTAACGACATGCACCTTGCCGATCTTTAAAATGTTACATGCGTTGTTACAAAAGTTTGCTCTAAATATTCAGCTTTCCGCTTGTGAGTATTTGGTGGCTCTATGCTGTGAGCTTGACCCGCAATCACACAACACCAAGAACTAAATATACTACTGCTACACGTTCGGTAGTCAGGGAATGATGCATCTTCAACCATTCAATGAAATTGATATAAAGAATACATCGTTGTCTAATGTAAAAAATCTAGCAGGCGTACGGGATCCATCTTGATTTGATATGTCTATTGTATCATAAAACCCAAATCTTTGCGATCGGGGTGTTGGCTATACCGTACAACTTGTTTATGGGGTATTGTAATATCGGTAGCAAGTATAGAAACCACTGTAGAAATGGTGTGAGCGCGAGGTTCACGTTCGCGTTCTGTGTGTAAACATCAGAAAATCAGAGGTTCACATTCGCAAACGAACCTTGATAGGTTCTGCACTGTGTACTTTTTTCAAATATTACAATGTTTCACACCACGTTATGATAACATCCTTGGTTGAAATTCTTCGCATTTCAACCTTGAGCCACTCTATGCATGGTGCTGGCAGCATAAAAAATGAACAGTAAACGAGCATGCACCTTGCCAATCTCAAAAGATTTACTTGCCTCGTTATCAGTTTGCACGAAATATCCAGCTTTCCGTATGTGAATATTTATTGACTCTCTGCCATGAGCTTGACCCGCAATCACCCAATCTCAAGAGTGAAATGAGTTCGATCATTCGATTGCTCCAGTTAATACATTTGGCGTCGTTTAAAAAGTCAGCGTTGTGGCATAATGTGAACAGAGTCGTCTCTAGGTATCGTATGCAATGTTCATTAATATATCACTTCGCTGAAATGTAGAGTTGGAATTAGCAATATGACGTCATAAGTTCACGTTCGCGTTCACACCATCCCTAGAAACCAGTTTCACACTCTGTTCAAGATCAATGTAGCAGTAGTCAGACGCCGAATACAATGTCCGGTCTGGCCTAGACCGTTAAGGCGTAAGCTTATATTTCCCCTCACCGAAATGTTGCGGGATGATTAGAGCATTTGATTACTACGGTTGATACGTTTGGCGACGTTAAAAAAGTCATTTCGCGTGTATTTCAGAATTGTAGCAGGTATCGTGTACAATGTACGATTGTACGTTAATATGTCGTTTCACTGAAATCTGAAATGTAGGGTTGAAATTTGCAAGATGACGTGACGTCATAGGTTCACGTTCGAGTTCACACAGAACCTTTCAAAAAAGGCTCGCGTTTACACGAACCTGAACCTTTCAAGGCACACCGAACATGCGTTTCTTTGTGCTACAAGTTTTGGCTGTTGTGGCACTACCGGGAGGTTTCAAGGCTTCCACAGTGGGAAGACAGTATCGAAACGATAACATTTTTTTGACAAGATGTAGCTATCTTATAGGGCAGTGGTTCCCAAACGGTGGGGAATTCCCCACTGGTGGGGAATTCAATGGTTTCTGGTGGGGAATAGACGCATTTGTTCAAAATTATATACAGGACAGTCTACATATTCACGGAGACACATGCGCAATTACCGTTACCAGTTAACTGCTCTGGAATACCAAAAACTTCAATATATATACAATTTGCATATCTGTATAATTGTTTAATTGTCCATAGGCGGCTGAATGGCTGGCGCCGAAGGTTCCTGTCCTGGCGATCTGAACCCCACAGGACAAATGCCATCCCGCAGGGAAAATTATTTGCCAGTAAAGCAATACCAATTAGAAATTGTGTGTGCCTTCTAGTTTTGGCGATTTCCATATCTTTAGACATAGCAGATACAGGAGGTCCCGAAATAGCATCCATAATGTAACGAAGTCAATATACCAACGAGTCCGCCGAAGATGTTTAATTCTTATTTAGGGGTCCTACCTTTTCAACACACCTCACTCAGCTATACCGGTAAATCTGATTACGTGAGCAGAGAGGGGATAAAAATGAACAGCAAAATATATGCGATTCCCGATCATATTGACCGATTCAAACATGATATACATAATTTTTTCGCGCTTTGCGCGTTTAGTCGAAATAAGCCAATGCACTTAACATAGGGTTGCCATACGTCCGGAATTTCCCGGACATGTCCGGAATTTCACTGTTCCAAGTAGCGTCCGGGAGGAATTTCTAAAATATGCCAAATGTCCGGAATTTTGAAGACTTGACGTATAGGATCATATTTTTTTCGTAAACAGCATAAAAACAATATTTTTGGGGAATAGTTATGCTGATGCATGATATTTTTCTTCGCGCTGCGCGCGATTTGCTCTCACATTTATTGATTTTAAAATGGAGACTACCACCCTCGCAAAAACTGCAATAAAATATAAATAAAAACAACCTTCATTTACTGGAATAAGCCTAATTGTAATCGCAATTATAGACGAACGGTATATTCCTAGAGATCGGTAAGGCCATTTAAATGCTTTATTCAAAGATAGTGGTTCCAAACGGGGGGAGGGTCGTTTGCCTTTATTTTGGGGTTTGCGAATATGTTGAACGTAATCAGCTTCCAAAATAGCCCGTGAGTAAGTCCGGGCAAAGGTGCTGACTTCTTTTAGTAAAAAGCTCGTCAAATTTTGATCTCGGCCACGGAACATTGTAATATTGGAGATGGAGTCGCGATCATAAAAGGTTGGACCACTGGACGCGACCACTGGATGTGGGGTGTTTATAAATCACCGTGGTGCGCACCGGCATAAGGCTGATAAGCAATCTTATCGATGTGCAATTACGCTCCCTGTATTTTCGAACTCATCATCCTCCACCCGCTGTACCGCTGACTCTGATCATGTGGGCGGAGAGTAGTATTTAAATAGTAATATATGGAACAACCAATATTATTGATAGAATTCATTCAAATAATTTAACGACCAGATGCATATAGAAACCTTATTCATATAGCGAGCACCCCCTACCCCCAAAATTTGCATCGATTACCCTATAGTGCGTGGGCTCAAAATCATTGTTTATTTGGGCGGGAATAGGGGCTGAAAACATGTGCTTTCGGTCCCGGTTACACAACGCACAGCCACATACTCCTGAACCGGATCGTTACCACCTCTGGTCCATGCGCAAAGCTTTGGTATTGTGACGTCATAACTCATTTTTAAAATCCACTAGTGGGCGCTAAAGAGTGTCCGGAATTTGGGTTGCAGAAATATGGTAACCCTAACTTAACAGTAGATAGTAGCTGATAAGTAGCGGGGAAAAAGCATATACTGTCTTGGTGGGGAATGAAGGTCCGGAATAAATCTGAAGTGGGGAATGAAGACAAAAAGGTTGGGAACCACTGTTATAGGGGGAGGAAGCGTATAATTTCGACGCTAGAGAATATCGACCTCATGACTCCACTCGAATCAATTATATTGATATTAGATTATGGACATAACGAAGCCTCTCCGAAGAGTATAGTTGAATGAATCTATTGAATTTAACTTTGAATTGTTCATATTAAACGCAAATCAACGGTCATTGATCTCAAATGGCGGACAAAGGAGAATATTGTGGAATACTGCTGTGGAATATTGTATAATCGCAGAGTCCGATATTATAATAAGCGCATTGCCGGTACAGCGAAAGCACATATCCTTTTTCATCGCTATATAAAGTGTTACAACTAATTTCGGTAACGTTCTGCATCGTGCATTTTGATTCCCACGATGGGAGAAAGCAGACTCTCTTGCTGGTCGTGTACCACAGCGCCAAACCGCGGAATGGATTATCACGGCCGTTTGTGGCTCATGGACTGATGAACAACAAATCCAGTTTGCTTCAGGCAAAACATGCGCCATGCACGATTCCCCACTGACGAACCGAAAAGGGTGTCTATCCAGAAAAATCAAGTGCGCTATATCAAAATCAAGGCAAATTATTCGGTATTTTTCTACAAGCTAACCACGTCGCAACATCCCAGCATAATCTGAAATCAGTAATGTTCCAACCCTGCAAATTCTTCGCTATCTTTCTACGAATATAACCAACCACGTTACAACTAACTCAGCTACTTCGACGCAATCCCTGTTGGCGGATAGTCGACGACGGGAGATCATCACAATCCGCATATTTTCAGCCGGAAGTCACGCTCATATTGATTTGTGAATGCGGGAATCAAATTTGCTGCGCGAAATCATTAACCAACGATGGGATTACCTCTGGCATCGAATGACGCGCGGGCCATTTGTGATGGATCTTTGCGAGCCCCACACGACCTGAACCTCTAGCGGTGGTTCGCAGTTGCAAGTTTGTGGCTGCGTTCGTTTGAAATTGTTTTCTGGGTGGTTCTCGAGCGCAGCATCTATTTAGAACAGATTTTTCCACAAAAAAAATCGACCAGGTTTAAGAATTTGTCAATATATACGAATTTTAGCGCGGTTCCGTGTAATTCTCAGTTAAGATCGTCCCTGTAATGTAGGTTTCGGTACATGAGAACGCACACCCCACGCACAGAACTACAACTCGGCACCAAAATACCCTTTTTTACCCTTGCTGCATGCCCGAGTAGTCATGCTGCATGCCTGGGTGGTCATGCCACACGTAGTTCCAAGGTCAGGCGGTTACAATTGAACTTATAGTGTGGCACGTTTGAGCTAACCTCAGGCGGGCTAAGAGAAGTGACTAAAACACTAGATTCACTATAAAATGTGCCTATGCTGACCAACTAACAAAATTTATTTAACAACTGGACTATTTCTTTCGCAGTTCGCGCAATTCCGCTACATGTGTTCGTAGTTGTTATGCGGGGATCGATATCTAATTTTATCAATATGATTCTGCCGCGCTGTGTTCGCATATGTTCGGCTCGCGGTTTAATCGCGTTATTTATATCTGCCCCACTAATCGAAAACGTTGCGCCACCCCGGGTAGAAATATAGTAATTTCGCATGAATATAAATAGACGAAACGCCAGGTCCTTTGATCGCCGCGCCCTCGACAATACGCTAACATTCCTAACAACAACATTGATACTATGGCAAATAACAAGAACCGCAGACTTCCGATTACTTGACAGATAAACTGTCACGGTATACTTGATGAGTATGGAATCTTCAAATAGTCCGGCGTGCACCAGTGCCGGACGCGGAATTTAGTTTTGGCGCGAAACGAAACGGTTTTGACAATGTCCGATCGGATCGGTGATGTATTATTCCGCGACCGAAAAACTCAAATAACTCCGCTTCTACGGGCTGGAATTGAGTCAAATTTGTTTTGCATCGTTTTTGAAGGCAGCGCAACAATTTCATGGGGTTGACATTTTTTTTTGCATTTTTGAGTGAATTCAAAATTTTCAACCGGTACGAAATCCGCGATTATTGGTTGGAATGAATTTAAATTTGGCGTGCGTCGTATTTTGAGGCAACTCAACGATTTAATGACGTAGATAGCAAGATTCAGGAAAAAAAGTTTTTTGAACAGCCCTTGTACACTGTACAGCAGGGGTTCTCAACTTTCCTTGCGTAACGGGCCGCATTTTAACAGCAAAAAGCGCTGCGGGCCGCAGAACATTATTATCGTATATTTGTGGACTATACTATTATATTTAGGCTAATATAGCCTATATTTACCAGTCGTGTATGGGCATTTTGTTTGTATGCATTCTACAGCATAATGGACAGCGTTCGTAAGCTTTCAGTTGCTGTTTCTAGTGAGATTGTTGCGTAAATCCCTTCATGAAGCGTGCATTGCATTCGTTCCCAAGTCGGTATGTGCACCTTCAAACCCTTGCACCAGAGAACTGAACTCTCTGTTTCAATGCGTGAGCGAGCAAGTATAAAACTACGGTAACTGTTTCTTTACAGAGGCCATTGTCACTTTAGGCTCTCTGTGATATGAGAAGAAGTCTCACGTCCGGGGAAATTTCTGAGCAAACCAATCAACCATTCTCCTTTCCTTCCATGGCTGATGCCCTGCACCAATAGTTACAGAAGTCAGCTTTGTTAAGTTGATGTTGTTTGCTAGTCCCATCTCCCCACGTTTGCCCAGCCAGCATTACGTCTACAAATATATCCACTCTGATAGAATACCCCAATACAATTAGCGTTGCAATGTCCGTAGATTTTGTCCAATGCTAGGTTAAAGTAGTCTGCGGGGCAACGTGTTTCAAAACATGCGACAAAAGATTAACTGACATTGCTGTTACCATTCTTGTCACGGTTGAATCAGACAACTGCAGCTTCGAAATTTGTTAGGTGAAGTTGTCCTTGCTGCTAAACTCCGGAAACAGCGGAGATTCGCACAGTATAGTAACGTTTTGTTGGAGAAACACCTTTTTTAACAGATTTCATGGGTTTAGCGATATACCAAGCAATTTTGAATCATGCGTTTTTAACGTCGTCGGCAATCTCAACAATGCCTCAAAATATGGATTGCTCAGCCTGAGACCTAGCTAGCAACGTTTTTTTCTAAGATCAGGTGATATGTGTAACTCGAGATGGACTGTCCGAAGACCTATTCAGAACAATAAGAATCTAAACTCGACCATATATCGAGAAACCAGAAAACATTGAAGAATGAGAATAAATCAAACGAAACAGAGACAGAGCGATAAGAGAGCTTTAGTGGCTAAATTGATACCGTATGCACCAATACTGTGCCGGTAGTAATTGCGATCATATTGAAAGATCTCGCGGGCCACAGAAAAAGCGTCTGCGGGCCGCATGCGGCCCGCGGGCCGCGGGTTGAGAACCCCTGCTGTACAGTGTACACTGTACAGTACTGTACGACGTACGTGTACGACTGTACGAGTGTACGTACGTGTACACTGTACACGGTACAGTACATATTACACGAAATTAGATTATGCATCTTACTTAACCGTCCTAGGCTCCTAATATTGTCATTAACCGACAAAAATGTTTTAGTCTGTGTGATATTTCTCGGCGCCATCTTTCGGTGCTGGATTACTTGTGGCTCGCGCTGGATGTTTATGTAGGCTATACCCGCTGGCCGTTGCAGTCGCAAGAACTTTGCATATGCGCATGTAATACGGCTCGAGTATAATCCCACACGTAAATGATTCCGCTTCGTGGCATGAGCCATGAATTTCTGATCACGATTTGTCTCAGACGCAGAATAAAAGCTAGCAGGGAGCATATTGCTTTTGCGTTCACATAGTCAAATTTGAAATTTGGACGGGCCCACTACCAATGATTTTTGGCGCCGACAAAATGTCCTTGTTGTAAACGGGGTCGAGTGGACGAAGAAAAAACCTTGTGCTTTAATCAGGTAATGTTTAAACGTGTTTCTAATGCTGATATAGTTAATAGGAAAACCTTCCCGGGTGACTTCTTTAGTAGGCGAACCTGATATGGCTATGATTGACACAAAATCTTTGCGTGGGTTGCGGGTACATTCGTAACCTAAGCATAGCAATAACCCAAATTCGCATCGCGAAAATTGCTACATTGTCGCTCGCATTCCGAAATATGTTTGAAATATAATTCTTCACTTCAAACATAATTTCACTCGTGAAAGTGAAAGCATTTCGAAAATTAAAGTGTCACGTTTTTCAACAAACCAACACGCAATCAGAACTTGAAATTGGCCGCGTTTCCCAAACGTATATAGTCCATGATAATTTTTAACCCGCATACGCCTGCCAATTAAAATGATTTTGAAATGAATATAAGCCGAACAATCAAGGAGAACAAGTAATACAGCGGTGTCGCCATATTGACATAAAGTACGATTTCTTTGACTTGATCATATAACTTAGCGCTGGCGATCCGCCTATTCGATGTACGCCCCTAATCAACCGCTATTGCTTTCTATAACGGATATAATCAATTAACATCCACTCGCAAAATTGGCACGGAGGCTTCGAACATTTCCGTGGCTATAATTTGGCGAATGCTACCTTTCTCTATCATGCGATGGACGAATAACGGTCGGGCCACAAGAACGTAAATTTGGTGGTTTCCCACGAACCGCCGTTCTAGTTTGGCGTAGCGGTCAAAAGCAGACTACTGCTCGATTCACAGTGCGAATGTGCAGCAGCGAATGCAATAGGCATAGTAAATCCGAAATTTACACGCTCTTGCTTTCGATAAATTCATCAGGCAGGAATTATCTATAATTCAACACGCTCGCACTGGTATTAGATTTATATTTACAATGCTGCAGCCATTTTTGGCGCGGTACGAAGTTGGCTGGAGGCCTTTGAGCAGTAAGCACTGAAAACTGAAACAGTGACGAACTGACGATATGCGCTTTAAACCGGGCTCCCGAGAGAAAATGCGTACTGGCGTCGCCAACACTTTAAAGATTAACAGGCGAAATATGCGTGCCACAATCCTTCGTTCCGAATTGCGGCCTACGTATCGACGATTCCTTATCGTAAAAACAAACGACAATGGGCCTCGGGCGAAGAATACATCGTTTATTATCAGAATATATTGTCTGGGGCGGCGTAATGGCGTCTTGGAAAGAGGTCATGTAAATAAGCAGCACGGCGACCTCGATTTATACAATAGTTAGCCAAACGCCAATGTATGCCAGTACCCAGCGTCTCATGCGAAAACACGGCACCTAAAATAGCCACCGATGAGTAGGGCTGGGCACAATGATTCGAGTACTCGAATCTGAATCGAGTATTAATTGTAATGATTCGAGTCGAGTAGTAAAAGCATTGAAATTTTACGCTCCTCGGCACTGGAAGTTAATTTTGCAACGAGAATAATAGTTTTGACAGTAATTTCACTATTGAAGCCTTGAAACCTTGATTGGCCGTATCGTAGCATACGAAACATATAGTACAAAGCTACGAACGTTACTGGAACTAGCACATTTTCGAAGTCATGATCGTCGCACAACATTGTCACCAAGTCCCATAAAATCGGTATGGTCGAAAAAATACCAAAGTATCTTTAATATGATGGATAACAGGCATTTTATTCTTTGTGGTGGCATAAATGGTACATATTTGAACTTTAACATATCACGTTCCGCTATGACGTCATAATGAGTGATACTCGATTACTCGACTCGACTCGAAGCATATTACGTGATTCAGAATCGAATCAGTCAGGTGCTCGATTTTGCCCAGCCCTACCGATGAGCGAAGGAAAAGACAAAAAAGCGTAATTTGTTGCTATTTTAAACCAACGTACGTGCATAAATTACAGTAGCTCTAAGATAATGCCAATCGTTGCGTGCCATAACCGCCAACACATCCGATAACTGTAATTTATTTCTGACGTACATCCGAGGATATGAGATGAATAAACTCAAAATCCAAGCTACTCAGTAGGCCTACTCATCATTTAGCACAGGGACCGGCAGCATACGGCCCGCGACGTGATTTTGAGCGGCCCGCAGAGAGTTTTCGGTCGTACATGTTAATGCGGCCAACGGACGCAGTCTGCCGCAATCCTCAACTTAATGAATTGATATCTTGGTAAATTTGGTAAATATCCCAATCCCTTGTTCGTATACAATGCATTGTACCTGGGGCGCGCAACATAAGGCCCGCTGTCACAATCTGCTGCAATTCTCCACTACTAGCTCAATACGTCAAATTATAGTGAATGTACCTTATTCATTCTTTTTTCGGACACAAATGATAGCAATTTTTAGTTATTCTTTTGTTCTTTTGTTTTATCCGAGTGCGTCATGCAGCCAGAGTTCAAAGAACCAGTTCACATCTTTGATCGACCCCAGATGTCTTATTGACTTCAGCAGCTACTGAAATACATTACATTAATAAATTCATTGAATACTGTTTTGGTTTCTATGCTTCAAACTTAAAATTTATATGAAATACGTTTAATATTTGTATAGGTGGATCAATACACGCTTAATGTATCGATTCAGGAATCTGTTCCGCCAAGTACTTCATTTCCCCATATTCTCACGACAGGAAAAGTTGCCCGCCCCCTGATTTTGCACTAAAGTTATTGCCGATTCGCATTTTGTTACGGCATATATCTAACCAACGGCAAGCCGCGAACATATGTTGCGATCATTATGTGCTTTCTTCCAAGATGCTAAAATGATGTTGCAAACCCCAAAACTCATGATGACGTCAGACTGCAGAGGCAAACTCGGAGAGTCCAACTTAGAGTAGGCCTATCCCATGACGAATGGAATGAAAGCTGTATTATTTGTTTTCAGCAGTTTCCATGTTACCTAACTACGAGTAGGCTACCTAATCACTTGCGCATCGTACAAAACCGTTTTTGCTCCGAGGCCCGGTTTCAAAATGAGTTTTTTTTTAAAGTAACGGTCTTCAAAGAATGCAAATGTGCAACATAGAAAATTTACCACAGGTCATACACTATATAAGGTCAGTAGAGGGTGTCCATTGTCCAAACGCCCGTGTCCAGTGAGAGAGCAGCACAAATGTTTTGATGGAAGATATTAACCTGATCAGTAGGGCGATTTTGTCAGAATAAGACAAAATTTTGTCAAAATTGTAGCGTTAGGTCAAAAATTGTCAATATTGTTTACAACCTGGATTTCGTTTATCGTAGATGTTTGCACTGTCGGTAAACTTATCATTTGACATTTTACAGCTTATAGCCTACTTTATATAGGCCTGCGAGCCTGCCATTGTAGACGGCCCGTTATATGCTCATGCTCATTGTGAATAGGGCTGGGCAAAATCGAGTACCTGAGTGATTCGATTCTGAATCACGTAATATGCTTCGAGTCGAGTCGAGTAATCGAGTATCACTCATTATGACGTCACAAAACCATAATGCCTGTTATCCGTCACATTAAGGATACTTTGGTATTTTTCGACCGTACCGAGTTCCTTGCACTTCTTGACAATCTTGTGCGATAATCATGACTTCGGAAATGTGTTTTGTCCAGTAACGTTCGTTGCTTTGTACTATGTCTGGTATGCTGCGACACGACCAATCGAGGTTTCCAGGCTTTCTCGGTGGAAAATAGTATCAAAGCTATAATTCTCGTTGATAAATTAACTGTCAGTTGCGAGGAGTGTATAATTTCAGTACTCGAAAAAATCGTATTTTACTACTCGACTCGAATCATTAAAATTGATACTCGATTCAGATTCGAGTACTCGAATCATTGTGCCCAGCCCTAATTGTGAACGATAAACGGCCGCATCCGGCCCGCCACGGCCAGACCATTTCGTCCGGCCCGCTAAGCTATTTTGAAAAATGGCGGTATTATCCGGCACATTTTTTACAAATGTTGAGATTTTTTGTACGAAATATCATCATCACATTATCCCTCAAGATAGCGAATGCCGAGTATATGTTCAATTGTTCGTAGGTCACATTATGAGCATCCGACAGTGGTGTTGTGGTTTCACTCTAGTCACCATCAGCAAGGAAAAGCCGTCATTCGCGTCCAATTCCGAGAAGGCAAAATATGCACACTCAATTCCGAGTTTTACGGAAAATGGACCAAAATGAAGTTGCTCACAGCAGTGAAACCGCCATAGTGAAAAACCGGTATTTGCAGGTTACATGGAGGATATAATTGTTACACTAAAATAGAATTCAAATATCTGTGGACGCACTCCCAATTTCGCTTATGACTTAACAGAACCTCTGCATACGGAGAAACCAGAATCGCGAAATAATATTAATGAACCAGCTTCAATATATCTCTCGTATTCCTCATAACGCATACAGATGAGGTATATCGTCCTTACAACTTATTTTTTCGCAGTTTATATTACCATATGCAACCAGCCATATACTTAATTTTGGTGATTCCATTGTTCGCTAATAAAGGTGTTGATAGAGTAGAACCCTATGATCCGCTATAACGTGATATATTATTGTGTAGGCCTAATAATTGAGTATTCAAAACAAAAACAAGGGTATGGAATTTCAATCATTTGAATGGTCCGGCCCGCGAACCATCAGAAGGTTTGAATCCAGCCCGCGACGCAATTTGAGTTTGACACCCCTGGTCTTCGCCATACCGGACAATATATTCGGAGTCTGAGTATTGTTGCGTTGATATTGAGCAGAGTGTGAAACGGAATTCTATACTTGCTACCGATATTACCCCAGTTATACAGCAGTAGCCAACACCCCGATCGCACGGATTTGGTTTTCATGATACAATTAAAATATCAAATCATGATGGACCCCCCTACGCCTGATAGATTTTTTTACATTAGGCAACGATATCAATTTCATTGATTGGCTGAACAAGCATCATTCACTGACTGCCTACATGTAGCGTATTTCGCTCTTGATGTTGCGTGATTGCTGGTCAAGCACACACCAGAGAGTCACAAAATATTCAGAAAAGGAAAGCTGGATATTGCGAGTAATCTTTTGTGACAAAGCAAGTAACAATTTTGAGAATGTCAAGATGCATGCTCGATAAGTGCTGCCTTTTTATGCTGCCAGCACCTTGCATAGTATGGCCCGCAATTGAAATGCAATAAATTTCAACCAAAGATGTTATAATGACGTGTAAACTTGTAATACATGAAAAAGGTTCACAGTGCAGAACCTATCAAGGTTCGTTTCTGAACACGAACCTCTAGATTTCTGAGGTTCACACACAGAACGCGAACGTGAACCTCACGTTCACACCATAGTGTCCTATATGGTGCCGACACAGCCAAATCTCACGCCTCAGTGAAATTGTATCACGTCACAATTTCCATTTGGCTACAGGCAATTTGACGGTCATTTTTGACCGGCTTGCCGAGCATTAAATTTGGTAAAACGGGTATCAATCGAAACCTGACTCTCCACTGATTACGAAAATATAAATTTTATTCCGTTCGTGGCCCTGGAACTCCCACAATCAGCCTCGAATTTTTCATTGTTATGGGGATTGTCATCGGGACGCAACAATGCTGTCTGGCGAAACGAGAGAGTAGCTCAAGAGAAAAAGAACCAGACACCATTATTGCGTCCCAATGCCAATCTCCATAATAATGAAAAAATCGAGGCTGATAGTGGGAGTTCCAGGGACACGAGAGGAATAAAATTTATATTTTCGTAATCAGTGCAGAGTCAGCTTTCGATTGATACCCGTTTTACCAAATTTAATGCTCGTCAAGCCGGTCAAAAATGACCGTCAAATTGCCCGTAGCCAAATGGAAATTGTGACGTGATACAATTTCACTGAGGCGTGAGATTTGGCTGTGTCGACACCATATAGGACACTATGTTCACACCATCCCTGCCTAGGCGACATTGTCAGAATGAAGCAACATGGTGTGTCCCCAGCAGTGTACGCGCAACTTGAGTGTAGCCAGCCAACAACTGCTGCTGCTGCTGAACGTTCTTTCTCCATTCTTAGCAAGCTTAGTAAGGACAGACACTTTCTACTCCGTAACGTAGCTAAGTATCTATCGTTGAACTACAACCATAATGCATGGCGTTACTGCTGGAATTCTTCATAGTTCAGATTTTGGGTTTTATTCAGATTTTTCATGTAAAAATTTACATGTTTCAAGTCAAAACTGTATTTTTTCAGGCCAAACTACTTCGTAAGGACAGTCAGTTCCAACCAGAAATGAAAACAAGTAGTACAATTCTCACATTATTTGGGGAAAACACCTAATTTACTTACATAGGGCCAAAATTAAATTTTTTAAGGTCAACAAATTTCAAAATTTTGAGTTCCCAGTTCAAAATCTTTCCTTTTTAAGTAAATAAAAAATCGCCCTACTGATCAGCATTCTTGAACACTACCATGAACCTTCACTGAACCTGCAAAAGTATACGAAATTTTCGTGGACCAGCAACCAACTTCTCGAGGACTACAGGTTGCCATCACTATTTTGAAGAGCTGGATTCAGCTTCGCCAAGTTTCACCGCACGCACCGCGTATTTCATTGATGTTTTGTTTCTGAATACATGAATTTCTAGGTCCAAACAGAATCCATGATTCTGTAGTAATGACGAACACGGCCACGAATAATAAACGAGGATTCGTATTTAGACTGAT
This sequence comes from Botryllus schlosseri, assembly GCF_051294905.1. Taxonomy (NCBI): domain Eukaryota; kingdom Metazoa; phylum Chordata; class Ascidiacea; order Stolidobranchia; family Styelidae; genus Botryllus; species Botryllus schlosseri. Next base: position 17,098,283 of record NC_137245.1, on the reverse strand, counting down.
ACAGTGATGCCAGATTACGGATGATACAGCTGTCTAGTTTCTAGATACCATGCGAAAGACAGGGGTTAGGTGTTGTACGCACACAGTAATTTTTTGGATTCCTACGCCGCAGTGAACTGCTTGACTGTCAAGATCGTCTGCATACACAAAGTTATTTTTACTTTTCGTGGCTGCGCATGAGATCCCTTGGCATTGACCCCTTTACAGGTGAAATCATTGAATTTTTGCATCGTAATATGGCACATCGGACTGTACCAATGATTGTACACTGTACAGTTTAGTTCAGCGGTTCGCAAAGTGGGGGACAGCGCCCCTCCTAGGAGCGTTCGCGAGCACGAAGGGGGCGCTGGCCACGAAACTGGCGATTGGGGGGCGTCGGCTATAAAAATGGGCGGTGAGAGCAAATGGGGCGGTGTAGGTTTAGAGTACAACGTGTAACTGTTGAGTAGTGTTGAAATGATTGATGTGTAAAGCAGTCGAATACTCGGTAAAAATGCAAAATCGATTCAGTCAAGGTAACTTGGGGTTGTAGGTCTATTCAAGCATCTGTACCAAAAAGTTCATTGTTCTGTTGTGTCATGGGTGTATTTTCACACCAGCAAACCAAGGGTGCTACATGGGTGAAAATACACATCCTTTTGGCTAAGAATGCACCTTTATCCGTCTTGGACGCGTAGCCAGCAAAAAAATAAGGGGGGAGAGGGGAGATAAAAGGGGGGTTTCCATTTTTTCTAATTTACTCATATAGGGTTAAGTACATGAGTAAATGCCGATTTTACATTCTCCTCGTGTTGACGAGCATACGCGTATGATAAGCTTGCCAACGAGTCCGGAAGTGCTGTCAATTAGCGAGTCCCTGATCTCTCGTGAGCAATTAAATACGCGCTCTTCTCAGCGCGTATTAGGTAGCCTCGGCGACGATTTGCGTAAGTCAAAATGTCCGAGTTGTTATGGAATCTGTCTTATATGACACCGATTTCAGGTGGTGTCATTTTTAAAACTCAAGCCTTGACACACATCTTCTGATGACTATGTGTCAGTCTTAGCGAAAATCAATTACGCACGCAGGCACGTACATGTTTGCGGAAATTCGATGTCACTCTTCAATCACAATCGCTAATCATTGTCTCCAAGGCATCGAAAAATAGGAGCCAAAGCATGCTAGCCCCGAGCCGCGATAGTTAGGCCAGCGATGATATCTTCCGTACCAGGCCTATTGCAGATGCGATCGTGTAGGCCAGCGATGATATCGTGCGCACCAGATCAATGCAATGCGATTGCGCAGGCAAGCGATGGTATAGTGCGCACCGGGCCTTTCGCGTTAATCAGGCCAGCGACGATTGCCGAGCGCGCGGCTATCAATGACATAAGTTCGCCATCATCTCAGCGGGGGATCGCGACCCCCGAACCCCGTGGCTGCGCGACTGATTCGTCTCATTAATATATACCTGTCATTAATACAGAACGACTTTCGTTTTATTATTTAGGCGTGGTGAAGAAGTGGGTCGGGGTGCGCTGGTACATTATTGGTTGTTCAGGGGGCGGTAGCTCAAAAAAGTTCGAGAAACACTAAGTCGACCATATCCACCAAACTAAGCGATCAATTTCTTGTAAAAAAAACGGATTGACTAGCCATATCGTCAAGCTCAACCCAAGGGCATATCAAAAATGTCGCTGAGATAGGTCGTTACAGGCCCTGCTTTCGCTCGACAGATCGCCGTCTTCACCGGAGGGTATCTGAATGCCTCGGAGTGTAATACGGCGACGAAGCCAAGATCCGATGGATATTATCGGGAGTGGGTGGGGGCAGTTGAAGTTGCACCCACGCACCTTGCATAAAGAACCAGTCAGGCATATCGTATTTGTGGTTTTGAAATTATATGGTACAAAATGTGACAGGATAGCGCCATTCCATGTGCAGTGTGCCTGTGCACATTTCATCTGCACCAACACATTAATTCGTACAGAATGTATTTGGTGACTTAAAAGTGACTCGAAATCCGTAAATTCGAGTCGACTTGGTGCGACTCGGGCCAATTAATAAATTTGCGTGACTCGATACATAAATTTTGAAAATACTTGGCTCGAGTCAAAATTTGCATCGACTCGAGTCAATTGTGGCACTACGGAGTTCCCGAGACTGTAGTATGCCCAGTAAGTCTTGTATCGCAAATAGAATTAGGAGAATGCAAATTTTGTAGTAAGCCGGTCAGAGTAACATATTACTACATCAGGTATTGTTGACCATGACAGCTGAAAGGGTACTAGAATAGCGCGTTGAGCTAATCAGACCTTCTGATTTCATTTCGACACCTTTAAGAATAACCTGAATTCTCGTACCTACATCTCGCATCCCGGGCTCAGAACCACTGGCATTGGCACTGTGAGCACCGTCTTACAAAAGCCTACAGGTCTCCCGAATAATACCATCGACTAGTGTAAGACGGTTAAAGTAGTCAATAAACCGGACAACAAGCATTGAAACCGTGGGCATCGACCTAACTCGCCATTTGCAAACGTTATTTGATCTCATCTGACGACTTATATTACACAAAACTACCGTCCAGGCGGCCATACTCACTTCTATTGGTCCATTAGTCGAGGAATCATGAGAAGAATATGAATCTATCCACATGCAGGACAATTATATTCGACCGCCCTAATCGATTGCGGAATAACTAATCAGTGACGTGTCTAATCCTATATACCCTGTGCAAGGGAAGGATATAGCATTGGACATGACAATCAATGGGATTTAGAAAATAACGAACCTGGTCAGGTGACGCGTCATTTAATATCATGATGAATACTCGATGCCAGCCACAGTCGAATTGGGGGAAGGCTCAGTAGGGATAAAGCTCAAGCGAGTATAGGTATGCTGTATAATCGAATCGGTGATCAATGCGCAGAATTGCAAATTGGGATTTCGAATCTATCGCAGTCGGACTACGTCAAGAGAGGAGTAGCTCAAGTCGCACCAACTTCACATTCATTCGCCGCCTCACAGTAAGTGCATAAGTGATATGATAAAAATGTGAATGCGTGAATACTAATTTTGCATACTGTTCATTGTCAAGCGAAAAGTAGCTTTTGAACGCCTTCAGCTAAGACAGGGGCGGGCAACTTCTCCAAGCGGCGGGCCGGATATACGAAAATTAAGTACTTGGCGGGCCGGATTGCTGAATCGATACATTATTCGCCCATTTATCCACATATACAAGGAATAAATTGTATTTAATGAATGTATTTTAACGACAGCAATGCAACTTCAAAGCCATTTCTCGCCAATATTGACGAAGACAATGTTGATTTGAGAACAGCATTGTCATACAGCAGGGGTGGCCAACCTTTCTGCCAGTCACGGCCGCATTTCGACTACTCATGTAGCCTACGGCCGCATTCCAGGGCATAGTCGTAATGAACTAGCAGGACGCCAAATACTCATGTTACAGTGTCCATGTCCATTTCCGGTGAACTCCGTATTAATCTATTTTATAATGTAGGCTGTTCATAATCGCGCCAAGCGCGCAAACTTTTTCAGATCTAGTCATCAATTTCGTCAATAAAATTAGTTTTACATATTATTTCTCCGCCCATGTGATCAGATTGATGGAGGGCTGTTTTCGAAAATGTAGGGCTGGTTGTGAAGGATGATGCATCTTCGGGCTGGCCAATTATTATTAGTCACTTTGCTGCAGGCTGTTCTTTGCATTTCTCGACCTCCCGTCAGGATTGTGATAGTGAGGAGCACACGATTCGCACACGATTCCGAGTTGGTATTTCTTTATGAGGCGCATCATTTGCCTCTGCTGTTCGCAACTGTGCTGTGGGCAACTGTACTGATTGCAAAGTGCGCAACTATATTAACATCGAAAAATGAAGTCGCATTGAATCGCGCCCTGCGCGAAGAAAATTTCAAGAATAATCAAAATCTTTCAAGAAATCGGGAGTCAATTCGTAAATTCAAATTCCATGTCGACGGCCACTAATACATACTAATTGAATTACGTGTCCACGGCCGCACAATTGCTTCTACGGCGGCAGGTTGGCCAACCCTGTCATATAGGCACCACCATGTCTGCTTCTCTCTTATCAATCAACACACGGTGCAATCCTTCATTAAGATTTCAAGGCGTTCAATAAGCCCGGTACTTCAAATTTACCAAGATATCAATGCGTTAGGGTTTAGTAGGTGACGAGATAGCGTAGTTGCTAAACTGTGTGGCCTATCTATCTCGATATTGAATTCATGCGGGCCGCGGCCTCGAAATTTGAAAGTGGCCCACGACGCGTTTTCAGTTGGCCACACCTCGCATAAGCGGTGTCTTACAAAAGCCTAGAAGTGTGCGCCGTGCTACAAGTCGGTGGCTACGGAATCAAAAATAAGAAATATCGGCCTGGTGTAAATGACCATTGTCGTCGACAGACACCATGATCACCACAAATGACATTAGGGTTCAGTAGGCGTACATCGTAAATGCCGATAATGCAAGTCTTCTCGCTTAGACGAACTTACGCGTAGGCTCCACCCTCGCTCGCTGCGCATACATGTGTATAATAACATACAGTCATTAATATTTGATGTATGTAAGTAAGTAGTCGTGAATTTCGGAAGACTGGGGCCGGCGGGCCACATTATCATGTAAGACGAAAAACTGTCCGCGGGCCGGACAAAATCCCTTCGCGGGCCGTATGTTGCCCACCCCTGAGCTAAGAAGTCGATAGCATTCAAAAACAAGTTTAACTGGCGCAATGTGAAGTAAATTCCGCCGACTTCGATCTTTTTCCCTCTCACAGGCTTGGCTGAGTCGAGCATTGAGCAGCGTCCCCTGGCTCTCAAAATCGCCCACAGGAGCAATATCGTCAACTGTGGGAGCCACTGATTTCGTATTAACAGACGAGGTTGAACCCGGGTCAGCAGCAGGAAATTGAAACGAACACCGGTAACAACACCCAGTAAAAGATTCAAGGGTACAACACACATATATTACAGACAGTCTTGTCAATGCACTCCATGCTACATCTTCCACAGCGCAGCCAACGATGGAGCGCGCTTTAGGGACCAGTAAAAATGAGGCGAAAACTTGAACCGCACAGCCTACCCGACACGGCTAAACCACCATTTATTCAGGAAGCGGTATTCTTAAAATAGAAAGCCGAGAATAGAGCGATGAGAGCAGGGAGAAATTTACCTGCTTATTGTCAATTTAGGGCGGGGCAAACCCGAGTGCTTGTGTGATTCGATTCTGAATCACGTAAAACGCTTCGAGTCGAGTATTCGAGTATCACTCATTATGACGTCACAACAGAATATAATATGTCAAAGTTGAAAAATGTACCTTTTATCCCACCATAAAGAATATAATGCCTGTTATACGTCACATTAAAGATACTTTGGTATTTTTTCGACCATACCGATTTCATTGCTCTTGTTGACAATGTTGTTGGATGATGATGACTTTGAAAATGTGTTGTTTCCAGTAACGTTCGTAGCTTTGTACTATGTCTCGTAGGCTGCGACACGGCCAATCAAGGTTTCAAGGCTTCGCTCAGTGGAAAATGGTATCAAGACTATAATTCTCGATAGTAAATCAACTTTTAGTGATGGGGAGCGCATAATTTCAGTACTCGAAAACATCGTATTTTACCACTCGACTCGAATCATTACAATTAATACTCGATTCAGATTCGAGTACTCGAATCATTGTGCCCAGCCCTAACTGCCATGCACTGTACAATTGCACAAACCAATCGCAGATGTGACTGCCACGAAACCAAACGGATCGCGAGGCGTCAATACCCGCCGAAGTCTCAAAATTACCATAAGAAAACAGTGACTGACCTACGATACTTAGTATCGTAGGCCCCGGACTGACAGATATTGATGTCATCCTCCAACACCAAAATTAGTACTCTTATCAGATGGGTAACCGGTACGCATTCTGATGGGGAGGCAGTTGTCAGGGCGATATGAATTCCACAATTGTAGCGATCGTTGTTACACAACAATGCTAACGACGCCAATGAGTACACTGCAGAGAATGAATACTTATAATTAGGGTGTGGCACACCGATTCGAGTAATAATTGTAATGATTCCGAGTACAGATGTGAGAGACAAGTTGTCGAGTGATAAAATTATACGCCTCTTCCCACTAACACGTTATGTAGCCTATACTATCAACGAGAATTCGCGATCAACCCACAGCATTGTGAAACATCTGATGAAATAGTATTGATGAAAAAAACACAAGATTTCGTGTCGTAGACCAGTGCTATTCAGCCCTTTTTGGTGTGGTGCACACCTAAATTGTTGTGACGAAGTCGTGCACCCATTTCAGCGCGGACCTACTAAAAGTTACCGCCAATGGGTACTGTCGACTAAAAAAGGCAGTAATCCTGCCAGGCTGGCAAATCCGTGTATATATATTGGTGTGCACTACTTAATATTCTTGTGCCGACTTAAAAAAATATTAGCCAGCCCCGTGGTTGATTTGATTAGGCTACCGCCTATTTCAGAGGATGTTTCCCGTATAATAAGGTCGGCACCTCCGCGAGCCTCACTCGCACCGTATAACCGCTGCTTCAGATTGCCATGTTTCTCATGCACCCTTTTGTGCTGGAGCACCCAACACATACTATGATGCACCATAGGGTCCACCGTGCACACCGGTTAAGAGAACTGCATTGTTTCATTCATTTGCGTTCGCATAGAAGGTAGCCTATATATCTGAACCTTACACTTTGCGCATCATCTATGCTCGTGTGACGTCATAATATGTGATACTCGGAGCAATTCGGAGACTAATACTCGGCCCAGTAGGCCAGTACTATATGCTGCAGAGTCCTACTTATAATATACAATGAACCCAAATCAACCCTTCGAAAAATGAAAAGAATTCATCACCGAAACCTCGGTAGTCGGTAGTACGTACAAAGTGTAGAAGTGTAACCGCATTTGATTAAGCCCTACCCCCAAGGCATAATACAATTGTCAGCGAGCCCATAGCCCAGACAACGTTGCTAAAGTTTCGCGCTCATGAGCGAAAGATTGCGGTCTACGCCGGAATGCAGCTGCTTATTAGCGCGACCGCCAAACGCCATGACGAAATCACGATAACATCAACGGTGCGATTGCGCGATGGCACCGTTATCTTGTGTGTTTGCGATCTCGTCCCGATAAACATTTTACCGAAGCCGCCGCCGACAGGCAAATTAGCGAGCGAGTTCAACTTGGCCCGCCAAGCCGGCAGTGTTCAGTACCGCGCTCGCAGCGAGAATCTCCCTGTAAAGGTCATCCGCAACATCGGCTGCAGTAATTCAACGAAGTGGATTTACGTTAACGGAGAAAATTAACGGCCGGCCGAGAGAAAAAGAAAAACTATTAGCGAAAGAGAAAACGCCGCTCGCCATCACAATGATACTGATCTTTGGGTCTGCTATAAAGGCTGGAATGTTGATAAAACATCCGTAACGTAACAAAAACAAGCCATCTTTGCGAACTATCACTAGCCAAACGTATCGCGCGGTCGCGTGACACATGCGACACTCAAGTATGTGACTGCACTGTCAAAACGAACTAAACCCTAACCCTGACCCCAGCCCTAAAATAAGTCTTACACAAGTGCTGCGTGCTCATTGCTCACATTTTCACGGACTGCAACTCAAACACCTGAACTTGAGAGGCAACAATTCTCGCAGTATCATGTGGATCGTATTCACTTATAACCAGGCCGTGTTATTTTTGGCATTTCAGGAGTCAGATGCCAAAACTGCCAAAAATAAAAATTTGAAAATGCCAAAAATAAACAATTTTTGGCATATGCCAAAAATAACACGGCCTGCCAAATAGTGTATTTCGTTCATGTTGTTGTGTTAACAGGACCGCGTTACAAGCGAGAAGAGCGTTTGTGAAAGGCAGGTTTCTTAATCTGGGTCCAGCCCACCCATTAGGGGTGAAAGCATGGTGTCCTAAATGGTGTGGGCACAGCGAGATTGAACGGCTGACTGCACTTGGTTTACGTCATACTTTCCATTTGTCCAAAGGCAATTTTACGACCATTTTTGACCGGCTTGCGCTAAGCGCTAAATTTGATAAAACGGGTATCAATGAGAAGCTGCCGCAGCACTGACCATTAAAATATAAATTAAATTCTGCTCATGGAACTGGAACCCCCAAAATCAACCTCGATTTTTGCATTGTGATCGAGTCGAACATTGTGACGCAACAAACTGTCTGGCTGGGCTGCACAGTCTCGTTTTGCCAGACAGTTTTGTTGCGTCAATGTTCCTAAACAAGCTAACCTTCACAGGACTCTTCCATGCGAGTTGGTAATATTAAAGCCACCTGAAGTGACAAAAGTCCTCCGAAAATATATCGGTAGACTGAAGGAGAAATGATAGTCGGGCTACTAAATAGATTGTGTTGAGAGACAACACAGGAAACTCCTGGAAAAGGATCAGGAAGAAAATTCTTTCCGCGATGAGATCGATGGCACTGGCGAAGTGATCTCTTTTCATAATGCATGGAAGCCGGTTCGGCCCTCCAAAGATTTTGAAGCTCTGAAAACCTTTTGTGGATGACTGGCAACATTCTTTCCCTCAACGGCTACTGTTGAAGCCGATATTTCCCAGATTCGCTGGGCGAGAAATGAATTTAGGAGAAACTTGGCTGACCTGAGTTTGGAATCACTGTTACAGTGCAAACGATCTAAGTCTATTCAACAGCTGTGAAAATCAGCTGTTGAGCGTGTTAGGCTTTTTTTTTTGCTTATTGGCATCGATTCCAATGGATACTGCACATTTTGTGGTTTCGTTTGATATTATTAAACTATGAAATCGTTAGGTTTTTCTTCTTCTTATTGTTTGTTGGCACTGATTATACGTGGATGCTGCACATTTTGTGGTGTCTTTTGACAAACTAGCCCAAATAAAGCGTTTTTGTGACTAATTCGAGGCTGAAACTATCTGATTAGAGGACGATGCCAAAACTGCCAAAAATAAAAATCGAAAAATGCCAAAAATAAGTTATTTTTGGCAGTTTTGGCATATGCCAAAAATAACACGGCCTGCTTATAACCCAATCTCGGGGTTTTGTTAAAGGTCAAGACGCACCAGGCCTACATCATTCGTTTTGGCCGTGATTGACCGCGGGGAATTGGGTGCGATCAGTAGTCGAATTGTAACTGTTGCGGTGGAGCACCGCGTGTAGTGACATACGCAGTATAGAATGCGGATCGAAACCGAACCTCCATCCTTTGCAATTGCCGATCCCATTTCCAATATAGAGATTGACGCTATTGCAAGGCACTTTTTAAGGTGACGCTTCGCTTACTAGTCTCTGAGAGCGAACAGCTGAAGTCACACTGATGTGCACTGAAGATTCGCTAGATTACTGTCCCACCACCGATCAAGCCGGAAGTGTTAGATTATTATCTAGTCCGAGTACGCCCCTGACCAAAACTTGAAAATTAAGAAATCATGTCCAATCCGAATCCCGTACGTTAGCTGATATTCAGTGTGTGTCAAAACCGAACAACCTCACAAACGCCACAGACGAACAAGCCGTGGCCCAAGTAAAAGTTACCCGCCCCTTTCGGGTCCTAATTTGAGCGATAAGAGCACTATTGCCACCCCTCCCAATGTTCATTTTCGTCAGCATGATGTTCGATATCAAAACCCAATAATTCGCCCCGTAGACGCCTATTCTTTCTCTCTGCCATTTGCATTCATGTGCACTGTGCAGTTGATCATAAATCCTAAATTAAATGTCCTCACCATATATTGTGAACCTGCATCCCGATTGGCTGGTTCGAGCTGCGATGGTTAGACACTAGACTAGGGCATGGTATGGTATGGTATGGAAGTATGGTATGGTATGGATCGATATTTTGGTATGGAATATGGAACAATGCAAGTATGGTATGGAATGGAAGATTTTAATCTATGGTATGGAACGACATTTCCATACTTCCATACTTTGATGTTTTATACGTTTTATCGTGATCTGTGCAAGCTTCATGAAGCGTACGTTGTTCGCTGTTCACGGAATACGATCGCTTTTGTTATGTGTGAACGTGAACTATTGAACGCTGTGTAGGAACAAATACACGCTTGTGCAACGGTTTTAGGAGCATTTGGAATGACATGATTTTGTGATGTAATAATGACAACAATAATGTTGATCCTATATTCTATTGAGTCTAGACACGACGTCTCCGAGCATAGTCTATCACAGGGATGGGCAAACTTTTGAGCTCGCGGGCCGCATTCAACATCTGAGTCCATTCACGGGCCGCACTATATAAAATAAATTGGTATTATAAACCAAATCGCAATATTGGTATTTGGTTATATTGTGAGGACATGGAGATAATATATGTGCCAAACATTGCTTCTGGTGATATCGTACAAGCGTCAGAAACATATAGGGGCGAGATTTCATAGGCTGGTCGACCTCAATAACCAATTTGTCAAAACTATAGAGATGAAAGTCGGTTGTCCCGATTCTCAGAACAGGATTGAAATTTAAATCTGTGAGCACTGAGCAGCGATCTGTTCATAGATTTACTAATTCCACTTCTGGTTCAGTTCCAGGACTGACAGCATCATAACCATGCTAGTTTCAAATACGTTTCTACTATGTGTAGATAAAATATAAATATCCCAATTCTACGCATACAGAAAACGAATCTACTTAAGGTACGCGCTAATCGTTTTTTTAAGCATATCACTGAAATAAATAAAACTGGAGTGGCCAATCTGGAATCACACTCGTGAATTGAATTATGTCAATCTCGTTTAGGATTTCTGTGATGTTTAGCATTTGAAACCTTTCAAACTGCGTGCGTCTTGAGATCGGGCTGTCGCGCCATAAATTAATCATAAAATAATATCGGAAATATTTACTTTAGAGCAGTGGTTCTCAAACTTCTTAAGACACGCCCCCTTTATAATGGTGAAAGATTTCGTCATTACAAAACGCACTCGGGATGCTAGCAAACCTAACGGATAGTTTCATGGCATGGAAGGTTACGACTGTGGATAAGATTTTTTAAATAGGAAATTCAGACTAAATACAGAGCAATACTTCTGAATTGGATGTAAATCGCGCGAGGCGCGAAAATTTTTTTCAGTTGCGCAGAGCATCGCGCCCCATTACATGCTTTCACGCCACCAAGGGGGCGCGCCTCCCCAGTTAGAGAACCACTGCCTTAGAATTATCATGATGAAATTAAGAAAAGGTTTAATCAAGTCCCTGCACTAATTCGATTTTTAGTACGCAATTTATCAATATTTTTAATCAGTTTCATTAAACTCTCGCGGGCCGCACAGAACGGTGTTGCGGGCCGCATGTGGCCCGCGGGCCGTAGTTTGCCCACCCCTGGTCTATCATGTGACGCAATAATTGGTAATGTAGGCTACGCCAACTACCCCATTCCTTGAGTGAAGGCAGCTTACAGGCAATCATGATGCAACGTACTAAATGCTCAATGTGATTGACAATTACATTTCTTCTGAAACATTGTCCGCACGTTTATACTATTTACATACCAAGATATCTTATTGGTCATATTTCAAACGCTCTCGAATTAGGATTATAGATCAGGGAGTGGGGTAGATATAGTTTCAAATTCTCGCCACGCTAACCCCAACCAAATACTGTACTAATAATCACGCAGATCGCTGCAGTATTGATCGCCTGCAGCTGAGATATTTTATGGGTGCGCCTATATTATAAATTATTGTGCGAGTAGTTACTTCAAACTTGCGTGTGCCTCATCTGTCGATAAAATACATCCATTAAATACAATTTATTCCTTGTATATATGTGCGAATAATTTATCCATTCAGCAATCCGACCCGCCAAGTTCCTAATTTTCCTATATCCGGCCCGCCAACTGAAGAAGTTACCCGCCCCTGCTCCACAAGAATATCATCGCATTTCCGGTACATTGCAATGTCACTTCAAAGCCACTTCTCGCCGATAATGACAATACAATATGGGTTTGAGAACAGCATTGTCGTACAGGCGCCGCAATGTCTGCTTCTCTCTGATCAACTAACTCACGGTGCAATCCTTAATTAAGATTTCAAACGTTTGATAAGCCCGGCACCCAAAATTTACCAAGATATCAATTCATTAGGGTTGAGTGCATCGTAAATGCCGATAATGCAAGTCTTCTCGCTTCGACAAACTTACGCGTAAGCTCCACTCTCGCACGATGCGCAGTGCGCACACCTATATAATAACATACAGTCACTAAAATTTGACGTTTTGGCAAGTAGTGGGGAATCTCGGCAGACTGTGGCCGCGGGCCACATTATCATGTAAGACGGGAAATTGTCCGCGAGCCGGACAAAATCTTGTTGCGGGCCGCATCCGGCCCGCGGGTCGTATGTTGCCACTCCCTTTTATGGACGGTCCCAGAAAACATCAGCTGACTATCTCATTTTTCTCGTGGAAGCTGTAGAGTAGACGTACACGGCACCTCACCACCGTGAACTAAACCTCACCAAAACAGACTCTGTAAAACTATTACCAGGAATTAGATTCGTATCATGGCCAGTTAAAGCAATAATGACATCCGAAATATCAATAATATAGGTGCTATAAATGGTACTATACTTATGATATTGAAGTATTCGAAAGTATGGAATATGTATCAAGTATGGTATGGAACAATGTTGGTATGGTATGGAAAATTGCAAGTATGGTATGGAGAGAGTAAGGCAAGTATGGAGTATGGAAAATTATCGTTCCATACCATACCATACCATGCCCTGCACTAGACAGCCATGGTTGCGCTGCCGTAAAATCAGATCGCGCGCGAATCTCATCTGAACTATCAATAGCAAGCAATATTGTACATACATTTTTAACCCGTCCCAAGCTTAGGCGCTGCGCTAAGATTGTGGGCAGAATTGGCGGCACTGTCAGGACAGATTTCAAAATATGGATGTAGTACTGGAATTAAGAAGTGGACATCAATGTACCAAATATTGATAACAATTCGAATTCAATAGTCAATAGTACGGTCATTGGTTATCCACTCTCGTCTTGATAATACACGCGCAAGGTAATAAGACGCGCCACTGACCGTGGAGTTTAGTGAATGAACTGCAACAATAACAAACAATAATTATATTGTCAATATTCCATTCGAAGCTTTTCGATCGATTCTGATCAGGAGCCAACGTCAGTATATGCGGTTAACCAAATGCGAGATTTATAAAGAATCTTGTCGTTGTTTCGTAATAATCACAAGTCAGACTCGCGAACTGCTTTAATTAAGATGATTAACACAAACGTGACGTACGATGCAGACATTTTCCAGCGTAACAAACTTTTCAGCATTTCGAGGATAAACAGCGTTCGTACGGCGGTGGCAACAAGCAACAGAAAAATGTTAAAGCGTGTGCCCGCACGGGCAGTAGCGCGCGCGTCATGAATGAAGTCACGTACGAAACCGCAATCGAAATAGCAAAGTACGGGGCCTTTTTTTCATCAAAAAGGTCGCAAGAAGACCGTGGCACATCCGACAAAACAACACCAGTTGCCTTCACGCGGGTTCGTGACCACTAGACTGGACTGAATACGATGGATTATATAACATGTTAACTGGACAATGATATCGATTCGAGCACGAGTCCCAAAAAGGAATTCGAATTCACGGATTCTAAATGGGCATGAATCTATTCTTCGCGATACTGGATTAGGTCTCGGGTTTTGGAACATCAAATGTTCCAGAGGGACTTTCGGCCGACTTCTAGAAATCGTATACCGTGTTCGGAACAGAATCCTGGTTTTAAAATTATCCGTGAACTCATCTCCGGATCCCGGCGCAACGTCGAAGGTTCAGTCTTGTCGAGATCGGTGCGTACGGAGTTGCGTGCGTAGAAAATCGTACCTCATGCCAGCACTGAGCGTGTGTGATTAGATCACATGCATTTTGTGATATAACATTCAGGGTTGCCATACCGCCCGTGATTCTAAGATTTAACTTTATTTTGAAGGGCGGTGACTTATAAACTACATTGTCCATATTTTTAAGTTGTGTGATTGAAAATTGACGAAAGCGATGAGCTTTGTTTAATTCATCAGTTTACAAGTTTCGCAGATAATCGTATTTGCATGTCCTCAGCTTTTGTTCCATGTTGATGGCAACCCCGTGTATATTGAATATATTCCGTGATATTAGACACTCCTACGCTTTTCCAAAGTGACACGATAAGAACGTACGGCTACAAGAACTCGTTTCCAACAAAATGATTTCAGTCAGTGCTGATTTACTGTATCTCAGTCGAATTCGCCCTATATTTAACAAAAATTCTCAAAAATGAGGACAAAATCTCAATAAGGAGGACATTTAGGCGTCATTGGGGGACATTTTCGAAAACCTGAAAAAGGAGGTAACCCAATACTAGGTGAATCCACGACAGGTTTAATCGGAATGCACGCTGTCGCGAGTTCACGGTTATTTGGAGTCGAATGAAAAATTGACACAACATCACGCAGCCTGTAGCATATAAAGCAAGAATGGGCAAGGAGTGTGATGTAGCGTGTAAATACGTCCAAACGCGATACGATACGGTAGGGTTGCGCTTGAGGAAGACAGGTTACACCTGTACTACGCCCGGGCGCCACGAAATGCTTACAACAAATCGAATTTTCACGGGGATTTTAAGGGCAGAGATGCCACGCCCGGGTTTTCCACGCGTATCTGTTTTTTTTTTCAACATCATGATCATTAATCAGTTAGCAAATTAATTGATAGTTAGTAAGATCATATGGCAAATGGACGCACTTCCGTTCGCCATTGCTGATCGATTCCACGTTACAGTAATGGCGGAGTTTCAGGAGACTGTCACTACGAAAATGAGAACGGCTTATCGTGATGCGATGGAGCTTCAAGGGGTATTAACCGTCATATCGGATAAAGTCATGTTCACAGAGTAACTCAGTGGTGGAATCGTTGTCTTAATTACTAGTATCGCTGCAAGAAGTTTGTCGGGTTGCAATAACATGTAACTGTATTGTATGCATAACTAACCTACGGATAGATGCGCAAAACGTGACTGACGGTTAAGAACCCAGATGCAGCTAGCATTGTCTGGGGTAGATTCGAAATGAATTGCCACTCGGACACCACGTCTGGGGCATATTAGGACTTCGTTGCCACTAGGACATCATATCGGGAGTAGTTGTCCGTTGTCTGTGGTTATCTGGAGTATGTTTGCCCCTGTGTTCCGCAACTAGGACATCATGTCTGATGTAGACTCGGACTCAGTTGCCGCCCAGTCAACTTTCAAGCCATTTCATCGCTCCGGCGACGTCACACTGCAACGACTGAACCAGACCTTTCATTTCGTCCAGCTATTTAATATTATATCGCTTTCAGTACCAAATAATGGAGAAACAAATCATGTGGTCCAAAGGGGGAAGCAGGATGGGTTCTCACCGGTTCTCAGCCTTGTTCTAGTCACAGACCCTCAAAGAAAACTTTCAAGCTCACGGACGTTCAAAGAACCAAATTCAATATTAAACCCCATTTTTAAAAATAAATTTTCACACGACCCAACAGCAGCCATCACACTACAATCCGTCCCCGAATATTACTCCTTCGAATCTAAGCGACCAAGAAAGAAAAAGAACATGTTACAGCCCTGCACAGACACCAACCCTACATCGGTCTAGAAGACCACACAATCTCACAAAGGTCCGGTCCTTATTTCATTAAATTTTATTCAAAGTCAGGGTGAGAAGTCAGTAGCTACCAGCATTTGAAGCGACTTTTTTTTCCTTGCGAACATGCCCCAGACTTGGAACACGAGTGGAAATAATGATGTCTGAATGCTGGCTGGCGTACAATATCTGTTTACAAAGTGACCAGTTTTTTCAAACGTTTTCATCCCATTCGATACTGAATCTGCTTTTATCAATGACTTGATCAAGAAATTTTGAGACCCCTCACTAGGCCTAACTACTGAGCTGCAAGGAGTAGAAATTTACAGCGATAATTGCCTTGTCTTGAGTACTAATGCTGACTAGCCACCTCTTCTTAATATTATGGGTAGGGCTGGGCAAAATCGAGTACCTGAGTGATTCGATTCTGAATCACGTAAAATGCTTCGAGTCGAGTCGAGTAATCGAGTGTCACTCATTATGACGTCATAGTAGAGTATTATTTGTCAAAGTTCAAATATGTACCTTTGAAGCGACCACAAAGAATATAATGCCTGTTACCCATCATATTAAGGATACTTTCCTATTTTTTCGACCATACCGATTTCATTGCACTTGGTGACAATATTGTGGGATGATCATCACTTCGGAAATGTGCTATTTCCAGTAACATTCGTAGCTTTGTACTTCATATTTCGTATGCTACGATACGGCCAATCAAGGTTTCAAGGCTTCAACAGTGAAATTAGCATTAACTCGTTGATAAACTCCCCGTTGATAAATCAACTTTCAGTGGTGAGGAGCGTATAATTTCAGTACTCGAAAAAATCGTTTTTTACTACTCGACTCGAATCATTAAAATTAATACTCGATTCAGATTCGAGTACTCGAATCATTGTGCCCAGCCCTTATTATGGGCTGGGCTGCTTTACCAAGAGTGACATTTTACAAATTGGGTCTTAATTCATCATACGGTGCCTGGATGGCTACATAAATATTGTAAGCTGTGGGTGTGCACTGCGCAACCTTTTAGAGAAATGAGGCAGATAGCCTATACATAACGAAATGAAACCATGAGGCACATATGGGCTCGTCTACCATGTCTAGTGTAGTTGCAAGACCCACTATCTCAAAATGAACTGGTGATTGCGAAGCTTATTATTTATAAAGTTCGAAATCGAACTACATATACCATCAATGCCTAATATATGAAAGAAAATCAGGCCAAATTTGCTAAAAAAAGTCACCTACAAAATCTGCAGATGCATTGCATATCTTATCTTGGCGATTTTAGTATTTTTAGCCGATCTCTTAGTAAACTTGATCTTAGCTCAGATAAGCTAAATTATATACCCATTTTGCAGACCGCACCCCGTTCATTATTGGCTCTACAGGCGTCATATAGCACTTGGACCACAGGTAGCACGCAGCATTCTCCTGTTGTAAAGAATTTTGTTCACGAGGGATATCTAGTTCTAAACCCCCTGTTTGCTCACAAGGTGCATTATCCATTGCATACATGGCCTTATACCAGTGGTTCCCAACCTGTGGTACGCGTACCACTAGTGGTACGCGAAGGTCTTCCAGGTGGTACGCGAGTAGATTCTGTTTTTTTTTTTTCGACCGAAGGTAGTTGTTAGTTAAGATGGGGTTGAACACAAAGATTGTTCTCCAATAAACTTCAGGCTTAGCATGGCCTCCTCGCACTAGACTCAAGCTTCTCACACTATTCCCCAGCTGCTAATTTTCCCTTCTACGTGGGAGCGCGAGCAAGGATTTTTATCTCTGATGACTATATCAAGTCGAAGAAACGAAACCGATTAGTTGCGCCCATGCAGGACTTTCGATGCGCTGTGAGCAAACATATGCCCCGCATCGACCAGCTAGTGCAGTGGTTCTCAAACTAGAGGGGGGGGGGTGGTGATGAAAACATCTGAAGGGTGGCGCGAAGCTGCAGCCAACTGAAAAAATTTTTCGTGCTTAGCGCGATTTCCCCTTATCACATTGTTTTTGCTCTGTGTGTAGTTCTAATTGCATATTTCAGAATTCTTTTATCAACTGTCATAACCTTCCATGCCATCAAATTATTCGTTGGGATTGCTAGCATTCTGGTTGCATTTTGTGATATGACGATAAGGGGGCGCGAAATTTTTCACTATCATAAACGGGGGCGTGTCTATAAAAGTTTGAGAGCCGCTGAGCTAGCGGAAAATTAGCTAATGCAGCCATCGCATAAAAACAATTGATGTTTGTTGTTTGCTGTTATTTCATTATGTTGTTCTTCTTGTGACAGGTGGTGAAAAAACAATTTCATGCATCCCATTAACCCTGGCTGATAATGCCTAGTTTATTAGTATTTGCTATTACGCCTCGCATAGGTCAAATACGTCGTTATGACGTCATAAATGACGGAAACATTTTTGACCGCCTTCAGCGCGCGTAAGTTATGTAGGTGGTACGCGAGCACTGCATAAAACCTCGAAATGGTACGTGGGTGGGAAAAGGTTGGGAACCACTGCCTTATACGGACGGAAATACTTAATTTTGCCACAACTTAGCATCTTTCTCTGCACTCCGGTGAATGGGTATAGCTAAGCTGCTAGTTGCTATAAATCCCATAAATCAAGAAAAAAAAACTACAAACACTATAATTATAGACATGTGGCTGGATGTGCCGATGGGTTCAAGACCAGGGGTTGGAAGAGTTTACACAGATGGTTAATCCTCCGCCATACGCACAAAAGACTGCAGTCCAAGTCCAGGGAAGTGCCCGGTGAGGCACAAATGCAAGGAAGAGAATAGAAAGATCAAGGGAAATGTCAAAAAGAAACACAGATGAAAGAGCAAGATGGAATAGTGATACATAAAGTGCTAATATTATTAGTAATACCAAAAGGCCTAAAGTGGATATTAGATTTATAGACTGCAGGCTAATCAATGCCTGGTTGCTTTGACATATTCCTATCTGCACTCTACATTGCCTTGAGAGTACGAAAATAATTGAACTGTTGACGTAAATATATATTTGAAGTTTTGAGATATTCTATGTTGATGAACAATCGAGTTATGTGTGAACAATTAACATTGTGCAAAACTCGAAATGGTACAAAAGTAAAAAGTTTGGGAACCAACGCACATCAGTGAATAATTTATTACCTATATTATTTATTATTAATTTATTAATTATGACACGGATCCAAAAATAAGCCAAGAAATTCAATTTTCGGACAAATTTGATGAAATATAAATAAGGTCTATGATATTGCCCTTCAGAAATAAGAACATATCTTATAATGACGATATGGAAACCATGTATATAACCAAATCATGAATAATTATGCTAATCATATTTCTCACACGCTATTCGTCAGATGTTAGCCTTTCTATGTAAATAATATTGATCGCTCAAAGCATAGCAAACGCACTAAAGTACACTCCAGCATTGGATGTGTGTCAAATCACAGCCATCAAGTGGCCGGTTTAAATTTCGCAAGTATTCCGTATACGGATAATAATTGATTGATGATATTAATCAAAAATTTCATCATACCACCATGCCATAGTCAACGATGATGAGGATTTGACGTAGCCATCAACATCCGATTGATTTCCCCTCTCACATGTTCAGACAATTACTGGATATGACTATCAACATAGCCTAACAAACAATAGTCAAACCAATGCACTTGTCAACACTTTTTAATCATAAACAAATTCAGCTCAAATGTCCATAAAATCAGAAATATGACGGTGCCGTAAGCATAACCTTCTGCAAAAGTATACCTCCCTCACACTGAAACATGTGAAAGATAGATTGTACTTGGTTGCACAGTTATAAGATAGTAATTCTACAGATATCAACTTCCTACATCAAACTAGCTTCACAAGTACATAATAAGCCTATCGATTACAAACTTTCTCACATTGGCTCCTTTATAACCTTGCACTGCATTTCTGATTTCAATGGAACACAAAGAAGTTATATATTCTATATAGCTGTGTTTGTGATTTAACCAAATTTGGTAATTGTTATGACAGCATGGTTGAAAAAAACTTTTTAAATCTCTTGTCCATCTAACATTGCATGTATTTTTAAAGTGATATCATCATGTTTTGATGGTACAATGAAACCAATGACATGATAGCTAAAATATACTTGGGCCTCATTCAATCTCGACCTTTCCATCTTGCAACAATCTTCCATTTGGAATGAGGCAATGTCATGAAACCTGAAAAGCCAGACCTTGATATCCACCTATCCTTTGTATATTCGTACAAGAATATCTCTATGTAATAGCATGCTAATGTGTGTGACTCATCCTCAGAGACTAATGATTGCTACTTCTACTTACAATAGAGTAAAAATTTACAACACTACTTCTAGTTCAGAACTAATGCAGGACATATTAACCAGCTATGCATAAATGTTGCTGTAAGGTAGCCTATGTTTTTACCAGACACTTGCGACATTCAACAACATTCTGCTAATTAAAAATGAAACAATTCCAAGTCCCCTACACCATATTCAGACTGTCAACTTGATCAAATACAGTGGGAACTAAGGATTTATGCCTGTGTCATGATAATGATACATGATCCACCCTAAGCTCCATGTAGGATGCGGTACCTTGCAAGGAAATGCATCACTGCTGATCAATCTATGCAGCAAGCCGTAAATTCTATGTTGTATGGCACACATTAGCTGTTAGTCACTGGAGCCTAGGCTTGGGTTGAGTTAAAAGTAGATGGCATACGGTAGCGACTGAAACTTGTTATCTCTCTGACACGACATGAAAAAATTGTAGCTAAATAAATAGTATGGCAAAAAAAAATTGTTAGTGCTCCATCATAGAATATCTAATAGGAACGACTAATAATAAATTATGCATTGTTCGGCATGCAGGAGAAAGTTACTGCTGGATTCATTCTGTATGGTCAACGCTATCACGAATACACAAACAACAAATTAACACCAACATATCATATGGCACCATTTTTCACCAATTCTTACTCTTTCGATGACTAAATCACACTCTCCTTGCGAATATGATCTAGCTATACTATCCTTTACTAATTATTTACACTAGTCACTAGACATTTTCAGCAACTGCACAGGGCTTTTCCTTTCCAATAATACTCAAGTAATTGATTCTAATACATAATAATAATTCATAAATGAACACATAGGTATATGAATGTAATCATTTTAGATTCACTTACCTCTTCTTCGTCTATCATTCCTTCCACCAATCTTCTTCATTCCAGAAGTTGAGTTCTTCATTAATGCTGCTATACATCACAAATATGCTATGGTAACCATTTCCAACTATAATACAACGCAGCAATGTCAGACACCCAGTTAAATATAAGTCTGAACCTCGTGGATTCAGTAGGTCGCGCACATTCAATTGCATATCTTGAGCGGGTGATCAAATAATCGACCCCACTACAGAAATGGTGCAATTATAAAGTATACAGCTACCGTACGCATTGAAAAAGAGAGAGTCACGTTACATATTTTACTACCATAGCTTTGTATCATGCGATCACGTAGCAGCGATTATACTCGAAGCAACGTGCCCCGACGTCTTCCGTAATTCATATGCGATACCAAGTCCAAGTCCCTGCAGACTTCAATAAATGCTAGATACCGTAGGCTTGAGATTGTTTAGACCGAGACCAATGAACCGTGAAAGAGGACATTTGCATTTCTCTCACGTTTGCGTTCTTCGCAATTCCAATCAATTCAATCAATCAATACGGCCGTAAACCAAACTTTACGCTGATTGGTCGAGAGACAATCGCCATGGATACGACGCAGCAACGGAGGACGCTGCATTTACTTCAACATATAGTCGGCACTACGATGTATTCCTATAGCCGTGTAGACTGTATAAAAACGACAGGATTACAGTTAAATGTTTATTTCTTCATCAATAATGAAATTAGGAAAGGAAATAAAATATTTAATAACATATACTGAAATATAATGCCGAAATACTACTGTGTTTATGAATGCAGTGCCACCAATGGCAATGAACTGGGGAAGAACAGATTTTTCCATTCATTTCCTTCCAACGCAAAGGTCAGGAAGGCTTGGGAATGCAGAGTAAGAAGGCAGGATTTCAAGCCTACTTCCACAAGCTTCATTTACTCCTCATCGCCGACCTCACTGAAGTTGCACTGACTTAAAAAGCCCAGAAATCACAGTGAGGCGAGCTACAAGTCGGCAGCTAAAGAGCCGATGAATCGCGAGCCGATGCATGAGAGAGTGGAAAGAATGTCAAAGACAAGAATAAATGCATTGATCAGTTCGAATACTGTCATGTCGTGGAGCACAAAGCCTTAAACAGGCTAAAAGCACCACTGTTGTGTACAATAATAATAATAATAATAATTTGCTCCTACCAATTTTGCAACGAAGATTTTGCTGCTAGTGCAATATAGATATACCAATACAGTCACGTCTAAAGAGAGGTGCGATTCCCAGTCGCAATCTCCGTGGTGAAGCAGAAGATTATGCGCATTGCAAAGAGGCGGACCCTGAACTCCATGCCGTGTCAACTGTCTTCCTGCAATGTTGTGGATGCTGCACATGCAAATCTTACATTGTCATCTGGTGATCCTGATCTAGAATCGCCATCGTGTAGCCTTGAAATGGAATCTTCAAATCCATCACCGAAATCTTAGGGTGAGAAGCCAACGAAGTCGGCCATATGCAGATTTGCTACCTAAGCCCACAGAACATCAGAACAGAGAGGATGTGCAGAATGGGGTAAATACATAGGGCTCTTCGACTCACAAGTAGCAATTTTGGTAGGGTTTTGGACTGCTTTGCGGGGAACAATTAAGACAGCAGGTATACTCCATATGCAACATCTATTTTCAAATCACTTCAATGACAGTACAGTATGAACAGGTATTCAATATTGTGGGGGTTATTGCACGAAGAAAGCGCCATTCAAGACTATACTAAGCATCACGCATGTGAATGTAGCAAAGATTGGTCATGTTCTTTTTCCATATGGATATCTGGGTGCTTCACATGATAGAGTGATTCTAGCTGAGCAGACCTCATCTGCACTGGTGTGCTTGAGGTATCGTAACAGCACATGCAATGAGTTCATGAAATTTGAACTTGGGCAGAAATCACAGTTTTTATTTGACTGCTGTTAGATAAATACAAGTAAATCACTCTTATTGGCATCAAATTCAGGCCCAAATGTATGCCACAAATAGTCCTGCCTTCTTATACTCTGCCTTCCCAAGCCTTTCTGTCCTTTGCGTTGGAAGAAAATGAATGGAAAGATCTGTTCTTCCCCAGTTCATTGCCATTGGTGGCACTGCATTCATAAACACAGTAGTATTTCGGCATTATATTTCAGTATATGTTATTAAATATTTTATTTCCTTTCCTAATTTCATTATTGATGATGAAATAAACATTTAACTGTAATCTTGTCGTTTTTATACAGTCTACACGGCTATAGGAATTCATCGTATTGCCGACTATATGTTGAACAAAGTCACTCAACTATAGTTGAGTGACTTTGATGTTGAAGTAAATGCAGCGTCCTCCGTTGCTGCGTCGTATCCATGGCCACTGTCTCTCGACCAATCAGCGTAAAGTTTGGTTTACGGCCGTATAAGATGCGCAGACTCGCCTCCAATGTAAGTTCAGTTCAGTTCAATGTTAGCGACACTGATGCGCATCAGCAGAAAGAAGATGACCACTTGATCAGGTGAATACGGTTATTGTGAATGCGCATTGCGCATTAAATTCACGGTATTTGTTCCGCATTGAAAACTCCTGTGTTTGATGACTTTTTCATACCTGCTAAACATGTCCATTCCCATTACACGAGATCCTCGTCTAAAGGAAACATCTACTTACCCCCACCCAATAGCAACCTAACTAAGAGATCTATTGACTACTCGGGACCTATCATCTGGAATGCATTACCACCACATATCCGGGAATTGTCTTATAATAGATTCAAAAAAGCCCTACTTGATCACCTCTTGTCGTTACACTAACACTGTTGCCCTACCTCGCGCAGACATTGCTTCATTGATTATTTGCTACTATTGTTTGATTTTTTTTCTATTTTCCTTTCTTAACTAAACATTTTTTACAGCCAGCCTGTTCAGAGTCAAGTGTACCTGTTTGATGCTGGTGTGATCAGACTAAATGACCTTCACGGTCTTATCGATCATTCCTATCTAATACCGAATACTGTGCACGCATATTTTCTGTACCACCATCACTGCCGTTTGTTATGTATTTTGGTTCGATGAAAATAAAGACTCTCTCTCTCTCTCTCTCTCGATGAGTAGGGCAAGTTTTTGTTGCAGCTAAATCCGTGGAAAGTTGCATTTATTTTTGAAAAAAAGTTGAAAAGTTGCAGAAGTTGCATTTTGCTCGGTTGACTAAAAAAATGGTCAATTTTCCGGCTCAGTTCCCGAAATACCCGTAAAAGCGTTACTTCGGTGCTGATTTACGGTGTTACAGTCGAATTTGGCCGTGTATTTCACCAATATCGAAAATACTTTCATGAAAAATCGAGAAAGTTGCAAAAAGTTGCATGGAAAAAATGGGCAAAAGTTGCACTATAGGACGAGTATTTAGGAAGCTGTAAAAAAAGTTGCAAAAACTTGCCCTATTGATGAACTTCTTAGAGGTACAGAATTTCAATCTATATTACTGATAGAAAAATGTTCTTTCCGATTCCCTACTACTTGTTGACGATTAGCCCCAACGATTGTCCGCCGAAGATATTCGGATTCATTTCAACTGTTCAATTAGAAAACTTGATGAAAGTTGGGATATCAATTGCCAGATCGCAACCGCGCGGCGATATCCTCGTCGCTAGTCAACATTTATTGTTTATGGACTTGAGAAATTAGATTTCACTGCTTCGGCAACTTCACACGTCAAGGACTGAGCCAGAACTTTTTATTTCGTACTCCGTTTGAATATTTTATCGCTTCCCGTACCAAGAGAGCTAAATCATGCGGCCGAAAGGACCACGCAAGCAGGCTGTATTCTCGCCGGTCCCTAACGTTTTTCATGTCAAGGATCCCTCACAGAAGACTTTCAAGCTCACGAAATCATAACTAACTACATTTAATATAAACCGATTACTTCGATCCTGCAGCATTCGAAAGGTTCGTATGTTTTTTGTTTACATCAGACTTTCTACAAGATACTTGCTCTGTCACCCCACTTTTTAGAAGAAATTTCTATGCAAGCAACAGCAGCCAGCAGATTGCAGCCTCTGGTATGATCAGACTAGACGACCTTCACAGTCTTATCGTTCATTCCTATCTAATACCGAATACTGTGCAATGTGCATGCATATTTTCTGTACCACCATCACTTCCGTTTGTTATGTATTTTGGTCGGATGAAAATGAAGACTCTCTCTCTCTCTCTCTCTGTCGGGATATTACTCCTTCCAATAGAAACCATTGGAAAAAAACTGCCAAGCCCCTGCACAAACACCAATCCTGCATCCCTCTAAAACACCTAACGACCTCACATAAAGATCAGGTCCGTATTTCATTCAATTTTATCCAAAGTCAGGGCGCACAGTCAGTAGCTACCAGCAAAGCGAAAGCGGCTTCCCTTTTCCGCCCGGCAGCAAAAGCAAGGGAGCGGAAACGTATCAAACTGAAGAGAGAACAGAAATTGACAGGAAGAAAAATCACTGGAAAATCGTCCCAAACAGCGTTTTGCAAGGTCTCGGGTGTTTCGAAACAACAAGTCTTCTCGTCGGTGATCGAAATCCTGTTGCGGGCATCGTTGTTGGATTACGCGGCCTGTTCGCTCTGGTGAGGCCTGTTGTAGGTCCGCGTTCGGTTGTAGCCGCCTCCCCCGCGGGGGTTTCCACGCCCCTGTCCGCCTGCAGTAAGTACAAAAGCGGCGTTAATGCTTTACATACGTTGTCGACAGCTATCACGGCGTTATTACAGAAACCAGATTTAAAAAAAGATCAGCCGGCCAATTAGGTACTTTCAGCTTTCCGAAGTATTTGAGTAGATTTTGCCTTCTTGCACTACTTGATAAGTCTTAGAGTACGCCCACCTCTAATTGAACCATTTTGGGGCATAACTGCTTACTTTTACCGCTTTCTATTTTGAAAAGTAGAAAGTAGTTTAGGGATAAGATTGTATCGATTCTATGCCCCGTATTGTCGCAAGAACCTGAAGAATAACAGTTTTCGGTATTTCGGGGCAAAATTAGGACTACGATACTTACATTTAACATATAGGATATAGCCACTTCTACTTGTACTTAGTCAAAATTCACGTTACTTCTACCTCTACCAATGACGTATTCGACTGCCTCTGTAAATCATTACACTGACAAAGGAAATGGAAATGATTGCTATCCCAAAACCCGGATTTCAAAAGTTCAGACCGTGACTTCACTAATTGCAGCTATACTTGTCAAAAAACGTGTGACCGACCTCGATTATTTCTCAGTCCGCCGCCGCCACGTCTGTAGCCGCCAGAGTAATGGTCCTGCAAAAATAGCATTCCGTAATCAAGACTCGCATTCCACACGCAAGTTGTCCGAGAAGATGCGATGCTATAGAGCACATCAGCAGCTGGACATAGGTCCGGAGGAGGTATCTAACCCAGTCGCAATGTTCCGGGTCGCGAGCCATATTGACTTCATTAGTTTTGACACAAGTCATTTTCAATTCGACACCGAATCAAGCTGGGGGGGGGGGGGCAACGGGTCGAGTCCGAGTCATAACGTTAAGACTCGACTTCACCAAACAATCGTGACTCGACTTGAGTCAATTTGTGTATAGACTCGAATTGTACTAGAGTCATTGCGCACGACTCAAACAAATTCATATGACTCTAGACTAGGACGGCCAAGACAGACATTGTAACTACGAAGAACAGTAAAGTCACCACATTGCTAATATTTCGTCTGACAGTCCTGACACTTGGAAGAGGGCCAGAAACTGTTAAGACTGAGGAAAAATGCGATAATTTGAATGCGGGCCATTCTGTATCACTTGAGCAGAGTTTGAAAAGGTGTCTATTCAAACGGAAAAAAAGTTTCCGCACCTATTTTTCAATTATCACGACATACGCGACTTGAACAAGTCATATAGTATGAGCAGAGTCACATGACTTGGTCGAGTGATGCGCGATGACTCGAGTACAAGTCGAGTCAATACACAAATTGACTCGAGTCGAGTCAACAAAAAATTGCGACTGAAGTCTGAGGAACTCGAAAGACAGTTTAAAGAGCAATTTGAGGCGATGGGTAACTGTCTGCTATTCAACAACATCAAGTGACGACTTCAAAAAGGCGTATCTTGGCAGAGGTGGTAAGCAATGGAGTGCTTCTATTTCATCGTCTTCGACTACCCGCACTACCTACTCCAGTGGATACACAAACCCTTCAGATTTGATCAAGTATAAAGTAGTTTTTGGATCACTAAGCATTACTTTTATGAATGAAATTGTCATTACAACTAATATCTTCTTTCCAAATGCGCGCGTATTAACGACAATGCACCTTTACATCTTGAGAGCAGTCACCTCCGTCTTACTGCTAAAAGCATGCAACGTTCCCCGCCAAATCTACTTTACGTAACGAGTATTTCTGAGACATCTCGCTCTACTACTACTTCATGTAGGTTTAGCACATCTTGGAAATAGCCACTTCCAATAGTAATTGGGTAGAAATTTGTGGCACTACCAATTCCGCAATCTGAAAAATCATATTTTTCTTCTACTTGAAGTAATTTTAGCATATCAGGCTCAGAGTCACAAGTCAGCCTCACTTTTACAGTTTTGACTCGAGTCAAGTCGAGTCATTAACGATTTATTGCCGAGTCGAGTCAGTTCGGTTTATTGGAAATTCTCATCAGTTCAATACACCGCAAAAATTGCGATACCGTGAAAAGACAGCGAGGTGTCCGAGTCATAGAGTCGTGACTCGAGACCGAATCCAAGTCATTGTGTTAACTGTTCAGTTTTGAGTTCAATCCGGTGCAACCCACTTTTTCAACTCTGCTCGAGTGAGATAGAATTACTCGCGTTCATAATATCGTCATTTTCCTCGGTCGTAAGAGTTTCCGGCCCTACTTTCCGATTCCAAGTATCAGATCTGACAGACGAAATAACGTTAATGTGGTGACTTTACTATTGTTCAAAGTTACAACGAAACGTTTTGTCTTGGCCGTCCTAGTCTCGAGTTATATGACTCGAGACAAGTCGAGTCATTTTACGCATTTGAAAAATGACTCGAGTCAAGTAGAGTCACCAAATAATCGTGACTAGAGTCATTAGAACTCTCTTTCTACCTCAGTGACAGTTCGCACCGATCTGCTGTTCGACCAGTCCCGCACGAAACACCCACTCACCGGCTGGTTGCGATATCCGCCGTTTCCGCCAGACTGGCTGCCCTGGAAATTGTTGTAATTCGACCGTCCCGCGCCGTCAAAGTTTCCGTTGTACCGGCCCCGGTAACCGCCGCCGTTGTTGTACCGCTGCTGGTAGCCACCGCCGCCGCCGGACCTGTAGCTGGGATTGTACGGCCCACCGCCGCGACCTCGGTGTTGCGCCGGGCCGGTCTGCGTCTGTCCCGGGCCGCCACGACCTCCAAAGGTCTGCTCGTTCTGCTGCGGCGATCCGCTGCCACGATCTAAATACAGGCAGAGGTCGAATTACACAGAGCGTTTCGGATGGACTCGGACAACTAGTTAATTTTAGCCGTCTGATTAGAGCAGAATGCGGGCAATCTATTTCTAATCTAATTTGATGTTTTCGTGAAAATGCTACAGAACTGTAAAGTGCAATACGAGCCATTCCCTCGCTTATTAGAAGGTACTCAGAATTGATAGGAACTGAGCCCGATTTTTGTTGCATTTCCTTTGCAAATTCAGTAATTTGTATTCGTAAATTTACGTAAATTTCTACTCACATTTATGTAGAAATAGAAATTTCTAAGACATGTCAAAAAGACTCAAGTGCAACTAGAAAATGGAAGGCCTGAAAAAAGTAGAGCGTACTTTTAGCCGGTAATCCAAGGTGAATGCATTCGAAATTGTCAAGATCCGCGACTACCATGGCCTACTGTCTTTAGTAGGCCATGGACTAAGGTAGAATAGCTAACGACCTCACAAATAGGTGCGATCTTCGAAAATGCATTCAGTCACCGTGACACAGGGCCCCTCAAACTTGCCCCAAAACGAATTTTTACTTTTCAAAATCCAAACCGGAAAACGTGTGCTGAAAAAGCACAAGTGCAAGTAGCCTAAAAACGTAACAGCAAGTAACGCAAGCGGACAACACCCATTCGTAAAAATGCAGAAGTACGCATCTCAAACACGTGGAAAAACGCTATCTCCGGCAGCTCTAAAACAGATAACAATGATGCACACCTGATACGGCGCTCCTGCCCACGTCCCCGCGGCCTTGCTCTATCATACTCTGCAAAAGAAGAGGACGATAACACTGTACGACTGGCAAAATCTCCACTACTTCGACACGAGGCCTCTCCCGAAGACACAATATCTATGATCTCGAGAATTATCCATTTAGGGACGGTCAATGCTTTATCGCAGATCGTATGTAACATATCATCAACATTTCATGGCGTAATGACACTACTCTTCATCGCGATCTATGCAACCGACTCTAAATGTTTGCCTATGTCAGAAATCATGGCCCCTCTCCACGAGCGCGCGCTCAAATAAATCTAGGGAAATACCTTATCTCTGACCGCGTTATCTTGCGTCGAGCTGGCGTTGGACCCCAGAGGGATTTCGTCGCCTTCAAACGGACGGTAGCCGGACTGCTGCTCGTTGGGCAGCGGAATGTGCGGAACGGGAGAGCCAGAGCTCTGGATTTGATGGGGCTGCATCACGTTCTGGATATTGGACGGCTGCGCGATGGGGTGCGTCTGTCGAGAAATCGGTATGTCAGTAAGTCTAGCGAGACCCGGAAAGTTCAAGTATGCGACCACAAACAATATAACGCCAATTCTACACCGCGTGAAAGATAATTTGGAATTCTTTCGACCTTACCTACTTCGTTGAACTTTGTGATAGACTCATAACACGCGAGTCGAATAAATCTGGTCAGAAAATATTCCGTTTGCAAAATAGTGTTGGGCTCTAGCAAGCATATATGCTTAATTCCACGACAATGCAGCGATTACCCCCCCCCCCCCCCTCCGACTTGGTGCTTCGTACCCCCAAAGGCTCCATGGAGCCCTGGTTGGCAACCCATGATCTAACATGGTTGTAACCAAGTCACAAGTCAATCACACTTTTACAGTTTTGACTCGAGTCGAGCCATTTTCAATTCATCCCGAGTCCGAGTCCAAGTCAGCAAGGAAAGGGTCGATTCCGAGTCACGGTATGATGACTCGAGTCCAAGTCATTGCGTTGGCTGCTCAGTTTCCAGTTAAAGTCTTGTTAAACCCACTTTTTATAACTCTGTTTGGTGATTGATATGGAATGGTTGGTATTTGATACATACCAGGGGCGGGCAACTTCTCCAGTCGGCGGGCCGGATAGAGGAAAATGAAGCACTTGGCGGGCCGGATTGCTGAATCGATACATTATTCGCCCATCATCCACATATTATACACGGAATAAATCGTATTTAATGAATGTATTTTAACGACAGCAATGTCACTTCAAAGCCATTTCTCGCCGATAATGACGAAGACAATGTAGATTTGAGAATATCATTGTCATACAGGTGCCGCCATGTCTGCTTCTCTTTGATCAATTACCACACTGTGCAATCACAGTGTCCTATAGTGACCGGCTGGCCGAGCGCGAAATTTGATAAAACGGGTATAAATCGAAAGCTACCGCGGTACTGATTACGAAAATAAATTTTTATTCTGCTCGTGGCCCTGGAACCCATAAAATCAGCCTCGAATGTTGCATTGTAATGGAGTTTGGTATTGTGACGCCACCATGACTCGAGTCATAATAACCCTGTGATCTAACTTCGGTACTAAAAAAAACATCTATTAGTACTCAACTCATATTGTTAGTTTTAATACTCGATTCAGAGTGGAGTGCTAGAATCAATATTGCCTACCCCCAGTAGTGGAGGGCACTCACTTCATCCTGCGCAAAGACAGCTTCGCCCGACCCCTGTCCGTACGACCTGTGCGTGTCGCCAAATGTCGTCTGCCCCAGTCCGAGATTGTCGCCCTGCTGCCTGGGCGGGTGTCCCATCGTGTAATCCACGTTCGCCTGTGCGGCCGGCATGAACGCATTGGAGCCCGGCGCGTTTTGAAATTTACTGTCCCGGTCCGCCGTGTCCTGCCTGGACGCGTCGCGTGTCGGGTCGACCGGTAAATGTTCGGAACTGGCCGCCAGTGCCGCGGGGTTTATGATCGACTGGTCGACGCCGGGTGCATTCTGTGTGGTTTGAAACGCAGATTCGAGGGCCGGGCCTGCTGGACGGGACCGTGCCGGCTGGCGTAGGGTGTCGATCGCCGGGTACTGAGTCGCGGATGTGTTTGCTGAAATAAGAAATTTGGTGTGCAGGCTTCAATTAGGTAACGTAACAATTTTATCAAGTAGCCAGTACAATTTGAGAAATAATGTCATTTTTGAACACCCCTACTGTACAAGCAAGTCAGTAGCTTGATGTGTTCGCAAAGTCGAGGACATTGTCAAGCCGCAAGACAGATCACAAGTCAGAGTGGATATAATAACCAATATGATATACGCTGATGCTTTGATGTCTCGACAGTTACCGCAGGGGAAAAAAATGCTTTGCAAACCGTACAGCACAGAGATCACTTTCAAAGTAAGTCTCACAATCGAGGCGTACTATTCTGGTGAATCTAGCAAATTCACCGTTGCGCGGGGTCACCACACGTCAAGGATTCGTCCTCTTTTTTGAAAATGCCCTTGCAGGACGCCCAAATGTCCATTTTTTGAAAATTTTTAATAAATGTATGTTAAAATTAGAGGGTCTTTCGGGAGTTGAGCCAAAAAGACGACCTTTTCATTCATAGAAAGTGGGTAATTCGGGAGACGAGTCGGAGAAATGATCTTCTTTTAGTCAACCAACTACAAGCACGCAATAAATTTACCAATTTTTACGGGTTTTACCCCTGTATTGTATGCCGGAAAGTTTTCAAAAAGTGCCCTCTTTTCAGATTCCCAAAATGTGGTAACCCCACCGTTGCGTACCGACATCCTGAGAATCTTTGCCAGTGAAATTTAATCGTCTCAAAAGACGTCAATTACTTTGCTATCTGCGCTCGGGTACGTTCGATTTGTTTATAAACAAAGGCTTTCGCACTCAAATCTCATTGTCGGTGGACATTGCAGACTACTTACGAAAGATCATCTAAATCGAGTGTTCGACTCAAAATCTACGAACACACATTGCCGACACAAAGTCAAACGTACAAAAACGTTTGCCACGCGAGTTCTTGAAATTTTCGACGTCGGAGATATGCCGCATACAAAAGATTACCGACATAAGACCGCGACAGCACCAAAGCAAAACAGCGCATTTATAAATTCAACAACGCAGACCGAACACTTCCCCGCGTTTCGTCGATTTCCTCAATCAATACGCTCAACGTGAACGAGGTAAATCGAATCAGCGCAACGAAAGACGCAGATTACCGCCACGCGGCAGATGGCGGGCAATCAAAAAGTCTGCTTGAGCAGATGCGGCATCGAGCTGATCACTCAGTAAGTCAAGCGGCAGCGGAGGCATGATGTGAAGTAAAAAAAAAAATGCAAACATCAATCGTCTGGGCTACAAGATTTCGGCTCAAATAACGTAACAAAATCCAGATTTGAACAGGGATTGCGAATCCAGCGCAGAGCATCTTGGATGTACAGAACTACAATACACAATTGAATAACATATTCATATTGAAATAAACAGGACTATTTTCGGCTGACACTCGTCAGCAACTAGTAGAGGATTGGAAAAAACATTGTGCACATCCGCAACGGTACAATTGTGTTTCAAACTGTTTCAAACAAAGGAACGCCTCACTTTCACGGTCGATGATGGATTCCTGCAAGAACTGACACGGCCCCTGGACTTCGGCCAGGACCTCCTGTATTCGCTGGGCCTCGTACGCTCGTCTCATCATGCTCGGGCTGTCGGAGGTGTACTGGAAACCGTCGGAATTGTGGAGATAGTCGCCGGCCGCGGGTTTGTCGGCAAGCGTCGCTTGCTGGCGGGCGGTTGTCTGTTGCCATGTCGGCGCGGCGTTCACGGACGGTACAAACTGTTGTGACATTATTTTCATCACCACAGGAACAGGTAAAAATAAAATCAAACTAGGATACGAGTAGCAACAGATAGATATGTATATAGGTAGGATTAGGTGAGCAAGAAACTTTTCACGAAAACGATTCACTGCCACGATGGCCTAACCATGGACTCTTAACCTTTCCGTCTTACGGACAGCTGAACCTTCACAATTCAAAACAAACTGGAAATGTAATCACGACAAAAGTGTGCGACTAAATAGCTAAGAACTTTGACAAAAACTTTGATGTTCACGATTTGCACAGGTTCTATTGAATTGTCTCCGCAAGTCCAGTGAAAACTGTCAATTTGATTTCGGCCGTTGTACTTGCCATAGTACTTGCCCTTCTGTTAGAATCATTACACAGTCAAACGTCGGTATTTCGAATTGTCAAATTTCAACCATGCTTCTCAGCTGCCGCCAGCTATAAATATTGACTTTAGGGCCGCGTTTCTGGCGCAACAGTCACAGCATCATACTAGAGATCGACCGATATTGATTTTTACAGGCCGATGCCGATACCGATATATCCGCACACTCACAGGCCGATAACCGATATCATAGACCGATATTATTATGAAAGGAGCAGAGAACAATTTCACCAAAAATATTATATATTAGGCAAGATGGCGCTTGTTCAGGCCACAGAAAGCTGAACAACAAACGAGAAAGCTGATATTGAAAAGAATTATGGCTTATTTGTGCACATTCGTTGAAAATTGGAATAACCCAAAAAACAAAACATGAGACAGAATTGCAGATCAGTACAGAAAAGGTAGATTGTAATGCAGGAAGCATTGTTTCTCTGCGTGCTCACCCAGTTAAATTCGTCCTGCAAGGGTAAATCTCTCATATATCACTCTTTACGTCGTCGATTTCTTGAGATCGAGAAGACGGAGCATTGAATTTCCAATAGTTTTGAATTTTTTTAAAATATAGAATATCGGCCGCAATATCGGCCTTCATAGGCCGATATCGATAATCGGGAAAGCTCTAAATATCGGCCTCGATAATCGGCCATTTCGATAATCGGCCGACCTCTACATCATACGTCAAGTTCAAAACAGAATACAAACTCCATACTACGTCGCAATACCACAAATTACTTTCTACATCGCTTCAAACTATGATACATCATTTCTCTGACTAACGGACAGGCCTTTGACGTCTTGCTGCCGAGACGGAATTTTGAAATGTATTTGATAGACCAATGAGAATTGTTGATTATGGTAATTATAAAGTGTTCTATTGAATATTAGTTAATATCAAGTCTGCTATTAAATATAGTGGGACAAAATCAAAAATGACACGGAAGTCATGTAAACGCTCGAGAGCAAGCAGACAGACACACGGTTACAAGCATGAACGAGAAATTCAGAATCCCGCTTCAGGTCCTATAATGAAATTATTATCAGATTCCGCATCGTTTCGATAGCACACACCGAGCGCGTGCGACGTGCGTACAGTACTCACTTCTTCCGTTTTCAGAGGTACATCTTCGGAGAACGAAGGGGAGGTTGGAGTATCCGAACGTGGGCTGACGGCTGGAAAGCGAAGATATCCGGCTAACTTGAAGCGCGAGACAATGTTGGTTGGAACTAGGGTTACATTTGAAACAAATGCTTGTTTAAAACACTTTGCTCAAAACATGTTTTAAACAAAAGCCTTTTAAAAAAATTGTTTTTTCAAGCTGTATAATTATGTTATAATTGTGCAAATATTTTCCAAAAACCATGTCGTATAAGCCTACGAACGATTACCACCCGATATAGCCGACGTATACGATATCGCATGGTTGAACTTGAAACCCTCAAAATAGTCAGTTCAACACCTATATTACGTAGATATTTCGTCAAAGGAGTTATATTCACCCTATATTTTCAACTGTCAAGGTCAATTCAATATGACGTCGCAAATGAATATTGGTGACGTTATGGCTTTAAAAAATGTTTCAAACAAGGGCAATGTTTTTAATTGATTTTTGTTTTAAACGCGACCCAGGTTTGAACAGTCCATAGATATTACCATGAAGCTAAATTCGAAACACATCTGGCAGTCATGCTTGGACCACATTTCAGCAAAATATATCCTGTACTGTACAGACATGGGGTAATCATAATAATCAATTATATTTGAAATATATTCGACGCATACGACATCATATCTAATCTATTTTTTAGTAAAACAAGATTGAAGGTATACGTACGTTCGCTCAATTATGAAATGGCAGAATTTCATGTATATTTAATCTAAGAATCCTATGGCCATACTTGAAACGGGCACCAATAGTCATTTTGCAATTCTTTACACAACATTTGAATTGCCGTCAGCCATTCATACACATATAACAACATGCAGCGTGGGTTTAGCTGGAATGAAAATCGTCGGGGTCGAGAAAACGTCAGCTTCACAGTTGGGCAATCAATATATTGTGATGTGACAGATCAGGCAGTCTGACAGCAATCTTTTTATTGTCTTCGACACTTCAAGTACGGTAGCCTACGTTCTCACTCATGGCACAAGTTCAAGGAAGCAAGATAATTGTAATCATGAGTAATCGTGATTACTTTTACGTGTAATCGGTTTTGTTGTAATCGTAACCGCGCGATTCAAACGTAACCACACTCACAATCGATTACATTGGCGCAGAATTCACCCCTATATCTGATGACGTGTATTATAAAGTGCCAAATATTCTGGTTGCACAGAGTTGACAAGAGCCAAGACTAGGGTTGCAACACCAAAAACATGTTTTAAAGACACACACCCGAATCCATATTGATGGCCCATCGCGAGGTGTAAGGCACATGCCACACAGTTTCACTAATACTACACCAGAATACTACAACTACAATAGATTACTACACAGAAAGTCAACAATCAATGCACACACGGACATCATACACGTTTGCCACGCAAGTGAAAGTCAATAAAGTTAAGTGGTCAACCATCAGATAAGACCCATCAATTTGCAAATACAACCGCCAATTAGCATGCGGTCAATCGAACCGATTGCATTATGAACAATTGGTGACCAATCGATATGCAGCCGTGTGCGCTTGTTGCACGCATCAATCAATACGTGCAGCCGCATCAATCAATTGATACCGCAAATACTGATTTCAGAATGATGCAACGACACATGCTACATAAAGAAAGCTCCTGTCATGATTCTGAACCTCAAAATGCGGTATAATCCGTCATTAGGATTGGTTGGGACGAGAATAAGGTGGGAATATCAATCCAAGCTGCTGTTTGACCGTTATCAGATTATCTGATCACTGTGAATTCGAATTTCTTGATCATTTTCTGTGGCCTGTCATCATCTCGTAAAAAAGGAGCGGACTAATGGGACTATCACAACAAAAAATCACATTACCGCTATCTGCTACATGCTCTTCACCGATTCCATTTTCCTGAGATAATTCTTTATCGTCATTTGCCGCATCATCAGACACAGACTCCGATTCCACACTATCAAGTCGGCTTTGGCCTAAGAAGGAGACGCACATGAAAATAGTTCAAACCCAAGTATCGAACATCAGGATGACAACTCTAATTGGTACGAGACAAATTGGATGACCACATAATCTCCGCCTAACATCCAAAATTCACAGGCTACACCTACTAGTGATGATATAAATGTTTAAAAATTTAACAAAGAATTTCACCAACATTCAATATCACTGATACACATCAATACGACAGTATGGAGCTATTACCCAGTCTAGCGAATTAATCAAATTTGATATATTAGTACTGGTGAATTAATGGTTGTGTTGAGTGGAACCTTACATCATATCATAAGCAGAAAAACCAGTCTGCAATAGCCCGAGCGATACGCGACTTCAATTAGAGGAACTAGGCTCCTAAAATCAATCATACAAAACGACAATACAGCATTAACATTAAAAACTCACCAGCTGCGCCATCAGCAGCTTCGCAAGAGTCCACCAATTCTTCAAAATATCCGCATTCAAAGATTTTTTCCAGTAACGTCTTCAAGTTCTTGTCTATAGAGATTCACCGGTCAAGGACCCAATAGCGACCGCTAACACACACCCAGTTACAGCATAGGTTTTATAGCCGCTCCCCATCAAATTGCATTTCATAAACGCAAAACCACAATTGATACCAAGGCGAATCCAGTGGAGAAAGTCAGAAGCAGCCAAGCACCGTTTCATTTAACAACCATCAAAAAGAATATCGAACACCCCGCTGAATCCAAATCCCATTAAACATCCACATTGCGGGCCAGCAGTACACATAGTGCTTGATAGAACACTATGCGATCAAGGCAAAGATTTCTCGAGGATTTAGCAGAAAATATGAATCTTAACCAGAAGTGCAAATCAATTTTAAAGTACGACACCCATTCAAATACAACCCAAAATAGTCTTTGGATTTGGCTAATATTGAGTCGACTAGAATAATTTCAGAGACGAATGGTACGATCCCAACAACACCAGTATAAATCCTAGCATGGGAGCGCTCGTATCTAACGCAATTCTACTTCATAATAAGGATACATGTTGTTCCCACGACGGCCTTCGACCTTGCCTCTACCAACTCGTACATCTGAGCCCCTGCTTTATTTCCGTCCTCCAAAACGCTGCAAGTGAAAAAGGCGGCATTACGGTTGATACGGCCTACCTTGTAATACGGAATATCCGGTAACCGAATAGCTGATGAAGAACAAAACAGAATGACGGTAGCGTCGCTAACCTTACATTTAGTGAGCAAGACTATAATGACTTGGACTCGGACTTGAGTCAAAACACTACGACTCTGACTCGACCCTCTTCTAGCCGACTTGGCCAGATGTTGAATTTAAAATGACCCGAGTCAAAACTATAAAAGTGAGATTGGCTTGTGACTCGGTTACAACCCTGGGTTCTGCAAAGCACTGCTGAAAAGCGGTTCTTAACCGGTTCAATTTCATTCTCAATAGCAAAAAACCTATAGTCCACACCGAGTGCGTGGTTTTAACAGGACTTTGCCTCGCATAAATCTCATCAGAACCAAGGATAAGATGTGCAATATCGAAAAGACGGCTGAAAACTTCTTCACTAAATTCAAGTTGCAATGCTTTGTTTTGAGTCGCATACTTTTCTCCCGATAACATTCTGGTTTATTTTGATTTTGGAAAGCATACCGGCCTGCAAATTTTGTCTCGAAATTTCATCAGTCAGAAACACTGATGTAGAACATAAAAGCTGGTCATATAGCCAGCACCGCCTTTATGAAGCATGACTAGCTTACTTTGCGCCGGCTTCGTAGGACTTGGCGACGTGCAGCTCGTAGAACTTCATCAATTCGTCCATTTCAGATTCGGTGACCGACTGGGTAAGGAGACAAAGAATACTCGGTAAAAAAGTACAGACGCACGAGCACTTCGGTACGTACTACAGCTCCGTTCTTCCCCTGCTGGAAATCCTCCCGGTACGCTTTGTTGTCGTGAAGCAGCTCCATCACCCTCATCGCGGTCACGACGAAACCAGCCTTGCCGCATTCGGCCTCTTCGCGTGCCATTTGCTCTTTCCTCAACGCTTTACGCTGCTGCTTCGACACCTTCCGAATATATTTTACGAGTCACGCACAGCCGGCACGTTACGTTTGAGACCAGTGGCTCGCTAGGAAGTCGATGCCGGGGCTAAGGCTGACGTATTGCAACCAGCATCGAGACCAGGGATTTTCATTCCGAGCATTTCTGGGATAGCCTGGAGGGGTGGTTCAAGACTTGGAAAGCTTTACGAGGCTATTGTCGCACCTATGTATGCATAATTGCATATGCACCGATCGTGCGTGTATATCAAAAGTCGGTGTGTACGCCAAAAAAATATCGAGGACAAATATAAAATATATAACGTCCCAAAATCCAGTATCAGAGTGCAGGAGTGTTACTGTTACGATCACATCCCAAACCCCCTAAATCATGATACAAATCAACATTTTTGGGCTATTTTGACGACTTGAAAAATTTTCTTGTCGCCTAGCGCAGTGGTTCCCAACCGGTGGGGAGTTCAATGGTTTCTGGTGCGCGATAGGCCCATTTGCTAAACACTATATACAGGACAGTTCACATATTTACGGAGACACATGCGCAATGACCGTTACCAGTTAACTGCTCTTGATTGTATGCATCGAAACTTATACTGAG
Organism: Botryllus schlosseri; assembly: GCF_051294905.1. Lineage (NCBI taxonomy): Eukaryota > Metazoa > Chordata > Ascidiacea > Stolidobranchia > Styelidae > Botryllus > Botryllus schlosseri. The sequence continues at coordinate 17,059,150 of NC_137245.1, read as the reverse complement.
TGTTTTTCACAGAAACTCATTTTAACTCCAGATAAGCAATGATGGCGTCACAAACGCATCCATCACGACCAGTATGACGTGAAATAACGCTTTCGCTAAATTTTGAGGGTTACCGGTATCGGTTCACAATACGTTTTACGTTTTATGTTGCAGTTACAGACGATTGTCTTGCGAACTGGTGTGATTGTGTGTCTCGTGTACTCAAACAAGTAAATAGCTTCTCCGTAATGACAACAGTTTTGGGTGGTGGGGAATGAAGGCTCGGGATAAATCTGAAGTGGGGAATGAAGACAAAAAGGTTGGGAACCACTGGCCTAGCGTGATTGTCATTATTATATATTCTTTGAAATTACAATAAAATGTCGGTCTTGGCCGTCTGAGCCTCGAGAGATATGACTTGGTTCGAGCTTCAAGTCATGCACAATGACTCGAGTCATTACAACCCGGCGTTGAGATAACTTCAACTTATATTTGACTGGCATTTGCAAATTTCAAAGTTCGGCTTTTGATTTTCCTTTTCAAAAAGTCTTCGATCATTTTGTAACACAGAGATGTCAACATTGAAATCTCCTGAAATCAGGCACAGACCAACCTCATTCGTTGTGGCTTCCAAATTTTTGATCAAATCCTTGGCGAATTCCAAACTACCCATCACTTCATCGAACTTTGCAGCCGCCGCCGTTTGGTCTGGGTCCAGCGGCTTGCCGTCCTCAACCATTTTACGGTAGCCATCGAGTTTTGCCTGTAAATAGACAATTACAATGAACCGCACCAATATCGTTGTGGTAATGATAAAACATATCCTATGTGCTTTCCATAATCCTTGCAAGTATACTATATAGTTATTGATCTCCAATTCACCTTGCCTGCTGTATAATATGGAATGTTCAATTAATGAACATTGAACAATCAGCAGGCCTCTAAAATTTTTCCAAGTACGGTACGTCAACGTATAATGACTAATGGCGCAGTTTTCATGTAACTTGAGAATTATGCGTTTCAGTTGCGAACAGCCAAGAGCTGTTGTTGGTCAAGAGGCCATGTTGCAGACGGCGTGAAACAAGACTGTGCTATGGCTGACATAACACCAATTAATACCGAACCAAGACAGCAATGATGGACTGACTGATTACAAAATCCGAAATGCTTAATTATTTTCTAATTTCTTCCGTTTCCGGCTATCACTCCCTATCAAAATGGTAACCGGTGAACTCGGCCCATGACGAACTCGGCCTATTGAACTCGGCCCATGACCAACTCGGCCTATGACCAACTCGGCCTATGACCAACTCGACGAACTCGGCCTATGACCAACTCGGCCTATGACCAACTCGGCCCATGGTGAATTTGTTAATAAAAATTATTATAAATGTTGTGAATTGTATTAATTGTGTGGAGACAATGGTGAATTGGTGGTGATGGACATGTCGTATGAATGTTATTACCAATGGGGGCAGTATCGTCAAGGAATAGGGCAGAGGTCTCAAACTCAAATGTGCTTGCGGGCCATTTTTCCAGTTTTGACGACGCCGCGGGCCGCAGCATTTATAGGGGTATTCTATGTCTTTCCAAGTAGACCGTATTTGGCGGGAATGAATTTTCCTATTGAAAGTGAGCCGATCCAGCAGACTGACAGTAAACACACATCGTCAAAGTGTGATTTACGTTTGTATCAATTTAGGCCTGGCACAAAAAGAATCATCACATTTATAACTATTTGAATATAATTGTTGTTGCACTTGATATATTTATTAACTATATGATATAGTCACCATATGGGTGGACAAATGTATGATGCCATCGTAAAAGCTATCAGGTTATAATTTTCAGCTACTATGAATATTTTGAATCCAACAGACTGATAATAGAGACTGATCTGATATCAAAACATTTTCAAGTTGAGCATTGTAATTCCAATCCAGGATTCGTGTATACTTCTGATAAGTAGGCTATTTATCTCATGGCCAAATATCTTCAAATATAATATAAATATATTAATGAATGTGTCCAAGTGATTGAAATGTCGGAACGCCGAACGGCCCATTGCTGTTACATCGTTCGGGCGTACCACTACGGTACTCGGTACCTTTCAGTGGCCTTTAATAATATGGTTTAGCGACCAAAGACGTAACTAACAGATTGCCAATGGTTGCCATAACTATACTTGCTTAGTTAGCGAAATACCAAGCTGCGACCTTCTGATCTATTACTAATCCCCTGATACGCGACTAGTTTGTTGGGTCGATGGTTCTAACAAATTCACGGCATTCCGAGTCACTTCAAGTCCACTCGAGTCATTTTCATTTTGTCATCGAGTTAGCCCGAGTCTGAGTAATTCTAAGAAAGGCCGCCTCCAAGTCCAACTCACAAATTTCAGTCTAGAATCGTCTAAGGGTCTGGTTTTATCATCATGAATGGGAAATCAGCGAAATAGTGAATGTTCCACTGCATGGTAGCGTTTGCAATTGACGTGGTAGTGACGTTTGATGAATAGTTTAAGGCTTTCGGAGCAATTTAAGAGGGAATTTTCACTTTATAACCTGAAAATATATATGTGACACTTATATTTTGTAAAATTAATAAAAATCTAAAATGTCGTCGCGGGCCGCACAAAATGCTCTGGCGGGCCGCGTGTTTGAGACCTCTGGAATAGGGCCTAGACAGAAAAAACCTCCTTGCACCAACTCAACTATTAATGTGAATTATATTACATAATTATATTATTATCAAGTGATTAGGTTAGGGTTATGATTAGGGTTATGATTAGGGTTAGGGTTAGGATTAGGTTAGGTTAGGATTAGGGTTAGGGTAGGATTAGGGTTAGGTTAGGGTTATGATTAGGGTTAGGTTAGGATTAGGGTTAGGTTAGGATTAAGGTTAGGGTTAGGCTTAGGGTTAGGTTAGGATTAGGGTTAGGTTAGGATTAGGGTTAGGTTAGGGTTAGGATTATGATTAGGGGTTAGGGTCCAACACTCCCAAATTAACCATTTTCTCCGACAAATAATACAATTTACGACGTTTATAATCGTTCATACTAAGAAATTCCACACGGGCGGAGTTGGTCATAGGCCGAGTTTGTCATGGGCCGAGTTCGTCATAGGCTGCGTTCGTCATGGGCCGAGTTCGTCATAGGCCGAATTCGTCATGGGCCGAGTTCGTCATGGGCCGAGTTCACTGGCAATCCCCACGTGTTATGACGGCGGCAAGTAAAACTTCAAATTCTGAGAACTGCAATACTGCCCTCCCCCAGCATTCGTACGACATGTCCATCACTCCCAAATTAACCATTTTCTCCGACAAATACTACAATTTACGACGTTTATAATCATTAATACTACGAAATTCCCCACGGGCCGAGTTGGTCATAGGCCGAGTTCGTCATGGGCCGAGTTCAATAGGCCGAATTCGTCATGGGCCGAGTTCACTGGCATTCATCAAAATATGGGACTTCCACTAACTTTTCGCCTAGGAAATACGGATAAAAAATATAGACACATTATCTATTCACACCAGTCGGTATAATATCTGTCTTCCGATCTTGGCTATTCGCAAAATGGGAAATTTGGCAGTTGCTTTGGTCAACCTAAGTATTACTTATGGTAATTTGCAGTATTTCTTTGGTCATTAAGAGAAGTAGAGCACGAATTCCCAATTGAAAATACCAGTATAAACTATATAAAAGTCAAACCGTTTTGGTGGTTATAGCTCATATATCGTCACTCAAACCGACTGATCTTATTCTATCGTCATATACGCCCGTACGGTATCCGAAGACATATTTCACCATTCCAAATAAATCATCATCGCAACTTACCACCACTACGAGAATTTGATCAAACCACTGCAGTAACAAAGAAATATCTGCAACCAAACAAAAATTACCTTCCTTTTATCCAAATTACGAATCTTTTTCTCAATGAAGGTTACGACAAACTTCAGGGGATCTTGTGATATTTTCTCATAATTGGGTGGCGCTTGTGCCGCACTCTGTGGCTTCTTTGATGATGTGCCTAATCCCTTTTGCACCATAATGGCAATTTATTTAGGGCGACAATATTTGCCTAGATTCTAGCCGAGACAACCTATGCTTAAACGAAAATACTCAGGTAAAATTGCACTGGCCTCAATACAATTCAGATCTTTTCCTCGTCTTGCAACCTCTATAACAGTGGTTCTCAACCTTTTTGTCTTCGCAGACCCCTTTTGGACCGTCATGGACCCCCTGAAGTTTTAGTTCAAATTTAGGTCAATTATTGTGCAATCGTGATCTGTCTTGTGCAAATGATATCTGTAGGCTAGTGATAAACAGCAGCAGAATGATTTTTCTTGAAAATCACATCATACTATTAATGTAGAAATCAGGTTGACTTTAATCATTTGAAAGTGAATTCTGCAACGGTATTTCTTCAAATACGTGGTTGTGTCTTGAAAATCCGCGCCTTCGATTTGATACTAACGAGTGCCGAAAATACATTTCCACAAAGATAGGTGGTGGCGAAGTAATAATAATGCGTTGCGCCTCCGACAACACATTTGGGTATGATCGCAACAAATATGGAACTAAAAATCACATACAATTTTTTTCAATGAACATATTACGTCGATCCTGGTCATTTCTATCTAGCAACTCATCTCGAAGTTTTTATAGGAAGATGGTTATATGAATATCATAGGAGAAAAGTGATCTTTGTAAACATTTCGAAGTCAACGTGATTGACCATACTAATCCAACTTCTTATTTATTTTACAATTCCCAACCAAATATCTCTAGACAGCAAAATATATATGTATCAGTAGGCTATTGGTCATTTAGCAAGTGTCTGCACAGTAGGATATTTCATCTGTGACGGCCATTCTGCTGATGACCTGATGTTAGTTCTGTAGTTTTACTGGTAAGGAAGCGAAACTGCCTCGTGATTTTCCCAATTCAAAGAAATACAATTCAGGTTATCAACTATTTTTGTAAATTTATACCGTAGGCTTCGCGGACCCCCGGTTGAGAACCACTGTTCTATAATGTTCAGCTTTCCCTCAAATTATAAACCAACGATCCAACCTTGAAAACAACACAATTTGATTTAGATATTGCCCTCTGCTGCCATAAAATACAAGTATATAGCCTACACAGGTAACACTCGCGCATGGTGCTGTGTAATGCCTAAGTTGTATTATGCTGATATTTAAAAATGATCCCGACTACAGTGCTCTATTATTGCGATAAAATTTGCTATTTAGGCACCAGCACGATCAAAGCGACTATAACGGGACGGGAAAACACCTTACTCGATGAAAGAGCGAGGAAATCTCAAATCTGGTGGCCCATCATGTCAGTATGATAAGGTGTTTAATAAGCGTAACGTGCTTCGGGCATCGAAGAAAAAGAGTAACAAAGAAGTATATACACTTTTATACAGTGATTTGCAGCGATTTTTTGGCAATTTATTTCAACATAAAACGTATACTATCATATGCATACGCAGCGAAAAAATCAATATGATTGTTAGAATGAGAAGATTATGATAAATGTATCAATTATCATGTGATCTGGCAACCACATTGTTAAGAGCAATTCTAAGATGTATATGCATGTGTATACCATGTATCATCATCATCATCATCATCATTGGTTTATTAGCATTGTTTATCAGTTCAATACAACACAAAATTCGATGAAATGAAAAGATGGGAAGGTGTCGAAGCGACTTGGAGTAGTCTATGGAATCAGACACCCACCTTGGCCTAGCTAGGTGATGTAAAGTGGAGGCATGCACATGGAAGGCGAGATCGATAGGTCAGTCGTGGTACGGCAATCAGTATCAATTTCATCATTTCAAAACACCACAAGACTGCGATACAATAAAAGATAGGAGGGTTTCGAAACGACTTGAAGTATTCTTTGAAATTAGACACCCACCTGGGCCAAGATGTAAAGAAGAGGTATGCACATTGCACACTGACTGAAAAGTAAAAGAAGCTCATACAAAAGAAGGGCAAGCGAAAAAATGAGGTGCCATGTGACGGAAGGCGAGATCGATGTGTCAGGTTGGGGTCCGGATCGGATAGAGCAATGGTCCCCAAACTTTTCAATGAAAATTACGAAATAGGGTCCTTTGGTAATTCTTTCAAATGTATCGCATTTTTGTGGTGTATTGAACTGATAAAATTGCTAATAAACCAATGATGATGACTCACAATCCCTTGCCAAATTCGCACAAAACTAAACAATTATAAAATAATCAATAATCGTCGGATTATATTTTTATCTGAACAAGACACACACGCTGTACAATAGGATAAGACGCGATGCGATGTAGTGAACAGATACGACATGTTGTATTTTGTGATGGTACTGTAACGGGTGTAACTATTTTTTTCGACCAGCTCGGCTATGTTTGGTTGCGTTTTTGACAACGCAACCCTAATATCATAGCAATTTACAACGTACAACGCTACGTTGTAAATTGCTATGCTAATATCGTCTATCACATTCAACCCGTTCAAATTCACATTCTTGCCCCGAAAACACAAGTCTTAGTCTTCATATGCTGATCAATCTAATCTCTGGCGACGAAACCTTCAGACCCCCTTACATCCAGGACGTTGGAGCAGACGTATATGTTGAATTGCTCCAGCTCCGGTTGCGGAGCTTTCTTCTATCATACATTAGCTCCGGCCTCAGCTCCGGAGCCGCATTATTACCACGGTTCCGGCTCCAGCTCCGGCTCTGAAAACTATCGAATAGGTCTGTCTATCAGGGGTGGCCAACCCGCGTTCCGCAGACCATATGTGGTTCGCGAGAAGGTTTTTACTGGCCCACGAGGTAATTTCCTACCTATTCTATTATCGAAATCCTGTTATAGTGTCGAAAATGAATTGCTGAGATTGTGAACTTGCAAGGCCAACCAAAAATTTGATTAGTCTGGCCGCGACACATGGGATGCTGATGACTAAAATACTAGTTCCGACGCATTGGCAGTCACAGTCCAGTCACATTTTTAGTAAATCGCTGTACATTGCAATAAACTAAAATAGTTGTCAAATTTTTCTTCACGCTTTGCGTGTTTAATTGTCACACGATTTCTTTCTTGGTAACCTACCCCCTCCTGAAAATGAAAAAAAAACTACTTTAGCTGATTGAGTCTTACTATATTCGTTTGCGCTCGCAGAAAGACTGTCGACGATGAAATGTAGGCACACTCAAAATGATTGTCCCATATTAGTGGAAACCTTCGATATCGATATGACATAACATTGTTGGGTTGTATTTTTCATCTGAAACAGTCACACACAATGTACAATGCGATAAGACACAATGCGATGTCATGAACAGATAGGAGGATGTCGAACGACACGCATCAGTAGCGATCCCTTACTCTAACATCCACCGTGGCCTGGAGCCCCCTATGTCACAGTTCTTTTTCGATGTTGATCTTCTTTGAAACCGCGGCCCTTTCTACTAGTCCTTTCCATTCCTTGTGAGTGCTTTCTTTCGTCAGGTCTTTTACTGGGCTTTTTTTCGCCGTAAGAACGGCAACGGCGGGGGAAGATAAACCTCCGACGGGAATCGAACCCGCTCCGTAAGATTGGTAGGCGCTTATCGTAACCACTACACTATATCCCCGCCAAGGTCCTGTCCTCACAAACTGAGCCCATCCGGCAGTATACAGTAGACCCGAAATATATTCAAGTAATAATATTATTGACGTAGTTCATTTATAAACTTTGAAAATTTTACGCGCTTGGCGCGGCTGGTGACAGCGCACTCATTCGTCAATTGCATGTGGCCCTTAAGCCGAAAAGGTTGGCCACCCCTGATCTATAAAGATGACTAATCTACCCGTAATAGGCAGAGGTGGTCAAAGTAGTCAAGAAAGCTACTCAAGTAGAAGTAGACATAGCGACGAAAAAGGTGATCTGCAAAAACAGGTGTAACGTCCAACAAGCCGGATTTTTAAGATTAGCATGACACGTTATGGGCTGCTAAATTACGAAACTATAGGTAATTGCTAGATTGCTAGATTGCGAAACGGTTGTTTCAGACGTTATGGTGGGCTATATATTGATTGTGATGAAATATTTGATTTGGGCGACAATGCGGTGTGAGCGGAACCCAGCAATCCGGTACCTAAATTATATTCACTGATACTTTCGTGAAAACATATTTGTGACTCCATAACTACTGTGCGCGAAGCGCAACAAAATTTCTGGCTTTATACTTGACTGTTATCAGTGTTATGAATGTTAAATGTTGGCACTCCGTGAAAACAGCCTCGAAATTCCTCAGGCTATCTTTCGTATTGGGGGATTAAACTACTTCTACTTGACAAACTGAAAATGGTGAAAGTAAGTAAGCAGATCACAAAATATTACGAAGTAGAAATAGAAGTAGAGAAAATCAGATCTACTTGAGTAAGTACCAGAAGTAGAGGAAAACTAATTAAGTACTTACAAAAAGTAGAAGTACTTCATTACTGACCACCTCTGCCCGTAGGTCAGTTATCTATAGTAGCCTAATCTAGAGTCTGTCAGCCGTCAGTAACATCGGATTATAGATAACTAACCTACGGATAGATACGCAACACCAGTCGTCACGCCTGCTTGCCCGGAGGTTATTACTGCTCAGCAATCTGAACGCAGCATAATTGCTAATCCCATAGCTGGTGACCTGAACGCTCAAATTGAATATAGTTGATCTTATTTGAAAGCTACTGTCGCACTGATTTCGAAAATATACATTAAAATCTGATCAGGGCAGCGGAACCCACTCAAAATACACCTCAAAATCTGAAAATCTGCATTGTTGTGAACAATCGCAACCATGTAAGGCCCATTGTTATGGTCATTGTGCTGCGTCTCTGCCATTGTTGGAAACAATGCCGATTTTCAGACTTTGAAGGCTATTTCGCGCTGGTTCCGTTCCCTTAATGAACTTTTAATGTATATTTTCAGAATCAACGTGACAGTAGCTTTCAAATATAATCAATTCTATTTAATTTGAGCGCTCCGGTCGTCAGCTATGGGTTTAGCAATTATGCTGAGTTCAGATTGCTGAGCAGTAATTACCTCCGGGCAAGCAGGCGTGACGACGGGTGTTGCGTATCTATCCGGATGCAGCAACGAAGACATAGGTGCCGCCGTGTAGGCTTGTGACGTCATAATGAATACCTGACAATTGTCGATAACATCATAGTTGCACTTTACGCACTTTACGCACTTTACTCCATGCCAGGGGCGGGCAACTACTACAGGCGGCGGGCCGGATACGGGGAAATGAAGTACTTGGCGGGCCGGATTACTGAATTGATACCATAAGCGACTATTTATCCACCTATACAAGGATTGATCGTAATTAATGTAAACTTTAAGTTTAGAGCATAGAGACTAAAACTGTATTCAATGAATTTATTAACGTAATGATACTTTAATAGCTGTTGAAGTCAAAGGGACATCTGTGGCCGATTAAAGTTGTGATTACCAAGTTCTTTGAACTCTGGATGCGTGCCGGGCACAAAGAAAACAAATAACTAAAGAATAACCTACAGTCACTATAATTTGACGTAGTAATGCGGTGGAGAATTGCGGCACTGTGACCGCGGGCAATATTGTCATGTAAGACCGGAAACTGTCCGCGGACCGTTCAAAATCCCTTCGTGGGCATTAAAATTCTGATGCGGCGTTTTAACACTGGCGCTGTACTCGTTAACATTAAGGCATACAGCTGAATTCAATCTTTCAATGTCCCATTTCGCGTAATACATAGTGATCAATATTTGCGAAACGTACAATTTGGCCAACAAGGTTGTGCTGATGATGAAATTGCGGGTATGCCGATTACCCCCGATATTCACAGGCATATCTAGCATACTGAGGTTCGGCGCTCATGTATGAAAATTGAACATTGAACATTGAACATAATTATGACTGCTCTGCTGTTAAGTCCCCAGGAACATTGTTAGTCGCCAAAGGTTCAAAGGTGGCGCCAAAGAGGCAAAGATTCATAAATTCGCGAAAGCCTGCTGTTGAATTATGTGAAATCAGCAGATATGGTTGTTGCATATATACAGAGGTGGTCAAAGTAGTCAAGAAGACTACTCAAGTAGAAGTAGAAGTAGCGACGCAAAAATCTACTCAAGTACAAGTAGAAGTACTTTTTTCAAAAGCAACCTAAAACTACTTGATGTAGAAGTAGAAATTCCTGGCATAAAATCTACTCAAGTAAGTAAGTAGTTTTGAAAACGGTCATAATACGTTCGCATGTACTGTCAAAAGTCGCAAATTGAGCTGTACGGAGGGTTCAGAGAGCTTGATTCATATTGATGCATCACATGAGGTATTAATTTTCGAGAGCATAAGAATTCGTCTGCATCATGGGATGCAAATCATAGTATCGCTATGGAAATCGCTATGGACGCTAATCTTTGTTTACCCGAACACCCCGTTTTAGAGAACGTCATGGGGCGGCGCCCTCGCCCATGTTATATGGTCCATAGTTTAGTCGAAGAGCAATACCAAGAAGCTGTATCAGATACGGTGTTAAGACTTTGCGAGATTAGTATACGGTAAATAAAAAATCTGACGGATCGTAAACATGTCACACTACAGTGAAATTTTATTTTCGGAAAATGGAGGCATTATTACACTAGCTTTTAAACTTCAACATGTAAGTTCCCCATGCCATGCAGATCCAGACAAAGGAACTGAAACTAATTATAACTCAAACTAATGATACTGTGAATTAAAAGAGAAATACAAACACTACTTCTGAAAAGCGAAAAATGTGTTTCATGTCTCTTGTCCAGATAGCTTCAACAGTGGTCTGCTAAAACAGGTCTGCCGCTCAAAAAGTCAGAGACCACTTCTCCAGATTAGGGCACGCCATGCTGGGCTGCTAGATTACGATATGATTGTGGTAAATTCTAGATTGTGAAACTACTAGTTTTAAACGTTATGATGGGCCATATTTACTGTGATGAACTATTTCATATGGACGATAATACGGTGGGAGTAAAGCGAGCCACGCTACCGCTACCTAAATTGTAGCCTCTTCACCAATACTTTCGTGAAAACATACTTGTCTCTCCATATCTACTTTGCGCGAAGCGCGATGAAAATTCTAGGCTTTACTTAACTTTTATGAAAATTATATGTTAGTACTCCATGGAAACAGCCCCGAAATTCCTCAATCTCTCTTTCGAATTGGATGATTATACTACTTCTACTTGACAAACTGAAAATAGCGAAAAGTAAGTAAGTAGATCACAAAATATTACGGAGTAGAAGTAGAAGTAGCGAAAATTCGATCTACTCAAGTAAGTACCAGAAGTAGAGGCAAACTACTTGAGTACTTCGAAAAAGTAGAAGTACTTCGTTACTGACCACCTCTGCATATATATTATCATCTTATGCAATACGTCGGAGCCGGAGCTATATAATCCTCAAATAACTGGCTCCGGCTGAATTTTATGTACAGTTCCGGCTCCGGCTCCAGCTCATGTGAAAATGCACGGCTCCGGGGCTCCGGCTCCAAAGCCCTGCTTACATATACGGGTAATTTCATCATTAGGGGAGACCGGGGACAATTGTAACACTTTTTGTATTTTCCAGCATTAAGTGCTTTTCTCGTGGAAATTTCACTCCCAAACTTTTATATAAAGAAGCCAACAACTCGATAGTTGATATAAAAACTAAATTGGAACTGCATCAATAATCAATCATGGAAATTTTGGGTCGCAAAAATCACTGCTCAAATGTTACAATCGCCCCGTACCCAGGGGCAATTGTACCACCCTTGCGGGGCAATTGTAACAGTGTTATTTATAACTAAACACAAACGAAATGAACACGAAAACGGAAGCACAAATTGTAATATTGCATGAAACTAAAGGACGAGACGTTTGAACGCTTCCAGGCTACGCCCCATCGCATTTATGGCATCTGAATGCAATATCACCCTTCGAGTCTTGTTCAAGCACCAAGTGTACAAGAAACACATTCATTCCATCATCTCTCTATCACATATTCGGCCTCTTCTACCAAGGTTCTGTTGTTCAGCGTACATAATGGGTTGGTCATTCGGTAACCTGCGAAGGTGCGAAGTCGACCTGGCTAACATATCTTGGTTGAATGGGCCGATGATAGTATAGCAAAACGAGGACGCAACATTGTGTGGCGTCAAAGCTATAATGACATTCTTCTGTGCTGTATACAAAATCAAAATAAATTGTTCACATCAAATATCAAAATGTAAGTGGGCCATGATCAAAGTCAGAGGACGAGAATTCAGTCATGACTATTGAAGTTCGACACACCAAAAGTCGATCAACATGAGAAAGGGTGGTTGAATCACGAAAATAACCGAGCCTTCAGATTCACATCACCACTATTGTATGGCCGTTTCGACAGATGATCATGTTAGAATTGGTATCGCAGGGTAGTATCTGTTCTGGTGAACTTCTGGCTGTTGCAGAATTGATAACATATTGTAACGGGGCAAAAGTAACAGAGTGTTACGATTGCCCCTGACACGCTCGATCATGATTAGTGTCTCAGTATGGTACCTTCCCGGCGATGCAAGTCCTATTCTTTCTATCATCACGGTAGACTATAGTAACATTGTTCCAGCTACATATATTACGTTGTAACTACTTGAGGTAATATTCGTCTAGACAAATTATTCCAGACCAGAAAAACTTTACTCAAGGGTCAAAAATTTCGTTTTTTGCAAATTATTCCGGGGTTTCGCATCGTAGCTCAACGTAACTCCAGGTATAATAGGGGATATAACTATTGCATGCGCACTTAAAATAACAAGCTGATTTCTCCATCCTACTAACGGTGAGGTCGATTGTTACATTTGCCCCTAGTTACATTTGTCCCCGGTCTCCCCTACCCTTCATACATCTGATTCACAAACAGTGTTACACAATTCACAAACGAGCCGAAATTACTACCAACCATGCAGTGTCTTGAAAAATCATTGTGCAGTTCTTTTGTTGTTACACGAAACGCGGGTCATATTAGCACCGCACGAGGCACAGATTGCAATGACTTGACTATTTCAGTGCCTTTACACATCAATATCAAAGGTTGGGTCAACAGCAGGCGGTGATCAATTTGGGCCTTGGTTTTATCACCACTGCTCTTTTTGGCAGCATACTTCGTGGAGGCGCATGTTATTGGCTCAACCCTCAAATGTCTTGGTGTGTCCTCGGAAATGATCAGCGCTGAAATGCCGATGATGTAAAGTACAGGCAGGCTGCACAATGCACACCACTACAGTAAAGCATTCGAATGGCTCAAAGGGATACTGTCATAATTCCGAAAAAAGACTTATTTCTGCGAAATTATGCGTATTGTGCTCGAGACTGCGAATACGCACAACAGTCAAGAAATGTAGCCTATAGTGACATTAAATCACGCGAAGAACGACTTTAGATTCAATCTGAATAACTCTGTACCAAAATACTCAATTTTAACATGTTGATAAAGGAATAATCTCGGGTCACCTTTCGGATCCAAAAGGACAGCGGACTCCAGTTAGGGAACCATTGGGATATAGTGATAGAGGATCCATGTACATTGTACACCTACCAGTCGTCCAGTAGGCTACCAATAGTGGGTCATGGATAGACAAAATTTGTCATTCAGAATTTCATTGTCACTATGTATAATAGTGCTTCTCAACCTGTTTCATCAGCTCCCGACCAACTTTTCATCCAAATTTCATTGCGCGACACACCAGACCCCAATTCGCGACTAAAGTTTGAACCACAGCTCGTGGGCGCCAGTTTTCATGTTGTCAGCGTATTATAATAATCTGGTCGCGTCTAGCGTGTGTACGTGTTCATTTCCGGAATCAGGTCAATGATATGGGCAATTGCATATATTACCATAAATGTTTGACCTCTGTCAGATCAGAAGATCAGATTTACCAGTATATAGAGAGAGTTGAGTAAGGCGTTGAGTAAGGCGTTCTTCAGGCGTTCGCGATGACAACTGATGTATTGTGACGTAAAGAGCCAATGACGCAACCTTAAAGTGTAAATTATTCTCTGGAGGCCTTTTCATCACAATCGTTATATTGTCTTCCAATATGTGTTGAAGGTTAAAGTTTTAATGGCAAAATGAATGTAATCGTGAGTAATTGTGATCATAATCGTAATCGTTTCTGTCTGTCTTTTCCATTGTAATCGTAATCGACTACTTCGAGATTTTGCTGTAATCGTAATCGCGTCATTCAGAAGTAATCGTAATCGCAATCGATTACATTCAAGAAGCATGGATATCTAGAACTACGGGATAGGACACTACGCGTGTGACGTCACAAGCAGCGACCCAACGCAGGGATATCCAAACGCGAAACAGCCGTAGGAAGCGGAGGATTTGCCTGAAGGCTGTGCAAGTGTGCATGCGATTTTCTTCTAGATAGTTCTAGATATCCCTGTCAAGAAGTACTCACCTCATCTCTGGTTGGTGTGTCGTGGCGGTGTAATGGCCGGCACCAAAATGCCTATTTCTACAAATCATGCGTACTTTTTCTTCGCAGGCGCAAAGAAAATTTGAAAAAATTTGAATAAATTCTCAGACAAATATTCCACAATTGATGACGAATCACGTTGATTCGTGAGCTGATTTTGCCTAACCCCGTCGAATTTCAATTCTCAAGCTTACACAATAACGTATACTGCCAAATTTCACACTCCAATCAAAATGTCTGTCACAAAAATCTGGCTTACGAAATATTGTGAGCACGGGAAAGCAGAGTTGTAACCAAGTCACTAGGCTCCGAGTCACAAGTCACTTTTACAGTTTTTACTCGAATCATTTTCAATTTACCACCAAGTCAAGTCCGAGTCTAAGTCAGCCAGCTGAAGGTCGAGTTCGAGTCACGGTATTATTACTCGAGTCCAAGTCATTGTGTTGACTGCTCAGTTTCCAGTTAAAGTCTTGCTAAACCCACTTTTTATAACTATGTTTCGTGATATCGAATGGTTCGCAATTTTCCTCACTTTTCGCAGTTTCTGGTCGCATGTTCAAGTACCAGTATCAATAGACGAAATCCCAATAATGTTATTTCTCTAGTATTCTTCAAAATTACAATGAAATGTCGGTCTTGGCCGTCTGAGTCTCGAGTCATATGACTTGGTTCGAGTCATGCGCAATGACTCGAGTCCAAGTTGAGTCAATACACATATTGACTCGAGTCGAGTCATTTCCGTATTTTGAGAAAATGAATCGAGTCAAGTCGAGTCGTCAGAAAATCGTGACTCGAGTCGAGTCATTACAACCCTGCGGTAAAGTGACTTGTGACGGTCATGGACGCAAAAACTAATTTAGAGGAAAACGTATATTAGCTCGTGCAGTATTGAGAAGATAAGGTGTTTGGAATAATTGGGAGATTGATTGGGAAACTGTATCATTTAAATATGCTTCGGGACCCATCGGCTGAGAAGCGCAGGATCATTTCAATGAGCCATGCGGCCAATGCCCCGAATATGTCAATGACTTCTTTACCTCGGAATCACAAGCGCACAAGTATAACACTCGCGCGTCCACGTCGTCCAAATATCATATGAACGACCGAAAAGGTCATCACTCTATCAAATATGCCGGACCTGACGTGTGGAACAGTATTCCGACAGTCGACGAGCTTGTCCACATTCAAGTCGAAATACAAGGAATTTCTACTAAATAAATACTGTAGTCCGTCCTCAAGATTACCTGACCACGACTTGGCCTATCGATATCTCCTTCCATGACATTCACATCATTTTTGTCGCTTGCTTTTTTCTATGCTACCTTCTTTTACTTTTCTTTCAGTGTGCACTGTGAATGCCTCCTCTTCACATCGCCTAGGCCAAGGTGGCTATCTGATTCCAAAGACTAATCCAAGTCCTTTCGACACCTTCCTAACATTTCATTGTATCGCATTTTTTGTGGTGTATTATACTGATAAAAATTGCTAATAAACCTAACCGAATTCGAATTATAAAACCATATTATGATGCCATTGCGTAAATCAAACAGCCAACCTAACCATTTACTGGTTAGCAATAAGATCATGGTTGCATATGCATTACCATTAATATACATTGGAATGAGCCTTTGAAAGATTTTTGTAAGGCACAACCATGTTCCCTATAATTTTTCAATATTCTGCGCAAGCACACCCAACTCCCCGTGAAGAAATATTTATAATGACTCCCTACTCTACTGTGAGCTTGATCCGCAATCGCACAACATGAAGAACGAAATACACTACATGATGCTTATCACACCAGTCAATAAATTGATGTAAAGAATACATCGTTGTCTAATGTAAAAAAATCCAGCAGGCGTACAGGGTCCATCTTGATTTGATATGTTTATTGTATCATAAAAATCAAATCCGGGCGATTGGGGTGTTGACTACTGTATAACTTGTTTATGGCGTGATATCGGTAGCAAATGTAGAAACCCGTTTTACACTCTGCTCGATACCAATGTACCAACAGTCAAAAGGCCGAATACATTGACCGTTGAGGCGTAAGCTTATATTTCCTTGCAGATCCTCGTCGAAATTGTTGGCAAAGCCGCGGAAGATATTGATTTTATGGGATTTTTATAGCATTTAATTGCTCCAATTGATACAGTTGGTGACGTTTACAAAAAGTCAGCATTGTGGCATAATGTGGCCTGAGTCGTCACAAGGTATCTTGTATATCACTTCCCTGAAATTTAGGGTTGAAATTATCAATATGACATCAGGTGGCGTCATAGGTTCACGTTCGCACCATCCCTAATACATCGAAGATTTCGGCCAATAAACCCAGATTAAAATCAAGACATCAAGCGACATTGAATCGCACGTGGCGCGAAGAAAATTTCCAAGTCCATAATGTTGTATAATTTATGTTGATTTACGAAAGAATTTTGACCCCTTCGAGCACGGGCCCCTCCAATTGGAGGGTTTAAGGTGGCAGGATGTGTCGAAACGAGGATTCCCGCCAATAAAGTATATAGTTCTTTGTCGAACGCGGGGTGTATAATTTCGGTACTCAAAAAAATCAATTCTTGCTACACATTACAATCAATCGAATGATTGTGTACACTACAGCCGTAAGATTAACTCATTATTAAGATATTACAGCCAAGGCAGAGAATTAGCGACGTGAAAATCAGAACTATAGCTCCTTACGACTATACGTTTGGGCGATTCGACTGAGGTTTATAATCAGTCCTCCGCAATATGAAACATTTCGAAAGCCATATCTAATCATTCGAACATGGAATTGACGGAATTTCCATTACCCATGTATCACTGATACCAATTCGAAACTCATTATATAAGTTATAGAATCATACGGGCGAGGTGGTAAGTTTTTTAGGGTAGTGTGAACACTGAACATCTTAACATCAATTCATACTACTGGAAGGGTTCATGACGGGTAATAATACGAAATTCGGCTGAAATACCAATATATATTTGTTGGACTATTGAGAATATCGATTAGAACCAGGACCGTAACAGCACTTCGTCAGCCCCTCCCCCAAAAAATAAACGTGGGTCTTGGGCCCCCATAGGGTGATAAACCGGACTTCTGGGGGGGCTTTGCCGCGCCAAGCGCGAAAATACATATAATTCATGATTGAATCGGTCAATATGATCGGGAATTGCATATATATTGCTATCAATTTTTATCCTCTCACTGCTAACGTAATAAGATTTTCCGGTAGAGCTGAGTGAGGTGTGTTTGAAAGGGTAGTACTCAATAATAATTATTAATAATTAATTGAACATCAGAGCTTAGCTGAGTAAGGTGTCTTGGAATCTGTAGGGCCCGTAAATAATAATTAAACATCTTCGGGCGGGCAGACCCGTTGGTATGACTACTAGGCTACTACAAGATGTTATTTCGAAACCTTCAGTCTGCTATATCCAAAAATATAGAAGCGCATAAACGTACTAAAATAACAGATGCACACGATTTCAAATTGGTATTTCTTCACTGGCATATAATTTATCTCCGTGGGATGGTCCTATTTGTCTTGTGAGGTTCAGATTGTCAAGACAGGAACATTCGGTGCCAGTCATTTAGGCTCCAATGGACAATTTGAACCTATATGTATTTTGTTTTCGGTCAGGATGAGGGCAGTCCTTTTAGACCAAGGTTTTCTCGCTGCCGATCGTTCTGGCACACTTCTTGGAGTCGCATGTTACATGGCCTAAATCGTTACGTCTTGGTGCGTCGTGGCGCAATAATGGCCGGCGCCGATATATCCATTTCTATAAATCTTACGTATTTTTTCTTGGGAGAAGAGTACCCAATAATCAAGAAATATAGCAACTTGAAATCACACATAGCGCGAAAAAATGTGGAAAAAGCTGCATAAATTTTCAAAATACTCTATAATTTATACTAATTCCCGAAATAATTTTTAGCTCCCTTCGAGCTCGCCCCCTCCCAATTTGGGGGTTTGGGATGAGGCAGTTACGGTCCTGATTAGAACACGGGGGATAGGGTAATGGTGAGCGTCGGCGCCGTCTGCCCGGGTTCGAGCCCCACCGTCGGATATTATTCTGGCCGGGCTCCTTGTCCCCCGTGTCGCTGTTCTTACGGCGACGAAAAATGCCCGTAGAAAAAAGACCCGATAAAGAACGAAAAAGAGCAAGAAATAGCTCCTAAAAAGAACCGACGAATAAGGATTAACATCAAAGAAGACTGTGACATCGAGCAGTATGTCGAGCTGGATGCCAGTTCAAGAAACCCCATGCAACTGGTCACTGGTTCGGCACCCCTCTATCCGTTCATTACATCGCATTGTGTGTCATGTATATCGCATGCTACAGCTACATTGAGTGTGTGTCTGGGAAGAGGAAAATATAATCTGACGATTATTGATTTGATATTGAACCAGAATGTATATATTCCAATCTGGTTCAAGTCGGGTCTGATTCGATTGATCATAAATAGGCTTAAGTCGATTGTGAATTGAACAATGGCCTGAAATTATCTCGAAAATAAACATAAAGTCGAATATGTTTGTCTGTATGTGTCACGGATAGATTTTGAATGCTTTGTACAGAGGTATTGATGAAATGATAGGGAGAGATGTTAAAATGGTCTGGGAGCAAAGCGCCCATAATTTGGTTGAGTGTCCAATGGGAGCAGGACCAGCGTTTTGGAGGGAGCCTGGAAAAGTCTACTGTTTCGGTTCTGCAGCGGTGCGGTGGATTGTTATCCCCTTAGTCTGAATGTACAATGCACATAAATAGTGGCTTATTCTATTGTCGTTGAAGTATAGTTTCGATGGCTCATATTTCCGGTGCCGTACTGCAGTACCGTAGTGAGTTTCTGAAAAGGCTTCCTGATAAAATTCATACGCTTCCATGCACCGCCGCAAACCCTTTACACCTGTCACACGTATAGTAGGCTGCGTACTGCGTATGCGTGATCGCGCTAAATTGATCAAGCTATACGTTTGCCGGTTAGCGCATCACGTGTCAGATCAGTACACATTGGCCTATACCTCCCGGAAACAATCAAATTTCATGGATATTTAACCGCGGCACAATATCACGCGAAATGTAGCTTCAGATGTCACGTAATGTACGCGGGGTCGTATCTCAAAAGAATTATATTCTTTCGAATGGTATATCAAACGATATCAACCAGGTCTGGATCATGCGGTGCGTGAGAGGCTCATCTGTCCGCATCTGCTATGAGTGTAAACTAGAAGATCTGTAGAATATTTTGACAATAGCTGCAAGGACTAACTTCCTTCCGTAAATTGTCAAACGCTCTCAAGAATACCAGGGCCCCGCAACTGGTACATATGGTATATATTGCAGTGATCTTAGGTAGGCATAACATACTTCGTGGATTGATATTGATGTTATGTTTGCATGTTAGCAGCAGATATGTGTCGAGATTGTAATGATTGCATAAAATTTTTGGTGTACTTGCTTAATGTCTGTCTCTTCGCACTTGGGATCGCAGTTGCCGCCTTTGGTGAGTATGTATAGTTCAGTATTTGAATTTAGCAGCATAGCAATGATATCGAGCTTTCAACAAGCGGCAATTTATGCATTATCAGACCCGAACAACGCGTTCATGAATTTATATATATAAATCAACTCATATCGTGTTTGTAAAGACATTTTTGGTAACATTTTAGCTGGTTACACTGCATTCAACAAGAGCAGTCAATTGCACAATGTTCTCACCGCGATCCATCTACCGGGAACGATGACTGGCCTGTATATTATGTTCGCAGGAGGAGTTGTGATCTCCGTTATTGCGTGAGTATAGCGATAGCTTATAGCTATACGATTGATGCATTTACATTTTACATCCAAACAATCATCCGAATTAGTGCTTTTTTTCATCCGCACAAACGAACCGAAAAATTTTATACAAAAATAAAATAACGAGTCTTAGAACTTTTTTCTTCAAATGTGCATATAGGCTACCGCTTTTGGATATCAGGTATCTCATTAAAAGTACAACCATCTTCCCTCATTTTGATTTCAACTATTTATTTAGCGCAGGTCTTTATAAGAACTATCCATCATTATCTATCCAAAATAAAGCGTTAGAGTGAAAAATTCTTGCTGACAGGCATCGCTTATGGCACAACGGTCCCGGAGGCTCCAGTTCATCGAAAGGGTTTGAAAGCCAAATCTTTGTTTTAATGATTCTGTATGATGGATTGGAATATAAGCCAAAACTTCATGCCTTCATGTTCCGGCGCGAAAGGCACCCAGCGGCCGTTTTCCAAATCCTTAAAATTTATGCCAAATATAGCCTCTACTTTATCAGTGCAATGTAGCATTTTTTGTATAATAGGGCAAATATGGTGCTTTGATGTTTTAGGGGGTCGAAAACCCCTTAAAATATGGTGAAATTATGCGCAGAATGAGTCGAAAGGAGCAAAAATGTAGCTAATTTTGTACACAATCTGCTCTGTATTCAGCTGTATTTCAACTACGGCAGTCATTAAATATATCCACTTTCTTCACTCGATTTGGAAAAATGCATTGCATGAAAATGTAATTAGTGAACGCGGTATTCCTATATAGGTAATTGCAAAAACGAAGTCGCAGGCAATCAAGATTACCCGCCAATTCGGCGTGCCTGACATATCGCAGGCCTTGAAATCTTATTAGGGATTGCACGTGTGTTGATTGATCAGATCAATCAATCGAGTGAAGCAGACTTAAAAGTGCCAGTATGACAAGACCGTTCTCAAGTCCACATTTTCTTCCTAATCACCGGCGACGAGCATCGAACAGCTTTGAAGTGACTTTCACATTTCAAATTATAAATCAAGCCATCGACATTCCCGTTAGATCAGTGGTTTTTGAACTTTTTAGAGCGCGACATAGAGCTACCCAAACCTCACACCTTGAAATGAATGCATTTTAATGTTAGTATATGCTACGTTTTATGGGCATACATTCAATGCACCCAACATCAATATACGCAACGCAAAACTAAGTCCGGTATCACGCGATTCACGAACGAGCCTGATATATATTATATATATGCTGTACTACGAACGTAGGGCATATTTATTCGCTTTTATTGGGCTACTACTCACCAAAATCGCAAGTATTGTGGTTAATAAATATCACTGGACAATTGGGCATGAATTCCCGATAGATGTACCACGAACGAATTTTGTCGAAAAACATGCTTATACAACATATTGCCTCAATTATTATTTTATAGTCCTCTCTAAGCCCACGTGATCATAAATGCCTGTGGAGCACATGTAGGTTGTGTGGTGTCTTCCGAAATTTTGGGCGCGTAAATATTCACCCCAATGGAGTCGTGTCCATGTCCACTGTCCAGTCCATGCGTAACCACTTTTCTGCCCGTGTCGCTAACTGGCTGTAGTACCCAACACAGCTCACTTCGACGACCACAAATTACCCAGAGGAGATCGCGAGAAGCACGAAGAAAGCTATTTGTTGCACGAAATTCAGCAAATATCCTATGTATATTAAACGATCACTGTGGTGCGATCGCGACCCAAATATGGTCCCTTCACAATTCTAACTGCGGGAAATCTCATCGCGATTCGCACTTTCATATATTGATTGGGTAATAACGAGGGCAAGTTTTTGCAACTTTTGCAAATTTTTTACAGCTTCCGGGAGCTTCCTAAATACTCAGACTTTATGTATCGTATGATGTCTTAAGCTGTTTGAAGGAATTTTATATTGAAACTTTTTGCAACTATTTTTTCATGCTGCTTTTTACTGCAACTTTTATCGAGTACTGAACTATATGTAAATATATCACTTGATTGATTCACTGTGGTTCAAATTTGAAGTCCTTCCTCATTTGACGGACGCCCGTGCGATTACGCCGTAAATCACGTTATCACTATGGGTCACCTTTCCAGGCTTTTGATTTTGTTAAAATCGCCAACACTGAGTTTTGCTGCAATGCCTTGGTTCAAGTTTGCAGACTTAGGGGTTCGGGGTGTGGTGTTTGTATTGTTTTATGGATTATCGATTTGCTGTTTGGCATTTTCGTAAAATCATTTCCGCATTGCGGTATTTTCTTGCTGCGTACCAGCAAATGTGAAAAGGGAAAGTATAGGCTACCAGATTTAGCAGTTCTGCAAAAGTTGACAGCAAAATGATGTCATAGGTTGTAAACTTGAAAAATTTTGAAATGTATACATGATCCATTAAATAACAAAGAAAGAAACTGAACAAGCAGTCAACCTGCGAATCTTAAACTGTTGGTTTTGTTAAAATTAAGTGCAAATTTCTAATGATTTTAGTGCCACAAAAACTTGCCCTAGTAATATTATATGACTGTATATCATTACCGAAGATATGAATGGAAAATCTTGATTTCAGAATATTGACATGCTTGGCTGCTTACAACGAGAACAAGCTCCTCTTATGGCTGACATTCTTCTTCGTCCTGTTGCTGTTTATCATGCAGCTTGTTGCAGTGATTTTGTGCTTTTACAAGTTCGAAGTATTGGAGGTATGCGAGTCACGTATCACGCGTATCGCACAAATCAATATAATAGTTGTAAATTATGAGTTTTAGACAACTACGTTGCGATTTGTTAAGTTGCTGCGAGACTATACAGATATAGGTGCGACCTGATAAGTAGGACATTTTCATACCGATGATTTTCAGCCGGGTATTTCGTTACTAGAGCTACTTGGGGAATATCCACACATTCACTCAAGCAATTGCGAAAAGTTAAAATCTTCAGTCGTTTTTTTAATGCAACTTACAACAATGTGTTATTATAAGTGTGACCTTCGGAATATTGTAAATTAATTTGCAGATAACGAGTCTCTCCTTAGGATTACAACAATCCTATGAGTCGTTTCTGGACCTATTATAACACATTGACCACAATTGAACACAGACCACGCAGGGATCTCTAGAAAATTTAAAGGTAGCTATAGCTTACCTCTGGATCTCAACATCCAGCTAATTCAAAAGCATGCACAATGCACGCACAATGCACAACGCACAATTGCACATATACTTCTATAGATTCTATACCGGTTATTTTAGCATTGATATACGCAGATTGGCGAGTGCTATACATTGAAGTAAACTGAAAATGCATATCATTACTATACTATTATGTCGTTATGTGATAGATCTTCATTCATTCTAGCACTTAATGTACGCACAAGTTTTCGGGGAATTATATGCTGAGTAATATTGGAATTATTGCAATTTATACTTGAACTATGAGCCGTTATTTGGTTAGTAAAATTGTGTCGATTTTTACTCTTCACAGAGACGATATATATCGTAGGGTTACCTTACGTACTCTTTTAGGAGGATTTGTCCTCTTTTTTGAAAGTGTCCTAGGAGGACTCCCAAATGTCCTCTTTTTTGAGATTTTGTCCTCTTTTTGAGAACTTTGGTAAATACAGGGCAAAATTTGACTGAGATACAGTAAATCAGCACTGAAATAACGCTCCGGCCACTATTTCGGGAGCTGAACCGGAAAGTTGATCTTCTTTTTAGTCAACCAACCACAAAGTCCGGAAAAATTTACCATTTTTTCCGTAGGTTACTCCACAATTGTAAGTCGGGAAATTTTGGAAAAGTGTCCTCATTTCACATTTCCAAAATATGGTAACCCTAATATAACGGTCTTTGACCAGCAGAACTCAAGATATACCCTTGTCTGACGGGTATTCATCCATGCATTTGACGCTATAGTCTGTAAGAATTCTCTTCCCCGCTTTCAGAAGCGGCCTTGGACGGCTTTAGAAATAACCAATATTCCTCAATTTATCATTCATATACAAGAATTGACTACAGCTATTCAAATAAACAAACAACATCTGTCGTCCATTGTATAATTGACCATCTTTTAGAGGTCAATCAGAGCCGCAATACACTGCCTTGGAGCCGAGGTTGGGAATCACTGCTCTAGAGTGTAGATATCCCTATGAGTCTGCCTGCTTTACGTTATGTTTCACCTAATTTTATAACCATTTTGTAGAAAAATCTGGCTGTCACGCTTCGGAAAAGCGTCGCTCCGACTGCAACTGGATCTCTATCTTCAAGTACTTTCATGGTAAGTGTTGCAAATTACTTTCATCAGTAGGCCTACGGTACTTGTTGCATAGCCTACTGTATACATCAGGGGTCGGCAACCCCCATTTGTTACACGCGAAAGGATTTGACGCAAACGACATATTATATAACCATGTTTTAGCAAGAAGTGAAACAGAAGTTTTTAAACTGCACGAAGCTCATACGTGACCCTTTCGCAAATCTACATAAATTAGAGCAGTGGTTCCCAACCGGTGGGGAATTCAATGTTTTTTTCTGGTGGGGAATAGATTTGTTAAACTATATGTACAGGATAGTCTATATTTACGAAGACACAGGCGCGATTACCGTTACCAGTTAACTGCTATGGAATGTATGTATCGAAAATTATGTAGCGTGTTGTTCACAAAAACTCCTATTAAACTCTGGATAACCAATGTGGCGTCGCAAACGCATCCAGCACGACCAGTGTGACGTGAAATAACGCTTTCGCTAAATTTTGAGTGTTACAGGTATTGGTTCACAATACGTTTTATGTTGCAGTTATAGGCAGACCCCGCCTCAGAAAATAATGAGCCACTGCGTCGAAATGCGAATTTGGAATCAAGCTGATCTCACGAAAGGACATATCCTTTTAGTTTCGTCTGGTATAGGCTACGTATAAGCGATGTCTGGAGCAACGACAACCTTTAGCGGTTTATCGCGACCTTTGGAGCTTAGCAGACAATCTAGTGCCAGACCAACCTTAATGCGATATCAAACCGACTTGCATGACACACTGATACAAGGGTGGGCGCATTTTTCATCACTAGGCCATATCATCGTAAACAACATTGATTGGCCTATCACTGATTGGATATGGTACCGAACACAGTTGGCTGGAAAACGACCAAAGCAACCACAGAAGATCGAGCATTGCGCGAATAGAAATGAATGGTGCAAATATTACGTACATTTAGGCGATATGTCTAGAGCGGTAGCGACCGAATCTCTGGCGTAACCGTGGCCGTTGTCAGCTGCAGATAAGCGTTTTGTGGGGTTCCTTGTTTAAAACGCTAAATATGACAACATTAAAAATGTTTGCCAAGCCAGTTGATAATAATTTCACATTTTTTGACATTTTGGCACGCTGCATACAAAAGGTTGCCGGCCCCTGGTAAACATTATTCACACAATGTGGCCTAACAATGACTGAGTCTACTACTATTTGTGGACCACTTCGAAATACATATATATTAGAGTTACCATATTTTGCAATCGGGAAAGGAGGACACCTTTACCAAATCATAATAGTTGGTCGGAACTCAAAACAGCCTATTTTGCAATATTTACTGTAATTTTTGTTAAGTTGACTAAGAAAAGGTCAATAGGTCATCTGTATCATTCGAGTCCCGAATGACCCGCTCTAACGTCCGTGTTTGACGTCATTTATGCCGATTTTCAGTTGAACCTGTCCATTATCCTAGCTGTAAAATCTGCAGTTTATGTCATCGATTGCATAAATGCTGCACCTCTTGATTGAGCATTGAGCAAAGTTGAATCTCGTTGTGTAGAATTATGGCGAGCCCTGTTGCTGGTTACGCGAGGCTGTGATTTGACGAGTATTTCAGTTATCCATAGTCCTGCGGCATTGTGTATTACCGTGGAAATAGCCCCCTATACAAATATTGACGATGTTAGTTACAGTCAGTTTATGATTTCGTAATCAGACGTGGCATTGCACGCAGCGCTATGCAACGAATGTGACTTAACTAGAAGGTGGACAGGGTTTGATATACAATAGATTGGCACTGAAGTAAAATGCATGAAACGACATCATGAGATTTCACTGGGATATCCAGACTAGTCTAGATATCCCTGAGATTTCAGCCCGGAGTGATTCAGTATTCAACGGTTTTAGTAAATGATAATAATGTGAATTGTAGTTGTGTGCGAGTAGGGGTTTGGGGAAAATAAAGTCTTTGAAGAGACTCTTTTAGGTACAGAACTTCAATATATTATTGAATCATACAGCTCACTGCATTTAACCCCAATATTTTCGGATGAAACTCGCCAGCAACTGGTTTGTCCACATTGAAGTCAAAATAGAAGCAGCCTTTACTGAATAAATACTTGTCAGCGCTTGAGATCTGATATATCGACTTATGAGTTATGACTGATGCCACCTCATTTTTTCTGTTTATTATGTTACCTCTCATTGCCTTTCACCCAGTGTGCATGCCTATTTACGTCGCCTAGGCTCAGGTGGGTGTCTGATTTCAAAGACTACTCCGAGTCGTTTCGGCACCTTCCTATCGTTTCACCGTATCGCAATCTTGTGATGTCTTGAATTGATGAAATTGTTAATAAAGAACTTCAATATACTATGCTGTCTGGACATTTCGGCTTCCTATGTATTCATTCTCCAAACGCTTTAGATCAGGCTCATCTTCGGATCTCTGGAAACACAGAAAAAATGCTGCGGATTGAGTGGTCCGTCGGATTATGGTTCTCAAATACCTGCTACGTGCCGCCCTCCAGCTAAATCTAAACAAAATCCGAGGTATTCTGAATTTTATTTTATAGTCACCGCGGTGTGAATTGTGTATGTACTGTGTCGGAGTTGTACCAATATTATTAATGCGTGCATGCGAATAAGTATTTTTAAAGCGCCTGAATGACCATTACTTTGACCATAGTGTCCTACATGGTGTCGACACAAGCAAAACTCACAGCTCAGTGAAATTGAATTACGTCACAATTTCCATTTGGCTACAGGCAATTTGACGGTCATTTTTGACCGACTTGCCGAGCATTAAATCTAGTTAAACGGGTATCAATCGAAAGCTGACTCTGCTCTGATTACGAAAATATAAATTTTATTCCGCTCGCGGCCCTGGAACCCCCACAATCAGCCTCGAATTTTTTATTGTTGGTGAGATTGGCATTGGGACGCAACAATGCTGTCCGCTCTTTTTCTCTTGAGCTATTACGCTCTCGTTTCGCCAGACGGCATTGGGACGCAACAATGCTGTACCATCAAAGGTGATCAACAATGCTACGCAAGTAGAAGCATAGAAGTATCGTCGTATATTTCTACTCAATTACAAGTACATAAACTAGAGATTTCCAAGACTTTAAAAACTGCTTCAACGAAAGTAGAAAATGGAAGGCTAAGAACTACTCAAGTAAGTAGTTTATAAATGTAGATTTAGTCGGGGTGATTATAGTTTTGAAATTGAAAGATGTGTCTACACGATTAACGCAAATTACTAATGGCCCTACAAATCGTATTCAATCTTCCGAAATATACCCAGGCTATTTCGCTTCATTCCCAGGACATGAAATTTCACTTATAAAAGTAATGCAAACTCATCTATAATGAATTCTTTCATGTTGAAGTCCGTTCCAGTCTCGCTCGAAATATAGTTTATTGTATTTCGCTTGGTAACTTCACGTAGATAGGTTAAGACCATAGGACCAAATGGCTCTGTTTAAAGTATAGGTCAAATCTAGATCATATGGAGATTTCGAGCCAGTTATGGAAAGCCAACTACAACAAGATCAAGAAATCGACGAGGAAAAGGCGGGAGTGCTGGCAAAGAGTGAGTTTCCCATGCGACATCCCTGTATGCTGTGTGTTGCTCTACATAAAGATAGCTTCTATTTTCGTTCAACAGCATCCGCATCGTCTAATGGCGGCCCAACATCTTCGAGTATCTCAATCGTCCATACCAAGGCCTCGACGAATGGACAGACAACAGTTTCTCACACATTATCATCCATTGAAGCCCCTTCCACCATATCATCTACTGAAAAAGCGAATCGCGTGGTACACTCGGGAACCCACGCCGCAGTGATGCGTTCGACGCAATCCGTAGGAGCTGCACCGACAACTAATGTTCCTGAGACGGTGTTCATTTCCAGAACAACTCGTGGCAGAGTTGCATCAGATGTTACTACGCCTCAACCATCTACTACTTCTACAACAACAAAAACAACTACAACTTTAAGTAATAACGAATAATATATATTCACCAAATTTTATTGGATAGAATATATAGGCTAGGCCTACCATACGCCTATCATAATGCACGTTACCAATATAATTCAGCTGAAGTGAACCATAACCTGACTCTTATTATTTCAGAACCGACTCCAGTTGTGGTCCTACCTGCTCCTTATCAAACAGGATGTATTCAGCGATTCAAACCGGTGATGTATGTGGCGGGAGGAGTCGGGATATCTGTTCTGATAGCGGAATTTTTATTGATCATTTTCATTGGATTGCTGTTGTGTAGTGTGGGGAAAGAGTATGAAAATCTGGCCTAGAATGCGGTGTTGGCCAACACTAAACCGTCCGAGGCTTTCTCAACTGAACATTCATTCGGTATTTGACGCCTGTTAGCCCGAGAGCGACGATTTTGATGCGCGAAGTGACTAATTGATTGATCATTCAAAAGACTTTATTAGTGCACGTAATGAAAATTTGTTTCTTAAATAAAAGAATTCGACCTCGTCAAATTGCCTTCATGTCACAAACAGAAAGTTAGACACATGTCGGCCTCAAGTTCGTTCATGCAGACTTATTATGAGTACGGCTGGGCACAATGATTCGAGTACTCGAATCTGAATCGAGTATTAATTTTAATGATTCAAGTCGAGTGGTAAAAGACGATTTTTTCGAGTTCTGAAATTATACGCTCCTCGCCACTGTAAGTTAATTTATCAACGAGAATTATGGTTTCGATACTAATTTTCACTGTTGAGGCCATTGAACCTTGATTGGCCGAATCGTGGCATACGAAACATGTAGTACAAAGCTACGAAGGTTACTGGAAATAGCACATTTCTGAAGTCATGATCATCCCACAACATTGTCACCAAGTGCAATGAAATTGGCATGGTAAAAAATAATACCATAGTATCTTTGATGTGATGGATAACAGGTATTATATTCTATGTGGTCGCATAAAAGCTACATATTTGAACTTTGCCATATTACATTCTGTTATAATGTCATAATGAGTGATATTCGAATACTCGACTCGACGCATATTACGTGATTCAGAATCGAATCACCCAGGTACTCGATTTTTCCCAGCCCTAATTATGACGTGGGTACAATTTCCTTGAGAAGTAATTTTCAGTAGAACAGCAATTGTATCTGATGTCAAAGTCGGGATTTGGAGAGGCTTTAACCCCATTGGATAGCCACTGCGTGTATTACTTTTGTTATCCATGGCGCGGTCTCTCCAACTACAGATGCTTAACTAAATTGTGATGGTATATCCTCTATGAAGGTATCCTCAGCGATGGTGTGAATCTCTGAAAGGTTCTGTGTGAACGCGAACCTGTGACGTCATATTGCTAATTCTAACCCTACATTTCAGTGAAGTGCAATATATTAATGATGTAGGTACATTGTACATGTCCATTAAATCATTAATATATCGCACTTTGTACAATGTACATTGTACATTGTACACGATACCAAGCGACGACAGAGGGCATATTATGCCTCAATGCTGAAGCAGTGCTTTTCAACCTTTTTGAGCTCCATTCACACTTAAAAAAAATCATTCGCACCAGCCAGCCGGAATTCACTGCACAAAAAGAAAAGGAAGAAACTGCCACTTTTGTATTCGAAGAGTTTCTTGGAGGTACAGGGCTGCATTATTTTACATTCAGCGTATCGTATTATTGATTAATCAAGTACTAAAAGCACTACAGTAGAAAAATCACCGATATCGCACTCCTGTAGTTCTCAAGGTGTTCGTAGCTCTCGCCGGGGGTATCGTGCAGTGATTTCCTTCGAAGCAAGAACAATATTCACCCGCAATATTATCACTTTTCCGCTAAATCGACAAGTTACGTCATTGCGATGTAAATGTGTTCGCATTTAGAACGCATAAGTGAAACTGCACTTGAATCGTAGCATCAATGTAGTGACTAGCACCTTTGGTTAATTTTCTGACAACATTCGAAAAGATGCTTCGCCGTACTAACGTACTAAGGCCGTTCAAAAAAAAGTAATGCTATAGAAACCCACACAATCCTAGTAATTAATGATGGTTTTTTATGGATAGGCTTCATTCACTTCTTATCTACATGCAATGCACAAATCATCGTTCAAGAACAAAGTATGGTATCCTTGTTTGTTTGTTTTTAGGGGGAATTAATGGTGTTTGTCGACTACTATGGTCATTTACACCAGGCGCCGATAATCTTCTTATTTTCCGTAACTGCCGATTGTAGCACGGCCCACCTCTGGGCTTTTTGTAAGACACCACTGACGCGGATGAGGTGACGAGGAGGAGCCTAGGTAAACCTCCAACACTTAGGTATCGAAATTCGGAAGTCGACCTCGGTCGGACTCGAACCCGCACCCATTGGTGTTGATTTTACCGCGGATTTTACCACTGCGCTATCCCGCCACATGGTATCCTTGTGGTTGTCAAAGCCAACGCTTACACCTTCATGAATTTACTTGCATAAGGTTCATGATTAACACACAGTTATATCGGCCAGGGTTGCCAACTGCTCAGTAGGGTTATTCAAAAATGACTTTTTTTCTCAAATCGTACTGGTTACTTGATAAAATTGTTAGGTTACTTAATTTAAGCCTACACACAAAATTTGGTTCAATTCCAGCCAGCCAAATACCGGAGTAAAATCCGGAAAAATTGGTAAATTTATTCCGAGTTTGTAGTTGGTTGACTTAAAAAATAGGTCATTCTTTCCTACTCGACTCCAGTCATATACACTTTTGTTGAATTCTCCGTTGGTTGAAAAAAGGTCAACTTTTTGGCTCAACTCCCGAAATACCCGTCGGGGCGTTACTTGAGTCCTAATTTCCTGTATCTCAGTCGAATTTTAACATAAATTTAACTTAAATTTTCAAAAAGAGAACAAATCTCAAAATCATGACATTTGGGCGTCCTCCAAGGCAACTTTCAAAAAAGAGGACAAATCCTCTTAAAAGTGGACGTATGGTAACCCTAGTTATAGCAATCTATAGTATAACCACCTTCAAGTCTCATCGCCGACCCCGCTGTAAATACAGCGCCTTCAAAAAGCCCAGAAGGAAGAGAGAGCCGAACTCTAGAAAGATGGCAGCAGATACCAGAATCACGCAAGTGCGAGGAAAAGACCTCGACACGACCTTGTGAAATTATGAAATCACTTACGAAATTACTGTGCAGGCGCAAATGACCCAAGTGTTGACAAGCGCCAATTGTATTGATACAAACAAAACAAAACCTTCAAGTCTAAATACAAGCCGCACGCCAACGCGGGAGTTTGATTGATTGAATTCACCTAGTCGTTTCGACTTATTGCTTTATTTTCATTACATTCACATTTTGGTACAAACGATGACGATCAAGGATATAAATTTCGCTGGGACGTTTACAACAATTTGCAGATAGATTCGGAGAAACGAAAGATTGTTATAAAGTTTAAATTTGACTTATAATCAAAGACCATGTTTAACTACGGCAAGCCGTTTTAAATGCAATTTACAAGACCTTATGTTACAACCATAGCCAGGCCGTGTTATTTTTGGCATTTCAGGAGCCAGATGCCAAAAATAAAAATTTGAAAATGCCAAAAATAAGCAATTTTTGGCATATGCCAAAAATAACACGGTCTGCCAAATAGTGTATTTCGTTCATGGTGTTGTGTTAGCAGGACCTCGTTACAAAGCGAGAAGAGCCTTTGTGAAAGGCAGGTTTCTTAATCTGGGTCCAGCCCACCCATTAGGGGTGAAAGCATGGTGTCCTAAATGGTGTGGGCACCGCGAGATTGAACGGCTGACTGCATTTGGTTTACGTCATATTTTCCATTTGTCCAAAGGCAATTTTACAACCATTTTTGACCGGCTTGTCGAGCACTAAATTTGATAAAACGGTATCAATGAGAAGCTGCCGCAGTACTGATTATTAAAATCTAAATTATATTCTGCTCATGGAACTGGAACCCCCAAAATCAACCACAATTTTTGCATTGTGATCGAGTTGAACATTGTGACGCAACAAACTGTCTGGCTATTTCTGAGCTGCATAGTCTCATTTTGCCAGACAGTCTTGTTGCGTCAATGTTCTTAAACAAGCTAACCTTCCCAGGACTCTTCCATGCGAGTTGGTAATATTAAAGCCACCTGAAGTGACAAAAGTCCTCCGAAAATATATCGATAGACTGAAGGAGAAATGATAGTCGGGCTACTAAATTAGGCTTACCATATTTTGGAAATGTAAAAAGAGGACACTTTTTCAGAAATTTGCAAGATGCAAAACCGGAGTAGAATTCCCAAAAACCGGTGAAATTTTCCCACTTTGTGATCGGTTGACTAAAAAAAAAAAAAAAATACCGTTTTTCTCTCCACATTGCCAGGTGGATGACTAAAAAAAAAAAGGTCATCTATTCGCTCAGAGCTAAAATCACCGTTTTTCACTCCGAAATACCCGCCGGAGCTTCACTTCTGGGCTAATTTGCGGCATATCACTTGCAATTTGCTTTAAATCTTACCTACATTTTCAAAAAAGAGGACGTATGGTAAGCCTATACTAAATAGAATATGTGGAGAGACAACACAGGAAACTCCTGGAAAAGGATCGGGAAGAAAATTATTTCCGCGATGAGATCGATTGCACTGGCGAAGTGATCTCTTTTCATGATGCATGGAAGCCGGTTCGGCCCTCCAAAGATTTTGAAGCTCTGAAAACCTTTTGTGGATGACTGGCAACATTCTTTCCCTCAACGGCTACTGTTGAAGCCGATATTTCCCAGATTCGCTGGGCGAGAAAAGAATTTAGGAGAAACTTAGCTCACCGGAGTTTGGAAGCACTGTTACAGTGCAAACGATTTAAGTCAATTCAACAGCTGTAACAATCAGCTGTTGAGCGTGTTTGTTAGGCTTTTCTTTCTTTTTTTTGCTTATTGGCACCGATTCCGATGGATACTGCACATTTTGTGGTTTCGTTTGATATTATTAACCTATGAAATCGTTAGGTTTTTTCTTTTTATTATTGTTTGTTGGCACTGATTATACGTGGATGCTGCACATTTTGTGGTGTCTTTTGACAAACTAGCCTAAATAAAGCGTTTTTGTGACTAATTCGAGGCTGAAACTATCTATTTAGAGGACGATGCCAAAACTGCCAAATATAAAAATCGAAATATGCCAAAAATAAGATATTTTTGGCAGTTTTGGCATATGCCAAAAATAACACGGCCTGACCATAGCGGTTACAACTACGCTGAATCGAATACCGCATTAACTCTTTACTGCCATCTATCCAATATATTGAATAAACTAGTTGCTATGGCGACTCATTGGTAACGCTCTCTTCTGTTCTCAGCGTCATCGCTGCCGCGTCGCGTCTTAGCTCGTTTAGTTTTGAGGATCTGCGGATGTCAGGAATCTTAGTCGCGGCGTCTATAGCTTTCTAGTATTAGATAATGGCTACGTTAAGCATGAAACCGACCCAGCGGTTCGCACCGTCGGACTGGTTCACATCGAACGACGTGATCTCAGCAAATGCAGAGAGGTCAAGGGTGTCTTCACATCAGATTCGACAGGAAAGTCGTGCACTTGCTAACGGTAAGATATATACACGCCTACTTTTATCATGTATATTTTCGGATAGACTTGATAAAATATTCCGAATTACGCCACGTCGATTTACCTCATGCAATTTAATCCATGGCCAGGCTTCGCCCGATGGTGTTCCTTGCTCCTACTCTTACTCTTGATGGTATGAATTATTTAGTAACTGCCAATCAAACGAAATGGGATCAGCATGATAACAACACAAGGCTTGCTGACCGCGTTGATGATATCACAAAATGGAGAGTAACTCTGGAAAGATGTCTAGCAGATACCGACGCCGAAATACTGGTAATAACACACAGCCCACATCAAAACTCAGAATGAAACCATGCGAACAATCGAATCCTTTTGTATTACAGGCCTTGAAGAGATCGAAATTAACAACAGAACAAGCCCTCGAGGCGAAGGCCCTCCCCCTTGATGTTGCCATTGAATGCTTGACCTTGCGCGAAGGGCGCCAATCTATTGACATGGTCCGTGATAACGTCGAAGCCGAACTGCACAAGGTACGGTCGGTTCCTGTCCACGGCGTTATAACTTTTGACATTTTATGTTGGCCTTTAGGAAGTAGAGGTTATCAATGGCATCAAAAGACAATTGCAACAGAGGATTTCAGAATCTTTTGAGCAACTGTGGTAAGATATTTTAATTCTTAAGGTGGAAAATCTTTAAATTGAACTATAAATCGCCGCGGTGACGACATTATATTCGTGACGTCAAGTCATTGCCGAAATATGGCTTAAAGTTTGTATTCGGGTCAGCCCACGGTTGCAGTCAGTAAATCGATGGTAAAAGAACGACTTTTGTAAGTCTTGTAGGAATTCGCGACCTTGTGAAGATTGTATGTAGAATATTTAAGGCTAACCAATATACATTGGTATCGGTCGGAATACGGCAAATGGATGTTTGTAGTGAAATCAGATATGTGTAAATGAGTGATTGTTTCTATTAAGTGAATATGCCACTGTTCCGCCTGTACAATGTATTTCACAATCATTTCCAGATACTTGTCTGGACGTGTCCTTCCGTCAGCGCATGCCGTGAAATGACAAGGTTCTTGTTTTCAGTCGATTGCAAGAAGCCCGTCAGCAACTCCAGTTTGACATCAAAGACAAGAACGAGTCTCAGGGGCTCGACAGTGAATGTCACGGTTTGCATAATGGTTCCTCCGGCATCTCGCACAAACCAAACCCAGCCAGAGTTCACAAAGAGTATGTATTATTGCGATGTCAGCCACGGTATTTCGCATGCGAGCCCCACATCTACTTTACCTGTAGCCTACCTAGTGCTGTATCATGCATAGGCTCTTCGTCACCGGTCCATTTTTATATTAAACGTGTATGTAGACTTGTAGATGCTTGATGCAGAAATTTGTTAATTTCACATTCGGCAATGGTACTGAAGAGTTTGCTTCCTCTCAATTTAGTTGTTCAGTCACTGCTGGCGATATACTTTCGTCAAGAGGCTCTACAATGTGGAGCAGTGGTTCCCAAACTTTATCGATGTGAGGGCCAAATTTAGAATTTCAGAATACGGTCGGGGCCGCACGAATACTACGGCTATGAAACGGACCCAAACAGTCATCATGGCTATTTCGGAGTAGTTTTATTGCCCTGGCGAGATTTCAAAACTGTACACTGTTTACCGCTACTTATCTACTGCATTGGGTGGCCGTTGAGTGAATCAACTTTTCTCGCCTAAACGCGCGAAGCGCGAGAAATTTCTTTAGTTTCATGACTGAATCGGTCAATATGATCGGGAATTGCATGTATTGCTATCAATTTTCATCCTGTCTCTGTTCACGTAATCTGATTTGCCGGTAGAGCTGAGTGAGGTGTTTGAAAAGGTATAGGCCCCCTCAATGGTAATTAAACATATCCGGCGGTATACCCGTTGTCAGGAACGTAACAGCACTGAGTCAGGACCCCGGGCTCCAACGGGGTGATAAACTGACCACGCATCACGTTGTTCGCTTTTGCCACGAAATTAAAGTTGTACTGTTTAGTGAGACAGCGCGACGCGCGAATATTTCGATAATTCATGATAAAATCGGTGAATAAGGTCGGGAATTGCATTGTTGTCCTCTTTGCCCTCGTAATCAGATTTACCGGTAGAGCTCAGTGAGAGATGTCTTTGAAACTCCAGACCCCGTAAAATTAAACATCTTCGGGCGGGCGGACCCCTAGGTACGACTTCTTTACATGATGTTATTTCGTGACCTACGGTCTGCTATATCAAAAAATGTAGAATTGCCCAAACCTACTAAACTGAAAGATCACACGATTTCAGATTGGCATTTCTTCACTGGCATATAATTTTCTTTCCTGCGGGATGGTATATGTCTAATGAGGTATAGATTGCCAAGACAAAAACATTGGGCGCCAGTCATTTAGGCACCTATATCAACAATTAAACCTGTATGTATTTTGTTTATATAACGAAGTTTTTGGTATTTCGAAGTTTTTGGTCAGCATAAAGCAGTCCTTTACGGCCAAGGCTTTCTCGCTGCCGATCGTTCTGACACACTTCTTGGAGTCACATGTTACATGGCCTAAAACTTTATATGTCTTGGTGCGTTGTGTTGCGGTCATGGCCAACGCTGATATACCCATTATTATAAATAGGACTACCAATTATGCTGCTTTTAGCCGGCTAAGCAGTATGCATCTCGGCGTATTCAACCGTGAGTCACGTGTTGCACCTCTAGTTATCATAGGGTTACCATGCGTCCTCTTTTAAGATGATTTGTCCTATTTTTTGATTTTTTTTAAAGTGTCCTCGGAGGAGCCCAAATGTCTTCTTTTTTGAGATTCTGTCTTCTTTTTGAGGATTGTGGTTACATATAGGGTCAAATTCGACTGACATATATTAAGTCAGCACTGTAGGAACGCTACTGCGGTTATTTCTGGAGCTGGACCGGAAAGTTGACCTTTTTCAGTCAACCACTTGTTAATGTGAAAGAAAGACTGTATTTTCCGGGAGTTGAGCCTCTTTTTCTTTTTTTAGTCAAGCGACCAAGAAGTGGGAAAAATTTATCATTTTTTCAGGATTTTCCTCCGGTTTTGAAAGTTATCAATACCTATTTATATCCATAGCTACTGCTCGTTCAACTGGAAAGTTAGGGCACATTGCATTGAAACAGCAGTGACGTAACGTTAGCAGTCTATACTCACAACTTTCCTGCAATTCTATAATTAAAAACTACAGAGGCTAAGCCGAGCAAGAGTATTTTATAAATATAAATTTTATTTTGTAGTCATAACTCGATTTCTTAATATCTCTTGGGGGCCGCACTTGGGAATCACTGATGTGGAGCATATATATCATGTATAAAGAATCAACAGTCGATACATGTGAATCCGCGACTTACTCTGAAAGAGCGTTTATATATCGTTTCTAATAGTTGTACTCAAGAGTATTTCAAGCATGGCAGTCTCGAAAAAATCCAAATAAATATTCATGTGTATATAATTCAACTGACCTATTCTCAATCAATCACAGGGCTTCTAGATGAATGATGTTTAGCGGCGTGAAATAAATCGTTAAGCAATTTCAGGTATATCTAGAACTAGAAGTTTTAGATATCCCTGAGCAAATTATGTGATTGGATCGGAAAAGGTAAACCCCTTCACAAATTATACAAATCTATTGTCCATGAACCACGGTACAAATTACAATGGGAATCATATCCGCAAATTGAGCGATTAGAGACTACAATCGCATCACGTGAACGCCGTATTGTTGATATCTCCCGTCGAAATGTAGGTCCTACGGTGCTACACCCGTGAAATAGGTGATTCCCTTCAAGCCATAATGTTTTCTAAGTACCAAAGTAATCATAGGCTACGTTAATAGCACCTTTGGTATATTTTGCTATACGCTGTTACAGGTGTACCACACCAGAAGCTTGGCACCAATTCTCGCAGTACAACAAAGACCGCGCCGAGGATGAAATGCGCGCCAGCGTCACGTTGAGAGAAGCAACAGCTGCTACCCTCGCAAACACCAAGAACGAACTGGAGGCGCAGAGAAACGCGACCGAGTTCGCGTACCGCAAGCGCATCCACGAGACAGAAAGAGCGGAGGGCGAACTGGAATGGCAGAGGAAAACTGTAAGGGCGCACCGAACGCGTGGTGGTGAAAAATGTCTCTTGTTTTGCTATCTACTTCATCTATAGTCCGTATGCTATACTACAACTATCCTGTCCGACTATATTATTCCGGTCGATTTCGCCTTTGCTTCCCTTTAAACTATCTTGCTGTGTTGGTGTCGACCAGACTAGTCCAATCAAATCCTAGATATATGTCCCAAACAATATCTAAAATGGCATCCTTTACTTACGCTGCTATCACGTTATACGTGAAAGTAAATGTTATATCCATATATGTATACCATTTGCGCAATAATTTGATCAAAATCTGCCATTTAACCACAGTGTCCTAACGATTGTACATTTGCTGTTGCCTGTAAGAATGAAACTTCATATATCAACCTAATGTGTAACTCACACATCGCCTTCATGCCTTCAAACCTGCTGCGGCTTGCCGTAATTCTTTTCGGCATAAACACTATTTTATGTAGGAAGGGGGGAGATGTATAATGCATATGCACCAAGCCTTTTACACCTGGCCCAAAATCCCGTTCTATATACTATAACCTATTCGGTTGCACACACGAGTAAAACGACACTTCATGCATGGGAACGAGAATGACGGGATTTCGAGATATACCCCGCACCCGCATGTAACGGGTGAGTCAGAATACCGAACCCAAACGCTCATCGTTTTCTATTTCCTTATTTCAGACGAACGAAGAAATCGCCGAAGTGGAAGCTGACATCAGAAATATCGAAGAGGCAATTCGTGCGAAAATAAATCCCTTGAAGGTAGCCCACACCAGACTGGAGACGAGAACTTACAGGCCGAACGTGGAGCTTTGCAGAGACAAGGTAGAATAATATTACCGACTTCAGTTTCGCACTGCCTTATATTAGCATATGGATCGTGCCTTACGTCATGTCTGAAAGTTCCTGCTATGTCGGCCTATATTGCATGGTCTCAATGTTGATAAACCGGGATTTATCAGTAACTAGGAAAACTCGAAAATCGAACAAATTCGAGATAGAGACTACTTTGCTGCTTGATTTGCGGTAGATTATAAATGGTAGCACGGAATAACTTGGATCTCATAACGTTGTGCAGTGCGCGGCAATCATCGTGGCTCGGCTGATGGTTTCATCTATATATTATCACGCAACAACTCTAACAATTACCGTTGTATATTCCGGGGTCGATATACCTGTAAGCGATCCAACGTAGCACTAAAATATCCATAGTATAATTTCCACGTCAATTTTCAGAAGATGCGGCGATACATATATATTTGACTACCGATCAATTGACATGAATATCTCGTATTGTGTGTACATTTGTCGGTGGCAAGCTGTTAGATATCATAGCATTGTTGCAATAATTTTTTTCGCGGATGTAAATCAACTCGACCTCTTCTCTTATGCGCTGGCCAACGGGCACCTTCAGAGCGCATGTGCAAGTAGTTACGAACAATGGACCAAACGTGGCATTGTTGCTTTGTTCACGTTGAATAATCCATGTTTGGTTTGGGGTGACCATAATGAAAACATTCTCATTCGCACCATAGTCATTAATCCTCCGTCCCTAAGACTCCAAAAATTTGCTCGCATCTCTTTGTATCTACAGTAGCACGATGATATTACAGTATATTCTTGTTTCCGTACCAAGTATTTGTGGGCGGATAGAATTCGTAACCACTCTGTGCATATGGGGTAGCCTACAGTGGAACAAAGGGTACCTTCAAATTCTTGTCGTTTGGTCTGTGATGGAGTAAATCCTACAGCGTTACGACTTCATGAAGAAGCACATTGCCATTGCTGACAATTCGGCGTGATACTAACGGGACTTTTCATATTTCAGCCTCAGTACGGTCTTACAGAAGAGGTCAGGCAAATTGAAGGGAGCATCGCTGCTCTCAAGGAAAAGCTTGCTCAGGCACAGTAAGATGATATTTTTCAACTCTGTCTTATCATGTCTTTTCTCTCTTAGCCACCCAACAATGTTGATTGTTCAATATATGTATTCTATTTTGATATCTAGACTGTTACCTAAACGCAGAGCGCGCATTGTTGCAGTTGACGCACATTTGAGCGTATTCTAGCATCATACAGAACAAATGCGACCAACACTTAGGACCCCTTTCATATTTTCATGTCTGAACGAGTACGTGTGTAAAATATCACACGGGCACTTACAGATAGCCTTTTTCCAGCCACGCCAGGGATTCGCTGTACAGAAACCTATACCGCATCGAAGAAGACCTCGCGTGCAAGCGCAACTCGCTCGACCTGGACCGCAGATGCGTCGACGTGCGCCGCAAGCTCATCGTTCCCGCCGAGACCTTCGTGGCGCAGCGGCCCGACGACGATTTCTCCCGCACCCAGCAGCGACGCTCTACTCCCTCCAACCCAATCAAGACAAGTCAACTCGAGCTGGAGTAGAACGATCGCGCACCACTAGAAAGACTGACTTTTTCTTTTGTCGCTTTGTATGAAAGCCATTCCGCTTCTTGTTAGGATTAGCGAATTCGATTCCACGAGCCTAATGTACTGCACTTTTCGCGTCTGCCCTTTGCTGAATGGATACTGCTGGATTGTCATTGTACTTCGGTGTTAAGCATTGCCTTAATCAAGTGCTCTTGTTTGTAGCTAATTCTTGAATGTGTGTCGCTGGGATTACTTCATAGAATAAACGCGACTTATTAATCTTCAGACGGGGGACGGACGAGCAGGCCCGACAGAATGAACGTGTTGGTCGCAGATTAGAGGGATAACGTGAAAGCGCTGTATGTGTACGTAACAGACAAGGTTTTTCGTGAGATGCCTGCAGGTGCTAACATTACTTTTGGGCTGAATAGTCGCGGCGCAAAAGTGGCATATGGGCAGTTTCACTTGAACGCAATTGTATACACTGAAAATTGGGCCACAATGTAAACATATCTCGTTATTTTGTTTAGTCCCAAGGCACGATGTCACACTTTCATCTTTTTGCAGTTAATTCTCTTGCACCCAATTTACATATTATTATATATATTCTTCGAGCAAAATCGGCTATTTCTCTGCGGTCTCTTGTTTTCGGAACAGTTCTTAAAACATGCTCGCGGCGCCTGTTGTATCTAACAATATCTAACCTGGTTTGGGCATCGCGCATTGAACACGGACAACCGCACCGCTTTGTGCCACCCCGGCATTTTATCGGGAGCATGGTGTGTAACGTAAAGTCACGAGTAACTGCAGATTACTGTCTAAAGAAATTCGTACGAAAGTTCGGCCGCTGTCTGTCTGTGGTCAAGGTTCAGAAGAACGCAAATGTCATGGAAAATCGTTCACCCCGAGCGGCGCGCTAAATTCTAGTGATATTTGCGGCCGAGATATCTATTCGCGAATCTGACTATCCCATTCGAAGACAGACCTTCCACATCAAACCTACTGTAAAATGAGATTAAATAGATTCGGTTTCAATTGATACTATCCCGAGATCGGTCGCGCAACAACGGAAGTGCAGTAGAAACAAATTCTCTAAAACAAAACATCAACTGCTCGCAGTGTTCACCCGCACGCGCTAGTGCGAAATAATCTCGGCGCGATACGCATTACAGACTCTAAAACCGCAAAAGAGGTTGCGGCCGCCCGGGATCGCGCGCGCCGCATACGAAAGCAAATAAGCGAATAATTTGTATAAAAAAAGGATCAGAACGTAACGAACTAAAAATAAATGCATGCATGTTGACACGGCGGGTGTGCAAAAGTACTGAAATCCTAAAAAATAAAGAAGCGAGAAAGGTGCTGATTTCTCCAGAAACGAGGTATAGATGAATGCGGTGCAAATGCGCCCCCTCGGCGCCGGTGCCATCGCGCCCGGGGGTCCTGGAGGTACCGGGAGCGGGCAGCTCATCATCCTGCCGCGCGGGATGCGGCGGTGTATATCTTACGGAAACCGCCGGCCGTGTCACCCTGTAAGGTTAGAGTGGCATGGTGATGATTGCATCATTCGTACGTTATATAGAGGGGTCAAAGCAGTCAGTGTTGAACAGAAATAACGCCGTTAATTTCCACTCAATTTTTAGCTGATGCAGTGTTTCATAAAACGTGATCAAAACTATTTCAATTGGACATAGTTTTGTCTGCGGAATTGAAAGTGGTCTTAAAAATACAGCCACCTATAACCGCACTAATACTCTATAATATTTCACGCCTTTAAAATGGACGATTGGAATGACCATATTGGCGTGGTCGAACTTCAACAAGTCTTGTTATGTTGTGACCAAATTCACCGACATTATTATATTTGGGCGCTTTATTTGGCAAAACTGTTATGTGTTATATGGTTGGGGTAAGATGATATATAAGATAGTGGATTACAAATGCAATGAATGAATGTTGTTAACCAGGTTGACTCTGCTGGTACTGTGGTCAAACCTGATTGAAAATACTATTTTGAGATCTACACGCATACTAATCCAAGCGAGCTCGGACTACAAATCCGAAACGAATGCCTAACACTAACTGGAGTCACAGCAATCATCGATACGTATCAGATAACAAGTCAAACACTGGCAAGTGTCAGGTTACAAACAATAGCCTAAACAAGCCTAAATACCCGCTTTGCTAACATGATTGATATCGATACCGCATCCCAAGCCTGCGCGCATAGTACACTAGTACAGTGTACGACACGTACAGCCTTATATCACAGTGGGAATGTGACATAACTTCTACTACCAGACGTTTTTACTAATAAAAATCATGCGAGCCCGGTCATAAACTACACTAAGTAACAAGCATTACCAAATGCATGCTACAAAAACACCTTGAAGTTATTCATATCCTATACACGAAGTTCTTGAAGGATTATGTTTTCGTTACCAAATGAAGCGGTCAGAGTAGCCATCAAATAGCACTAGCAGCACTGCTGTGTCTAAGTCAGTCAAATTGTTCGTAGCAACGTATCGTCATACGTATTTCTCGGTAATATCGTGAACTACCCTAGCAACATAACTCTGTAAATCAAGCCAACGCAATACGTCCTCGTTTGACCATATTGGAAGACCAAACGTGTGTACGAAGCTTAACCACGCCAAGTATCGCAACCCCGCAAAGGCATCACCATCACACGTTGACACGCGCTAACAATAACAAGCACGACATTTCGAATTCAGACATATATTGCCGTCTTCCGCTAGCAGCCGCACGATTGCACGCGACAATCGCATTCGTCCTCAAAATAAATCATATAGCTTTAGCAGAACCGTTATCAAAAAGTTATAGATTTTATGGCCCACTTAGTCAACCAGATTTGCGACCACCCGACAGCTATGAAGATTCCACATAATATCCGCACACATATATATAATACCGAAGAGGCTAAACACACCACGATAATATCAAGACCTGCCTCATATTTGCAGAGGCGGCTATTTTGTTATAAGCTAAATCTACTTTTTGAAATACTAAAGTATGCTTCGTTGAATTACACCACACTTCTAATTTAGTTTTCCAAGTACTCAAGTAGTTTGGAAAAGTAACTTGGGCAAATATTCTACTTTCACTTGAGGTAATTCTGACATATCCCCGACCAAATATACCTTTCATTTTCTATTTCCACTTGAAGTGGTTATGACATATCTAGAAAATAGCTAGGTCCACTTGTAGTTGAGTAGAAATTACGGCGACACTTCCATTTGTCTGGTTAGCCTAACTAGAGCCAAATGCTGATAATGTAACTCTAGTCCAATTTCTGAAATGTTTCTTTGCTCTAATTTTAATTCTAATCTAATTACCGTCGCTGCAAGGTTTCTTCGCGCAGGACATCGTAACAGGCGGTCTGGTGGCCGCGTCGCACGACGCCCCCGCGCGCTGCCGCCTGTGGCCGCGATACACGCAGTTCAGTATCCTCGTCTGAATGCCGCCCGGTCCGCAGCTCTTTGAGCACGAAGACCACTTGCTCACCACCCACACCGGCTGGCATTTCATAGTGAAGCAAATCTCACGCCTGAAATTAAAAGCGCGGGATATAACTTCGCGTCTACGGGCTTAGTACTTTCCGCGAAGGCTCGGATTAGATCGTATCATCGGATTTGAGGATCGTGCCGTTTTATTGCGCCGGAGATAATTTGCGGAAGGCTCACGCGAGAGGATGAGCCTTGGTAATGGTGTTGGCTAAGGGCTAAGCAAATATACCAGGTAGTACAACTTGATATTTATGAATATTCAGAATAACACGATCCCGGAGCTTTCAATCTTGAGAATCAGGAGAATAGCAAACGCATCAGATTTGAAATTGGTCCATACAAAACTCTCAAAGCCGTTAGCGTACGCTGTGTGAAAGAAAGTCCAAAAGATTTAACATTATCTATTCTGAGAAGTTAAATATTTTCACTAGAAAACGTACG
Source organism: Botryllus schlosseri (assembly GCF_051294905.1). Classification (NCBI taxonomy): domain Eukaryota; kingdom Metazoa; phylum Chordata; class Ascidiacea; order Stolidobranchia; family Styelidae; genus Botryllus; species Botryllus schlosseri. The sequence continues at coordinate 17,014,533 of NC_137245.1, read as the reverse complement.
TATATGACTTTAACTATATCGGTAAGTTGTTAGTGGTACCCTACGGCTGATTCTTCAACAGAATTGTCGAGTGTAGCCATTGTTTGTTACAGTTGTTTTATAGTTGTGTGCGGATCTTTTGGGAATCGTGGGGATTGACGAAATTACTCTAATTGTTGACTCGTAAACCGCAAATTGTGCTGGGATGACGCAAGAGATTGGGCAAACAGGAATTTCGAAGGTTCTGGGAGAAGTAGCAGTTCGGCACGGAAAAGCATGCTGCAAAAAAATGACCACTATTCATGGCACGACTTTCTGTTGAAGTGATCGACCACAACAACTGTTACAAAGATTTATGGTTTTGGTGCGGAAATATACACATAATTTTCCTTGTAACAAAAGATAAACAATCCAACTTTATAATACATTTTTTTCTGTTACGACGTTTTAAAAGGTTGTACTCGAAGGTTAGGACTCGACACGGATTGGAATCACCAGTCCATCCCTAAAGACATAATATCCATGCTGAATTTTGTTGCCACAAGCGGGAACGCCCCGATAAACTAGAGATTACATATATGTGTTCGAATTCTGCTTTTTAGTATCTGAATTGCGACAGCCAATTTTTCCACAGATGACCCATGCGTATAAAAATGGATACATCTATCGTGTGTAGCCAGGTATTGATATTGAATCACGGGTTTTCAAACGTACCATTTCGGCCTTTTCGACTGCATACAATTCAGGACTGATGTTCGTCGTCTTTTACCGTTCAAGCAGTGAACGCGCCGTACTCGAATGCCCATGCCCCTGCCGTAACATTTGTCTCCGCACTGCAAATGTAAATGTGAAAAACGAATTTAAAGCAGCCACCATCCAATTCACTGCACTAAAAGCATATGCTACCTCGACAAAGCCACTCAATTGAGTACGTTTCATACCTTCTGTTTTATACTTCGACTTGAAATTGAATATATTATTACATTACTTCAACTTATGATTGTGCAAAAATGCTGAATACATTGACCACTTCTTTCAAACTGGCGAATAACCACCACGATTTAGAGTTAATTAGGCGCTCGTGATTTGTATCATTACGAATGTTGTAGCCTTTCTCACATCGCGTTTTTTACTCAAGAGTCTAAACCACACCGTAATGAGTAAGCATCTCTCACTACAGGGGTCAGTATTTGCTTACAAGGACTAGGACACGTAGCGCTGCATAATTGCAAAGCATTTTCAACCTGTACTTCAGCATTTCGTACAGCAACTGAGTAATAATGCATCTAATGGCATTATCTTAATGATAATCTACACTTTACAAGTCACCTTAGTTTGACTTAAACCACTAACTGCCCGTAGACGCATTTAAAAGGATCACATCCGTACAAACCCACCTCCGACCACGGCCCGGCTGCCCAGCGCGGGCAAGAAGTCACAGAACAAGCTTCCACGGACACCGGCCTTCGCTTCTGCGTCTGCGGCGATATCGCCCGACTCGCTTCGCAGAACGCGGGCTCGACTGTGACGGAAGAATTGTCGGCGCCTTCCACTCGACACGTGACTTTTCGTCGTCTGGAACCGGCCCCGCATGTGGACGAGCATTCGCTCCACGGGCCGATTGAAAATCTAAACGTCACGATGGAGGTTATTGCAAAGGCTGACTAAGTTGCGGCCTAGGATTTGGCATGCAGTTCTAGCACACGCGAAAGTACCAGCTATGAAGTCAACAACCCAATACCCGGAGATGGTCACTAACGATGTAATTCTATTATTTTGGAGTACTCAGATGTTTTTGCCGACAAGATATCGTAATGATGGATCGTCTAGGTTCTTTGTCGGTAGGTCGTAGGTTCAATCCCCGGCCGGGTCAGACCAAAGACCTGATTAGTAACATTGGTATCCATGACTTCCCCGCTTGGCGCTCAGCATTACCGGGATAGCATGGATGGGAGATGCAAGTCTTAGCTGCACCTTCCTTGTCCAGAGGCATATGTACGTCATGCGCTAATGGTGTGCGTATGTAGAGCATAGAGATCGTGTGCATATGTACAAGTACATCATGAGCCGGTGTAATTGCCGTAAAAACATCACGGACAAAAATATACTACGTATTATTCCTATATTCATTACTTACTCAACTGGTGGTTATGTTTTTCGCCTACAGCCACTTCTACTCTACTACTTCGGGATAAGTTTGCATCGAGTTTACGAGTGCAAATCATCAAAAGAACCGCGTGAAATATCCCCTGTAAAACGGCAACCCAATATATCGAAGATTCTAAGTGTCATTAGTAATTTTGCCTTAGTCGCGAATACACATCATTCAATTTCGCGGGGCCACCTCCGATTAACTATTAAAACTGTGCAATGTACTTTTTGAGACTACTTAGTCTTATTCGAATACATTTCAGTTAGTATGCTTTCACTTGACATGTCATGGCACTTGCTACTTCCGCTTGTAATAGAGTACATATTAAGGGCGTTACTTCTACTTCTATTTGATTAGCAACGCTGACTAATTTGAACATCTCTTACAATACCTCACAAGAAAGATATTTGAAGCTGCTTGCATGCGTCTGTGGTGCGATCTATTTTTAAGCCATGACCTAAAGTCGGAGCTTTTCGTTTCAAAACAGAGCGATTTAACGCTGAGTGCTGAATTTACTGATAGTGGATGAGTACACCGCAAATGTATAGTTAAAATACCGGATTGTATGTAAACTGCCTAATGATATCCAACGTCTGAACATGTTTTACCTTATTTGGTCGAATTTGACATTGTTGAGTTGAATATTTGAAGTGGACACTCTGTAACATCGCCACATAGCAGTACATTGCTTCCGTCATTCGCGTAAGTCAAGTATTTCAACGTACGTGTATAATTACGTGCATGTCACAGTCGAATGGAAAACCATAAGATGAAGCATTCGTTTGTTTACATGCGTTTTTTCGCTGTCCGAATATTTCGCGGCTTCGTAATACGGCCAAGTTACAAAGACGACGTCGATTTTCAGAGTGTGTCATCAATGTTTCTCGACCTTTTGAGCTCGGACACCGAATTAAATCAAAATCAACCCTGAATGTAATTGCGACAAAAGCATGCAACTCAAAACAAATAATTAAAATTCATGCAAGACAAAGTCCTGTTTAAGCCACCAACACGATTTAGACTGTTCAGATTTTTTTATGAAAGTAATGCGTATGCAACCTCTGCGTGCTATAGATTCTATGAAACCGTCAAATGTCGCTAAATTCTACTCTCGCGTCAAGTTTAGTTTAAAGCTTCTTCTTAGCTTTTACATAGTAAGCTATACTGGTTGTAAGCTAAACATAGTTTCCTACAACATTTGTAGCATTGTCACGTACGGTACGCTAAATACGAAGTAGACCATGAAGTCTATATCATGTCAGAAAGCGTACTAAATTTGTTGTTGTATTTCTCTGTTTGTTGGACAAGACTTCATGGGTGACTCCGGCCTTGAAGACTCCGGCCATATCGGATCTCTCAGTCTTTACCATGCCATATATATTATAGGTAATTATAAAAATATCTCATTTATGAATGGTTGTGCAATGCATATTGCCCTATTCATGTATTTCGTGGTTTATGAATAAAAGAGTTCTCTCTCTCTCTCAACCTCCTACATTTAGCAAATTAATATATATCAGCCAGATCGGGCGCACAGATCCACGGGAGGGCGGTTGAGGACCACTAATATACAGCATCGTTCCTGCTATTGTCAGTATTGAAAGAAGTTCTATTACATCGGATATGGTTAGACAGGGCATTCGAGGTGGACTTTCAATTTAAAAGAACGCAATATAGCTCGATAGCATAGTAATTCTCAACAGAAAATCAGCGACAGCAGTGTAACGAAAGCAAGTCACACACCGAATATAGTAACACTCACGTAGGCGGACAGCTTTTTCTGTTACACGGAAACGCGCGGAGCGCCGGTTTCCGGTCAGGGTCGCACTTTGAATCCGCGGCCTGTTCCGCGCCTTCCCTCAAACACTTGGCCGTTCGCTGCCGAAATCCGTTACCGCCGCAAGTGTGGCTGCACTGACCAAGATCCCCAACTTGCCACATGTACTCTGTAGGATGGATACGACATCGTAAAGATAAAGCAACAACGATAGTGACGCAGCGCGAAAACAGCCGATGTCCGAGCAACCACACGTACAGTGATAGCACGGGTGGTGACGTCATCAATATAGCAATGTCAAGGCGTAAACATGCCTTGTATTCATGGGAGTACAAACAACGCTCTAAAATTGCACTTTAGTAAAAGTGGAAGTAGCGATTTTCGAGTGATTAAGAAGTAAACATTCCACTTCTAGTTCTTCCCAAAATAATGAAAACTGTGAAGTAAAAGTCTTAGTAGTATAAAATCATAACCACTTAAGCAAGTATAAGCAAAACCTAATCGAGTAGTATAGGTAGGGTGCCACGTTACTGACCACTCCCTGAATGGCACAGAAATAGAACCCATAGCATCTTACTGGCAATTGCGATTTCCAGGCTAGCCGTCAGATTCCCGGCTTCGTTGCTGGCGTGGCACGAATACACGCCGTGGGAGTCCTGGTCCACGCTTGTCAAAAACAAGACCTTGCCATCCACCAAGATTTCATACCGCGATTCCGGCAGGGACGATCGCAGAGGCGCACGTCCCAGAGACCAGGACATGTCGAGATGTCCGAGTCCCTTAACGGGACAGCCTGTACAAAAGTGTGTTGATGTGTAACGGGCATAGTACGCGGGGGAAACGTGACGAGATAACATTTGCGCTCAAAGAAATCGCCGTTGCTCAAGTCACTTCCCAGTGTTTAGAAAGAATGCATGTTATAATTCATTGATGTGATGGAGTTGCATGCCATGATATTATCACCCGCGCACTGTCTTGTTTACTGTGGAATAGAAGTAATAAAGCAGAAGTAGTGATTTCAAAAACAAGTGAACGAGAACCAAAAGCCTTGAATATCCTATCTCCATTTCAGCACAGGCTTTACAGTAAGCCTCAGTCAAAACACTAAGACATCCCCATCGATAATACGCTGATATTGGATGATACGGTTTCGATACCCATTACAGACACTTACCAATAAGCGCACCGGCACCGCTGTCGATTTTGTAGATGGGTCTCTGTTCACTGGCCATCAGCAGTCGCGGAAGGCCCTGCTGAGTTTGGAACGATCTGTCTTGGGACGTGAGGTATTCTTGCAGCTTGGGCGCTTCTGCAAAAGTACGCCACCATTCAAATCACGACGTGACTAAACATTCATTATAAAGTATAGCGACAACGAATAATTTCATAAAGTCATAGAGGGGCACATTGTCCGGAGAATTGGTGTCGAAAGAAATTCAGTAACGGAACTACAACATGACGACGTAAAAGTCACGTTAAGGCCTCTGCACACTGACCTCGCGACGCAACATCGCGAGTTGCGCGTTGCGAGTTGCGAGTCGTAAGTCGCGAAGCAATGCACACTGGTCCCGGCAGTGCCCACAAGCGGCAACTACAGCTCTTGCGCGTTCTGTCCGAAGTCTCGCAATGGATACACATTGCACAGCTCCCGATAGATCGCAAAATGAATATTTCGATGGGTATACATGGGTTTGTCAATGAATAAGATGACGTCTTATATGCACACACGAACCAATATCATATTTCAATGCTGAAAACGCATAATCTGGGTGACCCAGCAGTTAAAGGCGCTATTTCCGGTTGCCGATCCAAATTTCTGGAGTTCTAGCTGTAGCCTATTATGGCTACAAACACCAAGCCTTTCTGTATTCCACAGCCTCAGTGACTGCATCAACTGTCAAGCACTCATACTAGGCTTACCATATTTCGGAAATGAAAAAAGAGGACACTTTTTCAGAAATTTCAGACATGCAAAACTGGAGAAGAATTCTCAAAAACCGGTAAATTTTTCTCACTTCATGATCGGTTGACTAAAAAAAAAAAAAAAAAAAAAGGTAATCACTTCCGCTCAGAGCTCAAAATCACGTTTTTCACTCCACATTCCCAGGTGGATGACTAAAAAAAAAAGGTCTTCTTCTCGCTCAGAGCTGAAATCACCACTTTTCCCTCCGAAATACCCGCCGGAGCTTCACTTCTGCGCTAATTTGCGGCATATCACTCGCAATTTCCTCTAGATCTGACCTAAATTTTCAAAAAAGAGGACAAAATCTCAAAAAAGAGGACAAAAGGGCGTCCTCCGAGGACACTTTCAAAAAAGTCAAAAAAGAGGACAAATCCTCTTAAAAGAGGACGTATGGTAAGCCTAACTCATACATTAATTTCTCGATATGATAGAGAACAACATTCAAATGCATTATAATTTTATTGTAAATGAATTGAGTCTTAACAATATTCAAATATAACTGGGATTCTTTCCTTTTCAATCTTCGAATTGCCCTCAGGTATCAAGCATGGAAACTGATCCGTAGGCCTGGTTGATTCATTCTCCATAATGATGCATAGTCCATTTCTGACTTATAATATTAGCCACTACAATTCGTACCGAAGTCTGATAAAGAGGAGAATAGACGAAATCTAACATCAAGAGTTACACTGCTGCTACCTAGTCAACAAAAAGATTTTCAGACGTCGTGTTCTGAGATGTACCGGTATCTGAAATATACATCAGTGAACCCATGACATACCACGATTATATGTACCTGCTTAACCCAGTTTCCAACCAATGTACATTGTACAGTCTGTACAGGTTAAAATGAACCAGACAAGGTATATATATAATAAATCCACCTGTAGACATACAATGACAGAGTTTCGCGGTATCGGTACTGCCGGAGCTGGTTGGCCTTTGGTAATTAGTAATTACCAAGTACCGGTACTGCTTACAGTAGAATGCGCTCTTGCAGTTAAGCTTCAAGTTTTAAAATGTCCTCAAATCAGTCTAAATTCAATGAGGAAACAATTATAGATGCCAAAACACGCAATACCCGGACAAACTATTGCGGTGACATAGAGCTAACGATCAGTAACTGCTGACCAGTCGCTCGCAACTCGCGACAAAGTTGAAAATTCTCAACTTTGTCGCGGAGTTGCGCAACCCTGTCGCAGACGGCATGTTGCGAGTTGACGGCGACTCCGGTCTGCATGGTCCAGTCGCAGACAGGCGCGATTCTCTCGTTTTATCGGGTCGCGAGCTCAGTGTGCAGAGGCCTTTACAGTAGGATCGGGATTGTGAGTTCAGGTAAGGGCAACACATTTTCGCAACGACTGTTCAGCCGTGACCTTACACGTACTGTGACGTCAGAAAGAGAAAAGTCGTGGGGGCGTGGCAATGTTTTACGCTGCGCCCTTGCAAAAACTCACTACAATGGATATAACGAAGATTGTGGTTATGAACAGCCAGTCCTTTTCAAGTTTTCTGCCAGTCCGCCACATATATTACAATATCATATCTCAAGTTGCATAATCCAAGAAGTTGGACGCATGTCCAATTGTCCATCTATTAATTAGAGAAATGTGATACTAATCTTGAAATTGATTTAGAAATTTGGAACGTATTTTTCTGTATCGTACCGTTCAATAGAGTTCATGGTCTACTGTGGAATTAGCAAACGTCACAACGCTGCATGCGTTGTGCCAAACTGTATAAATGTAGATTAAAACTCGTTTAATACCAGTCTAACGTGAAACCTAAGAAGACTTGTCATAATATATTTCGTTCAATTTCAACAGTAATATTTAGCTACATTTGACAGCATAACAGAGGCAAAGTCGCAGCTCTTTCAAAAGACACCGAACAATCAAAGTCGTTTTTAACGGGACTTCGCCTCGTGGAAACTTCAGTAGAACCACGCATAACGCGCGTAACGTCAAAATGGCAGCTGCAAATCTCTCATTATATCTAAGCTTCCAATATTTGTTTTAGAGATGCAGACATTTGCCGCAATTTCGTTTTGCGTTACTTTTGATTTATTGGTTGACCGATCCGCAAAATTTGCTTTGAAATTATACCTGTTCCCAAGTTAAAAAGTTTGAAAACCGCTGCTATTGACTTTTCCAAACCTCCGAAACCAATATAGATATTTTTCTAGCCGCGGGCCGCTATACTGAAAGGCTCATTTGTGGCTAAGGATCTGTTTGCATAGCCGGTATCGCTACAAAACCCCAGGCCGCTGATAACAGGTATCTGCGCGATGTTACGCGGTCAAAACCATAACCCACACTGGCACCAATTCTGCGGCCGTTAACCTCCGCAGTTAAAGGTGTGAATTACCGACCAAACAATCATCTCAGCCGTGTCAACACAGCACGAAATAACGGCGTTCCGGCACAAGCCAACGGCCAAGACATATCCCGCCTCGAAGATTTTACGATATTCGACAATACACCGAATTTAATATAATATATTTACATTGGCTAGTACGTGGATTACACTTCCCGCTCGCACTCCGTATGTTTACCAATTCAAAGGATAAGTAACCAAAATCCGACGGAATAATGGGTTTGCCCAGAGCGGAGTTCAATTTCGAGAAGTTTACACAGCTTCGCACAGATCTCACCTGCTCTGCGCGTCATAGGAATGAACAAGGCACCCCCGCTATGCTATGATAATTGAAACAGCTTTATTCCGGGGGTACTCACGGGAGTAATGAAACGGGTGGAAATGAGCTGGTAAGTATGGCGGGTAATTACCGAATAAAAGCAGCGTCGTGCTCCGATAATCAGTTCCAATCGGGTTGGTGGCCTCGCAGTTGTATAATCCTTGATCGACAGGCCCGGCGAGGTCTATCAGGAGAGAGTTATCCGGCAAAATCTGAACGTTGTCTCCGAGTCCGGCGACGTCTTTCTCCCAGCGTACTCTCGGCGGAGGGAATCCTGTAACGCACATTGTGCAGAGGTGTAGTCAAAGTAGCGTTGCTACAGGAAATAAGAAACAACGGAGCCTACGATCGTATTCCCAAGGCATGATGAAACCACTTGAAGTGCAAGAAGAAAATGGCGGCTTGGAAACACAAGCTATTCGCAATTTTGTGGTTTTTGTGATCACTAATATTTGAAGAGCTTCTTGGAGGTACACAACTTCAATATACAATTGAATAGTATATTCATATTGAAATGAACCCGAATATTTTCGGCTGACACTCGTCAGGGGTAATCGTCAGCAACTAGTAGAGAATTGGAAAGAACATTGTATATCAACAATCGTATCACAAAATATGACGTCACCAGCATGAAAGGAGTTCGTGTACCACCTAAAAATAGTACATTGAAAGCTCTCTCATTCACGAAATTTCGTGCTGGTGACGTCATATTTTGTGATACGATTGTTGATATACAATGTTCTTTCCAATTCTCTACTAGTTGCTGACGATTACCCCTGACGAGTGTCAGCCGAAAATATTCGGGTTCATTTCAATATGAATATACTATTCAATTGTATAATGATCACTAATAACACTACAAATAGGTGCAATCGTATAATATATATCTACTCGCCGTGGCACATGGACTATTTCGTACAGTTCTTATGACAATTCCACTCACAAAAGTAATGAAAACTTACTCTGGACTTTCTTTCTACTTTTCAAAATCCAAATTGTGAAAGGTAAATTGCCTAACACTAAGGTTGCATTTAAAAAAACTGATGTTTTAAATAGCGTTTGAAAGTGTCATTAATAGGGCAAGTTTTTGCAACTTTTGCAACTTTTTTTTACAGCTTCCGGCAGCTTCCTGAATACTCGTAAGATATGTAGGATGCTGTTTTAAGCTGTTTGAAGGAATCTCATAGTGCAACTTTTTGCAACTTTTGTCCATTTTTTTCATGCAACTTTTTGCAATATTTTGCAACTTTTTCGATTTTTCATGAAAGTATTTTCGATTTTGGTCAAATACACGGCCAAAGTCGACTGAAACACCGTAAATCAGCACCGAAGTAACGCGTTTACGAGTGTTTCGGGAGCTGAGCCGGGAAATTGACCTTTTTTTCAGTCAATCTGGGAAGTTGACCTTTTTTTTTATTTTTTAGTCAATCGAGCAAAATGTGGTCTTATATTGCAACTTTTGCAACTTTTGTCAAAAATAAATGCAACTTTCCGCGGATTTAACTGCAACAAAAACTTGCCCTAGTCATTAAAATAACAAAGTTGTGTGTATAATTATGCCATAATTGTGTAAATAATTTCGAAAAAAACGTACAGTATGAGACTACGGACGATTTGCACCCAATATAGTCGGCGCATACGATATGGACGGGTTCAAAGATGTTTTTCTGGTCCGTTTAGGACAGGAATCGGAAGCCTTTTTCGGCAAAATAGTCATCCTTACCATATATTTTCACTTGTCAACGTCACTTCACTGTGACGTCACAATTTAAAGACTCGTGATGTCATGGTTGAATTTTTTTTAAGTTTTAGAAAAACTTGTTTTAAAAACGGGCCATGTTTTAATCGTGCTTGTTTTAAATTGATTTTTGTGTTGAATGCAACCCTACCTATAACAATGTTCATGTGGAAGCGGAAGTAAGTCTGCATTCTACAACATAACCACCTGATTGAGTAGGTAGTTGAATTATGGGCACAACACACAACTTCTGAAAAATAGTAGTACTTCGTCGCTGACCACCCCTGACCAGGCACGACATGAATAAAAACTTTGGAATGTACGACACTGATTTTTACGAATCGGATAGCATGAGATTAATGTCCGCGGATGGCTGAAAGGTCGCGGAACAGGTTTCCGAACCTATATAACACCGGATCCCAAGTGTCGAATTTCACAAACCAGCGGCTAAAAGCCGAGCTAGTGTAAACTCATGGCATGTAATAACAGATGAATATACTAAATAACCTGAAAGTATCGAAGTCTAAGCGGCCAGATGTCGGGAAAATGGGAGTATTGAGTTTCAAATATAGTTGAGTTTAATGGACGCTCCAAGCGTAATTACGTTTGAAATGGACGTTACGGCCAACAGCTAAAATCACTGCGAAGACTCCAAGAAAAAAACGTACGGTATAATGCAGTTTCTTATCAGATAATTAAGTTAACAGAAAAATCATCCGGTCATTGGTTATTACGCAGGCCCATTTCCGCATGCTATACTCGTGAAAGTACGTCTCGACATAGCGGTTTGGTGTTCGCTGTCAACATCATTACATCGGTACAGGGCTTGTAGGTAAAAATTGCGAAATTTGGAAGTGACACACTTCGCAAAATATTTTGGTCGGCTCTTCACTGGTATTGCATATACCTTGCACGCTTTGCAACATTTTTCAGTTGACTGTTCTCGGTTATTGCATACAGCTTGCAAGGTCCACAAACGGAGAGCGTCAAAAATTTCACGGACTTGAATTTCTGATGAAGAATATGGACGCGCCGATAAAATCCATTGCGCACGACCATTTCCGGCGGGCGATTGACAACCTCTTACGTATAGTCGGATTCGGGAATTTCCCATATCAGCAAATCCATAATCGTTATCGTCTCTTTTCGCCATATAGGCGGTTAAAGTGGAGAGATAACGTATAGTGGTATGATCCACAGCTGCAACACCAATGGGTTGCTGATTCGAGTCCGACCGAGGTCGACTCCGGAATTCCTACCCAAGTTTTGGAGGTTTATCTAGGCTCCTCCTCGCCACATGATCCGCGTAGGCGGTGTCTTATACAAAGCCGAGAAGTGGGCCGTGCTGAAAGTCGGCAGACACGGTATAAAAATAAAGAATATCGGCCTGCCGTAAATGACCATAATAGTCGAGAAACACCATGAATGCCACAAACAAACCGTGACACGGGGGCTATTTCGCCCAGTGACTATAACAGGTTTACTTAGATACGTGATCGAAACCCGCCCAAACTTTAAAAAAATACAAAGTGTAAACAGTGACTGTATTTGCCTAAAAACCGATGAAGTAGAAGTGGGGTACACGACGTCAGTATGCAATTGAATAGTATATACATATTGAAATAAACCCGAATAATTTCGGCCGACACTCGTCAGGGGCAATCGTCAACAACTAGTAGGGAATTGAAAGAACATTGTATACCAAGAATCGTACCACCAAATATGACGTCACGGACAATAAAATACGAGCGATCGAGGGTTGAAGTATATTTTTAGGTTAGACGCGATCTCGAGATCTATTTGAGGATGTAGTTCAAGTAGGCAAACTATAGGCTACTTGAGTACTCCGAAAATATAGACCGTCTCTGCTTTTTTGCTCTGGCAACGCCCCTACACAGCCTATCTATCCGAGACGCTGCTGCGGATTGACAATAAAAGATAATGTATATTAATAACGCTCCAACTACTCTCCAACTAACTGAATTGGAAGTTCGTACAAGTCTGGGGATCACGTTTTATAAACACCGCGTAATACCTTCGACTGGACACTTGATCCGTATCGAAGTCCCGGGCGACGCCCTTATGACGTTGCCGACCAGAGCCTCCACGCGCGGCCTGTTGAGCTGCTGGCTGTCGTCGAGATGCGAGATGATGCGCGGCTTTTTGGCCACGCTCAGTATCGTGCTGGCCGCGTACGCGCCGGCCGAGTTGCGCGCGACGCAGGTGTAGTTGCCGCCGTCCGATATGAACGGGTGGATGATGCGCAGCGAGCTGTCGCCAAGTAGAGCGTGCCTGTAAATACGGTCAGGCGGGTGAGATGACGCCTTTATAGTCATCATCACAAGAATAGCCAACCAAAAAAAGTTCGGTGAGACTCCTAGCGGATCTATGAGAATTTCAGACTGTTGAATATGCACGTTTGCTAAAAATAGTTGAGTATCCCTGCTATATGTAGCGTTTGGTTGCCCGGCATGTAAGCATTCGACACAATGAAAAACTACACGCGATACTTTAGCATGGAACTTTATACCACAAATCTAACTTAACCCTATCCACAGAGTTAACCGTTATCCTAGGGTTACCACCATACGTCCTCTTTTAAGAGGATTTGTCCTCTTTTTTGACTTTTTTGAAAGTGTCCTCGGAGGACGCCCTCTTGTCCTCTTTTTTGAAAATTTAGGTCATATTTAGAGCAAAATGCGAGTGATATGCCGTAGATTAGCACATAAGTGACGTTCCGGCTGGGCGAAAAGTGGACCTTTTTTTCAGTCAACCACTGGCAATGTGGAGCAAGAAACGGTATTTTGGGCTCTGAGCGTGAAAGTTGACCTTTTTTTTAGTCAACCGATCACAAAGTGGGAAAAATTCACCGATTTTTGAGAATTCTTCTCCGGTTTTGCAAGTCTCAAATTTTTGAAAAAGTGCCCTCTTTTTAGATTTCCAAAATATGGTAACCCTACATTATCTTGACCCTAGCCATCGTGACGTAATTTGTTCGTGGCGTATCAGTTAGCGGCGTAACTGAGGGAGAAACGGGGCTATTATTCGATATCACGTTTTTGTGAAAATTTCACTCACACTGTTTTCTTATAAAAATTTAAAGCAAAAAAATAAAATCAGTTTTGCTTCAAACGAAGACTAACGAAGACTGCTTTGACCACCTATAAACATAAAAAACAATAATATAATAATATAATAATATAATACCTGTCGTCTTGATGTATAGGCTCCCCGTTTTTCAGCCATTCCGTAACAGGTGGCGGATTGCCAGACGCCTCGCACAAAATCGTCACGATATCTGTGTCCGACACGGTCATTGTCCCGCCCACGTACGTCACAATGTCTTCGCGAACCCTAACCGGCAGACCGTCCTCTCCCGGAGACGTGATGAAAGGTTTCGTGACCCGCGAGTTTCTGTTGTTTCTGAAAGCTTGTAGTTGCGGGGTCCGGGCGGCGGGTATCAAGTTCTCTGGGCGCGGACAGGGCGGCGTGGCGGTTGTTCGCTGTAAAAATGTCAATCCTTAGGGGTCCACGAATTAGTTTTAGGAGGCCCGTAAAAGTGCAATGCATCATCAAGAAACTACAAAAATATGTCATCCTTTGAGAATAATGTCATAAGCGCAACTGTGACTAGCTTGTCTAGTCATTAGATATCACATTTTAAGGCATGCAATAGCCGAGGTAGAGATGTGATTGATGTGATGACCATCCAGTAATCGGCTTCTGAAATTTTTGGGTTCGAGCAAGTCCCCCCCCCCCCCCCCCTACCCACAAAATAAAATTGAAGGCGTTCGCAATCAAAAAAGTTTAAGAACCCCTGTGTTAAGTTCTTGTCGGCACACAACGCAAACAAGTTCAGAAAAATAGCAGTAATGAAGTTATGTCTCAACGCTTGCTGACCGGCATAATGGGGTTTCCATTAGAAATTTGATGCAGACATCGCATATTACGCTCCCGCATGCGTTGGAGATGACGGTTATGTGTTCCGTTCATTCACCGCGCGTACATTTTTGTAAAAGAAAAAATGTATCGCATCTACCGAACATTCCATACGTGGACAAACCGTACCCGCGTTAGAGATTCTGTTAATTACGCTACAATTCGTACGGTGCTTCCGGCCTGAAATTACGATGTAGCCTATTTCCACGAATCAACGTCATTTATCAGACGAGGTATTTGGTGAACACCATCGTCATAATCATATGTATCCAAGACAAGTCAGGAGTATATACCACGCTATATAGAACGCACGGCTTTCGTTCGAGGCGTAGGAGGAGCCTAAATACCACTTGGTAATTATTAGGGCTGGACACAGTTCGTTTGTTAGTGATATTTATGGTGTTTGTCGACTACAATAGTCATTTACACCAAGCCGATATTCCTTAATTTCGATTCCATAGCTGCCGACTTGTAGCACGGCCCACTTCTAGGCTTTTTAAGACGCCGCTTACGCGGATGAGATAGCGAGGAGGGGCCTAGATAAGTACGAATTCTGAAGTTGACCTCGGTCGGACTCAAGCCCACGCCACAGCCCATTGCTGTTTCAGGTGTGCATAATACCACTACACTATTTCGCCATACACGAGTTGGAGTCGAAAGTGCTGTGCTCCGTTCATTCACTCCGTGTCCGCGTAAATTTTTACAAAAGAATAAAACGAATTGCATCTACCGAACAATCTTTGCGTGGGTAAATCGTACCCGCGTTAGAGATTATGATAATTACGCTACAATTCAAACTGTGCTTCCGGCCTGAATTTACGATGTAACCTATTTCCAGGAATCAAACGTTATTTCTCCGACGAGGTCTATGCTATTTGCTGAACAGCATCGATATAATCATACGTATTCAAGACAAGTCAGCAGTATATTATATAGGCTTACCACGCTATAAAACGCAGGGCTTTCGTTCGAAGCATAGGGGAACCTAAATATCCCCTCGTATTGAACTGAGCACAATGATCCGAGTACTCTAGTAGTCTAGCAGTGAGAAATGTTTTTTTGAGCACTGAAATTATACACTCCATACTACTAAGAGTTAATTTCTCTAAGATAATGATAGTTTCGATTTTTTTTTGCTGTGCAAGGCTACAAACCTCGATTGGTCGCATCGCAGCATTCGAAACATGTAGTAAAATCTATACACGTTAGTAGAAATGACATACATGTGAAGTCGGGTTCACCTGAAGCATGTTCGAAAAAATACCAAAAAAAAATGTATGTGAAGTAAAACTAGCATTCAAATCCTTGAGGTCGCGAAAAAGGTACATATTTGAACGACCCACATGCATACTGTGGATTGCATACCGAAATTGCCAGTACAGCTCGATATTTTACGATTCGAAAACATTTCGTGTTACAAATTACAACAAATCTAATCGCACCATGCTCTTAGGGTTGCATTTAAAACAAAAATCAATTTAAAACAAGGCCCTTGTATAAAACGTGTATTTTACAACCATGACGTCACGAATATTCAATTGTGTCGTCATAGTGGATTGACATTGACAATTGAAAATACAGGGTGAATATAGCTCCTTTGACGAAATATCTGTACTACTGCTGTTGAACCGACTATTTTGAGAGTTCTAATCATCTTATATCGATATACGTCGGCTATATCGGGTGGCAATTGTCCGTAGGCTCATACAACATGTTTTTTGGAAAGTATTTCCAAAATTATGGCATAATTTAACAACTTGAAAATTTATTTTATTTTTTTAAAAAGGCCTTTATTTAAAACACTGTTTAAAACGTGTTTTAAAACACCGTTAGTTTTGAATGTGGCCCTGACCGGATAACTGGATTACTAGGGATAAGATCGCGCGAAGATTTATACAGGTATACTCTCTGTCGTGAAGAAACCGGTATCGCTAGTTTTCGCTACACCTAATTCGATTACCAACGTAAATAGCAATATCACGTCGAGCGGATATTTTCGGAACAAGACTACAAAGGTAATAATTTATTGCCGTGTTCCGGTGAGGACCAGCCTCGGCGGAACGACATTCGTCATTTCCCCGAAACCGACAAATCCCAACAAAGCAACGTTGAAGCAACCATTACGCGGGCGTAAGAGGGATTTTGCCATAACATTAGTCTTTCATTCTTTGGGGGATTATCTAGTGTTTCTGCATAACACGCTTCGGTAATACAGCTTCAGATGTTTGATTTGTACTTACGCGCGGGTAGCTGCGGGATATCCTGGATCGGCGGCAGCGGTAGAATCTTCGTCTATCTGAATAAAGCAACATAGTGTCTCGTTTTACCGTAGTACTTAGACCTTAAAAGGCTGTGATGGTAACGTAGGCCATAGGCATTGGGGCGCGTGAACTCACAAGCAACGTTGGCGGTTGCTCTATAGAACAGTCGGATGTAGGAGGCGGTGCAATGCAGATAGATGGATGGAAAAATAGGTGTATCCGCTAGATTGTCACCATGGCTTGGGACGTAAATCATTCCGGACTTTCTGGCACGTAATTCGAATTCTACACCCGTTAAAGTTGGTGTTAACGAGCCAAATGCACACACAGACACGCAACTTGACACCGATTGCTTAATTACAACGGCAAGTTTGTGCATGTGCACCTTTTGCGACATTCTTTTACAGCTTCCGGCAGCTTCCTAAATACTCAGAAGTTATGTAGTATGGTGTTTTAAGCAGTTTAGAGATTATTATATTGCAAATCTTTTCAACTTTTCTCCATCTTTTTCATACAACTTTTTGTAAATTTTTCGATTTTTCATGAAACTTTTTGCAAAAGGTTTTTCGATTTTCCATGAAAACTTTTGCAACTTTTTTCGATTTTTCATACAACCAACTTCTTACTCGAAATATTTGGCACTACATGAAAATAGATCACTTGAATATATCACTGTCGTTTCAATTTGAGGTCGTTTCTGATTTACGTACGCTCAGGGTAGACCGCCGAAAATTATATTTTCACTCGGTCAATTTTTTCAGGCTATTGATTTTGTTGAAGTCAACAGCATTCACTTTTCCTACATTGCCTTGGATACGGTTGGATTCTAGTATTTCATACGCTTAAAATTTCAAGGAACTTGTCCATAAATGCAACTTTTTGTGGTAACTTTTGTGAAAAATAACTGCAACTTTCCACCGCAACCAAAACTTTCCCTATTAATTCCAAATAAGCTTATTAATATTGGAGGTAGAATTGGCATGCCAGGCGAACAACAGTCACAATTCAACTACCAGACCTAGTTAATGCAATCAATGATGGCTAAGACTAGTGTATCATCAGAAATCATATGTACGAGTTCAGTGTGTGTCTTGATCTCCATGGAACCTTTGGGACTGACTCAGTGAACCCCTGCTGCTCCGTGTATGGTTGTATTTAAAACAAAAATCAATTTAAAACATATTTTCTACGTTTTTTGTTTTGTTTTAGCCATGACGTCACGAATATTTAATTGTTGCATCACAGTGGATTGGCATTGCCAATTGAAAATACAGGGTAAATATTACCCTTCGACGAAAAGGGCTTCCGATCACTGTCATAAACAGACCAAAAATATCTTTAACCAGGACTACATCGTTATGCAGCGCTTTTACGGTCGGCGGTCATCGTCATCAGAAAACCCATTCCGTACCAACGATCTATATCCACGCGCAAAACCGGTTGAACCGACGACGATTTCGAGGGTTAAAGCCACCGCACATCGTTTACGTCGACTATTTTGGGTGCAAATCGTCCGTAGGCTCATATAACTTGATTTTCGGACGTACTCAGTACTTACACATTTATGGCAACGTTTGAAAACGTTTGAAAAACAAAGTTTTTTCAAAAAGGCATTTGTTTAAAACACTGTTTAATTAAAACATGTTTTAAAACACCGTTTGTTTCAAATGCAACCCCAGTTCCGTGTAACATGGGTTGAGAACCATTTCTATAGCATGTAGCGTCAATAGCGAAGGCCATGTTTACAAAGAATAGTTAACAGTTGGACACTATATTCTCTTATGAACAGACATGCGACGGAATAAGAGAAAGCAAACTAAGGATACTGTCCCCCGCACCGGAATTACATGGATGCTCCAAACCATTGTGCACACGCGTGATTTCATAGCGATGAAGGTTCTTAAATTGTACAAAGACGTCTCAGCGATCAGGACATGACAGAAACTAAGGCTATTAATCATACCGGAATATAGGCCTTTGAGGTTTCGACAAGATCCGGCTTCCAGTTACCAACTTGACTGACGAAATTCAGTGCTTATATATCGGATAAACAGTACAGAGCAAAAGAGCATACAGTGCGGCGATGAATCTATCATCTCTTGACAAAAGTGGAATCACGACTATAACGCAAGACGCTGACACGGGACGTAAATCACCGTTTCGCGGCGGAAGCCACTTAACTTTGTAAACATGTCTTTGTTTGTGTACGTGTCACTGTGTTTGAAGCCGTGTATGTTGTGTGCCACTGTAAAGTCAATACACATTTATATATATACATCAACTTTGCACGCTTTGTCGCCAAATGTCACCTCGAATGATGACCGGAAGGGTTACATTTCTACAAAAACTGCGACTACAAAAGAATCGCCGTGAGCCATCATCATATACCGGCACCTTGAGTGAGGACACACATCCGTCTGAATTCGGCAAAACGGATTTTGCAGCCGTTTGGTAATCCAGACCCTGATTCAATAGGAAAGGGTTGTGCAATCGGGCTTTTGAAGTGTATGGAGTAATTCTACATAATTCTAGTTGTCCAATTAGTAGACTAATTACAGCGAAATGCCGATAATGTAATTAGTGAAAGCATAGTGTCCTATATGGTGTCGACACAAGCAAATCTCACGGCTCAGTGAAATTGATTCACGTCACAATTTCCATTTGGCTACAGGCAATTTGACGGTCATTTTTGACCGGCTTGCCGAGTATTAAATATAGTAAAACGGGTATCAATCGAAAGCTGACCCTGCACTTAACGAAAATATAAATTTTATTCCTCTCGCGGCCCTGGAACTCCCACAAGCGCCTCGAATTTTTCATTGTTATGGAGATTGGCATTGGGACGCAACAATGCTGTCTGGCGAAACGAGAGAGTAGCTCAAGAGAAAAAGAGCGGACAGCATTGTTGCGTCCCAATGTCAATCTCCATAACAATGAAAAATTCGAGGCTGATTATGGGGGTTCCAGGGCCACGAGCGGAATAAAATTTACATTTTCGTAATCAGTGCAGAGTCAGCTTTCGATTGATACCCGTTTTACCAAATTTAATACTCGGCAAGCCGGGCAAAAATGACCGTCAAATTGCCTGTAGCCAAATGGAAACTGTGACGTGAATCAATTTCACTGAGCCGTGAGATTTGCTTGTGTCGACACCATATAGATAGGACACTATGGTGAAAGGTTTCTTTGTTCTAATTCTAATTCTAATCTAATTACTGGTTTTCCTGAAAATGTTACAAGAGAGCTGTACAGTGTACAGCAGTGATTCTCAACCGCGGCTCTCCGAGCCGCATGCGGCTCTCGACTGCTCTCCGTGCGGCTCTCACTAACGATGTGAAATCATTGATGCTTCTACGGAAATTCTAATTATTCATGATCATAAATAAATCGCGCCTTCAACACAACAAATGTACGTTTATGTTCACGTTTACTGACGCGAAGGTCATTCCCTGATCACAATAGAATCCTACGTAATACAAGTTGTACGGGTTGTGACGTAACATTACCGATAGTAATTTCGGTAGGCTTTAAATCCGAACCTTTACTGCTTTACTGAAGGCTCTGACCGTCTGACCTAAGCCTAATCAGGTGTCTGTAATGAGACGGGCGAAGTTTATTTCGCTCGAGACGGCGGCTCATATTAGAATACGGGTGACAAGAGACTCGGTCAATAAGACAATCAACGTTTGGGGTAACTGCAGGTACTTTATTTTCTTACTCTTTGCTTTGATCTTGATAGCGTTAGAAAATATCGGAGACTTTGGTTCAATGATAATGTCAGGTTCAGATCAACCTGCAAAGAAATCTCGCACCCTTGTGCAAGAAAATCGGGCCTTTCAAAGTGAATGGGAAGAGGCGTATTTTCAAATTGAGGAAAACGGCAAAGCGAAATGCCTTCTGTGCCCTATAATAATAAACGGTGTAAAATCTTTCAACGTTAAGAGGCATTATAAAACACATGCGGGAAAATACGACGTCTATCAAGGTGAATCAAGGAAACGGAAGTTAGAATGTCTGAAAGCAGAGCGTAGCAAACAAGGAAAAATGTTTTTAAAAAAAAAAGAACCCGAAGAGGTAACAATAACATCATATAAGATCAGTCATCTATTGGCCAGCAATATGAAGCCATATTCTGATGGCGAAATTACGAAGCAGGCTATTGTTTTGTTTACCGAAGACAATTGTTCTCCTGCCATTCAGCAGAAAGCTAAAAAATTGCAGCTTAGCAATGATACAGTAACGCGTCGTGTCGATTGCATATCCCAAGATCTGCATGAGCAACTTATTCACAAGTCGCAAGATTTTTCTTACTACTCGCTTGCTCTTGACAGCACTAACGACATTACCGACATAGAGCAATTAGCTGTATTCATCCGGGGAGTCATGCCAGATTTCAAGATTTGCGAGGAGTTTCTTACTTTGCGATCTATTCATGGCACAACGAAGGGAACCGACATGTTTCGTGAATTTCATGCTACTCTTCAAGAAGCGCATTTAGACCCATCGAAATTATATTCATTGGCGACAGATGGCTGCCCAGCAATGCTCGGCAAAAATCTAGGTCTTCAAGGACTCGTCAACAAATGGCGTGCTGAACAGAATCTTGACGCTGTGACTTGGCAACACTGCATTATACACCAGGAAAGTCTTGTTGCTAAATCATTAAAGATGTCCAATGTGACAGATATAGTAATATCGACCGTAAATTGGATTCGAGCAAACGCACTTAACCATCGAAAATTCAAGGCTTTTCTCACCGATATTGATGCTGACCATGGAGACTTGATCATGTTCACCGCTGTACGATGGCTAAGCCGAGCTGCATGCCTCAAAAGATTTTACGCGCTACTTCCTGAGATTAAAATATTTGTCGAAGGAAAGAAAGACATCCCTCAGTTGGGAAACGAACACTGGGTTGCTGACTTGGCGTTCATGGTGGATATTACCTCACACCTGTCGTCACTAAATCGGAACTTACAAGGAAATAACAAGCTCTGTCACGCCTGGTACGGGACAGTGTCTGGTTTCATTGAGAAATTGTGTCTTTGGAGAAAGCACCTAGAGGAGGGTGTTACGACACATTTTGTAACGCTTTCAAACCACCGACAGAATGGATCATTCAAAACATATGACCAGGTTATTAGTACCTTGATTGACGGGTTTAAACGTCGAATAGAGGGAATGCATCATTCCGTACCCCTGATGAATATATTTTCAAACCCAATGGCAGTAGATGCCGCCACTGCCCCTGATATTTTTCAGATGGAACTGCTGGACTTGCAGTCCGATATAGAATTGCGACTGTTGTTTCAAAGCAATGGACTCCTTGAATTTTGGGGTGCTGTTCCTGAAGAAAAATACCCCAACCTGATAGCTAACGCATCGAAGAATGCCTGCATGTTCGGTTCAACCTATGTATGTGAAGCCCTTTTCAGCAAATTAGTGAGGATCAAAAGCAAATATCGCAACCGATTGACTGATCGTCATCTGAAACAGCTCTTGTGCACAGCTTCCTCCACGATGAAACCTCGTTATGACAAACTTGTGAAAAATCAAATTCAATTTCAAGTTTCGCACTAAGTTGCAAAATAGATAGTGATCACCACAGATTTAGCGTCACGCCTTGTTCATCCAAACTCAATTCACATGCTCTCGGAACTCAGAAAGATTGTGGATTAAGTCTCAATAAACATGTTGTGACGCTAAATCTGTGGTGATCACTATCTATTTACTATCTGGAAGAATGTAAATTGTAAATCATCCGCAATCGGCTTCAACGGTGAAGGGTATACCTCGGTATACCATCGGTGAAGGGACGTGGCTGGGTAACGTCGTTTCGGAAGTTGTCCGTATGGGGAGTGCCCGCTGTCACAGTGTCGTCTGGGGAAATTGTCGTATTTGTTTTGGCCGTCGCTGTTTGAGCCAATCGCGGTTTTGGCCGTCGCTGTTATGGCCGTCGCTGTTGTGGCCAGTCGGTGTTTTGGCCGTCGCTATTAAGGCCGTCGCTATTTTAGCCGTACACCATTTCGTTGATACCATTTTTGATGATATTTTTCTATTCTCAATAAATTACGTTATTCGTGCCATCATGCGGCTCCCGACAGAGTTGAGGTTCATAAAATGGCTCCCACAGTGAAAAAGCTTGAGAACCACTGGTGTACAGTGTGAAAAGAGACTTGCTGTACAGACGTCTTCCGATCTCATGCTTGTGAGAATGATCTATAGTTTTTTGTTGTGTATCTTTTTAATTATAATAGAATGCAATTTCCAAGAGTTTGCCAATTCAGAAATTCTAATTATAACGTATTTGGTTATGCTCAAAAATTCTCGATGTCCAACTTTGCGGCACAGGCTAGATCCGAATACACAAGACTATATATAAAAGCGGTAGCCTATACAACGAAAAGCAGGCTCAGACCGATTTCGATATACACACATTTTCAACAGGCCGATGTTAGTGAAGACTAGCACTGTGACACCGAAACGTTGCCACAAACGAATTCCGCGGCGTGTGCAGCGAAATTTAGCCAGCATGCGAATTTGTTTTGAATCGCATCACAGATGAAGTTGATGGTTGCGGTGGCGGAGAGAAGGGTTATTCGCAGGCCGTGTTATTTTTGGCATATGCCAAAACTGCCAAAAATAACTTATTTTTGGCATTTTTCGATTTTTATTTTTGGCAGTTTTGGCATCGTCCTCTAAATAGACAGTTTCAGCCTCGAATTAGTCACAAAAACGCTTTATTTGGGCTAGTTCGTCAAAAGATACCACAAAATGTGCAGCATCCACGTCTAATCAGTGCCAACAAACAATAAGTAGAAGAAAAAACCTAACCATTTCATAGGTTAATAATATCAAACGAAACCACAAAATGTGCAGTATCCATCGGAATCGGTGCCAATAAGCAAAAAAAAAAGAAAGAAAAGCCTAACAAACACGCTCAACATTTGATTGTTACAGCTGTTGAATAGACTTAAATCGTTTTCACTGTAACAGTGCTTCCAAACTCAGGTCAGCTAAGTTTCTGCTAAATTCATTTCTCGCTCAGCGAATCTGGGAAATATCGGCTTCAACAGTAGCCGTTGAGGGAAAGAATGTTGCCAGTCATCCACAAAAGGTTTTCAGAGCTTCGAAATCTTTGGAGGGCCGAACCGGCTTCCATGCATCATGAAAAGAGATGACTTCGCCAGCGCCATCGATCTCATCGCGGAAAGAATTTTTTTTCCTATCCTTTTCCAGGAGTTTCGTGTGTTGTCTCTCAACACATTCTATTTAGTAGCCAGACTATCATTTCTCCTTCAGTCTACCGATATATTTTCGTAGGACTTTTGTCACTTCAGGTGGCTTTAATATTACCAACTCGCATGGAAGAGTCCTGGGAAGGTTAGCTTGTTTAAGAACATTGACGCAACAAGACTGTCTGGCAAAACGAGACTATGCAGCTCAGAAATAGCCAGACAGTTTGTTGCGTCACAATGTTCAGCTCGATCACAATGCAAAAATCGTGGTTGATTTTGGGGGTTCCAGTTCCATGAGCAGAATATAATTCATATTTTAATAATCAGTACTGCGGCAGCTTCTCATTGATACCCGTTTTACCAAATTTAGCGCTCGACAAGCCGGTCAAAAATGGTCGTAAAATTGCCTTTGAACAAATGGAAAGTATGACGTAAACCAAATGCAGTCAGCCGTTCAATCTCGGTGTGCCCACAACATTTAGGACACCATGCTTTCACCCCTAATGGGTGGGCTGGACCCAGATTAAGAAACCTGCCTTTCACAAACGCTCTTCTCGCTTGTAACGCGGTCCTGTTAACACAACACCATGAACGAAATACACTATTTGGCAGGCCGTGTTATTTTTGGCATTTTCAAATTTTTATTTTTGGCAGTTTTGGCATCTGGCTCCTGAAATGCCAAAAATAACACGGCCTGGTTATTCGGGTAACAAAGGTATTACAAAAATGTTGAAAATGGTAGCTGTTCTGACTGCACAATCGCGATTCGTCAAAGAAAGGCGCATTTGTTGAAAATTGTAATTTTCACGAATGCCAGAGTTGTAGTCATGTGGTATTTGTATGAGAGACTCTGTACATAGATTTAAGGATGGTACGAACCCCTGAAAGGCTCTGGTTCGTGTGAACGCGAACCTTTTTGAAAGGTTCTATGTGAACGCGAACACGAACCTACGGTGTCATACTAATTCCAACGCTACATTTCCGTAGAGTAGTAGGCCTACATCATGTACAGCAGTGGTTCTTAACCTTGTCTCCAGCGCTTCACAAGGGGAGTTTCGGATTTTGAAGGGGGCGGAAACGCCCAGGGGGCGATATGGGGGCGGTATGGGGGCACTGAAGAAAAATGGCCTCGCTGTAGATGGTTTAGTAAGGACATATGATTATATAGTAGAATAATAGTTCTATATATCCCTGAGTTCTCATTGCAAACTAGCATTCGACAAAATCTGTCAAATCACAACGTTTTACGTTGCGCTCATCGCGAAATATCCGCCGACGATGTTTCAATGAATGCAGTGGTTTATTTTAATTCATGTAAAATGAGTTTCGCGTACTGCTGGATTACCAATTCCCCGTTAAAACACTCCCTTCACGCAAGCTACGCCAATTCGTTTTGACATCCTCCTATCTTTTCATCGTATCGCAGTTTTGCGGTGTTTTGAAATGATGAATATATTAATATATACTGATAATGATGGTGATAGCTCGGGTTATTCTCCACAAAATGCTTTGAACTAGGCATTATATCTTGCTGCTCAAATCGTGTCGAAATCGAAAAGGCACTGTACCGTAGAACTTTTGAGAGTGATGCCCTTTGTACATTAAAGATGCTTGAAGCTTTTTGGTCAAAATGATTAACTAATTATGGGCCTAGCTATAAAATTAAATCGTCATAATTTTTTATCATAGTATCATAAAGGATGATACTGCTTAATAGTGTTGTTACCCAAATTCATGTTAAAGGTAAGAGCTTGGTTCAGTACTAAATTTAACGTGAGAAAAGATCTCTACCACATTCTCAGTTGATTTAGTAGTCACACAAAGCAATAAAACAAAACCCAACGCAATTAATTTCCCCGTAAATTGTCAATCGCAGAGGAGAATTCGAGATGTGTGCATCGATCTCGAACCAAATGCTACGAGCCCGTGGGGCTTACCAGAGGGTTGTTATAACAACCTGGATTTTATATCGAAGATAGCACATACAATTATTATACCGTTAATTAGTCGAGTGGTTTTTTTTTGAAAGGGGGCGCTGGAGAAAAAAAGGATAAGAACCACTAATGTACACGATAACTATATGGCGACGACATTATGAAACATTCGAGTAACATGCTCATGTAACATCACCATCACCAAAGGTAGTAACTCGAACAATTTCGAAATGATTACATAAAATCAATATCTTCCATCGCTTTCTCAACAATTACGACGAAGAAGCGCAAGGGAATAAAAAAAATGGCCTTTTTTCAGAGTTAGGTGAATAAATTTCCCGTTTACAAGTCCTCTTTTTTGGACACGTAAATAAGGGAGGGGAGAAAATTTGTGTCGAGCTTGATAGGGGGCGATGAGTCGAAAAAGGTTGGGAACCACTGGTTCAATAAAAAAAAACAGGTGTCCAAAAGGTGCCCTATCCTGCTGTCACCAATGTCAAACAACGTCTCAATGCTTATAAATAATGAGAATGATCATAGCGCAACCTTGCATGCGGCGCCCGTAAGTCAGACATTATGTGGACATCACTTTTATAGAGGATACATGAATGCATGTAAAGTATATGTGTTCCGCAGTTAACGATGCTCATTACGCCTACATCTGAGAACAACCGAATCGAAGAAGGTTTTACGGCATATTTACAGCGGTAAAATCCGTCCCAAAACAAACACGATGTGCCCTCGTCAAGCTGCGTTTGATTTTGCAGTCAACAATCAACATCTTGGTTTATAGCCTTATGTGAAGCGTTGGTTTCCCGCACAATTGCTACGCGGCCTTGGTTCAGGTGGATCAAGATAATTGACTTAATTCGCTAAGGAAAGATACATATCTCACGTCCAAGATCACTTGAAGTAATTGTAAACGATATGCCGTGGACTTACTTTTTGACAGCTTGTTATTGAATGGATCCGACAAGACACTTTCAATCATTCGCAGTTCTACCTACACACATTGTCCGGTAGAGCGGTTTCGTATTTTGCATCAATAATAGCTGCCGGTACTGAACAGTGAACACACTTGGGTGCTTCACGTTTCCGAGTTAACGTTTCGTTTAGCGTGATTTGGAAATAACACACTTCGACCGGAATTTGTTTAATGGTTATACTTCCCATAACCCGCATACCAGCCTAATAGAAGTATCCTCTTATCAATTTCGTTACGGTTTGTTTAAAAACATTTCGCAAGTAGATGCAGCTGTAAACCACATTGTAGAATTCCAATATTTTGAACAGCTTAAGCCTCTCGCTAAGACGGCGTTTAGTGGACTTCTCGAAGGCGTGCACTGTGATTTCGCATAAGCATGTTAGGAATGTCATTTGCTCAAAAGTGGCCGGTTATATGTTAGCAATGTTGGTTCGGTAACGAATCTGCGGTGTTGAAACGATTTTCAAATGCGTGAAACCTCGGATCTGAATGGGAATCTGGATATTTTTTTTTCAGACCAGCCGCCATTGGAGATAAGAAGAGAATGTATTCGTACCAATTCCACGATTTTAAACCGCTAGTTCACAAAATTACACCATACAAGTTTGGACATTACTAATTCCAAACCGACTAACAGGGTTTTCCGAAGATCCATGGATATATGCATACTATCATATACAAGTATACTTAGATTTTTAGTGACGCATGCCCTCAAAGAATTTAACTTTACTGTGAACTGCGGGCGCAAGGTGCTTTTGCCCACTAACATAATTTCCATTTGTACATCGTGACGTCATATGATTTCATTGCAGTGCTATGAATCTGTGACTTCATTTCATTGCTAAAACCATTCCGCTCCAGGCTTATCCATAAGCCCGACTTGGCAAGCTAGGGAGTTTCCAATTTATCCCGACTAGGCTACAATTAGAATTAAATGTACACATTTTTTTTTCAAATTAAACCAGAATTAGAATTGGAGGTACACAGTTTTTTCTCCAAAAATAGACTAGAATTAGAATTATGGGTACAGTTTTTTTTTCAAATTATATTGGAATTAGAATTACTGAATCCGCGAAAACAATTGAGTCAAGTTCAGTCAATATATCATTCATACAGTTCATTCCCATGAGCAGGAGAATAGCAAATGTATGCACAGCAAGTTTGGCTCGCTTCGCGCCACACAGTTCTCCCGTAGCATTCACAGGAGCACCGGAAATTAGATTCAAATTTAATTAGAGCATTGAAACATTTCACAAATTAGATTAGAATTATATTACCGGCATTTCGCTCTAATTAGTCCAATTAGATTTAGGAGTTATTATGACTGCAAATTACTCCGTATATTACAGCACATACACATGCCGGTTCAGTTGCAAGATGGATTCACCCTGGCAATGTACACCTTGCAGTTACATACACAATTACCAATCGAAAAATGCGGCTCATTAATATTGCCTTGTAGTTATTTTCCTATTATGGTACCGCTGTTTGCGCAACTGCAATACTATAACTACGGGTGATTGATAACTTCCATAATACAAACCGCTCATGCGTACCGCTCATGATGTACTACGTATTTCATCAAAGGCCTGTGCTAACAGTAAAACGCGAACACTCAAAACCCAATCTGTTTTACGGCGACGGGTCAAAAAGCGAAAGTTTAAATCACGGGTGATTTCATTACAAAAACGGCTACGACATGGGGATAAAAATCGCTAATCCCCGGTTACACACATCGTCGGGAAATCGATACTGGCGGAACAGAAATCGGCTGATTTCATACGGCATTTACCTCGATCGGATTTCGTAGGAATTGCGTCGAGGCTCAAAAGTCAAGTATTCTCGCACCGCGAATAATCCTTATAAATACTGCGAGAATGAACGCGAACACCACCTAGTTTGAAATGAATACGAACCGTGCCCTAATAATACCGAACATAGTATTCTGACTTTTGTCATAAGCGCCACTCGATATTGAACAATACATGTTTGTTTGTTTGTTTGTTTGTGGTGTTCATGGTGCTTGTCGACCACAATGGTCATTTACACCATGCGGATATTCCTTATTTTTTATTCCACAACTGCCAACTTGTAGCCCAGCCCACTTCCACTTCCGCTTACGCGGATGAGATGGTGAGGAGGAGCCTATGAATAAACCTCCAACACTTGGGTAGAAATTTTGGAGTCGACCTCATTGTTGTTTACATCAGCCACAACCAAGAAAAAACATTAGCAAGAAAATCCGGACGCAGTCAGGTTCCGGTTCTTAACGGGTGTCACCAGCTATAAAATCTGCACTCGTGACTTATTGGGGCATTCTAAATATTGGTAACGTAATGAACTCGGGCTGAGATGTTTTTATAGTTTGCATCGTGATCGGGTCCGGTATATAGGTTCATTAGCTGGCCAACTCCGTAAGATCCAATCACCATTTCATCCCGCGTGCCGTAGATCAGCGCCGTGCAACGTGTAGTTTTCAATTTGGCTTTAGTCCGTCACATTTGAGCTAAGAGAAAGGTCTATAATATTAGAATCGCTGCGTGTGCTGATTGCGAATATGACTATTTTGACCAAATTCCGTCAATAACTTGAAACTTTTTCTGCGCTTCGCGCGGTTTAAAACGTGGTATTACTTTTTATTTGTGTATACGTATAGCCCGGAATCGCATTTTATTGAGAAGTCTGGCCATCGCCGCTACCACTTCTTAGTGGGATGATGGGCCTTGTAATTATAATCGGATGCTTATGTCCGGCCCGCGGTTTCACTGCGTTATTTATATCTGGCCGGACTGCCAATAAGGTGGGACAACCCTATCGCGGACCATGGTTCGTTTGAGGCTGAACCATTCTCTTTGAGCAGCGGACTTTTCACATCTATAGAAAGATGATATGACTGCTATGCGGCCATGCGCGATCGGGCCAACATCACTACAATGTTGCTGCATGGCATTCACCGATAGGTAACGTCCATCATGAAATACATCAGTTTAACTCTTATTCAAAGTTGCACAGTATGTTACTCCGCCGTATTGTGTACAATTAGACTTTCCCGTGATCTTGGATGGGTAGAATGCTGAGGTGGTCAAAGGTAATGTAGAAGTAGGAGTGACCATTTACCTGCAAGTGAAAATGTTGCCTGAAGTATATTGAAAACTATTCAGAAGAAGTGAAGCAGTTAAAATCGTAATCACTTGAGCAAGTAGTGCCATTAGGCCAAAGAGTAAACGTGCTGCTTCATCGCCGACCACCTCTATGTTAAGAATGTTACAATTGTTACATACATACATTCTTTGTGGCGATATGGCGTAGTGATATGATAGCGTAGTGATAATGCGTAGTGATATGCTGGTTCCAAAATTCCTGCCTATGTGTTTATGAGGTTTATCTAGGCTCCTCCTCGCCACGTGATCCACGTAAGAGGTGTTTTATGAAAAGCCTAGAAGTGGGTATTTGTACAAGTCGGTAAGTATACGGAATCAAAAATAAAGAGTATCGGCCTGATGTAAAATGACCAATGTAGTCGAAACACCATGAATATCAAACAAACAAACAAACAAACATGGGAATTTTTAATTGGACATAGTTACAAATTATCTCAGCCTCGTTATATGCGGGTGATCGTGATAATCCAGCAAAACAACTGGAGCATTACGCATAATTACACGACAGCTTTCGAATACCCAAAACCCGCCCGCTAATTTAAAGCAAAGTGACATGTTTACGGTGCGAGGATTTACATTCAAAGCTCAAGTGGGCGAAAACACGAAAAGTCGGTAAACAACACTATGTTTTGGTTACGGAGCCGGCCTAAAATAACTCATTATAAGCCCAAAGTCTACGTAAGCGCCCATTACAGTGCGCCGCACGGATTGTATAGAGACCAGGCGTGCAGTCTTGCAATCTGGTTACCGGATGACGTAATGAAAACAATAGCGTTCGTGACGTATCGGTATTAACATATGTATCGCCACACGGATGAGTCTTTGAAAACGGTATTTCCGTCACCCGTGACCAACGTGAAATAAAACACACACGACG
The DNA here is from genome assembly GCF_051294905.1 of Botryllus schlosseri. Lineage (NCBI taxonomy): Eukaryota > Metazoa > Chordata > Ascidiacea > Stolidobranchia > Styelidae > Botryllus > Botryllus schlosseri. The sequence goes on along the minus strand of NC_137245.1, from coordinate 16,983,834 downwards.
CCGCGCAGAGTCACGCCTCGCCAAAGGTACAAATCACCGAATTCACGGATCCAGGTGCGGAAACGGGGTCTGGCTTCTACGTGGGTACGGCGGTGGGAAACTTTTCACGGGCGCTAGGGTTAAAAAGACTGAGGACGGGCGAAATGCGAAGCACACCTGCGCGTTCAATGGGACGGAACACTCGGAACAGGTACGTGTTTGAGACAGCGATGCCTGTCGCGTTGGACATGTTAGGATATATAGTTGACATTTTTCTGGGGGATTACAAATCACGCTGTGCTCATGAATACCTGGTTGGAGATCGAGACGGACACCCGTCGGGGCGGCGCGTCGGGGAATGAATTGTTTTTATACGGCCGCGATTATACAAGGATTTCGAAACGCCTGAATCCTGTCGATGTTAACGTCTGCCACAGTTGAATGATATATTCCTGTTGAATATATATTCCCGAATGTTTTCTGGCGACATACGTCATGGGTCATCGTCAGCGACTGGCGGAGAATTGAAAACAACATTGTATATCAACAATCGTATCATAAAATAGCCGGGTATATTTCAATATGAATATATTTTTCAATGGTATACTGATGTTCTGTGCCGACAAAGTATCTTTAACCAGAGCGGAGATTGAAAATGTAGACCTTAGGAGTCTACAGGCCAGTGGTTCTAAACCTTTTTAGCTTTGGTACCAGTGATTTGCTCGAGTTTCGAAATAGATTTGGCAGACCGGCGAACCTTGTAAAATCCAGATAAACCCAAAATGTAATTGTGACATATGCAACTCAGACGTAAATATTGGAAACTTCAATCAAATGACAAATTTCCAGCTGCCTTTTTGATATTTCACGTGCTGCACGTGGGTGCTGTTAAAGTTTTCGCAAGGCGGAGTCCTGTTAAAAATGCGCGAACTTGATATGGATTGTTGGGGAATGGGGATCTTTTGAAAGACTGGCCAATTTGCCGTTCGCTAGCCCCTGTTATACTGCGAAACGCAGGTAAATTTCAATGTCGAAATTTAACTATGTTATATAATAAGTACTCTTGCCTTTCATATATAAATGGCCGCGAGCGAGTAGTAGGCTATACTTTTAAACAGTTTGGTACAACACCTTCAGCATTGCGGCGTAGTCCAAAGTATGCCATGAACCTGATATTACGAGACGATACAGAAAAACACGTTTCATGTTTTATTTCTCTAATTAATGGACAACTTCTTTCATTTTGGACTTGAGATATAAAAGCGTAATATTCTTGGCGGGCCGGCAATAAATTGCAAATCTGCGGTTGAGAACCACTGCCATATTCAACGAGAATACAAATAACATTTACCTTTCCTACAACGGATTCGAATCTAAGCGAAATTTATCAATCAAGCGACTCTATCAACGGTGGAGTCACATCTTCCCACACAGCAACATCCACTTCCATATAATGACTTGAAATTACGCAGAATGGCCGACAATCAGTAGGCAGTTTAGGCGGAAAGCGTGGAGGTTTGAGGAGGTATTGTCAAGTCAATGTGCTGAATATAGGAACGCGGTCGGCGCCATCAAAGCGACAAGAAGCCTGCAATCAAATTCATATCATATTTATAAGCTAGCGACGTCGTATCTATTATGATGTCAGGCGGGAACTTACTCGCTTATTACCAACCAAAGACTATTGCGGCAACCAATTCTCTCGCTGAATCCCTTACCGGGAAACATTATATCGGGACCAGAATATTTTTTGAGGCAGAGAATTATGTGAGAGCAAGACATGTGTGATATTGCTGTATCTATGACAGCAGCGCGATCCGTGAATGCATAGTTTTTCGCACTGGGTCATGTAAATGGTCAATGAGCAAAGCTCATATCACCTATAGATCTCATACTCCGCTACCCTATCCTATTATGTCACACTCACTCGACTTACGTGACTAATAGTGCAAGCATTCCGAAGTAAGGCAAAAAGCCCCGGTATTGCCACAGCAATGCAGTCATTTTTAAGAATGAGTTTGATTGCGTTGCGTTCGGTGATCTTAACCAACCGATCCACACCGTACTCGCTGCCTCACAGAATTACTCTTCGGCCATACCGCCTGTCAGTCATATAACAACAAAACTACCTACAAACACCGCGGTAACAATCGAAACTGAGGTGAAATCAGAGATGACAAAGTATTCAGCATTACTCCTCAGGTAGAAGTAAATTTCTTCTCAATTGCAAATAAGGTGGCAATTTCCAAGAGCTGCCAAATCTACCTCAACCAGACCTACAAAATCAAAGGCCTGAAAAATACTCAAGTGACAAGTTTTCAAACGTAAATTTGAACGATTGTTCGCATACATTTAGCAGTTAATCCTAGGTGGCAACTGTTGAAATCGCAAACTGCATCTTCGCGACTAACACATAATAACCAATAACACTACTACTAAGCACAGACCAGTAATAGTTCCTCAGATATAAATGTAAATTTTAGATCGCGGCAGCACCAAAGCGATCATTTATTGTACTTAATTTCTGCCGAATTCCATGCAAACACGTTCTCGCTCTTCGTGCGACCTCATCTCATTTCGATTCACCGTGTTGGGTAGCCTATACTACGCAACAAGCGGCACGCGCACGCAATTAGTTACGGCAATATGGCCGGATCATCAAAAATGTGCCTGCCAATGTAATAGCCTATATTACACAAGACGGATTGATTCCATAGATAATGTTAGCTTGACATTTCGTTTCTCTATTCTAGAAAAATCTAGCTTGAGCGGAGGCAGGAAGGGAGAGACTGAGTATTGATGTCAGACATCGCAGTCACGTTTTCCAACTTGCTTGTCATCGGTTACTGCGGTAACACGTAAAATCGGATCGTGAAACAAAACAAAAAGGTTTGATCTCAAGTAGTAGCAGCAACCTTTCACATCCTAAAGGCGCGCATTGTTTTCCAGTGCGTGTTTTAGTAAGTGCCGATTACTATGATTCAGGGGTCCGCGAGGTTTGCAATTTTTTGCAAGTAGTCCATGACTAAAAAGGTTGGAAGCTATTGATGTACGCATAGCGCACAATACGATAGAGTCGCGCATTAGGATAAATTTCAGTGACACTAATGACCCTGCATCAATTGTTTTCTTGTCCAATAAATACACATAGTCATGTAGCGTACTACAATTGTTTGCTGCCGCCTTATCTTATATTTTTGTCCATGTGCCAGGCTTGGGTTGCAAGACGTTAATATAATAAAACTCAAATTTGGATCGCGCTGTAAAAAGTTTGAAATCGCGTCTGGGGTATGTTCGTCCTGCGTTGCGCGACTCGATCATCATGTCAGGGGTAGATTCGGACTGTATTGCCACCAGGACACCACGTTTGGGACATGTTCGGACTCTGTTGCCACTAGGATATCATATCCGGGGTATGTTCACACAGTATAGTGACATAAACAGTCAGAATGTGCCCCAGATATGATGCACGGGCGGAACACAGTGCAAACATACCTCAGATATGATGTTCGAGTGGCAGCAAAGTCCGAACCTCCGAACATACCCAAGACGTGGTGTCCTAGTGGCAATACAGTCCAAATCTATACAAGACATAATGCTGCCCGGCCTCATGCATACAATATCTGTTTACGAAGAGACCAGCAATCGCCAGCTGCATTTGGGTACTCAACCGTGAGTCACGTGTTGCGCAACTATCCGTTGGTTAGTAATCTATGGTCAGGTCAGGTCAGACCTGCTCAACGTACAAAGCCTGCTAGATATCAATGCATCCAGAACTTCATTTTACAACTTTAGCTGTGCCTATCATCATGTGTGACTTAGCAACAACAGACCAATCCGTCCAGCTTACCTTGCCGGACGCTTCTCCGTCGCGTCGATACAATGCGCCGTCTAGTGATAGAATTCTGCGTACCATGTCTCCGGAACACTTTGGGAGATCGACCTCTAATCCTCATCAAGTGTTGCGCCTTCTTCTTTCTGCTGCGGCTAATAGTAGATTTAGCGGGCGCTCCTGTGAAACATTTGCGACAATGGACAAAAGCACCTTGCAGAGATGACCAAGAATAGTCATCGTCGGTACTCAAGTAAAATTACAAGTAGGTATTTCCAAGTAATTATCACAGTAAGTATTCTAGGCCTGATGATAGCTGTTAAGTAGCAGCAGACAAAACTACTATATGTTAGACTTTGGAAAGCAGAAATTAGGCTTGGAATATGCTTCCTTCACGTTTAGGCGTGGAATTGTGAAAGCATCCCCCGTATGATTGTAACTACCTATCTGTAGTTTCATTCATCATTTTGCATTAGTCCCGAATCTGCACCCTGCAATTTCGAAACCATAGCCTCCGTTGCTTGGCTGCTAAACGTTTATGCGACTTCCCGACCAAATCTACTAACGATTCAAACTAGTTATTCGAGTATTTGCCAGATCTTCATATTCTGTTTCCACACCAAGTAGTTTTGATATTGTAAGAAATCGCTAGTGGAAATTGACAGTGTTACTTTCATTTCAACTTAAGTAGGAACCATGACTACTTCTACTTTGGCCATATCTTCGTATATGTGAAATTAATTTAATATTGAATACTTAATTATCTCAATTTGCAATCTTCTCAAGGAGCCACAAGGGGTTTGTGAACCTCTGGTCGGGAGAAGACCCTCAAAAGTCGCCGCCCCGCAACATCATACCTGGGCACTTCCCCGCGTTGCATTTCCGATTCGTTTCGGGCGCGGTGAGATGCTCGCAATAGCTCGTGCTCACGGTTTCGGGAACGTGACCGTCGGCCTTGATTCGGACGCACTTGATCTCGCGAAACTGTGTCCCGCCACCGCAAGAGGACAGACACTGCGCGAGATTGAAGCAGAGCTTTAGTACTCGGTAGTTTTTTTCTTGTTTTGTGGCAAGTTTGAAACACATGCCCAATTAATTATGCAATAGCGTGCAGAAATGACACGTTGCCATGTCGCATCCTCATAGTGCACCGGCTGGGGCGAAATCGCTTACGTATATTCAGCATAGCAGAAGGCTTTCAAAGTGTGCAGTAGATTTATACATACACACAACTGCACTCAAGTAGCTTCCAGGAAAAACCTATAACGTTTTACATTTGAATTTGGTAAACAAGTGAATAGTATATTCAACTTTATATTGAAGTTCTGTACCTCCAAGAAGCTCTTTGATTTTCGTAAACTAGAGAGTAGTTTTATGACATGGCTGCTCAACTTTTATAAGTGAAATTGTCATCACAACTGGGCGAGATATCCCCTTTATCGGGTTACTGAATATATATTCGAAGATTGCGCCTATTTATAACATAATCACGTCATTGTGCGTTGTTCGGGATGATGCATCCTGCAATTGTGGAAGTGTTCACATCAAATTACCTGTTAACAGTTGACAACCCGTCGACCAATACTACTTTTTCATTGTATTACTTTATTCCTTGTCATTTCACGATTACTCCTGACGAGTGTCTGCCGAAATATTCGGGTTCATTTCAATATGAATATACTGTTCAATATCATATTGAGGTTCCGCACCACTATGAAGCTCTTCAGTTAGTTCACAGGGTTTGGTGTGTGCCGGTAAACACCGCACGAGTTCTATTGCGAAGATTTTGAAATCAACACTACAACACATGAAAGGGTTTCGACCTTTATACTGCTACAAACACCAGTGCATAATGTGGAGCACACGGGCTCTTCCATATCTCTTTTCATGACATGCATCTATTTACTCTCAGCATTAGCACAAATCTTATGTTCGAGTAGGAAGAAATTAGTAGATTGTATCAATGAAAGGATCGGTATGACTGCAGCTACTATCTATAACATGATACACTGTCATCGATAATGTTTTCGGCGTGCGGTGCTGAAAGTCTGAGTCACCCACCGCGCTGGCCTGATTACCGCATTAACTGAAACTTACACCGTTTACTAACAAACAAGGAGATAAACACCGGCTCAAATATTGCTCATTAGCAGACGCAGTTACGGAGAATGTACGCTTATGGACAGATGCTGAACGGGCCCTGTGCACTATACAGTACAATAGAATCTACGAAATATACGTACAAGGTGTTTACACAGCAGACCATTTGTCAATGGTGATAGTAGTGATATGTTGCGGTGGGCGGGCGATTATATTTACATCACTTGGTCAACGATTGATATATTAAGTAAGCAAATACCAAAATGTTGTGCGATTTCGGAAACATTCTATCCTAATTTTTCATATTGAAATGAACCCGAATATTTTCGGCTGACACTCGTCAGGGGTAATCGTCAGCAACTAGTAGAGAATAGGAAAGAACATTGTATGTCAACAATCGTATCACAAAATATATACAATATATACAATATAATAATACAATATATACAATATAATAATATAATATAATAATACAATATATATATACAATGTTCTTTCCAATTCTCTACTAGTTGCTGGCGATTACCCCTGACGAGTGTCAGCCGAAAATATTCGGGTTCATTTCAATATGAATATACTATTTAATTGTATATTGAAGTTCTGTACCTCCAAGAAGCTCTCCTAATTTTTCCGGGAATATACTCATCATTTGTAAGGGGTGTGCAACGCTACCCTACGGCGCACATCCCTCGGGGCAAATAATATAGGTAATAACCATTATCTGCATGACAAGCGCATGCGTAAACATATTTTACAAGTTGTCATAAAATAGCTATCGGGAGATATTGTTACATCCCTCACAGACGCAGCTACTCGAGAGCTACTCGGATTTCCCAGAACGCTACGCTTTCAGAACACCAGGCCCATTGTCAATCGTTATGATACGCCCGTAATTGGCCTCCCATTTTCCACTTACTCCTCGCAAAGGGGAAGGTTTTAGGATGATATCATGGCAATGCGGCGTGGAGAAAACGGACTCCTCGCGTTCGACGGAATCTCGGTGTAACCTCATACATTTGAAGGGCTGCGTAATGACTTCTGGCCGATATTTATCACGCGTCGTTCGTTTTGAATTACTCGGATTAGAGGCACAATGTGGTCGCTGTGTGGGGACGCGTTCCACGATCAGTCCATCGTGTGTAATCTCGTGATGGAATCACGTATCGCGGTACAATACACGAATATATTATACTTGAGATGGGTGACAGATGCATAAAAATAGAAAGCCAGATCATGTTCCGACGTTGGGGATTTGGTTAAGATTATTTTCAATGCCCGGTCTGTCCGTCCACGACGATAGATTAAGTCAAACGTCTACATTTCAAACAAAGCTATAAAGCTGTGTTGGACAAAGGAACAATTCGGATTCTAAAAATTAGTTAGAATCAGAATGATAGATACACAGTTATTTTTTTCAAATTTGATTAAAATTAGAATTACTGAATTCGAAAATACTAGGATTTTCAATTGAATTCCTAATTGAAAAAAAAATACAACTTAAATCAAGTCCAAAGTATATCACAACAGAGGTCATTCTCGGGAGCACGAGAACGAGAAGGCAAATGCCTGTCCACAAAGCCTGTCTCGTTTCACGCGATACAGTTTTTCTGTATGATTTTCAATAAAACCGGAAATTAGAGCGTACAAACATTTCACAAATCTAGACAATTGCATCGGCTATTTTGGACGACTTCACTTGAATTGACCATACAAAACGTACAATCCTTTATATGGATTCCTGTAACGATGCAAGTTCACAGGGATATCACTGTCTGGTGAACGAAATTATTTCCAACATCTGCACCACGAACGAATGATACCAAGGTCCCGTAACCCCACGATTCGCTTCAAAATAATAGGCCGATTATGCGGGTTCAATATGGGTTGATCATTACGGGCCACTTCGAGATTCGCCAAAACAGGGATTCCCTGATTCGCCCTTACACCCGACGGAATGTTTTGGATACATAGCGGTAAGTGTCGGTGACGGCGTCGGAAAATATTCCTTCTACGGGTACGCAAACAATCCATGATTATCTTGTACGGAAACTAATTACCCGTTTCTCGCTATCTGTTGCGATAGCGAGTCACGCGGTATCGAGATTGAGTCACACGCAACTATGCGGGAGAGGCGGCCCGAGGAATGCAACTCCGTGACGGTGTCAACGGAATGTTCGGAATCAAAGATAAGGCCGAATCTGCTGTTACGGAATTGACACGCATGCTGTGTACTGTGTAGGTATAGCGCCTTGAATAAAGTAGACAGATGGACAGTTGGACGGTATATATTGCACATTCACAGTATAGTAACGGTATCGTTTCTGTTTTAATATCTAATCTTTAGCGCTGGGAAGTCGACACAATGATTCGAGCAAACTTTGGACAACTATTTAACTCTGGACTAGATAATTCTAATTGTCTAAATTAGCGCGAAATGCTGATATGATCACGGACGGGGTTGAACTTTGTTGGGCATACTTCTCATGCAAGGTGTCGGACACTGGCATACGCATTTGATGTACATGTAACGACACTTACAGGATAGCACACACTGAACATTTGTGGACACTGTACACAGTGTACAGTACCAGTAATGGATTTTCAACGCACCTCGCTCCATTTCCTGGTGACGTAGCGAGCCGGGCAATCTCGCAACCCGCATCGTTTTCGCAGTGAAGGTCTCCGCCTCGGACAGTAATCGGGCGAAACAACCGCGACTTTACCGTTGGCCAAACGCTGTCGACACCTGACTTTTCGCGTATGGAACCCCCTACCGCAAGTCTTACTGCACTGGGTAAAATAAAAAATATCACCGGTACGGGAATACCATCGTGATTACCGTGCAATGTTCGAATTACCTCTCCCCATGTATCAGATTCCCATTCAGGAGCGCAGGGAATTATTGCACAACTCTTCGTAGCGGTTGGCTTCGGTGAGGGACATGTCCATTCCGAAGTGGGAGCTCCTGATACCCCGTCAACGCACCGCACTAAACGGCTCTGCGAGCCTCTGCCGCATGTCTGCGAACACGGACTGTAAACGGCTATGTCCCATCTGTGATGCAAGGGTACTATTCAACGAAATTCATAAGTAAGCTATGTTTGGCATTGGAGACATAGATGGAAGCGGTTTAATTAGAGGCCGATAACGGCCCGATCCCTAAAGTGTGTGCGAAATACTGGTATTAGATGCGATTTCTGCGACGATTTATTCGCTGTATGACTTCATGATGACCATGAATCCAACTTGGGCAATTTTGACATGACACCAGACCGGCATTTTAATACATCGAGATCAAATTTCATTGCTTTATTTTGAGTTTATCTATATATGTCTTGTCTATGTAAGGTATACTTAGTTGCTGTGGTCGCTAATTAATACAAGGCACGCGTGTAGAAACCACAATCCTCGATATATAGTTACATTAAAGATTAGGAACCGATACTGTGATGTACTACAAGAGGTAAACGAATGGACAGACAATATCTATTATTATATATTCGTCGAAGCAATCTTTATCTCCCGGGATGTATCAATTGCAACACAGTCTGGATAAAATGCAACAAAAACAACTAGCAGCCCATACTAACTCGATCACTCATCTATAGGTGAACTGGAATCTCAGGGCCGCAAAATGTCATTGAGTAACGTGAGGTTGTTAAGGTGATAGGGATAATCTTCACCAATCGTATATCTTGTTACCCACGGTAATACGTAATGTATTGCAATACATACAAAACAAATGATAGCGAACTCGGCTCATTCCATATTCAGTTGATCGATAATATATTTAAATACTCCCATGCGTGTACTCAATATACCGTGGTCGATGTCGGTGAGCGCGGCCCAGGGTATAGGAAAGATTGACTCTATAAAGTTACTCAAAACCAAATTACGAACACTGAATGGTTAGTAGGGATGGTGTGTACCCCTGAATGGTTCAGGTTCGTGTGAACGCGAACGTGAACGTCGTGACGTCACGTGACGTCATATTGCTAATTCCAAACCTGCATTTCAGTGAAGTGGATGCCTAGCGACGACTCGGGCCACATAATGCCACAATGCTGAAGTACATATTGACGCTTTAAACGTCGCCGAATGTATCAACTGGGGCAATCAAATGATATGAAATTCCCATAAAATCAATATCTTCAGTCGCTTTGTCAACTATTTCGACGATGACTTGCAAGGGTTATAGGCTTACGCGTTAACGGTCTAGGCCAGACCGGACAATGTATTCGGCGTCTCAGTATTGATATGTTGATATTGAGCAGAGTGTAAAACGGGTTTCTATACTTGCTACCGATATTACCCCATTAACAAGTTATACAATACAGCAGCAGCCAACACCCCAATCGCACGGATTTGGTTTTATGATACAATAAACAATTAAACATATGCTGAAATCAAGATTGACCCCGTACGCCAGCTAGATTTTTAACATGAGAAAACGAGATCAATTTCATTGATTGGCTGAATCAGCATCATTCGGTGACTACCTACATGTAGCGTATTTCTCTCTTGATGTTGTGTGATTACGGGTCAAGCTCACAGCAGAGACTCACTAAATATTCACAGGGCAGCTGAATATTTCGAGCAAATTTTTGAGATTGTCAAGGTGCCTGCTCGTTAGTGTTGATTGTTTTTTATGCTGCCAGCGCCATGCATAGAGTGGCCCGCAGTTTAAATGCAATAAATTTCAACCACAGATGCTATAATGAAGTGAAAATTATAATATACGAAAAGGGTTCACAGTGCAGAACCTACCAACGGTTCGTTTGTGAACCTGAACCTCTAAATTTCTGGGGTTCACACACAGAACGCGAACGTGAACCTCACGTTCACACCATCCCTAATGGTTACTCTTCCTGTCATCTCTGTATCCACCACATAATTCGGATTACATATCCGTATTATAGTATTAATATCAGCTCATTGGTAAATGCGAATGATGGTATCGTATCGTGACACACTCCCGTATCGATATTTCCGAAATTCAGTAACGCGGTTAGGCGCAGGTGTCGATGACATCGTCTAGTCTTGAGCATACGTTATCTGGACGTCTGTCCTCGATAGTTACCTCATTTTATCGACTTGTGTGACCATGATCCTAAACAAAATATCGCACTGTACTGGGTTATATTAATATCATTATTATTTGTGTGACACGCATTTCGTTCCCGTACGAGCTTCTACAGTTAGTTACGTCGGACTTCCACAATTACATCTCCTGAACGCCGGCATGTACTGTGTCTGGAACTGCGCATAATTTCATCATGGTTTGTCCGGATATCATTCCATCGCGCATTCTGACGCAGCGATTGTGTTGGGCTCGACTTTGGTATACTTTTAGCTCAATGTGTTACCTTACTCGGTCCAATCGTCCGATGTAGCTGAAAGTTATATTTCCAGCAATAACTATATTTGAATGCTGTTTCCTATAATTACCCGCTTTCTCGTCAGTGGCGAACAAGACCTTAATACGTAAAAGTGTCACTTGGATCTTTTGTTATGTTGGTAACAATAATAACGTTATTAAAACACGTACATATGTATTGAGTGCAGTTGGTCGATATTTGAATCATCTGCATCAAGGTAGAATTACTGTAATTTAGCCTTATATAGATAAGTTTAATTTTCTGGTGGCGACAAACAACCACGGAAATGAGCAATATAGACCAAAGGGCAATACTTCACATTTATGATGATTCGTAGATGCGCCGTAGCATTGAATAAGTCCCCATACCAGAGACTTGTCATGAATAACCTTTATCCACACTCCTAAAGTTGATTTCACAAATGACTAATGAACGCGAAACGACTCCATATCGATATTCAATATCGTATCACCATCGTCTGATGATGATTGGGGTGTTAATCAAGTTCAACAATTGAGCATCTTATGAAGAATCATGACAAGATCTTCTTATTTCTCACGATTTCTGGTAGTTGAACACATCACTCTGACTCGGCGTGCCAAGATACGGACAATCGGACATATTCTCAAGTGGCAATATCACAGAAGTACCGACGCCTGCTCTCCTCGACTTCAATCACGTGGTTGATTATGCGGATGAGGGCGACAGCCGTGCGGGCACTCGGCTTCGCGAAGTGAGGCCTAGCCCTGATTTCATTTGCCCTTGTCATATTATTTGATTTTCATCACAAAATCAATTGTTGCGGTGATTTAATAGACGCTTTGAACTCAGGGTCACGCGTCAAATAAAGAATACGGTACTTTCACGAGAGAATAAGGCAGGAACTTAACTTGAACCGTAATCCCGACATATTATGGCGCGCTGAAGTGGGAAGTCATTAATTTTATACCGCTTCGTTCGATAATTGCACCTCAATATGCCGATGTTTTTATGAACTAAACTACGCTAAAATTGGACGATCGAAAGCCTGCATCCTTGTGTACTGGAAATATGGGGAGGGCAAAGGGTATTTGATATCTCAGGATATTATCAATATTAGTAGACGCTACACCAAAGATAACAATGACAGCTACTGTGATAATACATTCCCATTATGTCGAAGTCGTAGCGTAGAGGGATACGCTGCATGGTTTTACCAGCCTAGAAGAATGGCTGTGCAGTGTGCTACTGTGCAGTGTGCAGTGTGCAGTGTGCAGTGTGCACGCACTGTGCACTGCACAGTACGTGTTTATAATCGCAAGTTTGTACTGATGACTGCCTGTTAAGGTTGCCATATGTCCTCTTCTAAGAGGATATGTCCTCTTTTTGACTTCTTTTAAAGTGTCCTCGGAGGACGCCTAAATGTCCTCTTTTTTGAGAAATTTAGTTAAATGTACGTGGAAATCGGACTGATAAATATGAAATCAGCGACCATGTAACGGTCCGACGGGTTTTTCGGGACCTGAGACAAAAAATGACCTTTTTTTTATCAACCAACGGAATATCTCACAGAAAGCCGGTACCGGTAATTCGGGATTTGAGCCAGAAAAAATTTATCATTTATTCAGGATTTTACTCCAGTATTGTAAGTCTGAAAATTTTGAAACAGTGTCCTCTTTGCAGATTCTCGAAATATGGTAACCCTATGCTAGGTATGTATATCTATATCATTGGGTGACTGCGCGCGTCCAATCCTACACACACGCCATATGTCCGTGAAGCAAAATCCCGTTAACCGGAAGTAATACCGGATATGTCACCGGCTGTGTCAACGCATGTCAACAAAGTGTGTTGTCCTTAAAATGAAGTTGAAAAATCGAATGGCGTCTGATGCCAAATACACCGACTTACCAACACGATGTCGGTTTTACACAATACATTTCTGGTCACAACTGGTAATTAGTGCGTTGTTGACTGTCTTAAGCAACAACTAACAAGCTATTTACATTCCTTTGTACAAAATTTACTCTTCCGTAAAACCTCACACGAATCGGCGGCCATTGCCTGGAAAAGTGTAAATCCCGCCGCTCTGGCAAATTAGACTGTATCGCAGCAACTATTATTTAATGAAACGCCCAAATAAACACTACAATGCGCCCACTATGTTATCTACTAATCGTAGCGATGCATTTTCGCAATACTACGAATGCTTTCGGTAGAAAACCCCGGCGAGCAATATCGCGTTACCTGGCGTACGTACGCATAAATAGCGGGGACCTTGTTCTTACGGTTTGGTCAACTCGGGGGATACTGACGTAAACAGAATGTGTTTGGAAACTTCAAAGTCACGACAAAGTGATCTCACGAATATGGTTTAACATCAGCGCTATCACTTGACGATGCTATCGCGCGCCTACGACCTACCGCACGCGGCGTATGACGAATGACTTACTAAGGCTAAGATAATAGAATCGTTTGGTATACACACAAAAGTGGACGTAAATTTAGCGAACATCGCAACAACTGCGCGTACGACTATCTGCGCGCTTTCTTGGATCTAACGTTTTAAAGATCTTACCGTGATGGCGACTCTTGCGTGAAGATTGAAGCCTGTACTCCTACCAACAAGTGACAGCATATGCTCATCAGGATAATATCCATAGTCTTTATTATTTCCATATTCCATATAAAATATAACAAAGTATCTTCAAAGTATCCGCGCTCTGGGTTCTATCCCTCCTCGCAACTTGACAAATAACAATAATTCATCGTCGGGCACAACGCCGCATTTAGTACCCTTGTCTTCTGACGGCTCGCACAGATTTTACGCCCAATTTGATTCCGACAACTTACTTTGTTTTTCACCGTGACCACTTTTCTGGCATACGGTATAGTGTTCTCCACACGGTATATGTCACTCTCTATACGAATAAATAGTGCTATCTGAATATTCTAAAAAACGGTCATACAGTAAAAATTCGACTAGTTACTGACGATTAACCCTGCCGAAAATATTCGAGTAAATAGTGCTATCTAAATATTCTAAAAAACGGTCATACAGTAAAAATTCGACTAGTTACTGACGATTAACCCTGCCGAAAATATTCGAGTATTATTTCAATATGAATATGCTATTCAATTGAACATTGAAGGTCTTTACAACCAAGAGTCTTTTCATGTGATCGTTCTCAAATACTTGACAGCAATGCAGTATTTACGTGATATTGTTTCTGCGTATGTATTGTATGATACACCTAATGACGTTTGGTGCTCTCGTAGAAAATAATTATACTCCTCGGGTTACAAGTTATTACGTCGCCGTAGGAAAAAAACACTATCGACACCACCAATTTTCTTCTATGATTAGACTCCAACTCCGATTCGCACTTGAAAACGTACGCCAGACACAGCCCGCCTTCCAAGAACCTATACGCAACGATACGCCAGCGAAAGACGTGATAAAGTTTATAGCAGCAACTATAGGATTACACAACAAGAACATACTTTTTTTCAGTATGAAAGAAGAAAGGAAACGCTCCTCATTATATGCTTAAGGGGCGCTGAGATCAAAGACGCGCCTCGAATGCGGTTTGGAGCGAGGGTATTGCTTCAACAATCCGAAAAAAAGTGGAAAGAGCTAAGTTACCCCAAGTATACAACTACAACAATAACATCACCTTAAAAGATGTAATGCTATGTTAACAAACTGACTATCGCAAAGGCTTACTCCCGTCACAGTCACGTTGAGATATGCTAACAAAATCTGGTTACATGCGACATTGCGTATATGAGAAATGTGGATGAGATTAGGGCGTTCAAGTCTTTGAGAAAATCGATTGTGACGTTTCATGGCATTCACTTACGTTACATAATGACGTCTAAATCAAACTAGTGAGGATAACGAATTTGCGTCGCAGTTTTCGTCTCAGGTTACAATGGATAAGGTATGTTAAATGGCACTTGGTGATAGTAATAGTGACGTGTAACGTCCGGTGTAGTCACCTCCCTAAGATCGTTTACCTTCAGGACTATTAATTTATATTTGAAAAATAATAGTATATTCCACAACCCATTCGTTATATGAGTATGGTGCTAGCATGAACGCCAGCGACGTTTTGCGTGACGGCATGAATTTATGTCAAAAAACTGGTTTCCGCCTCTGAAGTTTGAATACCGATGTTCGAACACTATACTTTCTGGTGCGACATAGACATTCAGACAAGAGGACAAAATGCGCTACGCCACACATGTAGTTGTTGATATGCACAGCGTTCTTTCCAATTCTCTACTAGTTGCCGATGATCACCCCTGGCGAGTGTCAACCGAAAACATTCGGGTGTATTTAAATATTAATATACTATTCAATAAATTGAAGTTCTGTACCTCCAAGAAGCTCTTCACATATAGTTTTATTTGAAAATATTTTCGTTATTAAGGGGGGTTAGTTATATACTAGTTATCGGTATCGGCGTGAAATTCGAATCAAGTCTGAAAATCACTCTATCGGGACTTAACAACGAATCAGAATTTTTGAAATGCAGAGTATATATTCGTAATATTCCTTTCCATTCTTATATGTCTCATAGCGCAATGTTCGCAGGTCTAGCTGATTTTACATTGCCTCGCATGATTCCTGAAAAATATCGTAGGTGACATTCCTCCATAACTGATTAATGCTGGTATAAGCAACTTTTCTGAAGCATCTAGTTTTTGACCGAGGCCATAAAACCAAAAGAAACCACGTACCTTAAAATAATTAATGTCTTAAGAGAATAAATTACGACCTAACTTCATTTCAAGTGCGCAACCATGCAACAAAATCGGAAAATCAGTGACATGAAAGACTAAAACGCATAATTTATAAATAATCTAGGTTCTAGGTTCTTGAATTTCTATACATATTGTTGTGCTGTAGCAAACTCTTCCTTGGTCACTACAACAAATTTGTTTGGTAAATATACGTGTTACTAGCATAGTACAACGATGTGTATTGGTAAATAAAGGCGATACCAGTATATATTTACAGCCAAATAGCACTGACCGCTAGGGTAAATGTAATAGTAGCTACTGTGGGCGTACTGTCGCGTACAGTACGGAGTGCCGTTATTTAGAAATGGCGTAATCTCGGCTCTAATTTATTGGATACTGCGGTTTCTCAAAACCCGATCAATTCATGTTTTTATGCAAGAGGCGGATCCTTTTTTCTCTTTCACAGTATCGGCAAACAGGCGACAAGGTAAATATATACTATTGCATTGTCGATTTTTAACCGCACGACTTGAAATGTGATAAGCGGATCGTTCGGTTATATTACACACTTACGGGATATGAACAGAACATGTATCTGGTTTTGAAAACCATCAGCAAGTGCCTTCAATTCAAGCTAGCTATGTCAGCAGCGTAACACAGCTTGAGAATGGATACATTGAATCTATTTACGTGGACGAAGATGGGAGGACGTAAGGCCAAGCCGCATGGAAATGTGAACCCGCTTGACACAGAGTTTTACACTCTGTACAAAAACGACAACGGAAGTAACAACGTTCATTCTCCACAAAGGAAATGAGGTTCACTATATACAATTGTATTGGCTCGCTTTTGTGTAAGACACGAAGGATTTATCAGCTGGGGTCTCTGGTTAGATTTCGCGCCAGGGGCCCATTCTAATCAGCACTGATAACAATGGGTAACAAACTAACGATGTTAGTATTCACACCAGTTCCAATTACATTGCGCCTCTCAACAAATGTACTAATCCCGAAGAAGTATATCGAGATACAAATCACTGACATAAATGCATTACGTATTACGTTG
The DNA here is from genome assembly GCF_051294905.1 of Botryllus schlosseri. NCBI lineage: Eukaryota > Metazoa > Chordata > Ascidiacea > Stolidobranchia > Styelidae > Botryllus > Botryllus schlosseri. Next base: position 16,966,752 of record NC_137245.1, on the reverse strand, counting down.
CGTCGCGACTTCAAGCATCTTGAGTAGACACAGACAGTATGTCATTAACTCCTAAGTCCTGCAAGCTCTTGAAAACAAGTTATGTAGCTGGTAAGTTTTCTCCGGGACTATTCAAACAGCAGGCTACGTTTTATTCCTCAAGATCCACCCTCGATTTCGACAGTTGTCGCTATACAACGATCTTTAAGCCGCTACAAGACGGAGAACCATCTATGCAGTTTGTTTAGTGACGAAACAATACGAAGTACCGCACTCAAAAGACGTCGGCAATGAAAACTCAATTTGCTATTTCGCGAAAAGCATATACTGTTGTCACCAACTTGTGATCCGAAGAAAAGACGTGAGTCATAAATCCAACCCCTTCACAACCTAGTTAAACATTGGCGGACAGGTCGAGAAATTCAGCTGTGTGACGAAATAGGGTAAGTTAAATCGAGCAAATAAGACACCCAACCGTACTGGAATGAAATACATGAGACGTTTCCATTCATAAATATTTGGCCCGACGGAGATTAATGTACGAAGTGCTACTACGCCGTTAAGTTGTTTTGAAGTCGAAGTTAAAGTACAGAGCTTGACTCAGAAGATAAAGTGGAATAAGCACTCTTTTGCTTGTGAAATACGTCACGCGCTGCTAATTGCCCGCAGACGGCGTATGGCCTGTCAGTGCAGACGATATATCCATTATGCCCGCATACGAAGTTATTGCCACTAGCTGTCTGTTGAATGCTCCAGGAATCTGAGACATTCATTCTAATAACAAGACGGGTGACCTGATTTTTTTTGTCTTCAGAAGGTGACGTAATCATTTCTGATTCCGGCAATGTCCTATATGTATTTGTATCGAGACTCGAGATCTCTGTTTGCATCCAGCCTCAACTGCGTTGTGCAAGCCTCCGTGACGAAAGTCAAGTCTTGTGGTAGCAGTGGAGTCATTGGAATCGGCATTCAAACAGTAACTCACTTCTAGCGCGACTCGACGTTGGTGATATGATTGATTAAGACACACTTGAGTAAAAACAGTATTTGTGGCCGCACGACCAGGTTGAATTGGCACATCAATCGCCATCTCATTAGGCGTGCGTCCGAGTCGTCAGCGCCGTTGAGTAAAAAACCTTGCAAATTGGCACACCAGACAATGCGACCGATTGTGGTGTATCTTAGCCGGTCGACAGACATCATTCTCGAACTAGCCAGTCATTACAGCAGGTAATTAGCCGTATCACATTTTGACGGACATCTACTAAAGCCTACTTCAGCTGCATACTTATCAAAGTGAGCGTGAGAATGAGCAATACCCATGCGCAGATCTGTCGATATAATAGGATATTCTATAACAGCCCATAACAGAAATATAGCGCCGCCAATGAGTCGCAGTCCTAGTTTGAAGACAACTGAGACCAGAGGATATAGTGACGATCCGAGATTGAACAATGCTGAAAATCTGAACATTCATTTAATATAATAATTTATAATATGCATATAAAATCCAGAGTGGGTCAAATCAGATACATCTAGTCTCGAGTATTGTAACGTCGTAGCATTATCACCAATGAAATACTATTATTAGTGGATGAAATAATCACCCCATTCCCCCAATCAAAATGTTACACGCGCCTGAACCAATGCTTTTACGGCAGAACGTGTGATCTGTCAGCTGAATATGTACGTACAATCAAAAAGTCATTCATATTTGTGCTTGACTTTATAGAACCGATGTATGCTATCCTGCTGGTCTAAACGCAGTTAACCATGCAAAGTATACACGTGCTCGTTTCTTCCTTCAAAATCAATAAATTGCAAATCTGCATTGGAAGATAACATATAAGGGCACTTATCTGTCTACTTAACATCCCCGTCTCTCTCCATGACAAAATACCTTCACCGTTCGAACATATTGAGACCCAATCGACTATAAAAACTTCAAATGGCGGAGTTGCTGTCTTGATACTCTTTGACGCGAACGCAAACAGAGTAGAGAGCATGCATCATCACAAAATAAATATTCTGAAATAACACGAAACAATATATTTTACCACATCGTCCGATCGCGTAATCTCCTGCCAACATTTTGGACGCCGTGCATTCAATCATGATATATGGACGCGAAGACAATTAAATTTATAGACGATAGCGATATATCATCCTTACCGTAGTGCGTACATTATCGGAAAATAAATATCACGGCCGGAATATACAGCTGGAAAAAGACATCCGACGATCGGACGAAATGTCGGGGGTCTATTTCAAGCGATCAGGATACTGATAAGTATAACTATACAGTATACATACATAGCGAGTAAGAAATAATCAGGAGGATTCATCTCCTCTTTAGCTTCCGAGTCACCTGAGACGCTATCCAAAGAGTCGCTTTTATTGCAGTTTTCAAATCTTTCTATTTACCTCAACTTTTGATATACAATAAACACGCACGTGCTTACTTGTGGCATTGCAGCAAAATTTGTCGATAAGGTATGGAGGATAACCGTAAATAAATTTGGATGACATATACAGAAGTGACGGCACCACAAGAATTGCCTCGAATATGCGTAACTTATCGGACATCTATACGAGTAGCCTATACGTTGCATTGCAACCCACTGGTGATGAATCCTTCCGGACACAAAATCTAGGCTACGAATCTAGCTGATATTGTTCCACGTTCATTTCATTCATTAATGATTCATTACAAGTATAAAGTGAAAAATGATGGGCCATTCGCACTGTGCCCTGTTAGTTAATCATCCAGTAAGCCTACGGATTGAATAAGTAAAATAGTATATAGCCTATACTTCATTTCTAACATTTGCAGGCGAGTCGGAATCGCGCTAGATCGGCTTAAGTGATAATGAGCTAGCTACTCCCACCGGCCCACGAGTAAGTAAGTTATATTGATTTTCCAACTACCCTCGATCAATGTTAATGTACATCAATTTCGAGATACCATCGGTATCTATTTGAAGTGGGTGAAATCCAACGATGAACTAGGTCTAAAAAAACTCACTTGCTGGTACATGAGTAGTATGCAAATGAAACGCATTTCCTGACGGCGACTAAAAACAGCATGCAATTATAGCAATACCTGACAGACATTGTCGTGATTTCTAATATTACTAATAATGATCTTTCCGTGGACGTACCCATTGCCTAGTAGGTCTACACGCTATATTCCAAGTGTTTGCCAAAGTCAGCAAGCCTTTCTGTTCTCAACCTACACTGTAGAAACTCGTATGAGGTCATGGAATAGAATAGGACATAGCCGATCAGAAAAATAAAATGAGTATAGACTACGAGTGTCAATACTCCATGGAAATCGTGACGATCACCTCTACTGACGGTTGAATCACGCACAGCTTGGTTGTTGACACAAAGCTATGACATAAAGATAAGTTTTATCACTTAGCGAATTTCATTGTGTAAACGTCAGAAACTAATATAAAATGATTCAAAGTCATTCTAATTTACGTTCCACAAAATATACCAGGCCGAATCGGGCACGCGATTTGATTGACAGCAAAGATGATCATAGTCTGGTTCAGGAGCCGGAGCCAGAGCAGGATTTTATCGATTTTCAACGTTGCCGGACTGGATCCGGATTTAAATTTGCGTTGGCGTTCGGAATTTAGCAGGATTTTTCCGCTGACATATGGAAAATTGACATGATTTTGGCCGGGTATTCGGACTCCTATTTGGAAATTCACCAGCCATAGCCAGGTAGATTCGAATCCCGAAATATGTGAATCCGACCATCTCTGGTTGACAGGGGGTGACGAGGGTTTAAAAGGCGGTAAGAGGCCATGTGAAGCAAGTGTGCCAGACAGCGGCGGTGCTGAAAGCCAGATTTGTTCGTCAATAAAATAAGAAGTTGACAGAGCAATGTATTTTTATGATTGCTGCTAGTTAAAAATCGTCTTCACGGAATGTATTTCTTCATAATATAAAGTATATAATCTATACATTCAATATCCTGATGGGAGCCGGTGCAGTTTGTCAAAAGAGTCAGAACTCATACTTCAACTGGTAGCCGGCTTCAGGGAACTATGCGCAATGGCGCATGGATTTCGATTTCCAGATACTTTACGACGGCATTAATAACCATGATAAAATAATTTTATTTCCTGAATCTCGCATACAGTTACTAGCAAATGGATCCTAGTAGCATACGCAGAGGAAGAGGAATCACAATAAATCATTGCAACCTAAATTATTAGACCGAAACGGGGCGGGTTATCTGTACCAAATCAAGCGTGATGTTGCCCATAACAACAAATAACTACGATTCTACAGCTGGTGGTAATCGATCGATATTGGACTTGATGCTGAATCGCCTGGGTATTTGATACGAGCTCTGTTTATAAATATATAGCGCTTCAAAATGAAAAGTAGTTTAGTCACCCGAATGGGTGGTGAAGATCTTCGCAAGACAAGCACCGGACGCGGGCATTATTACTCGGAAGGATATTACTTTCCTCCATCCGACTACCGAGTAAGAGTATAGGCTACCTGTGGCGTAAAGGGTTCGTCACTAGCACGCCTTCTTCCCATTGAACTACTCAAAGCATGTTTCATAAATCTTGTTTTAGTCATGTTCGGACATCAGTTTTGAACTGACCCTGCTAGCAAAATCTCTGTCCATGATCTCTTGTTTTCTTGTGTGTGATGTTGTGTCGGAATATAATCGTAGGCATTTATATTTTCATCTCCTCAAGACCCACAATGTACAATGCTTACAAATCTATTGATGGAGATTATTGATAACAATATTTCCGATTATAATTTACATTCTGTCTGCCCACACCACATGGTAACCTTGAACTTCACATTGAACTAGCAATATCATAAAATACCACCTGCATGTGACGTACTGGGCCATCTAACTCAAAGTCTGGAAAATATCTTGCGAGAATTACCCAAAGACAAAACCAGAACCCTTGGGTGGGAAAATACCCGTATATCGGCAGTTTAATCTAATACATCAGTGATCTCTTGTATTATATTACAGAACCATATCCATGCATACATCAGATTAAGTCTAACCTGCTAATTTTACAATCAACAAACTATTCACATTTTGCTAGAGAACTGTTTGGGATGAGTTACCACCACCTTTAACAAAGCCCGATGAAATTACTCCAAACGATGAAGTATTCAACCATTACCACACAACAACCGGTACAACCCACGACTTCAAGTATATCGGCGGTGACTTGGCACACCCTTCATATAAGAAAGCCCCAGGATCTTGGAAAGTGCATTATGTAAAAGACAATATTGAAAAGGTATGCCTATGCAGCAGTCTACTCTATTGTATTACGTCTTACTGGTATATGGTGTATCATCTCATCTTGTGTTAGGTATAGTGTTGTAGCTCAAAACCTAGATGTCGATTTTTGAGATCATTCCATTTCTGTATCGTATCAAACTTTTGTATTAAATAAGAAAACTATAGGTTTGTGTGTACACATGTATTTAGACTATGTAATATTATAAAGGTGGTAGTCGTAAACCAAATTATATTAATTTCTTACGATAATTGTATACTTCTGCTTCTGCGCATAGAAAAAAAGTTGCAATAACATTCCACCACTTCCAATCAAAGATGAAATCCTTGCATGTAGCCAGTTACAATCAAGTTCTGGTGGTCTTCACACTAAAAGATTGTTTTAACTACAGTCTACCAATATTGATGTAGAGAACAGTATTGTAAATGTTATCAAACAATTGCGTTTATCATTATATAACTATGTGATGGAAGGACGGCATACTTTTCGTGTAGAACATACCGTGGTCGATTCACTTGTCAGTTTGATAATGAACAATAGAGAATTGAAGTAATTTTCCAATTATTATATAATATTTCAAACTGCCTGTCACATATTGCCGTATAATTGTGCAAGGTCGTATGTCTTATGAAAAGATACATTGAATAGAACTCACCTTTGATTGTCGTAAACGCACGAGGGCAAATATGCTAATAGAAAGGTCCACGTCTTTACCATTTACTGTTATACGATTAGTACGTATTAGCTTGGGGTGTAGGGTTTGGAATCTCAAATCTGTTGGTGCTACCTATGTCGATGCAGCTATGTTAACCTGTGGCATTCTCATTTAGAACAGTGGTTCTCAACCGCCGGTCCGCTGACCAGTGCCGGTCCGTGGCAAGTTTCTTGACGGTCTGCCAAATATATTTGAGCTTTATACGGACAGTTTTATACTAACTTCGTTCAATTTCGACAGTGCAGCTAAGCGACAATCGACAGTTTAACAGAAGCTATAGCAAAAGCAAAGTCACAGTTCTTTCAAATGATACCAAACAACCACAATCAAGTTAGTGACCTTAAACAGGACTTTGCGAGCTTCGCCTTGCAAAAACTTAAACAGAACCGTGTATCAATATCTGATATCCTACAGGCAGCATTAAATGCAGTTTCCAATATTGCACACATTTGTCGTTATTAAATTTAAGATTAATTTTGATTTTTCAAGGTTTACCGGTTCGCAACACTTGTTTTGAAGTTTTGCCGGTTCGCGAGGTCAAAAAGGTTGAGAACCACTGGTTTAGAACATAATCCATGTAGGACTGCTACATTTTAACAATTGGCATTTCTAGCTGCATTGTGACAGTGAATAAATCTAATTATGACCTGTCAGTTATGAGGTGATCAATAGCAAAGTATACATCTTTCACTAGGAAGTTCGTTAAATTTCCTCTTATTGTACTAATAATCGAGATAGCCAAGAAATTCCATTGCCACAATACTTTCAAGCCGAACCACTTTTTATGTGTCAGATTTTTATGTGTTAAAATTACTTCTCTTTGAACAGTGTGCACATTTCTTTAATCATAAATGCGCGTTCCGTAATTTTGAACGTGCTAGTGGCAGATAAAATTATATATATTGTCATGAAGGTACTTGAGGACATTTGAAATCGTCTGTTTTATACTTTTACAGACAGCTACTTGCGATTGAATTGATATTCACAATATCACCTCCACCACAAACCTTAGTAAAATGAGTGCAGAATTACTATACTCTGCATGACTATGCAGACGCCCACAGACCTTCTGATTAGTAGCAGCAATTTAAAAAATATCTACGGTATCTCTTATGAGTGTCATATATTTGCGGTCAAACACCAGTTGACTTAGAAACTACGGCACTAGTTCCAGTAGTTCAAGTATTTTCACTAAGAAGTGAACTCCTATAGTCACCAATCTGCAGCTGAACAATGATATGACAACGTAGTTGTACTGTAACTGCTAGGGTGCCTTGAACTATTTTTTTTTCGAGAGGGTGCCGCGAGGTCAAAAAGATTGATAATAACTGGGGTAGAGGGAAGGGAGAAAATGATAGATGGTTGCTTAGCTGGGGGGCTTATATTTTGTCAGTGCTGCATCATTTGCGGAGGTGGTCAGTAACGAAGTATTTCTATCTTTTTGAGTACTCAAGTACGTATACCTACTTGCACTACTTAAATGGTTGTGATTGTAGACTATGCTTCCACTTCTAGTAAGTTTACGATTTGTTAGGTAAAAGTAAGCCAAGAATAATGCCCTTGTTGCTTACTCTGAAATCGCTACTTCTAGCTGTACTTGAGTAAAGAATTTACGACTTCACTTTTACTTCTACTTGAGCACCAGCGATGAGTACTTTGGTCACTTCTGGTCAATTCTGCTTTGATATTGTTATGTCATTTCCTCGTAGTCAGAGACAATAGTTATCTCATCGACTGATCATTTTTCTTATTAGTTTATATAATGTGAACAACTGAACATGCTGGCCATTTAAACTTTCCAGCGAAGTTCTTGCTGGGTAATTGCGAGCTTCGTGCAGTGCGTTTTTGCCGTCTAGGAGCTCGTTTATAATACGCAACTTCACAACTGGAGTGTACAGAACAGGCTGCTACATGCTCCCTGAAATTCCAACGCAAACCGACTAACCGCAAAAGTGGGGGAAGCTGTGTAGTTTATTGTTTATCTTTTAAACATAATTGCATCTTTTACGCTTTCAAATTATAATAAGATATGAGAGTATGTAGGCTACCCGTCAATTTATAAATTATACATCTATTTATTGATTTCATATTGCTTTACCTAGTATGTTGCCATGGCTACTGTCTTTGTTATATATTTGTGATTATTATTTTCTTCTATTTGTGATTATTATTTTCTTCTTGTGTTGCAGACTGTCCAGTGTTATATTTATTCGGATGAGTGCACTCGATTACTTTACTGCCATGGAGGTGACTAGTAGCAAGGCCTTTATAGGCCATATCGTCACCTCCAGTCAACTTTTTATGTTTGACGAAGCAATAAATGTCTGTCTGTCTGTCTCAAGGTTCGAAAATTACACAAGTCAGCGCCTACATTATCATGGTGTATACAAACTTTCACCGTGTGATAACTGTTATGGTTTATTGTACAAGGTTCGCTTCGCGATTGTATAAACATTAATCCCACATTCATTCGATCTTAAAGCACACATGTTCACTTGTTAACATCGCCCTTTTTGTACGATGTGGCAGATGAAAGTACGCGAGTGGAGGACCCCGCTTGAGGTCGGCAACCAGAGCTCCGAAATGAAAGCCCAGTATCAAGGAAAACAAGATATCTCTCCCACAATGACGACAAGCTTTAAGGCCGGCCCACAGCCATTCAATTTAGCCCAGCATCACGTCGGCGGGCCCTCGCAGAATACCATTGGCAGCACGCAGAATAAAGCAATGTCGGCCAAACCCTTCTTTATTAGAGATAATGGAGTTCTTAATATGAACGATATTTACGCGAGCACAACACAAAGGGATCACAGATCCTTCAAAAAGTAAGTACAAGCCTGTCTAGTGTCTATACAGTGTATATTGCTTACGTAAACACACAACTTGTCTTTCACCAGCGGTGTAGCCTATTCACGACTCACCCGAAATACTGAAGTATAGGTTATGCGACTTACTTACTCAAAGTGATTTTCACTAAAGCCGGGTTTCCTTTTGCAGCGTAATACACTTATAACATATGGAATTCTTTCGAGTGTAGACAGCATAGCTTTTCATTTGTTAGCTTAATTTAAAAATACAATTCTTGAATCCTAATGATAAGTAACCTAATATGTAGGTTTTCTGCTTCATTCAGTAAATTAATACTCCAACTTCAAGGTCCAAAATGCCAGATAATGATACATTATGAGACACGAAACGTCGTCTCCGTTCTGCTAAGCTTCTGGAAGCGATGGTTTATCGGGATATTATATTGGTGCTGATAAATCATGTCAATGATACGTAATTTCCTCGCATTTTGTGCGTTTGACAGCATTTAGAATGCTTATAGTTCACCTTCGCAAGTAATAGCACAGAGAAATTTGATTGGTGTACCATTCTCATTTCAAAAAAATGCTAATGCGTCCATCATTGTGAAGCAGGATCTTGTCTACGAAAAATCCAGAAAAAAAGTTTACGAAGGTGGCGAGGATCGATGCAGTCCTGTGCTATGTGATCGCTGACCTTACTGTCTTATCGTGTCCCATCTAATTCAGTAGCATCACCACCGCTTTGACCTCCTTAGCTGTACACTGTACAGTATATCTTCAGGCACGATTAACATTTGAATTGCAGGGAGGAGTTGTTAGATTATCCCAAGAAGGATGCTTCGACATACTGGGAGTGCGAAGATTACCCGAAGGCGTGGGGCCACGGCACGAAACTGAATCCTTTACCGAAAGACTCTGTACCGCGCGAAAGACCACCATTACGAGACCCCACCTGGTTCCCGTCTGCTACCAAGATTCCCAGAATCCCGAAAGCCATGGTGCCAGTGCCCCATAAAGGTAGGCGTGCCTTCCTTTCTATGACTTTAAATCCAAATTCCTATGTTTAACTATAGGGGAGGGGGGACATAACCGTGTTGTCGGGCATAAATTATGTTGCTATACATTATGCAAATCGAAATATACGTAACTCGTGTAGCCTATGTTATGAATTTTTTGCGTTCAGGTTACGAAAATGGATGGCAAATATATCTCGAATTTATCACTTAATTGTTAACTGCGCAGTGTAACTTTTAGCTATAGTGTCGTGATCGAGGATCTGAAAGGCGTCCAGTAGTGTATGCAGTGTGTCGTAGCCGCGCAAAGTGAGAAATTTATTCATAGTTAATGAATGAATTCGGTCAATGATAATGTTAATTGCATATATTTCGAGTCGCCTTTGTATACTGCTGGTCTCATTTGGCGAGGAAAGAATTATTCGCCGCTCCGACATATCAAAATCGTAGATTTCGGTGAACATGCGTCTATCATTTTGTGCAAAGGTTTCATCGCCCACGATCTTTCTGAGAGTGCAGTGCAGACGCGAAGTCACAAGTTGGACGACACGTTCTCTCGTAGTTGCGAATATAGTTCAACTCGATTCTGTAAATTGAGGGTATTTTTAATTCTTAATTTTCTGGAGGGGGCGACAATACTAAAAGCAAGAATTCGAGTGACAACAAATACATAGATCTACGAAAAATGTGGCTGGCTCCTGGCTGCGCAAATTCGTCGGAACTGATATTTTAGTCATCAACATCCCAAATTTCGCGGTCATGCTAATCAAACTTTGGTTTGCCTTACAAGTTCACAGTCGGAGTTTGTGTGAAATATTAATAATTGGAGTGTTTGATTTTTCCGAATTCAAAGCTGTGGCCGGTATATTGTAAAAGCCCGGGCTCGGAGTCGCTAGTTAAGTGAGTCGAATCCACAGCCTCTATTTAGAATGCCGCTCTTTACCGGTGAAGCAAAGCAACCTCTGTTTATGGCAACACAGTAGTCGGATCATCCGGTTTAAGTTTAGCGCGCCTCTGACTCTTGGCTGTCACATTTCCAGGACTACAGACGCTAGCAGCAGACTCGTATCGCAAGCCATCTGATGTGAAAGTAAAGGAAATGTATTCCTGTCCCGTGGACACCCCGTGGGTAATCGCGCGATCGGGAGCTAAAGAAATCATGTCCATTCCGAAAATGTACCGATCAGAATACACTACGTACGGTAGCGGTAGACCGGTCACCGTCAGCTAGGCTGTAGGCTTGTGATTTCGGGAAGTAATTTTACTGTTGTCCGTGTCTGTAAAAGTCGTCGTTATATGATGGTTTGTTTTTATGTCGTAATAAAGGAGCGCTATTATATCACTGTCTTGTGTGTTGGGGTTAATTATCTATAGTTGGGGCCGGGGCCGGATATGGGATAATCGTGATTAGTGATCGTAATCGATTACGACGATTACAGCATTTTCAAGTAATCGTAATCAATTATTTCATATATCTAATTGTTTTCTTTGTGAAAGAACGATTACTTTTTATTTGTGCAAGAACCGTGACAATGAAGAGTGCGATATTATATCGGGTAGTATCGTCCGGTTTTGAAACACCACTGCTCATTTTCACTTCACAAGTATTAGCTATTGCATTGCGTAACGAATTATCCACACATAGTAAATAGATATTTGATGTACAATTGTACAGAATCTAGGGTTGTAAGCAAGTCAATCTGACTTTTATAGTTTTGACTCGAGCCGAGTCATTTTCAATTCACCACCGAGTCAAGTCCGAGTCCAAGTCACGCAGCAGAGGGTCGAGTCCGAGTCATGGCATTATGATTCGAGTCCAAGTCATTGTGTTTACTGCTCACTTTCCAGTTAAAGTCTTGTTAAACTCACCATTTATAACTTTGTTATGAGATATCGAATGGTTCGCAATTATAATATACTAATTTCCCTCACTATTAGCAGTTTTCGGTCGCATTTTCAAGTATCAGTACCAATAGAAAAAATCCCAATATGATGGTTACTTTACTATTCTTCGAAATTACAATGAAATGTCGGTCTTGGCCAGAGGTGGTCACTGGTCAGTAACGAAGTACTTCTGCTTTTTGGAAGTACTCAAGTAGTTTTCCTCAACTTCTGGTACTTACTCAAGTAGATCTGATTTTCTCTATACTTCGTAATATTTTGTGATCTACTTACTTTTCGCTCTTTTCAGTTTGTCAAGTAGAAGCAGTTTAATCCCCCAATACGAAAGATAGCCTGAGGAATTTCGGGGCTGTTCTCACGGTGTACCTGTATTTAATATTCATAAAAGTCAAGTAAAGCCCAGAAATTTTGTTGCGTTTCGCGCACAGTAGTTATGGACTTGAATAGTACATTCAAGTCCGGAAATAAAGATACACAATATGGCATTTTTACGGTCCATCGTATTTTTTTAATAACGTTTACAAATCGCGCAAAGTATTTACACCGTATCCTATACAACTTCTCCGTATTGCTCTTCGACTAAAATACGTGCCTTATAATATGGGGGAGGGCGCCATATCATGATATTTTCTAAAACGTGCTGTTCGAGAAAACAGAGGATTAGTATCGCATTACCATTCAATTGCATACTGAAGTTCTGTACCTCCAAGAAACTCTTCAAGTAGTTATGGAGTGACGAATATGTTTTCGCGAAAGTATCAGTGAATATAATTTAGGTACCGGATTGCTTGGTTCCGCTCACACCGCATTGTCACCCATATCAAATATTTCATCATGCAGTAAATATGACCCACCATAACGCTTGAAACTACCGTGTCGCAATCCAGCAATTGCCTATCATATCGTAATCTAGCAGTCCATGACGTGTCCTGCTAATCTGGAAAATCCGGCATTTTTTTAACGTGACACCTGTTTTAGCAGATAACCTTTAAAGCTTTACGGACAAAAGACATGAAATGTATTTTCCGCTTTTTGGAAGTGGCATTTGTATTTCACTTTCAATTCCGAGTATCATACTTTGAGCTCTAATTACTTTCAGTTCTTTTGTCTGCAGAACATACATGCTGAAGCATAAAAGCAAGTGTAGTAATGCCTCTATTTTCCCCAAATGAACCTACACTAAAATAATTTTACGATCCACAACATTTGTTATTAACGTATACTAATTGCGCAAAGTGTTGAAACCGTATCCGATACAACTTCTCCGTGTTGCTCTTCGCCTAAACTTGGGGCCTTATAATATGAGGTAAGGCGCCATGTCATATGGTGTTCTAGTAAACAAAGGGCTAGTATCACATTTTCATGTAAGTACTCTAATTTGCGTCCGGCTTATTCTGTCGAAAATTGATGCCTCCTGGGATGCATCAATACGAATCAAGCTCTCTGCACCCTCCGCATAGCTCAATTTGCAGCTTTTTACGGTCCATGCGAACGAATTAAGACTATTTTCAAAACTACTTACTTACTTGAGTAGATTTACAGTCAGTCAATTCTACTGCAAGTAGTTTTAGGTTGCTTATGGAAGAAGTACTTCTACTCGCACTCGAGTAGATTTTTTCGTCGCTACTTCTACTTCTACTTGAGTAGCTTTCTTGGCTACTTTGACCACCTCTGGTCTTGGCCGTCTGAGTCTAGAGTCATATGACTTGGTTCGAGTCATGCGCAATGACTCGAATCCAAGTCGAGTCAATACACGGATTGACTCGAGTCGAGTCATTTTCGTATTTTTAGAAAATGACTCTCGAGTCATCAGAAAATCGTGACTCGAGTCATTACAACCCTGGTAGTATCTACTAATTAGTATGATTGTAAGAACACCTGCCATGCCGCAAATCAGGTCATCAATATACCCCAGACGGCATTACCTCGCAGCAGGATAATAATCACCAACTGCCTAGTTTCAAATAGTAACGTGTGTATGTATTGATGTTTGGTTATGCTAAGTTGCTGCTTGGCGAACAGTAGGCCTAGCGGGTACCAGTGATGAGCGGATAGTGCTTTTCGAGACTCCGAATCCCTCCGACAACTTTAGTGTCTGAGGAAAACTCCCTCCGACTCCGAAGAGATCAATCTTATGCTCCGAGATACTCCGGAGAATCTCGTCAAGTATCCGAAACTACAGACACTACTCAACAAAAATACCTTGCATTTTTGTGGTGTATTGAACTGATAAAATTTCTAATAAACCAATGATGATGAGATCACTAGGTTAAGATAGCTCGTGGCCACTGGTCAGTCATACCATTTTAACCATATCATTAGAGTGACAAGCATGGTACACTTGGTAATGTGTTTTACTAAATAAATGTGATAATATGGTTGGCCTTATAGTATTGTCTACTCTCCAGTCCCCAATTGCAGTGCAGATGGCTGATTTTTATGCACTTGGCACTCATTTTTGCATGTTACCCGTCATATTACAACTTTACAACGTGTCAACTGTGGTCAGAGCTATCCAATGATATCGGGGACAAAAGTTACAATACTCCGAAAATCTCCGAAAGATATCTGTAGTAAACCCCGACTCCGCTTCGACTGTCACAAAATCGGTAAAACTCCGCTCCGAATCCACTCCGACTCCGCTCCGATGCTCATCACTGGTGGGTACACCAGACAAAGATTTGATATATTGTTCTCATCAAACGAAACATTTCGATTTCCACATCGCAGCATTAGAAACCAATGGTTGCTGATATAAATCATAACCGAGCCGTTCTTTACTGTTACTCGTAAGGTCGTAACAGCAGCTTGCAATATCTGTATTATAGACAGACTTTGATGTTCACTTTATCTTTTTCTCAGATGGCCCTACTCGTCGGGTTACCATACGTCCTCCTTTAGGATGATTTGCCCTCCTTTTTCAGGTTTTTGAAAATGTCCTCCGAGTACGGCTAACTTTCCTCCTTTTTGGCATCGTCCTCCTTTACACCTAAAATATTGGACATATTCTAAACGGACGTTCGAGCGGGAAATCCGTTGTGCGATCAAAAGTGACGACCTTTTTTTAGTCAACTCACCAAATTTTACAGCAAATATTAGCGAAATCGGCGATTTTCAATCTTGATCAACTAGCCCTTCTGATTTGGTGAAACTGTCCTCCTTTCCCGATTCTAAAATATGGTAACCTACTCGAAACGTACACCAATCGTTGTCTCGCTATTCTTTACTACACATTAGGACCTGTCGACATGGCCATCCGCTTCAATCAAACTTCTGGCGGGCGAAATTCAAAGAAAAACATTAGTGAGATGCACATGCACAGGCACACACAACTTGTCATTTCTTCACGGTTACATCATTTCCCTTTGTGGGCTCAGATTAGGAAGACAGGCATAATCGTCGCACCCATCCAGAGTGGCTATGGACAACGGACACACACAAAAAGTTTTCGCCAATGTCTTTGTTTGGTAGCACAGTTCGTGGATTCGCATGTTGGCCAAAACTGCATATGTCTTGGTGTGTCGTATGGCACTGTCATAGACGGCACTGAGGTGCCTATTTCCATAAATTATGCATATTTTTCAAGGGGAGAGGAATGCAATGCATTTCAAAATCAAGATATCTAGCGACGTTAAATTGCGAAGTCAATTTCAAGTTAATTAAATCTCTCTATTCTATTATATGTGCTAATTTACGAAATAATTTTATATCGCCTTCGAGCTCACTCCTCCGCCCAATTGGGAGTTTGAGGTGCGGCAGTTACGCCCCTGGCTAGAATTCAAATCGCTCGGCACGAGAAATCGTCAGCTATAAAGTTGGATGATAGGTACAGTATGACGCAACAAGAATAATGATTTCTTATTTAATATGAAATTAGGTCAGTGGTTCTCAACCTGGGGGGCGTGAAAGCATCTGAAGGGGGGCGCGAAGAAGCGGTCAACTGAAAATGATTTTCGCGCTATGCGCGATTTACCCCCAATTCACACGTGTTTCTCTATATATAGACAGAATTTCATATTTTTGAATTCTCTCATCAACAGTTATAACCTTCCATGCCATCAAACAATCTGTTGGGGTTGCTAGCATCTCGGTTGGATTTTGTGATATGACGATAAGGGGGGCGCGAAATTTTTCACTATCATAAGGGGGGGCGTGTCTAAAAAAAGGTTGAGAACCACTGAATTAAGTTGTTCTCTCATGAGGAATTCTCATCGCAATCGGTATATTGTCTTCCAATATGTCTTCAACGATAAGTTCTAAGAAGCAAGATAAATGTGATCGTGAGTAATCGTGATTACTTTTCCAATGTAATCGTAATCGTAGGCTACTCGACTACTTCCTGATTTTGCTGTAGTCTTAATCGCGTGATTCAGAAGTAATCTTAACCGCAATAGATTACAGTCATGAAGTAATCCCCTCATGTCTTTGGGGAGGACTGGTTTTAAGACGCAATTTGAGGCAGGAGTACAGTGGTCTTGTTGATTCTTTAATTCTTAGGTGCAGCGTGGGCAGTGGGCACTGAGCAACTGCTGTATTTTTACACCAATGATATTATTGAATCGAGTGTATTCTATTTTAAAGTTTTGCAAATCTAGTGTTTTTTCTTGAAAAAAAAACAGCTGCGATCATTAGACTACTAACAATGAATACGTTCACTTCTCACCACGAAGCACATGTCGCTCACGATCAAACTCTTAAAAGCTCACTTTAAGCTTACCTCAAGCTGACCTAATCGTAACCGTAACACAAGCTAACACAATCCTTAATCCTAAACAAACGTATCCCTAACCCTACCCTAACGCTAATCGGCATCTCGGTAACACTGTGCGTTCGCCGGGATCGTTATCCACACAAACATGCCATAATAAGCTTCATATATTCTCAGCATGAACTGTACACATTATTAAAATGTATATTTCAGCGAAGTTTCCTATGACTAAAAGATAGTCATCAGTATGCCCGCAGTCCAAATAATTGCATGAGTGCTTTTTCATTTGCTGATTCTTCGCTTATACGCTCATTGGTACTAATGAATTTATTTCATATAAGATTTATGATTTGCGCCAAGCCTTGTCCTAAATATAAAAGCAGTGTCTTTTTGTTAATCTGGTTTACAGTTTGCATTGACTAGTTGCAAATCATTGGTTAAGCGCTTTATTCGCCCAACTATGCCATTGTAGGAAGGAGACTGGTGTCCTCTCACCCCAGAATATCTGGAATTTTGGGAATTTATCGAGTCATTGCATCGTAAAGCTCCGATATATCTATTTGTCGATTTTTGTACAGTTAATTATTTGATTTGTGTCTGAATTAGTGGGAAATATTGACGAATAACCTAATGACAGTGCTGGCACAATCGTAATCGCGTGAGAAATCGTACACGAATGAGGAGTGATCGCCCCATATCTGGTCCCAGCAGTTACAGTAGTGTGCAACTGTGCATCGTACGGTCGTAAAACAGGTGAAGAAAGCCGCTACGAAGTCTTCATCTTGACGTCTCAATAAGCCGTTTGCAAGAAGCGCTAACAAGGCTGTTGAACATGAACTAAACACCTGATCAAATTTCCTCAATTCGATCCAGTATTTTATCGTGCTTCCAAAGTTTTTTTGCAGTCATCGGGTTTTATATAAACTTCGACTTGATGGTTTTGACTACTGTATGTATCCGTTTGAAAGTTTTCGTAGTGTGGGATAAGGGTTCGGCGCTGTTGTACTTGTAACATGCGCCGTTGTCAGCAGCGCGATACCTTTACCGCGGTTATTTTTACGCTGGCAACGAGGTCTGCTGCACAATAACGATATCCGGACGTCGGCATTTTCTGAAATTTAAAAGGCTTGATGATCCGTGCAAGTCAATACAGGATGTACATTTTCTCCCGTAGCACAAAGACGAAGCTACGTTGACGAGAATTGCCGAGCGTTCGCTCATAAGCCGCAAGCTGTACAGACGCCATGAGCGTGTTTTTGTCAGCAGGAATGAGGCGCATCGCTTTCACGAGTTGCGCATATATTATTCAGACCCCGAGAAATTTAGATTTCTTGTTTAGACATCTTAAATGAAACCCGTTCGTCAGTTCGTGCAGCCGGTACTGGTACAGTTTGCAGTGAGCTGAGTTAAGAAAATATAGTCCGTGCTGCAATTGTAGCAATATGCTTTACAAGTGAAATATGAATTGACTAATGAAACGCAATTAAAGTCATGTCTATTTCGTTACCTTGTGATGTGAAATTGTCGGTGAATCCGTGTAGTTCTGGTTGTTAAATAAAATTTGTTCGCGTAATTTTTGTAACAGATTAGTAATTTACCCAATTAGGTTCGACTTCCTGCAAATGTTTATCTTGGATCTAGCAATAAGTGGAACGATGTTCGCCGCACAGTTACTTTTATTACTACTTTCATACATCTGAACGGTATATTGTATATCGTCAAGCGTAGGTAACCTCGAGAAGTCCCACTGCGGTATACCGAAGGTCAGTGATATCACGATGAATAAGACACTGCTCGAATTCGCACGACTGTCGAACAAGTTCTTAATCAATAAAACGATAGAATTTAATCTTTTTTTGGTGAACGTAATATTTAGCATCGTGCGCACTACATGATTAATTCGGACAGACAATAGCTAGATCGGTACAAACCGATGGTGATTACACAACACTAGTGTGTAGTTACGTAGCATGCTACTATTGATCATCGTCGCGCTATGCCGTGTCACGAAGCCGAGACGCGCGTCCTCAGAGCGATATTCATTCCAATGTTGTTTCGACTCGGGACAAAGGGCGATGAGTTCAGCTGGGAGGAGTGGATAGAGGCGTGTCAAGTGAAGTGCGTTTTCAGGACTCGCTGAATTAGTAAGGGACGAGTTGCTGCAGGATTGCTGCGATGTCTCGCGGCGTTGCTTTCGAGTATCGACTCTTTCTCTTTATATAACAGGCAATATTGGTCTTTGCTCATTCAGACATAACCAAAATATCCGTCGGCTAAACACAGCCATCACTCTAGAACTCTCTTGTCATATACTCTGCGTGAAGTTGTTTTGCGAGGCCGATACCAATCAGAAAGCGGAAAAATGCGGCCGATTTTCGAACATATCACGTAAGTATGATTTATTGTTGGCATTGTTAACTATCAAGGGACTAACGCTAGCCTATTTGTCGAGCAAGTTTTGTTATGACCTCATCAAATCCCCAAAGTATGTTGAACAAGGCGGCGTACAACGCGCCATAACGTAGGCGACGGATCGATCTTTGACGTGTGATACGCTGACGCAAGGAATAGGTACGATATTTGATGCCCGGCACTATTTTTATTCTGGCGCAGAGTACGGTACGAAATGACATTACGATATTCTCGTAGTACCGTTCTTTTTTCGAACTTCTTGCCGTGGATTTGGAAATGTCCATCAGTATTATAATGCAGTTGTGTTGCTTGTAGTAATGCCATCTACTGACTACAACGTGCGAATTGCTACGCCACTTAAATCATGACCCCAGCGCACCGGACCGATAAGATGATAAGCGCCATATGTGTCATTTTCAATAATATTATGCATATAACTGCGGTAACAGCATCTTCATTCGTCGTTCGATCAAGACCTCGATATTGTATATTTCACTAATAGTCAATAGTCATGTATGAGCTGAAGGCGAACGCTGATTCATTCACCGAGTGTTCGTGTCGACTTTTCGCATCTTGCTCGTACCAATTGCCCTACATACGTAGTGTTGTCCTAACGTCAATGAATATGAACTTTTAATTAGTAAGAGCTGAATATCATATCGTTTTATCGACAGATTTGGAGCGTTCACGGCAATCGTAATGGGTGTCATTTTGTTCTGTCTGGCGTGTCTCGTAGTAGCGCTCTCTTGCTGCAAGAAAAGGCTACCGCGTCGCGTAGTGGAATATAACAACGGAAGTGAGTGTGATAGTTTGACGCATAGGTTAAGCACGGTATTTCGACTGGCTCCTTGAGTTGGTTACAAATTCATTCTTATACCAACTGATACTGATATTCGCTGTCTATTCGTGGATCATTCTACTGACCTAATATTGATGTGAAAGCAACTGCGTAGAATGGATACCATGCCCGTGCCGGAAATGCGATATATATAGGATTTCGTCATTTTCAAATTCACACTCCCGTTTCGATCACATTATAGAAATAGCTTTTAAAGATTTTTGCCGCCTAGATGTATCAATCCTGCTGTGTCATCCCGTCATAAACCTCCGTTTCAACGTATTTGCAGGTCATTGATGTGATATAGAGAAATGAAGTGAAATTTTGCCTAGGTATCAGCCGTCTTACAAGCGTCGGGTCAGTTCCGCATCTAATCCCACTATAGGTTTTTCGATCTGCTTTTTATTATTCACCTCTTTCAATATCGTTCTTCTCGCTCGTACCAATCCAAAGTATTTCGATAAATATATCGAGTCGATATCATGTAAGCCGACCTTTTGACAAATTCAAATTCGACGTGGCGTGGTCTATATTTAAAAACAAATTAAACGCGTGAAAGGGTACACTACCAGACGCCAATATTCAATATTCATATCGCACAAATGATTCCATCGTTGCATCTTATTTTTCAGTGTTCTGAAAATAATTGAATTAGTAACTGTAAAGCCATCTGAGAAACAGGAATTCATTTGACCCTGAAAACAGCAAGGTGCGATATCTGAATGTGATGAGTTGACGCTGAACTCGAAGAAATTAGCCCACGATATTAGAGAATATGCGTACTTACGGTATCACGCACGTGATAAGTGTATACACGCCACTTTCGTCAAATTTTCCGTCCGCCAGTTGAACTCGCGTATCAAGATGCGCCGTGACAATGTCGGAAAATCACCAGTTGGTTTTATTCGAACCTCGTTCGTTTCCATCAGTATCGGAATTACCCTAGATACCCACCTCAGGGCGCAGAAAGTACGTTATCGGCACTATCTTGCAGAATAACGAAACGTGCCGAATTGAATGCTGATATTTGTCTTACCCATATACCAGTGCTTCCCAAACTTTTCAAGTGGCGGCACGCTACAAAAAATATTAAACGCTCGCGGCAGATTTCCCCCCCCCAAAAAGTCGATTTAACAAATGTATTCTCACGTATAATTAGTAGGGATGGTGTGAACGTGAGGTTCACGTTCGCGTTCTGTATGTGAACCTCAGATATTTAGAGGTTCACGTTCACAAACGAACCTTGGTAGGTTCTGCACTGTGAACCTTTTTCATATATTACAATTTTCACTTTATTATGGCATCTTTGATTGAAATTTATTGCATTTCAACTGCGGGCCCGGTATATGCATGGCGCTGGCAGCATAAAAATCAACACTAAACGAGCATGCACCTTGACAATCTCAAACATTTTACTTGCTTTGTTACAATTGTTTGCTCGAAATATCGAGCTTTCCGTTTGCGAATATTTAGTGACTCATCTCTGCTGTGAGCTTGACCCGCAATCACACAACATACAGAGCGAAACGCTACATGTAGGTAGTCAGCGAATTACTCTTATCCAACCAATCAATGAAATTGATATCGTTAATATCGGTAGCAAGTAGGGAAACCCGTTTTACACTCTGCTCAATATCAACTTAGCTATACTCGGGACTCCGAATGCATTGTCCGGTCTGACCTTGACCGTCAAGGCGTAAGCTTATATTCCCATGCAAGTTCTCATCGAAATTGTGGCAAAGGGACGCAAGATATTGATTTTCTGGGATGTTTATATCAATTGATTGCCCCAGTTGATACATCTGTAGACGTTTAAAACATCAATTGGTATTTCAGCATTGTGGTATTATGTGGCCGAATCGTCGCTAGGTATTGCAAGGCTATCACTTCACTGAAATGAAGGGTTGGAATTAGCAATATGACGTCACGTGACGTCACGAGGTTCACGTTCGCGTTCACACAGAACCTTTCAAAAAGGTTCGCGTTCACACGAACCCGAACCTTTCAGAGGTTCACACCATCCCTAATAATTAGGGTTGAGCGAAATCGAGAACCTTCGTGATTTTAATCCGAGTAGACCTGTGGTTCTCAACCTTTTTGTTTTCGCGGACCCCTTTTGGACCGTCAAGACCCCCTCAATTTTTAGTTCAAATTTGGCTCAACCGTCGTGGCGCCGTCAGCTGTCTTGTGCAGAAATATACTCTGGGCTAGAGATAAACAGCAACAAATTGACTTGTCCGAAAATAATATGATTTATGTGGAAATTGGGATAACTTTTATCATTCAAAGCGAATTATGCAGCTGCGTTTCTTGACATACGTGGTCCGGTATTTAAAATCCTCGCCTTCGGCTCATGTAATAATAATTTCAAACGACTTTTCTCTACTTGTGCTGAGACTGACAGCTTCTAATCCATAATGTATTTCAAACATTTCGAAGTCACCCTGGTTGATCCTATTACTTCAACTTTTTATTTTTTCCACAAAACTCAACAAGACATCTCTAAACAGCACTATGTTAGCATCTGAAGGCCATTATTGGCAATTTTGCAATTAAAATAAGTTTGCACAGTAGGATATTTAATCTCCGACGGCCATTCTGTTGATGTGAGTTCTGAAGTTTAAGAAATTGTGAATAGTAATTGCCTCTTGATTCGCCTAATTAAAAATATGCTAATTAGGTTATCAATCGTATTCTCACCGATCACCAATCATCAAAATTGGGAGGTTTCGCGGTCCCCCGGTTGAGAACCACAGGAGCAGCCCTTTCAGTCGAGTTGAGTATCAATGTCATAACAACTCAAATATTATGTTTTGGGCCAGTTCAACGTCATCCGAAATGATTTTCTGTTTTCGAACCAAAACTATTCCATGGGGCTATGTGGTCATTGTAAAAGTCGGTCATTAGCCTACTTGACATCAATACCATTCCGTGAAGATTAGCAGCCTTGTACGACATGTTTTTCGGTGCTGAGATGAAGTCCATTGAGGTTTCGAGGCTGCAACGGCGGGAATGAAGTATCGAAACTATTTTCGATAATTAAATACAGTGATACATCAGGGACTATTTCATGCGGCGTCATGGATCGATGGTGTCACAGACAGTGAAAACTGATGAATTCGAATTCTCCTGGTACAGCGGTTCTTAAACAGAGGTCCACGGACCCAATGGGGTACGAAGCACCAAAGTAGGGGGTACGAGATGCATTTTGCAATAATATGCTATTTAATTTCCTCGATATTACTTTGCAAATTAACATAAAGTGGAATATTATTGAGCGGATTTCTTCAACTCGAAAATTTTCTTGGCGCTTTGCGCGATTCCCTCTCAAAAGCATTAGTGCTTGGCATTTAGGTATCTCATTCCCTCCGACAAAATAATAGTAGGCTTAATAAAAGATACAACATTAGTTACAGAAATGAGTCTATAGACTTTTTTCGTAATTATGAGAAAATGGTGCCTTAAGGCCACTAGGGTGCTTTAGTCCAGGACTGTGAAACCTGCTGAGGCGGAACTATCACACTCCGACATTTCGGCGCTGACCGTAATTTTCAGCCCCAGAGCACGCCACGTCCTGTAACATTTCGAAGGACCAGGCAGCGGCGATTAACATTTGGAACCAACAATCACAGCACATCGGCGAAACCGTCGATATTAATATCTCCAGCCGCTGAAATGTCTCCTGTCCCTGAAATCCACATAAGTTGTGTTGAAATCCCTATTTTCATCATCATTTCTTTTCAGCTCCGTCCACAATATCAGCAGCAAGCGCCCGCGGCAACTGCTTGGACCACCGAGCGTACGACATAATTCCGCCCCCGCCGCGTTACGAGGATCTATTCTGCTACTTCGACGCGCCTCCACCCTACCAACCTCCAACTCTTCTGTCGCTGTCCCAGCGCAAGCTCAACTCTCGGGAAGACGTTCTCGTGCGAGCCTCGTCCTCGTCCACCGCTCAAGCCAAAGACGATGCAAAATCTACGTGAACAGTCACGTGACGACACGCATGATTAGCCCTATATGTCGTAGGCGTGAAGCCTGCGCGCGAGTGTGGGAAACACAGACTCTGGGTGAATTTCGTGAAGTCTTCTCGGATATACTGCTGGGGAAATGGCGTGGTGTGAAGATTGTTCGACTTTAGACGAACTGCGAACCTATTCGAATCGAGCTGATTCGAAGACAACGTCAACGTCGCTGTTTGCATGCGAAAGCATGGTGGAAAGCTGGATGCTGGATCCCGGATGCCGAATCGCGGACTTAATCGACGGAAAGGAGATTGAACGAAAAAAAATACGATGCGTGGAATCCTGGTGACAAATAGCGAAGACGCCAAAACACTCAGAGTGATAAAATTATACTCGGAGATAACGCCTTTACAGTTTGATTGCGCTTATCTACCAATCAACATTTTTGCAATAAAGTTTGAATTGTTTCTTCGCTTACTTTGGAAAGGTTGGTGTATTACTGACTCGCTCTCTTATATTGAGCCGCAGAAGTCTCGCCCGATTGCACTTTATATTTCATTTACTCATGCACTATAGACATCTAACATTCTAAAAGAATTGGCATGGCCGTGCCGTATATGCGTTTCTCGATTTATATCGCCAGCGAGAAATGTAGCTTCCGCTGGAGGTCACGCACTTACTTGCCACAAGAGCTCATTATGGATATAGTATTAAAATGTTCGTCTTGTTTTGCGTCTGCTATCGACTCATTCTATTATTAGGATGCGCCTTCACTTCTTGGTGGCTTTGAGTGATGATAGCACGCTGCTACCATCAAAACCTAAAATTTACAATGTATGCAAAATCACGTTTTTCTCACCACGCTCGCTTTCAAAATATCTGCCAAACACGCGCACCCGTAAACGGGTAACATTCAAGAATAACGCATCCAGTATATGCCTTTTGATTGCGACATTTGTTGTTCAAATTTCGAATGGCTGAAGGCTCGCAAATTGCAAAATTTGTGAACGTAGCAGCCGTCTGGTTTCGTTGGATGTTGCTACTTCGGTGAGTTAGGGCCAACTGTCGATGCACTCCCCGGCAATACTTGGAACTTCGAATTCGAACGCTTGTTTGTCAGGGAATATAATGCTAAAGCATTTTCTATATGACTTTTCCGATTTCCTGTAGGCCTATACCTGAGTTGTGTCGACATCGGAACATTATAGCCCAGCTACATAGCGAAGACGCTATGAAAGCGTTCCCGTGCCTTGGTTATTTTTATGCATACTGAAGTAGGACCATGAGTATTATAATGCGAAGAGTTCGTATATGAATAAGAGTGATATCACGTGCTAGGAAATAAATTTTATTATAAGTGTTGTGACATTATTAAATATATACATTCTATTTGGATTTGGCAATAAAATGGTACATCATTGTCGATATGCTTGTGTGATTGCCGGAATAAGACTACTTGGTGGACTATATACGGGTGGTAAAGTTGTCAAGCCGACATGGAGTATGATGATTCTTTGCTAAGAATCGGTTGAGGTATAGTCTGAGATCCCCATCTGACATTAGTATATTGCTTCCCGGGGCGTACCATATTCCCTTCGAGTGTAAGTACAGCGTGGAAACCCGATGATGATCGGAGTTATCAATCATTTTTTTCTGCAACCTAGACGGCGAGGAGTTTATGCCAGCATGCCGAGAGTACGGATTACTCGCCCAAACCACTTCGGTCCTCCGCTTTGGGACATCATAGAAATATAAATAACATTATGGCGTTACCCAAAGAAGATTAAGCAAATATATGCGTACAAAAATGTAATCCTATGTTCTCACTTCGTATCTTTGTATGCTTGGCGTTCCATAGGCACTATACCCGTCGAGCGTAGCATATAATTCATGACAAAGATTCACTCCATTTCATGGACGACTGACTTTCTAAGATCGGGCAACCCTTGGTGATTCGCCTGTCGTCTATATCGTTAGTTGGAATCGGAACAACAAGAACGTATTTGTAGTATCTGAGCGTGTATGGCCTTACATCGGTGAAATATATCTATAGGCAGATACGCACAGAAAGAGACAGGCGAATCTAGAGAGCCTTAGTAGTATAGTAAGTAGTATATCTCCGATCGTATTATATGTTTCCATTGTTCCATGCTGCTATTTACATTACCTATTATGGTGTTGTTCATCTTAAGCAAGAACAGTTGTAGCCTTATCGTGTGTTTCCGAGGATATATCTGAGTGAGTAAGTTTGCGTAGTTTATTTATTATAGCGTTAGAAGACTAACGCTATTCCCATTATGTTTAGTTCCCTGGTACTTATATCTATAATGGCGCGCGTTCGGATACTCATTTTGTTTACTGTCCAGCAACTCATTTTGTATCCAGCTCCAGGTAAGTTGAAACTGTATTGAAGGCCGTCGGGCATGGTCGAAATGGTAGAAGTATATTATTCACGACAAGCGCATACCCGAAAAGGAAATATTTCGATATATGCTTTTCGGATAGCGTTAGATAAATTAATCATCATTAATCATCATTATTGAAAATTTTCTGTTCACCCCATGAAAGTGTTAGGTTGTCTATAGAAACGATGTTTATTTATTTTAGGGGTAACCGGAGGAACCGCAGTAAACCTCCCCCCGTTACGCTTGTGACAGACTGTGGTGTTACCCACAGCACAACGTCACGAGCGCCGTAATAGGGTGCTTTTTGTGTCATAGGACACAAAAGCACCCATCTCGGTGGTTGCTTCCTTTGTTTTACTTCCCTTTTTAGTTTCGTCTGGTTAGGGGTTCAAACAGTTGGCACAAGTAGGCTTTGGCTGGGGGCGTCTGCGGCCACTTGTCCCGCCGCCACCTTACTTCATACTTGTGCCTGGGATACTGGTCCGTCGGTGCGGTGCCAGATCCCGGTCGGACTATGAAGACCTGGCGGCCATACTCGTCCCGGGTAGTAAGAGTGATTGGACAGTAATGGTTGTACCGCTAGGGCTTCGCATCCCCCAGCGTCCAACAAAGGGATGCTTGCCGTAATACAACCAGATACTCCAATACGATGTTTACCAAATTTGGTTGGATTTCAACCAGAACAAGCGAAGTTATTGCCGTCGAAAAATTTGGATTTGAATAAAATAGTATTTTCGGTGGGCACCACTTTAATAAATAATTAATGAATTGGTCACTGTAAATACTATTTTATTCATAATCCAAATTTTTCGACGGCGATAACTCCGCTTCCACTGGTTGGAATTAAACCAAATTTGGTGAACATCGCTTCTATAGCCGACCTATTTATTTTTATATCATAGAAACTTTCTTCTCCTGTAGCAATGCGGCTACTGGTTGGAATCGAACCAAATTTGGTGTATAGGCTTAAATTAGGTAACCTAACAATTTTATCAAGTAGCCAGTGCGATTGGAGAAAAAATGTCATTTTTGAAGAGCCCTACTAAGCATACATGGATACAAAATAAATAAGAAGATAAAGGTGCTATTTATTCGGTGTCATTACAAATATTACATAAAGTACGAGGTTATGTGATCTGTAACAGGTCAAAATTTTATTATGACTTGCGAATCCCGACGCAGCGGTTCCCCAACGTTCTTATTGTCGTTTCTCATAGAAATAACTTGACATGGTGTATTTTGACTACCCCCTTTTCAAATTATGATAAATTACTTGATATAAAATAACGACTATCAGTAGTTAGCGTCCAGCCGTCTACTCGTAAGATATCAGGTAAGACAATATAGATGAAAGGAAATATAACCGCTCACAAAAACAATAATATAAATTCCCGCCATTCCGGGTAAATACTAAGGCTAAGACATGCCGAGACATACTACAATCTACCGGGTAACTGTGCGATATAGCCGTTAACATTTTAATCTTATTCAGGAGATGCAGCTTGTCGTACCCACAGCGATTGTTCACAAACCTTCGCCAGTTTGAGCAACGGCAGGAACTACTGCTGTGGAGGAAGTTTCTGTTGCACGGCGAGTCAATTTGCTCAGGGACTCACCAGTGATCCTTTTCTGAACAGGTAAGAATTACGTTTATGTTTAGGCCTGATCTGTTTTCTGGTAGCTGCATAAATCTCGAAACTCATCTTTCTACCTACTGATATAAATATAAACTATGCAAGAAAAGAGGACATGGCGACGTCCAGATCTCATGGTGAATATTGGAGGGACAAATATATAATTCTTGATCAGTATATGACATCAGAGTAGGATTGTCAGCGAACCAAATAGAATCATTTCCCAGAACGGAGCCGCAGAAATTGGAAGGCTACGCCTATCCAATCGTCCCATTTTACTTTGATACTCTTCTATATAGGTATATTATGTGGTAGAATTCATTCTAGAGGTGACTTTTAACCGCGTTGTCAGCTCTTAACTTTTATCATCGCGAAATGAACCCATTTTATCACATCACCTTATATTTACATCCGTACATGTGAATCCTACATGCAATCACAGCGCAGGAGCAATAATCGGGATCGTTGTTGGTATCTTGGTGTTTTGCTTGATGGTCGGAGCGTTCATCTGGTGCTGGTACAAGGACCACTCCAGAAATAAACGACGGGAGCGGAACGCCCGGCGGCAGGAATTGAGGTTATATCCTGGTCCCTACTCAGGTGCTTACTTAGGCACAATAACAAGAATAGATGGGCAGAGCTCCAACGAAGCGATAGGGTAATCATCTGCTTAATTACATCTAAGGCTAACTGCATATTGTATATGTACCGTGATTAAAAGCAAGAATGAAATCGGGTTTTGAATAAAATACACTATAAATATTGCTGATTCCACACCCTATAGCAGAGGTCTCAAACTCAAATGGGTTCGTGGGCCAATTTCCTAATTTTGATGTCGCCGCGGGCCGCAGCCCTATTATAATAGGGGTATTTAATGTATAATATCCAAGTTTGCCTTATTTGACGGCACCTTGCAGCCAGGCTTCCACAAATATCGTGAAAAATGAAATTTACTATTATACTATTCACGCTTGGCACGAAAAAATCACATTTTCAAATATTTGAATAAAATAGATTTCCCGTGCCCCCTGTATAATTTCAACACAATTTCTGATGAACGTATATAAAAATCAGAAAGCCCATTCACATGAAATCGCGAGTAGCGCGAAGAATATTTTCCAGTTGAATACATTGGCTCAGAGAATATTCCACAGCATATAGGCCTATTTCCACAATGCATCTCGTACCCCCTGATGTGGTGCTTCGTATCACGAAGGGGCTACGGACGCCTAGTTAAGAACCCCTGGAATAGAAATGACGAATCGCCGAAGACTCCATTGGTGGCACAGCTGTGGAACGTACCACTACCTTACTCGCCCCCGATAATAACATGGATAAAGAGAACAAACAACACCAAGGATGTAACCAAATATACGTCACGGGGGTCACAGAATGCCAATGTGTTCCATACAGACCTGATTAGATATCTATATACCCAGCACCGTAACTGCCGCACCCCAAACCCCCCAATTGGGGGGGCCCGAGCTCGATGGGGGGCCCAAAATTATTTCGTGAATTAGCATAAATCATAGAGTATTTTTTGAAAATTTATGCAATTTTTTCAAAATTTTTTCGCGCTGCGCGCGAATTCAAGTAGCCATTTATATTTATTATTGGGTATTGGGCCATTACCGCGCCACGACCCACCAAGACATACAACCAAGTTTTAGGCCATATAATATGCGACTCCAAGAACTGTGCCAGAACGATTGGCAGCGAGAAAAGCTTGGCCGAAAAGGTCTGTGCCCTTATGCAGATCAAAGACTTCGCTATATATACAAAATACATATAGGTTTAATTGTCCATAGGCGCCTAAATGACTGGCGCCGAATGTTCCTGTCTTTGCAATCTGAACCTCACAAGACAAATACCATCCCGCTGGGAAAAATTTTATGCCATTGAAGAGATACCAATTTGAAATCGTGTTCTTCTCTTAGTTTAGAAGCCTATACGTTTGGGCGGTTCTATATATTTTGATATAGCAGACTGGAACTCGAAATAACATCATGTAACTACCGGCAAATCTGATTACGTGAGTAGAGAGGACAATATATTGATAGCATATTATATATGCAGTCGCCGATCTGATTGACCGATTTTATCATAAATTATCGAAAATTTTCGCGCTTCGCGCTGGCTCACAATACAGTACGGGTAATTTCGTGACAAACGCGAACAACGTGATGGGGGCGGTCGTGTTTTATCACCCTATGGGAGCCCACGACCCACGTTTTTTGGGGCCTGATGAGGTGCTGTTTTGTTCCTGCCAACGGGTAGGCCTATACGCCCGAAGATGTTTAATTACTATTATTGAGTGGTCCTACCTTTTCAAACACACCTCACTCAGCTCTACCGGCAAATCTGATTACGTGAGCAGAGAGAAGATAAAAATTGATAACAATGTATGCAATTCCCGATCATACTGACCGATGAAAGAAACTACCAATGAATATGATGAATAGTGGTAAACAGTGTATCGCGTGAGGGGGGTCCGGGGGGCGAAGCCCCCCAGACGTTCGGTCTATAACCCTATGGGGGGCCCAAGACCAAAGATTTGGGGGGGGGCCTGACGAAGTGCTGTTACGGCCCTGTATATACCTTGGGCAACGCAAGCTACGGACTTTTGAAATATTACTATTCCGCATGGCAGTGTCATAGATTGTTGCGTCCGTAGGATTACCAAGTCACTATTCCGGGACGCAAGTCCTTCTCAGATTATAACTTTTGACCCGACTCAACTCGAGTAATTTTCAGTTTATCACCCAGTTAATCCAAAATCGAAAGGTCGCACCAAACAAAATCACGATTTTCAGTCACGAATCATCAACGGGTCATGTTTTATCATCATGAACCTAAATTGTGACGAAATAGCGATCTTCCACCGCATGGTAGATTTTAGAAGTGATATGATAGTGAAGTAATTGTTTAGATTTCCGATTTTTGTAGTAGTTTTAGATTGAACTTTAAGTTCTTAAATCTAAAAAAGATATATGGTACTTGAATATATTGTCGAACTCTTGAAATTCCAAAATGCCTTCGTGGGCCGCACAAAATGATCTCGCGGCCCGCATGCGGCCCGCCGGCAGCGTGTTTGAGACCTCTGCCCTATAGCGAAGGCCAAGATAATAACATAGTCGACGAGCATGTCCACATTCAAGTCGAAATACAAGCAATTACTACTAAATAAATACAGTCCATCCTCAAGATTACCGGACCACGACTGACCTATCGATCTCGCTCCCCATGACATGCCGCCCTATTTCTTGTCGCTTCCTTCTTCTATACTATCTTTCTTACTTTCATTCAGTGTGCATGCCTCCTCTTTACATCGCCTAGGCCAAGGTGGGTCTCTGATTCCATAGACAACTCCTAGTCGCTTCGACATCTTCCTTTCTTTTCATTGTATCGCATTTTTTGTGGTATATTGAACTGATAAAATTGCTAATAAACCAATGATGATGATGATGATGATAGTCCATTATATAGGTTTAGCCTACCATTCGTAACACATATATCTATCGCTATATCATCATTAAACTGCCGAAGTTATTATACCTGCTATTCGGTGAATTGTATTGTTGCATTTTTATTCGTCTAGACCAGTGGTTCTCAACCGGGGGTCCGCGAAACCTCTAAAGTTGTTTAATGATTGATATCCTAATTTGTATTTAAAATCATTAGAAATACCTAGGCTGGACGTGATATGTTCGATCATTATAAACTCACACCAAAAGCTGTTGTCGAAAGCGTTTCGCGTTAATATTATTGCATTCGCCACCACCTACCTATCTTTGTGAAAATGGATTTTCGGCGCTCGTTTATATCAAATTGAAGACGCGTATTTCCAAAACTATAAATACAGCTGTAAAATTCGCATCGAAATAATATAAGTCTACCCAATTTTTACATATAGTGTGGTGTTATTTTCAAGTCAAGTCATTTTGTGGTTGTCTATCACTACCCTTACTAATATGTGCACTGTGCAGTGTTCACAAGGCAGATGACGGTTGCACGATAATTGAGATAATTTTGATTGCAAACTTGAGGGGGTCCGCGAGGGTCCGTGGCGGTTCAAAAGGGGTCCGCGAAGACAAAAGGTTGAGAAACACTGGTCAAGACGTCTACTGGAGAGCAAATTGTAAAATATGTAACAAGCTAGGCCATGACTAGACGCATATTACTTTTCAGAGGATGCCTTACCGGGCTATTCAAAAAGAGAGAGCGAAGCACCCCCTTATAGACCTGATCTCCGAGATGAACGCTTTCATAATGGTATCGTTCGAGAACCACAAGATCGTCGATTGCATCACAAACAAGATTATCACGACCTGCCCCCTCCAACTGAACGTTACGATAAGTCCCACAATCGGCGTCATGATGGACACAGTCGCGGTGAATATCCCGCCGGCAATGTGACCTACTTGGGTCGTGCGCCTCGCGAAATTTCCAGGTCCGGACATTACCGTACCAGCCACCACAACAGGCACCATGCAACGAACGAAACGTTTGACTATAAGTATGGCAGGAGATGAGACGAGAACACTGTGGAACGGGGGTAGTATTATGATAAGCCCCGCAACTGTCGTTGAAATATCGAATTTATTCACGATGTCAAGATGACCTTCTACTGCCATTTTCTAATGTTACAATAATGGCATTATGATGATTATAATAAGGTTACCATACGTCCTCTTGAGGATTTGTCCTATTTTTTTTACTTTTTTGAAAGTGTCCTCGGAGGACGCCCTCTTGTCCTCTTTTTGGAGCTTTTGTCCTCTTTTTTTTAAGAATTATGGTCAAATTTACGGCCAAATTCGACTGATAAACCGTAAATCGGCACCGAAGTAACGCTCCGGCGGGTATTTCGGGAGCTGAGCCGGAAAGTTGACCTTTTTTTAGCCAACCACCTATAATGTGAAAGAATAACTGTAGGCCTATTTAGGGCACTGAGCGAGAAAGTTGACCTTTTTTAGTTAACCGACCACGAAGTGTGAAAAATTGACCATATTTTCAGAATTTACATCCGGTTTTGCAAGTCTGAAAAAGTGTCCTCTTTTCAGATTTCCAAAATATGGTAACCCTAGATCAGTGGTTCCCAACGTGGGCGATATCGCCCCCAGGGAGCGATTTGGCAATCTTGGGGAGCGAAAATGACGAAGGGGGCGATAGGGGGCGAAAATGGACCAAGGGGGCGACAGGGAGCGAAAAATGCGAAGAGGCGATAGGGGGGCGATGACGCGTTAAAACGTCCAAATTGGAGTCAAGTTTTTTGTTTAGTCAACCCACGAAAATTTAGCTGATAAAGAGTAATATTCGACATCGAGCCGAGAAGTTTACCTTTTTTTAGTCAACCCGCCGGTGATTACAGTTTGTATACCCATTTTTCGGTTCACAAAATTTGGGGGGCGATGATCGGTGGCGAGCTTGAAAAGGGGGCGATGAGTCAAAAAAGGTTGGGAACCACTGCCCTAGATTATAATGACAGTTGTGAGTTACATAATGTCTTGGCTATGCATAAATGTGTCACAGATAATGATAGATATATGTATGTATAATAATTAAATTGTTACAAGCATCCTTGGACAAAGTTTGTGGGTGATGTTGCACGCACTTACAATTTAAAGTTCGACTGGTGACATTATGACCATCATTGCGTTTGTATGAAGTTCTAAAATAGGCTAGCGGTTTACTATAGCGACGAGCCAACCAGATGCGTGACATCAGAAGTCTTAACCATCCTTACACAAGTAATGTGAATTTCAGTATTCTTGAAAATTAAATGAAAGCTCATTCAGAATCTCAATTTTACTATAATTAATCATTCCACTGTGAATTCGCCCAGGTAGAATATTTCGCCGACTTCTTAAGTCATGATTTTAGTAACGAAAACGTGTGATCTCCCGGTGCATACGTGGTCTGGTCATTCAAAATCAAGATGAAATACTATATATATTACCATAAACTTTCGTATTTTCACAAATATTATATGATGCTTATCTCTGCATTTTCGCTTCAGGTGTGTGAACGCCTTTTTTGGGAATGAACTTCAATAAATTTCGTTGTTCAATATGCTTATATCGCAGAGCGACAGTGCTGATAGACTTCGCGAAGTCATTTTGACACCTTTCTGTTTTTTTCCTAAAGTGTTACAATTTGGGATCATCTGAATTTATGTAGGCTATATGTATGTTTAATTGTATAATATATCCATGAACAGATTATACATTATCGATGAATATATCAACGAATGACAATCATCTATGCTTTGATGGGAGTTGGCGCGACCCGGCGATCATGTGCGCTAACCATCTTTATCCACGCCGGAAATATTGTAGAGGTGTTTCAAGCAGGGATGTGGGATAGTGGTTTCGTTGAATTTTCTCTTCATTTAGTAACCTAGGTGTCGCAGGCATTTTGTAACACTCTTTGCAGTCAAGAGTTGGGGAAA
Organism: Botryllus schlosseri; assembly: GCF_051294905.1. Lineage (NCBI taxonomy): Eukaryota > Metazoa > Chordata > Ascidiacea > Stolidobranchia > Styelidae > Botryllus > Botryllus schlosseri. The sequence continues at coordinate 16,932,623 of NC_137245.1, read as the reverse complement.
CACATACGGATTATGGAGTCGTAGTGTGACGTTATGTGAAGTCGGGATCCGAGTGATGACGAACAAAAAGTAGCAAACCGGGCACAGTTGGCGTAGGCAGGCTACGCTGCAACTGGAAGTGTTATAATCATCGAGGGTTGCACAATTTTCCATTACCCATCACGACGACAGGTGAGGCCCTGCCTCACTTGCCTCCCCTGACCGCACGTCACGATCAAGTTGTTGGTCTTTAACAGGACTTCGCATTTCGTAAACTTCCCCAGAACCACTAATAAATATCTACCACCAATATTACATTTGAGTCCCATACAGGCCTACATTCATAGTAATTAAATTCGGGGTTAATTTGATTTTTATGGTTCACCGGTCCGCGAGGTCTAGGACCACTAGTCTAAAGAATGACCACTCGCGTTAGTAGCGCAAGTCGATTTAGTTAGGGTTACTATATTTTGAGATGCGATACAGAGGACACTTTTCAAAAATCCTGGAAGTTCTAGTACCGTGAATTTGAAAATTTTCAACTTCTGTATTGACTAAAAAAAAAGGTCAACTTTTCAACTCAACTTCCGAGAGAACCGCCGGACAGTTACTTCAGTACTGATTTCCTATATCTCAGTTGAATTTTAACATTGTTTTAACCAAAATTTTAAAGAGGACAATTGGCCGTCCTCCAGGGGAGCACTTTCAAAAATGCCAATAAAGAGTGCAAATCCTCTCAAAAGAGGAGGTATGGTAGGCTAACCCTAATCTAGTAGCCCCAAAAGTAGTAGGCTATCTCGCTTTCCACCACCTCTGGCATTTCGACAACTTTGTGGTCATTTCACACCAGGCCTATATCCACAACTATTCCCGAGCTTCCGACTAATAGCAAGGGCCAACCTCAATTCTGGGCTTCAGAAAGACACCGATTACGACAAGGGTGGGCAAACGCCGGCACGCGCGCCCTTTGTGGCACTCGAGATGATTTTTCATGGCTCGCGAAATGATTTGACGAAAACCACAACCATTTTGTTGCACTACACGTCACATAAGTTTTCAAAATGGAAAACGTTAAAATTATATGATCAATAAACATAATACAGATTCTTTTTGGGGCAGATTTTAGTTATCCTGAACATTGTTTCGCGCTCAGTTCGACTTACGATAACTTAGTTTCTTGATTTTGGGAAACCCACACAAATATATCTACGGCAAGCGACCAAAATTTATACCCTTCGCGACCAATACTGGAAGAATCACTGACGTAACCGATGCCGTCGCCAGCTGCAGACAAGGTGGTTGGTGTGATTCCTAGCTTGAAACGCTAAACATGACAAAATTAAATATGGTTGGCACGCCGGTTGGTAATATTTTACAATTTTTTGATATTTTGGCACGCTGCATACGAAAGGTTGCCGGTAGGGATGGTGTGAACCTCTGAAAGGTTCAGGTTCGTGTGAACGCGAACCTTTTTGAAAGGTTCTGTGTGAACACGAACGTGAACCTCGTGACGTCACGTGACGTCATATTGCTAATTCCAACCCTATCCTTCAATGAAATGATAGCCTATATTAATGTACACGATACCTAGTGACGACTCGGGCAACATAGCGTCACAATGCTGAAGTATATATTGACGTTTTAAACGTCGCCAAATATATCAACTGGGGCAATTAAATGATATAATTATCCAATAAAATCAATATCTTCCGCCTTTGCCAACAATTTCGACGAGGACTTACCAGGGAACATAAGGAAAGGAAGGTGTATTTTTGTCTTTGATGTTTTTGCAGCATATACACCGAATCATGATATACATACACACGATCTGCGCATATGCATACCATGATTACATTATGTACATATGCCGCCGGGCAAGGAAGATGCAGATATAGCCTTGTAGCAGTGTTGGGATGGCTCGAGTCATGACTTGACTCAAATCAGACTTAAATCACCTTTTTCGTATGACAGACCGGAAAATGTATTCGGCATCCGTGTATTGCTACATTGATTTTTATCATGGTGTGAACCGGGTATCTATGCTTGCTACTGATATTACCCCATTAACAAGATTTATAGCAGTATAGCCAACACCTCAGTGGCACCGATTTGGTTTTAATCATACAGTAAACATGAAGTCAAGATTGACCCCGTGCGCCTGCTAGATTTTTTACTTCAGAAAACGATATCAATCTCATTGATTGGTCGAATAAGCATCATTCCATGACTACATAGCTTATTTCGCTCGTGATGTTTTGTGATTGCGGGTAAAGCTCGCAGCAGAGAGTCGCTAAATATTTACAAACGGAAAGCTGGATCTTTCCAGCAAACTTTTGCAACAAAGCAACTGAAACTTTTGAGATTGTCAAGTTGCATGCTCGTTTAGTGTTGATTATTTTATGCTGACAGCACCATGCCTGGAGTGGCCTGCAGTTGAAATGCAATAAATTTAAACCAACGATGTTATAATGAAGTGAAAATTGTTATATATGAAAAAGGTTCACAGTGCAGAACCTACCAAGGTTCTGTTGTGAACGCGAACCTCTAAATTTCCGAGGTTCACACACAGAACGCGAACGTGAACCTCGCGTTCACACCATCCCTAGTTGCCGGCCCCTGGATTACGAGACTAGGATGGAAAACAGGAGCCTAGATAATCCTACAACACTACGGTAGCAATGCTGGGTCAAGGCAGTTGAAAAACACAGTTCGCACTGGCAGTGTAATAGAATCGCGCAAAGAATAGAAAGCAAAAACACAATGATAAGAAACGCCGTCAGTCAGAAAAATCCTCTATTAAATAGTCTTCATCTAAATCCTCATCGTCGTCGCCACCGACCAAGTCACCGTCGCGAGCGGAAGTTGCGACGTCTCCGGAATCTTGTTCAAAATCCTGATCGCCCATTTCGACATCGGCGATACGCGCCGACTCCCTGCTAAAATTACACACAGGCCGTTGACGCACGACGCACGTAGTCGCGCTTACACAGATTCGGGAAGATTTGGCAATACACGGTAACTTCATTGAGCGAAACCACGATTGTTAGATTGCGGCATGCGAACCATGCATTGCAAAGCTCCTTAGTGGAAAGGATATATTTGCGCCGTCGTGATCAACCGACGCCATTGTCACCGAGTTCATTGACATACGTATATTCCAAGCGTTGTAATCAAGTCGCAAGGGCCCGAGTCACAAGAAAATTCTACTTTTATAGTTTTGACTCGAGTCAAGTCGTTTTCACTTCACCACCGAGTCAAGTCAGGGTTCTCAGGTTCGAGTGACAGTGTTGTGATATGACTCCAAGTCATTGTGTTCACTGTCCATTTTGGAGGTCAATCTGGTTAAACTTACTTTTTACAACTCTGTTTGGGTCATATCGAATGCCTCGTATTCATCATATACGAACTTTCCTCGCGTTACACGGTTTCTGCCCCAATTTTACAAACACCATTGACGAAATACCAATATTGTGGTAGTTTAGTATTCTTCGAAGTTGCAACGAAATGATTCTCATGGCGGTCCAAGTTTCGAGTCAAATGACTTGGTCGAGTCACGCGTAATGACTAGAGTCACGTCGGGTCATTTTTCGTATTTTAGAAAATGAATCGAGTCACCAAAAAAACGCCACTCTAGTCGAGTCAGGACTGGAGTCATTACAACCCTGCCAAAATGACCTCAATGTGATCTAAAACTCTATTCTTTATAGTCGCATAGGTACATATTTCAACTTTCCGTATCATTGATACTCGATTACTTGACTCAAAGCCTAATATTCGATTCACAATCGAATCACTCCATCAGAATCCCTAGTTATCAAACTTTGCTCCATACCTGGTGAAAGACTTCCATTTCGGCAACCGCACGACAGATGATAAGAAATCGCGCTGGCCCCTGTCCAACGAAACTCTGCTCGCTGTGCTTATCGCATAATCGAAATCGTTGCGGGCGCTCAAGATCTTGCCGACGAGCGGCAGCTGAGTCAACAACAATTCGTCGTTCGAAAGAGCAGAGTCCCAAAAGAGCGCTCGGCCTGCAGACCGATTTTCAGCCTGCTTTTTCGCCACCTGTCAAAATCGATCGTCGGTGCAATTTCGTTTTAGTCGCTACCGCAAAATGTCGGGGTACCTCGTACCAGCTCGGCTTGTGTAGCGGCCTCCACTGACCGGTGGACGATTCGCAGAGTTCGACGGTGGCGCGGTTCGTGTTCCAAAACGCGACCGATCTCGCCGCGATGCACCCTGCAATACAAGGCTGAGACAAGAGCGCGTATTTGAAATGTAGGGATTTGGATATTTTGGCCGTGACACGTGATTCTAACAAAGCAGTGTTTGGATTTAGAGTAAAAGATGGAATCCGCAATCGTTTTCCAATTGTCATGTTACTTCTTGAATGTGGATTTTCCAGTCATTACCATATATTTAGACTTGGAATCACCAGATCAAGAGAGTTCAATCTGATTAGGGTTTACGATTCTTGCCAATCCGTGTTTGAACTTGGGCTTAAAGATGGAATTTGCGATCATTCTCAATTTTATTTATTACGACTTATCACCGTGTTTGGACTTGGATTCAGTCGGACATGTACCGACATTTGTAATTTTGCGATAGTCGCAGAATGACGCACCCCACAATTTTGAAAGTTGCCAAGTTTGGCGAGCTGTTAAAAGCATGCGAATAGAGGTCGACCGATTATCGACATGGCCAATTTTCGGGGCCGATATTTAGAGCTTTCCCGATTATTGATATCGACCTATGAAGGCCGATATTTTATATTTTTAAAAAATTCAAAAATTTCGGAAATTCAATGCTCCGTGTTCTCAATCTCAGGAAAAGGGCGCTACATGACAAGATTTACCCTTGCAGGACGAGTTTAGCTGGGTGAGCATGCACAATTAAGCAATAATTCTTTTCAATTTCAGTTTTCCCGTTTGTTGTTCAGCTTTCTGTGGCATGTACAAGTGTCATCTTGCCTAATATATAATATTTTTGGTGAAATTGTTCTCTGCTCCTTCCATATTTAATATCGGCCTATGATATCGGTATCGGCCTGTAAAAATCAATATCGGTCGACCTCTACATGCGAACCCTCGGCCAAATCGACTTTTTGAAAATATTCACTCGAGCACTTTTCAGACCTTCAGTTTGCGGTTCCACTCGAAGTAGTCTTGACATGTCCCGGAAACTGCTACTTCTACTCGTAATTGAGGAAAAATTCATGACATTACTTCTACTGGAGCACCATACTCAGAACCAATATCGCAGCACCAGAGAAATTGATATTGAAACTCGAGTCGTTCCTGCCAATATGCAGCGCTGGCGCAAAACGCTATCATGATGCAAAAAAACAAGAACATAACAAAATTCGGAGGGGAATCCAAAAAAAAACCAACTCAACAGACATTATCCTGATTGGTGGCCCCAGCCTAGGTAAATTTCAAAATTGTTACCGTCGTAGGCATCAAGCGCGTCCGAGGTTTCCGACGAGAAATCATTCCGGCTTTTCCTCGAGCTGACCACGTCGGCGAGAGAGAAGTCTTCGAACGCGCCGCTCAGACTCTCCACATCGGCAAAGAACGGAACGCAGTTGTGATGAAGAAAAAGGCAGTACGCGGAACCGGAGAGGCAGCAGTGCTGGAGGATTTCCTGGGAAATCGAGGGAAACACTGCTTGCTACTTTCCAAAATTCCAGAGGTGAAAGGAGTATTTACAGCAATAAACACCGCAGGTCAGCGGTTCTTAACCTTACTTAGGCTGATTTGCAAGCCTTTGTGGAACACCAAATTTTCACTTAACGATACCATCCAAAATCTACCCGAAATCAGATCTAACTACACATCTAATATATTACCATAGATTACCGGCGCACAAAATGTTCATCAGCAGAGTGTTCAAAGTACATTACCATTAAAACATAATTTCTACATCAAACGAAAACAATATAATGAATATTCATTGTGAGTTATGCAGATACCAGTTCAAATATGCGGGACTTCACCTTGAAACGTGTCGCAGTATTGCTCGGTCGTATAGCAACAATTGCATAATTACAAACGCACTTACAAGTAACGGAGATTGAATTAGCATTTCAGAAGGACGGGCTTCAACTTAGTAACCCAACCTCCACCGAGTGAGCCACCACCGCATACGACATACCACCACAATACTCACATTTCCACAGTTCCACAGACGTAACAGTGGCAATTGATGATGAAATGCCAAATAATGCATACCTCTGGTTCTAGAATCATCGGGTCCCGGTAGTGATGACTTAAATGCAAAGGTAACTTCCTTCTATTGGGTGCCGGCTTCTCCCCTGCAACATTTCACCAGATATTTCCGACTGTTGCGCATCGCAATGGTCAAGACATTGTCTCTTCCTCATATTCGTACGTACTTTTGCAATACAAAATCTTTCCCAAGGCACGAAAAAGTAGTAGCGAAACGTCTTTTCCGCCGATACACGGCACCGTGTCTGACTTGATCAAGTCCATCGACTTCTGTCGCTTCAAGGGCCTGCTCTTTTTCGATCGCGACTGCGCAGGTAACGGAGCCCCTACAAATGCAATTCAAACACTGAGCAAACAAAAATTGCCGATGAATAAAAAAATATAAAAGCAGAACATGAAAAACTTATATTTATTTAGCTTTGCGTGTCGGCCGATTGCGTCAGAATCACTCGGCCCCCTAAATATATTGTAAAGCTTCTTGGAGGTACAGAACTTGAACGTACAATTGAATATATAGGATATTCAACTATTCAACTAAATGCATTTTATCATAATCACGTTAGGTACCTTTCTGGAGGAGAAACTGCAAAGAGTTGATTGCCGTTCTTACGTCTCCGGACGACGCGGCGACCACTTGCGAGAGCTGTTCTTTTGATACTGTCTGGTGTTCCATAGATGCGACCCGGGTCAGTACTTTGGTCATCGAAGTCATGGCGATTGGATTGAAACTGGAAGTGGTTATACGTTTAAAATACTTCCCTCCTACTTGAACCGTTGTTTAGGCAAAATTTCTTACGTTATATTCTCACTTTGTAATTTAGAAAGAGCAGAATGCATGACTTTCATGACTGAAATTGTCTAAGAACCCCATGATATAGCCCCCCTAACACAGCAATCAACTATATTTTCGAGTATTGTATGTATTCGCAGGACGATATCATTAGTTATGCTATTTTGAAAGTAGCCACCTTCGATTAACCCCCAAACGTATGCGAAGCCTCGACCAAAATCCACTTACTCAACTAGTTTTCAGGTGTTCCATTTTCTACTTCGACTTGGGAGCAGTTTAGACACTTTGTGACAATCACTACTTCTACTAACGAATTGAGTAAAGTTTTACGGCATCACTACTCACTACTACCACAATTACAAATGGTGACTGCTTAAACAAGAGATTACTCACTTCATCGTCTTCACACCAAGCCCAGAGAGCACGTCGGGTGGAAGTAAATTTCGTCTCGTAGAGTCTGGAACGCTTCTATCGCTGATTATGATAACCAACGCGTTTCTTTGGTATCTTGAAAACCGCCTGGGCAAAGAAGCGTACTCATAATGACGGTGTAAAAAGCTTCTCTCGGATGACCGTCGCACACCTCAAAGTGTCTCGGAAAGACGTCGGTTCCCGCACTATGTGGTCGGGCAGATCCTCGAGGAGAAGTATCCTTCTCTTGTTGTTATTCTCTTCTTTCGTCGCTAATGTATCGGAAAACTCGAGCGCGGGGTATCTACCGCTGCGGAACAAGAACTCCTCGAATTGAGTGACGAGGCTTTGGTACGGCAGACCTGAACAAGATTCGTGTCACAGCATTACAATTCAACAATAACCAGAAAGCAATACATTTTACAAACACAATACGTTTCAGTGATACGATCCCGAGAAGTGCTCACATCTTCAGCATTGCATCTGCATTAGGGTTGTTCAAACACAACTCTCTTTTCAGATTTTGCCGGATATTAGCTAAAATTGTTTGTTCGGCTAAAAAAACGTTGTACATCAAATTCAACTCAATTCCGACTAGTAGAAGTGAAGCTGTCAGAGTTGGAAAAATTTTCAATTCAATATAATAAATTTAAAAAAAAAAAGTTTTCAAATTTTACATCCTACCCCACGGAATTGTCTGGTAGCCTAGACAGCAAATTTGGCTCAATTCCAACTGGTAGAAGCGTAGTTATTAGATTGGGTAATCCAACAATTATTGATAAAAAACCCGAATAACTTCACTTTAATGGGTTGAAATTGAGTGAAATTTGAAAATTGTTCAAATTTTTTTATACTTATTGGAATGGAGCTAAATTTGGTGAGTAACGTTTTTTTGGCAACCTAACAATTTTAGCTAACGACAGTAAAAATCTGAAAAAAAAAATGTATTTTTCAACAACCCTAATCTGAATTGCTGCAGATGCTGCTGCATTGATCAGTATGAAAGTGATGCTAACTGTTTCTGACACTGAAACTGTACATAGGCACTTTCTTATTGTATTGTTATTAAAATTCCCTTTCAATCATCCATAATATCTTCTAAGTAGGCAGTGACAACAGATTACTGGCTATAAAAAGGACAAACAGGCTGCTAAGTTGGTCATGGTCTGCACCAGGGGTCACCAAAACGGCGCAACACGCGGCCCGCTAGACCATATTTTCCGTTCCGGGATGTGATTTCAGATTTTTGAAGAACGCTAAATAGAGCATTCTACAATGCTGAAATTGATTTCGGTTTCAAAATATTGTTGTTGCTGTTTCAAAATAAGCTATTCTCCTGTGCCTGACATCACTATTCCTCTCTATAGCTGAAACGGCTTCGGCAATGGCTACAGCATTACATCGAAGGAGAATCAGATGATATGAATGGGCTTACTGCCATGACGTGTAATGGCCCAGACTCTGCAAAGACGGAGACGCTTAGAAAAGGGATTAGTGCTCCCCACAAGATCAAGCTTCAGGAGGGCATTGTGTGCAGCACATATTTCAAAATAATAAAACTGATGATCATGATATTTTTTGTTGAATTTGTTGGAACTACGCCCGTCACCCATGTTAGAGAGCACAGCGTTGTACTGCCGTAAATACCGTATGTAAAAAAACGCGGTTGCTAAAAGTGTGGTCTATTTTGTCTCGATATTGCATCCTTGGAGCCTTTATGAAATTTGAAAAGTGGCCCGCGACTTGTTTTGAGGTGCGACCTATGGTCTACACTCTACACGGTTTTAGAAAATTGCTTGTAATTACACTTAGGTGTTCCTGTTATGATCCTATGGTATTATTGGATTGTGATAAATCTGATTTCAAACCAGACGTGATTCAGATGTACAAATATTATACTTCGATCAAAAACTGAGCTTAAAATTGACACAAACTATGCAGAGAAAAATTTAGAACCAGGGCAAGAGAAATCTTACCGGCTTCCTTCGTAATATGAAACGACACGGTCAGCGGGTTTGTCCATTCGCAAACTTCGACGCCGTGCCACGAAGCCGCCAACCGGACCGTAGCCGTCTTTCCACAACCAGACGGCCCCGTTAAAAGAAGTATAGGAGCATTTCTCTGAAACACAAATACTGTTTATAATGAGAAATATAGGCTATAGTAGGCGTCGTGTCACTAAATTTCAGTCAAGATATCACTTAATTCACTGGGATGGATTGACCAAAGGGTATATCTATGTCAAATATCAAGCTACATATTATATAAGTGGGAATGAGGCTTGTCAATTCATTACATTGAGTTACACGCAGCATGTTAGGCAATGCATACTAGTTTAAATGACTTTTATGCAGCAGCCACTCACCGAAAATTTTGTCTGCGATATCCAAGATTCAACTTCGGCAACTTTTTTCTTGTGAACAGCCAGTTCATCCTGCAATGACAAAACAATAATAAGACATGATATCAGTACAAAATTTGCACGTAATAATTTCATGCCACATAACTCTTTACATGCTTCCAGTATATTTCCTATGCTGAATATTGTCGTTGTCATATCTGTCAGTAGCCCAACACTGAGATTTGTGAAGGATTCAGGCTGATGTTAAATGCTAGTGCTAATGACAGCGAGGCTTCATTAAAAATAGTTATCAGTGAACATAACACAACCTGCCAAACAAATGACAGGTAATACAAAACCACAGTATGCCAAGCTTGATACAAGATATTCGTAGCATATAGGTAGGTAGGTAGAAAATTAAAACAGATTTGGGAAATATGGGAAATTATGATGCACTGTATGTAACAATCAACATTATAGGTCATGAAACTTGCATTGCACCAATGAGTCCATGACTACAACAAACTTTGGAGCATACATTACAATAACACCAACGCTAAAGTTAGAACGATAGGCAGCATACACAAAACAAAGTAAACTGCTGGGATATTAGTAAGGTCTGTTTTGTATACAGAAACTGGGATTTATCAACTGAGTAATTAATGATTCCAGCACTTTTAAAAGAAAGATTCAAAAAAGATCCACCTCTCATAACGACAGTCATCATTTTAGTTTTTAGCACAAACAAGATTCTCACTCACTTGATGAACAATCGAGGAGTGAATGAATCACTCAAGTGTTTGTAACATGTTTCCACTTGAGAACAATTTCTGAGTGGTGTTTGCATGTGTCTTGGAGCGTATTAATTTTGGAATGTGCTGCTTTATTCACTTAACCGTCATTTGCGTATGTATGCATTGCCCAAAATATACAAAATTCCATTTCACTTTATCAAGAAATTGACCAGAACAAACATCACAGATCACAAGATTATGATAAATGCAAATATATGAAGAATTCGAAACGATTTGCTGAAGTCATGAAGCAATTAAACTCCCAACCTGACCTAAATATATAATAAAAGAATAGAGACAACGTTTTAACGTGATTGGGATCGCTGGCCTTTTTGCCTGATATATCAGGTGAGCAGCGATGATTTTCCAAGTTGAAGTAACTTAATAAAAAAATAAAACACAGTGTGAGCACAGGACACCGATTCCATACAGGCGTTTTAAAAGACGCATGTAGGCCCACATTCAATGACAATTAGCTTAAAATGGGAAGGAGATGAAGATATGATAGAGCATCAATTACAGCAGACAAAGCGGATTCGGCAAGTCACATTAAATATTGTTTATGGATCGCCACAACGCAGTTTGACAATTATTCACCGCAATACCACTAACAGTCATGTTTAGTAAATAACACTTACAAATGATTTAGGTGCGTACAGATCAATCCATGTTGAAGTCTTCTTGTTGTCAGACTTTTCGGCCTTCGATTCCAAATTTATGGTGTCATACTTTCGTTTTTTGTATTTGCTGAATGATGCGGGCTGGCCTATTAAAGATAATAAGTTCTTAAGAGAAGGACGGCTGCCGAGAAATGTTGTTGACAGGTTTACAAATTAACGAAACCATACTTGCAGAAAATTCACCGAAGTTTGCCGGCCAACCGGCGGACATTCCCCAATTTCGTCGCAGCAGCGCAGTAGTCTGACAGATTGAGTGGAGTTGTATCCAATTTTCCGCCTGGTACTGCGGGTGTTTGTGCCTTTGTGTGTGTGTAAAAGTTCTTCCGGAAGTATATGCAATTATGCATGCGTCAGCTCAGAAACAATTGGCTGCTCATATCACTACATAATACTGAACACAAACTTTTTACTGATCGTTTAAATGTAAATCCAAGGTTTCTGGAGTCATCGGTCCGTATCAATAAACATGCGAAACACTCAATAGCGCCTCTCTAGTCTCTGGTCTGTTTATGATGGGGGCCATCAATCCCATCATGATGAAGTGTGGGCTAATTACGACCAAGGAACATAGTAATTATATACGTAAATAATATATGTTGATGTACAACATGCATATATAATTACTCCAGTGTGACAGGGCAAACCGAACAAATCATTCACCTTCTCGAAATACTCCCTTATTTATAGGGTAATAACACCTTTGATATAAATTAGTACATCGACACCACCGAACCTGTTTATCCCCATTTTTCGTCCATTCATTAGCTTAATCCTCCAGTCATTTCGTCTACGTTAAACCTGTCTTGACTTCGTCTATATCGGCATAGCGTTGAAATTATATTTTTTTCTGCAGATAGACGGGTATTTGATTCGCCACCCTTCGTGAAAACGAACGCAATTCGGTTGTGCTGGACGTAGCGAATATATAGCTACCTAGACACAACGCGAAATCTCTTCTCTCTATCTCTTCCGGACTTAGACAGTTTTATGAAATTAGTCACTTGGACTACTTTCTTAATCAGATTTCAATTTTGGACGTGATGTCTGTGCCTCTGACAGCATCTTTGCTTTGCCTCAGAAATCAACTTGCACTTGCCAACACCCGATTACACAGCCTTACTGGAGACGATCAACGTATGTCAATGACAAAAATTAAGACGTAAATCACAAAAGATATAATCTGAGTGTGCTTCAACAAAAGTGCAATGAAGGTTGGTCAAATATAAAGTAATACATATTGATCATAATTGCAACTGGTCTCTGCATTTGTAAAGCATCATCACAATTTCCAATCGTTCCCCACTCTCATCTCATTGCATCGCTGTGTGATATATATATATATATATATAAGAGAATCAATATTCAGACAAGCACTTATGAATACATAAATAAGTTTAACAGATCACCTTGATTTCTGAAAGACAAACTACTGTAACATAGAAACATCACAGACTAGACTTAAGAAACAATGAGCACGGTGCAAGTTGCCATTCTTGTATACGATGTGTTGGTTTACCGAAAATACCGACAGTAGTACTTCTCCATGTCCCAACCAGAGATGCATAGGAATAGGATCAGAATTCAGATTCTAATCAGGAGAGACGTCCTTCGGTCTTGCTGTAACAGGATTGAGTCTGATCACATCATTTCCCAAATGCCGGATAGGAGTCTGAATCTTAAATTCATGAAAGTGACTCTTTTGCTTACTTGTAGGTTTCAAATGAACTTGTACTCAGCGGGTTCCTGCATTGCACCGCCATTTTGTAGGTTCCTTCAATGCAAACTTAAATCCGTTCCGAGATAAAATTGGACATTGGAGAAATATTGACGAAGACGGCCATAGATTCTCAATTCAGCCTTGGGCAGGACTTTTCAGAACCCGAATTTCAAAATCAGAGACACAGGATCCAATAGTCGAACAGGAATAGATCCGTATGACCCGCACATGTTCAGTCCCAACCCATTACTGGATTCCAAACGCCACCATGACATCAAATACGAAGTGTGATGACTGATGAGCCTCTTCAGCAGCTACTTCAGAACTTGGAATTCTCTAATCTTTCAGAATAGAAAAGCTGCACATGTCAATCTTCTTTTACATCGAATCCACAACCGTCAGAACGTTTTTGGGCACGAGCGCTACTGTTGCCACTAATAGTAATTTTGGCCGATACAAATTTAGTGCCGACGCGATAATCGCGTTTCGTTCGCGAATCTTTGTTTTTGCACGGATCATTTTCCGCCGAGTCGCCTTCACTCGATATGTCCGACGCGTCACTGAAGCCCTCTTGTGGCTGTCTCATTAAATGCGTCTCTTTCTTTGTGTTGAATCTTTGACAGAAACTCAAAAATATACTGCCCGGTCGTCTCTGGTAGCGTTTGATCAGCAGCTCGATCGCCTTTCGAGTCTGCAAGGATAATCCACAGACGGTTTGATCATAAATAAATATAAAAAAAGCAATTACACTTTTTCTAAGTACATAAGTAGGTGTATACTACTCTTACTAACAACATCGAATTTGGTTAGGTAGTGAAATAGAAAGCAATTTTGGGTTATGTTCACATCGCTTTTACGATTCAAATCGTAATGACAGTAGACGAAAGCTCCCCGTATCTCAACAGCTGGATATTTTTTCGACAATCGCACCTATTTGTAGTGTCATTATTACTCATTTTCCGTTAGTCACGATAATACACCATCCAATTTCAAATAAGGCACGTTCTCTAAACTGCTATGGGTATGCGACCCATAAACCAAATCAACTTCTTGAATCCACTTGACTACTTTTCATATCTACATAATATATAATCTAGTTCTTCTTGAGGAACTCGATGTCTTCGGAATTGCTACTTATAATTGCAATTGAAGAGAAATTTGTAGCATAAAATCTACTTCTACGTGAGTAGCAACACCGACTACTTTGGTCCCCTCTGATAACATCATAGGTTTGGGACAAACAAAACAGATCACCGATTCGAAATTCGAATCCTTCTTCATGATACATCAATCGAATCAGGCATGTCGATTGAATGAACAGGAATAATCAGCCAATCGCATTGTTGATTTTGATTGGCAGTTCCCAGTAGCAGCTGTTTTTAAAGGCAAATTACTAACCTTTGATCTTTCAAATTAATTCAAGCAAAACGCTATTTACAGACAGACATGCACTATTCTCATTAGCAAAATTGTCACATTGTCCAGACAATAGGGCCTTAGTATCGCAATTACAGAAAACAGCTACATCACACCTCGTTGCAAAACTAGCAGCCTTAATCCTTGAGTGGCATACATAGACGTTATTTTGAAGATTGCCCACTCTCCTTTAGAATTCTTTCCTCTCCTAATTCAAAGTATTATTAGCTAGCCTGCAGTAGAGTGCGCTACTTCTACACGAGTAATTTCAACGTCACAGTTACACACTTTGTAAAATAGCAATGAGTCTTATCAATAAACCATGTGGTTTACAATAAACAAAGAGAATCGGTTATGTAAACAGTACACGTCAATATGCATCATTTCTTGTTTATGACACCACGGAAGGCTCATGACAAATACATACCGTTGCCACCAGTTCATCTGGCGAAGTAGCAGGGTTGCTATAAATAGGTTTTCCGATGTGCGACGTGAGTTTTACCGGGAAACCTCCGTAAATTGGTCTCAGAGGCAGTCGCGTTTTTTCGTAAAATCTCTTGAACAGACCTGACGGACAACGTGTGGTGTCATGAAAGGAAAACAATGACTAAGAACTGCAATCCATTACCTTTCCCTGTTTGCATATATTCGAATGCCTCGCGTACGTTTTCAGTGAATACGGGTATTATAGGCTGCGACAAAGAAAAGGGATATGATACTATATTTGCCAAAACAGTGGTTGAAAACACTTTTAGCATGCTAAATACAGGCAATGCACTGCAACCAAAGTGACCAAGCAGACCACATAAATTTCAAAGGCCAAGCAAAAATTCCATTGAGTTGACAATCAGAGTTTTAGTCGCTTTATTGGTTAATTAATCTGAGATAAGTAGGGCAAGTTTTTGCAACTTTTGCAACTTTGCTTACAGCTTCCTGCAGCTCGGAAGTTACGAAGAATGCTGTTTTAAGCTGTTTAAAGGAATCTTATAGTGCAACTTTTTGCAACTTTTGTCCATTATTTCTATGTAACTTTTTTTCATTTTCAATTTTTCATGCAATCAACTTTTTACTGGAAATATTTGGAAGTAGGCTGTATGTAAATAGATCGCTTGATTATGACTAGAGCCCGACCGATTATCGGCTGGCCGATAATATCGAGTCGATATCACGCTTGGAGAGAAATATCGGTATCGGCCGTTGAAGGTAAAAAAATATCGGCCATTTTCGTGACGTCACATGATGGTGGCAGGGAGTCAGAGAAGTCGATAGAAGACGCGAGGACGGTAAATTATAAAAAATAAATGGCCAAGCTGCACATAGTGCATACTCCATACAGGCAGTAGGCGTGCCTATCTGAAAAATATTATGTATTACTAACCACCGTTATGCCCCACTGACTTTGTGGGAATCCCCCTGCAGGAATCGATCACCAAAGACAGAGAGCAGCTGGGTGGATAGTTGTCTGCAGAAGATTTCAATCAGTAAGAGAAATGTGAACATCAATCATGCTGGACTGACCCTCGTGATGACAGAGAAAAGCGTCTCGTCGAAACATTTCTCGTAAGATAGTGATATTGGTTCGGTACCAACAGAGCTACCAGTAATGTATGAAGTCGTCTGAGGCCTTCGGGGCCACCATGATAGGAAATATGCGAGCATAGAGGGCAAGAAAATCAAGCAAACGTGGAGTAAAGCCAATAATTGATACGAAAATTTTTAATTCCATGATGACATAGGCCAATTCTGACAAAAGAGCGTAAAATATTGATCAATTGATTGTTTGAATGCTGGTCATGGTCAAGGCCCAAGGGGGATGGGTGAAGCAGTTGCAGACGTGGACAATTTCAGTTGTTTTGCACATTCTCTTCAGCTATTTGTTAATGATGTGCCGAAGGCTCCAGGTGCACTGCCAGAAGAATATCAATATTAATATCAATATTTGGTGAAACCATTGAAGGAAAGATCCCCTGTACGGGAGCGGTGGAACCGAAATGAAGAAAGATTTCCAATTCTAGCTGTGCCACTAACTATGGTATCAAGTGAAAGACTGCTCACTATGTTTAGTACTATATACATCATTTATGGAAGACCACAGAAGTTCATTCCTTGGAGAAAGAGCCGAGAAATTGTGCTTCGTGAACTGTAATCTGCAACTGCTGGATTGGTGCTTTTGGTATATTTTTATAGCCCCTAGATCATTTATTTCATGTTCAAGCATATCAATGGCTGTAAAGCTGTTGAAATAAATGCTCTTGAGTTGTTAAAATTGGGCCTTGAGCTAGATTCCATATCTTTTGAATATCGGCTGAATATATTGGGGTTATCGGTGGAGGTACTGGATATCGGTCTTATCGGTATCGGCTCAAAAATCCAATATCGGTCGGGCTCTAATTATGACACTGTTTTATGAGAGTTTTGGTGAAATACACGGCCAAATTCGACTGAAATACCGTAAATCAGTACTGAAGTAACGCTCTAACGGTTATTTCAGGAGTTGAGCCGGGAAGTTGACCTTTTCTTTCTATGGTCAACCACTGGAGAATGTGGATGGAAAACTGTATTTCGGGAATGGAACTAGCAACCGTTTTTTCTTTAGTCAACCGATCAAAATGTGGTTTTTCAATGCAACTTTTGTGAAAAAATGAATGCAACTTTTTACTGCAACTTTTGTGAAAAATAAATGCAACTTTCCACGGATTTAACTGCAAGAAAAACTTGCCCTAGTGATAAGACAAATCTTGTACTCGGGTCATTGCGAATAATTTTGGTGTGGTCTAATCTCCTCATTAGGTCTGAAACTTTATAACATGTCTCCTAGCACCGACACATAAAGGGCTTAAATTCCTACAACAAATGCAACGTATTCAACAGAAATATATTCACCACATTGGCCTCGAGAGCAGCTTTCGCGAAGCCTTGCCGTTTCCCCCACAGCACGGAATAATTTTCACTAAAGAACGCCTCTCTAACGCCTCCCGGTGCCACTGACACCAGCTCACCGGCTCGGAGTAATTCCACTACACGGTCTCTCGGCCCCGGGAAACAGCCCCAAAATTGGAAAAACTTTTTAAGCCCTGAAAAAAATTGCCGCAACTGCAATAGATGCTTTTAAATTACCGCAAAGTGGGCATATATACCTGGAATTTGTAGCACAAAGCTATCCATAATGCTGCACAGTGTTCGCGACTTTTCAATATAGAGATTAGCGTTCAGGTAATACATATCAATGGGGATAGCACCATGATAATACACAATAAGAGCACCTCCTTTATCGGGAATATTTTCCAGTCCCTTGATTTCATAACCTGCAAAGTGTGGACATAATATATATTATGCAACATTCCAACTTACGGGCCGAGTGATAAGCTACAAACTGAGTAATTGATAGGATGTACTTCATTTAGGCATCCTTAGTCTTCCAGCAATTTTTGTTATGAAAAGTGAGCATTGGGCATAGAACTAATGTATATCTACTTAGACATCGTGTAGTTGAGGCATAGAAAACTGGTTAACTGACACACATAAGTTGTACGTACAGTTTGGAACGATATCTTTTCAGAATAATTTTTAATCAAACCTTTTAAATAGGTCATTGATTGGTTATGAAAATTTGGGTTTGAAAAAATTCTCCAAAATATTTATTTTCGGATTTCAATGTTACACTTTATCAGTCATGACTCATGTTGACGGAGATTTTTGTGTTTTCCTCAATAAAAGAAATCTGGAAGAATGAAAATTGTCATCCACACAGAAAGATGAATTATAATGGTGGTGTTCGTTCAAGAGTATCAACGAAAAGACCTGTGCTAGGATACAAAATCATTATTTGTTTTGTGTATTTCTGTGTAGTTAGCTTACACGAGTACCATTCAAACCATTTCCAATTTTTAATTGATTAGTTATGTATAAGTACAGCTTCGAATTTTAACTGCAGGATGTTTGATTTAGCGACTCTGATAAGGAATTCATTTACTCATCATAAGACCATCGCTCACCATGCCATATCCAACCATGTCCACTCCACATAGCTGCTATCATTTTCTTGTGACCTTCCATCAAACTATGGTTATGGTATCCTTCGTAAATTTTATGACGTCTGAGAAATTATAACACTGTTAATGAGAGATGCTTTCAAGATTACCAGTAAAGCATGCTTTGACCTTACCTGCGATATAAATGGAGAAGTAGGGCACTTGTGTAAAGGTAAATTATGACCAATATCGGCAAGATGATGAAAGTGATTACGAATGGTGATAAGATTACCAGTTTCCAGCCTAGATATAAAAAGAGCGTTGAAGCGCTATACTCCTATTTTATTTCAGTCTGCTAGTCAGACCAAAACACAAACTACAGAAGTCCTATTGAAATGACTATCCACCAAATTTCATACCAACATGGATCATTCACATACCTGGTACATAGTAATCCAGAACACTGAAAATCCATTCCAAATAATATTTACCAACTCCAATCATGTATTGAAAAAAGTAAGAGATCCATTGAAATACTAAATTCATGATCCTAATGAAATACCATGCAATGTGGATAGCAGTCTGAATAAAAAATAGTCAATATCAAAACGCAATAAGCTGCCAATACTTGGTGGTTGGTGGGGATATCGATCGCAAGGCAAAATCGATAGCATCCCTAGACGCTAGACCTAAGACCAGCATCACATGCTTGGCTTGATGGGCCATATGGGCAGCTTGACTCATCTCGTTTATTACTGATTTTCAATATTCTGGCGCCATCACGAATTTCTAGGAGACTCGCCGAGTCACCACTATGAACGCGAACACCGCTCCTGCATCGAAAAGACGAAAACTAAATGTGCATACCCATACGCAGCAAACAACACAGCAATAATTTTTTCTGGCTTTGTTTATGTATAAATGATCACGTGACTAAGCCAGCATAAACCGTTCAAACCACAGCCTTTATAAACTTTAAATCTTTTGAAGGCTAAGGCTCAAACCATGCATTGGATATAGAAAACCTACTGTTACTAATGTACTTTTAGCAAAACTGAATGATTGATATCTTCATTCAATGCCAAAGTCCATGAAGCATCTCAAGCGCAAGGCGTCACAAGAAGTCGCTCGAAAGCTATATGATTGGGAGCATAAGCATAGTGTCCCATATGGTGTCGACACAAGCAAATCTCACGCCTCAGTGAAATTGTATCACGTCACAATTTCCATCTGGCTACAGGCAATTTGACGGTCATTTTTGACCGGCTTGCCGAGCATTAAATTTGATAAAACGGGTATCAATCGAAAGCTGAGTCTGCACTGATTACGAAAATATATATTTTATTCCGCTCGTGGTACTGGAACTCCCACAATCAGCCTCGAATTTTTCATTGTTATGGAGATTGGCATTGGGACGCAACAATGCTGTCTGGCGAAACGAGAGAGTAGCTCAAGAGAAAAAGAGCCAGACGACATTGTTGCGTCCCAATGCCAATCTCCATAACAATCAATAATTGAAGGCTGATTGTGGGAGTTCCGTTGTGGTGTGGACACAGCGAGACTGAACGGCTCACTGCATTCGGATTACGTTAGACCATAGTGTCCTATATGGTGTCGACACAAGCAAATCGCACGGCTCAATGAAATTGTATCACGTCACAGTTTCCATTTGGCTACAGGCAATTTGACGGTGATTTTTGACCGACTTGCCGAGCATCAAATTTGATAAAACGGGTATCAATCGAAAGCTGCCGCCGTACTGATTACGAAAATATAAATTTAATTCCGCTCGCGGCCCTGGAACCCCCACAATCAGCCTCTAATTTTTCATTGTTATGGAGATTGGCATTGGGACGCAACAATGCTGTCTGGCGAAACGACAGACGCAACAATACTGTCTGGCTCCCTTTTTCTCGAGCACCTGTCTCGTTTCGCTAGACAGCATTGTTGCGTCCCAATGCCAATCTCCATAACAATGAAAAATTAGAGGCTGATTGTGGGGATTCCAGGGCCGCGAGCGGAATAAAATTTATATTTTCGTAATCAGTACGGCGGCAGCTTTCGATTGATACCCGTTTTATCAAATTTGATGCTCGGCAAGTCGGTCAAAAATCACCGTCAAATTGCCTGTAGCCAAATGGAAACTGTGACGTGATACAATTTCATTGAACCGTGCGATTTGCTTGTGTCGACACCATATAGGACACTATGGTTAGACTTTCCATTTGACCAAAGGCAACTTTACGGTCATTTTTGACCGGTTTGCGCACCGCTAAATTCAATAAAACGCGTATCAATAGAAAGCTGCTGCTGTACTCTGATTACGAAAATATAAATTTGATTCTGTTCATGGTATTGGAACCCTCAAAATGAGCCTGGAAATTTGCATTGAGATCTAGTTTCGGCATTGTGACGCAAGAGGACTGTCTGGCTCTGTCTCCTCAGCTTCGCTCTCTTTTTGCCAGACAGAATTGTTGCGTCACAATGCGAAAACTTGATTACAATGTTAATTTCTAAGCTGATTTTGGGGGTTCCAGGACCATAAACAAACTAAAATTTATATTTCCGTAATCAGTACCGCAGCGGCTTTCCATTGATACCCGATATATTGAATTTGGCGCTCGACAAGCCGGTCAAAAATATCCGTAAAGTTGCCTTTGGTCAAATGGAAAGTATGACGTAATCCAAGTGCATTGAGCCGTTCAGTCTCGCTGTGTCCACCAGAGGTGGTCAGTAACGAAGAACTTCTACTTTTTGGAAGTACTCGAGTAGTTTTACTCTACTTCTGGTACTTTCTCGAGTAGATCTGATTTTCTCTACTTCTACTTCGTAATATTTTGTGATCTACTTACTTACTATCCGCCATTTTTAGTTTGTCAAGTAGAAGTAGTATAACACCCCGATATAAAAGATAGCCAGAGGAATTTCGGGGCTGTTTTCACGGAGTACCAACATTTAATATTTATAAAAAGCAAGTAAAGCCCAGAAATTTTGTTGCGCTTTGCGCACAGTATATGGAGTGACAAATATGTTTTCACGAAAGTATCAGTGAATATAGTTTAGGTACCGGATTGCTTGGTTCCGCTCACGCCGCATTGGTGCCCATATCAAATATTTCGTCACAGTAAATATGGCCCACCATAACGTTTGAAACTATCGGTTTGCAATCTAGCAATTACCTATCATATCGTAATCTAGCAGCCCATAAAGTGTCCTGCTAATCTGGAAAATCCGACTATTTTTAACGTTACACCTGTTTTAGTAGATCACCTTTAAACAGGGCCGTAACAGCACTTCGTCAGGCCCCCCCCCAAAACGTTGGTCTTGGGCCCCCATAGGGTGATAAACCTAACTTCTGAGGGGCTGCGCCCCCCAGACCCCCCTCAGGCTTTACCCTGTTTATGGCAACTTATCATCTACATTGAGGGGGTTGTTTGGTGAGTCAGCTTTTCTCACCTAAGCGCGCGAAGCGCGAAAAATTTCTAGAATTCTTGATTGAATCGGCCAGTATGATCGGGAATTGCATATATATTGTTATCAATTTTTATCTTATCTCTGATCACGTAATCGGATTTGCTGGTAGAGCTGAGTGACGTGTGTTCGAAAAGGTAGGACCACTCAATAATAAGTAAACATCTTCGGGCGTATACCCGTTGGCAGGAACGAAACAGCACCTCGTCAGGGAACCCAAAAACTTGGGTCTTGGGCTCCCATAGGATGATAGAACGACCCCCCCCAATCACGTTGCTCGCGTTTGTCACGCAATGAGCTGTACTGTATAGCGAGCCAGCGCGAAAATGTTCGGTTATTTATGATAAAATCGGTCAATCAGAACGGCAATTGCATATATATTGCTATCACTTTGTCCCCTCTACTCACGTAATTATATTTACCGGTAGAGCTGAGTGAAGTGTCTTGAAGACGGGAGGGCCCGTAAATAATAATTAAACATCTTCGGGCGGGCGGACCCGTTGATATGACTTCGTTACATGATGTTATTTCGTGACTTCCAGTCTGCTAGATCAAAAAATATAGAATCACATGAACGTACTAAACTGAAAGACGCACACGATTTCAAATTGGTATTTCTTCACTGGCGTAAAATCTTTCTCAGCGGGATGGTATTTGTCTTGTGAGGTTCAGATTACCAAGACGGGAACATTCGGCGCCAGTCATTTAGGCGCCTATGGACAATTAAATCTATATGTATTTGGTATATATAACGAAGTCTTCGGTCAGCATAACGGCACAGTCCTTTTCGGCAAAGGTTTTCTCGCTGCCGATCGTTTTGGCACACTTCTTGGAGTCTCATGTTATATGGCTTAAAACTTGATTGTATGTCTTGGTGGGTCGTGGCGCGGTAATGGCCCAATACCCAATAATAAAGACAAATGGCATCTTGAATTCGCGCGCAGCGCGAAAAATTTTTTGACAAAATTGCATAAATTAAAAAAAAATACTCTATGATTTATGCTAATTCACGAAATAATTTTGGGCCCCCTTCGAGCTCGGGCCCCCCCCTATTGGGGGGTTTGGGGTGCGGCAGTTACGGTGCTGCCTTTAAAGATTCATGGCCAAAAGACATAAAATATATTTTCGGCTTTTTAGAATTGGTATTTGTATTTCACTTTAAATTCCAAGTAGGCTATCATACTTTGAGTTCTAATTGCTTTCAGTCCTTTTGTCTTGAAAGTCAGTCAATTCTACTTCTACTTCAACTACTTTTAAGTGGCTTATGGAAGAAGTTCTTCTACTCGTACTTGAGCAGATTTTTTGTCACTACTTCTACTTCTACTTCAGTAGCTTTCTTGACTACTTTGACCACCTCTGATGTCCACACCATATAGGACACTATGGTGTCACTATAGAATGAAAACATCGTTTACATTCTATAGCAGGGGTCGGCAAACCACGCCACGCCATTTGTGGCTCGCGAGATGATTTTTCATGGGATGCCAAATGATTTGAGGCACACGTACACGACGTATATAACGACATATTATAACCATGTTTGTTGCAAAACATGTAACATAAGTTTTTAAAATGGAAAGCTCGTAGACGACCCAAAATTATTTCGTAAATCAGCATATTTTATATCTCTTGAAATATTTTTCCGCGCCTTGCGCGATTTACCGGGACCTAATTTCGTGATTTTGAATGTCGGGAAACCACCAAACGTATATACACCAACCTAATATCGTATGAAACCGTTTACAGGCTTTAGTCTGGGGGTGTGCATGTGCACTGCTGTGCAGCCTGTTGGAGTGCGATTATTTTTTTGAACCAGCATTTCGGGGCTGGGCATTTTCACGCTAGGAGACAAACGTTTCGGGCAACATGCGACTCCGTGCGCTCTGTGCGTTGCCGAAATGGCTGACGGCGATAAAACCTTGAAGTATAATAACCGTCGCATGTTTGCCCAAATGTGCGACATTTATAATGATATGTCAATTAATTGTCCACAGTCCAGCCGTCGAAATGACCGGCGCCGAAAGTCCAGTCGGCGCCTACAGCCTGAGTCGCACGGATCAAATGAGTCCCGTGTCGAAATGCGAATTGGCAATCTTGTTCTGGCTCTAAGACATTCTTTACCGCGATCTTTGGATCTTGTAGACCAGTGGTTCCCAACGTAGGCGATATCGCCCCCAGGGGGCGATTTGGCGGCCTAGTGGGGCGAAAATGGACAAAGGGGGCGTAAATAGCGAAGGGGGCGATGACGCGTTAAAACGGCTATATTTGAGTCAATTGAGAAATGACATTTTTTTAGTCAACCCACGGAAATTCAATTGCAAAAGTGTAAAATTCGACAACGAGACGAAAAGTTGACCTTTTTTTAGTCAACCCGCCGATGATTACAGATTGCATACCGATTTTTTGGTTCACAAAATTTGGGGGCGATGATCGGCGTTAAGCTTGAAAAGGGGGCGATGAGTCGAAAAAGGTGGGAACCACTGTTGTAGACGAATCTATAGTGTCAGACCAACCCAAACGAGACATCAAACGGACTTGCATGATACAGGGGTTAGGCAGAATTTTCATCATCAGGTCATCGTAACATCTTTGATGGGCCTGTCACTTATTGGCTACGGTGTCGAACACAGTGGACTTGGAAACGACCAAATAAGCCGCAGATATTCGATCATTACGCGACAAATATTAAATGATGGTCTGGTAGTCAGTTTTAATATTATTAATATTTTCATCATTGCAAAACATCACAAGACTGCGATACAATGAAAAGATAGGAACTTGGAGTAGCCTTCAGACACCCACCTTAGCCTACAGTCAGACTTTAACGAAGTTCGTTAAAAAGTATCCGTAGCTTTGACATATAACTTGTCCGAAACGAGTTGTAGGTTACTTACATTTTGCAACATTGTGACGTATGAGCTCTCTATTATTAGACACCATACAGAAAAGAAGTTCCAAACTTTTGTTCTATTACTCTAATGGCTTTCATTGTGCAATTGAGATATAAAGTCCGAATGTATTTGGCGGTCAGGTAGGAAACTTGCCACAGACTGGCGGTTTAGAACCACTGGCTTAACACATTCCACCACTGGCACTAGCCCGTGATGGTTATTAGATTTGATCAATATTTAGCAATCGTGCTTGATCGTTTCGGCTTCCTTCTATCCGTTGGTTACATCACATTGCGTCTCCTGTGTTGCATTGGTCATTACGTATTCGACGGATAAGAACGATAGAACCGGTTGGCGGTTGCAGTTTTTTTGTGAGATACGTTTCAGCTTGATCAAGCACAGGCTTGCTTGATATCCAGAGCTCCTCAAAATTCGGTGGCAGAAGGCCAATGCGTATTAAAGATGCTGCTAATTGCCTGGTGATCATGCTGATCTACGCTGGTCTCGGCCATTGGCTTCCAACATGGGCAATGGGCATTTTGGAAGGAGCGGAAACCCTGCCCAGTGCTGTGAATATATAAGCGATGAAATCCAACCTAGCACGGATAGACGGCGGGAGTGACTGATATCCCTTCGCATTGAGCAGTATCCAAGTAGCTATTGGTTTCAAAAAGGCTGGTGATCCCTGTTCTAAGCCAATGCCTGCCTGCGAGCTAGATTAGGGCCAAATACTGCATTCGTAATACGTTCGGCGATAATTTGAGAATCGGGCAACTGCATCTGCGATAGGGTCGACTGAATTGTATATGAGTAATTTCAGAAACTTTATAGCAAATGTCACTTTAAAACGGTTTAAAATACAATCAAGAAACAATTTATCACGACAAACTACAGCATGCTTGTGGTAATCATAATATCTGTGGCAAAACTCGGTAAAACCACGCCATCAACATCGTATATATTACTACCCTTCTAATCAACAGTCGATCCATAACACAACCAAGAAACCATGCTATCACAATGATTGGTAATATGCAAAGGAGACAGGGTTTACTGCAGCAGGCCTACAAGGCATGGAAAACGTCCATATGATGAATAGACGTTATGATTCCAGCGCCACGTCACAATGGTCATAATCAGATAATTGAGTAGATCAGGGATTGTTGGATTTTGAGCAGAGTGTTGTCCTACGCTCATGCAAACGCAAAACTAGAAGCTAAAACGGGCGTGATATATTGAGCTTATCTCGCAGCCAAAGACGCATTCCGGTCACAGTATGACGCATTACAACTTCGCTCTCTCAAAGTCAAGCACACAAGCCAATAACTTTCAATCGAAATAATTCACCGCCATTACTCCAATCTTTCTCATACCCACATTATCAAGCCTAGCTTTGTAATTAAGATGTAACGTTTTCGCGGAGACCCGAGATGAACATTTAATACTCGGAAGCGTTAAACGTCTTATCAGAAGGAACAGGCCAAATCGCACTAGTGCACTGGTACTTTTGTAACGCCGAACAGGGGCTAATTTGCCGGATTACGCCGACGAAACCACGGGTCGAAATAGTCTGCTTTGCGCAATAGAACAGTAGTATCTCGCACAGTAACAACCTGTCGGAAGAAATACGAAACGGATAACTTGCACGCTGGGATAACGCGACGTCGAGAATAATAACGCAGCTACTGCGCAGATATGCCGAACCATCGAATATATAACTATACATTGAAATCTTGGCGGCTTGTCACACGTTGTTGTACAATACGCCTCTCGTAACATGTAAAGCTAATTCGCCGCGTATGCATTTGTATATTATGAGTTGGTACGCCATAGCAATGTAACTTTTAAAACTGCAAAGTAACGTAATATTCTTCATGATATCATTACACCTGATGAATGGAGCGGTGCCCCAGTATCATTCACTAAGACTTTATAACAGTATGCGAGTTATACGCAACATTTGAGATATTTTTGTAGCTTTTCGACCATAAAAATTCCATTGCACTTTGTAACAATGTCGAGGGTTGATCTCGATCGCGACAAGCCACCGAGATTTCAATTATCATCTGCGCGTCGTCAGCAGTCGGCTCTACAAATCAATTAACTATACATTGGAATACGAAGTGCCCGTAAATAACAATAACAATCAGTGGTGCGAATACAATAAAAAAAAAGTGTCATGTGAAACACTCAACGCGCGCGACGTGTCGAACCGGCCACTCGAATCGTAACCGAAACCGGAATCACGCCGTCCGCGTGCCGGTACAGCGAAGGGCCTCGCTGCCAAGCGACTTCAGGCCTGCGTGTCCAGATTGGACTTTCGACATCTGCCTCTCAGAGCGCCGCGAGACGGACCGGGTCTCGCCGTAAGAAAGGGTCCGGCGCTTGGGGGCGCGGGCGACTCGGTGCCGCGCGCCTTCAGGGCTTGTGGAATCGCGTGAACCGTTTCGAGTCTTCGTGAACCTGCATCTCCGTCGCTTTGAATTCGTTCAACTCCTTTCTGATCATCGCCTGCGAAATGTTACGATTGTTACCGCTCGTGATGCGTGTCGCGCCCGTATGCACATTGCACAAGACTGCGGTTTTGTAGGCTTTTACCAACTGAAATCTCGGCATACATTGTGAAACGAACGGTCGGAAATAGGGTTGCATTTACAACAAAATTCATTTTAAAACAAAGCCCTTGTTTGAAACACGTCACATTGGATTGGCATCAACAATCGAAAATACAGGGTAAACATAGCTCCTTTGACGAAACATGCTTCCAACCCCTGTCATATACTGACCGTGAATATCTTCAACCAGGTCTACATCGTCATGTAGCATTTTTACGGTCGGCGACCACCATAATCAGAATATTGTACCAATGATCTATATTTACGTACTATAGCTATTTTAAACCGACTATTTCGCGGGTTCCAGCCATCTCATATCGTATACGTTGGCTCTATCGAGTGCTGGTAATCGTCCATAGGCTCATACAACAGATGTTTTTGGGTTTGAACCCCTTAAACGTGTCTATAGCTCTTGATAAGAGACAAGAAAAGTATCTCGAGTACTGAAAAATGTATTCTTACAATAGGATGTTGCGATGGAAAGAAAGATTACCGTGAATTAATCCCGAGACGTAATTATACTCACTTTATCGGCCGGCGTTAGCCTGGTCCAAGGCTTGTCGGCGCGTCTGTCGTAATTCTGAACTTCGTACACTTCCACGTATTCGTGCCAATTCAAAACTTTACGTTCGACCAATTCCTTCACAGTCGGCCGCATCGACAGCTTCCTGGTCAATTGTCGTTTAACCTGCGGACGGAAAGCATGCGATCGTTTCTCATTGTACACAACATGGGGGAGGCTAGTGTCCGAATATGAGAATTATTGGATTAAAGCCACACCCTATGAACAAGTCAGACCGAGGGTACAAGGGCTGTATAAAATCAAGTACTTCATACAGTTTCGAATAGAGAAACGGTCGCGGCCAACCCTATAGCCAATAGACGATAAATCTTCCACGCGGTTCGCTATCACCATCGCCCGTTATCAGTCACGTACTATGAGGAACTGTAATCCTAGTGTAGACTGATAAAGTTCAGTTGGTAGCCTAATGAGAGAAGCTCGAAAACGGTCGAAGGAATCAGCAATCATTACTCGGCTCGTATTTTAAACACGTCTGGTCTGGTACTTTCTTACTTAGCGTTAAACACAAAGGCAAGTCCCCCACAGAGTGATGCATAATTAACCAACTTTGAAAGTGCCTCATAGCGTCGCAAAACACCCAAAACAAAGAAATCAGCAACAGAAGCGCCATTGTTTTAGAGTTCTCCAACAAAACAAACAAACAAATACAGTTCCTATCGACCGGTTGAGGAAACTTTTCGACGAAAATGACAAGACCCTTATAAAATCTCCCATGCATTATTGATTCCCCCGAAATCGCGACACTCACCCTTTCTCTCTCCTGCCTTTTTTCCTCGCCGGTGGAATCGGGCAGGATGTTTCGCTGTTGCAATTCCTCTTTGGTCGGCCTCTGACTCAAGCGCCTAAACAAAGCACGATACATAAACACGGCGCGCCGATACGCGGGCCTTGCTGTAATTGTGCATCGTTTTTTAGAGGTGACCTAACAATTTCATGGGGCAGCCAGTGACTTGAAAATAAATTTCGAAGTTATTTATGAACATGAACAAAGTGCTTATGTCGGTAGAGGTCCTGATACATGGTACATGCACGTACCCGAGTAGAGATTTATGACGTTCCTTCTATTCCATTAACAATGACTATTTTGACTAACTCTGGCGGCACACTGCACATTCGGCACCGCTCGATCACAGAAACATGCATACCGCGTGAGGTTGATTTTGACTTCGTCTTTTTCCACGTCGGTCTTCTGCGGACTTGGAATAATATTGCGGGACTCGAGCTCTTCCCTGGACGCCCGTTCCGCGAGACGCATCGCGAGGGTGTCGCGTCGCGCGACTTTTGACGCAAGGCCCCCAAAACCAGCAGGAGTATCATCTGCAAGGTAAAAAAACTGTCAAAATCCGATATCATCAATAGTGTAAACTTCCGATATCAACGGCCGACAAATAGTATAACATAATGTCCACAGATTCTACGGTAACGCCGTTGTGAGCCACACTCGCTTTGTGACATGATTGATCTGGCGACGCCCTCATAAAATACGCCTTGTCCCGCGTTGCCCTTACATTGACTCCAATATATCACTCATTGTGCCATTGAATTCACCTTTGTTGCTTTTCCCTTTGAACAGATTTTTCAACGATTTAGGAAACGGCATAGACCTCACAACTCTTCTGGCAAAGGTCATTGGTTTTGACAAAGGTCTGGTAAACTGCTCGCCTATACAGTGCTTATTCTTGTATCATAACTGAGAAATGAAATGATTCATTATACATAATTTACATAAAGTAAACGCCACTTGCCTATTTCTCATTATTAAATCGCATTACATTGTCGCCTTTATACAGTGGATGCATTTGAATGCGCCATGATTAAGAATTATGAGCAACAGATACGCGTCAAGTCCGTCGAAACATGATATAACGATCGCGAATTAGGCATGTTCTAATGTTTACCATGCGCGGTGTTTCAATTCATAAGTTGTTCTAAACATCGACTACGACATCAACCACTCCGAATCCCATAAGATTCCCCGCATCGTACGATTATGACGCCGAAACTTGCGTCCCGAGGGACCCGTCAACGCCACAGTCATCAGTCAACAATTGCCAAAATGCGATACACAGCCGTCATAATGATAAACCGCAATGCGGTAGGTGGAAAAACATGGCCACTTTGTGAAGCTTGTAATTAATGCTGTGAATAGGCTGCCGAGTCCAAATCCAATCGATATGCTAAGCAGATTCCGCGCTATGACTGGCACCATTGACGCTTTCGCGCTTGTTAACATAACAATTGGTCGTACATACGCCCAGCATAACCGATGACTACAGTCAAGTAAACGCGATTGTGAGTTCACACGATAGAAACACTGCCACTTTAAAAATCATTTCGCAGCATTATGGCGAACGCAACCCACACTCCACATGATACCTAAAAATGGGCGCCGCCGCCAGCATTACTCGAGACAATTCTTCCAGCACGAGTAAACACTTTCTGCTAGCCAACGGACAATTCGATTGCCCATGCATTGAAAATAGAGCTTTTGAATGCGGCCATCACACAACACTTTACGGGGAAGCAGAACCATAAAAATATCATCTGCGATGCGAATAAATCTGCCCGCAGCGCAAGAAGAGACAACTACTTCCAGCTTGAGTTACACGCCTCACGCTAGCTTATCCAAGAGTTCACAGCCAGTAAGGCGATCGCCGACGCATTGAAAATGCGCTTTGCCACATGAGGCCATCGCACAACATTTTACCGAGAATCTCCCATGGGCCATGGATCTCGACTAAACTGCGAATAAATAAGTGTCCCTGAACTTCTATTTACCAAACCCTTTCGATAGTCAACACTAATTCGATTGCCAACAAACCGCGATATAATAATGACGAAGACCATACTTCCTCGAGACGCTAAACACAAATCTCCAAAATCGCATACCTCAGGTCACGAAATGGAAGAAGCCATCAATATTTAATGCTGAAATCACGCACTGCCTGATGTACCCCGATATTGCGGAGCATACTTTGCCGGAAAAGTTTGCATTTCCGAGAAATGGCCGCGAAGACGATGCCGTGTCACGTTATCGGCAAATCTATTTCGACGTACATGTCATACGCAGCGCGCGTTAAAGACACTCCACAGAATATATTCATTAAGGCGGTAACGCGAGGAATGGCTTGCAATATAGACTTCGTATATCCTACTCGCAAGTCGGAGGTGTTGACCAGTCAAACTATAGTCCCCGATGCTACGCAACTAGAAGTAACGCAGTAAATTTCATTCATAAGTAGAAGTAGCGACTTCAAAGGCATGTTAAAAATACTCCGAGCAGACGCAGAAGGTGAAGTGAATAGAATTTGGCCGATTGGGGCTTTTTTGCGCAGTTGTCATGACGATTTGACTCATAAGTGATGCGAGCCTACCCAAAAACTACTTTTTACTTCACAAAATCATAACGTAAAATGTCGTAACTGCACCGAAACTTGAGCATTATGGGCCGGTGCCGGACCACCGACCAAGGGACTACACGACATTCATGATGCTAGCCGGAAATGTATGAAATTCCAGCTATATATATGCATCGTACTTAAATTAGGATTGAACATTGTCTCCAACTTCGAATATCCTTGGATTTCGATTCAGACCGTGAAATAGATTATCTGCGTCGTGAAGCGGGCGATAAACACGGTTTCATCGCTACATCGAGTCGTAGACGCCAACCCTGTTATATTCCATTGACACTTGACAGATGACTCGGAAGAAAGTTCTACCTATCCCATATTTGCGACAATATTCTTGCGCATATCGACGAGGTCTTATTCCAATTCTAATTTATGCCAAAATTTGTAATGCATTTTTCAAATATATAGAATATCAATATAAAATATTCATTTTACGCGCATATTTTTATTGTAAATGTTTATCATATTGTTTCAATTTAGTTAGGCCAGGATATACAAGAAAGAAAATAAAAACTTTACATAAAGTTAATTTGCTCAAATATGTAAAAAATGGACGCAAGCTAGCTTCGATTCCACAACGAAGATACAGAATAGTCAACACCGAATTCTTTTCAGCACTTAATCAACGTAAAAGCTAAATTGCGACGGACACAGAATCGCCCGCTACAAACTCGCACGGGTTCCAAATCACATCCTCCAGAGTAGAAGCAGGCTCCTTCACACATAGCGCTATTCGCCAATGGCCGCGTATCCCCTACCAGCATTATATACGACCTAGGCATAAAAAGGCGAAATACCGTGCCTGCCTTATCTGTACTGCGTTTCTCAGAATGTTAATTGAGAACGGCAGGTTTACAGATTACGCGCATGCGTGATAGTTCGACGCCCCTCGAATCGCACGCGACTCGAAATGGCGGCCTAAATCTAGAATGATAGCCGCATGGACGCTACTATATATCGTCTCTATGGCTGAAAATAGCGCAGCGGAGCCGATATTCAAACATCAATCTGCCAGTCAGATGCAGCACGAAGACGACATTCCAAGCATCGTGCAGTATGCACAGGTGTTTACGTAATACGTTACGTAACTGAAGTAATTTTGTACAGCGATAAAACTTCAAATCCACAACCTTCCATTCTCATTACTTCTGAAACGTAGACACGCCACGCAACAACTTCTTTTTGCGGATTTCATAACGCCCACGTTTAATCTAGACGTATACACTCAAAAAACGTAATTTTTGTTGAATTTCGTCGAAACATAAACTTTGACGCACCAGCGTAACATCACAAGATCACACAGCAGCATCGTTTTTGACGGCACAAGATATGTCAATAAATACACAGACAGGAATCTATCTATCGCACCTTATCTCTTTATCTATCTGACAAACAGACCATTCACGACAAAACGCTAATCACGACACGTGCAGCAACCTAAAATTCATCACAATGCTCGCTATACAATCACGCAAGCAGGCGCCCATTATCAAGTTCAACGCGAAGCATTCCCCTTGACGCTGCGATCTAATAACGCGACCAAGAGGCGGTCCCACAGCGGTACAATTCCAGTAATCGACTATAACACGCGCTCGGCGTGCACTGCCCGGGATACCAAGAATGCCATCAATGCGGTCGCAATGCCATCGAGGGACATGCCATGTTGTGACGACATGTCACGGATGATCGGGCTGCGAGATAAACATAGCCAGACGCGAATTCGCATCTGTGACTCGTAAACGCCGGAAGCACGCAGTCTGCTTAGAAAGCTGGCATACCACATATTATAAAGTACGTAGGAGACATAAGCTCAGGTTTCATATCAATAACCAGAGATGGTCAGTTACTCGTCAGTTACAAAGTACTTCTACTACTACGACGACTAAGGACGGCAGAAATTTCGCTAGCAAGCGTCATACGCAACAGAGTAATCGACTGGCTGTGAAACGACATGAGCATTATATCTGTTATTCTTGAAAATAAAAATCGATGAACTAATAACTGGCAGTTTGCACCTTAATTTCTCTGCCCCTAGTGGCATTTGCACGCCTCCTTAATCACACGAGCGGGATGATTACCGCGCGAAATAACATAAGGGTATTCCGTATTGACCGTGGGCCCTCATAAGTCAGTAATCTAATTCTAATCAGCAGAATCGTCATCTTAACTTAGATCAATATCTGTTACTAATAACGCCAATTTGCAGTTATCCCAATGGCACCGATGCGGTCCTTTATTTCAATGACAGCGGCATATATCGGCGCAGCACCCATCTCAGATTATTGTGGCGGCAGCAAACGAAATGGATTCCCTACCGCATACCATCAATGACTTTACATCAATGACTTTACCCCGTAAGTACCGATTAACGCCATACCCCAATATCCGCTACGTAAAATCACTACGGAATCACAGCGCTCGTTTTAATGCCTACTGCCTAGCCCTCGCAACGTACAACAATACCGCAGAACGCACGCGACGGATAACGTCATACTTATCCCTACGCCGCTACAAATCCGTAGCCCGCAATCTCCCACATTCAATCCGCGGTAATTCCGAAAGATAGCGATCAATACGTTACCCTGCAGCGAACACGCAACGGAGACGACACCCATTCACGCGTCATTGAAGCAATTTACTCAACGCCCTTCAAAGCCTACGCGGGATCTCTTCCATTGTCGCCCTACGCTAAACGGCTACAGCGGAAGATGACTGACGTCAGACCTGCGCAAATTATGTTACCCAGTCAGTCATGGATACATTGGTATTGGTATTGGCACCAATAACGAGAAAGCCTTTTTTAAAAACATTTTCAACTGCATCGGTTCCAGAGCAAACTGCATCGGCGTACTCTACGAAACTTGACTAGATAATTTTGGGTGCCTAATTGTGCTGGTAATCCATTTCTAATCTAATTTCTGCTTAGTGCTTCTCTAAAAATGCAAGAGGAGACCTATGTATAGCGCGAAACGAACCAAGCTTGGTGTACAGACATTCAACATTCTCATGGTTACACGAAGAGAACTTTGATTTGTTAATTTTTATTCTAATCTAATCCAGTAAATCCGTTAATTTCCTAGATGTCCTAATCTGATCACGGATACTACTACATATGTATAAACTCGACACTCCACTAAGCCTCTTTTTAAAATGGCCAATAATGGCGCGCGAACCGAAATTCGCAAAATAAGGCCAGCGTTAATTCGACACTACCGGTACACGGGCAATCTTCACCTATATCCGCTACCGCGCCAACCCACTATATCATAACATTATCATTGCATTAGCGTTCGAGGCGATACCTCGACATGACTGATTTGCAAGAGACAACAAGGAAACGTCGTACACAGCTTGCATGTTATAAACTGACGACGCATACTTTTCACGTCACAATGGAGAGAAGAATGTGTTGCAAGATTTCAAAATAGAACTTGTATTGGATCGAATGGTGATTCCCAACAGTGAAAAACAATTGCCACGTGATACCATAGTAAATGCTAACACTATTGATAGCGTTGGTATGGTGCGTTCTGTCTGACGCAGAGCGCAATATAGAACTGAATGCCACGAAACAGCAATCGTCCACAGCGTTATTTCCATACGCTACGCATCCACGAAGAGACGGTGTTACTTGCTAGCCCGATATGGTGCTAGACTACTTGCGTATCTCCATTCTTTCCTTTTTTGGAGTTTTCAGGGGAAATTACAATGATTAATTTAACGCGAAACAATAACTTGATATTGTTAATTTATTCGCTAAAAGCTTTTCGACTGACTCTCATCAGCAGCGAACGTCAGTGATAAGGTGAAGCAAATTCGAAATGTAAGAACTATTTTGTCTGTATGACGTAATAATAACAATAACAAACAACTAGTAGACGGGCAAGATACGGTAGTAACGGTACATCAGTCTTGCACAAACTACTGAGTTTTCAAAATGCGCAACCAAAACTAGAACTAACGTCCTATAAAATTACGCAATTAACTAGATTCAATTCCGATTCAACTCATTAATTTTTATTTTATCGAAATCGGCTCGACTTTCCACACAGATTTCGTCATCATCAAGCTGTAATCTCGTCGCCTGGATGACCCGGCCATTGATATGTGTTACAACCCGGACCTATACAACATAGTGACTATATAGATAGTTTTCGGACGGGTACGAGATCAATTATTTCCAAACTAACGCTGAATCTAAGTGGTTGCCTGCATTTGCGAGGATAGCGAGACTGAGAGCTCCCGTCATAAGGAATGGCCTTGCCTTGAAAAGAAATATTATTTTACATCGTACCTTGTCAGAGTAATATATTACAGAAATTAATCACCGATTAATATTAATGGCCGAAATTGGCTGGCTCATTGCTAATCACAACACCGCGTGCGCAATATTATCGATACTGTAATCATAAATGTAAACGTAAAAAACAGCCAATGATTCCTCATGAGCACAAATAGAAGTCATAACAAAACCAGCAGTATAACAGCGTGTACCGATACCCTGCTCTTGCAGTGTTGCCTACAAGAATAGATTCACGGGAAACGCACCGTACCAAGCAAGATATGCATATCACGACAAGAAATATCAGAGATTTTAATTTGGGTGGAATATTACAGAAACACGAGTCCGGTACAATTACGATATCAAGTCGTATTAGCTCTTATCCAGAGACGATCGCGACTTCGTTTAAAACCTGTGAAACCCGGCGAACATCCTCATATCCGCTTCACAAGAACCCTTCGGACGTAAGGCGGGTTATCACCCGAACCCATCTATCAGGGAGTGACCAGAGGTGGTCAATTTAGCCGGCAGTGCTACTCAAGTAGATACTCAATTACAAATAGAAGCAGCCACTTCCAAGACATTTCAAAGTTACATCGAGTGGAAGTCGAAGATGAAGGGCCCGTAAAGAACTGCAATAATTTTGGTCGAGAAGTCACACACTTTTAGAGCTTATTCTGAAGCAGAGGTGGCTATTTTCGATATGGCACAATAAAGCTTCGCGACTTGACTAAAAATGATTAATGACACTACAAATAGCTAGAATTTTCGAAAATATATTCAGTTAACGTGAACATGAGCTATTTCACACTGTTCTTATGACAATTTCGCACACACAAGTGATGCAAACTTAATCTTAAATCTACTAAATCTACGTTCGACTGTTCAAAATACAAATTGTAAATACCGGTAGTAAGCCGTTTGCCTAAAAACTGATCAAATAGAAATAGAAGTAGACCGAAAATATAACCATTGGAGTAAGTATAGAGCAAGAAGGCAAAACCTACTGGAGTACTTCGTCACAGACCACTTCTGGGAGTGACGTCATATCTAAAAGACGCGCTCACGCTGTGCTCGCAACGACCGAAACGTCGCCCCGAAAGTTTACACGACACAGAGCCATCAGGGAATCGCAACAGCTTAGCAGTTTTGATACAACAACGGCGAGTATATCCACAACATCAAACAAAATTAAACACCCCGTACAATTCGTAATGCTTTAAAATAAGCGCGCGCGCCACAAAGAACCGCACTCATCAACGCGAACAAGCCAGTTTCGACAGTGAATAAAATCCCGAGCGGAAAACAACGTAAACATCGCGCTATTTCAGCAAAAACACGGAGCGCGGGGCTTTGGAATCGATACCATCCTCATCAATATTAAGCGCAAGGACGGAGGACACGGATGCCGATTGCCGAATCTAACGCGGATGACAAACTAAATCTGGCCACGAATAGGCTACGGAACATGCTCGATGACGCGATAATGGACAATGCAACAATGCATCGCAATCGCAATAGAAAAACGCTGCATACACGATGAGCTACACTAGTTTGCAACATTCTCGATCAGCGAGTCATATATAAATAACGCGGAGAAACCGCAGACCGCACATATGTGTTTCTACAAAACTGGTATTGCTGCTGTTATAATATTCATGGTGTTTCGATCACAGTGGTCATTTGGTCAAATGGTCATGTACACCCGGCCGATGTTCCTTATTATGATCACCAAATTGTCGCACATAATAGTGTAGTGGTTACAAGGCTCATGATCCCATAAAGAATGAGTAGCGGTGATGGCGGGACTTATCCATAAGTTCGACATACGACCCCACACAGCAATTATAAATACCAGTAGGTGCATCGCGCCATGACGAAATTATACGCCCTTTGCCAACAAGATATATTTTATCAACGATAACTGGTAGTATCGTTGTGATACTTATTTCTCGTCGCGGGAGCTTATAAACCTCGATTGTCAGTCACACTGTGTAGCACCAAGCCTACGCAACGCACGTTTGTGGCATGTCTAAAAAGTAGTGACCGACCTGCGATATCGTATCACAGCGTTATGCTGTGTAGGTTCTCGATTTTGGCAAACCTTGATGACAACAGACCATCTAGTCTAACCGGTTGCGTAATGTTAAGCCCATTTTCGACCCCAATTCACAAAGGACCATTCCTACGTCACAATATATCACAATGATAAGCTACGAGTGATTGAGCAGTTGAGCACGCATCTGGGCAGATTGATAATCCCGGGTTATAAATGTAAACCGGATTTTCATTGTATTTCCGAATTTCTTTTTGCGAAATCAGATTAGGACATAGACTGATAGATCAACACCGAACAGTGTAAGCGTTATAACAAATTGCGCAAACCCGTCGCAAATTGTTCCGCGCGCTAAACCTAAAACCGGATACGGGATCTAGAACCGGACACACTTACTTCCGGATCTGAAGTTAAAATCTGCCTCAGAAATATGGATCGCAATTCCGTTCATCCGCGCTGAGGAATGCGAGGCCGCAGCAAATCTCGCGTATTACGAAATAGATATCCCGCCAATTCAACACCTTACCCTAATACCCAATCAATCACGTTCTCAAGCTAATCGCGAATTTCATTGTCGAAACACGGATCTGCAGTCACGAGAATATAATCTAATCTAGATTGTAAATGGACCGCAATAATTGTGCGGTGCGCGACACGTAACAAGACATATCACTACGTAAGCACACACACACCGAAAGCATAGTCATCTGGCCTGTAAAACGAACCTATTATCGACATAGGGCAGGGGCGGGCAACTTCTCCAGTCGGCGGGCCGGATAAGTACTTGGCGGGCCGGATTGCTGAATGGATACATTATCCGCCCATACATCCTCATATACAAGGAATAAATCGTATTTGATTATTGTATGTTTAACGACAGCAATGTCACTTCAAAGCCATTTCTCGCCGATAAATGCCCAAGACAATGTGGATTTGAGAACAGCATTGTCACACAGGCGCCGCTACGTCTGCTTCTCTCTGATCAATTAACACGCGGTGCAATCCTTGTTTGAGATTTCAAGGCGTTCGTTAAGCCCGGTACCCCAAATTAACCACGATACTAATTCATTGGGTTTGAGTACATCGTAAATGCCGATGTTGCAAGTCTCGCTTCGACGAACTTACGCGTAAGCTCCACTCTTGCACTAGCGCACACACGTAGTCACTAATACTTGAAGTTAAGCAAGAAGTGGGGAATCTCGGCGGACTTGGGCCGCGAGCCACATTATGATATAAAACGGGAAACTGTCCGCGGGCCGAACAGGATCCCGTCGCCCCTGACATAGGGGGTCAAAATAGTCAGCATTGATACTGACCCAGGTGATGCCAAAGTAGTTTTAAAAAGAAGATTTGGACGAGGGATGCTTTAAAAATGTCCAAGACGAATCTATGCAACTGACGGAAAATGACTAATATAGGGCAAGTTTTTGTTGCAGTCAAATCCGTGAAAAGTTGCACTT
This sequence comes from Botryllus schlosseri, assembly GCF_051294905.1. Taxonomy (NCBI): domain Eukaryota; kingdom Metazoa; phylum Chordata; class Ascidiacea; order Stolidobranchia; family Styelidae; genus Botryllus; species Botryllus schlosseri. The sequence goes on along the minus strand of NC_137245.1, from coordinate 16,893,526 downwards.
ATTTTTCACGAAAGTTGCATTTATGGACAAGTTCCTGGAAATTATTAGGGTTTGAGATACTCGAATCGATCTGTATCCGAAGCACTGCGGCAAAACTCAGTGTCGGCGACTTCAACAAAATCAATCGCTTGGAAAAATTGACGCAGTGGAAATATAATTTTCGGTGGTCTAGCCTGAATGCACGTCTAATCAAAAAGGACCTCAAATTTAAACGACAGTGAAATTAGTTTCACGAAAACTAAAAAAATTGCAAAAAGTTTTGTGAAAAATCGTAAAAGTTGCAAAAAGTTGCATGAAGAAAATGGAGAAAAGTTGCGATATAAGATTCCTCCAAACAGCTCAAAATACCATACTACGAAACTTCCGAGTATTTAGGAAGCTGACGCAAGCTGTAAAAAAAGTTGCAAAAAGTTGCCCCACGAATGCCTGAAAAACGCAAACGCAAAGTCTCAACCACCAGTCCATGGCAAGTTTCCTGCCATGTATTAGATGTATTAGAATTCTAAATGTCAATTCCAAAATGAAAGAAGTTGGGCCCTTGTCCATTAATTAGAGATATAAAACACGAGTCTGGAACGTGCCTTTCTGTACGTTGTCGCAATGGGGGGTTTATGGTCTACTTTTGGGCATGTCTTACAATGGTGCGAGTGTTAAAAAGTAGCCTACAACACGTTTTGGACAAATTTTATGTGATAACTGCAGAGACTATTAAACAAACTTTGTTAAATTCCGACACTTGGCAGTGTAATAGAGGTTACAGCAAGTAGCAAAGTCGCAATTCTTTTAAAAGATATCGGACAACCACAGTCAGATTAGCAGCCTTTGACAGAACGTAACGAGCTGCGCCTTGCGGAAACTTCAATAGAGCCATCAACAGATGTCTAGTATCAAAACACACATCATTAAATGAAGTTTCCCGCATTACATTTACGTTGTATGTATTTCTCGTAATTAACTTGGAGGAAATTTTGGTTCACCGGCCCGCAACGTTTGTTTAAAAGTTCTACAGGTCCGGCAGGTCAGAATGGTTCAGAATCACCAGTCTACAGGAGGGTTGTAATGACTCGAGACGCGATTTTCGGATGACTCGAGTCATTTTCTCAAAATACGGAAATGACTCGACTCGAGTCAATCAATGTATTGACTCGACTTGGACTCGAGGCATTGCGCATAACTCGGACTAAGTCGTGTGACTCGAGACTAAGACGGCCGAGACCGACATCTCATTGTAATTTCGAAGAATAGTAACATAACCGCACTGTTGGTATTTCGCCTAATGGTACTGGTACTTGAAAATGCGACCAGAAACTGTTAAAAGTGAATAAAATTAGTGTACTTTAAATTCAAACCATTCGATATTCCCAAACAGAGTTATAAATAGTGGTTTTAACAAGACTTTAACTCAAAATGAGCAGTCAATACAATGACTTGGACTCGGGACTCGACCCTCTGCTCGCTGACTTGGACTCGGACTTGACTAGGTGTGAATTAAAAAGGATTTGACTTGACTCGAGTCAAAACTATAAAAGTGAGATTAACTTGTGATTCGGAGCCTTGCGACTTGGTTGCAACCCTGGTCAACAGTAATAACCACTCCGGTAAATGGTGGAAGTTCGAAAAACCTACTTCTGTACTCTGAAAAAGTAGAAGTGCTGCCTTACTGAACCTGAACACTTCTTGTTGTTGTTGTTTGTGATATTCATGGTGTTTTTCGACTACAATGTTCATTTACAGCAGGCAGATATCCTTTATGATTCTGTACCTGACGACAAGGGGTAGATCTATTATTCGCTTGGCTTCCTCAACATAGAATGATGCAGTGACTTGTGATGACGTCATCAGCACAGTGACGTAGCGAATCGCATTCAAATTCACAGGCAAATCTTATCAAGCCGGATAACAAAGATTCGCGATTGCCTCGTCACATAATCCCAAGACGTAATGAACAAAAATTTCGGAAAAATCATGAAAGCGAGCCGCAGCATGGCGATTACCTTCGTCATCATCGTCGTCGTCATGGTGACCTCGACGGGGGTCGCTCTCGTCGTCAGATCGATACAAAATCGGCCCAGAATCCGAGTCCGAGTCGGAATAGTATTGGGTCGCGGGCGGTGGCGGAGGATTGGATTTATGTTGTAAGTACCTGTAAGTGTAATGGCGGCGATGAGAATAGGAGGTCAAAGGAGCCATCGTCGGTAACTTGTTCCACTTGAGTATGCAGTGCAAGCAGGCAAAAAGCTATTTGAGAACTCTGAAAAGTTGTAGTCGGGTAGTAATGACTCGAGTCATGATTTTTTGGTGACTCGTCTCGAGTCAATTAGTGTATTGACTCGATTTGTACTTGGTCATTGCGTAATGCGCACGACTCCAGACTAGGACGGCCCAGACAGACATTTCATTGTAACTTCGAAGAATAGTAAAGTCACCACACGATTGTTATTTCGTCTATCAGTCCTGATACTTGGAAAATAGGGCCAGAAACTGTTAGGACTGAGGAATATTACGATATTATGAATGCGGGCCATTCTATATCACTTGAGCAGAGTTGAAAAAAGTGGGTTGAACTCAAAACTGAACAGTGAACAATACGACGCGGACTCGACCCTCTACTCACTGACTTGACTCGGTGGTGAATTGAAAATGAAACGAATTGAGTCAAAACTATAAAGGTGAGATTGACTTGTGACTCGGACCTTGTGACATGGTCACAACCCTGGTATTGGGCATGCCTACTGGAACCAGTAGCGCGGGTAGTGCTTTTAGCCTTAACTTCCACTAGTATTTCAACGGTATTGTCATGCTCAAAAGTATTTACTGTTTACCTCAAGTTCAAGTTTACCGAGTATCTACGGGCATACGACACTTGGACATGTGGATTTAAGTTGGGGTTAGGGTTAGTTTGGGGTTATGAAGTCAGTTGCTCGTTTTCCATTGTGTCGCATGCTCAAAAAATTTTTGGCAACCACGTATAAATAGCATTTGAATAGATTTGCACCAATTTTTATGGGTAAAATGCAGGGTTGTAATGACTCAAGTCCGACTCTAGTCACGTTTTTCAAATGACTCGACTTGACTCGAGTCATTTTCTCTAAATACGGAAATGGCTCGACTCGAGTCAATACACAAATTGCGCATGACTCGAACCAAGTCACAGGCCTATGACTCGAGACTCAGACGGCCAAGACCGACGTTTCATTGTAATTTCGAGGAATAGTAAAGTAATCACACTATTGGGATTTCGTCTGTTGGTACTGGTACTTGAAAATGCGTCCAGAAACTGCTAAAAATGACGAAAATCAGTATATTATAAATGCGAACCATTCGATATCACCAAACAGAGTTATAAAAAGTGGATTTAACAAGCCTTTAACTGGAAACTGGGCAGTCAACACAATGACTTGGACTCGACTCCAGTCACAATACCATGACTCGGGCTCGGCCCTCTGCTCGCTGACTTGGACTTGACTCGGTGGTGAATTGAAAATGACTCGACTTGACTCGAGTCAAAACTATAGACTGTGATTGACTTGTGACTCGGAGCCTTGTGACTTGGTTACAACCCTGGTAAAATGTACCGGATGGGGCTTTAAGTTATGGTTTGGGAAAGGTTTATTTCGGGGTTACGTTTAAGACTAAGGTTAATTGTGTGGTTCTAAAGTCACATGTTCACTGTTCAGGTGTCACATGCCCTATTGTCGGCCAAAACATACCCGCTTTGACTACTATCTGCAACCCAATGAGAGAGAGAGAGAAAGTCAATGCAACAAAACCAACTCACGGAGGAATGTTCATCTGCGTCGATCGCTGTATAATCTCTGCGCTGCCCGCGAATCTAATGTTATCACCGGCGCCGTCTTGAGGATCTGAAAACCACGACATCGATCAATAGCCCCGATGAAACGCATGACCAAGCTTACTTTCGGCCGGCCGGGGGTGGTGTACAGGGGGTTTATTCGTCTGTGGTGGGGGCGGCGGCGGCTTCGCGGAAATATGTAATTGTTGCTTCAATTGTTCGGTGATCTGGAAAGTAAGGAAAATCGGATTAGCACAATTCAGATGCAGATTTCATATAGGCATCAAGATGATTCTCTGTTATAGTACCACATATTTTCTTCATAGCCAGCTTCAATCATCATATATTTGCGTTATCATCAAGATTTAATTATATATGCTACAATATCTTAAATATACCTCGCAGTACTCATTGAATTGTCATATATTCCCTCTTCGGTGTTGGGCTATATCTTTTACGCGCACGATACAGAACCAATTACTCTGAATCTCTGATCATCAGATCACTTCGTCACAGCATGATCTCGCAATTACTCAACTATTTAATGAACATGCATCCCTGCTGATCTATATATTGTATATCATAATTCATTCGTTAAATGCATATTGCGTACTGCTTCCGGTCAATCTTTTCAGGTCGAAGATTTGTATTCTATGTCTCAATTTTTTGCAATGATAAATACATTTTGTCAAATAGACGCTAGTGCCAGCAATGTGCGCGGGCACTCAGCAGCAAAGCAATGCCTTTTTGTGATACTACAGCACAGGGGTCTATGATATGATGACGGCAAGGAAAAGTTTTGTGACAAAGCACCAACATTGAATGGCTTGCGGCCAGCGAAACGGATTTCCAATTTAGCTTGGTCCAATGGGTATGAGAAGGGCCAAAATAACACTATTATCGTAAAAATACGCACATGTTGACTTAACACTTGAATATCTTGACAGAATTTATTCGATGACCCAAGGTTTTTTCGTGCAATTCGCGTGATTTGCCTTCATGCATTCATCATTGTTTTGTGTGGTCTGACAAAGTTTCTTGTCGAGACAACAGCCAAGCTAATAGAGGGAGCTAACTTGGCAGTCCATCTGTTGCACAGAAAAATTCCTCTGCATATAGCTTGACCAGATGTTGAGAAGGGCTATCCAGATTTACGCATGACAAACACTGAATGGCAGTGACATTGTAGCGATATTTATGCCATTGCCAGTGCCACAACCCCCAGACAACATAGTCCACACGTTACCGTCAGAAGTAGTTTTTAAATCACATTTCTCGGTAGTATTACTGGCATTTCATGAGTGCTAGAATCTAAGATTCTTGCATCATAATTTCCAAATGTGTTGTGAGATATCAGCAATCATATGCGTGGGAGGCTGGGATACATACATCGTCTCCAGACTCATTTCCACTCAAGTCTTGTAGTTTAGGCTAATTTGGAGAATGCTACTTGACTTAACCAAAGGGATATCATGCAAATCAAGACATTTCGTACCTGATCTTTACTTGGTTTTGGTGGCGGCTTTGGCGGTGGTCCCTTGGCGCCGTTAGAACTGCTAGCGGAGATATTATCAGGCTGCACAATGAGCAACGATGTCAGATAATACGTCATGACACAAAGGACAAGAACACAAAATACGAAATAGGGTTACATCGATCGAAAGTTTGAAGGTTAAAGGTTGAAGCGCGCGTGTCCCAGGCAGGCGCGTGGTGGGTGTTTGTGCCAGAATATTTTTCCATTTCCAAGGTGGCTCAAGGCGCGAGATAACTGTTAGTGTGCATTTTCATTTCATGATTGTGCAATAACAAGTATCAAAATCAAAAGTATGACATAACGGCGTAGCACTACAGAGTCAAGTAATCCCAGGCAAGTCAGTAACAACTAAACGCTGAAAACAATTCGCAATCGACTACTCATAGATATATTAATCACAAATGACGATGATGCAAGTGCCACAACATTGAGTGTCCGAGAAAAACTAGCTTAAAGCGGATAATTGTACGGTAATGACTAGGGCAAGTTTTTGCAACTTTTGCAACTTTTTTTACAGCTTCCGGCAGCTTCCTAAATACTCGTAAGATATTTAGAATGATGTTTTAAGCTGTTTGAAGGAATCTTATAGTGCAACTTTTGTCCATTTTTTTCATTGAACATTTTGCAACTTTTTCGATTTTTCATGAAAGTATTTTCGATTTTGGTGAAATACACGGCCAAATACGACTGAAACACCGTAAATCAGCACCGAAATAACGCTTTTACGGGTATTTCGGGAGCTGAGCCGGAAAATTGACCTTTTTTTTTAGTCAACCGAGCTAAATCTGGTCAAAATGCAACTTCTGCAACTTTTCAACTTTTTTCAAAAATAAATGCGACTTTCCACGAATTTAACTGCAACAAAAACTTGCCCTAGTAATGAGACATAGACAAGAAGTGATATACCGTGCGTTCACGCCGCCCAGCAAGTCAACCCCTTACCACTGAAACCCTTTTGGCGGGTCGAGGCTTCGTGACTTTAGGCTCCGTATCGCTAGCTTCGTCATCGGCGTAGCGTAGATTCGCGCCCCGTGCCACATACGACGACTCAGAATTCGATCGAGCCCCACGCAATTCCTGCTCTTTTTGGCTGCAGAGAAATAAAATAGACTTGGGACCCTGCAGTTTGCATCGGTTCCATGATTACTGTGAAGCAAAGTTACAGAGGGTAGCAAATATCTGACATATGAGATATATGGCTTATGGCCGGGGTGGGCAAAGTCTTTAGCTTGTGGGTCGCATTTAATCCAATCGAGTGCCGTACTATCTAAAATTGGGATAAGCAAATATTCAATATTGTTGTTTGATTATATAGTGACCGACAACATGGAATATTATATATGTATTGTATATTCAAAACAACCAAATATCGATTTGATAAAAACGTGAATGCATCCGAAACATGACATAAAACTCCTACACATACAAAAAACGAATCTCTCTAACACGCTCGCGAACGGTTTTTTCCAAGTCGGCTACTGCACTAAATCCACAAATTTGTAAGCAGTCACTTACCATTAACCACGAAAGATTTATGACCCATCGACCAAATCAACCTTTTAAAACTAATTACTCGAAAACGTTTCACACACATTTGATTTCTACTTACACTTGAAGAAGTAGTTGGTCTTGGAAATTAGTACTTCTCTTTGAGTACCAACGCCGAATACTTTGAATATCTGTTTTCTACACACCAGTTCTATTGCAACTATATGTAGGATTTCACGAGACTGCTTCTAAAGCAGGGGTTCTAAAACTAGGGTAATTTTCGGCGGTACGCGAGCAGCTTCATTTTTCTGGCACCTAAGACAGTTTTCAGCGACAGGTTTTTAACGTCAGTTACCAAATGCAGCCTCCTGCTCCAGCTCATCTAGATCTACGCAACTGCAGTGAATTTCTGTGTTTCAACTGCTGCGGTGATGAGAGTTACTACTTAGCAAACCGTAGATCTCGGATTAGCTAGCTGTTGGACCCAGTGTCATCTGCTTACTATGCAGGCTACTGGATTGGCACTATAGTTTATGGGACTGGTCTAGTATGGCAAAGCCTTATCTAGCAGTGTCAAAATGTGTATAGAGTCCTTCACTCTTCCCCTACACTCACAGTCGTGACTTGTGGGCGATGTTTTTCAAGCATATGCATTGTGAATTGTGTTTGATGGACAACAAATTTCGTTCCAGATCTCCCGTTGAAAGTAATTTCCTTTCCAAAACCAGAATAGATCAACTCACAGCATTCCGGTAGCATCAAGCTCGTCAATTGCAGTGAAATGTTTGAAAGTGTAAGGACATAGTTTGCCGTGTTTTGTCTTTCGATTGCGCACACTTAGTGCGGCATAATTTTCAAGGGGTACGAAAGGGTATGCAGTCAAAATAAGTGTTGAGAACCCAGTTCTAAAGCAACATGGACTGATCGTCTTGACAACCACGTCTGATGACGGTTCGCAATTCAACAGTTCAATTCAATAGTAGAAATTAACACAATAAATTGCCTACATCACGAGCCGGCAGACAATTAAGCTTTCATCATTAGCGACTCAAGCCGTTATTAGCGCCCACTTAAGATCTCATTACAGCTGCTTCGCTTAAAGGAGTGACCGTGTAATGGCCAAAGGAAGGCTTGATTTGTTGCAGCGCACACAAACAGTAGCCTCAATAACCAGAGATCTGTTGATTTTGAACGTTACAAGTTGGCATATAGGAAGAGCAATAACAGAGCCTTCACTTCACCATCAAATGTTGTTCACCAAATCAGTTATTTACAAATTTTTATACGGTATTTATATCATACGAGTGAGTGTATGTTAGGGCTGACACGATATTCCCATCATTAAAGCCTCGGAATAACGGCAGGAGGTTACTCACTATCGGAAAACAAGTTGTCATATATGAGGTCACATATATTTACAGAGCATCGACCCTACAATGGCCACAAAGCACACCGAAATAGTCACTGTAAAGAAATATGAAATTATTTAGGATGACGTGTGACTCACCTCGTTTTCCTTGTGGCCGCAAAAAAGATACGCATTTGAACTTTTAAAGTCATTATGGCTATCACGAGGCGATAATAGTTGATAATCAACCGCTCAAATCGACTATAGTTGATAATCAACTGATCAAATCGACTCTTAAGCTTAATCCTGGACTCGGAATCGAATAACACACGTAGGCCTACTCGATTTTGGCCAGACATAGTAAGTAGGCCTATACTCCGACGATCTGCCATTAGTGTACAATAGAGCTCTTCAAAAATGACTTTTTTTCTCAAATCGTACTGGCTGCTTGATAAAATTGTTAGGTTACTTAATTTAAGCCTACACACAAAATTTGGTTCAATTCCAGCCAGTAACTGCTTTGCTACAGGAGAAGAAAGTTTCTATTTATTATGTAAAAATGAATAATGAAAAATTTGAAAATTTTTTGTTCACCTCATCCAAGTGTTAGGCTGTTTATAGCAACGATGTTCACCAAATTTGGTTCAATTCCAACCAGTGGAAGCGGAGTTATTGCCGTCGAAAAATTTGAATAAAATAGTATTTACGGTTACCGATTCTTTGTTTATTTATTATAAGTGTGCTCACCGTAAATACTATTTTATTCGAATCCAAAATTTTTCGAAGGCAATAACTCCACTTCCGCTGGTTGGAATTGAGTCAAATTTGGTGAACATCGTTTCTATAGACAACTTCAAACTTTGATGGGGTGAGCAGAAAATTTTGAAATTTTTTAATACTAAGTATTATATAATAAATAGAAACTTTCTTCTCCTGTAGCAATGCGGCTACTGGTTGGAATTGAACCAAATTTGGTATGTAGGCTTAAATTAGCTAACCTAACACTTTTATCCAGTAGCCAGTACAATTCGAGAAAAAAATTCATTTTTGAACACCCCTACTGACCACCTCTGCATAGCCTACCTTAGCGGTAAATAGGAATGTAAAATTAGGGAACACAGAGCGCCTTGGGTAAAACGGTACCTCCGTTACTTACGCTGTCTTCATGTTTGGCTGGTGCGGTGTCATAGCGGGCAGCGTGGCGGACCGGTTTTTGTCGTCATGCGGCGACTTCGGTGCCGCATCGCTGCTCTGTCTCGAGTGTCCGCCGTTGGCACGAAAGCCGACGACCGCATTCGACAAGTCCTGCGATAACCTGGACGCTAGACCGGGTGACAACACGGACGCGGTCGTGTGCGACATGACATGGTGCACGTGGTCCTCGTTCGACTCATCTTCTTCGACAGGAGGGGGTGGGGGTTTGGACGGTAGAGGCTCCGGGCGCGTCCTCGGTTTCGGCTGGGGTTTGGGGGCGTTTGGATCGTTACTGACCCGCTTCACCCCGAACACCATCGGGCCGCCTTTGGTCCCGCCCGAAACCACGGCCATGCCGGTGTGCTGACCTTTGACCTGCGCATTCGGCATGGGCACCGGGTTACTGCCAGTCGCGACCTGGTAGGAGAGTCTGTTTCCGACAGGTCGGTGAGTCCGGTCTTGGGAAGACTGCGACGCGTCCGAGGGGGACTTCTTGTGGGAGTAGTCCACGTGGGGAGGTTGCACCACTTGAGAGGGGTGTGACCGGTTTTGGCGGCGGTCATCGGGCCTCCTGTCCTGTCCTACTGAAAAAAGATCGCGAACAAAGCCTGGTTCAATGTCTAACGATGGACAGAAAATGGGAGTGAACCTTTCTGTTGACGCATTTCCGCATGACTGACTTCAGTTTAGATCAGGGGTTCTAAAATGGGGTTCGTGGACTAGTCGTAAGGTAGGGGTCTCAAACACACCGCCCGTGACACCGCCCTTGACACTATTTAGTGCGTCCCACATAGGAAACAAGTGCAATAGCCATTTTTGTGTCGGGCCCCATTAGCTGCACAATGGAATGCCATTCTGTAAAGTCTAAGGGCTAATAATAATAATAATATGAATAATATGACCACAAAGACGCATTTATGACAAGGCAGTGGTATATTGATTTTTTTGGGTTGAGACCCCCATTACTAATATATCTTGCTACCCTCAACCAAATTCTGTTCTAGAAAGCAAGCTGCCAAGTCAAGTCAATAATTCAGAACGACACAATGGCAATCTCAATCTTATCTCAACCGAAACATGATGAAAAGGGTCACATATTTCACGATAAAAATTAACGATAGGTCAGAAGTCAATGATCACGACTCGCGACCCAGCAAAACCTTCCCACGTCCCATAGGCTGGCAACCGCTACAATATGACAATTCGTTATTCTAAATCTTAGATTGGATCGATGACTTGACGGAAATCAATCTTTTCGAAGTGATGTTATGCAATAGATATATTCTGTTTACACGTAAATGCAAAGAATGCTGTCAGAATTTGCATAGGTAAAAGATTGAAATACAAAAGGCTGACACTTTTCAGCTAGTGGCCTGTGTCTGTTGTGATAACTTACATATTACAAAATTAATCATGCAGGAACAAAACATTCCAACATTCTTGGTGATAAATGATTAAAAATAGACGTAAAATGAAATTCGATCATTTTAACTTGAGAACAAGTTTTACATTCAACCACGACAGAGGCTCTATTGCAATACTAAGGTATTTAAATCATATTGATGGTGTCTGTAAACCTAACTAGGAATAAGTCCAGATATAATCCTCACTCAAGTATGAAAGAATTTCTCCAATATTTGAATCATTTTTGCCATGGAATGCAATGGGAAACATATGTCTGGGAAATTGTACATTGGATCAGTAATCAGAATATTATAGCAATAGGTCAACACAAAATATAATTTTGTGATCGTTATTCTGGCAACAAATAGCACGGTACTAGTAAACAGTATGGCATACTGTTAAGGTCATGAAATGAACAATGTCAGAGTATTTAGGACAAGATTGCGTTTTTGATATATCTGAATACCCCATATTATATATTTGTGGACTAAATGAATGGAAAGGGGTAGTCTGTAAAATAGCCAGTTCCACCACAGATGCTCGGATACAAGGCAGTCGTATGCCCATCTAGACCTATATAACAGGTGTCGACAACCTGTGCAACAAAGCAACACAATCATAGTATTAAGAAGATGTGTAAACATATGTGTATGCCTATCTTGGACTTGGTAAACATTGAGTTGGAAAATCAAAATCTAAATAATTTCACATTCCCAACGGGCTTCCAAAGCTGAAGTACGGTATTTCTAGTGATCAATGGTGGAGTGGATCAAATTATGTTTGTTGAAATGCAAATTTCTAGCAGCATCCCCAGTAGCGCATAGACTCTTATCACTTGAAAACATGTCCTAAGCATTGGTTCATCTCAGATTTAAAATTTACGCTATCATATCGCTCTTTGTACAATATGACTTTTCCAGCACAAGTTTCACAGATCAAATTTATATCACCGAAATCCTTTTGATCAATTCTTTAACAATGCAGTTTCAAGGTACTTTATAACGGCTTCCACTCCTGTTGTCCACGCATTAGCCGAAGTTTATACGAACCATATGACGTAAAATCGAACACGCTAGTTCAAAATCTGGGAGAGGAAGTTTGTAGTGTACACAAAATACTATGTGTCTCACAGTAACATATTTTTATTTGATTTGGGAAAATGAAATCAGTACGTTTCCTTTGTGACTACACCAATATGAGGTCACCCTCAAACTGTGTCATTAACCATTACTCACAAACAATAGTCATCCTAACTAGAGCGCAGAGCGCAAGTCTTACCCGATTCCCAATATGGAATTTATACATACCGGACAGTAAGGTGGACTAAGAATAGAACTATTTCCACAAAGTAGCGAGATGAAGTCATGACTACAAAATACGCTGGCAAAAAATTTCAGGGTGCATTGTGGGTACCAGAATTTGTAGAGCATAATCCGCCTCTCATCAGAATCATGCTATACAATGAAATAAAACCTACCGCACTTCTCACACATACAATAATGTTGCATGTCATTTATTGAAATGTGTATAGTAAGTATACACTATACAAGGTTCTTTCCAATCCTCTACTAGTTGCTGATGATTACCCCTGACGAGTGTCAGCCAAAAATATTTGGGTTCATTTCAATATGAATATAGTATTCAATTGGATATTGAAGTTCTGCACCTGCAAGAAGCTCTTCGATGCTGTATGTATGTATGAAACGCAAATTGATTTCGGCTTTTCTGCACCAGAATATTAAAAGGAGGACAATTTATAAGAATATGAGTCAAAGAGACGTTTTGGAGTACAGAACCTCATAATACATTTGAATAATATATTCATATTTATTCCCCTGGCTTTTCGGAGTCAATATAATCCTACGCCTAAGATTCCTTGCGATAGGAAAATACTGCATATGTAACACCATCTCTACCATAGAACTAAATTTTACAAGAAAAATTCTCTCAAGCACATATTATATTTTCAGGCGGAGAGTCGAAACTGCATGTGCACCAGACACCGCTAACGGCACAAACTAAAACCAGGTCAAATGATGTAGAATCTCACCATGATGATGATTGGATTTTGGCGCTGAGGAATGCGACGCAGAGTTTTCGTCGCTTGTATTGTGATTTTGCACTACTAGAGTGTACTGGTCTCCGCTCAGGGATTTTTTATGCTTTTTATCAATTGCTTCGTTTTCAGGCACTGTAAGATGAATGGGTTCGCGGATTAAAACGAAAAAATCGATGTGGTCTACAGGTAATATTCACTCAGTTCGAAATTGCTTTCGATGAACTACGAAGGAACTATTTTGTAAATCGATGAACTTTGCAGCCATGATACCTCGCATGTAATCTTCATTTCTTGATCAAGTTCACTAGAGTTACGAGAGAGCAGAGCTCTATCAATCCGCAACACTTACCCAATTCAAATAAACCGTCTGAAGGACAGTCAATGTGAACATTTTCATTTTATGTATAGAATAAACAGCAGATTAAAACGACAAAAGCACCTAATTTCTCGGTATTGATACCGTAAATACATAAAGTCAATCATTCATCAGAGTCTGGGTAGTACAATATAGTTGATATATTCTATTATTTTTCGGTAATTGGGCTACAGAAGAAAACTAGCTGTACCTCAAAATAGAAAAAATATGGGAGTTGGACATACCTGTTTCACAAGTTGGGTCAACAAGAACTCCCCGTTTGATCAGATCTTCCCTTGCACTACGCACTGAAATCTTCCTTTCCAAAGCTGCGAAGAAGAATTTTCAATTCTTTATGTAAATTTAGAAATACAGAAACAGTGCAAAACTTGTACTATGACTGAACGTAACATCCTACCCAGAAAATTACAGACCAAAATCCGAAGTGTCTGAAAATTATCTGTCATCAAATGCATTTAGAATGCTACTTCCTATAATTCTCACATTAGGCCCTACTCCAACGCAACATGATTATCACATTTCAAGGCCAATTTTACAAAGCAGAGCCCAAGATCTAATACGTGTAGAATCATCGATCAATGACGCCGACAAGGTAGGCCTACATCGCCACCCAAGAGCAGGGGAAAATTCAGTCCCACTAAATTCCAGTGAACTAAACGGACCCGGGCTCACTCCGACACCGACATTTATAAACACGTAATTGATTATAATATATTCCTATTTTCACAAAAAGAACATTGGAGCAGTTTGGGGCTGTGTCCTCATCACTATTCGAATATGCATATTATGACGCTGATGCAGTTTCGTAATTGGGCAGAGAAAAATTCTTTTCAACACCAAGTCGCCCTGTACCTTGACTATCACAAATCTCAATATGTTTAAACCACAAAATGATAGAAGAAAATTTCCTGGCAGGGTTAAATTAGTCTTATTCTTAACTTGGATATTGCTCTCGACAACCTTCTCCATAACAATGATGGCCAAGTACTACAGTTTATCAAATGCAAACCGGATCCAATACCCCATGCTGTCTCAACCTTATCAGTATCAGAGACTATAACAACAACTACAATACTGCATTGCATACATCAAACGATCAAATGGATTGTTCACTTGCGGTCATCCATGTCTTTCCACAACAATAATGGAATATTACAGACACTTCAGAGGTGTATGAGATGTCAATTTTGCCAGAAGTAGATATTGCGGTATGCCACTAACTATATTCAAATTTTAAGGGAAACTACACAACATATCAAATCGCTCTAATCGGAATATGAATGAACCAGGACTGTGAGTAGCGCTGTCAAAAACCAACTAGTAAAGGGATTTAGTTTCAATACATGCTTTTACATCAAGACGTATTCTATGCACGCTTAATTATAAAAAACATCCTAGGGCTACTATCTATACACCTGGCATATCACCACAATGTGAAGTATACCAAAATCAGTTTAGTCAAGGAAATTGTTATATATCTCTGAATATAGTGTACTTGGTACACTATGTTGAAGCAACTGCGCCTAATAACGCGAGTATGTGGGCTTACCGAGGTGTTAATCGAAGGCCTTAGCTATCAATCATGGGGCTCGGTAATGAGCTTTTACTTCCAATATGTAGCTGTGTAATTATTTAAATGAAAGCGGCCCTTAATTTACACCACAATCGTGCGGGTTCAGCTGAGCCTACCTCACACTCTGCCATTCTTGGGAACTGCATTCAATATAAGCATGAGCAATCAACATACGCAGCGTTAAAAATTCTAGTTCCATGCGTTAATAGATTGAAATTATGTTAATCATAAAACTGGCATTATATTTATATTGAAATATACCCGAATATCAACACTTGTATGTCGTATCACCAAATACGACTGTCAATAAAGAAAATTCTTTTCAATTCTCCGCTAGTTGCTGAGCGACGGGTTTCTTGCAATATATTGCATATAGTAGTTCTGTATCTGTAAAATGGCCTTCTATAGAAGCCACTATCCTTTACTCACAATCACCTTTGAAGCACAAGATAGCCCACCAATTCGATTTACCATAACCACCGTGATGTAATAGGGTAAACTCTTACTGGTGGCAGCCTTTTTGAAATTTTCACTTTTTTTCTTCCTCTTCCATTTCCAAGGCCGGAAAATCTTCCCCCAGTTTGACTGCGCTTTACTTTTCTTGGACGACATCACAGCTTCGTTCTGTTGCTGGTCGCTCTTATCGGTGGCGTTACTAGAAGTTTCTTCTACAATGTAACAAAACTGGTGTAGATTACAATTATTTTCCTCACACTTAGTTTCAAGATTAAAACACAGGGAATCAAAGTTGGAAGAGATGGACACAACCATTGACGTCAAACGTTCATTTCATAGCTCACTCTTATATCATACAGCATCGGCTCAATAATACTTTCATCAGCCACAATATATTGACATAGGAAACAGAATTGCTTTTCAAGTTAATGGAATAATCCTGTTCTTTATTTAAAATACCTCCAACACCTTGCATTAAATAGATCTAATACAGTAACAATATCAGACCATAATTTGATGTCGTGAGCGTCCAAAACAGTCAGATATAACCTGCATAAATCCGCTTGGACTACTGAGAACGCCTACTAACGTGTCATACAACAAAAAAGAGCACACATCAAATACCTATAAATAAACCTCTTTCATATTCAATGCCCAGAACTCCCGTGTCTCCCACAGATGAATAATGTAAAGTTCAAAAACACTGTTCAAACAATGAATGCTAGAGCTGACAGCAGATGACATCAAAGCCATAGAGCATCGAATCCTGATGTAGGCAGTATAAAATGGGGCAGGGATGTATAATGTATATCTTAGTATAAGCAAGCCTGACAGGAAGAAAGAGTCATATCAGTATGCTGTGTCACTAATAACCTGCGATTAAAAATTTACTCAGACAATGATCGAGCCTTCAAAGGAAATAGTATTCACATGCAATAAAATACACCAGGATATAGGGGATGGTATTCAAAATTATTAAATTAATTAAATCAAGATCACCGATAGGCTTCCTGAAATAATAGCAACGAATGACATGACAGGGCTCCGCGTTCTGATGCTTATATGCAAGGTCAAATCAGCTTTAGTTAACATAATAATATAATCCAACAGTGTTACCTCTCAAAATCTGTTGAGTTGATTACAAAATCAATCCGCAACACAAGAAATTATTGATTCCTTGCCAACTCTAAGCCCAACTCAGAACGCTCAACAAATAACTAAATTACAGCAGATGTAACAGCAGTTTTCAGTTCATACACCCTTCAACAGCTTGATAAGATTTTGAAATGGCCAAAGTTTATATCAACTAAAGGAATTTGTGTATGGGAATTTAGGAATAGCTACCATCCTACCAAAACAACCCATTGTAACCTGATGAGTGCTACTACGTTCCTTGACTTGAATACAAAAGAGGTAACTTACGTCTCCTACTACAACAACCTAGTCACTTACATGGTCAACACAATGAACCCATTAAACTCTACCTAGAATGCCAACAAACTAACTGCTTCAATCGTCAACTGGTTTCTCATTGTAGACTTGTCTGAGACATTAAACTTTTGGCGTTCATTGAACCTTGCAAAGTATTGATATCAGCAGTCTGTCCTTTTACCCAAGCTCATGCAGAGGAAGATCTATGCCCTTTGCATAACGTTAGGCCTATTATAAATCATCACTACAGGATTACAAATGCGTCATCATAACGAACAAAGGTCACAACCCAAAACTAACTTTTCAGACTATAGTGCCCACATTTCAAGTCAAGGCGACTACAGTAGGTGACGTAGAGGAATTATTTAAATGTTGGCTGAGCATGCTAATACGCGAGTCTACCGAATATCCACTCAGCGTGCTTCAATGAAGAAGGCTCGAATCCACTTGAACCTCAAGATAAAAGTGTCGCAACACAAACGGAATCGTGAAGAGAATTGCCAATTTTTCAGACCCTATCAATCACATAGAAGCAGTAGGCCTCAACCAGGATCAGTAACATGAATTTATGCAAGAGCCACAGACATGAACGTTAGGGTGGAGTGAAAAATGAAAATTTTTGAATTTCAAAAAAGGGTCTTGATATGTGGTGCCAAATAGTAAACAAATAAATTCTATCATAATTTTGGGTTCGTACACCCTCTAGTGGTCGTGCAATTTCACCGAACGAGCCAAAAACAGCTAATTTCGCCATATCTTGATCATCACTTACACTAGAAAGTCAGTTTTGGGCCTAAAAGATGCATAAGCAACATGTTTCTATCTCACTTCCATAGAACTTACTCTTAAAAATGAACAGAAAAAAGTTATGAGCAAATTTCTGATTTTATAGGTAAAATTAAGCACTGAAGCAGTGGGTAGGATGTCAAAAGCGTGTACTGATTGATCTTATGACTGAGCAACATACCCTATCAATTAGAACTACTTTTCAAAACTTTCTCAAACAAATGAAACCCCCTCCAAGCATAAATAGGGCTCGGGCATCGAATAGAGACTGCTAAAACTGTATTTAAAACAGCGTCTATTGGTAGTGCGGCATCACGATATCGGTAAGTTTATAACAATGGCCCTCATGAGATTTCTCACCAAAATGCTGTCGTAGGGTTTGTATCATATTTGTCACAAAGCTCCTGAATGAAAGCGCAAAAATTGAAAATACACATTCAAAACACAAACATCAATTCTATACTGGAAACAGAAAA
This sequence comes from Botryllus schlosseri, assembly GCF_051294905.1. Classification (NCBI taxonomy): domain Eukaryota; kingdom Metazoa; phylum Chordata; class Ascidiacea; order Stolidobranchia; family Styelidae; genus Botryllus; species Botryllus schlosseri. Next base: position 16,875,608 of record NC_137245.1, on the reverse strand, counting down.
TTTTTGCAGCAGTATCACATGAGTAATTGGACGTGGTAGGTGTGATGTACTTGACTAAAATAAAAAAGTCTTTTGGAAAGCATGCATCGGCTATTCTGGCAAAACGGAAGTGGTCGATACTTTTGTATCGACTGTATGCATAGGAAATATATCATATTAGACTCCTTGAATGTATGTGGATGTGCGTGCACGTTAAACACTGAAGTACCGATAAGTCACTAAGTTTGCCCAGTAAGAAATTTGCAACATCATTCATGAAGTTGATATATTGCCTCAGAGTTTCAATAGCGGGCTTACGGCATGAAAATATAATTAGCTTCAACAAGCGTTAGTACCACACAATTAACCATCTACCGCGGTACTCATTTTACAGTAATGTCATATAGTTAAAAATCAACTTGTCAATTCAGGATACTTTGCCAATGCAAAATTTACGAATTATGAACCCTAAAACTAATTAAGAGAGACAGCACATCGTGTCGAGAAATAATTTTTCAGCCGGTAAATGTAACAGCCCGACAGGGTACTCTGGAATGATTTTGATTTAAAATCCAGCATGGTTATCCAGGGAACCGAATTTACTTGACCGCATAGATAGTAAATTGTAAGCGTCAACTGGTGATCTGTAAACGATTATAGATAGGAGCACAAGCCTGGGAGGCCCGAGACGCAATAGTTCAGGCCAGCGACGATATCTTACGCACCAAGCCTATTGCAGATGGGATTGCTGAGGCCAACAATTATATTGTGCGCACCAGGCCTATTGTAAATGCGATTGTTCGGGCCAGCATAACCAGGCCTGTTGCAGATGCGACTGTTCAGGCCTGTTGTTGACGCGATAAATCAGGCCAGCAAGGATAGCGCGTGGCAAACCAACTCAGCAGGAGATCGTGTGCTGTGCAGAAAAATCTCGCTAATTGCCATTTGGCAACATGCTGCTCGCTAATTGGCAGCGCCCAACACTGATTATACTAATTACTAAGCAAGGTGGCTGAAAATGATGCCTGATTGATAACAAACAAGAAGGAAGGTAGCCTATGATTTCAAATTTCATTTCGAGGGAGATTTTTTTCAAGAATTGTTATACCCAAGCATAATGCGCATCCCCCAATTTTAGTACAAAACATCAGTAAAATTTTGCGCATTATACATGGACAATTACGGTACTTGCACAGTTGTACGGTACACAATATAGGGTCAAAGTCGGGAGAGAATAGGATAAATATTCAGAAATATGGGTAAACGTCGATACCACAGTACTTTTTATGATATAACAGGATCCACTGACCTTCAGCCACTTGTCTATCTTCCTCAGTTGCAGGATGACGTGCATAGTCCGACATTTTCAAACAGAGGATATTCCGACTTGTTGACGAAGAGAATTTCAGCACAGTCGCAGTAGGCCTACTACGCCGATCCCCGTTCAAAACTAAACAATCTCAATAATTGCACAAAATAACAGCCTAAAATCACGAATACATCCTAAGGGCTAAACTTCCGGGAGAAAATATACACAAGCAAGATTATAAATTTTCAATGCACATTGAAAAAATAGAATGGTTAAAAGATCAGCATTTAGTAGTTTTGATGACAACTGTACAATACATCTGCATGTTCAATACACAAACATGCAGTGTCTCACCAGGAACAAGAGTAAAAACAAACCATAGAGCTTAGAAAAAGGAGAATCTGTATCGTAAAATATCACTTTTCAATATCACAAGCAATTTCCCATAGCCTATACTCTTACGAAAATATTGGCAGATTACTCAACAACCAATAGAGTGCGTCAACAGGATCAAATTTATGCAATGCAGAAACTTATTATTGATAAAATTTTTTCATCATGCTCATTGCTCACCAATGACAAAATGGCTAATGCTAATTGCTGGTGTGTATTACGATGACGCAGATAATTGATTAAAGTGACTTTGGCGATAAAATGTGCCCGTGTCATGAACATGAACTAGTTTGATAATGACATTTTGTCATTTTCCCATCAAAGAGTTCTGCTCTTGGAAAGCCTGTTATGAGCTACACATTTAGAATGACACAGAATCATGAAAATATGAACCGGCGGCAACTTGAGTTTCCACAAGGGATAGGTGGAGAAAAGAATTGGTTCATTTGCATCATCATTCACGACAAAAAACCTACTGTCACACTTAATTTATTGTCAAAAACAATTACCATTTCCAATCAGCGGAAGGTAGGTCAGAGATTATTGTGGCTCGATATGGAACATCAAAAAGTAATCAGATCAACGATTTAACAACTACATCAGGATATTTCACTCTCTACACAACATACATTTCTGTAAATGTAAAATATACAGGAATATCTAGAGAGGATTGCCATATTATAAACATTATCAATGTTCTTTCAGATAGGTCTCGAGAAGAAGGCAACATTTCTTGCACGTAGATTGATTGCTCAGGTTACGCTTGGGCTTGTTAAGTTATCAAGCTACCAAGTGGTAGATTACCACATCTTTTTGAATGTTAGTAACATGGTTTTTCAATAAATCATAAACATAATGTAGAGTCCAACTCTTGAATCTCAAGGAAAACGACTGCAGATTCCTGTTACACGTATAGTATAGCATGCAGGAAACTCTCAGAGTGCTTTTAACTGTAGGATGAAAACTCCAAGAAGTCTTTCGATTTCAGATTTCTGGCTTTTCTCCGACGCGTTTGGGTTTTTCTGGAGATATGTGATCAGATTAACAAGAAATTCCATGCGGTATTCTTCGATTTTTCTCCGGCCGGACACTCTCTGATACAATTCATTACCCACACGGGCAGCAGTCATCCATCGATATAGAGGGGACGCCTCTGATGTTGATTTATCGTTGTTGAGAAAGCGCAACAACCCAAGAGATTGCAACAAGTCCAAGTTATTTTCCAACGACCTGTCCTTCGCAAGTGAATCAATAAATGAAGCCATAGTGTCGCTTAATTATATTTCAACACTGTAAAAACATAGTTAAAACCCCAGTGTTAGAAGAGAGTCATCCATTTCCAAATTGGATTTTCTCCCGTCGTGAAAATCCAGTATCGAATCTTGCGTGACTGATAGCTTGTCCGTTTCCATTTCCCAGCGACTGAAAACCATATATAAAACATACACTACTGGCAACATTAGTGGGATACTCCCACGCCAGAAGTTGGCGTGGCGGAGACATGTCAGATATTTTACAAGTGATAGGAACTAGGAAGTAGGAACTGTAGTTAGCAATCTTTTCGGTAAACCGATATGAAGTAATTTTAATCACGGTTCCTATACCCGATCAGGCTGTACGTAGTTGACGAGATGATTTCCCATTGCCTCACTTTTGGGCCTCACTTGAATTCACACCGAGCGAGATAGTGTAATGGTTATGCGTCCGGCTTCTCGAGCGGTAGGTCGTGGGTTCGATCCCCGGCCGGGTCATACCAAAGACTCGAAAAATGGTATCCGCAGCTATCCTGCTAGGCGCTCAGCAATCACGGATAGCATGGAGGAGAAAAAAAACGGGGGCGCAGACTAGATGACCTCATGGGGCCGTATCGCAACTCCGTCGCCAAAGCATCTCGATGGTGCAGGCGAGAAAGAATATCATTTCTCTCTCTCTCTCTCTCACATTCGTCATAACAGGACATATCGACACGATATACACCAAACTTTGATGGCCGTTCAGGAAAAACCAGTGCCGATCGAGCGAAGGTTTCTTTATCTAGTCAGCAGGGATAGCGACAGGTTATAGCGGCGGATAATGATTTTGGATCGGATAATCGCCGTATCTTCTGTATACGGAAGTAGATAACACTGTGCCGAAGTATGAGAAATGAGCATGAGTTGAGCACCCCTGTAATAATAGTCTCAGCCCAGCTACACAAATACTTGAAGAGCAAATTCGAGGACTTATGGTAGCCTACAGCATACCGGAAACATTCACATACCATAGTGAGCTTGGAATCGACCAAAAATCCGTGCACAGAAAGCCCAAAGCGAAGAAGCCTCCCGTCAAGAAAGACATCCACCAAGAAGAAACAAATGCCGGCGCGTTTTCGTCGTGTGTCGCCAAGACCACGACAACTACTCCAAGTTGATTGGTCGTATTCCTATCTTTTCATTGTATCGCGGTCTTGTGGTGTTTTGAAATGATGAATAAACTGATAGCCTACCATGAATATTTGAGCATTCGCTGACAAAGTGATGACCCTACCTATAAGGAGTCAAACTGCCAGCGATGTTTATGATTTAGCTTGGCTCGACGGGCATTTCTTCTTTTTTTTGTGTGTGTGTGCTGCTATTGTTGTTGTTGTTTATGATAATCATGGTGATTCGACTACATTGGTAATTTTACACCAGGCCGATATTCTTTATTATTGTGATTCCGTATTTACCGACTCGCAGCACGACCAATGTTCCCTCTAAGCTGCGCGGTGCGCGCGTGCGCAATTGCGCAGTGCTGACACGGTCTCTGCGCACGGAAAATCTAAGCTGCGCAGTGCGTTAGTCGTTACGCACTGTTGTCCAAGGGACCGCACAGTGAGTTGGTGGGTGCGCGCAGACTCGTGAAAAATTAGAGGGAACATTGAGCACGACCCACTTCTAGACTTTTTCTAGGATACCACTTACGCGGATCACGTCGCCAGGAGGAGCCTCAGATAAACCTCCAACACTCATTTCGGAATTCCAGAGTCGACCTCGGTTAGGCTCGAACCCGAAATCCATTGGTGTTGCAGCTGTGGAACTACGCTATCTCGCCAGTCGCCAATATCGATGTGTGTGCTGTTATTTGCTATTGTGAGACTTTACAAATTACAATGATGAAGTAATTATAACACGGTGAGATATGGACACTGCGCAAAAAAATCTAATCAACTGAGAAAAACTTATTTCATGCGTAAGGCGGGCAGTAATTTTATAAAACATAAAAATATCGGATATTCGTCGTGAATTTCGGTAGTCAATGTCATTATTGTCGAGTAAGTCCGGTGGCGTCCGCGGTCCTGTCGAGAGGTTTCGCGTAGCCTACGTCCGAAACACGAGTCTTCGTGAAGCAGGGGTGTCAAACTCAGCTTGGTCCGCGAGTCGCATTCAAACCATTTGGTCGCCTGAAAAGATAGGGAAAATAAAAGGAATATTAAATAATTATAGAGAAATAAGATTGTCATGGTTAGGGAAAATATTAATTTTGAAAAGCCTGGCAACCTCACAGATCATGTATACTGCGAGGATTAACAAACCAAGAAAAAAAGAGTTAAAGACAAAGAAAAAGATGTTCTTTATAGGTACATTTACGATCCGGAAAAGATCGACTCTGGTCAAGAAAAAGGTCGAAGGGGGTATATAAAAGTAGGCTAAAATATCCAAAAAGTGTGGTGGAAACGTGCCAAGTGATAAGATTTAAAAATCTGGCAAAATAGAAGAGCCAGAAGAACTGTGGCAACACACAGAACGATTACCTAGGCACAAGAATTCGACGTATCAACGAAGACCTCTACACAAACGAAGTAGGCCTACATAAATTGAAAATAGAAAAGGAAACAAATGACACCTAATTCAGAAATTAAATTGGAGCAAAGAACAATGGGCGGAGGCGACGTTCATAAAAGTATGTAACAGTCTAAACAGATTTTACGAGAATAACGCAGAAGCAACGGAAAAATTTGGAATATACTTACCTTGGAGGCTTCGACTACCGGAGCATACCGGAAAATCAAGGAAAAATAATGAATTACCGTTTGGCAAATGACAGATATTTATTTGGCGAGAAAAAAAAGGAGACGAAATCTTCTGAAGAAAATAAAAGGAGGACACGAAAAGTACAGATGCAAATACTGCAAAAAGAGAGAGGATACAATTGAACATGTCTATTTACAACTTGTGTGGAGACACTCGGTATCCTAGAGAAGATTCTGAAAGGACTATAGACATGAAGTTGAACGAGCCAGCAAACATTATAAATCACAAAGAAGACCAAAACGAAATATGTAGTAGTCGATTGACATTGACAATTGAAAATATTGGGTAGCCTATGTATAGATCCGTTGACGAAATATCTGTAATATTAATGCTGAACCGACTATTTTGAAGGTTCCAACCATCCCATATCGATATACGTCGGCTATATCGAGTGGTAATTGTCCGTAGGCTCATACAACATGTTTTTGGAAAGTATGTACACAATTATGGCATAATTTTACAAATAAAGAACAACACTTTTTTTTTTAAAAAAGGCCTTTTTTTAAAACACTGTTTAAAAAATGCTTTAAACAAAGTGTTTTAAAACACCGTTTGTTGTAAATGCAACCCTACTAATATGTAAAACAGAAAATATATATATAAGGACAGGATATGTTGACGACGAACTCGCTACATCAGTACCGCTGGGAAAGAGGGTCAGAGGTTTTCAGTGGGATATATATTTTTAAAAACTTGACCTGTAGTGTCATGCCAAATCTTTCTCTACGTAAGCAAAATGGCCGTTGTTGCCTTTCCGGAACCAAACAGCATGCTTTCTATTCCGCAATAGACGGAGCAATCCTGATTTGCCTGCAATCGACATGTGCTGCGGTGGATGTAGTATTGCAGTGTATAGGCAAAACCAATGTCAATGCACAGTGAACATACACTGCACACGCTGTAGGCAGCAGCCCCAATTTATCTTAATGCACACCGGTACATAGTTTATTCTCGCGTGGCTGATCTTGACACATGTGTATTGTGTAGTGCATTTAAGGAGTGAAAGGAAAGTAAAAATATCGCTTTTTGTTTTTATTTTAAATTCATCAACGTAATCATTGGAACCACTGGACTGAAGTGAAAGTGCAACTATATAGACCAGTGGTTCTTGACCTTTTTTCCTCCAGCGCCCCCTTTCAAAAATTATCGGGCTCTAGCGCCCCCTCTATATTGTAACGACTGTATTAACGACAATAGGTAGGAGGGAGGGCCGTAACAGCACTTCGTCAGCCCCACTAAAAAACGATTGTCTTGCGCACCAACCAAACCTCTGGGGGCTTCGCCCTCAAGAACCCCGTCGCTTGATTTCAATGGTCAGCAAAGTTTGTGTGGCCTGGTCGCCCTACTAGGCGCCGAAATCTTATGTAATGCGTGAATGAATAGGTGTTAATTGCATATATATGTCGCTACAAACTTTTTATCCTCCCATCCCACGTAATCAGGTGCAGTAGCGCTGAGTGAGCTGTTGTGTTGGAAAATGAAGGCCACGTAATTAATAACTAAACATATTCTGGCGTGCCCGTTGGTACGATTACTTCGTTACATGTTGTAATTTTGTTACCTCTTGTCCGCTATATAGTCAAAAGATATTGAAAAGCATAAACGAATTGAACTACTAAAGCAAGCACACGATTCAAAATTGGTATTTCTTCACTGCCAAATATTTTTTCTCTGATGGATGTTATTTGTCCTGTGCGATGCAGATTGCGACGACATAATAATTCGGCACGAGCTATTCAAGCACCTATGGACAATTAGCGAAGTTTTCGGTCAACATAAGGGCAATCCTCTTCGGCTAAGTTTTTCTCGCTGACGATCTTTAGGCACACTTTTCGGAGTCCCATATTGGCCGGAACTTCATATGTCTTCGTGCATCGTGGCATGGCAATAACAGACGCCGAAATGCCTATTTCTATTTTCTATAATTATGCGTATTTTTTCGTCAGGGAGTCGCCAATACATGATGTATAATTCATGTTCATTCACCCAATTAATTTAGGGCACCCTCCGAGCTGATCCACGATTTGGGCTATGGGTTGCAGCAGTTTCGGTCCTGGTAAGGCGTCAAAGTCCAGTCGGTTTTTTCGGGACTTTAGTATTGGAAATATTTCGCTCTTTAATCGCGCTTGAGGACCACTCGACTATAATAAACCATATAATAGTTGTGTAAGTGATATATTCAGGTCATATCAAGGTTGTTATAACAGCAATCGGGTACGGTCCCACACCCTGTGGTTAGAACCATCCCGAGTTCACATCTGCTATTGGCAATACGGGGAAATTATTGGTAATGGATTTTGTTTTGGTTTGTTTGTTTTATTACCACATCATTGGCGCTTATTGCTATTACAGTCATTCATTTCATTAATATCAGATGTATTTTTTCTTTTGCTCATTGAACGTGATCTTTAGCTGCCATCTTTCAAGAGTTCAGCTCTCTCTTCCTCTGGGATTTTGAAGGCGCTGTATTTACAGCGGGATCGGCGATGAGGAGCCCAGATAAACCTCCGACACATATTTTGTTTTGGTGCTTTGTGTGACTAACTGAGTCAACTGAGAATGGGATGTATATCTGCTCCTATTGAATTTGTACTGTAGGCCTACCCAGTTATTAATTTTAACGTGATTGTATTCCAAGCAAAACAACTCATATTATGTAGCCTAACTTTCATGTGAGGTTGTGGACCATAGTATCATCCATTATGATACGATGAAGAAATATACTGACAATTTAATCTTGTATCACTCAAATACAAGTAGCCAATATTTAGTTATTCATTTCGTGCACAAAGCTTCAAAACATATTTTATGTACAAGGGGCTCTCACTCTCAAAAGGGATAGTGACTCCTTTTTCGTTTTCCACCCGCTGTGAGCTGCGGGATATAATAGGCCTACCTAGATCGAAACATTTTGTTGAAAATAACCCTAGCGTGACGGCAGTGTTATAATGGGAAATTAGCGATCTAAAAGTACGCGCAATTCATTTTACATGAATTATAATAACCCACTACATTTATGAAAACATATATAGGAAACATCGTTGCGTAGAGCGACCAAAATTTCGGGATTTGACATGTTTGTGGAATGTTAATTTGCTCTGAATACTCATTAACGATATGTCCTACTACTACATCATCTACTGCGAAGCCAGCGCCCCCCATATCGCCCCCTGAGCGTTTCCGCCCCCTTCAAAATCGCTAGCGCCCCTTGGGGGGGCGCTGGAGGCAAGGTTAAGAACCACTGATATAGACTGTCTACAGCAGGGGTGGGCAAACTACGGTCCGCGGGCCGCATGCGGCTATATAGTGACAGCATTTTGTGCGGCCCGCGAAGGCATCGAGAAACGTAATAATAGATCGTCCTCGAGGTCAAAGTAGGCTATTTCGAAACTTTTCTGCTGCTAAACACCCAAGAAAATCAAAACGGAAAGGGCTTATAGTTCTGATCACAATTGTGATTTCAGATTTCAGATTTCAGTGCCGAGTTGGAAAACAGGATTCATGAGTGCGTTGTAAATTCGTCCTCTATACGCACTGCGCAGTTACGTGCAAATCATTCATACCTTAGGTCTGAACTCATTCATAATGAGATGAATTAATCACTGCAAAAAGCGAGAAGTTTTGTTGTTGCAGTGTGAAACACCATTTGATGCAGACCATCCTAACTACAGGCACAATTTATCAAATTATGTGGTGCAAAATAAATCAACCGAATTGATCAAATGTTTGAGACTAGAGTAAATTGTGTCGCCTTCGCCAAAGTATGTGAGCGCCGTAATTCTTCTACTTAAACGTATTTAAAGGTGTTATGCTGGTTTTGACGCTGTATCAGCATTGTGCGTTCTGAAGATGACCAAACGCATAATCGGCATATACCGATATACCTGTGACCCGATCGCTGCTTCGATATTCAAATTTCCAACTCTTCTCAAGAATCCCTACTTCCGTCTCAAATTTTGATTGACCATGGCCAGCATAAAAAATCTCGATAATGTTTCATCAAATCAATGTTTAAATTGTTTGTGTATTGTCTCCATGTCTTCAGTTACCATATGGTTACTGTAATCATATAAAAGCTTGCGTCGCGGCTTATAATTCCGATTACACTATAATGCGACCCGCGACGGAATTCAGATGTTGAATGCGGCCAGCGAGCTGAAAAGTTTGCCCACCCCTGTCACAGCAGTCTCAGTCAGCAGAGGTGGGCAACCTTTTTGCTAATCACGTCCGCATTTCGACTACTTGTGTAGCTTGCGGCCGCATTCCAGGCCATATCCGTAGCCTAATCTGTAATGAACTAACTGAACGCAAAATACCTATGTTAAACTGGCTATGGTGCAACCAAAGAATGGGTGCAATCAATGATATATCATTGGGTACCACATTGCCGTCGGACGCATAGGCCTATATATGAACAATGAACATTGAACAATGGAATGAAATCGTCCGGCGGCCGTTATTTGCAGAGGTGGTCAGTAACGAAGTACTTCTACTTTTTCGAAGTACTCAAGTAGTTTTCCTCTACTTCTGGTACTTACTCAAGTAGATCTGATTTTCGCTACTTCTACTTCGTAATATTTTGTGATCTACTAACTTACTTTTCGCTATTTTCAGTTTGTCAAGTAGAAGTAGTTCAATATTCCAATCAGGAAGATAGCCTGAGAAATTTCGGGGCTGTTTTCACGGAGTATCAGCATTTAATTTTCATAAAAGTTGAGTAAAGCGAATAATTTTCGTCACGCTTCGCGCGCAGTGGATACGGAGTGACCAGTATGATTTCACGAAAGTCTCGGTGAATATAATTTAGGTCGTGGGCTAGCGTGGTTCCGTTTAACCGCACATTGTCGTCCTTCGCCCATATATGAAATAATTCATCACAGTATATACGGCTAATCAGGACGTTTGAAACTGATGTTTCGCAATCTAGCATTTACTTGTCATATCGTTATCTAGCATGTCCACGGCGTGTCCTAATCTGGAAGAGTGGACTCTGACTTTTTTTTTAGTTTAAGAGCAGTTTTAGCATATCACCTTTGAAACTTTCTGGATTAAAGGCAAGGTTGTAACCAAGTCACAGGGTTCCGAGTCACAAAAGTCAATCTCACTTTTACAGTTTTGAATCGAGTCAAGTCGAGTCATTTTCAATTCAGTACCGAGTGAAGTTCGAGTCCACGTCACGGAGTAGATTGTCGAGTCCGAGTCATAGTATTTTGACTCGAGTCCGTGTCCAAGTCATTGTGTTGACTGCTCTGTTTCCAGTTAAAGTCTAGTTATACCCACTTTTTTATTACTCTGTTGGGTGATATGAATGGTTCGCACAGGGATATCTAGAAGCTGGGTTCGCATTTATAATTTGCTAATTTTCTCACTTATAACAGTTTCTGGTGGCATTTTCAAGTATTAGTACTGATAGAAAAAATACTTATAGTGTGATCTGATAACTTTACTATTATTCTAAATTACAATGAAATGCCTGTCTTGGTAGAGCCAATCTCGAGTCATAGGACTTGGTCTGAGACTCGGACTCCGAGTCATGTGCAATGACTCGAGTACAAGTCGAGTCAATACACAAATTGACTCGAGTCGAGTCGAGTCATTTTTCATTTTTAAGAAAATGACTCGAGTCAAGTCGAGTCAACAAAAAATCGTGACTCGAGTCATTACAACCCTGACTAAAGGCATGAAAGACATGTTCCCTTTTAGAAGTAGTATTTACATTTTAGTTTTAATTCCCAGTATCATATACTTTGAGTTATAATTAATATCAGTTCTTTTGTCTGGAGAACATACATGTTGAAGTATAAAAGCAAGTGTAGTAATGCCTTTAATTTCCGGAAAATGTATCGGAAATTGGATACCTGTTGGTATGCATCAATATGAATCAAGCTCGTCACCTTTCGCATAGCTCAATTTGTACCTTTTTACAATCCATGTGAACGAATTAGGATCGTTTTCACAACTACTTACTTATTTGAGTACTTTTATGGTCAGTCAATTCTACTTCTACTTCAAGTACTTTAAGGTTGCTTATGGAAGAAGTACTTCTACTCGTACTTGAGTAGATTTTTTCGTCGCTACTTCTACTTCTACTTGAGTAGCTTTCTTGACTACTTTGACCACCTCTGGTTATTTGACACCCCTTCTTTATGGAGTCTGGTGATCGTTTCACTCATTCACAAAGTCAATCTATATAATTAACCAATTCATAATCAGCGGTTTTTTTTATTTGCATCAAATAAGTCGCCACTGCAGCCTTGCGCCTTGGGGTATTTTAAAGTCGTGTATCGAGCCGTTAGGGAGCTTCATTCTTGAAAGTTCGTGAGTAATCACAGAGCTATTAAATTCCGAATGATACCTGTTTCAAGATCGCACAAACACATCCATTAACATGATACGTTGAATTATAGATAACTAACCTACGATAGGTTAGTTATCAATAGTTGAAACTCCAGCAGGTACAACCTAACGTTACAGCCTGAGCTCGATCTAAGGTTGTTCAAGCGCGAAGTTACTGACTTACTGGAGCTTGCTCCACTGTACATTGTGTAGAATTTGTTGCTGAACGCTGAGAAGTCGCTGTTGAGTGGCTTCTGCGTTAGATCGCGAAAACATGGCCGGGGTAGAGTTGGATGATATCTTACAACAGGCAGAAAGGTTGCGTGCGGATTTAGATGGGGGCGACGAATTGCCAAGAGTACAAAGAAATTTTCAACAGCTCCTAGATGCCGGCAAAAGGCTGAGAACAGGCGCGCCGACAACCAACGACGGTGCGCAGGTGAAAGCCTCGCTGCTGCTGAGCTCACATGGATATGAAATACCGCAAATATCGGATAGGCTGAAGACTTTGGCTTCGGCGGCGCAGAGTTTAGAGCCCTTGGATCCGATTTGCGACACTGATATTGAGGGATTTCTTAGAAATGAACGAGAGAATGCTATAATCGCAGTGCTGGAAGAACAAAAGAGCAAATCTTTCGAGTCAGTTGAGAAGGCGTACTGGAAAACGCGATTATCAGAATGGGAGAAAGAAAAGCAGAATATTCTCGGAAAGCTTATCGGCACGGACGGTTCCTTAAATTTCACTCAGGACTTCTCCACGACCAGACCATCCAACTCTGATTATCTCGACTCTGGCTTGAAAGCCAACACGCGTAGCTTGATGGACGCATGGGAGGTCGGGTACGCCAGACAGGTGTATGTTTATAACGAAAAAATCCTGTCGGGATCAATACGCCCTAATTTCGTGGACCTTTGCAAGGTAACGGCCGAAAAAATGAGAGATGAAAATATCTTGTCTCTTTGGAACATGGTAAAATGTGTTATCGACGCTAGGATATCTTCCTCGGAAAAGTCTGTTTTGGGACGTCGCCTGTCCAATCGTGTAATTACGGAGATAGTCAAGCAAGCTAGAAGGTACTTGGAGGATGCTTACAAAGAGTACATGCGTAAATGTGTGCAGGCCCGTCTTCAAACCGCAAAACTCGGCGGCAGCTTGAATGCTTTGAACCTGGTGGAAAGCTTTCTAAAAGTGAAACCGCCTCAGGTTTCAGGACACAGCGACGCGAATTGGGCAAAACTGTATTTTTGCTTGCGGTGCGGCGATTTAGAAGCGGCTCAGGAGATAGCGTCCAGAATCCGTGGATCGACACCGGAAATATCAGGATGGATCGACGAATATATGAACAACGGAACACTCTCTCCCAACTCCAAACACCAGCTGCAATTACTTTACAAACGTACCGTTCGCAACGGCGGGGATCCCTTTGAAATTGCTATTTTCTGTATTTTGGGATGTTGCGACGTCATGGAGTCGCACAATGAAATCGCGGAAAAAACAGACGACTACCTGTGGATAAAGTTAAGCCAAGTCTGCGTCGAAAAGACGCAATCGTCGCACTCCGAAGTCTTGACACTCTCGAAATTGCAAGCGATTCTCGCTGACTACGGGGAATCGCATTTCAACGCGGCCGCAAACCCTCTTCTGTACTTTCAAGTTCTGTTTTTGACCTATCAATTCGAAGCAGCCGTCGAGTTTTTATCACGATTCCCAGATTTGAGATGCCACGCGTTGCATGTAGCCCTCGCCCTACATGAAGCTGACTTGTTGATAAAAGCCAACAATCTACACGACGCTCTAGTCAGCTCGAAGCAATCGGACCAATCCCAACTGACCACAGTACAACGACTCAATCTTCCGCGTCTGCTGATGATATACACTAGAAAATTTGAACTCACCGACCCCCGTGAAGCCCTAAACTACTTGTACTTCCTAAGGGACGAAAAGCACGAAAACGAAAGCTTGTTCATGCAGTGCACTAGCGAATTGATCAGAGAAACGGGAGACTACGCGTTACTTTTAGGGGGTTTGAACCCAGACGGCAGCCGTCGTCCGGGTCTTGTGGATAGATACTGCCAAGGAAGCACTAAAGAATTGATCACAAAAGTCGCACAAGACACAGAATCGAAAGGTCTTTTCGAAGACGCCGTGCTGCTGTATGATCTGTGCGGAAAGTACGATAACGCGCTGAAACTGCTCAACGCATTGTTATCTCCATTAGTGCCTAACTCCGACCAGGCGCATTCAGACCGTGTACGTTTGAAAGAATTGGCAGCCAATCTGGCCCATCGGTACCGCGCGATGTCAGTCGAGCTGTCCACCGATTTACAATCGACCTTCTACATTCTTTTGGATTTGTCAATGTTTTTCGACCAATATCATCTCGGGCACTACGACGCAGCGTTGGACGTGATCAACGAGCTACACATTCTACCTGTCAAATCCGAGACCGTGCAAGAAAAAGTGAGAGCTTTCAGCTCGTATTCGGACGAAGTGAGGCAGAATATCGGGGAGATATTGCTGGCCACTATGAAGATGTTGGGCGCTCGTAGAAAACAGTTACGCTCCAGTAGCGCGAGAGATGTGGCCGCCGTCAAAGCGCACGCGAGAGCGTTGCTTACGTTCGCGGGAATGCTGCCTTACCAACTGCCGGGGGATATTACGTCGAAATTGGTGCAAATCGAAGTCGACATGTTGTAACTGTAGTCATTTGTGAGCATGTTGTCATGACGTGCCGTGTTAATAAAATCATTCATGAATTTGTGTCAATGTTTCTGCATTCTGAGAATACCATTGGCTTCTATGGGTCGTTGAACCGTGATTTCTATTTTAAGGTTCTGTTGCTAATACTGCTGCTGTATTCCTTCGGATGAGTATGTAATGCTTTTGATTGACAGTCTAGCGTGACTTCTGGATTATCAATTGCTTTCGCGTTGGCAGTATATTGAATTGAGACGTTTTCTACGCGGTGGCGTATTTTTCGAAACCGACCGAGTACTAGGCTAATTTTTGACACTGCCACTTTTTTTGCAGCCATGTACCATGTAAATAGCATTTCCGACAGTTAGGTTATTATACGTATTTTGTCATGTCATGCTTTTTGTCGAGAAGCAAAAATGAGCTCGGAAGATGCGACCGTTGATGGGATTATGGAAAATGGAGTAACTGCCACCTCACACGCTAATGAAAATGAAGAGAATCAAGTGTCTGTTGCCCAAACAAAACTAGACGAATTGAACGATTTATTGCAACAATACTCCGAACATGATGCGTCAGACGCAGACTCTGCGAAACCTACATTGTGTGACACCGAAGTCATAAACACTGATCCACAGATCTATGAAACCGTTTCCTCAAAGTCCATTACCACCCCATCCACTGTGACGCCGCCCACTGATCAAAATGTAGTCGATACCGATTTTCGTGAACAGAATCGCGCGGAAGTGTCTGAAAATTCTGACGTGTCTGATGATAATGACGATCCCGCTACTTTCGTCAGTCTTCCCAACGGGGAGTCTTTTGATGTTGGGAGTGTCGAGGACTGTAAACGTCTGGTGAAATTTTGTACGCAACTGTACCAATCTTCGGAGGCGATGACAAAGAAACTGGAAGAATCTAATCGGCGCGCCGAAACAAAAGATTCCGAAATTGTAAAAATTAACGTAAGTATACTGAATTTAAAGTTTGCTGGTAATTATCAGTTGGCATGTTGGAACAGGTACCGTAATAGCCAGAGGTGGTCAGTACCGAAGTACTTCTACGTTTTAGAAGTACTCAAGTAGTTTTCCTCTACTTCTAGTACTTACTCAAGTAGATCTGATTTTTGCTACTTCTACTTCGTATATTTTGTGATCTACTTACTTACTTCTCGCTATTTTCAGGTTGTCAAGTAGAAGTAGTTTATTCCTCCAATCATGCAGATAATCTGAGGAATTTCGGGGCTGTTTACACGGAGTATCAACATTTAATTCTCATAGAAGTTGAGTAAAGCCCAGAATTTTCGTCGCGCACAGTGGATACGGAGTAGCCAGCATGATTTCACGAAAGTGTCGGTGAATATAATTTAGGTAGCGGGTTGGCATGGTTCCGTTGACACCGCATTGTCGCCCTTCGCCCGTATAAACTATTTCATCACAGTATATATGGCTCATCATAACGTTTGAAACTGATGTTTCGCAATCTAGCATTTACTTATCATATCATAATCTAGCAGTCCATGGCGTTCATAATCTGGAAAAGTGGACTGTGACTTTTTTTTTAAAAGTTTTAGAGCTGTTTTAGCATACCACCTTTGAAACTTTCTGGACTAAAGACATGATATACATTTTCCGCTTTTAGGAATTCGGTAGTACTTATATTTCACTTTCAATTCCCAGTATCATATACTTCGAGTTCTAATAAATAGCAGTGCTTTTGTCTGGATAACATAGGCCTACATGTTGAAGTATAAAAGGGTCAGATCATGTCAAGTGATCCAGAAAAATTTCAATTTATGCCCCCACCATCTCAGATTATCATGGAAATTGGTATGCTTAGAAAACTTTTCTTTCTGAATTCAGAAAAACAAATTTTATGAAAATCGGTCAAGTAATACTGAAGATGTGGCCGTTCAAAAATTGCTGTTTTTGTGATCGCTCAAGCGGAAAAAATGTCAGAAATTTACACATGTAATTGAAATCTGCTATATTTTGGTCAAATTAGGGTTGTTGAGAGTGACACTTTCACACTTGTTCATTTACATCCTATTTGATACTTTGCCCCCTTCTTTGACACCTGGGGTTGCATTGTCTGACCTTTAACCCCGCGAATCTGTTAATGTCTTCAAAAATCACTCATGTGTGACGCCATTTTTAATTGCAAATTTCTTTTGGCTAAGACGTGGTGTCATCAAGTATAAGGTGTCATTGGAAAGCTCTTGGCAAGGACTTTCAAAATCAAAAATAACATTCCTCGCTAAAGAACCATTACACACCGTAAGAGTGCAATGAAACTAACCTGCAAATAGCATGTTTTAATGAAAAATTCTCACATTGCGTACTTATAGAACAAACCGATTTTCAAATATTGAAGGAATTTTTGCTGCACAGTTTGTGGTGAATACACAAAATACTGCATAAACATATAAGAATTCCAAATTAACACAATGATGAGATACAATATTTTTTGTGTCTACACAATAGATTTGAGTGACAATCAGCACTAAGCATCATAGGCGCCGAACCTGGGCATGCAAGGCATGCCAGGCATGCCTAGACATTTTTTTAGGCATGCGGCATGCCTAGAATTCGGTTTGGCATGAATCGGCATAAACCCCGATTGTGTTATTTAGAACGAATCGCAATGTATTTCCGTTTACGACATTACCTGCTACCGCATATGTGAGCGAGGTAACCAGTTCCGCGCGGCCAATTAGCTACAAGCGCGTTGCCAATTACCGAGATTTGTCTGTGCACAATGTAACGCGACGCGATCTCTCGCTGAGATGATCGCGAAATTGTGGCATCGATTGCCGTGCGCTCGACAATCATCGCTTGGGACGCTTGCCTGCTTTATCGCGTCTCCGACAGGCCTAGTTTCACTCGCTTGAGCATGATTAACAATCACATCAGCAATAACATCGCTGTCTGCACTATCGCATCTGCATTGGCGCACACGATATTATCGCTTGCCTACACAATCGCATCTGCAACAGGGCTGGTACAAAAGGTATCATCGCTGGCCAACTATCGCGTCTAGAGCCGAGCATGCGTTGGCTCCCATCTCTCGAGCCTAGCATTCGTTAGCTCCAATCTTTCGATGGTTTGGTGACAATGCCGTTAGGTGTTTGTTGGTTAGCGATTGTAATTAAACAGCGACATCGCTGGCCTGAATGACATCGAAGATCGAATGTCCGCAGACATGTGCGATTGTGAGTGCACCGTGCATGCGTAAGTGAATTCCGCTAATACCTAAACATAATCATCAGAAGATGTGTGTCATCTGTCAAGGCTTGGGTTGTAAAAGACGAGAAAGGTTTGAACAACCTGAAATCGGTGCCATTATAGAACAGATTCCATAACTACTCTGACATTTTGCCTTGCGCAAATCGTCGCCGAGGTTACGTAATACGCGTTGATAAGCGCCGTATTTAATTGTTCGCTAGCGGCAGGGACTCGCTAATTGACAGCACTTCCGGACTCGTTTACAAGCTTATCATACGCGCAAGTTTGTTAACACGAAGATATTGCATAATCGGCATTTATGCAGGCACTTGACCCTCATGAATTGATGCTGTATTATCCCTAATTATCAATTTCGTCGGATCATGACGTCATTCCTTTGTGACGTCATCGAACTCGCATGCCTAAGGAAAATTAGCGTTCGGCGCCTATGCTAAGCATGACAATAAACATCAATGTCCTGTGGGTTTTGTAGTTTTTATATTGTGCAGCGATGATTACTTTTCACACATCAGATACATTTATCTTTTATGATATTTTTCCCAACCTCGATCCACTTTCACTTTTGATTCTTTTGACAGTTCATACTGTCCCCGACTATTGACTAAAGAAGGAACGTCTACTGTGCACAAAATGTGCTGGAATGGTGTCCAACAACAGTCTTTATTTTGTGGCCAGTGAAAAAACAGAGATGGACCTTTACGGTGCATGAAGTTAACCAAAGCATCGTTGTTTAGCTTATCCAACTCTATGACCATGCCAATGTACCACTTTTTGTCATAAACCGCGCATACAAATTGGTTTTGAATAATTTCACTTTGAAGGATGTGTTCTTGGTTTTCAGAGTCTTCATTCAATTCAACTTCCAACGCATAGTGCTCATCTTGGCTGACACGTTTTGCTCCTAGCTTTGTTGATGACAATGGCCTAAAATGATGAAAGGCTCGAGTACCTTTGACTGTGGCTGCGAGCTGAAATCGAGTTTCCAGAAAAGATTTTGTAGCATCCAATTCGTCTTTGAGCAAATTTATAAACTTTATTTTTTGAAGATTTGGCACGCAATAAGACATCATTCCTTCCACATTCAAAATCTGATCATTCAGTGGGCGTCTCAGACTTTCCATTGCTGTAGCTCTTTTGACAGTGCCACCAACTCCATCACATGGCGATTTACCATGGCTGGTGGCAAAAAAGGACCAAGCGGCGTCCACTTTAAAGTCATCATTGTGCTTGCACAAATTGTAAAAAGATTTTCTGTTTTTGTACTGCGCAGCACAACCATCGCTAAAATATTCAATATTGTCCAAATCGGGAATTGTTGCTTTGAGAACTTGAATTGTTTTACGCTGAATCAAATAAACCATGACTGCATCATGCAACAACTCTTCGGATAGAAAACAGAGACTAAAATGCAAAATTTCATTGCTTGCAGACTTGTAGTAGCAAACTACTGGGTGCACAGTGCAACTTCGGTGGGTCCAATGATACCCCTGAGCTTCATCCTGAATGTGGAAAGAGTAATTTTCTGCAAAATCCACTAATACAAGAGCTGTTTGATGATCCATATCTTGTTTACGTTTTTTCAAATATAAAGACTGTGAATGCGAAATGTGATGATGTGGTGCTAAATTCGCAAGCCTTTTCAATAATAATTGAATAAACTCAGTTACTGATAAGGTTTGAGTTATAAGATCAGTTCGGTCAACTGACACCCACTGTTTGAAAGAAATTGGTTCATCCACATCTTCAAATTTTGAGTTGAGTAATTCCTGAACTGGTTCAAATCCGGGACAGTTCGAACAACGCTGCAGCATGCAGTCTCTGTTTTCAATATTGCAGACTGACAATTGAAGCAAATCTTTATAAGTTTCTTCAATGTGGGCAGCATGCAACATAAGAACAACGTTTTGATGTATGGTGCAGACACATACTGCATGTGTTCCAGATGATCCTGCACTAACACACCATTTTGGCCTCAATTCACAAAATTTAGTGAATCCAATCTTCACATGCGGGTTTTGCTGTTTAAACAAGGTATACAATTCTTTCAGAGTACACAAAAGTAGACGTTTTTGTTTATACACCTTCTTTTTAATGCTAACTCGGTCTTTCATCCCTGGCATCAACCTGCTGTGTTCGTTGTTTTCAAAAAACTTCACAACTGTTTCAATTGTTTCATCTGAAAGCATCTTCCCTTTTCGTGGTGGTGGTAAAGAAAAAACTCCATTGTCTTTTCGTTGCTCTTTCGCATGTCTCACTAACCTTTCACTTACTCCAAAAATTTCCGAGATTTTCTTTCTTGGCCAATTTTCTGGAGCCATTGTTAAGACTTGAATTTTTTGAGCTCTTGTTGAATTAGGGCTACTGATTTTTTCTTTCATTTCTGATATGATATTTTCAAAAGCAGCTTCATTTTCATATTCCTCTTTTCCCGTCTCTACTAATTCTTGAATCTCATCAACATGTAAAACCGTGGCAAGCTTTGTTCTAACATTGAGATTCAATTCTTCTAATTTTCTTTTGCCGTATCTGATTTTCCGATTACCAGAAAGAGCATGCAGCTTTAGTGGAGATTCACCAACAGCATGAAGACTCTTATTTAGAGATGATAGTGAGGAATCTGCTTCAAACTGTGATTGTATTTCTTCCAACTCACTTCCACTAGTACTCAATGATGTATCAGGATTGCCTTCAAGCTTTTTTTCCATTTTATATCTGCAATTGTTGCACAGTTTCCTGCCCGGAATTATATTCAAGCTACTGTCGTGGTGCTTAATTCGTTTAAACCAGTTCAAAGAAATGATGCCTAGTTGTTTTTTGATAGGTCTTGTGTGGCCTTCAAATACATCACAGCAGGATTTATATGATGCAGAATAAGTGTCAAGAAATTTATACTTGTGAAACGTGCAAATTGTACCAGTAGTCAGAAGATCAGCACCGGTACTAGTATTGATGTTGCATTCTGCTCCAACCCGGATTTTCAGAAGCTCTCGTTCTTCATCATTTAGATCATCCAGTGACACTAATTTTTGCTTTTGATATCGGTAGGCCTTTATGTGACAAACAGCTTCCAAAACAGAGCCTATACTACAAGTATCCATACTACAAACATAAGTCTTAATCCAATACCGTGCAGCCTGTAAAAGTAAAATTGTAATAACATTTCAAAATACAAATATTTTTTCAACACTTTTTTACAACAAATTTTTCTAATATAATGATTCTTTAGCGAGGAAAGTTATTGTTGATTTTGAAAGTCCTTGTCAAGATCTTTCCAATGACACCTAACACTTGATGACATCACCTCTCAGCCAAAAGATATTTGCAATTAAAAATTACGTCACACATGAGTGATTTTTGAAGACATTAACAGATTCACGGGGTTAAAGGTCAGACTATGCAACCCCAGGTGTCAAAGAAGGGGGCAAAGTATCAAGTAGGATGTAAATGACCAAGTGTGGAAGTTTCACCCTCAACAACCTCAATTTGACCAAAATATAGCAAATTTCAATTACATGTGTAAATTTCGGACATTTTTTCCGCTTGAGCGATCACAAAAACTGCAATTTTTGAATGGCCACATCTTCGGTTGTGCTCGACCGATTTTCACAAAATTTGTTTTTCTGAAATCAGAAAACAAAGCTCTGTAATCATGCCAATTTTCATGTCGGCTCGAGATGGTGGGGGATATGGCTTGGATCACTTGACATGATCTGACCCAAAAGCAAGTGTAGTAATGCTTTAATTTCCGGAAATAAAGCTACACTATACGGCATTTTTACGATCCACTATATTGTTTATTAACGTTTACTAATCGGGTAAAGTGTTTCCTATACAACTTCTCCGTATTGCTCTTCGACTAAGCTACGGCCCTTATAATATGGGGAGACACCATATCATGATATTTTCAAAAACGTGATGTTCGAGTAAACAGAGGATTAGTATCGCATTTCCATATCAATACTATCATTTTCATCGCATTATGCGGACGAACGCTTATGCTGTCGAAAATTGGATGCCTCCTGGTATGCATTGATATGAATCAAAATCTCGCCACCTTTCGCATAGCTCAATTTGCAGCTTTTGACAATCCATGCGGACGAATTACGATCGTTTTCACAACTACTTGAGTAGATTTAAAGTCAGTCAATTCTACTTCTACTTGAGTAGATTTTTTTGTCGCTACTTCTACTTTAGATGCTTTCTTGACTACTTTGACCACCTCTGGTAATAGCAGAATTTATGATGATATATAATAAAGAGTAAGATTCTTCAGTTTAGGCTTGGGAATTAATATTCAATAATATTGAAACTTTTTGTGACATGAAATGATTGACTTTATTGACAAAGGTACGCAATTAGAACTCTCCACTTCAAAACAAATAACATCCACTGCAGGTACAACTACAGAGTTAACCTAGTTTCGATCTGGGATTAGCTGCAGTCGTAAATAACACATGCTTGATCCTTGTGTAGTTTGGAGTTGGGTGAAAGTTAGCATGGACCGGGCTACCGAAATAATATTTCAACTGTCCTTTTAGAAATTTCCAAAATTGAATTAGGTTGTGAAGAAATAAATACAGTGAATTAAGGACACCTTTCATCCAAATGTTAGCCAATCATCTATTAATAGAAACCATAAGACGATGCTCTTGTTAATTTGAACACTAACTTATCCACATGTGGCAATGCTAGACTCTTTCTTGGAACTTTTTCACCTGTGATCTTTGTCTCATGAAGTACATAATTGATCCGAAATTTGGCATAGAATAGATGTTATTGAAAACGTCAGCGATCTTTGACCTTTTTACATTACAGCTGGTAATGCACCGTTCAATCAAGATATGCCATGCAAATTTCAATTTCTTCTTATACACTATAAAGCTGCTTTTGGAGTGCAATCATAAGCTAGGATGTATGCCTAGGTCCCCAAATTGATGATACATAGTGTAATTCCATGGCTAGATGATGGCTGTTTTAATCTAACGTGGGATATTCTGGGATAAATTTGCTGTTTTGGAACGGTGTGCACTGTGCAACTATGCAATAAAGAACTATATTTGGTCTGATTCTAACAATTGTTTTTGATTTTTTAGTCAAGCATCAAAGAACTACAGGAAAATAACTCTGGGCTCAATACGCAATTGCAAGAGCTCATTCAGCAATTATCGAAAAGTCAGGAAAAGTTGAAGGCCCACGACCATTCCGCTAAAATGGCCATCAGCAGACTCCATACGGAAAGCGATAATCAAATCAAATCGTTAAAGGTGAATACTGCATTTTGCATGCGTGGCTGTTTTGTGCAGACTGTCGTGATAGTGCCTATGAGTCATTGTTGAGAAAATGGCATCAGAATTATTTGTGAAGATTGCCTTGTCGCCTCAACATCTCCCATGAGTAGGGTAATAATGACGTGATCTGTAACAATTGAAGAAATGCTTGCCGCTGAATGCTGCCCGAATTCATGACATCACTTGATCGATTCACTGTGGAGTTTTCGTGATTCAAAAGAAATATTCAGCCTGGCGTGATAAGTCGATGTTGAAATTTAAATCCTGCCCACTGGTACCAATAATCCAGGTAGACCATTACCTAAGATAGTAAGCAACGGAGTTCGGTTAGCTAGAGAAAAAAATTATTCTAATCATCTTGGGCTAGGTCAGGGCCGGCCAACCCGTGGCCCGCGAGGTAATTTCCGAAATTTCTAATCTCATCAAAACTGGATTGCACAGATTGTGAAATTGCAAGGACAACCAAAATTTGATTGGTCTGGCCGCAACACTTGA
The DNA here is from genome assembly GCF_051294905.1 of Botryllus schlosseri. NCBI lineage: Eukaryota > Metazoa > Chordata > Ascidiacea > Stolidobranchia > Styelidae > Botryllus > Botryllus schlosseri. The sequence continues at coordinate 16,851,816 of NC_137245.1, read as the reverse complement.
GATGTGATGACTAAAATATCAGTTTCGACGCATTGACAGATCCATCAACCATTCACATATTGGTATATCTTCGTACACTACAATAAAGCAGAATAATTTGCGATAGATTTATCAGAGGTAAAAATTTTCTACGCGCTTAGCGCAATATGTTGTCACTCGATTTCTTGTTTTTAATATTGTTGCCCTTTTGTGAAAATTGAAGAACACCCAATGTATCAGATTGAGTCTAACTATATTCACGATTACGAGACAAAGTGTCGTTCAACATATGCGACCTTGCGTTTGCGCTCGCAGTAAGACCGTCGACTATGAAACCTAGGCACGAAATGATTGACGCATGTTGGTCGCAGCTTTCGATATCGATATGTCCATGCGCCGAATAGCCCAGTCCTCGCAAACTTAGCCCAGCGATATACAGCAGGCCGGCAACAGTCAAGTGACAATATTATTGACCTTTGAACTTCAAAAAATTTTCGCGCTTCGCGCGGATAGTGGCCCACGCAAAAGTTCGTCAATCGAATGTGGCCCTTGGGCTGAAAAGGTTGGCCAGCCCTGGGCTAGGTCATGTCGTAACACTTTGGATTTTGTTATGTAAAAGTAGTTTGTGGATATGCTGTATGTTGTGCTGCTTTTTGAGTGAAATTGTGACAACTGTGCGCAAGAGCCCTTCTGAACTGAATATATTTATGAAATTGCACTCATTTTTCATTTGGTATTGGTCATGATGATACACCCTACAGCAGGGCCGGCCAACCTTTTCAGCCAAAGGGCCACATTCGATTGACGAACTATTGCGCGTGCCACTAGCCGCGCGAAGCGCGAATATTTTTTGAAGTTCAGAGGTCAATAATATTGTCACTTGGACATATCGATATCGGAAGCTGCGACCAACATGCGTCAATCATTTTGTGCCTAGGTTTCATTATCGACGGTCTTACTGCGAGCGCAAACGCAATGTCGCACGCTATGCTGAACGACACTTTGTCTCATAATGGCGAATATAGTATTCTTCCATTTTCACAAAAGGGCAACAATATTAAAAAGAAGAAATCGAGTGACAACATGTTGCACCAAGCTTGTAGTAAAATTTCATGTTTGATAAATCTATCGCAAATTATTCTGCTTTATTGTAGTGTACGAAGATATACCAATGTGTGAATGGCTGATGGATCTGTCAATGCGTCGGAACTGATATTTTAGTCATCACATCTCAAGTGTTGCGGCCAGACTAATCAGATTTTGGTTCGCCTTGCAAGTTCACAATCTGTGCAATCCGATTTGATGATATTAGAAATTTCGGAAATTACCTCGCGGGCCACTCAAAACCTTCTCGCGGGCCACAAGTGGCCCGCGGGCCACGGGTTGGCCGGCCCTGCCCTACAGGGTTCGAAATTGACCACCTCCGATTAACTGTGAAAAGTGATGGCTATCGTTTTACGGGTCATAATTTTCTCAAACAATAGGCCTACTACATTCATATCGCCAAATTTATTCCACCCGATGCTGTTCAACTGACTTTTGTCAGGAGCGAACGTCAGTGACTGCGGTTATAGAAAAAACTTTGTCGTTGTGGAAGCCAGTCGAAAAGCTTTGAGTGGATTAAGTTCGTCGCTCAGGGATTCCCAACCTTTTTTTACTCTGCGACCCTGTTTTGCAAAATCATAAACGGTTTGAAAGAATTAAGAAATGTTATTTTAATTAAATGATTAAATGATATATATATATAAGCATGCAACACACAAGAAACATGATATTGATACATTAATTAGTTACATAATCTTAGTGGGATGGTTGAGCTCGTTTTTGCTCTGACAGTGTCGTAATTGCTGGTTTTGTAGTGGAAATAGAGCCAGCCATATTGAATACCCTGTGCTGCTTTGTTTTCGGAAGTAGCATGATGATATCATCAATTGATTGTGGCACAACGATACACTGACAAGAAAGGCAACAGCAATGACATGACAATTTGCTGTGATAAATTACAAATAATTTCTTTTCTCACAGTGGCGTAGATATTGAGATGTTAAACTTTTTCATGCCCCCCCATGTTTGTGAACCTCTAGTTTAGCTCAACGTAGGCCTTTTTGGAGTAATTACGCTAATCACTATGCAGTGAGCACTAATGCGCAGCAGCAACATCACATTTGGGAGATACTGTTAACTCTCTCAATTGTTATATGACATGCATAGTGGAATGGCGGGATGTAGCAATGGCTTTGATGATACAATTGTCTTTACCCCAGGCAAAGTGCGCGGCGCTACAAAAAGAAAAGGAGGCATCGGTGATGAATTACGCTCGCCGTGAAAAAGAAGCGATGGACGCTAAACGGCAGGCGGACGCCGCGGAAAAGAAATGCAAGGAGGCCGCTCGAGAAAAGGAGAGAATCATAACGCAGATGAAGAGCATGCGGATGGACGTCGGCAAGATGAAGGGCTCGCTGGAAACGCAGGAGGCGGCGACGTCGCGGTTTCAGAAGGAGGCCGAGAAGTGGAAGGAGGAATCCAACTCGCACATCATCAAAGTGAAGTGGGCTCAGAATAAGTTGAAAAGCGAAACGGACGCTCACAAGTAAGTGCAGAACTTTGCCACAGGCGGTGGCTCTTGTGTCTGCTTCTGCGGATGAAGTTGGTGTGTGTTAAAATGTTTTCACCTCGGATGTGTCTGTTTTCTATGTGTCCGTGCGGCATTCTAAATCTACTGTGGCTTGTCTAATGGGATGCATTCGGTCCGTAATCGCTGTACAGCCTATCATGCAGTTACTGTAATTTTCCATGTATAATGCGCAAAATTTTACCGATTTTTTGCCTTAAAATAAGGGGGTGCGTATTATACATGGGTACAGCAAGCCTTGAAAAAAATTTCCCTCGCTCAAAAACTTGAAATACACCTCTCGTCATGTTTGTTTCCAATCGCGCATCACCTCTAGCCATCGTGTCCCGTAATTCGTATTATAGAGTGTAACGCGCTGCCAAATAGAGAAGCGTGTTGCCAATTAACGAAAAGCGTGTTGCGTTAGTTAGCCGTCTGTAGGCGAGCGAAATTAGGTCGCTGATTGCTACGAGCGTCCGCGGCAATCCTTGCTGATTCATCCCGTCAACAACAGGCCTTAACAATCGCATACACAAGAGGCCATGTGCGCAAGATACAATCGCTTGCGTAATCAGTCGCATCTCCAACAGGACTGGTGCGCCCGACATAACCGTTGGCCTGAGCAATCTGTAATTGTAATAGGCCTCGTGCGCAAGATCTCGTGTGTCGCTAGCCTGAACTATCGCGTCACCGGCCTCGCAGGCTTTGGCTACTATCTACTCTTGCTTAGAGACAATGTCGTTCATTGTATAATGATTAGCGATGGTTATGTCATGATTGTTCGACAGTGACAACGCTAAACAGAACAACATTGTGTACTAAAACACAACTATTCATGTACCGCGAATGCAGGATGCGTACTATACATGGGTACAGGCTTTTTCCAAGAATTTACACGTCATTTTAAGGGTGCGTATTATACATGGGGGCTCACTATATTCGGAAAATTACGGTAGATCTCCGGAAGTTTGCTCGATACGACAAAATAGTCCAATTCCAAACACGTTTGCACCGAAAGATCCAAATGATGTCGATAAAGTTACAGCAATATAGCAATCACTAATTACTAGGGCAAGTTTTTGTTGCAGTTAAATCCGTGGCAAGTTGCATTTATTTTTGAAAAAAGTAAAAAAGTTGCAGAAGTTACATTTTGACCACATTTTGCTCGGTTGACTAGAAAAAAAAAGGTAAATTTTCCGGCTCAGCTCCCGAAATACATGTGAAAGCGTTACTTTGGTGCTGATTTACGGTGTTTCAGTCGAATTGGGCCGTGTACTTCACCAAAATCGAAAATACTTTCATGAAAAATCGAAAAAGTTGCATGAAAAAAATGGACAAAAGTTGCAAAAAGTAGCACTAAAGATTCCTTCAAACAGCTTAAAACAGCATTCTACATATCTTACGAGTATTTTGGAAGCTGCCTGAAGCTGTAAAAAAAAGTTGCAAAAGTTGCAAAAACTTGCCCTACTAATTACGATAGTGAACTAATAAGTGAACTAATAACAGCCATTCCAAGATTACACTCGGAACCAAGTTTTGAGTTTTGTTAAACTTCAAAGAAGTGTCATGGTGGGCCGTCAATAATTTTGATAGTTCTCGCCTAGTTGTAGGCAGGCGAACATCTGAGAAGCTTCATCTCAAGGTACTTAAAAGATGTTTGTACTGGAAGTAGGTTTAACCAATCGTGCAACACATACCACTTTTATTTCGGTAAATTTTTACTGTTTCAATATCTTTCTAAGTAGTAAGTACCGCCAATGTTTGTCTCCAGTACATTTTGGCTTCTGACGATGTTTGGTCTGAAATTCAGAATCGCTTCGTGTCCTGTTGAATGCGTGGTGAACGCTAGCTAAGGCTATCATGGCTCGCAAGCTATGAGATTGACATTTCTCACAAAGAATTCCTATTAGCTTCTTATACTAGATAAAATAGATGTAAGACTACCGGTATGTAGAGTTGTTTTTTACAGTGTCATGGCGTGATTTCTGACTGGACCCGTTAAACACGCATTTATTGCTGCGGAATGTATGTTAGTAGGCCGCTGTAGTCCAAAAACTATGCGTGTCAGGGATAAGACTTTCACACATTGATGTTCCAATTCTGACGTAGACGTCAAATTTCCGGGCAACAATCCCAAATTTTGTTATTTTCCTGTGTAATCTGAATTTAAGAATTGGAAACAGTGGAAATTTTTCTCTTGATTGTTGACATCTCTCTCTTTTTCTGAAAAGCTTCTTGCAGGTCCAGAACTTCAATATACAAATATTCACTCTCTGATTCTGAATGATAGTAGAATGCTTGTGTATGTTAGAACTATGATTAGAAACATTCTCTAATCCGGTTAGATGTTGCAAAAAAAGCGGCATTTTATACGACTCTCAAGTATTATGTAATCACGTTACTTATTCTTGACTTATCAAATCCTTTTCTGGGCGTTGCTTCGTGCTAGAGGCAGAATTGGGTCGCGTACTTTTGGCCCCAACACTAAGGTTGCTTCGAACCTACAATGGTAGTACAGAGCAGTACAACTTCTCATTCGTTTTTGCCCGATTTAAGCCTGAAATATTTAGCTCCGTCGACCCCGTCCTGTCGGAAACCCACCAAAAGCCCATGGTAATTCAAAGAAAATTTTTACTTCTCGTTGAACGGATTCTCGCGTTCGTAACGCTCAATAAAGGTCGATGTTGTTTCAGTGAAACGAAAGATAAACTCGCGAAAACGTTGTGCGAGATCAATCGTGCCAAGGAGGAAACGGAACAGATCAGAAAAAATTGCCAGGTACTGTGGGATTCGTTTGTATCTGGCAGGGGTGGGGATAGATTGTTCTCCCCTTAACGTTTAAATCTGGAATGTTTCTACATCAAAAAAATTTTAGAAATTGAAAAACTTGACATTTTTGAACGACAAAATTGGAAAAATTTGAACGTTGGCAGGGACAGGTTTTTCTCAGCACCAATGTCAAAAAATGGAGAATTCAAAAAAAATTCTAGTAAATGTTTGCATGTTGTCGTCTTCGAAATCGTTCTTCTAATCTGCCTAGCACACAGGCCCCCGATTTTTTACGGTCGACCTTTGCAGGGCATGATTAAAACGTATCAAGAATCGGAGGAAATGCGTTCAAACTCGCTCGACTCGCAATTGAAAGAAAAGGAAACGCTGCTGAGTCAACAGGTAACGGCACAGTCATACTACGTTTCAAGCCGTGCGAATATAATGAGCATTTTCAAGCAAGACAATGTTAGTAACGCCGGTGTACTGATGTTAAAAAGAAAGCAGTCGTTAAACCCCAGATGTTTTTATCAACACTTACAACGATTGCCAAAAAGTGCAAATTCTGTACCTTTTTCACTTTTGTCAATGTTCCTAAAATGCCGCAGGGGCATAATATGATTGGCGGTGTTATTTAGAAAGTTTCCCGGATGCGTAATCCGTCCGCAATTTTCGTACATTTCTACAAAGCCTTGGACTTTTCCCTCCTGATTTGTCATCATGACGCAGTTAACCTAGTGACTGTTCCCTGTAATATTCTTGCTCTTATTTCATTCGTTTTCGTGCACTCAGGGGTGAAATGAATATTTTAGCGGTGTATCTGGTGTAAATGCATCCTAATGTGTAAATTTAACAGTGAAAACATCACATGCTGCAATGCCGAATGGTTAGGTTTGCGATAAAAATTCGATGACTTTGTGTGCCGGAACAGATGGCCCAGCACTCACAGATAACGGGTACTTGACGCGACATAGTATTGTTGCATTTCGATACTCGAGTGCTACTTGAAAGTGCTGCATTCGGCGAGATTGATGGAATTGTAAGGATCTGGAATCCGGCCCTTGAAATGATGTTGACGCTCGCGACACGCCCACAAAAAGTCTGAAAGCAGATGTTACTTCACTAATTCTACGGGATTTCCGATGCTCATATCGATTTCGATGTTTATAGGGACGCAAAAACTGTTAAGTGCTATTTGTTACCCCCTAACCCCCCCTTCCTGTCGTTATGCATATATTCATTGCTCAGTCAGACGTGTTCTAACAATTTATTCGTTCACAGCTGGTAATAGCGTGGTAGAGTGTTTAGAAGAAGTGGTTAAGGATATTTTGCAGCTTTGTGAAAGCTATTACTGTAGCATTTTCGGACACTTTCACTTACTAATCAAATCACCCAGCAATAGCAGTACACGCTAGTACCAGCAGCAATAGCGAGGTATATCTAAAGAAGTAGGCCTATTGCCTCTTTCCGAGTCATAAAATATCCCACTCTCCATCATACGTCCGCCTTGACTGGTCCTGTGGCGGGAAAAGATCTCATTTTAATGGGATTAAAATATACCGGACCCATCTTCCTTCAGGAAGCCAAAAGCGGCGAGTTGGAAGGCATTCACAAGCAACAAGTGGAAGAAATGAAAAGGTTGAAACAGCAATACAAAGATGTGCTCGAGGAGAATTCGTCGCTCAAAGCCAAGGTCGATTGTCTGGAAAAGGAACGTGCGAAAATCGAGGATACTGTGCACGGGTGTGTTGCGTACATCAGATTGTATCTTTTTAATGTCCCTAGCTGCTTCTTTATACTGAAAAGTAGTTATGCTTGCAATTTCCCGATCATCCTGATTCACTGGGGTCGATATGAAACACCTTTACCTTCTAAAAACACCCTTGAACCAGATGTAGATTTTGGTACTTCATCCAGTCTCAGTCAGCATCAAGCCCGCAATATAGTATTTATTGCATTCATCGTGGGCCTATCTGTGTGATGAGACAGTCAAGCTATCGATTTGGACATCATTATGGATCAATGCAGCGTAAGCAAACAATATGTAGGCTTGGGAATATGACCGACGAATCAATACTGTATAATTCCGTTTGTGTGCTGGCCGTGTGAATATGTTTTGTTATTCGACTGTCAATGTGAGGTTTCGCCTTGGAGAATTGATATATCGGCTAGGCTTGTAATAACCTCTGCTAATTTCAGTGGTGTAAGCAAGCTTGCCTGTAGGTTAGCAGATGAACGCTTGGTATGAGCGATATTACCTATGAATGATGACTGGGTATTTCTTTGAATATTTTATGACTGGACAAATGAATCAGAACAAATATTTATGAGTTGCTGGGTTGGTGGGCTGATCAATGCCAGCGCTTGACGGCTAATGTTGTTCGATTTTAGCAGTTTGCCGACTGCTCCGCTAGCTAACTTCTTGGAAAATATGCACATTGCTAAGACACAAAAAAAAATGCGACTCTGCTGTTTGTAGCCTCTATTATACAACCAAATCTTGCTAGATTTTACTGTCAAAATTTAAGGTATTCCTAGATTTCACATATAGCTCCTCTTAAACAAGGCTACTTTTAAACTATTTGGTACAACATTTGCAATATTGCAACGTAACCTATGCTGAGTTCCAAATAGACCACAAACTCTATCATCATGACGCGATGCAGAAAAGTACGTTTTAAATTTCTAAATCAATTTGGAATATGATGTTTCATTTCGCTGATTAATTGGCGAGAGCATTTTACAATTGTAGTATAAAAATGATGAAATTAAATGATGAAAAAAATGATGAGTAAAATATAAAATCTTCATATCATGCCACGGCGCATAAAAATGCCTTCTAAATCAAAGAAAAATTGAATTTTTATTTCTCTAATTAACGGACGAGGGTCAGAATCTCGTATATTGCGGTTGTAGTATAAACATCACGAAATAAAACGATTGAAAATATATGTCATCTTTATATTGCGACACGACGCAGAAAAATACTTTTGAGATATCTTGATCGATTAAAAATTTGATGTTTCATTTCTCCGTTTAATGGACAAGTGTCAAAGTTCTTGCACTTTGAAATTGAATAGTATATTCGTATTGAAATGAACCCGAATATTTTCGGCTGACACTTGTTAGGGGTAATCGTCAGCAGCTAGTAGAGAATTCAAAAGAACGGCGTTTATCAACAATCGTAACACAATATGACATCACCAGCACGAAATATCGAATACGAGAGCGTTCGATGTACTATTTTTCGGTGATACACGAACTCTTTTTGTTGACACAGCCTTGGCTGGTGTATTTTGATAAAAGTCGGCTCCAACGCACACAAATGAAAGTGTGAGCGACCCTTTCCGAGTATGCGAAATCTGTCGGATTATCCAACAAGTGTTTGCCAATTGCAGAATTTATGGCCTATGATTGTAATGTTGAAAAGATTTTAAAAAATTGAAATAGATTTGTTGTACCGGCGGTTCAAAACCGCTGCCATGTAGCCCGTGCTCGAACTATTTTCGCGATTGCAGATACACGGAAGTCTTGAATCGTCAGAAGAGAGAAGCCCTGACTACGGGCGAGAAGCTGAAGGAATTGGAGCTGTCGAAAGCTCGCTGGGAAGAGCAGCGAACGGAACTGGAATCGGCTAACGCCGAGATAGCTAAAGTTCGTGAAACTTGCGACGGCCTGCGAACGAAGGAAGCCGAGTGGAAGGAAAAACGGCATGAGCTGCTCGACTTCACGCAGAAGGTGTCGGCGAAAAACGCGGAGCTGACGTCGGCCAACGAGACGCTGAAGGCGAAACTGGGAGAGGTGACTCGCGATTTCGGCGACAAGGAACTGGATCGGGCGGGCCTGGCGTCGGAGGTCGGCGTCTTGAAATCGGAGTTGGAGACTTTGAGGCACAGCGCGGCGGTAAGTTGTATATACTTCTACCAGGGTTGACCAGTAACAAAGTACTTATACTTTGGCTGCTTGCACGGCTTATTCGAGCGGTCATGTTTTTAACCTTCTGCCACTTCTTCTGGACAGTTTATGAGGCAAAACTACTTACTTTTTGGACTCTAGTAGAATGTAATTTGGCGTTGTGTCTGCTTCGCTTTTATGCATGAAAGTCGGTCCGCATCAGGCTAACTGGTTATATTTTTGAAGGTCACACTTGTCTGATTAATAGTAACAAAAAGTCTAAGCCTACACGTTTTATGGGTAGATGGCTTGTCAAAACATGTCAAGCGTGATCGAAGATCTATTTTATAAACAAATTAATTTATTAGATCAGGCGCATCACGCTCGGAGAAAAGCTCACCCTTGACTGATCCCCTGATGCTTGATTCTGAACAGCAGGTTTGGAACCAAGTCACAAGGTTCCGAGTCGCGAGTCGATCTCACATTTTTTTAGTTGTGACTCGAGTCCGAGTCCAAGTCATTGTGTTCACTGCTCAGTTTTGAGTTCAACCCGGTTCAAACCACTGTTTACAACTCTGATCTACTGATATAGAATGGCTCGCATTCATATTATCGTAATTTTCCTCAGTCCTATCAGTTTCTGGCCCTATTTTCCAAGTATCAGGACTGATAGACGAAATACCAATAATGGGGTGACTTTCCTATTTCTCGAAGTTGCAATGAAATGTCTGTCTTGGCCGTCCTAGTCTCGAGTCATACGAATTGGTTTGAGTCCTGCACAATCGCTCGAGCTCGAGTCGAATCATCAAAAAATCGCGACTCGAATCAGACTCGAGTTGAGTTATGACTCGAGCCATTACAACCCTGCTGAACAGGCAAAGGCAATGAATTCTTCCATTCGGCCCAGCAAACAATCGTTGGATAATTCTTTTTGTTGAGCTTCTTGGAGGTACAGAACTTCCATATACTATTCAATTCTGTTTTTTGCGAATAATTATCGAGACAACAGATCTTGCATTGTCGGGAGGGGTCTTACACTTTCATTTGTGTGCCTTGGAGTCGACTTTGATCAAAATATGCCTACGAAGTTTGTGCCAAAAGAAGGATATTGTGTACTATCTAATAATAGCACATTGAGCTTGAGCGATCCCGTCGCCCCTGTCTATCTACTTTCATGCCGATGATGTCATATGATGTTTGATACACAATGTTCTTTCGAATTCTCTACTGGTTGCTGACGATTAGCCCTGATAAGTGTCAGCCGAAAATATCTGGGTTCATTTCAATATTATGAGTAGGGCCTATACTATTCGAATTGAAGAAATGCATATCGTTTTTCAGAGCACGACCTCCGAACTTCAGAAGCGTCTGGACGACAAGGAACTGTCGTTAAACCTCCTCGCGACTCGACTAGACGAATGCAAAGACGAGATCAGGACGTCGAAACGCAAGCACGCGGCCAACATCAAAGACCTGACCCGGCAATTGCAGCAGGCGAGGCGGAAACTGGAACCGTACGAGTCCGCCTCTTTCCGCGCCGGCTCGGGACCTGCCACGGAGGACGGGAGCATGGGAAGCAGGGCCAGTTCGGATACGTCGCTGGAATGCGTGGGCAAAACGAATCACGGCGCTAATCTGTCGACGCATAACAGTGCGGCAGAGTCTGGGGCTTATCAATCGTGAGTGGCGTTTTCTATGGTTGGCTTGGTCTTGGGCTGGTGTGATTTCGGATTTGGTGTCTTGTTGCTTGGAATTGGAGCCTGCCGATATCAGGATTTTGAGCCAATGCTGATATTGGACTATCACATAACACATATTTTCCGTCAATACCAAAATGCGACATATTTTGACCGGAATTTCTAGAGTCCGTAGACGGAGCCGAGGTTTCCGTATTTAATCACAGTATGTGTTAATACTGAGTAGGCGTACTTGATTGAAATGTGATGAGGGATCAACTAAAGATATCGAACTATCCTAACTAGTTGCCAAATACTGGAGCATTCTACATTTGAACTTGCGACTTTCTAACCCTTAAAGTGACCCATACTTAGCCCTAACTTAAACCCACATACCCCTGCGTTGCATGCGAAATACCACGGACCATGTCGACAGATACCAGAGTAATAGAGTTACAATCTTGAGTCTGGTGAGAGAATTGATAGTGGAGTCGGTATAGGAATTTCCAGTTGCCACGGCTCCCCAATGCTCTTTATTTGTGACGACACTGGGGAGGAAGTTCATCGAAGAGAATTGCGTCGATCGTGGTCAATGTCGGCGGTTTCTTCCAGGGTTGTAACCAAGTCACAAGGTTCAGAGTCACGAGTCAATCTCACTTCTATAGTTTTGACTCGAGTCAAGTCGAGTCATTTTCAATTCGCCACCGAGTCAAGTCCAATGCAGTAAGTAAAGGATCGAGTCCGAGTCATACTGTTGTACACTCGAGTGCGAGTCCAAGTCATTGTGTTCACTGTTAAGTTTTGAGTTCAATCCGGCTCAACCCACTTTTTTCAACTCTGCTCGAGTGATATAGAATGTCTCGCATTCATAATATCGCAATTCTCCTCGGTCCTAACAGTTTCTAGCCCTATTTCCAAGTATCAGGACTTGTAGACGAAATCCCAATAATGGGGTGACTTTACTATTCTTCGAAGTTGCAAGGAAATGTCTGTCTTGGCCGTCCTAGTCTCGAGTCATATGACTTGGTTCGAGTCATGCACAATGACTCGGGTACAAGTCGAGTAATTTTACGCATTTGAAAATACCAACAAATTCGAAACATCTATATTCAGGAAACCAACATTCACTGGCCAATAACTTTGTCGGAATTCAATTAGTTCTAGGCGCAGAAAAATCAACCTCGAAGGCACCCGCGTGCATAGAGCGTTGATGATATGTTCGGGTAACAAACTGAGTTTAGAACTTGACAACATCCGAAAAATCTTACTTGATAACGGTTACCCTGAACACGTCATCAGCTGCGGCATAGAGAAGAAATTAACGCAATTCAACGCAGAAAAACCAACAGAGCCCACCGAACAAACAATAAAAGATGTTTTTGTTTATATCCATCTACCTTGGATTGGCCCCATTTCCACCCGCTTTGAAAAACGATTGATTTCTGCGGTCAGTCAGTGTTACGACACAGTCAAAACCAATGTGATTTTTACAACAACACAACTGCACCCTTCAACACGCAAAGACGTTCTCCCTGCACTTCAACAAAGTAATGTAGTGTACGAATATAAGTGCCACTGTGATTGTGGCTACGTGGGAAGAACGTCAAAACGTCTACAGGAACGCATAAGCCAACATGTCCCCAGATTCATCAGAACATGTGCATCACGCTCGGTGAAAAGCTCACCCTTAACTCATCCGCTTAAGATTGATGCTGATCGATCAAAGGCCATTAATTCTGCCATCGGTAAACATCTGTTACATAATCCGATTTGTACGAATAATTATCGAGACGACCGATTTCGAATCGTTGGGCGAGGCCGTTCACAATTCCATTTGTGTGCCTTAGAGTCGACTTTTATCAAAATACACCAACCAAAACTCTGTCAACAAAAGGAGTTCGTGTACCACCTAAAAATAGTACATTGAACACTCTCTCTTTCATGCTGGTGACGTCATATTTTGTGATACGATTGTTGCTATACAATGTTCTTTCCAATTCTCTACTAGTTGCTGACGATTACCCCTGACGAGTGTCAGCCGAAAATATTCGGGTTCATTTCAATATGAATATACTATTCAATTGCATTTGAAAAAATGACTCAAGTCGAGTCACCAAAAAATCGTGACTTGAGTCGGACTGGAGTCGAGTCATTACTACCCTGGTTTCTTCTCTCGCTCACGATACTGACGGCGCGTTTTGTCTCTTTAGCAACGGCACGGACGTCCCGGAAACGGTGGTGTCGTCCGCCGGCGAGATCAGCACGCAGACTCTGGTGGAAAGGATTGTGCGACTACAAAGGATTCACGCAAAGAAGAACGAGAAGATCGACTTCTTACACGACCATGTCCAGCAGCTCGTGGACGAGTTACAAAAGAAAAACAAGTAAGTCAATTCTCTGGTCAGTTTAGAGATTTTTAAAAATATTTGTGCGAGTCCATAAATTGGATTCAGAATATCTTTGCGCAAAGGGGATTGTGACTTTGTGGTGATCTGTGAGTAAGCAATCGTTGTTTTAATTTTATTAACCTGCAGTTACACAGTTAACTGTTGCCTTACCGTTACCGTGTCATTATTCTGTCCTATCGGTTTTGTTCTATGTTGTTTACAGCCACTTTAATAATACTTTCATGAAGCGATAGCCAGTTACGACAATGCAATAGTCAGTTCACTACAGCGTTCAAAGTAGTTGGCATTGGCACGCGAGCACCAGTAGAACTAATGATTTCCAAGTCATGTCAAAAATACTTGAGGTGGAAGCAGAAAATGTAGGTTTGATAAGTACTCGAGTAAGTGGTTTCAGATAGTAGTTGTGGCATTTGGTTGCATTTTCGTGATTAACTGAAAATTATTAATGGCACTGTAAATCAGGGTTGTAACCAAGTCGTAAGGTTCCGAGTCACAAGTCAATCTCACATTTATAGTTCTGAGTCGAGTCATTTTCAATTCACCACCGAGTCAAGTTCGAGTCCAAGTTAGTGGGTAGAGGGTCGAGTCCTAGTCATTGTGTTCACTGCTCAGTTTTGAGTTCAATCCGGTTTATAATATCATAATTTTTCTCAGTTCCAACAGTTTCTGGCCCTATTTTTCAAATATCAGGACTGATAGACGAAATACCGATAATGTGGTGACTTTACTATTCTTCGACGTTACAATGAAACGTCTGTCTTGGCCGTCCTAGTCTGCAGCCATGCACAGTGACTCGAATACAAGTCGAGTCAATACACAAAATGACTCGAGTCGAGTGTCGAGTCATGACTCGAGTCATTACAACCCTGCTAGGTGACATTTTCCAAATGAAGATTAGCATGGGTCTATTTTGCCCGGTTAGTTTGAAAATTTCACTGTTGAAGGCGATGTGAACAATGTTCACTGAACATATCCCAACAGTACTTTCTACTTGGTAACATCCAAATTGTAAAAAGAAAGTAGCAAGTAGAAAGTAGAATTGGTCACAAAACAGACTATTGAGTAGTAATTACCTCATTATTGACCACTCCTGGTGCCTGACCCAAATTCTAACGAACACACACTCTACCGTTTCAGGATAATACAACAGTACATCTTGCGCGAGGAGAGCGGATTCCTGATGCCGTCAGAATCTGTCGCGCACGCGACGGCCAACGACCGTATGCCGCGCCACCTCGCCGACGAGGTGAACAGGAAAATGCAATCGGTGCTGGAGGACACTCTGCTGAAAAACATTGCGCTCAAAGAGAGCTTGGACGCGTTGGGACGCGAGATCGCGAGGTTGTCTTCCGATGGGAAAACGTAGCGCCGTCTTTGTTACATGCTCGGTTTAAGGTCTCCGCGAGAGTTACCTGTTTGTTAAACGCGTTTGAGCGTGATTTACAACCCGATTTCAAAGTCTTCATTTGTTGTCTCGCACGTCCTGCGGCCTTTTGAAAGCGCCCGACTGTTGAACTGTTTGACTTACTGCTGCTACTTTAACACAACCCTTGAATTGGCCCTTGGTGCCCAACTCCTGCGCGACGGGCTGACCAATCCTTTCAACTTATGATCGTTAAAACTCCTCACTCTATCTTATTGGCCACGATGATGTCAGGAGGGATGTGTTACGCAGCGGAGCCGCGTTTCGGCGCTCTGTGGACTGGTGGCCTGGCGCCGTTTGCCTTTTGTGCTATGTGACATACCGCTATGACGTAGGTCGGCGTAGCTGGTACGTGTCTCCTGCATATCACTCTTCAATCGTTATTCGTGACTTTGCAATTGACGAGTGCCCCTTCGGCCGGTGCTTTGTGTCCGGTGTTTTAGCGACTTGATTTTTCATCGCAAGTATCCTGATCTTTTGTCGATGGCTACGTTGTTTTTAGAAGGTACATTTTCGCGTATCGTTAATTTCTTTTCACGGGTACTGGCGTGTGGGTGCCTGACCGTATAATGAGTATTCGAGAAAGTTTCAAAGATTCAACTTCTGGCTACGCGTGTCTGAACAGTCGGAAATCGTTTGCCTAAACATTTTCAAGAACAGTACTTCCGAAAAAGTGTCTCATGTCCGCCTTTGATCACGTGCAATCGCGCAAGGGTGGAAATGGTCAACTGGAGATCGAGTCCTGACAGGTTTCAACCGGAAAATCGGCAGTATTGAACCCGGTTGACGAATTCCACTCTTTCCCTATTCTCACATATTACACTGACAATCGGCAGCCTTGATTTATTGCTATCATATAATTTCTTTATTAGCGACCAAGCCTCGTCACGTGCAACTTGAGACGGACCACGACAATGCAAGGCCACGGCATTCTCGCATAGTGCCGCGTGAATGATGTGGTAAAATACGTTCTTTTTTGTTTTAGAAATGACACGGTGCTTTCTAGTCGTTGCACATTTTAATTTTTAACGTTTTCGAGCTGTTTTCGCGGCGTGGTCGATAAAGCCGACGCGGGCTGGATGCCCGCGTGAGCGGTACGTTAATTCCCTGTTATCTACAAAAGCAACTGCCCGCGGTCTCAAAGTTTTGTTGTTCGGAGTCCCAATTTATTCGTTTTAATTGGTTACTTCCCGTCTCTGCTGTTAACTACGGAAACGATTCTAACTCTATTTCTCCAGCATATTCTTACGGTATGTAGTTGTGTACTGAATATAATATGAATACATATATATTTATTCTATTCTAATTAAATATATTACAATTCATCAAGACTGTTTTTTAATGGCGGTAAATTTGAGTGCATAGGGAACTCGAGTTTGATTCGTTGGTGAAGGCAGCTTCGGATACCTTAGTCAAGTGGCCGCGTCGAAATGCTGCTACTCTGGACGTAGCCATGGAGGTAAAAGATACTTCTAACAGAATCAGACGTTTCAATGGAACAGCGGATTGCGGTTGACAGTGTGCGCTCTGCACTAGGGATGCAACGTGCGGTCCGCGACGATGTGATAATTTTGAAATATGCGCTGCGAAATGGAATTCGAATTCAGCTGCGTCTGATACGATTTTAGCTACGTCCAAGGGGGATAAGAGAAAAATCTAAATGCATATGCTGACTTTGCACATGACTATTTTTGACTGCAGCTTTTTGATACCCGGAATAATTTTCCGCGCCGGCTATATACTGGGGCCCCGTGGATATACGCAGGTATCACTCTGCATATGTCTGGGGTTTGTTCAAGTTGTTCTAGCACTCAGGTATCATGTCTTGAGTGTGTCTGACACACCCCAGACACCTTCCAGACATGATACAGAGTGATATCTGTGATACCTGCGTATATCCACAGGGCCATCCACTGGTGCTATTTTTAGCTTTAGTAAGATTTCGAAATTTAATATAGGCCTAATCAGTGTCGATCGTCATCACCGTTACCAATCCTAATGGGATCGTTGTCCTTGCAACTACCAGAAAGTCTACGGCCTGCCCTAGTTTTCAATACTTTATTCACATTTTGCCTGCATGCCAAAAAGATTGCAATGTAGGCTACTACACAATCCTGTCCTACACTGCGCTCTCTGGAAAGCTATATAGGAGCTAGCAAGTCTAGCGAAACAAATGGGGGCCGACTTTATGTAATTGGGTCGTATATAGTTCGCTAGTTCGGATGGTGCTTTCGGATTACGATGGTATCAAACAAGTGCTGCGTTTATGACTTGTGCAATGTGCACCTATTTCGTCTGTTGTTGTTTGTGGTATTCATGGTGTTTGTTGACTACAATGGTCATTTACACCAGGCCGATATTCCTTATTTTTCATTCCGTATCTGCCGACTTGTAGCACGGCCACTTTCAAGCTTTTTAAGACACCGCTTACGCGGATGAGATGGCGAGGACGGGCCTAGATAAGCCCCCGACACTTATGTAGGAATTCTGGAGTCGACCCTTATTGCGTCTCTTTTCATGCAGATGCAGACCTTTTTTTAAAAAAATCAGCACGTATCTATGATCGATGAACCAAGCAGAGCCAGGCAAATTTCGTGGATATGCTACAGAAAATTTTTGGCCGGCCGAAATTAGGTGGACTGCGACCCTGACTACACACGACACGCTTCACCCCTCAAAAGTTCGACAGGAAGGCAAACGGTAGCCAGACATGGGCGGATTTGAAATTTCCATGTCCTAATCCAATCCTAATCCAGAAATTATGTTTATTTGAATCCTAATTCCATTCAAACTTGGAATTTCACTCGAAAAGCCTACGACTTGAGCCTGTAAAACAGAAATGAAACGCTAAATAAGTGCCAAAGCACCTGAAATAACTTTGGTGGGACGTACAACTTTGTCGCCGTTCGCCACAGGACATCAATCTCCCGCCGGCCATCCGACAGTCGACGAGCATGTCCACATTCAAGTCGAAATACAAGCAATTACTACTAAATAAATACAGTCCATCCTCAAGATTACCGGACCACGACTGACCTATCGATCTCGCTTCCCATGACATGCCGCCCTATTTCTTGTCGCATTCTTCTTCTATACCAGTGGTTCCCAACGTGGGCGATATCGCCCCCCAGGGGGCGATTTGTCGGTCCAGGGGGGCGAAAATAGCTAAGGGGGCGATAGGGGGGCGAAAACGGACGAAGGGGGCGATAGGGGGGCGATGGCTCGGTGAAATGGCTATATTGACGTCCATGACCGTAACTGCCACACCCAAACCCCCAATTGAGATGGGGGGCCCGAGCTCGAAGGGGGCCCACAATTTTTTCGTAAATTAACATTAATTAAAGAATATTTTGGAAATTTAGGCAACTTTTTCAAAAAAATTTCGCGCTGCGCGCCATTTCCTGGTCGCTTATTTCTTGCTTATTGGATACCCTTCCTCGAAGGAATGATACGCATGAGTTATAGAAATGGGCATCTCGGCGTTAGCCATTATTAAACCATGACGCACCGAGACATATGAAGTTTCAGGCCATGTAACATGCGACTCCGAGAAGTGTGCCAGAACGAGAAAACCTTGGCCTTTATGCTGACCTACTTCGATATATAGGATATACACATATATTTACTTGTCCATAGGCGCCTAAATGGCTGGCGCCAAATGTTCCTGTCCTGGCAATCAGAACCCCACAAAAAATGCCATCTCGCAGAGAAAAATTAATTGCCAGTGCAGAAATACCAATTTGAAATCGTATGCGTCTAGTACATGGGCGATTTGAATATCTTTTGACATAGCAGACAGGCCACGAAATGTCATTACGTAACGAAGTCATTATACCCACGGGTCCGCCCAAATATGTTCAATTATTATTTACAGGCCCTACATTTTCCAACACACCTCACTCAGCTTTACCGGTAAATCTGAATTACATGAGCAGAGAGATGATAAAAATTGACAGCAATATATATGCAATTCCCGATCATATTGACCGATTCAATCATAAATGATAGAAATTTTTGGCACTTCGCGCGAATTACGCCGACTAACTGAAGAGTCCAACAATTTGTGCTGAGAAGTAGCGGTAAAGAGGTATCGGGGGAGTTTGGTCTGAGGGATGCAGAAGTTTGCTTTATCACCCTATGGAGGAGGGTCAAGACCAACGCATTGGGAGGGGGTGACGAAGTGCTGTTACGGTCCTTTGGGAATCAAGTCGGGGAAATCACTTTTTTTGTTAGTCAAATCACCAAAATTTAGCTGGAAAAGTGTAATTTCAAGGTCGAGCCGAAAAGTTGATTTTTTTCTCTTAGTCGACTCGCCGGTCATTTCAGTCTGTATGCCCATTTTTCGGTTCCCAATATTTGGGGGGCGATGATCGGTGTGGAGTTTGAAAAGGGGGCGATGAGTCGAAAAAGGTTGGGAACCACTGTTCTATACTATCTTCTTTACTTTCATTCAGTGTGCATGCCTCCTCTTTACATCGCCTAGGCCAAGGTGGGTGTCAGATTCCATAGACTACTCCTTGTCGCTTCGACATCTTCCTGTCTTTTCATTGTATCGCAAATTTGTGGTGTATTGAACTGATAAAATTGCTAATAAACCAATGATGATGATGATAATGGGTAAATCGAATCCTAATCCATTGAAGAAAAAATCTCAAATCCTAATCCAATTGAAAACCATCAAAATTTCACGAATCCGGTTTTCCCAAATCCTAATCCATGCTCATCGTCTCTGACGGTGGCCTATAGATAACTAACCTACGTAGGTTAGTTATCTATAGGTGGCCCTTTGCTAAACCCGATATTGCGAAATAACCGTCAGCCGAAACTGTATCAGGTAGATGGAATAGAATTTAATTTGAAAATCGATAGAAAAAATAGAATAAAAATTCTCATAGAAAATTGGGTGGCTCTGAAAAGAGCCGTTTGATTGATTGTAGGTTTACTTCTTCCTCTTCTTCGGCGACTTCTTCTTCTTGGGGGACTTCTTTTTCTTGGTAGTCCTCTTCTTCGCCGGTTTCTTTGCGGCCTTCTTTTTCGTAGCCTTCTTCTTAGGAGAAGCCTTCTTCTTCGGCTTCTTCTTTTTCTTAGGAGACTTCTTCTTTTTCGGGGATTTCTTGCCCCGTTTCACAGTCTTCTTCTTCTTCTTGGGGCTCTTCTTCTTTTTCTTAGGAGACTTCTTCTTCTTCTTCTTTGGCTTAGCCTTAGCGGATGGTGCGGCTGCTGTCGCAGCATCGCCTGGCTCCGCATTTTGTACTTCTTGGGCCTTGTTGATTTTGAATGACCCGTTTGCTCCCTTTCCTTTCACTTGCACCAGGGCGTTATCCTTGACCAAGCGAGCGAGCGTAGTATTGAGACGAGCATTGCTCCCTTGTCCCAAAGTGTACTTTGAAGTTACGTAGCTCTGAATAGCTTGTCGAGAAGATCCTTTGCGATCCTTCATGAACTTGATGGCTTCCTTAACCATAGCGGCATAGGTAGGGTGCTTCGGCTTTGCCCGTGGCACACGGGGTCCCTTGGCCTTTGGAGCAGCCGGTAGGCCGGGTACGATACCTCTTGATCCGTCCATTGCAGCAATTGTGAACTTCGCGCATCAATGCATGAAAATCCGACTTTCAAACGTAGGCAATGTTATTGAAAATGAGTTTCGGACGTCCACGAAACGGTAAACAGACCGCGGGTCATTGTTTTCATAAAAAAGTTATTTTTTTCCGAAATTTTTGTTTCAGTGCATTTTTCTGCAGTTAATTATGTTTTCTTGAATAAAAATTTTGGTGCTTTATAAAGTCTCGCATGAAAGATAATTTATTTCTCTGTTTAACAATGTAAACATTTTGTATCAAATCCCACAGCAACTTTCAGTAATTTTAAGATTTCTACCATCAAAGCATCATTCGCCCGTCAATAAAAATGTAATCTATTTATTTTTATTTTTATTTCATATTATTTTCATTTACCAAGAATTTCTGTGTGTCAGATGGCGTAGTAGATATTCGAAAAATATAATTTTTCAGCTTTCGAATCACCAATGTCACGTATTCAATAATTGACGTTATCGTGGCTTATCGCGCTCATCTGTACTCTAGAAGCCCGTTTGAAAGTGACCAAATCTCAGCACCTAGCTCTTGTACGCTCTGGAAAGCGATCAAGTCGGTATGGTATGATGCTGGTTAAGGCCTCTTTTTATTTATCCTTAATATTAATAAATACTATCAGAAGCTTTTCTTCTCGTCTATGTTATACAAGAAACTATCGGCGATAGTGTGGAATAAGCTATCTCCTGATATTGTGCTCGGAAGAAGCTTACATTTCACCTTGCGAAAGTTTGCACCAATACATGGATCATGCAGGTTTACAATTGAACTTCAACAATAATTATAATTTGATAAGTCAGGTGCCTGCAACTACTTCAAGATTGAAGATGAAAGTTTTGTATGATTTCACTGATAGAAATGATGGCAGATACAGTTGAAGATGCAGCATCATTCAGCAGTCGCCATGCTGTCCTGATTGTCGCTTACAAGGCTACAGCCCTCTATCCCCTTGATAACTGACTAGATACCCCGTATATACCGCGGTATTAAGTTTTAATCTATTCTATGTACTTTTATGCGACCAATATTATTCTGTGCCCCTGCAATTGCAGTTTGCAATTGCTGAATAAATGCAATATGTTTGCAATTGTATTTCAATTCCCGCGACACGAGTCATTGCAACCCTGTCGCAAGTAGGCCATGAAGAACAATTAGGTATGGTGTGAACCTCTGAAAGGTTCAGGTTCGTGTGAACGCGAACCTTTTTGAAAGGTTCTGTGTGGACGCGAACGTGAACCTCATGACGTCACGTGACGTCATCTTGCTAATTGCAACCCCACATTTCAGTAAGGTGATAGCCTAGGCCTATATTAATGTACACTGTACAAGTGTACATTGTACACTTGTACAGTGTACAAGATACATAGAGATGACTACGGTCACATAATGACACAATGCTGAAGTACATATTGACGTTTTAAACTTCGCCAAATGTATCAACTGGCCGGAGAAATCAAATGATATAATGATACCATAAAATCGATGTCTTCTGTCGCTTTGCCAACAATTTCGTCGAGGACTTGCAAGGGAACATAAGCTTACGCCTTAACGGTCTAGGCCTGACCGGACAATGTATTCGGCGCCTGAGTATTGCTACGTTTATATTGAGCAGAGTGAAAAACGGGTTTCTATACTTGCTATCGATATTACCCCATTAACAAGTTATACAGCAGTAGCCAAAACCCCGATCGCACGGATTCGGTCTTTATGATACAATAAACATATGAAGTCAAGATTGACCCGTATGCCTGCTAGATTTTTTAAATTCAGACAACGATATCAATTTCATTGATTTGTTGAATATGCACCATTCGCTGACTACATGAAGTGCATTTCGCTTTTGATGTTGTGTGATTGCGGGTGAAGCTCACAGCAGAGAGTCACTAAATATTTTCAAACGGAAAGCGGGATATTTCGAGCAAACTTTTGTAACAAAACAAGTGGGATTTTTGACATCGTCAAGGTGCATGCTCGTTTGGTGTTGACTTTTTTATGCTTCCAGGACCATGAATGGAATGTCCCACAATTGAAATGCAATAAATTTCATACAAATATGTTATAATGAAGTGAAAATTGTAATATATGAGAATAAGGTTCAAAGTGCAGAACCTACCAAGGTTCGTTTGTGAACGTGAACCTTTAAATATCTGAGGTTCACGCACAGAACGCGAACGTGAACCTCACGTTCACACCATCCCTACAAACTACCATATGATCAGGACGCATACAAGAACAGGTATGCGGTAGGCTGCATCAAGTGTAGAACAGTATCTCGTCAGGTATCCGACAGTCGTCGAGTATGTCCAGATTGTCCACTTGTCCAGTGTCCACATTCAAGTCTAAATACAAGCAATTTCTACTGAATGAATACTAGTAATCCTCAAGATAACCGGACCTCAATCTGACATATCGATCTCGCCTACAGACATCATGCCGCATTCATTTTCGCCGCTTCCTTTTATGTTATATTTTCTTAAATCCATTGTGCATGCCTCTTATTTACATGCGTTTCGCCAGGGGCCTCAAAGTCAAATTTCCTCGCGGGCCAATTTCATAGTTTTTGATGAGGTCGCGGGCTGCAGGATCGATAATAGGGGCATTGTGTTTCCAAGTAAAGAGAGAAAGAGAGAGAGAGAGAGAGAGAGAGAATCTCCATTTCTATCCAACCAAAATACGAAACAAACAGACCGGCAGGCTGGGCAAAGTGCGATGCCAAAAAAAAAAATGGTGGCGAAAAAAACTTGGTCAAAATGATCGTCTGTCGTTGGCCAATATCTTCGATATTGATATGTGCGGTCGTGGAAATGGAATCGAAAAGTTCCGTCCCTGCAACCTGAACCTTGAGTAGACATTAGTAGGCTACAAATGCAGTACTACAAATGCGACCCGCAGAGGAAAATAATGCACCAAATTTGAAATGGTGTGTATTTCGTACAACTGTTGTCTACGCGTTCTCTATGTTATATGCACGTAAAAACGCAGCATAATAATATTTAAAATGCATTAGTTTTGATGTGTGAGGCTCGGCGGGTTGCGAGATGCCACAAAAACTCGGATTCAGGTCGCTATCTGTGTATAATTTGACGATTGATTGATCTAACAAATTTAAGAACCACTGATATAAAGCATACAATACCGCCGATTAGATGGACGAGATTGATATGAAATCATTCATACACCTGAAATCGTATAGGATTTTGTAGAATTGAATAGTATATTCATAATGAAATGAAACCGAATATTTTCGGCTGACACTCGTCAGGGGTAATCGTCAGTAACTAGTAGAGAATTGGAAAGAACATTCTATATCAACAATCCACAATCGTATCTCAAAATATGATGTCACCAGCATTCTATAGAAGCACAATCAGCTGATTATTACATTATTCAGTTATTATTATCCTTTCAGTACGTAGGACGTACCAGTTTCGAAATAAGACATTTAGCTGGGGATATATAGAACTTCTATGTGTCGCTGATTTAGCAATCAAACTATAATTTGCAATGGGAAATGTGATGCCACATCGATTATACAAAACTGTCCCATAACAAAAAATCCGTAAACAATATGCGTATGCAACTATAGAGACTGTAGAGACTACAGTCTCTATAATGCAACTATGCATTCCTCATGAGTCATGAGCCACTGTCGACGAATGCCCGCGGCGAAAACCACCTCTGAGTGTAATTTCACAACACATTTACTGAACTATAATTTCTTTGTAAGTCGCGATTGTTTCATACTATACATATTCCCGAGCGAGTTGTTTTTGTTCTGTCCACGCCTTACGAACCAGTATACTGAAGTCATTCACGGTACTCAGAATATTTAGCATTTTACCCGTGACGATGAAGTCATTATATACTAGCCGACAATCGATAACCTCGATCGCATCAGAACTCAGAAGGGCGATGCCATCTCATGATTTCGACTGGAGCATTACGTAACGTGCTGTCACGAAAAGGTAGCAGACTGGCCGCAGTCATGTCAAATTGTGATTATAATTATAGCAGAATAGTCATGTAATAATAAGGAAGCTGCGTATAGTAAAGGAGGAAGTAGCTAGTCTATGTATTAGCCTATTTACTACTGCACTGTACATGAATTTCGTTCTAGGTACAGTAGTTATGTGCAGGCAGCGACACGCTACGGGTGTGAGGGTAATGATGACTGAGTTGACTGTATTCCGGTGCTAGAGCTTTTTCTCTCATCGACTTGCAGGCTACACTGCGTCGCGATACCGGACTATGTGAGATCTGACAATACTTATACATTGTGAAAATTGCCTGGTAATTGAGTCACATGCTACAGGAGACACTTGTAATATAAGTGATTTATGATAATGCCGCATTTTGGTATGTTTCTGGTGATCACCCATAAGCTGTAGCTCTACCCTGCCGCTGTTGGCAGCCTGATTATGGTATAGTGCTTCTCGATATGGTATATATTATATATTGTACATCGTCAAGTACAGCCGCAAAATAAGGCATTTAAATAAATTGGTATGAAATTGAACGTTTCTTGGTCGAAATACGAGTATTAAAAATCCCGGCTATGCCAAATATTGTCTACTGCATATTTCAGGTGGTCAACAGTCATTTTGACGACTAAAAAGTCTTATGGGTCGTGTATCATCATCATTGGTTTATTAGCAATTTTATCAGTTCAATACACCACAAATTTGCGATACAATGTAATGCAGACGTTACCGAAACAACGATGTATGAATTCGGACGTCGCCGAATCGGTAAATCAAAATGACCGATTTTGGCTATTGACTTATCAATCGGTGTGATCAAACGTCACAAGTCAGAGAAGTTTCATTCAGGAAAGGAACGAACTCATGAGCCGTTACACTTTGAGAATGCATGCATCGCCAGTGAGCAGTCAACACCTTTCTAGTAGTAAATATCGACATTGTTGTCGCCGTATTGACTTGCGTTACATAGGGCTCCGACACAGTGAATCTCACCTTCCATTCATCATTTTAAAATCAGTGAAGTAGGATATAAATTTGCACTCAATACTACCGCTATGATGCGAGAAGACACTTGACAGGCGACGAAAAAGGTTTATGAACATAAGACCCCACTGGAGTAGATCAATCAATCTCATGATTGAATTCCGAAGATTTTACACACAATGAGAGGGTTACTTGTCAACGACATACCCAAGTATCTCGTGATCACAATATGGCTGGTTGTAAACGGATTGATGTTCGGATTAAACTTTCAACGCTACGAAAGTGACCGGAGATATTTCTACACGAGGATATTACTGGGGCATTCGCTAGCTATCGCAAGAAGTGCGGCAGCGTGTTTGAACTTCAATTGCATGCTGATCTTGCTACCAGTGTGTAGAAACCTTTTATCTGTAGTCAGGGGACGGTTAGAATGCTGTCCTCGCCGGGCGCGACGGATACTCGATAAAAATATTACATTTCATAAACTGTGTGCCTACATGATAACGTTATTAACGATTGTACACTATTTTGGGCATAGCGCAAATGTCCACAGATTCGCCACAGCACAAACTGAACCGACCCTTGATCAAAGTCAAAGCGACAAGGAACGCTTACGCGTTGTCCTTATTGTAAAACTCGCTAATTTAGGCAAAGGCGAAGGAGAGACATATTTGAGTCCAGTTCGCCAACCGATTTATCCTGTAGGTGCTATATTTTCGTTAACGGGTGGGTGGACCGGCACCATAATGGCCTTGTGCTTGCTTTTGATGTATACCTCATCTACCGAATTTATTCGCCGTTCATACTTCGAACTCTTCTGGTACATACACCATCTTTTCATCATATTTTTCGGCCTCATGTTTGTACACGGCGCCAGTGGTCAAATCCGTCGACAGAGCAATACAGACGCGCACGACCCGACTTATTGTAGCGAGGTAGACCCCAGCCAATGGTCACGTGACCGGAAATGCTCCACCACACCTCAATTTGAGAGCCTCGCCCCGTCATCGTGGGCCTGGATCATCGCCCCCGCATTTCTGTACGTTTGCGAGAGAATCTTACGGTTTTTGCGGTATCTACAAACCGTGGAGATATTGAACATTATCAAGCACCCGTCGAACGTGATAGAGATTCAAATGCGCAAACAAGGTTTCACAGCTAACGTCGGCCAGTACGTGTTCATTCAGTGCCCGATCATATCTCATCTGGAATGGCACCCGTTTACATTAACATCAGCTCCGGAAGAAGATCATTTCAGCGTTCACATAAGGATAGTAGGAGACTGGACATCCTCTCTTTACAAAGCCGTGGGCGCTGATGAATACGGTGAAGTTCAACCTACTTGGAAGATGCCGCGTTTGGCGGTGGATGGCCCTTTCGGAACTGCAAGCGAAGGAGTGTTCGATTACGACGTTGTTTTGTGCGTGGGTTCCGGAATCGGAGTAACTCCGTTCGCATCGCTTCTGAAATCTGTGTACTACCGCAGTGTCGCAGACAAGGGAAGCTTCAAGGTAAAAAAGGTCTACTTCTTCTGGATATGTCGCGAAATGCACGCCTTTGAATGGTTCGGCGACATGTTGCTGCATCTTGAGAACCAATTAGCCAGCGCTGGCCAGCGCGATCGTATCGAATACCACATCTATCTCACCAGAGGCTGGAGCGCGAACCAGGCCCGCGCCATCGCGCTTGGTGACGAAGCAGATCGCGATGTGATCACAGGGTTGGAGCAAAAGACAAATTTTGGCAGGCCGAATTGGGACGAGATCTTCCTGAGTATTGCGTCGGAACACGCCGGGGCGGACATCGGCGTGTTCTTTTGCGGCGTGGCTGCGCTTTCCACGCAGCTTCACAAAATGAGCAACAAACACTCGAATTCGACGACGGCCTTCCACTACAACAAGGAAAATTTCTGAACGCGTTTGCACTTAACTATTTTCGTCGACCATTCTATGCATTTATTCCGTTGTATGAGCAGTAAAACAACGATCAATTTCCGTCGTGTGTAGTACAACCCCGTTCTCACTGCTCAGGTGTAGCTGTAGGCTTCCATAGGTCTCTAAGACCTATAGTATGTAGTGTACCGAACAAGGTAACGGGTGCCGATGCATAGATGCATTCCAGCAGGACCGTAACCGCCAGGGGGCGAGCTCGAAGGGGGACCAGAATTATTTCGTGAATTGGCATAAATTAAAGAGTATTTTTGGAACATTTGTGCAACTTTTCAATTTTTTTTCGCGCTATGCGTGATTTAATATTGCCAGATATCTTCGTTATTGGGTACTCTTCCCCAAGAAATAATATGCATGATTTATAGAAATGGGCATTTCGGCGTCAGTCATTACCGCGCCACGGTGCACCAATTTAAGACAGATATAGTTTTAGGCCATGTTACATGCGACTCAAAGAGTTGTGCCAGGACGATCGGCAGCGAAAAGACCTTGGGCGAAACGGACTGACCATATGCTGACCGAAAACTGCTATATATATATAACATAAATGCTTAATTGTCCATGTCCATAAGCGCCTAAAGGTGGAGATAATAAAGTTGGCTGATCCCGTAGAATGGTAATCGTGTGAATAAAAACCGCTAATCGTGACGCATTTTGGGCGGAGATAATAAAGTCAGCTAATCCGGAAGAACGTTAATCGTGTGATTAAAAACTCCTTATCCACACGCATAAGGTTTGATAAGGATACGCGCGATGACGAACTGAACGGATTTTTCACGTCTGCGGGGGTTCGTCCTCAAGATTTTCCAATAGGTCAACAAGGTCCACAACTTCCATTATTTCTGGCTATCTGCGATTGACGTGACGCGAAATGAAATTCGTGTGAAAAGTACGGTAATTGGTTGATTGTTGAATGAAGCCATAATTACCTAGGAGGCAATCGTCACGGTCATTATCGGAAGTATTTACGAGTACGAATGTACAGCTTGTTTATAGATAACTAGTTATCTGTAGCTGGTTCCGGTTTTGCGATCAACCGTTTTCCTTAATCCTGGATTGTTAAATTCTGAGGAACGTGATAATCGACTTCATCGATCATCGAACTTCATTATCTCCGCCCTAAATGGCTGGCGCCGAATGCTCCTGTTCTGGTAATCTAAAGCTGAACCCCACAAGAAAAATGCCATCTCGCAGCGAAAAATTTATTGCCAGTGAAGAAATATAGGCCTACTACCATTTTAAATCGTGTGCGTCTTTTAGTTTAGTACGTTTTGGCGGTTTCAATATCTTTTGACATAGCAGACAGGAGGTTACATCTTTTAACGAAGTCATTATACCAACGGGTCCTTCCGCCCGAAGATGTTTAGTTATTATTTACGGGCCCTACAGTTTCCAAGAGACCTCACTCAGCTCTACTGGTCAATCCGATTACGTGAGCAGAGGATACAACAATTGATAGCGATATATAGATATATGCAATTCCCGATCAATAATGAATTCGATTCAATGCTACAAGGTGTCGTGTAGCGGTGTAGGCGAGATAAGCCGTCTCACCAAGCAATACAACAAATCACGTGATAAGTCGCGGCAAAAACGAACAACCTGATGGGGGGTCAGAAGTTCGGTTCATCACTCGAGACTGTTCTTTTTGGGGGGGAGGGAGGCTGACGAAGTGTTGTTTCGGTCCTGCATGCCAGACAATTCATCAGAGCCACTACTAACACTCGAAATACAAACCTACCTCTTACCACATTTTTTTCATGACCAAAGTCATGCTTGATGCAGCTAAAATCCTTGAAATGTGGGCCCGATTCGAGTCTGAACAAAACAACGAGAAGGTCTGCACCAGAGTTAGATTAGATTTCTAGTTAAACTAAATGGGCGAAATGGCGGTAAACTAATTATTATTTGTGAATGTTTCTATGTTCTAATTCTCATGATTTCTGGTTTTCCTGAAAATTCGAAACGAGCCAATCCTGGTGCACAAACATTTGCCATTCTCGTGCCCAAGAGATTGAATTATGATTTGATAGGAACAGAGCTCGGTCTTTGTTGTATTTCTTTCCCATCCGGCATTCAACTAAATTTCAACGTTCTTTGAGAATGCAGCAATTCTCATCAAACTTCTGTGAAGCAATAATTCCGTCCTGATCTAATTCGGAAAGGCTGCAAATTCTTTGGTTTCTGCTCTA
Source organism: Botryllus schlosseri (assembly GCF_051294905.1). Lineage (NCBI taxonomy): Eukaryota > Metazoa > Chordata > Ascidiacea > Stolidobranchia > Styelidae > Botryllus > Botryllus schlosseri. The sequence goes on along the minus strand of NC_137245.1, from coordinate 16,822,360 downwards.
GCTATATTCCAGACCTGAAATAAATCACGTGACAACGCTCCAATGGCTTACTCCGATTAACAGATATGAAAACATCATTAAATAGGCCTTGTTCCAATGGTTAACGCTGCATGCGCCGATCCCTACCTGAAACGTACAAAGCCCACAATAATTGCCAGTTCCGGCAAACGTGTACTGCATACTGCCCCGACCTGCAATGTACAAAGCCCACGAGAATTGTAAGTTCCGGTAAATGTGTATACTATGAAAATTATCGACAATAGGTACAAACGGTTTACATGCTTCCGACTGGTATAAAAGCAACATTATAAACACGGTAAATCATGAGTGTGATGATATAATAGTCAAGCAGCCGCGAGCCTATCATATGGCGACATGGGATGCTGCAAGAAATCCATCTTCGAATATTTACCTAATCCATCCCAGGTACTGTAAATATTGCCTAAAACACACACGCAAGCTAGAAAAAAAAACGAGACAAGTATTCGGACAGGTAAATTCGTTGGCGTTGAAACCGAGATTTGGCCCGGAATAGACTGCTGCGTCAGTTTATATCGCTATACACGACATGATCAATGATCATATATATCGTTGTCGCCTCTGCCAACGAGTGACTTTGCGAAACCTAGCTAACTCAGAGACGAATGAGAGCAGGTACTACAGCACTGAATGACATCACATATTTCCGTGCAAGTTAAGTCAAAGTGTCGGGTACGTGTTTTTGAAATAAGCCAAGAATAACATTCTCCATATTATAGGGTTACCATATTTTGGAATCGAGAAAGGACGACACTTTTTCAAAATTTTCAAACACAGAATATCGGTGGAAAATCCTGAAAAAGTGGTAAATTTCGACCACTTCGCAGTCGGTTGACTAAAAAAAAGGTCATCTTTCTCGCTCGGTGCCCAAAATACAGTTTTTACCTTCACATTGTCGGGTGGTTGACTAAAAAGGTCAACTTTCGGTCAGCTCCCGAAATACCCACCGGAGCGTCACTTCGGTGCTGATTTACGGCAACTCAGTCGAATTTTGCTATAAATTTGACCAAAATTCCTAAAAAAGAGGACAAAATCTCAGAAAGGAGGACATTTAGGCGTCCTCGGAGGGCATTTTCAAAAACCCGAAAAAGGAGGACAAATCCTCCTAAAGGAGGACGTATGGTAACCCTACCATATTACATCTACACAGAGCACTGAATAAGAATATTTGCTAACATCATTCAATGCATGTTGATAACATCACGATAGATAAAAGAGGTAATTGCGTTCCTTAGCACACGATTTCTCAGCGACGACACGGCTATCTTTCCCAGTCGCCTCAAACTTCATAAAGCAATACCAACCACAGAAAAGAATCAGATAACGGCCTACGGCAGTACGATAATTCCGTGTCCGACTGTCCATAGATGAGCAATTACAGCGGCATACGCCGTGGAACGATCTATTCTTTCTGGGCCGGTCTGTTTTGAAACAGTACCCCGACAACCGATTCGTCGGCCATCGTTGATATATCTCCGATCAGGTCTCGCTGTCCTTGAGCTACCGCGCGCAAGACTCGTCGCATAATCTTCCCGGACCTGGTTTTCGGTAAACCGGGCGCGTACTGCACGTAATCCGGCGTTCCGATCGGTCCAATGTCTTCGCGTACTGAAAGTTGAAACGTCGTAAATTTTTACTCAAGCACAAATAGAAGTAGCGATTTTCAAGTAATTAAAAACCAAGTATTCCTGGTCTAATTTTGTCTAAGCCAGTGGTTCTCAACCACTGGTCTGTAGACTAGTGCCGGTCTGTGGCAAGCTTCCTTCCAGTCCGCCAAATGTTTTATAATTTTATAATGTAATTTCAAATTGCAAGAAACTGGACGCTTCTCTACATTAATCAGACAAATAAAACATCAATTCTAAGAAGTTTGGAACGTGTTAAACAGCATCGTGTTTACTACAATGGCGCAAGTGTCGTACGAAACTGTTAAAAAGTAGCTCGTTTCCTACAAGTTACATATGAAGGCTACGGAAACTTCGTTAAATTACGACAGTGTAGTTAAGCAACACTTGGCAGTATGATAGAGCCAATATCAAACAGCAAAGTCGCATTTCTTTCCAACGATACCGAACAGTTACGATCAAGTTAATGGTCTTTAACACAACTTTGCGAGCTTCACCTTAAAGAAACTTCAATCGAACAATAAATATCTCCAATATCAGCCTCAATTGAAGTCTCCGATATTTCAGTTGTGCTGCTTACATTTGTCGAAATTAAATTTAGGGTGAATTTTGATTTTTGAAGGTTCGCAACATTTGTTTTTAAAGTTTTATTGGTCTGCAAAACGGTCGAGAACCACTGGTATACGCAAATGAACTGTTAAGTAGAAGTGGGAGTGAATTTTTACAAGTAATTTCCAAGTAGAATAGTAAGCATTCTAGACTACTTCTGTCTTTCAAACTGAACTTTCAAGTACGAGGGGAAGTTAATTTCTATGCAAGTAGAAGTAGGGATTTGAAAGTAAAAAAGTAAGTATTCTAGGAGTAGTTTTGCCCAAAGTACTGGAATTTTAAGTACCGGTAGAAGTGAAAGTGGATTTCTACTCAAATAAAAGTAGCGATTCTCGGTCTAGTTCTGCCTAAAAATAATCTAAAACAATAACCACTTGAGTAAGTAGTGTGCAAGTAAGCACAACCTACTCTCGAGTGGTTCGAATCAACACAAGAGCTCCAGCGAGCTACGAACCTCGTTGCTTCAACTGCGTCGCCACCTCGTCTGTGAATTCGACCTTTTCCTTGAGAGTGACGAAACAGTACAGGCAGGAGCCCTTGACTTCGTGAGGTTTCGCCACCACGGCAGCCTCCGACACGGACGGATGTTTTATCAGCGCCGATTCCACTTCGGCGGTACTCAGGAGATGTCCTGCAAGAAGTCAGTAACAAAGTAATTTTTTAGAGTAATCAAGTCGGTTTTGAAGTTTTGACATATCTTGGGCATAGCTACCGGTACTTCTATTCGTAATTGGTGGTACTCGGATACCTGACGACTCACAAAATTATTTCTAATGACACGAAACGGAAGCTATTTTCCTTGTGTTCGCAAAAAGGTACATACCGTAAACCGGGGTAACTTTGGACTTAAGGGTAACTTTGGACACTTGGCAGTAAAAGATTTAAATGGTTATTGATGAAAAAGGGTTGCCGCTGGATGTCCAATTCTTTTTCATGAGGCAACAGTACCACAAGTAGTCTCTATAAAAGGTGGATTCATTTCACTACCAGATAAACTTGACCCAACATTGATAAAGTAATGGAGGGGGTCAATTTCGTCAAAATTTATGGCCAATAAACTTGTTACAACCAAACATAGATAGCATGTGATTCATGGATTCAAAACTTGGCAGCAGATACCTTCAAGTAGTCTTAATCCATGGCAAAAATCTCAGTGGGCTCAGCCTTGAATTAATACAAGAAAATGTGATGTCCAAAGTTGCCCCGTCAAATTTTATCAGAACGGGGTAACTTTGGACAGTGAAAAATGTGATATTTAGAGCTCTGGAAAGTGGCTGCTTCATCCGTGTCAAAGTGTATCGTCAACTATATTCCGTATGACCGGCCTGATGGCTTCTTATAATGGAATGAGAAGGTTAATAAGTTAAGAGTTTGCCAAAATATGAAAAAATGGGTAGGCAATGGGCTGAGAGATTATAATCGAGTGTAAGCTTCTTCAAAAACTTATCACATACTCCTAAAGATGCACCTGCTGAATACGGGATATCGTAAATTACGACAAATATATCCATCAGAGGACATAGGAGAGGGAAAATGTATCTTTTCAAGAACAGTAATATATTTGAAATCGGCAATAAATCACGTTAACATGCTTATTGTTTACTGTCGATTGCTGACACTGCCAGTGGGATACCAATTATTACCATATGTTATTTATAAGTCCCAATTGGTGAAGGCATGAGGGAAAATTGAGATAAGGGATGAAACAGGGGGCATTAGCCTTCATAAACTACCTAATTTTTTTTTTTTGGGAGGGGGGGGATTAGGTAAAAATCATGCAATAGGCCAGACATATACTATTTTGTTTCAGTTTTAGTCTCTGCTCTCATCAACTCTTACCAACTAAGCCTCTATTACGAGGTTTCATAAACAATAGAGTGTAAAGGCATATAAAAAACTACATTGTCCAAAGTTACCCCGGATGCAGGGGTAACTTTGGACACGGACAATTTACAAAAATGAGGTACTTATTAATGACCATGAACATCTTGGATTGGTTAATTCTAATCTTTGTTCCATGACCCCAAAAAAACACAAAACTTGCCTTCCCTACACCCTAGCATTTCCGAGATACAAAGCGGAATTATTGAGAATTGTCCAAAGTTACCCCGGTTTACGGTATTTAAATTTTCAAGTCATTAATACCATCAAGACATCATAATAGGCACTGCTAGAATACTCAGACTCAGAATTGAATCACTCAGGTTATCTACGCCGTCTAGCCTTCAAAGCCCACAGCGTCACAGTAAACTCCTTCAGATATTTTGAAATGAACACGATATGGCCACAAACAATACATTCATATGACCAAATTTATTCCCGTCGAAGCCTTTCGGACGGCACTCATCAGGAGCAAACGTCCGTAAACGTGGTTAACCAAATTTGAGATAGTGAAAGAATTTTGGCGTTGTGTCCCTACTTTGAAATACACAGATATGGCATGTAACCGGGTTGTAAGCAAGTCACAAGTCAATCTCACTTTTATAGTTTTGACTCTAGTCAAGTTGAGTCGAGTCATTTACAATTCACCACCGAGTCAAGTCAGATAGCAGAGGGTCGAGTCCTAGTCATGGTATTATTAATCGAGTCAGAGTCCAAGTTATTGTGTTGACAGCTCAGTTTCCAGTTAAAGTCTTGTTAAACCCAATCTCTGTTTGGTGATATCGAATGGTTCACATTTATAAGATACTAATTTTCCTCACTTTTAGCAGTTTCTGGTCGCATTTTCAAGTACCAGTCGCAATAGACGAAATCGCAATAACGTGGTGACTTTACTATTCATCGAAATTACAATGAAATGTCGGTCTTAGCCATCTGAGTCTCGAGTCATATGACTTAGTCCGAGTCAATTCACAGATTGACTCGAGTCGAGCCATTTCAGTATTTTAAGAAAATGGCTCGAGTCAAGCCGAGTCATCATGAAATCGTGACTCGAGTCATTACAACCCTGGCATGTAACAAAAGTGCCGCATTTGCTAGCGACAGTACAAATGTAGTACCCACCGGACACATTGACCATGTCATCGATACGGCCTGTTATCCAGTAATATCCGTCCTTATCCCTAGTGCAGCCATCCCCGGTAACGTAGTAGCCGGGAAACTTCGAGAAATACGTTTTTTCAAACCGAGCATGGTCGCCGTAAACCGTCCTCATGATGCCGGGCCAGGGACGTTTGAAAACCTGAAAACCAAATCCCAGTATGAGCCAAGGGACTGGAAAAATTGGCAGTCATAATTCAAATTGTGATGGAGTCTGTTTACAATGTACATTCGACAAACTCCAGCGCAGTGGCTCCCAATCTTACTTCTGATTTGAAAATGTTCCACAGCTCACCTCTGAATTTGGTTAGCGGGTTAGTTACAAATTACTGACGATGATATGTTTACAATTGTGGCACGTAACCGAGGTTTGCTGAGCCAGCCACAGTAAGCTCGAGGTCAAGACACACGCCCGACTGATACAGCATAAGTCACACTGATTTGCAGCAACTCTTCGTTATCATCATTTTTGTTTTGTGTGAATATCATGTCTTTTAATACTGTGTTGATGCACACTTCATTTAATGCACCAGTATTCTATAGTTATGCATTAGATGTATCATGCGGTAGAATACTGTTTTTCCAACTTGGCGAAAGTATGGGGTTCGCCAGAGGCTTGCACATTAGCGTATGGAACAACCTATCACGATATCGACGACACTCACCAAGTACCCTTTCCCGGGACCTTCGACCTCTTTCCCGTCTTCCGTTAACAAAGCAGGTTCGATTCCGAAAAACGGAAAGGTTGCAGCTCCTGGCTTCATCGGAGTACATCCCGGCAAAGGTGTTAGGACATGTCCGCCCTGCGAAGACAACGTCAGAGTTGGTCAGGGCAGTCAGCATTGCTACTTCAGCAGTAGTAGAAGTGTAAACTTTTACTCAGTTACAAGTATAAGCTTCCATTTCCAAAACTTCTACCTTCTACGCTACTGTCCTGAAATGCTACTCGACTGCCAGTAGTAGTAGAGATTTACAAGACATGTCAAAGTGGAATTAGAAAATGGAATGTTCGAAAAGTACTCCAGTCAGTAGTTTCAAAAGGTAGACTAATGTCACGACAACTTAGTAAAATCTTCTAAAAATTATTCAGCCACGGTGCTAATTACAACTGTTCAACTCATAAAAGTGACGCAATATTATCTTAAAACAATTTTATACTTTTTCAAAATCAGAAGTGTACAAATAAGTAGTGTTGCCTGAAAAACTGATGGAATCTCACTTGATTACTCTAAAGATGGAGAAATGTTTCGTTACTGATCACGTCTCGACGCCATAGATTCCATTAGTGCATTTTTTTGACAAAATCAACAGGGGTTATTCATTTTAGCACTGCCAGTGTAGTTCGGGTGTGAGCAAAGTCAATTTTCCCAGCCCAAGAGATATTTCGTACTTACCGTTTCAGTTTGCCAAAACGTGTCGACAATACTGCATTGAGAATTTCCTATAACTTTATGATACCAAAGCCAGGCCTCGGGGTTGATGGGTTCGCCCACTGTCCCAAGAACTTTCAAGCTGGTGCGTTTGAACCTGCGAGAATACTTTCGCATTGTCATCACCGCAAACACCCCTAGTGCGCTTTGGTACAGTAAATATTTACTCAAATTTGTTTCTATTGCATCACATACATGCAGACAATGTAAATTTGCCTATGTTGACTCACAGTTATGTCACTTTAACCACAAAGGTCTATAAAACTACAGGTGTATCATTGATGAAGTCGGTACCATTTCCAACATGATGTTAAGGCTCTTAATATGGCTCCCCAGCACCACCTCAACTTGGCTTCAATGCGGATGTGTTTTTGTCCGAGATATAAAGCATGTCATGTAATAATTACGATTGATCATTGAAACATCCCCAAGCACTTCCATGCCGATAAGATGGTACTCAACGGACAGCAGTAGCAAAACATATATGAAAATATCCTTGAGATCGCACTTATTATAACTGTAATCTGCTTGAGAGTCAATATTCACAGTGGAATACCCAGCAGCTCGTTGAATAATTTCCGAATTCTAAGAGAAAATCACTGCTTTGTCTCGGTAATAGTTGGAGTTATTGCCTCTAAAGTCATAAATGAAATCTGGCTGGTCATTTGAATTGGATTCGGGTTCCAACTCTTTGCTGGGCCAGGATGGGATTTGTAAAAAATCTGGCATTTACACACAACTACAATAGCAGGCTGATTAAAACAGTGTTTCCCAACCTTGGATCCCTTCAAGAAATCATCAAGTCTACGAACCTCTAAAAGGCTGCGTTTAACCGATTGGCAACGGCGAGTTTTTCCAAAAAATTTTGCTTCACTTTGCAAAACTGTAAAACACGACCTTAATGGGATGCGAAACCAACAAGTAATATATCATTTGGTTCAGAAAAACAACACCTAACCAACTACACCACGGAGCGAGAGGAGAGCCGGTCGACCGAGCGTGTATATAATCAAGAAGACGAGAAACCTTGTTGTAAAAATATACATGTTTTAGTTACTTCGTTATAGAGCCCACAACATATACCTAGTGCGAATATGCATGTGCTTTTCACTGCGACAGAGATAACATCTTTCAAACAAGCCATGAGTGACAGAAAGCCTGTGGTGGTGCCTGGAGTGTTTGACATAAAAATACAATGTCGTTTGGTGTATCATCGCAGCGAGAGCCAAAAATGCAGCATAGAAGACAGCTCAAACATAAGCATAAGAAAACCAAATCCGAGCTGCTAACCAATATGGCAACAATTGTCGACCGCAAGACATATAATCACTAATATAGACACTGTATGAAGGTTGCCTTTTATAGTTCTGATGACGTAGCCGTATACGGGAGCAAACAATCTCTATCCAATCATACCTTTTCACTGGTTCCTCCCCATACTTCATCAAAGCGCGTATGGCAGTCGGCGCCGTGTAAAATTTGGACACTTGATACTTGTCGACAATTGCCCACAATCTGCTACAGTCCGGAAACATCGGAGTTCCTTCAAACTGTAAAAAATCAATGGTCAATGCAGCAAGGGACTGGCATGATTGAAGCATGACATGACGAATTCTAGCAGCACCTAATAAAACTATTGATTGAGAGTTCCCCTTTTTTGGCAAGTGTCAGTGACACTGAAAAGATTAACGAGAGGTAATACCAATAGTAGTTAGGAATTGATGAATTGATGCAAAACGGCATCTAAACTTCCGCATCTAAATTGCAACAAGGTTTCACCATTGTAATGCAATTTTATTGTATTACTTCGGACTTTTGGGATGATGAACACCGTCCCGAAGGTTGGAAAATTAAATATTTGTTCTAATAGCAGATATGTTGATTATAGCAATTGCACCTTGTTAATTCTTGGCACTCACCAAAAATTCAAAATTTTAAAATCAAATGCGGTAAAACGCAACAGGAAACAATCGCGATGATTGGTTTGGCAGAAACACCAAGGCAAGTTGCAGGACATAGTTAAGCTATTTCAGATAACACATCGGGTCGTATACATACATTCGAAGGTGGAGAGCCGCATACGCATAGGTTTAAAGTTAACATTTGCAAGAGGCATTTCGTTACTCTTCCATGTTCAAGTTAACTCGGCCACACAACAGTAGGACTTATTTGTAATACTATCTCAAAATGAGAGATCATACCATAAATTACTTACCATAACCGAAGTGGCGCCATTCAGCAGCGGCCCATACGTAATATAAGTGTGCCCCGTGATCCATCCGATATCGGCAGTGCAGAAGTACACTTCCCCCGGGTGGTAATCGAAAGTGTATTTATGGGTCGTGGCGGCGTACAACATGTAACCCGCTACATGATGTAGGACCCCCTGCAAAAGTACACAAATTCTTAATGGCACTTATCCAAATTCTTCCGATTTACCCATGGTGAACATATCTTGGAATAATAAAAGACAGCAAACTATCGCACGCAAAAGTGTTTACATAATACTAGGTAAATCCAACGGTATCATAGGTAGCTGTTACCTTTGGCGTTCCAGTTGAGCCACTGGTGTAAAGCATGAAGAGATTGTCTTCCGAGTCAAGCCAGACAGGTTCGCATACGGTAGAGACGTCATTCATTAGTTCGTTATACCATTTGTCCACTTCTGGGTTCCAATCATACTGAAACCACGTAACGAAAGGGCATAACAGAAAGTACAGTAGTTCGATAACAAGTTTATGCATTCAAAAGCTGGAGAAGTGTCTTTCAATGTAAGATTGTTATTACCTGGCAATCTGGCATGTGGACATTTTCGTTAGTACTAGAAACTATAAGTTTTTACATGAATCCCCGACCCAACACCATTGCACCAACGCGATGTCACAAGCACGGGAAATCCAGTTACAAATCTGAATAATAGCGGAACTTCAAAATGACGAGTTTCTATCGTTCGGCCCGGGCAGGCTTAGCCAGATCAAACAATTGCACAAGAAACCCAAATTGATTCAGCAAACAGAATATGTACCTCGTACACTGTGCATGATTTGTACCACAATGCCAACAAATAACATTTGTACAACAAATATAAGGTGACGTAAATGGTCCTTAACAATATCCGGCGTAAATTTAGCACGTTTCCCACATTTTTGTACAACTTACATATAAATCTGGATAAAGAATCGGACATTCTGGCCGGAAATCAACCAATAATTATTATGCTCGTCAGAAATTATTGACCTCTTTTCAGACTGTGTTTGAATATTGAGCTTTGAAGGCCATTTGGAACGTCGTGAAATAAAATCGGGTTATAAAGGTATTTTAGCAAGCTAGGTCAGTAACAAATTCTTCTAATTAATCAGAATACTCGAGTGGTTCGGTTTTTAGTCTAATTCCGTTTCTACGCGACACTTTTTTTTTCAAATCTACTTAGTTTTTGCACTTACTATTTTTTAAATAAGAATATAGATAAGGGATATGATTGCACCACTTTCACGAGTGAAATTAATAGAACGGTAACTGGCGAAATAGCCCCAGCATCAGAGCAAAGTAATACATATTTTTTAATGTTGCGCTAATTTGCAATGTCATCAGTCATTTTGCGTTACTTTGGAAGACGCACTTGCAATTCCGGAAGTACTTATCTCCGATCAACTGCTGACAATATGCGACGCCTCAGCCAAATTTACATTCTGAAGATGTATACTCGAGTACTTTTCAAACCATCATTTTCAACTTTCATTTAAAGTACTTTTAGTTCATATGCTGAGTACCGACAGTGACTATTTTGACCGCCTGCAACTTTATCAGTAAAAGCCATAAATTAATCAAGGTGTTGACGTTACAACCGCGCACTGAAGATGACCTGATCTCTCCGGGAGAACACTTTAAGCAGTTTCGATGTTACGGGAGAGTATCCAATCTATCGTAAATATCGATTTCTATTCAATAAAATTCATATATTGTGTTGCAATCCAATTCGAAAATCTCCCAAGACCGATCTGATATCGCAAGGTGCCGATCAAATCAGATCTGATGAATAATTAATCAATTTAGAAGAAGACCGCTCACTTTAAAATCCTCGACCGGCCGAATCGCGGGTCTTGCAGTTACGTCGTCACTGAAACCCTTAGCGGTAACGTGTTTCACGGTGATGCACGCTTTTAATCTATGTTCTTTCTGCGAACATTTCCTTATGGCATCGTCAGCAATGCTCTTTAACGTGACTAGCTTGTTTCCTCTGTAACATCCATCTACAAAGTCAGGAAGGCATTATCACACAATTCAAATTCATTCGAGTTATAGTGCCTAGGTTCATTCAAGTGAGAAAAAATTCAAGTTTCGGTAAAGCGTAATTTTCATTTTCAGTGAGACAATACCAGGGTTGTAATCAAATCACAAGGCTCCGAGTCACAAGTCAATCTCCCTTTTATAGTTTTAGTCGAGTCAAGTCAAGTCATTTTAATTCACCACCGAGACAAGTCCGAGTCCAAGTCAGCGAGGAGAGGGTCGAGTCCGAGTCATTGTAATATGACTCGAGTCCGATTTCAAGTCATTGTGTTAACTGCTCAGTTTCAAGATAAAGTCTTGTTAAACCCACTTTTTATAACTCTGTTCGGTGATATCTAATAGTTAGCATTTATATTATACTAATTTTCCTCACTTTTAACAGTTTCTGGTGGCATTTTCAAGTATCAGTTCCAATAGATGAAATCCCAATAGTGCGGTTACCTTACTGTTCTGCAAAATTACAATGAAATGTCGGTATTGGCCGTCTGAGTCTCGAGTCATATGACTTGGTTCGAGTCATGCGCAAAGACTCGAGTCCAAGTTGAGTCAATATCCAGATTGAGTCGAGTGATTTCGGTATTTTGAGAAAATGACTCAAGCCAAGTCGAGTCATGAGAAATTCGTGACTCGAGTCATTACAACCCTGGACAATACCAATGGTGATCAATTGAGTGACCAATATTCAAGTTAGATTGGATTTAGGGTTTTAGACTCAATGATTCATACAAATCGTGCAAAAAACTTTACTTCTCTCATAGCACTTTTGAAAGCGTCACTCAAAAATGCAAAATTTTGTCACAAAAAGGAATAAGACGGCCCTCCGTTGATATACACCCTTTCACAAAACATTTGTTATTTCAGTTCTAAATTATGAAAAAACCAATCTATTCTTAAAAGTTGATAAACAAGACATTGCATCAAACATCGTTATGAACAAAACACATGCTACAAGTACAGTTTTTGAATTGATAAGTGGGGTCCTATTATCTAAGCATTAATGTCAAACTTACTGATTCATTCATTATGTTAATATATGATGTTAGAACACACAATGAAAAAAGTGGCCCTGGAAATATATGTTCATTTGCCAGTACTCAGAACATATCGTAGCACCCACCAGCGGTTATCAAGACTTCTGCTTTGGCATCGAGTATCCGACTGGCCAGGGATTCTGAGGAAAAGCCAGCAAACTGAAAAATCAAAACAGGGTTAACAAACAGCGTAGGGTATCCGCGCGTGTTTGCGATCCCACTGACCACAATCGAATGCACGATTCCCAGCCTCGCGCAAGCAAGCATGGAAACGACCAGTTCGAGCACCATCGGTAAATATATCGCAACTCTGTCCCCCTTCTGAATCCCGAGAGATTTGAGCACATTCGAGAATTTGCAAACCTGAAACGGGGTGGGGGTTTGTGATCTGGAAATGCATTAAAGTCAAAACTGATCTGCTATACCTCATCGAGAAGCTGCTTGTACGAAATCTTTGTGCAATCTAACGGGTCATTGCCTTCCCTGTAGAAACAAATTCAATAATGATGGCATACTGGTTGCGTCTTCGTGAGAAATATCAACAACAGGTGAACTTTGAGGTAAATCTTTGGGTTGCACAAGATTGTTTTCAGATGACCATCCCTTTGTAGATGAAAGTCAAAAATTTAGAAAGCAAAGGACGTAGGTTATTTTTGTCCTTGATGTTTTTTGCGGCATATACACCGACTCATGATAAACATACACACGATATGTGCATATGCATACCATGAATGCATGATGTGCATATGCCGCTGGACAAGGAAGGTGCAGATATAGCCTTGTATGGCTTTCTAAGTCTTGCACCACTCGTCCATGCTACCCCAGTAATGCATGAGCGCCAAGCAGGGAAGTCATGGATAGCAGTGTTACTAGGTCTTTGGTCTGACCCGGTAGGCGATCGAACCCACGACCTACCGATCAAGAAGCCGGACGCTTCACCATTACGCTATCTTGTCGGTGATGACTACATTACATTATCTTCTATTGACCAGTTCGCCAGTGGTAGTAGGATTATTGGATCTATAATGGAGTGGTTGGGAATAGGGCACAGCCCATGGAAGGTTGAAATCACAATCATGGATACATTAATATTAAAATAATAGTGGTGAATGGACATATGCCAAATATAATTGAGTGCTTTGAAAGGGATGACTTTTATAAGAAGGACTGACGATTCAACCATATTTTGAAGAAATAATATGTAGCCTACTACATTCATCACAGTACGGTAGGCAAGTACTAACTAGGCTATTCAGCAAAGGAAGCCTTGAAACGTAACACCATAAATAGTTCACACCAAATGTATGATTCAGGAAGGATTGGGAATGGTGAATTCACAATGAAAGCAACTACAAGTAGCTATATTATACTGAATGGACCAATACGTTGTGGTTTTGCCTCAAGCCATGCCTCCAGGGTTAGTTAAAATCTTGAATTTGAACTGCTGTAGTGTAGCAGCGTGAGCCGTCTGTAAAAAGATACTATAAATACCAGTGAAATGCAATGACATCCCCTCTTCCTTCGGCGACGTGTCGATCCAAACAATTGTAACACATGTTTGTGATTGCGCCTTCCATCCATTTGATGAAGATTGGGCCATTGTTCACATTGAAATTGTATTCCAGAAATTTACCTAAAACATTGAAAATATATTTGACTTTATAAGTCTATAATGATATGATGCTGAATGGGGAACAATATTACGTAAAATTTAGAACTATGGCAGCAATATAAAAAAGAATCTTGTGCGTGTCACCACATGCAGCCAGCAGAGAAATATTGGCAGACTTCTACACTGTACTGATTTAAATTTACGAGAACAACAGTGAGGATGGATGAAAATTGTGAAATAATTTTCATAATCTACGCCTTAATTCGCTGAGATCTAGAAAAAGCTGGAACATGGATTCACATATGACATTATTTACAGAAAACGGCAACAAATACAATGCGGTTAAAAAATAATTAAATACGACAAGAGTTAATAAATTACAAAAATATTATGGCATTTTGATTTCACTACCATATGTCGTCAATCCGACTGGAGCAAATTAGATATGAATTAACAACGAATGACAGGAAACAACATTTCCAATAAGTTATCAACTGCCAAGCTAATGCAAAGTTGCCCATTGAGGTTGTTCAATCACTTTACTGGTGCCTAGTTATTACCCAGACTGGGAATAGTGCTTGTTTTTCGGCAATAAGGGTTTTTCTTGTTCAGAATAATCATGTGCCGGTAGGTGAACAGAAAGTTGTGTGTGACCTTGCCCCAATTCCACTCTGGGTTAATACTATTTTGTTATCGTACATCTTCCCACATACTCCTGTGATGATATAACACAATAATTTTGCATGATTGCTCCTGCTACAACCATGAAGCCTGCTGTATTTCGACTTGAAAGTGGAAGTAACTTCACGACATCACATCTAATCATTTTGAGAAACGAAATGACTTTCATAAACAACGTAAATGGAAGATAAAAGAGCACTAACTGAACATTATATCCGTCAAGGCGTCAACACTGGGATTTTATTAAGGTTAACGCACCTGTAGTGGGAGATTTGAAATAGAACTGCTTTGCGATATCCGACCAGAACTTCTCTGGGTCGTCCAAGCTCAATTGATGCATTTTTCGATAAGCATCCATATTTTTTACGTGCGCTTCATCCTGGACTCGCTTGCAGGGATCATACGTGAGGTTTGCCTCGTCATCCATTTCTGCAGTGCAGCTATGCTACCCTATTCAATCTCAACAAACGAAGTAGGGAAGTACTATGTCAAATATAAGATCTGCATCAAACCGAACAGGCTATACAACTATCATCATGTCTCCAGAACACTATGATCTCTCTCTACACTCTCCTTCCCAACGCCGACAACCTGGATGTCAACAACAACTCGCAATCGCCAGTCGCCACCCACCACTTACTGACGTAAAGATAGCAATGCAATATTGCCGCTTTGTCGCAAAGCCACTTACAGCGTCACAGTTGATTGGCTTTGCTTTACCACAACTGAGAATTTTCAAACTCAAATCCCGGTTTTATTTTGTCTAGAATTTAGCCAACTTCAGCCAGTATCAGTTTAATAATATTTTCATCACTTCAAAACACCGCAAAACTATGATACAATGAAAAGATTGCAATGGGTCGAAACGACTTGGAGTGTCTTTGAAAACAGACAATGAATGAAGGCCATCAAAGGCGAGATCGATATGTTCATCATCATCATTGGTTTATTAGCAATTTTATCAGTTCAATACACCACAAAAAATGCGATACAATGAAAAGACAGGAAGATGTCGAAGCGACAAGGAGTAGTCTATGGAATCTGACACCCACCTTGGCCTAGGCGATGTAAAGAGGAGGCATGCACACTGAATGAAAGTAAAGAAGATAGTATAGAAAAAGAATGCGACAAGAAATAGGGCGGCATGTCATGGGAAGCGAGATCGATAGGTCAGTCGTGGTCCGGTAATCTTGAGGATGGACTGTATTTATTTAGTAGTAATTGCTTGTATTTCGACTTGAATGTGGACATGTTGGAGTATTTGGTTGTATTAAGTATTTGGTTGTATTAAGATACTAGATACTAGATAGCTACTAGATATATAGATTGAAATATTGCTGCATCGTGAAGAGTGGTATATTTCCGGTACTCGCCATGCCAACGACAGCGCAGCTGCAGACGAAAATTGAGGAACTACTGCTACGGATGGATACAATGGAGGAAAGAATCACGGGCAGCCTCTCACAGCAACTAAAAAATCTGATAACTGATGCCGTCAAGAGTCTTATTGACAACAAAGTGAAGGAATCTGAAAAACGCATGTGCAAAAAGCTTGAGAATTGTATCGCCAACACAAAAGATGATCTAACAGCAAAATTGGCATCCCTGGGGCAAGGAAATGATGAGCTAAAAAGAGAACTATCAAATCACATAAATCAAGATGCAACTGAAAAATCCTTCTACGGTAGTCAATACGAAGAACAAAAAACTAAAATAACGAAAATGGAAAAAGTTTTGAAGGACTTGAAATCTGAAAATGAAAAGTTCATAAACGAAACACAGGAACTCAAGGGAAGACTCAAAACGAACGAAAAAGAAGTAGATGATATAGAAATGCGATCCAGGAGAGAAAATCTGGAGCTTCATGGAGTACCGATGATGGCAAATGAAGATCCTGCACAGCTTGTCATCCATCTTGCCTCAAAACTCAACATGAGCCTGACACGGAGTGAAATATCCTACTGTCACAGATTTAGTAAAAAAAATGATGCAAAAAAATCCCATCCAAATAAAAAAAATGATGCCAAACAATCCCATCCCATCATTCTTGTTAGATTCAAGTCAATGTCGACACGTGATGATTTCTTCAAAAAGAGAAAAAATATCACAGATTCTTTTGATTTCGGCATAGCTGGAATGAAGAACTTGTTTATGAATGAAAATCTCACGAAACTGAAAAGAGAACTGTATTATGAAGCCCGGCAAAAAAAAAGAGAGCTCGAATATCAATTTGTTTGGACTAGCAACGGAAAGATCTTTTTGCGAAAAGACGATGAATCCAAAATAATACACATCCACTCAATGGAAGTGCTGCAACGCCTTAAGTAGAAAATGCTGGTGAACTTACTCGATCATCATGTTTTACACGCTAAAGTAAAAAATGGCGACCCCAGAAATATCTGAGCACAATCTCAATGACGAAGAAGATGGAAGCCTACTGTTTACCAACATTACTCAATGCAAGAAACTTTTACCAAGTGAGCTGAAGCGAATTGGAAAAAAATCTACCATGATGCACCTAAATATCCGATCTCTCCAGAAACACCATACTGACCTTTGTACTCTATTATCCTTAATGCAACAACCACCCTGCATACTTGGCATCTCCGAAACACGCCTTAAAAGTAACCCGCAAATCAATATAGACCTACCCAACTACTCATTTAACCACTGTCCATCTAGTACAGATGCTGGTGGAGTTGGGATGTATATTGCCGAAGGATATGATTACTTCTTGGTTGATCAATACAAACTCAATTGCTCATCAGTTGAGGAGATATGGGCGGACGTCGCGCTGGATCCAATGAGATCAAATTCTATTACCATTGGCATCATATACAGACATCCACATGGAAGTCCCTCAGAATTCTTGGACTGTTTCGAAAAGACATTAGAGATTTTAATTCATTGTGGACGAAACTTCATAATTATGGGAGACATCAACATCAACCTCCTTGCAAATTCTAAAATCGTTGAACGCTACAAAAACTGCCTGCACTCCTCGAGCTCTATTCAACTTGTGTCTGATGCAACACGTGTTACAAAAGACTGTGAAAGCCTCTTGGACCATATAATAACCAATGTAAGTGACATAGAGCTGTCTCCAGCCATACTCTGCCATGATATCTCTGACCATTTTCCTATTTTATGTGAATTTGGTTTAAAACCTATTATATCTCGTCCATCTCATGCAATGCAAAGAGACTTGAGTAACCTGAACAACGACAGCCTTTTACAAGATGCATATGAAAAATTTGAGCAAGCGGCTACAACACCATGTGTCAACAGTAACGAATTTAATAAAAAATTCAGTAACTTTATTGAGGACATCAAGAGTGTGTTCGATTCACACGCTCCTATCAAAAGACTCTCTCGACGACAGCAAAAAATCAAATTGAAACCATGGCTCACACCTGGCATTCTTCGAGCAATAAAAACTAGGAATTTTTTATATCAGAAGTTTATTAGAACGAAAAATGTACAAGATATGCTACGTCACAAAGAATATGCCAAAATATTGTGTTCAATCAAGAAAAAAGCAAAAGAAGCATATTTCCGAAAGTTATTTTCAAGCTGCCATGGAAATCAAAGAGATACTTGGAAGATCATAAAAGGGTTAATCAATAACAACAAAACTTCTGCACCCCCATATCTGAAATGTGATATAAATGGTAGTACCATCAAAGAACCAAAGAAAGTAGCAAACGAGTTCAACGACTTCTTCGCATCAATTGGTCCAAAGTTAGCTTCTGCTGTTCCACCATCCGCAACAAAAGCGCAAGATTACTTGAGAAGAAATACGTCGTCAATGTTCCTGGAGCCATCAACAGCGGATGAAGTGAATCGTACTATACATACTCTTAAATCTGCTAAAGCAACGGGACATGATCAAGTACCAAATAACCTCCTTAAGATAATTGCAGGCCCGCTGAGTGTTCCATTATCATATTACTTCAACAAATCGCTTGAACTGGGATGTTTTCCGAACTCCCTCAAAATAGGTAAAATAACCCCTGTCTACAAAGGAGGTTCGAAGTTCACGACAAACAACTATAGGCCTATTTCAGTTCTACCTAGTATAGCAATTGTATTTGAGAAACTTTTACAAAGTAGGCTCACTAGTTTTTTGTCAAAATACAAAATAATCAGCAATCACCAATATGGTTTTCGGGATCAACATTCTACTATTCATGCTATTCTTGAAATAATGACAGGATACTACGATGTACAATCAACCAACAGTTATGGTGTGGCTATCTCGCTTGACCTCAAGAAGGCATTTGATACTGTCGACCATTCATTGCTAATTGATAAGCTAGAATGTTATGGTGTACGTGGTACTGCCCTCGAAATATTTCGTAATTATCTTACTGACCGACAACAATATACAGTCATCGGTCAAGAGAAATCTGACTATCGTGCTGTCTCCTGCGGTATACCACAGGGGTCAGTTTTGGGGCCAACTTTGTTTCTATTGTATATTAATGATATAACTGCCTGTTCGCAATTCGCCACTACCCTTTTTGCAGATGACACGCACTTACTGCTATCCTCATCCGATAGTCAAAATCTGTTAACATCAACTAACAACCAACTTGAACTTATAAGCAACTGGCTCACATGTAACAAATTGTCGATTAATGCTAGTAAGAGCCAAGTATTACCAATAGGCAAAGAAAAAAGGAGAACAGAACTCTCCAATACTAATCCCAAATTAATTATGACTGGTCAAGCGATGTGCTTTTGCAAATCAATGAAATATCTAGGAATTTTTATTGACCATGACCTCAGTTGGAATACCCATACAAGTCATGTTTCGTCCAAGATCTCTCGCAATACTGGTGTCTTGTGGCGACTAAATAGAATTGTTCCTAGGCCTATGCTCAGAAGTCTTTATTTCTCCATTGTTCACTGCCATTTGCAATATGGTATTATTATGTGGGGATCTGCAACCCAAACTATTTTGAAAGCATTGCAAGTACTGCAGAATAAAGCCATTCGGGCCATTGCTGGATTGACCATCTATCATCGCTTATCTCCGTATTATAAGAAACTTCGCATTCTTAAAGTTGAAGACATATATATTTTTGAATTAGCTAAGTTCATGTATAAGTTTAACAAACAAGAAGTTCCAAATTCACTTGTAAACTACTTTGAATATTGCATGCATATACACAACCACGGTACTCGATCTAAGAGCTCTTCCAACCTATTTATGTCTAATTCCGACAATGCTTTTCCTCCCTTGAAGCGTGCTGGAATCGATGTGTGGAATAAATTGCCCCCGCGACTGAAAAGTATGAGTTTTCCGTCATTCAAGGCAGAATTCCTTGACTTACTTCTCAGTAAGTACTAATCGCCATTGGATGTATTCCCCATGTACTATTGCATCAAGGCATCCACTGTGTACTTCGTTGTTGCTTTTTTATTTTTGTTTTTTCTTTACACACCACCATAACTAGTAAGCATGAGTGTATCTATTCTATAAACTTGTTTCTAATCTCCTAGGTTCCGGCTTGACATGAAGATCGTAATGATCATATCGCCGGCACCCGTCTATACCGTTACAGAGCCAGTTACGCACTATTATTACTGTGTATGTGTTGCTGTTATTGCTGTTATTACTGTGTTTTTTGTTTTTGTTTTGTTATGAGTATTCTGTTTATTCCGGTTGACGAAGAAATAAATCTCTCTCTCTCTCTCTCTCTGTTAGGACGCGGTCCGACTCCAGTTATCCTGAAGGCTGACTAGTATGTAATCGGGTCAGCTCACTATATTATCACTGAATCCAAGTCCAAATCTGATGAAAATTGACCCATAATTTATTCAAAAGTTGTATGGAAAGTGAAAGTTCTAGTATAGAAATTAAACATGGAACGGCAACGACCGATTTTGCAGCTTCGTTCCGCTTCGCCGAGGCTGGAGTGGAGAATTGTTTTGCGTAAGCGACTGTAGGATTTCTGGCAATCCAAAAGCTATCTTCACGAGCGCAGAAATTACTGAATCTGGTCTTGATCGAAAGCTACTGTTGCACCGATTCCGAAAATATAAATTAAAATAAGGATCAGGCACTGATCCACTTAGAATCTGTCCTCCAAGTCTGCCCACCCCTGCTGTATTGTATATATATATAAGGAAGAAATATAACAGGACTAGCGGTAAAAATGAGTATGGGGCAATTCCCTGCACAGACAACCGATGTTCCCACCACTACATCTTCAAATCTCTTGAAATTTGGTACACGCACAGATGAGTTAATTCCAAGCAGGATGAACTTTATTTCATGAAAATTGGACTCGGGGGTCAAAAGTTACGTCACTTTGAAAATTGACAATTTTCTGCTCATTTCGGGTCTGCACTTTCAGGTTTTATCAATGCAATATTGAAGAAGGTGTAGCTAGATGATAGATGACAGTTGAGATACGGCACTTGGATTTATTTGAAGCTTGTCTGATCGTCTATATTTCCAAGTGAAATTAAATGCCCTGTAGGTTAGGGTCAAAGGTTAAATTGAGGGGGAATTTGGTCAATGGTCTAAAATCAGTCAGGCGTTACACGATTTAGACTGCGGATTGCTCAAAAACATATTAAAATATTTTGGAAAATAGGATCTTAAATGAAAGTTTGCTTCAAGGAGACTTCGTTCATAGCTGTTTGATTTTGCCTTTTAGACCGTAAAGTGATGAAATTGCACTTTCAAGAGCACACTTCATTTTCACGTGGAAATGCAGTAGTAGTAGGGTGTTTTCGGACATCTATTCTGGGGTGCGTGTGGACATCATGTCTGTGGTGTGTTCCGACATCATGTCTTCGGTCTGTTAGGACTGTGTTGCCATTCGAACATCGTGTCTGGGGTGAGTTCGGACTGTTTTGTCCCTCGGACATCGTGTATGAGGGGGGTGTTCAGACACCATGCCTGGCGTGTGTTAGGACTGTGCTGTCACTCTGACATAGTATCTGGAATATATGTTTGAGTTGCGCCAGACATGACTCAGACCTGATATCTGCACACTAATTTTATCTGGACATGCTCCGGAGCTGATGCATGCCCACTAAATACCCCCAGGCAGGGTCCGAGCCGGATATATGCGCGCTTAATGGACACAGATATGCGTCAGAGGTGATACACGAGTCCTAAACGACGCGTTTTTGCTGATATCTGCGATAGCTGGGTATATCCACAGTATTGGTAGCTGAGTATAGCCACACTCACAGTAGAGATAGCTGAGTACATTTAAAGCTATCACTTGTGGTTATACTCAGCTATCACTGCTGTAGATATACCCAGCTATCGCAGATATCAGCAAAAACCGCAAATATAGAGGTCATATATAGACCAAATGTCGTTTAGGACGTGGGTATCACGTCTGACGCATGAATATGTCCATTAAGCCCGCAGATATCAAGTCTTTACTATGCCTGGGGGTATTTGGTGCGTTGCGCAGGTATCAGCTACGACACATGTCCAGATTAAAATAGTGGGCAGTTATCAGGTCTGAGGCATGTTTGGCGTATCACAAACATATCCCAGACACGATGTCCGGGTAGCAAACACAGTCCGGACACATCCCAGGCAAGATGTCCGAACACCTTCCAGACACGATGTCCGAATGACAACACAGTCCGAGCTCACCCCAGATACAATGTCCGAGTAGCAAACACAGTCCGGACACAACCCAGGCATGATGTCCGAACACCTTCCAGACACGATGTCCGAATGACAACACAGTCCGGGCTCACCCCAGATATCATGTCTCGGGTGTGTTCTGACTGTTTTGCAACGCAGACATTGTATCTGGGGTGAGCTCGGACTGTGTTGTCATTCGGACATCGTGTCTGGAGGGTGTTCGGACATCTTGCCTGGGGTGTGTCCGGACTGTGTTTGCTACTCTGTTTGCTACTCGGACATCGTGTCTGGGATATGTTTGTGATACGCCAAACATGCCTCAGACCTGATACCTGCCCACTATTTTAATCTGGACATGTGTCGTAGCTGATACCTGCGCACCAAATACCCCAGGCATAGTCCGGACCTGATATCTGCGGGCTTAATGGACACATACATGCGTCAGACGTGATACCCACGTCCTAAACGACATTTGGTCTATATATGACCTCTATATTTGCGGTTTTTGCTGATATCTGCGATAGCTGGGTATATCTACAGCAGTGATAGCTGAGTTTAACCACAGTACTGATAGCTTTGGATGTACTCAGCTATCTCTACTGTGAATGTGGATATACTCAGCTACCACGACTGTGGATATACCCAGCTATCGCAGATATCAGCAAAAACGCGTCGTTTAGGACGCGGGTATCACCTCTGACGCATATCTGTGTCAATTAAGCGCGCATATATCCGGCTCGGACCATGCCTGGGGTATTTAGTGGGCAGGTATCAGCTCCGGAGCATGCCCGGATAAAATTAGTGCGCAAATATCAGGTCTGAGTCATGTCTGGCGCAACTCAAACATATCCCAGATACTATGTCAGAGTGACAGCACAGTCCTAACACACGCCAGGCATGGTGTCTGAACACCCCCCTCATACACGATGTCCGAGGGACAAAACAGTCCGGACTCACCCCAGACACGATGTTCGAATGGCAACACAGTCCTAACAGACCCAAGACATGATGTCGGAACACACCCCAGACATGATGTCCACACGCACCCCAGAATAGATGTCCGAAAACACCCTACTACTAATGCATTTCCACGTGAAAATGAAGTGTGCGCTTGAAAGTGCAATTCCATCACTTTACGGTCTAAAAGCCAAAATCAAACAGCTATGAACGAAGTCTCCTTGAAGCAAACTTTCATTTAAGATCCTATTTTCCAAAATATTTTAATATGTTTTTGAGCAATCCGCAGTCTAAATCGTGTAACGCCTGACTGATTTTAGACCATTGACCAAATTCCACCTCAATTTAACCTTTGACCCTAACCTACTGGGCATTAAATTTCACTTGGAAATATAGACGATCAGACAAGCTTCAAATAAATCCAAGTGCCGTATCTCAACTGTCATCTATCATCTAGCTACACCTTCTTCAATATTGCATTGATAAAACCTGAAAGTGCAAACCCGAAATGAGCAGAAAATTGTCAATTTTTAAAGTGACGTAACTTTTGACCCCCGAGTCCAATTTTCATGAAATAAAGTTCATCTTGCTTGGAATTAACTCATCTGTGCGTGTACCAAATTTCAAAAGATTTGAAGATGTAGTGGTGGGAACATCGGTTGTCTGTGCAGGGAATTACCCTATGGCATGTGTCGAAGCGGGCGGTTTTATTTTCGTCTGCTTATCCATCGTCCATTGTCTTTTATGATGGAGATGCATTAGAACCGTATTCGAAAGGTTGTCAAGCATGCACGACCATTTTTTCTCCTCCATACTATCAGGGAATGCTAAGGGCCCGCAGCGAGGAAGCCGGGAATAGGCTACCAGTTTTGCGTTCAGGTCTTCGGTTTGAACCAGCCGAAGATTGAGCCCACGACCTGTCGATCATGAATCCGGGCGCAATTTCATTACGCTATCTCGCCAGTATAGTTGGTAAATCCAGCGCCATCTACTCGAGAGAACTAGGTTCGATTTATCGACAGGACAGTCATAGACACCGAACCGTCATTTTGTACGGGGATGTATGGTATTGTGACGTCATCATCATCGCACGAGAACGCACTTTGATATTGCATGTCATCGGTGTACGACGTCATTATAGCGCCATAACGCATAACGCCGTAACACCACTCTGTTCACTGATGATACTCACCTCCTCTCTTCCGCATCATCGTTGGAAGATCTGGATGCCCTGATTAGTGACCAAATGCCCAAAGTGCATGAGTGGACGGCCCAAAATAAAATCCCAATTGCTGACAGTAAATTCAAAAAATAACCTAACCGTCAACAACGCTGGTCAGCCCGTTTCCAACACAGAAAATGCCGAATATTTCGGAGTTTTACTGGACTCGGACATGTCCTGGAAGAGTCATATCCAGTCCCTAGACACTAAATTATCAGCGAACTGCGGCCTGCCAGCCTGGGATCTTCTGGTACTCTTTAAATCCTTAATTTAAACAAAGTTACAATATGGCCTCCTCTGTTTGGGGGCTGCAACGTACTCCGTATCATAGCTAGGGCCCCAAAGGGGCCTGGTTGTCCATCCAACAAGTCGCTGTTGAAGAGATTCAGTGTCCTAAACATAGAAGATATGCGGAAACTAGAAATCGCCAAGTTTATGTATCAGTTCCACTGCGGTCATTGCCCCGAATTTTCCAATGACCTCTTTACCTCGGAATCAAAAGCGCAAAAGTACAACACACGCGCGTCCACGTCCTCCAAATATCACATGATCGACCGAGAAGATCATCGCTGCATCAAATATGCCTGACCTGACGTGTAGAACAGTATCTCGCCGGCCATCCGACAGTCGGCGAGCATGTCCAAATTCACGTCGAAATACAAGCAATCACTACCAAATTAATACTAGTCCATCCTCAAGATTACCAGACCACGACTGACCTATCGATCTCGCCTTCCATGACATAGGCTACCACCCCATTTTTTGACACTTGCTTTTTTTCTATTCTATGTCCTTTTACTTTTCATTCAGTGTGCATGCCTCCTCTTTACATCGCCAGGGCCAGGGTGGGTGTCTGATTCCATATAGACTACTCCATGTCGCATTCCTATCTGATAAAACTGAACTGATAAAAATAGCTAATAAACCAATGATGATGATGATAGTGGTGATGAAACGCAGGCTGTAAACGAGTGATTCTCAACCGCGGCTCTGAGAGCCGCATGTGGCTCCTATATAGACTTCCTGCGGCTCCCATTGACGATTGAAAATCCCACAAATACATTTTAAAAAGATTGAAAATCAATTTATAACAAACAAATTAAATTCGTATTCAAAAATTACCCTTGCTTGGCTTGGAGTCTGGAGTTTATAATTAAGGGAGAAGACCAATTCGTCTGCTGTCGAGTAGCGACTCTCTACTCTAGTATACTCACGCTCAAATGCGTTCGGATCGGCACTCAAATTTAGGTCATGTCGCCATCTGACTTGAGTTCAGGTGGTATCATAACACATTTTCGAACGGTGTCTGACCATAAAGCCAACGGATCATCTGATGCATACAATAGGCTTATCAACAACTTTATTGATGAGTTCAACCGCCGCATTGGCGGAATGAATGCTTTCTTGCCCATGTTGAAAATGTTCTCAAATCCTATTGCATATAAAGTTACCATCATACCTAGTAATTTTCAACTTGAGTTGCTATAGACATGCAGTCAGATATCGAGCTCAAGCAATTATTTAACAGTGAAGACTTAAGCTACTTGAATTTTTGAGTCCAGTTCAAGAGGCAAATTATCACAATTTGATAACCAATATACCCAGAAAAACAATTCTCTATCGTGATCAACTTATGTATGTGAAGCACTTTTTAGCAAAATGGCCAGAATCAAAAATCAATATCGCAATCGATTGACCGATGACCAGTGACCACTTCAAGCAGCTATTGTGTACTGCATTCTCCGCAAATACGCCTCGCTTTAAAACACACTTCTTGAAGCTCAAACGCAATGCCAAGTTGGACATTAAATTGATTTGTATAGCTTATTTGTTTTCTTGTTAGTGTTGCTATTCGTTTGTACTTGCTTTCATGCTATATAATTTTTGTAATACCTAATAAGTGTATTGGTGTGGCTCTAAACTTATGCGGCTCCGACACCAAAAAAGGTTGGAAACCACTGTTGTAAACCATTGTAATACACGAAACATATGATTACAAACGTAGTATTCGAGAAAGCACTCCTCTACTAAGTAGGGCGATTAATTTTGACCTAAAGAATCAAAATTTCATTTTAACCAAATTTTGACCTCCCGTATGCAAATTAGGTGTTTTCGCACATAATGTTAAAATTGTACTATTTGTCTTCATTTCTAGTTGGAACTGTCTCTCCTTACGAAGTGGTTTGGCCTGAAAAAATTGAAAAAATTTTACATGAAAAGACTAGTATTTTAACAAAATCTGACCCTATGAAGAATTTCACTAGTTACATCACATATTATGGTAGAAATATTAGAAATTTGTTGTAGTTGTAGTACCACGAAAAGTACTTTCTTACATTCTCGGGTAGAAAGTGTCTGTCCTTACTAAGTAGCTTGCCAAGAACGGAGGAAGAACATTCAACAGCAGCAGTTGTTGGCTGACAACACTGAAGTTGGGCATGCGTACACTGATGGTGGCACACCGTGTTGCTTCATTCTGACAATGTTGTCTGCATCACAATTTTTCATCATGCGCTTCTTGATATAAGAACCATGCAATGCCCAAGCAGTCTTGTTCCAGATAGTATATTGCGGTACGTTGACCATAACACCATGTCACTATTTGTTTCATTTGACCGTTTGTGATTCAGAATGAGCAGACAATGGGCTGTGTACAACGGTAAGCCTATAAATTAGGCTACAAGCTGTAAAATATCAAATGATAAGTTCACCGACATTGCAAAATCTACGATACAAACGAAATGCAGTGGACAAACAGTTTTGGACTTTGTAAACAATTTGGACAAATTTTGACCTTACGCTACAATTTTGACAAAATTTTGACTTATTTTGACATGTCAAAAAATATCGCCCTACTAATCAGTAATAATTCGTCCCGTGTGTCCTACGCAATGGTTCTGACGTCGCATTGAGTGGTCTGGTCGCATCGCGGAAATTGTTTGCTTTTGCGTTTGGGACTACATACTTCTCGTGTCTCGTCGTTAACTATTTCGACTCGTTCACTAATCACGAGATATATACCGGACTTATTGCAGTTATTTAAGACCCAAGACTTAGAATTCCTGACGAAACTATTCCATTTGAATCCGTGCCTCTTGAAAGGTGCATATGCTTATATAAGCTGGAGAGAGTTCAACGAGCTTTTACCAAGATTCTTATCGAGCTCCATAGTAAACCCTAAACGCAAAACGTCTTGAATTCATCCATATCCTACATCCCTAGAGCTTGGTTAACATGTTTACGCAACGGTCTTGGGTTTATAATATTGTCGATACGCCCTCCTGCTGATCATTCGATTCTCTTTTCATTTGATCCAGTTTCCACTTCACCCTCTCCAACGAGAATAAGATTTAGCGAAAGCCAGCCTATGGCGACAATCCTTCGCTGTCAGAGTAGTATCAAATGTTTGGTGTGCGCTGCCTTCCGAAATTGCCAATGCTCTTCCAAAGAAATCTATTTAGAGCAGTGGTTCACAAACGGTAGGGAATTTCCCACTAGTGGGGAATTCAATGGTTTCTGGTGGGGAATAGACGCATTTGTTCAAAATTATATACAGGACAGTCTACATATTCACGGAGACACATGCGCAATTACCGTTACCAGTTCACTGCTCTGGAATGTATGTATCGAAAATTATATTGCGTGTTGTTCACAAAACCTAATTTTTAACTCTGGATGGTCATTGGTCAATCATGGTGTCACAAACGCATCCAGCACGACTAGTTTGACGTGAAATAAAACTTTCGCGAAATTCTGAGCGTTACTGGTATCGGTTCACAATACGTTTTATGTTGCAGTTATAGGCGATTGTCTTGCGTACTGGTGCGGTTATGTGTGTCTTGTGTAGTTAAACCAGCAAATAGCTGCTCTGTGATTACAAAACTTGGGTAGCGGGGAACATGACCGTAACTGCCGCACCTCAAACCCCCTTAATTGTGGGGGGCGAGCTCGAAGGGGCCCAAAATTATTTCGTGCATTAACATAAATCAAAGTATTTCTTGAGAAATTTATGTCATTTATCAAAGATTTTTCGCGTTTTTGCGCGATTTACTATTGACGGATATCTGATTATTGGATACCCCTTCCCCCACGAAAATAGTAGCATTTATAGATATGGAGACTTCGATGTCGCCATTACTGCGCCACGACGCACCGTGGCATATGAAGTTATAGGCCATGTAACATGCAACTGCGAGAAGTGTACCAGAACGAACAACAGCGAGGAGACCTTGGCCGAAAAGGAATGCACTTGGTGACCGACAACTTCGATATATATACAATATACTTATACCTATATGTTTGATTGTCCATAGGCGGCTAAATGGCTGGCGCCGAATGTTCTTGTCCTGGCGATCTGAACCCCACAGGACAAATGCCATCTCGCAGGGAAAAAATTATTTGCAATTAAAGCAAGACCAATTTGAAATCGTGTGTGCCTTTTAGTTTTGGCGATTTTAATATCTTTTAACATAACAGATATAGGAGGTCACGAAATAGCATATTGTAACGAAGTCAATATACCAACGGGTCCGCCCGAAGATGTTTAATTCATATTTAGGGGTCCTACCTTTTCCGACTCACCTCACTCAGCTCTATCGGGAATCTGATTACGAGGGGATAAAAAATTGATAGCAAAATATATGCAATTCCCGATCATATTGACCGATTCAAACACAAATTATATAAATGTTTCACTCTTCGCGCGTTTAGTCGATATAAGACGACGCACTAAATAGTAGAACCAATGTAGGAGATAAGCAGCTGGGAAAAGCGTACAGGATCAGCGGGGCTAAGGGGTTTATCACCCTGTGGGGGCCCAAGACCAACGTTTTTTTGGTGGGCGCTGACGAAGTGCTGTTACGGTCCTGGTGGGGAATGAAGGCTCGAAATAAATCTGAAGTGGGGAATGAAGACAAAAAGGTTGGGAACCGCACTGATTTAGAGTAAGGTTACTAATACGTCCTCTCTTAAGAGGATTTGTTCGCTTTTTTGAATTTTTTGAAAGTGTCCTCGGAGGACGCTCAAATGTCCTCTTTTCTGATAACTTTTGTTAAATATAGGGCAAAATTCGACTGAGATACAGGAAATCAGCACTGAAGTAACGCTCCGACGCCTATTTCGAGAGCTGAGACGGAAAGTTGATTTTTTTTCGTTTTTTTTATAGTCAACCAACTGATAATGTGCAAAACTGTATTTTGGGAGCTGGGCGAGGAAGTTGACCTTTTTTTAGTCAACCGACCACGAAGTGCAAAAATTTACCATTTTCCATGATTTACTTTCGGTATTGATTTCCAAAATATGGTAACCCAAATTTAGACGCAAATGTACATCGGCAACCCAGGCTCGGATTCAATAAAGTATAAAAATTCGTTGGCCCGTCCCGTCCTATTCGGTTGTAATGTTTTCTTTCGCTCCATATATATTATTTTCCCTCTTTCGACTGGTGAATAAAATACAAACATAATAATACATCTAGGCCTACATTGATAGAATATCAATCTGGATAATATGTGGTAATCGAAGCTATGTAACATTCTATAAATGGAATGTATATGATTAATTAGGCCCAATATCAAATGCAGTAACTGGAAGTGTTCAGATATGGTGAATTGATTCTCGCTGTAGAATGGAGGCGGGTGCATCTTGCATGGGATTATCGGCGAAATCCTTGTGTTGACTGCGGGCGTGTCGACTCAGACTCGCCCTTTCTCGGAAGCTGGCCTTGCATTGCGAACATTGGTAGAGGTGATACCCAGTGTGTACCTGAAACGATGCGATTCGCGAAACTCAAACCTTCGTTAATACAAATATTACAGAAGTACGCCTATAATCCCTATATATATTTTAAAGTGAGGTTTTGGTTCTATATATCCTCCTAACCTAGCCTAAGCCTATATGTAACCCGACCCCAATGCCACAACGAAATGAGTTATGGTACCACGCGTCCGAAAATATTAGGGATGGTGTGAACGTGAGGTTCACATTAGCGTTCTGTGTGTGAGCCTCAGAAATTTAGAGGTCCACGTTCACGAACGAACCTTGGTAGGTTCTGCACTGCACTGTGAACGTTTTTGATATATGACAATTTTCACTTCATTACAACATCTTTGGTTAATATTTATTGCATTTCAACTGCGGGCCTCTCTATGCATGGCGCTGGTAGCATAAGAAAAACAAAACTAAGCGAGCATGCACCTTGACAATCTCAAAAATTTTACTTCCTTTGTTACAAAAGTTTGCCCGAAATATCCAGCTTTTCGTTTGTGAACATGTAGTGACTCCCTGCTGTGAGCTTGACCAGCAATCACACATCAGCCGAACACACTACATGTAGTCAGCGAATGATACTTATTCAACCAATCAACATCGTTGTCTGATGTAAAAAATCTAGCGGGCATACGGGGTCAATCTTGACTTCATATGTTTATTGTATCATAAAAACCAAATCCGTTCGATGTGGATGTTGGCTACTGCTGAATTACTTGTTAATGGGGTAATATCGGTAGCAAGTAAGGTGTTGTGGAATTACTTGGCGTTTGCGCCAATGATTACTTGTGCTCGTTGATGGTTTCCGTATGTTCCTACCTTCGTTCGTAATGCATGCGTCGTAGTTATAATAAGGTTTGGTCGTGACTAAACGTGGTCGTAACTTGTACTGCGTCGTCTTAGCCTTTTTCCGGTATAGTATAGGATCAAGGAATAGCTTTAGAGGAATACAACATAGAAACAAGTGTCGCACTTTGCTCAATATCAATGTAACAATAAGACGCCGTATGCTTATATTCCCATTGCAAGTCCTCGTCGAAATTGTTGGCAAAGCGACGGGCGATATTGATATTATTTGATTGTCATTTGATTGCTCCAGTTGATACGTTTGGCGACGTTTAAAACGTCAATATGTACTTCAGCATTGTGGCATTATGACGGTGGCCCGAGCGTCACAAGGTATCGTGTATCTGTGCATAGGCTAATACTTCACTGAAATCTAGGGTTGGAATTGGGTATATGACGTCACATGACGCCATGAGGTTCACGTTCGCGCTCACACTGAACCTTTCAAAAAGGTTCGCGTTCACACGAACCTGAACCTTTCAGAGGTTCATACCATCCCAAGAAAATATACTGTCAATGATAATCTGAAAGCTGTTCCTGTTTTGGCTAATCTCTTGATTTTTGAGGTAATAATCATGATAACTTGAGTCTCTAAATTATGTAGATTAAAATATGGTAAATCACCGGAGAGAATTATGTAAAATCGACTAAGTATATTAATAATATAATATCATGATTGCACTTTTTTATCCTGATTGATAACCACGAATTTCGAAATCGTACAATGCCGCATCAACACGGGCTCGTACATAATTCAATGTTTTTGGTGGATAAGCTTAAATTAAACAAGCGATGTCACAACCGCGGATTTCAATTAACTGAACCGCGAGACAGACAAGCTGTTATCGCGAAATTTGAATATTGCATTGTCCTTGAAAGTGCTATTTTACTACACAGCCGAGGTATTTTTGAACGAAATCAATTTCGGATGAAAATGATTCCTTACATTCTTATGCTTCACGAGGCTCGATCGCTTGGTGAATCTTGCGTCGCACTGGTCGCATTGAAATGGCTTGACTCCCTGGTGCGCGAGAAGGTGATAGTGCATTGAAGCTTTGTCTCGTACCCGGGCGTGGCATAGCGGACATTGATATGGCTTTTCGCCTGTGTGAACCTACAGTAATAAGTGATATAACAAAATCCATAAACACGTTGTTAGGGTATTTCGTTAACTGTGTGATTGTGATACATGTCTGTACGGTAGGGATGAGCAGATTTAATAATTTCCAATCTAATTATCTTCCGGGCTGTCCTTAGTGACCAAAACAGTAATCCATACTGACACCACTAAATTCGATACCAGTCAGGCATATCACTACCCTCGGTTTGATACCAATTATTGAGTAAGGCGTGTCATTCTTTTCCGTTGAGAAACTATAATGATCATGATGAATATCGTGATCAACAAAGATTACGCACTCGAGTAAGTATTGGAAGTATAGGCAAAACTTACTTCAGTATTCCGAAACAAGTAGAGGCAATTCGTTACTGACCACCACTGTATGTGTTAATGTGTATTATGTGTAGTCACGTAGTGTGAAGAGACCAAGCCAAGTTTAAACGGCTGTGGGTGTGGGGCTTCCGATACTCCGACCTGATGTACGTACAGGCAATAGGCATACATGTATGCTGTTATAGGCAGTACCTCTGCACTGCGAATCAAGAAATAGCCATGTGTACCCAGACCTCGTGTGCTTGGTTCTGAAAATATATACCGAGTTTGGGACGAGCCACTTCACCAATGACGAGACGACACACATCAATTTTTCGGTCACGCTGCGATGTACTTGTACATGGTTGTATTTAAAACAAAAATCAATTGAAACAAACATGTGTAAAACAAGGACCTTGTTCGAAACATGTTTTTATTTTAATTTTCATTTTTTTAAAGCCAGGAAGTCATAAATATGCAATGGTGACGTTATAGTGGATTGACATTGACAATTGAAAATATCGGTAAATATAGCTCCTCTATGAAATATCTGTACCAATTGTTGAACCGACTATTTTGAGAGTTCCAATCATCCTATATCGATATACGTCGGCTATATCGGGTGGTAATCGTCCGTAGGCTCAAACAACATATTTTTCGGAAAGTATTTACACAATTATGGCATGATTTTACAACTTGAAAAACACAGTTTTGTTTTTTTAAAGGCCTTTGTTTAAAACACTGTTTATAACATGTTTTAAACAAAGTGTTTTAAACAACTATTAATTTTAAATGCAACCCTAGATGTATACAATCAAAAATCCGGGTTACAGTTCGCTTTGGCGACGCCTGTTGGCGGTGATATTGACAGATTCACGTACTTTTTGATGCCGTTGCACGTGTCCTAGTTGGGTGAAAGCCTTGTTGCATATTTTACATTGATATGGACGCTCTCCCGTATGTGACCGGATATGCACTGCAAGACCTTCAAATAGAAAAGGGATTAAAGGATTGACCCAGTTCTTTCATGCCACATTTACATAATGTGCATGTAACACTTTGAAGCTGATATAGTTCGACAGGGATAGTGATGTAGAATTTATTAATTGCTCACCAGCTTTATTGGGGAAAGCTGCCTCGCAAACGTGGCAACGAAACGGGCGTTTCACGTGCTCTGAAGATTTGTGTTTTCGTAAAAGGAAAATGGAATCAAATTTCTTCTTGCAATGGTAGCATGTGTGCTTAGTCTGAAAACAGTATGTATTTCAAGTTTGGTCATCTTAATTATATTGACCTACGAAACACAGTGATCGAGTTGCAATGGAAAAGTTTTATTGTGCTAGGGCTGTTCAACCGAGGAGCAGGCTAGTGAGGAAAAGGTAACTATAGATTGCGATGTTAGGACGACTACAACACATAGATATTATACTTTAAACACCAGACAGTAATGTAGGCTAGTTCAGATAGTGTGGCGCGACATCATTCCTAGATTGATCCTGAGGCACAGAAAATATTATTTATTTCGGCATCGTGCACTAATGCATATCTTTGAATGATATGTTTATGTTTATTACCCGAAGCTTTTCGAGCTGACAGTCATCAAGGGTTAGCGTCAGCTATAATGCGAACATTCAAAAACTTTGTTTACGAACAATCGGTATCGCGATAAAATGGCCGCCAACAATAATGCGTTTCCAATATAATAATAATAATGTGACCATGATTATGGAACTATCGAATGTTTACAAACAAGAAACAGAAATATACACAAAGATATAACAGCATCGTTCGCGACTCATTTCCGTTATGAATGTCAGTGACGGGGAGTGTGTGTGGGATGCCTGATGGGTCTGATCGTCCCCTTCCAACGTGGGTCTGCTGACCTGAGAATTTAGCTCTATATAGCACGGAATCGAATGGAGAACTCTAAAACAGGGATGGCCAATCTTTTTGATATTCACGGCAGCATTTCGATTGCTTATGTATCCCACGACCGCATTCCAAGTGCATACAGCCAAATACCCATGTCCGCATGTCCATTTGAGGTGAACTACTGACTAATCTATTTTTCATATAGGTTCACTATACGCACCAAATCGTGAGTGGTCATGATGGTATTTTTTTCAGATTTTCAGACAGGAGCAGCGAGTAAAGTAAATGGTGTTACTGCTTTTTAGTAGATGGTTGATACGTCATATATCAGCTTTACATAGTGTTGATTGGAAGTTACCGCTCTGATTTATTTGTCAAAACAGCCCAAAAAGCATACACACGCTCCCCTGGAACAATGCAAGCACGGAGATTTCGCGCAAATACCTTTCTGTCTCCCAAATTCATTAACGCGGCGATGGGATTGGAACAATCGCTGCCGGTGACATTTTTCGGCGTTGATTGTTTAAAATCTTCGTTTTCCACGTGCCCCACCGATTTTCTTTTCAATTGTAGTCGATCTGAATACGCGAAAAGTGCGATCCGTTATTCGGTCATACGCATCAAAACAAAGCATTGAGGTCCGGTAAAATAACCGGCCGTAGAAACCAAGATGGCCGAGCCTATCAGAACTATATCTACGCGAAATATTACCGTTGGGCGTTCTAGTTTCGTGTCCACCGGCTCCATGCTTGCATAATTGCGAATGATTCCACCCCGATGATAATTCCATTCTGAATGAACCATATACGTCACTATAAGTATGTGATTTCACGGTTACGTCGATTTGTTGATGATAGCACTCAATGCATATATTGCTTTTATTTAGTGTCTATAGATGCTAATACTCATCTAAACTATAGCTATTTCCAACTCTAAAATGGCATTTTTTAGCTCAGATAACACAGCATAATTCGGATACATAGACCAGCGTTGTTCCAACCTGTCCAACCTGACACCAGGCATCGAAGAGAACGGGCCGATTTCCAATCGGTACATTTTAAAATGGAACCTTATGATCAATAGCGTAAAAATCGCAGGAAGCGCGCAGAAAATAATTCTTCTGATCGAAAATATTGTTGTTCATGCGAGACACTCCGCTGAATAGAGTTCTATATATCCCGCGCGTATACGATTAATTGATTTATATTACCTACCTACAAATCTGACAGGATGAGTCGATCCTAGAATTCCGGCGGTAGTTATCACGGATAGCATGAGACTGCGGTGAATATTTTGAATTGAGTCTTTCGAAGTGCAGCATCGATGCCCAGAGAGAGTAAAATGCAGCTGGATTCAGACCTAAAGAGAGATAAACTGAAAATAAGCTTATGAATCTGCCATCTGCCCACGTGCTCAGTACTAAGATATGGCTTAGCGGCGTTGTGAACCAACACCTGAAGTCAAAAGAACCTCTCGCGTATACGATGGTGTATATATGGTGTGCTAAACTGCCTATCCAATATGCGCATAAGAAAAATTGAGAACTGGAGATCACATGAATTAATGTGTTATTTGTTTATTTATATTAATCCACTGCTCGCTTCCAATCTACGTTATAGGAACGCCGATACAGCTTCGTGTTCTTCGTAATCGAAGTGGGTTAGGATTAAAGCGTTGGAAAACTCGAGAATATTAGACCAGGAATCTGACTACAGAATATAGGGGCCACAACTAACGAACAATTACTATTGTTCAGTATTCCTCGCGATTATGGGCGGCGCTTGCCTTCTGTAATTATTCACAATAACATTCTATACCCCCGCGTTTCCCAAAGTGGGCCCGCAGCACCACGTAACTTTGTTGGCCATGTCAAGTATTGTGCGAAGCGGTGCATTGTTCGTGGTTACCCTTCGTATTGCCGATCTGATTGCGGTGTGCTCGCGCTAAGAGTAATCAAGTCAAAGTAGCATTATCAAGTTGGCACCAAACACGAGATTTTGAGTTCATTAGGCCGCGGCTGGCGTTAAGAAGTTTTCAAAAGACGCCGTCAACAAAAATAGTTTGTGAACCGCTATGGCCTTAAAATAATATTGCGCTAGACCATGAGTTCTCATGGCCACGGGGACATTTTGAGGTGGGCCACGGGGACATTTTGAGGTGGGCCACGGAGCTATTTGGATTATTGTAAATTTAGTGAAAGTTTAATATTAGTTGTTATGTTATAATCTCAAAACATATATTCATATTATATAGAGTTACCATATGTCACCTTTTTCGGGAAATCCGGAATGTACTTTCAGGCCGCCTAAATGTTCTTGTTTTTGGGAAATCGTCCTCCTTTATATAAACATTTGACAGTCAGGCCTGGACATGCACAACTAAATAACGCCATAAATGACGCGGAATATGTAATGTCGATGTTTGAGTGGATCTTTCGGGAGTAGTACTGGAAAAATTACCTTTGTTTTTTTTTCTAGTGTGTTCATTTCCGGTTCCCAAAATATGGTAACCCTATATATATTATATCGAATTGTACGTACTAAGTAGCCTACATCAAGTTTTTCTGCCGGCTCTATTTTCATCCGTGGCGGAATAGCGTAGTGGTATAATCCACAGCTACAACACCTTGTACACATTGTACATAATGTGAGAGACGCATTGAATTGTTTGCGTCATTGGATTGAATGTTTGAAATTGCAATTTCAGTAGGTACAAGACATAAGCACACCTTGCACCATAAAAATTCTTACTACAGTTCTCTGTTATCCACGTTATCCACACAGTTATATTTATTCCTCACTGTAGTGTAGTGGAACTAGAATCCCAATCAGGCAAACTGATTTCGTGGATGCGGGGATTAGATCATTGCGTTCGTTTCGAGGTGCGTGGAACAACTGACGGCCATAATGCATACACGAGGGTTAGATGGACTACCATTGCCGTCGCTGCCGTACCCTAAACTCCTCCCGTTGGGAAGCGCTCGAAGGGAGTTAAAAATTATTTCGTTAATCGTTATTTAGAGGAGTTTTATTCGACTTGAAAATTTTCTCCGCGCTTTGCGCGATTTCATTCGCTAGGGGTCTGAATTTTAATATGAAGAACGAGGAAAATACGCATATTTTAGAGAAATAAGGCATATTGGCGCCGAAGATTAGGCTATACCACGCATTGAGCAGTACTATGAGTCTACTACTAGTCTAAGAGGTGGGCCACAGAACATTTTTAAACCGCAAAATGGGCCACGGCCAAAAAGGGTTGATAACCACTTGGCTATAGACTCTATAATACATTTATATCTTCCTATATACACATGCCTGCAACGGACACAAAATCGGCGCTGCATCTCGGATTGTAAAAGTCCGCTTGTTCCAAACTTGCAGCTTTGTGCTTTTGTGAAAATCTGTTTTCCGAAGGATAATCCTTAGCAGGACGAGCGCCGTTAATACTATTGCGATAAAGCATCAACGGATGGTACAGTTCTGGCAGCAAAGAACTGGGGAGCGATGGCTCATCATATTCTTGAGCGAACGGGGGATATTTATTGTCGTAAGTATGTGTCGGCGACTGCACTTCATTCTTAATTTTAACGTGATCCACGGTAATACGCTCTTGAGCATCTGCCGGACTCATCCTGGGCGAGGGTTGGGGCTGGTATGGCATGGAATCGGAATCGGAAAAACCTTTCGACAAGTCAACTGGAGACGTTTGATGTTGGGATTTTGCATTATTGGTATTGACCGGAGGGCGTTCACAAATATCGGATGTGTCATGTTTCAAGATTGGTGCGGAGATGGGTCTTTCAGTAGGAATGCTGATCACTCTGCTGTCCGCCATGACGGGCAGGCTTGATCCTCTATCGTGGCGAGCGTGTTTCGCGTAACTCGATCGTATGAATCCGTTTTTGCGTGATTCACTGAAAAATATACAGTAACAAATCGTGTGAATAATGCTGGCATGACGATATAGTACATGCATTGAGTTTGCTTGGAACAGTGTTGTCACCTGCTGGCACCGTTCATATTCGAGAGCACAGTATAGCAGTTGTCCTTTGACGCTTGCGTGGATACCAAATCCCGTCTTAAACATATTCGGCAAAACTCGGATACCTTTAAAACCGGATGAAGTTCTTTCAGATAGCAGAATAATTGTAATTTATTTGGTGAAATTACGGCCAACGGTGTGTATTTTAGCAAATCAGCATCGACTTCTGTCATTCACCGC
Source organism: Botryllus schlosseri (assembly GCF_051294905.1). NCBI lineage: Eukaryota > Metazoa > Chordata > Ascidiacea > Stolidobranchia > Styelidae > Botryllus > Botryllus schlosseri. Next base: position 16,784,064 of record NC_137245.1, on the reverse strand, counting down.
GGTAATTCAGCGAAGAAACCGGCCATCGGCCTTTGGAGAGCAGCCCCAGCTCAAGGTACTTCCACTTCAACACCAACAGCCGAATAAAACCTTTCAATAGTTCCAATACGTACTTTATGTGGCGGACAGGTCATCACAATAGCTCATACCTATATCGCAACCGTCCCGCAATTACGGAAAGTAGTTTCAAAATGATATCCGTTTGTTGACAGATACGAACCATTTTGCATTCATCATCAAATCATTACCACTATATATACGCGTAATTCGGAGACATTGTTTGACTACCGTAGAGGTTTCTATTCAATCACATGTAGAAGTATCGAAACTACTTCATGTAGAAGTTAAAGCACTCTGAGTTTTAAAATGCCGTTTGAGTCGAGGTGATGCATAATGCATATACTTTTAGTAATAGATCTGAGGTGGCCACATTCAAAATTCCATGGTGCACTTGGCGACTACTAGCGCATAATGACCAATTCCACTACAAATACCGAAAATGTATTCAGTTACATTGATACAGTGCTCTTACAGTATACAGAGCTGTTTCTCACAGCTATCATGACAATTTCACCCATAAAAGTGTTTTGAGCATATCACAAAACTACTTTCCCGCACTTTACAAAATCCATAGTGCCAATAGTTTTTTGTTGAGTAGAAGTGGAAATAGTTAAAGAAAAAATATCCACTTGAGTAACGTACAAGTCAGCAAAACCTACTTAAGTACTCGGAATAATCAGACGTACTTGCATTACTGACCGCCTCTGCTTACCCTCTCAAAATATGCATTATCATCGAAAGATCGTTTCAATGCGGTTCCGATTAAACCGTGACGTTTATGAAATACGTGTTGAAGGCAGATATATTCCGCTATATTTTTCGTCAAAAAATACGAATAATAGTTTTGAACATTCTATTTATTGTTGTTTAAAACAGATTATGCGTCGAAGCTGGTAAAAGAACCTTACCGACTTGAGGTCAAGAACTTCAGCAGCCAGCAAAACCTCCGCAGCCTCTTTTGTCGTCAATGCCACCTTGCGACTATACAGGAGGTCAAGTAAGAGTTCGCAACTCCGCGAAGAGATCATGTCTGGTTTAAATGCAGAGACGCTAATTAAGAATGCGGAAGAGATCAACAGTTCAGCACCACGTAGGTTAGTAAACGATCTGCTATGTGAAACATAAATGCAAATCACGAGATTAAGATCGGCGATTTCGAAATACTCTGCCGTTAGGATTTCTCGAAATTAATCTCCCAGAATGTTACCAGGTTCGTCTTACGTGTATGTTTGTTGTTATTTGGAAAGATAACGGTTGACGTATCTCACATATCTGGAAGTATAAATCCCATGACCGCTAAACGCTATTTCACGAGCGCGATAAAAAATTTCGTCGCTATAAAGCTATCGTGTCGATTTGGGATATTCTGCGCGGTCACCCTGCTGATCGTAATCGATCACTATCAATCGCATTGCATGCACGAAACAGGTCATACATATATTTGGCACCCTGGATGGTGGCATGGTGCCGGTATAACTTACGCTTATATCGCGTTTATGTTCTCCTGTAGCGGCTCTACAAGGCGCGTTCGTCGATCGTGTTGATTATTTGATTTGCAATTTGTGAATGCTTCCGCATCCCTTTCCAATGCATGCATGTTGACGCGTAAACGCGTCAGTTACTCTTTTCGCTCGCAATAAACGGAGCTCTCGCTTCATTGGTGACCCCGACGTGATTGAACACGCAACCTTCTGATTGCCTGCTTGCTGATCCATGCTCGTAGTACAGGAATACGTTCCTGTGCGTCGGGGTCACCAATGAAGCGGTAGCTGTTAAGCTCCCTACCTTTTGGGCAGAGGAACCACGAGTTTGGTTTCGACAGGCGGAAGCACAGTTCGCCTTGAAAGGAGTTACTCTTTTCGCTCGCAATAAACGCAGCTCTCGCTTCATTGGTGACCCCGACGTGATTGAACACGCAACCTTCTGATTGCCTGCTTGCTGATCCATGCTCGTAGTACAGGAATACGTTCCTGTGCGTCGGGGTCACCAATGAAGCGGTAGCTGTTAAGCTCCCTACCTTTTGGGCAGAGGAACCACGAGTTTGGTTTCGACAGGCGGAAGCACAGTTCGCCTTGAAAGGAGTTACTCTTTTCGCTCGCAATAAACGCAGCTCTCGCTTCATTGGTGACCCCGACGTGATCTGAACACGCAGCGCAGACATTTCAGCGAATGATGGACATGGTTTGCCAGTCACTCGATTTTGTCTTTGTCTACCTCGACGATATCTTGGTAGCGAGCGAATCACTCGCACAACACAAACGACATCTTCAAGAGCTCTTTGGAAGGCTATCCAAACATGGACTTGTCATTAACATCGCTAAATGCCAGTTCGGCAAACCCGCCATAGATTTCCTCGGCCACCGGGTCGATAAGCACGGTGCGAAACCACTGCCCGGAAAGGTAGACGCAATTTTGAAATTCCCCCGGCCCACAACGGTAAAAGGCCTTCAGGAATTTACGGGGATGATCAACTTTTATCATCGGTTCATACCTGGGGCAGCGAAAATCATGATGCCACTGTATGGCGCTCTTTCTGGAAATCCAAAAACGCTACTTTGGACAACAGAGATGGATACTGCAATGGTAAAAGCAAAGGAAGCTCTAGCCAGCTCCACACTTCTCCATCATCCTTTACCAGAGGCAAAGACTGCTTTGACGGTCGATGCCTCGCAATACGCCGTTGGCGCAGTCTTGGAGCAATTCATAAACCAACGCTGGAGGCCATTAGCGTTTTTCAGTAAGCACCTCCGACCACCGGAGCTCAAGTACAGTACGTTTGATCGGGAATTGTTGGCTCTGCACCTTGCCATTCGCCATTTCCGGTATTTTCTTGAGGGCCGCAACTTTACAGCCTTTACCGACCACAAGCCACTGACGTTCGCATTTGCTAAGATATCAGAGCCTTGGTCGGCGCGTCAGCAACGTCACCTGTCGGCAATCTCCGAGTATACCACAGATATTCAGCACATTCATGGGAAAAACAATCGCGTAGCTGACGCTCTTTCACGAATTGCAATTTCTAACGTTCAGAGCCCATTACTCGACTTTGATTATGAGGCAATGGCGAAAGCACAGCTTGACCCGGAGGTACAAGCATATCGCACGGCAATATCAAATCTATGTATCGAAAACGTTCCGCTTGGAACGGCCGGCCTTACTTTACTTTGCGACACTTCCAGAGGCACGCCACGTCCGGTAGTCCCGCGATCTTGGCGAAGGAAAGTTTTTGAAGTGGTACACGGACTCTCGCATCCTTCGATTCGAACAACCCGAAAACTGGTGGCATCAAAATTTGTATGGCATGGGTTGAAGAAAGAGGTCGGAATATGGGCAAAACAATGTGTTCAGTGTCAACGGGCTAAAGTACACACGCACGTTCGGGCGCCGCTAGCGAATTATCCACCCACAACTTCTCGTTTTCAATCGGTAAACATTGACATCGTGGGACCATTGCCAATGTCACAAGGTAAAACGTACCTGCTGACAGTGGTAGATCGTTTCACCCGCTGGCCGGAGGCGATACCAATGGAGGACTCGACAACATTAACGTGCGCTAGGGCCTTCATCGCCAACTGGGTGGCACGCTTTGGTATTCCAGCACACATTTCTTCCGATCGGGGACCGCAATTTACTTCGCATTTGTGGGCACAACTCAATCAGCTATTAGGCGTTCTCCTACACAGAACGACCAGTTTTCACCCACAAGCAAATGGCCTCGTGGAACGCTTCCATAGACATTTGAAAAGTTCCCTTATGGCGAGACTCACCGGTCCAAACTGGCTGGATGAGCTACCATGGGTTCTTTTGGGCATCCGCACAACACCCAAAGAGGATTTGGACGCCTCTTCGGCCGAACTTGTGTACGGTGCTCCATTGACGGTTCCGGGCGATTTTGTTTCTTTTTCAGGAGAGAGCGCACATCGGGACTTGCCAACGTTACAGGGGAAGATTCGCAACCTCCTTCCACGTCCTATGTCGCGACACGGCACGGTCAAAACCGCAGTTCCGCCAAGTCTGAAAGAATGCACATACGTCTTCATTCGAAAGGATGCACACCGACCACCGTTGACCAAACCTTACGACGGACCGTACAAGGTCCTGAAGAAATCGGCGAAATCATTTACGCTATCCATGGGCGGCAGAGCAGAAGTGGTGTCTGTCGATCGTCTAAAGCCGGCGTATATCGACTTAAACGAACCAGTGGAAGTAGCAAAACCTGCAAGACGGGGCAGACCGCCTCGGCAAGCAAGTGAGATCGAGCACCCGCGCGATTTTCAAAATGCAAGAAGATCGAAACGCAACAGGCATCCTCCATCTCGCTACGGTTGCTGAGGATTCCCGTCGCTGGAGGGGGATGGTGTAGCGGCTCTACAAGGCGCGTTCGTCGATCGTGTTGATTATTTGATTTGCAATTTGTGAATGCTTCCGCATCCCTTTCCAATGCATGCATGTTGACGCGTAAACGCGTCAGTTACTCTTTTCGCTCGCAATAAACGGAGCTCTCGCTTCACTCCTATATATAACACCTATATAGCTTAAGCTCGAATTTTTCCTTATCATATGATGTCATTTTTGTCTTTTTTTTACATATTTACTTGAACAATTTCACGAATACGAATTTTATGGGCCAAGATGAACGCAATACCCTCTCGCCAATCACATTACAATTGTTCAATGGCTTGAAGCTTACCTAATCGTATGATAACTTCTTCATTATTGTCATCCTCTGCGAAGGATGATAGTTTCCTTTTCAAGTACTGGCTGCTTGAACATAGAACTTCCTAAAAATATTGGAAATTTATGGCAACATTTTTCGCTGGGCAAAAAGTATGAATTTCATGCTGTTATGAGCTTATGATGCTTGAAGAATCCGACAAGAATTGCTCGTAAATTGACGATCAGTATACCAGCAAGCTGCTGGCCTTTGCAACTACAGAGTCATCAAATTTAATTCAACATATAACACGTGTTACTCAGTCCGATAACATGTACTGTTTCATATTTTATGGACCTTATCCACTTTGAATATCCCTCCATCGCTCGCTACAATTAGGACGTCACACAGTAGCCGACGTTGATAGTTCAGTTTTTTAAACATCGTTTCTGAAACATTCGCTGTCATCTCACCGTTCTGAAAGCAAATTCTGAAATTATCGAAAGAAAATGAAGGTCTGCTGAGTGTTTTGCGTGGATACAAGTCATGAGCCGAAACAGCTGTTGCACCCTCTCCATATGTGCCGATTTGATGAAATCTACAAAATCTACGAAAGCGGATATAGTTTGCTGTCATAAATTCTTCAATTTCTATCTACTGCATATTTTATCCTCGCTATTGTAGGAGCAGTGACGTGCGGTCCAATGAGGCAGGTGAGGCAGTGCCTCACCTGTCGTCTGGATGAGTATAGGTGAAAATTGTGAAACCCCTCCATGAGTCGATGATTATAATGATGTTACACATTGATGTTGATAAATAACTAAATTGGGACATTTTTTCACCCAACATCATCAATTTGCATCATTATTATTCAAAAATACAGCGCGAAAGGAGAGGTGAGGCACAAGTGAGGCACGGGCGGGTCGTGCCTCACCTGCAACAATGCAATTCATCATAAATAGCTTGGAATTCTTAATAACTGTAATCAATGAAATGCTATAGTCACACTGATTCCGAAAATATAACTATTAACAATGTCAGAGCACCAGAACCCCCAAAAATCGCCAAGGAAGGTGACCTTCGCCTTTATTACAGACAATGCCATCGTAGAGAAACAATGGCTAGGTGAGGCACAAACGAATCTGCTTCATGCATTAATCGCTAACAATTTGACAATCGAAACCGAGTGAAACGCGCTACTGATTTCGGAATCCAACAGTCTTGTAGGAATTATATAAGATCGAAGCGACGGCCAATGCGTAATGCAAAGCCAATACATTCCCTTACTTATTATGTAGCTGTTATGTATTTTGCACCCATAGCTACGTTAAATTGTGGTATGTGATAGCTATTTGCATAGCCTGCATTGTCGTTGTTTGTGTCCTTTATGCTGTGTTCGACTGCAATCCCTTTAACCGTTAATTGTATGTGATTGTGATAGCAATACTTACAAAGCCTGCGTTGTTGTTTGTGGTAGTGGTGCCACTCATAAACACCAGATCTAGTGTATTTTGACTTGACCTAGTGCATTTTCTTTCGAAATTCAGCAAATCTAGTGTTTTTTTACAGAATAAAATTTGTAACTGAGGATGCTTTTTTCATGTTCTGCGAATAATTTACACCAGAAGGCCTACTTGAAAAGATAGTAATTATTATTTGTCTAAACATGCCCATTTGGCACAATAGCGACCAGTCCTACATGTATTATAGAATGTGAAATTGCAACGGCTACCAGTGTGCAAAGGAAATGCTCTCTATACCCGCTGCTGTTGTTATTCACATTTCAAGTCTCTTTATGTGCGTGTTGTTCTGTTGTATGTGTGTGTGTGTGTGGGGGGGGGGGGCGTGCCTCACCAGCCGTGAACTTCACCGCACGTCACTGTGTAGGAGTGTATCTCACAAAGGCATACAGCAAGCAAGGCGAGCTAGTTATGTAACAGTCATTTTTTTCCAAACAGAAAAAAAGTGACTTACGATGTCGGCAGTTATTCTCGTCTTCAAAATCTTGACCTCCAAAATGAGAATTGGAGCAAGTTCACGTTTACCATCGGTTCTTGTAGCGAAACTTAGCCAACTTATCAGTGCGAATAATAGTGGCCAACAGAATTCAAAGGCCTATATCTGAAGAAAAAAATGACAAATATTCTTCTTCGATTTCTGTTACCAAGTTTATGTCTTGTATATTGTCTGCTTGAGCGGATGAAAATAGAAACTGCCTATTGTATTGTGTTGCATGCATGTTTAAAATGTTGCGAGCATATGCTTCGCACAAATACTCCCAGCGAGGCTTACGTCTTTTGCGGATCACGTGTCCCTCTGCGTTTTCAGAAACTTCGAGCTGCGACGGAAATGTGAAACTTCTACCATCAACCAACATCGTATCGTAGGTCCATATGACTCTGAGCTCAGCACACAACCAATTTTGATGCCGATGAACATATTCATTCCTTGCGCGTAGACTGGACGTGGACTAGGCCAACATGACGGACATATGTTGTGAAACTTTGTTTGAATGCATGCATACAGCTACATGCTCCTGTCTGTGAACGTTATCGTTACCTTGTCTATACCGACTGATGCTAAATATCAAACTGCACGATTCCCCCCTGAGCGATAGAATCATTTGCGACGAAATTTCCACGACTTCTCTTTTAAATGGCACGGCACATGAGATGCGCGTAAAAATCCGAAGGCTCCAATCGAGTGAGCTCGATCATATCCTCGGAAGGACCTGGAACCGATGCGGCGGATGCATTTGGAAAACGCGTTGTTCACTCCATTCAGGATACCGGAAGAGAAGACTGATCCAGCATAAATCATTCATCCTTCCAGTCATAATTTGCAATTGTTTAGTACTCTGCAACAGGTATGCAGAACGACGGAGGTATATCTCGAAACAATCATCGTGAATCACGATTGTTCCGTGATACCGAGACCTGAGACTATATGGTACGCTAGCAGAGACAATGTAACACCATCGCAGAAGATTATTAGGGAATGTACGATTTCCCTTTTTCGTGCCTTTCTTTATCATACCATATGGAATTTGAATGTATTATTTGACGGTACAAGTATTCAGTTTCACCGTCCCAAACCGATTCGTGGCATACCTAGGAGATAGCGGAAGTCGGATGACAAATTAGCTCATTGTTACATCATATGTGTTAGCTTTACAAACGAGTCTGGCGTGTGGTCTTAAGTGTCGCATGCGCATTCAGCATGTAGAGTGGTTCGGTGCCAATCGCTGGACTATATGTGGCGAAATTGATCAAGCCTGCTAACAAATTTTAGGATCCAAATTCAAGTATAAAAAAGTGACTTTCGATCGTCAGCTCATACACTTATATCTAATGCAGGGATTCTTAAAGCCTATTCTTAACAGGTTAATGTTGCAATTACAACAATATGATACTATACACTGTCCTTATTTATAAGATATGTCCCTATTTTTGACTCATGTCTTCATCTTCAGTGCTTACCGCATATTACAATAGCCACACGGACGATACATAGGCTACACAGAAATTACTCTCCAACTGGTAATCAGGCCGTGATGAGGTCTGGGGGATGGGCGAAAGTGACAGGCACCCTTTTCTAGTCATTAGGTAGCTTTTTATGCATAAACTAGACCAGATGGCAATGAGGCCGTGATTCGGACTGGGCGAAGATGATGACTCTTTTTTAGTCATCAGCCTCCTAAATTTTGCTCTGACGGGTTCCACGCATATGTATGTGTTAATTATAGCATACAATTAGTGTCTTCGCAGTCGTTAGAATTCATGTTCAAAACCGAGCCAATGCGAAGAGAATCCAATTTTCATGAAATGACCCCGAAGTCAGGACCCCCAGTCATATTTACACACATTATGAATCTAAATTCTAGATTTATTCACAAAATGACAGGGAAACATCGGCCGGAATCAGGCCTCTATAGAGTCTGATATGTACAGATATGTGCACGTGGGGCTTTTGAGGTAGGCGAGGTATAGACGGTCGTCTAGGCCCCCTCCTCAGTTTACGCGGTTTTTGTTATAATCATTTCGCGAATAACCGCTCAACTTTGTGTACCCATATGAACAATATGGCAACTACCATAAATAGGGTCAATCATCAAATGTATAACATCCGTTACAAGTACCCCTTGTTATTTTGTATTTGTGTACCCCAGTCATTTTGCGAATAGTTAAAGGTCATCCTCTTGCATTACGCGACTGCGCTTTGGGAGGCCACCGGTTGATTTACGCGCTTTTAAAGGGCCCACTCCAGTATTCACGCTATTTAATGGTCATTACATTTTGCGAATAGCCGCAAAAAATTGTTTCTGATTGAATATTTTCTCAGAAAAGAAAAGTTTACGAATGGATCAGAGGTCTACACAGAATTTATGTATCTTTCATGATTGGATGGATTACTTCACCATTTTGAACGAAAACGATATTTAGAACTCTTCGCGAAAGGATGTGAAAGGTACCGAATGATTGAAAACAGGAATTACTCTTGGAATATCACCGCAATGTCATTGTATAATATTGCGACATCTCACGAGACTTCGCGAAACATTTTAATCATTTCAACTCTAACGGCTCAAAGCGACCTCAAATACATGTTACGTTGCACGACTTGTAATCCACATCCAAAGTGTTTTTTGAACCGAGATTATTGAAATCAGAACACAAAAATAAATTATATCTGTTTTTGCGAATCGGACACGTCTGGCGCGATATGCACCGCAACAATGAGGTTCTATGCAAATATTGCGCTTCGCCCAAACAACCTCATATCACTTGCGGCGCGAAGTCAGATTAAAATCTCTGACCGAGTCAGCAACTGAAGATGTAGTTGCCTTCGGCTATCAAGACTCTAATTTAGTATAAGATGAGAAAGTACAATCTTTGCCGCGCGCCTTAATCATCACCTTCTCAATCATCCTTACAAGTGACAGAATCCCGAATTGTCAGCCAACCCAAACTGCCGATTTCCTATATGAGCGGGCGATATTTTTAGTTCAATTTGATCTGCGGTTTATAATACTTTTACGAAATGAATCGGTGTATTTGCACGATCGTGTGGCGACACGAAGAATAAATTGACTTCTCAATAACTGCAGGCTTATAACTTGGAAAATATAATACTGTAGGGAAAATCAGTCTTAGTCCGTAATCATTAGCGTGATTTTAATCCTTGATGATATTTTTAATCTAAAAATTGTGAAATTCACCATGTAAAATTCGAGGATGATCTTAAGGGGTTCCAGAGGCATAAGCAGAATAAAATTTAAGTTTTCACAATTGTAGTAGCTTTTGTTTGATAGTGGTTTTGATCAAATTTCGCTCTCGGCAAGTCAGTCCAGTCCAAATATTGACGTAAATCGCCTTTGATCAAATGAAGAAAATTGCGTGACCCAAGCGCAGTGAGCCATGCTCTTTTGTTGTGTCTACATCGGGGTGTCAAACTCAATTTGGGTCGCGGGCCGGACCAGTCAAATGATTCCAAACTGTTAATTCCAAATCCATACCCCTGCTTTTCATTTGAATACTTTATTACCAAGCCTATATACACAAAATCGTATATTACATTACATATTACGGATCATATTCATAACCGCTATATTCTTCGCAAGCAGTAGGATTGGCAAAAATACGATAGTTGGGCGATTGAATATAGTTATTACCCGCTAAGCCAGTGGTTCTATTCTATAACGATGATATTACTTGGAATATATCTATGCTTTCTTTGTTTTAGTCGTAACGTGCGCTGGCGTTAGCCCTGCGCATGCGTTGTGAAGGATACAAAAATATTTACTGTAAACGCGGGATTTATAGAATTTGGTTCAGCATTATTATATCACTGTTCGGGATTCTCGTGGAGACAGGGGATCTTTTGAGCCAGAAGTTATACATGAATGCCACCACTGATTTTTTTGTGAGCTGGAACCTGCATAAAATGTTCTCGCATTTGGCTTCTAAGATTTGCTACTGTTTGGTTCATTTCTCTGTAAAACTTTGAATTCAGCGCGCACTTTCTAGGCCTTTTCGGGGAAATTTGGACGTAGAGAGTAGAAACCCTATGTTAGGCTACCATTTGTCCTCCCCTTTTCAGGAAATTGAAAGTGTTCTCCGAGGACGCCTAAATGTCCCCCTTTTTGGCAATGGTCCTCCTTTACAGCTGTGACAGCTAGGCTAATGGACAGGATCAATTTAAAGTCGGCATAAATGACGCGAAATAGGGAATGCGGACGTCGCATGGTCCCGTACCGCATACTAACGCTGTTTCTAGTGCAAGTATATCCACGTCACGATGTATACAATCTACATTCTACATGATCCTTCAAAAATAAACAAGCCATTAAGACATAATTAGCCTACACGGTTTTGCAGAAAATACTGAATGGTTTTTTAATAGGACTCTTGTTAAAAACATTGGTTAAAACAGTGGATCCGAAACTTTTGGTTCATCGCTCCCTTGTCAAGCTCGGCACATCTTAATCGCCCCTTAAAAGCTAGATGTCATCAGTCTTTCGATCTTCTAAGGAGCAATCAAGTGGGTTTCATTTAGTTGTATTACCTAATGAAGTAGTTTTGCTTGCATACTTCTACGCTTCAACAGTTTTCATAGTTAAAGACTAATTTTTGCGCATGCACTTAATGAATTTGTGTCAATTTAGTTTTTTAATGCCATTCAAACACGTTTACGATATCAGCAGACGGGCCCATGCCCGGGTAGGCTAAAAAGTTCAAAGGTCTCATTTTAGTAAGACCATATTTGGCGAGGAGAAAATGCATGGTAACCTATTGAGCAGCCTGGAATTCCGCAAAAGGAAGATATCAAATATATTGTTGTACAAACGATATAGACCCCAAGGGATATGCCGGCATAACGATTAATCTAGGGCAGGGGCATCCAACTTGTTGCCCATGGGCCAAATATGACCGGAGAGAAAGTTTTGAGTCACCCACGAGATAACTCTCGAAATTAGCTATATTTACAAAAAAATTAATTACCCAGGCAATATATTTTGAGCTTACAAGTCCAAACAAAAATTTGGTCAACCTGACCGCGAAATTTGGGATATTGATGACTAAAATATCGATTCCGAAGTATTGGCGTAGCCAGGGGACCGGCGGTGTAGAGACGCGACCCGCAATTTATGCAAGTAGCAATATTACTGACGGAATTCATTCATTGACTTTGAAAAATTTGCGCGCTTGGCGCGAAATGGTTGCACACTGGGCTTTCATGACATAATTGTTATCGATCTGAAGTTCGCCTTCCCTTGCCTGACCTATGGTGTCTGTCTTAATGTTTTTGTCATAAGATATATTCTAATTAGAATCCTAAATCTCGGCGACATGCTCGGCACGAACTAAATGGTTTATATCCGACTCCAGTATACAAATATTTAGTGCTATAAACCTTCTTTGAATTTCAGCTTTCGGCTTCCTTTTTTGACATGCCGGTTCATCCTTTATGAGTGATAGATATGATGAGTCAATCAGTAATCGCGAGCACTGTTTCACTTGTTTTAGAGATTTGGAAACGTATCATGTAACAATTTAAAACGCAGACCGTATAATTCGTAATGTGATGATGACAACATAGAATATTTGAACTAAACTATATGGTAATGGCGATTTCTTGTGACATTAATTCCTACTCATACTTCGCTATAGGTAACCCTAAATTGACTTTATTTTGAATATGGATTACGCATTCGAGGTATGTATGCATGAATCGTGGCGTATTAATTAAAAGGCTTCAAAGAAAACGGATTTCCACGCATCAACATTCAAAAAGCAGGTTTTATGTTTGGAATTCCTAGCATCCTCTCGCGGGCCGCACAGAATAGCTCCGCGGTCCGAACTGAGCCCAGGTCTGCCGTAAGCTATAGAAATTACGCAGACTGGCGATTATGAGAATTATTGTATTAGTTAGAAGTTACTAAGGTTCATACAGCCTACAGAGTAGGATTTGCAGTGGGAAGACGAAGATCATACGTATGGCAACGGAATGAGGTAATTTCATGACAACCATATTTAAATTAAATACAGGTCAGTCTATATGTTAGCATTTGCGACGAAATTAACGCGAACCTCTTTCAAGATCAAAAGTACGTTCATAATAGCGTTTCTCAGCTGCAAGACTACATGTCGCTTATCACGAATTCGCTGCACGTTAAAGGAAATAAAACAGAGTGAATTCGTAAGAAAATGTCGAATTATGACGTAGCAACGTCAGGTTTAAAAATAACATCAAGAAACACAGCAACGATGCAGCGTAAAATAATAGTAAGCGCATGAGACCTACAAGATGCATAAACAGTTGAGAATGTATAGTATTAGGCCTACTATAGGGAGATCGAGAAAATAAGCTGAAAAACAACAAAGACAGACGACAACTTCACAACGGAAGCTACAGTGTGAAATCTTTAGGCTTTAGGGATGGTGTGAACCTCTGAAAGGTTCAGGTTCGTGTGAACGTGAACCTTTTTGAAAGGTTCTGTGTGAACACGAACGTGAACCTCATGACGTCACGTGACGTCATATTGCTGATTTCAACCCCATATTTCAATTAGGTGATTGCCTATATTAATCTACTGTACACGATACTGATCGACGACACGGGGTCACAAAATAGCTCAGTATACTTAAGTACATATTGACGTTTTAAACGTCGCCAAATGTATCAACTGAGGCAATCAAATGATATAATAATCCCATAAAATCAGTATCTCGCGTCGCTTTGTCAACAATTTCGACCTGATCGGACAATGTATTCGGCGTCTGAGTATTGCCACATGGATATTGAGCAGAGTGTAAAATGGGTTTCTACCGATATGACCCCATTAATATGTTATACAGCAGTATAGCCAACACTCCAGTCGCACGGATTTGGTTTTTATGATACATTATACATATGTAGTCAAGATTGACCCCGTACGCCTGCTAGATTTTAAAATCAGAAGACGATATCAATCTCATTGATTGGTTGAATAAGGATCATTCGCTGACAAAATACAGTGTATTTCGCTCTTGATGTCATGTGAATGCGGGTCAAGCTCACAGCACAGAGACACTAAATATGCACAAACGGAAAGCTGGATATTTCGAGCAAACTTTTGTAACAATACAAGTACATTTTTTGAGATTGTCAAGGGCATGCTCGTTTAGTGTTGAATGTTTATGCTGCCAGCTCCATGCATAGAGTGGCCCGCAGTTGAAAGTCAATAAATTTGAACCAAAGATGTTATAATGAAGTGAAAATTGCAATATATGAAAAAGGTTCACAGTGCAGAACCTACCAAGGTTCTGTTGTGAACGCGAACCTCAAATTTTCCGAGGTTCACACACAGAACGCGAACGTGAACCTCAGGTTCACACCATCCCTATATACAATAATTACTTCTGGTGACATGGTTTCTAGGTGTTCAGCTTTATGATAGATATTTGATAATTTTGTCCTTGAAGTTACGATCTGTGTAAATGCATACCACGAGTCTTGCACCACCCATGCTATTTCGGAAATGCTGAGCGCCAAGCAGGGAAGCCACAGATATCAGTTTTACTGATAAGGCCCTCGGCCTGACCCGGCCGGAGAGTGAACTCGCACGACCTACCGGTCAAGAAGCGAGACGCTCCACCATTACGCTCTTTGTCGGTTTGTTAAATGTGGAATCCAACGCTTATAAATGGAATGTAGATCTACCATTGAATTATATTGAAGATACATCGTGAAGATGTGCAAAATTTCCAAATCAAGCAACTGTGTCGTGGACCGCATTGCCTTGGAGACGTGTTTTTCTGAATCTTGGCTATATGAGTTCGAGAACGCTGCTATAGGTCGACCAAATAGAATGAATCTAACAATGTGATTAGAATATTCGTGGCAAAATACATCGTATCATTGGGGAAGCGAGTGGCGCAGTTGGTTATACACTGCAGCCTCAACACCAATGGTATATAGTAGGGATGGTGTGAACGTGAGGTTCACGTTCGCGTTCTGTGTGTGAACCTCCGAAAATTAGAGGTTCGCGTTCACAACAGAACCTTGGTAGGTTCTGCACTGTGAACCTTTTTCATATATTACAATTTTCACTTCATTATAACATCTCTCTTTGGTTCAAATTTATTGCATTTCAGTTGTGGGCCACTCTATGCATGGCGCTGGCAGCATTATAAATCAACACTGAACGAGCATGCACCTTGACAATCTCAAAAGTTTTACTTACTTTGTTACAAAAGTTTGCTCGGAATATCCAGCTTTCCATTTGTAAATATTTAGTGACTCTCTGCTGTGAGTTTGACCCGCAATCACCCAACATCCAGTGTTGGGATGACTCGAGTCATGACTTGACTCGAGTCAGACTCGAGTCACCTTTTTCGTATGACTTGACTTGACTCGAGTCACTTTGCTAAAATGACTTGACTTGACTTGACTCGGCATATCAGAAATGTGGATTGACTCGTGACTCGGAGCAAAATTCACGAGTCAATTTCAAGTCATCAAGTAATCGGTGTCGATAAAAATCTGTATCTGTAATATGTTTGGATTTTCGCGAAACGCTTGTGTAACCCATGACAGTGACCACATTCAATGATCGTGCGTTTTACTGAGCCTCAATTATTCTCTCACAAATAAATTGACCGCAAACGAAGGTATCGAAACTTATGGCTTACGTTGTCGTAAACTAGTAGCAAAGTAATTGAATGACAAAATGTATATTTATGTTCTCACCTTAACCAAACCTCTTGTATTATTGAAATTGAATTCGAATATATTTCATATAGTACCCAACCATTGGCGCAGGCTCGAATTGTGTCATGGGTAATGTATTGCGTCTTATCAATTCGTTCTCAATCAATTCTCTATTCTCTATTTTGGCTGGTAACTATCAACTGAGGCTATGTAATTACCTACGTAGTTTATCAGTTCTACATATATGTGAGCGATACAGCGCCTTCTTGCGTGTTATACAACTCTATAATCGTTTAGCGGTTCAGAATCAATGACCACTCAATATGTATTTCAGACAGCTAGGAAAATGCAATGACGTAATCATGCCTCATACTTCGAAAAGGCAATTTGACTTGAATTGTGACTTGACTCGTGACTTGACTTGACTTGACTCGACTTGACTCGAGTCACCTCCCCAAATCGAGTGACTTGACTTGACTCGAGTCACATTTGAAAATCGATTGACTTGACTTGACTCGAGTCATAATGTGCCATGACTCGGAATGACTCGTGACTCGAAGGTAGTGACTTGATCCCAACACTGCCAACATCACGAGCGTACGTAGTACGTAGTACGTAGTCAGTGAATGATTCTTGTTAAATGTTCAACCATTCAATGGGATTGATATCGTTTTCTGATGCAAAAAATCTAGCAGGCGTTACGGGGTCAATCTTTACTGCATCATTATAACCTAATCCGTGCGATTGAGGTGTTGGCTACTGCAATATAACTCGTTAATGGGGTCGAAATTGTTGGCAAAGCGACGAAAGATATTGATTTTAAAGGCAGTATTATGTCCTTTGATTGCTCATTTGATACATTTAGCGACGTTTAAGACGCCAATATGTATTTCGGCATCGTGACATTATGTGGCCCGAGTCGTCGTTAGGTATCGCGTACATTTATATAGGCTATCACTTCATTGAAAGATAGGGTTTGAATTAGCAGTATGACGTAACGTGACGTCATGAGGTTCACGTTCGTGTTCACATAGAACCTTTCAAATAGGTTCGCGTTCACACGAACCTGAACCTTTCAGAGGTTCACACCATCCCTAGTATATAGCTTGTTCGAGTCTCGGCTCTTCCGTGTTTGTAAGTGTCAGAGGTTTATCTGGGCTCCTCATCGCCTTGAAAAGTTCAGACGAAGAGGGAGCTGAACTCAGGAGAGATGGCAGGAAACTATTAGAAAAAGACCGCAAAGACATTGATGCTAATGCAATTTCCGTTCCGGGCGCAAATGACCCAAGTTGTTATAAGCGCCAGTTATATGAATAAAACAAAACAAGAACATCATATTATCGGTCGCATCGGGCATGCTCGTTTTAAAACAGGAAATCACTGAATCCCTTTGGCATTAATGTCCAATGTTCTCCCTTGACCGGAATTTCAGCTTGAAAACTAGTAGGCCTACTTATCTCCACTTGGTTTCGTTCGTAAAAAAATTCATCTTATACGACATTAAAGAAATTTTGAAGGCTGTTTTGGACTATACAAATCACTGCGTTAAATCTGAGACACATTCTTCCACATATATATCTATCGAAGTAACGATGTTAATATCATATTTAGTAATATCAAAGTATATCATTGGCTTATTTGGTATCTAATTTTTCGTATACTTTAGTCTAATATTCTGCTGTAGTTTAGCTTTAGTCGCATCAACCATGTCACTGACTATAATACTACCATACCACACTTGCTGCTTGAACTGAAGTAATAGAAAGTATATAGTTTAACAAACTTAGAGAAATTCTCATTTAAAAGTTAGCAAAACGTACATCGTTTTGTGCAGCAAGGACATTACTTATTCCTAACGTAGCAGTGCATGCTGTACTGAAACATAGCCGATTAGTTAGACCAAAGCTATTTATCTCATGATGCTGGATTACGCAGCAATCTTTTATCTCCAAAACCCCAATTTCAGCGACCTCATATGATTCATCATGACATAAATATACGCAGTATAGACGATTGATATCTGTTCGCGATGGAAAGAGGATTAGAACCACCTCTCTAATACACTATTCAAGCTCCACAATAAGAAAAAATTCGCACTTACGCAATTACCAGAAATACGCTGATAATATCTGTGTTATTCCAAGAATCAGACTGTCGAACGCAATACGAGATAGCCAAAGTATTATCGCCTCCATCGCCCCGAAGGCAAAGTTCGAGAAATTAGGTTCTAATGAAGTTATGTTGCGCGTTCAAAATAATCAACAGAATGACAAGTATCCGCGTGTGAAAGGGCGAGACGCAATGTTTTAAATTCGCGGTCAATACGTAATTTTTCGCAATTGTCGAGATCGGGTTCAGAAACATAACTCTGTCGGAAATTACGATAAAATGCGTGTGTTTGCTGGCATGTTTCATTAAATTGATCTTTCCGGGACATAGATGCCACCTTTATTACTATAGTGAGTACAGTCAATTGTTGGGGTATCGTCTTCTTTCCATATTGAGCAACGCTGATGCATATCCTCTGACCTCGCGAATATTTTCTGTTATCATTGATTCTGCTATACTCACTATTTTCACTTTCCTCGACAGACTATTACATGAGCAATGTACTACGTAAAAGTCTGTGCACATGCAATTCCGGGTACTGATAATTTCTAGATTTGTTGTGACCATAGCAGGGTTACCATATTTTGGAAATCTGAAAAGAGGATACTGTTTCAAAATTTTCAGATTTGCAATACTAGTCAAAAATCCTGAAAAAACGGTAAATTTTTTCAACTTCGTGGTCGGTTGACTAAAAAAGGTCAACTTTCAGGCTCAAATCCCGAAATACAGTTTTTCTTTCACATTATCCTTTGGTTGACTAAAAAAAGGTCAACTTTCCGGCTCAGCTCCCGACATAGCCGCCTGAGCGTTCCTACAGTGATGATTTACTGTATCTCAGCCGAATTTTACCCTATATTTAACCAAAATTCTCAAAAAAGAGCACAAAATCTCAAAAAAGAGGACATTTGGGTGTCCTCAGAGGACACTTTAAAAAAACTCAAAAAAAGAGGACAAATCTTCTTAAAAGAGGACGTATGATAACCCTAGACCAGTGGTTCTTAACCTTGCCTCCAGCGCACCCCAAGGGACGCTGGTGATTTTGAAAGGGGGCGGAAACGCTCAGGGGGCGATATGGGGGGCGCTGGGCTCAGGGGGCGATATGGGTGGCGCTGGAGAAAAATGGCTTCGCAGTAGATGATGTGATAGTAGGACATACCCCAAATGAGTATTAAGAGCAAATTAACACCGAAAACTTGGTTATATATAGCCTACAAAAGACATATAGGTTTAATTGTCCATAGGCGCCTAAATGACTGGCACCGAATGTTCCTGTCTTGGCAATCTGAACCTCAGAAGACGAATTCTATCTGGCAGGGAAAAATTATATGCCAGTGAAGAAATACCAATTTGAAATCGTGTGCGTCTTTTAGTTTAGTACGATTGGGCGATAGGGATATATAGAACTAGATATCTATTTTGCGCGATTCTATATTTTTTGATATAGCAGACAGGAGGTCACGAAATAACATCATGCAACGAAGTCATTCCAACGGGTCCGCCCGCCCGAATATGTTATGGTCCCTACAATTTCCAAGACACCTCACAATGTTCCCACTCCGTTTTTACGAGTCTGCGCACATTCACCAACTCACTGCGCAGACCCTTGGACAACAGTGCGTAACGACTAAAAAAAGGTCATAACTTCAGATTTGTTGTGCGCAACGTAGATTTTCTGTGCGCAGAGACCGTGTCAGCACTGCGCACGTGCGCAGCTTAGAGGGAACATTGCACCTCACTCAGCTCTACCGGTAAATCTGGTAACGTGAGCAGAGAGGACAAGAAATTGATAGCAATATATATTAGGGATGGCGTGAACGTGAGGTTCACGTTCGCGTTCTGTGTGTGAACCTCGGAAATTTAGAGGTTCGTGTTCACAACAGAACCTTGGTAGGTTCTGCCAGGGATATCTAGATAGTCTAGATATCCCTGGTTCTGCACTGTGAACCTTTTGATAAATTGTAATTTTCACTCCATTATAAGATCTTTGGCTCAAATTTATTGCATTTCAACTGCGGGACACTCCATGCATGGTGCTGGCAGCATAAAAAATCAACGCTTAACGAGCATGCACCATGCACCTTGACAATCTTAAAAGTTTTAGTTGCTTTGTTGCAAAAATTTTCTCGGAATAACCAGTTTCCGTTTGTGAATATTTAGTGACTATCTGCTGTGAGCTTGACCCGCAATCACACAACATCACGAGCGATATACGTAGTCAGCGAATGATGCTTGTTCAACCAATCAATGACATTGATATCGTCTTCTGATGTAAAAAATCGAACGGGCGTACGGGGTCAATCTTGACTTCATATCTTTACTGTATCATTAAAACCAAATGCGTGCGATTAAGGTGCTTGCTACTGCTGCATAACTTGTTGTTTGTGGTATCGGTAGCGAGTATTGAAACCCGTTGTACACTCTGCTCAATATCAATGTAGCAATACTCAGACTCCGAACACATTGTCCGGTCTGGCTAAGACCGTTAAGGCGTAAGATTATATTCCTTGGTAAGTCCTCGTCGAAATTGTTGGCAAAGCGACGGAATGTACTGATTTTTCGCAATTATTATATCCTTTGATTACCGCTGTTGATACATTAAGCGACGTTTAAAACGCCGATATGTACTTCAGCATTGTGGCATTATGTGGACCGAGTCTTCGCTAGGTATCGTGTACATTAATACAGGCTATCACTTCATTGGAAGATAGGGTTGGAATTAACAATATGACGTCGCGTGACGTCACGAGGTTCACGTTCGTGTTCACACAGAACCTTTCAAAAAGGTTCGCGTTCAAACCTTTCAGAGGTTCACACCATCCCTAATATATATGCAGTTCCCGATCTTATTGACCGATTTTATCATGAATTATCGAAAATTTTCGCGCTTCGCACTGGCTCGATAAACAGTGCAGCTGATTTCGAGGCAAAAGCGAACAACGTGATGGGGGCGGTCGGTTTATCACCCCATGGGAGCCCAAGACCCAAGTTTTTTCGGGGGCCTGACTAAGTGTCGTTTCGTTCATGCCAACGGGTATACTCCCGAAGATGTATAATTATTATTGACGGGTCCTACTTTTTGAATCACAAATCACTCAGCTCTACCGGTAAATCTGTTTACGTGAGCAGAGAGAGGATAAAAATTGATATCAATATATATGCAATTCCCGATCATATTGACCAATTCAATCAATAATCATTGAAATTTTTCGCGCTTAGCGCGTCTAGGCGAGAACAGCTGGCTCAGTAAATGGACACCCAATGTAGATGACCAGTATCAGCATATAGCGGATAGCCGAAGGTGGGTCTGGGGAAGTTTGGTTTATCATCCTATGGGGGGCCCAAGACCAACGTTTTTTTTGTTGGGGGGGGGGTCTTACGAAGGGTACGTGCCCTTTATTTTCCAATACAACAGCTCACTCAGCGCTCCTGGTAAAAAATCTGATTACGTGGGCTGAGAAGATAAAAAGTTTATAGCGACATATATATTAGGGTTGCCATACGTCCGGAATTTCCCGGACATGTCCGGAATTTCACTGAAAAATCTGCGTCCGGGAGGAATTTCTAAAATATGCCTAAATGTCCGGAATTTTGAAGACTTGAAGCAGGCTCAAAAGTTTTTCGTAAATCAACATAAACAATATTATTTTCAAGCAGATTTGTGCTATTCCAAATTGTTTTTCGCGCCGCGCGCGAGTTAATGCAACGTATAATGATATTAGTATGGGCACCAGGCACCACCCTCGCCAAAAATGCAATCAAAATAAATATAAATAACCATCATTTACTGAATAAGTCCGATTGTAATCACAATTGTAAGCTAACGGTATATTCCTAGAGTTGGTTAATGCCGATTGGATGCTTCAGTCATAGACAGGGGTTCCAAATCTTGGCGTCGTTCACCTTTATCTGGGGATCGCGATGATGTTGGACGTAATCAGCTTCCTAGGCTGTGAGTAAGTTTGGGCAAGCTGAAATTTTTTAGTAATCAGCTTATGAAGTTTTGAGCTTTGCCACGGAACATTTTTAAGTGAGAAATGAGGTCGCGACCATGAAAGGTTGGAAATCACCGGATGTGCAACCTGCTGGTGCATTTTATAGTAGCCTAATCTATGGAAAATTCAATATTATTGAATTTATTCATACATAAAATTTAACAGCCAAATGCATATAGTAAGTGCCCCACTAGTGACATCTACTATACCCTATGGTAGGCCAAAGATCAGTGCTTTTTTGGGCGGAAGGGGACAGAAAAAATGTTGTTTCGGACCTGATTAAAACACATAAACAGATAGCCGCACCGACCTAACAATATAGCAGGGCTGTCAAACACAATCCTGACAGGCCAGACACGGCTCGCCAGATGATTTATTTAGGGAATCTATTGCAGACCCAGCAAGTAGCAATCACCAGAGCTCACATTACAGATGGCGCAATTCATGACCTATATCCCACTCCATTCCTGTATACAGTCGATGGGCAATGCTTTGCTAGTGTGACGTCATATTGACATACAATGTGTTATACCTCATTTTAAAATCCGCTAGTGGGCGCTAAAGAGTATCCGGAATTTGCTCCACAAAAATATGGTAACCCTAATATATATGTAATTACCACCTATTCATTCATGCATTATAGAAAATTTTGGCGTCTAGGGCGACCATCGCAATCACGCTATACGGGGTTCTTGGGGTGAAGCCCTCAGAAGTTTGGTTTACCACGCTATGGGTGCGCAAGGCAATCGTTTTTAGGGGGGTTGAAGATGTGCTGTTACGGCCCTCCCTCTTAATTGTCTTTATTACATTCCTTACAGTATGAGGTTGGGGGGCGCTGGAGCACGATAATCTTTAATGGGGGCCCTGGAGGAAAAAAGGTTAAGAACCACTGCCCTAGACTTTAGTGGATGAATGAATGTTTCAAATCAGACTGATGTCATGTTCATCAATTTCAGACATCATAATGGTAGGTTAAACAGCAGCAACCATCTCCGAAATTCAGGCATTACACCTCATATATTTGGGCTACCATATTTTGGAATCGGGTAAGGATGACACTTTTACCAAAAACAGTTGGTTGTCCGAAATTGAAAACAGCTGATTTTCTGATATTTACTGGAAATCTTGTTGTGTTGACTAAAAACAAGGTCATTACTTCCATTCGACTGCCAAATAACCCGATCGAACGTCCGTATTGCCTATCTCATGTCATTTATGTCGATATCGGTTCACTCTGACCATTATCTAATCTGTAAAAGCTGTAAAGGAGGACGAATTGCCAGAAAGGATGACATTTAGGCGTCCTTGGAGGACATGTTAAATTTCCGAGGACAAATCCTCCTAAAGGTGGACGTATGACAACCCTATCATACAGTCCAGTGGTCGGGAACCTATGGCTCGCGAGCCATTTATGGCTCTTTTGGTTATAAGAAATGGCTCTTCAACAAACTTTTCACTCTGTAATAAACTTTTCAATATTGCAGCAACTTGTTAGTACATTTTCATTCCGTACAGAATAATTATTCTCGTGACAGCCTAAACATATATTGGAGAGGTCAATTAGTGGGGTATTCAGAGTTAGGGTCTCGTAGTCCCCCTTTAAGTTGATATCGCGCCGGCGAATAGCATCATTCGTGAATTCGATCCACCCGACATCGTTCGCCTCGAAATTTTGGATTGCATGATACCTTGATTGATCTTTGAGAATAGCAGACATGGCGACGGTTGCATGACAATGCAGTTTACAAATACACATTTTCTTCCTGATCTACGCCGAGAAATGAACTGCCTTGGTAGTGACATTCATATTCATGATTAGAAATTCAAATTCAAAACAACGCCCTAGCTATCCATGTTCTTGATTGGTAAGTTGCTTTCTAGTATCGCCGTTAAAATGTATAGGTGTGTAGCGAGCCGCAACGTTTTGTTACCCATATACTGCGATGGAGAAGTTGATCAACATTTAGATATTCGGATTCAATGCGAGAATAAAATTCGATTATTAACAGTGATTATAAATTTTAAGCTATTTACGATGAGTTGCGCTATCACGGGTCACAGGTGAGGTTTGGCCCGTCTGTGCCTCGCCTGTGCATTGCCTCTCATTTTGCGCTTTATTTTCGAACAATAAATTTGAAAATTGTTTGATTTTGGGAATAAAAATGTTCAAAATCTAGTCATTCCTGAAAGTCGCGAAAAAATACCGATAATCATTGAAGGTTTCAATGTATGTAGTGCTGTGGTGACCATGTTTGGCTCCACCTACGCATGTGGGCAGAGAAAATATGGCACCCCTATATGAATATCATGAGTTAGTGCTACCAATACGCCACGAAGTTTCAATTGTGCTGCAACAGTTGATTGCATTCATGGCTCTTTGGGAGTTACATTTGAAAATATTGGGTTGAAATGGCTCGTCGGTCGAGAATGGTACCCGACCCCTATAGCCTATGAACTATGAACTGACTACAACCAGCGTGGCACTTGCTTCAACACTTGCTTCCATATCTTTAAATTTTGAATTGATATACTCCATCATTTTGCTCTGTGTTGTGCAATTAGGCATACGATTTGGTGATAGGTGTATAAACTCATTTTGACCACGGGCCTCATCAACCGTGGCTCTCTTTTTCTCGTAGACATGCATCATCAACTCGAAAATAATATCAAAACATCTCAGAGATAAACGCGTCTATATACCATACCATACTATTTGCCTTGTGACCATGATATCTTATTATAATCGAATTTGAATCTTATATTGATGGGGTCGAAGGGATACACGGAAGCATTTATCCGTGGTAATAGGCAAGCCCGATGCAACAACACCATTCTGGTCAGTCAAAAAGGATTTCTTGCGTTATTTCGGTAAATGTAGGAGGAATTTAGGGAGCAGTCTGGACACGACTCTCATGTACTGTTGCAATTAAACCGCATAGGGCTGGGGGTGAGTAATTCGGCAACATCAGTCTGGTGCAGGGGTTTTCAACTGTGGGCCACAGGTGCATTTTGAGGTGGGTCACGGAGCTTAGCAAAGCTGTAGATTTAGCGAAATTTTAGCTATATTTTTATTGTTATTCGATCAAAACATGTATTCATACTATCGAATTATACGTATAGGCTATACACCAAGCTTTTCAGCCGACTCTGATGAGACGTAGTGGCACGTATTGAATCACAATGTACAAGTCGAAAATGGGAGGGGGAAGTGTCTTTGGTCCCCCGGTTACGCCTATATGATGACAACCTATGGCTTATAGCAACGAAAGTAATTTCAATTTTGTAATAACTGGAACTCAATGCTGAAGTAACCAAGTATTCCAGCAGGGTCATATGTCGTATTGCGTTCAAAAGGGTGTTAATTGAGCTTGAACTGAAGTGTGATGTAGATTTACGGTACTTCGGCAGGACATATTATAGCCATAATTGCAATTTATTATTTTCCATTATAAATTTCCTGTGTAACAGTAGGGCACCAACGCCACGAATCGTTACGGATTGGGGATTTAGCGCAGCTCATTATTCTTTTGAGTCGGTCTAAAACATGTGGTTCCTAACCTTTTTTGGTGTCGGAGCCGTATTTCAAATTTCAGGGTACGTTTGGGGCCGCACGAATACACTCATTAGGCATAACAAAAATTATAAAGCATGAAAGCAAGTACCAACGAAAAGCAAAACTAACAAGAAAAAAAATACACAAATCAATTTAATGTCCAACTTGGCATTGAATTTGAGCTTCAAGAAGTGTGTCAAAGCGAGGCGAAATTGCAGATAATGTAGCATATAGCCTATGCAGTATCATCCACCGGTCAATCGATAACGATATAGATATTTGATTCTGATCATTTTGCTAAAAAGTGCTTCACATATTTAGGTTGATCACAATCGAGCAGTGGTTCTCGACCTTTTTGACCTCGCGGATCGGTAAAATTAAAAAAAGTGTCGCGGACCGGTAAACCTTCAAAAATCAAAATGAACCATAAATTTGATTACGACAATTGTATGCAACTCAAATGTAATATTGTTAACTACATTTAATGCTACATTTCTGTAGTAGCCTACATATTTATGCGTGATTCTGTTGAAGTGAACGCAAGGCCAACCTCGTATGATGGTTCGGTATTCTTTGAAATGAATGAGATGCTGTTTGCCAGGTTGGTCAGGTTAAGCGGCTATAGTATCGCTCAATTGCAATGTCGGAAATTAACCACGTCTGTTCAAAAGCCTTTCACAGACTCCAACATATAACTTGACCGAAACGAGTCGTAGGACTCGTATAGTTTACATTTAAACAGTTGTGGCATACGGCCAAACTTCCAAACGTTCCAAACTTCTCCCTCAATTTATCACATGAAGTTTTATTTGTCTAATTAATGGACAATCGTCCAGCTTCCCGCCTTTTGGAATTCAGATATAAAATTCGAATTTACATATTGCGGACCAACAGGAAACTTGCCACGGACCGGCGGTTGAGAATCACTGCAATATATAGTCGTTTTTTTGGGCATTGGTTATGAAGTTGGGATACTTTGCCTCTGGAACTTGACTCCAAAATTCAAGTAAGTCTTTACTTCTAAATAATTGCTTGAGCTCGATATCTGACTGCATGTCCAGCAACTCAAGTTGAAAATTGCTAGAGGAAGTTGCCACATTATATGCAATAGGATTAGAAAACATATTCATCATGGGCAAGAAAGCATTCATTCCGTCAATGGACGCGGCGATTGAGCTCACTAATAAAGTTGCAGATAAGCATGTTATATGCATCAAATGATCCATTGGTTTGATGGTCAGATACCGTTGGAAAATGTGTTGTGACACCACCTGGTGTGGTGAGCTGACTTAAATTTGAGTGCCGATACGAACGCAGTTTAGTGTGAGTATTTTGGCGAGAGTTGAGTAACGAAATCGGTGCTGAATAGAGAATCGCTACTCGACAGAAAAAGAATTGGTCTCCGCCCTTAATTTTAAACTTCAGACTCTAAGCCAAGCACGGTTAATTTTTGAATATGGATTCAATTTTTTTGTTAATAATTGATTTTTTATTATTTTTGTTGTGGGGTTTTCAAACGTCAATGGAAGCCGCAAGAAGACCAGCTGTGAGCCGCTTGCGGCTCTCGGAGCAGCGGTTGAAAATCACTGGTCTAAAATGTCCGGCCTTGAAATCGTTGGGCATAGTGTATGAGTTGCATGAATTGATTTTATCAATAATTATAATCAATAATCGTCAGATAATTATTTTCATCTGAACATGATACACAAAATGTACAACGCGATAAGACACAATGCGATGTAATTAACAGATAGGAGGATGCCGAGCGACCACTTGCGGTCTCTTAAACTGGCATCCACGTCGGCCTAGTTCCCGGTGTCACAGTTCCTTTTTCGATGTTATTCTCTATTCCGTGACTCTTTCTTGCTCTTTCCATTCTTTGTGAGTGCGCTGTCTCATCGAGTCTTTTTCTGGGCCTTTTTTGTCGATGTAAGAACTGCGACGCGGGGAAGAGGAGCCCAGAATAGCCTCCGACGCAGAATCGAAACTGGGCTTCTTGGGTGGTAGGTTCTTATCGTCACCACTATACGCTATCTCCCCCGCTCCTCATCGCTCCTCTCATTGGATTGGGTGTTCAGATATACGCGCAGCGTGCGTAATAAAAATTCTTTCTCCCTTTCTCTGTAGTATCCCGTTCGCCGAAATCACGTTAAGAATTGTTTGAAGCTGGCCCAGAATCGTTTCGCTCATACATCCCTATCATATGGAACAAAAACTCCAATCAACCAAGCTGAGTTCGTCGATGCAAGGATTAGATCATTGTGTTTCGTGACGTGCGTGGAACCGCGCTCGGCCATAACACACTACATGAGTTGCACGGGCAACCAGAGCCTTAACTGCCATACCCCAAACCCCCAATGGGGTTATCTCTAAGGGGGCCCATAATTATTTCCTTATTCGTTATTGGAAGGGAATTTTTTATCTCGAAAATTTTCTTCGCGCTTGATGTGATTTAATGTCTTTACATTTTATTATGAACAAATGCGCATTTTTTAGAGAATTGAGCACATTGGCGCCGGCGATTACCGCTCATTGGACAGGACTATGATTCTAGGAGAAGAGGTGGGCCACAGAACATTTTCAAACCAGAAAATGGGTGACAGCCAAAAAAGGTTGAGGAGCACCCTGGCTGGTGGGCGTGGGATAGCCAATGACAGCGAAACGATTTCAGGTCAGCCCTAAACATTTGTTAACATCATTTTTGTTAATTGAGAATGGGTGCTCACTGCTCATGCTCATATTGCGCATGCACCCGCCTGTAGCACCCATGATTGTGAGAAGATTTCGATACACGAACAAACGATTTCCTTCGGTATTTTGAGATACATTGTTTCGGGACGACGCAAAATCGAATTGATGTCCTTGGTATAACCGACTGTACCCAGTGGTGGCTTTTGGGGTGGGCGAGGTGGGCGGTCGCCCGGGCCCCCCCTGGTATATGGGGCCCCCCTATTTGGATTTTGCGCTTTTTTCAAGGAGAATGACGAATAAACATGGAAATCCGTGTACCAAGCAAGAATATGATTCCGTACAGATGTGTCAATCATCATCAAATCACTGCATTTGTTAGAAAAGTCCCGTATCCCGATAATCATCACGTCTCTGCATGCGGTAGAATTACTTAGTTTTGATGTAGTCTATCCTTGAACACATGCAAAACAGACATGGCCGAATCCAGGACCTGGGCAAACCTTTTGCGGTGGTGAAAGATAGACAATAATAACCGATGCGGAAGGGGGGTCTGGGGGGCGGAACCCTCAAGAAGTTACGGATAGATACTTATAGGGGTTCCCCCCCGGTAAGTCTCGCCCAGGGCCCTCCCGTTCGTAGGGCCACCACTGACTGTACCGCTTTGGTTCCCCATTAGGTTGTGCATAAATCGCATGAGGGAACCGTGTTGTGAATTCGATTTGAATGCTTAGCCTACATCCGATTTTCCATATATCTCAAAATACCGAAAGAAATCGTTTGCTCGTGTATCGAAATCTTCTCACGATCATCTATAATGGCTGCTTTTTCTAAATGGTCAATTGGTCATATTTCAGAGCAAAGTTGTGTCTTGCTGCGGTCACGTAGGAGATTTGAAGCTTTATCTTCTGTGATATGGATGATTGGTGAATTTTACTTATGCTTATATCTGCTCAAGTTGCCATTTATGGGCTATCCACTTTCAAACGACAAGATTTTGAAGTGTCTTGTGGGCCAACAAAAATACAACTTGGCGGGTGGCATTTAACTCACGGGCGGCCTTCGAGTTTAGCACCGTTGCTTTATGTAGCCGGCGAATGTTTTGGTTCGCCTTGGTATAACTAACTATATACAGAGATTATTTAGCGCACTCTTGGACATTTGTATCAATACAGAATATTGCAGATGTTGAAACTTGCAATCAAGGTTGCCAGATCACACGGAGCCTTCACGGTCAACACTCCAATTTCTGCAGCTAAATGGACTTGAATTCGGCCAAATTCGAACTTTCTAGTGACATAATTAAGGTGATGTAGGTTTGTATCGTATTGCTGGTTAATCAGTACATTAGGTATTTCTAGAAGTAGTAAACTATTGTCTCATGAAATAATGAATGAAATAATATGTAATGTACTCCTGTAGCCTACATTATACTTACAAAAATTCACGTCAACGTTCGATTCGACGCCGCTCAGTTGTGTTTAGTGCAGCCGTTCGGTGCATTATTTATGTGTATAATATTCCCAGAAATTTGACAATAAATCATGGTTATTTGTCTTCACCGTACCTATGTTTCGTGGCCTGGCTAATCATCCTCATTAATCACTAGCTGCACAACAATATTTTCGAGAATCCATGAAAATATAGCATAGTGGTGAAAATCCGAGGCTCGCGTTTCGAGGACGTCCGAAGGAATTATTTCGTTGACGTCCACAACACAATCCATACATCGAATTCTCTCATCGTGGTCCGTAATTACCATAATATAACTTATAAAAAGCCGAATTGGTTACGAATATCTACATTCAATCCAAAGTTGAATATCTCATCCACTATCGAAATGGTATCTTCCAAAGGAGCAAAGAAATCTGTGAAGCCGGTGTCCAGCAAGAGGGACGGAAAGAAGAAGAGAAACAGGACAAGGCGCGAGACTTTCGGCATCTACATTTACAAAGTGCTGAAGCAGGTCCACCCTGACACTGGCATCTCCAAGAAGAGCATGAATATCATGAATTCATTCGTGAACGATCTCTTCGAAAGGATCGCTGCCGAGTCGTCCAAGTTGGCTGTGTACAACAAGAGGCGAACCATCAGCAGCCGGGAGGTTCAGACCGCTGTCCGCCTGCTTCTTCCAGGCGAACTCGCTAAACACGCGGTTTCTGAAGGTACCAAAGCTGTTACCAAGTACACCAGTTCCAAGTAAACTTGGATTCCACAACAAACGGCTCTTTTCAGAGCCACCCGATAATGAGTTTGAGGGTGGGTTTCAAATAGTCAACTTAATCCCGTCGTCGGGCTTAAGCTACACCCCTCAGGCTGAAGTCGGTTTCAAAAGTGTGACTTGAGGGGATTTCCCCTCCAGCGTGCGCTTAGTTAAGACAGACATCCAAGCCAGCTAGGGGGTAGGCTGAAGTCACCAGTGCTGGTAACTGTTGTGCTGGTTGTTGAAGGATACTGGCCGTTTTTCTGATGTATAGCTTGGCAAATCAGATTAGATCATTGTATATTGCTTTCAGGCAGTTTGGAACAATGTTTTTATCACAAACGTGACAAGTTGATGTCATACCGTTATATAGTGGGATTTACAGGGGAATGCTGCAGGGGTGTTCGTATACTGAACGGATTTCAGGTCAAATGGATAGCCAGAGCCCTGAGGCACACAGGACACATCAGCACTTCTTCCATACCCGCACCATATAGTATCAAGCAATGTTCCCCATGACCAACTATAACCCGCGATCGCTGGCCCCAATCGATTCAGTTACGAATATGATATGACTCTGGTTACGAGAGAGGGGATGTGATATTTCAGGCAAGGCGTAAAGATGTGCCCTACCGTTGGACTATTTCTATTGTGAATATTAATATATATTAATATCGTTGGGTTATATTTTTCATCTGAACAAGTCACAAACAATGTACTATGCAATAAGACACAATGCTATGAACAGATAGGAGGATGTCGAACGACACGCATCAGTAGCGATCCTCTACTCTAACATCCACCTCGGCCTAGAGTACCCGATGTCACAGTTCTTTTCGATGTTGATCTTTTTGAAGCCGCGACCTCTTTGTTGCCGTAAGAACGGATAAACCTCCGACAGGAATCGAACCGGGTCCGTCAGATTGGTGGACGCTTATCGTTACCACTACGCTATCACCCCTGCCTATGTGGGTAAACAATAGTCAGCGATGCGAAGCCGTTAAGGTAATGATGCTGATGAGTGGTCATGGGGAACATCGATTAATATGGCACATGTATCGAAGAAGCACCGAGATTAGGTTGTGACGTCTTGTCTGCATCTTGCTGTCACCTTGTCATTGCAGTTTTCTGACTCTTCAGAATTTCTTGGTTACCTCTTAAGCATGTCGGTGTTTTGACAGTTTGCCTTTGCTGGGGTCATAGCCAAAAAGTGAACGCATGACGAGTCATTAGAAAAATGAAAATATGTATCGTACGTATTTGGTACAGTATGGCCTAATCAACGTTGCACGCAATTTTGCCAGATTGCATGGTTTTTTATCTTGATTTCCATTTTCGTCCCACCCATATGAGCGTTGTCGTAAATATGTTCAACCGCTGTTACTTTCAGCAATAGTGCTGACTATATGGAACTTTCATCAATATGTATATTTTTGACTTTATTAAATATTGCTGATGACGTAGGTATTGTTTTTACCAGCATTGTGCTCATACTCAATTTGGTCTAGTTGACTCTTTGGCTATCACCACTCAAAATTTATTATCCTGAACAAGCAATGGCTGGCACTGCACGCGCTCCGAATTTCAGCACAGCTGAAAGAAATGGATTTATCGACTTGATTGGAAAATACCCCGTTTTGATTACCAGCAAAACTAGTGGACAGAGCGATAAGGATTTTAGAAAGAATAAAGAAGCGGCCTGGCGCAAACTTGTCAGTGAATTCAATTCATCAGGAATTGCACAAGTGGAGAGAAATGAGGACAAGTTGAAAAAACTCTGGAAAAATTTGAAGAGCGATTGTAAAAAGCATGAGGCGCAACGAGTACGGGAGCAAAGAAAAACTGGTGGTGGAATACCTACTATAATTATGAAAACCCGCTTTACTTGCCAAAGCATGATAAAATAACTTTTCGCAGACCAGGAACGGACTTGAAAAGTGCTGGTCTACGGACCAGAGGTTGCCGACCCCTGCAATCAACTGCGGAATTTTGGACATATTGCAGCAATATAAATATCAACATTTTTTTAAAACTCATGGTATTTATCATTTTCATCTTTCCAAACAGCTCGCTCTAAGCCTAAGGCCACCTATGAAGAAATGAGGTTGGATGTACTAAACGCTAAATTGGAGGAGAGCAAGGCTAAAAAAATACTCCTGGAAAAGGATTTGGAAATGAGAGTTACGGAGACGAGAATGAGACAAATTGAGCATGATCTCAAAGTGAATCATTATAAAAAAAAGTCCGAGATGCTGGACAAAAAGTATCAGTGAATTTTTGCTCACTGAATCCAGTGTCTGAACCAATTTTCTGTATACTTCGTTCAATTTCGTTGACACGCCATTCTTTTCTTGCTGAGGTTTTCCACACTGCTCATGCTATCCTGTATTGCAATTTATAAAATTGCTTCCACCGTTTTTCTACACCGCTTAGGCGCTTATGCTATCCTGCTATACTGTTTTATGCTATCCTGCTATACTGTGTTAAACTTACTATCAGCCGCTATGCGAATTTTCATTTTTACATGACACACGCAATAAAGCTCATGTTTGTTTCTTTGTAATTGAAATGGAATGTGTAGAAAAAGAATATTCATGGATTAGTTTGAAAAGTATCTCAAAATTATGCTTTGTCGCTCGGATTGTCCAGAAGGAGTCGATGCGACATGAGGGTGGTCTGAAGCATCTGGTTCGAATACGTCATCAACTTCCGTTTCATCAGTCATCTGTCGTGTCCGAATTGCCAGATTATGAAGGCAGGTTATGGCCACGACGATATTCGTGGAATTGCTGAGCTTGGTCCTCATCGGTATAGCTAAGGCGAAAAATCTTTTTTTCAGCATGCCAAAGCACTGCTCTATGCGAGAGCGGGTTACAATATGAGCGTGATTATACTCTTTTTCGGCCGATGTTCTTGGTGATAATAGTGGTGTAAGTAAGTAGCTCCTCAGTGGATATCCATTATCCCCAAGCAAATATCCATCGATTTGATTATCTTCGAATCGATCACGGATCACCGAATTGTCAAAGATTCTTGAATCGTGACAAGATCCATACCAACGTGTGACAATGTATGTTACGACTCGCTGTGCATCACATATCATTTGAACGTTCAATGAAAAATAACCTTTTCTGTTCCGGAACACCTCTGCATTATCACCGCCAGGGGATATTATGGGTAGATGAGTACAATCGATTGCTCCAACAACGTTTGGGAAGCCTGCAATGTCATAAAATTCATGCTTTACTTTGGCGAGGTCAGTAGGAAAATTCAAAAACAGGAGCTTCTTGCGGCATATGGCACGGGAAATTTTGTGAATGCTTCTGTGAGCAGTTACTTTGCTTATACCAGCTAGGTCACCATCAGTCTGTTGAAAATGGCCATCCGCGAAAAACCGTAAGGCGCAAGTTAGTTGTAGTATTGGCGGAAGAGCATGATCTCTGCAGGTCAATTCTTCATCATCTTTCAACAGCCCAAAAAGATAGTGAGTTGCGTCTTTTGAAAACCGGAATCGCAGTCTGAACTCGTTGTTCGAATACCTTTCGAAGGGGTTCTGAACATCTGCGAGATACTTTCTTGGCAGTCTGTACTGTTCATCATCATCGTCAGTAAATTCCAACAACTCCAGCAATTCCATAATCCTCCACTGATCTCCTTTCATTCATCCACGAGCAACTCAAAACAATAACAATCTGGCCTCGGTTCCGTGTTGAACTCGCTACAGCGACGAAGTAGACAGTAATTACTCGCAACTAACGGACTTGGCCGAGCGCGGCGCCAAATTGACATTTGAAACCGAATTAAGACCGCCGTCGCCTGGCGTCTTGGCCAAGTCATTCACTGGCCTTAAGCCAGGTCTAAATTAAGACAACTTTTTGAAACCCACCCTGAGAGTTCCGACACTATTCAACAGATGGTGGTGATCAGACAACTTCTAACTTCCGAACACGGCTCATGCCGAGATACCTGCTTGTGTTTTAATGACAGCTGCTGGCTTGATGTTGCCTTTTTGCAATACGATCTAAATGAGGTTCTGTACACTTGGTGCACACTGCACAAGTGCACGTACACATCCCGCATCAGTGTTGGGAGAGCCTACTTTTAGCACCGCGTTGGCGACGAAATTAAAGATCACGTTCTTGTGAATATTTTTGCGGTTCTCGCTTTGGACAAGTGGTTGTTACCAACGCATAACTACGGAACCGATATTCGCCTAGACATTTTGTGTAATTACTTTGACGTGAATTTCCACCTGGCGTGCATACCTTCTTCCAGCAAATCATCTAATAAACCAATGATGATGATCTACCCTGATTGCAATATGCAGACTGGATCGGTTGCGACTGTGATAGACGTCATTTAAGCCGACGCCGAAATGCTTACCTCTATAAATTCTGCGTTTTTTCTTGGGGAAGTGGTATAGCCCAGACATGGGGTGATTACTTTCTGAATGTAATCGATTGCGATTACGATTACTTCGGAATCATGCGATTACGATTACGATTACGATTACAGCAAAATCAGGAAGTAGTCGATTACGATTACTATTACATTGGAAAAGTAATCACGATTACTCACGATTATATTTGTTTTGCTTAGGACTATAATCTTAAATGAGATATTGGAAGACAATATAAGGATTGCGATGAAAAGGCTTAATGAGATATCAACTTCCTTCATACATCATGCGTCATTTGCTTATTACGTCATAATATACCAATTGCCCAACTTTGTAGTGGATGATTTATCGCATCCAACGATTTGCATTAATGCCAGGTCTTTACCTGCCGCACCCAAAATTCCTTAATAGGGTGGGGAGCGTGCTCGAAGGGGACTCAAAAGTATTTCGTAAACCAACATAAATTATAGAGTATTTTCGAGAATTTATTAATTCTTGAAAATGTTCTTCGAGCTTTGCGATTCAAATGTCTCTAGTACAGGGGTCACCAACGCGGACCAAATGACTCCCCGCGGTCGCTGTAGTAGTGGTGGCTTTTGGGGTGGGCGAGGTGGGCGGTCGCCCTGGTCGAAGGGCTCCCCTATTTGGATTATGCGCTTTCTTCAAGGATAATAACGAATAAACATGGAAATAAGTGTAAAGCAAGAATAGGATTCTGTGCAGATGTGTCAATCTTCATCAAATCTCTGCATTTGTTAGAAAAGTACCATATCCCGATAATCATCACGTCTCTGCATGCGGTAGAATTACTTAGTTTTAATGTAGTCTATCCTTGCACACATGAAAAAATAGACATGGCCGAATCCAGCACCTGGCCAAACCGTGATCGATAGATAATAATAACAGATGCGAAAGGGGACTCTGGGGGGCGAAGTCCCCCATAAGTTAAGGATAGATACTTATAAGTGGGCCCTGGTAAGTCTCGCCCAGCCCTCCCCCCATCCCCCCCGCCCAGCAGTTGAACATGGGTCGGCCGACCCCAAGGAACATACGAACGCAGTCGCTCGGGGCATTGCTTGTCTTCGCCCACGCGGCGGCTCAACGGGAATCTATAGTTAATATTCCCGAGTCTCGACGCGGAGATTGGCGCTTCTGCGCGCACTGCAGCAACGCAACTGAGCTTGGAGGAGCTGGTGTGAGCTCCTGAGAGTGAGCGTTTTTTTGTTCTTGGTAAGGGGCGGAAAACCGGCCCAGTGCTCTGATTGTCTTACTTTAAGTGAAGAAATCCAACTGAACACTGATAAACGACGGGAGTAGGCTACGTGGTAACCCGTCGGTCGTCGCAATAATCAGTACACACTACACAAGAAGTAGCTTTTTGTTTCAAAACGGTTGGTGACCCCTGCTCCAGTAGATAGCTGGGTTTGAAATGCATACCTCTTCCCCTCAAGAAAAAACATGCCTAGGCTATTTTATGGGAACAGGCATTTCGGAGCCGGTCATTACCGCGCCACGATCCCACAACACACCAAAAGACATATGCAGTTTCGGCCAACACGCAACTCCACGGGATGTGATACCAAAGAAATACCTTGGCCGAAACTTAGGGTATTCGTCCATTGTCAATAGCCGCGCTGGGTGGGCGTGACTAATAACTCCTGTCCTTCCAATCTGGGCCCACAATGCAAATGTCACCCGGCGCATCCACAAAGGAATAAAGCCATGGCAACTTGTGTGTCCGTCTCACAAAAGATATATATTCTTTTAGTCTGCTACGTTTGGGCGAGTATAATATCTTTTGATTATACAACGGACTGGAGGTCGCGAATTAACAACATACAGTAATTATAACAACATACCAGATGCTATGAATATGAATTACGTGCCTCAGCTTTACAGGTAAATCTGACACTCGGGGCTCAGAGAGGTTATAAATGAATAGTCATATAATGCAATTACCAATATTATTGACGAAATTCAGTTTTGAAAATTGACCAACGGTTGGACAGGGGAATTGCTGTTTTGGCTGAATTGCTGATTCTAGCTACAACCCACGCTAACATGTCAGGCTATATAAGCGGATGGTTATGGCGGCAGGTCCAAATGCTAAGTAACGAACTGTGAAATAACGATTGACGCCCGTTTCAAGTAGTTATATGAGAATAAGATATAGTTAACATAAAAATTCTGCCTTCAACTTGATGCATATACTGCGAGCTGCTGTTACGAGAAACGGCTAAGCACGGATCGGTTATGATAGATGTCAGCAGCTGTTTATTTGTAATGCTTCGTTGTGGAAACTGCAATGTTTTATTCGACGAGTACAAAATTCCGAATCTTCGTGAGGTGCACATGCATATGTAGGACTCCTGCTCGCCAAGCAGCAATGGTAAACTGCGTTTAACTAAGCAGAACCAAACACCAATAGGCTACATAAGTTACTATTTGAGCAGAGTGGTGATCAATATCCTGCTGCGAGGTAGCGGCTTCTGTAGTGTATTGATAACCTGATATACACCACGGGAGGTGTTCTTACAATCACACTACGATAGGCTTACCATATTTTGGAAATGTAAAAAGAGGACACTTTTTCAGAAATTTCAGACATGCAAAACTGGAGAAGAATTCTCAATACGACGGTAAATTTTTCCCACTTCGTGATCGGTTGACTAAAAAAAAAAAAGGTCATCACTTCCGCTCACAGCTCAAAATAACGTTTTTCTTTCCACATTCCCAGGTAGATGACTGAAAAAAAAAAAGGTCATCACTTCCGCTCACAGCTCAAAATAACGTTTTTCTTTCCACATTGCCAGGTGGATGACTGAAAAAAAAAGGTCATCACTTCCGCTCACAGCTCAAAATAACGTTTTTCTTTCCACATTCCCAGGTAGATGACTGAAAAAAAAAAAAAAGGTCATCACTTCCGCTCACAGCTCAAAATAACGTTTTTCTTTCCACATTGCCAGGTGGTTGACTGAAAAAAAAAAAAAAAAGGTCTTCTTTTCGCTCAGAGCTAAAATCACCGCTTTTCCCTCCGAAATACCCGCCGGAGCGTCACTTCTCGGCTAATTTGCGGCATATCGCTCGCAATTTGATCTAAATCTGACCTAAATTTTCAAAAAAGAGGACAAAATCTCAAAAAAGAGGACAAAAGGGCGTCCTCTGAGGACACTTTCAAAAAAGAGGACAAATCCTCTTAAAAGAGGACGTATGGTAAGCCTACACTACGATGTCCACCGCATGTCTGTTTACTATGTGTGGATACTTCTTACGCAATGACGAGCGGAGCTAATACTTCTGACGTAATAATGAGTCAGTGGCGTTTGAAAACAGACGTTTGTGCTATCGCTAAAGTGGTATATTAATTCCTTCTTTCATGTTCACGAATATTCAGTTTATGTCATAGTCCTTGTACAAACAAAAAGTAATCGTTCTTTCACAAAAAAATCGATTAGATATGGGAAGTAGTCGATTACGATTACGATTACTTCGGATTTTTTTCGAATGTAATCGATTGCGATTACTTCAAAATGCTGTAATCGTCGTAATCGATTACGATTACTAATCGCGATTACCCCATGTCTGGTATAGCCTACCCAAAATAGCACCAAGATAGCTAACGGCAATAAATCGCTCGAAGAAAATTTGAAGAAACTTATATAAATATCCAAAATAAACTCTATTTATGTTAATTTACGAAATAATTTGGGGTCCCCTTCGAGCCCCTTTGGGGTGCGGCAGTTACAGCCCTGCCTCTACCCATTCTACCCATAATTGCGGGACGTTAAATGTCCGCTAGCTGCGACATGTTATACGATGTCATTGCGCATTTGTCCTCTCGCATGTTGTCTATGACTCAATATTTTGACAAATTATGCGAAATACATCAATTTTATTCAAATATCGGAAAATGTTTTTTTCCGTGCCTGGCGTGAATATTACAATAGTAAATAACATCTTCGCGATGTGTGTGAAACAGTGGCGGCTCGTGACAATATCGGGCGGTGGGGCAAGGGCTGCGAGCGACTTTTATCAACATGACGTCACAATGGCGTTTTCCAACGTTAAAAAGTAACTTTAATATGATGGTCACATGAATTTCCCGACAACAGTGATTTTAACGTTGGTGCCGCGAGAGGTTTGCCGGTGAGCCGTGACTTGAAGTGTGGTAACAAATGTTTTATTCATTTTTTTTAATCAAAGGATTATTTTACATAATGTACGTGAACTAAGAATCGTCCCTATGCCACGAATCAATTATCAGGTCATCCTTAGTAGCATGCGTTATGATTTCATGGTAGAGTTAGAGATTACGCAAATCGATAGGCCGTCCGAAAGTGTTTCGTACACGATCCTGGTGTGTTACGACCACTGAGCTGGTGGTTACGAGTTGCGAACAGGTGATAGGCAACCAAAGCGGAGGTACCCGGCGTACGATTGGATCAATGGACTGGACAATTTCTAGACCTTTAATTTTCGCTCTAAAGGCAACTGCGTAAACTAGCCTACGTACGGAGCAAAGATTCAATACGATTCATGTTCGCACTTGACTTGACCAGACTAATTCCAATCAGTGTTGCCACTCTAGGTTCCCGGAAAAACACAAGATTATGTCCTGAAAAAGCACTAGATTGGCGAAAAAAACACTAGATTAGTAAATTGCCGGAAAAATTCGCCCTTGTCAAGTAATCATGATGACCAAGGTACAAATCCACAGATAAGAAGTGTTCCACACATGAATTCGATACATATGCATGATATACTGCATGATTTTTCAACGAAAATTAATGAAACGAATTCAACAGCGCAAAAAAAATCAAATTTGTCGCTTTCGAATTGTGCGGCATCATAAAAATTATCTTTCGATTTGTACACCATCCATCAAACATAAGTAGGCTATCATTTGTGGGGCATCTTGCTCACTACCGCACATCTTTCAACCAAACAATGGGGAGTTTTCCATATGCAGCATACTTCAATTCCATGAATGCAGTGGAATGTCGCAATGCCAAGAGATTCGTCATGAGCTTCCCCAGTAAATGGAATTTTGATTCACCGAATCCATTGTGCACGGATTTCAATTTTTGCAAAAATTCTGTTGGAGGGCATTGACTGATAAACTGCAGCTCATTTTGCGATCTTGATAAAGTTCAAGTTCATCAAATAATATCACAGAGGGAAATTGCACAGCGAGAGGAATGATTGATTTTACTATTCTTCTTCTTACTATTCTTCGGCCTGCTTACATTTTTCAATATTTATTGATGACGCGAGACTCGAATTGAACAATGCTTGATTAGCACTCCATCAATGCAGCTGGCGGGATGATCCGCAGGAATCCCGAAGGATCGTATCCCTGCAGCATGAATTATATTTTTATTGCAATTTTGTTCAATAAAACTGTCTGTCTGTTTGTCTCGGCAAACGAAAATCTTGCCCGAATCTGCAGACTGAGTTCAACAAGAAATGACAGTGCATCAGAGCGAAATCGCTCTTCATTTTTTCAGAGACTTTCGCTCATAAGTACGGATTCACAGCACACCCTGTTACGTAATAATTGCGTGTTACTGCACCACCACATAGAATTGTTGAAAACAAACACAGCCAGAGACACCAAATCGCCTTATTAGCAATAAATTTAGCGTATAATTAAGTGCCTAACGTTAGAATATTCATTATTCACTTAATTGCAGAAAAACACTAGATTAGCAGAATTTAGCGAAAAAAAACACTAGAACACTAGGACGACCGAAAAAACACTAGATCTAGTGTTAAAACACTAGGAGTGGCACCACTGATTCCAATGACTAGAACTCGAGAGATTGCGTAAGCCTAACTGCAAAGGTCAACGACTTCGGACACATACGCAATTGTTATCTCATAGATTGGGCCTGTCATATTGAATCCAGAACATCAATTTGAATGGTCTTTGAAGAACTAAGGACAGCAGCCTCGGAACTTCGGTCTCGGAACAACATAGTACATTTTGGCCTTGAAACTGGAGATTGTGACGCAACACATACGGCTTACTGTCTATAAGTCTGCTACGAAATAGCCGTTGGAAAATATATTAATCAATAAATACATGAATGAAAGCCGTAAACTTAGCATACTGTTACATGAAATCATCGAGAAGTAGCATTCGCAATCTCATAACCCATTCCGGCATGGTACACTGTCAAAATCAATACAAACAGACGAACACCGAACTTTGAGTAAAATAGATCGAGGAATAGGCTGATCGAATGATCAGCTGTTAGCCGACATCGAAAATGAAATAGCTATCGCATTTGACAGGGGATTGTAAGCAAATGGTTTGAAGGCCACAATTTCACAGTGAAATGCACATTGGCGAACATAAAATTATGTGAATATTTGAATGCAAACCGAGAAACTTAGTTAGCTGTTTCATGCGATCATCGAGATATACCATTGGAAATATCATCACCGATCTCGTTATGGAACGCAGACTAGATTAGCACAGACAGACACCGGCTTTTGCGTGAGATCCGCAATGATGTGGGTAGTCTAAGTATCAGATCAGCGCGCATCTCTACCATACTCGACCTCGAAAACGAAATAACTGCCTCAATCATTGAGCGTCAACTTTAAGACTTGGCACCGCGTTCGATACTAAAATCAAGACATACCGTGCAAAAGCTCATGACAGATCTAGGTATGGAACATCGTTAAAATCAATAGAGACCAATAACGGCTTTTGCGTAAATCTGTTAGCGATAAATGAAGAGTCAGCTCTCACTCGACTTTGGAAACGAAATTACCACCCACATAGTTCAGTGACAAACTTAAAACTTGTTACAGCGGTCGATACTAACATTAAGACTTACTGTGCCAAATGTCATGACCGATCTCGGTATGGAACGTCAAAATCAATGGAGACCAATGCCGGCTTTTGAGTAAAATCTGTTTGCTGTACAATGTACATTGTACATGATAGATCAGCACACACTGAACTTCGGAAACGAAATTACTACCCTTATCTTTAAGTAGCAAGCCTGAAACTTGGAGCAGTGCTAAATACTACCTTCACGACATATCATACCAAGTTTCAAGAATTATCATGGTGCGAAACACCGTCAAAATCGACATATACCAGCAAAGGTCGACTCAACGCATATCATGGTAATCGAGTTCAGATATAGATACGATTGTTACATCACACCTTAAGGGCGACAGGCATAGTTGCCCCACTTGCTCGGCCATTTTACGAATAAGAGAGAGTAAATCACCGTTTCTTTATTGTGCGCGGCTTTGAGAGAATAGATAGTGAAAGCTTGTTATGAGCGCTACCGGGGCAAGCCCCGGCTAGGCATTCACAAAGCGAAAACACAGAAGAGAATTCGATTTTCGCAGAGACTTCGCTATGTATGGGCATTTGTTAGCGAAAGCACAAGAATAATGCGGGTTTCGCTGTGATCTCGGTATATACTGATTGCTGTGCGTCTATAAATGGTTAAATTGTTATTGAACAGAATTTTAGGTGGGGCAATGCCCCAGTTGCCCTATAGGACGAGCCGCCACTGGTGTGAAATGCCAGTCTGCGAGGTCCCGTTAAACAAGGCCTACTTGAAATACATTGAATAATCTTAATTATTGTTGATGCTCCGGCCCGCGGCTTCATCTAAACTGGGAAACTGGCCCACAAGCACATTTGAGTTTGAGACCCCTGGTCCAGTTGTTCCGTATCTCCTCCGATACCACTCATTTCTATGATATTTTTCTATGCAAGAGATGATAGGATTCTAATAACAAGTCACGGTTTATGATTCTGCAAAACACCATCAATATGACCTTTCGACTTTATTTTACCCCCACAAAAACAATAATTTCTTATTCACTACACTTGGCGTTTCCCAGTCCACTTTCCATCAAATTTGTGAAGAATTAAGTTTCGCACCGATTTAAAATCACGTGTCAGTAGTAGATGCTGTGTCAAGGAACACAAAAATGCGATTTTTATCGAGATAAGCCTCATATTACCCATATCACAGCGAGTTTTGCTACGATCGTTAGCACAAATTCTGTTCATTTATCGCAATTTAATTAGCAATCGAAGTTGTGTTTCGAGGACGTCCGAACGGCGATTGCAGTCATTTGGCGATCACTTCATTCTGGGTCAATCAATGTACTTCACAATACATTACAAATATCAAGAAGCGCATGATGACAAATTGCGATGTAGTCACAATACGTTCTTTCTCCATTTTTGGCAAGCTACTTAAAAAGGACAGACACTGTCTACTCGAGAATGCCGAAAATGTAGGAAACTATCTTTCGTTGTACTCCAACAAATTTCAATTATTATTTTTACCATAATACGTGATATAACTACTGGAATTCTTCATAGGGTCAGATTTCGTTAAAATACAAGCTTTTTCGTGTAAAAATTGGTCAGTTTTAAAGTCAAAAACTTTTTTTTTCAGGCCAAACTACTTCGTAAGAACAGTCAGTTCCAACCAGAAATGCATATAAGTGGTACAATTTTAACATTATGTGCAAAAACACTTAATTTGCATACGTGAGATAAAAATTTGGTAAAAAAATGTCAAAATTTTCACTTTTTAGGTCAAAATCTTCCGCCCTAGTCTTCACTCACTCACGTCGAGCATGTCCGCATTCAAGTCGAAATACAAGCAATTTCTTCTAATTGAATACTAGCCAGCCTCCAGGATTACCGGACGACCTAGCATCGTCCTCGCCTTCCGCCACATGCCACCTTATTTTGTCGCTTGCGTCTTTTATTCTCTGTATTACTTTTCATTCAGTGTGCATGCCTCTTCTTTACTTCGCTTAGGCCAAGGTGGGTGTCTGATCTTAAAGACTACTCCAAGTTGTTTCGACACCTTCCTATCTCATCATCATCATCATTGGTTTATTAGCAATTTTATCTGTTCAATACACCAAAAAAAAGACGATACAATGAAAAGAAAGGAAGATGTCGAAGCGACTAGGAGTTGTCTGTGGAATCAGACACCCACCTTGGCCTAGGCGATGTAAAGAGGAGGCATGCACACTGAATGAAAGTAAGAAAGATAGTATAGAAAAAGGAAGCGACAAGAAATAGGGCGGCATGTCATGGGAAGCGAGATCGATAGGTCAGTCGTGGTCCGGTAATCTTGAGGATGGAATGTGGACAGCTTTGTGGTGCTTTGAAACGATGAAAATATTAATAAAACTGACTGATTGACTTATAAAGTCTATGCTTGGTACTAGGGAGGTTTTTTGTGACCTAAAAAATCAAAATTTTGACTTTTTTTTGACCTAAACAAACTGAATTTTGACCAAATTTTGACCTAACGTATGCAAATTAGGCGTTTTCCCACATAATGTTAAAATTGTACCCCTTATCTTCATTTCTGGTCGGAACTGGTGTCCTAACGAA
Source organism: Botryllus schlosseri (assembly GCF_051294905.1). Classification (NCBI taxonomy): domain Eukaryota; kingdom Metazoa; phylum Chordata; class Ascidiacea; order Stolidobranchia; family Styelidae; genus Botryllus; species Botryllus schlosseri. The sequence continues at coordinate 16,740,311 of NC_137245.1, read as the reverse complement.
GTAGTTTGGCCTGAAAAAACGTTTTTGGCTTAGAAACAGGCAACTTTTTACATGAAAAAAACCAATATGTTAACGAAATCTGGCCCTACTTCCTCTATTAATAACACCATGTACAAATGATAAGTTCACCGACAGTGGAAAATCTACGATACAAACGAAATGCAGACGTCAAAAAATTTGACTTTATGGACAATTTTGACAAATTTTGACCTAACGCTACAATTTTGACAAAATTTTGACAAATTTTGACATGTCAAAAAAAACCCGCCCTACTCATAACATTTGTAGCTTGTTAGCATCACTTGGCGGTGACAGAAATCGAGCGGACGATGCCGAAACGATATTTCAGACCTCGCCGGAACTGATAACCGCTGAATAAGTTTTTGCATGCTAATTTAATGATAATTTGTCATTGTTGTAATTTGCGCAATCGAATCTGAACATATGGTCAAGGGGAGTACCAGGAGTAACCTGCCTATTAAAAATGGCATACCCATTTTTGTAAGTTGAGTGACATGTGAAGCGCTGCGAGGCAGACTGACACGTGAGACCGGCTCGGACGGAGGTATACCACAATTTCGATATACGCGAGGGGTTTGACACTGGAAGCTGTTCGACGACGCGCCGAGATTTTGAAAGACCAAAGTCATGCTGTCTGAACGTGAGTTGAATTGAAAGAATTCGTATAATATACCTTGTTTTGTACATAAGAAGCGAATGCATATGTTTTTGCCTGACTCTGACTGTAAATTACCCAAACCCTAATTTCAACTGGAAATTTCAATGGTTTTTAAAGCACGAAAACGTCAGAAATGGTCGGTAAACCCAAACGGTCATACTTGGGCGCACGACACCACCAAGTTTGGATCGAAGATGCTCGAAAAAATGGGATGGACCCATGGGAAGGTTTGCTATGAACACTGAACAGTTATATAGCTTCTATTGTACGGAGTAACATCTTATTGCATGTGTTTCTTATCCAGACATTTAGCAAATAAAAACTCCAAAAAATCAGTAGGCTCGTGTAAAAGTGTTCTCTATAAATGTAAACTGATATGTGTACGGAGTACTGGTATTGCTTTCAATAAGTCATCAAAATGGTTGATAGTTTCATTGCAAATCTATGGTGCGGACAGCTGAACCTGATTTGAGTTATTTTCGTAAAATACAAGGTATTGTCCTGTTATGTCATGTCCAATTTGATAACTAAGTCAGTGTCCACTATCCAGTCACCAGTTGTCATTTGTTAGTACTCAGTAAACTTATATAACTGTTTCGCAGGGTCTTGGAGCAAACGAGGATGGTCGCACGGAGATCATCAAAGTAAAAAAAAAGAATGATAGTCTCGGTGTGGGATTTTCCAAAAAGGATGCGGTAGGAATAAAACTTATTACTTTGATTCAACGGTTGTCCATTTAAAATTTATGGTTCGCAGCATTAAACATAGCTGTTTGAAGTAGTATTCTCGCGTCTTCGTTGTGACGCCCATTCGGAGTGGGTTCAATAAGTTTATTGAAAGACTCGAACTGATTTCTCAATATTTCCGAGCAGATTCATTCACATCGTAAATTTTGCGAGGTAGAATCTGGATTTTTACTTGTGCGAGTTGACAGACACTGAAGGAGTAATAAATATAATTGTTGTAATGGTAATGGAGGTAACTTGCGAACAGTTTGTCTCGGCTCATTATAGTAATATCCATTATCCATCCAGAAATATCACGGTGGTCAGGTTATGTCTGTTTGGGCTTTTGTTTTTCTGCCTCTAACTCATGGTTTTGATGGATTTATTCCTTGCTAGCTAGCTATGAGGTTGAAATTATGCTGTCTCTAGTAGAAACCTCAAACTTGGCTGTCTAACAGTATCTTTTACCATTCCAGCACAACTGGGTCGCGCATCAGGACGATTTCTCGAGCTTATTATCGCAACTGAATGGCCACCATGCGCAACAAGACGATAATTCCAAAAAAGGTGGGTTGATAACCAATGTTCCCTCTAATTTTTCAAGAGTCTGCGCAAACACGCCAACTCACTGCGCAGGCCCTCGGACAACAGTGCGCAACCACTCTCCAATAGGGTGATAAAACTAACTACTGGGGGGCTTCGCCCCCCAGACCCCCCTAGGGCTCTAGGGTTTTCCGGTACTTATCATCTACATTGGGTGCCCATTTAGTAGCGGCGTCCCTAAACGTGCGAAAAATTTATATCTTTCATGATTGCATCGGCCAATATGATCGGGAATTGCATAGATATGGCTATCAATTTTTATCCTCTCCCTGCTCACATAATCAGATTTACCGGTAGAGCTGATCCAGTGAGGTGTGTTGGAATAGATATGCCCTCTAAATAATGATAAAACATCTTCGGTCGCACCCGTTGATATAATGACTTCGTTACATGATGCTATTTCGTGACCCCCTATCTGCTATGTCAAAAGATGTTGAAATCGCCAAAACGTACTAAAGTAAAAGACGTGCACGATTTCAAATTGGTATTTCTTAACTGGAAAACAATGTTCCCTCGATATGGCATTTGTCTTGTTGTGGGACTCCGATCGCCAGGACAGGAACATTCGGCGCCAGCCATTTAGGCGCCTATGGACATGGACAATTACACATATAATTGTATATATCGAAGTTTTCGGTCAGTACCGGGGCAGTCTTTTTCAGCTAAGATTTTCTCGCTGCTGATCGTTCTGGCGCACTTCTTGGAGTCTCATGTTACATAGCCTTTAACTTCATATGTCTTGGCGCGTCATGGTGCGGTAATGGCCGACGCTCAACTGCCCATTTCTATAAATCATGCGTAATTTTTGTTGGGAAAGGGTACCCAATAATCAGATATCTGACGATAATAAAACGCGCGTAGCGCGAAAAAAAATTCCTGAAAAATTCCAAAAAATACACCATGATTTATGTTGATTCTCAAAATAATTTTGGACCCCCTTCGAGCTCGGCCCCTCCAATTGGGGGGTTTGGGTGCGAAAGTTGCGGTCCTGAATGAATCTTACGCAATGTTCATGCCACGCGGAGAAGACTATTCGTTAGATTCTCGGAGATTAACTTCGAGCTAGCCCATTTTTATTATTTATTATTTGTAACTTTGTTAAACCATGTTATTTCGCCATTCCCAGAAAATAATGCGCTATTGAAATGATATCAGTATCGCTCACGCGTACGACGCCATACTAAAAAAATATCTTCCGTGAGGCGCACGTGATTGAGAATTCTCATTTCTTCACGGAGCGCAATAGTTACCTTTGTGGGGCGCACTTGTACTTCGATTTCAGACTTCAGTGATAACACTATTTGGCCCTGAAAATGTTCCATCTTAATTTTCACGAATCTGCGCGCCTGCGTGGTCCATTGGACAACAGTGCGCAACAACTATAAAAAAAAATCATTTCTGATTTTCTTTGTGCGCAGGGTAGATTTTCTGTGCGCAGAGACCTTTTCACTGCGCATTTGCGCACGTGCGCAGCTTAGAGGGAACATTGTTGATAACCAAGTATTTATATGTTTTCACGGTACGTCATCTGTATTTTGTCTGTAGTACTCTGTTTCCAATGTTTCTTTTAGCTCGAGACCTTAATCCTATTAATATTCATGTCGAGTAGCAAGTACATCCAATGGGTATTACGGCTTATTTGCAAGTTGTAAGGCCACAGTCGACGATTGATGATCTATCCACATATCAAGCTACTACATTAATATTGTTCTATTGTAGTCGGTGCCACAGTTTTCAAAAATGTCATTGAAGTACATATGCTTCTGGCGGACTTGACTGCGGCATAGATTATTGCAAAACATCCAATGATTGTAGGCTTGCTTTCTACGGTCTATTTCACCTTTGCAACATGTGACTATTGAGGCATAGCAATCTTTTATTATACTGTTTCCCACTCCAGTCGGCAAGTTTCTTCTTGCTTTCCATAGACTTGAACGAAGGACGACATAGTAATTGCGTATTACCGTCGTCAATTTCAAAAGGGCAGAAGCTCCTAATGCGCGGTTGTGTGATTCCAAGGAATAACAATATTGTGTAAAACCCCAGCAGACAAACACAAGGCAGGGCATGACGAGCAAGATAGGCTGGTTACAAAGTCCATATTGTATCAAGATCATCATCGTCACTTCTGTTCTCACTCCTGTGACCGGCACGTAGTTATGACTGACTGATCGATCGGTACTATTGAATGGCACATGAAAATGCCCTTGAAACATTTGTAGCAGGATTTTCTTTTACAGAAATTGCAAGTTTGGAAGAAATATCAAAAACCCAAAAGAGAGTACATTATCACCGGTACGCAAGAGGTGAGACTAAGGCAGTCTAAGACAATGGTGGCTTACTCTGTGCCTCATTTATGTCGTTGCTTTTCTTGACGTACTGTGATATTCTTCTCAGTTATATGCTCTGTGTCAGAATATAGGTGTCTGTACTTTTTCCAAGCCTATCACTTGTTGGTATCAGTTGTGATCGTGTTTTCATGAAGTATGTCGAACTATGTTTTCCATTGAAAGTGTGCATGCGTATCTCCATACCAAAGTAATCATAGTAGACTTGTATGTCGTTGTTGTCCATTTATCGGAGTTGATTGTACACAGACCTGTGATCACTTGGAGATATATCAAAAGACTCCTCACAGTGATGGCACATGCTGGATAAGGATACTTATTTAGTATTGTGTTGAGTTATCGAATAAAACTGACCTTGTACTCTGATAGTAAACGCTGCTTCATAAATTAGCATATATCTTGACTCCTTTATCTTGATGCCCGCAGGTAAAGATCTCACAAACTACAAGAAGAATGACTTGGATGCGATATTCGGCAAACGGTCGGCAAAGAGCGCCCCTGCCACGCCAGCAGATTCCTCTGACGTGAGCAATTGGAATTTGTGCCGTGCCTTGAGAGTCATTTGTCGACTTCTTGACACTTTAGGGAAACACGTCTGGCGAGGACAGCGCGTCTTCGTGCCCTGACGTAGTCGCGGTGAAGAGGTCAAAGAAAAAAGTCCGTTCCGAAAATCAGGTCACGTCCACTCTCAGCGTGCAGGAGTATTTCGCGAAAAGGATGGCGATGTTGAAGAATAAGCATGTAATTTTGTTGTTTGTGCATTTTCCCCCCTAGGCTGGCGTTACGTTAGGCTTAGTCAAGCCGCAGTAGTTGTCCTAACGAGGTATGCGCTTAGGCGGTTGGAGTGAAGAATGTCTTGTTCTGGATCTTATTTCTTTCACAAACTTTCAAAGCTGCAACTGTGGACTTGCTTTTGTTTGATCCCAAGACCTGCTGCAGGTGGAGGGATCAGTAAAACAAAGAAATAACAAGCACAAGCGACCTACGTCTGCCTCTTGTAGGTTTAGCCCGTTTACCATGAGACGTTACGACAAGTGTATGTAGGTACATCCATTTATGTCCTGGATCGGCTGTACAGAAACTAATGCGATGGAATTTCCACTTCACCAGTGTTGGGATCAAGTCACTACCTTCGAGACACGAGTCATTTCGAGTCATTGCACATTTTGACTCATCTCAAGTCAAGTCAATCGATTTTCGAAGGTGACTCAAGTCAAGTCAGTCGATTTTTGACTCACGACTCGAGTCATCCCAACACTGCACTTCACTAGTTGAAACCGATAGCGAAACTGCCTTCATCGCGTGTTTCATGTTTTACGTTTAGATAGAACAATAGAACAATAAACATATACGACACAGTTGAAGGATTGAGTTGGTTGATTTCTCTGTCCGTTTTACCACAGTATAGGCTTTATTCTGCGTGTTGTCGTTATTCGTATCATCGTTGATGCCAAAAGGTGCTCAATTTTAGCTCAGCATTGACGATCGGCTGGAATTGAGGATTTTTTTTCTGGGTGTGGCGCAAATATTGTAGACGTGATGTGTGCATATTCCCTCATAGCCGGACTCGAGTCGAGAGAATGAATCGCCGCCTGGTCCCGGTGTGTTGGCCGAAGAGTCGAAAACAAAATGCCCGAATAGCGAAGTTACGTCCGCCCTCACTGTGCAGGAGTACTTGTCTCAGAAAATGGCGTTAAAGAAGTCTAAGCAGGTACATGACAGCATGATATCGTCTTGTTTCTCACCTACCCGGACATCTAATCAGTTATGGTAATTTGAAAAATGTATTTGTAAGCAGACTTGTTTGCAATGATACTCCTGCCGAGTGAGAGACTGGTACTTAGAGGGCAAACTATCGTTTGTTTGAATAGATTTGCCTCAATTTTATGTGTGATATCTTCTCAACTGGATGATGTAACTGCTGTTTTACGTTAACTGTGTATGATCTCGAAGATTGCGCGACTTGTGACCGCCATCAGAAATTTAGCATTCGTCTGATCTCTGTACGCTGTATTGTCACAAGCTGCCTATCTGTACTGCATCGATACTGTTATACAGTATACACTCTTATCAGTGCCACAGCTTGAAATATGTCATCAAAGATATAAATCCTTCTGGTGCACCGCACTGTGGCATATATCATTGCAAAATATCCAACGATTGCAGGCTTGCTTCCTACGGTCTATTTCACCTTTGCAACACGTGATTCTCGAGGCATGGTGCTCTAGTGAAGTGCATCTGTCCCGCACCAATCGTCGAGTTTCCATTTTCTTTGGCATTAATGACTCTAATTATTGTAGAAGGCCAGAGGATGACATGCTTGGTTATGTAATTGTATAGAATAACAATCGTGTATGAAACAGACAAACACATACTAAATAGCATGACTATCAACATAAAGCTAGTTACAAGGTCCATATTTCATCAAGAACGTGATCAGTATGTTGTCACTTACACATGATCCCGTTCTCAAGCCCAGGACTGGCACACAGTTACGATTAATAGAAGAACTTATTGTATTGACACATTCATATGCCTTATTCTTACTGATCACAGTGATCATGATCATTCATGTCTATGCCCTTCGATTGAAAATAATGTGCAAGTTTATCAATAATAATGCTAGTAATAACAGATAACTATATTTGACTGCTTTTATGTTGACTACAAATCCGATTTCCTAGAAATTTCAAGATCACACTCAACACTCGGAAAATGAAGAAAAACAAGCTGGAAACGATACAGATACGGTAAGGCCATTGCGAAATTATCGGTTAGGCTACCGATTGCGAATAAAGAAATATAATTCAATCAAACCATATGCTCAGGCCATGTTATTTTTGGCATATGCCAAAACTGCCAAAAATAACTAATTTTTGGCATTTCTCGATTTTTATTTTTGGCAGTTTTGGCATCGTCCTCTAAATAGATAGTTTCAGCCTTGAATTATTCACAAAAACGCTTTATTTGGGCTAGTTTGTCAAAAGACACCAAAAAATGTGCAGCATCCACGTATAATCAGTGCCAACAAACAATAATAAGAAGAAAAAACCTAACGATTTCATTGGTTAATAAAATCAAACGAAACCACAAAATGTACAGTATCCACCAGAATCAGTGCCAATAGGCAAAAAAAAAAAAAAGAAAAGCCTAACAAACACGCTCAACAGCTGATTGTTACAGCGGCTGAATAGACTTGAATCGTTTGCACTGTAACAGTACTTCCAAACTCAGGTCAGCTAAGTTTCTTCTAAATTCATTTCTCGCCCAGCCAATCTGGGAAATATCGGCTTCAACAGTAGCCGTTTAGGGAAAGAATGTTGCCAGTCATCCACAAAAGGTTTTCAGAGCTTCAAAATCTTCGCCAGTGCCATTGATCACATCGCGGAAAGAATTTACTTCCCGATCCTTTTCTAGGAGTTTCCTGTGTTGTCTCTCAACACATTCTATTTAGTAGCCAGACTATCATTTCTCCTTCAGTTTAGCGATATATTTTCGGAGGACTTTTGTCAGTTCAGGTGGATTTAATATTACCAACTCGCATGGAAGAGTCCTGGGAAGGTTAGGTTGTTTAAGAACATTGACGCAACATGACTGTCTGGCACAACGAGACTATGCAGCTCAGAAATAGCCAGACAGTTTGTTGCGTCACAATGTTCAAGTCGATCACAATGCAAAAATCGTGGTTGATTGTGGGGTTTCCAGTTCCATGAGCAGAATATAATTTATATTTTAATAACCAGTACTGAGGCAGCTTCTCATTGATACCCGTTTTATCAAATTTATGCTCGACAAGCCGGTCAAAAATGGTCGTAAAATTGCCTTTGGTCATACGGAAAGTATGACGTAAACCAAATGCAGTCAGCCGTTCAATCTCACTGTGCCCACCCCACACCATTTAGGACAACATGCTTTCACCCCTAATGGGTGGGTTGGACCCAGATTAAGAAACCTGCCTTTCACAAACGCTCTTCTCGCTTGTAACGTGGTCCTGTTAACACAACACTATGAACGAAATACACTATTTGGCAGGCCGTGTTATTTTTGGCATATGCCAAAAATTGCTTAGTTTTGGCATTTTCAAATTTTTATTTTTGGCAGTTTTGGCATCTGTCTCCTGAAATGCCAAAAATAACACGGCCTGCATATGCTGGTAATCCCTGAGTGCACGTTATACCATGTGAAGTCTCCCAGTCAATCCAAGTCTTCCAATGAATGTAAACTTTCATAATCGCTGTTAGTCGATTTGTGAGTGATGATTGGCTTCACACAGTAGACTGATATTATCAAGTGACGTTTTTTTTACTTGAATGCAAATGAATGTTGATATTTTTGGCTATTGATGTGCTAAGTGCATATTGTGCTATGAGATGTCTTCACTAGTTTTTATAATTCAGATACTTTAGATTTTATTCGACATAAGTTGGTAGGTCTTGGTAATAGTATGGTGCTATATCTGCTATATGCCTTTGGAACCTAAGTACCGGTATAATGATCCCTGCTCGTGACGTGATTAATCTGTCGTTAGGACTTTGTCGAAATATGATCTTGAAAGTCCCGTGGTAGATTTTCCAAGATAATTTTGCAAGCTTCCTGAAATGCTGCCTTGTTAATCCCCCAATAGGTTTTGACCCATCCGAGCCAATTGCATATTCTATGTGGCCGTGACATATCATGAGATGACGGTAGCGTGAGAATCCTTGCATATGTTGTTTGATCGATATTGCTGAATTTCACAGTAGAGAACTCTTTCCACTTGTGTGTGATGGTTGTCAGTTCTTTTTGTTTATTTTTGACCCTTCAATGAATATAGTGACAGTCAAGGGTGTTGACGAAACAGTTGTTTGTAGTAAATTGGTCATTCAGTTTTCATCAACACTGACCCTGCCAAACATATTTGCAAATCTATTATGGTACGAGTTTCGATTTCTGCACCTCTTTTCCTTTGCCTGTTCTAACTGGCAAGCGTTCTTGATATGACACCTATTTATTCAGGTTATGAACGCTGATAGCTCACATGACGTCGAAAACAAACCAGAGGCCGATGGACAATCGAAAACAAGGAAAAAGAAAAAATCAAAGGCGCGAAAAGGTGAATTGACAGAAAATGGTGTAATGAACAGCGATGTAATAAGCTCCGATACGATCGAGCCTGCTGTAAAAACTGCAAAAAAGAAGAAAAAGTCAAAATCTCGTGAAAATGGGGACACACTGATCGAGGATTCCGAGACAGTAGTCACCGAAAATCGAACTGCTTGCGCCACCGCCGAATCTAACGTGAAGGTTTCAAAGAAGAAGAAAAAGTCTAGGAAGAGGTGTACGGACGTAACTGGTATTGACGAGCCCAGTTCCAAGATTGTTAGGACTGTCTGACTTTGTCCACGTTTACTTCATCTTATTTTATGGCGAATATATATATAAAAATGATTCATTAGCAGTGAATGTAACATATGAGGGTTACACTTTCAGTATGGAATTGCTGCAGCCAAATTCCGGGTAATAGGCTTAGGGCTAGCAATAGTTGACTGTCGTTGGGCAACGTACGATTGCCAAGTGCGTGTCGCAACTATTTCCATTCCGATCAGTGTATTTGGTGTTGGAAAGATCAGGATTGGCGCCGGAATCGATTAGAGATCGGTAAATCTCGCTATATAAAAAATATCTGTGGTGGGTGAGGGATTTTCGAAAATGTCAGCTCGGGTGTATGAATTTACACATACCAGATCTAACCAACAGAGCGTCTTGGCTCCGTTCCCAAAAGATTGGGAAATTGCGTTCGCTAGAGGGCGGGTGCGTTCTGCATTGAGTGGAAGCCACAATGCGCATCGAGAAGCATCGTTCTTATCTTTTACGAGGGATTGTTCTACCAGACAGGGTGGTCGGGCAATCTCCAGCAACAGCAATGTGAATTCGCCCGTTCGCCATCGATCGATAGTATTTGACAAATATGTCGTCCTGGATCAAATATCAGCACAATGCTGAAGTGCATCTATGGGTTGCATACCTGTGAACGAAATGGTAGGCCAGGGTTACCAATCCATACGTCCTCTTTTAAAAGGATTTGTTCTCTTTTTTGAAAGTGTCCTCGAGGACGCCCAAATGTCCTCTTTTTTGAGATTTTGTTCTCTTTTTTTGAGACTTTTGGTAAACATAGGGCAAAATTCGACTGACATTGATCCGACAGTAAATCAGCACTGAAGTAACGCTCTGGCGGCTATTTCGGGAGCTGGGCCGGGAAGTTGACCTTTTTTTAGTCAACCGACAACGAAGTGCAAAAATTTACCATATTTTCAGGATTTCCCTCCGGTATCGCAAGTCTGAAAATTTTCAAAAAGTGTCTCTCTTCAGATCTCCAAAATATGGTAACCCCAAGTTAAACCACAATGTTCTATATCAGTGGTTCCCAACCTTTTTCGGTGGCAGGGCCAAATTTAGAGTTTCAGAGTACGGTCGGGGCCGCACGAATACCAGGGCAATGAAAGGAACCCAAAATAGTCACCAAAATATGAAAATTGTTCCGATCATTCGCTTGACGCCCTTGGCCATTGTGTTGCCGCGCTCCCGTTGTTCAGAACAATCAACCTTTGCTGGCTATTTCGGAGTAGTTTTAATGCCCTGTCGAGATTTCAATTCGTATTTTTGGAATCAGTGCGACACTTGCTTTCGATAAACACCGACATATCAAATTATTCGGACGCTTGGGTCGCGAGCTATAGGACTACCAATTATGCTGCTTTTTGCCGGCTAAGCAGTACGCACCTCGGCGTATTCAATCGTGAGTCACTTGTTGCACATCTATCCGTAAATCAGTTATCAATACTCAGGGCCGTAACAGCACTTCGTCACCCCCCCAAACGTTGCTCACGGGCCCCCCATAGGGTGATAAATCGAACTTCGAAGCCCCCCAGACCCCCCAGGCTAGATGGCTGTTTACCGCTATTTATCATGTAGATCGGGTGACCATTTTAGGCAGCTTCTCTCGACTGATCGCGCGATGCGCGAAAATTTTTTATCATTCATAATTGAATCGATCAATATAATCGGCAATTGCATATATATTGGTGTCCAATTTTATCCTCTCTCTGCTCACGTAATCAGATTGACCGGTTGAGCCGAGTGAGTTGTGTTTGAAAAGGTAAGACCACTCAATAATAATTAAACATCTTCGGGCGTATACCCGTTGGCAGGAACGAAACAGCACTTCGTTAGGCCCCCCAAAACACTTAGGTCTTGAGCTCCCATAGGGTGATTAACGGACCCCCCGTCCCGTTGTTCGCTTCTGCCACGAAATAAGGATCACCGTTTAGTGAGCCGGTCAGCGCGGAGTGCGAAAATTTTCAAGGTCAATAAGATCGGGAATTGCATTTGCTATCAATTACTTGTCCTCTCTGCTCACTTAATCAAATTTCCCGGTAGAGCTGAGTGAGGTGTCTTGGAAACTGTAGGGCCCGTAAATGATAATTAAACATATTCGGACGGGCGGACCCGTTGGTACGACCTCCAGTCTGCTATCTCAAAAAATATGGAATCGCGCAAACGTAGCCTACTAAACTAAAAGATGCACACGCTTTCAAATTGGTAGTTCGTCACTGGCATATAAATCTTCCCTGCGGGATGGTAGCCTATTTGTCTCGTGAGGTTCAGATTGCCAAGACAGGAACATTCGGTGCCAGTCATTTAGGCGCCTATGGTCCATTATAGGCTACCTATATGTATTTTGTGTATACATAACGAAGTTTTCGGTCAGCGTAAGGGCAGTCCTTTTCGGCCAAGGTTTTCTCACTGCCGACCGTTCTGGCACACTTCTTGGAGTCGCATGTTACATGGCCTAAAACTTTATATGTCTTCGTGCGTCGTGGCGCGGTAATGGCCAATGCCGATATGTCCACTTCTATAGATCTTGCGTATTTTATCTTGCTGAAGAGTACCCAATAATTAGGGTATTTTGAGATTTGAAATCGCGCGCAGCACGAAAAATTTTTGAAAAAGTTGCATAAAATACTCTATAATTTATGCTAAATTCACTAAATAATTTTGGGCCCCCTTCGAGCTCGCCCCCAATTGGGAGGCTTGGGGTGCGGCAGTTACGGTCCTGTCAATACCTATATCTATACCTATAGGTACTGCTCGTTCAACAGGAACGTTAGCGCACATTACATTGAAACTGCAGTGACGTAATCTTAGCAGTCTACTCACAACTGTCCTGCAATCCTAATTGAAAACTCCAGACTCCAAGCCAAGCAAAAGTCGATTTCTCAATATTTTTGTGGGGGCCGCAAGAAGGCTAGCTGGGGGCCGCATGCGGCCCTCAGGGCCGCGGTTGAGAATCACTGTTCTATATGGTGTGGAAACAAGCAAATCTCACGGCTCAGTGAAATTGTTATACGTCACACTTTCCATTTGGCCAAAGGCTATTTTGCGGTAATTTTTGACCGTCTTGCCGAGCATTAAATTTGATAAAATGGGTATGATAAAATGGGTATCACTCGAAAGCTACCGTGCTGCTGATGGCCAAAATGCAAATTTTATTCTGCTCGTGGTCCCGGACCCTCCAAAATATACCGCGAATGTTGCATCGTAACGGAGTTTGGTTTTGTGACGCAACCCTGCCGCCTGAGCAGCTTAGGAGAAACTGCGCACGAGAGTGAGAGTGCGAATGCTCAGTCGGCTAAACGCAACAATAGCCAATACGATTGCAGTTTGCGTTGCTTCTCACCTGCCTCCAGACGGTATGGTAGCGTCACAATACCAAACTTCTTTACAATGCAACATCTGAGACTGATTTTGCGGGATTCCAGGACCACGAGCAGAATAAAATTTATATTTTCGCAATCAATATCACTGCAGCATTCGATTGATACCCATTTAATCAAATTTAATGCTCGACAATCCGTCAAATTGCCTTTGACCAAATAGAAAGTGTGACGTATAACCATTTCACCGAGCCGTGAGATTTGCTTGTGTCCACACCAGAGTTGGATCAATTAAAATAATTCAGTACAATTACAATTACAATTACTCAATGCTAAAAATGTCAAATTACAATTACAATGACTGTTAAACATGTATTTAATTACAATTACAATTACAATTACTGTTAAACATGTAATTGATTCGGTAGAGAGGTATTCTTTGACAGCCGTAGCGACGTAATTAGCAACAATCTCAAGCTGTTCAGTATTCATGTTTCATTCATGATACGTAGAATACCCTTTAAAAAAAACGCGAACGTATTCGAACTATTCCTAATCATGAGTACTGAAAACTACAAACACAGAAAAATGTTTCAAGCGACTGTTAACACCTAAAAGTTTGAGCGACTAACAGCGAATAGGCTACAGGACAGTCAATGAAATGTAATCAAACGATTAGGCTATTCTGAGTTGAGTGAGGATAATGAAATGTAATTAGTAAGGCGTCAGCGATAAGGATGATACCGATAAGAGGTGTAAAATTACAATAAATGCAAAAGGAAAGAACCTCCCGATAACTACTAATTACAACATTTTGGTTCGCATTTACATTTTCACTTGCTCGAAAACTGTTAGATTGCATTTGATGAACATTAGGGTGCGAAAATTTCTGGCCCCAGTAAATTTGGCCAAGATTGGAGGTAAGATTGGGATAACATCTCTACAAATGCGTGATCAAGTTTGATGAAGCCTTGGTTGGAAACTTGAATTCCTTTTTGTAATTGTTGCAGCAAGCCTCGGTACTGGTCAGAGATTTAAAAATAAAACTCTGACCGTGGTGTAGAAAATGTTTCAGCACAAGTTTCAGAGGAGTATATTTGCTGTTGATCCATTTATGAAATGTCAAGATTTAGTTTAGCCCACTGGTTCTCTAACTTTTTTAGACACGCCCCCTTTATGACAGTGAAATATTTCGTGTCCCCCTTATCGTCATATCACACAATGAAACCAGAATGTTTGCAATCCTTACAGATAGTTTGATGGTATGGAAGGTTATAGTTGTTAATGAGAGAATTCTCCAATATGAAATTCCGACTATACACGGAGCAATAACTATGAAATGGAGGTGAATCGCGCCAAGCGCGGAAAAAAATTCAGTTTACCGGAGCTTCGCGCCCCCTTCAGATGCTTTCACGCCGCCCAAGGGGGGCACGCCCGCCTGTTTGACAACCACTGGTTTAGCCTATATTGTAATTCACGAAGTTTTCCGCGTTGCTACTGAGGTATGGGAAACAGTTTAGCATGGCTGAATTATATAGTTATAACGCGGCACGCGTGGAACACCGGTGTAAATAGGCTAATTATTACAGCAGGTCACTGTGTACTAAGGCCTTGGGGCCTTGCGGCCCCTCGTCGTCATCCTAGTCTGTACCGGATTTTCACTGGTGTGGCGAATAAATGATTGATTGATTATTTTATGTTGTGATTGTCAGGTTTCCAAAACAATGTAATTGAAATTGTAATTGAGAAAAATTTTGATCAAATTACAATTACAATTACACAAAACGGAAATGCTTCAATTACAATTACAATTACAATTACATGAAAAAATGTAATGAATTACATTCAGCTCAATTACAAATTACAATTGATCCAACTCTGGTCCACACCATATAGGACACTATGGTTAAACTAAGAGGCGACTAAGAGAGGCCGCATTTAGCTATATTCCCTAACTTTCAATTCGCTCCGAACCACTAGCAAAGTTCCAATGCGGCACCAAATGAGATGTGGACCGGAATTCGTGACCACAATAACTTGTACAGCTAACAAAAATAGTCTAAAGCTGCACTTGTCACTATAGGCCTGTACTTAGGGTTGGGCGAACTTTTTAGCTCGCGGGCCACGTTCAACATCTGAATCCATTTGCGGGCCGCACTATATTAAACTGAGAATACGAGCTCAACGAAGGTTACCATACGTCCATACGTGGAGTTGGAAAAATGATCTTTTTTATTTTATGTTTTAGTCGATCAGTCAATTTTAAAAAAATTACCCGGTCGTTTTCTTGGCCGCTAATATACCTTTTGTTACTTGTGTAAAAAGTGAAAAATATGGTAACCCTATCTAACACCGACCAATACTGGTTATCTGACCCAGTAGCATCCTTTTTCGTCGAAATGTAGCACGGGGTGGTCGAACGTAGTCCTACTGTTGATGTATACATATATATATATATATTATATAGGCATGGATTTTCGACAGCAGGCCACCCGCTTGTGAAATATTAGACTGCCATTGAACAACGCAGCTGGATTTCCTCAATAGCACTTGCGTGATGTTTCGAACATCCAATGCAACTCGTGAACAATGGTAGGCCTACTCTCCATTCCCAGAAAACAAAGTTCATCCATGTTAAGGATGGAACTCGACGGGTTACAAATTCTATTGTATCAGTTTTCACAGAAAAATAATGCGTCAATTGCCCCGCCTCACTTTTCGACCTGGACATCGTGACGTTCGCGCAACGTTTACTACGTTATATAAAGAATATCTCACATCACGTCCCAGTGAAAAAATTCCCCTACCCCAGTTTTAATTCGACGCGCCCTACTTTTGATCCTGGATGCGCCTATGGGTAGGCCTATATATATCTCATACATGTAACGAGATACATGCATAGAGGCACAGACGCATGTGACTGCTCTCTCCCATCGCACTGAGCCGTCACTTGACCTTTCGTTTTCATGAATTTTACATATTTATAGATTGTAGCAAAGTGATGCGTTCGGCGATTTTAAGTCGTTCTTCCGTAATCATCTTGTAGATAAGGCCTACACGTTGTGGCTCCGTCTCGAAACCGTACCATAATAATATTTATGCGACAGGTAGAAACATAGCAATAAATCGTAGAAGCTTGCGGCTTCGCTAAGCGATTTTCGAGCGGAGAGCGTACGCGATCGCGACGACAGAATTCCTTGCTTTTTTACGCCCGTAAGGAATTGTTTACGACAATCATTAGCCCATAGTGTGAGTCGAAATCCTGGTAGTCACACTATGCGTTCCGTAAAAATGCTCAGTTTTCTTTCCGTTACCTGGGCGATATTGTCTTTTGTCAGTCTCATCGGTGTGATTTTCCGCTAGTAAAATGACATGACTATTAGGCTTACTTGAGTGATTAAAGTCTCCTTTACTACTTCGACGTAAAGTTACTCCTGAAGTTGCGGAGCGTGCGAGCAGAATGTCAGTAGAATGTCAGTAGAATGATTTTCATATGACGTCACTATTTCCACCACAGAATTGCCATACCAGTAGCGCCTTAGCATAAAAGGATAAATTTATTCAAGATGCATGGCTGCCAAATTTCCTACGTGAAAATCCCATTTCCAGGCCTATTTTTGATATTTTCTACTTATTTCAAACAACATGATTTACGATATCAACTATATCCAAAGGAATTTATTTGTTTGTAGCACGGTTATCGCGATTTGAATTATAACTCGGAATTCTACAACGGGCCCAAACTTTGGACTGGCCAATGGTATCGGAATATATATAAATAAACCATAGTGGCCTTGTATGTTGAAATTCCGTATTTGAGGCATCCTTCTTACGTCAATCATCTTCAGGCATGGATTTTTTTGATGAGGCTGCGCTCCATACTAGCAGCTTGTGTACGGATTAGCATACTTAAAGGTCACATGTTTTTTCGGAGGCGTGGTCAGACTCAGAAGTAGAGAGGGTCGAAACATCAGCGATCAAGATACGCTATACATCTATGTAATTCCGATACAATTGCAACATCTCAATATAAATGCACTGAAGTGGGAATGTGGATGGGCAAAAACGCTATATAAGCTAAGCTTACCAAGTTTACGCCAGTCACCCAAGTACATTTCACGCGCTTGTTGCCAAAGTCAATTATATCGACCGCTTGTGATTGCGACGGAAATTCTAATTGTTTAGCTACATTCACTGTAAGGTTCTTTTAGGGAGTAGAACATTGATGTCTAATAAATACGGCATGTATGACCATGACCAACCACTGACCACAGTTCCACATAGAGTACGCAGCAGTGCCGTGGACTCGATTCACTTTACCTCTGACTCCGACTCCAGAAATTTTAAATATACCAACTCCGATCTGACTCCAACCCAGGAAATATTAAACATATCGACTCCGACTTCTAATATTGTCTTCATAGAACTCCGACAGTCTTCTAAATCTACTGAGAAAATTGTGCGGTCATTGCATTTTCTATTGTCATTAACAAGTGAATCAACCTATGTTCTGAATATAAAACAAATTATGCTCGCTGAAATAATTTACTCTTAATACTAATTTATACGAGATATTTGCATTTGTCACATTCACGGCACGATTTCTGATCTTTCCAATTTGGAATCAAAGAATTGGAGTCGAAATATTTAAAACTACTTATCTTATTCGATACACTCAGTCATTAGGTTACAAGTTTATAACGTACTCGACCGCGGAATTTCGCTTCAATGGGAGCGTATTATTATGTTTACCTTTGTGTCGAGAATATTCGCTGATTAGTGACACTCCTGTTGTTAGTTCGCGGTGAGAGGGAAATCCTCTTTTTTCCCTGTGATTGAAATGGCGTAATGAGCGTGCTCGAACGATACCGAAATACGTCATGACGGATTAGAGGTGATGAACTCTGCTGTAGAAAAGTGCTGCACGGCGTGCACGCGCCCGAATAGACCTAAGCAAGATCTTTGGATGTCCGACTACTTTCGAATGCGAAAGACAAGCCACATCCATCCGTTACTTCACGGGCGATTTTAAGCTGCTTCGCAGCAACAAATGTATGCCGGAAAGATTACCGGGATTTTACCCTAAATAACAGTAGCAATGATTTTGAAATGGATGTTTTAATGCTTTCTCTCAACGTGCTGGGGGTAGTGGACATCTATAATCTCTTGCATATGACTCGGCCAAGTCATATGACTCGAGACATTCTATATATGAGTTATTGATTCAAGTCACATATTTTGATAGTATTTCTTGGGGGTCCCATATTTAATTCAAATTAATCATATTTTATCACAACGATTTAGCGAGCGAAAATCCCACCACTGTTGCATGACAACATAAGTTTCTGTGATACCAACGCACAACTTGGTCAGGTGAACACTGAACACGAGTTCGTACACTCTGTAGGGGAGTTGGCGTAGTGGTAAATTCATCGCCGCGGAACGCTGGGGCCCCGATCGATTTTCGGCAATATATTTATAAATTCACGGAACCACCGTACCGTGGAGGGCTTTGCATGAACCGGAGCCGGATTGCATACCCGGCCGGACTTTTACAGTTTTGGCCGGATCCGGATCCGGACCACAGAATTGAAAAACCGGACCTGATTCGGACCAGAGAATTTGTCGATCTGCTCCGCACTAGTTCAAATACAAGCAACTAAAAACAATCCGCGACACGGTACTGCTTGGTAAGTAGTGATTCAGTTATCACACTCGGACCGGTCGACAGAAACAAAAATATCGAGGACCATTGACAGAAGGTACCAAAGTCATGCGTATCTAGTAAATTTCTATTAAATCTACAATACTGCTAAATCGCGGACTAGGAATTCATCCATCGCAGGATGCACCAATGGAGCAACGCGAGCATAGAATGATGTCATTTGCCAACCTTTCTCATTGTCAAACCAGCATGCTAAGAGTCACTTATTTACTGATTCATAACTATATTCAATCGGTCTATCGCTCTATATTTTCCGATTTCATTATGAATATAACGACGTCGCTATAAAACAGGCCTAATGATATGGAATATAGTGGATGGACAGGACTTGGACGAGGACGAGGGGATGATTCATCCCGTCGAAAAACAATGGTATACAATTCACATACAGGTTTGTTAATTTGGTGGTCACATTTTGACATCATTTGGCTGGTTCTGCCCGCAAGCGACCAAAGGTCTAAATCCGTCCCGAGACCCAATTTGAGTTATATGCTCGCTATATAAGCTATATGTTTCTAAGAACTATATTAATTTTGTCAAAATCAATATATGTGAATGATTCAAGGAATGGATTGAATTTCGTCTCGTACTTTATTTCTTTGGATTCCAGCATTTCCCAGCGACGAAAAATGCTTTGCTCGTTGCATTGAGTTATATCGGCGGCATCTTCCGACGCAGTAATTGAAAGGCAGGGTTGTAACCAAGTCACAAGGCTCCGAGTCACAAGTCAATCTCACTTTTATATTTTTGACTCGAGTCAAGTCGAGTCATTTTCAATTCCCACCGAGTCAAGTCCGAGTCCAAGTCAACGAACAGAGTATCGAGTCCGAGTCATAATAATATGACTCGAGTCCGAGTCCAAGTCATTGTGTTGACTGCTCAGTTTCCAGTTAAAGTCTTCCTAAACCCACTTTTTTAACTCTGTTTGGTGATATTGAATGGTTCGCATTGATAATATATCAATTTTCCTCACTTTTAGCAGTTTCTGGTCGCATTTTCCAGCACCAGTACCAACAAACGATATTCCAATAATGTGTTGGCTTCGAAATCACAATGAAATGTCGGTCTTGGCCGTCTGAATCTCGAGTCAATGACTTGCTTCGAGTCATGCGCAATGACTCGAGTCCAAGTCGAGTCAATACACAGATTGACTCGAGTCGAGTCGAGTCATTTCCGTATTTTGAGAAAATGACTCGAGTCGAGTCGAGTCATCCGAAAATCGTGACTCGAGTCTGACTCGAGTCGAGTCATGACTCGAGTCATTACAACCCTGTTGAAAGGTGCAGTGGTGGAATACGATTCGCATCATCGATCAATCATTCGTCCTCCGAGAGATCTTGCCTGCGAAAGTGCCAACCTGCCAGTGTACATTCATTTATTGGGGTGCCGCAAGGCGCTGCCGCTGCATATTACGTACGATTGCGTGTGTATTGGCGATTGCAATGCCGTCGATATGTACGCAGGAAGCACATGAAGCATATCACCATAAAGAACATTGCGGTGCGGTAAGTTCACTGCATAAATGGCCCCGGCAAACAACATCAATTGGTTTGTGATGTGTTGTAAAAACGCTCATGAAAAATAAGAACATGCTAGATAAATACATCAAAGTGACGCTAATTGCAAACTGTACAATATCTTGTACAAGCCTGGCAAAACAAGTGATCCTTGTAAATACTTGATGCCAGGATCGTGCAAGTTCTTTACGGATATATTTCACATTTAGCAAAGTGTAACAGTCGTTGACATGTCGCCGGGAATCGCTAGCAATACGTTTGATGTCAGTGCCCATGCGCATGTAAGGTCAGTATATGACTTCCGATATCGTATTTGCTGTCGTAGTGTGATTCCAGCACGTACGAACATTTCAGGACTTTGCATACATCTGACAATCCATCAATGAGAATCGAAACCTATATTCTCGTCGCTTAGCCGAGTTCTGCCGTCAACATTCTTGCCGACGGCCATAACATTCATTCCAGCTGGTCATTCCTACATCTTCTCTCGATGTTTCAACTGCGATGCAATCCAGACCGACTAGCGTCAGGAAATGATATTTGCTATTTAGTTTACGCTCTCCCGTAAAATGAAACTAGCATTTCGATTTCTGCACTGAACAGGAGATCTGTGGATCTATATATCGGGGGTAGTGGTTCCCATGACATAGTGGGAAGCAAAACAGATCGATGGTTGTCTATGGCAATCCAATCATACCCCTCTGCTAATTCGTTTGTAATAACATACTGGATGCTGCAGGCTGGTGTCTTTGCATGCGGTTTGTGACTAAGATTTTCACTTTTTCGTAAGCAAAGTCAATTTGGGTTGAGGCAAACATTTTTGTTTGCTGCCGTCAACACAAAGTAATTGGATATCATTTCTAATTATAAATTTAGGGCATGCATCATACCATATGATGACAAAACTTTGACTTGGCTAGTGTATTTTAACTGATGATCCACGGAACATTAGTGGTTCCAGGAGCGAGTCTCAGGGGTTCCGTTGAGGTCAAGACACATACACTGAACTCATACATATATTAGTCATGATACGTCAATAGTCGAATTGGGACTGTGGCGGTTGTACCAGGGCTGTGGAGTCGGAGTCGGAGTTTGGCTAATTTTTCGCTTAATACAGTTGGAGTCTCAAAATTCCTTAGCACGCCTTGGAGTCGGAGTCGGAGTCGTGGAAAAATACTGACTGGAGTCGGGGTCGGAGTTTGTGAAAAGGACCAAGACTCCGACTCCGACTCCAACTTATTTATTATGAAAGCAATTGCTTTCAGAGGTATCTTTGAATCAGTGTTTCTCAACCTTTTTCAGTTCGCCACCCACTTTTCATCCAAATTTCATTGCGCGACCTACCAGACGCCCATTCGCGACTAACGTTCAAACCACTGCTACTGGGCGCCAGTTGTTATGTTTTCAGTGCGTTACAGTTATCTGGTCGCGCCTAGCGTGAATATTTTCCCCAATTCATGACGGCATTCGGTCAATAATATTGGCAATTCTATATGAATTTTTGCTGACAGCAAAATTTGGAGACAGCCATTTATGCGCCTATATAGAGTCAATGGAAAATTCGGCATACATATAACGAAGGTTTCGATTCTTTTCGGCAGAGGTCTTCTCACTGTCGATCTTTCTGGCAGTACATTTCGCAGAGTCGGATGTTGGCCGAAACTTCATATGTCTTGGTTTGTCGTGGTGCGGTAATGACCGACACCGGGAGGTCTATTTCTATAAATGATGCGTATTATTTTATAAGTCAGGTTGGTAGCCCTATTAAAATCAATACATCGAACGATGTCAAATCGCGTGAGGCACGAAGAAAATT
Organism: Botryllus schlosseri; assembly: GCF_051294905.1. NCBI lineage: Eukaryota > Metazoa > Chordata > Ascidiacea > Stolidobranchia > Styelidae > Botryllus > Botryllus schlosseri. The sequence goes on along the minus strand of NC_137245.1, from coordinate 16,718,205 downwards.
TGAAAGAAGTTCCGTAATTCTCCGAACAAGTATTCCATATTTCATGTTGATTGTTGCTTCATGAGATAATTTTGGCCACTCTTCGAGATCGATGCACCAATTGGGGGGTTGGGGTGGGGCAGTTAAGGCCCTGCATGTAACAGATCGATTACAGACGTGAAAGGCTTATCTAGGCGCCTCGCCATCCGATCTGTTTAAGCGGTGTTTTAGAAAAGTCTGGAAGTGGACCGTGTTCAAAGTCGGCAGATACGCAACTATAATAAAGAATTTCGGCCTGGTATAAACGACCATTGTACTAGAAAAACACCATGAATACCACAAATAACTAAAATAACTAAAATATGATGTTTATGTACCATCAATCACTGTTATTAGAAACGATATTAATAACATTGGATATTATCTGCAAATTGCAATTCAGTTGCATAGAAAAAGAAAATCGCAATATGCATATTCACGATTCAGTCACAATTTGACGCAATCTTTGGAATTATGCCGCGATACTGTGACAGAGTAAATACATCGTCTGGTTTTGGAAAATTGTAAAATTGATGTAAATATAACCAAATGCTGCTTCCCACTTGACGAAATTAAAAATGTTTGTAGTGCAGCTCAGCTGCTTGGGTCGAACAAATGATTAAAAAAAAACTGCATGTCTTAGTCCTTGAATAGGCCTACTTGAGTAAGTGCATGTAGACTAGACATATATGTTGTTGTTGTTGGTATGGAATTTTGGTGCTCGGCAGCAATGGCCTTGTGCACCAGGTCAATTAGTTATATATGCATTATTTCATTAAATCTCTCTTCTGGACATCAAAACAAATTCTATTGCCGAGGAAATCGTGGCGGGATGAGACATATATGTTATTTCACTACTTCCTAAATTTCGTTTCTGACCAATGTTTGTTAGTAGTGAGAGTGTGTATGATTGTAATCAGCATAGTGTGTAATGAAAAAATTAGTAAGCTACATCTCTGTACTAGTTGCTGACTCAGCTACACTACAGTTATTTTATCTACGTTTTAATTATACACGGCTGGATGTCATGTGTCATTGTTTCATACATATTACGGTATTGAACAGTCCATGTTATAAAAACTTGAACAATATGAAAAAAGGAAGGATATTTAGAAATGCATGCTTCCATATTAATTGCATAGTGAATCATTCGACCTGTGCCACAATGAAACAATTTTGCATCTCATCGTTAATCAAATGTTTGCATAAGTTTGATGGTTATATGATAGTAATTTAACCGTCACTGTGGCATATTATTTTCGAAATAAATTGGTAATATTGTTGGAGTCGGAGTTGGAGTCCGAGTTCTCTTAAGAAAATAGACGTAGTCGTAATTGCAGTCGGTATATTGAAAATGTGTGGAGTCGGAGTTGGAGTCAGTGGCAAAATTTACCCACTCCACAGTCCTGGGTAGTACGCCGTGTGGAGTGGCGTATGCCTATACGCAGGAGAGGTTGCTTTCAAAATCTAAATCCAGGCCTTTTGAAATGTCGATTGTATCTGCAATATATATAAGCTCATTAGTAACTACGCAATTGGTATCAAAGTGTTGCGTTTCCACCGGACAACACGATAACTCTTTCCTATGTGTGTCCTCGCATTTCTGAACTGGTAGGCCTATCTGCATGTGAATTTTAGCGGAAGTCACAGCGATCTTCTAAAAATATTTATTATTATGTTTTCGTTTTCTGTGAAAATTGTATTTCAATGACTTTGTTCTTTTAACACTGTGCTGATGCATAGTTCATTTCGTGCACCAGTAATCTGTTCTGGTGTATTATATGCCTATAGTTAGATGTGAATTGTGGTAAATTTTTGTTTTTATGACTCATCGAGAATTTGGGGTTTCGCGACGGCTTGCAGGTTAGCGTAAGTGTTCCGCAGGTTATTGAAGTTTAAGGACCACGGGTCTAGACCTTTTCATCTTTAATTATAAATTTTCTAGACCAGGCACCGATGACATTATTACTACTTAAATATCAATTTTCTCTTATTTGATTAACATTATTTCAGCGGTCATGCAGAGAGAGTGTAGGCTTCACTTGTTTGTTGCGAATGTGATCAGCTGAGTTGATCTCCAAGGTAGTATTGGTCACTCCTATAACCGATCCCGAATGCTGTGTGTGACTTGTTCTTCTGTATCATCATTATTACTGTCTGTTTCGCATGCATTTTGGTTGGATGAATAATAAAGAATCTCTCTCTCTCTCTCACTCTCTGATACGAAACCCCGTCATACATGGTAATGTTATCAACGAATTTGTGCAATTATAGAATTACCTAATTACGAGGTAAAGTTTTTGTTGCACTACAATCGTGAGAAAATTGCACTTATTTTGAACAAAAGTCACAGTAAAAAGTTGTATTTACAATTTTTTAGAATTATTAGGGTACGAGACAACACTCGAATGGTTCCGTTGTATAACCCAATAGTTTAAGATTTGCAGAGCATAAGCTTGTTTCGTTTCTTCGCTATTAAATCGATCATGCATACACTAATATGTTCTTTAGGTTTGAAACATACATGACAGTATATTTCGTTGTCATTTTCCCATCTCACGGACGGCCTGGCGAAACTTCTCGTTAGGCTCCTTGACATTCTGCGCAATACTTGATAAAAGCTACAGTAAAAAGTTGCACGAAAAAAATAGAAAATGTTGCAAAAAGTCGATATATAAAATTCCCACAAGCAGCTTAAAACATCATACTATAAATTCTGAGTATTTGGGAAGCTCCCGGAAGCTATAAAAAGTTGCACAAGTAGAAAAAACTTGCCCTTCATATTTACCTTGACAATGATCATCTGTATTCCATCATACTTTCAAGTGGTATTAAGAGTTATATTATTCTTTTTTCATAATATTCAAATGTCGATACATGTAAGTTTCGCCTTATTACAATAACACGGTAGTTTTCAGACTAATTGACAAACGAACTAAGTCTTCAGTCCATTTATGGCACTGTGTATTTAGGCCTATCCTGAAGTGCTGTAACTTTGAGCTTACATCGCAATGTTACTTTGAACCACGGGTGGCCAACCTGTTCAGCCAAAGGGCCGCATTCGATTGACGAACTATTGCGCGGATCACTAGCCGCGACAAGCGCGAAGTTGGTAGGTCAAATATATTTTCACTTGACTATATTGCGGGCCTTCTGTATATAGCTGGGCTCAGTTTGTATGGACTGGACTATTCGGCGCCTGGACAATGGACATATCCATATCGAATGCTTCGACCATGCAACATGCGTCAATTATTTTGTGCCTAGGTGTCATAGTCTTTCGCGGTCTTTCTGCGAGCGCAAAAGCAAGGTCGCATTTGTTGAACGACACTTTGTCTCGTAATCGCTAATATATTCAGACTCTATCTGATACATTAGGCGTTCTTTCATTTTCACAAAGGGGTAACAATATTAAAAGCATGCGAAATCGAGTGACAACGCGCGAAGCGTGTAGAAAATTTTTACTTTTGATAAATCTATCGCAAATTATTCTGATTCATTGTAGTGTACGAAGATCTACCAAAATGTGACTGGCTCATGGATCGGCCAATGCGTCGGAACTGATATTTTAGTCCTCACATCTCAAGTGTTGCGGCCGGACTAATCAAATTTTTGGTTGGCCTTGCAACTTCACAATCTGTGCAATCCATTTTTAATAATATTACTAATTTCGGAAATTACCTCGCGGGCTTCTCAAAACCTTCTCGCGGGTCACATGTGACCCGCGGGCCACGGGTGGGCCGGTCCTGCTTTATACCAACGTTTCAGTATTAATATCATTCATTTCATTATTGAAGGAAGTTACCAAAGATCTTTAGAAGCTTGCTGCATCTTTGGATATGACATACAGCAATGGGTTTGGGTGTGTTTGAGTGTATGTCTCATCATTTAAAGTAACCTACCTTTGAAATCACCTATGATGGGGGCCACGGTGTCGTTTCAGTGACACTTAGTAAATGGCAATGCATATTTTTAAGAAGGCGGTGATTCCCGGATACGGTCAGGGTAGCTAGCGCAAGGACGAAAGTGTAGAATGACCAAACGATTTTCCATTGTTGGTTGGCGACTTGGGCGCCAAGGAGCATTATATATTCTCGGCCCATTGGTCCTACGTCTATTCCTAGGGTTTCATTTAAAACAAAAAACAATTTCAAACAAACATGTTTAAAAGATGTATTTTTTAATTTATTTTTTATTATAGCTTTCAATACAACATCCATTGTTGTAGAATATTTATTGAACTCGAAGACTTTTTTTATTAGTCGAGACGTCACAAATCGTTAACTGTGACGTCACAATGGATCGACATTGACTATTGACAATTTATGGTAAATACGCCTCCTTTGTTGAAAAAGGCTTCCGACCCTGTCTTTAACTACATTTAAGTATTTACACAATTTTGGCATAATTATACAACTTTTGAAAGAAAAAAAAATCAATTTTCTTCTTTTTAAAATGGCATGCTTTTAAAACACTGTTTACAACATGTTTTAAAACTACAATTGTTTAAAATGCAACCCTACCTGTGGCGAGTGGCGCAGTTGGTTAAAACACTGCAGTCACGACACCAATGGTTGGTGGTTCGAGTCACGGCTCTGCCATGTTTCTATGTGTCGGAGGTTTATCTGGGCTCCTCATCGCCGATCCCGCTGTAACACAGCGCATTGAAAAGCCCAGGCGAAGAGAGAGCCGAATTCTTGAAAGATGGCAGCTAAAGATCGCGTTCCAGGAGCAAAAAGCACAAAAACTTCTGACATTTATGAAATTGATGTACTGGGCGCAAATGACTATAATACCGATAAGCGCCAATGATGTAATAAAACAAACAATACCTACACCCCTATACTATGCAGTGTAGCCAACCAGGAACGGATGAATTTTATTTATTTCATGACACGAGAAAAAAACAAACGAACTTTCCTTCGTATAAATGATAATATCAATATACTTTCAGTTCAACTCTGCGCGACCTCTTACCTATATATTAATAGTTCCTTTCTAATAGAAGTGGGACAATGCGGAGCCAGAGAACACATTTTCCAGTCTTTCAATCACATCAAAGCTGCTAGTGTGACAATTTCAACAGTCACAACCCACAGATGTGTAGTGTAGATGTTCATGTACAACACTGTGCAATGTGCATTTGTACGCTTTATACGAGGTTTAGACACAACGTGTGACAAGGGTGGACAGAACAATCTCACATTAGGAGCGTATCTGTAGGCTTTAATACACTGCGAAATACCATTATCATCAGACATAAATCAATTGTACATTCACAATCCTTAAGTCACCATATGACCCAATAACAAACGTATATATTCCGTATAACGTGCTATGCGATATCCCATATTCAGAAACGATAGTCGGAAAGTCCACAGTTTTAAAATGGATATTAAGATGAGAAACGGGAGACTATCATATAAAGATATATTGCAACAAGATGCATAAACTATTAACGTTGATAAAAACATTGACATGTCATGGTATAGTATATACCGGTAAAGTATATTCAATTTCACCTACTGAAACAGCAGGCGATATGATTACTGTATGTGCGGAAAAGGAATTGTTGGCGATCTTTATTATCGCACGCCGCGCCTATTTCCCTAATGTGTATATATTATGTCTACAACATGACACGTTACAACCATCACGATCATTAATTTGGCATTGCTATGACGGACTGCGTTCACGTATAGTGCATGCCTAAAACCAGTTGTAAGTATGAGACGAAATGCACGTATACCTAATAACCATACAATGTATGCCATCGGGTGCCATTCTGTATGATCTTGTTATATCCTGGATCGGGGCCTACGATACTTAGGCCCCGCCTGGATGCTTGAAGACTGCAGCGGGTTGGGACTTCCACTACAGTTACGCCAATGCAACGTATCGTGCTAGGCTGGGTAAGGATGATGGACGCATCTCGGCCATTTTTCCTAAAATGTGTGTTATGCCAAAAAATATACAATCCACATGGATAAAGCATATTCTAAAACCATCATCCAGTATGGTCATGTCAACGAAATAAATGGTGAATGATATCATGCATTATATAGTTCCAACTCTCATCATGACCTCAAGCCCATAAAATCGTTTCGAAATTCCTCCAACACTAGTATGCGCGTTCCTCGTAATTCACTTCGCACGGCCAGCAAAATTATTGTCGTCATTAATTACAACGCGTTGTATGGCGCCGTTTCGTGACAGAGAATGATAAATAACTTGTATATATGGTGATTTTACACAATCTTTCGGACATTTGAAACGGAATTTTCGGTATAATCGACGGCGGAAACTGCTGACACGCGGCGCTGCGATACATGAAAAAACAACCAGCGCTCGGAGTATTGGCACGCAGTCGCTCATATAAGTCACACTGCGCGGGGTCTGGTTCCAGTTGTGCATGAGAATATACACCGGCGCGCACGGTTAATTTTCACGGAATAGGGAGACAGCCAATTGGCGGGCAATATCCTGCTGTCTCTCCAGCTCGTGTAATTTGGGTCAGATTATACCGCGGCAGGAAATGAAATTCAGAACCCACGGCTCTATATACCTATATACAGTACTCTACATGTTTTCAAAACGCCCTTAGCATCGTGCCAGTTGACCTATCGCGCGAATTGGATTTCGACTGGTATAGAATCATATTTCAGGTCGTACACCGTAATTATTACAACTTCTGGTCGTATTCTATAGGCTTTCTGAAATCATTTGAGAGGCGTTGCTGTGTTTTTAAACATTACATTTTGTTAAATCCCTTTCGCGTCACATGTATGTGGTATATGCAGCCAGTACATTCGGTTTTGCCGCATTGCAGTGACTGATTTCATCAACGCATCGTAATAGCCTCTACAATTTGTTCCCGGTATATTATGCCCGTTCCGTCCGAAAGGGTTGATCTGCGTTGTTGCATATTAGCCAGATAACCATTAGTTGTACGTGGTCCAGCAAGGGTATTATTGTCAAGTTATCGGGTACCATGAAATTGATTAATAACTGAGTCTACAGGAAAATATTACCAAAGGTCAAAGTACAAAAGTGGCACAATAGGTCGCGGTAATATGTTTTTCAAAGTGGCTCCTGGGAATCCACTTTTTAACTTGGATTATTATTATTTGCACATTATCGTTTCTAATATTTCACAAATATCACCGACTTATTATATTATCCCAATTGCTAGCATATAAAATACCTGAAATCATTGCTAATCACGTCAGGGCAGCGCGGTTCTAAACTGGGATGTATATTGAACTTGAACGAGAAAATTAGGTAAAAAGGGATGTCTTCGATCTATAATAAAATTAGGAACATCCACATTATAAAAAGGTAATCAATGACAATGATGCCGCGATATTAAGGTTTTGAGCGAAAGTGATGTATTTTTTACGAAGTCTAGGACTGAACAGGGACAGTATATTGATGACCTTTATTCTTTTGGTCATCGGCGCCCCAAATTTCAAGCTCAGGGTTCTCGAAGTGTTGGTGTACCGCAAACTATTTCTACCTTTCAGAGGGTGCCTCAAAGTTAAGAAGGTGGAGAACCGCCGTGCTATAGTGCTGCTTGTAACGGAATTGTAAGCCTTCATGTATTATAAAGGCCGTTGCAATTTTAAGATTTAGAGCAGGCTACTAAATGACTAAATACTCCGCGTTAGCCTTCTATACATACATCGAACGACATTGACTGCGTAATAGCTGAAAGCGATAAATAATTTTGGCAGTGTTTGTAAGTTTCTTGGTCGAATGTGTTACAATCCATTGAATGTTGTGAATGTTTCGATACAGCTCTACACAACTATGTGTGTGTGTGTGTGTTTGCAAGACGCCGCTTAGATCAGTCTCTAACAATTCCTATGGTTTGGATAGGATAATCCAGCTTCTCATCACCACGAGAAACTCGTTTATATACAGCACATTGCTATAGTTTGCGTCCAGTGTCAATGATGGATAAAGCTGCCGTGCTTTGCTATAAGACGCAGCAAATTGTTTTGTAAAAAGTTCTTTCCAAAAGTTGTGAATTATCATTTGAAGGTTAAGTTCGGTTCTATAAGGTTAAACATCCTATTCAAACCAGTTCATACTCGTTAGTTGGATATACCTGCTGGCTTCAAACGTAAGCTGGCTAATATTGTGGATAATAAGAATTATGGGAGTGCTAGCCCGGAAAGGCTGAAGACAGCGCACAGAATCTCCAACAACGAATACTGCTGATATGCATTTACTATTACGATCCGAAATACTAAAAATTGTAAACTTGGTTGCGGGAAAGACGCCGTATTTAAACTTACAAAGAAGGGATGGAAGATCAGCGATAAAAATTGTCAGGAAACCCCTCCGAGGGGACGGTCGCAATTGCGATCATAAATGTAGCGAGGATATTCCAGACACCTTCCTCGCCGATTGGCGTGAATCCAACGAGAACTTGTACTGCAATGCGTGGGTGAAAACCGGTCTATTAGACAAATTCCCGCCATAGCATAGGGTGCGATTTAGGCCACGAGTACCTTCTGGTATCGAATGATGTTTTCACACCCATTCATACGGGTGAGAAAGAATTCAAACACGTCAATCCTTACGAAGCTATATCCCAGAGGTGTAGTGGGATCTTTTAACCGGCACCACCTTTATTAAGCCGTCTAGGAGAGGGATACGAAAACACAACACATTCCCATTCCCCCATCCCCGGGAAAATCTCCATAAGAACGAATAGTGTATTCGACTCGCTTTATCCCATTGGAATGAGTGTAAAGACAGAATTTGGTAATATAAAGGTCCATTTAACGATATATGCACTCACGATGGTGGAGATCGACAAAACACGCGGTTTTGGTTTTAAGTTTGGGGCGCTTATATTACAACCACGAACACAGAATTGTCATACGCGCCCTATACAAACTGCATAGGGGACAGATGTACGGTGTACGCGCTGGCTTGATATTAAACAGCGAGCATGTTCTTGTTCATGTTAATGGGCACGAAACTTATCACTTTGATATTCACACCCCAAAATGAAGCAAGGAAGGCGGTACATCGAACTGTGTTTACGAGAATAGCAAGAATTTGATAACGCAGACTGTGTAATTATTCGACTGTCGTCGGGTCACCCAATGCATTTCAAAGTAATTACATCAAACTATATCGGTCGTCTTATTGTACTCCGCTGTTAGATGTCTGAATATTGCTTGTTTATCGGATCAGACATCGTCAGCGATATTTGGATACCAAACTATCCTTCTGACGCGCCGCAAAAATGTCGAGAAACATCGGATCAGAATATCGGTTAACAAGGCCGCCGTAATCGAAGACAAAAACGTCGTGTTTAGCAATGCGGATTATCGAATTATCAATTCTCTATTGGATTGATCTCGGCAGCAAATACTGGCAACAGCCGGTAATTGATTGGCACCGAGCAACGAATTATGCGTGCGGTTGCAGTACACAATGCATAGTAATACACGACCCGACCGTGTTGAATGAGAACACATAGGATTGAATAAGTTGACTCATTCTCCTAGCGACAAAGATTAGAAACCGCAGTTGTACCTGTCATTTCCTAGCAAGCTTAGTATAGGATAGTACAGTGGCGGACTTTGCCTTGGATACTTGTGTCGTGAATTGCATCCATACGCACTAATGTACAGTTACTATATACGTATGTAGCGTATAAGTTCAGGGAATATTAGCGGAGGTTTAGTTCTTAGAACATTTTCGGTTAGACATACTAATAAATACCGAAACTAGAAAATTTGTACATATATTCTGTCAGCAGGATAGGAAGATGAAAAAGATAGGATAGATAAAACAGTAATAATCGTTTTGATTCCGCCCGGATCGCGAAGAAATCATTGCGAACTTGTAATGGATTATCTTATATAACGTACGTTTCCCTAAGTAGCATGAGCATTGCGCATGCGCAGCCACAAACTGAATAGTCGACAGACGATTTTTACGACTTGCAGAAGGTTTTTCTCCGCTTTTGTTTTCGCAGTTATAAGGCCGAAGAATTTTTTCAAGTAGCAACTAGCTTGCTTTAGCAGACCCATAAGTAATGGAAATATTTAATATAGAAACCGTAATAGGTCATTCTCAACTATTAAATCGAAAGATCAGTGGAAAATAAATTGAAATAATCCAAGCCATAGCATGTGTCATGTTTTTCGCCGTGCTATTCGTTTATGTTCAAACTATTAAGCCGAATGCGAGTTTATACCCGGTAATAATAGAACCATATTGTAACATACGGCGAAACATCTGAACTAAGATCACACGAACCGCACCTAATCTTCCACTCCCTGCTTCTATCCGAGCTGGTTTTAGGCGTAGTGTCTTATAAAAATTCCCTTCGCCAAGAATGGGTCGCGCTATGAGTCGTCCATAGCTGTCGAAATGCTAAACATGGGTAGCAACAGGAATAACTACAACGAAATTAATCGGTGCACCAGCCGTCACGAGTCTGAGAGCCCGCAAATGCCGTAACTCGACCCAATCGAGGGAATGTATTGTACAATTATAAATATTTCGTATGCAAAACCAGCAGAATTTTCTAGATTTCAGGAAGCGGCATATATGCTCTTCAGCGCATTCACGAATGCGAACATTTGTTTTCTTAGTTAAGAATAAACTCCTATTGGGTCTCGGTGAAATAACTTAGAAATTGTCACTATTGCAACATAATGCAAAGTGAGACTAACCCGAATATACACGAATAATCACGAAAAATTACCAAGGATATGCCTATGCCTACAAATTAAACCATACACATATGCATAGCGAAATAGGACAGTGATTCTCAACCGGGATCCGCGAAGCATTTTTAGGAGGTTCGCGAAACCTCTAAATTTGCAAAATGGTTGATAACCTAATTTCTATTTGATAAAATTAGGGAATTATGCAGTTTCGCTTCATCGCTGCTAAAACTTCAGAACTCACATCAACAGAATGGACGTTTTGTTGGGGTTTGCGGAGAAAAAAAAAGTAGGAGTATAGTGAAGGTTCATCAGGGTGGCTTTGAATAAAAACATTTTCTCCTGTTTTATACATAACCAGTATTCCGGAATAACTTGAAGATGAGCTACTCGATAGAAATGACTAGGCTGGACGTTATATGTTCATTAAAACATATTTCTAAATTTTGGTGCCGTAGATGTTGCGATCATAACCAAATGTCTCGTCGGAAGCATTACGCGTTATTATTACATTCGCTATCACGTAGGGATGGTGTGAACCTCTGAAAGGTTCAGGTTCGTGTGAACGCGAACCGTTTTAAAAGGTTCTGCATGAACGCGAACGTGAACCTCATGATGTCACGCGACGTCATATTGCTAATTCCAACCCTACATTTCAGTGAAGTGATAGCCTACAATGTACATGTACATTGTACAATATCTTCCGTCGCTTTGCCAACAATGTCGACGAGGACTTGCAAGGGAATGTAAGTTTATGCTTTAAAGGTCTAGGCCAGACCGGACAATGTACTCGGCGTCTGTGTATTGTAACGTTGATATTGAGCAGAGTGTAAAACGCGTTTCTATACTTGCTACCAATATTACCCCATTAACAAGTTATACAGCAGTAGCCAACAGGAACACTCCCAATCGCACGGATTTGGTTTTTATTATACAATAAAAATATGAAGTCAAGATTGACCCCGTATGCCTGCTAGATTTTTTCCATCAGACAGCTATATCAATTTCATTGATTGATCGAATAATCATCATTCGCCGACTATACATGTAGTGTATTTCACTATTGATGTTGTGTGATTGTGGGTCCATCTCACAGCAGAGAGTAACTAACTATTGACAAACGGAAAGCTGGATATTTCGAGCAAACTTTTATAACAAAGCAAGTAGAATTTTTGAGATTGTCAAGGTGCATGCTCGTTTGGTGTTGATTTGTTTTTATACTGCCAGCGCCATGCATAGAGTGGCCCGCAGTTGGAATGCAATAAATTGTGAAAATTGTGAAGGGAAAATTGAAATATATGAAAAAGGTTCACAGTGCAGAACCTACCAAGATTCGTTTGTGAACGTGAACCTCTAAATTTCTGAGGTTCACATACAGAACGCGAACGTGAACCTCACGTTCACACCATCCCCACTATCACCTATATGCGCGGAAATGAATTTTTGGCACTCGCTCATATCAAATCGAAGTTGCGGAGTCCACCCAATTTCTACATAAATAGTATGATGTTATTTTGAAGAAAATACATTTCGCTGATGTTTATCACTAGCCTACAGTTAATATTTGCACAAGACAGATGACGGTTGCATGATAATTGAGCTAAATTTGAACTAAAACTTTGTGGATCCGCGGGGGTCCGTGACGATGCAAAAGGGGTCCGCGAAAACAAAAAGGTTGAGAACCATTGGAGTAGGAGTTCCATCAGACCAACACCTTTGTTTAATTCGAGATTGATGTCTTCTGCTTGTATACTTTTATGCCATGACAAAAGCCTATACTCCATGAAAACAGGCAGAAATCATATGTGACCGTGATACACTCGTGACGATAACGTTACACTGACGAACACAAATTAATAATGAGATATTCATACTCACCATAAGTGTCTTGACTTTTATCATGGTAATGATCGGCTTAAATACCTTGTTATCGATCCGTACTCCGTAAGGTCCCGAACGTCATTAAAAGTCTCTGATCAGTGGTTAGTTACTTCGTCAGGGATAATAAAACCGAACAATATGCAGAGGTAATCATTAAAAGATATATCAGTAACCTTTGTAATTAATTGTATGCATGGCCTTTATCAACAAGCGATAAGCGAGGCTGTAAAATCAATTACGATAAATACTATTCTAAACTAAAGTCATCTTTGATTCGATGTCGGTTTTTCCTGTTATACTGGGAAGATGCACCAATAATCAAGATGTAACTTGCTTTGATATATATCATTTGTCCGGTATGTACTTGTGCGTATGCTCACCGTTTAGCTGTAGATCATGAATAGGAAGGGTAAAGCTTCGTTACTTTTCGATGAAGTTGTTCCAAAGGTTTACGGTTGCGCAGGAGCGACGCCCCATCGTTGCTTTATATATATTAAGGTTGTGAAAATGAACATTATTGGCGGTGACGGCCTAATAGAGGGTGATTGATTGTAGGTCATAAATGATAATGTTGTTGTGTGTCTTCGCTTCATTAATTATATAGTCCAGTAAGTGTCTTCTTATTTATTATATTAACCAGTTTGGACTAGTGTAAAGGTAACGTTACCATATTTTGAGAACTGAAAAAGAAGACACTTTTCAAACCTTGGCCAAGAATGACCGTCGCTGGTTAGCCAACACCTTGGACATTGATATGTCCGGTAGTCGAAATGGTCGACACCCGCACAGTTCCGTCCTTGCAATCTGAGTAGCACAAATGCAGTACAAATGCGACCGTAGAGGAAAATACTGCACCCCAATTTGATATCGGATATGCGGATGAAATGTTTCATAGAGCTGAGTTGTGTCCAACTGTTGTCTGCGCTGTGTACGTAACACATGCCCGTAAAACATAGCATAGAAATACTAAAAATGCATTCTGTTTGATATGCGAGGCTCGGGTCGCGAGATGCCACCAAACTCAGATTTGGGTCGCGGCCTAAAAATTTAAGAACCCCTGGTGTAAAAAGACAATAAATATCGAAATCCCAAGAATGGATGTATTTTTATAATATTGCGATTCGTCGGATTCGTCAAATAGCGGTTGAAGAAGGGCGGCATCTTTTCGCATCTGGGTGTCTGTTGCTCACACCAGTTTATCGGTCCTGTCTTTACTATAACGACCTACCTTTACCAAAACTACCTTTGGAAACTATTTGAGTAGGCCCTACCTCTCACACCTTCCCTTTTTACTTTCACTTGAAGTAGTTTTAACATTTCTTGAAATTTGCTACTTCTACTCGAAATTGCGGAGAAATTTATTCAGGAATAGAATTTTCACGACGAAGGGATGTTGTGTGGTTAATATGGTGTGAATACGGGCGTCATTCAAGAACGCATAGGCCTATAGCATGTTCATTACAGACTCTCAGAAATAAATGTTGTATATGATTAAGTCTCCAATGTCGCAAAATCGAATTTAACTATATCAATTTGAATAAAGATCACCTACTTTCCTAATTACAATGTTTCCTTTTGGCGTTATGGTGCATCGCAACTACAAATGGTTACAACGAAGTAATCTCTGCCTCGGGGTCCAGGTGCATTGCAGAGCGTACTTCCAGGAACCAGCTTCTTTATGTCTGATAGAAAATAACTCCAACCGTTCGAGCTTGCTTTAACGTAGCCTAGCCCACGATCACGTCATATAAAAGGTATTCAATTGAGAGATGGCGAGAACGTTCGGTTCACGTTCGTGTTCGGTAAAAACGAACCTCGTTAATCTTAAGGTTCGCGTTCGCAAACGAACATTAGGTTCTACCACGTAAAAATGTTTCTAGGCAGCATCGTTTTGCAGTAATATTAGCATCTATAATTCCACATCCTTGAACATGATATCATTTGAAGCATCATGATGACAGCGGGAAAGGAATGTCAGAACAAAATTAAGAAGAACCTTGTGACAGGGTTGTAACCAAGACACCCAAGTCGACTTATTTTCGATTCACCACCGAGCCAAGTCCGAGTCGAAGTGGCTGAGCAGAGGGTCGAGTCCAAGTCGAGTCAATACACAATTGACCCAAGTCGAGTAGAGTCATTTCGGTACTTGAAAAAATGACTCGATTCAAGTTGAGTCACCAAAAGACCCCGGCTTGAGTCGTTAGAAACATGCCTTGCGATTTCATAAATAATTCTGAACTCTCAGATTTTTGCTTGATATATCGCGCTTATAAGACTGGTTCCGTCACAGCTGCAGTGTTACAGGCTTGCGCTAGGCCTATATTTCCATGTCCCATGATGCTGATATATTGGAGGCCACGGTACCAAACAGTTGCCTGGATTCGAAGATCTTCTAAGCAGCTCTTAACATACTGTGTGCGAATGCACCTCGTACACGTTAGTGCTTCAGTAACGAGTTGTTATAAAATCTAGTTGTAACACATTTCGTTAAAACCACATCTCAATAATTGCACCATGGGTACTCCGTTTAAAAACGACTACTCCGGTAACATCTTGTACTGACGGCCGTGTGGTTAGAAAGGCAACTGCGCATTCCAATGCAAATTCTCATAGACTTTTGATTATGTCACTGATGTTGCGATTTTCAATAACTGTATAAGTCCCGAGGTATTTGTATACATTGACAGAGTGCTTGGAATCAGCGTTGGGGCGTCACGCGACGTCATAAGGTTCATGTTCACAGATAACAGTTTATAAAATTGTATTTCATACGAACCAGTACCTTTCAGGGGTTAGCAACACACGAACGATTCATCACAATTGATATGAAAATTTATAGTTGACGTTTTTGTAAAAGAGGAATCAATATCAATTAATTTAGCGTTAGTTAATAGCAGTGAGTCATAATTTCCACACCGTGCCAAATATGGCCCACAGTTTTAGCATGCTTTGCGCCGAGATATAAAACGATACTTATGCCATTAACACGAATAAAATAATCTTCGAACGAATATGATAGTGATGCTTGCGCACGTTGGAAAATCGATGGACAAGTTGCATCTCTCGTTTGCGAGATAAAATCGGTACAAAAGGACACGAGCAATTTATTCGCTCTACCTAATCGAGATATCTGATAACGAGGTCAAGAGTTAAAGTGATAAAGTTAGATTAATCGTGAGTAGAAAAAAAAATTGGTTACGTTACGGTACAAACTGCGAAATTCATATAGCTGTGTATTTGTACCACATTATATGTTAGACCTTACTGGTTAGAATATGGACAGGGTCGGGATAAATCTCTATGCTATTGCAAATTTGACTATGTTTGAAGAGGAATTGAAAGGCCATAGAAAGGAATCCAGAAAAGTATTGAGCCAGTAGAAAGACGCGTTTCTAGCCATCTATCTATTCGCCTTGCTCATAAAAGGAAACAGGCTGAGTTATGTATAGTTGAGTTAGTATATTAGTACACATCAAAAGGCATTGTCTTGTATATGAGGAAAAGTTTTGCTGAATAGCATAATCATTGAATAAGAATCGTTCCATATTGTCGACAGGAACATGAACATGCATTCTCAACAATTCGGCTCTTGTAGTGACAATATAATCTTATTGCATGAATGGAACCGAGTCTCAGCATAGCTAAATATCATCCGGCGGAGCTTTAAAGTGTTATTGGCGTTATTATTTTAAAGCAGATCGTACAAGATATTGCTGTGTCCTGTATGCAGCCGGATGTTCCAGACCTTTCATATCGGCAAATGGGGCGTGATTTTGGCTTTAGAAGTGTTGTACAATGTACTTGTGCATATGTATATTGCACACAAACACGTATTGCACACGTTGCGAAAATGTTAGTTGGCAAAACACGATGTAGTCGTGGAGTAATACTGGCAGTGGAGTGATACTGTCATGGTCAGTAATATCGTTCGATAACGTTTGCGTAACTATATTACTTTCAAAGAATAACTATACCAGGGTGAATTTGAACATCGATTTAGTCATATCGGCAAGTCACAAGGAAGTAGAAAATATCCTATTGATATCTGGGTCTATTAACAAACGATTCCGGGAACGCATGCCTTTCGGTTTTCAAAGCTTGAATAGAGAGTGGGCTGTATAGTGAATGGCAATGTGGATTCTCATTATTTAATTATACAATACTAAAACCGCTTAACTTGCAACGTCGACATATTCTAGATCCATCTATTATATGGAGTGACGCGCCGTGGTTGCTCAATGTATGTACTGCAGTCCGAACAGAGCTGGGTGCAAATACCCGTCCAGAAGCTCCGCTCGGGTTACTGCAAATCGAATGCATACTACTTCGCTACGCCAACCGGTAACGAGAGAAAAAGGTTCGCGCGCGAGAGAGAGAAGCGCCTCTATATGCGGTGTCTTCAACTGCATGAATCAGCGGCTGCTTAATTCAGTAGCGTTAAATTTCTAAGCATGAAAGGTCATCAAATGAATGGAGGGTATGAAGCGATGTGTATTGTTAGTTACAGTCGGTGTTGCGTTTAATTGAATTGTTCCACGATCGTGGTAATGTTGATGCGGCATAATCTATTGTTGCAACGATATCGCCTTTCAGAGCAGCGTCGGAAACGTGTGATTATTTAGAATTAGTTGACGACATTCGCTTTGCGATAATACTCGAAACTCTCAGATATGCCCTTGAGGCTGGCTTGGGAACAATTTTTTTAAATTAGCGTTATCGCATGCACGAAGCGCGAAATAAGCAAAATTAGAATTGTAAGTCATGTTTACGCGTTCCATTGTTTCTCAACTTGCTCTGTTTGTTTTCTAAATGCGCCCAGCTCCAGATTATATTATCTTACAACACGGAAAGACAGAGGCTATTGTTTTTACAGTAACTATATGGCTGAGATTCTTCGCATGCCAACAGCGTGCGGTCACAATGCAGGAGGCTCTATGCTTCTAAACGGTATCAAGTCAAGGTCAGAAGTAGTGCAGTACGCCGATTCCATAGCGGACGATCTCAATACGACAAACGGTTTCGGACACTTGACAAATCCGAATCAAACCTTCCAAAGCATCGAAAGCGATATGACAGCGTCGCAGCAAGACTCTTTAAGTCCCAAGTCAAACGATAGCGCTGATGGCGCACATCCAAACACCGCAGCCACTTCTCCGCCGCAATCTGCTGGCGTAACGCAGTATGAAATACCACATGGCAGAGGGAAGATACCAGTCTACCAGTATCCATCAACGTTTCCGCCCATGGTGCCAAGCAACTACCCCGATAGCCCGAACTGGCCTTCGTTTTCAGCGCCCTGCAACCCGCCGTATCAGCAGTACTACTGCGACCTACCAAACGTGAACCACCGCATCGGCAACGACCATATGCCGGCAATATTACCGCAAAGTTTCGGCACGACTCTATCCGATCGCTCGTCACGTACCGGCCGGAGCCGCGCTGGCCGGCGTCAGTCGAGCGGCGGGATGAAGGCGTCGCCATCTGAGACGAACAGATCGAAATCGGTAGGTTGCACGAGCCCGCAATTACCGCGGCCGTAACCCAATTAACTCCGGACCCGGTGTAATTGCAGCAGGAGCCGCGCATCCGACGGCCGATGAATGCGTTCATGTGCTGGGCTAAGACGGAGAGGAAGCTGATGGCCGCGGAAAACCCGGACCTGCACAACGCCGAGCTCAGCAAGATGCTAGGTAAGATTTCGCATTCTTCTTTATCTACAAATGGATTGCCATATACTGGAACGGTTTGTATAAGTAAGGTGCCATCAGAGGTATGGTCAGTGACGAAGTACCTTTACTCTTTCTGAGTGGGTTTTACCTACTTGCACTGCTAGCTCAAGTGGCGACGTCTTTAGACTACTTCTAATTCTACTTGAAGTAGTTTTGACATGTCCTGTAAATCGCTATACTTTTTCTTGTACTTGAGTAGAAATTTACGAAGTTACTCATAGTTCCACTCAAGTACGAACGCCGGCTACTTTCAGCACCTCTGGGTGTCCAGAACGGATTATTTTAGGTGGATGCCGCCAATTTCCTTACTTGTGACATGGTGTGTTAAATCGACAGGAATACACCATGGGGGTACCTACAATTATTTGTAACATTCTCCAATCTAATCCGTCATAATATACCCTGGGGACCAGACGGAGTAAAAATTTTCGAAATCCAAATCCGCTCAAGTAACGATTTAAAATGACGTCGGAATGTCCAAAATTGAAAATCTCAACTGCGAGCGATTTCCCTCTCTGGCCGCCACTGGGTTTACAGCGACTAACGCCCTCTGAAAACCGCTCTTAGTTTTTGGACAATACATTGTATGTACAAGTACATTGCACATGTACTGTACATTGACTATACTTTTAGTCTATATTCATTGTGCAAACGAGACAAGCCTGGAGTACTTTTTAATAAATTTCATTACAATACTACTCGTTTCGCGATTAAACAAGCTGTGTTGAAGTTCCCTTGCCTTTTGAATAAATAAAAAATGCCGTTTGAATCGCAAATTTTGAACAGAACTGATACGTGATTTTAACCTACTGATTGAAACTGTCATGTATATTTTGCGTTGTAAGTGAGAGCCTATCCACAACCCCGTATTATCCACAATTACTGGATTATATTGAATAGCTTTACCAGTCGTAAAATAAAAGCTCTGTTATATACTGTTATTATTATAGCTCGAAATACACATCGTTGTATAAATCGGGGGTATACAATCCTTTCGTCAAAAGGGTCAGATATAAATCGTGTCACTGAGCCACTACCCGGACGTATATGATTTCGAGTAGTTGCGAAGCCCACCATATTATAAATTGGTATCGATGATGGCTAGATCTGAGATGAAATTCGGTACGGTTTCTAAGCGCATGTAACAAGTGGTAAATCCACGAGCGCAAATCGCGTGGAGCGATTGAGGTTGTCGAATAAATTTTATCAAAATATTCATGTGCAAAGTCTGCATGGGCATATTATAGTGCTATTTGATTCACTAAAGCTTAGCTCAAACTTCCTCGACCAATCTGAAGTATGAAAACCGATCTCGTGGGCAGTACGCCATTCAAAATTGGCACTTCTAAGCGGTCGCACAAATTTTTCTGCGGGTCGCATCTCGCATTAGATCTGCGGGCCACATGTTGCACAACTCTGATATAATTAATCAAAGCCGCGTACGATCAACTAAACAAAATGTAATCAAATATTCACGCCTCAAGGCACGGCCTATTTAGCAAAATGACTTCAGGTTATTACGCTGTGCATAAGTGTCGGGTATCAGGAATATTCTTCTTGTGGGGACATTCATCCAGAGCTGATGTCTCCCCATTATGTGACGCGGTGTATAAATGTCCACCACCGGCAATGCTATCATTCGAAAACGTGCTATTCCCGTATTCCGCGTGCTAGGTTTCTGGCCTTTATTGAGGTAGAGTTTGACGCAAAATCGCCTAATGCGCCACTCCGCCAGTCGTCGGCGTATCGTCGATGAATAGATACAAAGGTCCCGTAAAAATATCTGAGGTGACAAGCCGATTTTATAACGTCAAAGACAATGACTTACGTCAGTTTATTTTTAGTATACGCACGTTTATCTTTGTATCAACAAGAAGTGCATGATATTGCAATTGTGAATGATGCATTTCGTGTATCAGTTGTGAGGTGATTCCGGTCCAGATTTCGCAAGATCTTTCCAACGCAACTGACCCTACCGCGTATTCTCAACCAATCGCTCGGTGAATGACGGCGGCTATGTATATCATATTGTCAGATGGCTCGTGACGCAAAACGTAACACCTGGTGACGACCTATAGTCACGAGATCATGTTAGAACGAAGTGTAGGTAAAATTCGAGAGTCACGGCTTGACCGTGTAAGGGAACACCGATGGGTCTATTAAGCGTGCATTCTGTACTCTCTTAGGCAGCCGTAAGCTGATTTCCGTTTTGTCACGAGTTATATACTCATATTGCCCCCGGATGGAGTAAATAGTGAAGTGTTGGCAAATAAATCAAGGTGGTCATACTGGATATACCTAACTAATAACGAATGTATAGTCGGCGTGTGCGAATGTTGCGGGAATGAGTTACCGACGAAACCACTCATCCACGTTTATACGCAATCTTTTGTTCTCGCTATTTGAAAGTTATTAGGAAGTAATTGACAGATTCAAAAATATTTTCGAATTCGAAAGTGGATGCAATAGCGTGGTAAATGTACACAAATGCAGGCAATTTTGTTGTAGTAACCAGGCACAATGACTGAATTTTCAGAAACAAATACGTGCGCGCCGTGTGTTACCCTTGATGCATAGGTCCACGTAGTGGAATCATACGACGCTTGTACATTGTGCAATGCACAAACTGAACATGCTGCGTGTTTTCGTCAGTCAACCTGCAGTGATGCCTAATATGAGGATGAGACCGAATATAGAAACGTGAACACCGATGGCAAATCGCAAGGTTGTTTGCAGCGTAATTTTATCGATTAGACCCCTAGCTTCCATATCTTTGAATTGGCAAGTGGTCATTAGACACGAATTTATGCGCGAAATATTCAAGTCTCCAATACCTTTACAACAACGTTGAAAATTACATTTCACACGCGGTTGTCGAGTGATTTTATAACGTCAAAATATAGAATGTGGTTAAATGTGTGACAAATTGTATGGGGATGAATAGATTATATAAATCGCCAACAAACAATTTAGTTCTTACGATTATCCATAGAAATATATATATGCAATGTTGAATACTTTTACGTACATGCTCCATCCATGACCTAGACAACACGGCATTTAAATCATAAATCTACCTATGTAGATGGTGCGACACGCATGAGTACATTAAAAGTATACCGCAAGTACGATACCGAGAAATTAAAAATAGAAAGGGTTCGCATCTGCACCATTTTGTAGGTGTCAATCGTTTTGCGTTCCAAATAATATCATCTCGCGTATAATATAACGGTCTCTTGGAGAACTTTATTTGATGCTTGATGAAGACATCAAGTTATTGAATACCAAGATTTTAGGATACCTTATTAGGTTTGCTCCTTCTGCGAAAGTAAATATGTGACACCCGAGCTCACGTTACGTAACCACCAGTCGATAAACAGGATAACGAGTGCTTCTCATCTTCGGCGCTACGGAGTTTCCCTTCCAACGCGAGGAAGTGCTATGATACTCACGATTTAGTATACGTTAGCGCAGAAGTATACCAGCCTCACCTTGCTTAATGCAAAGGTATATATGCCCCATATCTTCCCAAACGATGTACGTGGTCGTACGTTCTCCAAACGTAACGATAAATTATCTTAATATTGGTTTTACTCCTATGCGCAGATCGTGTGTAACATATATCATCACCAAACTGGTGGATTGCGAGTTCAACACTTACGATATGCGCATACACATCCGTATTTACATTCCATATAACGTTGAGTTATTTTTGAGAATTTAGGATTAATTGGATATAATTGAAAATGACTTGTTATACGCGGAAATGAATAGTTTTAACCCGAGTTTATATACGTCGGTATAGATTTGTTATCATATATGGGGTCACTGCATAAGCGATGTCCATGTGTTATAAATTTATAGACTGCTATGGGCACAAAATATCGTGCAATTCCAATAAATATGCGTTTGCAATTACTTTGACAAAGTCATGTTATACTTATAATAACCCACGTTCGGGTTCCGCTACACTGATATCCTATCATGAAAAATGAATTATATATATGCCGCAACCGATGTATTGAAATATCGCCAACAAGAATAATGGTGTCAAACATATGGAGCGAGATTATATCTCGTGGTAGTGTGAGTCTCGTACGCGGTTTATTACTAAAACGCTCGCAAAAACCTTCCGTTAAAGCACAACAACCTACCTGCAACGGGGCCACGACATGTTTGAGCATCGAGTTTTTTCTGAGTACTAATTTGGAATTGGGCATGTATTATCTTCATATAATTACCATCGAATCTTCCCAACGTTCGCGTTCCGATTTAAATTTGTGAGCCATAGGCGAATATTCAGTGGATTCGTATATGGGCATTTATTGTCCTCTGATCGACCACGAGCCAATGCTAGTGGTAAGGAGGTCTATATGCTCAGACTCCCACTTGCATCATAATTGACCTTTGTTGCACCAACATGCCCGTCGATCTTTACACTAGAATATCCGAATAATTGCGTGTAATAAAATCTTCAGTTTCCTATCACTCGAAACACAATTCATATCATTTCCTCGTGGAAGATATACTTCCTCTACCTGGTAGTAAGGTGTTAACTCCTTTGAATAGGGTACGCTTCAAGATATTGAATTACTGCTAACACCATTTCAATGCGACATATGGCCTGTCGCGTGACCACTCGAGTAACTACAACATTAGCAGTGGATGAAAATTGTGAGTGTAGAGACGTTATTGGATGAGCTATGTGCAGGCTTTGCTTTCATGGTTATTCTGCAGTACATTAGTAATTAGTAGTCATGCGTAACCAGTCATTCTAAAAGCAACTTGCGGGGAGAGTGTAATTTCAATTTGACATCCACTTCTACGCTGTTTCCCTTTTTCGTAAATCCATGCTGAGTTCGACGAGGGTTTGCGTAATCCACGAATCCAGAGTGATTTCCGCTATTCGACAGAAACAAGTTTTAGCCGATCTCATTTCCTGATGGCATCAATGTGCAGCGGATCCCAGGCGCAGAATGCATGTTAAATCGCACTAGCAGGTGGCAATGGAACATTTTATTTCGTGGAACCGTCAAACAGCGACATGTCAGGCATTATATTACGACATTTGACATAAAAACCGACCTTGTCGTGGTAACGGGCGTTGGTAGTCAGCGCGAATACGAATGTAATCGGGTTGGTTTCGTGATTAAAAACATAGCAACCACTCTTGCAATGATGCGTGTCACGATTTAGGTAAAGTCTGCGGTAACCACCTCTGGGTAACAATCAAGTCCCATCCAACTATAAAGGTGGTTTTGCATTGCTAAAGAAATTGGGAATTTATGATCTTTAACACTTCATAATCTGGTACTAGCACCGGCGTGTATATGAGAAACCGGCAAACCTCGAGTTCGTCTTTGAAAATCCCTTGTGGCCGGCCATTTTGTTCGAAGCAAAACTGGTAACCCGAGATGCTCGGAAGCGCACCCTGCCGAACAGGAAATGACTCAAAGCACGTCTGAATAGCTTGCCCTTTCCAGCATCTAACTCACTATTCAGTTATCTATTTCGAAGGCGTAACATAGCGCGAGAAACTCGACTTTTCAAACTCGAAGGGAAAGTGATTCATCAGTATTCGACTGCGTTTATACTTGTGATACTGCAGCTTGTGAAACTACACAAACTCTGTGTTCCGATGTTTTTATTGTGAAGCCAAAATGTCGGATGTAACTCTAAGTATTGGCGGCGACGACGCAACATAAAAATTGTAAGTCCCAGTGAACTTAAGCGATGACAGCTTCCCTGTTGTAACTTTACCTTGCATACGTAGCAATTACACATGTCTCAAGATTTGTGAGTAGTTGAGTGGCTGACGTATAGTAGAATGATCACATTATACGTCGAAGAGATTTGATTGCGCTTGTGCGTATCGACGCCTTTGGCCACGTCCGGGACCAAGCTTTTGACGGCCATATTTTTAATGAATTCATAATTCATTCTACATAGTCCATCGCTCCGCTATACCCTACTCGATTTAAAAGAAAATGTGGCATTGTTTCATGGTTTCATGTTTCAAGTTTATACAGCCTCTATATGGAGAGAAAGACATCTGGTATGCATATCAGATTAAAACTTTTGTTGCACCGAGTTCCAAAGTACTTTCCCGCTGGTAGAATGCAAATTGACTGAAGGTTGATGGGTATCAATTTCAATATGTTAGTAATCCACAATGTGGACAGACCGTATGGCAATATATGCAAATAATCCATTACGAATTGCTGATAAGAAACAGACATGGGGTGATTACTTCACGAATGTAATCGATTGAGATTACGATTACTTCTGAATCTCGCGATTACGATTACGATTGCATTGAAAAAGTAATCAAGGTTACATTTATTTTGCTTCTTAGAACTTATCTTTGAAGGCATATTGGAAGACAATATAACGATTGCGATGAAAAGGCCTCATGAGACAACAACTTTTTTTTTAAATGATACGCCATGACGTCATATACTGTTTACGTCATAATGTACCTATTGGCCAACTTTATAGGTGATGCTTTCTCGCACCAAACGATATGCATTCTAGCCAGGGCCGTAACCAAACCTCCCCATTGGGTGGGGAGCGAGCTTGAGGGGGACAGAAAATTAATTCGTGATTTTGAAATGCAGGCCTCTCCCCCTCAAGAAAAAATATGCGTAATTTATAGAAATAGGCATTTCGGTGCCGGCCATTACCGCGCCACGACACACCAAGACATAAGCAATTTCGACTCCACGAAGTGTGCTACCAAAGAAAGACTTTGGCCGAAACTTTGTGTATGTGTCCATTGTCGATAACCGCACTGGATGAGCGCGACGAATAATCCTGTTCTCCCAATCTGAGCTCCACAGTACAAATATCAACCGGGGCACCCACTGATGAATGTGATGTGACCCGTTAAGAAATGACAATTTGTGTGTGCGTCTCACGAACGTTTTTCTTCTAATGTTCTTATAGTCTGCTACGTTTGGGTGACTGCAATATCTCTTGAACAAATAGCAGGCGAGAAGTCACGAATTAACAACATACAATAAATTAAAAACAACAACGGGCTCTACCATCTCTACCGGTTAATTTTACCATGGGGGCTGAGTGAGAACCAAAAATGAATAGTAATATATGCTGCAATTACCAATATCATAGACGAAATTCAGTCATGAACTTGATAAATTTGTCGCATTTTTGGCGCGACTTGAAAGCAAACACAGCGAGTCCCCATCATAACATTCGTAGCAAATTATTTTATTTTCGGGTAATAATGTCATGTAACAATGCAGATAACTATGTATATATTAGGAATAATATATACAAAGCGTAGATTAAATGTCTAGTATAATGTAGGCCTAACACATATACATTGCAGAAGAAGTAACTAAATGCTCAATGTTCTTTAGGACTGAAAATGCGAAAACTATTCCATTCGTTTTTTTGTAATGCATTTGAAAACATAATAACTGAAAGTAAGTTCGCATTCACAAAAATAGGACTTATTTGAATAATATCAAATTAAAGCGATCTGATTTCTACCAGCGTTGAGCAGATTTCTGCATGTGTATTAACCGCAGTCAAATATTCCATGTATGATCTCAGTTATTTTAATATTGGTACTGATAAGCGACATTTACAGAGGCACTACAGTTTTGCCATTTCTGTTAGCCCACTTAGCTTATAGTTCAAACGTACGAAACCAGAACCGAATTAACTTCGTGCCGTATACTATATGCATTCTGTTGAATGGATATAGCTGGTAGCTGTTACTTAGCTTTCGGGTATATGGATGGTATATGTCGAACTGAGGCCGTTTAAAATACAAACAACATAATTGTTATTATCTACGTCGTTGAATATTGTGAAGCTACATGGCAACTTATTCCGAGTGCAAGTATGCATCATTACTCTCAGACTGCTTGAAGCCCCGTTCGATTTTTTCACTTCCTCCTACGACGTGAGTGCTCCAGTTTAATAAACATATCACCCGAGCGACTGAACGAAAAATGAGACACTTTTATCAATCAACCGATTGCACTGATTGTGAAATTATGCTCATGGCAAAAAAGACTCCCTACATACGCCGCACCAGTAGACAATAAAGTATCTGAAAACGTTTTTAGGTAAGCAATGGCGGGAGATGTCCACGGAGAAGAAAGAACCGTACGTCCAACAGGCTGAAAAACTCAGACTCAAGCACATGGAGGAACATCCCGATTACAAGTACAGACCAAGGCGGAGAAAGGTATGCGAAAAAAAACTGCGTGTGTGAAATAGCGGAATGCGCGTGATATCTCATTTTGACCATACTGTGGCTAACCGAATACATGAACCGGAATTCAACGCCAATAGTATAGATTCGACGAAAAACTAGTGGAGATTCATAGTCAAATTAATCTATTTGCGGTAAATACATTCTAGGTATCCAAGAACCGATATTCTTTGAGGAAATATAACTATTTGACATGGTATTGACTGCTCTCAGCGCAGATTCAGTAGTGAACCTGACGCATCACATTTCCTTTCATCAACTTACCGTTTCAGTGTATTTAGTATATACTAATTGAACGAGTATAAGCGTACGATGGTAGTATGCCCCCTGATAAGGTGGTCAGTGTTTGATATGTAAATTAGGCAACCCATTTGTATCTGTATTCACGAACAACGCATGCGATCTATCACTTGTTGGTCCGAAACATATTTGCGGAAAGCTTGCACAATTTGATGAATGAGAACCGGCCTTGCTTTCTGAAGCTAATCCTTGCCGCCATTTGAGAATTTCCTAGATTGGTTTATTTCCTTTTCGTCCAATCTATACGCAGCTTAACCCGGTATTGCACGCGAAGGGAATTTGACAGTGTAATCCCATGCATCACCAATCGAAAGTAGGAATCAACCCGTTAATCGAGGACTTGTGTTAATGTTGAGATGTGATGTTTCATTATTTGATTTTCCTGATCCGACATGAGTACCGGTCTGGATGTAGTACTATAAATTTGGTACTCCAAATGAAATTTGTAGTAAAAGCGGTAATGATATTGCATCGCAGCCTGATCAGCTCTATAAACGAAAAATTCACGTGGCGCGATCTTTATCGTGACTATTTAAAACATGGAACGAGAGAAAAATATTTAATAATTTTAAAGCTATACCTTTTCACCCGCAATAAACGCTTCAATACCTCATATTCTGCCTTGCATTTCGTGAAAAAGCGTTTGTTCCGAACCGATGGACATTGAACAGTGGTCAGCTAACATAAACCTAACAACATCACTCGTTAGGGCAAAAGCAGGGGTGTCAAACTCAAATTGAATCGCGGGCCGCATCCAAGCCTTCAAATCGCTCGCGGGTCGGACCAGGCTACTGAAGCTAAAACGTTAAGTCGCGCCATTGCTTCTCACTAGAATACCTTATTATTAAGCATATTGAAATTCAAGAACAATGAAATTGGCAAATACGATGATTGCCCGCTTGAACAGCGGCGGTGCCGACGATACACGTTGGCATATTTCTATGCTCCTTTTGCTTCAGTCATAATATGGCATTAGTTCTATGTAGTGTGAAGTGTGTAGTGTGTAGTGCAGCGGTTCTCAACTTCGCTAACGGGCCGCATTTTTACACCAAATGACGCTTCGGGCCGCAAAACAATATCACCATGTATTTGTGGGCTACTATTAAATTTTGGCTACTGTAGCCTATTTACCAGTCTAATACGGGCATTTAGTACATTATTGATTATTCTAACGCATTAATGAACACTGGACAGCGTTCGTAAGTTTGCAGTTGCTGTTTTTTGTGAGAATATCTATCTTCCAGCGGCACAAGTAAAACCCTTCATGGAGCGAGCATTGCATTCGTTGCCAAGTCGGTACCCTTCCACCATAGAACCGAACTCTGTTTCAATGCGTGAGCGAGCAAGTATAAATTTACGGTAACTTTTTCGTTAACCAGGCTATTATTACTTGGAGCTCACAGTGAGATGAGAAGAAGTCAGGCGTTCGGGGTCATTTCTGAGTAAACCAATCAAACCCTTTCCTTCCATGGCTGAAGCCGTGCACCAATAGTTACAGAAGTAAGCTTTGTCCAGTTGATATCTTTCACTGGTCCCCTCCCCACGTTTGCCCTGTCAGCATTTCCTCTACAAATACGTCCAGTCTAATAGAACGCACATGGATAATCAGCTATGCAACGTGTGTGAAGTCGGTGGATTCGTCCAATGCTAGGCTAAAGTAGTCTACATGGCAACCTGTTTCAGAACATGCGATAAAATATCGACTGACATTGCTGTTACTCTTCTGGTGACGATTGAATCAGACAACCGTAGCTTCGAAATTTGTCAGGTGATGTTGGCCTTGCTGCCAAGTTCCGGAAACCTCGAATATTCGCACAGTGCGTTCAAGTTTTATTGTAGTCACGCCCAGGGCCGTAACAGCACTTCGTCAGCCCCCCCCAAAACGTCGGTCTTGGTCCCCCCATATGATGATAAAGTCAACTTATGGGGGCTTCGCCCCCCAGACCCCCCTCCGGCTGTACCCTGTTCACCGCTACTTATCGTCTGTATTGGGAGCCGTTTACTGAGTCAGCTTTTCCCGCCTGAGCGCGCGATGCGAGAAAAATTTCTATAATTCATGACTGAATCGGTCAATATGATCGGGAATTGTATATATATTGCCATCAATTTTTATCCTCTCTCTGCTCACGTAATCAGATTTACAGGTAGAGCTGAGTGAGGTGTGTTTGAAAAGGTAGGACCCCTCAATAATTAATAGACATCTTCGGGCGTATATCTGTTGGCAGGAACGAAACAGCACTTCGTCAGGCCCACAAAATAAACTTGGGTCTTGATGCGCTTCTATACGGTGATAAACCTCCCCCAATCACATTATTGTTCGCTTTTGCCACGAAATTAGTCGTACTATTTACCGAGCCAGCGCGAAGCGCGATAATTTTCGATCTTTCATGATAAAATCGGTCAATAAGATCAAGAATTGCATATATATTGCTATCAATCTCCTGTCCTCTCTGCTCACATAATCAGATTTACCTCCTGTCTGCTGTATCAAAATAGAATCGCCCAAACGTAGGCTACTAAACTAAAAGACGCACACGATTTCAAATTGGTATTTATTCACTGGCATATAATTTTTCCCTGCGGGATGGTATTTGTCTTGTGAGGTTCAGATTGCCAGCACAGGAACATTCGGCGCCAGTCATTTAGGCGCCTATGGACAATTAAACCTAGATGTATTTTGGATATATAACGAAGTTTTCGGTCAGTATATGGGCAGGCCTTTTCGGCCCAGATTTTCTAGCTGCCGATCGTTCTGGCACACTTCTTTGAGTCGCATGTTACATGGCCTAAAACTTTATACGCCTTGGTGCATCGTGGCGCGGTAATAGCCAACGCTGATATGCTCATTTCTATAAATGTTGCGTATTTTTTCTTGGGGAAAGAGTACCCCAAAATGAAGATATTTGGCAAGTTGAAATCGCCCCAGCGCGAAAAATTTTTGAAAAAGTTGCATAAATTTTGAAAAAATACTCCATAATTTATGCTAATTCGGGAAATAATTTTGGGCCCCCTTCGATCTCAGGCGCCCCCCAATTGGGGGGTTTGGGGTGCGGCAGTTACGGTCCTGGTCTCGCCTTTTCTAGCATATTCATGGGTTTAGCGATATTCCAAGCAATTTTGAACAATGCGTCCGTAACGTCGTCGGCAATTTTAACAATACATCGGAATACGGATTACTAGGCTTGACACCTAGCTAGCAACGTTTTCTCTAAGATCAGGCGATATGTATATTTCCAAAAGAAACTATCGTGGTATTTTAAGCTTCTGCTCTCCGTTACAACAACTGTTCTTCGACAAATATGACACATCGGTCTTCCATAACAATACCGTGCCAGTACAAATTGTGTTCATAATGAAACGTGTCGCGGGCCGCAAAATTATCGTCTGCGGGCCGCGGGTTGAGAACCCCTGGTGTAGTGTGTAGTGTGTACTGTGTAGTGGGATTAATACAATATATTCACCTGTAAATGGGGACGTTGGAATTTGGTTCATAATTGGTTAATTCTCGTCCGGGGACTTATTGGGTTAAAAGTGACACTGCTGTGTGACCATAGATATTTGAAATATTATTTGTAACTTATTTATTCTCCATGTACACTGCATGTGACGGTTCCGCGTTGGCGTGTTCGCTTATGTGAATAACTACTTTTGGTCCGTTTTTACATAAACCTCTGAACTCGGTGTGCACTTTTTGCCCTCTCGAAATTGGGTGTCAGTGTCGCCGACTTGTTCCTAGTGGCTACTAGAGTGGAACCACAACGGCGTAGTCTGGTCGTTATAATGGGGCCATGAACATGCTCAACGTCTGCAATATTCCGGGATTATTTGAAGGAAGTATATCTCTTGCACATCTCAACATTCGATACAAATGTTCTGGATGATGTATGATCTTTTTTCAATCTACTCAGAATTGCTTCGCGGGCCAGATGCGGCCCGCAGGCGTTATATTTGACACCCCTGGACTAGAGGATGTGTAGCTGGCTGCTCCGATCATTACATAATATTCACGCGACATATGATCTTTTAAACCGCCTTAGAATTCGTACTGATTTACCTAGAAAATACGGGTAGAGAAAAGCATTCCTATTGATTTGATATTAACAAGCGAAAGGTTTTACCTACACCCGATCTCAAAGTCATTAAAAGTTCATTATTATTATTTTTTCGCTACAGGAGCAAAAAGGACGCAAAGGAAAAGACGATGCATCAGCGGAAAAAGTAAATGAAGTAAACGACAGGTTAGATACCTCAATATTGGTTATCAAATATATGAACGACATAATGACAATTGGTTTAACATGCGTCCGCTGTTTAGCAATTCGAATGCGTCAACGACACCCACCTGCCTTTGATACACAGCTCAAATTAGCTTTCTATAAAATCATGAACATATCCGCTAAAATGACATAGATGCGCAACACTTTTCATCGGTGCTACTTTTCTACATAACCGTACGCAATATAGCCAACCTGAATGAATATATATAAAGTTAATCATCGTCACAGATCAATTTGCATGGCATACGGGCATACCATAATACTTTGCATAAAACTGAAATTAAATTGTGAGGCTAACGTCGTGCTACGACAATGGCGTGGTTCCACACCATACTGGTGTGTAAGATTAATACACCTTTTATCATTACCGCGCTTTATCCTTACCCTGGAAGTGAAATAGACGTGTTTTTTTTTAATTTCCACGATTGCATTGGGTGCATATCAATTCGGCGGCGCGTTCTGATTCGTTACTTCAAGTTTACACCCATACCAGTTGGTTTGAATGAGTCAAATGTATCCATACAATTGAGGCCTAATACATGGTGCGAGGCGGGGTCTGACGTGTACCACACTTGCGCTCCTTGTTTGGGGGGTACACAACATAACCAACTGGTATGCACATTTTAGCTTTCTGTTGCACCACAAAGCGCCTCAAACCCGATGTATGTCCCACACCATTGTCAAAATTGAGAGAATCCTCGTTTTCCGCTTGCGCTGTGGTGCCTTTACCACACGTGCTCCATATATCTGATTAATCTACCGAAACCACACACATCGAGATTCTCAACCCGTCAGCGTCACTAAAAGCAATACTTCTATTTCAGCAGTCTCTTCAGTCTACTCACTGACAAAAAGGACAAGAAGCTGAGCGCAAAAGAAGTCCTAGTCGGCGACGGAATCAACTCCATGTCTCCATATTTCGCCGCGGCGGGAACGAAAAGAACGGCGACCACCGACCTGAACAGGCGTTCATCGAAATCTCTGAAAGTCGACGATGACTTCGGTTACAGAGACAGTTATTACGGCATCACGTACCCGAGACCCGTTACCTCACGGTATAACGGAATCGTAAGGGACAGCGGAGCATCGGACCATTCGGCTTTGGATATTCTTTCGACGGCGCGACAAAAGAAATCCAACCAGGGACAGAGTTACCAGGCAGGATTCGACGGCTTGTCATACTCACCGTATCCGTTTGGCTATTCTAGCGATTACACCGGTTCCACTCATGATTACAGCAAGAACTACGCCGGGCTATCTGGGTCTGGAGCCTACGGCGGCTCGCTACATAACTATATAATGTCATCATCCACTCCTGACACAGTCCCGTCCGCTTATCACTCAGCATCCTACCACACTCCGACATCGGAATCGATCATACCCGGCGCGCACTCTGGGTTTTTAACCACACTATCCGCCCCTCAGCACGATTCCTATGACAGTACCGTAAACGGGAAAGTCCTCGGATACTCTTACGGCACACAAAATGGCGGATCGTCCGTTTCCGACTTACCGCCATCTTACGGGTCGGGTAGTTATCTCGGCGCTAGGGACATCACCGCATACAACAGTGACGCGTCACACACTGTACTGAAAAGTAGCAATACGATAAATGACAGTTATTCTAACAACGTCATACGCTCCCCAAGCCACGAAAGTGTGCAAAGCTCGTTTCGTTCCGGTCATTTCCAAAAATTGGGAGGCTTCCCCAATCCAGCAAACACGACTCGGAACGCGTCGGTATCGCCGACTGGGGCAGCTTTTGGCAGTGCAGACGGGTTTCCAAAGAATTCCACGTATTATCAAAATATCAACAAAGCGTCTAGCAACACGTACGGGTATTTGGACGGGGTTGCATCAACATCGAGTACCAGAGCAGTATCCACAACAGAATCAATACCTCAAGCTTCTCGTATCGAGAACTTTGACGATTGGAAGCAGCAGCGCAGTTCCGAATACTTACCAAGCACCGTCGTCGTGGCTACGAATCCAGCAGTAACGCATCCTTCGGTGATCGACAGCGGATACAGCAAAATGCCATCCACAATCCATTACGCGCGGAGCAGAGGCGGTAGCAGCGAACACGCTGCATCGATCTCGCTCGACCACAGCAATCAAACCTATTTCCACCCTCCCGCGAATTTAGATGTCACGCCGACCACGTCTGCCACATCTTACCGCCGCACCAACCAAAACGGCGCCTACGAGGGCTTCGGGTCAGACCAAGAGGCTTACAATCGCCAGCCGTTCACGACGAAATTGGAGGGTGAATCCGCCTACAGCGGCGATCAAATGCGTAAAATATACCCGGTTGATTCCCAGCGACCGCCCGATCAGAATGGAAGCTAGTCACCAAGCCAGCTGTTGAAAGTTGAAACGCGAACTTATTTATTCAAGAGAGACTTAAGAACTACGCGATAGTCAATAGTTCTTCAACGGAAGCACAAGCGTATTTGCATTGTTTGTACTACATTTTCCACTGTCTGCGATGAAATTGCTTCTCGTTTCGCAATAGATTCTGTTAATGAACTCATTGTTAGATGTTCCTAATCTGCGATTTTGAATATTCCATTTTTATTGGAATCTCTGAGCTTTTTATTGAGCCAATGCATACTCTTTTCCGAACAGCATAATATATGCATTTATAAGCAAATTACTAAAATTTGAATGTTTAATGTTTTGTACACTTGAATGAATTAGGTTTGTTTTTACTCACTGCCTATTGTATTTAGCATCGCTAAATTAATTTGAGAACTATAAATTCTTTTTTTAAAACTAAATTGTCGAGAATGCGATGAACTATGGAATGCATGGTAAACTTTCATTATGAGTAAATCAAAACGTCAGAGCTACCACCTGACGCAAATTGAGTGACCTTGCTACAGTCCTGATAACTGCAGTGTCTGGTAACCGGAATGCCACAGTGCCTTCTAATTAGATTTACTTTTAAAATTTTGTTCCTCTTTGTTATCGTTTCCGAGCAGCGGCTTGCTGGAATGATTTCGAGGTTCAAACATACCCGCGGGACTCAAATGAAAAATCAGCATGGCTGTCAGCAAATTTCCGTAGTTTGCTGAGGTGCGGATCAACGCTGTCCTTTTGACTACTTGGTGCTTTACAAATTTCAACTAAAGCACCGGTACCACGTAGTTTCTTTGCTGGTGTCGCGTAAGTGTTGTCCTGCAATTTCTATTATACTTTCCATTTCTTTTGTCTTTTTTTGTACGAGCGATAGTCTCGAAGAAAGCATACATTAAATACGCAGTGATGCATCCGTAAGATCCTTATATATGTGACGCGCAGAGTTATCAGTGAAAACGAGGATGTGCTTTAAGAGTTCAAAAACATGCTGAAGTTGTATTGAAGGAGAGCGGTGATACAGCATACAGTAAAAGTTCTGCATATATCGGACGCAGCGTAGACATAATGCTGGCTCAGTAGTGTGTTTCGACCTAATGGCAGATGCTTAGAATTAGCAGGGTATACTTCTATATTGATGCGTTTTGTATAGCGAAAAGTGCGACTGAGTTCCACGCAGCTTCAAATTGTTACACATAGGTATTTAGCCAGTATATGCTTCCATATGCCTACATACCCAATTTATCCGATTGTTTCCCGAAACGATTAACTACGAACTGTATACATCTACACTTATAAAACCCATCGATTTCGACAGATCCAAAGCTATCTGCTCGTTACACAACAATCTCTCGCTAATAAATACTGTATGGGAGACTTCAACAAATGTATGCAGTAAATGTATTTTATTTTGGAAAAAGAGCATTAGCGACAAAGTTTTCCAACTCGATTCGAAAGAAGCATAATGAATATTTTCATTTCCCACATTTTTCAAATCAAAAAGCTGATAAAGTTAGATTTCATACTGATATCAACACCAAAACACGTTCATATTCAGGCAAGCAGGCTGCAGGCCAGAACATAGCGAAGAAAAGAAGGTGGGATGATTATAAAGTATGATTTTTCCTTGAACAACTATTTTATTCGTGGTCTGTTCTCGAGCATTGTCGCATCAGATTAGATAAATCTGTCAGTTCACTGTTTCATTGTGATTAATTTTTCCGCCGTTTTTATGTCATGACGCAACACGATGGTAGGCGTCCCAATTGCAGCACGCTGTCATCAGTTGATCGTTTATGCGAAGAACTTCTTCATCAAGCTGCTCCATTCTTTTGTTCCATCTGTACGCCCTATCGTTTCCTATCAAGCAGTAGGCTACGAGCGGGCTCTAAGCGGAAAATATGCTTACACGCATATGGTCGTAAATATATCAAGTGTTTAATACTCGAGAGACTGTAGATTGAATCGACTTGCCAAGAAGCTGCATTCGATATCAGGAAATGAAGGATGCGCGGATCATATTTCCCGTCTAAAAGACTACGCTCGTCTATTTGAAGCAGCTCTATATTTCTTCGATACATGTATATGCTCATGCTCGCTCTAGGCAACCTTGCATTTTACCGGGTTTGCTCTTTCCACCAGAAATCCAGCGTACAATGCTCAGTCATGTTGATTCGCGGAAGCTCTATTCTGTAGGTTCACACAAGTACAGTCCAACTGTGCGTAGAGAATATTACTGCCGTTGTAATTCCTAAAAGTTAAGACGCCAAACAAAAAGTCAGTCTCGTTCTGGTGTAGCACAATTCAAGAATATATTTGGTGAGTCCGGAACTCGACGAGAAGTGTACTTTCTCCCGCACCGATTCCTCGGTATAACGACTGCGTACTTCTGCCCGTGTCACGGGTATACCTGCAGAGGTATATGATAAATATGTATATATATATATGTCAACCCGAATGTGAACATGTTCTGTTATGCGCAGAGTAAAACCGTCATATACTGGGACATTGCTTTGAATTGTGATAGCATACATCTTAAAAGGACCGTTGTTGCATTACAAAAGGAACATTTTGCTCCACGACGGTGTCTTGCCTCAGAAGTGCTATGTAAGCTCATTCGGAACATTAACTTAATCATAGGGCCTTAACAAATATCATGTCTTTTTAGAATAAATTTGGCATGCATCGAATTCCTCTCTACATAGTGATCAATTACTATTGATTCAATGCGAATTACAGGGTCAAAGACCCGAAATCGCCACCAAATCTCATTAAAATGGTATTGGTATCGGTCCAACGATTTGAATACCGCGATTGACAGTCAAAGTAATCCATTCGGTCAAATCAATATGTCTTAATCTCGAGTTTCATTTCTAAATGTTGGAAATTTCGAATTATGGACAGGAAGTCGCCGTGCTCTTTATAACGAATTCTCCTGCGCTCGAATATGTGATATATGAAATCTTAACGTTATCGTGATCTCGGCCGCACAAATGACCTCTTAGTTGGCCATGCTTCAGACTAAAACTATTACCCGCCAATTCCTGTTTGAAAGTTATTTTATTTTGGTGGGATACTCCAGTTGACACTGCTTCCTCAGGAATGAATTCTAAGCTTAATTCCAGCGAATGAACAAGGTATAACTCTTCTTCAATATACTCTATCCACTTAATTTATTATTTACTGAATATCTTGATCATAATTTATTGTTACTAGGTGTTGATGTGAACGCGTGCAAAAGCACAAAACTTCACAAAAGGAGATACAATCATTATTAGGGCCCGAAGAATCTGACAGGAGATACGAAGGATAAAATTAATCACGAATAATAACGGATGAATATTTGACAAATTACCCGCTCAGCTAGCTTCCAAATGTTAAACAGACTAATGGAAGTTAGATGAGCAATGCTTGAAAAATGAGCGCACCCATATCCCATATACTTTAACTCTGATCTGGACGAGGCTCATTGCTCAAGTTCAATCGCAACGAGAGAAGCATCGCCAATGAGCTGAGATTTATATTTACCAGCGTGATGTCGAAATGCGAACGAATGATTAAAAGACCATGTCAGAATTGTGCATGCATTTATGCATTCAGCATGAACGTGCTTGCGAGTCTAACGGGGGTGTGAGTTGAAACCAAAGATTGTGTTGTAGCTAGAGCACGCCATGGCTCACGTCCCATGAAAATTGGCCTTCTCCCCCTCAGACGGCGTGTATCTGGTAGCAACCACTGTTATACATAGAAGTATTTCAAACATGAGACAACTGATTCCGAATTGGACTCAAAAGTACAAATTCGAATGATCTTATTCCACCGGCGCGCATTCTTTATCTGTTTCCGCCGGCCCTCTCGCATGCGCAAGCCTGGGACTTTACACGACGAAACTTGGCGGTATCTTACGTCTGGAATAGGATACACCGGAAGAGTGTATAGCATCAAGTAACCGTCGTTTTATCTCATTGCCCAGTCAACTTTTCGTGACAATGAGGAATCTGCTGTAATAATTACCGATATCGAAACCCCGCATAGAAAATTACCATGCACTCCGGAATGAATATGGCTATCCTTGCACTTTCTTATTTGTAGCAGCAAGGATTTCTACGGAGTACAGCCCACGTAGCGTAACCTCCTGTGAGTACTCAATGTGGGTGCTGTTCGATAGGTGAGCGAAAACATCACACGCAACGCAGATATAGGTCGAAGCAAGACATATTCCTTTCTGCGTTGGTTTCTAGCGACGCTAACGGCCAACAAATTGAACATCAGTTACCGCTATACAGCTATTTCGATCACGAATGCAGACCGCGCGCATTATGCGACGATAGCACATTTGTTGTGTAATAAATTCATGCGTCTTTTCATGCATTTCGCCAATCAAGTTTCCGACTACAGACCAACCGAAGTATACTGATATCGATTGCTTGTAAGATATCTAAATTCAATATGTCGATAACGGGGAGAAATGAACTCGCATAAACTTAACGAAGACCGGAAGTGCCAACGCAATACACGCATAGCAGAGTCTTTATTTTCATCGAACCAAAATACATAAAAACAGACGGCAATAGTGGTGGTACAGAAATATGCATGCACATTGCACAGTATTCGGTATCAGACAGGAATGGTATATGCGACCGTGAAGGTCTACTATTATAGTCTGATCACACCAGCATCGAATACTGCAGAGGCGCAGTGGGTATGTGTTTCACTGCCAAGTCCAGCACTACATTTCTCAATTTGTTCCAAACTGTCATGACTGCATAACGAAATGCAGTATTACATGGTGACAAGCCTGTGTGCTGTAACCGAAGTATGATGCAGACGTGCATAACATAGAAAATTAGAAAATCCCTTGTTTTTCCACTTTCACCATATTGAATGGTTATGGGAGAGAGGAGAGAGAGAGAGAGAGAGAGAGAGAGAGAGAGAGAGAGAGAGAGAGAGAGAGAGAGAGAGAGAGAGAGAGAGAGAGAGAGAGAGAGAGAGAGAGAGAGAGAGAGAGAGAGAGAGAGAGATCGGAGGAAAGGTTTTCTACGTTATCATGGCCGCGCCGCCAATTTTATCTTCTAGTCCAGTGGTCTCGAACACGCGGTCCGCGACAGCATTTTCGAAATTTAAGTATTCGTCAATATATTCGACTGTCACACACCTTTTTTAGATTTGATAACCAGGAGTTCCCTCTAAAACTACTCGAAAAGCCTGAAATCTCATCAAATGTCACTACCCCATCACTTTCAAAATCTATCACGCGGAGGAAGATCAGCTTTATGTCACATTTCTAGTTCATGATGATAAAGCATGACCCGTTGACAATTGCGATTTGGACATTTGCACCACGGTTCGTAAAATTAGTTGAATTCGGACTGACCGGGTGATAAAATAGAAATGAGTAGCGTCAAACGATAAAATTAGAGCAAAGCCGTGACTTGGTACGAACACGGACGCAACAAACTATCAAACTGCCATTTTGCAAACCAACAAAAATGGAATATATTCTGGGCTAATTTATTCAACTGAAAAATGTTCATCGGGCTACACGCATTTTATGTGAATAGGCTTTTTGATTTTAATATAGGTACCATCAGAAATAGTGTTGAAAATGAACATGAGGTACGAGAAATCTTATTAAAGGCATAAGGGACACGATCGCAAGAAACACTGCTATAACTATGACACAATAATTAGTATATTCAAGCTGTTATTGATCTGTTCCAATCGAAAGTAAATCTAACGCTGAATTAATTTGACTTTGGCAATGACATGAACAGTAGCCTATACTTATCGGGACTATACCAGAAACCCAATTTAGGCTACACTATGCTCAAATGCTCTGATATCAGATCAATATTGGTAAATAAAATAAATAGATATAGTAATATAATATAAATAAAGACACGATTCTACCTATAATTGTTGCATGTCACATGTTCTCTAGCTGCAATATTATAACCCGACAGCTTTTACGATGCCAAGATGCATTTGTCTTCTCGCATGGTGTCTAGCGCACTATTTTGACAAATTATGCACAGCACACACAAAATAAAATAATTCAATTATTTAAAAATGTGATTTTTTTTGTGCCAAGCATGGATACTACAGCAGTAAATTACATTTTAACGATATTTGTGGAATGCCAGTCTGCATGGTCCCGTAAAATAAGGCATGTACTTGGAAATTATACATCGAATACCCCGATTATAATGACCAATGCTGCGGCCCGCGGCGTCATCAAAAACTAGGAAATTTGCCCGCAAGCACATTTGAGTTTGAGACCCCTGCTCTATGTTATTATGGAAGGCTCAGCGCCTAACGGCAAAGCCAGTCTTTCGCGAAGACAATGGGAAATATATACATTACGATCTTCTCATAGTAAGAGTAATGTTGCGGAAGCAAGTGTCTTGTGTGCCAACGATAACGAAATCGCTATCTCATCATGCGGTGTGTGTTATACATTCTTTTTTTTAATGAACTTTCCAGTTCAAACGAAACGGGCAAACTGCCAGCATCGCTATTATTAATTTGAAACTTGTGCAAAACTGTATCCGTTGGCATCGCCCATTGTCCTTAATTTGGGCTTGTCCAAGGTCGCTGTATAATAGACTAACTATCAGGGGCGGGCAACTTCTCCAGTTGGCGAGCCGGATATAGGAGAATGATGTACTTGGAGGGCCGGATTCCTGAATCGACACAGTAATCGCGTATTTATCTACCTATATACAACGAATGAATCCTATATAACAGGGCTGGGCAGAGCTGCTTCATGCGCGAGCCGCATATCAAAAGTCTTAACTTGAAAGAGTCACAACACAAAAATTAAAAAATATGGAATTATGACGTCACGATAAAACATAGGCTATCGCAGGGGTCACCAACCTTTTTGCAACCGAGGGCTACTTTTGAGTAATGATTGAAGCGGCGGGCTACTATTTACTCCCGCCGTTTACCCGTACCACACTGAATTTCCGCTTTGATATTCATAGCACTGGGCAGGACTGGACATCATGTTATCTGTTTCTATAGCAGTCAGTGGGATGCCTGGCATTGTATGATATCAGCTAGTGCGCTGTACTCTGATATATAACTTGACACTGCAATTCTGAGTGAGTGTTCCAGATGTGCATTGATTGAGCGTGTTTTGTGTTTGCTTTTGATGAAGTTCATGTCCGAAAAGGCTGATTCACAACGATAAGTTGAACCATAGACGCTTGCAACCTTCATAGCTGCTGCGCATACACCACTGTACTTTTCCGTATCAATAATATGCACCAAACGTTTGCTGGAGACTGAGGTGGGGGTCATTTTGCAGTGTTATAATTTCAATCTCCAACTGTTCAGCATCCAGAAATGACAAGATTTCATTATACCGGACAGCAGCAACGATTACAGAAAGTTATAAACACGGTATATTAAACTGCGTTGAGTGTAACAGAAACAAGCTGTGCAAAGAGATGCAATACGTAATGGGTATACATAATACATATATTGAAAATCTGCTAGTATACTTCACGGCTATCTGACTCCGAATAGTAATATTGTTTACTACTTTGGCATTGTCCTTGTCGTCGAGCTATCGTAACGGAACCCCCCAACATTTCAAGAAGACCGTGGACGGCATTCCGTCACGTCGCCTTTATAGGCACTGCGCCTTATCTTGAATTTCTGGTGATTCTATCACGTACATCTATATATTACTAATTGTAATTGATATTTTCAAGTGTTTATATATGTAAGTTACATGTTAGTGTGTTTTAAACAAGAATACCTGAATCAATCAATCTGTATATTTAAAAGCTCACTGGTAATAATCCGACGAACATTGGTAAATGCTGCTATTCCACCTGTTTTTAGAATGGGCTCGCGGGCTACTCATCTAGTCCTTGCGGGCTACCTGGTGCCCGCGGGCACCGGGTTGGTGACCCCTGGGCTATCGAATGAAGTTTAATATTGTAAGGTCATATGTTGCGTCTCCACGTGGGCTGTAAGGTGTTTGAAATCAGGCTGATAAGACGTCTAAGCAGCGCGGAGCAGTTCCTTCAAGTGCTGATGTGAATTAAAGGGTGATTTCTGTAACGGGTGAATAACGGCAAGTCACGTGTCGGGGGTTTCCCTGCACATGTTTGGCTGGTGTGTTTAAGAAACTTACTGTGTCCGGAGGACTATTTTCATTTCGTTATATTCTTTCGTTTATAGCGAGTTAAATATTGTTAATAGTTTCATTAAATTTTATAAATAGTTTAATGACTATCTTCTTGGACCAAAGAGCGACGTGTTAGCACCAAGACCGCTGAGACAGCTGATATTAATGTAGCATTCTACAACAGACTTCAATCAGCTAAAGTAACTGTTACAATTTCAGCTCGGTAATCCCAACGACATTTCCTTGGCCAAACTCTGCAGTTATTGCTAGTTTTTACAATACAAATGGAAGAGCCATATTCACCATTGCTTGCCCGGAAATGATTGTGACCTGCGTTGGTGCACTTAATTGCCAATCAAGTTCATTGTTGAACACAATGATTTGTCATTGATTGATGACCATACGCTCGACTCGAGAGTTCAAAACGCTGCGTAGTGCCACCTTCCGCTAAATTTTACAGGTATCGCGTAAACCATAGACAACACGCACTTTGGTAATACGCGATAAATGCATCAATTTATAAACTAGCAAAATGGCGAAACGCATGTGCGTGCATTGTGCAATGTGCATTGTGCAATCATTAATGAGCCGCAATCAAAGGCTGAAAGAGAACCAATCTTAAACATATACAACAACAACAGCAATGGGCACATTCGATGGGTCTATAATGGAAAAGCCAGCAAAATTTGATTTCATTTTCCGATCATGCTAAATATACAAATTACGTCACTAAAACCATACTTCACGGTGGCTACAGTTCCATCCCTGTTTTCCCATAGTCACGAACGAGTCGGTACTGCTGAAAAGATCCATAGAAAAAAGGGATTGTGCTATTTAATACAAGTAAAAACGGGTGTACGTTGCTACAAATTGGAAAATACATGATGTCAGGAATCGGATCTCTAACGGAAGAAAAATATAGCCTAACGAAAAACTGCAAAACTAAATGTGCGATGCAGCAGATGCTTTGTTATAATCGCGTAGTCGTCTCCTGGACCCGATCTCTTGCGCTTTTTGCTAATTTCCTGTGCCTGATAAATTCAGCCCACGCTAAAAACGAGAAAACTAATGAATTGGTGTGCCAAAGTGGTCAGACAGTGACTTACCGAACAAAATTGCGCCGGAAATAACGATAGCGATTTGAGTATAGATTTTGTCCTTAACACACATCACAGTGGTTAATGCGTACTGGATCCCGATCCCGATGGAGTAAAACACTTGGAAGATGCTAAATGCCACTGCTCTGTTCTCAACGAAGTGCAGTGTGTAGGCGGCTGTATCAGAGACAGTGATTTCATACATAATTCTTTAAACAAATTTCAAGGTACAATCCATCATGATAGCATATATAATCAGAGAGATTATTGATGTTCCAAAATCAGATTGATATTTGAAATTAAGTTATTTGTATAGTATTTGAATTAAAACATATTGATTCTGCGCAAGGTTAGCTATTTGCCTTACGTCAGGAGTGTCAACCTCAATTTTGGCGGCGCGCCGGATTCAAATCTTTTGTTCACTTGCTGGCCGGACGAAACAAATGATGCCATGGTTGATGCCATATTCTTACCTTTGTTTTTCAGTGGGATGTTTCATTTTCAAGCCTATATACGTATTTCATAATGGTATCGGATCACAGGCGGTCTATTCTCCCCACGGCTTTCTTCGCAAACAAGGGTAATGGCAAGAATAAAATGATTTACCGTTTGAACTCAGTTGCAAACCGCTAACATAATGGCTCTAACGTGTGGGTCAGCGATATTGTACTTTGGCATATTTATGCGCTCCCTTTGTCTCAAAGGTAACGCGACGTTGGTCCCGTGCATGTGTTGTAGTGAACATAAGAGTTTTAATGGTAACCACGGACACTTCGAATTTGGTTCATTTTTACTAAATCAACATTCGGGTTTACACAGATGAGATTTTGAGTCGAGTCATTAAAATACGTTATTGAACTGTCGCAATCAATCAAGAAAGTGGGAGATGCGGATTGCGGAAGTGCCGGGGATTATTGGCGTGGAAGTATTTCTTCATAGAAATCTGCACTTTCGATATAGGAATATGCATTTTTCATTTATTCAGCCTTTTTTTACGGGCTGGATGCGACCCGTATGTTTAAAAACTATGCCCTACGACATCGTAGATTTGAATCTTTTAATGGCACATGATAGGTAAGTAGGCCTATATCAGTCATAATCTGATATGACTGACTATATAGACCAGAGTCACTTGACTGTAATTGTTAAGTTTAAGTTG
The DNA here is from genome assembly GCF_051294905.1 of Botryllus schlosseri. NCBI lineage: Eukaryota > Metazoa > Chordata > Ascidiacea > Stolidobranchia > Styelidae > Botryllus > Botryllus schlosseri. Next base: position 16,674,298 of record NC_137245.1, on the reverse strand, counting down.
ACATGCCATGCCTATTAGTCCTTTAGCGACGTAAGATAGTATTGCAATGACAGCAACATAATATTGCTTACCAATGATATTCTGACGAAACACGCCATTAATTATCCCGAAACCTCCAAAAATAACAAGTATAACCCATTGATCTTCATCATTTGGAATCCAAAAGTAGCACATGCAGTACATGCCAATCTCTAATATGCAGGAGGCACCATACATGATGTATCTTTTGTTGCGGAAATGGAATTTGCCGTACAGGAGGGCAGAAGGCATGGCTAGCAAGCCAAACATCACTGTAAACAATCCCGTCTGAAGAGAGGAGCAATCAGCTAAGGTATAGTTGCAAACAATGTTATTCCCTCCAAGCTGTGCGTACTGAAAAATCTGTGCCGCGCACAAAAAAAAACTATCAGCAACCCCCAGAACGTTGGTCATGGCCTATCATATTGGGTTGATCAACCAAACTTCTTGGGGTTTCATCTCATAGACCCCTTTACTACAACGGGCTATTCCACCACTACTCAAGATCGCGAGTATCTATTATTGTTTTGGAAATTCAGTGTGAATTCGTTTTCCTATCGAAGTCAGAGAATATTCGTTGCGCGATCACAATTTTACATCATATTAAATTTTATGTACCAGGAGTAAGCTCTCAGGTGTTGTTAATCTCTCTAGCCTTTCGCCAAAGTATCATAATAATCTGCGGATATTGCATATGCGGAGCGTGCAATGTAAATTGAAAAAGAGCATACCAATTCCACTCCAACAATACACGAAGCATAGGCGCGGGTAACATCTGCAACCACGAAACCCAACATCATCCCGTAATGAAGCGTCGAAACGCTTAACATCAATGCTCTCGGCTTCATCAGGAATTTTCCAGTGTCTTTCAGAGTATTCCAGAGGTCTCCACCTTGCGTCGGTCGGCTCTGAAAAGCGAAAGGCCAGTGGCGGCTCGTCCTATAGGGCAACTGGGGCATTGCCCCACCTAAAATTCTGTTCAATAACAGTTCTTTACCATTTAGAGACGCACAGCAATCTATATATACCGAAATCACATCGAAAATCGTATTCTTCTTGTCCTTTCGCTTGTAAATGCCCATATATAGCGAGGTCTCTGCGAAAATCGAATTCTCTTCCGTGTTTTCGCTTTGCGAATGCCTAGCCGGGGCATGCCCCGGTAGCGCTCATAACAAGCTTTCACTGTCTATTCTCTTAAAGCCGCGCACAATAAAGAAACAGTGATTTACTCTCTCCTATTCATAAAATTACCGAGCAACCGGGGCAACATAGCCTAGTCGCCCTTAAGGTGTGATGTAACAATCGTATCTATATCTGAACTCCGTTACCGTCATATGCGTTTAGTCGACATTTGCTGGTGTAGGTCGATTTTGATGATGTTTCACACCATGATAATTCTTGAAACTTGATATGTCATGTCGTGATGGTGGTATTTAACACTGTCCCAAGTTTCAGGGTTTCTACTTAAAGTTTAGGGTAGTAATTCCGTTTCCGAAGTTGAGTGTGTGCTGACCGTCCTGTATCGCAAACAGATTTTACTCAGAAGCCGGTATTAGTATCCATTGATTTTGACGATGTTCCATACCGAGATCGGTCATGAGATTTGGTACGGTAAGTCTTAATGTTAGTATCGAACGCTGTACCAAGTTTCAAGTTTGTCACTGTACTGTGTTAGTGGTAATTTCGTTTCCTAAGTCGAGTGAGAGCTGACTCGTCATTTATCGCAAACATATTTTACGCAAAGCCGGTATTGGTATCCATTGATTTTAACGAAGCTCCTTACCTAGATCCGTCATGAGCTTTTGCATGGTATGTCTTGATTTTAGTATCGGACGCTATGCCTAGTCTCAAGGTTGACACTCAATGATTGGGGCAGCAATTTCGTTATCAAGGTCGAGTATGGTAGAGATGTACGCTGATCTGACACTTAGCCTACCTAACGCATTGCGGATTTCACGCAAAAGCCGGTGTATCTGTGTTAACGCTAACTGTGTTCCATACTGAGATAGGTGATGAGATGATGATATCATGAAACAGTTTACTAACATCCTCGGTTTGCATTCAAATATTTACTTTTATTTTATATTCTCCAATGTCAATTTCACCGTGAAATTGTGGCCTTCAGGCCATTTGCTTACAATTACAACCCCTGTCAAGCGCGATAGCTGTTTCGTTTTCGATGGCGGCTAAGAGCTGATCGCTTGATCAGCCTATTCCTCAGTAAATTTTACGCAAAATTCGATGTTGGTCTGTTCGTATTAATTTTGGCAGTGTGCCATACCGAAAACGGTCATGAGGCTACTTCTCGATGATTTCATGTAACAGTGTACAGTGGTGGCCCTACGAACGGGGGGGGCCTGGGCGAGACTTACCGGGGGGGCCCCCTATAAGTATCTAACCGTAACTTCTGGGGGGCTTCGCCCCCCAGACCCCCCTTTCCCATCTGTTATTATTATCTGTCTTTCGTCGCGCCAAAGGTTTGGCCAGGTGCTGGATTCGGCCATGTCTATTATTGCATGTGTGCAAGGATTATTGCATGTGTGCAAGTAATTCTACCGCATGCAGAGATGTGATGATTATTGGGATATGGGGCTTTTCTAACTAATGCAGAGATTTGATGATGATTGACACATCATATTCTTGCTTGGTACACGGATTTCCATGTATATTCGTTATTATTCTTGAAAAAACCGCATATTCCGAATAGGGGGGGCCCTTCGACCAGGGGGGGGGGCCCGGGCGACCGCCCACCTCGCCCACCCCAAAAGCCACCACTGACAGTGTACCAAGTTTTCGGCTTTCATCCACGTATTTATTCGGTAATGTATTTTCCAAAGGCGATTTTGCAGCAGACACATAGACACTATAGACCGTAAGCCGTATGTGTCGTGTGACAGTCTCCAGCCTCAAGGCCAAAATCTCCTATGCTGTACCGGGACCGAATTTCCGAGGCTGCTATCCGTAGTTCTTCAGAATTATGTTTTGGATTCAATGTGAAATGTCCAATCTATGAGATAACAATTGCGTATGTGTCCGAACTCGCTGACCTTTCCAGTTAGGCTTACGCAATCTCTCGAGTTATAGTCATTTCCATTGCTGCAGATAATTAGTCAGGTATAGTGCGAACATGAACCGTGTCGAATCTTTGTTCCGTACGCCGTTTACGCAGTTACCACACTTCAAGTCACAGCTCACCGGCAGACCTCTCGCGGCACATACGTTAAAATCACTGTTGTCGGGAAGTTCGTGTTACCGTAGTCTGTACCAACAAGTTACTTGTTTACGTTGGAAAACGCCATTGTGACGTCATCTTGATAAAAAGTCGCTTGCAGCCCTTGCCCCACAACCCGATATTGTCACGAGCCTCCACTGCGAAAGGCACATGTCGGATTACATTGTACTATTGAACGTATACGATATAATACCATAGCATCGCGGTATTGTTTGTAATTTAAAAAGTATTGCATGGTAAATACATTGGTGGAAAATAGGCGTGTTTACCAGTTATTAAGCATAGCGTGTCATGGTGCGAAACAGGCAACTGTCCCTTTTAGATTCCAAATTATGTTACTTTCACGCCAATTCGAAAGAGCCATACTGATCCTAAACTTTCATTTATCGAGACAACCGATTTCGAATCGTTGGGCGGGGCCGTACACAATTCCATTTGTGTGCCTTGGAGTCGACTTTTATCAAAATACAGCAACCAAAACTCTGTCAACAAAAGGAGTTCGTGTACCACCTAAAAATAGTACATAGAATGCTCTCTCATTCGAAATTTCATGCTGGTGACGTCATATTTTGTGATACGATTGTTGATATACAATGTTCTTTCCAATTCTCTACTAGTTGCTGGCGATTACCCCTGACGAGTGTCAGCCGAAAATATTCGGGTTCATTTCAATATGCATATACTATTCAATTGTATGTTGAAGTTCTGTACCTCCAAGAAGCTCTTAAAATTTTCGATTGTAATTTCCAAAGAGCCATACTTCGTTTCAACTGTTACGTAAAAAATCGACGATGACGTCATTGAGGCACGAGATCGAAGTTAACTACATGGGTGGGATTCGTCGTGTGTGCCATATTTTCTGCGTGATGCACTGGTGTGATGTTATAACGGAAGCACTAATCAAGCTGGTTGCGTTATATTTGAGCATCCGACACAATGGAAAACGACGGTTGAGGATGTGACACTTTTACCCGCTCTACAGGGCTCGGGAACCTTTTGCAAGCTACATTTTTCTTTCTGTAGGAACCAGCACGTGATGGCAATTAAACATTTTGAACCAAAACCAACAATTATAGACAACAGTCAACGTGCCAATTATCCCCATATTCTTCAGATACGCGACCTTCTAACCAAGCAATTCGTGCAGCACGTGCGAAGGTAGCCATATCCCAATTGTTCTTCGGACAGTGACGCACTGTAATTGCCCCCCACCCCAAAAAAAACTTTAGAGGCGGATACCATTGTTAACCGATATGATTTCGTTAACTTGACCACTCTATTCTCAAATTCTTCGGCGGTATCATAACGTTGCGCTGCAAACCTTTCAGTTTACCGCCGTCGCGAGCAAGCTACCTAACAATCGGAGTTTTGGATGACTATATTTTCAAGTTGAATTTGTAATTAGGAATGTCATTTCAAAGGGAGTCCATTTCTCGCCTATAACCAGGACGACAATGTGGATTTGAGAACTGCACTGTCACAAAAGCGTCGTCAAGTACGCTTTTCCCTCTGATTACTCAACGCATCGTGCCATCTAAGAGTTATAGGCGTGCTGTGTTGGGTTTTGCTACTTGCATGGTTGCTTGCGCGATAGCCGCTTTTATTTTGCAACAAAAAAATTTTTGTATCGAGCTCGACGGATTAGATTTAAAAGATGAATATCCCGAACAAATGAAGATATTTTCACCATTATAGAAAAAATATAATATTTAGACCGGTAAATCAGCAATTTTATCAGCCGGCAATATTTGACATAATGAAAAGAGGGGTTTCAAGCACCTAAAACTCCCGAATATGCCACTTTTGATCCTACAAAAAATTGTCTCAGCTCGCACAAGCGTAACCATTCCAATCGTGAAATGAAAATTTACAAAATAAAGTCAGGTAATAATTATTAAATAAGCTGTGAATTCAGTGGAAATTTAGGAATTCTTCCAATAGCCATACCATATCATCATAACAGCCATGGGTTTACGACCCCTGACATATACCATCACTTGTGCCTTCTTGGTGTGCACGGCACGTGAAATCAGAACCGATTGCACTTCTGCACTACATATTAATAAAAATGGGTGTATTCGACTCGTTTTCACCAATTGTAGTGGGTGTGAAAGCACAATGTAACCTAAAAAAGGCTTTACGTCATTTGTACCCTAAGCTATGGTGACAATCGGCGAAATAAACGAATTTAGGTTACAGTGTCTATTCCAACTCACATGTTCCCGTTTGGTATCTTGCTGAGAGGTGGTCGACACGTGGGAAAGTGTGTCCTCATCGCTATTCTGGCTATCCTCTTGAGATTTCCCACTATTTTCATTATCAACATATCCCGAATTGTTTATGCCGCAATCCCCGTTACCGTTTTGCTTATCGCCTGTCCATTTTCCTTCGCCGTTATCGTTAATCACCGCCAACTTCCGTGAATATCGTCCCAAACCAGGATAGACGAAGACGTGAGCGAACAGAGCGATCAGATTGAGTGCGACAGTCACCGCCACCAGAACGTACACGCTTGTCCTGTCTGGCGGTTGGTACTGGTCGAGATTGTCTTCAACCACGCTCGGGTCTTGACAATCGTTTACTCCGCAGAATTCGTAAGGGTTCTTGAATCCGAAGGTTGCATTGTCGAGTGGCGTTTCGCGGGTGGGCTGGCTCTGTGGCGTGCTGTCACTCGCCGTGTAGCCGTACAGGGTGGCGTAAGCTATTAGGTTTCCAGTGATCTGATAAAGAAAATTCGATAACTATCGCAGTGCCGAAACGCAGTCTGGGATAATAGGTGCGTGCAAAAATGAATTTCAACAGCGCAATGATGGCGATTTAATTTAGAATGCTGCATTGTTCTACAGTTCTACGGTATATAGTTGATAGTTTTGACCTCATATCTCAATATCTTCCACTCATCTGAGTTTGAAGATACGTCGCAGCTAATTACATGGAGATAAATTTATACGTAGAACCGTGCTGAGGCAGTTACTGAGTCTCCACCAGACGTTTTAAATGATTTGATTTTGGTAAATCTGTTCACCTTGTCGAAAAGGCAAGTGAAGCCTAGGTTATAGATCAATAAATGTCGTGGTAATTTATTAAAGTCTTATTTACAGTGTCAATTTGAGAAATGTCACTGTCATCATGAACGGACTACAATCATGTTGACTTACGATCGAGACTAATTGTAGACACGGCTGCCAATACATAAATTATCAACAACGGGGTCACCTCCCTGTATGCAATGACAATGCTGGTTCACCATCCCAACAGTGAATGAATCGAACTAATCAACAGCGAATAGACGTAAATGATGGGTTACACGGGTTCGGGAAAATAGCGGGTATCACAATAATGAGGCATTCAAAAAAGCAATGTAATAACTACATGGCTTGAATTAGGGCTTGAATCAAATTTCGGTTATGCTATGCTGTCGGGTTACAGCTTGCGTTATTTTGCAAGGGTCACTATCATGACTAGAGGTCGACCGATTATCGACCTGTCCGATTATCGAGGACGATATTTTAAACTTTCCCGACTATCGATATCGGCCTATGAATGCCGATATCGTAGCCGATATTTTATATATCAAAAAAATTCCAAAAAATTGGAAATTCAATGCTCCGTGTTCTCAATCTCAAGAAATCGACGATGCAAAGGGCGATACGTTATAGAGTTATACACTTGCAGGACGAGTTTAGCGTGGTGAGCATGCAGAGAAACTATGCTGCCTGCATTACAATCTACCTCTAATGGACGGATCTGCAGTTCTATATGACGTTTTGCTTTTTGGGTTATTCCAAATTTCAATGAATGTGCACAATTAGGAAATAACTCTTTTTGATTTCGGTTTTCTCGTTTGTTGTTCAGCTTTCTGTGACATGTACAAATGCCATCTTGTCTAACATAAAATATTTTTGGCGAAATGGTTTTCTGCTCATTCCATATTAATATCGGCTGATAATATCGGTTATCGGACTTGTGAGTGTGTTGATAATAATCGGTATCGGTATCGGCCTGCAAAAATCATATCGGTCGACCTCTATAATCATGACACTCTATATTTAGAATAACTCGCCATTTTAAATGCTTCCTTGTTATGGCACTCGCTGTTTTTACATTGGATAGGCGTCGTTATTACTACTACTATAGGGTTACCATATTTTTGTGAAGCAAATTCCGTACACTCTTTAGCGCCCACTAGCGGATTTAAAAATGAGATGACACATTGTCTGTCAATATGACGTCACACTAGCAAAGCATTGCCCATCGACTGTATACAGAAGTGGTAATGGTACGCGAAGGTGTTCCAGGTGGTACGCGAGAAGATTCTGTTTTTTTCGACCGAAGGGAGTTATTAGTTCAAGGGTTTATTCTGAGTTTTTCAAGCCGCCGTCGTCGTGGTAAGGTCGTCGTTGTTGGTATAGTGGCTATTCCACCAGTGACGGTTTACGTCAGAGATCTAGTCGTAAATTGCGATTCTTACCTAACCAAATTCCGTTTTAATATATTTGACCACAAGAATTTCAAATGGATCCACTACAGAAATCATATACTGCGCCCTAAAATGCACCTCAACACGGTGGAAACATTTTGACCGCCTTCAGCGTGCTTATCTTATGTAGATGGTACGCGAGCACTGCATAAAACCTCGAAATGGAACTTGGGAGAAAAAAGGTTGGGAACCACGAACCACTGGTATACGGGAATGCATTGGAACATAGGGCATTAATTAGGCCATCTGTAATGTGGGTTACTGTGATTGCTACTTGCTAGGGTCTGCAATAGATTTCTCCACAGTCCGGATGAAATTGTCTGACGGGCCGTGTCTGGCCTGTCGGGATTGTGTTTGACAGCCCTGCTATTCCGTTGGGTCGGTGCAGCTATCTGGTTATGTGTTTTAATCAGGTCCGAAACAACATTTTTCTACCCCCTTCCGCCGAATAAAAAAACACTGATCTTGGGCCCACCATAGGGTAGTCGATGTAACTTCTCGGGCACTTAGAATATGCATCTGGTTGTTAAATTTTTTGAATGACTTCTGTCAATATTATTGATTTTTCCATACATTAGGCTACTATAAAATGCACCAGCAGGTATAGCATATCCGGTGATTTCCAACTTTTTTATGGTCGCGTCCGCATTTCCAACTTCAGAATGTTCCGTGGACTAGCTCCAAACTTGATAAGCTGATTACTAAAAAATCAGCTTGCCCAAACTTTCGGCATAGGAAGCTGATTATACGTTCAACATCATCGCGATCCCCAGATAAAGGAAAACGACCTCAACTCAGACAGCTCACTGTCTGTGGCCTTAACCAACTCTAGTAATATACCGTTTGCGATTACAATCAGACTTATTTCAGTAAACGGTGGTTATTTATATTTATTTTGATTGCAAATTTGGCGAGGGTGTTGCCAGGTGCCCATACTAATATCAATATACGTTGCATTAATTCGCGCGCGGCGCGAAGAAACAATCTTAAATAGCATAAATCTGCTTGAAAATAATATTGTTTATGTTGATTTACGAAAAAAGTTTAAGCCTACCTCAAACCTTCAAAATTCCGGACATTTAGGCATATTTTAGAAATTCCTCCCGGAAGCAGATTTTTCAGTGAAATTCCGGACATGTCCGGGAAATTCCGGACGTATGGCAACCCTATACTACTACTACTACTATACTGTAATTTTTTTTGTTTAACCGGGTTATACTGTCACTTGACCAACCGAAAAGATTACTCGTTTAATAGCCAAGATCAAAAGCATTGGAAGTTGGCTTCTAAATTGAGATGTCACCATCATCATCATCATTGGTTTATTAGCAATTTTATCAGTTCAATACACCACAAAAAATGCGATACAATGAAAAGACAGGAAGATGTCGAAGCGACAAGGAGCAGTCTATGGAATCTGACACCCACCTTGGCCTAGGCGATGTAAAGAGGAGGCATGCACACTGAATGAAAGTAAAGAAGATAGTATAGAAAAAAGAAAGCGACAATAAATAGGGCGGGGATTTCTCTACAAAGCTATAGTAACTAGAATTATTCTATAACACGAAGCCCTGACGTTGAAAGAGCCGATATTCTTTTGCGATAAGGTAATTCAAAGTTTGAACTGTTGGGATGATCAAGCGCCTACTTTGTATACCTTTGTGACTTATGCTTCATTGTTACTACACGCAAGGGGTGCTCAAAGGGCAAAATCCCAATGGTTACGCGCTCTTGTGAATCATGTTCATTTGTCTGCGTGTCATGATATGCCAAACACTGTAACCTTATCTCTAACTCCTGTCCTATACGTATCGGCCGTAATACCGCAATGGTAGGTCGCCAAGTTATATGTCATGGCTACTCAGTTATTTTAGCGAAGGCCCAGCAGTTGCAAGAATTGCTTAGATTCGGTATCGCTCTCATGGTGGGTGTCTGATTCCAAAGACTACTCGAAGGCGTTTCTACACCTTCCTATCTCTCTATTGTACCGCATTTTTGTGGTGTATTGAACTGACAAAATTTGCTAATAAACCTAACGAAATGACAGAATTTACAGTCTAACAAATGTAATATACGGTATAACTATATACGACAGTAGTTCTCAACCTTTTGGTCTTTGCGGACCCTTTTGGACTGTCACGGACCCCCGCGGACCCTTTAAGTTTTAGTTTGAATTTAGCTCAAATCTCGCAATTTTCATCTGTCTTATGCAAATAATAGCTGTAGGCTACTGATAAACAGCAACAAAATGACTTTTCTTGAAAATAACATTATACTGTATTTTGGATGCTGAGCGAGAAAGTTGACCTTTTTTTAGTCAACCGACCACGAAGTGGGAGAAATTTACCATTTTTTCAAGATTTTTCTCCGGTATCCTAAGTTTGAAAATTTTGAAAAAGTGTCCCCCTTCCCCGATTCTAAAATATGGTGACCCTAGCCAGCGTAACGCTTCTGACAACACGATTGGACCTGTTCGCAACAAAAATGGAACCAAAATTGAAAAACCTATTTTTAATGAACATACAACATCAAGCCTGGTCATTTTTATGTAGCAGCTCATCTTGAAGTTATTATGGAAGGAAATGTTATGTAGGCTATATTACAGGAGAAAATGAATTTTTGTTAACATTTCGAAGTCACCACGATTGACTCCGCTAATCCAACTTTTTATTTTTTCACAATCCCCTATACAAAACATCTCTAAACAGCAAAATGTTTATATCAGTATGCTATTGGCACTTTAGCAATCAAAATGAGTCTGCACAGTAGGATATTTCATCTCAGACAGCCATTCTGTTGATGTGAGTTCAGGAGTTTTACTATACTACTGAAGCAAGACTGCCTCGTAATTTCCCAAATTAAAATAAATACCAATCAGGCTATCAACTATTTTGTGAATTTATAGGCTTCGTGGATCCCCTGAAAATGGGATTCGCCGACTCCTAGGGTTGAGAACCACTGATATACGAAATCCGGTAATGCAGGATTAGCAATAAGCGAAACCTATTTATTGTTCTGTCTGTCACAGCTAGTGGGGGCTTGCATTTTAAATTTCTTGCTAGTTATCTAAATCCTGGTTCAAAGTAGCGAGAACGCTTTCACTGGCCATACAGATGTGAAATCTACTCTTTATAAAATCCATGTCTAAACCGCTGACTCGCAGCTGCAGATCAAGGGTAATGGATTTGGATTTGTTAAAACTCTGATACAGATCTGCAAAAGAAAGGCGTTGAATTTTCTCCGCTATTCCCACCGCGATGCTCTCCAACATAGCGTAAAATCTACTTTGATAGTAATCCCTGTAGTATCGCTCATCCTTCTTGTCAGAGTGTCTGGCAGTGCTCGCCGCTACCTCCAACACCAACAGGGTGTAGGCTGGAACAAACGCAGCGCGGCCGACACCGCCTATTACAGCCCCCACCACGAGTATCGAAAGTTCTGGAACAAAACACAAGATCGCTATAACGAATCAGAGTGTTGTCCAGTATAACCCGAGCTCACCTTGAGATAAGTTAGACAGGCAGTAAATGAGTATGGATATGTCACAGATGGCGAGAGTGCCGTTTGCCCCCGCCAGCTTTATCAACATCGGGCTGCAAAATAGGCCGAAGAAAACCGAGAATATGTAGCCCGACGACAGCGCTATTGCCCCTGAAAACACATAACGCCGCTCTCAGACCGACAGTCAATTATATGCTGACGGATCAGTTTGTGGAAAAATGAGTAGATCGGAGGTTCTTAGCCGGAAGTCCTCGAAGCATTTTCAGGGGGTCCACGAAACTTCTAAATTTGTAAAATGATTGATCACCTAATTTGTAATTATTTTTTAAATTAGGGAAAGCATGAGCCAGTTTCGCTTCATAATTGCTACAACTTCAGGACTCACATCATTAAGATCGTCGTCCGAGATCAAATTTCCTACTGTGCAAACTCATTTTAATCGGCAAATTGCCAATAGCCTTACTGATACTAACATTCTGCTGTTTAGAGACGTTATTTGGGTCGTTTGAAATAGAAATTCCTGAATTTTTTCCGAATCTGTCTCGACGATGGGATTGCAACCTCGCCACGAAATCCATTTTCTCCTGACATATACATAATCACTATCTTCGGAATAATTTCAAGATGAGATGCTGGAAGAAAAGGACTAGGCTTCACGTTATATGCTCATTAAAAACGCTGTTTCTCAATGTTGGTGCCAAATATGTTGCGATCACACCAAAAGGTATCGTCGGGAGCGTTACGCGTTCATATTACCTTCGCCACCACCTATCTGTGTGGAAATATTTTCGGAACTCGTTCATATCAAATCGAAAACACGGATTTTCAAGACAATAAATACAGCAAAAAATCTACATTTTGTGGCCGTTTCTCACTAGTCTAAAATTAATATTTGCACAGGACAGATGACGGTTGCACGATAATTGAGCTAATTTTGAACGAAAACTGGAGGGGGTCCGCGGGGGTAGGTGATGGTCCAAAAGGGGTTCGCGAAGACAAAAAGGTTGAGAACCACTGGAGTAGAAGAAAAGCTAACATGCTAATTCCGGTCGGTAATCTTTTTTTCTCGGTAAAACACGATGGTGTTGTACAATCGAAGCAGATGTATTTAGCACAGCCAAGTCTCAAATTATACTTTCGTCAAAAAAGATTGGAAACGTTTATGACCCCCCAAGTCGAAGATTTCGAATGTGAACTTTGCCATAAGCACAGACACAGAAGACAGTAGTTTACTAACCAGTCGATCGGTTGATACGCGCCACCGTTCAGGTGTGTACAGCAAATACTCTTCTACCACGTCAGAAATGCCGATAAGCAACTACATTCTAGTATCAAAAGACTAAAGATATTTTGCGCTTCTTATGATTCCCAATGGTTAATTATAATAATTTACGAATATACTATAATTCGGGGCTCTTCTAACTCAGACACTAAGATTTTATGCAAAAACATTTTACACACACCACATCATTTGGAAAAAAATTGTGTATATTCACACCCAAGATGTGGAACCTACACCTCAGAATTCAGAAACACCGTTCTCGGGGTGTCGATCGAATATTTTGCCGGAGTTGTTATCGACACAACAGCATTTCCTTTTTCGAGTATTTCAATTAAATGATTGCACACCTTGAGCCTATGTATATATATGCAATTGCTCTAGTATAGTTATTTTGGTTACTTTGCAGAAGAGGCGGTTATGATTGATTCCTGGTGTAAAGAATTGTTGTAACTCCCACCTCCTTACGTGCCTACGTTTCTTCGTACTCCATTTGTCATTGGTCTAATTTGTCCAACATCATTTGGATTAAAATGTTTTATTTATATAACGGTACAATTTCGAGATATTTTCTGTTTTCGTTTATCAACATTTTGGGTGGAATGCACTCTCTTTTCGCTAAAAGTGCAGGTCACTTTTGAAACTTATATCTGCGTTTAAAGTTGAGATCGTTCACGGGTTGTATTAGATAGACACCGAGCATACGGTCGCATAAGAACTTGCAGTAAAGGAATACACATATAGTCATTCATTGAATATCGTTTGGCGATGCGTTTTCTGTCTCATTGTGCTCCACATTTACTACCTTTGCTATCCTCGACATTGATGCTTGTCTGCACAGTCTGCAGCGCGGCCACAGTTGTGTTGCAAGTGACAATTCCCAATACCATCCACAGGAAAAGAAGCCTCAGCTTCCGTCTAATTGCCGCATTGGTTGCCTCAACCTCGACACCGTCCATCCTAAATCCATCAACGGTAGGTTGCAAAGCTGCCAGGCAAGCGAAACACTTATATACACGGAGTTTTCGCTAGAACTTGTAAATCATTAACCACCGCTATTGATGCTGATTTCCAAGTGAAGACGAATGTATGGATCCATCCATATGATCCTCAAGAGGGCTGCATCTGTACACTGTACACTTGTAAAGCCTTCCTTTCATATCGCTGACCACAAATAAATCAATCAAGGCTTAACGCGGTGTACCGATGTCATTCATAGGTATACGATGCGGGTTTTGTGTCAAGTCTGGCTTGCTCAACCGCTTGGTGACGATGCGGTATTTTAAAGATTTGACATGAAGTGAAGATTTATTTGGGCGTATTTGGCCAAGTTGACAATTATTTATTGTTAATTTTCAAGTTCAAACAATTAAGATGCACTATATACTCAACTCAAATATTACATAACGGTATACGAAAATCAAATAGAAATTCAATAATAAGATCTTTAACTTGTTGAATTAAACGGAAAATTTATTAGGCCAACTCATGCATAGATCAGAAGCTATATTGCGTACTTGTTTCGATGTCTTCGTAGCCTGATAAGGATGCGAAAACACAGGACTAAATCAATAGTATAATAGTTCGCCACAACCACGGATAAGTCCTTGAAAAGCACAGATTTTGGTGTGAGGTGTGATGCCATTCGATTTGATGTTGATTAATTATGGAATTCAATTTAATTCAACGTGATAATAGGAAATAAAGGTCTCTGCGGTGTGATACTGGACTAATAGAGCTGGCAGATAAATCCGCAATGATGTGCTAAGTGCAAGCATAATTGCTCCGAAGAACATATTCTGACGACGCTATATTTACCCCGTATCTTCTATGATGATCTGTCACATCTGTCCTGGTCAGTCTATTCTACTATAGTTCTACAGTAGCTCATCAAGATGTCGCAATATGATTTCTCTCCGTAGAAGCTTCGTGATTCGCAGAGATTCGCTCCCGTTCGACTCACTATTTCGTCAAATGATCCTCACGTATCATGAAAAATATTTATTTCGATCCGACTGACTGCATGTTAAATAATGCACTATAATTGACCTGGAAATTGCACTATGAATTATTTTCTCAACTCAACCGAACATAGAATGACATTTCCACGTATCAGACACAGTGAATACTACATCAAGAAGAAAACACGGGCAGGGCTACGATAAAAAGTCTCGCAATGTGAAGATTATGCAATGTGAATATAAACGGCGGGCAAGATATAAAATTTATAAGATGCCGTGCAGTCATAATCTTGTCTTCATTTCTAGACTTGCTTTAGTTCGTTGACGGGCTAACTTCCTGTGTCTGATGACTTCCGCCAGAGCTGGGAATAAAAAGGCTAAAGGCAAACCCCGATTTCGCTATTGAAGGTGCGATCTTACCAAATAATATAGAGCCCGCAAGAAGAACCCCGACTTGCGTGAAAATCTTTTCCCTGACGCACATTACCGTTGCCAAGCCATATTGCACTCCGATGCCACCGGTGAAGAATACTTGAAACATGCTGAGCGCGATAGCTCGGTTTTCGGGAAAGTGCAAGTTGTATGCGGCTATAAACGAACAAACAACAGAGGGTGTTCGCACTGTTCAATGACTAAAACGATGCGCAAATACTAATGATGCAATGCCTCGGTGACATTGCAGAATTGGCCCCTTGCCATAAAATGTCTAATATTTTCCCTGTTCATGTTAAATTCGAATCAATTTCAATCGAGTTTATTTATTTATAGATTTGGATTTAAACTTGGAAGCGAGTCTCTAATTCTAAATGGGATTCTAATATAGAAATTTCGAGCTCACTCGTTTCTACTCATAGTTTGACGACCACACAATAAAAAGTGGGGTGGTATGACTGAATGCGGATGCCATACCAGCCAGTTATTAGACAATTATTGAATATATTGCAGCACTTTACTATTCACTGCTTCTAGATTTTTTCTGTGCTCAATACTATCCTACAGGAAGTACATAAATAATTGTGGTTATAACGCGCCGACACCTACGTGATTTTCGAAACGTAAAAAAAAGTTTTCTTACCGATTATATTCTGACGAAATATACCATTCACCATTCCGAAACCGGCAAACATGAGAAGTAGGACCCACCGATCTTCCGCATTTGGAATCCAGAAGTAACACAAGAAATATATGGCTAACTCCAATGCACAAGACGCGGCGTACATGATGTATCGCTTGTGAGAGAAATGTAGTTTGCCATAGAGAAGAGCTGACGGCATCGCCAGCACGCCAAACATGACAGCGAATAATCCAGTCTGCAAAATATGACATGTACTCGGTAACCTATACGATCGCATGCAATCTGACTAGGTACCAAAGGCTAGAGCAGGGGTCTCAAACTCATTTAGTTTGTGGGCTGATTTCCAAAATGGGAAGGCGCCGCGATCCGGAATAGCGGTGCTGAATGTCGTGCCACGATGACTGCATTTGACGGGATTAAAATGTTGGACTGAAAGTTATTGGAATTCAGCAAGATGTTGTATTCATTACTATTGGTTTACATCGCGCGTAGCGGGAAAAATCATAGTTATTGAAGTCTACTAAAAATGTTGTACTTGTAAGTAAGAAAAATTTGTGAAAATTAA
Source organism: Botryllus schlosseri (assembly GCF_051294905.1). Classification (NCBI taxonomy): domain Eukaryota; kingdom Metazoa; phylum Chordata; class Ascidiacea; order Stolidobranchia; family Styelidae; genus Botryllus; species Botryllus schlosseri. The sequence continues at coordinate 16,658,187 of NC_137245.1, read as the reverse complement.
AGGATATAGAGTCCACCTCAAACGATGCAGGCGCTTACAGCTAAGCTGCAATCGCTAGTCGGACGTTAGCCATTCCATAATAGGTAGGGTAGAATATTGAACGATTTAACAAAGGTTGATTTGATAACACACAGCATTTGAGCGATGTAACCTACTCCATAATTTAAGTATACTATACCGATTGGCTATTACTGATCATATCATTGCCCAAGTCAAATATGAAACTACCTTTCGGTTTAAGATCGAATTTTCGAATAGATCAGGTTTAACGTTGGCAATATACCGAAGTGCATTAATACTACACAACACTGGATGGTTATATATAAATTTTACCCGCGAAAGCTGCATACAGAATTGTTCCACTTATATAGTCTGTGATGACTGCATAATTTGTTGTCCAATTGTGACATAATAGTTTTGAATACAGTAAAAACAGCTGAGATCTGACCTAAACTATGGGGGAGGTGAATTGGAGCGTATGGAAAATAATAAAGAAACATAGATCACGCTCAAGACTTGATGAAATAATAATAACGTTATTTTAGTTTTTTTTAAAAGGAATTACCACGAAATTTCGCAAGTGATGGAAAATCTGGGCACGGGCCAACCCAAATGAACTAACGGCCTCCATGAGTTGCGATGATGTATCTAACAATTTTAAAAGTGGCAAATAGTCGCCGGCGACTGATTGATAAAAGTTTGCGACGCCTTGTCCCAATCTACTTCTTCAAACTGTTTATTTAACTATTTCTTGGGTATTTATTTTCTCCTGCTTCAATTTGAAGTAATTCCGACCGAGGTCCCTTCGCCAGTGTTGTATGTTTAGCTACGCGTCTCCTTGCCATCAGATCCGCGCAAGCGGTGTCTTACAAAAGTCAAAAAGTGGACCATGCTACAAGCCGACAGCTACGGAATCACAAAAAAGAATATCGACCTGATCTAAACGACCATTGCAGTCGAAAAACCCCATGAATACCAAAAACAGCAAAAATAATTTGAAGTAACATATATAAATGCACAGGGAACCGTTACTTCTACTTGTAATGAGATAAAAATTCACGGCATTACTTCTACTTGTATACTTCAGTATAGACAATGACTAATTTGACTACATCCGAATATGACGCGACCAAAGAAATATTGCATTTAAAGCTTCTGAAAATTGAGTATCTCTTTCCAATTGATCGAAAAATGATTGCTATTAATTTTTTGACACCGACGCCAAACCACTACTGAAAAGGAAACCTCAAGATGTAACTATACATAGATTTCTTATACACAAACCAATTCAACTCCAGCAGTGCATGAAACGTAAGCTCGAGTGATATCGGCGAATATAAACCCCAGCATCATTCCGTGATGCAACGAAGACACACTCAGCATCATGGCCCTTGGTTTAATGAGAAATAGCCCCGTTTCTTTTAGTGTTCTCAAGAATTCCGAGAGATTACCGGTTCCATTCTAAATATATATAATATACGTATCGAGAACGCTGGCAGATTACGTTTGAAATTTCAAAGATCAGGCTCACCTTGTCTGCCGAAATCGTGGGTTTTTTCGATTGGTCGACAAAATCGATTTGGTCATTAGAATAAAAAACCTCGTTCGCCGTTTCGAATCCTCCATTTGTCTCACCCTGGTTAAAAATCTTCGCGTCAATTCTCTTCCCGCCCCGATCATGCTTCTCAGTTCCTATCTTTTCACGATATTTGTTGTCGATTTCTTTCAACTTATGGGAATATCGGCCCAAGCCCGGATACACAAAGGCGTGCCCGAAAAGCGCGAAGACGTTGAGCAGCAAGGTAACGAAAACCAGAATATAGACGCTTGTCCTGTCGGGTGGTTGGTACTGATCGAGGTTTTCGTCAACTACCGTCGGATCCTGGCAATCGTTGACGCCGCAGAATTCGTACGGATCTCCGGGCGGTGTAAGTGGCGTGGTATTGCTCTGCTCGGAACTTCCACCCGCTGCATATCCGTACAGGACCGCGTAAGAGAGCAAATTCCCGATAATCTGTCAAATATATTCTTCTGCATGATAGTCTGATAGATTGTCCGATGCTGCCAGAGGTGGCCCAAGTATAGTCATAGCTGCCACTCGCGTAGTAGCAGAACGACTCCCGTAACTTTCTACTCAAGCAAAAGTAACAATTTTGAAGGCATACGTTTTCAAAATTGTAAGAATTGTCTTCGCGACTGACGCAGAATGACAAATGAAAATAGGCGCAATTAACGACATACAGTTTTCACCCAGTTGTTGTGACAGCTTCTCCCATGAAAGTGAGTACTTTCTGTTTGACAGAAAAAGCGTAGAGAGTAAATAGTTAAACTCAAACAACCATTGCAGTAGAATTAAAAGCAGTCAAAAATGTAACCACTCGTGTAAGCGTAGTGGACATACATAATATTCCCTTAATTTTTTCGAAAAAGTACAAGTACTCCGCCATTGACCATCTTCGGATGATACCTACCGAAGCGCTCTCCATCATGGCATAAAATCTGCTTTGATAGTAGTCCACATAGAATCTTTCGTCCCTCTCATCTGAATATTTGGCGGTATTGGTCGCTACTTCCAACACCAGAATTGTGTAAGCCGGAAGAAATACGGCACGGCCAACGCCGCTTATGACAGCGCCCGCCACCAGGATAGGAAGATCTTTAGTAAAAGACACCAACGATTAGCGTACCTGGCTAGAGCTGAGATTATTATCTCGGCTTACCCTGAGATAAATTAGACAAAGAATACAACAATATACTCAAGTCGGAGATCACAAGACTTCCGTTAGCTCCAGCGAACTTGAGGAGTAAAGGACAGCAAAATATACCGAATATAACCGATGTCACGTAACCTGACGTGAGTGCGATCGCCCCTAAAACGAAGGGTGAAACTTATTAAAATTAATATTCCATGAGCCTTTGTATGTTGAACTTATACGGGGGATTTCTGAAAGTATCAGTTATTCCAAAACAAAAATGATACGAATATATCGCCACTGCGATCCATACCGAATGCAAGGCTTACATTTAAAGGTGGTCAGAAGTGGTCATTCATTGGCACCCAAGTAGAAGCAAAGTACTAAATTGCTACGCAACTACAAGTATAAGTAACTGTTTTCAAGACATGTCAAAACTGCTGCAAGTAGAAGTATAAATTGAAGGTTTCAAAAGTACTGAAGGAAAAGAAGTAGCTTCGCATGCTAACAGTTAATAGGAAGTGAGTACTTTTTTAATTGTAGGGTGGGTCTACGCAACCGCAAATGACTACTGAGATCACAACTGGGTATAATTTTTGAAAAGAAACTCGCCTGAGTGGTCTATAGGGCAGTGGTTCTCAACCTTTTTGACCTCGCCAACCGGTAAGACTTCGAAACCAATGTTACGGACCGGGAACCTTAAAAAATCAAAATTAATCCTAAATTTAATTACAACAAATGAATGCCATTCAAATGTAATATTGGAAGCTTCATTTAATGTTGCCTTTTAAAAATTAGATATTTACGTGCAGTTCTCTTGAAGCTGATGCAAAGCGAAACTCGCGAAGTCATCTTAAAGACCATTAACTTGATTGTGGTTGTACACTGTCGTTTGAAAGAAATGCGATTGCGATGTTTACTGTAGCCTGTAGTATTGTACCGCCAAGTGTCGCTTAATTGAGCTGTCGCAATTTAACGAAGTTTATTTAAAACTCTCCGCAGCTTTCACGTATAATGTGTCCAAAACGAGTTGTATAATACTTTTAAACAGTTTCGTACAACACCCCCCTCCTTGCAACGTACGCCAAGTAAACCAAGAGCTCTCCGTTACAACAGAACAACACCATGCAGAACAAACTTCTTAATCAATTTAAAATTTGATGTTTTATTACTCTAATTGATGGACAAACGTTCGAACTTTTCGCATTTTGGAATTGAGATATAACATTCTGATATATTTGGCGGACCGGCTAGAAACTTGCCACGGGCCACCGGTTGAGAACCACTGAGCTAGGGTATATTTGTTCTACTTGATATGACAATTTCAGTCAGAAAGCTTGATGAGAACATAACCCAAAACGACAAAGTCCAGAGACAAAAAAACAAGTAGTCTTAGTTACAAAATGTCAAGGAGCCTATGGAAGTAGAAGAAGTGTAAAATCATGATTAAGATCTGAAAAAGTAGAAGCACGTTGTTACTGACCCCACATGCTTACGTTACGTAGTGCCTTTCAAATGTTAGTATGCTACGTGTATTCGAAGCTTTAGGGCACTTAATCATGCATCTTAATTTAGTCATGCTTACCCCCACCCAATAGCAACCTAACTAAGAGATCTATCGACTACTCGGGACCTATCATTTCGAATGCATTACCACTACATATCCATGAATTGCCTTATAATAGATTCGAAAAAGCCCTACTTGATCACCTCTTGTCGTTACACTAACACTGTTGCCCTACCTGTTGCCCTACCTCGCCCAGACATTGCTTCATTGATCATTTGCTACCATCGTTTAATTTTTCTTCTATTTTATTTTTTGAACTACTGTAACCTTTTTTACAGCCAGACTGTTTAGAGTCAAGGGTACCTGTTTGATGCTGGTGTGATCAGACTAGATGACCTTCACGGTCTTATCGATCATTCCTATCTAATACCGAATACTGTGCAAGCATATTTTCTGTACCACCATCACTGCCGTGTGTTATGTATTTTGGTTGGGTGGAAATAAAGACTCTCTCTCTCTCTCTCTCTCTCAATTGCTCATATTATACAGGTATACGAAGACTATTTGTGAGGTTCTCGCGGGCTGTCTTCAGACGGGTCCACTGGTATGATTACTTTTTGAAAGTGTCGCCAATCAAATATACTGGAATCGTTCACACGTACCGCAGACCAAACTTGAAGAACATCTTCTTTTGTGAGACGCACGCGATTTCAAATTGGGGTGTATTTTGCTCTGCTGATCGTATTTTTACTGCGTGGCTCATATTGCAAGGACGGACTGTTCGGTGCTGACTATTTCGACCTCCGAACAAATAAATATTGTTGGTTTTGGCCAACCAGCTACGGTTATTTTGGGCCAAGGTCATTTTGAGCCAAGGTTTTATCGCGTCTGATCTTTTTCGCACTGTACTTTGCGCAGCCACGTTTTGGCTTCATGTGTCCCGGCGCGTAAAAGGTCAGTCCCGAAATGCCTGTGTAATGGTCCCACACCTGAAAATTGCACAACCCTAGACTAAAGCATCCTAACAGTCCCCGACGGCGTTAAGCGACACTAGGAATATTTCTTTCCCAATTGCGAACGCGCAGTTACATCTATTTCTGTAAATTATAGTATTCAAATATTGCGGGATGTGGCAGTTACGGCTCCCCTCTTTCTCTCCCTCAACCTGGTCCTGTATTATCCGGGAAAGTTAGAGATTTCCAGAGAAACCAATGTCCGACAAATTACACAAATCAATCCAATTTTTGTAATATAGAAAATATGCCGTCACATTTTCTTGAGCAATAACCATATTGTTGTAACCACTTTTCTGTATGTCTCGCATATTGGCTATGGTATTCAACTCAGTATCCTTGGGTATGCACAAACTATTTACTATTTCTGTTGGAAGCAATTCAGAAAATATTACATGCCTGATAATAGATAGCTCATGTGCGGCCGCGACCGAAATTTGTCGCCATGTTTGTTCCCAAACTTTAAGAACCCCTGACATACAGAAAGAATTTGTAGGTATAAGGTTAGGAAGTCGGATCGCACAATTTTGCCAATGGCAATACACCGGACAACCAGCTTAAATGCAGTCAATATCTAGCGAAGTTCATGATCAGTGCGATCATGGTGCCGGAAGATTCGAGTTCAGTCACGAGAACAGGATGCGTGGTTGGCGATGGGGTAAGGCCAGTAGATACACCGTTTATTGGTTTGAGCAATGAAGCAATATCTCTGTCCGGGATTCGTAAGTATTATCTTTGGAAATTGTATCTAATGAGCATTAAGTAGCCGATATCTCCTACCTTTACTGTCTTCGATATTGATACTCGTCTGCACCGTCTGAAGTGCCGCAATTGTTGTGATGCAGGAGACAATACCCAAGACCATCCACAGAAAAAGAACCCACATTTTACGCCGATTTTCGGCGTAAATCTGCCCGTTAGTACTGTCTTCCATCGCTATCACAACACCGACTAATTGCAATCGCCCTCTGACTTACTTTGTCGCATGTCTCGTTGTGTGAATCATTAACTTGAACTCTATGTTGCCTAGTCAATAGTGGAGTATCGTGGTGGCTTAGAGAGATATGATTACGATGTCGATTTAAGATGGCAGGAATGTGGGTTCATGAATTACATGCTACAAGCTCACAGTACCGTAAACGGGGCTTGGGGTCTCCATATGTTGTATAAGAACGTCCGCGCTTGCAAATGATCCTCGTTATCGACGTTTTGTTGTTATTACACACCAAACACCAGGATTGCAATCATCGGAATAACCATGGGAATGGTTTTGACTTGGCTCTCTTGCTGTGTAGTCGGGTTGTTGCTGTATTCGAATGCGATGAACTGTAAGCATGATATTAGAATGAATGCACATCGGAATAATACAAAGGGCAATTGTCTTTCAATAATAATCAAGATCGGCCGCAACCCTTATTGGCGCAGTTGGTACTGATTATTACCACCACGAGTTCAGGTACACTGCAATGCATACTGTCGATTTGTAATCAGAGTATTCTGATGTACTAGCGACATTGCGTACAGAAAAGGTTTCACCGCGTGTTCTTAGCAAGAGATTAGGTATTATCGCAGCTTTTCACGTACATGAACACGTGAAAGTGCTGAATTAGGCGCGTAAAGTCGTTTTGTACACTCTATCCGCATGATTCTGCTATCGGATGTTGGATTATTTTTATCGAAAACCTTCTCTATGTGGCACGGATCGCGAAAGAGACCAAACACCTCATCGTTTCAGGGGGATTCAGGTGGGTTTTTGCCGGCAAAGGCTCCTAAAGTGGAACAAGGTAAGCATGCCCGGACTTGGCGGGTAATAGCGACTAAGTATTTTTTTCTTTGTGATAGTCGGTAATCAAGTAGGCTGTTGTTTTATTACTGTTTGAAGACATTACCTGGCGCAGTTGGGTGGTTACTGTAAAGTGTAGATCCGCGTTACCATGAATTAGCTTGTAGCATTCGCGATATTTCATCAATTTTAAACTAGGTTGGCCAGATTTACATCGTTGCTATGAGGATGAGTCAGTCACATTAATGTAAGTTGGTCTTGTATTAATGCGAATAGCGACTGACTCATCTTTAACTCGCTTTGCCAGCTCGGCTCAGAGAGTGGTTCCCAAACTTCCTTTTCACCTTTCCCGTGCTAGAATGGGTCAAGTATTGATTCGCTTTTCTATCAACATAATTTACTGAATGTTCCAACATTTTTGCCCACAACCGATCCAGTCGTTATTTTCATCACTTGTCAATCAAAATATTCCACAGGAGGATATCTCCCCTTTGAGAACCACTGAGCTTTCCGTGTTGTATATTTGTTCTCTAGAATCGGCGCTTATAAATTCCCTTCGCTCACGTACTACCTGACTTCAAATCTGAAGAAACCCATTTTGATAGCATAAACCCTCTATCGAAACTGATTCGAGACTCTCGACGATTTAATATATTCGAACAGGTCAGTCCTATACTCTTTACATGATTGGCGGTTGCTCCTCGTTGGGCGTTAAAGAAGCAGAACATTCATTTCAATGCTACGATTTCGATAACGAAACTTGGACGAGTGCTGCGCAGAGAATGCCATGCGAAAGGTGACATGAAGATATTAGTTGCATCATCGACAAACTAATTTCCAGAAAATTATTTTAGAAGCGCGTTCGCTGTTGCGTCCTTCCAAAACCGCATATGGGTTATTGGCGGCCGCGATGTCACCGATACCGTGCTTGAGACTGTACTCGTGTACGATCCAAGTTCGAACCAATGGACGTACTCGTGTGCAATGAACGCTGCAAGGCGTAGCTTATGTGCCGCGGTAGTCGGCGGGAATTTGTACGCTCTCGGAGGGAGCGATAACTCAAAAGGTAAGATAGTGTGAAGTTGTAATTGAACGCAATAATTGGACTTCGTTGAAATGTGTTCTCAAATTAAAGCTGAAGGTATTGGAAGCATTTTGAAAGCAGTCATATTCCCCAGAAATCCACTGTATTAGAACTGTAGCCAAAAGATTTTCACGAACCGTACGATTGCACTCATCAATTTGTCCGCTGTATCGATGTAACGCGCCATCGCTTCTTAATCCTTTGCGAAATTTATGGTACCATTGCACGACGTGATCAAGACTTAGAACGAATTTTAGATAGTTGTAAGCCGATACTATGATTGATATTGTCCTATTACATTATTTGAAGAGCTTCTTGTAGGTACAGAACTTCAATATACAATTGAATAGTATATTCATATTGAAATGAACCCGAATATTTTCGACTGACACTCGTCAGGGGTAATCGTCAGCAACTAGTAGAGAATTGGAAAGAAGATTGTATATCAACAATCGTATCACAAAATATGACGTCACCAGCATGAAATTTTGTGAATGAGAGAGCGTTCAATGTACTATTTTTAGGTGGTACACGAACTCCTTTTGTTGACAAGTTAACGCAATTTAACGCAGAAAAACCAACAAAGCCCACCGAACGAACAATAAATAAAATATGTTTATATCCCTCTACCTTGGATTGGCCCCATTTTCACCCGCTTTGAAAAACAATTGATTTCTGCGGTCAGTGTTACGACACAGTCAAAACCAATGTGATTTTTACAACAACACAACTGCTCCCTTCAACACGCAAAGACGCTCTCCCTGCACTTCAACAAAGCAATGTAGTGTACGAATATAAGTGCCACTGTGATTGTGGCTACGTGGGAAGAACGTCAAAACGTCTACAGGAACGCATAAACCAACATGTCCCCAGATTCATCAGAACACGTGCATCACGCTCGGTGAAAAGCTCACCCTTAACTCATCCGCTTAAGATTGATGCTGATCGATCAAAGGCCATTAATTCTGCCATCGGCAAAAATCTGTTGAATAATCCGATTTGTGCCAATAATTATCGAGACGACCGATTTCGAATCGTTGGGCGAGGCCGTTCACAATTCCATTTATGTGCCTTAGAGTCGACTTTTATCAAAATACACCAACCAAAACTCTGTCAACAGAAGGAGTTCATGTACCACCTAAAAATAGTACATTGAACCCTCTCTCATTCACGAAATTTCATGCTGGGGACGTCATATTTTGTGATACGATTGATAATATACAATATTCTTTCCAATTCTCTACTAGTTGCTGACGATTACTCCTGACGAGTGTCAGCCGAAAATATTCAGGTTCATTTCAATATGAATATACTATTCAATATTATATTATTACATATTGCTGAGGTGGGCAGACCTGGTTCATGCGCTAGTCGCATATCAAAAGTCGTAGTTTAAAACAGCGGTTCTCAACCTTTTTGTCCATGCGCCCCCTTGGCGATGGTCAAAAAATTTGCGCCCCCTATCCCCCCTGCACTTATCGTCATGTCAAAAAGAACACATCATCTAATACTGAGGTGGGCTAATCACGGCCGTATTTCGATTACTTATGCAGCTTAAGGCGGCATTCCACGGCATAGCCGTAATGAACTAACTCAGTGGTTCCCAACGGGGGAGGAATTCCCCCCTTGGGGGGAATTTTGCAATTTTTAGGGAGGAATTCCACTTTTGAATTGTAAGGGATTTCCCAAATTGTTCATGTCCGAACTGTCATGTATTCAACCATTTATAATCGAACTTATGCTCCTTATACCTGTTTTTTGTTTGCTGAAAGTATGTTCAAATGCTATTTGAAATCTCTTTTTCACATACAAATCCCCCCTTTTTTAAACTAGTTCAGATTTTCTTCAATTTTGTAGGCCAGCGACGGCCTCTCAATCAAATGTATCCTAAGCGAGCAAATGGCGTGCCGAATCTATCACAACAAGGCCTCTCGTGAAAATATATATTTTATATTTCCAAGTCAACATTTTCAGACAGTGACAAAATATTTCAACGTCATCGATTCAAGTCAAAGAGATCGCTAGCCTTGGTTTATTTTTAGTGAACAGCAACCTGATCGAAAAAAGACATGTTAAACCCGGTGCAATGTTGCCGAAACATATTGGATGTCCTAAATTTCAATGAGCTCCAGCAGGGAATCTGATCACGTGTACGTTAAGTATCAATGCTGTAACCAAGTCCCGAGGCTCCGAGTGACAAATCAATCTCACTTACATAATTTTGACTCGAGTCAATTCGAATCACTTTCAATTCATCATTGAGCCAAGTCCGAGTCCAAGTCACCGATCACGGGGTAGAGTCCAAGTCATGGTATTATGACTCAAGTCTGAGTCCAAGTCACACTCAAGTCAACACTGTTTGGTGATATTGAATGATTTGGATTTATGATACACTAATTTTCCTCACTTTGAGCAGTTTCTTGTCGCATTGTCAACTGTCAGCGTCAAGTACCAAGATCACTAGACGAAATTCCGATAGGGTGATCACTTAACTATTCTTCGAAATTACAATGAAATGTCGGTCTTGACCGTCTTATAGTCTCGAGTCATATGGCTTGTTTCGAGTCATGCACAATGACTCGAGTCCAAGTCGAGTCAATACCCAGATTGTCTCGCGTCGAGGCGAGTCGTTTCCGTATTTTGAGAAAATGACTCGAGTCAAGTCGAGTCATCAGAAAATGGTGACTCGAGTCAGACTCGAGTCTGGTAAACCCTGCCATATGTGAAAGTACCAATATTATCGGCCAAATGCATACGCAAGCTTGAGAAAAAAATCGCGAGACCAATAAACTTATGCATACTGATTTTTCACGGCAGTTGTTTTAGCGATTGGTGCATGGTAAGCGGAAAACACAAATGGAAGTGTGGGGGTCTGTTGAGTCAAGCGTTCCAAAATTTGTGTGATTGAGACCAAGACTATTGTTTTTGGAGGTCTGTAAAGTGTTATTACAGCACTGCTAGAAACAAACATTCGGTACAGCCCGTCTTATTCTCTCAGTCAACAGGTGTTTGCGCGGTAAAAATGATCTTTTTTAATCATCGGGCAGATTTATCCTAAGGGGGGAATTTTGGCTTAAATTTCGGCCAAGGGAGGCACGAGATGAAAAAGGTTGGGAACCACTGTTACTAACTGGACGCAAAATATCTATGTTAATCTGTCCATATCCATTCCCGGTGAACTCCGGACTATTCTACTTTTCAAAACGGCCTATTGTACGCACCGAAATCACGAATGGCAATGTTATGAATAGTTGCTGGGATTGCATATCGTCGCGCGGAGCACGAAAATTTTTCAGATTCACGAATGAATTTCGTAATGAATATTAGCAGTATCACATATTACTATCAAATATTTATCCTTTTCCAACCCATGTGATCAGATTCACCGGTAGAGTTTATGGAGGGAGTGCTTTCGAAAATTTAGGGCAAATTATAAATGACAATGCATCTTTGTGTGGGCCAATTGTTATTAGTCACTATGTTGCATGCTGTTATTTCTTGACCTTTCATCAGGATTGCTGATTGTATCGGCAGTGCAAGTAGTGGAAATATATTGAAATCACCCAAATGTACCATAAACAAATTTCTTTCGTGAGTTGCACACGATTCCGATTTCTGCTCAGATTTACAGGGGCGCTAATACATTAAAATCGTATAATGAAGTAATGTTGAATTGCGCGGATCGCGAAGAAAATTTCAAGATTAATTAAAATCTCTCAACAATTTGGGAGTGAATTCATAATTTCAATTTGCATGTCTATGGCCGCCAGCACACACTAATTGAATTAGGTGTCGACGGCCGCACAAATTCCCTTATACGGCCGCAGGTTGCCCATCCCTGATCTAATAGTATACATATGACATAACTTACGCCAAGTTTGAATCCGCATTCCAGTTGTTGAGTCTTTAACAATTCTGACAAATTTCCCCGAACTTGTTTCAAAATTGCAGAAAGCATTGATCAGGACATCAATTTATTTCAACGTAGCTTGCACTGAAACTAATCATAATGCTGGTAGTGACTACAGAGAGCACAGCGTCGTTCTGTCCTGTCATGCTAAATTTCATCAATTTTGGTTTTGAATGAAATTGTGTTAATTTAGGGTAGGCTAATTGAAGGTGAAACCGGGCAACCTATATTGCATGTAAGTCTGCCTTAGGCAGTGCAGTTCGCCAGCGATTAACAACAGCTACCCAGCGCAGTTTTTAATTTCAATTTAATTGTGTTGATTTAGGGTAGCCTAATTGAGGGTGAAGTCGGGCAACCTATGTTACATCTAAGTCTTGTCTTAGGCAGTGCAGTTCGCCAGCTATTAACAACAGCTACCCAGGGCACCCAGCTTTAGGCTACTGCCAAAGCTATGAAGTAATGAATGACATTCACGTGGAAATTGCTCTAAATCTTCAAAGAATATCAAAAATTTGCTCGAATGAAGTTGAAATCAGCCTATACTCCGTTGAGCGCGATTGCTGGAGTTTAAATTTGGCGAGCTTTCTTGAATACGAAATAAGTTTCATCTTCAATAATCGTCTCCTCAGAATGGTTGTGAAACACGTGTTTAGTCAGAATTCATGCAGACTTTGTTAATTTCTCGCCCCCCAGACTCGACTTGGACTCGAGTCATTGCGCATGACTCGAACCAAGTCATTGACTCGAGACTCGTACGGCCAAGACCGACATTTCATTGTAATTCCGAAGCCAACACACTATTAGGATTTCGTCTGTTGGTACTGGTACTTGAATATGCGACCAGAAACTTCTAAAAGTGAGGTAAATTGGTATATTATAAATGCGAAACATCCGATATCACCAATCAGAGTTATAAAAAGTGAGTTTACCAAGACTTTAACTGGAGACTAAGCAGTCTATACAATGACTTGGACTCGGACTCGAGTCATAATTCCATGACTCGGACTCGACCCTCTGCTCGCTGACTTGGACTCGGACTGGACTCGGTGGTGAATTGAAATGACTCGACTTGATTCGAGTCAAAACTATAAAAGTGAGATTGACTTGTGACTTGGTTACAACCCTGCAATCATTGATAGAGCAACAAACGAAGGGTCGGAGAGCCGCAGGTTGCCCACCCCTGTTATATATAATACACATATGTTTTTAGTTCTCAGAAGCGTGGAAACCTGGAATGGATACAATTGGGCCGATTGTGCGCCGATGACGTTCGGCAGATGGAACTTTGCAGTCGGCGTATTGAGGAATCGCCTGTACGCCGTGGGTGGTTACGGGGAGTCTCTGCCGTTACACTGCGTGGAGTATTACACTCCGCATGATAATATATGGATAATAGTGAGGCCACCGGCGATGCAACGAATCAACTGTGGGATCGGTGTAGTGAACGACAAACTGTATTGCCTCGGTGGCGATGGTGACGGAACGGTGTCATACTGCTACGATTCAGGATCCGGTGACCATGTTTGGATGAACTCCATAGCTACCGTACCGGATGGCTTAATGGGCTTCGACGTGGTGGCAGACTGTAGAAACCTGTATCTTGTTGGTGGTATTTGTGAGGAGTCCTCTGTTCCAAGTCTTCAATGCTTCAATCCTGTGAATTTGGCATGGTCGGTCTTGCCACGTCCCTCGGGTCTTCCGCGGTACGGCGTTAAAGCAGTGATTGCCGAGAAAAGTGTTTCGTCATCATGCCCAAGTTGAATATGCGTGTTTTCATTACGCCGTGGGACATAGTAGGAACGCCACTAAACCCAATGCTGAGTACCGTTGTAAAACGGCTATCAGACATATGCCGTACAAAGAGTTAAAGCCCATCCAATTGTCAATGAGAGCGTGAGATGTCCACGAAGTAATGAGAACTTACGCTAATAAGTTCTATGTGCAAGTAGAATTCTTGTGGATCTCATCTGTTGTGGTACGTTGTAAATATATAGGCGGGAAATTGGTGGATCACCCAAATTTCTACCAAACACATTAAACTCCATAGAGGTATCCTTCACGAAAACAGAACTCCCTCCACCCCCGAAATATCTCTGTCAGAATTGGTGTATTGATTCGTTTTCACCCATTGGAATTTGGAATCTATTTTCGTTATTGTAGCAGGTGTAACGTGACAGAACATGGTTTCTCTGAATTGGTTGTTGCTAGTTGTGCAGGGTGCAGCCGTGTTCCGGGGACACAGGTCCACAAAGTTGCGTCATTGCTAGACTAATCCATTGATACAAGTTTACAGTCATTGGCGTAAGAATATTCGAGGCTGATGGGTCGGTATTTTAGATTTATACTCGGTGCAGAACCCCTTCCAAAGTGTTGCTTCATCGAGGTGGTCAATATCTAAGTAGTTCACGTTTTCATATTATACACATTGTGGTATTCCAGTATATTTTTCCATATGCATGACTCACTAAAGTGGTAGAAAGTAGTTTTACGAAATGTTTTGAACACGTTTATGAGAGAAGTTGTAACAACTGTGCGAAATAGCCCTGTATGGTAACCGTAACATATTATACTTTCGAAAATGCACCATTTTGTAGTGTCAATTTTAAATTCGCGGCTGTGCACTCGGAAATTCCAGATATTGTCACCTTCAGTTAACTGCGACCATTCGAACAGATCGAACTTCTTCAGTACTTTGCGGCGCTTCATTTTCTTCTCTCCTCGCTTATGGGTATGCCTAACGACTCTGCGCGAAATTGCAATCGGTGTGCAGATATGGCTGGATCAAAACCTTCAACAGTACCAAATCAGCTTGCTACAAATATGAAATCCACATCATACTTACACTTGGACGCGGAAATTTCAATCGCATCTCTGTGACGTTGATTCTCGCCTGCGATATGCAAATGAAGGGGATGGGGGTTGTTGCTTGCTTTTACTAAATTCTGCTCCGGATTAGGACATTAGGTTCAATTCCAGTTTTGCATCAGTAGGGTCCTGATGCGGGAAAATATTGAACATGTTTCATATGAACATTCAAACTTATGCTTAACCCGGACGAGTCAGGCAATTTTAGCGTCTCATATGTAACGCGTTACGTATAAGCGTGGTTGCAATGGAAATGCCATTGACTGTGAGTGAGGGCATTATGCAGTAATTTAGAAAGTGTTCACCGTATGCACTTCCTCCGTGATAATCCATATTAAGACAAAAGCTAATGATCAAATAAGCATCCACTTAGCATAGAAAACGTTATTGCCACATCCACCTCGTTCAATTAGATATGACGTAGATTCCTTTCATTTTGATGCACATGCTATACGCTCTCGAATGCATGGGTTTGGATTATCGGTCGATTACAGTTAGATACTACTTGTGCTACTTGAAAAGGAATATGTGGTAAATCAAACAGCTCCTCGCAATGAGCTGGTAGGATGATTGTTAGCAGTGCCGTGTAAAGGCTTCTTAAAACGGTTTGCCGAAAATTGGTAAATTAGTCACTCATCATTACTGCTGTTACCTACAGTCCTATAGTCGTACAAGGTCTGTACACGGCGGATGTTTCCGAGCAACTGATACCGATTCCACTTCTTTTTTTTAGGCAGTGATCACTCGCGCGAAAAAACTAACCTCTGACTATGACCAATGCGATTTGAAAAGCGTCGTCATTGGTAGGTCTGCCATTACTACGTCCTAAAAACGCGTGATTCGAACCTACAATTCGAATCAGAACACTCCGCTCCGAATTGAGCGGCGGCGACTACTCAAACGAATCTCCACAAAGTCGGCATCTATACGCTTCGAAAGCAAACCTTGCATTCCGAATCAGTTCGTCAGTTCGCCTGACTTGTAAATAAAATAAGAGTTATAACACGTCGAAAGGTTCGAAATGCTAGCTACTCACTCTGTTTGTAACAAGTACAAGGAATCGAACACAAACAAACCATGTTTAAATAGAAAACACAAAAACCTGCAGGCAATCGAGATGAAGAAATTAAATTTCCGAAAAAAATAGTGCAACTGGCAAACGCTTCAATCCTGTCCACACACTGCTTGCTGCTCATTGAGACAACTGAACTCGGGACATGAAATTCAGATATTCATAACAGAACCTCAACCACACTGTAAATCCATTGAGAGGAAAACAGGAGAATTCATTCGATCTCCACTTGAGGTGTGCTTTCACACTTTCCATGAGGGTGGAAATGAATCAAATATACCTTATGGTGATATAATCCAGATCTGCGGCGATCTGTTCACGGTCACTGCCTTTCTGTACGCTCTATCAACTTATGAAAAAGTGAACATTCAGTTTTCACCGATAGAAAGGGAGTGCAAGCAAGCAAGATAGCACCTGCAAGTGGCGTTCACCTGGATTAAATCCCGCACGCTACGGTGGAAATCAGCGCCATTTTCGTTTACACCAGTGGTTCTTAACCTTGTCTCCAGTGCCCCCAGGAGGCGATTTGGCTTTCGAGGGGGCGGAAACGCTCGGGGCGAAATTGGGGCGCTGGGCTCAGGGAGGCGGTATGGGAGGCGCTGAATAAAAATGGCCTCGCAGTAGAGGGTGTGCTAAGGAGATATGATTATATAGTACAGGGGCGGGCCGGATCCGGCCTTTTATAGTAAGGTCATCTAGTCTGCATCATCATCATCATCATCATTGGTTTATTAGCAATTTTATCAGTTCAATACACCACAACAATGCGATACAATGAAAAGACATGAAGATGTCGAAGCGACAAGGAGTAGTCTATGGAATCTGACACCCACCTTGGCCTAGGCGATGTTTTCTCCTCCATGCTATCGGTGATTGCTGAGCGCTTAGCAGGATGGACGTGGATACCAGTTTTCGTGTCTTTGGTCTGACCCGGCCGGGGATCGAACCCACGACCTACCGATCAAGAAGCCGGACGTATCACTATTACACTATTTCTCTCTGTGTCGGTACCGGTGTTATCGAACGCCTTGAAATCTTAATATAGGATTGCACCATGTGTTGATTGATCAGAGAGAAGCAGACATTGCGGCGCCTGTATGACAATGCTATTCTCAAATCCCCATTGTCTTCTTCATTATCGGCGAGAAATGGCTTTGAAGTGACATTGCTGTCATTAAAATACATTCATTAAATACGATTGTAGATGTGGATAAATGGGCGAATAATGTATCGATTCAGCAATCCAGCCCGCCAAGTACTTAATTTTCCAATATCCGGCCCGCCGACCGGTGAAGTTGCCCGCCCCTGATATAGTAGAACAATAGTTCTGTATATCCCTGTGTTCATTGGAAACTAACATTAGACACAATCTGTCTCATTTTTCGTTGCGCTCATCGCGAAATATCCACCGACCAATGTTCCCTCTAAGCTGCGCACGTGTGCAAATGCGCATTGCTGAGACGGTCTCTGCGCACAGAAATTCTAAGTTGCCCACAAAAATTCCGAAGTGATGACCTTTTTTTTAGTCGTTACGCACCGTTTTCCAAGGGTCTGCGCAGTGAGTTATTGAGTGTGCGCAGACTCGTCAAAAATTAGAGGGAACATTGCCACCGACCATGTTTAACATCAATGCAGTGGTTTATTTTGATTGATCTAAAATTAATTTGACGTACTTTTTGATCTAGGTATTTTATCCTGCAGCGAACTGCGTGTGTTGAAATCGAAAAGGCACTGTAGGCTACGGTAAAACTTTTGAGAGTGATGCCCTTTGTACATTAAAGATGTTTTGAAGATTTTTGGAAAAAGTAATTAACTAAATATGCTTGTGTTTGAGAGATACAAAATTATTCCGTCAGAGATATAAACTTTATTCGCATCACAAAGGATAATACTGCTTGGTGTTGTTACTCCCATTCATGTTAAAGTTAAGAGCTTGGTGCAGGACTAAATTTTATGTGAGCAAATCTCTACCACATTCTCGGTTGATTCAGTAGCCACACAAAGCAATAAAACAAAACAAATCTTAATACAAATAACTTCCCCGTGTTGCTAATCGCATAGGAGAATTCGGGATGTCTACATCGCTCTCGAATCAAATGCTATGAGCCCGTGGGTGTTGCCCGATGGTTGTTATAACAACCTGGATTTAATACCGAAAATAGCACATACCATTATAGCGTTAATATTTCGAGTGGTCTAATAGTGAAGTCCCAACCCTAAAACGGACTTCGACCACCTACACATTGTTTTTACTACAGTCCTTAAAGTAGGGGGGCGCCATACTCAGGCAATTTTTGAAAGGGGGCGTTGGCGATTTTGAAGGGGGCGGAAACGCTCAGGGGGCGGTATGGGGGGCGCTGGAGAAAAATGGCTTCGCAGTAGATGATGTGGTGATATCCTTAATGAGTATTCAGAGCAAATTATCACCGAAAACTTCGTTATATATAGCCTTCAAAATACATATAGGTTTAATTGTCCATGGGCGCCTAAATGACTGACACCGAATGTTCCTGTCTTGGCAATCTGAACCCCAGAAGACGAATTCCATCTGGCAGGGAAAAATTATATGCCAGTGAAGAAATAACAATTTGAAATCGTATGCGTCTTTTAGTTTAGTACGATGGGCGACAGGGATATTCCTGTTGGGCGATATCCCTGTTGGGCGATTCTATATTTTTTGATATTGCAGACAGGAGGTCACGAAATAACATCATGCAACGAAGTCATACCAACGGGTTCGCCCGCCCGAATATGTTTAATTATTGGTTACGGGCCCTACAGTTTCCAAGACGCCTCGCAATGTTCGCTTTAAGTTTTGATTAGTCTGCGCACACTCAACAACTCACTGCGCTGACCCTTGGACAACAGTGCGTAACGACTAAAAAAGTCATAACTTCGGATTTGTTGTGCGCAACATAGATTTTCTATGCGCAGAGACCGTGTCAGCATTGCGCACGTGCGCTGCTTAGAGGGAACATTGCACCTCACTCAGCTCTACCGGTAAATCTGGTAACGTGAGCAGAGAGGACAAGAAATTGATAGCAATATGTATGCAGTCCCCGATCTTACTGACCGATTTTAGCATGAATTATCGAAATTTTTCGCGCTTCGCACTGGATCGCTAAACAGTACAGCTGATTCCGTGGCAAAAGCTAACAACGTGATGGCCCGGTCGGTTTATCACCCTATGGAGCCCAAGACCCAAGTTTTTGCGGGGGCCTGACGAAGTGACGTTTCGTTCCTGCCAACGGGTATACGCCCGAAGATGTATAATTATTATTGAGGGGTCCTACCTTTTCAATCACACATCACTCAGCTTTACCGGTAAATCTGTTTACGTGAGCAGAGAGAGGATAAAAATTGATCTCAATTTACACGCAATTCCCGATCATATTGACCAATTCAATCATTAATTACTGAAATTTTTCGCGCTTAGCGCGTCTAGGCGAGAATAGCTGCCTCAGTAAATGGACACCCAATGTAGATACCTAGTATCAGCAAATAGCGGACAGCCGAATGAGGGTCTGGAGGTGAAGTCCCCCGGTAGTTTGGTTTATCACCCGATGGGGGCCCAGGACCAACGTTTGTTTGGGGGGGGGGGGTGACGAAGTGCTGTTACGGCCCCGGTAACGAATAATTGTACCTACGGGCACGCCCGAATATGTTTAATTATTAATTACGTGCCCTTTATTTTCCTATAAAACAGCTCATTCAGCGCTACTGGTAAATCTGATTACGTGGGCTGAGAGGATAAAAAGTTTATAGCGACTTAGTTATGTAATTACCACCTATTCATTCATGCATTATAGAAAATTTTGGTACCACCTCGGGCGACCATGCCACACAAACTTTGCTGACCATCGAAATCACGCTATGGGGTTCGTGGGGGCGAAGCCCTCTCAAGTTTGGTTTATCACGCTATGGGCGCGCAAGGCAATCGTTTTTAGGGGGGTTGACGAACTGCTGTTACGGACCTCCCTCTTAATCATTGTCTTTATTACATTCCTTACAATATGAAGTTGGGAGGCGCTGGAGCACGATAATTTTGGAAAGGGGGCGCTGGAGGAAAAAAGGTTAAGAACCACTGGTTTACGCTAACCTAAAAGTATTCTATTCTTCCAGCGAAAGAGAGCGAGAGACTGAGACTAACAAATTTAGGGGCTGTTTTCACGGAGAACCGACAATATTTTATAGAAAAGTTCAACAAAGTCGAAGCGCTGTTCCATTGCAAATTAATCTGTTGCATCCCGTGATGCGTTCGAATTCTTATGCTGTGGAAAATTGATACCTGCTAGGATATATCGGCACGAACCAAGATCCCTTCAACTTCGGCATAGCTCAGTTTCTAGTTTTGACGGTCGGTGATAGCGTATTTGTGAAACTACTTACTTACTAGACCTACAGATGAGATAGCGTAATGTTAAAGCGTCCGATTTTTTTACAGGTAGGTAGTTGGTTGATACCTGGCTGGGTCAGAGCCAAGGCATGATTAGTAACGCTGGTATTCATGACTGCCCCGCTTGGCGCTCAGCATTACCGGGATAGCATGTAGGGGTAGTACAAGACTTGGAAAGCCTTACAGGGAAAATAAGAAGAATATCGGCCTGGTGTAAATGACCATAGTAGTCGACAAACACCACGAATACCCCAAAACAAACAAAAACAAATTTACAGGGCTATTTTTGCAACTTCCTTATCAAGCGGCATATTCATTATTCACATTATGCACAAATCACAGAAATTTTATCATGAGTCGGTGCATATACCACAAAAACACCAAGGATAAAAATACACGTCTTATTCCTTCAATTCCTCCCACTTGAGTAGATTTGATGCCAGTTGATTCTGTTTCTACTTCAGTTGATTCCAGAAATCCTTTGACCATATCTGGTGGCTCACTAAGGGGGGGGGGGTTAGAACTCTAATTGGTAATTTGTTCAGGGGTGTTAAAACGCATCCCAAACGTCCAAGTCCAACCAGTCTGAAAAAAATGACTGTCTGGTCTGGTCCAGATGTCTGCTCGCTATCAAACGGAGATTGTTCAAATGACAAATTCATTTCAAAACCAATTGTTGTATCAAAACGAAAGTCTTTTTACAAATAGAACAATCGAAAGACATGATTTGGATTTGTCCCATACAAATGTCACTATCCTTATGGTGTTACGACATGATCTGGTAGGCCCTCGTCGAAGACTCCGGATTCAGATTGCCGGAATTTGAAGGTTTCCAGAACACCGGAAACCGGAGCCTGCTAGACACACGCTTTCGAATCCTGGTGCAGAGATTTTAAAAACTGGATTCACTTACGGAAGGCATGACACGACTAGAGTTGCAATTAAAGTAAAGGGTTTTTACTACGCTTTGTTTAAAACACGTTTGAAACAATTGCGATCTAAAAACAAAATTGTTGTTTTTCAAAAGTTGCATAAATATATTATAATTGCATGAAGCTCTAAACTCGTTAAAACATGCTTAACGCGTTTATGGTAAGGTGGTCATAATTTTCGCTCCTGTCCCATAAATACTTTTTGCCAAAATCCATATTGCTAAAAGTAGCTTGTTACACCTAAAAACTGTTAAGTAGAAGTAGTCTAAAAACATAATCACTTTAGCATACGTAAAAAAAGCTGCTTGAGTACTCGTAATAAGTTGAAGTACTCCGTTGTAAGTAGGCCTACTATCTTATATACTGGCAACTTTTTTCAGGGATTCCTGAGTCTCGGGTCGGAGAAATCGCGACCAGTCAGCGAGAACGAGCTACGAGCCTGTCACCTCGCCGGAAAGTCCGGAAAACGTGATCTCGGACCCGGATATGACCCAGCAATAAAACGCAGAGTTTTAGGAGCATACTTATGCCGCACTTTTACAATGTTGCGTCTTGGATTTCATACACACCTTTGCCTATCGTGTCAAGTTATATTTATCATCAACGCAGTTAAGGCCAGAGACATCAAGTGCACACATTCAGCTGCAGTAGACTCGATGATCAACTGATCACTTCGCTGCAGCTTCATCTTGCAATCGTAAGACATAGTGGTAAATTCTATGAATTGTATATCGTATTCGTACACATCTCATTTGCCTTGAAATTGCCACTGTAACCATTTTTTTGTATGTGTCCGTGTTTCTGAAGTTTATGCTATTTTGTTGCCTGTTTTGCTATTTTGCGATGATGAATAGAAATTCTCTCTCCCTCTCTCATTGTAATGCAGTCATCATATTGAATATCCGCTCGATTTTACACGTATTACACAAAAGATTGTATGAGATTGTTTTATACCGCCGTGATTGGAATTGCTCGATGTGCGAGTGTATGAACTGAAACATGACTTTAGTCTACTACAAATTCTACTACAAATTCTAATTGTTCGCAGTGCAATCTATCTCGTTCTTTCGATGGATCGGGTCGTGGTCCAGTAATCTTAACGGCGGACTAGTATTCTCCGTCCCAATTTACTGGCGATCCGTCCAGTTGCAAACCCCTAACTACCAATGCGACATGAAGATATGTATTTATTGCCTAGCGAAGAGGGTTCGTGACAATCGGCGCATATGCTATTTCTTGAGGATGGTTTAACCAGTTTAACGATGCGCTATTGTTTGCACGATTCGTCTTTTGTTGAGCGCTCGAGTAAACGGCGTTGATCAACAATTGCTTTAAGAATTCCACCTCGGCTGAGACAACATTAGGAAGACTGTAGCTGTTCTTGCTCTGAATTACGGCGACGCTATAAAGTCATGAGAGATGCAGGTTTTACCCTGATGTCCTCGTTGGCCGTTCTGAGGATACAGAATGCTCTTGATGTGGCATGAACGAGCTTTTACATGATTTCTTGCGTGTTATAAGCTTCAATGAAGACAGATGTGATTGGTTGGTAGAGGCTAGGTTAGAATTCGTGTTTTCAAAAGGCCGTTTCATATCTTTCAATTTCTCAACGAAGCTGACAACGCGAAAGTTATGTTCTGTGGAAGACAGTAAGTGCTTCCGTCAGGGCGCGGTATTGCGTCTCTGCAGCTGAATCCATTTGGTTGGATGTCTGATTGAAAATAAGACAGATTCCTATCTTTGTGATTTGAAAGGAAAAGAGTATCAATAAACTCAAATGATTGTAGATTGTCATAGGCGTAAACCCGCCGACGAAAATTAATGGATTTGGTGGTTGGTTATGTAACAAGAAGTATGCTGGCAGAATTGATAGGTATTCATTGTACAATCGTATGCAAGGTGAGTTATTGTTTGACAATAAATATGAATCGGAAAACAGTAATAATATATTTGGGTTTGGGTGATGACTCAGTCCATTGCAACTCTACCAAGGTACTTTACTTCGTCAGAGACGGTTAAAATGCAGGCAATGCCGGTAGAAAATACCGGTAATGCCCACGACGCAGCACATTTACACTCACTCAATAACAGAAAGCTTATTTCACGCTCACAGAATTACTTATATCTCACATAACCATGAAAAAGACGATTTCTCCAGCAAGCAATAAAAGTAAGCTTGAACTATTTCACAACAAATATTTGTTTGCATAGCAAAGTAACGACTCGTGAAATTTAGACCCCGGTGTCGGCAAATCTACCAGCAGCAAGAACGAGAAACTCGAAAAACGAATCAAGGCACTCGAGGGTGATATTTTTATTTATATTAAAATATATTTCGAGAGGGGTCAAAGTAGACATACTTGTACTCAAGTATAAGTAGTAATAACGCTTTCCGAGTATTTCAAGAAAGTAAGTAAGTAAGTATTCTAGATCTAATTTTGCCCAGAAAACTGTCTACTAGAGGTAGTCTGAAAAATAACTACTAAGTGCTGCTTGTAGGCAGAATGTACTTGAAGTTGGAGTAATGACCGTCTCTGTAAATTTATATTTAATTAATATTCAGAGGAAGTCACGAAACCGCACGATGACTCGGAAAAGATGTCCGAACTACTCCGCGAACTGCAAGACTTACGTCCGAACCTGAGTCAGGCTCTTCGAATCGCCGAACTCGAATCGAATCTGAACCGAGGTCTTACGGATCGAGCCGTGGACGAAGTTCGTCGAATCGCTGCCGAATCTCACACGGCTCGGGAGGTTCGAAAAATCGGGTACCGTTTAAAGCAGGATGGAGGTTATGTACGCGCGATCATCTTGTATAAGATAGCAAACGATTTGTATCAAACCGGAGTCTCCGTAAACAATTCGAAGAAAACCGCAATGTCTGGATCTCCGGACGAGGACGCGAAATGGATTATAAATCGCCTTCGGGACGTCAAATTCGCTGTTAAAGCTTTAGTGAATGAAAATCCCGACACAAATATAAACAGTATAGAAAGAGGTATAGCCTACATGGGTGATATTCTGAATTGTCTTCGTGCATTGGAAGGTTTGGACCCAGAAGATAAAGCTCTCAAAGTATCAGCATGCATTCTGGACATTGCATCTGTTTACGACGACCTAAAGCAGTACAATCAAAGCGTCGAACTGGGCGAGAAAGGTCTCACGGTTTTAAGAGAGGAGTTCGGCGAACTATGCTCGAACTACAAGTTCTACGGAATGATGCTAAACAATCTCGGAATCGCGTACCGAAACTCGGGTGACTACGCCAGAGCGGCTCATTGTTACGTGACAGCGATAGAAGCGGACGAAAAGGCGACTGATTACGCGACTGAGGAGGAAAGAGAGGAAAATATGCAAATGAAGAAAGGAAATCTGGAGATCGCGGCCAGAATGATGGCGAAACACAGTTAAATTCGAGTCTATGTGTGATGTCACAGCACTTTGGTTCAGTGTTGGGATGACTCGAGTCATGACTTGACACGAGTCAGACTCGAGTCACCTTTTTCGTATGACTTGACTTGACTCGATTCAATTTGCTGAAATGACCTGACTTGACTTGACTCGACGTCTCGACGTATCAGAAATGTGGATCGACTCGTGACTCGGAGCAAAATTCACGAGTCAATTTCAAGTCATCAAGTAATCGGCGTCGAGAAAAATTACTGTATCTTACATATGTTCGGATTGTTCGCGAAACGCTCGTGCAACCCGTGAGATCGACCAATCATTCAATGATCGTGCATTTTACTGAGCCTCCATTGTTCTCTCACAAATAAATTGACCGCAAGCGAAGTGATCGAATCTTATAGCTTACGTTGTCGTAAACTAATACAGTAAGGAAATTTATTAGCAAAATGTCTATTTCTGTTCTCACTTTAACCAAACCTCTTGTTTTTTTTTCAAATTTATTTCGAATATATAGTCCTCAACCACTGGCGCAGGCTCGAATTGTATCATATCAATTTCTAAATGGGTAATGTATTGCATCTTATCAATTCGTTTCTCTATTCTCTATTTTAGCTGGTAACTCTAAACTGAGGCTATTCAATTACTTACGTAGTTTAGCAGCTCTACGTATATGTGAGCGATACAGCGCCTTGTTGCGTGTATATTTAATTCTATATTCGCTCATCGGTTCAGAATCAATGACCACTCAATCTGTATTTCAGGCAGCTAGCAAAATGCAATGACGTAATCATGGCACATATTACGAAAAGGCAACTTGACTTGAATTGTGACTTGACTCGAGTCCCCTCCGAAAATCGAGTGACTTGACTCAAGTCACCTTAGAAATTCGATTGACTTGACTGGACTCGAGTCAAAATGTGCAATGACTCGAAATGACTACTGACTCGAAGGCAGTACTTGATCCCAACACTGAAGTGGTCGCACGAAGCGCGAAAAAAAATCAAGTTCATAGGATTGAACTTCAATTTTCATCCTCTCTCAGTTCACGTGATCAGATTTACTGGTATGGCAGAGGTTTTAGGGACTTCGGATAGCAAGCGCAGGACTATTCCGCGTCAATGCACAATCGGCAATATATATAATGATGGTTTTAGCCAACATGAGGTCATCATTTTTGGTTAAGCTTTAATTTGGTAACACACTTCGCGAAGTCGCCTATGTTGGCCAAAACTTCAGAAGTCTTGGTGTATCGTGGAGTGGTAATGGCCGGCGCTGAAATGCCTATTTTTGTTTATAAGTGATGCAAATTTTTTCTTGGGGTGCTGAGGGTAACCCTATTAAAAGGCACGCATTCAATTACATAACATCCCCCAAAATGATCGATAATTTATGCTGATGGAAGAAATAGTTTTGGCCCCCCTTGTAGCTCGCCTTCCAATTATGGGGGTTTGGGGTGCGGCAGTTACGGTCCTGCTCATGACAAGCACACATTATCTCACTACTTATAAACGGTAGTCAGAAACGAAATTTAGGAAGTATTCAAATAGCATATGTCTTCTTTCACTTAGACAGGTATTCATGGACTAAGACTATATACCTGTACCCTTTCTTAAACATTTGTTCGACCCAAGCGACTGAGCAACTGACAAGAAATATTTTTGATTTTGTCAAGTGGGAAGCGGCGTTTGGTGATGTTTGCATCAATTTTACAAGTGATGTTGTCATTGTCACTTACAAAAGCAGACGATTTATTTATTACCCTTTCACAGTATCATGACATAATTCCAAAAATTGCATCAATTTGTGATTGCATCAGTAATTTTGTGTTGGTCACGAAGATGCATCATGCAGAATTCTTGCTCTATGCAACTGAATTGCAATTTGCAAATAATCTCCAAATTTATCAATATTATTACTAATAACAGTGATTGTTGGTAAATACAAATCCTATTTTATCGACTATTAGTAATTCTAGGAGAATTTAGCACTTGTTATCACATTAAGGAAGTTGGAGTCTGAGTGGGAGTATTTTCACAGACTCCGAACCCGACTCCAGCCAGTATTTTTTTCACGACTCCGACTCCAAATAGTGCTTATCAATTTTCGAGACTGCGACTCCATTAGGGGAAAATTTGGCGAAACTCCGACTGAGACTCCGACTCCACAGCCCTGCTGGGAGACTTGGCAAAATGAGGTTGGCTGGTGTTGGCTAAGGAAGCTTAGGATTTTAAGTCATCCATGCACGCGATATCAAATTAGAAATTTGAACAGAAATTGCAACATCCCTAATGGTTGCAGGGATGTAAAATAGTATTTTCATATTCTGATTGATTTCTTTGGGGATTTTCCCCAGATACGTCGCTGCAAGGACTGCCAACCGACTGCAAATCAAAGGGTTCAGTTTGTAGATATCCAGGAGACGGAAAGTTTAGTAATGTCCATAGGTGGTCAAAGTAGTGAAGAATGCTACTCATGTAGAGGTAAAAGCATCAACGCAGAATTCTACGCAAGAAGGTACGAGTAGAAGTAGTTCTTTTCCAAGCAGCCTAAAACTTCTTCAAGTAGAAGTATAATTTGCCGTCGTTTAAAAGAACTCATTTAAGTAAGTAGCTTTTGAAAATCAGTCAAATATACACTATCATGAACCATCAAAACCTGGAAATTGACATATGCGGACGGTGCAGCGAGTTAGGTGTGTGTTGCTATACATCTCATGAAGATATTTTAACATCATAAGGATTCGAGCGTATCATGTAATACAAATGACAGCTTTGCTATAGAACAGAGGTTCATAGCTTTGTTTCACCCTAGTGCCTTGTTCAGAATACTTGCTCCCTCCCGCTCACTACAAGGCCCATGTAGTTAACATGACCATAAGCGATACGGAAAGATTACCTGGTACTACATTAACACTTTATGAGATCAGGAAGGCAAATGACGATATACGACAGATCGTTTAATTACAAACGTTTTGCTTAGCTCTTTAAATGTGATAAAACTGTTATATGTGCGACTATATGCGGCCTGAAATTGCTCATATCAACTACGCCCAATGCACATACAAAAATTGTATCGGCCGAGATTTTCGTGGAAAGGTATGGGTCACTCCGTATATTTTTCGGGCGAAGCATGACGATACATCTGAACTCTCCACAGAAACAGACTATGGATTTCTCCGTCTCGGTCTCTCGCTGTCGCTCTCTCTCCCTCTATGCTATGGGAAGTACAAAATACTTTTGATTTGACGGACTGTCAATAGCGAAAAGTAAGTAAGTCACAAAATATGACGAAGTAGAAGTAAAAGCAACGGAAAATTAGATTTACTTTACCTTATGTATTGTTATTGTTCAGTAAGCAGTATTCGTGCGGGGTTCCATGGACAGTTCTATTGATTGCAAGGGGTAGCCTTAAGCTGTGAGTCAGAAAGTGTTCACCGTACGCAATTCCTTTTTGCTAACTCTCGTTAAGATGATGGCATACACGAGAAAATATATCTTGAGTTTCGTACACAGTGATGCACATGCACATGCTCTACGCAAGAAGGGGTACATGGTAAATCAAATAGCGCCTCACTATCGTTTGGTAGTTGATTGCTAGCCGCGCCGAGAAAAGATTTAGTGAAGCCATTTGACTCATCATTACTCCGTTTGCAATGTAAGATCAGACAGGCATCCATTCGTCGTGATTAGGATGAGTCAGTGTATGGTGTCGCATCAGAATGCATAGTCGCCACAGTTGAAGGACGCACTATTGTAACATGCAGGGGTTAGTATTTGTACATCGACGCGGATGAAGAGCAATGTGTAATTTCCATTGCATTTGTTTTAGAATTGGTCTGTTGAATTATTAACCGCCAGCTTAGGAGATATTCTGACTCTCGTCCATAGTTAGCACAGGAATAGGGACCTAGTTGTCACTGAACGGGAACACGAACTGAGCAACATTTCGGGCGGACGACGTTAATTCCTTATAAAAATGCCCGAGGTAGGCTACCTAAAGCGATGTTATACCTACAGAATGGGGAAGTCAACAACCGTTGTCTGCTGAAATAGAAAACATTGTCATTAATAGCTCTATCACCGGCTGCTCATCGATTATAGCAGGTGTCGGCAAACCACGGCACGCGTGCCATTCGTGGCACGAGACATGATTTTTCATGGTACGCCAAATGATTTCACGCAAACGACATATTGAGACCATGTTTTTGCAAAAAGTGAAACAGGTTTTCAAAATGTATAAAGGTCGTAGGCGTTTCAAAATTATTTCGTAAAGCAACATAAAATAGAGTCTTTTAGGGCACATTTTACTTCTCTTGTATTTTTTCGGCGCTTCCCGCGACTTCTTGGAACCTGATGTCTTGTGATTTTAATGCGGAAACCCCCAATAAATTAAATATATATATATATAGAAAATGCTTTCGAAAACTATGCATATTGTATAAAAATGAGTCGACCTTATTAGCAGTACGAAAGAACGTCAACCAAATACCGTATGAAACCGTGCGGATGCTTTACTCCAGGAGTGTTATTCACTGTGCAGCCTACGGGAGCGCGACTTATGAACCGGCATTCCGGCGCTGGGCATTTTCACGCTATAGATGACACGGCCTATACAGAAATTTTCGGACAACATGCGACCATGCGACTCCCATGCGGTGTATGCGTTGCCAAAATGATTGGCGGCGATAAAACCTTGAAACAAAATAACCGCCGCATGCTGGCCAAAATGTTCGACATTAATATGCCCACTGTGAAGGCGCCGCAGTGACCAGCGCCAAATAGACTTCCAGCGCCCGCACCTTGAGCCGCACGTATTAAATGAGACCTGCCGTGAAAAATAATGAGCTTCGTGTCGAAATTCGAATTTGGAATCGCGTTAGTCTCTGGGAAGGAGATATTATTTTAGTTTCGTCTGGTGTGCAAGCGACTCCATTCTATCTGGAGCAACGGCAATCTTTACCACTTTACCGCGACCAGAGCAGACGAATCTAGTGTCAGCCCGACCTTAATGTGACACCAAACCGACCTGGATGATACAAGGGTGGGCACATTTTTCATCATCTTTAGACCATATCATCGTAACAATATTGATAGGTCTGTCACATATTAGATATGGTATACCAAATACACAAGACTTGGAAACGAACATATCAACCACAGAATATCAATCATTGCCCCGTTGCCCGACTGAAAATAAACTATGTAAATATCACGTACATGTGAGCGATAGGTCGAGTGCGGTAGCGACCAAAATTTATTCCGTTCGCGACCAATAAAGGGTCGCTGGCGTGACGGATGCCGCTGCCAGCTGCAGAAAAACGGTTGGTGATATTCATTGCTTGAGACAATGAATAGTACTAAATTGAATGTTTGGCACGCAAGCTGGTAAAAAAGTGACATTTTCGACATTTTGGCACGCTGAACACAAAAAATTGGCCGCCCCTGGATTATAGTGACTTAGTTGTGGGTGTAAGTTGTTGGCAACGCGTGCTCCATTCCAATCGTCAATGATACGAAATATGTCGTCATTAACAACTACATATCATTCCAAGGTGTTTTAATGGTTAAATTATAAAATTCCAAAGCGAGGATCAAAGAATATGTAACAGGCTGACGACCGTCAAATCAAATTGAGTGCAACGCAAAGTATCAAATGGTTCTTTGCTATCGGGATAGACGAACGAGCGGCTGTTACGACACGTATAGAATCTGCTGCGCGGAAATATTAGGTCAGATTTCATAACCTGTACTACTGTTTCTTGTTGCATTCTTTGACATGATTGGAACGAGGCCGAGAACCCAACACGCAGCACTTGCCCACTCACTATTCAAAACGCGTGTTTTCATGTTTTGTCCGTCTGATAGAGGGATCCACAACTCGTGGTCTGCGGGTGTCTCGTCAGGTCATATTCTGCGGACTTTGTTGAAGACTTCGGAAAAGCGCTTGATGTAAAATGCCCAGATCAATTTTAGTTTCGCAACAGTAAACAAGATCACAATATCATCTCGTACGCTCACCCCCATCAGCCTATACTATATTATATTCCCGGTGTCGATGTTCAGTTTTATTGAATCTATACTGCGTATTGCTCTGGAATGCCGGTATGGCCCGCCATTGAGTTGCACTTGAGTAATAAAATACCAAGGAAAAGCTAATTTTTGGTTAAACTTTCTAATTTTCCACTCGAACGCACTGAAAGTCTCGTCTATGCTGTCGAAATATTGCTTTCAGAGAGAAATGCAGTGTTACTCACTAACGATGTCATAAGTTACTCATGAACAAAACGTGAACAGAACAATAGGCACGCGATAAATCTGACCATAACCGTCAAAGCACTTCACCAGCCCCAAATGCTTGTCATGGGCCCCCATAAAGTGATAAACCAAACTTCTGGAGGTTTCGTCCCACCAGATCCTCTTTGCGTCCTACGTCATGACTATACGATAGTGTTCTTGTTTTCGGTGGTTCGCGTACTATTGTGGTCTAGTCGTGCGTGGCGCGAAAGAACTCCAATACATGTTTCAACTCGGTCGATGATATTGGAATTGCCTATACTACTGTAGAATTCTTAACTATACTAGCCCATGTGCCAAGTTTTACCGTTAGTACTGACATCATTGGTGTCTTTTAAAAATTTAGGGCCCAAAATGAATACTTATGCATCTGTGGGCGGGCCCGTTGTTGTCAATTACTTCATGTGTTGTAATTTCATGACATCCCGTCTGCTATATGGTCAAAAAGATCTCGGAATCGCTGAGACGCACCAGACCGAGCTTCGCACACGACTCGAGAAGTGGCATTTTTTCACGGGGTGTATAATTATTCTCTATGGGTGGCATTTGTAAAGTGGGGCTCAGATTGCCAGGACAGTAATATTAGGTGCCATCTATTTTGGCGCATATGGACGAAGGAAAATTCGGCATATGTATATATATCGGTGTCGGCCGACACGAGGCGGTTCTTTTTGGTCAAGGTTTTCTCGCCGCAGAGCTTTTTGTCAGCACACTTCGCATTGCATGTTAACCGAAACGTCATTGTCAGCATATTCGTGTGTCGTGACGCATAATGGCCGATGCCGAAATGTTTATCTATATAAATTATGATGCGTTTTTTCTTAAAAGGGGTACCCATATTGAATCATGAAAGCTAGCAACAACAAATCGGCCCCTTCGAGCTCGCCTCCCTAATTAGGGGGTTTGGGGCGCGGCAGTTACGGCGCTGAATCTGACCGACCATTGTTACTACGCGTTGCCATCGGATATGATTCGCTACTCAAAATGCAAGCAAAGTGGTCAAAATGAGGCAATCTCATTATGATTTATATCCAGGTTTCACCAATATAGGAAGTAAATTTGTCGATATCGCCCGAACCAGATGTATGGAGTGACGCGGTATCGTAGCGTATAACCTATCATTGTCTCGATATTGCAATTTTGCGACCCCTTGCGTCTACTAAGTTGCGGAAGAGTCCCGTTACCCATTTTGAATGGGGCTTGTCTAATAGACTGGATACGAACCGCTGTTCGTTGGCTGTTCGTTGTAATAGATTGTGGCCGACAACTTATTTGAATTCTATTGATCACCCCGCTTTTTTCGTTTTCAGTTGATTTAGATTTGAATTAGCATATAATTCGGGTTCGCCATGTTCCGACGTGTTCGAAAAGCGCTCGGGTTTAAGGACAGGCCGCCGAAAAGACGCAAGGAAATAGTGCGAGGTACGCATAACACGACATCTAGCCGGTAATGTCTTGTATGCGTTGACAATAAGTCTCAAAAAATGGATTTTCCGTAGCGTCCGTTACTTACCAGGCTGCAAACTACATAAATTCTCCGCACAGTATGTAATATACCCTTTGCGCGGGGAAATTTTGTTATTTCACGGCATTCTCTCGTTCACTAATCCCATACTTGCTTATTTAATTACTGAAAAGTTGAACCTAGTATGGTGACAGTCGTTACGGAATTGTTGAAAAAAGCGTATGTTCGCGTTGAATGTTGTTTCGAAACAGCTAAATTCAATCAGTGATTAATGATAGAATAAGCTATGCCTCGTCGATGTCGAGTGCAATTCGTTATATGGGAAGTTCGTTCGTGGTATTTATATCGAGCATGTGAAAATATTTGAGGACTGATATAAAAAGCAACATCGTATTTAAAACGGAACCTACTTTTGTTTTATATTTTCTGGGTGTATTTTCACGTGTTAACCGTTGTATTCTTGTCGCAGTAACACCATCTTATTTGTATATGATTGGTGGGAACCCTCAAGAGGATGATCGCTACGGGATCTGTCCATTCCAACGGTATAGTTTTGCTGAGAAGAGATGGTATATGATTCAAGAGACCATGCCCGAAACAAGGTGGTCAAAATTGATATTTTGGAATCCGAATTCCAAATTAGTCTTCATGTCCTACATAATTTCCATTCAGAAGTGCGTTTGCGGTTGCTACGTACGATGGGTGCATGTGGGTCATAGGCGGCAAGGACGGTGATCATGGCACTACTAACACTGTGTTCGTGTACAATCCTAACGCAACTGCCGGCGAGCGGTGGACATCCGGCACGCCCATTAATCACGGTCGGCACGGCTTGTGCGCTGCGGTTCTCGATGGAAAATTGTACGCGCTTGGAGGCACTGAAGAGGAGGGAGGTACGTCCAAAATTTTCAGCACATGACAATCGTCATTGAAATGAAACCTAGTTGTACTGTAGGCCTATTTGTTCTGATCTGTGTCTAATGTATTCCCAAACGTTTAATCACACCCTACCCAAACGTTTAATCACACCCTAATTGCAACCTTCCAACTACCTTAATTTTTAGAAGTGGTCGGTAACGAAGTACCTTTACTTTTTCCGATTACATAAGTAGTTTTTGTCTACTGGAAATACTTACCAAGGGAATATGATATTAGACTACTTTCTGTTCTAATCAATTGTTTGTTGATCAAAACTGCCTACCGGAGCGAAGGCACCATGCAGGGATTTCGGGATTATTCTTGGAGTAAAAGTAGAGCCATCAACCAAATTATTAGGTATAAATTGTTGGCTATACGTAACCTGAAAGTCCTGTCCTGTGCGTATGAGATCGTCTTGATCACAGATATTACTTAAGACATAGGACGTTTATTCATACGTTAATGCAAAGTAGATTTAGCAACGAATCTCGACGAACGCGCGTTTAAGACACAATTATAGTCGAGGTAAATTACAACAGGATATAATAATTTTGCAGCAATAATTACAATAATTAGGGCGATTTTTTTAACATGTTAAAATAAGTCTAAAGTTTGTCAAAATTGAAGCGTTAGGTCAAAAATTTGTCGATACTGTTTACTAAGTCAAAAAATTTTTGACCCCTGCATTTCGCTTGTATCGTAGATTTTGCACTGTCGCCGAACTTATCATTTGATATTTTACAGCTTGTAGCCTACTTCATAGGCCTACCGTTGTAGACGGCCCTATTCTAATTGTGAATCAGAAACGGTCACACGAAACAAATAGGTTGACATGGTGTTATGGTCAACGGACCGCAATGTCCTAACTGGAGCGAGACTGCCTGGGCATTGCACGGTTCTTATATCAAGAAGCGCATGATAAAAAATATTGACAACATTGTCAGAATGAAGCAACACGCTGTGTCACCAGCAGTGTACGTACAACTTCAGTGTTTGTTGTCAGACAACAACTGCTGCTGTTGATCGTTCTTTCTCCGTTCTTGACAAGCTACTCAATAAGGACAGACACTTTCTACCCGAGAATGAGGAAAGTATCCTTCGTTGTACTACAACAAATTTTAATTATTTCTACCATAATACGTGATTTATTACTGGAATTCTTCATAGGGCCAGATTTCGTT
Source organism: Botryllus schlosseri (assembly GCF_051294905.1). NCBI lineage: Eukaryota > Metazoa > Chordata > Ascidiacea > Stolidobranchia > Styelidae > Botryllus > Botryllus schlosseri. Next base: position 16,623,667 of record NC_137245.1, on the reverse strand, counting down.
GAAATACAGTTTTTTCATGTAAAATTCGTCAGTATTTAGGTCGAAAACGTTTTTTCAGGCCAAACTACTTCGTAAGGACACAGTTCCAACCTCATATGAAGATGAGTAGCACAATTTCAACATTATGTGCGAAAACACTTAATTTGCATGCGTGAAGTCAAAATTTGATCAAAATTGAAATTTTTTAGGTAAAAAAATGTCAAAATTTTGATTTTTTTATGTGAAAATCGTCCGTTTTTTAGGTAAAAAATCGCCACAGTAATAATAGTACGCAATCACGCCATGGTACGGAGCGATATTCAGGAGTGGCATTGACTTCATGGGATACAGCTGCAACACCCAGTAAATTCCACCTAGCACACTCTAGACTCTAGAGCTCGCAAATCTCTAGAGTCTAGAGATTTGCGAGCTCGCGACTAAGTCGGTTTTTGAAAGCACTTCTCAGCCCTTCGTTTTCTGCTTCCACTCAAAGTGATATTGACATTCCTCGAAAATCGCTACTTCCAGTTGTAATTGATGGGAAATTTACGTCATCGCTTCTACTGCTATACTTGGATACGAAAACGGACTATTAAGACCACCTCTGCGAATTTTAATTCTCGCCTAATTGAAGCTTACCTCTTTTTTGTAATGAAAAAACTATTCTAATTCTCCGCGCGTCTATGTAACCTAATATAAGCTTTCACCTCAGTCCCAACAGAAATTACGAAAGAGTCTGGTTATGAAACGTGGATAATCTATTTGACGATTCGCAGGTCCCGGCACATTTTCCCTGTCCCGGCGTCGGGTAAACCAAATTACGTCATACGCCCAGCCATCCGTGAAGCATTCGTGAATTGATACCGCGGGATTTAGGTTTACTCTGTCATCATAGTCATCCTAGAATTCGTTAGGGAGATTGGGACCGTTGTGCTTCAATATTCTCGAGTGCCTGTATGTATTTCGAAAGTTCTCTGCGTTGTCCGTAGCTCAATATTCTTAACTACACGCTAAAGCAATGGAAATATTCACGTATCGCTGTATATTTTACCAAAGGTTACGATATCGTTGTGTCCAGAACGTCCAACACGTCCCGTTTCATGTTACGTTCAATGTCCCGTTACTGCTGGTCGTGGAACGTTAGAACTCGTATAGTTCTCCCTCGGTCACTCAGTTAGTCCGCAGACTTGAGTTCCTTTCAATCGCAAGTGGCACAATTGGTCCCACAACCCACAACCCACAATATACTCTTTTATTACAGCTTCCGATTGTGTTGAAATCTGGAACGGAGAAGCTTGGGAGCTGGGTAAACCGATGGTCGTAAGAAGAACCGATTTTTCGGTCGGTGTGCTGAAACGACGGATCTACGCGGTGGGAGGCGACGAGGAGTGCCGGATGATGAATTTTCCTGTAGAAGTCTACTGTCCTATAAGCGACAGATGGACGGCTGTTGGTACACAAGCCTCCCAATCTATACGGCGAGGCGTCGGAGTTGCTGGGAATGTGCTATATTCCGCTGGGGATGCGTACTTTTCGTGTTTGCGTAGAAACGTGTTGGGATTTCATTCGTGGTCCGTCGGTCCAGACATACCAACTAATATAGAGGGATTTGACGTTGCAGTAGACTGCACTCGTTTGTACATTGTCGGAGGGGTACCTGATAATGACACAGCCACAACGTTTTGGAGATTGAAAACTACGGAAAGTTATTCTCGTGCTAGTTTTTGGTATCCGTTGCCAGCACCGCTCGGTCCCCCGCGGTATGACGTGAAAGTGGCGATACTCTGACAATGTCGAATTCGATGGGACATGCGTTACTGAAATTTTGTGTCGACTCGTCAAATTTTGCTTTGTGATTTGTTGTTCAATAAAAATGTGGTTGGTCCAGAACAGCTGATATAACCCGATTTCCAGATATTCAGAGGACTCACGGCTCCCATTTCTTCGCGGTCCAGCAGTATTGTCGTGCCCAACATGAAAGGACGATCGAACCAGGTTTCGGCAACTCAGGAACAGCTCGCGGGCCGCAAGAATGCAATCGCCGTTTCGCAACCGCGTTTTGATGCTTCACGCCAGTAAAACGCTGTGCTCTCTGAATAGGCGACGGGCATAGTAACCACAAATGAAATATTTTGATGAAGAAATACAAATACAACAAAAGTATCATGTTGGGATTGCATTTGAAATGAAACAATTTAGAGCAAACATATTCAAAACTAGTCCCTTGTTTAAAACGTTTTTTAATATTTTTATGCTTTTTTCTATTATTGTATGCTTTTTTCTAAGCCATGACGTCACGAATTTTCAATTGTGATGTTATAGTGGATTGGCATTGACAATAGAATTTATAGGGTAAATATAGCTCCTTCGACGAAATATCTGTACTATTGTTGAACCGATCATTTTGTGACTTCCAAGGCAGGGCTGTGGAGTCGGTAAATTTTAGCACCGACTCCAACTCCGACTCCGACTCCACACGTTTTCAATCGACCGACTCCGACTCCGGCTCCGACTCCGACTCCTGAGTCTTTAAAAATACCGACTCCGACTCCGACTACGACCCCGACTCCAACAGTATTACCAATTTACCTCGAAAATTATATGCCTCAATGACAGGTAAATGACTATCATATAACCGTTAAACATATGCAAACATATGATTGCCGATGACATGCAAAATTGTTTCATTGTGGCACAACTCGAATTAATCACTATGCATGAAAGATTGCATTTCTAAATTTCCTTTATTTTCCATATTTTAACAGTTTTCAAAATATGGTCAAACATGGACTCTCTCATTAGTCATAACCTAATAGTGTATGAATCATTCGAACACGACATACATCCCATACTGTATAATTAAAATGTAGATGAAACAATCGAAATGTTGCTCTTGTGTATGACTCAGCAACTAATACAGAGATGCATCCATATAATTTTCTCATTACACACCAGTGTTGGGTTCAAGTCACTACCTTCGAGTCACGAGTCATCTCGAGTCATTGCAGATTTTGACTCGAGTCACGTCAAGTCACTCGTTTTTTGGAGGTGACTCGAGTCAAGTCGAGTCAAGTCAAGTCAAGTCACGAGTCAAGTCACAATTCAAGTCAAATTGAATTTTCGATGTATGAATGATGATTAAAAGTCATTACATTTTGCTGGATGTGTGAAAGACAGATTAATTGATCATTTATCTTGAATCAAATAACGAATATCTAGTTAAATATTCATGCAAAAAGAGGTTGTATCCCCCCACACACGTAGAACTGCTAATAAAATACGTGAGTATCTGTACAGCTACATGCTACAGTCAAGTTATTATGAGCCAAAATGTAGGACCTAATACGAAGCTTCGAGAAGTTGAAACAAATTGATATGGTACAATAACCTACAACACCCATTTACACATCTGTGAGAATATAAACGCTCAAACTATATTTGTTCGATTTAAATCATACAAGAGGGCTGGTAAATGTGAGCACTGCGCAACGTTAAGCATTGAGCCGTCTAAGAAACAGAAACACATTGCTATTTAGATCAATCTTCTACTACTTCGACAACGTAGGCTGTGCTTGTTTGGTTTGCGGTCAATTTATTTGTGATCCAACAATGGAGGATCACTGTAACGTAGAATCATGAATGACTGGTTGCTCTCACAAGTAACACCTGCGTACCTCGAACAGTCCGAACATACACAAGATACAGTGATATATTCGACACCGTTTACTTGATGACTTGAAATTGACTCGTAAATTTTGGTCCGAGTCACGAGTCAATGCACATTTTTGAAGCTCCGAGTCAAGTCAAGTCAAGTCATTTTTCCAAAGTGACTCGAGTCAAGTCAAGTCATATGAAAAGTTGACTCGAGTCATCCCAACACTGTTACACACTGTACTGATTACAAGCATATACTCTCATTACTAACCAATATTGGTCGTAACCGAAATTTACGAAGTAGTCAAATAGCATATGTCTAGTCTACATGCACTTAGTCAAGTATTCAAGGACCAGGACTTGCAGGCTTTCTAAATCATTTGTTCGACCCAAGCAGCTAAGCTACACAACAAATATTTTAAATTTTGTTAAGTGGGAAGCATCTTTTGGTTATATTTACATCAATTTTACAACCAGACGATATATTTGCTCTGTCACAATATCATGGTATAATTCCAAAAATTGCAGCAATTAGTGTCTGCATGGCGAGAATGTATATATTGCTTCTTCCTTCCTCTATGCAACTGAATTGTATTTTGCAAATAATGTTCAATTCTGCCTATGTCAGGGGTGGCCAACCTTTACGACCAAACGGTCGCTTGAGATTGACGAACCATTGCGCGGGCAACTTGAATGTTGATAACCTTTTTCTAGTCGCCCGATAGGAAAGAACCGAATTTGGTAACACTGAAACAAGACTTATATGACTACGTTTTAAAATTTATAACAATTATGTCATGAAAACTCAGTGTGCAAATGTACAGTGTGCACTGTGCAGTCATGCCCCGGTCGCGCGAAGCACAAAATTTTTCCAAAGGTAATGAATGAATTCCATCAATAAATATATTACACGCACTGTTGCACATATTGGGGGTCGGCTCTGTATAGCAATGGGCTCATTCGGCTAGGACAGGATTATTTGGCGTTTTAGACATACCAATATCGACGGTTTCGGTGAACATGGCTCTGTGATTTTGCGCAAATGTTTCATCGCCGACGATCTCGCTTCGAGCGCATAAGTGAAGTACCGTGTTGGAGTAAATTCTGTAAATTACGCGTATTTATAATTTCTAGGATGACATGTGACAATAAATCATGCGAGGTGCTAAGAAAAATTTCAAGTCATAATAATCTGCTACAGGATATTCTACTTTATGGTCATATCCGAAGATCTGCGCTGAATGTGGCTGGCTCCTGGTTACGCCAGCACGTAGAATCTGATGTTTTAGTTAGCATCAAATTTCGCGGTCAGGCTATGGAAATTTGGGTTGGCCTTGCAATTTTACCTGATGTTATATCTAATTTCGAGAATTACCTCGCAGGCCACACAAGACCTTCTCGCGGGTGACATTTTGCCTTCGGGGCACGCGGCACGGTCTGACCGCCCCTGATCTGTATCGTTAATAATAGCAGTGATTGGTGCTATATAAATATCCTATTATAGTTATTATTAGTAATTTAAAAGATATCTTTGAACAGAAATTGTTTACATGATAAAGAAGTTGGAGTCGGAGTCAGAGTCGAAGTCGGGGTCCTTTTCACTAACTCCGACTCCAGTCAGTATTTTTACCACGACTCAGACTTCGACTCCATCAATCGAAAATCAGCCAAACTCCGACTCCGACTCCACCGACTCCGACTCCACAGCCCTGTACTCAAGTGATATTGGTATCGTCCACACGTCCCGATAAGACTAAAAAGAAGCCACCTTTCGTGAGATTCATAGGATTCCGAATTCACATTTGCTTCGCGATTCTCGGAATCAGGGATGGGGCTACTTCGGCGTCGCCATTTTGGCGCCTGGACATACCCATACTCTGGCTATATCTCTCCATTCCGAGAACTGTATTATCTATCGGAGAGGAGGGGAATGGTTGAAGGAATATGGTGCTGTAATATTAGAGTTCTCAAACACGCGGCTCGCGTGAGCACGTGGTGCGGCACGTGTCTGAATTTTGTATTTTAAAATATTTGACGATCGTTAATCGTCACATATCTTTTTCAGATTTGTAAAATTTACTAAAGAATCGCTCCAAGAACCTTAAACTACTCATCTGCTATTACAGTAGTTCTTAACCTTTCCCCCTCCAGCGCCCCATTTCAAAAATTGCCGTGCTCTGCCGCCCTCACCCCATATTTTTGGGACTGCAATAAAAACAATGGGTTAGAGCAGTGGTTCCCAACCTTTTTCGGTGGCAGGGCCAAATTTATAGTTTCAGAGTACGGCCGGGGCCGCACGAATACCAAGGCAACGAAAGGAACCCAAAATTTTCACAAAAATATGAAAATTGGCATTGTTCCGATCATTCGCTTGACGCCATTGACCATTGTGTTGTCGCGCTCCCGTTGCTCAGAACAATTAACAATTGCTGGCTATTTCGGAGTAGTTTTATTGCCCTGGCTAGATTTCAATTCGTATTTTTGGAATCAGTGCGACACTTGCTTTCGATAAACACCGACATATCAAATTTTTCGGACGCTTGGGTCGCGAGCTATAGGACTACCAATTATGCTGCTTTTTGCCGACTAAACAGTGCGCATCTCGGCGTATTCAATCGTGAGTCACTTGTTGCAAATCTATCCGTAAATTAGTTATCAATAACCAGGGCCGTAACAGCACTTCATCAGGCCCCCAAAACGTTGCTCGTGGGCCCCCCATAGGGCGATAAACAGAACTTCGAAGCCCCCAGACCCCCTCAGGCTAGATGGCTGTTTACCGCTATTTATCATCTAAATCGGGTGTCCGTTTTAGGCAGCTTCTCTCGACTAATCGCGCGAAGCGCGAAAAATTTCTATAACTCATGATTGAATCGGGATGGCCATATCTATTGGTATCAAAGTTTATCCTCTCTCTGCTCACGTAATCAGATTGACCGGTTGAGCCGAGTGAGTTTTGTTTGAAAAGGTAGGACCACTCAATAATAATTAAACATCTTCGGGCGTATACCGTTGGCAGGAACGAAACAGCATTTCGTCAGGCACCCCAAAACACTTACGTCTTGAGCTCCCATAGGGTGATAAACCGAGCCCCCGTGCCGTTGTTCGCTTCAGCCACGAAATCGGGATCCCCGTTTAGTGGGCCAGCGTAGAGCGCGAAAATTTTCGATAATTCAAAATAAAATAGGTCAATAAGATCGGGAATTGCATATATATTGCTATCAATTACTTGTCCTCTCTGCTCACATAATCAGATTTACCGGTATAGCTGAGTGAGGTGTCTTGGAAACTGTAGGGCCCGTAAATAATAATATGACATATTCGGACGGGCGGACCCGTTGGTACGACTTCGTTACATGATGTTATTTGTTATTTCATGACCTCCAGTCTGCTATATCAAGAAATATAGAATCGCCCAAACATACTAAACTAAAAGATGCACACTATTTCAAATTGGTAGTTCTTAACTGGCATATAATTCTTCCCTGCGGGATGGTAGCCTATTTGTCTCGTGACGTTCAGATTGCCAAGACAGGAACATACGGCATCAGTCATTAAGGCGCCTATGGTCAATTATACCCAGTGGCGGCTCGTGACAATATCGGGTGGTGGGGCAAGGGCGGCAAGCGACTTTTTATCAAGATGACGTCACAATGACGTTTTCCAATGTAAACATGTAACTTAATGATGTTACGGTAACATGAATTTCCCGACAACAGTGATTTTAACGTATGTGCCACGAGAGGTCTGCCGGTGAGCTGTGACTTGAAGTGTGGTAACTGCGTAAACGGCGTACGGAACAAAGATTCAACGCGGTTCATGTTCGCACTAGACCTGACTAATTATCTGCAGAAATGGAAATGACTATAACTCGAGAGATTGCGTAAGCCTAATTGGAAAGGTCAACGAGTTCGGACACATACCCAATTGTTATCTCATACATTGGGCATGTCATATTGAATCCAAAACATCATTCTGAAGAACCAAGAATAGCAGTCTCGGAAACTCGGTCTCGGTACAGCATAGGAGATTTTGGCCTTGAAACTGGAGACTGTAACACGACACATATGGTTTTATTACTGTCTATAGGTCTGCTGCGAAATCGCCTTTGGAAAATATATTACCGAATATATACGTGAGTGAAAGCCGTACACTGTTACATGACATCATCGAGAAGTAGCCTCATGGCTCTTTTCGGTATGGTACACTGTCAAAATAATGCAAACAGACCGAATTTTGCGTAAAATTTACTCAGGAATAGGCTGATCAAGTGATCAGCTGTTAGCCGACATCGAAAACGAAATAGCTGTCGCGCTTGACAGGGGGTTGTAAGCAAATGACTTGAAGGCCACAATTTCACGGTGAAATTGACATTGGAGAATATAATATCAAAGTAAATATTTGAATGCAAATGAGAATGATATCATCATCTCGTCACCTATCTCAGTATGGAACACAGTTAACGTTACCACAGATACACCGGCTTTTGCGTGAAATCCGCAATGCGTTGTAGGCTAAAGTGTCAGATCTGAGCACATCTCTACCATATTCGACCTTGATAACGAAATTACTGCCCTAATCATTGAGTGTCAACCTTGAGACTTGGCACAGCGTTCGATACTAAAATCAAAACACACCGTGCAAAATCTCATGACAGATCTATGTAAGGAGCATCGTTAAAATCAATAGAGACCAATACCGGCTTTGCGTAAAATCTGTTAGCGATAAATGACGAGTCAGCTCTCACTCGACTTAAGGAAATGAAATGACCACTAACATAGTTCAGTGACAAACTTAAAACTTGGTACAGCGTTCGATACTAACATTAAGACTTACCGTGCCAAATGTCATAACCGATCTCAGTATTGAACATCGTCAAAATCAATGGATACCAATACCGGCTTTCGAGTAAAATCTGTTTGCGATACATGACGGATCAGCACACACTCAACTTCGGAAACGGATTTACTACCCTAAACTTTAAGTAGAAACCCTGAAACTTGGGGCAATGTTAAATACCACCATCACGACATGACATACCAAGTTTCAAGAGTTTTCATGGTCCGAAACACCATCAAAATCGACCTATACCAGCAAAGGTCGACTAAACGCATATGACGGTAACCGAGTTCAGATATAGATACGATTGTTACATCACACCTTAGGGGCACAGACCTATTGAGCCCCGGTTGCTCGGTAATTTTATGAATAAGAGAGAGTAAATCACCGTTTCTTTATTGTGCGCGGCTTTGAGAGAATAGACAGTCAAAGCTTGTTATGAGCGCAACCGGGGCAAGCCCCGGCTAGGCATTCGCAAAGCGAAAACACAGAAGAGGACTCGATTTTCGCAGAGACTTCGCTATATATGGGCATTTACAAGCGAAAGGACAAGAAGAATACGATTTTCGCTGTGATTTCGGTATATATAGATTGTTGTGCGTCTATAAATGGTAAAGAATTGTTATTGAACAGAATTTTAGGTGGGGCAATGCCCCAGTTTCCCTATAGGACGAGCCGCCACTGATTATACCTATATGTATTTTGAATATACATAACGAAATTTTCGGTCAGCGTAAGGGCAGTCCTTTTCGGCCAAGGTTTTCTCGCTGCCGATCGTTCTGGCACACTTCTTGGAGTCGCATGTTACATGGCCTAAAACTTTATATGTCTTCGTGCGTCGTGGCGCGGTAATGGCCAACGCCGATATGCACACTTCTATAAATCTTGCGTATTTTATCTTGGTCGAAGAGTACCCAATAACTAAGGTACTTGAAAACTTGAAATCGCGCGCAGCGCCAAAAATCTTTGAAAAAGTTGCATAAAACTTCACAAAATACTCTATAATTTATGCTAATTCACTAAACAATTTTGGGCCCCCTTCGAGCTCGCTCCCCCCAATTGGAGGGCTTGGGGTGCGGCAGTTACGGTCCTGTCAATACCTATATCTATACCTATATCTATAGGTACTGCCCGTTCAACTCGAAAGTTAGGGCACATTGCACTGAAACAGCAGTGACGTAATCTTAGCAGTCTGCTCACAACTTTCCTGCAATCCTAATTGAAAACTCCAGACTCCAGCCAAGCAAGAGTATTTTATAAATATATATTTTTTTTCATAAATCGATTTCTCAATATTTTAGTGGGGGCCGCAAGAAGGCTAGCTGGGGGCCGCGGTTGGGAATCCCTGGGTTAGAGGCAAGGCCGTGATAGCACTTCATCAGCTTCCTCAAAACGTCGGTCTTGGCCCCAAACCACCCCGTCGAAGGATTTCGTTTCGATCAGCAAAGTTCATGTGGCCTGGTCGCGCTATAGGCGCGAATATTATCTATATTGCATGAATGAATCGGTCCAGAATTATGATAATTGCAAATATATATATCTATAATTTTTTTATCCTCTTAGCCCCCGTGATCAGAATTACCGGTAGCGCTGAGTGAGGTGTTATCTTGGAAAATGTCGGGCACGTAATTATTAATTAAATATATTCGGGCGGGCTAGTTGGTGCAATTACTTCGTTTCATAATCATAGTGTCCTAAATGGTGGTAACACAGCGAGATTGAACGTCTCACTGCGTTTGGGATACGTCGTACTTTCCATTTGTCCAAAGGCAATTTTACGGCCAATTTCGACTGACTTACCGAGCGCTAAATTCGATAAAATGGGTATCAATGGAAAGGTGCTGCTGTACTGATTGCTACAATATAGTTGTTATTTTTCTCGTGGCCCTGGAACTCTCCAAAATCAGCCTCGAATTTCTCATTATAATGTAGATGGGTATTGTGACCTAACAATGCTGTCTGGGTCTTGCTCCTGAGCTGCGGTCTTGTTTTGCCAGACGGTATTGATGCGTCACAATATGAAACTCCATCACAATGCGAAATTCGTGGCTGATTTTGAGGGGTTGCAGGGTCATGAGAAGAATTAAGTTTATATTTTCGTAAAAACACTCATTGATATGTCCTACTACTACTACATCATGTACTTAGTACTGCGATGTCATTTTTCTTCAGCGCCCCTCATACCACCCCTGAGCCAAGCGCCCCCGATATCGTTACCCGAGCGTTTCCGCCACCTTCAAGATCCAAATCGCCCCTTTGGGTGCGCTGGAGGGAGGGTTAAGAACTACTGTGCTATTACGTCACGTTGCCTATTCATGATCATAAAACGTGACTCGGGGATGATTCGTGACTAAAATGGAGACTTGGAATTGGGCGCGACTATTCATAGAATTATTCAGACTCCGATTGACTTTCAGACAAAATGAAAATGCCTCGAGTTGACTCCGAGTGACTCGGAACGACGTGACTTGCTTTCAACCATAGACGCAACAAACTATTCCCGTGTCATGGGAGATAGTAATAGATCAGAAAGTCGTAGCTTGGTGTTTCGCTGTCACAGCAAGCCGTTATGGCAAACATTGGCATTCTGTGGCTGCCTTGTTGTATATAATTAGTTCACATCTTGGGTCCGTCTATTCGTGTTATTAACGCCACTTAAAGGTAGTGAGTAACGCAGCGGACAATTTCGTTCATTCAAATAGGCCTACTTGGGAATACATTGTATACCGCTATTAATGTTGCGACCCGCGGCGTCATCAAAAACTAGGAAATTAGCGCACAAGCACATATGAGTTTGAGACCGATGTGTTACGTGAACGATTGGTGTCTGTTTGGTAGTTGCAAGACCTGTTTCTGCAAAGCAACTAATATCTGGTTTTATGGCTTTGCTGTACACATTACTCTCCGCGAAAAGACTGTCCGTCTATTCCCATCCAAAGTGTGGCACACGAAAGCACAACCTAACTCAGAATTATACCGCTATTTTAAATACAACGTATACATTCGTGCTCAGATACCTTTCCACCTTCCTACGAGCTAGCGTCGTTTGGAATAATATGTTGTGTTTGATTTATACCGTGGTGTTAGTCTTAGGTAGGTTCTGGTTTCGCGTACCAGGGTTGTATATTCACACCCGGTATATCACGCTATCTATTTAGCCCGATCGATCTCCCACCTCATAATAGTCTGGTAGGTGATTGCTAGTCGGACCGAGAAAAGGTTCAGCAAAACAATTGAACGCAAATTAGTAATTAAGACTCTTCATTATTAGTGTAACCAGTGCAAGATCAGACGTGCATCCATTCGCCATGATTAGAGCGAGCCATTACATCATGTCGCGTCAGAATACACAGTCGCCAAGGTGAAACTATTGTGACATGCAGCGGTTAATATTTGTAATTCAAAGCTGACAAGAAGCAATGTGTAGTTTCCAGTAAAGTGCGGGGGGCATTTGAGCACGAGTTTGTCTGTTACGCTTTAAAGCGCCAGCTTAAGGAATATTTCGCTCGTTCGTCCATAGTTTAGTACAGGAATGGGGTACCCGTTAGCGCTAAAAGGGAGCATAAATTGAGAAGTATTTCGGCCGGGCCACATCATTAATTCCTTATAAAAATGCCCGAAGTGCGTCATGCGATTTTATAACTAGAGAGTGGAAAAGCTAGCAGCACTATAATAAGAAGTCTGCTGAAGGCGAAGTCATTCTCACTCATAGCTCTATCTCCGGGTTTTCATCGATTATATAGCGATTTAGTCGGGAGAGTAAGTTGCTCACAGAATGACGTGGCTGAAATCTTCAGTGATTTGAATTATGTCGCCACTACAGTTCTTTATATGCTTCATTGGTGAAAACTGTCATGTTTAGATTGTAAAATTACACTCCTAGGATCAACAGTACACAGGCTATGTATTGAGCTAACAATCATCAAATCATATATTGGGTGTAACGCAAAGTATACTAAATTGTTATCTGTTACCGGATTAGGCGATTGAGCGGGTGTTACGTGGAAATGTTAGGTCAGGTTTCATATCCCATAAAGGAACATATGCGATATTGAATATAAATTACCGAAATTTCTGTTATTTCAAGGGAACGAGCACTTCAAATACTTTGCTATTGTTTTATCTGCAGCTAGGGTTGCATTAAACATGTTCCAAAAAGTATTTGAAAACGAGACCTTTAATAAAATTGTGTTTTTTGTTCAAATGGTCGTGTTATTATGCCATAGGTGAGTAAATACTTTCCAAAAACATGTGGTATGAGGCGACGGACGATTTGCTCCCAATAAAGCGATGTATACGATATGACATGTTTGGAACCCTGTCATCGGTTCAAGAATTGTGGCTTTGCACCTAGATATAGATCATTGGATCACTAGATCGTTTATGAGAGGCGTTCGAGCCCTGATTCGTCAACGGACACATATTTACCCCACATCTTCCAATATCAATGTCAACCCAATGTGACGTCACAATTATTCTTGTGCCGTGGCTAAAAAAACATGTTTCAAGTACGGGCCATGTCTTTACCTGTTTGTTTAAAATTGGTGTTTGTTTTAAATGCAACCCTATCGGCAGCTTATACTCTGCCATGTAATTGATAGGAGGGCACAGTGCAGAAGTCAGCACGGCACACTTACCCATCCTAGATTCAGAAGATATATTTGTTCATAACTTTATCCGTCTAATGCACGGGTCACCAATTCGCGAACGGAACGTGACAGGCCAGCTCATATTCTGCGGCACGCGGCTTCGCTGAGGGCTTCGAAAAGACACTTGATGTAATGCCAAGATAATTCCGGCGTCGCAACGGTGAACAAGTTTACAATAATATCATCTCATACACTCATCAGCATCAGTCCTCACTATGTCATATAGCCCATTGTCGATGACTTGCTCGGATAGATGATCAGTTTAATTGAATCATACTGATCTTTGACAACCGTAGCAACGTAATTAATAACAATCACAAGCTATACCACTTAATTACAAAAAGTCGAATGTTTTCGAACTATTCCTAATCATGAGTAGGACTATTCCTAATCGTGAGTACTGAAAAATACAAACACAGAATTTTTTTAAGCGACTGTTAAACAACCAGAAGTTTCGAGACTGGCAACGACTAACAACGAATACGCTACAAGAGGTGGCGGGTTTGGGTTACAGTTGGGGTTCGGTTATCCTAAGATCAGGGTTTTGGGTGAGCGGATATTAGGGTTGGAGGTGTATTAGGGTTGGGAGTGGGGGTATTAGGGTTGAATGTTGGTCAGGTTTACGGGTGGCGGATATTATGATTGGGACTGAGGGATACGATACTCCCAACCCTAATCTTAGGACACCCGAACCCTAATACCACACCCCATTCTAATCTTGGGATACTCTGAATCACCCACAACCCTAATCTTTGGATGCCCTGACCCCAACCCTAACCCGCAACAATAATATCCCCGTACACGTAAACCTAATATTCCCCACCCGCAAACCTAATATTCTGCACCCACAACACCAATCCCAACGCGGAAAACAGTTTATTCTAACGTTTATAAATTTTGGCATCTGCATGGGAAACAGTTATTGGTGTCGCGGGGAACACTGGTTGGTTCTTGACCACAAAATGAAGAAGCGCCAATTATTTTATGTTGTGCTTGTCAGGTCTGAAAAACAATGTACGTTATTGAAATTGTAAGCATGCGAAAATTTTATCAAATTGCAATTACACAAAATTAAACTGCTCAAATTGTAATTACAAATTGCAATTACATGAAAAATTAAATTCATTCAGCTCATTTACAAATTACAACTGACCCAACTCTGGTTCACACCATCCCTAACCACGGGAGTTGTTTGATCGCGCAATGTAACTTCTCGAATTTCAACGAAGTCACAAAATAACTGTATATAAATCTGCCACACGTCCGCCAGAGGCATACTAGCATTTGCTAACGATATATTCTAGACTGTGGTTTTTCCTAACCTGGGCTCCAGCGCCCCTCAGGGGGCGATTTGGGTATTGAAAGGAGCAGAAAGCTCAGGGACGATATGGGGGGCGATGGCCTCATGTGGGCGGTGTGGGAGCGCTGAAGAATAATGGCGTCGCAGTAGTTGGTGTAGTAGGTCATATGATTATTGAGAATATAGTAGCACAATAAGTCTATATATTCCTCAGTTCTCATTGGAAATTAGCAGTGGATGAAATCAAATCTCGGAATTATTCGTCGCTCTGTGCATGAATACATACCAGTGATGTTTTCAACGTGTTTCCATGAACGCAGTGGTTTAACAATATAATTCATGGAAATTGAATTGCGCGCATACTTTTAGATCGATAATTACCCGTTAAAACACTCCAGTCACGCTAGCTCGGGTTATTTCCCACAAAATGTTTCGCCCTAGGTACTGTATCCAGCAGCGCACAGCGTGTCGAAATCGAAGAGGCACTGTATACCAGTTTTGAGAGCGAGAGAGCCTTTTGTACGTTGAATGTGCTTTTTCACTAAAATGATAAATTCACATACGTGTATTCGAGAGCTACAAAATTGAATCGTCATAATACTTCTACGTTGCATCATAAAGGATGATACTGTTTAGCTTTGTGATCCACGACCTCACATGACCGTTTTTTAATATGAATCGATTTGTTTCAAATATACATCCATGTTAAACTGGGTGTGGTAATAAATTTAATGTAAGCAAATATCTCTACCACATTCTCAGTTGATTTACTTGTCACACAAAGCAATAACATGAAACCCAATACAATTGGCTCCCCGTATTGCCAATCACAGGTCGGGATGTGTACATGTACAGGTAGGCCTACACTGTACATCAGGATTAAACCAGATGGCACCAGTCCGTTCCCGATGGCTCTTATAACAATCTTGATCCGATCCCGAATTTTGCACAAGCAATTATTATATCGTTGATTAGTCGAGTGCCCTCGCGCACGATTCAAGCGCGAAATATTTCCATGCTAAAATGCTTACCCGAAAGGTTCAACCGCACTTGGACCTCTTGCCCATTCTTATTTACTACAGGCCTTAAATATAAGAGACGTCAGACCTCGGCAGTTTTTGAAAGGGGCGCTGGAGGAGAAAAGGTTAAGAGCCACAAACACGCGGCAAATTTGACTCACTATCGTTGATAAGCAGTGACGTCGGCTGTGGCTCGTTATTCAAAATGAAAAGAAACTGGTCATCATGAGTTTTTCGAAACCGTCGATTTGGATGTGTAGAGTGGCGCTGATCGTAGATCATTTGCTAAAGTGTCTAAACTATTTTTGTTTCGCTCTTGCAATATTGCGACCAGCGGAGCATAACAAGTCATAAAATTACCCCATTTACCCATTTTGATTTGGTGACCCTTATGGAATATAAACAACTTTTTGTAGTGATAGGTAGATTGCGGTCTCATAACATATTTGACTTCTGTTTATCACACACTGTTGCTTCAAGTTCATTTAAATTTACATTGATTTCATTCGTGTTCGCGATGTTTCGTTGTCTTCGGAAAGCGCTCGGATTGCTCAAGGAAGAAGAACCAGTGCAACCCTTGGAAATAGTACGAGGTATACACATAACAAGCACACAAATTCAAACGGTGATTGATGACAGTATTGGAAAAGCCCTTCCGATATTGAGGGCGTTTCAATATATATATATATATATGAAGTATATGTAACACATTTCCGTTGAAAACTACTCTTATGGCTGACATATTGAAAGGGTCACCGTATTTCAAACGAAGCCCAGTTTTGTCCATGACATTTCCTGGGAGTGTTTTCTTATTGTAACATTTGGATTCTTGTCACAGTGAGTCCATCTACTTTGTATATGATTGGTGGTAGCCCTGGCGCGGATGACGCGAGGATGCTTACCAATTCCAACAGTACGATTTGGCAGAGAGAATATGGAGTGTGATCGAAGAGACCATACCCGAAGCAAGGTGGTCATAACTGATATTTTCAAATTCTAATCCCAAACTGGTTTCTATGTGCTATGCAATTTTGATTTAGAAGTGCGTTTTCGGTTGTCACATACCGTGATTGCATGTGGGTTATAGGCGGAAAAGATGGTGCTGGTCGCATTACTAACACTGTGTTTGTGTACAATCCCAATGCGAGTGCTCGCGAACGTTGGAGATGCGGCACGCCTATGAATCACGCTAGGCACGGCTTGTGTGCTGCAGTACTCGAAGGAAAATTGTACGCGATTGGAGGCACTGATGCGGAGGGAGGTCTGTGAACATTATTTTGTCAATGGCAATCGTCTTGGGAATGATGCCAAATTATACTGTACGTGATCTGATCTCTATGTAATCCATAACCTGTAATAATTCCCTAATCACAACCTCCCATCTAGTATCACTTTCAGAAGTTATTGGCAACGAATTATCTCTACTTTTTCGGATAGCATAATAAGTTTTTTCCTACTGGAAATACTTACCTAGGTGGTTATGATCGTCTTACTTCCAATTTTACTCAATAGTTTATTAGACATTAGTAGTACTTTGTGCACTTTGGTTTCTGTAAAATAGAATGTAGCTCTGACACAAGTTTGCATCACGTTCGTGAATGCAATTATCACATAGCAACTGGGGGAAATAGCCCCATTTCACCGCAACTGGCAATACTAGCGGAAATTATCACTACTTAGATGTGTCATCGGTCATTATGCGTTTGACGTCGAGATGCACCCAGCGAATGCAAAAGCATAGTACCCTCCAATCAACTCGAGTTCTTAACCTAGTCTGCTTTTTGAAACCGCTAGAGTACTTTTCAGCTTTTTGTTTTCAAACTTTCGCTTCTACTTTCACTCAAAATACCTAGGAAATCGCTACTTACGTCAATTCCGCCTGTACATTTTTGATCACCTCTGCGCCAATTAATTCTTACATAATCTAAAAGCCAAGCTTTTTTTGTAATGCAAAATCCATCCGAATCCCCAAGCGTCAACGTAACCTGATGCGAGCATTCATGTAAGCATTCACCCCTAGCACAATTTACAGAGATTACACAGAATCTGGATTTAAAATGAGGATAGTTCTTTGACGATCCGCGAGGTCTGCGGTTTCACCTGTTGGGTAGATCAAACCCCACGATACGCCCAGTCCGCCGTAAATAAATCGTGAAATGAGACCGCAGCACGGGGGCCTACCAGTGATGAGCGGATAATGATTTCTGAGAATCCGAATCCGTCCGACAGCCCCAGTCTCTGAGTTACTATATCCGTCCGAATCCGAACAATCTCAGCCAAAAATCCACGCGAATCCGAATAATCCCGTTCAGAATCCGAAAAGTCCGAATCGAATAACTTTTCCGAATAATCCTAATTGTACAACTGAACTGTGAGTAGTATTTACAAAAGGTGGTCAAAGTAGTCAAGAAAGCTACTCAAGTAGAAGTAGAAGTAGCGACGCAAAAATCTACTCGAGTACGAGTAGAAGTACTTCTTCCATAAGTAACCTCAAACTACTTCAAGTAGAAGTAGAATTGACTGACTTTAAATCTAATAAAGTAAGTAGTTTTGAAAACGGTCGTAATTGGTTTGCATGGACTATCAAAGCTTCAAATTAAGCTATGCGGAAGGGGCCGGGATTTTGATTCGTATTGATGTATCCCAGGAGAGGTCTCAATTTTTGACAAAACAAGCATACGCCGGCATCATAGGATGCAAATTATAGTACTGATATGAAAATGTGATACTAATCCTTTGTTAACTCGAACACCCGGTTTTAGAAAATATCATGACATGGCGGTCTACCCAATATTATAAGGCCCCTAGTTTGGGCGAAGAGCAATACGGAGAAGCTGTATCGGATATGGTTTCAACACTTTGCGCGATTAGTATAGGCCTACGTTAATAAAAATATGGTGGATCGTAAAATTACCATATAGTGTAGCTTTACTTTCGGAAAATAGAGGCATTACTACACTTGCTTTTACACTTCAACATGTATATTCTGCAGATAAAAGAACTGAAAGTAATTAATCAAAACTCAAAGTATGATTTTCGGAATTGAACGAGAAATACAAATACCACGTTTAAAAAGCGGAAAAGATATTTCATGTCTTTTTTCCAGAAAGTTTCGAAGGTGGTCAGCTAAAACAGGAGTAACTTTCAAAAAAGCCGGAGTCCACTTTTCCAGATTAGCACTCGTCACGGGCTGCTAGATTACGATATCATAGGTAATTGCCCGATTGCGAAACGGTAGTTTCAAGCGACAACGCCGTATGAGCGGAACCACGCAATTCGGTACCTAAATTACATTCATCGCTACTTTCGCGGAAACATTTGTCGCTCCATAATTACTGTGCACGAAGCGCAACAAAAGTTCTGGGCCTTACTTGACTTTTATGAAAATTAAATGTTAGTACTCCGTGAAAACAGCCCTGAAATTCCTCAGGCTATCTTTCTTATTGGAGGATTAAACTACTTCTACTTTACAAACGGAAAATAGAAAATTAAGTAAGTAGATCACAAAATATTACGAAGTAGAAGTAGAGAAATTCAGATCTACTTGAGTAAGTACCAGAAGTATAGGAAAAATACTTGAGTACTTCGAAAAAGTAAAAGTACTTCGTTACTGACCATCATGGGTAGCCTATTTACAAAGGCTAAGATTGGAGTTAGCTGATACATATTTGCTTGGACCTACGACAGAACAACTGTAGAGTGTTACCAGTCTTATCAGAGCGAGTTTACTGTCCGTGCTGGTTATCGAGCTGACGATTTTTTTTCTTTTGAGATGAAATCACGTCACGTCAAGTCACGTCTGGTAAGAACTATCCAAAAATATCCGAAACAGAAGTTACAATCTCCGAAAAAGACCCGACTGTCTCGAAATCGTGCAAAATCCGGTCCGAACCCCATCCGAGTCCATCCGATGCTCATCACTGGGTCTACCCTATTGCCAGAGCCATCCTAGAAATCGTTAAGGGTCATTGCGTACCGTTGTGCTTCAATATTCGGGAGTGTCTACACTACATGTATGCTTTGTAAGTTCTCTGCGTTTCCAGTAGCTCAATATTGATATCTTCACGCTGAAACAATAGAAGCATCCACGTATCCACGGTAAATTGCACCTGAATGGGACGGTATTGTAACGGGTGAATAACGCCAGTGACGTATCGGAAGGGGGTTTCCCGCCACATGTTTCGTGTTTGTGCTTGAGAAACGTAGTATTCGAAGGGTTCTTTAATTTCGTTATATTTTGTTCGTTTTAGAGCGAGTTGAAATATTGTTAACCGTTAAATAAATGCTATGAAAAGTATGATGACTACTGGAAGAATAACGTGTTAATAACAAGGCCGCTGAAGAAGAATTATACTACTGTAACAGTCCAAGACCGCAACCGACTTCAATCATAAGACAAGTAACTGTTACATTAAAGTTAACAATATAACTATCGATCAAGAAAGTACATGATGGCGCATGATGCCAATGGAAGTGTTATGAAGCTACAAGAAGAACCTATGATGGCACATGATGTCAATACAAGCATAATGAAGCTGCAAATGATAGTCAAGAACCTACAACAGCTATATTTGGAAGTGGAGAATCTCATGCTTAATCAGGAAAATAAAAGCTTAGTGATATCGAAATCAAAGATCATTGATGAAGTCTTTGACGAGTATTCAAGTACTAAAAACATCTGTGTCAGCCTTCTCCATGACCAGGGAGATCTGACAGTGAGAATCAAACTCGAATATGAAAATGAAGTCAAGGCATTTCAAGAAGTCAAATTACACATAAACGATTGGATGTGTAAAGGCGTGAAGGATGATACTCAAGAATGGTGTAAGAGATCAACTAAAAGCAAAAAATCTCTCAGATCGCAAAGATCCAGTCTCTCGTCACTATGTAATTCATCCACTGCAACAAGACGCATAGAAGCTATTGCTTTGAGGGAGCATGCAAAATTGGAATTATCTCAATTACCAAAAAAGGTTGAACTCGATACCAGGCAAAGAGAACTTGAAACCGAACAAAAGGCTATGGAATTACAACACAAGTACGAAGCAGCATGCTTGGAGGCTGAAATATGGGAAAATGCTGAAGAAGAACACGGCGGAAATGAAGTTGCGGGTGTGCCAAAGCTAATGAATGCCGTAGACGGAGTCATCAGTGCGGCTAAAGGTAAAATCATAAATTCTTGCATTCCAGTGAATAATGACATTGAACCTATCAATCCTATGAGTTTAATTCCTCAAAAAGAGGAATATGAAGTGGGAGGTTTTACCATGAACAATTCACCGTCCAAAGCAGGTGCCTCAAAAGATAACGATATCCCAATTCTATCTGCACCTGTAGTGCAACCACAAGTTTCTATGCCAGTAAATAATACAGGTTTTGCTGCTGACTTGGCAAATGCAATAGCCTCTGCTATGAATGTTCCAAAAATTGAAATAATGAAATTCAGTGGTTCAGTCACGCAGTATACGCGATTCAAAGAGACATTTCGGGTGAATGTTGTAGAAAAGATATTTGACGATGCTAAACGCCTAGCATTGCTACAACAATATTGTGATGGAAAACCCAAAGAATTGATTCAACATTGTTCCATGTACCCACCTACTGAAGGATATGCTAAAGCAATAGAAATTCTGGATGAACAATATGGTAACCCAATTGTTATTTCACGAAAATGTCTTGATGAATTGATCAAAGCTCCTCCTATTAAATTTGATGATGCTTGTGCGTTAGACGACCTGGCAAACAAGATGAAAGAGTGTTATCTCATTTCATTGCACTTGAATCGGGTGCAAGAATTGAACACATTTGATAATATTGTGAAGCTATCATGTCGCCTGCCCACAAAATATCACAGCAAATGGGAAGATGTTGCAGCTGGATGTGAAGCTGATCAAAAAGATGTTACCTTTCTTGATTTACTAAGATTTGTGACAAAAATATCAAAGGTGGCGAACTCGTCAATGCATAAGGCAATGCAATCTCAAAAGAACGAGGACAAGGGTAAACAACAAGTTAACAAGAAAGTTTTTTCGAATGCTACCCATGCCACCATTGACGACACCTGGAAAGAACGAGAAACTACTTCCTATAAGGAGTCGCAAGAGACGAGATATTACAGAACATGTTCATTATGCTCAGGTGAACATATGATCTCTAGATGCAGAATATTCCTCGAAAAACCAGCTGCACAACGTGTTGCAATTGTAAAGAACGCAGGATTATGCAGCAACTGCCTTTTACGTGGACATATGGCAAAGGTTTGCAGAAATGAGTCTAGGTGTGAAGAAGTAAATTGTGGTAAAAAACATAATACCCTTCTGCATCTGGAAAGCAAAACTGAAAGAAAACAGGAGGATCAGGATGAAACAAATCCAGTTATAAATGCCACAATAGCAAGTACAAATGTGAATGAAGAACCGTATCATTCCCGTGGCGTTTATCTGAACATTGTTCCAGTAAAGATATGTGCAGGTGGTAAGGAACTTGAAGGATATTGTTTCATTGATGATGGAAGTTCATCGTGTATCTGTGATGAGGATCTTATGAGATTCCTTGACATAAGTGGGAAACCCACACGATATTCAATTACAACAGTAAACCAGAAGGAGCCAAGACTGACAGATGGGTTTGCATTGGATTTATATGTGAGATCTTTGGATGGAAAAGGACATGTTCATTTGAAAGATGTACTCACGATTGATTCTCTGCCGGTAACAGCGAACAAACTTCCATCAAAGACTAAGCTGAAGGAGTATGAGTATCTCAATGGCATAGACTTTCCTGAACTAGGAAATAAGAAGGTTCTTTTGATCATTGGGGCTAATGTTCCTCAAGTAATTTGGACTCAGAATCAGAGGAGAGGAAAATTGGATGAACCTATTGCGAAGAAATCCATACTTGGTTGGTCGCTTGTCGGTCCTTCCTTGGTTGAAAATCAGATGAATCATCAATTTCATGTGCATCATATTCTCGTTCATGATAATCTAGAGCAGCAGATCAAAGAGATGTGGAACACAGATTTCAGGGACATTGCATTGACATCAACGCCCACGATGTCGAAAGAAGATGCATACGCCTTAAAAATGGCGGAAGAAAATGTTACATTCTCAAATGGAAAGTATACAGCACCATTGTTATGGAAGCCGGGTTGTCCTAAACTTCCAGATAACCGCAAATTTGTTATGAAAAGGACTCAAAATTTGGGCAAGCGCCTGAAGAAAGATGATGAACTCCGACAAAAATATTGCTCCAAGATGGCTGAGTTCATTAATAAAGGATGGGCGCGCATTATGCCAGAAGAGGAAACGGCGATGCAAGAAACTTCTTGGTATTTGCCCCATCAACCAGTATTATCCGCCAACAAGCCAGGAAAAGTGAGGATAGTTCATGACTGTTCAGCAAGATATATGAATACCTCTCTCAATGAGCAGTTGCTTCACGGGCCCGACATTGCGAATGCCATGCTCAAAGTTTTGTTAAATTTCAGACTGCATAAGTATGGAATCATGGCAGATATTCAGTCTATGTTTCTACAAGTTAAATTGCTCCCACAAGATTGTGATAGTTTGCGATTTTTATTCTGGCCGGATAGTGACCTTGATAAAGAGCCTGTTGATCACCAAATGCTTGTAAATTTATTCGGCAGTACCTGTGCAAGTTTCATAGCCAATTACTGCCTGAAACAAACCGCGGAAGACTTTGGAAATAATTTCACTCCCAATGTTAGTAACTGTGTAAGGAACAATACTTATGTTGATGATTTCCTTCTTGGTGCAGAGAGTACCGAGGAAGGCCAAGAATTGGTGACAGATATCCAGGAATTGGTATCTCTTGGAGGATTTCACCTTACCAAATGGATAAGTAATAGTCAGGAGATCCTGTCTGTTGTACCAGAAAAAGACCGAGGAGTCGCTCAAAATGAGATCAATCTGGAACAAAGTAAATTCGAAAGAGCCCTCGGAGTAAAATGGTGTCTACACAAAGATACTATTGGATTTCAAATCAACTTCAAGTCTGTCCCGATTACGAAACGCTCCATTTTGGGACATCTGAATTCAGTGTTTGATCCTTTGGGAATCATATCGCCAGTGATTTTACAAGCCAAGATTGTATTCCAAGAATTGTGTCGACAGAAGCTTGATTGGGACACAAGAATAGGAGATACGGAGATGAAGATATTCGAAAATTGGATGTCCGACATTGACTATGTGAAGAACATAGAAATACCTCGATGTGTGAAACCACAATCATTCGGGAAAATTGTGTTTCAGCAATTGCATCACTTCGGTGACGCTTCGTCTTGTGCATATGGAGTCGTATCGTACCTCAGACTCGTTAGTGAGGACGGATGCATATACTGCGCCTTCTTACTGAGTAAAACACGACTACGCCCATTGAAAGCTGTATCAATTCCTCGTTTGGAAATGACTGCTGCTGCACTATGTGTAAAAATTGACATGTTTTTACGTGAGGAAACTGATATAAAAGGTGCGGAGTCCATATTCTGGACGGATAGCACGGCCACCATTCAGAGCATCCACAATACGACGACAAGATTTCCAGTATTCATTGCTAACAGGCTTGCAAAGATTGAGGAAGGCTCAGCCCCACATCAGTGGAGGTATGTACCTAGTAAACTGAATCCTGGCGACATCGCCTCACGAGGTATGTCTGCAAAGAAACTGACAAATACAAGCTGGTTCACGGGTCCAGATTTCTTATGGAAACACGAAGATGAATGGCCAAAGATGCCAGTATTACTACCTCCTGAGATTGCTACGACTGTTGCAGTTGATATCAACACCAATCTCGTTGAAAAGCATGAGGATGAACCTTTGGATAAATTGATAAAGTATTATTCTTCATGGTTCAAGCTCAAGAAGGCTGTTGCTTGGATGAGACGTTTCATTCGATATTTGCAAAAAAGTTCTAAAACTGGACTATTGGAAACCGATGAGGTGGAAGAAGCTGAACAGCGAATTATCAAATATGTTCAAGAACGCCAATTTGATAATGTTATTTCAATCTTGAAAGACGAACGTGTCTCCCAGAATGTCACGCCAAAAAAAAGAATTGACCCGGCGCTGCAAAAATTGAATCCGGTGATGATCAATGGGATGCTTCGTGTCGGTGGCCGTATACGGAATGCTCCGGTGGAATTCGATCGCAAGTACCCTTTCATAATACCTAAAAAACATCATGTTGCAGAGCTAATTATTCGTGAATATCATGATAATTCACATCACTGTGGTCCAGCACAAACCTGGACACTCATTCGTCAGAGATTTTGGATTATAAATGGTGCCTCGATGGTGAGACGCACAATTGGCAACTGTATTTCATGCAAAAAACGTAATGCCACAGTCTGTAAGCAGATCATGGCAGATTTGCCGGAGGAAAGACTAAAAAAAGATGATCCTCCATTCTCTCATGTTGGAGTTGACAACTTTGGACACTATCTTGTTAAGCAAGGTAGGAGCTCTGTCAAAAGATGGGGATTGATTGTAACATGTGCAACAACAAGAGCTGTCCATTTGGAAGTTGTGCACTCACTGGATGTTGATTCATTCATTAATGCTCTCAGACGTGTGATTGCAAGGAGGGGAAAGATGTCTACAATCATTTGTGACAATGGTGGTAATTTTGTTGCTGGTGACAAAATATTACGCAAACAGATACAACTCTGGAATTCCAGCAAGTTTAACACGTTTTGTTTGCAACAAGAAATCAAGTTCAAATTCAATCCACCAACAGCCTCTCACTTTGGAGGCTTTTATGAACGATTGATCAGATCAACACGCAAAATTCTGACAATCCTTATGAGTAATCAGATCGTTTCTGATGAGTCATTGGCAACCATGTTTTGTGAAGCTGAAAGTCAACTTAATTCAAGACCGTTGACTCCGATTACTATTGATCTTGATGATCAAGAACCACTATCACCCAACCATTTGCTGCTGCTAAATTGCAAAGGCAATCTGCCGCCTGGAATTTTCGATAAAAATGACTGCTATGCAAGGAAGCGTTGGAAGCAAATACAATACCTTTCTGATCAGTTCTGGCGACGATGGACTCGAGAATATCTACCAACCTTGCAATTGCGTCAAAAGTGGAACTACAAAAAGGAGGATTTGAGAATAGACGATTTGGTACTTGTGGTAGACAACCTTGTGCCAAGAGGAAAATGGCTAACTGGGAGGGTGATAGAGACTATTCCTGACAAGTTCGGCAACGTACGACAAGTCAACTTGAAGACTTCCCATGGACTATTACGCCGTCCCATTGCCAAACTTTGTCTAGTGCAAAAGTCAAGTGTTTAAATTGATGTATTCACCCGTGTTTCTTTAGATCCGATGTTCCGTGATCTGCACATCTGAGGGGGACAATGTAACGGGTGAATAACGCCAGTGACGTATCGGAAGGGGGTTTCCCGCCACATGTTTCGTGTTTGTGCTTGAGAAACGTAGTATCCGAAGGGTTCTTTAATTTCGTTATATTTTGTTCGTTTTAGAGCGAGTTGAAATATTGTTAACCGTTAAATAAATGCTATGAAAAGTATGATGACTACTGGAAGAATAACGTGTTAATAACAAGGCCGCTGAAGAAGAATTATACTAATGTAACAGTCCAAGACCGCAACCGACTTCAATCATAAGACAAGTAACTGTTACAGGTATTGTCGTGTCCGGAACGTTTGATGTGCAAATATCACAACAGATCGCGTCATTCTCCCCCTTCTCGGTCACCTAGTCCCGTATCGAGTAAGGTTATTCTCAATATTTAGTGACTTCATTGGTTCCACTAGCCACAATGTGCTCTCTTGTTACAGCCTCTGATCGCGTTGAAGTCTGGAACGGGGAAGCTTGGGAATTGGGTAAATCGATGATCGTTAAAAGAACCGATTTTTCGGTCGGTGTGCTGGAACAACAGTTATATGCCGTGGGAGGCGATGGGGAGTGCAGGTCAATGAACTTCCCTGTAGAATGCTACATTCCTGAAAGAGACAGATGGACAGCTGTTGGTACACGAGCTTCCCAGTCTATACGACGTGGCGTTGGGGTAGCTGGAAATGTTTTATATTCCGCCGGGGAAACGGGGTTTTCGTGCTTACGTAGAAACTTACGCGGTTTACTTTCGTGGAACCGCGGTCCAGAGCTACCCATCTCAATAGAGGGATTTGACGTTGTTGTAGACTGCACTCAATTGTACATAATCGGAGGGGTGCCGGATGACGAGACAGCAACGAATTTTTGGAGATTTAATACTACGGAAAATTATGATCGCGGTAACTGGCGTCCGTTGCTATCTCCGCTGGGTTCGCCGCGGTATGACGTGAAAGCAGCGCTCCTCTGACAATATCATCGTCACCGTTGTTAGTCTGACAGTGTGGAATTGCATGTGACGTGTGTTGCTGAACTTCGTGTAAACTTTTTAATTTCGCTTTGTTATTTGTTGCTCAATAAAAATGTGTCTGGTCCAGAGTTGCATAAATTACAATTAAAATGACAATTAATCATTGCCTGTTTCAATTACCATACAATTACAATTGGTCAATGCTAAAAATATCAAATTACAATTACAATTACTGTTCAATATGTAATTAATTACAATTACAATTATAATTTCTGTTAAACATGTAATTGATTCGGTAGAGAGGTGTTCTTTGACGACCATAGCGACGTAATTAGCAACATTCTCAAGCTATTCATGTTTCATTCATGATACGTAGAATACCCTTTAATTAAAAAAAATCGAACGTATTCGAACTATTCCTAATCATGAGTACTGAACACTACAAACACAGAACACTTGCACGGAAACTGTTAGATTTCATTTGATGAACATTAGGGTGCGAGAATTTCTGGCCCCAGTAAATTTGGCCAAGATTGGGGGTAAGATTGGGATAACATCTCGACAAATGCGTGATCAAGTTTGATGAAGCCTTGGTTGGAAACTTGAATTTCTTTTTACAATTGTTGAAGGAAGCCTCGGTCAGAGATTTGAAAATAAAACTCTGACCGTGGTGTAGGGAATGGTTCAGCACAGGTTTCAGAAGAGTTTATTTGCTGTTCATCCATTTTTGGAATATTAAGATTTAGTTTAGCCCACTGGTTCTCTAACTTTTTTAGACACGCCCCCTTTATGACAGTGAAATATTTCGTGCCCCCTTATCGTCATATCACACAATGAAACCAGAATGTTAGCAACCCTTACAGATAGTTTGATGGTATGGAATGTTATGACGGTTGATGAGAGAACTCTCCAATACGAAATTCGGACTATACACAGAGCAATAACTATGAAATAGAGGTGAATCGCGCCAAGCGCGGAAAAAATTTCAGTTTACCGGAGCTTCACACCCCTTTCAGATGCTTTCACGCCACCCAAGGGGGGCACGCCCCCCATTTGAGAACCATTGGTTTAGCCTATAATGTAATTCAAAAAGTTTTCTGTTGCTACCGAAGTATGGGAAACAATTTAGCATGGCTGAATTATCTAGTTATGACGCGGCACGCATCTAAAACCGATGTAAATAGGCTAAGTATTACCGGTGGTGACTCAAGGGCTTGTGGCCCCTCGTCGTCATCCTGGTCCGTACCGGATTTTTACTGGTGTGACGAATAAATGATTGATTGATTATTTTATGTTTTGATTGTCTGGTTTCCATAACAAAGTAATTGAAATTGTAATTGAGCAAAATTTTCATCAAATTATTATTATAATTACAATTACACAAAATAAAAATGCTTCAATTACAATTACAATTACAATTACATGAAAAATGTAATAATTAAATTCAGCTCAATTACAAATTACAATTGATCCAACTCTGGTCTGGTCGAGGGAAATTGGTATACGCCGATTTTAGTGGGCTGACTGCTCTTCATCTCGCGGTCCAGCCGTATAAGCTGCCGTGTGCAACATGAAACTCCAATTAGGGTGACACCGAATTTCTATGTAATTATGTTGGGATGAAGCCATGAAGTCGCTACCTTCGGTCGAGTTTCAATTTATGCTAATTTAGAGACATTCTCAAGTCGAGTCGATGGACATGTCAAGAAAACTGTCCAGTTAACTTCAAGTGCCAAATATCTTCAGATGGAGTTGTTTGACAGAATGTGCGGATGCAGATACGTGGGAAATATACATAGGGCTGTTTTTGTTCACCACATTTCGCCGGTCAATTGACGGAATTGTTAGGTTGATTAAAAAATTGATACACACCGAATTTGACTCAATTCCAACCATCAGGCTATAATTGGCACAATTTGAAAACATGAAATTAGCCGTAAAAATATCGCGCCGCAGCATGCAGTATTCAATATCATCAGTTCAACTGAAATAGTAATTGTATATATTCGAACGGCCGTGCCAGCGAAGCACACGAAGTCACAGGAATGATCGTTACATGCTAGTTTTCTATATCTAGTAGAAATGGTGAAAGTTAGCGCGGAAAACCGTCGACAAAAAGATTGCAGTGGGAAATTCTATCATTGTTCCTCGGTATATTTTTATGAGAAGTAATGTCAATTTCTTGACCTTTAAACTCGTCTAGAACCAGAAGAGGTAGCTACTTATTTCCTGAGAATTTGACGTCAATCCCGCCGAAGGAAGTTAATCTAAAAAAGAAAAAGTCACAGCAACGTCGTGATTACCAATTTCATTGAAGAAACAATGCAAGTCAAAAAATACAAAAAATCGACAAGCCGCGGATGTTAGCAACACGTTCCATTGATGAGAATCCCCTGTGAGAATTTCTTTGTACTCCTCAAGGAGGCGAATTCCGCTATCAGCAGGATGTTTCACAACTTTTAAAGATATCACTATACTTTAAGACAGGGGTAGATAATTAGGCCTATTTTTCTCTGCGGGCCAAATGAGATGCAGAAAGTACGTTGGCTGGTCGAGTCAACATTATTTGCCGTATTATCCAGCGTATTAATTTTATTTCTAAATTGAAAGCATGGCTTAGTGCAGAGGTCTCAAACTCGAATGTGCTCGCGGGCCATTTTCTAGTTTTTGATGACGCCGCGGGCCGCAGCATCAATAATAGGGTTATTCAATGTATAATTTCCAAGTTGGCCTTATTTGACGGGACCTTGCAGACATGCACTCCACAAACATCGTGGCAATTAATTTTAGGATTGCATTATTCACGCTTGACACGAAAAAATCACATTTCAAATATTTGAATAAGATTGTTTTTGTGCCGGGCATAATTTTTTTAATTAAGTTATAGACATCATACTAGAGTTTGCATCATGACATCGTAAAACTGTCGGGTTATAATATTGTAACTGGTGGACCTTTGACGTGCCACAATTTTATATAGAATATTGAATATTTTAAAATCTACTGAAAATTTATCTGATATCAGACATTTGAGCGGTGTAGCCTAATCCTGGTTTTGATAAAGTCGTCATAAATATAGGCTATTGTTATTGTCATTGTCAACTTCAAATTAAATCAGCGTTAGATTTTGCCTTCGATTATTATTGGAACATATCGATAACAACTTAAATATAATCATTATTGAGCCATAGTAATAGCATTGCTTCTTAATCTTTTTAGCAATCGTACCCCTTGTACTTCCAATGAGATTTCTCGTATCCCCTGTCCATTTTCAGCACAATTTCTCGTGGTACCTATATTAAAATCAGGAAGCGTATTCACATAAAATTGCGCGTAGCGCGAAGACTATTTTTCAGTTGAATTAAATTGGCCAAGAACATATTCCACAGCATATAGGCCTCATTCCACAATTCATCTCGCACACCCTGATGTGGTGCTTCGTACCAGGATGGGTTCTACGGACCCTGGTTAAGAACCCCTGGAATAGAAATGTCCGATCGGCGAATAATTCATTGGTTTTACAGCTGTAGAGCGTACTGCTACCCTACTCGCCACCGATAATATAATCGATAAAGAGAACAAACATCACCCAGCATGTAACCAACTATACGCCCCGGGTTCATAGAATGCCAATGGTTGCCATACTGACCTGATTAGATAGCTATATACCCTACTCAACGCAAGCTACGACCTTTTGATATAATACTATTCTCATGACAGTTTTATAAATTGTTGCGTCCGCAGGATTAACAAGTCACCGTTCCGAGTCGGAAGTCATTTTCTGATTTCTACGTTAGACCCGAATCAACTCGCACCAAACCAAATCACAATATTCAGTCACAAATCATCAACGGGTCATGTTTTATCGTCATTAACTAGATATGTTACGTAAGCTGATATTCTACGACATGGTAGCTTTTAAAGGTGATGTGATAGTGAAGTTTGTGGAGATGTCAGTGATTTTCGTAGTAGTTTGAGCGTGAAATGTGAGTTCTCATAACTAAAAAAGATATATCGCACTTGAATATATTGTTGAGTACTTGAAATTCCCAAATGTCGTCGCGGGCCGCACAAAATGCTCTGGTGGGCCGCATGCGACCCGCGGGCCGCGTGTTTGAGACCTCTGGCTTAGTGGATGTGTTGATACGAGGGAATGATAAAGTGACGGTTAAATACCAAAAATAATATTTACTCGCCGTCATTTTCGAAAGAATTTTAAAAGTGATGCGTTTAAAACTATATCCACATTTTTTCTATCAAGAAATTAAAATGTATTTGGGATAGGCCTACAATGCTTATTGCCTTGGTCGCCGCCGTCCGAGCAGTATGCACTCGCTGCAGCTTGGCGAAATAGCTTGTTGTTGAGCGAAGCTTGCAGTTCTTCTGAAATTCTTCGTCCCTTGAACGAGTGTATGTCTTCGTGTTTTTGTCATAAGACCCACTTCAATTATACTACTTAAATACGGCGACCTTCTCGGCACTAACTACTAAAATGACGGATTTAACCCTGACTTCAGTATATAAATATTTAGTGCCCCAAACCTTCATTTGAATTTCAGCTTTCGGATTTCTTTTTTCGAAATGCCTGTCCCTCCTTTATGGGCGATGATGACTCCTAGTAATCACGGGCGCTGATTGACCCGATTTTTTTTTACGAATGAGGCATTTGGAAACGTATCACGTAACAATTTGAAGCATAGATTGCGTAATGTGACATTGGCAACAGAGAAGGTTTGGTGACTTCTTGCGACTCTGTTTCAGCATAATTTGCGATATTGACTTTATTTTGAATCTGGATTACTCATGCGAGGTAGCCTACGTATAGGCTGCGTATTCGCGGCATATCAACAGGCTCGAAAGTAAATGAATTTTCGGGTCAGTTGATACAGCCTATGGTTTTAGTCCACGCAGCAACATTAAGAAGTAGGTTTCATGGTTGTAGGTGTAGCACGTGTTCAATGGTTGTCGCCCACTGTAAGCTATGTTCCTGCGTTCAATTCAATAGTTTGTCGCTGGTCATCTTCGAGCGGGCTTATTGTTAATAATAACTTTGTTGAAGCATGTTCTTATTTCGTGACATCGTGGAAAGTGCGTCGCTACTAGAGTTACATCTAAAACAAACGTCGTTTCAAAACAATTTGTTTAAATCATGTTTCAACAGTATTTTAAGTTAATGCCTTTTTGAAAAAACAAAATTGTTTTTTGTTTTCAAACGTTGTCTAGTTATGCTATAATTGTGTAAATACGTCCGAAAAACCATGTAGTATGAGCCTACAGACGATTTGCATCAAAATAGTCGATGTATACGAAGTGGGGTGGCTGGAAACCTCGAAATCGTCGTCGGTTCAGCAGTTTTAACTTGTAGATATAGATCATTGGTACGGAATGGGTGTTCTGATGATGATGACCGCCGACCGTATCAATTCTGCATAACGATGCAGTCTTGATTAAAGATATTTTGGTCTGTTTATGACAGTGATCGGAAGCCCTTTTCGTCGAAGGAGCCATATCTGTCCTATATTTTCAGTCGTCAATGCCAATCCATAGTGACGTCACAATTAGATATTCGTGACGTCATGACTAAAAAACACACAATAAAAACATCTTTTAAGAAAGATTCTCGTTTTAAACATGTTTGTTTTATATTGGTTTTTGTTTTAAATGCAACCCTGTAGTCGCCATTCAACTAAAACCACCTTTTGTAAAAAGCACGCGATTCCAAATTCACATTTGTTATGCGGGTATCGGGAGCAAAAACGGGGCCATTCGGCGCCGGTCATTCAAGCGAATTAACGTATCAAAATCACAGGTTTCGAGCAACATGCACCGTCGTTCTTGGCTAAAGTTTAGTAGCAGCCGATGTTTTGGAATTAGGCTACATTTCGACGAGTCGCATGTCGGTTGAAACGCCATGACTTGTCGCGTCCTTGAATGTAAATGTGCATGTGTCTAACTCCAATACAGTGGTTCCCAACCTTTTTCGTCTCGTGGCCCCCTTGGTCGATATTTGAGCTGAAACTCCCCCCTAAGTAAAATTCGCCTGTGACTAAAAAGGTGCTTTTTAACGCACAACCATTTGTTGACTGAGCAGTGAGCATTTACTGGACAATCATATTCAGATATCACCGAACTATGTCGAATGCGAACCGCACTACACTGTGGTAAAGTACAGCTAAACTTGACCTGTTTTTTTTCGGTCGGGTAGCCGCTGACGAAACATAAATCACAAAGTTCGCTTGCTATGGCCTTGAGTCGAATCGATGAATTTGATATGTTTTTCACATTAGCTCATATGTTGACTTAAAAAGGTAAACAATTTCACCAGCGGCCATGTGCTGAATTTGACTTGACTTTTTCCTGCTTAGTAGCACTTTGGTCGGGAGGCTGTCGCGGGCCCAACAAAATCGTCTCGTGAGCCTCATTTTATCAGGGTGTATATATACTGTATATATCTACGGAAGGCATTTAAACATACACCCAGCTGAAAATCCGCCAACGAAACATACAATTGTAAAGAATTAGTTTCAACATAACAGTTCTACCATAAAAATCTAAAAACCTCGTGAACCCAGTTGGTTTGTTTTGAGGTGTTCATGGTGTGTGTTGACTACTATAGTCTTTTACACCAGGCCAATTTCCTGCATTTTTTTTATATTCCGATGCGGACGACTTATATAGCATGGACCAATTCTAGGCTTTTATAAGACACCACATACACGGATTTGATGGTAAGGAGGTGCCTAGATAAACCCAAAACACTTAGGTATGAATTCTGGAGTCGACCTCGGTCGGACTCGAACCCAGAACCCATTGGTGTTGCAGCTGTGGAGTTTACCACTGCGCCATTTCGCCACACATCGTGAACCCTGTGTATCTTCCGATACAACGCCAAAGCCAGATTCCCCCTAAAAATTTCAAAATTCCCTACAAGGGGGGAATTCCCCTCGGTTGGGAACCACTGCTCTAATAGATAGCACATCCGACTGAATAAGCATCCCAGCGCTCTCGATCGGCCTCAAGGCGATAGAATATAGTGTTTTCTCATAATTGCGATTACGATTTGACTAATTTGTGTGAATTTATGCGTATTTAGTATTATTTTTGTAGGAGTAAACCTATTTATGTTAATGCCAAGAAAAATGCTGACAATAAAGTGTGCCACGCGCGAAGGAAAATTTCCAGTTCAATGAACCTCTCCCCCAAATGGTTGTGTATTATGTTGATTAAGGAAATAATTATGAGCACCTTTGAGCTGACCCCCTCAATTATGTCGCTGCAGACACGGTCCTTGCTAAATATAGATCTCGGCTATATCTAGGCGTACGCACTGACTCTACGTACAGTTGCAATCAGTGGGTAGATATGGCGAGATCAAAACCTTCGAGAGTACGAAATCAGGTTTATAAAAATGGAATATATAATTAGGGTTACATATTTTGGATTCGGGAGAAGAGGACTCTTTTATCAAATCATTAAAGTTGGTTTACGGAAATTCAAAACAGCCGATTTTGACATATTTAATGGGAAACTTGTTGTCTTGTCAAAGAAAATAAAGGTCATCGCTTTCACTGGACTCCCGAATGACTCGCTCGAACTTACACAGTACCTATTTCGCGTCATTTATGGCGATTTTCAGTTGACTCTGTCCATTAGCCTTAGCTGTGAAAGCTGTAAAAGAGGACGAGTTTCCAAAAAGGAGGGTATTCAGGCGTCCTCGGAGGACATTTTAAATTTCCTGTAAAAGGAGGTCCAATTTCCATTAAGGAGAACGTATGTTAACCCTATATATATTATACAAACATTTGTAGGTATGATTATGAATGTCAACGGTGACTTCGTGACGTTGGTTCTAAAAACTACGATGATCTGATGAATGAGCTGCGAGTTGTCGCAAATTATGTGCCGATTAGAACTCTAAATTGAAGTCCGGTTTTGCATCAAAGGCCCTAATGAGGACATAGTATTCCACTTTTTTTCATACAATATCCAAAGCTATGCTTAACCCCGCGAAGTGAAGAAAGCTTCGTGTCACCTGTGGTAAGTGTGCGCGCTGCATGCAAAATGCAAGGAGCACCCTTATGCGGAAACTAGGGAAATGCTTCCCCTATTCGCTTGGTTCTTGCTAACCTCAATCAAGACAAAAGCATATGGAGAAAAAAAGCTCCCTCACGTAGAATATCTAATTGCTATTTTCAGGTAGCTCATGCAATTAGATATACCATTCATTGCTTTCACTATGAGACGCATGTTGTGTATTAGGACGTATGTGTTTCCAGAATCGAGTACATTTATACTCGTGTTCTACTCAAGAAGAAATATATTGTAAATCAGACACAACTCACAATAATCTGGTAGGTGATTATTTGTCGGGAGGAGAAAAGGCCGCGTAAAACATTTCTACGTGAATTGGTAATTAGGACTCATCATTACTCAACGTCTCAATATGAGTTTAACCATGCGACTATGAGCCGCCATCAGGGCGAATCCGTAGTATGTCGCGTCAGGATGCGCATTCGCCACAGCGAACGGACATATCTTTGAGAGTTTCAATACTATTTTTAGTTCAACGCAGACAACAAGCAATGTCTAGTTTACAGTAAAGTGCGAGACGCATTTGACTACGAATTTGTCCAGGTTGAACTTTCAAGTCAGTCTAAGGGTCATTTTCAGTCGTTCGGCCATAGTTTAGTGCGGTAATGGTGACCTACCTAGCAGTTAGCACTACAGTTTGTATGAATTGCGCAACATTTCGAGCGGACCTCTTTCAATAAAAGATAAAATTAATATGCCGAAGTGCATGTTTAAGAGATGATACCTTAAAAGAGTGGAAAAATCGACAGCCCGTTATGATAAGTGCTGAAGTCGAAAAGATTTCTCAATATTTCTTTCAATATCTCTCAATTTTCATCGATTATAGTGATATAGTTTGGCAAGTATGTTGCTCGCAGAAGTAGCCTATTATGTGGTTCAAGTATTCAGGTTTATGAATTATGTCGACATTACACACTTTATATGCTTCCAAGAGGACCAACTTTCGTGTTTAGATTCTGAGATTACATTACACGGATTTAATAGTTTGTAACGGTTACCGTTGTCATATCAAATTGAATGTAACGCGAAGTATTGCATGATTCGTTGCTCTCAGGTTAGGGGAACGAATGGTATAGCAGTCGCTGAGAGAAGACATTTGGTCATCTTTAATGATCGTTATAGCAATATACGGGATCTAAACTTTATTTATTTCATATAAGATCGTTATTGTGCTGTCTGTCAAATACTTGTACTGAACCCGCTTAATTCGGACATCTTGGACGAATTAGGCGTAAATCAATTGTTAAGTTTATGGTCATGGTCAATAGGGCTGTTCAAAAATAACTTTTTACCCGGATTCCAGCCATTCACTGATTAAATTGTCAGGTTACCCTAAAAAACGCTGCACACCAAATTTGGCTCGATTCTAACAAGTATAGGACTCCGCAGATCCAATTAAAATTTTTAATTTATTATGAAAATTTGAAAAAAACAACCCCATGAAATTGTTGAGCTGTCTTCAAAGACGTTGCAAACCAAATTTGAGTCAATTCCGACCAGTAGAAGCGGAGTTGTGTGAGTTTTTCGATGATAATCCTCGGATTATCATTGATCGGGGAATAAGCCGCGATTTATCAACGAAAAACTCACATAACTCCGCTTATACCGGTCGGAATTGACTCAAATTTGTTCTGCAACGTCTTTGAAGACAGCTCAACAATTTCATTGGGTTGGGAGAAAAATTTGGAAATTTTTTTTTTAATTTTCCATAATAAATTAAAAATTTTAATTTGATATGCTGAGTCCTATACTTGTTAGAATCGAACCAAATTTAGTGTGCAGCGTACAAGAGTTATATCTTCAGGCTAGTTGGATTGTACAATAATTAGATGTCAAGCGATTCAACATATATGTATATGCTGTAATACTGTGTAATAGACCAATGAATGGTATTTTCTTCAACGGTAGTGGCCTAAAAATCTACTTTGCTCTACCATTGTTTCGACGCGACACTCCAATCTCAATGAGTGCTGATTTAGCAGGCGTCGAATCCTGTCTGCTGCACTAAAATCTGCTACCGTGGACTCGGCAAACCTTGCGTATCAGTCTTGTATTCTATTTAATCCAACCAAATGACCCCAGTCGAAGAATAATGTAAACTTGATATTCCGTTGTTAGAAATATAAAAATGCTAATGCAAGCGAGTGATTTGCATAGTGCTCGCTCGTCTGTTGCTCGATGGAATGGAGGCTGATGCAACGACAACGAGGAATATATAAAGGAATAGGAAAGTAGAGCAGTAATAATCGAATAATCAGGATTACAATCAGAAAATTAAAATGAGTAGAAAAGCAAGATCGAAATAAAGGACAGTTCAATTGGAAACTGATTCCTCTAAAAACATCAAATACGGAACAAATAAACATGCGCAATCGCAAACAACCATCATGTTCTACAAGATAGACGCAATTGTGTCGAATTAAAATCGACAATGAAGCTGCCACGGCCTTGTATGAGCCCATTGTAAATTGCTGCTGCATAGATCTCGCCTTTGTTTCACCACAATCACTCATACTGTGTTAAAACGAACGAAGTACTGCTTATTTCGTCATAATTCGGGCACATTTTTGCAACTTTTGCAACTTTATTTTACAGCTTCCGGCAGCTTCTTAAATAGTCGGGATTTATGTAGCATGATTTTAGTTTATCTTGCATCTTGTTGCAACTTTTTATCATTTTTATGCAACTTTTTACAGTAACATGTATCAAGGATTGCGCAAAATATAGAGGAATAATTATAAAGCACGCTCTGAGCCACATATAGGATGATTCTATTTCTAATCTAGTCGGTATTTAAGGGAGCAGGGAGGTGTTACCCACTCTGTTTGCTTTTTTATTTCCGGTGAGTGAATGAAGGGATATTGTTGCGCAATAATGCTTCCGCGGCCGATTAAATGAGGCTAGACTGCTAGATGTCAGTTAGAACACTGGTTTTCATAGTGCAGCGTTGATTGACTGTGGTTGTAGTTCAAATGCAGCTCTTTACTGCAACTTTTGTTAAAATTAAGGGCAACCTTCTCACGATTTGAGTGCAACAAAAACTGGCCCTAGTCATAACCAAACGATAGAAATTGCTAGAGTGCGTCCGAATAAAACGGGTAATTGTCTGATTACAGGAAGCTTTTTGCCTGCAATTTTCATTTTTGTTCCGTTCCCCAGTATTTTGGCCGAATAAAGCGGTGGTCCCGTAAACTATTTGAAGTCGATTTATCCCCGCCGTTGTTTCCATTTCCAGGTCATTAAATTTGGATTAGTTTAATTCGAGTTGTGATGCTTCGTTGGTTTCAAAAAACGTTTAGGACAACCAAGGTTGAACCGATGGAACTCCCGGAAAAAAAACGAGGTACACATAATACTATCTACACATAATACTATCTATGAGTATAGCCCGACACCATCGCAGCAGAAATGAGATATTCCATGGATCATATGTCATGCCGTTTAATCAGCAATATTACGTCACCTGGACATGCTTATTTCCATGATCCCAGCAGGACTTTGATATGTGGGTCAAATAGATATTTTTATGTATGGACGCGAACCTTTTTAAAAGGTTCTGTGTGAACGGAAACATGAACTCGAACCTTTCACGCCACGTAACGTCGTATTGCTAATTTCAAACCTGCATTTACGTAAGGTAATATATTAATTTATAGGATATCTAGCGATGGCACGGGCCACATTAAGCCATTATGCTGAAGTAAACATGTTGACGTTTTAGGCATCATCAAATGAATCAATTGGAACAATCAAATGCTACAATAAATATTTCCACAGATATATTCATCAGGTTGAAAAAAAAAACGGTTTATAGATGCATGCTACAGATATTACCTCATGAAAGGTTAAACAGTAGCGAACACCCCAATCGGACGAATTTCCTTTGGAAGATAAAAGAACCATATCAAATCAAGATTGATACCGTACGCCCACCAGAATTTTTTACATTAGACGACAGATTGTATATATCACTTTCATTGATGTCAATATATAACTGATTGGTCGAACAAGCACGACTCGCTGACTATAGGCTATCTGCATGCAGTGTATCTCTTTCTTGTTATTGTGTGATTGCGGGTCAAACTCCCTGTAGAGCAGTGGTGTCAAACTAAACTTGCGTCGCGGGCCGGATTCAAACCTTCAGATCGTTGACGGGCCGGACCAGTCAAATGATTCCAAATTGTTACTACAAAATCCATGCCCTTGTTTTTCATTTAAATACTTCATGATCGAGCCTACTCAATAATACATTATATTATACTAAGGATCATAGGTGTTCTCAACAGCTACATTCGCAAACTACGAAATTAGCACAAATAACGTGGTAGGCCTGTTGAAGACAGTTATAAATCAATAAAACAGTAGCTCCAACGACGATATAAGTTTGCATAGTTCTATGTTACCTTTGCTTTACTCGTAATTTGACACCAGCCTTGGCTATGCCTTGCGAGGACTACAAGAGATTTAATCGTAACGCTGAAGCTGAAATTTGGCTCATTATCATTATCGCGACTCGGGTTTCAATTTTTTGAAACAATTTTATTCACCATGTAACCTCCTTATAACTGTTTCTTATTGGCGGCGTGCAGTTGTGGTGTCACCGACATTACCCTGTTGGTGACTAGAGTGAAAACACAACTCATCCGTCGGATGAATATAATGTGCCCTATGAATATGCTCGACATTTGTTGTCTCGGGAAATTATTTTGACAGTATCTCTTACTAAAATTCTCAGCATTTGTGAGAAATATGTTGAAAAATACGACCAATTTTCGATTTACTCAGAATTGCTTCGCGAGTCGGATTAAATCGTCTGGCCAGCCGTATGTATGTCCGACAGACCTGCAGCAGATAGTCACTAAATATTCACAGATGGAAAACTGAATATTTGGAGCAAACTTTTCTGGCAAAGCATCCTTGTGTAGTGCTGAATCTCTATTCGTACTGCGAGAGTCAATGTATGAAGTTGAAATGCAAAGGATGTCAAGCAACGATGATATGATGACGTGAAAAATCGTAATAAATGAAAAAAGTTCACAGTGCTGAAACTACCAAGGTTCGTTTGCGAACGCCTACCTTAAAATTTCTGAGGTTCACACACAGAACGCGAACGTGAACCTCACGCCATCCCCATTGAAAACCACTGCTCTAAGCCAAGGTGTGTGTGTATGTATGTGTGTTTGTGTGTGTTTGTTCGTTTGTTTGTGTGTGTATGATTAGAAGACTACTAAGTCGTTGCGACACTCTCTATCTTTTCATATCACAATCTTGTGGTTACTTTGAAGTGTAACAGCTGTTGGTCGGACTTGCTGACTTATATCCTATTTTCGTATATCTAGAATCCGCTCATGCAGAAAAAAAGTGATTTATCATTATGATGCACCCACGGTGAATAAAGCTTCGTCGAATTATCCAATCACGCGTTGCTACGAAGTTAATAGAATTCGAAGAAGCTCAATTGATGTAATGTAAAGCAAATTTCCAAAATATTATCCTTTTCACCACTAGAGAGACTGAGACAAGAAACATTGACCGACCGACCTTTTTATCACTATCCATTTAAGTTGAAGTAAAAAATCAAAATAGTAATTATATTTATAATTGATGACCGGCCTTTAGAGCAGTTTATCCCCTCTATCGTCCTCGCGTTTTTTACGTTGGTTATCTCAAATTTGACTACAGGGAGATGCTTTTGTCCACTTTGAAAAACACTTGTCTAACGTATTTCAAGGAGCTCTAAATATGTGTAACGTAATTTTATTTGGTCTGTAATATTTTCCGTACGTTTTGTTGTAACCATTGCCTTCTTGCCACAGGGCGTCCCTCTGCTCTGTATATGATTGGGGGGAGTCCCCACCTTGATGCCCGCGACGATGTTTACCAGTTCCAAAAGTTTGATTTCGATGAGAGGACGTGGTCTGTGATTCTTGAGATCATACCCGATGCAAGGTAATTAAAACTCATATTTTGGAATTCGAATCTAGAACTAGTTTTGACGTCGTGCATACTTTCCATTTAGGAGTGCATTTGCAGTTGCTACGTACCAAGATTCCATGTGGGTTATAGGCGGAAAGGATAGTAATCATCGCATTACCAGCAGCGTGTTTGTCTACAATCCTGAAGGGAATGTTAACGAACGGTGGAGATGCGCCAGATCCATGAATCTCGCTCGGCACGGCTTATGTGCTGTAGTACTCGAAGGGAAACTGTATGCTGTTGGCGGCACTAATGCAAACGGAGGTCTGTGCTGCCATTCTGTCCGCGATAATCTTGTCTCTTTATTTAATTTAATCTCATTTGTATCTTGTGTGATGTTAAACCTATGATAATCTAACCCTATAATCACAACATCTCATGCACCATATCATTCAGAGGTGGTTAGTAACGAGGTATACTTATTAGGGATGGTGTGAACCCCTGAAAGGTTCAGGTTCGCACACGAACCTTTTTGAAAGGTTCTGTGCAAACACGAACGTGAACCTCATGACGTCGCGTGACGTCATATTGCTAATTTCAACCCTACATTTCAGTGAAACGATGTATTCATGTACACTAGGGTTGTCCAAAATTTGGAAAATCTTACAAATCCCCCGTTGTAATGTCTTATTCTATAGATTATTGATAAAAAACGACACTGAGCCTGAAAGAAGCTCACAGGAAGGCCGTTAAGATTTCGTGCAAAGCGTTTGAAAGTAGCTGCCGAAGAACGGGCGTGCCACCGACCATAGAACGGCGAGAAGACTAGTAATCACGAAACCACGGCTCTTGATTGGCTAATCGGCTATGCTTCAATGACCACGACAGCAGCAGCTTGCTGATTAGGTGATGAAGGAGTCTGCTACCGGCGGCGATTCTGAAAGCGCATTGTATGTAGGCTGACAGATAATGATTTAGGATTGATTCAGGGTATGTTGAGGTACGAAATACATGATGAACCAACAACAGCTGCTTCACAAAAACGTCTAATGCATGACTGCTTCATTGTGAAGGAAGCCGCCGCGTAGCCTATATGCCTTGTTTTCAACGAGGGAAAGCATAGGCGCTTATGCAAGTGGCGACGGATTCCTAGTTTCAGAAAGGATATATCAGTATTGAATACATATATAAAGCTTAGCAATGACACTTTAATTTGTGTGATCTTATTGGGCTCGGGTTGTAGTACATAGTTGAAGTTTTGAAAGCTCTAAGGATCGGCTGAATCAGCGGGTTATGTTGGGCACTTGTCAGATGCTTCCATCAAACTGTATTCACTTGCAAGTGTTGTCAAAGTCCTTGATGATAACGCAGAAAAAGGGGGTAAAAGTAAGCACAGACTATGCTTGATATGATATACAAACTATGCTGGTTACTGTGCACTATGCAGCATTGTCTGTGCTTACCTTTACACCCCTTTTCTGCGCGATTATTAAGGACTTTGACAACACTTGCAAGTGAATACAGTTTGATGGAAGCATCTGACAAGTCCCCAACATAACCCGCTGATTCAGCCGATCCTTAGAGCTTTCAAAACTTCAACTATGTACTACAACCTGAGCCCAATAAGATCACACAAATTATAGTGTCATTGTTAAGCTTTATATTTGTATTCAATAATGATATATCCTTTGTGAAACGAGGAATCCGTCGCCACTTGCATAAGCGCCT
This sequence comes from Botryllus schlosseri, assembly GCF_051294905.1. NCBI lineage: Eukaryota > Metazoa > Chordata > Ascidiacea > Stolidobranchia > Styelidae > Botryllus > Botryllus schlosseri. The sequence goes on along the minus strand of NC_137245.1, from coordinate 16,581,143 downwards.
AAGCTTTCCCTCGTTGAAAACAAGGCATATAGGCTACGGCGGTTTCCTTCACAATAAAGCTGTCATGCTTTAGACGTTTTTGTGAAGCAGCTGTTGTTTGTTCATCATGTATTTCGTACCTCAACATACCCTGAATCAATCCTAAATCGTTATCTGTCAGCCTACATACAGTGCGGTTTCAGAATCGCCGCCGGTAGCAGACTCCTTGATCACCTAATCAGCAAGCTGCTGCTGTCGTGATCATTGAAGCATAGCCGATTAGCCAATCAAGAGCCGTGGTTTCGTGACTACTAGTCTTCTCGCCGTTCTATGGTCGGTGGCACGCCCGTTCTTCGGCAGCTACTTTCAAACGATTTGCACGAAATCTTAACGGCCTTCCTGTGAGCTTCTTTCAGAATCAGTGTCGTTTTTTATCAATAATCTATAGAATAAGACATTACAACTGAGGATTTGTAAGATTTTCCAAATTTTGGACAACCCTAATGTACACGATACCTTGCGACGACTCATGTCACATAATGCCACAATGTTGAGGTACATGCTGACTTCGGCAAATGTATCAACTGGAGCAATCAAATGCTGTAGGCTATCAATTCCATAAAATCACTATCTTCCGTCTTTTTGCCAACAATTTCGACGAGTACTTGCAAGGTGATAAGAGCTTACGCCGTAGTGGTCTAGACCAGACCCGACAATTTATTCGGCGTCTGGGTGTTGCTACGCAGATATTGTACAGAGTGTAAAAAGGGTTTCTATACTTGCTACCGATATTACCCCATTAACAAGTTATACAACAGTAGCCAACACCTTAATCGCACGGATTTGGTTTTTATGATAAAATAAACATATGAAATCAATATGAACCCGTACGCCTGCTAGATTTTTTTACATCAGACAACGATATCAATTTCATTGATTGGTGGAATAAGCATCATTCGCTTACTATACCTACATGTAGTGTATGTAGGCTATTTCGTTCTTGATGTTGTATGATTGCGGGTCGAGCTCACAGCAAAAAGTCACTAAATATGCACAAAAGGAAAGCTGAATATTTGGAGCTAACTTTTGTAACAACACGTGTCAAATCGTTGAGATCGGCAAGGCACATGCTCGTTTAGTGTTGATTTTTTATGCTGCTAGCACCATGCATAGAGTGGTCTGAAGTTGAAATGCAAAGAATTTCAGACAAAGATGTTATAATGACGTGAAAATTGTAATGTATGAAAAGGTTCACACTGCAGAACCTACCAAGGTTCATTTGTGAAAGTGAGTGCAGAACCTATCAAGGTTCGTTTGTGAACGTGAACCTCTAAATTTCAGAGGTTCATACACAGAACGCGAACGTTAACCTCACATTTACACCATCTCTAATACTTGTACCAATCCTAGTATAATATCCAAGTAGGTTTCGAGTGGAACGTAGTTTGGCGATATGTTTCCGTCACGTCAACGAGTGGAATTGTCATAAAATCTGGATCAAATAACCACCTTATCACGGCAACAGAAAATGAGTTAAGAAATTGCACCTATCTGTGGTATCATTAGTCATGTAGCGTAAGTCGCGAAGATGCAGCCTGATCTCGAGAATAGTCACTGGCGATTAAGAATTAAATCATGTGACCCCTCTAGCAAATCTGCGTTTTCAGATTATACGTATTTAGGCACTTTGAGACCTTCATTTTCTACTCGCTCCTGAAGAAGTTTTCATATGTCTTTCGAATGCGCAATTTTTGAAATTATTTTCATTTGCAATGATACGGGGCTATTCAGCTCAGTTATTATAACAACTTCACTCACACAACTGGTGCAAGCGCCTCCCCAAAATACATCCTACAAAATTCAAAGTGAAAAAACAACTAGTTTTTGTTGCCAGCACCTACTTTACATACTTCTCAAACGTTAAATACTTCGTTACAGTGCACCCCTGCCAATATCCAGCTTTTGTACATACAGCGAGATAGCGTAGTGATACGTTTCACATACGCAACACCAATGGGTTGCGAGTTCGAGACTGCAGAATTCCAACCAGGTGTGGGATTTCTCCTCGCTATTTGATCCGAGTTTAGTGGTGTTTTAAAAAGCTGAGACTGAGGGTGTATCGTGGTACATGCCGGTATAATATGGATCATAATTAGGGCGATTTTTTTGACATGTCGAAAAAGTCAAAATAAGGTCAAAATTTTAGCGTTAGGTCAAAAAATGTCAAAATTGTTTACAAAGACAAAATTTTTTGCAACCTGCATTTCATTTGTATCGTAGATTTTGCACCATCGGTGAACTTATAGTTTGACATTTTACAGCTTGTAGCCTATTTTACAGGCCTACCGTTGCAGACGGCGCATTGTCTGCTCCTTGTGAATCATAAACAGTCAAATGAAACAAATAGGTTGACACGGTGTTATGCTCAACGTACCGCAATATTTTAAGTGAAGCAAGACTGCGTGGGCATTGCATGGTTCTTACAAAAATTGAGATGTAGGCCTATACTCGAGGTCTCAAACACGCGGCCCACGAGAGCATTTTGTGCGGCCCGCGACGGCAGTTGGAAATTTCACGTATTCAACAATATATTAAATTACCATACATATTTTTTAGATACAAGAACGTAAAGTTCACGCTAAAACTATTATAAAAATCACTGAAATCCCAACAAACTTCACTATCACATCACTTTTAAAAGCTACCATGCGGTAGAAGATCAGCTGTTATGTCACATTTCTAGTTCATGACGATCAAACATGACCCGTTGATGATTCCTGTCTGAAAATTGTAATTTGGTTTGGTGAGACCTTCTCGTAAAATTACTCGATTTCGGATTGACTGGGTGATTAAATAAAAATGACTCGAGTTGAGTCGGGTCAAACGCTAAAATCAGAAAAGGACTTGCGACTCGGAACGGTGACTTGGTAATCCTACGGACGCAACAATCTATGAATCTTTCATGGGGAATAGTAATATATCAAAGGGTCGTAACTTGCGTTGCGTAGGGTATATAGGCTAGCTATCTAATCAGGTCAGTATGGCAGCCAATGGTATCCTGAGACCCGCGTGACGTATAGTTGGTTACATGCTGGGTGTTTTTTGTTCTCTTTATCCATTGTATTATTTGTGGCGAGTAAGGTAGTAGTACGCTCTACAGCTGTAACACCAATGTATTCTTCGCCGATTGGACATTTCTATTGCAGGGGTTCTTAATCATGGTCCGTAGACCCCATTGGGGTACGAAGTACCACATCTTGGTGTACGAGATGCATGGTGGAAATAGGCCAATATGCTGTGGAATATTTTCTTGGTCAATTTATTCAACTGTAAAATAGTCTTCGCGCCACTCGCGATTTTATGTGAATGGCTTTTTTGATTTTAATGTAGGTACCATCATAAATTGTGTTGAAAATGGACAGGGGCTACGAGAAAACTTATTGGAAGCACAAGGGTACGATCGCTAAAAAGGCTAGGAAGCAATGCTATTACTATAGCTCAATCATAAATATATTTAAGTTGGTATTGAAATGTTCCAATAGTAATCGAAGGCAACATCTAACGCTGATTTAATTTGACTTTGGCAATGACAGTAACAATAGCCTATTTACGTATCCCGACTATATCAAAACCAGGATTAGGCTACGTCGCTCAAATGCTCTGATATCAGAGCAATCTTCAGTAGATTTTAAAATATTCTACATAAAATTGTGGCACGTGAAAGGTACACTAGCTGCAATATTATAACCCGACAGTTTTATGATGTCATGATCACATGATGCATCCTCTCGCATGATTTATATATTAATTTAAAATTATGCCAGCACAAAAACAATTTTATTCAAATATTTGAAAATGTGTTTTTCCGGGTCAAGCCTGAATAGTACAACAGTAAATTACGTTTCCACGATATTTGTGGAATGCCTGTCTGCAAGGTTCCGTCAAATAACACCTACTTCGATATTATGCATTGAATATCCCTATTATTGATGCTGCGGCCCGCGGCATCATCAAAATCTAGGAAATTGGCCCGCGAGCACATTTGAGTTTGAGACCTCTGGCCTACACCATTGTCAGAATGAAGTAACACGGTGTGTCACCAGCAGTGTACGCACGCACAACTTCAGCCAACAGCTGCTACAGTTGCACGTTCTTTCTCCATTCTTCTTGTTGTTTAAATATTCATGGTGTTTGTCTACTACAATGGTCATTTACAGCAGGCCGATATTCCTTGTTTTCGATTCCGTATCCGCCGATTATCTGCCGACTTGTAGCACGGCCCACCTCTATGCATTTTGTAAGACACCGCTTACGTGGATGAGATGGTGAGGAGGAGCCTATATAGATAAACCTTCAACACTTGGGTAGGAATTCTGGAGTCGACCTCGGTCGGACTAGAACCCACAACCCATTGGCGTTGTAGCTGTGGATTATCCCACTACGCTATCTCGCCACATCTCCATCATTGGCAAGCAACTTAGTAAAGACAGACACTTTTTTCCCGAGAATCAGGGATATCTAGAACTAGATATCTAGATATCCCTGCCGAAAATGTAGGAAAGTATCTGTCGTTGTAGCTTACTACAACAAATTTTAATTATTTTCACTACAGTACGTCATGTACTGGAATTCATCAGAGGACCAGATTTTGTTAAAATATTATTCTGTCATGTAAAATTTTGTCAGTTTTTGAGTCAAAAAAGTTTTTCAGGGAAAATTACCTCGTATGGACAGACAGTTCAAACCAGAAATGAGGATAAGTAGTACAATTCTAACATTTTTTTGGGAAAACACCTAATTTGCATACGTTAGGTCAAAATGTGGTCAAAATTTAGTTTTTTAAGATCAAAAAATGTAAATATTTAGATTTTTTAAGTCAAAATCTTCCGTTTTTTAGGTAAAAAAAATCGCCTCAATCATAATAAATCACTATAATCAGTCTGGAATCAATTTTAGTCGGTTTTGCTTCCGCAACCCATAATGTGATATTTAATTATAGCCTCCGACCGCGTTGAAGTCTGGAACGGACAAATTTGGGAGTTTCGTCGATCTATGAACGTTAAAAGAACCGATTTTTCGATCGGTGTACTAAGGCAACGGATTTACGTAGTGGGAGGCAACAGGGAGCGACAAACCATGTCTTTCACAGTAGAATACTACAGTCCTACAGACGACAAATGGACAACTATGGGCATACTATCTCCCCATCCTCTACGTGGCGTTGGGATTGCTGGAGATGTGCTATATTCTGCTGGAGAATCGCGCTTTTTTTGCTTGCGTAGATCCCAGTTTGGTTTTCATTCGTGGTCGCCCGGTCCAATACTACCCATCCATATAGAGGGATTTGGCGTTATAGTATACTCTAATCATTTGTGGATAGTCGGAGGGGTACCTGATGTAGAAACTGACTCGAGATTTTGGAGTTTGAACATTATGGAAAATCATGCTTGGCATACGATGCCATCTCCACCGGGTTCTCCGCGATATGACGTGAAAGTGGTGCTCATCTGACAAATCAACGAGGTCACGGTTGTACTATGAGAATGCCGAATTGGGTGTCGCATGCGTTGCTGAAGTTTTGCGTCAACTAATGAAATTTGATTGGTGTTTGTTATTCAATAAATATTTATCAGGTCAAGAGTGGTCAGTTTATCCAAATTCTGCTCTTCATCCAACCAACGACCCAAGAATATGACCATTGTCGTGCCCAACATGAACGTCCGCTTTCTTCGGGTGATACAAAATATATGATTACTTTATTATGAGATTAGCGGTGTTGGGCTCACTGCCTTCGAGTCACAAGCCATTTTGAGTCATTGCAAATTTTGACGCGACGCGAGTTATGACGCTCTGGATTCGATTCTCTTTACTACAGACTCCGAACGGCGCCTGGTATTGTTCTTATGTTCTTATACCGACTCCGACTCCGTAAATCTCAAACATACCGGCACTCACTCCGATACTAATATTCCGGAATATCTACTCAGAATATTATAGCTTTAATACATGATTAGTTAAGGTTATTGTTAACAGGCGGGTCAACCTGTTTAAAAAAAAACTTTGAATGTGTTGTTTTCTAAGAAATTGAGTTTGTGAAAGTGCGGTATCGTGATAACTTCTGTAACTGCAACGGAACTTCTTGTAACATTTGACAAATTTGGTTCGGTTTTAAGTAGGAGGCTCAAAACTCCAGCCCGTATGTGTTTCCCTAACTACGACTTCAAAATTGGTTACAGAATTTCTGAGACTCTTTCTCCAACAGAAGAGCTAACGAGACTCTGGCTTAGACTTAATGACCCCGAATCCACAACCCTGATTTCATGTCACCAGACATAGGCTACTTGTAGTTGGAGTCTTAGACTGTAGAGTCAATGCGCAGATGCAGTTGTATATATACTCCAGGCGTCAGGGTTGTAATGACTCGAGTAGCGATTTTTTGGTGACTCAACTTGACTCAAGTCATTTTCTTAAAGAAAAAATGGCTCGACTCGACTCAATTTGTGTATTGACCCGACTTGTAACCTACTCGAATGATTGCGCATGATTCGGACCAAGTCATATGACTCGAGACTGGGTCTACCAAGACAGGTATTTCATGGTAATTTCGAAGACTATAGTAGCAAAGTTATCAGACTTTTATTATGCGAAATATCCTACTACGAGAGTATAATTCAGTGCAAGCGACGTTTATCACCGGACAAGTGGACATTCTTCCATAAGGCTAGGAGAAGCGCAGACCTCACATGTATAGAGGAGAAATATGTTTGAGCGATTATGCCCGGAAAGGAACAACTTTTGTTTAAAGTATAATCACATTTTAATCATGAACTCTTCTACGAAATGCCATGTTTAGGTGTTTGGCATTGTATGGATCTTAACCCCATGGAGGCTTTCAGAGTGGTGTCTAATTCGATGACCGACTTCTGAAATCGTACGAAGTACATCCCAACAGTATAGGCTTATAATGGAGCATCAAAAAATGAAATAAAAATTCGTGCGCCAAATTGTTTGCAAAGAACGATGCATATTTAGGTACGGTTATGTTGAGCCACGTCATGGAAAACACATTACGTTATGATTTTTTGCAAATCTGGTATGTGGATATAATTAAAGATGATGTACGAAAGTCAAGTAAGTGTGTAATTGGCAGAGCATGTACAGTACGCCTCTTACTGATCACGTGGAAATATTTCTTGTTATTTGAGCATTCTATGTCGTGCCCATGCGTACAAATATTGCAATTAGAGAATTTATTTTCATATATATTTGTGACGATGGCCAAAAAAACTACAATGGTAAAAAACATGTTTTAAACAAAGCAACACAACCACAATTCTCCACATCGGAAATAATCAGGTGGTCAAAGTAGTCAAGAAAGTTACTCAAGTAGAAGTAAAAGTAGCGACGAAAAAATCTGCTCAAGTATGAGTAGGAGTACTTCTTTCATAAGCGACCTAAACCTACTTGAATTAGAAGTAGAATTGATTGACTTTAAATCTACTCAAGTAAGTGAGTAGTTGTGAAAACGATCGTAATTCGTTCGCATGGATTGTCAAAAGCTGCAAATAGAGCTGTGCGAAAGATGCAAAGCTTGATTTATATTGATGCATACCAGGAGATATCCAATTTTCGACAGCATAAGCATTCGTCCGCATCATGGGATGAAAATAGTAGTGTTGATATGGAAATGCGATACTAATCCTCTGTTTACTCGAAGAGCACGTTTTAGAAAATATAATGTTATGGCGCCCGCCCCCATATTATAAGGCATGTAGTTTAGTCGAAGAGCAATACGGAGAAGTTGTATCGGATACTGATGTGTTAACACTTTGCGCGATTGGTAAACGTTAATAAAAAAATGAGTGGATCGTAAAAATCCCGTATTGTGTAGCTTTATTTCCGGAAATTAAAGGCATTTCTATACTTGATTTTATATTTCAACGTGTATGTTCTACAGACAGAAAGAACTGATACCAATCAGAACTCAAAGTATGATACCGGGAATTGAAAGTGAAATACGAATACTACTTCTAAAAGCGGAAAATGTATTTCACGTCTTTAGTCCAGAAAGTTTCAACAGTGGGCAGTGGTCCGGTAAAATAGGTGTGAAGCTATGAAAATGTCAGAGTCCACTTTCCCAGATTAGGACACGCCATGGACTGCTAGATTACGATATGATACGTTTAAATGCTAGATTGCGAAACATCAGTTTCAAGCGTTATGATGGGCCATATACACTGTGATGAAATATTTCATGTGTGCGACAATGCGGTGTTTACGGAACCACGCAACCCACTACCTAAACTATATTCACCGTTGCTTTCGTGAAATCATACTAGTCCCACCATATCCACTGTGCGCGAAGCGCAACGAAAATTCTGGGCAAAACGCAACTTCTACGAAAATTAAATGTTGATACTCCTTGAAAACAGCCCCGAAATTCCTCAGGCTATCTTCCTGCTTGGAGGATTAAACTACTTCTACTTGAAAAACTGAAAATAGCGAAAAGTAAGAAGATCTCAAAATATTACGAAGTAGAAGTAGAAGTAGCGGGAAATTAGATCTACTTGAGTAAGTACCCAAGTACAGGAAAACTGCTTGAGTACTTCAAAAAAGTAGAAGTAGGCCTACTTCGTTACTGACCACCTCTGAAAATAATCAAGATACATAAATGACCTGCATAGATTAGTCCGTTACCGTAATCGAGTCATATGGCGCTAATTAGTGATTGAGGCTCATTATAACTGTATCCGATGTGAGATCGATTGTGCAAAAGTGTGTATATATACTAGTACGGAGCGGATCGACAAATTCTCTGGTCCAAATCCGATCCTGTTTTTCAATTCTCTGGTCCGGCTCCAATCCGGCTCCGGCTTCGGCTCCGGCTAAAATAGAAAAAATTATCCTTCTGGATATCCAGTCCGGCTCCGGTCCATGCTCTGCACCACTATATACCAGTGTTGGGATGGCTCGAGTCATGACATGACTCGAGTCAGACTCGAGTCACCTTTTTCGCATGACTTGACTTGACTCGAGTCACTTTGCTAAAATGACTTGACTTGACTCGGCGTATCAGAAATGTAGATTGACTCGTGAGTCGGAGTAAAGTTCACGAGTCAATTTCAAGTCATCAATTAATCGGGGTCGATAAAAATCACCGTATCTTGCATATGTTCGGATTGTTCGCGAAACGCTTGTGTAACTCGTGAGAGCGACCAATCATTCAATGATCGTGCGTTCAACTGATCCTCCATTGTTCTCTCACAAATAAATTTACCACAAACGAAGTGATCGAAGCTTACAGCTTACGTTGTCGTAAACTAGTAGTAAAGTAATATGATAGAAAATTATCTACCTTAACCAAACCTCTTGTTTTATTGATTTTGAATTCGAATACAGTATATATACTCCTCAATCATTGGCGCAGGCTCGAATTGTATCATATCAATGGATAAAGGGAAATGTCTTGCATCTTATCAATTCGTTTCTCTATTCTCTATTTTGGTTGGTAACTGAGGCTACGTATATGTGAGCGATACAGCGACTTCTTGGGTGTATATTCAACTCTATATTCGTTCATCGGTTCAAAATCAATGACCACTCAATCTGTATTTCAGACAGCTAGCAAAATGTAATGACGTAACCATGCCTCATACTACGAAATGGCAACTTGACTTGAATTTTGACTTGACGCGTGACTTGACTTGGCTTGACTCGAGTCACCTCCAAAAATAGAGTGACTTGACTTGACTCGATTCACCTTCGAAAACCGATTGACTTGACTTGACTCGAGTCTTTTTGTGCAATGACTCGAAATGACTCGTGACTCGAAGGTAGTGACTTGATCCCAACACTGCTATATTCTCGCCAGTGGCGACTCGTGACAATATCGGGTGGTGGGGCAAGGGATGCACGCGACGTTTTCTGTCTACATGACGTCACAATAGTGTATTTCAACGTGAAAATGTGACTTCGTGGTGGTAACAGGCACTTCGTGGTCGGTTGACTAAAATAAAGGTCATCTCCAGCTCAGCTCCCGAAATACCCGCCTGAGCGTTACTTCGGTGCTGATTTACGGCATCTCAGTCGATTTTGGACGCAAATTTGCCCTAAATTCTCAAAAAAGAGGATAAAATCTCAAAAAAGAGGACAAAAGGGCGTGCTCCGAGGATGCTTTCAAAAAAGAGGACAAATCCTCTTAATAGGACGTATGGTAACCCTAATTTAATGTCGGACCAGGCGTAGATAGTGAAGGACAGAATGGATCGCTGCCGTTTTCTCGCTGTAGTGAGGCGGCACCTATGATGTACAAAACCTGATCGCTCTCGAATTCAAAAGATCGATCGTTCTTCTTTCCATCGACGGCCGGAGAGATCGGTGTCGACGTTCTTAATCAATCAAATTGCACATGATTATCACGCGGCTTCACCCTGATTTTCCTTCTGCCTAGCTTTGCCAAATTTGCGAGCACTCGAGCGTGGAGTGATTGTGATGTCATAAGTCAACGGATGTTGTTTCCGGCTGCACACTTGAGCTTGAATTATATTCCTTCCGTATCGGCGAATTGTATTTCCGAGATTATATCGATGGAAGGGAATATGAATTAAGTTCTTCGTCGAGATAAGTTGAGTAAGAGATCGTTCGGGCTATTGATGAAATTTCATACATGCTCGGTTAGACGTGTATTGGCAGTTAAATGGTGTTTCGTGTAGCAGTTTAGTCAGATTAACTGCTTGTTTGTGGTAGGCTTGTAAATTGGAGTTGATATAAATCAGGGGTTCCCAACCTTCACGGCCAAAGGGCCACATGCAATTGACGAACTATTGCGTTGGTCACAAGCCGCGACAAGCGCGAGAATCTTTCGAAATTCACATTTAAATAATATTGTTACTTGAGTATATTGCGGATCTGCTGTATAGGGATGGTGTGAACGTGGGGTTAACGTTCGCGTTCTGTGTGTGAACCTCGGAAATTTAGAGGTTCACGTTCACAAACGAACCTTGGTAGGTTATGCACTGTGAACCTTTTTCATATATTACCATTTTCACGTCATTGGTGGAAATTTATTGCATTTCAACTGTGGGCCACTCTATGCATGGCACTGGCAGCATAACAAATCAACACTAAACTAGCATGCACCTTGACAATCTCAAAATTTTTACCTGCTTTGTTCAAACGTTTGCTCGAAATATCCAGCTTGCTGTTTGTGAATATTTAGTGACTCTCTGCTATGAGCTTGACCCGCAATCACACAACATCAACAGCGAAATACGCTACATGTGGGTGGTCTGCGAATGATGCTTATTCAACAAAATAATGAAATTGATATCGTTGTCTGATGTAAAAATCTAGCAAACGCACGGGGTCCATCTCGATTCCATATGTTTATTGTATCATAAAAACCAAATCCGTGCGATTGGGTTGTTGGCTACTGCTGTAAAACTGGTTAATGGAGTAAAACCCGTTTTACACTCTGATCAATATCAACGTAGCAACACTCAGACACCGAGTACATTGTCCGGTCTGGTCTAGACCGTTAATGCGTAAGCTTATATTCCCTTGCAAGTCCTCGTCGAAATTGTTGACAAAGCGACAAAGGATATTGATTTCATGGGATTAATATATCATTTGATTCCTCCAGTTGATACATTTGGCGGCGTTTAATAAGTCAGTATATGTACTTCCGCATTGTGGCATTATGTGGCTCGAGTCGCCGCTAGTAGGGATGGTGTGAACGTCTGAAAGGTTCAGGTTCGTGTGAACTCGAACCTTTTTGAAAGGTTCTGCGTGAACGCGAACGTGAACCTCATGACGTCACGTGACGTTCCAGTCCTACATTTCAGTGAAGTGATCTATATTAATGAGCACGATACCTATAGCGACGACTCGCGTTTTACCCAATTAAAAAGTTATACAGCTGTAGCAGTGGTGGCCCTACGAACGGGGGGGCCCTGGGCGAGACTTACCGGGGGGGGGCCTATAAGCATTTATCCGTAACTTATGGGGGGCTCCGCCCCCCAGACCCCCCTTCCGTATCGGTTACTATTATCTATCTTTCACCCCCGCAAAGGTTTGCTCACGTGCTGGATTCGGTCATGTCTATTTTGCATGTGTGCAAGGATAGACTACATCAAAACTAAGTAATTCTACCGCGCGCAGAGACGTGATGATTATCGGGATGTAAGACTTTTCTAACAAATGCAGTGATTTGATGATGATTGACACATCTGTACGGAATCATATTCTTGCTTGGTGCATGGATTTCCATGTTTATTCGTCATTCTCCTTGAAAAAAGCGCAAAATCGAAATAGGGGAGCCCCTTCGACCAGGGGGGGCCCCGGGCGACCGCCCACCTCGCCCACCCCAAAAGCCACCACTGAGCAGTAGCCAACACCCCATTCGCACGGATTTGGTTTTTATGATACAATAATAAAAATATGAAATCCTGGTGGACCCCGTAAGCTTGCTAGATTTTTTACATCAGACAACGATATCAATATCATTGATTGGTTGAATAAGCATCATTCGCTGACTACCTACATGTAGTGTATTTCGCTCTTGATGTTGTGTGATTTCGGGTCCAGCTCACAGCAGTGAGTCACTAAATATTCACAAACTGAAAGCTGGATATTTCGAGCAAGCAGGTAAAAGTTTTGAAATTGTCGAGGTTTCATGCTCGTTTAGTGTTGATTTTTTCATGCTACTAGCGCCATGCATACAGTGTCCCGCAGTTGAAATGCAATAATATTCAACCGAAGATGTTATAATGACGTCAAAATTGCAACATATGAAAAAGGTTCACAGTGCAGAACCTACCAAGGTTCGTTTGTGAACCAGAACCTTTAAATTTCCAAGGTTCACACACAGAACGCGAACGTGAACCTCACGTACGCGTACCTCCACAACCAATATGACGTCACGTGACGTAATGAGGTTCACACCATCCCTAATCTGCTGTATATCGCTGGGCTCAGTTTTCCAGGACTGGACGATTCGGCACCTCGACATATCGATATCGAAAGCTTCGGCCAACATGCATCAATCATTTTGCGCCTGCGTTTCATCTTCGACGGTCTTTCTGCGAGCGCAAACACAAGGTCGCATGTTGGACAGCACTTTGTCTCGTACTTGTGAATGTGGTTACTAGGGATGGTGTGTACGTGAGGTTCACGTTCGCGTTCTGTGTGTGAACCTCAGAAATTTAGAGGTTCACGTTCACAAACGAACCTCGGTAGGTTCTGCCCTGTGAACCTTTTTCATATATTACAATTTTCACTTCATTATAACATCTTTGGTTGAAATTTATTGCATTTTAACTGTGGGCAACTCTATGCTGGCAGGTGTACGGGGTCAATCTCGACTTTATATGTGTACTGTATCATAAAATACAAAATCCGTGCGATTGGGGTGTTGGCTACTGCTGTATAACTTGTTAATTGGGTAATATCGGTAGCAAGTAAAGAAACGCGTTTTACACTTTGCTCAGTATCAACGTAGCAATACTCAGACGGCTAATATACATTGTCCGGTCCGGCCTAGACCGTTAAGGCGTAAGCTTATATACCCTTGCAAGTCATCGTCGAAATTGTTGGCAAAGCGACGGAAGATATTGATTTGGTGGGATTATGATAGGATTTGATTGCCGCAGTTAATACATTTAGCGACGTTTAAAACGTCAATAATTACTCAGCATTGTGGCATTATGTGGTTCGAGTCGTCGCTAGCATAGGCGCCGAACCTGGGTATGCAAGGTATTCCGCGCATACCTAGACATTTTTTTAGGCATGTGGCATACCTAGAATTCCGTTTGGCATGTATTGGCATAATCGTCAATTGTGCTATTTAAAACAAATCGCACTGTATTTCCGTTTACGAGATTACCTGCTGCCGCTTATGTGAGTCAGGTAACCAGTTGCGCGCGGCCAATTAGCGAGAAGCGTGTTGCCAGTTAGCGAAATTCGTCTGTGTACTGTACAATGTAACGCGACTTGATCTCCCGCGGAGATGGTCGCGAAATTACGTCATTTATTGCCGTGCGCTCGGCAATCTTCACTGGCCTGATTTATCGCGTCTCCAGCAAGCCTAGTTCTTCTGGCTTGAAGAATCGCGTCTGCAATAGACCGGGCACGAAAGATATCAACGCTGGCCAACTATCGCGTCTATGGCCTAGCAATCTAGCAGGCTTTGACCTCTATCTCGCGATGGCTTGGAGACAATGCCGTTAAGTGTATGCTGATTAGCGATTGTGATAAATGAGTGACATCGCGACACTGAACGACATCGAATGTCCGCAGACATGTGTGATTGTGTAGGCGTGCATCCGTAATTGAATTCCGCAAGTACTTAAATATAACCACCAGAAGATGTGTGTCGAAGCTTGAGTTGTAAAAGACGAGAAAGGTTTGAACCACCTGAAATCGGTGCCATGATAGAACAGATTCCATAACAACTCGGACATTTATACTTGCGAAAATCGTCGCCGAGGTTATGTAATACGCGTTTATAAGCGACGTATTTACTTGTTCGCGAGATTTAATGAACTCGCTAATTGACAGCACTTCCGGACTCGTTGACAAGCTTACCATACGAGTAAGTTCGTCAACACATAGAGATTGTATAATCGGCATTTACACATGCATTTTACCCTGATGAATCGATGCTATATTAAACCTAATTATCAATTCTGTCACATTATGACGTCAATCCTTTGTGACGTCATCGAACCCGCATACTTAACGAAAATTAGGGTCCGGCGCCTATGGTCGCTAGGTGTGGTACACATTAATATAGGCTATCACTTCACAAAGAGGTAACAGTATTAAAAGCAAGAAATCGAGCGACAACATATTGCGCGAAGCGTGAAGTAATTTTTTACTCAGGATAAATCTATGGTGTAATATTCTGCTTTATTGTAATGTACGAAAATCTACTTAAATGAGACTGGCTCATGGACCTGCCAATGGATCAGAACTGATATTTTAGTCATCACATCTCAAGTATTGCGTCCAGACTAATCAAATGTTTAGTTGGCCTTGCAAGTTCACAATCTGTGCAATCCATTTTTCATAATATTACCAATTTAGTAAATTACCTCGCGGGCCAGTCAAAACCTTCTCGCAGGCCACGGGTTGGCCGGCCCTGATATAAATGCTTACTTTACTTTTTCCGTGGCCTGAAATGTCAGATTGGCGGCAGTGAACAGTGTGATACTTGTCAAGTTATTTGAGCTCTGATCGTAATGCATACTACCTGTCCGATGATATTTGAAATGCTGAACCGTGGAAGAGTGTCGTTACCCCTTCCTAAAATCTTGGCGTGTTTTGGTTATGGCTTTGACATCTTTTGTCAGTATACAATCATCACTCATTTCAGTTGATATACGAGTTATTTTGTTGATATATCCAGCCTTTATTTTACGATACAGACTGAAGCCCTGAAGTGATTGCGATACGCGCCAAGGTACGGACTTGTTTGATAAACCATATTTCGTCCCTATTCCAATTCAAGAGCGAAGATATGCTCAACTGAAGAACTGGAATAGTTGTGTGAAACTTGTCTCAGAAAGAAGATCTCTCTGTTCGACTGAAATCAATGTGTCGTTCCATGCATTTTATATGACTGTCTATCTGGTATTTGTATGTATGATCGTGGTGGATTTTATTACAACGAACACGACAATGAAAACAGATTGTCAAATTGTGATGTTTTGCAACACAAGGGTCAACATGTCTGCCAGAAAGCAACAATGATTCGGGTAGCGATGGGGGTACTAGCGGTAGTAAGTTGCAGTAGCGAGAGGGTTAATGCGCGGCAATGAAAGGGTTAATGAGTCTGCAGCTGAAGTGCGGAAAGTCTATCTTTTGAAGCATCATTTTGGCATCGAAAGCGACGCCGGGCGATTGCTTCCCATTTTATTGACTGGGGTGGTTTTTTCAACTTCGTGAATGAATTTCGTCGATAATATTAGAAGTTTCATATATTACCGTCAAATATTTATCCATTCCCAGCTCACTGGATCAGAGGGGGTGTCTTCGATAAACTCGGGAACAAAATTAGTGATGATGTACTTTGTTGCATGATCATGACCTCCCATTAGGATTATCGATATAGTAAAAATTTATTGGAATCGCCCTAACGTACCAGAAATACCTTCATTCGTGAGACGAGACGCACACGATTCTAACTTGATATTTTTTTTTATCGCGTGAATTATGTAGGTGATACGCGAGCACTGCATAAAACCTCGAAATGGTACGTTGGTGGAAAGGCCAACTAGCTCAGATAAGACACATACGCCATTATTATCTCATAGATTTGGCCTGCCATGTTGAATCCAGCATATCATTCAGAATTGTCTTTGAAGAAGTAAGACGATAGCAGCCAAGGAATTTCTGTCTCGGAACAATTTATGGGAGATTTTGGCCTTGAAACTGGAAACTGTGACATAACACAAACGGCTTGCTGTCTAGAAGTCTGCTGCGAAATTGATATTGGAAAATATATTACCGAAAAAATACGCGAATGAAAGCCGAAAACTTAGTACACTGCTACATGGCATCATCGAGAAGTATATAGCCTCATGGCTAATGTTCCCTCTATAATTTTTCACGAGTCTGCGCGCAATCATCAATTCACTGCGTGGTCCCTTGGATAACAGTGCGTAACGAATAAAAAAGGGTCATCACGTCGGCATTCTTATACGCGGTACAGGTTTCTCTGTGCGCGGCAACTTTCTCAGCGGTGCTCGGCCGCGCACGCGCGCAGCTTAGAGGTAACATTGCTCATGACCCTGTTCGGTATGGTACGTTGCCAAAACCAATACAGGCTGACCAACACCGAATTTTTCGTAAACTATATTGAGGAATGGGCTGATCAAGTGATCAGCTGTTGGCCGTCATCGAAAACGAACCAGCTATCGCTCTTGACAGGGGATAGTAAGTAAATGGCGTGAAGGCCCCAATTTCACGGTGAAATTGACATTGGAGAATATAGAATTGAGTAAATAGTTGAATACAAACCGAGAATATTAGTAAACTGTTCCATGAGATCATCATCTCATCACCTATCTCAGTATGGAACACAGTTAACATTAGCACAGACCAACACCGGCTTTTGCCTGAAATCCGTGATGATGTGTAGGTAAGTGTCAGATCAGCGCACATCTCTACCATACTCGACCTCGGTAACGAAATGAATGCCCTAATCATTGAGTGTCAACGTTGTGATTTGGCACAGCGTTCGATACTAAAATCAAGACATACCGTGCAAAGGGTCATGTCATGACAGATCTAGGTATGGAGCATCGTTAAAATCAATAGGACCAATACCGGCTTTTGCGTAAAATCAGTTAGCGATAAATGACGAGTCAGCTCTCATTCGACTTAGGAAACAAAATCACCACCTATGTAGTTCCGTGACAAACTTAAAACTTGGTACAGCGTTCGATACTAACATTAGGACTTGCCGTGCCAAATGTCATGACCGATCTCGGTATGGAACATCGCAAAAAATCTATGGAGACCAATTCCGGCTTTTCAGTAAAATGTATTTGCGATACCTGACGAATCAGCACACACCCAACTTCGGAAACGAAATTACTACTCTAATCTTCAAGTAGCAACCCTGAAACTTGGGTCAGTGTTAAATACCACCATCACGATAGAACATACCAAGTTTAAAGAATTATCATGGTGCGAAACACCGTCAAAATCGACCTATATCATAGCAAAGGTCGACTCAACGCATAGGACGGTAACAGAGTTCAGATATGATTACCATTGCTACATCACACTGGCGGGGAAACTCGCAAAGTTGCTCCGCTTGCTTGGTAATTTGATGAATGGAGAGAGTAAATCACCGTTTCTTTATTGTGAGCGGCTTCGAGAGAACAGACAGTGAAAGCTTGTTATGAACGCTACCCGGGCATGCTCCGGCTACGGATTTACAAAGCGAAAACGCAGACGATAATTCGATTTTCGCTGAGACTTCGCTATATGTGGGCATTTAAAAGCGAAAGCGCAAGAAGAATGCGGTTTTCGCCGTGATGTCGGTATATATTGATTGCTGTGCGTCTATAATATGGTTGCCATACATTCGGAATTTCCTGGACATGTCCGGAATTTCACTGTTAAAACTGCGTCCGGGAGGAATTTTTAAAATATGCCCAAATGTCCGGAATTTTGAAGGCTTGATGTAGGCTCATAACTTTTTCGTAAATCAACATAAACAAAATTATTTTTGGACAGATTTATGCTATATGAAATTTCTTCGCGATGCGCGCGATTTAGTATCACATATATTGGTTTTAATATGGAGACTACCACCCTCGCAAAAACTGCGATCAAAAATAAGTAAAAATAACATTCATTTACAAAAATAAGTCTAATTCTAATCGCTATTGGGCTACAAGATAATGGTATATTTATAGAGTGGGTGGAGGCTGTTTGGATGCTTTATTCTAAGATATTGGTTCTAAACCTTCGGATAGTTTGCCTTTACTCTGGGGTTCGCGAAGATGTTGAACGTAATCACCTTCCAAAATAGGCCGTAAGTCTGCGCAGATGTGCCGACCTTTAATTAGTAATCAGCTCCTCAAATTTTGAGCTGGGCCACGGAACATTTTCGAATTGGAAATGGAGTGTGATGTTAATATGGCTCAGTACTGTAGTGCGCTCAGGCTAATAAATAATCTTATCGGTGTGAAATGAACAATCCTTAACAATGTACAATCACGCTCATTGCTTTTTCGAAGTCATCATCCTCCACCACCTCTACCGCTAACTCTGATTATGTGGGCGGAGAGAGGATCAAAATTATATAGTGATATATGGAAGAAACAATATTATTCACATAATTCATTCAACGACCAGACGCATATAGTAAGCCCCCAGAAGTTGGATCGATTGCCCTACGGTGGGCCCAAGATCAGTGTTTATTCGGGCGGGACGGGGCTAAAAAAAAGGTGGCTTCGGCACTGGTTACAACTGACAACACACAACCATCTACTCCTGAAACGGATCGTGACCACGTCTAGTCGATTGAAAAAGCTTTGCTGGAGTGACGTCATATTGATCCATAATGTGCTCATACCTCATTTTGAAATCCGCTAGTGGGCGCTCAAGAGCGTCCGGAATTTGTGCCACATAAATATGGTAACCCTAGTCTATAAATAGTAAAGCATTGTTTTTGAACAGATTTCAGGTGGACTAATGCCCTAGTTGCCCTATAGGACAAGCCGCCAGTGATAATCGCCATGATTCTATAATATAATACCTCGATGTAGCCTTGTGCCATGATGTCAGCAACGCGTCGTACTCTTACCGCCGTATTCTGGAAGAGACGTTGCAATGTACTGGTATTTCAGTGCGTGGACTCAATCAATCAATTATAACTGATCTCTGTCATCACAACAAACTGTCTGGTAGTCTCCGAGGTTCGCGTCCCGCCTGCCAACGAGTTTGACTTTTGAAGATTCGATCCAACTTCAGTGAGCTGGGTCGTATGTATAGGCTATTGCATAGTGTTGTTGATATTCACGGTGTCTCGACATCAGTAGTGATTTTGCACCTCGTCGTAATTCCTATTTATGATCAATGAGCTGGCCAGTCTTGAAACGGCCTACGCTCATCCTAGACATTTTGTGAGACACCGCTTACGCGGGTTGTATGGCAACTACATAAACCTCCAACACTTAGGAGGTGGATATTTTGGCGACGGTCATCTGGTGTCAAACCAGCAATCGAACGGAACTGTATGTCGTTCTGCCATATTTCCGAGTGTCTCTAATATGCGAGATTTTAATCCCGTTTCGTCGTCATAATTTGTGTTCTGTGCGCATTTCAGTTATAAATTGTAACATTTAAGCGTTGGAAACTCACACCGTTGCTTGTATATTCTCAGATATTTTAGTTTTCATTTCATTTAGGTTTGTCGTGCTATGTAAGGGAGGAATGATGTTGAAAAGCACGAAGGATGATGAAGTGGAGGGACCGTCGAACAATCCATCGGAGTTGCAGCAAGGTACACTATAGCCTTATATAGTACGAGGATTATAATAGGCATAGTGAGGGAACAGCCTGAACCAGGGATAAGTTTTCCTATAGCGCTGGTTTTTAAACTTTTTAGAACGCCACCCAAACCTGAGTTTTAATAGCGTTTTGCGACCCAAAGCCACACACATCGAAATAATGTCTCTTCAAAATCAGTATGCTACATTTGTACGGGCAGGGCATGTTTGGAATGGAGAAGGTACACAACGCAGCTCTTATATGCATGCGTGGTGTGAAACGTGTGGGTGAGGGACTATTACATACGGTTATTGGGCTGCCTACCCTTTTCACGCCAGGACACTTGAAGACGTGAAGTTTTGACGAACATGCTGCCTGGCAAAGTGTGGTGCCAAATGGTGGAGATTAAACCAAAATTACCCGTCGCTGGTCGGCCATAACCTTCGTTCGTTATATTCCCGGTCCTCGCAATGATCTTATAGTATAATAGTCCCTCACACGCACGTTGCACCACAGCCTTAGACTAAAGCGATCAAACAGACTCCACTGGTGTTAAGCAATGTAAGGAATATACCATTCTTTCACAATTGAGACTATGGTTTGATTCATTTTTGTAAATTATTGGCATTCAATGCTCAAATTATTGGGTGCGGTGGTTAAGGCTCTGCTCTTTTCCGCCCACTAACTAGGCCTAGTGTTACCAGTGCAAGTTAGACACTTCCAGATAATTAAATGTCGGACAATTCTTATGACATCAAACCAATTTGTGCAATATGAGCATCGGCTTATTTCACGATCAAACCACATTGTTGGAACCACTTTTCTGCGCATCTTGCTTATTGGCTATAGTGCTAAACACAGACTTTCGATACGCAGGATATACGTACGATATCCACAGGAGATCGTGCGAAGCGCGACGAATATTTTGTTCCAAGAACTGCACCAAATATTACTTACATATTAAAAGGTCGCTTTGGTGCGGTGGCGCTCCAAATTTATACCCTTTGTGACCCATACCCGATAAACCCTTTCCTCTAAAGATCAGTCTTCGATTATAGCCTCTTAAAACAGCAATAAATTAACCCTGGCCGCAGTGGTAGCGTTACGGAATTGTAGAATCGCTGCGTTCACTGTTATATAGGAATTACTTAAATCAGTTCCTAACAATGTCTCAATTATAAATTCGAGTACGCGTCAACTTTGGATCACTACGACTTCATGCCGATTTCAGGACAACTTTGTTAAGATCGAAGATTTTTTGATCATATCTGTCGCAATTTTCCGTAGGCACGTGTTGTATAGGTTTCCATATATTTTTATTAGCTTGTCAATTTGCAGTTGCCGTTATGTTTGATTGCGACATTTCCGTCTTTATTTGTGATTGCTTGGAATCGCCTTTTTGTAGAAAGTCTCTACACTCTTTATATGATTGGTGGACGACCTTCGATTTCCGGCCCTGCCGTTTATTTTCAAAAGTTTAATTTCGACGAGGAAAAATGGACCGTGATACCTGACAAAATGCCAGAAGCAAGGTGGTCATCTCTATCGTTTTGTAGTTGCAGCACAATGTATATAACGTAGTATTTCGATATAGAACCGAGTTTGCAGTCGCTACGCACGAGAATGCCATATGGATTATTGGCGGCAACGACAGTAATCTGCATGTCACTAACACTGTGTTTGTGTACAATCCGAAAGCGGGTGCCTGTGAACGGTGGAGACGCGAGAAACCGATGAATCTCGCTAGGTACAGTTTGTGTGCGGCGATACTCGAAGGGAAATTGTATGTTGTCGGAGGTACTGGTCAGGAAGGAGGTATGTGCGAAGCTTTTCAGTTAATATCGTCGCAACAAAATTATTTCTCGCTGTATTCCTCTCAGCCCAGCGTTTCAGCTTGTGGCACATCGTAAAAATTATAAAACGATCGCGGCACACTTACAGAGAATGAAGTTGCTTTTAAAAGAGCTGCTTTCACCTGTTAATGCGACGGATGTCCTTCTTTATACGAACATATCGTCGCGGTGGTATTGAAGTAACTTATGTTCAATTTTACAAATTTCGAGATCCATTTTTCAAATTGATAGAAAATCGAGTTTTTGTTTAATTTTCATATTTTCTGTCCGTATCCTGGTCATGTTTATGCTTGTCTCGCTGTTTCAAAGTTAATCACGGCAAAGCTACGTCCGAACGAGAATAAAAACTTCACATAAAGTGAATTTTATCAAAATTTGTAGAATGGCCATAAGTCACTTTAATACCACTGCGACGATCTACGATTGAAACGTGTTTGCATTGTTGACGAAAATACACGCATTTCGACGGCAATTGGCTGGTATAGCTAAAAATACTTTGCCGAAATATTTAACGGAGATTTGTATAAATAAGCTACTTTGAAGTGCTAAAATATCTTTATACCGGAAATCGAGGCCAGATCTCCCATCACGCTAGCGGAGTTAGCACCACTATACGAACCGGAATATGCGTAGAACTATAACCGAAAATCGAAGATGAAAGATGGGAGTTTCTAACTTAACATAGCAATTATCCTACTCTATCGGTAATGAGATGATTGGTGCTTATTTATCACCAACTTTTACGTCGCATATATACCTGTCTGTATGCCTTATTTAATTCTTTATACTGTATCCTTCCAGAATTCCGCAAAGATTAGCGGCACATAGTTTGGGAGTCACTATTCTCAAACTCGGTAATCGACCAACGAATTTACCAACATGTCCCTAAGAAAATTAGAAAGCCACGCGTCAAAATGCGTGCGGTCCGTGACTATACTACCCGATCATGGCATGTTACTCCACAAAGGCCACCACCTTCCAACGCATCCGGAGTGGGCAAAATTGTGTGACAACCGATTTTGAATTCTTGCTCGCGGCCTTCTCTTTCCAATTGAAAGGTCTCTCGAATTGAGTATCATAAAATTCTACCAACCGATTCTCTGTCGATAAAGTGGACGCAGCTATATTAGTGTTACCACATTTTAAAGTCTGGGAAAGAGGACTCTTTTTACAAGTTTTAAAAGTCAAATTATATTAATATATGATTATAAAATTGGTGCTAGAAATCTTGTGTTAACTGGAAAAAATGTCATGTTCGCGACTCGACTCCCAAATTACCAACTTTTCAACGATAATCCAGTGGTGCTGACTACAAAAGGTAATTTTCCAGTATTACTACCGGATTGCCCACTCGAACGCATTTCGGAATTCGTGTCATTATGGCGTGTTTCAAATTCAGCCAATCCATTACCCTGGGTGTCACAGCTATAACGGTGAACAGATTTCCAAAAAGGAGAATATTTAGGCGATCCCGGAGGTCATGTTCGATTTCATGAGAAAAGAGGACAAATCCTCCTAAAGGAGGACATTTGGAAACACCAATCTATTTACTCTCCGAGTATTTCATTATTGTTGCATCTTTGGCTATATATTATAAGCAATTGGTAGTGGTATTATTGCTTACGAGATAACACTCTCGTTTTGCTATCCAATTGCAGTCTCCGCTCAAGTTGAAGTCTGGAACGGATTAACAAACACCTGGGAGTTCCGCAAATCAATGAATGTTGAAAGGAGCGATCTGTCAATTGGTGTGTTGGAACGACGGATGTATGCCGTGGGAGGCTACGGGAAAGACCGGTCTAGATTCGTCAGTGTCGAATACTACTGTTCTATACACGACAAATGGGTGTTTGTGCGACCGCTATCGCCTGAGAATGTCCGATATGGCGTTGGAGTCGTTGGTAATGTTCTATATTCCGTCGGTAAAACGCACTTTGGGTGCTTACGTAGATCCCTCTCTGGTTTGCATTCGTGGTCGCCCGGACCAACCCTACCCATCCCAATAAAGGGGTTTGACGTGGTTGCAGACTGCACCTTTTTGTACTTGGTCGGCGGTGTACCGGATGTACTTGCTCACCCAACTCATTGGAAGTTCAATACAGTAAACAGGAAATGGTACAAATTGCCATCGCCTTTGGGGTGTCCTCTATACGACGCAAAAGCGGCCCTCATCAGTAATAATACAGAGCGGCACTGTTGCCGTCTCTGAGGTGGCGACTATTTCCGACATGTGTTGACGAACTACTGTGATGAATATAAAATGTTGCTTGCTATTTGATATTCAATGACGTGTCTGATCAGTGGTGGCCAGTGTATTTCGTGTAAGAGATATTCCAGTGCGCCGGTTTCTATTCATGTGTCAGAGTAATTGATTATATTTATCCAACATACCAGATGAAGGAATTGGCTACAGCGATTTAGTAACGTAAATATCAGGTGCTTGTCTAGCGTCAGGTACAAAATAGCATTTTTGCTCCCACTTGTCAAATTAAGTCAATGACATAGGCAGAGCTTTTTTCTTTGGTCAGCGCTTTATAACGATCTATATACCCATCGCATTTCACATGTCCGATTATGACATCATAGTTTATAGACCGAATCATGTTTTCCAACAAAGCACTGCGGCATTTGCCTTATTCCATGCAGAAATTAGCTCGACTGGTCCCGATTCTAGTAAGTTTCTTGCTGCCGCTCCAGCTTGTGGTGTGTTGGCCAAATGAAGAAATTATATTTTCGTGGAAGACAAGCTACTAAATATGTAGGGGAGACCGGGGAGAAAGGGTGTTATAATTGCTGCTGATAAGCATGGCCATGATTATACTGACTCAGTGTGGTACTTCCCCAGCGATACAAGTACTAGTTTTCCTATCAGCACAGTAGACTACGGACTACGTTCCAGCTACATATAATACGTTGCAACCACTTGAGGTATTATTCTTCTGATCAAATTATCCCAGACCAGAAAATATTTATTCGAGCATCCAAAATTTCGTTTTTCCAAATTATGCCGGGGTTTCGCGTCCTGGCTCAACGTAACTTAAGCTATATGTTAGGGGACATAAGTATACCGCATGCACACTCAAAATATCAATGCGATTTCTCGATCCTACTAGCGGTGACGTCGATCGCTACATTTGCCCCTAGTTACTTGTCCCCGCGGTCTCCCATACTCAGCAGATAAACAGATAGCACAAACGGGTGCCATCCTAACTTTCACTAATTTTGCTCGCTACACCATCCAGAAATCTGGAAGAATCGTGGAGTATCTGAAAATGTATGCTAGGAGGCGAGAGAGCAGCGAGCGTTGGCAACATGTCTTAACTGGGCAGTGGGCACTCATGACGTGAAAATTAGCTAAATGCACAGTGAGATCAGTAGATCATCCATCCACTTTTATCAGCCTATGACAGTGGTTCTCAATCGAGGGTCCGCGAAGCATTTTCATGGGGTCCACGAAACCGCTATAGAATTGCAAAACGAGGAACCTAATTTGTAATTTTCTAAATTAGGAAAATCATGAGGCAGTTTCGCGTCATGTCTGCTGAAACTAAAGGACTCACATCAGCAGAATGGCCTTCTGAGATGAAACATCCTATGAAAACTCATTTTAATTGCAAAATTTCCAATAGCTTACTGATAAAGACATCTTTCTGCTTAAGTTGTTTTGTTGGGTTTGTGAAAAAAATATAATACTAAGTGTAGTTAATTCAATCAGGGGGAATTCGAACTGTTTGCAAAATCTTTTGGATTTGAAGTTGTCGGTCTCAGTAAATTAATGAACAATCGATTGAAATAGAAATTCGTGAAGTTTTTTCGTATTCTGTGCAAATAAACGTATTAAAACCTCTCCACGGAATCCATCTTCTGTTATGATAGAGCTCACATATAACCAGTATTCCAGAATAACTTAAAAATGAGCTGCTGGATAGAAATGACTCGGCTGAACGTGATACATATGTTTTTCGATTTTTGTGCCTTATATGTTGTAGGGCTGCGATATATGTGGCGATCATACTCAAAGATGTCGTCGGAAGCGTTACGCGATATTACTACACTCGCCTTCACCTATCTTTGTAGAAATTCATTCATCCAATCGAAGGTTCGCATTTCCAAGGCACGTAATATTTCAAGAAATACAGCTACAGAATTCGCCTTGAAATAATAAAAGTATGCCCTATTTCTGCATATTGTATTATCTTATTTAGAAAAAAAGGTCATCTTGTTGATGTTCAACATTACCTTACAGTTAATATTTGCACAAGACAGATGATGGTTGCACAATAATTGGGCTATATTTTACCTAAAACTAGACGTGACGGTTCAAAAGGTGTCCGCGACGACAAAAAGGTTGAGAACCACCGGCCTATGACTTGAGTGCTCATGTTCCCAAACCTGTTCCATTGTTCCTAGCGATCAGAAACGCTAAAAATCAACAAAACGAATTTATTCACTCACGATGATGTGTAGGCAAGCGAAATAATTAAACTTTATGTTCGGCGATACTGTGAGTCTTCACCTGGGTTGCAAGGTGTTCGAACTAAGGTGATTGCTTTGGTGTCAAAGTAGTGCAGATCAGTTCCTTCAAGCGTCAGGTGTCAAAACAAAACTGTCCTATTCTTTGATTTCACAAATTCCATTTGCGGAATAAGATGAATCCGAACATCTTCGTAATGACGTTTCAAGACGTGTGATGATAGAGCGAAGCATGACGAATATGACAGAGCTGTCTCTTCCTCTCATTCTGCTTGAAAGTTTGCGCATAATTTCAGTTTGACAATAATTATTTCACAATGTCATTTTCGTGGCTAAACTATGCACTTATTGCTAGTATTAGCCTACAATACAAATGTAAGAGGAATATGCATCATTCAGGAGATGAACGTGACCAACGCTACCATGATTTATATCCAGTTCATTGTTGATCACTATGTACCATCGTCGCATATAAAACGTTGATGTGAGCCCGATTCGCGAATTTAATTCCTCAACTCTAACGCTTTATCACAGTGGTCGGGAGCCTACGGCTCGCAAGCCATATATGACTCTTTTGGGTATAAGATATGGCTCTTTGCCAAATTTTTATTTTTGTACTGAATTGATCAATATTGCAGCGAATTGTTGGTAAATATTCATCACGGCCAGAATAATTAGTCTCCTGGCAGTATAAACATGTCTTTGAGAGGTAAAGACAATGCCGTCTTCAGGTTTAGGGGCTCGGACCACCTCTTTTCAAAATCCTCAAATTTAAATTGCTGTCGCGCCGGCTGCCAATATCACTCGCGAATTTAATGTACTCGACTCGAAATCTTTAGTTGTGCGATATGTTGATTAATCAAAGAGCGTAGAATACATGGCGACGCCTATTTCAAAATGCAGTTTTCAAATACACATTGTCTTCCTGATCTACGGCGCGAAATGAACCGTTGCGGATGTAACATTCATAATTAAAAACTCGAATTACAAACAACGCCATAGCTATCCACGTTGTTGATTGATAAGTAAAGCTCTGTGTAGTACTGGTGGTAACATGTAAGCGTGTAGCGCAACGTTATGTTACCACCGAATACTTTGAGAATTGAGAAATCGATAAGTATTAAGATTTTCAGAATCATTGTGACAGTCACATTCGATTAATATCAGTATTAATAAATTCTAAGCTACTTACGATGGATTGCGGGATCAATGGTGAGGCTCGACCCGTCAGTCCCTTACCTCGCGTTTCGAGCTTTATTTTCGAACAATATATACCGGTTTTACAGAGAAAATATGGCGCACACGAGGAATCCCATATAGTGAGTTCGAATTAGCGCTACCAGGACGTCATGACTTTTCAATTGTGACGTAACAGTTGATTGGCATGTATGGCTCTTTGGGAGATGGAAAAGATAGGGCCAATATGGCTCTTCGGACAAAAAAGGTTCCCGACCACTGTATGTAATATAGCTGCACTCGCGTAAATATTCCAATTGTTCCAAGGCAGTGTTTCTTAACCTGAGCGCCAGCGCCCTCCAAGGGGCGATTCCTATTTCGAAGGGGGCGGAAACGCTCAGGGGTGACATGGGGGCGCTGGACTCAGGAGGTGGTATGCGGGCACGGAAGAAAAATGGCGTCGCAGTAAAGGGTGCAGTAGGGAGACATGATTATGTAGTAGAATACCAGAACAATGTTCCCTCTAATTTTTCATGAGTATGCGCGCACTCACCAACTCACTGCGCGGTCCCTTAGAATACAATGCGTAACGACTAAAAAACGTCACCATTTCGGATTTTTTATGCGCAGCTCAGATTTTCTGTGCGCGGATACCGTGTCAGCACTGCGCAATTGCGCACGTGCGCAGCTAAGAGGGAATATTGCCCCCAACCTCACATGAACGTTACATGAATTTAATGTTAGCGAAGATCTTTACAACCATCTCAAGTGATTTACTAGTCACAGAAAGCAATTAGCGTCTCCGTATTGCCAGTCACAGATGTGAATTCGGGACGTGTACACCGGGCTCGAACCAGATGGATAGAGCCCGTACCCGATGGTTGTTATAACAACCTTTATTTGATCCCGAACAGCATTGCATTTATAATAGCGGTAATCAGTCGAGTGGTCCTCGGACGCGATTTAAGCTATATTTCTAATAGTGATGTCTCAACCGGAAAAGACGGGTCGGACTTCGAAGTCTTACGCATTGTTTTTACTACCGTCCTTGAAATAAGGGGCGCAGACCCAGACAATCTTCAAAAAGAGGCGCGGCGGGAAAAAGATTAGGAAGCACTGGCCTAAGGCAAGAAACAATCCAAATATATTATACATATTGCTAATACACGATAGACTACATTGTTTTATAATCAGACTAAACATCTGGGGCTATAGATAGCGTATTAATGGTAGCCTACGTTACACAGCATCAACACCAATGGATTGTGGGTTCGATTCGGAGCAAGGTCGACGACCAGGAGTCCACCTAAGTGTTGGAGGTTTATTTCAGCTCCTCCTCGTCATCTCATCCGTGCAAGTGCATGGTGTCTTACAAAAGCCTGGAAGTGAGCCAAGCTACAAGTGGGAAGCTACGGAATAGAAATGAAAAAGGTGGAGAGGTGTAGTGAAGCATAGTAGTCGACATCCACCATGGATACCACAAACAACAACATCAAGAATATCGGCCAGGTGAAAAATGACCAACGTATTCGCAACACCGTGCCTATCAAAAATACCAACGTAACTAAACCTTTCAGCAAGAAGGGGAAATACATCTGCATAGTGCAATCAATAAAGATCCGCATGCGCGTCGGGAGCCCCAGTTTGGCCACAACTGGTCTATTTAGTCACCAAGGAAATAATTAAAACCATAACCTACACCTTGTTCCACGAACATCATGATAAAACACGAAGATCATTTTTAGACAAGTTTCTTATTGAATGTAAAGCTCATGATTACCGTATCGCAATCAGAGATATTGACCTCGCCCACCGACACATGCAGCATTCATTTCTGTCGCTTCTTTGAATGTTATCCTTTCTTAAATCCAATGTTCATGCCTCTTAGTTCCATGCTGTGTAGGCCGGGGTGGATGTCTGAATAAAAGACTATACTCCAAGTCGTTTCGGGACCTTCCTATCTTTTCCTTATATTATAGGCTTACCATATTTTGGAAATCTAAAAAGAGGACACTTTTTCAGAAATTTCAGACATGCAAAACCGGAGAAGAATTCTCAAATACCGGTAAATTTTTCCCACTTTGTGATCGGTTGACCAAAAAAAAAAAAAGGTCATCTTTTCCGCTCAGAGCTCAAAATATTGCCTGGTGGATGACTAAAAAAAAAGGTCATCTTTTCGCTCAGAGCTAAAATCACCGTTTTTCACTCCGAAATACCCGTCGGAGCTTCACTTCTGTGCTAATTTGAGGCATATCACTCGCAATTTGCTCTAAATCTGACCTAAATTTTCAAAAAAAGAGGACAAAATCTCAAAAAAGGACACTTTCAAAAAAGTCAAAAAAGAGGAAAATATCCTCTTAAAAGAGGACGTATGGTAAGCCTATTATATTAGAATGTTGTGATGTATTGATTTGATAAAAAAAATTAATAAAATGGTGATGAGGATTCGCATGATTAGAAACTTTATCACATTAGGCACTTACTGTAACACATTATAGTAAGCAAAATTGAAAATTCGCTAAAAAATCGCAAGATTGTTTATGAGGAAGCAATTGATTCGTTTTCCGGAACAGAATTGACATTTCCTAGTTCAACACTGCGAAAATTTTTATGCTTCCACCTCGTTTGCCTGTTCTGAAACCACACTCATACCTGCGCATCATTC
This sequence comes from Botryllus schlosseri, assembly GCF_051294905.1. NCBI lineage: Eukaryota > Metazoa > Chordata > Ascidiacea > Stolidobranchia > Styelidae > Botryllus > Botryllus schlosseri. Next base: position 16,550,990 of record NC_137245.1, on the reverse strand, counting down.
GCACCCAGTTCTGCAGCCAATTGCCTTCGTGCGGCGCCCACGAGATAGCCATCTTTGGCGAACTTCACTACCAGTCGCTGGAGCTGGGTCTTGGTGAATAGAATTTGAAATCACTTCGTTTTCTCTGTACCCTTCGATAGGATGCTTTGATTGCCGGAATGCTTGATTTGCTGGGAGTATCGTAAAGTCCCCGAAAAAGTCAATAATGCAGTTGGGAGAATCGCATGTGGATTTATAGGTAGGTAGGCTACCAACATTCCAGGAGACCATAAATTCTGTTGATTAATGCTGTAGTACAGTGGGTTGGAGATGTGTGGACAATATGTTCCGTGATCCGCCCTTCGTTGGCGGCGAGAATACCGGGATCAGTAACGTTAGTTGAGGTAAATAGTCTTAATATTGTTGGGGTAAAGGATATTCCATTGAGTTGATTACAACATCTCATGGTATCTTCGTTTCATTCGCGCTAATGCTTCTGCACTCTTTTGACTCTCTAACATTGAATCAATCGTAAATGAATATCTTTCAAGAGGTGGCGTCTTTACGGATTCCTTTTCGTTCGTGGTAAGAGTAATCCTTGGCGCGTCGCAACCCCCATCAGCGTCTTTCATATTCTGTTTTCTTTCCATCACAACTGGTATTTCTACTTTGTAATTTCGACACTGTATGATATAACCGACCAAACTACTCGTTTGCAAATAGAATTTTGTTTCCATTGTCCTTTATAATTTAATAAATTTATAGGACTTTGATATTAGTAGGCCTCGCTTTGTCTCGGTAGCATCGCTTTACCGTCTCTTGTCCAAATTGCAATGAATCATTACACACTGACACAGGTATCAAGTCGCTTTGACAATTGGCCTATATAATAATGAAACGATAATGAATGAAAGTACAAATATACTTGTCTTATCTTCTTATTTGGAAAGTTATTTCATCGGTGAGCCCCCTTGTTATTAGCGCTACTACAGAGCGTTTGATAAGACGCTCAGATAATATTAAATAATCTGCATCAGCAGCGGAGTTAATCCAAGACGACTTTAGATAGACTTCTTTTTCCGTTTTACAAGGTGTCGTTTGAACGCATATGAACCATCAAATTTTCACAGCAATAATGCGCCTTCCATCAACAATAAATGCGGCCTATTACTTATCTTACCGACAATATCGGGACTATACAGAAATATAGATCTAGACCTTGAACCTTTTAAACTGTCTTGATTGCTTACAAATTACGATTGAATTGAATTTCTCAGATTTATACCACGGTTGAGTTTTTTTTATCTAGTGCAGTGCTTTTCAACCTGTGGGGTGGCACGCACTTGTTCGAATGAAAAAAATTGCAGTGCGAATGACGAAAGTGGTGCGATCGGTGCGAATGAAAATCCGGATGAGTGCGGATGAATATCGTAAATACTTGTAAATTTTTCCTGACGTGGAATAATTCAAATAAACTTAATAGGAAATTCAAATACTGTGTGTCCCTAACTGTTGTAGTTGTGACGCAATTATAAAAACATGTTTGACTTACGACGCACCACAAATCGTAGCTCTCACAAGCCGTAGTGAAGTAAGATTTCTGCACTATAATTGTTACGCGACCAAAAGACTGGTTTGAAAGCGGGTGTAGTGGCAGACATACAGCATACCAGCCCGTCTGAGCCAGCGACAGGCTGGGAAAATGACGTCAACTTGACTCTCTCCTTTCTTCCGCTGTACAATCATAATATTTCGTAATAACAGTTCGACTACCACGAGGTACGAGGGTAGCAGAAAATACCATTATTACAGACTCACATTTGCAAGTTACTGTAATGTAAATTTTCATCCCTTAAAGGGATATTAAGGTATGGATCGCAAAGGGTATAATTTTGGGTCGACATGGTGCCAGAGCGATCTGTTAATATGTATGTAATATTTGTTTAATTTATTGCAAGAAAATCCTGCAGTAGTTTTTACATATTCACGGTCATTGTGTTGGGTAGTATAGCCAATAAGCGAGACACGCAGAAAATATGGCTTGATCATGAAAATGTGCCGACCCTTCGTTTGAATTCATGATAAGATTTTTCCGACTGGTCGAAGAACGTTGCGATGAACTAGTGTAACGGTGTGCAACGAGCGTATTCAAGCCTATGCGACTCCTTCATTTCGAGGCCAACCCCTGCTGCGTCGACGCACATGGAGGCGTAAAGTATTCGCCAACATACCACTGATAAAATGCCGTGCCAAAAAGATCAGCGGCGTCAAAACCTTGGCCGAAAATGATTGTCGCTGGATGGCCAAAACTTTCGATATGGATATGCACCGTTGTAGAAATTGTCAGCAACGAATAGTCCCGTTCTTGCAATCTGAGTAGACGGTAGCGCAGCTGAATTTAATTCACCCTATAATTTGAAATCGCGTGGGTCAGACATGTTTCGTAGAGTTGTGTTGAGTACAATTGCGTTGTGAGCATTATGTATGTAACATGTCCGTAAAATCGTAGCATACCATTCGGTTAATGAAAATGAATTCTTTTTGATGCGTGAGGTTCATGTCGCGAGATGCCGAGGACACTTTTTCAAAATTTTCAGACTTGCACCACCGGAGGAAAATCCTCACAAAATGGTAAATTATCCCCACTTCGCGGTCGGTTGACTAAAAAAACTCCGTTTTCCGGCTCAGCACTCAAAATAGCCGCCGGTGCTCCAGTGCTGATTTACTGTAATATCTCAGTCGGATTTGGTCCCATATTTAACCAAAATTTTTAAAAAATGAGGATAAAATCTCAAAAAAGAAGGCATTTGGGCGTCCTCCGAGGACACTCTCAAAAAAGTGAAAAAAGAGAACAAATCCTCTAGAAAGAGGACGTATGGTAACTAGGGTTGCATTTAAAACACGTTTTTTATTGTTTTTCATGTTTTTTTTTCAAAATTCATCACGTCACGAATATTCAGTTGTGACGTCATAGTGAATTGACATTGTCAATTGAAAATATAGGGTAAAAATTGCTCCTTGGACGAAATAATGTGCAATTGCTGTTGAACAGACTATTTTGAGGGTCCCAACCATCGCATATCGATATACGTTGGCTATATCGGGTGGTAATTGTCCGTAGGCTCATACAACACGTTTTTGTAAAGTATTTACACAATTATGGCACAATTTTACATCTTAAAAAAACACAATTTTGTTTTGTTATAAAGGCCTTTTTTAAAACACTGTTCAAAACATGTTTTAAACAAAGTGTTTTAAAACACCGTTTGTTTTAAATGCAGCCCTAAAGGTTAACCCTTCTGTTATGAGCTTTCAAGTTAGATTGAGCTGAAGAGCCGCACACACAGTATCGTTACTATATTTGCTCTTCTCATTTACTCGAGAGACATAAATGGGAAATCGAAAAACAGAACACAAGTTGGAGAAACGTATCGTAAGGTATTGAGCTCTAATGTGCCTACTCTCCTTGAACGTTTCAAGCTTATTTTCCAAGTCATCACGCAGTAGCCTCGAAACAAACATGTGAATGTTTGACCCTTTTGACGAATTGAAACCTCCGGAACCTTTGTGTCATCTCTTTAAAAACGATTTCAGGCAGGAAGCATTCTTCACTCGCAGAAAATACGCTGTATTTTGGATAGGAGTGCTAAAAGTTCTCAAGACCTGGCAGGCATACAAGCACTAGTAGATGTTCTTGTACAAAAGCAAACAACTTGTTTGATCGAGAGGGGTTTCAGTGAAATGGTCGAAATCAAAACGAGGGAAAAGTGTTTCTATTTTAACGAAACACTAGATGGCGTAAGCAATTATAGCCAATTTGTTACACATCTGAAAAAGTATTGTTATGTACCCACGTCTTCTTTTTGTGTAATAATATTCGGTTCGTGTGTGCGAACGAAATTTATTTTCCCAAAAAAGTGCAAATGGAGCTCAAAAAGGTTGAAGAGCACTGATCTAGCGCATGACGCCTAAATATGAGATTTTAGTCAAAATAGCCCCATGGGATATCCCCAAAACTAATTTGAAAGATAAACTCAAGACTATATTTGGAATCCGTGCCCTTTAGAACCACGGAAATCGCTTGCTTTGTATGCCTAAAGATATAAAAATATGTATTGATCAGTGTTTTTATCATGGCGTGTCATGCCGTACCAAGAACCGTCTGCCATATCTGCATCATTTCTAACCCTGGATATTGCATTTTGCGAGTGTAAGGTGAAGTACGAGCCGAAAAAATGAATAAATAATTAAATACCACACATCATAATCACGTGATCATATATTCGAAATATAGTTCCCAGAAACAGGGGTATCAACTACGATGCCTATTCCAAAAACGCGTACATTGAGAATAGCGACTGTTTAGAAGACAAAGATCAACAACTATGTTCAAGTCGGTATGACAGCTGTAATCCAATTATCGTGCAGCGCTTAAACGACTTGCATTTTCGCACGGTCGATTTTTGATCAGAGCAACTTGTATCGCGTAGCTATCCCACGGGCTTGAAGGCAGCTTATTCATGCTTTCCCACGTATAATCTGCAAGCCGAAGCTTTAGAAATACTGCATTACCATTTCCTGCACCGACTACATATATATCTCCATTAAGAGCAAAGACGTCATACGATGATAATTTAGTTGGTATAAATGTTACGGGTGTAGACCAGTCGTCACGTGTAACTGTCGACTTGTTCCATATCACGGAACCAGCTTCATCTCCGCCAACGGCGTATATCTTGTCATTTACGAGTACCAATCGAAAATCTTTACGGGTATTCAGCATGCCCGTCACAGAGGTCCAATCATTCCGCGATACAGTGTAATACTCCACTCTATCCGTGTCATGATAACCAACGCCTTGATATGCGTAGCCACCCGCCACATAGATCCGTTCTCCTACAACACAGCTCGCAAAGCGAGCTCTTGAATTCAACATATTTGCGCACGGGCGCCATTGAAATGCTCGAAATTTCTCCATACCTCTTCTCACTGAAATTCACAGAGGAGTATGGATGACAGAATGACAATGACAGTATGGATTCAATTGTAATTAGTAGGGATGATGTGATCGCGAGGTTCACGTTCGCGTTCTGTGAGTGGAACTCAGAAATTCAGAGGTTCACATTCACAGATGAGCCTTGGTAGGTTGTGCACTGTGAACCTTTTTCATATATTACAATTTGCCACGTCACGGTGAGTGAGCGTAATCGACGGGAAACAAGTAAGTAATGGTAGAAGCTACGGATTATAAATAGTAGTAGTAGTAAAGAAGACATCCATTCTTTGTAGCAATTAATTCGAAAAAACTTCAATTAGATGGACGTGGAATGAGTCTGGAAACGACCGAGGTTGTTTTCAGACCATGCATTTCTTTTACTTAACCATACGGTAGAACGGTGGCTCCCAAACTTATTCGACTCGCCCCCTTACCAATCTCGACACAGATTTTCGCGCCCCATATTTTCTGAACCGTAAAAAAGGACATATAAGCGGGAAATTTAATCATTTAACTCTGATCGCTGGTGAAATTACTATCAAATAAGTCATTTTGCCGAGGTGGTACGTGCTCAGAAAACAGGTTTCCTCGTCAACTTTCCCTTGAGTTGACCGTTTCTTCGCGCCATATGCAGGAGCAGTCTCCACGTGCATTCTTATTTTTGACAGTGTCAATAATTAAATATATCTCACCGGATATTTCAACATTTTCTTCCCCTGCCACCCCCAGTCGCCACCTACTTTCTCAAAATCGTTTCGCCGTCGGGAATTACCACGTCACAATGCACGAAGACATATGACGTTTCGGCCAATATGCGACTCCGAGAAGTGTGCCAAAACATAATCAGCGGGGAAACCTTGGCCGAAGAGGATTGCCCTTATGTTGGCCGCAAATTTCGATATGAATATGTATAATTGTCCATACGTGCTTAAATGGCTGGTACCGAATTGCCATGTCTTGACAATTTAAACCCCACAGGACAAATAAGAGCTATTAAAGAAAAAATTGACTACATAGAGCAGTGGTCGGGAACCTTTTTCGTCTGAAGAGTTATGTTGGCCCTACATTTTACATTTTAACTCCCAATGATCCATTCATGTGGATCTCTTGTTACGTCACAATTGAAAATTCGTGACGTCATGGTAGTAATAATTCGAACTCAGAACATGGGATTCGTCATGGGCGCCATATGTTCTCTGTAAAAACTCGTAATGATTACGCAATTCAAAATTTATAATAACTGATGTGAATTTAATATAACTATAGCCCTGATTCCGAAAATCTAAGAATTGATCGACTTATCAATTCTTGAAGTATTCGGCGGTGACATGAACGTTCCACTACACGCCTACATTTTAACAGCAGTATAGGCTGCTAGTAAGCTAGGCCGACTTACCAATGAGAAAAGTGGATAGCAAAGCGTTGTTTGTAATTTGAATTTGTAATTAAAATGTCCTTCACAGCTTATTTCTCGGCGTAGATCAGGAAGACAATGTGTATTTGAAAACGAGATTGTCATACAGACGTCCCCATGTCTGCTATTCTCTTATCAACCAACGTATGGTGCAATCCAAGATCACGCAGCGCGCGAGGTCCGGTACATCGAATTCGCGAGGGATATCGGTCGCTGGCGCTACTGCAACTTAAATTTGAGATTTTGTAAATGGGTCCGAGTCCTTAACCCTGGATACCCTACCGTCTTGACCTCTTAAATAGCCTACATGTTTATCCTGCCACGAGAATAATTATCCTGGCCGTTATGAAAATTTACTAACACGTTGCTGCAATATCGATAACACTAAGAACAAAATTAAAAATAAGTCAAAGAGCCATATCTTGTACCCAAAAGAGCCATATATGGCTCGCGAGCCATAGGTTCCCGACCACTGATATAGAGGATCGGACAGACGTCTCAAACACGTAGGCCACATGCAGCCCGGGAGAACATTTTGTGCGGCTCGCGATGTCATTTCGGAATTTCAAGTATTCGACAATATATATAAGTAACATACATATTTTTTAGAATAAAGAACTTGAAGTTCACCATAAAACTACTACAAAACTTTACTAGCATATACATTTCAAAAGCTACCATGCGGTAGAAAATAAGTTATTACGTCACACTACGGCGGCGGGGACCGTCGTAAAACGATATCAGTTGGTAAACTTCAAACAATCTGGATTTTAGACAACTATATTTGCAAGTTGAATTTGTAATTATGAAAGTCACTTCCAGGCAAGGAGGCCATTTATCGCCGATGACCAGAGAGAGAATGCGGGTTGGCAAACAGCATTGTCATAACGGCGTCGCCAAATTCGATTTACTCTTGTTAATCAACGCATCCTGGAATCAATGATTTCAAGCCATGCGATGTTGCGTACAGCGTTGCATATCCTTAAAAAACTGGAGGTGTTCACACCATTATAGAAAAAACTGTTATATTGAAATGGTAAATGAGCGATTACCAGCCTAATAGATTGAGATTTTGAAAAGTATGATTCCGGGCCCCTAAAATGCCCTGGATATTCTACTTTTTTTTACCCTAAAAGACTTTATCCCAGCTACAACGAGCATAATATTTCCTCTGGTTTGAAAATTTGAAAACAAATTCAGTCTAAGCTATTGACTGCATCGGCACCTCAAATACTAACATCATATATTTTCTTTTAACAGCGATAACATCACTTACGGCGTGACTCGTTTTTGTCCCTCTTAGTGTACGTATAGACACCGCCAATCGCGAACAAACTGTCTCCCACGACAACAGCACAGAATTCCGCCCGTTCGTTCTTCATGCACAATTCCGTGGTCCATTTCTTCGAGTCGAGGTCCAACGAGTGCACTTCGTTGTGGAATAACAGCTTTTCGCCTATCAGCTCACAGCCGCCCAAAATCCAGATTTTGCCTTTGAAAGTGGCGACCGCAAAGTACGATCTGTAAACAGGGATTTATTCACGTTGCTTCGTATTTACTGGAATCAATAAAAGCTAACACCTTTCACTGTAACGAGACAAGTCATCCACCTGGGTCCATTCGTTCTTGGCGAAATCGTAACGTTGAAAATCATTCGATTTAGGCGCTGTCCCCCCCTCATATGATCCGACGAGTCCAAGCATGTACAAGTCATTCGACTCGCAGCTGCATTCTTGACATACCGAAGAAAACAATGCGGCATCGGCGTTATTGCAGACATTGACATATTCACTCCTGGTTTAAATTTTAAGCCTTTAAAAGACCGTAAAATGAAGGCAACCAGCTGTATCGAAAATTCGCTTCTATAACGTGTCTGATGGCAACTACCAGTTAACTTAGTTGGCGCATTTCGTTCGCTACCATCAATAATAACTAGCGGTACGAAAATACATTTCGATCCGCTGAACCAGGGCATGGTATGGTATGGTATGGAAGTACGGCATGGTATGGAACGAAGTTTCGGTATGGAATATGGAAATGTGCAAGTATGGTATGGAAGATTCCCAAGTATGGTATGGTATTGTTTTTCCATACTTCCATACTTTTCCGTACTTTGACAGTTTTGCCAAAACCACGACAATGATCCTACTTTCGATTTGTTGAATTGATTGCATATACGTTGGAAAATCGCTCAATGTCTATGGTCAATTGTTCATATCTTAAATTTCGATTCATGACTCACCCAGCCCGGTCGACATCTATTTGAAGACAAAAGTTGCGCAACGCGCATATGAATGAAAGTGATATTAATGATGCTTATTCCAATCTAAATATGGTAAAAAACGAATGATATTCGACCTCTGTCGCGATACAGCTTGTATTTCGCTTATCGTGTCGCGATACAGCTTGTATTTCGCTTATCGTAACTTCCACTCCGTAAACTACCAAGAGAAGTGTTAAGTAGTAGACCCTATAGCCATTATCTACCAGTTAGGCTACATGAATGTTTATATTAACGTGTTGAACTTGGAAATTATTCCCTGCACTTTGGTCGGATGATCATCACGCAAAATCTATTTGGCATAACCATAATTGTAATTTAAAAATATGTAACTTGTCTTGGAGCGATGTTACGATGTGGGGGCCTCCAACACGCACTGTAACTTCATGAAATCTGGTTATCTATGATAAAAGAATGGACACTCTGCTGTCGGCTAATGAAGCTAATAAGTGTGTGTGTTTGACCTACATATTGGCGAGGAAATTAGACATTGCATAAAGATTGTAGATATGTAAAATTATATACTAAAGCTAAGATATATTCTAATGCAGTGGTTTCCAACCGGTGGGGAATCTAGGGGTTTCAAGTTGGGGATAGACACACTTGAAAAAATTCTTTACATTGTTAACCTAGCTTATTAAATGTCTTTATGAAATGCCGATCGAATTTCATATATTTCGTAGCTCATTTGCAATTCAGCAATTTGTATTATCATTGCCTACAATTAGCGAGAATCGAATTTGTATGCGAAATGGTGTGATTGCAATCTCCTTGACTGTTATAATAAGAGCTCATATGTACATGAATATGTATTCAAGGGGATCGCGGGCTCGATAATTGATAGCACAGCCGGACTCGTTATAGATAAAATGACATATTTAGTTATTTTCGAGTTGTAGTATAGCAACCGCAATTAGTTTAAACGACGCACCACTATAATCGTAACTCTCACAAGACATAGCGAATTAACATTTTCGCACTTTAATTATTACGTAACCAAAAGCCTGGCTTGGAAGACGGTGTAATGGCGGACATGCAGTTTATCAGCCCGTCTGAGCCTGCGACAAGCTGAAAAAATGACGTCAATTTGACTTTCTGCTTTTTTTCGCTAATTGACAGCGCTGATGATTTGAAATCGCAGACGGCGGGCGTTTAATCATATTGTATGGGTCGCCGCCCCCCATAAATCTGTCATTCTGTCATGGGGTCACTGCACCACCCCGCCACCCCGTAACTCGGCGCCTATGAGTGGGACACGCAGAAAATATGGCTTTATCATGAGAATTCATAATAAGATTTTTCCGACTGGTTTGACCGCGGGGATAATCTAGTGTAGGGGTGTGCAACGAGCGAGTTCAGACCTATGAGACTCATTCATTTCGATGCCAACCCCTTCTGCGTTGGGACACATGTAGACGTAAAGTTTTCGCCAACAAACCGCTAATAAAATGCGGTGCCAAAAACATGGGTGGCGACAAAACCTTGTTCCAAAAAATGACCGGTGCTGGATGCCCAAAACTTTCGATATGGATATGCTCCGTTGTCGGGCACGGAATAGTCCCGTTCTTGCAATCTGAGTAGACAGTAGTAGAACTGCGACACGCAGAGGAATTTAATTCGCCCTAATTTGTTTTGTAAAGCTGTGCTGGGCAGAATTGTGGTGTGCGCGTTCTGTATGTCATACATGTCCGTAATATCGTAGCATATAACTGTAATAATAAAACGAATTCCTTGTCATGGGTGAGGCTCGAGTCGCGAGATGCCCAAAAAAAGTCAGATTTTGGTGGTAGCTGCTTTACTGTTATTGGACTGTTGGGAATTCTCAAGTTAGATTGAGCTAAGGAGCAGAACACACAGTATCGTGAGTTTATTTGCTATTCTCATATACTCGCGAGACAGAAGTTGGAGCAACGTATTATAAGGTAGCGAGCTCTAATGTACCTACTCCCCTTGATCGTTGTGCACCTCCGGTCTACGGACGTTTGTGTCAGCTCTCAAAAGCGGTTTCTGCCAGCATAAGCATTTTTCACTCGCGAAAAATACGGTGTATTTTGGGTAGGAATGTAGAAAAGATTTCAAGACCTGGCCAAGCACTAGTAGACGTTCTTTTACAAAACCCAACAACATTTGTTTGGCCGAGAAGAGGTTTGGTGAAAAAGTTGAAATCCTAACCGAGTGAGAAAAGTTGCCTTTTAATGAGACACTTTATAGCTTAAGCTGCCTAGTAGCCAATTTGCTGCACATCTGAACCAAATGTTATTAAGCATCTTAAACTTCTATTTGTATAACAATTCCCGGTTGGTTTGTGTGGATGAAATTCATTTTCCAAAATAAGTGCGAATGGAGCTCAAAACGGTTGGAAAGCACTGTAGTATAGCATGCGAAAGTTTAGCTATATCTACCATACGCATAAGTCAACAGCGGAAAGTTTATCTTACCTATGCATTATTCGGTATCATTGTATCATTGGTGTATCAGCGCTGTTTAAACCGGTCGGCCACAAAACTAGTTGGAAAATATTAAAGTCGTTTATAAGCATAATTATGTTCGTCTAATTAATTTAGCGAACATTCATTCATGTTGCTAAATCTATTTTTTTCAAGCTTCCATTTTTTCGCCAAACATCAGTGGATGTCAATAATTGCAACGAGGCGTGAACTTGAAATATCGACAGATTTCTGTCGCCTGAAGTTATCCTAAACTAGTTCGTAAATTCATATAAAGAAGCGTGTTTTGAGGCATATCTATTCCACTTAAAATTATTATTCGATCGATTTAGTGCCATGATGATAATCTCGGTACCCCACAATTTACAGAAGTGAATCTAACTGTGTTCGCAATTATCAAAACGGTATAATATTGCAACCGGGTGTGTACTGTGTAACCTGCTGGGATCGGCATTTCGGCGCTGGCTTTTTTCCGCGCAGGGACACACCAAGACATAAAACTTCGGCCAAAATGCGACCGCGCGAAGTGATCTGCCAAATAGATCGGCGGCGATCACCAAACCTTTATGCTCAAAATCCGCAGGACATGTCGATCAAAACCCTGATATTGATGTCCCCGTGGACAAATTGTCTGCACCGAATAGTCCGGTCATTGCAATCGGAGCTCCTCGCTACAAATGAGGCCCGCATAGGAAGATAACGCACCCTGTGATGCAACGAAAATTGGATAACAATGGTCTCGCAATGGTAGGTTTTCTTTTAGTCTGGTTCGTGTTAGCGGTTCGTGTTAGCGATCCCAATATCGTTCGAGTCGCCTATCTTTTGAGTCGCGATAGCACATATTTACCGGAGTTCACTAAATGCAACACGGTCCAACATGCCTTCCCTGGCCTCGCGTCACTTATAGAAAGTATACACGACATCGCGAGATAGCGCAATGGTATAATCCGCGGCTGCAACTCCAATCGCTTGCGGGTTGGAGTCCGACGGAGGTCGACTTCAGAATTCCTATACTTAAGTGTTGGAGGTTTATCTAGGCTCCTCCTCGTCACCTCATCTGCGGTAGCGGTGTCTTGCTAAAAGCTTAGAAGTGGGCCGTGCCATAAGTCGGCAGTTACGGAATGAAAATGAAGAATATCGGCCAGGTATAAATTACCATAGTAGTCGACACGCACCATGATTACCTCAAAACAAACAAGCAAACAAACTACATATACTATTACAGCTAAATCCAGAATATCGCCTCAGACATTTCCGAGAAATATAGAAAAACTTGCATCATCCAGCGTACGCATTATACAAGTATGGCTCCGGAAGTACTGAACTGCCGTAATAAACATGGTCTGTCTACAGCTACAAAATGGTCACCAAAGTACCACTAACACCAAAGTCACTACTCACAGATGCACAAACTATATGGCCAGTCATCGATTTCACGAAATCAAATGGAAGGGATATATAAAGAATTGTAAACCATTGAAATAGTATAGGAGTCAACATCGCCAGATATCGTCCTCGGGAAAAAGCCGAGTAGCTAAGCCCCATTACCCTCGAATACCTACCAACCTGCAGTTACAACTCGGTTTGATTACACGAGGGATGTCAAACATACTGCCCGCGAGCCGCATCCGGCCCGCCAGACGAATTCATCCGGCCCGCGGAGCCATTCTGAGTAGACTGAAATTCTATATTTTCCAGCACATTTGTAACAAATGTTGAGGTATTTTGTACGAAATACCTCCATGCTCATAAGTCCCATTATAACCACCTGACTACGACGCTGTGGTTTCAGCCTACTTAACACTAGTGCCGAGTCTGTGAAATCGACATCCAATTAGAAGGAGGCAAAAAGTACAGACTAAGTTCAGAGTTTTATATCAATATGGACCAAAAAGTAGTTATTCGCCGAAGCAAAAAGGCCAATGCGGAGCCGTTATATGCAGTTTACATTCAAAATATAATATAGTTGCACAGATATATAATAGAAATAGCCCATCTATGGTCGCACTGCTGTGTCTTTTCCGACCCAACAGACCCCCAGACATGCCAGAATCTGGACTCGCGGTTTAATAATAATAGACCAAATTCCAACGTTCGCGTTTCCAATTAAATATCTTGTATTCCTCAAAACGCGCCTATTTCTCAAAACGCATATGCAGGGCTAACGTCAGATTACGACTAAATCTAATAGAGCATAGAATATGCTAACATTTATCGTCGTTAACGCCACTGTTTAGCAGTTCTTATCTATATTCAACCAGACAATCATCGTATTTTTGCCAACTCCAGTGTTCTTGAATAAAAGTGATGAGACTTGCTACTTACACTACTATCCTCGTTTGCTTGTAGGCAATAAACTCTACGAGTCACCGGTTAGTGAGGTCTTGCCTAGAAATGTGTCATGTAAAACGTGGTCGGAGATCAGAGTTTGATAAGCCCTATTCTAGATGAGACCTGGGCAAAGCGCGGCCTGCGGACCAAATGCGGCCCGTGAAAAGCTGCTTGGAATTGAAAACATAAAACCTACTTTTTGTTGTTGCCGCGTGGACTAAAACAATAGGCTGTATACATTGAATCGAAGACTCGTTTACTTTCAAGCTTGTTCATCAATATGCCGCGATTACGCAGCCTACGTACCACGCGTGCATATTGCCGATCAAGAATAAATTCAACGCAGCAAGTTACGCCTTAACAATTAAAGTCACAAGAAGACACCAAACCTTCCTTATTGCCGTTACGCATGACACAGTCGGTGGTTCAAATCGTTACGTGATACGTTTCCAAATCGTTAATTCGTAAAACAAGTCAATCTGTCCCCGTGATTACTATAATATAAGTCATCATCACCCATAAAGGATGAACGGGCAAGTCGGTCATGGAAAAATAACAAAGCCGAAATATGAAGTTCGAATACGGTTTGGAGCACTAAATATTTGTTTACTAGAGTAAGGGGTAAACCCGTCTTAACAGTAGTTAGTACTGAGCAGATCACCGTATTTAAGGAGCATAATTCAAGTCGGTATTGTGACAAAAACACGAAGACATATACTCGGTTAAGGGAGGATAAATATCAGTAAAACTGCAAACGTCCCTCAACGACAAGGCTATTTCGTCGCAGTGGAATCAAAGTGACTCATGTCCAATTTTCAAATTTTGAAGGTCCATGTTTGAAAATTAAAAAAATCAAGTTTTTAAAAAAATTTCATTTTTTCGGCCATATCTTGGCCATGGTTATGTCTGTTTCATTAATTCAAACTTAAGCAGGGCCAATGTATGGCTGAAAAAAGATGAAACTTCACGTCAAGGCAGTCAAGGCAATTTTCTCAAAATGTGTAAAATGGACATAAGTCACTTCGATTCCACTGCAACGAAATAGCCTTTTCGTTGAGTGACGTTTACAGTTCTACTCATATTCGCCAAGCTACACACAGCTCGGAATACAGAGACCATAACAATAAGCTTTGTCGTATCCCAAATTCATTCTAATATCTTGATAGCAAAAATAGTTTAGGGTCCACCGATCAAGGATAATCCAAGGATTATCATCGAAAAATTCACATAACTCCGCTTCTACTGGAAGGAATTGACTCAAATTTGTTTTGCATCGTCGTTGAACACAGCTCAACAATTTCATGGGTTTGGCAGAAAAATTTGAAATTTTTTTTTTAAATTTTACCTAATTAAAAATTTTAATTGGATCTGCTGAGTCCTATACTTGTTAGAATTGAACCAAATTTGGTGTGCAGCGTTTTTTAGGGTAACCTGACAATTTAATCAGGGAATGGCTGGAATCCGGGGGAAAAAGGTTATTTTTGAGCAGCCCTAATGCACATGAACAACACGAATGTCAGCGTTAAACTTATACGGTATGAGATTGAGAATTTCAGTACAAACCAGTAGCCGGCACAGTTGGCTTGACCCTCTTTTTTGAAGATTGTCCAACTTCAGATGGTTGTAGGTGGCGCCTCTTGAGAAGTGGTAATGCAGCACTTTCCATAATTCAAGCAACAAATAACTGGTTTCGAATACTAATAACTTGATTTAGTTTTTTCAATAAATGAGGGTCGTTCGGTATGAAATAATAATTAATTCAGAACCATGTTTACCTCGACGAGGTACAGCTACAAATCATCACCGATCATGCTTCAATTGTGTAACGATATATAGATATAAAGATCAAATATATTCGAAGGAACAGTGCAAAGCTCACGGCCTTGCAGCAGTATATATGCTTAATCAACCTACATTTCCCCCTAGGTCAGTGGTTCTGAAACTGGGGAGGGGGGCGTGAATGCATCTGAAGGGGGCGCAAAGCTGCGCTCAACTGAATTCTAACTTAATATTAGTGTGCCATGTGGTACGGAATTACATGACGCGTATATGACAAAATAGCACGCCTTTAATGCAGGCTTGAATGGGTTATTGCTCTAACACCTGAGCCTTATTTTAGCGTGCATTGTCAAATTATAAAAGAAGTAACCTAGTTAACTATGGCTCATGTCTTCTTGTTTGGCCTGTAACGTGAAATAATAGAATAGCGATACAACTACTGCAGGCAAAATATAGCATATAGTACTTTGAATAGCTTTATCGGCTGACATTAGTAACAAACCAGCACGCCACGTCAAGGCTTGAGCCAGGCCCTGGGTTAGGCCATATAGCTATTATTGCATCGTTGCAAGGATAGACGACATCAAACCAAGTAGGCCTGTACCTCTACCGCATGCTGTGACTTGATGATTATCGCGATACGGGACTTTTCTAACAAATACAGGGATTTGATGATTGACCTATCCGTACGAAATCATGTTGTTGATTGGTACACGAATTTCTACGTTTATTAGCTATAATCCTTGAAAAATAGCTTCAACCAAAGAGCGGGGCCCTTCGACCAGGTGGGCGACTCCGACTGCACACCTCGCCCACCTCTGGCTCTGTATATAGTTCGAATTTTTCTATTTGAGAATTATCTCATCCATAGTCATAACATTGCATGCCATCAAACTATCCGGTGGAATTGCTATCATTCTGGCTGGATTTTATGCCATTACAATAACGGGGGCGCGACATTTTCCACAATCATAGAGGGCTGCGTGTCTAAAAAAGTTTGAAAACCACTACCCTAGGTCATAATTCAGAATGCATGTATTGCTGCATACTACTAATATCGGCAGTTTATATATCGCATGGGAAGATTACAGCTCCAGATACCGTCAGGAAACAACTCCAACAAAAAGCACCTCGCAGAGGAGCAGTGTACACAATACAAAGTGTCACGGATTACAAAAAGTCGCACCAAGTAGGCCGTGTCAAAATGATCTTGCCTCATACCTGATATGGTACAGTACGTAAATATATAGAGACAGCACACGGCTTCGCGAAATCGAAACGATACTATCCGAATTCAATAAACGTTCAAACAGATCTGATCCATTACTTAAGTGATAAAAAGCTCCTACACAAGAAGGTACTCATAAAAATTTGGGTAAAATGTTTTACTTTCTCTCTAACATCGCTCTAATATATGGTGACCGCAATCGCACATATTATTGGTCAAAAGCCACGCTACTACTATTTTGAACTCCGAAACTACAACAATATAATACTATGGCCTTTCCGACAGCGATGTCACGAAGTAAAAGTCATACCTCTTTTGTATAATGTTTCAACTCGACCACTCTTTAGCGCGCAGACATGACAAGAATAATTAACGTGCGAAACCTCAATTATCTTGATTTCACCGTGTCGTAGCCATTTTTATGTATTGGAAGAAATCCACGAAATCTACGAAATCGAGGAAATCGCGGAAGTCTAGAAAGGGATATGCCTACAACTGACGAATTCTTTTGATCTATGTTCCATTAAAGTATAAGAAGACTAGAATGCACTTGATTATCCAGTTACGCATGCGGTAAATATAATGTTTGGAAAATTCGCCACTGGGCAGTCTTGGGAACTATAGTCACTGTCTTCGAGATAAAAGTCATCTCGAGTCATTGCACATTCTGATTATTTTGACACACGATCTGTGCATATGTATATACCGCCCGTACATTATGTGCATATATCACTAGTGCATGATGTGCATATGACGCTTGACAACGAAGGTAAGGATTTCTAAGTCTTGCCTCACCCTTTCATGCTAGCCCTGAAATGCTTTGAATTGGCCCCAAGCGGGAAATCCACAGATACCAGTTTTACTGATCAGTAGGGCAATTTTTTTTACCTAAAAAACGGAAGATTTTGACCTAAAAAATCTAAATTTTGATCTTTTTTGACCTAAAAAAACTGAAATTTGACCAAATTTTGACCTCACATATGCAAATTAGGTGTTTTCGCATATAATGTTAAAATTGTACTACTTATCTTCATTTCTGGTTGGAACTGTCTGTCCTTACAAAGTAGATTGGCCTGAAAAAACGTTTTTGGCTCAAAAACTGACATCTTTTACATGAAAAACTAGTATTTTAACGAAATCTGGCCCTGTGAAGAATTCCAGTAGTCACATTACGTATTCTGGTGGAAATAATTAAAATTTGTTGTAGTACAACGAAAGATCCTTTCCTACATTCTCGGGTAGAAAGTGTCTGTCCTTACTACGTAGCTTGCCAAGAACGGAGAAAGAACGTTCAACAGCAGCATTTGTTGGCTGACAACACTCAAGTTGTGTGCACACTGCTGGTGACAAACCGTGTTGCTTCATTCTGACAATGTTGTCTATATCACAATTTTTCAGCTTGCGCTTCTTGATATAAGAACCATGCAATGTCCAAGCAGTCTTGCTTCAGCTAGGATATTGCGGTACGTTGACCATAAAGCCATGTCACTATTTGTTTCATTTGACCATTTATGATTCACAATGAGCAGACGATGGTCCGTTTACAACGGTAGACCTATAAAGTAGGCTACAAGCTGTAAAATATCAAATGATAAGTTCACCGACAGTGAAAAATCTACGATACAAACGAAATGCAGAGGTCAAAAAATGTTTGACTTTGTAAACAATTTTGATAAATTTTGACCTAACGCTACAATTTTGACCTAATTTTGACTTTTTTGACATGTCAAAAAAAAATTGCTCTACTGATCAGGTCATTGGTCTGACTCAGCCGGGGATCGAATCCACAACCTACCGATCAACAAGCCGAACTTTATTACACTATCTTGTCAGTCGGTCGGTCAAGTCAAGTCAACCGATTTTCGATTACGGTTCGAGTCAAGTGAAGTCTCCCGATTTTTGGTGGTGACTCGAGTCAAGTCAAGTCACGAGTCAAACACAAGCACGAGTCACGTCACGAGCAAAATAAAAAGTCAAGTTAAATGAAATTTAGAAGTCATTGCAGATTGCTGGATCCTTCACACAAAGATTGAATCGACATTTATTCTCAATTGATATCCAAATATTATTATTTTCAGTCCAGCAGATCCCTCCCAAAATGGAAAGTGATTTATAAAAACATCAAAAGTCTTAGTTTTGCCGCCAAAATTTCGGGTAAGTGGTACTGAGATTACTTTAAATCTATATTATATGGTAATTCATGTCTAATCAACCAAAAATAGATTTGGTTTGCATCAAGTTTCAGATTTGGCGGAAAATTGTCTCAAAGCACCCAGAAGTGTATCGGAACAAATATCAATTTTATTTCAAATGGATTACAACAGTATTTTTCAAGTTATCGCACGATAAAAACAAGCCTTTCCTGCTCATTCAGCTGTGAACTTCAACGTCTTTTTCATGCAGACTTAAAATGGTGTTCAAATGAACTATTGTGCCATTGAAAAGTTTTTTTTTGTATTTGGTTTGTTGCATAAATTGATCTCTTGCATAATTCAAGAGACGATTTATGATTTTTGGTGTACGGGCTATAGTATGCAGTTCAAGTTAAAGATCATTTGCTTTCACTCCAATCATTCAAGCCTAACAATATTTCAGCAGTCTCCCTCTCATTTCTGTCTATTTCAAATTTTTGTGAAGGGTATCATAGGAAATTTATTGTAATATATGATGCTGAGGTAATGAGATTTACGTAATATTTACTTCCAAAATTATGTAAACAGTGCATATTTCGTCAGCATCAAAATTTGGTCATTTTCTCAAAATATGTGTTTGAGATTCTAGTTGCCGAGTACCATAAGACAAATTCCAGAGCTGAATTTGCACATTAAACCTTTACTTTGCTCTGCCGTTTTGTTAGAATTGGTGCAAACCAAATCCTAAAATGGTCGAGCTAAATAACTGCAATATTGGGTGTTCTTTAGAGAAAACGAGCTATTGTCATAAATTGTAGTTTTTCACAGAAGGTTACTGATTTCATTTAACGTTATTAGTAGGGCAATTTTTTTTTGACCTAAAAAACGGAAGATTTTGACCTAAAAAATCTAAAT
This sequence comes from Botryllus schlosseri, assembly GCF_051294905.1. NCBI lineage: Eukaryota > Metazoa > Chordata > Ascidiacea > Stolidobranchia > Styelidae > Botryllus > Botryllus schlosseri. Next base: position 16,531,488 of record NC_137245.1, on the reverse strand, counting down.
TTTGACTTTTTTTGACCTAAAAAAACTGAAATTTGACCAAATTTTGACCTCACGTATGCAAATTAGGTGTTTTCGCATATAATGTTAAAATTTTACTACTTATCGTCATTTCTGGTTGGAACTGTCTGTCCTTACAAAATAGATTGGCCTGAAAAAATGTTTTTGGCTCAAAAACTGACAGATTTTTACATGAAAAACTAGTATTTTAACGAAATCTGGCCCTATGAAGAATTCCAGTAGTTACATTACGTATTCTGGTGGAAATAATTAAAATTTGTTGTAGTACAACGAAAGATCCTTTCCTACATTCTCGGGTAGAAGGTGTCTGTCCTTAATACGTAGCTTGCCAAGAACGGAGAAAGAGCGTTCAACAGCAGCATTTGTTGGCTGACAACACTCAAGTTGTGTGCACACTGCAGGTGACAAACCGTGTTGCTTCAATCTGACAATGGTGTCTATATCACAATTTTTCAGCTTGCGCTTCTTGATATAAGAACCATGCAATGTCCAAGAAGTCTTGCTTCAGCTAGGATATTGCGGTACGTTGACCATAAAACCATGTCACTATTTGTTTCATTTGACCATTTATGATTCACAATGAGCAGACGATGGTCCGTTTACAACGGTAGACCTATAAAGTAGGCTACAAGCTGTAAAATATCAAATGATAAGTTCACCGACAGCGCAAAATCTACAATACAAACGAAATGCAGAGGTCAAAAAATGTTTGTCTTTGTAAACAATTTTGACAAATTTTGACCTAACACTACAATTTTGACCTAATTTTGACTTTTTTTGACATGTCAAAAAAAAATTGCCCTAGTTATTAGTGATGAAAGCTATAAAAGACTACTACGGGATACGTGTGGTAGATATGACATCGAATTACCCTATAGCCAAGATCCTAGACTTTAGGTCCCACTATTGGAGTTTAGACCAGTGCTTTCCAACCGTTTTCAGTTCGCGACCCACTTTTCATCTAAATTTCATTACGCGACCCACCAGACGCACTTTCGCGACTAACGTTTAAACCACTGCTCCTGGGCACCAGTTTTTATGCTGTCGGTGCGTTACAGTTATGTGGTTGCGCCTATCATGAATATTTTCCCGAATTCATGATGGCATTCGGTCAATGATATTGGCAATGATATTGCCTGTAGTCAATGGACGATTCGGCATGTATATATCGCAGGTGTCGATCTCTTCGACAGGGGTTTCCTCACAGTCGGTTTTTTGGCGGAGTCGCATGATGGCCAGGGTTACCATACGTCATAAAATAGGTAATACGGACGTTCGAGCAGGTAATTCGGGAGTCGAATGGAAGTGATGACCTTTTTTCAACAATAGTTCCAGTAAATCAGCGGTTCCCAACCGTGGAGGATTTCCCCCTAGGGGGGAATTTTGAAATTTTTACGGGGGAATCTGGCTTGGCGTTGTATCGGAAGATAGACTGGTTTCACAAGGCTTATAGATTTTTATGGTATAGAACCGTTAATTACAAATTATTTCTTTATAATTGTACGTTTCTTAGGCGGATTTTAAGCTAGGTGTATGTTTAGATGTCTTCCGTAGATATTACACCCCCTGATAAGGTAAGACTCACGAGATGATCTCGTTGGGCCCGCGACAGCCTCCCGACCAAAGTGCTACTAAGCAAGAAAAAGTCAAGCCAAATTCATCACAAGGCCCCTGGTGAAATTGTTTAACTTTTTAAGCCAACATCCGAGCTAACGTGAAAAACAAACCAAATTAATCGATGCAACAATAGGCCATAGCAACCGGACTTAGTGATTTATCTTTCGTCAGCGGCTACCCGACCGGTAAAAAACAGGTCAAATTTAACTGTAGTACGGTCCGCATTCGACATGAATCGGACAAATCGTTTGGCCATTAATTGTTCAGCCAACAAGTGGTTGTGCGTTAAAAAGCACCATTTTTAGTCACAGGCAACTATATCATAGGGGGGAATTTCAGCTCAAATATCGGCCAAGTGGGCCACGAGACGAAAAAGGTTGGGAGCCACTGCAGTAAATATTGCAAAATCGGCTGTTTTCGATTACGATTAATTAAATTTTATGATTTGGTAAAAGTGTTATCCTATTCAGATTACAAAATATGGTAACCCTAATGTTGGCCGAAACTTCATATGACTTGGAATGTCGTGACGCGGTAATGACCGACACCGAGAGGCCTATTTCTATAAATTATTAGGGAGATGGGTACCCCATATTAAAACCAAGACATGTAACGATGTCAAATCGCACACGGCGTAAAGAAAATTTGAAGTTTGTTTGAAGAAGTTCAATAATTTTCTAAACAAATACTCCATAATTTATGTTGATTCATGAAATAATGTTGGCCCCTTCCGAACTCGATGCACCAATTGAGAGGGAGGTTGGGGTGCGGCAGTTAAGGTCATGCATGTAGCAGATGATTACAGACGTGAAAGGCTTATCTAGGCTCCTCGCCATCCGATCCCCTTAAGGCTTAAGCGGTGTTTTAAAATAGTCTGGAAGTGGACTGTGCTCCAAGTCGTCAGATGTGGAATCATAGTAAATAATATTGGCTTGGTGTAAATTACCATTGTAGTAGAAAAACACCATGAATATCACAAACAACAACAGACGAGAAAGCGCGCATCCAATCACCAAGTCATCTATTACGTCGAACACAAAGGGGTTATGAGCAATGCTCCCTCTAATTTTTGACGAGTCTGCGCACACTCACCAACTTACTGCGCAGACTCTTGGACAACAGTGCGTAACGACAAAAAAGGTCGTCACTTCGGATTTCTTGTGCGCAACTTAGATTTTCTGTGCGCAGAGACGGCATCAGCACTGCGCATTTGCGCACGTGCGCAGCTTGGAGGGAACACTGGTTATGAGTACCTTGCGTAGCGGCAATTGTTTGTTGCTTATAACGACAAATCGGGCTGGATTGCTGCATTTCGCGATCACTGTTCGCAAAACCTTTGGAGTAAAGAATGAATTTCAATCTCATGCATACACAAAAACGCACTGTAAGATTTCACGCTCCATCAATATGACCGTAACGTGAATCTGGCTCAAGAATTATCGTGAGCCAGGCAACGTGGCTTGTGGTGCTTATGGTCGCAAAACAATTTGATTTGGAGCAGGTATGAATAAATTGTTCGGAATATTATGAAAATTGAATGCGAAAGTTCAACATTTAGGTTGGTCGCGAAGCACTGGTTTAAACAATACACATTGCACAAGTATCAACCGCGATCACACCGTGTATAAAATAAATCAGAAGTAACCAACATACCGGCAGTACAGATTTGAGCAACAAATTGCACGGTCCGTCCAAAGGATCATAGACGTGATTGAATCACGGATATATAAAAAGATCAATTAAATAGTATATTCATATTGAAATGAACCCGAATATTTTCGGCTGACACTCGTCAGGGGTAATCGTCAGCAACTAGTAGAGAATTGGAAAGAACATTGTATATCAACAATCGTATCACAAAATATGACGTCACCAGCATGAAATTTCGAATGAGAGAGCGTTCAATGTACTATTTTTAGGTGATACACGAACTCCTTTTGTTGACAGAGTTTTGGTTGGTGTATTTTGATAAAAGTTGATTCCAAGGCACACAAATGGAATTGTGAACGGCCTCGACCTACGATTCGAAATCGGTCGTCTCGATAATTATTCGCACAAATCGGATTATCCAACAGATGCTTGGCGATGGCAGAATTAATGGCCTTTGATCGATCAGCATCAATCTTAAGTGGATGAGTTAAGGGTGAGCTTTTCAAGATCAGTAAAATTCATTCTAACTTTCTGGAATCCAACATACACTCAGAATTGCACTAATATGACTTAAAACTAACTGCATCTACCTATACACAGTTATTGATTTATGTTGGCTACAGTATTCCCTGTCGAGAGTTGCGCTTGGACCACGAGAATATAAAATCCGGTACGTGGATGTTTCTCGTGCACGCTGCAATGACGCAATTGATTGATTAATACTGCGGCCCCGATTGGAAACTTGAAATAGAAAGAAGTGGGGAACTCTAGTATCAACCTCCCTAATAGGGGTGGTACTAAACCCTAAAGCAGAAGTCTCAAACTCAAATGTGCTCGCGGGCCAATTTCCTAGATTTTAATGACACCGCGGGCCGCAGCATCAATAATAGGGATATTCAATGTATAATTTCCAAATAGGTATTATTTGACGGAAGCTGGCAGACAGGCATTCATTCCATAAACATCGAGAAAATGTAATTTATACAATTGTACTATTCACGCTTCACACGGAATAAAATTACATTTTAAATTATTTGAATAAAATTGTTTTTGTGTCGGTCACAATTTGTTAAAATAATGAGCTATAGACATCATGCGAGAGGATGCATCATGACATTGTCAAACTGTCGGGTTATAATATTGCAGCTAGTGGACCGTTATCGTGCCACAATGTTATGTGGGGTATTTTAAAATCTAGTTAAAATGGATCTTATATCAGAGCATTTTAGCGGTCTAGCCGAATCCGAATTTTGATATAGTCGTGATAAGTAGGCTATTGTTACTGTCATTGCCATTAGGGATGGTGTGAACGTGAGGTTCACGTTCGCGTTCTGTGTGTGAACCTCGGAAATTTAGAGGTTCGCATTCACAACAGAACCTTGGCAGGTTCTGCACTGTGAACCTTTTTCATATATTAGAATTTTCACTTCATTATGACATCATTGGTTCGAATTTATTGCATTTCAACTGCGGGTCAGTCTATGTCATGGGGCCGGCAGCATAAGAAATCAACACAAAACGAGCATGCACCTTGACAATCTCAAAGATTTTACTTGCTTTCCGTTCGTGAATGTTTATTGTTTAGTGGCTCTCTGCTGTGAGCTTCGCCCACAATCACACAACATCACGAGCGACATACCCTACACATGTAGTCAGCGAATGATGCTTATTCAACCAATCATGAAATTGATATCGTTTTTTGATGTAACAAATCTAGCAGGCGTACGGGGTCAATCTTGACTTCATATGTTTACTGTATGTGTATATCATTAAAACTAAATCCGTGCGGGCAAGGTGTTGGCTACAGCTGTATAACTTGTGGGGTAGCCTAATATCGGTATCAAGTACAAAAACCTGTTTTACACTCTGCTCAATATCAATGAGGCAATACTCAGACGCCGACTACATTGTCCGGTCTGGCCAAGACCGTTAGGGCGTAAGCTTATATTCCCTGGCAAGTCGTCGTCGAAATTGTTGGCAAAGCGACGGATGATATTCATTCTATGGGAGCATTACATCATTTGATTGCCTCAGTTGATACATTTAGCGACGTTTAAAACGTCAATATTTACTTCAGCATTGTGGCATTCTGTGGCCGGAGTCGTCGCTAGGTATCGTGTACACTGTACATTAATATAGGCTATCTCTACATTGAAAGATAGGCTTGGAATTAGCAATATGACGTCACGTGACGTCATGAGGTTCACGCTCGCGTTCACACAGAACCTTTCAACAAGGTTCGCGTTCACACGAACCTGAACCTTTCAGAGATTCACACCATCCCTATTTGCCATAGTCAAATTAAATCAGCGTTAGATTTTGCCTTCGATTACACTGGTCAGCAAAATGGATTCTATAACCGTTTCTGGGGTTTTCAAGGTTGCTAATTACGAATATCACATCATTTTTGCCGGATTGGCCCTAGAAAAGAAGATATTCATATACCATGAAAAAGCTTAAAATCACTGTATTTACCCTTGAATGTTTCACTTATTGGTGGGAAGTAAATCTTAGATTTTTCTACTTTTTTACTGCGCATAAATAGATAATTGACTGTGATGAACAGTGAACACTCAAGTCGTTCTCAGTTATTCCATCAATATTAACATCACCTGATGCGAGAACTTTGTTAAAAAAGCAGTTTGTCAATCCTAAAATTTTACATTGGAACAATGGAAACATATTTTCTCCTGCACCAATTGGTTATTCTATCAAGATGAAAGCGGAGTGTAAAACTATCAAGTTTGTCCCTGGGAAGCTTAACTAAAATACTCAGATGCGTCTCATCTCTTTTCAATTTTGAATGCATAATTTTCCGTAAAGCAAACAAAGTGGTTATACCTAGTATCCATATCAAACGAGAAGCTTAAATCTGTAATCTTAGATGGATCTCAGATTCGAATACGGACAAAGGATTGCAATTTCATATTAGGAAAGGTGCTCACCGCATGGAATCCCTTCTAGGATGTAGCAAATAAAACTTTTTAGAAGATCACAAAGCACCACACTACAAACAGTTGGTCCGAGAATTGGTATTTGCATATGGAAACACAGGAGCAAACATGCGCATTAAATCTCGCTTTCTGTTCAGTCATCTTGATATATTTTCTGAAAATATTGTTGATTAGAGGGAATATAAAAGGCTCCACCAATACATCAAAACTACAAAAGAATCACATCCGTGCAGATACGTCCAACATATTATGGCAGACTATTGCCGGAACCTTTCGAAGAGCTGCACTAAATTGCTTACCACCGAAAATAGTACAATACCCAATTTTGCTTTAAGATAAATTTACGGTATTTACGGTGACCAATTCTTTAATTATTGATTATAGTGGTGCCCACCGTAAATACTATTTTATTCAAATCCAAATTTTTCGACGGCAATTAACTCCGCTTCTACTGGTTGGAATTGAAGTAAATTTGGTGAACATCGTTTCTATAGACAACCTAACACTTTCATCGCGTGAACAGAAAATTTTCAAATTTTTTGTTATTTATTTTTACATAATAAATAGAAACTTTCTTCTCCTGTAGCAATGCGGCTACTGGTTGGAATAGAACCAAATTTGGTGCTGTATTCCCAGCTATTAATTCTACTATTCTAGTACAAGCCGGAAGAATAACTTTCTCGGCTTCCGTGTGAGGTTTTTAATTTTTAGCTATGACCTCTGCTACCACATAACTGGCCTGCGATCTCGTTGGAACTTCGGGTTGCGCTTAGATTAGGGTTACCATATTTTGAGAATCTGATAATAGGACACTTTTTGACAATTTTCAGAGTTGGAATGCCGGAGTAAAATCAAGAAAAAGTGGTAAATTTTCCCGATTTTGTGGTTGGTTGACTAAAAAAGGTCATTTTTCTGTCTCACGTCCCAAAAAGACCACCGGACCGTCACTTGAGCGCTGATTTACTATATCTCAGTCCAATTTCCATGTAGATTTAACTAAAATTGCAAAAAAGAGGAATCAGTCTCAAAAAAGAGGACATTTAGGCGTCCTCCGAGGACACTTTCAGAAAAGTCAAAAAAGAGGACAAATCCTCCTAAAAGAGGACGTATGGTAAACCTAGCTTAGATAATATTTTATAAGATTTGTTTGATGACAAACTCTGCCCACTACCGCATTGTCGATGTATCCAAGTCAAGCCCGGTCACCACTGGCGAATATTAGAGGCGTATACCCTATAACTATAATTTGATGCCAAAAGCATTTACACGCAGATCGTGTAACCGGGATAATAACCTCAGCGGCGGGTAATGTTAACTAATACAATTTGATCAACTTCTTCTCAATTCTTAAAGTCGTCGCATGTAACATGACGTTGCGCTGCGAGCCTACATTTTAGCGGCAGCGCGGTCACGCTACCTAACAATCGCAATGCGGATGGCCATGTTTTTAATTCCAATTTGTAAACGTGAACATCACTTCCAAAGGACTTCATTTCTCGCTGGTGATTAGGAAGACAATGAGGATTTGAAAACTGCATTGTCACACAGCCGCCGCCGTGTCTGCTCGTCTCTGCGATCAATCAACGTATTGTGCACTAAATTGCTTACCACCGAAAATAGTACAATACCCAATTTTGCTTTAAGATAAATTTACGGTATTTACGGTGACCAATTCTTTAATTATTGATTATAGTGGTGCCCACCGTAAATACTATTTTATTCAAATCCAAATTTTTCGACGGCAATTAACTCCGCTTCTACTGGTTGGAATTGAAGTAAATTTGGTGAACATCGTTTCTATAGACAACCTAACACTTTCATCGCGTGAACAGAAAATTTTCAAATTTTTTGTTATTTATTTTTACATAATAAATAGAAACTTTCTTCTCCTGTAGCAATGCGGCTACTGGTTGGAATAGAACCAAATTTGGTGCGTAGGCTTGAATTAGGTAACCTAACAATTTTATCAAGTAGCCAGTGCGATTTGAAGAGAAAAAGTCACTTTTGAAGAGCCCTATTGGGTGTATTACTATTCCCCATGACAGTTTCATAGATTGTTGCGCCCGTAGAATTACCAAGTCACCGTTCCCAGTCGCAAGCCCTTCTCTGATTTTAAAGGTTGACCCGACTCGACTCGAGTCATTTTTATTTAATCACCGACTCAGTCCGAGATCGAGTTATTTCACGAAAGGTTGCACCAAATCAAATCACAATTTTCAGTCTCGAATCATCAATGGGTCATGCTCATGTTTCATCATCATGAACTAGAAATGTGACGTAATAGCTGATCTTCTACCGCATGGTGGCTTTTAAAAGTGATTTGACAGTGTAGTTTGTTGAGACTTCAGTGATTTTTATACTAGTTTTATGGTGAACGTTAAGTTCTTATATGTAAAAAAGATATGTCGCACTTGAATATATCGTCGTATACTTGAAATTCCAAAATTCCGTCGTGGGCCGCACAAAATGTTCTCGCGGGCCCCGTGTTTGAGACCTTTGCCCTGAAGGCCTTAGTATGAGATATCATAGGGATACAAGTCCTTCATTAGAGCACAGCTTACGGTTGGTGGGACTAAAATGTCACTCATGTCGATGCAACTGGAGCGAAATATTCTACCATGATCTCACGACAAATTGTTGGTTACCATATTTTGGAATCGGGAAAGGGGGACTCTTTTACCAAATCATAAAGGTTAGTTGACGATAATTGAAAACAGCTGATTTTGTAATATTTACTGGAAATCTTGTTGTTTTGATTAGAAACAGGTTGTCACATTGACTTTACTCCCGATTTAGCCACTTTTCATGTTAATTTCGTGGTGTCATCACCTTCATTCGACTCGAAGATCCATATTACCTATTGTACGTCATTTAAGCCGATTTTCACTTGACTCTGCCCATAATCCTATCTGTGAAGGAGGAAGAATTGCCAAAAAGGCGGACATTATGTGGTAACCCTACTACTCCGAAAACTTTCGGGGTCACTAGAAACAATTTTGCGCTACTGGATCCAAATATCACTTTCAATTGCATCAGACATAACTTAATACTCTGCCACTATACGCTAATACAGTGGTTCTCAACCTTTTCGATCTCGCGGCACCCTTTGAAAATGAAAAATAGTTCGCAGCACACTAGCACAGTGGTTCTCAACATATTTTAGCTTACTGTAGGCCTGCAAACTACCAGAATACACAGCAGCACCCACAGTCGTACGGAGGTAGTCTCTGACAAAGTATTTCTGCCTTTTTGGAGCACTCTATGGTTTTGGTCTGCTTCAAAGAATATATTACGGTATGTCCCATATCTGAGGACATGTCGCAAAAACGTCTATCAATGATTTGACATGGGAATCAATTTCAATTCCTCCGCTGCTGTGTTCCCAGCTATTAATTCTACTATTCTAGTACAAGCCGGAAGAATAACTTTCTCGGCTTCCGTGTGAGGTTTTTAATTTTTAGCTATGACCTCTGCTACCACATAACTGGCCTGCGATCTCGTTGGAACTTCGGGTTGCGCTTAGATTAGGGTTACCATATTTTGAGAATCTGATAATAGGACACTTTTTGACAATTTTCAGAGTTGGAATGCCGGAGTAAAATCAGGAAAAAGTGGTAAATTTTCCCGATTTTGTGGTTGGTTGACTAAAAAAGGTCATTTTTCTGTCTCACGTCCCAAAAAGACCACCGGACCGTCACTTGAGCGCTGATTTACTATATCTCAGTCCAATTTCCATGTAGATTTAACTAAAATTGCAAAAAAGAGGAATCAGTCTCAAAAAAGAGGACATTTAGGCGTCCTCCGAGGACACTTTCAGAAAAGTAAAAAAGAGGACAAATCCTCCTAAAAGAGGACGTATGGTAAACCTAGCTTAGATAATATTTTATAAGATTTGTTTGATGACAAACTCTGCCCACTACCGCATTGTCGATGTATGCAAGTCAAGCCCGGTCACCACTGGCGAATATTAGAGGCGTATACCCTATAAGTATAATTTGATGCCAAAAGCATTTACACGCAGATCGTGTAACCGGGATAATAACCTCAGCGGCGGGTAATGTTAACTAATACAATTTGATCAACTTCTTCTCAATTCTTAAAGTCGTCGCATGTAACATGACGTTGCGCTGCGAGCCTACATTTTAGCGGCAGCGCGGTCACGCTACCTAACAATCGCAATGCGGATGGCCATGATTTTAATTCCAATTTGTAAACGTGAACATCACTTCCAAAGGACTTCATTTCTCGCTGGTGATTAGGAAGACAATGAGGATTTGAAAACTGCATTGTCACACAGCCGCCGCCGTGTCTGCTCGTCTCTGCGATCAATCAACGTATTGTGCAAAACTGAATGCAGCCTTCAAGGCGCGCGATATGTCGAGTAAAGGGAATTCACGGGGGACACTCCATGCGGGCATGACGGCAATTTTGATCTTGAAACTTCACATCTTTAGGCCGATTTACATTATTGATTGTTTGCTTTAGCCAAGAAATATTCTGCGCATAATTTCAAAATTTCGAAGAAGTCTCTCGCGCCACCGTTGCGAGACGCAAACGGCACACCGGTTGAGAACCATTGCGCTAGCACATGGGATCACGATCTCCGTCAATATATTTAAGGGGTATACAATGCTCTAAATATGACGTGGTCTCAAATTGAAATTGTAAGTGGCAACAGCCATTTTCATCATAAAGTCATCGTATTGCCAATAAAATTTTTAAACCAGGGGTCGCCAACTCAAAATGGGTCGCGGGCCAGTTTTCAAATCTCGTAGAGGCCGCGGCCCACAAGAATGCAAAATCTAGACAAAATAGGCCTCAGTATACCAACCACGTTTTGAAAATTTAGGTCAGTACAGCGCTGTGCTCCCTAACATGGACGATGGGCATATAGTTACCACAAAGTAAGTGATATTTTACTCAATAAGTATAAATACCATAACAAATATCATGATTATAAACCTCATTTTATTTTAGACCAGTGGTTCCCAACCTTTTTCGACTCATCGCCCCCTTATCAAGCTCAACCCCGATCATCGCCCCCCCCCCCTCCCACATTTTGTGAACCGAAAAATCGGTATACAATCTGTAATCATCGGCGGGTTGACTAAAAAAAAGGTCAACTTTTCGGCTCGGTGTCGAATTTTACACTTTTGCAACTAAATTTCCGTGGGTTGACTATAAAAAAAAGGTCATTTCTCCGACTTGACTCCAAAATAGCCGTTTTACCGCGTCATCGCCCCCCTATCTCCCCCTTCGCTATTTTCGCCCCCTGTCGCCCCCTTTGTCCATTTTCGTCCCCCTATCGCCCCCTTCGTCATTTTCGCCCCCCTAGGCCGCCAAATCGCCCACGTTGGGAACCACTGTTTTAGACCATATGATCTGCGCACTATACCTGACTATACATTTCAGCGACTAAGTAATCGTTATTGGGACTAGCGAGACACGTTACTAGCTCATCCTAGAGCTTGATCTAGTGGGGACGCCCCAAGGCCCGTGATCTGAGCGTCTCGGTCTTGGCAGTGTCTGGGCCACTGCACGTCAAGGCAATATACCAATTGCCCATGCCCAATTGCCCATTGATATCAACTGATTTTCCCTCGATGGAATACCATAGCCATCACCGAAGCCGATTCAGCTGGTGAAGAATAGTGATGTTGATCACAGGCGAATAGCTTATTTTCAAACAACAACAATGGTGTGAAACTGAAATCAAACACAGCAGTTATAAATGCTTTACTTAGCATTCTTCCAACATGTAAAATCTGATCGCGGACCGCAAAATATGACCTCATGAGCCGCGTGTTGATGACCCCTGGTTTTAAGTAACAGTTCGAGTACGGTCGCTTTCTGAGGGAAAGCGATGCTACCAAAATATTGTTCACATTATCAACTTTTATTTGAGACCATATCGTAATGAGAGCATTGTCCCCATTTAAGCAACCAACTGTTCATCGTGTTCTTTCTACAGACTCATCATTGCATTCTGGCAATCTATTGATTGTTGATTGTTACAATCACTTGTTCAATTCCAGTGACACTGTCGAAAAAACACCAGCGACGTTTGCAAACCCAGAGGAAAGATGTTGTAGCAAAGTATCAGGTGTACGGTATGGAGATCGTGGAATAGACTGCAATGAGGCTAAAGCGATACTTATCTCAACAATCATGATAAGTAATTTGGTATTTCTGCAAATGATCTCCGTTAGCCTAGATATACTCGTGTTGGCTTTTCGTGTAATGCATGCAAAACCGTATTCATGGAATACGTGAACTCATATGTCTTACATGCTCGAATATGTGGCGCACATTAAATTGCTTACCCTTCGCAAAAATTGATTGCGTTGGCTCTGAGATGTTTCCTTTCGTGACGTAAAACTTTGACTTATGTTCTCAATCTTTAGCGTCTAGATAGGCCTGGTAACCACTCTTGATAATGCTGGACGTAACCCGTGATGATATAGACGGTGTGGCGTCCCCGGAGCGTGCGATCGGTAGTCAGGAGTTACCTTTGTCGGATGCAGGAGAAGGTGAGATATGCTTCATTAAACCACTGTGTTCCGATAAACTGGCTGTGAAAGGAAATGCGCAAAATTGGTGTCGGCTTGTCAACACATAGCCTATGTCACTTTTGTCTGCCATTTTCTTGCGCTCTGGATTTGAAATTTGTTTGAATTAGCTATAGCCACAAACAATATGTTATTATTGCTAAATGTATTCCACTCGGAAACTTTTCCACTTATTCTCATCAGGAGCAAACGTCAGTAAATGCAGTAAAAAAATTCAAATCATAGAAATAACTAATTTCGTTGTGTTGTATAAATTATAACAATCTTTCTATATTTTAGTTTGGTTTTACTGACGTTCGCGCTTGAGGAGGGTCAGTGGAAAAACGTCGAGTGGAATAAATTTGGCAATTTGAACGGAGATTGTTTGTTGCGATATAATGTAATGCACTTCTAAAACCCTATCTAATTTAGGGTTGCCATATGCCCGGAATTTCACTGAAAAAACTGCGTTCGAGAGGAAATTCTAAAATATGCCTAAATGTCCGGAATTTTGAAGGCTTGAAGTAGTCTCAAAAGTTTGTCGTAAATTTACATCAACAATGTTATTTCCAAACCGATTTAGGCTATTCGAAATATTTCTTCGCGCTGCGCGCGAGTTAATGCAACGTCTGTTGATATTAGTATGAGTACCAGGCACCGCACTCGCAAAAAATGCAATCAAAAATAAATAAAAATAACCATCATTTACTGAAATAAGTCTAATTGTAATCGTAATTATAAGCTAACGGTATATTCGTGGAGTTGGTTAAGGCCGATTGGATGCTTCAGTCACAGTCTGTGCTTCCAGATCTTGGGGTCGTTTGTCTTTATCTGGGGATCGCGAAGATATTGGCCGTAATCAGTTTCCGAAATAGGCCGTGCGTAAGTCTGGGCAAGCTGAAATTTTTTAGTAATCATTTTGTCAAGTATTGAGGTGGGCCAGGGAACACTTTCAATTTCGAAATGAGGTCGCGACCATAAAAAGATCGGAATCATCGGATGTGCAACCTGCTGGTGCATTTTATGATAGACTAATACAGTGGTTCTCAACCGGTGCACTAGTGTGCCATTTAGCCTACGTCTCGCAAGTGTGCCGCGGGAGATTTATTCGAAATTTTTGAAATTATGCGCTAAATAGTTCTATTCTATAGCAAACAATCAATAATCCAAAACGGGCTCGATGTAAAGTTTGTACAGTACATCTGACAAATCAAAATTGCTGTCATGCCTGCAATCAATATCCCCCGTGAAGTCGGTTTACCCGACATAATGCATGCCATGAAGGTTGACTTCAGATTTGAACATTGCGGCGGCGCCTGTATGACAATGTAGTTTTCAAATCCTCATCGTCTTCCTTTTCCTAATCACCACCGAATTAATTCCTTAGGAAGTGATGTTCACGTTTACAAATTCGAATTGCAAAAAAATAGACATCCAAATTGGTATTGTTAGGCAGCGTTTCGGCACTACAGTTAAAATGTAGGCTCGGAGCGCAACGTTATGTTACCGGCGACGGATGTGAAAATGGAGAAGTAAATTTGATCTATTTGCATCAGTTAACAAATTTCCCACCGCTGCGGTTATTATCGCGACTTGTTGGAAGTATAATTGAACTGCGGATGGCTGTCCCTGCCAGTAGAACTAATGAGGCATCGCTATCCTCACGCGTGCTATACGATATGCGTGGAAATGCGTTTGACATCGTAAATACGCGCCAAAGCCTCCGTATTGCTTTGTGGCGATCGTGCTTTGTCTGTTCGATGCGATGGTTATAATTACATCGACAATGCGGTAGTTGACAGAGTTTATTGTCGAAAAAATCGCATGAAATATGGTATATAAGCGAAGACCAAAGTTTCAACGAGATCGCAGCAGGCTAGTTATGTGGGCGCAGAGGTAATTGCGAAAAATTCAAATCCTCACTAGGAAGCGGGGTATGTTATTATTCGGCTTGTAGTAGAATTGTAAAATAATTCCTGGGACCAAAGCGGTGAAAGAATTCAAAATGATTCCCGTGTCAAATGATATCATTTGTCGACGTACTATTTGTAACATGCCCGCAGATATATAAGATAGCGTAATTCCTTCTTTAAAGCTGAAAAAATCCTAGCTGAGTGCTCCAAAAAGGTAGAAGTAATTCGTCTGTACGACTGTGGCTGCTGCTAAGCAATGTTCCCTTTAAGCTGCACGCGTGGGCAATTGCGCAGTGCTGACACGGTCTCGGCGCTAGGAAAATTTGAGCTGCGCACAAAAATGTCAAAGTGATTTTTTTATTTTAATTTTAGTCGTTACGCACTCTTGTCCAAGGGCCGCGCAATGAGTCGGCGAGTGCGCGCAGATTCTTGAAAATTAATGGGTACATTGCGATAAGTATTCTTGTAGCTCAGAGGTGCCGTAAGCCAAAAAAAGTTGAGAACCAAGTGTGCCGCGAACTATTTTTCATTTTCAAATAGTCTCGCGAGGTCAAAAAGGTTGAGAACCACTGGACTAATATATGGAAGAGTCAAGACTATTGACAGAATTCATTCATAAAATATAACAACCAGATGCCTATAGTAAGTGCTCAAGAAGTTGCATCGATTACCCTACGGTGGGCCCAAGATAAGTGCTTTTTTGGGTGGAAGGGGGCTGAAAAATGTTGTTTCGGACCTGGTTAAAACACGCAACCAGATGGCCACACCGAACAAATAGTATAGCAGGGCTCTTAAAACACAATCCCGACAGGCCGGACGCGGCCCGCCAGACGATTTCATCAGGCCTGTGAAGAAATCTGTTGCAGACCCCCTAGCGAGTAGTAAAATCATCATATACAGATACAGATAGCCCAATTCCTGACCTATGTTCCATTCCATTCCTGTATACAATGGATGGAAAATGCTTTGCTAGTGAATGGGTCGCTTATTATTTTTTATTATTAAAATATTTTTTTTCATTCCATGTGCATGCCTCTTATTTACATCGCCTAGGCCCAAGTGGGTGTCTGATCGCAAAGACTACTGTAAGTCGTTTCGGCACCTTCCTATCTTTCATTGTATCGCAGTCTTGTGACTTTTGAAATGATGAAAGTTTATGAATAAACTCGAAGTTGAATTAGTGTGACGTCTTATTGACAGAAAATGCGTTATACCTCATTCTTAAATCCACTAGTGGGTGCTAAAGCGTGTCCGGAATTTGCTTCACAAAAATATGGTAACCGTAATCTAATTATAGCATTTCATATTGTAAATTCCGTTTTTAAAATTCAATCCAATCTTCTCATGATTTGACTGCACCTCAGCCATATGGTCCCTTGATCTGCATGAATATGGAATCAAAATAAAAAATAGTTACCCAGTGCTCTTAAAAATTCGAGTAATATTTTGAACTCCATGTGACAATTTAGGATTTCGACGCTGTGGTTGTTGTCTTCTGATTTTCATGTAAGGGGCGGTCCGTGAATATTTTACAAAACTGAGAATAGATTGGAGGCATGCAACATTTGGAAATTCGATTCATGCAATAACCGGAAAGAACGATAATAGTTGCTTGAACTGTAAACAGACACAGTCTGGGCAACTATATATTTTCATTGGCGAAGTGGCGTATGAGTTTGTGTTGAAATGTTCTCGGCCACAACATTCGAAAATTCTGGAAAAGCAGTTTCGTTTCGGAATCAGACCTATTCTATACTAACGCCATTCTAGACGGGCTCGTCCTATAGGGCAACTGGGGCATTGATTCACCTAAAATTCTGTTCAATAACAATGATCTTCCATTTATAGACGCTCAGCAATCAATATATATCGACTCGAGATAACGGCGAAAATCGCATTCTTTTTGTGCTATCTCTGGTAAATGCCAATTGCCAGTGGCGGCTCGTGACAATATCAGGTGGTGGGGCAAGGGCTGCAAGCGACTTTTTATCAAGATGACGTCACGATGGCGTTTTCCATCGTAAACAAGTAACTTAATGATGGTACGGTAACATGAATTTCCCGGCAACAGTGATTTTAACGTATGTGCCACGAGAGGTCCGCTGGTGAGCTGTGACTTGAAGTGTGGTAACTGCGTAAACGGCGTACGGAACAAAGATTCAACACGGTTCATGTTCGCATTAGACCTGACTAATTATCTGCAGAAATGGAAATGACTATAACTCGAGAGATAGCGTAAGCCTAATTTGAAAGGTCAACGAATTCGGACAGATACGCAATTGTTATCTCATAGATTGGGCCTGTCCTATTGAATCCAAAACATCATTGCAAAGGACTAAGAATAGCAGCCTCGGAAATTTGGTCTCGGTACAGCATAAGAGATTTTGGCCTTGAAACTGGAGACTGTAACACGACACATACGTTTTTATTACTGTCTTATAGGTCTGCTGCGAAATCGCCTTTGAAAAATATATTACCGAATAAATACGTGCATGGATGAAAGCCCTAAACTTGGTACACTGTTAGGCTACATGACATTATCGAGAAGTGGCCTCATGGCCCTTTTCGGTATGGTACACTGTCAAAATTAATGCGAACAGACCAACACCGAATTTTGCGTAAAATTTACTGAGAAATAGGCTGATCAAGGGACGGGGGGGTTGTACGCAAATGGCTTGAAGGCCACAATTTCACGGTGAAATTGACATTGGAGAATATACGATCAAAGTAAATATTTGAATGCAAACTGAGAATGATATCATCATCTCACTTAACGTTACCGCAGATACACCGGCTTTTGCGTGAAATCCGCAATGTGCTGTAGGCTAAAGTGTCAGATCGGAGCACATCTTTACCATACTCGACCTTGATAACGAAATTACTGCCCTAATCATTGAGTGTCAACCTTGAGACTTGGCACAGCGTTCGATACTAAAATCAAGACATACCGTGCAAAAGCTTATGACGGATCTAGGTAAGGAGCATCGTTAAAATCAATAGAGACCAATACCGGCTTTGCGTATAATCTGTTGGCGATAAATGACGAGTCAGCTCTCACTCGAATTAGGAAACGAAATTACCACTAACACAGTTCAGTGACAAACTTAAAACTTGGTACAGCGTTCGATACTAACATTAAGACTTACCGTGCCAAATATCATAACCGATCTCAGTATTGAACACCGTCAAAACCAATGGATACCAATACCGGCTTTTGAGTAAAATCTGTTTGCGATACATGACGGATCAGCACACACTCAACTTCGGAAACGGAATTACTACCCTAAACTTTAAGTAGAAACCCTGAAACTTGGGGCAGTGTTAAATACCACCATCACGACATGACATAACAAGTTTCAAGAGTTTTCATGGTGTGAAACCCCATTAAAATCGACCTATACCAGCAAAGGTCGACTAAACGCATATGACGGTAACAGAGTTCAGCTATAGATACGATTGTTACATCACACCTTAAGGGCACAGAGCTATCGTGCCCCGGTTGCTCGGTAATTTTATGAATAGGAGAGAGTAAATCACCGTTTCTTTATTGTGCGCGGTTTTGAGAGAATAGACAGTGAAAGCTTGCTATGAGCGCTACCGGGGCAAGCCCCGGCTAGGCATTCGCAAAGCGAAAACACAGAAGAGAATTCGATTTTCTCATAGACTTCGCTGTATATGGGCATTTACAAGCGAAAGGACAAGAAGTATACGATTTTCGCTGTGATTTCGGTTTATATAGATAGGTGGGCGTCTATAAATGGTAAAGAATTGTTATTGAACAGAATTTTAGGTGGGGCAATGCCCCAGTTGCCCTATAGGACGAGCCGCCACTGCCAATTGCTCATATATAGCAGAGTCTCTGCGAAAATCGAATTATCTTCTGTGTTTTCGCTTTGTAAATGCCCACCCGGGGCATGCCCCGGTAGCGCTCATAACTAGCTTTGACTGTCTGTTCTCTCAAAGCCGCTCGCAACAAAGAAATGGGGAACTACTCTCTCCTATTCATCAAATTACCGAGCAAGCGGGACAACTTGGCAAGTTGCCCTGCCAGTGTGATGTAGCAATGGTATATATACCTGAACTTTGTTACCGTCCGATGGGGTTAGACAACCTTTGCTGGTATAAGTCGATTTTGAGGGTCTTTCGCAACATGATAATTCTTGAAAATTGGTATGTTATGTCGTGATGGTGGTATCTAACACTGCTCCAAGTTTTAGGGTCGACGGTATGTCTTGATGTTAGTATCGAACGATGTGCCAAGTCCCGAGGTTGACACTAAATGACTAGGGCAGTAATTTCGTTATCGAGGTCGAGTATGATAGAGATGTACGCTCATCTGACGCATTGGCCTAACTACCGCATCGCGGATTTCACGCAAAAGCCGGTGTTGGTCTGTGCTAATTTTAACTGCGTTCCATACTGAGAAAGGTGATGAGATGATGATCCCATGAAACACTTTACTAATATTCTCGGTTTGTATTCAAATATTTACCTTATTTTATATTCTTCAATGTCAATTTCACCTTGAAGTTGTGGCCTTCAAGCCATTCGCTTACAACCTCTTGTCAAGCGCGATAGCCAGCTCGTTTTCGATGACGGCTAACAGCTGATCCCTTGATCAGTCTACATTCCTCCATATATTTTACGCAAAATTCGGTGGTTTTACGCAAGACTCGGCCTTATCAGCCTGGAAATTGTCCATTGATCTAATCGTACGCATGAGGAAAGCACACTCTTACCTTTTTCCCAACGCATTTTGATAAAAATGAATGGATGACTCATAGATGAGGATAAGGATGCCTTGTCATACACTTTTACACTCGTGATGCCACAGGCAGTGTCTCTAGTTCGACTGAAATTAGGTATCGTTATCTGAAGCATGCGGTCTACTGCAAACGGTGCCTCGATATTGCCCGATGGTCGACATTGCTCAGCTCGAGGTGACTTGTTTGTGTTCCAATACATCTTTTCTGAAGTAGTAACCACTAGTGAACTTTTGAAATTCCTATTGGTAAAAAATTGCCCTCTATCAACTTTTCTGCCGTCATTAAGCTCGATGCGTTAGATTAGGGTTGCCATACGTCCGGAATTTCCCGGACATGTCCGGAATTTCACTGAAAAATCTGCGTCCGGGAGGAACTCCTAAAATATGCCTAAATGTCCGGAATTTTGACGGTTTGAAGTAGGCTTCAAATTTTTTCGTACATCAACATAAACAATATTATTTTCAAGCAGATTTATGCTATTTAAAATTGTTTCTTCGCACCGCTCGCGAATTAATGCAACGTATATTGATATAGTATGGGCACCAGGCACCACCCTCGCCAAATTTGCAATCAAAATAAATAGTTTGGGCAAGCTGATTTTTTAGTAATCAACTTATCAAGTTTGAAGCTAGTCCACGGAACATTCTGAAGTTGGAAATGCGGTCGCGACCATAAAAAGTTAGAAATCACCAGCTGTGTGCTATACCTGCTGGTGCATTTTATAGTAGCCTAATATATGGAAGAATCAATAATATTGACAGAAGTCAGTCAAAAAATTTAACAGCCAGATGCATATTGTAAGCGCCCAAAAAGTTACATCGACTACCCTATGATGGGCCCAAGATCAGTGCATTTTTATTCGGCGGAAGGGGGCAGAAAAATGTTGTTTCAGACCTGATTAAAACACATACCCAGATAGCCGCACCGACCCAACGGTATAGCAGGGCTGTCCAACACAATCCCGACAGGCCATGACACGGCCCGTCAGACGTTTCATCCGGACCGTGGAGAAATCTATTGCAGACCCTAGCTAGTATAGCAATCACCAGAGGCCACATTACAGATGACCCAATCCAAGACCTATATGTTCCACTGCTTTCCCGTATACCAGTGGTTCGTGGTTCCCAACCTTTTTTCTCCCACGTACCATTTCGAGGTTTTATGCAGTGCTCGCGTACCACCTACATAAGATAAGCGCGCTGAAGGCGGTCAAAATGTTTCCACCGTGTTGAGGTGCATGTTGGGGCGCAGTATATGATTTCTGTAGTGGATCCATTTGAAATTCTTGTGGTCAAATATATTAAGACAGAATTTGGTTAGGTTCGAATCCATATGCTTTACGACTAGATCTCTTCCCAGTAGGCCGTCATTGGTGGGATAACCACTACCAACAACGACGACCTTACCACGACGACGGCGGCTTCAAACACTCAGAATCAACCCTTGAACTAATAACTCCCTTCAGTCGAAAAAAACAGAATCTTCTCGCGTAGGCTACCACCTGGAAGACCTTCGCGCACCATTACCACTGCTGTATACAGTCGATGGGCAATGCTTTGCTAGTGTGACGTCATATTGACAGACAATGTGTCACCTCATTTTCAAATCCGCTAGTTGGCGCTAAAGAGTGTCCGGAATTTGCTTCACAAAAATATGGTAACCCTACGTTAGATGTGCTCACGATTCTCGAGGCTGTCCTTCTGGGTATTCCAGATTTCAATGAACTCGTCGTTGGACATTTTGCAACTATGAAATCACGCCGCGCGCAATAGGCCTACTGATACAAACGTTAATATGTGCAGGTATTAACTGCTGTACTTCATATTTTCTTTCTAATAATTTGAAATACGTAAGCCTTGTTAACCATGCCTAATGTCTATACCCCATGCAAACTGTGCGCGACCACCACGAAGTCACATTTTCACGTGCGAATACACTATTGTGACGTCACTGGACAATTAAAATCGCGTGCACCCCTTGCCTCACTACCCGATATTGCCACGAGTCGCCACTGGATATAAGGATATACTAAGACTGATCATCCAAATTCGTATGCTGAGTAGGCTACTGTAGTGAATTGTGCAGGATCCTTATTTTAGGACTAGAGTACTAAACAGAAAGTTATTTTGTCATATGCCGTGTCAAATACTACATCAGGTTTGCTGTTTTCTTGCAGGCGGTCTTTACTCGCTATATATGATCGCTGCTTCGTCTTCCGAAAATGCAAATAAACAGAATTATTCCTTTCAACGCTACGATTTTGACAAAAGTGAATGGACTGTGCTTAAAGATAGAATGCCAGAGGAAAGGTGAGCGGCATTATTTTCAATGTTGAATGCGTGGCAAAAAGCTTACCTGTAGGCCCAATTCCGATGATTTAGAAGTGGATTCGCAGTGGCAACTTACGGCAATCAAATATGGGTAATAGGTGGCTGCAGTAGTTCCGCTCGATGGATGAACAGTGTAGTGATCTACGATCAGGAAAAGAATTCGTGGAGAAAAAAAAAGCGGCCCATGACTTACCCAAGGCGCGATTTGTGTGCTGTGGTGATTGGCCGCCATCTGTATGCTATTGGAGGGACAAGTTTATACGGAGGTGTGTTCTATAATTGATAGGTTTGCTTGTAACCGTGATGCGTAAAATGCTAGTTATGATTTCTGAACCTGTATTGATTTATAATGTACACTAAGAAGGAAGAAAGAAGCCTACGATGTACCAGTGTTATTTATTAACGGTGAAAGATAATCCGACGGTTTAAACAAAGATACTTGACAAAGTACTGTTTTTTTCCTGTGGTGTAGAAAAACTTCTTTTTTTTTCAAAGCCGCGGGTATGGCCTTACGGTAACATGGTGATTTTGGACGTTGCACCACGGTACTCTCGAGACGAATATATTACAATGTAACGTGAAAAATACAGCTACAATCTTCGTTCTGATCTCATCAAATCTATTTTGTCCTGATCAAAAATACTTCCAGATATTGACCATTCCTTGGAGATATATATTATAATAAATATTTAAGTCGTATGACAGGTCATGGCTAAGTGACGAAATGTTCACCATGAATGCTACTATTTAAAAAATTGGCAAAGCGTAATAGACACATATCTATCGGTTGAAATTAAGCTAATGGTAACTTGGCATGGCATTAACTTCTGTTTTTTGTCCATTCCGATACGTCATGGTAGTTATATTTGAATGATAAGCCACTGCTAACAAATAGCATAATACTTCAAAATCGAATAACG
Source organism: Botryllus schlosseri (assembly GCF_051294905.1). Lineage (NCBI taxonomy): Eukaryota > Metazoa > Chordata > Ascidiacea > Stolidobranchia > Styelidae > Botryllus > Botryllus schlosseri. Next base: position 16,508,772 of record NC_137245.1, on the reverse strand, counting down.
ATAATGCGCTTTCAAATTGGCAGTTTGCGACTTTGTGGAAGTTTGGAACGGTAAAACTCTCTGGCAATATCGAGCTCCATTAACTCAGGCAAGGACCGACTTCTCAGCCGGCGAGATTCATGGTCAGATATACGTGGTAGGCGGCCAAGGCCGGGGAAATGAATGTCTTGATATGGAATACTACTGTCCACGCTCGAACTGTTGGACTATCATCCCCGGAAATTCTATCAAATGGCCGGGCGTACGCGCGGCAGTTTTGAGAAATGTTCTTTACTTCTTCAATGGAGGACTTGTGGCATCTTATCAAAAGGATAACAACTCCGTCAGTCGTGAGTATTACGTGGCGACAGTGCCTCTTTCAAATATATGTGTATGAAGTCCCAATAGCACGGACGAGTGTCCAGAGTAGGTGAAAGTGGTCAGGGCCACCCTTGATACTCTCGAGTAGTTGTAGTAATGCTGTAAATTTATAAGTAGAAGTAACTATGTGGAAGACCTCCTAGTACAATCGATGTGAAGAGATGCACAATGGTTTTAAGACAGCTTTATTTCTGCATCCTCGCGGCATCCAGTTCAGACAAGAAGGAAGCATGTATTGTCATGTGTCCACCAAGTGACCATTTCACGTCGTCGGTGCCAGACACTTGGCGGCCCTAGAAATAACAGTACCGTCATGATAACAACTAACAATCATTACACATTCACCCCTAATGGGTTGGCTGTCATAACTACAAGTGGAACTATATAAGGTAGGATTGAAAAGAAGAAGTCAAGTAAATAGTGTCGAACAGTCAATTTGGGCACGGGGTCGTAAATTATTAGCACTACGACTACATGACACTACGAATTGGTGCAATTCCAGAAGACGCAACTGACGACACATGTATACCTGGCCTATTCCGCACATTGAAAATTGAGAATTTCATCCGTAAAAGTGATGCAAGCATATATCTAAACGGGTTTCTGCTTTTAGCGCCCAAAGTGCACCAATTAAGTGGTCTTATCTGTACAACTGTCCAGTAAAAGTGGAATCAGTGTTGAAATATAACGACCTACTTTACTGCTCCAGAAAAATAGAAGTATACTTCGTTAGACGCTTCCGTGAGTAACATATACTAAGGCGATAGCCATACACAGTAATACACACGTGTACGTCGTCTAGGAATTTACTGTATGCCAAGTTTTATTATAAACCTGTTGTATATTCCACTGGTAACAGCGTTTTCTACAATACAGACTACGTGCCTTCCTGTGCCGACTTGGGCATCGTGGCTGTGGTTCCATTCGTCACAAGGGGCTATGACGTTGTCGCTGGCTGCCGGACGTTGTACGTCGTCGGCGGACTTATGGATGAGGACCCAACGGAGACGACCATGCTTCGATTCCAAACACATACGCGCAGATTCGTAGCACTGCCAAATCCGTTGGGCCCACCATGTGCCGTGAAAGCTGCTCTCGTCAAAATCGATTCTTCACGCCAATGCTGTAAACTCTGAAAATGACTGATGGTGATCTTGTTACACTGTTCTGGTAGCTCATTGCTTAACTATCATTGCTTCCGTGTTTACTGCCATTCGCCCAAATTTATGGTTTGCTTTGCAATCAATGATATTCAAATGCTTCTAGTGGTGATCAAAGTGGTGATCAAAGTGGTAAGATATGTTACTCGCTTAGACACCGTTGCCATTTAACGTAGACGTAAAGGCCGTACCGAAAAGTTCCAATAATTTACAAGTCTAAGCAACGTCTTTTTCTCGTAACGTCAAACTACTTCAAATGGAAGTAGTAGTAAGTAGTTTTAATGGCAAATCTGGTGTATGGGTTGCATAAATTTGTAGTAAACCGCAAGCGGTTCTTATGAAAAATGGCTTAATAAACGTGATGCGAACCTATCCTGAACTACTTCCTACGAAATTGCAAGCAGCATACTAGGCCTAACCTATGTAAGTAGTAGGAAAGTATACGAAACCAACTTGGATTCGTGGAAAAAATCGAAGTACTTCGATACCGACTACCTCTGCAGCCTTCAAGAACGTGGCATAACGCGAGACACTTCCAATTTGAACGTTAATTTTCGGGAACTAAAAGATGTCATGGTGGATGCCGTATGCTTGGGATTCAAGTACAATAAATATTGTTCGGCTACTATCTTATATTGATAAAAATATACTATGTGATGATGACGATGATGATGACATGGCGATGAAACGATTGCATATTGGCAATGAAAGCACCTGTTAGCAGTACATAAATGAATAACGATAGCCAAGTATGAAACAAGGTCATTGACCACTGTTAAACAGAAAGAATTGCAGTTGCATAAATCAGATTGCCCCACGTCCAATATATGGTAAAGCTGTGGCTTCTACATATTTCAGTCGAAACATCCGAAAAGAAACAAGTGCGGATGGGATGTACCGCAATACCGCAAGCAGTTAGTTACCCGATTGCGGCAAAGTACATATTAGGGATGGTGTGAACCTCTGAATGGTTCAGGTTCGTGTGAACGCTAACCTTTTTGAAAGGTTCTGTGTGAACGCGAACGTTAACGGGAACCTCATGACATCACGTGACGTCATATTGCTAATTCCAACCCTACAATTCCGTGAGGAGATAGCCTATATATTATAGGCTTACCATATTTTGGAAATCTAAAAAGAGGACACTTTTTCAGAAATTTGAGACTTGCAAAACCGGAGAAGAATTCTCAAAAACCGGTGAATTATCCCAACTTTGTGATCGGTTGACTAAAAAAAAGGTCATATTTCCGCCCAGAGCTCAAAATACCGTTTTTCTCTCCACATTGCTAGGTGGATGACTAAAAAAAGGTCATCTTTCCGCTCAGAGCTAAAGTCACCGTTTTTCACTCCGAAATACCCGCCGGAGCGTCACTTCTGTGCTAATTTACGGCATGTCACTCGCAATTTGCTCTAAATCTGACCTAAATTTTCAAAAAAGAGGACGTAATCTCAAAAAAGAGGACAAAAGGGCGTCCTCCGAGGACAGTTTCAAAAAAGTCAAAAAAGAGGACAAATCCTCTTAAAAGAGGACGTATGGTAACCCTACTATATTAATGCACACGATATCTAGCGACGACTTGGGACTATACATGGTGCGACAATGCTGAAATACATATTGACGTTTTGAACGTCGACAATTGTATCAACTGGAGCAATCAAATGATACAATAATCCAATAAAATCTATATCTTCCGTCGCTTTGTCAACAATTTCGACGAGGACATGCAAGGGAATATAAGCTTACGCCGTAACGGTCTAGGGCAGGGGTGTCAAACTCAAATTACGTCGCGGGCCGGATTCAAACCACCTGATCGCTCGCGGGCCGGACCATTCAAATGATTGAAATTCCATGCCCTTGATTGTTGCTTGAATACTCAATTATTAAGCCTACACAATAATATATTACAGTATAACGGGTGATAGGGTTCTACTCAAGCAGCACCAGTATTAGCGAACGATGGAATTAGCAAAATTAAGAATATGGCCGGTTCAATATAGTGATATAAATTGCTAAAAGAGTAGCTTTAAGGACGATATATACCTCATGTGTATGCGTTGTGATGAATACGAGGGATTTAATAATGCTGTTTTATTACTATTATATCGCGATTCGGGTTTCTCCATATGCAGAGGTACTGTTAAGTCATAAGCGAAATTGGGAGTGCGTCTCACATTAACCAGTTTCACTTTTGTGAATAACTACTTTTTGATCCATTTTCCGGTAAACTATGAATAGGGTGTGCATTTTCTGCCTTCTCGCAATTGGGCGTAAATGACGGCTCTGCCTTGCTGATGGTAACTAGTGAAACCACAACACCACTGTTGAATGGTTAAAATTTGGCCTATGAACAATTGAACATACTCAAAATTTTCTATTTTGACGGATTATTCGATGATAATATTTCGTAAAAAAATCTCAACATTTGTAAATAATGTGCTGGATTATACAGCCATTTTTCAAAATAGCTTCGCGGGCCGGCTGAAATGGTCTGGCAGGCCGGATGCGACCCGCGGGCCGTATGTTTGACACCCCTGGTCTAGGGTCTAGGCCAGAGGTCTCAAACACGCGGCCCGCAAGAGCATTTTGTGCGGCCCGCGACGGCATTTTGGAATTTCAAGTTTCAACAATATATTCAACTGTCATATATTTTTTTAGATATAAAAGCTTAAAGTTCAATCTAAAACCACTATAAAAATCACTGGGATCTCAACAAACTTCACTATCACATCACTTTTAAAAGCTACCATGAGGTAGAAGATCAGCTATTACGTCACATTTCTAGTTCATAACGATAGAACATGACCCGTTGATGATTCGTGACTTAAAATTGTGGTTTGGTTTGGTGCGACCTTCTCGTAAAATGACTCGGTTTTGGATTGACTGAGATAATAAATAAAAATGACTCGAGTTGAGTCGGATCAAACGTTAAAAACAGACAATGACTTGCGAATCGAAACGGTGAATTGTTAATCCTACTGGCGCAACAATCTATGAAACTGTCACGGAGAATAGTAATATATCAAAAGGTCGTAGCTAGCGCTGCTTGGGGTATATAACTATGTAATCAAGTTAGTATGGCAACCATTGTCATTCTATGACCCCCGTGACGTATAGTTGCGGTTACATGCTGGCTGGCTGTTGTTTGTTCTCTTTGTCCATGTTATTATCGTAGGCGAGTAGGGTAGTACTACGCTCTACAGCTGTAACAACCAATGAATTATTCGCCGATTGGGCATTTCTATTCCAGGGGCTCTCAACCAGGGTCCGTAGACCCCATCGGGGTAGGAAGCACCACATCAGGGTGTGCAAGATGCATTGTGGAATTAGACCTATATACTGTGGAATATTTTCTTGGCCAATTTATTCAACTGGAAAATAGTCTTGTGTGAATGGGCTTTCTGATTTTAATATAGGTACCATCAGAAATTGTGCTGAAAATGGATAGGCGCTACGAGAAACCTCATTGGAAGCACAAGGGGTGCGATCGCTAAAAAGGCAAAGAAGCAATGCTATTATACTGTGGCTCAATAATTATTATATATAAGTTGTTATTGATATGTTGCAATAATATTCGAATGCAAAATTTAGCGCGGATTTAATTTGACTTTGGCAATGACAATAACAATATTCAATATTTATCGCGACTTTATCAAAACCAGGATTAGACTACGCCGCTCAAATGCTCTGATATCAGATCAATCTTCAGTCTATTTTAAAATACATTACATAAAATTGTGGCACGTCAAAGGTCCCCTTGGTGCACTATTATAACCTGACAGTTTTACGATGTCATGGTGCATCCTCTCGTATTATGTCTATAACTTATTAATTAGAAAAATTATGCCAGTCACAAAAAAATTATTCAAATATTTGAAAATGTGATTTTATTCGTGTCAAGCGTGAATAATGCAATGGTAAATCATATTTCCACGATGTTTGTGGAATGCCTGTCTGCAAGGACCCGTCAAATAAGGCCTAGTTGGAACCTATAGATTGAATATCCCGATTATTAATGCTGCGGCCCGCGGCGTCATCAAAAACTAGGAAATGGGCCGCGAGCACATTTGAGTTTGAGACCTCTGGTCTAGGCCATACTGGACAATGCATTCGGCATCCGAGTATTGCTACGTTGATATTCAGCAGGGTGTAAAACGGGTTTCTATACTTGCTTCCGATATTATTTCACTAACAAGTTATACAGCAGTAGCCAACACCACAATCGCATGGATTTGGTTTTTATTATACAAAGAACATATAAAGTCAAGATTGATCCTGTACGCCTGCTAGCTTTTTACATCAGGCAACGACATCAATTTCATTGATTGGTTGAATAAACATCATTCGCTGACTACATGTGGTGTATTTCGATCTTGATGTTGCATGATTGCGGGTCACTAAATATTCACAAACGGAAAGCTTGATATTTCGAGTAAACTTTTGCGACAAAGCAAGTAAAATATTTGAGATTTTCAAGGTACATGCTCGTTTGGTGTAGATTATTTTATGCTGCCAGCGCCATGCATAGAGTGGCCCGCAGTTGAAATGCAATAAACTTCATAGAAAGATGTTATAATGAAGTGAAAATTATACTATATGAAAAAGGTTCACACTGCAGAACCTACCAAGGTTCGTTTGTGAACGTCAACCTATAACTTTCTGAGGTTCACACACATACCGCGAACGCGAACCTCACGTTCACACCATTCCTAGGACGTATTTGTGATGAGCGCAATGCGCATAGCAACCTATATTGCATCTAAGTCTGTCTTAAGCAGTGCAGTTCGCCATCTATTACCAACAGCTACCCAGCGCACTGAGCTTTAGGCTACTGCTAAATCTATGAAGTAATGAATGACTTACACGTGGGAATTGCTCTAAATCTTCAAAGAATATCAAAAATTTGCTCAAATGAAGTTGAGTGCGACTGATGGAGTTTGAATTTGGCGAGCTTTCTTGAATACGAAATAAGTTTCTTCTTTAACAATAGTCTTCTGAAAATGGTTGTGAAACACATGTTTAGTCAGAATTCAAACAGACTTAGTCAATTTCTCGCGCCCCGCAGGTTGAGAACCACTGATCTAATATATTGAAGCAAAAGGTTCCTCATTTGAGGTGGCATGTGTGCCAAACAAATCCAGCAGTGGATGGAAACATCTCTATGCTATGGCCCAAAAATTACATGAACAAGCCAACAGTTTCAACTCCTCAGTGGCGGAGTATGTGGTGTCACAGGTCACTATGTAAGTTGACTAATATCTCAAAATAGAACAGAAAATGCGGCGAATGAAATATTTCAATGATGAAATCAAAGTCATCCCGGTGGTGTGCACAGTCGTAGATATTCACGGTAACAAATACTATGCAGTACTGTACCTTTTACGATGCGTATTCCATCCAGCATTCCTAGGAAGCTTCAACGATCCACTTTCTTCAAGCACAACAATCTTCGCTCCACCCGGGTTGGAATCCCGGTACGTTTAAGCGAGACACCGATTCCATATTGGCGCTCCACCCTTTTCTCAAATCTCAATAATGGCCAGACGCAGAGATGCCACTGAGATATTTTGGAAAAACCCAGATTTGGACGTTAAAAAACCCCAGAAAAACCCAGATCCTCTATTTCACTCAAATTTCTATGATATAGCCGTAAAACAGTGACTGAGAGTCATCAATCACAGTAATACGGACATAGAAGTTTTAGCCCTTGATATTGAAATCCCAACGGTTCATCTCCATACTATAATATGCATGTTGCTCAGTTAAATGAGTAAATCCATCGAAATATGATGTTTTCCTCTCGACACATTGCTACTAGGCATTCGGTATGGGGGATCAATACGTAGTGTATTATATATTCGTAATGTTAGTAACAATGCTAATCCCCATCTATAGTGAGGATGATTGTAGGGTAGTTCTAGTGACTGTGAGCTGACCAGATAGATTGAAAATAGCTTTCGATTCATTAAACCTGGGACAAACACTTTTATCTGGGATGTTTAGTCGAAAAAGAAACTGCCAAATCATGAAATTAATAGTAAATTTGCGCTTAACTATAACCCCTCTCACTCTGAATAACTTGCCCGGCTGCCCAAAATGTCTCTCTTTGAGTGTCCCTGTTGAAAGTGAATATACTCTGATGTCAACATGGTAATTAGTTAGTTCAACAATCGGTCTTTCCATGTGCATAAATTGCATACTTTACAGCAGTTACGTACTATTTACTGACACACAACGAATTTGTTGCAGCGATACCGGTAGCATTCAAGTCCTAAATCAGAACTGCCCTGGGAACATGACTTTCTGCGACCTAGTATAGTCAGTATTCAATGAAGCTCTATCGCATCACGCCAAGACCTCTCATTTTAATAGTAAATGGGTCTCTTCGGACTCTGCCGTTCCAATCACAGTGGAATCCGTCGACATTCGAAGATCTTACTAATCTAATAATCTATTTTGCGCCGTAAAGTTGACCTGACAAACATGATGTTGAAAAAAACCCAGATTTCAAGGACAAAAACCCAGAAACCCAGGTGATGCTCGAAAAACCCAGATCAAGTCATGACTCGAGTCATCCCAACACTGGTTTAGGCTGATGAAGAGAATGCGGACAATGATTTCCTTTCGCAATGTACTCTGTCGAGCTAAAATTCACGTTGCCGCTACATTATATGGCGCAAACCACGAATAAACAATTCAAGTTTTGACTCGACTCAAATTTTCTTGTAATGTAAGTTAAAGTCAGTGTAAAATTGAAGAGCGGATTCATCATGTTGCAATCAATTTTTTTCAGGTCACGACATAATTTCCAACTTGAAAATGCTCCGTGACCCACCACTAAATTTGAGCTGATTACTAAAAATGGACTTGATCAGTGCCTTCGATCAGACTGCTTATTAGGAAAACTACATACTTAGTAGAATGTCATGAAGCACCGTCTCCGGTCCTTGGCCTATTTGGTAAAGTGGTTACTAAGAAAGGTCAGCACCTGCGCTAGGACCCACTCATGGCCTATTATGAGCTGATCATTTATTGAACCGGATAAGGTCAGCATTTTCGCGACCCCAAGAGAAAACGATCAAGACCTCGACTTGCCTATAAAAGATACAAAGTAATCTCCAATCAAAATCATCACCATGACCATTATACATACGCTTGTCATTAGGAACTGTATGTAGTAAGTGGAATTCTCGTACTTACATACGACCAGGGCCGTAATTGCCGCACCCCAAACCCCCTATTTCGTGAATTAGCATAAATTATAGAGTACTTATTGAAAATTTATGAAACTTTAAAAAAGAAATTCGCGCCATGCGGGATTTCAAGTCGCCAAATATCTTGTTTATTGGGTACTTTCACCCCAAGAAAAAATATGCAAGCTTTATAGAAATGGGCATATCAGCGTTGACCATTAACGGGCTGCGACGCACCAAGACACATGAAGTTTTAGGCCATGTAGCATGCGACTCCAAGAAGTGTGCCAGAACAATCGGCAGCGAGAAAACCTTGGCCGTAAAGGACTGCCCTTATGCTGACCGAAAACTTCGTTATACATACAAAATACATATAGGTTTAATTGTTCATATAGGCGCCTAAATGACTTGCGCCGAGTGTTCCTCTCTTGGCAATCTGAACCTCACAAGACAAATACCACCCTGCAGCAAAAAAATTATAGGCCTATGCCAGTGAAGAAATACTAATCTGAAATCGTGTGATCCTTCAGTTTAGTACGTTCGGGCGATTCTTTATTTTTTGATACAGCAGACAGGAGGTCACGAAATAACATCATGTAACGAAGTCATACCAACGGGTCCGCCGTCCGAAGCTGTTCAATTATTACTTAAGGGCTCTACAGTTTCAAAGACACCTCAATCAGCTCTACCGTAAAATCTGATTACATGAGCAGAGAGGACATGAAAATGATAGCAATATATATGCAATTCCCGATCTTATTGACCAATTTTATCACGAATTATCGAAAATTTTCGCGATTCGCGTTGGCTCACTAAACAGTACAGCTATAATTTCGTGGCAAAAGCGAACAACCTTATGGGGGGTCAGTTTATCACCCTATGGAAGCACAAGACTCAAGGTTTTTTTTTTGGGGGGGGCTGACGAAGTGCTTAAGTGTTTAATTATTATCTAGGCGACCTACCGTTTCAAACACACCTCACTCAGCTGTACCGGTAAATCAGATTACGTGAGCGGAGAGAGGATGAAAATTGATAGTATCGTATATGCAATTCCCGATCATATTTCCCGACTCAGTAATGAATTACAAAAATTTGTCACGCTTCGCGCGTTTAGGCGAGAAAGGCTGACTCACTAAACCAGTGGTTTTCGACCTTTTTGTCTTCATTCCGCACTTCGAATTTATTCCGAGTCTTCATTCCCCACTACCCAAAACTATAGTCGTTTTTCATATTAACTTTTGTCATTACGGAGCAGCAAATTGCTTGTTTGAGTACACAAGACACACAACCACGCCAGTAAGCAAGATAATAGAATATAACTGCAAGATAAAACGTATTGTGAACCGATACCGGAAACCCTCAAAATTTAGCGAAAGCGTTATTTCACATCATACTGGCCGTGCTGCATGCGTTTGTGACGCCATCATTGGTTATCCATAGTTAGAAATTAGCTTTTGTGAACATCACGCAATATATTTTTAGACAGATTCATCCCAGAGCAGTTAACTGGTGACGTTAATCGCGCATGTGTCTTCGTAAATATGTAGACTATCCTGTATATAATGTTTAAGAAGTGCGACTAATCCCCACCAGGAACCATTCAATTCCCCACCAGTGGGAAATTCCCCACCGGTTGGGAACCACTGCACTAAACGGACACCCAATGTAACAGATAAGTAGCGGTAAACAGCGTACAGGCTGAGGGGGGTCTGGATTCACTGGCGTAGCAGCATGTGCTGCCGCCCCTGGCTCTCGCTTAAAATGCCGCCCCCGTCGGTAGACCGCAACAAATTTCTACATAGATTCATGTTCAAGCAATCTTTTCAAAAAATATATTACAAATAATATGCCGCGTCTCAGCCTCACCGTCTCAACGTTAATAACGCCAAAAATAATAAAGACAAGAAATAGCGAACGAATGTATTTCATTTTCGAGTCTTAATTAACACTTGTATAAATTTTAGCCCAATCTGTCAATCTGACAATTATAACCAACTTATACAGTTCCTAGGACCGGTTTACCTTCACAGCTATCTCGGTCTTCTGTACCAAATCGTAACTAGGGCTGGGCACAATGATTCGAGTACTCCAATCTGATGATTCAAGTCGAGTAGTAAAAGACGATTTTTTTCGAGTACTGAAATTATACGCTCCTCGCCATTGATGTTAATTTATCATCGATTATTTTAGTTTCGATACTATTTTCCACTGTGGAAGCCTTGAAACATTGATTGGCCGTATCGCAGCATACAAAACATGTAGTGCAAAGTTATTAAGTTTAGTGGAAATACCACATTTCAGAAGTCATGATCACCCCTCAACATTGTCACAAAATGCAATGAAATCAGTATGGTCGAAAAAATACCAAAGTATCTTTAATGTGATGTATAACAGGCATTATATACTTTGTGGTGAGATAAAAGGTACATATTTTAACTGTGACATATGGCATTCGTTTTGACCTCATATAGAGGGATACTGGAATACTCGACTCTACTCGACTCGACTCGAAGCATATTATTATTAATAAGTGATTCAGAATCGAATCACTCAGGTACTCGATTTTGCCAAACCCCAATCGTAACCCAAAGTATAGATCACTAACCTACGGCTAGGTGGGCAACTTAGTTGTCACACTTGAATACCCACTACCCAGACACTACTGATGAGACAGGTAAAAGCAGCATAACTGGTCATGGTCATCCTATAGTTGGCCAGGCCCTCCGTGCGGTTAAATTTAACAATACTGATCGTAATCGAAAGCTATCGTTGCCCTGATACCGGAAATACAACTTAAATCCTGGTTTGAAAATCGGCAATTTTCCGAATAATCGCTCGATAGAATTTCCATTATCATGGTCAATTGGTCGATTGAGACCAGTCTGATTAAATTTTAGCTCCCGGGACGCCAGCTATATAGGACTACCAATTACGCTGCTTTTAGCCAGGTGTAGTGTACACTGTACACTGTGCACTAGGGCTCTTCAAAAATGACTTTTTTTCTCAAATCGCACTGGCTACTTGATAAAATTGTTAGGTTGCTTAATTTAGGCCTATACACCAAATTTGGTTCAATTCCAACCAGTAGCCGCATTGCTACAGGAGAAGAAAGTTTCTATTCATTATATAAGAATAAATAATAAAAAATTTGAAAATTTTCTGTTCACTCCATTAAAGTGTTAGGTTGTCTATAGAAACGATGTTCACCAAATTTTGTTAAATTCCGACCAGTGGAAGTGGAGTTATTGCCGTCGAAAAATTTGGATTTGAATAAAATAGTATTTACGGTGGGGACCACTATAATACATAATTAAAGAACTGGTGTGCACTCTGCACTGTGCAGCCTCATTTTGCCGCCCCCTTGGAGCCTGCCGCCCCTGGCGCAGAGCCAGAACCGCCAGGTGGCTGCTACGCCACTGCCTGGATTGCCAAGCCCCCACCATATGGAGGGCCAAACACCAACGTATTTGGGGGGGGGGTGCTGACGAAGTGCTGTTACTGCCATGCATACGACGCTCCTCTAAATATCATGAATAGTAAATAACGCCTGCTCACCATTGGATCAAGCAGACTACCGCACGATATCTCTCGTGCAGTTATAAATCCGTAATTACCCCAGTCGTTCTCGTATGTTCTGAGAATGTTGCATCGCAATCAAATATATGACACCATACTCGGCGAGTTTTGATTGCAATAAATATAATCAAGTGAACGGCACCTCGTCTGTTCGAAATAAATATTCGTGAAACTTCAATCGCTCCTGAGTGAGTAGGCCATTGTTCCTCGCACCTTATCGCAATCAAAGGCCGTGGAGGAGCGGACCCGGCATTCCGCGTATATAAAGCGAAGTCACACTACAGATATTGGATATATCAAAGTGTAAAGTTCAACATTGCGATGCGTCGACCGATATACGATAACGAATAATAATTCGTTCGGGCCGTATCATCATTAACGGGATTATATTAAACGAACCTATTTAATTACATCAATACTAAGTACCACATGTAACATGATACTACAACTACACAGCGTGAGACATCAAACGTCCGAACGACGATATTATACGGCAAATGAAGTAATTATTTCACAAGACCCATTGACGATATAAGCATCGTCTATGAATGATATAAAAGGATGAATATCCCGACGAATCTAGAATATAAGTAACTTCGTCAAATCCCTCAGAGCTATTACTTGGGCGCGGAGGTAGCGAGAAGCATCACATTTGACAGAAATGATTTCTTACAGAAGTACGTTTCAACCTTTGCGGGAAAGTCAGAATGTTGTGGAGAAAAGAAGTATGCATTTTGGATTTCCTCTGTACGACGTCGTTGCCCAGACAGAAAAGAGTAAAACAAAACAGAATATCCTTTTTAACATCGACTCGATACTAAGCGAGGGGATGACGATGAAAGAGGCGAAGTGTGGTGGCAACGATTCGACAAGTGTGGCGTTATCGATATGTGATGTCGGGAATACCAAACCCGAATCGCCCGAATTGGGAGTAGCCAGTGAAAATGTTATTCCAAATCTGGAGAAACTGAGCGACGACACAAGAGCCTCAACACCAATACCTTCGCCGTTTGGAAGCCAAGCTCATGGTACATCATTTCCAGATGTTAGAGATATAAACAACGGGGACGGCTGGCTGGTTCGTAAACTTAACGACGGTCAGGCACAGTACGAAGAACAGAATCCCAAGTATTACACTGTAAAACATAAGCGTGGGTTTTGGGGTGGAATAGGAGTGGATATGGATGATTCACCGTAATGCAGGGGTGGACCTCTTTGTTCCTCCCCCTTTTGGCAAGGAATGGGGGTAGAAATGTTGCTACCACCCCTGCATTACAGTATATTACATCCTTCCACCCTGGATAAGGCGTGGAACGGCGAGCCACCTCTGATCAATTGAGGAAACATATCTGTTTAGTGTTTACGCTATGATCATTCCAATCACCAGCGCTGTATATGTTCGCGCGAGATGCTTGCGGGGCGTTGATGTCGCGAAATTGAATGCATATGTGCTCAATGTCGCTGCTGGTCAAATCAACATATCCGACGGCCGACCGGACGGAGTAACAGACATACCATTTATCAATACAGAGAGAGCGGGAGTGAAAGTATATTTAATGGTCAGCCGTGCAAATCAGCATCATTAAAGAGGAATTGAATGAGTAAAATGAAGATATAATAGTTTGTTGTTTGTTCTTTTCAAAATTTAGCAGTGAGCTTGTAGCAGGAAACCGCAAAATTTTTTTTACTCACATTAAGATAGATAGACAAACTTATATAATGGAATTTAGGCGATACCGAGCTACCGTATAAAGTTTAATCTAAAATTGTAATATCGTTGTTCCCGGTATCGAGATAATATTATTACAAATTACCGTAATGCAACGCCTCAGTTATTTGCGCGGCGATCCCACGAAGTCAGCTGTGTTTTCGCGGGAACCAAATTTAGGCGGCAAAGCCCTTTCAACCACCGAGATTTATGAACACAGATGAGCTAATGGTTCGACTTACATCTTACCATCATATTCGATCAATTTCTAGTCTGAACTCAATAATGATAGGTATATTATTCATTTAGTGAATGTAGGAAGTGGCACGCACACGAAGCGAAGATACTAATATTTCATGCTGATTGATCAACCGGGTCGGTTACGCTTTAGTGACTCAGCAACCGAGGCTCGAAAACGCGAAGCGCAATGCGACCACTGTGATTCTATTAAAATTTTTGGCGAAAATCGGTGATCGCGTGAATCATGAAAATATACTCGGGTGTCATTACATTTTGTGCTTTGGAAATTACATCGGCACATTCAGGAACCTCTTGCCATACTGTTTCTTGGTGATGTATTCAATGACAGATGCACGTAAACGACCGTTTTCGGGTGTATTTCCAGGTATTATGACGAAAAAACAATTTTAAGAAGACGAAGAGATACCTACTACACAGCCGTTTGACTGAATATTTTGCAGTTGAATCGTAAGAAATGTGTCGGTGATAACGCTCAACAGACCATGTCTATCGACTATCCTTGGGTATAAATATATTTCGAAGAGTGCGGGAATGATTTGACACCGGCGGCTGCTACGAAGAATCATCATTTTCTCGAATATATGATCACGACGAATAGTAGAACACTTTTTTAAAAGATTTAGGCTCCGGACTCTACATACATCTCATTAGAATCGAATTGAAATCGGACATTTTCGAAATTTCCGTAATCCGGACACAATTAGGGCCCCAGTTCGACCCTTGGGACCTCGACTTGAATAATGATTTTGGTCTCGATAGAAGCGGCCAGACTAGTAGAATCCATTACAAAAAGAATTACGCTCCGGACTCTACATATATCTCATTAGAATCGAATTGAAATTTGACATTTTCGAAATTTTCGTAATCCGGACACAATTAGGGCCCCAGTTCGACCCTTGGGACCTCGACTTGAATAATGATTTTGGTCTCGATAGAAGCGGCCAGACTAGTAGAATCCATTTCAAAAAGAATTACGCTCCGGACTCTACATATATCTCATTAGAATCGAATAGAAATTTGACATTTTCAAAATTTCGGTAATCCGGACACAATTAGTGCCCCAGTTCGACCCTTGGGACCTCGACTTGAATAATGATTTTGGTCTTGATAAAAGCGGCCAGACTAGTAAAATCCATTTCAAAAAGAATTACGCTCCGGACTCTACATATATCTCATTAGAATCGAATTGAAATTTGACATTTTCGAAATTTCGTTAACCCGGACACAATTAGGGCCCCAGTTCGACCCTTGGGACCTCGACTTGAATAATGATTTTGGTCTCGATAGAAGCGGCCCGACAAGTAGAATCCATTTCAAAAAGAATTACGCTCCGGACTCTACATATATCTCATTAGAATCGAATTGAAATTTGACATTTTCGAAATTTCAGTAATCCGGACACAATTAGTGCCCCAGTTCGACCCTTGGGACCTCGACTTGAATAATAATTTTGGTTTCGATAGAAGCGGCCAGACTAGTAGCATCCATTTCAAAAAGAATTACGCTCCGGACTCTACATATATCTCATTAGAATCGAATTGAAATTTGACATTTTCGAAATTTCGGTAATCCGGACACAATTAGGGCCCCAGTTCGACCCTTGGGACCTCGACTTGAATAATGATTTTGGTCTCGATAGAAGAGGCCAGACTAGTAGAATCCATTTCAAAAAGAATTACGCTCCGGACTCTACATATATCTCATTAGAATCGAATTGAAATTTGACATTTTCGAAATTTCGGTAATCCGGACACAATTAGTGCCCCAGTTCGACCCTTGGGACCTCGACTTGAATAATGATTTTGGTCTCGATAGAAGCGGCCAGACTAGTAGAATCCATTTCAAAAAGAATTACGTTCCGGACTCTACATATATCTCATTAGAATCGAATTGAAATTTGACATTTTCGAAATTTCGTTAACCCGGACACAATTAGGGCCCCAGTTCGACCCTTGGGACCTCGACTTGAATAATGATTTTGGTCTCGATAGAAGCGGCAAGACTAGTAGAATCCATTTCAAAAAGAATTACGCTCCGGACTCTACATATATCTCATTAGAATCGAATTGAAATTTGACATTTTCGAAATTTCGGTAATCCGGACATAATTAGGGCACCAGTTCGACCCTTGGGACCTCGACTTGAATAATGATTTTGGTCTCGATAGAAGCGGCCAGACTAGTAGAATCCATTTCAAAAAGAATTACGCTCCGGACTCTACATATATATCTCATTAGAATCGAATTGAAATTTGACATTTTCGAAATTTCGGTAATCCGGACACAATTAGGGCCCCAGTTCGACCCTTGGGACCTCGACTTGAATAATGATTTTGGTCTCGATAGAAGCGGCAAGACTAGTAGAATCCATTTCAAAAAGAATTACGCTCCGGACTCTACATATATCTCATTAGAATCGAATTGAAATTTGACATTTTCGAAATTTCGGTAATCCGGACACAATTAGTGCCCCAGTTCGACCCTTGGGACCTCGACTTGAATCATGATTTTGGTCTCGATAGAAGCGGCCAGACTAGTAGAATCCATTTCAAAAAGAATTACGCTCCGGACTCTACATATATCTCATTAGAATCGAATTGAAATTTGACATTTTCGAAATTTCCGTGATCCGGACACAATTAGTGCCCCAGTTCGACCCTTGGGACCTCGACTTGAATCATGATTTTGGTCTCGATAGAAGCGGCCAGACTAGTTATATCCATTTCAAAAAGAATTACGCTCCGGACTCTACATATATCTCATTAGAATCGAATTGAAATTTGACATTTTCGAAATTTCGGCAATCCGGACACAATTAGGGCCCCAGTTCGACCCTTGGGACGTCGACTTGAATAATGATTTTGGTCTCGATAGAAGCGGCCAGACTAGTAATATCCATTTCAAAAAGAATTACGCTCCGGACTCTACATATATCTCATTAGAATCGAATTGAAATTTGACATTTTCGAAATTTCGGTAATCCGGACACAATTAGTGCCCCAGTTCGACCCTTGGGACCTCGACTTGAATAATGATTTTGGTCTCGATAGAAGCGGCCAGACTAGTGGAATCCATTTCAAAAAGAATTACGCTCCGGACTGTACATATATCTCATTAGAATCGAATTGAAATTTGACATTTTCGAAATTTCGGTAATCCGGACACAATTAGGGCCCCAGTTCGACCCTTGGGACCTCGACTTGAATAATGATTTTGGTCTCGATAGAAGCGGCCAGACTAGTAGAATCCATTTCAAAAAGAATTACGCTCCGGACTCTACATATATCTCATTAGAATCGAATTGAAATTTGACATTTTCGAAATTTCGGTAATCCGGACACAATTAGTGCCCCAGTTCGACCCTTGGGACCTCGACTTGAATAATGATTTTGGTCTCGATAGAAGCGGCCAGACTAGTAGAATCCATTTCAAAAAGAATTACGCTCCGGACTCTACATATATCTCATTAGAATCGAATTTAAATTTGACATTTTCGAAATTTCCGATATCCGGACATAATTAGGGCACCAGTTCGACCCTTGGGACCTCGACTTGAATAATGATTTTGGTCTCGATAGAAGCAGCCAGACTAGTAGAATCCATTTCAAAATGAATTACGCTCCGGACTCTACATATATCTCATTAGAATCGAATTGAAATTTGACATTTTCGAAATTTCGTTAACCCGGACACAATTAGGGCCCCAGTTCGACCCTTGGGACCCCGACTTGAATAATGATTTTGGTCTCGATAGAAGCGGCCAGACTAGTAGAATCCATTTCAAAAAGAATTACGCTCCGGACTCTACATATATCTCATTAGAATCGAATTGAAATTTGACATTTTCGAAATTTCGGTAATCCGGACACAATTAGTGCCCCAGTTCGACCCTTGGGACCTCGACTTGAATCATGATTTTGGTCTCGATAGAAGCGGCCAGACTAGTAGAATCCATTTCAAAAAGAATTACGCTCCGGACTCTACATATATCTCATTAGAATCGAATTGAAATTTGACATTTTCGAAATTTCCGTGATCCGGACACAATTAGGGCCCCAGTTCGACCCTTGGGACCTCGACTTGAATAATGATTTTGGTCTCGATTGAAGCTGTCAGACTAGTAGAATCCATTTCAAAAAGAATTACGCTCCGGATTCTACATATATCTCATTAGAATCGAATTGAAATTTGACATTTTCGAAATTTCGGTAATCCGGACACAATTAGGGCCCCAGTTCGACCCTTGGGACGTTGACTTGAATAATGATTTTGGTCTCGATAGAAGCGTCCAGACTAGTAATATCCATTTCAAAAAGAATTACGCTCCGGACTCTACATATATCTCATTAGAATCGAATTGAAATTTGACATTTTCGAAATTTCGGTAATCCGGACACAATTAGTGCCCCAGTTCGACCCTTGGGACCTCGACTTGAATAATGATTTTGGTCTCGATAGAAGCGGCCAGACTAGTGGAATCCATTTCAAAAAGAATTACGCTCCGGACTCTACATATATCTCATTAGAATCGAATTGAAATTTGACATTTTCGAAATTTCGTTAACCCGGACACAATTAGGGCCCCAGTTCGACCCTTGGGACCTCGACTTGAATAATGATTTTGGTCTCGATAGAAGCGGCCAGACTAGTAGAATCCATTTCAAAAAGAATTACGCTCCGGACTCTACATATATCTCATTAGAATCGAATTGAAATTTGACATTTTCGAAATTTCGGTAATCCGGACACAATTAGTGCCCCAGTTCGACCCTTGGAACCTCGACTTGAATCATGATTTTGGTTTCGATAGAAGCGGCCAGACTAGTAGAATCCATTTCAAAAAGAATTACGCTCCGGACTGTACATATATCTCATTAGAATCGAATTGAAATTTGACATTTTCGAAATTTTGGTAATCCGGACACAATTAGGGCCCCAGTTCGACCCTTGGGACCTCGACTTGAATAATGATTTTGGTCTCGATAGAAGCGGCCAGACTAGTAGAATCCATTTCAAAAAGAATTACGCTCCGGACTCTACATATATCTCATTAGAATCGAATTGAAATTTGACATTTTCGAAATTTCGGTAATCCGGACACAATTAGTGCCCCAGTTCGACCCTTGGGACCTCGACTTGAATAATGATTTTGGTCTCGATAGAAGCGGCCAGACTAGTAGAATCCATTTCAAAAAGAATTACGCTCCGGACTCTACATATATCTCATTAGAATCGAATTTAAATTTGACATTTTCGAAATTTCGGTAATCCGGACATAATTAGGGCACCAGTTCGACCCTTGGGACCTCGACTTGAATAATGATTTTGGTCTCGATAGAAGCAGCCAGACTAGTAGAATCCATTTCAAAATGAATTACGCTCCGGACTCTACATATATCTCATTAGAATCGAATTGAAATTTGACATTTTCGAAATTTCGTTAACCCGGACACAATTAGGGCCCCAGTTCGACCCTTGGGACCTCGACTTGAATAATGATTTTGGTCTCGATAGAAGCGGCCAGACTAGTAGAATCCATTTCAAAAAGAATTACGCTCCGGACTCTACATATATCTCATTAGAATCGAATTGAAATTTGACATTTTCGAAATTTCGGTAATCCGGACACAATTAGTGCCCCAGTTCGACCCTTGGGACCTCGACTTGAATCATGATTTTGGTCTCGATAGAAGCGGCCAGACTAGTAGAATCCATTTCAAAAAGAATTACGCTCCGGACTCTACATATATCTCATTAGAATCGAATTGAAATTTGACATTTTCGAAATTTCCGTGATCCGGACACAATTAGGGCCCCAGTTCGACCCTTGGGACCTCGACTTGAATAATGATTTTGGTCTCGATTGAAGCGGCCAGACTAGTAGAATCCATTTCAAAAAGAATTACGCTCCGGATTCTACATATATCTCATTGGAATCGAATTGAAATTTGACATTTTCGAAATTTCGGTAATCCGGACACAATTAGGGCCCCAGTTCGACCCTTGGGACGTCGACTTGAATAATGATTTTGGTCTCGATAGAAGCGGCCAGACTAGTAATATCCATTTCAAAAAGAATTACGCTCCGGACTCTACATATATCTCATTAGAATCGAATTGAAATTTGACATTTTCGAAATTTCGGTAATCCGGACACAATTAGTGCCCCAGTTCGACCCTTGGGACCTCGACTTGAATAATGATTTTGGTCTCGATAGAAGCGGCCAGACTAGTGGAATCCATTTCAAAAAGAATTACGCTCCGGACTCTACATATATCTCATTAGAATCGAATTGAAATTTGACATTTTCGAAATTTCCGATATCCGGACATAATTAGGGCACCAGTTCGACCCTTGGGACCTCGACTTGAATAATGATTTTGGTCTCGATAGAAGCGGCCAGACTAGTAGAATCCATTTCAAAATGAATTACGCTCCGGACTCTACATATATCTCATTAGAATCGAATTGAAATTTGACATTTTCGAAATTTCGTTAACCCGGACACAATTAGGGCCCCAGTTCGACCCTTGGGACCTCGACTTGAATAATGATTTTGGTCTCGATAGAAGCGGCCAGACTAGTAGAATCCATTTCAAAATGAATTACGCTCCGGACTCTACATATATCTCATTAGAATCGAATTGAAATTTGACATTTTCGAAATTTCGTTAACCCGGACACAATTAGGGCCCCAGTTCGACCCTTGGGACCTCGACTTGAATAATGATTTTGGTCTCGATAGAAGCGGCCAGACTAGTAGAATCCATTTCAAAAAGAATTACGCTCCGGACTCTACATATATCTCATTAGAATCGAATTGAAATTTGACATTTTCGAAATTTCCGTGATCCGGACACAATTAGTGCCCCAGTTCGACCCTTGGGACCTCGACTTGAATCATGATTTTGGTCTCGATAGAAGCGGCCAGACTAGTAATATCCATTTCAAAAAGAATTACGCTCCGGACTCTACATATATCTCATTAGAATCGAATTGAAATTTGACATTTTCGAAATTTCGGCAATCCGGACACAATTAGGGCCCCAGTTCGACCCTTGGGACGTCGACTTGAATAATGATTTTGGTCTCGATAGAAGCGGCCAGACTAGTAATATCCATTTCAAAAAGAATTACGCTCCGGACTCTACATATATCTCATTAGAATCGAATTGAAATTTGACATTTTCGAAATTTCGGTAATCCGGACACAATTAGTGCCCCAGTTCGACCCTTGGGACCTCGACTTGAATAATGATTTTGGGTACGTGGACATATTAGCATGCGACACAATAGCAAGCGACATTTGAGCATGCGACACTTGAGCATAGCGACTTTTGGTCATGGCGACTCGTGGGCATGTAGACATATCAGCACAGGGACATATTAACATGACGACATATTAGCATGGGGACACATAAGTATAGGGACACACGAGCATGGATACACGTGAGCATAGGGACACGTCAACATGGTGACAATTTAATAAGTGCCACTTGAGCATGGTGACACATGAGCATGCGATACATGAGCCTTGACGACACATGAGCATGGGTACACAAGAGCATGGGCACACATGCGCATATGGACACATGGGCATGGGGACATAAGAGTAAATGTGCACATGAGCATGGGGTCATGTACGCATGCGACACTTGAGCATGCGACACGTCTACATGCAGACACTTGAGCATGCGACACGTGGATATGCAGACACTTGAGCATGCGACACTTGGGCAAGCGACATTTGGGCATGCGATACTTGAGCATGCGACACTTGAGCATGTGACATTTGAGCATGCGACACTTGAGCATGAGACACTTGAGCATGCGACACTTGAGCATGCGACATTTGAGCATGTGGGCATGCTACACTTGAGCATGCGACACTTGGGCATGCGACACTTGGGCATGCGACACTTGAGCATGCGACACTTGAGCATGCGACACTTGAGCATGCGACACTTGAGCATGCGACACTTGCGTGTCTTAAGCGACTTTTGAGCATGCGACACTTGAGCATGTGACCGTATAGATTTGTCTGAAAAGCTCCAAATATCACGGTAAAGCGATAAAGGTTGTCATTGCTCCACATATATTGGAATCGTTTACACGACACGGGGCTTGTTATATTATTTTAGTTTTACGTGCCGTGGGTGGGTAGGGGGGACATTAGGGTTGGAGGTGGGTTAGGGTTATGATTAGGGTTAGGGTTAGCTTAGGGTTAGGATTAGGGTTAGGTTAGGTTAGGGTTATGATTAGGGTCCATGTTGGAATTAAGGTTTCCCAAGATTAGGGTTGGGGGGATGGATATTAGGGTTGGTTAGGGTTAGAGTCAAGGTATCCCAAGATTAGGGTTGGGGGTGATGAGTATTAGGGTTGGGAGGGGGATATTAGGGTTGTTTAGGGTTAGGGTTAGGGTTAAGGTATCCCAACATTAGGGTTGGGGGTGATGAGTATTGAGTATTATGGGTTGGGAGGGGGGATATTAGGGTTGGTTAGGGTTAGGGTTAAGGTGTTAAGGTATCCCAAGATTAGGGTTAGAGTTAGGGTTAGGATTAGGCTTTGCGTTAGGGTTACGGTATCCCAAGAATAGGGTTGAGGTGATGGGTATCAAAGTTGGGAGGGGGGATATTAGGGTTAGAGGAGGGGAGATATATCATTTTAGGACTGGTATAAATCCATGATTTTGACGCTAGTTAACTACACACTAAGAAATGACAAATGCTCAAGTGTCGCATGCTCAAATGTCGCATGCTCAAGTGTCGCATGCTCAAGTGTCGCATGCTCAAGTGTCGCATGCTCAAGTGTCGCATGCTCAAGTGTCGCATGCTCAAGTGTCTCATGCTCAAGTGTCTCATGCTCAAGTGTCGCATGCTCAAGTGTCGCATGCTCAAGTGTCGCATGCTCAAGTGTCGCATGCTCAAGTGTCGCATCCGCAAGTGTCCCCATGCTCATTTGTCACCATGCTAACATGTCACCATGCTCATATATCACCATGCACAAGTGTCAACATGCTGAAGTGTCCCAATGGTTATGTGCCCCCATGCTCACTTGGTACCATGCCCATGTGTAACCATGTTGATTAGTCCCCATGCTAATGTGTAACCATGCTCAAGTGTCGCATGCTAATATGTTTCCATGCCCATGTGTCCCCTTGCTCATGTTTCACCATGCTGATATGTCCCCATGCGCATGTGTCCCCATGCTCATGTGTCCCTATGCTCATGTGTTACCATGCTAATGTGTCCTCATGCTATAGCGTCGCATGCTAAACTGTCGTTTTTCATTGTGTCGCATGCTCATATGTCGGGCAACCATGATTTTGGTCTCGATAGAAGCGGCCAGACTAGTGGAATCCATTTCAAAAAGAATTACGCTCCGGACTCTACATATATCTCATTAGAATCGAATTGAAATTTGACATTTTCGAAATTTCGGTAATCCGGACACAATTAGGGCCCCAGTTCGACCCTTGGGACCTCGACTTGAATAATGATTTTGGTTTCGATAGAAGCGGCCAAACTAGTAGAATCCATTTCAAAAAGAATTACGCTCCGGACTCTACATATATCTCATTAGAATCGAATTGAAATTTGACATTTTCGAAATTTCGGTAATCCGGACACAATTAGTGCCCCAGTTCGACCCTTGGGACCTCGACTTGAACAATGATTTTGGTCTCGATAGAAGCGGCCAGACTAGTAGAATCCATTTCAAAAAGAATTACGCTCCGGACTCTACATATATCTCATTAGAATCGAATTTAAATTTGACATTTTCGAAATTTCCGATATCCGGACATAATTAGGGCACCAGTTCGACCCTTGGGACCTCGACTTGAATAATGATTTTGGTCTCGATAGAAGCAGCGAGACTAGTAGAATCCATTTCAAAATGAATTACGCTCCGGACTCTACATATATCTCATTAGAATCGAATTGAAATTTGACATTTTCGAAATTTCGTTAACCCGGACACAATTAGGGCCCCAGTTCGACCCTTGGGACCTCGACTTGAATAATGATTTTGGTCTCGATAGAAGCGGCCAGACTAGTAGAATCCATTTCAAAAAGAATTACGCTCCGGACTCTACATATATCTCATTAGAATCGAATTGAAATTTGACATTTTCGAAATTTCGGTAATCCGGACACAATTAGTGCCCCAGTTCGACCCTTGGGACCTCGACTTGAATCATGATTTTGGTCTCGATAGAAGCGGCCAGACTAGTAGAATCCATTTCAAAAAGAGTTACGCTCCGGACTCTACATATATCTCATTAGAATCGAATTGAAATTTGACATTTTCGAAATTTCCGTGATCCGGACACAATTAGGGCCCCAGTTCGACCCTTGGGACCTCGACTTGAATAATGATTTTGGTCTCGATTGAAGCTGTCAGACTAGTAGAATCCATTTCAAAAAGAATTACGCTCCGGATTCTACATATATCTCATTAGAATCGAATTGAAATTTGACATTTTCGAAATTTCGGTAATCCGGACACAATTAGGGCCCCAGTTCGACCCTTGGGACGTCGACTTGAATAATGATTTTGGTCTCGATAGAAGCGGCCAGACTAGTAATATCCATTTCAAAAAGAATTACGCTCCGGACTCTACATATATCTCATTAGAATCGAATTGAAATTTGACATTTTCGAAATTTCGGTAATCCGGACACAATTAGTGCCCCAGTTCGACCCTTGGGACCTCGACTTGAATAATGATTTTGGTCTCGATAGAAGCGGCCAGACTAGTGGAATCCATTTCAAAAAGAATTACGCTCCGGACTCTACATATATCTCATTAGAATCGAATTGAAATTTGACATTTTCGAAATTTCGGTAATCCGGACACAATTAGTGCCCCAGTTCGACCCTTGGGACCTCGACTTGAATAATGATTTTGGTCTCGATAGAAGCGGCCAGACTAGTAGAATCCATTTCAAAAAGAATTACGCTCCGGACTCTACATATATCTCATTAGAATCGAATTTAAATTTGACATTTTCGAAATTTCCGATATCCGGACATAATTAGGGCACCAGTTCGACCCTTGGGACCTCGACTTGAATAATGATTTTGGTCTCGATAGAAGCAGCCAGACTAGTAGAATCCATTTCAAAATGAATTACGCTCCGGACTCTACATATATCTCATTAGAATCGAATTGAAATTTGACATTTTCGAAATTTCGTTAACCCGGACACAATTAGGGCCCCAGTTCGACCCTTGGGACCTCGACTTGAATAATGATTTTGGTCTCGATAGAAGCGGCCAGACTAGTAGAAGCCATTTCAAAAAGAATTACGCTCCGGACTCTACATATATCTCATTAGAATCGAATTGAAATTTGACATTTTCGAAATTTCGGTAATCCGGACACAATTAGTGCCCCAGTTCGACCCTTGGGACCTCGACTTGAATAATGATTTTGGTCTCGATAGAAGCGGCCAGACTAGTAGAATCCATTTCAAAAAGAATTACGCTCCGGACTCTACATATATCTCATTAGAATCGAATTTAAATTTGACATTTTCGAAATTTCCGATATCCGGACATAATTAGGGCACCAGTTCGACCCTTGGGACCTCGACTTGAATAATGATTTTGGTCTCGATAGAAGCAGCCAGACTAGTAGAATCCATTTCAAAATGAATTACGCTCCGGACTCTACATATATCTCATTAGAATCGAATTGAAATTTGACATTTTCGAAATTTCGTTAACCCGGACACAATTAGGGCCCCAGTTCGACCCTTGGGACCTCGACTTGAATAATGATTTTGGTCTCGATAGAAGCGGCCAGACTAGTAGAATCCATTTCAAAAAGAATTACGCTCCGGACTCTACATATATCTCATTAGAATCGAATTGAAATTTGACATTTTCGAAATTTCGGTAATCCGGACACAATTAGTGCCCCAGTTCGACCCTTGGGACCTCGACTTGAATCATGATTTTGGTCTCGATAGAAGCGGCCAGACTAGTAGAATCCATTTCAAAAAGAATTACGCTCCGGACTCTACATATATCTCATTAGAATCGAATTGAAATTTGACATTTTCGAAATTTCCGTGATCCGGACACAATTAGGGCCCCAGTTCGACCCTTGGGACCTCGACTTGAATAATGATTTTGGTCTCGATTGAAGCTGTCAGACTAGTAGAATCCATTTCAAAAAGAATTACGCTCCGGATTCTACATATATCTCATTAGAATCGAATTGAAATTTGACATTTTCGAAATTTCGGTAATCCGGACACAATTAGGGCCCCAGTTCGACCCTTGGGACGTTGACTTGAATAATGATTTTGGTCTCGATAGAAGCGGCCAGACTAGTAATATCCATTTCAAAAAGAATTACGCTCCGGACTCTACATATATCTCATTAGAATCGAATTGAAATTTGACATTTTCGAAATTTCGGTAATCCGGACACAATTAGGGCCCCAGTTCGACCCTTGGGACCTCGACTTGAATAATGATTTTGGTTTCGATAGAAGCGGCCAAACTAGTAGAATCCATTTCAAAAAGAATTACGCTCCGGACTCTACATATATCTCATTAGAATCGAATTGAAATTTGACATTTTCGAAATTTCGGTAATCCGGACACAATTAGTGCCCCAGTTCGACCCTTGGGACCTCGACTTGAACAATGATTTTGGTCTCGATAGAAGCGGCCAGACTAGTAGAATCCATTTCAAAAAGAATTACGCTCCGGACTCTACATATATCTCATTAGAATCGAATTTAAATTTGACATTTTCGAAATTTCCGATATCCGGACATAATTAGGGCACCAGTTCGACCCTTGGGACCTCGACTTGAATAATGATTTTGGTCTCGATAGAAGCAGCCAGACTAGTAGAATCCATTTCAAAATGAATTACGCTCCGGACTCTACATATATCTCATTAGAATCGAATTGAAATTTGACATTTTCGAAATTTCGTTAACCCGGACACAATTAGGGCCCCAGTTCGACCCTTGGGACCTCGACTTGAATAATGATTTTGGTCTCGATAGAAGCGGCCAGACTAGTAGAATCCATTTCAAAAAGAATTACGCTCCGGACTCTACATATATCTCATTAGAATCGAATTGAAATTTGACATTTTCGAAATTTCGGTAATCCGGACACAATTAGTGCCCCAGTTCGACCCTTGGGACCTCGACTTGAATCATGATTTTGGTCTCGATAGAAGCGGCCAGACTAGTAGAATCCATTTCAAAAAGAGTTACGCTCCGGACTCTACATATATCTCATTAGAATCGAATTGAAATTTGACATTTTCGAAATTTCCGTGATCCGGACACAATTAGGGCCCCAGTTCGACCCTTGGGACCTCGACTTGAATAATGATTTTGGTCTCGATTGAAGCTGTCAGACTAGTAGAATCCATTTCAAAAAGAATTACGCTCCGGATTCTACATATATCTCATTAGAATCGAATTGAAATTTGACATTTTCGAAATTTCGGTAATCCGGACACAATTAGGGCCCCAGTTCGACCCTTGGGACGTCGACTTGAATAATGATTTTGGTCTCGATAGAAGCGGCCAGACTAGTAATATCCATTTCAAAAAGAATTACGCTCCGGACTCTACATATATCTCATTAGAATCGAATTGAAATTTGACATTTTCGAAATTTCGGTAATCCGGACACAATTAGTGCCCCAGTTCGACCCTTGGGACCTCGACTTGAATAATGATTTTGGTCTCGATAGAAGCGGCCAGACTAGTGGAATCCATTTCAAAAAGAATTACGCTCCGGACTCTACATATATCTCATTAGAATCGAATTGAAATTTGACATTTTCGAAATTTCGGTAATCCGGACACAATTAGTGCCCCAGTTCGACCCTTGGGACCTCGACTTGAATAATGATTTTGGTCTCGATAGAAGCGGCCAGACTAGTAGAATCCATTTCAAAAAGAATTACGCTCCGGACTCTACATATATCTCATTAGAATCGAATTTAAATTTGACATTTTCGAAATTTCCGTGATCCGGACACAATTAGGGCCCCAGTTCGACCCTTGGGACCTCGACTTGAATAATGATTTTGGTCTCGATTGAAGCTGTCAGACTAGTAGAATCCATTTCAAAAAGAATTACGCTCCGGACTCTACATATATCTCATTAGAATCGAATTGAAATTTGACATTTTCGAAATTTCGTTAACCCGGACACAATTAGGGCCCCAGTTCGACCCTTGGGACCTCGACTTGAATAATGATTTTGGTCTCGATAGAAGCGGCCAGACTAGTAGAATCCATTTCAAAAAGAATTACGCTCCGGACTCTACATATATCTCATTAGAATCGAATTGAAATTTGACATTTTCGAAATTTCCGTGATCCGGACACAATTAGTGCCCCAGTTCGACCCTTGGGACCTCGACTTGAATCATGATTTTGGTCTCGATAGAAGCGGCCAGACTAGTAATATCCATTTCAAAAAGAATTACGCTCCGGACTCTACATATATCTCATTAGAATCGAATTGAAATTTGACATTTTCGAAATTTCGGCAATCCGGACACAATTAGGGCCCCAGTTCGACCCTTGGGACGTCGACTTGAATAATGATTTTGGTCTCGATAGAAGCGGCCAGACTAGTAATATCCATTTCAAAAAGAATTACGCTCCGGACTCTACATATATCTCATTAGAATCGAATTGAAATTTGACATTTTCGAAATTTCGGTAATCCGGACACAATTAGTGCCCCAGTTCGACCCTTGGGACCTCGACTTGAATAATGATTTTGGTCTCGATAGAAGCGGCCAGACTAGTGGAATCCATTTCAAAAAGAATTACGCTCCGGACTCTACATATATCTCATTAGAATCGAATTGAAATTTGACATTTTCGAAATTTCGGTAATCCGGACACAATTAGGGCCCCAGTTCGACCCTTGGGACCTCGACTTGAATAATGATTTGGTTTCGATAGAAGCGGCCAAACTAGTAGAATCCATTTCAAAAAGAATTACGCTCCGGACTCTACATATATCTCATTAGAATCGAATTGAAATTTGACATTTTCGAAATTTCGGTAATCCGGACACAATTAGGGCCCCAGTTCGACCCTTGGGACCTCGACTTGAATAATGATTTTGGTTTCGATAGAAGCGGCCAAACTAGTAGAATCCATTTCAAAAAGAATTACGCTCCGGACTCTACATATATCTCATTAGAATCGAATTGAAATTTGACATTTTCGAAATTTCGGTAATCCGGACACAATTAGTGCCCCAGTTCGACCCTTGGGACCTCGACTTGAACAATGATTTTGGTCTCGATAGAAGCGGCCAGACTAGTAGAATCCATTTCAAAAAGAATTACGCTCCGGACTCTACATATATCTCATTAGAATCGAATTTAAATTTGACATTTTCGAAATTTCCGATATCCGGACATAATTAGGGCACCAGTTCGACCCTTGGGACCTCGACTTGAATAATGATTTTGGTCTCGATAGAAGCAGCCAGACTAGTAGAATCCATTTCAAAATGAATTACGCTCCGGACTCTACATATATCTCATTAGAATCGAATTGAAATTTGACATTTTCGAAATTTCGTTAACCCGGACACAATTAGGGCCCCAGTTCGACCCTTGGGACCTCGACTTGAATAATGATTTTGGTCTCGATAGAAGCGGCCAGACTAGTAGAATCCATTTCAAAAAGAATTACGCTCCGGACTCTACATATATCTCATTAGAATCGAATTGAAATTTGACATTTTCGAAATTTCGGTAATCCGGACACAATTAGTGCCCCAGTTCGACCCTTGGGACCTCGACTTGAATCATGATTTTGGTCTCGATAGAAGCGGCCAGACTAGTAGAATCCATTTCAAAAAGAGTTACGCTCCGGACTCTACATATATCTCATTAGAATCGAATTGAAATTTGACATTTTCGAAATTTCCGTGATCCGGACACAATTAGGGCCCCAGTTCGACCCTTGGGACCTCGACTTGAATAATGATTTTGGTCTCGATTGAAGCTGTCAGACTAGTAGAATCCATTTCAAAAAGAATTACGCTCCGGATTCTACATATATCTCATTAGAATCGAATTGAAATTTGACATTTTCGAAATTTCGGTAATCCGGACACAATTAGGGCCCCAGTTCGACCCTTGGGACGTCGACTTGAATAATGATTTTGGTCTCGATAGAAGCGGCCAGACTAGTAATATCCATTTCAAAAAGAATTACGCTCCGGACTCTACATATATCTCATTAGAATCGAATTGAAATTTGACATTTTCGAAATTTCGGTAATCCGGACACAATTAGTGCCCCAGTTCGACCCTTGGGACCTCGACTTGAATAATGATTTTGGTCTCGATAGAAGCGGCCAGACTAGTGGAATCCATTTCAAAAAGAATTACGCTCCGGACTCTACATATATCTCATTAGAATCGAATTGAAATTTGACATTTTCGAAATTTCGGTAATCCGGACACAATTAGTGCCCCAGTTCGACCCTTGGGACCTCGACTTGAATAATGATTTTGGTCTCGATAGAAGCGGCCAGACTAGTAGAATCCATTTCAAAAAGAATTACGCTCCGGACTCTACATATATCTCATTAGAATCGAATTTAAATTTGACATTTTCGAAATTTCCGTGATCCGGACACAATTAGGGCCCCAGTTCGACCCTTGGGACCTCGACTTGAATAATGATTTTGGTCTCGATTGAAGCTGTCAGACTAGTAGAATCCATTTCAAAAAGAATTACGCTCCGGACTCTACATATATCTCATTAGAATCGAATTGAAATTTGACATTTTCGAAATTTCGTTAACCCGGACACAATTAGGGCCCCAGTTCGACCCTTGGGACCTCGACTTGAATAATGATTTTGGTCTCGATAGAAGCGGCCAGACTAGTAGAATCCATTTCAAAAAGAATTACGCTCCGGACTCTACATATATCTCATTAGAATCGAATTGAAATTTGACATTTTCGAAATTTCCGTGATCCGGACACAATTAGTGCCCCAGTTCGACCCTTGGGACCTCGACTTGAATCATGATTTTGGTCTCGATAGAAGCGGCCAGACTAGTAATATCCATTTCAAAAAGAATTACGCTCCGGACTCTACATATATCTCATTAGAATCGAATTGAAATTTGACATTTTCGAAATTTCGGCAATCCGGACACAATTAGGGCCCCAGTTCGACCCTTGGGACGTCAACTTGAATAATGATTTTGGTCTCGATAGAAGCGGCCAGACTAGTAATATCCATTTCAAAAAGAATTACGCTCCGGACTCTACATATATCTCATTAGAATCGAATTGAAATTTGACATTTTCGAAATTTCGGTAATCCGGACACAATTAGTGCCCCAGTTCGACCCTTGGGACCTCGACTTGAATAATGATTTTGGTCTCGATAGAAGCGGCCAGACTAGTGGAATCCATTTCAAAAAGAATTACGCTCCGGACTCTACATATATCTCATTAGAATCGAATTGAAATTTGACATTTTCGAAATTTCGGTAATCCGGACACAATTAGGGCCCCAGTTCGACCCTTGGGACCTCGACTTGAATAATGATTTGGTTTCGATAGAAGCGGCCAAACTAGTAGAATCCATTTCAAAAAGAATTACGCTCCGGACTCTACATATATCTCATTAGAATCGAATTGAAATTTGACATTTTCGAAATTTCGGTAATCCGGACACAATTAGTGCCCCAGTTCGACCCTTGGGACCTCGACTTGAACAATGATTTTGGTCTCGATAGAAGCGGCCAGACTAGTAGAATCCATTTCAAAAAGAATTACGCTCCGGACTCTACATATATCTCATTAGAATCGAATTTAAATTTGACATTTTCGAAATTTCCGATATCCGGACATAATTAGGGCACCAGTTCGACCCTTGGGACCTCGACTTGAATAATGATTTTGGTCTCGATAGAAGCAGCCAGACTAGTAGAATCCATTTCAAAATGAATTACGCTCCGGACTCTACATATATCTCATTAGAATCGAATTGAAATTTGACATTTTCGAAATTTCGTTAACCCGGACACAATTAGGGCCCCAGTTCGACCCTTGGGACCTCGACTTGAATAATGATTTTGGTCTCGATAGAAGCGGCCAGACTAGTAGAATCCATTTCAAAAAGAATTACGCTCCGGACTCTACATATATCTCATTAGAATCGAATTGAAATTTGACATTTTCGAAATTTCGGTAATCCGGACACAATTAGTGCCCAAGTTCGACCCTTGGGACCTCGACTTGAATCATGATTTTGGTCTCGATAGAAGCGGCCAGACTAGTAGAATCCATTTCAAAAAGAGTTACGCTCCGGACTCTACATATATCTCATTAGAATCGAATTGAAATTTGACATTTTCGAAATTTCCGTGATCCGGACACAATTAGGGCCCCAGTTCGACCCTTGGGACCTCGACTTGAATAATGATTTTGGTCTCGATTGAAGCTGTCAGACTAGTAGAATCCATTTCAAAAAGAATTACGCTCCGGATTTTACATATATCTCATTAGAATCGAATTGAAATTTGACATTTTCGAAATTTCGGTAATCCGGACACAATTAGGGCCCCAGTTCGACCCTTGGGACGTCGACTTGAATAATGATTTTGGTCTCGATAGAAGCGGCCAGACTAGTAATATCCATTTCAAAAAGAATTACGCTCCGGACTCTACATATATCTCATTAGAATCGAATTGAAATTTGACATTTTCGAAATTTCGGTAATCCGGACACAATTAGTGCCCCAGTTCGACCCTTGGGACCTCGACTTGAATAATGATTTTGGTCTCGATAGAAGCGGCCAGACTAGTGGAATCCATTTCAAAAAGAATTACGCTCCGGACTCTACATATATCTCATTAGAATCGAATTGAAATTTGACATTTTCGAAATTTCGGTAATCCGGACACAATTAGTGCCCCAGTTCGACCCTTGGGACCTCGACTTGAATAATGATTTTGGTCTCGATAGAAGCGGCCGGACTAGTAGAATCCATTTCAAAAAGAATTACGCTCCGGACTCTACATATATCTCATTAGAATCGAATTTAAATTTGACATTTTCGAAATTTCCGATATCCGGACATAATTAGGGCACCAGTTCGACCCTTGGGACCTCGACTTGAATAATGATTTTGGTCTCGATAGAAGCAGCCAGACTAGTAGAATCCATTTCAAAATGAATTACGCTCCGGACTCTACATATATCTCATTAGAATCGAATTGAAATTTGACATTTTCGAAATTTCGTTAACCCGGACACAATTAGGGCCCCAGTTCGACCCTTGGGACCTCGACTTGAATAATGATTTTGGTCTCGATAGAAGCGGCCAGACTAGTAGAATCCATTTCAAAA
The DNA here is from genome assembly GCF_051294905.1 of Botryllus schlosseri. Taxonomy (NCBI): domain Eukaryota; kingdom Metazoa; phylum Chordata; class Ascidiacea; order Stolidobranchia; family Styelidae; genus Botryllus; species Botryllus schlosseri. The sequence continues at coordinate 16,475,116 of NC_137245.1, read as the reverse complement.
AGAATTACGCTCCGGACTCTACATATATCTCATTAGAATCGAATTGAAATTTGACATTTTCGAAATTTCGGTAATCCGGACACAATTAGTGCCCCAGTTCGACCCTTGGGACCTCGACTTGAATAATGATTTTGGTCTCGATAGAAGCGGCCAGACTAGTAGAATCCATTTCAAAAAGAATTACGCTCCGGACTCTACATATATCTCATTAGAATCGAATTTAAATTTGACATTTTCGAAATTTCCGATATCCGGACATAATTAGGGCACCAGTTCGACCCTTGGGACCTCGACTTGAATAATGATTTTGGTCTCGATAGAAGCAGCCAGACTAGTAGAATCCATTTCAAAATGAATTACGCTCCGGACTCTACATATATCTCATTAGAATCGAATTGAAATTTGACATTTTCGAAATTTCGTTAACCCGGACACAATTAGGGCCCCAGTTCGACCCTTGGGACCTCGACTTGAATAATGATTTTGGTCTCGATAGAAGCGGCCAGACTAGTAGAATCCATTTCAAAAAGAATTACGCTCCGGACTCTACATATATCTCATTAGAATCGAATTGAAATTTGACATTTTCGAAATTTCGGTAATCCGGACACAATTAGTGCCCCAGTTCGACCCTTGGGACCTCGACTTGAATCATGATTTTGGTCTCGATAGAAGCGGCCAGACTAGTAGAATCCATTTCAAAAAGAATTACGCTCCGGACTCTACATATATCTCATTAGAATCGAATTGAAATTTGACATTTTCGAAATTTCCGTGATCCGGACACAATTAGGGCCCCAGTTCGACCCTTGGGACCTCGACTTGAATAATGATTTTGGTCTCGATTGAAGCTGTCAGACTAGTAGAATCCATTTCAAAAAGAATTACGCTCCGGATTCTACATATATCTCATTAGAATCGAATTGAAATTTGACATTTTCGAAATTTCGGTAATCCGGACACAATTAGTGCCCCAGTTCGACCCTTGGGACCTCGACTTGAATAATGATTTTGGTCTCGATAGAAGCGGCCAGACTAGTAGAATCCATTTCAAAAAGAATTACGCTCCGGACTCTACATATATCTCATTAGAATCGAATTTAAATTTGACATTTTCGAAATTTCCGATATCCGGACATAATTAGGGCACCAGTTCGACCCTTGGGACCTCGACTTGAATAATGATTTTGGTCTCGATAGAAGCAGCCAGACTAGTAGAATCCATTTCAAAATGAATTACGCTCCGGACTCTACATATATCTCATTAGAATCGAATTGAAATTTGACATTTTCGAAATTTCGTTAACCCGGACACAATTAGGGCCCCAGTTCGACCCTTGGGACCTCGACTTGAATAATGATTTTGGTCTCGATAGAAGCGGCCAGACTAGTAGAATCCATTTCAAAAAGAATTACGCTCCGGACTCTACATATATCTCATTAGAATCGAATTGAAATTTGACATTTTCGAAATTTCCGTGATCCGGACACAATTAGTGCCCCAGTTCGACCCTTGGGACCTCGACTTGAATCATGATTTTGGTCTCGATAGAAGCGGCCAGACTAGTAATATCCATTTCAAAAAGAATTACGCTCCGGACTCTACATATATCTCATTAGAATCGAATTGAAATTTGACATTTTCGAAATTTCGGCAATCCGGACACAATTAGGGCCCCAGTTCGACCCTTGGGACGTCGACTTGAATAATGATTTTGGTCTCGATAGAAGCGGCCAGACTAGTAATATCCATTTCAAAAAGAATTACGCTCCGGACTCTACATATATCTCATTAGAATCGAATTGAAATTTGACATTTTCGAAATTTCGGTAATCCGGACACAATTAGTGCCCCAGTTCGACCCTTGGGACCTCGACTTGAATAATGATTTTGGTCTCGATAGAAGCGGCCAGACTAGTGGAATCCATTTCAAAAAGAATTACGCTCCGGACTCTACATATATCTCATTAGAATCGAATTGAAATTTGACATTTTCGAAATTTCGGTAATCCGGACACAATTAGGGCCCCAGTTCGACCCTTGGGACCTCGACTTGAATAATGATTTTGGTTTCGATAGAAGCGGCCAAACTAGTAGAATCCATTTCAAAAAGAATTACGCTCCGGACTCTACATATATCTCATTAGAATCGAATTGAAATTTGACATTTTCGAAATTTCGGTAATCCGGACACAATTAGTGCCCCAGTTCGACCCTTGGGACCTCGACTTGAACAATGATTTTGGTCTCGATAGAAGCGGCCAGACTAGTAGAATCCATTTCAAAAAGAATTACGCTCCGGACTCTACATATATCTCATTAGAATCGAATTTAAATTTGACATTTTCGAAATTTCCGATATCCGGACATAATTAGGGCACCAGTTCGACCCTTGGGACCTCGACTTGAATAATGATTTTGGTCTCGATAGAAGCAGCCAGACTAGTAGAATCTATTTCAAAATGAATTACGCTCCGGACTCTACATATATCTCATTAGAATCGAATTGAAATTTGACATTTTCGAAATTTCGTTAACCCGGACACAATTAGGGCCCCAGTTCGACCCTTGGGACCTCGACTTGAATAATGATTTTGGTCTCGATAGAAGCGGCCAGACTAGTAGAATCCATTTCAAAAAGAATTACGCTCCGGACTCTACATATATCTCATTAGAATCGAATTGAAATTTGACATTTTCGAAATTTCGGTAATCCGGACACAATTAGTGCCCCAGTTCGACCCTTGGGACCTCGACTTGAATCATGATTTTGGTCTCGATAGAAGCGGCCAGACTAGTAGAATCCATTTCAAAAAGAGTTACGCTCCGGACTCTACATATATCTCATTAGAATCGAATTGAAATTTGACATTTTCGAAATTTCCGTGATCCGGACACAATTAGGGCCCCAGTTCGACCCTTGGGACCTCGACTTGAATAATGATTTTGGTCTCGATTGAAGCTGTCAGACTAGTAGAATCCATTTCAAAAAGAATTACGCTCCGGATTCTACATATATCTCATTAGAATCGAATTGAAATTTGACATTTTCGAAATTTCGGTAATCCGGACACAATTAGGGCCCCAGTTCGACCCTTGGGACGTCGACTTGAATAATGATTTTGGTCTCGATAGAAGCGGCCAGACTGGTAATATCCATTTCAAAAAGAATTACGCTCCGGACTCTACATATATCTCATTAGAATCGAATTGAAATTTGACATTTTCGAAATTTCGGTAATCCGGACACAATTAGTGCCCCAGTTCGACCCTTGGGACCTCGACTTGAATAATGATTTTGGTCTCGATAGAAGCGGCCAGACTAGTGGAATCCATTTCAAAAAGAATTACGCTCCGGACTCTACATATATCTCATTAGAATCGAATTGAAATTTGACATTTTCGAAATTTCGGTAATCCGGACACAATTAGTGCCCCAGTTCGACCCTTGGGACCTCGACTTGAATAATGATTTTGGTCTCGATAGAAGCGGCCAGACTAGTAGAATCCATTTCAAAAAGAATTACGCTCCGGACTCTACATATATCTCATTAGAATCGAATTTAAATTTGACATTTTCGAAATTTCCGATATCCGGACATAATTAGGGCACCAGTTCGACCCTTGGGACCTCGACTTGAATAATGATTTTGGTCTCGATAGAAGCAGCCAGACTAGTAGAATCCATTTCAAAATGAATTACGCTCCGGACTCTACATATATCTCATTAGAATCGAATTGAAATTTGACATTTTCGAAATTTCGTTAACCCGGACACAATTAGGGCCCCAGTTCGACCCTTGGGACCTCGACTTGAATAATGATTTTGGTCTCGATAGAAGCGGCCAGACTAGTAGAATCCATTTCAAAAAGAATTACGCTCCGGACTCTACATATATCTCATTAGAATCGAATTGAAATTTGACATTTTCGAAATTTCGGTAATCCGGACACAATTAGTGCCCCAGTTCGACCCTTGGGACCTCGACTTGAATAATGATTTTGGTCTCGATAGAAGCGGCCAGACTAGTAGAATCCATTTCAAAAAGAATTACGCTCCGGACTCTACATATATCTCATTAGAATCGAATTTAAATTTGACATTTTCGAAATTTCCGATATCCGGACATAATTAGGGCACCAGTTCGACCCTTGGGACCTCGACTTGAATAATGATTTTGGTCTCGATAGAAGCAGCCAGACTAGTAGAATCCATTTCAAAATGAATTACGCTCCGGACTTTACATATATCTCATTAGAATCGAATTGAAATTTGACATTTTCGAAATTTCGTTAACCCGGACACAATTAGGGCCCCAGTTCGACCCTTGGGACCTCGACTTGAATAATGATTTTGGTCTCGATAGAAGCGGCCAGACTAGTAGAATCCATTTCAAAAAGAATTACGCTCCGGACTCTACATATATCTCATTAGAATCGAATTTAAATTTGACATTTTCGAAATTTCCGATATCCGGACATAATTAGGGCACCAGTTCGACCCTTGGGACCTCGACTTGAATAATGATTTTGGTCTCGATAGAAGCAGCCAGACTAGTAGAATCCATTTCAAAATGAATTACGCTCCGGACTCTACATATATCTCATTAGAATCGAATTGAAATTTGACATTTTCGAAATTTCGTTAACCCGGACACAATTAGGGCCCCAGTTCGACCCTTGGGACCTCGACTTGAATAATGATTTTGGTCTCGATACAAGCGGCCAGACTAGTAGAATCCATTTCAAAAAGAATTACGCTCCGGACTCTACATATATCTCATTAGAATCGAATTGAAATTTGACATTTTCGAAATTTCGGTAATCCGGACACAATTAGTGCCCCAGTTCGACCCTTGGGACCTCGACTTGAATCATGATTTTGGTCTCGATAGAAGCGGCCAGACTAGTAGAATCCATTTCAAAAAGAGTTACGCTCCGGACTCTACATATATCTCATTAGAATCGAATTGAAATTTGACATTTTCGAAATTTCCGTGATCCGGACACAATTAGGGCCCCAGTTCGACCCTTGGGACCTCGACTTGAATAATGATTTTGGTCTCGATTGAAGCTGTCAGACTAGTAGAATCCATTTCAAAAAGAATTACGCTCCGGATTCTACATATATCTCATTAGAATCGAATTGAAATTTGACATTTTCGAAATTTCGGTAATCCGGACACAATTAGGGCCCCAGTTCGACCCTTGGGACGTCGACTTGAATAATGATTTTGGTCTCGATAGAAGCGGCCAGACTGGTAATATCCATTTCAAAAAGAATTACGCTCCGGACTCTACATATATCTCATTAGAATCGAATTGAAATTTGACATTTTCGAAATTTCGGTAATCCGGACACAATTAGTGCCCCAGTTCGACCCTTGGGACCTCGACTTGAATAATGATTTTGGTCTCGATAGAAGCGGCCAGACTAGTGGAATCCATTTCAAAAAGAATTACGCTCCGGACTCTACATATATCTCATTAGAATCGAATTGAAATTTGACATTTTCGAAATTTCGGTAATCCGGACACAATTAGTGCCCCAGTTCGACCCTTGGGACCTCGACTTGAATAATGATTTTGGTCTCGATAGAAGCGGCCAGACTAGTAGAATCCATTTCAAAAAGAATTACGCTCCGGACTCTACATATATCTCATTAGAATCGAATTTAAATTTGACATTTTCGAAATTTCCGATATCCGGACATAATTAGGGCACCAGTTCGACCCTTGGGACCTCGACTTGAATAATGATTTTGGTCTCGATAGAAGCAGCCAGACTAGTAGAATCCATTTCAAAATGAATTACGCTCCGGACTCTACATATATCTCATTAGAATCGAATTGAAATTTGACATTTTCGAAATTTCGTTAACCCGGACACAATTAGGGCCCCAGTTCGACCCTTGGGACCTCGACTTGAATAATGATTTTGGTCTCGATAGAAGCGGCCAGACTAGTAGAATCCATTTCAAAAAGAATTACGCTCCGGACTCTACATATATCTCATTAGAATCGAATTGAAATTTGACATTTTCGAAATTTCGGTAATCCGGACACAATTAGTGCCCCAGTTCGACCCTTGGGACCTCGACTTGAATAATGATTTTGGTCTCGATAGAAGCGGCCAGACTAGTAGAATCCATTTCAAAAAGAATTACGCTCCGGACTCTACATATATCTCATTAGAATCGAATTTAAATTTGACATTTTCGAAATTTCCGATATCCGGACATAATTAGGGCACCAGTTCGACCCTTGGGACCTCGACTTGAATAATGATTTTGGTCTCGATAGAAGCAGCCAGACTAGTAGAATCCATTTCAAAATGAATTACGCTCCGGACTCTACATATATCTCATTAGAATCGAATTGAAATTTGACATTTTCGAAATTTCGTTAACCCGGACACAATTAGGGCCCCAGTTCGACCCTTGGGACCTCGACTTGAATAATGATTTTGGTCTCGATAGAAGCGGCCAGACTAGTAGAATCCATTTCAAAAAGAATTACGCTCCGGACTCTACATATATCTCATTAGAATCGAATTTAAATTTGACATTTTCGAAATTTCCGATATCCGGACATAATTAGGGCACCAGTTCGACCCTTGGGACCTCGACTTGAATAATGATTTTGGTCTCGATAGAAGCAGCCAGACTAGTAGAATCCATTTCAAAATGAATTACGCTCCGGACTCTACATATATCTCATTAGAATCGAATTGAAATTTGACATTTTCGAAATTTCGTTAACCCGGACACAATTAGGGCCCCAGTTCGACCCTTGGGACCTCGACTTGAATAATGATTTTGGTCTCGATACAAGCGGCCAGACTAGTAGAATCCATTTCAAAAAGAATTACGCTCCGGACTCTACATATATCTCATTAGAATCGAATTGAAATTTGACATTTTCGAAATTTCGGTAATCCGGACACAATTAGTGCCCCAGTTCGACCCTTGGGACCTCGACTTGAATCATGATTTTGGTCTCGATAGAAGCGGCCAGACTAGTAGAATCCATTTCAAAAAGAGTTACGCTCCGGACTCTACATATATCTCATTAGAATCGAATTGAAATTTGACATTTTCGAAATTTCCGTGATCCGGACACAATTAGGGCCCCAGTTCGACCCTTGGGACCTCGACTTGAATAATGATTTTGGTCTCGATTGAAGCTGTCAGACTAGTAGAATCCATTTCAAAAAGAATTACGCTCCGGATTCTACATATATCTCATTAGAATCGAATTGAAATTTGACATTTTCGAAATTTCGGTAATCCGGACACAATTAGGGCCCCAGTTCGACCCTTGGGACGTCGACTTGAATAATGATTTTGGTCTCGATAGAAGCGGCCAGACTGGTAATATCCATTTCAAAAAGAATTACGCTCCGGACTCTACATATATCTCATTAGAATCGAATTGAAATTTGACATTTTCGAAATTTCGGTAATCCGGACACAATTAGTGCCCCAGTTCGACCCTTGGGACCTCGACTTGAATAATGATTTTGGTCTCGATAGAAGCGGCCAGACTAGTGGAATCCATTTCAAAAAGAATTACGCTCCGGACTCTACATATATCTCATTAGAATCGAATTGAAATTTGACATTTTCGAAATTTCGGTAATCCGGACACAATTAGTGCCCCAGTTCGACCCTTGGGACCTCGACTTGAATAATGATTTTGGTCTCGATAGAAGCGGCCAGACTAGTAGAATCCATTTCAAAAAGAATTACGCTCCGGACTCTACATATATCTCATTAGAATCGAATTTAAATTTGACATTTTCGAAATTTCCGATATCCGGACATAATTAGGGCACCAGTTCGACCCTTGGGACCTCGACTTGAATAATGATTTTGGTCTCGATAGAAGCAGCCAGACTAGTAGAATCCATTTCAAAATGAATTACGCTCCGGACTCTACATATATCTCATTAGAATCGAATTGAAATTTGACATTTTCGAAATTTCGTTAACCCGGACACAATTAGGGCCCCAGTTCGACCCTTGGGACCTCGACTTGAATAATGATTTTGGTCTCGATAGAAGCGGCCAGACTAGTAGAATCCATTTCAAAAAGAATTACGCTCCGGACTCTACATATATCTCATTAGAATCGAATTGAAATTTGACATTTTCGAAATTTCGGTAATCCGGACACAATTAGTGCCCCAGTTCGACCCTTGGGACCTCGACTTGAATAATGATTTTGGTCTCGATAGAAGCGGCCAGACTAGTAGAATCCATTTCAAAAAGAATTACGCTCCGGACTCTACATATATCTCATTAGAATCGAATTTAAATTTGACATTTTCGAAATTTCCGATATCCGGACATAATTAGGGCACCAGTTCGACCCTTGGGACCTCGACTTGAATAATGATTTTGGTCTCGATAGAAGCAGCCAGACTAGTAGAATCCATTTCAAAATGAATTACGCTCCGGACTCTACATATATCTCATTAGAATCGAATTGAAATTTGACATTTTCGAAATTTCGTTAACCCGGACACAATTAGGGCCCCAGTTCGACCCTTGGGACCTCGACTTGAATAATGATTTTGGTCTCGATAGAAGCGGCCAGACTAGTAGAATCCATTTCAAAAAGAATTACGCTCCGGACTCTACATATATCTCATTAGAATCGAATTGAAATTTGACATTTTCGAAATTTCGGTAATCCGGACACAATTAGTGCCCCAGTTCGACCCTTGGGACCTCGACTTGAATCATGATTTTGGTCTCGATAGAAGCGGCCAGACTAGTAGAATCCATTTCAAAAAGAATTACGCTCCGGACTCTACATATATCTCATTAGAATCGAATTGAAATTTGACATTTTCGAAATTTCCGTGATCCGGACACAATTAGGGCCCCAGTTCGACCCTTGGGACCTCGACTTGAATAATGATTTTGGTCTCGATTGAAGCTGTCAGACTAGTAGAATCCATTTCAAAAAGAATTACGCTCCGGATTCTACATATATCTCATTAGAATCGAATTGAAATTTGACATTTTCGAAATTTCGGTAATCCGGACACAATTAGGGCCCCAGTTCGACCCTTGGGACGTTGACTTGAATAATGATTTTGGTCTCGATAGAAGCGGCCAGACTAGTAATATCCATTTCAAAAAGAATTACGCTCCGGACTCTACATATATCTCATTAGAATCGAATTGAAATTTGACATTTTCGAAATTTCGGTAATCCGGACACAATTAGTGCCCCAGTTCGACCCTTGGGACCTCGACTTGAATAATGATTTTGGTCTCGATAGAAGCGGCCAGACTAGTGGAATCCATTTCAAAAAGAATTACGCTCCGGACTCTACATATATCTCATTAGAATCGAATTGAAATTTGACATTTTCGAAATTTCGTTAACCCGGACACAATTAGGGCCCCAGTTCGACCCTTGGGACCTCGACTTGAATAATGATTTTGGTCTCGATAGAAGCGGCCAGACTAGTAGAATCCATTTCAAAAAGAATTACGCTCCGGACTCTACATATATCTCATTAGAATCGAATTGAAATTTGACATTTTCGAAATTTCGGTAATCCGGACACAATTAGTGCCCCAGTTCGACCCTTGGAACCTCGACTTGAATCATGATTTTGGTCTCGATAGAAGCGGCCAGACTAGTAGAATCCATTTCAAAAAGAATTACGCTCCGGACTGTACATATATCTCATTAGAATCGAATTGAAATTTGACATTTTCGAAATTTCGTTAATCCGGACACAATTAGGGCCCCAGTTCGACCCTTGGGACCTCGACTTGAATAATGATTTTGGTCTCGATAGAAGCGGCCAGACTAGTAGAATCCATTTCAAAAAGAATTACGCTCTGGACTCTACATATATCTCATTAGAATCGAATTGAAATTTGACATTTTCGAAATTTCGGTAATCCGGACACAATTAGTGCCCCAGTTCGACCCTTGGGACCTCGACTTGAATAATGATTTTGGTCTCGATAGAAGCGGCCAGACTAGTAGAATCCATTTCAAAAAGAATTACGCTCCGGACTCTACATATATCTCATTAGAATCGAATTTAAATTTGACATTTTCGAAATTTCCGATATCCGGACATAATTAGGGCACCAGTTCGACCCTTGGGACCTCGACTTGAATAATGATTTTGGTCTCGATAGAAGCAGCCAGACTAGTAGAATCCATTTCAAAATGAATTACGCTCCGGACTCCACATATATCTCATTAGAATCGAATTGAAATTTGACATTTTAGAAATTTCGTTAACCCGGACACAATTAGGGCCCCAGTTCGACCCTTGGGACCTCGACTTGAATAATGATTTTGGTCTCGATAGAAGCGGCCAGACTAGTAGAATCCATTTCAAAAAGAATTACGCTCCGGACTCTACATATATCTCATTAGAATCGAATTGAAATTTGACATTTTCGAAATTTCGGTAATCCGGACACAATTAGTGCCCCAGTTCGACCCTTGGGACCTCGACTTGAATCATGATTTTGGTCTCGATAGAAGCGGCCAGACTAGTAGAATCCATTTCAAAAAGAATTACGCTCCGGACTCTACATATATCTCATTAGAATCGAATTGAAATTTGACATTTTCGAAATTTCCGTGATCCGGACACAATTAGGGCCCCAGTTCGACCCTTGGGACCTCGACTTGAATAATGATTTTGGTCTCGATTGAAGCTGTCAGACTAGTAGAATCCATTTCAAAAAGAATTACGCTCCGGATTCTACATATATCTCATTAGAATCGAATTGAAATTTGACATTTTCGAAATTTCGGTAATCCGGACACAATTAGGGCCCCAGTTCGACCCTTGGGACGTCGACTTGAATAATGATTTTGGTCTCGATAGAAGCGGCCAGACTAGTAATATCCATTTCAAAAAGAATTACGCTCCGGACTCTACATATATCTCATTAGAATCGAATTGAAATTTGACATTTTCGAAATTTCGGTAATCCGGACACAATTAGTGCCCCAGTTCGACCCTTGGGACCTCGACTTGAATAATGATTTTGGTCTCGATAGAAGCGGCCAGACTAGTGGAATCCATTTCAAAAAGAATTACGCTCCGGACTCTACATATATCTCATTAGAATCGAATTGAAATTTGACATTTTCGAAATTTCCGATATCCGGACATAATTAGGGCACCAGTTCGACCCTTGGGACCTCGACTTGAATAATGATTTTGGTCTCGATAGAAGCGGCCAGACTAGTAGAATCCATTTCAAAATGAATTACGCTCCGGACTCTACATATATCTCATTAGAATCGAATTGAAATTTGACATTTTCGAAATTTCGTTAACCCGGACACAATTAGGGCCCCAGTTCGACCCTTGGGACCTCGACTTGAATAATGATTTTGGTCTCGATAGAAGCGGCCAGACTAGTAGAATCCATTTCAAAATGAATTACGCTCCGGACTCTACATATATCTCATTAGAATCGAATTGAAATTTGACATTTTCGAAATTTCGTTAACCCGGACACAATTAGGGCCCCAGTTCGACCCTTGGGACCTCGACTTGAATAATGATTTTGGTCTCGATAGAAGCGGCCAGACTAGTAGAATCCATTTCAAAAAGAATTACGCTCCGGACTCTACATATATCTCATTAGAATCGAATTGAAATTTGACATTTTCGAAATTTCCGTGATCCGGACACAATTAGTGCCCCAGTTCGACCCTTGGGACCTCGACTTGAATCATGATTTTGGTCTCGATAGAAGCGGCCAGACTAGTAATATCCATTTCAAAAAGAATCACGCTCCGGACTCTACATATATCTCATTAGAATCGAATTGAAATTTGACATTTTCGAAATTTCGGCAATCCGGACACAATTAGGGCCCCAGTTCGACCCTTGGGACGTCGACTTGAATAATGATTTTGGTCTCGATAGAAGCGGCCAGACTAGTAATATCCATTTCAAAAAGAATTACGCTCCGGACTCTACATATATCTCATTAGAATCGAATTGAAATTTGACATTTTCGAAATTTCGGTAATCCGGACACAATTAGTGCCCCAGTTCGACCCTTGGGACCTCGACTTGAATAATGATTTTGGTCTCGATAGAAGCGGCCAGACTAGTGGAATCCATTTCAAAAAGAATTACGCTCCGGACTCTACATATATCTCATTAGAATCGAATTGAAATTTGACATTTTCGAAATTTCGGTAATCCGGACACAATTAGGGCCCCAGTTCGACCCTTGGGACCTCGACTTGAATAATGATTTTGGTTTCGATAGAAGCGGCCAAACTAGTAGAATCCATTTCAAAAAGAATTACGCTCCGGACTCTACATATATCTCATTAGAATCGAATTGAAATTTGACATTTTCGAAATTTCGGTAATCCGGACACAATTAGTGCCCCAGTTCGACCCTTGGGACCTCGACTTGAACAATGATTTTGGTCTCGATAGAAGCGGCCAGACTAGTAGAATCCATTTCAAAAAGAATTACGCTCCGGACTCTACATATATCTCATTAGAATCGAATTTAAATTTGACATTTTCGAAATTTCCGATATCCGGACATAATTAGGGCACCAGTTCGACCCTTGGGACCTCGACTTGAATAATGATTTTGGTCTCGATAGAAGCAGCCAGACTAGTAGAATCCATTTCAAAATGAATTACGCTCCGGACTCTACATATATCTCATTAGAATCGAATTGAAATTTGACATTTTCGAAATTTCGTTAACCCGGACACAATTAGGGCCCCAGTTCGACCCTTGGGACCTCGACTTGAATAATGATTTTGGTCTCGATAGAAGCGGCCAGACTAGTAGAATCCATTTCAAAAAGAATTACGCTCCGGACTCTACATATATCTCATTAGAATCGAATTGAAATTTGACATTTTCGAAATTTCGGTAATCCGGACACAATTAGTGCCCCAGTTCGACCCTTGGGACCTCGACTTGAATCATGATTTTGGTCTCGATAGAAGCGGCCAGACTAGTAGAATCCATTTCAAAAAGAGTTACGCTCCGGACTCTACATATATCTCATTAGAATCGAATTGAAATTTGACATTTTCGAAATATCCGTGATCCGGACACAATTAGGGCCCCAGTTCGACCCTTGGGACCTCGACTTGAATAATGATTTTGGTCTCGATTGAAGCTGTCAGACTAGTAGAATCCATTTCAAAAAGAATTACGCTCCGGATTCTACATATATCTCATTAGAATCGAATTGAAATTTGACATTTTCGAAATTTCGGTAATCCGGACACAATTAGGGCCCCAGTTCGACCCTTGGGACGTCGACTTGAATAATGATTTTGGTCTCGATAGAAGCGGCCAGACTAGTAATATCCATTTCAAAAAGAATTACGCTCCGGACTCTACATATATCTCATTAGAATCGAATTGAAATTTGACATTTTCGAAATTTCGGTAATCCGGACACAATTAGTGCCCCAGTTCGACCCTTGGGACCTCGACTTGAATAATGATTTTGGTCTCGATAGAAGCGGCCAGACTAGTGGAATCCATTTCAAAAAGAATTACGCTCCGGACTCTACATATATCTCATTAGAATCGAATTGAAATTTGACATTTTCGAAATTTCGGTAATCCGGACACAATTAGTGCCCCAGTTCGACCCTTGGGACCTCGACTTGAATAATGATTTTGGTCTCGATAGAAGCGGCCAGACTAGTAGAATCCATTTCAAAAAGAATTACGCTCCGGACTCTACATATATCTCATTAGAATCGAATTTAAATTTGACATTTTCGAAATTTCCGATATCCGGACATAATTAGGGCACCAGTTCGACCCTTGGGACCTCGACTTGAATAATGATTTTGGTCTCGATAGAAGCAGCCAGACTAGTAGAATCCATTTCAAAATGAATTACGCTCCGGACTCTACATATATCTCATTAGAATCGAATTGAAATTTGACATTTTCGAAATTTCGTTAACCCGGACACAATTAGGGCCCCAGTTCGACCCTTGGGACCTCGACTTGAATAATGATTTTGGTCTCGATAGAAGCGGCCAAACTAGTAGAATCGATTTCAAAAAGAATTACGCTCCGGACTCTACATATATCTCATTAGAATCGAATTGAAATTTGACATTTTCGAAATTTCGGTAATCCGGACACAATTAGTGCCCCAGTTCGACCCTTGGGACCTCGACTTGAATCATGATTTTGGTCTCGATAGAAGCGGCCAGACTAGTAGAATCCATTTCAAAAAGAATTACGCTCCGGACTCTACATATATCTCATTAGAATCGAATTTAAATTTGACATTTTCGAAATTTCCGATATCCGGACATAATTAGGGCACCAGTTCGACCCTTGGGACCTCGACTTGAATAATGATTTTGGTCTCGATAGAAGCAGCCAGACTAGTAGAATCCATTTCAAAATGAATTACGCTCCGGACTCTACATATATCTCATTAGAATCGAATTGAAATTTGACATTTTCGAAATTTCGTTAACCCGGACACAATTAGGGCCCCAGTTCGACCCTTGGGACCTCGACTTGAATAATGATTTTGGTCTCGATAGAAGCGGCCAGACTAGTAGAAGCCATTTCAAAAAGAATTACGCTCCGGACTCTACATATATCTCATTAGAATCGAATTGAAATTTGACATTTTCGAAATTTCGGTAATCCGGACACAATTAGTGCCCCAGTTCGACCCTTGGGACCTCGACTTGAATAATGATTTTGGTCTCGATAGAAGCGGCCAGACTAGTAGAATCCATTTCAAAAAGAATTACGCTCCGGACTCTACATATATCTCATTAGAATCGAATTTAAATTTGACATTTTCGAAATTTCCGATATCCGGACATAATTAGGGCACCAGTTCGACCCTTGGGACCTCGACTTGAATAATGATTTTGGTCTCGATAGAAGCAGCCAGACTAGTAGAATCCATTTCAAAATGAATTACGCTCCGGACTCTACATATATCTCATTAGAATCGAATTGAAATTTGACATTTTCGAAATTTCGTTAACCCGGACACAATTAGGGCCCCAGTTCGACCCTTGGGACCTCGACTTGAATAATGATTTTGGTCTCGATAGAAGCGGCCAGACTAGTAGAATCCATTTCAAAAAGAATTACGCTCCGGACTCTACATATATCTCATTAGAATCGAATTGAAATTTGACATTTTCGAAATTTCGGTAATCCGGACACAATTAGTGCCCCAGTTCGACCCTTGGGACCTCGACTTGAATCATGATTTTGGTCTCGATAGAAGCGGCCAGACTAGTAGAATCCATTTCAAAAAGAATTACGCTCCGGACTCTACATATATCTCATTAGAATCGAATTGAAATTTGACATTTTCGAAATTTCCGTGATCCGGACACAATTAGGGCCCCAGTTCGACCCTTGGGACCTCGACTTGAATAATGATTTTGGTCTCGATTGAAGCTGTCAGACTAGTAGAATCCATTTCAAAAAGAATTACGCTCCGGATTCTACATATATCTCATTAGAATCGAATTGAAATTTGACATTTTCGAAATTTCGGTAATCCGGACACAATTAGGGCCCCAGTTCGACCCTTGGGACGTCGACTTGAATAATGATTTTGGTCTCGATAGAAGCGGCCAGACTAGTAATATCCATTTCAAAAAGAATTACGCTCCGGACTCTACATATATCTCATTAGAATCGAATTGAAATTTGACATTTTCGAAATTTCGGTAATCCGGACACAATTAGTGCCCCAGTTCGACCCTTGGGACCTCGACTTGAATAATGATTTTGGTCTCGATAGAAGCGGCCAGACTAGTGGAATCCATTTCAAAAAGAATTACGCTCCGGACTCTACATATATCTCATTAGAATCGAATTGAAATTTGACATTTTCGAAATTTCCGATATCCGGACATAATTAGGGCACCAGTTCGACCCTTGGGACCTCGACTTGAATAATGATTTTGGTCTCGATAGAAGCGGCCAGACTAGTAGAATCCATTTCAAAATGAATTACGCTCCGGACTCTACATATATCTCATTAGAATCGAATTGAAATTTGACATTTTCGAAATTTCGTTAACCCGGACACAATTAGGGCCCCAGTTCGACCCTTGGGACCTCGACTTGAATAATGATTTTGGTCTCGACAGAAGCGGCCAGACTAGTAGAATCCATTTCAAAAAGAATTACGCTCCGGACTCTACATATATCTCATTAGAATCGAATTGAAATTTGACATTTTCGAAATTTCGGTAATCCGGACACAATTAGTGCCCCAGTTCGACCCTTGGGACCTCGACTTGAATCATGATTTTGGTCTCGATAGAAGCGGCCAGACTAGTAGAATCCATTTCAAAAAGAATTACGTTCCGGACTCTACATATATCTCATTAGAATCGAATTGAAATTTGACATTTTCGAAATTTCCGTGATCCGGACACAATTAGGGCCCCAGTTCGACCCTTGGGACCTCGACTTGAATAATGATTTTGGTCTCGATAGAAGCTGCCAGACTAGTAGAATCCATTTCAAAAAGAATTACGCTCCGGACTCTACATATATCTCATTAGAATCGAATTGAAATTTGACATTTTCGAAATTTCGGTAATCCGGACACAATTAGTGCCCCAGTTCGACCCTTGGGATCTCGACTTGAATAATGATTTTGGTCTCGATAGAAGTGGCCAGACTAGTAGAATCCATTTCAAAAAGAATTATGCTCCGGACTCTACATATATCTCATTAGAATCGAATTGAAATTTGACATTTTCGAAATTTCCGTAATCCGGACATAGTTAGGGCACCAGTTCGACCCTTGGGACCTCGACTTGAATAATGATTTTGGTCTTGATAGAAGCGGCCAGACTAGTAGAATCCATTTCAAAAAGAATTACGCTCCGGACTCTACATATATCTCATTAGAATCGAATTGAAATTTGACATTTTTGAAATTTCCGTAATCCGGACATAATTAGGGCACCAGTTCGACCCTTGGGACCTCGACTTGAATAATGATTTTGGGCTTGATAAAAGCGGCCAGACTAGTAGAATCCATTTCAAAAAGAATTACGCTCCGGACTCTACATATATCTCATTAGAATCGAATTGAAATTTGACATTTTCGAAATTTCGGTAATCCGGACACAATTAGGGCCCCAGTTCGACCCTTGGGACCTCGACTTGAATAATTATTTTGGTCTCGATAGAAGCGGCCAGACTAGTAGAATCCATTTCAAAAAGAATTACGCTCCGGACTCTACATATATATCTCATTAGAATCGAATTGAAATTTGACATTTTCGAAATTTCGGTAATCCGGACACAATTAGTGCCCCAGTTCGACCCTTGGGACGTCGACTTGAATAATGATTTTGGTCTCGATAGAAGCGGCCAGACTAGTAATATCCATTTCAAAAAGAATTACGCTCCGGACTCTACATATATCTCATTAGAATCGAATTGAAATTTGACATTTTCGAAATTTCGGTAATCCGGACACAATTAGTGCCCCAGTTCGACCCTTGGGACCTCGACTTGAATCATGATTTTGGTCTCGATAGAAGCGGCCAGACTAGTAGAATCCATTTCAAAAAGAATTACGTTCCGGACTCTACATATATCTCATTAGAATCGAATTGAAATTTGACATTTTCGAAATTTCCGTGATCCGGACACAATTAGGGCCCCAGTTCGACCCTTGGGACCTCGACTTGAATAATGATTTTGGTCTCGATAGAAGCGGCCAGACTAGTAGAATCCATTTCAAAAAGAATTACGCTCCGGACTCTACATATATCTCATTAGAATCGAATTGAAATTTGACATTTTCGAAATTTCCGTGATCCGGACGCAATTAGGGCCCCAGTTCGACCCTTGGGACCTCGACTTGAATAATGATTTTGGTCTCGATAGAAGCTGCCAGACTAGTAGAATCCATTTCAAAAAGAATTACGCTCCGGACTCTACATATATCTCATTAGAATCGAATTGAAATTTGACATTTGCGAAATTTAGGTAATCCGGACACAATTAGTGCCCCAGTTCGACCCTTGGGACCTCGACTTGAATAATGATTTTGGTCTCGATAGAAGCTGCCAGACTAGTAGAATCCATTTCAAAAAGAATTACGCTCCGGACTCTACATATATCTCATTAGAATCGAATTGAAATTTGACATTTTCGAAATTTCGGTAATCCGGACACAATTAGTGCCCCAGTTCGACCCTTGGGACCTCGACTTGAATAATGATTTTGGTCTCGATAGAAGCGGCCAGACTAGTAGAATCCATTTCAAAAAGAATTACGCTCCGGACTCTACATATATCTCATTAGAATCGAATTGAAATTTGACATTTTCGAAATTTCCGTGATCCGGACACAATTAGGGCCCCAGTTCGACCCTTGGGACCTCGACTTGAATAATGATTTTGGTCTCGATAGAAGCTGCCAGACTAGTAGAATCCATTTCAAAAAGAATTACGCTCCGGACTCTACATATATCTCATTAGAATCGAATTGAAATTTGACATTTTCGAAATTTCGGTAATCCGGACACAATTAGTGCCCCAGTTCGACCCTTGGGACCTCGACTTGAATAATGATTTTGGTCTCGATAGAAGTGGCCAGACTAGTAGAATCCATTTCAAAAAGAATTATGCTCCGGACTCTACATATATCTCATTAGAATCGAATTGAAATTTGACATTTTCGAAATTTCCGTAATCCGGACATAATTAGGGCACCAGTTCGACCCTTGGGACCTCGACTTGAATAATGATTTTGGTCTTGATAGAAGCGGCCAGACTAGTAGAATCCATTTCAAAAAGAATTACGCTCCGGACTCTACATATATCTCATTAGAATCGAATTGAAATTTGACATTTTTGAAATTTCCGTAATCCGGACATAATTAGGGCACCAGTTCGACCCTTGGGACCTCGACTTGAATAATGATTTTGGGCTTGATAAAAGCGGCCAGACTAGTAGAATCCATTTCAAAAAGAATTACGCTCCGGACTCTACATATATCTCATTAGAATCGAATTGAAATTTGACATTTTCGAAATTTCGGTAATCCGGACACAATTAGGGCCCCAGTTCGACCCTTGGGACCTCGACTTGAATAATTATTTTGGTCTCGATAGAAGCGGCCAGACTAGTAGAATCCATTTCAAAAAGAATTACGCTCCGGACTCTACATATATATCTCATTAGAATCGAATTGAAATTTGACATTTTCGAAATTTCGGTAATCCGGACACAATTAGTGCCCCAGTTCGACCCTTGGGACGTCGACTTGAATAATGATTTTGGTCTCGATAGAAGCGGCCAGACTAGTAGAATCCATTTCAAAAAGAATTACGCTCCGGACTCTACATATATCTCATTAGAATCGAATTGAAATTTGACATTTTCGAAATTTCCGTGATCCGGACACAATTAGGGCCCCAGTTCGACCCTTGGGACCTCGACTTGAATAATGATTTTGGTCTCGATAGAAGCTGCCAGACTAGTAGAATCCATTTCAAAAAGAATTACGCTCCGGACTCTACATATATCTCATTAGAATCGAATTGAAATTTGACATTTTCGAAATTTCGGTAATCCGGACACAATTAGTGCCCCAGTTCGACCCTTGGGACCTCGACTTGAATAATGATTTTGGTCTCGATAGAAGTGGCCAGACTAGTAGAATCCATTTCAAAAAGAATTATGCTCCGGACTCTACATATATCTCATTAGAATCGAATTGAAATTTGACCTTTTCGAAATTTCCGTAATCCGGACATAATTAGGGCACCAGTTCGACCCTTGGGACCTCGACTTGAATAATGATTTTGGTCTTGATAGAAGCGGCCAGACTAGTAGAATCCATTTCAAAAAGAATTACGCTCCGGACTCTACATATATCTCATTAGAATCGAATTGAAATTTGACATTTTTGAAATTTCCGTAATCCGGACATACTTAGGGCACCAGTTCGACCCTTGGGACCTCGACTTGAATAATGATTTTGGGCTTGATAAAAGCGGCCAGACTAGTAGAATCCATTTCAAAAAGAATTACGCTCCGGACTCTACATATATCTCATTAGAATCGAATTGAAATTTGACATTTTCGAAATTTCGGTAATCCGGACACAATTAGTGCCCCAGTTCGACCCTTGGGACGTCGACTTGAATAATGATTTTGGTCTCGATAGAAGCGGCCAGACTAGTAATATCCATTTCAAAAAGAATTACGCTCCGGACTCTACATATATCTCATTAGAATCGAATTGAAATTTGACATTTTCGAAATTTCGGTAATCCGGAGACAATTAGTGCCCCAGTTCGACCCTTGGGACCTCGACTTGAATCATGATTTTGGTCTCGATAGAAGCGGCCAGACTAGTAGAATCCATTTCAAAAAGAATTACGTTCCGGACTCTACATATATCTCATTAGAATCGAATTGAAATTTGACATTTTCGAAATTTCCGTGATCCGGACACAATTAGGGCCCCAGTTCGACCCTTGGGACCTCGACTTGAATAATGATTTTGGTCTCGATAGAAGCTGCCAGACTAGTAGAATCCATTTCAAAAAGAATTACGCTCCGGACTGTACATATATCTCATTAGAATCGAATTGAAATTTGACATTTTCGAAATTTCGGTAATCCGGACACAATTAGTGCCCCAGTTCGACCCTTGGGACCTCGACTTGAATAATGATTTTGGTCTCGATAGAAGTGGCCAGACTAGTAGAATCCATTTCAAAAAGAATTACGCTCCGGACTCTACATATATCTCATTAGAATCGAATTGAAATTTGACATTTTCGAAATTTCCGATATCCGGACATAATTAGGGCACCAGTTCGACCCTTGGGACCTCGACTTGAATAATGATTTTGGTCTCGATAGAAGCAGCCAGACTAGTAGAATCCATTTCAAAATGAATTACGCTCCGGACTCTACATATATCTCATTAGAATCGAATTGAAATTTGACATTTTCGAAATTTCGTTAACCCGGACACAATTAGGGCCCCAGTTCGACCCTTGGGACCTCGACTTGAATAATGATTTTGGTCTCGATAGAAGCGGCCAAACTAGTAGAATCGATTTCAAAAAGAATTACGCTCCGGACTCTACATATATCTCATTAGAATCGAATTGAAATTTGACATTTTCGAAATTTCGGTAATCCGGACACAATTAGTGCCCCAGTTCGACCCTTGGGACCTCGACTTGAATCATGATTTTGGTCTCGATAGAAGCGGCCAGACTAGTAGAATCCATTTCAAAAAGAATTACGCTCCGGACTCTACATATATCTCATTAGAATCGAATTGAAATTTGACATTTTCGAAATTTCCGTGATCCGGACACAATTAGGGCCGCAGTTCGACCCTTGGGACCTCGACTTGAATAATGATTTTGGTCTCGATTGAAGCTGTCAGACTAGTAGAATCCATTTCAAAAAGAATTACGCTCCGGATTCTACATATATCTCATTAGAATCGAATTGAAATTTGACATTTTCGAAATTTCGGTAATCCGGACACAATTAGGGCCCCAGTTCGACCCTTGGGACGTCGACTTGAATAATGATTTTGGTCTCGATAGAAGCGGCCAGACTAGTAATATCCATTTCAAAAAGAATTACGCTCCGGACTCTACATATATCTCATTAGAATCGAATTGAAATTTGACATTTTCGAAATTTCGGTAATCCGGACACAATTAGTGCCCCAGTTCGACCCTTGGGACCTCGACTTGAATAATGATTTTGGTCTCGATAGAAGCGGCCAGACTAGTGGAATCCATTTCAAAAAGAATTACGCTCCGGACTCTACATATATCTCATTAGAATCGAATTGAAATTTGACATTTTCGAAATTTCCGATATCCGGACATAATTAGGGCACCAGTTCGACCCTTGGGACCTCGACTTGAATAATGATTTTGGTCTCGATAGAAGCGGCCAGACTAGTAGAATCCATTTCAAAATGAATTACGCTCCGGACTCTACATATATCTCATTAGAATCGAATTGAAATTTGACATTTTCGAAATTTCGTTAACCCGGACACAATTAGGGCCCCAGTTCGACCCTTGGGACCTCGACTTGAATAATGATTTTGGTCTCGACAGAAGCGGCCAGACTAGTAGAATCCATTTCAAAAAGAATTACGCTCCGGACTCTACATATATCTCATTAGAATCGAATTGAAATTTGACATTTTCGAAATTTCGGTAATCCGGACACAATTAGTGCCCCAGTTCGACCCTTGGGACCTCGACTTGAATCATGATTTTGGTCTCGATAGAAGCGGCCAGACTAGTAGAATCCATTTCAAAAAGAATTACGTTCCGGACTCTACATATATCTCATTAGAATCGAATTGAAATTTGACATTTTCGAAATTTCCGTGATCCGGACACAATTAGGGCCCCAGTTCGACCCTTGGGACCTCGACTTGAATAATGATTTTGGTCTCGATAGAAGCTGCCAGACTAGTAGAATCCATTTCAAAAAGAATTACGCTCCGGACTCTACATATATCTCATTAGAATCGAATTGAAATTTGACATTTTCGAAATTTCGGTAATCCGGACACAATTAGTGCCCCAGTTCGACCCTTGGGATCTCGACTTGAATAATGATTTTGGTCTCGATAGAAGTGGCCAGACTAGTAGAATCCATTTCAAAAAGAATTATGCTCCGGACTCTACATATATCTCATTAGAATCGAATTGAAATTTGACATTTTCGAAATTTCCGTAATCCGGACATAGTTAGGGCACCAGTTCGACCCTTGGGACCTCGACTTGAATAATGATTTTGGTCTTGATAGAAGCGGCCAGACTAGTAGAATCCATTTCAAAAAGAATTACGCTCCGGACTCTACATATATCTCATTAGAATCGAATTGAAATTTGACATTTTTGAAATTTCCGTAATCCGGACATAATTAGGGCACCAGTTCGACCCTTGGGACCTCGACTTGAATAATGATTTTGGGCTTGATAAAAGCGGCCAGACTAGTAGAATCCATTTCAAAAAGAATTACGCTCCGGACTCTACATATATCTCATTAGAATCGAATTGAAATTTGACATTTTCGAAATTTCGGTAATCCGGACACAATTAGGGCCCCAGTTCGACCCTTGGGACCTCGACTTGAATAATTATTTTGGTCTCGATAGAAGCGGCCAGACTAGTAGAATCCATTTCAAAAAGAATTACGCTCCGGACTCTACATATATATCTCATTAGAATCGAATTGAAATTTGACATTTTCGAAATTTCGGTAATCCGGACACAATTAGTGCCCCAGTTCGACCCTTGGGACGTCGACTTGAATAATGATTTTGGTCTCGATAGAAGCGGCCAGACTAGTAATATCCATTTCAAAAAGAATTACGCTCCGGACTCTACATATATCTCATTAGAATCGAATTGAAATTTGACATTTTCGAAATTTCGGTAATCCGGACACAATTAGTGCCCCAGTTCGACCCTTGGGACCTCGACTTGAATCATGATTTTGGTCTCGATAGAAGCGGCCAGACTAGTAGAATCCATTTCAAAAAGAATTACGTTCCGGACTCTACATATATCTCATTAGAATCGAATTGAAATTTGACATTTTCGAAATTTCCGTGATCCGGACACAATTAGGGCCCCAGTTCGACCCTTGGGACCTCGACTTGAATAATGATTTTGGTCTCGATAGAAGCGGCCAGACTAGTAGAATCCATTTCAAAAAGAATTACGCTCCGGACTCTACATATATCTCATTAGAATCGAATTGAAATTTGACATTTTCGAAATTTCCGTGATCCGGACACAATTAGGGCCCCAGTTCGACCCTTGGGACCTCGACTTGAATAATGATTTTGGTCTCGATAGAAGCTGCCAGACTAGTAGAATCCATTTCAAAAAGAATTACGCTCCGGACTCTACATATATCTCATTAGAATCGAATTGAAATTTGACATTTGCGAAATTTAGGTAATCCGGACACAATTAGTGCCCCAGTTCGACCCTTGGGACCTCGACTTGAATAATGATTTTGGTCTCGATAGAAGCTGCCAGACTAGTAGAATCCATTTCAAAAAGAATTACGCTCCGGACTCTACATATATCTCATTAGAATCGAATTGAAATTTGACATTTTCGAAATTTCGGTAATCCGGACACAATTAGTGCCCCAGTTCGACCCTTGGGACCTCGACTTGAATAATGATTTTGGTCTCGATAGAAGCGGCCAGACTAGTAGAATCCATTTCAAAAAGAATTACGCTCCGGACTCTACATATATCTCATTAGAATCGAATTGAAATTTGACATTTTCGAAATTTCCGTGATCCGGACACAATTAGGGCCCCAGTTCGACCCTTGGGACCTCGACTTGAATAATGATTTTGGTCTCGATAGAAGCTGCCAGACTAGTAGAATCCATTTCAAAAAGAATTACGCTCCGGACTCTACATATATCTCATTAGAATCGAATTGAAATTTGACATTTTCGAAATTTCGGTAATCCGGACACAATTAGTGCCCCAGTTCGACCCTTGGGACCTCGACTTGAATAATGATTTTGGTCTCGATAGAAGTGGCCAGACTAGTAGAATCCATTTCAAAAAGAATTATGCTCCGGACTCTACATATATCTCATTAGAATCGAATTGAAATTTGACATTTTCGAAATTTCCGTAATCCGGACATAATTAGGGCACCAGTTCGACCCTTGGGACCTCGACTTGAATAATGATTTTGGTCTTGATAGAAGCGGCCAGACTAGTAGAATCCATTTCAAAAAGAATTACGCTCCGGACTCTACATATATCTCATTAGAATCGAATTGAAATTTGACATTTTTGAAATTTCCGTAATCCGGACATAATTAGGGCACCAGTTCGACCCTTGGGACCTCGACTTGAATAATGATTTTGGGCTTGATAAAAGCGGCCAGACTAGTAGAATCCATTTCAAAAAGAATTACGCTCCGGACTCTACATATATCTCATTAGAATCGAATT
Source organism: Botryllus schlosseri (assembly GCF_051294905.1). Classification (NCBI taxonomy): domain Eukaryota; kingdom Metazoa; phylum Chordata; class Ascidiacea; order Stolidobranchia; family Styelidae; genus Botryllus; species Botryllus schlosseri. Next base: position 16,450,073 of record NC_137245.1, on the reverse strand, counting down.
GAAATTTGACATTTTCGAAATTTCGGTAATCCGGACACAATTAGGGCCCCAGTTCGACCCTTGGGACCTCGACTTGAATAATTATTTTGGTCTCGATAGAAGCGGCCAGACTAGTAGAATCCATTTCAAAAAGAATTACGCTCCGGACTCTACATATATATCTCATTAGAATCGAATTGAAATTTGACATTTTCGAAATTTCGGTAATCCGGACACAATTAGTGCCCCAGTTCGACCCTTGGGACGTCGACTTGAATAATGATTTTGGTCTCGATAGAAGCGGCCAGACTAGTAGAATCCATTTCAAAAAGAATTACGCTCCGGACTCTACATATATCTCATTAGAATCGAATTGAAATTTGACATTTTCGAAATTTCCGTGATCCGGACACAATTAGGGCCCCAGTTCGACCCTTGGGACCTCGACTTGAATAATGATTTTGGTCTCGATAGAAGCTGCCAGACTAGTAGAATCCATTTCAAAAAGAATTACGCTCCGGACTCTACATATATCTCATTAGAATCGAATTGAAATTTGACATTTTCGAAATTTCGGTAATCCGGACACAATTAGTGCCCCAGTTCGACCCTTGGGACCTCGACTTGAATAATGATTTTGGTCTCGATAGAAGTGGCCAGACTAGTAGAATCCATTTCAAAAAGAATTATGCTCCGGACTCTACATATATCTCATTAGAATCGAATTGAAATTTGACCTTTTCGAAATTTCCGTAATCCGGACATAATTAGGGCACCAGTTCGACCCTTGGGACCTCGACTTGAATAATGATTTTGGTCTTGATAGAAGCGGCCAGACTAGTAGAATCCATTTCAAAAAGAATTACGCTCCGGACTCTACATATATCTCATTAGAATCGAATTGAAATTTGACATTTTTGAAATTTCCGTAATCCGGACATACTTAGGGCACCAGTTCGACCCTTGGGACCTCGACTTGAATAATGATTTTGGGCTTGATAAAAGCGGCCAGACTAGTAGAATCCATTTCAAAAAGAATTACGCTCCGGACTCTACATATATCTCATTAGAATCGAATTGAAATTTGACATTTTCGAAATTTCGGTAATCCGGACACAATTAGTGCCCCAGTTCGACCCTTGGGACGTCGACTTGAATAATGATTTTGGTCTCGATAGAAGCGGCCAGACTAGTAATATCCATTTCAAAAAGAATTACGCTCCGGACTCTACATATATCTCATTAGAATCGAATTGAAATTTGACATTTTCGAAATTTCGGTAATCCGGACACAATTAGTGCCCCAGTTCGACCCTTGGGACCTCGACTTGAATCATGATTTTGGTCTCGATAGAAGCGGCCAGACTAGTAGAATCCATTTCAAAAAGAATTACGTTCCGGACTCTACATATATCTCATTAGAATCGAATTGAAATTTGACATTTTCGAAATTTCCGTGATCCGGACACAATTAGGGCCCCAGTTCGACCCTTGGGACCTCGACTTGAATAATGATTTTGGTCTCGATAGAAGCTGCCAGACTAGTAGAATCCATTTCAAAAAGAATTACGCTCCGGACTGTACATATATCTCATTAGAATCGAATTGAAATTTGACATTTTCGAAATTTCGGTAATCCGGACACAATTAGTGCCCCAGTTCGACCCTTGGGACCTCGACTTGAATAATGATTTTGGTCTCGATAGAAGTGGCCAGACTAGTAGAATCCATTTCAAAAAGAATTACGCTCCGGACTCTACATATATCTCATTAGAATCGAATTGAAATTTGACATTTTCGAAATTTCCGTGATCCGGACACAATTAGGGCCCCAGTTCGACCCTTGGGACCTCGACTTGAATAATGATTTTGGTCTCGATAGAAGCTGCCAGACTAGTAGAATCCATTTCAAAAAGAATTACGCTCCGGACTCTACATATATCTCATTAGAATCGAATTGAAATTTGACATTTTCGAAATTTCGGTAATCCGGACACAATTAGTGCCCCAGTTCGACCCTTGGGACCTCGACTTGAATAATGATTTTGGTCTCGATAGAAGTGGCCAGACTAGTAGAATCCATTTCAAAAAGAATTATGCTCCGGACTCTACATATATCTCATTAGAATCGAATTGAAATTTGACATTTTCGAAATTTCCGTAATCCGGACATAATTAGGGCACCAGTTCGACCCTTGGGACCTCGACTTGAATAATGATTTTGGTTTTGATAGAAGCGGCCAGACTAGTAGAATCCATTTCAAAAAGAATTACGCTCCGGACTCTACATATATCTCATTAGAATCGAATTGAAATTTGACATTTTTGAAATTTCCGTAATCCGGACATAATTAGGGCACCAGTTCGACCCTTGGGACCTCGACTTGAATAATGATTTTGGGCTTGATAAAAGCGGCCAGACTAGTAGAATCCATTTCAAAAAGAATTACGCTCCGGACTCTACATATATCTCATTAGAATCGAATTGAAATTTGACATTTTCGAAATTTCGGTAATCCGGACACAATTAGGGCCCCAGTTCGACCCTTGGGACCTCGACTTGAATAATTATTTTGGTCTCGATAGAAGCGGCCAGACTAGTAGAATCCATTTCAAAAAGAATTACGCTCCGGACTCTACATATATATCTCATTAGAATCGAATTGAAATTTGACATTTTCGAAATTTCGGTAATCCGGACACAATTAGTGCCCCAGTTCGACCCTTGGGACGTCGACTTGAATAATGATTTTGGTCTCGATAGAAGCGGCCAGACTAGTAATATCCATTTCAAAAAGAATTACGCTCCGGACTCTACATATATCTCATTAGAATCGAATTGAAATTTGACATTTTCGAAATTTCGGTAATCCGGACACAATTAGTGCCCCAGTTCGACCCTTGGGACCTCGACTTGAATCATGATTTTGGTCTCGATAGAAGCGGCCAGACTAGTAGAATCCATTTCAAAAAGAATTACGTTCCGGACTCTACATATATCTCATTAGAATCGAATTGAAATTTGACATTTTCGAAATTTCCGTGATCCGGACACAATTAGGGCCCCAGTTCGACCCTTGGGACCTCGACTTGAATAATGATTTTGGTCTCGATAGAAGCTGCCAGACTAGTAGAATCCATTTCAAAAAGAATTACGCTCCGGACTGTACATATATCTCATTAGAATCGAATTGAAATTTGACATTTTCGAAATTTCGGTAATCCGGACACAATTAGTGCCCCAGTTCGACCCTTGGGACCTCGACTTGAATAATGATTTTGGTCTCGATAGAAGTGGCCAGACTAGTAGAATCCATTTCAAAAAGAATTATGCTCCGGACTCTACATATATCTCATTAGAATCGAATTGAAATTTGACATTTTCGAAATTTCCGTAATCCGGACATAATTAGGGCACCAGTTCGACCCTTGGGACCTCGACTTGAATAATGATTTTGGTCTTGATAGAAGCGGCCAGACTAGTAGAATCCATTTCAAAAAGAATTACGCTCCGGACTCTACATATATCTCATTAGAATCGAATTGAAATTTGACATTTTTGAAATTTCCGTAATCCGGACATAATTAGGGCACCAGTTCGACCCTTGGGACCTCGACTTGAATACAGATTTTGGGCTTGATAAAAGCGGCCAGACTAGTAGAATCCATTTCAAAAAGAATTACGCTCCGGACTCTACATATATCTCATTAGAATCGAATTGAAATTTGACATTTTCGAAATTTCGGTAATCCGGACACAATTAGGGCCCCAGTTCGACCCTTGGGACCTCGACTTGAATAATTATTTTGGTCTCGATAGAAGCGGCCAGACTAGTAGAATCCATTTCAAAAAGAATTACGCTCCGGACTCTACATATATATCTCATTAGAATCGAATTGAAATTTGACATTTTCGAAATTTCGGTAATCCGGACACAATTAGTGCCCCAGTTCGACCCTTGGGACGTCGACTTGAATAATGATTTTGGTCTCGATAGAAGCGGCCAGACGAGTAATATCCATTTCAAAAAGAATTACGCTCCGGACTCTACATATATCTCATTAGAATCGAATTGAAATTTGACATTTTCGAAATTTCGGTAATCCGGACACAATTAGTGCCCCAGTTCGACCCTTGGGACCTCGACTTGAATAATGATTTTGGTCTCGATAGAAGCGGCCAGACTAGTGGAATCCATTTCAAAAAGAATTTCGCTCCGGACTCTACATATATCTCATTAGAATCGAATTGAAATTTGACATTTTCGAAATTTCCGATATCCGGACATAATTAGGGCACCAGTTCGACCCTTGGGACCTCGACTTGAATAATGATTTTGGTCTCGATAGAAGCGGCCAGACTAGTAGAATCCATTTCAAAATGAATTACGCTCCGGACTCTACATATATCTCATTAGAATCGAATTGAAATTTGACATTTTCGAAATTTCGTTAACCCGGACACAATTAGGGCCCCAGTTCGACCCTTGGGACCTCGACTTGAATAATGATTTTGGTCTCGATAGAAGCGGCCAGACTAGTAGAATCCATTTCAAAAAGAATTACGCTCCGGACTCTACATATATCTCATTGGAATCGAATTGAAATTTGACATTTTCGAAATTTCGGTAATCCGGACACAATTAGTGCCCCAGTTCGACCCTTGGGACCTCGACTTGAATAATGATTTTGGTCTCGATAGAAGCTGCCAGACTAGTAGAATCCATTTCAAAAAGAATTACGCTCCGGACTCTACATATATCTCATTAGAATCGAATTGAAATTTGACATTTTTGAAATTTCCGTAATCCGGACATAATTAGGGCACCAGTTCGACCCTTGGGACCTCGACTTGAATAATGATTTTGGTCTTGATAAAAGCGGCCAGACTAGTAGAATCCATTTCAAAAAGAATTACGCTCTGGACTCTACATATATCTCATTAGAATCGAATTGAAATTTGACATTTTCGAAATTTCGGTAATCCGGACACAATTAGGGCCCCAGTTCAACCCTTGGGACCTCGACTTGAATAATGATTTTGGTCTCGATAGAAGCGGCCAGACTAGTAGAATCCATTTCAAAAAGAATTACGCTCCGGACTCTACATATATCTCATTAGAATCGAATTGAAATTTGACATTTTCGAAATTTCGGTAATCCGGACACAATTAGGGCCCCAGTTCGACCCTTGGGACCTCGACTTGAATAATGATTTTGGTCTCGATAGAAGCGGCCAGACTAGTAGAATGCATTTCAAAAAGAATTACGCTCCGGACTTTACATATATTTCATTAGAATCGAATTGAAATTTGACATTTTCGAAATTTTGGTAATCCGGACACAATTAGGGCCCCAGTTCGACCCTTGGGACCTCGACTTGAATAATGATTTTGGTCTTGATAGAAGCGGCCAGACTAGTAGAATCCATTTCAAAAAGAATTACGCTCCGGACTATACATATATCTCATTAGAATCGAATTGAAATTGGGTATTTTCGAAATTTGGGTACCAGAATTATGCAAATAGGGCCCCGCTTGACCCGGGACTTCTGTTCATCCAGCACTATGTTGACGAGCAGCTGATATTGTACAGCTAACTTTTGTACAGCAGTAATCTGTAGTAATGTTAGGGTTACAATACCTCCTTTAAAGAGGAGACTATTTTGAAGGTGTACCCGGAGGACGCCCAAATGTCCTTTTTTCAGATTTTTTCCTATTTATTGGCGAATTATGGTTGAATATAGGGTGAAATTCGCATGAGGTAAAGTAAATCGGCACCGGAGTAACGTTCCGGAAGACATTCCGGGAGCTGAGCTGGAAAATCGACATTTCTATCTTTTTCTGGTCTCTGCTGGCGGCTTGGCTTTATTGAGTTCTTCTACCTCTTCAACTGTGGGCTCGTGAAGGCGCTGAGGAGCCTATACAGACACATAGAAACACGGCAGAGCCGAGGCTACAAACAGGAATCATTGGTGACGGGACTGTGATCCTTAGCACACTGTGCCTCTCGCTTACCCTGTATTGTGATATATATTTGTATTAATGAAATTTGGGGTTCCGTATAGATCTCCAAATTGGCGTATTCCGTGGGTTCTGCGGCTTGGTAAGGGTTACGAGCCACAGTTTCGCGCTTTCACCATTTAGGCCTACTTTTAATTCAGACTATACATCTTATGATCGATTCAAGGTTAGGTGTCAGACAAAATCCATCAGCGGCATGTGGATGGCACGACGACGTAACTATGACATTTAAAATCATCAAATTATTAGGAATATTGCCACTGTTGTTAAAACTTGAAGGTTTCAGCACAAGTTTAACTCATGCCAATGTACCGGAAATGCGATGATATTCTTATGGAGCAGGGACTGGCATCTTCGCCAGTCGGTGGGCCGGATATAGGAAAGTTAAGTACTTGACAAGCCGGATTGCTGAATGGATACATGATTCGCGCATCTCTACAAGGAATAAATCGTATTTAATGAATGTATTTTATCGACAGCACTGTCACTTCAAAGTCATTTCTCGCCGATAATGACAATGGGTATGAATTTGAATATGGGTTTGAGAATAGCATTGTCATACAGGCGCCGCCATGTCTGCTTCTCTCAGATCAACTAACTCACAGTGCAATCCTAAGATTTCAAACCGTTTTATAAGTCCGGTACCCAAAATTTACCAAGATATCAATTCATTAGGGTTGAGTACATCATAAATGCCGATGATGCAAGTCTTCTTGCTTCGACGAACTTACGCGTAAGCTCCACTCTCGCACGCTGCGCAGTGCGCACACCTATATAATTACATACGCATGTCACTAAAATTTTACATTCAAGCAAGTGGTGGGGAATCTCGGCTGACTGGGGTCGCGGGCCACATTATCATGTAAGACGGGAAACTGTCCGCGGACCGGACAGAATCTCGTAGTAGGCTACATCCAGCCCGCGGGCAGTATGTTACCCGTCCCTTTTATGAGCGGTCCTAGATAACAATCTGCTGACTATCTCATTTTTCTCGCGCAAGCTGTAGAGTAGACTTACATGGCACCTCACCACCGTGGACTAAACCTCACCAAAACACTGAAAACAGACTCTGTACAACTATTACCAGTAATTAGTTTCGCATCATGGCTAGTTTAAGCAATAATGACATCCGAAATATCAATAATATAGGTGCTAGAAAAGGAAATACACTTATGATATTTAAGTATTTGAAAGTATGGAATATGTACCAAGTATGGCAGTGGTCCTCAACCTTTTTGTCTTCGCGGACCCCTTTTGGACCGTCACGGACCCCGCGGACCCCCTCTAATTTTCGCTCAAAATTGGTACAATTATCGTGCAGCCGTCAACTGTCTTGTGCAAATAGTAAATGTAGACTAGTGATAAACAGTCACAAAATGACTTTTGTTGAAAATAACAGCACACTATATTATGTAGAAATTAGTAGATTTTTATTAGTTCGAAGGGAATTTTCCAGCTGAATTTATGGTCTTGAAAATCCGCGTCTTCGACGTGATATGAATGAGTGCAGAAAATCAATTTCCAGAACAATGTATTATTGGCGAATGTAATAGTAACGCGAAACGCTTCCGATGGCAGAATTTGGTGTGAGTTTTTAATGAACATTTCACGTCCAGCCTGCAGTCATTTCTATCTAGCATCTCATATTGAAGTTATTTAGTGGTGCATCAAAGGGGGAAATGGATTTCGCGGCGAGGTTCAATTCCTTCATTGAGACAGATGCGGAAAACAAATTCATGAATTTCTATTTCAAACGACTGTTTACTAATTTGCTGAGACTGACAACTCCAAATCCGAAATGTTTGCCTGCTTGACCTTGCTATCTCCGACCTTCCATTTTTTCACAAGACCCAACAAAACATCTCTAAACAGCAATATGTTTGCATCAGCAGGCTATTGGCAATTCGACAATTAAAATGAGTTTACACAGTAGGATATTTCACCTCAGACGACCATTTCAATGATCTGATTCCAAAAGTTTTAGTTATTATGAAGCGAAAAAGGCTAATGCTTTTCTTAATTGAAAAATAAAAATTTGGTTGGTAATCATTTTACAAATTTAGAGGCTCCGCGGACCCCCTGAAAATGTTTCACGGACCCCCGGTTGAGAAACACTGAAGTATGGTATGGAACAATGTTGGTATGGTATGGAAAATTGCAAGTATGGTATGGAGAGAGTAAGGCAAGTATGGTGTACGGAAAATTCTCGTTCCATACCATACCATACCATGCCCTGGTTTTATATTGAAAAAATGAAAATATGAGGTGTCTCAAACCACTTTGTTTAAAACGCGTATTAAACGATTCTTTTCAAAGGTTGGGTGTCATAATTGTGTAAATTGTGAAAAAGATGCAGTGAGAGTCAGACCACTTACTCTAGCTAGATATAGTCGATCAGTTTAATCGGCACCCGGTTCAGAATCACTGTGACGCAGGCGATGGCCGATAGCGCATTAGATAACCAATTCATGTATTGCTTCACTGCGCTACTGGATTTTCCCATTTATTGGCGTTTAGGGGGTTGTAGTGCCCCTATCTTATTAGTATTTAGACTTTCGTAATCGGTATGACAATAAAATTCGATTGATACCAACTATTAAGGATTTGTACCAACAATAAACTTGCTACTCTACGAGTGAGCCTACTCCTTGTTGCAAGTCGCCGTCTCGGCTAATTTATTGCGGTTGCATCTACCACCATTTCAACCAATTACGTCAATAACATTGAACACCTGAAGACACTTGCTGGCTGAAAAAAATCGGTGTACGTACACACACGCATCTGGATTCTGTGAATTTACTGGCAAGAGGTACATGCCCAGGCCATGTCGTATCAGATTTGTTCATATCAAATCGCGACATATTGCAGGTGCAAAATGTTCGTTATTGGTCATTCATGAATGTCAGTACATAAATACTAATGAAACTTGTTTTGAAAGGGTCCTGTCACTAGAAAATGGATGATGGGAACCACTGGATTTGGATGTCATTTATATCCTAATCAGCATCGTCGCAAATTCTGTAGTCTTAGATATTTTGAGTCCACGCAATTATGGAATTTTGTCGTGTTATCTATAAATCATTGTTTTCAAATGCAATGTTACGATAATTTCAAATGATAAAATCGAGTGAAATTTGGTGAGCAAGGTTTTCTACTGTACAAGTACATTGTACAATGTAGATGTATAGTGCGGCTGGTCTTAAAAACCATCCGGTCAAGCAAACGCTAATCTACGACTGCGTGCGTCTCGAGTCGAAACGATGTATTATGTGACGTTCTAGCACAGTGGTTCCCAACGTGGGCGATATCGACCCCCAGGGGGCGATTTGGCGGTCCAGGGGGGCGAAAATAACGTAGGGGGCGATAGGGGGACGATGGCGCGGTAAAAAGGCTATATTGGAGTCGGGACCGTAACTACCGCACCCTAAACCCCCCAATTGGGGGTTGGGGGCCCGAAATCGAAGGAAGCCCAAAATTATTTCGTGAATTAACATGAATGATAGAGTAATTTTTTAGAAATTCATGCGACTTTTTCAAAAATTTTTAGCGCCGCGCGCAATTTAATATTTTCATATATCTTGATGTTGGGGTCCCCGCCACCCAACAAAAATACGCATGATTTGTGGAAATGGGAGACTTCAGCGTCGGCCATTACTGTGCCACGACGTACCAAGACATATGAAGTTAGAGGCCATGTAACATGCGACTCCGAGATGTGTGCCAGAACGATCAGCAGCGAGAAGACCTTGGCCGAAAAGGAATGCCCTTGGGCTGACCGAAAACTTCGACATGTATGTTTAATTGTCCATAGGAACCTCAATGGCCGGCATAGAATGTTCCTGTCCTGGCGACCTTAACCCTACATGACAAATGCCATCCCACAAGGAAAAAATTATTTGCCAGTAAATAAATACCGATATGAAATCATGTGCGTCTTTTATAGTTTGGTACGTTTTGACGATTTCCATATTTTCTGACATAGGCCTACCAGATATAGGAGGTCACGAAATAGCATCATGTAAAGAAGTCAATATAACAACGATGCCACCCGAAGATGTTTAATTATTATTTAGGGGTCCTAAGTAGTATATAGGATCGGTCGCGAACTAGCGTGGGGTTCTTATGGGCGGGGTGGCATGGTGCCGAGAAACCGGGGGTGGCATGGTGACCCTTATGTCTTATGGCGGGGGTGGCATGGTGCCATTGTGTCTTATGGCTGCGGTGGCATGGTTACCCTTTCGGGTATAGGCTGCGGCGGTGAGGTGCCTGAAAACTCGGGGTGATGATGGTACCCTTTCAGATATATGCTGTGGTGATGAGGTGCCTATGTGGTGATGATGTGCCTATGTGGTGATGATGGTACCCTTTCAGATATATGCTGTGGCGATGATGTGCCCACGGATTCTTGTGTCGTAGTGAACTAACGTTGTGGATATAGGCCGCGGTGATGATGTGCCTGTCATGTATTCTTACGCGATCTCTGGTGATTCTCTATGTGTTCTTATGGGTGCGGTCGTGATTCGCACTTTCAGGCATCTCTCGCGTGGTGTTGAATAGTCACCAACAATAACCGCACAAACGGAAACGTGGCTTGTTGTGAGGATTAAGCACTGCGTGCGACCTATATTCCGAATGACCTGCGCGCTGAATTGTTTCACAGCCAACCGCGGTGGTCGTGACTCGCCTTTTTTACTATAGGTGGTGACGGTGATTCACCTGTCGTGTATTCTTACGGGATCTGTGGTGACTCGCCATGTGTTCTTATGGGCGCGGTCGCATGCGGCTATTGCGTCTTATGGCGGGGGTGGTGAGCGGCTATTGATGCTAACACGAAACCCGGGGTGGCGAGCGGCACTTATTTCTTATGGCGGCGGGTCTTATTTCTTATGGGTGCGGTCGTGATTCGTACTTTCGGTATAGACTGCGGGCGGCATGTCGTACTTTCAGCAAAAAAGGTGTGAAATAGTTTGCCAAGTCTAGGAATCACTTGCAAGGTAATATTTTGGTATTTAGTTTACCACAGAGCCGGCGTAGACGGCGATTCCAATATCAACAATAACAACGCTCACGAATTAACACTTCAAATAGCTGTGAAATAGTTTGCAAAACCCCGCGATCGCTGACAAGATAATGTCTCGGTCATAACCATCTTTCACGACTTGGTGTCATAACCATACCGATCGCTCACGCGGTGAAATTTTAGTAATCAGTTTGTCACAGAACTTGATATCGCTGGTAAGATTTAACAAGTAACGAATAACAGACCGCAGTAACTTGAATAGCGACAAATTGTCACTTATTTCCGCTCTAACCCTAATCCTTTGTGAAGTGAACGCTTATTCAAAAGGGTGTGATATAATTTTAAAATCCAACGACCACTCACCGGATAATACTTCAGACATAGCAATTCCTCATACCCGCCCACAAGGTAATATTTCGGTAATTAGTTTGTCACAGAACCGTCGCAGGCGGTGATTGGAAAACCGACAATTTGTCACTCGCCCGCGATCGCTATATGTTTCACGCCTCCAGAATAGTGGCTGACTTTAGTCGCGTGATAAGATCCATGAAAATATTCAATCAATGTGTTAGTTTATCAACTTGAAATGAAACTCACTACACAAATCAAGTCGATTCGTATCTGAATGTTTTAAATCGGTACAACTCTAATCCTTTGACAAATCCCTTAACGCGTTTTTGTTGAATCGAACGTAACCCGAATATTACTGACGCCGACTTTCAGCCGCATCGAATTATTCGCACATTCCGCGCCACTGTTTTCACACTTATAGAATCAATACCAACTATAACTCTACAAGAATCAAGAATCACAAGTATGTGCATTACACAGTTATTGTCTTTATTAACTTGAAATCAAACACTTAACAAAAACACGCAACTAATCATTTGGCAACTCTAGCATTAGCAAAAAATTCCAGTATTGTTGATTGAAAATCCTTGAGTCATTATTATCAAAAATGTTATAGTACCGCATCGGAATCCATTCGCGGGATGTACTAAAGGTAAATCCAGATAATCCAAAATGAAATATTTGGACTTTGACAAACATGACTACCAACTTTGATCCAGTCACATTTCAAGATCATACTTTGAAACAATCCTTGAAACTTACAACTCTATTCACGACTGAGTTTTCCGTTTATCAAATAGAGTTTCAGTAAATACTATCGCGATATTTTAATGTGTTACTACACACAATAGAATCAATCAATGAAATAGCACCTGTTGTAAATATTTCTAACTTGACAACCACTTGTGCATACCGCGATCGACTTGCGACGCGATAAGTTAAATCGGAATATTTCAATCTATTTGTCGAAACCTTGAACAAACTATCAGGTTATTTTTTGTTGTAATCGAGTGAACGGAAATAGTATTACGTCTCAACATTTTAACATCTTCCCATAAACAAAAGAGTAAAATACAAAAAACCTTGTCAAGTCAATCCGTTTGTAGCTTACCCAACCAAAGCAAAAAGTATCCTTATGAAAAGTAGACAAGACTACGCCAGTAATCACTACAATCCAAAATCCATAACAAGCTCGGTTGTATTCATATCCCTACGACGCGTCTTTTGTTTTTCAACTGTAAAAGTCGTTACTATTTTGCAAGACAAAGTAATTACTACTTGATATATTTTATAAACCAAAGTAAATACTACTCGGTGTGTGGTTTGAGATTAACATATTACATTTGAGTATACCGGATTTGAATGCCTGACCAACGTAGTTGAGAATTCATTTCTTACAATCAAACGCCGGTTTTACATTGAAAGGTATCATACTGTAAACATAAGGATTGACACATTGATTTGATATATGAGATTTTGTAATGCTCGACCACGACTTGATTATTAAATTATTCACGATAATTAGACCCGATGTTGTGGTACAGGTTATTAGAAAATATCACTTTTGGCATCGAGTACCAGTCGAAGTGGGTGAACAATAACACCGAAAATGATAAATGCGTTTCGTGCTACTAGTGATACAAGTTCATTTCTATCAGGTGAAATAAACGCCATCACAAAACTCAGAGCATGCAAAGGTCTTGATTGATATGAATTTCGATTTGTGTCTTATGATACCAGCAAGCATTTTAGAAATATTATGATTCGTTAAACCAAAGTCGTATGTCCGATTATTAATTGATTGGAAACTTGATCACGTACCTCGATCATTACAGAAGATTATAACGCCATTGTCCGACAATCTTTTACAAAAGGATCGAAACCAAGTAACCCAAAGTCGTTGCCGTCGCATAAACAATTTGTACGACGTTTGATAATTGTACCCTATACGTTGGTGTACTAGAGATATTTGTAAAACACACTCTGGTAAAGAAATCGAAAAGATATCCTACACCTAAATCTGATAAAACCATTTTGCACTTTTTGTTCGTCAGTAGTATCCATTTGAATTTTCCCATTTCCTCTCGTCAAAGTCGATGTAATCATAGTCGCTAAAGAACTTACTTGGATGTGTTTGAATTCTAGACATAGTTATGATTTACTCAACGCAAGACCCAAGAACAACCGTAGTTAACAACCGTGCACACATATCCAAAATATCGCACACTCCGCTATTCCTAAAGTACAAACACCCGATACAAAATATCACTTGTTGCGGCATCATCTTCACAATATCACCATTTTGTTTGTGTCAATTAGTTACTTTGTATGTTATCCCACAACTCTTACAAAAGTACGAAGGATATTAACATCGCACTAAGTAATTAACTTTACTCGATATTCTCGCATTACGAAACTAAAGAATGGTTGGTTAGACTCTACAAACTGTTTCGATATCACAAGACCTTTATTGTCTGAATGGGTGTTCATGTATCTTAATAATCAAATAGTTCAACACAGAACTAGTACTAACGGAAACATCAGAGTTGTTTACACAAAAGTTTGTATGTGTACAGTATGCGAATACCATGTGTAAGTCCAGCACAATTGCAGTATCCATTCGAGTTTAGTAAACACAAATTTATTACAACGGAGCCACGTAAACTTTCGTGAAAGAAAAGCATACTCACTTCCAGAGGGTTATGTCAACACCATAGCAGTTCCCCAACAACAAAGTACATATGTTTCTAGCCACGGTCCTTACATCTTTCACATAGATCAATCTACTTTGCTAACGAAAAGTGCTGAGTCATCACATGATCGCTCTCACAACAAAACAGCTAGTAGATATTATCATTCAAAATATTCCTAACCCTTTACACACCAGTTACAAATCATACAACGAATATGCTTTGCGGGTCGAATTGTTGTTCAGTGTCAAGTCTACCTGTTGAAACGTACATTAAACAGCACAATCCAATTAAAACCACGAATCTATTTTCATTTCGTCACATACAGAAAAATAAATTTTCTTTCTCCAACACATACTTGTAACCAATCGCTTTCATTAAACACACAACACCATAAAAGTATTTACTTTCTACAACATAGACATTCCGATGTAGTCAAGAAATATTTTTATTAATCAAAATCATCGATTTCTGTTCACGGCGTTAGTGTGTGCATGTCATACCTGTGGGCCCCGTATTAAAATGGACACGACACGACTGACTGTAAGGAGATAGAAGTCTATCACATCGATTTACATGTGGTCTTCGCTACGGTTTCAAAAAACGAATCATCTCTTTTGCATTGATCTAGACCGAGCAAGTTAGTTAATGGCCATGATTGTGTTTGTCATATGCGAATGATAGGGTTACTGTCAAATCTACATACAACAATCTTCTGACGATCATAATAGCAATTTCATTTTCCGCCCCTTCATAATTGTACAACTCGGTAACTACGTTTAACAAGCCCAATCACACTACCGCCGTTGAACACAAGATACCTACCCAAGTAAAAATATCATTCTGGTTTGGACAACTGACGTTTACCTGTGTAAAATTATCATTTTCACTTGGAGGTCCACCGTTACCTAACTAAAATACCATTGTCCTTTGGAGATTTATCGTTTACCCAGTGTAACAATCCCCTTTTCACTTGGAAATATATTTTTGGCCTGAATAACAAACCCCTTTTCACTTGGAAATCTATTTTTGCCCTGGATAACAAACCTTTTTCACTTGGAAATATATTTTTTCTCTGAGTAACAAACCTTTTTCACTTGGAAATATATTTTTTCTCTTGGTAATAAACCTTTTTCACTTGGAAATATATTTTTTCTCTGAGTAACAAACCTTTTTCACTTGGGAATATATTTTTTCTCTGGTTAACAAACCTTTTTCACTTGGAAATATATTTTTTCTCTGGGTAACAAACCTTTTTCACTTGGAAATATATTTTTTCCCCGGTTAACAAACCTTTTTCCCTGAGCAACAAACCTTTTTCACTTGCAAATATATTTTTTCCTGGGTAACAAACCTTTTTCACTTGGAAATATATTTTTTTCCCTGGGTAACAAACCTTTTTCGCTTGGAAATATATTTTTCCCTGGGTTACAAACCTTTTTCACTTGGTGATCCGTCGTTTACCTGAGTAAAAATATCATTTTCCTTTGGGGATCTGGCGTTTACCCAGTGTAACAGTACATTTTCTCTTGGTCATCTAGCTTTTCCTAGAGTAACAAAACCATTTTCATTTTGAAATCTGACAACCACACCGACAATTTGATATTTTTGTATTTTCTTACAGCGAACAGCGACAAAATATACACCAACAACGACTCCGATACATTTGTCTAATCAAATATTCACTTGTGTTGGTGCATCCCATCAAAATCGTCGGTTACCCACATGCAATGCGCTCTTGTACACAGAAATGCATGTTTTGGAAACTTGGACAATAGGCTTCGATAGTTCTGTGCTGTCTGGGTTCGTGCTTTGGATTTTCCAGAGTCAAAATGTCTGAATAAAACACCTCCTCGACGATGGTTGGTATGTGGATAACGGTGTTCGGAAAACGGTTGGATTTATGTCACCCATCGCGATAACAATTCCAGGTCAAGTTTTCCCCTCGCATGTTTACTATATTGTCTCTTTATTGGTCAATGTATGTCTCGACATTCAGTTTGAAATCGGAAACCCTGATAAAGTATGCAACCGGATCCGGATATCAACTCTGAATCGATAAACCAATGAACAATATTCAAAGTAAACATGTTACACCCTGTGTTTCCACGAAAAAATACCATCCAGACATACGTCGCGCTTGTTTGCCCACACCAGTATACGCGTAAATGGAGGTGTGTGACATTGCATGGAATGTGTTGGTATACAAACATCGATCCACAGACAATATCATAGCCGGTAGTTTTGATGTAGATCGAATGTCATCACACCCGATAACAATACCAATAAGCCACATTGCAACGACTCTGAGTCAATCTGAAGCATGACATACAGACACACAAACATGGAACCCTAACATGGGTTATTCGCACGACGGTGAAAGTGAACTGTACAACATATACCAATTGGGCGTTCACAGTCGAATATGCGAACCATGCACAATCATATACCCAGATTTTTGTTGGATATGTACGAAACCGATAAATCGATACATTTCTTTTCCTTTGACGTCAACAATACAATCACCATTCCAATGCATCGCTCGAATGTGAGGTTCATCTGGTGTAAAATCCATGTCAAATAACACCAAAGTGTGCTTTCCGTGTTTTATTATTTCCACCGACGCTTCTTGTCTGTGTCGCAACACTATGGTGCGGGGAGTTGAAAAACGGTGGATTGTGAAATGGATTGACATGACCAACAGAATCGACGTCAATAGACTTGTGACGATGTCGTTTCAAAATGATACCGATCTATTGTGGCGATGACCGTTTCGAAATGTTACCGGACGAACTGGACCCTTGAAATGTTACCGGACGAACTGGATCCTTGAAATGTTACCGGACGAACTGGATCTTTACGATGATGTGTTTTATGATTTCTATTGTGGTATACGATTACAGTCTTGATTCCACAGAAACACACATTATTGGATCACAGTATCAGTCCGAGATTTGCAGAATCACTGTTCACGATATTTATCTGGAGTCGTTATGTGGGAGTAGCGACATCGATGCATCGTGACTGAAAGACTGATCGCAATCATTTCGAGCACCCATACTTCGATAGTTCACATTGGTCAAACGCTGCAGCAGAAAACTTCGGTGTCGACAACGCGACGGATATTGACCGATGTCTCCAATTGATCTGGGACGTCTGTCCGGAGATAGGGTCATGACTAATACCGCGGACTCAGAGTCGTTGCAATGTGGCTTATTGGTATTGTTATCGGGTGTGATGACATTCGATCTACATCAAAACTACCGGCTATGATATTGTCTGTGGATCGATGTTTGTATACCAACACATTCCATGCAATGTCACACACCTCCATTTACGCGTATACTGGTGTGGGCAAACAAGCGCGACGTATGTCTGGATGGTATTTTTTCGTGGAAACACAGGGTGTAACATGTTTACTTTGAATATTGTTCATTGGTTTATCGATTCAGAGTTGATATCCGGATCCGGTTGCATACTTTATCAGGGTTTCCGATTTCAAACTGAATGTCGAGACATACATTGACCAATAAAGAGACAATATAGTAAACATGCGAGGGGAAAACTTGACCTGGAATTGTTATCGCGATGGGTGACATAAATCCAACCGTTTTCCGAACACCGTTATCCACATACCAACCATCGTCGAGGAGGTGTTTTATTCAGACATTTTGACTCTGGAAAATCCAAAGCACGAACCCAGACAGCACAGAACTATCGAAGCCTATTGTCCAAGTTTCCAAAACATGCATTTCTGTGTACAAGAGCGCATTGCATGTGGGTAACCGACGATTTTGATGGGATGCACCAACACAAGTGAATATTTGATTAGACAAATGTATCGGAGTCGTTGTTGGTGTATATTTTGTCGCTGTTCGCTGTAAGAAAATACAAAAATATCAAATTGTCGGTGTGGTTGTCAGATTTCAAAATGAAAATGGTTTTGTTACTCTAGGAAAAGCTAGATGACCAAGAGAAAATGTACTGTTACACTGGGTAAACGCCAGATCCCCAAAGGAAAATGATATTTTTACTCAGGTAAACGACGGATCACCAAGTGAAAAAGGTTTGTAACCCAGGGAAAAATATATTTCCAAGCGAAAAAGGTTTGTTACCCAGGGAAAAAAATATATTTCCAAGTGAAAAAGGTTTGTTACCCAGGAAAAAATATATTTGCAAGTGAAAAAGGTTTGTTGCTCAGGGAAAAAGGTTTGTTAACCGGGGAAAAAATATATTTCCAAGTGAAAAAGGTTTGTTACCCAGAGAAAAAATATATTTCCAAGTGAAAAAGGTTTGTTAACCAGAGAAAAAATATATTCCCAAGTGAAAAAGGTTTGTTACTCAGAGAAAAAATATATTTCCAAGTGAAAAAGGTTTATTACCAAGAGAAAAAATATATTTCCAAGTGAAAAAGGTTTGTTACTCAGAGAAAAAATATATTTCCAAGTGAAAAAGGTTTGTTATCCAGGGCAAAAATAGATTTCCAAGTGAAAAGGGGTTTGTTATTCAGGCCAAAAATATATTTCCAAGTGAAAAGGGGATTGTTACACTGGGTAAACGATAAATCTCCAAAGGACAATGGTATTTTAGTTAGGTAACGGTGGACCTCCAAGTGAAAATGATAATTTTACACAGGTAAACGTCAGTTGTCCAAACCAGAATGATATTTTTACTTGGGTAGGTATCTTGTGTTCAACGGCGGTAGTGTGATTGGGCTTGTTAAACGTAGTTACCGAGTTGTACAATTATGAAGGGGCGGAAAATGAAATTGCTATTATGATCGTCAGAAGATTGTTGTATGTAGATTTGACAGTAACCCTATCATTCGCATATGACAAACACAATCATGGCCATTAACTAACTTGCTCGGTCTAGATCAATGCAAAAGAGATGATTCGTTTTTTGAAACCGTAGCGAAGACCACATGTAAATCGATGTGATAGACTTCTATCTCCTTACAGTCAGTCGTGTCGTGTCCATTTTAATACGGGGCCCACAGGTATGACATGCACACACTAACGCCGTGAACAGAAATCGATGATTTTGATTAATAAAAATATTTCTTGACTACATCGGAATGTCTATGTTGTAGAAAGTAAATACTTTTATGGTGTTGTGTGTTTAATGAAAGCGATTGGTTACAAGTATGTGTTGGAGAAAGAAAATTTATTTTTCTGTATGTGACGAAATGAAAATAGATTCGTGGTTTTAATTGGATTGTGCTGTTTAATGTACGTTTCAACAGGTAGACTTGACACTGAACAACAATTCGACCCGCAAAGCATATTCGTTGTATGATTTGTAACTGGTGTGTAAAGGGTTAGGAATATTTTGAATGATAATATCTACTAGCTGTTTTGTTGTGAGAGCGATCATGTGATGACTCAGCACTTTTCGTTAGCAAAGTAGATTGATCTATGTGAAAGATGTAAGGACCGTGGCTAGAAACATATGTACTTTGTTGTTGGGGAACTGCTATGGTGTTGACATAACCCTCTGGAAGTGAGTATGCTTTTCTTTCACGAAAGTTTACGTGGCTCCGTTGTAATAAATTTGTGTTTACTAAACTCGAATGGATACTGCAATTGTGCTGGACTTACACATGGTATTCGCATACTGTACACATACAAACTTTTGTGTAAACAACTCTGATGTTTCCGTTAGTACTAGTTCTGTGTTGAACTATTTGATTATTAAGATACATGAACACCCATTCAGACAATAAAGGTCTTGTGATATCGAAACAGTTTGTAGAGTCTAACCAACCATTCTTTAGTTTCGTAATGCGAGAATATCGAGTAAAGTTAATTACTTAGTGCGATGTTAATATCCTTCGTACTTTTGTAAGAGTTGTGGGATAACATACAAAGTAACTAATTGACACAAACAAAATGGTGATATTGTGAAGATGATGCCGCAACAAGTGATATTTTGTATCGGGTGTTTGTACTTTAGGAATAGCGGAGTGTGCGATATTTTGGATATGTGTGCACGGTTGTTAACTACGGTTGTTCTTGGGTCTTGCGTTGAGTAAATCATAACTATGTCTAGAATTCAAACACATCCAAGTAAGTTCTTTAGCGACTATGATTACATCGACTTTGACGAGAGGAAATGGGAAAATTCAAATGGATACTACTGACGAACAAAAAGTGCAAAATGGTTTTATCAGATTTAGGTGTAGGATATCTTTTCGATTTCTTTACCAGAGTGTGTTTTACAAATATCTCTAGTACACCAACGTATAGGGTACAATTATCAAACGTCGTACAAATTGTTTATGCGACGGCAACGACTTTGGGTTACTTGGTTTCGATCCTTTTGTAAAAGATTGTCGGACAATGGCGTTATAATCTTCTGTAATGATCGAGGTACGTGATCAAGTTTCCAATCAATTAATAATCGGACATACGACTTTGGTTTAACGAATCATAATATTTCTAAAATGCTTGCTGGTATCATAAGACACAAATCGAAATTCATATCAATCAAGACCTTTGCATGCTCTGAGTTTTGTGATGGCGTTTATTTCACCTGATAGAAATGAACTTGTATCACTAGTAGCACGAAACGCATTTATCATTTTCGGTGTTATTGTTCACCCACTTCGACTGGTACTCGATGCCAAAAGTGATATTTTCTAATAACCTGTACCACAACATCGGGTCTAATTATCGTGAATAATTTAATAATCAAGTCGTGGTCGAGCATTACAAAATCTCATATATCAAATCAATGTGTCAATCCTTATGTTTACAGTATGATACCTTTCAATGTAAAACCGGCGTTTGATTGTAAGAAATGAATTCTCAACTACGTTGGTCAGGCATTCAAATCCGGTATACTCAAATGTAATATGTTAATCTCAAACCACACACCGAGTAGTATTTACTTTGGTTTATAAAATATATCAAGTAGTAATTACTTTGTCTTGCAAAATAGTAACGACTTTTACAGTTGAAAAACAAAAGACGCGTCGTAGGGATATGAATACAACCGAGCTTGTTATGGATTTTGGATTGTAGTGATTACTGGCGTAGTCTTGTCTACTTTTCATAAGGATACTTTTTGCTTTGGTTGGGTAAGCTACAAACGGATTGACTTGACAAGGTTTTTTGTATTTTACTCTTTTGTTTATGGGAAGATGTTAAAATGTTGAGACGTAATACTATTTCCGTTCACTCGATTACAACAAAAAATAACCTGATAGTTTGTTCAAGGTTTCGACAAATAGATTGAAATATTCCGATTTAACTTATCGCGTCGCAAGTCGATCGCGGTATGCACAAGTGGTTGTCAAGTTAGAAATATTTACAACAGGTGCTATTTCATTGATTGATTCTATTGTGTGTAGTAACACATTAAAATATCGCGATAGTATTTACTGAAACTCTATTTGATAAACGGAAAACTCAGTCGTGAATAGAGTTGTAAGTTTCAAGGATTGTTTCAAAGTATGATCTTGAAATGTGACTGGATCAAAGTTGGTAGTCATGTTTGTCAAAGTCCAAATATTTCATTTTGGATTATCTGGATTTACCTTTAGTACATCCCGCGAATGGATTCCGATGCGGTACTATAACATTTTTGATAATAATGACTCAAGGATTTTCAATCAACAATACTGGAATTTTTTGCTAATGCTAGAGTTGCCAAATGATTAGTTGCGTGTTTTTGTTAAGTGTTTGATTTCAAGTTAATAAAGACAATAACTGTGTAATGCACATACTTGTGATTCTTGATTCTTGTAGAGTTATAGTTGGTATTGATTCTATAAGTGTGAAAACAGTGGCGCGGAATGTGCGAATAATTCGATGCGGCTGAAAGTCGGCGTCAGTAATATTCGGGTTACGTTCGATTCAACAAAAACGCGTTAAGGGATTTGTCAAAGGATTAGAGTTGTACCGATTTAAAACATTCAGATACGAATCGACTTGATTTGTGTAGTGAGTTTCATTTCAAGTTGATAAACTAACACATTGATTGAATATTTTCATGGATCTTATCACGCGACTAAAGTCAGCCACTATTCTGGAGGCGTGAAACATATAGCGATCGCGGGCGAGTGACAAATTGTCGGTTTTCCAATCACCGCCTGCGACGGTTCTGTGACAAACTAATTACCGAAATATTACCTTGTGGGCGGGTATGAGGAATTGCTATGTCTGAAGTATTATCCGGTGAGTGGTCGTTGGATTTTAAAATTATATCACACCCTTTTGAATAAGCGTTCACTTCACAAAGGATTAGGGTTAGAGCGGAAATAAGTGACAATTTGTCGCTATTCAAGTTACTGCGGTCTGTTATTCGTTACTTGTTAAATCTTACCAGCGATATCAAGTTCTGTGACAAACTGATTACTAAAATTTCACCGCGTGAGCGATCGGTATGGTTATGACACCAAGTCGTGAAAGATGGTTATGACCGAGACATTATCTTGTCAGCGATCGCGGGGTTTTGCAAACTATTTCACAGCTATTTGAAGTGTTAATTCGTGAGCGTTGTTATTGTTGATATTGGAATCGCCGTCTACGCCGGCTCTGTGGTAAACTAAATACCAAAATATTACCTTGCAAGTGATTCCTAGACTTGGCAAACTATTTCACACCTTTTTTGCTGAAAGTACGACATGCCGCCCGCAGTCTATACCGAAAGTACGAATCACGACCGCACCCATAAGAAATAAGACCCGCCGCCATAAGAAATAAGTGCCGCTCGCCACCCCGGGTTTCGTGTTAGCATCAATAGCCGCTCACCACCCCCGCCATAAGACGCAATAGCCGCATGCGACCGCGCCCATAAGAACACATGGCGAGTCACCACAGATCCCGTAAGAATACACGACAGGTGAATCACCGTCACCACCTATAGTAAAAAAGGCGAGTCACGACCACCGCGGTTGGCTGTGAAACAATTCAGCGCGCAGGTCATTCGGAATATAGGTCGCACGCAGTGCTTAATCCTCACAACAAGCCACGTTTCCGTTTGTGCGGTTATTGTTGGTGACTATTCAACACCACGCGAGAGATGCCTGAAAGTGCGAATCACGACCGCACCCATAAGAACACATAGAGAATCACCAGAGATCGCGTAAGAATACATGACAGGCACATCATCACCGCGGCCTATATCCACAACGTTAGTTCACTACGACACAAGAATCCGTGGGCACATCATCGCCACAGCATATATCTGAAAGGGTACCATCATCACCACATAGGCACATCATCACCACATAGGCACCTCATCACCACAGCATATATCTGAAAGGGTACCATCATCACCCCGAGTTTTCAGGCACCTCACCGCCGCAGCCTATACCCGAAAGGGTAACCATGCCACCGCAGCCATAAGACACAATGGCACCATGCCACCCCCGCCATAAGACATAAGGGTCACCATGCCACCCCCGGTTTCTCGGCACCATGCCACCCCGCCCATAAGAACCCCACGCTAGTTCGCGACCGATCCTATATACTACTGTCCTATAACTGCCCTATAACTGCATTTCCTGTCAACTTTCGACACCATGTTGGTACCAGGGTCTTTACCACGGGAAGGAACTCACCAAAGCGGTACGGCATCATCACATTCCTCGTAGCATTATTTGGAATAAGTCGTAATGCATGGTGTGTTTAGATGCAGAATAAGCCGCTCGAAAAATCCATCGTGACATCGATCCACCTTGGGAATCATTGGATTTTTCTGGTAATCCATTTTCTTGATAAAATTTCTGTTGTATGCTGGACCAGTCATACCTCGCTTTGCGTTTTTGTTAAGGCCAGCGACATAGAAGCAAAGCTTCTTTATGTTTACGATTCCCTTGGCAATGAAGAAGATTACACAGAAACTTTGTTGCAACACTGGAAGTGAGATTATTGAAAAGGTAGAATTAAAAAAATAATTTCATTGCTCGGTTTATCGAAAATTAGAGGGTACTGGACTCATCACAAGCCCGAGCCCGAGAGTTCCGTGGATTGGACCGTAATATGCTTTCCACACGATGCCCAAACAGACACTTTTAACGGTGGAGTCCTGGTGCTGAAGGTATGAATTTCATTCATATATATGTATGAAAATATGATTTTTTCCGTGCCAAACGTGAATAGTAATAGTATATTACATTTTCACGATGTTTTTTGGAATACCTATCTGCAAGGTCCCGCCAAAAAGGCCTACTTGGAAATTATACATTGAATACCCCTAATAATGATGCTGCGGCGAACCGCGGCGTCATTAAAAACTAGGAAATTGACCCGCAAGCACGTTTGAGCTGGAGACCTCGGGCTTAAAACATGTTTCAATCAAAGTGTTTTGAAACACCGTTTGTTGTAAATGCAAGCCTAGTTACATCAATTCTATTCAAACTCCCAGCGACTGATTTATCATTTTGCATTGTCTGCGATGAGGCTTCTTTCAGTTTAGAGAACAGTCACCTCTGATCGAATACCAAGAGCATATGACGCCTCGACCAAATCTACTTTTCTAAATTACTTGAGTTCTTTTGAGACCTATCACGTTCTTGGAAATCGATACCTATACCTGTAATTGATTAGAAATTTAAGATATTACTGGCACTGCTACTGCAGTAGCAACGATAACTATACGTCAGCCACCTCTGATTACTCGTATGAAAACATTTGGTTGGTGTACTTAGTTTGCGGAAAAGTTCTTGTTGGGTGAGGCCACCGATTTTCCGGCAAGCACTGAAGATTGCAAACGCTATCGCGAGACCATTGGAAACATGTTGTTCGAACGAACAGGTATAAATGTTAGCTGTTATTTAGTGGTAAAATATCATATTGCTTCTTTTACATATAGATGAGAAAGTTCTACTCGAAAGTCGAAATGGGTAAGTAGAATGCTTGCTGACTCTCGAATCTGAAATTAACTTATTGTTCCAAGCGAGATAGCGTAATGTTGATCGAGTTCGACATTATGACGCAACAATTCTGTCTGGAGTGAAGCTCTGTAAAAAGAGCCAGACAGCATAGTTGCGTCACAAGGTCAAGCTCGATCACCATGCAAAATTCGAGGCTGATTTTGGGGTGTTCAAGGAACATGATCAGAATGAAATATATATTTTCGTAATCAGCACAGCAGCAGCTTTCAATTGATGCCCATTTTATCAAATTTAGCGATCGGTAAGCCGGTCAAAATTGGTCGTAAAATTGCCCTTGGACAAATGGAAAGTGTGTCGTCAGCCAAATGCAGTGGGCCGTTCAATCTCGCTGTGACAACACCACGCTATGTTGGCTTTTATCAAAATACGAAAATGACTCGAGCTTGACTCGACTTGGACTCGAATCATTGCGCATGACTCGCACCAAGTCATATGACTCGAATCTCAACGGCATTGACCGACAATTCATTGTAATTCAAATGAATAGTAAAGCAACCAGCACACTGTTGGTATTTCGCCTTGGTACTGGCACTTGAAAATGCGAGCAGAAACTGTTGAAAGTGAGGAAAATTAGTATATTTTAAGTGCGCACCATTCGATATCACCAAACAACGTTATAAAAAGTGGTTCCAACAAGTCTTCAAGTAGAAACTGAGCAGTGAGCAGTCAACTCAATTACTTCGACTCGGACTTGAGTCAGAATACCACGACTCGGACTGGGCCCATTGCTCGCTGACTTTGACTTGGACTTGGGGGTGAATTGAAAATGACTCGACTTGACTCGAGTCAAAACTATAGAAGTGAAATTGACTCTTGACCCAGAGCCTTGTGACTTGGTTACGAACCTGCTATGTTCACATCATCCCTATTGGTGTAGCCTATTTTAATCGAAATCGCGAAGTTCATGTTCAAGTTCAAATAAATTAATTACGGAACTGTAGGTCTTCACAATATTTTCCTTTTTCACTGTGTTATAGGTTACGTTATAATTAGACGACAGAGACAGGAAGTTATACATTTTTTTAAATATCACATCAATAAACGTTATAATTGTTTCAGAAACGATGCTAAAAGACCGCATCTGCTAATCCAATCGAGCTCTGAGGATGACGATATAGCCACGGAAGAAGGCAAAAAATCTATGGGAAAGCGCCGCAAAATGCCGGAAATTTCTTCAACAGTTACCTATCAGAGAGTTCCGATTTTCACTACATTTAAAGCACCGATCCCGGAAATGTTATCGGAAGAACAAAGCGAAGATATTTTTGAACACATTAGGAACATTTGCGTAAGCTCGCTAACCAAATCAAATCAGGAGCAGCAACACCTTCGTCGTCACGGGCTTTTTATGCTATCAAAGAATCATGACAGGTTGAGAAAGCATGGCTATACAAATGATCTTTGGGAATACAATGACGTAGATTCGGTGTGTAAGTACGTCAAGTCGAAACTTTGCTTGCTGAGGACGTTTGCGAATAAATCAAACGCATCCGGCCGAATACTTCCGAGACCAGGGGAATTAACAATCGAGGTAATCAACCCTGGCGTCATTGGAGAAAACTGTGATGTAATGAAATTTTTGAAACCAGATTTCAAAGTCCATTCATATTTTAGACTTGTAATTTTGATTGAAATTATAATCAAACTAACCATGGTAAAAAAAAAATCTCAACTACAAAGACGCTGAAGATCTTCTAGGATGTTATTCAACGATGGTAATAAGTTGAATAATAGAAGAGCTACAATTTTGAATAAGCTTTCCCGTATTCGTTATGTTGTTGTTGTTGTTGTTGTTGTTGTTGTTATCTTGTACATTCTTACAGTTCAAAAAATATGATAAAATCGGAATTGCTAGAATGTTGTTTTATTGTTCCGGCTGTATCATTAGTGGAGGCTATGTACACTGGATAAGAGGACAGAGCAGAGCCATAAATCACGCGCTCTAAACCGAAGGGTCGAACTGGGGCCCTAATTGTGTCCGGATTACGGAAATTTCGAAAATGTCAAATTTCAATTCGATTATAATGAGATATATGTAGAGTCCGGAGCGTAATTCTTTTTGAAATGGATTCTACTAGTCTGGCCGCTTCTATCGAGACCAAAATCATTATTCAAGTCGAGGTCCCAAGGGTCGAACTGGGGCCCTAATTGTGTCCGGATTACGGAAATTTCGAAAATGTCAAATTTCAATTCGATTCTAATGAGATATATGTAGAGTCCGGAGCGTAATTCATTTTGAAATGGTTTTTACTAGTCTGGCCGCTTCTATCGAGACCAAAATCATTATTCAAGTCGAGGTCCCAAGGGTCGAACTGGGGCCCTAATTGTGTCCGGATTACCGAAATTTCGAAAATGTCAAATTTCAATTCGATTCTAATGAGATATATGTAGAGTCCGGAGCGTAATTCTTTTTGAAATGGATTCTACTAGTCTGGCCGCTTCTATCGAGAACCAAAATCATTATTCAAGTCGAGGTCCCAAGGGTCGAACTGGGGCCCTAATTGTGTCCGGATCACGGAAATTTCGAAAATGTCAAATTTCAATTCGATTCTAATGAGATATATGTAGAGTCCGGAGCGTAATTCTTTTTGAAATGGATTCTACCAGTCTGGCCGCTTCTATCGAGACCAAAATCATTATTCAAGTCGAGGTCCCAAGGGTCGAACTGGGGCCCTAATTGTGTCCGGATTACCGAAATTTTGAAAATGTCAAATTTCAATTCGATTCTAATGAGATATATGTAGAGTCCGGAGCGTAATTCTTTTTGAAATGGATTCTACTAGTCTGGCCGCTTCTATCGAGACCAAAATCATTATTCAAGTCGAGGTCCCAAGGGTCGAACTGGGGCCCTAATTGTGTCCGGATTACGGAAATTTCGAAAATGTCCGATTTCAATTCGATTCTAATGAGATGTATGTAGAGTCCGGAGCCTAAATCTTTTAAAAAAGTGTTCTACTATTCGTCGTGATCATATATTCGAGAAAATGATGATTCTTCGTAGCAGCCGCCGGTGTCAAATCATTCCCGCACTCTTCGAAATATATTTATACCCAAGGATAGTCGATAGACATGGTCTGTTGAGCGTTATCACCGACACATTTCTTACGATTCAACTGCAAAATATTCAGTCAAACGGCTGTGTAGTAGGTATCTCTTCGTCTTCTTAAAATTGTTTTTTCGTCATAATACCTGGAAATACACCCGAAAACGGTCGTTTACGTGCATCTGTCATTGAATACATCACCAAGAAACAGTATGGCAAGGGGTTCCTGAATATGCCGATGTAATTTCCAAAGCACAAAATGTAATGACACCCGAGTATATTTTCATGACTCACACAATCACCGATTTTCGCCAAAAATTCTAATAGAATCACAGTGGTGGAATGCGGGCCAAGCTGAAAGATCGAAGTGGAAAGATGGCGATTATGTCTTGTAGTTTTACTATGAGACGAATTCCCTTATTCTCACTGTACAGAACAATAGTTGTACGTTTTAGAATATGAGTCAGTTTCATGCTGTTAAGGGATGCGGTATGAACGCATTCTATTCTCGCTGACATATATCAATGATATATATACAATGATTGGAAACTGCCACGCCCCCTAACGCTGTAAGGTTTACTCCCGCCGAAATCAGCGTGTGCGCGGATAAGGTTGACTGCATACACTTCATTGAGTAATGTTGACTGTGGTGTAGTGCTGCTATCACCTTTGCTGGCAGATATTTCACTGTTCTCTCGTTTGTTGGTTGATTGTAAACAAGTTTTGCGAGCATGGTGAGACAGTACTATATACTAAGGTCTAATCAAACTTCCGCCAATGCGCAATGTTCAGGTACTGACTAGCTGTTTATGTTTTTGCATTTGTATATGAGCGGAAAAAGCTTGAAAAATTATGACTGATTCAGATACTTATCTGAGTGATCTTATTGCTGGTGGGTGGCCAACCTTAGAAGTCGATAAGACCCATTCTAATAGAAAGCAACCAGGCTACTTATAACTCTTTCCCGGGTCAGGGGAATGGAACCTCTTCGCTTCTCTTAAATCATCATTGAAAAGGAAAATTGGCATTTCGAAGAACAAAGTGCATGAGTGAAATAATGCAGCAATAATACTGGTGTCCGGTAGTAACCATGATGTTCCGTTCGATGTATGTTATTTTTCAAGCAATATAACACCCCTCTGTAAAAATCTTACACTGGAATATATTTGCACAGATTTTACATGTACACTATAGGGTTATTGTTCAAAATTCGGAAAATGTTTGGAATACTGCGTATCCATGACTTCTTGTGTGTAGATTATTGTTAAAAAACTATATTGGGCCTGAAAGAAGCTCGCAGGAAAGCCGGCAAGATTTGTCTGAATGTGTACATTGTACACACACGTGTTAGTTGAGAAGTTACTTGTTACCATAATGACTATTTATTTTGATCCAATGGTATGGTTGACTGGCAAAACTGACAAAACAAATTTCGGATCTAATGTCTTCTAATGTATTTGTTGACAGGGCGTATATTGAACAATTCCAACTTTGAATTTACCAGAAAAGAGTGCTCGTATGAAACACGCAGACACCACCTTCAACTGGGAGCAAGTAAGAACGGGATGCATACTACAAGAAGTTGAAGGATATTGAAAAATGTGTAATTCGTTCCCAGTCTGGAACTGCCATCGGATCGATTGATGCGGGAAAACCACTATTGCTGGAATAATCTGTGTTTGCCAGGGAATCACATCTGTGACAATTATAGTTCAAAATATGCTAGTATTATCACGCACTAAAGCAGGGGTGGGCAAACTACGGCCCGCGGGCTGCATGCGGCCCGCAACACCGTTCTGTGCGGCCCGCGAGAGTCTAAAGACACTTATTAAAAATATTGCTAAATTGCCTACTAAAAATCGAATTAATGCAGGGACTTGATTTAACTTTTTCTTAGTATATTTCACCATGATAATTCTAAGACAGTAGATTGCAAACTGGGGGCACGCCCCCCTTGTAGGGCGTGAAAGCATCTGTAGGGGAACGCGAAGCCGAGCTCAACTGATTTTTTTTTCGCGCTCCGCTCTCTTATAGACAGTCGTAACTTTCCATGCCATCAAACTATCCGTTAGGCTTGCTAGCATCCGGGTTGCATTTGTGATATGACGATAAGGGGGGTGGGGAATCTTCCACCATCATAAGGGGGGTTCGTATCCTAAAAAGTTTGAGAACAACTGTTTCAAGGTATATACTTCCTATGTTATATTTTACGTTTAATTTCTGGTGCAACAGCCCGATCTCAAGGCCCACGCAGGTTGATAGGTTTCAACTGCTAAACATCACCGAAATCATAAATGAGATTGATATAATTGGGATCACGAGTGTGATTTCAGATTGGCCTCTCCAGTTTTAATTATTTCAGTGATGAGCTTAGAAAAAACGATTCGCGCGTGTCTTAGGTAGATGCGTTCTCTGTATGCGTAGAATTGGGGTATTTATATTTTATCTACACATAGTAGAAGCGTGTTTGAAGCTAACATGATTATGATGCTGTCAGCATTGTGTGTCCTGGAATTGAACCAAAAGTGGATTTAGTAATTCTATGAAAATATCGCCGCACGGATTTAAATTTCAATCCTGTTCTAAGAATTGGGACAACCGACTTTCATCTCTATAGTTTTGACTAATTGGCTATTTAGGTCGACCAGCCTATCAAATCTCGCCACTGTTTCTTACGCGTGAGCGATATCATCAAATCAATGTTTCGTTTGTTTTAAATAAGCATATATATTATCTCCATGTCGTCACTATATAATCAAATACCAATATAGCGTTTGGTTTGTAATCCCAATTTTATATAGTGCGGCCCACGAATGGATTCAGATGTTGAATGCGGCACGCGAGCTCAAAAGTTTGCCCACCCCTGCACTAAAGGAATGTCATATGTAGGCTCAGGGGATATGCTTACAGTTCCTACCCCAACGTGTGTTGACATACTGACATTTATTGAAGGTTTTAGTATTCAATTCATCGTTAACTCCTCCTGTCTCTTTTAACCTTGATATCATATACAGTTACAGAAAATATTCCCCTTCCTACCAATGATTCGGGCAAGAGCAAGCTAACATCTAAACAAGGCAGGAGATTTCATCACGAGTAGATAAGGCATCATTCAGGTCGTCATTTGCCACTTTTGAGCTAACGAAAGCGAGTGTACTATTGCATTTTTGAAGGAAATTTTCCCAAGTTGAAGATGACAAAAGTTGATATCTAGCACTGTTATTGCTTAAAAGATCACACATAAACTGTTTTTGTTGTCCACATCGCTACTTTTGCATCGATATATTTCTGTATCGTTGCATATTAACGTTTGTTTTTCAAATGCATGCATAATTTCGTTTATAAACGCATGAATTAGGGATTTGAAAATTCAATACTGCATTCGTAAATGTTACATCTGTGAAGTATATGTATATTGTTTTTTCATTCCTCATTTCTTTGCATAACATGATATGGGATCCTGAAAAGTCGACCAGGATTTTGTGGAATGATCATGGATAGGCGACGTTTTGTCAGAGAAGATTGATGTATACAGCGTTGCTACTGAAGTATTGCTGCAATGATTTACTCAGGTTCAAATAGAAGTAGCGAAAATAGAAATCTGTGACGTACGCAGTTAGTTGGAAATAGTCACTTTTGAAATTGGAGGGTGAAGCTTTTATGACTACCACAAAATGACCATCCAATCAATATGTGGGTGCTATTTTCAAATACATTGAAAACCCAGGGATATCTAGATAACCCTGGCAAAAACCAAGTTGTGATGCTGTTGTTTGGTGAGTGATATGGAAGCACAGCAATTACCCGAGGAAGTAGGCAAACCTACCCGAGTACTCAGAAAAACTTGAATTACTTCTCTAAAAACTACCTCCACTTGATATTTATTTATATATGATGTTATTGATGTACCAATGTGATGGAAAAGTGACACTTCAATTCGGAATGAAGGTTGTGTCACTTGCAACAGTGGTTGAACGTCCGCGGCTGTGTGAATGTACGCCGCGTTGGCCGTCACAAGGCTATTGCGTTGTGATTGCGTATAACCGTGAGTCGTCAATGTGTGAATTGGATTTGCAATACGTGCATGACGCGCGAAATTCAACCTAACTTGACCGCGTTTATATGGCAGTAGTTCGCTCGCTTAATCAGAAAAAAATCCCAGCCACGAGTAAGAAATGCGTTTCTAAAACTATTCAACACGTTAACGTTGTATTTCACTGATAAATATACCCAATGTATCATATATCATTGCTAGTTCCATAAAGAAGTATTGCTGAGGAAGCTTTTGTTTACAGCACAACTGTGTATGCGATGAAGCGTGACCTGGTACACGCTGAAACGCAGAGCTCACGGTAGTTTCCAATCATTGTATATATATCATTGCATATACGGTATTTGCTCGATTGTTTCTGACGGTCGGACGCCATATTGGAGATTACGAGACCTGAAGAAAGGGAAGGTGAGACGACAATGCACTCATAAGTGTATTTTGCATGCTTCTAATTTGCCTTATCAAATTTACATGCTTGAGTTAGAGTCAATGATTCTAGTCATTGAGTCAGACTTGTTTGGTTGAATTATAGTTGATTACAAACAAGTTACTGCGATCCAATGTAATTTTCTAGTATGAAACCATGCTAGTATATCCAGTATGGAATTGGTGTCCGCAGCACACTTGATTGGGCGTCTGGCAGGCTGACTATCACTATCATGATTCATGAAAATTCGACTGGTTTACCAAGGCACCGTAAAGGCTATAAATTATATCTGCTCGAGCCATAGTATAGTCACCACAGACGTTGATAATGTAAATTTCGTCTCTCCATTAGAGTGTGGGCATTGTGTTTGTATATTTCATGTGTATCAATGCAAGTGCGCGCGATAAAATTATAAAACATAAATTGAAATTGTATTGAAATTATTTGAGCAAAAAATATGTTGGCGGACAGCCAAGAGAAAAAAACATCTTCATCCGGACTTGCTCTAGGTAGTAGGAGTGATGCTTTCAAACTTACCATCATTAGAAATAATGGTTTGTGCCTGTGGTACAGTTTGAGTTAAAGGTGCACTGCTCTCTAAATATCATGTGGTCTCAAATTAATTAGTACAAAAATTTCATCCACATCAGCTATTCAGGACAGAGAGCCACTTTGAAGAAATTGTAGCTAAAATATTATTGAAACTATCTCCATTTCACACTAGCTGCCCCTGCCTAAATAAATGTATATTGTATGGAGGTTGCTTTGTTTTTGCTGCTTCACCTGTTGCAAAAATGTTTGATTTTCGGTTCCACACATTTAATCTCCTAATGAAATTTTCATTCTGGTTCAGTGCATATTTCAAAATTTGACTGCTTTGCTTTGCAGAAAGCTGTTTTGACTTATGTACCTGAAGACGAAATAAGCGTGATCAACGCGGAATCGGTTCGAAATATCCTGATTCTCCTACCATGGTTGATAGAATGAAGCGGACATTTATATCCCGAGGTTACAAAATGCTGAAATCTTATGGGTATGTTCCTCTCTTTCTGCTATCTATGTATTTGTTCCAATAAAGCTGTTGATTTTGACAGAAGCCGTGATCTCTTCAAATATTTGTACCAAGTAGTTAATCTCAATCTATTAATTGCCTCTCATGATATATAGTGTTCATTAGTCATGCTGCAATTGCATGGAAATTAAAATCAGGCCATGCCTCAATACGTGCACCGTTTTTGATCTAAAGAAATACGTGCTTAAGAAACGACACGTCGATGCACTTCTCTTTGATATGCTGTATCTTGTAATGAGTTAATGTTCATCTGCATGTATTAAGTGATAAACTTTTACTCAATAATATATTTTGTGATTGTGTTACAGCATCTCCAAATCTAGACTGGATTGTTTCTATACCTACCATTCTGCATGAAAGATATGTTGATCAGGTACGTGAAATAATCTTTGTTTTTATTTTGCAAGGTTTACATTTGATTCTGATGGATTATAATTTAGAGAAGTGTTTCGCAACGTTTTGACCTTGCGGAGCGGTAAAACCTGAGAACAAAGTTGTATGGGAATGAATCACCATTGGCATTTTACTGCCGCAATGCAACCAATGGAATAAGTTCAATGTTGATGATTAAAATAGGTCTCCACTTTCACCTGGCTGCCGAATCAGCATATATGTATTTTGGCAGGAAATTGGGGCTATACCATACAAACATGTCTTTGAGAGGTAAAGACAATGTCGTCTTCAGGTTTAGGGGCTCGGACTCCCTCTTTTCAAAATCATCAAATTTAAGTTACTGTCACGCCGGCGGCCAATATCACGCGCAAATATTATGTACCTGACTCGAAATCTTGAATTTCACACTACGTTGATTAATCAAAGAGCGTAGCAGACAGGGCGCCGCCCATTTCGAAGCTACATATGAATTGCGTTATCAAGGGTGAGGCTTGGCCCGTCTGTTCTATACGTCTCGTTTCGACCTTTATTTCCGAACAATAAATACCAGATTTTACTGTAGAAATATGGCGCACAGGAGGAATCCCATGCAGCGAGCTCGAATTAGTGTTACCACGACGTCATGAATTTTCAATTGTGACGTAACAGTTGATTGGTATGCATGGCTCTGAGAGTTGAGATGGAAAAAATAGCGACATATATGACTCTTCGGACAAAAAAGGTTCCCGGCCACTGCTATATAGGCTAGTCTAGTCGATATGTATGTTTGTGTCTATGTTTGACCTGATTCTTTTTTGTTATATTAACAGACGCCCAAGTATGGACACCCTGTCATTTGCTTCAATATGGCGAATGAAGAGTGGACAGTCAGTTTTGAAGCGGAACGCGTGACACAAATACACCGCATTCATGAGGTATTGGCAGTGATGATGTCAATTCATTGAGAATTAATAATGCAATTTTTGACCCAAGATTATAAAATCTCTGACTTTCATGTCTATTAATTTTCATAAGCCGTGATTGGCTCTGTATTGATTAGTCATCAAAATCAGATATGGCACCTATTTGATACCTCCTTAGCAAAAAAAGCACTTGCTCTATAGCAGGGGTGGCCAACCTTTTCAGCCAAATGGCCACATGAAATTTACGAACCATTGCGCGGACCGCTTATGACCATAAAGTAGAATATTTCACAGGGGATTTATTTTACTTGGAATTTTTCTTACCCCTTTACACGATTTATGGTCACTTGATTTCTTGCGCCGAATTTACGGAAACGAGTTCAACTATATTCGAAAATATTAGAGAACGTGACCCGTGTCTTCCAACAAGCAACTTCACGTTTGCACTTGCAGAAAGATAGTCGGTGATGGCACCGTTGCACAAAATGACTGGCACATGTTCGCCGAAATCTTCGATATTGATATGTCCAAAAGTGACACGCGCAATGGTTTGTTGGATTATTGTGGCCCTGTGCCGAAAAGGCTGGTCGCCCCTGAACTGTAGTAATTGAAAGATTACAGCAATGTCATTAGGTAGTAAACTAGCTCCCCGCAGTAACTGACTCTGTATTTTTCACAGAATCTCGGATACCGGCCTGTTTTTCATGAAAAGTATAACCACTTCCTATTGATTGATCAGGTACGAAGCTGATCAATGTTATTTGCATATGAATCGATTTGCAACTCCACTATGTAAATTATGCACCATTGGTATTTTATTGCCGCAACTAATATAATTCGTTCAATGTTGGCGACTAAAAAAAGATCGCCACTTTCACCTGGCTGCCAAATCTGCATCTTTTATTCCAGCTGTACCAAGTTTAATTTTTTTCCAAAATCCATGGTTTGCTCCGTATATATTTTGACTGACTCTCCATTTATGTGTCACAAATAAATTGACCGCCATCAATGTGATCACAGAGCTCTATGTTGTAATCAACTAGTGAACTTGCTCCCCGCAGTACCCAACTCCCGACTTTATTATTGTATTTTTTACAGAATCTCAATGTAGATTGGATGGTCGCAGTACCCGCCGTTTTTCACGAAAAGTATGACCACTTCCTCTTGATTTATCAGGTACGAAGTTCATCATTGCTAAATTAGCATCTGAATCCATTACCAACTCCTATGTAAATTACGCACCAATAGCATTTTATTGCCATAACTAACATAATTCGTTCAATGTTGGTGACAAAAAAAAAAGATAGCAATTTTCACCTGACTGCATAATCTGCTTAGTTTATTCCAGCGATTCTCAAACTGTGTGTCACGGATTTTGATCAAAAAACCTTGTATAATATTCAATATAAGCAAAATGTTCACACAAACCTGAACCTTTCAGGGTTCTTGATCTTACCATCCCTTTATTCACGTTATTCTGTTGATGTGAGCGCTGGGAGTTTTACTAGTAATAAAGCGAAACTGCCTCGTGATTTTCCGAACTATTTTGAGGCTTCGCGAACCTGAAAATGCTTCGTCGACCCTCTGTTGAGAACCACTGGTCTAGAATCAACTTACATCTCAACAATCTACTTTTCAAGTTTTGCTTTAAACAAAATTTGCCTGATCATGCTCTTCATGTTTCATGGGCTGATTACCAGTGTTGGGATGACTCGAGTCACCTTTTTCATATGACTTGACTTGACTCGAGTCAGTTGAGACGTAATCATACATCTGACTTCGAAAAGGCAACTTGACTTAAATTAATAATAATAATATAATAATTTATAGAGCGCCGAATATAACAATATGTCATTACTACAGTAGGGCGCTGTACATAAAAGGCAATAAAATATAAAAGTAAACGATATGTATAAAAGACGAAGTGCATAGTTGTAGGGCGGAATGAACACTACTCTAGTTCGAACGCTCGTGTGAATAAAACGGTCTTGATTTTGCG
This sequence comes from Botryllus schlosseri, assembly GCF_051294905.1. Classification (NCBI taxonomy): domain Eukaryota; kingdom Metazoa; phylum Chordata; class Ascidiacea; order Stolidobranchia; family Styelidae; genus Botryllus; species Botryllus schlosseri. The sequence continues at coordinate 16,413,220 of NC_137245.1, read as the reverse complement.
TTTGAAAACATGTAGCGAGCTTCATATATTGACTTGACTTGAATTCTGACTTGACTCGCGACTTGACTTGACTCGAATCACTTAAGACGTAATCAAAATCATACATCTTACTTTGAAAAGGCAACTTGACTTGAATTCTGACTTGACTCGAGTCACTTGAGACGTAATCATACATCTTACTTCGAAAAGGCAAATTGACTTGAATTCTGACTTGACTCGAGTCAAAATGACTCGTAACTCGAAGGTGGTGGCTTGATCCCAACGCTGCTGATTACTAAAAGTCTGCCTGTGTGATGTGCTGTGTAGATTTGACCTAATTCATTTTTGATATAATAACAGACACCCAAACACGGAAATGGATACCCTGTCATTCGTTTCGATACGACGAATGAAGAGTGGGCAGTCGGCTTTGAAGGGAACACGTGACACAAATACGCAGCTTTCGTGAGGCATTGGCGGTGGTTTATGTCAGCATGCATAACGAATACTTAATAAACCTCATAAGCACCGATATGGCATTCCTGGTATATAAGAGTGCAGCATGAATAGGCGTTTGACAAAGATATGGGTTGGTATTGGTAACCGGAGATTGAGCGTTTGATGAAGATATTCGGGCAGGATAAAGGTTTTTATGCCTTGGTTTGACTTTTGTAAAGCATATCCCAAGGTTGATATATCCGGATAGGTGAGGGTTATATCCGGACAGGGGTGGTTAGACAAGTCTACCCTGTGGCGTGGTTTAGACCAGTCTACCCTGTGGCGTGGTTAGACCAGTCTACCCTGTGGCGTGGGTAGACCAGTCCACCCTACCCTTCTGATCATGGGGTGGCATTTTGAACCACCTCTAGGGGTGGGCCCAGTTTTTACAGTGTATGGTACTTTTTCGCGCGGGTTTATACCAATGTTTGGAAATCCCACCGGATAACATCACGGAAGCGTGTACGCGCAATGCCTGAGTTTTTCTAATAGTTGGGCCTTGATTGCTGTACAGTGTACATGCACATCCAAGGCAATGGTATCCGCCGGCAGCGCCGCCGTTTGCATGGACTACGGCGATACCAAATTGTGGGAACAATACGACAACACCTTTGCCTTCGATGGGCAGTAGAAGATCCAAAAGGTGCAGAACGACGTTTACTGCGTCGCAGTTGGGAATACTGGAGAAAGAATTTCAGAGACGACATCACGTGGTCGGGGTGGATCGGGCGGAGATTTCTCGCCAATTGAATGTATCGGAGATGATAGTGAAAGTTTCGTTTCAAAACACAAGGATCAAGCGGAGAAAAGACAGTGCGAAAGACATAAAAGAAAAATGCCGTAACACATATAACTGTCGATTACGGAGCAATTGGTGATTTTATAAACGCTAATACCATAATATTCATTTTATTAATGGTCAACGTGACACAGGAATTAATTAAAATTTAGGCCCCACTCCGAAAATTAACTAAACCTGCTCACAGTAGTCATTAAGGATACGATTGTAGAGGGTAAATATTATTGTTACGACCAGTCCATATAAAAGTAGTGTAATTCTGTATAAGCAAACGTGTTTTGTGTATTATTCTTTTTTTGTTTGTTTGTAATGTACTCCGCTAGGACTAATACACAGTTTCTCTGTCCCTCTATCAGTGCTTACCGGATATGTTTTTAGACTCATCTATAGTTTAACGACCCCTTGCATTTTCATATACGTTCCACGTACGAATAATCATTTTTCTTTGTTCAATAACCTGAAGCAATATATTCGCCAGTGAGAAAATACTTCTGTGGTGGTCTGCAGCGAATAGACAGAAAAGTACTGGATGAGAAGTTAGACCAGTCGTTCTCATCCTGTTCGTCTTCGCGGACCCCTTTTATACGGTTACGGACCCCCACGGACCGCCAACCTTTTAGTTCATATTTAGCTCAATTATCGTGCAATCGTCATTTGCCTTGTGTAAATATTAACTGCAGGCTAGCGATAAACACTAACAGAATTCATTCTCTTGAAAATATCATCGTATTCATCTAAAAATTAGATAGACTTTTTATATTTCCAAATTAATCCCGAAACTGCATTTCTTCAAATATGCGGTCGTCCGGTCGTGTTGTTGTTGTAGTTTGAGGTAGCCTATTCATAGTTGTTGTTGTCGACTACAATGGTCATTCACACAAGACCTATATTCCTAATTTTTGATTCCGTAACTGCTGACTTGTAGCGCGGCCCACTTCTAGTATTTTTACGACACCGCTTACGTGGATGAAATGGAGAGGAGGAGCCTAGCTAAACCTCCAACACTTAAGTAGAAATTCTGAAGTCGACCTCGGTCGGACTCGAACCCAAAACCCATTAGTGTTGTAGCTGTGGATTATACCAGGACGCTATTTCGCCACTGCGTGGTCGTGTTTGAGCATCCGCGCCTTCGATAGGAACGAGCTCCTTGAATCCATTTCTACAAAGACAGGTGGTTGTGAATGTGATAATAACGCGTAACGCTTCTAACGACACATTTGAGTATGATCGCAACAAATATCACACCAAAATTGAGAAATAGATTTTTAATGAGCATATAACGTCCAGCCTGATCATTTTTATTTAGCTGCTCATCTTGAATTTATTATGGAATAGCAGTTGCGTATACCACAGGAGAAAATGGATCTCTGCAAACATTATGAAGTCATCGTTATTACCCTTTCTATACTTCTTATTTTTCAACAATCCGCTGCAAAACATCTCTGAACAGCAATATGTCAGTAAGAGTAGGCTATAGGCAGTTTAACAATTAAAATGAGTTTGCAAAGTAAGATATTTCATCTTAGACAGCCGGTCTGTTGATGTGAATCCTGAAGTTTTACCAGTAATGAAGCGAAACTGCCTGTGATTTTCTTAATATAAATATATACAAATTAGGTTATCAGCCATTTTGTAAATTTAGAGGTCTCGCGAACCCCCTGAAAATGCTTCGCGGACTCCCGGTTGAGAACCACTGAGTTAGACCTTCTGAACGATCAATTTGTGATAAGTCTTACCATCAGCGGCTCAATGTCGCTTAGAACTACATTAAATCTGGTAGAGATGGTGCACACTAGGATAGTGTGACTCGTTCTGTGTGTGAACCTCGGAAATTTAGAGATTCGCGTTCACAACAGAACCTTGGTAGTTTCTGCACTGTAAACCTTTTTCATTTGTTATAATTTTCACTAAATTATAGCATCTTTGGTTCGAATGTTTCGCATTTCAACTGCGGGCCACTCTATGCATGGCGCTGGTTGCATAGAAAATCAACACAAAACGAGCATGCACCTTGACAATCTCAAACATTTTACCTGCTTTGTTACAAAAGTTTGCTCGAAATATCCAGCTTTCCGTTTGTGAATATTTAGTGACTATCTGCTGTGAGCTTGACCCGCAATCACACAACATCACGAGCGAAATACACTACATGTAGTCATCGAATGATGCTTATTCAACCAATCAAGAAGATTGATATCGTTTTCTGATGTAAAAAATGTAGCAGGCGTCAATCTTGGCTTCACATGTTTACTGTATCACTAAAACCAAATCAGTGAGGTGTAGGCTACTGCTGTATAACTTGTTAATGGGGTAATATGGGTAGCAAGTATAGAAACCCGTTTTATACTTTGCTCAATATCAATGTAGCAATACTCAGGCGCCGAATACATTGTCAGGTCTGGCCTATATCGTTGAAGCCTAAGCTTATATTTCGCCAAAGTCTTCGTCGAAATTCTTGGCAAAGTGACGGAAGATATTGATTTTATGGGATTATTATATAATTTGATTGCTCCACTTCATACATTTGGTGACGATTAAAAAGTCAGTATGTAGCCTACTCCTGCATTGTGGCATAATATGGTCCGAGTTGTCGCTAAGTATTGTTTACATTAATATATCAACTCTCTGAAATGCATGGTTGGAAATAGCATTATGACGTCACGACGTTCACGTTCGCGTTCACGCAGAACCTTTCACAAAGGTTCGCATTCACCCGAACCTGAACCTTTCAGAGGTTCACACCATCCCTAGTGCACACGTGCGGATGTTGGGTTTGGGTTCATTGTTAATGTATGAGCTGAAGTTGGTCCTTTCGTGGTCATTTCAACTAAGTTTACGGATAGCAAATTCCTCCTATACGGTCAAATACATACATACATGTCTTCGGCACTGACATGAGTGGGGCTATTCCTATTGTTTGCCAACTATCAACGCCGATGGTTACGCGTTAGTTACTGGTAGCGTCAACAGACCACACATATGGACCGTAACCCCGTCGCTGAAGGTATACAGATCACGAAGTTTGCAATTCCTCAAACGCTCTGAGCATTTCTTCGTTATTGTCGGATGATTTCTCTGGTGAACTGCTTCACCAATCGCCAACGCCACCATTCCGTACGGTTCTACCAATATATATAAGTGGCTGCGGCGAAATAGAAATCAGGCTAATCTCTACGGACTGAAAATCTTTACTCTAATACAGTTCGGCTGCAAGTCCATGGGTGAATCGTAATTTGGTTATATTTGGAAACGTATTTTTCGCCGAGATGAGACGTATTTCGTAGATGTATGCTGAATGCGGCCTGCGCACCAGATTTCCGACAACCCCGCTATGCATGCAAGTATGGAGTACATGGTTGCTTGAGTTAAAGATTTCGAACAAAGTATATCGTGACGAAATACTAGGTCATGGAGCTAAATGAAATGATATTGATAGTAGATATAGTAGAATGGACCGAGATTTGCGCCACTTGTTTGTATTTGAAGAGCTTCTTGGAGGTACACAACTTCAATATACAATTAAATAGTATATTCATATTGCAATATACCCGAATATTCTCGACTGACACTCGTCAGGGGTAATTGTCAGCAACTAGTAGAGATTTCGAAAGAACATGTTATATCAACAATCTTAGCACGAAATAGGACGTCACCAGCATGAAATGTCGAATACGAGAGCGTTCGATGCACTATTCCGAGGTCGTACACGAACTCATTCTGTTGACCGAATTTCGGCTGGTGTATCTTGATTAAAGTCGACTCCCAAGGCACTCAAATGGAAGTGTGAACGGTCTCTCCCAATTACGGGAAATCTGTCGTCTGTCCTCAGTCGTCTGTCATCTGTCGTCGAAATCTGTCGTCATGCTGAGCGATCAATGGTCATCAATTCTGCAATCGGCCAACATCTGCTGGATAATCCGATTTGTGCGAAGAATTATCGAGACGTCAGATTTCACGTGCCACCTCGGAATAGTGCATTGAACGCTCTCGTATTCGACATTTCATGCTGGTGACGTCATGTTTTGTGCTACGATTGTTGATATACGATGCTCTTTCCAATTCTCTACTAGTTGCTGACGATTACCCATGACGAGTGCCAGCCGAGAATATTCGGGTTTATTTCAATATGAATATACTATTCAATTGTATATCGAAGTTTTGTACCTCCAAGAAGCTCTTCAAGTGTTTGCATTTGAAATATTAATTTATCATCCATACATTAGATTTGGGAAACTTCTGCAGTGAAAGTGAGTATAGGCTATTCCAGGATCGTTACATAATCGCAAACTTAGTAGATTCAAGCAATATATATCTCGACACAGGCGAAAAGTCAATTTATGAGGAGACATTATAGACTTGGAAACAAATATTCATATTTACTTGCTGCAGTTTCATGTTTACTCGCGCCATTCAGGGCTGGCCCTGCATCACGTTATCTATGTGTCAATTTATCTTTATCTTTTTAAGATAGTCAAGTTGTAAACGTTTAGAAGCAAATCTTTTGCTTAGTGATTTATGGCAAGTGGAGGACAACCTAATGGCGACACGTCATCTGGTATGGACAAAAATTATTATTATTCCACCTTTTTGAGGTTTATGAAGCATATATAATATATTCGTTGTCAGTGTTATTCCTAATATTGCCACTTATAAATATTAAAAGGGTTGATATAAACCGGTAAGTAGTAATGGCGAGAACTGAAACGTAATGTTCGGATCGAGCAATTGAACGACGGCGATCATGATGACGAATGACCACTACGTGAGTCGCCAATATTAACCTTCTTAAATCGACTTTTGCTTTCATTACTATTGTTTAGAACAATTATTGATAACTAACCTACGGATAGATAGTAGATACGCAACATTGGCCGTCACGCTAGCTTGCCCGGAGGAAATTACTGCCCAGCAATCTGAACGCAACATAATTGCTAATCCCATAGCTGACGACCCGAGTGCTCAAATTAAGTAAAGTTGATCTTATTTGAAAGCAACTGTCGTGCTGATTCTGAAAATATACATTAGGATTTCATCAAGGCAATAGAACCCCTTCGAAATATCCTTCAAAGTCTGAAAATCGGCATTGTTCTGAACAATCGCAACCACGCAAGGGTCATTGTTATGGTCATTGTGCTGCGTCGCGGCGATTGTTTAGAACAATGCCGATTTTAGGACTTTGAAGGCTATTTCGAAGGGGTTCCGTTGCCCTGATCAGATTTTAATGTATATTTTCGAAATCAGTGTGACAGTAGCTTTCAAATAAGATCAACTTTCTTTAATTTGAGCGCTCAGGTCGTCAGCTATGGGATTAGCAATTATGCTGCGTTCAGCTTGCAGTATCCTCCAGGCAAGCGAGCATGACGACCGGTGTTGCGTATCTATCTGTAGGTTAGTTATCTATAGTACAATCAGGCATCCGTATGATGTGTGTGATATCCAGGACTCTCCTGGAAGTGGTAGATTACAGAGGTCTCGAACTCAAATGTGCTCGCGGGTCAATATCCTACTTTTTGATGGCGCCGGGGGCCGCAGCACCAATAATAGAGGAATTCAATGTATTTCCAAGTAGGCCTAATTTGACGTGACCTCGCAGACTGACATTCCACACGCATCTTGAAAATGTCATTTACTATTGGGAATTCACGCCTGACACGAACAAAAATCACATTTAAAAATATTTGAATAGAATTGTTGCAGTATTTGGCATAGTTGCTGTATATTTAGTTGTATAGACACCATGCGAGAGTACAAATGCATCAGGATATCGTAAAAGCTGTCGCGTTATAATTTTGCAGTTGACGTGTCTCAATTGTAGTTAAAATGTTTTAGAATTTTACAAAGATTGATCAGATATCAGAGCATTGGAGCAGTACATCCTAATCCGGGCTCCGGGCATACTCCTAATAACAAGGCTATTGATCATGTCATTACCTAAGTCAAATTAAATCAGCGTTAGAGTTACCTTCGAATATTGGAACTGATCTATATCAGCTTGAATATAATGATTACTGTTCCATTGTGAATTTTGATCAATAGTTTCAGGCTTCTGGAGTGGTTTTGGGCGCGAATTGCCAGTTTTCAAATTGATCATACAAGATATTTCGCAGTTAAAGACTGTCGGATACTTCGAAATCCAAAATACCACCGCGCGATATCCGGATGTTAAAGATCGTGCAATGCACAATGTGCGCCTAGTAAACGAATATTGCCTGAGAAGAGTTTTGATGTTTATGAGAAACAGCTAGCTTAGGGTTGCCATACGTCCGGAATTTCCCGGACATGTCCGGAATTTCACTGTTAAAACTGCGTCCGGGAGGAATTTCCGAAATATGCCTAAATGTCCGGAATTTTGAAGTAAGCTCATAATTTTTTCCTAAATCAACATAAACAATATTATATTTGGGCAGTTTATGCTACATTAAATTTTTCTTCGCGCTGCGCGCGATTTAGTAACACGTAAATTGATTTTAATTCGGGGACTACCACCCTCGCAAAAACTGCGATCAAAAATTAATAAAAATATCATTAAGTTACAGAAATAAGTTTAAGTGTAATCGCAATTACAAGATAACGGTATATTCATTGAGTCGGTTTGGGCTGTTTGGACATATGACTTAGCCATGTACAAGATAGCGTCAATATAGCGTAAACCGACAAGATAGCGTAATGGTGACGCGTCCGGCTACTTGATCGGTAGGTTCGTGAGTTCGTGGGATCGGTAGGTCGTGGGACCGAAGACCTGATTAGTAACACTTGTATCCATGACTTCCCTGCTCGGCGCATTGTGATAGCATGGAGAGGTGGTGCGAGACTTAGAAAGTCGTACACTGCACCTTCCTTGTCCAGTGGCGTATGCACATCATGTGCTCATGGTATGCATACGCATATGCACAGATCGTGTGTATGTATATCATGATTCGGTGTATATGTCGCAAAAACATCAACTCTGACCATATATAGTAATCTATGGAAGAACCAATACTATTGACATAATTCATTCAAATCAATTAACGACCAGATGCATATAGCAAGCCCTCAGAAGTTGCATCGCTTACCCTACGATCGGCTCATATAATCAGTGTTTATTTGGACGCGAGGGGGCTGGAAAATGTGGCTTCGGCCCTAGTTACAACTTGCCATACACAACCACACACTCCTGGATCGGATCGTGACCACCTCTAGTCGATAGACAAAGCTTTTCTAGTGTGACGTCGTGTTGATCCACAATGTGCTCATACCTCATTTTGAAATCCGCTAGTGGCCGCTAAAGAGCGTCCGGAATTTACGTTACAAAAATATGGTAACGCTAGCTTTGGAGTCGCTACGCGATAAATTTAGTCGTGCATAATTTGAAATGTGTGAATTTGTTTAACATATGATTTGGATATTTTAGACTTCTTGTTTACTTTCAAAATAGTGGTCAAGAATAATCATACGTTTACAATAATTAGACGACAGACTGAAAAGTATAATGATGAGTATGCCAGCCCAGATGGCGCTGGCCGCTTTCAAGTGCGACGAACATTCAGGGAATTTATGTTACTTTCTAAAATTCTTCTTATATCGTGAATGAGTAAATAATCTCCCTTCATTGTAGATTGCGAAGGCGACGATTCTTATGACATATTGATGCTCGGGTGCAGCAAATGCCCGGAGGCGGACATTCAAGGCGGCCCCATGCTACGTTTTGATACGGTCGAAAAGTTATGGAAAAGGGTTGATCACCCAATACCGGGAGTAAAAAGGTAGGGTTTCCATACGTCCTCTTTTAAGAGGATTTGCTGTACTTTGAATTTTTGAAAGTGTCCTCGGAGGAAGCCCAAATGTCCTATTTTTTGAGATTTTGTCCTATTTTTTGAGAACTTTGGTTAAAGATGGGGTAAAATATAGTAAATCGGCATTGAAGGAACGCCTCGGTGGCTATTCCCGGAGCTGGGCCGGAAAATTTACCATTGTTTTTGGATAATGTGGACGAAAAACTATATATGGTAGCTGAGCCAGAAAGTTGACCTATTTTTTAGTCAACCGACCACGAAGTGCAAAAATTTTACCATTGTTTCAGGATTTTCCTTCGGCATTCCAAGTCTGAAAATTTTGAAAAAGTGTCCTCTTTTCACCTTTCCAAAATATGGTAACCCTAAGAAAGTCACCATTGCTTTATTTCAGAATTCAGCAGCGGGTACTCAAAGGTGGTGTGGACACTCGGAAAATCACGTGACTGTCACGCCCAGATACCTTTGATGAATTTGTTATTGTCGATCCGTCTGCAACAGTAATTAAAGGAAACGTCGCTATTGCTCTTCCTTGATTTTAACTATGTTCCATATCGAGTTGGGTGAAAGAATTTCGTATGGTTTATTTTGATGCTGTCATCTTGTGTTGTACTAAGTTTCAAGACTATGGCTTTATGACTAGCGTAGTGATTTCGCTGTCGAAGTCGAGTATCTAGTAAATCAGCGCGCACCGATATATTGTCGACTTTGGTAACGGAATTACTATGCTAATCATTGAGTGACGATACTGAAACCTACTGCGAAGCTGCATAACACAACCAAGATATACCATGCCAAATTTCGTTATCCGACTCGGTATGGAACACTTTCAAAAGTCACGTATACCAATATCAAATTTTGCGAAAATTCATTTATGCCGTAGGCTCAATTCCAAATCAGCGCACGCAGACTCTGGATACTTGAATTTGATAACGTACTTACTACTGTAATTATAGAGTCACACCCTCGAAACTTGGTACAGTGTTAGATTCCTTCATCAAGATATACAATACGAAATTTTATTATCCATCGCCGTATATTGTATTGTACACATACCAATACTGGCTTTTGCGAAAAATCTGCTATGCGGCAGGCTGAATGCCAAATCAACGCGCACCCTGACATAAGCGACTTTGATAACGAAATTGCTACCGTAATAATGGAGTCACAGCGTTAAAACCCACTACAGTGCTATATGTCTCCATCAGGATATATAATGCGATATTTTTTTATCCACCGCGGAATAAAACACATTCAAAACCTACATATAGCATTATAGCAGTTTCGACTTTTGTGAAAAATCTGTCATGCGGTAGGCTAGATGGTAGGTCAGCGATGTACTTGATATACTCGACTATGATAGCGAAATTACTATTCTGATCACCGAGTCACACCCTCAAAAATTGGTTCAGTGTAAGATGCAATCATCTGACCTTCAGCCTACCGCATAACTGATTTTTCACGAAAAACAGTATTGGTAGGCCTATGTGTAGATTTTGATTGTGTTCTATACGGCGATGGATAGCAAAATTTCGTACTACATATCTTCATGATCGCAACTAACACTGCACGAAGTTTTAAGGCTGTGACCCAATAATTACAGTAGTTAGTACGTTATCAAAGTCGAGTATCAAGGGTCCGCGTGCGCTGATGTCGTAATGAGCCTACCGTTTGATGGAATTTTCGCAAAATTTGATATTGGTATATGTGAGTTTTGAAAGTGTTCCATACCGAGATGGATGACGAAATCTGGCATGGTAAATCTTGGTTGTGTTACGCAGCTTCGCAGTAAGTTTCAGTATCGTCACTCAATGATTAGCATACTAATTTGTTATCAAAGTCGACAATATATCGGTGCCTGCTGATTTACTAGATACTCGACTTCGACAGCGAAATTACTACGCTTGTCATAAAGTCATAGTCTTGAAACTTGGTAGAGCGCAAGATGACAGCATCAAAATAAACCATTCGAAATTCGGTCACCCAACTCGATATGGAACATAGTTAAAATGAACGAAGAGCAATAGCGAATTTCCTTTAATTACTGTTGCAGACGGATCAACAATAACAAAGTCATCAAAGGTATCTGGGCGTGACAGGCACGTGATTTTACGAGTGTCCACTGTCCACACCACCTTTGGGTACACTCTGGTTTCAGACTAGTGGAAACTTGGGTCTACATACGAATGTTTTACTTTCTTTCAGCATAGGATAAATATATACATTTAAAATATCTCTGCGGTGTGTACAGCTACAATTTTCACGCTGTCGTAATACTGAGTATATCTTGTATTGGCAAGATGGTCATCGTTTGCGATTTCAATGCCCAGCGTTTAGCAGAGGTGGCCAGAATCGAAGTAATTCTACTTTTTCGAAGTAATCTAGTTGGTTTTGCGTAATTCCAGTACTTATTGAAGTGTTGGTCTTTTTAGACCAGTGGTTTCTGAGGGGGAATAGACGCATTTGATAAACATAATATATAGGATAGTCTACATATTTACGGAGACACATGCTCGATTACCGTTACTGGTTAACTGCTCTGGAATGTATGTATCGAAAAGTATACTGCGTGTTTTTCACAAAACTCTTTAAAACCCTGGATAACCAATGATGGCGGCACAAACGCATCCAGCACGACCAGTATGACGTGAAATAACGCTTTCGCTAAATTTTGAGGGTTACTGGTATCGGTTCCAGTGTTCCCAATTGGAGCATTTGGAAGCCAAATTTCAGAATTTTGGCTCATTTTCATGTTGGTTAACACCGGAAATTTGGGTTTGACTCGTTGGCACTATTTTGGCACTTTCGGCTTTCTTCAATTATCACAATCAAAATTTGTTCACAGCGCATTAGATCCGTACCAAGTGCTGTTTACTAGTGTTCCCGAAGAATTATTTGATGTTGAAATTGGAGAAATATGAAATTGCAGTTGGCATATAGGTGTCTTACGTCTTATGAATCGTTATCTTGCATTGTTATACATCAAAATATTAGGGCGTTTGTCATTTTATCCGGTGTCCACGTCAAAACCCGATATGTATTGCTATCATTTACCAGTTAGGCTACTAGTCAATGTAGAGTGTAGACTGTAGACATGCTCGCCCTTTCTTATAGCCTACATATGAACCCAGGCCAAGACTAGATCATTGAGGGATATATGTAACTCGTGATACCACAAAACGAGCTAATCCATTGGAAAGTTTGCCTGGTTCGTCTTCGTGCCGCCTTTGTTGTAGAATTATTATTGACCTGATCTAACTTGACAACCCTATGCAGAGGAAAAAAGAATTCCACCAAATTGTACAATTTTTCTTCCTCAGCCTAAGTTACGCTTAATTGGGCAGGTGCATCTCATTTATCTTTATATAAACGGTCATTTCGAATACTAAAGATAAGTTGGCACTTTTTGCGGCAGTTCACAATACGTTTTATGTTACAGAGGCGATGGTCTTGCGTACTGCACGGCGTGGTTTTCCAATAGTAAGTCCCTGCTAAACGTCTGGTCTAGTGTTATGGAGGGGCATTTTTAAAGGGTATATGGGAGATTTGGGTAGTGGGGAATGAAGATAAAAAGCTTGAGAACCCCTGTTTTGGACTATAAGTGTGCTTAGAGCAGGGGTGTCAAGTTCAAATTGCGTCGCGGGTCGGATTCGAACCTTAAAATCGTAAATGTTACCGCCTGCCCTATCTTTTCACTAGTATACTTTATTATCAAGTATATACAGTGTACACGTACGTTGTACCATGTATCATAGGGGTTTTATGCTAGCAAGTAGAAAAAAATGTGCTGGATAATGTAAGCATGTTCCAATGTACTCAGAATTGCTTCGCGAGCCGTATGTTTGACACCCCGGGCTCGGAGTTTTCGTTTTTTCAGTTGGTAAAGTAATCTTATCAATGCTTCATGACACATGCAAACACGATGTACGGTGTACAGAGGTCAAAGTAGTAGGCGTTGCTAGTTGCTAGTCAAGCAGGAGTAAAAGTAACGCTCGGTTTTTCTACTCAATTGTAGGTAGAAGAAGCGAATTCCAATTCTTAACAACTCGAAGTAGCAAATAAAAGGCCATAAAAGTACTCAAGTAAGTAGCTTCATGAAGTAGATTTGGTCGAGGGGTCGAATACGTGTGCCAGTCCATTTGAGGTTCGTAGGCTACTTTACAAATTGCAAGATGTATAGTTGTGACTATTGGAAAATGACTAATGATATCGCAGACGAAATCTTCAAAAATATATTCAGTTAAAATGATACATCGGAGTTATTTCACCCGGTGTTACGACATTTACCGCTTAAAGATTATGAAAACTTAACCCCGAACGTCTTTCTGCTGTTCTAATATCAAAACTTGGTAGTTTGTCATGAAAAACATGAGTAGAAGTGGAAGTGGGTAATTTGTGCAAGTAGGAGAAAGCTACTTTATTAATCCGAAAAAGTTGAAGTACTTCGTTATTGACCACCTCTCGCGTCTTATGACAAGATCGTTACCTGTCATGGATATGACTATATTGATACTATTCAATACCGAAAGTACCCATGGAACACCGGTTCAGAAAGTGGGTTGCGAGACGTCCTCATCAGGGGTGTTCAAAATTGACTTTTTTTCTCAAATTGTACTGGCTACTCGATGAAAACGTTAGGTTACCTAATTTAAGCCTACACACCAAATTTGGTTCAATTCCAACCAGTAGCCGCATTGCTACAGGAGAAAAAAGTTTCTATTTATTATCTAAAAGTATTAAAAGAAAATTCCAAATTTTCTGTTCACCCCATGAAAGTGTTAGGTTATCTATAAAAACGATGTTCACCAAGTTTGACTCAAGTTTGACTCAAGTTTGACAACCAGTGGAAGCGGAGTTATCGCCGTCGAAAAATTTTGGATTTGAATAAAATAGTATTTACGGTGGCCAATTCTAGAGAACCCTAAATTTAATAGTAGCCCACAAATACATGGTGATAATGTGCTGCGGCCCGCAGCGTCTTTTGCTGTGAAAATGCGGCCCGTTATATGAGGAAAGTTAAGAACCCCTGTGCTAAACTAACCCTGCCATTATTGTCAATATTCATGGTGTGATAATTCGCTAGTATCATCGATGCTTTATAGAAACGGTCATATATTCAACCGGCTGCAAGGCCGATTCAGCATGACTCCGTCAGAAAATCTCCAATAAATCATGCGAGGCCATAAGACTGCACAACAGCAAAGGTAATCGAAGGATTCTGATTGTTATTTTAGTTAAAAAGGGACTGCAAGAACAGGGTTTAGCATGCATGGATTCTGAGAGACCATTCGGTAAGATATTGCGTGAGCTTAAGGTGTTGAATATCAAATACATGGGTGGCCAAACCATAGCCTGCAAGATGGATTTGAGTGGCCCCCGCGGTAATTTTAGAAATAAGCTGCATCATCAAAAAAGCAATTGCCAAGTTAATTTATTGTGAACTTGCATTATCAACCAATAATATGATTAGCATGACCACGAAGCCAGGGGACGCGAAAGGGGTCATGCTACCTCACATTGTCGGAAATCAGCGTAAATCTTTCATTAGGTAGAGTACTTTGCAGCAGGTTTAATAAACCTGAAATTTATCTGCGCGCTTCGCGCGATTTGGTGCCAATAGACTTTCGCCTTGCGTACTCTCCCGAAAAATAAGAATGAAAAATTATGCCTAATTTAGGGAAACGAGTCGAACTGTATTCGCAATAATGTGACGGAATATCCCTGCATTGCTTAAACCGTTGCGATGCTTCAGTCTAAAAGGCGTGCATCCTGCGGGACTATCATATCCGAGCCAGCCATCTGCGAACGAGGACATATCAAGATTTTCGAAATGTCGGTCAACATGCGACTTCGCGAGTGAGCTTTCAGAACGATTGTCGACTACAAAACCTTTAACCGAAATGATTGACGCGTGTTGCCCGAAACCTATTCATATGTCTAGCCGTCAATCATTGCTGTCCAATCTGAGTACCGCGGTACAAATCCGACCCGCAATACATGCAAGCACCAATAGTATCGACCGATGCGATGCGTTTACTTTGAAATGTTTTCGCGGTTCGCTAGAATATGTAAGCACCCTGATTTTTCATGATATAAATCGCAGCAATTTTGAATCGCAGTAGATAAGTCGTGTGTTCATCGCTACGGACTACTATAAAAGGTCATTAACACTCGAGTGGCCCGCGCAATGTCCTTTGATTCGAAAGGTTGACCGCCCCTGATCCAGCACGTCACTTCGGCTCCGATCCGAATAGGGCCTGCAATAAATGCGTACTCGATTCGAAGTAGAAGGCGCTATAGTTTTGAAAATGTCATAACCACTTCAAATGGAAGTAAAACGCGAATTCTGACAAATTCTTAATCAAGTAGTTTCATAAGGTATGTCGAGGGCCGAGGGGTCGCATGCTTTTAACAGGTAATCGAAGTTACCTATACTTTCTAATACTTACAAAATTGCAATATGTATTTATGTGAAAAAAGCCAGGTGACTATATATACCAGCGGTCGGGAACCTTTTTTGTCCCAAGAGCTATATTGGCCCTATTTTTTCCATCTCAGCTCCCAAAGAGCCATACATGCCAATGATCGGTTACGTCACAATTGAGAATTCATATGGTCATGGTAGCACTCATTCGAACTCACTATATGGGATTCCTCGTGTGCGCCGTATTTTCTCTGTAAAATCTGGTATTTATTGTTCGGAAAGTTTGAAACGAGAGGTATAGAACAGACGGGCCAAGCCTCACTCAAGTAGCTTAGAATATATTATAACTGATAATAATCGAATGTGACCGTCACACTGATTACGAAAATCTAAATAGGCCTACTTATCGACTTCTCAAAGGATTCGGCGGTAACATAACCTTGCGCTACACGCCTACATTTTACCGCCGGTACTACACAGAGCTATACTTACCGATCAAGAACGTGGATAGCTATGACGTTGTTTGTAATTCGAGTTTGTAATTGTCACATTCACAACAGTTCATTTCGCGACTGCGTTTTGAAATGGGCGGCGCCGTGTCTGCTATGCTCTTTGACGAGTCGGGTTCATAGAATTCGCGAGTGATATTGGCCGCCGGCGTGACGGTAACTTAAATTTGATGATTTTGAAAAGAGGGAGTCCGAGCCCCTAAACCTCAAGACGACATTGTCTTTACCTCTCAAAGACATGTCTATACTGCCACGAGAATAATTATTTTGGCCGTGATGAAAATTTACCAACAAGTCGTTGCAATATTGATCAATTCAATACAAAAATAAATATTTGGCAAAGAGCCATATCTTATACCCAAAAGAGCCATATATGGCTCGCGAGCCATAGGTTCCCGACCACTGATATATACGAAACTAGAAGTGTTTGCAATTTTCAAATATATATTTAGATTCAGTCATAAAATGACCATTTACAAATTGTACAAAGTAAGTCGTTCTGCTTTGAAACCGTTCATGTGGAAGTGGAAGTCCAAAATGTAATCGCTTGAGTACGTGGTGCAAGTTGCCGACCACGAGTTCTGATTGGGCGAAATTGATTATACACAGTCTTCAAGTCGAATACATTTCGTCATAAAATTTATTCATATATAGGCTATTCATGCTCTGTTCTTTAATTTTTTCTGATATAGTGCCGCGAGAAGCATCCGAACCGCACTTTCCCTATCTATGGGCTATATAAAGTATAGACTAAGTTTGAATCTTGTCCCTGTGTACTGGTATTGTTAAACACTACATAATAATAGGTCGTTTACGCTGTAGCCTATGCGCCTACTATAGTGTTTGTGCCCCACACTAAAACAAATCCAATGTTCAAATAATGTAAGCACGCTTTTTATAATAGTTCTGCAAAAGGAACACTTCCTCAACGGATTTCTGTCCATGTTCCAGATATATGTTCGCAGTTGTGGTAGTCGACAACACCGTCTGGGTTTTGGGGGGCGCTGCTAGTCTCAATGACTCTATCCTGAAGAGCGTGTTCACGTATGACCCCCGTAGCGAAGATTGGTCAGAGCAAACGGCCATGCTACATGCAAGGAAGGGATTGTGCGCTTCTGCCGTGGGAAATTGGGTGTATGCCATTGGAGGAGAATCAGACACGGCAGGTGTGTTTGGTCTGTAATGTGACATGGATGTGATCACCCTCCAGCATCGAGTAACAAGTTATATATTCACGCCCAAAGCGGAAATGTATTTTCAAAGCGTTTCGTGGCTGATGATGGACTTGATGATTGACGCCACAATATTCCAACTGAGCTGTGTAGAAAATCAAAGTTACGCGGTATTTAGTAATACTATTTCGCAGTAATTACGTAGGAATAACCTAATCCGTCTACTTACTCAAAAATTGGTAGACCTTCTTTTCGATTGGAGCAGTTTTAGGAGCCAAACCCCGTATTCTTCACTCTTTTGGTTTGGTAGGTAGCAGATTTGGGAACGAGTCCAAAATGTTACTGAAATCGTCCTAGAATTGGGATCTGCGGTACGCTGATCTTGCAATTGTTAAATTGTCGATTGCGATTTACTGGCTAAGTCTAAAGGGTCGTTCAAAGCCACTGTCAAACAACCTGCCCATTTTGTATTTCTACTTCAATTATAGTTTTGAAACGTCTTGAATATAGTTGTTTGACCTTGTATTTGAGGTAAAAGTTAGGGTATTGACCTGCACTAGATCGTGGGTGTCATCACCGACTGCTCATCGTCCTTACATCTTAATGGAGTATAGCCCTGCAGCACCGTATCGGATATTGCATCATGGCCCGACAAAGAAAACTTCAACCAGAATAAACAATGCAAAATGTGTGGTGTGTGTCTTAGAATATATGTAAGCGACTAATATTTTCAACTGTATAGTCAAGGGGGGAATTCACAGGGATATCGGTAACCAACATCCCAACACTCGTCAAGTTTAGCGAAATTTTATATTCGATTCATATAACTATACTGATAGCGCTCTAACCGTCGAACGTAATCAAAATCTTGAACATCTGAAACATACGACTGTGTGGCGACATCTTTTTACGCCGTAGTTTCAATCATGTCATGGGCATGTTCGCGGTATAATGTTATTAGTAACCGCTGCCTATCGTGTTGTATGCGGACGTAGATTGATTCGAGATCGTCATTTTCCAGATGGGAATGCAGTCGAGTATTATGACGGAGGGACGTGGCGGCCAAGTAATCCTATGATACGCTGCAGACACTCTTTCGCGACTGCTGTGGCTGAACATCGAATATATGCCGCGGGAGGGACTTGGAATGGTGTAAAGTTGTCGACGGTAGAATATTGCAGCCCAGAAACCTGTTCGTGGACGGAATTGACCCTGGAAATGACGGTACCTCGTGCTAACTTCCAGCTGGCAGTTATCGGTGATAAGATATATGCTGTTGGCGGTGATAGAGATGCGTCCATCACATCCATCGATTCAATGTATACGGATGATAAATGGATTACTGAGCCACTACGTTTTCCGCTCAATTGGCCGAACCATACCAGCGTCGTGTTGAACGGGCATATTTATGTGGCAGGATGGTTTTTCAATGATCCCAACTGCGGTCAATTCAGGAGATTGCAACCTGCTGGTACTCCATTCACTATCAACTTACCGCCGGAGATTCGTTTCAACGGTGCACGACTTGCTGTCTTGAAAATGCGACCATGTGAAAAGAGCAGGCTAGCGAGCGAGCGAGCACTGACCCCTGAGCGCTAACCGAGCGCGTTCATGGTTTCGCATGGGTATGCAACTATGCATATCAGTCGAAGAAGTGTCTGATTACTGATCTTGACGTCTAAAAGTGTGTATAACCATTGCTCGATATGAGTACAATATCATATTCTACTATGAATTTTGTATGCTGCGTGTCTGTTTGTATGCGTATCTCTGCAATGCTGTATCTTCTAGTACGAGTGCTAGGAAGATCATATGGGCATGTGCGTGGGAGCACAAAACCTTCTGAATTCGACTTGAAAGTGTTGAGCATATTTCGACATTTCATATGCTGTATACTAGGACGCTCGCAATTCACAAAAGAAAACATTATTGTGTGACTGATAAACTCATGGTGTTGAAAACTGATTAGAGACGCTCCTACAAAATTAATTTTGTAGCCACTAATTGAATCACCAGTATCATTTGCGTATCCTATGGGAATTTAACATATAATTCATGAAATTGTCGTGGTTATGATGCCTCAAAATCGTGTTTTCCTTGTTAATTCCAAATGAAACATAGTCTAGTGCAGTGGTTCCCAACCTTTTCCCATCCACGAGCCATTTCGAGGTTTTATGCAGCGCTCGCGTACCACCTAGATAAGTTACGCGCGCCGAAGGCGGTCAAAAATGTATTCATCATTAATGGCGTCATAATCACGTATTTGACCTAAACTAGGTATTATCAGCCAGGGTTGATGGGATGCATGGAAATTGTTTTTTTCACCACCAGTCACAAGAAGAAAAGCATAATGAAATAACAACAAACAACAGAAGTCAATTTTCTTAATGCTATGGCTGCATTTGTTTATTTTCCACTCGCTAGTCGATTCGTGGCATAGGCTTATTTTTGCTCACAGCGCATCGCAAGTCATGCATGGGCACAACAAGCCGGTATCGTTTCTTCAACTTGATAGTCAGCAGGGATGAAAATCCTTGACCCCCACGTACAAGGGAAATTAGCAGCTGTGGAGTAGCGTGAGAAGCTATCGTCGAGTATGAGGCCATATTAAGCCAGAGGTTTGTTGGAGAACAATCTCTGTCTCCATCTGAACAAATAACACCCTTCGGTCGGAAAAAAACAGGATCTACTCGCGTACCACCTGGAAGACCTTCGCGTACCACTAATGGTACGTGTACCACAGGTTAGGAACCACTGTTCTAGTGCTGTGGTTCACAACCTTTTGTCTTCCCCGACCTCTTTTGAACCGGCAGGGACTGTTGCGGACCCCATGCTGTTTTAATTTGGATTTAGCACTATTATCGTGCAACCGTGGTCTGCTTTGTGCAAAGATGAACTATAGGCTGGTGATAAACAACGGCACAATGACCTTCCTTGAAAATAACACCATACTATTCATGTAGAAATTGGGGACACTTTTCTTATTTCAAAGCGAACTCTGTAGATGCAATTCTTGATATACGCGGCCGCGTGACTTGAAAATCCACATCGTCGATTTGATGTGAACGAGTGCCAAAAATCCATTTCTACAGAGATAGGTGGTGGCGAATGTAGTAATAACTCGTAACGCTTCCGACGACACCTTTGCGTATGATCGCAAGTCGCAACATAGGCTAAATCAGGGGCGGGCGAACTACGGCCCACGAGAGTCTAAAGAAACCTAATAAAAATATTGATAAAATCCGTACTAAAAATCGAATTAATGCAGGGACTTGATTAAACTTTTTCTTAGTATATTTCAACATAATAATTCTAAGGCAGTGGTTCCCAAACTGGAGGCACACTTCCCTTAGGGGCGTGAAAGCATCTGAAGAGGGGCGCGATCCTGAGCTCAACTGAAAAAAATTTCGCGCTCCGCGCGATTTACATTCCATTCATAATTATAGCTCTGTATTTAGTATGAATTTCAAATATCTCATCCACGGTCGCAACCATCCGTTAGGTTTGCTAGCATCATGGTTGCGTTTTGTGATATGACGATGAGGGGGGCACGAAATCTTTTACCATCATAAGGAGGGGCGTGTCTTAAAAAGTTTGAGAACCACTGTTCTAAGGTAAATACTTACACATATATTGTTTTTCCTGTTTCATATCTGGCGCGACCGCCCGATCTCACGGCCCACGCAGTTTTCAAGGTTTCAACTGCTAAACATCATCGAAATCCTAAACGAAATTGACATAATTCGGATCACGAGTGTGATTTCAGATTGGCCTCTCCAGTTTTAAATTATTTCAGTGATGTGCTTATAAAAAACGATTCGCGCGTGTATTAGGTATAGATTCGTTCTCTGAATGCGTAGAATTAGGGCAGTGGATCCCAACCGGGAGGGAATTCCCCCCTTGGGGGGAATTTTGAAATTTTTAGGGGAGAATCTGGCTTATTTTTTAAGGGGGAATCTGACTTTGGCATTGTATTGGAAGATACACTGGGTTTAAAGGTTTTTAGATTTTTATGGTATAGAAATGTTAAGTAGAAATTAGTTCTTTACAATTGTATGTTTCTTTGGCTGATTTCAAGCTGTTTAAATGCCTTCCGTAGATATTACACCCCCTGATAAAGTGAGGCTCACGAGATGATTTCGTTGGATCCGCGACAGCCTTTCGACCTAATTGTGACTAAACAGGAAAACGTCAAGCCGAATTCAGCGCAAGGCCGCTAGTGAAATTGTTTAACTTTTCAAGCCAACTTATAAGCTAACGTGAAAAACATACCAAATTCATCGATTCAACTCAAGTCCATAGCAAGCGGACTTGGTGATTTATTTTTCGTCAGCCGCTACCCGACCGTTCAAAAGCAGGTCAAATTTGACTGTACTTTACCAAAGCTTAGTGCGATTCGCATTCGCCATAGTTGGGACATATCTGAATATGTTTGGCCATTAATTGCTCGGACAACAAATGGTTGCGCGTTAAAAAGCACATTTTTTAGTCACAGGCAACTTTTTCATAGGGAGGAATTTTAGCTCAAATAACGGCCAAGGGGGGCACGAGACGAAAAAGGTTGTGAACCACTGAATTAGGGTATTTATATTTTATCTACACTTAGTAGAAGCGTGTTTGAAGCTAACATGGTTATGATGCTGTCATCATTCTGTGTCCTGGAACTGAACCAAAGTGGAATTATTGGTTTACAATCCCAATTTTATATAGCGCGGCCCGCGAACGGATTCAGATGTTGAATGTGGCCCGCGAGCTCAAAAGCTACAAGATACCAATATGATATAACGTCCGGCCTAGTCACTTCCATCTAGCAGCTCATCTTGGTGGTCTTCTGGAATAGCGGTTATATATATGTCACAGGATAGAACGGATTTCTACAAACTAATTTTCTCCAAACCCCAACAAAACATCTCTAAACATCAATATGTTTGTATCAGTAGGTTATTGGCAATTAAAATGAGTTTGCGCAGTAGAATATTTCATCTCGGACAGTCATTCTGCTAATGTACGTGCTGAAGTTTAACAGTTATGAAGCGAAAAGTGCTTTGTGATTTCCCTAATTTCAAACAAAATGCTCGTGAGGTTTCCAAAATTAGAGGTTTTGTGGACCCCTGAAAGTGCTTCGCGGACCTCTTGGGGTCAGCGTTTTGACTTGCGTTGCTGCAGCACAAATATACCTACGGTAGCCGAGCGTTGTCAGAAGCATGTCAAGAGCGTGGCGAGCGCTATTTCTGAGGAGGTGATGAGAATGCCCGTGCCATGAGCATTTTGCAACTAAAAGTTATCGGGGACAGGCGTCATGCTATTGGCGATGATAGTCATCCGACCACCCTGCCCATCGATTCGGAAAGTGAAGGGAAATAATGGTCACGGGATATAATTATCTACGCCAGTGCTTTTCAACCTGTTTGAGCTCCATTCACACTTTATTTTTTCAAAAAAATCGTTCGCACCTGCCAGCCGGAATTTATCATGTAGAAAGAAAATGAAGAAACTTATCACTTTTGTATTCGAAGAGCTTCTTGGAGGTGCAGAGCTTCATTATTTTACATTCAGCGCATCGTATTATTGAATAATCAAGTACTAAAATCGCAGCAGCAGGAAAATCACAGATATCGCACTCCCATTGTTGAAACGGTGTTCGTTGCTTTTTCCATGGTTATCGTGCAGTGATTTCCTTCGAAGCTTAAAGGGCGATCCCATGAACAATTCACTCGCTACAATATCACCTTTCCACTAAATCGTCATGTTACGTCATCTTAATGTGAATGTGTTCGCATTTAAATCGCACAAAAGAGTGAAACTGCACTTGAATCGTGACATCAATGTTGCGAGTAGCACCTTTGGTTCATTTTCTGACAATGTTCAAAAAAATGCTTCACCGTACTAAGGTATGTTAGCCAATTGGATGGTACGGTGGGCGTTACAAACAGAAGTGCATTGCTATACAAACCGACAATCCGAGTAATTGACGACGGTTATTTATGGACAAGCTTAGGCTTCATTCGCTTCTTATCTACGCAAAACACAAACCAACACATGCTTCAAGAACAACGCGTGGTATCCTTGTGATTGTCAAAGCTAACACTTACACCTTGAATAATTATTACTTACATAAAATTCACGATTAACACACAGTTATATCGGCCAGGGTTGCCAACTGCGGGATGGCTCTTATTATGGCAATCGTACAATATTGACGAACTGACTGAACTAATGCCAAACTATCTTTAATATCCTAAATATGCTTTTTCAACAATCCAATTAAGCTCAAATTAGGCTACAAAAGTAATATCGTAAGACATACGCCTTGGTGTATTTGATTTTGCTCTGCAGAGGGTGCTCAAGTTAAATCGGCAGAGTTCGCAATATTACAAAGTTTGTAGTACAAACGTAGGCGGTACGAATTAGGGATGGTGTGAACGTGAGGTTCACGTTCGCGTTCTGTGTGTGAACCTCGGAGATTTTGAGGTTCGCGTTCACAACAGAACCTTGGTAGGTTCTGCACTGTGAACCTTTTTCATATATATTACAATTTTTTCTTCATTATAACTTATTTGGTTCAAATTTATTGCATTTCAACTGAGGACCACTCTATACATGGCGCTGGCAGCATGGCCATTGGCCAAAAAACACTAAACGCGTGCCACTAAACGAGCATGCTCCTTAACAATCTAAAAGATTTTACTTGCTTTGTTACAAAAGTTTGCTCGAAATAACCAGCTTTCCGTTTGTGAATATTTAGTGACTCTCTGCTGTGAGCTTGACCCGCAATCACACAACATCAAGAGCGAAATACACTACATGTAGTCAGCGAATAATGGTTATTCAATTGATATCGTTTTCTGATGTAAAAATACAGCAGGCGTACGCGTGGGTCAATCTCAACTTCATATGTTTACTGTATCATAAAAACCAAATCCGTGCGATTGGGGTGTTGGCTACTGTTGTATAACTTGTTAATGGGGTAATATCGGTAGCAAGTATAGAAAACCGTTTTACACTCTGCTCAATATCCATGTAGCAATACTCAGACGCCGAATATATTTTCCGGTCTGGCCTAGACCGTTGAGGCGTGAGCTTATATTCCCTGGCATGTCCTCGTCGAAATTGCAGGCAAAGCGACGGAAGATATTGATTTATGTGATTATCATATCATTTGATTGCCTCAGTTGATACATTTAGCGACGTTTAAAACGTCAATATGTACTACAGCATTGTGGCATTTGTGGCCCGAGTCGTCGCTAGGTATCGTGTACATTAATATAGGCTATCACTTCATTGGAAGATAGGGTTGAAATTAGCAATATGACGTCACGTGACGTCATGAGGTTCACGTTCGCGTTCACACAGAACCTTTCAAAAAGGTTCGCGTTCACACGAACCTGAACCTTTCAGAGGTTCACACCATCCCTAGTACGAATACGAACTATAGGCATCACCAATTAATTATACATTGGCCTATGCCTTAACGATCTAGACTCGGCCTGAAGTCATCAGTCCAAGAACAGGAAAGCGTGTCTAAGCCTAAATGGTGTAGTTCGCATTACAAACAGGCTATTGCAATGGTCAGCAGATATAAACAGCCCAGTGACTTGATAATTCGATGTAATGCAAGATATCGATTGATCGGACGTAAGACACCAATGTCATTACTCTAATTTTATTTTTAACAGCCTCTGATACTTGGTTAAGTACACGAGTAAACAACACTTAATTAGATCTATTGCGCTAATGATTATAGCAGAAGAAAATCGAAAGTGCCAACGTGATGAACGCAAAATTCTTTTGCCAACGAACATGAATATGAATATTTGAATAACTGATTGGTGGTACAAAACTTGAACACGGCTTTTAACAGTAAATTATTATTTATTGACTCGAAGAACTTTTCGCGTGCCTCTTATCAAGACCAACCGGCACGATAAATGATACAGAACAGAGATGGATTTAAAACCAAATAGCGAATTACGACGCAATAATGGAAATTGATAAATAATATGAATGGAAATTAAACCATAGCAACAATGCAGCGTAGGCTATATAGCAACAGGCAACTTGAAGAAGTAGTGCCTGTGAGGAATAATATACAAATACAATGAGACAATGCAGCAACACAGAAAATTTTTTTTACATAAATCCGGACGAACAGCTAAGCAACGACAACTAGTGTGAGATTCTAAGATTATACAAAAACTCTTTCTGGCGACAAAGGACCGGGTTGTTTAGTTTGAATATGTGCCAAAATTCCAATAGTTGCATTCAAATAGGCCAAATGTCAACACTGGCATCGGCTGTCATTACCTACAAGGTCCGTACATGGCGGATGTTTCCGAGAAACTGATACCCATTCCACTTCTGACGTAATCCTCTCGCGTTGAAAAAATCTCTCAAACTGTGCGATATAAACGCATCGGGAGCGTTCCTCACTTGCAGCTACCACTCACAGCTACCAACAAGTTTTTCGAATTGCGTCCAAACGACAAAGTTACGGACGAACTGTACTTAATATCCTATTAAGTTTATTTGAAGTATTCCACGTCAGGAAAAATGAGAAATACGGCCAATTTTCATTCGCACCTTTGCTTGTCATTCGCACTGAAATTCTTCATCCACACTAGTGCGAACCGTCTCACAGGTTGAAAAGCACTGATCTACACCTAGTTTTGCGGGTCTCTCCTCTACAAGTGTGGTGTTAGATGCAATATTTACCAGGGGTCGAAACAGCCAATCACTCACGAAAATATGATCCTCCCCTCCCCGATCGGGTGTTTAACATAACGCCTGACGATTGCGGCCCCAAACCACTCCTTTCATCTATGGATGATTACATCATTACCGTAGATAGGGTACATGCCATTTATGTATTCACACTCTTTCTGTACCAAACGAAGTCCGGTACTACGCGATTCACGAAAGCGCCGGAATAGACAAAGGCGAATATGATCTCTTTTCGCGAAAACTTTTTAACGTTAGTGGAGTATTGTATTTTCAATAGTATTGGTACTTGCATTATTTACCATTATTATTTATTCGAGAATTCAGGCAGGTATAGTTGTACAGTAGCCTACATCCTAAGCCTGTGGTTCTTAACCTTTTTTCCTCCAGCGCCCCCTTCAAAGATGATCGTGATCCAGCGCCCCCGAACCTCATATTGTAAGGAATGTAATAAAGACAATGAGGAAGAGGGAGGGCCGTAACAGCACTTCGTCAACCCCCCTAAAAACGATTGCCTTGCGCACACATAGCGTGATAAACCAAACTTCTGAGGGCTTCGCCCCCAAGAACCCCCTAGCGGGATTTCGATGGTCAGCAAAGTTTGTGTGGCCTGGTCGCTCTAGGTGCGAAAATTTTCTCTAATGCATGAATGAATAGGTGGTAATTACATATATATGTCGCTATAAACTTTTTATCCTCTCAGCCCACGTAATCAGATTTACCAATAGCGCTGAGTGAGCTGTTGTATTGGAAAATAAAGGGCACGTAATTGATGATTAAACATATTCGGGCGAGCCCGTAGGTACAATTAATTCGTTACCAGGGCCGTAGCAGCACTTCGTCAGCCTCCCCAAAAAACGTTGGTCTTGGGGCCCCCATAGGCTGATAAACCAAACTTTCGGGTGGCTTCGCCCCAAGACCCTCCTTCGGCTATCCGCTATTTGCTGATACTGGTCATCTACATTGGGTGTCCATTTACTGAGCCAGCTATTCTCGCCTAGACGCGCGAAGCGCTAAAAATTTCAATAATTATTGATTGAATTGGTCAATATGATCGTGAATTACATATATATTGATATCAATTTTTATCCTCTCTCTGCTCACGTAAACAGATTTACCGGTAGAGCTGAGTGATGTGTGATTGAGAGGGTGGGACCCCTCAATAATAATTTTGCATCTTCGGGCGTATACCCTTTGGCAGGAACGAAACGACACTTCATCAGGCCCTCCGAAAAAACATGGGTCGTGGGCTCCGATAGGGCGATAAACTGACTGCCCCCCATCCCGTTCTTCGTTTTTGTCACGAAATCAGCTGTACTGTTTAGCGAGCCAGTGCGAAGTGCGAAAATTTTCGATAATTCATGATAAAATCGGTGAATAAGATCGGGAATTGCATATATATTGCTATCAATTTCTTGTCCTCTCTGCTCACGTTACCAGATTTACCGGTAGAGCTTAGTAATGTACAATGTTGCCTCTAAGCTGCGCACGTGCGCACTGCGGACACGGTCTCTGAGCACAGAAAATCTACGTTGCACACAACAAATCCGAAGTTATGACCTTTTTTTAGTCGTTACGCACTGTTGTCCAAGGGTCTGCGCAGTGAGTTGGTGAGTGTGCCCAGACTCGCAAAACGTAGAGGGAACATTGTGAGGTGTCGTGGAAACTGTAGGGCCCGTAACTAATAATAAAACATATTCGGGCGGGCGGACCCGTTGGTATGACTTCGTTGCATGATGTTATTTCGTGATCTCCTGACTGCTATATCAAAAAATATAGAATCGCCCAACAGGGATATCTAGTTCTATATATCTCTGTCGCCCAATCGTACTAAACTAAAAGACGCACACGATTTCAAATAGGTATTTCTTCAATGGCGTATAATTTTTCCCAGCCAGATGGAATTCGTCTTCTGAGGTTCAGATTGCCAAGACAGGAACATTCGGTGCCAGTCATTTAGGCGCCTATGAGCAATTAGGCCTATATGTCTTTTGTAAGCTATATATAACGAAGTTTTCGGTGTTAATTCGCTCTGAATACTCATTAAGGATATGTCCTACTACCACATCATCTACTGCGAAGCCATTTTTCTCCAGCGCCCCCCATATCGCCCCCCGAGCCCAGCACCCCCCATATCGCCCCCTGAGCGTCTCCGCCCCCTTCAAAATCACGAGCGCCCCTTGGGGGGCGCTGGAGGCAAGGTTAAGAACCACTGTCCTAAGCGAAGTTCATGCCACATTGTTGTTGTTTGATGTACATGGTGTTTCGACTACATTGGTCATTTTACTCCAGGCCGATAATCTTTATTATTTTGATTCCGTATTTACCGACTCGTAGCACGGCCCATTCCCGGGCCTTTTTGACACACCGCTTACGCGGATCGCATGGCGAGGACCAGCCTAGATAAACCTCCAACACGTGGGTAGGAATACTGGACCCGCAACCCATCGGTGTCGCAATTTAGCTAGGCACAAAAACTTTTCTGTACCATTCTACAATACAGACGCAATGGTACAGAAATCAAAGCGACTATGACGCTGGCATGGCCTTACATAGGTTGCATTTAAAACAAGAATCAATTTAAAACAATCATGTTTAAAGCAAGGCACTAATTTAAAACATGTTTTTTATTGTTTTTTTTAGGTTTTTTAGAGTCATAACGACACGAATATTCAAGTGTGATGTCACAGTGGATTGGCATTGACAATTGAAAATACAGGGTGAATATAGCTCCATTGACGAAGTATCTATACTATTGCTGTTAAACCGACTATTTTGAGGGTTCCAACCATCGCATATCGATATACGTCGGCTATATCGGGTGTTAATTGTCCGTAGGCTCATACAACATGTTTTTTGGAAAATATTTATACAATTGTGGGATAATTTTACAACTTGAAAGAAACACAATTTTTTTAAAAGGCCTTTGTTTAAAACAGTGCTTCTCTGTCAGTAGGTCGCGAAGCTATTTCAGGTGGACCGCGAAGACGCTCTAAGTTTCGTATCCAATTGTCCAAATATTCCAAACACTTTAAATCCTCAAGATTGGAAGAGTAAATGGACACTGCACAGTCTCCACCTCCAAATTAAATTGTTTTGCACCCATAAGCGCCACAAGTCACGTAGCCGTGCTCACAATAGTTCGTGAGCCAGATTTTCGTCACAATCATACTGATTGGAGCGTGAAATCCGACAGTGTGTTATTGTGTGTGCGTGGGATTCAAATTCATACTTTCATCCAAAGGCTTTGCGAACGTTGATCGGGAAATGCAGCAATCCAGCCCGATTAGTCGGTATAATCTGCAAACATTTGCCGCAACGCGAGCTACTCATAACCCCTTTGTGTTGAACGTAATAGACCAATTGGTGATTGGATACGCGCTTTCTCGTCTGTTGTTTTTTCTGGCATCCATGGTGTCTTATACAATGGTCATGTACACCAGGCCGATATTCTCTTTATTATGATTCCACCTCTGACGACGAGCACGGTCCACTTCCAGACTTAATAAAATCACCCCTTACGCAAATGCGATGGCGAGGAGCTTATCTATGGATAAGCCTTTCACGTCTGTAATCGTCTGTTATATGCAGGACCTTAACTGGCGCATCCCGACCCCCGATTGGTGCATCGAGCTTGAAGAGGGGCAAAAATTATCTCATGAATTAACATAAATATGGGGGTATTCTATCAAATTTTCTTCGCGTCAGGTGCGATTTGACATCGTTAGATGTCTTGGTGTTAATAGGGGTCTCTCTAATGAAATAATACGCATAATTTATTGAAATAGTCCTTTCGGTGTCGGCCATTACCACGCCACGACATGCCAACACATATGAAGTTTCGGCCAACATGCGACTCTGCGAGATGTGCTGCCAAAAAGATCGACAGGCTCTGCCGAAAGGATCGAAACCTTCGGCATATATATACCGAACTTTCCATTGACTAAAGGCGCCTAAATGAATGTCTCCAAATATTGCTGTCGCCAAAAATTCATAGTAATTGCCAATATCATTGACCGAATGCCATCATGAATTCGGAAATATATTCACGCTAGGCGCGACCAGATAACTGTAAAGCACTGAAAACATAAAAACTGGCGCCTAGGAGCAGTGGTTTGAACATTAGTTCGAAAGGGCGTCTGGTGGGTCGCGCAATGAAAGTGGGATAAAAGGTGGGTCGCAAACTGAAAAAGACTGAGAAGCACTGGTCTAAAACACTGTTTAAAACCTGTTTTAAACAAAGTGTTTTAAAACATCATTTGTTTTAAATGCAACCCTAGCCTTACATGAGTTAATTGTTTCATCATAATAAGTAGGGCCAGTTTTTGTTGCACTAAGTTGCCTCAAATTTAAACAAAAGTTGCAATAAAAAGGTACATTTATGCACAAGTATTTTAGACTTATTCGGCTATAAGATACTTGAAAGGTTCCGTTGTATCACTAAACAGTCCTATTTATGCCCTCGTAAAGGCTGACTTGTGCATTCTAATTCTAAGAAATCAATGAACAAAATCCTACTTGGAGTGAAAATGACAAACCGGTCGCACAAAAATACCAGGCGTTCCGCATCGCTGCTTTGGCCTGTCATCTTTACAGAAATCATTCCTCCAGGCAGCTTAAACATCGCACTACATGAATTCGGAGTGTTTAGAAAGCTGCCGAAAGCTGCAAAAACCTGCCCTATTAAATCAGTCATCTTGTGTTAAAACGAACCTACCACTGTTTATTGTGTCATAACCTAACCATAAGAGTTGCGGCCCTGTGTCTGAAGTATTTTTACGTGGAATTATTACTTTTGTACCGTTCCCGAGCATTTTGGCCTAATATAACGGTTGTCCTGGTTATCCGGTGTCCAAATTAAGCGGATTCGACTGCATTACGAAGGTACTATGTGTAAAATCCTAATTCGGGTAAATAGGCTTACTATCGGCTGTGCAATCTAACTGTCAACCCCCAGGTCTATACGGAACGTTAAGTTTTCGATTCATCAAATGCTCTAGTATAAGCCAAGTAATTTGCTGAGCTGATTCTGCTTTTGACAACTCCGCAGCTCCGCGACGTTTTCCAATACATAAAAGTGGCTGCAGCGAATTGCAAATAAAGCTAATCACATCACGGTAGGATGATAATTCTTTTTCCTCTTTATTTTTCCTTTTGGCCTATGGGTGCAACGCAGTTGGATAAATTTGGAAAGCTATTATTCGAAAATAAGCGATTTATTTCGTAGACGAGTGAGAAAGGATAATTGTGTTATCATGTTTGGCAAATTGAAATCAAGTGCAGTTGCCTGACGACCGTTGATATTGGTTTACTAATGACAGATCTTGTAGATTGCAGTATGTTGGATTTACATAACCAGAAAAGGAATAAGCTGTTTGACGATAACGTTGTTGGCGGACTTATGATTAGAAGGGTGTCCTTTACCCAGCAGTAAGGCATGGTAACGTTGGGATACTCCGATTTATTTTTGAAGGGCCTTTCGGAACAACAAAGCTTACAGTATATATTCCCTACATAGCCTACAATTTGGACCTTACCGAAGTTATGGAATATTTCTTTCATAAGGGCTCCACATGAATTTGGCAGATGACAACGTAGTTAGGGAAGTCCAGCAAGCCCGATTTCTCGTTGCTAGACATAAAAACACTTATCAGATAGGTGAGTAAATTGACTATATGCTAGTCGTCAGGGTGGTCCAAGACCACAAGCAATAGGCCGTGTTGAGGGATGAGAATAGTCATGCAAGAGACCATGACGCAAACATAAAAGCAATATATATAATGAGTCATGTGATTGTTCCAAGAGCGGAAAGAAAACAAGTTTCACAATTAGTTGGTACAGCCAGGTCAGAGTGCGTCTCATAGCGTTGACCGCCCATCACGATATTATTGTAGCAATCGATCTTTATACACTGTATCACTCTATTTTTATTTTAAGATAGTTAGATTGTTAACATTCAGAGGTTACTCGTTTGATTCGAAAGGCATGGCAAGTGCGGGACCATCGACTCATGAAAGGTCACCTGGTAAGTACGGAAATATATGTTCTTCATAATGGTACCACCGAATATCGAAGGTGTTGGTATCGGTTTTTGGGAATGGAGCGAACTAAAATGTCATGTTTGTGCTCATTGTGGGAACCTTGTTGATTTTAATGATGGTATGATAATGTTGATTTTACCTTATTCGCGGCTGTTAATTTCCTTAAATATGATTCATTCCATTCCGGTTCGCAGAATCCGGCATCCGCTTGATTATCCATCTGCAGATGATGTCCAGGACTTTCGCTGAAGTGGTAGCATATGATACGCGTATTAAAATTCATTGTCGTAGTGTCGCAAATATGTCCAAATATTAGTGACGATGCAAGGCGGCTAACGCGAAAATTTGGTGACCAAAACTGGCGAAACAGCAGGCTGTGGTAAAGCTGTGTAGGAGTAAGTTGCGGTTGCGGAGCGAAATTTCACACTCGCTCGCGGATATGTGAAGCGAAATAGGTTAATTTTGTTTAAACATGGCTTGAAGACTTTCTATTTCCAACTCGCGTTAAAATTGATTGTGATCAGGTATGAATGGGGTTTTAACAGGGCATTTTAAAGAAACATCAGCTCAAAACAGACATCTTCAAAATATGCCCCTTTTTTAAAACTTGTTTTTTATTGTTTTGTTTTTTAGGCATGAAGTCACGAATTCCTAATTGTGACGTCGCAGTGAAATGGCATTGACAATTTAAAATACATGGTAACTGTGGCTCCTGCTATGAAAAAGGCTTCCGACCACTGTCATATAAACAGACCAAAAATATCCCTAACCGGAATACGTCACTAATATGCAGCATTTTACTGAGGGCGGTCATCATCATCACAACACCCATTCCGTACCAATGATCTACATCTACACATGTTATAAATAACTGTTGAACCGAGAACGAATTCGAGGGTTCCAGACACTATACATCTAATATCGTATACGTCGGCTATATTGGGTGAAAATCGTTCGTAGGAGCATATACTACATATATACTACATGTTGTTTGGATCACTTCTGATATCGTTATTGAGTAAATAAAACACCCTATATTTTAGGTTGCCAATGCGACGATTCTTATAGCATATATATGATCGGGTGCAGCAAATATCCTGACTCGGACACTGTTGGTGGCCCCATGCAACGTTATGATATGGGCGAGAGGCAATGGAAGAAGGTTGATCGCCCTCTACCGGGTGGAAAGAGGTGATAGCTTTTTCAGACTAGTGGAAACTCGTGTTCGCAAATTATCCTTCTCTGCATACAGAAGTTCTACCTCCTCGCTGTTAAGTATGTCCCGGTTGTAATGTAATGCAATGTAAAAGTAGGCCAACTCTCGAATTCTTACGTCGCTCGTCATCGCTCGCGATTTCAATACCTATATGCTGTTTAGTGCTGCAAATACATAACCTACATAATGATGGTAGGTATAGTGAAACCTGCATTAATTCTAGCTGTTTGCAAGACGACAGGCATTCGTTCCTCGGTAGTTGATGGGTCCGGTATTAGCGTATTACGGTCCTAAACTTTCATTAACAGTGTGCGGTTTTGGTAAGGTTTAATATAAGCTCAATATTCCTTGACATGTCGACGCTTTATGATGCTATCTGTCTCGTAAGATTCAAATATTGAGAGCAATCCTATATGGCTACTGTATCTCGATTTGAATTACGTGAGCTATACTTCTTTCGATCGGTGAACACATGAAAAACACAGCATCTCAAAATTGTAATATATCTTCGAAGGTGCTTCTCGGTGTTGCATAGCGCATATGGAAACGTCATGTGCGTTTTGTGACAGGGTTTTTACCTGCTATAGATGTTCTCATTCGAAGTAATTTTCATGTGTCTGGACTCGCCCTATAGACCAGCGGTTCAGAACTTGTGGTGTCAGACGTACTCAATGCGAGATTGCTAATTATTTGAGAAAGTTGCAATACGGGGTGTAGTCCTTGAATTCGTCCAAGCGTTATCTTCAGATATTTTATGCTTGTCACGCAACTTACGTATGATTTTTTACGGCGTTAAATTTATTGATGAGAAACGACGAAGATCTGTTACGGTCCTGTCTATAATAAAGTGTCATTTGACGCATTAACACGCGTTCGAGTAACAATTACCTCGTGTCTGATCTATAGAGGCCATATCAGTGGTTCTAGAACTGACGGGCGCGCCACCCTTGGCGGGCGTGAGAGCATCCAAAGGGAAGCACGAAGCTGCGGACAATTGAAACATTTTTATGCTCCTCGTGATTTACCTGCAATTTATGGTTATTGTTCGGTCCATAATTCGAATTTCATATTTGAGAGTTATGTCATCAACTGTCATAACCTTCCACGCCATCAAACAATCCGTTGGGATTGCCAGCATCCTGTTTGCATTTTGTGATATGACGATGATTAAGGGTAGCGAAATTTTTCACTATCATAAAGGGGAGCGTGCCTAAAAAGTTTTAAAACCCCTGCTATTGATCGTAATGTAGCTAAGTCTTGAACTAACACCAAATTTTCCAAAAAATATTAGCACGCCTCTATATTGGACACGATATTATCATACAAAAGCCATTCACTTCCGGAATTTATTATTCCACGTATTTCCAGATATAATTTCGCAGTTACAACAGTCCGGAACACTATATGGGTTTTAGGCGGCGCTACAGGTGTACTCGACTCTATCTTAAAGAGCGTGTTCGTGTATGACCCTGTACGTAACGAGTGGGAAGGGGAAAAGGCCATGATACACTGCAAGCAGGGATTGTGCGCCGCTTTTATAGAAAATCGTGTGTACGCCATTCTCGACATATGCAGGAAGTGTTATTTTCAAGTTACGTATATCATGATTGATGAACGGGCAGCCAGCCAGCATTATTAGGCCACAGCGCTGGATCATTGGGCAATTTACATCCAGTATTGAGGTCTATGCATATAAACATCCGGGACCACCACTTCCGCACCGGGGGGGGGAGCTCGAAGGGGGCCCAAAATTATTTCGTGAATTAACATAAATCACAGATGATTTTTTTTGGAAATTCATGCATTTTTCTAATTTTTTCGCGCTGTGCGAAAAATGGGCTCTAACAAAAATGCGCATGATTTATCGAAATGGACAATTCGGCGTCGGTCATTACTGCGCCACGACGCATCAAGACGTATGAAGTTATAGGCTATGTATCATGCGACTCCAAGAAGTGTGCCAGAACGATCAGCATCGAGACGACCTGGGCCGAAAAGGAATGCCCTTGTGCCGATCGAAAACTTCGATAGATATACATATATGTTTAATTATCCATAGGCGCCTAAATGGATGGCGCCGAATGTTCCTATACTGGCGATCTGAACCCCACAGGACAAATGCCATCCCGTTGAGAAAAATGATTTGCCAGTAAAGATATCCCAATTTGAAAAAGTGCGCGTATTTTAGTTTAGCACCTTTTGGCCTATTTCCACATCTTTTGACATAGCCGATATAGGAGGTCACAAAATAGCATCATGTAAAGAAGTTAATACACCAAAGGGTCCGCCCAAAGATGTTTACTTATTATTTAGCGGTTGTACCTTTCCAACACATCTCACTCAGCTCTACCGGTAAATCTGATTACGTGAGCAGAGACTGAGAGAGGATGAAAAATATTAATAGCAATATATATGCAATTCCCGATCATATTGACAGATTCCAACATCAATTATGTAAATTTTTCGCGCTTTGCGCGTTTAGGCAAGACAAAGTTACTCACTAAACAATATTTCAAATGGAGCTGATAAGTAGCGGCAAAAAGTGAAAGGCCTGAGGGGGGTTAGGTTTATCACCCTATTGGGGCCCAAGACCAACGTTTTGGGGGGAGCCTGACGATGTGCTGTTACGGTCCTGTACAATATTCCAACCGGTTAAAATGCGTATAGGGTGAAACCAGAGGTGGTCAGTAACTAAGTACACTTACACAATTTCGGAGTGCTCATGTAGATTTTGCCCGCTCACACTGGTTGTGACTATACCCCTTTCTCCGCGGGTTGCGTGTTGGTGAGGCCTGATCTATCTGATCTATCGCTATGTGGTAACATAACCTAATATGTTGCTAGAAACACTAACGCCCCACCATATCCATAATATTCAGGACATGTTAGTGGTTTTGACGCCTCCCCAAAGCGTTCGCGAATTCGTACAGCTGTTGTTGTTTGCATTCATAGATTCAATGTTTTGTTTCAAATTTCAGATGGAAACACGGTCGAGGTATACTACAAAGGAATGTGGGTGCCAAGTAGTCCTATGAGACACCGCAGACATT
The DNA here is from genome assembly GCF_051294905.1 of Botryllus schlosseri. Lineage (NCBI taxonomy): Eukaryota > Metazoa > Chordata > Ascidiacea > Stolidobranchia > Styelidae > Botryllus > Botryllus schlosseri. Next base: position 16,377,042 of record NC_137245.1, on the reverse strand, counting down.
CTTTTGCGACTGCTGTAGCTGAATATCAAATCTATGCCGCTGGAGGGATTTGGAATGGTGAAGAGTTGATGTCGGTGGAATATTACAGCCCGCTAACCTTTTCGTGGACGGTTTTGTCGCTTAGAATGCCGGAACCACGTGCTTACTTCCAGCTAGCAGTTATCGGAGACAAGATGTATGCTGTTGGTGGTGATGCATATCAATCCATCAAATCCATTGATTCAATGTATACAGACGGCCAATGGTCGACTGGCGCAGTCCATATATCGCACTATCTTAGAAACGTTGTCAGCGTCGCGTTGAATAAAGATATCTACGTGGTCGGGTGGATTTTTGGTCACCACGACGAGGGCCAACTCAGGATATTACAACTTGGAGATGCTAGTACCTCATTGGTTGCGAACTTGCCGCGGGAAATTCGTTTCAACGGAGCACGACTTGCTGTCTTGAAAATGCAACCATTTGAAGCAGAGTGATCGCGTGGCGGTTGATAGTTCGTAGCATTGTCATGGATGTCAGGACAAAACGTTTCCGATTACTAATCTTAGTCCAGGTCTGAATACTATTGCACGATATGGACACATGATTATATTCGTACCAAATTTGTATCTGTGTATCTGTTCGTATTCGTAACTCTGCAATACAATATCTTACAAACAGGGCTCTTCAACCGGGTGTATCGTACACGGATTATATTGATGCTTTCTGTAGCCTGATCGTTACAAAAACAAGCCAAAGGTCTTGTAAAAATATAGATAAGTATATTGCACGAAGGGCTACGAAATTGCACTTTAAAAACATAAAAGTTTAACTGCAATTGGAATAGCGATGTAATGAAGCGACCGGCAGTGTTGCGTTTTTTCCTAAAATTTAGAAGGACATTTCGGCAGATTCATCGATAGCCGGCAATGCTGGTGCCATCATCGATAACAAAGCTGATCTTCGATTTCTCTTGACCACGAGTCTGTTCAATCTTCGATTGACGACGTGATTCGGTTTGCTTGTAAACGTAGGTGTCGACACCTCATTTCTCTTTTCTTCCACCGCCGTAGTTTCTGTGATAGCGCCCAAAGATTTGAAAGATGGCTTCAAACTGGTTCTCGTACGTTTTGAACTGGAGCTTTTTCTGTCATTTTTATTCCAGAGACTATTCACAGCCGACGACCGTCTTTCGCATTCGTTGTCTTCAGAGATTCGTTTACGGCACGTGTACATATTACGATCCATTTCGATGCGTGGACAACTTGTAGACTCGGTCCGTATTCAACTAGATCTTTTTCGGTATGTACCATGTACGGTCGCGGCATTGACTTTTATGGATCGAGAGAGGTGAAATAGAAAAAAATACTAGAGAACTTGCCTTCTTCCTATGACAGTCCGACGTTGAGTTGAGTCTGCACAACTACTAGTTATCAAATTTCCAATTCGACAGCGGAATAAAAATCATATATCTCTTGGAATTTATGCTACGCCAGGATCGTCAGATATCAGTAAATATCGATATATATTTAACATGTCGACTGTTTTATTTCCTGGGGAATTTTTAATGGAGAATTGTTTCATTGCCTTCCTCCTAGATCTAGCTCTGACCTGTCGTCCGTTACAGTGCCACGATAGGAATTTTTTACGCTCAATAACTGAATATATGAATGCTCCGATGTATAATCTTTTGATTCCATTTAATATGTTCGACCATGGTATGTTTAGAGCGGTTCATGTAGTATATGAAGTTGTAGGTTTATTGAGAAATATTTGGCGCCCATCGTCTATTCAGGTCATTTGCGCCACTGTAATCACTGTTGTAATGCTCATAATTTTCACGCTTTTGGTACGCATTGGTACGACACATGGAAACATGGTAGAGTCGAAACACGAACCAACAACCATTGGTGTCGTGACGGTCATGTACTACATGTAAACTAAGTACCCTTACAATACTGTTTACTCACTCGAATTACTTGACGTAGAAAATAATCATTCGGGGATTTCAGTATACTTACCTAGGCGATCGTGTTATTTGGAAAAATGATTGACGGCCAGTGAAATGATATTAGGATGACGGACATCGATGTTTGATAAGCTATAGCATATAAAAAAAAGTTGTGTGGGTCCTTCGCTCCTTAGTGACTTATTGGCTGTCACTCCGGTGAAAGTGGGGGTTGGAGCAAACCGACGTGGTTCGAAATTACAGTTACAACATCGCAATTCCGGCATTAAACTACCTCTGCAACCTGGAAAATGTTCAAACTCCAAATCAATTGATGTCTGAAATTGTTTGAAAACCCAACGCCCCAGGCAGGATTTTGGCACAGAACGCGTGCTTTCGCGTATGATTACCTACTTCAAAAACATAATCAGTTGTCACTTAATGCGTCAATATTGGCACTTCATATGGCTTCGAAGAACAGTTTATCGTAAATTGTGACATTATAAGTCCAACAACAAATGGCAAATACTCCTCGATGTGGCATGTATGTTTATAGTGTGCAATTATCAGCAAGGAGTACGCACGAGAGATGGTTCCTATATGTTCGATGCGATTTTGTCTTGTATTATAGGTCCCTATAATATAATTAGACCATCGCAAACTACATTTATTTAGACATTATTATTGTTTAAGACATCGCTTGGCATTCGATAGTAGCGGTCGATCCGCTTATGCAATCGGTCCTATTTAGTCGATTGTCCTTGGATGAGATGCTGTGTTAATTAATAATAATTCTCTCGTCGATAAGAATCAAAATCACGTTTTTGAATATCGCAGGCTTATCGGACGAAATTGGGAGAATAGACGTAAGGATGTACAGTACATTTTGGGCCTGTATGAATAACCTATACCGACTATGTTTCATAGCATAATATACTATGTGGAATCTGAGCATCACAATCAGGAGAAATAAGTGAAAGTATATGAATTTTCGTGATCGGACTACTTTCAAAATAGAGAGTGTCGAAACAGGGAGATCAAAACAACGAATGTTATGATAACGATGCATTCAACATAGCGAGTGTCACAATAGCAAGGCATTGAAAATAACGCAACCTAGCTCTAACCTCACACCTAATCCTAAAACAAGCTAAGCTGGACCTTAACCTTTCTGCTAATTTTGGAGATGTCTCTTATAGTGTAAAGGCTGATGGTGATCAATCAATTGGTGTATCCCATTTCTAAGGAGCTGTGAACACGCATTATTTCTGCATCAAGATAATCTGTTGTTATTTAGTGGAGAATAATGAAAAAATGTGTCCGTGCACAAAGCTCGTAACAAATGCTTGTACAACTTTGAAACCGCGGACACATTCCATTGTTATACGGATCACGATGTTCTTCTGCATGATATGCATCTCAACGAGAGGCAATCAACCGTACAATAGCCATAGACCGATTAAATGTTATTTTTATTTGGCATCAAGATTGCGGTTATACAGAAACAATACTAATACCTCAAAGTTTACTAAAGGGACTTAATTGCTCAGACGTCGGCTAACCGCGCACGGCGCAGAATTGTTTTCGAGCTCTGAAGGTTCGGGAAACTGCGATAATCCTTTAGAGGGAGAACTTAAACTCATTTTAAACTTTTTACTGAACTTGACATCGCGTAAACCCGGCGTGAATTAATTTGGCGACCAGCGGTTAAATCAGTGTTGTATAAACATTTACAAGTTTGCAAAAGTATCCGTGCTGGAATGTCACATGTGTTCAATGAATCGACGAATGCTATGTTGACAAAATAAGCAAAATTGTCAGCGCTGCTAGAGTACATGTGTGCGAATTATAAAAGCGCGTATTTCCATTTACGGTAATGCTGTCACGTTACGTGACCGAACCCGCTAATTCTACACATGTTGTTTGCCCTTGGCAGTTGATCACTCCGTGTCGAGCGGTGGCGAAATAGCGTAGTGGTATGATCCACGGCTGCAACGCCAATGGGTTGCGGGTTTGAGTCAGACCGAGGTCGAATCAAGAATTCCTACATAAGTGTTGGAGGTTTATCTATGCTCTTTCTCGTCATCTGATCCACGCAAGCGATGTCTTAAAAAACCCTAGTAGTGGGCCGTGCTATAACTCGGCAGATACGGAATCAAAATAAAGACAGTCGGTCTAGTGTAAATGACCATTCTAGTCAAAAACACCGTGTACAACACACAAACAAACAAACTGCGTGTCGAATTTCTATGAAGTAATGAATGCATGGATGCATATACCCAAATCGAGCTGAAGGTTTGCATCGATGTACTTATTGTTTTGAGGCTGCTAAAAGCTAACTCTTCTCTGACTGATATATAGTTTCAAATATTCGAATGACAGTAATAAATCCTGTAAAGGCTTGTGAATGTTTAAGTTATAACCGAGTATTTTGTAATCACATCGGCTTCTGGGTGTCAACGTTGAATGACTTTACCATCGACAACCTAATATTACTGAAATAGGACAAGCATATATGTGTGTTACATTTTGATCTCGTAAAGTTCAATTCGCTACGTGACTTCACGCATCTGCTGAAAAACATGTGACATGGCGTACAAGAATATATATTATATATCGTTATTATGGTTATCATGGTCTTCGATAACTTATATTAATGGTTCAGCTTTCGTAGACCGAAAAAAACAGTACTGTTAAAACAAAGGTAAGAAATTAAATAGATGAGCTACAAAACGCTCTAAGATAACTATTAACCGGTTAGTCCCAATTTCCGCTGCGTAGTCTTTCAATATAATATATGTTCCGTCAATTCCATGTTACAACCGAAATTCGTTAATTACGGTCACTTAAATTAAATTCGGTGAGAGCTCTCTGTGATCATGAATGATATTTTCTGTTCATGTAACTTACTTTGCAGCTTATTCGCAATTGCCAATCATATACGACGCGTGCCCACAAAGGATTCGTTGCAACAGATTATCCGAATTATTTCGTGTCAATAATGCGGCATTGCGGACTACATAATCCCCAATTTGCATCGCGTTTGCTGAGGGAACTATACGTTTACAATCTTCTCCATACCACGTGGCATCCACCAAAATAAGTATTCCTGTCACATTTAAATATTATAACCAGTAACTCATCGGTAACTAACTATATGTTGAAGAAATCTGCTCAGTATCGTTTCATGAACCATCACGATCTCTTTTTCGTAAATGGATGAGAGGTGGAGTTTCGAGTATTGATTGCTGTTGATTGATGTGATACCTAACGGAAGCGGTCAGCGAAAGTCGAAGCAAGTGTACAAGTACATTGTACAATGTGTGCTTCCTTTGAGAGATAGATTGCTGTTAAAATAGCAATCACACTCGTACGTCATAACATTGGGATAAATATTGTTGACGAACGGAAATGTAATGTATTTTGATAAACCTTTGTCCAGATTCTGCTTGACAGTTGTCAGTTTTTTAAGCAAGACCAGGCCTAGCGTAGGCTACTTACTTCTTCACTTGTAAATAGCTACTTCTACTTGAGTACAAACCAGGGCTGCACCCAAGTCACAAGTCATTCTCACTTTTGTAACTTTGACTCGAGTCATTTTCAATTCACCACCGAGTAAGTCCAAGTCAGTGAACAGAGGGTCGAGTCATGGTATTATGACTCGAGTCCAAGTCATTGCTTTGACTGCTTAGTTTCCAGTTAAGTCTCCATTTGCTGTTTTTACCGGTATTTCAACATTGCAAAATAACAGCTAGGCCAGTGCTTTTCAACCTGTGGGATTGGACCAGTGTTGGGATCAAGTCACTACCTTCGAGTCACGAGTCATTTCGAGTCATTGCCGATTTTGACTCGAGTCAAGTCAAGTCAATCGATTTTCAAAGGTGACTCGAGTCAAGTCAAGTCACTCGATTTTTGGAGATGACTCGAGTCAAGTCGAGTCAAGTCAAGTCAAGTCACGAGTCAAGTCACATTTCAAGTCAAGTTGCCTTTTCGAAGTATGGGGCATGATGTCGTCATTGCATTTTGCTAGCTGTCTGAAATACAGACTGAATGGTCATTGATTTTGAACCGATGAACGAATATATAGAGTTAAATATACACGCAAGAAGGCGCTGTATCGCTCACATGTACGTAGAACTACTAAACCACAGTTTATAGTTACCAGTCAAGCTAGAGAATAGATACGAATTGATAGGATGCGATACAATTACCCATTTACAAATCGATATGATGCAATTCGAGCCTGCGCCAATGGTTGAGGACTATAAAAACTATATTCGAATTAAATTTCAATAAAACAAGAGGTTTGGTTAAGGTAAAAACAGAGATTAATTACTTTACTATACTAGTTTACGACAACGTAAGCTGTAAGATTCGATCACTTCGTTTGCGGTCAATTTATTTGTGAGGGAACAATGGAGGCTCACTAAAACGCACGATCATTAAATGATTGGTTGCTCTCATGGTTACACCAGCGTTTCGCGAACAATCCGAACACATGCAAGATAAAGTGATTTTTATTGACACCGATTACGTGATGACTTGAAATTGACTCGTGAATTTTGCTCCGAGTCACGAGTCAATCCATATTTCTGATACGCCGAGTCAAGTCAAGTCAAGTCATTTTAGTAAAGTGACTCGAGTCAAGTCAAGTCATTCGAAAAAGGTGACTCGAGTCTGACTCGAGTCAAGTCATGACTCGAGTCATCCCAACACTGGATTGGACGCAGTTGTGCGGATGAAAACAATTGCAGTGCGGAATACAAGCGTATTGCGGAGGAGTGCAGATGAAAATCCCCAATAATTTTTACTTTTTGTGACGTGGAAAAATTCAAATAAACCTAATGGAAATTTAAGTGCAGTGGTCCCCTAACTTTTGTCGTTGCGACACAATTGTAAAAACTTGTTTCACTTACGACGTCCACTAATAGTAGCTTTTACAATAACTTTGTCTCACACCAGCCGTAGTAATCAAATTAATATTTGCGCAATTAATAAAGAGTCTGGTTCGAAAGCGAATGTAATGACAGACATCATACAGTTCATCAGCCCGCCTGAGCCTGCGACACGCGGAAACAAATGACGTAAAATTGACTTTCTGCTTTCTTTCTCTGAACAATCATCATATTTCGTAATAACGGCTCGATCAGCACGTTGCGCGGACATAGTTGTCAATACCAACATCACAGACTCGCATTCGCAAGTAACGCCAATTCCCCCCTATAAGGGTCCTTAAAGTCGCAGAGGGATGATTTTGGGTCGCCACGGCAGCCGAACGATCTGTTAGTATTTAGGTAATATTTGTTGCATTTCTTGCGAAATAAAATTCTCCGCGTCTAGCGCGATTTCCTGTAGTTAGTTTTCATGTGTCTAGCGTCACTGTGTCGGGTACTATAGCCAACCCTTCGACGAGCTGCAGGCTACGGGATCTTTGTGTCTTATTCTTAAAAACGATATCTGCCAGAAAACATTTGCACTTGCGAAAAATACGCTGTATTTTGGAGAGCAGGACTGAATGGTTCTCATAAAGACCGAGCCACCAAAGAACTAGAAGTTCTTGTACAAAACCCCACACTTATTTGTCCGAAAAGGGATTGGGGCACTATAGTTGAAATCAAAACGAGGTAAAATAATTATCTTTTTGATGAGATACTTGATGGCCTAAAAAGGTAGCTTCTATACTCGTTGCACATCTGAACAAAATATTGTCAAGTATCTTCATTTCTTGTTGCATTATAATTTCCGGTAGTTTTGTGTGAATGATTTTTTTTACAAAATAAATTGTGGATGGTGTTCAAAAAGGTTGAAAAGCACTGCGCTAGGCTAAATGTAAGCTATTCTAGCATCTTTAATTATGTTAGTTTAGTCTGGATAGATCAGTGGTTCGCAAATTGGGGGGAACGCGAAAGCATCTGAAAAGGCGCGTGAAGCTGCGGTGAGCTGAATATTTTTTCGCGCTCCGCCCAATTTATCTCCAGTTCATAGTTTTTGCTCTGTGTTTAGTCTGAATTTCATATTCATTTTTCATACCTAATTTAGTTCCCTACGATATCTACCTTTATACATCTGTCTTTCAGTTCAATCGGTCAATGCCTTTTGAGACAGCACACTGCTCTTTCGTAAAACGTAAAAGTTTGCAAACAATAAACATTTGTACTGATGGTATATTATATCGAAGATAATTATTCACTCTGGTACATGACCCAAATATGTGGCCCTATAAACCAAAAAGTGCCTATCATGATAACTTGAAAGAATTTATCATCATCAATCTCCGCCTGTACTTATCATGCTAAGTCTTCTCTATAGTTTACATATACTGTCACATTTTATCGGAATCGAGGAAGGCTGTATCTGAACTGTTTTTCTTTTGGTTTATTGCCATGCTATAAAGGGCTTATTTTGCAATGTCTATTATAGACAACCAGATGAATGGAGACTGCATACTAACAGCTCAGCATGAAACCTGAAGTGCGTGCTACTACACGATATAAATAAATATGCATCGGTTCTAGGTCAGTCGATCCCTCTAGACCAGTGGTTCTCAACCTTTTTGACTTCGCGGACCCCTTTTGACCGCCACGGACCCTCGCGGACCCCCTCAAGTTTTAGTTCGATTTTAGCTCTATTATGGTGCAACCGTCATCTGTTTTGTGCAAATATGAGCTGTAGGCTTGTGATAAACAGCAAAATAATGCTTTTTCTTGAAAATATTATTATACTATTTATGTATAAATTGGTAAACTTTCATTACTTCAAAGCTAATTTTCCTGCTGTATTTCTTGAAGTACGTGGTCGTGTCTTGAAAATCCGGGTCGTCGTTTTGATATGAACGGGGAGTGCCGAAAACCATTTCCGCAAAGATAGAGGGAGGCTAATGCAATATTAACGCATAACGCTTCCGACGATACTTTCAGTGTAATCGCAACATTTATGGCACCAAAATGGAGAAACATATCAAGTCCAGCATCTAGCGCAGGGACGGGCAACATGCGCACCGCGGGCCTGATTCGGCCCGCAGAGAGTTTCTACCGTCAAAGTGAAATCCTAATCTAAATGTATAGACAAATTTTATGCGCCAAAAAATGTATCCAAGTTTTCCAACCTGAGAAAGACTATCATGAAACGACTTGTTCTGTTCGGGTCTACATATAGCCTATATTTACGAACAAACATTTTCGACCATGAACAATTGAACATTAACACGACAAGGCTGCATACCAATATAACTTGTGATATGAATTTCAGGGTTGGAGCGTAATACTTTGACAGCACCGAAACAGTCCTTGTTAATCAAAAAAACAGTCTTGTCGATAGGGTATCCGCAATAAGAATGCGCCCAATCTGATAACTGTGCTTTAAGAGTAGGTATATCATTGTCTGATTTATGACGAGTGTCAGCCGTAAATATTCGGGCTCATTTCAATATGAATATACTATTCAATTGTATATTGAAGTTCTGTACCTCCAAGAAGCTGTTCAAATAGTGGTTATGTATATCACAGGATGAATGAATTTCGTGGCGAGGTTTCAATCCCTGCATTGAGACAAATTAGGGAAATACTTCGGAAATTTTTATTTCAGACGACTGTTCACTAATTTGATGACAACTGCAAATCGAGAAGGTTTCGCAGACATTACGACGTCACCCTGATTGACGTTACTATCTCCATATTTATATTTTAACCCCAAACCCCAACAAAACGTCTCTAGACAGTAATATGTTTGTATCAGCTGGTTATTGGAAAATGTACAATGAAAATGAATTTCCACACAACGATAGCTCATATCAGACGATTATTATGATGATATGAGTCATGAGGTTTTAGCAGTTGTGGTGCGAAACTGCCTTATGCTTTCTCAAATTAAAAAATAAAATAAAAATCAGGTTATCAATCATTTTAAAAATTTAGAGGTCTCGCGGACCCCCTGAAATTGCTTCGCGGACCCCTAGGGGTCCGCGGACCCCCGGTTGAGAACCGCTGCTCTAGACCAGTGATTCCCAACCGCGGCCCTGAGGGCCGCGTGCGACCCCCAGCTAGCCTTCTGGCGGCCCCCACAAAAATATTGAGAAATCGACTTTTGCTTGGCTTGGAGGCTGGAGTTTTCAATTAGGATTGCAGGAAATTTGTGAGTAGACTGCTAAGATTACGTCATTGCTGTTTCAATGTAATGTGCGCTAACTTCCCTGTTGAACGAGCAGTACCTATAGGTATATATAGGTATTGACAGGACCGTAACTGCCGCCCTCCAAGCCTCCCAATTGGGGAGGCGAGCTCGAAGGGTGCCCAAAATTATTTAGTGAACTAGCATAAATTATAGAGTATTTTATGAAGTTTTGTGAAACTTTTTCAAAAAATTTTCGCACTGCGCGCGATTTAAAATCTCAAAATACCTTAATTACTGGGCACTTTTCCAGCAAGATAAAATACGCAAGATCTATAGAAGTGGGCATATCGGCGTTGGCCATTACTGCACCACGACGCACTAGGACATATAAAGTTTTAGGCCATGTAACATGCGACTCCAAGAAGTGTGCCAGAACGATCGGCAGCGAGACAACCTTGGCCGAAAAGGACTGCCCTTACGCTGACCGAAAACTTCGTTATGTATATACAAAATACATAGATGGCCCATAATTGACCATAGGCGCCTAAATGTCTGGCGCCGAATGTTCCTGTCTTGGCGATCTGAACCTCACGAGACAAATAGGCTACCATCCCGCAGGGAAGAATTATATGCCAGTGAAGAACTACCAATTTGAAATCGTGTGCATCTGTTAGTTTAGTACGTTTGGGCCATTCTATATTTTTTGATATAGCAGACTGGACGTCACGAAATAACATCATGTAATGAAGTCGTACCAACGGGTCCGCCCGTCCGAATAAGTTTAATTATTATTTACGGGCCCTACAGTTTCCAAGACACCTCACTCAGCTCTACCGGTAAATCTGATTACGTGAACAGAGAGGACAAGTAATTGATAGCAATATATATGCAATTCCCGATCTTATTGACCTATTTTATTTTGAATTATCAAAAATTTTCGCACTCCACGCTGGCTCACTTAACGGTGATCCTGATTTCGTGGCAGAAGCGAACGGGACGGGGGGGGGGGTCGGTTTATCACCCTATGGGAGCTCAAGACCTAAGTGATTTTGGGGGCCTGACGAAGTGCTGTTTCGTTCCTGCTAACGGGTATACGCCCGAAGATGTTTAATTATTATCGAGTGGTCTTACCTTTTCAAACACAACTCACTCGGCTCAACCGGTCAATCTGATTACGTGTGCAGAGAGAGGATAAAAATTGATACCAATATATATGCAATTGCAGATTGTATTGACCGATTCAATCATGAATTATAAAAAATTTCGCGCCTCGCGCGATCACTCGATCACAACCAATTTACATGATAAATAGCGGTTAACAGCCATCTAGCCTGAGTGGGGCTGGGGGGCTTCAAAGTTCGGTTTATCACCCCATGGGGGATGGGGGGGGCCGAGAGCAACGTTTTTTTTTGGGGGGGGGACTGACGAAGTGCTGTTACGGCTCTGGGTATTGATAATTAATTTACGGATAGATGTGCAACAAGTGACTCACGATTGAATACGCCGAGATCCGTACTGTATGGTTATGGCTCATACCGTCACGCATGACTTGTGTTCATGCTGACAAAGACTTTTGTGTCAACTCATTGGAGTTTAAGGTAGTGACAAGTGCAAGTTTCGGTTAAGTCTTTCGTTGCTTTATTTACAGTTTAATAATGTATTTGAGTATAAAACTCACTATAAATGCATAATTGTACATGATTAAGCTTAATACAACCAAATATTGTTGCTCCTTTTTCTTTTCAACTCCTTAAGTTGTGCCTTTATCGGAGTTGTGGGGGGATGTATGGTTATGGCTCATACCGTCACGCATGACTTGTATTCATGCTGACAAAGACGAAGACTTTTGTGTCAACTCACTGGAGTTGAAGGTAGTGACAAGTGCAAGTCTCGGTTGTTTCGGTCTTTCGTTGCTTTATTTACAGCTTAATCATTTATTTGAGTATAAAACTCACTAATAAATGCATAATTGTACACGTACTGCTTAGCCGGCAAAATGCAGCATAATTGGTAGTCCTATAGCTCGCGACCAAAGCGTCCGAATAATTTGATATGTCAGTGTTTATCGAAAGGAAGTGTCGCACTGATTGCAAAAATACGAATTGAAATCTCGCCAGGGCATTAAAACTACTCCGAAATAGCCAGCAAAGGTTGATTGTTCTGAACAACGGGAGCGCGGCAACACAATGACCAATGGCGTCAAGCGAATGATCGGAACAATGCCAATTTTCATATTTCGGTGACTATCTTGGGTTCCTTTCATTGCCCTCGTATTCGTGCGGCCCCGACCGTACTCTGAAATTCTAAATTTGGCCCTGCCACCGAAAAAGGTTGGGAACCACTGCTCTAGACATAGACACACCAAACACAATGTGTTCTATGTTGGAAGAAAGCCAGAGATTGTCATTGATTAATTTCGAGGCTTTTGGTTAGTGTTTTGCACGATTAAACGCCAGTGGTAAATACAAAAAGCTTTGCATTTTTGGTGGTTTCTGATTTTCAGTAATATTTTACTATGAACTAGAGTTGGTCGAAGTGATCAGCGTTGCTACTCAAGTAGCACAAGTAACGCCTTACATTTCTACTCAATTACAAGTAGAAGTAGTAATTTTTAACACATGTCAAAACTACTTCAAATGGATGACGTAATGAAAGGTCTGAGAATATCCAAGTATATGTGGTCGGGAGGAGGGTGCTCGCATACTTTCAACAGTTATAGTAGGAGGTGGCAACTTACGAAATCGCCAGAGGTGATCAAAGTAGTCAAGAAGGCTACTCAAGTAAAAGTAGAAGTAGCGACGCAAAAATCTACTCAAGTACGAGTAGAAGTACTTTTTCTAAAAACAACCTAAAACTACTTGAAGTAGAAGTAGAATTTCCTGGCCTAAAATCTACTCAAGTAAGCAAGTAGTATTGAAAACGGTGATAATACGCTCGCATTGACTGTCAAGAGCTGCAAATTGAGCTATACGGACGGTGCAGAGAGCTTGATTCATATTGATGCAACACATGAGGTATCAATTTCCGAGAGCATAAGCATTCGTCGACATCATGGGATGCAAATGATAGCATCGCTATGGACGCCAATCTTTGTTTACCCGAACACCCCGTTTTAGAAAAAGTCATGGTGCGGCTCCCTCACCCATATTATAAGGCCCATAGTTTAGTAGAAAGAAATACCGAGAAGCTGTATCGGATACGGTGTTAATACTTTGCGAATTAGTATACGTTAATAAAAAATATGGAAGATCGTAAAAATGCCGTACCATAGTGTAATTTTATTTTCGGAAAATGGAGGCTTAACTTTACTTCAACATGCAAGTTCTCCAGATCCAGACTAAGGAACTGAAACTAATGATACTGCGAATTAAAAGAGAAATAGAAACACTATTTCTGAAAAGCAGAGATGTGTTACATGTCTCTTGTCTAGATAGCTTCACCAGTGGTCCGCTAAAACTGGTCTCACGCTCAAAAAGTCAGAGACCGCTTCTCCACATCAGGATGCGCCATGCTAGGCTCCTAGATTATGATATGATTGGTAAATGCTAGATTGTGAAACTACTAGTTTTAAACGTTATGGTGGGCCATATTTACTGCGATTACCCATTTCATTTAGGTGATAATGTGGTGTGAATAAAGGGAGCCACTCTACCGCTGCCTAAATTGTAGCCTGTTCACCAATACTTTGTGAAAACATACTTGTCACTCCATATCCACCTTGCTTCAAGCGAGATGAAAATTTCGGGCTTTACTTGACTTATATAAAAATTAAATGTTAGTGCCGTGTGAAAATATAGCATTATCACCGAGCTTCTAGCTGTAAGACTAACTACTTAGACAGACACCTTTACAAGCCAAACCCGAAGTGTATTCTTCCAGCAGACCACATGCATGTCTGCTATCAAAACAATACAGGAACCCATCGCCGGGCTCAATCAAGCATATCATAACCCACAGAAAACAGCCCTGAAATTCCTTAGTCTTTCTCTCGAATTGGAGGATTATACTACTTTTACTTGACAAACTGAAAATAGCGAGAAGTAAGTAGATCACAAAATATTACGAAGTGGAAGTATCAAAAAATGAGACTTACTTGAGTAAGTACCACAAGTAGTGAAAAACTAATTGAGTACTTCGAAAAAGTAGAAGCACTTCGTTACTGACCACCTCTGGAAATCGCAATATGTATCGGCGCAGCTAACGCAAAATGACTATAATGACACCACCTATGGGCAGAATCTTCAAAAAAATATATTCATTTACCGTGATTCAGAGGCTATTTCACACGTTTCCTGTGACAATTTAACTCATAATAGTGGTGCAATACTATCCCTGAACCTATTTATACTTTACAAAAATCAAATTGCAAACATAATTAGTTCATCCAGAATACTGTTCAGCTAGATGTTGAAGTAGTTGTAAAACATTACCACTTCAGTAAGTACTGCAAGTAGCCAAAATCTACTTGAGCACCTCGTAGAAATATTCATCATATATAATATCTCAAAAACGTGACGTGATAGAGCAAAAATAACGTCAGATTCGTATTCAGCGCCCCAAAATTAGGTGTAATTGACCCAGAGAAGTCCTGGCGCAAAAATCGTGTAGACTAGTGTTATAGTAGTTTACTTTGAACGGCATCCACTGCCAATCTATATCACAATAATTACAAGGTTTCTGACTAAACTGTGCTACAAAGCATGATGGTAATGGATGTAATATGAATAGTTAGACTTATATCAGCATTCTATTGACATCAAGTGAAATCGGTGTATGTAGATGTTGATATAGGCCTACAGAACGTTATCGCAAGCTGCTGGAGAATCATATAGAATAGTACGTAAATGGTTTTTACATTGGACTCCTTACGTTTTCTACATTTATATCCATCATAACTTTATTATTTTTATGTCAATAATATGAACAATTTGATGACGAGTCAACTGCTTCAATCGAGCGCAAAATCGTCAGCTCGTATTCTGTAATCTAGCGGAGTTATTCTGCTGTGTCGGGTGATAATGACAAAGTTTCTTCTCTTGCATGAGATCAACGATTGCGGTTATACCGTCTTTTCCGGCTCTCCCTGAATAAAGAAATGCCATTACTTATGAAACACATCTGTAGAGTATGTGGATCCAAAATGGCATTTTCACATGACAATTCCCATGTTTGGTCGACACGCAATCTGGTATGCGGCACCTATCAATTCGGGACAGCCATTTAATGATAATAAACTACAGCGGGCAACACATCGTAGGAAGCGACAAAGACTGAGACGCTCTGTATACCAAAAAAATTGTGCAGTCAGGAGTTCTTCGAATCCGAATTGAGTAATAATCGTAATGATATGAGTAAATTGGTGAGAGTCGATTTTTCCGAATACTGAAGTTATACACCCGTTTCCCCTAGAAGAGTGCTTCACACCATTTTATAATTTGCGACCCTCTCCTCATGCTAGTGTTTTTGTGTGACCCACAATGAGGTATGACCAAACGAATGATAAACAAATTAGCGAGAAAAGAAACGATTCAGACACATTCAATTTACTATTAATGCCATAGTCGTGCTCTCATATTTATTATTATGAGATCACGTCTAGGCTTGATTGGCTTGATTTTCCTACGCGGAATATATCCAGAAATAGGCTCACCGATACTACCAAATATGATTCCTAAACTGTCGACATCTAGCCCAACCCACTTTCGTTCTCGGCTTTGTTTAATGGACTGCTTACACGGTGACGTATATGCTTAGTCAAGCTTGGTTAGCGCGTTGGATTTAAAATTATGCGAGAGAGAACAAACTAAGAACTATGGTTCCGGCGTGGATGCGCTTGATGCACCGTGCGTCATTGTTATGATTAAACTGTCCGAGATCCCATTACGACAAGATCATATTCACGAGATGATAGTTTCATCTGACGTAACATCATAATTTTGTTGGGTTACCATACATCCTCCTATTTCAGGTTTTTGAAAATATCCTCGGAAGACGCCTAAATGTCCTCCTATTGGGCAATTCGTCCTCTTTTACAGCAAGGATAATGGAAAGATTTGACTGGGAAATGAGCATGAATGACACTAAATAGCTTAAACGGACGTTCGAGCGGGTCATTCGGGAGTTTAACGAAAGTGACGACCTTTTTTAGTCTTGTTTTTTTCTTGTAGTTTTTTACCACCACTAAATTCATGTAAAAAGTGAGTAAAACGGGAGTCGAACGAAAGCGATGACCTTTTTCTTTTAGTCAACTCCACAAATTTTCTAGTAAAAATAGCAAAATCGGCTGTTTTCAATCTTGATCAACAATCTTTTCTGAGTTGGTGAAAGTGTCCTCCTTTCCCAATTCCAAAACATGATAACCCTATAATTGTGTATGAAAAATGAAGGATCATAAACTATTGATCTATCCTAGAGGTCTCAAACACGTGGCCCGCGAGATCATTTTGTGCGGTCTGCGGAAAGCATTTTCGCCTTTTAAGTATTCGACAATAATCAACTGTCGCATAGCTTTTTTTTATATTTGGGAACTTGAAACTCACTCCAAAACTGCTCAAAAAACCTCAAACTAGTCATCAAACTTAAATATCGCAACACTACCATACGGTGGAAGATATGCTATTACGTCACATCACCTGTACATGATGATAAACAATGACACGTTGATGATTCGTGACTGAAAAGTGTGATTTTCACTGGTGCGGGATCATTCGTAGAATTACTCGAACTCGGACTGACTGGGTGATGAAATCAAAATGACTCCAGTGGAGTCGGTTCAAACGTTAAAATCAGAGAAGGTCTTGCGACTTGTTACGGCGTGGGTTAGTAAAGCCATGGATGCAACAAACACAACCATACTATCGTGAGTAATAGTAATAGCCTATGTTAAAAGCTCGTGGCGAGCGTTGCGCAGCGTAGGGAATTTCACTTTCTGAGCAGAGGTCGGTATGACAACCATTCGCATGCTGTTGGTACCCTGATGTATATAGTTAGAGGTAGTTACATCTTAGGTCTCTTTATCCAAGTTATTATCGCCAATTAAAGGTGGCTATTGCCAATTGAAGGTGGCAAGTAACAAGGCGGTACGCTCGCGAGAGACATCTGTAAGACGGATGGATTGTCAGGCGACTGGACATTTCATTAGTATGACAAATTAATTTTGTATTCATGTTGTTATTTATCTGTTCCAATAGTTGAAGGTAAATCTAACGCTGATTTAATTTGACCTTGGCAATTACATGATCAATAGCCTAGTTATCGGGAGTATGCCCGAAACCTGGATTGGGCTGCACTGCTCAAAAGCTCTGATATCATATCAATTCTTGGTAAATTCTAAAACATTTTACCTATAATAGTGGCAAGTCAAATGTCCGCTAGCTGCTAAATTGTCACGCAACAGTTTTTTACGGTGTCATGATGCATTTGTCCCCTTGCTTATCTGTATCTCATTATTTTAACAAGTGATGCCAAGTAAAGTACAACAACAATTTCATCAAGGTATTAAAAATATGTTTATAATCATGCCAGGCGTGAATACTACGATATACATCACAACGTGTGTGCAATGCCAGTATACAAGGTCCCGTCAAATAAGGCCTATACTTCGAAATACATTGAATGCTCCTACTATAGATGCTGCGGCCCACGGTGTCATCGAAAACTAGGAAATTGGCACGCGAGCACATTTGAGTTTGAGACCTCTGATCTATCCTGATTACAACCAGTTGTGCAGAAAGGAGTACTATGTCATGTGCCCGATTCTTTTAATCAATCATCTATTAATACACAGAACGCGTTACAATATTTCTATGTTGTTGTTGGCAACTAGACGTAAATAACAGTTGATCAACCATAAAATATAAGGGTAAGTCTGAAATCTAATTCTGAGATCAGTAAGCCTTCGATACTCACCTTTTCTCAAATTCGCGGTCTAGATGCTCCCAGGCTCCATCCGGTTGTCGATACACTAAGATGAGAAATAATTTAGAAGTTTAGAAGACTTGGTACTATAAGATGTCTGCATCCTATGAATCGCGCACTGGCACTGAATAAATTACGCAATATTTCTAAAATTCATGGGGTCTGGAACGAGTCTAAAGAAGCATAAAAATAATTAGTTTTCTCTTATTGTTCTGAAATCGAATACTAATTTCATATTGAAATGAGCCGAATATTTTCGGCTGACACTTGTCTGGGGTAATCGTCAACAACTAGTAGAGAATTGGAAAGAACATTGTATATCAACAATCGTATCACAAAATATGACGTCACCAGCATGAAATTTCGAATGTTAGAGAGTTCAATGAACTATTTTTAGATGATACACAAACTTCTTTTGTTGAGACAGTCTTGGCTGGTGTGTTTTGGTGAAAGTCGACTCCGAGGCATACAAATGAAAGTTTGAACGGCCCCTTCTGACGACACAAAATCTGTCGTCTCAATAGTTTTTCGCACGACCAAAATTGTTTAACAGATGCTTCCCAATTGCAGAACTTGTGGTCTTAGATTGCTCCGCATCAAGCTCGCTTAAAGGGACACTGCATTTTAAAAATGATGTGGTCTCAAATTGAAGGGCAAAATAAATAAAAAATGACCGCAGCCATTCTCTTCAGAACGTTACCGTAATGGAGCTGGAATTTATTGAAATTTCCACAGCAAGATGTTCAGTCAGGAGATCTAGTAGAAAATCGGGCCTAGTGTATTCTATTTCTTAAGGACATAGGCCGTGTACGACATATTTGCTGGCAACTATATGAAGTTGGATCTCTGCGTAGCTGCTGGAGCGCGAAGTTGCTGTGGAAATTTCAATTTTTTTCATTTCGTCCTTCAATTTGAGACTACATCATTTTTACAGTGCAGTGCCCCTCTTGAGGATCCTTGAAAAATCATTTGATGAATTTTCATTAAAAAAAACGAAAGCTATCTTTTTACTCTCATTTCTCTCTTTAAATGCACATGTGTCAGGCTCAAGCACGCGAGAATAAACTGCTACGGTATGCATTAAGATACGTCTATGCTGCTGCCTACAGTGTGTGCTGTACATTGATATTACACTACAATGCTACATGGAAATCACCTGAACGTTGACGATGACATGACTGTAGCATTGTAAAAAATAATCTATCAGAGTATATTCCAGGAAGGGCAACGTCAGCCCTCTCATTACATTGCTTACGTTGAAAGAGTTTCAGCATTGCACTTTAGGTCACCTTTTTAATGAATTTTTATCCCGAGGAAAACCGCTTAACAAAGGTCCACGGTGTGTGGTGATATGGTGCGTCTCGACCTAGGCTGCAAGGTGTTTGAAATCAGGCTGTTATGACCTCTGAGCAGTGCAGTTCCTTCAAGTGCATGCTGATAAGAATTTAGGGATGATTTCAGCTCGGTAATCTCGATGACACTTTCTTGGCCAAACTATGCAGTTATTGCTAGCCTTTATGGCCGTATCAGAAGTAGCGTTGCCAGCGTTCAGAGCGCCGGCTTCATGGGGTCGGTGCATTGTCGCGTCAGAACCATCTTGGTACGGTCATATGCCAGAGAGCAGTGCTTTTCAACCTTTTTGAGCTTCATTCGCACTTTATTTATAAAATAAATTTCATTTGCACAAACTAACCTAGGATCCTAGTTTGGGGACCTGCTGCGAAAAAACATCTGCAGAAATTGCAAGTCTTGCAAAACCGAGCCATACGAATTCTTTGTCGGAAATCTAGATATGAGAATTGTAATAGCATGTATCGTAGCGTTGGAATATTGAAAGTGAAAGACGTTTTCATATTTGAGGTAATGAAATTCATGCATAGCTATCATCAGGGTGAACTGCCACTATATTTTGATAATCTGTTCAAGATACCTTCAGATACCCACCAACATCATACCAGATTTTCTTCTAACTTGTCTCTGTCTGTGCAACACCACTCTACCAGTCTAGTACAAAATTCAATCAGTTTTATTGGTGTCAATGTTTGGAATAAGCTGCCACCTAATCTCCGCAATTTAGACTCTTGTGCTTTTAAAAAACAATGTTTTCATTCTCTTATCTCTAACTACCGCTAAATTGTATTTGTGTTGTATTTCAAATTGGTTCATGATACTGTGTCTTATTTTTCCTATCGTTCGTTGGTTTATTTTAATTTTTTTTTTTTTTTCATCAGTTATCGACTGTGAAAATTGCTCCTGTCCTGGGTGGCTCGGCTCTGAAGACTATGTCATATCAAGCCTCCCGTCTACCTTGCATGTCGCATTTCACTGTTACATTTTTGTAGTGTTATGTTGATATGTAATGTATACGAATAAAGATTCTCTCTCTCTGTCTCTCTAACCGAATGTTCTTCTAAAAAAGTAGATGAAAATACAACATTTATTTGCTTAGATGTGTAACAAATTGGCTACTCTGTATATTAAGCTATTGAGTACCTTATTAAAAAGGCTACTATTTTTGCTCGTTTTGAGTTATTTCACTAAAACCTTTCTACTAGTGCTTGGATGGCCAGGTTTTGAAGTCTGTTCTGCACTCCTATTCAACATATAGCGTATTTATCACGAGTGAAAAATGCTTGCTGGAAGAAATCGATTTTGAGAGCTGACACAAAGGTATAGGAGGCTCCAATATGTCGACAGGGTTAAAACCCCACCTGTTTGTGTTGAGGTTTTTGCCTTAAGTCTTTGAAAATAAGGTCCAAATGATCAAGGAGAGTAGGCACATTAGAGCTCGCTACCTTATGATACGTTGCTCCAACTGATTTTTCGATTTCCCATTTTCTGTCTCGCGAGTATGTGGTAAGAGCAAATAAATTCACGAAACTGTGTGTTTAGCTCAATCTAACTTGAGAATTCATCACAGTTTACTAACGCCACAGCAGCCTTTTAGACTATCACCAAAATATGAATTTTTGTGGCATCTCGTGACCCGAGCCTCACCCCTCAAAAGGAATTCATTTTTTATATTACAGTAGTCTGCTATGATTTAACGGACATGCATGACATACAGAACGCGCACACCACAATTCTATCCAACACAGCTATATTAATTAATTAAATTCCTCTGCGTGTCGCAGTTGTACTACTGTCCACTCCAGGGGTGTCAAGCATACGGCCCGTGGGCCACATCCGGCCAGCCAGGTCATTTCATCCGGCTCGCGAAGAAGTTTCGAGTAGATCAAGGGTGGGCAAACTACGGCCCGCGGGCCGCATGCGGCTCGCAACACTGTTCTGTGCGGCCCGCGAGAGTCTAAAGAAAAATATTGATAAAATGCATCTGAAGAGGCGCGAAGTTGAGCTCGACTGAAAAATATTTTCGCGCACCGCGCGATATACACGCAATTCATAGTTATTGCTTTGTATTTAGTCTGAATTACATATTTATAAATCTCTCATCCACAGTCGTTCCCTTCCATGCCATCAAACTACCTGTTAGGTTTGCTAGCATCCTAGTTGCGTTTTGTGATATGACGATAAGGGAGTGCGAAATCTTTCACAATCATGAGGGGGGCGTGTCTTAAAAAGTTTGAGAACCACTGATCCAAGGTAAATACTTGATATCACAGCGGAATAGCTTCAACGAGATTGACATACTTTGGATCACGAGCGGGATTTCAGATTGGCCACTCCATTTTTAATTATTTCAGTGATGTGCTGTGCTTATATAAAAAACGATTCGGGCGTGTCTTAGGTAGATTCGTTGTCTGTATGCGTAGAATTGGGGTATTTATATTTTATCTACACATAGTAGAAGCGTGTATGAAGCTAACATGGTATATATAATCAAATATCAATATTGCGTTAAAGTTTATAATCCCAATTTTATATAGTGCGGCCCGCGAATGGATTCAGAAGTTGAATGCGGCCCGCGAGCTCAAAAGTTTGCCCACCCCTGGAGTAGATTGATAAGTGCTTGTCATATCCAGAACATTTTTCAAAGATGTTGAGATTTTTAGTAAGAAATATATTCATTAAATAGTCCTTCAAGATAGCACATGTCGAGTATGTTTATAGGCAACATTATAACCACCAGGCTACAGTGTTGTGGTTTCTAGTCCCTATTAGTACCAGGTCGCTGACATTGACACCCAATTCCGAGAAGGCAAGAAAGTGCGAACTCATTTCACTGACCAACGACCAAAGACACAGAAGTTAAAACGCCAAGAACTCTGATATGCAGGTTACATGTAATATATATTAGAGGTCTCCAGCCTCGAGAGAAACTCTATTCGCGATATAACACTATGAAGCAAATTCCCACGTCTGCGTTTCCATTCCTAACAACGCATTCGCAGGGTTGGTGCCAATATATCACTAAAACGAAGGGAGCATAGAAGTAGCCTATGCCAACTTAAACCATCGTTAGAGCCACTGCTTTATAGGCTAACTCATCCGCCCAATCTTCGTATTGTTGCCAATTCCACTGTTTGCGAATAAAAGGTGCAGCTAGAGTAGAACCCCTATGATCCGTAAGATAATGTAACACACTATTGTGTATATAAGCTGGTTTATTAAGTATTCATATGAAAAGTGAGTGGATTAGTGAGGATTATGTGTGTGATTAGTGTGGATTATGAGGTATTTGGCGAATGGGGAATTTAGGTGCGGCCCGAGAGCGATCTGAAGTGTTAAATCCGGCCCGCGACGTCAGTTGAGTTTGACACTCCACTCAGATTGCAAGAACGGGCCTATTCCGTGCCGACAATCGAGCATATCCATATCGAATGGTTTGGCCATCCAGTATCAGTAATTTTTGGCCACGGTTTTGCGGACGCTTATGTTTTGGCAACGCATTTTATCAGCCGTTTGTTGGTCGAAACTTCCGTCTTCACGTGACCCGACACAGAAGGGGTAGGCCTCGAAATGAATGAGTCTCCTAGACCTGAACTCGCTCGTTGCACATCCCTAGTCCCTTCCAGGAGTTCATCCCAACGGTCTTCGACCATGTTTCCAGAAAAACCAGTCAGACAAATCGAAAGGTGGTCAGTAACTAAGTAATTCTACTTTTTCGAAGTACTCAAGTAGTTTTCCTCTACTTCTTGTACTTACTCAAGTAGATCCTTTTTCCCCCTACTTCTACTTCTACTTCCTAATATTTTGTGAGCAACTCAGTTTGTCAAGTAGAAGTAGTTTAATCCCCCAATAAGAAACATAGCCTAAGGAATTTCGGGGCCGTTTTCACGTAGTACAAACATTTAATTTTCGTTAAAGTCACGTAATACCCAGAATTATCGTTGCGCTTCGCGCACAGTAGATATGGAGTGACAAATATGTTTTAACGAAAGTATCACTGAATATAATTTAAAAACCGGGTTGCGTGGTTCCGTTCACACCGCATTGTCGCCTATATCAAATATCTCATGACAGTAAGTATGGCCCCCTATAACATTTGAAACTACCGTTTCGCAATCTAGCATTTACCTATTATACCTATAGCAGCCTGTGACGTGTCCTAATCTGGAAAAGTGGACTTTGACTTTTTTTAACGTTAGACCTGTTTTAGCAGACCACCGTTGAAACTTTCTGGAAAAATGACATGAAATATATTTTCCGCATTTTAGAAATACTATTTGTATTTTTCTTTCAATTACGAGTATTATACGTTGAGCTCTAATTATAGTTTCAGTTCTTTTGTCTGGAGAACATAGATGTTGAAGTATAAAAGAAAGTGTAGTTATGCCATTTATTTTCCGAAAATAAATCTGTACACTATATGGCATTTTAACGATCTGCCATATTTTTAATTGACGTATACTAATTGCGCAAATTGTTAAAGCCGTACCCGACACAACTTCTCTGCATTGCTCTTCGACTGAACTAGGGGCCTTATAATAGAGGAGAGGGCGCCATGCCATGACATCATCTAAAACGTGGTGTTCGAGTAAACAAAGGATTAGTATCTAATTTCCATATCAATACTATCATTTACATTCCATGATGTGGAAGACTGCTTATTCTGTCAAAAATTGACAGCTCCTGGGATGCATCAATATGAATCAAGCTCTCTACACCTTCCGCATAGCTCCAATTGCCGCTTTTGACAGTCCATGCGAATGAATTACGATCTTTTACCAACTACTTACTTACTTGAGTATGTTTAAAGTCAGTCAATTCTACTTCTACTTCAAGTAGTTTTAGGTTGCTAATGAAAGAAGTACTTCTACTCGTACTTGATTAGAATTTTTCGTCGCTACTGCTACTTCTACTTGAGTAGCTTCCTTGACTACTTTTACCACCTCTGCACAAATCTTATCATGATTTCTAATGATAAAGTCATATTTTCAGCGTGTCTCGCTTATTCGCTACAGCACCCAACACCGTGAACTTAGATTTGTAAAATCTATCGCCGGATTTTTGCAATAAATTCAACACAAATTACATACATATTAACAGATAGCTCTGGCACCACGTCGACCCAAAATTATACCCTTTGAGGTCCATACTTTAATAACCCTTGAAGGGGTAAAATTTGCGGTAGAGTAACCTGCAAAGGGTCTGTTGTGATGGTATTTACTTCTATCCTCGTGCCTCGCACTAATCGAACAGGTATTACGTAAGTATGATGATTGTTTGGCGAAAGTAAGCAAAAAGTCAATTTACCGTCATTTTTTCCGGCCTGTCGAAGGCTCAGGCAGGTTGATATACTGTATGTCTGCCACTACACCAGCTTCCAAACCAAGCTTTGGTTATGTAAAAATTATAGTGCGAAAATATTAATTCACTACGGCTTGTGAGAGCTACGACTAGTGGTGGAAGGTTTTGACTGTTGGTGAGAGAATATGAAATATGAAATCCCGAGTATACACAATGACTAAGAATTGGGGATAAATCGCGAAAAAAAAGAATAAAAGAATGCATGGCCACCTTTTTTCAGCTGTGGCCGCATTACCGTGTAAGACCGGAAACTCTCTGCGGGCCGCCTAAAATTCCTTCGCGGGCTGGATCCGACCAGCGGGCGGTATGTTGCCCGCTCCTATATTATGCTCAACGTACCGCAATATCCTAACTGAATCAAGACTGGGTAGGCATTGCATGGTTGATATATCAAGAAGGGCATGATGAAAAATTGTGATGTATGCACCATTGTCAGAATGAAGCAACACGGTCTGTCACCAGCAGTGTACACACAACTTCAGTGTTGTCAGCCAACAACTGCTGCTGTTGAACGTTCTTTCTCCATTCTTGGCAAGCTACTTAGTACGGACAGACACACTTTCTACCCGAGAATGTAGGAAAGTATCTTTCTTTGTAATACAACAAATTTTAGTTATTTCCACCATAATTCGTGATGTAACTATTGGATTTCTTCATATAGGGCCAGATTTCGTTACAATAAAGTTTTTTCATGTAACAATTTGTCTGTTTTTGATTCAAAAAAGTTTTTTCAGGTCAAACTTCTTCGTAAGGACAGACAGTTCGAACCAGAAATGAAGCGAAGTAGTACATTTCTAACAAAGTGTGGGAAAACACGTAATTTGCATATGTTAGGTCAAAATTTGGTCAAAATTCAGTTTTTAAGGCCAAAAAATGTCAAAATTTGATTTTTAGGTCAAAACCTTCCGTAACTTAGGTAAAAAAAATCGCACTAGTCATTAGATATAATTTATACCTTCACTCTTTATGCGAACGATGTCTTTCGCATAAACCGGGTATAAATTCCATTCCAATTTCATGCGACGAACTGAATCTCAAATAACTATGGCATGCTCTACGATAAAGGCAGACTGAGTCATATAAATAAATTAATATTTGGTTCAATACGAGATTGTTTATATTTAACCACATGGAGCCTGCTAACTTAATATCGATTCATTCACATGTTTCGTCCTAAATTGTTTAAAAACGACCAATATTTAAAATAACTATTACCACTAATCTAAAGTACGCTGCAGCCAAATAGAGACTCACAATATAAAGCTTCCAAGTCAATATCCAGATCATTTGCAATCTTCTGGACTATCTTCCATTCGTCTTCTTTCAACATCTTTTCTTTCAGCACGTATGTCAATGATATTTTATTTGCATTTGAGGTCTTGACGAGAGACGAGATATCATCGAGTGGAGGAGAAAATTCATAATCAATTATGCATCTGATAGGTTCCATCTGCGGCGGAAGAATAAAATTAATAATATTGCGTATTATAGTGAAGGCCACCGTCATTGTTGGATCCTTTGTACAACGATATACTACTACTACTACCAGTGGCGGCTCGTGACAATATCGGGTGGTGGGGCAAGGGGTGTAGGCGATTTTAATTATCTAAATGACGTCACAATAGTGTATTCTGACGTAAAAATGTGACTTCGTGGTGGTCACACAGTTTGTATGGGGTATAGACATTAGGCATGGTTAGCAAGGCTTACGTATTTCAAGTAATTCGAAAGAAAATGAAGTACAGTAGTTCAAGCCTGCATATTTTAACGTTTGTATCAGTAGGCCTATAGCGGGCGGCGTTATTTCATAGTTGCAAAATGTCCAATGACGAGTTCATTGAAATCTGGAATACCTAGAATGAGAGCGTTGAGAATCGTGAGCACATCCAACGCATGGAGTTTAATTACTGCAGCAAAGTTCATAGAAAGCGATTTTTCAACTATAGGAATTTTAAAAGTTCACTAGTGGTATTGGAATATAAACAAGTCAACTCGGGCCGAGCAATGTCGACCATCGGGTAATATCGAGACACCGTTTGCAGTAGACCACATGCTTCAGATCACGATACCCAATTTCGGTCGAACTAGAGCAGTGGTTCCAAACCGGTGGGGAATTCCCCACTGGTGGGGAATAGACCCATTTGTTAAACACTATATACAGGATAGTCTACATATTTACAGAAACACATACGCAATCACCGTCAATCACAGTCAACTGCTCTTGGACAGAGATGCCACCGGGATATTTCGGAAAAACCCAGATGTGGACGCTAAATAAACCCAGAAAAACCCAGATCCTGTATTTCACTAAAATTGCAATGCGATAGCTGTGAAACAGGAAACTGACCGTCATTATTACAGTCCTACAGTAATAGAAGTAAGCTTAAGCCATTGATATTGAAATTTCAACAGTTTATACTATATATTTTGCTCGTCACTGCAAATCCCACATAAATATGTGGTTTAATTTCCTCTCAACGCATCGCTTTGAAACAATTGGTACGCGGCTTCCACACTCAATAGTGTATTATATCACCACGCTGCGAATGGTCGTACCAATGCCTTCCCCTCGTCTGAGGGTGATTTTCAGGTATCCATGCAGTTAACCAGTTGAAAATAGCTTTCGAATCATTAAACCTGGGATAATGTGACAGGCAGTTTAATCATAAAATCCAGGGTATATATTCGAATGTTCTGATAAACAACCGCGACTAACTTAATTGCTGGGGAGTCGGACTCTGAGCGTTCCTGTTGGAAGTCAATAAACTATACTTAGATACCGTTGTGCATAATATACAGTGAGAATTACACGTTACTTATTGATACACAACAAATTTATTGGAGTGATGCTATAGTAGGGTTACCATATTTTGGAATCGTGAAAGGAGGTAACCAAATCAGAAAAGTGAGTTGATTAAAACTGAAATCAGTAGATTTCGCTATTTTTGCTGAAAAATTTGGTGGGTTGACGAAATATAAGGTCGTCGCTTCCAATCGAGCCACGAATTTCTTGTTTAGCGTCATTTAGGCCATTTTCACTCGAAGCTGTCCATTCTCTCAGCCGTAGAAGCGGACGAATTACCAAAAAGGAGGACATTTAGGCGTATGGTAACCCTGTGCTATAGCATTCAATTATTAAATCGTTTTTAATAGCAAGATAACGGTTGTACTGAGATGCCCTCTATGAACAGGGCTTTCTGCTACCTGGAAGTTAGAATTCAATGAAGCTACATCGTCCATCGCATCACTCTGAGGTCTCTCATTTTACAAGTGAAACAGTGTCTGAAGACTCGTTACAATAACAGCGAAATCCATCGACAATGGCGCAGGGATATCTAGGAAGCTTGAGTTCTAAATACCCCTGTACTGGCAAACTGATGAATTACGTGCATTTTACGACATTTTGATCTTGCTAATCTATAATATAATTAATTTTCGAGCCCAAAATTAACCTGACAAACATGATGCTGAAAAAACCCAGATTTCAAGGACGAAAACCCAGACACACAGGTGATGCTCGAAAAAAACAGATCTGGGTGGAAAAAAACAGGGGTGGCATGTCTGTTGAAATTTGAATGTATCGAAAATTATATTGCGTGTTGTTCCCAAAAACTCAATTTCACCTCTGGGTAACCAATAATGGCATCAAAAACGCATCCAGCAGGGCGTTACAACAGGTATCGGTTCACAGTACATTTTATGTTCTAGTTATAGGCGATTGTCTTGTGTTACTGGTGTGGTTGTGTGTCATATGTACTAAACCAGCATATAATCCGTAATGACAAAAGTGTTGGGTAGTGGGGAATGAAGGCTTGGAAGAAATCTGAAGTGAATGAAGAAAAAAAGGTTGGGAACCACTGAACTAGAGACACTGCCTCTGGCACCAGCAGTGTTAAAGTGTACAACAAGGCGTCTGTATCCCCGCTTATACCCCACTGCGTCAGCCTTTCATTTTTATCGAAATACGTTGGGGGAAAAGGTAAAAGTGCGCTTTCCTCCCGCGTACGATTAGATAAATGGACAATTTCCAGACTGATAAAGGCCGATTCTTGCGTTAAAACACCGAATTTTGCGTAAAATATATTGAAGAATAGACTGATCTCATGATCAGCTGTTAGCGGTCATCGAAAACGAACTAGCTATCGCGCTTGACATGGGGTTGTGAGCAAATGGATTTAGAGCCACAATTTCACGGTCAAATTGATATTGCAGAATATAAAATAAAGAAAATATTTGAATGCAAATCGAGAATGTTAGTATACTGTTTCATGAGATCATCATCTCATTACCTATCTCAGTATGAAACACAGTTAAAATTAACACAGACCAACACCGTATTTTGCGTGAAAATCGCAATGCGGTAGTTAGGCCTGTGCCAGATCAGCGTACATCTCTACCATAATACTCGACCTCGATAACGAAATTACTGCCCTAATCATTGAGTGCCAACCTCGGGACTTGGAACAGCATTCGATACTAAAATCAAGACATACCTTCCAAAAGCTCATGACCGATCTAGGTATGGAGCATCGTAAAAATCAATATAGAGACCAATACCGGTTTTGCGTGAAATCAGTTAGCGATAAATGGCGAGTCAGCTCTCACTCGACTTAGGAAACGAAATTACCACCCACATAGTTCAGTGATAAACTTAAAACTTGGTACAGCGTTCGATACTAACAGTAAGACTTACTGTGCCAAATGTCATGACAGATCTCGGTTATGGAACATCGTCAAAAACTATGGAGACCAATACCCGCTTTGCGATACATGACGGATCAGCACACAGTCAACTTCGGAAACGAAATTACTACCCTAAACTTCAAGTAGCAACCCTGAAACTTGGAGCAGTGCCACCATCACGACATGACATACCAAATTTGAAGAATTATCATGTTGCGAAACACCGTCAAAATCAACTTATACCAGCAAAGGTCGGCACAATGCATAGGACAGTAATAGAGTTCAGGTATATATACCATTGTTACATCACACTGGCAGGGCGACTCGCCAAGTTGCCCCGGTTGCTCGGTAATTTGATGAATAAGAGAGACTAGTTCACCGTTTCTTTATTGTAGTGTGGCTTTGAGAGAACGGACAGTGAAAGCTTGTTATGAGCGCTACCGGGACAAGCCCCGGCAATGCATTTTTTACAAAGCGAAAACACAGAAGATAATTCGATTTTCGTAGAGAATTCGCTATATATAGGCATTTACAAGCGAAAGCACAAAAAGAATGCAATTATACCGTGATTTCGGTTTGCTGAGCGTCTATAAGTCGTAAATCATTGTTATTGAACAGAATTTTAAATGGGGCAATGCCCCAGCTGCCCTATAAGACGAGCCCCCACTGACTACTACTACTGCAGCTACTACTACTACTAGTGATCACGAATTCCGCAAATGCCGTGGATAGCTCGGTCAGAGTCACTAAGTTCAATTATAATGTGAAGGAGACTCCTAATGTGCGGCGAAATATGGGATTGATCAGTGGGAGAGGTATATGTTAGGGTTGCCATACGTCCGGAATTTCCCGGACTTGTCCGGAATTTCACTGAAAAATCTGCGTCCGGGAGGAATTTCTAAAATATGCCTAAATGTCCGGAATTTTGAAGGCTGGAAGTAGTCTCAAAAGTTTTTCGTAAATCAACATAAACAATATTATTTTCAAGCAGATTTAGGAGAGAGAGAGAGGTATGGTATTCTTTTTCGCCTGCACCATCGAGATGCTTTGACGACGGAGGTGCGATACGGCCTTTTAAGTAAGGTCATCTAGTCTGCACCCCCATTTTTCTCCCCATGCTATCCGTGATTGCCGAGCGCCTAGCAGGATAGCTGCGGATACCAATTTTCGAGTCTTTGGTATGAACCGGCCGGTGATCGAACCCACAACCTACCGATCAAGAAGCCGGACGCATCACCATTACGCTATCTCGCTCAGCTAGGCAATTTGAAATTCTTCTTCGCGCTGCGCGCGAGGTAATAATTGATATTAGTATGAGCACCAGGCACCACCCTTGCCAAAATGCAATTAAAAATAAACATGAATAACCATCATTTACTGAAATAAGTCAAATCGTAATCGCAATTATAAGCTAACGGTATATTCCTAGAGTTGGTTAAGGCCGATTGGATGCTTCAGTCATAGATAGTGGCTCCACATCTTGGGGTCGTTTGCCTTTATCTGGGGATCGCGATGAGGTTTGACATAATCACCTTCCTAGGCCGGGAGTAAGTTTGAGCAAGCTGAATTTTTTTGTAATCAGCTTATCAAGTTTTTGTCTGGCCACGGAACAATTTCAAGTTAGAAATGAGGTCGCGACCATAAAAGGTTGGAAATCACCGGATGTGCAACCTGCTGGTTCATTTCATAGTAGCCTAATGGAAGAATCAAAACAGAATTCAATTAAAATATTCAACAGCCAAACGCATAGGCCTATAGTAATTGCCCGAGAAGCTACATCGATTACCCTATGGTGAGCTCAATTTCAGTGCATTTTTTCAGGCGGAAGGAGGCAGAAAAAATGTTGTTTCGGACCCGATAGCCACAATCAGATAGCCGCCCCGACTTAACAGTATAGCAGGGCTGTCAAACACAATCCCGACAGGTCAGACGATTTCATCCGGCCAACGGAGAAATCTATTGCAGACCCTAGCAAGTATCAATCACCATCATAGATGGCCAAATTTATGACCCATGTTCCACCGCATTCCTGTATACAGTCCTTTGGCAATGTTTTGCTAGTGTGACGTCATATTGACAGACGGTGCGTTATATCTAATTTTAAAATCCGCTAGTGGGCGCTAGAGAGTGTCCGGAATCTGCTTCCCAGAAATATGGTAACCCTAGTATATGTTCAAGAGAGGCAAATATCCAGAGATTATAGTGTTATATACTTTCTTCTGCTGATAAGCTTCAAATATATATTTCCATTCATCCCTTTTGTTTACATAGAACATCGCATGGATATTGGTAGAAAGGGAGAGTTTCCTCCATTGTTCCGAAATTCGATTGTAGTCGTCGGCTGATGTCTGGCAAATGTGGCCATTCACAGCAACATTCAGGAACTCAACCTAAAATGAGAAAGAGATATTTGAATCGGTTTTGACGCATATACGAAAATATTACTGAAACATTTACTCCTATATATTAACAAAGACACCGAAGCGATTGCAAGGCCTGATGCCTGATGACATGGTAGGAAAACATAAAAGCATTCGAACGCATTTTTGTGACCTGATACTTCTTTGAGACAGTTTCAATCAACGACCAATCGATGTTTTTTTCTTCATCACAATCAAGCAGTATCTTGGTTATCTGAATGCATATTGGTTTCAAGAGTAAAGATGACGAAATCGTGACGAGGATCTTCCGCCATAATCATTCCCCATATATTAACAATGGCTATTCAAAGAGCTTCTTGGAGGTACAGCGCTTCAATACACAATTGTATGGTTCATTCAAATTGAAATGAACCCGAATATGTTCGGCTGACACTCGTCAGAAGTAATCGTCAGCAACTAGTAGAGAAATGGAAAGAACATTGTATATCTACAATATTATCGCAAAATATGACGTCACCAGCATGAAATTTCAAATAAGAGAGCGTTTCATGCGGTATTCTTAGATAGTCCACGAACTCCTTTTGCCGACACAGCCTTGTCTGGTGTATTATGATAAAAGTCGACCCCAAGGCACACAAATGAAAGTGTGAACGGCCCCTCCCAACGACACGAAATCCGTCGTCTCGATAATTTTTCGCACAATTTATCCAACAGATGTTTGCCAATAGCAGAATTTATGGCCTTTGATTGCTCAGAATCAAGCTTGCGGAGATGAAGAAAGGGTGGGCTTTTCATCGAGCGTGAAGCGCGTGTTTTAATAAATCTAGAGACATGCAGTTTTATGCATTCCTGCAAACGCTTTCACGTTCTTCCCACGTAACCACAATAACAGTGGCACTTGTATTCGTACACTACATTACTTTGCTGAAGTGCGGGAAGCACGTCTTTACGTGTTGCAGGGACCAGTTGTGTTGTAAAAATCACGTTGGTCTTCACAGTGTCGTAACACTTACTGACCGCAGAAATCAATTGCTTTTCAAATCGGGTGGAAATGGACCAATCCAAGGTATATGGATATAAATATCTTTGGTTATTCGTTCGGTAGGCTCCGTTGACTTTTCTGTGTTAAATTGTGTCAATTTCCTCTCTATGCCGCGGTTGAGGACGTGTTCAGGGTAACCGTTATCAAGTAAGATTTTGCGGATATTGTCAAGTTCTAACTTCAGTTTGTTGCCCGAACATATACCATCAATGCTCTTTGCACGAGGGTGCCCATTAGGTTGATTTCTGTTCGTCTAGGACAGGGGTTCTCAAAGGGTGGGCCATGGCTCACTGGTGGGCTACAGGAGCATTTGAGGTGGGCCACAAAGCTATTTAAAAAATTTAAGAATTAATGTAAGTTTAGCTATATTTGTTATGTTAAACGCTAAAAATATATTCATAAACCTTTTCATACGACTCTGATGAGACGTAGTGATACGACTGGAGTCAGAATGTACAAGTAGAAAACGGGGGGGACAAAGGCGGATTTTTCCACTGGTTATGAAAACCTACGGCTAATAGCAGCTAAAATAATTTGGAGTACATAGTAGCTGGACGGTAATGCTGAAGTGACCAAGCACTCCGGCAGGGTCATATGTCGTATGCCGCTGAAAGGGGTGTGCAATAAACTCGGAATGAAGTGCAATCGAGGTATAGATTTACTGTACTTCGGCAGGTCGTACCATTGTAAGATAAAAATAGCCATAATTGCAAATTATTAGCATCTTCTGGTGAAGGTATACTGCACCACTGCAACGAATCGTAATGGATTAAGGATTTAGCAGAGCGCGTTAATCTTTGGTGTCGGTTTAAAATGTCCGGCCTGGAAATTATTGTACGTAATGTAAGAGCATAGCAATTTACAACGTAGCTACGTTGTAAATTGCTATGGTAAGAGTCACAAGAAATAATTGTATCACTGGATTGGATATTCTGACATCGCAACTTCAGCTGGTTTGGTACAAGACATACAATGTGCATTGTACGCATGCAAATTAAAAAAATCTTTCTCCACTTCTCTGTAGTAGCCTACCCCATTCATTAATGAATTGTTTGAAGCTGGCCCAGAATGATTATATTATACCCCAAAATAGTGGAACTAAAACCCCAATCACACAGTGGATCATTGTGTTTCGCGACGCGAATAGAGCAGCAGCGACGATCATAACATACACAGGAGATTTAGCCTATGA
Organism: Botryllus schlosseri; assembly: GCF_051294905.1. NCBI lineage: Eukaryota > Metazoa > Chordata > Ascidiacea > Stolidobranchia > Styelidae > Botryllus > Botryllus schlosseri. Next base: position 16,343,080 of record NC_137245.1, on the reverse strand, counting down.
TCTACCAGGGCCGTAACTGCCGCACCCAAACCCCAAATTGGGGGGATCGAGGAAGCGCAAGATTATTTCGTTGGTCGTTTGTTGGAGGATGTTGATTCAACTAGAAAATTTTCGTCAAGCTTCGCGCGATTTCATGTCTCGAGAGGTCTTCATTTCAATATCATTGGTGTATTAAGGGAAAATATTTTAGGAAAATACGTATATCGGCATCGTCAAAAAACACGCATTGAACGTGATTATGACTCTAAGATAAGAGGTGGGCCACAGCACATTTCCAAACCGGAAAATGGGCCACGGCCAAGAAATGGCTGAGAACCCCTGGTCTAGGACTAAATGAATTCCAACGAAAATATTGGCCTTCGACTAAAACGTCCAAAAATGACAATGACAAGTTATTGCGTTCTTGTTCAATTGTGAATCGCCGGGCCGGGTGGAGCGAGTATGAACAAACGAGAAATTGATCACATTTCAACTGATTCCCAAATATGACAAAAGTATCATCTACATATCGGCGGTACAACAATGTTTTGACGGACTCACATTGGGAGTGAAGTTCGCCCTCACAATATGTTAGTCATAATAAGTCCCAGACGCGATCCCGCAGCTACTCCGTCGATTTAGGGACTGGAATTTGGGGACAGTCCAAACAATTGAATAGCACATTCATATTGAAACGAACCCGAATATTCTGGCTGACACTCGTTTGGGGTCAGCAACTATGTTACCCCTGACGAGTGTCAGTCGAAAATATTCGGGTTCATTTCAATATGAATATATACACCGAAGTTCTGTTCCTCCAAGAAGCTATTCAATCATCGTCAAAGCTAAATTCAACAGGTTGCAGACTGCAAAAGTTCAACAAAAACGTTACGCGGAAATGATGGTATTGGTAGCTACTCGCCCGCCGTGAAGCGCTTTGGCTGGGGTAACCATACGTCCTCCTTTTTCATGTTTTTGAAAATGTCCTTCTATGACGCCTAAATGTCCTCCTTTTTGCCAATTCATCCCCCTTTACAGCATTTACAACCAGGATGAAGGACAGATTCGACTGAAAATGGGCATAAATGACGCTAAGCAGCAACTACGGACGTTCGAGCGGGTAATTCGGGAGTTTATTTTAGTCAACACCACTAAATCCAAGTAAAAAGTGTGTGAATCGGGAGTCGAGCGAAAGTGATGACCTTGTTTTTAGTCAACTTTACAAATTTTCCAGCAAAAATAGCATTAATTAGCAATGAGACGAGTATATAAGCGACGTCAGAGGATAGAAACGTGACCTTGCTGCACAGGTCGATTTGGTGGTGCGTAGGCTGCACGCTGAGAAACACGGTCTCCTTTCTGAATTGGATGAGCACGCTCTTTGTTAATAGTTGCTTAATCGCAGCGCGAAAATTGGCGGTGTGCTACTGTGTAGGGCTAGGCACAATGATTCGAGTACTCGAATTTGAATATAGTATTAATTTTAATGATTCGAGTCGAGTAGTAAAAGACGATTTTTTCGAGTACTGAAATTATACGCTCCTCGCCACTGAAAGTTGATTTATCAACGAGGAGTTTATCAACGATCAACGAGTTTATGCTAATTTCACTGTTGAAGCCTTGAAACCTTGATTGGCCGTATCGCAGCATACGAAACATGAAGTACAAAGCTACGAACGTTACTGGACATAGCATATTTCCGAAGTCATGATCATCCCACAATATTGTCACCAAGTGCAATGAAATCGGTATGGTCGAAAAAATAACAAAGTATCCTTAATATGATGGATAGCAGGCATTATATTCTTTGTGGTCGCATGAAAGGTACATATTTGAACTTTGACAAATAATATTCTGCTATGACGTCATTACTCGACTCGACTCGAAGCATTTTACGTGATTCAGAATCGAATCACTCAGGTACTCGATTTTGCCCAGCCCTAATATTGTGTATGCCTACGAATTGGAATTGATTCCAGCGCATGGTCGTATACTCCAGCAGTAACTATTTGCGAACGTACATCGGAATATGTATCGACGTAGCCCAGACGCCATTATAGTCCGTATACAACTGTTGCGATACGAGCTGGTCAATGTATGCTGTCAATGAAATGTAATGTCAATGTATGTCATATAATTTCTTGTAAAAGAAATGGAATATCACATGCACCCTACGTGTTGGATGACTCTACTTGAATTCGACGACGATATGCCTATTTTTCTAGAATATGCGCATTTTCGTGCTATTCGTATGAAACTATAGACTACTAGCGACATGAAATCGAAATTTTCATGTTGAATAAATCTCCCCTAAAAACGGAATAACTTAGAGGCTTCTTCGACTTACCCTCAATTGGAGAGGTTTAGGGTACGGTAGTTACAGCCCTGGTCGCCTGTATAACTCTTGTGTATATTATGGCCGTCCACTGTTCCACGCACATCGCGGAACGCAATGATCTAATCTAGGGTTGCATTTAAAACAAATGGCTGTTTAAACCACTTTGTTTAAAACATATTTTAGACAGTGTTTTAAATAAAGGCCTTTAAAAAAAATTGTGTTTTTGTTTAGTTGTATAATTATGCCATATTTGTGTAAATACTTTCAAAAAATCATGTTGTGTGAGCCTACCGACGTATACGATATGAGATGGTTGGAAACCTCAAAATAGTCGGTTCAACAGCTATATAGTACATAGATATTTCATCAAAGGAGATCTATTTACCCTATGTTTTCAATTGTCAATGTCAATCCTTCTATAACGTCACAATTGAATATTCATGACTAAGGGCTTTAAAAACAATAAAAAAACATGTTTTAAACAAGGGCTTTCTTTTAAACATGTTTGTTTTATGTTGATTTTGTTTTAAATACAACCCTACTCTAATCCCCTCATCCACGAACTCAGTTGTGTGATTAAGTTTTTAGTTCAACGAAGGTGGGGAAACTGCGCTGTGGTAGCGAAACGATTCTGGGTCAGCTTTAAACAATTCTTAACTTGATTTCGGTTAATGGGACACTACAAAGAAGTTGAGAAAGAATTTTTATTATGCAAGCTGTGCGTATATCTCGTACCTACTAAAGTTGCGATTTCAGAACATTCAATCCAATGATGCAAACAATTCATGCGACTCTTACATCATGTAGCCTACAATGATTTCAAGGCCGGATATTTTTAAACCGACCCTACAAATATTCATGCACTGCTCTAAATACTAAAGCAAATACGATACGTTGTCGACTTGTCGCGATGCCGTATACTTCCACGGGAAGTTTATAATAAATTGCAATTATGACTATTTTTATGCTACAATAATACGACCTGCTGAAGAGCCTACAGTAAACCAACATCAAATGCACTTCCGTCCTAGTTTTATGCATCAGTGTATGGGAGGAGTATGTGACGGATGCCGACGCATCTCATCTCCAAATATTTGGAATTTGTCACGAATTGACTATTTTAGTTGCCTTACTATATTACAAAATCAGTGACATAAAATTGTTGTACATTATACAAAGCGTATATATTTATAGTAACTGATAGGCTATATTTCTTTCACGACTACATTCATTGCAGTATCAATCTCATTGACATGTGATTATTATGGAGTTACGACAGTAGCATTCGATCAAGACCAGATTCAGTAATTTCTGCGCTCGGGAAGAAAACTTTTAGATTGCCAGAAATCCTACAGTCGCTTACGCAAAACAATTCTCCACTCCAGCCTCAGCGAAGTGGAAGGAAGCTGTAAAATCGGTCGTTGCCGTTGGATGTTTACATTCTATAGTACAACGAAAGATATTTCCCTACATTCTAGGGTCCCAAATGTGTCTGTCCTTACAAAGTAGCTTGCCAAGAATGGAGAAAGAAGCAGTTGTTGGCTGACAACACTGAAGTTGGGCCTACTTGGGTTCCGGTTAAAATCATTTTGGCCCAGATTGAAATCGATTTTATACAAATAAATGATTCAAATCATTATTTTTTATTGATTTTTTTCACTCATAATAACAACAAAACGAACAAAAGAAAATGGGATGAATGGAGTCGGAGTCGTGAAAACTATAGTGGCTGGAGTCGGAGTCGTGGAAAAAATACTTACTGGAGTCGGAGTCGTGGAAAAAATACTTACTGGAGTCGGAGTTTGTGAAAATGACCCTGATTCCGACTCCGAATCCAATTTCTTTATCATGAAAAAAAATTGCTTTCAAAGGATTAGGATTTTTATGTACCATCTATCACTGTTATTAATGACGATACAGATCTGGGGCGGCCAACCCATGGCCCACAGGTCAAATGTGGCTCACAAGAAGGTTTTGTGGGGCCTGCGAGGTATTTCTCGAAAATAGTTATAACATTAGGTAAAATTGCAAGCCCAACCAAAATTTGATTAGCCCGACTGCAAAATTTGATGATGACTAAAACATCAGTTACGATGCATTGCCGTATCTCAGGGGCCAGCCACATTTATCGCTAATCTACGTATATGATCATGAAGTAGAATATTTCGTAGCACATTTATTTGACTTGAAATTTTTTTCCGCACTTCGCATGATTTATTGTCACTCGATTTCTTGCATTTAGTATTACGAGTTATTTACAGAATTGAGTCTAACTATATTCGCAATTACGAGATCACGTGTCGCCCAACATGCGACTTCGCTTGTGCTCTCGCAGCGAGATCGTCGGCGACGAACCATTTCCACAAAATAAAAGAGGCATGTTCACCAAAACTGTCGATATTGCTATGTCTAAACGCCGAATAATCCTGTCCTTGTCAAATCAGCCCAGTGGTATACAGAGGCGACCCCCAATATATGTAAGTAACATATTTATTGATAGAATTCACTCATTACCTTTAAAAAATTCTGCGCTTGGCGCGACTAGGGCATGAATGCACAGTGCACACTCCACAGTTGCATGACTGTTATCAATTTTAAAGCGTAGTAATATAAGTGTTGTTTTCAATGTTACCTGATACGGTTCGCTCCTATCGGACGACTAAAAAAGGTTATCAACATTCCACTTGCCCGCGAAATGGTTCTCATGTGGCCCTATGGCCGAAAAGGTTGACCACCCCTGATCTAGATATAATTGGACATGATTTGCAAACTACAATTCAATTGCACAGAGGAAGAGAATCGCAATATGCATCTTCGCGATGCAGTGACAAATTGATTCAATTCTTATAATTATACCATGATACTGTCGCAGAGTGAAGATATCGTCTGGTTTTGTAAAATTGTAAAATTGATGTAAATATAACCAAATTCGCAATACAATGGACCAATGACTATGGCTATCACAATAAATAGGCGAGTTTATGCTTCAGAACATATTGAACGGGTGTGCAATATCGTACAATGTTCATTGTTCATATCAGCTGTACGTAACTTGTAAATTACATTCCTTTTTTGATGTCATAAAAAATGCTTCTCATCATTTCAATGTTGGTAATGGATTTATTGGTTCATTTTGGGGGAGAACAGGATGGAGTTGACATTTGTTGAGCTTGTCATATCTGTCTTTAATATTCTTGAGGAACCTGCCGCGAGGGCTCAGACATATCAAATTGTTACTCACTGTAAGATGCTTATAAATAGCACAGTGCACACATAATCGCAGGTGCGTTTAGCCAGGGTGGCAGGGGTCGAGTTTGAGAACAGCTGTGCTAGATGGTGGCCAGGTAACCTCGAGCCATCATTAGTATTTAGCATTTCTAATACATTGCAGCCTTGTTCATCCGTATATCAAAAGGCCGAGGTGGCCAATCTGCAGACGTACGGTCGCATGCAGCCGTACGGTCGCATGCAGCCGTTAAACAATAATTATGCGGCCCTCCACATATAATTAAATTAGCTTGTGTTGGCGACCATCAATATGCAATTTGAATTAACGAATAGGTTGCAAAATCTTTGAGAGATTTTCATTAAACTTGAAAATTTTATTCACGCTTGGCACGATTCGGGGCATACTTGGATTTTTCATATTTAATATAATAGTGTATTCTGAGCCTCACCATACAAAAGCGCACCGCAGAGGAAAATGATGCACCCGATAAAGATATACCAAGCCGGAATCGTGTGCGTCTCTCGAATGAAGGTTTTCCTCGCACGTTTGGGCGATTCCATATATATTTCGACTATGCTTACAAACCTGATTGGCGGTAAAAATAACAACATGTAACAAAGTAATTATTAAAAAACGAAAAATTCACCATAACTTATTGTGTGCCAAAATTTTCCGAAGATAATCCCACCATCAGCTCTACCGGTTTATTTTTTCACGTGAGCCAAGAATGGATAAATATTTCATGGTAACATAAGAAACAACCAATAATATCGATGAAATTAATTTTCCAGGTGGAAAAATATTTTGCGCTCCGCGTGACTAGAAAAGGAATCTAGATTACTTTTCCTAGCATTCAACTCACGATTTTGGTATTCTGCTGCTACAATTAAAAACTTTTATAGGTAAGGTACATCTCATAAAATCAGTGATGGTACAGAACACCACACGGGCTCTCCGTGGAGCGAAGTCTTTACTAGCCAATTTAACATGAGTATATGACGTCCAGATCGGCCATGACAACTCTCCACTGGAATGCGGCCGTATGCTATATATGGAATGGAAGTACGGCCTTGAACAGCAAAATGGTGTCAGACCCCCTGCAATAGGTTTACTAAACAGAATTAGTGTGTTATGTGGTCAGGGGTGTACGAGTTTCGGATAAACGTTAAAAGGGTGTACCACGACGAAAAAGGTTGACGAGCACTGGTATAGTGTATAATGACTCATACTGACTGACTCATACACAAGAGCTATACACTTTGATTGTGTTATCTACATTATATTTTACAGGATTGGATATATGCCATGCTTAAATGATTCATACATAATAGGATATTAGAGAGTCCATGTTATAAAAACTTATAAAATATGAAAAAGGAGGGATATTTAGAAAGGCATTCTTTCATGTTAATAGTATAGTGAATAATTCGAGCTGCGCCACAATGAAACAATTTTGCATGGCACCGTTAATCATATGTTTGCATATGTTTAATGGTAAGATGATAGTCATTTAACCGACACTGTTTTCGAAGTAAATTGGTAATACTGTTGGAGTCGGAGTTCGTGTTGCAGTTGGAGTCGGAGAAGGAATCGGAGTTCTCTTAAGAATATAGTCGGAGTCGGTGCGTTCAAAGACTCAGGAGTCGGAGTCGGTATATTTACAATGTGTGGAGTCGGAGTCGAAGTTGAAGTCGGTGGTAAAATTTACCGACTTCACAGCCCTGCTTTATAAACAATTTTGACAATTTTGACCTAACGCTACAATTCTGAAAATATTTTGACTTATTTTAACATGTCGAAAAAATCGCCCTAGTTATCAGCGAACAATAAGCTGTCAAAATTAATTGTGTGATATCGGTAACTAACCTTTTGCAGTTTCGACTTCAATAACTCCGGCAAATCGACCTGCTTGATGTACAGTTGTTCAGGAAATTTAATACTTTTTGCTTCGAAAAGACTTCCCAAATACGCCGCTTGAGAAAAGACAGCAGACTGGTCGAATATTAGCGAGGATTCCTGTGAAAAGCACATGTTATTTTTTCGTCACAAGTACAATACGACAACAAACACTTTATTGCAAGCTCACATATATACATTCGAGCGATTACAACGACTAGTAAACGTAACACCCACAGGCGATCAAAGTAGTAAAGAAAGTTACTTAAGTAGAAGTAGTGACGCAAAAGTCTGCTCAAGTACGAGATGAAGTAGTGCTTTAGAAATCCACCTAAAGCTACTTCAAGTATTTTCTTTCACGCTCCTCATCTTCATAAGTGTGTATCATCCCACCGGCTGAGCACTGCTATAGTGTGTAACATGTGTAATGCACAGTCCTGAGTCAAACTCCTATATGTTAGACTTCTAAGGTGGGTACTAGGTAAAGGTCGTATGCTTTACTAAAGCGTCAAACGGTCCTATACCCTATTCCTAATCCCTGTGTTAGAATCCTATATAGTGGAACCTAGGCATAGTCCCTAGGGCAGGGGTGGGCAATTATTTTTCTCCGCGGGCTAAATGAGAAGCAAAAAATACGTTGTCGGGCCGAGTGAAAACTTTTAGCTGTATTATCCATTGTATTAATTTTATTTTTAAATTTGAAGCAAGGATTGCACTGCTAATAAATGCTGTTCAGGGAATGATATCAGGGAATGAGAAAGTGACGGTTAATTAATTAATTAATTATTCACCGTCATATTTCGTAACAGTATTAAATATGATACATTTTGGACGCTCTTTCAACCCTTATCCGCGTTTTTCGATCAAGAAATTAAAATGTATAAGGAATACTACAAAGCACTGTGCAGCTTGGCGAAATAGCCTTGCCGTTGAGCGAAGCTTGAAGTATGTCTTCGTGTTCTTGTCACATGAATGTTCCCTCTAATTTTTGACGAGTCCGAGCACACTCACCAACTCACTGCGCAGACTCTTGGACAACAGTGCGTAACGACAAAAAAAGGTCATCACTTCGGATTTTCTGTGCGCAACTTGGATTTTCTGTGCACAGAGACCGTGTCACCACTGCGCATTTGCGCACGTGCGCAGCTTAGAGGGAACATTGCACATGACTGACTCAAATGTCAAATTACACTCGTAAAACACGGTGACCTGCTTGGCAGTAAATAATAAAAAGACAATTGTGTACACCTGACACCAGTAAACAAATATTTAGTGCTCAAAACCCTCTTTGAATTTCAGCTATTGGCCTATAGCGATAACTTTCCAACACCATCAGGTCAGTGTCAGAATGGCATAGTGATCCGAGTTTCATGAGTGTTCGGGAGTTCGTGAATAGTAGCCTAGAACTTAACGATGCAGTAGAGCGTAAGATAAAACTAAATACTGACTACGCTCTGTAGATACCTGACGACAAAAAACACAGGTCAAACCGTGGATCTCGAAATTTCGAAAAATCAACCCATTCATCCATGCACCTGATAGGTGTTGAATTTTTGTTAAATTAATCCATTTCTTTTTTTTTGTTTCGTTTCGTTATCTATTTCTGCGTTATGTTCTTACATTTCATTGAATAATAAGATATTTACAATATCGCTGTGTGATTGATGGCACATTTACAGTTGTATTCTTTTACATGATAAATCGTGCAAAATGATGCTAAGTTTTAGGTAAGTTTGAGGATTTCCAAGGCAGAGTGGAATATGAAAATGGTGTCCTGAACTCATATGGCATAAGGCATGAAAACGGACTGAAAATCGTGAATTTTTTGAAGTCGGTCAACTCTGAACAATCTTACCGGACACCCTAAAACGAGTTCACGGAGCCCTAATTTTAAAAACCCTGTATTATAATGATTGCCATTTCAATCGCCGGAAACGTCCTTTTAATTATAGTGAGTTGATTTTATAGAAATATGATGTCAGTGTATAAACTCGTCTTTCTGGCTTTTCCTCATCCTGTTGTTCGCAGAATCTGAGCCAATGACGTAAAATGGTTTCACTGATATATGCATGTTTCTGTAGTGAAATATATTACTATATATCTAGAAATATGAGCGATGAAATTGTTTGATGATTTAAATCATTAGCATCGAATGGCTATCGAGGTTGAATAATCGCGACAACCAACCTTTATGTTGAAATACCCAGGGCATAGACCTGTTATGATTATGACATCTTCTCCATTCACGCATTCATAACTTGAGCTGTCAGCAGTCAGGTAGACACTCTGAATATTATTCAGCTGAGAAACTTGTGTTCGTGGAGAGAAAAGATCATCAATCACATATCGTAACATGATATCGCAGACACAGTGATGGCATGGATTGAACGGAACCGCCGATACCGGAAGCCAGAAATATGACATTCATAGCAGCAGACGCAAAACACAACCGAGGCATCCAACGGCTTCACTGGTCTTCGACGACATCGTTGACAGGTTGTGTCATTTTACACTTGCAGAATTATTTTTGTCTACATGAAATATAGTCACTGGTGAGCAGCATCAGCTATAAACCAATACCGGTCCTTAGGGGAGGATTGGAGCCGTAACAACGTGCAGACGATTCATATGATGCGGATCAATCAAACAAGATTAAATGAGTGCCCAAGTAAATTGTGGATCCACACTCACTTCCCAATCCAAATTTCCAGATACCAGTTCTATTCTGCGATGCCCAAGAAGTGAACGAAGAGCTGTCGGTGAGAAGTTGTTTCCGGTCAAAAATACAGTCTTCGCCTAAAATGACGGAAATATTTGAAAGGTGGATAACTAAGCGAAAAAGTTATCCAACTTTATCGGCATCGACATACAAATTAAATTAATCTGGGAGCTAGGTAGACTTGCACTACTATATAATTCTAGATGTCTATAATTTCACTAAATTACGGCGAAATGGCAGTAATCCTAATTCTAATATAACTTTTGATATGTTTCTATGCACTAATTCTAATTCCAATTCCAATTTAGCTCGGTAAATATTTCTACACTCCAATTTCAATCCAAATCTAATGCATTGTTTTACTGGAAATGCCACTGTGTCCGCAGCCCTTTGCAGCAAGGTAACAAATAAATCACTCTCATGCGGGGAAATCCAGTGCCAAGCGTCCATCACATTACTTACACCGTGCAGCCGTGTTGACATGGTTGGTTGTATTCTTTGAACAACCTTCTAGTTTCGATCACAAACAGAACGGCAGTGAAGAAAAAGAGATAGTTAACACAGGCTTGTTCACTTTCATGCCCTTAACTGCATCAATCAAGAAGAAAAAAGGAAGATTGCCTTGGATCTGACCTAAGTAAATGTAGCTTGAGCCTATACTCTCAAGTGTCCACTGTCCACTATCCACTAACCACTGTCCACTGTCCACTGTCCACTGTCCAGTCATGCAGGAGAGCTGTTGTGTGCTGGACGAGCTAAGCTTGGTGTACAGACGTTACCCATTCTCGTACTTACGAGAATGAACTCTGATTTGCCATGAACTCAACCTGAATTTTGCTGTATTTCATTCTTCTTCCGAATTTCGTTCAATTTATAAGATTTTGCGAATTCAGTGATTCTAATCTGATTTTGAAAAAACTGCGCAGCTCTAATAAAATTCAAATCGAATTTAGAGATGTTTCTGTAGTTCTAATTCTAATTTAATTGGGAAAATCTGAAAATTTCAAAGATTTTGGGGTCCATAGGAGATAGCGTAGTGGTGAGCTTCAATGGTACTGATGCTGGCGTCGCGGAATCGATTGCCGCCGTTGGAGGCTTATCTGGGCTATTCTTCTCCTGAGTACGGCATCAAAAAAAGCCCGGAGAAATAAATACCCGATGAAGGTCAGAAACAATGTATCGGATGAAAAAGAGCAAGGAAGAACTGTCTAACACAGTGCTTTTTAACCTGTAGGATGGATACGCACTTGTGCGAATGAAAAATCTGCTGTGCGAATGACGAAGGTGGTGGGAATGGTGCGATTGGAAATCAGGATGAGTGCGGATGAAAATCGTAAATAATTGTTAATTTTTTTGATGTTGAATAATTCAAATGAGCCTAATTGGAAATTCAAGGACAGTGTCTCCCTAACTTTTGTATTTGCGATTCACTTGTAAAATATTGTTTTACCTACAACGCACTACTGATCGAGCTTTGACAATAACTTTGTCTCTCACAAGCGTTAAATTAATATTTTCGCACTATAATAAATACGTACCGAAAAGCGTGGTTTGTAAGCCGATGTAGTGACAGACATACAATGTATCAGCCAGTCTGAGCCGGCGAAAGGCTGATAAAATAACGTCAGATTGAATTTCTGCTTTGTTTCGTTGTACATTATGTAGCCTACAATCATCATATCTTCGTAATGACAGTTCGATTAGTGCGAGGCACGAGAATAGTAGTAAATACCATCATTACACACTCACATTTGCAAGTTATTGTAACGCAAGTTGTTAGAATTAGAAAACTGAATTGTCATACAGGCGCCGCCATGTCTACTCTTCTCCACGATCAATCAACGTATTGTGCAAAACTGAATTCAGCCTTCAAGGCACGCCATCTGTCCGGTTAAGCGAATTCGGAAGGGATGTTGACAGCGATTTTGATTTGTCAAATGTACAGACTTCACGTGGAGCTCGATTTCGATTATTATTGATCGTTTGCTATAGATTAGAATTATTTTGCGCATAATTTCAAAATTCCGAAGAAATCGCTTGCGGCACACTTGCGAGACGTAAATGGCACACTAGTGTGCCGCGGCACATCGGTTGAGAACCACTCAGCTAAAGATCCGCACACACGGGATCGTGACCTTCTTTGATCTTATCATTTGCTCGCCAAACAGAAAATAGGAAATGGAAAAAAAGAAACAGATCACAAGTTGGAGCGACGTATCACAAGGTAGCGAGCTATAATGTACCCACTGTCCTCGATCGTTATGGAGCTTATTTTCCAAGGCTTTTGTGTCATCTTTCAAAACGATTTCTGCCAGCGAGCATTTTCGTTCGCGGAAAATACGCTGTATTTGGGATACAGGAGTGCAGAACAGTTCTTAAGTAAGTTCTTAAGCACTATTAGACGTTCTTGTACAAACCCCAACAACTTGCTTGGCCGAGAAGGGTTTTGGTGAAATAGTTGAAATGAAAACGAGCGAAAAGAATTTCATTTTTAATGGAACACTTGATGGCCAATTTGTTGTCTTCTTTCTGTATAACAATTTTCGGATGTTTTTGCAAAATAACATACATTTTCCACACAAATTGCGAATGGAGCTCCAAAAGTTTGAAAAGCACTGGTCTAATGAATGACAGACGCGAAAAGATCAACATCAAACAATTCTTTCATCGGGCAAGAGGCCAATATCAGATTGGGTGACCGTAACTGGTCGTTTCGGTATCCTCCTATCCAGGGTTGTAATGACTCGAGTCATGACTCGACTCGAGTCACGATTTTTTTGTGACTCGACTTGACTCGAGTCAATATTTGGATAGACTCGACTTGTACTCGAGTCGTTACGCATGACTCGACCCAAGTCATTGACTCGGCTTATTTTATATGACTTGAAGATGAATAAATTTGCAAATTGTAATGGCTAGATCAACGCATCTGACGAATTCTGCCGTCATCGCTATTTGTCACCACTGCTTCCGATGCACTCGTCTGATATCAGATATGCCGCCGTAAAAACAACAGACAATGGTACATATTAGCAATGAATTGCACAAAATGATCCAGTAATGAAGGTGTAATAGATCCTCCGCAATCAAAGTACTCAAGACTTTTCAATTATACAAGCAAACAATCGAAGCAAAGTTCAATTAGAGCCAATGCAATGACTCATATGGTCAAGTGCTTGGAAGAGCTAGACTGATAAGCTCTTGTCTAGATTTGAAGGCGATGATTCTTTGCATTTTTCGGCGACTAGAAAGAATGAGTATTCAATGCTCTTCAGTGTGGTTCAAAAATGCTTGTCCATTCCTGCATCTAGTGCACCAGTGGAACGTGTATTCAGTAGAGGTGGGTTAATTCTAAAGTGGAGTTGCCAGACGTCTGTAATTTCCCGGACATGTCCGGAATTTCACTGTTAAAACTGCGTCCCGAATGAATTTCGAAAATATGCCAAAATGTCTGGAATTTTGAAGTAAGCTCATAATTTTTTCCTATATCAACATAAACAATATTATATTTGGGTAGATTTATGCTACGTGAAATTTTTCTTCGCGCTACGCGCGATTTAGTATCACATATGTCAGCTTTAATATGGGGACTACCACCCTCGCAAAAACTGCGATCAAAGATAAATAAAAATAACATTCATTTACAGAAATAAGTCTAATTGTAATCGTAATTACAATTACAAGATAACGGTATATTCATAGAGTCGGTTTACGCCATTTCGATACTTTAATCAAAGATAGAGGTTCTAAACCTGGGGTTAGTTTGCCTTTATTTTGGGGTACGCGAAGTTGTTGAATGCAATCAAATCAGTTTCCAAATATGCCGTGGATAAGTCTGGGCAAATGTGCCTACCTTTAATTAGTAATCAGCCCATCAAATTTTGAGCTGGGCCACGGAACATTGTCATATTGGAAATGGAGTCGCGACCATAAACGGTTGGAAACCAGCAGATGTGCGGTGTTTATATAGCTCACTGATGCGTTGCGCACAGGCATTAGGCTGATAAATAATCCTATTGATGTGACATGAGCATGACCTTGCTATACTATGTACAATTTAAAGAAGTATTCGGAAAATTTGAAAAAATGGTTTTGAACAGCCTCGTTGTACAATTATTTCTCCAATGTTGTAAATGCGATGTAGTCTGTAATGCAATTGGGAAAACCTTTGGTAATATCACGAGGTATCTTTTCTTTTGTCACTGCACAATGCACATAGCTGCATGTACGCTTTTACAGCATGTTGGCCTGATGAAAATACCTCTCCAGACATAACCATGCATTTGTTGATTCTCTATTAGCTCTGACGCGAATTCGTTGGTTCTTTATCAGATAGCATGTAGACGTGAATTCGTTGGTTCTCTATCAGCTATTTGTGAGCTGTCGTCGATGTGCTCGAAAAAAACTGAATGCTTGTATTTGTGATGTTTATCGGACTGACAAGACAGATATTTGATTTTAAGTTCTAAGATTAGTAGAGTTATCATATTGGCAGCCTGTCTTGTCTATCTGTAGCATCGGAATTCGATATCACCCAAGCAGGATTGAAAACATGAGTGGAACATGACTTCAATACTGTGACTTGGACTCGGACTCGAGTCATAACACTATGACTCGGACTTGACCCTTTAAACGGTGACTTGGACTCGGACTCGACTCGGTGATGAACTGAAAATGACTCGACTTGACTCGAGTCAAAACCACAAAAGTAAGATTGACTCGTGACTCGGAACCATGTGACTTGGTTACAACCCTGCTCCTATCTGTTCGTTACATCGCGTTGTGCCTTGTGTAGACTGGTGCATTGTACATTGTGTGCGTCTTGATTAGATCAAAAATATAATCTGACGATTACTATTATGACTGGCGAGAGATCTTCAGTGCAGCCTACATAACATAACAATATGCTGTCATGGTTCGTGATAATAGGAGTCTAATCAGAAAATTAAATCAAAGTAGTTTAATATATCACTAATCAATTGAAAATTCAAGATGGAATTGGATTCAAAAAATTTGTGTCTTTTTCAAATTTACATGATGGTGCTTGTATACTAGGGGTGTTCAAAATGACTTTTTCTCTCGAATTGTACAGGTTACTTGATAAAATTGTTAAGTTACCTAATCATAACCTGCACACAAAATTTGGTTCAATTCCAACTAGTAGCCGCATTGCTACAGGATAAGAAAGTTTTTTATTGGAATCAAGCCAAATTTGGTGAGCATCGTTTTCATAGACAACGTATCAATTTCATGGGGTGACCAGAAAATTTTGAGATTTTCTCATTTTATATAATAAATAAAAAACTTTCTTCTCCTGTAGCAATGTGGCTACTAGTTGGAATTTAACCAAATTTAGTGTGCAGGCTTAATTTAGGTAAACTAACGATTTTTCAAGTAGCCGGTACAATTTGAGAAAAAAAGTCCATTTTTGAACACCCCCATTGTATACCGAAACCCGCAATTCCCTCAAAACTAATCAATGTATCCGGGAGAATTCCGCACATTTGAGATATAGCATGACGAATGTGCTGAAAACTGGACGACACGGATTCTGCGAGTGAGGGCCGATGATACATGTGAGCAACATATTTCAAACGTTCATAAATATTTATTTAAAAAGGAGGTTATTCATCGCTGAAGTTTGTATGTAGATCTTGAACCAAAGTATTGATCCAGCAAAAGATCTGCTATTCTCGGCTGAATGTTTGGGGGCAATTTTGCAATTATGGTTCATCGGTCCCACATATCTCCTACTTACAAGTCAGCAGCTGTGGCATCAACAACCCGGCATCTATTTTATATAATATTTTCATAAAGCATCAGTAAATGCGATGTTTTGAAAATATAATTAGCATCCATTGCACTTATTGTAGTGAGCTATTCTTCAATCTAGACAAGTGATTCCCAACCTCGGCTCCTCTCAGAGTCGAATGCGGCTACAAGGGAGCATTCTTGCCGCTCTGATTGACGTCTAAATATGCCACAAAAATATAATATACGACAAATGTTGTTTGTTTCTATGAATAGTTATAGTCAATTTATGTATATGAATGGTAAGATTAGTGATGTTATATAGCAGGGGTGGGCAAACTACGGCCCGCGGGCCGCATGCGGCCCGCAACACCGTTCTGTGCGGCCCGCGAGAGTTAAACGAAACTTATTAAAAATATTGATGAAAAGCGTATAGGCCTACTAAAATTCGAATTAATGCTGGGACGTGACTAAACTTTTACTTAGTATATTTCACCATGATAATTCTAACGCAGTGGTTCTCAAACTGGGGCGCGCGTTCCCATCTGAAAAGCAGCTGAAATTTTTTTTCGCGCTTCGCGCGATTTAAAGACAATTCTTAATTATTGCTCTGCGTTTAGTGTTAATTTCATATTTTAATATCTCTCATCCACAGTAGTAACCTTCCATGCCATCAAACTATCCGTTATGTTTGCCAGCATCCTGGTATCGTTTTGTGATATGACGATAAGGGGGGTGCGAAATCTTTCACCGTCATAAGGGGTGGGGGGGGGCGTGTCTTGAAAAGAACCACTGTTCTAAGGTAATCTAACTATATTTTTTATGTGTAATTTCTGGCGCGACAGCCCGATCTCAAGGCCCACGCAGTTCGCAAGGTTTCAACTGCTAAACATCACAGAAATCCTAAACGAGATTGATATCATTCGGATCACGAATGTGATTTCAGATTGGCCACTCCAGTTTTAATTATTTCAGTGATGTGCTTATAAAAAACGAGTCGCGCGTGTCTTAGGTAGATTATTCGATATGTATGCGTAGAATTGGGGTATTCATATTTTATCTGCACATAGTAGAAGCGTGTTGGAAGCTAAAATGGCTATGATGCTGTCAGCATTGTGTGTCCTGGAACGAACCAAAAGCGGAATTAGTAAATCTATGAACAGATCGCTCTTCACAGATTTAAATTACAATCCTGTTTTAAGAATCGAGGCAACCGACTTTCATCTCTATAGTTTTGACAAATTGGTTATTGAGGTCGACCAGCCTATGAAATCTCGCCACTGTTTCTGACGCGTGTACGATATCATCAAAGCAATCTTTGGTTTGTTTTAAATAAGCATATACATTATCTCCATGTCCTCACTATATAATCAAACACCAACATTGCGTTTTGGTTTATAATCTTAATTTTATATAGTGCGGCCCGCGAATGGATTCAGACGTTGAATGCGGCCCGCGAGCTCAAAAGTTTGCCCACCCCTGTTATATAGGTATGTCTAAAGCCGTCCAAAGCCGCTTCTGCAAACCAAAGAAGAGAATTATTGCAGACTATATAGCGTCAAACGCATGTATGAATACCCGTCAAACATGGGCATGGGCATATCTCGAGTTCTGCTGGTCATAAACCTTTATATATCGTCTATGTTAAAGGTAAATTTCGACACAATATTACTAACATCTAAATAACGGCTCATAGTCAAGTATAAATATTAATAAGTCCAATTTACTTAGCCTATTATGATTATCCCGCGCTAACTTGTGGATTAAGTGCCGGGATGTATGAAGTGAAGAGTTATCACATAACGACATAGTAGTACGTTGTAGTAATTTCAGTTTATTGCAATGTATAGAAATCACCAATCTGCGTCTATCAATGCTAAAATAACCGATATATCTACCTTTAAATTTTCGTATTAAGAAGCCTACTCGAGTGTTTCCACTCGGCTCCTATATCCAGAAAGGTTGTGAGTGAACCTATGATCTAGGCCAGCGGTTCTAAACCGGGGGTCCGCGGATCCCTGGGGATCCTCGAAGCAATTTCAGGGGGTCCGCGAGACCTCTAAATTTTTTAAATGGTTGATAACTTAATTTTTATTTTATTTTTTAATTTGAGAAAGCATGAGGCAGTTTTGCATCACAACTGCTAAAACCTCATGATTCATATCATCATAATAATCGTCTGACACGAACTATAATAGTGTGGAAATTCATTTTCACTGCCAATTTCCCAATAACCTGCTTATACAAACATATTGCTGTTTAGAGACGTTTTGTTGGGGTTTGTGGAGAAATAAAAACATGAAGATAATAACGTCAATCAGGGTGACTTCGTAATGTCTGCGAAACTTTCTCAATTTAAAGTTGTCAGTCTCATCAAATTAGTGAACAGTCGTTTGAAATAAAAATTTCCGAAGTATTTCCCTAATTGGTCGCAATGCTTGGATTGAAACCTCGCCACGAAATCCTTTCAATCCTATAATATACATAACCACGATTTGAACAGCTTCTTGGAGGCACAGAAATTCAATATACAATTGAATAGTATATTCATATTGAAATGAACCCGAATATTTTCGGCTGACACTCGTCATAAATCGGACAATGATATACCTGCTCTTAAAGCTCAGCTATCAGATTTGGCGCATTCTTATTGCGGATGACCTATCGACAAGGCTGATTTTTGATGAACAAGGAGTGTTTCGTTGCTATCAAAGCATTACGCTCCAACCCCGAAATTCATATCACCAGTTATATTGGTATGCGGCCTTGTCTTATTAATGTTCAAGTGTTCATGGTCGAAAATGTTTGTTTGTAAATATATATGTAATCCCGAACAGAACAAGTCGTTTCATGACAGTCTTTCTCACGTTGGAAAACTTGGATCCATTCCTTGGCGCATAAAATTTGTCTAATCTTTTACATTAGGATTTCACTTAGACGGTAGAAACTCTCTGCGGGCCGCAGTCCGTATGTTGCCCATCCATGCGCTAGAAGCTGGACGTGATATGTTCATAAACGATAAGTTTCTTCATTTTGGTGCCATAAATGTTGCGATCAAACCAAAAGTATCGTCGGAAGCGTTTTGCGTTAGTATTGCATTAGCCTTCATCTATCTCTGCGGAAATGGTTTTCGGCATTCCTCGTTCACATCAAAACGAAGACGCGGATTTTCAAGACACGACCACGTACTTCAAGAAATACAGCAGGAAAATAGCTTTGCAATAATAAAAGTCTACTAATTTCCAG
The DNA here is from genome assembly GCF_051294905.1 of Botryllus schlosseri. NCBI lineage: Eukaryota > Metazoa > Chordata > Ascidiacea > Stolidobranchia > Styelidae > Botryllus > Botryllus schlosseri. The sequence continues at coordinate 16,323,922 of NC_137245.1, read as the reverse complement.
TGTTGGGATGACTCGAGTCACCTTTTTCGTATGACTTGACTTGACTCGAGTCACTTTGCTAAAATGACTTGACTTGACTTGACTCGGCGTATCGAAAATGTGAGTTGACTCGTGACTCGGAGCAAAATTCACGAGTCAATTTCAAGTCATCAAGTAATCGGTGGCGATAAAAATCACTATCTTGCATATGTTCGGATTGTTCGCGAAACGCAGATGTAACCCGTGAGAGCGACCAATAATTCAGTGATAGTGCGTTTTACTGAGCCTCCATTGTTTCTCACAAATAAATTGGCCTCAAACGAAGTGATCGAAGCTTACAGCCTACATTGTCGTAAACTAACAAAGTAAAGTAATTTAATAGCAAAATGGCTACTTCTGTTCTATGTTCTTGCCTTAACCAAACCTCTTGTTTTATTGAAATTGAATTCGCATATAGTTTACATAGTCCTCAGTCATTGGCGCAGGCTCGAATTGTATCATATCAATTTGTAAAGTGGTAATGTATTGCATCTTATCAATTCGTTTCTCTTTTCTCTATTTTGCCTGGTAACTATAAACTGAGGCTATGCAATTACGTAATTTAGCAGATCTACGTATATGTGAGCGATACAGCGCCTTCTTGTGTGTATATTTAACTCTATATTCGTTCATCGGTTGAAGATTTAATGACCATTCAATCTGTGTTTCAGACAGCTAGAAAAATGCAATGACGTAATCATGCCCCCTACTTCGAAAAGGCAACTTGACTTGAATTGTGACTTGACTCGTGACTTGACTCGACTTGACTCGACTTGACTCGAGTCACCTCCAAAAATCGAGTGACTTGACTTGACTCGAGTCACCTTCGAAGATCGATTGACTTGACTTGACTCGAGTCAAAATGTGCAATGACTCGAAATGACTCGTGACTCGAAGGTAGTGACTTGATCCCAACACTGCTAATTTCTACATAAATAGTAGGATGTTATTTTCAAGAAAAATCATTATTTTGCTGTTTGTCACAGGCATACAGTTTATATTTGCACAAGACAGATGAAGGTTGCACCATAATAGAGCTAAAATTGAACTAAAACGTGAGGGGTCCGCGAGGGCCCGTGACGGTCAAAAGGGGTCCGCGAAGCCAAAAAGGTTGAGAACCACTGATCTAGGCCTTTACATGCATAGACTCACATGCACTCGATCTTTCAGACACCTTGTTATAATCGCCAAAAGCTCATCGTCGATGCTGCATCTATTTAGATCGAAAGTCTCTAGACTTTCACTGCTTGCCGTCAGCGATCCAATGATATGAGCTTCATCGCGACTCAACAAGATTTTCGATGCATCAATTTTGGATAGCTGTTTTATCAGAGCCTCACTTTTGGACTCGTAGATAGCGATATATAGTTCCATTCGTGGGTATCTCTCTCTTATTCCAGTCTTCAGCTTGAGTTGTGAAAGAAGCGACTGATTGAGAACTTGTTGTTTCTCCTCCTTATCGTAGACTGTCAGACAACAGGAAAATCTGATAGCACTAATTGGTACTCAGAAAAAATGGCACACACGAACTATCCCTAACTTGTTCTAATCATGCTGCCTGCCTCATTTGAGGATGCCAAACTTGATTTACATAGATCTTTTGCATGATACGTCTTTTATTGCAATACAATGAGAGCCATGTTATATTATTTGCAGCATAAGACAATCAAAATTTAGATTTCCAGCAGATGTAGACAACGGTGAAAGTCAGAATCTACTATTTACACGCTTTTTACAGGTAATGTGCTGTTTGGTGTTGTATATGGTATTCCTGGTGGCTTTTTATTCTGATTGATAAAATTGTTCGAGGATAAGCTGCAGTTAGATACCATCGTCACTTATAGAAGTTCGTGGATTCGTCTTGATGCTCTTTTTAAAGGCGATGATCCATGATCAGATACATCTATATATACATATATGCATCTAAAATTGAAATCAATGCAATTGTTTATACTTATATTTATTTTTGACTGTAAACAAGATCACGTTACGATTAATTGAATCTGGGCAATCACAATTTACAAAAAATGAAGTTTCACATCTTCGCAACTGAAATTGTGTCAGTTAAATTCAAATTACTTATGCATTATTACCACTGCTCCGACTCCAGCTCCGGCTCTGAAATTATCGAATGGGCCTGTCTATATCAGGGGTGCCCAACCCGCGGGTCAAATGTGGCCCGCGAGAGGGTTTTGCGTGACCCGCGAGATAATTTTCTATTATCTTATCGAAAATGAATTGCTCAGATTGTGAACTTGCAATGCCAACCAAAAATTACAATTCTGGCTGCGACCCTTGGGATGTTGATGACTAAAATATCAGTTCCGACGCATTGGCAGAACCAGGGTCCAGTCACATTTTCAGTAAATCGTCGTACATTACAATAAACTAAAATAGTAGCGAAATTTTTCTTCACGCTACGCATGTTTAATTGTCACACGCTTTCTTGCTTGGTAGCCTACCCCCTACTGAAAATGAAAAAAACACCTAATTAACCCGATTCAGTCTAACTGTATTCGCAATTACGGGAGAAAGTCTTTTCGCGTTTGCACTTGCATAAAGATTGTCGACGGTGAAATGTAGGCGCAACATGATTGTCGTATATTATCGGATACCTTCGATATCGATGTGACCAGACGTCGAATAGTCGTGTCCTTGCAAACTGAGCCTAGCGAGCGGTATACAATAGACCCGCAATACTCAAGTAATATTATTATTGACCTAGTTCATAAACTTACTAAATTTTACCCGCTTGGCGCAGCTAGTGGACCGCACATTCGTTCGTCAACTGCATGTGCCCCTTTAGCCGAAAAGTTTGGCCATTCCTGGGCTATATAAATCACTAATCTACCCATATGTTAGTTATCTATAGTAATCCAGAGTCTGTCAGACATCAGTAACATCCGATTTAGCAACTAAGACATATAGGTGCCGCCGTGCCGGTTTGTGACGTCATACTGAATACTTGTCAATTTTCGATAACATGGTAGTTGCACTAGAACGCACTTTACTCTATGCCATTGCTGTGCACAGCATTAAAATTCAGGCCTGCTGTTCAATTATGATAAATCAGCAGATGTGGTTGTTGCACATATATAATGGCATCTTATGAAATAAGTCGGAGCCGGAGCTACTCCTCAAATAATGGGCTCCAGCTCCGGCTCCGGCTCCAGCTGAATTTTATGTAGAGCTCCGGCTCCAGCTCCGGTGAAAATGCACGGCTCCGGGGCTCCGGCTCCAAAGCCCTGGTGACAACAGGACATACACAATTTTAATGTTTTTCAAGTAATAACCCTGTCCTACACCTGTCACCCAAAATGATGAACTCAGACTTGTAACCCATTGCAAGGATACATGCGCGAGTAACAAAAATCCTACTTTTCTCAGCTGGGGTAAATTGTCTAATAACTCACTTGTGCGAATATCATTTGATGATTCCCAGTAGACAACGCCTGCTACGAATCGTCGAACAATTGACCAGCGATCTTCATGAAGGTGTTCTTCAACGAATCGTGAGAAATCGTCGAATTGCATTTCCGCTACAAAGATTGCTGCCAGAAATTCTTGAATACTTTGATGACAGAAGAAGAAGTCGAAATCTCCTTGCAACAAATGACGGCTGAGTAGTTTATTGCCTGGAACTTTCGTCATTAAATCTTGCACCTCACTTGTGGAAAGTTGAAATCGACGCAAATCTGTCTCTTTGAATACGACCCTTCCTTCCTTCATGCCATGAAAAGCCATTTCCTTTAGTTTGTGGATAATCACGAATATTTCGTCACGATTGCGAATATTGTCAATGTTTTCTAGAGCTAATATAATCCTGTCATACAGTTCTGTCACAGTAGCCGGAGGAGGATTTTTCGGATCCCTCCCCATCACAATCGCTGTTAGTATCAGAAAAACGGGTACATTGATCAAACTGAGCAATCGGGGTGACATAATTTCGATTCTCTGCCAGAGATCCTCACCGTTGTCTCCTAGTAGAAAAGCAAACAACTTATGCGCATCGTCCAGTGTAAGGCCATTCAGCGTAATGATAGTTTTGGGTCGAGCCATCGCTGGCAACTCTGAGACCTTGAACTCACGTGAAGCCATAAGGATTTTGACCTGAGGAAGTATATTGCGGGATAGAATGTTAAACATGACCGTCGATGTACTTGCTTTGTCGTATTTTCTGATTTCTCGGAGATTTTTCTCATCGAAATCCCAGCTTACTTGATCAAGCCCGTCGAAAATTAAAACTACATCAGACTGGTGTCCGTCCAACCACTCAAATACCTGAATCTCCTCGGATTCATTTTTATAGAGTCCGCCAAACAAAAATTTTGATGGTGTAGTACGCATTTCTTCTTGGACATTTTTCAATTCAATAAAGATTACCATTTTCGGTCCGCGAGAAGGAATGTGTTTGGCTTCATTCATACTGAGAAGTTTTTGAGCTATTCTGCGAGTGAGAGTGGTTTTTCCTGATCCCGCAGATGCGACAATAGCGGTAACGCCAACTGGCTTGAGTGACCTTTTTTTACTCGAACACATCGATGTAATTATGTCGTCAATCTCGATCGATTTTGCCTTACTTTCGACTTGACGGCAGAAACCAACTTCCTTTATTAGCTGATGTCGACCGACTCTGCCCGGGGATTCTTCAAAAGCTGTGCTATCCATTTCATGCAGACCTTTGTAATATTGTTTTACGCCGACATTCCTCATCTGCGGGTGAACTTCGAAACATGGTTCCTCAAGTTCTTCAAACTCGAAGTCTTCAAGGATGCTACGTCGCGTTATGTATTTAGTCTGGTCGTTGCAAATCTTTATTAGTTCTTCACATCTTGCGGCTGTAACAGCACAGATACAGTTAGCTCCGCTTAATTCGGACACTTTGGTTCCGCTCACTTTCGGCCGAATTAAGCGGAGAATCAAACGTTCGTTTCATGGTCGTGCATAACGGCCGGCAATACGGTGAAAATACTGTACTGTTGTGTTAGAAATGAATTGAAGCTGAGCTATACTGCAGTATTTAGCACGGATCGCATAAAAAGTACTAGAGGTACCTTCAGGATAGTTGCATGTACAACTTTTCGATATCCAGCGATTCGGCAGATACCGTATACTGTATAATTGACAAATATAGGAATAATAATACAGTTATATGGCTAATATGGTAGTAAGCCATGAAGGAAAGGCTGAAAAGTTATTTTCACTTAATAAATCTACGCCAGAAAAACAGAGTGGGAGAGAGAGAGATCAGATTTACATTAGTCTGTATCATCGAGGTGCTATGGATGATTGAGATGCGATACGATCTTTAGGTAAGGTCATCTAGAATGGGCCACCATTCTTTTCTCCTCCATGTTATCAGTGGATACTGAGGGCCTATAGCGGGATGGCCGCGGATACCGGTTTTTCAAGTCTGGTCTGTCCCGGTTATGGATTGAACCCACGACCTACCGATCAAGAAGGCGGACGCAACATCATTACGCTATCCCGCTCAAAAAGCTTTTAGCGGGGCAGAAACATCTTAGTAGAAAAGTTATCCCCACTAACTGAAGGCTAAATCCCAAAAACACAAATGCTTCCATGGGTTTACGCTTCGGCTGTGGCTGAAATAGGGCGTCAGGTGACGTTTGAATAACTGTATGATGATACCCCATATGCCCCAACAGCAATAGGCAGAAAAATCCAATTTTCTGTCATATTTTAATTGAACGGATAATTGTGGGGATTACATAAATAACTATGACCAGTGATTTATATTCACCAGATCGGTCAATGGTTGTGACATATCTGCAATCTAAAGATCTTTATTACAGAGATTCAGAAAACAATGGTCTACACGATTTTTGCGCCAGGACTGCTTTGGGTCAATTATACCTAATTTGGCGGCGCTGAATACGAATCTGACGATATTTTTGCTCCATCACGTCACCTTTTTGAAATATTATATATGTTGAATATTTCTACCTTTTTGAGGTACTAAAGTAGATTTGGGCTACTTGCAGTACTTACTGAAGTAGTATTATTTTACAACTACCTCAACATCTACCTGAACAGTATTCTGGATGAACTAATTACTTTTTTAATTTGGTTTTTGTAAAGTAGAATGTAGTTCAGGGATAATATTGCACCACTATCATGAGTTAAATTGTCATAAGAAACTCGTAATATAGCCTCTGAATCACGGTAACTGAACATATTTTTTCGAAGATTTTACCCATGGGTGGTGTCATTATAGTCATTTTGCGTTATATGCGGCGATACATCTTGCGATTTCGCATGTAGCCACCTCCGACCAACTGTTGAAAGTATGCGACCACCCTCCCGCCAACCAAGCATACTTAGATATTTACTGACTTAAGTAATTCTTAGACCTTTCATTTCGTCTTCCACTTGAAGTAGTTTTGATATGTCTTAAAAATGACTACTTCTACTTGTAGTTGAGCAAAAAAGTAAGGCGTTACTTGTACTACTTGAGTAGCAACGCTTATCACTTCGACTGACTCTAGTTCATAGTACAATATTATGGCAAATGAGAAACCACCAGAAATTTCAAGTCAATTGTACTGTACAACATTTCGACACAAGCTATTCTTCACAAAGATTTAAATATATTACTAAATCATGCAGGAAAGGCTGAAACGACATTTCCACGTGATTAATTTGCACCCCGAAACAGTGATACCATTCGAAATTGACATATTCGCGGAGAAAACCGACACAGGGAAGGAACCGGAAGACTCTACCATGTCTACATATTTTATATGATAAAACGGCGTTATACATATACCTTGGTTCACGCTACTTGGTTCACCGTGGACATTCGTACCGAAATAGTTATACTGATTTCCAGACACGATGTTGTTCGTGCATTTTGTCATCTTCACCTCGACATGTTCACCTTCAGCCAATGTTGCGGATCCTAAAGTACACGAACACTTAGTCACAACGACAAGGTTACGCTACAATCATACAAAATTTGAGAATATTACCGGATCGCGTTTGTATAATCTGAAATGCGCAGCAACTTTTTGGAACAATAACACTAGTCTAAAAAGTGATTTTTTCTGTTTTAACTTTGATGATCTACTTAGACTATTTGTGATTGCTGAATAGTCTACAATGCTGAACTCAAAGCTGCTCTATCACAGTGGTTCTCAAACTGGAGTCCGTGGTCCTTTTGGAGTCCGCGCGACAATTTTTAGGACCGCAAAGCACGTTCCAAAAAATCCAAACGATCCAGAAAAAAACAGCGTTTAGGAATGTAAAAATTACAGGCAAATTGTTTTAAGCTAAAGTAGATGGTGGCCCAACATTATATCGTTAATTAACGTAAAGTATGGCGTTTTAAGGCAGAATTATTCAATTTTCAATTCAATCTGATAGCGATTCGCGCGTTTTAGTGTTACGTTGTATTTCTGATTTTATTCTACATATACCCACCCTTGGAAAAATGCGCATCATATTACAGAAATACCTGTATTCGCAATTATGAATGCATCGCTTGAAGCCGCTGCAATACTGTTGCACCGAATAGTCTTAATCTCAGGTAGCCTACGAGTGAGCGATTTAAATATATTCTGAGAAGCGACAATCATTACATCAGTTCACGAAATATAGCAGCAACAAAGTAATTATTAGAGGTATGAAAGAGAGCTACTACGACCGGTGGGTCTGCCACATGATGGCAGATTACTGGTGGTAATTGAAGAGTGAAAGTTACACCACTATGCCTACAGACTAAGGTCATCATAACTAAAATTTACGAGATGTGATTGAAACTATCCCTCCATTTTAAAAAGCCTTGACACACATGATTTTTAATTAAATTTATTGTATTTATCATATATATTATCATAACAACGTGGCATGAAAGAAACAAAATAATGCAAGATTCGGATTCAACGCCCCCGAATTAAGCAAACTAAGAGCCAGCACAATGGCCCGCAAAAATTGTGTGGACCAGTATAATATTTATTTAAAATTACCTTAACAGCGATAGGATTTATTTTGGTGGTTTGATGGAAAATGCATATGAACAATATATATTTATATTGCACAAAATTAGTAACTTAAATACACACGGCCCACTTACTTTTGGTCCCAGATGGTAATGGCGTTCGTTTGTCATCATCGGCTCCAGAAGGTAGATTTTGAATTCTTTCTGCCATGCTAATGATGACGAAGTACTAAATAGTGAGTGCATAAGACAATTCCTGATAGATAATAGATGTAGTGTAGGGTGACAGCTTAGTGGCTATAATAAGTGAAAAAGTGAGAGAAACAAAATTTAATATGAGAATAGGTTTCAAAGGCACCCGCAGTCATATCGATCGCAAGGGCATGATGAAATTTAACTGATGTCAAGTGCACTTTGGATCAGAATAGTTCAATAAAGATATCATTTAAATATTTACTCTCTAGCTCCGTGGATCTGAACTCTTTTGGTTGGGTGGTTGCATAAAACCCTAGCGGCGAAAATTTGTTTGCTGATGGATAGTAAAGAGGTCTATTAGTGATCGTATTGTTATATCCTTTTTCAACTGTGGTCGGTACGGAAAATTCAACAAAATAAGGACACAAAGCAAAAATAAAGACCAATCTTATAAAAACTGACAATGCAGTTTCAGCATGGATCCCTCAGCAATTATCTGCGGACCTCCTCCAAGAGGTCAATGGATCTCAGGTTAAGAACCCCGCTCGAGGTGGCTAGACAGCGTAGTGGTATGATCCGCTGCTGCGGCTAGGTTGCGGGTTCCAGTCAAACCGAGGTCTCCCCCTAAAAACTTATGGCTGTTTCGGTAATAGGATATGGCTCTCAAGTAAATATTTATTTTGGCATGTAATTAGCACTTATTTATCAGTATTGCTCCAAATTGTTTCTTGTGGTAGCTAAGACAAATCTTTGTGAGGTTAAGACAATGGCGTGCCCACTGCCCAGGGAGCTTATGTGCTTGGAGCTTCCCCTTAATATAATCAATAAAAAAATCAATGCTCATTTATCAGACCAATAGTGTCGTTTTCCTATAACTGGGCTGTGGTGATTGTCGCGATTGTATCAGTGCTGATTACTGCAATCAGTTTACTTGGCTCTGTTCATTCCTTTTGTACCTCAGTTGCTTATATCTGTGTTGTGGAGTGCGTGCCTTAGTTCCGTGAAGTTGATTGTAGCCGAATTTCAGTTGATAAAAACTTAGAAAGCTGTCATGCAGTTTCGTCTCCGTCTACCTACGCTTTCCTGGAAAGGCCACTGCAATTTTATTAGCTGCTATTGACACAATCGACTCTGGAATGGCTTTTTCTCGAGAGAAGTATATCCGCGTGCCGGTTCCAGATTCATTACCGAGCGCTCAAGACTCTTCGAAGGCATTCAACTACCGGGAAAAAATGTTGTCGAGCTTCATATAGGCTGTAGAGTCTTCTTTGCCCTCGACCATAGCGGCACGACACTCGGCAAGAATCTAGGAGTGGCCACCGCGTAGTAGTTTTCGACAAGTTGGCTATTTTGATTGGATATACATCTCCAAGCGTGTACGCTTTGATCGAATATCATGGGAACGTGCCATGGCACACCTAAATAAGGTATATCGTAAGAAAAAGAACATCATGTATGCTCGACATTTACTGGCAACTGCTAAGCAATACTCTGGCGAGACCGTCGCTTATTTCTCGCAGAAGTTGATCGCTCTGCGCGCGATTGCAATTTCGAAGCTATTAATGCAGAAGTGCAGAAGATGACATGGTTCCGGGAAATCAGGAAATGCAGAAGACTTCACATAAGCCTGATCAATCGCATGTATTTTCTTGTGGCTATGAATTGGCTGCATTACAGAAATCTCCTGAAAAGAAGTGCGTATTTTGTGACGGTTTTCATACGATGCTTCCAAGTTCTGTCCCGCCCGAAACAACGAATGCTTGAGATGGGCCCGACGGGGTCACTTGCCAAAGTTTGCAAATTCGATTTAGTTTCACTAGCCGCTGTACCCGGTTCTTTGAGGCGTTCGACGTTTGAGGTTTTTGTTGCTGAAAAGTTGGTCAAAGTACTTGTAGATTCAGGATCATACTAATGCTACATTAGCTCATCGTTCGCCAAAATTCTCAATCTCGTTCTTACTCCTCGGGATTACACCATTACCCTTGCATCAAAGTCATCTGCTGCTCAAGTGATTGGTCAGATGATCACGTATACGCGACACTTCGTATCGAAGATGAAGATTACGGTGCAACTCAATTTTGCGTCGTTGACGAATTGTGCGCCGACGTAATTTTAACGTAACTGTTATTGAGTCTAAAAGCATAATGGAGTAATATTTGAATTCGGTGGGCCGAAAGGAAATCTCTTAACATGACGCCAGCATTGTGCCGTAGCTGCCACTAAAGTGAGTAATCCGCCTGAAATATTCAAGTTTGATCCAGCTGTAAAGGCTGTAGCAGTGAAGTCGAGAAAGTACAGCTCAGAGGATCGATCTTTCATACGGAGCGAGTTGTCGAAGCTCCCGGATGAAGGCGTTATACTGAAATCGGTATCTCCTTGGCGAGCTCAAATTTTGGTAACCAAGGACCTTCAACATAAAGAAAAGGTTATTGATTGATTACCCGTGGACAATGAATCGATACACCCCCTTTGATGATTATCTGCTACCAAAAATCGATGATATTGTCAATGAACGTGCGAAAGGTGTTGTTTATAGCACGATCGATCTCAAGTCTGCCTATCATCAGGTGTTTCTCTCTGCGACCGACCGACCCTTCACAGCTTTTAAAGCTGATAGTTGTCTGTATCAATTTCGTCGCCTTCCCTTCGGCATCAACAATGGGGTCGCTGCATTTCAGCGGTTCATTGATAAATTCATAGCAGACAACCACTTTTAAGGCACAATAGCTTACTTGGATAATGTAACTATATACGGACGGAATCGGAAGGAGCACAATGAGAGGCTCTCTTCGTTCATGTCCGCCGCTGATTCAACAGGTCATACTCTTGACTAAAAATAGATGTGCGTTTGGGGTTTCGAAGCTCTCGCTGCTCGGCCATCTGATATCCCACAATGGTATTCGACCCGATCCGGATCATTTGCGACCCTTAACGCAAATGCCGGCTATAAGAGAAACTCGTAGTCTGAAGCGCTGTTTGGGTATGTTTTCGTACTATTCTAAATGGATTCCGTCCTTTTCCGACAAAGTGAACATGTCGCGTTCCCCTTGCTTGATAAACAGAGAAACGAATTTGAAACGTTAAAACAAAATCTACTTCACGCCTCTTTGAGCTGCATCTATGATGACGACACGTTTCAAGTTGAATGCGATGCCTATTTGTACCGTTACCTAATCCGGTTCGCTCCTATCGGATTATTAAAAAACAACGACATTCTAATGGCCCGAGCAATGGTTCGTAAATCTCATGTGGCCCTTTGGCCGAAAGGGTTGGCGAACCCTGGTGTAGACTGTAGAAATATTGTGGCTAGACGCATGAAATCTTGCATACTACGAAAAAGCATCATTCGATTCAATCTTAAATAGAATTGACACTCCCATAGATTCCGGAACAGTATCCGCTAGTGATATTAGGCACATGAAATTAGCTTACTCTGAACAGCAACAACAATATGTTCATGTTCAAACTGAAATCTATTTCAGCATTTCAAAATGCTTTACTAGGAGTTCTTCCGAAATTTCAAATCAGGTCGCGGGTCGCAAAATATGACCTCGCGGGCCGCGTGATGGTAACCCCTGGCCTACACAATTGCGTCTGCCATAGGCCTGATACGGAACATATCATCGCTGGCCTAACTATCGCGTCTCGGGCCTAGCATGCTGTGGCTCCTGTCTGTCGATTGTGATTAAAGATAGACATTGCGAAACTGAATGACATCGAATGTCCGCAAACATGTGCGGCGCGTGCATACATGCGTACTTGATTTCCGCTGATACTTAAACATACCCCTCAGAAGATGTGTGTCAAGGCTTGAGTTATAAAAGATGAAAGGTTTGAACCACCTGAAATCGATGACATTATAGAACAGACTCCATAACAACTCAGCTATGCGTCTGAATACATTGATCGAACTCGAGTATTTAGAAAACACAATGCGAGGCAATAAGACCGAGACCTCGATGCTAAAAATGTCAATTTTTACAGGCACTAAATGCAGCAATGGTCATCTCCTGCTGTGTTGGAATCAGGGCATGGTACGGTATGGTATGGTACGGAAGTGTGGTATGGAACGAAATTTCGGTATGGAACGAAATTTCGGTATGGAACGAAACTTCGGTATGGAACGAAATTTCGGTATGGAATACGGAAGAGTGCAAGTATGGTATGGTATGAAATTTTCCCAAGTATGGTATGGAATGTTCCTTCTATACTTCCATACTTTTTCCATACTTTGGCAGTTTTGCCAGAATCATGACAATGATCACTTTCGATTTGTCAAATTGATTGCATATCTCAGAACATCGCTCACTGTCTATTTTCATATCTCAAATCGCGATTTATCACTCACCAGCCCCGTTCGACAGCTTTTGAAGACAGCAAAGTAGCGCTACGCTCATATCAAGAAAAAATATTAATAATGAATAATCAAATCAAATCAAATCTAAATATCATAAAAACAAATGATATCCGGCCGATGTCGCGTTACAATTTGCATTTCACTTATCGTAACTTCGACTCCCTAAACTACCCAAGTAGTTTTAAAATCGCAGATTCTGAGAATGTAAAAGTTACAGGAATATTTTTATCAATTTGTTGAACTTGGAAATAATTTTCTGCGCTTTGGTAGGATGATCTCATGATAATCATGCAATATCTATTTGACTTAACCATCATCGTAGTTCACAAATACGTGGCTTGTCTTGGAGCGACGTTACGATATGCCGTCCTCCAACATGCATTAAACTTCATGAAATTTGGTTATCTCTGATAGAAGAATAGACACCATATGATCTTGGCTAATGAATCTAATGTGTGGCCCACAGATTGGCGGGAAAAATGGACATTTGATCCGCTCTGTCAAAATGATTGTAGTGATGTAAATTTATATTCTAAGATATATTCTAATGCAGTGGTTTCGAGCCGGTGGGTAATTTGGGGTTCTGGTCGGGTATAGACTCGCTTGTAAAAAACTCTTAACATTATTAAGCTCGTTTATCACACGTCTTTATGAAATACCGACCGTATCTCTAATATTTAGGCCTATTAGCTCATTTGCAATTCAGTAATTCGTGTTATCAGTGCCTCCAATTAGCGAGAATCGAATGGACAGCGTCACGCGATCTCCCGCATATACGTTGTTGTTAAGGCGCATGCGAAATGGTGTTCGATTGAAATCGCCCGATTAAGTTCATATGTATATCAATACGTATTCAGGGAGATCGCGGACCCGGATGAAATGACATATTTATTTCCGAGTTATGTAGCGTACGAAAGTGTACCTTATGGCGGCTTATATCTAACAGCAGGAAGTTTATCTGAGCCATGCATTGTTTGGCATTTACACATGCAAATTTATGCTACCACGCTATATATATGGGAATATTTCAAACCCTTCCTATTTTTCTGTCGGCTTACACAGACATTTGACGGAAGCGCAACCTTGGGTTTACGGTTACCAGTTCAATACTCATTCATTTCCTTGCGCGCGGTTCAATTCTGGGGTTCTTAACTTTCACCAATAGCAAGTCTTTACAAAACAAAGCCTTACTATATTTTATTGCAGAGAGCAATTTTAAAGGCCGGAAATACAGAGTTCAGGTTGTGGGGAATAAAAAAAGGGATCTTCTAATTTCACAATACCTTTGGTTTGTGTACTTTTGTAGCTGATGTTACTGCTAGCAGTCCGTTACCACACTAGATTTACATGTCATGAGATTCTGTTGTGATTCCAAATAATCCTGTGTGTAGGCCTATATACTATACATTCCGTCTTCGATGATTAGGCAACATACATTGCTGACGGCATATGATATAAAGAAACTGGGGATATCATTGGTGCATCGGGGCTGTTTAACTGGATAATTTCATCCACAATTATTGGAATAAAAACGTCGCAACATATCCACATATCAAAAATAGAATATCACTTGAGAGGTTGGGCAAGTTGCGAAAGTATGGAAAAAGTATCAAATATGGTATGGAAGAATGTTGCTATGGTATGGAAAATTGTCAAGTATGGTATGGAGCAATTGGGCGGGTATGGAGTATGGAGAATTTCCATTCCATTCCATACCATACCACGCCCTGGTTGGAAGACGATATCTGATGCGCTGGCCAGAACTATCGCGGCTACTATGATTGTGATGTCAGACTGGCTCAGACATTGACCATGGACGGAATTGATTGAAATACATATTGACCATGAACATACAGCAGCGTAATTGATTTTGATTAACGCTAGTACTAAAACAACGATCAGAAAATGTCTTGCAGGCTCTTGATATTGAAACTTCTGACTCCTCTGAAATCAATGTCACTAATGAATAGAGTCCAGAACAGACTTTCTATATGGGAAAATAATTCCTGCAACTTTACCAGCCGTCGCCAAATATCAGTATTTGTTTGTTCTCAAGGCGGAGTGATTGAAATCTCCTGATTGTCGGCGCGCGTGTTGGCGAATATGTTGCGGGAGATTGCGAGCTCGCTAATCGACTGCAGAGTTCATACTGTGCAGTGTGCACAGTGCGCAACAGTCGGACTCGCTAGTAATCTTATGGTAGCGTGATGTGTAGAGTACATATATCATAAGTGCAAGCCCGTTACACAAGGATGCTGATCCGATCGATGTATCGTCGGCATTGGTGCATGTACTTAAACCAGAATAAACTGTGATGCTGCCTTGGTGAACTTGAAATGAATTCAATCAATTCAGCAAGCGGCCGACTGGCTACGCGCCTGCTCAATAGTATCGTAATTTTGTCACCAATGTCACAATGTACAAGTGACAGGTGATATTGAAGGCTTGCGAATCGGCTCATTTTTTAATCCTGACGGACTATGACGCCAGCCATTTGTGACGTCATCGATCCCGCATACCTAGGCAAATTAGAATTCAGCGCCTGTGGTGCAAGAATATCAATTAAAACTTTAGCTGGATTACGGTATTCAAATAATTACGCAACTATCATACCGTAATAATTTCGGTACCGTTACATAGAAGAATAACGCGGCTTACTGCCGGTTCTATGTCAGGTGTTGCCAAATAAAAATATTCAAAGTCACTTTTCAAACTTGGTAGACGCTACGGGCCGTAATATTCCTGTAACAAAACATAAATGACCTATATGTTTTAGCAAAGATTCTACTATGACATGCAGCGACACTCCACAGTCAACACGCCGTTTTCCTCTCCAACTCGGGCGATAGACATATAGTATATATATAGTATTTACAATATTGAAGAAATGTGGATAATAATCTAAAAATTGAGGTATTACGATCTCTAAGTACTCGATTTTCATTTTGTATTGGCAATGAGCAAAACTGATGTTCGCCAATAATGCTTAGCGGCGACTAAGGAGTCAGTCTTTGGTCTAATTTTTCATGGATTATTCAAGATCGTTTGCAAATGTTCGTCTACATGCGGTAAGCGTATATGGCGAAAATATTTCAATTAACCTTGTGACTTCGTTGAAATTAGGTACAAAGTGGTGTTGCCTAATCAAACACTTCATCTGGCAAAACGACAGTTCACGTTTTGTTCTTGAGCATTTTGTAATATCTTCTTGCGTAACGCTGCCGAACATTATATCTTTTGGACTGCAATAGATTGCTTTCATTGGTTTGTTTAATCTCAAACCACCCTCAGGCTGCAGAAAATGACCTGCCGCGCAGACTTGGGCCCGTATTCAGAGACACGTCTTCATCTCAAACTCCAGTGGTGCTTAACGGAGCACAGGCTGAGTCCAGCTCAATTCGAGAGAGCGTTTGGTATTTAGTTAGAATTTCGAGTGTTGCTCAGTTTTGAGTCTTTACTCGAAAGATTTGACTGGTGATGACTGCTCGCAGACGTCTGCAGTTTTGTTAATTGCTCGCGATCTGGCAATCCACTGGTTTAGATGTGATGTTGGTTGCCTAGTATTGCCTTCAATTACGTCAACACATTATATTAGGATTCTACAATGGATACATATACAAAATAACGGGTACTTTTATTTTGTACTAGGAAACTTATGAAAAAGGAAACTTATGAAACTTCTTATGAAAAAGGAAACTTATGAAACTCATGAAACCTTATTTTGTACAAGGAAACTTATGAAATAAGGAAACTTGTGAAACTTTATATTGTACAAGGAAACTTATGAAACAGGGTAACTAATGAAGCAGGGAAACCAACGAAGCAGTGAAACTAATGAAACAGGGAAACTAATGAATCAATATAACATGAAACAGGGTAACTATTGAAACAAGGAAACTTATGAAACAGGGAAACTAATGAAGATGTATGTATGTATAGGGGGCGGGGGTGGTTCTCAGCAAACTTTCCTGATTTCATAAGTTTCCCTGTTCCATTAGCTACCCTGTTTCATAAGTTTCCTTGTACAAAATAAGGCACCCCCAAATAACACCGTGCTATCTGTAATCACCACCCGTACTATCAACATAGTCCAAACTATTGAAGTATAGCTCGCCGCATATACGATTCATTTCAAATCGGTCAAGATATATAATATATCTCAAGCTCAATAACAATTTAATGACTATATGAAATACTGTAGTAGCCAAAGCAAATATTTTCAAATAATGAAACATCAGACTTCATCCTAAAGTCCTCAGGCATAAGTACAAGTTATTTATTGGATTACTGATGATGGGTAGTGGTACCGCGTTGTTGATATTTCCGCCATACACGGGGACGGACGGTTTTATTAACGGTATTGCGATGATCGAACATTGCGTAGCCTACATTCATAAAGCGCAGGTAATCTACCATTGTGTATTTCATTCGTCTGCTGAGGCGCCGTATTGTTAAGATTGAAAGATCACTATTGTAGACAAGAGCTTGTGTGTGGTTTTTCAGTAACATTCATCCTTCATTCGTTTCTACATATCCTGATGCTACTACTAAATAATTCTAGCTGTCTAAATTAGAGTAAAATATCGGTAACGTAATTCTAATCTAATTTGGGAAACATTTCTTCGCTCTAATTCTGATTCTAATCTAATTTGTGAAATCTTTCCGTGCTCTAATTTTAATTCTAATCTAATTTCTGGTTTTCCCGGAAATGCTACAGTGGAACTATATAGCAAAACGAGCCAAGCTTTCTGTATAGACATTTGCCACGATCATGCATATGAGAATGAATTCTGATTTGATATAAACTGGGCTTGATTAAATTTCCAATATTTCGCGAATTCAGCAATTCTATATCTAATCCAATTCGGAAAATGCTGTGTAGCTACAATTTTAATTCTAGTCTAATTTGGAATCGTTTGTAGCTGTCCAACTCTGCTACCTTGTTCAATATAATATCACAGCAACTTCGGTATTCATCGCTGCGGGCAGTACATAAACGCAAGGCCTCCATGCAAGTATCCAACATATTCACTAATCATCATCAGCCTACACTTGAGCCTGGAATAGACGATCCGTAAACGCGTCCGTCTCTTTCTCTCCTTATTTCTCTTCTCAAACGGATGCGTGCGAGAGAGAAGAGGGACGAGGAAGAAATGAGGAGCAGAAAGAGCAAAAGTGTGAGAACTCGCACGCGTTTGCTTTCACGCGTATTTTCCATCCGCTCAGCTGCGTTGGCGGGTCTGTTGTGATCGGATATCGCACTTTCTGAAGTTGCAGTGATTAACCATGCGATATTATGCTAGGGTTACCATATCTCTGCCCCCCAAATTCTGGACACTCTTTAGCGCCCACTAGCGGATTCCAAAATGAACACTGACGTCACACTAGCAAAGCTTTGCTCATAGACCAGAGGTGGTCACGATCCGCTTCAGGAGTATGTGGCTGTGTGTTATGTAACCGGGACCGAAAGCACATGTTTTCAGCCCCTTCCCGCCCACCAAATAAACAATGATTTTGAGCCCGCACTATAGGGTAATCGATGCAGCTTCTGTGGGGGGGGGGGGGTGCTTGCTATATGAATCTGGTTTCTATGTGTATCTGGTCATTAAATTATTAGAATGAATTCTGCCAGTAATATTGGTTGTTCCATATGTTACGTTACTGATACTACTCTCTGCCCACATGATCAGAGTTAGCGGTAGAGCTGGTGGAGGATGATTAGTTCGAAAATACAGGGAGCGTAATTGCACATGGTTAAGTAATGTTCATGTCCTACCGATGAGATCGTTTATCAGCCTTATGCCGGTGCACACCACGGAGCTTTATAAACACCCCACATCCAGTGGTTTCCAACCTTATATGGTCGCGACTACGTCTCCAGTTTCAAAATTTTCCGTGGCCCATAACAAAATTTGACGAGCTGCATACTTAAAGAAGTCAGCACCTTTGCCCAGACTTACTCACGGGCTATTTAGGAAGCTGATTACTTTCAACATATTAGCAAACCCCAGAATACAGGCAAACGACCCCCCTCCCCGTTTTGAACCACTATCTTTGAATAAAGCATTTAAACGGCCTTAACGATCTTTAGGAGTATGTTCTCTTATAATTGCGATTATTAGGCTTACTCCAGTAAATGGTTGTTTTTATTTATATTTTATTGCAGGTTTTGCGAGGGTGCTAGTTTCCATATTAAAATCAATAAACGTGATGGTAAATCGCGCGCAGCGCGAAGAGAAATATCATGCATCAGCATAAATATTCCTAAAAAATATTGTTTTTATGCTGATTTACGAAAATCTTATGAGCCTACGTCTAGTCTTCAAAATTCCGGACATTTGGCATATTTTAGAAATTCCTCCCGGTCGCTAGTTGGAACAGTGAAATTCCGGACATGTCCGGGAAATTCCGGACGTATGGCAACCCTATATTATGCTATTTTCAGTTGTAAAACAAAATGAATAATATAGAAGACGAGAATCGAATTGCCGCTGTGTATAGAGCTGTACAATCACACCAACTCAGGCTACTATAACAAGGTATAGCCAGGAACACAATTTGGCGTGATATTGTTCTGTGATATGGACTTGAAGATTTGTAAAGTATGCGGAGTCTTTGCATGCTCGGCATTGTACACATCAACATTCAGAATCCAACGGGGGAAGACAAAAGCAGCCAGAACACCTAAAAGTTTAACATTTTTGAAGGGGGCGGAAACGGTCAGGGGGCGATAAGGGGGCGCTGGGCTCAGGGGGGCGATAAGGGGGCGCTGAAGAAAAATGGCTTTACCGTAGACGATGTGGTAGTAGGACATATCCTTAATGAGTATTCAGAACGAATTAACATTCTACAAAACATGTTAAACCCAGAATTTTTGGCCGCACTACGCGACGATGTTTGCTACATATGTTCTCATAAATGTAGTGGCTTATTATAATTCATAGAAAACGAATTGCGTGTACTTTTAGATCGCCGATTTCCCGTTATTTAAAACACTGCCGTCACGCTTGCTAGGATTATTCTCAACAAAATTATCGAATTAGGTATTGTCTCCCGCAGCGCACAGCGTATGAAAATCGAAGAAGGAGGCACTGTATATCACTTATGATTGAGAGTGAGAGCCCCTTGTACATAAAATAAGTTTTGAAGCTTTGTTTACGAACTGAATAACTAAATATACTTTTATTTGAGAGCTACAAAATCAAATCGTCAGAATATTTCTTCATCGTATCATAAAGGATGATACTATATCGTGCTGTGGTTCACAACCTTCCCAGCAAACACTCGATTTCCAGTTGACTTCCTGTGAAATAGCCGCAGGGCGCCCAGCGTTACTTCCCTGGAGTGGATTTGTCGACTACTAGAAGCGTCCTAAACACTTCCTGAGTTGGTCTACTATGGACGTGAAGTGACTGTAGCGGTCGCTGCAACGACTTGTTGCAAGACACGCTGGTATAGTGCTCGATTGGAGTCGACGCTACAGCTTACAGTTCCTGTTGTACGCACTAGTTGACTGACTAATGACCGCTCTGAGTACTCTTGCAATCCTGATCACACACGCAGATCCAAGGAGCTTTCTTTACTAGCACAGAACAGCCAAATAGTAGTAATTAGTGGTCAGAAACTTGTAGATTTACCAGGTTCAAATCATACTGCAATATATTAACGAATATAGAAAGAACAAAGTTAGATGTATCTAATTGCCTGTATACGACTCTGTGACTTAAGCGAGCACGCCCGCTACGGCGCTATACACTGGCGAAGTGGCGATCTCTCAAAGCACGTGCTTCGCAGACTATACTTTATCGATACGATGTTAAGGTCGTGAGAAATGAGGTTAGGAGAGGGTTGCACGGGAAGATTACTGACACCCTGCTGGGACGGATCTTACATTCCCCACTTTAAGGACATTTTTGTGCAACACAAAATGTCTTTACAACTATTTTCGTAAACAATGTGGCTCCACGTCGGGGTAATCGGACTTTTACAAACATTACATCGAACACAAAGGGAGAAATAGACCCTAACAGGCAACAGGTAACAAACACATACAAATGCTAATCACATACATTATACAGCAATAATACAAAACAGACAAGGATAATCTCAGACCAAAGCACCAATTATACAACATCAATCACCTACAGTTTCATGCTCGGACACTTCAATACAATTCGAAACAGCGGGAGCAGAGCACGGATGCAAGCTAGTTAAATGTAACTTGTCACATTTCCTACAAACTACGCGGTTTGGACAATCTTTACCATGGTGCATTCTAGTACATCTTTCCCCACATCCATAACATAAAAACTTGTCACGCATAAACGATATTCTTTCAGAAAACGGTAAATTCTCAAAATCCACACAATCTGGGATATGGTGGTCATTTTTTCCACAAAACATGCAATTATATTCGCCTGACATAACATTAGTTCCAAATGAAACACATGGCCTATCACGGCCATACTTTTGAGCAGATTGCGTGATATTACTATGTCGATCTTCATCCAACATTCTGAATTCTGGCATATTTCGACGTTCAGACTGATCTCTCACAAATGACACAAAATACTCAAATGGGGGGTAGCAATTTACATCATTCATCTGTGCCTTGTACTTTGACACTTTACAACGCCACTTATCAATAAGTGACGGAGGTAACTTTTTCACAACGTAAACATGATTTGACGAGTAATCAAGAGTGCCCAACTCTGGCACAAACCGTTTGTTCACAAAAACTTGCTCCAAGAAATCAGAGAATTCTTGCAGCCCAAGTCTATCATGTTCCTTTATATGACGCCAATCTTTCAATTTATTTAGAAAGGCCTGCCCAACAACGACAGGGCTTCCATATCTACTTCGCAAGTCACTTATTGCTTTTCGGTAAGATTCCTCGGTACCATGCAAAAAATAACATTTTACAACTTTCAACGGGCCCGGACCAAGATGTTGTTTTAACAAATTCATCTTTTCATGAACACAATACACTCTATCTTCAACTAACGCTTTAAACGAATTTTCCCATTCCATATAATTAGTTTCATCGCCATCAAAAACCCAAACTTTTATATCAGGTATTCGCGTCAACGGTTTCATGTTGTATTGACGATCAATTGGTACATCGATAGATGGATTAACGGGCATCTTTACAAACGTGTTTCGGCCGGTTTCTTCCGGTTCAACATGTGGGACATTGTTCATTTGCACAGGAGTTTTATCAATAACTGGGCCGTAGGATACGGGTTCACTAGATATGACATTACATTGCCCTACTTCAGGGTACACATATGGGTTACTAATAACGAAGTTTTGTACCTTCTCTTCCGAATCCAATACGGGAACCTTACACCGTATATCTGTATAACTTGGTTCTTCACGTACAACACCTTCATCATCATCATCAAAACCAAAGAGGTTTTCGTATTCCTCCCGTTCAATTCGCTCACAAACTGCGATCACTGCTTCTTTTTCAGCAATTTGACTCTTCAGAGCCAATTGCGACAACTTTGCTTCATCTTCAACTAACTTTTTTTTCATTTCAGCTTCAAGCCTTTTCATCTCTGCTTCATCTTCAACCAACTTTTTTTTCATTTCAGCTTCTTGCTCTGAAAATTCCAGTCTTGCTTTCAAAGCGGCTGTTTCTTTTTGGTGATCATGAATTTGCTGTTTGTGACTGGTGCGACTGTTTTGTGTATGGTGACTTGATCTCGAGCCGGCTTTATACCTCGCGCGGCTACATACGGATCCA
This sequence comes from Botryllus schlosseri, assembly GCF_051294905.1. NCBI lineage: Eukaryota > Metazoa > Chordata > Ascidiacea > Stolidobranchia > Styelidae > Botryllus > Botryllus schlosseri. The sequence goes on along the minus strand of NC_137245.1, from coordinate 16,301,647 downwards.
TTTTCAGATGGAAGCATCATGAAATCCATGACGGTTTGCTGAACTTTCTCAATTTTCATTTCAACCAACCTCAGACTCTTGGTTAAGTCCTTTGTTTCCGTATTTTCGGCGTACTTGGAAGTAATTTCTCCGGTAATTTCCCGCAATTCGTCTCTGTAGTAAGAAACACCTTTCATTGCTTCCCTTACTTCTTCTTTATTAGCTGATTGCGTTATAATATCCACAACCACTTCGATGCGACTTTTAACATCTCTTTCCGTTTCACGGAACTGACGTTCAAGTTCAACCAATCTCTGATCGAATCCATGGAAAGTGCCGTCACTACTGGTTGGAACATCAGAACCCACTGACTTGCTCTTCGCGGGGATCTGGTCCACAATTTCTTTCTTGACACTTCCACGTTCGTCTTCAACATTTTCCGAACTTGGTGGAACTGGGCAGTCAGCACTCCCTGACGTTGCCACAGTTTGACTTTGTACGGCTGAGCCGTCAGCTATCTCCGACGTTGCTTCAGCTTCCATTATTTTCAACTTTTCCGACTTTCAACTTTATGGCTGGTAAAGTTTCTGACTGTAGCGGTCGCTGCAACGACTTGTTGCAAGACACGCTGGTATAGTGCTCGATTGGAGTCGACGCTACAGCTTACAGTTCCTGTTGTACGCACTAGTTGACTGACTAATGACCGCTCTGAGTACTCTTGCAATCCTGATCACACACGCAGATCCAAGGAGCTTTCTTTACTAGCACAGAACAGCCAAATAGTAGTAATTAGTGGTCAGAAACTTGTAGATTTACCAGGTTCAAATCATACTGCAATATATTAACGAATATAGAAAGAACAAAGTTAGATGTATCTAATTGCTTGTATACGACTCTGTGACTTAAGCGAGCACGCCCGCTACGGCGCTATACACTGGCGAAGTGGCGATCTCTCAAAGCACGTGCTTCGCAGACTATACTTTATCGATACGAGATTGAGGTCGTGAGAAATGAGGTTAGGAGAGGGTTGCACGGGAAGATTACTGGCACCCTGCTGGGACGGATCTTACAGTGACTCCATATGGACTCATTGGATCTGCTGTGAACGTGACGTGACTCCCTATGGATGCGTCAGACCTACTGTGGACGTGACGTGACTCTCTATGGATATGTCATTTACCACCTGTTCTATTCCTCAGGATTACCATATCAGGACTCCCCTTCACACCTGGTGCAATTACATGGAATTCAACATCATATAAACTAACCAACTTTTTATATTGGGTTACTGAAAAACGACAATTGCAAAATACAAGTACAACATTAACTAATGAACTATTTCTTGTTAACAAAGTTCAGGCTTACGTGAAAAATCGATCAGGAAATCACTACGAATAAATGTGTCAGTGGGATTTTGTATATAACAGCAAGTTCTAACTCAATTTTAAAATACCATTACAAACATTTCAATTGAAGTGCATCATGAAATTAGAAATAAACGTGTCACATGACTTTGAAAAAGTACAAATGCTAATACAACTAAAACAGGGAAAAGCATGGAGCAATCATAAGTAATAATTTACATTGCATATTATAAAACGATGGATCATTTGCACCGCATCATGTTAAGAGCGCGAGCGCGTATTCGCAATAAACTTGGTTGCAACAACAGTTTTCTTCTTGGTCTTTGTTTTGCCTGAAACATATACAACAATGTCAGCAAATCATTTGTAGAGCAACTCTGCTGACATAGCACATGAAATTTCTATTTCCTCATGCATTAATTGTGATATGTCTTGTGATCCGCTACTTCTACTTGTGCTGAGTGATAATTTATGACGATACTACCATGTCTACTCGAGTGCGGGGAGCTTCTGACGTTGTGATACGGAGTATGCAACCCGTCAATCAAATTAAATTGTGGAAACACCTCAAGTACATACTTCAGTACTTTCCAGAACTTCTACTTTACCTAAAATAGTTTTGATAAGCCGTGTATATCGCTGCTTGAGTGCTTGAACCCGAGTAGAAATACATTGCGTTACTCTTACTTGTACTAGAATACTGACGCTACAAATATTTCTAATTGAGTGCTGAAAATGATTACTTTCCTTATCTCTGGTTAAAAGCATACAACTACGACATTCCTCAAGTCTCCATATTTTGACCGTGTCGACACTTGAAAGTAGTTTGATGTCTTGTAAATCGCAATTTATACTATTTAGTACGGTACTAACGATGAATACTTTGACCACCTTCATTTGGAACTTACCACCTACTATAACTAGGGCTTGCCACGAATCTGAATAGAGTAACGATAAGTCGAAACAGATGATCTTTTCGGGTACATAAATTGTACTCAACAAGAATTAGAATTCCGATTCCATGTACCACTGCGAGGCCTAAAAACATCGATTGGTCATATCGCAGAACACGGCACATGTAGGACGTAGCTACGCACGATCGTGTGAATGACAAATGTATTGTCTCAAAGTACATTAAAATAGGAATTATCTTAAATCTAAAAAACATTCTTTGATATGATGTAGAGCCGGTATTCATTTTCTTTGAAGTCGCATACGAGATCGATATTTCAACTTTTCCTTGTTCATAATGTTGTCACATCATATAGAGCAGAGGCTTCAAATTCAAATGGGGTCGCAGGTCAATTTCAGGATTTTTGACGACGCAGCAAGATAGGGATATTCAATGTATAATTTCCATGTAGGCGGGAGCTTGCAGACAGGCATTCCACAAACATTTCGAGAATGTAATTTACTATTGTATTATTCACGTTTGACACGAAAAAAATCACACTTTTGAATATTTCAATAAAATTATTTTTGTGCTGGGCATAATTTGTTAAAATAATGAGTTATAGAGATAATGCAATAGGATGCATCATGACATCGTCAAACTCTGGGTTATAATATTGCAGTTGGTGGACCTTTGACGCGTCACAGTTTTATGTCGAGTATTTTAAAATCTACTGAAATTTGATCTGGTATCAGAGCATTTGAGCGGTGTAGCCTAAGCCGGGTTTTGATATAGTCGTGATAAGTAGGTTGTTGCTACTGTCATTACCGAAGTCAAATTAATTCAGAATTAGCTGTTGCCTTCGATTATTATTGAAACATATCAATAACAACTTAGCCATAGTAATAGCATTGTTTCTTAGCCTTAGCGATCGCACCCTTCATGCTACCAATAAGATTTCTAGCAGCCCAAAATTTATCTTCAACACAATTTCTGATGGTACCTATATTAAAATCAGATAGTCAATTCACACAAAATTGCGCATAGCACAAGAACCACAGCATATAGGTCTAATCCCATGATGCATATATCATACCCTCTGATGTGGTGCTTCGTACCACGAGAGGGTCTACAGGCCCTGGTTAAGAACCCCTGGGATAGAATAGAGCACAAAATCTTATTTTAGAACTTTTTACTTCATTTTGAAGTGAATTTTACAAGCCTGGTAAATGGCTAATTGTACAGCAGTTGAAATTCAAGGCGTTGCAACTATTTCAACTCCAGTGCAAACAATAATTACTTTGACCATCAACTATGATTAAACGCTAAGAAGGCCTACGCAACACCTCAACCAAATCTACTTTTTAAAAGTTATTATTTGTATACTTTCCAGAACTGCATTATCTACTTCCATTTCGAGTAGATCTAACGCAACTTCAAAGTTGTTACCTCTAGGTGTGTATAAATCCATAATATTACATCTACTTCAATTCAAAAGATGATTACTTTCACAGCCTCTAGTTTCCATGAAGTGTATTCAATGTTTTATACCTTCTGGCTTTTTCCTGAGGATGACGCAGCAACGATTTTACAGCAACGCTTGTCCCATGTGGCAGTAGTTCTTGCGAACGTTTTTGGTTCCAGTCATCAAGACATTCTTTATACAGTGTTCTTGACGTTGTTGACACTATCAATTGAAGACATTGCCGATCTAAATAATCAAAATTATCATAATGTTTGTAGTGAAGCCATTCGTCAAGAAGCCAAGCTAGGAATCTAGAATATCCTGTAAAAAAACAAAGACACTGAAGTTCAAGCTGGACCATTCCCACATTCTACTCACTGAAATGACTAATCAGTAGGGCTGAGCACATCGGTATGGTTACTCGAATCTCGAACGAGTATCAATTCTTATGATTCGAGCCAAGTATGTGACTATTTTCAAGACAGCCTACTGAAATTACATGCTCCATGCCACTATAAGAATGCAGTTTATAATAAAATTATAGTTCCACGCAGCACGTTTTAGCAGCCCGATTGCGAACCACCGTCAATAGTATATTTCCGGATTATCGATGGCACTTTTTTCAGGGTAATAAATTGCTAATTAATGAACAATCATAAATCATCATATATAGTTCGTAACTTCAACTTACATAATTCAACATCTTGATCCATGAACAATGCACCACTGCGGCGCCTTCCTCTGAAGTTTAGATCTACATAACATTGCCTGTTCAATATCTAGTCTCCTGGTAGAAATGAAGTAACTTTGTATACACAAACACAGATATGTCCAATCCATATATAGTAAGAATCCATTGATATTAAGGTTGTTTTCTTATCGACGGCAAGATGACCAAGAGCAATCAGCCTTCTTTAGGGCCCATCCATAGCCTACTTTTTTAATACTGCTGCAATGTAGGCAATGTTTCCGTGTATATATACTAATATCGAAAGTTATAATCAAGCAATAAAAGTATGCACGGAGGCCGTGCCAACATTGCGGTAACATTGCCAACAACCCGTCTGCACCAGGCCATGAACATGTTAAGTTTATAGAGTTTATAATTGGTTTGGTGTTGGAGTATCCTTTGATTAGAGCGAGGTTAAAGATGGGCTAACAAACTAATATAATGTTGTTCCTAAAATACCCTAAATATAAACCAATATTGCCATAAATTCTTACATGTTAACTGAAAGCCTCAATTATTTCACTAACGCTATTATAGATGGTTATATACTGTTGTGGACACAAAAATACGAAAATGGATGGTATTGTGCTGCTACAATCTTCATGCATCCACAAAATCAGCAATCTCACATTCCATAAAGGAACATTCCACATTTCTATTAGCCTACATAACATTTCAAAATTCAGCATATACCGATATGTTATAAAATACCGGTACATTACTTTATGCGGCATCTGGTTTGCTGATTGGGTCCTGCAGTCCTAGGAAATCCTTGTAAAACTTTTCACAGGATGCACATGAAATGTCAAGTTATTGCTTGTGAGACATTATGCAACAGAGCACAATAAATCAGACTTCTATGATCAATTCATTAGCCTATCATATAGTATCAAATGTACTGCAAGAATTATCGGCTTGCATGAGTTACCGATTAGCAGCGGGTCGATCAATTTCGTCTGTAGGTGATATTACCGCCGTTTCACTATAATCATATAGTCGAATTCATTATATCGCATCAGCAGTTCATGATGATCGAGACTGTTGCTGTTTATCAAATATAGCACTCCAATACCAAGCTTCCTGCCCTTCCGGTACTCATGATAGAGACATCTCACAATCCATGCTGTTAACGTTTCCCATTACGAACTAAACCATTACTGTGATAAATTCGTCCCTCCGCCATTGCTACATACGCTGATCAAATTGAATTACAACGCGCATGCGCGATGCTCGCCAAATAGAAGAAGGCAGGCTTCTGGTTTTATGGTTGGATGAATTTCAAGCAACAGGCGTGTTCGACTCCATTATCGAAATAGCCGAGAGGATTGCTTACTGCGTCGTTCCATGATTGGAATAGTCATGACAATCCCATCATGACGATTATCAAGTTCTGATGTCGGAAGATTTCACATGCATCACGAGTATTTGCCCCTGATGTGGGCATTTTCGACCCAGTAATGTCACAATAAAATAATCTACTGTGTCTCTGTATCGCACATTATATCGAGCCTCTTTAGCACTGTGCGACCGCAATGATCGATAGCCGGGCATGTGAAGTTCCACGCGATGGGAAAGTCATCACCATTCACGGCTTCACGCCACTAGATTTTACTTATATCATGAGTGCATTCAACACAACTTATTTAGCATCGACTGCAGAATAATGCACATTTGAGTTCATAGAAACGATTTCCCAGTAGAAGGACATCCAAATCAACTCGTGTGTAGGTGGCATCCAGGCATCACACTATTATGACATCCACTGGAATGGTCATTGGTGACTAGCATAGGAGAACTCCAAAAGTTACTTCCTCTGGGGGTCACTTGGAGTTACATAATCGGACGTCAATTTGTGACTCACTGAGCAAGTCCTCAGTCACTAAAAGTGGGACGTGGGATGATTGGGCACAATCGTGGACGTACCCGTAAGTCCGTGGGAGATCGGGTGTTTGCTGGGTAATTTCCCATTATATTATCGAAACTGGTTGTATCATCGAAATTGAATTGCCCAGATTGTGAACTTGCAAGACCAGCCAAAAATATGATTAGTTTGGCCGCAACACTTGGGATGTTGATGACTAAAATATCAGTTCTGACGCATTGGCAGATCCAGGGTCAAGTCACATTTCAAGTACATCGTGGTATACGTTACAATAAACTATAAGAGTAGTAATAATATTCTTCACGCTTTGCGTGTTTAATTGTCACACGATTTCTTGCTTTGTAGCCTACCCCCCTCCTGAAAATGAGAAAACGCCCGATATAGCCGATTTAGTCTAACTATATTGGCAATTACGAGAGAAAGTCTTTTCGCGTTTGCGCTCGCAAGAAGATCATCGACGATGAAATTTAGGCACAAAATGATTGTCGTATATATTAGCGGAAATCTTCGATATCGATACGTCCAGATGCCGAATACTCATGTCCGTGCAAACTGAGCCCAGCGGGCGGTATACCGTTGACCCGCTATATACCCAAGTACTAATATTAATAACTTTGAAAATTTTACGCGCCTGACGCGCCTAGTGGGCAGCGCACTCGTTCGTCAATTTCATGTGGCCCATTATAGCCGAAAAGGTTGACCACCCCTGTTCTATATAGATTACTAATTTACCCGTAGGTTAGTTATCTGAAGTAATCTAAAATCTGTCAGCCGTCAGTAACATCGGATACAGCAACGAAGACATAGGTCAGGGATGGGCAAACTACGGCCCGCAACAACGTTTTGTGCGGCCCGCGAAAGGCTCATGAATTGTATCTAAAATAATGAAAAAATGCGCAGTAAAAATTTAATTTTTGCAGGGACTCGATTAAACTTTTTCTTATTATATTTCACGAGGATAATTATAAGTTACATTCTGACTAGTATATTTTATTTCATTACTGGTGCGATAGCCCGAACTCAAGGCGCACGCATTTTAAAGGGTTTCAATTGCTAAGCATTACAGAAAGTCAAAATGGGAATGAGTTTCGGATCACAAGTGTAATTTTACATTGGCCACTCCAGCAAGTTTATTACTTTTAGTGCTGTACTTAGAAAAACCAATTCCCGCGTGTGGTAGGTAGATTCGTTCTGGGTATGTGCAGAAGTTTTTATATTTATAAAATTTGTATATAGCATATTTGAACTAACACGGTTGTGGCGCTGTCAGCATTGTGTGTCCTGGAGTTAAACCAAAAGTAGAATCAGCAAATCTATAAACAGATCACTGCTCACAGATTCAAATCTCCATCCTGTTATAAGAATCGGGAGAACCGGCGACTTGCATCCCAAGTTTTAAAAATTGGTTATATTGAGGTTGGCCAGTAGCTAATGAAATCTCGCCAATGTTTCTGACGCTTGTATCATATCCTCAAATCAATGGTTGCTTTGTTTTAAATATTATATATATATAATTTCCACACCCTCACTATATAATCAAATACCAAATTGCGTTTTGGTTTAAAATCTCAATTTTATATTGTGCGGTAGGCGAATGGATTTAAATGTGGAATGCTCAGTCCACGAGTGTTTTTACAAACTAGTTACTGATGAGGACGATCCAATTATACATTATATCCATATCTCTTCGGTCACTATATGACAGTGATTGTCAAACTGGGGGGGGGAGGGCGTGGAAGCATCTGAAAGGAGGCGCGAATCCGTAGTAAACTGAACATTTTTCGCGCCTCGCGCGATTCGCCTCCTGTTCATGGTTATTGCTCTGTCTATATTTCATATTTGATAATTCGCTCGTCTACAGCCATCAAACTATCCGTTGGGATTGCTAGCAATCTGATTCCTCTCTTGGATATTTTGTGATATCACGATTAAGGGGACGCGAAATTTTTCACTATCATATAGAGGGGCGTGTCTAATAAGGTATGATTATATAACAATATTGCCTTTTGGCTGATAACCTCAATTTAATATGGTGCGGCCCGCAAATGGATTTAGATGTTGAATGCGGCCCGCGAGCCCAAAGGTTTGCCCACCCCTGACATAGGTGGAAGGTGACGCCGTGTTGGCTTGTGACGTCATAATGAATACTTGTCATATACTTGTCGATACTTGTCGATAACATCATAGTTGCACCAGAATGCACTTTACTTCATGCCATTGCTGTGTACGGTATTGAAATTTTGATGCGGCGTTTTAACACTGGTACTGTACTCGTTAACATTAAGCCATACAGCTCAATTCAATCTTTAAATAAGCGATTGTTATTCAAGTTAACTGCATTAAGAGCAATATGGGCGGAGATCACGACCTCATCAATAAAAAATCGATTTGTACCAATGGCCAACGGTTTGACGTTCGATATTGGTCCACTCGTTACCAGTCCATCCGGTGTCGATCAAGTTTATCGGAATATAATATTTTTCCATTGAAACGAATCGAATAATTGAATTAAACACTGTGCCATGCACGTAGCGCCATGCCCATAACGAATTAAACCAGGGGTCACCAACTCAAAATGGGTCGCGGGCCACTTTTCAAAATTCCTGGAGGCCGCATGCCGCAAGACTTCAATATCGAGATTCAAATAGACAACGAAGTTTAACGACCACGTTTCATAACTCTACGTTAGTACAGTTCTGTGCTCTCTAACATGCTGGGCGGCGGGTATAGTCACCACGAAAGAAATAATATTTTATTGTACAAACGCAAATACAACAAAAAATTCATGATCATCAATTTCATTCTATTTTGAACTATGAGCTGCGCACGATACCTGACAACACTCTGTAGCAACTATAACAGGGGTGACCAACCTTTTTGCTATTCACGGCCGCATTTCGATTACTCAATCTCATGTAGCTTGCGGCCGCATAATGAACAAACTGGGGCCAAATACCCACGTTAAATTGTCCATGTCCATTGCCGGTATACTCCGGAGTAATCTATTTACTCATATCGGTTTACTATGCGCACCGAAATTGTGAGTAGTAATGTTATGAAGAGCCACAGGGATTAGTTGTGTAGTCGCGCGCAGCGCGAAAATTTTTTCATTTTCATTAGTGAATTTTGTCAATAATTATTAGCATAGTTTGACATATTACTATCAAATATTTATCCTTTCTCGGCCCATGTGATCAGATTCACCGGTAGAGTTGATGCAGGGGATGTATTGGAAAACTTAGAAAAGTTATTAATGCTGTGCTGCATCTTTGGTTGTGCCAATTCTTATTGCTCCCCTTTGTTGCATGCAGTCATTTCTTGACCTCCCATCAGACTTGTCGGTATAGTGGAGATATAGCCTATATTTGATTCGCTCAGATGCAGGCCTACACGAAAAAATTTCATTCATGATGAGGAGAACACGGATAAAAATTGTATTTCATTATGGGGCGCATGCATCACTTTCCTCAGCTGTTTGCATCTGTACTGTCGTCCTGTAGAATTTTCGGTCAACCTAGAAAAAATTCTTATAAAGACGTATTATATACCGTTGGAAAGATAATTTTATCAGCTTTTCAATGATGGATTTTGTCACTTTTTTTACTTTGGAGAAAAAAAGTTATGACCAAAAACGTGCCAGGGGATAAAGCACTATTTTGCCTAATATTAAAATACAATTATAAGCTAAAATACGATACCTTCGTATTAGAATACAACACCATAAATTGGAATACCACCCCCAGTAAAGCAAACTAACAATCGAACAGCAAAACAATAAAACATAACTTTATGTAAGAGGTATTTATCATACGTTAAGGGGGCAAAAGTTGACCGAGACGGAGATAACACTGGTTTACAAATTTCGAACAAAAATTAGGGTAAAAAATTTCAATGATCGATTTAGGCTAATTTATGGTTGCTGAATCCGATTCTGTGCTAATAATTTCTCCGTCACGTCCGATCTTTTCCGTCTCAATTTTCTCATTTCCATAAATTAATCAAATTTCAGCTTTCGTTAATGACATCACGCTTAGCATTCAATAGCAAAAATTCAAATATTGGTATTGAAATCATCTATCATGAAACATGGGTTGTTGTAATGCAGAATGAGTGAGTTTTCGGTGAACTTGGCTACAATGATTCTCTATCATCGTTCAATCAGAAGCTCTTTTCGACCCATAAAATTACACTGGTAAACAAATTCAAAAACCCACACCAAATACCATATTGGAACAGAGGCAGCGATGTTTTAAATGGTATCGAGGCTTTTTGTTTGTGTTTTGCAATATTAAACGCCAATACTATATACAAAAAGCTTTGCATTTTTGGCGGTTTCTGATTTGCCGTAATATTTTAATATGAACTTGAGCAGTGGTTTTCAACCTTTTTGTATTCGCGGATCCTTTTTGGACCGTCACGGACCCCCGCGGACCCCCCTCCCCCCATCAACGAAGTTCGAGTTCCAATTTAGCTCAATTATCGTACAATCGTCATCTGTCATTTGCAAATGATAACTGTAGGCTAGTGATAAACAGCTACAAAATTATTTTTCTTGAAAATAACAGCATTCTATCTATGCAGAAATTGGGTTGACTTTTATTATTTCGAAGCTAATTATTTAACTGCATTTTTTGAAATACGTGGTCGTGTCTTTAAAATCTGCGCCTTCGATTTCATATCAACGAGTGCTGAAAATCCATTTAGACAAAGAAAGGTGGTGGCGAATGCAATAATAGGGCATAAAGCTTCCGACGACACATTTGGGTATGATCGCAACAATTATGACACCAAAATTGACAAACGATATTTTTTATTGAACAACGTCAAGTCTGTTAATTTATATCTAGCAGCTCAGCTTGGAGTTATTAGGGAAAATGGTTATGTAGGCCTATATCACAGGCGAAAACGGATTTTTGCGAACATTACGAAGTCTTCGTGATTGACTTTACTAATCCAGCCATTTATTTTTTACACAATGCCCAACAAAACACGTTTATACAGCCAAATATTTGTATCAGTGGGCTATTGGCAATTCAGCAACTAAAATGAGTCCACACAGCAGGATATTCCATCTCAGACGGCCTTCCTGTTGATGTGAGTTTTACTTTAATGAAGCAAAACTGCAGCCTCGTGATTTTCCTAATTTTAAAAATATATATTAGGTTATCAACTATTTTGTAAATTTAGAGGCTTCGCAGACCCCCGGTTGAGAACCACTGAGCTAGAGATTGTAAAAGTGATTGGTGTTGCTAAAGGTAGCTTAAGTAACGCCCTATATTTTCTACTCAATTAACAGTATAAGTAGTAATTTCCAAGACACGTGAAAACTACTTCAAGTGGCAGAAATATCTAAGTATATTTGGTCGGGAGGAGGGTGGTTGCATACTTTCGACAGTTAGTCGGAGGTGGCTACATACGAAATCGCAAGATGTATCTTCTCGGCTAACGCAAAATTTTTATAATAACACAATACCCATGCATTGGTAGAATATTCGAAAATATATTCAGTTACCGTGCTTTAGGGGCTGTTAAGGCTACTATATTTAAGAAATCATACGCAGTCAACATCGTCGCGGAGCGGAGCTTTGTTTGGAATACATTCGTGTTAAAATGAATAACTGGGTGCAGTACCAAATTCAATGTGGGCAGATATCTCCATGACATTCCCATGTTGATTTACTATAGTCACACAAAGCACTAAAACAAAACCCAATACATTTAATTTCCCGTATTGCCAATCACAGATGGTAATTCGGATTGCGTACATCTGATTCGAAGCACATGGTATGAGCCCGACCGCGATGGCTGTTAAAACAACCTTGATTTGACCCCGAATATACCACATGCAAATTATATATATATGCGATAGAAGCGCAAAATATTTCCAATAGTAAAATCTCAACCAGGAAACAGCGACCGAGCTTTGATCTCTTACCAGGACCGTAACTGCCGCATCCCAAATCGTCCAATTCAGGGGAGGGCAACTAATTTTCTCCGCGGGGAAAATGAGAAGTAGAAAATGCGTTGGCGGGCCGAATGAACAATTTTAGCTATATTCTCTAGCGGATTTTATTTTATTTCTAAATTAGATTGTTAATAAATGCTGCTCAGTAAATGTGTTGATGTTAGTTATGTGATGAGAAAGTAAACTTTAATTTAAAAAATATCTATTTGCCGTCATGATTCGAAACAAAGTTAAACATGATACATTTTAACTCTCCTTAAACCCCTATCCAAGTTCGTCTATTATGACTCTAATAGAGTGGTTCTCCAACTTTTCCAGGCACGCCTCCCTTTATGATGGTGAGAAATTTCGCGCCCCTCTTATCATGATATCACAAGAGATAAAAAAGTTCAACCAGAACGCTAGCAACCCCAACGGATAGTTTGATGGTATGAAAGGTTATGACAGTTGATGATAGAGTTGTGAAATATCCAAGTCGGACATTACATGGAGCAATAAGTGCAAGCAGGAGGTTAATCGCGCGGGACGCAAATTTTTTTTCAATAAACTTCGGCTTCGCTCCCCTTTCTGATGGCTCATCATGCCCCCAGTTCGTGAACCACTGCACTGAAATGTATGCAATGGTACAATACTTATTTTCTTGCTCGCTGTATTCCGAGCAGTGTGCATGTGCAGCTTAAATAGCCTTGATGTTGAGCGAAGCTCGCAGTTTTTCTGAACTTTGCTCTCCCGAGTGGTTCGTGTTTTTCTCATCAGACCGACTTTAATTAAAATCCTTAAAGGGGCACTGCACTCTAAAAATGATGTGGTCTCAAATTGAAGGGCAAAACGAAAAAAAAATTGGCCGCAGCCGTTTTCTTCAGAACTTCACGCTCCAGCACTCACGCAGAGATCGATCTTTATATAGTTGTCCGCCTATGTTATGAAGGAAATATGTAATCGTGGCATGAACAAGCTTCGAAGTAAACGAATTTCCTGTTCAGTTGATACAGCGTATGGGATTAGTCATTCACAAAGCAAGTTTTATGTTTTGAATTCCAAGCAACCTTTCGCGGGTCGCACAGAATGGCTCCGGGGACGCATTTGGCCCGCGGGCCGCACTTTGCCCAGGCCTGGTCCAATTGAAGGTCCCGAGCTCGAAGGGGGCCCGAAATTATGTCGGTTTATGAACATAAATTATTTATACATCTCTTATTGACAATTTATGCAATTCTTTTCAATTTCGTTCGCGCTGGACGGGATTTCATGTTGCCAAATTTTTGATTATTGAGTACCCTTCCCCCACGAAAAAAACATGATTTATAGAAAATAAAAATAGGCATTTCGACTTCGACCATTACCACTGCGCGATGCACAAAAACATACGAAGTATTTGCCAATATAGTAATCTGAAAAGTGTGCCAATAGATCGCCTGCAAGAAAACCTTTGCCGAAAGGGATTGCCCTTATGTTGACCGTGAACTTCGAAATAAATATAAGCCTATCTAATTGTCCATATCTGCCTAAATGCCTCGACAGGTCAAATAACATTTCTCGGAGAAAAATTATTTGCAAGTGAAGAAATACCAATTTTTCGATAAAGCCACCACAAACGTTTCTTGGATCTCGCATTGTTTCCCAATAAATTACGGCATGATGTGTGGATGTACGTAATATGGTCATTTTCTTAATTTTTCAGAAAAGTTGCGATCAGAGTTTCACAATACAGTTTCAATGAATGACGAATTATAGTGTCCAAAGTAGGGTTGCATTTAAAAGAAACACTGTTGTAAAACAATTTATTTAAAAAATATTTTAAACAAAAGTCATATTAAAAAAAATTGTATTTTTTAAGTTATAAAATTATGCCATTATTGTGTAAATATTCTCCAAAATCATGTTGTATGAGCACGCGGACAATTACCACCCAATTTAGCCGACGTATATCGTTATGGGATGGATGGAAGTTGGAACCCTCAAAATAGTCGGTTCAACAGTTGTAGTACAGATATTTCGTCAAAGAGGTTATATTTACCCTATATTTTCAATAGTCAATTTCAATCCATGAATTCACAATTGAATATTCGTGACGTCATGATTTATAAAAAAAAACATGTTTTAAATGAGGTCCTTCTTTTAAACATGTTTGTTTTTAATTGATTTTTGTTTTAAATGCAACTCTAGTCTAAAGGGTGTGTGGTACTATCACTCTCGCAGAAATAAGCTCCAATGAGACACATTGAATCTCCAGTCTGATAGCCTTTTCTACACTTAACGCAAATTGCTGTTTCTTTTTGACTAAGCACTATCTAAAAAACAAGCAAGGTAAATGAGACGGACCATAGTAAATAAATAATAACATAATGAAGTTATAACGAACAACGACAGCTCAACTGCCCCCCCCCCCCAACTTCCCCCTGTCCTCCTCACTCTTACTCCCTGAAACAGATATATAATCATATTTTTGTTTTCATTTACTCCTTTTGCATCTATATCCTGCTTTCCCGTTGATAATTCATTAGTTTCTAGCCTTTTGTTTATATTTTTAAGTTAATCTTTCCCCAATTTCAATTTTTACCCCTTGACACGTTTTTAGTCATAACTTCTTTTTCCTAAGGTAAAAAAAGTGACAAAACCTATCATTAAAAAGCTGGTAAAATTATCTTTCCAACGGTATATAATACGTCTTTATAAGAATTTTTTCTAGGTTGACCCATTTTTAGACCAAATTCTGCAGGACTACTGTGGGACTCAAATTACAAAGGACACTACTAAATTAAAATCAAAAGTTAACACGCACTAAACCGCGCGGAACGCGAAGAAAATTTCAAGAATTGCTCAAACCTCTCATTAATATGGGAGTCAATTCGCAAGTTCAATTTGCATATTAACGGCAGCCAACACATCCTAATTGAATTAAGTGTCGACGGCCGCATACTTTTTCTTCTAATGCCGGAGATTGGCCACCCCTGGAATAAAGTATCGATATTGGGGTTAGGTAGACACGTCAGCGCTACTAGCTGGAAATTTATCTCCTCGTACAGCATGGTCTTTTGGGGAGCCTGAAATCGTTTTCAAGCGCCCCAGTCTCGGCAATGGTGGGCCATTGCACGTCAAGGCATTATGCCCATTCATATCAGCAAATTCTTCCTCCGTGGAATGATATTACCATGCCGAAACCGTATCAGATAACGAGGAATAGTGATATTGGGAATAGTAGAATGGCTTACGTTGAACACCAACAACAATATGTTCAAACTGAAATCAATTCCAGCATTTCAAAATGCTTTAGTAAGCGTTATACCGAAATTTCTCCAAATCGGGTCGCGGGCCGCAAAATATGACCTCGCGGGCGGCGCGTTGGTGACCCCTGAATTAAACTATGCAGTATGCATATTGCACATTTACAAGTCACAGTGAGCGATAATCCGGGAATACTAGATAAGAGTATCGATCAGACATCAAGAATGAATTTACGAAACAGATGATTACAAATTGAAAATCGCGTATCATATCAGTAATTTGTCTCCAACATAAATACCCCGGGGTCCTGACATCGCATTGAGTCGTTCGCACAATTGTTCGCTGAGTGTAACAGCGTTTGGGCTTACTTTTCTGCCATCCCCTATTCACGCTCGAAAATCCTTACTGGAGTAAATGACGATCATGCGCAGTAAGGAATTCCTATTCGCATGCATAATTGCATATTCACTAACACTGTCCAATTTCGCGGCCCGATTAACGAACTATCACGAAAGAACAAGTATTTGCTCATCAGATTCATAGCAATAATGAGATGGAATTTCTCGGGTCGTGCTCGTCATATCGACATGTGCATTGTGCAACGAAATCACGTTTTTATCCTCTCTCCCATTTCGCGTAATACATAGTGATCATTATTTTCGAAACGTACAATTGGCCAAGAAGGTTGTGCTGATGATGAAATTGCGCGTATGCCGAATACCCACAATATTAAGAGGCATATCTAGCATACCGAGGTTTGGCATTCATGTATGAAAATTGAACATTGAACATATGACTGCTCTGCTGTTAAATCCCCAGAAACGTGATTAATCGGATAAGGTAGCACCAAAGAGGAAAAGATTCTTAATATCGCGAAGGCCTGCCGTTTAATTATGTTGTTGTTGCATATATAATATCATCTTATGAAATACGTCGGAGCCGGAGCTACCCCTCAAATAACTGGCTCCAGCTCCGGCTCCGGCTCCAGCTCCGGTAAAAATGCACGGCTCCGGGGCTCCGGCTCTGGGCTCCGGCTCCGGCTCCAAAGCCCTGGTACAAACTGGTGCTCGTTTGCCAGTTCACGTCTTACTGCCTTCCAGAACTAACCACTGCATAGAGGGGCTTCAGCTTTCCCGTGGGCATTCCGTCGCTTCGGTGGCCGGCCATGATGAAATCAGCTCATGGCCAGTTCGTGATAGTCGCACATCCATCTCTTCATTTTTATCTTCACCATCCCTATTACTGTGTTAAACACACGTGTAGGGTTAAAATAGTAGAGTAATTCTTCAAGGACCGAAATACTATAATTTTCACCCGATAAAAGTACTCCACAAAACAGTGGGAAATTAGTAGAAAAAAGCTTTTAGCTAGACAGAAACACTTTTCTGTACAATTCTGTTCTACAAGACGGACGCCATTGTACAGAGATCAGAGCGACTGTAAGGCTGGCATGGCTTTACATGAGTTCATTGTCGATTGATAATGTTTCACCATAATAAGTATAGGGCCAGTTTCTGTTGCACTAAAATCGTGAGAAAGTTGCATCTAATTTTAATAAAAGTTGCAGTAAAAAGTTTCATTTATTCACAAGTTTCTCAGAATAATTCGGTAATGAGATACCTAAAAGGTTCCGTTGTATCACCTAACAGGTCCAATACTAAACTATTAATGTGCCCCTAACGGCGGACTAGTACATTTTAATTCTAAGAAATCAATGATCAAAATACTACTTGGAGTGAAAATGACACGCCGGCCGCACAAAAATATCAGGCGGTGCGAATCGCTGCCTTAACCTGTCATCTTAACAAAAATCATTCCTCCAGGCAGCTTAAAACATCGCACTACATGAATTCGGAGTGTTTAGGAAGCTGCCGAAAGCTGTAAAAAAGTTGCGAAAGCTGCAAAAACTTGCCCTTATAAATCAGTCATCTTGTGTTAAAACGAACCTAGCACTGCTTATTGTGTCATAACGTAACCATAAAAGTTGCGTCCCTGTGTCCGAAGCATTTTTACGTGCAATTTTTACTTTTGTTACGTTCCCGAGCATTCTGGCCTAATATAGCGGTTGTCCTGGTTATCCGGTGTCCAAATTAAGCGGAGTCGACTGCATCACGAAGTTACTATGTGTAAAATCATAATTCGGGTAAATAGGCTTACTATTGGACTATCTGTCAACTCCCAGGTCTATTCGGATCGCCAAGTTTTCAATGCATCGAATGCTTTAGTCCAGTGGTTCTCAACCGGGGATCCGCGGACCCCTAGGGGTCTGCGAAGCAATTTCAGGGGGTCCACGAGACCTCGAATTGATTGTTAAACTAAATTTTATTTTTTTGATTTAAAGTTGTCAGTTGCATCATATTAGTGTACAGTTGTTTGAATTAAAATTTCTGAAGTATTTTCCCTAATTTGTCCCAATGAATGGATGGGAACTTCACCACGAAATCCACTTTATCCTGTGATATACATAACCACTATCTCAGAAAAACTTCAAGATGAGATGCGAGTCATAGTGCCGAGGCTGGACGTGATATGTTATTAAAAGATGTTTCTTCATTTTGGTGCCAAAAATGTTGAAATCACAACGAAAGTTTCGCTGGAAGCGTTACGCGTTAATAGGCCTATTAGGCTACATTATAGCCTCCATCTATCTTTGTGGAGATGGATTTTCGGCACTCCTTCATATCAAACCTAAGGCGCGGATTTTCAAGACACGACCGCATAGGTCAGGAATTACAGCTGCAAAATTAGGTTTCAAATAATAAAAGTCCACGCGATTTCTACATAAATAGGCCTAGTATGATGTTATTTTCAAGAACAGTGATTTTGTTGCTGTTAATCACAAGCCTATAATTTATATTTGCACAAAACCGATGACGGTTGCACCAATTGAGCTAAATTTGAACGAAAGCTGGAAGGGTACCGCGTGGGTCCATGACGGGTCCTCGAAGACAAAAAGGTTGGGAGCCACTGCTCTAATCATTTATTCCCTGTAATTTTGGATAAGTAATTTGATGAGCTGCTTCTCCCATGAACAACTCCGCAGCTCCGCGACGTTTCCCAATACATATAAGTGGCTGCAGCGAATTGCAAATAAGGCTAATGACATCACTGTTGGATGATAATTCTATTTCCTCTTTATTTTTCGCTGGGGCCTATGCGTGCAACGTAGTTGGGTAATTTGGAAAGCTATAGTTCGAAGATAAGCGATTTATTTCGTAGACGTGTGAGAAAGAATAATTATGTTGTCATGCTTGGTGAATTGAAATCAAGTGCAGTTTCCTGACGACCGTTCACATTGGTTTACTAATGACAGATGTTGTAGATTGCAGTATGTTGGATTTACTAAACCAGATAAGGAATAAGTTGTTTGCTGATAACATTGTTGGCCGACTTAGGATTACATGTGTATCCGTTACCCAGCAGTAGGGCATGGTAACGTTGGGATACTCCGATTTATTTTTGAAGGTTTTCGAAACAACATAGCTTAGATTAATTATTCCCTATATAGATACATAGCCTACAATTTGGACCTTACCGAAGTTATGGAATATTTCTTTCGTAAGGGCCGTACATGAATTTGGCAGATGACAACGTAGTTAGGGAAGTCCAGCAAGCCCGATTTCTCGTTGCTAGACATAAAAACACTTATCAGATAGGTGGGTCAATTGAGTATGTTAGTCCAGGGTGGTCCAAGACCACAAGCAATAGGGTCGTGTTGAGGGATGAGTCACGCAAGAGACCATGACGCACCCAGAAGCAATATATATATAATGAGTCATGCTATTGTTCCAACAGCGGAAAGCAAGGAAGTTTCACAATTAGTTTGTACAGTCAGTTGAGACTGCGTCCCATAGCGTTGACCACCCATCACAATGCCCTTATAGCAATCGATCTTTATACACTTTACCACACTATATTTATTTTAAGATAGTTGGATTGTTAACATTTAGGGGTTATTCTTTTGATTCGAAAGGCATGGCAAGTGCGGGACCATCGACTCACGAAAGATCACCTGGTAAGTGCGGAAGTATATGTTTTCATAATGGTACCACCGAATATTGAAGGTGTTGGTATAGGTTTTTAAGAATAGAGCGAACTAAAATGTCAGGTTCGTGCTCAACGTGGGAAACTTGATGATTTTAAGCTTCCCGCACGCAAAAGACCTGTTAATCTCCTTAAATACGATTCATTCCATTCCTATCGGTTAGCAGACTCCGGCATCAGTTTGATTCTCCATCTCCAGGTGATGTCCAGGACTTTCGCTGAAGTGGTAGCATCTGATACGCCTATTAAAATTCATTGTCGTAGTGTCGATAATATGTCCAAATATTAGTTACGATACAAGGCGGCTAACGCGAAAACTAGGTGACCGAAACTGGCGAAACAGCAGGCTGTGGAAAAGCTGTGTAGGAGTAAGTTGTGGTCGTGCGGAGCGAAATTACACACTCGCTCGCGGATGTGTGAAGCAAAATAGGTTAGTTTTGTATAAACATGGCTTGAAGAATTTCTATTTCCAACTCGCGTTAAAATTGATTGTGATCAGGTATGAATGGGGTTTTAACAGGGCATTTTAAACAAACCTCAGAGTCATATTCAGTCTCAAGACATTAAATTATAATCGAAGTGCGGCCTGTTCTACAGCCTTAGGCGTTTCATGCCAGCATGCTGGGTTTTTCTGATACTCTTTAAATCCCTAATCCAATCGAAGTTACATAATGGCATCCTTTGTTGGGGGGTTGCCAGTAAAACTGCACTCAAGCCACTGCAAAAACTACAGCATAAAGTACTCCGAATCATAGCTTGGGCCCGAAAGGGCCTGGTTGCCCATCCAACAAGTCGCTGCTGAAGAGATTCAGCGTCCTAAACATGGAAGATATGCGGAAACTAGAAATCGCCAAGTTTATGTATCAGTTCCATTGCGGTTGTTGCCCCGAATATTTCAATGATTTCTTTACCTCGGAATCAAAAGCGCACAAGTAGGCTACCACACACGCGCATCCACGTCGTCCAAATATCATATGATCGACCGAAAAGATCATCGCTCTATAAAATATGCCGGACCTGATGTGTGGAACAGTATCCCGCCGGCCATCCGACAATCGACGAGCATGTCCACATTCAAGTCGAAATACAAGCAATTACTATTAAATAAATACAGTCGATCCTCAAGATCTCGCTTCCCATGACATGACGCCAGTGGCGGCTCGTGACAATATCGGGTGGTGGGGCAAGGGCTGCGAGCGACTTTTATGAACATGACGTCACAATGGCGTTTTCCAACGTAAAAAAGTAACTTTATGATGGTCACATGAATTTCCCGACAACAGTGATTTTAACGTAGGTGCCGCGAGAGGTTTGCCGGTGAGCCGTGACTTGAAGTGTGGTAACAAATGTTTTATTCATTTATTTTTAATCAAAGGATTATTTTACAAAATGTACGTGAACTAAGAATCGTCCCTATGCCACGAATCAAGTATCAGGTCATCCTTAGTAGCATGCGTTTTGATTTCATGGTAGAGTTATAGATTACGCAAATCGATAGACCCTAAAATCCGACCGTCACCCCAAATTCGAAATCCGGATCCAGTCCGGCCAGGTAAAAAAACATTGAATTCCTGCTCCGGCTCCTGAACCGGACTGTGGCCATCTCTGGTTACGACCAGGTGATAATAGGCAACCAAAGCGGAGGCACCCGGCGTACGATTGGATCAATAGACTGGACAACTTCTAGACCTCTCATTTTCGCTCTAAAGGCAACTGCGTAAACTACGTACGGAATAAAGATTCAATACGATTCATGTTCGCAATTGACTTGACCTGGCTAATTCCAATGACTAGAACTCGAGAGATTGCGTAAGCCTAACTGGAAAGGTCAACGAGTTCGGACACATACGCAATTGTTATCTCATAGATTGGGCCTGTCATATTGAATCCAGAACATCAATTTGAATGGTCTTTGAAGAACTAAGGACAGCAGCCTCGGAACTTCGGTCTCGGAACAACGTAGGACATTTTGGCCTTGAAACTGGAGACTGTGACACAACACATACGGCTTACTGTCTATAAGTCTGCTGCGAAATCGCCGTTGGAAAATATATTAATATATAAATACATGAATAAAAGCCGTAACTTAGTATACTGTTACAAGAAATCATCGAGAAGTAGCATACGCAATCTCATAACCCATTCCGGTATGGTACACTGTCAAAATCAATGCAAACAGACGAACACCGAACTTTGAGTAAAATAGATCGAGGAATAGGCTGATCGAAGATCAGCTGTTAGCCGACATCGAAAATGAAATAGCTATCGCAATTGACAGGGGATTGTAAGCAAATGGTTTGAAGGCCGCAATTTCACAGTGAAATGGACATTGGCGAACATGAAATTATATGAATATTTGAATGCAAACCGAGAATCTTGGTTAGCTGTTTCATGCGATCATCGAGATATACCATTGGAAATATCATCACCGATCTCGTTATGGAACGCAGACTATAGATTAGCAGTTTAGCACAGACCGACACCGGCTTTTGCGTGAGATCCGCAATGACGTAGGCAGGCTAAGTATCAGATCAGCGCGCATCTCTACCATACTCGACCTCGAAAACGAAATAACTGCCTCAATCATTGAGTGTCAACTTTAAGACTTGGCACCGCGTTCGATACTAAAATCAAGACATACCGTGTGAAAGCTCATGACAGATCTAGGTATGGAACATCGTTAAAATCAATAGAGACCAATAACGGCTTTTGCGTAAATTTGTTGGCGATAAATGAAGAGTCAGCTCTTACTCGACTTTGGAAACGAAATTACCACCCACATAGTTCAGTGACAAACTTAAAACTTGTTACAGCGGTCGATACTAACACTTACCGTGCCAAATGTCATGACCGATCTCGGTATAGAACATCGTCAAAATCAATGGAGACCAATACCGGCTTTTGAGTAAAATCTGTTTGCTGTACTATGTACATGATAGATCAGCACACACTCAACTTCCGAAACGGAATTACTACCATTATCTTTAAGTAGCAAGCCTGAAACTTGGAGCAGTGTTAAATACTACCTTCACGACATATCATACCAAGTTTCAAGAATTATCATGGTGCGAAACACCGTCAAAATCGACCTATACCAGCAAAGGTCGACTCTACGCATATTACGGTAACCGAGTTCAGATATAGATACGATTGTTACATCACACCTTAAGGGCGAGTAGGCATATTTGCCCCGGTTGCTCGGCCATTTTACGAATAGGAGAAAGTAAATCACCGTTTCTTTATTGTGCGCGGCTTTGAGAGAATAGATAGTGAAAGCTTGTTATGAGCGCTACCGGGGCAAGCCCCGGCTAGGCATTCACAAAGCGAAAACACAGAAGAGAATTCGATTTTCGCAGAGACTTCGCTATGTATGGGCGTTTGCAAGCGAAAGCACATGAAGAACGCGGGTTTCGCTGTGATCTCGGTATATATTGATTGCTGTGCGTCTATAAATGGTTGAATTGTTATTGAACAGAATTTTAGGTGGGGCAATGCCCCAGTTGCCCTATAGGACGAGCCGCCACTGCATGACGCCCTATTCTTGTCGCATTCTTTTTCTATACTGCCTTCTTTACATTCATTCAGTGTGCATTAGGGCTCTTCAAAAATGACTTTTTTTCTCAAATCGTACTGGCTACTTGATAAAATTGTTAGGTTACCTAATTTAAGCCTACACACAAAATTTGGTCCAATTCCAGCCAGTAACCGCTTTGCTACAGGAGAAGAAAGTTTCTATTTATTATATAAAAATAAATTACAAAAAATTTGAAAATTTTCTGTTCACCCCATGAAAGTGTTGGGCGGTCTATAGAAACGATGCTCACCAAATTTGGTTCAATTCCAACCAGTGGAAGCGGAGTTATTGCCGTCGAAAAATTTTGATTTGAATAAAATAGTATTTACGGTGACTGATTCTTTGTTTATTTATTATTGTTGTGCTCACCGTAAATACTATTTTATTCAAATCAAAATTTTTCGACGGCAATAACTCCGCTTCCACTGGTTGGAATTGAACCAAATTTGGTGAGCATCGTTTCTACAGAGAGCCTAACACTTTCACGGGGTGAACAGAAAATTTCCAAATTTTTTATTATTTATTTTTATATAATAAATAGAAACTTTCTTCTCCTGTAGCAAAGCGGTTACTGGCTGGAATTGAACCAAATTTTGTATGTAGGCTTAAATTAGGTAACCTAACAATTTTATCAAGTAGCCAGTACGATTTGAGAAAAAAAGTCATTTTTGAAGAGCCCTAGTGTGCATGCCTCCACTTTACATCGCCTAGGCCCAGGTGGGTGTCTGATTCCATAGACAAATCCAAGTCGCTTCGACATCTTCCTGTCTATTCATTGTATCGCATTTTTTGGGTTGTATTGAACTGATAAAATTGCTAATAAACCAATGATGGTGATGATGATGATGATGATGGATGTTATTATTATTATTATTATTGGTTAAAAGATGAGTGACGCTTTTCGCCTGTAAGGCCAGGTGCGTCACGGACTAGAATGAGCGATTTACCAAAATATGGGCAATAACCGATTTACAAGTAAGTACCACAAGATATAACAAATTCTGCAACATGGGATAACATTTCGGGGATGATCAATAGATTTTCGAGTGTTGCAGTGATTTTCAGCTCGCGCGCCTTGTCGATTAAAAAGTTCCGATGAAAATCATATCGATTGCAGTGCAGCAAAAAATGCTCGACTGTTTCAGGTAATGTACAGTGGTCGCATAGGTCGGTGTCGCTACATCAAATTTTATATAAATGCGCTTTCAGGCGGCAATGGCCTGAACGAAGCCGAAATATTATTCGTTCGTAAAGCCTATGTCGATGCATCGATGGAAAGTGGCCATCAGTCAATGATCTATGGAAATTTCGATAATGACCTCCTCGCTCATTTCGTTGATATTCGGCGTTCCAGGTCGCTCTACAGTATTGACGTACTTTGGCTTTCGCCTCAACGTGGCTAATTTTGTCTGGAAGCGTCTGAGAAGGGGTATTTTCGATATTGGTCCTGGCAGCTTGCCAAGCCAATTTGTCAGCTAGCTCATTACCACCGATATCAGCATGCCCCGGTACCCAGGCCAGGACAACAATGGTGCCTTTCTGAACCATTTGATTCAGCAAGCGACCACATTCAAATATAACATTCTGCGTTTGCGGTGCCTGCAGGTTGGTCATAGCGGATAGCACGCTCAGACTGTCCGATAGAATCAGATATGTTTGTTGGTATGAGCCATTCTGGCAGATCCATTTTAGAGCGTGGAGAATGGCTTGTGCTTCTATGGAGAAGATTGACTTGAGAGTGGAACACGACTGGGAAAAGTTTATCATCAGCGACGGGATGGTAAAGGCAAAACCGGCTCCCTCTGCTGATTTGGAGCCGTCAGTGTATATTTCAGTGGCATCCCTATATCGTTCGAATATGAAGTCCAGGACTATGGGTTTATGTGACAGAGGTGCGATATCTTTTTTAATGATTTTTGCAAGGTCTAAATCAATATTAGGCGATTGAATCAGCCATGGAGGCAAATTTGGAAGACTTTTTCTTTCCAAGACAAGGTTATTCAGAGACTCGACATTGGTGGCGATGTTGAAGGTAATGAATTTTGGATTCATGAGGCTATATATCTCCTCCCAAGAGTCTTCAAGCACTCCTAATGTTGGGTGTTCGTGAGCCTGGTAACCTCTAAGGTGGCAGCGATAGTTAAGGCTAAGCTGTTTGTGCCGCAGATGGAGAGGAAGCTCGTCACATGATGCTTCCAGTGCACAAATGGGGGTGCTGCGCATTGCTCCGCAGCAGAGGCGGAGAGCTTGATTTCGTATGGTGCGTAACTTGTCCAGATACTTTTTTGGGGCGAAGTAATATGCTGGTAACCCATAGTCAATCAGTGAGCGTATCAGCGCCCTGAAAAGTTACAGCAATGGTTTTTTACTCGCTCCCCATGCGGTACCAGTCACGACTCTGATTAGATTCAGTCTGTTGGAGCACTTTTTGGAAATCGTATCGATGTGCTGCTTATAGTTAAGCAATTTGTCAAACGTGATACCCAAATATTTGTAGGTGTCGACAAATTTGAGTTCATGGTCACCAGTTTTCAATATGAGTGGAGGAATTTTCCTTTTCTTCGTGAACAGCATGCCTACGGTCTTTGCCTTGCTTATGGTAAACCCCCATCTGGAACACCAGTCGCTTATTACATCGAGTGATAATTGAATGGAAGACAAGAGGGGTTGGATAAGAAGACCGCTATCCCAAACAGCGCAGTCATCTGCGAACACCGCATGTTCAGACCGATGCCCTAACGAGCTCGGTAAATCATTGATCATTACCGCAAACAGCAAGGGGCTGAGAACGCTTCCCTGTGGTATACCGTTCTGCAGTACATATCTGTCGGAAAGAGTGTTTCCTACGGTCACCTTGAAAGTTCTGTCAGAAAGGAAATTTGTAATCCATCGGTGCATGTGTCCTCGTATACCGAGCTGGTATAGTTTGTACAGAAGTGCGTGGCGCCACACCATATCGTAGGCTCGACTTATGTCTAAGAAGACCGCTACCACCGATCGCTGATGATGGATATTCTTGTAAATGGTGTCGTGGAGACGCAATATGTGGTCCAGGGTGCTTCGACCACGCCGGAAGCCGGACTGTGAGGGATGTATCAGATTTTTTGACTCCAACTCCCATCTTAATCGATTGGTGACCATTACTTCCATGACTTTACAAATGTGACTCGTGAGGGATATAGGGCGGTACGATTCCGCAGAGGTAGGATCTTTACCCTTTTTGGCAATTGGGCAGACTATAGCATGTTTCCACGAGACTGGCAATTTCCCCGTCTCCCAGGATGCATTGTATAGTTTTAAAAGATCAGCACGACCAGAGGATGATAGATTTTTCAACATCGAATACCCTATGATGATGGATGTAAATTAGGGTTTGACGCGAAATAGGTTAATTTTGTATAAAGATGGCTTGAAGACTTTCTATTTCCAACTCGCGTTAAAATTGATTGTGATCAGGTATTAACGGGGTTTTAACAGGAAATTTTACAAACATCAGCTCAAAACACACATGTATAAAATATGCCCCTTTTTTAAAACTTGCTTTTTATTGTTTTGTTTTTTAGGCATGAAGTCACGAATTCCTAATTGTGACGTCGCAGTGAAATGGCATTGACAATTTAAAATACATGGTAACTGTGGCTCCTGCTATGAAAAAGGCTTCCGACCACTGTCATATAAACAGACCAAGAATATCCCTAACCGGAATACGTCACTAATATGCAGCATTTTACTGAGGGCGGTCATCATCATCACAACACCCATTCCGTACCAATGATCTACATCTACACATGTTATAAATAACTGTTGAACCGAGAACGAATTCGAGGGTTCCAGACACTATACATCTAATATCGTATACGTCGGCTATATTGGGTGAAAATCGTTCGTAGGAGCATATACTACATATATACTACATGTTGTTTGGATCACTTCTGATATCGTTATTGAGTAAATAAAACACCCTATATTTTAGGTTGCCAATGCAACGATTCTTATAGCATATATATGATCGGGTGCAGCAAATATCCTGACTCGGACACTGTTGGTGGCCCCATGCAACGTTATGATATGGGCGAGAGGCAATGGAAGGAGGTTGATCGCCCTCTACCGGGTGGAAAGAGGTGATAGCTTTTTCAGACTAGTGGAAACTCATGTTTGCAAATTATCCTTCTCTGCATACAGAAGTTCTACTTCCTTGCAGCTAAGTATGCCCCGGTTGTAATGTAATGCAATGCAATGTAAAAGTAGGCCAACTCTCGAATTATTACGTCGCTCGTCATCGCTCGCGATTTCAATACCTATATGCTGTTTAGTGCTGCAAATACATAACCTACATAATGATGGTAAGTATAGTGAAACCTGCATGAATTCTAGCTGTTTGCAAGACGACAGGCATTCGTTCATCGGTAGTTTGTGGGTCCGGTATTAGCGTATTACGGTCCTAAACTTTCATTAACAGTGTGCGGTTTTGGTAAGGTTTAATATAAGCTCAATATTCCTTGACATATCGACGCATTATGATGCTATCTGTCTCGTGAGATTCAAATATTGGGAGCAATCCTATATGGCTACTGTATCTCGATTTGAATTACGTGAGCTTCACTTCTTTCGATCGATGAACACATGAAAAACACAGCATCTCAAAATTGTAATATATCTTCGAAGGTGCTTCTCGGTGTTGCATAGCGCATATGGAAACGTCATATGCGTTTTGTGACAGGGTTGTTACCTGGTATAGATGTTCTCATTCGAAGTTATTTTCGTGTGTCTGGACTCGCCCTATAGGCCAGCGGTTCAGAACTCGTGGTGTCAGACGTACTCAATGCGAGATTGCTAATTATTTGAGAATGTTGCAATACTGGCGGTAGTCCTTGAATTCGTCCAAGCGTTATCTTCAGATATTTTATGCTTGTCACGCAACTTACGTATGATTTTTTACGGCGTTAAATTTATTGATGAGAAACGACGAAGATCTGTTACGGTCCTGTCTATAATAAAGTGTCATTGGACGCATTAACACGCGTTCGAGTAACAATTACCTCGTGTCTGGTCTATAGAGGCCATAGTTCAGTGGTTCTAGAACTGACGGGCGTGCCCCCCTTGGCGGGCGTGAGAGCATTCAAAGGGAAGCACGAAGCTGCGGACAATTGAAACATTTTTGTGCTCCTCGTGATTTACCTGCAATTTATGGTTATTGCTCGGTCCATAATCCGAATTTCATATTTGAGAATTATGTCATCAACTGTCATAACCTTCCACGCCATCAAACAATCCGTTGGGATTGCCAGCATTCTGTTTGCATTTTGTGATATGACGATGATTAAGGGTAGCGAAATTTTTCACTATCATAAAGGGGGGCGTGCCTAAAAAAGTTTTAAAACCACTGCTATTGATCGTAATGTGGTCAATTCGTGAACTAACACCAAATTTTCAAAAAAATATTAGCACGCCTCTATATTGGACATGATATTATCATACAAAAGCCATTCACTTCCCGAATTTATTATTCCCCGTGTTTCCAGATTTAATTTCGCAGTTACAACAGTCCGGAACACTATGTGGGTTTTAGGCGGCGCTACCCTACTCGAATATATCTCAAAGAGCGTGTTCGTGTATGACCCTGTACATAACGAGTGGGAATGGGAAAAGGTCATGATACACGGCAGGAAGGGATTGTGCGCCGCTTTTATAGAAAATCGTGTTTACGCCATTGGAGGACAATCTGACACGGCAGGTATGTTTGGTTTCGTAAAATGAACGATGGATGCGATGATTATATCCATGTCGAGCAACAGCTAACAAGTTGTAGGCCTACTGTATATTCTCGACATATGCAGGAAGTGTTATTTTCAAGTTACGTATATCTTGATTGATGAACGGGCAGCCAGCCAGCATTAGGCCACAGCGCTGGATCATTGGGCAATTTGCATCCAGTATTGATGTCTATGCATATAAACATCCGGGACCGTCATTTCCGCACCGGTCTGGGGGGGGGGCGAGCTCGAAGGGGGCCCAAAATTATTTCGTGAATTGACATATATTACAGAGAATTTTTTAGGAAATTCATGCTGTGCGCGCTTTAATATTGCCGATTATCTTGAATATTGGGTATTCTTCCCCCAACAAAAATGCGCATGAATCATGGAAATGGACAATTCGGCGTCGGTCATTACTGCGCCACGACGCACCAAGACATATGAAGTTATAGGCTATGTATCATGCGACTCCAAGAAGAGTGCCAGAACGATCAGCATCGAGAAGACCTGGGCCGAAAAGGAATGCCCTTGTGCCGACCGAAAACTTCGATAGATATACAATTATACATATATGTTTAATTATGCATAGGCGCCTAAATAGCTGGCGCCGAATATTCCTATCCTGGCGATCTGAACCCCACAGGTCAAATGCCATCTCGTGGAGAAAAATGATTTGCCAGTAAAGATATACCAATTTGAAATCGTGCGCGTATTTTAGTTTAGCACCTTTTGGCTATTTCCACGTCTTTTGACATAGCAGATATAGGAGGTCACGAAATAGCATCATGTAACGAAGTTAATATACCGCCCGAAGATGTTTACTTATTATTTAGCGGTCGTACCTTTTCCAACACACGTCATTCCGCTCTACCGGTAAATCTGATTACGTGAGCAGAGAGAGGATAGAAAAAATTGATAGCAATATATATGCAATTCCCGATCATATTGACCGATTCCAACAGCAATTATGTAAATTTTTCCCGCTTTGCGCGTTTAGGCAAGACAAGGTTACTCACTAAACAATATTTCAAATGTAGCTGATAATAGCGGCAAAAAGTGAAAGGCCTGAGGGGGGTTAGGTTTATCACCCTATTGGGGGCCCGAGACCAACGTTTTGGGGGGAGCCTGACGAAGTGCTGTTACGGTCCTGTACAATATTCCAACCGGTTAAAATGTTTTGGTGAAACCAGAGGTGTCAGTAACTAAGTACACTTACATTATTTCGGAGTGCTCATGTAGATTTTGCCCACCCACACTGCTTGTGACTATATACCCCTTTCTCCGCGTGTTGGTGAGACCTGATCTATCTGATCTATCGCTATGTGGTAACATAACCTAATATGTTGCTAGAAACGCTAATGCCATATAGTTTCATATTATATCCACCATATCCATCATATTCAGGACATGTTGGTGGTTTTGACGCCTCCCTAAAGCGTTCGCGAATTCGTACAGCTGTTCTTGCATATCATGTTGTTTGCTGTCATAGATACAATGTTTTGTTTCAAATTTCAGATGGAAACACAGTCGAGGTATACTACAAAGGAAAGTGGGTGCCAAGTAGTCCTATGAGACATCGCAGACATTCCTTTGCGACTGCTGTAGCTGAATATCAAATCTATGCCGCTGGAGGGATTTGGAATGGTGAAGAGTTGATGTCGGTGGAATATTACAGCCCGCTAACCTTTTTGTGGACGGTTTTGTCGCTTGGAATGCCGGAACCACGTGCCTACTTCCAGCTAGCAGTTATCGGGGACAAGATGTATGCCGTTGGTGGTGATGCAGATCAATCCATCAAATCCATTGATTCAATGTATACAGATGGCCAATGGTCGACTGGCCCAGTCCATATATCGCGCTATCTTAGAAACGTTGTCAGCGTCGCGTTGAATAAAGATATCTACGTGGTCGGGTGGATTTTTGGTTACCACGACGAGGGCCAACTCAGGATATTACAACTTGGAGATGTTAGTACTTCATTGGTTACGAACTTGCCGCGGGAAATTCGTTTCAACGGAGCACGACTTGCTGTCTTGAAAACGCAACCATTTGAAGCAGAGTGAGCGCGTGGCGGTTGATAGTTCGTTTCATCGTCATGGATGTCAGGACAAAACGTTTCCGATTACTAATCTTAGTCCAGGTCTGAATACTATTGCACGATATGGACACATGATTATATTCGTACCAAATTTGTATCTGTGTATCTGTTCGTATTAGTAACTCTGCAATACAATATCATACACCGTGTATCGTACACCCTATCGTATGTACCAAAATTTTTAAAGGTTGTACCGCTCAGATGGGATGTACAGGGTTGCACCAGATCCGCATTGCAATGGACCGATAACTAGCTATCACATTCCTTTTGCGATGTCATAAGCAAATGCTTCTCTTCGTCATTTAAACGTTGATACTGGCCTAATTGGTTCATAGAACAGGATGCAGTTGACATGTGTTAAGCTTATGTCGGTCTATAACAGGAGGGGGGCAATTATTTTTCTCCGCGGGCCAAATCAGAAGTAGAAAATACGTTGGCGGGCCAAGTGAAATTTTTTAGCTATATTCTCCAGCGCATTATAATTTTATTTCTAAATTACATTGGTAATAAATGCTGCTCAGTGAATATGCTGATGTTAGGTAATGAGAAAGGGACAGTTGCTACAAAATATCTATTTGCAGTCCTGATTTGAAACGATGTTAAACATGATACATTTCTACTATTAAGACACTAATAAGTGATTCTAAAACTTTTTCAGACCCGTCCCCCTAATCGTGATATCACAAAATGTTACTAAAGAGAGAAATCGGAATGCTAGCAATCTCAATAGACAGTTTGATATCATGGAAGGTTTATTGGTGTTGCTGAGTTGAGAGAATTCTCCAATATCAAAGTCGGACAATACACAGAGCAATAACCATGAGCTGGGGGTGAATCGCACGGAGTGCGAATTTTTTTCTATTTCAGTACTTCTTCGCGCCCCCTTCAGATGCTTTCACGCCCCCTATTTAAGAAGCACCGCACTAAAATGTATTCGCGAGGGTACAATGTTTATTGTCGTTGCTCGCTGCCTTCTCAGAGCAGTGTACAGCTTTGTGAAATAGCCTTGATGTTTAGCGAAGCTTGCAGCTCTTCTGAAATTCACCCTCCCTTGACCGGGTGTCTGTCTTCGTGTTTTTGTCATAAGACCAACTTTAATTAAATCCTTAATCTCGGCTACTTGCTCGGCACAAACTAAAATGACGGGTTTACCCCTGACTCCAGTATACATACATTTAGTGCTCTAAACCAGAGGTTCCCAACCTCTATTGATGACGGAGCCGCATTTCGAACTTCAGAGTATACGCATATGGAGCCGCTTGAAAATGCTCAGGTTGGTTGAGATGTGGTACCGATGGATCACTGGGACCGAAAATACTTGAAAAATTCTCAATGATAATTCCATGATTACACTCCATGAATTTGTCTACAATTACATGCTGGCAGGATCTTTCCTCACATGCAAAAAAATTCGACCTGCGTGAGATATGGGGTCTGTGACGAATGATTTACGTTTTAGGGGGTGTAAAGTAAATTTGGATCGACATTTTAATTTTTCTATATCACCTTTCAGACTAACAAACCCGTCATAATTTTTGATGTGAAGTATAAGGCTTGTATCAGGGTATATAATGGCACATATATTTTGAATCAATACCATCATCGAGTGGACTATTTTTAATTCAATTTCCATATTTATGGGGTGGGGGACCTATGGCACCATAGCCAAATCAAGCAAAATAGATGGATCAACTAATCACTTAACAACAGAAACTCGCCTACATATATATAGGCTGTAAATCATAGTTACCTTTGGTGTTTTATCGCTATTACGAGGTATTTGAAGGTCAAAATGTCGATTTGCGGGTAATATGTATGTGGCAATAATTTTGTAAATTTAGGCGTAAATCAAAACATGATTTTATGCCAACATTTGAGTTGATATAATCTATTTTATTTTTGAAGGTCGAGACAAAACATTCTTAATTGGCTGGCTGTAGCTTAGCTTGTAGTACACAACAAAACAAGTTAACAAATTTGAGTTTTCGAGCGTATGTCTCATAGGTCCCATGGTCGTGTGCCTTCGGACCCACCGGGTGGGGACCGATGACACGTTCGATCAACAAATTTTAAACGTTTATAAATATTTTTTTAAAAGGCGGATATTCATGTATATGTCCGCGATAGGTAGAGGTTGTATCGAAGTTTTGAGACAGCAAAATATCTGCTATTCTAGGCTGAAGATTTGAGGGCCAGGGATCATTTTGTAATTTTTGATCCATCGGTACCACATCTCCCCTACTTATAACGACCATTTTAAAGCATGTGTACAATGTACAGTACATATACACATTGATACTCTATATCGGTAATTTAGGATTGATAGACACGGCTTGGTGAGTGCAATTATATTTAGAGAAAACTGCAAATGCGTAAAATACCTGCTTATAGGCCTATGCCTTAACGATCTAGACTAGGCCTGAAGTCATCAGTCCAAGAACAGGAAAGCGTGTCAAAGCCTAAATGGTGTAGTTCGCATTACAAACAGACTATTGCAATGGTCAGCAGATAAACAGCCCAGTGACTTGATAACACTGGTCTACACGATTTTTGCGCCAGGACTCCTTTGGGTCAATTATACCTAATTAGGGGGCGCTGAATTCGAATCTGACGTTATTTTTGCTCCGTCACGTCACGTTTGTGAGATATGATATATGTTGAATATTTTTACTTTTTCGAGGTACCCGGGTAGATTTTGGCTACTTGTAGTACTTACTGAAGTGGTAATGTTTTACAAGTACTTCAACATCTACCTGAACAGTATTCCGGATGAACTAATTACTTTTGCAGTTTGGTGGAAGAATGTATTTCAGGGATAATATTGCACCACTATCATGAGTTGAATTGTTATAAGAATCGCGTAAGACAGCCTCTGAATCACGATAACTGAATATATTTTTTCGAATATTCTCCCCTTGGGTGTTGTCATTATAGTCATTCTGCGTTATATGCCGCGATACATCTTGCGATTTCGTATGTAACCTCCTCCGTCTAACTGCTGAAAGTATGCGACCACCCTCCCCCCGACCAAATATACTTAGATATATACTGACTTTTAGTAATTCTTAGTCCTTTCATTTCATCTTCCACTTGAAGTAGTTTTGACATGTCTTAGAAATGACTACACCTACTTGTAATTGAGTAGCAATGTAAAGCGTTACTTGTGCTACTTGAGTAACAACGCTGATCACTTCGACCGACTCTAGTTCATAGTAAAATATTACGGCAAATCAGAAACCAACAAAAATGTGAGGATTTTCGTATTTAGAACTGGCGTTTAATCATGCTATACAGCAGAGGTCTCAAACTCTAATGCGCTTGCGTGCCAGTTTTCCAGTTTTGACGACGCCGCGGGCCGCAGCATTTATGTCTTTCCAAGTAGGCCTTATTTGGCGGGAATGAATTCTCCTATTTAAAGTGGACTGACAGCAGACTGACAGTAAACACACATCGTCAAAATGTGATTTACTCTTGTATCAATTTAGGCCTGGCACGAAAAGAATCATCACATATATAACTATTTGAATGGAATTGTTGTTGTACGTGATATATATTACCTATAAGATATAGAAACCATATGGGCGGACAAATGTATGATGCCATCATAAAAGCTATCGGGTTATAATTTCCAGCTACTGTGAACATTTTGAATCTAACAGATTGATAATAGAGACTGATCTGATATCAGAACATTTTTAAGTTGAGCATTGTAATTCCAACCCAGGATTCGGGTATCTCATGGCCAAATATCTTCAAATACAGGGGCAGAAAAAATATAAATAAAATATAAATATATTATTGAATGTGTCCTAGTGATTGAAATGTCGGAACGTCGAAGGGCCCATGCTGTTACATCGTTGGAGCGTACCACAATGGTACTCGGTACCTTTAAGTGGCCTTAATAACATGGTTTAGCGACCAAAGATGTAACTTACAGATTGCCTATGGTTGCCATAACTACTTGCTTAATTAGCGAAATACCAAGCTGCGACCTTCTGGTCTATTACCATTCCCCTGATAAGCGATTAGTTTGTTGCGTCCATGGTTCTATCAAATTTACGGCATTCCGAGTCACTCCAAGTCCACTCGAGTCAATTTCATTTTGCCATCGAGTTAGACTGAGTCTGAGTAATTCTAAGAAAGGTCGCGTCCAATTCCAACTCACAAATTTCAGCACGAATCGTCTAAGGGTCAGGTTTTGTCATCATGAATTGGAAATGTGGCGAAATAGTGAATCTTCCACTGCATGGTAGCGTTTGCAATAAATGTGATTGTGAAGTTTGATGAATAGTTTAAGGCTTTCGGAGCAATTTCAGATGGCATTTGCACTTTATAACCTGAAAAAATATATGTGACACTTATATATTGTCAAATTAATAAAAATCTAAAATGTCGTCGCGGGCCGCTCGGAAGTCTCGAAATTACAAAAATGTCACGAAATTAACTAATGCTAATCTCTGGCTCTGCTCCAGCATAGAACACGTGGTATTTGGTGTAGGTCACAGAATTTCCTATGTCGAGAGGGATAGACTGTCCTGGAACCGATGCATATTTATTTCTATTGTCAAGTAACACGTAGGCCTACTTCAGGTTTCTATTCGTGTTGAGCTGTTAGTAAGCAGTCTCCATTCATCTAGCTGTCTATTGTCTATAATAGACAATGCAAAAGAACAGTGGCGGCTCGTGCTATAGGGCAACTGGGGCATTGCCCCACCTATAATTCGGTTCAATAACAATTATTTATAATTTATAGACGCACAACAATCAATAAATACCGAAATCACAGCGAAAATCGCATTCTTCTTTTTTTTTCGCTTGTAAATGCCCATATATAACGAAGTCTCTTCGAAAATCGAATTCTCTTCCGTGTTTTCGCTTTGCGAATGCCTAGCCGGGGCATGCCCCGGTAGCGCTCAAAACAAGCTTTCACTGTCTATTCTCTCAAAGCCGCATATAATAAAGAAACGGTGATTTACTCTCTCCTATTCATAAAATTGCTGAGCAGGCGGGGCAACATAGCATGGTTGCCCTTAAGGTGTGGTGTAACAATCGTATCTATATCTGAACTCGGTTACCGTCATATGCGTTTAGTCGATCTTTGCTGGTATAGGTCCATTTTGACGGTGTTTCACACCATGATAATTCTTGAAACTAGGTGTGTTATGTCGTGAAGGTGGTAATTAACACTGCTCCAAGTTTCAGGGTTGGTACTTAAAGATTAGGGTAGTAATTCCGTTTCCGAAATTGAGTGTGTGCTGATCCGTCATGTATCGCACACAGATTTTACTCAAAAGCCGGTATTGGTCTCCATTGGTTTAAACCAGTGATTCCCAACCGCGGCCCCCAGCTAGCCTTCTTGCGGCCCCCACGAAAATATTGAGAAATCGATTTATGAAAAAAAAAATTAATAAATACTCTGGCTTGGCTTTGAGTCTGGAGTTTTCAATTAGGATTGCAGGAAAGTTGTGAGTAGACTGGTAAGATTACGTCACTGTTGTTTCAATGCAATGTGCGCTAACTTTCCAGTTGAACGAGCAGTACCTACAGATACTGGTATGGATATAGGTATTGACAGGACCGTAACTGCCGCACCCCAAGCTCCCCAATTGGGGGGAGCGAGCTCGAAGGGGGCCCAAAATTATTTAGTGAATCAGCATAAATGACAGAGTATT
Organism: Botryllus schlosseri; assembly: GCF_051294905.1. NCBI lineage: Eukaryota > Metazoa > Chordata > Ascidiacea > Stolidobranchia > Styelidae > Botryllus > Botryllus schlosseri. Next base: position 16,265,004 of record NC_137245.1, on the reverse strand, counting down.
TTATGAACTTTTATGCAACTTTTTCAAATTTTTTTCGCGCTGGGCGCGATTTCAAGTTTCCTAGTGCCTTAATTATTGGGTACTCTTCCACCAAGATAGAATACGCAAAATTTATACAAGTGGGCATATCGGCGTTGGCCATTACCGCCATTACGCAATTTGAAATCGTGTGCATCTTTTAGTTTAGTACGTTTGGGCGATTCTATATTTTTTGATATAGTAGACTTGAGGTCATGAAATAACATCATGTAACGAAGTCGTACCAACGGGTCCGCCAGTCCGAATATGTTTAATTATTATTTACGGGCCCTACAGTTTCCAAGACACCGCACTCAAATCGGTAAATGTGATTACGTGAGCAGAGAGGACAAGTAATTGATAGCAATATATATGCAATTCCCGATCTTATTGACCTATTTTATTTTGAATTATCGAACATTTTCGCTCTCCACGCTGGCTCACTAAAATGTGATCCTGATTTCGTGACAGAAACGAACAACGGGGCGGAGGATCGGTTTATCAATCTATGGGAGCTCAAGAACTAAGTCTTTTGGGGGCCTGACGAAGTGCTGTTTCGTTCCTGCCAACGGGTATACGTCCGAAGATGTTTAATTATGATTGAGTGTTCCTACCTTTTCAAACACAACTGACTCGGCTCAACCTGTCAATCTGATTACGTGAGCAGAGAGAGGATAAAAGTTGATACCAATATATATGCAATTCCCGATTATATTGACCGATTCAATACTGAATTATAAAAAATTTTCGCGCTTGGCGCGATCAGTCGAGCGAAGCTGCCTTAAAGTGACACCCGATTAAGATGATAAATAGCAACATAATTGGTAGTCCTATAGCTCGCGACCCAAGCGTCCGAATAATTTGATATGTCGGTGTTTATAGAAAGCAAGTGTCGCACTGATTCCAAAAATACGAATTGAAATCTCGCCTGGGCAATAAAACTACTCCGAAATAGGCAGCAAAGGTTGATTCTTCAGAACAACGGGAGCGCGGCAACACAATGGCCAATGGCGTCAAGCAAATGATCGGAATACTGCCAATTTTCATATTTTGGTGACTGTTTGGGGTTCCTCTCATTGCCCTTGTATTCGTGCGGCCCCAACCGTGCTCTGAAATTATAAATTTGGCCCTGCCACCGAAAAAGGTTGGGAACCACTGGTTTAAACGATGCTCCTTACCTAGATCTGTCATGAGCTTTTGCACGGTGTGTCTTGATTTTAGTATCGAACGCTGTGCCAGGTCTCAAGGTTGACACTCAATGATTAGGGCAGTAATTTCGTTATCGAGGTCGAGTATGGTATAGAGATGTGCGCCGATCTGACACTATAGCCTACCTAACGCATTGCGGATTTCACGCAAAAGCCGGTGTGTCTGTGCTAACGTTAACTGTGTTCCATACTGAGATAGGTGATGAGACGATGATATCATGAAACAATTAACTAACATTCTCGTTTTGCATTCAAATATTTACTTTTACTTTATATTCTCTAATGTCAATTTCACCGTGAAATTGTGGCCTTCAAGCCATTTGCTTACAACCCCCTGTCAAGCGCGGAAGCTATTTCGTTTTCGATGACGGCTAACAGCTGATCACTTGATCAGCCTATTCCTCAGTAAATTTTACGCAAAATTCTGTGTTGGTCTGTTCCGAACAGGCTGTTCGTATTAATTTTGACAGTAGCCTACCATACCGAAAATGGTCATGAGGCTACTTCTCGATGATGTCATGTAACAGTGTACTAAGTTAACAGCTTTCATTCACGTATTTATTCGGTGATATATTTTCCACTGCCGATTTAGCAGCAGACTGCTAGAGTCCAGTGTTTCTCAATCCTGAGTCCGCGAAAGGTCCTGGGTGAGTCCGCGAGCACAGGAATTTTAAGTAACTTAATCACACACACGTTGACAGATTGTGAAACCTGTATTTCCTCGTGTTTTTCAATGGAAAGACGCCAGTCTCATAGTTAATTTATTACTTTAGGTAATTTTATATCGATAAAACCTTAAGAAACGATCATGGATCCTAATTTAGGGGTGTACGGACTTGGTTTTAGATTGAGAAGTCGAAAATCCACGGAAACGTCAAAATTTTCAATGTTTTCTTCCACTTCCGATATGATTTCGGAACATGTAATTGACAGACCTACGGGGCTCGTTCACTTTCGGACCAAAGTCATTGCAGCCTTACGGAGAAAATAGCTTTTTGGTCCGAAAGTGAATGAGCCCCTCCTGGTCCGGTTTCGTCAAATTCCGATTAGAGATTAGGCTGCATGATTCGCAAAATACCTATCTTGAAATGTTAGTAACCTTAATAGCTGTCATAAAAATGCATAGATACCTCAAATATGTGACTGGCGGCACTCAACTTGAATAGTGCTTTCAGAACTACATTCATTGCAGTAGAATTTATTACCTCGGTGACTTTTCGGGGAATTAAGGGCACCATAAAAAGGATAAAGAGTTTGTATACAATCTTTAAATATTCCATTAATAGATTCCGCTGATTGTCTGTGTAACGTCTTCTGAGTATTGTATAATTTGATTCTCTATTATCCCTTTATTATGACTACCGGAGTACCGGTACAGTTGACTTTGGCCAGCTACTGTTACTTTTTATGATTGCATTGTTACGTCATATTTTGCCAATTTGGATTTCGTTTGAATCTCTTTCTATATGCTTCTTATTGTGCCGTTACCTCTTGTTGATAAGGGGCATACGAAATTCCTGCAAGTTAATAAATTATACTGCAGTGAATGTAGTTTTGAAAGCAATATTAGAGATACCTCAATAAGCGATGTTTGGCCACGTATATTTCAAACGCAAGAACAAGGAAATAGCACCACTACAAATTGATCAGCATTCCAAGCATTATTGGTTCTCCTGAGATTTTCTGTGTCTTGGGCAAACCAGTTGGTTACAAGTATCACAGGCAAAACGGGTATGCTTTGCACATCTGTCGCATCATCCTGGTTTGATACCAATCACGCCAGGTATAAAACCCCTATTATCGCCAACTGCAATTTTTCAAAATGCCCTACATTTATGTTCGGCAAATTGTCATAAGCAATTCTATCACGGTCATAAACTATACAATTTTGGTCGGATTGACTTGAATTTAGTACGAATGGACTCGGAATTTAATGCTGCGTATTCACTATTCACAATTCACATATGGGGTAAGGGTCAATCTTGATTTCATATGTTCATTGCATCATAAAAACCAAATCCGTGCAATTGCGGTGTTGGCTACTTCTGTATAACTTGATAATGGGGTAATATCAGTAGCAAGTACAGAAGCCCGTTTTACACTTTGCTCAATATCGACTTTGCAATACTCAGACGCTGAATATACTCTTCGGTCTGGCCATTTCACGTCATGAGGTTCCCGTTCGCATTCACACAGAACCTTTTGAAAAGTTTCGCGTTCACACGAACATGAACCGTTAAAAGGCTCACACCATCCCTACTAATTAGGACGTGCATGATGCCCAAGAGTTGAATTTGTATCATCATGGCTATAAGAATCTGGTCAGGAATGAACCTGCGTTAATGACAAGTCTTACGAGAATGTAATTATTATACGTCGAGGTCAGTCAGCCCAGCTGACAGTAACCGCTTCAAAGTGTTGCCAACATTTACTGCTTCTGACAATGTTGACGAGTAAAAAAGCTCCATATATTGTAGATTGCGAATGCGGCGAATCTTATGACATATATACGATCGGGTGCAGCAAATTTCCGGTCTCGTACAATGTGCCCAGCATACAACGTTTTGATATGGTCGAGAAATGTTGGACGAAAATTTATAAACGTATACCGGGAGAACAAAGGTGATGGTCTTTTTCAGACCAGTGAAAACTTAAGTCCCAATTATACATCTTCTAGTCTATACATCTCTTGTAGACATTTAAGAAAATGTCCGTGATAGTAATACAGTGTGTATCTTTGCATTGGCACGTTGCTGGTCATCGCTCTTTATTTCGTAATCTATTGCTAAATTTATGTCCGTGGAATCATGACGTAAACGGAGTTTACGTAGAACTGTTAGGGCATCTATATCTGTGTATATCAACATTTCATCAACTGTACAATACTTACCCTTATTATTTAGCTTCAGCATTTCTTGGAATATTTTTCTACGTATCGAAAATCAGAATGGGGTCGCATAGAAATGCTGAGATAATTTTCCTTTTAATCGGAATCGCCTCTTAAAAAGGTTACCGCCCATTGACATAAATCAGGGGTGTCAAACTCGATTCGGGTCGCGGGCCGGATTCAGAGCTTCAATCTATAGAACACGTGTACATGGACACATATATATAGAACAAAAATCGACCGAAAATGAAATTGAACGACCAGATTTATAGGTTGAAATAAATTAGTGAAATTGCCTACATCCTCTTTCAGTACGTAAGGTTCGTCTGCTTTCACTGCGCTCCCGTATTGCTGCTGAATCTTGAAATTTGACATCTCTTTTCCTTAACGATAGCCTCAATATTTGGATTCAAATCCCGACTAGCAGCACATTTAACGTTGTCGTTAAGATGTTTCTTGGTTAGCCTTTAGCGTTGAACTGTTTTTATTATTGTTCATTACAGAGAACAATTATTCGCATAGATATGTAGTTCCAAACACGGATAAAACCTTGGCGGCCATGGCTGTTAATGTGGGATACTGCGGTGTAAGATACTGATAAAACTTGTTCAAGTCCACTGACACAAATTTATCTCTCATTTTGGTATCGCACTGCAAATCAATTAGCTCGGGTTGAATTTCAGCAGCCATTTTTAGATGGCTTGATAGTAAATGGCGATCGGAATACGCCAAATGTATTCTTGAGCTCGTGGAAGACCTGAAACCACCCGTTTAAACTCTTGCAGTGAATCTGCTATGTTTGCTTTGTAGTTTTCCGCGCCTTATACAGTATGGTGCATTTGATCTCACAGCCGTTATACACGGGATATGTTCCAGGTCTACTCGGGAAAGCTGAGCCTCCCACAGTGACAGTTTGATTTTGAACGAACGTACGTCGTCCACGTACTGGGTCACATAGGGCTGGGCAAAATCGAGTACCTGAGTGATTCGATTCTGAATCACGTAAAATGCTTCGAGTCGAGTCGAGTAATCGAGTATCACTCATTATGACGTCATAACAGAACGTGATGTGTGAAGGTTTAAATATTTATCTTTTATGCCACCACGATGAATATAATGCCTGTTATCCATCACATGAAATATATTTTGGTATTTTTCGATCATACCGATTTTATTGCACTTGGTGGCAATGTTGCGGAAAGATCCTGACGTTGGAAATCTGTTAGTTCCAGCAACTTCGCAGATTTGTACTATTATATGTTTCGTATGCTACGATACGGTCAATCAAGATTTCAAGGCTTCAACAGTGAAAATTACTGTCGAAACTATCATTCTCGTTGATAAATTAACTTCCAGTTGCGAGGAGCGTATAATTTCAGTACTCGAAAAAAATCTTCTTTTATTACTACTCGACTCGAATCATTACAATTAATACTCGATTAAGATTCGAGTACTCGAATCATTATGCCCAGCCCTAGTCACAACCTCATCGCGCCCCTGCAATTTAGTGTTAAGCGTTTTCAAGTGTTGCGTAATGTCAACCATAAAAGCAAGATCATGCACCCATTCTTTGGATTGAAGTTCGTGTAATAGGCGACCCTTATGCTCCATGAACTCTTCAATTTCGCCTCGCAGCTCAAAGAATCGTTTCAGTACTGCGACTCTATTTAACCACCGCAAATCAGTGTTATATGGTAGACCAGCATGCACGTCATTTTCGCTGATGAATGCATCGAACTGGCGATGATTTAATCCGCGCGCTCCGATGAAATTAACGGTTTTCACAACCACACTCATAACATGGTTCATCTGAAGAGTTTTGCAGCATAATGCTTCCTGGTGCAAAATACAGTGAAAGGAATATACGTCTTGTCCCATGTTCGCAATACGTTCCTTCTCCCCAAATTTCGTGGCGAGACGCCAGTCTTCTTTCCGACCATCGACGGCGCACCGTCAGTAGACAGGCTGATGGCACGGGACCAGTCTACCCCCGCCCTGTCAAGCGCTCCAACGAGTGAGATGAAAACATCACTTACTGTTGTAGTGTCGGTCACGGGCACGAATTGAAGCAATTCCTCAGTAATTTGTAACGACGGATCAACACCCCTAATAAATATGGCAACATCTGTGACATCAATGCTCTCATCGATCGCCACTGAAAATGCGATAAATGATTTGATTCCGTATTTTAATTCGCTTTCCAAGTCATTTGATAGGTCAGCTATTCTACTTGCGTCCGTGTTTCTTGAAAGGCTGATATTGGCAAATGCGTGTCGCAGCCTTCAACATGCACGTTTTTACCCGCCCATCAGAATATGGCTTGCATGCCCGAACCAACTCATAAGAAATAAAGTAGCTTGCCATCACAGATCCTTCAGCTATATCCCTGCAGCGGGTAAAGGTAGATTGCTGGATCTTCAGGCGGGCCTTAAGTTTTTATATTTCGTCACTTCGTAAATGTCTTTTGAAATCCCGTGTTTCTTTTTATGGTGAGTCTAGTAGTGGCGTCGAATATTATATTCTTTGAGGACAGAAACTTGCTGATTGTAAACCAAGCATACTGGCTTCGCGTCCACCTCTACGAATGAAAAACTCTCTGTCCATTTTTGTTTGAATATTTGGCACTCGGTATCCACTGTTCTAGTTTTTCCCATTTTCACAATGTGGATTTCCTTGCCACGAATATCACGACAGTAACTGGGTCGGTTAGGAATATGACTGTCGTTATGTCGTTACAAATCTCCAGTGCCGCACGCTGAGATAAGAGCTCGCAAACTAACAGCGTGTAATTTAGTTCGGTCGTCAGTCGTCACTCGTGTCTATTACCAGCGAGATGCGATGTCAATAACAAGCGTATCATATTACCATCCCGCAGATGCCAGTCACTCGTATTTCTGTTCAGTGTTCATTAGGGTTATGACTAAAAAAAAAAAATTTGCCTGTAGCAGGAATTGATGAACATTTTGGTATAAATTAATAAAATTATAATCATTTTGTTCAAATCGAAAAAAATGTCCCGCACAAACTAACATCAATTTTCGCCGCCGGTCCAAATATGGAAAAAATTTAAAATTCAAAGATATTATTTGCTACAAATTTAATCTTCAAATATACGTCCTTTTGCACTTCTTGTAAAGTTCATCCATCAATTTCACTTCCCTTTCTGTTATTATGTTAGTGCCAGGGACATCTACGACGGACATATCCGTCTTCCAATGGGGTTTTGGGGCACTTTATCGCTGCAGGACATTCGACTGCAAAGATAGCAGCAAATAATCTTTCGTATATTCTAGAGCCCGACCGATATTGGATTTTTGGATCGATACCGATAAAACCAATATCTCACACCTTAGCCGATAACCCCAATACATTCAGCCGATATTCAAAAGAAGTTGGATGTATACATAAGCACATTTTCAAATCTTCATAGGGCATTTATTTGAACATCTTTACAGCCATTGTTATACTTGAACATAAAATGAACTAGAAAGGCTGCATCTGGACACCTGTAAAGTGTAAGCTATATGAAATATATCAATATTCTCAGTCTAGCGATCAAAAATTATAGTTTTCTGGCTTCCTCCCGCCATGTTGTGACGTCACACGCAAATTGCCGTTAATTTTGCAGCTCCAATGGCCGATACCGATAATTCTTTTAAAGTGTGATATCGTCTCGATATTATCGACGAACTGAAAATCGGTCGGGCTCTAGTATATTCCATCTTTAGACATCTGGTTAGAATACCAGTCTTCCTGTCACGCATTTGCGATAAATAAGCATCTCCAGAGTTATTCTCTATCTGGGGAAGTGCATGTACGCAATAATGGCCCTTGAGCACCCTCTCGCATTGCGTAGAGATGGAAGTTTATGCCATTTGATCAGTGTACGGAGTGGTAATCTATACTATTTTCTTTGAAAGAATGGCATGTTCTGCACATGCCATAGATAAACTTAAAATCATTCCTACATCCTCGGTTTTCTAATATTTTCATCTGAAATTCGTGCTTGGTGGATTGCACTTATAGTTTTCGTAGTGTTTTACCTCATCATCTCCAAATTTGTAGCTGAGAGTTGGATTTCTTGAAGACGTTGGATCGAAGAACTCTAATATATGCCTTAAGAATCGATAATATGATGTTGGCAAGGGATATGAAAACCCATGCTCATCATTGCATTTCGCAGTTTCGAAACAACGCCATTCTGCCGTCCAGTATTAACAGATTCTACGGTGTCACATATGATATATGAGATTTTCAAATTTTCCTGTACATCATATTCTTCTAAGCGGTTTTCTAGACCGCTGAAAATACCTAGAGTTGTTCTACTTTCGCCTTTTCGAACGCCCAGTTTGATTTGTGCCAGACTAATTGAAATTATACGATATATACAGTCTGCATCTAAAATCGGAATTAATAATTATTTAATAATTATTTAATATTGACTGTAAACAAGAACACGATAGGAATAATTCAATCTGGGCGATAACAATGTACCAAAATACTATTTTAAATCTTCGCAATTGGAATTGGTTCAGTTAAATTTAAATCAGTCCGTATATAAATTATATAGTCTGTATCTACAAAAGAAAGCCTATCCTCCATACAGTGAAAACTAGAAAATTTTTGTGCGGGAGGTTTTTGTTCAAACAGTCTTAACTTTTGTGAGTTTTGAAATCAGGACACAAAAGCTCATCATTTGTGACTACAGGACACATAAAATTTGAATTTTTGTTCTAGCCATAACCCTAGTGTTCATACCTGCTGATTAGCAGCATTCATACGTAACAATTGAGAGCAACCCGCTACAACCACTGAGCTATAAACACAGCGCGTCTGACTGATTGTTTTCGTAATGTTATATACATACTAACCATTGCTGAAACTGATCAATCTGAGCATGCATCTTTTTCAATTATCGAGAAATGGTCTCACGGGCTGGATGCAGCCCGCAGGCCGTATGTTTGACACCCCTGATATAAAGTATAGATAGGCTTACCATACGTCCCGTTTTAGGCGGGACAGTCCCGATTTTTAACGTCCTGTCCCGGCGTCCCGACCGGTCAGCCAAACGTCCCGCTTTTTAAGGCCGTAAGGTATAGGCTTACCATACGTCTCTTTTTTGAAAATTTAGGTCAGATTTAGAGCAAATTGCGAGTGATATGCCGCAAATTAGCACCGAAGTGACGCTCCGGCGGGTATTTCGGAGCGAAAAACGGTGATATTAGCTCAGAGCGAAAAGATGACCATTTTTTATTTTTATTTTAGTCATCCACCTGGCAATGTGGAGAGAAGAGCGGTATTTTGAGATCTGAGCGGAAAATTTGTTTAGTCAACCGATCACAAAGTGGGAAAAATTCACCGGTTTAAATTTCTGAAAAAGTGTCCCCCTTTTAGATTTCCAAAATATGGTAAGCCTAAGTATAGATTAGGTCAGTGATTCATAACCTTCACTAACCGTAGGAACACTTACTCTAATCTGCAAGTCTTCCCGGAATCCAATATATTCGGCGACTCGCACAAACAAAAATCCATCCCATCAATACGCTTATGTACTACTATAGATTACTAATGTACAAAATGAACTGTGCACCAGCAGAGTGTTAAAAGAAATAGTGATTAAAATATGATTTCCACACGGAACGAAAGATAATTATGAATTTGTACTACAAATCAGTTAAAGCTTCTGCTGTTACTGTTCCCGCTCAGATACCAGTTCAGAAAGCGATTCTACGCCATGTCAAGTTTCATCCTATTGTTCGGTCGAAACGTAACAGCGTGATACCCATTGCATAATTGCAAATGAGGTTATAAATATCGGATATCGAATTTGTATTTCAGAAGGGCTGGGTTTAAGTTTCTAATCCCAACCTCCCCTCCGCAAACTATTGCTAATGTTCGCGTGATAAAACAACTTCATTTATAAAAAAAAATGTGGATGCACTTTCTCAATTTATTCCGTCTGTGTTCCAGATTTAATTTCGCAGTTGCCACAGTCGAGAACTCCATCTGGATTTTAGGTGGCGCTGCAGCTATCGATGACTCTATCTTGAATACCGTATTCGTCTTTGACGCCTTACGTTATGAGTGGGAAACGAAAAGGGACATGAAACATGGCAGGATGGCGTTTTGCGCCGCTGTCATAGAACCTTGGGTGTATGCCATTGGAGGGCGGTCCGCCACAGCAGGTGTGTTTGGTTTGTATACTGAATATGGATGCGATCATCCTCAAAATATCGAGCACCAAGTTGTACTGCATATTCGTGACACAAGCGGACGTGCAAGGTTCTTGAAGGATGGGCGGACAAGGACAGTCACCGTTAAGCCATAGCAGTGGTCGGGAACCTAAGGCTCGCGAGCCATATATGGCTCTTTTGGGTATACGATATGGCTCTTTGCCAAATATTTATTTTTGTACTGGATTGATCAATATTGTAGCGACGTGTTGGTGAATTTTTATCACGGCCAGAATAATAATTCTCGTGGCAGTATAAACAATAAACATGTCTTTGAGAGGTAAAGACAACGCCGTCTTCAGGTTTAGGGGCTCGGACCCCCTCTTTTCAAAATCTTCAAATTTAAGTTACTGTCACGCTGGCGGCCAATTTCACTCACCAATTCTATGGACCTGCCTCCAAATCTTGAATTGTGCGTAGCATAGCATGAGCATAGCAAACATGGAGACGCCCATTTCAAAACGCAGTTTTCAAATAAGCATTGTCTTCCTTATCTACGGCGCGAAATGTACTGTTGTGGATGTGACATTCACAATTACAAACTCGAATTACAAACAACGTCATAGGTATCCACGTTCTTGATTGGTAAGTAAAGCTTTGTGTAATACCGGCGATAAAATGTAGGCGTGTAGCGCAACCTTATGTTACCGCCGAATACTTTGAGGATTGAGAAGTCGAAAAGTATTTAGATTTTCGGAATCAGTCTGACTATCGAATGTGACAGTCACATTCGATCAGAGGTGGTCAGTAACGAAGTACTTCTACTTTTTGAAGTACTTGAAGTAGATTTTGCCCACTCACATTACTTTTCAAGTAGTTGTGATTTTAGACTACTTCTACTTCTACTTGACAGTTTTCAGTTTTGTAGGCAAAAATAAGCGTAGAATACCTATACTTACTTACTTACTTGTGAACCACCACTCCTACTTCTACTTGAGTAGAAATTCCGGCGTTAGTTCTACTTCTACTTGAGTAGCGACGGTGACTACTTTGACCACCTCTGCATTCGATCACTATCAGTTATTTTAAACTACTTACGATGAATTGCGTTATCAATGGCGAGGTTTGGCCCGTCTGTGCCTTAGCTCTCGTTTCGAGCTTTATTTTCGAACAATAAATACCAGTTTTTACAGAGAAAATATCGCGCACACGAGAAATCCCATGTAGTTAGTTCGGATTAGTGCTACCATGACGTCACCAATTTTCGATTGTGACGTATTAGTTATTATTATTATAAGTAAAAATCGTGATAGTGGCGCTTATCACGGCACAGGTTTTGTGCGCCACTTCTATACTTGATTTTACAATGAATTTGCATTATCCAAATATACAGCATCGTTCAGTTCTATGGGTATACCAACATGCACATTCAATATAAGGAGCTAGCCGACAATATACAAACATTACATTTGGTTATACAAATAATGAATATACAACATGTATTAGCTATACTATATAAGTCGTCCCGAAGATATCACGAACTGTACAACATTATCCAATATCGTTGGATCTGTTAAAACGTCTTTCAACTCCCAATTTATTCGGCTCATTCGCGCAGCATGATGTAGTTGTCTCCTTTGATGTTGATATCTCACACAATGTAACAAAAAGTGCTCTACAGATTCCTCTGCATTGCATTGCTGACATAGTGGAGTCTCAGAACAACGGATCTTATTCAGATGTTGATTCAGTCTGCAATGGCCGCTTCTTAATCTAAGTAGAATTACGTCTCTTCGCCGTGTTCCAATTTGAGCTAAATCGTCGGTAATTGATGGTCGCAGATTCTTATACGCTCTTCCGGTCTCAGTGCTTCGGTATATCTGATCCCATTTACATCTACAATGGTGTCTTAAGACGGACAGTGCATCACGCAGAGGTAATAAGTGATTGTTCCCTTCATCCCTTCTTGACGCAGCGTCTTTGGCTAACTGATCGGCGATTTCGTTACCACGAATACCAGCATGCCCAGGTATCCAGATGAACGTGATTGATTTATTGTTATTTTGAAGTTCTGCAATATATTCTAATATATCGTTCACAACGTAGTCATTGACCGATCCATGATTGGCGATAGCGGTTAGGGCACTCAAACTGTCACTTACTATAGCAATTTTACTCTGCGTGTTCCTTTCAACCCACGATAATGCATCTTTGATAGCATGCAACTCTACATAAAATATTGAAAAACATTTAGGAAGCGTCGCAGACAATCTTACATTCAACCGAGGAATGTATACGGCATAACCACATCCTGACAATGTCTTTGAACCATCCGTATATACAAGTGTATGATCACTGTAGTTCGAGAAAATATGGTCCCGGAATACCACCTTAACAATTTCTGCAGGGGAATTTCTGCCAAATGATTTTGTCAATGATGAGTCTACATCAGGTTCTTGAGCAATCCACGGAGGGTTTTTTAATACGACTTGCCCAGTTGCGTACAAATCGCGAAGGTCAGCACCACTGGTTAAGGATCGAAAGGTTGAAAATCTCTCATTTATTAGGCTGTATATATCTTCCCATGATTCTTCCAATATCGAACTAGTAGGGTGACTTTGTTGGGTGCTGAGACAATATCTATATTTTAAACACAGATACAAGTGCCGTAGGGATAGAGGCATATCATTGCATTCAATTTCAATTACAGAAATTGGTGTACTGACCATCGCTCCGCAACATATACGTAGAGCTTGATTGCGAATAGTCTCGACTTTCTTCAGATATGTCTTCGGAGCGAAGAAGTATGCTTCCATACCGTATTCGATTACTGACCTGATGAGAGTCCTGTAGAGCACAACTAGAAGATTATTGGATGCTCCCCATGTCGTACCTGAAAGCATTCTGAGTAAATTGATGCGGCCCGCACATTTCATCGCTACGTAGTCGATGTGTCCCTTGTAGTTCAGTTTCTTGTCAAAAATAATTCCCAGATACTTGAAATTGTCCACAAAATTGATAATATGATTATCAATGCGTAATTCAGGGATCGTGACTTGACGCCTTCTTGTAAAGAGCATGGCGACTGTCTTCTCCTTCGATATAACAAAACCCCATTTAGCACACCAGTTGGAGATCGCAGCTAGGCTAGATTGAATACTTTGCGTCGGCTCAATAATATTGAGCCCAGATTGCCAGATTGCACAGTCGTCAGCATATAGTCCAAGCTGGGAACATATTACTTGAGGAAGGTCATTAATCATAATTGAAAAAAATAAAGGTGATAGAACACTTCCTTGTGGGATACCATTTTCCAATTCATGGATTCCTGAGAGAGTGCATCCAATCCTCACTTGAAATGTTCGGTTTGATAAAAAGCATTTTATCCCATTTAACATTTCTCCACGAATTCCGAGTCGTTTCAGTTTCAAAATTAATCCATCACGCCATACCATGTCATAAGCCCGCTTAATGTCAAGGAAAACCGCTAATACAACCCGTCCATTGTTAATTGCTCGATAAACTGTGTCATGCAATCGAAGAACGTGATCGAGGGCTCGTCTCCCTCTCCCAAACCCGGACTGTGATGTATGTAGTAATCCATTCTTTTCCAAGTACCATGAAAGTCTATTCGCCACCATAGTTTCCATTACTTTGCACATATGGCTGGTCAGGGAAATAGGCCGATAAGATGTGGCAGAGGTAGGATCTTTACCCGGCTTCAAGATAGGGATTATCACCGCATGACTCCAATGTTTCGGAATAGTACCCGTTGACCAAGAGTAATTTATTATCTCAAGCAATCTCAGTAAACCTTGGTGCGGAAGATTTTTGAACATAGCATAGCATAATTGGTCGCCCCCAGGTGACGTATTTTTCTTGGTTCTTAAAGCCATGGCAAGTTCCGTCAATGAAAAGGCGATATTAAGTTGATCATTACCGGGGCCACTGTAACAATCAGTCAAAAGAAGACTTTGTCTCGTTGCAATAAAGTTCGACAGGAAATTCGAATCACTGCTTACATTTTTGAACGTTGAAGCAATCTCATTAGCGATTTCATGGTCGGCTGTAGTTAAATTACCATTTACTTTCAATGAAGGTACCCCACGGTGATTATGTTTATTGGAAATTGAATGAACTACTTTCCATACCTTTTGTAGATTAGCGCGTTCTTCAAGGGTTCCACAGAAAGCCCTCCAAGAATCTCGCTTTGACGTCAATATTACCCTCTTACATCGAGCACGTTCCCTTTTGAATTGAAGAATGTCTTGCTGATTAAAGGTTCTTTTCATTTTCATAAATGCTGCTTTCTTCTTTCTCACAGCCCTAGAGCACTCTTCATTCCACCAAGGATTCGGAGATTTCCGATGGTTGCGAGTCATAGGAATTGATATGCTAGCAGCTTGGAGAATGCTTTCCGTGAATTCATTTACAACGGCATCAATACTAGCATTCGATTCTAAATGACTATTGGTACCTACATTATTTCTGAATGTTTCCCAATCTGCTTTACCGAGTGACCAGCTGGGTGGCTTTATTTTCGCTCTCTGGGTTCTGCACATATACGTGGTGATCACTATAAGGTGATCACTATCCAGAATATCGGCAGTTACGTGCGTCGAGCATTTGTTTGCGATATCCGCTGATGCTAATGATAGGTCAATAAGCGACCATCTGCGTACCGCATTGTACGCTGTATTCAAATGAGTCGGTGACTGGAGATTGAGAGAGACGATCGTATATCTATCTAAAGCATCGTATAAGTATGTACCTCGTCTGTTTGTTACGTCCCCACTCCGCGCCCAGTGGTGCGCATTGAAATCGCCGAAGATCAAAGCCTTTCTTGATAAGTTCTCCATGAACGAAAACGTGTTGCGGTCTACTGGCGAATCTGGAGCAATATATACATTGCATATTTTAGTTCCACATACATCAATGCAAAGAACATCGATAGCGGGGGGTTTGGTGACATGACATTGTGTAAACTTCAGTTCCTGTTTGATGATTACTGCCAGTCCACCACTGCGTACAGTTTTATCAAGTCGTAGTATGCTATATCCGTGAAATACTGGCTTATAATTCGCAATTAGATGCGTTTCCTGGAGAAGTATGATGTCAGGTTGTGTTGATAATTCCGTTATATATCTTTTAAATTCAGGTAGCTTTCGGTATATACCGCGACAGTTCCATTGTAATATTAACAAGCCATCATGATTGAAGATTGTCCGGTATCGTATCTAGCATATCTTTTATGGCTGTAGAATCGAACGATAAACTCAACCACTTTCCAAACGCTGACGATATCAATGTAGGGACATCTAGTTCTTCGTTCTGTCACGCCACAATAATTCGGTTGATAATCTCCGCCATACAGGCGAAAAAGAGCAACGGGTGGGTATTGGAAAGAATCTTATTCAAATTACCGACGTCATATTCTTCACTTTGGGCAACATCATCGCACGAAGTATTTGGATTACAAAGCACGGGAGTACTTCTTACATGCGAAATATCGCAGTCATTCTCTTTAGGTTTTGATATAGTAGTTTTCGGATTTGATTTCTTTCCATTCGCAGGAATGTTTTTAGCACAGGTCTCGGCATATGATAGAAAGCGGGATTTGGCCTCTTTGTATTCCACATTCTCTCTCTCTTTAATGACTTGAATCTTTGCTTCTTGTTTGTATATCGGACATCCTGCGTAAGCTTCACTGTGTATTCCTCATCAATTGACACATTTACGTTCAGTAACAGTACACGTCGAGTAATTGTGATCATTACCGCCACATCGTACACATCTGAGTCTGCCACCACAGTGTTTAGTAGTATGGCCAAACCTGTTACATTGATAGCACCGCATTGGTGGTGGATTGTATTGTTTAACAGCAAATCTCAAATACCCCATCGACACATGTTCGGGAGGATTTGGAGTAGCAAATCCAAGTAACACACAAAGACTATTTTCATACCCCTTTTCCGTTTTCCTCTTGAGTCGTTTGGCGAATGTAACATTTTGTTCTTTCAATAACTCCAACATTTCTTCGACAGTAACCTCATATGGCACTCCATGAATAACAGCTCTGACGACGTATGGTCTATCAACGTTTTCGTATTGGATAACTTTGATCGGAATTGATATCTTTCTGGTACATTCCGATAACGTATTCAATAGTAGAAGTTTCTGAGCTTGCTCGGCGTTATGACAAGTGATGAGGAGACTGCCAGATACTAGCCTTTTAATGTTCTCCACATTGCCGACGGTATCACATATACATTTCTGCACCTTGGTTGGATGATATAATATCATACGACGATCTGTGCCTTGGATAACCACATTTAATCCACGATGAGAACTGCTTTCCATAACATTACTACTTGATCTCGATTTAGCAGGGGGACTTTGCGTAACCTCATCGGGTGACGATCCAGTAGATTTTCGCTTATTGGATATCTTCTTTGAAATCAAATCCATAGCCATATTGCTATCCTGCTCTGACATCTCGCCTTGCAAGAGTCAGAGACGAAACGTATCAGTCAGTTACGCTCTTTTCCAATATAGTGTCCGTCCAAATACACAGAGCACCTAATTACTACGTCGCTTCTCTTAGACGTCCGATCACCTCAACGTCCTGAACGAGACTCGTGACGTATTAGTTGATTGACATGTATGGCCCTTTGGGAGTTCAGATGGAAAAAAATAGGGCCAATATGGCTCTTCGCACAAAAAAGGTTCCCGACCACTGAGCTATAGTGTTAGACTACTGAACGATTTACTTCGATTATTGATATGTATGCATAATATTCACACCCGTGTAACGCCACAATATTCCTAACAATCTGATTACAAAATGAAAATATATATGCGTTGGATCAGAAGCGGTCCGTAACAATTCTGGCTAATTTACTCTACGTTTTGTGCTGATAACATCAGTCACAGAACATTCATCATGAGTTGATCAAAGAAATCTGTAGAGCGAAAAGTTTAAGATTAATTCTTTACGTTCATTAATGAATGGCCTGTAAAGTCTGTTTTGGCGTCAACGAGCAGTACAATATATATGTAGGGTTGGATATAAAACAAACATGTTCAAAACAGAAAACTTGTTTAAAACATGTTTTTATTGTTGTTTTGTAAACCATGACGCCTCAAATTTTTAATTGCGACGTCACAGTGGATTGACATTGACAATTGGATATATAGGGCCCCGAATAACCATTTCTACGAAGGTTGCGGCGAATGTAATAATAACGCGTAACGCTTCCAACGAGAATTTTGGGTATGATCGCAACATTTATGGCACCAAAATTGAGAAACATATTTTTTTATGAACATATGCCATCCAGTCTAGTCATTTCTAGCTAGCAGCTCATCGTGAAGCTATTCTTAAATAGCAGTTATATACATCGCAGGAGAACACGAAAGAATTTTTTTCAACATCCCAACACGGGTACAATATTTCATCTCAGACGTCCGTTCTGTTTATGTGAGTTCTGAAGTTTTGCCAGTTATAAAGCGAAATTGCCTCGTGATTTCTTTAATTTAAAAAATAGAAATTAGGTTATCAACTATCAACTATCAACCATCAACTATGTTGCGAATGTGCAGGTTTCGCAGACCCCCTAAAATGCTTCGCGGGCCCCGGTTGAGGACCACTGCAATAGATCATCCAGTCTTTTTGCAGAAGAAGAACACATCATTGATTTACGAAAGGACCCGTTTATAAAATAAATTATATCAGTTTTGACTGCAGTCTTTCAAATCCTATTGCATGATCGATGTAAAAACGAGCATTATAGCCCTTGCATCTTCATATAGCATTGTGAACGGGGCCGTGATTGCCTCGAAGGGTGCCAGAATCATTTCGAAAATCAACAGAAAATATATTATTTTTTGGCAGATACATTAAATTTAAAAATTTCCTCGCGCTTCGCGCGATTTGAACTACCTGGTGTTATTAATTAGTTAAAAACTTAGTTTACAGCGATGACTCAATAACCGTGCTCGCAATTAAGAGACGCAATATATTATTATTATAGCCTATCCTTGAGGCAGCTGGGATGATTTATTCTGCGCACTCCGGTAGTTTGAGACAATAAGGCACCGGCATTTCGGCTCCTGAATAATCTTGACCATGTGGCATTATCAATTGAACATGGAGATGTACAATTACAAGCCCTAAACTTTCCGCATGAACATGGTTGTAACTAGGGTTGCATTCAAAACAAACGCTGTTTTAAAACACTTTGTTTTAAACATGTTCTAACCAGTGTTTTAAACAAAGGTTGTTGTTTTATTAATCTGTTTTTTCAAGTTGTAAAATTATGCCATAAGTGTGTAAATACTTTCCAAAAAACATGTTGTATGAGCCTATACGGACAATTACCACCCGATATTGCCGACGTTATCGATATGGGATGGTTGGAACCCGCAAAATAGTCGGTTCAACAGCAAATAGTATAGATATTTCGTCAAAGGAGCTATATTTACCCAGTATTACCAATTGTCAATGTCAATCCACTATGACGTAAAAGTTGAATATTCGTGACGTCATGGTCTGAAGAAAAAACGATAATAAAAACATGTTTTAAACAAGGGCTTTGTTTAAAACATATTTGTTTTAAATTGATTTTTGTTTTAAATGCAACCCTAGTTGTAACTGAGCGAGATGTTTTGTAATTGACGACGAAACATTTGTATGCTTGGCAGCCATGCAACATCGTTTCCGTCGTACATGTTCAAACAAGCTCATTAGTACGTGAAAATATTTTTTACATCAACTTTTCTTCTGTAAGTGTGTCACGAGCGTTCTAGAATTGTCCTAGTGTGCCGCGAGCTGAAAAAGTCTGGAAACCACTGGTATAGTCATTCTTCGCACGTCATCAACATCGATCTTGCAATCGTGAAAGTTGGCCATGGCAATTATAACGGGGTGATGCCTCGTCCAAATCAACTTCTTAAACCATTTATCTCTCATTCATCTCATTTCCTGATTCTATTTCTAGTAGTTTTGGTGCGCCTTGAAAGTATAGCTATATGTAAGCTACTAGTAATTAAGCAGAAATTTACGATATTACCTTCAACCTCGGAAACGAACAGCCGTTCAATCGTTCCGATCCATCATTATATGGTAACTAGTGACTACGATATCACGACTGTCTCATATATACATCGCAGTTTCATATACTATTCTGAATTTGTTCGTGGTTTTAACGCCTCTCGAAATTGGTCCCTAGTTCCTACTGTTCCGGGTATAATGATATCATCTGTTGCCTATCAGTTATTCACGCTCATATTGTCAATCCCTGCTTGTCCCTGCAGATGGAAATACAGTGGAGATGTACGACAGAGATTTGTGGCAGCCAAGAAGTGCTATGAGACACCGCAGACACTCTTTCGCAACCGCCGTGGGCGAGCGTCGAATATATGCCGCAGGAGGGTTTTGGAATAGGGAAAAGTTGTCATCGGTGGAATGTTACTCTCCAGCTACCTGTTCGTGGACGGTGTTGGCGCAGGGAATGCCGGCACCACGTGCAGACTTCCAGCTAGCTATTATCGGCGACAAGATGTATGTTGTTGGCGGCGATGAAGACAAAACGATCAAATCCATCGATTCAAAATATACGGATGATCATCAATGGTCGACTGAGCTAATCTCTTTCGGGCCCAGTTTTGTGAACCATGCCAGCGTCGCTTTGAACGGAGATCTTTACGTGGTCGCATGGGTTTTCAGTGAACCCGACTCCGGGCAGCTCATGAAATGGCGACTTGGAGATTCTGACCTTTCATTAGTTGCCGACGTACCGGAGGAAAGTAGTTTCAACGAAGCACGACTTGCTGTAGTACAAATGCGCCCATGTGAAGCTGAGCGAGAGCGTTGTGAGGATTACTGGTTCATGAGTAGAAATGCACTTTATTAAACATGGGCTTGTTAGCCTATGTTTTTTATGACAAAGTCTAAATGTTGAGGAGTGGGACGCTTTCAGTGCATTACAGGTAACATCATTTGGTACGTACGCACTCGTTAAGACATAAGAATTTGCAGTATCGGCTGGCTTCTCACTTGATCATGGTAAAAAATGTTTATAACTAACTAATGTATGAGGGAAATGTCTCGTTTACAAGCGTTGAAAATAATCGATGACACACAATCGGATTTCCGTCATTACGGGGTGTCACATGATGTAAGCAGGAAGTTTCAGAATCGCTATGAAGTTTGGCTGATATTACATCCGTTCAGTAGCGTAATTACAGCATGCAACACGAAAATAATTCTGGAGGTGGGCCTGCCATCCTATTTTGAACTTGGAATTCAACAGTAATATACTCGGTTATTGTAATTGTGTCAAGGGTCTGTATAATGCAGACAGAGGTTGTCAAAGGAGTCGGGGTTGCTATACTCGAATTAAAGTAGACTTATCAGTAACGCCGTAAATTCCAATTCAGTAACACGCAGAAGTAGCGATTTCCGAGAGACTAGTTCAAATATAGAAGCAGAAATGAGACGGTCTGAAAAGTACCGAAGTAGTTTTAAAATGTAGATTTGGTTGACAGATCGAATACTTTTAGAAGTCAATCAGAGGGAATAACAACTCAGGAAATTACAAAATGTACCTTCACGCTGACGAATGGTACTATAATAGCTAGAATCTTCGAAATATATTAAGTTATCGTGATTGTGTCGAATGTAGATTGGGCGATGGAGAATCAATATTGGCTTATACATACGCTAGGACATGACTGTTTCTGGTTTGAGTTAAAGATCTTTCAAATACTTACGGTGATCCTAAACCTCGGCGAAGCCATGACAAACCGAGTATCCTAATGATGTCACTGCTTCTTCACACATCACGCATCATAAGATGTGGAAATCGAAAAATGACATGTTTACTATCCACACTCCAACTGTCAATGCATTTATTTGGATATAATGGTTATGACAACGTCGAGATGACATAAACCGGCCCCGGTAACTTATCGGAAAGTTTGTAATTCATCAACCTACGATCATTTCATACTTCGTTGCGCAGAACTTATATTCTCGTTTTAATCAGGTCGCATGAAAGTTAATCCAATAAAGTTCCGAGTTAAGCTGAGTTTCCGGTCCCCTACTCCGCCGTTCCACAATTTTCCACAATTACATGTAAATGGCTACTGCGGAATACATATTAGGCTATTATGGTTTGGTATGGTATGGTATAGGCGAGCCAAGGTCCGATACGTAAACAAGTGAAGACGATATTTTTAGTTACCATCCATTCAACTGCTCTTGAATATAATCCACGTCAATGTAGCATCCTTGTTTAAAATGCGTTTTCAAGATAAAATTCTAAAATTTGCAGAAATTCGAAAAGGAATACTCTAGAACGGCGCTCTTCATTCTTTTCGTCATGGTATACCCTTTTAACGTAAACTCAAAACTCGTACATGCACCTCTGACCATATTATACACCGATGCCGCAATAAGTTGCTTCGATTACATGTATAGCATAAGGTCGTATTCCACTGGAGAGTCGTCATGGCCCATCTCAACGACAAATAATCACGTGAAATTTGCTACTGGGTACTTAGTGCACCGGAGAGCCCTTATGATGGTCTGTGTCATCATTGATTTCTTGACATAAACGCATATACCTTGCGTGGAAGGGTTTCGAATTGTAGGATCAGAACATCCTCGCAGGCTTGCTATGTATGTGCACCACAATCGCGAGTATAAATGTCGGGAATGATTACAAGGAGGCTTCTAGTCGCGCGGGAGTGAAAATTTTCTCAATCTCTTGAATGAATTTCGGCGATATGCTGATGGTTTAACGTAATACTTTCAAAATTGTATTCCTTCTCGGTCCATGTCATCAGATTAGCCGGAAGATCAGATTAAATTTAATGATGATGCATTTTCGGGTGTTTATTAATCAATTTGCTCCATGGTGTTATTCTTCTTAACCTCCCATGAGGATTGTCGGTATAATCAAATTATATTGGAATCACCCAATCGACCGTTCGTCCACAGGTTGGCCACCCTGGGCCTAATCGAAATAAGAATGAGCAAGGCTGCCACACAAATCAGGGCTCGAGGTTACCGTTAACGGACCACCATCTATAAAATGGTAGTTGTCAAACTTGACCCCCGAGACCCCTTGGCTACGCCCCTGCAATTACGTACACAGCGTTATTTACAAGCTTGTCGCAGGAAGTACCAATTCAAAATATCTGACCTGTAGCGGCGGTATCTTCGAGAATCATTATAGACATGATATCGTAAGCTGAACACATGTTAACTCCACACTGTTCTGCTTCAACACATACGCCATCACCAAAGGTTAAATGATGAGGAGGAACATTTTCTCACGACATCACAAAATGAATGTGATTTAAAAGCCACCTAGATGGCGAACAGTTTACATGAATGTTGTACGATATTGCGCATTTAATCAGCCTGTTCTGAGGCATAAACTTGCCTTATAATTGGTCATCGTGAAGCGAGAGCTCCGTTTATTGCGAGCGAAGTTAGTAACTGGCGAGTAAACGCATCAACATGCATGCATTGAAAAGGGACGCGCAAACATTCACAAATTGGCAATCAAATAATCACGCGATCGACGAGCGCGCCTTGCAGAGCCGCTACACCATCCCCCTCCAGCAGCGGGGATCCTCAGGAACCGTAGCGAGATGGAGGATGCCTGTTGCGTTTCGATCTTCTTGTATTTTGAAGATCGCGCGGTTGCTCGATCTCACTTGGTTGCCGCGGTGGTCTGCCCCGTCTTGCAGGTTGTGCTACTTCCACTGGTTCGTTTAGATCCATATACGCCGGCTTTAGACGATCGACGGACACCACTTCTGTTCTGCCGGCCATGGATAGCGTAAATGATTTCGTCGATTTCTTCAGAACCTTGTACGGTCCGTCGCAAGGTTTGGTCAACGGTGGTCGGTGTGCATCCTTTCGAATGAACACGTATGTGCATTCTTTCAAACTTCCGGGAACTGCGGTTTTCGACGTGCCGTGTCGTGACATAGGACGTGGAAGGAGATTGCGAATCTTCTCCTGTAACGTTGGCAAATCCCGATGTGCGCTTTCTCCTGAAAAAGAAACAAAATCGCCGGGGACCGTCAATGGAGCACCGTACACAAGTTCGGCCGAAGAGGCGTCCAAATCCTCTTTGGGTGTTGTGCGGATGCCTAACAGAACCTATGGTAGCTCATCCAGCCAATTTGGACCAGTGAGTCTTGCCATAAGGGAACTTTTCAAATGTCGATGGAAGCGTTCCACGAGGCCATTGGCTTGCGGGTGAAAACTAGTCGTTCTGTGTAGGATCACGCCTAGTAGCTGATTGAGTTGGGCCCATAAATGCGAAGTAAATTGCGGTCCTCGATCGGAGGAAATGTGTGCTGGAATACCGAAGCGCGCCACCCAGTTGGCGATGAATGCCCTAGCGCACGTTAATGTCGTCGAATCCTCCATTGGTATCGCCTCCGGCCAGCGAGTGAAACGATCTACTACTGTCAGCAGGTACGTTTTACCTTGTGACATTGGCAATGGTCCCACGATGTCAATGTTTTCCGACTGAAAACGAGAAGTTGTAGGTGGATAATCCGCTAGCGGTGCCCGGATGTGTGTGTGTACTTTAGCGCGTTGACACGGAACACATTGTTTTGCCCATAATCCGACCTCTTTCTTCTCTTTCTTCAACCCATGCCATACAAATTTTGATGCCACCAGTTTTCGTATTGTTCTGATCGAAGGATGCGAGAGTCCGTGTACAACTTCAAAGACTTTCCTTCGCCAAGAGCGAGGGACTACTGGACGTGGCGTACCTCTAGAAGTGTCGCAAAGTAAGGTACGGCCGGCCGTTCCAAGCGGAACGTTTTCGATGCGTAGATTTGATATTGCCGTACGATATGCTTGTACCTCCGGGTCAAGCTGGGCTTTCGCCATTGCCTCATAATCTAAGTCAAGTAACGGGTTCTGTACATTAGAAATTGCAATTCGCGAAAGAGCGTCAGCTACACGATTGTTTTTCCCTTCAATGTGCTGAATATCTGTGGTATACTCAGAGATTGCCGACAGGTGACGTTGCTGACGCGCCGACCAAGGCTCTGATATCTTCGCAAATGCGAACGTCAGTGGCTTGTGGTCAGTAAAGGCTGTAAAGTTGCGGCCCTCAAGAAAATACCGGAAATGTCGAATGGCAAGGTGCAGAGCCAACAACTCCCGATCAAAAGCACTGTACTTGAGCTCCGGTGGTCGGAGGTGTTTACTGAAGAACGCTAATGGCCTCCAGCGTTGGTCTATGAATTGCTCCAAAACTGCCCCAACTGCGTATTGCGAGGCATCGACCGTCAAAGCAATCTTTGCATCTGGTAAAGGATGATGCAGAAGTGTGGAGCTGGCTAGAGCTTCTTTTGCTTTTGCCATTGCAGTGTCCATCTCAGTTGTCCAAAGTAGCGTTTTTGGATTTCCGGAAAGAGCACCATAGAGAGGCATCATGATTTTCGCTGCCTCGGGTATGAATCGATGATAAATATTGATCATCCCCGTAAATTCCTGAAGGCCTTTCACTGTTGTGGGCCGGGGGAATTTCAAAATTGCGTCTACCTTTCCGGGTAGTGGTTTAGCACCGTGATTATCGACCCGGTGGCCGAGGAAATCTATGACGGGTTTTCCGAACTGGCATTTATCGATGTTTATGACCAGTCCGTGCTTGGATAGCCTTCCGAAAAGTTCGTGAAGATGTCGTTTGTGTTGCGAGAGCGATTCGCTCGCTACCAAGATATCGTCGAGGTAGACAAATACAAAATCAAGTGACTGGCAAACCATGTCCATCATTCGCTGAAATGTCTGCGCTGCGTTTTTAAGACCGAATGGCATGCGTAGGAATTCGAACAATCCGAATGGTGTGGTAATAGCCGTTTTCGGAATGTCATCTGGTGCCACGGGAACCTGATGGTAGCCTCGCACCAAGTCGATTTTAGAAAAGACATTTGATCCCGCGAGACGCGCGGTGAAGTCTTGAAGATGTGGGATGGGGTAACGGTCTGGTTGCGTGGCGGTATTAAGACGCCTGTAATCTCCACAAGGCCGCCACCCTCCGGAACCCTTGCGCACCATGTGCAAAGGCGAAGACCATTGGCTCGAAGAACGGCGAATGATTCCCAACTCTAGCATTTTATTGAACTCAGTTTGTGCGATGGCGAGTTTGCCAGGTGCCAATCGTCTTGCACGAGAATGAATAGGCTGTCCGGTAGTTGAGATGAGATGCTCCACCTTGTGCTTGGGTTGTACATGCGTAAAATGCGGGGTAATAATCTCGGGAAATTCGGCTAAGATTTGCGCGTAGCAAGACCTTCCCGTGCTGACAGAATTAAGACCAAGCGAAACGTGTTCACTAATACCGAGAGGAACGCTGGTTAGGGAATGCAAATGAATAAGGCGATGGTGTTTGACATCAACCAGCAAATCTTGCGCCCTAAGGAAATCTGCTCCCAGCAACGGCTGAGACACGTCAGCCAAGGTAAATTCCCAACCATATTTGCCTGACGGGAAAACCAAAGAAAGACGCTTGGTTCCGTAAGTACGTATGATGCTTCCGTTCGCGGCCGTAAGCAGCGGACCAGAGGTTTTGTGTCTCCGCTCGAGCCTGGTGGTGGGAATACGCTCACTTCCGCCCCGGTATCGACAAGAAAAAGGAAGTTGGACCTCAGGTCTTGCAGGTAAAATAATTTGTTGCCGGTTGCCCCATTTACTGCGGACAACCGGCTTTGTCGTTTTCCTGCTGCCAAGCACAGGGAGGGCAACATTGTCGAGCCTTCTTGCCAAATCGTCGATGGTAGAAGCAGAAGTTTGAAACCGTTTCCATCGTATTAGGACATGTCGGTTTGTTCTTACTCAATTTACTAATTCTGTAATCGCTGGATCTTGATAGCCACATTTGATCAGCCCGCTGAGCCAAATCTCGGGGGTTATCTAGATCCTCTTTTGCCAGCACTATCCGTATGTTTTCCGGCATTTGCTGTAAGAATAAGTGTTTGAAAAGGAAGCAGGGGTGATGATCTCCTAGCAGTGCGAGCATTTCGTCCATCATCTCTGTCGGTTTTCTGTCGCCAAGAGGTGACATATTTAACAGACGTGCAGCTCGCTCTTGTGGAGACAAGGCAAAAGACTGTAATAACTTGCTTTTGATCGTGTTATACTTCTCTGCCTGTGGAGGATTGTCCAAGAGTTCTATCAGTCGTTTTGCTGTGGTCTGATCTAAAGCTGAAACTACGTAATAGAATTTGGTTTCATCTGCAGTTACTCCTTTCAAGGCGAACTGTGCTTCCGCCTGTCGAAACCTAACTCGTGGCTCCTCTGCCCAAAAGGTTGGAAGCTTAACAGCTACCGCATTCTGCTTGCCTGCTTGCTGATCCATGCTCGTAGTGCAGGAATACGTTCCTGCTCGTCGGGGTCACCAATGAAGCGAGAGCTCCGTTTATTGCGAGCGAAGTTAGTAACTGGCGAGTAAACGCATCAACATGCATGCATTGAAAAGGGACGCGCAAACATTCACAAATTGGCAATCAAATAATCACGCGATCGACGAGCCGCTACAATCGGTCCATTCCAATGGTGATCTGGTGCATCTCAGAGCAGTACCCCCCATTCGAGTGGTATATCCTTCAAAAATTGTGGTACACCCCGTCTATGGTGTACGATGCCCCCGGTTGAAGAGTCCTGATCTAGAACAGTTGTTCAAGTCACAATACACTAAATCTACTGCAGTGTAAAACATTAGGAGTGGCAACAATGACTGGAACGCCATTATATCAAAGATACGTCCTGCAATAACTCAGGTAAGAAGTCACGGCATATAGTTCACAATACTCTCGTGTCAATGACGTTTGATGAGGTCCATGATTGATAAAGTACTGACTCCTTTAGAATCATATTTAGAAATGGCTAATAAAGCCTAGAAGGCTACATGATTCATCCGACGACTTGTTTCGTGTCACTGATGCAACTTACTGAAGCTATTGAAACTATTTTTTAACTGCTTTATAGGCGGCTTCCTAAATACTCAAAATTTATGTAGCGTGATGTTTCAAGCTGTTTCTAACAATTTTATGTTGCAACATTTTGCAACTTCCTTATATTTTTCATGCAACCTGTTATTTCCACTTTTATCAAGTACTGCACCAAATGTAAATGAGTGATTTTAAAACATGTTACAAGTCTATTTCGAGTATGGTTTTATTCTGTTTGATTTCTATAACAAAGAGCTGTGTGGGAGAATGGCTGCATCTCAACGTTATCGATGACACAACAATTGCCTTGCAAGCTACAAGTTCTCCCCAGCCAAGCACGACAGTGCCCGAACTAAATTAGTAGTGGAAGTATGACTTTGCTTTTGCCCAAGCCCGCACAAACGAAAACAGGTTGTGTCTGGTCTTTCTAGATCAAGTTTTCTTGATATAGCTTAGATCAAGAGTCGCCAACTCAAGACTCGCGGGCCAATTTCGAAATTTGTAGAGCCGCTTCGACAATTACCCACTCCGCTATTTCGCACGGTTGTTCCAATACATATAAGTGGCTACGGCGAAATGCAAATCAGGCTAATCGCTATGGGATGACAAATCCTTTTCCTCTTTAGTTCACCTGCAGGCCCATGGATGCAACGTATAGTTATGTTATATTTGGAAAGGTATTATATGGAGTTTGTTGTGAGAGTCAATGTCAACCTATGATTTTGCCGACTGATGTTTCCGATGTTATGTATCTAGTCTCAGACTGCCCAAAGCGTAAACCACGACACACAAACCCACGGACGCAGCATAGTTTGGTTAATTTTGAAGAGGTATTGTTTGCCAAGATCAGATGCGAGATGCGTAGAATGTATGGAGCAGGATTTGTTGGCATGTTAGTCGAATTGATATGAGTACGCACGGCCTGATGACCGTACAACACACATGTGGCTTACCAATGGCAATGATTGTACAGATGTAGATTTAGGGGTTTGCCGGAAAGATATATAGCCAGTAATTGGATAACTTGTTGGATGATATAACTTTGTCAACGGCGTGGTAGGCGTTGTTTCTTCTCAATTGGTTTTGTCAACTTGCAGTATCGATTCCCCGATATACATAATAGAGAATCTGGACCTTGGTGAATTTATGAAATCTTTCTTTCATAACAGCATTATGTACAGAGAGACGCTGAAACCCACTGAACGTGCCATTTTTAACCTTACGAAGGCTGGTCCCAGCTACCACAAGCATATTGATTACAATTGCTATGAGAATTTACAACGGAATCAGTAAATATGAAAATAGCATGCGTGACAAATTAAGTGCCAAATTAGGAACTTACTACATCATCAAAAGAACCATATGTGGCTCGCGGGCCATAGGTGCCCGACCCCTGGTCCCATACGTACATTTTTACAATGACAAGCAGGCTATACTTTTGGTGGAGTGGTCTAGTATGGTAAGAACGTATCCAGCAGTGTCAAAAATGTGTGGAGAGTCTTTCGCTCATCCCCTTCACTTGCAGTTGTGACGCGTGTGAGCGAGATCTGCAGCATGTGCATTAAGAATGGTGTGAACGTGAGGTTCACGTTCGCGTTCTGTGTGTGAACCTCAGAAATTTAGAGGTGCACGTTCACAGACGAACCTTGATAGGTTCTGCACTGTGAACGTTTTTCATATATTACAATTTTGACTTCATTATAACATTTTTGTTTGAAATTTATTGCATTTGAATTGCGGGCCACTATACGCATGGCGCTGTCAGCATAAAAAATAAACACTAAACGAGCATACGCTTTGACAATTTCAAAAATTTTATTTGCTTTGTTACAAAATTTTGCTCGAATATTTAGTGACTCTCTGATGTGAGCTTGACCCGTAATCACACATCAAAAGCGAAATACACTTCATCAGATCTGGGCAACTGCGGCCCTTGTGATTCTGAGCGGCCCGCGACTAGGGCTGGGCAAAATCGAGTACCTGAGTTATTCGATTCTGAATCACGTATTATGCTTCGAGTCGAGTCGAGTATTCGAGTATCACTCATTATGACGTCACAATAACATGTACTATGGTAAAGTTCAAATATGTACCTTTTATGCCACTACAAGGAACATAACGCATGTTATCCATCACATTAAAGATACTTTGCTATTTTTTCAACCATAAAGATTTCATTGCACTTCTTGACAATGTTGTGGGTTGATCATGACTTCGGAAATGTGTTATTTTCAGTAACGTTCGTAGCTTTGCGATATGCCTCGTATGCTGCGACACGGCCAATCAAGGTTTCAGGCTTCCTCAGTGGAAAATATTGTCAAAACTATAATTCTCGTTAGTAAATTACCTTTCAGTAGCGAGGAGCGTATAATTTCAGTTATCGAAAAAATCTTGTTTTACTACTCGACTCGAATCATCCAAATTAATACTCAATTCAGATTCGAGTACTCGAATCATTATGCCCAGCCCGACCCGCGACACGTCGCTAACAGTTTAAACAATGAGGCATGCTTTTAGATGTTAGGAGGTGAATTAATACCATAGGCTGTATAAAACGAACCGGAAATATGTTTATATAAAGCGTGTTTGTTTATTTACGGTACCGTGTTTGAATTGCCTTTGTATAGATCGTCTCTTGCTGAAAATCATATGTCAGCTCTACTTCGCAGTAACTTCAAACATTCAACCTAACTTTGATGCACTTGTTAAAGTGGCTCTATACTCTATTTATGATGTGGTCTCAAATGAAAGATGAAATCGGGAAACTAATTTTGGCCGCAGCTATTTTCTTCGTATATCTCACATAAATAAACTGCAGCCTAATGAAAATTTGAACTATCCCCATTCCACACCAGTTAAATAAATTAATTTATATGGTGAAGCGGCAACTAGTCTCCACCGCTTAACTGCTGCGAAATCGTCGCCATGATATCTTCATTTGCATATGCTCGACCCAATTTTTTCGTCGGGACCTTCATATTCTAATCACATTATTTCATTGATTTCACTCACTAACAAAAGACTCAAGGACACGAACTTTCCCATAACTGCAACACATTCAGTTTGCGTCTTGTCGTCTTCACTAAGTCAGCCACTTCCGATTGTAAAATAGAATGAAATAAAATTAATACACCGCAGAAAATAGCTTGACTTTGGACTCAGCCCGCCAAACAATGTGCTGCTCAATTGTCCCGGTAGTCAGCGACTGATGCTTATCCATCCAATCAATGAGATGGATATCGTTATCTGATGTAAAATATCTAGAAGGCGTACGGGGTCAATCTTGATTTCACATGTTAATAGTAACATAAAAACCAAATCCGTGTGATTGGGGTGTTGGCTACTGCTATTGTTAATGGGGTAATATCGGAAGCAAGCATAGAAACCCGTTTTACACTCTGCTCCATATCGACATGGCTATACTCAGACTCCGAATACATTTTCCGGTCTGGCCTAGACCGTTAAGGCGTTAGTAAGCTTATATTCCCTTTCAAGTCCTCGTCGAAATTGCTGGGCAAGCGATGGAAGATATTGATTATATGGGATTATTATATCATTTGATAGCTCAAGCTGATACATTTGCCGACGTTTAAAACATCAATATATGTAGCCTACTTCAGCATTGTGCCATTATGTGGCCCAAGTCGTCGCTAAGTATCGTGTAAATTAATAAAGACTATATCAGTTCACTGAAATGTAGGGTTGGAATTGGCAATATGACGTCGCGTGACGTCACGCGACTCACGTTCGAGTTCACACGAATCTGAACCTTTCAAAGGGTCACACCATCTTAATGTGCATGATTTCGTTTCAATCTTTGCGTTTAACATAATTAACGCATGTGTCTTTCCAAAACATTCCCAAGACTAAATTAACCCGTGGAGTGGCATCAAAACCCTCTATTGCAGGGAAATGATGTTTGAAAGTGTAAATGCGTAGTTTTTTATGTTCGTCTGCCAATTGCGTATACATTGTGCGT
The DNA here is from genome assembly GCF_051294905.1 of Botryllus schlosseri. NCBI lineage: Eukaryota > Metazoa > Chordata > Ascidiacea > Stolidobranchia > Styelidae > Botryllus > Botryllus schlosseri. The sequence goes on along the minus strand of NC_137245.1, from coordinate 16,233,747 downwards.
TATGCAGCATAAATTTATGGAGTACGTCCTACATGCAGATAGTGGAAAGTGTAAATACGCAGTCAAACATAGTTTGAGAACCCCCCCCCCCCCAGTATTAGATAAAAACCAATGAACAGCTGTACCTTTGTTTTTTATTCGCATGTTTATAATTAACTTATGTACTTTCAAATTATGACGAGCAGGTCGCTACTCTCCGAGATACCTAAATCCTCTCGCAGCACGGATTCCCGCTCGCTGAAACGTAAGCGAGATGACGATCCGGATCAAGGCCACTCGGCGAAACCAAGTAAGCAGATCTTGTCTTTATGTCAAAGTGCGCCACTCTTTTGTTGGTCGAGTTTTTTCGGTGCGGCCCGCGGGCCGTAGTTTGCCCACCTCTGTTCTACATCCTCTTTGTGAGTGAGAACAGTCGAGGTAGACCTTGTACATAACAGTGACAGTTTATATTTTCGACATTTCGCCTATTTTGAGCGGAACTAAGCATTCCTCGTTATTTGCAGAGATGCATATTGCCATGTTGAAGGCTGTGTTGCTTGACGATTAACTGAAAAATTTCACGAACGGTTCTTCCCAATCTGCTCCTTCAAGCTGTAGGAAAATCAGCACATCGTATCATCCTTCTAGTCCTTTTTCGCATGGTTTGACTATCTATCTTTAACTCGACTTGATAATCTGCCAACTTGGAATGTTGTTTTGAGGAAGTATTATACACCTACGTGTAATTGAGTATCATCATATATATAGGGCCTACTTGCGCTAATTAATGATATTACATATGTGACTTCGACACAGTCCACGTTAAAGCGATCCAATTCAAATTGAGAAAATCCGTTGTTCTCCGCAAGATGACAAATTACAATTACTATAATCCCAACCAATAGCCGTATAGTTCTCGAAATGCGCAATTCGTACATGCGATACGGAAAGCAAAGAACGCAGAAATGACAATGAACCTATCGATATTTATCATTTCATAGCAAAGGATGCTTTATTTATAAGACTGTTAAAGATATTCTTATCCAAATGTGGTCAGTTACGAAGTACTTCTACTTTTTCGATGTACTCGAGTAATTTTCTTCAACTTGCAATACTTACTCAACTAATATCTACTTAGTAAAATATTATATTTAATTACTTACTTATCGGTACCTAAAATCTGTCACGTAGAATTAGTTGATTAAATATCAATTGCATTGCTTTCTATGCGGCATATCATTACTTCATCCAAATTTTTCTGAACTCCTTTATCTGGAGCACATGCTGCTTGAAGTTCAGAACTACGTCAGGAATTGCAATAAATTTTCCGGAATTGAATGGGATTTCAGTGACATATTTACGATCTACCATATTTTACCTAACATACTGATCTCAAGCTTCAATGCAGTATCCGACATAACTTCTCCGTGGTGCTATTTGTCACTACATCACAAAACTATCATTTGCATTCCATGGGTCCAGTCAAGTTCCTATGCTATGGAAAATTTACACTTCCTGCGATGTAACATGACAATTTGTGTTTGTGCTCCCTGCACCTTACGCATAGCTCTGTTTCTAGCTTTTGACAGTCCATCAGAGCTAATATATGGCAGCTTTTCGAAACTACTCGACTTACATGCGTAAATTTAAAGCCGGCCAAGTCTACTTCTACTTCAAGTAGTTTAAGGTTTCTTTTAAAAGAACTACTTCTAATACTACATCTATAGATTTTGTGTCGCTACTTCTACTTCTACTTCAGTAGTTTCTTTACGACTTTGACCAGCTCTGTATGCATCATTTCTCATACTCGTAAGTCGTAAATGATCGATAAATATGAACGTTTCTGACCGGAATCCCGGTCACAGATTTCTAGTCGAATGCCGCTTTCGCTTAAAATGTGTAATAAACTACGTTAAGAACTAGGGGTGATGCGAACGTTCAGTTCACGTTCGCGTTCGCGGCCGAACCTCGATTAATCAGAATTATAATATGACTTTCTGATAAATTTACAATGCTCAATTCGCATCTTATCAATCAGTATTGCTGCAAATTTTTGTCAGAAACGGTCAGAATTATTATTCTTGTGGTAGCGACGATAAGTATGAGGTCAGGACATTTGCGTGTCCAGATGTTCTGGTGACACGGAAATGCCCTTTTCAGAAAGGCCACCTAGAATTTATGATTGCTCATTGCTCATTCAACAGCCACAAAAGTCAAGTGAGAATGATTCTGGGATTTACCCAACTCATTTCGTTGTGAAAAAATTATGAATGAAAATTCAAGATGTCGCTTTGACGGGTTTGGTCACGCGTCACGGGAACTGGATCAACACCTCTACACAGAATCCCCTTAGACCCTTCCGTCACCTCACAAGTTGCAATCGCTTATTTTTAGCTAAAGCGAGTGTCGAGGAATATTGTCAAGATGAATGGCAGTCTCGTCCAAGAATGAGATATGGCAGACACGAATTTGCATCTTGTGCGATTGGAAATGAAATTTTTGTCGTGGGAGGCGTTTCAGATGCAAGAGGCGATGACTATGTGTGTAACATAGAGATTTACGATACTTCGGTCGATGGGTGGACAGGTATACGTGGAATGGCGCCAGGCCGTAAATCATTTGGACTGGTACATTTGAATAACAAGACGTATGCTGTCGGCGGAGATGATGAGCATACCGTGATATGGAACAATTCAATGGCAGATCAAGACTGGTTGGGTCCTGTAACCACTATACGACCCCTTCCGTCGTATGACGCCTTTGCTCTGGGTAGGGAGATTTATGTAGTTGGAAAGACTCCCTTGCCAGGGAGTTTTCAAAAGTTCTGTCCTGAGAACCCTGGAAGTCCTGAGAACCGGGAATGGTGTGAACTAACTCCTCCCCACTGCCCTTGGCGTGGTGGCGTACGAGTCGCACTCGTCCGAAATCGTCGGCCCGGAATTGAAGATAACGCGAAGCGCCTCCGACCTGCAAGTTGAATGTATCCAAATTCCAAGGATGCGTTGTTATGATCATGTAGTCTTCCAAACGTTGATATTTTTCTATGGGAACTTCCTTTAATGGCGTCTTTTCTGTGCAAGCAATCAAGCATGGCCGTATCGGTGTGCCTGTTGATAATGATGGGCTGTATATCAAATCAACATACTCGTTTATATCTTGCCACGTTATTTCCAAAACCGTATCATCATTTCGTCAACAGTGTTATTAAATCATCCTCTTGCTTGCAACACGCATTCGCAATATAGAATGATGCCGATAAGTTAGCTGTAGACGCGCTGTATAGCAGGGGTGCCCAAACTGAATCGACAGTTAGCTTAGTTATAACGATTCTAGTCGATTAGTGGGCATTTTCGCAGATCAATTAGACGCTCTTTGCCCCTTGAGAATTGGAAAATCAAAAATAATTATAGTTTCGGTAGGTCAACTATATTTCTCTGCGACTCTGTAAAGCTCGCGTCATGCGAAACTTGTAGTACGAAACTTCACACGTTCGTGGAAGTGACATATCTGTGAAGTCCTGGTCAACGAACAGTACTGCCGTAACGTCCGATGAAGTAGGTATGGTCGAAAAATCATTAACTAGACTAGTCTCTATATTGTGATGGACAATTGACATAACAGTGACGCATTTTCCACATCATTAATAATAGTGAGAGTGAATGATACTCGAAGAATCTACTCCCCTCGAAGCTAGTACGGAAAACAATCAGGTACTCGATCTTGCCCAGACCCGCTCTCTCCCAAACCACTTGTGCATGACTCGTTGTTGAGACTTTGATTACGACTCTGTTTCACTGATTGCACATTAGGGCTGTTCAAAAATAACCTTTTTTCCTTAATCTTGCTGATTACTTGATTAAATCGTTAGGTTGCCTTAAAAAACGACGCACACCAAATTTAAATTCATTCCAACCAATATTCGCGGATTTCGTAGAGTTTGAAAATTTTGAATTTGCCTAAAAATGCCAAAATTTTTTTTTTCAAATTTTCCTTCCAACCTTATGAAATTGTTGCGCTGTCTGCAAAAACGATGGAAAACAATTTTGACTCAATTCCAAGCTGCAGAAGCGGAGTTATTCAAGTTTTTTGATGATAATTCTGGGGTGATCCACCAATCAAGGATAATCCCAGAATTATCAAAGAAAAACTGAAATAACTCCACTTCTACGGCTTCGAAATGAGTCAAATTTGTTTTGCATCGTTTTTGACGACAGCGCAACAATTTCATGGGGTTGGCAGAAAAATTTGAAAAATATTTCTTTTTTGCATTTTTAGGCAAATTCAAAATTTTCAAACTCTACGAAATCCGCGAATATTGGTTGGAATGAATTTAAATTTGGTGTGCGTCGTTTTTTAAGGCAACCTAACGATTTAATCAAGTAATCAGCAAGATTAAGGAAAAAAGGTTATTTCTGAACAGCCCTATTGCACATGCAAAAACATGCATTACCAACATGTCAGCGCTTCTTCTAATTCGAATACATATAAATGGCTTCCGCATAGTTACAAGGGATGGAGTGAACCTCTGAAAGGTTCAGGTTCGTTCTGTGTGAACGCGAACGTGAACTTCATGACGTCATATTGCTAATTCCAACCCTACATTTCATACAAGTGATATCCTATGTGACAGTGGTCGGGAACCTTTTTCGTCTGAAGAGCCATGTTAGCCCTATATTTTCCATTTTAACTCCCAAAGAGCTATACATGTCAATCAATTATTATGTCACAATTGAAAATCCGTGATGTCATGGTAGCATAAATTCGCAATCACTACATGGGATTAGTCGTGGGGACCATATTTTCTCTTTAAAAACTTGTAGGCTACTAATCATCCTGTGATACCTCAATTCATCGTAAATAGCTCAGAATTTATATTAATTGATATTAAGCTAATATAACTGTAGCACTGATTCCGAAAATCTCAATATTGATCGAATTCTCAATTCGGCGGTAACATCAACGTTGCACTACGCCTTCATTTTACGGCAGTACTAGAGAGCTAGTTCTCAATATAGAACATGGATAGCGAAGCATTGTTTGTAACTTGGATTTGTAATTGGAATGTCACCTCCAAGGCAGTTCATTTCTCGGAGTAGATCAGGAACACAAGATGTATATGAAAACTAGATTGTCATATTGGCTTCCTCATGTCTGCTATTCTCTTTGATCAAGCAACGTATGGCACCACTTTCTTGACCCATCAGACGACATGTTTATGCTGCCACCGGAATAATTATTCTGGCCGTTAAGAAAATTAACTAATAATTACTGCAATATCGATAAAATTAGGTAGAAAATTAAAAATATGTCAAAGAGGCATATCTTATATCCAAAAGAGCCATATATGGCTCGCGAGCCATATGTTTATTAGGCTACCGACCACTGCTATATGATGTACGAGTATTGGTACGTTGATATTGAGCAAAGTGTAGAACAGTATTCTATACTTGCTACCGATATTACCCCATTAACCAGTTTTACAGCAGTAACCAACATACCAATCGCACGAATTTGGTTTTCATGATACAATAAACATATGAAACCAAGCTTGACCAAGTACGCCTGCTAGATTTTTAACACCAGACAATGATATCAATATCATAGATTGGCTAGATTCATTGATTGGTTGAATAAGCCTCATTCACTGACTACTTTTCGCTCTTGATGTTGTGTATTTGCGGGTCAAACTCACAGCACAGAGTCACTAAATATCCGAGCAAACTTTTGTAAAAAAGCAAGTAAATTTTTTTGAGATCGTCAAGGTGCATGCTCGTTTAGTGTTGCTTTGTTATGCTGCCAGCGCCATGCATATAGTGACCCACTGTTGAAATGCAATAAATTTCAACCAAAAATGTTGTAATGAAGTGAAAATTGTAATATACGAAAATGGTTCACAGTGCAGAACCTGCCAAGGTTCGTTTGTGTAAGTGAAACTCTAAATTTCTGAGGTCTGACTTTTTACAAGTTACAGAAGATACAAAAGTGGACGAGAAAACTGGTAATTTAGAAATTCTTACTGCTAATATAATTGGTTTGACTAGCTAAAAAAAGTTTTTCGTTCGACTCACTCCCGAAAGATCCGTTCTAAAGTCTATTCGGTCGGTGGTGACCTTTTTTAGCTAACCCACCGGCGATTGGTGTTTGCTGCGTAAATTTGCTGTGCGGTCACATCGAAGACGTATAAGCTAGGGTTACAATATTTTGAGATCCGAAAAAGGAAGACTTTTTACAAGTCACGAAAGACACAATAGTGGACGAGAAAGCTGGTAATTTGGAAATTGTTACGGCTAATATCATTAGTTTGACTAGGTAAAAAATTGTTATTTTCCGACTCACTCCCGAAAGACCCGTTCCCACGTATATTCGTTTGGTGTTGACCTTTTTTTACCTAACCCACCGGCCATCTATGTTTACTTTGTAAATTTGCTGCTAAATTTCTTTCATTTCCGTCGAAATCCAGTTTCACGTCTATTATGACATCTTGTATAGTTGTTTTTGTATACAGTCGCCTAACTCTTCAAGCTATAAAAAAAGAGGACAAACTGCGTAAAAAAGAGGACTTTTCGGCGTCATTGGAAGACGCTTTACATATCTTGAAAAAATAGGACAAATGGTATCGACTTTGCTAACAACTATATACATGAGCAAACATAACATGAAAGTCGATGCAGAATGGAAGGTTGCGGATTCGCAAACGAAATATAGAGCAGAGGTCTCAAACTCAAATGTGCTCGCGGGCTAGTTTTTCAGTTTTGACGTCGCCGCGGGCCGTGAACTGCAGTATAGATGAAGTGGTAGTAAGACATATCTTTGAAGAGTATTCAGAGCAAATTAACATTCAACAAAACACGTCCAATTCCGATATTTTTGTCGCGCTGCGCGACGATGTATGCCACATATGTTTTCATAAATTTAGTTGGCTATTATAAATCATGTAAAACGAATTGCGCGTACTTTTAGATTGCCAATTAAAACACTGCCGTCACGCTTGCTAGGGTTATTTCCAACAAACTGTTTCGAATTAGGCATTATATCCCGCAGCGCACAGCATGTGAAAATCGAAGAAGAGGGCACTGTAGGCCTATATCACTTCTGAGAGTGAGATCCCCTTGTACATAAAATAAGATTTGAAGCTTTGTGCACGAAATGAATAACTAAATATACTTGCATTTGAGAGCTACAAAATTAAATCGTCAGAATATTTCTTCATCGTATCATAAAGCATGATACTATCTAGTGTTGTGTTTCACAACATCACATGAACGTTACATGATATGAGTTGCTTTGTTTGGAATATATTCATTTTAAAATTATTAACTGAGTACTAAATTCAATGTGAGCAGATATATGCATCCCATTCTCAGTTGACTTATTCATAGTTACACAAGCACCAAGACAAATCCGATACCATTAATTTCCCCCTATTGCCAATCGCAGATGTGAATTCGGGATGGTTCGAACCACAGGGTGCGAGACCGTACCCGATTGTTGTTATAACAACCTTGATTTGAACCTGAATATACCACACACAATTATTACGTGGTTTATTATAGTCGAATGGTCCTCGAGCATGATTAAAGCGCGAAATATTTCCAATACCGAAGACCCGAAAAGACCAACAGGACTTTGACCTCTCACCAGGATCGAAACTGCTGCAAACCCCCAATGGGTGGGCTTGAAGGGTGCCCTAATTATTTCGGTGATTGAACATAGATTACACATCATGTTTTGACGACTCCCCCACGGAAGTACAAGCATAATTATAGAAAATAGAAATAGGCATATCGGCATCGGCCATTATCACGCCACGATGCACAAAGACATATGAAGTTCCGGTCAAAATGGGACTCCGAGACGTGTGCGAAAAAGATCGTCAGCGAGAAAACCTTAGCCGAAGAGGATTGCCCTTGTGTTGACCGTAAACTTCGATGCATATAGGTCTAATTGTCCATAGGTGCTCAAATCGCTCGTGCCGAATTATCAAGTCGTCGCAATCTGCACCCCACAGGACAAATAACATCCATCAGGGATAATTATTTACCAGCGAAGAAATACCAATTTTGAATCGTGGGCTCACTTTAGTTTAATACGTTTATGCGTTTCAATATCTTTTGACTATACAGCAGACGAGAGGTAACAAAATGGCAACATGTAACGAATTAATTGTACCAACGGGCACGTCCGAATATGTTCAATTAATAATCACGCGGTCTTCATTTTCCAATGCAACAGCTCACTCAGCGCTACTGGTAAATCTGATAACTTTGGATGAGAGAATAAAAAGTTTAAAGCAACAGATATGGGCAATTACCACCTATTCACCTGTTCATTTTGGCGCCTATGGTGACCAGACCACATAAACATTGCTGACCATCGAAATCACGCGACGGAGTTCTTTGGGGCGAAGCCTTCAGAAGTTTAGTTTATCACGCTATGGGCGCGCAAAAAATCGTTTTTAGGGGGGCTGACGAAGTGCTGTTACGGCCCTCCCTCTTACCCATTGTATTTATTACAGTCCTTACAATATGAGGTGGGGGGGGGCGCTGGAGCACGATAAGTTTTGAAAGGGGGCGCTGGAGGAAAAAAGGTTAAGAACCCCTGGTTTATATGAATGTTGTACGATATTGCACATCTAATCAGCTTGTTCCGGGGTATAAACTTGCCTTATAGCTGGTCATCAGTCCATTTTAATGGGGATCTGGTGCACCTCAGTACACCCCATCCGAGTGGTACATCCTTCAAAAATTGTATTACACTCTGGCTATGATGTACGATACACCCGGTTGCAGAGTCCTGCTCTAGAACAGTTGTTCCCGTCACGATACACTAAATCTACTGCGGTGTAAAATATTAGGAGTGGCAACAATGACTGAAACGCCATTATATCAAAGATACGCCCGACAATAACTCATGTAAGAAATCATGGCATATAGTTCACAATACATTCGTGTCAATGACGTTTGATGAGGTTCATGGTTGATAAAGCACTGACTCCTTTAGGATCATATTTAGAAATGGCTAATAGAGCCTACAAGGCTACATGATTCTTTCGACGACTTGTTTCGTGTCACTGAGTCAACTTATTGAAGCTATTGCAACTTTTTTTAACTGCTTTATAGGTGGCTTCCTAAATAATCAAAATTTATGTAGCGTGATGTTTCAAGCTGTTTCTAATAATTTTATGTTGCAACTTTTTGCAACTTCCTTATATTTTTCATGCAACATTTTATTTCCACTTTTATCAAGTACTGCACCAAATGTAAATGAGTAATTTTAAAACATGTTACAAGTCTATTTCGAGTATGGTTTTATTCTGTTTGATTTCTATAACAAAGAGCTGTGTGGGAGAATGGCTGCATCTCAACGTTATCTATGACACAACAATTGCCTTGCAAGCTACAAGTTCTCCCCAGCCAAGCACGACAGTGCCCGAACTAAATTAGTAGTGGAAGTATGACTTTGCTTTTGGCCAAGCCCGCACAAACGAAAACAGGTTGTGTCTGGTCTTTCTAGGTCAAGTTTTCTTGATATAGCTTAGATCAAGAGTCGCCAACTCAAGACTCGGGGGCCACTTTCCAAATTTGTAGAGCCGCTTCGACAATTGCCCACTCCGCTATTCCGCACGGTTGTTCCAATACATATAAGTGGCTACGGCGAAATGCCAATCAGGCTTATCACTAGGAGGTGACAAATCCTTTTCCTCTTTAGTTCACCCGCATGCCCGTGGATGCAACGTAGTTAGGTTAGGTTTGAAAAGGTATTATATGGAGTTTGTTGTGAAAGTCAATTTCTTGCTATGAATTTGCCGACTGAAGTTGCCAATGTTATGTATCTAGTCTAACCGTGTATAAAGCGTAAACCACAAACCCATATACGCATCATAGTTCGGTTAATTTTGAAGAGGTATTGTTTGCCAATATCGGATGCGAGATGCGTAGAATGTATTGAGCAGTATTTGTTGTCATGTTAGTCGAATTGAAATGAGTACGCATATAAGCCCGATGACCGTACAAGACACATATAGTTTACCAATGGCAACGATTGTACAAATGTAGATTTAGGCGTTTGCCGGAAAAATATAGCCAGTAATTTGATAACTTGTTGGATGATATAACTTTGTCAACGACGTGGTAGGCGTTGTTTCTTCTCAATTGGTTTCGTCAACTTGCATCGATTCCCCGATATACATAATAGGGAGTCTGGACCTTGGTGAGTTTATGAAATTTTTCTTTCATAAGAGCATTATGTACAGGGAGACTCTGAAACCCACTGAATATGCCATTTCTAACCTTACGAAGGCTGGCCTCAGCTACCAAAAGCATAATGATTGAAATTGTTATGAGAATTTACAAAAAAAATCCGAAAATGTGTAAATAGCTTGCGTGACAAATTGAGTGTCAAATTAACAATTTATCAAAGAGCCATATTAAATCATCAAAAGAACCATATATGGCTTGCGGGACATGGGTTCCCTACCCCTGGTCCCATACGTACATTCTCACAATGACAAGCTGGCTATCACTCTAAGTTTTGAAGTGTTGCTCAACACGGAAAATTGAACACGAAACGTGATCCAAAAATTGAACACCTAGAAGTGTTGCGAAGTGTTTAAATTAAAAGTGTTTACCTAAAAAGTGTTCAGCCTCAAAGTGGCTGGTTGACTAGTCACCAGAACGCAAGGCTCAAAATAAAATCAGATTTTATTGATTCATAAATAAATGACGCTTATAATACCCAACCTGTGTGATTAAATACGTGCAAACATTGAAATTTACAATAGCTGCTGTGACAGGGTTTCATAAATTCAGATCAGCAGTTGAAACCGTTTCCGGAATAGTCCATGAAATCACGAAAATCACAAATGATTAAGAGCAAACTCACTACAAATATCATGCAACTCGCTCAATCATGAAAATGAATGCATAGGGACAGTGATAACAAAATATCATTTAGTATCTTAAACTTTCGTGACAGGGGCATGGAATCAAATTCATTGGTTACGTCCATTAGCGGAAAACATGATCAACACAATTCATTACAACTTATTTAAAACTGATCAAATTATGGCTTGTAAATTTCTAATTTTATTATAAACAAACAAACAATGTATGTATCAGTATCACTACCACTACCACGATAAACAACCATAAGTATTTTTTTACTCTTAATAAAATTGGGCCTGCTAACCACGTATCAAAAATATTCTACGACTTGCATTACAAGTATTTATATCAGGTTAATGCCAATCACTTTTGTTTAAATAACAAAGAAATCGTTTCTTTCAGTCCATACAAATTTTGCAGATTTACAGAAAAGATTTTGTTGTTATTTACCGGTCTGCTGCAAAATATGAAATCTGGAAGTCATTAGGGCAGTGGTTCTTAAACATTTTTGGACACGCCCCCTTATGATAGCAAAAAATTTCACACACTCATCGTGGTATCATAAAATTGAAAAAAGCAACCAGAACGCTAGAAATCCCAACGGATAGTTGGATGGCAGTGAGGGTAATGGTTGTTGATGAGAGAATATTCAAATATTAAATTCTGACCATACACAGAGAAATAACTACAAGCTGCCATGTGCGAAAAAGAGATTAGTTGACAGCGGCTTCACACCCATTCAAATGCTTTCTCCTGTTTGAGAACCACTCCTTTAGGGTATGACAATCCAATGCATAGCAGCTCAAAACGTCAACAATGTTTCTGAATACTCCATTTTCACTGAAGCAATTTTATATTCTTGCCATCAGCTGCAATCCAGGCTCGGTCAATCTCTGATTCGTGGCGTGCCATGGTGTTTGCTTGTTTTCTACTGGTCGACTCCAAGTTGCGCTCCTTGAAAATGTGATTAAATTCCAAAGTTTTGAATATGTCAATGAAAATTCAAAATTTTATGCAGATATAAATATAAATATTTCACACATACAGGTTATACAAGCGCAGGAAAGGCGCTCGGATACATGTGAAATCCTATCACTGAGAAGGACTAACATTAGCATAACGACTAATAAAAATATCTTGAATCAGGTCTGCGTTTTTTTCAATTCGGCCATTTTGACATTTACGTTGACATTCAGACGCACAGGCAACAGTGAGAATGCAGAACTGTAACTCAGAATGAAATTTATAGCAGAACGTCGCAGGTCTATGTAAATTTGTATGATCCACAAAACAGAAAGATTACGGTACCTGTTTCAATAAGAAATGCGCTTGGGTCTTGGATTATATTCGTTTGTCTCTCAATTTGGCTTGGAGAAGACGACAGTTGACTTCATCAACCTCGTTTTGCTGAAAATGTAATTGATTGCAAACAAGATCCGACAATAAATGTAGTAGAATCGTTATTCCTATGGGTTCGGATTTCCATTATAATAATTGACATACGGTAGGCTTTACATATAACTTTGATTCCAAGATTTTAGAGCTGCTTTGAATTGAGACGAGAAAATATATCATACAAAGGACACATTGATTGTCTTTAGTACAAAAACTTTGTGACATCTTATCGAAGATGTTGAATACTTTTCCTTCATTGCAGTAATTGTAACTGTTCTCAATCTTTCAAAATCCTTCCTTCCTGATTAAATTTAATTAACGAAATTAATTGGAATTAGCACAACATGGGAAATGATCTCAATTTGATGTTCACCTAGTCCAAGTATAGTTCAGTAAGCAATAGTTTAAATACAAGTCACACCAGCTCTTTACATTCAACAACACCTCTGTTCAATGTACACAGATCACGCCTTTCTTCAGCTCATATCACATATATAGATAGTTTTTGAGAAAATTAGGACTGCAAAAACCAGCACATTACATAATCAATGGTGATATATGGACTGAATAAATAGACTTACATAATCACATCTTTCCATGGGTTCTTGAGGGAAAAGTATGTATCGTAAAAGATGACTACACCAGCACAAAATCCGTTCAGATGACTCCTCACGTCACTATTAACATTGTCTGTTAGCACAGGCACGGTAGAACCAGGGGGTCTTTTCGAAGAGTCGACATCAGTTGGATGACTTTGAGGATCAATCCAAGACTGTTGAAAAGAAAATACTTGTTTTAAAAATTTGCAATACAAGGGAACTATTCAATATTCGAACAGCTTCTTCGAGGTACAAAACTTCAATATAAAAGTGAATAGTATATGCATATTGAAATGAGCCCGAATATTTTCGGCTGAGACTCGTCAGGGGTAATCGTCATTCGTCAGCAACTAGTAGAGAACTCAGAAGAACGTTGTACATCAACAATCGTATCACAAAATATGACGTCACCAGCATTCAGTATTCACGCAGATATCAGACTGGATACAATTGTATGTGACAAAAGAACGTCTTTCATAGAACAATTATTTATTGTAATGGAAAGTTGCATGTAACCTTACCACCAATTTTACTCCAGCACGAGTAGCATACTTTCCTGGATTGGTAATAATTTTAGTGAAATTTTACCAGCAAACATTCACAAAAATAACCGAATGCAGCAGAATCGAATTCACTATCTAAGGATATACCAGTTTACTTACGAAACACTGCGATGCTTACCAGTATTTTAAACAACAAATGCATTTCAAAAAGGTGCCAATCGCAGTACATACTACCTGCACAATAGGGCATTTTTCATATTCATTCCATCAGCCGCGACCCAGGCTTGATGAGTCCCTGATTCGTGGCGTGCCATGGCGGCTCTTTTTTTTAAAGGTCAAATCCAAATGCTGCTCCTAAAAAATTCAATAAATACCTAAGGAAAATTGTAAATTTTATGCAGAAGTAAATATAAATATTTCACACAGGTAGGTTACAGAAACGCAGGAGAGGTGCTCAGCCCCCCCAGGTTGAGAACCACTGGCCTAGCCCATTATAGTTCAGTAAGCAATAGTTAAAGTACAAGTTACACGAGCTCATTACGTTCAACTACATCTCTGTTCAGTGTTCAGTGTACACAGTTGAGTGTACACTGTATAGTGAACACAGATGAAGCCTTTTTCAGCTCATATCGAATAGTCCGTAAGCTACTCTGCGAGATAGTTCGTGACAAAAGTAGGACTGCAAAAACCAGCAAATTACATAATAAATGGTGATATATAAAATGAATGAATAGGCTTACATAATCACATGTATCCATGGGTTCTTGAGACAAAGGTCTGTATCGCATAAGATGACTGTGCCGGCACAAAACCCGTTACGAACGACTCTTCACGTCACTGTCAACATTGTCTATTAGCGCAGGCACGATAGACCCAGGGGGATCTTTTCAAATAGTAGACATCAGTTGGATGAATTTGAGGATCAATCCAAGACTATTGAAAAGAAAATATTTGTTGCAAAAATTTGCAAAACAAATGAACTACTCAGTCATCACGCAGATATCATACTGGATACAGTTGTTGTTTTCTGCAATAAGTTGTGCATGACAGAAGGGTGTCTTTCATAGAATACTTAGGTAATGGAATGGAAAGTTGCACATGACGTTAACACCAATTTTACTCTGGCACAGGTAGTATACTTCCTGGATTGTTTAAAATTTTAGTGAAATTTTATCAGCAAACATTCATAAAAATCTTTATCACAAAGATAACCGAATGCAACAGAATCAAATTCATTCTCTAAGGATATACCAGTTCACTTACAAAACACGGTGATGCTTACCAGTATTCCATACAGCAAATGCATTTCAAAAAGGTGCCAATTTCAATACATACTACCTGCAAAATAGAGTTTAGTTCAGTTACCATATGATAATAAACTCAGAAAAGTCAAATTTGGGGATTGGGCAAAACAAATACTACCCCTTGTAATCGATGGTTTGTTGAAAAGATTGTTTGTTTGGCTGTGCTATTATTAGGGCGATTTTATGGACCTAAAAAGGGAAGATTTTGACTAAAAAATCTTAATTCACACATATTTTGACGATGAAAAACTTAATTTTGACCCCGTGTACTTAAATTAGGTGTTTCTCACATAATGTTAGAATTGCACTACCGGTACTTATCTTTATTTCTGGCTGGATCTGTCTGTACTTCGGAAGTAGTTTGACCTGAAAAAATCTTTAAGCATGAAAACTGACATATTTTTACATGAAAAAACGTTATTTTATCGGAATCTGGACCCGTGAAGAATTCCAGTATTAGTTACATCTCGTATTATGGTAGAAATAATTAAAACGTTGTTGTGGTACAACGAAAGATACTTTCCTACATTTTCGGGTAGAAAGTGTCTGTCCTAACTAAGTAGCTTGGCAAGAATGAAGAAAGAACGTTAACCGACGGCAGTTGTTGGCCGGCAACACGGAAGTTGTGCGTACACTGCACTCTCTCTCTCTCTCATCATGACAAAGTTGTCTACATCGCAATTTTTCATCATACAGTTTCTAATAGAAGAACCAATGTCCACGCAGTCTTGCTTCAGTTAGGCTAGTGCAGTAGGCTACGTTGAGCATTTGTTTCATTTGACAGTTTATGATTCACAATGAGCAGACGATGGTCCGTCTACAACGGTAGGACGATAAAGTAGGCTACAAGTTGTAAATTGTAAAATGATAAGTTCACCGACAGTGCAATCATCTATGATACAAACGAAATGCAAGTTGCCAAATTTTTTTTAATTTTGTAAACAATTTTGGCAATTTTTCACCTAACGGTACAATTTTGACAAAATTTTGACCTATTTTGACATGTCAAAAAATCGCTTTAGTTAACACCTTACCCTTGGAATAAACAGTACAGTGTAAAATGTGTTGCAGTTGAAAAACAATCAAAACCGTTGCATGACTGTCATACCGGCATTCAATTGCTGACATTGCAGTACTTGTCCACAATGGACCCCAATATCGCCTACATAGGGATATTTCAGTGTGGATAGAACATCCCTTTATCTATATATGTCAAAAAAGTTAGTTCGATAGCAGCTTCCCATCAGTACCGTAGTACTGGACCTGGTATATTATCAGATTCGAAGCTCGATCATCCAGCAATAAGATCAGACGAATCATATACTACAAAACATCTAAAGAACATTCATATGAATAAGGGATATCAGTAGCCTACTAAAACATCTAAAACAACCGACCTAACTGCAATGTCAAAACGAGCTCATTTTATGACTATTCTCACATTACATATATTCAATAACATTTACCGCATTTCCATACCTTACAGTACATGGATGTTATGATCCTTTACGCCATCAGTTAGCAGAAACTGCTTCAATATATCCATTCCGCCAAGTCTTTTCGTGTACCCTACTCTCTGCCTGAAGCCTGACGAACCACCTATTCAAATTCCAAACTGAAATCGAGCGCGCTCTACCGTAACGAAGGTGGTGACCCCTCTGCGTTACAGGGAAATATGTATATTTTATTGAAATATTACCCTTAAACTTAGTGTCGGGTCAGTTGAGTAATATTATTTTACATATACCAAGATTTATGTGATCTCCAAACGCACCGATAGTTTATGAATGCGAAATTGATGATAAATTACTAAGTACAAATTTTCTTGAAAATAAGCCGCAGTGCCGAAGTGTTACATGTAAACGGAGAAATACGCAGAAGTGTTGCGACGATAATGGCCCAATGCGTTTATATGCCCAAAAAGTGTGTCTGTACGCAGAAAAAAGTGTTATGAAGTGTTCAATACGACCTTGCGGATTTAGAGTGTATACTTTTTGTGGAGTGGTCTAGTATGGTAAGAACGTATCCAGCAGTGTCAAAAATGTGCGGAGAGTCTTTTGCTCTTTCCTTTCACTTGCAGTTGTGACGCGTTTTAACGAGATCTTCAGCATGTGCATTAGAAATGGTGTGAACGTGGTTCACGTTCGCGTTCAATGTATGAACCAGGGCTGTGGAGTCGGTAAATTTTACCACCGACTCCGGCTCCGACTCCGACTCCACACATTTTCAATATACCGGCTCCGACTCCGACTCCGACTCCTGAGTCTTTAAACGTACCGACTCCGACTCCGATTCCGACTCCTGGGTCTTTAAACGTACCGACTCCGACTCCCGACTCCGACTCCGACTCCAGCATTATTACCAATTTACCTCGAAAATTATATGCCACATTGTCGGTTGAATGACTATCATACAACCATTAAACATATGCAAACATATGATTAACTGTGGCATGCTGAATTGCTTCATTGTTGCACAGCTCGAATTATCCACCATGCAATTAACATGAAATAAAGATTTGCTAAATATCCTTCCTTATTCAAGTTTTTATAACATGGACTCTCTAATATCCTGAAATGTATGAATCATTCAAATATGGCAGATATTCAATCCTGTATCATAAAAATGTAGATAAAAAATCCAAGTGAAGCTCTGGTGTATGACTCAGCAACTAATAAAGAAATTGAGCTTACTAATTTTGTCATTACACACTATCCTGATTACAAGCACAAACTCTCTTACTACTAGTAATAGACATTGGTCATAAATGGAATTTAGTTAAGTAGTCAAAGACCATAGCCTATGTCTAGTCTACATGTACTTAATCAAGTATTCAAGGATTGGGACTTGCAGTCTTTCTTAATCATTTGTTCGACCCAAACAGCTAAGCTACACTACATACATTTTTAATTTTGTCAAATGGGAAGCATCGTTTGGTCATATTTACATATTTTTACAATTTTACAAAACCAGCCGATGCATTTTCTCTGTCACAGTATCATGGTATAATTCCAAAAATTGCATCAATTTTGACTGCATCGCGAAAACGCATCTTGCGATTTTCTTCCCCTCCGCAACTGAGTTGGAATTTGCAAGTAATATCTTTTATCTATATCAGGGGTGGGCAACTTTTTCGGCAAAAGGGACACCTGAGATTTACGAACCATTGCGCGGGCAACGGGAATGTTGATAACCTTTTTTTAGTCGTCGATGGGATCGAATCGAATTATGAAACATTGCAAACAAGACTTATATTACTACGCTCTAAAATTGATAAGATTATGTCATCCAACTGTGCAGTGCGCAATCAGGCCCTGGTCGCGCAACGCGCGAAATTTTTTTGCAAGATAACGACTGAATTAGGCTATAGCTATATCAATAAATATGTCGCTAACATACATTGGGGGTCGCATCTGTATACCACTGGGCTCATTTGGCAAGGACAGGATTATTCGACGTTCGAACATAGCAAAATCGACGGTATCAGTGAACATGCCTCTATCATTTTGTGCAAATGTTTTGTCGACGATTTCGCTGCGAGTGCACAAGCGAAGCCGTATCTCCTAATTGCGAATATAGTTAGACTCAATTCTGTGAAGAATATGTATTTATAATTTTCAAAAGGGGGCTCAAATACTGAATGCAAGAAATCTAGTGACAATGAATCTTGCGAAGTACCGAGAAAAATTTCAAGTCAAATAAATCTGCTATGAAATATTCTACTTCATGGTCATATACGAAGATCTGGGATAAATGTGGCTGACCCCTGGATACGTCAATGCGTCAGAACTGTTGTTTTAGTCATCATCAAATTTCTCGGTCATGCTAATCAAATTTTGATTGGCCTTGCAATTGTACCTGATGTCATAAATAATTTCGGGAATTACCTCGCAGGCCACACGCTAACCTTCTCGTGTGCCGAATTTGGCCTGCGTGCCACGGGCTGGCCGCAGCTGATCTGTATGGTTATTAATAACAGTGATTGGTGGTACATAAAGATTATATTGAAAATTCTTTGAAAGCAAATGTTTTCATGATAGAGAAGTTGGAGTCGGAGTCGGAGTCGAAATCATAGTCATTCTCACAAACTCCGACTCCGACTCCAGTCAGTATTTTCCCACCGACTCCGACTCCGACTCCAGCTATTACAGTTTTCACGACTCCGACTCCGACTCCGACTCCATCAAGCGAAAATTACCCCGACTCCGACTCCGACTCCACCGACTCCGACTCCGACTCCACAGCCCTGGTATGAACCACAGAAATTTAGAGGTTCACGTTCACAAACGAACCTCGATCGTTTCTGCACTGTGTAACTTTTCATATATTAAAATTTACACTTCATTATAACATCTTTAGTTAATATTTATTTCATTGCAACTGCAGGCCACTATACACATGGCGCTGGCAGCTTAAAAAATCAACACTTAACGAGCATGCATGCACCTTGACAATCTTAACAATTTTACTTGCTTTGTTACAAAAGTTTGCTCGAATATTTAGTTGACTCTCTGCTGTGAGCTTGACCCGTAATCACATATCAAGAGCGAAATACACTACATCAGATCTGGACAAACTGTGGAGTATTGGCGATAGTGTGGTAGTATACGCATCAATCACTCGGCACTATGCATCCCTCCAGGGCAACCGTTTATTGTAGATGGCCAAAGCCGCACTTAAAAAGCACCAAGTTCAAGTGGTACACCAAATATCGCTACACTATAATATAATGCAGGAACATACGAATATTCAATCATTTACTAACTAAATAAAGGTCTCAATGCAACCAATTTAAGCCTGACAAATTACTGCACTACACACATCTTGCTAAGAACATGAGGCCAAAAGAAATAAACAGACTAGTATTGAGCACAGAAAATCACTTAAGCATGACACCCATTGTTACGTTTGAGCGTGGCTAACATACCGAGCCCAAATAGTTCGAAAGTGTGTCCCTGGAGGACTATTTTATAAACGAAACACGCGAACAAACACTCTACTGCAATATACTAGACGCAAGCTTCCAAGAGGCAAATTTTCTCATGTCACAAAAATACCCTCCGCTGATATGCACGGAAACCCTTCAAACTTCGCCAAATTTGTCAGGAAACACATCTTGAATGATTTCAAAGGGCCAATACAGCTCGGAGTTATATCATCATATAAGAGGACCAGGTCCTCTACGGTAAGTTTTCTGCTATACCAGTAATGAGCTGCATGCACACTACATTCCCTTGCGAGGGAATCTTGCTCCATGCAATGAGGTATGGTGTTTCCAATTACAGGTCAAACATGTATTGACTGATTTGCATTCAGCGTTAGCATGACCATTACTTAGACAATTAAAGCATAGGTTCTTATGAAGAACAAGTTCCATTTTCTGGTTCCGGTTCATAGTGTTGTACCTTTCACATCTGTAAATGCTGTGTGACTCATCACAACAAGGACATTTTGGGTTTGTAGCCATTTGATCCAATTCATTTGTACAGTACGCAATAGGATGATTGTTAGTTACAGTTGCAAATGTTTGAGCGCTTCTAGACTTAGGCATATAGGATGGGTTTGAAATGGAATCACCTTTCATGTCCTGTGCCAATATCTTTCCATAAAACGTATTGTTAACATACGCTCTCAATTCAACAAAATTCAACAATTTCTCATAGCTAGGGTCCGGACCATGGATCCAAGCTTCCCGAACAAAATCCAGCTGCAAATGATATGGCAAACGTTTGAAGATAGCCTCCAAATAGCAGTGAGCATCAAGCATAAGATGTGAATTCCAATTTGATAAAATGATCCAGCAATTTCGCATCTTTGTTGCAAAATCATGTAAAGCATCGGGATCATTAGGTTTCAAGCGAGGCCCTTCTGTAATTTGTTTGATATGGGCCTGTATTATAAGATTTCTGTTTCCGAAACGAAATTCCAACGTTTGCTTGGCCTTTTCATAACCAAGGCTTGGGGGTTTGATAATCACAAAATGTTCAATGGCTTGCTTAGCTGAGCCCGTGCAGCTTTGAATTAAAAATGAAAGCTTTTCAGAGGGGTCATAAGGAAACCTCTCCACAACCTGATTGAAATATTGTATAAACAAATGATAGTCCTTTGCTTGGCCGTCAAAAGTGATAGGGGTCAATTTGGAAGTCAATGAATGAGGCATCAAGATATTGTCATCATATGAATTAAACTTGCTGGACATTCGGCCCGCCCTCGGCAACTCCAAATGATCACCATGAGCTAGGGGCGGCTGTGGTCGACTATTCAATCCCGGCTGAGAATCATCCAGGGCATGCGGAGCAAGAGATGGTCTAGGTAAATCAGAATTGCCTGAACAAAACACTGAAAATTCGGACACTGCAGGTGGCCAATGGACCACCGCAGGTGGATTACAAGTAACATTTGGATATTTACCAGCTGAAAGAGTTGTGCTGTGAGCACCCAAACCCTCAACAGAAATCTGTGGTTCAATGATGCGAGGTTCCATTTGAGTAGAATAATCAACAAACAACGGGCCATTCGACACTGGCACCGAGCCCGTAAAATCTCTGGGAATTACTCTAGGACAATTTGCGTCTCCTCCAAATGGAGAAGAATCAACATATAAGTTTGACACAACAGTGGGCTGGATTACAGTAGAACAAATGGGAAACTGGGATGGAGCAGGCACCTGTTGAGAAGCATTAAGATTCGCCATGGGATGAGGATTACCAACATGTAGCGGGTTACACCGCGGTGCTGCCGAGCCCATTACCTGACTTGAAAATG
Organism: Botryllus schlosseri; assembly: GCF_051294905.1. Classification (NCBI taxonomy): domain Eukaryota; kingdom Metazoa; phylum Chordata; class Ascidiacea; order Stolidobranchia; family Styelidae; genus Botryllus; species Botryllus schlosseri. The sequence continues at coordinate 16,212,319 of NC_137245.1, read as the reverse complement.
TAACCGAACAAACAGGGTTATTTTTGATCTGGGAGCCACCCAGTAAAGACAGATCCGACGAGGGCGAATACTGTCTGCGAGTCACACACTGTATGGTGGACGAACAAGGATGGGTTACATTAGGTCGGATGGAGGAATCATCAACAAGCAGCGATGACTGCATATATTGTGGAATCGACTGAGTGGATAAGTTACCGAACCGGGAAGGATTTCCATACCCACTAAATTTAGTTGAGCCTTTCGAGCTAACAATTACGGGACAGAGAGGTGTTGAGCTAACTGTTTTCGATGTAGTGGCTGCACCAGCGATTGGTACACATGGATGGATTGACAGATCGACCAACTCCGCGGTGTTAAACAACGTTTGGGCAGCACTTGTAGGACAATATTCATAATTTGGAAGATGGTGATCAAACATAACAGGCAATTGGTCAGATGATTGAATGAGTAGTTCTCTATTTGAACGAGCATTGAATTTACTTGAACGGGACGAATGTACTGATTCCGACTTCGATCCTGCAGCTAACACTTGTGCCTCTTGGATTTGAAGTTCCGCCAATTGAAATTCCGCCTTTGCAGAAACCATGCGCTTCTTAGCATCCAACTCCATCAATTTAGCCGACATGGCAGTCGATGCATGGGATGCGGAAGTCTTGACAGAATTACGATCCGATTTCACAGAGTTTGAATTGGAGGATTCAAGACATTTCTCTTGGAAAACACGATAACTTTGACTAGTTGTCTTCTTCAGATCCATGATTTCGTACAGTTTTAACTTACAAGTTTCAATGTTAGAAGATTGACTCTCGACACCCTTCCTTTGAGCGTTAAAATTCCGAAGGTTTCCAATCCACTCATTGAATCCTATGATCAGTTTGTCAATCAGCGGTACAACCAACTTGTAGTTCTTAGATTCATTCATGAGTTCAATAACCTGTGGTAAAAGGGACTCCACCTCTTCATTGTGCAGTAGTGTTTCCAATTCCAGCAGGTCCGTACCGGTAGACTCTTGTTCATTCGTTGCCATTTCAACAGGTAATCCAATATGAAGAGCGGGTTTGCTTCTTGGTGTACAATGTGGAGTATTGGCGATAGTGTGGTAGTATACGCATCAATCACTCGGCACTATGCATCCCTCCAGGGCAACCGTTTATTGTAGATGGCCAAAGCCGCACTTAAAAAGCACCAAGTTCAAGTGGTACACCAAATATCGCTACACTATAATATAATGCAGGAACATACGAATATTCAATCATTTACTAACTAAATAAAGGTCTCAATGCAACCAATTTAAGCCTGACAAATTACTGCACTACACACATCTTGCTAAGAACATGAGGCCAAAAGAAATAAACAGACAAGTATTGAGCACAGAAAATCACTTAAGCATGACACCCATTGTTACGTTTGAGCGTGGCTAACACAAACTGCAGCACGCGACAGGTCGCTTACAGTTTAAAACAATGAGGAATACTTTTGGAAGTAAGAAGGTGAAGGTGTTGGCTATACTGCTACTGCTATTGTTAATGTGGTAATATCGGAAGCAAGTATAGAAACCCCTTTTACACTCTGCTCAATATGGACATAATGGCTGAACTCAGAGGCCGAATATATTTTCCGGTTTGGCCTAGACCGCCAAGGAGTGAGCTTTTATTCCCTTGCAAGTCCTCGTCGAAATTGCTGGCCAAGCGGCGGAAGGTATTGATTTTATGGGATTATTATATCATTTGGTAGCTCCGGCTGATACATTTGCCGTGGTTTAAAACGTCACTATATGTACTTAAGCATCGTGACATTATGTGGCCCGAGTCATCGCTAGGTATCGTGTAAATTAATGAAGGATATCAGCTCACTGAAGTGTAGGGTTGGAATTAGCAATATGACGTCACGTGACGTCATGCGGCTCACGTTCGCGTCCACACAGAACGTTTCAAAAATGTTCGCGCTCGCACGAACCTGAACCTTTCAGATGTTCACACCATCTCAATGTTCATGATTTCGTTTCAATCTTTGCGTTATTAACGAATCAATTTCAAGTCATCAAGTAATCGGTGTCGATAAAAATCACTCTATCTTCCATATGTTCGGATTGTTAACGAAACGTTGGGTTAACCCGCGTGAGCGTCCAATCATTCAATGATCTTGTGGTTTATTGAAGTCCATGGTTCTCTCATAAATCAATTGACAGCTTACGTTGTCGTAAACTAGTAGCAAAGTAATATAATAGCAAAATATTCATTTCTGTTCTATGTTCTTACTTATGCAAACCTCTTGTTCTATTGTAATTGAATTCGACAGAGGTGGTCAAAGTAGTCAAGAAAGCTACTCAAGTAGAAGTAGAAGTAGCGACGAAAAAAACTACTCAAGTAAGTAAGTAGTTGTGAAAACGATCGTAATTCGTTCATATAGATTGTCAAAAGGTGCAAATGGAGCTATACGAAAGGTGCCGAGCTTGATGCATATTGATGCATACCAGGAGGTATCCTATTTTCGACAGCATATGCATTCGTCCGCATCATGGGATGAAAATGATAGTATTGATATGGAAATGCGATACCAATCGTCTGTTTACTCGAACAGCACCTTTTAGAAAATATCATGGTATGGCGCCCTTCCCTATATTATAAGGCCCGTAGTTTTGTCGAAGAGCAATACGGACAGGTTCTATAGAACACGGTGTAAACACTTTGCGCGATTAGTAAACGTTAATAAAAAATATGGTGGGTCGTAAAAATGCCATATTGTGTAGCTTTGAATCCGGAAATTAAAGGCATTGCTACACTTGCTTTTATACGTCAACAGCTATGTTATCGAGACAAAAGAACTGATATTAATTAGAACTCACAGTATGTGATACTGGGAATTGAAAGTGAAATATAAATACTAATTCTAAAAGCAGAACATGTATTGCATGTCTTTAGTCCAAAGAGTTTCGAAGTATGCTAAAACAGCTCTAAAACTAAAAAAAGTCACAGTCCACTTTTCCAGATTAGGACACGCCATGGACTGCCAGATTACGATATGATAAGTAAATGCTAAATTGCGAAACATCAGTTTCAAACGTTGTGATAAGCCATATATACACACTGATGAAACATTTCATGTGGGCGAAGGGCGACAATGCGGTGTGAATGGAACCATGCCAACCCGCTACCTAAATTATATTCACCGATATTTTCGTGAGATCATACCGGTCACTCCGTATTCACTGCGCGCGAAGCGCGACGAAAATTCCTGGCTTTACTCAAGTTTTATGAAAATTAAATGTAGATACTCCGTGAAAACAGCCCCGAAATTCCTCAGGCTATCTTCTTGATTGGAGGATTAAACTACTTCTACTTGACAAACTGAAAATAGCGAAAAGTAAGTAAGTAGATCACTAAATTTTACGAAGTAGAAGTAGCGAAAATCATATCTACTTGAGTAAGTACCAGAAGTAGAGGAAAACTACTTGAGTACTTCGAAAAAGTAGAAGTACTTCGTTACTGACCACCTCTGGAATTCGAATATAGTTTATATACTCCTCAGTCATTGGCACAGGCTCGAATCGTATCATATCAACACGTAAATGAGTAATGTATTGCCTCTTATCAATTCGATTCTCTATTTTGGCTGCTAACTATAAACTGGGGCTATGCAATTACTCACGTAGTTTAACAGTTCTACGTACATATGAGCGATTCATCGCCTTCTTGCCTGTATATTTAATTTCATATTCGTTCGACGGTTCAGAATCGATGACCAGTCAACCTGTATTTCAGAAAGCTAGCAAAATGCAATGAAGTAATCGTGTCTCATATTTCGAAAAGGCAACTTGTCTTGAATTGTGACTTGACTCGTGACCTGACTTGACCCGTGACTTGACTTGACTCGTGACTTGACTTGACTCGTGACTTGACTTGACTCGTGACTTGACTTGACTCGTGACTTGACTTGACTAGTGACTTGACTTGACTCGTGACTTGACTTGACTCGTGACTTGACTTGACTCGTGACTTGACTTGACTCGTGACTTGACTTGACTTGACTCGTGACTTGACTTGACTCGTGACTTGACTCGACTCGTGACTTGACTCGACTCGTGACTTGACTCGACTCGTGACTTGACTCGACTCGTGACTTGACTTGACTCGTGACTTGACTTGACTCGTGACTTGACTTGACTCGTGAATTGACTTGACTCGTGAATTGACTTGACTTGACTCATGAATTGACTTGACTTGACTCGTGACTTGACTTGACTCGAGTCACCTCCAAAAATCGAGTGATTTGACTTGACTCGAGTCACTTTCGAAAATCGATTGCCTTGACCTGACTCGAGTCAATATGTGCAATGACTCGAAATGACTCGTGACTCGAATATAGTGACTTGATCCCAACACTTCTGTGGAGTGGCATCAAAATCCTCTATCGCAAGGAAATGATGTTTGAAAGAGTAAATACGTAGTTTTTTTGTGTTTGTCTTCCAATTGCGTGTACACTGTACGTTATGCAGCATTATTTTATGGAGTACGTCATACATGCAGATATTCGAAAGGGTAAATACGCAGTAAAACATAGTTTGGGAACCTCACAGCATTAGATAAAAACCTATGAGCAGCTGTACCTTTGTGTTTGTTTTCCAGATTTATTCGCATGTTCACAATTTATTTATATACTTTCAAATTATGGCGAGCAGGTCGCTACTCTCTGAGATACCGAAATCCTCTCGCAGCACGGATTCCCGCTCGCTGAAACGTAAGCGAGAGGACGATCCGGATCAAGGCCACTCGGCGAAACCAAGTAAGCCGATCTTGTTTTTAAGTCAAAGTGCGCCACTCTTTTGTAGGTCGGATTTTTTCGTTTTACATCCCCGTTGAAAGTCGCGCGTCACTGACTATGTTGAATTGAAAACATACCCCTTTTGAGGAAAACTAATGATGCTCCTGGCTTTTATGACTGCTATATCTATCTATCTATCTTGCTCACCCTCTCTCCTCTCTCTCTTTCTCTTTCTCTTCCCCTCTCTCTTTCTCTTCCTCCCCCTCTTTTTCTCTATCTCTTTATCTCTTTTTTCTCTCTCTTCTCGAATAGGGTGATGGTGGTCCTACTTCCCTACTTAGTTAAAGAGTGACATCGCGAAACTGAATGACATCGAATGTTCGCAATCATGTGCGTGCGTGCAATCGTAATTGATTTCCGCTGATACTTAATTCGAAAATAATCGAAACCCTCTCATTTTATTTCAAACACCGCACCCTTATTTTTCGGCTGGCTACGCGCCTGATCACGCGAATTCCTCAATGAAGAATTAGAGTGAGATATCATGTCGTCATCAATTCCAGTATCAGCTACTCGTCCTTCCAGTACTACAGACCTAAACAGAAGAATGGTCAAAAAAGAATGTAAAGTCTTTGAAGCTTTCGGGAAACGACCTGCAAAACTTTGGACTCTTTGCGAAGCACTGATTACTATCCAGTCCACTTCTGAGGAAGCAGAAATAGCATTCAATGCATCATTTGTTACAAAACTCCGGTCCAAGCTACAGGATGCCACAATTGATGCATTGTGCTTTATGAGGAGGGCGTTGCAGAAGCAGTGAACATTAAATTTGCACGATTTTTCTCGTATTTGCTCGTAGCCTACTGCGCGCGTACGGTTAGATATTCAGATTCCGATATTCCCCATATTTTGAAATCTCCACCCTTGACACACCTATTCTGATCTCTATGTTTTAGTAATAGCTCAAATCAAGTGCGGGATTCAAAGTCTGTTCTCAGCAAGTCAGGCCGCCCGCCACGCAAATTGGAATTTATTTCGTATCAGCTCTGAAACAGCATGACATTACGAACGCTAATCAACCTAAATTTAACGGTATTGGGGAGAGAGCAGGTAAAGCTACCTGCTGCAGAAACGACAATTCAGACCAGCGATGATAGCAGGCGCATCGGCCTACTGCGCATCGGTCTGGTGCCCCCTTCCTCCCAAAAAAAAAAAAAAAATTAGGGACGGTAGTAAAACACAAGGGTCCTGTGAGTCTTTTCGGGTTGGGACTTCACTATTGGAAATAGCTTGAATCATACCCGAGGACTACTCGACTAATTATCGCTATAATTACTGCATGAGCTATATTTGTGATCAAATCAAGGTTGTCAGGCCTGCTACACACACAGCCGATGGTAGCACACCGGCTGCAAGAGATGTCAGTAACCTCAGATCGTATGCCGCTATACACATTCGATTGTCGCTAATTTGCATCACTAATAACATACTATTAGTAAGGGAAACTTATGAAAATCTGTGAACTATATTGTTACCAAACAATTTCTTCACCAATATGTTTGTTAAGGTGTGCAGTAACATGTGTTAAAATGTTGAAGTTCAACTCTTGTGGGAAATACCCCAAAAAAGCTGTTGAATTTGACGAATTAAAAAAAATTAAAAAAGAAAAGCTAAAAAATATTTATCGCCCATAAGTAACTTAGGACGTGTTTAATAATGGTTTTCCATGATTCTCAATTGATTTTTAGCACTTATAATTCACTACAGGCTCTGCTTTGTGAATTTCACAAATAAAAAAATAAATAAATAAAATAAAATAAAAAAATCTTTATCGCCCATAAGTAACTTAGGACGTGTGTAATAATGGTTTTTCATTATTCTCAATTGATTGTTAACACTTATAATTCACTACAGGCTCTGCTTTGTGAAAAACCCCACACCCACTTTTATATTCATGCACAAAATCGCCTTTATTGCGCATAGCTATGTTAACTGAAGAGGTAGCCTATTTCACATGCACCATATCAGACATTTCAACAGGCATTGCCTATGCCTTCTTCGGACTCAACATCATCGTAACAGCAATTATTGCATTACAGGGTCTTAACATACTCCACATGATGAAATGCACGTGACCATAGTTCTTCTTGCAGCTGTATATTCGGTTGTTGCAATCTTTATGACAACTATAGCTTCTGAACTCCAATAGCTCATCAGGCTCATATCTAAGCACGCCTATTGTCCATCCGTAATCGCTGGGGTTCGGAGACAAGTTCTGTAAAAGAATCAAATCCCGGGTCTGCAGGTACTCGCGGAGTGAACGTTATGAAGCTGCACCCTTCTGTTAGAGGTAGTGTCTCTGGTTTTATCACTAATGTCGTTGTCTTCCTTGAGAACATGTTGTATGTTTTGGTGAACTGCTGTAACCATCAAAGACCATAGTGACATTCTGAAAGCAACGGCCCAGATACTGCACGTAGCTTGGGTAATTGTTGGCAATTCCCTGTCATGTATGACGTTGATCCCACTTCACCATGTACAGAAGCCATCCACCATCAATTATGAGGGTCCAGCATGGTTGATTAGTCCAATCAAGTGGTTCAGTTAAGGCTTACAAGGTTGTATTCGAACATTTTGCCTTGGTAACGTTGTTCATCTTCTGATTTCTGTTGCTGAACAGGGACAGCGGGAAAGGAGTGAACTCATACTGTAAGCTTGTCGCAACATCCATATCCCGCTGGGTGAAAATGATCAGTCGGTTGAACAAATTAAATGAGTCAATGTGAATCTTTTACTCGTAAACCTTGGGACAGTGGTTCCCAACGTGGGCGATATCGCCCCCCAGGGGGCGATTTGGCGGTCTAGGGGGGCGAAAATAACGAAGGGGGCGATAGGGTGGCGAAAACGGACGAAGGGGGCGATAGGGGGCGAAAACAACGAAGGGGGTGATAGAGGGGTGATGGCGCGTTAAGACGGCTATATTGGAGTCGGGACCGTAACTACCGCACCCCAAACCCCCCAATTGGGGGTGGGGGGCCAAACTCGAAGGAGGCCTAAATTATTTCGTGAATTAACATAAATTGTAGAATAATTTCTTAGTAATTCAGGCAATTTTTTCAAAAAATTTTCGCGATTTTATATTTTCATATATCTTGACTTTTGGATACCCGTCCCCCAACAAAATTACGCAGGATTTATGGAAATGGGAGACTTCGGTGTCAGCCATTACTGCGCCACGACGCACCAACACATATGAAGTTAGAGGCCATGTAACATGCGACTCCGAGAAGTGTGCCAGAACGATCAGCCGCGAGAAGACCTTGGCCGAAAAATAATGCCCTTGTGCTGACAAAAAACTCCGATATATATACATATATGTTTAATTGTCCATAGGTGCCTCAATGGCTGGCGTCGAATGTTCCTGCCCGGGCAACCTTAACCCTACAGGACAAATGCCATCCCGCAAAGAAAAAGAATTACCAATTTGAAATCATGTGCGTCTTTTAGTTTATTACGTTTTGACGAGTTCCATACCTTCTGACACAGCAGATATAGGAGGCCACGAGATAGCAACATGTAACGAAGTCAATAAAACAACGATTCCGCCTAATTTCGTGGCCAAAGCGAACAACGTGATTGGGGTCGGTTTATCACCCAATGCGAGCCCAAGACCAAAGTTTTTTTGGGGGGCCTGACGAAGTGTTGTTTCGTTCCTGCCAACGGGTATACGCCGAAGATGTTTAATTATTATTTAGGGGTGTCCTACCTTTTCCAACACACCACACTCAGCTCTACCGGTAAATCTGATTACGTGAGCAGAAAGAGGATAAAAAAATTGATAGCAATACCCGACCATATTGACCGATTCAAATATGAATTATATAAATTTGTGGCTTTTCGCGCGTTTAGGCGAAATACGGTGACTCACCAAACAGTACATGAAATAGGGTATAGCTGATATGTAGCGAAAAAATCCCACTGGCTTACAGGGGGTCTGAGGTGGTTTATCGCCCTATGGGGACAAAGACCAACGTTTTAGGGGGGGTGACAAAGTGCTGTTTTTCGGTTCCCAATATTTGGGGGGGGCGATGATCGGTGTGGAGCTTCAAAAGGGGGCGATGAGTCGAAAAAGGTTGGGAACCACTGCCTTAGGACATTTTCTTTGCGATGACAGGGCTTTTACCCAGGGTTGTGACCAACTCATGAGGCTCCAAGTCACAAGTCAATCTCAATTTTATAGTTTTGACTCGAGTCAATTCGATTCATTTTCAATTCACCACCGAGTGAAGTCCGAGTCCAAGTCACCGAGCAGAGGGTTGAGTCCGTGTCATGGTATTATGGCTCGAGTCCGAGTCCAAGTCCAAGTCATTGTGTTGATACTGCTCAGTTTCCAGTTCAAGCCATGTTAAATCCCTTTTTTTATAACTCTGTTTGGTGATATCGAATGGTACGCATTTCTAATACACTATTTTTCCTCACTTTTAGCAGTTTCTTGTTGCATTTTCAAGTACAAGTAGCCTACTATTAGACGAAATCCCAATACTTTGGTTACTTTACTATTCTTCGAAATGACCATAAAATGTTGGTCTTGGCCGTCTGAGTCTCGAGTCATGTGACTTGGTTCGAGTCAGGCGCAATGACTCGAGAAGTTGAGTCAATATACAGATCTGTATTTTTAGAAAATGACTCGAATCAAGTCGAGTCATAAAAAATCGTGACTTGAGTCATTAAAACCCTGCTTTCCCCTTTGACATGACAACCATGGTCGGCGTCACTGACTATTCATCCAGGTTGATCTGCATGGCCATTGGCCATCCTAAATTCAGCTGCTCCCTCAGTATTTCGACTACGTCATCAACCGTATACTTGTTAATACTGTTGAGAAACACATTAACAACCCCTTTTATCTATCGTTGACGAATGCCTTCATTTCTTCAAACCATTTTAGGGCAAGTTCAATGCCCCTTCATCTGTGTCTTGGTAAGCTCTCTGTGAACGGGTACATGTCTACTGACGTCCTCCTCCATTCGCCGGTTGACATCTGACAGATGACTGAGAGTGGGCACCCAACATCTATGGCCAGAAAAGCTGTTGCTCATTCTTCCTCTGCGGGTTCACCAACGTGGTTTCCGTCGGCGGCAGACGTTCTAATGCAGTGGTTCTCAAACTGGGGGTGGGGGTTCGTGGAAGCATCTGAGAAGAGGCCCGAAGCCGCCCGAGAGAAATGATTTTCTTGAACTCGGAATGAGTTTAATTTGTGCTGAAACCTCCCGTTTCAAAAATGGAAATATTCCTAATTAGGCCTTTCGTTTTAACGTGTCATAATTCCGCCGTACCATCCACACACGGATGCTAGATTTTGAGTGATACCGAACCTTGCACTAATCAGAAGATGTCCCTGAATGAAGTGTAACTGGTAAATGCGTGTAGCTGCCATTGGTTTTTGATTTAGGTTGTGGTCAGGTCCGTTTGAGCTAAGATCAAGTGGGGTAATAGAAGGGGTTAGGCACCAAAATCGCTAAAATATCTATGTGCTACATGTTATCATTGCACATGGTTATGTTTATTAAATTATTCAACTGCAACTACATATTTGAGAAGTGTCTCAACAGCCGTAATACCTCCATTGCCACCAAACAATGCATTGGGGTTGCAAACATTGGTTGCTCTTTTTAATACTTTTCGATATGACGATAAGAGGTGGGCGAAATTTTTTATCAAGGGGCGTGCCAAAAAATTTTGAGAACCGCTGATGATGGCCTGCAGGTGTGACGCATCTTCGTAACAATGCAGAACAGATTCCCATTGTGGTCTGCGAGTCACTCGGTTCTGATATTGTCATTGGGCATATCTAGCATGTATTGGTACTCCACCCAGAGTGCAGGTGTTCTTCCTCTTTTTGCGAATCGATTGAACGTTTCTTCAAACCTTCGCTCAAATATACGCGCAATACTGGGTCACAGTGTCTGGCTCCCATTTCCCCACCAGTCACCTTTTCCATGAAGGACTTCATGTCACCACGCTTATCCTCAGTTAAGACAATTTCCATGGTATGTTGATAGATAGTTGCATCGACGAGGAGGTGAGGAGGGATTGCCTTGTCAAAACATCCTCCATCCATGATGTGGATGGTTGTTGTGCTTCCAGCATAGATCAGCTGGATCACATTTAGTAGACCAGAATATTTCATGTTGCCACCAATTGGTCCATGATAAGATTTAGTGTTAGATGAAAACCACTCAACCTTGGAATGACCGGTAAATTTGTCTGCTTCATTATATATATAGCCTTCAGTCGAATCGGAAGATCCACGGTCACTATAGCTACCCAACGGGCTGTGTGCACTCTTTAAGACTGGCGAAGAAGGTTTTGAGGTCATCAGGGTCTCCTTCAATAACTGGAAGGAACTCGGTCTGTGCGCGCTGTTTTGCATCATTACCATTGATTCTCTTCATCCAGCCATTCCAGTTGGAATGTTGAAACTCAGGATCGTTGGCTTTATTAACCCAAACCACTGCTCATATAGTGTGTTACCTGGATAGATGAGCGTCTGATCCAAGCTGATCCATATGCCAAGGATCAGAAATTATGGTGAAACAGCGACGAGCCATTCAGTAACAATTGACAATGAACTCACACCAGGCCGTGCTGGATTTATAGCCGCTTTTTTACTTCGTCCATCTTATAGAACGGAATGATACAGAAAATACCGTTTTAGACCTTGCTGCATGGCTTAGAACTGTATTTAAGGAATTACTGAACTGGTTTTAAGCCTATATATGCGTGTATTACCCAGTATTACAGTATACAGAATTTGTTTAATCGTTCGGTATCGAATTACTGAACGGTGTACTTATGACTAGATAACTACGCCATCAGTGCCATTACTTTTACATATATTTCCACAAAACAGCCTGTAGTAAAATGTAAATTTTCACAATCAATTGAAAAACATGGAAAACCATTATTAAACCCATCCTTAGTTACTTATAGCCGATAAAGATATTTTTTTTATTTTTTTTTTATTTTAATTTATTTTTTCAAATTTGTCATATTTAACAGCTTTTTTTCTGGGTTTCCCACAAGAGTTGAACTTCAACATTTTAACACACACATGTTATAAGAGACCTTGACAGACATATTGGTGAAGAAATTGTTTGGTAACAATATAGTTCACAGATTTGCGAAATATTTCATAAAATGCCTTTACTATGTATTAAATTGCAAATGTATGGCGAAATATTGGACAATGGACATATAATCGGCATTTTAAAAGAATAGTGTTTCGATTTCAACATGGCAGCTGTTTCGACCCTGGCTGGCTACGCCACTTCTTTTATGTATTTCATTTATTTCATTTTATATATTTAATAACGTCAGGTGGGAAGTACCGATTCAAGAAGTCTGAGCTATCGCGGCGGTTTCGTCAAGAATCAGTAAAAGACAAATCACTAGCTGAACACATGTTATGCATCCTTTCCAACTCCGAAAGGAACCATTGGTCCATTGCCGACGGCCAAATGAATATGAGAAATATTTGCCTATGACATCACAATCTAGCGGAGTACGGTAGTAGCCTACACTTGAGATGAACACAGTACCATATTGTTCATCAACCTCTCCGTCAACCTGTACTGACGCATAAACATTAGGGCTCTTCAAAAATGACTTTTTTTCTCAAATCGTACTGGCTACTTGATAAAATTGTTAGGTTGCTTAATTTAAGCCTACACACAAAATTTGGTTCAATTCCAGCCAGTAACCGCTTTGCTACAGGAGAAGTGAGTTTCTATTTATTATATAAAAATAAATTATAAAAAATTTGAAAATTTTCTGTTCACCCCATGAAAGTGTTAGGCTGTCTATAGAAACGATGCTCACCAAATTTGATTCAATTCCAACCAGTGGAAGCAGGGTTATTGCCCTCGAAATTTTTGGATTTGAATAAAATAGTATTTACGGTGAGCACAACTATAATAAATAAACAAGGAATCGGTCACCGTAAATACTATTTTATTCAAATCCAAATTTTTCGACGGCAATAATTTCCTGGCGCCCCCTACCTCCCTCCCAGAAAATGAAAATAAAAATTAGGGACGGTAGTAAAACACAAGGGGTCCGGTGGGTCTTTTCGGGTTGGGACTTTACTATTGAAAATAGCTTGAATCATACCTGAGGACTACTCGACTAATTATCGCTATAATAATTGCATGAGCTATATTTGTGATCAAATCAAGGTTGTTATTCCAACTATAGGGTTCGGGCTCGATTAAATTTAACATGGACGTGTTCCAATGAAGGAAACCAATTCTATATAACATTCACGTAAGGTTGCGGTTCACAACACTAAACAGTATATCATCCCTTATGATACGATGAAGAAATATTCTGAAGATTTTATTTTGTAGCTCTCAAATAAAAATTATATTTCGGTAATAATTTTGAACGAAAAGCTGCAAAGCATCTTTAATGTACAGAAAAGTGGTACATTGACTCTTTGTTCAATTTCGACACGTCGTTTGCTGCGGGATAAAATACCTATAGTTCGAAACATTTTGTGGAAATAACCCAAGGTAGCGTGATGGGAGTAGTTTAACGTGAAGGTGGGGATCTAGAAGTACGCTCAATTAATTTTATATGAATTATAAAAACCACTGCATTCATGAAAATATGTTACAAACCTCGCCGGCATACATTTCGTGGGTAGCGCGACTAAAAATTTCGACGATTGACTGATTTTGTCGACTGTTAATTAGCAATGAGAACTCAGGGATGTATAGAACTGTTTTTTTTTAGGTGGCGAGATAGCGCAGTGGTATGATACGCGGCTGCAACACCAATGGGTGCTGGTTCAAGTCCGACCGAGGTCGACTTCCGAATTTCGGTACCTAAGTGTTGGAGGTGTACCTAGGCTCCTCTTCGCCACCTCATCCGCGTCAACAGTGTCTTACAAAAGCCTGGAGATGGGCCGTGCTATAAGTCGCCAGTTACGGAAAATAAAATATAGGAACCATGTTAGTATAAATTATACGGCAACAGTCAGCTCAAATTTTGAAATAAATCATAGAATGTCACACTTTCGACCAGACTTCAGTTATCTATTTCTATATCAGTCGGTGGGAATTCTGGCAGTGCATATGCTATCTATTGTTTTTGATGAAGTTCACGTCCGTAAAGGCTGATTCACAACGATAAGTTGAACAGAACACTCTCGCAACCTTCATAGCTGCTGCGTATACACCACTGTACGTTTACGTGTCAACAAGGCTACAAATTTTTGCTGCAGCCTGGTGGGCTTTGAGGTGGAGGTCATTTTGCAGTGTTACAATTTCAATCACCAACTGTTCAGCATCCAAACATGACAGATTTCATTATACCGGACTCCAGTAACGATTACAGAGAGTTAGCTACATGGTACTAAACTGCGTTCCGTGTAAGAGAAACAAGTTGTGTCAAAAGAGGCAATACGTAATGGGCATACATATATGGAAAATCTGCTATTACTTCACGGCTATCTGCTACCGAATAGTAATATTGTTTAGGGAGAGATGTGGTACCGATGGATCAAAATTTGCAAAATGATCTCTGGCCTTCAAACCTTCAGCCGATAATAGCGGATCTTTTGCTGTCTCAACAATTTGATACAAGCTTTAACTATCGCGGACATTTACATGGATATCCTCCTTTTCAAAAAAATATTTATGGACGTTTGAAATTTGTTGCTCGAACGTATCATCAGTCCCCAGCCGGTGGGTCCAATGGCACATGACCATGGGACCTATGAGACATACGCTCAAAACTCAGATTTTTCATCTTGTTTTGCTGTGTACTATAATCTAAGCCACGGCATGCCAATGAAGAATGTTTCGTCGCCACCTACAAGAATAAAATAGATTATATCAATTCAAATGTCGGAATAAAATAAGGTTTTGATTTCCACTGAAACTTACAAACTTAATGCCATATACATATTACAGGAAAATCGCCATTTGGACTTTCAAATACCTCGCAATAGCAATAAAACACCACAGGTAACCAATGTTCCCTCTAATTTTTCAAGAGTCTGCGCAAACACGCCAACTCACTGCGCAGGCCCTCGGACAACAGTGCGCAACCACCCTCCAATAGGGTGATAAAACTAACTACAGGGGGGCTTCGCCCCCCAGACCTCCCTACGGCTCTAGGCTTCTGCCGGTACTTATCATGTACATTGGGTGCCCATTTAGTAGTAGCGTCCCTAAACGCGCGAAGCGCGAACAAATTTCTATAATTCATGATTGCATCGGCCAATATGATCGGGAATTGCATATATAGTGCTATAAATTTTTATCCTCTCCCTGCTTACATAATCAGATTTACCGGTAGAGCTGATCCAGTGAGGTGAGTTGGAATATGTAGGCCCTCTAAATAATAATAAAACATCTTCGGGCGGACCCGTTGATATAGGAACTTCGTTTCATGATGCTATTTCTTGACCCCCTATCTGCTATGTCAAAAGATATTGAAATCGCCAAAACGTACTAAAGTAAAAGACGTACACGAATTCAAATTGGTATTTCTTAACTGGAAAATAATGTTCCCTCGATTAGGCATTTGTCTTGTTGTGGAACTCGGGTCGCCAGGACAGGAACATTCGGCGCCAGCCATTTAGGCGCCCATGGACAAGGACAATTACACATATATCGAAGTTTTCGGTCAACACCGCGGCAGTCTTTTTCGCCCGAGGTTTTCTCGCTGCTGATCGTTCTGGCGCACTTCTTGGATTCGCATTTTACATAGCCTTTAACTTCATATGTCTTGGCGCGTCATGGTGCGGTAATGATCGACGCCCAACTGCCCATTTCTATAAATCATGCCTAATTTTTGTTGGGAAAGGGTACCCAATAATCAGATATCTTACAATAATAAAACGCGGGTAGCGCGAAAAAAATTCCTGAAAAATTTCAAAAAATACACCATGATTTATGTTAATTCTCGAAATAATTTTGGACCCTCTTCGAGCTCGGCCCCTCCAATTGGGGGATTTGGGGTGTGAAATTTACGGTCCTGAGTAAATCTTACGCAGTGTTCATGCCACGCGAAGAAGACTATCATTCGTTAGTTTCACGCAGATTAACTTCGAGCTAGCCCATTGTTATTTAAAACTTTGTTAAACCATGTTATTTCGCCATCCCCAGAAAATAATGCGCTATTGCAATGATATCAGTATCGCTCACGTGTACGAGGCCATACTAAAAAAAATCTTCCGTGAGGCGCAGTTGTGAACTCTAATTTCTTCACGGAGCACAATAGTTACCTTTGCGGGGCGCACTTGTAATTCGGTTTCAGACTTCAGTGATAACACTATTTGGCCCTGGCAATGTTCCATCTTAATTTTCACGAATCTGCGCGCCTGCGTGGTCCATTGGACAACAGTGCGCAACAACTATAAAAAAAAAATCATTTCTGATTTTTTGTGCGCAGCGTAGATTTTCTGTGCGCAGAGACCGTTTCAGCACTGCGCATTTGCGCACGTGCGCAGCTTAGAGGGAACATTGCAGGTAACTATGATTTACAGCCTCTATATATGTAGGCGTGTTTCTGGTGGTAAGTGATTAGTTGGTCCAACTATTTTGCTTGACTTGGCCATATGCCACTCGAGGATAGTAGTGATTTAACAAATATGTGCAATTATACCCTGATACAATCCCTATAATTCACATCAAAAATTATTGCGGGTTTGCTAGTCTGCAAGGTGATATAGAAAACTGTATATGTCGATCCGAATTTACTTTTCACCCCATAAAACGTAAATCATATGTCACAGACCCCATAACATACGCAGGTCGAAGTTTTTTGGATGCGAGGAAAGATTCTGCCATAGCATGCAATTGTAGACAAAGTCGCGTACTGTAATCATGGGATTATCACAGGGAATTTTTCAAGTATTGTCGGTCCCAGTGTCCCATCGGTACCACTTCTCACCTATACTTTAGCATTTCCTGGACGTCGAGCTACCATAACGGAACCCCCCGCAATTTCAAGAACACCGTGGATGGCATCCCATCATATCGCCTGTAGCGGCAATGCGCCGTATCCTACGTCGTCGATATCTTGTGATTCTAATACATGCTGGTATATTACTAATTGTAATTGAGGATATTTGATATTATCATTTCAAGTGTTTATATATAATCTATGTATTGTCATTTGTAACTTACATGTTAGTGTGATTTAAACAAGAATAGCTTAATCAATCAGTCTATACGTATTTAAAAGTTCACTGGTAATAATCTGACGAATAATGGTAAATTCTGCTATTCGATCTATTTTTAGAACAGGCTCGCGGGCTACTGATCTTGTCCTCGCGGGCTATCAGGGGCCCGCGGGCAACGCGTTGGTGACCCCTGCCCCAGGGTGTCCGAAACACCCGGTTGAAGAGCACTGATCAATAGTATATTCACACCCGTATATCAGGGGTGGTGCACGGGTGGAAATACACACTCTTTTCGCTAAGAGTGTATTGGCAGTGTGGTACGGCAGCAACGGCACACTACTAATGTTAACAAATGTATTGGTTGTAAAATATAAATAGACATAAACCACATATCAGAAATGAAATGATCCAGTAGCACAGAGGCGCTCCATCTGTCTACCTTTCGAACATCTGATTTAAAGGGCACTGCGATCTAAGAATGATGTGGTCTCAAATTGAAGCGGAGATCGAAAAAAAATTGCCCGCAGCCATTTTCTCCAGAAAGTCACCGTAATGGAGCTGCAATTAACTGAATTTTGCTACCGCGCTTCTAAACTAGTTACGAAATTTCTGGCGCGATATCTTCACCGTCGCACTTACTCGACGCGGCATCCGTATTGTAGCTTCATTTCCTTATGTAGTTTGTGGATGACGCGCAGCCGCGTCAGTTGGTTTTATACACAATTCCTTTAATTGCAGCTCCATTTACGGTGGATTTCTGAAGAAAATGGCTGCGGCCAGTTCTCTTTTTCGATCTGGGCTTCAATTTGAGACCGCATCATTTTTAGAGCGCAGTGACTCTTTAATTTGCCGAGTCAGTGCACAAGTGGGAAAGACGTATAATGTGTTCATCATAAATCATATCATGGGTCAAAGCGAACGCTAAATGTTTAGCAAACATGTCGGTAATAACGATTACTGCAAAATACGTGAAGCTGAAAGTCTATAGTCGTATTCTCTGATTGCTATGCGGAGTCTGATCTGTCGTGAGTTAGATCACAAATGATATCATTTCTGCTGAACAAAACTCTTCATGATAGGCATTGTTTTGCTGCGAATAGTTGGGTATTTATCGATATGTGCAGTGCAATAAAGCGCACATGTACGCATGTCGTGACACATACTGTATAAATTCATCTTGGCTACTCGTCTCGAAGTTCGGAGAGTCATTGTTACATCGGTATATAACTGCTGGTGAGTGTTGGAGATTCTGTTTGGGTGCTTATGCGAAGAAGGCGAAGTGCTCATTAAAACGCGCGTTTAATCATTTTCAGCAACAACTAAAAACGACAATCTGCAGTCGTTGATCGCAAATCGCACATCAATCAGGATTACATCGAAATGATCGCAATGATTCGTCTTCTAATCGTGAGTTTAACCGTTGATTTGGCGTTGTCAGTGCACCCCGGATGTGATGTTGCAGCTACTTTGCCAATAAGCGCTGCTAATATCGACTCGGACGAGGTAAGTATTACATTGTTCAGTATGGAACATGGAAATCTCATGAGTGATTACGTTGCGAACGCTTCACAATGTTTAACAGTATAACGGCACTTGGTACCTAACAGTGACAACCACGGACAAATTATCCTCAGATCATCCTTGTATCATCAGAAAAGACAGGACGTGGAACTCCACAAGAACTCAAACTTTGTTCCATATGTATTTTGACGGGTGAGCCGCCTCCACCATGTAATTATCTTGAAGCAACTCGCAATGAAAACAAATCGATTAATATTAATCTACGGAAAAGAGGAAGTTTCATAATTCGTCGTCTGCGCCTTCGCGTTACTTTGACAATGGAGATGCGATGGAGTCTCAAGGCTGTAGAGCAGTGGTTCCCAAGCTTTTTTTGCTTATGGCACACTAGAAAAATTATAAAACCCTCGCCGCACACTCACGTGCTAATGCGATGGCTATGCAATGCTCGTTTTTGCGACTTACCATTTATTTGAATTATACGCTAGACTCATTTGCAATATCCTTCTCTACATTCCATACATAGTCGACCAATATATCTATCTGAGGCCATACTGTCGTTGCATCCACGTTAGATCAAGGACTAACGCAGGGAGCATATGTCTACCACTGCGAGCTAAGTATTCCTACTGCAGAAGGGTGTGTCGTCTGATACCTGCTAGAGTTGTAACCTGAGTCCCACGTAATGTGTGGCTGGGTGGATATACTTAGCTCGTGGGTAGTAAGACGCACGTTCCTGCGTTAAGTCCTTGATCTGACAACTTCAACGTGAATGCAACGACAGGATTGCCTCAGATAGATATATTGGTCGAATATGCATGGAATACACAGTAGGATATCGCAGATGAGTCTGGTTTGTAATTGAAATGCACGAGCTGATAAATGGTAAGTCACGTGATATACAGATATGAGAGAGAAGTGGCCAGAGCCCTACAGCACCCCTTCCAAGGAGGCATGATTAGCGACAATACAAAATGACATTTACTACATGAATTAAATAGCAGTACTATTCCGAAACATAGTAATTGGAACATAAACACATAGCGCGTGGTTGGAGGTGGTAAGGCCTAAGTATGCAGTGAATAAAGTATTGGTAGAAAGGCGATAACATCATTTTAAAATGCAATAGTGTAGCCTGATGTTGCAATATTTATACCACATGATAGCAATGAAACCATATATGAGATAGTGTATCGATAACACGTTAAGGGTTAGATTAAATATAGTCAAAATGGCGAATTGGTTATCTGAGGCAAGTTTTTTATTTCATTAAAAGAACAATAAACGAAAGAAAAAGAATATGTACACAAAGGAATTGACATTGGGTCTTGCGAATGCGTCATACGCTAGAACGAATTGGTGGTAGCTCTAAAATGAGTGTGTGTTATTTGTAAAGGCAAAATCTTATAAGCGGGATCCAGTGTATG
Organism: Botryllus schlosseri; assembly: GCF_051294905.1. NCBI lineage: Eukaryota > Metazoa > Chordata > Ascidiacea > Stolidobranchia > Styelidae > Botryllus > Botryllus schlosseri. Next base: position 16,192,417 of record NC_137245.1, on the reverse strand, counting down.
GTTTGGGAGCATATTAAAGTCAAAAATACTTTTCAAATTAATCGAAACACGTGGTATTAGAAGATAGGAAGTAACGAAAGTAGGAAACTGATATCTGGGTTTTCTAGCGACCAGAGACTGCTTTTATGAGTCAATGGAGTTGAATAGAGAAAATTATTGAAATAGCGGTCTGGTAGTCGAACCGCGTAAAATGGCGAGATTTGTGGGAAATTTCCTGAACCATTAAGATTAACGACCAATGAAATAGTCACAAAGACCAGGGTCCGAAATTATGTGAGCAGAATATATTCTCGGCAAGAATAGTCGTATTGACGCATTCGCTAATGGGTACACGAATGAATAATAAAATGCTAAGTCCGCATGGGAGAGATAGATCAAAGTACATGAATCATAATCGTGTCTAAGGATTACGAAATTCGCCGCGTTTGAAAAGTGAACTGTCCATCAATCTTTCGGAAGACCGAATAATTATTTATATACAGTTAAACCGTGCACCGTGGGCCGCGAACCTGTCCGGAATAATTAACAGTCAATGCTCATTGCTCATTAAGGATTGTATTTAGATCCAATTAGTTCACTCTGCCAAGGTTAAAACGCGTTGCGTTGCGTTGCGTTAACGTCGTTAATCGCCTGTTGTGCGAATATTCTTCACGACTGTTGAAGTCGACTTTAAAATGCGTATAATACGTGGTGTTACCAAAGCCATGTTGAACTTGTATGTCCCGAAATGTTGACATAGGCGGCGGAATCGGAGAGCGGAGGAATGTTGTGTAGTAGTGAGCATTTCGGCAGTTCGCGAGACCCGTTGGCAGACGATAACGAATCTGGGATGCAAAAGCAATATCGGCAGCAAAATGCTATTTCACGAGGTGGTAATTAGCATAATATCATTGCAATAATGGCGATGACAAATTGAAAGAAAGTGAAATACAATAAACACATCGTATGTCAGTGGACCAGATATGAAGTGGTGAAAATCTGCACCGATAGGAATGAAATATTATAAATGAGCCGAGAGTACGCTATAATGTAAGCGTAAGTACTAAGTAGTGAATCGATTCCATACGTGACGGAGCGACGTAAGGCGGTTATATAAGCCTTGTGAGTAATTTGAGCTTTCAAGTAGAAATCAATAAAAATTTACGGAATCTCGAAGTGAATAGAAATTACGACGGGTTATCCGGGTGTGTTGACAGCTCAAAAGTATAGTAATGAAATATTAACATGTCAAGGTGAATGCAATTGTAGCGTAACGCGGGGAATTCGTCATTTAATTATATAACGAAGTAAGTCGTGAAAGTAGGGTGTAAAAATTGTAAATAGAATGTAATAGCAATAGCCGAAGTCATGACAAATGTGTGTGATGTTAGGTAGCCTAATGGCATTGTACGAGTTTAGAGCTGCGAACCGCAGTCATGTTTAAAAAAGGTCCCTAGCGATGTACACCGCATGGTATACCACAAATCCAGACATATCGCTGAATCTGCGCGCCATATGCTATCCAGATATATAAAAAGGTTTCCGGAAATAAATTGACGTGGGCCGTTAAACACGTCGGCGACAGGAAATGCACCAGTGCGAAAGTAAGACTCGTGCTTCACATTAAAAGTATATATATCATATACATTGACTGTAACGCCTTGTTAGTACGGTCATCCTAGTTAATCAAAGAAATGCCAAAGATTGTGCTGTGAACGTCAGTATCAGATTTCGTAAATATCGCGATTCTGAGCGCTGAAGACACACAAGTTTAATTAAAACTAGGCTTACCATACGTCCTCTTTTAAGAGGATTTGTCCTCTTTTTTGACTTTTTTGAAAGTGTCCTCGGAGGACGCCCTTCTGTCCTCTTTTTTGAGATTTTGTCCTCTTTTTTGAAAATTTAGGTCAGATTTAGAGGAAATTGCGAGTGATATGCCGCAAATTAGCGCAGAAGTGAAGCTCCGGCGGGTATTTCGGAGGGAAAAGTGGTGATTTCAGCACTGAGCGAAAAGAAGACCTTTTTTTTTTTTTTTAGTCATCCACCTGGCAATGTGGAGTGAAAAACGTGTTTTTGAGCTCTGAGCGGAAGTGATGAACTTTTTTTTTTTTTTTTTTTTTTTTTTTTTGGTCAACCGATCATGAAGCGGGTGAAATTTACCTGTTTTTGAGAATTCTTCTCCAGTTTTGCTTGTCTGAAATTTCTGAAAAAGTGTCCTCTTTTTTCATTTCCGAAATATGTTAAGCCTATTAAAACAATGACTCTGTCCAACCGCTTGATCAAGGCGGATGTCCAGGGCCAGCGTATGCAATCCCGTGGCGGACGCTTTTATAACAGGCTCGGATATCCCCGGGTCGAAATAAGTACCTTGGATCCAGGGCTGTGGAGTCGGTAAATTTTACCACCGACTCCGGCTCCGACTCCGACTCCACACATTTTCAATACACCGACTCCGACTCCTGAGTCTGTAAATGTACCGACTCCGACTCCGACTCCGACTCCTGGGTCTTTAAACGTACCGACTCCGACTCCCGACTCCGACTCCAGCATTATTACCAATTTACTTCGAAAATTATATGCCACATTGTCGGCTGAAAGACTATCATACAACTATTAAACATATGCAAACATATGATCAACTGTGGCATGCTAAATTGTTTCATTGTGGCACAGCTCGAATTATCCACTATGCAATTAACATGAAATAAAGATTTGCTAAATATCCTTCCTTGTTCAAGTTTTTATAACATGGACTCTCTAATATCCTGAAATGTATGAATCATTCAAATATGGCAGATATCCAATCCTGTATAATAAAAATGTAGATAAAAAATCCAAGTGTATCTCTTGTGTATGACTCAGCAACTAATAAAGAATTTGAACTTACTAATTTTTTAATTGCACACTATCCTGATTACAAGCACAAACACTCTTACTACTAATGTTAGACATTGGTCATAAATGGAATTTCGTTAAGTAGTCAAAGACCATAGCCTATGTCTATTGTCTAGTCTACATGTAATTAATCAAGTATTCAAGGATTGGGACTTGCAGTCTTTCTTAATCATTTGTTCGACCCAAACAGCTCAGCTACACTACAAATATTTTTAATTTTGTCAAGTGGGAAGCATCGTTTGGTCATGTTTACATAATTTTTACAATTTTACAAAACCAGCCGATGCATTTTCTCTGTTACAGTGTCATGGTATAATTCCAAAAATTGCATCAATTTTGACTGCATCGCGAAAACGCATCTTGCGATTTTCTTCCCCTCTGCAACTTAGTTGTAATTTGCAAATAATGTCTAATTTTATCTATATCAGGGGTGGGCAACTTTTTCGGCGAAAGGGACACCTGAGATTTACGAACCATTGCGCGGGCAAGTGGAATGTTGATAACCTTTTTTTAGTCGTCGATAGGAGCGAACCGCATTAGGCAACATTGCAAACAAGACTTATATTAATACGCTCTAAAATTGATAATAATATGTCATGCAACTGTGCAGTGCGCAATCAGGCCCTGGTCGCGCCAAGCGCGAAATTTTTTTGCAAGATAACGACTGAATTAGGCTATAGCTATATCAATAAATATGTCGCTAACATACATTGTATACCACTGGGCTCATTTGGCAAGGACAGGATTATTCGACGTTTAGACATAGCAAAATCGACGGTATCAGTGAACATGCCTCATCATTTTGTGCAAATGTTTTGTCGACGATCTCGCGGCGAGTGCACAAGCGAAGCCGTATCTCCTAATTGCGAACATAGTTAGACTCAATTCTGTAAATAATATGTATTTATAATTTTCAGAAGGGGCTCAAATACTGAATGCAAGAAATCTAGTGACAATGAATCATGCGAAGTACCGGGAAAAATTTCAAGTCAAATAAATCTGCTATGAAATATTCTACTTCATGGTCATATAAGAAGATCTGGGATAAATGTGGCTGACCCCTGGATACGTCAATGCGTCAGAACTGTTGTTTTAGTCATCATCAAATTTCGCGGTCATGCTAATCAAATTTTGGTTGGCCTTGCAATTGTACCTGATGTCATAAATAATTTCGAGAATTACCTCGCAGGCCACACCTAACCTTCTCGTGTGCCAAATTTGGCCTGCGTGCCTCAGGCTGGCCGCACCTGATCTGTATGGTTAATAATAACAATGATTGGTGGTACATAAAAACTCTATTGAAAATTCTTTGAAAGCAAATGTTTTCATGATAGAGAAGTTGGAGTCGGAGTCGAAGTCATTGTCATTCTCACAAACTCCGACTCCGACTCCAGTCAGTATTTTCCCACCGACTCCGACTCCGACTCCGACTCCAGTTGTTATAGTTTTCACGACTCCGACTCCGAGTCCGACTCCATCAAGTGAAAATCACCCCGACTCCGACTCCGACTCCACCGACTCCGACTCCGACTCCACAGCCCTGCTTGGATCCCAACACAAGCCGAAACCATTCCCGATTTCCTAGGTAGGAGTAGCATATATAAAACGGGAAAATGTCCGTGTCCAAAAAATATCACGGGATGTTTAGATAATATTGCGTCCAAATGACATTGTAGGTAAAAGACATGTATAGCTAATCGCATGTAATCATAGGTTGCAAAATCTGAGTATGTTCAGATGACATTATCGCGGGTAAGTATATAACGACGTAAATTACGGAGAAAAATGACAATTTGTCACCGTGCTAAAGTGGCATTCTTTAAGTATAGGTAATTAGAAGTAAGCGAATATGTCAAAGACATAGTATAAAGAAAGTAAGGAAGTCAATGTTTGAAGAAAATAGGGAAATAACTTCCGTATTTATAAATTCCAGCAAAGCGCTGAGTAATAAGTAACGTTAATATGTGATTAAAATCGAATTACGATTATGGGTAATTGTAGCAAAAGCGAGGTTATGCAAATACGTGTAGTGAGATAAGATGAAGTTGCGTTATGCAGAGTTAAGTTAGTTATAAAATCCCCATTCCCAGTGATACTGGTATATTTCAATGGTTAAAAGCCGAAATCTAAAATCTCGGTTAAAAGAGCCGAGTTTGCCACGGAATTATCATATAGACTCCCGGTGGAATGCTATGCTATAGTCGGGCGAAAAGCTGCGTCACTATTTGTAACGAATTCACATTGACGGTATAGTAACGATAGTAAAAAAGGTGGCGCTTAAATACGCGCAAAAGTCATTGTCGCCTGAATTACACATGAAGTCACAACGCGAATGAGTAGGTGGAAGTTAGAACCGTGAAAAAAAATTATGTATGAATTAGGTTTAAAGAAATATTCCGAAATTAAAATCATGGAATTGGTAGTTATGTTCCACGGAGATGCCGTGGATTTAAAAAAAACGAACAAAAATAGATTGGTAGATTACGACGGTAATATGAAGGTAGGAAAAACCGCAAAATTTATAATAACAATCGAAATGGAGTTGTTGAACAATTAAACAACTGTAAGCAAATGGTTTGTTACACGAGTCAGGTAGGCTATTCGTGCGAAACTGAAGTTGTATTTGAGAATAGTGAATAGTGAATCGGTAATATTTACTCGATTTCACGGGAGAGAGAAGCGATTTTATCAGGCGGCCGACAGTGTAATTCCCGACGCAGAATGGATGTGATAATTTCGTTAGAAAGCCAGACGCTAAGATTCAAATAATAGTTTTTAAGGCCGTAATATAAAAACGAAACCGATGAAAAACGTTTTGTCAGTGTCAGAGTATCACTCAAATCTGGTTCTCTGAATGTTAGGGCGCTGAATATAGGAACACAAACAGCGAATATAATTATATAGAAAGCACGAATCGAGCAATAACGAGGAAATTTGCTGCTAGCCGATAAAGCCAAGTGAGATAAATCAATCTCACTGCAAAATGCATTCCCGAAATTCGAAGTCAAGTAAACGGATTTACCGTGTAGGTCTGGAAGAGTCCTGGATGGCTCCATAGCAGTTGTAAGTCCAATTGTGTAGGAGGCGATTCGTCCTTCGTTGAAGCTGAAATCATCTCACGAGTTTGCACCATGCAGAAGGGTGTGTCGTCTGATACCTGCTAGAGTTGTAACCTGAGTCCCACGTAATGTGTGGCTGGGTGGATATACTTAGCTCGTGGGTAGTAAGACGCACGTTCCTGCGTTAAGTCCTTGATCTGACAACTTCAACGTGAATGCAACGACAGGATTGCCTCAGATAGATATATTGGTCGAATATGCATGGAATGTACAGTAGGATATCGCAGATGAGTCTGGTTTGTAATTGAAATGCACGAGCTGATAAATGGTAAGTCACGTGGTAGCGAGAAGAAAGATATAAGTCACGTGATATACAGATATGAGAGAGAAGTGGCCAGAGCCCTACACTACCTAGCCACAACTGACGTGGAACTCAGGTTACACCTCTAGCAGGTTTATCAGACGACATACGCCTTCCATACCGCACACTTACAATAAAGTGGCTTGAAAATCTATTCACGTGCTAATGCGATGGCTATGGAATGCTAGTTTATGCGAAAATATATTTGACTGAAATGAGGTTTAATTGTTGACAAATATACCCGCATTTCGTCGTTTTCAGTGTCTCTCGGTAACAGCTGTAAATTCCAATCAAAACGAAAAAGAAATATGTTCACATACCTATTGACAATAGAATTTTAATTGCACCTATCTTGAAATAGAATTTGGAGTGAGACATACAAAACTTATAAATTTGTTTGTGAAAACAGCGTTTCAAAAAGCGGGCCGATTGTTGAAATGAAGGTCTGGGGCACGATTTCTCGGCTCGTCGGCAATGGCATGATTGGATCCATGGTCATGGTTTTGCGTGCTTATTGATAAGCTATTGAAAAAGTCAGACCGTTTCTTAATGGGATATCCCTGTCTTGCACGCCTTATCTTCAATATCATGCTGTTCTTTTCCAAAATTCACGGCGAACATGAGAATCTATGTGGCGGCACATAGTTTGGGAATCACTGCTGTCGAGTCAACAATACCATTTTCCTCTCCACTTTATCTCGGAGTGCTTAGCAATTAGCCTATATGGTCTATGTATACCACTTTTATCACTACGTCTCTGATCTGAACCGGTCAGAACTTCAGCCCACAACTTACCGTTCGAGCAGTTGGTATAGCCTTCATATATATCGTTTATCTGCAATTTTGAAGCTTTCGTGACTGAGACCTTTCATTTAGTGGGCGGAACACAACTTTTGAAATGAAATGGCGGAACACTGAGGATGGACATAATCGGATCGAATTCATAGAAGGTATGAATTTCAATACTAAGAGTTAGGACAGGCTTACGAGTCCGCCCGGGTTTGAGCTCAAATAAATTAGACGTTAGGAGCATTATATCTACAACGCAAGTTCCGAATTGTATATGTGACGATTTAACATTTTTATATCTGTCAGAGAGTCAGTTCACTCACTGATCTAACATCACCTCGTCATAATAAATGCAAATCTCATCCGAAATGTCCGTTATGAAATTTTAAACGCTCCGTGTTCGCTTGTACCGTTTCCATCTTTGGAAACTGCAAGATTACCGGAGCTTATTGCGCTAAAGAAATTGAAATTACATCACAGGTAGACAGACATTGTGTCATCCATGTATAATTTCGTGATCGACAGCTCACTCTGCTTGTTTCTTGGAAAGATATTTGAATTAGACTTCTAGATATACATGCTCCTTCAGTAGGGCCGGGTGGATTGTATTGTGATTCGTTTAACGTATTCGCGGATGGGGTTAATGGATTAGCTTAAACCGTAAATTTTGAAGCGATTCCTAGAAGAAATGGTGATTTCCAAGACCGTTTTAAACCACTTCAAATAGATGTAGAAAATGAATGTACTCTAAAACGTACTCAAATAAGTAGTTTCAAATGTGGATTTGCTCGAAGAGTCGTTTGTTTGTTTTGGGTATTCATGGTGTGTGTCGACTACTATGGTCATTTACACCAGACCGATATTCTTGATATTTTCTGTAACTGCCGACTTATAGCACGGCCCGCCTCTAGGCTTTTGTATGACACGGCTGACGCGGATCAGGTGCGTAGGTAAGCCCCCAACACCGAAGTATCGGGATTGAGAAGTCGACCTCGATCGGACTCGAACCTGCACCCATTGGTGTTGTAGCCGCGGATTATACCGCTGCGCTATCTCGTCACAATCGAATTTACGTTAGAAGTTGGTCGGAAGTGGGTAGGCCTACTTTCGCAAATGTAGGTTGCACATTCGCAAGTGAAACAAAATGACTGATGAACTTACGAATAGGGGTGTGATTTTTCAAAATTTGTTCAGTCACCATGTTACAAAAATTTCTCCCATAAAAGAGATGTAAAGTTGTCCTAATACCACTTTCTACTTTACAAAACACAAAGTCTAGAAAGCCTAAAAGACTGCTTGACAGGTGTCTAATAACATAGGTAGGCCTACTTAAATATTGTAAACACTAAATAATGAACTGGACAAGTATAAGAAAAACCTTATTCGGTACTCCCAAAACGTACGAGAACTTCGTCACTGAAATCCACCTCACTATTCAGGCATGGCTACTGCTAACACAAATATTGTTTTTCGTAACTGCATAGCATATAGTATCGGCCCGGTACCATGTCCGTGCCAGCCAGTGTGTCACTGTGTCTCATTGCGCGAGTGCTTCAGATATATAGAAGCTTAGTCTGTGGGAATTTTTAGCACCTCTTCAATCCATGATAATTTATCATAAACCATGTTTCACTTTTGTTATGAAAAGGGGACGGACTCGATGCCATGTACAAGGATCAAGCTGGAAGGGTCGATCCGGAATCAAAATCGGAATGTACGTCGTGGTTAGCGTTGAATGGCATTAGAGCGCAACCCATCTCAATTACGCAATTCACTTTACAGATGCTGAGGTGAAATCGAAAATATTCGCTTTGCTTGGATCCCCTTCATACTACAAGGCTTACATTCAATGCCTCTCCACCGGTAAGTTTGTTCGAGGTTTTTATGCATCCATGTTTCGAAATTCCAGATGTACATAACGAAGTAACGAGTATTATGGAGCATTCGAGAATTAGGAATTCGATTTGGCGCTTTCAAAACTAGTTAGTATAGTGGGGTTAAAAAAAATTGAGAGCCGAAAAAGAAGGACACTTTTTTAAAGTTACAATAAAAAACATATACTTGCTATATTTAATTTCCGAGTCGGTACCTAAATATCGGATTCAGATGGTAGGTGGACTATTTTTAGTACACCTTTGACCTAGTTACAAAAAATCCCGATTTTCACGTCTACTAATGGAAAATTTACCTTTTCTGATTTGCTCCCTCCTGTATAGTCGACTTACACTCAAAGCAAAAAGTGAGATGTATTGCGAGAAAAATAAAACATTTGGGCGTCCCCGAATGACATTTTACATAATTTGAAAAAATAGCGCAAATCCTCTTAAAAGAGGACAGATGGTGTATCCCCTAGATAGGTAATAGGCCTATGCGTACGTGGGCGGTATGGGTCTGCTGTGGGAAGGGTGTAGTTTATTTTTATTGAGACCGTCGAGAGCCTTCCACGATGGTCACGCGGAAGAAGCGCAATTATTGTTTATCGATTCAGCACCATCAGTTTCCTCAGCGCGCGCGCTTTCCTGGAGAGGGAAGCCGCGGACGCTAAATTTACAAGCAGTACTTTGCCCTTGCGGGAGTGGAGTCGTACTAACAACCTTACCGACCTAGATTGTAGGCGCACTATATTTACCCTTGGAGTGAAGTGACAACGCCACGTCGACGATATAGTGCAGTTGACATATACCCTACAATTTATTACCTTCCAATTTGTGACTCGAATGAGACATCGGTACCGCTTCATGACCCGGGATTACGCAGGTAGTAATAGATTCTGAAGAAGCCTTCAATCCTACTTACTACTCGGCTTTTCACATTATAGACTGACGTTGCGTCGGGCTTTTTGAGTTCGGCTCTCGTTAGGGCCGCGTTGGTCTGGGCTCAGACTCCAAGTTAAGGCATATTTCATTACGGTCAGGACCAGCTTGCTTCGGGCCTAATATACAGTATACAATACCAGTCCCGATTCCCCTGTGGTTCTCATGAAATAGAAAAGCGATAAATTTTGGCGTCTTCTCGAATATTTAATACCTGTATGTGAACCAAAAATTCTCTGGAATCGTAATTTCATAATTCTAATGAAGGCCTAACTCAAGTCTGTGAATGGAAGAGTTATCTGGCCATTCACCAGCTTTATGTAGCGTATTTGTATAAACAATCATCTATAGCCATTTCTGATATAATATCACGCTATTACGTCCGTGTTCGACTGTTCTTTCACTTCTTTCAGGCTGGCTGATTAATGCATACACCAGAGAAAAGTTTGTTTCCGCCGAGCTCCTACTATCCATATACAACGGTCTCCTGGAGCACGGCTTATCGGCACCTCTTCGACTCAGTCGTTGTGGGGATGTGTACGGAATGTGATGTGTCAAATATTCTTTTACGATCAGCGTCGCTGTTGAGCGATCGTGGTTTAACTGACGCGATCCAATACTTCTCCGCTTATGTTCATATTGTGCACATCATCTCCTTTCACGTCATTTGTATTAACACAGCATTGGGAACCCAGTATTATCCAGCTGTTCTCGTTTGGTTATATCTTGGTTTAATTGGCTTTCTTCTCTAGTGAAGCAGTTTTCATTGTTGGAGTATTCGTATTTATTACAAACGTCAAAACGCATTACATAACGCATTTACAGGTGAACCAAAGGTTCTATGTTATCTGTCTGAACTCATGTCTGTTTTGTGGGCGACTATAGCAACAGGCATCTCAATTAGGCTTTGTCGAATTGTGCGGTCTTAGGAATGATGTGAAATTAAAAATCAGTGGTGACCTTGCGGCACCATCTCAAAGGGAAAGATAGTTCACGGCACTCAAGCACTTCGAGGGTGAGTGGCATATAGTGGTATGTTGCACCATTACAACATAAATGGGTTGCTGGTTCGCGTCCGACCGATGTTGACTCTAGTCTAGACCCCACTGAAATACCATGAACAATAAAAAAACAACGAGTAGGCTACACTGACTGCAAGATTTGGCAAGAAGACTACTAAAAAAGAAATAGAAAGAAGGTCATCAACCAACATCATGTCACTGCTCACGTGCTCATCCCTTGGTTCCGATAAGGGTGACTAGATAAAAAGGTCAACACCTTCGGCCAACATCACGATCGAAGTGCCCGGATGCTGACCTTTTGTATAGTATTCGGCTCCCCAAATACTATATAATACTAGTTCCACCGCCATGGATAATGAAGGCCCCTCCGCTACGTCGCTGCGCTCACAGTCTCGTTGCAAAAAAGAGATCCGATGAAGCACGAATTCCAAGCAGGTAATGAAAAAGATCGAGCAAGCCTGAACCAGGATGGCCAATTATTTTTCACCGTGGGCCAAATGAGAAGCAGAACATACGTTTGCGGGCCGAGTCAAAGTTTTAGCTGTATTCTCCAGTGTAATAATTTTATTTCTAAATTGAAAGCAGTGAATCACATTCTTAATAAATGCTGCACAGTGAATGTGTTGATAGTAGGTAACGAGAAAGTGACGGTTAATTAATAAAAAAATAATAATGATAATTTGCCGTCATCATTAGAGACAATGTTAAACATAATACATTTAAAACCTCTCGCATGTTAGCTACGGCAGCATTTCAGTGCATAGTCGTAACGGGCTGACTGGAGGCCAGATACCACATTAAACTGCCCAGTGTCCATGTCCATTTCCGTAGAACTCCAGACTAATCGGTTTCCACACATTGGCTTACTATGCGCACCGAAATGCTATGAAGAACCACTGGACGCCATATCCTAGTCGCGCGAAGCGCGAAATATTTTTCATATTACCGAGTGAATTTCGTCATTAATATTAGTATAGTTCCAAATATTACTATCAAATATTTATCCTCTCTTAGCCCACGTCATCAAAATTTACCGGAAGAGTTAATGCAGGAAGTTTCTTAAGAAATTTAGGGAAGTTATTAATGCTGTACTGCATCTTTGGGTTGGCCAATTCTTAATAGTCCCCTTTGACTAGAACACGATTGCAAATTGATATTTCTTTATGGGGCGCAACATTTTCCTCTGCTGTTCGTATTTTCACTGTGAGGCTCAGATTACAAAGGACGCTGATGTATTAAAATCTATAATCAACTCGCATTGAACCGCGCGTAGCAAGAACAATTTCAACCTCTTATTAATTAGGGAGTCTGCATTTTAAAATGCTTTAGTAATCGTTCTTCCGAAATTTCAAATCAGGTGGCGGGCCGCAAAATATGACCTTGCGGGCCGCGTGTTGGTGACTCCTGCTATAATTCATTTATTGGAAATATGGATTTGATAGCTGTGAAGCTGCAGATTACATCATAATAAGCTTAAAAAAGTCTTGCAGTACTAGATTTATCTTCATAGATCGAACCATTGATACAATCCGAAAGCTGTATGTCGGTTAGGCTTAGTGTGCAATTCATAAAGCTACCAAATAGTGAATAACACAACAATATAGATGTGAAAATAACCAGGAAACTTTGCCCCAACTTGGTCCCTCCTTCGCCCAATTCAAGGATTGTTCCGTCGTTCCGTGACGTAACCTCGTGTCCCATTCTAATTTGAATTCTTGCTACGCCCATATTGCGTATTGCTCACGTAAGTTTGTGGCTGAAATTTAACTCCTTCTAGTATTCCATACTCTGAATACTCTTAACTTGCATTATACTGTGGTTATACACTAATGCCGTGCGGAATAGGCCCGATATATTTTGTACATATACGTACAATTGTACATTTGACGTGGCATGAAAGAAATTATAACCAATATCGTGGCAACTTCATAATGTGTCGTATTTTTGCCATACATTGCGGTACTCGTGCTTTGGCTGAAATTTCACCCTGGCTACTATAGTGTGACCGATGTATCTCTAGTGTAACTGTGAATTACAATATGATATTGCGGCCTTACAGCTATTATTCATTCATGTCGATGTAGCACACGAACTAATACAACGAATGCTTATTTGTCACTGAAGCTATATGCGTAGGCGAATTTACTTGATCGAACCGGGTTAAATCCATAAAAACTGAACAATGCAACATTGCCTAAGCCTACCCAAGAAGCCTTGAATATACGCCCAACAATAAAGTGGGCGAAAACACGCATTTGGGTGGATAATTCAACCCCGAAGAGAATATGTCCTACGCGACCTACAGTTAGACACAGTAGAGAAGTTCTCAAGTGCCCGTACAGTGATCAGTACAGTGATTCGACTGAATTTTTAACAAGAATACAGACTTGCCGCACCCCTGCATGTTTAACCAGGCTTCTGACCGATACAGACTTAAAACTTCAACAGTCAAGTTTTGGGGAAGCGGTTAGCGCGAATTGAATCCCAAACTTCATATTTGTCTGACAGAAGGTGTAATCTTTAACAATTCACCCCAAATGTCAATGCTTGTGGCGTGTATTTTATGGTAAGTGTGTATAGGGGTGTATTCGGCTTATTCCCACCAACTCACTTAGGTGTAAATGCAAATTTAGTACCCAATAGGCGTGATTACTCAAAACACACTCTACGCTAGGGTGTGAATTGCGAAAACACCATTTTCGTTTACAGTGTATTTTCAATTGTCAATGTCAATCCACTATGACGTCAAGTTGAATATTCGTGACGGCATGGCTTTACAAACACATCAACAAAACAAAACAATAAAAAACATGTTTTAAACAAGGGCCTTGTTTTAAACATGTTTTTTTTAATTGATTTTCGTTTTTAATTCAACCCTAAAATTAGGTAACAGTTGTTTGAAATGTCTGAGATATTCCCGCTAATTTTTCCCAATAAAAAAGATTAGAACCTCGCCCATAATCTATTTTGTTCTGTGATATACATAACCACTATTGCAGAATAACTTCAAGATGAGATGCTATATCAAAATGACTACGCTGGACGTGATATGCTCATTAATAATGTGTTTCTTCTTCTTGGGGCCATAGATGCTGCGACAACACCAAAAGTATCGTCGGTAGCGTTGCGCGTTAATATTGCATTAGCCTCCATCTATCTTAGTGGAAATTGATTTTCGGCAACATCTTTCATATCAAATCGAAGACGAGGATTTTCAAGACACGGCCACGTAGCCTACTTCAAGTAGTAGAGCTGTGAAATTAGCATTGAAATAATAAAACTCGACCCAATTTCTACAATTTCTACATAAATAGTATGATGTTATTTTCAAGAAAAGTAATTTTGTTGCTGTTGATCACAAAAAGTTCATATTTGTTCAAGGCAGATGACGGTTGCGCCATAATTGAGCTAAATTTGAACTAAAACTTGATGGGGTCCGCGAGGGTCCGTGGCGGAAAGGACGGAAAGGAAGTAGTTTAGTTTTGACCTTGATGTTTTTGCGGCATATACACCGACTCATGATACACATACACACGATCTGCGCATATGCATACCATGAGTGCATTGTGTGCAAATGCTGCTGGACAATGAAGTGCAGACATAGCCTTTTTACGGCTTTCTAAGTCATGGACCACCCCTCCATGCTATCCCAGTAATGCATGAGCGCCAAGCAGGGAAGCCATGGATACCAGTGTTACTAATCAGGTCTTCGATCTGACCCGGCCGGCAATCGAACCCACGACCTACCGATCAAGAAGCCGGACGCTTAACCATTACGCTATCTTGTCGGTGACGGCCAAAAGGGGTCAGCGAAGCAAAAAAGATTGAGAACCACTGACTATATGCATATCCAAAATTCCACACGATTTCTAACTGCGTGGATATAGACATTGAAAGTCTGAATTCAAATGACGTGTGGTAATTAGTGTCTAGGGTGCTCTTGTCATATAGCCTACGTCAAGCACAGCCTTCTCAAATATTTACTACAGTCATATCAAAACTTGTTCTCTTGCACAACACCCTTATCGACTTTCGACTATTTTATGTGAATTATCCAAGTAAAACTCATAATCTGAGCTACATTATCGACTCGGACCTTACATATGTTGACTCCACATGTTCTTTCCTGTGTCAGTAGCAATATGTTTTATTGATTATACACGTACATGCAAAGCGGTCAGGTTACTTGATGAAATCGTATACACATTGCCCATGTATAGCATTGAGGCTTCTATAGGGCAACAAAACTGTAATGACTCATATCCTTGCTGTCAACCCATTCGTCGGGATGTTGGACGTTGATGATCCCGCCTATTTTGCCAACGATGATACCACCACCATTTGCCACTTGTACATTCGTAGCAAATGTGGCATGACCAGCTTTCGCCGTGACAAAGACAATCCCGTCTTCCCCCTCTACTGGAAATCGGTAAAAAGTGTTGGGAGCGATTTTTCCGAATCCCGCTTTGACATAGTCATGTTCAATACGTTCGTCTGAACAAAATAATATACGCCGGTGAAATCAAAGCGACGCTTGAATTACTCCTAGTGCAGCGGCTTTGACGAATGATGGTCGACAATAAAACCATTAATTTTTCCCTCAATGGTGTCGAAGTCACAAAATATGTTCGGGCTCATTGAATTTGAAGTCAGAATATAAAAACTGGTCGTAGCCGATGCCGATTTTGTAAAAATGTGCAAGACTCTCACTCAGATTGCAACTATAGGCCTATGTACTTTTATATGAAATCAAATGGATAAATAAGAAATTGTTTTCATACAAGCTAGTGATATTAATATTATAGGTAACATACTATTTCCAAATCGCAATTCAGTTGCATAGAATAAAAACATTGCAAGATGCATCTTCGTGACCAACGCAAAATTGCTGCGGCAATCACAAATTGGTGCAATTTTTGCAATCATGCAATGGTACTGTGAAAGAGTATAAATATATCGTTTGGTTTTTTTAAGTGACAACATCACATGTAAAATTGGTGCGAACAGACATAACGTTGCTTCCCATTTCACAAAGTCAAAAGTATTGCCAGTAGTAGGGTTACCATATTTTGGAATCAGTAAAGGAGGACGCTTTTTCAAAATTTTCAAGATTAGAATACCGGTGGAAAATCCTGAAAAATGGTATAAATTTTTTCACTTAGTGCATGGCCGGTTGACTAGAAAAAAGGTCGTCACTTTCGTTCGAACCGAGAATTTCCTATTTATCGTCATTTATACCCATTTTCACTCGCATCTATCCCCTATCCTATCTCTAAAAGCTGGGAAGGAGGAGAAATTGCCAAAAAGGAGGTCATTTAGGCGTCCTCGGGGGACATTTTCAAAAACCCGGAAAATGAGGACAAATCCTCCTAAAGAACGACGTATAGTATACCTATCCAGTAGGACTATGTAGATCAGCCGCTTGAGTAGAACAAATTTTAAAGAAAGGGGTGCAAGTATAGTTCACGAATACATGACTAAATGCATGTAGACAAATATGCTACTTGACTACTCACTAAATTTCGTTTCTGACTACCGTTTGTGGGTAGTGTGTGGTTGTCATCAGTATAGTGTGAGGTGAAGTGAGAAATTTTGTGCATCTATGTATTACTATAGCTAAGTGTAACGACATATCGTAGTGGTATAATCCAAGTGTTGGGGGTTTATCTATGCTCCTCGTAGCCATACCATCCGTGTCTTATAAAATAAACCTGCAAGTAGACAGCTACGGAATAAAAATGATGAAAATTTACCTGGTCTAAATGACCATAGTAGTCGGAATTACATCATGAATACAACAAACAACAACAACAACGACTCAAGAGCTACACTTCGATTGCTTTTATCGAAATTTGAATTATACAGGATAGGATGTATATCATGTTTAAATAATCCATACATATTAGAATATCCGTGACTTGTCTATGTTATAAACATATGAAATAAGCAATTATATTTCGAAATGAATACAACCACGCTAATTGCACAGTGAGGATTTCGAGTGGTTTCACAATTAAACAAATTAGCGTGTCACAATGATTATTATGTTTTGATATGCTTTATAGTTACATGAAAGTCATTTAACCTTCACTGGGGCCAATAATTTTAGGAGTCTGTGCAAGTTGGACTGGGAGTTCTGTAAGAAAACTGGTTGGGGTCGGAGCTGGAGTCGGAATTGTTGCATTTGAAGTTTCGAGAGTCGGAGTTGGAGTAGTTCTTATCGGAAATGACTGGAGTCGGAGTTGGAGTCTGTGGTATAGTTTACCGACTCAACGGTCCCACCTTTAAGTTGGCAGTTCAGTAATCATAAAAAGAATATGGGCATGGTGTAAATGACCATAATATAGTCACATCACTACGAAAATCATAACAAATTGTTAAAGGCGATGTAAATCCGATCAGACACACGTCTTACTGTCTGCTAGATAAAAGCGGACAACATCACACATGCAGAACGCCTTGAGTAACATGCTTTTGTCATCATCGCGAAAAATCTATTGATAGAGCGATAACTGCACAGTTGTTGCTATATTTATGACGTTTCGACTACATCATGTTACAGCAGCCGTTCCCAAAATTTTTAGAAGACGACCCACATCTGAGTTATAATGACATTTTGCGACGCAAGCCAAAAAGATAAAAAATATTTAACATTGGTATGATACGTTTTAATTGGCATGTATGATATAGAGCAGGGGTTCTCAACCTGGGGGGCGCGCCCCCCTTGGGGGGGACATGAAACATCTGAAGTGGGCGCGAAGAAGCGGTCACCTGAAAAAAATTTTGGCGCTCCGCGCGATTTACCTACAGTGCGCGCGTGTTTCTCTTTATATAGACCCAATTTCATATATGTTTATTCTCTCATCAACATTCATAACCGTCCATACCACCAAACAATCTGTTGGGGTTGCTAGCATCCCAGTTGGATTTTGTGATATGACAATAAGGGGGGCGCGAAATTTTTCACTATCGAAAAGGGGGGCGTGTCTAAAAAAAGGTTGAGAACCACTAATATAGAGAATGCACAGACAACAGTTCTACTCAACACAGCTTTAAGAAACATCTCTGACACACTGGATTTCAAATTGCGGTGCATTATTTTCAGGTGGGGTCGCATCGTATTTATACTACATTTGTACTAAAGTCCAAGGAAGGGGCTATTCGGTGCCGATCATTTCGACGATAGCCAATAGGACATATTGATGTCGAAGGTTTTGGCTGGTCACCGACGGTCAAATTTGGAATTTTGGGCGAGACGAGGTTTTGTAGGCGCTGATATTTTTGCCACGGCGCTTTCATGTGTCCCGCGCGAAAGTAGATGACTTCGAAATGACTGTGTACTATAGCCCCGCACCCGCTTATTGCACACCCCAACACTGAAGGATCACATTTTCATGATCGAGCCATATTGTAGCAACGACCTTTCTATGTGTCGTGTTCATTGGCTATAGTGCCCAATACTGTGGCTCCGGACATGTACAAACTACCCACAGGATATAGCGCGAATAAATATTGGCGTTGCCGGAAATTCAACAAATATCACAAGTATTTGCTAAAATATTACTACTTTTGTGATAAGTATGCCCATCGTCTATGTTAGATAACACAGCGTTGTACTTACATGAAGTTTTACGCTGTGTGACCTAATTTATATTGATATTGAATTCATGCGGCCCGCGGACGCTAAGAAATTTGACAAGTGGCCAGCGACCCGTTTTGAGTTTGTGGCCCCTGATGTAGAAGGTTGTCACCTTGGTAACCGACAGTCCAGTTGAATTATGTGCGGGTATATTGGGCCATCGTTGTAAAGACGCTTACATTCTTTTTCTGAAGCAGTAACTGTTGCGTGCGATCCAGATTCAGCTACCCCAGTGACGTCGATACCACTGTGAGTGGTTAGGTTTTCATCCGCCACTTTCTGCTGGTCTTTGGTCACTCGTGCATAAATAGCTTCGGGGTAAGTATTTGCTACGATAATTGACGTTTTTCCACCTTCAATAAGAAAGTACATTGTGGATTATGATATGCCGTCAAACAAGTTGTGTGTCACTACATTTGTACGGCAAACATACAGTGGTGGCTTTTGGGGTGGGCGAGGTGGGCGATCGTCCACTCCCTGGTCGAAGGTCCCCCCTCTTTGGTCAATCATCAAATCTCTGCATTTGTTAGAAAAGTCACATATCCCGATAATCATAAAGTCTCTGCATGCTATGGAAGTACTTGGTTTTGATGTAGTCTATTCTTGCAACCATGCGATTATAGATGACCTAATCCAGCACCTGGCTCGAACCTTGACGTGGTGTGATGGCTTATTACTAGTGTCAGCCAATAGCTTTTCAGATTAGTGTGGGTCTATTTAGCCTGTAGCAGTTGTATCGCTATGCTATTATTTCACGCTACATGTCATACATCTGAAGGCATGAGCTGAAGTTAACTGGTTGACTTCTTTTATAATTTGACAATGTATGATAAAAGAAGGCTTGGAAGCTAGAGCAATTCCACATTCCGGCCTTTATCAAAGCCTTGTTATAATGTAATATGCACATC
This sequence comes from Botryllus schlosseri, assembly GCF_051294905.1. Classification (NCBI taxonomy): domain Eukaryota; kingdom Metazoa; phylum Chordata; class Ascidiacea; order Stolidobranchia; family Styelidae; genus Botryllus; species Botryllus schlosseri. The sequence goes on along the minus strand of NC_137245.1, from coordinate 16,172,952 downwards.
ACGCAATCCCGTTCCAAATAGCGCACTAATATTAAGTTTGTAACAATAGATGCGAAACGGGGGACTGTAGGACGGGCGAAGTGGCTTTTACATACTTATAGCCAGTGGCGGCTCGTCATGTAGGGCAACTGGGGCATTGCCCCACCTAAAATTCAGTTCAATAACAATTCTTTACCATTTATAGACCCACAGCAATATATATATACCGTAATCACAGCGAAAATCGTATTCTTCTTGTCCTTTCGCTTGTACATGCCGTTATATAGCGAAGTGTCTGCGAAAATCGACTTCTTTTCTGTGTTTTCGCTTTGCGAATGCCTAGCCGGGGCATGCCCCGGTAGCGCTCATAACAAGCTTTCACTGTCTATTCTCTCAAAGCCATGCACAATAAGGAAACGGTGATTTACTCTCTCCTATTCACAAAATTACCGAGCAAGTGGGGCAAAATAGGTCTTTGCCCCTATAAGGTGTGATGTAACAATCGTATCTATATCTGAACTCGGTTACCGTCACATGCGTTTGGTCGACCTTTGCTGGTATAGGTCTATTTTGATGGTATTTCACACCATCATAATTCTTGAAACTTGGTATGGTATGTTATGTCACGAGGGGGGTATTTATAGGCTTACCGTATTTTGGAAATCTAAAAAGAGGACACTTTTTCAGAAATTTGAGACTAGCAAAACCGGAGAAGAATTCTCAAAAATCGGTGAATTTTTCCCACTTTGTGATCGGTTGACTAAAAAAAGGTCAACTTTTCGTTCAGAGCTCAAAATACCGTTTTTCTCTCCACATTGCTAGGTGGTGCAGGGTTGTAATGACTCGAGTCATGACTCGACTCGAGTCAGACTCGAGTCACGATTTTCGGATGACTCGACTCGACTCGAGTCATTTTCTCAAAATACGGAAATGACTCGACTCGACCCGAGTCAATTTGTGTATTGACTCGACTTGGACTCGAGTCATTGCGCATGACTCGAAGCAAGTCATTGACTCGAGATTCAGACGGCCAAGACCGACATTTAATTGTAATTTCGAAGCCAAGACACTATTAGGATTTCGTTTGTTGGTACTGGTGCTTGAAAATGCGACCAGAAACTGCTATAAGTGAGAAAAATTGATATATTATAAATGCGAACCATTCAATATCACCAAACAGAGTTAAAAAAGTGGGTTTAGGAAGACTTTAACTGGAAACTGAGCAGTCAACACAATGACTTGGACTCGGACTCGAGTCATAATACCATGACTCGGACTCGATCCTCTGTTCGCTGACTTGGACTCGGACTTGACTCGGTGGGAATTAAAAATGACTCGACTTGACTCGAGTCAAAAATATAAAAATGAGATTGACTTGTGACTCGTAGCCTTGTGACTTGGTTACAACCCTGGGTGGTTGACTAAAAATAAATAAAAAAGGTCAACTTTTCGCTCAAAGCTCAAATCACCGTTTTTCACTCCGAAATACCCGGCGGAGCGTCACTTCTGTGCTAATTTACGGCATATCACTCGCATTTTGCTCTAGATGTGACCTCAATTTCCGAGGACAAAATCTCAAAAAAGAGGACAAAAGGGCGTCATCCGAGGTCACTTTCAAAAAAGTCAAAAAAGAGGACAAGTCCTCAGGACGTATGGTAACCCTAGGTATTTAACACTGCCCCAAGTTTCAGGGTTTCTACTTGAAGTTTAGGGTAGTATTTCCGTTTCCGAAGTTGAGTGTGTGCTGATCCGTCATGTATCACAAACAAGATTTCACTCAAAAGCCGGTATTGGTATCTATTGATTTTGATGATGTTCCACACCGAGATCGGTCATGACATTTGACACGGTAAGTCTTAATGTTAGTATCGAACGCTGTACCAAGTTTCAAGCTTGTCACTGAACCGCGTTAGTGGTAATTTTGTTTCCTAAGTCGAGTGAGAGCTGACTCGTCATTTATCGCTAAGAGATTTTACGCAAAGCCGGTATTGGTCTCTATTGATGTTAACAATGCTCCTTACCTAGATCCGTCATAAGCTTTTGCAAGGTCTGTCCTGATTTTAGTATCGAACGCTGTGCCAAGTCTCAAGGTTGACACTCAATGATTAGGGCAGGAATTTCGTTATCAAGGTCGAGTATGGTAGAAATGTGCGCTGATCTGACAATTTAGCTTACAACGCATTGCGGATTTCACGCAAAATCCGGTGTATCTGTGCTAACGTTAACTGTGTTCCATACTGATATAGGTGATGAGATGAGATGATGATATCATGAAACAGTTTACTAACATTATCGGTTTGCATTCAAGTATTTACTTTTATATTATATCATCCAATGTCAATTTCACCGTGAATTGTGGCCTTCAAGCCATTTGCTTACAACCCTCTGTCAAACGCGACAGCTATTTCGTTTTCGATAGCGGCTAACAGTTGATCACTTGATCAGCCTATTCCTCAGTAAATTTTACGTAAAATTCGGTTTTGGTCTGTTCGTATTAATTTTGACAGTGTACCATACCGAAAAGGGCCATGAGGCTACTTCTCGATGATGTCATGTAACAGTGTACTAAGTTTACGGCTTTCATCCACTTATTTATTCGGTAATATATTTTCCAAAGGCAATTTCGCAGCAGACCTATAGACAGTAATAAAGCCGTATGTGTCGTGTCCAGTTTCAAGGCCAAAATCTCCTATGCTGTACCGAGACCGAATTTCCGAGGCTGCTATTCTTAGTTCTTCAGAATGATGTTTCGGATTCAATATGCCGGGCCCAATCTATGAGATAACAAATGCGTATGTGGCCGAACCCGTTGACCTTTCCAGTTAGGCTTACGCAATCTCTCGAGTTATAGTCATTTCCATTTCTGCAGATAATTAGTCAGGTCAAGTGCGAACATGAACCGTGTTGAATCTTTGTTCCGTACGGCGTTTACGCAGTTACCACACTTCAAGTCACAGGTCACCGGCAGGTGGCACATACATTAAAATCACTGTTTTCGGGAAATTCATGTTACCGTACAATCATTAAGTTACTTGTTTACGTTGAAAAACGCCATGGTGACGGCATGTTGAAAAAGTCGCTTGCAGCCCTTGCCCCACCCTCCGATATTGTCACGAGCCGCCACTGCTTATAGCCCCTCCCTACCCCCCACCCCACCCCGCCAGAAGTCCCGCCCAGGATCCTTAATTGTAGGGCCACGACTGCAAATATGGACTTATGCATTACCCATATCAATGAATTGTCTTCAATTAGTCGGACGATCTGTAAAGGAACATAACTGAGTTTATACAGTTGAAAAGGAAAATAACAGTCAACACAAAGTGTTCGACTGTTTGTAAGTCTGTGTGACATGCCGCAATTCCAGAAAATTCTCGTAATTTAGCATGATTTCAAACCGAAGTGGCGTTAAAGAAAAAGAATGAACATTACCTCTTAGGTAGAGATGTCACAATGATTTGAGTACTCCAATCTAAATCGAGTATTACTTCATATGATACGAGTAGAGTAGCCGAGAAATGATTATTCCGAGTACTGAAATTTTACGCATTTTGCCTCAAAGAGTTGATTTATCGACGGCGACAATAGTTTCGAAACTTTCCTACACTGCAGATGGCTATGTACCTCGACTGGTAGTATCGCAGCGTACGAGACATGTAGCAACAAACAATGCTAAGCACGATAGTTGGAATGAAATATCTATTAAGTCGTGATCAATTCGGAGCATTGTCACGAATAGGTAATAGTATTTGTCAACATTTATCAAATAATCTTCAATGTAATGTGTAGAACTGACCATATTATATTTACAAGCGTGTAAAAGATATACAATTGAACTAACCACACCATTCGTACTGATGTGATGTCATAATGAGCGGTACTGGAATACTCGACTCGACTCGAAGATTATATTCGATAAGTATCGAATCACCCAGGTATTGAATTTTGTTTAGTCTTACTGATATGGCGTCAAAGATACTACTGTCACCAACCTTCTTGTTAAATTTTGCTCTACATCTTGAGACTCTTAGACATGACAAAACTTATAGGCCTTGCCCAAGGCATTAATCGAACGCAATTAAGAATTGGAGAAATCTGATATTTAAGTTTGGGTCAAGTAAGCAGCAATAGATTACACAGCCCGCGGTTGAATACAATTAACCAGGTGATAAATGTTCCAGTAATACACAATATTATTAACAATCAGGGGTGAATGAGTCCTCGAGTGCTCTTCGAAGTTATGCCAAAAAGGGTTACTAAAAAACAACTGAAGGAGGAAGGAAATTTCAAGCCAGCCGAAAACTACTTGAAGCAAAAGTAGAAGGCAAAGGTCCGAAAGTTAGTCTAGCAGCATTTCATTTAGTAAAAAGGTCTAGAGACCGCATACATCGGTGACTGGGTTATTGCAAAGTGCCTCATCTCAACGAACGACGTAGTACCGAATGACGCGAGCAATAAGTGAAATGGTTGAAATATTATTCTGTGATTTTATTGCTGTGCCCTCGAAACGTCTGTCTGATAACACCATGTAACAAAATTTTACAAAAGTTTTAGTTGGATGAAGATTTTTATGTAATGTGTTTTAGTATTCCAAACTAATTACCAAAATTTCTCCTGAAGTGTCCCAAGTTTTGAAGAAATGTCAATTGTCAATTTTTTTTATTTTACTTATAATTGCTCCGTATTATTTACAATAATTCTTTATTGGACGTAAGAAAACTCGTTTTTGTTACGTGGTGTAATGAAATATTTTTATCGTTATAGTTAAGAGAACAAAAAATTCTCCCTTGAATCCAATTAATCTACATACGGTATATGCTACGAAATCGCCACAGGGCCTGTTTTTGCAATATCTTTACACCTACGTGAAAGCTTGTTACACACGTTAGCACATTTGTTATAGAATGTACTATTTATTCGCTCGAAGAGTCTTCGGGACATAAGGCCTTCATAACTACTGTCACGGTGGCACTTATATTTAGAAACGACTACGTTGATTGCACGAAAGGCATAAAGCAGCCTTTGGCATTTCGAGAGTGTGGAATTTGCAGACTAAATGCTTGTCATCCCTATAAAACAGGGAAATGTCCTCGAGTTATAATTAAGGTATTGGTACAATCGATGTTTGGATAAAAGTTAAAAGGAATAGGCGAAGAGATCGATGATTACGTTGAATGGAATAATACCAAATTATTATTATTATTAATTGTGAAAATGGGACATTGCGGCGCGGCAGAAAATTTCGTATTACATGTCGCAAATGTCGCAAAAAAAATTGCCTAAATCAGCACATTGCTGGCCAGGACGAATGCAACGAGAGGTGATAGAAGTTCTGGCCGTACGAGGAGGTTATCTGTGGTGAACTCAACTTTCAAGTTCAAGCAGAAATCAATCAGATATGCTCGGTGCCAAATAATACCAAATAATACCAAAGAAGCGGGTGGATGGATGGACCTTGCACCCATATAAACCCTTCATTTAAAACACGAACCCGAGCCTATGGCGTGGCAATGGATAGGCTTTGCGAATTTATAACAGCGTTGTATAAAACAGACATTTGCATGCGGAATCAGTAACAATTAAAGTAAGCGTAGTCGCCTGAAATCTGTCATTGTTAACGCGATCGCGATTACGTAAAGGACACATGGAATGCCGATGTGAAGTGGTTATAATATAAATGAATTAGAATTTCGAAGTAAACAATAAAATTTCATGACTTCAATACCTAAATTCCAGAAGGTTGTTTGATAGACGATAATTCTTACCTTGTGTGATGATAATAACGTCTAGTTACTCCGAATAAACCTAGTTACTAAAACACCACCAAACTTGAATTTGTAAGATAAATAAAGGTAATTAGAAATGTATTTGCAAAGAACAATATAGTAGGCGTGCTGATATCATATTTAGGCTCTGATATGCATGATTGTTCCTGGATTACGAAGATTCTCTACACGTGCGGTTCCCAACCCTTTTTGGTGTCGGAATCTCATTTCGAGCTTCCACCAGTAGTTGCAACGATTGTTATTTGAAAATTTCAAAGCATGCTGGTATTGTTGGCTATCTCAGGATGGTTCGGTTAATTCAGAAACAATCATTGAGCATGGAATTCTATAGCTTCGATATCAGTTCTCTCAGAGTTGATAGACGCAGACTGGCGAGTGATATTAACGATTGAAAAAGCACATCTTTAATAAAACGTCAGATATAGGCCATGTCGTTATGTGATATGTATGTATTTTGCACGAATTCTCTCCCAGGTTTTTGGAAGCCGTACTGAGCAGCTTACACATAACGAGTATCCGTTATTTCAGAATTGATATACTAAATTGACAATAGCCCTTCAAAAGAAGTGAACAGCAATTGTCTAAGACGGTTTATTATCTTTTTTTGAGATATTCATGGGTCAGTATAGCCTGTAGTCGCGGTTGGGAATCACTACTATACATCATTGGCTGTAAGTATCGGCGCGTGTAAGACACGAAGAAATTATTATATCTAGGAAAAACATTGCATTAAACGAAAATTGTTACAACCGAAATATTGAGCTATTGTTTAGCTAATGGCGATGCCTTAGTGTTATAACGGCAACTTGTTATCCCAACGTTGATACATTACTGCCCAACAGCTACCATGTGCGACCATATAGCCAGGATAAAAACTAGAAATTAAAATATATACAATAACGGCGAGTTAACCCGTTCATCGCGAAGTAACGAATACGAATCAACACGTAAATCGAAAATTTGATATGACAACAACCTGCCACGCCGTTGTCTGCACCGTATCGCTTCGTTTCAGTCTCTTTTATACCGAAAATTGATATGCGAGGTGAAAAAACGATTTGCAGAAACTTCGCTACACAATGTGTACTTTACTGTTTCGGTTCAAGGAAAAAAATGGAAGGAATTAGAGGCTACTTTGAAACATTAGTACTATTGCGATTTCTCCAAATTACATAAAATTTAATTCTCATATTGAAGGAAATCAGGGAATACATGATGTAACCACAGGAAAGTGCACTGCGTGTAATCTCATTTGCCATCTACGGTCACTTAACACCAGGAAGGTATTAATCATGATTTATTGACATGCGATGAGGTTCACGGTTGGTGAGGCACTGATGTGCCATTCACTGACATCAAACTGATCTAGTGAAAGACATCATTCACTATTCAGACTCTGGAAATCAGGGTTAGATTAATGATCTCTTGGAATAACATTCGCAAATGTAGAAAAACCTGAAAGGTTAGCACATTGCGTTGGCGACCTGTTTAGTTTCACGTTCTGGCTATCTCGGATCCTGCTAGTCATCTGATTGCGTAAGCGGTGAAGCGACAGGCGCAGTTGGTTAAACACTGCTGTCACGACAACAATGGTTGCTGGTTCGTGTCTCGGCTCCGCCATGTTTCTATGTGTCGGAGGTTTATCTGGGCTCCTCATCGCCGACCTCGACGCAGCGTCTTGAAAAAGCCCAGAAGAAGAGTGAGCCGAGGTCGAAAGTCGGCAGCAGAGACCTGAAAGTGGACGCACGAAACCGAGAGAGAATGAAGAGTGGGAGTGCGCGTGGAAGTGGAAGGTCGTCCTCATTACCAACGCAAAGACACTGGACAATAAGAAATGTACGGTAGTGGCACACAAGGCCTCAACAGGCGATACGCGCCACTGTAAAAGTGTATTAGTAATAACAATAATAATAATAAGCGGTGTCGCACAAAAGCCATAATCAACAGCAGCAACGCAGGCTTTGTAAGTATAGCGATTACAGACCACAATTGAAAATTCATAACAGCTACCTCACCAAGGGTGCGTATTTGCTCCGCATTGCGTACTGGCAGTCGCAACTCCTCGATTCACAGAATACTGAAATTGATTTCGCGTTTCACAATACTGCGATTTTCCGACTGTTAGCGAATATTGAGTGAGGCGAACTCATGTGTGCCTCACCTGGGTTCTCTATACTGTCATTGTACGCCATTAGACTGAATTTCATATTACTTGGCGATTCTGATGGGGTTCCTGTGTTCTGAGATTGGTAATATTCGGATTTTCGGAATCGGTGCGACAATAACATTTGATTGATAGCAGTTAATAAAATTTCTGAGTTGTTTAATGATGAATTGCATTGTCGCAGGTGAGGCACGACCCGCCCATGTTACACCTGAGCCCCGATCCCTCGGACCTTCGGTGCCTCAAATGAGCCTCTCCTTTCCTTCGCGCATTGTTTTTAACAGTAAGGAAAAGTGGGGCACAATAGATACAGGGGAACCGTTCCCTCTAAACTGCGCACGTGCGCAAATGCACAGTGCTGACACGATCTCTGCGCACAAAAAATCTAAGTTGCTCACAAAAAAAACCGAATTGATGACCTGTTACGCACTGTTGTCTGAGTGCCTGCGCAGTGAGTTATTAGTGAGTGTGCGTATACTCTTCAAAATTTCGAGGGAACATTGGGCACAATGGTACATCGTGAATATTTTAAAAACCCGGCATGAAGAGTATACATCGCTTCGATGATTTATTAATGTCATAGCAGACGTATTACCGGTGTGGTTTGATTTCTCCAGGGTCACTGTCTTTGTGAGAAAATGACGATTCGCTTTAACCTACGTAAATTTACATTGCTATCTTTCAGTCGTGTTTCAAGAGGGTAAATCTTGTCTGTTACGGTTGAAATTGATACATAGCTTAGTCAGAGCCGTTAAAAGTATGCTATTGTGAAGTTTAAGGAGGTTTTTACTCTGGAGAAGTGGGTGTGGCACATTGCGACAAATTGGCTGAGGCACAATGGTCCAATGATATCCAAAGGCATATTTTACAAAATATATAAAAATCAAAAGAAGAGTGCGTAGAAGCAAGATCAACACCTGCACTCCGTTAAAAACATCCCTTGCGGTGTTAAATAATAAATGTAGGACGGTAAGGGCGTTAATATTCACGGCACGCGGCAAGCTGCGGTAGCGATCTTCTTGCAAGTGTAATTCTGATTCCAAACTTTGGGAAGTAGACTATAACTGGTCTTGAACACCTGCTGCCCTATCTTTTTTCTTCAACACTTCTCAGTTTCTGCTAACTGATGCGTTGTTTGATATTTTAGTGCTGTCCTATCTTCACTACCTTTTATCCCACTGTGCCCGCCTATTAGTGCGTATCGGGTCGACAAATTCTCTGGTCCTACTCCTATGCTGTATTTTTAAAGCTCTGGTCCGACTCCGGTGCGACTCTAGGCCGGATTTTAGAAATGACCGTGATCCGCTCCGAAAAACTACGATAGTAATCATCCACTCACAGGATGGTATCGAATATTGATTGAAACAATGCAAACAGGAAATTATAAACTCAAGGATTAAACGCAGCCTTATCTGAAGTAATTATGTTAACTTGGACTTGGCATATGTTTATTTTCAGGAACGTTTCCCTTTAACCATTGATGAGTGGAAGAGGATTAGGCTGCCATATTCTTAGTAAAAAGTACTGATCCGACTCCGCTCGTGTCACTAAAAGTGTTGACCTGCCTCCGAACCGGCTATAAATGCGAATATCCAGCTGGATATCCAATACGGCTCCGGTCTATGCTCAACCCTGCCGCCTATGGGACAAAAAAAGTACGTCTTTCAAACGGCTGTCCTTTGAATATTTCTTCGTACTTCCAAATCATTATCACTTGGAAATATGCGTATCATGTTCATCCATCGTTTTGCTTAAGTTCATTGGTGTTTCTTCATTCGAAATATATTTATGGCTTAAATGTCTTTTTGTTCCATTGTGCCCCGCCTTCCTCTAAATATGAAAAGTGGTAATGTTGGATGAAATAAATGTTCACAATTAGTTATTCATGACCATCAACGGAAAATATCAATATTCATTAAAGGTTCCCACTATTTTACTTTACTCGTTTCGGCGACACATGAGGCACCGCCTCACTTGCCTCCCCTGACTTTTAGGCGGGTGAAGGTCCGCTTTCGTACTAAGTATTTGTTCGTCACCCCATGCGCGGATGACGGAAGAATGTGCCGAGTTAGAGCTCCAACACTAAAGTGAGAATCCTGCAGTCGAAATCGATCGAAATCGAGCTCGCAACCCATTGGTGTTGCACCTGTCGAACCTATCACTACAAGGCGCATTTTAACATTACTTAACTGGTCCTCTTTGAATAAAGAATGGATATCGCTCATCTTGGCTAATGATGAAGCTGTGGTGCATGACCGACACATGCACAGTGTATTTAGCATTCGATCCACTATCGCAACATCATTAGTGATATAGGAGAGATATAAAACTGCATTCTGAGATAAATTCTAATGAGACAATACCTTCATTTAATGCAATTTTGTCGATCGTATCATCTTATTACAGCTGAAAGTCCTTTCGCACACTAGTCTTACTTATCACGAGGCGCGCATGTTGAGATTGCCAAAGAATCCCGTTCATTCATTACGTCTGACTTTAATGACTAGGCAACCTACATCGCTGATATATGACACATATAAATTGTGAATCGAATTGATGCGTCGGGGATGTTCACTATCTGATCCAAAATTTAAACGTCATAGATTTGCCACACTTCAAAAATAGAGTACAGTATCTGAGTTGAGAAAGTAGCCCCATATGGAAAATATATCATACAAGGTATAGAAGCATGTTACTATGGTATGGGAATTGTAAGTATAAGAATGTAGGGAATGCGACGGGTATGGGGTACGGAAATTTCCCGTTACATGCCTTGCCATTCTATGTCGTGGGTCAGCTGGTTGCAAGTTGTACGATCATCACGTATCGGCAACAATTATGGTGAGACTTATCTTCAATAAAATTCGTCATCTAGTACTACGCATAATACCCGTAAAAATCGCGATGAAAGAACGGCGCGAATCAACAAAACATTCCATGTTATTGAATCAATTTTGTCAAAACTATTCATATGCGAAGGTATAGCATTTGCATATTTTCGTGCAGCCGTTCTTGATCGGTACGTCACGGCGTACTATAGTGTAACGATTGAACAGCTCAGGGGCGATGGGGGAAAATGTGGTTAACTTAAAGTATAAATGAAGGAATGTCAAATCTGAGTGTGGCAAAATTGTTTATAGTATTCATGGTGTTTGTCGACTACTATGGTCATTTACACCTGGGCGATATTCTCCATTTATAAGCTGCCGACGTATAGCACGGCCCACTTCTAGCTTTTTGTAAGACACCGGTTACGCGGATTATGAGGTGGAGAGGAGGATCCTGGATAAACCTCCAGCACTTAGGTATAGGGATTCTGAAGTCGAACTCGGTCGAACTCGAACCCGCAACTCACTGGTGTTGCAACCGCGGATTATACCACTGCGCTATCTCGCGACTAATGTGGTACAATCGGTGGTTTATTCGCTCAAGACGTACAATGTAGAGTATCATGCAATAAACAAATAGGAGGATGTCGAAACCATCAAGTACGATCCCTCAACCAGGCAAACCAACGGCCAAATTCCAGTGTTGGATCGATATCGGCATTATTTAAGAAATCTCGCTCTATTCATCCTCTCGAATTGGTTCTTGATTGGATATTTCTCTGGGCTTTCATAGTTGAAGACGCTGTGTGCACAGCTACTTGGGGGCGGAGAATAGAACTCCGAAGCTACGGAACTTGCTACTGCCAAGATTACTGCTGCAAGACGCTGTGTGCACAGCTACTTGGGGGCGGAGAATAGACCTCCGAAGCTACGGAGCTTGCTACTGCCAAGAATACTGCCCCCCCCCCGCCTCCATCAATGGTGGTGTCACGCTAAAGCTCCAACAGGCAGTAGCAGCTAATAGGATGGCAACTAAACAAAAGGTCATCACCTGGGGAATTAGACGTGATGTGGAGGTTTGACCGAAGGTGCTGACCTTTTGACTATAGTCACCCTCATCATAACCAAAGTATGCGGTAATGATTTTTGATGTTTTTGTCCCTTTCTGTAGGATGGATCATAGTCCATTCGAGTTTAGCCTATATTCGACTTTGCTAAATTCCATACTGCTTCCAACGAGGGCATGTAGTATTGCAGGTGGGCATTCATTCTTGGGTCGCAGTAGTATTCTGCAACGAGCAGATACATTGGACCCGGGTCCGTACGGGGTACACCTCAAGTAGGATTCACACTGACTCATTCAAGATCGTTGCCTGGCATGTAGAACATGATATTCTAGTTTGGTTTTCCAAATTGCAGGAAATAGGTGGTACACTGCTAGTACTATCCCGAGAGTTGTAGAGCATGTTAAGTTGATTGTGAAACACAAAGGCAAGGGGCGTGGCTATCTGCATTTAGATTCCTTTCTGAAATTCGGGTAGAGATTAGCAACCTAATTAGCACAGAGCGAGGGTTCATTATCAGCTTGGGGAAAATTAGTAAATTCCGAGGGCGGGGGTCGACTTTGATTCATATACCTGATAGTAATCTTCGTATCGAAATTGGGGAGTGTGATGAATGGTAGACAAAGAAGCGCTTTTATGAGTACGGAAATTCAGAATAATTAAGCTTACTCGAAATACATTCATTTTTGGCTTTCATTTACACGAAGCTTTTACTGGTCATTGTTTCCAAAATACTGTTAGCAAGTGATGCACAGATACCAGCTGTCTTAACAACCATCATGTATTTACTGAAATCGAAAGATTGATTGCTTGGCGCGTGCATTGGGAGTATAGCTTACATACAGTGAAACAGAAGTTGTATCAGTGCTATCGCTACAAATTCAATGTAAATAAAGTCACGTTGAGTGTTTTTTTACCAAAGTAAGTAATGATGTCATAATGACTCCGAACGCACGTTTGTCTCATTATAGTGTCAAAAACCTATGTCCACAAAGATAGATGGATGCTATTAATGTCATATTCACGCGTCACGCTTCCGACAAGACTTTTGATGTGATTGCAACATTTATGCCACCATAATGAAGAAACATATTTTAATGAACATATCACGTCTAGCCTAGTCATTTTTATCTAGCATTTAGTTATTCTGGAATATTGATTATGTGTATCACAGGATAAAATAAAACTCTTCAATCCCTTCATTGTGACAAATTAGGGAAAATACGACAGCAATTTTAATTTCAAACGACTGTTCCCCGATTTAATGACACTGATAACTTCAAATCGAAGTAGTGTCGCAAGCATTTTGAAGTCACCCTAATCTCCATATTTTTATTTTTTCCACAAACCCCAACAAAACGCCTCTAAACAGCAATAATTTGTATCAATAGGTTATTGGCACTTTGGCAATTAAAATGAATCTGCATTATAAGATATTTCAAGTCAGACGAATATTCTGATGAGGTATTAGCAGTTGTGGAGGGAAACTGCCTCATGCTTTCCCTAATTTAGAAAAATTAGATTATCTATTATTTTGCAAATTTAGAAGTCTCGCGGACCCCTGGTTGAGAACCACTGATTTAGACGTAGCCTAAATATTTCTATAAGTTGAAGGATAATGCGCGAAAATTGGCAGGGCCCTAATACATTCTGTGGACCCAGTTCTACCCTTACAAGTCAAGGAAAGGCTGGTAAGGTGTGCTCGCTTGCACCGAAGCGCATAGAAAACGTATCAACAGCGCTGCGTTTCTCTGCGACGCGATTGCACATTGTCATCGCCGCTATCTCACTCTCGCCACGCAGCCTCATCTTTGCTCTTGAGCTACTCTGTCATTTCGCCGACAGCATTGTTACGTGACACTGCCAAGCTCATCATCACTGAATAATTTGGGGCTGATTGCGGGGGTTCCAGGGCCATGAGCGGAATAACATTTTTATTTTCGCAAGCAGTACAACGTCAGCTTTCGATTTATACCCGGTTCATCAAATTTAATGCTCGGCAAGCCGGTCGAAAATCACCGTCAATTTGCCTTTGATTAAATGCAAAGTATGACGTGAACCAATTTCATTGAGCCGTAAGATTTGCTTGTGTCGACACTGTATAAGACACTATGGTGCATCACTTCTAATAGTATCTACGAACCAATGGCCGAGTAAAGCTTCGGGTTAATGAAAGCCCTAAAGAATTGTATTCCGAGTAAGCTGTAAGCTTTATTCTGAATTTCCGTACTCCTAAAAGCTCATCTTTGTCTATTCATTCCATCACACTCACTAATTTGTGTCTCAAGATTAAGATTAGGTGTATGAATCAAAGTCGATCCCCGCCGCCGGAACATAAGAATCTTCCTCTGCCTGATTATAAACCACTCGCTCTTTGGTAATTAGGTTGTAATTCTCCACCGGATTCTCAGAAAGAAATGTATATGCATATTCCAATTGCCCCTTGCGTTTGTGTTACACAATTAACTTTGCATGCTCTACAATTTTCGGAATGATACCAGCAGCGTAGCATTCATTTCACGCGTAAAACAAAGCTAGAATACCAAGTTCAACATCTTTGGGCAACGCTCTTGAATGAGACACGAGGATTCCGACTTAATATGTGCCGCGTACGGACCGGGTCGAATGTCCCTGCTCGCGGATAACACTTCTGCGACCCTATAACTAGGGTCTAGGAATACTGCATGTCTTCGTTGGAATCAGTATGGGGTTTAGCAATATAGGCGTATATGGCTAAACTCAAATATACTAGGGAGGTACAAAGACAACAAAAATCACTAACATAGTGGTTCTCAACATTTCCGAACTCGTGGCACACTCTAAAAGGGGAAATAGTCTGCAGAAGGCTATCCTAGCAATTCGAGTAGCCAGAATGTCGAGTGGACCGGTGCTACGTTGCACCGCTGCATCACAAATGGGTCGCGGTCGCCGGAGGCCGACTAGACAGAGTCCCATCACAAGTGTTGGATGTTTATCCGATGTCTTCCTCGTCATGCGATCTGCATAGGAGGTTTCTGACAAAAAGTATGAAGGAATATAGGGCCATGCTGTAAGCTGGCATATCAGGAATCTAGAGGTGGTTAGTAACGAATTTTTGAACTACTCAAGTTGTTTCCTTCACTTCTGGTACTTACTCAAGTAGATTTTATTTTCCCTACTTCTACTTCTACCTAGAAATATTTTGTGATCTGCTTACTTACTTTCCGCTATTTTCACTTTGTCAAGTAGAAATAGTTTATTCCTCTAATTAGGAAGATAGCCTGAGGGATTTCGGGGCTGTTTTCACGGAGTATCAACATGTAACTGTCATAAAAGTTGAGTAAAGCCCGCGTAAAGCTTCGCGTTCAGTGGATGCGGAGTAACCACTATAATTTCACGAAAATATATAATATACCGAAATACCGTTGCACTCCTTTATCATCCCATCGGTCTGTGGCGAGATAGCGTATATGAAGAGCTTCTTGGAGGTCCAGAACTTCAATATACAATTGAATAGTATATTCATATTGAAATGAACCCGAATATTTTCGGCTGACACTCGTCAGAGGTAATCGCCAGCAACTAGTAGAGAATTGGAAAGAACATTGTATATCAACAATCGTATCGGTTGTGTCGATTGTTGATATACAATGTTCTTTCCAATTCTCTGCTAGTTCCATTGTAAATAGCGTATAGTAGCTGCAACACCGATGTGTTGTGGGTTCGAGTCCGACCTAAGTGTTGGAGGTTTATCTATGCTCCAGTGATCACAAAATATTGATATCTAAAAATCCGAATCCATCCGACAGCTCGTGTCTCTGAGGAGCTATCCGTCCGAATCCTAAAAATCTTAACCAAATATTCAAGCGAATCCACAAAAAAACCGTCAAGAACCCGATAAATCCTTTTCCAAAGAATCCTAATCGGTACGACCCAGCTAAGATACATTCAGGACGTAACCTTTACCAAGGCTCAGCCTGAAGTTGGCTGGTTTATATTTGCTCGGACCTACACCATCCGCTTTAGTTGTCGAGCTGACGATTTTTTTGATTTGATATCAAAAGATCAAAACTATCCTGAAATATCCCAAGCAAAGTTACAACTATTCGGAAGTATCCGAAACGGTATTTGCAACAGAATTCGCATCCAAGCCGACAGCCTTGAAATTTTGCAAAATTCGGTGCAAATCATATCTGAATCCGCCCGATGCTCATCACTGCTAGGCTCCACATCATCCGAGAAAGCAGTGTCCTGAATAAGCCTAATAGAGGGCCGTGCTACACATCGGCAGCTGCGGAATGACCATTCTAGTCGAAAAACATCATGATATACCACTAACAACAAACAACTCTATCGGACTCCGAAGGCGTTAAGAGACACTGGGAATATGGGAAGTCGAGTGGTGCAGCTGCTTAAGCGCCAGCATGACGACACCAATGGCTGTGGTTCGAATCCCGGTTCGAACCAACTTTTATGTGTCGGAGGTTTATCTGGCCTCCTCATCGCTAACCTCACTGCATTAGCGGTGTCTCAAAAAGCCCAGTATGATGGTGAGCCGCGCTAGTAAGAAATCGGCAGTAAGGAAAAATGTCCGGATGCATGAAAGAGAGGGAGACCAAAGTTGGGAGCGCGCGAGTGTGGAAGTCGTCCGGAAAGAATACGAGAAGCAAAGATCTCGAACATTACTAAGAGAGAGAGAGAGATATATACGATATTATTTTTCGCCTGCACCATCGAGATGCTTTGACGACGGAGTTGCGATACGGCCCCATGAGGTCATCTAGTCTGCGCCCCCGTTTTTTTCTCTCCTCCATGCTATCCGTGAATGCTGAGCGCCTAGCAGGATAGCTGCGGATACTATTTTTCGAGCCTTTGGTATGACCCGGCCGGGAATCGAACCCACGACCTACCGCTCGAGAAGCCGGACGCATAACCATTACGCTATCTCGCTCGGCCATCTAATATCATTGTCGTTGTGTACATGACCTTTATAGGCGATAAACACCACTGTTGTATGTGTTAAATAAACCAGACACTGGGAATATAAATGCTCATTCACAATGGCGAATAAAGTTGATTCAGTTCAGTGCATTATGCGTATTATGAAAAAAATGGGTGCGGTAAGAACGACCGCGGCCTTTCCCTCCTTCCCTGCCCGAGTATTACCCGCTCAAGTTAAAACTTGAAAGGAAAAACAATGTCGGCACATTTTTTATGATCAAGCCATTGTAGTAACTAGGGATGGTGTGAGCCTCTGATAGGTTCAGGTTCGTGTGAACGCGAACGTTTTTGAAAGGTTCTGTGTGAACACGAACGTTAACCTCATGACGTCACGTGACGTCATATTGGTAATTCCAACCCTGCATTTCAGTGAAGTGATATATTAATGTACAATACGATATCTAGTGTAGGGTTACCATATTCTTGTGAAGCAAATTCCGGACACTCTTTAGCGCCCACTAGCGGATTTGAAAATGAGGTCACATATTGTCTGTCAATATGACGTCACACTAGCAAAGCATTGGCCATCGACTGTATACAGCAGTGGTAATGTTACGCGAAGGTCGTCGAGGTGGTACGCGAGTAGATTCTGTTTTTTTCGACCGAAGGGAGTTATTGGTTAAAGTCGGGTTGATTTTGAGTTTTCGAAGCAGCCGTCGTCGTGGTAAGGTCGTCGTCGTTGGTAGGGGCTATCGCGCAAATGACGGCCTACGGCGAAGAGATCTAGTCGTAAAGCATTGGGTTTCTTACCTAACCAAATTTCGTTTTAGTATATTTGACCACAATAATTTGAAATGGATCCACTACAGAAATCATCTACTGCGCCTTAAAATGCACCTCAACACGGTGGAAACATTTTTACCACATTCGGCGCGCTTATCTTATGTAGGTGGTACGCGAGCACTGCATAAAAACTCGAAATGGTACTTGGTATACAGGAATGGAGAGGAACATTTGTCATGAATTGGGCCATCTGTAATGCGGGCTCTGGTGATTGCTACTGGCTAGGGTCTGCAATAGATTTCACCACGGTTCGGATGAAATCGTCTGGCGGGCCGCGTCTGGCCTTTCGGGATTGTGTTTGGCAGCCCTGCTATACTGTTAGGTCGGTGCCGCTATCTGAGTATGTGTTTTAATCAGGTCCGAAACAACATTTTTTCTGCCCCCTTACGCCGTAAAAAGAACACTGCACACATGCATTTTGCTGCTAAATTTTTTGAATGACTTCTATCAATATTATTGATTATTCCATATATTAGGCTACTATAAAATGCACTAGCAGGTAGCACATCCGGTGATTTCCAACTTTTTATGGTCGCGACCTCATTTCCAACTTCAAAATGTTCCGTGGCCCAGCTCCAAACTTGATAAGCTGATTACTAAAAAAATCAGCTTGCCCAAAGTTACGGCATAGGAAGTTGATTATACGTCCAACATCATCGCGATCTCCAGATAAAGGAAAACGACCTCAAGATTCGGAACCACTGTCTGTGACTGAAGCATCCAATCGGCCTTGTAACCAACTCTAGTAATTTACCGTTAGCTTATAATTGCGATTACAATCAGACTTATTTCAGTATATGATGGTTATTTATATTTATTTTCATTGCTAATTTGAGAGGGTGGTGCCTGGTGTCCATACTAATATCAATATATGTTACATTAACTCGCGCGCTGCGCGAAGAAAGAATTTTGAATAGCATAAATCTGCTTAAAAATAATATTGTTTATGTTGAGCCTTCAAAATTCCGGACATTTAGGCATATTTTAGAAATTCCTCCCGGACGCAGATTTTTCAGTGAAATTCCGGACATGTCCGGGAAATTCCGGACGTATGGCAACCCTAATCTAGTGACGACCCGGGCTTCATTATGCCACAATGCTGAAAAAGCCTACATATTTACTGACTTTTATAAGGTCGCCAAATATATCAACTGGAGCAATCAAATTATATAATTTTCCGATAAAATCAATATCTTCCGTTGCTTTGCCAGCAATTTCGACGAAGACTTGCAAGCGAATATAAGCTTACGCCTTAAACGGCCAGACCGGAATATGTATTCGTTGTCTTAGTACTGCTACATTGATATTGAATAGAATGTAAAAAGGGTTTCTATACTTGCTACCTATATCATCCCATTAACAAGTTATACAGGAGTTTCCAACACCCCAATCACACCGATTTGTTTTTTTTATGATACAATACACATATCAAATCAAGATGGTCTCCGTATACGCCTGCTAGATTTTTTACATTTGACAACGATGTATTCTCATATTGTATTTATTGAACAATTTTTGGCGCTTATCGCCGATAAGGTCATTTGCGCCCGATCACGAATATTGTCTTTTGCTTGGTCTTTGCTTGAAGTAGGCCTACGATTACTTCGGACTTCATTCAGTCACGCTCTCATCCGCGTCTTTCACTCTTTGTCGCGCGCGTCCTCGTCATATAGTCGGTTGCAGCCGATTTTCGAAAGCTCGACTTTACTTGCTTCGTCTGGGCTTTTCGTACGACACTGCATATGCAGTGAGGTAAGCGATGAGGAGCCCAGATAATCCTCCGACACATAGAAGTAGGTCCGAACCGGGATTCAACCCACTACAATTGGTGTCGTGACACACTCTTGCGTAACCAACTGCGCCACTCGCTTCCCCATGTATTCTGATATGAATTTCATTGATTGGTTGAATAAGCATCATTCGCTGACTATATAGGCCTACCTACATGTAGCGTATTTCACTCTTGATATTGTGTGATTGCGGGTCAAGCTCACAGCAGAGAGTCACTAAATATTTAAAAACGGAAAACTGGATGTTTCGAGCAAACTTTTGTAACAAATCAGCTAAAATTTTTGAGATTGTCAATGTTGCATGGTCGTTTAGTGTTGATGTTTTATGCTGTCAGTGCCATGCATTATGTGGCCCGCAGTTGAAATGCACTGAATTTTAACCAAATATTTTAACTAATAACGTGGAAAATTGCAATATATGAAAAAGGTTCACAGTGCAGAACCTATCAAGGTTCGTTTTGGAACGTTAATCTCTAAATTTTTGAGGTTCACACACAGAACGCGAACGTGAACCTCGCGTTCATACCATCCCTAATATTAATTTCTACTCAAAGCTGAGATCTTATTCGAGCACCGTGCTGATGAATCTTTTAGCGCCTGGTTTCAGAAACCATTATAGCTCTGGGTGTCGTGCTTCGTTGTAGACTTTCTGTAGAACATCACTTTTACAGCTAGGGTGATTCGGAGGAGCTTAGATATACCTCCAATACCTAGGAAATAATTTTGCAATTTTGTCCAATTTTTATGCGTAGCCCACCGGTATCGGAACCTGCAGCGATAAAACGTGACCACTATGCTATATCCCCAGACATGGTATTCTAAGTGCTATGATATCCTACGCAATGTTCCTTCTAAGCTGCGCACGTGCGCAAATGCGCAGTGGTGACACGGTCTCTGCGCACAGAAAATCCAAGTTGCGCACAAAAAATCCGAAGTGATGACCTTTTTTTTAGTCGTTACGCACTGTTGTCCAAGGGTCTGCGCAGTGAGTTAGTGAGTGTGCGCAGACTCCTCAAAAATTAGAGGGAACATTGATCCTACCTTAAACTATTTCCCGTTTTAGAGGGTGCGTCGGAATCACAAAGGTTGAAAACCACTGCGTCAGACAGAGTCTCAAACTAAAATGTGCTTACGGGTCGATTTCCTAGTTTTTGATGACGATGCATCCCGCACCATCAATAGGGGTATTCAATGACTTCACCAGAATGGAATTGTTCGCCTGAAAGTGAGCCGTTCTTGCATATTTACATTCCGCACAAATCATGAAATCCACATCTTGAATTCGCGCCAAGTGCAAAAAATTTCGAGTTTAAAGTATTCGCCTGAACAATTCTATGTTGGTTGGTTTGCAAAGCAATCAGAGCCTTAAACAGCGCGCATTTTCACACGGCATTTCGTATCCTCTATTCTAGTGCTTCATACCCCCGACGGGGTAGAGCCAGTGTTGGAATCAAGTCACTACCTTCGAGTCACGGGTCAGTTCGAGTCATTGCACATTTTGACTCGAGTCAAGTCAAGTCCATCGGTTTTTGAAGGTGACTCGAGTAAAGTCAAGTCACTCGATTTTTGGAGGTGACTCGAGTAAAGTCAAGTCAAGTCAAGTCAAGTCAAGTCACGAGTCAAGTCAAAATTCAAGTCAAGTTGCCTTTTCGTATTATGAGGCAAGATTACGTCATTACATTTTGCTAGCTGTCTGAAATACATATTGAGTGGTCATTGATTTTGAACCTATGAACGAATATAGAGTTGAATGTACACCCAAGAAGGCGCTGTATCGCTCACATATACGTAGCCTCAGTTTATAGTTGCCAACAAAATAGAGAATAGAGAAACGAATTGATAAGATGCAATACATTACCCCTTACCATTTACATATTGATATGATACAATTCGAGCCTGCGTCAATGGTGGAGGAGTATATAAACTATATTCGAATTCAAAGTCAATAAAACAATAGGTTTGGTTAAGGTAGATAGTAGATAATAAGGTAGACAACGTAAGCTGCGGGCTTCGATCACTTCGTTTGTGGTCAATTGATCTGTGAGAGAACAATGGAGGCTCAGTAAAACGCACGATCATTGAATGATTGATCGCTCTCACGAGTTACACCAGCGTTTCGCGAACAATCCGAACATATGCAAGATACAGTGATTTTTATCGACAGCGATTAATTGATGACTTGAAATTGACTCGTGAATTTTGCTCCGAGTCACGAGTCAATCGACATTTCTGATACGCCGAGTCACGTCAAGTCAAATCATTCTAGCAACGTGACTCGAATCAAGTCAAGTCATGCGAAAAAGGTGACTCGAGTCAAGTCATGACTCGAGTCATCCCAACACTGGGATAGCACGGCCCACTTTTAGCTTTTTGTAAGACACCGGTTACGCGGATTATGAGGTGGTGAGGAGGATCCTGGATAAGCCTCCAACACTTGGGTATAGGGATTCTGAAGTCGACCTCGGTCGAACTCGAACCCGCAACTCACTGGTGTTGCAACCGCGGATTATACCACTGCGCTATCTCACCACTAATGTGGCATATTCAGTGGTTTTATCCTTATTTTTAATCGCTCAAGACATACAATGTACAGTATCATGCAACAAACAAATAGGAGGATGTAGAAACCATCAAGTACGATCCCTCAACCAGGCAAACCAGCGGCTAAAACCCAGTGTTTAATCGCTATCGGCATTTTTTAAGCTTCCTCGCTCTATTCATCCTCTCGAATTGGTTCTTGATTGGATATTTCTCTGGGCTTCCATAGTTGAAGACGATGTGTGCACATTAGGGCTGTTCAAAAATAACATATTTTCCCTGATTCAAGCCAGTCCCCTCTTAAATCGTCAGGTTGCAGTAGAAAACCTTGCTCACCAAATTTCACTCGATTCCAACCGGTAAAGGCCTCCGCAGACCCAATTAAAAATTTTATTTTGTTATGGAAAATTAAAAAAAAAAAAATTCAAAATTTTTCTGCCAACCCCATGAAATGTTGAGCTGTCTTCAAAGACGTTGCAAAACAAATTTGAGTCAATTCCGACCAGTAGAAGCAGAGTTATGTAAGTTTTACGTTGATAAATCGCGGATTATCACCGATCAAGGATAATCCGAGGAATATCATCGAAAAACTCACATAACTCCGCTTCTACTGGTCGGAATTGACTCAAATTTGTTTTGCAACGTCTTTGAAGACAGCTCAACAATTTCATGGGGTTGGCAGAAAAATTTGAAATTTTTTTTTTTAATTTTCCATAATAAATTAAAAGTTTTAATTGGGTCTGCGGAGGCCTTTACTGGTTGGAATCGAGTGAAATTTGGTGAGCAAGGTTTTCTACTGCAACCTGACGATTTAAGAGGGGACCGGCTTGAATCGGAAAAAAAAAGTTATTTTTGAACATCCCTAGTGCACATAGATATTTGGGAGCGGAGAATAGTCCTCCGAAGCTACGGAGCTTGCTACTGCCAAGAATACTGCCCCTACCCCCCTCCGTCAATGGTGGTGTCACGCTAAATTTCCCACAGGCAGTAGCAGCTGATAGGATGGCAACTAAACAAAAGGTCATCACCTGGGGAATTAGACGTGATGTGAAGGTTTGACCGAAGGTGCTGACCTTTTGACTATAGTCACCCTCATCATAACCAAAGTATGCGTTAATGATTTCTGATGTTTTTGTCCCTTCCTATAAGATGGATCATAAGTCCATTCGAGTTTAGCCTATATTCGACTTTGCCAAATTCCATACTGCTTCCAACGAGGGCATGCATTATTGCAGGTGGGCACTGATTCTCGGGTCGCAGTAGTGTTCTCTACGAGCAGGCACATTGGCCCCGGGTCCGTACGGGGTACACCTCGAGTAGGATTCACACTGACTCATTCAAGATCGTTGCCTGGCATGTAGAACATGATATTCTAGTTTGGTTTTCCAAATTGCAGGAAATAGGTGGTACACTGCTGGTACTATCCCGAGAGTTGTAGAGCATGTAAAGTTGATTGTGTATCACAAAGGCAAGGGGCATGGCCATCTGCGTTTAGATTCCTTTCTGAAATTCGGTTAGCGATTAGCAACCTAATTAGCAGAGCGAGGGTTCATTATCAGCTTGGGGAAAATTGGTAAATTCCGAGGGCGGGGTTTGACTTTGATTCATATACCTGATCGTAATCTTCATATCGAAATTAGGGAGTGTGATGAATGGTAGACAAAGAAGCGCTTTTATGAGTACGGAAATTCAGAATAAAGCTTACTCGAAATACATTCATGTTGGGCTTTCATTTACACGAAGCTTTTACCGGTCATTGTTTCCAAAATACTGTTAGCAAGTGATGCACAGATACCAGCTCTCTTAACAACCATCATGTATTTACTGAAATCGAAAGATTGATTGCTTGGCGCGTGCATTGGGAGTATAGCTTACATACAGTAAAACGGAAGTTGTATCAGTGTTATCGCTACAAATTCAATGTAAATAAAGTCACGTTGAGTGTTTTTTTACCAAAGTGGTAAAATGACTCCGAACGCAGGTTTGTCTCATTATAGTGTCAAAAACCTATGTCCACAAAGATAGATGGAGGCTATTAATGTGATATTCACTCGTCACGCTTCCGACAAGACTTTTGATGTGATAGCAACATTTATGCCACCATAATGAAGAAACATATTTTAATGAACATATCACGTCCAGCCTAGTCATTTTTATGTAGCGTTTAGTTATTCTGGAATAGTGATTATGTGTATCATAGGATAAAATAAAACTCTTCAATCCCTTCATTGTGACAAATTAGGGAAAATACGACAGCAATTTTAATTTCAAACGACTGTTCCCCGATTTAATGACACTGATAACTTCAAATCGAAGTGGTGTCGCAAGCATTTTGAAGTCACCCTAATCTCCATATTTTTATTTTTTCCACAAACCCCAACAAAACGCCTCTAAACAGCAATAATTTGTATCAATAGGTTATTGACACTTTGGCAATTAAAATGAATTTGTATTATAACATATTTCAAGTCAGACGATTATTCTGATGAAGTATTAGCAGTTGTGGAGGGAAACTGCCTCATGCTTTTCCTAATTTCGAAAAATTAGATTATCTATAATTTTGCAAATTTAGAAGTCTCGCAGACCCCTGGTTGAGAACCACTGATTTAGACGTAGCCTAAATATTTCTATAAGTTGAAGGATAATGCGCGAAAATTGGCAGGGCCCTAATACATTCTGTGGACCCAGTTCTACCCTTACAAGTCAAGGAAAGGCTGGTAAGGTGTGCTCGTATCAACAGCGCCGCGTTTCTCTGCGACACGATTGCACATTGCCATTGCCGTGATCTCACTCTCGCCACGCAACCACATCCTTGCTCTTGAGCTACTCTCTCATTTATCCAGACAGCATTGTTGCGTGACACTGCCAAGCTCATCATCAATGAATAATTTGGGGCTGATTGCGGGGTTTCCAGGGCCATGAGCGGAAAAACATTTTATTTTCGCAAGCAGTACTACGTCAGCTTTCGATTGATACCCGGTTCATCAAATTTAATGCTCGGCAAGCCGGTCGAAAATCACCGTCAATTTGCCTTTGATTAAATGCAAAGTATGACGTGAACCAATTTCATTGAGCCGTAAGATTTGCTTGTGTCGACACCATATAAGACACTATGGTGCATCACTTCTAATAGTAGGCCTATCTATGAACCAATGGCCGAGAAAAGCTTCGGGTTAATGAAAGCCCAAAAGAATTGTATTCCGAGTAAGCTATAAGCTTTATTCTGAATTTCCGTACTCCTAAAAGCTCATCTTTGTCTATTCATTCCATCACACTCACTAATTTGTGTCTCAAGATTTTGATTAGGTGTATGAATCAAAGAGATCCCCGCCGCCGGATTATAAGAATCTTCCTCTGCCTGATTATAAACCACTCGCTCTTTGGTAATAGGTTGTAATTCTCCACCGGATTCTCAGAAAGAAATGTAAATGCACATTCCAATTGTCCCTTGCGTTTGTGTTACACAATTAACTTTGCATGCTCTACAATTTTCGGAATGATACCAGCAGCGTAGCATTCATTTCGCGCGTAAAACAAAGCTAGAATACCATGTTCAGCATCTTTGGGCAACGCCCTTGAATGAGACACGGTGAATCGGACTTAGGATGTGCCGCGTACGGACCGGGTCGAATGTTCCAGCTCGCGGATATCACTTCTGCGACCCTATAACTAGGGTCTAGGAATACTGCATGTCTTCGTTGGAATCAGTATGGGGTTTAGCAATATAGGCGTATATGGCTAAACTCAAATATACTAGGAAGGTACAAAGACACAAAAATCACTAACATAGTGGTTCTCAACATTTCCGAACTCGCGGCACACTCTAAAAGGGGAAATAGTCTGCAGAAGGCTATCCTAGCAATTCGAGTAGCCAGAATGTCGAGTGGACTGGTGCTACGTTGCACCGCAGCATCACACATGTGTCGCGGTCGCCGGAGGGCGACTACAGAGTCCCATCACAAGTGTTGGATGTTTATCTAATGTCTCCTCGTCATACGATCTGCATAGGCGGTGTCTTACAAAAAGTATGAAGAAATATAGGGCCATGCTGTAAGCTGGTCAGGTACGAAGTACTTCTACTTTTTTGAACTACTCAAGTAGTTTTCCTCTACTTCTGGTACTTTCTCAAGTAGATTTTATTTTCCCCACTTCTACTTCTACTTCAAAATATTTTGTGATCTACTTGGCCTACTTACTTTTCGCTATTTTCACTTTGTCATGTAGAAGTAGTTTATTCCTCCAATTAGAAAGATAGTCTGAGGAATTTCGGGGCTGTTTTCACGGAATAGCAACATGTAACCGTCATAGAAGTTGAGTAAAGCCCGCGTAAAGCTTCGCGTTCAGTGGATGCGGAGTAACCAGTATAATTTCACGAAAGTATATAATATATCGAAATACCGTTGCACTCCTTTATCATCCCATCGGTCTGTGGCGAGATAGCGTATATGAATAGCTTCTTGGTGGTACAGAAATTCAATATACAATTGAATAGTATATTCATATTGAAATGAGCCCGAATATTTTCGGCAGAAACTCGTCAGGGGTAATCGTCAGCAACTAGTAGAGAATTGGAAAGAACATTGTATATCAACAATCGTATCGATTGTATCAATGTTGTACAATGTTGTACAATGTTGTACAATGCTCTTTCCAATTCTCTGCTAGTTATATTGTAAATAGCGTATAGCAGCTGTTGTGGGTAGTAGCTGTTGTGGGCTGTTGTGGGTTCGAGTCCGACCTAAGTGTTGGAGGTTTATCTATGCTCCAGTATTCACCAAATATTGATATCTAAAAATCCGGAACTATCCGACAGCTCGTGTCTCTGAGGAGCTATCCGTCCGAATCCTAAAAATCTCAACCAAATATTCAAGCGAATCCACAAAAGACCGTCAAGAATCTGAAAAATCCTTTTCCAAAGAATCCTAATCGGTACGATTGAGCTAAGATACATTCAGGACGTAACCTTTACCAAGGCTCAGCCTAAAGTTGGCTGGTTTATATTTGCTCGGACCTACACCGTCCGTTTTAGTTGTGGAGCTGACGATTTTTTTGATTTGAAATCAAAAGATCAAAACTATCCAAAAATATCCCAAGCAAAGTTTTAACTATTCGGAAGTATCCGAAATTGTATCTGCAATAGAATCCGCATCCAAGCCGACTGTCTCGAAATTTTGCAAAATTGGGTGGAAATCATATCTGAATCCGCCCGATGCTCATCACTGCTAGGCTCCACCTCATTCGAGAAAGCAGTGTCCTGAATAAGCCTAATAGAGGGCCGTGCTACACATCGGCAGCTGCGGAATGACCATTGTCGTCGACAAACATCATGAATACCACTAACAACAAACAACTCCATCGGACTCCGAACGCGTTAAGCGACACTAGGAATATAAAGGCTCATTCACAATGGCGAATAAAGTTGATTCAGTTCATTGAATTATGCGTATTCTGAAAAAATTGGGTGCGGTAAGAACGACCGCGGCCTTTCCCTCCTTCGCTGCCCGAGTATTACCCGCTCAAGTTAAAACTTTAAAGGGAAAACAATGTCGGCACATTTTTTTATGATAAAGCCATTGTAGTAACCCCTTTCCTGCGTATTTCACTTATTATCTATATACCCTATACCAGTGCTTTTCAACCTTTTTGAGCTTCATTCGCACTTTTTTTGGAAAATAAATTTCATTCGCACAAACCAACCGAAAATTGCTATATAAAAAGAAGATGAAGTCACATAAGAACTTTCTGTTCAGATGTGCAACAAATTCGCTACTATGGCCATGAAGTGTCTCATTACCAAAGCAAGTGTCTCAATACCTCGTTTTGATTTCAACTATTTCACTAAACCCCTTCTGGGCCAAACAAGTTGTTGGATTTTGTACAATAACGCATATGTGCTTGAATAACCAGGTCTTAAAAACGGTTCTGCGTTCATATCCAAAGTACATTGTATTTTCCGCAAGTGAAAAACGCTTTCTGGCAGAAATCATTTTTGAGAGATGACACAAAGGTCCCGGAGGATCTAGTTTGTCGATAAGGTGAAAAACCCATATGCTTGTGTTGAGGCTTGTGCCTGATGTCTTGGAAAATACGGTACAATATCATCAAGCGGAGTAGGCACATTAGAGCTCGCTATCTTATGATACGTTGCTCCAACCTTGAGTTCTGTCTTTTTTTTTCGATTTCTCATTTTCTTTCTCGCAAGTATATGAATGAGCAAATAAAGTGACGATACTGTTTCGGAATTATGCGGTATGATCTTACGGACATGAATGTTATACAGAACGAGCACACTACAATTCTACGCAACGCAGCTCTATAAAATATGTCTGACGCACGCGATTTCAAATTAGGGTGAAGTAAATTCCTCTGCGTGTCGTATTTGTAATACTGTCTACTCAGATTGCAAGAACGCGACAATTCCGAAATTGACAACGGAGCATTATACATATGTAGAAAGGTTTGGTCATCCAGGGTCGGTCATTTTTGCCCAAGGTTTTGTGGCCGCTGATGTTTTTGGCACCGTATTGTATCAGCGGCATCGCATTTTATCAGCGGTATGTTAGCCAAATCGCAGAAGGGGTTGGCCTCGAAAACAAGAAGTCTCACGAGCCTGACCTCGCTCGTTGCACACCCCTACTCTTGTTCATCCCAACGTTCTTCGTCCATGTCTTCCAGAAAAAAACATTCGGACAAATCTTATGAATTCAGACGAAAGGTCGGCTGATTCTCATGCTCAAGCCACATTTTTTATGCGTGTCTCGCTTATAAACTACACTACCGAACACAGTGACCTTGGATATGTATAAACTATCGCAGGATGTTTTGCAATAAATTCAACAAATATTACATACATATTAACAGATAGCTCTCGCACCGTGTCGACCCAAAATTACATCCATGCGTTCCATACTTAATAACCCTTGAAGGGGTAAAATTTGCGTTAAAGTAACTTGCAAATGTAAGTCTGTAATCATGGTAGTTACTGCTATAGTGGTACCTCGCGCTAATTGAACAGCTATTACAAAAATATGATGATTGTTTAGCGAAAGAAAGCAGAAAATAAATTTGACGTCAGTTTTCCAGCCCGTCGCAGGCTCAGACGGGCTTGTGTGTCTGCAAATACACAAGCTTCCAAACCAGACTTCTAATTACGTAATAATTATAGTGCCAAAACATTAATTCATCACTACGGCTTGTGAGAGTTACGATTGGTGGTGGGTCAAGTTGAACAATTTCTTACAATTGCGTCTCAACTACAACAGTTTCACCGCCCTTGAATTTCCTATTAGGTTTATTTTAATTATTCTACTTCAGAAAAATGAACAATTATTCACGATTTTCATTCGCACTCATCCGGATTTTTCATTCGCACTATTCGCACCACTCCGCCATTCGCACTGCAATTTTTTTCATTCGCACCAGTGCGAACCGTCACACAGGTTGAAAAGCACTGCCCTATACGATGTGACCTTGTATAAGAACAAGTCATTCACAGGAGATGGCGCGAAGACCAAAATTGTAGCATGTTTTGTTTGAGGGGGGGGGTTGTCGTGACCCAAATTTATACCCTTCGCGACTCATACTTTAGGAAACCATGTTGTACGGTACCATATTCCACATGGGTGTATGAATTTTCACGGTTATTCGCAAAATGACACAGTAACATAAAATGAGATTTGATGATTGACCCCACATACCATATTCTTTATGTATACAAGGTCTTTCGTTGTTACTCAGAAAAGGAAAATAGTTGGAAGCGCTTATATCAGCCAGGGATGCCCTAGGGGACCGACTACATCGCCTACCCCAAAAGCAACCACTACAGATGACCCAGGTGGAGGTCATTTGACGGCGCTAGTGGTCTCATTAGTCACCAGAGACATCTCTGGTTAGCAGAGCATGTTGATCATTCTATTGCACCCCTCCATGATGTCAAAATTCCATAATTTTGCACACCCACTATCTTCAAATTTTGCACTCATGTCACATTTAAAATTTTCATGTAATAACTTCTAATTAACGCAAATAGCCAGGATTTTGCAAACCTATAATCTCGGTCACAAGCGCGGCAAAATTTCAACCACCGCAGTTGATGTATATGGCGTGTGTGTCATAATTAGTTTTTACTCAAAGCTGAGATCTTATTCGAGCACCGTGCTGATGAATCTTTTAGCGCCTGGTTTCAGAAACCATTCTAGCTCTGGGTATCGTGTTTCGTTGTAGACTTTCTGTAGAACATCACTTTTGCAGCTAGGGTGATTAGGAGGAGCTTAAATATACCTCCAATACCTAGGAAATAATTTTACAATTTTGTCGAACTTTTATTCGTAACCCATTGGTATCGCAACCTGCAGCGATAAAACGTGACCACTACGCTATATCCCCAGGCATGGTATTCTAAGTACTAGGGTATCCTACCTCAAACTAGTTTCTGTTTTGGAGGGTGCGTCGGAGTCACAAAGGTTGAGAACCACTGCGCCAGACAGAGTCTCAAACTAAAATGTGCTTACGGGTCGATTTCCTAGTTTTTGATGACGATGCGTCCCGCACCATTAATAGGGGTATTCAATGATTGCACCAGAATGGAATTGTTCGCCTGAAAGTGAGCCGTGCTTGCATATTTACATTCCGCACAAATCATGAAATCCACACCTTGAATTCGCCACCAAGTGCAAAAAATTTCGAGTTGAAAGTATTTGCCTGAACAATTCTATGTTGGTTGGTTTGCAAAGCAATCAGAGCCTTAAACAGCGCGCATTTTCACACGGCATTTCGTATCCTCTATTTTGGTGCTTCGTACTCCCGACGGGGTACATGAGCCGATGATTAAGAACTGCCTGGCGCATCGGCTTCCGACTTCTGACAATTTATTATGTGTAGCGCAGCTTAAAGGGGCATTGCGCTCTAAAAATGATGTGGTCTCAAATTGAAGGGCAAAACGAAAGAAAAATTTTGGCCGCAGCCGTTTCTTCAGAACGCCACCGTAATGAAGCTGCAATGTATTGAAATTTCCACAAGGGCATCGCGCTCCAGCAGCCACGCAGAGATCGAACTTTATATAGTTGTCAGCCGATGTTATGAAGGAAATATGTCGTACACGCCAAGCTGGTTTAGATACCGCGTTCAACGGAAAATGTCCAGTTAAGAGATTTATGTCAAAATCGGGCCTAGTGTATTCTATTTCCTCCATAACATTCCTTAGGGCGGGAACGTATTAGCGCTGCCAGATTCTTCATTAGCGCATATCGTAAAACAAGTAGGCTACATAGACGTTCGAGTCATGGTATTGACGAGCCGTTTCGTGGTCGACAAGCAATTAAAATGCTATCTTTGTAGTTGCGTGTGGCCGAAATTCTGAAATATCTTTTGACGTAAAGGTTACCTCGTATGTAAAAAGCAACGATGAGGTGAGGGCTCTTTGTACATTTTTCTGGAAAATTACAGAGAGGATTATTGCGTACAAAAATGAAAAATTGGCATTCGCGATTAGGCTTCTTTGAATTTATAGGGTGTATGAGCGGTAGGCTCTTGGCGGATCGTTTCCTATTACTATTTACAGAATTTGTGCGTTTGATGAATGCCGACAACACAGAACACGCGAAAAAATGACGGGTTCCTTTTCACTAGAAAGGGTGTTGATTAGTCTTATTATACCTTGACGACATGGGGAAGTGAGTGGCGCAATTGGTTAAACACTACAGTCACGACACCAATTGTTGCTGATTCGAGTCTCGGCTCTGCCTGTCGTAGGTTTATCTGGGCTCCTTATCGCCTACCTCACTGCATAAGCGGTGTCGTACAAAAAGCCCAGACGGATAAAGTGGAGCTTTAAATAATCAACAGCATCCGATACTGAACTACGCAAGGAAGAGAGGGTGAAATACAGTGTTGGGATGACTCGAGTAACGACTTGACTCGAGTCAGACTCGAGTCAACTTTTTCGTATGACTTGACTTGACTCGAGTTTACTCGAGTTTGACTCGAGTCAAGTCATGATTCGAGTCATACCAACACTGCCACAGGTTGGCCACCCTGGGCCTAATCGAAATAAGGATGAGCAAGGCTGCCACACAAACCAGGGCTCGAGGTTACCGTTAGTGGACCACCATCTATAAAATAGTAATTGTTAAGCTCGACTCCCGGGACCCCCTGGCTGTGACTCTGCCATTATGTACACTGCATTATTTATAAGCTTGTCGCAGGAAGTACCAATTCGAAATATCTTACCTGTGGCGGCGGTATCCTCAAGAATCATTATTGACAGATATCGTATAAGCTGAACACATGTTAACTCCACACTGTTCTGCTCCAAAAAGAGCTCATGCGACCATCGCCAAAGGTTAAATGATGAGGAGGAACATTTTCTGATAACACCACAAAATGAATGTAATTTATAAGCCTCATAGAGTGCATACAGTTTATATTGATATTGTACGATATTGCACATCCAATCAGCCTGTTCCGAGGCATAAATATGCCTTATTGCTGGTCATCGGTCTATTTTAATGGGGATCTCGTGCACTACGTCCCATCCGGATGGTACATCCTTTAAAAATTTTGGTATACACCGGCTATGATGTACGATACACCCGGTTGAAGATTCCAGCTCCAGAACAGTTGTTTGAGTCACAATACACTAAATATAGGGCCTACTGCAGTGTAAAACATTAGGAGTGGCAACAATGGCTGAAACGCCATTATATCAAAGATACGTCCTGCAATAACTCAGGTAAGAAGTCACGGCATATAGTTCACAATACTTTCGTGTCAATGACGTTTGATGAGGTTCATGGTTGATAAAGCACTGACTCCTTTAGAATCATATTTAGAAATGGCTAATAAAGCCTAGAAGGTTACATGATTCTTTCGACGACTTGTTTCGTGTCACTGAGGCAACTTATTGGAGCTTGTGCAACTTTTTTTAAACTGCTTTAGTCGGCTTCCTAAATACTCAAAATTTATGTAGCATGATGTTTCAAGCTAATAATTTTATGTTGCAACTTTTGGCAACTTCATTATATTTTTCGTGCGACAATTTATTCCCACTTCTATCAAGTACTGCGCAAAATGTAAAAGAGTGGTTTTAAAACATACTACGAATCCATTTCGAGCATGGTTTTAATTCTGTTTGATATCTATAACAAATAGCTGTGTGGGAGATTAGCTGCATCTCAGTTGGATTAGCTATATCTCAACGTTATCCATGACACAACACTTATCTTGCAAGCTAGAAGTTGATCCCAGCTAAACACGACGGTGACCGAACTAGATTAGAAGTGGAAGTATGACTTTGCTTTTGGCCAAGCCCGCACAAACGAAAACAAGTTGTGTCTGGTCTTTCTAGTTCAAGTTTTCTTGATACAGCTTACATCAGGATTCGCCAACTCAAGACTCGCGGGCCACTTTCCAAATTTTATAGAGCCGCTTCTACAGTTGCCGACTCCGCCATTCCGCACGATTGTTCCAATACCTATAAGTGGCTACGGCGAAATGCCAATAGGCCAATCACTATGGGGGGACAAATCCTTTTCCTCTTTAATTCACCCGCTTGCCCGTGGATGCCACGTAGTTAGGTTATGCTTGAAAAGGTATTATATGGAGTTTGTTGCGAAAGTCAATTTCTTCCTATGAATTTGCCGACTGAAGTTGCCAATGTTATGTATCTAGTCCAATGATTCCCAACCGCGGCCCTGAGGGCCGCATGCGGCCCCCAGCTAGCCTTCTTGCGGCCCCCACAATAATATTGAGAAATCGATCAATGAAAAAAAAAATATTTATAAAATACTCTTGCTCGGCTTGGAGTCTGGAGTTTTCAATTAGGATTGCAGGCAAGTTGTGAGTAGACTGCTAAGATTATGTAACTGCTGTTTCAATGCAATGCGCCCTAATTTTCCAGTTGAACGGGCAGTACCTCTAGATATAGGTATAAGGTATAAGCCCCCCAATTGGGGGGAGCGAGCTCGAAGGTGGCCCAAAATTATTTAGTGAACTAAATTACGGAGTATTTTATGCAACTTTTTAAAAGATTTGTTTTTGCGCTGCGCGCGATTTCAAGTTTCCAAGTACCTTATTATTGGGTACTCTTCGACCAAGATAAAATATGCAAGATTTGTAGAAGTGGGCATATTGGCGGTAGCCATTACCGCGCCACGCCGCACGAAGGCCATGTAGCATGCGACTCTAAGGAGTGTCTGAGAACGACCGGCAACGAGTAAACCATTGGCCGAAAAGGACTGCCCTTACGCTGACCGAAAACTTCGTTATGTATATTCAAAATACATATAGGTATAATTGACCATAGGCGCCCAAATGACTGGCGCCGAATGTTTCTGTCTTGGCAATCTGAACGTCACGAGACAAATAGGCTACCATCCCGCAGGGAAGAATTATATGCCAGTGAAGAACTACCTATTTGAAATCGTGTGCATCTTTTAGTTTAGTACGTTTGGGCGATTCTATATTTTTGATATAGTAGACTGGAGGTCACGAATAACAAATAACATCATATAACGAAGTAGTACCAACGCGTCCGCCCGTCCGAATATGTTTAATTATTATTTACGGGCCCTACAGTTTCCAAGTCCCCTCACTCAGCTCTACCGGTAAATCTGATTACGTGAGCTGAGAGGACAAGTAATTGATAGCAATATATATATGCAATTCCCGATACTATTGACCTATTTTATTTTGAATTATTGAATATTTTCGCGCACAGCGCTGGCTCACTAAACGGGGATCCCGATTTCGTGGCTGAAGCGAACGACGGAACGGGGGGTCGGTTTATCAGCCTATGGGAGCTCAAGACCTAAGTGTTCTGGGGGGCTCGACGAAGTGATGTTTCGTTCCTGCCACCTGGTATACGCTCGAAGATGTTCAATTATTATTGAGTGGTCCTACCTTCTCAAACACAACTCACTCGGCTCAACCGGTCAATATGACTACGTGAGCAGAGAGAGGATAAAAATTGATACCAATATATATGCAATTACCGATTATATTGACCGATTCAATCATGAATTATAGAAATTTTTCGCGCTTCCCGCGATTTGTCGTGGAAAGCTGCCTAAAACGGACATCCGATTTAGATGATAAATAGCGGTAAACAGCCATCTAGCCTGAAGGGGTCTGGGGGCTTCGAAGTTCGGTCTATCACCCTATTGGGGCCCAAGAGAAACGTTTATTTTTTGGGGCGTCTGACGAAGTGCTGTTACGGCCCTGGGTATTGATAACTAATTTACGGACAGATGTGCAACAAGGGACTCACGATTGAATATGATGCGTACTGCTTAGCCGGCAAAAGCAGCATAATTGGTAGTCCTATAGCTCGCGACCCAAGCGTCCGAATAATTTGATATGTCGGTGTTTATCGAAAGCAAGTGTCGCACTGATTCCAAAATACGAATTGAATCTCGCCAGGGCAATAAAACTACTCCGAAATAGCCAGCAAAGGTTGATTGTTCTGAACAACGGGAGCGCGGCAACACAATGGCCAATGGCGTCAAGCGAATGATCGGAACAATGCCAATTTTCATATATTGGTGACTATTTTGGGTTCCTTTCATTGCCCTGGTATTCGTGCGGCCCCGGCCGTACTCTGAAATTCTAAATTTGGCCCTGCCATCGAAAAAGGTTGGGAACCACTGATCTAGTCTAACCGTGTATAAAGCGTAAATCACGAACCCATATACGCATCATAGTTCGGTTAATTTTGAAGAGGTATTGTTTGCCAATATCGGATGCGAGATGCGTAGAATGTATTGAGCAGTATTTGTTGTCATGTTAGTCGAATTGGAATGAGTACGCATATAAGCCCGATGACCGTACAAGACACATATGGTTTACCAATGGCAATGATTGTACAAATGTAGATTTAGGCGTTTGCCGGAAAAATATAGCCAGTAATTGGATAACTTGTTGGATGATATAACTTTGTCAACGACGTGGTAGGCGTTGTTTCTTCTCAATTGGTTTCGTCAACTTGCAGTATCGATTCCCCGATATACATAATAGGGAATCTGGACCTTCGTGAATCTATGAAATTTTTCTTTCATAAGAGCAATATGTACAGAGAGACTCTGAAACCCACTGAATATGCCATTTCTAACCTTACGAAGGCTGGCCTCAGCAACCAAAAGCATAATGATTGAAATTGTTATGAGAATTTACAAAAAAAAATCAGAAAATGTGTAAATAGCTTGCGTGGCAAATTGAGTGTCAAATTAACAATTTATCGAAGAGCCATATTAAATCATCAAAAGAACCATATATGGCTTGCGGGACATGGGTTCCCTACCCCTGGTCCCATACGTACATATTCACAATGACAAGCAGGCTATACTTTTTGTGGAGTGGTCTAGTATGATAAGAACGTATCCAGCAGTGTCGAAAATGTGTGTAGAGTCTTTTGCTCTCTCCCTTCACTTGCAGTTGTGACGCGCGTGAGCGAGATCTTCAGCATGTGCATTAGAAATGGTGTGAACGTGGTTCACGCTCGCGTTCTGTGTATGAACCACAGAAATTTAGAGGTTCACTTTCACAAACGAACCTTGATCGTTTCTGCACTGTGTACCTTTTCATATATTACAATTTACACTTCATTGTAACATCTTTAGTTAATATTTATTGCATTGCAACTGTAGGTCACTATACGCATGGCGCTGGCAGCTTGAAAAATCAACACTTAACGAGCATGCATGCACCTTGACAATCTTAACAATTTTACTTGCTTTGTTACAAAAGTTTGCTCGAATATTTAGTTGACTCTCTGCTGTGAGCTTGACCCGTAATCACATATCAAGAGCGAAATACACTACATCAGATCTGGACAAACTGCAGCACGCGACAGGTCGCTTACAGTTTAAACAATGAGGAATACTTTTGAAAGTGAGAAGGTGAAGGTGTTGGCTATACTGCTACTGCTATTGTTAATAAGGTAATATCGGAAGCAAGTATAGAAACCCCTTTTACACTCTGCTCAATATCGACATGGCTGAACTCAGAGGCCGAATATATTTTCCGGTGTGGCCTAGACCGCCAAGGAGTAAGCTTTTATTCCCTTGCAAGTCCTCGTCGAAATTGCTGGTCAAGCGGCGGAAGGTACTGATTTTATGGGATTATTACATCATTTGGTAGCTCTAGCTCAGTGGTTCTCAACCTTTTTGGCTTCGCGGACCCCTTTTGACCGTCACGGACCCTCGCGGACCCCCTCAAGTTTTAGTTCGATTTTAGCTCTATTATGGAGCAACCTTCATCTGTCTTGTGCAAATATGAACTGTAGGCTTGAGATAAACATCAAAATAATGATTTTTCTTGAAAATAACATCATACTATTTATGTAGAAATTGGTAGACTTTTATTATTTCAAAGCTGATTTTGCTGCTGGTTGTTTTTTGAAGTACGTGGTCATGTCTTGAAAATCCGCGCCTTCGTTTTGATATGAACGAGGCGTGCCGAAAACCATTTCCGCAAAGATAGATGGAGGCTAATGCAATATTAACGCATAACGCTTCCGACGATACTTTTGGTGTGATCGCAACATTTATGGCAACAAAATGAAAAAATATATATTTTATAAACATATCACGTCCAGCATCTAGCGCAGGGACGGGCAACATACGGACCGCGGGCCGGATTCGTCCCGCGACAGCATTTTGATCGGCCGGCAGAGAGTTTCTACCGTCAAAGTGAAATCCTAATCTAAAAGTATAGACAAATTTTATGCACCAAAGAATGGATCCAAGTTTTCCAACCTGAGAAAGACTGTGATGAAACGACTTGTTCTGTTCGGATTTACATATATATTTACGAGCAAACATTTTCGACCATGAACAATTGAACATTAACAAGACAAGGCTGCATACCAATATAACTGGTGATATGAATTTCAGGGTTGGGGCGTCATGCTTTGATAGCAACGAAACACTCCTTGTTCATCAAAAATCGGCCTTGTCGATAGGGCATCCGCAATAAGAATGCGCCACATCTGATAACCGAGCTTTAAGAGCAGGTATATCACTGTCCGATTTATGACGAGTGTCAGCCGAAAATATTCGGGTTCATTTCAATATGAATAGACTATTCAATTGTATATTGAAGTTCTGTACCTCCAAGAAGCTGCTCAGATAGTGATCATGTATATTACAGGATAAAATGGATTTCGTGGCGAGATTTCAATCCCTGCATTGGGACAAATTAGGGAAATACTTCGGAATTTTTTATTTCTAACGACTAATTTGATGAGACTGACAACTTTAAATCGAGGAGGTTTCGCAGACATTACGAAGTCACCCTGATTGACGTTACTATCTCCACATTTCTATTTTTTCTACAAACATCAAGAAAACGTCTCTAAACAGCAATATGTTTGTATCAGCAGGTTATTGGAAATTGGCAATGACAATGAATTTTCACACTACGATAGTTTATGTCAGACGATTATTATGATGATATGAGTCATGAGGTTTTAGCAGTTGTGGTGCGAAACTGCCTCATGCTTTCTCAAATAAAAAAATAAAATAAGAATTACGTTATCAGCTATTTCAAAAATTTAGAGGACACGCGGACCCCCTAAAATTGCTTCGCGGACCCCTAGGGGTCCGCGGACCCCCGGTTGAGAACCGCTGCTCTAGCTGATACATTTGCCAAGGTTTAAAACGTCAATATATGTACTTCAGCATCGTGACATTATGTGGCCCGAGTCATCGCTAGGCATCGTGTAAATTAATGAAGGATGTGAGCTCACTGAAATGTAGGGTTGGAATTGACAATATGACGTCACGTGACGTCATGCGGGTCACGTTCGCGTTCACACAGAACATTTCAAAAATGTTCGCGTTCGCACGAACCTGAACCTTTCAGATGTTCACACCATCTCAATGTTCATGATTTCGTTTCAATCTTTGCGTTATTAACGAGTCAATTTCAAGTCATCAAGTAATCGGTGTCGATGAAAATCACTCTATCTTCCATATGTTCGGATTGTTAACGAAACGTTGGGTTAACCCGCGTGAGCGTCCAATCATTCAATGATCTTGTGGTTTATTGAAGTCCATGGTTCTCTCATAAATCAATTGACAGCTTACGTTGTCGTAAACTAGTAGCAAAGTAATATAATAGCAAAATATTCATTTCTGTTCTATGTTCTTACTTATCCAAACCTCTTGTTCTATTGTGATTGAATTCGACAGTGGTGGTCAAAGTAGTCAAGAAAGCTACTCAAGTAGAAGTAGAAGTAGCGACGTAAAAATCTACTCAGGTACGAGTAGAAGTACTACTTTCATAAGCAACCTAAAACTATTTGAAGTAGAAGTAGAATTCACTGACTTTAAATCTACTCAAGTAAGTAAGAAGTTGTGAAAACGATCGTAATTCGTTCATATAGATTGTCAAAGGGTGCAAATTGAGCTATACGAAAGGTGCCGAGCTTGATGCATATTGATGCATACCAGGAGGTATCCTATTTTCGACAGCATATGCATTCGTCCGCATCATGGGATGAAAATGATAGTATTGATATGGAAATGCGATACCAATCGTCTGTTTACTCGAACAGCACCTTTTAGAAAATATCATGGTATGGCGCCCTTCCCTATATTATAAGGCCCGTAGTTTCGTCGAAGAGCAATACGGACAGGTTGTATAGAATGCGGTGCAAACACTTTGCGCGATTAGTAAAGGTTATTAAAAAAATATGGTGGGTCGTAAAAATGCCATATTATGTAGCTTTAAATCCGGAAATTAAAGGCATTGCTACACTTGCTTTTATACGTCAACAGCTATGTTATCGAGACAAAAGAACTGATATTAATTAGAACTCACAGTATGTGATACTGGGAATTGAAAGTGAAATATAAATACTAATTCTAAAAGCAGAACATGTATTGCATGTCTTTAGTCCAAAGAGTTTCGAAGTATGCTAAAACAGCTCTAAAACTAAAAAAGTCACAGTCCACTTTTCCAGGTTAGGACACGCCATGGACTGCCAGATTACGATATGATCAGGAAATGCTAAATTGCGAAACATCAGTTTCAAACGTTGTGATAAGCCATATATACACACTGATGAAACATTTCATGTGGGCGAAGGGCGACAATGCGGTGTGAACGGAACCATGCCAACCCGCTACCTAAATTATATTCACCGATATTTTCGTGAGATCATACTGGTCACTCCGTATTCACTGCGCGCGAAGCGCGACGAAAATTCCTGGCTTTACTCAAGTTTTTTGAAAATTGAATGTTGATACTCCGTGAAAACAGCCCCGAAATTCCTCCGGCTATCTTCCTGATTGGAGGATTAAACTACTTCTTCTTGACAAACTGAAAATAGCGAAAAGTAAGTAAGTAGATCACTAAATTTTACGAAGTAGAAGTGGAAGTAGCGAAAATCATATCTACTTGAGTAAGTACCAGAATTAGAGGAAAACTACTTGAGTACTGCGATAAAGTAGAAATACTTCGTTACCGACCACCTCTGGAATTCGAATATAGTTTATATACTCCTCAGCCATTGGTACAGGCTCGAATCGTATCATATCAACACGTAAATGAGTAATGTATTGCCTCTTATCAATCCGATTCTCTATTTTGGCTGGTAACTATAAACTGGGGCTATGCAATTACTTACGTAGTTTAACAGTTCTACGTACATGTGAGCGATTCATCGCCTTCTTGCGTGTATATTTAATTTGATATTCGTTCGACGGTTCAGAATCGATGACCAGTCAACCTGTATTTCAGACAGCTAGCAAAATGCAATAAAGTAATCGTGCCTCGTATTTCGAAAAGGCAACTTGACTTGAATTGTGACTTGACTCGTGACCTGACTTGACTCGTGACTTGACTTGACTCGTGACTTGACTTGACTCGTGACTTGACTTGACTCGTGACTTGACTTGACTCGTGACTTGACTTGACTCGTGACTTGACTTGACTCGTGACTTGACTTGACTCGTGACTTGACTTGACTCGTGACTTGACTTGACTCGTGACTTGACTTGACTCGTGACTTGACTTGACTCGTGACTTGACTTGACTCGTGACTTGACTTGACTCGTGACTTGACTTGACTCGTGACTTGACTTGACTCGTGACTTGACTTGACTCGTGACTTGACTTGACTCGTGACTTGACTTGACTCGTGACTTGACTTGACTCGTGACTTGACTTGACTCGTGACTTGACTTGACTCGTGACTTGACTTGACTCGTGACTTAACTTGACTTGACTCGTGACTTGACTTGACTTGACTCGAGTCACCTCCAAAAATCAAGTGATTTGACTTGACTCGAGTCACTTTCGAAGATCTATTGCCTTGACTTGACTCGAGTCAATATGTGCAATGACTCGAAATGACTCGTGACTCGAAGATAGTGACTTGATCCGAACACTTCTGTGGAGTGGCATCAAAATCCTCTATCGCAAGGAAATGATGTTTGAAAGAGTAAATACGTAGTTTTTTTTGTATTTGTCTTCCATTTGCGTGTACACTGTACGTTATGCAGCATTATTTTATGGAGTACGTCATACATGTAGATAGTCGAAAGGGTAAATACGCAGTAAAACATAGTTTGGGAACCCCACAGTATTAGATAAAAACCAATGAGCAGCTGTACATTTGTGTTTGTTTTCCAGATTTATTCACATGTTCACAATTTATTTTTATACTTTCAAATTATGGCGAGCAGATACCGAAATCCTCTCGCAGCACGGATTCCCGCTCGCTGAAACGTAAGCGAGAGGACGATCCGGATCAAGGCCACTCGTCGAAACCAAGTAAGCCGATCTTGTCTTAA
This sequence comes from Botryllus schlosseri, assembly GCF_051294905.1. NCBI lineage: Eukaryota > Metazoa > Chordata > Ascidiacea > Stolidobranchia > Styelidae > Botryllus > Botryllus schlosseri. The sequence goes on along the minus strand of NC_137245.1, from coordinate 16,131,250 downwards.
TGTCAAAGTGTGCCACTCTTTTGTAGGTCGGATTTTTTCGTTTTACATCCCCGTTGAAAGTCGCGCGTCACTGACTATGTTGAATTGAAAACATACCCCTTTTGAGGAAAACTAATGATGCTCCTGGCTTTTATGACTGCTATATCTATCTATCTATCTTGCTCACCCTCTCTCTCCTCTCTCCCTTTCTCTTTCTCTTTCTCCTTCTCTTTCTCTTTCTCTTCCCTTCTCTCTCTTTTCTCGTTCTCCCCCTCTTTTTCTATATCTCTTTATCTCCATTTTCTCGGCTCGAATAGGGTGATGAAGGTCCTACTTCCCTACTTGTTTATAGCATACCGACGTTTCAGTGCCGTAACCAAGGTTCCCTGTGGGATCCCCTGTAGTTCTGCAGTACTCCTTTGCCGACTACGATGTTCATTTCGTGGAAATCTAACTTTAAATCTTGACTTAGCTCCGTGATGGTATCTTTTTATTCATTTACCTATTCTCGACCGGAATATACTTGATACTGTTCTCCATTTGGTCCAGCCGAATGATACAATGCGTTGGATCAATATTATATTAACCAGGTATCGTTTGTTTCGATTTCCCTAAGTCTCGTATAAATGTATGCGCGACGGCGACCATGAAGAATTTTACTAGTTTTCTCCGAAAAATACAGATTGCAAATGCGAACAGTCTTATGACGTATACATGCTTGGAGCAATCGGAATGACGATACCTCCTGACGATGGGCCAACGAATGACTTCCAACGCTATGATTTCGTTCACCGAAAATGGACACCGCTGCTCAACTCCGACAACAAACCACTCAGGTGACTGACACTGCATCTTTAGGTTAAATATCAGCGAGATGCAACCTCATAAGCCGGAATGATATGTAAAATTGCCGGGATGAACCACTAGCTGCGAACCGCCTTTCTATATTAGTACCATGGTCATGTCAGGAAAATGCTAAAATGTGTGCCAAGACCAACGTTTTGGGGAGGCCTGATGAAGTGCTGTTTCGGTCCTGATAATATTTATCTAATATTGAACATTGGAATATGACTGGGCACAATAATTCAACGACTCGAATCTTAATCGAGTAATAATTATAATGATTTGAGTCTATTATAGTGAGAGATGATATTTTTTCGAGACGCTCCTTACGACTATGCGTTATTTATCAGCGAGAATTATAGTTTCGATGCCATTTTCTAGGGATGGTGTGAACCTCCGAAAGGTTAAGGTTCGTCTGAACGCGAACCTTCTTGAAAGGTTCTGTGTGAACGCGAACGAGAACCTCGTGATGTCACGTGACGTCATATTTCTAATTCCAACCCTACATTTCAGAGAAATGATAGCCTATATGAATGTACGATTGTACGTACACGATACCTAGCGACGACTCGGGCCGCATAATGCCACTATGCTGAAGTAGGCCTAGGCCTACATATTGACGTTTTAAACGTCGCCAAATGTATTAGCTGGGGCAATCAAATGATATAACAATCCATAAAATCAATCTTCCGTCGCTTTGCCTACAATTTCGACAAGGACTTGCCAGGAAATATAAGCTTACTCCTGAACGGTCTAGGTCTAGGTCTATGTCTAGGTCTAGGCCAGACTGGTGTCTTGAGTATTGCGAAGTTGATATTGAGCATAGTGTAAAACGGTTTTCCATACTTGCAACCGATAATACCCCATTAATAAGTTACACAGCAGTAACCAACACCCCAATCGCACTTATTTTGTTTTTATGATACAATAAACATATGGAGTCAAAATTAATCCCGCACGCATGCCAGATTTTTGACCATCAGACAACGATATAAATTCTATTGATTATCATTCACTGACTACCCGTAGTGTATTTCACTCTTGATGCTGTGCCATTGCGGGTCACGCTTACAGTGGAAAGACACTGAATATTCACAAACAGAAAGCTGGATATTTCGAGGAAACTTTGGTAACAGAGCAAGCAAAATTTTTGAGATTGTCAAGGTGCATGCTCGTTTAGTGTTGATTTTTTATGCTGCCAGGGCCATGCATAGAGTGGCCCGCAGTTTAAATGCAACAAAATTTTATCAAAGATGTGATTATGAAGTGAAAATTGTAATATATGAAAATTCTTCACAGTGCAGAACCTTCCGAGATTCGTTTGTGAACGTGAACCTCTGCCTTTCTGAGGTTCACACATAAAACGCGAACGTGACCCTTACGTTCACACCATCCCTACTATTTTCCACTGGGCAATGCTGTCAGCCTGGATTTGCCGCATCGCAGGGGCGGGCAACATTCGGCCCGCGATCAGGATCCGGCCTGCGACTGGATTTTAAGCGGCCCGGGACACTTTCCGATCATACATGATAATGTGGGTAGCGGGTCTACAAACATTTTCAACCATGAACATTAACAAGACGAAGCTGCGTTCCAGTCTAACTGATGCTCATGTGAAGTTTTTACTAAGGTTTTCAACCTCCTACCTGCAGCCAGAGTTTAAAGAACGTGTTGAAAAATTTGATCGGCCACAGATGTCTCCTTGACTCCAATAGCTATTGCAGTACATTACGTTGATAAATTCATTGAATGCCGAATATAGGTCTCTATATATAATTTATTCATTGTGTAGGTGGATAAATCTGCCAATATAATATATCTATTCAGGAATCCGATCCGCCACGTAGGCCTAGGCCTACTTCATACCCCCATATCCGGCCCGCCGACTGGAGAAGTTGCCCTGCCTTATCGCCGCACGCAAAACTTTTGACATATTTGTGAACTCGTGATCAGTGTACAGCATCGTCACGAAATGCAATAGCATAGGTGTGGTCGAAAAACAACGTATAATTTTTAATGTCGTATAGATCTGGCAATAAATTCTTCGTGGTCCCCAGTATTCATACTGCTAGGACGTCCTAGTGACTGATACTCTAATACTCGACTAGGAGCCTAATTTTCGATATAGGATCGGAACACTCAGATACTTGATTTTGTCTAGCCATATATGAGAACAGATTTGACTCTCTCTTTTCTGCCTACGCTGACCGAATGTTCCTTCCAACCAAGTTTCGTACCATATCAGGTTTCACGCATTACAGTTATTGCTGTTACTTTTGCATAGTCCGAGAGACTAGGGAAGTCGCGAGCGGCGCATATAGACGTTACGCACTAAGATTTTTGTTTTGAACAAGGGCGTAAAAGGATTTGGGAATATTAGCTTAATTTAGCTAACACATTATTACTGCTACACTGCTACATTGAATGTAACGAAGAACTAATCCCACTGATAAGAGCCCAAATGTTCGAAAAATTTACGAGTCGTAGCAATAGAGTATGTAGTTTGCCAAAAATGTTCATGTAGCCTACAAACTCAGCACATACAGTGTTGCGAAGTAATTTTGGGTCTTATGAAAGCCCACTTATACCCCAACCTACCTAGCACGTAGCCAGCTTGACTACATTGGAGCAGGGTAGTAACAAAATCAAGGTTCCAAGTCACAAGTCAATCTCAATTTTATAGTTTTGACTCGAATCAAGTCTAGTCATTTTCAATTCAAAACCTAGTCCAAGTCGTTGAGTAGAGGGCCGCGTCCGAGTCATAGTGTTGTGGATTGATTCCGAATCCAAGTCACGGTGTCCACTGTTCAGTGTTCAGCTTCGAGTTCAATCCTGTTCGACCAACATTTTCTCAACTATGCATTCATAATATGGTCATTTTCCTTGGTCGTAACAGTTACTGTAAGTAAGTAAGACTGACAGACGGAATACCAATAATGATGTGACTCTACTATTCTTCGAAGTAGCAATGAAATGTCTGTATTGGCCGTCCTAGTCTCGATTCCTACACAATGATTCGAGTACAAGTCGAGTCAATACTCAAATTGACTCGAGTCGAGTCATTTTACGCATTTGAAAAAATGACCAAAGTCAAGTCGAGTCATCAAAACATCGTGACTCGAGTTATTACAACCCTGCATTTGAGACTAGCTTCACGAGAGGCAACAATCTGCAACTTGCTGACCGCACAGTAATCTTGCGCAGCGAACACCAGGTTGCCTATGCCTAAAGCATGCTGTATATGGACGCATCAGCGACGTTAGAATGTGTCCTGTTTTCAGAACCTGGTTCGCGGTCGCAACTCGTGAAAGCGAAATTTGGGTTTTGGGCGGTCGCATTGGTGAGGGGTCGGTCGTGAAAGCCGTCAGTGTGTACAACACCGAGTCGAATGGATGGGTTGGAGAATTACAAATGAATCATGCAAGAGAGAAATTCTGTGCTGCTTTTGTTGGTAACAGACTGTTTGCGATTGGTGGAAGAGACAACCGTGGTTTCACAGGTACACCAAAACAGTGTTCGTACTTGTTAGCTTACTCAAATAGGATTTTGGAGCCTACTTGTAAGACTAAAGTGGATATATTTGTGCACTATTTCCACTTCTATCTAAGCTGCTTTTGAAGCAAAACTACTATGTATATGTTGAGATATATCGGGTGGAATGTAGCGTTACAGTGGATCTACATCCTCTTTGTGAGTAAGACCAGTCGAGGTAGACCTTGTATATAAGAGTGACAATTTATAATTTCGACATTTCGCCTATTTTTAACGGAACTAAGCATTCCTCGTTATTTGCAGAGATGCATATTGCCATGTTGAAGGCTGTGTTGCCCAGCGATTAACTGACAAATTTCACGAACGGGTCGTCCCAATCTACTTTTTCAAACTGCAGGAAAATTAGCACATCTTATCATCCTTATAGTCCTTTTTCACGTAGCTTGACTATCTATCTTTATCACGACTTGATAATCTTCCAACTTGACATGTTGTTTTGAGGAAATATCATACATCTACGTGTAATTGAGTATCATAATATATACTTGCGCTAATTAATGGTATTACGTCTGTGACTTGGACAAAGTCGACGTTAAAGCGATCCTATTCAAATTAAGAAAATTCGTTGTTCTCCGCGAGATGACAAATTACAATCACTATAATCCCAACGAAGAGCCGTATAGTTCTCGAAATGTACAATTCGTACATGCGATACGGAAAGCAAAGAGCGCCGAAATCGCAATGAACCTTTATTGATAATATTCATTTCGTAGCAAAGGATGCTTTATCTACAAAGCTGTTAATGATATTCATATCCAATTGTGGTCAGTAAATAAGTACTTCAACGTTTTCGATGTACTCGAGTACTTTTCTTCTACTTGCAATACTTACTCAACTAATATTACACTACGTATACTTCTACTTAGTAATATTTTTTATGTAATCACTCACTTTTCGCTACCTACCCATCGCATTCTCTAGTTGGAGGCACTGAGTAAATCAAAGGTTCAGAATAACTGTTACATCGCAAAACTATCATTTGCATCCCGGGGGTCCAGTCGAGTTCCTATGCGGTGGAAAATTTACACTGCCTGCTATGTAACGGGAAAATTGTGTTTGTGCTCTCTGCACATTCCGCATAGCTCTGTTTCTAGCTTTAGACAGTCCATCAGAGCTAATAAATGGTAGATTTTCGAAACCACTTAACTTACTTGAGTAAATGTGAAGCCTGCCAAATCTACTTCTACTTCAAGTAGTTTGAGGTTGCTTTCAAAAGAACTACTGCTACTCCTATATCTATAGATTTTGTGTCGCAACTTCTACTTCTACTTGAGTAGCTTTCTCTACTACTTTGACCAGCTCTGTTTACATCATTTCTCATACTCGTAAGTGATCGACAATATGAGCGTTTCTGACCGGAATCCCGGTCACAGATTTCTAGTCCAATGACGCTTTCGCTTAGAATGTGCAATAAACTACGTTAAGAACTAGGGGTGCTGCGAACGTTCAGTTCACGTTAGCGTTCGCAGGCGAACCTCGATTAATCATAATTATAATATGTCTTTCTGATAAATTTGCAATGCTGCACTCAATTCGCATCTTATCAATCAATACTGCTGCAAATTTTTGTCAGAAACGGTCAGAATGATCATTCTTGTGGTAGCGACGATAACTATGAGGTCAGGACAGTGACACGGAAATGCCCTTTTCATATACCTAAAATTTATGATTGCTCAATGCTCATTCAACAGCCACAAAAGTCAAGTAAGAATGAGTTTAGGATTTACCCAACTCATTTCGTAAGCAAAATTTTATGTATGCAAATTTAAGATGTCGCTTTGGCGGGTTTTGCAAGCGTTGCGGGAAGTGGATCAACACCTATACACAGAATCCCCTAAACCCTTCCGTCACCCCGCAAGTTGCAATCGCTTATTTTTTAGCTAAAGCCAGTGTCGAGGAATATTGTCAAGATGGATGGCAGTCTCGTCGAAGAATGAGATATGGCAGATACGACTTTGCATCTTGTGTGATTGGAAATCGAATTTTTGTCGTGGGAGGCGTTGCAGATGCAAGAGGCGATGACTACGTGTGTACCATAGAGATTTACGATACTTTGGTCGATAGGTGGACACGGACAGGACGTGGAATGGCGCCAGGCCGCAAATCATTTGAACTGGTACATTTGAGTAACAAGACGTATGTTGTCGGTGGAGATGATGAGTATACCGTGATACGGAACAATTCAATTGCAGAACAAGACTGGTTGGGTCCTGAAACCACTATACGACCCCTTCTGTGGTATGACGCCTTTGCTCTGGGTAGGGAGATTTATGTAGTTGGAAAGACTCCCTTGCTAGGGAGTTTTCAAAAGTTCTGTCCTGAGAACCCTGGATGTCCTGAGAACCGTAGATGGTGGGAACTAACTCCTCCCCACTGCCCTTGGCGTGGTGGCGTACGAGTCGCACTCGTCCAAAATCGTCGGCCCGGAACTGAGGATGACGCGAAGCGCCTCCGACCTGCAAGTTAAATGTATCCAAATTACCTAGGATGCGTTGTTATGATCATGTAGTCTTTCAAACGCTGATATTTTTCTATGGGAACTTTGCTTAATGGCGTCTTTTCTGTGCCAGCAATCAAGCATGGCCGTATAGGTATCCTGTTGATAATGATGGATTAGATATCAAATCAACATACTCGTTTATTTACTGCTACTTTATTTCCAAACCGGTTACATCATTCAACAAGAGTGCTTTAAATCGTTCTCTTGCTTGCAACACGCGTTCGTAATATAAAAGGATGCCGATAAGTCAGCTGTAGCCGCGCTGTATAGCAGGGGTGCCCAAACTGCAGCTACCGAACCGGGCTGGATAGAAAGATGAGACACTCAAATCAGAATCGAGAGTTAATTATAATGATTCGAGTCCAATAGTGATAATTTTCGTAGAGAAATTAGACGCTCTTTACCACTTGAGAATTAGTAATCATGGATAATTATAGTTTCAGTAGGTCAACTACTTTTCTCTGCAACTCTGTAAAGCTCGCGTCATGCGAAACTTGTAGTACGAAACTTCACACGTTCGTGGAAGTTACATATCTGTGAAGTCCCGATCAACGAACAGTACTGTCGTAACGTCCGAGGAAGTAGGTATGGTCGATAAAACATCAACTAGTCTCTATAATGCGATGGACAATTGACATTATATTCCTAATGGTTGCATAACAGTGACATATGTGCATTTTCCACGTCATTCATACTGGTGAGAGTGAGTGATACTAGAAGAATCTACTCGACTCAAAGCTAATACGCAAACCAATCAGGTACTCGATCATGCCAGCTCCGCTCTCTCCCAAACCACGTGTGCATGGCTCGTTGAGACTTTGATTACGACTCCGTTTCACTGATTGCACAAACATGCATTTCCCAACATCCCCGAGCTTCTTCTAATTCGAATAGGCTACATACAAATGGCTTCCGCGGAGTGACAAATATTAGGGATGGTGCAAAACTATGAAAGGTTCAGGTTCGTGTGAACGCGAACCTTTTTAAAAGGTTATGTGTCAACGCGAACGTGAACCTCATGACGTCACGTGACGTCCTATTGCTAATTCCAACCCTACATTTCAGAGAAGTGATAGCCTATATATTAAGGATGGTGTGAACCTCTGGAAGGTTCAGGTTCGTGTGAACGCGAACCTTTTTCAAAGGTTCTGTGTGAACACGAACGTGAACCTCATGACGTCACATGACGTCATATTGCTAATCCCAACCATATCTTTCAATGAAGTGATAGCGTATATTATTGTATACGATATCTAGCGAAGACCCGGGCCACATAATGTCACAATGCTGAAGTGCATATTGGCGTTTTAAACGTCGCTTAATGTATCAACTGAGGCAATCAAATGATAAAATACTTCCATAAAATCAATTTTATTCGTTGCTTTGCCAACAATTTCGATGAGGACTTGCCATGGAATATATGCTTACGCCTTACAGTGTTGGCCAGACCGGACAATGTATTCAGCGTCTGAGTATTGCTACATTGATTTTGAGCAGAGTGTAAAACAGGGTTTCTAGACTTGCTACCGATATTATCCCATTAATAAGTTATACAGCGGTAGCCAACACCCCAATCGCACGGTTTTTATATGATACAATAAACATATAAAGTCAAGATTGATTGGTTGAATAAGCATCATTCGCTGACTACATGTAGCGTATTTCGCTAGTGACGTTGTGTGAGTGCGGGTCAAGCTCAGAGCAGAGAGTCACTAAATATTCACAAACGTAAGGCTGGATATTTCTAGATAACTTTTGTAACAATGCAAGTAAAATTTTTGAGCTTGTCAGGGTGCATGCTCGTTTAGTGCTGATATTTTTATGCTCTGAGCGCCATGCAGAGTGGCCCGCAGTTGAAATGCAATAAATTCCAACCAAAGATGATATCATAACGTAAAAATTGTAATAGATGTAAAAGGTTCACAGTGCAAAACCTACCAAGGTTCGTTTGTGAGCGTGAACCTCTAAATTTCCGAGGTTCACACACAGAACGCGAACGTGCACCTCACGTTCACACCATCCCTAGTGTTTATGCTGCCACAGGAATAATTAGTCTGGCCGTTAAGAATATTTACTGAATAGTTGCTGGCTTACAATATTTTGAGATCCGAAAAGGGACTTTTTACAAGTTACAAAAGATGCAAACTTGGACGAGAAAGCTGGTAATCTGGAAAATGTTACGGCCAATATCATTAGTTTGACTATAGCTAAAAAATGGTTATTTTCCGACTCAATCCCGAAAGACCCGTTCTCACGTATATTCGTTTGGTGTTGACCTTTTTTTAGCTAACTCACGGCGATCGGTGTTTACTGTGTAAATTTGTTGCTAACTTTCCTTCATTTTCGGCGAAATCCAGTTTTCACGTCTATTATGACATCTTTTAGTTTGTTTTTGTTTACAGTCGCCTAACTCTACAAGCTATAAAAAAAGAGGACGAACTGCGTAAAAAAGAGAACATTTGGGCGTCATTGGAGGACGCTTTACATTTCTTGAAAAAATAGGACAGATGGTATCGACTTTGCTAACAACTATATGCATGAGCAAACATAACATGAAAGTCGATGCAGAATGGAAGGTTGCGGAATTCTAACGACGGATTCGCAAACGAAATATATATTCTAGAGCAGGGTTCTCAAACTCAAATGTGCTCGAGGACCAATTCCAATTTCCTAGTTTTTGATGACGCCCCGGGCCGCACCATCAATAATAAGGGTATTGCGCGTATAATTGCCAAGTAGGCCTTATTTGACGGGACCTTGGAGACTGGTATTCCACAAAGATCGTGAAAATGTAATTTTACCACCCTGTCAGTCCAACTCCGAGTGATATTACGCACGGTCGCACCAAAGTTTAGTTCACAATTTTCAGTCACGAATCATCATGAAATAGAAATGTGACGGTTAAATATACTGTCGAATACTTAAAAATGCAAAATGACGTCACTAGCCGCACAAAATGTTCTCGCGTGCCGCGTGTTTGAGACCCCTATTCTCGAGCGTGCTCGGGTTATTGGAATGAAACTCTTGTCAATTTGATACTGTGCTTGAAATCTATATTAATGATTCCGGACTTTGGTGATCTAGGTCAATTAATTGTCTTACCCGGGTTGATCGACTCACGATAGAGTTTCGTACACTTTTTTCTGTCCGGTCGTATACGACACTCGATGCGAGCTGATCAAACTGCCGATATTTGATCGTGTACTGTACAGTGTACATGCATAGCTACTCCGGATATACAGGGTCAGGATTTAGGATTCTAACCGGACAGGAATCCGGCAAGTTTTTCCGATCCCGGATTGGATCCGGATTCACATTATTTTCCTGAGTGCCGGAACCAGATCAAGACAGGATTGTAAATTTTTGCGCACGAAAGTCACTTTGCATTTGTTGAGTTTGATGTTTTGTTCAACTTGAACTCGGCTCGTTTTTGCATCGCACCACAATTTCATAGAGTACTTATAGCAAACTATGAATTGTCGGAGGTATAGAAGTTGAAGTAGAAGTAATGTCGTAAGTTTCTACTCAGGTAAAAATGGAAGTAAGGAATTACAAGGAAGTAAATATTAAATCTAGGACTAGTTTTTGTAACTGAAAACTTCCGGTTTCATGAGATGCTTATTGTTTTGGAAAACGGATGATGTCGACCAAGCAGAACACTGATATGTATAGATTGTTTAACTTTATTGTAGCCCATAGCCGTAGCCCGTATGCAAGCGGCGTCTTTAGTCTGCTCCAGATCCCTCTCACTTGCCATAAATTAAGTACCTGTATATAATCTGAATTACATTGTTAACGAATATATTCTTTTTTCTCTGTAGAACTTGGTATAAATTACAAAATTTCCTTCGTTTCTTCCATAAGAATGTAGAAAGGGCCCATAAAAGTATACCAGTGAAGTGGCAATATCGGAAATGTCGTGTCACACGTCTAATTATTGTATTGCAAGCTGGGGCTCCTAAGCCAACAAATCATGGTTGAGTCACAATGCCAAACTCTTTCACGATGCAAAATCCATTAAATAAACAATAATCCGCACCATGCACACATAAGCTTTGAAGAAAAACCCGCCTTTCCAACTTTCAATGGTGGAGACGAACTCGGTAGGCAAAGAGTAGGGGTGTTGTGATATTTAATTGGGAAAATTTTCACGCCAAAATAAAGTATTCATCTTGAATTTGTTGGGCCCCGTCAAACTTTATTACCCGCAATTTGTCTGAAAGCATATCCGTTTCAGTATGTGGTAAAAAAGAACAAGGCCTATATACAGGCCAAGTTATTCTTGGCATTTCGGGAACCAAATACCAAAACTGCCAACAATTAAAATTTTAAAATTCCATAAATAGGGCTTTTTGAAAATATAGATTTTTATGAAAGTTTTAGATAGAAAAGTATTGAAATGACTCTACATGAAGCGACAAAACAAGTGTATAACGCTAGACTCCTAAACTGCGGTCCGCGAACCATTCGAAAGCAGTGTTGGGATCAAGTCACTACCTTCGAGTCACGAGTCATCTCGAGTCATTGCACATTTTGACTCGAGTCAAGTCAAGTCAATCGATTTTCAAAGGTGACTCGAGTCAAGTCAAGTCACTCGTTTTTTGGAGGTGACTCGAGTCAGGTCAAGTCAAGTCAAGTCAAGTCACGAGTCAAGTCACAATTCGAGTCAAATTGAATTTTCGGAGTATGAGTGATCATTCAAATTCATTATATTTTAATGGCTACGTTAAAGAGATCAATTGGTCATTTATCTTGAATCCAATAACGAATATAAAGTTAAATATACATGCAAAAATGCGTTGTATCGCTCACGCACACGTAGAACTGCTAATAAAATACGTAAGTAACTGTATAGCTACACATCAGGGGTGTCAAACGTGCGACCCGCCAAATGATTTCATTGGGCCCGCGAAGAAATTCCGAGTATATGGTGAAAATTGCGTGATTTTATCCAACACATTTCTCGAATTTGCAGTAAGAAATACCACTAATAAATATTCCTTCAAGAGAGCAAATTTCGAGTATGTTCATAGGCCACATTATAACAACCCGACAGCGGAGTTGTGATTGTAGTTATCGTCAGGAGAAAATCGCTGACATTGACATCCATTCCGAGAATGCGAAAAAGTGCATATACTGAGTTTAGGGTTAGTAATATTTAGGAATCATCTGACTGGTGCGGCCAGCGAGTGATCTGTATATTTGAATTCGACCCGCGACGTCAGTTGAGTTTGACAACTCTGAGCGACATGCTATACATTCTGTTATTATCAGCAAAAATAGAGGATCGAATACGAGGCCTCGAGAAGATGAAAGAAATTGATATCGTACAATACACCAGCCATCTATACACATCGTTGAGGATATAAATACATAAAATATATTTGTTAGATTTAATCATACAAGAGGGTTGGTAAAGGTGAGCGCCGTGCAATGTAAGGACAGAGCCGTTCAATAAACAGCGATACGTTGCTATTAAATTAATCTGTTATTACGACAAGGCAAGCTGTGATCATTTCGTATGCGGTCAGTGTATGTGTGATGTAACAATGCAGGATCAGCGAAACGTACAATCAGTGAATGACTGGTTGCTCTCACAAGTTACAATGGCGTATCGTGAATAAAATGAACATGCACAGTATACATTGATTTAGTCGACACCGTTTACTTGATGACTTGAAATTGACTCGTAAATTTTGCTCCGAGTCACGAGTCAATCCACATTATTGAAGCGCCGAGTCAAGTCAAGTCAAGTCATTTTTGCAAAGTGACTCGAGTCAAGTCAAGTCATTCGAAAAAGTTGACTCGAGTCTGACTCGAGTCAAGTCATGACTCGAGTCATCCCAACACTGTTCGAAAGGCCGCGGTCTACCGTCCAAGGGATCTATGTAATGCAAATGAAAATCTTGGGGTCGAGTCAAAAAGTCGAGTACTAAAATATGGAGTTATAATATTCTGTGGATTGATCAACCCATGTAGTGGATGATATCCAGCGATTAGGAATAATATAATCATTGCTCGTAAAGGCAGGTTGTTTGTTGGTAATTAGCATATTTTTGAATTCATCAATGAGAGCAGTCATTTTACATGTAGCGCAGTGACCAGGCTTTTTCTTATTGTCACCGCTCGTGCATCTTGTTACTTCATGTAGCCGCCACGCGCGGCCCATGCTGCATTTAGATCAATGCGTATATATAATTCCATTTACTTCTTAGTTGTTGATGAAAATGTCAGCATATGGTGTAATATGCACTAATAGACTGTTTCCCGTTGTACAATATGGATATAGTTCCATCAATTAAGAATCGAACATACGCACCAACACGGTGCAAAATGCCTCAGTCGCCAAGAAGTAACCCCCATCACTACTTACCTTATACAGGCGTACAGAGATTCAGTCCTTTACTACTTTTTTTATTTGCCGGTTGGGCATTTTTCCATGTGATATTGAATACTAAAGCCACTCGTGATTTCTGACCATTGGTTGGCGATAGGGATGGTGTGAACCTCAGAAAGTCTCAGGTTCGTGTGTACGCAAACCTTTTTGAAAACTTTTGTGTCAACGCAAACGTGAACCTCATGACGTCACGTCACGTCATATTGCTAATTCCAACCCTACATTTCAATGAAGGTATAGCCTATATTAATGTACACGATGCCTATAGCGACGACTCGGGCCTCATAATGCCACAATGCTGAAGTACATATTGCGGTTTTAAACGTCGCCAAACGTATCAACTGGGGCAATCAGATGATATAATGATCCGGTAAAATCAATATCTTCCGTCGCTTTGACAGCAATTTCGACGAGGACTTGCAAGGGAATATAAGCTTACGCCTTAACGGTCTAGGCCAGACCGGACAATGTATTCGGCGCCTGAGTATTGCTACGTTGATTTTGAGCAGAGTGTAAAACGGGTTTCAATACTTACTTACTTACTTACCATTATTATCCCATTACGAAGTTATGCAGCAGTAGCCAACACCCCAATCGCACGGATTTGGTTTTTATGATACAATAAACAGATGAAATCAAGATTGACCACGTAGGCCTACGCCAGCTAGATATTTTACATTAGACAACAATATCCATTTCATTGATTGGTTGAATAAGCATCATTCGCTGACTACCTACATGTAGTGTATTTCGCTCTTGATGCTGTGTGATTGCGGGTCAAACTCATAGCAGAGAGTCACCAGATATTCGAGCAAAGTTTTTGTAACATAACAAGTAAAATTTCGGAGATTGCCAAGGTGCATGCTCGTTTAGTGTTGATTTATTATATGCGGACAGCGCCATGAATATAGTTGACCAAAGCTGAAATGCAATAAATTTAAACCAAAGACGTTATAATGAAGCGAAAATTGTAATACATGAATATGGTTCACAGTGCAGAACCTACCAAGGTTCGTTTGTGAACGTGAACCTCTAAATTTCTTACGTTCACAGACAGAACGGGAACGTGAAACCCATGATCACACCATGCCTAGTTAGCGAGTGAGGGGCTGTAATCCAAACGCGTCAGCAACGATTTTAAATTGTTATCTTAAATTGGTATTGCGATCTGTGGGAATGCAGGTTATTGTGCACGCACATCGAATCGACTATTCGGATTACATATTGCAGATGTAGTCGGTTTTTACTCTCGCAGGCAAAAATGATGCCAAAAATTAAGTCTGAAAATTTGGCTCATTCCCAAAATAACACCGCCTGTCAATAACTGGGAGATGGTGTCCCGTTTTCCAATAGAGATACAGATTCATCAATGAATAGACAGGGTGGCAAACGCACTCATATATATACGTACTACATACATAAATCATACTGGTATACATTCAGTCCTTTCCTAGTTTTTCATTGCCAGGTGGATAATTTTCTTATTATATTGATTATTAAAGTCCCTATAGTGAAGGCTGCGTTCCAAACGTGTCAGCAACCCTTTTGAATTGTTATCATAAGTATTGTAACCTGTGTGAATGCGGGTAATTTTGCACGCATAGTGAATCGACTATTGAGAAAAATCTAAATTGCGCACTAAAAATCCGGAGTGATGACCTTTTTTTTAGTCGTTGCGTACTGTTGTCCAAGGGTCTGCGCTGTAAGTTGTTGAGTGTGCGCAAAGTCGTCAAATATTAGAGGGAACATTGTAGTTATTTGGTCATTATATGGAAAATATTGCCAGCTGGTACACAGCAAAATAATCTGGTATTTCACGTCCAGGACTATTTGTACAGAAGCAAAACACCGAACATTGAAATAGCGCTTATAAAGTAATCATCATATTCAGTGAATGACTGTTGGCAGAACTAATCCGTAATCGACAATGGGATACGGAAAAACTCATCACCACTGCTGATGAGCAACATAAAATTACTAAACTATTGATCTCTTCGAAGCGATTAACGTTACACAGCATCAGGGTCGAAACAGCACTTCGTCGGTACCCCCAAAAAAAATAAAAATAAAAAAATATAAAAGACGCTGGTCTTGGCCCCTTTCATAGGGTGTTGGACAAAACGTCTGAGGGGCACTGCCCCCCAGCTTCCCCTTTAGAATGTCCGTTATTTTCACTATTACTACTTAATAATTGAACATATGGTTGGTCGTTCGGCATCCCCCTGTCTGTTCATTACATCGCATTGTGTGTCTTGTATATGGAATTGTACCTTGTGTATGTGTCTTGGGAAAATGAAAATATAATCTGTCGACTGATTGATTGTTTGACATGTTGCTATTTTTTACTTTCTGTCTGCTGTATAGTTAATAAAATATTGAAATCGACCAAACGTACTAAACTAAAAGACCCACACGATCTCAATTTGGCATTTTTACTGGTAAGGAACTTTTCTCTGGAGGATGGTATTTGTCTTGTGCTGTGCAGATTGCCAGGACTTAAAAATTCGGCGCCATCTGTTAAGGCAACTATGGACAAATATAAATTTATATATATATATATCGAAGTTTTCGGTCAACATTAGGTCATTGCTTCTTGACCAGGGTTTACCCGCTGCCGATCTTTTTGGCACACTTCTCAGGGTCCCATGTTTACCTAAGCTTCATGTCTTGGCACACCGTGATGCAATAATGGCCGATGCCGGAATGCCTATATATATATATATATAAATCATGCATAGTTTTTCTTGGGGTAAGAGTACCCAAAAATCAATACACTTAGCAGCATTAAATCGGCATAAATTGGCATAAATTTTCAAAAAATACTATATAAGTCGAGTTCATTAACGAATTAGTTTGTAGCCCTCTGCGAGCTCGGGCTTCCCCCAATTGGGGGGTTTGGGGTGTGGCAGTTACGGCCCTGCACAACAAACAGTCCAATTATTAGTCACACGGCATCGTGGCTCAAGCCCTAAACGCTGCAGTTGGCAAGCCTAAGCTTTTTTCTCGCCTGACACATAAACCTTGAAATTGTCACAGTGAATGTGTACTATGTGAATTTGCTCGCGTACCCCAGTTTGATGATCACTGACCTATAGATGATGTAAAGAACAGGCATGTACACAGTGAATGAAAAGCATCAAAAGATAACATAAAAGCAAGCGATGGAAAGGAAGTGGCATGTGTAGGAACCCTAATATCCCCCACCCGTAACCCTAATATCCCACACCCACAACACCAATCCCAACGCGAAACACAATTATTTTAACGTTTATAAATTTTGACATGTTGATGGGAAGCAGATAATAGTGTCACGGTGAGCGCTGGTGGGCTGTTGATCGTAAAACGAAGAAGCGTCAATTATTTTGTGTTCTGCTTGCCAGGTCTCAATAACAAAGTACTGTAATTGAAATTGCAATTGGGCAAAAAAAATTTCAAATTACAATTACACAAAATGAAAATGCTTCAATTACAATTACAATTACAATTACACGAAAAAATGTATATAATTACATTCAGCACAATTACAAATTCCAATTTCTCCAACTCTGGTGGACACTGCATGTTTTTTGACTTCCGTTTCATAAGAAAGACCAAACTGAACCGATTTTCATGTATAATTTGAGTCTGTTAATATGAATTCATGGTGATGCCAAAATTGTCAAAATTGAAATCTGAAAAATGTCGAAAATAAGCTATTTTATTATTTTTGACTAATGCCAAAAATATCACGGCCTGCCTATATACTCAAGTATCATAAGAGTATATAAATACTTCGGTTTTGAACCCCTGCGATCAATAAAGCCCAAATTCGTGAGTAGGGTATATCAAAATCCAATATTTCACTGATTTTCACCATATCGTAGGTTGCAAATCTGGTAATCGGCGCCTTCTGGCGCTACCATTCCATGTATGAAAAAATCAAGTAGCCTACATCAATTCTTATGGAGGTATCTTGGTTCTATATTTGTGTAGGCTACCTGCTTCATAATGCCCCAAAATAGCCTATATCACACGTAAACACAACCCCCTACACCCCTGCATTATATCTTCGTAACGATTTCTGTATTTGACTCGTTCTCTCCAATTAGATTGGCTGTCAAAGAATAATATGGCAACAGACAGGGTTGATGATCTGATTAGCATCGTAAGGTATGGTGAAAATCTGGTAGTAAACAGCGTACACACACAGATTGTACAATGTAGGCCCACATCCACGTATCTACAGCAAGAGGAACGCCTGGTTGGTTGTCTGTCGAGGAGTCTGCAATTTCGGAATTCCTCTTCTGCAATATACAAATACACATACAGATTGTACAATGTAGGCCCACATCCACGTATCTACAGCAAGAGGAACGCCTGGTTGGTTGTCTGTCGAGGAGTCTGCAATTTCGGAATTCCTCTTCTGCAATATACAAATACACATAAATGACCAGACCACGAAATAACAATCATTGACGCCATTGCTATATACGCACTCACGCACCATTCACGTTGGGAATCCTTGAACGCTCAACGCGATGCTGCGCTGAAGGTCTTGGGTTAGTAGCCCTCAAGCAAAAATATGGAATAATTGCAGATATATTCAGTTGATTTCAATTAGAATTACTTTTAACCTGAGGGTATTGTGGATTTACTATGCATGGGGTGTTTATCATCAAGAACCGTATATCAGGTCGAGACGTTCGTTTCTAATTCAAAGGTTGAGTACATTCGCGTATGACTTCAGGTTGTCGTATGAAACTGTATAATATTTGTAAAGATGCTGAGCCGGGACATACCGACAGACCGACCGATGACTCAGTTGCTTCACTGAAATTTAATAGGAAATAACTATACGAACAGTCAAGGCAAGGTTGCCATTAGTTTTGCAGCGAGTTTATATACTTCTCGAACGCGTTAGCCGTGGAATGCGCTGCCAGGGCCGTAACAGCACTTCGTCAGCAACCCCAAAAAAACGTTGGTCTTGGGCCCTCCATAGGGTTATAGGCCGAACTTATGGGGGGCTTCGCCCCCAGACCCCCCTCCGGTGATACCCTGTTTACCGCTATTTATCTTTTCGTTGGGAGCTTGTTTGCTGAATCAGCTTTTGTGGCCTAAGCGCGCGAAGCGCAGAAAATTTCTGGAATTCATGATTGAATCGGTCAGTATGATCGGGAATTGCATATATATCGTTATCAATTTTTATCTTCTCTCTGCTCACGTAATCAGATTTGCCGGTAGAGCTGAGTGAGGTGTGTTTGAAAAGGTAGGACCACGCAACAATAATCAAACATCTTCGGGTGTATAGTCCTACCCGTTGGCAGGATCGAAACAGTACCTCATCAGGCCCTCAAAAACGTGGATCTTGGGCTCCCATAGGGTGATAAAACGACCCCCCCCCATCACGTTGTTCGCGTTTGTCACGAAATCAACTGAACTCGCGAAGCGCGAAAATTTTCGATAATTTATGATAAAATCGGTCAATCAGATCGGCGATTGCATATATATTATGCTATCAATTTAATGTCCTCTCTACTCACGTAATTAGATTTACCGGTAGAGCTGAGTGAAGTATCTCGAAAACTTGAGGGCCCGTAAATAATAATTAAACATATTCGGGCGGGCGGACCCGTTGATATGACTTCGTTACATGATGTTATTTCGTGACTTCCAGTCTGCTATATCAAAAAATATAGAATCGCCCAAACGTAGGCTTCTAAGCTAAGAGACGCACGCGATTTCAAATCGGTATTTCTTCACTGGCATAAAATTTTTCCCAGCGGGATGGTATTTGTCTTGTGAGGTTCATATTGCAAAGACAGGAACATTCGGCGCCAGTCATTTGGGCGCCTATGGACAATTAAACCTATGTGTATTTTGTATATATAACGAAGTCTTCCGTCAGCATGAGGGCATAGACCTTTTCGGTCAAGATTTTCTCGCTGCCGATCGTTCTGGCACACTTCTTGGAGTCGCATGTTATATGGCCTAAAACTTGATTGTTTTTCTTGGTGGGCCGTGGCGCGGTAATGGCCCAATAGCCAATAATGAAGATAAACGGCCACTTGAATTCGCACGAGGCGCGAAAAAATTTTGAAAAAATTGCATAAATTTTCAAAAAATACTCTATGATTCATGCTAATTCACGAAATAATTTAGGGCCCCCTTCGAGCTCGACCCCCCCAATCGGGGGTTTGGGGTGCGGCAGTTACGGTGCTGTGCGCTGCGCAAGTTATAGAATTGCACAATTTACCGTGCAGCGTGTGGGTGTGGCTGGCTGAATCAATGATATATCATTGGCTGAATGAATACTGTCGAGTGTCGTGCGGTCCAATGAGGCAGGTGAGGCAGTGCCTCACCTGTCGTCTGGCTGAGTAAGTGAAAATCGTGAAAACCCGCGATGTTTTACATCGATATTCATAAATAAGTAAATTTGAACACTTTATCACCCAACATCATCAATTTGCATAAATATTATTCAAGAATACAGCGCGAACGAAGAGGTGAGGCACGGGCGGGTCGTGCCTCACCTGCGACAGTGTAATGCGCTATCGATTTCTGAATCCAACAGTCTTGTAGGAATCAT
The DNA here is from genome assembly GCF_051294905.1 of Botryllus schlosseri. Classification (NCBI taxonomy): domain Eukaryota; kingdom Metazoa; phylum Chordata; class Ascidiacea; order Stolidobranchia; family Styelidae; genus Botryllus; species Botryllus schlosseri. Next base: position 16,111,414 of record NC_137245.1, on the reverse strand, counting down.
AATGTAGCTGTTGGGTATTTTCCATCCATAGCTATACGTTAAATTGTGGTATGCGATAGCTACTTGCATAGGCTGCATTGTCGTTGTTTGTGTCCTTTATGCTGTGTGCAATACATATAACCCCTAATTGTGGTATGTGATTGCTATACTTACATAGCCTGCGTTGTCGTTGTTCGTGGTCAGTGGTGCCACTCCTAGTGTTTTTACACTAGATCTAGTCTGGTGTATTTTGACTTGACCTAGTGTCCTAGTGCATTTTATTTCGAAATTTGGCAAATCTAGTGTTTTCTTACTGAAAAAAAATTGTAACTGAGGATGCTATTTCATGTGCTTCGAATAAATAATTTATGCCGGTACTTGAAGAGATAGTAATTATTATCCGTCTAAACTTGCCCATTTAGCACAATAGCGACCAGTCCTACATGTATTGCAGGATATGGAATTGCAACGGCTATCAGTGTGCAAAGAAAATGCTCTTTATACCCGCTGCTATTGTTACGTTCGTGCGTGTTCGTGTGTGTGCGTGGATGTATGTGGGGGGAGCGGGCGTTCCTCACCAGCCATTCCTCACCAGCCATGAACCTCACCGCACGTCATTGATACTATGAAATGTCATAAAGTACTGGGACTGGCCTCTCGCCTCTGTATATGCATCTCTACTCTCGGCAACCTCAAGTCAGATCACCGTCATATCAGTGTGGCTTGTCTTCATGGTAACATTTTCCATCGGATAAAGTCACATTCAAGTCTCGATGGTTACGCCATTATCTGATATTCTGAGACTAACCATTCAATATGTGGTCGCAATCCGCAAATACTAAACTGGTTGAATGCAGTCATTGGTCGTCGTCTTTCCTGTATGGGCATATTGGCTGACGGGCGAGGGGCGATCACTCGTGGTGAAAATGAATGTCTGACGAAACATGGAATGGATGACAGTACCAGCACTAGTACCGTTTTGAGATCCAAGGAAAGCCATATCGTATGTCGTACAGATATTTCTGCAAATCGGCAGCCACCGCGTGACAACTGTACCATTGCTTTAGATAGCATCATTTTTTCAGATTTATTCGTTATCCACGTCTAAATTCTTAATTTTGTGTGATGACGGACATAGCGCAATCTCCTCGCAAAACGAATCCCCGCTCGTCGAAACTTACGCTAAATAACGTTGCGAATCCTGGCGATCCGGCGAGACCAGGTGAGCCACTACTGCATATCTAAATTGGATGAGATGTCTAGAAGAGGTCCCACAATTACTTTGTAATTCAAGATAAAATAAATATATTTGGGGCAGATTTATTACACTTGAAAGACTTCTTCTCGTTTCGCGTTACTTAGCGTCACGGATTTCTTGATATTTAATATCTTGTGCGAGCATAGGTGATCAGTCTCGAAGTAGTTCTACTTTTCGAATTACGCTGAAAAGTGCTGTTTTGGTCCTGCATGTAGGATCCACCTGTTTTAATAGTTCTCTAATGTCAACGACGAAGGGGAAATGTAACTGCTAGATTGTTTCAGCTAATTTTACTTGGTCTTATTAATTTATGTATTCTCCATTAGAAATACAATCGGTTGCCCAGCCTTATATTAATGTTTGATAAATTGAGCATTGCATACATATCGAAAATGTGCAGAGACTGACTTGTACCTGTTCGGGGCCCTCGAAAAGCCGCTGGGTCGGAACTCAGAGCCGACAAATGGCCTTCAACGGTATGATATCGTCCAGGGATCATGGACGTCGCTGGACAATTCCTTCCCAGGGGATAGAAGGTGACCACATACAACAGGGACGTACAATAGGGCTATGACTAGAAAATAAAATTGCCTGTAGCAGGAAATAATGGAATTTTGGTATAAATTATTAAAATTAAAATCATTTTGTTCAAATCAAAAAAAATGTCCCGTACAACTTCAATTTTTGACACTGGTCCAAATACAGAAAAAAATTACCTATCAATGGTATTCTTTGGTACAAATTGGATCTTCAAATATATGTCCTTTTGCACTTTTGGTAAAGTATATCCATGAATTTGGCTCCCTTTTCTGTTTTATGTTGGTGCCAGGGACAACTACAACGGACATTATCCGACTTCCAATGGGGTTCTAAGGCACTTCATCGCTGCAGGGAATTCGAGCGCAAAAATAGCAGCAAATAATCTTTGGTATACCGATATCTCACACCGTGACCAATAACCTCAATACATTCAGTCGATATTCAAAAGAAGTTGGATATAGATAAGCACATTTTCTTAGCTCAGGGCATTTATTTGAACATCTTCAAGTCATCATTATACTTGAACATGAAATAATCTAGAAAGGCTGCATATGAACACTTGTAGACTGTAAGCCAGGATTGTAACCAAGTCACATGGTTCCGAGTCACGAGCAATGTTCCCTCTAATTTTTCACGAGTCTGCGCAAACAGGACAACTCACTGCGCATGCCTTTGGACAACAGTGCGCAACCAGGCCCCCCATAGCGTGATAAAACAAACCCCCCCCCCGGAATCTCCGCTTTTTTCCGGTACTTATCATCTGCATTGGGTGCCCGTTTAGTGGTTGTGTCTGCTAAGTGCGCGAGGCGCGAACAATTTATATACTTCATGATTGAATGGGTCAATTTGATCGGGAAATGCATATGTATTGCTATTAATTGTTATCCTCTCTCTGCTCATATAATCAGATTTACCGGTAGAGCTGATCGAGTGGGGTGTTTGGGAATAGATAGACAGGCTAAATAATAATAAAGCATCTTTGGGCGTACCCGTTGGTATCATTACTTCGTTACATAATGCTATTTCGTGACCATCTGCTATGTCAAAAGATATTGAAATCGCCCAAACGTATTAAACTAAAAGACGTACACGATTTCAAATTGGTCTTTCTCTACTGGATATAATGTTCTCTCGATATGGCATTTGTCTTGTTGTAGGACTCGGATCGCCAGGACAGGAACATTCGGCGCCAGCCATTTAGGGCCTATGGACAATTGAACATATATGTATATTAGGGCTGTTCAAAAATAACCTTTTTTCCTGAATCTTGCTGATTACTTGATTAAATCGTCAGGTTGCCTTAAAAACCGACGCACACCAAATTTGAATTCATTCCAACCAATATTCGCGGATTTCGTAGAGTTTGAAAATTTTGAATTTGCCTAAAAGTGCAAAATAAAATTGTTTTCAAATTTTCCTTCCAACCTTATGAAATTGTTGCGCTGTCTTCAAAAATGATGGAAAACAAATTTGACTCAATTCCAAGCTGCAGAAGCGGAGTTATTCAAGCTTTTTGATGATAATTCTGGGATGATCCACCAATCAAGGATAATCCCAGAATTATCAAAGAAAAACTGAAATACCAATTTCATGGGGTTGGCAGAAATATTTGATAAAAATTTCTTTTTGCTTTCTTAGGCAAATTCAAAATTTTCAAACTCTATGAAATCCGCGAATATTGGTTGGAATGAATTCAAATTTGGTGTGCGTCGTTTTTTAAGGCGACCTAACGATTTAATCATGTAATCAGCAAGATTCAGGAAAAAAGGTTATTTTTGAACAGCCCTAATGTATATATATCGAAGTTTTCATTCAGCACAGGGGCAGTCCTTATCGGCCAAGGTTTTCTCGCTGCTGATCGTTCTGGTGCACTTCTCCGAGTCGCATGTTACATAGCCTATAACTTCATAAGTCTTGGCGCGTCGTAGTGCGGTAATGGCCGACGCCGAAGAGCCCGTTTCTATAAATCATGTGTATTATTGTTGGGAAAGGGTACCCAATAATCAAGATATCTGACAATATTTATTGAGAAATTAAAAATAAATACACCATGATTTATGTTAACTCACGAAATAATTTTCGGCCCCCTTCAAAGCGAGGCCACTCCAATTGGGGGGTTTGGGGTGCGGCAGTTACGGTCCTGAGTCAATCTTACGCAATATTCATGCCACGCGGAGAAGACTATTCGTTAGTTTCTCGCAGATTAACTTCGAGCTAGCCCAGTGTTTCTCAACCCCGAGTCCGCGGACTCATTTGAGTCCGCGGAAGGTCATGGGTGAGTCCGCGAGCACAGAAATTTTAAGTAACTTAATCGGCACACACGTTGACAGATTGTCAACCTGGTATTTCCTCGTGTTTTTCAATGGAAAGACGCCAGTCTCATTGGGAATTTATTATTTTAGGTAATTTTATATCGATAAAACCTAATTTAGGGGTCTACGGACTTAATTTTAGATTGAGAAGTCAAAAATCCACGGAAATGGCAAAACTAACATAAATTGCAGAGTATTTTTTTGGAAATTTCTGCAACTTTTTTAAAAAAAAATTCGCGTCACGCGCGATTTATTGGTGTCGACTTTCTTGATTATTGGGTACCCTTCCCCTAAGAAAAAAGACCCATGAGTGATATCATTTTCCGAAACGCCTCACTCAGCTCTACCGGTAAATCTGATTACACGAGCAGAGACATGATAAAAAGTTTACATCAATATATATGCAATTATCGCGCTTCGCGCGGTTCATTCGAAACAAGCCGGCTAACTAAACAGTACAAATATTTCGCTGAGAAGTAGCGGTAAAAGGTTTCGGAAGCGGGGGGTTTGGGGGCGAAGCACCCCAGAAGTTAGATTTATAACCCTGTGGGGGCCCAAGACCAACATTTTTTTTGGGGGGGGGGGGCTGACGATGTGGTATTACGGTCCTGCTCGTAGGAACCTTGCATCCGTTTCCGGCGCGATATACGCTGAGTATTGTTGATTGATTAATGCGACTTGTTTTCTTGCAGACGTTATTTGGATATTGATAAGTCGTAGGGACATGTGCTAATCACAGTAACAATCTATAGATGTCTATTATAAGTAGAACTCGAGATATGGACTGCATTACTGAACAGTTGCTTGAATTACAAGCCGATAGATGTGGAAAGACATGTTTACAAAAGCTTCCTTGACACAATTTTTGCCAAATGTGCAGTCGATGGAGCATAGTCTTTCAGATATTTGCTAGCAAGCTGCAACAGCTCTTTTGCTATTTCCGGCCACATTGCCTACCTGTGTGATTCTGGCTTTCAACTCTGACGGTGAACAAAGGAAGTAGGCTATAGCAATAGACTTCAACCGTACGGTGACATCAGATGTAGGCCTACATTGACAACCATAATTCCGGAATTCGATAAACTTGTCAAGCAAGATCAAGGACAAGGCTCTTATTAAGTGTGGGTGGAGTGAAAAACAGTGCTTGCCTGTTTTGTTGATACGGTATTACACTCTCTTGGATAGATAATAAAAAACCTCCTTTTCGTTAATATAAAGCTTGAGTCCGCGGATATATACGCGAGCTTGAGAATAGTCCGCGGCTCAAAAAGGTTGAGAACCACTGAGCTAGCCCATTGTTATTTATAACTTTGTTAAACCATGTTATTTCGCCATTCCCAGAAAATAATGTGCTATTGAAATGATATCAGTATCGCTCACGCGTACGAGACCATACTAAAAAAAATCTCTTTCGTGAGGCGCGCGTGATTGCAAATTCTCATTTCTTCACGGAGCGCAATATTTAACTTTGCGGGCCGCACTTGTACCTCAGTTTCAGACTTCAGTGATAACACTATTTCCCTCTGGCAATGTTCCATCCAATTTTTCACGAGTCTGCGCGCCTGCGTGGTCCATTGGACAACAGTGCGCAACGACTAAAAAAAACATCACTTCGGATATTTTGTGCGCAGCTTAGATTTTCTGTGCGCAGAGACCGTTTCAGCACTGCGCATTTGCGCACGTGCGCAGTTTAGAGGGAACACTGGTCACGAGTCAATCTTGCTTTTGTGGTTTTGACTCGAGTCAAGTCGAGTCATTTTCAATTCATCACCGAGTCGAGTCCGAATCCAAGTCATCGTTTAAAGGGTCAAGTCCGAGTCATAGTGTTATGACTCGAGTCCGAGTCCAAGTCACAGTATTGAAGTCATGTTCAACTTATGTTTCAATCCTGCTTGGGTGATATCGAATTCCTTGCTTTCCAAACATGCTTATTTTGTCCCTATCAGAGTCTTGGTGCATGTTTCTTTAGGCAGATAACGGACAGTTCCTGGCCTCATTTACCGATGCTACAGATAGACGAGCCAGGCCGCCAATATCATACCTTGACTAATCTTAGAAATTTAAATCAAATATCTGTCTTGTCAGTCTGATACATCACAAATACAAGCATTCAGTTTTTATTACAAGCACATCGACGACAGCTCACAAATAGCTTATAGAGAACCAACGAATTCACGACTACATACTGTCTGATACAGAACCAACGAATTCACGTCTAGATACCAGTTGATAGAGAATCAACAGATGCATGTTTATGTAGAGGTACAGTTTTCTTTCACATTATCAGGTGGTTGACTAATATAAGGCCAACTTTCCTGCTCAGCTCCCGAAATAGCCGCCGGAGCGTTACTTCACTGCTGATTTACTGTATTTTAGTCGAATTTGCCCTGCATTTCACAAATATTCTCAAAAAAAGGATAAAATCTCAAAGGAGGCTACTTCTTAAAATTGTTAGATTGCCTAAAATAACTTAAATTTGCCTCAATTCCAACCAGTAGAAAGCAATCCTATGAGATAAAATTTTGGATTAATTACAAATAAGAGACTTTCGAATTTTACCGGCTACCTCATGACATTATTAGATTGTGTAAACATATGATCCATAGCAAATTTGGCTCAATTCCAACTACAAGAAGCGAAGTTATTAGAGTGGAATATTTTGGATATGAAAAAATAGTCGGCTTACTACTAGTATGTAATTATTATACATGAAAGAATTTCTCACTAAAAATACTCCATTTATTTTCAAATACAAAATTTTCTCCTCATGTCATTGATTCTACTTTTTAAAATTAAGCCAGATTCAGTGTTCTTTATATGCAACATAACAATTTTATCAAGCAGCCAACCAGTAGAATAAAAAGAAGTTATTTTTGAACAGCCCTATTGTACAAACATTACACAACATTAGACATTCATTATTACTCACGTGCACAATGCATATACCTAACAAAACGTCAAATGGACGGAGGGTATTGTCTGTTTTCACAGACAGCAGATCAAATCCATGAGTTACACTTCAAAAATACTAAAGTGGAAAGGAGATCCTCAGATATGTTAAAGCGGCATGGCCTTAGAATAAATCCACATCTACTGAATACATGCTCCACTGGTGCACTAGATGCAGGAATTGACAAGCATTTTTGAACCACACTGAAGAGCATTGGATACTCATTCTTTCTAGCCGTCCAAAAATGGAAAGAATCATCGCCTTCAAATCTGCACATAAGCTTCTCAGTCTCTTCTTACCCAGCAAACACAAAACCGTAAAAGGATCATCCGGGATCATCTCGATTAGGTTCTGATTTTCTAAGTGTCGAGGGAATGTCTAAAATACGTAGTAGGATGGTCTTGTGGTTATATTCAATCAGAATAAATTCATACTCGGTGTTGTTCCATCTCATGCATTAGGCTTCGTTATATCCGGTAGTTAACCTAATAATGCAAATCTTCTATCTCTCGAGGGTACGACTAAAATACGTAGAAAGGATGACTTTGTCGGTACATTCAATCACGATGAATTCTATCCGGTTTTGTTCGATCTCATGCGGTAGCTTCGTTCTATCTATTAGAAAACAATGTTCTCCCTTCGTTTTATTGCGTGAGGATGTCACCGGTGTTGTACATTCGTGTTGTTGCTCTAAGGTCGAATAGTTTTGTTTTCTTCTGATATATATGATCTTCATTATATATATATTCGCTCTTTCGGTAATCTCGCATGTTCAACGAGTATGGCTAATAGTTTTATTCAGAGAATAACTAAATAAGTGATATGTTGTACGTTTAGGAATATGATTATCGATGCGTGACTTCTAGAATATTTCGGCGATTCAAATTTTACGTCATCGCGCCATACAAAGATTTGACGCGCAACAGGTCGCAGCCAGGCATAGTTCGCTCTTTCTGTATGGTAAATGCCGTAAATATATAGGAATTGTGACTGACTGAGGTAGCGGGTTAAAGGTATATATGCAGTAGCATATAGCTTATGGGGTATTTCGAATTGCCTGCAGTATATGACGCCTAGAGCTGTTTGACTTTCTGCAAAACAGGTGTAGACAACTATAGAAAAGTTTCAGCTTTTCCAGGTTAGAATTAGAGCTAAACCGTTTTTTCCGAATTAGATTACAATTATATTGCTGGCATTTCGCTCTAATTTAGTGAAATTAGACCACTATAATTCGCTTTAAGCATCTGAATTACCGGTACCTATACCTACGGTATATCATAATATTTATGCTTGAATTTTCTAGGTATATAAGTCATATAGATACATTCCTGTAGAACACTGATTCATGATTTTATAAAAGTTGGTGCCAGAATGGACATTTTCAACTTGATGTTGATTAATGGAGCAAAATTTGATATTTGAGTGCAATTATACCTCGAATCCAGTGACAAGATTATTAATCGTTGAAACCAAACGCAGCTTGTTTATGTTGGCCCAGAGAATTTGGCTAGCCAGACCATATTGATAGAATATGGTCACAGTAAGATAATATTTTGGGCTATTTTACATGAACTTTCCAACATTTGATTTGATATGTCCACTAAAACAGTTGTTATTCTGCTTTCGAATAAGACCTAAATTGCTGGTTTCAATGGTAACTGTGTTTGTCAAAGGCTGCAAAGGTAATTTCTTTTCCATGTCAGATGTTTATTTGTTTGTTTGTGGTGTTCATGGTGGTGGTTCGACTACACTGGTCATTTTACACCAGGCCGGTTCTTCTTATTATTATTCCGTATCTGCCCGATTACCAGTGAACTCGGCACTTAGTGAATTCGGCCGCACAAACTCGGCACTTGGTGAATTCGGCCGTGGTAGATCTCGTAGCGGTACCGGTCACCATGATTGGTTACTGGAATGTTTGCCGGTGAACTTGGCACTTTGAGTGGTTGTCAATGTTGTACGGTGGTCAGGGCATGCGTAGATCACACAGTCACGGCGTGATTAGATATCAGATTGCGTAATTGCGGGAAATAACGCGACGCTCTTCACTTGGTGAACTCGGCCCTTGGAGGAATTGGCACTAGAACACATTCGCATTAGAAATGCATTTAATATGAATGAACAGTATCAAAAAGGAAATTTGAACGTGTCGTGGCTCGTGGTAGATCTCGTAATCTTGGGATCCTTCAACCGTGTTATCGAGACACCCTAATCCCAGAGTGGAATCGTCTCTCCAAAGGCAAAAAATAATTTATTTTGACGTGATCATGCGAAACATTTGTTGATGAGGAACACTGGCTTGTCGTGATCGATAAACGAAGAAGCGCCGCTTGATGTTCCACAGTTTTGATCTCACATACAACGCCAAGATCCATCTTCTCAAAACTTACACGACACAGGCCCGTGACTCACGCCATCGATTCCAAGCAGACCGCGCGTGGTCGGTATATGAGCGCTGTGTTATTTCCCGTGGCTACGCAATCCGTGATCTAATCACGCCGTGACTGCGCGATCTACGGATGCCCTGACCTCCTTACAAGATTGACGAATCACTTGATAATACTATTATTAGTTTGATAATTCATATTAATAGCTGTAAATACACTTCATTTCAAAATTTCCCGAGGGCCGAATTCACCAAGTGGCGAGTTTGTGCGACCGAATTCACCAAGTGCCGAGTGCATCGGCAACCATCTGCCCACTTATAGCACGGCCCACTCCTAGGCTTTTTAAGACATGGCTATGCGAATCAGATAGCGAGGAGGAGCCTAGATAAACGGCCAACACTTCGGTAGGAATTATGGAGTCGACGTGTCACGCTCGAACCCGCAATTCATTGGTGTTTAGCTATAATGGAACGTACCACTACGTTTCCTCGCCATACCTTGTAAAATGAGACCGTAGCATTTGGCATTTCGTGTGGCAATTGACTTTTGTGTGGAAAATTGTGTTCGTTTTAGAACTTATCCGAAACTTTTATTCCGCCATAGATTGTATATGATAAAACGATATCGGAATTGATCCTAGAAGAATTCCAAAGCAACTCACCACAAAGGAGGATTTAAAGAGGATTGATGGCAAATTGAATGAAAGCAAAAGCCTTTGCAAGAGATGTGGTATGTTGAATCTGTTTTGTTATTTTTAAATAGGCCTACTTTGTTGGGCCGATAGCAGACAGTATATATAAACGTAAGATGTGGAAGCTATCAAGGTGTTTTTAGAAATTCAGTCAGTCAAAGTGGACGATCGTATTTCTTGGATTATATTTAGGCTTATTTTAGCATCTTTGAGATGCAACTCTAAACGTGGACGTTCATGAACAGTAGGGCTCTTCAAAAATGACTTTTTTTCTCAAATCGTACTGGCTACTTGATAAAATTGTTAGGTTACCTAATTTAAGCCTACAAACAAAATTTGGTTCAATTCCAGCCAGTATCCGCTTTGCTACAAGAGAAGAAAGTTCCTATTTATTATATAAAAATGAATAATAAAAAATTTGAAGATTTTCTGTTAACCCCATGAAAGTGTTAAGCTGTCTATAGAAACGATGCTCACCAAATTTGGTTCAATTCCAACCAGTGGAAGCGGAGTTATTGCTGTCGAAAAATTTGGATTTTAATAAAATAGTACTTACGGTGAGCACAACTTTAATAAGTAAACAAAGAATCGGTCACCGTAAATCAGGGCCGGCCAACCCGTGGCCCGGGAGAAGGTTTTGAGTGACCCGCGAGGCAATTTCCGAAATTTCTAATATCATCAAAAATTGATTGCAATTGAACATGCAAGGCCAACCAAAAATTTGATTGGTCTGGCCGCAACATTTGAGATGTGATGACTAAAATATCAGTTCCGGCGCATTGACAGATCGATCAGCCATTCACATATTGGTATATCTTCGTACACTACAATAAAGCAGAATAATTAGCGATAGATTTATCAAAGGTAAAAATTTTCTACAAGCTTGGCGCAACATGTTGTCACTCGATTTCTTGTTTTTAATATTGTTGCCCTTTTGTGAAAATGGAAGAACTCCTACTGTATCAGATTAAGTCAAACTATATTCACGATTACGAGACAAATTGTCGTTCAACATATGCGACATTGAGTTTGCGCTCGCAGTAAGACCGTCGACTATGAAACCTAGGCACGAAATGATTGACGCATGCTGCTCGCATCTTTCGATATCGATATGTCCATGTGCCGAATAGCCCAGTCCTCGCAAACTTAGCCCAGCGAAATACAACAAGCCCGCAATATAGTCAAGTGACAATATTATTGACCTATGAATTTCAAGAAATTTTCGCGCCTTGCGCGGCTTGTGGCCCGCGCAATAATTCGTCAATCGAATGTGGCCCGTTGACTGAAAAGGTTGGCCAGCCCTGCCGTAAATACTATTTTATTCAAATCCGAATTTTTCGACGGCAATATCTCCGCTTCCACTGGTTGGAATTGAACCAAATTTGGTGAGCATCGTTTCTATAGACAGCCTAACACTTTCATGGGGTGAACAGAAAATTTTCAAATTTTTATTACCTATTTATTTTTATATAATAAATAGAAACTTTCTTCTCCTGTAGCAAAGCGGTTACTGGCTGGAATTGAACCAAATTTTGTGTTTAGGCTTAAATTAGGTAACCTAACAATTTTATCAAGTAGCCCAGTGGTTCTCAACCTTTTTGTCTTCGCGGACCCCTTTTGAACCGTCACGGACCCCGCGGACCCCCTCAAGTTTTAGTTCAAATTTAGCCCAATTGTCTTGCCTCTGGCATCTGTCATTTGCATATATCAACTATAGGCTTGTGATAAACAGCCACATAATGACCGTTCCTGACAATAAAATCATACTATATGTACAAATTGGCCGGAATTTTATTATTCCGAAGTGTATTCTGCAGCTGCATTTCTTAAATTATGTGGTCGTGTCTTGAAAATTCACGCATTTCGATGTGATATGAACAAGTTCCGAAAATCCATTTCCAAAATGGTAAAGGTGGAGGCGAATGTAACATTGCCACCTGACTCTTCCGACGACACCTTCGTGTGTCATCGAAACATATTATTTGACACCCAAATTGAGAAATAGATTTCAATGAAATTATCACGTCCAGACTAGTCGTTTCTGTCTGCAGCTCATCTTCAAGATATTCTGGAATATATAGTGGTTATATGCAGCACCGTAACTGCCGCACCCCAAACCCCCCAATTGGGGGGGGCCCGAGCTCTATGGGGGGCCCAAAATTATTTCGTGAATTAGCATAAATCATAGAGTATTTTTTGAAAATTTATGCAATTTTTTCAAAATTTTTTCGCGCCGCGCGCGAATTCACGTAGCCATTTATCTTTCTTATTGGGTATTGGGCCATTACCGCGCCACGAACCACCAAGACATACAATCAAGTTATAGGCCATATAACATGCGACTCCAAGAAGTGTGCCAGAACGATTGGCAGCGAGGAAAGCTTGGCCGAAAAGGTCTATGCCCTTATGCAGATCAAAGACTTCGCTATATATACAAAATACATATAGGTTTAATTGTCCATAGGTGCCTAAATGACTGGCGCCGAATTTTCCTGTCTTTGCAATCTGAACCTCACAAGACAAATACCATCCCGCTGGGAAAAATTTTATGCCAGTGAAGAAATACCAATTTGAAATCGTGTGCTTCTCTTAGTTTAGAAGCCTACGTTTGGGCGGTTCTATATTTTCTGATATAGCAGACTGGAAGTCACGAAATAACACCATGTAACGAAGTCATATCAACGGTTCCGCCCGTCCGAAGATGTTTAATCATTATTTACGGGCCCTCCCGTTTTCAAGACACTTCACTCAGCTCTACCGGTAAATCTAATTACGTGAGTAGAGAAGACAATAAATTGATAGCATATTATATATGCAGTCGCCGATCTGATTGACCGATTTTATCATAAATTATCGAAAATTTTCGCGCTTCGCGCTGGCTCACAATACAGTACGGGTAATTTCGTGACAAACGCGAACAACGTGATGGGGGGGAATGTTTTATCACCCTATGGGAGCCCAAGACTCACGTTTTTTGGGGCCTGACGAGGTGCTGTTTTGTTCCTGCCAACGGGTATACGCCCGAAGATGTTTAATTATAATTGAGTGGTCCTACCTTTTCAAACACACCTCACTCAGCTCTACCGGCAAATCTGATTACGTGAGCAGAGAGAAGATAAAAATTGATAACAATGTATGCAATTCCCGATCATACTGACCGATGAAATCATGAATACTAGAAATTTTGCGCGCTTCGCGCGCTTAGGCGACTAAAGCTGATTCACTAAAGAAACTCCCAATGAAAATGATGAATAGTGGCAAACAGTGTATCGCCGGAGGGGGGTCTGGGGGGCGAAGCCCCCCAGACGTTCGGTCTATAACACTATGGGGGGCCCAAGACCAAAGTTTTGGGGGGGGCTGACGAAGTGCTGTTACGGCCCTGGTTATATGTGTAAAATACCTGAGTTAATCACACACGATTCAGCAACTGCTGGAGAGACTTTATCAAGTTTCCTACCGCCGAAGCTGCTGGATACAAAAGAGCAAGTGAAACCACGACGCAATTATTATACAACTGATATAAAGGGCAGTATTGCAGAGCAGGACTGCCACATATGTAGGCTATAACATAGGAGAAAATGGATTCCATGATGTGGATTTAACCCCTTTTTAGTAAAAAATAATTTTCACCAAACCTAAACAAAACATATCTAAACTACAATATGCTTGTATAAGTAGGCCTATGCTATTGGTAATAAAAGTTAGTTTGCATGGTCGGATAATTCATATCATATAGTGTCATTCTATTGATGTGACTCCTGAAGCCTTAGTAGTTTTGAAGCGAAACTGTCTCGTCATTTCCCTAATTTTAAAAAAGTTACAAATTGGTAATAAGTCATTTTGGAAATTTAGAGGCCTCGCGGACCCACTGGCGTAGCAGCATGCGGTGCCGCCCCTGGCTCTCGATTAAAATGCCGCCCCCCTAAGTAGACCGCAGCAAATTTCGACATAGATTCCAGTTCAAGCAATCTTATCGATAAAAATAATTACAAATAATACGCCGCGTTTCAGCGTCACCTTCTCAACGTTAATAAGGCCACAAATAATCAGGATAAGAAATAGCGAACGAATGTATTGTGCACATAGGGGAGGCGAGTGGCGCAGTGTGTAAATCAACTGCGCTGCGGCACCAATGGTGGTTAGTCCGAACCCATGTTCAAGCTAGTTTCTATGTGTCGGAGGTTTATCTGGGCTCTTCATCGCTGATTCCGCTGTACTAACAGTGTCTTGAAAAGACCCAGAAACGCAGTAAGCCACGCTGCACAAAGTCAGCATGCGAGACCAGAAGTTGAATGCATGGGAGAGTGAAATGAAGAGTGAATAGTGAAATGAAAGTGAACGATCGCGAAGCGCTTGAAGAAAGACGCAAATATCTACGATACTTAAAAAGACAATGACACTGAACTGTATAATTTCCATGTCGTGATGCACAAGGCCTAACAAGCGTCATTGAAGTGCCTTGAATTCATATTAATAATAATATTGTGCAAATATAAAATCAATAGCCACCTTAAAACATAACATTTCGGACTTTCGCCGAAACAAAATCAGCGATAATATCTTCAAATTCAAGTTTTTGAACGTAGTCTCTTTCTATAGACAGACTGGATAGAGCTGATAGGCGATCATCATTCATGGCAGAACGTAAATACGACCTAATCAGTTTGAGCTTTGAGAAGCTCCTCTCACAGCTCGCATTTGAAACACCAATGGTCAGATAAAGTTACAGACACGAGCATAAATACGGTGTCGGTTCAAGTAGCTTTGCATTAACTAACCACTGTAAAACATCAAACGCTGTTGCACTATACGATCAAACATGGTTTCACTGCTCCGCACCAGCGTCTTAAATCTGTCAATTTCCGCAGCCTACTCCATAAAGTCCACATCGTCGTCATGAGTGCTTTTAAAAGCGCTGGTGAATAAATTGGGACTTTCGCTTTGCAGCAGCGCTTGGGGATTAAAAATCCAAAATTATCATTTAAGTGGTGAATGCCGGTCAACCTAGTTTCAGCTTCAAGTTTAAATCTGCTTCTGTATTTCTGCTTGCCTTGCTTCCTTCTTCTTTCTAAAGAAAGCTCCACTCTCTTGACACGTTTTATTTTCGAGTCTTAATTAACACTTGTATAAATTTAAGCGCAATCTGACAATTATTACCATCTTAAGCAATTCCTAGGACTGGTTTACCTTCACAGCTATCTCGGTCTGCTGTACCAAATCGTAACCCAGAGTAGAGATCACTAACCAACGAATAGATGCGCAACTTAGTTCTCACACTTGAATACGCAGACAAGCCTACTGCTGAGCCAGCTAAAAGCAGCATTATTTGTCTTGGTCATCCTATAGTTGGCAAGGCCCTCCGAGCGTTCAAATTTAACAATACTGATCTTAAAAGATATTGGTGCCCTGATTCCGGAAATACAATTTACATGCTAGTCGGAAAATCGGCGTAGTTCCGAATAATCGCTCGATATAATTTCCATTATCATGGTCAATTGGTCATTGTGTTGCGATTGTCAGGAACAACCGGCCGTGACGGCTATTTCGGAGTGGTTCCATTGCCATGTTAACTTATTAATTTGTGTTTTCGAAATCAGCGCAACACTAGCTTTCGATTGAGACCAGTTTGATTAAATTTAACTCGCGGGACGCCAGCTATAGGACTACCAATTACGCTGCTTTTAGCCGGCTGGTGCAGCCTCATTTTGCCGCCCCCTTCGAGCCTGCCGCCCCTGGCGCAGAGCCAGAACCGCCAGGTGGTGGCTGCTACGCCAGTGCGGCGGACCCCCGGTTAAGAACCACTAGCGTGGATATTTCATTTCAGACGACCATTCTGTTTATGTAAGTCCTGAAGGTTTAGCAGTTACGAAGCCAATCTGCCTCATGAACTTCGTAGCTTAAAAAATTAGGTAATCAATCATGTTGCAAACTTAAAGGCTTCGCGGACCCCCTGAAAATGCTTCACGGACCCCCAGGGGTCCGCGGACCCCCGGTTGAGAACCACTGAAGTAGCCAGAACGATTTGAGAAAAAAAGTCATATTTTAAGAGTCCTAATGTCCATGTCAGAGAAACGTTTTAGGGTAGGCCTACTCATATGTCTCGCAGCGTTCTCTACATAATTGTCAATTGCGATACAAACTGTTTGCTTGTATTGGTGAAGCCATCCAACTTCGAATTGTAAAATGTTGGGAGTCTTGATATCAAATTTTTGAAAGGTGCACTTTGAGAAGATTTCGGAATCTGTCAAATTATACAAAAATTTAGCAAATTCTTTGACATATTTCATCTATTTGGGACTCGATCAACGTAAAAGAATTGGTAATCATTTTATACAATATATTGTATTTGTAGTTGAAGTATAGTAATAATTCTTATGGTTACCGCACTTGTAACGATTCACGGCCATAACTGGAATAATTAGAATGATGTAACTTTCAAATTGTCATGCATTTTGCAACAACATTGTTCTCAATTTTCAAGGTGCTGACCATTCGAGGAAGAATCACCCACCGGGAATTCACGATCCGTAAACGCGGCCGACTGTTTCTCTCCTCAAGCGGAAGCGACAGAGAAGAGGAACGAAGAGAAAAAACAAGCAGAAATAGCAAGAGTGTGACAAGTCGCGTCCGTTCGCTTTAATGCGTATTTCCATCCGCGAAGTAGTAGGTGGGAAAACTAATGGGCGTTTGGTTAGCGCTTATATAAGGTTGACTCCAGCGCTGTATTTGCTAAATGTTGCTGTGAAATAGGGGTGGTGTCATTTGGTATCAATATTGACTATTGAAAGACCATTTGTTAGTGGTCATGGATTTGTTCGGCCAGTATGCAGTAATTTCTGATGGTCACTTCCCGGGCTTCTGTTCTCTAACCCCTCATGATTGTTATTCTGCTTCTAGTAAGACTGTCGATTCTAATGTTTTATCGTATCATTTGTCGGAGGTTTCGCTCGCTTTATTTACAACGTTTTGCTCTCTGCTAGGTCAATTACTTTCCTGGCTGTGTATCACTACAGCCTAAGAAACTGCACTAATTCTCATTTTAATGTCTTGCTGGTTATCTTACTGTCAATTCTAATAATTTGTTAATGTCTATACCAGTGCAGCCAGCCAGCCACTCAAATGTTTTGTTCTCTGTACACAATATTGTTAGGTCTTCAGCTTTCCAGACAGAGTATCATTCCACTTTCTAGACTTAAGTATATATCTCTCCAACTAGCTGCCAAATAACTGATTCATTTCGATTGTTGAATTGATCATTTTGGACAGAATGTGAAGAAATTTTAGTCAAGAATTCTTTTTGTGTTAGTGGCTGTTTTCAAAGATTGCTGAAATAGTCATCGTTGATCTTGATAATCAAGTAGAAGTGGCGATTGAAATCAGTTCTCTAGTCAAGAATTCTTTTTGTGTTAGTGGCTGTTTTCAAAGATTCCTGAAGTAGTCATCGTTGATCTTGATACACAAGTAGAAGTGGCGATTGAAGTCAGTTCTCTAGTCAAGAATTCTTTTTGTGTTAGTGGCTGTTTTCAAAGATTCCTGAAGTAGTCATCGTTGATCTTGATACACAAGTAGAAGTGGCGATTGAAGTCAGTTCTCTAGTCAAGAATTCTTTTTGTGTTAGTGGCTGTTTTCAAAGAGTGCTGAAGTAGTCATCGTTGATCTTGATAATCAAGTAGAAGTGACGATTGAAGTCAGTTCTCTAGTCATATAATATTAAAAAATATAATAATAAAACTTGAAAACTTGAGTGGAAATAGTTCAGAATCGAATCCATTTTAGTAAGTATGGGCGAAAAAAATGTAGGAGTCATTCGTTAGTCTCTACCTCTGCCATTTTCGCAGTACGAATGTCTTAGCTATTAATCATCATTTTCATTTTATTTCTGCAGGGTATTGAAAAGAAAAGGCCGCATGCTGGTTATTTAACTGGCTCATCAGAAGATGAAACCTGATGATAAGGACCGTTTTCACTTTCTTTCTAAAGACATTCGTTCGTTTGTTCGTTTTATTTTTTACAATGGTATTATTGCCAATTTGTTTGAAATTAAATTATCACAAATGTGATTAATATGTAGTAAATAATGTGGTGTGTGTACGCAGCCGTGATCAGGTTAAGCCCATAGTGGTAGAAAACAGGTTATTATATCAGGATCTTCTTCTTCTAACGTAGGATCTACATTCTACTCATCATGTTTAAAGGCTGTAGCATCTGCATAATATTTACATTATTGAAGGACATGGAAAAGACGTTGAATTGAGTCGACACAAAATCCCCCTTTCTACGACCTGCCGAGATCTAATATCTACTATATCGGCTCGGCTTTTCTACATCTTTGGTCTGTACTGTGTTTGCTGGGTAAGTACTTGACCATCTGAGTCATTGGCTCTAATTGAACTTTTCTTCGATTGTTTGCTTGTATATTTGAAAACTCTTGAGTAGGCTACTTTGATTGCGGAGGATCTATTACCTCTTCATCACTGGATGATTTTGTACAATGCATTGCTACTATGTAGTATGTACCATTGTCTGTTGTTTTTACGGCGGCATATCTGATATCAGACGAGTGCAACGAAAGCAGTGGTGCAAATAGCGATGTCGGCAGAATTCGTCAGATGCGTTGATCCAACCATTACGATTCGCGAATTTCTTCATCTTCAAGTCATATAAAATCAGCCGAGTCAATGACTTGGGTCGAGTCATGCGTGATGACTCAAGTACAAGTCGAGTCAATCCAAATATTGACTCGGGTCGAGTCGAGTCATTTTCCCATTTAAAGAAAATGACTCGAGTCAAGTCGAGTCACTAAAAAATCGTGACTCGAGTCATTACAGCCCTGCTGTAAGCTATATGAAATGTATCAATATTCTCAGTCTAGCGGTCATAGATTATAGTTTTCTGACTTCTTACCGCGATGTTGTGACGTCACGAAAATTGCCGATAGATTTTCAGCTCCAATGGCCGATACCGATGATTCTTTCAAAGTGTGATATCGTCTCGATATTATCGGCTCGGCGATAATCGGTCGGGCTCTAGTATATTCCATCTTCAGACATCTGGTTAAAATACCAGGCTTCATGACACGAATTTGCGATGAATAAGCATTATATCTATAGAGTTACTCTACATCTGGGGATTTGGAAGTACGCAACCATGGCCCTCGAGTTCCATCTCGCACTGCGTAGAGATGGAAGTTTATGCCATTTGATTAGTGGTAATCTACTATCTTCTTCGAAAGAGCGGCATGCTATTCAAAGCTCATAGATGAACTTAAAATCATCCCTACATCCTCGGTTTTCCAATATTTTCACCTTAAATTCTGGCTTGGTGGACTGTGCCGAGTTTGCGTAGTGTTTTACCACATCATCTCCAAATCTGTAGCTGAGTGTCGGATTTGTTGAAGACGTTGGATTGAAGAACTCTGATATATGCTTCAAGAATCAATAATATGAAGTTGACAGCCTATTTATGTTGTGGTATATGAAAACTCTAGCTCATCATTTCATTTTGCAATTCCGCGGTCAACAGATGGTGTGTCACATATGATATGACATTTTCAAATTTTCCTATACATCATATTACTCTATTCGGTTTTCTATTTTATTCGCTGAAAATATCTTGAGTTCTTCTACTTCGCCTTTTCGAACACCCAGTTTGATTTTTGTCAGACAAAATGAAATCATGCGATATATACAGTCCACATCTTAAATCGAAATTAATAATTATTTACTAATTGATTATTTAATTTTGGCTATAAACAAGAACAGTTTAGGATTGATTCTAGCTGGGCAATCACAATTTAACAAAATACTATTTCAAATCTTCGCAATTGGAATTGTGTCGGTTAAATTCAATCAGTCGCTATATATCTTTATATAGTCTGCATCTACAAAAGAAAGCCTATCCTTCATACAGTGAAAACTGGAAAATTTTG
Source organism: Botryllus schlosseri (assembly GCF_051294905.1). Taxonomy (NCBI): domain Eukaryota; kingdom Metazoa; phylum Chordata; class Ascidiacea; order Stolidobranchia; family Styelidae; genus Botryllus; species Botryllus schlosseri. The sequence continues at coordinate 16,091,369 of NC_137245.1, read as the reverse complement.
GTGCGGGAGGTTTTGTTTGAACAGTCTTAACTTTTGTGAATGTTGAAATCAGGACACAAAAGTTAATCATTTATGACTACAGGACACACAAAATTTTGATTTTTCTTCAAGTCATAACCCTAGCGTACGGCCTTGGAACCGGGTTGTGTATATAGAGGTGGTGCGGTCATGGTCGGATTAGAAATTACGGTATGTCAACACTATACATCAAGTGAAATTACGCCGTATCTTGTATAGGGTGCAAATCTGGTAAACTCCAATTTCTTTCACACCTTTGCCAATGACTGAAGCGTATCAATAGCATTAATTCATATGGATCTATCTATAACCTAGTAGTGGAGTGGGGTCTATCATCGTGTACGCCCAAGAAGGCGCAATAGTCTTGGTATATATGTCCAAAAGGATTGTTATATTTGACTCGTTTTCACCCACTGCAATGAGTGTTATAGCGAAATTTAGTATTGGAAAGAGAATGTGGCAGAAATCTGGTAAATAGGCCTACACCTATTTTCAGCCCGTTTGTTTACAGTGTACATAGTATAGCATCAGCAACCTCAGAAATACGTTCAGTTTGCAGAACGGGTTTTGCGGTCACCACATTTCGGCACAAAATCTGGGTTTTAGGCGGTCGCGTTCAAGATGAAACAAGGCCGATCGTGAATGACGTCTATGCCTACGACCCTACGTCGAATAACTGGAGCGACGAAGTTAGCATGATTCAAGACAGGGCGGATTTCTGTGCTGTCGCCGTCGGCGAAAAAATATATGCAATTGGCGGTAGAAGGAACTACGGTACCGGAGGTAGTCAATAACGAAAAGCTTCTACTTTTTCGTATTACTCAATTAGGATGTTATACTTCCACCCATGAAGATGAAGTGGGCGTATTTTTAGGCTAACTGCACTTTTACGTGAGATTTTGACGCCAAGATACTTGGCTGTTATGCATTGTGATTTATCGAGTCGAACGGTATGTAAGAGTGCGGGGCATATCGCCAAATTCCCTAGTCCACTTCAAATCCTGTTTCTTTAAAATCTAATCCGGCTACGATTCGACTCCGGCCGTATCAAAAAACACATGAAGCCGGCTCCGACCAAAAGAAATCCATATATTGAAAGAAGCATATGTCGAAAAGCTCATGGTTGCATATCTGCTCCCACCACCTTCCAATCTATGTTCGTTTATAAATTTGCGCTTATTATCCAGGGAAACAGAGTGTCGAGGAATATGGAGGCTATGGAGGGTACCCTTGCGCAAGAATGAGGCATGGCAGATCGTCGTTTGCGGCTTGTGTGGTTGGAACACAGATATATGTTGCTGGAGGCGTTAAAAATGAAAGCGGCGATTGTTATGTACCCAACATGGAGTTATACGATACTGCGAACAGGAGTTGGACAACCGTACTGGAGCAATTTCGCCGTAAATCGTTTGGACTGGTATATGCAAACGAAAAGATTTATGCTGTCGGAGGCGATGTGGATCATTCAGTGGTACGGAAGGACTTGATTGCTGGCACGGGCTGGTCTAGTCCCGTAACCACTCTACAAAATCAATTTTCGGCGCTTGCTGTGTTTACTCTGAACGCAGAAATTTACGTAGTTGGAAAGACGCATGCAAACAATGCGGGTTTTCAAAAGTTCCGTCTTTGTGACAGTGAATGGTATGACCTGCCTTTCCCATCGAGTTCTTGGGATGGCGAGGTAAGAGTTGCTCTTATACCATACCAAACCAGCCCTGCCTAAATGAAGAGAAAGAAGACGAAGATCAGCAAGTTGACAAGTAAATCTTATTGTTGCCATGTTTTCGTCTATGCCTTCCACGGGTTCATTTTGTCTGCCTTAACTTGACGTCGTTGTGAACACATATTTATGCAAACCCGTGAATCGTTATCTATATATGCGAGTTGATGTTAATAGAATAGTTAAAGTCAGCACTGTTATTCATGCAAGCTGTCACTATTTCTGATATGATGATATGATATAATATAATAATATAACAACATAGAACACTATAACCGACAGCTGAACAAAAGAGAATAGAACAGACCAGGTAACGATAAGGAGGCAATGTGGCGTGTACAGGAAGACTAGTAAGATTAAACTAATATATAAATATCCTAAGTAAATATATAAATATCCTAAGTAAATACCAGCCTATCTTGTCGAGCTTCTTTCATCCGCGCGATAACTCGAATTGCACGAGTCCATATTATAGGTCTATTTTCCTTTACTCCCTGGGTAGCAATTCGAACTGCGCTTTATCTACGTCAAACATATAGGCTACTTAATCGGTCGACAGCAATGAATTATGAGATCACAGGGCGTCTCACGTATATCTGCGTAGATGTTGTGACTCGCTCTATTGGGATTTCATCACAGCCCGAAAGTGATTTCCGCTTCCGATGATAAATCATTAATAGAAATATCCCTACAGGCAATTGAACATATCGGACCGCGTCATTGATGGTTCTCCATATATTCATCAGATGCGGTATTTATTTTGACCCCCACTCATGAATCTCAGCGGATTTATATAATAGATGATATATACGACGGCCTTCATTGCATACACTTCATTCTATACATAAGTTTCTTATGTTGATGTAGCATTGTTATGTATATTCTACGACGAGATGAGTTTCTAAGAAAATGATAATTTGAGGTGAGCTTGAAGGCAATAACCATTACCAAATGTTACGAAAGAATTATAAAACCAATCCATTCTTTCACGTCCTATGTTCATGCACTAAAGGGCGAGATCACACGCATCATAATTTGCCAGTCATCTGCACCGGTCTCTGCAGAGGTAGCAGTAATGATAAATAGAACGTTTCAACTTCTCAAAAAACTGCAAACCCACGTACCGTCGTCCTTACATCAAATTAACATACTCGTTTGTCGCTGTTACTTTATTTCCAACACGATAACATCATTCGACAATAGTGGTATTAAATCGTCCTCTGGCTTGCAACACGCATTCGTAATATAAAATCATGCCGATAAGTCAGCTGTGAACCCGCTGTATAGCAGGGGTGCCCAAACCGCTGCTCCCGAGCAGGGCTTGATACTGTAACACTTTATATGGATATTGGATATGTCTCTGTGAAGTATAACTCAGAAAGTAGCTGTCCAATATTAGGTTCGTAAGCTGTCTGATACTTAACTCGAGAGGCTGTCCTGGTGTTGCTGTCGTGAAGTTCTTCGTACAAATATAATGTTCATACACAGTTTATTCAACGTATTCAAGTAGGTTGCATGAAGTCTCATCTCGAGTCAACTAAACATGCGCTTATATAGACTCGTGATCTTTGCAATCGGAAGTCTTATTCGTTTCCTAATATGGCGTGGAAAACACAATGTTGGATATTATCATATGGTCCCGCAAGCAGATGTATCACATATGTCTCATAGCTGTATCAGCGGTATAAATTGCAACACTCTGCAATAGTTGACAGCGGTTGTCTCTGATCGAATGAAAGCCAGATCGAATGAGATCTGCTTGTGGTTAGCAGGTTCATGAAGGTTTTTGGAGGTTGTCGGTTATCATATACTCCTGCAATACAGAGATTAGACACTCAAATCAGAATCGATAGTTAATTATAATGATTCGAGTCGAAGAGTGAGAATTTTCGAAGAGAGAAATTAGACGGACTTAGCCACTTGAGAATTATTAATCAAGGATAATTGTAGTTTCGGTAGGTCAACTATTTTTCTCAGCAACGCTGTAAAGCTCGCGTCATGCGAAAACTGTAGTACAAAACTTCACACGATCGTGAAGTATCTGTGAAGTCCTGATCAACGAACAGTAAGGTCGTAACGTCCGGTGAAATAGGTATGGTTGAAATAAACATCAACTAGTCTCTATAAAGCGATAGACCAGTGGTTCTCAACCGCCGGACCGGTGCCGGTCCGCGACGACTTTACTGCCAGTCCGCCAGGTATATTACAATTTTATACCCTAATTTCAAGATGCAAAATGTGGAAGGCTAGTCCACTGAAAAGATAAATACAACATCAAATTTTAAACTGATTCAGATCTTCCTGAGGTAACATTAGGTCTGTAAACATGTTCAATTTGACTTGAAGTTCTAGCCGTGTCATTTGACGGAAGTTCTAGCCGTGTCATAGCCTTGTGCAAATTCTGATCTTATTGTTTCTGAACATGGAAAACGGGAAATGCGTGAACTCATGCTGTTAGATTATCTCAACTGCCACATCCCGCTGGGTGAAAATGATCAGTCGGTTGAACAACTGCAACTCGTTAACCTTATGACATTTTCTTAGCGATTACTGGGCTTTCACCCTTGACATGACAACCATAGTCGACGTCACTGATTTTCCATCCAGGTTGATCTACATGGCCAATGACCATCCTAACATCAGCTGCTCCCTCAACATTTCGACTACGTCATCACCCATACGTGTGAATCCAAATGAGAAATACACGAGCAACACCTTTTCTCTATCGCTGACGAATGGCTTTATTTCCTCAAAACATTTTAGGACAAGTTCAATGGCCCTTGCATCTCACTTCATCTGTGTCTTGGCCGGGTCTCTGCGAACGGGTAGGCTACATGTCTGCCGACGTCCTCCTCCATTCGCCGGTTGACATCTGACAGATGACTGAGAGTGAGCACCCAACATCTGCGGCCAGAAAAGCTGTTGCTCATTCTTCCTCTGCTCGATTCACCAGTGGTTCCCGTGGGCCGACAGATGTTTTAATGTAGTGGTTCTCAAATTGGGGGAAGGGAGGCGTGAAAGCATCTGAAGGGAAGCGAGAAGCCACCTGAGAGAAATGATTTTTCTTGAACTAGGAATGAGCTTAATTTGTGCTGAAACTTCCAAGTTTCAACAATGGCAATAATCCTAATTAGGCCTATATTTCGATTTGAAATTCCGCCGTACCATCTACACACTGATGCTAGATTTTGAGTGATAGGCCTACCGAACCTTGCACTAATAAAATGAATCGTCCCCGAATGAAGTGTAACTGGTAAATGCGTTGAAGCCGCCATTGGTTTTTGATTTAGGTTATGGTCAGGTCCGTTTGAGCTAAGCTCAAGTGGGGTAATAGAAGTGGTTAGGCACCAACATCGCTAAAATGTCTATGTGATACATGCTATCATCGCACATGGTTATGTTTAATAAAGTATTCAACTGGAATTCCATATTTGAGAGTGTCTCAACAGCCATAATACCTCGCATGCCACCAAACAATGCATTGGGATTGCAAACATTGAGGTTGCTCTTTTTAATATTTTTCGATATGACGATAAGGCGGGGAGCGACATGTCTCACTGTCATCAAGGGGCGTGTCGAACTACTGATGATGGCCCGTAGGTGATGGCCTGCTGGTATGAAGCATGTTGGTAACAGTGCAGGACAGATTCCCATTGTTGTCTGGTCTGCGAGTCAACCGGTTCTGATACAGACCTTGGGCATATCTACCATGTAGTGGTAGGCTACTCCACCCAAAGTGCAGGTGTTCTTCCTCTTTTTGCGAATCGATTGAACGTTTTTTCAAACCTTCGCTCAAATAATCCCACTCCTGGTCTCGCTCGCATTTCCCCATAAGCCATCTTTTCCAAGAAGGACTTCATGTCACCACGCCCATCCTCACATGATATGTTGATAGATAGCTGCATCGATGAGGAAGTGAGCGCGGATTGCCTTGTCAAAACTCGAGTCGAGTCAATTTTGGTATTGAGTCGACTTGTACTCCAGTCATTGTGCATGACTCGAACTAAGTCATATGACTCGAGACTAGGACGGCCAAGACAGACGTTTCTATGACTTCGAAGAATAGTAAAGTTACCACATATTTGGTATTTCTTCTATCAGCCCTGATACTTGAAAATAGGGCAAGAAGATGTTAGGATTGAGGGAAAATACTATATTATGAATGCGAGCCCTTCTATATCACCCGAGCAGAGTTGGACAAAGTGTGTTGAACCGAATTGAATTGAAAACTGAACAGTAAACATAATGACTTGGACTCGAACTCGAGTCAAATCAAATCACAATGACTCTGACTCGTCTCTCTACTAGCTGACTTGGACTCGGACTTGACTCGGTAGTGGATGAAAAATGACTCGACTTGACACGAGTCAAAACTATAAAAGTGAGATTGACTTGTGACTCGTAACCTTGTGACTTAATTACAATACAACCCTAGTCTACTTTAATATATAGATATAGCCTTTAGCCGGGACGGAAGATCGGCGAATGTCACTATAGCGACCCCAGCGCGCTATGTGCATTGCGCACTGTGCACTCTTTAGGAGTGGAGAAGATGCTTTTGAGGTCATCAAGGTGTCCTTCAATAACTGGAAGGATCAGAAATTATGTAGAAACAGCTATGATCCATGCAGTAACAATCGACAATGAACTCACACAAGGCTGTGCAGCGTTCATAGTCGCTTTTTTAATTCGGTACATTTGCGTACATCTTACAGAATGGAATGATACAGAAAATACCGTCTTAGCGTTTGCTGCATGGCTTAGAACTGTATTTGAGGAATTAGTGTACTGATTTTAAGCCTATAAATGTGTGTTTTACCCTGTAATACAGTATACAGAATTTGTTGAATCGCTCGGTATCGAATTACTGAACGGTATACTTCTGACGGTATAACTATGCCATTAGTGCCATAGATTTCCCATAAAACAGTCTGTAGTAAAATGTAATTTTTATCAATCAATTGAGAATCATGAAAAACCAATAATAAACCCATCCTTAGTTACTTATAGGCGATATAGCTTTTTTTAATTTTTTGATTTTTTTTTTTCAAATTTGTCAATTTTAACGGCTTTTTTTCTGGGTTTCCCATAAGAGTTGAACTTCAACATTTTAACACATGTTATAAGAGACCTTGCAAGACATATTGGTGAAGAAATTGTTTGGTAACAATATAGTTCACAGATTTGTGAAATATTCCATAAAATGCCCTTACTATAGCCAGTTGATTGACTTGTGATGAGTTGTTTGGAATTCACTTTACAAAACTCAGCAGTAATACCTATCAATCGCACATCCGATGTCAAGATTACGCAAACCATTACCCCGGCCGCACCGGGAATTTATTACGTGGATCCAGGGCATGGTATGGTATGGTATGGTATGGTATGGTATGGTATGGAAGTATGGTATGGTATGGATCGATATTTTGGTATGGAATATGGAACAATGCAAGTATGGTATGGAATGGAAGATTTCAATCTATGGTATGGAACGACATTTCCATACTTCCATACTTTGGTGTTTTATACATTTTATCGTGATCTGTGCAAGCTTCATGAAGCGTAGCTATGTTGTTCGTTGTTCACGGAATACGATCGCTTTTGTTATGTGTGAACGTGAACTATTGAACGCTGTGTATGAACAAATACACGCCTGTGCAACGGTTTTAGGAGCACTTGGAATGACATGATTTTGTGATGTAATAATGACAACAGTAATGTTGATCCGATATTCTCTCGAGTCTAGACTAGGGCCGAGCAAAATCGAGTACCCGAGTGATTCGATTCGGAATCACGTATTACTCTTCGAGTCGAGTCGAGTATTCGAGTATCACTCATTATGGCGTCACAACAGAATGCACTATGTCAAAGTTCAAATATGTACCTTTTATGCCACCACAAAGCAGGCAATGCCTTTAATCCGTCACATTAAAGATACTTTGGTATTTTTTCGACCGTACCGATTTCATTGAACTTCTTGACAATGTTGCGGGATGATCATGACTTCGGAAATGTGTTATTTCCAGTAACGTTCGTAGCTTTGTACTATGTCTCGTATGCCACGACAAGGCCAATCATGGTTTCAAGGCTTCTTTAGTGGAAAATATTATCCAAACTATACTTCTCGTTACAAGTAAACTAGCTTTCAGCTGCGAGGAGCGTATGATTTCAGTACTCGAAAAAATCGTCTTTTACTACTCGACTCGAATCATTGAAATTAATACTCGATTCAGATTCAAGTACTCGAATCATTGTGCCCAGCCCTAGTCTAGACCAGACATGGGGTAATCGCTATTAGTAATCGTAATCGATTACGACGATTACAGCATTTTCGAGTAATCGTAATCGCAATCGATTACATTCGAAAAAAATCCGAAGTAATCGTAATCGTAATCGACTACTTCCCATATCTAATCGATTTCTTTGTGAAATAACGATTACTTTTTAGTTGTACAAGGACTATGACATAAACTGAACATTCGTGAACAAGGAAGATGTATTATACCAGGTTCATGATAGCACAAACGTCTGATTTTTAAATGCCATTGCTCATTATTACGTCAGAAGTAGCCTATTAGCGTTGCTAGTCATTGCGTAAGAAGTATCCATAGTAAATAGATATTCGATGTAGGCCTACGTCACGTACATTCGTGTGATTGTAAGAACACCCGCCGTGCTGTATATCATGTTATCAACGCGTTTCACACGCCAGTACCCCGCAGCAGGATAATTAATCACCACTCTACCTAGTAACTTGTGTATTGATGTTCGGGTATGCAAAGGCAGTTTGACCGTTGCTGCTTGGCGAGCAGTAGGCCAATATGTATTACGTACGTACGTACACAGGACAGAAATTTGAAATTTTGTACGCGTCAAATAAAACATTACGGTTTCCACACCGATGCAATAAAAATCAATAGTTGCTGATATATATCACAACCGAGCCGTTTTTGCAGTTTCTCGTAGCGGCAGCTTACAGTACATTATCTGTATTAAGTTGAAGGCAGAATTTTATGTTCTTTTCATCTTATTCTCATATGACTCTACTTGAAACATGCGCTAATCGTTATTTCATAATTCTTTACTCAACATTGGGATCTGCCGACATATCCATGAGCTTATATATCATGTTAGCGTGGATTGTAGCTAGAATCAGGACCAAAACAGCTATTCGACCCCCAGTCTAAACGTTAGTCTTTGGCCCCCATAGGGTGGTAATTTCAAGTTGAAGACTGAATTTCGTCAATGAGATTGATAATCGCATTCCATTATTATTAATTTTTAATCCTCTCTCTCTCTGCCCCCGATGGTCAGATTTACCTGTAGAGCTGGGGGCACGTAATTCATAATTATACCGTATTATGTTATCTTGTCATAATTACTTTAGTGTGGGTTGGTAATTCGAGACTTCCGGCATGGTATATAATCAAAAGATATTGTTGTAGCCTATCCCTAACGTAGCAGACTAAAAGAAAAACTTTCGTGAGACGCACACACAAATTGTCATGTCTTTAATGCTCTGTTGGTGTCCGGGTGGCATTTGCATTGTGGGCTCGGATTGGAAGGACCGGACTATTAGTCACGCCCACCCAGCGCGGCTATTGACAATGGACATGGACACATACCCTAAGTTTCGGCCAAGGTCTTTCGTCTTTAGTAGCACACTTCGTGAAGTCGCGTGTTGGTCGAAATTGCATATGCCTTTTGGTGTGTCGTGGCACGGTATTGACTGGAACCTAAATGCCCATTGCTATAAATTAGGGTTGCATTTAAAACAAAAATAAATTTAAAGCGATCATGTTTGCAACAAGGCCCTTGTTTAAAACATGTTTTTTATTCTTTCTGTTGTTATTGTTCTTTAAGCCTTGACGTCACGAATGTGAATTGACATTGACAATGGAAAATATAGGCTAAATATAGCTCCTTTGACGAAATATCTGTACTATAACTATTGAACCGACTATTTTGAGGGGTTCCAACCATCCCATATCGATATATGTCGGCCAAATCGGGTGGTAATTGTGGAATTATGGCATAATTATACAGCTTAAAAAACACTACTTCGTTTTTTTAAAGCCTTTGTTTAAAACACTGTTCAAAACATGTTTTAAACAATGTGTTTTAAACAACCATTTGTTTTAAATGCAAGCCTATTATAAATTATGTAGGCCTATGCTTTTTTTGTTGAGGGGGAGACGTATGCATTCCAAAATCAAGCTTATCCATAAAGAGAATTTTCAAGTTAATTAAATCTCTTGAGAATACTCTATAATTTATGTTGGTTTACGAAATACTCTTGAGTCCCCTCCAAGCTCGCTCCCCACCCTATTGGGAAATCTGGGGTGCGGCAGTCATGGACCTGGCAAGAATGCAACTCGTTGGGTGCGATAAATCGTCCTCTATAAATATGGGCAATGGGTACATTATGACGTAACAAGCAAATGACGCATCTTTTTTAAAGGAAGTTTGTTATCTCATCAGGCCTTTTCAGCGCAATCCATATATTGTCTTCCAATATAACTTCTAGAATGCAAAATAAATGTAATCGTGAGTAATCGTGATTACTTTTCCAATGTAATCGTAATCGTAATCGACTACTTCCTGATTTTGCTGTAATCGTAATCGTAATCGTAATCGCGTCATTCGGAAGTAATCGTAATCGCAATCGATTACATTCATGAAGTAATCACCCCATGTCTGGTCTAGACACGACGTCTCTGAGCATAGTCTATCATGTGACACAATAATTGGTAATGTAGGCTACTCGAACTACCTCATTCCTTGCGTGACGACTGCTTACAAGCAATCATGATGCAACGAACTAAATGCTCAATGTGATTGATAATTACATTTCTTCCGAAACATTGTCCGCACATCTATACTATTTACATACCGAGATATCTTATTGGTCATATTTCAAATGATCTCGCATTAGGATTATAGATCAGGGAGGGGGGTGGGTATAGTTTGGAATTCTCGCCACGCTAACCCCAACCAAGTACTGTACTAATTATCAAGCAGATCGCTGCAGTATTGATCGCCTACAGCTGGGATATTTTATGGGTGCGCCTGCCCTATTTTATAAATTATTTTGCAAGTATTTACTTCAAACTTGCATGTGCCTCATGCCAATGTACCGGAAATGAGATAATATCCTTATGGAACAGAGGCGGGCAACTTCTCCAGTCGGCGCGCCGGAAATAGGAAAATTAGTTTAGCGGGCCGGATTGCTGAATGGATAAATTATTCGCCCATGTATACAAGGAATAAATCGTATTTAATGAATGTATTTTATCGACAGCAATGTCACTTCAAAGCCATTTCTCGCCGATAATGACTATACAATGTTGATTTGAGAATAGCATTGTCATACAGGCGCCGCCGTGTCTGCTTCTCTCTGATCAAATAACTCACGGTGCAATCCTTAATTAAGATTTCAAAGCGTTTGATGAGTCCGGTACTCAAAATTTAACAAGATTCAACTCATTAGGGTTCAGCACATCGTAAATACCGATAATGCAAGTCTTCTCGCTTCGACGAACTTACGCGTAAGCTCCACTCTCGCACGCTGCACAGTGCGCACACCTATATAATAACATACAGTCACTAAAATTTGACGTTTATGCAAGTAGAGGGGATCTTGGCAGACTGGGGCCGCGGGCCACATTATTATGTAAGACGGGAAACTGTCCGCAGGCCGGAAAAAATCTTGTTGCGGGCCGCATCCGGCCCGCGGGCCGTATGTAGCCAGTCCCTTTTACGGACAGTCCTAGATAACAATATGCTATCTCATTTTGCTCGCGGAAGCTGTAGAGTAGACGTGCACGGTACCTCTCCACCGTGAACTAAACCTCACCAAAACAGACTCTGTAAAACTATTACCAGGAATTAGATTCGCATTAGATTCGCTAGAAGCAATAATGACATCCGAAATATCAATAATATAGGTGCTATAAAAGGTACTATGCTTATGATATTGAAGTATTTGAAAGTATGGAATATGTATCAAGTATGGTATGGAAGAATGTTGGTATGGTATGGAAAATTGCAAGCATGGTATGGAGAGAGTAAGGCAAGTATGGAGTATGGAAAATTCTCGTTCCATACCATACCATACCATGCCCTGCTTGGATCGCAATTTCGCAGACATGTTTTGACTTACATTAGGAGTTCGCTAGTTAGCAGACTTCCTGTCCATATTGCATTTTCTTTCGCCACGTGCAAAATATTTTTCGCGCGTCTCCTCCCTACATTTGTTTCCACAGTCGCCAGTGATTGACCCCTTGCTTGCACCGCTGTAAGGGAACAGCGTGCCTCATTTTTTTAAATTGTTTCTGATATTGCTAACACCGTAGTACTTAGGTACGCCTCCTCAGACTGGTTATTTATTGATAGGCTTTGTGTTTTATTTCATGCTTGTATTGTTATTTTGTGCTAGTTCTAATCGTGCTAGTATATTCCCTTTCATCGTCATGCTGTCGTGAGGTTTTTACAGAATTGACGAATTATACGTGTCCGTCCTCCATACTTTCGCGTTCCGGCGTACCAAGCTCATGTGTGTGAATTCATCGAAACGATTTCGACAAACTCAAAAACAACGATCTGGCAATATACTTAGGACGATTCTGACACCACGTGCCGTCGCACAGCAACAGTTCGCCGCTATTCCACCGGTGAAACTATATCAATATCCGGTAACGACTAATCAGCCGACCGACAGCGCCAACACACGTACGTAGCCAAGTCGAATCTGCAACCCCGCACAGAGTCTAATTCTTACAACCGAAGACGATGCCAGACCCCACAGGAAACCTGCACGTGAACGACAGTGCAGGCACACATGAGTTGAGTAACAAGTTGTACGCCGGAAACACCTGTACATTATCGATCTAGATTTTGTACGAATTTCACTGACATTTGTGCATATGGGCCACGGCCACGGCCACGGCTGAAGTTTACGCGGACTTGAGGGTATGTTGGTTACCCTAAGTCACAGTACAACATCGACCGAGATATTGCAATGTTGAACTGGCCACTAATACCGGCCACACACTGAAGTTAATTTTGCCTTCACGTGAACAGCGACGGTACCACTCTGATTGATGATTTGGGCTGTCACGTGGATGAATTTGTATTTGTTTAGGCTTACTTTTTGCTTAGGATTAAATTATTTTGTGTTAATCCAATTTCGGATAACTTGTATATTAGAAAAGCAGTAGAAAACCTTACTCTTGCAATTCTCATACTAAAACTGAAACTGTATAGGCCTAATTTAATGTAGTTGTTTGATAACATTTCATGTAGCCTAATTACTTAAATGGTCGTTGAAATTTAAAGTCTTTACTCGTGTTTGTTACTATCCGATCTCCTTTTTAATGGGGACGGGGTGACCTTTCTGTACCAAATTTGTACTCGACATAGTAAATCGATTTTGTCAATAATGGTCGTATAATCTAATTGGCTTTTCCCTTAATTATTCCTAATTAATTCCCTTTTCCAGTGGAGGTAATGCAGTGATAACGCTGTGATCACTCGCCCATGATATTCCGCTATGTCTCGAATAAGTAACTACTTCTTGTTGTAATGTCTTGACACTCTATATAAGTGTATGTAACACGTGTGAGAGATTACTTTTGATCATGAGACTCTATACGCAACTACTGCAACGTTCTGAATAAACCGATTGTATTGAGCATATATCTGTTACGAAGAACTTCACCAAAGGCAATAGCTTCTCTAGATAAGCATTGTACAGTAGGGTTATGACTAAAAAAAAAATTTTTGCCTGTAGCAGGAATTGATGAACATTTTGGTATAAATTAATAAAATTATAATCATTTTGTTCAAATCGAAAAAAATGTCCCGCACAAACTAACATCAATTTTCGACACTGGTCCAAATATGGAAAAAATTTAAAATTCAAAGATATTCTTTGCTACAAATTTGATCTTCAAATATATGTCCTTTTACACTTATTGTAAAGTTCATTCATCAATTTGACTTCCCTTTCTGTTATTATGTTAAAGCCAGGGAGATCTACGACGGACATATCCGACTTCCAATGGGGTTTTGGGGCACTTTATCGCTGCAGGACATTCGACCGCAAAGATAGCAGCAAATAATCTTTGATATATTCTAAGGCCCGACCGATATTGGATTTTTGGGTCGATACCGATAAAACCAATATCTCACACCTTAGCCGATAACCCCAATACATTCAGCCGATATTCAAAAGAAGTTGGATGTATACTGTATAGCCTACATAAGCAAATCTTCAGAGGGCATTTATTTGAATTGAACATCTTTACAGCTATTGTTACACTTGAACATGAAATGCACTAGAAAGGCTGCATCTGGACACTTGTAAAGTGTAAGCTATATGAAATATATCAATATTCTCAGTCTAGCGATCAAAGATTATAGTTTTCTGGCTTCCTTCCGCCGTGTTGTGACGTCACACGCAAATTGCCGTTAATTTTTCAACTCCAATGGCCGATACCGATAATTCTTTCAAAGTGTGATATCGTCTCGATATTATCGACGAACCGATAATCGGTCGGGCTCTAGTATATTCCATCTTTAGACATCTGGTTAGAATACCAGTCTTCCTGACACGCATTCGCGATAAATAAGCATCTCCAGAGTTATTCTCTATCTGGGGAAGTGGAAGTACGCAACGCAACCCTTGAGCACCCTCTCGCATTGCGTAGAGATGGAAGTTTATGCCATTTGATCAGTGGTAATCTATACTATTTTATTTGAAAGAACGGCATGTTCTGCACATGCCATAGATAAACTTAAAATCATCTATACATCCTCGGTTTTCTAATATTTTCATCTGAAATTCGTGCTTGGTGGATTGCACCTAGTTTTCGTAGTGTTTTACCACATCATCTCCAAATTTGTAGCTGAGAGTTGGATTTCTTCAAGACGTTGGTTCGAAGAACTCTAATATATGCTTTAAGAATCGATAATATGATGTTGGCAAGGGATATGAAAACCCATGCTCATCATTGCATTTCGCAGTTTCGAAACAACGCCATTCTGCCGTCCAGTATCAACAGATGCTACGTTGTCACATATGATATATGAGTTTTTCAAATTTTCCTGTACATCATATTCTTCTAAGCGGTTTTCTAGACCGCTGAAAATACTTAGAGTTGTTCTACTTTCGCCTTTTCGAACACCCAGTTTGATTTTTGCCAGACAAATTGAAATTATACGATATATACAGTCTACATCTAAAATCGGAATTAATAATTATTTATTATTTAATATTGACTGTAAACAAGAACACGATAGGAATAATTCAATCTGGGCGTTCAAAATGTACCAAATTACTATTTTAAATCTTCGCAATAGGCCTTTTGCAGGACTTCGATCACGTGACTAGGTCGCATAGCAACCACAAATTGGTTAGCAAGCTACTTTCTCGCGCACCTGCTTCAGTGCACCAAAGGGGATCGCAGCCTCGGAAATCCAGCCTCGGAAAATAATGAAGTATTGCACGCGCGCACACTCACGCGCTTCAATACCGTGTAGTAGATGCCAGATCAGACTGCGTCTCTGCTAATCATACTCATTTTCGTTAAACGAATTTCTAGCTTAATCATAGAGTGCCCACCTTGAAACTTGATACACTGTTTGATAATATCATTAAGGTGTACCATGCAAAATTTCGTCACCCATCTCCTGATGGAACACCATTAAAATTAACCAAGTACAATACCGACTTTTGCGTATAATCTGTGTTGCGGTAACTTAGCACGCAACTACACACTATAGATACTCAAACTTATATGACCGAATTACCATGCCAATCATTGAGTGCCCACCTTGAAACTTGTTACAGTGTTAGCTGACATCATTATGGTGTACCACACAAAATTTTGTCACCCATCTCATGGTGGAACAACTTCAAAACCAACGCTTTCCAACATCGAATTTTGCGTAAAATCAGTTTTGCGGTAGCCTAGCACGCAACTATACGTACTCAACTGCAATGACGTAATTACCATGCCAATCATTGAGTGCCCACCTTGAAAATTGGTACAGTGTTTATTGACATCATTAAGGTGTACCATGCCAAATTTCGTCACCCATCGCCTGATGGAACAAATTCAAAGCCAACGCTGTCCAACATCGAATGTTGCATGAGCTCTGTTTTGCGGTAGCCTAGCGCGCAACTATACAATACATACTCAACTTCATTGACTGAATAGCATGCTAATCATTGAGTGCCCACCTTGAAACTTGTTAAAGTATTAGTTCACATCATTAAGGTGTACCACACTAAATTTTATCACCTATTTTTTGGTGGAACAACTTCCAAGCCAACGCTGTCCAACATCGAATTTTGCGTGAAATATGTTTGCGCTAGCCTAGCACGCAACTTATATGTGGTCTACTTTAATGACGGATTTACCATGCCAATCATTTAGTGCCCACCTTGAAACTTGTTACAGTGTTAGTTGATATTATTAAAGTGTACCATACCAAATGTTGTCACCTATTTCGTGATGGAACACCTTTCACATTGAAGCAGTCCAATACCAACTTTTGCGTAAAATCTATTTGCTGGCAGAATTCAGTTTCGTTGCAAGTGGTTGTTTTCAGATGACCGATAGTGACCTCTCTATCAAATGCTGCCGGTACTCATCTCATTTCAGTTATAAAGTATTTATGTTGAGGGGAGAACGCAAGGTATAACACAATCTCAAATCCGCCATTCAAGTTTCAGGTTGGCAGCAACTGCTAGATGACTGCAAAAGACCACCCGTCACATACCTACCATATACAACTAAACCCGTCACATTCCTAACGTATGTAGGCCTATACCCGTCACATACCAACCATATATCACCCGTCACAAAGCTCCCGTTGACCTCCTGTAACAATGCTACCGAACTCCCTTATTATGGTGTAATAGAAATGCTCACCCAATGGAGGTGTTAATCAATGATGGGGCATTAACCAACATCTGAGGATCGACCCCATGTGTAAAGGAAAAATGCTGTCCGGGGCAGATTTGGCAGTGCCGTGCCAATTGATCGAAATAAATTTAAACTCGCCGTTGAAGAATTCTTCAAATCAAGGGAAATCAACTTCTCAATAGATCCCCCGAAGGAAATATGTGTGGTACAGCGCGAAACCGATTTTGCGCAAAAGTTGGCATTGCACTGCGTTAATTTTAAAGGTGTTCCATCAGGAGATGGGTGACGAAATTTTGTATGGTACACCTTAATGATATTATCAAACACTGTGCCAAGTTTCAAGGTGGGCACTCAATGATTAAGCCAGAAATTCGTTTAGCGAAAATGAGTATGATTAGCACAGACGCGCGCTGATCTGGCATCTAGCATACGGTATTGAAGCGCGAAACCGATTTTGCGCAAAAGTTGGTATTGCACTGCGTTAATTTTAAAGGTGTTTCATCAAGAGATGGGTGACGAAATTTTGTATGGTACACCTTAATGATATCATCAAACACTGTGCCAAGTTTCAAGGTGGGCACTCAATGATTAAGCCAGAAATTCGTTCAGCGAAAATGAGTATGATTAGCACAGACGCGCGCTGATCTGGCATACGGTATTGAAGCGCGAAACCGATTTTGCGCAAAAGTTGGTATTGCACTGCGTTAATTTTAAAGGTGTTTCATCAAGAGATGGGTGACGAAATTTTGTATGGTACACCTTAATGATATCATCAAACACTGTGCCAAGTTTCAAGGTGGGCACTCAATGATTAAGCCAGAAATTCGTTCAGCGAAAATGAGTATGATTAGCACAGACGCGCGCTGATCTGGCATACGGTATTGAAGCGCGAAACCGATTTTGCGCAAAAGTTGGTATTGCACTGCGTTAATTTTAAAGGTGTTCCATCAAGAGATGGGTGACGAAATTTTGTATGGTACACCTTAATGATATCATCAAACACTGTGCCAAGTTTCAAGGTGGGCACTCAATGATTAAGCCAGAAATTCGTTCAGCGAAAATGAGTATGATTAGCACAGACGCACGCTGATCTGGCATACGGTATTGAAGCGCGAAACCGATTTTGCGCAAAAGTTGGTATTGCACTGCGTTAATTTTAAAGGTGTTCCATCAGGCGATGGGTGACGAAATTTTGTATGGTACACCTCAATGATATCATCAAACACTGTGCCAAGTTTCAAGGTGGGCACTCGATGATTAAGCCAGAAATTCGTTTAGCGAAAATTAGTTTGATTAGTATGATTAGTACACGGTGATTACGTCATTGCAGTTGAGTACGTATAGTTGCGCAAAAGTTGGTATTGCACTGCGTTAATTTTAAAGGTGTTCCATCAGGAGATGGGTGACGAAATTTTGTATGATACACCTTAATGATATCATCAAACACTGTGCCAAGTTTCAAGGTGGGCACTCAATGATTAAGCCAGAAATTCGTTTAGCGAAAATGAGTATGATTAGCACAGACGCAGTCTGATCTGGCATCTACTACACGGTATTGAAGCGCGTGAGTGTGCGCGCGTGCAATACTTTATTATTTTCCGAGGCTGGATTTCCGAGGCTGCGATCCCCTTTGGTCTTCAGTGCTAAATATCGCATATTGTATTGTTGATTTCTGGTCGTAAACGTTTCGGAAATTTGTTGTAGAAGTCATCAGAGATTCACCTATGCTAGATGCCAATCCTGTACAAAGCATATAGAATGATATCGTCAGAATTACGCAGAAATCCGTCGTTAACGTAGCCGTATTTCGGATACAGTATATTATCGTTTTCGGGCTGTAAACGTTTTATATAAAACGCAAGTGTCATGGAGATGCGCAAGGATTCAAATATGTTTGATGTCTTCGATTCATGAACTATGTAAACTCCTTGCGTCAAAATGATTGACATTGTAGCCGTTATATGGTAGTCAACTATGATTTTATGACACAAAATTCGACATTGCAGGACATTGACTGCGTGATATTTATTGCAGCATTAAGTTAGGTGTGGATAGTAAGTATACTATACTATAGTTGTATTGTAGTGGTAGTTGATAATCATTGCAGCATTTTGATGATTGATATCGATATCTTCATACTATATATATATTAAACATCCTATGCTATTGTATGGCTTCTCAGTTGAACAATTCAAAATATTTAGACCTCTACACCTATATTACAAGTTATTGATCATTCTGTCATGCTGCCAAGTGCCACTACCCGAAGAAAAATGATCATCAGCTCCAATTGAGGGTGCAACAAACTGTCCCGAGGCCTGCCTGGATTACTTGATTGATTGCCTGGATTGGATTACTTCAGTCTTTGGCACAGTGCAAATATCTTGAGTTTCAAGACATGGCTATATCACATGTATATGAATTAATGATCTGATGGATTATCCCAAGAGAGCCGAGCATAGGCAACTAAGAAATTGATGATGCCCTCGTCAAGAATTCAGCCTGGAGCCAATTATTATCACCACATAAAATTCGTTCATGCAGTAGAAGGCAGCGTGGTTTCATGCCAACAGAAAATGTCAGCAGATGATCTGGCCACTGACTAACTGTCCTGAACTTCTTTCCCGATGTTGATGTCTGCTTCGAAAATGATATTTCATTTGTGTACAGCAAGACAAGCGCTCTTCCGTAGATGCTATGAATCTGTCTAGACAAGTGGCTATGGAGGTAGATGAAAATACATAGGCATAAGAGTCTCGGCAGTTATTGAACTTGATAAGGTTAACATGCATTTTTCTTCAACTATTTCTTATGCTCTGGGTATCGAATGCACAAAAATTAATAAATTGCACTTCTTTCCAAGTTCATTTGTAAATTCAATGAATCAAAGAATATCATAAGTTCAGAATATTACGGAGTCAATGCAAAAGAAACAATGTTCGTCGTCTTTAGAGGATGTTTCTGAGTTGGTTGAACCAATACACAGAGGGGGTCAGCAACGAAGTACTATTTTACCTGAGTACTAGCGTCATTATGAGTTTAGGCTACTTCCACTTCTACTTGACACTTTTTAGGTAGTACTTTTTTGTCAGTTTGGGGATTTTGTCAACTAGAAAGTAGCTTTGGCGCATGATTGAGGTTGTCATAACAACTGGGCAAAATAGCCCCAGTACCACGGTAACTAAATTAATTTTTGAAAATTGCACATATTTGTGGTGTCATCACCCTTTTGCGTTGATCAAGAAGATGCAACATGAAATGTTTACAGTTTTCACGTGGCATTAATTTCTAAAACTAAGGGACCCAACCAAATCTACTTCATGTAACGAATTTCTTGACTACTTTTCAGAAATTCATTTCTACTTCCACTTGAAGTACTTTGGACATGTCTTGGAATATTGCTACTTGTACTGGAGTATAAATTGAGGCATTACTTGTACTCGGTTCCCAACAATGACCACGTTGACCACCTCTGGGTATAGGATGACCGATCTTGTCACAGCGTTTGAGCTGCTCTAAGAGTTATTTGATAGTTACTTACTTCCCTTAGTTCGCTAAATAGCGCACATATGTGACATCAACTATTTATCAAAATCGCGTGTGATTTGCCAAATCCACTTCAATCGCAGTTGTGAAGTAGTGCTAATAAGATCGGCATTGTATAAGGCAACAATAAAGTGCACTGCTTTGCTTAGTCTTGATGGCAGGTTCTCCCAAAAGATACTTCCGATGTGTTCAGCGGTTTTATAGCAGCACGCCAGCACCCAAACCAGCAGACAGTACATCCTGATCGCCTTGCGGGTTCCGGCTGCTTCAGTCATATCTTCCACCCAAAATCAGGCTCCACAACAGACAAATAGTTCTGCTTGAACTAACAAATAGGCCTACTCTTACCAGAATATAAACCAATCGCTTTACTTCAAATGCATAAATTTAAGTACATATGATCAGAGTTGAGTACCGTAATACGACTACGTGACCGATGGATTTCTGCGTAATTCTGACGATATCATTCTAAATGCTTTGTACATGATTGACATCTAGCATAGGTGAATCTCTGATGACTTCTACGACAAATTTCCGAAACGTTTACAACCAGAAATCAACAGTACAATATGCGATATTTAGCACTGAAGCAGGTGCGCGAGAAAGTAGCTTGCTAACCAATTTGTGGTTGCTATGCGACCTAGTCACGTGATCGAAGTCCTGCAAAAGGCCTATTGGAATTGGGTCACTTAAATTCAAATCAGTAGATAAATAAATTATATAGTCTGTGTCTACAAAAGAAAGCCTATCCTCCATACAGTGAAAACTGGAAATTTTTTGTGCGGGAGGTTTTTGTTCAAACAGTCTTAACTTTTGTGAGTTTTGAAATCAGGACAAAAAAGATCATCATTTGTGACTACAGGCCACACAAAATTTTGCAATTTTTTTTCTAGTCATAGTACAGCCGAGCACCAAGACGATTGGTTAGCTGTACTTTTATACAGATCATCAGAGACAATAAGCTCTAATTGCTGCAGCACGTTTTTGGTCATAACTTTTTTTCCCCCAAGGTAAAAAAAGTGACAAAACCTATCATTGAAAAACTGGTAAAATTATCTTTCCAACGGTATATAATACGTCTTATAAGAATTTTTTCTAGGTTGACCCATTTTAGACCAAATTCTACAGGACTAAATTAACCGCTGCCGGACTCGCTGGCAAGCTTACGCGCGCTTATACGCGTATATTCGTCAACACGATGAAGCTTGTCCTTTCCATGTATTATGGGCATTTATGCATGTACTTAATATACAATTAAATAGTATATTCATATTGAAATGAACCCGAATATTTTCGGCTGACACTCGTCAGGGGTAATCGTCAGCAACTAGTAGAGAATTGGAAAGAACATTGTATATCAACAATCGTATCACAAAATATGACGTCACCAGCATGAAATTTCGAATGAGAGAGCGTTCAATGTACTATTTTTAGGTGATACACGAACTCCTTTTGTTGACAGAGTTTTGGTTGGTGTATTTTGATAAAAGTTGATTCCAAGGCATTTCAATATGAATATACTATTTAATTGTATATTGAAGTTCTGTACCTCCAAGAAGCATGTACTTAACCGTAATATCTTGGTAAATTTGAAACAATTTCAAACCCCTCCCTTTTCCGTCTTGCCACCCCATGTAAAAATAAAAGTCGGCGCCTATGAATGATTACAACTGTATCTTATGCAGAAGCTCGCCAATATGAGGTATGACATTACTCAGAGCACTCTTCGCGTATACCACCTAAGAATCTCTCATGTACCACTGTGGCACGCGTACCACACTTTACGAAGCACTGGTAACTTAATTATTGGTCAATTTGCTTAGCTCGCATAAGCGTCAGTCCAATGTTGTGAAATACATAGTGATCGATATTTTTCGAACCGCTCTCTTGGCCATCAGCGTTGTGCTGATGATGAAATTGCGGGTATGACGAATAATCACGACCCAGAATACAGTAATGCACTGCATGCCTCGCATACCAAGGTTTAGCGCGTTATATATGAACAATTTCGACATGCTTAGTTTAAAAAAGGTGGTGCCAACGAGGCAACAATTCTTAATTTTTTGAACGATCCCTGTAAAATTTTGTTCAGTTTTTTTGAACGATCCCTGTAAAATTTTGTTCAGTGAAAAGTATTGGCATAGCATCTTATAAAATACATCGGAGCTGGAGCTACTTTTCAAACAACCAGCTCAATCAGAATTATATTTGGGGCTCCAGCTCGAAAGCCCTGCTATGAACCACGTCAAAATCATTAAACTGTAACAAAGCCCATTTTATGCAATGAAATAGTGGAAATACTTGCCTGTCACGGCGCAACTGCACTACCTAACTGCAACTCCAATATATTTCATGTCACCAAACGAGAAAACGAAAACAATAACAAATTGCAACGCACTACTGAAATACTGCATGAAAACCATGAAATATCAAACGGCAATGACCGTAGCTCGAAACCGACCAAGATTGCACGTGGCATTTTGGCGAACGCTGAAACTCATCCAAACTTGTCAATAGCGACGCAGCCGTGCATGCACAACGGCCGGGTCATCGCTATCACCTGCACGATCTCAGTGGTCTCGTAATTGATGACAAACATCTTGTTTAAGGTGTGGTTTTCCTTCTGCCCGCCAGTAATCACCAGGTTCCCGTTGAAGGTGGCGAGCCCGGCAAACTCCAACCCGGGCTCGGGCAGCTCGCGCCACTCCTGCAGCGCGCAGGTGTTGGGGTCGTACTTGAAAATGTGATGGGCGTTGTTGGATATCATGTAGATGTGGTCTTGGAACAAGGTGCAGCACAGACGTGCTAGCGGTCGTCCGAGCGGCAGTATATCCCACTGGTCAACGAGAGGGTCGTAACGTTGAATGCAGTCCAGTATTACTTTGCTCGAATTACTAGGCTCCTCCGTCATGCTAACGCCACCGATAACATACAGCTTCTCTTTATAGGATATCACGCCCGGGGAATAACATCTTTTCGGCAGTGGTTTAACGGCTTCCCATTGGTTAAACGCGGGCCTGTACCGCTCTACCTGATCCAAAACTATCGGTTTTTTCCTTCCTTTCTGAGACGCCATCAGTCCACCAGCCACGTACACAGCTCCTTCTGCTGTGGCAGAACCATGTCTTTCTCTCGGCGTCAACATGCTAGACAGTTCATTCCATTGGTTAATGTTGGATAAATAGAGCGATGCCGCGTTAGCAGTTAAGCCCGAATTACAGTGGCCGCCGGTGACATACACATTATTCTTCTGAGCACAAACGCTGTAGCTATGCATGGTGCAGTGTGGCGTTATAATATCCGCTAAAGATATCCATCCATTTTGCGGATGGTAATACTCCGCGTGGTGCAAACGTCGATTGTTGCAAATACCGCCGACGATAAACAGCACTTCCGTGATGCCGTAAGCATCCCTCGGCTTCGTGTGCGGTAATTGCATTTGCTTCCATTCGTTACAGCCCAAAGCAATGTATTTCCCTGCCTCCGATATCAACTCGTGAACCTCCGGTCGATTTTGCAGCAACGCGTGCTTTGAAACAGTCTCGAACAAAAAGTGCGGACTGACAAAGAGAAAGCGTACGCATTTCAAAACATCAAAGATGTGTTCGCCCCTCGTGTCGCAGTACTGCAACCAGGAGACAGCCGCGTGGAAGACGTGCTCTTCCCTTTGAACGGCCAGAGCGTCGTCAGACAGGTAGGATTGCAATACAGATAGAGGCAGTCTGAGAAACTCCTCCTGCTTCGAGACTTTGAGGAAATGAGTCATCGCGAATTTCCGCGCCTTCGCCGACAGAGAATGCAGAGAGTGAAGCTCGCCGAATTGCATCAAACCCAAGCAGTTCGCTTCGGTGACTTGACGCAGGAGGAAGTTTTCGCAGTTTGCTTTCAGCTGGTCAAGTTGAAAGTAATCGGCGGCCTCCACGATATCCTGCACGTTGTCTGCCTGTACCTGTATCGATTCGGCGTAGACGTGTTTCACGATCAACTCGATGATCTCGTACTTGTGCCCTTGAATCGTGACTTTGTCTTCTTGGCACTCTCTCATGTTGGAACGCAGCAACGCATGAAAGTATTTACTGCAAGCCGCCAGCACTACGCGGTGACATGCGATCTCTCTATCACCGACTACTAGTTTTACGTCAGTGAATTGTTCGTCTTGGCGCAGCCGCTGTAGATTTTTAGCGAGCTGCAGCATAGGTCCTGTCGTTACAGAATCGTACTTGATAGAGAATCCAGTTTCAACGCACGAATCGCTTGAGCTGCTCCTGTGGCGTTTGCCGGTTCGATTACTGCTCTGCGGGCCGCGACTCGTGCTTGGTAAATCACTCACTCGTAGTATTTCATCTTCAGGAATGTTGTTCACTCGCATCAACGGGGCCATGGCCGCCTCTGCGTGGGGGTTATGACGCCGATGCGCTCGTGCATTTCTATTCCCCATAAATTCATCTTCGACATCGGAATAACTGCTGAACTCTGACTCTTCGCCAAAGGAATCAGATGAAAATCCAGATGGCGAGGGGGGCAATACAAAGGCGTTGTTGGCCCGGCGTCCGTCTCCATCGCCTTGATGTCCTTGGTGGTCTCGCTCGTGGCGATTGCGGCCTCTGCCTCGCCTTTGCCCCGCCGCACGGCGTACATGTACCATGTAACGGCGCATGTCCGCTCGATCGGGGTCACCGTTTTCGTAATTAATAATGTTGTGATGTAGGCGGTCTGCGATGTTCCTTCTTTGATTCCTTTGAGCCATCACAAATATACTTATTTCTGAAAGTAGCCATGGAAAGAATATAACGTGAAACTGGCCTGTCAGATGAAAATCGAATCTGCCCATAACTTGTCAACCAGCAACATTATAGTCCTACCGGAAAGGCCTACTAAGATTATATTAATTACATATACACACTGCTTTCATACATAGACCTCAGTTGAGAGCATGCTAGGAATTAGAAATTGTATCTCTACCAAAGTGACCTTTCATAATTATATATACAGTGGCAGTGGAAGAGCATGACCCAAATTTGAGGTTTATTGGCAACTCGCAACCCAAGCCTAACACATTGACAAAATTGCATTTTCAATGTTTGTATGCTGCGTTCGTGGGGCATGTAAGGAACAAGGAGAAGATGCCGACAGGCGACAACCAATTGTACACTATGCAGTCCTATGAAATGTGATTGAATAAAAAACAGTCATTGATTTAGTGAGGTTGATTTTCAATGCATACATCAATCGTTTCTCTCCGTTTTCTAGTGATAAACTCCTGGCAGGTCAAGCCATCAAACCCCTGAAATACCTGAATCATCGAAATTGTACATTGATTTTACAAAACCAAGCACTGAAAAACAATATTAGCCCTTAGCATGCAAGATGTTGGTAAAATCAGGAAATCTGTGACTCATTTGTTCTGCGACCCCGTAGTACACGCTATACGTCAGTAACTGATCATACTCCGAGAACCACTAATATAGCCAAGGCCTTAGGACGGAGGTGTCAAACTCAAATTGTCCCGGGCCGGGCGCCGGGTTCAAACCTTCAAATCGCTTGATGGCCTTACCCACTACTGATGCAAAAATAGGCTTACCATACGTCCTCTTTCAAGAGGATTTGTCCTCTTTTTCGACTTTTTTCAAAGTGTCCTCGGAGGACGGCCTTTTGTCCTCTTTTTTGAAAATTTAGGCCAGATTTAGAGCAAATTGCGAGTGATATGCCGTAAATTAGTACAGAAGTGACGCCCCGGAGGGTATTTCAAAGCTACAAACGCTATATTGAGCTCCGAGCGGAAAGAAGACTTTTTTTTTATTATTATTTTTTAGTCATTCACTTAGCAATATGCGGAGAAAAAAAACGGCATTTTGAGCTCTGAGCGCGGAGTGATGACCGTTTTTTTTTTTTTTTTTAGTAAACAGGTCACAAAGTGGGAAAAATTCACCGGTTTTTGAGAATTCTACTCCAGTTTTGCAAGTCTCAAATTTCTGAAAAAGTGTCCCTCTTTTTAGATTTCCAAAATATGCTAAGCCTATGCAAAAATGTTGTCTCGTGTCCTTTATTTTCACATGAATACTTTATTATCAAGCATAGCATATCATATATATATTATCACGGATCATAGGGGTTCCATTCTAGCAGATTTAATCGCGAACAAAGGAATTGACAAAATGCGATGATTGGCCGGTCGAGTATAGTTATGAATCGCTAAAACAAAGGCGCTAACCACGATATATGTTCCATATTTCTATGCTCCCTTCAGTTATGCAGTGCGATCAGCAACTTCGTATATAACTATCCACTTCGTCCAGTCTCGCCCACCATTCTAGATGAGAGTACGATTCGATATGACTCATTTCGTGAAAGAAAGGAATGCGATCCACTCGCGGCGACATAGAGTGACTCGTCTCGCAAAATCAGGATCACATAAGAAATAGACTACAGAATGTGATAATGAAGTGAGGCATGTTTAAGAACAGGCTTTAGGCGACGTCCATATGTAATAAATTGGTCCGACAATCTCGAAATACTGGTGGTAACCCTACATTGCGGGGGAGTTAGCGTGGTGGTGATGATAAGCCTGCCACACGGGTAGCTCGGGTTCGATTCTGCGTCGAAATTGTTTTGGGGCTCCTCTTCCCCCGTGTCGCTGTTCCTACGACGAGAAAAAGGGCCCAAAAACGTCGAAAGAACGCACTCACAAGAAATGGAAAGAGCCGCTGAATAGAAATAATATTCGTAAAAGAACTGTCGAGATGGATGGCAGTTTAAGATACCGTAACTGGTTGGTCGGCATCCTCCTATATGTTCATTACATCGCATTGTGTCTTGTCGCATTGTATAATTATTGTATGTGTCTTGATCAGATGAAAATATAATCTGACGATTATAGATTGCTATTATTATCATTCGTTATTGCCTTATATCCACGAGGACTCTTCCCGCTATTGCAACAATTTGTTAACTTAGAAACTACATTATGCTTCGTTGAAAAGCTATTACCAGCACCATCAGTTTTTACGGCTTGAAAAAGAGCAATAGGACTCGGGAACATAGTAAGGGCCTGTCAACTGATCTATATAAACTGCCGCCGACCGATTTCAATACGTCCGGGTCCTATGTTTATAGGTCCCGTTTGTTTTGCTCGCGGACTATAATAATGTTTACTATCGCCGCCTGTCGTGGAATTGAAGCATGCAGCAGCACGGCAATGCTTTCTGCTCTGCTTTCACCGTTGCATTCTGTTATGTTGTTATAGTGACGTGCTGTGCCATCAATTTATATGAACACTGCGAAGGTGAATATAGTCATTTACCGAGTCAGGGAGATCGGCTGGCCCTACGGAGTTCATCAACCGCCCGAAGTTCTCAAACATAAACAATTCTGTGTGTGCTTTACTACGGTACCTACCCTGTATTAATAACGAAGTAAGCACATTAGCACACACTATTGAAAATGAAAAATACATCAATATGATCCATCCTTAGGCTGAAGTCACTTTGGTGTTGAGATGCCTGCTTTGTATAGTGTTCGTTTTGTCTCTTTGTCCTGACGAGTGACGATCGGTACAGCGTATAGGTAAGATTTTGGTTTTTGGAGTACAACATTATGGAATATGCAGGCAACTAATCCAGGTTACTTGATGCCTAGAATGTTTTGACTCATGATTTGAATCTTGGAATTTGGTTTGCTTTATCTCATAGAATTCTGGCAAATATTTTGATAGTGGTTGCCATGATTATAGAGCACATGGTTGGAGAAGAAACAACAGGCATACCGGTATATTTTTTACACAGGGTTGAGTTCTGAGTACGCCTGGTCAATGCACCAATTCACTGAGTACGCCTGGTCAATGCACCAATTCAGGTGTTCTGGTTTTCCATGGCAAAATGCGATTTTTCACCAATATATATATATTAATGCAAATTGTTGTATTATATTGTTTGTTTGAACTCGCTTATAATATTATACCGTGCTGCCATATCGTCTGACAATGCATATGATTATGGTCCAGCCAAAGTTGTATTCCATCTCTGCATTGTACGTGATGAATTTTGTCACTTTATTGATAGTTGGAATGTCAATTTGATTAACTTAAATTTGTATTCTGAGCTTGTGAAATATCATATAACAATCTAGATGGGCCTATGTGTAGATCAAATAATAGGCTATTTCTGTGTGTTTTATGGTGTTTAATTTTCCATACCGTAACTGTTTTGGTTCAGACTAATTACAACTGTATTTTGCAATCCGGTATTGAACAGAACGT
Organism: Botryllus schlosseri; assembly: GCF_051294905.1. Lineage (NCBI taxonomy): Eukaryota > Metazoa > Chordata > Ascidiacea > Stolidobranchia > Styelidae > Botryllus > Botryllus schlosseri. Next base: position 16,062,898 of record NC_137245.1, on the reverse strand, counting down.
TTCAACGATGAGTAGACATTTTGAGAATACCGCTTTCGGCCATGAGATGCCAGCCAACTTATTGACGATGACGAATGAAGGCATATCTATCAAGGATGATGTGAAGGCAAAGTTAAAACGATGTCTGAATGATATGTTGCAAGAAATAGACCACGCAGACTGTTCATTTGATGCTCGTGATAATTCAGTATACACTGGCATGACTGGATACGCGTTACTGTACTTGCACATGTACGAAGTTTTCAATCATCCATCTCATCTGACTCTTGCCACATCATATGTTGCTGGTGCGCTGGAGAAATTTAAGCGCCGCCGTATAACATTCTTGTGCGGTGACGCTGGACCCCTAGCACTTGGTGCTGTGATTTATAATATGAATGGACACAAAGGCAGGTCACTTGAATGCCTGGATAGGCTGAAATCAATAGTAACCTCCGTTCTCCCTATGTCTAGTGAAACATATGATGAATTGCTATACGGAAGAGCTGGATACCTGTACTCTCTTTTATACGTGAGAAAATATCTTGGAGAGCAGAGTGTTTCAGACAAAATTATTAATGATGTTGTTGACAGCATGGTTGAATCAGGTAACAATCAAGACATCAGCAAATCGTCCAGTTCACGACTTGCTTACAAGTGGCACGGCTCGGAATACATTGGTGCCGCGCACGGCTATATCGGAATACTGTATCTCATGCTTCACACAGATTACAAACGCCATGACGAAGCCATCAAGTCCACATTGCAATTTATTCTCGATTTACAATACCCTTCTGGAAATTTTCCCTCTTCGTGTGGAAGTGACAAGGATAAGCTGGTGCATTGGTGTCACGGTGCACCAGGAGGTATTTATCTTATGATAAAAGCCTATTCTGAATTCAAGGAAGACAAGTATTTGACCAGTGCACAGAAGGCTGCGGACACCATCTGGGAACGGGGTCTGCTGAAGAAGGGTTATGGGATATGCCATGGTGCTGCGGGTAATGGGTATGCATTTCTGGCTATGTACAATCTGACAAAGGACCCCAAGTACCTTTACCGCGCCATTTACTTTGGGCTTTGGTGTTGCGATTACAAGCGCAGGCAAGGCCTACGAATTCCTGACCGGCCCTATTCTATGTTTGAAGGAATAGCGGGAACTGCCTACTTTTTATCTGACCTTTTTCAGCACGAAAAGGCTGCCTTTCCTGCCTTTGAACTGTAAATTCTTTCGCAAAAAAGAGCCGCATCGTGCAAAAACCATGATTATATTGGGAACTGCAGTAGAAAAACTGATAAAACTGTGGACTGAATAAACACAAAAGTTGTTAATGATGACGGCGACGACTTAATTGATGTCTTCATCATTTAGGAAGTACTTCTCTAAAATACCGAGTGATTTCTCGTTAATGTCTGGATTTGGATGGGTGTGCAATGCTTCCAATTTGTCCAGTCCGCCACATTCTTCGACGAGCAGTGCATAAGGATTTAGATTCTCCGGATGCATCTGCGCATCGCTGGTTCCTAGTCTCAAGATGTTATACAACGCATTCAGGGCAACGGACACTGCTTTTGGCTCTGGTTCTGCTAATAACTGGCACATAGGCTTGATACAGCCTAACTGGACCAAATAGCGCATTTGATCGGCCGTCCCACCTGATGTAGCGTTCGATATTGCCCAAGCTGCTTCTCTTCGTATTTTAATATCCGAATGTGACATGTTATTAATAAGACATGGAACTATGTTCGCTTGCAATACTTGTTGAATCTGGGTTTTATTTCCAGCGGTGATGTTCGATACAGCCCATGTTGATTCTTTGGCAATGTTTTCGTGGCCAGAATTCATTAGATGACACAAAGACGGCAACACTGAACAGTTCAAAACAATTTCAGTCTGGACATCATCACCGGTTACTATGTTGCCGACTGTCCGCAAAGCGTTTGCCACGATAGACTCATCATGATGCAGAAGTAATTCCACTACTCTTCTGCACACCCCACTATCTATTACTGCCTGTATTTTGCTGTTAGGACCGTCAGCCAAGTAGGATAATGCCCTACATGTGTCCGCCAGTATGTTGGTTTCCGTGTGATACAACATTTGTGCTAATATAGGAAGAAACTGCCGGACTTTTTCAAAATCAGGCGGAGGTGCTTTGCCTCGACAGAGATTAGAAATAGTCCATATCACATTCCTGGTTAAGGATAGTCTTCCCTTTATGTTCACCAATTTAATCAATGGAGCCACACTGCTGCCATTTAATATAACGTCCCGTAACTTGGGTCCATCGCCTGAAATATTTCCTAATGCCCACACAGCTTGTTCTTGCACTTCAATGTGCGGAGATGACAGAAGTGCGATGAATAGAGGAACTGCTTGTGCCTCCACAACCACTTGAGTCTGTTCTCTTGTTCCGGATGCGATATTCGTCAAAGCCCAAGCAGCTTCAAACTGCAAATTAGGATGTTCTTCGATCTTGAGAAATTCTACGAATACAGGAACTGCCCCCGTTTGAATAATTTCGTCTATTGGTGGACATGGTTCTTTGGATAGAATCTTCCTCAAAATTTGTGTCGTTTCCAATTGTTCGTTGGGGGGCTTGGATGGTAGCATTGCAACAACTTTACTCAGGAAAGAATAATCTTGATATTCTGGCGGTATAGGTTTGATGTTGGCGACATGGTCATCAGTCAGATCGCCCAGGTTTATATTTCTTCTTTTGAAGACTTGATCATCACGTCTTTGTTTCCTCAGCTGCAATCCCTCCATCTCTCTCTTCTTTCTCAGTTCGTCTTTGTCAGACTTGCCGCGGTTTTTATAGTGATACATCCTGTCACTTGAAGCCATTTCTTCACCGATTCCAGGCTGACGAAAGTACAGACCCCACTTAATCTTATATGAGCTAAAATTGAACCAACAATTGCCACTTTCACTGCAGCATGAAACTCGTACGACAGTAATTACCTTGGGTGCTGAGGCGCAAACCAAAGCCTTCAATAGAGTCCTATTTTCATACCCTTTACAGAACAGATTCTTTCAACTGATCAACTCAAACTGTGGCTATAGACCCGCGTCGCATAACGCAGGGGTCTTGGTCGAATAGCACCATATATATATATGACGCAACTAGAAACTCAGTCGAGAGCGATGATTCACCACGAAACCTTCCGCCGACTTCTTTAATGGTTTCACTGCTTAAATTCTAACCACACAGCACACGGAAGTGCAACCAACCAGCACTGCCGGCACAGCGCGTTTCGAGGAAATGCGTATTATTGACAATTTCACATGTACTTTTTGCGATGAGTGGCTTGGTCACGGTCAGTGAGTTATGAGCAAAACCTGCATCATATGTGACATGGTGGGAGAAACTATAGATAACTAACCTGGTTGCTAGTTACTGCTACAACCAGGGCCGGGCGAGCTCGCTGGGGACCCAGAATAATTTCGGTAATCAACATGATCATATTTTATGGGAGCACTATATAAAAGTAAATTTTCTTCGCACTTTGCGCGATCATAAATGTCTACTCTTTAATATGGCTACCCTCCCCGCCCCAAGAATAAATACTCATGACTAGGGCGATTTTTTGACATGTCAAAATTGTTTACAAAGTTAAAACTTTTTTGCAACCTGCATTTCGTTTGTATCGTAGGCTTACCATATTTTGGAAATCTAAAAAGAGGACACTTTTTCAGAAATTTGAGACTTGCAAAACCGGAGAAGAATTCTCAAAAATCGGTGAATTCCCACTTTGTGATCGGTTGACTAAAAAAAGGGTCAACTTTCCGCTCAGAGCTCAAAATACCGTTTTTTTGTCCACATTGCTAGGTGGTTGACTGAAAAAAAAGTCAACTTTTCGCTCAGCGCTCAAATCACCGTTTTTGTACCGTAGATTATGCACAGTCGGTGAACTTATAATTTGAAATTTTACAGCTTGTAGCGTACTTTATAGGCCTAACGTTGTAAACTGACTTGTCTGCTCATTGTGAATCATATAAATATTCAAATGAAACAAATAGGTTGACATTGTGTTATGCTCAACGTACCGCAATATCCCATCTGAAGCAGGACTGCGTGGGTATTGCATGGTTCTTATATCAAGAAGCGCATGATAAAACATTGTGATGTAGGCACCATTGCCAGAATGAAGCAACACGGATTCTCACCAGCAGTGTACGCTAGGGAGGAATGAAAATGACTTTTTTTAATCAAACAAGGGCTTCTTAAATCCTGACAAATAACCTAAAACTTCAATTGAAATTGACTGTAGGGGATTGCCCCCATTTTCCACCCGGAAACCCCCAATTTATGTGCGCGAGGGGTAAAATTGCCCGTCTCGACGACTACTGGTCGTAGAGCCTTGATATATAGCTCAAAAACTGCCAAAACATCATGTTTCTATCGGTTTTAAAAAGAACGTTTTCTCTTTTGTGAACACAAAACGAGTTACAGCCCGCCCAAAAACACGTTTTGAAGTGGGAAAATGGCGGGAGTTATAACTAAGTTGGCATAAAAGTCATGAAATGCCCAGAATTTTCGTTACGCTTCGCGCACAGTTGATATTGAGTGACAAATATGTTTTAACTAAAGTATCGCTGAATAGACACTGGGTTGCTTGGTTTCGTTCACACCGCATTGTCACATATATCAAATATTTCTTTACAGTAAGTATTGCTCCCATGACGCTCGAAACGACCGTTTCGCAATCTAGCCTATTATACCTAGCAGCCCATGACGTGTCCTAATCACGGAAAGTGGACTTTGATTTTTTTCAACGTTAAACCTGTTCTAGCAGACCACAGTTTAAAACTTTCTGGACAAAAAACATGAAATACATTTTAGAATAGGGTTACCATATTTTTGAAATCTAAAAAGAGGACACTTTTTTTGAATTTTCAGACATGCAAAACCGGAGGGGAATTCTAAAAAAATGGTAAATTTTACCCACTCTGTGGTAGGTTGAATAAAAAAAAGGTCAAATTTTCGCTCAGCTCCCGAAATACCCGCCAGTGCGTCACTTCGGTGCTGGCTGCTGATTTACGGCATCTCCATCGGATTTTGCTATATATGTATGACCAAAGTTCTGAAAAAAGAGAGGGCAAAATCTCAAAAAAGAGGACAAAAGGGCGTCCTCCGAGGACACTTTCAAAAAAGTCAAAAAATAGGACAAATCCCCGTAAAAGAGAACGTATGGTAACCCTATTTTAGAAGTAGGGGAGATGTGGTACCGATGGATCACTGGGACCGAAAATACTTTGAAAATTCTCTATGATAATTCCATGATTACACTCCGTGAACTTTTCTACAATTGCATGCTGGTAACATCTTTCCTCACATACAAAAAAATTCGACGTGCGCGAACTATTGGGTCTCTCACAGATGTTTTTTGTTTTGGGGGGTGTAAACTAAATTTAGATCGACATATACATTTTTCTTCGTAACCTTCAACACGAACAAACCAGCAATCATTTTTATTGTGAAGTCTAGGGCTTGTATCAGGCTATATAATGGAACCTATTATTTTTTTCAGTTCTTTCCTTGAGTGGAATTTTTTTCGATTCATGTACAAAATTAGTAGGGTGGGGACCGATGATACAATAGCCAAATCAAGCAAAATAATCAAGCATACTAATCATGAAACAAATGAAACATGACTACGTACAGAAAATCTTTATGTAATAATTGAATATGATGTTTTGTCGCTATAACGAGGTCTTTGGACGTCACACTGTCGATTTTCGGGTAATATGTATGTACCCTCAAATTTATAAGCCCGAGCCTAAATCGAAACGTGATTTTATGACAACATTTGAGTCAATATTTAATCTATTTTTTGACGATTGCGACCGAAAATTCTTCTTTGGCTTGCTGTAGATTAGATTATAATACTGAGCAAGAAAAGTTGTCACATCTGAGTATTTTAGGGTATATGTGTCATAGGTCCCCGGGTCGTGTGTCATTGGACCCACCGGGTGGGGACCGATGACACGTGCGAGCAACAAATTTTAAACGTCCATAAATATTTTTTGAAAAGACGGATATTCATGTATATGTGCGCGATAGGTAGAGCTTGTATCAAAGTGCTGAGCCAGCAAAAGATCTGCTGTTTTCGGCTGAACATTTTTGGGCCAGCGAACATTTTCCAATTTTTGATCCATCGGTACCACATCTCCCCTATTAGTATTTTCCTTTCAATTACGAGTATTGTACGTTGAGTTCTAATTATAGTTGCAGAGACCATACATGTGGTTGAAGAATAAAAGCAACTATAGTACTGCCCTATATTTTCCGAAAATAAAGCTATACACTGTATGGCATTTTTCCGATCTGCCATATTTTTAATAACTTATACTAATCGCACAAAGTGTTAAAACCGTATATCCGACACAACTTCTCCGTATTGCTCTTCGACTGAACTAGGGGCCTTATCGGGGAGGCCGCCATGCCATAATATTGTCAAAAACGGGGTGTTAGAGTAAACAAAGGATTAGTGGGCTATCTCATTTACATACCAATACTATCATTTACATCCCAGGATGTGGACGACATCTTATTCTGTCATAAATTGATACCTCCTGGGATTCATCAATACGAATCAAGCTGTCTACACCTTCCGCATAGCATCATTTGCAGCTTTTGGCAGTCCATGTGAACGAATTACGATCGTTTTCATAACTACTTACTTACTTGAGTAGATTCGAAGTCACTCAATTCTACTTCTACTTCAAGTAGTTTAAGGTTGCATATGTAAGAAGTACTTCTACTCGTACTTGAGTAGATTTTTTCGTCCCTACTTCTACTTCTACTTGAGTAGCTTTCTTGACTACTTTGACCACGTCTGGTAACAGCTAGCTCTTAACAATGAGCTTTTACATAATGAGATGGATTTATTTAGCTGTTCTTGTGTAAATCACCCTAACATGTAACTTAGTTACTCCCGCCATTTTCCCACTTCAAAACTTTAGTGTTTTTGGGCGGGCTGTAACTCATTTTGTGTTCACAAAAGAGAAAACGTTCTTTTTAAGACCGATAGAAACATGATGTTTTGGCAGCTTTTGAGCTATATGTCATGACTCTACGACCAGTCGTTGCTGGGATGAGCAATTTTACCCCGTCGCGTGAAGAAATTGGGGGCTTGTCGACTTGAAAATGGGGGTAATCCCCTAAAGCAGAGGTCTCAAACTCAAATGGGTTCACGGGCCAATTTCCTAATTTTGATGTCGCCGCGGGCCGCAGCCCTATTATAATAGCTGGGGATTCAATGTATAATATCCAAGTAGGCCTTATTTGACGGCACCTTGCAGCCAGGCTTCCAAAAATATCGTGAAAAATGTACGCTTGGCACGAAAATTTTTTCAAATATTTGAATAAAATAGATTTCCCGTGCCCCCTGTATAATTTCAACACAATTTCTGATGGTAGGGGAGATGTGGTACCTATGGATCACTGGGACCGAAAATACTTGAAAAATTCTCTATGATAATTCCATGATTACACTCTGTGAATTTGTCAACAATTACATGCTGACAGAATCTTTCCTCACATGCAAACAAATTCGACCTGCGTGAGTTATGGGGTCTGTGACGAATGATTTACGTTTTAGGAGGTGTAAAGCAAATTTGGATCGACCTTTGCATTTTTCTATATCAATTTTCAGACAAGCAAACCCGCCATAATTTTGTTGTGAAGTATAGGGCTTGTGTCAGGGTATATAATGGCACATCTTTTTTGAATCAATACTATCTTCGAGTGGACTATTTTCAAGTCAATTACAATATTTATGGGGTGGGGGACCTATGGTACCATAGCCAAATCAAGCAAAATAGATGGACCAACTAATCACTTAACAACAGAAACTCGCCTACACATATATAGGCTGTAAATCATAGTTACCTGTGGTGTTTTATCGCTATTACGAGGTATCTGAAAGTCAAAATGTCGATTTGCGGGTATAATATGTATGTGGCATTAATTTTGTAAGTTTGGGCGTTAATCAAAACATGTTTTATGGCAACATTTGAGTTCATATAATCTATTTTATTCTTGAAGGTCGCGACGAAACATTCGTCATTGGCTTGCTGTATCTTAGCTTACAGTACACAACAAAACAAGTTAACAAATTTGAGTTTTTGAGCGTATGTCTCATAGGTCCCATGGTCGTGTGCCTTTGGACCCACCGTGTGGGGATCGATGACACGTTCGAGCAACAAATTTTAAACGTTTATAAATATTTTTTGAAAGGGCGGATATTCATGTAAATGTCCGCGATAGGTAGAGCTTGTATCGAAGTGTTGAGACAGCAAAAGATCTGCTATTCTCGGCTGACGATTTGAGAGCCAGAGATCATTTTGCAATTTTTGATCCATCGGTACCACATCTCCCCTACCTATACAAAAATCAGAAAGCCCATTCACATCAAATCGCGAGTAGCGCGAAGAATATTTACCAGTTGAATAAATTGGCTCAGAAAATATTCCACAGCATATAGGCCTATTTCCACAATGCAGCTCGTACCCCCTGATGTGGTGCTTGGTACCACGAAGGGGCTACGGACCCCTAGTTAAGAAACCCTGGAATAGAAATGACGAATCGCCGAAGAATCCATTGGCGGTACAGCTGTGGAACGTACCACTACCTTACTCGCCCCCGATAATAACATGGATAAAGAGAACAAACAACACCAAGGATGTAACCATGCAGATATGCGTCACGGGGGCCACAGAATGCCAATGTTTTACATGCAGACCTGATTAGTCATCTATAATAACTTGGGCAACGCAAGCTACGGGCTTTTGAAATATTACTATTCCCCATGGCAGTGTCATAGATTGTTGCGTCCGTCGGATTACCAAGTCACTATACCGGGACGCAAGTCCTTCTCTTAATTTAACTTTTGGCCCGACTCAACTCGAGTAGGCTAATTTTCAATTTATCACCCAGTTAATCCAAAATCGAAAGGTCGCACCAAACGAAATCACGATTTTCAGTCACGAATCATCGACGGGTCATGTTTTATCATCATGAACCTGAAATGTGACGAAATAGCGATCTTCCACCGCATGGTAGATTTTAGAAGTAATGTGATAGTGAAGTAATTGTTTAGATTTCCGGTTTTAGAGTTAACTTTAAGTTCTTGAATCTAAAAAAGATATATGATACTTGAATTTATTGTCGAATACTTAAAATTCCAAAATGCCTTCTCGGGCCGCACAAAATGATCTCGCACCGGGCCGCGTGTTTGAAACCTCTACCCTAAAGTCAGTTTTATTCAAGTTTAAGGTTCTAGATATCCCTGCTACATTTCGAATTTGATTCACCCTATCACTGACGTTCGCTACTGATGAGAGTCAGTCGAGTTAAGCCCACATTTTATAACGTTGTTTGGTGATATCAAATGGCTGGCATTTATAATAGGCTATACTAATTTTGCTCACTTTTAGCAGTTTCTGTTCACATTTTCAAGTACCAGCAACAATAGATGAAATTCCAATAGTGTGGTGACTCTACTATTATTCGAAATTACAATGAAATGTCGGTCTTGGCCGTCTGAGTCTCGAGTCGAGTAATCAGAAAATCATGACTCAAGTCATTACAACCCAGAATGTAACTATTGTAATACTTCATTTAGGGTCAGACTTCGTTAAAATAAAGTTTTTCCGTGTAAACATTTATCAGTGTTTGAGGCGAAAAATATGTTTTCAGGCCAAGCTACTACAGAACGACAGACAGTTTCCACCAGAAATGAAGATAGGCCTAAGTAGTAGGGTTGCCATACATCCGGAATTTCACTGTTAAAACTGCATCCGGGAGAAATTTTGAAGTAAGCTGAAATTTTTTTCCTAAATTAACATAAACAACATTATCTTAGGCAGATCTATGCTACATAAAATTTTTCTTCGTGCTTCGCGCAATGTAGTATCACATATATTGGTTATAGGGGCTACGACCCTCGCCAAACTGCGATCAAAAATAAATACAAATGAAATTCAGTTACAGAATTGAATCTTATTGTCATCGCAATTACTAGATAACGGTATCTTCATAGAGTGGGTTTAGGCCGTTTGGACATGACATAACGATGTAGCCTTCAATTACGCTCCTTGCATTTTCGAAGTACTCATCCTCCACCAGCTCTACCGCTAACTCTGATCATATGTGCGGAGATAGGATCAAATTAGCCTATATGGAAGAATCAATATTATTGACATAATTCATTCAAATAATTTAACGACCAGGTGCATATAGAAACCAGATGCATATAGTAAGTCCCATGCAGAAGTTGCATCGATTACGATGGGCTCAAGATCAGTATTTATTTGGGCGGGAGGGATGAAAAAAATGTGGCTCCTGCCCTGGTTGCAACCTACAACACACATCCACATACTCCTGAACCGGATCGTGACCACCTCTAGTCGATAGACAAAGCTTTGCTTATGTGACGTCATATTGATCCACAATGTGCTCATACCTCATTTTGAAATCTGCTAGTGTGCGCTAAAGAGCGTCCGGAATTTGAATTACAAAAATATGGTAACCCTGAAGTAGTACAATTCCAACATTATGTGGGAAAACACCTAATTTGTATACGTTAGGTCAAATTTGGTCAAAATTAGGAGTTTTAAAATCAGAAAATGTCAAAATTTTGATTTTTTAGGTAAAGAAAATCGCCCTACTCATGACATTTCGGCACCGGCTATTACCGCTCCACGACATACAAATACTTATGAAGTTTTGGGCAACTTGCGACATCGGGAAATATGAAATCTCCACAGACTTCCCTATCACATCACTTTTAAAAGCTAACATGCGATAGAAGATCACCTATTACGTCCCATTTCTAGTTCATGATGATAAAACATTACCCGTTGATGATTCGTGACTGAAAATTGTGATTTGGTTTGGTGCGACCTTCTCGTAAAATTATTCGATTTCGGAATGACTCGAGTTGAGACGGGTCAAACATTGAAACGTTGAAGGACTTAATTGCGACTCGGAACGATGACTTGGTAATCCTACGGACGCAACAATCTATGAAACTGTCATGGGGAATAGTAATATATCAAAAGGTCGTAGCTTGCGTTGCGTAGGGTATAGCTATCTAATCAGGTCAGTATGGCAACCATTGACATTCTGTGATCCCCGCGACGTATAGCTGATTACATGCTGGGTGTTGTTTGTTCTCTTTATCCATATGTTATTATCGGTGGCGAGTAGGGATGGTGTGAACGCGAGGTTCACGTTCGCGTTCTGGGTGTGAACCTCGGAAATTTAGAGGTTCACGTTCACAACAGAACCTTGGTAGGTTCTGCACTGTGAACCTTTCGCGTATATTACAATTTTCACTTCATTATGACATCTTTCGTTCAAATTTATTGCATTTCAACTGCGAGCCACTCTATGCATGGCGCTGGCAGTATAAAAATAAACAGTAAACGACCATGCACCTTGACAATCTCAAAAGTTTTACTTGCTTCATACAAATGTTTGCTCGAAATATCCAGCTTTATTACCCTTTGTGAACATTTAGTGACTCTCTGCTGTGAACTTGACCCGCAATCACACAACATCACGAGCGAAATGCGTAGTCAGCAATGATGCTTACTCCCCCAATCAATGAGATTAATATCGTTTTCTGATGTAAAAAATCTAGCAGGAGTTCGGGGTCAAACTTGACTGCATAGGTTCACTGTATCATTAAATCCAAATCCGTACGGTTGAGGTGTTGGCTACTGCGGTATAACTTGTTAATGGAGTAAAATCGGTAGCAAGTATAGAAACCTGTTTTACACTCTGCTCGATATCAATGTAGCAATACTCAGACGCCGAATACATTGTCCGGTCTGGGCTAGACCGTTAAGGCGTAAGCTTTTATTCCCTTGTAAGCCGTCGTCGAAATTGTTGGCTAAGCGACGGAAAATATTGATTTTATGGGATTATTATATCATTTGATTGCCTCAGTTGATACATTTAGCGACGTTTAAAACTCCAATATGTACCTCAGCATTGTGGCATTATGTGGCCCGAGTCGTCGCTAGGTATCGTGTACGTACACTGTACCAGTGTACTTGTACATAGGCTATCACTTCACTGAAATATAGGATTGGAATTAGCAATATGACGTCACGTGACGTCATGAGGTTCACGTTCGTGTTCACACAGAACCTTTCAAAAAGTTTCGCGTTCACACGAACCTGAACCTTTCAGAGGTTCGCACCATCCCTAGTGGCGAGTAAGGCAGTAGTACACGCTCTACAGCTGTAACACCAATGAATTCTTCGCCGATTGGACATTTCTATTTCAGGGGTTCTTAACCAGGGTCCGTAGATACCATCGTGGTACGAAGCACACCACATCTGGGCGTACGTGATGGATTGTGGAATTAGGCCTATATACTGTGGAACATTTCCTTGACCAATTTATTCAACTGGAGAGTAGTCTTCGCACTATACGCACGATTTATGTGAATGGACTTTCAGATTTTAATATAGGTACCATCAGAAATTGTGTTGAAAATGGACAGGGGCTACGCGAAATCTTATTGGAAGCATGAGGGGTACGATCGCTCAAAAGGATAAGAACCAATGCTATTACTATGGCTTAATAATGATTATATTTAAGTTGTAATTGATACGTTCCAATATTAATCGAAGGCAAAATCTAACGCTGATTTAATTTGACTTTGGCAATGACAATGACAATAGCCTATACTTATCACGACTATATCAAAACCAGGATAAGGCTAAGCCGCTCAAATGCTCCGGTATCAGACAATCTTCAGTAGATTTTAAAATATTCTACATACAATTGTGGCACGTCAAAGGTCCATTATCTGCAATATTATAACCCGGCAGTTTTACGATGTCATGATGCATCCTCTCGCATGATGTCTATAACTCATTAATTAAAAAGATTATGCCCGGCATAAAAACAATTTTATTCATATATTTGAAAATGTGATTTTTTTTCGTGTCAAGCGTGAATAGTACTATAATAAATTACATGATGTTTGTGGAATGCCTGTCTACAAGCTCCCGTCAAATAAGGCCTACTTGGAAATTATACATGGAATATCCCTATTATTGATGCTGCGGCCCGCGGCGTCATCAAAAACTAGGAAATTGGCCCGCGAGCACATTTGAGTTTGAGACCTCTGCTTTAGAGGCTTCGCGGACCCCATGAAAATGCTTCGTGGACCCCCGGTTGAGAACCACTGCTCTAGAAGGATTTGTCCTCCTTTTCAGGAAAATGAAATTGTCCTCCGAAGGCGACTAAATTAAAATTTTAATAAAAATGACGATGACGAACACGTGAAAATATTTTTATTTTCAAATCAATCTCTCTTCTCTTGTAATTGTGCCGCGAGCGGTGTATATCTGATGCGCCACAAGCTAAAAAAGTGTGGGAACCATTGGTTAAGACCTTGTTTTGACTATAGTTGGAAGAGCACCATAATTTGAACAATATTGTGGACACATCGCCGCCATATGTGTCTCGCAAATGAATATCTGGCAGAAATTATAGTTTTGCAGTCCCAATTGCCGCTCAATTCTCTAAAACTTTATCCAAACTGTACATCGCAAGTCACCGAAGCTATAGCCATTCCAAGTGCTGACTCTTCTTGTTCTTCGTGCGACCCTGTCACTGGAGTTGAAAAAATACTGGCCCAGGACGCCGAGCTAGGTAGATAGATTGAACGTTGCCATTCTTTAGATTTAGAAGATGTCCAATAAATTTTCATAGAGATCGGTAATCGTCACCAGCAGGAGGTATTTGTGACAGAACGTAGCTGGTTACTAAATTCGCGGTGAGATAGACTTTGTGTGGGTCAGTCAATGAGTACGCATGTCGGTACTTCATTATCCCAGATGCCAATACCGTCGTCGTCGCTACCATCACTTACACACGTCAATATCGATGGATTTGATACCCGGTAAGACACTTCGCAGCGGAATTGACACTTTGAATGATAAACATTTTCTCTGGTGCATGAGATGCCGCTTCCGTGTTCAGGAATATCAAGTCTTTTACATGTAATTGGTAAGCACCGGGGGACAGGCCGGTCCCATCGTTTGGAAAACATACACTTGACAGCGTATTGACCGTGGATACTTGTCTGGTAAGTGTCCCGCATAAAATAACCTTCCTCTACACAAGCGTACGAACACGTAGTGCCTGTCGGCACTCCAAATACACCGTCTAATGATTCACAATGCCGTGTAACGGTCAGAATGTCGTAGTCTTGTGACGGGCAATAGTCTCTCTGACAGACTGGGGTCGGGTCAGACCATTCCCCGTACTGGTCGTTGTCTCTATAAAGGTCCCGGCATTCAACAATTTGCGACCCATTGAGACTATAACCCGGTCCACACTGAAATTCGCATTTGCTAGATACGTCATTACCACTCGAGCATGAAACATTGCCGTTACTTGGACCTTCAAGTACCGGGCATGTAATAATGGCGCAGCTATGAGGTCGTATGCTCCATACGCCAACGCTTGTCTCTTTCGTATTGTCACGCAAACAGGTGGTAGATACTGTGTCGAGCGTGGTGCCCGCGAGGTCATAAAGTGAACTGCATCTGAATGAGCAAACGCTACCAAGATTATTCACATCGGTACACACGACTTGACCGTTATCGTGAGTCTTTAAAGATGGATAGCATTTTATACGACTGCAAGTAGGAAATGGATACAGTCCCCACACTCCAATACTGTCCCCATCGACATCATCCAAGCAAGTTGACGACACAACATCAAGCGCGGTATCATCGAGATCAGAACCGTCCTCACAACGGAATGTGCACTCCGAATCTGCATTATTATAGTCGGTGCATTCGACTGTCAGGTGTTTATTCTCGGTAGGATTTGGGTAACATCGGACCCTGGAACAAACCGGGGGCGGTTGCGTCCACATTCCCAAGGGAACGGTGTCGTTGACAACGCAGGTTGATGTGACTGAATTTGTTATAGATCCTCGTAAATCATATCCATAGTCACACGAAAATATGCAGATACTAGCTTCGAAATGAGAGTCGGTGCATTCCATCTTGCCGTTCGACGGAGCGTTCAGTGGGCGACAAGAGGCTAATTGACAAATCGGCGGTTGGGGTGTCCAAAGTTGTCTTGATCTGCCAAGAACGCATGATATGACTCTGCTACCCAACAGGCGAAATCCTCTGTTACAGTGAAATTCGCAAATGCTACCTAAATTGTTTGAGTTGCTACAAGCATACTGGCGCCCACTATTTATTGATAATTGGCGGCACTGAAGCGGAACACATAGCGGATTCGTTTGCGACCAAAACCCGTTTCTTTGACAGATCGAAGGGCTTGACGAAGTCCTTGATAATTTGTAACCGACGTTACATTTCACGGTGCACTGTGTGCTAAGGTATGCGCCATCCGGGTGTTTCCAAGTTACGTTTCGACAGCTGTACAGACCGTTTCGCGGCGAGGACGGTACCGGACCGCAAACTATGTGCGGCGCACAAGTCTGTCCTGCACCATCCCAATTCAATTTTCCAGTTTCCGGATTCCGTATACAATTAGAATTTTGCTGTCCGATTAATACGAATCCGGGCAGACAGGAGAAGTTGCATTTGCTGCCGGCGTGCTTTGGTTTGTCGCAATGAACGATACCGTTTGGTAACTGGGGTGGATCAGAACATTCCGCATGAGCTGCAAAGGTAAGAAGTTTTTCAAGTCATATATAAATATTGCTGGCTAAAAACGCTCATCACATAAAATCACAAATCGTGTATCCTCGGTTGCGATGTCTGTAACAGCAACTTGTCGGGATTGTAGATACGCTATTTTTTCAAACTTTAACAGTTAATAAATCATTACCAGATAATATGATCATTTGATTTGATTATTTTATAATATTTGCATTTTGATGTCGACAAGTTGATTGTAATTTTAATAAGATGGCGCCGGACCCCCGCGAAACAAATATTTGATTCGAGAAGACTTGAACGTATATAAACACATTCGTTCAATAATTACATACCAAAGGCTTATATCTATTTTCGTCAGACTGAATAAATCGAATTGAAAAATAATAAGGCAAATAATTCCTACCCGCGCATCCTATCATCAAGCTGTTACAGTTATCCTCTTCGCAGCAACACTGGCAAAACCTATCTGGTTCGTTACGTCCGGCGCAGTCATTGCTACTCTAAAATGCATATGAAATTGTTGGAATAATGAATAGCTTATACACCGTGTATATATTACTACACCAATTCATAATCGTGACCTGGGATGCATCAGAATAACACGAACTCCTAGCTTTGCAACCTTTGACTACCGTCGCGATACCATGACTCCACGTATAACGACTCGTACATATCTGGGATCAGAAAGAAATTGCAATACCGCGAGCAATAAATTAGGCTACCTTATCTCATATTACCTGATCGCTGTCTGGATCATTGGGGAAATCCTGACATGATATTGTTACTGCATTGTCTCTACATTCAATCGGATCACCTCGACATTCTTGGCACATAAGACCTATTAAAATATTGCTGTTGACGAAACGTGACCATGAAAACAGAGTATGAGCCTGGCACTGACACTAATTTACCCGCTAATCATTTTCATTTCGCAAGTAGCCTCTTCATCAGAAATTTAAGCTAATTGTAACGCCGAATAAACTGTCTGTAGGCTATGTCAATTTTACGTCGGTCAAAAATGCTCAGGTGAGCCTAAACATATTTTGCACTGGTGGGACTATGGGGGGCGTGATCCCGACCCCGTATTCATTAGATTAGGCAGAAGACAAGAAACCTTTTCCCAAGCAATTTATATCATTCTGCCGATATAGTCTTTGTGACATCTGCAGGATATCTAGACCAAAAAGTATTGCATAAAAGTGTACGCTACATCATTCTCAACATACGTACACGAGACGTGGAATGGATTAGGGCAAAAGCTACTCGGCGTGAGTGCATGCATATAATACCCTTACCATAAACAGCCCGACGGTGATGGTACTTACCCCTCACTGTGTGACCATAGCATACAACCAAGATAGCAAGGTAAGGACTTATCATTTTTCTTCAGGCGCAAGAGGCGGCCACTCCATACACGATTCGCACTTCACTCATTTTTATAGTCGCCTATTTATGTAATTGCAAATCTATGTCATAAACACGTGATTTTTTTCATTCAATTCAGAATAAAATTATATATACAGAGTTATATAGGCTATACAGGACTTTGAACTATGGACTTCCTAGAAACTCCAGATTCCTTTTAGCCCATAATAACCACAGCATTTTCTGTATTTCAATATAGGCCTACTCCGGGACATTGTGAATGGAAATGGATATCTAACCACATATATTAAAATCATATTCAATGCATTGACTTATGATGCTATACTGACCGTTAATCGGCTAAAATCGTTAAGTTTTACTTTTGAATTTGGTAAACCAACCACTGCCCAAATCCAATCGTTAGAGTATAGCCTTGCAAAACGTTTATGAATAAATCCAACAGTGTTCCGGCCATGCACGACAACTGTTGGGCCGTGAAACCATCATTGACTATGACTAAACATCAAACATGTCATTAATGAAATATGATTTGACAGCGATAGCCAGAATTAACAGTGAAAGCTGTCGAGGTATCCACATCCAATCGCTTGTATAACTTTGCTAAGGAAATTTCAATATTAATTGCTACTTAGCCTGAATAATCAGTCGACACACTGTATTCACGTAAGTTTTCCCAGGCACGATAAAACAATAATCAGCTTGACACGCAAATGCGTCATCGTCGAGATGGATTTAGAACATTGTAATTCCGACGTGATGAGAACAGTATAATTCTAATCTCACAAGTTAACCGGTAATTTATCCCTCTCCTCGAAGCCGCATAAGGAAATATCATGACTAGACTAGAAATCGATAGCTCGGGAAGCGCACTAATTGATCCTGCGGACATGGCTTATCAACAATAGTCTCGACAAACCTCTACCCTATTATATTTAATCCTCCAGTATAGACGATCGGTCTCTACGCCTGCAAATCAATGTCACTTTCCAGCGTCAACGGGCTGTCGTGGTATAATGCTATATATGCAGCGAAACCAATCTTCATTCGATTTTGAAAGCCAACTCGACTTCGCACCAACCCACAGACCTGGCGTAAATACACACATCTACACCTCATTTCTTGTTCTAGAATTCTGCAGAAATAAACCGGTCTATAATAAAATAAGCAGCAGATTAATTTCGATTCGTTTTTAGGCAAAAACAATTTGACTACACTACTTCGCAGATGTGCATTATTGCGTAGCTCGACGACAATCGTGCGCCGATCTGCAATAAAATAGGCAGACAAACCTATTTCTCTCTCTAAATATTGAAGAAAAAAATACAACTTGACTACACTACTTGGCAGATCTGCTCTTAACAGTATTTACGTTTACAATCTTTTCGCCACAATGTGGCGACAACAAAGCACGCGGTGAAAGCGATATTTCTTCAATGTCTACTAATAACTAGATTACAACCAGACTGTTACACATCAGACCGTTTCGCGGTAACTGTTATACTGATTCCTTCTGCTTAGCCGACTAGTAACAGAACTGCGACTACGTAAAATTCAAAAACTCTCCTCAGTAGTGACAGGAACACGCGCAAGCTAATCATTATCTCAAAGCACCCAAACGGACAAATCACGACTGAACTCGGCAATCCCACGCTGACCCACGCGCTGCAGAATGTAGTAAATGTGTATCAACAAATTTATTGTCACAACTGCTGGCACGAAGCCCGTTCCACGGGCCAGCGCTCTTATGATTGACAGGCTCTCCGATTCCCGCGGAATTCCTTGTGAATCCGCGACGACTGATCACGTGGCCACCGACTCGGTCAGTTTCGATGTGACGCTGTCCAACGGCTGCCAGTGACA
The DNA here is from genome assembly GCF_051294905.1 of Botryllus schlosseri. NCBI lineage: Eukaryota > Metazoa > Chordata > Ascidiacea > Stolidobranchia > Styelidae > Botryllus > Botryllus schlosseri. The sequence continues at coordinate 16,043,991 of NC_137245.1, read as the reverse complement.
GTCCACAACGTCGTTTACAAGTCCGGAATGCTCCTTCATAAACTTGTCGTTCTCCTCTTCGTAATTAATAGGCTCGTCCGGTTCTGCAAACGGAGAGCAATCAAACACGCGTCAAACCGCTCCTTCGCACGAGACGCCAAGCAAACCCAATCAACCCGCGTGCATTAAGAAACGCAAATGTTGACAGTAGCACAGCAACAGTGGGTGTTTCAACTGCTGAACCCAAGTCCAGATAATTTCCGATTCAATATTTGTCTTCGCGGTGTTACGCAACCGAGCGCGCCGCTCTTTCGCTTTGAGATTGACCTTTAATCGCGAAACAAAATGAAATCTAACCTTCCAATTTCTCTGACGACCGCCTTCCGCCGTACGCCGCGGCTGTCGTCTGTTGGGTGGCGTATTGCTGGGCTTGAGTGCTTCCCGCTGTGCCGTACGCGGTTTGGTTGTAGTAGCTGGATTGCTAAAGAACGCACCGTAATACAGCTTTTGCAGGACAGTACTTTAAAGGTTGTCAAAGCAGTCAGCATTGCTACACATGAGTACAAGTAACACCGTAAATTTGTACTTAACACTGATTTCCAATGCATGCCGAAACTACAAACTATACCGTCAGAGATCTTAGTAGTACTTGGGTTTTAAGCAAGTTTAAAAAGTAGAGATGCGAATAGGTTCACTTCTCGAAAATATATTCAGTTCCGAATCCGATGACATAGAAGCCATTTTCTTTCGTTGTGTCATGGCATCTTTACTCGAAAATGATGCAAATCTACCCTACAAAATCCAGAGTGTACAAAAGTATGTAATTTTACTTTAAAATCGTAAAGCAGAAGCGGAAGTCGCGTAGAAGCATGCCCCCTTGAGCTAGCAAGTAGGCAAACCGTATTTGAGTAATCCGAAAAAAGTATATGCACTTCCATGGTACCGGCGAGTGTTGCTCGTCAGCGAATGTGGGTCAGCCAAATTTCCGAATTTTGGCACTTTTCAAGCTGTTTAGCACCGAAATGCACGATGTAACTATTTTGGCACAATGACAACCTGTATTCGGCGCATTTTAGATGGACAGAGAGTGCTCCTACGGAAGAAACGTATTCGATGTTCTTCGGAAAAATCAAGCTCATCCGCGAGCCGCTCCGGAAGCCGTTTGAAAAATTGCAGACTCGGGATACTTAATCTCAACCACTGGGGCATAGAAAAAATGAATTTCCCCGACTCCCACGAGCTTTTGCTGTGGTAGCCTATTTCAAATGTAATTGAACTGCCGGAACTTATTCTTCTTTATCTATAGGTTAGTTGGAAGAGTAACAGTAACTTATCGTAACTCGGGTCAATTTGGCACTAATGAAAGATTTGGCACCCATATAGCCTTTCAGTATTCGGCAACACCGTGATTTGGAAGATTGAAACACATCGGAACACTTCACGAACTTTTTCCGCGTCTCAGGGGTCAAACTAACCTAGTCAGCGGCAAAACGTTTTAATCGCTCTCCTGTATTTCATGCCCTGGGTCGAGCGCAAGAAACTCTATTCCGATCACAAAATAAAAGCGCCTCAAAAACACCAACATTATCGCCCCGAAGTTCATAATTGCCGTGATCATACTGCTCGCACGGGGGAACAAAACATCTCACGCGGCATTCCGTACTTACTTGCTGATAATTGTAATAATTGTAGTATTGTTGATAATATTGATTATAGTCTTGATATTGTTGAAGAATCTGCGACGGACTTGTGTAGGCGGCGGTGGGCGTCGCGCTGTTGGTCTGTTCGGCTCCTCCAGGTTTGCTGCGATATAGTAGAAACCAATCGCTCACAATCCAATCGCGCACGCCCGGGAGGCTATTCCCAACATGATTTACGAATATCACTGATTTTACGCGTTACATCGACGTTTGAAAATATCAATTAAAGCCGAGAATTGATGAGACGGCGGCAGACAGAGAAAGGCGCCAGCAAGGCTAGACGACACACACAATTCAAATCATATTGTAACAAAACAGATGGTTTTTTCCATCGGCGGCTCCACGTTCACGCGACCATTGTAATATTGCAACAGTCTGCGTCTACACATCTCTGAAAATCATACGGAAAGCGTGCTTCCCGGAAGCATTTTTTCCGAAACGCAGCAATACGAAATATGTAGTCACGCTGTGCTGACTGCGCACCAACACAACTTATATAATACACTCTTATACATGCGCCTTATTAATGTGTATTAGATCAAGTCTGTTCGATTAAAATATTACAAGGTGTTTAGACTTCTTCCTATCATTTCATTGTATGGCAATATTGTGGTGTATTTAAATGATGGAATTAATTAATGAAATCTACTGAATATTAGAATATACAAATACTTTTCACTTCCAACCGAAACGGTAAACACTGACGTTTTCAAAAGCATCATTGCAACTAAAAGATGATGAAAGTGCAAGAAACACCATCACCTATCATGCGGTTGCGGAGATCAAACATTGCGTTTACAGGAAGTTCGGGTCTGCGTTATCAGAAATATGCATATTGCATACAAGCATACGAAAATATTTGCGATGACAATAGATTGCTACGTGCGGTGTGGCCAAGATGAAAACTTTGGGAGGTGCGTTCGTAAATTGCCGGGGACAAATATTTTTGAAAAATCACCCGATGTAACAATGTCCGTCATGGTCGGAAATCGACGGTTGGAGTGAAAGTGTATTTTTCCTCTTGCCACACAAATATGTAGGCTATTCATCTTGTCGAGAATATGAGGCTGAATTTTATGACGGCGAATATATATACTATTTACAATATATAGCCTAAATTAATGAGCGATCCATTACTATGTGACTGGACTGGCAAACCCACATTGGATTGAACGTACTATTATCTTACTCATCGGGAGATGGAATGCAAATACATGAAGTCATAGAGATATATTTTTCAAGTCACTGCCCGTAGTTAGAAATAATAGTTGAAAAACGTCCCATTTGAATATTGGCATAAGATATCAGCATAATCGGGAAAACATGACATAATGGTTCAGAGTTATGCCATCAACCGAGCTCTATAGAAACTGAAGATATTTGCCACCACCACTAGATATGCAGACTTCTTTCCTGACCTTCTACCGGATACAATTCAGATTTCCCTATACCGTTCAAGAGGTGGTCAGTAACAAAGTACCTTTATTGTTTTGGAGCTTACCTGCACTATTTACTCCAGTGGTTATGATTTAAGACAGCTTACACTTCTGCCCCAACGTTTCAGTTTTTTACGTACATGGAAATCGCTCAACTCGTACTGGAGCAGGAATTTACTACGTTACTACTTGAGTACGGTGATTACTTTGACCACCTCTGGATATCGTCGGACCGAATGCCTATTTCGACTTTCATCACTCGCCAACCACGGCTGGCGTCGTACTCACTTTTTCGGGGTGGCCTGGCTCACTTTGATTGGCCTGCCACCGAGCCCGGCGGCACCTTGCATTTCGATGAGCGCTCTCTTCTGTTCCGTCTCATCGCTAAATCTCACAAAACCGTATCCTCTGCAATATAAAAAGAAAAGATTTCGATCTCTGCGACTGGCAGAACACGGTCACAGTTCCGCCCACCTCGAATCGCCGTGGTCATCGTACATGACTTTGCCGCCCTTCACGCTGCGATATTTCTTGAGAAAGAAGTCCTCCAGCTTATCGTCGGTGATGATCGGGTCCAGATCGCCGACAAATATCGAAAACGATGGGCTGGGATTGAATGATTTTATCGAATTGAGCCAACAATGAGAAGATTGCATTGCGCATACCCGATGTCCCAGTTCTTTCCACCCTGCGCCCTGTTCAGTCTGAATCTTCTCGTCTGGAAAAAGAGATATTTCTTTCATACGTGCATAGTAATGCTATGTGTAATTCCTGCAGTTTATCGGAGCTGACTATTCAGTTACCGTTTAAAGGCTCTTTTGCCCATTACTCACGTTTTCACTCATAAAAGTGATGCAAACATATCAAAAATATTACTACTTTCAACAAAATCTAAAGTGGAAAAAGAAAGTAGTTTCATGTATAAATGTAGACATAGAAGTATGTGTAGTCTGAAACATATCCCCTTAACTTGAGTAAGTAATGCAAGAAGGCAAAACCTACTGGGGTACTGAGATAGGCCTACTGGTCAGTGGCCACATCTGCATATGGGTGCAGAATTACTTATCTTGCAGATTTAAATGAGGAGAGTGACGGTAGAAAGGGATGGCTGAGACACTCAAGCTCAAACGGATTCGGGATACGGTAGTAACAATGCACTATGACACTTCACATCATTTTAGTGCCGCAGATATTTTGGTGAATCAAATTTCATGTCTTCAAATCAAGATCAAAATCCATGGGAATGACCAGCATAGTCGAACAATAGTTAACATTGTGTGCGGAGTGGAAAATATCCAACAAGATGTACATTGTACAGTTGTCCTTGTCCATGTCATCTGATTAGCGACAAACCTTGAACAAACATCACATATTGTTTGTGAGTTACTACCAGCTGAGAATTTGGCACTGAAAAATACATTCAACGTAATTTCGGCTGGCTACGAGCTCACTGGATTTGTTCCCGGTATGTCTTTTCCATTTATAGTTTTCAGCACCCTTTCCGCTTCATCCTCGGTCCTGAATTCAACGAAGCAATAACCGGCTGGAAGTCCAGTGTCTCGTCTGTGAAGAAAAATACAGGAGGGTGAATATTCGACTAGGCGCGAGCACAAAATCAGGTCATGTCCGAGCACCTTTTTATGGTTTTCACAGATACCAATTGACTGCTTATGTTTTGGAAAACGTAAGTGACGAAGGATTCATCCATGTACGGCTCCAGCTGGCAAAAAGAGACTGTAATCAGTTTCAAAAACTAAATTGATTGATACCAATCTGTTAGCGGCAATGGCCATTGGTCAAAATCGTCATTTATACAACTGAAGTAGTAAACTTCTACTCAAATTCAAGTGAAAGTAGTGATTTTCAAGCCCTGCTAAAATTACCCGAAGTAGGAAAAGAAAACAAAAGCAAACTGAAAATTACGAAGGTAGTTATAAAAAAGGATCGGGATGTAGTGTTAGAGACGCATATTAACCAAATGCCAATTTTAAATGCAAACAGCGAGTAATTTGGATTCAAAAACTGTTGGAGTAGAATGTGGAAGTAGGCCTGGAAATTAAACACAGTCACTTACTTAAGTAGTGCATTGTGCAAGTAGTTTATTTCTGACCACTTCTGTGCAGAAGTCAATTTAAAAAAATATTGTTTCTAAATGATAATAATTTCCACACTTCGGCGAAATCGCATCAAAGCTGCAGTGAAGTGTTGGTTGTAAATAAGAAAGATCATAATATCGTTAAGAACGGTACAGGTTTGAACGGGATATTATTGCATACAAATGAGGATGTATTGATTTGGGTGTGAATGAAATAAATTAATCCCAAAAATAAACGAGAATATAGAATAACCATTCACTTACGTCACCCATCCATAGAGACTTCGACATTTTCTTAATTTAGTCTGTGATATACAGTGGCACAATAAAATCAGAAATATTTGGTATAAAATTTGATTTACTCTCGACTAGAACATGAAAAAACTACGCTATGCAGTACAAATAGGAATATGTACTTCGTTGACAAATGTGGAGGAAAATGGCACGCATCTCTTGTTACCCAGCCATACCATTCACGATCTGATATTACAATTTGGGTGGGTAAAGTGCCTAACTGAATGTGCGACAGATTCCACTGATTGGGCAATAGGAGGGTTTTTTCCATGCTTGGAACTCACTGAAAGTGCTAATGCAATGCCCAAATTATGCATATAGGAACATAAACATTTGTCATTCACACGCCGACTAGTTGGCTGGAACTTATGAGATTGGGACTTCAAGAATGTAGTTAGTGCAAAAAGACAACTACATATTTGAATACTAAGTTAAACATGGCAAAATGAATAGTCCGGATGAACATAAGCATAACATCTGCATGCAATAATATATACTGCCATGTGCCATGCCCAACAGGAACACTGCAATACACAGAGAATATTCAATTAACTTTGGAGCATAGCAGTTGAGGAAATACATATGACATACTGTAACTTTATAGCAGGCTAAACATATCATATAGGCCCACCATGACCAAACAAATATTAAGTAGGTCTGACATCTAGGAAATAGACATCTCCAATCATATACCCCGAAAGTGTTTAAAAGATTTCCAATGGTGCCTGGTGCCTGTGTGGGGTCTTAAGTTATAATCCACTTTGTGTCTCATCAGTTTGCTGGCTGTTAATCCAATATGTTGCCGGCAACAGACAAGCCAAACATACAGTGCATGTCGCACAGCAGGCCTATCCGTTCTATCCATGAAAACAAAATATTTTCACAAATGAATCATAAGCCGGACAGAAGAACAGATATCCAACAGTTGCTGTTGTAAAATATTTTTGAAGATATCTTTGCACATGAGGTCTGAAGTTGCATGATCATTAAACAGGTAGTCTACTAGGTCATAATACTCATAATAGCATTTCAGCAAAGGCATTGGGTGGAAATTAATGCTAAACAACACGCTAAAGTCATCAAAGTTTCTTCATTTATAAAGCAAAAGAGCTACTAATCTAATGTAAAAATTAAATCTGAAAGTACTATAAACGCTACTCTGCTACTTCAACCACCTAGTGTGAATAACAGTGTACTTTTCGTGATACAGTTCGAGCACAGGTGACTTAGAAAATATAAGTTATTTTCGAGACGGTGCAAATTCCATCGGACTTTCGGACATGCTCTTTGCCTTTCGAGGCTTCCGGAATCTCTACCAATGAGCGCCTCTTCGCTCGGCAGTCTTGCGAAGGAACTCTTCGTGACTGGCGTAAAGTTTCAAAGCAGAGGAGACATTCATCCAACGAACAGACCCTGCGTCATCTCCCGCTTGCAAAGGCAGCCTGGCCACACCTGTTCCTTCGTCATCATGAAAATTCACAGCAACAGTCTCCATCCAAGCGTTGTCTGTATTCCTTGGATCGTCGACGTATCCTTTGTATATCTCATCGCCTTTTGTGAACAGTGACGCTATCTGCTCTTCCAGTATTTTCCTGTCGGCGCCCGTGTGTTGCAGTGTGTTAAGGGCTTCCTCGCCGAACTCTCTTTTTAAAGTGAGAGAAACCCGCTCGCCGGCATCGACCATACCACCCGGTATGGCCCATTCGCCGGAGTCAGCACGCATGATCGCCACAAACTGCAGAATAGGCTTCTTGGAAGACTCGTCAATTAGAACTTCACCGTCTTCCCTTCGCCAGCGAGTGACGATTGGATCGGCCGCATGATTTGGTCCCCATTTACCCAGCAATCCACGCCCTTTCAGTCCCGTTCTCCCAGAAGGATTCTGCGGAGTGTTATTTTTTAGGTCGTAATCGCCGGTGAAACTAACACGATTCACCAATCCGTCACGTTTGTTGAATCTAATTGTGGCACTCCCGAGATCACCAGGGTCCGCCCATACAGGTCCCTTTTTCACAACCGGCGCAGTGTATTCCGGTGGGTCGTATTCGGGAAATTCGACACACCAAGGCACCTTGTTGTCCGGCACCGATTGGCGTTGTTCACTAGACCCGGGGTAAGTCTGGCATCTTGCCTTGGAATGGGGGCGGCGGTCCTTTGCTGATGCTGGCGTTGACATTCTTTTGATACCACGGATGAAGCAGCAACTGATGTAGAGGAAGGTGTTCATATTACAAACGCAAGAACGCCATACGCCTACTACACTGAAATCTGGCATTTCAAAATAATGACAGGTAATACATTCTTCTTTGCTTTGGGCAGTATTGTCAAATTTAGGGTTACCAAGTTCTATTGAAAAATAATTCATCATTTTCGATACACTATTATATATTTATTGAACTTTCATAAGCTTGGGCTTGAGAGTTGGTACAATTGTGTCAGTTTGCACTACTAGAACAGAAATGCAGACAGTGAACTCTGCACTTGGAGAATTCATGACTGATGAAGACGTCAACCCTCTTACAAGTTCAATGCAAGACGGGATTCCTGACGTTAATATGGTGATGGAGTGATGGATGTGTCATTTGAGCCTGGAAGCGGAGCAAAGCGGGGGGGGGGGGGCTGTCACTGTCACACATTCCTTATCGCCACCTCAGAAATCATGCGGCTCCTTGAACGTCAAACAAGTCTCATGCACATATGCATTCTTGGCATACAAGATGGAATACAATATTGTGATATTACATCTTACAGGAAATATCAGATTCAATACCAATGGTTTTATAGCAGCAAACACACGTTCAATTTGAAGGCATAGTCTAGTCCAGGACAGTTAGGCACCCGCAGCCCACATGGCCGCACCATTACCACAGGCAAGAACAAGAGTCGATCACACAATCAAGTCTACCTTCAGGACCAAGCCATATTACGAATCAGAATCATTCACTCAAAATTGAGACAATGAAACGTAACTGCGCTACTTCCCTGACTGAAGCTCTGGCAATTTTTAAATATTATATGGTTAACGTTCGGATGAAATTATAATCTGACGAATATTGCACAGCACACTGAGCACAGCACAGCAGCAACCCAGGGTTGCCAGACATCTTTCGAGAAAAGGGGCATAACAGCGCTGGAAAAGGGGCTAAATTGTTCAATAACGTTAATAAAGTTGCAATATTACCCACAGACCTTTTGTCAATCACCTGGAATTCCAGTCTTATATTGTTGATACTGTTATAATAGGACACCAAATCAACTACCTGCAACTACACTGGATCCAACTACAACAACTGCTATTATTTCAAGCCTTTTCCAACTGAATATAAATTCGTAAAATAAAACCTTTTGTGCAATAATATCAAAGTGATTAAATTTTATGAATCAAAATTAAAAATTGAGAGATTAGTTTCTTTACATTTGAAACTTATCATTCGAAACTTATATACTTAAGTTTTAGGTTTTTCACCAAAACATTATCCGGTGATATTGAAGTTTTTTTTCTTTGAAATTTTCATCATAGTCATGAAGTACTATAAGGGTACTCTTCTTCAGACTTTTTCTGCTACTTAGCTTGCAGCCATGTTCGATGCGTTTTCGTCCACCAGTTCACAAATCTGTATCTACATTCTACAAAAACCAATCCAAATCTTCATCTTCTACAGTGTTTCCACTGAATCTTTGACATTGGCATAAACATCGTCAGCTCAATTTGCGTGATACATTTATTTATTTGAATAGCTATAGTTTGATGATATGTCTCAACTGCTTCCAAAAAGGGCCAAATATTGAAAATAAAGGGCAAGGGGCCAAATTGATATTTTTGGGGCCAACTGCCTCTATAAAGGGCCAAATTTGTGGAATTTGGCACCAACAAAAGGGCCAATCTGGCAGCCCTGCAGGCCGCAGCAACCAGCAGAGATGGTCACAGTCCGTGAGTCCGGTTCAGGAGCAGAAGCCGGAGCAGGATTTCGTCGATTTTCAACGTAGCCGGAGTGGATCCGGATTTTAAATTAGCATTGGCGTTTGGGTTTTAGCCGGATTTTTTCGCTGACCGCTTTTTTCAATACTATCTTCTTTACTTTTATTGAGTGTGCATGTATAGAAAGTGACTAGTCACTTTCTATAGTGCATGCCTCCTCTTTACATCGCCTAGGCCAAGGTGGGTGTCGGATTCCATAGACTACTCCAAGTCGCTTCGACATCTTCCTGTCTTTTCATTGTTGATTGTATCGCATTTTGTGGTGTATTGAGCTGATAAAAATTGCTAATAAACCAATGATGATGATGATGATGATGAAAAGATAGGGAGGTGTCAGTAGTCAGTGGCCAGTGGTTCCCAACGTGGGCGATATCGCCCCCCAGGGGGCGATTTGGCGGTCTAGGGGGCGAAATGGCGAAGGGGGCGACGGGGGGCGAAAATAGCGAAGAGGGCGATAGGGGGGCGATGACGCGTTGAAACGGCTATGTTGGAGTCAAGTCGGAGCTAAATGACCTTTTTTTCTGTTGCAAAAGTGTAAAATTCGACATGGAACGGAGAAGTTGACCTTTTTTTTTTAGTCAACCCGCCGGTGATTACTGTTTGTATACCAGTTTTTCGGTTCACAAAATTTGGGGGGCGATGATCGGCGTTGAGCTTGAAAAGGGGACGATGAGTCGAAAAAGGTTGGGAACCACTGGCCTAGGCGAAGTAAAGAAAAGGCATGCACACTGCACAGTGCACACTAAATGAAAAGTAATACGGAGAATATAAGACGCAAGCGACAAAATGAGGTGGCAAGTGGCGGAATGCAAGGTCGATGTTAGGTCGTGGTCCGGTCATCCTGAAGGCTGGTTGGTCAGTATTCATATGAAAATTTAGCACAATTTTGGCCCGATTTGGAAATTCAAAGGCCGGATATTTTCGAGCTCTGAAATTTCAATTTCCACCCGGAGCCGGATAGATTCTGATCCCGAAATTTGGGAATCCGAGCATCTCCCCGAGCACGAGCAGCAGTCGTAGAGATAGACGGATATGGAATTTCTATGTCCTAATCCAATCCAAATCACAAACTTCAAATCCTAATCCAGAACTTTTGGACATACTAAAAAAATTAAAATGCCAAAAATAAGAATTTTTGATAAAAATGTCCACAAGAATTGGTAGGAATTTTATTAAGCGACAAAACAAGTGTTTAAAGCAGAATTCTTAAATTAGGGTCCGTGAATCCTTCGGGGGTCTGCAGACTGCTATCCAAGAGGTTCTTGAACGGTAAGGTTACCAATTCAATTCGTCCTCCTTTTTAGGGTTTTTGAAAATGTCCTCCGAGGACGCCTAAATGTCCTCCTTTTAGAGAATTTTGGTCACATTTACGGCCAAGTTCACCTGAGATATTGTAAATCAGCACCGAAGTAACGCTCCGTCGGGTATTTCGTGAGCTGAGCCGGAAAATTGACCTTTTTCTTACCATTTTTTCAAGATTTTTCCTCGGTAATTCAAGTTAGAAAATATTGAAAAGTGTCCTACTTTCCCGATTCCAGAATATGGTTACCCTAATGAAAGGTGAATGAAAAGGTCAAAAAGTCCAGTAATTAAATCTGGATTTACGACCAATCTGAGGATTGATCGATCCAGCGATTAGGAAATAGATGATAGCCAGCGATTAGGAAGTAGATGATCTCTGCACGCTAAAGTAGTAATCAGCATATTTTGGAATCTGTGATAGCGGGCCCTAATTTTAAAAATTAGCGCGATTACTAGGTATTTTCCTGTTGTCAATGCTCAGATCATGCATTTTGTTCAAAGGTGGTCAAAGTAGTCGAGAAAGCTACTCAAGTAGAAGTAGAAGTAGCGACGAAAAAAATCTACTCAAGTACGAGTAGAAGTACTTCTTCCATAAACAACCTAAAGCTACTTCAAGTAGAAGTAGAATTGATTGACCTTAAATCTACTCAAGTTACAAGTAGGCTAAGTAATTGTGAAAACGATCGTAATTCGTTCGCGTGGATTGTCAAAACCTGCTAATTAAGCTATGCGAAAGGTGCAGAGCTTGATTCATATTGATGCATACCAGGAGGTATCCAATTTTCTACATCATAAGCATTCGTCCGCATCATGGGATGAAAATGACAGTATATAGATATGGGAATGCGAGACTAATCCTCTGTTTACTCGAACAGCCCGTTTTAGAAAATATTATGGTATGACGCCCTCCCCCATATTACAAGGCCCAAGTTTAGTCGAAGAGCAATATGGAGAAGTTGTGTCAGATACGGCTTTAACACTTTGCGCGATTAGTATACGTTTACTAAAGATAGGGCAGATCGTCAAAATGCCATATAATGTATAGCTATATTTTCGGAAAATATAAAGGCATTACTACACTTGCTTTTATATTTCAACAAGTATGTTCTCCGGCAAAAGAACTGAAAATATAATCAGAACTCAACGTGTAATACTCGTAATTGAAAGAAAAATACAAATACTACTTCTAAAAACGGTAATCTCCTAGTTAGGTTGCTATTGGGTGGGGGTAATTATATATTTCCCTTTGACGAGGATCTCGTGTAATGGGAATGGACATTTTTAGCAGGTATGAAAAAGTCATCAAACACAGGAGGCAGACTATTGGAAAAATATTTATGAACAACTTTTGATACTTCGAAGCGATATAGTTCATCAACTCGCAAAATTCGATGCTTACGGTAGTAAGGCGATAAATTGGTACGTAAAGGTACGGATGAGATCAGCCGTATCGCACGGTTTTGCAGGGTTCGAATTCTGCACAAAAATGTTGTGCATGCATTTCCCCATACTACGATTCCATATTGCAGATGAGAGTGGAAAAGAGATAAGTAGATGGTTCGTAGTACTGATCTGGAAACCAAAGATTGCAGACGGGTCATTATTCCCACACACCGAGCTAGTTTTGATATTGTGCATTCAATATGCCGCTTCCAAGACAATTTGGAATCAATGGTGACGCCGAGTTATTTTGCCGAGTCACATATGGAGATTTGTTTATGATTGATGTTCACAGTGAAATTATGATTGGCATTATTTAAAACGAGCATCTCGGTCTTATCTACATTCAAACTTAGTTTGTTTGCTTGCATCCATCTCGACACTTTTGGGAGTTCCCTATTTACAGATGCATGCAAATCATCGACAGTGCTGGAGGTTATAAAGAGGTGAGTATCATCAGCAAATAGGGTTGTGCGGAATAAAGAGGCATTAACAATATCATTTTTATAAATGAGGAAAAAAGTCGGTGCAAGGACTGAGCCCTGTGGCACTCCACAAGTTATATCTCTGGTAGTCGTTCTTAATGTCTCCAGTTTAACAAACTGTTTACGGTTTGCCAGGTAGCTTTCAAGTAGAGTTGCTGCAATACCCCTTATTCCATAGTGTTCTAGCTTGTATCTTAAGATTCTGTGGTTAACAGTGTCGAAAGCTTTGCGGAGGTCGATGAAAATGCTGCAGCCACTTTCTTTTTGTTTGATGGTTTTGTAATAGTGGACAGTGGGGGAAAATTCTCTCCTTCATACTTCGATTTCAGGGGTGGCTATAACCTTTTCGACCCACGGGCCACATGAAATTTAAGAACCATTGCGCGGGCCACTTAATGTTGATGTCCTTTTTAGTCGTCCGATAACGGATTAGGTAACGGTGATAACACGACTTATGTTACTACGCATCAAAATCGATAACAATTATGTAATAACAACTCAATGTGCTCCTCCTCGCCACCTCATCCGCGTAAGCGGTGTCTTACAAAAAGCTTAGAGGTGGGCCGTGCTATAAGTCGGCAGTTACGGAAAATAATGAAGAATATCGACCTGGTGTAAATGACCATAGTAGTCGACAAACACCATGAATATCACAAAAACAAACAAACTCGATGTGCGGTGATAACCTAGCCGCGCAGGCGCGAATTTTTTTCAAAATTAATGAATGAATTCCATCAATAATAATGTTATTTTGATATATTACGGGTCATCTCTGCATACTGCTGGGCTTATTTGGCAAGGACAAGATTATTATGCGCTGGCGCATATCAATATCGAAGATTTCGGTGAAAATGCGTCTATCATTTCGTGCAAAGGCTTCATCTTTCAGTGAGTGCAGACTGCAGACGTGAAGTCGCATGTTGGACGACACGTTATCTCATAATTGCGAATACAGTTCGACTCAATTTCGTAAATTGGGGATATTTTTAGTTTTCTGGAGGGAACACCAATACTAAAAGCAAGAATTTGAGTGATAATAAGTCGCGCGCACTACTAAGACAAATACCAAGTTCGGCCTTGCAAGTTCGCAGTAAATTACCTGGGTAATTTTTTTTGATATCATAACCAATTTCAAGTATTACCTCGCGAGCTACGCAAAACCTTCTCGTGGACCACTGGTTGGCCACCCCTAGGTATAGGCTTCATCTTTTTCATCCGTTCTCAGCACTGATTAAAAGCAAAAACCGGTTTTAATAGGCCTATGTGTTGATTTTGACGATGTTTCATATCGTGGTGGGTGTTCGATTTCGAAGATTACTCCAAGTCGTTTCGACACCTTCCTTTCTTTCATTGTGTCGCTGTCTTCTGGTGTATTGAAATGATGAAACTGCAGATTTAGCGCAAACGTCGCTATTGATATTGACGGTGTTCTATACGGAGTTGTGAGACAAGATTTCGCATGCTATGCAAATGTGAGTCTTTAATGATTGTATTTACTACCATCTTCGCACCTCATATTAATCGATCAGTTAGTGCGAGAATATAAGATGATTGTTCAGAGAAGGAATGCGGTAAGTCATTTTACGAAAGTTTTTCCCGTGTGTGGCAGGCTCAAACGGGCTGATGTACTGTATGCCTGCCACTACACCCGCCTTCGAATCAGACTTTTGAGCATGTAAAAACTTCAGCAAGCATGGTGCGAGACTATAAAGCTATTGTAAAAGCTACGGGGTGCGTTTTATTTTTCACAATTGCGTCACAACGACAAAACTTAGGGAGCCACTTCACTTGAATTTCCTATCAGGTTTATTTCAATTATTACACGTCAAAAAAGTAACAATTAGACCTATATCTACGATTTTCATCCGCACTGCAATATTTTTCGTCCGCACAGAAGAAAAATGACTTCGCAGTAGATAATGTGGTAGTAGGACATATCCTTAATGAGTATTCAGAGCAAGTTACCATTCCACAGAACATGAGTAATCCCGAAACTTTTGGTCGCGCTACGAGACGATTACGACTACGAAACGAATTGCGCGTACTTATAGATCGCCAATTTCCCGTTAAAACACCGCCGTCACGCTTTCTAGGGTTATTTTCAACAAAATGTTTCGAATTAGGTATTATATCCCGCAGCGCACAGCGTGTGAAAATCGAAGAAGGAGGCACTGTAGGTCAATTTTGAGGGTGAGAGCTCCCTTGTACATAAAATAAGTTTTGAAGCTTTGTGAACGAAATGAATAACTAAATACACTGGTATTTGAGAGATACAAAATTAAATCGTCAGAATATTTCTTCATCGTATCATAAAGGATGGTATTATCTAGTGTTGTGGTTCACAGCCTCACATGAGCGTTATAATATATAGTATGAGTGCTTTGTTTGGAATACATTCATGTTGAAATTATTAACTGGGTACAGTACTAAATTCAATGTGAGCAGATATATGCATCCCATTCTCAGTTGCCCTACTTATAGGTACACAAAGCACTAACACAAAATCAAATACCATTAATTTTCCCGTATTGCCAATCGCAGATGTTAAGTCGGAATGGTTCATACCACAGGGTATGAGATCGTGCCCGATTGTTGTTATAACAACCTTGATTTGACCCTGGATATACCGCACACAATTATTATATGGTTTATTATAGTCGAATGGTCGTCGATCGCGATTAAAGCGCGAAATATTTCCAATACCAAAGTCCCGAAAAGACCGACTGGACTTTGACCTCTTACCACGACCAAAACTGCTGCAACCCAAACCCCCAATCGGTGTGCACGAAAGTTGCCATAAATTATGTCGGTGAGTGAACATAAATTACACATCATGTTTGGACGACTCCCCCACGGAAGAACACGCATAGTTATAGAAAATAGAAAGAAGCATTTCGGCGTCGGCCATTACATAGGAAGTTCCGTTCAATATGGGACTCCGAGAAGTGTGTCAAAAAGATCGTCAGCGAGAAAATCTTAGCCGAAGAGGATTGCCCTTATGTTGACCGTAAACTGTGATGTATATAAGTCTAATTGTCCATAGGTGCTTATATCGCTGGTGCCGAATTATCATGTCATCGCAATCTGCACCCCACAGGACAAATAACACCCATCGGAGAAAATTATTTGCCAGTGGAGAAATACCAATTTTGAATCGTGTGCTTACTTTAGTTTAATACGTTTATGCGTTTAAATATCTTTTGACTATATAACGGACAAGATGTAACAAAATAAGAACATGTAACGAATTGATTGTGCCAACGGGCACGCCCGAATATGTTCAATTATTATTAATCACATGGCCTCCATTTTCCAATACAACGGCTCACTCAGCGCTACTGGTAAAGCTGATTACGTGGGCTGAGAGGATAAAAAGTTTATAGCGACATATATATGCAATTACCACCTATTCATTCATGCATTATAGACAATTGTGCCGCCTAGGGCGACCAGGCCACACAAGCTTTGCTAACCATCGAAATAACGCAACGAGGGTAATGGGGGCGAAGCCCTCAAAATTTCGCTATGGGTGCGCACGACGATCGTTTTCTAGGGGGCTGACGAAGTACTGTTACGGCCCTCCCTCTTACCCATTGTCTTTATTACAGTCCTTACAATATGAGGTGGGGGGGGGGGGCGCTGGAGCACGATAATTTCTGAAAGGGGGAGCTGGAGGAAAAAAGGTTAAGAACCACTGATCTATACGGTAACGCACTGGGGGAGGCAAGTAACACCGTTGGTTAAACATCGCTGTCACGACACCTGGGTAATTGGTCGCGAACCCCGGATCTGTCTATCGTCTGCATGCCGGAGGTTTACATGGGGTCCTCATGGCTGGCGTCACCGCCAATGTGGTGTCGTACGGGCGACTCTCTGCATCAGTAATGATTCGCTTGATAAAATAGACTTGTTACTCAAATATTCGGTTTATAAGAAGCTCTTGCTTGCATCTGTGATAGGCAGCCAAGACCTATATTTCATTGTCGTGTCTGGAGCTATTCTACGGCGATTCTTTTCTTGCTTTGCTAGAAGTTAGAGCTGTACAGGATCAAGATTTTGGATGTTCGCCAACAGGAATCCGGCATGTTTTTTTCGAAAAAGTATTGGATCCAGGCTCACAATTTTTAACTGAGTGTCGGTTCAGTATAGGATTCTAAATTTCTAGTGAGACAAAGTGACTCTGTATTGTTTCTGTTTTGCGTCCCAAATTTCATGCATCCTTATCATTTAACTTCAATGCTTTCCGGAAGTATGATTCGAAAAATATCGACGACCAGAGGTGGTCAAAATATATCAATAATAATAATAATCGTCAGATTATATTTTCATCTGAACGCGATACACACAATTAGTTGTCGTTTTTACTCAAGTCGCAGTAACGTCGTAAATTTCTAAAGTATAAGTTTAGGTCGCTTAGGTAGCTTTGAAAACTGAAAACTGGTACGTTGAAATGGTTTGAGTGATAACCGCTTGACAAGGTTGTCCAATTAAGCAAGACATGCCTGTGTAGTGTGTACTCTGAAAAAGCAGAAGATTCTCGTTACTGACCACCTCTGTTAACGACAGAGGCAATAGCTTCTTCCTCAGGATTTTTTTGATCCGGATTCTAACGTCAAACACGGAAACAGGATCCAGATTCGACCAGGATTACGTTTTATCGAACCGGATTGGATCCAGATCCCGAAAAACCATGATTCGTACATCTCTGCTAGATGTGCGGTCAAGCTCGTACAGTACAGTCACTCACGACCCCTGATTAGTGTCTGGGAAAGCAAGTCCTACATGATTACCCCGAGTCCTGACCACCTCACTGACCACTTCTTTTATCGCATATAATATTCCCCATTTTATATTTCGCTTTTCTGATTCAACGTATAGTGACTTTAAGGAAAAAAGAGATCCGACTGACTTGATTATTAACAATTATAAGTTGCGGCAGAATTTCAAATTATTTACTATGCTGACATCTAGCGGAGGTCAAGTGATTGAATGACTGACAAATTTCAGAAGTAACGAAATGTACGTGGCGCTACAACAATTAGCTACGAAATATCATTTCGGCTGCGTTTTTTTCTGTTGATTCTGCTGCCAAAATTATTCTCGGTAACCACTTACGTCTTACGGTAAAGATGTTCAGTGAAATTTCGGAAAGCTTCTCAGATGAGTAGACTTTCAAATTGGAAATCAAAAGCAATCTATATAGTTATCCTTGGTGTGATAAAATTGATTTCAAATTTGCACGATAGCTATATTTCATATTTTATATATTTTCATATTTTGCCCATAGTAGGCTGCGTAATCGGATTTTTATGTACGCTTACGTTCCGTGTTACCGCGTTTTTTTAGACTTTAAAGCAGGAGTGGGCAAAGGCAAACTACGGTCCACGGACCGCGAGAGTCTTATTAAAAATATTGGTATATTTCACCATGATAATTCTAAGGCAGTCGTTCTCAAACTGGGGGGCGAGAAGCTGATATCAACTGAATTTTTTTTTCGCTCTTCGCGCGATTTACATTCAATTCACAATTATTGCTCTGTATTTAGTATGAATTTCATATTTAAAAATCTCTCATCCTCACTTGCAACCTTCCATGCCATCAAACTATCCATTAGGATTGCTAGCATCCTGCATGGTTGCCTTTTGTGATATGAGAATAAGAGGGCGAGAAATCTTTCACCATCATAATGAGGCGTGTCTTTAAAAGTTTGAGAACCACTGTTCTAAGGTGAATCTAGAGATGGTGTGAACCTCTGAAAGGTTCAGGTTCGTGTGAATGCGAACCTTTTTGAAGGGTTCTGTGTGAACGCGAACGTGATCCTCATGACGTCACGCGACGTCGTATTGCTAATTCCAACCCTACATTTCAATGAAGTTATAGCCTACGATACCTAGCGACGACTCGGGCCACATAATGCCACAATGCTGAAGTACATATTGACGTTTTAACCGTCGTCAAATTTATCAACTGGGGCAATCACATGATATAATAATCCCATAAAATCAATATCTTCCGT
The DNA here is from genome assembly GCF_051294905.1 of Botryllus schlosseri. NCBI lineage: Eukaryota > Metazoa > Chordata > Ascidiacea > Stolidobranchia > Styelidae > Botryllus > Botryllus schlosseri. The sequence goes on along the minus strand of NC_137245.1, from coordinate 16,025,265 downwards.
CGCTTTGCCGACAATTTCGACGAGGACTGGCAAGGGAATATAAGCTTGCGCCTTATCGGTCTAGGTCAGACTGGACGATGTGTTCGCCATTCAGGGTGTGAGTATTGCTACGTTGATATTGAGCAGAGTGTAAAACGGGTTTCTGTACTTGCTACCGATGTTACTTTAACAAGTTATACAGCAGTAGCCAATACCCCAATCGTACGGATTTGGTTTTTATGATACAATAAACATATAAAATCAAGATTGACTAAGTACGTTCGCTAGATTTTCTACATCAGACAATGATATCAATTTCATTGATTGGTTGAATATTGAATAAGCATCATTCGCTGACTATTTAAATCTAGTGTATTTCGCTCTTGATGTTGTGTGATTGCGGGTCAAGCTCACAGCAGAGAGTCACTAAATATTCACAAACGGGAAGCTGGATATTTAGAGCAAACTTTTGTAACAAAGCAGGGAAAATTGTTGAGATTGTCTAGTTGCATGCTCGTTTAGTGTTGATTTTTTTATGCTGCCAGCGCCGTGCATAAAGTGGCTCGTAGTTGAAATGCAATAAATTTTAACCAAAGATGTTTTAATGAAGTGAAAATTGTAATATATGAAAAAGGTTCACAGTGCAGAACCTACCAAGGTTCGTTTGTGAACGTGAGCCTCTAAATTTCCGAGGTTCACACACAGAACGCGAACGTGAACCTCACGTTCACACCATCCCTAGTAAATTCTTCCTATATTATTTTTATGTTTAATTTCTGGTGCGACAGCCCGATCTCAAGGCCCACACAGTTTCAAAGGGTTTGCCTGCTAAACATCACGAAAATCCTTAACGAGATTGATATAATTCGGATCACGATTGAGATTTCAGATTGGCCACTTCAGTTTTAATTATTTCAGTGATGTGCTTATAAAAACGATTCGCGCGTGTCTTAGGAAGATTCGTTTTCTGTATGCGTATAATTAGGGTATTTATATTTTATCTACACATAGTAGAAGAGTGTTTGAAGCTAACGTGGTTACGATGCTGTCAGCATTGTGTGTCCTGGAACTGAACCAAAAGTGGAATTGGTAAATCTATGAACAGATCGCTGCTCACATATTTAAATTTCAATCCTGTTCTAGGAATCGGGACAACCGACTTTCATCTCTATAGTTTTGACAAATTGGTTATTGAGGTCGACCATCAGCCTATGAAATCTCGCCACTGTTTCTGATGCGTGTACGATATCATCAAAGCAATGTTTGGTTTGTTTTAAATAAGCATATATATTATCTCCGTCTCCTCACTATATAATCAAATACCAATATTGCGTTTTGGTTTATAATCCCATTTATATAGTGCGGCCCGCGAATGGATTTAGATGTTGAATGCGGCCCGCGAGCTCAAAACTTTGCCCACCCCTACTTTCAAGTAATGTGTCCGCTAATCCTTGAACTGGTGCGTCAATACCGTATCATAGAAAATTTCGTTCACAATTCCATTTGTGCGTCTTGGAGTCGACTTTTATCAAAATACACTAACCAAAACTCTGTCAACAAAAGGAGTTCGTGTACCACCTAAAAATAGTACATTGAACGCTCTCTCTTTCATGCTGGTGACGTCATATTTTGTGATACGATTGTTGATATACAATGTTCTTTCCAATTCTCTACTAGTTGCTGACGATTACCCCTGACGAGTGTCAGCCGAAAATATTCGGGTTCATTTCAATATGAATATACTATTCAATAACTCAAACTGCGTAAACTTTGTGACAACTTGGGAACCCGGATTTTCGATATTTGCTGGAATTTCAAGATAAATTTTTTGCGACGTAACTATACTCTGTTACAAACGAGGAGGTATATAGGGTTATATTTTCAACATTGTCTAATTCAGTTCGCGTATAGCCCGCCCAACTGTGCCCCCAACATACAGCTTTTAACTAACGCATCAATCAACTTTATTGAAACTTTGGCTCACAAGACCTTTATCATCTGAAGTGACAAATTAAGATTTGCCGATACATCTGTAATACATGAAATTTATCTTGCGAAATTGCGACTCAGTATTGTTTGCGTAGGAATTATCTAATTTATAATCTCTTCTTGTTCCCTTTCCTCCATTTTCTTTCGAAGATGTTCGGGCTTGTTCTTCGCATTTTCCCAAAGATCTCGGCCAAGTATAATGGGTCGGGCTCGGGCTCGGTCTGCGAATAACCGAGGAATCTCACTCTGCGAGTCTTGCGGAGATATATTCAAGTCAATGGTTCTGCTGGCGTTACTAGGAGTGTAATAAGTTGGCACATCCTGATAGGAAATAAGAAATCCTGGACCCTGGACCGAGCCATCTGTGTGAAAGGTGAGGTAGGCTTGGCGGTCCTGGACTAGAATCTCAGTACCCGTGCTCACGTACCCACGTAAATCCTGGACTAATCCAGAAGAATTATTTGGGGTTCCGCCGTAAATACTGACATAATCGCAGCAACTTTCGGTATCGAAGGTGATGACTGTGAATAGGACGTATCTGTAGGCCTGCACATTGACAGTCCATGAGCAATCCAAATAATTTGAGTAGTAGGATGGATAGCCTATGGATGATATATTCCCTTGATTGTACGGCGTGTCACCACCACAATTTGTCGGTGCGACTGTGGTGTAATATTCCTCATAAACTCCGTCGTATCTGAAGTAGTAACCAGACGATGTATCGTAGGAGTCGGTAGTAAACACAAGTTTTATATAGTTGCTGGAGGATTGCCATGTATACCCGTTGTAATACGAACCGGAAAACGTACGCAAATATTGGTTGGTGTAGCCATCGTATATTGTGACGTAATCTCCGTTCGCCAGGTTGAAGGATTGGACCGTGAGTCTGAGAGAAGTGCCGTAAGGTGTGCTTATCCAAGTCGTGCAGTTCATGTTGTTGTTGTAATAGCTCGGATAATTCGGAGACGCGATATATCCCGAATAGGAACCGTAATACGTGTCTGAGCAAGTGTCATTTTGATAATCCAGGGTTGTTGTATCTGAGGGTGACTGTGTTGTGTAATAGTATGACGAATACGTGCCGTAGAAGTAAATATTGAAGCCCTCGTAGTTTATACTTCCATCCGATTGAAATTCCAGCGTGGCATATCTTGAATTAGACACGGCGAGAGTAGTGTAGGGGGTAACATATCCCGTCGCGACACTGATAAGATTACTGGACGACGTACTATAGCCATTATAAATTCTGACGTAATCATAGCCAGATTCGGTCGAAAAATAATACGGGTAAAATCGGACAGCGTCGTAGTAGCTGTAAACATTGATGTACCAGATACAGCGTTCGTTAATTGGATAGTATCCGGGAGCATAGTATCCAGGGGACTGTATACTTCCGCTTCCATAAAGGTTAGGGGTAGAACCATTGCATTGAGATGGACTGTAGTAAACATTTGAAACATTTGTCGTCTCTTCAAATGGAGATTCCGTAGTGAAAGCACTTTCTGTTCCGTAATAATTGAGTCGGAATTTGTAAGAGTAGCTTTGTGAGTAGCGATCAGAAAAAAGTTGTAGGAACGCGTTATTGGATGCAGTTGTTATGGTATAATTCGACGGATAACTTCCTGTCATGGACCTAACCAAGCCACCAGGTTGATATGGAGATCCATCAAATACGTAGAGATAGTCCCCATACATTAGATTGAAGTATTGTATGTTAAACGTCACCCCTGTTCCGTACCTTGTAGAAAGAGACCAAGTGCAGTTCATATTTCGCGGGTAGGCGTCCGGATAGTTTGGCGAATCTATGATACCAGTGTAAGAAGAGGTGTAGTAGATTCCGCCACAAGATACTGTTGGTGCACTGGTAGTCGCCTCAACAGCGTTATTTTCTCCGGTATAAAAGATATCAAACATATTACTGGTATCGGAAGAGTAGCCGGATGAGAACACTGCGAAGGCTTGGTTGGAAGATGCATAGACCGTGTAACCAGAATACACATTTCCTGACAATGACGCAATTCTGTTTCCCGGGTTGCTTGGCGTTCCGTCGTAAAATACAAGCTGGTCGTCATAACCGGTGGTGAAGTTATTGACGACGAACCTGACTCTGGTATTGTAGTACGTTTGAACAGGCCAGGTGCAATTCATGTACTGATCGTAAGTGCCAGGGTAGTTTGGAGATCGAATATAACCCTGATTTCCACCTGACTGTTGAACGCTGCCGCATGACATGACTGGCGCTTTGTTTTTCGCTTGGTTGATGTAAGTAGCGCGAAATCCTCTGTCCGTGCCAAGACAATCCGACGTAAATCTGATAAACATAGCTGGCAGAGTGCTGAAGACAACATTGCTGTCGCCGTACTGATAATTACCCTCGAAAGTTGCTAGTGGATAGTGGGAACTATTGAAACCGTCATAGATGACGATGCGGTCGCAGCACTCTTCTGTCGCGTAATCTTGAATTTCCAACCTCACGACATTGTCCGCTGGGTATGCAATCAGCCATGTCAAGTCAGCGCCATTCGGGTAACTTATTGGGTAGTTCGGGGAGGAGATTTCGCCGCCTACCAAATCGCCCTCTTTGATCATAATCGCTGTTGAGAGCTTGTGAAAGGTCTTCGTGTTCGGGCTGTAAATCTTCTCCGGGTGGTTGACGTACGTCATGTCGGATAATATTTCATCAGATGGCTTGAGGTTGATCATGCCCCCGACCCATTGGGTTACTTTTTGATTGTCGGTACTTCTTTCTGAAATATTTCAAAAGACTCACTCAGTACGAAAATAAAATAAATACGTGTATTTCACAATTCTTTAAATATACAGAATGGTTTAACAGTGTCGCGTATGGTTATATTTTCATCTTAGTAGCCTAGTGTCAACATTGACCGTTCAACGGACCTCTCAAAACTAGTTCGCGGACTCCTAAGGAATCCATGGACTCAGGTCAAGATACTCTGCGATTGGCAATTTTCAAGAGCTCGCGTGATTGGTTGCGCACTCGAGTCATTTTCTCAAAATACGGAAATGAATCGACTCGACTCGAGTCAATCTGTGTATTGACTCGACTTGGACTCGAGTTATTGCGCATGACTCGAACCAAGTCATATGACTCGAGACTCCGACGGTCAAGGCCGACATTTCATTGTAATTTCGAAGAAAAGTAAGGTAACCACACTATTGGGATTTCGTCTATTGGTACTGGTACTGGAATATGCGACCAGAAACTGCTAAAAGTGAGGAAGATTAATATATAATAAATGCGAACCATTCGATATCACCAAACAGAGTTATAAAAAGTGGGTTTAGCAAGACTTTAACCGAAAACTGAGCAGTCAACATAATGACTTGGACTCGGACTCGAGTCATAATACCATGACACGGACTCGACCCTGTGCTCGCTGACTTGGACTTGGACTTGACTCGGTGGTGAATTGAAAATGACTCGACTTGACTCGAATCAAAACCATAAAATAGAGATTGACTCCTGACTCGGAGCCTTGTGACTTGGTTCAGACCCTGCTTCATTCAGACTATACTGTTCACATCACAATTTTCCATCATGCGCTTCTTGATATAAGAACCAAATGCCCACGTAGTCTTGCTTCAGATAGGAGTTGACACCATGTCAACCTATTTGTTTCATTCGACAATTTATGATTCACAATGAGCAGACAATGGACCGCCTACAACGGTAGGCCTATAAAGTAGGCTACAAGATGTAAAATGTCAAATGATAAGCTCACTGACAATGCAAACATCTACGATACGAACGAAATGCAGGTTGCAAAAGAATTTTTACTTTGTAAACAATTTTGACAATTTTTTCACCTAACGCTACAATTTTGACTACATTTTGACTTTTTTTTGCGATGTCAAAAAATCTGTCCTACACATATAACAAATGAAATAGTCTTGAGACGAACTCACTTGCCCGGTATTCGTCGTTTTCGAGAGAATATTGTTTCACTTCAACGCCTTCCGGACACAGATATCTCTGTTGCACCTTCGCCAGCGCGTCACCATAGTTGATCAGCGTCGATTTTATTGTGTACTCGAGCAGGCTCAAGCCCGTGGAATTGCGGAGTTCATCATTAGCCACAACGCCACTGATGTCGAAGTCCTGTAAATAATACATTCAATTATATGCATTGCAGACTTGGATATATACAGCTTTTCCAAATTACCTCTCCTGTAGCATTTATAGGAAAACCAGAAATTAGATTAGAATTAGAGCGTAGAAAGGAAAGGACGCCGTTTATTTTTGCCTTAATGTTTTTGCGGCATATACACCGACTCATGATATACGTACACACGATCTGTGCATTTGTATACCATGAGCGTAGAAACATTTCCCAAATTAGATTAGAATTAGAGCAAAGAAACATCTCACAAATTAGATTACCGGCATTTCGCTCTAATTGGTCTGTACCAGAAACGGGCAACCTTTTTGCTAATCACGACCCCATTTCGATTTCTTATGTTGCACGGCCGCATTCCAGGGCATTACCGTAATGAACAAACTGGGAACAAAGTACCTATGGTAAACTGTCCTAGTGTCCATGTCCATTTGCGGTGAACTCCGGACTTTTCTACTTTTCATATCGGCCTATTATACTCACTGAAATCGCGAGTGTTAACGTTGTGAATAGATGCTGAGATTGGTCATGGTCGCGCGAAGAACGAAAATTGTTCAGTTTCACGAATGGATTCCGTCATTAATAGTAGCAGTATCACATATTACTATCAAATATTTATCCTTTCTCAGCCCATGTGATCAGATTCACCGGCAGAGTTGATAGAGCAGTGGTTCCCAACCTTTTCCCACCCACGTACCATTTCGAGGTTTTATGCGGTGCTCGCATACCACCTACCTACATAACTCACGTGCGCCGAAGGCGGTCAAATACGTTTCCACCGTGTTAAGCTGCCGAAAGCAGCGAAACGGAAACCGCCCATTTTAAGGCGCCACATATGATTTCTGTAACGGATCCATTTGGAATTCTTATGGTCAAACTCAAATATATTAAAACGGAATTTCGTTTGGTAAGAATCCCAATGCGTTACGACTATAGATCTCTTTCCGTAGGCCTTCATTGGTGGGATTGCCCCTACCCACGACGACGGTTTCAAAAAGACTCAATATCAACCCCACCAGAACTAATAACTCCCTTCGGTGGAATTAAAAAATCTTCTCGCCTACCACCTGAAAGACATTCGCGTACCACTCAGGTTGAGTGAGGTGTAGGTACATGTAATAAGAAAATAAGCATAGAAAATACCCATATCGAGTAAGAAATTCTGAGGCCGTCCTTGTTTAGAATACTGCGTGGCCGCGTCAAATGTAGCTCTGACCTGTATGATTATTTATATAGGCTACTTCGGAAAGGTATGCTATGCATTGCATATGGCCCAATAACGAGATATATCTAATTTATTTCTCACATTGCACCTATCTATGTGCGCTGGTGAATGGGTATAACTGCTAGCTGTTACTTTTAATCTTGACATGTTTTCTGGCTCTTACGGCGTAATCGTGGCGGTTAAATCTGATTGAAATATGATAATTGTCGTTATTCACCACTTCCAAGTTTCAGCACAACTCCAACTTCTTCTGAATGAAACTATGCGTGCCCCCTAGATTCTTTCACGCCTTTCTATCCCATAGTTTGAGAACCAATGATACAATATCGACAACTTCGATAACTCACTTTGATATTCTTTGTAGAATCATCTGCGCGCGCATCTTCGCCAGATGCCAGTGCAATAGTCAAGAGCATTGCAATAGCGGTTGCTCGTAAGACAGCCATAGCAGTGAGTTTAGTCGAACTGTGCAAAACAATAGTCGGATTGGAAGAAGTGCTGGATATTCTCGCTCTAAATTGCTCATCATGAGAGCGATTTTTTGCACTGTATTGGTTAACATTAAATACCATTATCATGAGTGGAAATTATTGACGAAACTTACTTCTAAAACCCTTTTGCGCCGAATTAAAGAGGCACTGCACTCTATGTTTTCCACGCACTACTTAAAGAAATGGTGGGACTCGAATATAAAGGCCGCAAGCACAGTCGAAGTAATTGTGCCAGTAATTTCGCAACTGGTTAAGCAACGGAGACGCGCAGCCGCACAATCATGGAAATTTATTTATGCAACTAGCGTGCAATGTGAATAGTTGGAATTTTCTTTTAGCTGCAGTTCCATTACGGTGGCTTTCTGACGAAAATGGCTACTGCCAAAATATTTTTCCCGATTTTATTTTCAATTTGAGACCACGTGATATTTAGAGTGCAGTGCCCCTTTAAGCAACGATAAAGAATACTGACAGACATGTTATGTCATGAAGGTAACGCACGAAAAATATAAAATAACGTGTGTATAGGACATAAATCACTCGACATGTATCGCCATTAAATAATTTTCGTCTGGTTCTGCCTGTCAATTCAACGACGCAATGCAGTAATTTTTTCGCCTGTATATACTTTATAGTCGAATTTTAGCAATATAGTGACTCCACTAAAATCCGACTGAGACATTTCTTTCAAGATTGCACTGTCATCATGACTCCGTCCGATGCAGGAATTGCTTCGACTTATATATGTTTCCGCAAAATTAATATTTACAATTGAATCTCTTTCCACGCGAACATATTTCTTCCGGTGACACTAAACTTGAATATAAAACACGGTGATTAAGAAATTTCATCAAACTCAGACATGTTTATTAAACATTGAATCCTCCTCAGTCATAATTACGAGAACTGAGTAGCGGTTCAATATTAATAATAATCGGGAACGGCTTTGTTGCCTGGTAAACGTATGACTGAAAAGGTATTTACAGAGTATATTTTCTCTTCTCAAATATAGATCATGTCCAGGGCACGAAGTAATAATGATTTCTTCCGGATTTTTTCAGGATTTGAAATGAGCTCTAGTAACGATAAGCTGACAATCGTTACCAGCGATGGCTTTGGCGGTATCTCTCAGCATTCTATGCAGCTAAACCCAGTCCTGCTTTAACACAGATATACTGTTTTGGTATATCTTAAGTTTTGTTCGGTGTCGCTCTCATTTTCTCGATGAGAGATCAGAAAATTCTTCAGGTTGTAATAATTCGTTTATTCGCGACGACATCGACAATATTTTTGTATTTCTTAACCACGACTGCTTCAAAGCGCTTTGTGGCAAAGTCAAAATTCACTGAAATGTCGTTTCAGGATAGCATCCTACAGTAATGTGGACTTAAGCACATCACACGGCTCACTGCGATTGGGTTACATCATGCTTTCCATTTGACCAAAGGCAATTCACAGCACAATTTAGACTGGCTTGCCGAGTGCGAAATTTGATAAAATTGGTATCAATTGAAAGCTACCGCGGTACTGACTGCGAAAATGTAAATTTTATTTTGCTCGTGGTCCTGGAACCCCGAAATCAGCCCGAATTTTGCATCGTAACCGAGTTTAGCATTGTGACGCAACAATACCGTCCGGAATAAGATACCGCAGCTCAGCTGCAAGAGGCCATTGTTGCGCAAGCGGTTGAGCATTCACACTCCCACTCTCGCCGGGCTGCCCACTTGCTCTTTAGCTGCGGCCTCTCATTCCATACGACATTGCTGCGTCACAATGCAAAACTCATTTACGATGCAAAATAATTCGACGCTGATTTTGGGGGTTCCATTTGGCCACGAGCAGAATAATTTTAATATTTTCGTGATCAGTACCGAGGTAGCTCTCGATTCATACCAATTTAATCACATTTTGCGCTGGACAAACCAGATCAAATACTGTCGTAAATTTCCTTTGGTGAAATGGAGAGAATGACATATACTAATTACAGTGACCCGTGAGATTTTCTTGTGGCCACACCTCACCACTGTAGGACACACTATGGTTTCAGTAAACATGCATACCGTTGTATTGCATGTTTGGATGTCGCGTTACATATACAACCGTGGTTTCGATGCCCTCATGATGGTGAAAAAAGAATATCGAATCTAAAATTTTCGCTGATAAAATAATTCATTGTGTGAAACACGTAAATTTTCATTACTCGAGAACATCGGCTCTCACGAAGCGACTTGAATTATTACGATTGATACTCGAATCGTTGTTCTCACCCTTCATGGCAAGTAATCATAACATGTGACTCATGTACACTGTACTTTGTGCACCGGTAAAAGGAACAGGAATTCATGCTCTGATGTCATTTGGAAAGGACAACAAAGTGTGGAATTGTGAGCCATTAGAATAATGAATAATCACCACGATGTTTGCTTACGATATTTTGATGAATTTGCAAGCCGGACGTAATATTCCTCGGTTCTACTTTGCTAAAGTTTGCGGGAGCTATTAAAGCCACATTAAACTAGCCGTACTTGATAAATTGATGTCGATGATTGTCAAGTCGTAGATCAGGAGTGTCTTCCGTCAACCTCAAATATTTACCACATTTCAGGTCCAGAAAACCCAGAAAAAGAAAGTCATGCGCGTTTCCAGAACTTGAAACTGTAGTATTGGAAGGAACGTTCAAGGGATGCGTCTTAAAAGTAATGGTTCCGAGACTGTTCCAACTTGTTGCAGGCAAGATAAATTTAATGCGATTGATGTACTCTTTACCAACATGTGCGACTGAAACGACGTTGCATTGCTGACAACATACTCGCAATTTGTTTTCAATTCCAAGAAGACTCTCTCGTTAACAGTTTTTTATACATCTCAGTCAAACTGCACAGTCATGTTCACATAGCCATATGCAAATGGCAATATAACTTGTTTTTTGGTTTTACACCGGCCTTGGAATAGGATTTCGAGACAGACAGCTAAAACTTCCCCAATTTTATTTTGTAGAAATGCACAGCATTTTGAAAACGGATCATGTCGTAAATCAATCAAGTGTCAAATTGCGATAATAGTGCCGCCCCAATGTTTTCCGCAGAACAGAGAGGACAGTGAATAATGCACCATAGACAAATGTTTCTGTAGGAAAATGTGTAGACATTTGTAGCCTGTAGGCCTACATAGTGCGATGGGAGGAGCTGTATGTCCAACAGTCTGCGATGGTATTTACAGCAAGTCCATATGTTACGGATAGCAGAGCTTACAAAATACTTAACGGGCAGTAACTGATACGAACGCGTCCTGAGTGAGATCTACTGGTAATTCAGTAAACGACAATATTGCCTTCTCCAGATATATTGTACGGATGGTTAGTAATTCAACCAGTAGGTTGTACAGCGTACATGAGGCTCTTCTTCTTGGTCAATAATACGATATGTACTATGTGATATACCAGCGATAAGTCACGTGATATAGCATTGTACCATAACAGATAAAGGAGATAGAGGGAGCCAGGGTTCCGCGATAGCCCTATATGATCGGTTGTTTTCTTTCACTCAGCGACGCATACTCATTTTGTTCCCAACGCGTGGTAATATTTATGATTCTGGAGATGTTTGCTCGGCATTTAGCAAGTTCGCTGAATTTCCATAAAGATCATGACAAGCAAATATTTTTCAGAAAAGCCGATCTTATGGCGCGATAATGCTCTCCGTCATTCACCAATATTAGATCTACTAATAGTTAACCATGGCTCGGTAAATACGCATGTTTGAGTTGAACAACGAACGTATAGCTGCAGACGTTATTGTGAAATGATTGTCATGACTTCAAGAAGGGATTTCTGCGGCAATGCAATCTCAGCACATTTGTAATCATATAGAGAACTCGCAGAGGCAGGCATGGGATGGAGTGTCTCCGAAACAGGAAGACTTTGCAAGAACGAGTATGTGACAAAGTGTACCAAACGCTGAACCAACAGTACGCAGCGAGAGACTCCTGCTTGTGTAGAAGTATTGGAGCCCCTACTCGCCCCAAACTACAGATATTCCAACATAAACGCCATTATTCGGTCTATGACATGAAACGACGGGATCGTTAACTAATGATATACTCCCTGGTAAGCTAATGCTTGAGAGGCATTCTGAACGAGTTCACCGGACAATCAACAGCCCCTCCGAGCGAGATAGTGTAATGGTTGTGCGTCCGGCTTCTCGTGCGGTAGATCGTGGGTTCGAAAATTGGTATCCGCAGCTATCCTGCTAGGCGCTCAGCAATCACGGATAGCATGGAGGAGAAAAAAACGGGGGCGCAGACTAGATGACCTCATGGCCGTATCGCAACTCCGTCGTCAAAGCATCTCGATGGTGCAGACGAAAAAGAATATCATCTCTCTCTCTCTCTCTCTCTCTCTCCCTCAGTGTGTAGGACGTAGGGCCTTAATGGAAAAGAAAACATTCATATGTTATCTATATTCTGATCTATAGATCACTGGTTTCAGTGGTTGATGCCCGCGTCCCTAGTGGGGGTGTTACACACCTCGAATGGGTGCTGACCCCAAACTGGACAGTTGAGCGGCATATAGAGTACAGGGGACCGGAGAGGCGGATTACACAGTATAGAAGTCATGCTAATTAATAGCTCCATTTGCACACCAAGAACATGAGTATGTGGTCATGTCGTTTGTTGTCGTACAAGGCGATGGGTGTCCTACGAATCACGGCGGTTTAGTTATGGTATGTAGACGTAAGCCGACGCACTGTATACAATTTGGATTTTGAAGCGTAGAAAGTAGTTTTGTGATTAGGTTAGCATCACTTTTACATTCTAAATTGTATCCCCTTTTCAAGGCAACTGGATATAGTTTCGAAGAATGTACCCATGTTTTTCATTTTGGATTAGTCGCGAAGATACGTAGTGCAATTTTGAAAGTAGTCGATTAACTGATAAGAACATAATTTACATCAATACATTAATATGGGATTAATATTAATTTCAATAATATTTTCATGGCTCGATGTGCGGCCCCTATTATAGTACCGTGCCTATCAAGTTGTGCGCAGCGATGTGACCGATGTCCCCGTTTATCATAATGGATGGGGCGCCAGATGATTAATGGTACGAGCTCATTGGGAACCGCATGCTTTTGTAAGGAAATGAATGGTGCGACGTATCGCCACTATTTTTTTCATAATGATAGTTATTGTTCCCTACATTTTTACAGAATATACACTTCAGCTCCAGCTCTATGTTCGGGCTGATGCACATTGCACAACGCAACAAATGTTGGTAACAGCAACTTGCGCTCGTAATACACGACTATATCAAAATGTCTTGTATTTTTTATAGCAAATGTTAACGAAAGTTCAGCATGCTGAGACTTCAATCAATGCGAAATTACCACCATGGAGATACATATGCATCTGTGTTCTCAAAAGTCGACAATCTGACTGAATTGTGTTTTACTGTTCCGTGTATGCATGTATTATTAAACTCAACCACACAATGATACCCTGATTGTTTTTTATGGTTACAGTAACTGTTTAAAATGTGCTTGTGCAATGTGCTTCTACAAATATGGTCTAGTGACATATAATAAATATATAGCATGATCTTCATATTATACTCATTATTAAATATTTGTTGCGTTAAGATTATAAATTGCAAGCAAGAACCGCGATTTCGCGAAAGCATCTAAAATTAAGTCCTTATAGAACAGTGGTTCCCAACCTTTTTGTCTTCATTCCCCACTTCAGATGTATTCGGAGCCTTCATTCCCCATCAGGACCGTAACAGCACTTTGTCAGCCCCGCAAAAAACGTTGGTCTTGGGCCCCCAGAACCCCCTCAGTCCCGCTGAGCCTGTAGCCTACACTTTTTCCTGCAAGTTATCAGCTACATTGGGACTACTGTTTAGTGCGCCGCCTTATATCGACTAAACGCGCGAAGCGCGAAAAATTTATATAATTCGTGCTTGAATCGGCCAATATAATCGGGAATTGCATATATTTTGCTACCAATTTTTTATCCCCTCTCTGCTCACGTAATCCAGTTTACCGGTAGAGCTGAGTGAGGTGTGTTGGAAAAGGTAGGACCCCTAAATAAGAATTGAACATCTTCGGGCGGACCCGTTGGTATATTGACTTCGTTACATTATGCTATTTCGTGACCTCCTATATCTGCTATGTCAAAATATATGGAAATCGCCCAAACTTAAAGGCACACACGATATCAAATTGGTATTGCTTTACTGGCAAATAATCTTTCCCTGCGGGATGACATTTGTCCTGTGGGGTTCAGATCGCCAGGACAGAAACATCCGGCGCCATCCATTGAGTCAATTAAACATCGAAGTTTTGGGTCACCACAAGGGCATTCCTTCTCGACCGAGGTCTTCTCGCTGCTGATCGTTCTGGCACACTTCTCGGAGTTGCATGTTACATATAGGCTATAACTTCATATGCCTTGGTGTGTCGTGGCGCAGTAATGGCCCACGCCGAAGTCTCCATTTCTATAAATTCTACGTATTTTCGTGGGGAAAGGTACCCAATAATCAGATATTCGGCAATATTAAATCGCGCACCCAGCGCGAAATTTTTTTGAAAAAGTGGCCTAAATTAAAAAAAATACTTTAATTTATGTTAATTCACGAAATAATTTTCGGCCCCTTCAAGCTCGCTTCCCCCTAATTGAGGAGTTTGGGGTGCGGCAGTTACGGTCCTGTTCCCCACTACCCAGAACTTTTGTCATCACGGAGCAGCTATTTGCTGGTTTGACTACACAAGACACACAACCACACCAGTACGCAAGACAATCGCCTATAACTGCAGCATAAAACGTATTGTGAACCGATACCCGTAACGCTCAAAATTTCGCGAAAGCGTTATTTCACGTCAAGCTAGACGTGCTGGATGCGTTTGTGACGCCATCATTAGCCATCCAGAGTTAAAAATGAGATTTTGTGAACAACACGCAGTATAATTTTCGATACATACATACCAGAGCAGTTAACTGGTAACGGTAATTGCGCATGTGTCTCCGTGAATATGTAGACTGTCCTGTATATAATTTCTAACAAATGCGTCTATTCCCCACCTGAAACCATTGAATTCCCCACCAGTGGGGAATTCCCCACCATTTGGGAACCACTGTTATAAAATATGGAATTAGCAATTGAAATCAACAGCGCAATATTCGTTATTGCCTGCTATAAGGTTGCGCTAATTTATTAGGTCTTCTTGGTCTCTCTCCCCTATTCGCTTTCGAAGATTTTCAGGTTTGTTCTTCGCATCTTCCCAGAGATCTCGACCGAGTATGACTGGTTGGACTCGGTCCGCGAACAGTCGCAGGTCTCTGCGGTGTGGATTTTGTGCCGCAATATTCAGGTCAATTGTTTTGATGGTGTTGCTGCGTATGTAGGATGTTGGTACTGCCTGATAGGAAATGCGGAATCCTACTTCCACATCGGAGCCGTCTGTGAGGAATGTGACATAAGCTTGGCTGTTCGGAACTAGAATTTGAGTGCCCGCGGCCTCGGATCCGCGTAATTCCTGTACATATCCCATTGGATTGCTTGGCGTTCCAGCATAAATCCGAAGGTAATCACAGCGCTCTTCAGTGCGAAATGTAACGATTGTAAATAAGACGTATCGGTTGGGTTGTACGTGGACAGTCCATAAGCAATCCAAGCTGTTTGAGTAGGTATAGTGTGGATAACCATTCGATGATATATTTCCTTGATTGTAAGGCGTGGTTCCACCGCAATCGGTCTGTGGCTCTGTCGGGTATAAACTATCAGAAATGGCGTCATATCTAAAGTAGTAGCCAGACGATGCATCATAGGAGTCCGATGTAAACACAAGCCTTATATATTCGCTGGACGATTGCCAAGCATACCCGTAGTTCAATGACCCAGTAAATGTAACCAACTGTTCACCAGTGAAGCCGTCGTAAACTCTGAGATAGTCGCCGTTTTCCAGACTAAATGATTGAGCTGTGAGCTTGACAGAAGTACCGTACGGGACACTTATCCCGGTAGTGCAGTTCATGTTGTTGTAGTAATAACTGGGGTAATTTGGAGACGCGACATATCCCGAACAAGAACCGTACCATAAGTCGGGGCACGAAGTATTTTGATAAACCTGTGTTGTTGCTTCCGTTGGTGGCTGGGTTGTGTAAGAAGCGGAATGCACGCTGTAGAAGTGGATATCAAATCCACGGTCATTGATGGTGCGATCCGAAGAAAACTGCAGCGTTGCAAGTTGATAATCAGAAACCGCGAGAAGAGTATACGGGTCAACATATCCTGAGATTTCACTGATGAGATTGCTTGACGAAGTGCCGTAACCGTTGTATATTCTGACGTAATCATATCCAGATTCAGTCGAGAAAAATTGTGAGTAGAATTCAATAATGTCATCATCACTGTAACCTTTTATGTACCAGATGCAGATATCATTCGTGGGATAGTGTCCCGGGGAATCGAAACCTGGGGATACAATTGACCCGAATTCATAAACATCAGACGTTGAATTGTTACATTGAGACGGAACGTAATAATCGCCTGTCGTCCCGTCAAACGGTGCGCTGGTCGTGATGTAATCACCTGTGTAAAATATATCAAACTTATTACCAGTTTCAGAAGAGTAATCGGATGTAAACACTGCAAATGCTTGGTACGAAGACGCGTAGAATGCGTATCCGGACTCCACGTTGCCTGACAAAGATTCAATTTTGTTCTCTCGGTTGTCAGGTGTTCCGTCATAAAAGATAAGTTGGTCGTCATACCCAATGGTGAAGTTATTAACGACAAACTTGACTCTGGTGCTATCGTCCGTTTGAACGGGCCAAGTGCAATTCATGTGCTGATCATATGTGCCAGGGTAATTTGGTGATCGTATATGCCCCTGATTGCCACGAATCAGCTCAACACTACCACAAGACAACGCTGGTGCTTTGCTTTTAGGTTCGTTGATGTAGGTGGCATGAAACCCTCTTCCCGTACTTAAACAATCGGAGGTAAATCGAATATACAGTGCTTGCGAATTACTGTACACGACATTGGTGCCATCGTTCTGATAATCGCCTTCAAAAGCGGCCAGCGGATAACGAGATGTGTTGTAGCCGTCGTACACCATTAGTCGGTCACAGCACTCCTCCGTTTCGTAATCTTGAAGCTCCAATTTCACGACGTTACCCGCTGGATATGCTATCAGCCATGTCAAATCGGCGCCGTTCGGGTAACTTATTGGGTAATTGGGAGTGGAAATTTCACCGCCTATCGATTCACCTACTGTGATCAAAATCGTAGTTGAGAGCTTGTGAAAGGTTTTCGTATTCGGGCTGAAGATCTTCTCCAGGTGGTTAACGTACGTCATGTCGGATTCGATTTCATCGGACGGGTTCAGATTGACTAAGCCTCCTGCCGATTGTGTTGCTGCTTGATTGTCGGTACTCCTTCCTGAAGAAATTATATCAGATACTCAGTCTCCATCAATACCAATACGCACGGAAATTTCTCCATGACATATCAACGATAATGCCAGTGGAAGTAAACAATTTCTGAGAATTTCTGTTCAATTTTACGGGGTCTACAGTTTCAAAGACACCTCTCACTCAGCTCTACTGGTAAATCTGATTACGTGAGCAGAGAGGACAACCATGCAATTCCCGATCTTATTCACCGATTTTATCATGAATTATCGAAATATTCGCGCTGGCTCACTAAACAATACAACTTTAATTTCGTGGCAAAAGCGAAAAACGTGATGCGGGGTCAGTTTATCGCCCTATTGGAGCCCGGGGGACTGACGAAGTGCTGTCACATTCCTGCCAACGGGTATACCCCGGATATGCTCAATTATTATTGAGGGGGCCTCTACCTTTTCAAACACACCTCACTCAGTTCTACCGGTAAATCATATTACGTGAACAGTGACAGGATGAAAATTGATAGCAATATGTGCAATTCCAGATCATATTGACCGATTCAGTCATGAAGTAAAGAAATTTCTCGCGCTTCGCGCGTTTACGCGATAAAAGCTGTTTCACTCAGCGGACTTCCGCAATCCGTTACCTAAGTGTTGGAGGCTTACCTAGGCTCCTCCTCGCCAGCTCATCCGCGAAAGTGGTGTCTTACAAAAAAGCCTAGAGGTGGGTCGTGCTATAAGTCGGCAGTTACGGAAAATAATGCAGAATATCGGTCTGGTGTAAATGACCATAGTAGTAGACAAACGCCATGAATACCACAAAAACAAACAAAGTCAATGGACACCCAATGCAGCAGATAAGTAGCGGTAAACAGTGTACAGTTTTGAAATCTCGCCAGGGCAATAAAACTACTCCGAAATAGCCATCATAGTTCGATTGTTCTGAACAATGGGAGCGCGGCAACACAATGACCATAACAATTGCTACTGGCGTCGAACGATTGATCGGAACAATGCAAATTTTCATATTTAGATGACTATTTGGGTCCGTTTCATTGCCCTAGTATCCGTGCGGCCCCGACCGTACTCTGAAATTTTAAATTTGGCCCTCGCACCGAAAACGGTTGGGAACCACTGTAATAGACCGAATAAAGACGTTTATGTTGGAACATCTGTAGTTTGAGGTGAGTTGGGGCCCCACTACTTCTGGAGGGGGTCGACACAAGCAGGAGTCTCTCGCTGAGTACTGTTGGTTCGGTGTTTGGTACACTTTGTCACATACTCGTTCTTGCAAAGTCTTCCTGTTTCGGAGACACTCCATCCCATGCCTGCCGAGTGCCGCTGCGAGTTCTCTATATGATTTCAGATGTGCTGAGATTGCATTGCCGAAGAAATTCCTTCTTGAAGTCATTACAATCATTTCACAATAACGTCTGCAGCAGTGGCGGCTCGTCCTATAGGGCAACTGGGGCATTGCCCCACCTAAAATTCTGTTCAATAACAATTTAACCATTTATAGACGCACAGCAATCAATATATCCCGAGATCACAGCGAAACCCGCGTTCTTCTTGTGCTTTCGCTTGCAAACGCCCATACATAGCGAAGTCTCTGCGAAAATCGAATTCTCTTCTGTGTTTTCGCTTTGTGAATGCCTAGCCGGGGCTTGCCCCGGTAGCGCTCATAACAAGCTTTCACTATCTATTCTCTCAAAGCCGCGCACAATAAAGAAACGGTGATTTACTCTCTCCTATTCGTAAAATGGCTGAGCAACCGGGGCAAATATGCCTACTCGCCCTTAAGGTGTGATGTAACAATCGTATCTATATCTGAACTCGGTTACCGTAATATGCGTTGAGTCGACCTTTGCTGGAATAGGTCGATTTTGACGGTGTTTCGCACCATGATAATTCTTGAAACTTGGTATGATATGTCGTGAAGGTAGTATTTAACACTGCTCCAAGTTTCAGGCTTGCTACTTAAAGATAATGGTAGTAATTCCGTTTCCGAAGTTCAGTGTGTGCTGATCTATCATGTACATAGTACAGCAAACAGATTTTACTCAAAAGCCGGTATTGGTCTCCATTGATTTTGACGATGTTCTATACCGAGATCGGTCATGACATTTGGCACGGTAAGTGTTAGTATCGACCGCTGTAACAAGTTTTAAGTTTGTCACTGAACTATGTGGGTGGTAATTTCGTTTCCAAAGTCGAGTAAGAGCTGACTCTTCATTTATCGCCAACAAATTTACGCAAAAGCCGTTATTGGTCTCTATTGATTTTAACGATGTTCCATACATAGATCTGTCATGAGCTTTCACACGGTATGTCTTGATTTTAGTATCGAACACGGTGCCAACTCTTAAAGTTGACACTCAATGATTGAGGCAGTTATTTCGTTTTCGAGGTCGAGTATGGTAGAGATGCGCGCTGATCTGATACTTAGCCTACCTACGTCATTGTGGATCTCACGCAAAGCCGGTGTCGGTCTGTGCTAATCTATATAGCAGGGGTGGGCAAACTTTTGAGCTCGCGGGCCGCATTCAACATCTGAATCCATTCGCGGGCCGCACTATATAAAATTGGGATTATAAACCCAAGCGCAATATTGGTATTTGATTATATAGTGAGGACATGTACAATGTACAATGTACATGCTTATTTATAACAAACCAAGCATTTCGTTGATGATATCGTACATGCACCAGAAACAGTGGCGAGATTTCATAGGTTGGTCGACCTCAACAACCAATTTGTAAAAACTATAGGGATGAAAGTCGGTGGTACCGATTTTTAAAATAGGATTAAAATTTAAATCTGTCAGCAGCGATCGGTTCATAGATTTGTTAATTCCACTTTTGGTTCAATTCCTGGATACACAATGCTGACAGCATCATAACCATGTTAGCTTCAAACACGCTTCTACTGTGTGTGAATAAAATATAAATACCCTAATTCTACGCATACAGAGAACAAATCTACCTAAGACAAGCGCGAATCGTTTTTCATAAGAAAATCACTGAAAAAATTGAAACTGGAGTTGCCAATCTGAAATCACACTCGTGACCCGAATTACGTCAATCTCGTTTAGGATTTCTGTGATTTTTAGCAGTTTGAACCTTTCCAACTGCGTAAGCTTTATTATCGGGCTGTCGCGCCAGACATTAAACATAAAAAATAATCTAGGAAGTATGTACCTTAGAACAGTGGTTTTCAAACTATGCAAGAGACCAAACTTTGCCCCCATACGATGGTGAAATATTACATGTCCCCTTTATCGTCATATCACAAAACGCACCCAGGATGCTAGCCAACCTAACGGGTAGTTTGATGGCATGGAAGGCTACGACTGTTGATGAGAGATTTTTACATATTAAACTGAGAGTAAATACAGAACAACAACTGTGAATTGGATTTTTTTCAGTTGATCTCAGGTTCGCGCCCTTCTTAAGATGCTTTCACCCCCTCAAGGTGGGCGCGCCCACCAGTTTGAGAACCACTTCCCTAAAAATATCATGGTGAAATATACTAAAAATTTTAATCAAGTTCCCTGCATTAATTCGATTTTCAGTATGCATTTCATCAATATTTTTAAAAAGTTTCTTTAGACCAGGGGTGGGCAAACTTTTCAGCTCGCGGGCCGCATTCAACATCTGAATGCATTCGCGGGCCGCACTATATATTTAGACTTGGGGTTATAAACCAAAACGCAATATTGGTATTTGATTATGTAGTGAGGACATGGAGATAATACATTTGCTTATAACAAACCAAACACTGTTTTGATGATATCGTACACGCGTCAGAAACAGTGGCGAGATTTCATCGGCTGGTCGACCTCAATAACCAATTTGTCAAAACTATAGAGATGGAAGTCGGTTGTCCCGATTCTTAGAACAGGACTGAAATTTAAATACGGGAGCAGCGATCTGTTCATAGATTTACTAATTCCAGTTTTGGTTCAGTTCCGGGACATACAATGCTGAAAGCATCATAACCATGTTATAGCTTCAAATACGCTTCTACTGTTTGTAGATAAAATATAAATACCCAATTCTACGCATTCAGAGAACGAATCTACCTAAAACACGCGAGAATCGTTTTTTATAAGCACATCACTGAAATAATTAAAACTGGAGTGGCCAATCTAAAATCACACTCGTGATCCGAATTATGTCAATCGCGTTTAGGATTTCTGTGATGTTTAGCAGTTGAACATTTTAAACTGCGTGGGTCTTGAAATCGGGCTGTCGCGCCAGAAATTAAACATAAAAAATATTATAGGAAGTAATTACCTTAGAACAGTGGTTCTCGAACTTTTTAAGACACGCCCCCCCCCCCCCTTATATGACGGTGAAAGATTTCGCGCCCCCTTATCGTAATATCACAAAACGCAACCAGGACGCTAGCAAACCTAATGGATAGTTTGATGGCGTGAGAAGGTTACGACTGTGGATGAGAGATTTCTAAATATGTAATTCAGACTAATTAGAGATCAATAACTACGAATTGAATGTAAATCGTGCGGAGCGCGAAAAACTTTTCAGCTGAGCTTAGCTTCGCGCCCCGTTCAGATGCTTTCACGCCCCCAGTTTGAGAACCACTGCCATAGAATTATCATGATGAAATATACTAAGAAGAAGTTTACTCAAGTCCCTGCATTAATTCGATTTTTAGTGCGCATTTTATCAATATTTTTGATAAGTTTCTTCAGACTCTGGCGGGCCGCACAGAACGGTGTTGCGGGCCGCATGCGGCCCGCGGGCCGTAGTTTGCCCACCCCTGCTATATAGTCTGCGTTCCATAACGAGATCGGTGATGATATTTCCAATGGTATATCTCGATGATCGCATGAAACAGCTAACCAAGATTCTCGGTTTGCATTCAAATATTCACATAATTTTATGTTCGCCAATGTCCATTTCACTGTGAAATTGTGGCCTTCAAACCATTTGCTTACAATCCCCTGTCAATTGCGATAGCTATTTCATTTTCGATGTCGGCTAACAGCTGATCATTCGATCAGCCTATTCCTCGATCTGTTTTACTCAAAGTTAGGTGTTCGTCTGTTTGCATTGATTTTGACAGTGTACCATACCGGAATGGGTTATGAGATTGCGTATGCTACTTCTCGATGATTTCTTGTAACAGTATACTAAGTTACGGCTTTTATTCATGTATTTATTGATTAATATATTTTCCAACGGCGATTTCGCAGCAGACTTATAGACAGTAAGCCGTATGTGTTGTGTTGTGTTGTATGTGTTGTGTTGTTCCGAGACCGAAGTTCCGAGGCTGCTGTCCTTAGTTCTTCAAAGACCATTCAAATTGATGTTCTGGATTCAATATGACAGGCCCAATCTATGAGATAACAATTGCGTATGTGTCCGAACTCGTTGACCTTTCCAGTTAGGCTTACGCAATCTCTCGAGTTCTAGTCATTGGAATTAGTCAGGTCAAGTCAAGTGCGAACATGAATCGTATTGAATCTTTATTCCGTACGTAGGTTACGCAGTTGCCTTTAGAGCAAAAGTGAGAGGTCTAGAAGTTGTCCAGTCTATTGATCCAATCGTACGCCGGGTGCCTCCGCTTTGGTTGCCTATTATCACCTGGTCGTAACCAGAGATGGCCACAGTCCGGTTCAGGAGCCGGAGCAGGATTTCAATGTTTTTTTACCTGGCCGGACTGGATCCGGATTTCGAATTTGGGGTGACGGTCGGATTTTAGGGTCTATCGATTTGCGTAATCTATAACTCTACCATGAAATCAAAACGCATGCTACTAAGGATGACCTGATACTTGATTCGTGGCATAGGGACGATTCTTAGTTCACGTACATTTTGTAAAATAATCCTTTGATTAAAAATAAATGAATAAAACATTTGTTACCACACTTCAAGTCACGGCTCACCGGCAAACCTCTCGCGGCACCTACGTTAAAATCACTGTTGTCGGGAAATTCATGTGACCATCATAAAGTTACTTTTTTACGTTGGAAAACGCCATTGTGACGTCATGTTGATAAAAGTCGCTCGCAGCCCTTGCCCCACCACCCGATATTGTCACGAGCCGCCACTGGTCTGCAGCTATACGTTTATTGTTCCACTCAAACATGCGTATTTACCGAGCTATGGTTAACTATTAGTAGATCTAATATTGGTGAATGGCCGAGAGCATTATCTCGCCATAAGATCGTCTTTTCTGAAAAATATTTGCTTGTCATGATCTTTATGGAAATTCAGCGAACTTGCTAAATGCCGAGCAAACATCCCCAATATCATAAATATTACCACGCGTTGGGGACAAAATGAGTATGCGTCGCTGAGTGAAAAAAACAACCGATCGTATATGGCTATTGCGGAGACTGGCTCCCTCTCTCTCTATCTGTTATAGTACAATGCTATATCACATGACTTATCGCTGGTATATTGTAGTGGTAGTTGTAGTGGTAGTCTGACGACCGAACCGCCGTAGTTTTGAATTGCATCGGGAATTGCTATTTCTACTTGTAATTGACTAGAAATTTACGGCGTTACTTCCACTTTTACTTGAGTAGTAGTGACTACTTTGACCACCTCTGGATATAAGACTATATGCTGTAATACACGACAATTGCGAGCCGTGGATTTCACAGTATAAGGGCAGTGACATTACTTACCTTCTTAAGTCGGTAAATTATGATGTCCTTCTACATCTTTAGCAGCGATTATTCTGTCCTAAATATGCCCGCATCCACACGAACATTGGTATGCCAACGATTCTCTCCAAGCGTAAGGATGACAGAGCGATTACCATCGAACATCCGTCATTCATATAGCTCAGTGGTTCCCAAAGTGAGCACCAGTGCCCCCTTGGTGGCGCTCGCGAGCGTGAAGAGGGCGCTCGCCATGAAATGGACGATTGGAGGGCGCTGGATATAAACTTGGGCGGTAGGGGGCGCTGAGAGCAATTGCGGACGGTTGTAGGTTTAGAAGGCAACTGCTGCGTAGTGTTGAAACGATTGCTAAATACGCAGTAAATATGTAGAATCGATTCCGTCTGGGAAACTTAGCGTAGTCCATCTATTTATTCAGCTGTACCGGAAAAGTACATTGTTACTTGACAATGTTGATCCAGCCATTCCATGGATTAATTCAGCAGTCGGCAGTATCCAGAAAAGCGTGGTTCATTGTGTGCTGTGAGAAATACGGAATATTTGTGCAGTTATTGCTCACTGCAAGGTGTGATGGCTGTTTACCAGAAACTGTCTTGCATGATTTTATTATCTATTTCAAACGATCGTGGATTTTACACAACACTTTCGACACAGTGCGACACGTGGCCTTCGACACGGCGTTCTGGTAGCGACAAACGATATCGCTTCTACTTGACAGACATATTTTGCAAAATTTATGAGTAGAATATATCCGGTCTTAGTAATGATGAAACCTGGTGAAGGCGAAAATGGCACTGTCCGGATTCAGTGATTAGCCCGTGATATTTCACCGAAATTTTGCGACACGTGAACTGTTCCGATTCTCAAGCTTGCATGAGCTGCCGGTCCAGATCGAATACCCGATTTTGACGAAGAAACATAAATCAATCATTTCAAAAAATTGCACGAGGATATGATGAGTTGATTCCAGGATATATTCCAATTAAAAATTACTCACTGGATAATAATCAATCCATTCTGAGAAGTTCCCGAGCATGAAATGATTGTAAGAGCTGATTACATTGTAGTGTAAAACAATCTTAAGTTGAAATAAAAGTTCTATATCTCTAATCTTTCGATCGTTCTGGATCAGGAGCGGGCAACTTACGGACCGCGGGCCGGACCCGGCCAGCGACTGGATTTTGAGCGGCCCGCAGACAGTTTCTACTCCGAAAGAGAAATTCCAACCTGATAGCATGGACAAATTTTGATCGACCACAGATGTCTCATTGACTTCAACAGCTATTGAAGTATATTACGTTAATAAATTCATTAGGACCGTTATGGTCTATATCAGTGGTTCCCAACCTTTTTCGACTAATCGCCCCCTTTTCAAGCTCAACGCCGATCATGGCCCCCCAAATTTTGTGAACCGAAAAATTGGTATACAATCTGTAGTCATCGGCGGGTTGACTAAAAAAAGGTCAACTTTTCGGATCGTTGTCTAATTTTACATTTCCGTGGGTTGACCAAAAAAAGGTCATTTCTCCGAATTGACTCCAATATAGCCGTTTTAACGCGTCATCGCCCCCTGTCGACCCCTTGGTATATTTCCCCCCTATCGCCCCCTTCGTCCTTTTCGCCCCCGTAGGCCGCCAAATCTCCCCCTGGGGGGGCGATATCGCCCACGTTGGGAACCACTGGTCTATATACTTTAAACTTAAAGTTTACATTAAATACGATTTATTCCTTGTCTAGGTGGATAAACACGTGATTAATGTATCGATTCAGGAATCCGGCCCATCA
This sequence comes from Botryllus schlosseri, assembly GCF_051294905.1. NCBI lineage: Eukaryota > Metazoa > Chordata > Ascidiacea > Stolidobranchia > Styelidae > Botryllus > Botryllus schlosseri. The sequence goes on along the minus strand of NC_137245.1, from coordinate 15,999,593 downwards.
ACTACTTTGCATTGCTTCATATCCGGCTCCCAATGGAATCAACTAGAAATACTCTCATTGAAGTCGGGTTGACTTTTTCGTTGTTGCCCTTACCCGCTCATATTTGATGGATCGTGTTGTCAGTACCGTGACTGGAAATTTTACAATGACATTGTTCTTATCAAAACCGAAATCCAATATGACGAGGATGATGATCATATTACACCAGCTTCACCCGTCTCATTATTAGCCGTAATAAATGCAGAACAACTTTCGTTTTATGATTTAGGCGTGGTGAGGGGGGTCGGGGGCGCTGGCACTTTATTCATTGTCTAAGGGGCGGTATAGCTCTAAAACGTTTGGGAACCACTGATCTAGCTAGAGGCCATGCCATACGTTGCGAGACAAAGTCATCTACCGAAAACCTTGCTGACAGCATCTTGTGCTCTGATCAAATATCGATGCATAGTTGTTCCTGAATGTACTTTTATCCCAGTATTCAATGTACGGCTTAGCTGAAGGGAACGTCTTTCTGACCGTGGCGACCCTAGGGTTGCATTTAAAACATTATTCAATTAAAAACAAAGATGTTTAAAACAAGGCCCTTGTTTAAAACATGTTTTTTTATTGTTCTGTTTTTTTTTAAGCCATGACGTCACGAATATTCAATTGTGACGCCATAGTGGATTGACATTGACAATTGAAAATATACGGTAAAGGATGGTGTGAACCTCTGAAAGGTTCAGGTTCGTATGGACGAGAACCATTTTGAAAGGTTCTGTGTGAACGCGAACGTGAACCTCATGACGTCGCGTGACGTCATATTGCTAATTCCAACCCTACATTTCAGTGACGTGATATTCTATACACCATACCTATAGCGACGACTCGGGCCACATAATGCCACAATGCTGAAGTACGTATTGACCTTTTAAACGTCGCCAAACGTATCAACTGGGGAAATCATATAACATATTAATCCCATAAAATCAATATCTTCCATCGCTTTGCCAACAATTTCGACGAGGAATTGCAAGAGAATATCAGCCTACGCCTGAACGGTGTAGGCCAGACCGGGCAATGTATTCGGCGTCTGAGTATTGCTACGTTGATATTGAGCAGAGTGTAAACGGGTTTCTATGCTTTCTACCAATATTACCCCATTAGCAAGTTATACAGCAGTAGCCAACACCCCAATCGCTCGCATTTGTTTTTTATGATACAATAAACATATGAAGTCGAGATTGACCCCGTGCGCCTGCTGGGCTTTTGACATCAGACAACGATATCAATTTCATTGATTGGTTGAATTAGCATCATTCGCTGACTACATGAAGTGTATTTCGCTCTCGATGTTGTGTGATTGCGCGTCAAGTCACTAAATATTCATAAATGAATAGTTGGATATTTCGAGTAAACTTTTTTACAAAGCAAGTAAACCTTTTGAGATTGCCAAGGTGCATGCTCGTTTAGTGTTAATTTTTATGCTACCAGCGCCATGCATAGAGTGGCCCGCAGATGAAATGCAATAAATTTCAACCAAAGATGTTATAATGAAGTGAAAAATTTAATATATGAAAACTCTTCACAGTGCAGAGCCTACCAAGGTTCGTTTATGACCGTGAGCCTCTAAATTTCCGAGGTTCACACACAGAACGCTAACGTGAGCCTCGCGTTCACACCATTCCTAGTAAAATAGCTCCTTTGACGAAATATCTACGTACAATAGCCGTTGATCCGACTATTTTGAGGGTTCCAACCATCCCATATCGTATACGTCGGCTATATCGAGTGGTAATCGTCCGTAGGCTCATTCAACATGTTTTTTGGAAAGTATTTACACAATTATGTCATAATTATACAACTTTTTAAAAAAAGTAAAGGGCCTTTGTTTGAAACATTGTTTAAAACATGTTTTCAATGCAATCCTAGACGGCCCACCATAACTATGTTACATATCTTTGATATTATATACCATGGCGAACCGTCAAATTATAACAGTAGAATTTCAAACAAGGCGGCAGAAAAAAGTATCGTGTACCTGGTACCAAACCATGAGGAAAACACTTGCAATATTACCAGCAATACCAAAAGTCACATCCAATACGACGCCACTTATTGACACATGTAAGTAATCTGTGAGTGTTTTGTACAAGGAATGCGTTAATCATCAATTAATGCCGCTTCAATCCGTCTGAAATTATCATATCCGGTATCCTCGCCGCAAAGTAAACACGCCGATGATGGTACGGTATTGCACAATTTCCGAATCAGTAAATATATACTCTCAAATAAAGATCTTGTTTTTGTTCAGGTTTTTCAATCTACAGTCTGTCAATAATCCGCTAGTATACAAATGGAAATATCGTTTTATAACGGTATATCAGCTAAGAAAAACATACCCGTTCTTAAAAATTGAGATGAGTCATTTTGCAATGTGTGAACTTACGCTCAGTGGGGGTTTTTGGGGTGGGCGAGGCGAGCAGTCGCCCGGGGCCCCCCTGGTCGAAGCCCTCCTCTTTGGTCAATCATCAAATTTCTGCATTTGTTAGAAAAGTCCCATATCCCAATAATCATCAGGTCGCTGCATGTAGTTTATCCTTGCATCCATGCAATGATAGATACGAGCTAATCAAGCGCCTGGCTCAAACTTTGACGTGGTGTGCTGGCTCATTACTAATGTCAGCCGATAGCTTTCCATATCAGTGTGGGTGTATTTAGCCTGCAGCAGTCATATTGCTATTCTATTATTTCACGCTACAAGCCATACATCTTCAACATAAAGGCATGAGCTATATAGTTATCTGGGTCACTTCTTTCCTGGTCCACTTTTTTTCATAATTTGACAATGTATGATAAAAGAAGGCTCACGAGCTAGTGCAATTCAACATTCCGGCCTGCTTCAAAGCCGTGTTATAGTTATATATACACATGACGTAATCCTGTCCCATACGTCGCACTAATATTAAGTTGTTAACAATATATGCGAAAGGAAGACCGGGGGCGGAGCTCCTATAAGCTGCGATTGCGTACTTATAGCCCCTCCCCCGGAAGTCTCGCCCAGCCCCCGTCCAATCGTAGGACCACCATTGCGTACGCTAATGGTTTTCACGGGATATATGGCTACCAATGTATCAGTCGGGTGGTATTTATTTGCCTGCGCTATATCTATGAAATTCATCCCAAGCCCTCCATACCCTATCCAACATCGTAACTGCTATAAACACAGTATCGAATTGCTAAGATACTGCATACAGTTTATTAGGCACGGCTTCGGCAATCTTTAATTTGCATGCGATATTTAGTCAACTCGCGACCAAAATAGGGGGCTACGGTGACTGAACCGAACTAAGCGCCTCTTTATTACAGAAATCAGATTGTTGATTGAAGAAAACCGATACTTCTGTTCAGCTGGTGATTGATGCTAATACCATATCTTCCATTGTATAAACTAAACTATACTGCAGGGAACAGAGCCCAGACAAGAATTCGCATTTGAGAAGAATTTAATTAGAGTAATCCACGTCGCAAAGTAGACAAAATTATCAAGTTTCTTTCTATGGTATATTACTTGAATAGCGAATATGGCAATCAATCAAATGCACTACGAAATATGGGTCTTGTGAGCCACGGTACGCGATATAAATCCCCAATTGCAGATATCATCTTGCATTTGAAGAAATATCTGTGAGGAGGCCAATGAGTATGAGAACTATTCATTATACAGTTTAAGGCCGGTCTATACGAAAGCGCATATTTTATCACACGCTATGGGTTTGATTCGGGTTGCTATACAGTGATTGAAAGCAATTGCGCCCCCATTTCAAATCGCCACTAATTTCATACTGCCTACAGTTCAATTCTAGGTTTATTCGTTTTGGCGTTGGTCCTTTCTTTCTTGTAGCTTTCGGAGGCTGTTGGCTGGTCTGTTCTTCGCACCCTTCCAGATATCCCTTCCAAGAATAACTGGCCCCAGCTCTGTATGATCCCTGCGCCTGCTCCACAACGGATGCACGTCTGTGTCAGGCTGATTGAATTTTGTAACCGGCAAATTCCTTGCGACGTAGTCGGTATTAACCGCTTTGTACCTTATCTCGAACCCTGACGTCGTCACAGAAGTATCTGTGCTGAATACCACGAAAGTTTGGCAGTATGGAATCAGTATCTCAGTGCCAGACGCTATGGGGCCGGTCAGTTGCGCAATTATAGCCGTGGGACTACTCGGAGTTCCACCATAAAAATTTACGTAGTCGAATGAGTATTCAGTATTGAAATAATCGACAGTAAATAAGGAGTACCGTCCCAGATAACTGGCGTCAACAGTCCATAGACAACGCAAATTGTTATTGTAATTGTATGGGTAATTCGGCGACGATATGATAGCATTGTCTCCAGCAATTTGAGAACCACAATTATATGGCGAAGGGTAGTCATCTTCATAAATAGCATCGTACTGTATGTAGTATCCATATGATGTGTATTGAGAGTCCGTTGTGAAAACCAGTGTTACATAGTTCGTTGAAGCCTCCCACACATAATCGTAGGAATAGTATCCACTGAAGCTGGCTAATAAGTTACCGTTGAAACCGTCATATACTCGGAGATAGTCACCGTAGGACACACTGAACGACTGCAACATCAATTTGACGTTGGTCCCATGCGGCGTTACCACAACTGTGCTGCAGTTCAGATTATTGTCGTAATTGAAAGGGTAGTTGGGAGACGTGAGATACCCTGAGTATGAGCCATAATATGTCGGGGAACATAGGTTGGGATCACTGCCACTTCCACTTCCACTACTTGTTTCAGTTGATCCCGAATAGCTGGCGTGATATCGAATGTTAAACCCTTGATCGGTTACTATGTCATCCGAAGAGAAAGTCAAAGTCGCGTATGCAGAACTTGATACTGCTAACGTGGTGTATGGATTCACGTAACCGGATATTTGTGATAGAAGATTACTTGCCGCTGTGCTGTATCCGTCGTATATTCTGACGAAATCATAGCCGTACTCAGTTGAAAAGTAGTATGTATAAAACTGAATAACATTATAATAACTGCTACTGGTATCAAAGTACCATATGCAATACTGATTGACTGGATAGTACCCAGGAGAAAAGTATCCCGGGGTATAAACAGTACCGGAATATGATGCGTACATAGCTGTTCCATCACATTGTGGAGGATTATAGTACGTAGTTGTAGGATATGTAGTGAATTCACTCACAGTCCCATAGAAAGTGAATCTGAATTTGTAGGCACTGTTTTGAGAGTAGGAATCCGACGAAAACCAGAGGAAAGCCCTGTTAGAATCAGTGGATATTGTGTAATTGGCACTGTAATATCCTGACATGTACTTCAGGAAACGGCCAGGATCACTTGGTGTGCCGTCGACAACGTACAGAAAGTCACCTGACGCAAGATAGAATGATTGCACATCAAAAGTGACTTTTGTTCCGTATTCCGTAGTGACAGCCCACGTGCAATTCATATTTGATGGATAGGTGCTTGGATAGTTCGGTGAATTAATTATTCCATCGTAAGAGTCGGTATAGTACACGTTCCCGCAAGAAACATGTGGGATGGTTGTCGTCTCGGGGGCGCTATATTCGCCGGAATAGGATATCAAGAACTTGTTCGATGAAGAAGAGGAGGAGCCGGAAAAAAATACAACGAATGCTAGATACGAAGATCCGTAGATTGTGTAGCCAGAGTAATAACTTCCCGATAGCGACGCGATTTTGTAACCTGGATTATTTGGTGTTCCATCATAAATCTCTACCTTGTCATCATATCCAACGTAGTAGTTATCGATTACGAATTTCACTCTAGTGTTGTAGTAAGTCTGAATATTCCATGTACAGTTCATATCTTTGCCGTAAGTGCCGGGATAGTTTGGTGACTGAATGTTTCCTGAATTGCCGTTGGTCACTACGCTCCCACAAGACATCGCCGGTGGTCCGGCGTTTGGTTCATTAACATAAGTAGCCCGAAATCCACGAGAAGTACCGAGACAATCCGAAGTAAATCGAATAAACATAGCCGGCGTAGTGCTGTAAACGATATTGCTATCGCCCGAATAGTACTCGCCTTCGAAAGTAGCCAATGGGTGGCGCGACACGTTGTATCCGTCGTAAATCATCAAATGATCACAACACTCTTCCGTGGAGTAATCGTCAATTTGCAATTTCACGATGTTATTTTCCGGATATGCTATCAGCCAGGTTAGGTCAGCGCCGTTCGGGTATCGATAAAGATAGTTAGGCGATGTAATAACACCGCCAATCAAATCACCTGATTTGATGAGGATTGTTGTCGACAGTTTGTGAAACGTTTTCGAGTACGGGTTAATGACCTCGGCTGGGTGATTGACATATGTCATATCCGCTTCTTTGTGATCCGTTGGATTCAAGTTTACCATGCCGCCTACCCATTGAGTAAGGCGCTGGTTATCAGCACTCCTTCCTGAAAGATATGATAGTAAGAGGTCAATGTAGCCGTTGATGCCAATCAAATATATAGAAGGCGGAAGTGTGTGAATGCAAGAGAGGATGTGTTCATTTCCACAAATCTAGACATTCGCTACTCACCGTCACCACCTCCAATACGGAATAGAAGCTGCGGTGTATTATTGCGTTGTGTTGTCGAGAAATCGGTACGAAGGGTGCGGTACGTGAGTATTTGGAAAATCGTCACTGATGCAATGCTACATTTGGCATTTACATCGTTTCGCGATATAAATTAAATTAAATTAAATAAGATTCATCGAGTACAAGCTTGGCGAAGAGGTGGTTTGATACACGGCGGAGTGATACGCACTTGCTCTATGACCATCGTCCCGCAGATTGAACGCTTTCACCTCTACCCCGTCCGGGAATAGATATCTTTGTTGAACCTTCGCCGACGAGGTACCGCGATTTTCCATCGTGACTTTGATTGCGTATTCAAGCGGGTTGGCACGAGACACGTTCTTCACCTCGTTTATTGCAGCCGAGGAAGCAATTATCCAATCCTGTGAAGAAATCATTACGCGTTGCGTCATAACTCATAAGACATACCTACACGCCATAATGTAAATGGGATTGGATGTTGGACCATTAATAAGTCACCATTCAAGCCCATGTATTAAAATCACTCTTGGCGAAAAGAGTCTGCATTCACACCCGAAAGGCGTCACACGAAAACAGAACCTAACTCAGAATCATATCGGGATAAGAAATCCTACTTGCCTGTGTGCATACCGTCCTAAACGCCAGTGTGTCCCTGCAACCATTTTCATTATAACAGAAACTCCATTGCCTAATACAATGCAGTTCAGCGGCCGCCAACTCAAAACGGATCACGGGTCAGTTTTCAAATTTCGTATCGGCCGCGGGCCACATGAATTTAATATCGATATACGGTAGGCAAACACGTTTTAAAACTCTACGTAAGTACAATGCTATGCTATACCTAACATAGACAATGGGCATAGTGACCACAAAGGAAGTAATATTTTAATAAAGGTATAAAAATACCACAAAAGATCATAGTCATCAATGTTATTTTATTTTGAACTCTGAGCTGTGCACGATAGCTGTAAACGCTTTTGGGGGCTAAATACGTTAATAGCTGAAAGACCATCTCCACGTAAAGCTTGATCTTGCGAGAAACCCTAAGCCAGTGGTTCTCAAACCCTTTTAGAGATGCCCCCTTAATGATACTGAAACATTTCGCGCCCCCTAATCGTCATATCACAAAATGCATCCATAATGCTAGCAATCCAAACACATAGTTTGATGGCATGGAACATTATGAACGTTGATGAGAGAATTGTATAATATGAATTTTGGGCTATACACAGAGCAATTACTATGACTATGACCCGCGGGCCGCGTGTTGGTGACCCCTGGTGTAGTTCCTCCATCCTTCAACTATTCTAGGTCTTTTCGCGAATAACTAGTGTGCAAAATGGCCGAGATTTCTTATGGTATGCAGTGCTGATTATAATTTATTTATGTACTAATTTAGATATCTTCTTTTACGAATTTAGATTGAATTATTAATATACAGTATTCTCACTTGTAATTTGCTTTTGTTCGAACCGTCTTCTTGTGCTGGGTGGATTTCAGACAATGAACTACGTGTCAGCAACGCAGTCGTGGCAAACGCTAACAGCAGGCGCATGTTGTCGGCCGTCCTTTAAATATATGCCCTGAAACCTTTGATTGATGGAGGTCGCGATTTCGTAATTAGCGTGCAGCAGCCATTGCTATATATTAGGAGAAAATGTTTTGAGATGAGAGTGGGATGATAATAATAAAACTCTGCATTAAAGAAGATGCAATTCTACAAAAATTTGAAATTCAAGTCATTTTTAGGTCGGATATGTCTATTGGGCTTGAATTCCGCACACGAGCCTAAGCTTCGCAACATTTCTGCCATTAATGCTTACTACGATGTACTTATTAGGAATAGGAATAGAATGGGACGGTGTGTATTTTTTCCCTTGAAGTTTTTGCGGCATACACCGACTAGCGATATACATACACACGATCTGTGCATATGCAATACCATGGAGTGTATGATGTGCAATTGTGCATATGCCGCGGGACAAATAAGGTATACAGAAATTGCCTTGTAAGGCTTTTCAAGTGTTGCACTACCTTACCATGGTAGCCCGGTAGTGCTGAGCGCCAGGCGAGAAAGCAATCGATACCATATTGTTACTAATCAGGTCTTTGGTCTGACCGGGCCGGGAATTGAACCCACGACATATACCGATCAAGAAGCCGAACGCTTCACCATCACGCTACTTGCAGTTTGATGCAGCCGATATGGCTATATGTATATTAACTTATACTATACTATACTATACATATACATATTATTTTATAGTATTACTGCACTAGCACTATTATAGACCAATGTGCTTCACAGATATTTCGTAGAAAATAAAAATAGTCTATTCGAAGGATGGCAAAAAATCAAACATAAACAATTAAATAACACGAATATGTCGGAATTCAAATAAGTTTGCTTCCGCATGCTGTCTGCAAGAACGAGCCGTTCTCAACAATACAATTATATTCTTGCTAGTCAGTGGTTCTCGAACTTTTTAAAGCACGACCCAAATCTAAGTTTTATTAACGTTTAGCGACCCAAACCTCACACACCGTAAGAATTATATGTCTAATTTAAGAATAGGCATGCTTATGTGGTATAGTATTTTAAATACACGACTCTATGGTATTGTGCGCTATGCCTCAATAAATGGTTTCCAACATTCATCTGGCCGCGGATTCCTTGCAGGAGATTTCCCATGCTCAATTTGCGCTAACTGATTAGTTTGCAGAACACGCATTAAAGAGTTATATTCTCCCTTAGCATTCGAATATTTTTAACCATTGACAAGCCGGTTCGCAAATGTGACTGTGATATCGGTGATTCAGCCCGAACATGTCGGGCGCCGACTGTCATTCTCGCCTGCCTATACCAGCGCAATATTTCTAGATAAATCAAATGTTTGGCAAATCTTATTATGAGAACAAACCTATGCTTTCGAAATATACAGGGAGGGACACACTGAATGTGATCAGGCCATCAGACACTGTAACCCTGCAAATCCGAAGTGTATTGAAAAACAAAATGTCTGCACGTATATACTTATACTACTTTTACTTTATATTTTTATTTGACGTCGCCTGTCCACTTCAATAATAAATGTCATCGTGAGTGATTTTCTTAAGGACCATCGAAAATGATGCAACAATATTTGAATGCTTATCTGTCACTCCTATAGGCGTGAGCTGCGGTCGACCTGGTCGATGTTTGTTAATGTCTGATTTGGTAATTATTCTCCAGAGCAGCATTTATGATGCGCATTGCGCACTCATCTCGTTAGATACAGACCTACCACACATTATAATTATCGCGATTGTTGGTATTTTAGTGTACAGCTCTTTTCGCCAGTTTCTGGTGTCTCTGTCTTGTATAATGTTCGTGCGTTTTCCAAATCCATAGCGAAAATGGTATTTCTTCAGTAGCAATGCATTGCAATCATGCAGCAGTGATCCATGTTCTTCTTCCTCCAAAGTCACCTTTCATCGATTTTCATGGTCTGGCGGCCTCCTATTATCAGGGATGCACGGATGGCAATGTCGCGGAGGTCAAATTCGGGTTGGGCTTTTTGGAGTCAGGCTTGACTGGGTGGTTGACTCATTAGCGATAAATAATTTGCACTACTTTTTCGGACTCACACCATGCTGTCATGACAACGTTTGGGTACCGCAGAGGTTCTCAACGTCCCATGTAGGCATTAAAAGGGCTGCAAAGTAACAGAAAAACAGGCTGTGGGCCGCAAACATTATTACCATGTATTTGTAGGCTATATTAAATTCACTGTATTTACCAGTCGTATACGGACGTTTAATACATTTTTATGCATTCTAAAGCACTAGTGAACAGCGTTCGTAAGTTTTGAGCTACTGTTTTCTGTGTTGATTAGTCATCTTCCAGTGGCGCAAGTCAGATTTGTCAAGTTGATGTTTTGGCTGATACTCGATAACATCTCCTCATTGCAGAACAGCTGTTCCCTCCCACGTTTGCTCTGAATTTGCTCTGCAAATGTGTCCACTCTGAGAAAATTCAGCCAGATTATTAGATATGCAATATCTGTGTGCGAGTCGGTGGACTCGTGCGATGCTAGGCCAGAGTAGCCTGCGTGGCAACGTGTTTCAGAAACTGTAATAAAAGATCGACTGTGCTGTTACTCTTCTGGTCACGCTTGAATCAGACAACTGTATCTTCAACATTTGCCAGGTGATGCTGTCCTTGTTGCTAAATTACGGAAACAGCGAATTCACACAGTCTTTTTTAAAATTCCACCTTCTCGATCTGACTTTAGATCGGCTTTAGTTATATTCCAAGCCATTTTGTAACGTTATTGCCTCGAAATATGAATTGCTGGGCTTGACAGCAACGTCTTTTCCTAAGATCAGGTGGCTATTTATTTTTGAAACTCATGATGAGGCTGTTAGTGGTGTCGTTTTAAAATTTAAATCCCTGCGAGAGCAAATTCATTGTTCCCGCACAGTTGAAAACCCAGTTTTCGTCGTTAATTTCCCTTTCCTCTTCGCAATATGCTCAGTAGGGCTGTTCAAAAATAACTTTTTTTTCCCGATTCAAGCCGGTCACCTCTTAAATCGTCAGGTTGCAGTAGAAAACCTTGCTCACCAAATTTCACTCGATTCCAACCAGTAAAGGCCTCCGCAGATCCAATTAAAATTTTTAATTTATTATGGAAAATTTAAAAAAAAAAATTTCCAAATTTTTCTGCCAACCCCATGAAATTGTTGAGCTGTCTTCAAAGACGTTGCAAAACAAATTTGAGTCAATTCCGACCAGTAGAAGCGGAGTTGTTGGAGTTTTTCGTTGAAATTTCTCGGATTATCCTTGATTGGTGGATAATCCGCGATTTATCAACGAAAAACTCACATAGGCAGCATGGTGAGTCGGGATTGTAACACTCAAAGAATCAGTCACCAATAAATAAAACAAAGATGGTGCGATGAAAGAGTTACGTATAGCTAAATCAAGACGTAACAATACCATATCAGTAGTAATTGCTTTCGTGATGAAACTTGCTGCGGACCGCAAAACATACGTCGGCGGGCCGCGTGTTGAGAACCCCTGGGATACGGAATCGTCGGACTCAAACCTATCTAGCTCGAGGCCAATGTACACCACTCGACTTCACCTCTGAGGTCGGAGATACGGTTAATTTGTGCTGTTGATTGTGCGACTAGTTGCTTGATATTGTGCGATCGGTAAATTATCTGAAATGTGCTCTAGGTTAGTGGTTCTCGAACTGGGTCCGTGGCAAGTTTCCTCATGCCGGTCCGTCAAATATATTTTACTTTTATATCTCAATTCCAAAATGCAAAAAGTTGGATCTCTGCCGATGCATTGCAGAAATGAAACATCCACTGTTAAATCTAATTTGAGATATTTTAGACGTAATTTTCTGCATGGTGTCGTAATAGAAACTATGTTTAAAAGTAGCCTGCAACTCGTTTGGGGCAAGTTATATGTGAAAGCTACGGATAATTTTAAACGAACCTCGCTAAATTCCATCAGTGCAATTAAGTGACACTGGGCAGTATGATAGAGGCTATAACAAACAGCAAAGTCGCATTTCTTTCAAACGATACCGAATAAACACAATCAACTTAGCGATGGCCTTTAACAGGAGGTCGCGGGCTTCGCCCTGCAGAAATTTCAATATAACCCCATACAAATATCTTATATCAAAAATACAGCAATAAATGAAATTTCCAAGATAACCAGTCAGCAATCACCTGACGACAGCATCAACAATCGCACGAAATTGTATTGCACAATGTTATCGGCTGATATTGCGATCTATTGAACGTTTGACCCACGACTAGGCGTCCAATCAACAAGATTCCGCCTGTGTTCTAGGACCAATTCGCACGTCTTGAAACCAATAGACTTATCACGCCTTGAGACTATTTGGACATTGTCAATAATGTGATTTGTTGAATTAGTTGAACAATTCATGGAAATCGATTAATGTGCTTGTTGAAAGTAAAGAACAAATATATATACAGCCGTGTGTATTGTGATCAGGTGGTAAACAGCCCGATCTCAAATGTGATTAATAGAGACGAACGTTAAACATATCCAACTATTAGAAGGTATTGTATGTCCTCGGTGACGCCGCGTGCTATAGCTGATGTCTATCATGATCACAAAGCATTTGGTGTTCGGCGTCTTATAATTCGACTGTGGTCTGTGCCTGTGCGTGCATGCGTTAGGACGTCGACGCTTACAGTGATTCCCAACCTTTTTCGACTTATCGCCCCCTTATCAATCTCGACACAAATTTTCGCCCCCATATTTACGGATCAGAAAACGAGGACATATAATCGGGAAATTTATTCATCTACTCTAATCGCTGGTGAATATACTTAATAAGGCCATTTTTACGAGATGGTAGGTGCTTGGGAAACCGGGTTTCCAGGTCTACTTTCCATTGAGTTTACCTTTTTCGCGTCATATGCAGAACAAGGGGTCTTCACGGGTATTTTTTGACTGTGTTAATTAAATATATCTCACTAAAGGTTCTGAAATTTTCACCCCCTATCGCCCCCAGTCGCCCCTTCGGTATTTTCGCCCCTTTGTTTCTCAAAATCGCCCACTGGGGGGGGGGGGGGGGCGATAGCGCTCACGTTGGGATTTTGGGAACCACTGCGCTAGAACAGGCCATCTGTATAAATCACTAAGGTATATCTCCCTTTACTTTATGCACAAAGACCAGGAGAAACGAGCAATATGCCAGAAACTATGCGATTTGAATCTATGTCCATGATGTATTCAACCAGATAAGTGATAATATCGATGTTGACCCCAACCGAAACTACATATAAATTTTATGACTTGCAATTGAATAGTATATTCATATTGAAATAAACCTGAATATTTTCGGCTGACACTAGTCAGGGGTAATCATCAGAAACTCTTAGAGAACTGGAAATAACATTGTATAGTATCAATTGTATGGTATAGCCTACATACAATGTCCTTTCCAATTCTCTACTACAGTGGTTCTCAAACTTTTTGTCTTCGTGGACCCCTTTTGAAATGTCACGGATCCCGCGGACCCCCAAAGTTTTAGTTCAAATTTAGCTCTATTATCGCGCAACCGCCATCTGTCCTGTACAAATATCAGCTGTAGAATAGTGATAAACAGCAACAAGATGACCATTCTTGAATATAACATCATAGCCTAATATTTATGTAGCTATTGCCAATACTTTTATTATTTCAAAGTGAATTCTGTAGCTACATTTCTTGAAATACGGGGCTGTGTCCTAAAATTCTGCGCCGTCTATGTGATATGAACGAGTGCCGAAAATCCATATCCACAAAGATAGATGGTGGGATGGCGAATGTGATAATAACGCGCTACGCTTCCGACGACACCGTTGAGTATGATCGGTACATATATGACACAAACATTTAGAAACAGATTTTAGTGAACATATATACTCATTTCTATGTAGCACTAGCAGATCATTTTGAAGTTATTCTGGTACAGCGGTTTTACAAACAATCGTTTTCCAAAGCCCCAACAAAACATATCTCTAAACAGCAAGATGTTTGTATCAGCTGACAATTGGAAATTTGGCAATTCAATGAGTTTATATAGTAGAATATTTCATCTCAGACGGTCATTCTTTTTATGTGAGTTATGAAGTTTTAGGAGTTATGAAGCGAAATTGCCTCTTTAATTCTCTAATTAATAAAAATACAAATTAGGCTATCATCCATTCTGCCAATTTAGAGGTTTCACGGACCCCCTGGAAATTCTTCGCGGACCCCCGGTTGAGAACCACTGCTCTACTAGTGGCTGACGAGTGACACCCGAAGATATTGGGGTACATTACAGTATGAATATACTATCAAATTTATATATCTTCTGATTTCGAGTATTTCGTAGAACAAAGCATTCTAATAGACGTAATGCCGATGGTCATGTGTGGTCATACCAATGGCACCGTACAATATAATACAATCGCTCGGTGGTCGCATCTTATAGTTCAGTGGTTCTCAGCCGAGGGTTCGCAAAGCATTTTCAGGGGGCCCGCGAAACCTCAAAATTTGCAAAGTGATCGATTACCTATTTTTTTCTTTTTAATTGGGAAAAGCATGAGACAATTTCGCTTCATATACATATCATTGGCCAGGACATAGCAAGATATATAAATTGCCGACAAACGTGATATTCCTCGAGAGAGTCGCCAGAAAGATCGTAAGCGATGAAATTGAAAGTGTGAAAGTGTGGCGTGTTTGCCGAAGCCGGTCCAGGCGTCGATTACTTCTTTCATTGCAATCTGAACCCCGCGGTACAAATGTGACCCGTAATACGTGCAATTATCGATGTTTACATTCGATGGTGCAATAAATGCAAATACCAGTGGCGGCTCGTGACAATTTCGGGTGGTGGGGCAAGGGCTGCAAGCGACTTTTTATCAAGATGACGTCACAATGGCGTTTCCAACGTAAACAAGTAACTTGGTGGTACGGTAACACGAACTTTCCGACAACAGTGATTTTAACGTATGTGCCGCGAGAGGTCTGCCGGTCAGCTGTGACTTGAAGTGTGGTAACTGCGTAAACGACGTACGCAATTAAGATTCGACAGTCGACAAGTTCATGTTCGCACTATAGCTGACTAATTATCTGCAGAAATGGAAATGACTATAGCTCGAGAGATTGCGTAAGCCTAACTGGAAAGGTCAACGAGTTCGGATACATACGCAATTGTTATCTCATAGATTGGACATGTCATATTGAATCCAAAACATCATTTTGAAGAACTACGGATAGCAGCCTCGGAAATTCGGTCCCGGTACAGCATAGGAGATTTTGGGCTTGAGGCTGGAGACTGTCACACGACACATACGGCTTACGAGTGTCTATATGTCTGCTGCAAAATCGCCTTTGGAAAATATATTACCGAATAAATACGTGGATGAATGCCGAAAACTTGGTACACTGTTACATGAAATCATCGAGAAGTAGCCTCATGGCCGTTTTCGGTATGGTACACTGTCAAAATTAATACGAACAGACCAACACCGAATTTTGCGTAGAATTTACTGAGGAAAAGGCTGATCAAGCGATCTGCTGTGAGCCGCCATCGAAAACGAAACAGATATCGCGCTTGACAGGGGTTGTAATTGTAAGCAAATGGCCTGAAGGCCACCAATTCACGTTCACGGTGAAATTGACATTGGAAAATATAAAATAAAAGTAAATATTTGAATGCAAACCGAGGATGTTAGTAAACTGTTTCATTATATCATCATCACATCACCTATCTCAGTATAGAACACAGTTAGCGTTAACACAGATACACCGGCTTTTGCGTGAAATCCGCAATGCGTTAGGTAGGCTAAGTGTCAGATCAGCGCACATCTATACCATACTCGACCTTGATAACGAAATTGCTGCCCTAATCATTGAGTGCCAACCTTGAGACTTGGCATAGCGTTCTATACTAAAATCAAGACATACCATGCAAAAGCTCATGACGGATCTAGGTAAGGAGCATCGTTAAAATCAATGGAGATCAATACCGGCTTTGCGTAAAATATGTTTGCGATAAATGACGAGTCAGCTCTTACTCGACTTAGGAAAGGAAATTGCCACTAACATAGCTCAGTCCCAAACTTGAAACTTGGTGCAGCGTTCGGTACTAACATTAAGACTTACCGTACCAAATGTCATGACCGATCTCGGTATGGAACATCGTCAAAATCAATGGATACCAATACCGGCTTTTGAGTAAAATCTGTTTGCGATATAGAACGGATCAGCACACACTCAACTTCGAAAACGGAATTACTACCATAAACTTTTAGTAGAAACCCTGAAACTTGGGACAGTGTTAAATACCACCATCACGACATGACATACCAAGTTTCAAGAATTATCTTGTTGTGAAACACCATCAAAATCGACCTATATACCAGCAAAGGTCGACTTAACGCATATGACGGTAACCGAGTTCAGATATAGATACGATTGTTACATCACACCTTAAGGGCGACCAGGCTATGTTGCCCCACCTGCTCGGCAATTTTATGAATAGGAGAGAGAAAATCAGTGTTTCTTTATTGTGCGCGGCTTTGAGAGAATAGATAGTGAAAGCTTGTTATGAGCGCTACCGGGGCATGCCCCGGCTAGGCATTCGCAAAGCGAAAACACGAAGAGAATTCGATTTTCGCTGTGATTTCGGTATATATAGATTGCTGTGCGTCTATAAATGGTAAAGAATTGTTATTGAACAGAATTTCAGGTGGGGCAATGCCCCAGTTGCCCTATAGGACGAGCCGCCACTGGCAAATACCAATATTATTGACCGAATTCAGTCGTTAACTTTAAAATACTTTCGCGCATGGCGCGCCTAGAACATCAATTAACACCAGAGGTGGTCAGTAACTAAGTACTTCTACTTTTTGGAAGTACTCAAGTAGTTTTCCTCTACTTCCGGTACTTACTCAAGTAGATCTGATTTTCTCTACTTCTATTTCTACTTCATAATATTTTGAGATCTACGTACTTACTTTTCGTTTTTTTTTAGTTTGTCAAATAGAAATAGTTTAATCCCTCAATACGAAAGATAGCCTGAGGAACTTTGGGGCTGTTGTCACGGAGTACCAACATTTAAAATTCATAAAAGTCAAGAAAAGCCCAGAATTTTTTTTGCGCTTCGCGCACAGTAGTTATGTACTGACAAGTATGTTTTCACGAAAGTATCAGTGAATATAATTTAAGTACTGGATTACTTGGTTCCGCTCACACCGCATTGTCGCCCATACCAAATATTTCATCACAGTAAATATAGTCCACCATAACGTTTGAAAGTGCCGTTTCGCAATCTAGCAATTACCTATCATATCGTAATCTAGCAGCCCATGGCATGTCCTGCTATCCGCTAATCTGAAAAATCCGTTTTTTTAAACCTTACACCTGTTTTAGCCGATCACCTTTGAAGCTTTATGGACAATAGACATGAAATATATTTTCCGCTTTTTAGAAGAGGTATTTGTATGTCACTTCCAATTCCGAGTCTCATACTTTGAGTTCTAATTACTTTCAGTTCTTTTGTCTGCAGAAAACACATGTTGACGTTGAAGCATAAAAGCAAGGGTAGTAATGCCTCTATTTTCTGAAAATGAGGCTACAATAAATATAAATTTTACGATCCACAATATTTTTTATTAACGTATACTAATCGCGCAAAGTGTTGAAACCGTATCCGATACAACTTCTCCGTATTGCTCTTCGCCTAAATTTTGGGCCTTATAATAGGGGTATAGAGCGCCATGCCATGATATTCTATAAAACGGGGTCTTCTAGTAAACAAGGGGTTAGTATCGCATTTTCATATCAATACTATAATTGGCATCCCATGATGCGAAAGAATGCTTATTATGTCGAAAATTGATACCTCCTGGGATACATCAATACGAATCAAACTCTCTTCCCCTTACGCATAGCCCAATTTGCAGCTTTTGACAGTCCATACGAACGAATTAAGACTGTTTTCAAAACTACTTATTTACTTGAGTAGATTTGAAGTAAATAAATTCTACTTCAAGAAGTTTTAGGTGGCTCATGGAAGAAGTACTTCTACTCGTACTTGAGTAGATTTTTTTTTCGTCGCTACTTCTATTTCTACTTGAATGGCTTTCTTGACTAGTTTGACCACCTCTGATTAACACTAGTAGTTATATAGATCGCTCGTGATTCGCCATTGTGGCTTATGGGTGCGGCGGTGATGTGCCTGAAAACCCGGGGTGGTGATGGTACCCTTTTTGACCCCCCTTGTGGTGGTGATGTGCCATGTGTTCTTATGGATGCGGTGATGATGGTACCCTTTCTGGTATAGGCTGTGGTGATGATGTGCCGTGAAAACTTGTGGTGATGATGGTACCCTTTCAGACCCCCATGTGGTGATGATGTGCCTATGTGGTGATGATGGTACCCTTTCAGATATATGCTGTGGCGATGATGTGCCCACGGATTCTTGTGTCGTAGTGAACTAACGTTGTGGATATAGGCCGCGGCGATGATGTGCCTGTCATGTATTCTTACGGGATCTTTGGTGATTCGCCATGTGTTCTTATGGGCGCGGCGGTGATTCGTACTTTCGAGTATAGGCATCTCTCGACCGGTGTTGAATATGTACGAGTCACCAACAATAACCACACAAACGGAAACGCGGATTGTAAGAGGATTTACGCAGTGTGCGTGCGACCTATATTTCGAATGACCTGCGTGCTGAATTATTTCCCGTCCAGTCGTGTGCTACTATCGATTATTACACTAATCCATTCAGTGCGAAATAGTTTGCTAAATCTAGGAATCAGTCGCATGGTGTTACTTTAGTAATTAGTTTACCACAGAGCCGGCGTAGACGGTGATTCGAATATCAGCAATAACCACGCTCACAAACTAACAGTTCGAAAAGGTGTGAAATAGTTTGCTAAATCTGGCACATGGTAATGTTTTGGTAATTAGTTTGTCCCAGAGCCGGCGTAGACAGCGATTCGAATACCAACAATAACCACGCTCACAAACTAACACTTCAAATAGGTGTGAAATATATAACAAACCCCACGATCGCTCACAAGATAACACCTAAGACATAGCCATTTTTCGCGTCTTACCATTACTTACATCCCAATCGCTACAGTTTAATATGTCGATGGTTTTTACTATCAAGTAATAAGTAATGAATAACCGAACCGGTGCAGACTGTGATTCGAAAACCAACAATTTGTCACTTGCACGCAATCGCTATATGTTTTGACACTTCGCACCGTTTTCACATCTATAGAATCAATACCAACTATAATTCTACAAGAATCAAGAATCACAAGTATGTGCATTATACAGTTATTGTCTTTATTAACTTGAAATCAACCTCTTAACAAAAACACGCATCTTATCACTCGTCAACTCTATCATGAAAATCATCGAGTCCTTATCATCAAAAATGTTATAGTGCGGCGTCGGAATCCATTCGTGGGGTGTACTTAAGTTAAATCCAGATAATCCAAAATGAAATATTTGGACTTTGACATAGTCTGAATTGAAATATATTGACAAACATGACTACCAACTTTGTTCCAGTCACATTTCAAGATCGTACTTTGAAACAATCCTTGAAATTTACAACTCTATTCACGACTGAGTTTTCCGTTTATCAAATAGAGTTTCAGTAAATACTATCGCGATATTTTAATGTATAGAATCAATCAATGAAATAGCACCTGTTGTAAATATTTCTAACTTGACAACCACTTGTGCATACCGCGATCGACTTGTGACGCGATGAGTTAAATCGGAATATTTCAATCTATTTGTCGAAACCTTGAACAAACTAGCAGGTTATTTTTTGTTGTAATCGAGTGAACGGAAATAGTATTACGTCTCAACATTTTTTATTTTTTGTTGTAATCGAGTGAATGGAAATAGTATTACGTCTCAACATTTTAACATCTTCCCATACACAAAAGAGTAAAATACAAAAAAGCCTTGTCAAGTCAATCCGTTTGTAACTTACCCAACCAAAGCAAAAAGTATCCTTATGAAAAGTAGACAAGACTACGCGAGTAATCACCACAATCCAAAATCCATAGCAAGTTCGGCTGTAGTCATATACCGCCAAATCATCTTTTTATTTGTTCAACTGTAAAAGTCGTTACTATTCTGTAAGATAAAGTAATTACTACTCGGTATATTTTATAAACCAAAGTAAATACTACTCGGTGTGCGGTTTGAGATTACCATACTACATTTTAGTATACGAGATTTGAAAGTCCAACCAACGTAGTTGAGAATTTATTTCTTACAATCGAACGATGGTGTTATACTCAAAGTTATCACGCTGTGAACATAAGGATTGACACATTGATTTTACATATGAGATTTTGTAATAGTTGATCAGTACTTTATTATTAAATTATTTGCGTTAATTAGACCCGGCGTTGTGGTAAATGTTATGACAGCAACAAACTTTTCAGTACCAATGTTATTAACATATTAAGCTGTAAAACTATGTGTGTCTGAAATGTTCTTGATAGGAAAATTACTCCACCTTGGTAAAAAATCACTCTGCGTGTCGCGGATATCAGAAAATATTTCCAGTAACCAAGACTAAAGATGAAACGACAATATCGGTATTATTACATTCAGCAATCAGTACAATTATTAAAATCTATCGTTTGCGATAAACAGCACTAAAGATGTAATAATTCCAGTATTCGTACATTGAACATCCGATGCAAAATGCTTTATTATCCCGATTCCCAACGGGTAATTGAAACGACTAAGTGTAGAGTCAGTATATCACAATATCGTTACTATTGAATCCAGCAATTGATACGATTTATTGTCGGAATTTGTGACAGAGAATTGAAACATATGCGCTTTACAGAGTGTGAAAATATCACTTTGAGTATCGAGTACCGTTCGAAGCTAGCGATCAATTTTTAATCATTTCAGTAACTCCCCATTGTGCGTGCTAAATGTAAAATATCGCGAGGTTATACACTCTAAGACTTTGATTATTACAAAAGTAAATTGTGATATGTTTGTTAGATGCATCCAATTCAACTAGAAGTGTCTAGTGCCCAACACTCGTAATATCAAAAAAGTACTTGCTACACTGTTATTTGCTAAACGTGTTTTGCATTGTTGTTCATTTGTAGTATTGATTGAAATTGTTCTTAAACCCTCAAATAATAATTCCCGACATGAAACCAAGCCACTGAAAGTCGTTACCATCACGAAGAAACAATGTGTACGATGTTTGTCGAATGTGTCCTACCTGGCCAACAGAAAACAATTTTCACTCACTCGAAATGAAACCAATGTGATGGTCTCCATTCGATATTTTGTTTGTGTCAAATACTTTGCAATGAACACATTTGCGTGGTTGAGCTTTACATCATCAAGCTGTTATTTGTAAATCAAGATTTCGGTAAACTTGTAAATGTATCGTTTAAATAACCGACATTTAGTGATTGGGGAACATACCAAACGATACACATCCATCTCCGAAATACTGCATTGATCTTAATTTCCATCATCGTGATAATCGAAGTACATTTCTTTCGAATTCGTAACAACCGGTGTTTCTACGACACGATAAATTTTTGACAAGTTATGCTTAGAAGATTGGTTGCATATCGCGAAAAAAATAATATACCACTCATATTGATACTGTTACTCCATTGATCGATATTTTCAAACGAGTAAAATTTATTACTTGAGTTTCTCCGCTTAATGTAAATGAAAACTCAGCCGTCTTTTAACATCACAAAGACATTGATAAAAAGTAGGCAATCAAACACAACACTTTGTACGACACTAATTATTGTTCCACACATCTCATTTCATACTAAGTGTATACGAAAGATATTCATGACACATGAAAATATTCCCATGCTACAAACCTGTACAATGATTGGTGGTGCTTTCAAACTGTTTCGATATCACAAGAACTTTATTGTCTGAATGGGTGTTCATGTATCTTAATAATCAAATAGTTCAACACAGAACTAGTACGAACAGAAACATCAGAGTTGTTTACACAAAAGTTTGTATGTGTACAGTATGCGAATACCATGTGTAAGTCCAGCACAATTGCGGTATCCATCCGAGTTTGGTTAACACAAATTTATTACAACGAGCCACGTAAACTTTCGTGAAAGAAAAGCATACTCACTTCCAGAGGGTTATGTCAACGCCATAGCAGTAAATCAGCTACTCCAACAAGAAAGTACATATGTTTTCTAGTCACGGTCCTTACATCTTTCACATAGATCAATCTACTTTGCTAACGAAAAGTGCTGAGTCATCACATGATTACCCTCACAACAAAACAGCTAGAAGATATTATCATACAAAAATATTCCTAACCCTTTGCGCACCAGTGACAAATCATACAACAAACATTTTTTGTGAGGTGAATTGTTGTTCAGTCTCAAGTCTACCAGTTGAAACGTACATTAAAACAACACAGTCACAATTCAATTAAAACCACGAATCTATTTTTATTTCGTCACATACAGAAAAATAAATTTTCTTTCCCCAACACATACTTGTAACCAATCGCTTTCATTAAACACACAACTCCATAAAAGTATTTACTTTCTACAACATAGACATTCCGATGTAGTCAAGAAATATTTTTATTAATCAAAATCATCGATTTCTGTTCACGGCGTTAGTGTGTGCATGTCATACCTGTGGGCCCCGTATTAAAATGGACACGACACGACTGAATGTAAGGGGGTAGAAGTCTATCACATCGATTTACATGTGGTCTTCACTACGGTTTCAAAAAACGAATCATCTATTTGGCATTGGGCGAGACCGAGCGAACCAGTTACATGTATTCGCGGTAATGATTTTGCTTGTCATTTGCGAATGATAGGATTGCTACTACGACAAATCAAATCAACATACAACAATCTTCTGTCGATCATAATAGCAATTTCATTTTCCTCCCCTTCGTAACTGTATACCCACGAAAAGTATATTGCACAACTCGGCAACTACGTTTAACAATACCAATCACACTACCAGCGTTGAACACAAGATACCTCCCCAAGTAAAATATCATTCTGGTTTGGACAACTGACGTTTACCTGTGTAAAATTATCATTTTCACTTGGAGGTCCACCGTTACCTAACTAAAATACCATTGTCCTTTGGAGATTTATCGTTTATCCAGTGTAACAAACCCCTTTTCACTTGGAAATCTATTTTTTCTCTGGGTAACAAACCTTTTTCACTTGGAAATATATTTTTTCTCTGGGTAACAAACCTTTTTCACTTGGAAATATATTTTTTCTCTGGGCGACAAACCCCCTTAACTTTGTAAATCTATTTTTTCCCTGGGTAACAAACCTTTTTCACTTGGAAACATATTTTTTCCTCGGGAAACAAACCATTTTCACTTGGCGGTCCGTCGTTTACCTGAGTAAAAATATCATTTTCCTTTGGAGATCTGGCGTTTACCCAGTGTAACAGCACATTTTCTCTTGGTCATCTAGCTTTTCCTAGAGTAACAAAACCATTTTCATTTTGAAATCTGACAAACACACCTGACAATTTGATATTTTTGTATATTGTTACAACGGATAGCGACAAAATATACACCAACAACAACTCCAATACATTTGTGTAATCGCATATTCACTTGTGCTGATGCAACCCATCAAAATCATCGGTTACCCACATGCAATGTGCTGTTGTACATCGACGTTTATGTTTTTGGAACATTGGACAATAGGCTTCGATAGTTCTGTGATGTCCGGGTTCGTGCTTTGGATTTTCCAGAGTCAAAATGTCTGAATAAAACACCTCCTCGACGATGGTTGGTATGTGGATAACGGGGTTCGGAAAACGGTTGGATTTATGTCACCCATCGCGATAACAATTCCAGGTCGAGTTTTCCCCCGCATGTTTACTATATTGTGTCTTTATTGGTCAATGTATGTCTCGACATTCAGTTTGAAATCGGAAACCCTGATAAAGTATGTAACCGGATCCGGATATCAACTCTGAATCGATAAACCAATGAACAATATTCAAAGTAAACATGTTACACCCTGTGTTTCCACGAAAAAATACCATCCAGACATACGTCGCGCTTGTTTGCCCACATCAGTATACGCGTAAATGGAGGTGTGTGACATTGCATGCAATGTGTTGGTATACAAACATCGATCCACAGACATTATCACAGCCGGTAGTTTTGATGTAGATCGAATGTCATCACACCCGATAACAATACCAATAAACCACATTGAATGACTCTGAGTCAATCTGAAGCGTGACATACAGACACACAAACATCGAACCGTAACATGGGTTATTCGCACGACGGTGAAAGTGAACTATACAGCATATACCAATAGAGCGTTCAAGGTCGAATATGCGAACCACGCACAATCACATACCCTGATTTTTGTTGGATATGTACGAAACCAATAAATCGATACATTTCTGTTCCTACTACGTCAATAATACAAGCGTCATTCCAATGCATCGCTCGAATGTAAGGTTCGTCGGGTGTAAAATCCATGTCAAATAACACCAAAGTGTGCTTTCCGTGTTTTATTATTTCCACCGACGCTTCTTGTCTGTGTCGTAACACTATGGTGCGAGGAGTTGAAAAACGGTGGATTGTGAAACGGATTGACATGACCAACTGAAACCAACGTCAATAGCCTTGTGGTGATGACAGTTTCAAAATGCTCCGATATGACGAGACCAACCCCGATCTCGCGTGGTGACGACCGTTTCGAAATGTCGCCGGACGAACTGGACCCATACGAAGGTGTGTTTTATGACTGGGTGTGAAATCACGAGGTAGTGTTCTATTGTGGTGTACGATTGCAGTCTTCATTCCACAGAAACATACCTTATTGGATCACAGTATCAGTCCGAGATTTGCAGAATCACTGTTCACGATATTTATCTGGAGTCGTTATGTGGGAGTAGCGACATCCATGCATCGTGACTGAAAGACTGATCGCAATCATTTCGAGCACCGTACTTCGATAGTTCACCTAGATCAAACGCTGCAGTCTCAGCAGAAAACTTCGGTGTCGACAACACGACGGATATCGACCGATGTATCCAGTCACTAGCGATCTGGGTGATCTGTCCGGAGATAGGGTCATGACTATCTTGTAATGTTACAACGCGTTAAAACCATCGAGTAAATCAGTGAACGGTGTGGAAATATCGATGTAATAGCGCGGACTCAGAGTCATTGCAATGTGGCTTATTGGTATTGTTATCGGGTGTGATGACATTCGATCTGCATCAAAACTACCGGCTATGATAATGTCTGTGGATCGATGTTTGTATACCAACACATTGCATGCAATGTCACACACCTCCATTTACGCGTATACTGATGTGGGCAAACAAGCGCGACGTATGTCTGGATGGTATTTTTTCGTGGAAACACAGGGTGTAACATGTTTACTTTGAATATTGTTCATTGGTTTATCGATTCAGAGTTGATATCCGGATCCGGTTACATACTTTATCAGGGTTTCCGATTTCAAACTGAATGTCGAGACATACATGACCAATAAAGACACAATATAGTAAACACGCGGGGGAAAACTCGACCTGGAATTGTTATCGCGATGGGTGACATAAATCCAAGCGTTTTCCGAACACCGTTATCCACATACCAACCATCGTCGAGGAGGTGTTTTATTCAGACATTTTGACTCTGGAAAATCCAAAGCACGAACCCGGACATCACAGAACTATCGAAGCCTATTGTCCAATTTTCCAAAAACATAAACGTCGATGTACAACAGCACATTGCATGTGGGTAACCGATGATTTTGATGGGTTGCATCAGCACAAGTGAATATGCGATTACACAAATGTATTGGAGTTGTTGTTGGTGTATATTTTGTCGCTATCCGTTGTAACAATATACAAAAATATCAAATTGTCAGGTGTGTTTGTCAGATTTCAAAATGAAAATGGTTTTGTTACTCTAGGAAAAGCTAGATGACCAAGAGAAAATGTGCTGTTACACTGGGTAAACGCCAGATCTCCAAAGGAAAATGATATTTTTACTCAGGTAAACGACGGACCGCCAAGTGAAAATGGTTTGTTTCCCGAGGAAAAAATATGTTTCCAAGTGAAAAAGGTTTGTTACCCAGGGAAAAAATAGATTTACAAAGTTAAGGGGGTTTGTCGCCCAGAGAAAAAATATATTTCCAAGTGAAAAAGGTTTGTTACCCAGAGAAAAAATATATTTCCAAGTGAAAAAGGTTTGTTACCCAGAGAAAAAATAGATTTCCAAGTGAAAAGGGGTTTGTTACACTGGATAAACGATAAATCTCCAAAGGACAATGGTATTTTAGTTAGGTAACGGTGGACCTCCAAGTGAAAATGATAATTTTACACAGGTAAACGTCAGTTGTCCAAACCAGAATGATATTTTACTTGGGGAGGTATCTTGTGTTCAACGCTGGTAGTGTGATTGGTATTGTTAAACGTAGTTGCCGAGTTGTGCAATATACTTTTCGTGGGTATACAGCAGGGGTGGGCAAACTACGGCCCGCGGGCCGCATGCGGCCCGCCACCGCATTTTGTGCGGCCCGCGAAGGCATCGAGAAACGTGATACAAATATTGACAAAAAGTTGCAGTGAAGAACGAATTGATTAAATTTATTCCTAATATATTTTATCATAATAATAAGTAACTCATTATCTCAATATTGCATTTTCAGGTTGTATTGTTAGCACAATAGCCCGACCTGGGGCCTACGCATTTTAAAACGCTCGTTTGCTAATTATACAAGACAAACGAAACGGAAATGAGTTAGTTCAAATCGTCATCCGAACTATCAGCTTGGAAAAACTGATTGGTGCGTGTTTTTGGTAGATTCATCCTCTATATGCGAATTTAATTACAAATCCTTTAAAACTTTGGTCTTGACTCATTCATAATGAGTTGTATGGAGTAATAGAAAAAGCGAAAAGTCGAAGATGAATGCTATGAATGTTGCAATCAATCAACTGATAGGTAGGCCTATACTTCTGCTCGGCGTCGGTGGTAAGGCAATATGTATTACATGTCAGAATTAGGGTTGGGCACAATGATTCGATTACTCGAATCTGAATCGAGTGTTTATTTCAATGACTCGAGTCGAGTAGTAAAAGACGATTGTTTCGAGTACTGAAATGATACGCTCCTCGCCACAGAAAGTTAATTTACCAACGAGAATTATAGTTTTGATACTATTTCCACTGCGGTACCCTTGAAATCTTTATTAGTCGTGTCGCAACATACCAAAAATTAAGTGTAAAGCTGCGAACGTTACATTTCCTACTTGATGATCATCCCACAATATTGTAACATGGTGCAATGAAACCGGTATGGTCGTAAAAATACAATAGTGTCTTTAATGTGATAGATGACAGGCATTATATTCTTTGTGGTGACATAAAACGAATTACTCAGGTACTCGATTTTGCCCAGCCTTAGTCATAATATGACATTATAATTAATTTGTTGCTGCAAGTCTAATCACCATTTAAATCAAACATCATAATTACAGGCACAATTTATCAAATTACGAAGTGCAAAATTAATCAACCAAATTTTTAAAATATTTGGGACAATAGTAAATTATGTTGATGTCGTCCCCACAAAAAAATACTGGAAATAGGCAAGGTTAATACAGTAAGCATTTTGCTAAAACGCATTTAAAGGTAACATGCTGGTGTCAGCATTGTGTCTTCTGAAGCTTGACCAAACGCGGAATCAACATATCTATAAGTCGATCTTTGCTCACATATTTAAATTGTTATCCTATCCTAAGAATCGCCACAACCTAATTTCATCCCTTATTTTGGTGAATTGATTCGGGATGGCCATAGTTTGTATAATCTCGGTAATATTTCTGGCGCATGTGCGTTATCAACAAATCAACATATTGTTTTCATATACACATGTATTATCTCCAAGTCTTCGACTACTTTACATGAGGAGTTTTGAAAGTATGGGCAGAGAAGGGTATGATTTTTGGTCGCAATGACATCATAGCGATCTTTTAAGTATGTAATATTTGTTGAGTTGCAACAAAAATTATTCGTGGGTCGCGCGATCTCCGGTAGATCATTTGTTGTTGTTGGTTATTAAACAAAAATATATTGAACTTATCGCCTGACGGCCTTTTGAACCACGGTCAAGGACATTGTAAACTAAAAGAGAAGGTCGCATAACGGTGGATCGTTTGTAGATTTCCGAGGATACTGTCTTGGGTACTATCGCGGCCAATAAGCGAGATACGTGGAAAAGTCATTACAACAAATTGGCTTGATCATAAAAATGTGCTAACCTTTGTATTACATAAATTGGTTTCAAATCAAGACAGGATTAATTGTCCGACCTTGTTTTCCCTGAACAACACTTTCGGGTTCCTTTGGGGTTCTCTAGTGTAGGGGTGTGTAACGACCTAAAGCGGGCCTACGAAAGAGAGAACTTGCGAGGCTAACCCCTTGCGCGCCAGGACACATGAGAGCATTATGTTTTAAGCAACATAACAACGGGTAGCCTAAAGTGCGGTGCCAAAAAGATTGGCAGTTATAAAACCCTGGCCAAAAATGACCGTCGCTGGCTGGCTAATACAATCGATATTGATATGTCTGGTTGTCAAAATGGTAGGTACTGAATAGTATGAGTAGATAGTACACAAATGCGACCCGTAAACCCCAGTTTGAATGCGCGTCGAGTCAGACATGTTCCATGGATATGCATTGTGTACGACTGCTGTATGCGCGTTCTCCGTATCGTATACAATACATGCATGTGAAATGGAGCATAGTTATATTTAAATGTATACGATTTGATGTGTGAGGCTTGGCTCGCAAGATGCCACTAAAATTCGGAATTGGGTCCCAGTAAAAATAGTTTAAGACCACTGCTTTATATAATCGAATAAAAGCTTGCGTTTTGGTTTATAAATACGATTTTACCATAGTGCGGCCCGGGAATGTAATCAGATGTTGAATGCGGCCCGCGAGCTGAAAAGTTTGCCCACATCTGGTATACAGTTACGAAGGGGAGGAAAATGAAATTGCTATTATGATCGACAGAAGATTGTTGTATGTTGATTTGATTCGTCGTAGTAGCAATCCTATCATTCGCAAATGACAAGCAAAATCATTACCGCGAATACATGTAACTGGTTCGCTCGGTCTCGCCCAATGCCAAATAGATGATTCGTTTTTTGAAACCGTAGTGAAGACCACATGTAAATCGATGTGATAGACTTCTACCCCCTTACATTCAGTCGTGTCGTGTCCATTTTAATACGGGGCCCACAGGTATGACATGCACACACTAACGCCGTGAACAGAAATCGATGATTTTGATTAATAAAAATATTTCTTGACTACATCGGAATGTCTATGTTGTAGAAAGTAAATACTTTTATGGAGTTGTGTGTTTAATGAAAGCGATTGGTTACAAGTATGTGTTGGGGAAAGAAAATTTATTTTTCTGTATGTGACGAAATAAAAATAGATTCGTGGTTTTAATTGAATTGTGACTGTGTTGTTTTAATGTACGTTTCAACTGGTAGACTTGAGACTGAACAACAATTCACCTCACAAAAAATGTTTGTTGTATGATTTGTCACTGGTGCGCAAAGGGTTAGGAATATTTTTGTATGATAATATCTTCTAGCTGTTTTGTTGTGAGGGTAATCATGTGATGACTCAGCACTTTTCGTTAGCAAAGTAGATTGATCTATGTGAAAGATGTAAGGACCGTGACTAGAAAACATATGTACTTTCTTGTTGGAGTAGCTGATTTACTGCTATGGCGTTGACATAACCCTCTGGAAGTGAGTATGCTTTTCTTTCACGAAAGTTTACGTGGCTCGTTGTAATAAATTTGTGTTAACCAAACTCGGATGGATACCGCAATTGTGCTGGACTTACACATGGTATTCGCATACTGTACACATACAAACTTTTGTGTAAACAACTCTGATGTTTCTGTTCGTACTAGTTCTGTGTTGAACTATTTGATTATTAAGATACATGAACACCCATTCAGACAATAAAGTTCTTGTGATATCGAAACAGTTTGAAAGCACCACCAATCATTGTACAGGTTTGTAGCATGGGAATATTTTCATGTGTCATGAATATCTTTCGTATACACTTAGTATGAAATGAGATGTGTGGAACAATAATTAGTGTCGTACAAAGTGTTGTGTTTGATTGCCTACTTTTTATCAATGTCTTTGTGATGTTAAAAGACGGCTGAGTTTTCATTTACATTAAGCGGAGAAACTCAAGTAATAAATTTTACTCGTTTGAAAATATCGATCAATGGAGTAACAGTATCAATATGAGTGGTATATTATTTTTTTCGCGATATGCAACCAATCTTCTAAGCATAACTTGTCAAAAATTTATCGTGTCGTAGAAACACCGGTTGTTACGAATTCGAAAGAAATGTACTTCGATTATCACGATGATGGAAATTAAGATCAATGCAGTATTTCGGAGATGGATGTGTATCGTTTGGTATGTTCCCCAATCACTAAATGTCGGTTATTTAAACGATACATTTACAAGTTTACCGAAATCTTGATTTACAAATAACAGCTTGATGATGTAAAGCTCAACCACGCAAATGTGTTCATTGCAAAGTATTTGACACAAACAAAATATCGAATGGAGACCATCACATTGGTTTCATTTCGAGTGAGTGAAAATTGTTTTCTGTTGGCCAGGTAGGACACATTCGACAAACATCGTACACATTGTTTCTTCGTGATGGTAACGACTTTCAGTGGCTTGGTTTCATGTCGGGAATTATTATTTGAGGGTTCAAGAACAATTTCAATCAATACTACAAATGAACAACAATGCAAAACACGTTTAGCAAATAACAGTGTAGCAAGTACTTTTTTGATATTACGAGTGTTGGGCACTAGACACTTCTAGTTGAATTGGATGCATCTAACAAACATATCACAATTTACTTTTGTAATAATCAAAGTCTTAGAGTGTATAACCTCGCGATATTTTACATTTAGCACGCACAATGGGGAGTTACTGAAATGATTAAAAATTGATCGCTAGCTTCGAACGGTACTCGATACTCAAAGTGATATTTTCACACTCTGTAAAGCGCATATGTTTCAATTCTCTGTCACAAATTCCGACAATAAATCGTATCAATTGCTGGATTCAATAGTAACGATATTGTGATATACTGACTCTACACTTAGTCGTTTCAATTACACGTTGGGAATCGGGATAATAAAGCATTTTGCATCGGATGTTCAATGTACGAATACTGGAATTATTACATCTTTAGTGCTGTTTATCGCAAACGATAGATTTTAATAATTGTACTGATTGCTGAATGTAATAATACCGATATTGTCGTTTCATCTTTAGTCTTGGTTACTGGAAATATTTTCTGATATCCGCGACACGCAGAGTGATTTTTTACCAAGGTGGAGTAATTTTCCTATCAAGAACATTTCAGACACACATAGTTTTACAGCTTAATATGTTAATAACATTGGTACTGAAAAGTTTGTTGCTGTCATAACATTTACCACAACGCCGGGTCTAATTAACGCAAATAATTTAATAATAAAGTACTGATCAACTATTACAAAATCTCATATGTAAAATCAATGTGTCAATCCTTATGTTCACAGCGTGATAACTTTGAGTATAACACCATCGTTCGATTGTAAGAAATAAATTCTCAACTACGTTGGTTGGACTTTCAAATCTCGTATACTAAAATGTAGTATGGTAATCTCAAACCGCACACCGAGTAGTATTTACTTTGGTTTATAAAATATACCGAGTAGTAATTACTTTATCTTACAGAATAGTAACGACTTTTACAGTTGAACAAATAAAAAGATGATTTGGCGGTATATGACTACAGCCGAACTTGCTATGGATTTTGGATTGTGGTGATTACTCGCGTAGTCTTGTCTACTTTTCATAAGGATACTTTTTGCTTTGGTTGGGTAAGTTACAAACGGATTGACTTGACAAGGCTTTTTTGTATTTTACTCTTTTGTGTATGGGAAGATGTTAAAATGTTGAGACGTAATACTATTTCCATTCACTCGATTACAACAAAAAATAAAAAATGTTGAGACGTAATACTATTTCCGTTCACTCGATTACAACAAAAAATAACCTGCTAGTTTGTTCAAGGTTTCGACAAATAGATTGAAATATTCCGATTTAACTCATCGCGTCACAAGTCGATCGCGGTATGCACAAGTGGTTGTCAAGTTAGAAATATTTACAACAGGTGCTATTTCATTGATTGATTCTATACATTAAAATATCGCGATAGTATTTACTGAAACTCTATTTGATAAACGGAAAACTCAGTCGTGAATAGAGTTGTAAATTTCAAGGATTGTTTCAAAGTACCATCTTGAAATGTGACTGGAACAAAGTTGGTAGTCATGTTTGTCAATATATTTCAATTCAGACTATGTCAAAGTCCAAATATTTCATTTTGGATTATCTGGATTTAACTTAAGTACACCCCACGAATGAATTCCGACGCCGCACTATAACATTTTTGATGATAAGGACTCGATGATTTTCATGATAGAGTTGACGAGTGATAAGATGCGTGTTTTTGTTAAGAGGTTGATTTCAAGTTAATAAAGACAATAACTGTATAATGCACATACTTGTGATTCTTGATTCTTGTAGAATTATAGTTGGTATTGATTCTATAGATGTGAAAACGGTGCGAAGTGTCAAAACATATAGCGATTGCGTGCAAGTGACAAATTGTTGGTTTTCGAATCACAGTCTGCACCGGTTCGGTTATTCATTACTTATTACTTGATAGTAAAAACCATCGACATATTAAACTGTAGCGATTGGGATGTAAGTAATGGTAAGACGCGAAAAATGGCTATGTCTTAGGTGTTATCTTGTGAGCGATCGTGGGGTTTGTTATATATTTCACACCTATTTGAAGTGTTAGTTTGTGAGCGTGGTTATTGTTGGTATTCGAATCGCTGTCTACGCCGGCTCTGGGACAAACTAATTACCAAAACATTACCATGTGCCAGATTTAGCAAACTATTTCACACCTTTTCGAACTGTTAGTTTGTGAGCGTGGTTATTGCTGATATTCGAATCACCGTCTACGCCGGCTCTGTGGTAAACTAATTACTAAAGTAACACCATGCGACTGATTCCTAGATTTAGCAAACTATTTCGCACTGAATGGATTAGTGTAATAATCGATAGTAGCACACGACTGGACGGGAAATAATTCAGCACGCAGGTCATTCGAAATATAGGTCGCACGCACACTGCGTAAATCCTCTTACAATCCGCGTTTCCGTTTGTGTGGTTATTGTTGGTGACTCGTACATATTCAACACCGGTCGAGAGATGCCTATACTCGAAAGTACGAATCACCGCCGCGCCCATAAGAACACATGGCGAATCACCAAAGATCCCGTAAGAATACATGACAGGCACATCATCGCCGCGGCCTATATCCACAACGTTAGTTCACTACGACACAAGAATCCGTGGGCACATCATCGCCACAGCATATATCTGAAAGGGTACCATCATCACCACATAGGCACATCATCACCACATGGGGGTCTGAAAGGGTACCATCATCACCACAAGTTTTCACGGCACATCATCACCACAGCCTATACCAGAAAGGGTACCATCATCACCGCATCCATAAGAACACATGGCACATCACCACCACAAGGGGGGTCAAAAAGGGTACCATCACCACCCCGGGTTTTCAGGCACATCACCGCCGCGCCCATAAGAACCCATTACGAATCGCGACCGATCTATATAACTACTAACACTGCTTTTTCCTGACATAAATGTCAGCTATTTTGGTTCGCAGTAATAAAGTCTTGCGTTCACCGTTATCCAATCTATATCTCTAAATAAAAGGTCATCAATACTCAGGTAGCCCGCGCAAGGGTTTGAAAAACCACATGTGCGCCTTTGGCTATAAAAGTTGTCCACCCCTGGATTACAATGCTACATTTAGTACTTCGGCTGTCTGGAGAGTTATTGAAGTGGATTATACCACGTTATAAGCGCAATAAAATTCCTATATTGTGAATAAAATCCATATATTGTGACTGTAAGTATAGATAAAGTGATTTTGAAAATTACTTTTTAATACGATGTGCATTCTGATGTACAAGTAACATGAATTACAATGCCTTAAAACGGACAGCAATACTCAATAGCCCTGTATTGTCAGCGAGTTATACCGACCTATCCCCTGTTACGTAATAATGGACGCCAATAAATATCTGGATTATATTTTTGCAGCTTTTCATTGTTTATCTGGATTTCAGTGCATGCGGTTTCCTGCTGTACTGTCTGAAAGCATATTAATTGGTCGTTGAATTCGCGATATTCTTATCTTGATTGTATCCTATTGGCATTGCAATCAAAGAAAAGATGTATAGCAAATTGCAACCAGTAAAAAAATTGGTGAAAAGAGAGACGGAGAATGGGAAGCTTATTGGGACGTTTAAGATGGAAGTTCTACCTTCCAAATCTGAACACGACGACGATTCGGTAAGCTATATACCTTATTTTATTAGTGGTTAAGCGGTGCACTATCTTATTCGAACTGAATTTTTCTATTTTCTCTGTAATTTACTACCATTTTCATAGTCATTTATACTCCCGTTGGTAATATATCCTTTTTAGGATTTTTTGTTAAATGTTCCGATTATGACGTCATAAGGATGAGTTTCTAGCTGTAGTAAGTGCTGCATGTTTACATTTTTGCGGATGAGTGCAGACATAGTTACGTCATATGAGAAATCTATTAGGAGAAAGTGTGTACGCTCCTTTTCTGTTAAGCTCATGCCGCCTTCTGCTAAATAGTACAGCATTATAGCTTCGTGGTTAGTGTGTGCGAATTATCCTATACTTGCTTGCTCAGATCGCTGATGTTGAGAAGCCAGCGCGTGCTTCTATTAGAGATATGAGGAGATTGGCAGCTGAGCGTCGTAAGAAGGTATGTAAAGCGTTAGTCCGACGTTGATGTAGTCCTACGCTATTGCTGTGTGTCTATGATTCTATCGTACTCAAGGATGCTCTCAAGGATGGAGGTAACGGTGTTGCTGCGTCTGTGGACAAGGTACGCGTTACTTCACCCACTATGATACGGGTTCGACCCTTCACTCCGCACCCCAGCCGTAACGCTCCACCGAAAGAGAAAGCTGTTAGCCGTTCCCGTATTCCTCATCCGGTGAGTCTTAACTCTAATTTATACGGTATCCTAAGCTTCCACTCATCACAAGTAGATATGTTGGATTGATGATTAGCTCTGTCGGGTATCAGTGAAAGTGGGATCACGTCCTTCAGGTAATTCCCACTTGGTAACCTGCTGAAGTGGCCTATTTAGATGTTTTGCTGCTGTATGCGTATTAGTTTGCATAAGAGAAATGGTGCATGCAAATCAATCATGCAAACTTTTCTCTGATAGAGAGGACTCGAGGTGGTTATGGAGAAGCCCCATACCTCATCAGCCAAAAGCTCTATTCCTTCTGGACTTGGAGAATTGGAAGATGTATCTGACGCGGAGAGTATCGTAAGTAGCTCTGTATGGTATGACGTTATGCTACATAGTTTGTCAGCTAATGAAACTCTCCACATTACCAAATAAACAGTGGCGGCTCGTGACATTATCGGGTGGTGGGGCAAGGGCTGCAAGCGACTGACGATGATGTCACAATGACGTTTTCCAACATAAACAAGTAACTTGATGGTTCCGTAACATGAATTTCCCGACAACAGTGATTTTAACGTATGTGCCACGAGAGGTCTGCCGGTGAGCTGTGCCTTGAAGTGTGGTAACTGCGTAAACGGCGTACGGAACAAAGATTCAACACGGTTCATGTTCGCACTTGACCTCACTAATTATCTGCAGAAATGGAAATGACTCTAACTCAAGAGATTTGTAAGCCTAACTGGAAAGGTCAACGAGTCCGGACACATACGCAATTTTTATCTCATAGATTCGGCCTGTCATATTGAATCCAAAACATCATTCTGAAGAACTCGGAAATTCGGTCTCGGTAGCCTACAGCATAGGAGATTTTGGCCTTGAAACTGGAGACTGTAACACGACACGGCTTACTGTATATATGTCTGCTGCGAAATCGCCTATGGAAAATATATTACCGAATAAATACGTGGATGAAAGCCGTAAACTTACTACACTGTTACATGACATCATCGAGAAGTAGCCTCATGACACTTTTCGGTATGATACACTGTCAAAATTAATACGAACAGACCAGTACCGAATTTTGCGTAAAATTTACTGAGGAATAGGCTGATCAAGGGATCAGCTGTTAGTCGCCAGCTATCGCGCTTGACAGGGGTGAAATTGACATTGGAGAATATAAAGTAAAAGTAAATATTTGAATGCAAACCGAGAATGTTAGTAAACTGTTTCATGATATCATCATCTCATCACCTCTCAGTATGGAACACAGTTAACGTTAGCACAGATACACCGGCTTTTGCGTGAAATCCGCAATGCGTTAGGTAGGCTAAAGTGTCAGATCAGCGCACATCTCTACCATACTCGACCTTGATAACAAAATTACTGCCATAATCATTGAGTGTCAACCTTGAGACTTGGCACAGCGTTCGATACTAAAATCAAGACATACCGTGCAAAAGCTCATGACGGATCTAGGTAAGGAGCATCGTTAAAATCAATAGAGACCAATACCGGCTTTGCGTAACATCTGTTTGCGATAAATGACGGGTCAGTTCTCACTCGACTTAGGAAAAGAAATTACCACCAACACAGTTCAGTGACAAACTTGAAACTTGGTACAGTGTTCGATACTAACATTAAGACTTACCGTGCCAAATGTCATGACCGATCTCGGTATGGAACATCGTCAAAATCAATGGATACCAATACCGGCTTTTGAGTGAAATCTGTTTGCGATACATGACGGATCAGCACACACTCAACTTCGGAAACGGAATTACTACCCTAAACTTTAGGTAGAAACCCTGAAACTTGGGGCAGTGTTAACTATCACCATCACGACATGACATACCAAGTTTCAAGAATTATCATGGTGTGAAACACCATCAAAATCGACCTATACCAGCAAAGGTCGACTAAACGCATATGACGGTAACCGAGTTCAGATATAGATACGATTGTTACATCACACCTTAAGGGCAACACACCTATGTTGCCCCGGTTGCTCGGCAATTTTATGAATAGGAGAGAGTAAATCACCGTTTCTTTATTGTGTGCGGCTTTGAGAGAATAGACAGTGAAAGCTTGTTATGAGCGCTACCGGGGCATGCCCCGGCTAGGCATTCGCAAAGCGAAAACACAGAAGAGAAGTCGATTTTCTCAGAGACTTTGCTATATATGGGCATTTACAAGCGAAATAATAAGAAGAATGCGATTTTCGCTGTGATTTCAGTATATATCGATTGCTGTGCATCTATAAATGGTAAAGAATTGTTATTGAACAGAATTTTAGGTGGGGCAATGCCCCTGTTGCCCTATAGGACGAGCCGCCACTGCAAATAAACTATTATACATTTGTTTATTTCCTCTGATGTTATGTTCCCCCGGTATATTGATCGTATTTTTATTCAATATCTTGATCTGTACTATGAACAGTAGACACTACGTACTTAATCACTGAGTAACAAAAACAACTCAATGCATTGTATGTAGAAGGAGGAGATTGAAGATGGGACTGAGGTTAAGAAGCCTATGAAGAGTCCACCTTCTAAAATCAAGAAACCAAAGGTGGTTAGCAGTAAGGTGAGTCACTCTTTGTCTGGGCCACTACCGCGGCCATATCCGTTTGATTAGGGGTCAAAAAAGATGGACAATCTCATTCTCACTAGATTTTACTATAATTTTCATGAAATAATGTGTTTTACGCATGACTTCTTGAATACTGCCATAATGACATTCATACCTGATTAACACTACTTACCTTTAGGGGGCTTATGGTAAAAGAGTTGAAGCACGTGCTCCTCAACGGCCTTCGAAAGAACCTGAACCAGTAAGCATCGCTTTAGGATATATGTGAGATAGTCGAATGTTGTATCAGTCGTATATGTTTGAAATAGTTATAGTTTTGCACCACACTAGTCTTTGAACATACATGTTTCGCTTGTAGCCTACTACTGAGCGTCCGAAAAGACGTGTGAATAGGAGCAGAAGTAGCGAGAACGGGTCTGTTGATGATGGCAATGACGCGAAGTCGAATGAGGTATGTTAATTCGGAATATGATATAGGCTATTATGGCTATACTCACAATATTCCTATTCTCTCCACAGAAGGGAGGATTTTTGAGAAGATTGAGAAAGAGCCGTAGCATGAGCAGCAAGCGTGATACTAGTGAGAAAGGATCGGCTACGGTATGACTATCCTTATTTCATACAGCTATCCTATATCAATGGTTTACTGTTCATGCCGTTTTGTAGTACCAATGGTATCTTGACAGCTAGAAATATCACAGGCTCCACTTGAAGTAGGGCAACAAAGGCAGAAATACCCCCATGTGCCTTCGAATGCTTGAAGATTAGGTCACAAATTCCACTTGGATCGCTTTATCAGGGACAATACTTCTGGTACTGCAGGCCACTAGGGACAAGGTTCATGTGATCGGTACATAACCACTCTTTACTATATAGGCATATCTTTTGTGGCATGCGGTTATACGATTACCCGATCCAAGTTTAAAATCTCACCACAACTGATATATGTTATACATCTAAACAGCGCAAGCCACAACCGCCGAAGAATCTCGTATTGCAGAAAAACACCCCGCCCGCCACTGAAATCTGCGTTAAAACTGAGATACCGGTGCCTGAAAGCCAAGCTTCGGATAGTGGTGACGCCGACTCGACTGTGGTATGATTTTAGAGATGCTACCGGTCGTGAACCAGATTGATATAATGGCGTTTAATATAGGATCTTCTCTGTCTGCGGAGAAAGTCCAAACCGCAGAAGACTCGCAAGGAAGGTCGCGCGAAGAGCGTCAAGAAAAGGAAGGAGTCGGAAAAGGCTGTTCTCAAGGATGTGGATGAGACCGATCTGGCGGTTCGTATTGTTTTTCTCTCTAGCGGTTATAAGAGTCCGCTGCTCATCAACGAACTTACTTTAGTATAAATGCGAGCTATATACCCACCTGAGTATTGGAAAGAGCAGAAGTGTGGTAATTCGTTATTGATCAGAGCTATCTGAGCTAGAGTTATTTGACAACACCGGTAG
Source organism: Botryllus schlosseri (assembly GCF_051294905.1). Lineage (NCBI taxonomy): Eukaryota > Metazoa > Chordata > Ascidiacea > Stolidobranchia > Styelidae > Botryllus > Botryllus schlosseri. Next base: position 15,960,171 of record NC_137245.1, on the reverse strand, counting down.
CCATCGAAAATAAAGAAATGGCATACTTCAGGGCGTGGACTCTTCGTCTGAAAGCGAGTCCCATTTGCGCTATCTGAAGGAACCCGTCGACGATCACCAGAAAAGCGACGCTCTCGAGAATGTGATTTTAGACGAGAAGGACCTCAAGGTGAGTCGGCGAAATGTTGGCCGGCTTCGAATGGAATTTAAAACAGAGTGTTCCGCGCAGCCCTCTCGCCATCCGAAAAAAGCAGCCCGTGACAGCGATATGAAGGAGCAAATAGCCGACGTCCGCAGGATGATGCACGGCAGGAGACTGGCTCCTCTGAAAAAAGTGCCCGCCACGGCGATCAGCCTTGTGGTGAGTGTATGCCTACGCTGCGATCGCCCTTGCTATGGTCAGCAGAGTTGGTCAGAACCAAAGTACTTCTACTTCAATTCGGTTATGCTTTGAGGCTACTTCTACTTGACAGTTTGCTATTTTATTGGCAAAACTAGGCCTAGAATACTTACGTGGAAACGCTACTTCTACTTCTACTTGAGTAGTAATTCACGACACTATTTCTATACTTGATTACCAATGATAACTACTCTGACCACCTCTGGTAGTTATCTCCTAGTCTGGTTGGGAAGTAGTTGTTTTTCGGCCCAGTTCAAGTTGGGTTGTCGGTCCTTTGGATCCGGATACTGATACGTGAAGTGTGTGGAGCGACTTTTGGGGCGGTTTACTGAGCAGGAGCAATATGCAGGCGAAATATCGATGGCGGACTTCAGCACTGGCGAGACTAATAATAAGATATTGCTTCTACTCCTATGCAGCGAATTGCGTTCTATTAGGTCGCGTGGTGTAGACATACTGTTGTCGTAGTTTTAGCGCCTTATCGGACTTCTTACTTTCTAGGGTATACCTGGTTTCGAGCGTCCGCTACATCCTTTTGGAGTGCCGGATACTGTAAGTATAATTTCTTTTGGTACTCGGTGGAGCGACGGTGACATTGTAGGCTTTAGAATTCGTCCATCGGGGTGTAGACTAAAGAACCATAGACTTTGGAAGCGTTATCGAAGAACGATGCAAACATGACTGAGCAGAAATGACTTACCAATTAGTCACTAGAATCTATAATAACTATTACGAGGGACCCATCGGGGTCAATACCATCTCACAGTGCTCACAGAACCGGAGCACCCCGATCCTGTGAATACTAAACAGTCGTCATGCACATCCTGATTTTGATATCTTCTCAGTAATACCGGTCCTAAGCGATCCACTTGACTGCTTTCACGTCTAATCTGTAGTCATAGCTACCAAAGAACTAACTATCGATGCTCGACTAGAGCAATTCCCGTCAATACCCCGATATCACTGCCGACTCTGATGATAAGTTATCATGCAGGAACCCATAGTGACGTACTTGAAGTACGTAAAGGAACCACCCGCCCCCAAGAATGATGTGAAGGACGAAAGGAGCAACCCTCTGGGAAACGTGATTGTGGACGGAAATGTAATTGTGGTATGCTTTGCTCTAGCGAAACAGCGAATGCTCACATGAAAAAACCAGCCCCGATTGTTTAAATATTTCGAAGTTTGTTGGAGATAAGTTCAGTGTGCATGCCTCTTCTCTACTTCGCCTATGGTGGGTGTCTGATCTCAAAGACTATACTCCCAGTCGTTTCGGTACCTTCCTATCTTTTCATTGTACCGCAGTTTTTGTGGTGTTTTGAACTGACGAAAATACAAATAAACTGATACTGAAGTCATTCTCTTCCAAAATATGTCGATCGAATGACTATGGCAGTGGTAGGCTGTCCGATATTCATCCGAAATGGTTACAGTATTGCTAAATTATGAAAACGAGTACCAAACACCTTAAATTTGATAATATTCGACAGGATTTGGGACGCTCCTCTTCCTGTGAGACGCCAACTCACTCGAGATATCTCAAGGACTCGGCCAGCGACAGCGTCCATCAGAGCAAAGAGGAAGAGGGCCAGGCTAGCAAGGACAATCGTACGACTACCTCCAAGGTAGTGCTAAGATACAGCTAGCCGTTGTGCTCCTTGGACAAGCGCCGTCGTTAGCTAGTCTGTCAGTATATCTTTGCCACCTTCGATCACTCATTCAAAGAGTGTTTTAGGTAGTCACCTTTGATACTCAAGCAGAAGTAGAAGTAACTTCGTACATTTCTCTTCAAGTACTTGTAGAAGAAGCAAATCGCAAATAACCGCGTGAATAAGTACTGCGCGTAGGCAATACCCATTTGAGTACTCCGAAAATATGAGATTACTTCGATACTGGCCATCATTGGCCCACATCTCGCCTCCTGCATGAAGTTTAGACTGTTATACTTTACTCCAGGACGCCGAAGGCTCGCGTAAGAACGCAGACAGCTCCCGCGGGGAATCGCGCAAAAAGAAGAACAAGCGCAGGAGGAAGACCAGTACCCGCGAGAGTGACGATGACGTGAGGATATATTTTTCCGGTGCCTGTGCGCGTTGCGAATGTTATCCGACGCGATTGCAGGGTGCCGTGTCGGCGAGCTGGCGAAGCGCCAGCGGGAGGCCCACCCTGAATGGTAACGAACATGACTCTATGGAGGGATCGAGCCATAACAACGCAGGTTCTGCTCAAACGAAGTCCAAAGTACGTTAATAGCCTAGCCCTGTTTGCAGTGACAAAGCGTGTTGCTTGTATGCGACATTTCCGTGTGAAAGGGGTGAGCTTAAGTTTCTTTTTTACCTGCAGGACATCGGTGCATTCAGGAAACTGAACCGCAAAAAGCTGTCGCCCAACATGCTGAGACCTAGGGCGCCTCGCGGCAAGGAACGCGTGACAGAGCGCGTGAAATCCGTAAGTATATGAGTTCAATGGCGCGTTTGGCTGAACACTTGACTCGACGCCGATACAGTGTTGTATCACCTTCGCCTGTCCGTGTCCGTAAATTTTTCCGAACGAACCTGCCATACCTCCATCTATTCTATTCTCGTTACGCTTGGTCGAACGCTTCCACGCTTGATAGAAAAAGCGCGCGAATCTGCTCTCGTTATCCAGCGTCTCGTACTGCGAGCGCCTAGGCTGGCGGCGGCATCGTTTCTGAGTAGCCCGTTTTGCAGGTAATCTGCTGCATCCCGCCAAATAGGGACACAACCCCGGACAGACCCGCCGGGCCGCCGCCTCCCGGAACTGACGTCAACGCCGATTCGCACATTAGGGAGATCACGGCCGATTCGGTCATCGCCCAAACCAGGCACCGGTTCAGCTCGGTGCCGCCTGAGGACCGAGAGGGCGTGGTGTGGGATTGGGCGAGGCAAGTCGACGCCAGGGAGAGACGCAGAGAAAAGGTAAGGAATATGCTCTCCGTCGGGTGAGGTCCATGTAAGCATGGTGTGTTTCGCGGTTGCAGCGGCGTCGCGCCAAGGAGGCGGAAAGGAAGAAGAACTTGTTCCCTAAAATCGCCCCCGGGAAAGTGAACATTGTCTCTGTGCAAAACGAACCGGCAGACGATGACGAAGAGGTAAGGCTTCGTGATCGGGTCTTTCACCTTTCAGCCTTCTATTTCACGATCGTGTTGTTCCAGGCTGATGACGACATCCCTGCTCGCATCAGCGGCGGCGTTTACGTAAGACGGAAACATGTTGCTTTACCGTTTTCAGGCGATCTGACCGTTACTTCTCCCTTTAGGTGCCAGCGGGAATGTTCAGGACGCGTAAGATGGACTTCTGCAGGCTGCAGCGGAGTGTGGAGAGAGTGAGTGTCTTGGTCGGGTCGGGCTCAGGCGTGTTGTGTAGCCTAATTTGAATTGTATTTTAGCGTCATATGGATCGATCTCCGAGAAGCCATAGGCAGATGATGGCGAGTCAGTTGAATCAGAGCACCATCGATGAGTCGTCGGAGGACAATAAGCTGCGATTTGCGGTAATTAGAAGTTTGTCGGAAGCGGTTACGCTGCTGTTTAGCTCAAACGGCGGGGTGTTACGTGCTTTACAAACTCATTTCGGATATTGCTATCATATTCATATGCCATTTTGTTTACGGTTACTTGCGCAATACGCAGTTATTATACAAAATATACGGTTGCGTACACCAAAAAAGGTGAAAGACAGTTGCAGAATAGGTTTATATGTTCAGTAGAAAGCTTTATACGGTATATTGAGCGGTGAAAGCCTAGTCTTGTCTGGGTAATAGATAACTCATCGCCGTGAAGCAGCAGAGTTGTGCTGCTTTCATACCGATAGCCAGGAATTGCAAAAGTTGTGGATTCATAACCCAATGACATACATTTTAGTGGCAGCATAGTGGTTTCAGGCAGACAATTAGCTTGTGCTCTTCGGTATAGATAGCGAACATGATAGACGAGTATTCCGCAGTTTACTGAGGCACAGAGCGCAAGGAAGTCGAGTGAAATTTTAGAGGTGATCAGGCAGCGCTTCGTCTTACACAGAGTGATGTCCTTGCAATGTATGGCGACCTTGAGGAGAATGGAGAGGACAATGCTGTCGAGGGCAATCATTGCCCGCAGACAGATGAGCCCCGACCAGCGAGGCCCGAGAGACCAAAGGCTGCTAAGAATCCAAGGACGCCCCAGATTCTTCCTGAGGGATACGAAGAGAAGTACTTGATTGCACCTCGCCCACCTGCACGACAACTGCAAGTTATCAACGACGAGGTATGTTATAATACCCCTTTCTATACAGCGTATACCTAAGCTCTCCTGCTACTGATGTGATGCAATGTGTGTAATATACAGATGCCTTCAACCTCTGGAATGAGTAGCACGGACAAAAAGAAGGACTCCGCCACTAAAAGCGAATCTGACTCGGACGTGAGTATCGCCTATATGAATTTGGAGAGTTTCGCGTTATTTTGAAGTGAAGTAGGCCTATCCCATCTTTAACGATTGTTAAAGAGTATTTTGCAGTTAGACCATCCGACGGTAGTCTATCTTTCTTCACTTTCGGAGGGAAATTTATGCGGCCTTGTAGAATGGAAGAGCAACTGAACAGTCCGACTTAAATCGTCACTATTTTCGTTACCACACAGCTACGACGAGATGACACACCCTTCCTAGATCCTCGCCACAATTTCACCCTCGCGGCGTTTATCTATGAGCGAGAACATATTCATTGCTGCGGTATTTACGATACTTTCTGATTCTATAGCGCTGTACCTTTCGCTAACTTTGCACTGCTATATGAACATTTGAACAGTGAACACTTCTATTCTACGCCCTCAGAGCTTTGAATGGAACGATAACTTCAGTGATGACGAACCCAAGAACGCCTGGGAGGATATAAAAGTGAAGCCTAAGGAGAAAAAGGTGGTGTCAAAGCCCACAACTCCTGAACCCGTCGTAGTGAGCCGACCTGAACAACCGGTGCTATCGACACAACCCGTGCCAGTGAGTCGACCTGAACAACCGGTGCTGTCGAGACAACCCGTGCCGCCTAGGCAACCTATGCCTTCGAGACGACCCACGCTGTCAAGACCACTCGTGGCACAAAGGCAGTACAGTTGGTCAAGAGAGCCTGTGCCTCCAACGCAACCGCGTAGAGAAGACCAGGCCAGACCCCGCTACCGACCTCTCCCGTCGATACCGTTTCATCCGCACAACGACCACCGCGTTCAATTCACTCCGGATTACGACATACCGTTTAGCGTCAGGCGTCTGAATGCGGCTATTGAAAGGCGAAACCAGATTCACTTGGTAAGTTTCTTGCCGTCACGAAATGTTCTGACACACTCCAGGCATCCGCATTCTTTTACACAGCACCCCAACGCCGGGCAGGTACCGCGCTTCTTGCCGAGAGCTCCGAGACAGGTCAGTTAGAGGGGTCTATGCTATATCGCAGCTGGTGACTCTATGTTTAGATTTGCATTGTATTTCAGGCATTCGCAGAGAACAATAATACCCCAACCGGCCGCCCTCAGAACCGTCACCCTCCGAAGGGTTGGCCCTGAACTTCAGAGTTCAGGGTATAGGGATGGGGGTACGTAAGCTTTTTGGTCTATAGTTGATTGAGTTTATACAAAATCAATAATTAGGCGTTATAAAAATATTTCGTGCTCGAATTTTAATATAAACAAACCTTAACTGCTCAACCAACTTCATACCATTTTCCAAACATCTCTCTTGCACACGGGTTAAAGAATGACTATCGTATTTAATCATAGCATTCTTTCTAACCAGTTGCATTTTCATTTTTTCAGGTAAATTTCACCAATTCGGTCATGGCTAAATTACTTCATCAATTCGTAGTGCAAGTTGCGATATGTTTTTGGTGAGTAATGACAATACGCCAATGCGCCATCTATATATATATTGATAGGAGTAGACTAAGTTATTTCACACACGTCTTGTATTTTGTTTCAGATTGATCACCAACCCAAATTCTACCCAAAAGTTTTTGGTCCCCCGGGCAGCGTAGGGAGCTAGCCTCGTTATATATTTCCTCGTGTTATCGTGCTCCAGTTCTTTCAGCTCCGGTGGCTGGATACACGTCTCGTTTTGGAAGGCTAATTCCATCATACAAAGCCTCTCAATTCGTAAAGTCCGGTAAGTAGCCTATACCAGGCCTTGGTTAACATTCGATTCCACGGTTGCTTATCCAGTAATTCACAGACGGAGATCGACTCTATAATATACCTTCCTAAGTGTTGAGGTGAATCGTGAATCTCGAATTACTTTTTGCCATACGTCGACCTTGTTTACCGCATTCTCTCGCGGCACCCCATAATAGCCCAATTGGCCACCGCTTGAGAACCACTGACTCATACCTGACTGCATTTTGTTTGTTCGACTTCTATTATTGTGCATCAACCCTCAACCCTTCATGGTTTTTGCCGACGTCCCCCTGGCCACGAGTCCGTCCGTACACATATCATAATATGCAATGTATTCTGTTGCAGTGACATCACATATGCTATATGGTATCTGTACGGTAACAGCATGAGGAAGAAGGTAACAGCAAATTTGCAAATAGCCTCAACATCGCCTTCGGTTCAATATCGCGAATGCGCAATATTTGCATTGCGACGCTGGACCTTATTGGTCAGCTCCGCCAATTATATCTACGTCATCGCGGTGGCGATAACTCAGATGTGAGTATTGTGATATGCGAAGTAATTAAGTTGAAACGTCGATATCTCACTATCTATAGATTGAGTAATCATTGCCTACTGTTATTTCAGAATCTCTCAAGACACCCAAAGCCTTCATAGTATCACTCCACCGGCGGCTTATCAGACCAGCGCACAATTTTGACATATTGATCGACATGGCCACGGTAGTTCAATTGTATGTGGTCGATTTTATCCTGCGCTGCCCTGATATCTGACCACCGACCTTACACTTTAAAGGATTCTTCTGGAAGTCGCTAGCTCCCGACCTGCCGCTAGATCTACCTTATTACAGTATGTCGGCCGTCGTTGTGTCATACCGGCCTCGTCTAAGAGTGGCATGCATGAGTTTTTAGAAGCGACTCCATCTCTCAAATGGTGAGTAGATCAAGCAAGGTGGGTCTTTTTGCTTCTCGCTGATATGTTCCAAGACGCTCCGACGTGGCAACCAAGTTCGTTGCGTAACCATCGGCTCGGCGATCACCTTGTGTGCGTGATCTGTGGATGAACCGTGGAACACCACCCGGTACCAATCGATTGTTCGGCCGAGGTCTTTGCGCGGCACTGATAAATTTTGGGATCTCTGTCTCACGCCGGGAAGGGGAATTGTGTCGTCTTGTTATTGTGTCGAGGTCATTGTTGGTTAGACATCCCCGCGGAACAGTCGGCTCTTTCAGTTGTCACATCATTCCGGCGCCGTTGTACAAACTCCGCGAGTCATTGCAAGGCGATGCGATGCCCGGGGCGGTGTCTTTGTGACGCGACGCGGGTCGTCCTGTTGCGTCATGAGCGCTTTTCTCTCTTTCTACAGTAGACAGGTGGTGATGGCGATAACGGTGAATTAGTCCATCGTTAGTACTTGCGAGACCACTGAACGGATCGCACATATATGTTACAGATAATTATAATTATAATCATGTATGGCTGTTCGCATTTACACTGAGGAGGCAATCTATTTTGTTACCGTTTTTAAATTTCATTTTCTTTTTATTTCATTCGATGGTACTATAGTTTGGATTCTCGGCCTCCTCTCTAATCGGGCTTATTTGGGTTCGTATTTTCGTCTTATTACTTACTTTTTCGTTGAATAGTTTGTTGCGCCATAAATTACACTGGTCCACAAAATGAAAAAAATATTTTTAGGCAAAACATCTGAGAGCTGTTTCTGGGGGTTTTGAGGTTGCTGATTACGAAAATCACATTAGTTTTGTCAGATTGGCTCTTTGTCAGAACATATTTATACCCCAAAAAAGCCCGAAATTACTGTATTTACCCTTAAATATTTCACTTGGTAGGAAGAAAATCGTAGTTTTTTCTAATTTTATATTGCGCATAAATAGCTAATTCACTATGAAAAACTCCCATATCATTCTCAGTCATTCTATCAATATTAAAATGACAAGATGCGAAATAGTTGTTTGTCAAAAAAGCAGTTTGTCAAGCCTATAAATTGTACTTTTGCACAACGGAAATACATGTTCTCCTGTATCAATCGGTCATTCTACCAAGATTGAAGAGGAGTATAAAGCTGTAACATTTGTCATTGAAAGGCTTAACTACAATACTCATAAACGTCTCATTTCATTTGACTGGTTAAAAGGGTGTGCCTAGTAACCCTATCAAACGGGAAACTTCAATCTGGTGTCCGGTATATTCAAATACCGATGAAAGATTCTATTTTCACATTAGGAAGGAGTTCATTGCATGTTCTTTCTCCTAAGATGTGGTAAGTAAAACTTTTTAGATGATCACAAAGCACCCAACTAGAAACAGTTGGTCCGAAAATTCGTATCTGCATATCGAAAACTTGAGCACAAATATGAGCATAAAAGTTCACTTCCTGTTCAGTCATCTTGATATATTTCCTGATCATCATGTTGATTAGAAAGGGGAGGGGTTCTAACAACACATCAGAACAACAAAGGAAAGATATCAGGGCAGATGATATGAGCAATTGAACATATTGTGTCAGACCATTGCCGGAACCTTTCGAGAAACTGCACTAAATAACTTACAGGTGAACATCTTACAAAAAACAATTCTGATTTAAAATATATCAATAATATGACAGTCCAACAGATTATTTCGAATTTACAATATGAGGTTGACGAAAAACTGATTGAATTTATGGCACGTTATTTGAGTATCTTGGTAAATACTTATATACATGACTGGAGTTTATTTATGTACATGATATCCGTGAAAGTCTGTAACTATGATAAATCTATTAGCCCTAAATATAGTGCTATTGCTCTACTTTGACTTAAAAGAGTCTTCGATGTGTAAAATAACGAGTAGATTGAATTTGTAAACTTGATAGTACGACTGGGCCGATTTTTTATCTAGTCATTACCGCGAAAATGGAAGATTTTGATCAAAATAGCCCCATGGGTTATCTCCACAACAAGAGCCAATTTGAAAAAAACAAGGTCATATTCGGAATCAGTGCCCTTCAGAACCATCAAAACTACTATTACTTTGTCTGCCTAAAAATATGTGTTAACCAGTGTTATCATTTCCACTCCTATAACGGTTTTGAAGGCTACCCGTAGTAGTTCTGAATAATTTTTCAGCATGCTATTCCTAATGACTATTCCTGATCCTATTTTTCGTCTCGAGAGCAATCCAAGAATCGAACAACTTTTAATCGCGTAACTATGACTCGCAAATACATAGGTTTAGAAACTCGTTTCATCCCATATGTCCCTGTGTTTTATTCTTTTCTATTTATTTTGCTTAGGATTTGATAAGGGGATGAGAGACCGGTATATTTGCGAAGTATTTACATGTTTTGTGATTCGTTCTTGCATTAGTTTAGTTCCCTTCAGTTCGCATAGTTGAATTTAGCAATCCATTTCACAGTGGGCTCATTTTTGCGACTGAACATCATATTTCTCGCTTATGTAGGCTAGGAAAGGACGAGCTTGTCAAAATCCCTGTATCCAAATATTGCAAGGACATTCATTTCCATTAGAATACCATTATTATCATCAGTGAGTAATTGCAATCCATTCTTCCAGTTATATGCCTAAATTAACTCGCTTTTACCATTGTAATTTAAAATCCCGTACGTATAGGTTAAAATACAAGCCCCACTTCGCATAATTCCAACGTTAAGCCAGTAACTCAGAAAGTCCACAATAGAATAATATCTCGCACGAATTGTCAAATCATGCAGTTTATAATAGCTTAGGTTGGTTCAGGTTGAATGGGCTATTTGTAGGCCTATAATTTGTCCTGTAGTGAGAAAATATGATATATAGGCATTGACTATACCTCATTTTGTGTTCGAGTTGATTTGTCGGGAATCGGCGATTAGGCTCAACCTGATCACAGTAATTTACATTTGAAATGTATCGATTTGATCTCGGATCAGAGTTGATCCTCATTGAAGAATTCCACCTTATTTAATTTCGGATAAATACGGGCAGTTTAGTAGGCTACTTTCTGTTCAACTGCGTCTGTTTGTGTGTGTGTGTGTGTGTGTGTGTGCGTGTGTGTGTGTGTGTGCGTGTGTGTGTGCGTTAGGGCGTGCATCCGTCCGACCGTTCGTGCGTACATGCGTGTGTGTGTGTGTGTGCGTGTGTCTGTATGTGTGTGTGCGTGTGTCTGTGTGTATATATGTGTGTGTGTGTTTGTGTGCGTGTGTGTGTGTGTGCAATAGCTCGTGCGTCCGTTCGACCGTTCGTGCGTACGTGCATGCGTGTGCACTGTGCAGTCGTGCGTGTGTGTGTGCATGTGTGCGTATGCGTGCGTGCCTGCGTCCGTTCGTGCGTGCGTGTATGAGCGTGTGTGTATGTATGTGTGTGTGTGTGTGTTGGTGTGTGTATATGTATGTGCGTGCGTGCGTGTTTGTTTGTTTGTTTGTGTGTGTGTGTGTGTGTGTGTGCGTGTATATGTAAGTGCGTGCGTTCGTGTGTGTGTGTGTGTGTGTGTGTGTGTGTGGTAGCTCGCTCTACTCGGTTCACACTCCCTGCGACTGGAAAGTAGAAATGCGCCATGAACGTGGCAAGTGACACCCGGTCGTATCACAAAGATAATAATCGCCACCGGGCATTCTGTCGCCATGCAGTGACTCTGTGGGGTTGTACGGTGGGTCGGCGTGTTGTTTCAACTAGGAGAGCCGGGGTTCCGCGGGCCACCGACGGTGATCTTGTCACGACGGCAAGGCGGGCGCGGTTTCCCATCCTGCGTCGGGGCATGCGATCGCATAATTTATCAGCAGCGAGGCAAAGGCTGAGATCGAGCAATCGCACTGGGGGTTAGTACATTTCATCTGCCGATAGCGCTTGCAAGGGGTCAACGGTAAGATAGTTGCCTAACGGACTCGCCGCGGCTGAGCTCCGGGCGTGTCAGCGGTAGCGAATTGGCTGACCTACACGATCTACTCGCAATTTGTGGGAGGGAAGAGGTTCTGATAGTTCATCATTGCACCAGTAGACGAGGCGTATTGGGTGAGACTCCGCTTACCGGACACCCAAAACTTTGCAAGGCTCGGAGAAACTTCATTAACCGGCTACTTACTGTAAAGATCTTCATATCGCCGCTTACATCCGGCTATATGGCGTGGATAGCTTTGAGCATCCCACGAAAGGTCCTGTTGATAGGCTATGGTTTATTCTTACGTATATCTTCCGTACACTTGGAAGGATCAACTGACAAATATTCGAATCCGCTTTTCTCCCAATAACATCCAGAAGAATCCATACTGATGTACTTTATATTTGACTTGTCGCGCCGTTGCAAATATTGCTGAAAGACTGGTTAATAAATTTTTCATGCAATTCGAACGGAGTGATGTGTTCAAGATTTTGTCCGCGAATAGGGAAATAGCTGTGCTGTAGTCAGTTGGACTTCGGTTGAAGAATAGGTCGAGATCGGTGGCCTTGCGTTGTTGCTGTTTATGGTGTGGTGTTTGTCGACTACAATGGTAATTTACACCAGGCCCATATTCCTTATATTTGATTCCGTAACTGCCGACTTGTAGCACGGCCCACTTCTAGGCTTTTTGTAAGACACCGCTCCCGCGGATGAGATGGCGAGGGTGAGTTCAGCTCTAGATGAACTTCCAACACTTGGAGAGGAATTCGATCTGGAGTCAACCTCGGTCGGAGTCGAACCCACAACCCACTGGTGTTGTATAAGGTTACCATATTTTGGAATCGGGAAAGGAGGGCCTTTTTCAAAATTTTCAAACTTAGAATACTGGAGTAAAATCAAGAAAAATTTTAAATTTTCCCGATTTTGTGATCGGTTGACGAAAAAAAGATCGTCCAAACCACGAGTTTCCTATTTAGCGTCATTCATGCCCAAGCTCTAAAAGCTGTAAAGGAGGAGGAATTCCCAAAAAAGAGGGCATTTAGGCGTCCTCGGAGGACATTTTCAAAAACCTAAAAAAGAAGGACGTTTGGTAACCCTAGTGTTGTACCTGTGGATTACACCACTTCGCTATCTTGCTTCCTTATCCGAGATGAGCGGATTTAGAATTTTTATGTCTTAATCCAATCCAGATGCGAAGCTTCAAATCCTAATCCATAACGTTTGTATATTCAAATCCGTGTCCGTTCCTGATTCGATTCTAACTTGAAATTCAGAAAAAAAAGGCTAATTTATGCTAGGGAGGAATTGGAAATTTTTCTTCCACAACCAACAATTCTCTTGATTAAAGATAACTTACCATGGGGCTGCACCTCTTTAATATGTTCATTGGCACCGAGTACGACATAGTGTAGTGCAATGCTCTTCAACCCTTTCAACGTTTAGTCGAAACTCGTACACCCCCGACTACATAGAACACTGATTTCGTATAGTAAGCCTGCAATCTAAGGATGTTCAACCTCCTCGCTATTGTTCGATTCCATATATAGCATACGGCCGCATTCCAGCGGAGAGTCGTCATGGCCGTTCTGGACGTCATGTACTCATGTTAAATTGGCTACTGAGAACCTCGCTCTCCGGCGAGCCCTTGTACCAAAACAAATTTGTACCCAGAGAGAGTCGTCGGACGAAACATACGATCTTTTGGTTGGAACTTGACCCCCCCCCCCCCCCCAATTACCAAAAGAAAATAAAATTGAAAGTTTGCAGTTTTTAGTTATTGTTTGGGTGAAAATGGCCATAAGGTGACATCAGAGATACAATGTTAATATTTCTTACCAGAATGAAATAAAAAAAATTGGATTTATTTGGGTTGCTAGTACCCTTAATTAGTGAATGGCTGGAATCTGAAAAAAATACTTTTGAACAGTCCTAATATATAGTCGCCTCCGCTTATTTTGGACACTTTGATTCCGCTCACTTTTGGTCGTAGGCCTATCAGGCGGGGAAACGGCTATGTCCGATATAGCGGAAATATATTGTTCGTTGCATGTTCATTGGCCATGTTGGCGACAGACTGCGAATTGAAAATACTGTTATGTTCCGTATATAAAGAGCTTCTTGCAGGTACAGAGCTTCAATATACAATTGAATATGCGAATGACGAAGGCAGACTTGGACAACTAGATAATTCTAATTGTCTCATTTCACTAAATTAGAGCAAAATGCAAGTAATATAATTCTAATTTAATTTGTGAAATGTTTCTATGCTGTAATTCTAATTCTAATCTAATTTGTGAAATGTTCCATGCTCTAATTCTAATTCTAATCTAATTTGTTAAATGTTTCTAATGTCAAATTTTAATTCTAATCTAATTTATAGTTTTCCGGAAAATGCCTCTTTGTTCCCGGCATTTTGCAACGAGTTAACAAAAATATCCCTCTCGCGCAGGGACATCCATTGCCAAGTCGCCATCGCATTACTTATACCGTTTATTCATAGTAGTTATCGTGACGAATAATAGCCATGCCAGCATAATAAATTGTAGTCTGCGAATAACCTTCTGGTTTCGATCACAAACGGAACAGCAGCAAAGGAAATATAGTTAACATAGTCTTGTTCACTTTAATGCCCTCAACTACACCAAGAACAAAGAGGATATTTGCTTCAGATCCGACCAAAGAAAATATATTAGACCATTAGGTGGAAAAATAATTCGCTGCAGAGAGTGAGAGGATGAACACTGATGTTATGAGTTACTGGAAAGCAGAAAATCGTTTTCCTCATCTCAAGGCTACTGTTTGAGAACTCGTATGCATGAATGCTATTCATCTTCTCCACCGGAAATAGTTTTCAGCCATGCAGGAGAACCGTATATAGTGCAGGGGTCGCTAAATCAAAACGCGTCGCGGACCGCTTTTCAAATTTTGTAGAGGCCGCGGGCCGCAAGAATGCAATACGAGACGAAATAGGCCACACGCACTTGGGCAACCACGTTTTTAAAACTTCACGTCAGTACTTACGTGGGTGATGGGCATGGTTACCACAAAAGAAGTATTATTATATTAAATGAGTACAACAACAACAACAAATATCATGATCATAAACGGGCCGCGTGTCGGTTACCCCGGTATATGGTACAATTCGAGTCAAGCTTGGTGTACAGACGTTAACCATTCTAATGCTTATCGGAAAGCACTGTGATCTAATATGAACTATAACTTGATTTTTTCTGTATTTATTTCTAATTCACAATTTCATTTAATTTCCACGTCTTTGCTAATTCAGTAATTCTTATTCTAATCTAATTTGGAAAAACTTGTGTAGCTCTAATTCCAATTCTAATCTAATTTGGAAAAACTCGTGTAGCTCTAATTCTAATCTAATTCGGAAAAATTGTGTAGCTCTAATTCTAATTATAATCTAATCCGGAAAAAGCTGCGTCGCTTTAATCCTAATTCTAATCTAATTTGGAAAAGCTGAAAATTTTCTAGTTGTCCAAGTCTGGACGAAGGTGGTGCGAATGAAATTCCTGATTGAGTGCGAATGATAATCGTGAATAATTGTTAATTTTTCTGACGTGGAATAGGCATAATTCAAATTGACCTAATAGGAAATTCAAGGGCAGTGTAACTTTTGTAGTTGCGAAGCAATTTGTAACTTTGTTTTAACATACTACGCAACAGTAATCGTAGCTCTCACAAGCCTTAGTGAAATAATATTTTCGCCTTTTAATTATTACGTTACCAAAAGCCTGGTTTGGAACTGCAGCTACACACACCACGGCGTTGTGGCAGACACACAGTATCAGCCCGTCTGAGCCTGCGACAGGCTGAAAAATGATGTCAAATTGACTTTGTGCTCTCTTTCGCAAAACAATCATCATATTTTCGTAATAACTGTTTGATTAACGCGAGGTACGAGGATAGTAGTAACATCATTACAGACTCGCATTTCGAAGTTGCTGTAACGCAAATTTCTAACCCTTCAAGGGTTATTAAATTATGGACCGCAAAGGGTATAAGTTGGGGTCGACATGGTGCCAGAGCTATCTGTTAATATGCATATGTGATATTTGTTGAATTTATTGAAAAAATCCTGCAATATAGTTTTTACATATCCAAGGTCACTGTGTTGGGTAATGTAGAAAATATGCGAGACACGCAGAAATATGACTTGATCATGAGAATCTGCTGACCTCTAGTTTGAATTCATGATAGGATTTGTCCGAATGTTTTTTTTTCTTTCTGGAAAACATGGACGAAGGCCGATAATGGGATGTACTAGCAGGGCTGTGGAGTCGAAGTCGGAGTCTGAGTCGGGGTAATTTTTGCTTGATGGAGTCGGAGTCGGAGTTGGAGTCGTGAAAACTATAATATCTGGAGTCGGAGTCGGAGTTTGTGAGAATCACCCTGACTTTGACTCCGACTCCGACTCCAACTTCTCTATCATGAAAACATTTGCTTTCAAATAATTTTCAATATAATTTTTATGCACCACCAATCACTGTTATTAATAACCATACAGATCAGGTGCGGCCAGCCCGTGGCACGCAGGCCAAATTTGGCACAGGAGAAGGTAATTCTCGAAATTATTTATGACATCAGGTACAATTGCAAGGCCAACCAAAATTTGATTAGCATGACCGCGAAATTTGATGATGACTAAAACAACAGTTCTGACGCATTGACGTATCCAGGGGCCAGACACATTTATCCCAGATCTTCATATATGACCATAAAGTAGAATATTTCATAGCAGATTTATTTGACTTGAAATTTTTCTCGGTACTTCGCATGATTCATTGTCACTAGATTTCTTGCATTCAGTATTTGAGCCCCCTACTGAAAATTATAAATACATATTATTCACAGAATTTAGTCTAACTATATTCGCAATTAGGAGAGAACGTGTCGTCCAACATGCGGCTTCGCTTGTGCACTCGCAGCGAGATCGTCGACAAAACATTTGCACAAAATGATAGAGGCATGTTCACTGATGCCGTCGATTTTGCTATGTCTAAACGTCGAATAATCCTGTCCTTGCCAAATGAGCCCAATAGTATACAGATGCGACCCCCAATGTATGTTAGCGACATATTTATTGATATAGCCTAATTCAGTCGTTATCTTGCAAAAAAATTTCGCACTGCGCGCGACCAGGGCTTGATTGCGCACTGCACAGTTGCATGACATATTGTTATCAATTTTAGATCGTATTAATATAAGTCTTGTTTGCAATGTTACCTAATTCGGTTCGCTCCTATCAACGACTAAAAAAGGTTATCAAACATTCCAGTTGCCCGCGCAATGGTTCGTAAATCTCAGGTGTCCCTTTCGCCGGAAAAGTTGCCCACCCCTGATATAGATAAAATTCGACATTACTTGCAAATTACAACTCAGTTGCAGAGGGGAAGAAAATCGCAATATGCGTTTTCGCGATGCAGTCAAAATTGATGCAATTTTTGGAATTATACCATGATACTGTGACAGAGAGCAAATGCATCGGCTGGCTTTGTAAAATTGTAAAAATGATGTAAATATGACCAAACGATGCTTCCCACTTGACAAAATTAAAAATATATGTAGTGTAGCTTAGCTGTTTGGGTCGAACAAATGATTAAGAAAGACTGCAAGTCCCAATCCTTGAATACTTGATTAAGTACATGTAGACTAGACATAGGCTATGGTCTTTGACTATACTTTATTAAATTCCATTTTTGACCAATGGCTATTAGTAGTAAGAGTGTGTGGCTTCGGCTTGTAATCAGGATAGTGTGCAATGACAAAATTAGTAAGTTCAATCTCTTTATTAGTTGCTGACTCATACACAAGAGCTACACTTGGATTTTTTATCTACATTTTTCTTATACAGGATTGGATATCTGCCATATTTGAATGATTCATAAATTTCAGGATATTAGAGAGTCCATGTTATTAAAACTTGAAAACGGAAGGATATTTAGCAAATCTTTCTTTCATGTTAATTGCATAGTGGATAATTCGAGCTGTGCCACAATGAAACAATTTAGCATGTCACCGTTAATCATATGTTTGCATATGTTTAATGGTTGTATGATAGTCATTCAACCGACAATGTGGCATATAATTTTCGAAGTAAATTGGTAATAATGTCGGAGTCGGAGTCGGAGTTGGGAGTCGGAGTCGGTACGTTTAAAGACCCAGGAGTCGGAGTCGGAGTCGGAGTCGGTACGTTTAAAGAATCAGGAGTCGGAGTCGGTATATTGAAAATGTGTGGAGTCGGAGTCGGAGCCGGAGTCGGTGGTAAAATTTACCGACTCCACAGCCCTGTGTACTAGTCTAGGGGTGTGCAACGAGTTCAGGCCTATATGAGGCTCATTCAATTCGAGGCCAACCGCTTCTGCGTCGGAGCACATGAAGACGTAAAGTTTTTTGACTATCATACCGTTGATAAAATGCGGTGCCTAAATCATAAGCAGCGACAAAACCTTGTCCATAACCGATGCTGGATGTCCAAACCTTTCGATATGGATGTGCGCCGTCGTCGGCACGGAATAGTCCCGTTCTTGGAATCTGAATACACAGCAGTACAAATGGGACACGCTGAGGAGTTTAATCACCCTAATTTGAGCATGTCAGACATGTTTTGAGAGCTGTGTTGGGTAGAATTATGGTGTGTGCATTCTGTATGTCATGCATGCCCGCAAAATCGTAGCATACTACTGTAATATTAAAAAACTCAGATTTTGGTCGTAGTCTAAAAAGCTGCTTCAAGGTTATTAAACTGTTATGAATTCTCAAGTTAGATTGAGATAAAGAGCGAAACACACAGTATCGTGAGTTTGTTTGCTCTTATCATATACTCGCGAGACAGCAAATGGGAAATCAAACAAAAAAATAAGTTGGAGCAACGTATCATATGAGAGCGAGCTCTAATGTGCCTACTCTTCTTGATCGTTTTGTACCTTATTTCCCAAGACATAAGACAAAATCCTCAGCACAAACATGTTGGTTTTTCATCCTTTCGACAAACTGGAACCTCCGGCACCTTTCTGTCAGCTCTAAAAAACGACTTCTGCCAGCAAGCATTTTTCACTCGCGTAAAATAAGTTGTATTTTGGATAGGAACTCCTTTTGTCGAAATACACCAACCCAAACTCTGTCAACAAAAGGAGTTCGTGTACCACCTGAAAATAGTACATTGAACGCTCTCTCGTTTGAAATTGCATGCTGGTGACGTCATAGTTTGTGATACGATTGTTGATATACAATGTCCTTTCCAATTCTCTACTAGTTGCTGACGATTACCCCTGACGAGTGTCAGCCGAAAATATTCGGGTTTATTTCAATATGAATATACTATTCAATTGTATATTGAAGTTCTGTACCTCCAAGAAGCTCTTAGAACAGATTTTAAGACCTGGCCATCAAAGCACTAGTAGACGTGGTATAAAACCCAACAACTTGTTTGGCGAGAAGGGTTTTAGTGACACAGTTGATATCAAAACGTGCGAAAAAGTTGCCTTTTTAATGAGACACTTGATAGCTTAAACGACATAGTAGCCATATTGTTGTACATCTGAACAAAATGTTGTTAAGTATCTTGATCTTATATTTGTATAACAATTTTCGGTTAATTTGTGCGAATGCAATTTATTTTACAATAAAAGTGCGAATGGAGCTCAAAAATGTTGAAAAGCACGGGAATGGTGTATTCATATTGAAATTAACTCGAATAATTTCGGCTGACACTCGCCAGGGGCAATCGTCAGCAACTAGTAGAGAATTCGACAGAACATTCTATATCAACAATCGTCTCTCAAAAAATAACGTCACCAGGATGAAATTTCGAATAAGATAGCGTTCAATATACTATTTTTAGACCGTACACGAACTCCTTCTGTTGACACTACAGCATTGGCTGGTGTTGATATTTAATGAATTGCAGCAACGCTATACTGCAGTATTTGACACTGATCGCATAAAACGGAAGAGCATGTACCTCAGGTTAGTTGTATTGTACAAACGTACAGCACTGCGTTTTGATACCAAGCGATTCAATAATTAATACCGTTTTCTGAATTATTTTATAAAACACGCATACAGGCTAGGCATAGACTATTTCCGGTTTCCACCTGATAAAAGTACTCCACATAACAGTAAGAAATTAAAAGAAAAAAGCTTTTAGCTAGGCAGAAAACTTTCCCGCGCCATCCTGTTCTACAAGAAGGATGCAATTGTACCGTAGTAAAAGCTGGTACGGTTTGTATGAGTTCATTGTCGGTTGTTAATGGATGGATCGACTTGATCAGTGATCACTCATCTTGCGTTATAACGAACGAAGCTTATTGTGTCACAAGTCATAACAGAATGATAAGAGTTGTGACCATGTGTCCCAATTAAGCGGAGAATTGTTTGAATAAATGTTTTTTCACGCGCAATTTTTACTTTTGTTCCGGGCCTGAGCATCTGGCCGAATAATGCAGTTTTCTAGATTATCCGCTGGGCGAATTAAGTGGATTCGACTGCAGTTACTTGCTGAATAGGTCCAGTCCTCTGTATATGCAAAGGATATTGAAGATGAGATAGTCACCGATAGGGAATACCAATTGGGGAGACGTGAGAACATTTTCAAGTGAAAATACCATAATATATACGCGATTCAACTACAGGAATCGACGGTGGGCTTAGATATGAACTGGTTCAAAATTTGTGATTCAAACCGAACAGGAATCCGGTAAGTGTTTCGTATAAACAGGATTGGTTCGGGAAGAGGATTGTGAATTTGTGGGGTATTATTTTGTTTGTTTTTAAAACATTTTCACATTATCTCTTCCCTGTGATGCCCTTACGCCGTATCCCGGCGTTATCGGCGTATCACGCCACAGTGATAATCCAGATTCCTTGTCAAAGAAAATTAGAGAAGTCATAGGGCAGGGGGCGGCAACCTTTCGTATGCGGCGTGCCAAAATATGTCAATGTTAAAATAATACCAACTGGCGTGCGAAATACTTTTAGTTTCGTTTTATTAATCGTTTCAAGCAAGGAATTCCACCAAACGCTTATATGAAGCTGTCAACGATATCGGTTGAAAATTTTCAAGATAAATAAAATCTGCCCCAAAATACCCTACCTTATGTTGGCTTACGAAATAGTTTGGGTCACCTTTGAGCTTATTGCATATATTGTAGGTCGCCTCATGTGGCCGCGGCATGATAAGTCGCCGCTTGGACATCAACATCGAGATTTCAGTGAACATGCGTCTATCATTTTGTGCAAAGGTTTCATCCCGATGATCTTTCTGCGAGTGCAGACGCGAAGTCGCATGTTGGACGAAAAGTTCTCTCGTGCGGTTATATATTTAAACCCAATTCACTGGTATTAAAAGCAAGAAATCGAGGGGCAATAAATTGCCCGAAGTGCTGCTGTCAAATGAAATTGCCACAAAACATTCTACTAATCTACTTTATGGTCATTGGTCATATACGACCAGGGGTAGCCAACCTTTTTGCTAGTCACGGCTGCATTTCGATTTCTCATGTAGCCTACAACCGCACTCCGGGCGATAGTCGTAATGAACTAAGTGGACGTCATGTTAAACTGACTATGTCCATTTGCAGCGATCTCCGGATGAGTCTATTTATTCATACTGGCTTACTACAGGCACCGAAATACCTAGTTGTCATGGAAAAAACATCTGGGATCCGTCGTCATGGTCACGCCAAGCGTGAAAAAATTTCAAGATTCACGAATGAATTTCGTCATTAATGTTAGTATAGTTTCTCATAATACTATCACACATTCATCCTTTCGCAGCCCATGTGATCAGATTCATCGATAGAGTTGATGGAAGGGGTGCTATCGGAAATTTATGGAAAGTTATCAATAATGTTGGACTTTTGGGTGGGCCAATTGTTATTAGTCAATTTGATGCATGTTGTTATTCGCTGACATCCCGTCGGGATTATCGGAATGTCGGTATAGTGGAAAAATACGCGAAATATATACGATCGCCCAATCGTATCAGAAACAAATTTATTTCCTGAGAAGCACACGATTCCAAGTTGATAGTTATATATGGACCGTATCATGTTCCTCTTCTGTTCACATAGTATTGTGGGGCTCAGATTGCAAAGGGCGTTACTATATTAAAATCGAAAAATGAAGTTGGTATCGTATCGCGCGCAGCACGAAGAAAGTTTCCAGATTAATTAAAATCTCTCAAAGATTCGGTAGTCAATTCATGAATTCAATTCGCATGGCGACGGCCGCCAATACATACTAATTGAATTACGTGACGATGGCCGCACAAATTCCCTTCTATGGCCGCAGGTTGGCCACCCCTGTATACGACGATCTACGAATATTACGGATGGCCCCTGGGTACGCCAACGTGTCGGAACTGGTATTTTGGCAGGGTTGTAATCAATGTTCCCTCTAAGCTGCGCACACGCACAAAAAAACCGAAGTGGTTACCTTTATTTTAATCGTTACGAACTGTTGTCCAAGAGACCGCGCAGTGAGTTGGTGTGTGGGCGCACACTCGCCATAAATTAGAGGGAACATTGGTTGTATTGACTCGACTCGAGTCATGATTTTCTGATGACTCGACTTGGACTCGAGTCATTGCGCATGACTCGAACCAAGTCATATGACTTGAGACTCGGACGGCCAAGACCGACATTTCATTGTAGTTTTAAAGAATAGTAAAGTAACCACACTATAGGGATTTCGTCTATTCGTACTGATACTTGAAAATGCGACCAAAAACTGCTAAAAGAGAGAAAAATTGGTATAATATGAATGCGAACCATTCGATATCACCAGAGTTATAAAAATGGGTTTAACTACACTTTAACTGGAAACTGAGTAGGCAATACAATGACTTGGACTCGGACTCGAGTCATATTACCATGACTTGAACTCGGACTTAACTCGGTGGTGAATTGAAATTGACTCGACTTGACTAGAATCAAAACTATAAAAGTGACATTGACTTGTGGCTTGGAGCCTTTGTGACTTGGTTACAACCCTGTATTTTAGTCATCAACATCCCAAAGTTACGCGTGGCTATGATAGCGTATAAGTGGTAAAATCCACAGCTACGACACCAATGGGTTGCGGGTTCGAGTCCGACCGAGGTCGACTCCAGAATTCCTACCTGACTGTTGAAGGTTTATCTAATTATCTAGGCAAGTGGTGCCCAACCTTTTTATCTTCATTCCCCACTTCAGATTTATTCCGAGCCTTCATTCCCCACTACCAAAAATCTATGTGATTACGGAACAGCCATTTGCTTGTTTGAGTACACAAGACACACAACCACACCATTACGCAATACAATCACCAATAACCAGGCCTGTTTATTTTTTGATTTCTCCAAAAATAACAAAAATAGCTTAGTTTTGGATGTTTTCAAATTTTATTTTTGGTGTTTTGATCACTATTACTACCGAAAAAGTCCACCGAAAGTATGTTATTATCATCAATTCATGTCCTCCAACACATCGACATCATCAGTGATCTAACTTTCCATTACATTCGTCACAAATTAAGTTTATGGCCTGGAGAATGTCCTCTAAAGAATAATCAGTGAGAGACGCCCCGCCGAGACCCGTATCCCACTTGATTTTCGAGATATCTGCCTCGGAGGTAGCAATTGCGGGAAACATCGAGGTGAGGGGTCTAAAAATGGATGGATGTCTAATTCTCCAAACTCCTCAATCTTCCATGCCTTCGCTCCTGACACGCTAATGCGCTTGAAACCTCTGAACCTCCACGAAGTTGCGTGCCTCATTGAACTTGACAGCCCAATACCCTCCGACCAGAAAACCTTCCTTGTGGCGGGCGTCGTTGTCCCAGTCCTCACTTGGACACAGAACTCGAAGGCGTTCGACCAGGCGCTTGAGCTCCTGCTGCTCAATGATCAGAACGCCAAGACTCTGAACCTCCGTGACGGCGGTGCTTAGCTCTGTGAGACTGTGACAGCGAAGGTGCACATGCCGGCCTTTTATCGTCCATAACATCAAGGCCATACCATCCAGTCAGCCAAGCGGCCACCTTCTTCATTGACAACCAACAGGCGTCAACAAACTTGTGGCGCGCACTTTCCATCTCCTGGATCAAGTTGTGTTGTCGTCTGAGGCAGCCAGCAGTCGTGTGGACGAAGTGATTGGGGCAGAAGTGGTGGTATTTGATTTCGCCGTTCCCTTTGCCTCACTCAAGCTGCCTGCCCTTCTTCTCTACATGTCGCACTGTGAAACATACAGGAGTACAAAGACGGAGGGGCGGGAAGGCAAGGTCAGCAGAAACGTGGAATGAATGGAAGTAGTTTTAGCGTTTCGGTGACCTCCTCTCTCACACACATGCTGTTTTTGTGTGTTTTCTTGAGTTTCCTGGTTGTTTACATCGCTCTGACTTGTTTATTTCACTTAAATACTTGAAAAAACATCAAAAATAAGATTTTTTTGGATGTTTTTGAATCTTACTTTTGGAGAATCTCCAAAAATAAAACCCAACATCCGAAAATAAACAGGCCTGCCTATAACTGCTACCTAAAACGTACGGTGAACCGATACCGGTACGGTAACCCTCAAAATTTTGCGAAAGCGTTATATCAAGTCATACTGGTCGTGCTGGATGCGTTTGTGACGCCAAGATTGGTTATCCGGAGTTAAAAAAAAGGAGATTTTGTGAACAACACGCAATAAATTTTCCGATACATACATTCCAGAGCAGTTAACTGGTAACGGTAATTGCGCATGTGTCTCCGTGAATATGTAGACTGTCCTGTATATAGTGTTTAACAAACGGGTCTATTCCCACCAGAAACCATTGTATTCCCCACCAGTGTGGAATTCCGCACCGGTTGGGACCCATTGATCTAGGCTCATCCTCGCCATCTAATCCGTGTAAGCGAGGGATTCCCAAACGGCGGCGAATTCAGGAGTTTCTGGTAGGTCTGTGGGTCTCAACTTTACCGTTATCAAGTCCTTACTAAATAAAGTTTGATCGAAGTTTATTGGAGGAAGTATTTTTTAAAGGTGGAGTTTAGGTAGTGGGGAATGAAGACTTGGAATACATCAGAGATGGGAATGAGGGAAAAAAGGTTGGGAACCGCTGGTGTTAGCAGTGTCTTATAGGCTAAATGCCTAGAAGTGGGCCGTGCTACAAGTCGACAGCTACGGAATAAAAATGAAGAAAATTGGCCTGGTGTAAATGACCATGACCATAGTAGTTGACAAACACCATGAACGCCATAAACAAACAAACATCCAAAATTTCGCGGTCAGGCTAATCAAATTTTAGGTTGGTCTTTCAAGTTCACGATAAATTACCTTTTGATACTATAAATAATTTCAAGAATTACCTCACGGGCCACTCAAAATCTTCTCGCGGGCCACAGGTTGGCCGCCCCTGTCAAAGTATTAGGCTGAGGAATCTCCCTGCTACTACCTAGAATATTTATAAATTTTGGTTCTTCCTAGACTAGATGAAGAAACTCGGTAAACTTTTAGTAGCGAGGGCCTTCACTGGCATACCCAATATGTTTGGGCTGTTCGGGAATCCGGAGTAATTTTACTCCACGGGACACAAGTGCCACCTGAAATTGCACCAGATATACCTAGTTCTCCCACTGCGCAATGTGCACATGAATATGGGCTCATGATTTCGCTCTACTAGAACTTTGGGCTCCAGCTGGTAACAGCTACTGAATTTAGTCATTGTATAAGTCGACTGTGATCACAACCTGAATTATGTGAAGTGGCAAGACAGCGAGTGAATTCATGGACTTTTGATCACAGATGTTCAGATTACTGGAAAATTCTGTTATTTCACAAAATATTTACGTCATGGAACCTATCGAGGTTCTTTTGCGAGCGTGAACCTCCGAATTATCAAGGTTCGAATACAAAACAGGAATGTTGAACAAGAACGAAGCGTTTGCACAAGCTCGAATAAAAAGAGAAGACATGGCATTGACAATTCATTCTCACTGTTAGAGCTGAGAAAGAGCGGTACTGAAAGGGTGTTACGTCAACAAAGAGACAAATTAGTCGAAACAATCGCACCTGAAAGATGTACCACATTCTTTGCTACTGGGCAGCTATATTCATGCAAGGCCGCATGGTCTAATAACTTATATTATATTGTTACCGGTTTGGACAGGCTAGCTGATCTTAATATTAAAATCGTTGTATTGAATCGATGTCCGTAAGCCGCATTTGAAAGTTTAACCTGTTACGTTCAATAGGAGTCACCGTGTTTTATGATAGTGTCGTAAGTAGGTGAGAAATATAACACAGTTGTCGAGATAAGATAGATGATGTCGGCACACGCTGTTGTCGGTTTGTCTGGCTATCTAGGAGAATCGAGTGTGGAAATTTATACTCTTCCTTGTCGAAACATATCAATTATTTAAAATGAGAACGAATGTTTCATGTTTTCGTGTCGCTGAATCCCAGCTGACTAGAGGACGTAAACGAGAATTACCTCCGAAGTTTCGCCGTTTCTTATTTCTAATACTTGTTTAGATTTTGATTTATGAACTACTTTTCGCAGTCACACTATAGTTTACTAAGTCTAGTTACAATTATTGTACTGAAATATTACGAAATACTGATCGACTCTATTCGCCGGATCAATAGCCTTTCTGCTAGTACCGGTAATAGTCCAATAATATACCGGCTCGCATTGTGAAGGTAGCAGCAGCTGATCAAGCGCCATGGCTGAAAAAGGAATGTCAGGTAACAACTATAGATATATGTGTCGGTTCGTTATCAGAAATTTCGTATTCAAATCCGACTTGATCGATCCTGTCAAAACTTCCGGTGTGGTAGGTACACTGGTACGCTTTGGTTTACACCGCCCTGTCGCGTTTGTGCAAGGTTTTTGTGTATATTTTGCCACTTTGATTTCTTCATCAAAACTCATGCAGATTACGCACAAAAAATGAGCGAAATGAAAATGCTTTCCATGCTGTGCGCTTGTCTTCACGTGAACCTGGAACCTGATGACGCATTGCGAACTTACAAATTTCAAGGTATATAACGCGTGAAAGGCGTTTGCGTAGATGTGTGCATCATCGTTTGTACAATTTGCGTTTGCATGAAGAAACGATCAAAGACGTGGTGATAAATGCCCAAAAGAAATTTAGACGGATGCTAAATTACGTTTTTGTCTGCGGTCAACAATAGTTAAGCAGTATATGCAGCATTTTCGTGGAAATTTTGCTTTAACTAAATCACTCTACCCTGGAAGCTGTTAGGCTTGTAGCGCGCTGTTAGTTGGAAAATCAATCGGCTTTCATGCTTTATGAGAAGCAGTTATTTAAAAATTCCCCGCGTCGCGTATCAAGCATTACATCACCGTCTTCAATGTTTGTTGGGGCTCATACGACGTTACGGGCGATGAATAATACATAGTTCTGTAATCGATGACGAAACTCTTCGAATCCTTACCGCTCTGCCTTGCCTTATTGCACCGAGCAGATTCAAATCTCATTTTGGTTCATTGTACCTGGTAACTTTAACGAAGGGTAATGCCATGCAATTTTATCGATAAATAGCAACTGATTAGTGATTACGAATGAAATTTCACATAGACGATCAAAGGACATTGATATACCAAGTTCATCTTGAATCCTCTGCTAGTTGCGGACGATTACCCCTGACGCGTGTCAGCCGAACGGAAATATTCCGGTTTATATCAATATTAATATGTTATTCAAAAAACATTGAAGTATGACATCATGTAAAACTCGAAGGCGAATAAGAGAAGTATCGACAGGCCTGGCCCGAGCCGTTCCGCGTAATATAATTACTAGATGCTAACAATTTCACGGCGATTATGTTCCGTCACTCCACTTTGACGTAAGAATGGATGCTATTTTGATGTTATCCAGTATTATGGTGGATTTTGCCAGTGTCGCTGTTCCGAATCAGATTGTACTAATATACAATCCACCCAATGTGGAGTGATAAGGACCTGTCTGTTAAGTGTCAAGATGTACCGTTCGTGCAATCATAAAAGAGCCTGTCAATCAGACTCTTTGTAAAACAAAACCACCCTGCAGTGTGTTACTGTATTCGTCGTTTACGTATGTGCTGCACTTCTGCACAGTGCACACAGAAGAGTAACCATTATTATTGAAACATAATCTAACCCTAGTTGAATATAATATATTCTTATATGTAACCTGAAGCTTTTCGCGGTGACACTAAACGCGGGTTAACTTAGCTCGTATATCGCCTTCAGCTGTTGTCCGTCAGGCCATCGTCAAAGCAGTGTCGGCCAGACATCCTAATCTTGTAATCGTCCCCGCAACTTCAAATATTGCCGACCCCGATATATACGTGTTTTGGCGACCTAATATGCACTGCCCGCTTCTACGACTTCGTGAATAACTAGACTTGCGCAGTGCACATTGTGCACTGCACAAGTGCACTGCACGTGCACAAGTTTTGATGGCGGTGCGATGTGCCTCGCTTTCTAAACCGGTAGCTCATAGACGTGGTGGGTGCGTATAACATGTGGTCTATCTGAAGCTTGACGTTGCTTCCGCGGCATTACATTTCATCACAATGGTTGTTACACTACGTCAAGGGTTCTCAAACTTTTTTAAACTGCGTACCAGTTCCATACAGGCGCCGAAATTAAAAGACAAACACAACACACCAGGTATTCACAATTTTAAACGTCATTTCACGGTGGATGGATGAGCTTGACGCAATTCTTGGAAGTGTTTTGGACAGGCACACGCGTAAATTATGTTCATGCCCATTGCCCATGCTGGAAAAACCTTGCTCTCGAGTCAAAATTGTAAGTAGAGGTTTAGAGCAAAAGACTCTCCACGCGTTTTTGACACTGCTAGATACGACTTCACCATATACTAGACCGGTCCCACAAACTAGAGCCGGAAAATATCATTGTACATTGTACATAGCCAAATACTGAAAATTGAAATAGCACTAATCAATATAGCCGTCATAATACGCTGATGACACTAGTTCTTTTAGGACTAATCCGCGATCTCTAGAAGGGTGCGTAATAACTTTCATCACGAGAGCTGCGGAGAAACAAATTTACTACAGGTATTGCAGAGTTGATAAGGCGTGTAACGTCACGCAGCAATTTAAAAGCATGATAATTGAGCTCCCCCTCCAGCGCCCCTTTTCAGAAATTTTCGTGGTCTGGCCCTGGCGCCCCGAACACCGCATTTTAAGGGTTGTACTAAAGACGAGGGGGTAGAAGTCAAAGCCAGGTCCGTCTTTTCGTGGTTTGACTTGATGCTGGAAATATTTAGCCCTTGAATCGCGCCCGATGACCGCTCAACAAATTATAACAATCTGATAATCGTCTGTACTATATGTTTGGGATCAAAATCAACACAACATAACAACCGCCAGGTATGGCTTATCCCAATGTACAAGGTACACATTCCGACTCCCCTCTATGATTGGCGATACGATGAACTTGTATTGGGTTTTGTTTTTTGTCCGGTTGGTAAATCAACTGAAAAGGTGGTATCGACCTATATACCTCCGCGCATGAAGCACTTAACCTTCTCTTTCACATGAATGATAATAAACACTGCATTTGTGGAAACATAGTGCCTGTAAGTTTTTCGTTGATAAATCGCGGATTATCACCGATCAAGGATAATCCGAGGATTATCATCAAAAAACTCACATAACTCCGCTTCTACTGGTCGGAATTGACTCAAATTTGTTTTGCAACGTCTTTGAAGACAGCTCAACAATTTCATGGGGTTGGCAGAAAAATTTGGAAATTTTTTTTTTTAATTTTCCATAATAAATTAAAAATTTTAATTGGGTCTGCGGAAGCCGTTACTGGTTGGAATCGAGTGAAATTTGGTGAGCAAGGTTTTCTACTGCAACCTGACGATTTAAGAGGTGACCGGCTTGAATCGGGAAAAAAAAGTTATTTTTGAACAGCCCTAACCTACGTATATTTCGCACGATGGATGAAGCATATATTTGGAGATTGGATTAATATTAACAAAATTTAAGTTGAAACGATAACTCATGGACGTAGAAAATTACAGTTGTACTATAAAAAAGCTGTTTATCCACACGAGGACTAGACCATCCACTGTTAATCCGGTTTTCATCACC
The DNA here is from genome assembly GCF_051294905.1 of Botryllus schlosseri. Classification (NCBI taxonomy): domain Eukaryota; kingdom Metazoa; phylum Chordata; class Ascidiacea; order Stolidobranchia; family Styelidae; genus Botryllus; species Botryllus schlosseri. Next base: position 15,930,642 of record NC_137245.1, on the reverse strand, counting down.
GCCTCGATAGCGTCCCCCTCCCCCCCCCCCACGCTACATGAGTATTTCCGTCCCCTTCAGAATTCCTTCAGAAACACTGCATGGTTTAGGCCTTAAATGCTACATTTGGTAATTTCTTGTAACTTGTATCTCGCTTGTCTCTTGAACGTCAAAATCGATGTTGCAGAAAATTGTCTCAGTGTAGGAAAAATCATGCTCGCGCAGCCCCGTTGAGACCTCTTTCACGACGCCGATGACAATAAATAAATGTGCTCCACTCCAGCGCTCGTCGCGATGCAAATCAACCAGACGCGAACTGATTTCTGCGCAATTAGAATTACTTCAGCAATATGTACTAGGGATAGATTTGTCTTGGCGTTGTGAACTCCTCTCATACTGTCAATATAATGCAGCGAGCAATGTCAGATTGAGATGCAAGTAATTTTCAGATGAAATGGTTAAAATACCTCAAATTTTCATCTCCTGCGACCATACTTTTAATTACGAAGCTAACTTGATTCTCTCCCAGCACGGGACTCTTAACCGCTCGCTGTCACTTCTGCACAAAATCGATCCGTTCGCGTAGTCTGCGCAGGTTTATAATTGCATTTGACAAGGGCGAAAATGATACGAATTAAACGGACCGAGGGCAATAGTTTTCTATCGAAATGTAACTGTCAATTTCGTGATTAATTGTGATTGGAACTGTTCGCGATCCATGGCCGTTACTTGCGGTGGGAATTGTGCGATTCCGTTGTGCATATTTGTTCGCAACGTTTTGGTTCTCGTGTTGTCACACGTCGATTACCCCCTCGTCGTTGGACGCCAGATGTTCGAACGTAATGTCTCTTCAGAGCGATTTATCGCAGCGTCTGACTGGTCCGGGGTATGCATTTTTAATGCCTGCTTTCGAGATGTTCAATGCCGTATAATTGTGTGACTGGAATCTTTGCTCTCTCTCGACTAAATTAATTTATTTATATCCTCATCTAAGCCCCAATCAGAAACGGGTAAATCAGACGACTGAAACAAGCAAGGAATGAATTGCAGTGTTGACTAGCCATGGTACACGATAAAGTTAGCTTGGTTCAAAAAGCCTTGTCATTATAACTTGTCGCAATGGTCGTTTTAAAGTGTGAGAGGCAGTTTTATGTCCTCGTTATAATAGACGCACAAGTTCAGTCCGTGGTCTTTACAGTTAGCGCAAATATAACAGCAGCACGATAGCCGTGACCAGGGGAGAATATAAATTGGTGTTCAGTTGCGAAAGGGACGACCCAAGCAGTTGAAGCAGTTTTTCGACGGTTATTTCACACGATACCCATTTATCCGAGATCGCCTTCTACTGTTACATTGTAATACCGGCCGATGGTCCTCTTTCGCCTTGATGCGTAGGCCTTCACCATACGTTACATGCGCAATGCGCGGCTTGTAGCATACATCGGAGTCTTGTCCTCGCACATTGTGACCGAAGTAGCTCAAAGCGAGGTTGTAACAATTTTTCGGTGACACTCTCATTGGACTCAAATGAGTAGTATCAACATCGTTAATTCTATTTATTTTATTTCGGATTTACAGAGAAATCGTCAACATTTGTGCACATGCGAACGAGATTGACTATTTCATGCCGGCTTCCATTTCGATGTTCAGGAATGTTGAGAATCTACACCCCAAATTTAGTACAGTTTTTACACATCTCATCGAAGCCGAACGCAGTTCAATGCGTTCAGCACTGGCTGAGTAGCCCAAGTCGGATACCTGTTGAAAATGTGATTTTCGTTGTACGAAATCGAACAGCTCACGAGTCTTGTATATCTCAAATTTGATCTTTCTTTTCGAGTTCTCAATTATTAGTTTTGATAATATTGATCAACAAGCTTTCAAAAGCTGAAAAGTCACATTTGGTACCCTGTACTTAACGACTTCGATCTAAGCTTTAACCTTCAGAATTATAAATTTACTTGCATAGGTAAACTGCTTTACGTTCTTATATTACAGTTGAATTGGACCTTTTCGCCAAAAGGTACATATGTTAAACACTTGAAATCAATGTATATCCTGGTATCAATATCATGATGTTCGACTGTTATGGTCATTTACAACGGGGACTATACTTTATGTTGCTGAATCAATGTATTTTGACTTTTGTAAAACAATGTCCGCATGTACGGCTCCGCGGATTGGGTGTATATATTAGGAGCAGTGGGGCACCAACATGGTCGCACAGCTACTTCATTAATACTACTGCAGTGAAATCGATGTCTTAATTTATTCTATATAATAATCATTAATCATTGGCCAGAACAATAATAATAATTTATTAATAATGACGCTCAACACAAAATAACGTCTCCAGAAACACGCGACATGCATGTCTGGTGACTGTCCCATTGCCCCTGTATGAAATATTGCCTCAAAATCAGTGCTGTTCCGCCACAAGACTTCACAGCTTCACATGATATCAGCCCTCTCAAGGTGGGCTAATTCCATACGAAGTGTAATTGAATTGGGTCCATCGTTCTTCACCCGATGTCACGTTCTCAATGAGCTACATTCGATGGCTTTCGACTGCTGAAGTACTTAAAACAAAAGGAGGCGCGCATGAAACATCTGTCTCGTGAACGGTCCATTGGTACGCAGTATATGCCATTCATGTTGTACGCTGCTAAAATCCGCAAAGGCTCGTACCAAAGTTCATGGTAACGACAATACTAGAGCATTCCTCTCGAGTGATGAATACGTCTCTTTAATTTGTAGCTATAGAGACAAGCCATTAGTGATTTCCGCGTTTTTGTACCAGCAACGCGTATGAACTGAACATTCGAATGCGTGGATCGCGAATGCCTTTATGTGGTAACCTGTTGAATCCATTAAATGCTGTGTTTCTAATCATTTTTCAGTACCTCATGTACTGTACGTGGAATATACTGTTCTCGTTAGTCACAGTAGTCTGGTCAACAATGAATGAGAATGGTGTAGCGCAGGCTGGCTTTGCTATTGAGATACTGAACGGTTTTGTAGTGTTGTTAGTCGCAGAATTAATAGACGTCGAAGACGTAGGTAAACTCCTGCAATACTGGTTGCATTATCGAATGGTCATTTGAAATGTGAAGCCAAACGTTAAACGGCTATTGCGCAAATAAGGATTACGGAAGCGTGTTTTCAATCATTGTGATTAGTCGTTCGCTCGGGCTACCAATGTACCAATAGCCTTTCGTTGTTCAATGTTCGGTCCACGTCGGTTAGAAATGTATGGCTGCGCTGAGCAGGATGAAGCGCTCAGCAAGTAGCGCGGGAGTTATGAATACGCTGTAGTGCGCGAAATCAGCTGCTTCCTGAATAAACGCCGTATTCTCTTTGTGGTTGTGGCCGTTGTTTGGGTGTGAGCTTTGGCTGGCGTGTAATCGTTGTTCTGCTGTGTTTGTTGACAGTTGGTGGTTAACTGTGTAGGACTGTAGGTTAAGATTCGGATAGTACTGGCTGTACTTGACAACGTTGAAAGAAATAATTTGCGATCGTGTGTTTGATATTCATCTATTCGTAACACGATGTCAGATCTGCCACCAGGTAAGAATCTATTTTATGGGCTCCTGATCGTATCACGCGTTACGATGCCTTGGTTTAAATTGTAACGTCTAAAATCTATTTGACCTGTGGGTTGAGTACCACGGCGACTTGTTTTGGTTTGCCCTTGGCTATGATTATGTTGGATTGTGTCGTTATGTAGAAATGTTGAGGATGGCTAAAACGTCCATTGCGCACAGGCACCAGCTATGAATATCCCTTCGACTGCTTGCTGTACATTGTACGTGCTTAGAGTCGTACAAGCATTGTATTACTTGTGTTTTTCGGTGAGAACTACGCGGAATATCGATTGCAAATGAATGCTACATGCGCTCAACTAATCGACTTGAACGGCTCTGCTCCGTTGTGAAAACCAGAAACCACACCAAGCTATCCTTATCAAGGGATGTAATTTTTACATGATTTCGCGCGCCATAACAGTACCCTTTCGTTCGACGCAGATATGGAAGTCAAGGATTTGAACAAATGCAAAACCGGACAAGCTTTCGAAGTCATCCTGAAACCGCCCGTCGGCGACGGCAGCGCTGCGAATAGTCCTCTGAGAGTGCTATCTCCAAACAAAAGACGAGAGGTCTCGCTGGACGATATTAAGTGCAAGCTTATAGCCGCGGAAGAGAGGAGGAAGGTATGTGATTCGTCATGGGAATGCGGGCGAATTTTCGCTTGTTTGCCGAATTGCGAGAGTGTTAGTTTAATGATCTGTCAAATCTCTGATCTGGACTACATAGCACCGCTCGCTATTTTATATGTGGTACTTGGTACTGTATACCTTGATTTTGCGGATATCCTGACTTCATGAATAATTTCTGTTAATCCGATGAAGGATACTGACGAATGTAAATTGATGAGAAATAAATATTAGAATTGAGTTAGAAGCTGGTCAATGTCCCTTTCATAATCATGATAGAACGTGCTTGCTGTATGGGACTGAATCGCATTCTTCGTAATCGAATAAATCGATGGTTGTGGGTCTCCTAATAGTTAATTGGTGTGATCGTAAGCCAATTACGATCTACAACAAACCTAGACTGCATAGCATTGAAAGCCTAATTCGGCATAACTAATCTAAGCCAACACTTTTGAGTCTTCCTACGACGCTCGACATTTGAATTCAATTGCTGGTTTCTTCACATTCTTCTATAGTCTCAGCAGCATGCGGTCGTGAACCAAGCCAAGACCGAGGAAGAGAAAGTGCAGAAGGCTCAACAGAAGAAGGCAGAGGAATACGAGAGATTCGTACAGGAGGTCGACGAGCATCTCAAGACCAAGTGGGAGCTCTACGAAGAGAATCACTTGTCGAAAATTCGGGAGAAAGTCGGCAAGTTCAAGGAAATGGTAAGTACCGATTTTCAATGCAGGTCGATTGGTGTCGGATCAAGACAAGCTCGGAAAATAATCACGAATACTGATACTTCACCTTAATGGTAAAGTATGCATATTGCATATGGGGAACATCGAGGGTGCCACTAGCATAGTAGTTATATGAAAGCCCACTTCGTAACTTTCAGAATACCGTATCCGTAGGAATTTTCGGCGTTACATCCGTTTCTATGCTTGGCACCAACGCTAACTGCATTCAGTACTTCTCATGATCTTGTAACGCGACTCGTACTGTGACCCTGCGATTTCCTGCTTTTATCGTACAGAACATGAAGCCCGAGCTCCTCCGGGAGAAGGTGAAGCGCGAGGTGGAGGAGATGTGCCACCAGCTGGAGTGCAGCCTGCAGCAGAAGATGGAACAGAGTGCCAAACTGCGCGAGGAGCAGGTCCGTCAGATGAAGGAGAAGCTGAGGGAGAAGGTCGGTGTTGCCGATTGGCGGACATCTGCGTTTTGGGTTTGGGAATATAAATGACCTATGCGGTGGCAGGAGTTTGAAACGTGTGGTCCTCTTGACTGGTCTGGTACGCAAGTATTTGGTAGTTGGCCCGGTGGTTCATGTTTCGCGGTACCCGACTTGTAGATCGAGGCACATAGTCTGTTGTGCGATCCCGTTAGTTCGTCCATAGAATTGAATGATTTTACTCCCTGTTCGGTGTTGGAGTGCCCTAGAAACTTGCTTTCCCGTAGCTAGTACGCTAAATTGCCAGATTGTCGGGGGGGGGGGTCAAATTGGCGTTTCTTTCTACCTATAAACTAAGTCGTTCGAACGTGGTAAATGTATTGAAATGATAGGACGAAAAGTCTACTTGTCACTTGAGCGCTTGACTCTCGGCGTTAGGTCGATGCTTCCTAATTTCTTGACGCGGAGTCTTTGTCTGAACGGCGCGATCACAATGTCTTCAATGCGAAGGTAACTCTTGGGCGCATTTACAGGAAAACCACGCCCAGCAAGTTCGACAGAACAAAGCCAACGTGGTACAAGACGGATCCGGAGAACCCGCCTGCGCTCCGGTAGCCGCCGAGGGCTCCTGAACCGCGCCGACGGACTTCCAAACCGTTGCATTATGACTTGTGGGCTGTCTTCTGTTTCCGAAGCGTTCCTATGCTGCGTTTTTCTTCGTTTTCTATGTACTTTTTGCGATGTCGGGCCCTTGTTGCCGCCTTTCGTTCAAACTTAGCAACTGCGCGTGTGCTATTTGTCGCTGCGTTTACGCCGGGTTCTTCAGATGTGTAGCGCGTGAACATTTGCTGCGTTTTTGTCGTTACGAAAAGAGTTGCGTTTGATTATTCTTTAGTTTATAGTCGTTTGCGAATGTGGGGATATCGAGATGCCTGGGGTTTGTGTGTACGCGTGTACCCTGAAACGTTCCATAGCAAATCTGGTATGTGAGGGGTTCTCTATACTTCGTTATCCGCGACCGAAATCACATCTAGTGGCATTTCACGCCTGGGGCTGGGCACAATGATTCGAGTCTAGTAGAAAAAGGAATTATACGAGTACTGAAAGTAAACGATCCTCACCACTGCAAGTTGGTTTATCAACGAGAATTGTGGTTTCGATGCTATTTTCCACGCTAACCACCTTGAAACCTTGATTGGCCTATCGCAGCATGCGAATCATATTGTACAAAGCCACTAAAGTTACTGGAGCTGACGCATGTACCAAGACATGATCATCCCAAAACGTTGTAACGAAGTGCAGCGAAATCGGTGTGGTCGAAAAGATACCAATAAAGTATCTTCAAGAGGACTTGGCAACCTTGTCACCGGGAAATTTTCGGTCGCTAGATGTCGCTCTGCTACTCACGGAAAACAAAATTCTGTCCTGCCCAGCAGATTAAGGATTTGAAGGAGAAAAAATGCACCGACACGGGAAATTCCAAAATGTGAAGACCCAATGCCTTGTGTAGGAAGTACTAGGCCAGTACTTTGTTATGCTAAAATTTTTAAAGAATATGTGCTACTCATTTCTAGAGAATTTCCAAATTTCAGGTCATTTTTCCAAAAAGATCGCTGTGAAGCTCTGAAATCCAGAGCCAGGTAGACCTAGGCCAAACGACTCTAGTATGACATAGGTCTCGATGTTGGCTTTTCAAAAATACCTGAGTGAATACTATGCGACGTATGTCATACAAATGTTTGAATTACCATGATGCTGCTCAACAAAATTTACAATGTGTTTCTCCTTATTATAAAAAATATAACTCTAAATATCAAAGTTGAGAAAAAGCATCGGACGGATAAACGGCGGGAGCAATGAGTAGCTAATAGCTATTCTCATTAATATATACCCAAAGAACAGCTCTTGGTTTCAAACAGGTTGTTGAAACTTGACATATTGTCTTCAGGGATAGTGATGAATATAAGTTGAACTCAACACGGTGTGTTGAGTCAAAAAAGTGTGAGAACCATCGGTCTATCATATTCCAAACTTACGCATTTCCATGTACAAATGCAGTGTACTCTTGAGACTGCAATTTCACCACATTACAGTAAAACAACCAAAATGAAAAAAACTATGGAAAATTGTCCTGGAAACCAGCTTTCATATCATCATGGAAAACCATCCAGTTTTCCATGATATCATACTCTACTCGCTTGAATATTTGTATTGGGTTAAAGGTCAACTGCATCTTCATGACAACTTTCCGGAATCATGTTCAGAATTTTTTTTCATAACGAAATTACCGACTTTCCGTGTTTCAACTCAATCGGAAATTGCCGTAATTTTGACTGAAAGTTCCAATATTGGCATGTTTACAGAAAAAGCAGAATGTGCATTGTGACGTCAAGTGAATGACACATATTATCAACACCGGTCACAGCGGCTGTTTGTGTTCTCGCAGTTTTTATTCTAGTCAGTAATGGCCGAGGTTTCCATTGTAACGGATTTGCCAAGTGATATTGAGACTGAGTCTGAGTACTCCGATGTCGAATGTGAGTATCGTTTTTGCACGTACTTACAAAATTACCGTTAAAATGCCGGATTGGTTCAGATGTTGATGCGCTCGATCCCACGTCAGTGGAACCCCTTGCAGCTTCATAATAATGATTGGTCATGAACAGCCTAGCTTGCTCAGCGCAAGCCGCTCGTCGAGGCCACATGAAATACAGTTGTATATATAGTATGTAGTGTAATAGCTCGTCTCAGTCATGCATCTTGATAAGTTTGTGCTGTAAGGGGGTTCCGAGAGTTACTGACAGAAATAAAGTGTATCACAGAATTGCCAGGATTCAATGCAGTGTGTCTGGACGTTGACGTATTGGAGATGTCCTACTATGGATATCAACAGGAATATGGCCGCAGAATAATAACATCAAGTTCGATGTATGAATGGGATGAGTCTCTGATCCGGTTGCCAGAGTCCACTTTTCCAGGTTAGGACGCGCCATGGACATGCTAGATTACGATATGACAATTATAAATGCTAGATTGCGAAACATCAGTTTCAAACGTTATGATGAACCATATATACTGTGATGAATTATTTCATATTGGCGAAGGGCGACAATGTGGTGTGAACGCGGGAGTATCTAGATATCCCTGTGTGAACGGAACCACGCCAACCCGCTACCTAAATTATATTTATAGATACTTTCGTGAAATCATACTGGTAACTCCGTATCCATTGCGCGCGAAGCGCGACGAAAATTATGGGTTTTACTCAGATTTTATGAAAATTGAATGTTGATACTCCGCGAAAACAGCCCCGAAATTCCTCAGGCTATCTTCCTAATTGGAGGATTGAACTACTTCTACTTGACAAACTGAAAATAGCGAAAAGTAAGTAAGTAGATCACAAAATATTACTAAGTAGAAGTAGAAGTAGAGAAAATCAGATCTACTTGAGTAAGTAACAGAAGTAGAGGAAAACTACTTGAGTACTTCGAAAAAGTAGAAGTACTTCGTTACTGACCACCTCTGGTTCTAGTGCAATTATGATGTTATCGACAATTGACAAGTATTCATTATGTCGTCACAAGCCGGCACGGCGGCACCTATGTCTTCGTTGCTGTATCCGATGTTACTGACGGCTGACAGACGCTAGATTACTATATAGATAACTAACCTACGGGTAAATTGGTAATCTATATAGACCAGGGGTGACCATCTTTTCCGGCTAAAGGGCCATATGAAATTGACGAACGAGTGCGCTGCATACTAGCCGCGCCAGGCGCGTAAAATTTTCTAAGTTAATATAATTATTAATTAGGTATATTGCGTGTCGACTGTATACCGCCCGCTGGGCCCAGTCTGCAAGGACATGACTATTCGGCATCTGGACACATCGATATCGAAGATTTTCACTAATATACAACAATCATTTTGTGCCTACATTTCATCGTCGACGATCTTTCCGCGAGCGCAAACGCGTAATTGCGAATATAGTTAGACTCAATCAGCTAAATCAGGCGATTTTTTCCTTTTCAGGTGGGGGTAGGCTACAGAGAAAGAAATCGTGTGACAGTTAAACACGCGAAGCGTGAAGAAAAATTTTACTACATTTTTAGTTTATTGTGATGTACGACGATTTACTAAAAATCTGACTGGACCCTGGATCTGCCAATGCGTCGGAACTGATATTTTAGTCCAGTCATCAACATCCCAAGCGTCGCGGTCAGACTAATCATTTTTTTGGTTGGCCCAGCGAGTATACAATCTGAGCAATTCAATTTCGATAATATAACAGAATTTCGATAATATAACGGGAAATTAGCTCGCGGGCTACTCAAAGCCTTCTTGCGGGTCACATATGGCCCCAGGGCCGCGGGTTGCTCACCCCTGCTATAGACTGACACCTTCGATAGTTTTCAGAGCCGGAGCAGTGGGAATAATGCGGCTCCGGAGCTGGAGCCGGAGCTATTGTACGATAAAAGAAAGCGCCGGAGCTGGAGCAAGGCAAATTTACGGCTGCTCCGAAGCCCTGAACACTACACCGCTTGGCATTTAATTAGAGATAACTAAGGTAAACCGGTTTATCTATAATTTAATACCACATGGGAGCGGAGATGAGCATGGATTAGGATTTGGATTTGTGAAATTTTGTCGGATTTGGATTGGATTGGGATTGGAGATTTTTTCAAAATGGATTTTGGATTGGATTTTTCTGGGAGATTTATATGTCGTGCGGCGAAAACCGTCGAACTTCATTCAGATCAGTTATTAATGTACTTATGGTACACTACACTCCGGTACACTCGGTGACAATTAACAACAGAGGTGCAGCCCTATGGTAAGCTATCTCAAATCAACAGGATTGTGGGTTGTGAAAGAAAAACTTCTAATTCCTTCCTTGAATAAATTAGTATTTTTTTCTGAATTTCAAGTTAGAATCGGATTAGGATTGGACATGGATTTGAATATACAAAAGTTATGAAAGTTTCGGATTTGGATTAGGACATATAAATTCCAAATCCGCTCACGTCTGGAATAAAGACCAATAGACTAGCTACTCAGAAAACCGAGTGCCAAATCTCAACTGCAATCCAACATGTCTTTACAGCTTTTCGAATTTTACGTTGATAAAACCTGAATGCTGTAGAGCTGAATTGAGCAGAAAATTGTCAATTTCCAAAATGACGTTAGGCCTACTTTTTACCCCGGAGTTCAATTTTCCTCAAATAAACTTTATGGTGTTCGAAATTAACTCATCTATGCATGTACCAAATTTCAGAAGATTTTAGTATTTGGTGGTTCCAATTTTTGTTGTCCAGGTTGGGAATGACCCTAGGGCAATTTGACGGCAATTTTTGACCGGCCTGCTGTGCGCGAAATTCGATAAAGCGGGTATCAATCGAAAGCTACCGCGGTACTGATTGCGTAAATGTAAATTTTATTCTGCTCGTGGTCCTGGAACCCCCCACAATCGGCTTCGAATGTTGCATTGTAATAGAGTTTGGTATTGTGCCGCAGGTGAGTCCAAAGAATATAGAAGGACTTCTACATTCTTTGGGTGAGTCAAGTCCAACCGGATTCAACATTTTCGAAAAAATCACAGTCCGGTCCGATCCAAGTCCAGCCCAATCATTAGGCCCATTTACATGACGGTTTAAGTCAGCTTCGAAGCTGAATCGTCGATCCGACTCTCTCGTATTCGATGAAAAGAGAAAGGCAAACTGCTTCAAGTCGACTCGAGCCTCAAGCTGTTGTGTAATGTGGTTTACGATCGGCTTGAGTATTTGGTCGTCGGCGTCCGGCGATTTTGGTTCGACGGCGCTGGTTTTTGCCGCGCGGGCTCTTGGCATCGTAATTCATGTTTTTCATCTGATGTTGAGAATTTGGGCAAACATGGCAAGGAAAAGTGGGGTTACTTTGTAAGTGCTCGCTTGTTTTCGATGGAATATATGTAGTACACCAGTACCGGAGTAGCAACCGTGCTCTTTTAGGGTAGTTTTATATTTGATATTTGGCGGCGACGCTTCGATCTGTAGTAGCCTAATTACTGTCATCAGCTACATAAAATGGTTAACAAGGTAAAACGTTGCATCTGTATTTCAACTTCTCAGACTACAGTTCGGAAGAGATGTGGATTGTACCGGTACTACAATTCGACTACGACATGCATATGTGCTATATCGATACGGGAATACATGAACGATTGCTGCATTTCGTACATAGGCCTCTGTTCCACTGGATAAACTGATGTGAGCGCGCATGTGATGGGATGGAGCTGGTGTCTCTCCCGGGTGGATGATATGGAGATTTGTGACTCTCCTGGTGATGATGAAGTGCAGCGGTGTTAGGATTATTGCTTTGTTTTTAGTTCTGGGTTCTGGGTTATAGTGTTCTGCTGATATGATGCGGTCGTGCGGGTGTTCACGATTTTCAGCTTGCCGTTTTGATATTGTATTCATGGTAGCCTATGTGTTTGTGAGGGTGCTGAAATTGGCACTTCCCAAAGTTTAATTGGTGGGTAGCAATTTAGTAGTAGTGCTCTATATTGCTCTTTATGACAGTTTTTATAGACATTCTTGGTATTGTTAACTTCCTATTTGGTATATCATGCCGACAAGATGCTTCAATAAAATATCTGCAGTAGTTCCTGTATCGTGACTGACTCTTAAGTCACCGGCATACATGGGGTAGTCTGTTACAGAGGAGCGGCTGAACAACAAGAGGCCACATGGGGTTTGCAAGTGGGTCACTTGAGTGTTAATGACCTTATTTTAATCGCATCGACAAGTGATGCCTGACATATCAAAACAGTCGTTACTCCCGCCTATACTCCACGGCCCATCTTCGTTGACGCCGAAAAAGCTAGCTGATAACTTATAGGCTACTTGTTGTTTTCCTCTACAATCATGATATGAACTATATTATTTTCCTCTACAAATATCGATATTATGAGTATCTCATCATCCTCGTTAATTTCGAGGATAAGAAACGTTTCAGAGTACGACCAAACACACATTGTCGTTGTACCTTTGCCCACCAAACTTACTACGAATATATATTTGTAAGGGGTAAAGCGACACCGGGTCGTCCACGTTACAGCTTCCTGAAGGATCATGCAAACAGGGCCCTTTAACGAGTCGGCTTGGAGATAAGACGTGACGTCACCGGAGACGACTTGAACGCCAAGTCGAGTCGAACATGTAACCAGGCCTATAGATTACTAAACATTCGTAGGTTAGCAATTTATAGTCCAATTATATGATGTTAACATTCGATAGTTCAATGCTCATCTCTGCAACATATTGTTGGCATCAAGTCAGTATATATCTTCGAGGATCACGAGTCATTCAGCATTTTGACTCCAGTCAAGTCAAGTCATTCTATTTTCAAAGGTGACTCGAGTCAAGTCAAGTCACTCGATTTTTGGAGGTGACTCGAGTCAAGTCAAGTCAAGTCAAGTCACGAGTCAAGTCACTAGTCAAGTCGAGCAGAAATTTCAAAGAGGCATGATTCAAAATCAATGCATTTTGCTTACTGTTTTAAGTACAGACGGAGTCCTCATTTATACCGAACCGAGGAAGGAATAAAGAGTTGATTATACACGAAAAAGGTGCTGTATTGCTAACGCATACGTAGAAATGCTAAACTACACAAGTATAGCGGTATAGCCCCAGTTTAGAATTATCAGGCAAATACAGGATAAAATTAGAAATCTCAGAAAGTTGAACATGATATATGATGCAATACCCTACCCACCTGCATATCCATTATATACAACTATAAACATATGAACTATTTTCATTCGATTTAAATCATACAAGAGGGTTGGTTGAGGTGAGCACTGGGGACTGTGAGCAGTTTATAAAACATAGATACATTGCTAGTATATTACTTTACTAGTAGTTTACGAGAACGTAAGCTTTAAGCTCCGATCACTGCGTTTGCGATCAATTAATTTGTGATATAACAATGGAGGCTTGGTAAAATGCACTATCATTGAGTGGTTGGCTGCTCTCACTTGTCACACTATAGAGGATGTAGGATGGAGTGACGACCCATTGTTCTCCGTTTAGGCTGGATACGCTTGAGTGATTAGGGACAACGCGCGTCGCCAAGGTAAATAATATCAGCTGCAGCACTTGTGGAATGGCATTTTATTCTGCTGTTACACGATTTTCTCGCGATTTAGTTATTCGCCAGGTCTGTTCTCGTAACAGGTGCAGTTGAACAGTTAGTGTACGGAATATGGCGACTCATTGCGCGATTTGAGGCTGCAGTTACTCTAATAAACGGGCTAGTAAAGAACAAAAAATATTATTCTTCAGGATTAGTAGACCTGATTTAGTGCCGGAAGCAGATGAGAGGAAGCATCATGAATATCTTGAACCTGATACTCGAATTTGCCGAAGGTAGAAAAATGACCTGCAGTTCGGGAGCAACTTCCAGAGGAACTCCAACACATAGAAATCAAGGATGTTGTCCTCTCATAACAAAAATTAAGTAAATCATACCGGGGTAAGTAATCCTATATCGAGTGATTGCAGTTTTAAACATGATTCACCTATACCCTTATATTTTATGCAGACGTCTGGAGCTTCAGTAAGAGAAATGGTAACTTGTTCATCGAAGAATGAGGATATGATGAAGAAATCGCCAAGTTTATGTATCAGTTCCACTGCGGTCGTTGCCCCGAATATTTCAATGACTTCTTTAGTTCGGAATCAAAAGCGCACAAGTACAACACATGCGCGTCCAAATATCATATGATCGACCGAAAAGATCATCGCTCTATCAAATATGCCGGACCTGATGTGTGGAACAGAATCCCGCCGGCCATCCGACAGTCGACAAGCATGTCAACATTCAAGTCGATATACAAGCAATTACTAAATAAATACAGTCCATCCTCAAGATTACCGGACCACGACTGACCTATTGATCTCGCTTTCCATGACATGCCGCCCTATTCCTTGTCGCTTTCTTTTTCTATACTATCTTCTTTACTTTCATTCAGTGTGCATGCCTCCTCTTGACATCGCCTAGGCCAAGGTGGGTGTCAGATTCCATAGACTACTCCTAGTCGCTTCGACATCTTCCTGTCTTTTCATTGTATCACATTTTTTGTGGTGTATTGAACTGATAAAATTGCTAATAAATCAATGATGATGATGATGATGAAATTGTACCAATCTTGAGGTTGCCTACATTATAAATTGAATGAATTATGGGTGATCAATTCATATTATGTTACCATGAAACTATTTTTCAGGATTTTTCTTTCAAGCAGTCTGATTATTGACTCAGGCTGAACAAAAAGTTCAGCCTAACTGATTCAGAATTGTGATTTGAAATTGTCCACTCATCAGCAATTTTTGAATATATATATGCAATTGCTAATGCCTGTTACTTTTTGAAATTTGGCGTATCCAATGTATAGGTTGGGAATGAGACTTTGTGTTGGTGTACAGAGCTCCACAGTGTGAAGTTGTAAGTTCGTAACCGATTTTTTTTATGACGCTGTTGAGCAACATTGACGAATGTGCTAATTTGATACCATTGATATATCTGTTCTCAGTATAGAACGATTCTACGGCATCCACGGTCTGCAGAAAATATGATCTGAAAACAAGGTACAACAGAAAATAAAACAGACAAAGTACTCCATGTGGTTCAGATGATGATTGTTCAACTGTCCAGGACGATCTTCATTTAAATTAAAATAAACCCGAATATTTTCAGCTGACACTTATCAGGCGTGATCGTCAGCAACTAGTAGATAATTGTTGTTGCTAGCAATTATCCCCGATGAGTGCCAGCCGAAAATATTGGGGTTTATTTCAATATGATTTTATTGTATGTTTGAGCTCTGTACCTTCAATAGTCTATTCAGTTTTCAATAAAGATTATTTAATTTACAAGTGATTTGTATTGAGAGACGCTGCCGGTCGGTATTAGTGTAAAAAGCCAACACACCACGTCAAGGTTCCAACCTTTGCATTGGTTTCCTTGGCGACAGAAGGAACCCCTATGGGAATAGGCAGCACTCGTCCCATAGGGAAAAAAACTGTTTGGAGAAAGGCTAATTTTTACCTACTTTAGATACCTCCTTCAATCCATCACGTAACCCTTTTGAATATTTAGAAATTTTGGCTTGCTTTTTCTGAAAGGCATAGCGAACAAAACTATGTTAAAAAATCCTACTAAAGTGCATCACGGACTTGTCCAGTAGCCTACATCCTCCACGATCTCCACACTTTCATATATCTGTAAAACTATTAAATCAACCAACTTTTGATATTAATGGTCTTGACGAATTTGTCCGAGGATACTGTTTACTGTTTGTTTTGATGCTTCCTTTCCATGGAGAATGAAAATCTGAATAGTATACCAGTGAACTTACCTGACGGATATTTTAGGCGGTATTTCTTTCTCTCCATTATCTGGAAAAATTTGCCAGCACGGCATGTAAAAACCACTTCAGGTGGATGCATAATATTTGAAATGTACTCAAGTAAGTAGTTACTGTTGCAATCCCTCTTTATGCCTGTTTATGGCATTTTAAATCATACACATGATGGCTAATCCCTAACTAAAATCTTACTTTACAAAATTGAGAGTGCAAAAAGTAAGTACTTTTGCCTCACCTTTACTGTAAGTTAACAGGTAGTGAAAAAAATAACAACCGGTAGTACATGTAAGTGGGTAAAATCTACTAGAGTAAGCCTATATCGGCTACTTAAAAAATGCAGAAGCAGGGCCTACTTTGTTACTGACCACCTCAGGAATTATTACGCATCTCAAGAGCCTAAATTAATGAATACCATATTTATGTCAAAAGTGAATATCAAACCATCTACTATTTAGACAATATTTTGCAAATGATAATTCCTTACCGGACTCATGCCGAGTGACACCAAAAGCAGAAGTAATAGGCTCCTCCTCTTACACGCACCAACTCATCGAAAACCTTTAGCAAAACCATTGCAGCACCTAATTGTGGAAAGCCAAACAACGAAGAAGCTTGGTGGCAAATGTTAGTATAATATTGGTAAAACTGGTTCAATCACGCCAACTCCACAATATCTGGAATTAAGCTCCTCTATGAATGACGAAATAGAATCTAGATTAAGCTGCTCGAATGGTGGAACTGATTTTATCAAGCAGTTGGCTGACTCACATGCAGCCCTCAGTATGGAGATCGCTCTATTATCATCCATGTTGCTGTTGGGAGTTGGATGATCATGGGATTTGGGGTGTTTTTAAGCTCCTTTATTGTGGGAAAGTTTGCAGAACATTCTGCACACGAAGCTCCTCTCCACAGTCTCCAGTTACCCAAGCCTCCGAAGAAATATATAATTTCTTCCGTCACTCCCTCCCAATCCTCCCATATCATTTCTTCATCCATACCAATCAGTCCATCAGACTATAGACATATACAAGTAACAAAATGACAGCGCCGTACTCACCTACGGGCTACTTAGTACTTACCGTACACAGTTTTGATTCGCAACAGAACATCGGTCCCTAAGCACTAGACCATGACCTATCTAAAGCGTCATAATGCATTCAATTGAAGAGAACAATGGGTCGTCACTCCATCCTACATCCTCTATAGTCACACCATCGTATATTTAACAATCCGAACTTTACAAGACACGGCGATTTAGTCGCCATCGAAATTTGAAATTTGAAATTGAGTCGTAAATTTTGCTTCGAGTCACGAGTCAATCCTAATTTCTGAAACGTCGAGTCGAGTCAAGTCAAGTCAAGTCATTTTATCAAAGTGACTCGAGTCAAGTCAAATCATACGAAAAAGGTGACTCGAGTCATCCCAACACTGGCAACAATTCATCCCCCTAATCGCTGAACCATGTCAAAACACACACATGGAGATTGGTTGTTGTCATCTGCGAGAGCCCTGAAGTCTGAACATTGAACAAGTGAACAAGCGCGACGGCGTGAGTGTACTATTTTTGTGGAATTTTCGCCATCACCAGCGATCCAGAAAATGTCGGCAGTGGTTGAAGGTCAATTTGATGATCTTGATGAGGCTGAAGAGGTTCTTCGGATGTTAGTCAAGGACGGTGAGCCTTATAATCAGCATGCTGAGAATGCTAACGACTTGCATAACCGACTTCATGGTTTCAATATCTTAAGAAAGACGACGGGAAGAAGACGAGGAACTAGGAGATAATGACGAGTATTGGAGCGATGGTGCAGGGGAATTTGATGACCTCTCACTATCTAATAAAGAAAAAATCCCCACGAGCTCAACAATACAGAGCTATCAGGTTGGTATTACAGCACTGCGAAATCCCAGTTATTGGCCGTAAGTTCAAGATAAAAACTAACTGTTAGCATCGCTGGTCAACCTGTTTCCAACGAGAAAAATAACAAATACCTACCGATTTTACGGGATACAGACGGGTCTTGGAAGAGACGAAGAACAACTACCATATGATCAGGACTGAATACAAAAAAACGCATTGCCTAATATGGAATCGGTGTCTCGTGCACACCAAAGATTCTACTGACTACACACAGGTGTGACGCCGAGAACCGTCTTGGCACACCAAAGATATTACGCTAAACGTACCGTGATTCCAACCCGGCGCATTGCTCTATCAAGTATGCCGGGCCCCAATTGTAAAACAGCATCTCGCCGGCTATCCGACAGTCGCCGAGCATGTCCGCATTCAAGTCGAAATACAAGCAATTTCTTCTAAATAAATACTATCCAGTCTTCAGGATTACCGGACCACGACCTAACATCGACCTTGCCCTCCGCCATATGCCACCTCATTTTGTCGCTTGCGTCTTATATTCTTCTCTGCATTACTTTTCATTCAGTGTGCATACCTCTTATTTACTTCGCCTAGGCTAAGGTGGGTGCCTGATCTTGAAGGCTACTCCTAGTCGTTTCGACACCATCCTATCTTCTCATTGTATTGAAATCTTGTGCATTGATTGAATAAAATTGTTTATGTTAAACTGTAGTTATATCTCCTATGAATTTTGAAAAAGCTATGTATTATAATTGAATGCCCTGTTCTATACCTGAACCTGACCAACCAATACCTTACGCCGAAAATTCTGTCTAGTCCATAGCCCATTTCCTAATCGATGGGGTGATTCCTCTGCTGTTAGTTCAAACTGTATCATGTTGCGATTTTTCTCGTGCTAATTGGATGCCTTTCTGATAATAACCAGATCAACCCTTCTTGGCCAGACAACATACTGTATGGCGATTGCTGATACGGTCGCAACTGGTAATTGCTACCAATGTGTGTCTGTCTTCCCATGTCTACACATTAGACACGGCGCAGTCGGCGCTATACAGTAGCAATAGAAATAGACAAGAATCTTGTAAGACAAACTTCTGACCACAGTCGATAAGCGCAGTCATTTCTAAAGTATTTTTACACGTCTTCAATCTGATGAAGGATTACTACTAAAAAAAATATTGCCTATCTTTAAAATAGTGTCATATGAGGCTTAATCATGAAATTCCAGCCGATGGACAAAATGCTGTCAAGATACTATGACAAAATTCATCTTGATGCCTACGAACATCCCACCATCTCGGACCATAATATTCAACATGTGCGCCGAATGGACAAACGTTTCGTTCCAACAAGGTAAGTTGTATTTTCATCTCTTACAACGAGCTATGGTACTTTGTTTGCTTTTAATTTTCCTGATTACATAGGGGAGGTTACTATTATTGAATGAATGGAAATCTTGGCTACTATGGATCAACGTAATACTGCATGTTTTTTCAAGGTCCATGTGTAATGTGTATATATCAGTATTAACTAAGTCAGTGTCCCTCCTTGATAAAGTAACATTGGCCAAAAATTGACACCTAGAACCCGAGTCAAAGATAAATCGGACAGAGCGACGATCGAGCAAGTTATGGATCCGCGGACCCGGATTATTCTTTTTAAAATGTTGAGCCGTAATGTGATTCGAGAGATCAACGGAGTCATCAGTACTGGAAAAGAGGTTCGTCTTGGCTGTTGGAATGTTGCGTATGTCACTGCCGATTTTAGACGAATACCGTGTACATTTAATAGCAACGATATGTGGTAGGAGTTGCCGAGCATTTGAGCATGCGAAAAACAACAATGCAGGCTTAAAAGGGCACTGTACTCTAATTATGATAAGGACTCAAATTATACTTAAAGGTGTGAAAACATTGGCTACTGCTGCAATAGACTAGCTGATTGGGACACACCTATACAAACAATCAGGGTTTCAGGCTCTCGAGGTCGGAAGAAAGAATCCACACTATATTTTTCGTTTATTACATTACTCTCAGCGGGTAAGGCGTATATTTACGTTAGTCGAAAAATTCGACATTTTCGACTCTCGCTACGTTAGTCTGAATCATTGTGCCCACTGACCAGTTCATCTTGTAAAAGATATTTGAAAGTTACATTTACAGTAGCCTAAATGTTTTAGACGGAATTCTGTTACAAGTGTCAGCTACTTTGACATACCCATACGACATACACTTTCAACGTATGAAATGTGTGGATACTTATTTGCAGGCCAATGTGTACCACGCCACGAATCAGCACGGCGAAGATAGAGCGTTGAAAATCTATAAGACTTCGATATTGACGTTTAAAGACCGAGACCGTTATGTTACGGGCGAATTTCGGTTCAGACGCGGCTATTGTAAAGTAAGTCGCGGAATTTTTTGTTTCCCCTGCTCCATGGACTATATGTTTTACCGAATTCAGGGTAATCCGAGGAAGATGGTGGCAACCTGGGCTGAGAAGGAGATGAGAAATCTGACGAGGTTGCATCAAGCCGGAGTACCGTGTCCGCAGCCGTTGATGCTGAGAAGTCATGTGCTCTTGATGAGCTTCATTGGGAGCGAGGGCTGGTGGGTGTGATGATATTGAACTGTCCGTTAAGGGAACTTATTTTTGCTTAAGTGTTACTGAATCTGGACAACGAAGTTGGTAAAATGAAGATCGGATGTCGTGGAGATCTTGTGTTTATAGCGAATTTCGAAGTATTATAGATTGATCGGTCATGTGTCTCTTGTTGCAATCACAACTGATGCTGGTCGGTCTGTACATCAGTGTGATGTCTGAAATGTAAACTTGATCAAAATGGAATATCGTAATCTTGGTATTCGAAATGATGTGCGTGATATGGTTTCAATGCGCTTCCCGCCCATATTTAAATAGCTATGATTCTTGACTATGTCTGACTAATGAGTTATGCCTAGGTTAATGTAAAGGTTGTGATTCTGTGTTTCAGGCCCGCTCCTCTGTTGAAAGATTCCGTACTGTCCGAATCCAAGGCGCGGGAGCTGTATCTTGAATGCATCCTGTTGCTGAGAAAGATGTTTCACTCGTGCAAGTATGAAAGTTTTGTGGATATTGAATTTCAGTATGCAGTGCACGCACCCATCTATTCACGTCTGGATCCATTACAAATTACACTTCTTCATACAGTAGGCTAGTTTTTGTTGATATCGTGACGAAATTGATTTCAGTACTTGATTGAGTGCGTCTCTTCACAATGTCCATTTGTGTCTGCCTCAAGGTGTAGGTAACTACGAGCAATCAATCGACCCTTGTTTAACAACAGGGTTTATTGCACAAAAACAGTGTTTCCGGAAATATACACAACAATTGGAGTGTTGATTGTAATATATCGAGTCAAGTTTGTTCGGGCAATGAAAATATACCCCCTCTGAACTGAGTTGTTTCATCAACGAAAAATCTAGTATCAACAAACGCGAATACTTGAACTTGCCGAGTCATTCATTCTGCTGTCACGTCATTTAGGAGATACTCAACTCGAAGCTTAATACTCGAATCACTAAGTACTCAATGTGCCAAGCCCTAATTATTAGAGTCCGATTGAATATTATCTGTTCGCCGATAGTAACACCTTTATTGGCCATCAGAGGTCAAAATATCGACAATTTTCATGACATCATAGCATGGTAGTATGGAGTCAAGGAACTGTAATCTGCTGCTGCTACACTTGGAGTATTGATATATATTGTTACACCCTACTGCTGTTCAGATGCAGCTTGCTGGTCTATTTCGTGTCAAGAACAGCAATGGCTGTAAAGCTGTTCAAGTGAATACTAAATGCCATATCTTTTGAATATCGGCCGAATGTATTGAAGATTATTGGTGAAAGTGGTATTCATAGGTTTGGTATCGACTCAAAAATCCGATATCGGCAGGGCTCTACTAATTACAATACCGTAGTAAAGTTTTTCAATTCGAGCTCCTCTATCTCTCCCAGGCTGGTTCATGCGGACTTCAGCGAATACAACATACTCTATCACAACGGCGGTCTCGTCGTCATCGATGTATCGCAATCGGTCGAGCACGACCACCCGCACGCTTTAACGTTTTTGAAAAAGGCAGGTGCCGCTCGCTCATTGCCAGCGAGCGCTTTGGCGTCATCTTTCTGTCGTTTCGCAGGACTGCGGTAACGTCAACGACTATTTCAAGAGGAAAGGCGTGGCGGTTATGAATCTGAGAGGGCTGTTCGAATTTGTGACGGACATAAATTTGAACGATGAAAATATCGAGGATTATTTGGAAAAGGTACGTGCGATTGTTTTGAGAATTTCATGCGACCCTACTGCATATCCTCTCGACGGAGGTAGTCCGTAGAAGAGTAATCGCCCGGTGTAAAATCTTGCTCGACTACAGGGGGGGCGGCGATTTTTGTCAGCTGTCAGCTTTCGTGGTTCACTGGCTAATTCGTCACAACTTTTGAACAAAAACATGTTGGCTTCCACACTCCATGTAAGTCCAAGCTTAAGATAACTTGCATCATAATTACTTTGAGCAAGCGTAACCCTTGCGCAAATTTTGTATCGTAATGTAAATGATAATAAATCCGTGTTGAATTTGTCGGATTATGCCTTGAACAGTAGACTAGGAGTCGTTAACGTGGGTGGTCCGCAACGACGTACCTTTACTTTTTCGGAGTACTCGAGTAGTGTTTTGCCTACTTGTGGTTCGTACTCGAGTGGTTATGTTTTAGACCGCTTCCACATCTACTTTTGTTTCATCAGGCAAGACTACTTACTTTTCACACGTACAATTTTGAAAGGAATAGGGTAGCTTTGGAATCAGCTTGCATTAGTTTTACTAGTAAAACTGTCATTAGAACGTGCGTGAGTCGAGAACTTGCAAGTTTTAAAGTAGCCACCTTCAATTAACCGTGGACAGTATGCACCCCTTGACCAAATCTACTTCTTAGAAATACTATTAAGTAGTGTTCAAACCTTTGATTTCAACTTCCACTTGAAGTAGTGTGAAGTGCCTTTGGAATTCTAACTTCATCTTTTGATTGTGTAAAAATTTACGGCGTTGCTTCTATTCTAGTAGCATGCTTACACGTTCGATTATCACGGCTATCCGATAGTTTGTTGCGTACTGTTCCTGACGTTGTTCTCTCCGCCAAGGCCATGGAAACGGCGACGCAGCGAGAACTGTGTGACGACAGCGACGAAGGCACGAATCCCGCGAAAACGCTGAACGTGGAAGAAGAAGTTTTCAAGAAAGTCCACATTCCGCGAACGCTTGACGAGGTGACGAACTACGAGAGAGACGTGGACATCGTCAAAGACACAGGCGACGACAGTCACGTGAGTGTTCCGTATGCCTTTTACTGGGTATTTGTTGACGCCAATCGCAAAACGGTCTTCTCATACAAACATATTGCTGTTTGTGGGAGTTTCGGAATAAATTCGCTTGCAAATGTCCCGTGCTACATAGAAATAACGTAATATTGGTGCCGTGTATGTCGCGATCAGCTCCAAAGGTGTCGTCGGAAGCGTTGCGTGTTATTATTGCATTCGCCACCACCTATATTTGTGGAATAGTGGAAATTAATAGATTTTCAGCACTCGTTCATGTCAAATCGACTGCGCGAATTTCCGACACGCCGCAGTGAATTTCAAGAAATGCAGCCGCTGAATTCGCTTTGAAATGATGTACGTCTTCCAAAGTTCTACATAAACAGTATGACGTTAATTTCAATTTTAGTTCTGTTCATCGAGACTGCAGTTGATATTTGCACAAGACAGATGACGGCTGCGCAGTAACAGAGCTAAATTTGAACTAAAACTTGGGGGGTCCGCAAAGACAAAAAGGTTGAGAACCCCTGCTGTAGGGCTTTTTTACGTGCCTGTCGAGTCAGTTCTCTTTACCGCCTAATCCGTCCCGAGATATCTTCAATAAACCGACTCTCGATATTTTCGTCACTGAACTCAAGACTCAAATTATGATTATTTCCAAATGAATCATCCTAATTTTCGAATTAAAGAAAATTGTGCTCGCAGGAAGAATTTAAGTTGGTGAAGGTTCGCGTATGTTGTAAGCTTGATAACTTAGCTAACTGCAACGTCACTCGTTAACATCAGTTAACATTTGGTTCGATTTTTAAGTAGTTGGGAGTCGGAGCCAGAGTTTTTTTTAACAAACTCTGACTCAGCTAGAATATATTTCCCCGATTACAGAGGGTGTCACATCATCAAGGGAAAATTGAACAACACTTCGACTCCACTGCCCTGCTCTCATCCCAAAACAAACCCTTATCCTGTCTTTAACACACATGCACTTACAAAGTGCTAAGCTCAACCATTCAAGTCCAGCAGTTGACGTTCTCGGGTAACGGTATTATTCGACCATTTCGACTAACAATTATTTTATCCATGAAAGTGGTAGCTTCAATAACATTTTCTTGATGTGAGAGGCTCGAAACCTTCGTTGGTTATAAATCAGTATCCGATACAAATCTGTCACGTGTTGATGGCTAAGCGTTTGTGTGGCATTATACTCTTTGCAGCCACTAAAGCATGCATACCCGCAGACGCAGTACTAGAATACTTGACTCAAACCTTAGTATTTGAGTCGGAATCAAATCACTAAATTGTGATTATCTGCTGTTGGTCTGTTGTATCTATTTGTTCGCAATTTTAACTATGAAATCTATTGGCAAGAGGCTAAGGAACTGACCATGGTCAGTTATGTGCTACCATAAAATAGCTCTCACAATGATTGTAATCCTATGCATTGAGGGAATGCTCACCCATGTGTTCGAGTTTCAGTGTCTTCGCGGCTGCATTCCATATGCAGCAATTGAATTTTGTGTTATAGATTCTGTACCGAACCGTTACCGGTATCGATACGCGGACCAAACAAACGACGCAAGAATCGGACGATGAAGGTAAACTTTTACGAGATGTATTGTTATTGTTTGATTAGCTTTTGGGAATGCTGAATAATGGGATTCCATATTAAGATGAAATGTACCTAATTAATGTAAGATATGTGCTTTGATGTCTGATGAAATCGAAGGGACATTGAAACCAAATCTGAGATCCTAGTATTCGGCTTTCAGCCCTTTGCGAGCCGTCATTCGTTCGTCTGATCTTCAGTTCTTCTGGTACTTAGTGGTAGTGCTTTGGTGACTTATGAAGATGTGTTGATGTACTGTCTTTCCTCTTGTAATTACTTTGACTAGAGGAGCGGAATGGGAAGTTGGAAATGTGTTCGTAGAAAGTTGACCATTCTGGTCGCAGAAAGTAGGCACGTGACTTGTGTTTCTGTCAACTGTGCGCAGCTTCACGCATCGCAAATTAATTCTGTGTGAAAATTTACCACGAAGCCATAGAAGGTATCCGCGAAGTGGTCTCCTGCGAAATTTCCGCACCGAAAAGTAATTGATTCGTTCTTAGAATCTGGTGGGGGATCAGTGGTCCGATTCGGGGCGATTTTAGCGTTGGATATTGGGTGAAACTGATTGCGTACACGGTTTCGGGATGTGCCGTGTTGCAAGGGGTGATCAGAGTAGTCGGCGTTAGTAGAAGTGGAAATATCGCCACAAATTTACGACGGAAGTTACAAAATAAAGGTGTGAATAGTACTTGAGTAGCTAAACAGTCTATGAGAGACGGCTACATTCGGTATTTTGGGGTGCATCTTCGTGAATCTCGTAAAATAATGACTAGGTAAAGTAATGACTAGGGCAAGTTTTTGCAACTTTTGCAACTTTTTTTTACAGCTTCCGGCAGCTTCCTAAATACTTGTAATATATGTAGAATTCTGTTTTAAGCCCGTTGAAGGAATCTTATAGTGCAACTTTTGTCCATTTTTTCATGCAAATTTTTGCAACATTTTCGATTTTTCATGAAAGTATTCTCGATTTTGGTGAAATACATGGCCAAATTCGGCTGAAACACCGTAAATCAGCACCGAAATAACGCTTTTACGGGTATTTCGGGAGCTGAGCCGGAAAATTGCGTTTTTTGTTTTTTAGTCAACCGAGCAAAATGTGGTCAAAATGCAACTTCTGCAACTTTTGTTAAAATTTAAAAAAATAAATGCTACTTTCTCAGGATTTTAATGCAACAAAAACTTACTTTGCTAATGACCCTGTAAATAGGTGCAATTTTCGAAAATGTATTGTTGCCGTGACGCTGGCTAGCTGTTATGACAGTTTCATTCATCAACGTCATGCATATCTACATGAATCAACATTACTACTTTCAGCTGTACAAAAACCACATCATAGAACTTGGGTATTCGTGACTAAAAAAGAAGTTGAGCATGAGTGTGAATCATCTATAGACAACACTTACTTGAGTGCTCAGAAACTCATTTACTGACCAGTGACGACGTTTTTGATGTCTGCGTCGGCGAGCAACTAAACCACGATGCATTTCTCAGACGACACGGACACCGTTTCGGAAAATTCCGACCGGGTCGCCGCGAATTCCGACGCTCGAAACGTGACCGTATGCTTGCGGAACATGACTAAGGAGGAGAGGAAAACTCACAAGTCCAAGGTGAAGGAAGAAAATCGCGAGAAGAGGTCGAAAAAGGTGCCGAAAGCGGTGAAGAAAAGGAAGGACAAATTGGCTAAATTGCGGCGTGGCAAGGCCTGAACGTGTCATCGCTGCCTGGCCGAGAGTGGTGAGCTTTCGGTGGGAGCTGCCGGGCGAAGATGTACGGCATATTTGAGAGAGCGATGATTCTGTTGTCTACCATATGGTAGTTCAGTGGTCGGGAACCTTATTCGACCATAGAGCCATACTGGCTCAATATTTTCAATCGTAACTATCAAAGAGCCATACATGTCAATCAACTGTTACGTCGCAATGGAATATCCGTGACGCATTGGTAGCACTAATATATGGGATTCTTTGTGTGCGACTTATTTTTCTGCCCGCGTGGGTAGGTGGAGCCAAACATGGTCACTGCACAGTACATATACGATTATACATACCCACCGTGTGAAACGTCTGTGACGTGGGGTTAGGGGGAGGCCAGTGAAGCAGTACCTCAGATTTCGTCAGGGATGAGTGGAGGAAAATTGAGAACCCTTCGATGGTTATTGGTGTCTTCTATCTCTTCATTAATGTATAGATTTTGAATATAATATTTTCAAAATCACAATTCTTCCATTTATAAGGCTCAGATGAGGTACAGACGGGTCAAGCCGCGCCTGTGACAACGCAACTCATCGTAAGTAACTTCATATTCGTTTATTTATGAATGCTGATATTAATCAAATGTAATTGTCGCGCTGATTCTGAAAATCTAAGTATTTATCGACTTCTAAAATATTCGGCGTAACGTTGCGTTACACACCTACATTTTCATGGAGGTGCCAGAAAGCTGCTGACCAATCAAGATAATGGATAGCTATATTAGGCTTACCATATTTTGGAAATCCAAATAGAGGACACTTTTTCATTAATTTGAGACTTGCAAAACCGGCCCGCTCAGAACTCAAGATAACGTTTTTCTTGGTGGATGACTAAAAAAAAAAAAAGGGTCGCCTTTCCGCTCATAGCTCAAAATACCGCTTTTCTCTACACATTGCTAGGCGGATGACTAAAAAAAATGGTCATCTTTTCGCTCAGATCTAAATTCACCGTTTTTGACTCCGAAATACCCGCCGGAGCGTCACTTCTGTGCTAATTTACGGCATATCACTCACAATTTCCTCTAAATCTGACCTAACTTTTCAAAAAAGAGGACAAAAGCGCGTCCTCCGAGGACTCTTTCAAAAAAGTCAAAAAAGAGGACAAATCCTCTTAAAAGAGGACGTATGGTAACCCTAAGCTATATGGCGTTATTTTTAATTTGTAATAGTGATTGTCACTTCCATGACATTTCATTTCTCAGTGTGGAAAACGGCATTGTAGCACAACTGTCGCCATATCTGCTATTCTTTTTCGTCAATCAAGGTATCGTGCAATCCAAGATTCCTAGGCGCGCGATGTTGAGTAGATCGAATTTGCGAGTGGTGTTGGTCGCCAATGCGACAGCAACTTAAATTTGGGGTTTTTGAAAAGAGGGCGGTACGAGCCCCTAACCCTGGACACCCCACTACCTTAACCTCTCAAAGACATGTTTATGGTGACACGAGAATAATGAACATTTGCCAGCAAGTTGCTGCAATGTTGATAAATTAAGTGCAAAATTAAAATTTCTCAAAGAGCCATATCTTATACCCAAAAGAGCCATATATGGCTCGCGAACCGTAAATTCCAAACCACTGTGGTAGTTGGACGACGTGAACGCGCGTGTGTCGTAGTCTACTTGCACTTCTGGTACCGAGGAAAAGACATTATTCGGAGTCGAATCACTGAGGTACTCGACTTTGCCCAGCCATGTTTACGGTCAACTCTCGAGATTTGCGTTGTTCATTGTACCGGTTGCAGCCTACTCCAAAGAAGGTGATTCTAATTATTCGACGTATGTTTCTTTCGGGCGCCCTTTACTAACATGTTGCCTGCTTCATTTCTGTGCCCACTGCGCCCTGTCAAATGCCCGGTCCCACGAAATAAATCGATGTTGCTTGCAGTCTCTGAACATATTACTGTATAACAGGCTAATGGTCTTGTATTCAAGACGACTACTTGAATTTAAATTATGAGATTGACTCAACTCGTTCATCGAATGTAGATTGTTGTGGCGGTAATATTGTGCAGACTATAAACTGCATACAATAAGACCGTTGTTAAAAAAATCGAAATTTCACGGACGTAGTGATTAAATTATTAGATTACCTAAAAAAATTCCAATCGGTAGCAGAAAGCAGTTCAATTCAAACTCTGAATGCGTATTTTCATAGATAATATTTGCGGTGGCAAATTTCCCTGCTTCGCCATCACAAAAAATTACATGCCTGAAGGGAGATACATTTCTTCACGAGTTTTCATCTAGAGAAATTCTGTGACAGAGCTTGAATAACGGCATTGCTTTTGATAGAAAATTACGCCCAATTTTGGTGTAAATTAGGTACAGTTAACTTCATTGAAGTAACCACTTTGAAATAATTAGGGTGGTATAATTCGCAAGTGAATACATTCCACGTTGAGTTCGCCGACCACGAAGAGGAAATAATCTGACTAGCAGGTGAAATACATGGGAATGTGTTCCCCAAGTGATCGTTAATAATATATGGAAGTATATTTTGCCCCGCCAATGCATTGAATATTACACTTAAGATTAAATAACAGCGAAGCCTGTGTAACAGTTACTTTATCTTATGTGACTGTTTTCTTCGCAATGCATTATGGTACTATCATTTCAGTAATTATGTGCGGGAGTGTCTATATTCCTGTCCAGCAAGCGACAAAACCGCGTTAGTAGTGGTGAGTAAGATATGTGGTATTGTAGGAGTTAAACTGTTATGAAGTCGAAAACGTACGTCTCTTTTTCACATTATCATTGTCTTTCACGGATACCACATGTATCTATATAGAGCATAAATTCTCAAAGAGCATATAACTATCACAGATTCGATTGCCCGATGGCTCCTTCATCCGTGTAGGCGGCATTTTTCGTACCTACTGGTTCCGTTACAACTACTTCGGTTGCTCCTTGGTTCCCATTGGCGGTAGATTTGCGACGGAGCTTTGCACCGAGGCCCATCACAGGACGACACAGTTTGTCGCACCACGAATCGTACGGGTCCAGCGAATGCATTGGTTTGGGTAGGAAATCCCACGTTTTCAATTTTTCGGGAAGGACGCGCGGTCTCTTGGATTGTAAGCAACTTACTACAACCACGGGAATGAAGATCAAAGCTAGGACAATCAGTACGCTCCACAATGCCCACTCATGTGCGAGGGACAGCCCCAATAAGATCGCCGGAATAACGAAAAACACGACGACCAAGTATACAAGCGCGAACCACCTGTGCTTCGCGGTTTTGTTGCCCAGCGCCTTCGCGGCGTTGATTGGAACGGACCGCACCAGCGGAATTGGATACCAAATTATTATCCCACTGATGTTGAAGAATAAATGACAAATTGCAAGCGTCAGGGCTTGCTGCACTTTCCCAGAAGACGCAAAAGCCGCTAAGAGTCCCGTGGTGGTCGTCCCTATGTTAGCTCCGAGAGTTAATGGAAACATGCGGTTCAAACTGATGACGCCGATACCGACGAGTGGGGTTATGCTCGATGTAAACACGGAACTGCTTTGAACGATGATGGTTAATCCTGCTCCAACGATAATCGACAGATATCCTGCAAGTCAACGAAAATCATCGTTATATAGATGTAGCCTAATCACACATATTTGACCAAGACAAAGCTAATATCTTATTTGCTTATCTTATTCTCCAATCATATTCCAGGGGCACAGAGTCTTTGCGCAAATGAATGTTTATACTGGATTAACAAATGGTCGACGGCAGTTGTAAAATGAAAAACTTTATTATTAAACCAGCCGATGTTCTATAAGTTTACGTCAATCCGTCCTATACTACTGTGAGTATCTGGAGGAGTATATGGTTGATTTATGTGTGTGTATTTGACAGAGATGTTGAGCATGCATTTGGAGTTGAATTTGAATCTCAAATCCTGTTCCGGATTTTGATTTCAAAATATGAAATCCGTTAATTTCTGGTATTCGGGGATTTTATTTACTGTAAAATTGTACAATCCACATGGCTGAGAAGTTGTGGAGCAATTATTGATAATGCCAAACTCGAAGATAGTTGTATACATCAACGAACGGTTATTACAGCTCGCCTATAACCACGATGAGTGAGCACAATAATAAGATTTGTATATCATAATGTAAACAACGGAGATAGGCTAAATTGTGACGCAACAACGTCGATTTCCGCAGAACATGAAAACTGAAGAGGCACTGACCCGTAACCCATCCGAATGGTTTCTTGAATTTTGCGTTAATGACTTTCTTGATGATCCTTGCAAGATTTCCTTTTAGTAGAGACGTCAAGAGCTTGACCATACCCGTCAAACACACACACATCGCTATCAGAGAGACAATGAGCAAGATTGCTCCAACTCCTCCGTCTGATAGCCCAGTATTGGCGAAAAGGAAGTCCTCGGTCTGACCTAGATTGTTCAACAACAAATTAGTATTTATCAATACGTAGTCGTATACACCCGCATTAACTTCAATATTGCAGATACACAATTCAGATGGACGAGAGATAAAGATCATGCTGTGTCCAGAGCTGTGGACCATATCAGCTAATTGATCCTAGCACCTAGAGTACTTTATTGTGAATTCCAAACATGCAAGTCCGAGGACTCTGAATTCGAGGAAACATGAAGATTTCAGTCGTATATTGGAGGGTGATGTTTTAATATGCGAGCAACCTCTGGCAGAGCAGAAAATATCGGATTCGTAGTTGCCCAAAATTGCTGTTTCGGCTGCTACAAGTCTAAAGGGTATCACTCAATATTCTTCACATTACTTCCACTATAGGAAACTATGCTTCCACCGCCCTAGTTTTCACGATGCGCAGAATCACTTATCCGAACGTCTGATGATGGATCAGTGGGACGAGCAACGACAGTTTGGAAAACTGACATATTAGCACGTAACTAAATATCTGCATATGACTGCGTATATTCTTGTTTGCCAAGTTTACGACTATGCAATTACATATTCATCCCACGAGAATATGGTACTAGATTGGATGTAAAATGCGGACGCGTATTCATTTCACATCTATTTATATATTGGTGTTTATAAATGGCCATTTAACTTTGGCTTTGACTAAATTGTAATTTTTACTGGAAATGATACATTTTCCTGCCAGCAAATATCCAAATACACGCAAATTATAAATTTGACGTCAATGCTCCGGAAATTGTTGTACTGGCATCGCATCATGGTCACAGAGAGCTTCACCAACATAATTTTTGAATACAGCTTAACTGCGTACTGGCATGAAATTCTATTAACATTCTTTCATGTAACGGTATTATGACGTAATCGTAATGTATCAGCCTTTTGAGCTACACATGCCCGTATTTTGCCTATGTTAGCGCATTTTCGTAGCATCTAACAGCGAATATAATTGCAATGACCTGTCGGCACTACGCAGCTCTTTCGTTATTACTGCTCGTCGAGGTAAAGAGCCAGCCTCAAACACAGCACTCGACCAAGATTGAGTCGACTCAGGTTCAAGTCTATATGCAAGGCCATGTTTGGTTGAACGAAACGCACACAGTGATGATGAATTTCTACCACGTGCAAGAAACATTATTTTTCCGACTTGCTTCATTTGGCGTTCATTTTTGTAGCAATGAGGCGGGCAAGAAAGAGGTTTCCACGGAACCTTTGTACTTCATGTTCTGGATGCTCTGGTGCACGGGCGGCCAACCTTTTCGGCCAAAGGGCCACATGAGATTTGCGAACCCTAGCGCGGGCCACTTGAATGTTGATGATCTTTTTTTAGTCGCCCGATAGGAGCGAACCGGATTAGGTAACGATGAAAACAAGACTTATATTACTACGATTCAGAATCGATAACAATTATGCATGCAAAGCGAGTGTGCTGTGGATAGTGCACTCACGACCTAACTGCGCTAAGTGCGAAAATTTTTCAAAGTTAATTAATGAGTTCGGCCAATACTAATTTCACTTGCATATGTCGCATCTGTATACCGCTGGAGTCACTTGGCAAGGACAGGATTATTCGGCGCTTGGACATATAAATATCGAAGATTTCGGCGAATTTGCGTCTATCAATTTGTGCAAAGGTTTCCATTTGTGCAAAGGTTTCATCGCCGACCATCTTTCTGCGAGTGCAGACGCGAAGTCGGATGTTGGACGACACGTTCTCTCATAATTGCGAATATAGTCAGACTAAATTCAGTAAACTGGGCGTATTTTTAATTTCCAGAAGGTGGTATCAAAAGCAACAAAATGAGTGACAACAAATCGCGCGTAGTGCTAAGAAAAATATCAAGTCGAATGAATCTGCAACGAAATATTCTACTTTATGGTCATATACGAAGTTCTATACGAAAATTGTGGCTGGTCCCTGGCATATACGCCAATGCGTCGGAAATGATATTTTTGTCATTAATATCCCAAATGTTGCGGTCAGGCGATTAAAATTTTTGGTTGGCCTTGCAAGTTCACAATAGACTACCTGGGTAATTTATTATTGGATATTTTGTCTAATTTCGAGAATTATCTCGCGGGCCACTCTTTATATTCTCGCGAGCGACATTTGGCCCGTTGGCCACGGGTTGGCCGCCCCTGCTCTGCAGCAATCGAGGTTTCAAAGCTTCCGCGGTGGGAAGAAAGTTTCGAGATAATACTCATTGATAAATATAATTCCTAGTTAACTAGAAGTGTATAGTGTCGGTACTCGAAAGAACATCTAGCATTACTTGACTCGAATCACTATAATTATGCTGGATTCGGATTCGAGTAATCTATTCGTTGTGCCCAAACTTGGTAATGAGTAACTGTATTCGGGCCTATAACCAGACAACCTTAGAATAGTGAATAGTCGTTTACGTACATAGTGCTTTGTCCACTGTGATATTTCGCAGCTCCCATTGCGATGTGATATCTGATTCGTTGTAATCTTGGGCCGAAACTTCAGTTCCATTGAAGTAATGGACGGTGAGGTTCCTCGTTTCTGTGTAGGCTGACCGCTTACACCACGTCTGTAAAGTATAAATCATGACAATACTTGAAAATTGCGGTGGCGGTTCAGCAAACATTTTCTTGTCCGGTAGCGCTGATAGCTATATATCTAGGGCTGAGCAAAATGATTCGTGTACTCGGAATCTGAATCGAGTATTAATTAAAATAATTCGAGTCGAGTAGTAAAAATGACGATTTTATCGAGTACTGAAATTATACGCTACTCGCCACTGAAAGTTAATTTACCAACGATAATTATAGTTTCGGCACTCTTTTGCACTGTGGAAGACTTGAAACCTTGATCAGCCGTAACACAGCATATGAAACAGAAAATACTAAGCCACGAAGGTTACTGGAAATAACATACTTCTGAAGTCATGATCAACTCACAACATTGTCACAAAGTGCAATGAATTCGGTATAGTATCATCAATGTGATGGAGAACATGCTTCATATTCTTTGTGGACGCGTAAAAAGTACATTTTTGAACTTTGACTTCTCGCATACTGTTATTACGTCATAATGAGTGACACTCGAATGCTCGACTCGAATAATATACGTGATTCAGAATCCAATAACTCAGGTAGGCCTACTCGATTTTGCCCAGCTCTACCTATATCTATAGCTTTGGTTATTTATTCTCCCAAGCCCCTGACAATAAAGAGCCACGATTTAGATTTTTATTTATCACACCCAGCGAAATTACCGAGCGCAAAGGGCAACTTTGGATTTGCCGTGCAGTTATGATGCGACATTGGCATCTGTATCTGAATTCTAATTTATTAGTCTAAGCATTGCATCCAATGCATCGACCGTTCTGGTCTTGTCGATTTTGATGGTGTTCCGCACTGAGATAAGTCTTGAAACTCTGTATAGTAAGTGGTTTAGGACGAGGAGTAGGCTATGTGTCGGTGTTGGTCTGTAGTCAGTGGTGGCTTTAGTTAACTGGTTCACTTATTTTACAATTTGACAGTGTATGATAACAGAAGGCTTAGGAGCTAGAGCAATTCAACATTCCGGCCTGCTGCTTCAAAGCCGTGTTAGAGTGAGTTTATACGCAACAAGTAATACTGTTCCATCTGGCGCACTAATATTAAGTTGGAAACAATAGATGCGAAAGGAGGGTCTGGGAGCGGAGCCCCCATAAGCTCCGATTGCATACTTATAGGGGGTCCTCCGGAAGTCTCGCCCAGAGCCTCAAATTGTAGGGCCACCACTATCTGTAGTGATTTTAAACATGTTCAGCACCGAGATAAGTCTGCTAAGACTGTGTGCTATTTCACGGCTGGCAGTCACTGATCAGGTTGGTAATTTCGTTGCCTAAGTCGACTACGTATAGTTGTGTGCTGTTTCATTTCCGACTTATGGAATTGTGTCACTATATCAATCGTTATTCCAAGTCCGCCGTCGGTCCACTGACTTACCGTGACCATACTGCTGCTTTCGTCGTCTTTTTCTTTGACGATATTCGTAATAACAGTCTTATTCACAGATATGATTTTGCTCGTCAACGGTTTGGTTATCACCTGCAAAGCGAAGCAGACGCGTGAGATGCTTTTCGTCACTGCAAAGATTTCCGAACATTTTAAATTTACCACAATCTTAATCGAGTCAAATATCCAGTGAATATATGGTCGGTATGACATGTGATAGAATTTGCAGAAATCTAGCGTTATTGCGGAGAAAATCGCTCCATCTTAGGAAATGTATAATTGACTACGTCAAGTGTTGGCTGAGGTTCACGCGTATGACGTATGCAAATATTCCGCCATTGAACTAAATATGTCCTGTCCACTTAGTGCTAAAGATCGCGAATATATTCTCAGGACACGGGCGTGTTTTAGTTTTCATTCCTGCACATCGCGTCACCGCTTGGAAGCTGTTTAACTGCATGCGTATTGTCGATTGATTCATATTATGAGCTCAGTATTACAACAAATATACTGCAGGTCTATTATTCATGGTTGTCAAAGTATCATCTATTCCCAGTAATTACCTTCAGCATATCCGGTAGTTTTTTATTTTTGTCAACACTTCCGAAATCGCCAACAATAGCGGTCGATAGACGTTCAAGGTAACGTGTGATCAACTCAATCGGTAGAAGGATAACTACACTCAGCAGATTAAAGATGTCATGGACGGTCGCCCCGGCAAACGCCCTGATAATACGATAAAAGCAAGACTGTACCAAGGTTTACACTTTACAATTACAGTATCCGACAACTTACTTCCTGAACTCCTCTCTCTTCGCCGATTGTCCAAGTGATACGATGGTATTGGTGACAGAGGTTCCAATGTTGGCACCCATAATCAGGGGTATGCCACTTCGTACCGAAATAACTGCAAATGACAGAATACGGATGGTGTTTATCCTTTCAATCATACAGATAGCAAACGCGTTGTCCGCTCAGGTTAGACGAAATTTTGGCAACTTGGTCCTTTCGGGTGAATATATATATTATATACCGACTTGTTGATGCATACATTTGTAACCTTCCGTTTTCAACTGCCGTATACTCGAAGTAACAACGGTCGCAGTGGTTCCCATAGATTTTCAACTTATGGCACATTAGAATAATTACAAAAGGCTCGCGGCACACTTACAAGACAAGACAAGTTGATTGAAAAATTCACTTTCACGCGTTAATGCCATGGATGTTTGAAAACGCTTAAGATCTTGTAATTATATCTACTAGGGATGGTGTGAACGTGAGGTTCACGTTCGCGTTCTGTGTGTGAACCTCGGAAATTTAGCGGTTCACGTTCACAAACGAACCTTGGTAGGTTCTGCACTGTGAACCTTTTTTCATATATTACAATTTGCACTTCATTGTAACGTCTTTTGTTGAAATTTATTGTATTTCAACTGCGTGCCACTCTATGCGTGGCGCTGGCAGCGTAGAAAAATCAACACTAAACGAACATGCACCTTCGCAATCATAAACATTTTACTTGCTTTGTTACAAAAGTTTGCTCTAAATATCCAGCTTTCCGTTGGTTTATATTTAGTGACTCTCTGCTGTGAGCTTCACCCGCAATCACACAATATCAAGAGCTAAATACACTACATATAGGTAGTCGGCGAATGATGCTTATTCAACCAATCAATGAAATTGATATCGTTGCCTGATGTAAAAAATCTAGCAGGCGTACGGGGTCAATCTTGATTTCATATGTTTCTTGTATCATGAAAACCAAATCCGTGCGATTGGAGCGTTGGCTACCGCTGTGTAACTTGTTAAAGGGGTAATATCGGTAGCAAGTACAGAAACCCGTTTTACACTCTGCTCAATATTAGCGTAGCAATTATACTCAGACGCCGAATACATTGTCCGGTCTGGCCTATACTGTTAAGGCGTAGGACCTTGCAAGTCCTCGTTGAAATTGTTGGCAAAGGACGGAAGATATTGATTTGTGGGATTATTATATCATTTGATTGCCCCAGTTGATACACTCGGCGACGTTTAAAATGTCACTATGTACTTCAGCATTGTGGCATATGTGGCCCGAGTCGTCGCTAGGTATCGTGTACACTGTACATTTATATATCCTATCACTTCACTGAAATGTGGGGTTTGAATTAGCAATATGACGTCACATGACGTCATGAGGTTCACGTTCGCGTTCACACAGAACCTTTCAAAAAGGTTCGCGTTCACACGAACCTGAACCTTTCAGAGGTTCACACCATCCCTAATATCTACCATATACTTACGTCCGGCAGCGGTCATTGTAACAAAAATGGAAGTGGAGGTTGATGAACTTTGGACAAGCACCGTTACCAGGATTCCAATGATGAGCCCAGTGATGGGATTCGACATTAAATCGTTTTGAGCGAAGATGTCACCGGCAGCCTTTCCAGCTGTTAAAAAAGTTTAGGCTTAGGCCTGTTTCATTTGGCGTTTATAGAAGAGTGAAATGCCGCAATTCATTCACAGAGTCCTTCCCGTAGTTGTTATAGGTCTGTTCTTATTATTTTATGTAATGCATGATGTTCTTACCTAATACTTGAAATGCTGAACCCATGAGACCGAGCGAGCAAATGAAGAGGTAAAGAAATGCAATCACAAATAGGAACTTGGCAATGCCTATCAGGACTGTTTTCACCTTTTCCTTGTCTGTTTTTTCATTCCACGGATCGGTATCAACTGAATAAACAGTATACGTAGTAATTGCAAAGTCTATATATATCATTACGTAGGTTATATACAACGCGACTGCACCGCGAATTAATAATTCCGCAGACAGGTGCATCTAGCAAGAGGATCCTCCGAATTCGACAGAATTGATAAAATACAGACTTGCGTCAATCGCAAGCCCGACATGTGGCAATCACAGCATAAGACGCATGCAATGAATTGCAAAAAGTTAATTCGAAACAATAACTTCATATTGTTAATTTATTCGCTAAAAGCTTTTCGACTGACCCTCATCAGTAGCGAAACGTCAGTGATAGGGTGAATCAAATTCGAAATGTAAGAACTATTTTGTCTGTATGACGTAACAATAACAAAAACAAACAACCAGTAGACGGGCAAGATACGGTAGTAACGGTACAAAACAAACGTTAACGAGTACATATTCGGTTATAAATAACCGAAAACACAACACATAACATTAATGAAATATTCCAAGAGTGTAGAGGCGTTCCTTCTGGCGGCAGAGAATCGGCTTTCGTAGCTTTATGATCGTAGATTCCAGGACAGGTGAGTTTGTTCTATGGTGGTAACTGCATTCGTGACTCGTTCACATTTGCTGATACCATTCGTAATGTTGATCTCGATGAGTCCGAAATGTCTATGTGTTCGTTTGATATAATAGTTTATTCACGAACGTGCCAGTTCAAGAGACTAGAGATTTGTGCCAATGAACTCTATGGTGGAGTCCTTCCATCTCCTCCATTCTCAAGGTCTTCTTTTGTTAAATTAATGCGATTGATCACTTGTGATGTCGAATTTAGTTTTAATAACACCATATATACACAGATTGATGGTGTTGCAATGGGATCGCCTCTCGGTCCCATTCTGGCTAACATTTTTGTGGGGTATTACGAAAAACGGTTATTCGAAGATATTGATCGACCATTAATGTATCAAAGATATGTTGATGACACCTTCGCCATATTTGAGAATGAATCCCAGCGTGATTTGTTTCTGAGCAAATTGAATGGTCTTCACCCGTCACTGAAATTCACCATGGAAAAAGAGGTTAATAATTCATTAGCATTCCTTGATGTTGTAGTTGAAAAGACGGGTGCTAATTTTGTTACATCAGTTTACCGTAAGCCTACATTCAGTGAGCAATACATTTCGTGGGATTCTTTCTGTCCAGTAAAACGTAAAGTAAATTTGATAAGAACTCTGGTGCACAGGGCTCTGATGATTTGTAGTAAAGTCAAACTTGATTCTGAATTGGAGAACATTCGGTCAATCTTTCAGTCAAATGGTTATCCTGATCATATTATTAAAATGACCATGGATCGTAAACTCAAAGATTTCAGAAAACTTAAACCGTTTGGACCTAGAAAATGCCCTGTTTATTTGCATCTTCCTTGGATTGGGAAAGTGTCCAACAGGTTTGAAAAACAAATTAAATCGTCAGTGAGGCATTGTTTTTCACAAGTAGAACCTCAGATAATCTTCATGACGAAATCTCTGATGCCTGCAACACAAGAGGATGTGCTACCTGCGACAAATCAAAGCAACATTATATATGAATACACGTGCCGATGTGACAGTCGGTATGTAGGTCGCACGTCTCAGCGCTTGCAGCAAAGAACTCGCCAGCATGTCCCACGGCAAATTAGAATAACTAATGTTTCTCCTACTCCTTCATCGCAGTCTGTTGACACAATGCGTGATTATGATCAAGTTACTGCTTGTAATTCGGCTATTGTACAGCATCTCTTATCCCATCCAGAATGTGCTGACCATTACAATGACAGTCAATTTTCTATACTTGCTCGTGGCCGTTCTCTTTTTTATTTAAAGGTCCTGGAATCTACGATCATAAAGCTACGAAAGCTGATTCTCTGTCGATAGAAGGAACGCCTCTACACTCTTGGAATATTTCATTAATGTTATGTGTTGTGTTTTCGGTTATTTATAACCGAATATGTACTCGTTAACGTTTGTTTTGTACCGTTACTACCGTATCTTGCCCGTCTACTAGTTGTTTGTTTTTGTTATGATTACGTCATACAGACAAAATAGTTCTTACATTTCGAATTTGATTCACCCTATCAATGACGTTTCGCTACTGATGAGGGTCAGTCGAAAAGCTTTTAGCGAATAAATTAACAATATGAAGTTATTGTTTCGCGTTATTTTGAAGTTCTGTACCACAAATCACTTGTTTAAAAAGTTAATTGAAGATCTGTGACTGCTATTCTTCACGGTGACGGTAGGATTATCCGGAATTCGCCACGGCGCCTACACTAGCACATGGGATATGAGCAGGCCTGTTTATTTTTGGATATTGGGTTTTATTTTTGGAGATTCTCCAAAAATAAGATTTGAAAACATCCAAAAATAAGATTTTTTTGGATGATGTTTTTCAGTGAAATAAACAAGTCAGAGCGATGTAAACGACCAGAAAACTCATAAAAACACACAAAACAGCATCTATGTGAGGGAAGGGGTCACCGAAACGCTAAAACTACTTCCATTCAATCCAATTCACGTTTCTGCTGACATTGCCTGCCTGCCTGCCCGCCCCTCCACCTTTGTACTCCTATAAGTTTCACAGTGCGACACGTAGAGAAGACGGGAATG
This sequence comes from Botryllus schlosseri, assembly GCF_051294905.1. Lineage (NCBI taxonomy): Eukaryota > Metazoa > Chordata > Ascidiacea > Stolidobranchia > Styelidae > Botryllus > Botryllus schlosseri. Next base: position 15,890,585 of record NC_137245.1, on the reverse strand, counting down.
CAGCTTGAGTGAGGCAAAGGGAACGGCGAAATCATATACAGCCACCTCTGTCACAATCACTTCGTCCACACGATGACGGGACTCATCTGCTGATGCTTCAGACGACAACACAACTTGATCCAGAGTAGATGGAAAGCGTGCGCCCCAAGTTTGTTGACGCTCGTTTATTGTCAATGAAGAGGGTGGCCTCTTGGTTGACTGGAAACCGTACCAAACTCCTTGATGTTATGGACGAAAACAGTACGGCGTGTGCAATTTCGCTGCTGTGGTGGATCCATCTGATCGTTCTCGATCGCATGGTCACGCTCGCACATAGCTGAGCACCACCGTCACGAAGCTTCATAGTCTTGACGTTCTGATCATGGAGCAGCAGGAGCTCATACACCTGGTCGAACGCCTATGTCCAGGTGAGGACTGGGACGAGGACCGCCACAAGGAAGGTTTTCTGGTCAGATGGTGTTGGGCTGTCAAGTTCAATGAGGCACGCAACTTCGCGGAGTATCAGAGGTTTCAAGCTCATTACTGACGAGCGCTTTTCAGGAGCAAAGGAATATTGGAAAGTTTGAAGAGTTAGACATTCCTCCATTTTTGGACCCCTAACCTCGATGTTTCCCACAATTGCGATGTTCGAGACCGATATCTCGAAAATCAAGGGGGGGGGGCGTCTCGCAGTGATTAATATTCTTTAGAAGGCATCCTCCAGGCCAAAGACTAAATTTGTGAAAAATGTATTGGAAAGTTAGATCAAGATCACTGATGATATCTATGTGTTGCAGGACTTGAATACATGATAATAACATACTTTTGGTGGATTTTTTCAGTAGTAATGGGGCTCAAAACACCTTCAATTCTTATTTTTGGAGATCCTCCAAAAATAAAATTTGAAAACATCCAAAAATAAGCTATTTTTGTTATTTTTGGAGAAATCCAAAAATAAACAGGCCTGGATATGAGTACTGTATCTCCATAAGGATTGGTGTATTTGACTCATTTTCACTCGTGCGAATGGGTGCGAAAGCACAATTTGGCCCCCGAAAGTGTCGTTTACCTGATTTAAACCCTATGCAAGGGTGTATAAGTCCGAAAAATACACCTATCTTTCACTCATAGATTTACAGTGTTGGATGTCATATGATATTTTCTGGATCTGTGCCTGTTGCGTGCATGCGATAGTCGGTAAATATGGCGTATTGATATAGTCAGCGTCTCGAAAATCGCTAGCATGTTGTCGACATTGTCAATTAAGGACGTTGCAAAACAATTCTCTTTTTCGCTGCTGAAATTCATTGCCCGCTAAAGACATTTCTATCCAAACAACGCCCATTACAGAAGCATAAGATAAAATCTTCATCGAATTTTCGGTAAGCAAATTAGTAAGTATTTGGTGAACCTCGAGCTGATCGAAGATGACGCACGTAGCTCAGGGCTGTGGTGGTATATTTCCAAATCATTAGCTAGCTGGATTGCTGGAGTCATATTAATTTTGCAGCGACGTTCGGCCGAGACAAGCCCAGTGACGCGACAATAGCAAATTACCGACATGGCGACGGCCGAGCGTAGCCAAAGATGCGAGAGGCTTCTGTGCCCCAATATTGGCCTTGTACATGTACAATGATATGTTTGTTGTCTGTATTCACTACGCCACAATGGATCAGTCACGTGACGTTGTTTAAAAAAGTCGCCTTTCACCGAATTTTCAAATGGCACTTTAGCACACCCACATTTCCACCCTGGATACACGTAGCATACTATAATATATACTTACAATCCATATCATCGGTCAATGCATACGGATCATGCTTTTTCGGCGCAGCAGGTCTGGTGATTGCGTCGTTTTCATAGTTGTGTACGTCCGCATCTGAATACGTATATGGTATATCATACATTCTTTAACTTAATTTAATTTAATTTGTTCATCCCTTATAGGTTTACTTTCATCTGTTCAGAACATCAGAAGATTATAACACTACGGAAAGTCAGGAAAGAATCCAAATGTCATAGTGAATTCCACCAATTACACCCCATGTCGGCCTACGATGGCAATAGAATACAATAGAATTATAAAGAGGCTTGGTAACTGCACACGAAAATACAGAAATTTTCATATATAGTTGGCAACATATTGAATAGCTAATATCACCTGCCTGTATTTTGGTTTGACTGTGGACAACGGACATGTACCACGACTATGTGACATCTAGACCCATACAGGGAGAATATATACATTACAATTTAACCTCTACACGTGTGTGTGTAGCTGTAGAGCTCCGTGACCGGAGCATAAATCAAGCAGCTTCACACTGTCGAGCGTCAAACTAGGTAACAGGTAACTAGGTAACTATTCCAATTACTTACCGAAAGCAGGATTGCCTTTTCCCTCCATGATGATGCTACAATGAGTTTCCGGATGAGTCAATTTAGAGAGGATCTTACAATTTGAATAAGCATACAGATATGGCTGTCAGAATAATGGATACATCATAAAGTGCATACGATTCGATACGATACGATACGACTCGATTCGCATCCACGACTAGACTATACGCCAAATATATCGCCTTTCAGCAATCAAGTCATCAAATTGACATATTTCGCACCCTAACACAACCTCCGCTTGACAATAACCAGCAAGAGTAATTGCTGCTGATTCATCTAAACCAGGGGTTCCCAACCTTTACACACCCAGCCAGCCTTGTCAATTTTTGAAAATCAATGTCCCCTATTTTTCAACCTTTTGAAAAAATGAAGAAACGGTATTTAAAATGTTTATACAATGACCGGTTGTTAGCATGATAATTGGATATAAATACAACACACAGTAAAAATGATAGTACCATAATTAATTACCTACTACATATTCAGTTAATATGAGGGAGCTTGTGTTTGCTCCGTTAATGTCTTAATTGGCGGTATGGTATTAAATAAGTCGCATGCCATATTGAATAACCAAGACACTGCGCTGCTTCAGAAGTAATATTTTCGAAAGCACACACTCACAACGATATGTTGATGTGAAAGGCATCTGCAATGGCATAACGTTCATAATGACATATATTACGCTCATGGTACGATTTGCTGAGTTTGGTAAAACAAAGTAATTAAAGTCAATATCAAGACATAACTTCAAACTTGTTTTTTCACTACAGTATCCCTGTCTTTTGTTATGATGTATACACTTGAAGATGATAAATCTTTCCAATATTTTCATGCCCCCACCCCTGAAGAGGGCTCATAGCCAACAGGTAGTGAACCATTGAGTTAAACGAATATGAAACTTGGCTATTGGCTATGCTATAGTTATTGGGCGCATAGTAGGCTATATGGGCATTGGGCAAGGATGTCCCACTAGTAATATTATCGGATTGTCCCATCTGAATCGCACGTGGTGACAGTGCTTTGACGATATGCCAATAGCAAATATACGATTCGATAGCTCGGTCTGGTAACACAGAACAGAAAGATACAGCCAACTATAGTTAAATATATCAGTTTAGCACAGCTATAGATCTTATGCTAATGACATAACTTAAATGACTAGACCGCAAATGTCGTCAGCGCCGTTGCAGACACATTATATACGGCATAGGTCGAAAAGATAGAAAAAAGATCGGCAGCCAATTATATCGATAAGTATTTTATGTTTATTAGAAAACATATGTACGTGAGCTGGCGAACACCACTGTACGGCGCGACGTGCTACGGAGCTTGCGCGCCGAAAGCATTTTGGAACGGGTTCAACACAGAGCATGCAGTCAGTTTTTCGTCCACAAAATTATTAGTTATGGTTCAATAGGAATGCCGCAACCGGCTTCAATGTTTTCGAACCGGAAATGTAGATCGTGATAGCAAATGTTTCACTAGTCGTGCTCATGAGCGAACATCACTCGTTCGCGGAAAGAAAAAAACACCCAAAGTAATTTAAAAAGTATCACAAACTGCACAGAACCGCGAAAGCTTGAATTATTCCTAATTAATGCAACAAGCCTATTCAATACTCCCGAAACTAAAATTTTACCTGAACATATCAGATATCAGCAACGTTTGGATTTTGTTACCATTCCTACGTCTATTATTACATATTGCTCGACAGTACTGTCGGTGGCACAATACCATCGATGATAGTTATCAGTGTTGGGCTGACTCGTGTGACGTTTTACGAATGACTTGAATTGACTTAACTCAAGTCGTCACTGCGTTAAAATGACTTAACTTGATTCGGACTCGACGTACGAGGTATGAAATTACTCGTGACTCGGAGTAAAGTTCTCGGGTCCATTTCTAAGCCATTCAGTGCATTTTTTCTTTGCAAACATTTGAAGGGTATCGGCCATGCTGAGAATAAGCTATATCTCATCGATACATTCATTCTTTCCTCTGTTTAATGTTTCGATGTCATTAATTCTACGAACACTGAACAGTGATATCGAAGAGAAACCAGCATCGTCGTCGACATGGATGGCCCTAATTCCGTCGTGGTGGCGATGACTGGCAAATGGCAATATAATATCATTACAATTAGGCATGAATATATTTAATTAGTATCTTTTGGGCGAAACTAGATGAGACTCCTGCTAGTTAAATGTCTGTGCATCACACATCTGAATACATCTTGGGCTACATGCGAGATTGTAAATACGATTTACGAGCGGTATAGGCGATAGTTTTGAAATATCGATATACCTAATTGGCACGCCATTTCGGTTTATCGGTCGTTACATTGGAATGAGCACTGACGGCATGTATTAATTTCGGAGACAGCACCAAAAACACAGAATCGGCTTTATACGAAGAACAAAAATTCTCAGTAACTCAGGTAAATCCTGACTCACATAGACGTCGTAGTTTAGAAATAGCATGACACGAAGCACCAAGTCTGACGCGGTATATAGCCTAGTATACATGCAATCGTGCAATGTGCAATTGTGCGTGTATCTGCATCTGCACAATAAGTCAAACGACTCAATGGGAGTGATCAAATTTGGCGATTAGAAACTGACTTGAAATCGAAAATTTTTAGATTAGTTGACTGGACTCGAGTTACTTTAAAAACTTCCATGACTCGACTCGCGACTATATGACAATTTTTAAAATTAATCGCTTGACTACAGAAGTCGGAATTCTCAGTTACCGTACTCGGAATGATTTGCGACTCGACGGCAGTGATCTGTTTCCCAGCATTGGTTCATATATATCTCATAATCTCTGACGGCAAAACCCGCCTTCATCCCTGATTATACTTCCCGTCATATTACAAATCATTTGCAACTCACCACTTCGGAGATGACACTTAAACAATTGATATAGTGCTTGAGACGAATATATATAGTCATTGAAGGGCGTAGTCTCACAATGCAGTCATACGTTCTATCGAAAGTGATAAAGCGATTTCCACCGGCCTATCAAAAATTTACTCGAGGCTATAGATCAGGGGTGGGCAAACTACGGCCCGCGGGCCGCATGCGGCCCGCAACACCGTTCTGTGCGGCCCGCGAGAGTCAAAAGAAACTTTTTAAAAATAATGATCAAATTATACATACTCAATATCGAATTATTGTAGGGACTTGATACTACTTTTTCTTAGTATATTTCACCATGATAATTTTAAGACAATGGTTCCAAAACTGGGGTGCACGCCTTCCCCCCCTTGGGGTGTGAAGGCATCTGAAGGGGGCGGGAAGCTGAGCTCAACAGAAAAAAAATTTGCGCTCCGCGCGATTGTAAACCACTATAATTATTGCTCTGTATTGACTCTGAATTTCATAGTTAAAAATCTCTCATCCACAGTCGTCACCTTCCATGCCATCAAACTATCCGTTAGGTCTGCTAGCATCCTGGGTGTGTGTCACCATCATAAAGGGGTAGGGCGTGTCTTAAAAAGTTTGAGAACCACTGTTATAAGGTAAATACTTCCTATAATAATTTTATGTTTAATTTCTGGCGCGACAGCCCGATCTCAAGGCCCATGCAGTTTGAAAGGTTTCAACTGCTAAACATCACAGAACTCCTAAACGAGATTGACATAATTCGGATCACGAGTGTGATTTCAGATTGGCCACTCCAGCATTAATTACCTCAGTGATGTGTTTATAAAAAACGATTCGGGCGTGTCTTAGGCAGATTCGTTCTCGGTATGCGCAGAATTGGGGTATTTATATTTTATCCACACCTAGTAGAAGTGTATTTGAAGCTAGCATGATGATGATGATGATGATGATGATGATGCTGTCAGCATCAGATCGCTGCTCACAGATTTAAATTTCAATCCGGTTCTAAGAATCGGGACAGCCGACTTACATCTCTATAGTTTTGACAAATTGGTTATTGAGGTCGACCAGCCGATGAAATCTCGCCACTATGTTTCTGACGCGAGTACGATATCTCAAAGCAATGTTTGGTTTGTTTTAAATAAGCACATATATTATATCCATGTCATCACTATTATCAAATACCAATATTGCGTTTTGGTTTATAATCCCAATTTTATATAGTGCGGCCCGCGAATGGATTTAGATGTTGAATGCGGCCCGCGAGCTCAAAACTTTGCCCACCCCTGCTATAGATATATCTTCGTATTGAAAATTGAGAAGTTATTCGCGAAATTAACGTAGTGATTCACAAAAAAAGTGTCCGTGTTTACCTGATATTTTACGCACATATTTCTCCGTGGTGATATCCCAGAAATAAACAACCTTTCCAGTTCGCTTCGCATACGCGATTAGGGTAGCATTTCAACCAAATTGTATTGGCGCTGTGATGGCGCTGTTGACGGACCTACCCATTTCGAAAACACAAACGGAATCCAGTAAATAAAGGGTTGCTATTGATCATTTGTCAACTGAATCCGCTATAAATGTAACTGAAGTTTCTTTTGAGACTGGAATTGGCGACCGGGGCGTATATTACTTCCAATTTCACCCTTAAACCTCGCATGTAACCTTCGCAAATCTCCAAAGGATTTCAATCCAACGTATTATTGCCATCGCAGGTCAATTTGGATTCGTTTAGAAAGACCCCAGTACACCGTATCCACCCAATCCTGATTTTCATTGATTTTATTAAACTTGTGCTACGATATTGATTTCGTGAAGTCGAATTTCATAATAATAGCCATATATACAGAATGTGACGTAATCCGAGAAGCGTCTGTATTGTTATTGTCGGAATTGACGCGTACATCAGGGTGATATAACAGGCACAACCGAAAATATTTTGAGTTTCGTGATCCAAAATCGTGTATGGCATAATTCATTTCTCCGATCCTACTATTAAACCTTTGTAGAAATGTTTCCTTATACAAAATAGCGCACGTATGTGTGTGAAGGGTTACCAGTGAATTCGGCACTTGGTATGTAGGCTACGTATTTACGTACCGAGTTCGGGATTAGGTTACGGTTAGAGTTAGGGATTAGGGTGTGGGGTGGGACGGGTATATAGGTTAGAATTAGGAGCCGCCAAGTGGTGAATTCTATAGTAGCCGAATTCACTGTGAAGCATCCGAGTTCGTAATGGTTTAACACATGAACAGGTGGTGGAAAAATTTCCCCTAAGGTCAGACGTTGGTCGTGAGAAACTGCAGAAAACTAGAAGTATCGCGGAAGCTAATCATCTTTGAGGCCACCACGATGTCGCTAATTATCCGTAAGGGTGGTGACTCTGGATATTCTGAGAACCCAGTGCGTTCTGTATAGAGACGCATTTGGTGAGGTCAATGTGTTATGTATATAGACTTTGTTTCAGCCGTTTTTGCGTCGAGGAACACTTGATGCATTACGAAATTCTCGTGGAACACCACGCGAAATGCACGCAATACAAAATTAAGACGGACACAATTTATGCACCTTCAGTTTTTTTATTATGTGAAATCTGGACTTCTTTGGATATGCCTGCACAACGAATTTTGTGGAACTGACTTTAAAAAATACATGCAATCACCATCTTATTCCAGACTCGGTGTATGGATTGAAACGTATATTTCGACAATAATATTAATTCTCAAATTCTTTTTCCCGAAAGAAGTTATCCAGGATTAAATCTCATACAAAAGTATACAAAAGATATCTAACAATTGGTACAGAGCGTTAATATTCAAGTTTCGCGAGCCGCAATTGGCGATTAGGCATCCGAGTGGCCTATATATGCGTCGCAAATAGAGCAAGCGGTTTGTTACAGCATAATATTTTTCCATTAGAATTTAATGAAGAGCTATTGCTTACAAATCATCGCTAAGTTGAAGTCATTTCATTGGGAATTTAGCACATGATCCATTTTATGCAATGCTGTATAAGTGTATATAGGCTACTACATAGTACATATACCTACGTCCTACATACCTCTCCGACAAACCAGGCGTACAGTAGGCTCCCACTCAATTGTCCAGATGTCCCTTAATGTAAGCAATAAGGCAAAGTGTGATTGGACAAACGATACGTTTTATTCTGATGAAGAAGCGGTATGGACCATACACAAATATAGGATGATATTCTTGAGTAACAGTGAGTGGAGCAAATCCTGAAGGGGTATACGAACTATGGTATTAGTGAATAACCCCCTCCAAGAAAGATTGGCCATGTACGACTGCTGTGAAACTAATCATTTTTGTTCCACCTTACATGAGATACAATGCTTTCAAACTAGCGACTCTGCAGTCTGCATCGGAACGCCTGAAGATCTTTCTCGTAACTCCGGTTGAAAAACATTACGGCTACGACGGAGTATATTGAAGATTGGTAGATCTACATAGCGTTGACTGTGATATCAATATTCTCTGACCATGTCTCGAATGAACTACACTCAATACATCTCTCTAAACATGCGCAGCGTATTCATAATTCTAGTTATTTTACCGACGCGTTCTTACTTCACTTGCCGCTGACTAGGAATCTAGCAATCTACTCTACCTTGTCCACAAGACACGGAATAAGAATAACGAACAAATTCGAATAGCAATGTTGGTTCGTTATCGCGCGAGAATTTTCACAGACGACTGGCTGCGCTCGTTACAGCAAACCCAATTCGGGAATTAGTGAGGGATGTTTAATTGTTTATGTTTCAATGACATAAGCTTATCAAGCAATCATGTTCGACAACACGGCCGGTGGGTCATACACTAAACTGAACTATGTTTGAGTATTGGACTACTCTGTTACATCGGCACGATATAAAGGCCTCAACATAGCCTATGCCTCCCTGGCTCAAAGTGCCGGATATTCTTTCGCCAGCCCTACCACTCGCTATTCCTGCCTGACAAACACACATTGTCGAAGGATCTGAAATGCAAGGTTCAAAATATAAAGCGACTCGCTTTGTTTACAGCTTCCCTTAGATTCATTTTATGATATTAAAGCTAGAACTATTAATATGCCCTCGACTATCTATACCGCACAAGGCCTGGCTTTCTCTTAATATATAGACCTGCATATCAGCTCGATCAGTTTCATTCAGTAAGAAAGAACCCAATCTATTATTCGTCATATCATTTTCCGCCTGAGGCGCGGGTGATGGAGAAGATATAATACCAATTTCAATAATCAGGAGGGAGCCCGCAATAAAGTAATATACCGACTTGAACGGCATGTTAAATATGGCCAGGAACGTTTTTGAAACATTGACAGAAAGTCTTTGCTGTATGAAATCGACTATATCGGTCCGTTATGTTGCGTACTTTGCTCGCTCACCATTTTACTAGTTTATGGTTGGAAAATTCTGATATGAAAATCACCACAGAAAAGCGTGTTTGTCGACATGGAAGAGAATATGCGCAACACATGCCTAATGCCTATATAGTCCCAGAAGTGACATAAATTCCGGTGAACATGAAGCAGCCCGCCATAGGGTTAGCGCACATCCTGTACAGATGGGCTGAATTTCTATCAATTACATACCACAGGCATGTTCCCACGTGCAAGATCCAACAGGAAAAGCAAAAGCACGAAAATCTAATCACGCAACATGCAAGTACACAGTACAGTGATTTTACCTACATTTTGCATGGGCACGAAGCAACAGGCCTTTATTGATATTGAAACAATAATTAGGATTATCGCTTACGTCTCATCCGCTCAGATGTTCAGATGCAACGTGATTGTTAAAAATATAATGACCGGTTCTTGACGTGACCATTATTGTACATATAGGAGATGACCAGTGTTAATTAATGACGCCGATGGAATTTCGTTCGAATGCCGGTTCTAACCATCTTCTATGTGTCGGAGGTCTATGGCGGTTTCTCAACTGCGGCGCATTGAAATGCCCAGTATGAAAATGGGCGAAGCTATAAGTTGGCAGCACATAGGACACAATGGGCTGAGCGAAAGATACCGAAGAGTGACAGAGAGAAAGAGTGAACGTTGCCCGTAATAATACGAAAATTATAGAAATTATGAACAATATCGAATTTCATGTCGCGGTGCATAAAGCATCAAAGAAGCGACAAGCACTACTGTTGTGTGTCGTAATAATAACAATAACAACAACAAAATATCCACGAAACGAGAGAAATAATAAAGAGGCAATCGTTTTCGAGAACGACAGATGTAGCATGTGTATAAAAAAGTAATCATTTGTGCTTTGGGTACGGGTGGTATAATAAATAATCGTAATAATGGTCAGATTATATTTTCATCTGCACAAGACACACACACACAATGTACATTGCGATATACATGACACACAATGCGATGTAATAAGTAGATGGGAGGATGCAGAAACGACCAGTTGCGGTTTCTTAATTTGGCATCCTCCTCGACCTAGTGCAGTGGTCCCAACGTGGGCGATATCGCCCCCCAGGGGGCGATTTGGCGGTCTAGGGGGGCGAAAATAACGAAGGGGGCGATAGGGGGGCGAAAACGGAAGAGGGGGGCGATAGGGGGCGAAAACAACGATGGGGGCGATAGGGGGCGATGGCTTGCTAAAAGGGCTATTTTAGAGTCGGTACCGTAACTGCCGCACCCCAAACCTCCCAATTGGGGTGGGGGGCCCAAACTCGAAGGAGCCCAAAAATATTTCGTGAATTAACATAACTTATGGAGTAACTTTTTTAGAAATTCGTGCAACTTCTTCAAAATTTTTTTGCGCAGGGCGTGATTTAATATTTTTATATATCTTGATTTTGGGATACCAGTCACCCAACAAACATACGAATGATTTATGGAAATGGGAGACTTTGGCGTCGGCCATTACTGGGCCACGACGCACCAAGACATATGAAGTTAGAGGCCATGTAACATGCGACTCCGAGAAGTATGCCAGAACGATCAGCAGCGATAAGACCTTGGCCGAAAAGGAATGCCCTTGTGCTGACCAAAAACTTCGATAGATATATTTTTAATTGTCCATAGGCACCTCAATGACTGGCGCCGAATGTTCCTGTCCTGGCGACCTTAACCCTACAGGACAAATGCCATCCCGTAAGGAAAAAATTATTTGCCAGTAAAGAAATACCAATTTGAAATCATGTGCGTCTTTTAGTTTGGTACGTTTTGACGATTTCCATATCTTCTGACATATCAGATATAGGAGGTCACGAAAGAGTATCATGTAACGAAGTCAATATAGCAACGATTCCGCCCGAAGATGTTAAATTATTATTTAGGGGTCCTACCTTTTCCAACACACACCACACTCAGCTCTACCTGAAAATCTGATTACGTGAGCAGAAAGAGGATATAAAATTGATAGCAATATTATGCAATTCCCGATCATATTGACCGATTCAAACATGAATTATATAAATTTTTCGCGCTTCGCGCGTTTAGGCGAAATACCGTGATTACCACCAAACAGTATATGAAGTAGGGTATAGCCGATATGTAGCGACAAAAAGCCCACTGGCTGAGGGAGGTCTGATTTATCACCCTATGGGGCCAAAGACCAACGTTTTCGGGGGCCTGACGAAGTGCTGTTTTTCGGTTCCCAATATTTGGGGGGCGATGATCGGTGCGGAGCTGTAAAAGCGGGCGATGAGTCGAAAAAGGTTGGGAACCACTGACCTAGCGCCCGATGTCGATGATGTTAATCTTTCTTCGTCGCTATTTCTTGCTCTTTTCTTTCATCCTTCATCGGTTCTTTTTACTGGATTTTTTTGTCGCCGTAAAAACAGCGAGACGAGGGACGAGGAGCCAAGAGTAACATCCGATGGTATAGGACTTGAACGCGGGCCGCCTGCGCAGATAGCGCCGACGTTCACCACTACGCTGAAAACGCGCGATCGAAGTAATGTTCTTCAAATCAATGGAAATAACGTTGTATTTAAAACAAACGGTGACCATAAAAATGCTGCATAACGATGTAGTCCTGCTTAAAGATATATTTGGTCTGTTCATGAGTTATGACAATGATCGGGAGCCCTTGTCGTCGAAGGAGCCATATGTACTGTTTATTTTCAATTGTCAATGTCACTCCACTGTGACGTCACAATTAAACAATTAAAAAACATGTTTTAAACAAGGAACTAGTTTTAAACGTGTTTGTTTTAAATTGATTTTATTTTTAAATGCAACCCTAACCGGAAGCTTCATCCTTCACTAGTAAGCCCTCACCATTTACCGGACCATGACATATCTATCTCGCCTTCCGTCACTTGCCACCTGATTTATATTATCATCTTTTACTTTCATTCAGTTTGCGTGCCTCCTCTTTTTACATCGCCTATGCCCAGGTGGGTGTCTGATCTCAAAGACTACTGGTAGTCGTCTCGGCATCTTCCTATCTTTCATTGTATTGCAGTCTTGTGATGTTTTGAAGTGATGAAATTTTATGAATAAACTCGAACTTGAACTTGAACTTGAACTCATTTCGAGACGCCTTATACACCCGAATGCCCATCGCAATTTATGTATATTGTATACAAAGTGGTAATACTTATTATTAGTAGTAGTGTTGTAAAACGTGGTGCTTAATGTAGTATTATCACTTAGCTTCTAGCTGTCTACTTAGACAGATACCTTTACAAGTCGGATTCGAAGTGTATTCTCCACAGACCACATGCTTGTCTGTCATCAAAACAATACGGAACCCATCGCTGCTCAATCAAGCATATCATAACACCACACTTAAAGGGGCACTGCGCTCTAAAAATGATGTGGTCTCAAATTGAAGGTAAAAACGAACAAAAATTTTTGGCCGCGGCCATTTCCTTCAGAACGCCACCGTAATGGAGCTGCAATTTATTGAAATTTCTACAAGACCAGCTGCCGCGGCTGCTTAACCCGTTACATGGCACGATATCTTCACCGTCGCACTTGCTCGACGCGATTAGGCAGTCACGCAGAGAACGAATTTTAGATAGTTGTCAGCCGATGTTATGAAGGAAATGTGTCTAAGTTTCGTTCTCTGCGTGACTGCCTCATCGCGTCGAGCAAGTGCGACGATGAAGACATCGTGCCATGTAACGGGTTAGGCAGCCGCGGCAGCTGGTCTTGTAGAAATTTCAATAAATCGCAGCTCGATTACGGTGGCGTTCTGAAGGAAATTGCCGCGGCCAAAAATTTTTGTTCGTTTTTATCTTCAATTTGAGACCACATCATTTTTAGAGCGCAGTGCCCCTTTAACACCTACAAAGGACTGGTGCGACAGGGTCTGTAATTACATTATGTTCTAAATTACTTTGGAACTTAATTTAGCTTGGACAATATGGATCAAAATTATAGGAATCTTTGACATGAGATCACAAACTCGGCACAATGGTGTAGAAATACGTTTCATTCTCTCCATGTTTCTCCCGTGATTTACATGTATAGCAGGCAGTATAGCAGACAGAGCGGGACGGTAAAAGTCACGCAAACTAACCATGTTTGATAAGCTGCTGCGTTATACGCAAGGCAATTTGCGTGATTAATATTCACTCTCTGATATCACCTTATATTGATTGTATGCATACGCCCATGACATGAAGGAAAAAAGATAACACATTCGTGTATAGGCATCCGTGAGCAATTTACTGTTGATTTCGTGAACCGTCGGATTTTCCGGAATTGCTGTGAACTGACCGAAGATCACGCACGTTGCACGCGGCTGGTATTTCCCAAACTTTGGAGAGCTGAAGTCTAATTGAACTTGCAGCCACATACGGTCGCGGCAATAAGCCAATAACAGTGACGCGACGGTAGTAGTTTACCGACATGTATGCACTATATGCGGCACATATTATACATACACGTCCTGCCAACAGCTCGGGATACGAGTTACAGACAGATGTTTAACCTATATATATAACCCAACCATAAATCCAACCCTAACCTACCCCTAACCCGTAATTTAACCCACATGCTCATGTGTCGCATGCCAAATTGTCGCATGCCGAAGTCTCGCATGCTGTAATGTCGCATGCTCATATGTCCACGGACCATTCTATATATCCCAAGAGAAACATAATACAAAGAGAATAGTTTTGCAGAAACACTAATGTGGCATGTGTATATGAACTAATCATTTGAGGTTTAGGCAATGGCATATAGGAGCATATGCTCACATGCTGGCGCCCCTGGCTTTCGTTGAAAAACCCGCCTTAATTGTGAAATAGTTTCAATCTTTTCAATTTTATTTACTGGAAATCTCGTGTTGACTAAAAAAGATCATCACTTCGCCTCGACTCCCGCATTACCCACCTTTTTCAGTACTTCTGTGGTGTTGAATAAAAATAAGTCACCACTTCAAACTTTGACCCCCCCTCCCTTGCAACCTGTCGCCCATGTGGCAGATCCATAACCGCCAAGTAGCTGCTACGCCACTGGGTTTAGGTATGCGGGCAGCGTATTTGAATTACGGAATACCACGCCGCACAATCGAAGTAATCTTTTTAAACTCATCGACTGCCTTTACATGAGCAATTTCGAGACGAATTATACACCCAACTGCCCATCACCAGAACGTATAGCCTACAGCGATACTGAAATAGGTGCTCAGATCATCCACCCCATGATTTCCTCACAACTTGCAAGGGAGCAGGTGCCATACGCGGTGCAAGACCATACGGATACACACGGTACGCAAACCGACAATAACGAATACTTCGTCATGCGCAGAACAATTTGAATGATTATTCAGCCTTATATATGCCATCATTATTTAGTGTATTTTTCCATTAAAATGTATCACAAGAAGTGCGATAAATTGATCGCATCGATTTGGTGAAGTCCATTAATCTGACTCCCTCCTTGTCTATCAGATATAGGAAAGTAGTCGAAAAATAACAACAACAACTCAACGCAATTCTATTTCACAGTTTGTGCAGGCCTACCGTTAATAATTTCCGATTCGTTCTATTGAATGAATGTAGGCCTACTATATTCACAATTTTATTTCGCGTGAATAATAGTAAGGTTTTATGGTAAAATATGCGTTATAATTAGGGGCTATATTAGTTAACACAAAATAAACACTTGTTTACATATCAATAATAGTTGTTTTGCACAGCTAAGTTAGTTAGCGATTATTATCATAACGTTGCCTTAACTTTCGCGTAAATAGTTTCTGAACTTCTGAAGAAAGGTGTTTACTGTTAATGTGTAGTTGATGTGTACGTTTCAGTGCATGCAGTGAGAAGATGATAGATGGCAAAATTAAAAATTAATTTATTTTTAATAGCTAACTATAGTTCCACAAAGCCGTTAAAAAAATAAACTCCAAGGATCATACCACGCAAAACCGACATGCTCGGGAAATGATCCTACTTTCAGATAAGACGGTTATGCTTAGTAAACTTCGGACTTACGTAACGAAAAATTTGTCGGCACCGTTTTACCTAACACGCGTGGTACATATTGTTAAAAAAACACTGCTTTACCTTGATATTACTCCATCAAATATACGTATTAATTATAGCATGATATATATTCTGTAGTACGCCCTGCACCCGATATTTGGACGCGCTTTTCTACTACTGGACGCTGATAGGTCTGTCAAGACCGCTTGAATATGCTCTGTCAGACGCGAGCGTAAGACATATATATACCTTATGTCAGTGTTTCTCAATCTTTTTGACTATGCCGGCCCTCTTTTGGACCGTCACGAGCCCCCGTGGACCCCTGATTTTTATTTCAAAGTTGGCTCAATTTTCGAGCAACCATCATCTGCCTCGTGCATTGCGCAAATATTACCTGTATAGGCTAGTGATAAACAGCACAAACTGACTTTTTCTGAAAATAACATCGTACTATTGTTGTTCGGGAATAGTGGATATGTCTATCACAGGAAAAATGGATTTTTGCAAACATTTTGAAGTCACGGTTATTGACCTTACTATTCTAACTTTTTATTTTTTCCACAAACCCTAACAAAACATCGATATAAACAGCAATATGTTTGTATGAGTGGGCTATTGGCAATTTGGCAATAATCGAAACGATGAAACTTTTTGAATTGTAGTATTTCAAGCATTAGAAATATAACAATGATATGTATTCTCGGATATCTGAAACCAGGTCGCGGGCCGCAAAAATACACCTGGCGGGCCGCGTGCTGGGGACCTATATACCAATGGATTTATGAAACGCCGTGTTTTAAAGCGCAACCTGATGTTTTTGTTTTCGTCAACTTGATATTTTCACGGTTATATCAAATGTACTGATATTCGCATAAAAATTCTCGTCATTAAGCCACCTCCTGCAACACTAGGGCATTGACTCGGTGACCTAAGCATGGGGATGGGATACGTACGCTCACTATCTAATAGTAATTTAGGAATTGCAACGTCATTTATGTTGGGTGCGTCGTCATTTATATGTGGAGACAGGTTGTTGCTCGAATGTTTCTAGCTATTCCTATGCCGGGTCCGTAATTACTGTACCGTTTTGGACTGTGAAGTTCCAAATAGGATAAGTCGGGCGAAGTGCGAACGCAGGGCTTTGGAG
Source organism: Botryllus schlosseri (assembly GCF_051294905.1). Classification (NCBI taxonomy): domain Eukaryota; kingdom Metazoa; phylum Chordata; class Ascidiacea; order Stolidobranchia; family Styelidae; genus Botryllus; species Botryllus schlosseri. Next base: position 15,873,738 of record NC_137245.1, on the reverse strand, counting down.
TCGGTAAATTTTACCACCGACTCCAACTCGCACTCCGACTCCAGACATTTTTAATATACCGACTCCAACTCCGACTTCCGAGTCTTTGAACTGACAGACTCCGACTCCGACTATTTTCCTCACAGAACTCCAACTCCGACTCCAACAGTAGGCCTACTACAAATTTACTTCTAAAATGATATGCCACAATTATGGTTTAATGACTTTCATATAACCATTAAACATATGCGAACCCATTATTCACGATGGCATGCACAATTGTTTCATTGTGGCATAGCTCGAAAAACCGGTACCGGTACAATTAACATGGAAGTATTTACTTCGGAATATCCTTCCTGTTTTATGTGTTATAACTTTTCATAATATAACCAAGCCACGAATATTCTTCAATATGTATGAATCATTCAAACATGATTTATATCCAATCCCGTATAATTAAAATGTGGATAAAACAGTAAAAGTGTAGCTCTTGTGAGTGAGTCAGTAACTAATACAAAGATGTAGCGGAGATATGGTAATGATGAGACAGTGGGACTGAAAATACTTGAAACACTCTCTGTGATAATCCCACGATTACAGTACACGAATTTGTCTACAATTGCATGCTGGCAGAATCTTTCCTCACATGCAAAAACAACTTCGACCTGCGTGAGTTATAGGGTCTGTGACAGATGATTTATGTTTTGGGGGGTTAAAATAAATTTGGACGTATTTCGACGAATACATTTTTCTATATCACCTTCCACAGTAACAAACCAGCCATAATTTTTACTGTCAAATGTAGAGCATGTATCAGGGTATATATAATGCCACATATTTTTTAATTCAATAACATCCTCGAGTGGACAATTTTCAATTCAATTACAATATTTATGGGGTGGTGGGCCTATGGTACTATAGCAGAATCAAGCAAAGTATTGGACCAACTAATCACTTAACAACAGAAACAAGCCTATATATAAAGGCGGCAAATCATAGTTACCTGTGGTGTTTTATCGCTGTAACGAGGTATTTGAAAGTCAAAATGTCGATTTACGGGTAATATGTATGTGATATTAATTTTGTAAGTTTGGTCGTATATCGAAACGTGATTTTACGCCAACATTCGAGTTGATACAATTTATGTTATTCTTGAAGGTGGCGACGAAACATTCTTCATTGGCTTGTAGCTTGTAGCTTGGATCAAAGTGTGGAGCCAGCAAAAGATCTGCTATTCCCGGCTGAAGATTTGCGGGCCAGAGATTGTTTTGCAATTTTTGATTTATTTACTTTGATTTATTACTAGAAATGTTTTTGATTTTGTCAAGTGTGAAGCATATAGTTTGGTTATATTTGCATCTATTCTACAAGTGATGTTGTCACTTACGAAACCAATGTTTTATTTACTCTTTCACGGTATCATGGCATAATTCCAAAAATTGCATCAATTTGTGATTGCATCAGCAATTTTGCGTTGGTCACGAAGATGCATCTTGCAAAGTTTTTCCTCTGTGCAGCTGAATTGCAATTTGTAAATAATGTCCAATGTTATCAATATCGTTACTAATAACAGTGATTGTTGGTACATACAAATCCTATTATTTTTATTATGAGTTATTTTAAAAGCCCTTCGAAAGCACTTGTTTTCATATTAAAGAAGTCAGAGTCTGGAGCATTTTCACAAACTCCGACCCCGACTCCAGCCAGTATTTTTTCACGACTCCAACTCCAAGTAGTGCTAAAGATTTTGAGAGTACGACTCCGACTCCACAGCCCTCTTACCATTTAGATTTTAGAATTTAACCTATAGACTCCAATTATCACAAGGGAAAATGATTTACGGTCTTCCAACGCATAGTAAAGGCTCTATGTTACAACACCAAGTTGAAGGTATGAAAGGTAAGATATTATTGAGCAGGCGGCCTATAGATGAGAATGAAGAATAATGAATCCGTGATATAAATATAAGCAATTCCACGTGGATTACGTCAACTTTCGTGTCTATCCGATCGTGATGGAAGATATCGGAATTCAACAGACTTCATGTCGTGTAGGCTACCTATGTCTGCTGCGTGCAATATTCAGCCATATTTCCACGAATAAAACATGTGCTATTATAGATAACGAATCTAGGGTACTTAGCTAGAGTCCTATGCCTGGCCAGCGGCCACTGCCAGCGATCGCCAGGCTAGACCCCGCTCATACCCTCGTGGGGGCGGGCTGCAGTTACTGTTTCCCGGCTAGTCTAGTTGACCTGACCATTTCCGGACAATCATAGTTATAATTAGTTTTAGCACGAGGCCTCTGATGAAACTGTGACTTTGGGGAAATCTTCCCATAAATAGGCCCACTCCATTGTCTAAATCCCAAGGGCTTGAATCCTACAGCAGGGAGTACTTTATGAGTATATACGGATTCGTTCAAGTACACTGTACCTGCGTCTTTTCCTTAACGTCATAGTTATTATTTAATTCCTTCTCAAGGACGAGATTGATGAAAGTGCAATAAGAACAATAATTCCTTTTTAGGACGAGATTGATGAAGTGAATGAAGACCGACATGGTGATAAGCGGAACCTATGTCATTTTCAATAATATTATTAATGAATGCAATGCTACTCTGTTACCGGGGAATTTTACAAGTGTAATTAAGGGGACATCACGCCAATCATGAAAATGCGATGCCACAGACAACAACGAAATATATCTACATAGATATCAATTTTCTATATGAATACCGCCAAAATCTCATTGAAGAGTCTTCGTAAAAGGCTATTCATTCGGATCCAAATAGTAGATATATATCAATATATGTATAATACACATAACCGCATATGAGCATCTTCACTCGAAGGTTGATCGAGTCATCCGTATCGTTTATTCGACTCGCGCATGAGTTGAAGTTGAACGCTGGTTATGTATACACCGTGTTTCAGTGACGTATTTTCGAAGAAGAATGTAAAACATTGTTCGTACTGAATTTTCTTAACTTAGATAAACCGTAACCGTGATATAAAATCTGATAAATTTTGGTTATCGCAGTCATCCCATGTGTCTGAAAAAAAAATGCTGTCGAATCGACATCATCACTTCGTCGAGATCTATGCGATTTGTTGAATACAGAGACGCAGCCAGGATAAAAAAGGACTTGGTGGAGGGAGATATTTTTAAGAATGATGTTGCCCACAGTTGTTCATTATGACGTATTGAAAACGAATGACGTCACAATGCACAAGTTGGACATGCGTAGGTGAAATGGGAGCCTGTCACCATCTGGATATACCATAATGCGTATATAGACATAGGTCATAGATAGTACACTACCATAGCCTTTACAAACTAGCCGGGAAGCGGCAAACGGATTCAGTGCTCTCGTAGTTTCGTGCAACGACACCGAGTGTAAGGTTGCGACTCATATCTCATGTTATTTGCTGCCGTAATCCAATAGTTGGCAACCCAACTGCAAAATTTAATGAAATTAGCCTGAATCGAAAGCAACAGTCGCACCGAATCTGAAAATATTAAATAAAATCTTGTCAGAGCACTGAAGCCCCCTAAAAGTGACTAATAAGAATTCGCCCGCCAGAAGATGCATCATCATTAATAACTTGCCCTAAATTTTAGAAATCACTCCCTGCATCAACTCCACCGGTGAATCTGATCACATGGGCCGAGAAAGGATAAATATTTGATGAGAATATATGAAACTACTAATAATAATAACGAAAAATTTTCGCGCTTGGCGCGACCATTGCTTATATCAGTTGCTGTTCATAATATAACCAGTGACCACTCGCGATGTTGGTGCGTATAATAAGCAGATATGAAAAGTAGATTAGTCCGGAATTCGCCGGAAATGTACATAGACAGTTCAACATGGGTATTTGGCGTCCAGTTAGCTCATTACGACTATATGCCTTGGAATACGGCCGCGTTGGCTATATAAGTAATCGAAATGCGGCCGTGAATAGCAATAAGGTTGGCAACCCCTGCTATAGGCTCTAGACTGCAGAGATGGTCAAAGTATAGTGAAAAAAGCTTCTCAAGTAGAAGTAGCGACACAGAAATATACTCCAGTGAAAGTACAACTATATTGCTTTTAAAATCAACCTAAAACGACCGCAAGTAGAAGTATAATTGGTTCTACTCAAGTAAGCACGTAGTTTTGAAAATCAAATTTGAATACGCCCTCGTTGACTGTCAAAAACTAAAAATTGAGCTAAGCGGATGGTGCAGAGCGCTGAGGTCGTGCCGCTACATTCCATGATAGATAAGTTTTCGACAGCATGAGAATTCGACCGTTTCATGGATGTAAATGATAGATAGTTTTGCCATGAAACAGCACCTCTTAACCTTTGTTTACCGCAGCAGTGAATTTCAGAACATGTCATGGAATGGCATCCTCCCCTGTATACAAGGCCTGTAGCTATGACGAAGAGCAATGCATTACCGCTTTGCGCGATTACCATACGTTAACTAAAATATGTTCGATACTAAAAAGCAATTTATATTTCATTTTCTTGAAATAGAGACGGCCTACTGCTCTAGTTTCGAACTTCACCGTATATTATGTTCTCCAGATAAAAGAACTCAAATTAATTAGAAGAACTCAAAGTTACCGTGTACCGATCCAAATAGAACTTCTGCAAAGTGGGAAATATGTTTCATGTCCTTTTTCCAATAAGCGTCCACGGTAGTCGACTAAAACAGGACGTAACATTTAAAAGTCAAGTACCACGCCCTGTGTTACTAGATTACAATGCCATAGTTCCACACGTTTTGCTGAGCCGTATTGACTGCGATGAAACATGTCATATTGGCGACAATGCGATGTGAAAGGACCCGTTACGTTACGTTACGATACCACTGGAGCTCCATGCTGGAACAGCTTAGTGCTGTTGCCTTCAACCATACAGATATGCATGTCACGAGCATGCTGAAATTTGTAAACACAACTCTCTCCAACCCTATCATGAAGTAGTTCCTTGTGTCAACTTCGTGGAGCTTATAAAAGGCTCTTCAGTCTCCATTCATCATGCACGGATCGGTAAGGGTGTTCATGCTCTGCTCAGGTATAATATCAGTAATGAGATGTTAGATTTTACTCTGTCGTACTTTACCTTCTTTGCTTTGCAAATTTGGGCTGTAGTTGCTGCAGGTGAGAAGTATTTGTACTCGTAGTGGAAGGACTATTATCTTGCCAATATTTCTGACTTTGCATGATAGAAATCATTAAAAGGCATTTATCAGCATGAATTCAGGAGATAAAACGTGCCGTGAGCTCTCAGTCGAGATTTTCAGACACAGTCGGCGTTTGTTCCAAACACTACGACGCTAGCGGCAGTAGGCCTAGGCCAGGGGTTCCTAACCTTCTTTTGGTCGGGACCCAGTTTCATGTTTAAAAATGTTCTGTGGCCCACCTCTTATCCTAGAGTCATAGTTCTGTTCAGAGGTGGTCAGTAACGAAGTACTTCTACTTTTTCGAAGTACTTAAGTAGTTTCCCTCTACTTCTGGTACTTACTCAAGTATATCTTTTTTACGCTACTTCTACTTCTACTTCGTAAAATTTTGTGAACTACTTACTTACTTTTCGCTATTTTCAGTTTGTCAAGTAGAAGTAGTTTAATCCCTTAATAAGAAAGATAGCCTAAGAAATTTCGGGGCTTTTTTCACGTAGTACCAACATATAATTTTCATAAAAGTCATGTAATACCCAGAATTTTCGTTGCGCTTCGCGCACAGTAGATATATGGACTGACAAGTATGTATTAACGAAAGTATCGCTGAATATAATTTAGATACCGGGTTGGTTCCGTTCACACCGCATGGTCGCCTATACCAAATATTTCATCAAAGTAAGTATGCACCCCCCCTCCCATCATGTTTGAAACTATCGCTTCGCAATCTAGCAATAACCTATTATACCTAGCAGCCCATGACGTGTCATAATCTGGAAGAGTGGAGTTTGACTTTTTTAAAGGTTAGACCTGTTTTAGCAGACCACCGTTGAACATTTCTGGACAAAGGACATGAAATATATTTTCCCCTTTTTAGAAGTAGTATTTGTATTTTTCTTTCAATTACGAGTATTATAGGTTGAGTTCTAATTATAGTTTCAGTTCTTTTGTCTGGAAAACATACATGTTGAAGTATAAAAGGGAGTGTAGTAATGCTTTATATTTTCCGAAAATAAAGCTATACACTATATATGGCATTTTTACGATCTGCCATATTTTTAATTAACATATATACTAATCGCGCAAAGTGTTAAAGCCGTATCCGACACAACTTCTCCGTATTGCTCTTCGACTGAACTAGGGGTCTTATAATATCGGGGAGGGCGCCATGCCACGATATTCTCTAAAACGGGGTGTTCGAGTAAACAAAGAATTAGCATCGCATTTCCATATCAACGGCATCATTTACATCCCATGACGTGGACGACTGCTTATTCTGGCAAAAATTGACACCTCCTGGGATGCATCAATATGAAGCAAGCTCTCTACACCTTTCGCGTAGCTCCATTTGCAGCTTTTGACAGTCCATGCGAACGAATTACGATCGTTTTCACAACTACTTACTTACTTGAGTAGATTTAAAGTCGGTCAATTCTACTTCTACTTCAAGTAGTTTTAAGTTGTTTATGAAAGAAGTACTTCTACTCGTACTTGAGTAGATTTTTTCGTCGCTACTTCTACTTCTACTTGAGTAGCTTTCTTAACTACTTTGACCACCTCTGGTTCTGTTCAATGTGTGGTAATCGCCGCCGCCGATATGACTGTTTCGCTAAAATATACATATTTTTCTCGTACTAATCATATTTAAATATAGGCCTTAAGTTACAAGAAATCGCGCCAGGCGCGACGAAAATTTCCAAGTTCAGTAAATCTCCGTCAACAAAGAGCTAACGAAATAATTTTGGGTGCCTTCAAGCTCCCTCCCATTGGGGGTTCGGGGTGCGACAGTTGCGGCCCTGGAAGATCGCTTAACTCTTGTGTACTTCCGCTGTCCCACTCACGCCGCGAAACCCAATGATCCAATCCCCGCATCCACTGTGTGATTGCGGTTTTATTTCCACCAAGGTGGGAATAATATTATCATAATTTATTATATATTACAATTGTTACTCATTTTATGTCACAATAATGTCAATAATACGACCTGTCAAAGTATACCTACCATGATTCTATACATCAAATGCATTTCAGCCCGAGTTTAATGCACACCCTTTTCAAGGGCATACGACGTACACTGCCGGAATACTTGGTTACTTCAGCACTAACTTCCAGTTATTATATAATTATTATTTTTATTTTTAAATACAAATTATTTTCGTTGCCGTTGGCCGTAGATTGTCATAGCCGGGTGACAAAAGACGCCGTATCCTCTCCCATTTTCGACTTGTACATTGTGACTCCATATGACGTGCCATTAGATCTCACCAGAGTCGGGTGAAACGCTTTGTGTATAGCCTACGTATAATTCGATAATAGGAATATATTTTCGAATAAATGATCATAAAAAATATAACAATACTTTCACTAATTCTAGAATTTTCCTAATAACTCTGTGGCCCACCTCAGATTACCCCCGTGATCCACCCTTTGAGAACCCCCGGCCTAGGCATTACTTCAAAATTGGTTTATTTGTCCATATCCAGGGTTTTACCCAGTTTGCCCCAAGACGGAGACCTCACGTCATTTAATCATTCATATTTTTAGTTCAAGCCGTACAGTGACTTGATGATTCTCGAATCCTATAGATCTAGCTCCAGAATCGGCCTATAGATGCACCGTTCCTCGTGATTATTAGCATGCGATTGGTCATATTAGTGGACCATAGTCATAAGCGGATTATAACAGAGACGGTACTGTCACGCCAACAGTTATCGCCAGGCCGTGTTATTTTTGGCATTTCAGGAGCCAGATGCCAAAATTGCCAAAAATAACAATTTGAAAATGCCAAAAATAATCAATTTTTGGCATATGCCAAAAATAACACGGCCTGCCAAATAGTGTATTTCGTTCATGGTGTTGTGTTAACAGGACCGCGTTACAAGCGAGAAGAGCGTTTGTGAAAGGCCGGTTTCTTAATCTGGGTCCAGCCCACCGATTAGGGGTGAAAGCATGGTGTCCTAAATGGTGTGGGCACAGCGTGATTAAACGGCTGACTGCCTTTGGTTTACGTCATACTTTCCATTTGTCCAAAAGCAATTTTACGACCATTTTTGACCGGCTTGTCGAGCACTAAATTTGATAAAACGGGTATCAATGAGAAGCTGCCGCAGTACTGATTATTAAAATATAAATTATATTCTGCTCATGGAGCTGGAACCCCCAATTATCGCTCATTTATAACAGTCGGTTTCAGAAGTATATGAACTACTTGGCCCAGTATCTTCGTTCTGGATGAAGAAATAACACCGCAATATTCTGTCTTTCTTGCCATTAAAAAAATCATAACGATGCTATTGCTCTCCAGCTCCAGCACCGAAAAATGTTCGGTTTGATGCCGCCGGTCAAACGAACGTTACCATAAAAATCACGGGAATTGCCAACGTATCACAGTACCAGATTGATATACAAGCGCTCTATGACGTGAATGATCGGAAAGGATGGATTGTGACAATGGAGAACGGACCCACAACATCGGACGTGTATTTTGATCAGGTATAGGTTGGACGTTGTTTGCGCAATCGTACCTGGTGTTCGTGTAAGATAAGTAACATCTAGGAAGGCATACACAAACATATCGTGACGTGACGTTTGTAATCACAAATTAAATATTCGAGTACTATTGACCTGCCCCTAGCTCTAACTAGAGTTCAGCATGTTTTTATGTATCGCTTATACAACGCACAATTTTAATTCATAGGATGACGTAGAGTAGAATATATTTACTCGATTAAATTATTGACAGGCCTTTTCTACTCTACCTCCATGTTTGTGCATACTATTACAGTGTGTAGATTATGTTTCAGGCTAATATCTTAGGCTAACTCCCATCTGTCAGACGTCATGTTAAGGATCAGCCCTTAATAACTTTTAGATCAATGGTTTGAAAAGCAATCGACTTTACTATGTCACCGTGGCGGGTATCTCTGACGGGACTGCTGGAGATGTGGCAGGGACGATAGTAAGAACCGGTGATTATCGCTTTCGCTTCTTGAATATTAAAGCTTTCCCGTTGAATTTCTTTAGTGGACACTGGACAGTTGACTAATTTCAAAGGTTTGCAGAGATTTCTCTTATGAAAACGAGTACGTGATCTGCTCGGGTCGTATTTCGCATCGTATTCTAGGCTATAGCAACGTCGTTTAGCGTCGATCAAAATCATAGAAAGGGGATGGCCGATGCAGTTCCGTTTAATAATAATTTCAATATTTCAAAACGCCACCCAATTGCGGTAACAGATGGGGGAGAGTCAATACGGCATGCGACCAGGGTCTATTCAGTTTCAAGTCAGCTATGACAAGTGGTAGCGGTATTATTGTGATCTGTGACTTGACCCCCCCCCTCCCCCGTCCCCGAAGCTGCATAATAGCGACTCACAAATATGCGATAAGTGATCAACATTGAATTGCGTCAACTCTTTACTCGAGAAATTTAAGCATGTTAAAGTATCAACTAATTCGGCTGATAAGCCAAAGAAGTAACACACACACACACACACACAGAGAGAGAGAGAGAGAGAGAGAGAATCTTTATTCGTCTACATTACATATCAAATAGGACTGGGAAAAATCGAGTACCTGACTGATTCGATTCAGAATCACGTAATATGCTTCGAGTCGAGTCGAGTATATTCGAGTATGACTCATTATGACGTAATAACGGAGTGTAATATGTCCTAATTTAAATATGTAGCCTACCTTTTATGCCACCACAAAGAATATAATACCTGTTATTCATCACAGCATTAAAGCTACTTTGGAATATTTTCAATCATACCGATTTCATTGCGCTTCGTGGGAATGTTATAGGATGATCATGACTTCAGAAATATGTTATTTCCAATAACGTTCGTAGCTTTGTACTGTTTCGTATGCTGCGATAGGCCAATCAAGGTTTCAGGGCTTCCGCAGTGGAAAGGAGGTATCGAAATCACAATTCTGGTTGATAAATTAACTTACAGTAGCGAGGAGCGCGTAATTTCAGTACTCGAAAAATCGTCATTGTCACCGAGCACTTTTCGTCGCATCGATAATAATAAATAGGCTAGTCGCATTAATCAGATACCAGGCAATAAAAACGCTTCCATGAAAAAATTACGACGAACACGAATTTTTGGAACCTATAGTTTATCTTATCATGAACTCATATTTACCAGCACCGAAGACACCGAAACTTTTTCTCGCCCAAACCCTACCGACAGTAATATCCCTCTTCGCGGAGGAAATTCCTGGCGCGACACTATGTGAGATATCTTACGCCAAGGTCGGCCACGAAAGCGGAAGAAAAGCGTTCCGGTCCGAATACGCTTGCAGGGCCGCAACGTGAGTGGTAATTTATGAAGTCTTTCCGCCTTTGACTACGGTTCTCTACTGATTCCACATGCGTTTCGTCATTTCGCTAGAGAGGTTTAACCCGATTATCAATTGATGCATTTTATCGCATATTAACAATATGCGTATTGTTTTTGTGTTGTTTCTTTCCTTACGGTTTACGCAAGACTTGTAAAATTTAGGGGTAGGAGCAGGGCCGTAACAGCACTTCGTCAGGCCCCCCCAAAACTTTGGTCTTGGGCCCCCCATAGGGTTATTGATCGAACTTCTGGGGGGCTTCGCCCCCCAGACCCCCCTCTGGCGATACACTGTTTACCACTATTCATCTTAAACTTTGGGACTTTGTTTAGTGAATCAGTTTTTGTCGCCTAAGCGCGCGAAGCGCGAAAAATTTATGATTTCATCAGTCAGTATGATCGGGAATTGCGTATTTGTTATCAATTTTTATCTTCTCTCTGCTGACGTAATCAGATTTGCCGGTAGAGCTGAGTAAGGTGTGTTTGAAAAGGTAGGACCACTCAATAATAATTAAACAGCACCTCGTCAGGCACCCATCACGTTGTTCGCGTTAGTCACGAAATTATCTGTACTGTATTGTGAGCCGAGCGAAAGCGAGGCGCGAAAATTTTCGATAATTTATGATAAAATCGGTCAATCAGATCGGTGATTGCATATATATTATGCTATCAATTTATTGTCCTCTCCACTCACTTAATTAGATTTACCGGTTGAGCAGAGTGAAGTGTCTTGAAAACGATAGGGCCCGTAAATATTGATTAAACATCTTCGGGCGGGCGGACCCGTTGATATGACTTCGTTATGGTGTTATTTCGTGACTTCCAGTCTGCTATATCAAAAAATATAGAATCGCCCAAACGTAGGCTTCTAAACTAAGAGACGCACACGATTTCAAATTGGTATTTCTTCACTGGCATAAAATTTTCACCAGCGGGATGGTAATTGTCTCGTGAGGTTCAGATTGCAAAGACAGGAACATTCGGCGCCAGTCATTCAGGAGCCTATGGACAATTAAACCTATATGTATTTTGTATAGCCTATATAACGAAGTTTTCGGTCTGCATAAGGGCATAGACCTTTTCGGCCAAGCTTTTCTCGCTACCGATCGTTCTGGCACACTTCTTGGAGTCGCATGTTATATGGCCTAAAACTTGATTGTATGTCTTGGTGGGCCGTGGCGCGGTAATGGCCCAATATCCAATAATATAGAAAAATTGCTGCTTGAATTCGCGCGCGGCGCGAAAAAATTTTGAAAAATTTGCATAAATTTTCAAAAAATACGCTATGATTTATGCTAATTCACGAAATAATTTTGGGCCCCCTTCGAGCTCGGCCCCCCCCCAATTGGGGGGTTTGGGGTGCGGCAGTTACGGTGCTGGGTAGGAGGGACTACAGGGTTTGAAATTTGCAATTGAACTCTCGAATCGAGTTCACCTAAAACGTTTCACTCGCAACAATGGATGCCTGGTCCTCAATCAATGATAAATAATTGTGTTCAACAATGAACTGTGATTATTAATTACGTCAGCGCTGGTCACGATCGTCTCCGACTAGCGATGGTGAATACGGCTCTTCCATTTGTATTGTATAGGCAAGCAATAACTGCAGAGTTTGGCCTAGAAAATGTCGTCGAGATTACTGAGCTGAAATGTTCTCTAAATTCTCACCAGCACAGCTCCGCACTGCTCAGACGTCATAACAACCCGATTTTAAACACCTTGCAGCGTAGGTGGAGATCCGCCATATCATCACACAATGATAAACTTCATTCGATAGCCTTTGTGACGCCATAAATTCCATTGTGACGCCATAAATTCGTATTTTTGTGTTGTGGCTCTTTTAAAGCTAAGATTTTTGATATGCTGCTCGGGCATGAAGCAGGTCTGCCTACCCCTGGTATATAGAAGGAAAATCTGCCTCTTCCAATTAGTCCACAACAGGTGGTAACACCTAGGGATGGTGTGAACCTCTGAAAGGTTCAGGCTCGTGTGAACGCGAACCCTTTTTTTAAGTTCTGTGTGAACGCGAACGTGAACCTCATGGCGTCACGTGACGTCATATTGTTAATTCCGACCCTACATTTCAGTGAAGTGATAGCCTATATAAATGTACAGGTACATGATACCTAGCGACGACTCGGGCCACATAATGCCACAATGTTGAAGTACATAGTGACGTTTTAAACGTCGCCAAATGTATCAACTGGGGCAATCAAATGATACAATATTCCCATAAATCAATATCTTCTGTCGCTTTGCCAACACTTTCGACGAGGACTTGCAAGGTAATATAAGCCTACGCCTTAGTCTAGCCCAGACCGGACAATGTATTCGGCGTCTGAGTATGAATGCTACGTCAATATTGAGCAGAGTGTAAAACGGGTTTCTGTACCTGGTACCGATATTACCCCTTTAACAAGTTACACAGCGGTAGCCAACACCGCAATCGCACGAATTTGATTTTCATGATACAATAAACATATGAAATCAAGATTGACCCCGTACGCCTGCTAGATTTTCTACATCAGGCAACGATTTTCTTTGATTGGTTGAAAAAGCATAATTCGCTGACTACCTACATGTAGTGTATTGCGCTCTTGATGTTGTGTGATTGCGGGTGAAGCTCACAGCAGAGAGTAACTAAATATTCGCAAACGGAAAGCTGGATATTTCGAGCAAACTTTTGTAATAAAGCAAGTAAAATGTTTTTAGATTGTCAAGGTGCATGCTCGTAAGTGTTGATTTTTTTTATGCTGCCAGCGGCATGCATAGAGTGGCCCGCAGTTGAAATGGAATAAATCAATCAATCAGGTTTATTAATATTTTCATCGTATCAAAACATCACAAGACTGCGATACAATGAAAAGATAGGAAGGTGTCGAAACAACTTGGAGTAGCCATTAAGATCAACCAAAGATGTTATAATGAAGTAAAAATTGTTATATATGAAAAAAGGTTCACAGTGCAGAACCTACCAAGGTTCGTTTGTGAACGTGAACCTCTAAACTTCCGAGGTTCATACACAGACCGCGAACGTGAACCTCACGTTCACACCATCCCTATAGTAACACCTCAGAATAGCGATACTTATTGCGTGATGCGAATATGTAGAATGTTGTATTGCCATGACATCTTGCCATGTTGTGTTTGATGGTTATTTAATCATTTTGACTTACGTGCATTTCGAATCGCTTCAAATAATCATTGCCGTAGAGATAATTCGCCAGTTTCTTTCCGAACCAAATCACCAACGTTGCAGGATACGCGGGTTAGAAGCAAACACGCAATACTCAATTCGAGCCAGGGTATTGACAAGCGGGGAATTCACATATTCAGATTCGGAATTTGGCGAAGCGCTGAAAGTTACTACAGGTTTGAAATGCATAAAGGGCTTATTTTGCCGTAGAACATACTATTTTGCGACACACAACACGATAATATATATAGAATAATAATAATAAGATACACTGTGAACGAATAAGGAGTATTTCCTATACTTTCACCTTAACATGGAGTGTAAATCAGGTTCGTGGCATTGATTGCTACAAGATTCAACTTTCACACTTACACCAGTTGGTGTGCATGAACTAAGTATACCCGGTTTTTAAGAGTCCATATATTCATGTAGTGCAAATAGCACCAGCAGGCAAAAATCGCGGTGCTGCGCGTTGACAGAACCTGCATCACCCCATGCATACGTCGCCATAAAAATGACTGGGCTGTATTTCCATGGCTCACACCGCCTGATAGGCGTGTGATATTACGTTCTAGGACGAATCGTTTACATGATTCACATCCCACGCGCAGGGGAATACAGCTATTTTCCACTTATTCCGTTTCGCATGAGAATTATGTTATATGGTGCCGCATGTAGTATCATCTTATTACTATCCATCATGCCCACGGATGGATTTCTTTCTGCCAGCCAAGCACGCTATTTTTGGCCGCGTACTATACAACATCCCATATGACGCCACGTTCGACGATCCGTCGTCAGAGAATTACGTTAAAACCAAGGGCGAACTGCAAATAAGCTTGCTGAGGTATTACAAGAACTTGGGCGCGGACGCGTTCAGCGTGAGGGTACTGGAGTTGGCATCCAAACATTCCGGAGCGTCGACCATCGTACATCATGAAGTTTTGATCAATTCTCCTTCCATGCCGACAGAATTTGGGGGTTACTCTTTCTCGACTGCGTCGGGAACGTACTCGTTGGAAGGAATGATCGCAAACGGTACGGTCTGGTTTGAAAATGTTTTAGTTAGATCATTGGTAAATAACAAGAAGCGACCATAACTGTGTAGTGGTATATGCGTTTTGTGATGTTGATCGATTCAGCAAGCTCTCGTCCAATTCATGTGTGAGGCTCACAAACTACAGTTTTATTTAGTGTATATAGTTATTTTCCGGAATTTTATGCTTTTTCTGATGTATAAATGTCGTCTGATATGCAGATCGTAGGCTTTACAATTTAATTTATATTTCTTTCGCATTCGTTTAATAAGAAGGAGTGAATATTTTGACCTCGTCTATAGTTTACAATGAAGTTTTGATATAACGTTACACTAATCTTGAAGATTCCACACATCGATGGAAAATCTTAATACTATATCTACAATATTTTAGATTATATCGATATTTTTCAATTACCGAATGCAATATAGCTATGCGCGTTATGCGTATAGGTATTCATTTTTGATATATAGTGGCAGACAATTCATACTCTCTTCGGCAAACGGAGGATGAATACGAGATTAATTTTGAGAAAAGTCTCCCATGCACTTCACACGACATCCGGAAACTCAAAATGACTGGCTCTGTTTCACGTACTGACGTCGAACTCGAAGTGCAAGCTTTTTCCCTGGTTACCAGATCTTCATTTCAAATAGCAGATAACGGTGAGCAAAATACTTCCGATTGTGAACATCGGATGATCATAGCTATTGTTAGTTCTCCCGTCTGATGAAATCAACTGTTGAAAACATCATTCTGTTGTGGCGGCAATTGATAAATCGTTGATGAATAAGTATTTAGCATTCATCTACGCTGTGTCATTATAGAACAGAATGGAGCATTTGCATTGCTTGCGCCTTCATGGTTAATATGACGCCGTCTCGCAGTTTTAACACATATCCAATGTCAGTATTAATAGATATCTGCAACTTGTAATATGTGTATTTATTTCACCCCTTCGCAGAGCTACTAAAACCGGACAAGAGCAGCCAGCATTCGTTCGAAAATAACTCGGCGATTGTCATATCCCAAAATTACCTGCTTCGAACGTGTCCGGTAGGCTCAAGGGACCTGTATTACACAAGATATTACGAGTCGGCCTCTGTCGAGACGACACCGGGACTTCAGGATGTATTCGTTCATAGTACCGGTAGGGAAAGAATTGTAGTAGAGCCTTAGACATAGGGATAGCGTGAGGCAGTGTAGATATTAACGGCTGGGTCGTATAGGCCGTATATCGCATGCTTTTGACTCTACTAAACCACATTCTCTGGTGTTTGGATTTTAATTGTCTATCCAGGTACACACGATATCTGGCAAGGACAGTAGGCCTATTTCATTTGCTATTTTCGAGCAAGCCCAAACAAACCTGAACTACCGTATGTAATCAGCCAATGATATCTATTTAATTTGATCGGTTATGACCATGGCTGCTGAAAGTACAAACTGATTGACAAAGTATAACTTTTACCGCAAATATGTGAATTGCGATAATACACCCAACGTAAATGCGCGCCCGCACGCTCTAGCTAGACACCAATTCTTTTCACTTGGTTGCTTCTTTACTCTAATTATGGGATTTAAAAATTTTAACTGAGCGCGGCCCAGCTGTTCACATTCTAATGGTGAGAATGGTAAACAATGGTACCTACGACATTTGTTACCTATTGGCATAAAACGGATGGATTAACTCAATGGCCTCATGTTTTTGGATGCGTTTCGTTCACAACAAATCACCTTTTTGGGCATAAAAAAGATATTAGGGGCCGCTGTCAAGCAACTACATCGGTACTTGCTATTGTCTCGTATAAGCCTATACAGATTTTGCTCGCAAAGACTGGAATATTAGTATCAGTGTATGATTTACAGTGCTTGTTATATGTGTCTCAAACCAATGTACAAAAGCATTCTATATCGATTATCAGGTCTCAATATAACCCCGGAAACGTATTCAGCCGGGGTAGACCATGGCAACGCTTCTATCATCACATTTAGACGAATTCCAAACGCAATCAAATACTTCATTTCATCCGGCGACGTCAATGTAACTATGGATCACTTTGCGATTGATTCCACCGATATATTCTGGGTAAGTGGTAAGTGCGCAACTGCGCATTCACCATGCAACGCACCATTTTCTTATTGCATATCATGCAAGAGAGAGGCTCGTGATTCATCGTACCTTCCACGTAACAAACTATCCTTGCCCTGTGTCAAGTGTACTTGTCAGTCCTTGTTCAGCATGGACATTGTGAAAATATTTACAAAGAATGTCCTTCACTTTAGTTACTTATGTTGATCGAAAATTCAAAAGTGAAGCTTTGCGCGTGTTGCACTACTCATGTTCGCTGTGTAAGTGTCTGTGGTACAACCGGAATTCCGTAAAATCACACCCTACTGGCAGATCTGTTATTACACGGTGTATAATCCATTTGGGCCGTTAGTGTTTGTATCTGCAGCTATTGCTAAGATAATGAAACAATGTTGGGGGAGTGGAAACGCTACTAATGCAGGATTAGGCTATCCGTGTTCCGTGAGGATCGACTCGTGATTTTTCGCGCATGATTAAATCTAACTTCAGCACTCCATCTATTCCTTAGCGTTACTTTCGAGTTGAAACCCGATTGCATGTCAATTTGGATATTTGTTATAGTCGTGAATTTCCGATTTTCATCGAATTGCCATCGGGCTCTGGAGCATTTCGGTTTCGTTATGGCTATAACTGACATTCGCATTCGGATTTAGATTTGTGAGCTATAAATCCGACTGAGGCGAGAAGCGTGGTGAATTGCGTGCGTGGTGAATTGCGAAATGTTCAGCACGAGAAATAAATATTCAAGATTCTCGACGCCCATTGTTATTTTCATAAGTGGTTGGTCCCTTTCGGTCTATTTAATGACGATTATGGCAGGCTACATCGCATCATTGTGACTACTTGTGTATTGTGTATTGAGTAACGTTCAACTGATTTTTCCTTCATGTTGAGTGGTGGTAATATCAGCCCGCACAAATTTTATTGGAGAATTCGACGCCATTACACGAAATAGGTCACGGTCACGTATTCAAGACGCTTTCAGTTATTCCCTATTGGTCCAGATTCGTATTCCCGTGAAAGAGCCTGGGGCGAATATTCCTGCTGAACTCATTGTGACGACGAAGCCGTACGATATCACGTTTGAGAAGCAAGTTCTCCTTAACCTAACCACGCGTGAGTTCACGAAATATTGCTGCGTGAAGAGCTAGTTGTGTTATTGTTTTGAAGTTGAATGGCGTTTGAATTGATCTAGTAATTCGGTTTTGCATCCGTTGCGTATCGGCTAATATAGATATTAGGTATAAATCAACTCACTATACCAGTGGTTCTCAACCGGGGGTCCGCGAAGCATTTTCAGGGGGTCCGAGAAACCTCTCAATTTGAAAAATGATTAATAACCCAATTTTTGATATTTTAAATTAGAGAAAGCATGAGACAGTTTCGCTTCATAATTGCTAAAACTTCAGGACTCACATCATTAGAATATTCGTCTGATATAAAATATCCTATTGTACAAACTCATTTTAATTGCCAAATTGCCAATAGCCTACCGAAATTCCTGAGATTTTTCCTAATTCTCTCCCAATGAAGGGATTGAAACCTCACCATACGGAATCCATTTCTCCTGTGATATACATAACGACTATACTAGAATAACTTCAAGATGAGATGCTAGGTAGAAATGACTAGGCTGGACGACTCAGTGGCGGCTCATGACAATATCGGTTGGTTAGGCAAGGGGTGTACGCGATTTCAAGTGTCTAAAGGACGTCACAATAGTGTGCTCCGACGTGAAAATGTGACTTCGTGGTGGTCACACACGGGGTATAGACATTAGGCATGGTTAACAAGGCTTACGTATTTCAAATTAATCGAGAGAAAACATGAAGTAGAGTAGTTCATACATGCTTATTTTGACGTTTGTATCAGTTGGCCTGTTGCGCGCGGCGTGATTTCATAGTTGCAAAATGTACAATGACGAGTTCATAGAAATCTGGAATACCCAGAATGATAGCGTTGAGAATCGTGAGCACATGTAACGCATCGTGTCTAATTACTGCAGCAAAGTTGATAGAAGGCGATTTTTCAACTATAGGAATATTAAAAGTCCACTAGTGTAAAAGTGTATAACAAGGAGTCCTTATCCTCGCTTATACGTCAGCCATTCATTTTTATCGAAATACGTTGGGAAAAGGTAAGAGTGCGCTTTTCTCCCGCGTACGATTAGATCAATGGACAATGGACATTGGACAATTTCCAGGCTGATAAGGGCCGAGTCTTGCGTAAAAAACACCGAATATTGCGTAAAAGATATTGAGGGATAGGCTGATCAAGTGATCAGCTGTTAGCCGTCATCGAAAACGAACTAGCTATCGGGCTTGACAGGGGGGTTGTAAGCAAATGACTTGAAGGCCACAATTTCACTGTGAAATTAACATTAGAGAATATAAATTAAAGGAAACGTTTGAATGCAAACCGAGAATCTTAGTAAACTGTTTCATGAGATTGTCATCTCATCACCCATCTCACTGATCTCAGTACGAAACACAGTTAAAATTAGCACAGACCAACACAGGCTTTTGCGTGAAATCCGCAATGCAGTAGTTAGGGCAGTTAGGCCTATATGTCAGATCAGCGTGCATCTCTACCATACTCGATCTCGATAACGAATTTACTGCCCTAATCGTTTGGTGTCAATCTCGGGACTTGGCACAGTGTTCGATACTAAAATCAAGACATACCGTGACCGATCGATGACCGATCTAGGTATGGAGCATCGCGGTTTTGCGTAAAATCTGGCGAGAAATGGCGAGTCAGCTCTCACTCGACTTAGGAAACGAAATTACCACTCACATAGTTCAGTGATAAACTTAAAAACTTGGTACAGCGTTCGATACTAACATTAAGAGTTACTATGCCAAATGTCATGACCGATCTCGGTATGGAACATCGTCAAAATCAATGGAGACCAATACCCGCTTTTGAGTAAAATCTGTTTGCGATACATGGCTGATCAGCACACAGTCAACTTTGGAAACGACATTACTACCCTAAACTTTAAGTAGCAACCCTGAAACTTGGAGCAGTGTTAAATACCACCATAATGACTTAACATACCAAGTTTCAAGAATCATCATGTTGCGAAACACTGTCAAAATCGACTTATACCTGCAAAGGTCGACTCAACGCATAGGACGGTAACGGAGTTCGGATATATATACGATGGTTACATCACACTGGCAGGGCGATTCGCCAAGTTGCCCCGGTTGCTCGGTAAGAGTAGTTCACCGTTTCTTTATTGTGAGCGGCCTTGAGAGAACAGACAGTGGAAGCTTGTTATGAGCGCTATCGGGGCAAGCCCCAGCTAGGCATTCACAAAGCAAAAAACGCATAAGATAATTCGATTTTCGTAGAGACTTCGCTATATATGGGCATTTACGAGCGAAGGCACAAAAAGAATGCGATTTTCGACGTGATTTCGGTATATATTGATTGCTGAGCGTCTATAAATGGTAAATCATTGTAATTGAACAGATTTTTAGGTGGGGCAATGCCCCAGTTGCCTTATAGGACGAGCCGCCATTGGTGGACGTTATTTTTCTTTAAATACTCTGTTTCTAAATTTTATCGACTGAAGCCTTACGCGTTATTATTAGGCCTATACATTCGCCAGCACCTATATCTCTGTGGAAATATTTTCAGCACTTGTTCATGTCAAATCGAAGACGGAGATTTTCAAGACTGTAATTACAGCTGCAAAATTCACTTCGAAATAATAAACGTTTACCCAATTTCTACATAGTATGATTTTATTTTCACGAAAAGTCATCTGTGGTTGTTTCCCACGAGCCCTAACAGTTAATATTTGCAGAAGACAGATGACTGTTGCACGATAATTGAGCTAATTTTGAACGAAATCTTGAGGGGGTCCGTGAAGGTCCAAAAGGGGTCCGCAAAGACAAAAAGGTTGAAAACCACTGCACTATACTATACTTTTCTGTCTTTGTCATGAATTATATCTTGATCCGGATCTAAGGGTCATTCTCCTTCACTAACCTAATGGTTGCTCTCCTTCAGGGGGCTTGAAAGATTCCAAGGTGACGCGAAAGTCACAGTGATTATAATGATTAAACATTAATTTTTGAAGTTGCAATGATTTGCAGTTGTGCTAAATCTCTAATGTCTTCCGCTTCGATAGTACGGATATTTTGAAATTCGATTTCAACTATTATTATTTCGCCATGCCATACAAATACACCACTGCTCCATTACTGGTACTACTGGAGTTCGAGCTGACCAGAATATACCTCTACATTGAAAGTAAAAAATAACAGCTCTTTGCTTATCAAAGTGATCAACTGAGCAATGAGCATGGATGTCGTGTACGTAAACACGCAAATCTAAACTACGACGCTTTTAAACTAAGTTGTTTGCAGGCTAATGCAGGCGAATGCCTCTCGAAAACACGAACACTATATCAGTAAATCCAATCAATCTATGGAAAGTTACTCAAGCACTGCATAAGGATATCCATTTGAAAACCGACTTTTCTCTTTCCATGACCAGTGCCATCACTGCCAAGTTCCGTAAACTTGCCGTACCGCGACAAATTCAATCTGACGCTAAAATGGGCTCCAGACAGTGCGGCGTTGGGCTATTACATCTGGGTTGTGTATGAAAGATACGGCGACTTTGTCCAAAAATTACACATCGAAGAACCGATAGCGGAAATCCATAATTTGACGCCGGGAAGATACTACTACGTTTATATCATACCGTACAACTACGCCGGAAACAGGACGGTCAATGATGATTTGCGATATCGACTGTACACAGGTATCTATCTCGACCGTGTTATCATCGAGTTTCATTTGCATTCAAATGCGGACTTGTAAATGAAGGTAATGAACTGCTGATATGACGAATAGGGTTGGGGAAAATCGAGTACCTCGGTGATTCTTATCCAATTAACAGAGATGAGCATGGATTAGGATTAGGATTTGAAAAAACAGGATTTGTCAAATTTTGTCGGATTTGGATTGGATTTACCTATTTTCTGGTAAATTGATACGACGTGTGGCGAATGTCGACAAACTTTATTCGGATCAGTTATTAATGTACTTATGGTTACTAAGTTATCTTGAATCAAGGGAATCGTTGGTTGTGAAAGAAAATTTTCCAACCACTCCCTTGCATAAATTAGCACTTTTTCTGAATTTCCAGTTGGAATCGGATTAGGATTGGACATGGACTTGAATATGAATAAGTTATGGATTAGGATTTGGATTTGGATTTTAAGGTTCGGATTTGGATTGGAATAGGACATAGAAATTCCAAATCCGCTCATCTCTGCTAATAATTAATAGGGTATTAGGCTTCGAGTCGGGGCGATTGTTTCTTAGTTTGATATTCATGTTGTTTCGACTACATTGGTCCTTTACACCAGGCCGATACTCTTTATTTCTGATTCCGTATTTACCGACTTGTAGCACGGCCCACTTCTAGGCTATTTACGCGGATCCCGTGGCGAGGAGGAGCCTAGATAAACCTCCAATACTTAGGTACGGATTCGACCTCGGTCGGACTCGAACCCGCAACCCATCGCGCCACTCAGTCGGGTCAATTAGTCGAGTATCATTCATTGTGGCGTTACCACAGTATTGATGATGGGACAAGTTGAAATATGTATCTTTTCTGCGACCGCAAACAATATAATGCCTGTTCTACACCACATAAAAAAATATGAAATAGAGACGCTTTGGAGTACAGAACCTCATAATACAGTTGACTAAGATATTCATGTTTATTCCCGAAGATTTTCGGCTGACACTCATCAGGGGATACCGTCAGCAATGATGCGAACATACGAAAAAGACTATATTTAACAACAATAAGCATCGCTAATTATGACATATTTACCTTGTGTGGCGTCATAATTAGCGATGCTTTTAGTTGGTAAAGATAGTTTTTTTTAATGCTCGCATTATTGCTGACGGTATCTATCCCCTGGTGAGTGTCAGCCGAAAAGCTTCGGCAATAAATATGAATATATTATTCACATATGAATGAACATTTGGTATTTTTGGTCATACCTATTTTATAGCACTTTGTGATTGCTGTGATTGATCGTGATTTCACATAAAAAATGTTATTTCGGCTAACGTGCGTGGCTTTGTATGCTGTGATACGACTAGGGCTGGGCACAATGATTCGAGTACTCGAATCTGAATCGAGTATTAATTTTAGTGATTCAAGTCGAGTAGTAAAAGACAATTTTTTCGAGTATTGAAATTATTCGTTTCTCAGCACTGAAAGTTAACTACGAGAATTATAGTTTCGGTACTAATTTTCGCTGTTGAAGCCTTGAATCCCTGATTGGCGAAATCGTAGCATATAAAACATATAGTGCAAAACTATGAAGGTTACTGGACTTAGCACATTTCCGAAGTCATGATTATCCCACAACATTGTCACCAAGTGGAATGAATTCGGTATGGTCGACAAAATACCAAAGTAAAAAGTATCATTCATGAGATGGACAAAAGGCAGCACCGTAACTGCCGCACCCCAAACCTCCCAAATGGGGGGGGCCGAGCTCAAAGGGGGCCCAAAATTATTTCGTGAATTAGCATAAATAATAAAGTATTTTTTGAAAATTTATGCCAAATGTTCAAAATTTTTTCGCGCTGGGCGCGAATTCAAGAAGCCATTTCTCTTTATTATTGGGTATTAGGCTATTACCGCGCTACGACCCACCAAGACCTACAATCAAGCAGGGTTGTAACCAAGTCACAAGGCTCCGAGTCACACGTCAATCTCACTTTTATATTTTTGACTCGAGTCAAGTCGAGTCATTTTCAATTCCCACCGAGTCAAGTCCGAGTCCAAGTCAGCGAACAGAGGATCGAGTCCGAGTCATGGTATTATGACTCGAGTCCGAGTCCAAGTCATTGTGTTGACTGCTCAGTTTCCAGTTAAAGTCTTCCTAAACCCACTTTTTTAACTCTGTTTGGTGATATTGAATGGTTCGCATTTATAATATATCAATTTTCCTCACTTTTAGCAGTTTCTGGTCGCATTTTCAAGCACCAGTACCAACAAACGAAATCCCAATAGTGTGTTGGCTTCGAAATTACAATGAAATGTCGGTCTTGGCCGTCTGAATCTCGAGTTAATGACTTGCTTCGAGTCATGCGCAATGACTCGAGTCCAAGTCGAGTCAATACACGGATTGACTCGAGTCGAGTCGAGTCATTTCCGTATTTTGAGAAGATGACTCGAGTCGAGTCGAGTCATCCGAAAATCGTGACTCGAGTCTGACTCGAGTCGAGTCATGACTCGAGTCATTACAACCCTGCAATCAAGTTTTAGGCAATATAAGATGCGACTCCAAGAAGTGTGCCAGAACGATCGGCAGCGAGAAAACCTTGGCCGAAAAGGTCTATGCCCTTATGCTGACCGAAGACTGCGTTCTATATATAAAATACACATAGGTTTAATTGTACATAGGCGCCTAAATGACTGACGCCGAATGTTCCTGTCTTTGCAATCTGAACCTCACAAGACAAATACCATCCCGCTGGGAAAAAAATTATGCCAGTGAAGAAATACCAATTTGAAATCGTGTGCGTCTCTTAGTTTAGAAGCCTACGTTTGGGCGATTCTATACGTTTTGATATAGCAGACTGGAAGTCACGAAATAACATCATGTAACGAAGTCATATCAACGGGTCCGCCCGCCAGAAGATGTTTAATTATTATTTTCGGGCCATCCCGTTTTCAAGACACTTCACTCAGCTCTACCGGTAAATCTAATTACGTGAGTAGAGAGGAAAATAAATTGATAGCATAATATATATGCAATCGCCGATCTGATTGACCGATTTTATCATACATTATCGAAAGTTTTCGCGCTTCGCGCTGGCTCGCAATACAGTACCGATGATTTCGTGACAAACGCGAACAACATGATGGGAGGTCGTTTTATCACCCTATGGGAGCCCAAGACCCACGTTTTTCGGGGCCTGACGAGGTGCTGTTTCGTTCCTGCCAACGGGTATACGCTTGAAGATGTTTAATTATTAATGGAGTGGTCCTACCTTTTCAAACACACCTCACTCAGCTTTACCGGGAAATCTGATTACGTGAGCAGAGAGAAGATAAAAGTTGATAACAAGGCAATTCCCGATCATACGGACCGATTCAATCATGAATTGTAGAAATTTTTCCGCGCTTCGCGCGCTTAGGCGACAAAATCTGATTCACTAAACAAACTCCCGATGAATATGATAAATAGCGGTCAACAGTGTATCGTCGGAGGGAGGTCTGGGGGGCGAAGCCCCCCAGAAGATAGGTCTATAACCCTATGGGGGGGCCCAAGACCAAAGTTTTGGGGGGGCCTGACGAAGTGCTGTTACGGCCCTGACAACAGGCATTATATTCTTTGTGGTGGCATAAATAGTACATATTTGAACTTTGACGTAGTACATTCTGTTATGGCGTCATAATGAGTGATACTCGATTACTCGACTCGAAGCATATTACGCGATTCAGAATCGAATCACTCAGGTACTCGATTTTGCCCAGCCCTAGATACGACCAATCGGAGTTTAATGACATCCACAGTGGGAATATTATCGAAACTTGAATATATGATTGGCGGTACTGAACTTGAGTATTGCTTTCAGAACTATATTCATTGCAGTAGGACAGTGGTTCCCAACCGGGGGAATTTTGAAATTTTTAGGGGGGAATCTGGCTTAAATTTTTTAGGGGGAATATGGCTTTGGCAATGTATCGGAAGATACACTGGGTTCGCAAGGTTTTTAGATGTTTATGGTATAGAACTGTTAAGTAGAAATTAGTTCTTTACAATTGTATGTTTCTTTAGCGGATATCAAGCTAGGTGTATGTTTAAATGCCTTTCGTAGATATTTCACCCCCTGATAAAGTGAGACTCACGAGACGATTTCGTTGGGCCCGGGACAGCCTCTCGATCAAATTGCTACTAAGCAGGAAAACGTCAAACCGAATTCAGCACAAGGCCGCTAGTGTAATTGTTTAACTTTTTGAGCCAACATATGAGCTAACGTGAAAAACATACCAAATTCATCGATTCAACTCAAGTCCATAACAAGCAGACTTGATGATTTATTTTTCGTCAGCGGCCAAAGTTTAGTGCGGTCCGCATTCGACATAGTTCGGACATATGTTTGGCCATTAATTGCTCAGTCAACAAATGGTTGCGCGTTAAAAAGCACATTTTTTAGTCACAGGCGACTTTTTCATAGGGGGGAATTTTAGCTCAAATATCGGCCAAGGGGGGAACGAGACGAAAAAGGTTGGGAACCACTGCAGTAGGATATATTAACTCGAAAACTTTTCGTGAGCCATTTATCAAGAGTTAACAACGGCACAATAACAAGCACATAGAAAGAGATTCAAACGAAAACCGAATTGGCAAAGTATGACGTAGTAATGCAATAACAAATAGTCAGCTGTACCGGTAGTCATAACAAAGAGACTAGAGAAAATCAAATTATACAATATACACGAAAGACAATACATTACACAGGCAAATGGTGGTATATATTAATGGAAAATTTAAAGATTGTATAGAAACTCCTTATGCCGGCATAAATCAGGATTGGTCAATTTTATGATGGTTGACTCCAACACAGACAGATGGAAGGCAGATCTACATTTAGCAATCACGGTGAACATACCGTCATTGTCATGACTGGCACAGACCGGATAGTTCATGACCAATTGCTGATATAAATTCCGTGACCTGGTTTTAGGAGCCAGAGTCGACCGCTTCCCTTCACCGAGAAACAAGTGCAGAACGATCGATAGGTTGGTTTACTGACCTCAGTGATCTGATCGGTTTATTGCTTGTCATTGTGCCGTTAACTCTTGATAAGGAGCACACGAAGAGTCTTTGAGTTAATAAATTCTACTGCAATGAATGTAGTGCTGAAAGCAATACTCATTACAGAAACTGCAATTCTCGATGATAAATTAACTCTAACTGGCATGGAGAGTATAATTCTAGTAATCGAATACATCATGTATCACTGCCCGACCCGAATCACTAGAATTTATACTAGATTTCGATTTAAGTACTCGAGTTATCGTGCTCATCCCTAATGTTGGCGCGGTGAAATGATCGCTGTCACCATATTTGTGATGGTACCTAGAAAATCCACTCTCATACCAAGCTGAGGAACAATACAGTGTCTTTCACCATAAACGATTTTACATTTGTTTCATCCGCTTTAGATCAGGATCCTCCTGTAATGTCAATTCACCCCGTGAATGTCAGTAGCAGCCATATAACAGTGCAGTGGACCGGCGGCTTTGGCGCAGACGACATCACAATCCGCATACTCAACAATTCCGGAATATTAAGCAGTGCACCCCAGATGAAATCACCCACGAGTATTTTCGGATTGGATCCATTTACCGAATACAACGTCACCGTGATTGCTACGTTCGAAACCGGTGTTTCTCAGAGCCCGCTGATCACGTTCAGAACCGGTAATGAATGCCTGGAGTCTTATATCTCCTAATATTACAGAGTTTCTTCGCGTAGATCAGGGGCGGGCAACATACGGCCCGCGGGCCGGATCAGGCCCGCGGACAGTTTCCCGTCTTACATGATAGTGTGGCCCACGGCCCTAGTCTGCCGAGATTCCCAACTACTTGCTTACGACGTTAAATGTTACTGACTGTGTGTTATTATTTACGTGTGTGTTCAGCGTGCCAGAGTGAAGCTCACGCGTAGCTTCGTCGAAGCGAGAAGACTTGCACTATCGGAATTTACGATGTACTCAACCCTAATGAATTGCTATCTTGGTAAATTTGAGGTACCGGGCTTATCGAACGCCTTGAAATCGTAACTAAGGATTGTACCATAGTGTCCTATATGGTGTGGACACACCCAGATTGAACGGCTCACTGCATTTGGTTTATACTTCATACTTTCCATTTTACCAAAGGCAAATTTACGGCCATTTTTGACCGGCTTGCCGAACGCTAAATTCGATGAAACGGGCATCAATGGCAAGCTGCTGCTGTACTGATGGTTGCCGGTGAACCCAGCCCTCGGTGAACCCAGCCTTACAAACTCGGCCCTCGGGAAATTTTGTATTCACGGATTGAGTAAGCGGGGGAGATAACGCGACGCTCACATACTCTACTTGTTTGTTTTGTGGTATTCATGGTGTTTCTCGAATACTATGGACCTCGGTGAATTCCGCCCCCGAACAATTTTGAATTAAAGCTGGGAGCTGGGATATTAGGGTTGACGGAGGTAGGATATTAGGGTTGGTGGAGGTGGGATATTAGGGTTGGTGGAGGTGGGATATTAGGGTTGCCTGAGGTGGGATATTAGGGTTGCCGGAGGTGGGATATTATGGTTGGAGGAGGGGGGATATTAGGGTTGGTGGAGGTGGGATATTAGGGTTGGGGGAGGGGGGATATTAGGGTTGCCGGAGGTAGGATATTAGGGTTGGTGGAGGTGGGATATTGGGGTTGGGGCAGGGGGGATATTAGGGTTGGGGGAGGGGGGATATTAGGGTTGGTGGAGGTGAGATATTAGGGTTGCCGGAGGGAGGTGGGATATTAGGGTTGGTGGAGGGGGAATATTAGGGTTGCCGGAGGTGAGATATTAGGGTTGCCGGGGGTGGGATATTAGGGTTGGTGGAGGTGGGATATTAGGGTTGCCGGAGATGGGATATTAGGGTTGAGTTCACCGAGGTCTCAGTTCACTGGTAATCCCACAATCTATGTGGCACCACATGCTGCACGCATCGCATTTCAATGACTGCGTGATCTACGCATGCCCTTACCTCCTTACAAGATCGACAAATCAGTTGATAATAACATTATTAGTTTAATAATTCATAATAATACTTGTTAATATACTCAATTACAAAAGTTCCCGAGGGCCGAGGTCCCGAGTTCACCGAGGGCCGAGTTTGTAAGGCTGGGTTCACTGGTAATCGTACTGATTACGAAAAGGTAAGTTTTATTCTGCGGATGGTCCTGGAACCCCCAAAAATTTGCCTCGAATTTTGCATTGTGATTAAGTTTGGTATTGTGACGCAACAATGCGGTGTGGCTCTTACTTCTTAACTTCAGTCTCATTTTGCCAAACAGAAATGTTGCGTCACTTTGCCAAACTCGATTACAATGCAGAATTCGGGGCTGATTTGGGGGGTGCCAGGACCATGATCAGAATAAAATTTATATTTTCGTAATCAGTACAGCATCAGCTTTCCATTGATGTCCGTCTTATCGAATTTTGCACTTGGCAAGCCGCTCAAAAATGGCCTTAAAATTGCCTCTGGTCAAATGGAAAGTATGCCGTAACCCAAATGCAGTGAGCTGTTTAATCTCGCTGTGTCGACGCCATATAGGACACTATGATTGCACCATGCTGTGTTGATTGATCAGAGAGAGGCAGACATGGCGGCGCATGTACGACAATGCTGTTTTCAAATCCACATTGTCTTCGTCATTATCGGCGAGAAATGGCTTTGAAGTGATGTTGCTGTCGTTAAAATACATTCAATAAATCCGATTTATTCCTTGTATTTGTGGATAAATGGGCGAATAATGTCGATTCAGCAATCCGGCCCGCCAAGCACTTAATTTTCTTATATACGACCCGCCGACTGGAGAAGTTGCCCGCACCTGGCGTAGATTCATCGAGTCGTGACCGGTAGTGTATTCGTTATCATTGGAGTATTTTTAGAATCCAAGGAACAGATGTGATCAAAGTCAGTCGTCGTCGGTATGAGGGTTGTAATGATTCGAGTCATGACTTGACGCAAGTCGCAATTTTACGTTGACTCGACTAGACGCGAGTTATTTTCCTTAAAATGAAAAAGAAATTCGACTCTGCTTGAGTCA
Organism: Botryllus schlosseri; assembly: GCF_051294905.1. Classification (NCBI taxonomy): domain Eukaryota; kingdom Metazoa; phylum Chordata; class Ascidiacea; order Stolidobranchia; family Styelidae; genus Botryllus; species Botryllus schlosseri. The sequence continues at coordinate 15,844,052 of NC_137245.1, read as the reverse complement.
ATTTGTGTATTTACTCGACATGTACCGAAGTCTTTGCCCACGGAAACATTCTGAATGACTTGACTCAAATCTCGTGCATAAGGGACCGATACTTGACAAATAGGGCCATAAATATGGTTGCATTTGAAACAAAAATCAATTTTAAAACAAACATATTTAAAACAAGGCCCTAATTTAAGACATGTTTTCTATTGTTTTTTTTAAGCCATGACGTCACCAATATTCAATTGTTACGTCATAGTGGATTGATATTGACAATTGAAAATATAGGGTAAAAAGCTCCTTTGACGAAATATATGTACTATTAATGTTGAACCGACTATTTTGAGGGTTCCGACCATCCCATATCGATATACGTCGGCTATATCTGGTGCTAATTGTCCGTATGCTCATACAACATGTTTTTTCGAAAGTATTGACAGAATTATGGCATAATTTTACAACTTTAAAATAACACAATTTTTTTTAAAGGCCTATTTTAGAACACTGTTCAAAACATGTTTTGAACAAAGTGTTTTAAAACACCGTTTTTTTTAAATGCAACCCTAGCCATAAACTGACTTACATCTATTTGAATAAACATCATAACAGTGAGAAAAATGAGTATACTGTGAAAGCGAGACGTTCAATATCACCCAAGAGTTTTACAAAAGTGAGTCGAGCCTGACTAGAACTCTGTAACGAACAGTACACCCTATTACTTGGACTTGCATTCGAGTCTCAACACCATGACTCGGACTCGAGCCATTGCTGCCTTACTTGGACTCGCATTTGACTCGGTGGTGAATTGAACATGACTCTACTTGACTCGGGTCAAAACTAAAAAGAAAAAATGACCATCGTCTCGGAATCCTGTGATTGGTTATAACCCCTGGTAGGTACTAAAGTAAAGTAGAGATAACGTCGTAAATTTCAACTCGAGTACAAATGTGGTGATTTCCAGCCTATGCCTATTTTTGCCTAAAAACTGAAAACTTGGGGAAGTGGAAGTAGTCTAAAGACATAGCGAATTGGGTAACAGGTACAAGCAGCCACAACCTACTTGGATACTCGAAAATAGGGATAAGTACTTCGTTGCTGACCACCTCTTCCTTTTACTTCAGACCCTCTTCCGCCAATACTCTCAACGACCCCGATAAACATCACGGACAAATCGATTGCGGTCAATTGGACGGGCACGGAAGAAGCTACATACGTTGATCTACAAGTTTCAAACACAACCACGTCGTTGTTTTGGATATTGAATGTCGAATCACCTTTTGATATCAAGGGTCTGCGTCCTGGCAGGGAATATGTGATTGAGGTGGTAGGCGTTTACGGCTCGACACAGTTTTTCAGCAACAATGCTACGTTCAGAACAGGTATAAATGATTCCGGGACTAAAGATCTTCCAAACACGACAAATTTGTAGTGATTCATTCCAGTGCCTTCTCAATCTCACTAGTCACTACACTCTGTGGCGGCAGACTGTATAACATCCATTTTATGATATTAACCGTCGTTGTAATATATACAGTGGAATTAAGACGAATTCCAGTAAGGTTCAATCTCCGATCTGAAGAAGTGTACTTCGTAAGTGACGACAAGAATACCAGAACACCTATCAAGTCAAGTCATCATTTGTTGTTATTTTTTGTTCATGGTGTTTCGACGTCTTACACTAGGCCGATATTTTTACTGTGATTTTTGAGCTGTTGCCTTTAGTGCGGCCCACTTTCCTTCTTGGCTTGCAACGTCGTGCCTCGACAAAATCTCGACTCATTACATTTTTGGATCAAAGTTGCACACTATAAACCGCCTCCATTCATTTCTAGATCCCGCGCCAAATGAACCTGCCGGTGGGTCAGGAAACGTTACCGTTACCGAAACCAAACCCGCAACCGAAGAAAACGGTAATTAATACTATACTTCCACGCGCTGCCGACATGGTATCAACATCTCCCTTTCAGATACAGCTGATATAGGCTAACGCGCTCTGTCAATAATGTGCGCCTCTCATACTGAAATTTGTAATCCAATCGGCGACCATGATTGTCAGACTTGGCTGTGGTTTCCGATGTTTTTTCCTCCAAGACTCGCGAATGTTTTACTCTTAAATCAATGTCGTTTGCGCACTTTATTGGTGGCGAAATGCTTCACTCTTGGTAATCTTATGTATAAGACAAATCATACTGTAGGAATATAGACGTTCTCTCAAAATAGTAGTCCACTTCTAAATATTCCGCGAATGTAGAAAATTGTTCTTTTCGGGCCTTGGATATATACGCTGTACTGGCCAATACACTGCCCATCGTCAATTGATACTAAAATGTACAAGTGACCACATAATGTTGTCACAATAATCAAAATCAGCGATTCTCATATTTCTTTTCGCTCAATACATACAATCTATTCATATGATGCAATAAGGTGATTTTACTATTATTTGTGTGGACGTTTACTCTATTTAACAGCGGAGAATACATTGAGGCCGGATACAGTTTCAAGAAACCAAACAGGTAACAAACCGTCGAAGTATACATGGCTGAGCATGAGCAGTAGGGTTGTTCAAAAACAACTTTTTTTTCCAAATCTCACTCGCCTAATGACTAAATCGTCAGGTTGTCTAAGAAAACGATGCACACCAAATTTGACTCAATTCCAACCCGTAGAGGCCGTGCAATCTTGAATTGAAATTTTTAATTTATTATTAAAAATTGAAAAAAAAAATTCAAATTTTTCTGTCAACCCCATGAAATTGTTGAGCTGTCTTCAAAGACGATGCAAAACAAATTTGAGTCGATTCCGACCAGTAGAAGCGGAATTATTTGAGTTTTTCGTTGATAATCCCCGGATCAAGTATAATCCGAGAATTATCAACGAAAAACTCGAATAACTCCGCTTCTACACGTCGGAATTGACTCAAATTTGTTTTGCATCGTCTTTGAAGACAGCTCAACAATTTCATGGGGTTGACAGAAAAATTTGAATTTTTTTTTTTTAATTTTTAATAATAAATTAAAAATTTCAATTCAAGATTGCACGGCCTCTACGGGTTGGAATTGAGTCAAATTTGGTGTGCATCGTTTTCTTAGACAACCTGACGATTTAGTCAATAGGCGAGTGAGATTTGGAAATAAAAGTTTTTTTTGAACAACCCTAATGAGCAGTCATAGTTACCAAATTCATTGCAACAGACTCCTCTGATACTTCACCTAATGGTTCGAACTCGACGACGGATACTTCTCTCAACAATGAAAAACCTTCTAACGCTCTTTCGATAAGCGATAAAGATAAGGCCGACATAACCGAAGATAAAGAAGACAAAATTGAATCACCCGATCTCTCATCCAATTCCGGTAAGCCCAGAGGTGGTCAAAGTAGTCAAGAAAGCTACTCAAGTAGAAGTAGAAGTAGCGACGAAAAAATCTACTCAAGTACGAGTAGAAGTGCTTCTTCAATAAGCCATCTAAAACTACTTGAAGTAGAAGTAGAATTGACTGACTTTAAATCTACTCGAAGTAAGTAAGTAGTTTTGAAAACAGTCTTAATTCGTTCGCATGAACTGTAAAAAGCTGCGAATTGAGCTATGCGGCAGGTGCAGACAGCTTGATTCGTATTGAGGCATCCAAGGAGGTATCAATTTTCGACAGAATAAGCATTGTTTCTCATCATGAGACGCAAATTATAGTATTGATATGAAAATGCGATACTAACCCTTTGTTTACTAGAAGACCCCGTTTTTAGAGAATATCATAGCATCGCGCCATACCCCATATTATAAGGCCCCAAGTTTAGGCGACGACCAATACTTGTATCGGATACGGTTTCATCACTTTACGCGATTAGTATACGTCAATAACAAATATTGTGGATCGTAAAAGTGATATTCAGTGTAGCTTTATTTTCGGAAAATAGAGGCATTACTACACTTGCTTTTATGCTTCAACATGTATGTTCTGCAGACAAAAGAACTTAAAGTAATTAGAACTCGAAGTATGATACTCGCAATTGAAAGTGAAATACAAATACCACTTCTAAAAACCGAAAAATATATTTCATGTCTTTTGTCCATAAAGCTTCAAAATTGACCTCCTAAAACAGGTGTAACGTTAAAAAAAAAGCTGGATTTTCAAGATTATCAAGACACGTAATGGGCTGTTAGATTACGATATGATAGGTAATTGCTAGATTGCGAAACATTAGTTTCAAACGTTATGGTGGGCCATATTTACTGTGATGAAATATTTGATACGGGCGACATTGCGGTGTGAGAGGAACCAAGCAATCCGGTACTTAAATTATATTCACTGATACTTTCGTGAAAACATATTTGTCACTCCATCACTACTATGCAGCGTTGTAAACAAGGCTCCGAGTCACAAGTCAATTTAACTTTTACAGTTTTGACTCGAGTCAAGTCGAGTCATTTTCAATTCACCACCGAGTCAAGTCCGAGTCCAAGTCCGAGTCTTTGTGTTGACTGTTCAGTTTCCAGTTAAAGTCTTGCTAAACCCACTTTTTGTTACTCTGTTTGGTGATGTTGAATGATTCGCATTGATATTCCTCACTTTTAGCAGTTTCTGATCGCAATTTCAAGTACCAATACCCTAGACGAAATCCCAATAGCGTGGTTACTTTACTATTCTTCGAAATTACAGTGAAATGTTGGTCTTGGCCATCTGAGTCTCTAGTCATATGACTTGGTTCGAGTCATGCTCAATGACTCGAGTCAAAGTCGAGTCAATACACAGATTGACTCGAGTCGAGTCGACTCATTTCCGTATTCAGAGAAAATGACTCCAGTCAAGTCGAGTCATCAGAAAATCGTGACTCGAGTCGGACTCGAGTCATTCCAACCCTGCTACTATGCATGAAGCGCAACAAAATTTTTGGGCTATATTTGACTTTATGAATATTAAATGTTGGTATATCGTGAAAACAGCCCCGAAATTCCTCAGGCTATCTTTCGTAATGGGGGATTAAACTACTTCTACTTGACAAACTGAAAATAGCGAAAAGTAAGTAAGTAGATCACAAAATATTAGGAAGTAGAAGTACAAGTAGAGAAAATCAGATCTACTTGAGTAAGTACCAGAAGTAGAGGAGATCTACTTGAGTACTTCCAAAAAGTAGAAGTACTTCGTTACTGACCACCTCTGGGTAAGCCTAACGTGTCATCATTATAGTGCCCTAAAGTTGCGTATTATAGACACAGCAAAATCGCACGGCTCACTGTGCTTGTGTTATGCAATTCTCCCCATTTCACGAAAGGCAATTAAGGTAATATTCGGACAGGTTCGTGCATATATTTTCAAGTTTTGTGATCTCTTCACTTTTTCAGTCATTCACTTTTGTTACAATCAGCACCGTAACTGCCGCACCCCAAACCCCCCAATTGGGGGGGGCCGAGCTCGAAGGGGGCCCAAAATTATTTCGTGAATTAGCATAAATCATAGCGTATTTTTTGAAAATTTATGCAAATTTTTCAAAATTTTTTCGCGCCGCGCGCGAATTCAAGCAGCAATTTTTCTATATTATTGGATATTGGGCCATTACCGCGCCACGGCCCACCAAGACATACAATCAAGTTTTAGGCCATATAACATGCGACTCCAAGAAGTGTGCCAGAACGATCGGTAGCGAGAAAAGCTTGGCCGAAAAGGTCTATGCCCTTATGCAGACCGAAAACTTCGTTATATAGGCTATACAAAATACATATAGGTTTAATTGTCCATAGGCTCCTGAATGACTGGCGCCGAATGTTCCTGTCTTTGCAATCTGAACCTCACGAGACAATTACCATCCCGCTGGTGAAAATTTTATGCCAGTGAAGAAATACCAATTTGAAATCGTGTGCGTCTCTTAGTTTAGAAGCCTACGTTTGGGCGATTCTATATTTTTTGATATAGCAGACTGGAAGTCACGAAATAACACCATAACGAAGTCATATCAACGGGTCCGCCCGCCCGAAGATGTTTAATCAATATTTACGGGCCCTATCGTTTTCAAGACACTTCACTCTGCTCAAACGGTAAATCTAATTAAGTGAGTGGAGAGGACAATAAATTGATAGCATAATATATATGCAATCACCGATCTGATTGACCGATTTTATCATAAATTATCGAAAATTTTCGCGCCTCGCTTTCGCTCGGCTCACAATACAGTACAGATAATTTCGTGACTAACGCGAACAACGTGATGGGTGCCTGACGAGGTGCTGTTTAATTATTATTGAGTGGTCCTACCTTTTCAAACACACCTTACTCAGCTCTACCGGCAAATCTGATTACGTCAGCAGAGAGAAGATAAAAATTGATAACAAATACGCAATTCCCGATCATACTGACTGATGAAATCATAAATTTTTCGCGCTTCGCGCGCTTAGGCGACAAAAACTGATTCACTAAACAAAGTCCCAAAGTTTAAGATGAATAGTGGTAAACAGTGTATCGCCAGAGGGGGGTCTGGGGGGCGAAGCCCCCCAGAAGTTCGATCCATAACCCTATGGGGGGCCCAAGACCAAAGTTTTGGGGGGGGCCTGACGAAGTGCTGTTACGGCCCTGGTTACAATATGCCTAAAAACAGGCGATAAATCAAAATAATCATAGGCGATCCAAGTTTGGGTCGATCGTGGCCCATGCTTTGGGAACCACCGTCGTGAGGCAATTACGTAAGCGAAACGGAGCGTCTCAGTGAGATCACGCTCCCGGTGAAAACAGCCCCTGAGTTCCTCCGTCTCTCATTTGAAGAATATTCTGTTTCTACTATAAAATTCTGGTAATAGCGAAAAGTAAGTCTGTCACAACATGGCGAAGTAGAAGTCACGGATAGGGCTGGGCAAAATCGAGTACCTGAGTGATTCGATTCTGAATCACGTAATATGCTTCGAGTCGAGTCGAGTATTCGAGTATCACTCATTATGACGTCACAACAAAATATCCTATGTCAAATTTCCAATACGTACCTTTTATGCCACCACGAAGAGGATATGATGCCTGTTATCCATCACAATAAAGATACTCTGATATTTTTTCGACCGTCCCGATTTCATTGCACTTCTTGACAATGTTGTGGGATGATCATGACTTCGGAAATGTGTTATTTCCAGTAAATTTGGTAGCTTTGTACTTCGCCCCGTATGCCGCGACACGGCCAATCAAGGTTTCAAGGCTTCCTCAGTGGAAAATAGTATCAAAACTATAATCCTCGTTAGTAAATCAACTATCAGTTGCGAGGAGCGTATAATTTCAGTACTCGAAAAAATCGTCTTTTACTACTCGACTCGAATCATTAAAATCAATACTCGATTCAGATTCGAGTACTCGAATCATTGTACCCAGCCCTAGTCACGGATAATAAATAGAGTTGCTCAAGTAAGTTCTGCAAGTAGAATATAAATCTGCTCGAGTGCTGCTAAAAGTACACGTATTTCGTTTACTGACCTCTGACTTCTGAGGATATGGCATGGAATGTGTAAACACTGAATTTCTGCAAGTTGATCAATACTCAATAACCTTATACTAGAAAAATATCTGTAGTGTAAGGTCACGACTAGTCTCCACATCTGTTTGATTCGACATACATTTACCGTCGATATAGAAATTCCATCTAATCATTCGCTACTTTGTGTTAAGTTGGCGTGAATGAAGATCGAAGGGACAACAACGATACTTCAACAAGTCGGAGACAAGAACTCACGACTTCCGGTAGGGCATGTTAATAATACTTGATCATACAAGTGAATACCAAGAACGACCATATATACGTCAAACTGTGCAAGAAAAAAGGTCTGTGATATGTTTAGACACCTTTCTAGTAATAGACACTTTTACGAACCCGTAATTGTGTGGGAATTCATCACAGTTTATAATCAATGTCCCGAAGAAATACATGTTTGTACTACATTCGGTATATATATGTGCGACATCAAACAGTCAATCGACGGTACTTGTATATTTATCCGCCCAAAACAAGCAAATGTGAATGCGATACACATACACAACGCGATGTAATGAACGAAGAGGAGGATACTGAGACGACCAAGGACGGTATCTCAATCTGGCGTCAATCTTAGCCTATATTGAGATATTTTATTTCTTCGTCAACCAGAATATTATTAACAAACATATTGAGTTTGTAAAAATACGTTCTACGCACTCCACAGAGATCCTTGAACGACATGCCATTATAGCATCAGCTGACAGTTACATGACTTCATCAGTTACACGACTTCATCAGTTAACTCCCCTTAGTTTGAGAACCACGGGTCAAGTTATATACCAGAGTACAGCGTACTAGTTGATAGCATGCAATGTCAGGCTTCCCACTGACTGGTCTAGTCCAAAGTGTGACATGATTTATTAAAAAATTTGAGTTGACTGGTGTTGCATAATTTGTACAAACAGAGTCGTAACTGCCGCACCCCAAACCCCCCAATTGTGGGAAGGGCGAGCTCGAAGGGGGCCCAAAATTATTTCGCAAATCAGCATAAATTATACATTTCGTAGATTTTCTACAACTTCAAATTTCCTTCGCGCTTCGCGCGATATACTGTACTAAAATGTTCACTTTATAATATGGTTACCCTCAGCGTCTCGAGAAAAAAAAATTACACATCATCAGAGGTGGTCAAAGCAGTCAAGAAAGCTACTCAAGTCGAAGTAGAAGTAGCGACGAAAAAAATCTATTCAAGTACGGGTAGAAGTACTTCTTCCATAAGCAACCTAAAACTACTTCAAGTAGAAGTAGAATTGACAGGCTTTAGATCTACTCAAGTAAGTAAGTAAGTAAGTAGTGAAAACGATCCTAATTCGTTCACATGGATTGTCAAAAGGCGCAAATTGAGCTATGCGAAAGGTGCCGAGCTTGATTCAAATTGATGCATACCAGGAGGTATCCAATTTTGGACAGCATAAGCATTCGTCCGCATCATGGGATGAAAATGATGGTATTGATATGGAAATACGATACTTATCTTCTGTTTTCTCGAGCAGCACGTTTTAGAAAATATCATGGTATGGCACCATCTCCCATATTATAAGGCCCGTTAAATAGCTTAGTCGAAGAGGGAAACGGAGAAGTTGTATAGGATACGGTGTAAACACTTTGCGCGATTAGTAAACGCTAATAAAAGATATGGTGGACTGTAAAATGCCATATTGTGTAGCTTTATTTCCGGAAATTAAAGGCATTACTACACTTGCTTTTATACTTCAACATGTATGTTATCCAGACAAAAGAACCGATAATAATTAGAACTCAAAGGATATGATACTGGGAATGGAAAGTGAAGTATAAATACTACTTCTAAAAGCGGAACATGTATTTCATGTCTTTAGTCCAGAAAGTTTCAAAGGTGGTTTGCTAAAACAGCTCTAAAACTAAAAAAAGTCAGAGTCCACTTTTCCTAATTAGGACACGCCATGGACATGCTAGATTACGATATGATAAGTAAATGCTAGATTGTGAAACATCAGTTTCAAACGTTATGATGAGCCATATATACTGTGAGGAAATATTTCATATTGGTGAAGGGCGACAATGTGGTGTGAACGGAACCACGCCAACCCGCTACCTAAATATATTAACCGATACTATCGTGAAATTATACTGGTTACTCCGTATCCACTGCGCGCCAAGCGCGACGAAAATTCTGGGCTTTACTCAATTTTTATGAAAATTAAATGTTGATACTCCGTGAAAACAGCTCCGAACTTCCTCAGGCTATCTTCATGATTGGAGAATTGAAGTACTTATACTTGAAAAACTGAAAATAGCGAAAAATAAGTAACTAGATCACAAAATATTACGAAGTAGAAGTCGAAGTAGCGAAAATCAGATCTACTTGAGTAAGTACCAGAAGCAGAGGAAAACTACTTGAGTACTTCGAAAAAGTAGAAGTACTTCGTTACTGACCACCTCTGCACATCATTAATAAAAAAAAATTGACATTTCCGCAACGGTAATTACCGAGACCAATACCAAGACTTCTGAAGTTAGGCCAACATGCGACTATCGCGAAGTGTGTTACCAAATAAAACCTTGGGCGAATATGACCGCCGCATGTTGACCGAAACCATCAATAGCCAACTGCCAACTGCCCATTGTCCATAGGCGCGGAGTAGTCCTGCGCTTGCTATCTGAAGTCACCAACTCCTTCAGCTCTGCCAGTGAATGTTATCGCGGGGTATGAGAGAGGTTAAAAAATTAATAGCATTATATGCAATTACCATATTATAGACAACATCCTATCCTGAATATGAAAATTCTTCGCGTTCGACGTGAGTATACAATCATTCACAGTCGGGCAGTTAAACGTGCCCGACTAGTAGTGGCAAAACGTCGGCAGGGGGTTTATGATCCTATGGGGGGTGCAACACCAACGATTAATGGGAGGGAGCTGACGAAGTACTGTTTCGGCCCTGTATACAAACATGGTGCGAAGTAATTAATGATTTCTCCAAAAATGACAGTGGCTAGCTAATTGAAATGTGATGTTTTGATTTTACGAGACTGTCTTAGAAGTGTTACGGCATTGTGATTCCTGCCCAGTGCTATGAACCTCAAAGTGGAAATTCAGTCTGGTACGGGTAAACAGCGGAAGGGGGGAATGCTAGCCCGTCGCTTTAATCAGTACCCAAGAAGTAGTGCAAAAAGGTTGATGATCCCCTGTTTAACGTATGTGATGTTTATCGAATTTTCCTACCGCATGATGTCATGGCAATTCTATCGTCCATCAATATTATCGACCATGCACCGGTCGAATTCAGAGATCAATTTCCTTTCAGACGCCGATGCAACGACATCAGAAGAGTCAACAGAAATGGGTACGTCGGTCGTCATAGCCGTAGACAGAGGAGGCAGAAAACGCCTTCGCTCTCTAATTTTCGTCTTCTTTTCGCTATGTAACAAAGGATAGCTGACGTCACGTCATTGTTTCAACATTATCGTTCCCGCACTCACATTTTTTAATTTTTATTTTTATCCTGTTTGTGATAAAACGCGTTGTAGGAGTTTGACTTAGGCTGTACCATGTAATTCCCGATACATAATATTTATTTAGCTGGCTGGGCGTGGATGCTAATAGGAGGAGTTGTTGCTGTTGCGACGATAGCCGCTATCTTAGTGGCAAAAAAAGTAGCGATCAACGTAATGAATTCGAAAGCGCCGGTAAGACGAACTTTCGTTTTTACTCGTTATTGTATTGTCTACTCACCTCCATTTGAGTCTGCAAGCGACGGCGAGACATTATTCTCATTTAGGTCGAATCAGGAAACGCAAATGACAATAAAGCGTTTGATAATAATGGAACAGAATCCACAAACGCCAATTCTTCAAACCAACCCGAGTCGCTGCGAATGGAACAAGTTCATCCCGATGTTTGATCCGCAATGTTTTACCCTCTGAATCTTCATTCTCATTTGGTTGAAAATGCATAAGAACTTCGTCTCGTAACGTGTAGCATGGAGGTTATATGTTTGACAAATTTCACGAAATCAATGCCGCCATGACTACAGAACGTAAATGTTCTAACACATATACCACATATATGTATATAATAAATATAATATTACATATATCTTAAAATTATATATATCATAATATAGAATTATTATAATATGTATAGATATCAGTCTCCTTATTGTCACATAATACAATCATATGGAGAGTAACTAGTGCTTGGTCTGCATTTTACGGTGTTCATGAATGTTCCATTTATTCGTGCATAATATTGGTATCGATATTAATAAAATTCCTATAATTACATCTCACAAAAGCATTGATGAAATGAATAGCATATCTTCATGTTTCAACACAGCAAAAATGTGGAATAATAGGCTATCCTTGGAGAATTGATCAATTCAAAAACAGACATATAATTTATCGAAGACATCTATTCGACAAACATTGAAGGCGTGGATGGAAACGCTACTTTTCTATCTTATCTCCCGTGCTGAAATATATCACTTTACCCTCATCGCTTGGTCGATTCTCAGTACTTCTGTAGGCCATTTCTGATTGAGTGTGTCCTCCGTAGGGTTGCCATATTCTGAGTTCCTAAAAAGAGGATACTTTTTACTAATAGTCACAAAAGAGGAAGTAGCATTCATTAATACTGGACATTTAAAAATTTTACTGCTAATATTGATGGCTGTACTAAAAAAAGGTCATTTTCCGGCTTGACTCGCTAGATATCCATTCCCACTTTTATATTTAAGTTGTCTCTGTACTATTGCCAGACTCTTAAATCTATAAAGCAGGGCATTTGGGCGCCCTTGAAGGACATTTTAGATTTCTTGAAAAAGTAGAATAAACCCTCCTAAAGGACGAAATATGGTAACCGTAGGATACAGTTCATAAATACTTAAAATGCATTGCCTGTCGTTGGGTCGGAATTTCGTAAAGGTATCATAACATTTCCTATAGTCACAAATCCTAGGAAGTTGTTGCCGGCTCGGCAGGGGGATTCGCTGCGGCGCAACAAATACGAAACATGATATTATTCCAGTCGGGAAATGCCACTATTGTCGCAGTCATGTTGGTGATAATGCCGAGTTGCATCGCAGCACCGACTACAGCTCCGCGTTTCCCGATGAAGATCGCGCACAGAGTAAAAGCCGTGATGTCCGAGATTGCGCAAACCGACGCGCACGCCAGAGATCGCTTGATGATCGAATTGAAGTCAATCCCGTCAGCTTGACGCGACGACGAGTGCTTCATGATAGGTCTGATGAAGGGCCACAACAGCGAAGTATGAATCAGAACTGATCCCACTGCGCTGATAATCCACGGTGTCCTGGGGGCGATGGTGGAGAGTAGCACAGTGCATCCAGAAGTTTTGACTCCAAAAGAATACGCCCCTGCGTATATCATGCAGTTAACAGCAGGAAATAGTAGGGAGAAACACAGAGATGTCCAGCTCAGCGCTCGCAGAACGGGAGTAGTCAAATGACCAAGGCGCGGATCTTGATACAGAGCTCTTTGCCGTCTCCAAAATACGAGGTAGGAGAAGGACAGGGCAATGCTGCCAGTGGTAACTTTGGCGAGCTTGATCATGGGGCACATATCGTAAACGAAATAGTCGACCACTAGTTCTTCGAAGATGTCGATAGCGAAGCAGCAGGCGGACGAAAAAGCGCATATTATCGACAATACTGTGATGTGCTTGGTGGCAATTTTCACGCTCGCTTGGACTCGTATGTAGTCCACGAGCTGCGCGACCGTAATCCATAGCGATAAGCTAAGGTACAAGATTGTGGGGATGGATTCAACTGCCAAGTGTCTCCAATTCTTAGAGACATTCACTGTTCCATTATCTGTACTCATGTTAGTCTTTGTCCCGTTTGAGGGGCAGACCTATAGATCTTTCAACTGCAGATGATACAATTATAGGCCTACTCTTACTTGCATCTGTAGACCCACATGTAATGTTCCCTCTAACCTGCGCACGTGCGCACGTGCGCAAATGCGCAGTACTGACACGGTCTCTGCGCACAGAAAATTTAAGTTGCGCAAAAAAATCCGAAGTGATGATCTATTCTTTTAGTCATTACGCACTGTTGTCCAAGGGTCTGCGCTGTGAGCTGGTGAGTGTGCGCACACTCGTAGAAAATTAGAGGGAACATTGCCCATATATGTAGAACGATCGATTACAAAGTATATAATATAGCCTATAAGATAGATAATACAGATCTAATTCAAATGTTCCGGAATCAAAGATACCTTAATTTGCAACTGTATGTAATTTGAGACTTGCCGCCACTTTTTCTATAAGTAGGCCTAGGCCTACTCCAAAATGTTCTTGAGAACTGTTACTTTATTCAATACTGATACAAGGACGGGATGACGGTTAATTTTATCATTATCCTGAAATACATGCTTTAAGATTATCGTTTACAAAGTATATATTAGATCAAATTGGAAATTTCCGCAATAAAAGGAATATCGATTTATGTGTGGTTATAATGTGGGATTGACGGAAGTTTGTTTCCAAATCTAGCAATGCTCGAAATTATCCGCTTTAGCAGATGAAATACTTGGCGGTTATGGTATTCGATTTCGGGTCGATTCGAGTCTTCGGGTAGGTAGGACATTCCTCTAGCTATAGGCTCCTCCTCACAGCCATCCGATTCTCGTGCTTAAAGTCATGAAACCATAAATTGTAAAAATATCATCGCCGTGCACTGTGTTTCAACTCGAACCATTCTGCAGTCCTAATAGCAGTTGTTAAAGCAACCAATGTGACTTTATTAAAACCTTGAAGCACGTATGTCTTATATTATTTAACACAAACATTGAAGATTTCAGAAATTAACATACTATGGATAAACATTCGAAACTGAGAACCATAAGTGCAGCAAGTCGAAATTAGGAAACCACTCATTCATTAATAACTTCATGTAATGAAATTTTGCAAAAGTTTTAGTTGGTTAAATATTTTTATGTATTGTGTTTTAGTATTCCAAACTAATTACTAAAATATCAAAATTTTTTCTGAAGTTTCCCAAATTATGACGAAATGTCAATTTCTCTAATTTTTGATTTTGCTCATAATTGTTCCGTATTAATCACAATAATTCTTTATTGGACGTATGAAAACGCTAATGAAAAGGATAATATGAACAAGTATAGCCTATGCATGCATAAAGTAACAATGCAAACACTTTAAAAATCGTTAGAAGTGGTTTTGTTCGTGTGACTTGCGTCTGTGAAATGAGAAATATTCTCTTATCATGGACCACAAATAAATAATCATTGTGTTAATAATCACCATAATCATTGGGTTTCTATTGTATATAAAAGTTATATAATATGAAAAAATCTGCCTCAAAATTTTGTTACTGGCAGTATCAAGGACTTGGCCTGACAGCGTAACGCATGTGTCAAAACAGGGTTGAATTTAAAACAAAATAAATTTAAAACAGACATGTTTAAAACCAGGCCCTTGTTTAAAAATGTTTTTATTGTTTGTTTTTAGTCATGACGTCATGAATACTAATTGTGACGTCACAAAATATTGACATTACCAATAGAAAATATAAGGTAAATGGCTCCACCTCCTCGTCTGACACTCGTCAGGGGTAATCGTCAGCAACTAGTCGACGATTGGAAAGAACGTTATATACAGCAATCGAATCACAAAATATGACGACGTCATCGGCATGAACTTGCGAATAATTGGGCCGAAGATATCGTTTTTAGCTATATGTACTATTTTTAGATGGTAACGAACTCCTTCTATTGACACGAGGTACAGGTTGGCGCGTTTTGATCAAAGTCGACTCCAAGGCATACACATGAAAGTGTGAAGGATTTTGCCGGCGATGCCAAATCTGTCGTTTCAATCATTTTTCGCACTAACAGGAGTATCCAACAAATGCTTGTGAATGGTTGAATTCACGGTCTTTTCCTGTTCTGAATCAATAAGCTTCAGGGAATGAGTTAGGGTGAGCTTTTATTGGAGCGTGATGCGCGTGTTCTAATCAATCTAGAAGCATGCTGTTTCATGCGGCCTGCAAGCGTTGGGTCGTTCTTCCCACGTATAGCCAGCCACAATCACAGTGGCAATTATATTAATAAATTACATTAATTTGTAGAAGGGCGCAATATCAACTTTTGCGAAAAATCCTTCATGCGGTATACTCAACGCTACATCAGCGCACGCAGACCCTGGCATATACTCGACTTTGATAACGTACTTGTAATTACCATAACGTACTGCAATTATTGAGTCACAACCTTGTAACTTGGTACAGCCTATACCTACAAATCAGATTTTACGCAGAAGCAGGTTTTTCTCTCTATAGATTTTGAAGGTGTTTCATAGCAGAAGAGATGACAAGAATTCGCGTCCAGATTATCCGGATTATGCGTTCTGACCGTCTGACTCTGTCTGTGCTAAGTTTCAAGGCTGTATACTTCACGGATAAGTTCGTTATCGAAGTCGAGTATAGGTGCGCGCAGCCTAGAGCATAACGGATTTTTTCGCAAAAGCCGCGGTATCGGTCTGTGTAGATTACTACACACCGAGATGAGCGACTATAGCGTTCGAATTGTTTCTTGATGATGTTATCTAACGCAATCAATTAAGTTACAAGATTGCCACTAACTGATTAATGTAGTAATTTCTCATAACTCAGACTACTTTTAACATAGTTATGATTTTAGACTACTTCTACTTCTACTTGACAGTTTTCAGTTTTGTAGGCAAAAATATGCGTAGAATGCCTAAATACATACTTACTTGTAAACCCCCACTCCAAATTCTACTTGAGTAGAAATTCCGGCGTTACTTCTACTTCTATTTGAGTAGCGACGGTGACTACTTTGACCACCTCTGTCAAAGTCTAGTATATAGCTATCTATACAAGTGGGATGGCCTCCACTCCACGGCAAATTTTTGCGATTAACCAGAAGTAGTCAAGCGTGACCTGACAATGTGGAAACGGGAGTTCAATTCAATCAATCAGGTTTATTAATATTTTCATCTTTTCAAAACATCACAAGACTGCGATACAATGAAAAGATATGAAGGTGTCGAAGCAACTTGGAGTAGCAATTAAGATCAGACACCCACCTTATCCTAGGCAAAGTAAATAAAGAGGCGTGCACACTGAATGAAAAGTAATGCAGAGAATATAAGACGCAAGCGACAAAATGGGGTGGCATGTGGCGGAGGGCGAGGTCGATGTTAGGTCGTGGTCCGGTAATCCTGAAGACTGGTGTCTGGCTCTTTTTCTCTTGAGCTACTCTCTCGTTTCGCCAGACAGCATTGTTACGTCCTGAGCTACTCTTTCGTTTCGACAGACAGCATTGTTGCGTCCCAATGCCAATCTCCATATCAATGAAAAATGCGAGGCTGATTCTGGGAGTTCCAGGGACACGAGCGGAATAAAATTTATATTTTCATAATCAGTGGAGAGTCAGCTTTCGATTGATATCCGTTTTACCTAATTTAATGCTCGGCAAGCCGGTCAAAAATGACCGTCAAATTGCCTGTAGCCAAATAGAAATTGTGACGTGATACAATTTCACTGAGGCGTGAGATTTGCCTGTGTCGACACCATATAGGACACTATGGTACGACGATCTTAAATGGTTCTTTTTTTAACTTCTATTTATATAGTCTACTTGTATTTTTATGCACTGCTAACTTTTAGGAATTCATATTTTGTAAGGTAAGGTATTTCTGGATATATTTCCATCATGTTTATGAGTGAAATTTTCACAACGACTGGGCGAATCCGGTAGCAAAATATGTTTTCAAAATCACACAATAAATGGAAATATCTCATTACTATCTATTTGCTTATTCATTCGAAAAGATGTCCCTTTAATTTTTAAAGGTAGACTACGAGAGGCGTATCGGCCAAATCTACTTTCTGAAGAACTACTTACTTGGGCATTATTAACATCTTTATTTTCTACTTCCACTGGAATTACTTTTGACAGCACTTCTACTTCTATTTCAATACTTGCGACTACTGATATTCGTTTCAAAACCTTCCTATCTTTTGATTTTATCGCAATCTAGGGGTTTATTGAAACGATAATAAATATTTATAATATTGATAAATATTTATCAATAAAGGAGCCAACTTGTACAATGATGACTACTTCGACCACTTCTTGCAATGAGTAAAACCATGAAATTATTAAAATGATTTTACAGTAGTAGACCCGAAGAAAGAAAGTACTCACAAGCAATGGAAAGAACTAGTAGAAAGGGTCGCGGCTGCAAAAAGATCAACATCGAAAAGAACTGTAACATCGGGCACTCTAGGCCAGGGGTAGGGGAGATGTGGTACCTATGGATCACTGGGACCGAAAATACTTGAAAAATTCTCCATGTATCGTATCGAAGTGTTGAGACAGCAAAAGATCTGCTATTCTCGGCTGACGATTTGAGAGCCAGAGATCATTTTGCAATTTTTGATCCATCGGTACCACATCTCCCCTACTCAACCTGGGGGCGCGCCCCCCTTGGGGAGCGCGGGGAGCTCTCAGGGGGGCGCGAGAAATTAACCACGTCTTTATGAATTCTGACTTAAAATGTGCTTCACAATCATTCTGGTAAAACGATTGTTAAAAATGAAACTATTCAAGAAATCTCGCCAAATTCTAACTTCAGCATTCGCGCTCAACGGAAGGCTGATTTCCACTTCATTTGAGCAAATTTTTGATATTCTTTGAAAATTGGGAGCAGTTCCCACGTGTAAGTCATTCATTACTTCATAGATTTGCAGTAGCTTAAAGTTCGGTGCGCTGGGTAGCTGTTGTTAATAATTGGCGAACTGCACTGCCTGAGACAGATTTAGCTGCAATATAAGTTGCCCGTTTTCGCCCTCAATTAAGCTACCCTAAATAAACATAATTTATTCAATTCCAAAATCGATCGAATTTAGCATGTCAGTACAGAACGATACCGTGCTCTCTGTATAGTCACTACCAGCATTAGGATTTCTCAGTGCAACCTACCTTGAAATAATTTGATGTCCTGTTCAATGTTTTTTTGCTATTTTCAAACAAGTTTTGGGAAATTTGTCAGAAATGTTAAAGACTCAACAACTGGAATGCGGATTCAAACTTGGCGTAAGACATACCATATGTATAGCCGACTATTAGATCAGGGAAGGGCAACCTGTTGCTGTAGATGGGAATTTGTGCGGCCGTCGACACCTAATTCAATAAGTATGTGTTGGCATCCGTCGACATGCAAATTGTAATTTCGAATTCACTCCAAAATTTTTAAGAGATTTTGATTATTCTTGAAATTTTCTTCACACTCTGTGCAATTCAACATAACCTAATTTTTCGATTTTAATTGTAGCGCCCTTCTCACTCTTATCCGGAATCGGAATCGTGCGTTCCGCACGAAATAAATTTGTTTATGGTACATTTGGGCGATTTTAATATATATTTCCACTACTGATACAATCGACTATCCTGATGGGCGGTCAAGGAATAACAGCATGCAACAAAGTGGCTAATAACATTTGGCCCACCCGAAGATACATTATCATTTATACCTTGCCCTAAATTTTCAAAAGCACTCTCTCAATGAACCCTACCGGTGTATGTGATCACGTGAGCTTAGAGAGGATAAAGATTCGATAATAATATGTGATATCGCTACTATTAATTACGGAATTCATTCGTGAATCTGAAAAATTTTCGCGCTCGGCGCGACAATATGCAATCCCAGCATCTATTCATAACATTCCGACTCGCGATTTCGGTACGTACAAAAAAGGCTTTTGTTAAAAATATAATCGTCCTGACTTCGTATATCATCGGCAATGGATATGGACAGATTGACATAGGTAATTCGCGTCCAGTTAGTTCATTACGGCTATGCCCTGGAATGCGGCCTCGGGCTACATAAGTAATCGAAATGGGCCGTGATTAGCAAAAAGGTTGCCTACCTCTGTATTAGATGATGTTCTCTTTTTGACATGACGAAAAGCGCAGGGGGGTGTCAGGGGGCACAATATTTCCGACCATCCCCAAGGGGGGCGCATGTCCAAAAAGGTTGAGAACCGCTGCTCTAGGCCGAGGTGGATGCCACAGTAAAGGATCGCTACTGATGCGTGTCGTTCGAGATCCTACTATCTGTTCATTGCATTGTATCTTATCGCATTGTACATTGCATGTAACTTGTTTAAATGAAAATCATAATTCAACGATTATTGATATTGATCTATATCTGGGTCCGTTTTGTGATTCAGCAAATCAGCATACCAGACATTTCACGCTAACAAATGCCACCAAGTGTCCACATTCATGTAAACTTGGCAAGCTAGCTTTTGTTACTGCTATCATCGTAGCACGATTTTCATATAAACGGAAATAAAAAATGATTCACCATGAATATAAATATACAAAATGTGATAAATCTAGAATAGTAGGACTACTATAAGTAGTTTCTCGACTAAGATATAGCTGAATAAACTAGCACTGTCGTTTTAAGTCAACAGAAATCACATCCACATAGATAAAGAAATCAATAGGCCTAAATTGCGATTATCAGCCGCCCCTATGTACCGTTTTCAAAGTTCATTTAGCAAAACCCTGGACAGTTTCCCGAGGACCAATCTGATTTTAATATACTCGAATGATCATAAACGTTGATATAAAAGTAAATTAGAACAATTCTAGGTCCGACACCATGTCCAAATATCACTTTGAAGTGGGCCTATCAATACGCATAAATTACGATTATCAGCCTCGCCTATGTACAATTTTCAAAGTACATTAATCTGGTTTTAATATACTCGAATGATCATAAACGTTGAAATAAAAGTAAATTAGAACAATTCTAGGTCCGACACGATGTCCAACTATCACTTTGAAGTGGGCCTATCAATACGCATAAATTACGATTATCAGCCTCGCCTATGTACAATTTTCAAAGTACATTAAGCAACACCCCGGACAGTTTCCCGAGGACCAATCTGGTTTTAATATACTCGAATGATCATAAACGTTGATATAAAAGTAAATTAGAACAATTCTAGGTCCGACACCATGTCCAAATATCACTTTGAAGTGGGCCTATCAATACGCATAAATTACGATTATCAGCCTCGCCTATGTACAATTTTCAAAGTACATTAAGCAACACCCCGGACAGTTTCCCGAGGACCAATCTGATTTTAATATACTCGAATGATCATAAACGTTGATATAAAAGTAAATTAGAACAATTCTAGGTCCGACACCATGTCCAAATATCACTTTGAAGTGGGCCTATCAATACGCATAAATTACGATTATCAGCCTCGCCTATGTACAATTTTCAAAGTACATTAAGCAACACCCCGGACAGTTTCCCGAGGACCAATCTGATTTTAATATACTCGAATGATCATAAACGTTGATATAAAAGTAAATTAGAACAATTCTAGGTCCGACACCATGTCCAAATATCACTTTGAAGTGGGCCTATCAATACGCATAAATTACGATTATCAGCCTCGCCTATGTACAATTTTCAAAGTACATTAAGCAACACCCCGGACAGTTTCCCGAGGACCAATCTGCTTTTAATATACTCGAATGATCATAAACGTTGATATAAAAGTAAATTAGAACAATTCTAGATCCGACACGATGTTCAACTATCACTTTGAAGTGGGCCTATCAATACGCATAAATTGCGATTATCAGCCGCGTCTATGTACCATTTTCAAAGTTCATTAAGCAACACCCCGGACAGTTTCCCGAGGACCAATCTGGTTTTAATATACTCGAATGATCATAAACGTTGAAATAAAAGTAAATTAGAACAGTTCTAGATCCGACACGATGTTCAACTATCACTTTGAAGTGGGCCTATCAATACGCATAAATTGCGATTATCAGCCGCGTCTATGTACCATTTTCAAAGTTCATTAAGCAACACCCCGGACAGTTTCCCGAGTCTCCCTGTCGGAGATTGGCAAATGCTTATCAAGAACAAGCATGATCATCAATTCGCCAAGGAGTCCGGATATGTAACTTATTTCTCGCAAAGAGTTACCGAAGTTTCCGATTGTTGTGTTCCATGTATCCGAAAAAACTATCTTCGGCGACCAGAAAATGTTATGGAATTAAATAGTTGGTCTGCTAGTTACTATGAAGGACATGTAGCTATATACTGCGCTCACAAAACCTGCTGTGGCTGTGAAGTTGTCGGGGAGATACTAATTTATTCGTCATTGAATGACGTCGATTGTTGGCTAATCATGAGTGGTAATAGGAATCATGATAAATCGTGTGTTCGGAGTCGAAGAGTCGACAAACAACTCGGGGAAAAATTGGCTTATGACTTGGCATCAAATTCGGCATCGAAGGTTTATAGGAATCTCTACGGATCTTTGAGTGACACTGAGAGGATTCATGGATCTCATTCTTTTGTCCCCACGCAAGGAGTGTTGCGCAATATGAAATATAAATTAAATTTAACTGAGACTTACTGCAAAAACTGGATGGTGAACATGGACCTTTCACAAATTCGTTATCGCAACGAAGGATCTCATTTCATTCGATTTTGGTCCGGAAAGCCTCGACAAGCGACACTCCTTAGTGAAAATCAGATAAAAATATACCAAGACATTGCACCTTACGATTCATTATATCTTGATGCAACCGGCGGCATTACTCAAAATAAGGAAGATGATGAGGGTAAATTCCAGATTTATACCATGTTGGTAAGGAATCCCTATCCAGGAGGGCCAACGATGCCGATCGTATCGCACATAACTCCCTTGCATGATACAGGGACAATTAGTCGATTTCTCAATCGATTTATTCAATATACGTGTAAAAATTCATTACCAGTCTTTTCGGCCATGTTGATAATTGACGGGAGTAAAGTATTGTGGAATGCTGCATTATCTCAGTTCTGCTCCGAAACAAGATGGCAATATTACGAACGGTGTTTCCGCATCGTCACCGGAGTTGCATCGGCAGAGGATTTCAGGAAGACAATTGTACACAACTGCTTTAGTCATTCCATGAAAGCAGCAAAATTCCTCTGTCGTAAGCATTATGATACAAAACTGTGCTTCACGGCGATGTGCTGGATTCATAGTCTCTTTGTCTGCAAGACACTCAGCGAGTTGGATAACATATGGTTCATAGCATTTTTGAGGTGTTGCTCTGCCCATATTTGGTGGATTCTGTTCAAAATCATTTTAACATCCTGCACAAACACCATGGAGCTATCTGCTCCAGCTCGTGCTTGCAAGTAGGTCCACCTAATGAGGCAGAATGCGCATCGGAT
Source organism: Botryllus schlosseri (assembly GCF_051294905.1). Classification (NCBI taxonomy): domain Eukaryota; kingdom Metazoa; phylum Chordata; class Ascidiacea; order Stolidobranchia; family Styelidae; genus Botryllus; species Botryllus schlosseri. The sequence goes on along the minus strand of NC_137245.1, from coordinate 15,821,302 downwards.
GCAGATGATACAATATTTCAACTCGGTCTGAAAACCATTGATTACAGGCAAGAATGCAGATCGCCATTTTACATAAGATATCATACCCTTATGAAAAAGCATTCCGCACACCAAAAGTCGTTACAGGACCAAAATGCTTTCACTTCTTCAGGCAAAAACACATACTTCTCGGAGTATTGGTGTTAAAAGTAATCTAATGATATGAAGTGTAAAACGAAATTGATTTCCTCATTACCTCAATATTACACAGTTTGCGGAGCGTCTTTTGAGAGGTCTCCCAATTGACTTCCCCCATGACGAAAAGAGTTGCGACCAATATAGGGAACAGTTTGGGAACACAATTCTGAACTACGAGAGGTAATCTGAAGTCACATGTATTATATTCAATCACACTGTGGTTCATCTATGTAATTCCCTTTAGGCATGAGGAATGTCAAGCACCTGCTTCCGAGAACTGATTTGCGTCGAAATTGGCTCTTTAAATTTTGTGTTTTCTTTATTAAAACCACTTTGTTTTGCATTGTCTGAATTCTACTGTTTGTATATGATTGAAGAATTGTGAATTGTCCGGGGTGTTGCTTAATGAACTTTGAAAATGGTACATAGGCGCGGCTGATAATCACTATTTAGGCGTATTGATAGGTCAACTACAAAGTGATAGTTGGACATCATGTCGGACCTAGAAATGTCCTAATTTACTTTCAAATAAACCTTTATCATCATTGAAGTATATTAAAACCATATTCGTCCTCGGGAAACTGTCCGGGGTATTGCTAAATGAACTTTGAAAATGGTACATAGGCGCGGCTGATAATCGCAATTTATGCGTATTGATAGGCCCACTTCAAAGTGATAGTTGGACATCGTGTCGGACCTAGAATTGTTCTAATTTACTTTTATTTCAACGTTTATGATCATTCGAGTATATTAAAACCAGATTGGTTCTCGGGAAACTGTCCGGGGTGTTGCTTAATGAACTTTGAAAATTGTACATAGGCGCGGCTGATAATCACTATTTAGGCGTATTGATAGGCCAACTACAAAGTGATAGTTGGACATCATGTCGGACCTAGAAATGTCCTAATTTACTTTCAAATCAACCTTTATCATCATTGAAGTATATTAAAACCATATTCGTCCTCAGGAAACTGTTCGGGGTATTGCTAAATGAACTTTGAAAATGGTACGTAGGCGCGGCTGATAATCGCAATTTATGCGTATTGATAGGCCCACTTCAAAGTGATAGTTGGACATCGTGTCGGACCTAGAATTGTTCTAATTTACTTTTATTTCAACGTTTATGATCATTCGAGTATATTAAAACCAGATTGGTTCTCGGGAAACTGTCCGGGGTGTTGCTAAATGAACTTTGAAAATGGTACATAGGCGCGGCTGATAATCACTATTTAGGCGTATTGATAGGCCAACTACAAAGTGATAGTTGGACATCATGTCGGACCTAGAAATGTCCTAATTTACTTTCAAATCAACCTTTGTCATCATTGAAGTATATTAAAACCATATTCGTCCTCGGGAAACTGTCCGGGGTATTGCTAAATGAACTTTGAAAATGGTACATAGGCGCGGCTGATAATCGCAATTTATGCGTATTGATAGGCCCACTTCAAAGTGATAGTTGGACATCGTGTCGGACCTAGAATTGTTCTAATTTACTTCTATTTCAACGTTTATGATCATTCGAGTATATTAAAACCAGATTGGTTCTCGGGAAACTGTCCGGGGTGTTGCTTAATGAACTTTGAAAATTGTACATAGGCGCGGCTGATAATCACTATTTAGGCGTATTGATAGGCCAACTACAAAGTGATAGTTGGACATCATGTCGGACCTAGAAATGTCATAATTTACTTTCAAATCAACCTTTGTCATCATTGAAGTATATTAAAACCATATTCGTCCTCGGGAAACTGTCCGGGATATTGCTAAATGAACTTTGAAAATGGTACATAGGCGCGGCTGATAATCGCAATTTATGCGTATTGATAGGCCCACTTCAAAGTGATAGTTGGACATCGTGTCGGACCTAGAATTGTTCTAATTTACTTCTATTTCAACGTTTATGATCATTCGAGTATATTAAAACCAGATTGGTTCTCGGGAAACTGTCCGGGGTGTTGCTTAATGAACTTTGAAAATTGTACATAGGCGCGGCTGATAATCACTATTTAGGCGTATTGATAGGCCAACTACAAAGTGATAGTTGGACATCATGTCGGACCTAGAAATGTCCTAATTTACTTTCAAATCAACCTTTATCATCATTGAAGTATATTAAAACCATATTCGTCCTCGGGAAACTGTCCGGGGTATTGCTAAATGAACTTTGAAAATGGTACGTAGGCGCGGCTGATAATCGCAATTTATGCGTATTGATAGGCCCACTTCAAAGTGATAGTTGGACATGGTGTCGGACCTAGAATTGTTCTAATTTACTTTTATTTCAATGTTTATGACCATTCGAGTATATTAAAACCAGATTGGTCCTCGGGAAACTGTCCGGGGTGTTGCTTAATGTACTTTGAAAATTGTACATAGGCGAGGCTGATAATCGTAATTTATGCGTATTGATAGGCCCACTTCAAAGTGATATTTGGACATGGTGTCGGACCTAGAATTGTTCTAATTTACTTTTATATCAACGTTTATTATCATTCGAGTATATTAAAATCAGATTGGTCCTCGGGAAACTGTCCAGGGTTTTGCTAAATGAACTTTGAAAACGGTACATAGGCGCGGCTGATAATCGCAATTTATGCGTATTGATTGGCCCACTTCAAAGTGATAGTTGGACATGGTGTCGGACCTAGAATTGTTCTAATTTACTTTTATTTCAACGTTTATGACCATTCGAGTATATTAAAACCAGATTGGTCCTCGGGAAACTGTCCGGGGTGTTGCTTAATGTACTTTGAAAATTGTACATAGGCGAGGCTGATAATCGTAATTTATGCGTATTGATAGGCCCACTTCAAAGTGATATTTGGACATGGTGTTGGACCTAGAATTGTTCTAATTTACTTTTATATCAACGTTTATGATCATTCGAGTATATTAAAATCAGATTGGTCCTCGGGAAACTGTCCGGGGTTTTGCTAAATGAACTTTGAAAACGGTACATAGGGGCGGCTGATAATCGCAATTTAGGCCTATTGATTTCTTTATCTATGTGGATGTGATTTCTGTTGACTTAAAACGACAGTGCTAGTTTATTCAGCTATATCTTAGTCGAGAAACTACTTATAGTAGTCCTACTATTCTAGATTTATCACATTTTGTATAGTTATGTTCATGGTGAATCATTTTTTATTTCCGTTTATATGAAAATCGTGCTACGATGATAGCAGTCTTTTGTTGATAGTGCGAGGGAAATGTAAACCTGCTTTCGCCTTCCGAACAGGCGAAGTATGAGCAAGAGCTATTCTCTACTATTGTAAGGTGTTTCATGATAGTAGTGACATCTCTTTTTGACAGCGACTTGGTCGGATTGCTGTCTCTGCGAATTGGTTGGGGCGTCAAAGCACAAAAATGGAAACGACGACCGTGATCAAAGCCAATCCAGTTCGAAAGAGGTATAACGCCAAATCTCGAGTGTCAACTCTGAATCAAGTTCCACAAGACATCTTACAGAATCAGGATTTAAATACAGCTATTGCGCAGCTTCCGTCAAACTACAACTTCGAAATACATAAGACGATATGGAGGATAAAGCAAAGCGGAGCGAAACGAGTAGCTTTACAGTTACCAGACGGGCTACTGTTGTTCGCATGTACCATTTCCGATATCATCGAGAAATTCACGGAATCGGACACTGTTATTATGGGAGACGCAACGTACGGAGCTTGCTGTGTTGATGATCACTCGGCTAGAGCTTTAGGCTGTGATTTTCTAGTACATTATGGACATAGTTGCCTGATACCTATCAACAAAATGGCCGATATGAAGATGCTGTATATTTTTGTGGACATAAAAATCGACAGTAAGCACTTCATTGATACTATGAAGACTAACTTCAAGAAGAATGACTCGATATATTTTGTCAGTACGGTGCAATTTGTTGCTACATTGCATGCCGCCAAACAGGAGCTTGTAAGTGACGGGTACAGCATTACAATACCACAAATCAAGCCTCTAACACCTGGTGAAATATTGGGGTGCACATCGCCTAAAATTGATAGAAACTCTGTTGTGGACGCTGTGGTATTTCTAGGTGACGGCCGGTTTCATTTAGAATCGATTATGATTTCAAATCCGGAGATTCCCGCTTACAAATACGACCCTTACAGTAAAGACTTCACGTTTGAAAAATATGATCATATACAAATGCAGGATATGAGAAAAAAAGCAATTACGTCAGCGCAATCGGCTGAGACGTGGGGTATAATTTTGGGAACCTTGGGGCGACAAGGTTCTACGAGCATTCTGGATTATTTAGAAGAACAAATCACCAAATCCGGCAGGAAAGTTGTGAAAATCCTTTTAGCCGAGATCTTTCCTTCGAAACTCAAATTATTCCCGGATGTGGGGGCTTGGGTGCAAATTGCATGTCCCCGATTGTCTATTGATTGGGGCACTGCTTTTGGTAAGCCCTTGCTGTCTCCTTATGAAGCGTCGGTAGCTCTGAAAGACATTGAACTGTGGGACGATAATTACCCGATGGATTTTTATGCCAACGATAGCAAAGGCCCATGGACACCTAACCATTCAAAGTATAGGCCTGCTCCGGTACGCAGGGTGAAAGCGAAATAAGGTTTTAACACAGTGTCAAGTATCTGCCTCCCACACTAGAAAGAAGCAACCAGTAGTATGACCATTTGTCTAAATTTCATTGGCATAATGCGCAAAATAGTTTTGGTATGATTCAACTTGATATTGAAGTTTCTAGACTAGCAGTTACTTGATGTTAGTCAAATATTTGGAATGATTTGATGTCCACATCAACATAACGTTTGATCGACCTCAGTTTAGGTTGATTCATTGACTCTATTTATCACTGATCATCTTGTCAATTTGAGTCTTTGACAGCTATAGCTAAGATTTGTCTATACTAACTTGATAAAGTTCCCAATATTGCCAAGAGCTTGCAACCAACTGTCTTTTTTCATGATGCAGACTAAACTTGATGAATTTATGACTGAAATGGATTGTGTAGGGAATCAAAATGAACTGTGCTCATATCCAATATCCATAGGCTGGTACCGACTCTAGTTGGAATTTTGCCAAATATGTCTTTACAGATTGTCGTGTAGCATTTTGATGAGTACTGAATACTGTAAAAGACTTGATACTCTTCAAAATAACGTCGAATGATTGTTGACTACTGTTGCTAATTTATTCCAGTATAGTTATATGTAACCTTCTTCCATATAGGTTGCATCTGTGTCCATCTCTGGATATATTTATCTGTTATTGCAATCATGACTTGATTTTCCTCCTACAGAAATGAAGGAATAGTTGACTATAGAAAATGCCTTCGGACTCGTCGCCGTGCGTTAACAGCAAGAATGATACTTTTAAAAGCGACATTGTGTCAGCGGGACCGGAATTTTTGAAAGAACGCACACCAAACACGTCGATGTCGGAATCAAATTCGAATGTCGTCACTCCGGCTGACAAGATAATCAACATCGGGCGCTTGGAACTATTCAGGGAATTAGAGTAAGCCTGAAATGTTACAATTACCATGCATGCAACGTTTCCCCATTTGCAGTTAGCCAATGACTTCAGTTATGATTATAAGATTTGTAGACTGATCACTTGTTTCGCGTTCTGTGGTGGGATGTTAGCTGAAAATCAACCTACACATTCCATGCCTTTATAGTACTGAAACATCTCTGTTTAATAGATTAGACCAGTTCCTAGATTTTATACCTCTGTGGTACTGGTAGGCATTTGGTGATCTTGATGTCCTTATAATCATGGTTGAGATACACTGATGTCAGACATTCTCGCATTGAAATTTTGAGTGAGTCCCTTGGGAATTTTACGACTTTTACCAATCTTGGTACAGACAAGAAACTGAAAGCCGCGTTAGGAGGGGCTGGTGGCCGGACATATATTACATGTAGGAAATGAACCTAATCAACTGATTTACTCTTTTGATCAAGATAGGCTGATGATTAACCTATTAACGTGACCTAAAGGTATATTTTCATCTCCCACCCTATTTTCTTGAGCTCCGGTTCGATCTAAGAGACCTTATTTACTTAATGTGCTAAATGATGACATGTGTCGGCATCTGTCATGCACCTTTGCACCCTATAGTGTCAATGGCGTGACGATTTAATTCCACCTGTATCCAACCTGTAATTTGTTGGATGTGTCTTCGTAGTTGCCCAGTAATAGGGAGATCTGCTACTTGATAAGATACTGATATTTTGGATTTATTTTCTGTCGTATGAAGTCACAAATGAGGGTAGTGTTCACAACCTCATTACAAAAACACCAAATCACCGTTTTTTTATGCGAATATGCAGTTCTTTTATTGTTTATATTATCGTATAGGTCTCTTCTACAAATGCAATTTATACAATTGAACGGTATACTCATATTGAAATGAAAGCGAATATTTTCAGCCGACGCTTGTCAGGGGTAATCGTCAGCAACTAGTAGAGAATTGGACAACATTGTATATCAACAAGCGTATCACATAATAGGATATCACCGATTGTTGATATGCAATGTTCTCTGCTAGTTGCTGACGGTTACCCCTGACGAGTATCAGCCGAAAATACTGGTGTTCATACTGGACAGTTGTATATTGAAGCTCTGTACCTCCAAGAAGCTCTTCAAGTCCCCATATTCCACTAATGTCATAATGAAGTCACCAAATCATTGCTGCTTAACCCTGTGTACCGTGATTTTCGATGTGCGTCACAGTACATATGATTTATGAACGACTTGACCTGATATCTTTTGTGGTATGTAAACCTTTGTATATTTTTGCATCGGATTATTGTTCTCGAGACTGTCATGGATTATTTCAAAAAATGCGGAGTGTGCAAGCATTACGGTAGTAACCTGCTTAGGCGTATGAAATATACCTTAATGTGTCTCCAGTCTAAAGTCAATAAAATGTATGCGTAGCAATTGTAGCATAGATGCTTTTGTTTTATAACCCGCCCATAGGCTTATCGAATATCGATGACCTTAATCTCAACTCTAGTCTGTATACTTGTGACTTGCAGGTCGTCACCATTGATGCCTGGGCCTGGAAAGAAATTGAAAGATATGCCTCACACTACAACTTTGAAAGGATGCGTCGCGTATGTCGACGTATGGTCGTCGGATGCGACCGACAATCGATCGAGCGTTTACAGGAATTTTTTGAAGAGAATGGGGGCTACGGTTAGTAATGTGATGTGCTATCTGGAAGTATTTTGTCAGACTGAAAAAAGTTTGCCACTATTATTATTCACAAAAGTGTAGAGAACTTTGTGTAGAGAACTGTGAAGTGCGTAACGTGTGAAGCTTGCGGCAGGGACATTTGCTGTTCTCGTGGAGCTATGATTCGATATTAACGGAACTTGGTTCAATGTCCGAGTTTTCGCGGATTCAGTAATCCTAATTCTGATCTAATTTGGAAAAAAATGTATAGGTACAATTCTGACTTCGAAATAACTGTGTAGCTAAAATTCTAATTCTACTCTGATTTGGAAAAAAAATTCAGTTGTCCAAGTGTACGGGCTGTAGCCAGGTATAAACACTGTCACGTGAGACCGATAGACATGCCAATATTTAATTGTAAACGTTGGATTGCGGTGAAGCAATCGATTTATTTCTGCTTTCCAATGCAATTTCGTTCCTTGTAATGTAAGCCAATCGTATCATATCTTGCTATCCTACTTGATTTACACCTATATCAAATAAATATTGATGACCAGGAGGGATCGGAAGTTATTCCGATACATTACGCCAATGCACACCGCACAATCAAAAATTGTGAGCCCAAACTAGCGTTTACATTTGCAAGTATTTTGAGTTTCGCTAATTTGTGGCGTTAGTTTATGAGGCGAGAAATGTAGAAACTAATCCTCATGACAGCTTGGTGTACTTCGTTGGTCCAATAAGACCCAGTGACCGACGTGTTTATTTTCGAACGTGTATTCAAATCGTCATTATACCGTATAGTATCTCTTTCAATCTGCTGCTGTCACTAAAACCTGGTCGGAACGCAGACTGAGAATTCATTTTTCTACCAGGCCGCGCCAAAATTCACCAAAGAACAACCAATCACTCACTTGGTGTTCAAAGACGGACACAAGTCGGCCTTGCAAAAAGCGATCAAAAGAAACGTGAAAATCGTCAGTCCTCTGTGGGTCGACAGGTGAGGCGCTATAGAGCAGAGACAGGTCTAAGTAGTCAATGCTACTCAAGTAGAAGTAGAAATTTCAAAGACATCGATTTTCAGACAAATATGTCACTGTGTTCATGTGGTGGCGAAATTTTAAACGTTTTCGATTTTTGCCCGTAGTTGCCGACAGCTTCAGCAGTGGATCGACGAGGATGAGTTCAAATTTGATCCGACCGATTATAAACCGCCTAAGGTAAAGTTGGCATGTTTGTTTCTTCTACCGTTTGTCAAAATATCTACAGGTTTGCAGCTCTGTTGTGGCGGAACCGGGTAGTAACAGATTGCTCTGCAGTGTACTCTATGGGTTTTTATACTTGAAACTACTGGGGTGGACCTGTGTGTTTTTTACTGTCTAAAAGCCAATTGTGGCAACACAGTCCCATGTATAGCATAGCCGAGACTGTAAATATCGTGCTCCTCCAATCGAGAACGTGGCCTTGGTATACTTCCTCGTTTGTCGCGTCCTTTTCAAAACACATAATGTAGCTCGTGGTTTTAGGAATTCCACGATGGTAATATAATGCAGGGGTGGGCAAACTTTTGAGCTCGCGGGCCGCATTCAACATCTGAATCCGTTCGCGGGCCGCACTATATAAAATTGGGATTATATAGTATTGGTATTTGATTATATAGTGAAGACATGGAGATGCTTATTCAAAACAAACCAAGCATTGCTTTGATGATATCGTACATGGGGCAGAAACAATGGTGAGATTTCATAGGCTGGTCGACCTCAATAACCAATTTGTCAAAACTATAGAGATGAAAGTGGGTCGTCCCGATTCCTAGAAGAGGAATGAAATTTAAAGATTTGCTAATTCCACTTTTGGTTCAGTTCCAGGACACACAATGCTGACAGCATCATAACCATGTTAGCTTCAAACACGCTTCTACTGTGTGCAGATCAAATATAAATACCCTAATTCTACGCATACAGAGATCGAATCTACCTAAGACACGCGTGAATCGTTTTATACAAGCACATCACTGAAATAATTAAAACTGGAGTGGCCAATCTGAAATCGCACTCGTGATGCGAATTATGTCAATCTCGTTTAGGATTTCTGTGATGTTTAGCAGTTGAAACCTTTCAAACTGCGTGGGCTTTAATATACGGCTGTAGTGCCAGACATTATACATAAAAAAAAACAATATAGAAAGTATTTACCTTAGAACAGTGGTTCTCAAACTTTTTAAGACACGCGGGCCCCTTATGATGGTGAAGGATTTTGAGTCTCCCTTATCGTCATAACACAAAACACAACCAGGATGCTAGCAAACCCAACGGGTAGTTCGATGGCATGGAAGGTTACGACTGTGGATGAGTGATTTTTGAATATGAAATTGAGACTAAATACAGAGCAATAATTCTAAATCGGATGTCAATCGCGCGAAGCGCGAAAAAAATTCAGTTGATCTCAACTACGCGGCCCCCTTCAGATGCTTCCGCGCCCTCAAGGGGCGCGCCCCCAGTTTGAGAACCACTTCCTAAAATTATCATGGTGAAATATACTAAGAAAAAGTTTAATCAAGTCCCTGCATTAATTCGATGTTTAGTATACGCATTTCAACAATATTTGTAAAAAGTTTCTTTAGACTCTCGCGGGCCGCACAGAACGGTGTTGCGGGCCGCATGCGGCCCGCGGGCCGTAGTTTGCCCACCCCTGATATAATGTATCGAAATTTTTGTTCATAAATTAGCCCTCAGTGGTTAGGAGTGTATAATAACTGGATAATGCAGTGCTCGCAATCGGTGAGAGAGGAAAGGAAAGGACATACTTTATTTTTGTCCTTGATGTTTTTTGCGGCATATACACCGTCTCATGATACACATACACACGATCTGTGCATGTGCATACCATCAGTGCATGATGTGCATATGCCGCTGGACAATGAAGTGCAGATATAGCCTTTACGGCTTTCTAAGTCATGCACCACCCCTTCATGTTATCCCAGTAATGCATGAGCGCCAAGCAGGGAAGTCATGGATACCAGTGTTACTAATCAGGTCTTTGGTCTGACCCGACCGGGGATCGAACCCACGACCTACCGATCAAGAAGCCGGACGCTTAACCATTACGCTATCTTGTCGGTGAGAGATACCTTGCGTGTTTAGAAATTTAGAGAGATGCAGCCGCTGGAGCCGGAGGAAATGCTGCGACGTAGCGCGGAGAGTTTGAAGCGTCGGCAAGCGAGGTTCGCGAAGAAAAAAGCCAGGATCCAATTCCAGTCGCCGCTCGTCACCAACTGCATCGGTACGAATTGTTTTGCTGCGTTCGGCCGGTGTAATACTATGAATAGGTAACCTGCGGATAGATGCAAAATCTGGCCGCTTCGCAAACATATACCGTATGGTAATCTTGTACGTGGTGACTGTAGATAATAATTTGTCAAAATCGATCTTGTTTTAACGATTCCGAAGATATGAGTTATAATCTGGTCGGGCTTCTGCAAGCATCTTAAAATTGCCCTTGAAGTCATAAATCAGCATTGCCGCAATAAAATCACCTATTTACGTCACTTACTGATTGAGCGTCTTGTCAAGGCAACGTTTATAAGTCATTTAATGGAGTTCCCATTCTCTGAAGGTAATTTCAGGGGGTTCCAGTGCCCTAACCAGATTATAATTTATATTTTCAGAATAAGTGCGACAGTAGCTTTCGTGTAAGACCAGTCCGAATTAATTTTGCGCTCTTGTCCCTACCTATAATGTCATTACGAGGGAAGCGACCAGAAATACCTTGCTGTATTCTGTTGCCCAAACGGTGCTTTGAATATAATCTGAGAGCAGTAGTCTTACTTGAGCTGCTGCCCAAGTAATGTGAGGCTAATTTTACGGGACAATCAGAGGAATAGCGTACTTAGCGTAGATGAGTGAATAATTTGGTGAAAATGTGATGATGAATTGATCTGCCTAGTGCCTATGCTTCGGTGTAGGGTAATTAATTATACAATGCAATTATCCATCTAAACATTACACACACACACAAAGTGTCGTTGTGTTTGAGTTTAAGCCAGGATTTTGACCGTTTTAATATTTACGATAGGCCTTACATGAACGTCTTATTCACACCTGTCGTGTACCCGTCTGTCTTGGGAATTTTAACGTCTTTACGTTACTTTTTTCAGGCGGAGATTGGGCGTCGAAATATTCGGGTGTACTGGCGGCCGACACTCCTTTTGTGATGCCATCGGTATGTATTGACGTGCAGAAAAATTGCTGTGGCTGTCGACTTTGCGTAAATGTCATCTCCTACATGTTTTGGAAGCTGCGATAAGACCAATAGAGATCTCGAGGCTTCCAAGTCGGGATACTAGTTCAGAAACTGTAATTCTCGTTGATAACAGGACTCTCGGTGGGAAGGGGTGTATAATTTCAGTACTAGACTCGAATCAGTGCAATTGATACTCAATTTGCATTCAAGTACTCAAACCATTGTGCCCAGCCCTAGTAATTGCACGCATCTGTTCGTTCGGCAAAACTGGCCGTGTCACGATCTTCAGGCCGCTGGAATCTTGAGAAAATCGTGAATGTCATGTTTCTATGTGCCGCAGCTAGCCAGATACTTGAGCCCGTCGATAATTCAAGAAACCCCGATGACCGACAGCATGATGCGGAAGATACAGCGGTACAAGGAGGGGAAACGAATTCTGTCGCCCCCGTCTTCAGACCATGAGCAAAGCGATAAAGAGGATGATACCGAAGTTGAAGGTGATCTACGTTTTTCCGTTAGTCAATGTTACAGCTCGGCAAAGGTGGTGAATCTAGTCACATAGAAGTGTAGAAGTTGCTTGGTAAATTTCTTCCTTTTTGACCAGGTAACATGTTTTTATCTGTCAGATTCCAAGTCAAAAGACCCGGTTTTCAGCCCCGTACCTGAAACTCAGCGTCCCGTTGATAAATCGTGGATGGAATCCGGTCTGTCGCAGCCGAAATTTGACGAATCTTACGGTAGGTGTTGTGTTGTGTTTTTATGATTAACGATGCTACGACTAATGTAGCGACATAGTTGTTCTAAGTCACAGGTAGGCAACCTTTTTGGATATCACGGCCCCATTCCAGGGCATAGCCGTGATGAACTTACTAGACGCAAAATACCTATACTAAACTGTCCATGTCCATTTCAAGTGAACTCTGGACCATTCTACTTCACCTATCGGCCTATTATACGCACCGAAATTGCGAGTAGTAATGTTACGAATAGTTACTGGGATTGGTTGTGGTCGCGCCGAGCGCGACACTTTTTCAGATTCACGAATGGCTTCCATCATTATTGGTATCAGTGTCACATATTACTGTTAAATATTCATAATTTCTCAGCCTATGTGATCAGATTCACTGGTACAGTTGATAAGAGGGAGTGCTTTAAAAATTTAGTTCACGTTATAAATGATAATGCATCGTCGGGTGGACCAATTGATATCATTGGTCACTTTGTGGCTTGCTGTCATCAGGATTGTCGATATAGTGGGAATATATTGGAATCGCCCAAATGTACCAGAAACAAATTTCTTTCGTTAGAAGCAAATATTACGATTCTGGCTCAGATTGCAAAGGGCGCAACTATATTAAAATGGAAAAGTGGCATTGAATTAAAATCTCTCAAAAATTCGGGATTGAATTCGTAATTTCATTTTGCATGCCGACGGCTGCTAACACACACTACTCGAATTAAGTGTCGATGGCCGAACAAATTCCCTTCTGCGGCCGCAGGTTGCCCACCACTGCTGTAAGTACTCTGCGTTAGTCCTCTAGTGTTGTAGAAGTAGTTGAAGAGAGTGTAGTACAGAACTAATGTACAATTGATTAACATAATCAAATTCCAGGAACGATTGTCAGTCAAAAATGTTCAGGTTAACTTTATTATATTAGTCAATTGTGTATTGTAGACGTAACTCCGTAAGTCTCTACTTCATGACAATTAGTTGAGGTTATTGATGGACATGTTGTATCTACTTCGAGTAGAACTGCTGGGCACGCAAGACAAATCGGTATATCGGCGGCACTGTTTGGAAATTTGAAACTCTGAAAACACCAAAGACTGTGAATTTTTTATAGACACATTTTTGCCTGATTACAGCCAAGAATATTTCACCAAGCCTCTGAATATTCTTGACTCGTGCTTTTGATGCGAGTCTGTTTTGGCGCCAAGAGTGTCGTGGTCAAATTTAAATTCTGTGGAAGTTTTGATTTTGTTTGTGTCTAGTTTGAGTCGTATGTTTGATTTTATTACTAGTTTTTATTTCAAATCATTGTTTCAGAAGAAGTTCCGGACACGCAACAATCTGTGGCGCCGGACACACCTGAAAAGCAACAGGAACCGGTGCGAAGTTCATGTAACGGTAAGTTTGGTAAGGTAACTTCCGCATAACCAATTGAATAGCATGATGGAATTCATGGTTTTGCAATCAGGGTAAACTTCCGGCGAGATTGGGAAGTGCAATTTGTGCTTTAGTGCAATCATGACATGCCTGAAGAGCCACATGCGGCTCAGGAGCTGCAGTTTGGTCACTTGATTTGGGCTTGACTTCTTGAATCATTGACACCAACTCTAGTTATGAGATTGTTATAGTACGGATGACATGGAAAGCTCAAATATGTAGGCCTACCTTGAATGCGGCCACAAAGAAATTAATGTCAGTTTCACAACACATCAAATTCGGTATTGCTTCGACCATACCTAAGTTTTTGGACATTGTGACGATGCTCTAGGTTGATAACGATATTACAGGAATGTCCTTCCCACTAACCTGCGTAGTAGGGCTGTTCAAAAATAACTTTTCTTCAAATTTTCCCGGCTACTTGATAAAATTGTTAGGTTACCTAAAAAAACATGTTGCGCACCAATTTTGCCTCAATTCCAGCCAGTGGATGCGAAGTTCTTGCAGTAGAAAATTTTGTATATATTTAATAAGAATACATATACAATTTTTTCAAATTTCACTGGCTACCCCATGAAATTGTTGTGTTGCCCGAAAAGAACGTAACTGCGATCACGTCGCCTGAAACACGTCCTGAATTGCGGTAAATTTCCATGTCTTCCGGCTTACAGGTGTCAGCGAAATCCCAGAAACTCAGAGGCTCAGTTTGTCGGCATCGGACGCTTGTCACGAAATCCTGGGATCGCCACTTTTCAAGTCTACCTCAAGAGATAATTCAGCCGACGCTTCTACGACTTTGGAACACTTGTAAGAAAACTCTCTTGTGGGTCCATGGGGTGCGTTTCTTCACCGGCGTAATTCCCGATTTCAACAGAACGCCGAGGTCCAAAGACGTGGCCGACTCGATGGGCGATTTGCGGCTGCACGTTAGCCACGACAGTTTCGATTTGGAGGAAGTTCCTACGGTAAGGTTGGGACACGGAGCGGATGCGCGTCAGGGAAGAAGAAATTCGGAAAACGGAAACAAGTCAGAAAAGAGTAACGGGCCCAAAAGTAGTAAGTCCAAATATCGGATTCCTTGCTGTTTTCAGTCGCCGCTTTACAGTATAGAGTAGGGTTCGGTCCCCGGATTTCCTGAAAACAACTGCAAACCTTAAAAACTAAAATTCAACCCAAAGTTCAAGTACAATAAACAAATGCATTCGATTAGGTATTTACTAATAAACTCAGATCAGACTATCTTGCTCGTGTTAACATCTCTATACGCATAAACGTAAGCCAGTTACGGTGTATTAAAATATAGATTTAGATGCATTTTATTCAGTTCAGTACTGATGCATGGATAATGACTCACGAAGCGGGGGAAAAACAGATATCGGTTTCTATTACTGACTGAAAACGAGGACGGGACATAGTCCAGTATATCTATGAGCGTGAGAGAGAGAGAGAATTTATTCGGTCCATGAACATTGATAATACACAGATAGATAAATACAAAGCAAAGTATATATAATTCAGAACCAGGCTGTAGCGAAGGGATCGGGAGATCATCAAGTCAGCTACAGCCTGAAAGGATGGTTGTAATATGAAGCTTATGACATAACATGACACGTTTGCAATGCTAAAAATGTAACATATTCACAATGTTTCAGAAACAGATGAAAAACTAAGTGGGATCATTCACAGTAGGTAACCTAAAGAATAGACGAGATAACACTATGGCACTGGCTACAGGAGCACAAACTAGGCAAAGAGATGTTGATTGACACATTTATGAAGAATGTTTATAATTTCCTACAAGATATTCGTGAAACATTTGTTTAAAGATATGGAGTGGTTTATCTTACGCGTGCTCTAATGAATTGGCCACTGTCTACAGGTGTCGATGAAATCCCGGAAACTCCGTTTTTCACTCCGACATCTCGAGATTATTCCGCCGACTCTTCCACGACTTTGGAACGCTCGTAGGAAAACTTTCGGTTTGGCCGCGAGACCCCGGTTTTTACGAAAGAATTTCCGACTTTGACAGAACACCGTCGTCCAAGGACGTAACCGAGTCGATGAGCAGTTTGCGACTGCACGCCAGTCGCGACAGTTTTGATTTGGAAGACATTCCTACGGTAAGGTTGGGACGCGGTGCGCCGGCGCCTGAAGGAAGAAAAAAATTGGAAGACGAAAACATAACGAAAGATAACGACAGACCCAAAACAAGTGAGTCCAAAAAATTCCCAGTGCAACCCATCCAGATTTTCATGCACCCCGAGGTGCGCCGTGCACACCGGTTGAAGAGCACTGTATTAGACTAGTTCTAGACCATTGGTCTCAACCTTTTTGTCTTCGCGGACCCCTTTCGGACCGTTACGAACCCCCGCGGACCCCCACAAAGTCTTAGTTCAAATTTAACTCAGTTATCGTCCAATCGTCATCTGTCTTGTAGCCTACAAATGATAACTGTAGGCTTAGTGATAAACAGCAACAAAATTACTTTTCTTAAAAATACGGTCATACTATCCATGTGGAAATTGAGTTGACTTCTATTAGTTCAAAGCGAATTCTGCAACTGCCTTTCTTGAAATAGGTGGTCCTGTCTTGAAAGTCCTCGCCTTCGATAGGATATTATAATGATTGCCAAAAATCCATTTCCACAAGTGGTGGTGAGTGTAATAATAACGCGTAACGCTTCCGACGAGACATTTGGGTATGATCGCAACAAATAAGACACCATATCTGACAAAAAAAAAGTAATGGACATATACTATAACGTCAGGCCTGGTCATTTCTATCTTGCAGCTTATCTTGGAGTTATTACGGGAAAATGGTTATATATATATCACAGGAGAAAATGGATTTTTGAAAACATTTTGAAGTAGCTGTGATTGACGTTACTGATCCAATTGTTTCTCCACAATCCCCAATAAAACATCTCTAAACAGGAAAATGTTTTTGAGTCAGTAAGCTATTGGCAATTTAGCAATTAAAATGAGTCTTCACAGTAGAATAGTTCATATCAAATCTGTTGATGTGAGCTCTGGAGTTTCACTAGTAATGAAGCGAAACTGCCTCGTGATTTTCCGAATTTAAAAACAATACGAATTAGATTATCAACTATTTTGAGGCTCCGCGGACCCCCGGTTGAGAACCGCTGTTCTAGACTATGTTTTGGACATGTGCGCCGACTTCTAGTGTCTCATTTGATGCTGAGATGAATTCTAGTCAGCCCACAAGATTCCGGGCCTCGACCTCACATATCAACCTCGCCTATCCACTCACGTGCCTTTCATTTTCATCGAGATCATTTTTTGTTATCCCTTTCTTTCCATCCAGTGTACATGCCTCTCATTTCCATCGCCAGGTGGCTATCTGATTTCGAAGACTACTCCAAGTCGCTCGACACCTTCCTATCATTTCATTGTACCGGTATCAAAGTCGTTTGGTGTTTTGAAATGGTGGAATTATTGATAAACTGATAGGGATACACTTTGCAATTTCAAAAGTGACCGCATCCGTGCCAAAAGTATGTGACCCATCGACCGAATCTACTCTTTGTTTGTGGCTCAGTAGACATTTTTTGGGTATCCCTACATTTCCTTGTAAAGGAGGGGAGATTAACGGCATTCTTCCATTCGAGTATCAACGCCGATGTGCACGATTACGTATATTTTGCAGAGAGAGGAAAGAAGAAGAGAAGGTTGATTTGCGGCGACGGGCAATTGGAACCCATGTCCGTTCTGCTCAGTCCACAGGTAATAGCCGTAGGTCATGATATACATGCTCACGATCGTGATCATTGAAGCATAGCCATCAGGCGCCGTGATTTTGTGATTAGCCTCCAAGTCTTCGTGCCGTTCTATGCAGACTTGGATAACTAGGTCATATTTTGCAGCCAGCGATCTGATCTGTGAATTTGGAAAAACGCGAATAATGATCATTGCACATTACAACATTCATTATCATGGTGCAAAAACATGATTAAGCGATAAGCGTCACAATTGTTCAATAAAACTAGCAAACAAGCTACTATGCCAGCATGGCTATTATGCGTCGCACAATAACTACTATTCTGTACGGTGTAAATAATGCGATGGCGGTTTGGCCCTGGATGTTCTTGTTGCTTGCTTCAAAATGCTGCGGTCAAATATGCATTTGAAGGAACATAAAATTGGATAAGAATGAAAATTAGAGCATAGGAACACTTCACAAATTAGATTAGAATTAGAATTAGAGCATAAGAACAATTCTCAAATTAGATTAGAATTAGAATTACAGCATCGAAACATTTCACATATTAGGTTAGAATTAGAATTAGAGCATAAGAAAATTTCACAAATTAGATTAGAATTAGAATTAGAGCATAAGAACAATTCACAAATTAGATTAGAATTAGAATTCGAGCATCGAAACATTTCACAAATTAGGCTAGAATTAGAATTAGAGCATAAGAACATTTCACAAATTAGATTAGAATTAGAATTCGAGCATCGAAACATTTCACAAATTAGGCTAGAATTAGAATTAGAGCATAAGAACATTTCACAAATTAGATTAGAATTAGAATTCGAGCATCGAAACATTTCACAAATTAGGCTAGAATTAGAATTCGAGCATAGAAACATTTCACAAATTAGATTAGAATTAGATTACTGGCATTTCGCTCTAATTTAGTGAAATTAGACAACTAGAATTATTTAGTTGTCCAAGTCTGATTCTATGGTTGGTGGCACGCCCACTATACAGCTGCTACTTTCAAACGCTTTTACCCAAATCTGAACGACTTTCCTGTGAACTCATTGACGTTTTTCGTCAATAATCTATAGAGTGAGACAATGGATACGCACCATGTTTGAGATTTTCCAAATTATGGACTTGACTAGTGTACACAGTTTCAAAATTTTTGATTCCAAAACTGACCTTATTTACAACAACTTGGCTTTGGGAGACTTGATTTTGCGAAGTGCGTGCGTTGAAAACTGAACAGCGAAACCCGCTGGAAATTAGTGCCGATATGCAGCTATACTTGAGTATAATACCGATTTGATTGCAAAATCATGTACGTGTAACACATCGCGTGATTTGATCAGTCAATATTCTACCACTATTTCTTTGTTTCGCGACATTTCACTGATCTAAATCATTTTTTAGATCTCTCGCCATAAAAACGTTTTAGGAATGACCGAGGGTTATGGGCCAGTCTATTAAACTCTGTGAAAGCACGCGTACCAATATCGTGAACATTTTTGCCAGGACGACAGGCCGAGGAGACGCAGTCGGAGATCGCTGGCTCTGCCGCAGCTGGGCTACTCTGCTTTTAAAAATTTGAAGAAGTCCGGAAAATATTTCGACGACATCGTATCGTCGACTTCGGACGAATCGCTTACGGCTCCTGTGTACGTATGATCTGCTTGTTTACCGTAATCGACCATTCGATACAGCAGCTCTCAAGACTGAGGCAGAAGTAACACAAACAAGTGGGAGTAGAATTGCATCATATATTCATATTGAATTAAATAGTATATTGATCTCGAGGTAAATCTGGATATTTCCTGCTGAGATTCGTCAGGGGTAATTGTCAGCAGACTTCTCTATACAAGAAACCATTGCACATCCACATATCGGATCACTAAATTTTGAGATTTTGAATAATCAAAAGGACATATGGCCTTGACTCACTTTACTATTTTTAAATTATACACAAACTGTCGCCGCAACCTACGTCATATTTGGTGAGACAAAGGAATGTTTATCTTTTTCAATTCTTTTCAATTCTCTACTTGTGACTGACCCGTCAAGTTGAAGTAGGTAAGTAGTGGTTTCCTAGAGATGTCACAACTATTTCAATTGGAATTAGAATTAGAGGTCTGATAAAACCGATAACGTTCACTGATAACCTCGATATAGCAGGCTAATATTCTAATGGCGTCTTTAGAGCATTTACCAGCTTTTCAGCCATTGCTATGTTTGGACATGGAATAACTCGAGAAAGGCTCCGTCAGCACACTTGAATAGTATAGAAAATATTCCAAGTCTTGTCATTCGCAGATTAAAGTCCGGCGACTTCCTACTACTGTGGTGTGACGTCACGAAAATTGCCAATATTATTTTATCTGTAATGGTTGATACTAATGAATTTTTCAAAACTGATACCAGGTCAGGCTCTAGAAATGACTAATGATGCTACGAACGGGCGCAGTACCGCTACTTATTCTGTCAATTTCTAGTAGGCAGACACCTTGTCTGTGAATCGCCGGTAGGGAAGGGCTAATTTAAATATATTCCCCCGTTCTAGCATACCTGTCCCGGGCGTCTCTCCTACCGGAACGCAGAGCACTGATTTTGGGGAGAGCGACAATGACTGTTTTGACGGCGGAGATGCCTTTGCGGATGCCGTCACCCCGTTGGGTCTTTACGATCGGGTGAAGACTAAGAGACGTGTCTCGACGCAAAGGGAGGATGCGTCATGCAGGAAAGGTAAGTGATCCCTGGGGGTGGGGTTTTTTATCAGCAAATTTCAGAAATTGTAATGCAGCTGGTTGTCATGCATGTTGGAAAAGTAAGACGGCATAACTCCTAACTTCAGCCGATACTGTCGTTTCCGTATTATGAGAGAGAGATTTTATTGCGTTATCAACCGCAACATTCACAACAATCAGATGAGTACGTAAATAATACCAAAAACCACATACATGATAATATGGGTGTGTATCTAATTCTGTACGGTAACGGTACATATGTGTGCTGTTATGGGACCTGTCTGTGAGATCTACTTGTGTATTGCAACGGTTAATATTTACAAGTGGGTAATCTAAGCAAATAACTGCTTTTATAGGTTCGTCTGGATTCGACTTTGGCGCTTTCTTTTATCAATGCTACTCTCTTTCTCTCTTCCCTGCTATCTCAGACTTGGACAACTAGAAAATTTTCAGCTTTCTAAATCAGATTAGAATTGGAGCTACACAGTTTTTTCAAATTAAATTAGAATTAGAATTACTGAATTTTAAAATTGAATCAAGTTCAGATCATTCTCATTGGACTGAGAATGGAAATATCTGATCGTTTCACAATAGTGTCTTGTACAGTGTCGACACAGGCAAATCTCACGCCTCAGTGAAATTGCATCACGTCACAATTTCCATTTGGCTACAGGCAATTTGACGGTCATTTTTGACCGGCTTGCCGAGCATTAAATTTGATAAAACGGGTATCAATCGAAAGCTGACTCCGCACTGATTACGAAAATATAAATTTTATTCCGCTCGTGACCCTGGAACTCCCACAATCAGCCTCGAATTTTTCATTGTTATGGAGATTCACATTGGGACGCAACAATGCTGTCTGGCGAAACGAGAGAGTACCTCAGGACGTAACAATGCTCTCTGGCGAAACGAGAGAGAAAAAGAGCCAGACACCGTTGTTGCGTCCCAATGCCAATCTCCATAACAATGAAAAATTCGAGGCTGATTGTGGGAGTTCCAGGGACACGAACGGAATAAAATTTATATTTTCGTAATCAGTGCAGAGTCCTAATTTAATGCTCGTCAAGCCGGTCAAAATGATCGTCAAATTGCCTGTAGCCAAATGGAAATTGTGACGTGATACAATTTCACTGAGGCGTGAGATTTGCCTGTGTCGACACCATATAGGACACTATGGTTTCACACCGTACTGTTCTCTTGCAGCAGTTTCAGGAAAACCAGAAAGTGGATTAAATTTGAAATATGAGCATAAAAACATTTCACGAATTAGATTAAAATTCCTATTGAGCAAAGAAACATCCAACAAATTAGATTAGAATTAGGTCACCGGCATTTCGATCCAATTAGTTTTATGATACAACTAGAATTATCAAATCTGTAATGTACTCGTGCGGTTAAAATATACATAGACAGATGGTCGATGTTATAAGCAACAAGTGAAATTATTTTCAGATCTCGCTACGTTTTACGCCGACCCACCGCCGCCAAGTAAAAGGCAACGGTTGAACGCAGGTAATGAATCGCCTTGTAACGCGTCATGCCGGGTCTTGTTTGTACGATTTGTTCTTTGCGTTCTGTTCAGCTAGCGGTACGCCACCTCGGATACAGGTCGAAGTGACGACGGTTGAAAAAAACACTCCGGGAAAGAGTATCAGAAGTCGAAAATCGACTCAATTTTTGTCTCAGGCCGCAAACGCAAGTGAGTTTCTCGACAGGGGATGTAGCTACTTGAGATGTTGGAGTAGTTGGCATCGCTACTCACACAGAAGTAGAAGCAATTCTGTAAATTTCTGCTCGATTACAAGTTTGTGAAACTATCTTATGTAGAAGTAGTAAAAATAACGTATGGAAATTACTTGGGAATGTGATTTTAAAAAGTAGATTAGGCCGAGGGGGCTACTTGAGAAATTACAAGATGTATCTTTGTGACAACACAATATGACTCCATGATGACACTATACAGGCCGGGTGATATTTAAAACTATAATTTGGCACCAGGATATGTCTGTTACCATGCTTTCACTAAAAAAGGGATGCAGACCATCCCGAAAACGAGAATAAAAAGTGCAATGTTGAGTAGTAGTGTTGGAGTGAATAGTGGAAGTACTTGAAAGAAGTGCATGCGCTTCGTTGGTGAGCACCTTTGCGTATACCGGTATTGCAAATTGTGTACTTTAGACTTGTTATTGTCGTTGCAGTCATAAGAAACTCCAGAAGGCGACGTAGCACGCTGGACTTTCTATCACCCAACCGACGGACCGCTACGCCGCGCAGGGACAAGAAATCGTACCGCGTGGTGCTGACCAATTTTCATTCCGAGTAAAGTCGCGCTTTCGCCACGGTCTCCGATTCACGGGCGGGTTAAAATTGCCCCGCGTTTTCAGGGAGAGGTCGAAGCTTCACCGGGAGCTGCGGAGGTTTCCGTGCTACGCGTTGTCTCCGGTAGTTACGGAGGAAACGAGCCACGTGGTTTGCGGAGAAGCGCGACGGACGCTGAACGTCTTGAAGGCGATTGTGTTCGGCACGTGGCTGCTTTCGAGCAGATGGGTATGTTCTTGGCGTGCCTTGAAAGGTTGCATCAAAATTTGAAAAATAAAACACAATAAGCGTCGTTCTATATAGGACTGTGGCATTTTACGACCAAGGACTCTGGCCAGCCCTTGAAAAGTAGTTAATGCGTGGACTAAAACCGTAGGTGGTAAACACTTATTTTTATACTTCACACTTTTGAGCCTGTTTAGTGTTTGTCCTTGGCGGTACAGAACTTCAATGTACAATTGACTATTATAATATGATGAACTGTTTCTGCGTACGTCATATGGGGATACCAAGTTCGCGATATAGTAAAATATGCCATAACAATCAAAGTCACAAACCGCGTAATTCGCAATGTAGCAATGGCGACAAGCAAGGTTTGAACTATATTATACGAAAGGACTAACGCTGAAGTTGAATATGACAGAAAGGTACACAAGAACAAACAAATCGAATGTGGGCTTTGCATTTTATTCCAAATTTCTTTTAGTCTTCATAAACTTGAATGGGTGATCTTCAGCCTTGTTGTTTTCGCATAGTATAATTGAAACCTTGTCTGATGACGCTGTTTCATTACGAATTACTTCAACATTGGGAATCTATTTTTTGTAGATAAGCCCTTACTTTCTCGTTACGTAATATCAAGGCATTCACCTGAACAATATTATTCACTGCTTTCGATTTAGAAACAAACTTTATGTGCCGCAGAATATAGTTTAAGCTTTTGGTTCGACCGTCGCACAATTTTTTGCGTCTCATTTGATCCCTTGGGAAATATAATTATCAAAGAGTCACTGCGGCACTTTTCAGATCACGGACTCGATATCCGCCGGGTTATGGCTCGAAGAGGACTCGTACGAAATCGAGTCCCTTTTCCCCGGGGCGCGTCAAAATCGACTGAAACGCGCCGAGGACCCGACTTGGAGAAACGAGCTGTTTCACGATTTCGAGGGCCGCATGTATGTCGCGAGTCAGACGAGGCCCGACCCGGTAAGTATTTACGCACCGATTCGATGCAAGGGTCACGTCTGGAAGTGTGCCCCGTGACCACCATTTGCGCTGTTTAAAGTTTTCCCCTGCAATAACCGAATGTGCCATAAAATGTCCACCATTCACATCGTTTGATGAATACCATGGTTGTAATATCTTGAGTCGCAATGTTTCGTTGACTAAAGTCAGTTTGCGTATAGACTCGACTTGTACTCAGTACAGAATCTGACTTGAACGCGATACTTAGCAATAAATACAATGACTTGGACTCGTACTCTGGTCTTAACACTATGGTCTTGACTTGGTTGTGACTTGAAAGTGTCTCGACTTGACTCGAGTCAAAACAATGAAAGTTATATTGACCTGTGACTTGGAACATTGTGACTTGGTTACAACCCTGGTGACTACCAATTGTATAAATTGTTCCCTGTAAGCACAGATGTCATTTAACATACTCCCCATGAGCACCGTTCGCACAACTTGAGGTGCTCACCGTGATTACCAGTCGTACCATTTATTGTAATTTTCGATGTGACGCGTGCGCTGTGGAAGTGTGAATATTTCTTCCCTCGCCGGGTTGCGTGGCGTGTTCTACTTGTTAGGGATTCTTTTTTTCGCACAGAGCGATATGAGAGAGCTGATCTCGTGGAGCGGCGGTACTGTAGCAGGCAGCGTTCGCGGCGCGTCGATATGCATCGGAAATCCAGGGAGACGCATCTCCATACCCGCAGTGCAAGAATCGTGGATACTGGGTAAGGGTACCGCTTCTCGTCGCTTGTAGGCTACTTGACTAGACATTTATGTTCCAGTTTCTTTCACCTGAACACCAACGGAGTCCCTAGTTAGTGTGCTGCTGTGCAGAATTCTATGTAACATGTTCAATTCGGTCTGCCCTGATATACAGACAAATAAACCTGACATCGTCCACCTAGTTATGTTATTCAATCCACACGTTTCAATTGCGCACGCTTTTGTCAAAGTAATACCTTTTGGTGATACAAGACGGCATGTGTATAATTATAGAGACTTTCCTACAGTCTCTATAGCTGTGCTTTTCAACCTGTGGAATGGTACGCACTTATGCGGATCGAAAAGTGCAGTGTGGTGTCTTCATTGACCAACTCTACTTTGAAATGTCTAAAGTGTAAAAAATTACGAATTTACTTCAAATTGAGCACCCTTGATACCTTCTTTCAACACCTCTGTGCAACACTACTTTATTCTATAACATATCCATTAAAATATCAAAAGTGTGAAAAGTTGGTCTATGTTGACTAGCATCCCATCACCTACCAGAATGCAGATATCCCATAGAAATCGAGTGAATGAATGCGTTTTTCAGATTGTATATGCGAAAACGAATTGAAGCCAACCGAGTCATATTTAATTGAAGTAACTTGAAGTGACAACACCAAAGATGTATGCGACTGCCAAAGCCTTACGCCGAATTTAAAAGAATTGCCGAAGGAAGATATTTCGCGGAAACGAAGAACTGCGCGAGACTATTGTTGCTTTTTTCTTGTTATGGTTTACTTAATTTTAGACCCTTCTTGTTTTTCAGATGAAGATTTATTAGCAGATTGTGCTTTTTTATGCCCATGCTGTGGTAAAGAATTCTATGTATGTTTTGGATTTGGGTGTGATGAATATTTTTATCTACGTCTTTTGTCCTGGTTATTTGTCGGTCGCGGTTTATCGGTTATTACATGCTTCAGATGTGTGAATGTCGAAGAGTTCATTTTCGTTGAGTAGATGGGGTTTGTAGAATGTAGAGTCGACTGCCTGAAAGGAGCACTAGCACTGCACTTTCAATATTACGTCATCTCAGATTGAAATACACAACACAGGGCGAAAATAGTGTTTTCAGTGGGTTTCCTCAGAAATTTATCATATTCGATCCTCGTCCAAGAGATTTATGCGAGTTGTTCCATTCCACCCTTGCTATCTCTGTGGTGTCAAGGTCACGCGTCGTCGTTTCTTGACCCTCTGAAAGCTTTGTTGCACCTTAGCGACCAGAATCCGTCTTGGTCCCATTTCTATTAGAATAGCGCGGAAAATACGTTAAGCGTCACCCTGGTTTGCTTATGCATGATGCGATACCACACACTCATTACCAAACCGGACGCTGGGCGATTATGATTTCAGAGATATTTCGCAGGGATATCTAGAATCTAGATATACCTGGAAATCTCGAAATAGTAGAATCACGATTACATGGATTTTGCTTACTGGAACTTGGGCCTTGAACACATACTCGAAGACGGTAGGCCTACAACAACGATTGCGTTGAGACTGCTTCATTAGAGAACAATTATTTGAAAATTTTGAAATCAGGACACAAAAGTTCATTGTTTGTGACTACAGGACACACAAAATTTTGATTTTTTTTCTAGACCTAAAACCCTTAATGTACATTGTACATTACAACCCATGCTAACATGGTGCATAAGCAGATGGCTGGCGGCGGATTCACAGTTTGAGTAAAGCTAACAAAAATTTCACTCAACCTTTTTCCAGAGGTGGTCAGTATAACGAAGTACTTCTACTTTTCGACGTACTTTAAGTCGATTTTGCCTACTCGCACTATACTTCCTCAAGTAGTTATGATTTAAGGCAACCTTTGACAGTCTTCAATTACCATAAACGTCCTCTTTTAAGAGGATTTGTCCTCTTTTTTGACTTTGAAAGTGTCCTCGGAGGACGCCCTTTTGTCCTCGTTTTTGAGATTTTGTCCTCTTTTTTGAGAATTTAGGTCAAATTTATAGCAAAATGCGACTGATATGCCGTAAATCACCACCAAAGGGACCGAGAAACGTATTCCGGTCCCGGGCCCCAGTTGACCTCTTTTTTGTCAACCACCCGGCCATGTGGAGGAAGAAACGATATTTTGAGCTCAGAGCGAGAAAGTTGACCTTTTTTTAGTCAGCCGATCACACAGTGGGAAAAATTCACCGATTTTTGAGAATTCTACTACGGTTTTGCAAGTCTCAAATTTCTGAAAAAGTGTCCTCTTTTTAAATTTCCAAAATATGTTTGGCTTCTTCTAGTTCAAAGTTTCTTGAAGTGTGTGGCGTGGAAGTGAGGCGCAAACTCTTTGTAGACAGGCGTTACGACCATTGGAAGCCAGATTGAACTGGGCTTAAAAATTTTTTGTGAATCAACATAAACAAAAACATATTTTGTGACAAATTTATGCTACATGGAATTTTTCTTTGCTCTTCGCACGATTTAGTGTCACAAAACTGTACCGACCTAATGGACAAGCAAATTTGCTTTTGAACAAGTCATTTGGGGTGCAGAACTTCAGAATAACGCGAAACAATAACTTCATATTGGTAATTTATTCGCTAAAAGCTTTTCGACTGGCTCTCATCAGTAGCGCCTCTACACTCCAGGAATATTCTCATTAATTTTGTGTGTTGTTGTTCTCGGTTATTTATATCCGAATATGTAGGCTACTCGTTAACGTTTGTTTTGCATCGTTACTACCGTATCCTGCCTGTCGACTGATTGTTTGTATTTGTTATTATTATGTCATACAGACAAAATAGTTTCTACAATTCGAATTTGATTCACCCTATCACTGACGTTCGCTATTGATGAGATTCAGTCGAAAAGCTTTTAGTAAATTTGCTTTTGCTGCGTTATCTTCGGGTAATAATATCAGCATTGTGACGTCATAGAGTACAATATGGTGCCCCAGTTTGGACACGGACAGAAGAGTTTGGATCATAGGGCTATTGCATCCTTTGGTTTGGGTGAGTGGGGGTTGTCATTCCATGTCTGCTAACTTTGCACAAGCGGCCCTGCTAGAGGCGACGGAAGGTGCTGCATCAACAACGCATTGTTGGATAGCTAGTTTTTGCAAGCGATTTGTCTACAACACTAGCAAGTATGCCGAAGCATTGCTCTGTTTATAAGTGCACAGGAACGAGCGTAGACGATGTTGCCAGGAGAAGGAGTTTTCACAAATTTCCAGAGGATCCTAAATTGCGAAGAGCCTGGATAATCAAATTAAACAGAGAAAATTTTTGTCCCACTGAAAGTAGCTAGTTTGCTCGTATCATTGTAATAAAGAGGACTTCACTGTACCGAAAACTGACACCCCAATTCAATTCCGTAAGTCCAGACTCAATCCATATGCTGTACCGAGTCAAAATTTGAGAGGTGAGATTGAGGACACAAGGATAACGGAACTAGCAAGGCATCCTCGTAATGACCATAATATACAATCGGGAGTTCTACTATCATTTTTATCCGCTTGCAACACAAACAATGTTCAATATGATACACAAGACAACCTAGGATCAGCAAAGCAAGATCTTTGTGGTCAGGGCACTCCAGTTGCCAGTAAATTACAAATTACTGCAGGCAATAATCCTGACGATTCATCTCAATTGACTGCAGAAGAATGAACTATGATATATGAGATCTATTAGTTCCTTGTCGTAGTGAAGATGATTGGAGTCTTCCTACCATTGAATTACAGGAACGACAAACCTATTACAGCTATACGGCTGAAGACAAATTTGACGTTTCAGCTTGATCAGCTGCGAAAGAATCAAATGTAATATACAAGATGTATTCATTCTTTGTCACCATAGCGATGATTGGAATCTCATGCCACTGAATTTCTGAAATGATGAACTGGTTATCAGAGTGTGCACTGTGCAATGATGATCATATACTTCTTGGTTCTTCGCTGTTGCGATTGTCATTTAATGTGCCTTACTATGACCCCCAAAGATTCATCTGTACGAATGTTTTTAGCCGACAATGCTTCTCGCCTGAAATATTTTTCCCCTCGATGTATGAGTTTCAGTCTTTTTACCAAACACCTTTTGGATACTTGACTACCTTTCGGGTTCGGGTGATGCATCACACATAGGTGCGTAGCCACAGCAGTAAAAGCCAGAGAGTACAGTGTAAAAGTACCAATTTTATTATAAACTTTCTATTCGGAAATATACACAACACAAATGATTCCGGGCCCTATTCCTTTTCCGGGTATCTCCAGACCTCCACAGAACCGTCGCTGTTGCCGGTCACGATCAGGGATTCGTCGGGGCTGATTTTCAACTTGCTAATCTCGCTGTGCCCGCACCCCACTTGGAGCACTTCGCCCCGGTTGTAGTCCCACACCTGGAATAGTACAGCGTTAGCAGTCCACACAAAGACAGGGTCACAAACTTTCATGTTGTTAATATCTATTCGTTGATTGGTTACGTCAACGAAAGCGCCGGTGTGTCAAAATATGGCTTGACAGATGCTTAAAAACTAGACCAACACCAGCACAGTAAGCAGCATTGGTACTGAACTAGAATTAATGCTGTAAACTACTTACTCGACTGCTTTTCAGATATTTATTTTATACTTCTATTTGAAGTAGTTGACATTTATTTTTGAAATCGCCACTCCACTTCAAATTGAATACCAATATACCTGAGGGGTTGCCTCTTCTCATTTAAAGTAGAAGTAGCTAACTTCACGATTAGCTAAACGTACTGTGACCCATTTGAATTACCTTGACGAGTTTATCGTCACCGCCGGTAACCATTGTTTCTCCATCCGGCGACACGTCCATGCCGTTTATCGAACCAGACATAGATCCGTCCACTTCGCGAATCTGCGATCCATCGTACACCTCCCAGTATGCTATCTTGCGATCGGTGCCGGCTGTTATTATCTGAAGAGATGCACTCGTGTAGTGTCGGCGCTGTGACTCGCGAAAGCCTTGTAATGATAAAGTTTAAAATCTTTGCGCAGAGATTTGGGATTAAAGAGAACACTATTCAATATCCATGCTTTGGATTGGCACCTGTCTTTGTTTTTGTCACACTGCGACAAATCATAGCCTCTCTGTGCGCCAAATGTTGATAGGGTTAGGGTAATGAAGGCGCCTCTGAAAAATCATAAACTGATCCCAGCAATGGAAAGTAACCGATACTCTCAATGATATTGGCCCCGATGAAACACAGAATAACGATAAGGACATCCCTCGCAAGTTAAAACAAGGAAGAATCAGCAGCAAGTTAGGTCAAGACAATCGAAAGTTTCCTTGGTGGATGGCCGACATAAGCGATGGTGCGAATGCGAACCCCTTAAAGGTTCTGGTTCACGTGAACACAAACTTATGACTCCAAGATGTTAATTCGAAGCCAACATGTCATTCCGTCTCATCAGACATAAATAAATCTGCTACCATTGCGCAGGAATATATAAGTCTATGGGCCAAGAACGTAGAAGTGACGGTAGTTGGAAGGTTTGTTTGTAAAAGCAAACCTCTGAATTATCATGGTTCGCAAACCAAATGTTCACAACCTCACTAGTCGACAGAATTTCGTTAACGATTAATCATCGAAAATGTCACAATCGATGTTGATCGGCATTCGTTTTTGCACATTACCTGGAATTCCTTAACGTGATAGCAAACGCATTTGAAGAGGGTGTTGGCCATCACCATCTGCTTGCGGACAAACCGCTGCAGATCCCAGATGATGCACGTGCCGTCCGTGGAGGCTGTGACGCATTCTAGATTGTTCTCTTTGATCTAAAATCAACAAGTTCCATTATTCCGTGCGGAGAGGCGATCAGTAACCATTAAGAGTACTCATGCGGGATTCCACTTCCAATCCTACTTAACAGTACTTTATGCAAGACTAAATACTTTTAGCACTTGAATTATGCAAATCGGGTAATCTTGGGGTAAGTTTGAAATATCTTTATAAGTGCAATCGTTCTACCAACTGGGCCGGTATGCGAATAAAAATCTTGAAACCGGCCTGCAGAGCAAAAAAGGTTACCCCTGATTTAGATCACGTTCGGATCGAATATAGATTTACGAGCATCTCAAAGCTTGTATTTTTGTATTATCTTCTTTTACTCTTCGTTCAGTGTGCAGTGTGCACGCTTTACATCGCTCAGGCCCAGATGGGTGTCTGATTTCACAGATAATTCTTTGAACCGATAGAAGACGATATATATAATATTAAGATCTTGGTTGCTTTCACACCTTATTTAGCGTCCACTTGCAATGTAATAATTTTATTTAAATAAGCAACAAAATCTTGATTTCAAAGACTATTCCAAGTCGTTTCGACACCTTCCTATCATTTCATTGTATCGCAGTCTTGTGGTGTTTTGAATCGATGAACATTCTTAATATACCGTACTGAACTGAAGCTGGCTTTGGAATGGGACACAAAATTTCGAACTATATTCAATTTCCAAGCCAGTTTCAAGCAAATTTTAGCCATTACCTGCTCCATTAATCAAATCAGGACTTTTGTTAGAAATCCACAAACAACGCCTCGAAGACTCAAATTCAGCAAGACTCGTACCTTGATGCAAGTAATCGACGACTTGTGTTCCTTCATGGCTCCAGCCAAGCTCTGGCTGTTTCCGATCACGTTCCAAACCCGAACTTGACCTTCCCCGCCGCCAGATATGATCTTGTTACAGTCGGATGTGCAAGCGATGGCTGTCACGCCTTGGTGGTGCGCGTTGTTGATGACGTACCTGAGATTTAGGTCGGATATGTAAAAAGGAACGGGCCTCGTAGCGTAGTTTGTTTTTACTTTAATTTTCCGGTTTCCGGTGTGAATGCCCGGATTTTTCCGTCGTCCCATCCGGATACAATAGAATGGCCGTCCTGCGAGAAAAATAATAACAGTCGTAATTCACGGCTGTAACTGATGATCACAGGTGGTTAGTAACAAAGTTCGATTTGTGCTGTATGGAAAATGAGAAGGCGAGTGTTGTGATGTGTTGAACGCAGATGTCAGTAACGAACTACTTGGCAAGACCAACTTGAATACTCGGGAAAAGTACGTTCACTACTTGACCTCAGGAAAAACGACTTGATTTTTGAAAAGTATGAAGCAGTTAAATGGCCATAAGATCCTACTGAAATAGCACCTGTGTAATGGTAACTGGATATATTTTCAAAGATTGTACCTATTTGCAGGGTTGTAATGACCTGAGTCACGGTTCTTTGGTGACTCGAGTCATTTTTTCAAATGCGTAAAATGACTCGACTCGACATTTCATTGTAACATCGAATAATAGTAAAGCCACCACATTACTGGTATTTCGTCTATCAGTCCTGATACTTGGAAAATCGGGCCAGAAATTGTTAGGACCGAGGAAAATTACGATATCATGAATGCGAGCCATTCTATATCACTCGAGCAGAGTTGAAAAGGTGGGTTGAACTCAAAACGGAACAGTGACCACAATGACTCGGACTCGAGTCACAACGCTGTGACTCGGACTCGACCCTCAACTCACTGACTTGGGCTTGACTCGGTGGTGAATTGATAATGACTTGACTGGAGTCAAAACTATAAAAGTGAGATTGACTTGTGACTTGGTTTCAACCCTGTTGAAACACAGTCCATCCTCAAGATTACCGGACCACGACTGACCTATCGATCTCGCTTCCCGTGACATGCCGCCCTATTTCTTGTTGCTTTCTTTTTCTATACCATATTCTTTACTTTCATTCAGTGTGCATGCCTCCTCTTTACATCGCCTAGGCCAAGGTGGCTGTCAGATTCCATAGACTACTCCTTGTCGCTTCGACATCTTCCTGTCTTTTCATTGTATCGCATTTTTTGTGGTGTATTGAACTGATAAAATTGCTAATAAACCAATGATGATGTTGCGATCTCTACTTTTTGAAACTAGTTACTTGAGTATTTTTCGCACCTATTCATTTACTACTTCCATCTCAAGTAGTTTTGATATGCCTTTGACCCCACTGCAGATGACTCGTGTGACTCAAGTAGAAGTTGTGCTGCTTTGATACGCACCAGCACGACACCCTTCACTGTTGGCGGTAGCATATGAAGCATGAGACGGTTTGCGATCATATATAAGTGTATGGACGAGTTAAGTATCACAGGAAAAAGAACTTACACATGTAAAGTAGCTTACACACATAAGTCAACGGCTGGTCAGAACACATAAAATAACTTACACGCATAAACTCGATAGCTTCACATTCCATATTCGGCACCGTAACGCGCAAGAGCTCACGCCCGGTTGGCGTATGCCAGACACGGATGTCATTCTTAGAGCAAGATGCGAACAAATCGGAGAGTCCGATGGCAAACGCGATGTCGTTGACTTTGTTGTAGTGGGAGGTACTTAGCAGCTCTGGGGTGAAGTCGGTGAAGTTGAATCTGAAAATGATGATTTGCGGTTGTCTACATTCTGAAACCTACCCGAGTACTCCAAAAAAGTAAAAGTACTTTGTTACGGACCACCTCCGTCGGCGAGTTTGTTACAACTAGACAGGGTTGTAATGACTCGAGTCATGACTCAACTTGACTCGAGTCTTTTTCTCAAAATATGGAAATGACTCATCTCGAGTCAATCTGTGTATTCACTTGACTTGGACTCACGTCATTGCGCATGACTCGAACCAAGTCATACGACTCGAGACTCAGACGGCCAAGACCGACATTTTATTGCAATTTAGAAGAAAGGTAAAGTAACCGTCCTATTAGGATTTCGTCTTGGTACTGATACTTAAAAATGTGACCAGAAACTGCTAAAAGGGAGGAAAATTAGTAGCCTATATTATAAATGCGAACCATTCGATATCACCAAACAGAGATATACAAAGTGGATTTACCAAGACTTTAACTGGAAACGGAGCAGTCAACACAAGGACTTGGACTCGAGTCATATTACCATGACTCGGACTCGACCCCCTGCTCGATGAGTTGGACTCGAACTTGACTCGGTGGTGAATTGACAATGACTCGAGTCAAAACTATGAAAGTGAGATTAACTTGGTTACAACCCTGCAACTAGATCTCAAACGATATAGCTTGCGAAAAAGAACTGCAATTACCGGTTTCTTACTCAGCTGGAGTTATGAAGCTTATAAGGGATGTGTCAGCCGAAAATATTTGGGTTCATTTCGATATGAATATACTATTCAATTGTATACTGTAGTCCTGTACCACCAAGAAGCTATTCATACATGGGATATATATTTTTCAAAATTTTCAAAACCACTAATTAGCAGTTTTCCTTGAAGTTAGTTACATTTTGAACGAAGGCATACCAGTTTACACAAAGGACCATGTACGACGTATATCTTACTTGTAGATTTGAGACATGTTAGTCCCGGCGAATATCTGATGACCTTCCCCTCTCAAAGCAATGGAGGTAACGGCCCCTTCTACTTTGCAAGTCTTCAACTTGCTGTACTTCTCGCCGGCGCCTTTCACGAGCACTATTGTGCCGTTGCCCGTTCCGCAAATGAGATCTCCCGTTTTGAGAATCTGTAGACAAAGAAATACACCATCGCGCTATTTACTCTGAAAGTTAAAATATCGGCCTACCTTCAAGTCAGCGATGCCTTGACTGAATTTTCCTTTAGCCGGTCCGCAGCTACTCAAGTTGTGGGTTCTCATGTTAATCTTCAAAACGTCGCCGCTCGTAGTGCCGCAGTAGAAGAATTCGTCGTTATCATCAACCTAAAATGGGTGACCGAGAAATTTAAATGCTATTTAAGGCTACCAAGATGGGCAGTCGCCATTCGGTAGACACCCAGACAATGACAATACCAGTTAAGCCTACTCAATACCACGGCCTACTATCAAATTAACAACAATCAGTACTTTCTATTGCAACCTGGATTACATCGTATGGAGCTAGTCATTGGTATCCAGCAAATCACAAAGGATTCAACGACATTATCCTCATACAGTGCTCGTAAAAACAGTAGGTTACAGACACAATATACATGAGACTGTATCATTGCAATTTCAAGTTAATTTAATTGTACAATCCGGTCATATAACTACTTTTGTGGTTTGCCATGGTCTGCGTTCAAATTTAATTGCCAAATTTTTTTTCATATCGATGCTAATTTCCAAAAGAAAACTAATACACAATACAGCACTCGCACCCTCTTGGTTTCTTGCTAAGATATCAATTCAGGACAGCATAACCAAACTGCGAACCAATCACACACATTTGTATCTAATTGAATAAGAATTGGTGACATTAAATATAAAGCCTTTGACTCGCAATGAAACCGAGCTTTTAAGCAGATTATTATCTTACTTCGATACACTTGACAATCCGCTTCAGTTGCCCCATATTGCAGTCGGTGGGACGGATTTTCCTGTTTTGCAAATCTAAACTCCAGACGCGTAACGTGCCATCCCCGCCAGTGACAAACGTGTCCTCGCTATTATTGGCATAGCGCACCGAGTATGTGGTGCCAGCAGAAAGCACAGCCGCGGGAGAGCCGCACACCTGTAAAAATAGAAAAAAAATGATAGCTGAGTGTGATCTTGTACAAAGTAACATCATTTATGGTTGTCAAATTCAATGGTGCCGGTAAACGTAAAGCTGTAAAGATAGTAAAGGTCAAAGATTCAAGTGCCTGATGCCATATAGAATATTGATTTTAAAGATTGAAGTCGAGTAAAACAGTGAGAATGGTTTTATCAAAGAGGATCATCATTTCGATGCAATGCTTAATACATCAATGCAATGTTACTACGAAATTATTTCTGACGAAGTGTAACCAGAAGTAATTTATTGCGGTCGCATAAAAGCCACATATCAAATAAATCAGGTACTCAAGTTTGTCCGGTCCCCTCACCACGTCAGAGGGGAGACTCTGTAATGCTAACACAGACTACAACATACGAGCCAGCGCCACCTTCATGTCTAAATGCAAGCAAGTTCTACAATTTAAATACTAGTGTGTATATTGAGCTGTGTGTATAACTCTATTAACACTTTCTTCCCTTTTTTGCTATATTTTTGTTGGATTGATTAACTTCACCCTATCATTTCGACTACTTTTAATCGATTCATCGTATTTTACCCTTGCGGTGTTTGGTGTCAGGAAATTTTTATTAAACTAAACTGAACTGTTATCTTGAGCCACGTTTCACAGAAAATTCTACTTTCAACACGGGGGGGATATAGTTGTCAACAAACATAAAGTGCGATTTAGAAAGGACAGGAGTACTTACCGCTTCCTTCGTCTCCAAATTCCATACAACCACTGATCCGTCGTCGAGTCCTCCAAGGGTGACCAGATATTTATCGTTCGGCGAAAACGCAAGGGCCTCGACCTTGACTTTATGAAGAACAAGTCGGCAATAGATACTCTTCGTTTCCCAATCCCACACGATGGCGTCGGCTTTAAATCCCATGTGAGTCACCTGCGGAAGGATGGGACTTCAAAATAATGTCTAACGCATGACGTGTCTCATGGTGCACACCACTGGAGGTGGGCAAAGTGGTCAGGGTTGGCACTCAGAGGAGATAGAACTAACGCCCAAAAATCCCTGGTAGAAATACTAGTGATGTAGATGCAGTAGACATGTTAGAGTAGACCTGGGCATTGTGTGGGCACGACGCGATTCTGAGTGGCCCGCGAAAAGTTCCTTGGAATTTAGACTAAGATAATAATAATAATAATAATATAATAATTTATAGAGCGCCGAATATAACAATATATCATTACTACACTAGGGCGCTGTACATAAAAGGCAATAAAATATAAAAGTAAACGATATGTATATAAGACGAAGTGCATAGTTGTAGGGCGGAATGAACACTACTCTAGTTCGAACGCTCGTGTAAATAAAACGGTCTTGATTTTGCGTTTGAAAACATATAGCGAGTCACATAGTCTGATAGAAATTGGAAGATTGTTCCACAGAATAGCGGCCGAGGAAGAAAAGGTTCTCGCGCCGTAGGTCGATGTTCTGACTCTTGGAACGGACAAGAGCTTTTGCGACTGAGAACGTAGCGCTCTTCCGGGATTATACATTGACACTAGCTCACGAAAATACGCTGGTGCACTTCCCTCCATGCATTTGAAGACGTACAGAAGAAGCTTGTATTCAGACCTAAATTTCACGGGTAACCAATGAAGGGATCTAAGAATCGGTGTTACGTGATCACGCTTCCTTGACCGAGTTACCAAACGAGCAGCGATGTTTTGGATCTTTTGTAGCTTGTCGATGCTATTTATTAATGTTAATGTGTGGACAAAAACTACTGTATAGACTGATCCGGAAATGCGTTTACTTTGAAGTCTAGTTTATTTATGTACCACGATTACGTAACCTACGGACTCCGTGTGAGTAATCCAGGTTCAAAATAAAGCCAATATAGCAAATTCTGCCTCAACAATCAAAGTTGCGAGTCATTGTTTCCATCTTCAAGTTTGAATCTTGTTTGTTGACAGGTAGCCTTTGTGCTAAATGTTCACGTCATACGTTTCCAAATCCTTATTAAAATAATGCAATCAGTGCACGTCCTCGCTCGCAAACCATGTTACGTCGAGCAATGAAAGATGAGGCTGAAGGCCGACATTTCAACAAGATTTTGAGCTCTAGATATTTGTTTACTGAAGTCAGCCGTGAACAGGTCGTCATATTTAAGGAATAAATATAATTTGAATCGGTATTATGAGAAAAAACAATGCAGTGAATAGGTCTACATGCACTCGGCTGATACGGGCCTGCTAGCGAAGTCAGCTAAACAGTAAGGCTATTTTAACCAATCCATACAGAGCTAGGGACGCAGCCTGATATGAACGCATCCACTTAGCAACATTTGTTAACAATTCCATTCACTGCTTTCAATTCAATGCCGATCAAGATAGCGTAATGGTTAAGCGCCCGGCCTCTTGATCGATAGGTCGTGGGTTCGATTCCCGGCCGGGTCAGACCAAAGACCTGATTAGTAACACTGGTATCCATGGCTTCCCTGCTTGGCGCTCATGCATTACTGGGATAGCATGGAGGGGTGGTGCATGACTTGGAAAGCTGTAAAGGCTATATCTGCACTTCCTTGTCCAGCGGCATATGCACATCATGCACTCATGGTATGCATATGCGCAGATCGTGTGTATGTGTATCATGAGTCGGTGTATATGCCGCAAAAAACATCAAGGACAAAAATAAACTACGTCCTTTCCTTAGAAATAAAAATGCACGCCGCAGAACATAATCTAAACTTTTGTCTCGGCCTGCCAACGTGTTTTCTGCTCACAGTTGGCCCGTCAGGAAAAATAATTGCCCACCCCTGTGTTAAAGGGCCGCATACTTTAATCAGTTAATCGGAGGTGGCTACTTTTCAGATTGCACGGTGAATCTTCACCACTAATCAACGACACAAAATTGTGAATGTCACTAACGTAGGTATAGTTTTCTAAAGTACGATGTAATACAGGGCTATTTTACCTAATTGTGATGGCGAGTTTACTCATAAAAGTGATACAAGCTTTATGAAGTCGAAAGTATAAAAAGTTGAGTACAGTAATTTTGCTATTAAAATAACTGGAAGGAGTACCGTAGTTACAAACATAGCCACTGTGAAAGTACTGCAAGTATGCTAAACCTTCTTGTGTACTTCAAAAAGGTAGAAATACTTCGTTACTGCGTGTGCAGAGTGGAATTGGTGGCAACGTCACGCAAAACTTCCTGTTTAATTACTTAATTATTCTATGCAGAAAAGCTCTCATCACGCAGGATTTATTTCAAAAAATGAACCGAGATTCCATAGGGGGATGTACAGTACGTTTTGTATTTCTTTCTTACATACAGATTAGAGACATTGCAAACTATATAGCTTACTTGTCCCGATGCGATGTATCTGCCGCTTTTGGAAACATTGATGCACGAAACATTGTTCGTGTGACCAGTAAGGAATGTTTGTTTGTGCGTCTTCAAACTTCTTACGATGACTGTGCTGCCTAGCGGATAAATCAAGTGGTCCCTGTAAAAATTGATGACAAATTCACAGCTATTACATGCTACACCCACAACTCAATTTTAAATCACATAAGATATTTAAAAACAATAAATTGATACTCAAGTCACATCTGCACAATTCTATACTGCAACGAACAATATGTTAATTTATTTATTTATCAGTTATTCCACTGGAAGCTTTTCTATAATTTTTTTCTATTCTACACTGGTATAAACAAATAGCCTCTCAGTCAGAGTGATGACTTCACAATGTTTGCAGCTAAAATACAACCAGTCACCTGTCGGGATGAATCTGCAGGCCTCCCGAAACATGTCCATTGAAGCCGATTGTGGAGATAAGATCCAACTTCGCGATATCTTCGTCCATCTCCGGCATTGCTATACTTGATGAAATCTCGAAAAGGCACGACGCGATTAGTTGAATCCGCAGACCGGCAAAACGTTCGAAGTTGTTGGAGAGTTACCATGGAAACGAAATCTGAGGCTTATCGATGAAATAAGATGTCGATAAGCATTATCGTCGATGGGTTCTTGAGACCTTGTTTGTTACAGAGTTACACATCCTAAATTATCTTATGGAACGATTATTAATGTTTTAATGATAAAAGGACTAAATATGGTGTACTAAGCGATATAAAGCTAGACCAAACATTGAACGATCTGAATATTCCGAATCACTATTGCGTATTAGGTGTAGATACCAAAAAAAGTTTCATACGTATATAGAATATTATTTTATCAAACATCGTGTGCATTTATAGATTTTCTTGCGCACATATTCGTCTGCATGGGTTCTCCTGATACTCTTTAAATCCTTAATCTAATCGAAGTTACATTATGGCATCCTCTGTTGGGGGGCTGCCAGTAAAACTGCACTCAAGCCACTGCAGAAACTACAGCATAAAGTGCTCCGAATCATAGCTAGGGCCCCAAAGGGGCCTGGCTGCCCATCCAATAAGTCGCTGCTGAAGAGATTCGGCGTCCTAAACATAGAAGATATGCGGAAACTAGAAATCGCCAAGTTTATGTATCAGTTTCACTGCGGTCGTTGCCCCGAATATTTCAATGACTTCTTTACCTCTGAATCAAAAGCGCACAAGTACAACACACGCGCGTCCACGTCGTCCAAATATCATATGATCGACCGAAAAGATCATCGCTCCATCAAATATGCCGGACCTGATGTGTGGAACAGTATCCCGCCGGGCATCCGACAGTCGACGAGCATGTCCACATTCAAGTCGAAATACAAGCAATTACTACTAAATAAATACAGTCCATCCTCAAGATTACCGGACCACGACTGACCTATCGATCTCGCTTCCCATGACATGCCGCCCTATTTCTTGTCGCTTTCTTTTTCTATACTGTATTCTTTACTTTCATTCAGTGTGCATGCCTCCTCTTTACTACGCCTAGGCCAAGGTGGGTGTCCGATTCCATTGACAAAACCAAGTCGCTTCGACATCTTCCTGTCTATTCATTGTATCGCATTTTTGTGGTGTATTGAACTGATAAAATTGCTAATAAACCAATGATGATGACAATGATGATGCTCGCCATAATTTTAACACGAGCCATGTTACGCATCGAGAAGCACGTGATCAGCTGATTCACGTCAATCTTCTTTGAGTTGATGGACAGCTTGAGAAGAATCAATAAAGCGCTTAGTTGTTTGCGCGGAGTTGAATTTGTATCGTTAGTATAGCGTTTCGAGATATTTCGTTTCGTCGCGAAGCCAAAGTTCTGAATGCCTTCCACAATGAAAAAGAAAGTGCTGTTAATGGGCAAATCAGGCTCGGGCAAGACCAGCATGAGGTCTATCATTTTTGCAAATTACATTGCACGGGACACCAGAAGATTGGGTGCCACTATCGACGTTGAGCACTCTCACGTTCGTTTCCTGGGGAATCTAGTGCTTAACTTGTGGGATTGCGGCGGGCAGGAGGCGTTTATGGAAAACTATTTCACAAGCCAAAGAGATAACATATTCCGAAATGTCGAGGTTCTAATTTATGTCTTCGATGTCGAAAGCCGTGAAATCGAAAGAGACATGCATTACTACCAAACGTGCTTGGAGGCGATATTGCAAAACTCTCCAAATGCTAAAATATTCTGCCTCATACATAAAATGGATCTAGTACGCGAGGATCAACGCGACTTGGTGTTTCAAGATAAACAAAATGATCTTGTGAACTTGTCGAAGCCTTTGGATTGCACCTGTTTTAAAACTTCGATATGGGACGAAACATTATACAAAGCATGGTCCAGCATTATGTACCAACTCATTCCCAATGTGCAAGAATTGGAATCAAATTTGGCAAAATTTGCGGAAATTATCAATGCCGATGAGGTGCTGCTATTCGAAAAAGCTACGTTCTTAGTGATATCCCACCACGAGCGCCGCGACCATCGGGACATCCACAGGTTTGAAAAGATCAGCAATATCATCAAGCAGTTCAAGTTGAGCTGTAGCAAAGTGGCTGCGGCCTTACAGTCGATGGAGGTGAAGAACAAAGATTTTGCCGCCTTCATTGAAATGTTCACCACCAACACTTACGTCATGGTGGTCACATCTGACACGTCGATTCCGCCGGAATTGACGCTAATTAACATCAGAAACGCTCGGAAGCATTTTGAGAAGCTTGAAAAGATTGATCGAGACCGCGAGCGCCGCCACCACGAACACGGACGGCACGCTATGTATAAGTGAATTTCTGTACGACCTGTCCGGACCGGGCAGGCTATTAATCATAATAGAATTGCCTTTATCCGAGTACTCGTGGACTTTGTAACGTTCTGTATTGTGTCTTAGTGAGATTTGGGGTCTAGTGTACCTTCTTAACCACACTGAGAAATGTTTCATGTTGTCATTATCAGTGTTTCATTTATGAGAAACATAAATTTGTGATATTGACGGGGAACGCTTCTCATTTGGATGAGAAATTACAGTAGACCAGACATTTGTTGTTGCTTATTTTTGTATGCGTTAGTATAGCGATGGGTTTGCAGCCACGCAGAAGCCATTTGTCTTGTGTGGTCGACAATGTATGACTGAATTCATGAATCTGAGTTCTACAGACTGATTGTATGTCTCTATGTGACGGGTTCCAGTTTAATAAAGACGGATGTTTTTATAGAGAAAAACACATATCACTTGTTATCCTTGGATGCTGAGACCTGTTGGAGTGTTGGGTTGCTGTTGTTAGGTACTGTTAGTGTTCGCCAAATCATTGCGCCTAGTATTTTGCGAATGCATAAGTCTTTGTGGACAAATCTTGTTCTTTTCGTAAGGTATGAAATTCCTTTTCTCATATATGATACTGTGGCTATGAAACGAACCCGTCTGATACTCAAATCCTTCTCTAACATGAACCAAATCACGTTACAGGGAAAATGTATAACTCCAACAGTTGGCAACTAATATTTTCGCAAAATTTAATGAAATCACAGTGGGAATATTTTTGTGAAAATGGTAATGATAATATTTTACTACTAAGAAATCTACTTACTGAGCTGAGTGCTGTTAGTTTTTGGCTGCGCCGCCTACTTCTCCACCCTATCGAATGTGTACTTACATTACAATCAACCTCTTACAGCATTCTCATTACTTGAAGACGCAACATAGCTTGGCTATTTGTGGTTAAATTGTCTAAGTGAGATACTGATAAAGACTTGTTATTTTTGTTGCGTTCCGATTCAATCGAATCTTGAATTGAAAATAATACAACTGGAAAATTACTCAGTATTTCCCTGTACATGATTTCTGTATGAGGGTATATAAAGCCAAAAAAATGATAGACACACGTTACAATAATAGTAGATTTATTGAAACTATGAAGGTTGGATAAACTGATCCAAAACTCCGATGATTGATTTGATTTATTTCCTTTTTATCTTGTAAATGCAAATTCTGTTGACAAGTGATGTATTGGTTATGTTGACAGAGCTCTAAATAGGCCTAGTCATCATATTCCTTGCTCTATTAAAACCCGTGGGCTACGCTAGTCTTTTATCTTACTTGACGATTAAGTGCATCCGACCCTGAAAAAATCTATCAGGATATATTTTAGTTGTGGTGAATGTGCCATATGCTAGGGTTACCATACGTCCTCCTCTTCAAAGAAATTGAAAATGTCCTCCGAGAACGCCTAAATGTCCTTCTTTTTGGCAATTCTTCCTCCATTAGGCTACAGCTTTTACAGCTAGGATAATGGACAGAGTCTACTGAAAATCGGCACCACAAAATTAATGTACAAAGTGGATAAATCGGTAGTCGATTCAATGTGACGACCACTTTTTTTCATGAACAAGATTTTCAGTAAATATTACAAAAAATCAACTGTTTTCAATTTCGGTAGGCTAACTTTTATGATTTGGTAAAATTGTCCTCCTTTCCCGATTACAAAATATGGTAACCCTACTGTATGCTTTTTATAATGTAGCCGAGAATCGTGCAAAAATGCCTTGTATATCCTTCTGAAAAGATAAAAATGAATTGTAATAACTACATTTAATCTCTTCCAATGCGTATGCTTCCAAGAGATAAGAAGGGTGCAAGACATGCTCTACTCTTAGAATGGGCTTTATTTCTCTCCAATTTTGCTCTCCTACAGTTATTTCGAACCTTCTGAAAAATGAATGAATGAATTCGTGTTCAAATGTCACCATGGTACTTGATTGAGAAATGAGCCACCCACATATATGTTATTTGTCATAGGGAACTTAATTAGATTATGGCTGCTCTATTTTCTGATTAGTGATCCCTGTATCTTATGGATTATTAGCATAGCCTTTCTGTTCAGTGTGGTTAGTTGTAGGCCTAGTATGTTATTGTAATAGATTTAAATGAAACGGCGAATGTCTGTCTTGTATCAAAAAGATATGAACTTTCGGAGATGTCTTCTTTTTCAAACTTATTTCATTGGTTGTTGCCAAATTTCTTTGCATTTCGATTGTTATCGGAGAATTGTGTGTTTATCTGTATTTTCTTTTTAGTTCAATGTTCGATTAAGTTTTGAGTTACACTGTGATTTTGACGCTTGACGATGTCAGTCATGTCCAACGAAGACACGGAAGAAGAGTTTTTATCGCTTGCCAGAAACGGACTCGTTAAGGAAGCCAGTGAATTGCTTGCGAATAATCAGTTGTTGAACGTAAATTGCAAAGGTAAGATC
This sequence comes from Botryllus schlosseri, assembly GCF_051294905.1. Lineage (NCBI taxonomy): Eukaryota > Metazoa > Chordata > Ascidiacea > Stolidobranchia > Styelidae > Botryllus > Botryllus schlosseri. Next base: position 15,777,609 of record NC_137245.1, on the reverse strand, counting down.
AGTAATGTACCGCAATCATTTACATACTAGAGCTGTCATAACTGTATCTAGCAGGGATTTTCAGTAAAGAATTACTTCGACTTCCTGTGAGTACTCAGTCAAATAGCTCTAGATGTGCTAGTGACCTAGTGTCTGTCAGTGAATCTAACTTGAATGGTTTGAGGTCAAATTGCTTGCCTCCTAATTTTATGTGTATAATGAAGAGAGTAATTCTTTCACGTAGAGTTGCTGTACCCTTTTGTATCAATATACATTGTACAATGTAGGCTACGTGAAATGTAGTGATGTAATTCTAGTAATGTGTGCCAATTGATGATCATAGCATCACGGTAGCTTCCACATATTCAACTAAATAGCCTTGTGCGATGATTGCATCTCTGTTTTTACCAGGAAGGTCAAAAAGTAATCGCGGCTGGACCGGATTACATCTTGCTTGCTATTTCGGACACTTGGAAATGACTGCTTGTCTTCTCGAGCATGGTGCTGATCCGAACATAAAAAATTTCTCAGGAGACACTGCATTACACAAGGCTGCCTTCACAAGTCGCGAGGTATGTTGCGATTCCATTTCATTCCGATACGTTATTATAACTGATCAAACTAATGGGGACTCTTTTACGTTAACTGTTGACTCCTGTGTGACTATAATTTTGGTCATGATGAGGCATCATTGCTTCATCTATATATGTTTTTACTTTACTTCATTCCGTTATACGGGAAATTATAATCAACTAGACATAAGATGCACGTTATATTATTAACTAGACCTCTAAAGAAGCAGCACTTCTGAATTCTGATATGTGAGCATATCGATTTGTTTTCAAATAGTGATCATGAACTAGTGTGGACTGCAATGAAGCAAATCTTGTAAAAATAGCATTTCTTGAATACAAGTATTTATGGCACTTACATACGGTATATAGGTTTGAAACTGTAGACGTTGATATTATTTACCGTTCTGTCTCCATAGATACAAACATGTCTTGTGAAATCACCATTTGATTTGGTAAGATTCAAGGAAGCCAACTTGCTATACTTCCAGGACCGTGATGCTAACAAAATCAAATTTATCAGCAAATGCTTTGTCTGGCAGACTGCATCTTCCGAGCTGGTCAATCCAATCAAAATTACATTTGAATAAATGATTATGTAACTTCTCGTACAAACCCAATCGAGTGCCATGCCTACATTTCTCCAAATGTATCTCTTGCATTATTAATCGGACACCGGCACAATCTGCGATACCACATCCGTAAGGAGTGCCGTTTTCCTTAGAATGTGATCCACAAGCTTCTAGACTATAGCGCCAGCGTCTTCATAAAGAACGACGAAAGGTCAAAGCCAATAGATGTGGCATGCAAGCCACGCATCAAGGAGATACTACAAGGTAACCGTAAGCAATATAACTGTAAGGGCTTTCTCATTTTATGTTAAGAACAAGCATAGAAATGGCAGTGATATTATTAGCTATCACGAATGAACAGCATAGCGTCTTTGTGTCTTCTGTTCTGTACATTTGTAGAAGTCCATTCGTTGGCACATTCCTTTGTGACCTTTGTGTCGCAGCTCGTATTTGCTGATAGCTGTACTTCATGGGTCAGCGTTTTGCATTTAGTTTCTTTGGTTGATATCCGTTGTCCGATTTAGACAGATGTGGTCAAAGCATTCATCGTTGATGCTCAAGTAGATGTATTAGTAATGCCGTAAATTTTTACCCCAGTGCAAGTAGAATTAGCGATCTCCAAGAAAGTAAAAAAGTTGGTAGCCTATTCTAGGCCTAGTTTTGCCAAAAAAACTGAAACCATTGAGTAGAAGTGCAAGTAGTATAAAATCAATACCACTCGAATAAGCAATGCAAATAGGGTAAACCTAGTAAAGTAGAATTAGTTCGTTACTGACCACCTCTGGATTTGGACTAACGCACGACCTGTGATTCTTGTTTCTAGTGGCTGAAAAAGTAGAATCACTGCGTCTACTGGAAAGTCTCATCAACGCCGCCAAGGATGGGAATGTGGAGCAGATAACTCGTGTAGTAAGTGATCATTGGATAATATGAAATAAATGTTACTCAAGTCATGTGTTTGCAACTGATACTTGCGATGGTTGTTAGTGGCACATGATAATGCCGTCGACCAGGAATGTCAAACTCAATTTAGGTCTAAGGCTGGTTAAGTAATTATAATATCACCTATCATTCGGCTCTACTCCATACTTCTACCTGTTTATTTCTACTTGTATTTGAGTGGAAACTCACAGCATTCTACTCGAGTTACAATGCTGACTACTATGAAAATATTTAGCAAATACATTAGACCGACCCAGTAGATTTGATGTAGAATTTTCCATATTTCTATTCCAGCTGTCCTCTCGTCCGGATATAGTAAATGCCAACACGCAAGATGCCCTCGGCAACACCCCACTGCACTACGCAGCAATGCGAGACAAACAAAACGCTGCTGTATACCTACTGCATCATGGTGGCGATGCGGCTATCGCTAATAAAGAAGGTGATGGAAATTATATTGCGTTATTTCTATAACACTTGTAATCTGCTCCTCACGTCTGGTAGCATTGTCGACATCTTGTTCAGTAAACTCAAACAGGTCTATAGGCCTACCAGAGCTTAGTAGCTGCGTAGATGCAGGAGAAGGCAGTTTGGGAAAACAACAGACAGAAATGAATGACGACGTCATATCACAAGCCAAAGTTGAAGGTATATTAGATCAAGATCTATACATTGTTTAGATGAGATTGGATGTCAACTTTTTGGAACACAAGAGGGATCAATAGCCCGACGTTATCAGCGGCGGACTGCAATACATTCAGAACAGTGTTGAGGTTTCAACATCAATCAAGATATGGTCAGAGTCCATATTTTCATTGTCCTGCCAAGTTTTTACTATGTACTATGATTGCTAGTAAGGTATTGAGGGATAGATTGACGTAGAGAGGTGACCATAAAGCATCATTTTATTACATTCAGGGCATACAATGCAGATTCATGTAATAGGATGGGATGAGAAGGCATTCTTGCCAAAACTTCAGACCCACTGATCCAAGACACTAAGACAGGGTACCTACAGCACAGCTGGTTCGCCTTACTGGACTTTTAGTTTTAAATCCGATAATTTTTTTAAGTTGTCATTGGACCTAAATATAAATGTTTTGATTGATTGGATTTAGAAGCTTCGTGAGTTTTAGTTCATCTTAGTACCACTTCGAAACCGCACATGTTTTTGATGTAGAATGGTGCCTCAATTCGGTGGTGGGATGACTCGAGTCACCCTTTTCGTATGACTTGACTTGACTCGAGTCACTTTGCTAAAATGACTTGTCTTGACTCGGTCAATCAGAACTGTGGATTGACTCCAGACTCGGAGCAAAATTCACAATTCAATTTCAAGTCATCAAGTACTCGGTGTGGTTAAAAATCACTGTATCTTGCATATGGTTGGATTGTTCGCGAAACGCTTGTGTAACCCGTGAGAGCGACCAATCATTTTATGATCGTGTGTTTTACTGAGTCTCCATTGTTCTCTCGTAAATAAATTGACCGCAAACGAAGTGATCGAAGCTTACAGCTTACGTTGCCGTAAACTTGTATAGTAAAATAGTTTCTGTTCTCTGTTTATACCGTAAAAAACAAACCTCTTGTTTGATTGAAACTGAATTCAAATATAGTTTATATAGTCCTCAACCATTGGCGCAGGCTCGAATTGTATCATATCGATTTGTAAATGCGTAATGCATTGCATCTTATCAATTTGTACCTATTTTCTATTTTGGCCGGCAACTATAAACTGAGGTTTAGCAGTTCTACGTATATGTGAGCGATACAGCGCCTTCTTGCGTGTATATTTAACCCTACATTCGTTCATTGGTTGAAAATCAATGAGGTTGTCATGTCTCATACTTCGAAAAGGCAATTTCACTTGAATTGTGAGTTGTGACATTTGACTTGACTCGACTTGACTCGAGTCACCTCCAAAAATCCAGTGACTTGACTTGACTCTAGTCACGTTTGAAAATCGCTTGCCTTGACTTGACTCGAGTCAAAATGTGCAATGACTCGAAATGACTCGTGACTCGAAGGTAGTGACTTGATTCCAAGACTGCCTTAGTCTACATGTTAGAATACGTTGCAGATAGCTCATCTGACTGTGCAGTTCTTGCTTCGATTTTGCTGGATAGGTTACCAAGTAGCAGTTACGTAACATTTGATATTGTGGAAGTTTGAGTATGTCTCACTTGTTATGATTGTGATAGAAATAGGATTTTCTGTTGTTATCTGATTCGTCAGTTTATGTGCATGTTGCCAGAACACCATTTTACAGTTGTATGCACTGCCAACGTTGATTCAACAATTTCTATTCATCGTCAGGTTACACCGCCATTGACATGTGCAAAACTATGCAATTACAGCGTCTGCTGGAAGTCCAACCTATACAAAACACTGTGAGGAATGTGCAAAGGTTTGAAGGCTTTTTATACAAAGTGAGTAGCTGCATACATGAGAGCTGCAGTTTATAGTTTTAAAGCTTCTATTCCATAGGTTTATTGTAAGAGCCGTCTGTAAGCCGATATCCTTGGTTCTACCATAACTACGTTAGTAACTGATTGCTACATTCATGAGTCATCGAGTCAGGTGATGAAACGCGTAATCAATAATTTCCGTTTTACTTACAAAAAGTGTTTGCCGTCTGATTGTGCTGTTTTTGTTGTGGTTTAATCATGTGCTTTGTAATCGCATCACAATTTGAGGGTGATCCCATCGAGCATGAACCCCTTTAATATATTACGTTCGGTATACCCAGATTATAGCAGGATTGGTACCGAGACAACAAATATAACTAGACTTTTCTGGATATTGAGGTCCAACCAATTGTTTCGTATGTAAACTACATTGGCCAATTTCAAACCGGTGCACGATTTCGTTGTATACCGAAGCCTGAAATTCAAAAGCATAATAATCTTTCGATGGAAATAATGCTGTGCACAATGATTTGAGTATTAATTCTAATGGTTCGAGTCGTGATGATATCACATCGCAGTATAAAACACATGTACTGCAAAGCTACAATGTGTTAGTGGGAATGACGTACAGGTGAAGCCGTGATGAACCCGCAACATTGTCACAAAGTGCATTGAAATGCGCATATTTGATAAAATACCAAATAATTTTCAATGTGATGTAGAACTAGCCTTATATTCTTTGTGCATAAAATTACATATTTGAACGTTTCACATCGTTAACACTGTGGTGATGTCATAATGAGAGTTACACGACTTGTATACTCGATTCAAAATCAAATTACTCGGGTAGACGATTTTTCCCAGCACTACTGATAGCCAGGAAGATCTTTTGTAGCAACTCCGCACAAAAACATCGTCAATCGGAAATCACAAAGAGATGCAAGAACATAGACTGGTCGATTTAAAACTTTATTTTCGTCATAATCGTCCGGCACATTTCAAGATTTCAGTCGTCTTCAAGGATTATCAAATATTCAGTGTTGTCGTGGATGTGACAAATATATCAGCCCGTCCAATTTTCATGCCGATGATTCGTGCACTTTTAAATGGATTTCTCAAATCTTTCCGTATTTTTATTAATACAGTTGTTCCGTTATGCGTTCAGAAACGTTTTATGCGAACCAGGCTTCAATGGGTCGTGCTCGACAAAGGTGTACTATCATACTTTGCACGCCACGCCGATGCGGTCACCGGCACCAAAAGAAGGATGTTCAAATACCTCACGGATGCTGAGCTCACGGTAGGGTCCGATTAACGATATGCTCATGCTCACAGCTCGGCCATTGTGTGCTTCTGAGCATAGGTACTCACAGCAGTCATTTTTGGCACTTAAGTAGAACTAGAAATATCGCTGTAAGGTTATACTCCAGTGGCTCCCACTGGTGGGGAACTCAATGGTTTCCGGCAATCAGACAGTCATCGAGCATGTCCACATTCAAGCCGATTTTACTGCAATCATTTCCACTTTTAGGCTTCGCTAAGATTCGACAAAAAGGTTGCCCTGCGCAATGAGGGGATTTCGAGATGTGCTTGACAGATATCTTGCGCTATCGATCACACGTTGTTGCTGGTCTATCACACAGGAAATCTGCAATCCTAATTAGATTACAGAATTGTCAGTCCAGAACGACAGACGCCATATTGGGGGTTGCCATCACTGGGCTAAATTGGAAAAAACAGGATTATTCGGCGTTCAATATCAAAGGTTTCGGTGAACACTGAATATGCCTTTATCATTTTGTGCAAATGTTTTATCGCCGACGATCTCGATTCGAAGTCGCATGTTGGACGACACGTTATATCCGAATTTCGAATATAGCTCGACGCGACAAAAATGTGCTCACGAACGAGCTCGAATTATTTGAACTCGAACAGGCATCATAATCATCCTGTCTGGCATCTGTCGCAGAGCCGTGTGACGTCACACTAACGTCTTGGGATCAAGATCTTTGTCTTTCGCTAAGCCTCATCTCCGAGAAGCGCACGGGCATCTTGAAACCACCAAAGCTGTCGCGCCACCAAATTCCCTTCTTTTTTATTTTGTGGAAGTTCCCGTTCAGGTTGCTGTGGGAGCATGCGCCATACCACCAGCCTGCCTCGTTACGAGAAGCGCAATCATATGACGATGTACGATCGTTATCTGCGTCTTTCGTTGAGAATTGTTGATTGTTGTGACGTGAGAAAGCATCGTAGGTTGTATTCCCGGAGTATCCGGATACGTGCAGTCTGTACATGTCGGAGCCGGGGCCGATGCGGAAGTCGCTGGAAAATGGAGTTATGACAACAGGCTTCTCTGTAAAGTTCCAGAAAGTCAATGTAACAAAGACAAGAATATGTACTCACCTGTATTTGGCCACCCAATAAATCCCATCTTTCGTGATCATATTGATTTTCAACTCCGTGGTTCCTGTCTTTGTCAATTGATGCATTTTATCTAAGCCTGTAAGAAAACAGTCTGTCACAAACTGAACTGAACTGGAATTAAACAAAGTGTGCTCCCTTGTTTGAACGTGCGAGCAAAGTACACAATGAACTCTCTATTACAACACCATAAAAACAGGTTTCAAACTTTTTAATTTAAAATTTGATGTTCTATTTCTTTAATTAATGAACGAGCGTCCAACTTCTTGCATTTTGCAAATGGAGATAAAAATCCCCAATATAGTACATGAAACCGACAACCGAAGTTGTAAACAATCAAGTCACAGCCGGCCGAAAACTCGAAAAATCTTCTCTTACCTAGCCAGAAATCTCCTTTACGATTCCCGAACCCGTTCACGTAATCATCCCAACCTCGGTAGAAACTCACGTTTCCGTATTTTCTTCGCTGGAAAACCTGCAACGGATTTCGACACGCCATCATAAGTGCAGAAATCAATTCTCTTCGATGAGTATGTTCGAGGTCATGGTTAAAAAGTTTTTTGAGCCTTGAGCTTTTGTTCATCTTAGAGCAAGCTTGTTCACGAGCAGCGAACACTCTGATGTTTGACAATTTTTCTGACCTTTTGTTCATCTTAAGGCAAGCTTGCTCATGAGCTGCGAACACTCTTATGTTAGACAATTTTTCTGAATTTTACTCACAGTCCACTTCCTATGTGTCTTCCGTTTCTTCTCGTTATCTTCTGCTCCGAGTTGCGGTTCCTGTTTGTTGTATAGTCTAATGTATTAGAATTAGACAGTTTCTATATAAGACGCAGCTTCTACTCACAGTATGTTTCTTCCCATCTTCTGCTCTGAGTTGATGTTTCTTCTGTTTGATGTAGCCCAATGTATAAGACACAGTTTATATAAGTCACAATTTCTACTCACAGTACATTTTTTCTCATCTTCTGCTCTGTGTTGAAGTTCCTTCATTATCTCTGACATGCTTTCCGAACCCTTCAAGAAACGTACAGAGAATAGAACGCTTGTCAGTGACGTTGAACTATACCAACCTCGCAATCCCCCTCTGAGATCCATTTACCATCAACGTAGCTTCTCGAGCAAAATTTCGCTGAAAAAGATCAATTTCAATCGGATTTGAAATGGAACACGAATTCTTTGTACCTGACGAACACGCGTGCATCGTGATTGCGAACATCAAAAGAATCCAAATCATGAGCGATATTTCCAGATATTTACGTGCATCCTATACTTAACTTTATAAGATAGATGGTAGTTGATGGATGAATGGAGTTGCAGAAGCTAATGCGATCAACTTGAACTGAGCTACACACGCAAATGCATTTCTGATAGTGTCGTCTGCGTTGACTTCTTACGAATTGCATCTTTGAACGCAGTCAACATTTCCGCCAATTGCAACAACAATTTGTACGTTATGGCGTTGACTGTCAGTTTGAGGAAATCAGCTTAATGGAATAGTTTGGAAAATGCGTTGAACCGCGTTTGACAGGACGCTCACTCGATCAATCTCTGGTTCAGTGCAAGTCCCGTTGCCAGTCCATGAGAGTCCTGTTGCCAAACACAATTGTCAGATGATCCATCGGGCATTGCTTGACTAATGACGACAAAATAAAACTAAATCAGGAACATCATTATGAGAATTAATTGCGAGAAAATACAAGACAAGCAATATCTCCTCAATATAAAGGACTTTCAGATTGAAGACTCATCTAGATACAGGATAGTCTACATATTTACGGAGACACCTGCACGATTACCATTGCCAGTTAACTGCTCTTGAATGTATGAATCGAAAATTATGAATTGAAAGTGTCCTTGGAGGACGTCCAGGTCTACCGTAATTTTCCATGTATAATCCGCAAAATTTTCACGATTTTTTGCCCTAAAATCGGGGCGTGTGTATTATACATGGGAACAACACGCTTGAAAAAAATCTTCCTCGATAAAAAACTTGAAATCACACCTTCATGTTTGTTTCCAATCACGCATCACTTTCAGCCATCGTGCCCAGTAATTCGTATTATCAGTGTAACGCGCTACCAATAAGCAACAAACAATGTTGCCAATTAACGAGAGTCGTCTGCACAGCACGCAATCTCCTGAGTTGGTTTGCCGTTTGCACGCGAGCGAAATTAGGTCATTCATTGATTGCGGAACGCTAATTCATCGACAGGCCATGACCGCAAAATATAATCGCTTGCGTAATCAGTCGCACCTCCAACAGGCGTGGTGTGCACGACATAACCGTTGCTGAACAAGATGTCGTGTCGCCGGCCTCGCAGGCTTTGGCTGCTATCTACTATCGTATAGAGGCAATACCGTTACTTGTACAATGAATAGCAATGGCATCTGTAATAGGCCTCGTGCGCAAGACGTCGTGTCGCTGGCCCGAACTATCACGTCGCCAGCCTCACAGGCTTTGGCTGCTCTATACTATCGTTTTGAGACAATGCCGTTAATTGCATAATGATTAGCGATGGTTATGTCATGATTGTTCGACAGTGACATCGCAAAACAGAACAACATCGCGTACTAAAACACAGCTAATCATGTACTGTGAATGCAGGGTGCGTACTACACATGGGTACAGGCTTTTTCCCAGAATTTGCATGCCATTTTAAGGGTGCGTATTATACATGGGGGCGTACTATACTTGGAAAATTACGGTAATTGTCCTCTTTTTTTGGAATTTGTCCTCATTTCTCTGAAAGGGATTTATATGCCACGAAAAATGCGACTCCAACGTAGCGAATGTCAGAGTTTCGTAAAAAATTGGGAGCCGAGTCAAAATGATGACCTTATTTTTTAGTCAACACAGTACTATCGGTCGAAAATTTTTCACTATCATCAGTTTTCAGGCAGCTTTCAGAATTTACAAAAAGTGTCATCTCTGTAGGATCTCAAAATAATGTAACCCTATTTTAAAGGATATATAGGAGTTTAGTGTAGTGGGAATGAAGACTCGGAATAAAACTGAAGAGAGGAATGAAAACAAAAAGGCTGTGAACCACTGTTCTACTCTGTTCAAAGTGGGAGTAACCATTTTGAAGACATGTCAAAATGACTTCAAGTGGAAGTGCAACATGGAGATCTTGAAATAACTCTCGAGTAGTTTCAAGAAGTCGATACGCTGCAAACTTTTAATCGATACATGCTGGCTAATTTTAAAATTGCAGACGGTACAGACGCAAAATCACACTAAAACAGTGGTTCTCAACCTTTTTGCCTTCGCGGACCCCTTTCGCACCGTCGCGGACCCCCCAAGTTTTAGTACAAATTTAGCTCAATTATCGTACTACCGTCATGTGTCTTGTGTAAATTCTAACTGCATGGGAGTGATAAACAGCAATAAAATGACTTTCTTGAAATTAACACACCATTTATGTAGACATTGGGAAAAATTGCATTAGTTCAAAGCGAATTCTGTAGCTGCATTTCTTAAAATATGCGGTCGAGACTAAAAAATCCGTGCTGTCGATTTGATATCAACGAGTCCCGAAAACCATGTTCCAAAAAGGTCGTCGGGAATGTAATAATATCTTCGGGTATGATCGCAAGTCGCAGCATCTATGGCACCAAAATTTAAAAACAGACTTTTAAATAACGTCCAGCCTAACATCTTCTTGAGTTATTCCGGGAATAGCGATTATGTACGTCGCAGGAAGAATGCAAACAAATTTTTTCAAAACTCCAACAAAACATCTAGAAACGGTACTATGTTTCGGCTATTGACAAGTCGACAATTTAAATGAGTTTGCGCAGTAGAATATTTCATCTCAGATGGCCGTTCTGTTTATCTGGGTCCCGAAGTTAAGGAGAGAAACTGCCTTGTGCTTTCTCTAATTAAAAAATAAATACAAATTAGGTTTATCAACCATTTTGCAAATTTACCAGTTTCGCGGACACCTTTCTGTCGCAAGCATAGCATAAGTATGCACAAGTCCAAAGCCGTACGTCCAACCGGTAATGTTATTTCTCAGGTTGCGGAAGACAGTAGCCATGCGTTCCAGATCCGATTTTTCGATGATTCAGTTCATCTTCTCCAAGTGAAAAAATGCCCAGATTCTCACATCAGCAGACAGGTACATAGACATAGATATTGTATTCTTGCTGCCCGAGGCCCGTGTTATCTGTTTTTATGTTACGTTCTATTATGGCTCGAATCCAAATTGGCTTGGGAAATTTATCCAATTGCTAATTAGTATCAGTGTAGATAATTGAAAGCTAAATCTGTGAAGATTCTGGGAATTCGAGAAAGTTCTATGAAGATTGGGCCAAATAACGAATCCAACATGCTCCCTTTGAGACCTAAAGTAGAAGCAATGTCATAAAGAATTACTAGTAGCAGTGATCAGACTTGTACAAACTACCCATTTAGTTAATCAAACCGATCAACTGTTTAACAGTTTTCAAGTATTTCTAGTTCTATTGTAGTTGCGGATTTTGAAACTTGAGTAGTTCTAGTTCTAGTTTGCAGATTTTGAAAATTCAGTAGTTCTAGTTCTATTTGCGCTTTTTGAAAATATGGCAAGTCTGGCAGTGTTTGTCATCTCATTACAGAACTACTTCAAGCAGAAATAAAAAGTGTGAAAAATCTCTGAAGTATACACAAGCCATTTTCTAAAGAAGTATATAGTGCCGATTTTCAAAATGCAAGATATATCTTCGCGACTAATGCAGAATCACGAATGACCATAAAAATAAAATTTTCAAAATAGTGATTGATTGCCGTCATTCACGGTCTGCCTGGCCCCGGTTGGTATAGCAATATCACCCACTAAACTGATTCCATCCACATGCTACATTTTCCTTGACGTACTGCAAAATGCGAGTAGTAAGTCAAAACAGTAATCTTTCACATAATCACTTTTATGTCATCACTAGAGCGATTTTTTACCTGATAATCGGAAGATTTTGACCTAAAACATGAAAATTTTGACATTATTTTGCTCTCATGTATGTAAATTAGGTGTGTTCGCACATAATGTTAGAATTGTACCACTTATCTTCATTTCTGGTTGGAATTGTCTGTCCTTACGAAGTAGTTTAGCCCGAAAAAACTTATTTGACTTGAAAACTGACAAATATCTACATGAAAAAACTTTCTTTTAATGAAATCTGAACCTATGAAGAATTGCAGTCTGAGTTATATCATGCATTATGGTAGAAATAATTTTAAAATTGTTGTAGTGCAACGGAAGTAACTTTCCTACATTCTCGGGTAGCAAGTGTCTGTCCTCACTAAGTAGCTTGCCAAGAATGGAGAAGGGACGTTCAGCAGCAGTTGTTGGCTGGCAACACTGCGGTTGTCCGTACACTGCTGGTGATACAATGTGTTGCTTCATTCCGACAATGTTGTCTACGTCACAATTTTTCATCATGCGCTTCTCGATATAAGAACCAATGCCCACGAAGTCTTGCTTCAGTTAGGATGTTGCGGTACGTTGAGCATACCACCATGTCAACCTACTTGTTTCATTTAACCGTTTATGATTCATGATGAGCAGACAATGGACCGTATACAACGGTAGGCCTATAAACTAGGCTACAAGTTGTAAAATATCAAATGATAAGTTCATCCATAGCCTTTATATGGGCTATGGCTCATCAACAATGCAAACATCTACGATACAAACGAAATGCTGGTTGCAACAAAAAGGTTGACTTTGTAAACCATTTTGACAATGTTTTGACCCACCGTTGCAATTTTGACAAAATTTTGATCGCCCTAGTTATCACCTATCTGATTTCATTTATCTTGCTTCTCAGAAATGGGTGCAGGCAATCCAACTTCATGTTGACTACAGCAGCCATTACACAAGAGTGGGAAAGGTGCTCGACAGTGACAGCGACGATGAGCTGGACGAATATATGCCGGTCGTTGACATTAAAAACGCAGTGGATGTGAGTCGTCTTTCTCATTTTACAATCTTCAAATCTCATCGATGTGTATGTAATTGCGCACATTGATGCACTCGTATACAGTATGAGAAATTTTCTAGGGAAAAGATGTAATTTGTAAGTTTAAGCCTTCAGCAGTGTGCCGATAAATATTGTCAATCTCTACGCAACATCTTATGAACTGGTGTGTCTTACAAATGAGCAAACCAGGTTGAATGACTGTCCCCACTAATCTTTAATCAGTAATGTCCGTGATTCTAAAACTGAAGGAACTTCCAAATTAGTCACAAATCGCTACTTTTACTTGACAGAGGTGATCAACCAGTCAGCATTGGTGCTCTGTAAGCACCTCTCTAAATTTCAGCTATATTGCAAATACAAGTAGCGATTTCCGAGACAAAAATTGGCAAAATATTTTGCACGCTTTTTCCAGACAGGAATCGCTCATAACGAACTCTTGAAGAAGTTGGTGGAAGAATTGACGGTGGCCGTTCACAAGATCCCCGTCTCAGGTAACCTCAATTTTAATGTTTTTGCTGGATGCTGATGTGGTGTAAGTAGGGCTGGGCACAATGATTCGAGTACTCCAATCTGAATCGAGTATTAATTTTAATAATTCGAGTCGAGTGGTAAAAGACGACTTTTTCGAGTACTGAAATTATACGCTCCTCGCCACTGAAAGTTAACTTATCAAAGAAAATTATAGTTTCGATACCAATTTTCACTGTGAAAGCCTTGAAACCTTGATTGGGGGTATCGTAGCATACGAAACTTATAGTAGGCTTACAAACCTACGAAGGTTACTGGACGTAGCACATTTCCGAAGTCATGATAATCTCACAACATTGTCACCAAGTGGAATGAAATCGATATGGTCCGAAAAATACCAAAGTATCATTTATGACAGGGGCGGGCAACTTCTCTAGTCGGCGGGCCGGATATAGGAAAATTAAGTACTTGGCGGGCCGTATTGCTGAATCGATACATTATTCGCCCATTTATCCACATATACAAGGAATACATCGTATTTAATGAATGTATTTTAACGACAGCAATGTCACTTCAAAGCCATTTCTCGCCGATAGTGACGAAGACAATGTGCATTTGAGAATAGCATTGTCATACTGGCGCCGCCATGTCTGCTACTATCTGATCAATCAACACACTGTGCAATCCTTAATTAAGATTTCAAGGCGTTTGATAAGCCCAGTACCCCAGATTTACTAATATATCAATTCAATAGGGTTGAGTAGGTGACGAGATAGCATCGTTGTTCAACTGTGTGGCCTAGTTAATCTCGATATTGGATTCATGCGGACCGCGTCCTCTACGAAATTTGAAAAGTGGCCCGCGACCCGTTTTGAGTTGGCGACCCCTTGCATAAGCGCAGTCTTACGAAAGCCTAGAAGTGTGCCGTGCTACAAGTCTGCAGTTACGGAATCAAAAATAAGAAATACCAGTCTGGTGTAAATGACCATTGTTGTCGACAAACACCATGATTGCCACAAATGACATTAGGGTTGAGTACATCGTAAATGCCGATAACGCAAGTCTTCTCACTTCGACGAATTTACGCGCAAGCTCCACTCTCGTACGCTGCGCATACACGTATATAATAACATACAGTCACTAAGATTTGACGTAGTAAGCAAGCAGTGGGGAATCTCGGTAGATGCGGGCCACATTATCATGTAAGACGGAAAACTGTCCGCGGGCCGGACAAAATCCCTTCGCGGGCCGTATGTTGCCCGTCCCTGATTTATGAGATGGATAACAGGCATTATATTCTTTGTGGTGGCATAAACGGTACATATTTGAATTTTGACGCATAACCTTCTGTTATGACGTCATAATTATTGGTACTCGATTACTCGACTCGAAGCGTATTACGTGATTCAGAATCGAATCACTCAGGTACTCGATTGTGCCCAGCCCTATGTGTAAGACTACTAAGACTTACACCTAGGCTGGGCAAAATCGAGTACCTGAGTGATTACACTGTACTTACACTGTAAGTACTACTAGGCTAAATCGAGTATCTGAGCGATTCGATACAGAGAGAAAGGGGGAGCTGTAAATAAAATAACATTGACGCATGAAATAATAACAAGAGACTTAACGGTGTAGACAGGGTGTGATCGATACGACTCTGGGTAGGGTCAACTGGTCTGATCGCACCCGGCTGAGGCGCTTAGTAGGCTTCGATTCGAATATTTGTGTTCCATTTATGTCATTATAATAGCATGCATGATCTGTAAGACTCTGATATTCCCCTTTTATGCTTCCACGCAGACAGGCAGACAGATTTATTCATTGAGAGAAAATTTGCACTGGTACTTAAAAATATACAATCAATGATATGACCGCAATCAAAAGGCGCGGTCATGCAATCAGCTGTAGTCTCGAACGGAGTTTATGGTGCATAGATCCACTGCTACTGTATATCAATAAAGTTGATATACTCTACAATGAAAGCAAGATAAATGAAAGAAATAGTTACAGCGAAAGAGCAAACATTTACTGTAGTTGATCAGCAGTAAGTATTCATCCTTTTTCAGTACAGAAAAAACGCAACCAGGAACAGCAACAGTAAATATGTTGCACAAAACTATATTATATGCAAGGGCTAGACCAGATCAGACGGAACTCTGGATATTGAATCATTAACTGACACTTCAATCTTCAGCAGTGGTTCCCAACATAAGGCGATTTTGAGAAACAAGGGGGCGAAAATGTTGAGCATCCAGTGAGATATACTACATTAGCACTGACAAAAATGCACGTGAAGGCGGACTATTACCAGGCCGTGTTATTTTTGGCATTTCAGGAGCCAGATGCCAAAACTGCCAAAAATAAAAATTTGAAAATGCCAAAAATAAGCAATTTTTGGCATATGCCAAAAATAACACGGCCTGCCAAATAGTGTATTTCATTCATGGTGTTGTGTTAACAGGACCGCGTTACAAGCGAGAAGAGCGTTTGTGACAGGCAGGTTTTTTAATCTGGGTCCAGCCCACCCATTAGGGGTGAAAGCATGGTGTCCTAAATGGTGTGGGCACAGCGAGATTGAACGGCTGACTGCATTTGGTTTACGTCATACTTTCCATTTGTCCAAAGGCAATTTCACGACCATTTCTGACCGGCTTGTCGAGCGCTAAATTTGATAAAACGGGTATCAATGAGAAGCTGCCGCAGTACTGATTATTAAAATATAAATTATATTCTGCTCATGGAACTGGAACCCCCAAAATCAACCACGATTTTTGCATTGTGATCGAGTTGAAAATTGTGACGCAACAAACTGTCTGGCTATTTCTGAGCTGCATAGTCTCGTTTTGCCAGACAGTCTTGTTGCGTCAATGTTCTTAAACAAGCCAATCTTCCCAGGACTCTTCTATGCGAGTTGGTAATATTAAAGCCACCGGAAGTGACAAAAGTCCTCCGAAAATATATCGGTAAACTGAAGGAGAAATGATAGTCGGGCTACTAAATAGAATATGTTGAGAGACAACACAGGAAACTCCTGGAAAAGGATCGGGAAGAAAATTCCTTCCGCGATGAGATCGGTGGCACTGGCGAAGTGATCTCTTTTCATGATGCATGGAAGCCGGTTCGGCCCTCCAAAGATTTTGAAGCTCTGAAAACCTTTTGTGGGTGACTGGCAACATTCTTTCCCTCAACGGCTACTGTTCAAGCCGATATTTCCCAGATTCGCTGGGCGAGAAATGAATTTAGGAGAAACTTAGCTGACCTGAGTTTGTAAGCACTGTTACTGTGCAAACGATTTAAGTCTATTCAACAGCTGTAACAATCAGCTGTTGAGCGTGTTTGTTAGGTTTTTCTTTTTTTTTTTGCTTATTGGCGCCGATTCCGATGGATACTGCACATTTTGTGGTTTCGTTTGATATTATTAATCTATGAAATCGTTAGGTTTTTTCATCTTATTGTTTGTTGGCGCTGATTATACGTGGATGCTGCACATTTTGTGGCGTCTTTTGACAAACTAGCCCAAATAAAGCGTTTTTGTGACTAATTCGAGGCTGAAACTATCTATTTAGAAGACGATGCCAAAACTGCCAAAAATAAAAATCGAAAAAGGCCAAAAATAAGTTAGTTTTGGCATATGCCAAAAATAACATGGCCTGACTATTACGCATATGACGCGAAAAAAGATCGGCTCAACGGGAAGTAGACGCGGAATCCGGTTGCTCCAGCGATCAGAGTTACGTAACATCGGGACTCTGTTATAACGCCAATTGAGGTTTCACGTTTCCCGCAATGAGAATTGACATGAAGCACTGAGCCTGGCCTTAGTTGTAACTTCCAAGACATTTCACTGACATTTTGAACCGATATTTCGTACTGGTTATTAACAATCCATACATAATCCCAATCATAAAGGTGTAATGTAGCGGTGACCATCCGCAGTTTGATATTTCCAAGAAGCATGTTAGTCACACGGTGGCGCGCGTGTCCCATCTCTCAGCGCTGTGTTTTGTTTACGACGGATTCGTAATCCGCAAGATGCGTAAAAAAACTGTTTTAATCCTGATCGTAATAATGTGTGGCCATCGCATGTTATCCCAACTTGCTGCAGCTGATGACTGGTAATTGATATGCGTTTCATGATTGCCGATGGGCGCTGAGAGTAAAAAAAGGTTCTAGCGTATATAGACTAAAGAAAATTGTTTGAAGGATTAACAGTGGGTTTTCTAACTAACTAATTAATCAAGCAGATTTATCAGCCGGTGAGGTTGACTACATACATGCAAACGCCAACATAACGAAGTACCATGGCTTTGGATTGGATGGGAGATTGCCTTGCACGATTTTATTTGCTTATTTTGTCTGTCCTTGAATTTCAACAGAAAGTTTTAACCATGGAATAGCGTATACATACATTGTTCTACCCTATTTCTCTATTGATTGAATCAATCTTTTTCCTGCGAATGGAGTTTAAATCGGCACTGTTATTGTTCAATAGCGCCGTATCATGTCAGTTCGGCTTGTTCATGATTTTCGTGGGCGGCGCACCATTATTCACGGAACACAAAATATATTCCATTTCACACTTTGTCAGTGGTGTCTAATTGCGATGGTGTAAGCTTCCGATCCCCGCCAAATCCTGTAACAACTACCCGTTGTCGACGCGGGCCGGAAATTAGGTCAATCAATATTTCGTCAAAAAATATCGCAAATGGCGCTGATGTCTTTCCGCCACCTAATCTTCAGATCGGCATAATCCACGTCGCCTGACGTTGAATTCGTGTCAAAACTCTGTTCCTCCGAATTCGAATCCCAGTTCATGTGATTCGAGTGCTAATGCGTCCCTGTCCGTCCCGAAAACGCGTTCTAGATTCCGGTGTATAGGAACAGTCGCAAATGTAGACCCATAGAAAAATAATCTCTTTCAGATGCGTCACAATCGGCCCAGTTACTTCTCGGAAAGTGTCATCAGATTCTCAGTATTTCCAACGAAATGACGGCGACCTTTTCTTCCTGCCTGAAAACACTGTGTCAACAGGACCAAGTGAGTGTTTTGTAATCTTTGTGTATACAATATACATCAAGCAGTCTGCAAATTCTGTGGTTAATCGCTTGTAATGGCTGCCTACGCGCTGATACGAGAGTATGCGTAACAAGCTGTGTACGTATAGGTAAGGTACACAGCGTCGGGGGCAGCGTACTCGACGCGTTTTACCCAATACCATTTATCTTGTTCAAATATAAAGTCATCCATTAGCTAGTCTCCCTTCACAGCTGAGTCGCGTGTAGAACTGGTAGCGAATTTTCGAGTGTAGGTAGCTTCAGAGGGAAGCTGACATATAGAGTATGGTATGGACAGGATGTTATCTAGATCAGGCTTCGCGTACCAAAATGAATATTTTGCGATAACCTGTCTTCAAGAAACACAAAGGTTCAACATAACATATTTATTGCAGGCCATACAGTGTTAGATCGTTATTCGGTGTGTTGTCTTAGGTTTGTTTTGCCGCGACCTCGACTAGACTCACCCGCCTAGTAATTATATAATACCTTTATGACACTCACAATGTATATTTTCACGCCCGATTTGTTTCGTGGTTACAGAAAATTTCCATTACACAAAATAAGACTCCCGTAAGAAGGATTTCACAGGCGGCAACAACGCTTTCACGGGAAGGTCAGGGTAATGCGACAAGATTTTTGTCCAATACGTTGGTAGAGTCGTTGTATTAAAAGTAACTTTCGGGCGACTATCGTCATATTACCAAAGATCGAAAGCGAGGGATATTACGATGCACGAATCTTCCCCCTAATATTGCTCACGTTTCGATTAAAGAGGTCTTATCAATGTTATTGACCACTATAATTCTGTACCTTCTATTAACTTGCAAAAGAACACGAACTACTCGCGGACCAGCGCCTGAGGTTGCCGACTGCTGTTATAGAAGGATAAATTGCAAAGATTGATAAATGCTGCCATACCGATGCTGCTGCCAAATCAGCTCAAGAAGACCAAAATAGTAATGCATGATTTTACGCGCCACCGGAATAGAGCTAATCCGAGGTCCCGGAATATGCCTTGATGGAATATCGCGTTCCGTTTTTTTTTGTGGGGGTTGATGGGAAACTCGGCCGAACCTCATTCGCGCCGAGGTAATGCTTTGTCGTTTTGTCCTTATTACAAAACGGTCCCACGGAAGGTAGTGATTTAAATTATATTGTTGATTCCAAGCGCTGGGCAAATTTGCAGTGGCGTTAGACGACTTGCTTGCTCGATTTTGAAGGAGATTCGCCCTTCTGTTTGTCTCTTGCACTATGCTGTATGAATCGCGTGTTCTTGGCATCGAATGTACCGCGCGACGAACCCTGTGAAGGCGTCGTATGCAGCTGGAGCAATTGTGGCGCTCGCTATTCAAGCCAACGCGCGATATTTGTCGGCGCTGAAAAGCGATGCTGGAAACCCATGAGCTTTGACTAGCCCGGACAAGCGCGGCTGAAGACTTCATTCTTTTCTAAAATATCGGTATCGCCGGCTGATACGCGATGCTTGTATTGTGCCCGTAGTACAATATTGTGTCGGCCTTTGTTGTAGCGTGATATTATTTAGGCTTATGGGAGCCGGCCTGACAAGCAACTAGCAACGGATTTAGTAGAGACTCTACGGGTGATTTGGAAATGGCTTTTTGACGTATATATTTTCAAGTAAATGATATCGATCATCATTTCGTAATGTAAGATGCTTTATTCATAACGTTCGTAAAGACTTGTGGGTGGCTTCATCTATAAATGGAGTGCGTTGTTGTAGAATGTGTGCACTGGTATCTACAGAAAATTGATAGCATGCATATCGATAAGTAGAGGGTATACCCAAGTTTTTTTTTCATTGAGCCGAGGAATCAGTCCGTGTGAATTTAACCGGCGTATGCATATCTACGCGCTCTGCGATAGCGGCGGTTTCAGCGATAGACTTCGGTTATTTTGAGCCGCGTGAGCTGGCGTACCTGCTTCATGCTTACAAGCTTTTGGCTTTACGTCAGTATCGCATGAACTGGCTTGACGCTGTGTTTTCTAGAAACGGTTGGTAATTCAAATCGTTTTGATTGATTATTGCGCTACATGAATTCTGCTAGAATTGATTATATTGGGTCGCATCAATCAGATTTTTCAAGCTTATAGCAGTGACTTTCGTGTACTTGACTGGATCCGAAGATTCCTGAGCTGCAGAAGGCCTGTGTCACGATCTTTCTTGCTGTACCAGTCGAGGGGTTCTCAAACCTTCTTTCAGCGTGGACCCCTGACTTTTTTGAGTGGTTGCATGGACCCCTATTTCGTGATCACTGTCTGAAAACTCATTCCAACTGTACAATACCATTAGGCATGCCTTCGACCTGGATCAAAGATTGACAACAGCTAAAAACTCCGGTAGCCTAACCGCAAAATTTGGGAAGCTGATGACCGAAAAAGGCCATCGCTTTCACCCAGTGCTAATCACGACCTCTTAGCTACCTCGTCGATGCGTAAAGTTAGCTAAATGTCACTATTTTCGCCACTATTCGTGACCTGTGTGCATTTGTAGGACATATAAGTCAAAAATAGGGACATATATTCAAAATAAGGACAATGTCGGGTTATAGTCGTAGTTAACACATTTTGCATTTCTTGGGTTTCCTAGACTAGTCGTCGGACATCAGGTATTCCATCTATCCTGTTTAATAATCTATACTACTAGTCCCGTTCGTGAGGCAGGTTTCTATTCCGTTTTTCATAGATAGGGTTACCTTCTGACCACCGAGACTTGTGTGGATGATCTTGTTACACTTCAGCCTGTAGGATGGACTCCTTCCAACTTCCCGTAGAAATTTGTAAATTGCATCCTTATAATAGATATAATTGCGCACACTTGCTGGTGATTGTCGCCTAAATTTGCAAATGAATACTAGTAGGCAAAACTCGCCTTCATCGCGACACACGCTGGACTAGTGGACGAGCAATCACGTTGCTAACTGTGTGTTAAATATTATCTGCAAGGTGGGGTTACACAAAAATTAGCGACGGGGGGCAGTACTTTATTTTCCTATATGCTGAAGCATGGTAGATATGTAGACCTGAGTGGTGCAATGTCAACGACCTCTCCTGCACACACAGCCGTCTAGTCTAGTCGAACGACGTTGGCCCAATTTTCCGTTACGGCATTTCGAATGGTCGAAGTCCAATCGACATGTCACTCGGAAGTAGCGACGGAAACGCGGTTTTACGTGCGCGTAGTAAGATATTTTACGAGCGGCATGTAAATCTTTACTGTGTTAACGGTAGTCCCATTCTGACCCTGGTTGCACCAGGCTAGCATCTGTCAGCTTCATGCTTTGGTTCGTTCATTCTGAGCGGCTCTACGAGGTTACCCATACTATCGGTAGCCATGGTATTTTGAAGTCATATCGACGTGGGGATCATTCTATTCCAATATGTGCCGACGTTACTACGCCGAGACTGTTATATCATAGCGTATGGTTATATCATTCTTTTGTTCGTGTATCGAGGCGCGTGTCCACTCGTTATTGACTGAGGTGACGCTAAGACTAATACGAATCGATATAAGGCAGAAGTCACCAGATGGAATTAGTTCGTGTGCTCGAAACGTTTTTATGGTTGTTTAATCGTTCACTCGTCACGCCATCGCGATCCAGCCGATACGCTCGATGATTGTGCGCAGTCACGTTTGAAGCGCCTATGCGATTACGTCATTACTCTGATTCAGCTCGCTCGGGCTGTGCGTTTCTGTTTTGCAGCATCGTTGTTGTGTTTTGGCTTGAGGGCGCCTTGGAAATTCGTTGCGGAATTTTTCCCTGTATTTCAGCACTTTATTTTTTTATGTATTCGTTTGTGTAGTTTGTTCGGTCGCACTCTGGTCAGACTTCGCAGAAAGGCAGCAGTATACTACAGCTACAACAAACAGGAATTGGCGAAATTGGACAATTACCGTGTACATTTGGGGAAGGCCTCACGAAAGTGATGTTGGCTACAATTCTACGAACAAGGAACACATTTTTTGAATTGATTGTTTCTCGTTGTTGGCTGTGTCTAACATAGTTGTATATTAATATATAGGTCGTGTTTACAGCTCGATTGAAGTGTTGAGCTCTTGAATTTTGGGGTCCGGTCTGCAACTGCAAAGATTTGGTTCTATGGATGGTAAATCACCGTATTTTCCCGCTATATGGATTAGATTCCACTATCAGCAGTTGAAATTTTCCTAGCATGCTGCTACAGGTCTATAAAGATTTCTACATGTTATAAAATAATTTTCTTTTTTGGTTTGACTGAATTAGCCCTCGCATGGCTGTTAACTTTAAGAATTGTTACGTAGTAGCTGTTATATTATGATAACATACTCCAAAAACCAACTGGGTCTCATAAGTTGAGAAGTAGACCTACATACATGGCAATTCAGGTACTTTGGATATTTATATTTATAAGTAAACTCTAAACTCACATGTAGCACTATTTAGACAACATAATAATCGAGCTCTCGGTATTAATTCGGTTGCAAGTAGCTTGTTTCAGTATCATATTGTCGGCCAAATCATTTGTGATTGTAAAACCTATAGTGATATTTTATAGGTCACTAGGCAGTTGACTTTTGTTTATCTAGGTCGATAGTGTAGAACAGTGTTTCTCAACCCCGAGTCCGCGGACTCAAATGAGTCCTTGGTGAGGAAGGTCCTTGGTGAGTCCGCGAACACAGGAATTTTCAGTAACTTAATCGGCTTGGCATACTTTTTCTTCCACTTCCGATATGATTTCGGAACATGTAATTGACAGACCTACGGGGCTCGTTCTCGTTCACTTTCGGACCAAAGTCATTGCAGCCTTACGGAGAAAATAGCTTTTTGGTCCGTAAGTGAATGAGCCCCGTCCTGGTCCGGTTTCGTCAAATTCGGATTTGAGACTTGGGCTTCAACCTTGATGAGTGATTCGCAAAATAGAACTCTTGAACTGTTAGTCACCTTGATAGCTGTCATATAAAATGTAAAGATACCCAAATATGTGACTAGCGGTACTGAGCTTGAATAGTGCTTTCGGAACTATATTCATTGTAGTAGAATTTATTACTTTTCGCGTTCCCCTTATCAAGAGATATACAATAAGAAGGAGAAAGAGTTTGTCTACAATCGTTAAATATGCCATAAATATATACCGCTAATTGTCTGTGTAACGTCTTCTGTGTATTGTATAATTTTATTTTCTCTTGTCCCTTTATTAGACTACCGGTACAGCTGACTTTGGCCAGCTAGCGTTCCTATTTATTATTACATTGTTACGTCATATTTTGCCAATTTGGTTTTCGTTAGAACCTATTTCTGTATGCTTCTTATTGTGCCGTTAACTCTTGATGAGGGTCATACGAAATGCCTTCAAGTTAATAAATTATACTACAATGAATGTAGTTTGGAAAACAATATCAGAGATACCTCAATAAGCGATGTTTCGCCACGTATATTTCAAACGCAAGAACAACGAAACATAAAGATCTACAACAAATTGTTCAGCATTCCAAGCAATATTCGTTCTCCTGAAATGTTCTGTGTCTTGGGCAATCCAGTTAATTGCAAGTGTCACAGGCAAGACGGGTGTGCTTTGCACATCTGTAGCATCTTTCTGACTTGATACCAAATATGTCAGGTATGCCTATATAAACCCTTGTTATCGCCAACTGGAGTTTTTCAAAATGCCCTACATTTATGCCCGAGGTAGCCCATTGGTAAAATTGTCATAATCAATTCTATCCTGGTTATAAATATACAATTTTGGTCGGATTGACTTGAATTTGGTACGCTTGGATGCGGAATTTGATGCTGAGTATTCACATACCGAAAATGCCAGGTATAAACCCCTATGACAGCTCTTCATACACACGTTTGCACGCGTTTTCGGCGCGATATATGCTGAGTGTTATTGTATTTATTGCGACTTATAGTCCACTTGTAGACGTTATTTGGATATTGATAAATCGTAGGGACATGTGCTCATCACAGAAACAATCTATAGTTATCTATTCAGTAGAACTCGAAATATGGACTACATTACTGAACATGAACAGTTGTTTGCATTGCAAAGCCGACAGATATGGAAATACAACTTTAAAAAGGCTTCTTTGACTCAATTTTGGGCAAATGTGCAGTCGATGGAGCATAGTCTTTCAGATCTTTGCTATAGCAAGCTGCAACAGCACTTTTGCCATTCCCAACCACATACCTGTATAAATCTGACTATTCAACCCTGACGATGATCAGAAGAAGTATCGCAATAGACTTCAGTCGGTAGATGACATCAGATGTAGGCCTACATTAACAACCATAATTCCGGAATTCGATAAACTTGTCAAACAAGTTCAAGGACAAGGCTCTAATTGAGTGCGTGTTGAGTGAAAAACAGTGCTTGATTTTTTCGTTTATACCGTATTAAACTCTCTTGGATAGAAATCAAAAAACCTAATTTTCGTTGATATATAGCTTGAGTCCGAGGATATATAGGTGAGCTTGAGAATAGTCCGCGGGCCAAAAAGGTTGAGAACCACTGGTGTAGAAGCTTCCTCTACAGTAGCAATCAAGGATTTACATCTGTTCCCAGATCCGTAAAGTACAGTTATCGCAAGAGAAGGAAAAAACGAGAGTCTGGCAACAGGCGTTTCAAGCCTTAGCCACCGAACACCATAACCTAGAAAGGTCGTTGTCGCACCATTCTCGCGCATCTATAGACGCAATGTCTGTTGCAACCTCGGAAGGAATGGATTTGAACGGAACAGAAAGGTATTTTGTAGTGAAATCGTATGATTTTCAACCATGAAGTATAATTGTCAACAATATAGCGTAATGGCGAAGCGTCCGGCTTCTTGATCGGTAAGACCTGATTGGTAACACTGGTATCTATCTTACCCGATTGGCGCTCAGCATTACCGGGATAGCAGGGAGGGTTTGTGCAAGACTAAGAAAGCCTTACAAGGCTATATTTCCTTGTCCAACGGCATAGGCTATGCACATCATGCACTCATGGTGCACAGATCACATCCACAGATTGTGTGTCTGTGTATGTATATCGTGAGTCAAGAACAAAATACATAACATCCTTTCCTTTCCGTTAGATTCATTTATATCCATTTCATTAGTGTTCCATCTCCAGCTTCACTAAAAATGAAGTTGTCAAGGTATTCGCCTGGCTGGGACATGTTTCGAACATGAATTGTCTGTGACCACGTGAACAATATGCTAACAACTTGCACTTTCATGATTGCAATTTTACTCCCCATTCAGGGTGTGTCATAGAAACTTACCCAATTTTTTGTATGTATGGTAGGATTTTTGGAAAAAAACATATTTGTGATTCCAAAAGGTGCCATCGGATGGAAGTTACACCAGCTACATTAGTGTAGTGAATACTATAAATGCCAAGCGAGATGCACTACTTCTGTTGACTATATTGCAACGCATTTAGATTGATATTGTGAATATATTACATTCGTCTTTTGGCCGAGTACTTACAGTATTCATATCTTCATTTTCTGCTCCAACTTGTAGCAATTTTGACCTGTCCTAGATATCGCCGCTTCCACTTGTAACGGAGTGAAAACTTGTGGTGCTACTTCTACTTGAGTAGGGTACTGACAAATTACCACCCCCCTGATAATTTTGTTTCTACATTATGTCATGCTCCTCTGGCATATTATCATTCTTTTTCCAGGCCCAGGACTGCGGGTTCAACGTCTAGTGATGAAGATGAATTTTTTGATGCAAACGACTCTGGTATGGATGCTTCTGTTGCAAACCCTTCCTGATTCAGTAACGGCTCGATTTTAGCCTGGTGCATATTGATCTTCGCAACATCTTTTCAATCATTAATTTTCCTCAACGGACTGATCATTTAGTCGCCATAGTCATTTCTGCAACATTTGTTTCCAGGATTAATTTTTCTCTGGGACTGATCATTTAATCGCCTATTCCACATTATCCTGCATCTCTTCAGTACTATCTGTTGCATGGTCATTGCCTGCCAATTTTCACTTGCTGTGCATTCTTAAGGGTACTGCTTTGCATGTGAGTAGTAATGGAGCTGTGCATGTACATATACAACTTTCTGTTTTTATATAGCTATGGCATGATTTTACAAGTTTGTAGTGCGGAAGTCTTTTGCTGAGCAGGGAAATATAGGCTCATATTCCAATTATTCCATTACTGGTATGCTTGAGACAAGGATTTTGTTGAGGTGGTATTGAAATTTCCATCATTGTATATCACACGGGGGTGGAATTCACCAGCCACAATGAAACCTGATGAGTGATTGATGCGCTTTAACCGTCCTATATGAAATCCTATCAAAGAGTTTCGTAATTTCACCAAAATCACAGATTGTCATATCCAACGCTGTGACCTGTTCGCAAATTAGGAATCTACTGTGTTATAGTATATATCGGGGATTCTGTTCAGTATATTATCTGTGTGTTATGCAATAGAAGGACTTTCGCAACCTGCTTAATTAATATAGAGGATTGTTAAGCTGGTAGCAACTCTTTAGAAGCGGCAATGAGTTGACCGCATAAGATTCAATATTTAGTAATTCATCGTCCAGCATATTGAACTCTTTTTGATTTCAGTAATACCATTTATCAATATATATCCGTTAGTCTACTATTTCTATTATAATATTTCCTTATGCTGACATTTGGTAATCAGAAAATATGCAGTATTGTTTGATATAACTATGTAGGTAGCCTCCAACATTCCTGTTAGCTTGATAATTCATCAATGATAATTTTGGAATCAGAATGCCTTGGATAATTACCAAGTAATGTTGCATGAACCACTTTATACCAGATTGCACCATTTGTTATTATTGCACTGCATTGATAAACAGTATTCGGCTCCTTTACTGTAATAAATGAAAGGTGCCGTCCCGTGAAATACATTACATCCATATTTGTCATTTCCTAGGAGTGGACTTGTGTAAATGCAAGATGTTATGATGGAGAAATGTTGCGACAAACTGAGTAACACGGTATCAGGAGGGTTGGTTAGTCCAGTCAATTGGACTGTGTATTCAGTGTTTGCATATCATGTAACAATAATCAAAGGTGGTGGTAATTTGCTGTCTAACATCGATGCCAGTTCGAAAATAAGGTCATTGAGGACATGGCTGTGAGGCATATCAAATATGCTTGTTCAATTAGTCCAGAATCATGAAAATGTAGAGGAAAGATCTTTACAGCGTGTTGGAGTTATTTGCTATTGACTAGTATGAGCTGGTGATGACGGTGATGTGTCTCAATTGATTTGAATGAGTACGTAGTAACTATGATGCCATAGTATCTGTTCTGTACGTACTGTGATGCCGTGCTATACTACTTGACATGGTTCAAACTTCAGATCTCGAGATGGCTGTGCCATGTAGATGGATTCATAATTGAGAGATTCGAGTGGGTTGAAAGCTTCATTAACCGTTAGGCTCTGTGCTATCCATGTGGTTCTATACATGTTGCTATTAATATTACCACTATTTGGTATGTTCTTGGGATGTTCCGAGAGTTTATTGCAGCTCGGGTTAATCGATGCATTGAATAAATATAGTAGCCTATGTGCCCACAATTTTACAACCTTAATGGAAATAAATTATGAACGTATAAACACTAGGTTCTTAACAGCTTAATTCCATTGCGATTGTAAAGAACCTAGTGTTGATACTGAGACATTTGTAATATTGGAATTATAATGTCAGATGAAACCGTAAACAAAGCTGATCTTATTCAGGTTTTAAAGGTATCTGCCTCGGGCAAAAATATCTGATTTTTCTATGCTTGTTATGGCAATATGTCATTAGGCACCTATTGGCATTTCTTCCAACAAACTTTTGATGGGTAATGTGCTGACATTGTGTGGTAACTCTTACGATTTCGCTATTCTTCTTATCATACGATGAAAACATTAAACTACATACCCAGAGTAGCTTAGACACAGCATTTAATATTGGAATTCTATCGCTACAGCAATTTTGACTTTGCAAAAGACTGCTAGAGCTGAGATCTTATCATTGATTGACGATCCCCAAAATGTATGTACTATCTAGTCAGAAATATTGATTTTAGAAGCATATCTAATGAGTTTGATGACTTTATCTAGTATTTAGAACTTGACCTTGTACGATATGTAAATGGAAATAGTATGATATGTAAATGGAGATAATATGCATAACATCGAAAGCAAACGTGCCTCGCCTTATGTGAACTACCGTGTAAACTGCGGTGAGTGTTCTAATGGTAGGCTAAGACCATTTTTGACTTCAGTATTTCATCAATGCTTGCTTTGAAATTTGCTCAATAGTATTGAAAGTTTAGCAACACATGACGTCCCAGTTCCGAGAATGGGTTATGTAATGCTGCGGAACCTGGTTCAGTGGATGATATCCATTACATTAACAAGTTCTCTGATGTCTGTATTTCAATGCCTTGGTGATGACTGTGCTTGATCCGCTCATTGGTTGCATTGTCCTTGTTGTTATGCTCTATTATACACTTCTCTCAAAGCTGTAGGCAGTATATAATGTAATGTAAACTTGCCTGGTAGCATAGTTGTTACCGTATCAAGTTTAGAGGAGGAAGGTAGGCGTTAGCGAGTACCGTAACTGTGCATGACATGGATATACATTTCTGGAATTTTAAGAGCGCCTTCTATGTAATAGGCTTTGGAAGTTTCATAAACTGGCATATTAACCAATAACATAAACATCCAGTCCTGTCTGATTTTTTGGTTCCTACTCCGATGTAAAGTCAACAGCTTTGATATTGGAATAGCTAGTTAGAATATAACCCCACACATAGCCTAACAAAACCAACAGTGAGACAGCAATGTTTACTCTAATGGTGGCTTGTATCAGGCGATCTTCATCAGTTAGCTATTCATTCCCAAGACCTATAAAGGCAAGGAGTTTCACCTGATCTTTGTCAAGCAACTGAGTAATTTATTCATAGAGTAGGCTAATCATATATTAGTATTCCTGGACATATCTTCAATCAACATTTGGACACTGGACAGTCTTTTTGCATGACAATAATCACCGACCCAACCTGTAATTAGAGCTGATTAAGACCATATGGGATATGTGACTATTGAGTAGATGAAGAAGTCAATGTTAATGTCCAATATTGCATCATTGGCTTACAATTCACTCTTCCAAGTGCCGTTTGGAAACTTTCCTATTCTTCCTTTTGTGTGTATCATTGCTGTAAGATTCTAGACCAAAAAGTGCATCTGCATATATCCCTTGGTAGGATTTTGACATATTTTCAGTTACGTCTTCTAAGAAAATCTAATCGATAAAAGAATGTGAGATGGGCATAGCACATTGCAAGTGTTCTTGTGTTTATTAGGCTACTCTTTCATAATGCAGTTTCTTGAGAATCTCAGTTGAAAAGCTTATCATAGAACAATTTTACAAATTGATACAACTTGTGTTTAGTACAGTAGGCTACATTCTATCAGCCTATGACTAATATTTATCGACCCAACTCAATATAGAATATCCATGTTTTGAAAATATTATATTCTGTTTTACTTATGTATTGGAGATAACCCCATTACTGGTAATACAGTTCTGTTGCTCTGCACAATGTATTACTATGCGTTAGTGTCTAAATGTGATCATATGTGAGTATATGAGTACGGAACAACTCCACTTGCTACACAAAAAAGTTTCCATTCGCAGCTGACTGTTGCTACCCAGTGATAGTATTCGTAGTATCTCAGCCCTTGTAACCTAGAATAGGAATGTCTTCTTGGTGGCATTCCCAATGGACATTATGATTGATAAGTCTTAACCTAAAAATACCTCCATGGATACCTGCTAGACTGCTGTTGTTATGCCAAGAATGCATTACCTTAATTATCCCCACTTTGGTCTTATTATCGATCCTACTGAATTGAAGTCAATCTCATTAGGAAATATTGAACATTTGGATAGGTGGAATAGTTCCAGTTATTCTTGGCAGACTTGAGGTATTACCTTGCTTTTCTGTTGTTTGGTTACAGTGGCATACCATAGTTATAAGCTACTTCCATGCTTTCTGAAATGAGTTGCTGTATCTGTATCCTATCCTGTTGAAGGTTGTATTGGGTTATTGGCTACCGTTGGTCTCTGAGCATTTGAGGAGAGGATACATGCGATTGAGAAAACAGTGTTGAAGGAAAGTTAAGTTTATGATTTCCGATAATAAATAACCACGTAACGAAAGCCGACGGCCTGAAGGATGACAGGCCTCAAACTATTTGCAGCACATTTTGATTTAAATCTCGATCTGTCTGCAGTCATTCGTCGTCTTCAGTCTCGCTGTGATGTTCGCTTTTAAAGTAATTGGCTTCTGTTGAATTGATATTATTTTTGCAGACGAAGACCAAGATTTCATATCTTCTCCTCAAGAAGTAACAAGCGATGCGATAGGTACAATGAATGGTCACGCTAAAACTATTGAGGAGAATACGACAACACAGTATCTACACTCGGAAATTGACATTACGCAAGGCGTTGAAAAGACGCATATCATTGACGACGACGTCGTCGTCGATAAGACTGTAATAAGCGGTGATTCGTCGGTGACCGTTCATGCGGAACAGCATACAAGACAAATCATTTTTGACGGCAGCTTGGCCTCGTCCGATAATAAGGTGAATATAAAGTAGTAGGCATATCATTCGTAATCGATGTTTCTATGTAGTATTATACTGATCTGAAGAATATTTTGGTCAATCACCATAATAAGCCTGTCTAAAGTGAAGTCGTGTGTGTAGTGTAATGTCTTGTGAGTGTTATGATCATCTATTTCAAAATATGGCTGGCCGGTACTAAACTTGGGTGTTGCTTTCACAAGTACATTCGTTGCAGTAAAGTATTTAATAACTCCAAGACTTTTCTTGTCCCCCTTATCAAGATTTAACGACACAATAACGAGCATACAGAAAGAGATTCAAAAGAAAACCAAATCAAATCCGCAAAGTATGACGTATTAATACAATAATAAAAAATGAATGCTAGACAAAGTCAGCTGTACCGGTAGTCATAACAAAGAGACTAGATAAAATCAAATTATACAATACAGTATATACAATAAAATCCAATACGGTCATAACCTACAGTATATACAGTGCGGTGTTGCAGGACGTTGTTTGTTGCTGTAATACAAGCATATAAATCCAATTTTGACCTGACAAAAATGTGTTTCTACGTCTGGAAGCACTGGAGCATAACCGATTTCTGTTCGTTGTGCGTGACCAGCAAACACCCTTTTTCAACTTGTTACCTCTCCTTGTAATAGTAAGCGCCCTAGCATCATCTGCTATTCCTTGCTGTTTTCGGTCAAATCATAGCACCAACCCAACACCAACTCGGAAATGTTTGACATAACCTCCTTTGACTTCCAACAGGGCAGCCAGTCGACCATCAGCGATATCTCGCGCCAATTTCAAGACTGTGAAGACTTTATGTATCGGGCCAAGTTGCCTGTCGTCATGTTGTCCCGAGACGACTTCAGCATTTGGAGTATTCTCAAGCAGTGCATCGGGAAGGTCAGTCGATCTATTACGTCATGGTAGATCAAATCACTCTTATGATTAATGCTGTATGTATAATGTTGGTACTATAACCTAGGACTTACTGAAAGTGGTTTTGGTCTGGTTGTCTTACTCGTTATTGAGTGACAGTGCTCTTCAAGTTCGGAGTTCGTCTAATGTTGCTTTCCTATTACATTTTGCGCAAACAGCAGGCTATTGCACCTGAGTCTGGAGTGAATGCACATATCTACCTAATACGTACACATTGTGTGACACATAGAAAAATTTCTCACGCCAGAAAGTATGTCTCATGAGAGTAGTTACACGATATCTCAAACATTTGGCAAGGTAAAATTACAGGCAACATAACCTTCTTTCAATTTTGCTTAGTTACTATTTGTGATTGTAATAGCAACTGGTGATGTGCAGACCGGAGGAAAATGAACATGGAGTTCGGTTCATCCTGGTAGGTCTGGGTTAATTCATGCAGAAGTCAGTTCCAGATCTTTACAAAATACAAGACATTCCCCCAGTCATAATCTCCTACCTCATACGTCATCTACAACACTCCATCCCACTTGGTATTAAAAACATTTCCCCTCGGGATTCAAATCGGGGATATCTTGAATTTCTGCTTGATCAGAATATAACTTCACTCATCTCTTTAACTTATTCTTCAATTTATATATTATAAACCAGCCTGTTGTCATTTTTTCATCATTCATTTTTTCATTATTTCTCTGTTTATTAATATAAACTTGATTGATGGCACAACTCATTTATCTTCAAATGCATTACATTTTTAATCCAATTCGTGACATAATTTCAATAGTGATTTACAGGGGACATTTAGACTACGGCATGTATAGCTCGACCATTACTATTAAGCCGTGTCTTACTGTATTCATCCTATGCCATTGTATGTCCAACTGCATTCATCTTGTGCCGTTGTATGTCCATTCAAAAATAGTGCATTTATAGTACGCTGTTGCTCTAAAACACTACCCTACTAAGGCTTCATCATTTTCAAACAGAAGTGGACAAACATAGGCTACACAGAGAACAGACAGCCACATTGCTTAGGATGCTGTTACGGTAGGTTTGCCCGGATGTAATTATTCTAAGTTTGCAATTTGATATGTTTCATTTCCTGCTTAAACGTAAACCGTGGAACTCCTTTGCTGCCCGTGTTCTACTCACACAAATTCGTAACCTTACTCAGTTTGGCAGTAATTTTTCTAGGAAGGCCGTATACAAGACTGAATGATAGCAATGTTGTTTCGAAACTAATTCCTGTTGCCAAGATGTGCGGTTTCGAAGTTATATTCATGCCGTGCAGAAGCTGTATTACGTGCATGCCGACACGATAACATTTGTATGCTATGCAGCGTGATATGCTACAGTAGCCTGTATTTTTGCTTCACAAAATTATTGACCTCGAGAGCTGTCACCACCCTATTGTAGGACTTATGGGACGCAGAACCTTGTTATTCAACCAGCAAATGTAATAGTGCTCAGTGCCAAATAAGTCCCACCTGTAAGGCATTTCAGGTGACATTAAATTGGGTTGAAAACCAATAGGCCTGCGTCTGCACTTCAGCGGTTGCTAACATAATTGTAAAGTAGAAATGGTCATTTGGTGACAACCTGTGTCGACATGTTTGCATTCGATTTCAGGAACTGTCCAAAATCACGATGCCTGTCATATTCAACGAGCCCCTCAGTTTTCTTCAGCGCCTTTGCGAATACATGGAGTACACGTCGCTCATTAAACAGGCCTGCGTGACGCAGGATCCAATCGAAAGGTTACAGGTCTGCGAATGCTATTTGGTCAGTTTTGTCATGGTGATGTCACGCTGCTTTTTCAGACCGTTGCCGCCTTCTCTGTATCAGCGCTCGCTTCGCAACTGGGCCGGGTCGGTAAGCCGTACAATCCCTTGCTCGGTGAGACATACGAATATAACAGGTCAGTCTTTTCAGTCTGGGCCGGCTACGCCTGTCATGTAGATAACTTTTTATTGACATGCGTGACCTTCAAACGAATACTGTTAAATATAAGTGTATGAAAAGTGATAATTACACCTTAGAGCTGTCTCTGATTTAGAGGACAATTGAAGATGAAAACATATAAGTGGTCATTATCGCCATCATTATATCTTGCTGTCAGTTAATATTTCTAATTTCGAAAATGGCAGAGTTTGCACATGCATATGGAAAGTGATACCAATTGGACTTTGCTCATTCCATATCTTTGGTCAGCTGATACGAGATACTGATATCGGGAAAAATATGAAATTCAAGGTTCAACTTATCCAATTTATCCATTGTGAATTGTCGCCGGTGGAAATTATGGCGAAAACTGTGGCGAAAATTTAATGTGTACAATTCTCAGTTACGCAAGGAGTCACAAATCTAAATCCAGTCAAATTCGTACACATCTCTGCCTGGTAGTCATGCTGCAGAAACTAGGTCCCCACAAACATAAATTGTACAGTCCTGTCTATCTCACTTTCAACACTTTGGCTAACCGAAAGCCAGATATTGTTTTTAGTACCACCTTCCAACCACGTGTGTCCATTAAGGAATCATGCGAGCAAAAAGCCCGACTCCTACGTTCCAATAATAATGATCTTAATTCGCGGTACTATTTGAATCTGCTCAAGACACACATGATGTATAATGTTTAATCCACAAGACACAATGGGAGGTAATGAATAGATAGGAGAGAATTAAAACGACCAAGTATGTTCTATCAATTGAACATCCGCCTCGGCCTACTGGCATCAATGCCAGTTGTCATGCAGTGTTCCATAGGCCTATTGATCTTTCCGCTTTATATTTTTTTAAAGATTTCCTCACTTTTTTCATTCTTTTGCTTGTATTTGTCCTCACTTGGTCTTTCTCCTTTCTTTTCTGTAAATACGGCATAAGCACAGCCACACAGGGTGCCCCAGATAAACCGCCGACAATCATTGTTGGTACTCAAGAAGAAGTAGAAGTATCACTGTAAATTCCCACTAAAAATAGCTATTTCCAAGACAATACATAACGACTTCAAATGGAATTATAAAATGAAAATCTGAAATGTAGATGGGTTAGTGATGGCTATTTTGGGAATAGCAGTCAATGTATCTTTGCGACTAAATTTTCAAAAATATATTCAGTTACCCTCATACATTGTCATTTTGCCCGGGCATTATGACAGTTTCACTCATAAGCGTGATGGAAATATGTCCAAAATCCAAAACTCAAAAGGTGAGTAGTTTGCCTGAAAATTGTTACGTAGAGGTGAAAGTAGTTTAAATACACAAACACTTGAGTGAGTAGTTCAAGGGGGAAAAACATACTCGTGTACTCTAAAACAGTAGAAGTACTTAGTTACTGACCACCTGTCCTTACATTGTAGTTTAGTTTGCAATGCTATGCTACTACCCTGGTAGCCCTCTGAACTTGGCACTCGATTGACTCTTACATCTCAACATTCCAGGCCGGACCTCGGTTTCCATTGGGTCTCGGAGCAGGTGTCGCATCACCCGCCGGTATCAGCGTTTCACGCCGATGGCAGCGATGGGGACTTTGAATTTCACGGCACCGTAAACCCCAAGCTCAAGTTTTGGGGTAGGAGCGTCGAGGTGGAACCGAAAGGGGTCATGACTTTGACGCTGAAAAAGTAAGAAGAGAATCTTACGTGCTTTTTCGACCCGTAGGCTAATCTTTTTATCGCATTTGCTCGATATAAAGTTTGGGAGCAGAAATTGCTAGAATACATCTACTGATATATACAGGGTTTCACTTACCTCTATATATAGTGATACTGCGAAAGAAACATAATAGTCGAATTTGTGTCTCTGTATTTAAATCTATACAGTTCCAAGATTTTATCAGAGGCCCAATTCAGTATTATGCATTTTAAGGAACAGCCTACTCCTATCAGAACGCTCCTAGCAGCTCGGACAACACTATTCTAGCTGTAATTATTCAATAAAATTGAGTGACAAACCAATACTGGTACTTTTCCATCCTTTGGAATGGAATTGTATTCTTTCAAGTGATGTAGGTTCCGAGAATTGATGCTGCTACCGAATTGATGCGCAATGGCGTAATGAACAGCCGTAAGTCAATAAGCCACGGTTTGGCTGAGTTTATAACTAATCTATCGTCACCTCGGTATTAAGCCAGTTTATATTATCATATCAATGCATGTCTAGGGCTTGGGACAACGTTTCGTGTACGCAGATTCGAAGTGTGCCCATATATTCCACTAGGAGCTATATCACCAACGAGGATGTTAACTCTGTTTCCTGCACTACGATTTGTAATACTTGCCGCAACGATGCCCATCTTGAATCAAACCTGAGGCCTCTGGTCATGATACCGGGGGTGTTACCAAAGAATTATTTGTGCTGACCGTCCAAGTGTAATACATGGATTAGTGAATATGGTTTCAGTGAATTGGGTGATCCCTAATCTTAAAATAACTCCTAACCCAAATACATTAATACTTAACTTACGTACAAAGGCTGAGAGCCGAATTCACCAAGTGCTGTATATCACAATTGAGGCTTGTTCAGAAAGCTTTCATTTTTGAATTTATTAAGATATTATTCATGCATCGATTTCATGATAATAATAGTTATAATATTTCTAACGCCAGATTTATCAAATGCGGAATTAATGTCAAAATTCACCGGTAACCATAAATATTCAGCCGAGTCAACATTAGTGCAGCACGAGACCAGACGTGCAACCACCGAGTACGTTGGCTGCCCCAATTCTCCCCTTCGATTGGAAATTTTAAGTCTGTATACCGGATCCGATCATCGATTGTTTCTCAACGTAATATTCATCTTTCAGGCTCGGCGAATCGTACACCTGGTCCAACCCGCACGCCAGCGTTCAGAACGTCGTTGTGGGCAAGCCTTGGATCGAACAGCACGGCGTCGTCGAAATTTTAAATCATTGGTATGCACGCGATGGTCTTGATAGCTTCTCGGTAGACATAATTTGTGTTCCTTACCTTACAGTACCAAAGACAAATGCGTTCTTAATTTTAAATCACACAGCTGGTTTCGGAGCGATCTCAACAAGGTTGAGGGATATATTGTAACTCCCGAGTAAGTATTTTGTAATTGTAATGAAGCTTATGTGGGCCTTCAACTCTTATCGGTAAATCAGCTCTTAAGCTATGTACACAGTAATTTAAAAACTCCCAAGACGTTACAGTAGCAGTAAAATGGGACTGTCCCCACATAAATCAGATTGCTTGCCACATGTAAGGTTAAAGCTGCAATTAGATAATCTTTTGTTTGTTTTGTTTTCTAATGCCTAGAACTACCATTTTGCAATAGGCAACTGATAATACTGTGGCTGTAAAACAAATCAGCACCGAGCACCCGTTATATTTGATCGTTAGAACTGTTATCAAACCCAGTTTGTGATCATTTAAGGGACTGACCTTCAAAATGGTCCATCACAATGTAAAATGGATACGTATACCGTGTACCAATATATATATATTCTATTATTTCATTTCATTTGCATGTCAGATATATCGTTAATTTAATTAGCATCGCAAATAGTCCATCGCTGTTTCCATCTGCTTGGACAGTGTTGAGTGCCATTATCCGCATTAATGCCTCTTCAGCAAGCTGTCATTCGGCAATGCCTTGCGGGCCTTTCGTTGAAGAATGGCTGTTTTGTTTACTAAACAAATTTGATATTGGACCATTTGTTTATATATTACTCACCATTTGTTTATATGTTACTCGTAATCTAGTGAACTTGTGAACCCACGTTTAAATTGTAATTATTTAGTCACTATCGGAGCTTATCAAAGAAGTCAGATTTGAGATGAAGTTATCACATTGATTTTTACTCAATTCTAAGTGGAACAAGCCACTTTCGGGACATGTCTTGAGTATTCGAAGTGGAAGTTGAAAATGATAGGTTTGAAAAGTACTCAAGTAAGAAGTTTTAAAAACAAGATTTGGTCGAGGTGTTGCATATTTTCAGTAGGTCTACCTGTAGTAAATCTGAGGGGCGCTATTTTCGAACTTTCAAGATGCTTCTTCACGACAATGCAAAATGACAGTGCAATTTATGAAAATATATTCCATTAGCGTGATACAAGGACTTATCAGCCCTGTTGTGAGGATTTCCACCACAAAAGTGATGCGACCCAGGAAATCATTTTCGCCAAACCATATTTTGGAATTGGGAAAGGATGTCACTTTATCAAATCATAAAAGTTAGTTTACCAAAATTGGAAACAGCTGATTTCGAAATATTTACTGAAACTAAAAAAGGTCATTACTCAGACTCGACTCCCGCATTGTCCACTTTTTAACCATACTTCTGTGGTGTTGAGTAAAAAATGGAAAAAGGTTCATTTTTCAGATTTCACTCGTAATCTGTCGTGTGTCTTTTATAAATTTAACATCTTTCTTGATATCTTTCGTCATTTTAGGCTAAAAAAAGAGGTCAAATTCCAAAGGAGGACATATGTTAACTGTTAACCCTAGTTAAAATAGAAAGGTGAAGTAGGCTGGAAACGTATCCTCTTTAGTAGGTAGTGTCATTAAAGTCGGCAAAACGTACTGAAAAAGGTAGCAGTACCTCAATACTGACCACGGCACCTCTACTGCTCGGCACGCCATATTCCAGTAATGGAGTTCTCTATAGGCGCGTGGCGCTGTCTGGAGGTTTTTGGCACTGTTCTAAAACAGTCGCTTATGTGGTTTCGATGCAGTGGCAAAGATTCCTCTCGAAAGTAAACGCTCATTTGTAATTCACCCACACGGACACCAGGTATTTGCGGCTTGTCGCTACATCTTTCTTATTTTCAGCAAGAAAAAAGTACGGTACATCGAAGGGGACTGGACTATGCACTTATATTCATTGAGTCCGGCGACCTACGACAAATTTCGGCACGAGTTGAATCCGCATCATAAAGGAAAAGATAAGAAAGTATGCACTGCTTGATTATGTAGCACGACGAATTCTCACTATCGTTTGTAAACTCGGCTTATCCCAGAAAGCTTCAGTGACTGCTAATTTGGTTATATTGTGCATGATTATATTTACCATTGGTCAGTTGCGCTGTCGCTGAGGATCCACAATCAGCGACAATTTTTAAAAATCCGGCATATTCGTTTTTATTTACACATTGGTACTCGAAATGATAGTTTTTCCCATGTAGACTGCGAGTATTTTGACAAAAATTTTGTTGTAACACCAAATAAGCAGTGGGAAGGTCAACTTTTTAAAATCAGCATTGGTCAGTCACGAGACGCGGTACTCTGCTAGATAAGAATACTACAAGTAATGTATACTCTGATCGCAAGCCGCTCTCTTCAACAAGTGGGAATGATGCCATGACGCCAGTCTTGGTCAAAAGAATAGATCTCTCTGTGTTATTTTGGTGATCTTTGGCTTTGATTTTCAGAATAAGGCAACCCAACAGCAGCAGTGGGAGCTGCTCCGTTCACTAGAGGCCTCTCCCGAAGATGACTGCAAGAAAATATGGGAAGCCATACCGAGACCTTCGTTTTCTAAAGAGGTAACAACCGCAAAGGACGTCATAACTTTGGCCCGGCCCTATTCGGCAAGCAGATGACTAAAAATTCATTTTCGACAAGCTTTAATGATAGCCAACTACTTGATTCAGTTCCCACACATTAATAAAGGTCACTTGGTATGATAATAAGGACACAAATCCTAAATGAAGACAAATCTTATAATGATGGTACAGCAACCCTTAGTGTATGTTGTGATCTAGGCCCCTTGTCGTTTCAGTATTACAGTTTCACTAGTTACGCCATGACTTTGAACGAAATGACTGCGGAAGACAAGGACACGCTACCACCTACGGACACGCGACGGCGCCCAGACGTGACCTGTCAGGAAAACGGCAATATTGGTGAGTGCGGCATTTACGAGGGCATTTTTTTTACCTAAAAAACAAAAGATTTTGACCTAAAAAAGCAAAATATTGACATTGTTTTACTTCAAAAACTTATTTTTGCCCTAGTGTATGTAAAGTAGGTGTTTTCGCGCATAATGTTAGAATTGTACTGCTTATCTTCATTTCTTTTTGTAATTGTCTGTCCTTCCGAAGTAATTTGGCATGAAAACGCTTTTTTGACTTGAAAACTGACGAATTTTTATGTGAAAAAACTTTATTGGGACCTATAAAGAATTCCGGTAGTTATGTCACGCACAATGTTCCCTCTAAGCTGCGCATGTGCGCAAATGCGCAGTGCTTTCACGGTCTCTGCGCACAGAAAATCGAAGTCGCGCACAAAAAATCCGAAGTGATGACCTTTTTTTTAGTCGTTACGCACTGTTTTCCAAGGGTCTGCGCAGTGAGTTGGTGAGCGTGCGCAGACTCGTCAAAAATTAGAGGGAACATTGGTCACGCATCACGGAAGAAATGATTAAAATTTGTTAAAGTACAACGAAAGACACTTTCCTACATTCTGCATTTATTTTATTGCCCTTATGTACGGTATTGGTATACAGCAGTGGTTCTCAACCTTTTTGGCTTCGCGGACCCCTTTTGACCGTCACGGACCCTCGCGGACCCCCTCAAGATTTAGTTCAATTTTAGCTCTATTATGGTGCAACCTTCATTTGTTTTGTGCAATTATGAACTTTATAGGCTTGTGATAAACAGCAAAATATTGCTTTTTCTTGAAAATAACATCATACTATTTATGTAGAAATTGGTA
This sequence comes from Botryllus schlosseri, assembly GCF_051294905.1. Taxonomy (NCBI): domain Eukaryota; kingdom Metazoa; phylum Chordata; class Ascidiacea; order Stolidobranchia; family Styelidae; genus Botryllus; species Botryllus schlosseri. Next base: position 15,736,973 of record NC_137245.1, on the reverse strand, counting down.
GACTTTTATTACTTCAAATCTAATTTTGCTGCTGTGTTTCTTGAAGTACGTGGTCGTGTCTTGAAAATCCGCGTCTTTGTTTTGATATGAAACGAGGAGTGCCAAAAACCATTTCCGCAAAGGTAGATGAAGGCTAATGCAATATTAACGCATGACGCTTCCGACGATACTTTTGGTGGGATCGCAACATTTATGGCAACAAAATGAAGAAACATATATTTTATGCACATATCACGTCCAGCATCTAGCGCAGGGACGGGCAACATTCGGACCACAGGCCGGATTCAGTCCGCGATGGCATTTTGATCGATTTGCAGAGAGTTTCTACCGTCAAAGTGAAATCCTAATCTAATCTAATCTACAAATTTTATGCGCCAAAGAATGGATCCAAGTTTTCCAACCTGAGAAGGACTGTCATGAAACGACTTGTTCTGTTCGGGTTTACTTATATATTTACGAGCAAACATTTTCGACCATGAACAATTGAACATTAACAAGACAAGGCTGCGTACCAATATAACTGGTGATATGAATTTCAGCGTTGGGGCGTAATGCTTTGATAGCAACGAAACACTCCTTGCGCATCAAAAAATTTGCCTTGAAGATAGGGCATCCGCAAGAAGAATGCGCCAAATCTGATAGCCGAGCTTTAAGCACAAGTATATCATTGTCCGATTAATGACGAGTGTCAGCTGAAAATAATCGGATTCATTTCAATATGACTATACTATACAATTCTATATTGAAGTCCTGTACCTCCAAGAAGCTGTTCAAATAGTGGTTAGGTATATCACAGGATAAAATGGATTTCGTGGCGAGGTTTCAATCCCTACATTGGGACCAATTAGGGAAATACTTCTGGAATTTTTATTTCAAACCACTGTTCACTAATTTGATGAGACTGACAACTTCAAATCGAGAAGGTTTCGCAGACACTAAGAAGTCACCCTGATGGACGTTACTATCTCCATATTTTTATTTTTTTCACAAACCCCAACAGAACGTCTCTAAACAGCAATACGTATGTATCAGCAGGTTATTGGAAAATAGGCAATAAAAATGAATTTCCGCACTACGATAGTTCATGTCAGACGATTATGATGATGATATGAGTCATGTTTTAGCAGTTGTGGTGCGAAACTGCCTACTGCTTTCTCAAATTAAAAAATAAAACGAAAATTATGCGTGATCAGCCATTTTAAAAATTTAGAGGTCTCGCGGACCCCCTGAAATTGCTTCGCGGACCCCCGGTTGAGAACCGCTGGTATACAGCATTACAATTTTCAACGCGCTATAAATTATTATATTATTATTATTAACTAGAAGTAGTGAAATCTAATTACGTAAAAAGATATGTATATTGGGGCTTGCTTTTACTAAAATCTTGACCTTGTCAAGGAAAAGTAAAATTAGTCTACGGCCCGCTATAATTGAGCTTGTGTTGAGGCATCGGATTAAAAATGTTTTTGCTATGCAGAAGGGGCCGGAGATGAGAAATATCGGCTTGAGGAGAAACAGCGGGCCGCTCGTAAATTGCGTAATAAGAAGAAAGAAGACTGGACGCCAAGGTATATGGATTTTATTACTTCAACTTTCAGAGGTCACCGATGTGGCTCTCAGCGCCCCCTGGCGCATTGCTAGGCTGGTAGGGACGTTATGCACTGTAGAAATGTGTTTGGAAATCCATAACTTTATAGCTGGATTAATTCCTTAATAGTGTCTGTCCTTAAATTTCCACGGAGTTGTGACTGGCTCGCGACGGGCTGCCTATGAGTAGCATTAGCTGAAAAAGACCAAGTGTGCATCGCGAAATTATCTTAGGAACTGGGCAAAATAGCCCGTGTCACCGTACCTGAATATCTCGAAAATTTCATGTGCTTATAGTGCCGTAGGTCGTTTTGCGTTTCCCGCGACGACCAGGGCTGTTCAAAAAACTTTTCCTTCAGATTTCACTGGCTACTTGATAAAATTGTTAGGTTGGTTAAAAAAACGCTGCACACCAACTTTGGCGCAATTCCAACCACTAGAAGCGAAGTTATTGCAGTAGAAAAATTTGGGTTTATATAAAATAGTATTTACGGTGACTAACTTTTTGATTATTTATTATAAAATCATTTTTCTACTGCGATAACTTCGCTTCTAGTGGTTGGAATTGAGCCAAATTTGGTGAACATCATCATCTCTACTTACATGACAGCCTAACAATTTTATGGTGTCGGCAGACGAATTTTGAAATTTAATTTTTTTGTTTTTTAATGGTGAATTCAAAACTTTCTACTGCACGAATCTCGCTTCTACTGGTTGGAATGGAGCCAAAATTGGTGTGCAGCGTTTTTTTAACCGACCTAACAGTTTTATCAAGTAGCCAGTGAAATCTGAAGGAAAAGTTTTTTTTTTTTGAACAGCCCTAGCGACGAGCACACAATCCAAAAGTACCCACCTCGGAATATCTGGCAAAAGTACGCGACCCATCGATCAAATCTACTTTTTGAAACTAGTTACTCGAGCACTTTTCATGCCTTCATGTTACGGTGTTTGATCCGTCGACTATTAACCTACAGCACAATTCCAGTAAAATATGATGGCGTTGCACCGCTAACGGGAATGTGCAGAATTGATCACTCGATGAAACACTGACGCGCTTCTTTTTCAGGTGGTTTAAGACCGAGATGAACCAAGTCACGAAAAGCGCGGACTGGATTTTCGATTCAAAGTACAAAGACAGGAACTGGTCGTCGTGCCCCGACATTTTCTGAACTATAGTCGCGGCCCCGGTGTTTTTATCAAAATTAACGGTTCCTATTTGTTGATCGATTCAAGCCAAAGCTTATAACTACGCCGTTCCCCCGGATAAATACCGCGGGATAGAGGCCGGTCTAATTTTTAGCATCATGTACAAATATCGAGGTTTCTTCCGTTTAAGGTCTACGTCCGTAAAATATCCCACGCGAAAAGTCCTTGCTGCGTTTCCTGGTGACGGTGCTCCGTTTTGACATCACAAATGTTTTTGGAGTCACCGCTTTGGAAATCTAGAGTTTTATCGGGCGGGGTCTTGGCCTCCTGGATTGTCTGGTATACTCTTGTCAGCTTTTCGGCGTATGGAATGGACACTAATAAGTTGTGCAACCTCGTTAGTAATGATCGGTTTCAAATTTTAGTATTTACGAATATTATTATGATTACTTGGGCTGGGAGCGATGATTCGAGCTCGCGAATCGAGCAATACTTGTAATGATTCAAATCGTGAGACGCCTTAGGGTTGTTCAAAAATAACATTTTTTTCGGATTCCAAATTTGTTTAAATCTAACAAGTATAAGCTGTCCCAGAGCCTATCGAAATTTTTACCTTATTATGAGAGATCGAAAAAAAATGATTTTTTTTGATTTTTTTTGTAAACCCCATGAAATTGTTGGTCTTCAAAAACAACGCAAAACATTTGACTCAATTCCAACACGTGGAAGTGAAGTTATTGCAGTTAAAAGTTCTGAATCTGCAAAACTATCGTTGACGGTGGGTAATCCCAGAATTATTAATGAAGAACTCTACTAGTTGGAATGGAGTCAAAATTGTTTGCATCGTTTTTGAACACAGCCCAACAATTTCATGGGGTTGACAGAAAAATTATTAATTTCAATTGGCTTTGCGGCGGCTTATACCTGTTGGAATTGAACTAAATTTAGTGTGCGGCGTGTTTTTAGGGTTACCATATTTCGGAAATCTGAAAAGAGGACACTTTCAAAATTTCCAGACTTGCAAAACCGGAGGAAAATCCTCAAAAAATGATATATTTTACCACGTCGCGGTCGGTAAAAAAAGTTCAACTTAAGCTCAGCGCCCAAAATACAGTTTTTTCTTTCACATTATCAGGTAGTCGACTAAAAATAAGGCGAACTTTCCAGCTCAGTGCCCAAAATACAGTTTTTTTCTTTCACATTATATGGTGGTTGACTGAGAAAAAAAAGGTCAACTTTCTTCCTTCAGCGCTGATTTACCGTATCTAAGTCGATTTTGCCATATAACCAAAATTCTCAAAATAGAGGACAATATCTCAAAAAAAACATTTAGGCGATGATCGATTTTCGAATACACGACTAGAAGCCTATTGCTCGATTCGTAACCAGACTACTCAGTACTTGATTTTGCCCAGCCATAATGAGTACTAATTGTAATGCACAGTGATTGATGGCACACTGCCGTTTGAATAGGCGCTAATGTTAAATCTGCTTTATTATGAAATCTGTTAATTTTACATTGTCTGTTTTATGGATCGACTACCGTTTGCACACACGTAATCGCATCTGTCGACCTATTCCGCGATGAAGCATATGTCTTTACTATTTCTGCGCTTTATGGTATATGTGCTATGCTGTATGGGTGATTCATACTATCTTGTTGGCTCTTCGACGCGTTCAGTTTTTCTAACTCTTATCACCTGCTTTCTCGTCTCGTCGGCATCCGGGTATAATTTGTGATATATGCAAATGAATAAAGGATATACTTGCAATATTGCGTTCCTTCGTGCAGTGAGCGTAGGTTTCGTGCTTGTTGAGGCAGTCTCCCGTTGACTTACTCGCACTTTGAACTTTGATATGGGTTCGGGTGTCGTTGTCCTGGCATTCTATAAACTGCATTCGCGGAAATTTATTTCCAAGTATTTGCATTTCATAAAAACTCGCAGCAAATACGAATGCATTCTACGATTTGGATTATGAAGAAATTGACCAGTACATCCATATAGGACAGGTAAACGCGAGGCGCTATCACACTGAACTGTGGTTAGTGGTTGATTTGTCAGGTGCAGGCATACAGAGGACGTTGCCCGCCATCGGCTCGACAAACTGCCGTTTAGAATATAGCTAGCACATTTCGGGGGTTATCCGACTATTAGGTTCCAACCTTACCATATCGATATGCGTCGGCTATACCGGGTGGTAGTTGTCCGTTAACTCATACAACATGATTTTTTGGAAAGTATTTACAGTATTTACACGATAATATGGCACAATTTTACAACTTGAAAAAAGCACAATTTAGTTTTTTTGAAACGCCGTTTTATTGTTTTAAATCAGTGGTTCTCAAACTGGGGGGGGGGGCGTGGAAGGGGTTGCGAAGCCGCAGTCAACTGATTTTTTTGTGCTCTGCGCGATTTACCTCAGTTTCCAAGTTATTGCTCTGAGTCTAGTCCTAATTTCATATCCGAGAACTCTCTCTTCAACAGCCATAACCTTCCATGCCATCAAATTAACCGTTGACGTTGCTAGCATTCTATTTGCTGTTTTTAATAATTTGTGATATCACGATAAGGGGCGCGAAATTTTTCACAATCATAAAGGGGGCGTGTCTTAAAAAGTTTGAGAGCCGCTGTTTTAAATGAAACTAGATGCGGTAAGAAAGGGATCTGCATGGAACAGTTACATCGGTTATTAATATAGGCCGAGCTGGATGTCAGATTGACAGACCGCACTCGATCGTTTGGATATCCACATCCTCCAATAGTGTAGGCCTGTTGATCTGGTGACATTAAAATTGATAGCCTACCTAACTGATACCAGGGATATATAGAGTTCTGTGCATCCCTGACTGATCCCGATGTGGTAGATTATACAAGATTTTTTTATCATCATATTCACCTTTAAAGTGTCTCTTGGACGCAGATGTTTTGAAAATATATGCAACCATCGCAAATACATTCACAGCACCCTATATTTTAAGGTTCTACGAGTCACACGGGAAATTTCTCTGCTAATATTGATGGGTTGACCAAAAAAATGGTCTCCCGAAATCCCCCTCCCCACGTAGGCTGTCATCGGTTGGAGTTCACCTTGCCGTCGAAATCCTGATTTCATATCAGTAGAATCAATAAACCGGCCATCTGACAGTCGACGAGCATGTCCACATTCAAGTCGAAATACAAGCAATTACTACTAAATAAATACAGTCCATCCTCAAGATTACCGGACCACGACTGACCTATCGATCTCGCTTCCCATGACATGCCGCCCTATTTCTTGTCGCATTCTTCTTCTATACTATTTTCTTTACTTTCATTCAGTGTGCATGCCTCCTCTTTACATCGCCTAGGCCAAGGTGGGTGTCAGATTCCATAGACTACTCCTAGTCGCTTCGACATCTTCCTGTCTTTTCATTGTATCGCATTTTTGTGGTGTATTGAACTGATAAAATTGCTAATAAACCAATGATGATAGATAACTAACCTACGGACGCCAATGCTGCAGCGCGGAAACGCAATGAAAAGTACGGTCAGTAAATGAGAATGTAATGCGGGAGAAGAGGTGCCAGTGAGCTCATTTGCAGTATAGATAAACTAACCTACGTAGGTTAGTTTAGGGTTGCCATACGTCCGGAATTTCCCGGACATGTCCGGAATTTCACTGTTAAAACTGCGTCCGGGAGGAATTTCTAAAATATGCCTAAATGTCCGGAATTTTGAAGGCTTGAAGTAAGCTCAATCTTTTTTTCGTAAATCAACCTAAACAAGACTATTTTGGTAGATTTTTGCTACATGGAATTTTTCTTCGCGCTACGCGCGATTTAGTATCATATATATATTGGTTTTAATATGGGGACTACCGCCCTCGCAAAAACTGCGATCAGGAAATAAAAAAAATAACATTCATTTACAAAAAGAAGTCTAATTGTAAACGTAATTACAAGATAACGGTATTCATAGAGTCGTCGTTTTAGGTTGTTTGCATGCTTTATTCAAAGATGGTGGTTCTAAACCTGGGGGTAGTTTGCCTTTCTTCTGGGGTTCGCGAAGATGTTGAACGTAATTAGCTTCCAAATAGGCTGTGAGTGAGTCTGGGCAAATGTGCCGTCCTTTAATTAGTAATCAGCTCATCAAATTTTGAGCTGGGCCACGGCACATTTTCAAATTGGAAATGGATTCGCGACCATTAAAGGTTGGAAACCACCGGATATGCGGTGTTTATATAGCTCAGTGGTGAAGTGCACACCAGTGTTGGGATCAAGTCACTACCTTCGAGTCACGAGTCATTTCGAGTCATTGAACATTTTGACTCGAGTCAAGTCAAGTCAATCGATTTTCAAAGGTGACTCGAGTCAAGTCAAGTCACTCGATTTTTGGAGGTGACTCGAGTCAAGTCGAGTCAAGTCAAGTCAAGTCACGAGTCAAGTCACAATTCAAGTCAAATTGACTTTTCGAAGTATGAGACATGATAACCTCATTGCATTTTGCTAGCTGTCTGAAACACAGATTGAGTGGGCATCGATTTTGAACCGATGAACGAATATAGAGTTAAATATGCACGTATAAGAAGGCGCTATATCTGTCACATATACGTAGAACAGCTAAACCGCAGTTTATAGTTACCAGACAAAATAGAGAATGGATACGAATTGATAAGATGCAATACATTACGCATTTACAAATCGATATAGACAATTCGAGCCTGCGCCAATGGATGAGGACAGTTTCAATCAAACAAGAAGTTTGGTTAAGGTAAAAACAGAGAACAGAAACTATTTTACTATACTAATTTACGACACCGTAAGCAGTAAGCTTCGATCACTTCGTTGCGGTCAATTTATTTGTGAGCGAACAATGGAGGCTCAAGTAAAACGTACGATAATTAAATGATTGGTCGCTCTCACGGGTTACACCAGCGTTTCGCGAACAATCCGAACATATGCAAGATACAGTGATTTTGATCCACACCAATTACTTGATGACTTGAAATTGACTCGTGAATTTTGCTCCGAGTCACGAGTCAATCCACAATTCCGATGGACCGAGTCAAGTCAAGTCAAGTCATTTTAGCAAAGTGACTCGAGTCAAGTCAAGTCATACGAAAAAGGTGACTCGAGTCTGACTCGAGTCAAGTCATGACTCGAGTCATCCCAACACTGGTGCACACCCGCATTAGGCCGATAAATAATCTTATTGGCGTGACATGAACATGACTTAACGATGTACAATCACGCCCCTTGCATTTTCGAAGTCATCGTCCTACATCAGCTCAATTCTACCGCTGACTCTGATTATGTGGGCGGAGAGAGGATGAGAATTATACAGTAATATATGGAAGAACCAATATTATTGACACAATTCATTCAAATCGTTTACCACCAGATGCATATACGATGGGCCCAAGATCAGTGTTCATTTGAGCGGGATGGGGCTGAAAATATGTGGCTTCGGCGCAGGTTACAACATGTAATACACAACCACATACTCCTGAACCGGATCGCGACCACCTCTTGGCGATGGACAAAGCGATGCTGGTGTGACGTCATATTGATCGACATTGCGCTCACATCTCCTTTTGAAATCCGCTAGTGGGCGCTGAAGAGCGTCCGGAATTTGTGAACCAAAAATATGGTAACCCTAGGTTAGTTATCTATAGCTGCAGGTACCGGTGAAGAATGAACCAGTATAGTTGGGGCCACGAAAGTGGAAGTGAGAGCTCAAAAGGTGTTCGCTAGACCGCGACTATTTTCCGTTTCGGTTTGTTTGAAGTGAGGCGGCCCGTTGCTTCACTGCAGGCAGAGTGCTTTACCTCGAAGTCGAGAGCCGAGATAGAGGATTTCGTTTCTAGTAATGCGACCCAAAACTTGTGCATTTTTCCTGGCACAACAGCGAGTATAGTTCATTCAGTTATACTCTATATAGTAATATAGTACATGCGATATCTTGTTGAATACCTCAGCCACTGCATCCTGTATAAAAGCCGGTAGGCCTGCCCTACGGTACGCGGGAAAGGGAATCTTGTTCCGGACACAATAAAGTTGGATTAGCAATAAAGTCGATTATCGTGTTCGTCAGGATTTAGCAACCCAGGATTAAGGAAACCTTTTGATCGCAGCGCATAAAATTAATGTTAATCTCATGATTTAACAAACGGGAACCAACTAGTAACTGGTTAAAGTTACCTATAAAAACTGCGGGGTCTGGTCTACTTTCCTACGCACAAATATTTCCGATAATGACCGTGCCGATTGTCTCTATGTAATAGCTTCATTGAACAATCAACGAATTATGTACCGTACCCGCCATTGCAGAGCGTCAGAGCGATATCAATATTCTATAATCCGTTTCTTAGCTGTACCGTACGAATTCGACACGACTTTCATTTCGCGATGATGATGATGATTCGACCTATTACAGTGGCATTATCGCTATCAGCAGGCTGCTGTTTCATTCAACAAATTGACAACGGATATAGCCTATAACGCGTTTTCGCATTATGATGCAACAGATAACGCCAGTTGATTGAAAACTCGGGACACCTCGACTGACCATCGCACGTAACCTTTTCCAACTTTATGCGTGGCGATTAGCAGTATTTAATCACATCACACGATTAGCTTTCTTCCAGATAAGCTAACATTATTATCTAAAATGAATCCCGATAAGCAGTTTTTAATCACATAAATAGCATTCTCCCAAATCAGCTGACTTTTTTATCTCCGCCCTTAGTCTTCATATGCAATTAAAGTTTGGTACTGATCAACCGTTATTGTATTTTGTAAGTTGGTGCAAGTATACGTTTTTTGTTATAAAAAAGCCCTGTCACAATATATCCGAAACTTTCCACCAGGAATTTGCAGTGTTTTCAACTTTATTCAATCTTCTATTATAATCATATTCGTCCAATCAATTTATCAGAAGCAATGCATGATCACAATCTTATCAACGTGCTTCACCTTTTGGCTTCATCAACCATCAATCACTGATTTGTCCAACTATTAAGTGAGCTCATTTATTCTAAGATTCTTAACTACAACGGTGTTGAATTGCAAGAAAACAATTCTGTTCCAGTTGCAAGTTTAAGGGCTGTAATATCATGAAACTGAAAAAATTCCTCCCTAGTGTATCCTGAATGAGCCAACGCCTACCAGTACCTAAAACTCCTTGTATGTTATCGCTTAATACCCAAATGGGCTCAGTCATAATAGCTTATGGAATCGGTGTCTTGTGCACGCCAAAGATTCTACTATTGCCCCTCGCCCAACCCTAATATCCCCCTCCGCCCTAACCCTAATATTCCCCTCACTTCCAACCCTAATATCCCCCTCCCCAACCCTAATATACCCCCTCCCCCAACCCTAATATACCCCCTCTCCAACCTTAATATCCCCCTCCCCCAACCCTAATATCCATCGCCCCACTCCACCACAACCCTAATAGCGTGACCATTTGAGGTCTGCCATTAACCTATGGGAAATTGTGTATGGTAGAAAGTTGTTTGTGAATTCCTTTATTTGAAATCGCTGGCCTACTGTACTATTATTAGACTTTAAATGCTAATGTAATCCTACCACATGTCCCCAGCAATTTGCAATCCCCAGATTCATTACCAGAACATTCGTTTGAATGAAGGACTGCCATTCAATGAATGTGATTTATGTCTGTGTTAAGGGGTGTGATAAAGATCTCTGGTCACTTTTGAATGGCAAAAGGTTACTTTTACGACATAACTTTGCAGGCTGTATTATGTGCAAAACTGGTTGGACAATGATTCTATGTAGTCAAAAGACTCGACCTGAGAGTTAGATTCAAAGATGAAGATATTAGAATGAATATCTGTTTGACTGCATATAGAAAAAGCTAATGAATAACCATTGTCAAGCGTCTCTTCAAATGAACATAGTTCAATGGTACATGTAGTGCCTTTCTTCTGTTTAAACATCGCAATGATTTAGTACAGACATACAAGATTTAGTAGACTCGGACTATCTTTTTGTTTTGAATGCAAAGAGTAGAGTGACTCGACTACAATGGTTAGGGCGTCTCACTTCTGGTCTATGGGTATCAAATTCCTAGTGCTTGGGTAGTCTTACAGAGGGATTGGTATAAATATAGTGGAGGCCTATCAATTAATGAGAATCTTGTCTCATTATAGTCTGATGCTTTTAGAATAATTTGTTTCACAGATTCGTTTTTTTGTTAACTGCTGCTATTGATGGCGGTTTCCTCCAACATTGATACGAATGTACAAATAGCAATTACTTTAGAAGAGGGTTTTCGTAGTGCAGTCCCGGATTACTTTGAGTTGGGATCGGATGATAAGCTTCACCATGACCCGAGAAAAGTCAACGTCTTCTCCCACAGGAGCTTCTCAGACAAGAAGAACCTTTTTGCCGACTCGTGTGGCGAGTATGATGACTTTGTAATTTTTTTTTATCTTATACTGGACAAAATGCATTTTTATATTCCGTATCTCGTGAACTGCTGTAGTATTTCCTTGTAAGTAGCAGGTCATACTTTTCAGGGGTGGATGACGTTCAATATAATGAAGATAAAGCTAAATTTAACCATTACACTGCCACACTTTATTAATCGTGGCATGACTCTTCCTGATCTACCCTTACCATTGTATTGGCCATGGTTTTCAAATAGGGAAGGCACACTTGTAACACATAGACTTTTGTAGACTTGAAACACCTTATTTTCTTTTTCGCTTTGCTGCTGCCAATCGAGTCCAGTAAATATTAATAGTAGTGATGCGTGATTACTAATTATGTTATATATCGGCAAAAAATTTATTGGAAACCAAAGTCGTAGCATTGAAAAAAAGGCAAACGACGCAAAGTTACCATTTCGGCTAACAATTGATTGGTCCTACAAGCGTGCTGTCTGAAGTCTGGGTTTTACATTCCTTATGCATAGCTTAGCCTATATAAAGCGATAGCGGACTCCATAAATATGATGGTCAATGTTCGTATTGATGTAGCCTACTTATAGTGCTCTACTAAGGACCTCTATGGATTCGTATTCATTTTTGTTGTTACAGGGTGTTGAGATTTGAAACACCGCAAGATTTTTCCGCGATCAAGACGCGGTTATTGACCAATCCCATCTTTCTCCAAGTTCGACTGGAGAGAGAGAAGTCGTCGGGAAACGCAAAATATATAACTCATGGTATGTTTGCTTGTGATGATTGTTGCAAAATACTAACGCAGGCCACAATCGGTGCGATTATTGATGGAAAAAGGGTTATGATTAGGGCAAGTTTTTTGTTGCAGTCGAATCCATGAAAAGTTGCATTTACGGACCGGCTCCTCGAAATTTTCGGGGTATGAGATACTCGAATCAATCCGTATGCAATGCACTGTAGCAAGACTCAGTATTGGCGACTTCAACAAAATCAATAGCCTAAAAAATTGACCCGGTGAAAATATATTTTTCGGCCGTCTAGCCTGAATGTATGTCAAATCAGAAAGGACCTCAAATTTGAACAACAGTGAAATAATCAAGTGATCTATTTACATATAGTGCCAAAGAATTGCATGAAAAACAAAAAAAAGTAGCAAAAAGTTGCATGAAGAATCGGAAAAGTTGCATGAAAAAATTGGAGAAAAGTTTCAATATAAGATTCTTCCAAACAGCTTGAAACACCATGCTAGGCCTACATAACTTCTGAGTATTTTGGAAGCTGTAAAAAAGTCGCAAAAGTTACAAAAACTTGCTCTAGTTATGATAAATTGTTGTTAGAAACCTCCTGTCATCTCCACTAGTTGCATCTCTGGCTGTGCAGAATCAAGTATTCAAAATGCTTATAGTTATAATGAATTACAAAATTCAGTTTAGTAGGCCTACCATTAACGCGTCAATCTGAAAATAATGCCAGCTGACCAATCAAAATCAATGTTACTGTATAGCGTTGCACACAAAAAGATGTTGTTGCAACACTAATCATCAATTTGAGAACTCGTGTAATGTATGAGGCACCTAAGCATTGGGTCCACTTGCCAACATCGTTTGGTCTTTCATCATTGAAATCCTACAGCTGTTTCATACACATCATCACATGAAACCACCTCACTCCACCATAAATATTTTATTTGGTACGTAACATTGAATTTGTGTGGCGTTAGGTAAAGAATTCAAGACTTTGGATCCAACCCAATTTTTGAAAACAATTCAGCTTACCATGTCACTTTCAACTCAAACAATTGGCCTTTCGTGAATCGCCGTACTACGATGAAGTAGTTTGAATCTCAATGAAAAAGTATTGAATTATATTGGGATTGCGATAGCAGTAATGCAGTATTCGTGTGACTTATAGTTCTATTACGATGTGATCATCAGGAAACGCACTTCACGTTCCTTAACAATCAACAACAATTGACGTTTTCAAGCCCATTTTAATTTTATCTGCCGCTCCCAAATATTAAGTGGTTCGTTGAACCGTAGCTTATTTTATTGGTACCTAATCCACCACATTAACGTTACTGAGAATTTGTCTTCACAGACGGGAACACAGCCCCGTCAGTGTTTGGATCGCAAACAAATCACCATTCACTTTCCATTTGAAATTGTTAAAATGCATTCCTCGTCTTGATGGTGGTAGTTGCTATTACTCAAATTGGAAGTATTTACACCTAGCTGTCATATTTGGTACCCTGATGCTGTAGGTTGTCTCTATGAACTATGTCTCGTAAATCTATTGTTAATTTTTTCAGGCAGTTTCATCGTCTTCATAAATACACAAAATCCGTCTGTAAACCATCAGTTGAAAGAAAAACTGGATGACATGGAACTGCTCATCAATCAAGGCCAGAAAGTAGCCTTAGAGGTAAATACGCAGATGCAAAACATTCCTTAATTTGCTTATAATATTTGAAATATGCGATAAATGCAAGATAGTAATTCCATTTACAACAATAGACCTATACTAGTTTGATTTATGAAAACTGGATATGTTATGCCAGTCGACAAATAGTCGTGTTGTTGGAATTATTGTTATGGGCTCACAAAAACAACTCAGCCACTCACTAATAGGCGTAGTTCATTGGTAATGGTTTACGATTGAATGTGCCCTGTACAGTGTACATTGTACAGCCACGAACGACATAATCATGTTCAATATGTCATATTCATACATCTTATTTTTGTGACAAATAGATCTATCAGATTACGGATCTTCCAAACCACTTTCTGTAGTGCATAACACTGGCCAGTTAGTAACTACTGCCCCCTTCCAAATCACTGCGGTAGCTGGCGCCCACTTTTAGTACGACTGCTATATAGGATAGCTGCATGAAATTTTGACATTTCTTCATCATCAGTGATGATTCTTGAAATTATCATCCATTTGAATGATTTTGATTTCAAGCTCTACGTTTATGGAATCTGAACTCAATGAAAAAAACACCTCCCATCATTCTGACGCTAATATTCAGTTGCAATTCAACAAGTCGTATTATCAGTGTTACGCGGGCTGGGACCAATTAGCGAGATTCGTCTCGCGATGCGATCTCCCGATGAGATGATTGCAAAATTATGTCATTGATTGCCGCGCGCTCGGCATTCGTCGCCGGACTGAGCAGTAACACGGCGCGACAATTCTGGAACACAAAAGACAGACAAGAATTACGACTACAAACGCGCGGCCAATCAGTAATTATCCCTTACCGCCAACACAAATGGGTTTTTACTTAGTATTGAGTAGCTCGCATCGCGACAATTGGTTGCTGATTAAAACATCGATTTTGACTGCATCGCTGCATTTCCCGATTTAAGTTCACAAAGCATGATTGGATTAATATTATGGGCACTGGAATAAATTCCAACTGGCAGGCACACACAATTAAACACTGTTCAACTTTGGGCTCCGAGAATATTTATCACAAAAATGGCACACTCACAAAATACTTCAAACGCCAACTTGCGGCCCTCATCAATGCAAATAATGCACTTTAATTTGTAGAAGGTGGATGTATATTTGGTCGTCAAATCGCGACAGGAGATTGTGTTTCTCAGAGCGCGCGATGAAGTCTACGTTTCTAACGATGAGGTCGATTTTGTACATCTAATCTGGTCGTTACTTTGCTGAAATCAGCCTCAGCACGCTGTGCGAAATACATAGTAGCGATCAATTTTATCGGACTGTACAATCGGCTGGCAAGGTTGCGCTGATAACGAAATTGCAGACATGTCGCAAACCTGCAATAATTACAATTACAGGGTGCGCTAGTCATACCTAAATACCCAGATTCGGCAATGGCTGATTACTAATCACAGATTACAATTTATTGGGGCGTTTTAAGAACTAGCTCGTCGTCATCGACGAACCTGCGTATTCAATTAGCTGCGCCACCCATAACTCGGGGCCTACGAGTAGTAGCACGTTTCACCAATTCGCTTTTGTTGCAGATCAGTTTTAACCGCACCTTGAAAGAATGGTTCAAGGGTCACTTCGAGGAATCGTGGGCCTGGTTCACGTCAGAGAACTCAAACTTTTGTATCACAAACTACAGCCAGCGCTATCATGACTGTTACAACCCGCTGATTTGGGCTGTGTGCTTCCCGTGCTGCCTTCTCGGCGCTCCGTGTTATTGTGTAAGTCGTAAAGCAAATTAATTTGCCTTGTGAGTCCGTCGGTGTGTGGTCTCGACAACAGCAAGTATTGGAATTTAATTCGGTTCTGGCTGGATTGAACTTTTGAGCTGAGACAAAAAAAATTATGGATAAATTTCCGTATTTTTCAAGTGACATTTTCAAACGCGCTGAACAATCCAGCTCCTCCGTGTGGACATGATTTAGAAATTGCAAGTTCTTACGCAACTACTGTCATTTCCTGCAATTTTTCCCGTAAATTTAATTTGAACGTCTGAATGCTAAATAGGATTGAAACCGGAATAGATAATTGTGCGTCACAAAAATATTTCAGTGATCCAGCCACAGAAAAGACTATTATTCTGTCGCATTGCCTGAAAGGCAGCCTAAATGCGTGAGAGCTGATATGATGGCACTTTGCCTCGCAGTACCCTTATAGAGGACAAATGTGTTCCTTCACGTTTGATTTCTACACTATTTTACCTTTGTTGCTGATACCGACATGCGAAAGGAAATCAAAGAATACACAATTTACTTCCAACCTTTCAACAGTTGGAATTCCATCTTGTATCTATACAATCGTCATAAACGAAGTAGTACACTTATACTTTTTCCAAGGACTCAAGTAGGTTCAATTGCCTACTTTTTCGTCAAAGCTACGGGCTTCTTACTCTACTGATTTTAAATATCTGATTTACAAAGTAGTTTTGCGATAAATTTGCATCACTTTTACGAAGGAAACTGTCGTAACAACCGCGTGCTGTAGTCCGTATCATGGCAATTGAGTGTATTTTTGGGAATTTTCTATTAATTGAAGTGTCACTAGTCATTTTGTATTTGTCGCGAAGATACATCTTGTGATTTCTCAAAATTCAATATAACGAGTTTCATCCGAAAGCTGTTCTATACTTGAAAGTAGCCAGCTCCGATAACCGGCTAAAAGTATTTCTTCCACGTGAAGTGATTACTCTTACTTGTAATTGAGTGTCCTTATTTCATCGGCACGACCGTTCAGGTTCATCGCAAACTGAACTGCGTCGATCTGAGCGTTTCTGTCCACGCCCGCGTCCGTTACACGCAAGGAATCACCGAAGAGGACCGTAGCGAGTTGATCGAGATGTTGTCGCGAGCTTATTCGGTGGGTCTGAGCGACGGAAACAACATGGTCATTACGGAGAAAGCGTGTAAGTCTTTGATGTGAATCGTTTATTGAACGGCTTTACAGTTTGATGTTTTCGAATCTATGATGTTTGGAATATTAGAGATTTTTAGTGTGTTGGAGCGGGGAATCTTAACCTGCGGTACCATGGGCTTAGTCGTAAGGTGTCTATGAAATGGCAATGTTCAAACTACATATCGTCCTTAATAACATCTGTTGTTATTTTTGACTTGCGTCCTGATTTTGTTATATTTTTAGTGCAGAATGTGATGACGTTAAAATAGTCACCAGGTAGCTTTTTAGGCAATAATTGGAATCCTAATCAATGTGAAGCGCCATGATTAGGATTGGGCAGAAGTGATGACCTCTAGTCATCAGGCTCCCAAATCCAGGGTTGTGGTGATTTACGACTCGAGTTGACATTGCTGCTTGACATTAAGGCGACTTTGGGCGTGGTGAGGGCCACTATGTGGGTTGAATTGAAAGAGGCGTTTTCCAATAAATTTGATCACTATGTGTTTCCATACTATTTTGAAATGACATGAGCTGTTTTATTTCACTTGCTACTTGACCCGATTACGGCGTATGTTTTTTACGGCGTTATTTCTATTAGAGTACCAATACCGACTTTTTCGGCCACCTTTGCTTGTCAGTTTCTGAGCGAATTTTGTAATTTCCGTTTGTTTTGACAAATGTCCTAAAAACACGCTTTCTTACTCATGTTTTGTGTTGCTACCATGAGGGACTGGGAAGCTTACCACTTAGCTGGTTCTATACCTATTCACTCCCTATTTATTTTATTTTACCAGTTATTTCGATATGATCTTAACAAGTCCACTCGTGCTCTCCCATCTTTAGTCAAAACTTACCTTGTTTTTCAGATGCTACTACACCTCCACCGTACGACGCGTCTGACGCACCAAGAACCGTATAATTTAGATTTCCAATCATGTTCTCGTGTTATGAAATAACACACTTCCTGATGCCTTGACGCAGTCACATTTGCTCTCTGCGACGATCTATCGTTCATATATGTTACGACTTCCCTGTACTTACGGATGTATGAAGTTCAGTTACCTGCAGTTCCTTGAGATTGAGACTAATGACTTCAATGCAATTGACTATTGTGTTTCTGATTCTTGCTCCGTTGTTCATTGTACTAGTAATATTCTAGGGTAACATAATTTTTCCTATCCCGAGTCAGCTTGTATTTGTTTTGTTGAAAATTATATTTTTGTGAAAATAGTACTTCTCCCAATTTCTATTCTAGAATTTTGTATCTTTGTCGCACTCTCGTTCAGCTCCTTTCTGCATTATTTTGACTCGATTGATATTGAATTTGACTCCAGAGATTATTGATTATGTTTATCTCTTGATAAAATCGACTGTCTTTGTGACTTAATTGTGAGTGTTTTTTCGTTGTTCTCTGCCGATTTGGGAGTGTTATTGGATCTAGCATTAGCTTGATAGTTTAACTTGGAGGGGCAAGACTGCCTATGGGTGTAGGTGTGTGCGCAGCTAGTAATTTGAGGAAAAGGATGAATACGAAAATATTCTACATCTCGATGCGATTAGAGACGTTAGTCTTAGATTAGGGAGTCGCTTGGAAATTCTCCCTACCCGCACCAGCAAGATATCCAGTTAATATGTTGTCGCCGATGTAAACTGGAAGTTACAATGATCGGAAGTTCCTGAAATGAAACTTGGAAGTAAGATACGTACGCGTGGGAAGACACGTGAATCGAAGTCACAGTGATCTAACATGAGTTGAGCAATTTGTCCTGAAAGCTGTCGAGTAGGGCTGGGCAAAATCGAGTACCTGAGTGATTCGATTCTGAATCACGTAAAATGCGTCGAGACGAGTATCACTCATTATGACGTCATAACAGAATGTAATAAGTTCTGATATGTACTTTTTATGCGACCACAAAGAATATAATGCCTGTTATACATTACATTAAAGATACTTGTGGGAATTTTTAGACCATACCGATTTCATTGCAATGTTGTGGGATGATCATGACTCCAGTAACGTTCATAGCTTTGTACTATGTGTTCGTACTATATGCTACGATACGGGCAAACAAGGCTTCAACAGTGAAAATAAGTATCAAAACTATTATTCTCGTTGATAAATTCACTTTCAGTGGTGAGGAGCGTATAATTTCAGTACTCGAAAATATCGTCTTTTACTACTCGACTCGAATCATTGTGCCCAGCCCTACTGTCGAGTAGACATTTATTTCCTAGTGTCGTATGAAGCAACCCTCATCGGCTGTTGACCGAAAGTGCAGTGTCCTCGAACCCCATGAAGTGTGTTAGAGTAACTATTCATCATTGTAACACGTCTATCGTGCTATATAGCTACTAAATTGATAATCGAGTGGCTTGGGTCAACTTATGCCCGCCAGATACATAGAGAACTAGAAAATCACAAATTAGCCTACTCGTAACGGAGGGTGGGCGTTTGACTGATATCCAAGTCACTTTTTGTGTTTCATTGCATCGAAATATCGGTTGCTTTAATCCGATCATTGACATGACCATCGCAATCGCTACATGTTTTGATTAGATTGTGATTGGTTATTTGAGCATTTTGGTGGTATTGGTTGGTGCGTACAAATCGCACAAGCTGCAGTTATGCCAGATACGGTAATTGAATGAATCTTAACATCACTACATTAATCTCATGAATCAGGGTTTGTGCTAGTAGCATGGCTTTTGGTTCATCAAAATCACCATGTGATACTACTGTGATAGCCCTACTCTGATTTCGGCAACAATGCTAATCTCCTCAAGAGATGGTCGAAGTAAACGTTGATGCTACTCAAGTAGGAATCTGTCGGAAACTTATACCTTATTAGAAGTCGGAAAAGTACGCAAGTAAGTGCTTACTTCATCGCAATTTGCAGCTTTGAAAATTGCAATTCATGACGACCGTTTGTTGACAATCTCGCTCATAAAATTTCAGCAAACTTGTAACCAAAATACTGAAAGTATAGTCTAAGTCTAAAGGCATAAATATTTCATAACTACTTGAGTAAAGACAGCAAGAGTATGCATAAGTTCTCAAGTTTCCAAAAAAGCATCACCGGCGTAGTTTGTAATCAAGGTCCTCCGCTGACTTGACAACGAAAGTCAAAATGTAGGTAGAGTCCATGCATATGGTGATAATATATAGCCTACAATTAATGCAGCAACTACTATGTAGCCATACCTATCCTAGATTGCGAGGTTATCAGAAATCTCCATCACACGTTTACCATGAAGTTGGTGAATTTATGTAGCGCTAGGTGGCAGCTAGGTCGCGATAATCTTTGTTCCCAAGAGCGGCACGCTGTTGTTTACTTACGCAGAAGCACTGAAGCAGAAGCTCGCCTTCTCAGTTCTCAGTTGAGGGTTTCGACAGACGATGCATATCTTCCGATGCTATTTGTCTAAGCCCTGTTACGTAACTTCATGTACTCGTCTGGCTCCGTCTGCAGTCAAAGGTCTTCTCAACTAGCGGACTTTGCTTGTCATTACAGCAATCGAATAGTGCTTATTTCGCAATTTCTGTGGTATTTGCCGGTAAGGAATGAGCCTGTCTGTCAACATTAGCGAATGTTTACGGAAGAATAGTTGTAACAAGGGCGTCCGGAGTCGCAAGGCGAATAATGGAAAGAATACAAATGAATGGGAAGTACCCATTATCATCAGAGTAAGTATAGGCAACCTGCAGTAGCCTACTCAGGAAATCGAAATTTTAAATTGGCATCAGTGATATTATCAACAACTTTCTTCCTGTAACATTTCTGATTGAAACTACTCTAAATCTTCTTCAGAGATGCCAATGACGCCAGTTGCATCATCAGTGATGAATCTGCTCCCATAACTGCAAAGACTGTCTACATCAAATTCCTATTGTTTTGCGTCAGTATTCTCCTTTCTATCAGTTCATATTCCGGTCTTATTGATTTACAATCAAGCATCAATATCTCCGATGCATTGGGTAAGTTGATTAGTTGATGTTTTTTAATGGTAATTATTTATTTAAATACTGTCATCCTTCGCATCTATCATTTAAATTCAATGTTTTCAAATTGCTATGAAATTATTATGCTTCGTTCCAGTTCTGGATTCTTGTAGATCACATCAAACTTATCGTGTCACTGGTCTGTAAAATCGGTTTAGGAAACTAATCGTATTTCTAATAGGCCTACTATTTTGCATCAATCCTATTCAAACCTAGTAACTGCTTTTATAATGTTTGTATCGTTTGTTTAATTGTCACCGTTCTTGTTTTTTCATACCAGAAGTAATATCAAAACTTTTTCTCTCTGAGGTCGTTCAACAGATTATCTTCTCCACATGTGTATGTCGAAATACATTATCAATTGAAAAGAGTTCAGAAATTATTAATTTGAACTTTATTACAATTACCAATAATGCATTGTAAGCACGAAAGTGAGTGAATAATTGGGTGGTAGTTCAACGCAAATGTTTGCTTTCAAAGCGTTGCTGCAGTTTGTTGACTCTACTGTCCATCAACTGACCTTGTTCGAGTTCTGCGTATCATTTTCATTCATATTTCAGGTACGCGTTCCTTGACGCTAATGTCGATTTCCACTGTGATTTGCTGTTTATTTTTCGCTCCCATCGTTACCTCGGCATTTGGTGCAAAAAATACTATCCTGTGCAGTCAAGTCGGCTATGTCCTCTATGTGGTTTCGAATTATTTCCCAGGTAAGGTTATGTTTTGATAGCTGCTGTTTGAAGTAATGTTGGCTCGATGATGATCATAGCAATCAGCGGTTATATTATTTTCATCCGCTGAAAAACCCACGTTATATAATGCGATGCAATGTAATGAACAGATGGGAGGATGTCAAAACAACCCAAGTATGGTGTATCAATCTAACATCCAGCATATGGCGTACTGTTATTAATAGTACTAGTTCTTCATTTAATTGTATTCGATGTTGATCTTTCGACTTTCCTTGCTCTATTCATTCTCTTTCTTATATTCATCTTCCATCGGGTCTTTCTCTGGGCTTTTTAGTCCCATTGAAAACTCGGACACTTCAAAACATGCTAGAGCCATGACTCTAAATGCAGTCCATCGTGCCAATGACGGCAAGTTAACCAACAGTGGTTAATCACTGTTACACTCATAACCTTTGGTAAACGCACAAACAGCTGTGCAATAACCAATCCAAACAGAAGCCTTGTGTAAACAGTGTTGAATCTGGCGGGTGTATATTTTTAACTTGTTCCTGACTTTGAGCCCTGAAATTTATTTGTTGGGAAAATCGTCTGGCCATTGAACTGTACAGCGCTGCCATCGGCCGATAAGGTTATCTCATTTTCATTCAACATCATGACATGCAATAGTTTACCTTACTCTTGTATTTTGCCAATCAAGGTCAAACTAGGGTGGAAATGGCACGCGTGTTACGACTCTTCAGCCAAAATCTGCTGGACTTCACAGTTGCTGAATTATGGCAATGAACGAATAAAGTGGTTTGACCCAATAGGAAAATTGATGTAAATGAATGCATTTGTATCCGGTTCAACAGAAATAGCCTATGTACCAAAATTATTTGTGCTGGTCGAGTGAGGTACGGGTACGCATTTTGAAGACTTTGCTTTCGTGAATGAAATCATGATTGAAGTGCAGATGATCAGTATGACCATTGCAGTGCAGGCTATGTTTTGTCCGTTGCTGTAGCTTGTTATAAAATATCTAACCTTCCCGATGATCAGACCTTATCAAGTCAATTGAAGAAAGACGAAATGAATGAACTGTCCACATAGCATGTTGTGCTGGCTAACAAATCAACACAGTGCTCGTCTTCTTTGCAGTGTCATACGTTTTGCTTCCCGGTGGCGTAGTCCTTGGAATTGCGGAAGGATTTCTGTACACCCCGACGTTAATGTACTGCACTTACTTTGGTCGTCAGCTGGCCGGAATCGAGTCCAGCAAAGTGAAAGAAAACGTTAATCGACTTGTGGGATATTTTTGGGCCATATTTCAAATGAACGAGGTATGTACATTTTTTGAAATGATTGCCACGCTCGTTTGTCAAGATACTTGCAAGCGGAGGTGATCAATAATGAAGTACTTCTACTTTCTTGGAGTACTTGAGTTGTTATGATTACTCACCCTGACACTTTTTCCAATGGTTATGTTCTTGACTTACTTCAACAGTGTTTGAAGCTGCACCAGTTCTTGCTTGTCAGATTTTGTAACATATAAAGCTGTATTTGAATAGAGGAGCATCCACTCTACTGCGTTGATCGCTTTATATAGCGGTGGGAATATCCTATCCGAGAAGGCTTGATTACAAATAATTGTTAACGTAGCAACGCAAATAAAGATGAACAAATATTATGCATAATCGCTAAAAGTCTAACACTATCTATTTGTAGCAGTGTTGGGATGACTCGAGTCATGACTTGACTCGAGTCAGACTCGAGTCACCTTTTTCGTATGACTTGACTTGACTCGAGTCACTTTGCTAAAATGACTTGACTTGACTTGACTCGGTCCATCGGAATTGTGGATTGACTCGTGACTCGGAGCAAAATTCACGAGTCAATTTCAAGTCATCAAGTAATTGGTGTGGATCAAAATCACTGTATCTTGCATATGTTCGGATTGTTCGCGAAACGCTGGTGTAACCCGTGAGAGCGACCAATCATTTAATTATCGTACGTTTTACTTGAGCCTCCATTGTTCGCTCACAAATAAATTGACCGCAACGAAGTGATCGAAGCTTACTGCTTACGGTGTCGTAAATTAGTATAGTAAAATAGTTTCTGTTCTCTGTTTTTACCTTAACCAAACTTCTTGTTTGATTGAAACTGTCCTCATCCATTGGCGCAGGCTCGAATTGTCTATATCGATTTGTAAATGCGTAATGTATTGCATCTTATCAATTCGTATCCATTCTCTATTTTGTCTGGTAACTATAAACTGCGGTTTAGCTGTTCTACGTATATGTGACAGATATAGCGCCTTCTTATACGTGCATATTTAACTCTATATTCGTTCATCGGTTCAAAATCGATGCCCACTCAATCTGTGTTTCAGACAGCTAGCAAAATGCAATGAGGTTATCATGTCTCATACTTCGAAAAGTCAATTTGACTTGAATTGTGACTTGACTCGTGACTTGACTTGACTTGACTCGACTTGACTCGAGTCACCTCCAAAAATCGAGTGACTTGACTTGACTCGAGTCACCTTTGAAAATCGATTGACTTGACTTGACTCGAGTCAAAATGTTCAATGACTCGAAATGACTCGTGACTCGAAGGTAGTGACTTGATCCCAACACTGATTTGTAGTGTCATTAGTCATTTTGTGGTAGTCGCAAATATTATATCTTATAATTTCGAAAATAGCCACCTCTGATTCACCATGTCTACTTTTTGATACTTGAGAACTTTGCAGACCTTTCGCTTTCGACCTCCACTGGTAGTAGTTTGACGTATCTTGGAAATTGCTACTTCTGCTTCCAACTGAGTAACAATTTACAACCGAACGCAGATCTAAACCGTTTCAGACCTTTGTTTTCAGATTTTGGGCAACAGCATATCCACCATCATCCTCAATCTCGGCAAGCCTGCTTTGATCAACGTTACGGATGCGCATTCGCCCGATTTCAGCCTGCCTACTTCAGCATCAAGCCTCAACACGTCTATTGTCTCAAATACTTCTGTCACGGGTTATTCCACCGTATTGGACTCCGCTGTGCACGATTACTCGATGTGTGGTGCTGACGATTGTTACAATGAAAATGAATTTGACGCCAAGCAAGATAGTTACGTTCCCCTGCGGAACACCGTGCATGTGATGCTGGCCGTGTACACGACTTTGGCTGTCGTCGCCATTCCTATCATGTGCTTCACTCCCTCTCTACCAAGGAAATCGAAAAAAGGTGAGATGTCTAAAACTTACTGTTCGTGCCTGTAGGATATGGAAAAGGGCTGCATTAATCGTAATTACCTTCTTGTGAGTAGAAAAACAATGTTTTGACTCTCTGCACTCAAGCTAACACTAAATTGTATTTTCAATGACTTTATTTTGTTTATTTTGTAATTACTTATTATTTTCCGTGCATTTGTATTTGTTCGTTAATCCAAAGTTTTGTTTTGATGACTCTATTATATGGAGCCTCCTGTCTAATGTCTATAGCTTGCTTATCTGTATATCACATTTCACCCAATTGCATTTTTGTTATGTATATTAATGTTATTGATTTGCATGGTTGAAAAATAAAGATATTCTCTTTGTAATAAAAAAGTATATCTTATGCACCAGTGATTGTGGTATTGTGCTTGATATTCAAATTCCATTACACAAAATTTGATTCTTTACAAATATTGAAACGATATCTGGCATTTCTCCTATGAACTCTCAAACCCTGGCCATTTTATTCAGCACCCTCGATATTCCATTATTGAGTTTACCTCTATTTCAGATATTCAACAGGAGACAAATAATAATAATTCGTCGAAACAAGTACTTCATTTTCTTTTCCTCGCATTTTGGATGTTTTAGCGAGATATTTTTCAGATTGCGTTAAACGCCAAACAAATGTGGAAACATTTTATGAAGACGTTGGAGCAGCTTATTTCGCCGCAACAGTTGCTGATCACGCCTTTGACCCTGTATCACGGACTGTATGTGTCGTTTATATCGTCCGAAATTAGCAGAGCCTTCGTCTCGTGCACTGTCGGTGTAGAAATGGTAAGATTTCAGTTCTCGTTGTATAGCACAGTCAAAGGTGACGTTTAAAGATTTCTGTAAATAGTTTAGTAATCTATTTTACGAAGATACCTTTTAGGAAACATAACCTTAATATAAATTTTATATATTCTAACTGAGAATATGTGAAAACCAGAGGCTTTTCGAACTGACACTATTCTAATTCTTGAGTATGATCATTCCATGCCAAAACTAAACAAATAATTATTCAAATTCGACCTGACTGAGGTATCCTTCTCAGATAGTCTAATTTTTCACATGTCATGTTACAGTGATATTCGTCAAATCTTCACTGAAATGGCTATATCTCTCTCTTTTCTCTCTGACTGTAATAGTCCAATGCCAGTGAAATTTCTTGGCAACGGTAGTCTCTTCAAGAATCTGGGCAATACATAGAACCTTGAGCTCCTTCAGATTTTTCACTCTGCCAAATTTCATACACTTTCTCCAACCGTTGAAAAAAAACTTGCTAATTTGGCATGGAATAACCGTTACAACATTTGGTACAACCGATTATATCATAGAAATGAAAACGAAGTAAAATATCACATATAAATGTGATTCAAACCTATCCCAAACCTACTTGAGTACTTCAAAAAAGTATAAGTACTACGTTACTGACCACCATATGGAATCAGGCTATAGCTAACATTTAATTGATGTTGGCTGTAATGTCTGGTAACGTATTCCGAATCTGTTTTCTTCACAGGTCGGATTAGGGATGTTCGGTGGTGGGTTTTTGACTGTTTTTGTTTCGGTTGTGTACGGTACGTGGGCCAAAAGCAATCTCTGTCGTCAATGGCTGCTCGCGATGTCCATACTACTGGACGCCTCGCTGTATATCATCTGCCTGTTGTGGCGACCTTCGGAAGATGACGCATATTTGGGACTTGTCATTTGTATCGTGTTTGGAATCTCTGACGGTGTCTGGTCGCCTCTGATCGACGGTGAGATAGAATTTCAAACGGTTATCAACTGGAATTTCGATAAGATCGGTGATCAGAGGGTTGCCCAACATATCAGCATGCGTCATAATGAAAAAAGACAGTTGAGCACGGCACACTTCAGCATACGTCACTTCAGCATGTGAGTTTGTATCGCCAAAACTAACCCTAACTCCAACCATAACCCTAACCTAACCCTAAATCCCACCTTAACCGACCCTTAACCTGAATTTTAACCCACGTGCTGATGTGTCACATCTGCTATTGTCATATGCTGATATGTCCGCTAACCGATCAGAGTGGTCGCTGATGGCAGTAAAGTAAAGAGTTGGACCAATAGAAAATTTTTGGACTTTCCAAATTCTATTATAATTAGCATTATGGAATTCGCAAAAACTTGGAAATTGTATTAAATTCCAAATTCCAAATAATTACAACAAAAATCAAGTTCAGTGCATATCGCATCAGATTTCATTGCCATAAACATAAGAACGGCAAATGTCTGTACACCAAGCTTGTCTTGTTTCGCGCTATACAGTTCTGTAGCGTCTTCCAGAAATTCAGAAAATAAATTATATCTTCAAAAAAGCATAGCAACATTTCACAGATTAGATTAGAATTAGTTTGCCAGCATTTCGCCCCAAGTAATCGAGTTGACGACTAGAATTATCAAGGTTTACAAGTCTGAAAGTAGAGCCGAAAGTATAGGTTTTTGGTGACCTGTGGGGGAAATTAACTCAGGTATGTAATCACGGTTGCCATCCCGTTCGTATTTCTGAGATTTTTTCTTATTTTTGACCTTATATTTATTCGTAGCCATCATCTTAGCAAAAAAGACCATGAACCAGTGATATTACATCACTCATAGATAGTCATCAGTTTACTCATTTTGCCGTTAGGCTAGTTACAGTGTTTGGCTGTCATTAGTTTTTTATCGATGTGGAAGGCAGCCGGAATATAATATTGCCAAATGAGAAATTCTATTTGTTTGTGACCAGAGTCGGTCAAAGCAGACACTGTTGGTACTCGAGGACAAGCATAAGTGAGGCTGTAAATTTCGACTTGTTTACGAGTAGAAGTAACAATTACCAAGACATCTCAACAACTGCGTCAAGGGGATGTAGAAAGTGTATAGTGTAGTTAAGGAAGAGCCACTGACTGGGACGAGGTGGGTGGACTTTCAGCATTGCGAGATGCTCCTTCGCAGGGTTGTAACCAAGTCGCATGGTCCCGAGTCACAAGTCAATCTCATCTTTATGCTTATGCTCTACTGATATAGAGTGGCTCGCATTCATAATATCGTAATTTTCCGGCCCTCTTTTCCAAGTATCAGGACTGATAGACGAAATACCAATAATGTGGAAACTGTTCTTCGTCTTTGTCTTGGCCATCCTAGTCTTGAGTCATAGGCTATGACTTGGTTCGAGTCATTGTGACTCGAGTACAAGTCGAGGTAATACAAAAATTGACTCGAGTCGAGTCATTATGCCTTGTGCGCATTTGAAAAAGTGACTCGAATCTGGTCGAGTCGCCAAAAAATCGCGACTTGGATTCACTTCATTACTGTTTAAATAGGACTGTCCAGTGTCCACACATATAATACCTTGAGTGAGCAGTGGAAGTAAACTTAACCCACTCGAGTGCTCAATAAGTACTTCATCAATGACGACTTCTGTTTGTGATGCAGTATCACCTGCTTGAATTGCTATTCCCACTTCCAAGTAGCTGATAACGTCTTACCTCTTGTAAGCCTGTCATAGAACGGGACTACATTAATGGTGAGTTATTCGATGTACTACTACAATTTGTAAATTTCACGACAGGTAAATATGCAAAGTATTTTTCGCAAAATGAGGAAATCGCGTATTCCGTGAGTAACCTTTGGAATTGTGTCGGTTTCACGATGATGTATGGCTGGACCACGCTACTTTGTGTTCGTGTGAAGATCTACATTCAACTCAGTGTTCTATTCATCGGAGTGATTGGCCTATGTGAGTCCTGTAATATTTCTTTCTCACCATACCACGTGAATATTACAACGTTTATGCGTTTTTACACAAATAGGATTATAGGGTCGAACGTTATATTTGTGTTGCGATTGTTGATATACAATATTCTTCCCAATTTTCGACTAGCTCCTGACGACTACCCCTGGCGAGTGTCAGTTGAAAATATCTGGGTTTATTTCAATATGAATATACTATTCAGTTGCGTATTGAAGTTCTGTACCTCCATGAGTCTGTTCGATGGCATATACCTAAATTTAGTTTCAAAGTAGATCTGGGTTAGGTCGATATAATTGTTAAGATCCAAATTCTGGTTCAAGGATAAACTGGAGCAGCCGCGGTAAGTAGGGAATATCAATCATATTTTCAGACGGGGCTGAGTTGCGTCATAAAAAGAAAAAGGAAAACCCTGCCACATAGCCGCTGTGTGGAGGATTCAGCATTAGCATCGCATGCAAATCAACTCGCGGCTGAAATACCCCGTTGGAGTTGCTGTTCGGTGCCGAGAACGATCCCGCCTTCAACATTGCGTTCGCTCAATATCTTAATGTTGACCATGCAGATTTAACGCTCAAAGCGTTGCTACTACGAAGCAGTACGATCTTCCGAGTCTGGTGTTGTTTTGTGCAATGTTGCGAGAAAGTATTCGTGGCGTAGCCACCATGTTACTGAATCTCGTCTTTGCTTGCTAATACAGCATGAAATCATGTGAAACATGCAATATAGACTTTACAAAAGTGCCTTCCGCTCTTCAATGTCATATAATTGGTATTTCGAGGCTTGACATAGCATCTTCGATTTCGGTACCAATGATTTTGTCTTCAATATTGCAGCCTACACCGCTTCAGTGTCATGTAATTGGCTTTTAGGGGTTTCGCATAGCATCTTTAGTTTCGTTGCCATTGATTTTAACTTCAACAATTATTTCTACACCCCTTCATAGTTATATTATTAGAACCACTATACCACTTGATTTCAACTTGAACAAAGTTTCATAGGATTGGCTTTTATAGTTTTCGATACCACTGTTTAAAAAGTCATCTCAAATGGTGTACGTGGTGAGGTATATAAATTACCGACTCCGTTATCGGCATTGGATTGACCCCGTGTCACATATGTGATCGAGCGATGTGACTTGAAATCTTCCAGGGTGTTCACTGTTCATGTTAGACTAGTAGTTAATGATTTCACTCGTCGGTTCACATTTTGGGGTTTATTTGAGAGGCCTTTATCAGTTTCGCTGTAATACGGCTATTGTATACGCGACAATAATGTTCATCAGTTTTTCACACATCGCTTCCACCGTATGCTCTGTTGTACCAGCTATTCAATAACAGCAATTGAGTGAGGCAGATTTTTATCTGCTCTAAATTTTACCTATGCATGTTTTTCTGTCTTCAATGTGTATGACTGACTGAATCGGAATTAAATGGTCTGCGTTTTTCTGCTTGCTTTCGTGCGATAAGATAACCATTTAGCCAGTGGATTCTTGAACGTTTTGAGACGGATAACAAAACTTCGTGCCCCCTTCATCGTCGAATATCAGCATTAACTTGACTAATGGGTGTTTTAGCAGTGAACAGCATGTTATCATGATGCGAGAGATTAAAAGTGTTTTCGAGGAACGAGGATATTCTTGGATGATGATTTACGCATCTGACGCTTGGATGTAAAGACGATTTTGCTCCTAGGTTATTTCACATCCTGGAGCCGCCGATTGGTAAGTTACCTGAGTCGTAGGCTAATTGTTCGTGGTATTCATAGTGTGGTCATTTACACAAGGCCGATATTCTACATTTTTGATTCCGTATCTACCGACTTGTAGCACGGCCCACTTCTAGGCTTCTATTAAGACACCGCTTACGCGGATGAGATGGCATGGAGGAACCTGGATAAACTTGAGTCACGAGTCGATCTCACTTTTGAGTCAAGTCCAGTGATTTTCTAGTGACGGTACGAAGGGACGAATCCAAGTCGTAGTGTGCACATGTAGACTTATGAGGTCAGTTTTACACCACATAAAACAGATGATCATTTGTTAATTTTTCGGCCGGTATACCTGTTTCATTATTGGACTTTGTGACAATGCTTTGGGTGAATTACAACTTCACAGATATGTCGTTTCCACCAACCTGGATATAGCTTATTTGTACTATGTACTTGTTTCTAGGGTTGCATTTAAAACATGTTTTTATTGTTCTTTTTCTATCCATTACGTCACGAATATTCAGTTGTGACGTCATCATGGATTCAATTGGCAATTGAAAATATAGAGTTAACATGCACCTGACAATTTGAAGGAAAAAACTGTGATACAGCTTTATATCCACAGGGTGATACAGCTTTATATCCACAGGGCCCTTTATAAGAGGTGGGCCACAGAACATTTTCAAACCGGAAAATGGGCCACAGCCAACAAATGGGCGAGAACCCCTGGCCTAGGCCATAGTGGTTCCCAACCTTTTTCGTCTCGTGGCCCCCTTGGCCGATATTTGAGCTGAAATCCCCCCCCCCCCCATGAAAAATTTGCATGTGACTAAAAAAGGTGCTTTTTAACGCACAACCGTTTGATCGGGAGGCTGTCGCGGGTCCAACGAAATCGTCTCGCGAACCTCACTTCATCAGGGGGTGTAATATCTACGGAAGGCATTTAAACATACACCCAGCTGAAAACATACATTTGTAAAGAATTAGTTTCTACATAACAGTTCTACCATAAATCTAAAAACCTTGTGAACCCAATTTGTTTGTTTTGAGGTGTTCATGGTGTGTGTTGAATACTATGGTCATTTACACCAGACCAATTTCCTCCATTTTTTTTATTCCTTAGCGGCCGAATTTTAGCACGGACCACTTCTATGCTTTTATAAGACACCGCTAACACGGATGAGATGGCAAGGAGGAGCCTAGATAAACCCGAGACACTTAGGTAGGAATTCTTGAGTCGACATTGGTCGGACTCGAACGCAGAACCCATTGGTGTTGCAGCTGTGAAGTTCGCCACTACGCTATCTCACCACACATTGCGAACCCAGTGTATCTTCCGATACGACGCCAAAGCCAGATTCCCCCCTAAAAATTTAATTTCGAAATTCCACCCCCGGTTGGGAACCACTGACCTAGGCCAAGGTGGGTGTCTGATTATTATGGCAAGTTTTTGTTGCAGTTAAATCCGTGGAAAGTTGCATTTATTTTTGAAAAAAGTTGCAGAAGTTGCATTTTGACCACATTTTGCTCGGTTGACTAAAGAAAAAGGGTCAACTTCCCAGATTGACTAAAAAAAAGTCAATTTTCCGGCTCAGCTGCCGAAATACCCGTAAAAGCGTTACTTCGGTGCTGATTTGCGGTGTTTCAGTCGAATTTGGCCGTGTATTTCACCAAAATCGAAAATATGTATGTATCGCATTTGCTAATAATAATAACAGCGAAATTACTACGCTAGTCATAAAGCCATAGTCTTGAAACTTGGTACAACGCAAGATGACAGCATCAAAATAAACCATACGAAATTCTGTCACCCAACTCGATATGGAACATAGTTAAATTCAACGAAGAGCAATAGCGACTTTGCCTTTAATTACTGTTGCAGACGGATCGACAACAACAATGTTGTCAAAGGTATCTGGGCGTGACAGTCACGTGATTTTCCGAGTGTCCACACCACCTTTGAGTACACGCTGATATTACCGTGCTTTGAATTGATACTTTGAGAGATGCGAGCCAGGTGCCACCCTGTCGTCAGGAAGTATATGATTTTGTGAAAACCTTCAATGATTATATCGGTTCATTTTCTACTGATGTTCATGAATGAACCATCTATACTCATCGCAGAAATCATCATCATCATTGGTTTATTAGCAATTTTATCAGTTCAATACACCACAAAAAATGCGATACAATGAAAAGACAGGAAGATGTCGAAGCGACAAGGAGTAGTCTATGGAATCTGACACCCACCTTGGCCTAGCCCTAGGCGATGTAAAGAGGAGGCATGCACATTGCACACTGAATGAAAGTAAAGAATATAGTATAGAAAAAGAAAGCGACAAGAAATAGGGCGGCATGTCATGGGAAGCGATATCGATAGGTCAGTCGTGGTCCGGTAATCTTGAGGATGGACTGTATTTATTTAGTAGTAATTGCTTGTATTTCGACTTGAATGTGGACATGCTCGTCGACTGTCGGATGGCCGGCGGGATGCTGTTCCACACATCAGGTCCGGCATATTTGATAGAGCGATGATCTTTCCGGTCGATCATATGATATTTGGACGACGTGGACGCGCGTGTGTTGTAGGCTACTTGTGCGCTTTTGATTCAGAGGTAAACAAGTCATTGAAATATTCGGGGCAACGACCGCAGTGAAACTGATACATAAACTTGGCGATTTCTAGTTTCCGCATATCTTCTATGTTTAGGACGCCGAATCTCTTCAGCAGCGACTTATTGGATGGGCAGCCAGGCCCCTTTGGGGCCCTAGCTATGATTCGGAGTACTTTATGCTGTAGTTTCTGCAGTGGCTTGAGTGCAGTTTTACTGGCAGCCCCCCAACAGAGGATGCCATAATGTAACTTCGATTGGATTAAGGATTTAAAGAGTATCAGAAGAACCCATGCTGGCATGAAGCGCCCAAGGCTGTAGAACAGGCCGCACTTCGGTGATAATTTAGTTTCTAGGGACTGAATATGACTCTTCCAGGACATGTTCGAGTCCAGTAAAACTCCGAGATATTTGGCATTATCTGTGTTGGAAACGGGCTGACCAGCGATATTAACGGTTAGGTTATTTTTTGAATTTACTGTCAGCAATTGCGATTTCGAGGCGTTTATGCAAAGGTTGTTCTGGGCCGTCCACTCATGGACTTTGGGCATTTGGTCACCAGTCAGGGCATCCAGCTCTGCCGTCGAAGATGCGGAAGAGAGGAGGTGAGTATCATCAGCGAACAGTGTGGTGTTCAATGAGGAGGTTTCAAAAATGTCGTTGACATATAAGGTGAAAATGACCGGTCCAAGTACTGAGCCCTGGGGCACACCACAGGTCACCAGGTGAGGAGAGGACAAGGTGTCTGAGATCGCAACCATTTGTTGGCGTCCAGTGAGGTAACTTTTCATGAGCTCAAGTTGTGGCCCCGAAGTCCGTAACGCGCCAATTTCGAGATGAGAATTTTATGATCTACGCCAGGGGTTCTCAACCCGCGGCCCGCGGGCCGCATGCGGCCCGCAGACGATGATTTTGCGGCCCGCGACACCTTTCATTATAAACACAATCATAGCTGACACGGTATTGTAACAAATTAATTTAAATACTTAGCTCTTTTATCGCACCGTCCCTGTTTCGTGTGATTACTAATTTTTGAATGCAGTGGTTCTCAAACTGGGAGGCGCGCCCCTTAGGAGCGTGAAAGCATCTGAAAGGGGTGCGACGCTGCGGTCAACTGAAAAAAATTTCGCGCTGCGCGCAATTTCTCTTCAGTTCATAGTTATTTCTCTGTGTATAGTCCGAATTTCATATTTGAGAATTCTCTCATCAACAGTCATAACCTTCCATGCCATCAAACTAGCCGTTTGTATCATTCTGGTTGCATCCTGTTATATGACGATAAGGGGGCACGATATTATTCTCTTTTTTAAAAAAGGGGCGTGTCTGAAAAAGTTTGAGAACCACTGCTTCAATGTGCTCTCGTTTCTTGATATATGCTCGACTTCAGATTGTTATTGTTTTGAATCGGTATTCTGCTGGACTTTGGTTCAAGAGAATCCCGCTACGTAGTTGGCCTGCAATTATAAAGAGTGTTTGACTCACTGCGAACGGTTGTTGAGATTGCCGACAACGTTATAGACGCATCGTTCAAAATCACTTGGAATATCGCTAAATCCTAGAAATCTGCTACAGAAGGTGTGATTTCAATAAGACCTTAACATACTGTGCGAATATTTACTGTTTCCGGAACCTAGCAGCAAAAACAATATCACTTGACAAATTTCGAAGATACAGTCGTCTGATTCAATCGTGTCCAGACGAGTTACGTCAATGTCAGTCGGTCGCATGTTCTGAAACACGTTGCCGCGTAGACTGCTTTAACCCAACCTCGGACAAATCCACCAACATTGCAAAACTAATTTTCTGGTTGAATTTCATCAGAGTGGACCTGGACATATATGCAGAGTAAACGCTGGCTGGCCAAACGTGCTGAGGGGGCCAGCGAAAAATATTAACTTGGCAAAGCTAACTCTGTAACTGTTGATGTAGGGCCCCAGGCATGGAAGGAAAAGAGAATGGTTGATTGGTTTGCTCAGAAATGGCCCCGAACGCCAGACTTCCTCTCATATCACTCAGAGCTCAGTCTGATAATGGCCTCTGTAACGCAAAAGTTACCGTAATTTTATAATTGCTCACTCAAGCATTGAAACAGAGAGTTCGGTTCTCTGGTGGAAGGGTTTTAAGTTGCATATACCGATTTGGCAATGAATGCAATGCACGCTGCATGAAGGGATTTAATTGCGGCGCTAGAAGATATATATTCTCACAATAAGCAGCAGCTGCAAACTTACGAACGCTGTCCATTGATGCTTTATAATGCATAAAAATGTACTAAATGCCCGTATACGAGGGGTAAATAGGCTACAGTAGCCTAAATTTAATTGTAGCCCACAAATACACGGTAATATTGTTCTGCGGCCCGCAGCGTCTTTTGCTGTTGAAATGCGGCCCGTTACACAAGAGAAGTTGAGAACCCCTGATCTACGCAGTCAAACGCTTTTTCTAGATCGAGAAAAATGCTACATCCCACATTTCGCTTCTCTGAGATATCATAATACTGTTCGGCCACTGTTAAGAGGGCATGAGCGGTTTGGTGTTTGTTTCGGAAGCCAAATTGTTGAGGGGAAATGACAGACATTTTGGCGAGGAAGGAGGACAGGCGGGAGAGGAGCAACTTTTCGAATACAACCCCGATGCATGGGAGAACGGATATCGGACGGTAGTTGGTGACATTAGTTCTATCCCCAGCTTTGTGTAGGCTACAGGGACTACTCTGTGCGATTTCAGTTTGTGGATGGCTACTTCTACTTCGTATTTGGTCGTAGGTTCAAGCACAATTGACTGGGATATCGATCTCACCTCTGACCTGGCCGACACAGGTTTTGTAATAGAAGAAGCAATATTTGGGCCTACGTTACAAAAATATTCATTGAAGTGATTCGCGATGGCCGCCTGGTCTGAAAGTTTGTTTCCGGTATCCGAATTCACAATTTCCGAAACAGACTTATGGCCTTTTTTTCGATGTAGGAGAGAGTTAAGTCCTGGCCATGTTTTTCGAGTGTCCTTTATGTGTCTGTTGAAAAATCTCTCATTGTACTTTGCTTTTGCCTTGGAAATGAGATGCACGGTGCGATTCCTGAAACGTCGAAATCTTTCTCGTTCATGTTCTGGGCAGTTCTTGGTATCTATTCGGTTATGCTACCGGTTACGTTTACGGATAAGTTGAATCAGCTTTGTGGTCATCCACGGATTTCGCTTCAATTTTCTTTGACTTCTCGAAAGGCGCTGTAGAGGTGCAAATTGTTCCAGCAGTGATTTGATAGCAGACATAAACTCTACAAATTTTTCGTCAAAGTTGTTTACCGAGATGTGGGGGATGGCTGATGTTTTAAATTGATTGAATGCGGCATCATCGAGCGCTTCTTCGTCCACTAACTCACGTCGTCTGCAGAGGTGATATGTTTATAGATTACTAACCTACGGATAGATACGCAAGTCCCGTCGTTACGCTCCGTCAAGTAGTTACACTTGTTGCTGAGCAATCTAAAAGCAGGTGGTGTTATAGCTTGCGAGCAATGTTCCCTCTAAGCTGTGCACGTGCGCAAATGCGAAGTGCGTTCACGGTCTCTGCGCAAAGAAAATCTAAGTTGCGCACAAAAAATCCGAAGTGATGACCGTTTTTTTAGTCGTCACGCACTGCTTTCCTAGGGTCTACGCAGTGAGTTGGTGAGTGTACGCAGACTCGTCAAAAATTAGAGGGAACATTGCTTGCGAGTTGCGACCCGAGGGCTGAAATTTATTGAAACTGGTCTTAATCGAGAGCTACTGCCGCACTGATTTCGAAATTACAAATTAAAATCTTGTCTGGGATATGGAATCACCTCAAAACAGCCCTCAAAATCTGAAAATCGCCATTGTTCCAACAATGGAACCACCGCAACACGATGTACGTAACAATTGCAATTTCGTCAAGCGATTGTTCAGAACAATGCCGATTTTCAGACTTTAAGGGATGTTTTGAGGTGGTTCCATTTCCCTGACAAGATTTTAATTTGTATTCTCAGAATCAGTGCGACAGTACCTCTCGATTAAGACCAGTTTCATTAAATTTCACCCTTCAGGTCGCAAGTTATAACACCACCAATTATGCTGCTTTTAGATTGCTCAGCAACAAGTGTAACTGCTTGCCGTAGCGTAACGACGGGACGTGCGTATCTATCCGTAGGTTAGTAATCTATAATATGTTTCGGGGGGTGTCCTTTGTTGTTCTTGTGATAGAAAACCAATATGGTTGTGGTCACTGATTTTTGCCGAAATGACAAATGGAATGAAATAGTCTATAAAGATCATGCATCATTTAGGGAGGGGGGGGATATTTGGGTTAGGGGAGAGGTATTAGGGTTGGAGGTGGGGACACATGGGTTGGGTGAGGACGATATCAGGGTTGTGGTAAAGGGATATTAGGGTTTGAGGTTGGTTAAGGTTGGTGGTGGCGGATGTGATCGTGTCCCTCACTCCAACCCTAATCTTGGGATACCGTAACCTTCGTACCACCCTAATATCCCCCACGGCCCACCGCAAAACCTAATGAATTTATCGCGCAGCTATCAGCCCCGGAGCATGTCAGGTTAAAATAGCTACGATAGCTGACTATATACACAGTAGTGATAGCTGCAATAGCTGAGTATATCCACAGTGCTGATAACTGAGTATATCTATGGGACCTCTAAAAATAGTACATGAATACCCTCGTCCCGACTTTTTTCCTCATTTATATTAACGACATTGTTAATGCATCTTTATTTCGCACAACGCTATTTGCTGATGATACTCACCTCTTCATAACCTCCAACACTGTCGATGATTTGCATGCATCTGTGAATAGGGAACTCCCAAAAGTGTCGAGATGGCAGCAAGCAAACAAACTAAGTTTGAATTGAATGCAGATAAGACCGAGATGCTCGTTTTAAATAACGCCAGTCATAATTTCACTGTGAACATCAATCATAAACAAATCTCAATATGTGACTCAGCAAAATATCTCGGCGTCACCATTGATTCCAAATTGTCTTGGAAGCAGCATATTGAATGCACAATATCAAAACTAGCTCGGTGTGTGGGAATAATGACCCGTCTCCAATCTTTGGTTTCCAGATCAGTACTACGAACCATCTACTTCTCTCTTTTCCACTCGCATCTGCAATATGGAATCGTAGTATGGGGAAATGCATGTACAACATTTTTGTGCAGAATTCGAACCCTGCAAAACCGTGCGATACGCCTGATCTCATCTGTACCTTTACGTACCAATTTATCGCCTTACTACCGTAAGCATCGCATTTTGCGAGTTGATGAACTATATCGCTTCGAAGTATCAAAAGTTGTTCACAAATATTTTTCCAATAGTCTGCCTCCTGTGTTTGATGACTTTTTCATACCTGCTAAACATGTCCAATTGTCCATTCCCATTACACGAGATCTTCGTCTAAAGGAAACGTCTACTTACCCCAACCCAATAGCAACCTAACTAAGAGATCTATCGACTACTCGGGACCTATCATCTGGAATGCATTGCCATCACATATCCGTGAATTGCCTTATAATAGATTCAAAAAAGCCCTACTTGATCACCTCTTGTCGTTACACTAACACTGTTGCCCTACCTTGCCCAGACATTGCTTCATTGATGATTTGCTACCATTGTTTCATTTTTTTTTCTATTTTCCTTTCTTAACTAAACATTTTTTACAGCCAGACTGTTCTGAGTCAAGTGTACCTGTTTGATGCTGGTGTGATCAGACTAGATGACCTTCACGGTCTTATCGATCATTCCTATCTAATACCGAATACTGTGCACGCATATTTTCTGTACCACCATCACTGCCGTTTGTTATGTATTTTGGTTCGATGAAAATAAAGACTCTCTCTCTCTCTCTCTCTCTCCCTCTCTCCCCATGCTGGGTGTTGTGTACTGACTATCCAGTGGTTCTCAACCTTTTTGGCTTCGCGGACCCCTTTTGACCGTCACGGAACCTCGCGGACCCGGCCCCTCCAGTTTTAGTTCAATTTTGCCTCTATTATGGAGCAACATTCATCTGTTTTGTGCAAATATGAACTGTATAGGCTTGTGATAAACAGCAAAATAATGATTTTTTTTTCTTGAAAATAACATCATATTATTTATGTAGAAATTGGTAGACTTTTATTTTGTCAAAACTAATTTTGCTGCTGTATTTCTTGAAGTACGTGGTCGTGTCTTGAAAATCCGCGTCTTCGTTTTGATATGAACGAGGAATGCCGAAAACCATTTCCGCAAAGATAGATGGAGGCTAATGCAATATTAACACATAACGCTTCCGACGATACTTTTGGCGTGATCGCAACATTTATGGCAACAAAATGAAGAAACATATATTTTATGAACATATCACGTCCAGAATCTAGCGCAACATACGGACCACGGGCCGGATTCAGCCCCCGACGGCATTTTGATCGGCCCGCAGAGAGTTTCTATCAGTGTTGGGATGACTCGAGTCATGACTTGACTCGAGTCAGACTCGAGTCAACTTTTTCGTATGACTTGACTTGACTCGAGTCACTTCGGAAAAATGACTTGACTTGACTTGACTCGGCGCTTCAGAAATGTGGATTGACTCGTGACTCGGAGCAAAATTTACGAGTCAATTTCAAGTCATCAATAAGTAAATGGTGTCAATTAAATGTTCGGATTATCCGCGATACGCCGGTGAAACGCCGGTGAGAGCACCAGTCATTCACTGATTTTACGTTTCACTGGTCCTCCATTGTTACATCACAAATAAATTGGCCGCTAGCGAAATGATCATAGCTTACGTTGATGCAGTAGTAGTAGATTACTAGCAACGGATCTCCTTTTCGTAGACGGCTCACTGCTTATATTGCGCAGTGCTCACCTTTATCAGCCCTCTTGTATGATTTGAATCGAACGAATATAATTTATCCGTTTATATTCTCGCGGATGTGTAGATGGGTATTGTATTGTACCATATCAATTTGTTTAAATTTCTCGAGGCTTCGTATTCTATCCTCT
Source organism: Botryllus schlosseri (assembly GCF_051294905.1). Classification (NCBI taxonomy): domain Eukaryota; kingdom Metazoa; phylum Chordata; class Ascidiacea; order Stolidobranchia; family Styelidae; genus Botryllus; species Botryllus schlosseri. The sequence continues at coordinate 15,697,455 of NC_137245.1, read as the reverse complement.
ATTTTGACTGATAGTAATAGACTGTAGCATATAACTATACAGTTACTCACGTATTTTATAAGCAGTTCTACGTGTGCGTGTGCTATACAACTTCTTTTTGCATGTATATTCACCTTTATACTCGTTATTTTATTTAACATAAATGGCTAATTAATCTGTCTTGCACACAGCTGGCAAAATGTTATGAGTTTGAATCATCATTCGTCCTTCGAAAAATCAGTTTGACTTGAATTGTGACTTGACTCGTGACTTGACTTGACTTGACTCGACTTGACTCGAGTCACCTCCAAAAATCGAGTGACTTGACTTGACTCGAGTCACCTTCGAAAATCTATTGACTTGACTTGACTCGAGTCAAAATCTGCATTGACTCGAGATGACTCGTGACTCGAAGGTAGTGACTTGATCCCAACACTGGTTTCTATACCGTCAATGTGAAATCCTAATCTAAAAGTATGGACAAATTTTATGCGCCAAAGAATGGATCCAAGTTTTCCAACCTGAGAAAGACTGTCATGAAACGACTTGTTCTGTTGGGGTTTAAATATATATTTACGAGCAAACATTTCGACCATGAACAATTGAACATTAACAAGACAAGGCTGCATAGTGCATACCAATATAACTGGTGATATGAATTTCGGGGTTGGGGCGTAATGCTTTGATAGCAACGAAACACTCCTTGTTCATAAAAAAATCAGCCTTGGCGATAGGGCATCCGCAGTAAGAATGCGCCAAATCTGATAGCCGAGCTTTAAGAGCAGGTATATCATTGTCAGATTTATGACGAGTGTCAGCCGAATATATTCGGGTTCATTTCAATATGAATATACTATTCAATTGTATATTCAAGTTCTGTACCTGTATATCACAGGATAAAATGGATTTCGTGGCGAGGTTTCAATCCCTGCATTTGGACAAATTAGAGAAATACATCGGAAATATTTATTTCAAACGATTGTTCAATAAAAATGACGTTATCAACCATTTTAAAAATTTAGAGGTCTCGCGGACCCCCTGGAATTGCTTCGCGGACCCCTAGGGGTCCGCGGACCCCCGGTTGAGAACTATACGTTCATTGCATGACATATCGAGTTAGTGGGTCACCTGTGAAGTGCACATGTGACAGGATGTGAGTCGAGCTGATGCGATACTGATGTATGCAAGTATTCTGTAAATAGCAATATCTTGGATGTAAAAGACGCGTATATTCACTTGTCTGTATCCTTAGCAAGTTAGTAAGGATAGAACACTGGGGACGTCATATTTTATAATACGATTATTGATATAGGGTCAGATCATGTCAGATTGTCAGGTGATACAGGCCATATCCCAACATTCTCGAGCCGTCATGAAAATTGCCATGGTTAAAGAGCTTTGTTTTCTGATTTCAGAAAAACAAATTTTGTGAAAATCGGTCAAGTACAACCGAAGCTGTGGCAGTTCAAAAATTGCTGTTTTTGTGATTGCTCAAGCAGAGTAATGTCAGAAATTTACACATGTAATTGAAATTAGCTATATTTTGGTCAAATTAGGGTTGTTGAGGGTGACACTTTCACACTTATTCATTTACATCCTACTTAATACTTTGCCCCCTTCTTTGACACCTAGTCTGGCCTTTCCCTGTTATTCTGTTCATGTCTTCAAAAATCGCTCGTGTGTGACGTCATTTTTTATTGCAAATATCTTTTGGCTAAGAGGTGATGTCATCAAGTGTAGGATGTCATTGGAAAGCTCTTGGCAAGGACTTTCAAAATCAACAATAACATTCCTCGCTATAGAATCATTACAAGAAAAATTTGTTGTAAACAAGTGTTGAAAAAATTGTTGTATTTCAAAATATTACTCTTTTAACATTCAGGATGATGCCCAGGGGTATCATTGAACCCACCGAAGTTGCACTGTGCACCCAGTAGTTTGCTACTACAAGTCTGCAAGCGATGAAATTTTGCATTTTAGTCTCTGTTTTCTATCCGATGAGTCGTTGCACGATGCACTCATGATTTATTTGATTCAATGTAAAACAATTCAAATTCTCAAAGCAAAAATTCCCCATTTGGACAATATTTGATATTTTAGCGATGCGTTGTGCTGCGCAGTACAAAAACAGAAAATCTTTTTACAATTTGTGCAAGCACAAAGATGACTTTGAAGTGGATGCTGCGTGGTCCTTTTTTGCCACCAGCCATGGTAAATCGCCATGTGATGGAGTTGGTGGCACTGTCAAAAGAGCTACAGGAATGGAAAGTCTGAGACGCCCACTGAATGATCAGATTTTGAATCTGGAAGGAATAATGTCTTATTGCGTGCCAAATCTTTAAAAAATTAAATTTATAAATTTGCTCGAAGACGAATTGGATGCTACAAAATCTTTTCTGGAAACTCGATTTCAGCTTGCTGCCACAGTCAGAGGTACTCGAGCCTTTCATCATTTTAGGCCGTTGTCATCAACAAAGCTAGGAGCAAAACGTGTCAGCCAAGACAAGCACTATGCGTTGGAAGTTGAATTGAATGAAGACTCTGAAAACCAAGAACACGTACTTCAAAGTGAAATTATTCAAAACCAATTTGTATGCGCGGTTTATGACAAAAGGTGGTAAATTGGCATGGTCATAGAGTTGGATAAACCAAACAGCGATGCCTTGGTAGACTTCATGCAATATCATAAAAGATAAATGTATGTGATATGTATAGACACATAAAAATATTGCAGGCCTACCTTATCATCGTATTCATTGGAAATTCTGACGTGTTTATGAAGTATTTTGTGTACTCACCACAAACTGTACAGCAAAATTTGCTTCAATATTTGAAAATCTGTTTGTTGTATAAGTACGCAATGTGAGAATTTTGTATTAAAACACGCTATTTGCAGGTTACTGTCTTGGCACTCTTACGGTACCGTTTGTAATAATTCTATACCGAGGAATCTTGTTGATTTTGAAAGTCCTTGTCAAGAGCTTTCCAATGACACCTTACACTTGATGACATCACCTCTTACCCAAAAGATATTTGCAATGAAAAATGACGTCATGCGTGAGCGATTTTTGAAGACATGAACAGAATCACGGGGTTTAAGGTCAGACTATGCAACCCCAGGTGTCAAAGAAAGGGGCAAAGTATCAAGTAGGATGTAAATGAACAAGTGTGAAAGTACCACCCTCAACAACCCTAATTTGACGAAAATATAGCAAATACCAATTACATGTGTAAATGTCTGACATTTATTCTGCTTGAGCGATCACAAAAACAGCAATTTTTGAACTGCCACATCTTAGGTTGTATGTACTTGACCGATTTTCATAAAATTTGTTTTTCTGAAATCAGAAAGAAAAGGTTGCTAAGAAATTTTTCTGGATCACCTGACATGATCTGACCCTGAGGCCTATATGATGTTCTTTTCTATTCTCTACTAGTTGCTGACAATTACCCCTGACGAGAGCCAGCCGTAAATATTCCGGTTCATTTCAATATGAATATACTATTCGATTGTATATTGAAGTTCTTCAAATATGATAATTTGAATGCATATTTCTCAAAAAAGTCAGCCGGACCGAGACGCGAGGCACAGATGAGCTAAGCCTCCCCTGCGATAGCGCCACTCATCATAAACAGCTCAGAATAGTAACTGTATGAAACGAATGGCGTATCGCATTGTGTATCTTGCATTTTAGCTAATAATCTCAATTTTACATAGTGCGATCCGTGAATACATCCACATACTGAATGCGACCCGCGAGCCAAAAAGTTTGCCCACCTCTGTAATATAATCTTGCCATGATTAGCTAATACGGCACGACGGTGAAGCTGAAGATATGTTTAGCCGCCTCTTTGATCACCTTATAGCGCGAGGTAGGCTACCGTTATGCACTTGTTTGATAACTTTATTTTGCGCTGTTATGCTTGCACACAAAATTTCATGGTAATCTTCCATGTGGACTTCTGGGCAATGAATTTTGAGTGATTAATGATTTTAGATCATACTTAGTAACTTTGGCTTGACTCGAGGCATCATAACTAGGGCATGTTTCAGCAACTTTTTTTACAGCTTCCTAAATACTTGAAAGTTATGTAGTATGGTGTTTTAAGATGTTTGGAGCATTCTTATGCTGCAACTTTTAGCAACTCTTCTCCATTTTTTCATGAAACCTTGCAACTTTTTTTTCGATTTTTCATGCAAATTTGGGCAAGTTTTCTTTTTAGATTTTTCATGCAATTTAACGTTCTACTGAAAATATTTAAATAGATCGCTTCATTATGTCACTGGCGTTTAAATTTGAGGTCATTTCTGATTTGACGTACATTCAGGCTAGATATTTCCCTGAGAGGTCAATTTTGTTCGTGCTATTGATTTTCTTGAAGTCGTCAACACTAAGTTTTGCTACGGTGCATTGGATATGGATCCATTCGAGTATCTCATACCCTAATAAGTTCAAGGAACTTGTCCATAAATGCAACCTTTTAGTGCAACTTTGTGAAAAAATAAATATAACTTTTTACTGCAACTTTTTTGAAAAATAAATGCAACAAGAACTTGCCATAATGGTCAGCAAATATTGTGCGTATGGATTTATGGTAGTACGTCTCAATATATGACAACTGAAAAAACGGTTTCATGATTTCGCTTTTCATTTGAAGATTCGGAGTTATGAAAAAATGAAGGTGTTGTTGTAATGATGGTCCGTGTCCAAAGGCAGCAAGACAGAATTTATTTTGACGTGTTCATGAGAAAAATTCATTGGTTTAACATTGTTCGATGTCTTCCTACTGGTCCGTGGACATATGAGCATGCGACATTACAGCATGCGACACTTCGGCATGCGACAATTTGGCATGCGACACATGAGCATGTGGGTTAAATTACGGGTTAGGGGTAGGTTAGGTTAGGTTTATGGTTAGGGTTAGGGTTTAGGTTAGGTTAGGCTAGGTTAGGTTAGGTTAGGCTAGGCTATGTTTCGGGTTAGGGTAAGTTTTTGGGGTATACAGTCACATGCTGAAGTGACGCATGCTGATGTGTTCCATGCTGAACTGTCGTTTTCCATTGTGTCGCATGCTCATATGTCGGGCAACCCTTCCTACTATCGAAGAAGCGGCGGGATTTTGCGTTGGATGTGAGGATATTAGGGTTGGAGGTGGGTTAGGGACTTGGGGTCAAAGTTGAGGTTAAGGTATCCCAAGATTACGGTTGGGGTGGTGGATATTAGGGTTGGGAACAATGTTCCCTCTAATTTTTCATGAGTCTGTGCGCTCTCACTGCGCGGTGCCTTGGACAACATTGCGTAACGATTTCGGCACATTTTTCTGTGCACGCAGACTGCACGAAGATTGTTTGAGACTGAGAGTATGGTGAAGGTCGTTAGGGTCGAAGTGGGGGTTAGGGTATCCCAAGATTAGGTTTGGGGTGAGAGACATGATACTCTCAACCCTAATCTTGGGATACCGTAACCCACCGCCAACCCTAATATCCGTCTCTCCAAAGGCCAAAAACAATTTATTTTGACGTGTTCATGGGAAACAGTTGTTGGTGTCATGAGGGAACACTGACTTGTCATGATCGTTGTGCGAAACAGTGCCCTAAATCCACCCCTAACGCTCACATGCTCATGTGTCGCACGTCCAATTGTCGCAAGCCGATATGTTGCATGTTGATATGTCCATGGATCGATTTTACCATGCAATACAATACTTTTAATGAGCAAGTATAAGGTTTCTCGCTCTTTAGTTTACTTCTGTGATTGGTGGATATACTGGATAACTGTATCTTCGATGCTGTCACTTGGCTTGTTCTCGTGTGAAAGTACTGATTTCACCTGTTATATAACCTCACGATTTGAGTTTTTCGATGATAATTCTTGGATTATCCACCGATCAAGGATAATCCCAGACTTGTCATAGAAAAACTCAAATAACTCCGCTTCTATGCGTTGGAATTGAGTCAAATTTGTTTTGCATCGTTTTTGAAGACAGCGCAACAATTTCATGGGGTTGACATTTTCGAGTAAATTCAATATTTTCAAACTGTAAGAAATCCGCGATGCGATTACTGGTTGGAATGGATTGAAATTTAGTGTGCGTCGTTTTTAAGGCAACCTAACGATTTATTCACCTAGCCAGCAAAATTCAGAAAAAAAGTTTTTTTTTTGAACAGCCCTAATGAATATATTAGGAAGCACGAAACTAAATGAGTTGAAAAAGTTTATGAAGCAGACAAACTTTTAATAGCAGTGGGAATGTAAATCTTACTGATCCGTAACCATATAAATCCCAGCAAGGACTGTAAGTACTATAGAATGTAAACGTGGAATGGCAGCGACCGATCTTGCAGCTTCGTTCCGCTTCGCTGAAGCTTTACTCAGACTTATTTTACGGCAGCTACTGTAGGATTTCTGGCAATCCAAAAGTTGTCTTCCAGAGCTCAGAATTTACTGAATCTGGTCTTGATCAAAAGCTACTGTCGCACTGATTCCGAAAATGTAAATAAAAATATGATCAGGCACTGAACCGCTTAGAATTCACCCTCCAAGTCTGAATTATCGGCATTGTCCGAACAATCGAAGAGCCGCAATGGGTCATTGTTATGGTCATTGTTTTGCAGTCATCCGATTGTTCTGAATAATGCAGATTTTAGATGTTGAGGGTGGTTTTTCATCTCAGTACGGTGCTTCACCATATTTTGATTGATATTTTCAAAATCAGTGCGACAATAGCTTTCGATCAAGACCAGATTCAGTAAATTCTGACCTCTGGAAGACAACTTTTGGATTGCCAGAAATCCTACAGTAGCTGCCGTAAAATGCGTTTGAAAGTGGCTGCTACAGAGTGGGCGTACCAGCGACCATAGAACGGCGAGAAGACTAGTAATCATGAAATCACGGCGCTTGATTGGGTAAGCGGCTATGCCTGAATGATTATGGCGGTGGCTGATCAGCTGTTCGAGGAGTCTACTAACGGCGGTGAATCTGTAAGCGCATTGTAGGCTGGTCCGCAGATTATGATTTGAGATTGATTCGGGATATGTTTAGTAACATATTACATAACGAACAAAAGACAGCTGCTTCACAAAAACGTTTGAAACATGACTGGCTTATTGTGAAGGTAACCAGTCTGTGTACCTTGCTTTCATCGAGGGAAAGCACTGAAACCTACAAAGAAACATTGCAATGGCACTTATGCAAGTAGCGTACGAATTTCTAGTTTCACAAGGGATGTACCATCATTGATTACAAATATAAATCTCAACAGTGATCATACTTTGTCTGATCTTATTAGGCTCTGATCGTGGTATATAATTTAAGTCTTGAATGCTCTAAGGATGGGCTCAATCGTCCGTTTGTGCGTGGCACCTGTCCGATTCTTACAGCATAATGAATCTACCCGTAAGTGCTGTCAAAGTCCTCAATCATACCACAGAAAGAGATCTGAAGGTATGCACAGGCTATGCTGGTAGGGTCAGCAAAACTACAGTTTGCTTGTTGAGCTTAGCCTGTCCCAAATGAATCATAGATCACCACTGGCTGCATCACGACTAATGTTTGAAGCAAACCAGACATGGATATATAAATGCATTCAATCGATGCGGTAGTTACACTTCGTCAGAGTTCCAATGTAAGCTACCTGGTCGGTCCACATATCATAGGCTTACCATACGTCCTCTTCTAAGAGGATTTGTCCTCTCTTTTGACTTTTTTGAAAGTGTCCTCGGAGATCGCCCTTTTGTCCTCTTTTTTGAGATTTTGTCCTCTTTTTTGTGAAAATTTAGGTCAGATTTAGAGCAAATTGCGAGTGATGTGCCGCAAATTAGCACAGAAGTGAAGCTCCGGTGGGTATTTCGGAGTGAAAACGGTGATTTTAGCTCTGAGCGAAAAGATGACCTTTATTTTATTTATTTTTAGTCATCCACCTGGCAATGTGGAGAGAAAAACGGTATTTTGAGCTCTGATCGGGAAAGATGACCTTTTTTTTTAGTCAACCCATCACAAAGTGGGAAAAATTAACCAGATTTTGAGAATTCTACTCCGGTTTTGCAAGTTGCAAATTTCTGAAAAAGTGTCCTCTTTTTAGATTTCCAAAATATGGTAAGCCTATCATATCATCTTATAAGCATACAGGATTGTGCCCCGCAGCATCCATCTCACATGCTGTGCTGCACCAGTTTGGCGATGGCTATTAATTTACCTGTACCCAGGAAAGCAGGAGGACTCGGCGTGATCGCAAGCATATCAGACTAGATGCTTCTCGGATTTATACTCAGTTCTACAAGTTCACAATCATTCGCTGTTACACCTCTGCCATGTCTGCAATAGGCTATTGCTACTATAAATCTATAGTAACCGACTTTTAAACTAAAACATTAAATCACCAGGTGTCACATATTATTGTTAAATCACCAACCTACAATGCCCTTACAGAATCATCTCCGTTAGCAAACTTCTTTAATGAGTAGAAGCACGTAATCAGCAAATTGCTGCGGTCATGATCATTCAAGCATAACTGATTAACCAATCATGAGCCGTGATTTCGTGATTACTAGTCTTCTCGCCGTTATATGGTCGCTGGCACGCCCACTCTACAGCAGTTACTTTCAAACGCATTCAGACAAATCTTAACGACTTTCCTGTGAGCTTATTGCAGGCTCATTGACGTTTTTTTATCAATAATCTATAGAATGAGACATGGATACGCAGCATTTGTGAGATTTTCCAAATTATGGACAACCCTAATGCACAGTGCACACGTATGGTCGATTATATTTTTAATTCAATATTAGGATTTTCGGTTTCTCAATTCCTATTCTTGATGAAGCTGTTCAAATTCTAAAAAAAATCACATTTTGATGCTCTCTTGATTACTCTCTAACAACTTCAACTTGCATTTGAAATTACAGTAGCTATGTAGCGTTATTTTTAAACATCTGGTAGGTAGTGAGCTATCATGGCGGTTCCTCGACATTCATTGAAGACAGAAAATAATCGTATTTATTGTGTAAAATGACTGAAGAAATTACTGTCTAACATATTGATTGAAACTGCCCATGCCCACAGGTGCATCTTTATTCATGTGTGTTCGTCAATGTTACACGAAAATTTTACCTGACGATTGAGTTGCGCTTTTACCACTTAGCTCTGTGTTTTCTTTTCTAGATAGTGAAAGATTTGTAGCTGTAATTTAGGAAGTCATCTTAATTCCATTGGGGTTTTACCATCTTAGCATAGTTTGAATTGATGGAAGATTGACATAATGTAGGCTTACCATACGTCCTCTTTTAAGAGGATTTGTCCTCTTTTTTGACTTTTTTGAAAGTGTCCTCGGAGGACGCCCTTTTGTCCTCTTTTTTGAGATTTTGTCCTCTTTATTGAAAATTTAGGTCAGATTTAGAGCAAATTGCGAGTGATATGCCGCAAATTAGCACAGAAGTGACGCTCCGGCGGGTATTTCGGAGTGAAAAACGGTGATTATAGCTCTGCGCGAAAAGAATACCTTTTTTTTTTAGTCATCCACCTGGCAATGTGGAGAGAAAATCGGTATTTTGAGATCTGAGCGGAAAGATGACCTTTTTTTTTAGTCAACCGACACCGATTTTTGAGAATTCTTCTCCGGTTTTGCAAGTCTCAAATTTCTGAAAAAGTGTCCTTTTTTTAGATTTACAAAATATGGTAAGCCTACATAGTGATGACTGATGAGTGCTGATCCCATCCCATTGACGATACCCGACTGAATTAAACACAAAGAATACAGCACAATAGTATTTGGGCAATCACTTACGAGGTCATTCTGGTTTTATTGATGATTTGTATGTATTCTAATAATGCTCTTTGTTTAGATTAGTTCCACTTCCACACCTTCATACCTGTGATGCGGTGTCATAGAGTAACGATTTGTGTGCTGAGAAGAGCTAGATTTGATGAGAAATCTGTTGAAAATTTGTGCCAAACAACTTCAACTTGAAATCTCGTACTGGGAATATCCTCCACTGTCACCTAGAAAGACGGGCCCATGACAATCACTTTCAACAAAGAGAGACATGGAGTCTGATCACGACTTCAAAAGTAGCTTTTGTGATATTACCAAGAAAGGGTTTCCCAGCAACGTTAAGCTCAAGCCTCATGTGCATGTGCCTGCTAACACCGAACATAACTGTGATATATGTGGGAAAGCATTTAGTAATAAGAGCAACTGCAAGCTTCATATGGATATACATACTGGTATCAAAAAGCATGGGTGTGATATATGTGGGAAGGCATTTACTGAGAAAGGTACCCTCAACATTCACTTGGATATGCATACTGGTGTCAAAAACCATAAATGTGATATTTGTGCGAAGGAATATAGTAAAAAGAGCGACATCAAGCGCCATATGATTATGCATGCTGGCGTCAAAATTCATGAATGTGATATATGTGGGAAAACATTCAGTTGGAAGAGTGACCTCAAGACACACATGGATATACATATTGGCATCAAAAACCATGAATGTGATATATGTGGGAAAGCCTTTATTAGTAAACGTACCCTCAACAGCCATATGGTTATGCATGCTGGCATCAAGAACCATAAATGTGATATTTGTGGAAAAGAATATATACTAAAAATAAACCTCAAGTGCCATATGGATATGCACGCTGGAGTCAAAAAACATAAATGCGATATTTGTGGGAAAGAGTATAGTATAAAAAGTAATTTCAATCGCCATACGCGTGTGCATGCTTGTGTAAAAAATCATAAATGTGGTATTTGTTGGAAAACGTTTACCTGGAAGAGTGAACTGAAGGTTCATATGGATGGACATGCTGGTATCAAAAATCATGAATGTGATATATGTGGGAAACTATTTTTGATGAAAAGTACCCTCAACATTCATATTATGGCTATGCATATGCATGCTTGCGCCAAAAAACATAAATGTGAAATTTGCGGGAAAGAATATAGTCTACTAAGTAACATGAAGAGCCATATGTATATTCATACGAGTGTCAAAAATCATGAATGTGATATATGCGGGAGAACGTTTTCTCGGAAGATCGACCTCAAACATCATACAGATAGACATGCTGGCATCAAAAAGCATGAATGTGAAATCTGTGGTAAAGCATTTGCTACGGAGAATAAGGTCACGGCTCATATGGATTCACATGCTGGTATCAAGAATTATAAATGCAATCTGTGTGGGAACGCATTTACTACAAAGAGTTATATCAAGATTCATATGGATCTGCATGCCGGCATTAAAAACCATAAATGTTACATCTGTGGGAAAGCATATACCAGAAAGGGTTACCTCAAACTTCATATGGATTTTCATGCTGGCATCAAAAGTCATAAATGCGATATATGTGGGAAAGCATTTGCTCTATCAGGTAACCTCAAGCATCATATGGATATACATGCTGGCATTAAAAATCACAAATGTTATATATGTGGGAAGGCATTTACTCAGAAAGGTAACCTCAAGCAACATATGGACATGCATGCTGGCATCAAAAATCATTAATGTTGTATATGTGGGAAAGCATTTAATCGGAAGAGCAATCGGAAGCATCATATGGATATACATGGTGACATCAAAAATCATCAATTTGATACAGTAGACAGGGAGGGGGTTCGGAGGTCGAAACTCGTCCAATTTCAAACTTGAAACCTCGTGCCTTTGAAATGTCGATTCTATTTCCAATATTTCTTAGCTCATTTCCAATTCAGTAATTCGTATTATCAGTGCTGCCAGCTAGCGAGAATCGATTGCGCACACTGCACATGATCTCCCATTGGGATTGTTTTTCATCCCTATGTGAAATGTGGATTGTTTGTAATTTCCCGCTGTGCTGTAATATACAGCTGGCCCGTGCTATAGCGTCTGCTGCAAGCCTCTTTGTCTTCTACCTGTCCCTGGTTTCGAGACAATGCCGCTCGATTTATTTTACGTCATACTGGTTCAACACTGATGATGACGTGAAACGGAAGAATTCAGTTATGCATGACTGGCTGTTAACAGACTCCAAAGGGCGCGCTTGATTTGCGCTCATACTAAAACATAACGACCAGAAGATGTGTTGCAGGTTTCAGATATCAAAAGATGAGAAAGGCCTGACACATCTGAAATCGGTGTCATTACGAAACCGATTCCACAGCAGACTCGGACATTGTGAAAGTAGTATACCGTCGTTGGGGTTGCGTATTTATTTGTTGGGCGCAGGTGAATAGCTTATTAAGTATTATTTTGGAAACAACAGTCAATTTCTGCATTTCAAAAAACGTTCTTCCAAAATCTCAAATAAAGTTGGGGGCTGCAAAAACTGACCTCGATGGCCGCGTGTTAGCGACCCCTGTGTTAGTCTCTGTCGATTTTGCGGAAGTTCCACCCCGAGATTAATCTTAAAAATTCCATATGGTATTTAGTGATGATTGAATCTGATACTGTGCCAAATTGTAAGGTGATCACTCGATGATTAGCGTGGTAATTTCGTTTCCGAAGTCACGTATATGATGGCTGATCCGTCTTCTAGCGTAATACAGATTTTTGTCAAAGGTCGGTGTTCGCCTGTACTTATTTTCTTACCAATGTACAAATGGGTCGCGGGTTCGCGTCAACACGACGCTATAGCCTGAGTGGTGACGCGAAAGCGCGGTATGGTAAAGCCGGCTGGGCAGGAATCATAAAAAGATTTATCGACACACCATGAATTCCAAAAACAACACACTTTTCAAATTTATTGTCTAACGAAATGTTTCATTAGCCACAGATCAAATCGTTTGCTTGAAGATTTTATTGTTCGTTCGGCACATGGTGAGAAGAGAAATGTGTTGCGAAGGTATTTTTAAAGCTGAAGGTTCCCCACTATTTACAACCACTTTGCGATGAGCATAGTATGAGCTGAACATAACACTTGGACGTATGGTAGGAAGTCCTAGTTGTTTAAAATGAAATGGCAGTATAAACTCGTACATATCATGATGTGATTTTCATGGTTAGAACAGATATGTCCAAAACTATCATCTTAATATAAATAGCCTTAGTCCGTATTTCCGTTTGCTCGTAAGTGCCAACATATCTTTTTCCTGGTGACACGAGCAAAGATGGTTCATCAAGCGTAATCTGTATCCGAATTGATTACAGCCTATAGCACTGCATGCGACAATAATTCCCGCCATCTTTGAGTATATAGTCGATGTGCGTTCGGTTCGTCATTCTCATAAAGCCTATCTCGGACTGGTCACGATTTTTCTTGTTATGTCTGCACAGCACACACTTGTGAAATATAATCCCCCTCTCTGGTTTCTTAAATGCATTTGCTCTCCTTGTCGCTGCATGTGGAAATGCCTTACCCAGGCGCGTATCCAGAGCGCGAAAAAGGGGGGGTTTGCGTTACGAACTTGGCCATTATGACGTCATCATTACAACTACTCGTCTCCACACCATGACGAATATTTACGATATATTATAGTTTAATAATAAGAAGAGATTTGCGGTGAGTGGGAGATGTACGAATACGATACAGACATTGTCTGAAAATCGCGTTTCTCTACCGGTATGATTGGAAGAAATTCGTAATTGCTCATGTCATGAGCCGGCAAACGCCGCCCGTCTTCAAACGCCTAGTTCCGGCCAGAGATGCGCGATTTTGTTGGGTTTCGGCGATATTATGCGCACGGTCGGTAGTATCGCAGCGGACGAACAAGCGCGGAATAAGGCGGTAGCATAAACGAGGGCGATCGCAATTGCCACAGAGAAGTGTGGTGTGAACAGTGTACGTCGTATACGAGTGTGTGCTTTTCGATGGCTTTACTAGACGTACGGCTGAGCGAGTAGTGCGCGCGAAGGTAATTAGACCGTAAATTGCAAGCACGCAAGTCAGTCAATTAATACAGAGTACACACTGGGATAATAAATTTATCGACAGAGAAACTTGTCAGTCGATATAATTAGGTTAACTTTACTACTAGGCCTACTCAATTCTCCCGTTCAGCTACAACATAGGCCTGTATTTTGGACGACAGCAAGCCACCTAACAATCGGGAACGTGGATTGCTATAGGCTTGTATTTTGAAATGTGAATGTCAATCGTAGGCCATTTCTCGCCAATAATCGCGAAGACAATGTGGATTTGAGAATAGCATTGTCGTACTGGTGCCGCCGTGTCTGCGTCTCGCTAATCAATCAACACGCCGTGCAATTCTTAATTAGGATTTCAAGGCGATCAGGTGCAGCGAATTCGCGGGCGATGTTGATTGCCGATAACTTTGTCTTTGCAATTACGTATCGCGTCGGCCAATTAGATTAGATTTTCCTAAAATGCGTCTCTCGTTTTGGCAAGGCGAGAGAGAAATCGAGGGAAGAAAGTTTAGAACAGTGGTTCTTAACCGTTTTTCCTCCAGCGCCCCATTTCGAAAATTATTGTGCGCTAGCGCCCCCCCCCACCTCCCCGTATTGTAAGGACTGTAATAAAGACAATGGGTAAGAGGGAAGGCCGTAACAGCACTTCGCCACCCCCACCCCTAAAAACATCGTCTTGCGCATCCATAGCGTGATAAACCAAGAAGCCCCCAGAACCATGTAACGTCATTTCGATGGTCAGCAAAGTTTGTGTGGCCCGATCGCCCTAGGCGCCAAAATTTCCTTTGATGCATGAATAAATAGGTGGTAATTGCATATATATGTCACTATAAACTTTTTATCCTCTCAGCCCACGTAATCAGATTTACCAGTAGCGCTGAATGATCTGTTGTCTAGGAAAATGAAGGCCATATAATTAATAATTTAACATATTCGGACGTGCCCGCTGGTACAATTACTTCGTTACATGATTTTATTTTGTTACCTCTTGTCCGCGATATAGTCTAAAGATATTGATACGCATAAACGTAATAAACTAAAGTAAGCACACCATTGGTATTTCTTCACTCGCAAATAATTTTTCTCTGATGGATGTTATTTGTACTGTGGGGCGCAGATTGCGACGACATAATAATTCGGCACGAGCGATTCAAGCACCTATAGAAAATTGGACTATATACATCAAAGTTTACGGTCAACAAAACGCCAATCCTCTTCGGCTAATGTTTTCTCGCTGACTATCTTTTTGGCAAACTTCTCGGAATCCCATATTGGCCAGAGCTTCATATGTCTTCGTGAATCGTGGCGTGGTAATTGCTGACGCCGAAATGCCTATTTCTATTTCTATAATTATGCGTATTTTTTCGTGGGGAAGTCGTCAACGCATGATGTGTAATTTATGTTCATCCGCCGAAATAATTTAGGGCACCCTTTGAGCTCACCGTATCATCATTTATGATACGATGAATAAATATTCTGACTACTTAATTTTGTAGCTCTCAAAAACATGTATATTTAGGTATTCATTTCGTGCACAACGCTTCAAAACATATTTCATGTACAACGGGCTGTCACTCTCAAAAGTGATATATACTGCCTCCTTCGATTTCCACACGCTGTGCGCTGTAGGATATAATACGTGACGGCAGCGTTGTAACGGAAAATTGGCGATCTAAAAGTACGCGCAAATCATTTTACATGGATTTTAATAAACCACATTTATGAAAACATTTGTAGCGAACAAAAAGTTTGGGATTTGACATGTTTTGTAGAATGTTTATTTGCTCTGAATACTAATTGAGGATATGTCCTACTACTACATCATCTACTGCGAAGCCATTTTTCTTCAGCGCCCCCATATCTCCCCCTGAGCCCAGCTCCCCCCATATCGCCCCCTGAGCGTTTCCGCCCCCTTCAAAATCGCCAGCGCCCCTTGGGGGGCGCTGGAGGCAAGGTTAAGAACCACTGGTTTAGAACGTCAGCAACTGCCACAGCTGAAATGTAGCTGAACAAGCGCAGAATTCGTATGGAATTAGCGAAATATAATGACCTATTTTATCCTTTCGACTAATTCGGCGCATGATTCCAATATTTGGTAGGGGCTTTAGTCCCCTTGAATAACATTAAGACGCCATATTCGCCTTCTCATACGTAAAAACGAATATGTTAAACTAATAAATTCGCAAATATTAAAGGCTATATTTTACATCAATTTTTAGGATTTTGAAAAGGGGGGGGGTTCCGACCCCTAAACCCCCCCCCTGGATACGCCACTGGCCTTACCTGTGGGGGTGATGGCGATGACTCCTGTATAGAGATCGGCGTATGCGGGTGATCTTAGACGATCAGAGTATGGCCGACGTTTTGCAGCGTTGTCTTATTTATGAAAACTGCTTGAAAAGCCATTTAACGTCACGATATTAAAGTCACCTTCTCTTCAAGACTCAAATTTTGCATGGTGTTTATTTGTTACATATAAAAACAATTCGATGCGTTATTTAGTTACTTCGAAAATACTTCACATT
The DNA here is from genome assembly GCF_051294905.1 of Botryllus schlosseri. Lineage (NCBI taxonomy): Eukaryota > Metazoa > Chordata > Ascidiacea > Stolidobranchia > Styelidae > Botryllus > Botryllus schlosseri. The sequence continues at coordinate 15,681,105 of NC_137245.1, read as the reverse complement.
GCAATCTGTAGTGTCCTTTCGAGGAAAGCGAAGACCAGCGGTTCTCCAACTCTTTTGAACACACCCGCCTTCTTGATAGTAAACAATTTCGCGTCCCCCTTATCGTCATATCATAAAATATCTAAAAGAGCAACCAAAATGGTAGCAATCCCAGCGGATAGTTTCGTTTAGTTTTATTTCATTGAAAATTATACCTGTTGTGGCTGTTGATCAGAGAATTCTCACATATGAAATTCGGACTATACACATTACACATAGCAATAACTAAGAAGCAGAGTGCAAAAAATGTTCAGTTTACTGCGGCATCGCGCTAGCGTTGGGACCCCGGGAAATCCCGATCCCAGGATCCCGGGATTTGAAGCAAGGCTTACGTGGCGCCATATCTCTTATTTTGGTAATAAAGCAGCGTTACGAACCCGGCTGATTGTCTAAAACAATTCACAATTATGTGAAATTATAACCAACTATGGCATAGCAATGAACTGCACAATCATTTCCGTCGTATTCTACGGATCGTAGCAGTGTAACTCAGTATCGGGGCGTTGCAAAGACGGTGTTGTGGAGGTGAAATACAGGTCGGGATAATAGCGAAGATGTCAGTGCGAAGAAAAAATCACATGTGTGGCAAAACCTTTTGTTTTGAAAGTTTCAGGGTCTAGCACAGCGGTTCCCAATGTGGGCGATATCGCCCCACATAGGGCGATTTTGAAAAACAAGGGGGTTATTTGGGGGTGAAAATGTTAGGATGTTCAGTGAGATATCATTAATCAACACGGCCACAAAAATGCACGTGAACATGACTTATTCTGCATACGACCCCAAAGTTGACTAACAAATGGTTGACTTAACGGCGGAAACGGGTTTTTAGAGCACCACCTCGAAAAATTACCTTTTTATTCACTCAATTCTTTGGCGATCAAAGTTAGGTGAATAAATCCTCCCGTTTACATGTCCTCTTCTTCGAATCCGTAAATATGGGACGATAGGGGATGGGGGCGAAAATTTGTGTCGAGCTTGATAAGGGGGCGATGAGTCGGAAAAGGTTGGGAGCTACTGGTATAGCACTGGACGAGCTAGCACTTGAACAAATTGTTCCAAAGTGAGCGAATTCGTCTAGCCTTCAAGGATGACGGCTACGACTTGCCAAGATGTCACAAACGGGTTCGCGACTTCGTGATCGGGCACAGCAAAAAAATCTTCAATTGTGTGGAAGAAGATGAGCTTATGGCAATGTAACGGAGTTATGGACGTTTTCGATCACGTTGGACAAATCAACTCCTACACGAAACAGGCGGTACTTGAATTTAAACGCTCACTATCCCGGTGGCTTTCTATCGCTGGGTTTCATTCGTATTCACGGGAGCATTTTTTTTTTGCGTCAATATTACAAGGAATAAAAGTTGTTGTGTAGCTTGTATGTGCATATTGCTACTTTGCTAATCCCGGGAAATCCCGGGATTTGAAATTTAATCCCGAAGTCCCAACTGTTATGTTCGTGCATTTACGTTCGGTGTCGTACAACTCTTTCTTTCTATAGGATTAGTAATTACAGCCAATCATTATTTCCTCGTGTGTCATGCTTGTATTTATACCCTGTGTTCTGTTGTGTCGTGGTCTTTCATTTAACTGCACTCTGGATGGTGTCGCTGCCTTAAAGTTATTCTGCTAATATATACTGATTTCTTATTGCAACCTCGTCGTATTGAGTTATTGTTCAAACAAGATCAAGAACATAACAATTGGTGTCAGAAGTGGGATTCGAACCCACGCCTCCATTCGGAGTGCAGTTAAATGAAAGACCACGACACAACAGAACACAGGGTATAAATACAAGCATGACACACGAGGAAATAATGATTGGCTGTAATTACTAATCCTATTGTGTATTTTTCCATTGTCCTTAGCCGCGCTGGATAGTCGCGACGAATAGTACTCTCAATCTCAGCACCACAATACAAATGCCACCCGGGGCACCCACTGACGAAAATGATGAACCCCGTGTGGAAATTACAATTTCTGGGTGCGACTCACGAAAGTTTCTGGATTAGTTTTTTTATCGTCTGCTACGTTACGGCCACACCAATATATCTTTACTATATAGCAGAAAGGAGGTCATTAATCAACAACATACAATACAGTTATGGTTGTAAATTACGTGCCTAAATATTCGTCTTCGCGTGACTTGACAGCAAATACACTGCGATTCTATATCGCATCAAATCGTGTTTTTCAGTTCTTGTGAAAAAGCCCGGTCGTTAAAGGGGGGTCTGGGGAACTTCACCCGCCAGAAGTTTTATTGATCGCCTTATGGGGAGCCAATAAGATCATCATTTTTGAGAAGGGGGGGGGGGTGGCGAAATGCTATATCGGTACTGATTCTAGCTGCAATACACGCTAACATGGTGTGTAAGCGGATGGCTATAGTGGCAGATCCAAATGTTGAGTATAAAATTGCGAAATATAAATTGTTGCCCGTTTCAAGTAGGGCCGGATGAGAATATGATGAGGTAAACATAGACTTCTGCCTACAATCCACTTAATACAGATATTCCGAGCTGCCGTTATACGAGTAACGGAGAATAACGGCTCGGTTATGATTTTTTTATCAGCAGCCGTTGGTTTTTAAGATTGCTTCAATGTAGAAATTGTCATGTTTAATTTGACGAGTAAAAAATTTCAAATCTTTGCCCGGTGCATACGTAGATAGGCCTACCGCTCGCCAATCAGCTATGGTCAAATTGCGTTTACCTAAAAGCATAACAAAACATCAATACATAGTAGGCGTACATAATACGTTACTATTCGAAATTAGGCAGAGTGGTGATTATTATCCTGCTGCGAGGTAGTGGTGTCTGCAGGGTGTTGATAACCTGACAAATGCATACATATCGGGTGCTCTTACAATCACAGTACTACATGTACATCGAATATCTATTTACTATGTGTCGATAATTCGTTACGCAATGAAGAACTAATATTTGTGACGCAATAATTAGCAGAGGCGTTTGACAATCCGTTATTTCTGCTCTCCAAAACCTGTTTAAATCGCACTCTTCATTGCTCACGAATGTTCATGTTCAATTTATGTCATGGGCATTGCACAAATGAAAAGTAATCGTTCTTTCACAAAGAAATCGATTAGATATGTGAAGTAGTCGATTACGATTACGATTACTTCGGATTATTTTCGAATGTAATCGATTGCGATTACGATTACTTGGAAATGCTGTAATCGTCGTAATCGATTACGATTACTAATCGCGATTACCCCATGCCTGCCTACAAGTGTCGCCATGTCTGCTATTTATTCTCTTTCGTCAGTAAAGGTATAGTAGGCTTACCATATTTTGGAAATCCAAAAAGAGGACACCTTTTCAGAAATTTCAGACTTGCAAAACCGGAGAAGAATTCTCAAAAACCGGTGAATTTTTCCCACTTTGTGATCGGTTGACTTAAAAAAAAAAGGTCATATTTTCGCTCAGAGCCAAAATCACCGTTTTTCACTCCGAAATACCCGTCAGAGCGTCACTTCCTTGCTAATTTGCGGCATATCACTCGCAATTTGCTCTAAATTTGACCTAAATTTAAAAAAAAAGAGGACAAAATCTCAAAAAAGAGGACAAAAGGGCGTCCTCCGAGGACACTTTCAAAAAAGTCAAAAAAGAGGACAAATCCTCTTAAAAGAGGACGTATGGTAAGCCTAAGGTATAGTGCAATCCAAGATTCATAGGCGCGTACTGGTGTATAGATCGGAATCGTGAGTGGTGCAAGTCGCCGGAGCGACAGCACCTTAAATTTGGGGAGTTTGAAAAGAGGGCGGTGCGAGCCCACAACCCTGGGAACCCCACTGTCTTGACCTCTCCAAGACATGTTTAGGAAGCCACAAGTATAATTATTAATTACTCTCGCCGTCATGAAAATTTACTAACAAGTTGCTGCAATATTGATAAATTAAGTACAAAATTTAAAAATTTCTCAAAGAGCGATATCTTATACCCAAAAAAAGCCATATATGGCTCGCGAGCCATAGGTTCTCGACCGCTGCTACAGTTTGTCCCCGCATTTAGGAATAGCATCAAGACGAACCTACGATCTCGAACTGACGAAGGTCTCAAATATTGTATGAAGCTTAGCTTCAACAATTATCAACCAGACTACAAAGCCATTGAGCATTGCACCACCAAAAACGCATCTACTGTAAAAAAAGAAAGTAGATTCATACTTTTGCTTTTGTCTACGTCTGTTGGAAATCTAGATGTTGATTGTTTTGAACTTCTAAAGGTATCCATCCTATGGCTCGCAGTGCAATACAATTTAAATATATAACTAGCAATATATATCTATTTAAATCCAGTTTCGCATAGGGCCGATACTCATTGCTCAAATACGGCAACCAGCATGAGTTTTTACAGAGAAAATACGATGCAAACAGCAAATCCCATGTAGTGATTTCGAATTTGCGCTACGATGACGTCACAATTCTTCAATTGTCACGTAGCAGTTGATTGACATGTATGGCTCTTTGGGGAGTTAGAATGGAGAATATAGGGTCAATCTATATGGCTCTTCGGACGAAAAGGTTCCCGACCGCTGTTTTACACCCTTCCAGTAGAATAAGATAAGTCGGTAAGGGCGACGCAGTAAACGTGGTCTCCAACATGTATTAATATTTGGGAATTGCTGCAATCCCTGAATCTTGTCCCGTTCGCTCAATATAGATCCCTTTTCTTCATAAAAGTTTCCTTGACTTACACCTGAGTAAAATTCCTATTGTTTTCTACGTCTACTAGAACAACGACGACAAACGGTATCAAGATTCTTATTTAATAGTTCAAGTTTATTCATAAAATTTCATCATTTCAAATATCACAAGACTGCGATACAATGACAGATAGGAAGGTGCCGAAACCACTTGGAGTAGTCTTTGAGATTAGACAACCTCCTGGATGCGATGTAAATAGGAGGCATGCACACTGAATGAAAGTAAAATAGGATAATATAAAATGATAAGCGACAAAATCAGGCGGCATGTGACGGAAGGAGAGTATTATTTTCGTATATGACATGTTATTAATAACTTTATCTATAGCTGTAGAATATAGAATATATAGGCTAATGTAGGTGTAAGGCCTTCCAAAATTGTCGCGGAAAAAGAAGTGTGTTTCATCAGCGTCGAAGCAATGATGATCTATCTATGAAATATTTTCGATCGTGCAGGTGTAGGAAAGAATTGTAATGACACTGATCACGATCATTCTCAAGTCATCGGCAGTTTTGCTGTTGTGCTCTTTATACTGCCGCAGTGTCTGACTTAATCCACTGGTGTAGATTATATTTATAGGGATCTCTTCCTTTGCGTCTTTAAGTTTCAGCTTGTAACTTGCTTTGTTATCGAAGACCAGATGTAGATAATTAAACTCTCCTGCTTTGTATGACTTCCAATGCCAGGTGAACTTCTTGCAGCACAAACAGCTAGATAAAATTTTGTGACCATCTTCTGGAAAGCTGAAGCTGACTTCGTTGCCCATTTTCTACGATTTTCTGCGATTTCGGAAAATATCATATTGTTATCAGTATACAGTTGCATCAAATTGTATAGAACTAAGAGCCCTGTTTTTCTCTAATATGTTCGCATTGTTCAGACACTTAGCAGGTCAGTTTATAAGTTTTCCGGGGCCGCTTAGAGAAACAATGCAGTCAAGTCTTAATATAAGCCGTTCATTCGATAGTGTGGGACGGATCGACAAATTCTTTGGTCCAACTCCAATCCTGTATTTTGAATTCTCTGATCCGACCCCTAGACCGAATTTTAGATATGACCATGATCCGGTTGAAGAAATCTAGTATTTAAAGTGGCAATCAAACATGGGGTGATAATGGTTAGATTACTGATTAGTCTATTACGACAACTACAGCATTTTCAAGTAATCGTAATCGCAATCGTAATCGTTTGCACTGGGAAAAATCTGACATAATCGTAATCGATTATTTCACATACTTAATCGATATCTTTGTAAAATAACGATTACTTTCTACATGTACATTGTACAATGACTATGACACGAACATAACTTTCGTGAACAATTGAGTGCGTTAAGTATCTGTCTTCCGAAGAGGCTGGATACAAATGAGCAAGTCTGAGCACGATGCAATTATACTACAACTTATATAAGGGGCAGTAGAGCAGGGCTGTCACATGTATACTATTCAGTATATATCACAGGAAAAAATTGATTCCATGACGCGGTTTTAATCCCTTTTTTGAGAATTTTAAAAAAAAACTCAACAAAACATCTATAAACAAAACAGTAATATGTATATATCAGTATGCTATTTGCAATCTGGCAATCAAAATAAGTTTGCACGGTAGGATATTTCCTCTCATACGGCCATTCTATTGATGTTATTCCTGAAGCTTTAGCAATTTTGAATCGAAACTTCCTCGTGATTTTCCTAATTTAAAAAAGTTACAAATTGGTTTGCAAATTTTTAGGTCTCGTGGACCCCCTGAAAAGGCTTTGCGGACCCTCGGTTGAGAACCATATATCTAACCAGTTCAGTATCAAGGTCATCATATTCTACACAAATTGTCTACATGAAAAACGCGGGTTCATAGTTATCCCTTATCAAGGGAAACCCCTGCTCCCCGCGTTGATCTTCATCTATACTATACATTTCAAGCGGTCAAATAACTCATTACAACAATTATGCCGGGATTCCATGTCTTATATAACGGAAAGATACGTTGGATAATGTTCATACAGATACGACACACGACATACGACAATGTTCATACAGATGGATCAAAAACGAGTTTGGAACGCGACACACAGTGTATATCCCAAACGTCGCGTCGATAAGCAAACGTTGTTCTTTGTATTCGTCAAGCTTTATAGCTGAATTAACTGCTATCTTCGATGGACTGAAGTGGGTTTTACAAAACGGCTCAAATGTCAAGAAATATTTAGGTTTATCCCATGGGTTCTCAACCTTTTTTTCTTCGCGAACCCCTTTTGGACCGTCACGGACCCCGTGAAGTAGTAGTTTAAGTTTGGATCAATTATCGTGCAACCGTCACCTGTCTTGTGCAAATATTAACTGTAGGCTAGTGATAAACTGCAACAAAATGACTTTTATTGAAAATAGTATCATATACTATTTATGTAGAGATTGTGTAGACTTTTGCTTTTTCAAAGTGAAATTTGAAACTGCTTTTTTAGAATACGTGGTCGTGTCTTTAGAATCTGCGTCTTCGATTTGAAATGAATGAGTGCCGAAAATCCATTTCATTAACTCGTAACGCTTCCGACGATTTATTTGGGTATGATCGCAACAAATATAGCGCCAACATGGACAAACAGATTTTCTAATGAACATATAACGCCCAGCCTGGTCATTTCTTTTTAGCAGCTCATCTTGAAGTCATTAGAGAATAGGGGTTATGTATGTCACGGGAAAAAATGGATTTTTGCAAACAGTTTGAAGTCACCGTGGTTAACCTTACTGCTCAACCTTTCTTTATTCATTTTTCCACAACACCTCGAAAAAGCAATATGCTTGTAGCAGTAGGCTATTGGCTTAGCAATTAAGACGAGTTTGCCCAGTAGGATATGTTATCATACTTTGATTGCACTAAGGACATTGCCGTTTGAACGCGCACTTGTTTAAGATTCAAATCGCACCACCATCACATTGTAGCGCACGTCATATAACCAAGACCGTCGAACATTTTATCATGAACTGTCCTTCACATGAATTTCATAGAGCGCTCCTTCGCCATGCTTGTATTTATATGGATATTTCTCTTCGCCTCATAGATATACTAACAGAACCAAGCATTTTGAAATACGTTGTAGGTGCTGAGTTGTGACCGATTTATTTGAATTATTGTCATATTATAATTGATTAATGTCGTGGCGCACAAGACCTAACGGTGATAGGCGTCCCTCCTTTTCAGCTTCCTAATAATATTTATAATCACTTATCAAGAGCAGATAGTGGAATATGTTATTCAGCGCGGTACCAAACTGTGCAGGAACTTCAATAGAGGAAATTGCTCCTCTACCTAATCTTTGGCGTGATTACACAATTACACATTGTGTTTATTTTAAATTTTCAAAGTCCACCGGTCTCCAAAAAACTTGTTGTGAAAAAATAAGCGTGTTCTGAAAACCACTGATTTTGATTACATAAAACGGTAGAGCGATGATTCTAAGTTTCTGAAATATATTGTGTCGCCGTCACTAACACTCCATGGAAGATCAATATTATCGCCTCAATAATTATAACACTTCACATCGATTGCCATTCAATTCATCCTTCGATCCTACCACTGCAGAAGCACCTCGACTACCGCGACTAGCCTGTTCCCTGTGCAGATTACAATTATCCTTGCTTCAGTCGAACGATGTATTTAAATAGGCTGCAGTTTGAATGATAAAGTGCTTCACAAGTTGCTTTTTCTGTCTTGGTATTTTCAATCACATCACCCTTTTGTTCTTTCACTTTCGATACCACCATTTGCACTCGGCTTTATCTAGCATCCTTGAGCTGAAACAACGCGTCAATCTTGACATATATTAATAAGAGTAAGTAGTCACCTTTTGGACTCAAGTAGAAGTAGAAGTAGCGTCGTAAATCCATACTCAAGTACAAGTAGAAATAGAGATTTCCAGGTAAATAGGTAGGGATTAGGGATGGTGTGAACTTGAGGTTCACGTTCGCGTTCTATGTGTGAACCTCGGAAATGTAGAGGTTCGCGTTCACAACAGAACCTTGGTAGGTTCTGCACTGTGACCTTTTGGTAAATTGAATTTTCACTCCATCATAAGATCTTTGACTCAAATTTATTGCATTTCAACTGCGGGCCACTTCATGCATGATGCTGGCAGCATAAAAATTCAACGCTAAACGAGCATGCACCATGCACCTCGACAACCTTCAAAGTTTTACTTGCTTTGTTGCAAAAATTTTCTCGGAATAACCAGCTTTCCGTTTGTGAATATTTAGTGACTCTCTGCTGTGAGCTTGACCCGCAATCACCCAACATCATGAGCGATATATACGTAGTCAGCGAATGATGCTTATTCAACCAATCAATGACATTGATATCGTCTTCTGATGTGAAAAATCGAACGGGCGTACGGGGTCAATCTTGACTTCATATCTTTACTGTATCATTAAAACCAAATCCGTGCGATTAAGGTGCTTGCTACTGCTGCATAACTTGGTGTTGTTTGTGGCATCGGTAGCGAGTATAGAAACCCGTTGTACACTCTGCTCAATATCAATGTAGTAATACTCAGTCTCCGAACACATTGTCCGGTCTGGCTAAGACCGTTAAGGCGTAAGCTTATATTCCTTGTTAAGTCCTCGTCGAAATTGTTGGCAAAGTGACGGAATGTATTGATTTTATGCAATTATTATATCCTTTCATTACCGCGGTTGATACATTTAGCGACGTTTAAAACGCCGATATGTACTTCAGCATTGTGGCATTATGTGGACCGAGTATTCGCTAGGTATCGTGTACATTAATATAGGCTATCACTCCATTGGAAGATAGGGTTGGAATTAGCAATATGACGTCACGTGACGTCACGAGGTTCACGTTCGTGTTCACACAGAACCTTTCAAAAAGGTTCGCGTTCACACGAACCTGAACCTTTCAGAGGTTCACGCTTGCGTTCTGTGTGTGAGCCTCAGAAATTTAGAGGTTCGCGTTCACAAACGAACCTTGGTAGGTTCTGCACTGTGAACCTTTTTCATAGGTTACAAATTTCCACGTCATTATAACATCTTTGGTTGAAATTATTCACGTTTAAACTGCCGGCCACTCCGTGCATGACGCCGGCAGCATAAAAATCAACGTTAAACGAGCATGGACATTGGAAGTCTCAAAAATTTTACTTGCTTTGTTGCAAAATTTGCTCTAAATATCCAGTTTTCTGTTTGTGAATGTTCATTGTTCAGGGACTCTGCTGTGAGCTTGACCCGTCATCACACAGCATCAAGATCGAAATACGCTATATGTATAGGTAGTCAGCGAATTATGCTTATTCAACCAATCCATGAAATTCATACGAAGACATCGTTCTCTTATGTAAAAAATATAGCATAGGCGTATGGGGTCCATAATGATTTGATATGTTTATTGAATCATAAACACCAGATCCGTGTGAATGGGGTCCTGCAAAACTCATCAATGGGTAATATCGGTAGCAAGTAGAAACCCGTTTTACACATACACACTGCTCAATATCAATGTAGCAATACTCAGACGCCGAATACATAGTCTGGTCTGGCCAAGACCGTTGAAGCGTGAGCTCATATATATTCCCTTGCAAGTCCTCGTCCAAATTATTGGCAAAGCGAAGGAAGATATTGATTTTATGGGATTATTGCATCATTTGATTGGTCCAGTTGATACATTTGGCCATGGTTAAAAAGTCAGTATGTACTCCATCATTGTGACATAACCGCTGCTAGGACCTATCTATATTATATTCCTCAGACAGACTTATCTGGATGAGATGATGAACCAAGTGACACACGCATACATAGTTACACCATATCTTTTCCCGGACACCTGGTTGATCACTCGGGAGGACTCGTTCAGGTGAAGAATGTGAGAATAGCGAATGCCAAAACAGCGACTGGTCAAGTCATCTGTAATATCGAGTGTCATAATAGAGTGTTATTGAAGTTAGCGAGGCCTAATCAACTATATGTGCATAAAGTCCACAGACGTAAAGACATTCCTCATCTCAATAATAATAGACCTCTGTAATAAAGATACAGATGAACTATTTGTGATACGGAAACTTATCATCAAGACGTCGGCTGCAAACGTCTCTAGAGAACGTCTGCGAATGCTTCAACTCCTCGACACGAAATGCTACACGACGGAAGTTATTTGTTCGAAAGCCATCGGTGATAAATTGATAATAATGCGTCGATTTACGTACGACGCTCACAGTCCTGTCTTGTTAATTCAGCAGCGAGCAGGTGGTGTTATGATATGACGTTCTATGCTATCTTATTTCGAAACCAAGTAACGACAACTAGTGCATCCAACTAGGGTAAACCCGAACCTGAAACTCATTTTCTGTTATTTTTTGCACTTTCAAATACCTGTGCGTTTGCAGTTGCTTTCGGTTAATACATGTCGCTGCATTGTGCTTCGCTTACTTTGGTTAGGTTTCACAACGTGTGACGGTTATCCTCCTAAAGTGAAAGTTGAAGAGATATCACTTCGCAGAAGTCTGTCAAACTCCTGTCAAGCGAAAGGCTAACGCTAGTGAGTATATATGCATGGCCTCGGCCTTACCTCCGCGATAGCCAATATTTGTCGCGTCACGCTTGAACTAGACAGCTGACTTTTTAATTGTCGATCCATCTGATGATAGGTTTCAAAAGAATCAGCTAGCGGTTCTCAGCCGATGTGCAGATTGAACTGCGCAAGAGGTGACGCGAGAAAATGTGGTCAACAAGGTCGACGTACCGCAAAATTTAGGGAATCGGAATTTTGAGTGTGGCATAATCGGTGGATCCATTTCTGCGCTCAAGACACACAAATGTATTGCACAATACAATGTACAGATAGCAGAGACCAAATACGGTCTCTTAATCTGATATCCCCTTCACCTTCAACCTAATGCCAGTTTTCGATCATTCTTAAAAAGCTTGTTCCCTCCTTTCATTTTTTTCCTTGGATTGGTCCCTGACCGAGTACTTCTTTATGCATTTCGTTGTAAAGACAATGTGCGATCAGCGAGGTAGGGGAGGAGAATCTCAGATAAGCTTAAGATGCTACGGAACTTGTTACTGCCAAGAATCAAACCGGGGCTGCCACCGTCATTGGTGGTACGCCAACATACCCACATATAGTAGTACTAGAAAATGCGCTAACGATAAGTGATAACTAGGGCGACTTTTACCTAAAAAAATGGAAGATTTTGACCTAAAAGAAATCAGAATTTTGACATTTTTTGACCATAAAAACTTAATTTTGACCTCATGTATGTAAATTAGGTGTTTTTGCATATAATCTTAGAATTGTACTACTTTTCGTCATTTCGTCTTTACGAAGTAGTTGGGCCTGGACCAACTTTTTAAAAAAAAATTTGTCTGAAAAACTGACAAATTTTTACATGAAAATACTTTATCTTAACGAAATCTGAACATATGAAGAGTTCCAGTAGTTACATCACGCATTATGGTAGAACTAATTAAAATTTGTTGGAGTACAACGAAAGATACATTCCTATTTTCTCGGGTAGAAAGTGTCTGTCCTTACGGCCTTACGGAGTAGCTTGCTAAGAATGGAGAAAGAGCGTTCAACAGCAGCAGTTGTTGGCTGGTAGCACGGAAGTTATACAGTACACTGCGTGTGACACACTGTGTTGCTTCATTCGGAAAACGTTCCTAGCATCACATGTTTACATTATACGCTTCTTGATATAAGAACCAATGCGGGGAAGCGAGTGGCGCAGTTCGTCAAACCCTGTAGTCACGACACCAACGGACGCTGGTTCGAATCCCGGTTCTGACCAACGTCTACGACTACGTGTCGGAGGTTTATCTGGGCTCCTCACGACGACCTCACTACTACGGTAGTGCATTGAAAAGCCCAGACTGAAAGTGAGCCGTGCTATAAGTCGGCAGCAGAGACCACGTTGGGGACGCATGGGAGCGAGAGACAATGATGATGACTGCGAGAGAGAATGAAAAAGACGTTCCCAACAAGACAAAAAAGCAAAAAGACCAAGGAACTTTATGAAATTCATGTCGTGGAGCACAAGGCCTTGTAAGGCGATAAGCTCCACTGTGTCGTTCCGAATAATACAATACAATACTATAAGAACCAATGCCCATTGCGCTCGCAGTCTAGCTTCGGGTATAGGATATTGCGGCACGTTGAGCAAAACACCATGTCAACCCATTTATTTCATTTGATTCACAATGAGCAGACAATAATGGTATATCGATAAATTAGGCTACAGATGTAAAATGTCAATGATAAGTTCACCCACAGTGCAAACATCTACGATACGAATGAAATGCAGGTGGCAAAATTTTTTTTATTTTGTAAACAATGTTGACAATTTTTTGACCTAAGGCTACAATTTTGACAAAATTTTGAGTCGCCCTAGCGATAACTAAACAAAAGGTCACCACTCTGGCTTTTGAGTCGTGATGACGCGAACCCGTGAGTCATCCTTACTCATTTAGGTGTGTTACGCAGTGTAACGTACGCTGCATGTCGGAAAGGATATTATAGTTTCGTTTTTGTACGGCACGTGTTCCACATCGCTGGAGATTTAAGCTACGCTGCTGGAACAATTCCGACATATTAATCGCGTAACGAAAAGAATGTGCATTATTTTATAAGAACTCGGTGCTGATAAATTTCGTAACTGCCACAGGACAATTGGGTTATAATAGGGTTTGAGAAAAATCGCACTGGATGATATGCAACTTTTCAGCCAAGCCCTGCGGATGCACAATCCATTCCGGACAGGCCCGTGATTACGAAGTATGGCTTGAGCAGTTTGTATATTTCCTGTGTGCTTCGCCGGATCGTTTCATAATTTATTATTGATTGTACAATGTACATTGTACATCGATGGCCCTTATACTTTCTACGAATTTTCCCGGACCTCAACGAAGTAAACCTGGATTATGGTTTGTATATTGAAAACATCTTCCAGCGAGGAATACCGGGACTCGGTAGGCAACCATATCGGGATGGATTCTCATCCGTAATATTTGCAGAAAGCTGCCGCCGATTTTGGATGTACGCAGCAAGTTGAGAAGCTTTTTTGATGATGTCACATACTCGCTCCATTTCCATTAAGTCCCACACAAGAAGGTTTGATTGATGCGCCAAACAGGCTCCAGTCAATGTGAAACCAAAATCTTTATTCTCTATTAAAACGTCTCTTGCAGACATGCACAAACCACACATATAGTCAGTTGTAGTTCTATAGTTACGGATTTTGAAAAGTGAGTAGTTCTAGTTCTAATTGCGCGTTTGAAAAACTAGAAAACTATAGTGTCTTTCGTTTGGCGTGAATCGTGATACTGGTGTTTTGTTGCATGCTGTTTGTTTGTCGTATTCATAGTGTTTGGAGACTATACTATGGCAATTGGTCATTTATACCAGGCAGATTGTTATTCCGTAGCTGCCGACATGGCGACATGTAGCACGGCGTTTGAATATCAGACGTTTCTGCTACCAGTACCCTGATATACTATCGCATTATTCGTTCTTCCGTTTATGTCATTTCCTTGTGCAAATTAAAAGCAATCGTTCTGTTGAAGAAATCGATTAGATATGTGAAAGAATCGATTACGACTACTTCGGGTTTTTTTCGAATATGATAGAAAGCGATTAGGATTACTGATAATATTGCGATTACTAATCTCGATTAATCCATGTCCGGGAAAATCTGGACGTATGGAAATCCTGAATAAACCTGAATATCTTCTGCTGACACTCGTCAAAGGACGACTTTAGACCCCAAAACCCTCCTCTGGCTAAAAAGCACTCTTGAACTGATCGTGTTGCTGTTTGCAATTTTCGTTTCAACGTTTTTTAAAGAAAAGTTGGCGTTGCTTCTCTATAGAGCTAGCGGTCGATCAACGCCGATGCGGTTGATTCAGAAAACTATAAAGGAAGCCCATACTTGAAAGAAATATTTAAATTTAAAAATATATGGTGCCTTGAAACCGCGGATGGAATGCAGGGTTTCAGATAATGAACGTAGTTAACTGAAGTCTTTTCGAGCATATCTCGAATACTCACGAGAATGCCCAACAAATCACGAAGATCGAAAGTCACACGACGTTAGTATAGCCTACTTCTTATGCACCCAATGTCCGTTGCCGCTAAAACAGGACGGTGATTGCTACTATGTCCACTGTCCAGCAATGCGCCCCAAGAATCGCATGATTTCAGCAGGTCAAAAATTTCTTAGGTCGTATCCGTCTTCCCTTTAGCAGTAGAAAAGTCACCCGCCGCCTTGAATTTTCTCAAACATCTATTTGAGCAAGAGTCGTCGCTGTTTTCACCGAACGAGGTCATCGCGCTCAACAATTTCTTCACGGCGTAAGCAATGATCAACGCAGTCAAAACCCCCCCGACGAATGTCGCCGCGACGTATACAGGGACCGGTCCGCAACATTGATGACCTTGACATATAATGCAGACAGATCATGAATATGCAGGTAGGATAATGGACTAGACTAGTATAACAAAAAAAGTCGTTTCGCCTTGTATCTTTCCACTGTATCGCAATCTTGGGGTAATTTGAAATTGATGAAAATATTTATAGAGGAATGTATAATGATAGCCTACACCTTGGCTTGGTGTATAGGTAAGGGTATAAGCTATTTTCTGTTCAGTTTCGAAACGATGTTCCGAGATCGCAATACGCAGCACCATTACAATTTCACTGACAGAATCAATCCAAATCGATCACAAATCCAGTCATACTCTACTGAACTTAAAGTGAAAATTAGGGTATTCGATATCAGAATATGTGTAAGAGGATCAGTGTGAAACCGAAACCTTACGCAGGAGCTCCCTGACTCGAACTCGGACTTGATCCGGTGGCGAGGAGAAAATGACTCGACTGTATTTGACTCTAGTCAAAACTATGAACTTTACGTAAAGTTGACTTGTGACTTAGTTACAACCTGTGCGATATCGATGGCGAATAATAAACAACCAGTGTCTGGAATATTTTTGCAGCTACGGGCCAACTCACTCGCAAAAGTTGCAGAAATATAATCGAAGTCTCTAAAAGCTGGAGATGCCGGGCATCGATCCCGGTACCTCGCACATGCTAAGCGCGCGCTCTACCATCTGAGCTACATCCCCGCGACGGTTGCACGTGATATAATACAATAGGAAAACAAACAATACCGTTTAACAATTGAGCTGGACAAAACCGAGTACGCATGAAAGCTTCAAGTCAAGTCGACTATAGCTAATTATAGCACCAGAATAGAATGGATTTTGTGGTAAGTTCAAATATGTACCTTCTATATGACCAAAAAATGTAATGCCAGTTATATATCACATTAAAGAAAATTTGGTATTTTGTCGACCGTGCCTATCCGATCGCACTTTGTGGCAATGCTACGGGTCGATCACGATATCACTGATACGTCATTTCTACTCACTTGCATAAGTTCGTACTACATGTTTCGTATCATGCAATACGAACAATTGAGATTTTAAGACTTCCCCGCAGTTGGAAAAACATTCGAAACTATAATTCTCGTTGATCATAATGGCCAGGAGCGCATGTTTTCAGTACGCAAAAGAATCATTCAAATCATTGGAAACACTGCTCGATTCCGATTCGAGAACACGAATCATTGTGTCCCGCCCTAGTAATTGAAAATCCTTAGAAACTCACCAATGAAGCTGATTATAACAGCTCCGGATCTTTCGCTCGACAAAACGTTTCTCGGACGATTCCCGTTATTGATCGACCCACCCCCACCTCCCCACCCATTCAACGATCCCCCTCCACCACCCGAATATCCACCGCCACCGCCACACCCTCCGTTCGCACTTCCAGAGCCGCCGCCTCCGAAACCCCCGTTGACTTCCACTTTGCGGCCGTTCGCGTGAAACGTGAAGTACCCGCCCACGCCGGGACCTCTGTGGTTATAGCCCACGGACTGAAAAGACCGGGCAGGTCTGGGAGTTCTGCTGCCAATCAACGCCCCGGGAGTGAAAGACGCACGCTCGCCGTCCGTGAAATACCCAGAGCCGCCGCCGCCCGCACTATCCGCTCCGGTCACGATGTCACCCGCGGTACCGCCGCCACCGTCGATCCCACCGTTTCCTATTTGAGCGTATTTAATATTTTAGCATTCAAAACCATAAATGATATCGTTCCATGTTTAAAACAAATTTCAAATCTGATAATGCCTTAAATCTGTTCACAAATCGCACGAAAACTGAAAAGTATCAGAAATTTTATATTCAAATAAACAGCTAAATTAGCGGTCTCATACTCAAATGTGCTTGCGGGCCACTTTTATAGTTTCCGATGACCCCGCAGGCCGCAGCATCGAATAGGGTATGCAATATGTCTTATATCTTATATGCCTTCTTTGACTGAAAGAATTGAGAGAAGATGAAGTATATGAAGTGAGCCGAGCAGATTTAGAGTGAATTTTAACTTTGCAAATCTGAAAAAATATAGTAACACTTAAATATTGTCAAATACTTGAAAATCCAATATGCCGGGTCGCACGAAATGTTTACGCGGGACACGTGTTTGGGAGCCCTGATCTAAATCCACCTTCAAAATAATCGTAAATCCATATCCGATCCGAATCGGGTTAAATCATCAAATCTGTTTTTTTTTTTCAAATCAAAGCCTGTGAGAGCACGGCCGCTATCAGATTATTGAGCCAATACCGATAAAACCGATAACTAGCACCTTCACCGATAATCACGATATAATTATTCAGCCGATATTCAAAAGAGATGGCAGTATTTCCAAAACTTCAGAGCATTTCTTTAAACTGCTGTATGGCCATTGCTATATGCTTGGACATGAAACAACTTGAGAGGCTGTATAGTGTATATCAGTGGTTCTTAACCTTTTTTCCTCCAGCGCCCCCTTTCAAAAATTATCGTGCTCCAGCGCCCCCCAACCTCATATTGTAAGGAATGTTATAAAGACAATGAGTAAGAGGAATGGCCGTAACAGCACTTCGTCAACTCCCCTAAAAACGATTGCCGTGCGCGCGCATAGCGTGATAAACCAAACTTCTGAAGGCTTCGCCCCAAGAACCCCGTAGCGCGATTTCGATGGTCTGCAAAGTTTGTGTGACCTATGGTCGCCGTAGGGACCAAAATTTTCTATAATGCATGAATGAATAGGTGGTAATTACATATATATGTCGCTATAAACTTTTAATCCTCTCGGCCCACGTAATCAGATTTACCAGTAGCGCTGAGTGAGCTGTTGTATTGGAAAATGAAGGGCACGTAATTAATAATTAAACATTCAGGCGTGCCCGTAGGTACAATTAATTCGTTACCAGGGCCGTAACAGCACTTCGCCCCCCCCCCATAACGTTGGTCTTGGGCTCCCATAGGGTGATAAACCGACCCCCCTCCCTCATCACGTTGTTCGCTTTTGCCACGAAATCAACTATAGGCTACTGTTTAGCGAGCCAGTGCGAAGCGCGAAAATTTTCCGATAATTCATGATAAAATTGGTCAATAAGATCGGGAATTGCATATATATTGCTATCAATTTCTTGTCCTCTCTGCTCACGTTACCAGATTTACCGGTAGAGCTGAGTGAGGTACAACGTTCCCTCAGACGGTCTCTGCGCACAGAAAATCTACGTTGCGCACAACAAATCCGAAGTTATGACCTTATTTTAGTCGTTACGCTATGTTGTCCAAGGGTCTGCCCAGTGAGTTGGTGAGTGTGCGCAGACTTGTCAAAACGTAGAGGGAACATTGTGAGGTGTCTTGGAAACTGTAGGGCCCGTAAAACATATTCGGGCGGGCGGACCCGTTGGTATGACTTCGTTGCATGATGTTATTATGTGACCTCTTGTCTGCTATATCAAAAATATAGGGTCGCCCAAGTCGCCCAATCGTACTAAACTGAAAGAAACACACGATTTCAAATTGGTAATTCTTTTCTGGCATATATTTTCCCTGTCAGATGGAATTCGTCTTCTGAGGTTCAGATTGCCAAGACAGGAACATTCGGTGCCAGTCATTTAGGCGCCTATGGACAATTAAACCTATGTCTTTTGCGGGCTATATATAACGAAGTTTTCGGTGTTAATTTGCTCAGAATACTCATTAAGGATATGTCCTATCCCCACATCATCTACTGCGAAGCCATTTTTCTCCAGCGCCCCCCATACCGCCCCCCTGAGCCCAGCGCCCCCCATATCGCCCCCTGAGCGTTTCCGCCCCCCTTCCAAATCGCCAGCGCCCCCTGGGGGGCGCTGGGGGCAAGGTTACGAACCACTGGTGTATATGGACACCAGTAAGCTATATAAAATATTTTTATATTTCCAGTTTGGCAGTCACAGATTCTAACTGCCATGGTGTGACGTCAGCAAAATGCCGATAATTTTTCACTTCTAACGGCCGATACCTATATTTCCTTCACAGTGTGATATCGACTGGATATAATCGGTATGGCTCTAATCATATCTGACCTTTATCACCGCCGATGACAGACGCATTTTTGCCAGATGTATCTAAACTCGCGTCTGCCACGACGTTACCGACATTCCAGTTTACGCCGGACCCACAGCTCGCGCCTCCCGCGACCATGAGTGTATTCACTGTTGTGTTGTCGACCTTTTGCACAACGAATGTACCGCCGGATCCACCTACAGGCTGATCGAGGCGAGTCTCGTCCAGTGAGGTGCCGTGTTGTCCTGTAATATTGTGTGCGAGATTTATCACACTCACGTAGCCGCAGAGGAGATCAAAGTAACTCATGTACAAGTTGAAGTGACAGCCTAAGTTTCTACACAATTACAATTAGAGGTAGCAGTTACCAAGACATGTAAAAACTAGTGGAAGTAATAATGAAGATGTGAAAATACCCAGGTAAGCAGAGTTTCGAATAGTAGATTTGGTCGAGGCGAGGCATACTTTTAGTAGCAGGTCGAAGGTGGCTGCTTTTGAAATCGCAAGATGCTCGCGACTAACGAAAATGACTAATGTCACAACGAATCGGTGCAATTTCTGCAAATACCTTCAGCTACCGTGACACAGTGGCTATTTCAGCCAGTTGTTACTATTCTTCACTTCTGAACTCGATATGAAGCTTATCCCAAAACTATATTCTACTTACAAAACACGAAGTCGAAAATGTATGTAGTTTTGCCTAAAACGGTTACGTAGAATTGGAAGTAGTCTAAACCACTTGAGTGGGCTATATGCAGTGAAAGTGGACAAAATCTGTAGTTCAGTGCCCCGAAAAGGTCGAGTTGACCCGTGATCATCCGTGCGTAACGAGCATTCGTTATCACTTCATCTATGATTAAGTTGAGAGGACACTTGCACGACCGCGGGTCGTGTGTCTTGTCTCGTGACTATACAAACACTGCTATTAGCGGATGGACCTACATCTATGTATAGTCTTACCTACTATGATATCCAGCTTTTCGCCCTTTTTCAACTCGAATTCCCCCGTCAAATGCGCCCCTCTTCCAGGATTTCGCGATTCGTCCACGGTTGCCGAGGGAGCTATAGCTATCGGAAAAAATAGGCGATTGAGTCATCGGTGTTGTTGATACATAGAACATTTCAGAGGGCGTGCGCATTGCACAGTTGCAGGCATTACGATACAGATACCAGATTTAATCCCGGTAAGAACGAATAAAAACAGCAAGGCAAAGGCGACCAAAAGACAAAGAGATCGAGATCGGATACTGTTACATACGGCATTCGGCCGATGCTGCTGCTAAATTTAATTAGAAACCATACTTGGTTGTTTCAGCATTCTCTTATCGGTTCATTATCGACCTTCCCTACCGACACATATGCAGAATTCATTTTCGTCGCTTCCTTTCATGTTATCCTTTTTTAAAGCCAGTGTGCATGCCTGTTATATTTACATGATGTAGGCCAGTGGTTCTCAAACTTTTTAAACCGTGATCCAAATCTGAGTTTTAGTGGCATCTCGTGACCCAAACCTCACACACCAAAACTAATGTATTTTTAATACTATTTATAATATGTTACGTTTTTATGGGCATGTCGGACAGAGAGAGCGCCCAGACTACAATTGTAGGCCACGCAGCTCTATGAAACATGTCTGGCGCTCGCACGCGATTTCAAATTGTGGTGCATTATTTTCCTCTATGGAATCGCATTTGTACTAGAGGTCGACCGATTATCGAGATGGCCGATTATCGAGGCCGATATTTAGAGCTTGCCCGATTATCGATATCGGTCTATGAAGGCCGATATCGCGGCCGATATTTTATATTTAAAAAAAATTAAAAATATTGGAAATTCAATGCCCCGTGTTCTCAATCTCAAGAACCTGACGACGCAAAGGATAATATATGGCAGATTTACTATTGTAGGACGAGTTTAATTTGGTGAGCATGCAGAGAAACTATGCTTCCTGCATTACGATTTACCTTTTCAGAACTGATCTGCAATTCTGTATCATGTTTTGATTTTCGGGTTATCCCAAATTTCAACGAATGTTCACAATTAAGCAATAAGTCTTTTTGATTTCAGTTTTCTCGTTTGTTATTCACTTTTCTGTGGCATGAACAATTGCCATCTTGCCTAGTATATAATATTTTTGGCGAAATTGTTCTCTGCTCCTTCCATATTAATATCGGCCTATGATATCGGTTATCGGCCGTGTGAGTATCGAAATATCGGTATCGGTATCGGCCTGTAAAAATCAATATCGGTCGACCTCTAATTTGTACAACTGTCTACTCATATTGTAAGGACGGGACTATTCGTTACCGACCATTTCGACGACCAAACATATCAATATGGTAGGTTTTGGCCAACCAGCGACGGTCAATTTTGGCCAGGCTTTTATCGCCGTTGATCGTTTTGGCACTGCCTGCACTTTGCCCAGCTGTAGATTGGTCAAAATGTCATGTCTCACTTTCTCATTCTGATAGAAGAGAAACCCTTTGTAGGGATAGGTGCGCGATACCCAAATTCCAGCAAAAATCGCAATTGTTCAACATCGTTATTGTTATTATTATTAATCATCACGAGTTCCACGCACAAAATGTGTTATCTAGGATCGGATTTCCATGCTATAAGGACATAGTTTTGAAATAAATTGTTCGACATTTATCAATGATAATTTGCTTACCCGTTATCAAATATAATCCTGAGATTGGAACAGTCCATTCTTGAATACCGAATTCGACAGTGACATTACTATGCAAATTTGTGTCTTTGTAAGCTTCTTCACATTGATCCTGAGAATACCACATGCATAAGTAGTATATTCCTATGCTATGGTAGATACTACGAGGTTGCACACGATGGAGTCCAAGGACGTACTGTCAAGGGAGGCAGTGCCTCACTTCTCTTCAGGATAAGTATCAGAAAATAGTGAAAACCTTCAACGATTTCTGAAGTTCAGGAATGACTAATTTTGATCATTTAGAGATATGTAATTATGCAAATTTCGTATTTATTGTTCACAAATGGAAGAAAGGAGAGGTGAGGTCGAAATAAGCCAAATCCTCACGCGATTATGCGAACTGTCGACAAAAACTTTTATTTAAACTACTCTGGCCTCTTGAGTAGGAGATTTCAGACCTTTTCTTTTCTACTTCCACTTGAAGTAGGCTACTTTCGACATATCTTGGAAATCGCTACTGCTTACTTATACTTGAAATTGCGAGTAGGAATTTACTTCTACTTCAGCAGCAATGCAGACTACCTTGACCACCTCTGAGTAACTTTATTATTACGTAACCTGTGTATGAAGAGCGCTAATGTGATAAGAAATAGGTCGTCAACTGAATCAGAAAATCTGTTAGGTTTTATATGCGAATCTGGGGAAGCGAGTGGTGCAGTGTGCAAATCGACACCGTCACGACACCAATGGTTGTTGGTTCGAGTCTCGGCTCTACCAAGTTTCTATGTGTCGGAGGTTTATCTGGGCTCCTCATCGCCGACCTCTCTGCGATTGAATTGACTTGAAAAGCCCAGAAAGTACAGTGAGCCGAGCTTGAAAGTCGGCAGCAATGATCGAATGAAGAAAGGCGCATGGAAGAGAGAGAGATTGATTCGTGGAAGCAGGGCCGTAACAGAACTTCGTCAGCCCCCCCCAAAACGTTGGTCTTGGGCCCCCCCATAGGGTGGTAAACCAAACTTTTGGGGGGATTCGCCCCTCAGACCCCCCTTCGTCTGTACGCTGTCTACATTGGGTCTACGTTGTTTCTTCATTGTGTGTCCCTTTCCTGAATCTGCTTTGCCGGCCTAGTCGCGCGAAGCGCGAGAAATTTGTGTCATTCATGACTGAATCGGCCAATATGATCGGTATTGCTTATTATATATTGCTATCAATTTTTATCCTCTCTCTGCTCCCGTAATCTGATTTACCGGTAGAGCTGAGTAAGGTATGCTTGAAAAGGTAGGACCCCTCAATAATAATTGAACAATGAACATCTCCGGGTGTATACCCGTTGGCAGGAACGAAACATCACTTCGTCAGGCTCCCCAAAAAACTTGAGTCTTGGGTTCCCATAGGGTGATAAACCGACCCCTCCCCCAATCACGTTGTTCGCTTTTGCCACGAAATTACAGTTGTATTGTTCAGTTAGCCAGCGCAAAGCGCCATAATTTTTGATAATTCATGATAAAATCGGCCAATAAGATCGGGAATTGCATATATATTGCTATCAATATGTTGTTCTCTCTACTCACGTAATCAGATTTACCGGTAGAGCTGAGTGAGGTGTCTTTGAAACTGTAGAGCCCGTAAATAATAATTATACATCTTCTGACGGGCGGACACGTTGGTATGACTTCGTTACATGATGTTATTTCGTGACCTCCTGTCTGCTATATCAAAAAATATAGAATCGCCCAAACGTACTAAACTAAAAGATCACACGATTTTAAATTGGTATTTCTTCACTGGCATCTAATTTTTCCCCTCGGGATGGTATTTGTCTTGTGAGGTTCAGATTACCAAGACAGGAACATTCGGCGCCAGTCATTTAGGCGCCTATGCACAAATAAACCTATACGTATTTCTTATATAGAACGAAGTTTTCGGTCACCATAAGGGCAGTTCTTTTCGGCCAAGGTTTCTCGCTGCCGATCGTTCTGGCACACTTCTTGGAGTAACGTGTTACATGGCCTAAAACTGTATATGTCGTGGCGCGGTAATGACCAACGCCGATATGCCCATTTCTATAAATCTTGCGTATTTTTCCTTGGGGAAGAGTAGGCCTAGCCTACCCAATAATCATACCATTTGGCAAGTTGAAATCGCGCGCAGCGCGAAAAACATCTGAAAAAGTTGCATAAAGTTTCAAAAAAGTAGGCCTACTCTATAATTTATGCTAATTCACCCAAAAATTTGGGCCCCCTTCGAGCTCGCCCACCCCCAATTGGGGGTTTTGGGGTGCGGCAGTTACGGCCCTGCGTGGAAGAGAGAGTGCAAGATAAAGTCGTCATGAAAAAATGCATTGAACTGTGTAAATTGCAATTGTGCTGTTGAAATTGCCATCGTGCCATTGTCGTGGAGCACAAAGCCTCATAAGCAGCACCGTAACTGCCGCACCCCAAACCCCCCAATTGGGGGGGGGGCCGAGCTCGAAGGGGGCCCAAAATTATTTCGTGAATTAGCATAAATCTTAAAGTATTTTTTGAAAATTTATGCCAATTTTTCAAAATTTTCTCGCGCTGCGCGCGAATTCAAGAAGCCATTTATCTTTATTATTGGGTATTAGGCCATTACCGCGCTACGACCCACCAAGACCTACAAGTCAAGTTTTAGGCCATATAACATGCGACTCCAAGAAGTGTGCCAGAACGATCGGCAGCGAGAAAACCTTGGCCGAAAAGGTCTATGCCTTTATGCTGACCGAAGACTGCGTTCTTTATATAAAATACACATAGGTTTAATTGTACATAGGCGCCTAAATGACTGACGCCGAATGTTCCTGTCTTTGCAATCTGAACCTCACAAGACAAATACCATCCCGCTGGGAAAAAATTTATGCCAGTGAAGAAATACCAATTAGAAATCGTGTGCGTCTCGTAGTTTAGAAGCCTACGTTTGGGCGATTCTATGTTTTGATATAGCAGACTGGAAGTCACGAAAAAACATCATGTAACGAAGTCATACCACCCGCCAGAAGATGTTTAATTATTATTTACGGGCCATCCCGTTTTCAAGACAATTCACTCAGCTCTACCGGTAAATCTAATTACGTGAGTAGAGAGGAAAATAAATTCATAGCATAATATATATGCAATCGCCGATCTGATTGACCGATTTTATCATAAATTATCGAAAATTTTCGCGCCTCGCGCTGGCTCACAATACAGTACAGATTATTTCGTGACAAACGCAAACAACGTGATGAGAGGGGGTCGTTTTATCACCCTATGGGAGCCCAAGACCCACATTTTGGGGGCCTGACGAGGTGCTGTTTCGTTCCTGCCAACGGGTATACGCCTGGAGATGTTTAATTATTAATGGAGTGGTCCTACCTTTTCAAACACACCTCACTCAGCTCTACCGGCAAATCTGATTACGCGAGCAGAGAGAAGATAAAAATTGAAAACAATATAGGCAATTCCCGATCATACTGACCGATTCAATCATGAAGTCTCGAAATTTTTCCGCGCTTCGCGCGCTTAGGCGACAAAAGCTGATTCACTAAACAAAGTCCCAATGAACATGATAAATGGCGGTAAACATTGTACGCCGGAGGGGGGTCTGGGGGGCGAAGCCCCCCAGAAGTTAGGTCTATAACCCTATGGGGGGCCCAAGACCAAAGTTTTGGGGGGGGCCTGACGAAGTGCTGTTACGGCCCTGCTCATAAGGCTATAAGCACCACTGCCGTACATTATCATGCGAATCTGGCTTAAAAGGGAATGTGTCTCTCCAATCATGAACCTCACCGCACGTCACTGATATATTCTATCCCAAATCATGCACTGTAGGCTACTCACGATGTAGGCTATCACGCATGCACCGTGTTCACCGACTATACACCCTAATACGCCCCGAATTATTCGTCCTTTTCAAACTATTCCTAAGAAAATTCAAGTCAATATATCTCTTGATATTGGAATTCACTCCTGGGTTTGAAGGTTTTCGATAAACCGTAGTTCATATCTTCGAAGTATCGGCGGCCTTACGAAATAATACAGTTGGATTACAGTTCAAAGTTGCTTTTACCTGAGTTGGACCAAATCTTCCAACGCTCCCACAGCTACTGAAATCCCATCTTAGTTCCACGGGCGGTTCAGTCACAATTTCTGCTTTAGAATATATCGCAAATATCCAAAGTAACTTCACCACAACCGTGCTGTATGAACCCATATTCGATACTTCATTACTGCCGTCTCGCTTCAAGTATTCGGATAAAAGGCGAGATCACTATATCTCGGCCGCTTGTTCTAACTAGATTAAATATGCCAGAGGCAATGTGATTGTAATTTGTGACATAACGGACTCTCTACTACAGGAAAGAAAGTCGCTTTATGTATCCTATCCACAGCTTCATGATCAGTGCGCTGGTCGGATATCTTTTGGTTCTCATGAAATTCCAATCACATGATTGCGTGGAAAATATGACCCACCACTGGATACGGTCATTTCCGCACCATCATGTATATTGTAATGTTCGTATGCCTTTGCTTTTGGTACGGTTTGCAGTCACAAATTCATTTACATCTTCCACTCTCTCTCCCCGCACGCGTCCTCGTCAGAGTCTGTTGCAGCCGATTTTGTAATCTCGACTTTACTTGATTCATCTGGGCTTTTCGTACGACATCGCATATATGCAGTGAGGTTAGCGAAAGTAGGTAAACTCACCCACAATACTTTCGTATTTCAGAATACACAAACCATCTCCATCTCACCAACTGTCTTCGGTGATGCCGTTTTTAGCATTGAGGGGATTCTATGCTAACAGCAACCTAAGCGTAGCTTGAATATCAAGAATTTCACGATTGTGATCCGCGTCTCTTCAAATCAAGGTGCCACAAATCCTAAACCACGGTTTCTTCTACTGTTAGTTTTATTCACTTTCGTTATGGCTAGTTAGCATAGCTTTGTAGGGTTTGTTGAGTATTACCTACAGGAGGTTAGTAATAGCTGAAAGGTGTTAGAAATTTTGACCCTGCATCCAGATTCGATTAAGCTGTAGTAAAAAGATGACCCATCTTCTCAGTCTGGTCATGAAAGCATTCATTCAGCGAACAAATGCTTCAACGAATATATCTGAGTGAGAATGAAACATACATTAATGAACTGTTCGTTATTTCGGCGGTTTGGATATTATTTTCGTTTTTTAGAGAGTGAGCGGAGGACGTCTTCCTTCACTAGGCCTAACTAAGATAACGCTACATTGTAAATCAGCGACGCTCACTCTTTGACATTTTACTATCTACTTTTCGGATGCAGATGTCATCATGATCCATCAACGTGTTTGCTGAGATAAAAAGGTCATCGCTCTCGCCCCATCCCAATTACCACACTTCTGCGCCGCCGACAACAAGTAAACACTACACGGGGTTCGTACCTAGTTATTACACATTGTGCTGTTAGAGTTTGGGTAGGACTTCGGCCCTAATCTAGTAAATTTTGTGTCAATATCGCCGCCCGATTCGCCCATATAAATATGAGTAATATTGCTGTGCTGAAGCAACATTAGAACATTTATTATAATCTCAACTCAGAAATATTCTTTACTGCTATGAAGCCATCCCATTCGATGATGAAGTAGATAAGTGGAGATAGTAGAAGTTTGACACAGTGCAAAATTGTATTTTTAAATTCACAACCATTTAGTTCAAGTGAATCAAAGATAACCCTACCCATTTTCTGTAAAAAATCATCCACTATAACAAGTAGTGCTCACTGCTCAGTCATGACAAAACGGAAGAAAGAGTTAACAAGTCTCCATTTCTTAGCCCAGTATGTATTTGCAATCCGTCTTTGGCAACAGTCAATGCAGATATTTTGTCCTTAAGCTGCACACTGGACTGTACCAATTCCGTTTTTCTTATATCGTAAAAGTGAACCTTTTTATCATCTCCCGAAGTCGCCATGTAAAATCCGTCGGGGGTTATGCAGAATGGATTCGGCAATTTGTCTGGATGCGTCTTGAATTTCATCACGCATTTACCGCATCTTAGATCCCACGACTTTACACCATCGGTTGGCGCCGTTGTGTAAAATAAGTTGTAGTTTGCAGGTTGCGCCTGTGACGAACCTGTGTTAATTACCAACTCGATGGCCGGTCTGATGTGGACATTATCGATTCTTTGGGCGCAAGTGCCGACGTTCATATCAAACACGCGGACTGACTTGTCGGATCCAGACGCGAGTGTGACGTAAGAATACACATTGTTAGGGGCGGCGAAACGTGTTACCGATTTTGTTTGTGCTAAATGAAACAACTTGACACATTTGTACTTGTTTGTTTCCAGGTAACGCTTCACGTCGTTCTTAGGACTGGAGTCAATGTGGTAAGAATACAATCCGAATGAATTGCCGAACGACAAAATAAAGAATTTGTCCATATAATAAAACTGACCCTGCGATATAGGTTGTGAGAACTTTTCCGTATTTTTCGAAAGAGTTCCATGCTTC
Source organism: Botryllus schlosseri (assembly GCF_051294905.1). NCBI lineage: Eukaryota > Metazoa > Chordata > Ascidiacea > Stolidobranchia > Styelidae > Botryllus > Botryllus schlosseri. Next base: position 15,652,747 of record NC_137245.1, on the reverse strand, counting down.
AAATTCATGTTCAATATCGGTTGACGAAAATTTGACTCACTCCATAATTTTGCTGAGCCATCGCTAGAGCAAGTCAATATATTCGTGGAGTCGTAATTCCAAGACGAGCTATTCACTGAGCCATCATGACCCGTTAGTGTTGCGATATGATTCAGGGATTTTTGTCTGAAAATTACACAGGTTGAATTCATAAGCGCAGCGCTCAGGTACCTATTACACTGTGATAGAGTTGTATGATTGACATTAGATGCTGTATCACTGGATGGCGTTGATGCGGAAACTGCAATCTTTCTACTCCAATCACATGACGTGTCGGTCAAGTTCAAAAGCTCCATATTCCTGAACCCAGATTGTTTCTGCTGTACTTTTGGCGTCTTCGAAAATGACGTCACAGGACTGAACATTTTTCTGTTTTCAGGCTTTTTATTATAACCCGAACTCCTGATTTTGTCATGGAAAGTCACAGAATTTTTCTTGCTTGATTTTCTGTTTTTGCTTGGCGCTTTAGAGGGCGCCAAGGTCTTCTTTAATATGGAATCTTCCACCAGTGCAGTACATGGTATCATTGTTAGTGAAGTGGTGCTATCTTGACCCGATGGCAAGACAATCTTGAAAACTTCGAAAATCTCTTTAAACAAAGGTATTGCGATACATGTAACAGTGCCTAGGTGTTGCATAGAAGAAAATCTGATTGCGGAGATGAAGTCTATGTTGGAAGTTGAAAATGGCAAAACCTCAACTTCTTGAGTTTGAGAATTGATGATTGATATTGCTTGATTCGTAGCACAAATGATGCGACTTTGTTCAGATTCCAAGTCTGAATCCTCCTTTGACGTTCCAACAGCACGCATTGCAACAATTTGACCTTGAATGGCAGATTCACTTGACACAGCAGAATTATATCTGAACATCTCCATATCTAAATCGATGGAGAAAATCTTTCTCCAGTCGGAAGGTCGTGACCCACCAAACACCATCACAGAGTTGTTTGAGCAGCCAATTACAAACCTATTATGATTTTGAATCGTCAAGAACATCACTTCATGCTGGATTATATTGGATTTCCATATTATTGCATCATTTTCTATGCTCCATGCTTCGATACGTGAGCCTGCACTCACTACTAAAAGAGTATCATTGTCCACAAATCCGGTTCTTACATAATTATCACCAAATTTTGACCAGATTTTTGATTTGAGGTCGTGGACGGTGATGTCCTGTTTATTTGTCACACAAATTCTTTCACAACCTGCAGATGACTTCAGGTCGATCGTTTCTATATTGTCTACTGTGCTAACGATTTTCCCACGAATTTCTTCGTTTCTCTCGTGTGATGCCCACAGCATATTTATATCCCACAAAATTATGTAAAATGATCCTGCCGAAACTAAGAACTCATGATCCGTTGAAGAATCAAAACACAACGCAGTGACCGTTGAATGATGTCCTTCCAGTTTTATTAGATCTTGGGGACATTTTGATTGAGTCCTTCCGACAAATATATCCTTTTCAATAGTATAAGCGTAGTTACCATTGTCACTGACAGCAAATTCTTTGGCTCTTTCTTTCACTTGCAATTCGTGAGTTTTCGTTATGCTGGTCATGGCGAATACGAGTGAGATAGATCCTTTAAATGCTATTGTAAATATGATAATAAATGGCGGCGGTATCACGGGCGTATTATATTTCACAACTGAAATACGACCACGAAACTTTTCTGCCTTTTCGCTCCCAACCAGCGTACCAGTCGGCGGCGTTTTTGTCTCCCTGGATACTAAAGAAAATGAGCCATATTATATAATTTATAGTTAACGAAGCGGTTTCAAGCTTGGAAATTTGGTGTCCAAAATATGTAATCCAATATTTGTGTTCTTTAATATGATATTAAAATGATAATCAGCTAGTATATTCATATGGAATTGATTATCATGCCGCCCACCTGGTCCTCCGGCAGGTTGTTGACATCGAAATCTGTCAACCAAAACCACCATGTTCACTCAACCGGGATGACCGTTTGTAGTTTTATTATTCACGGTATGTTTTGTAAATATGAAGGTTGCGATCGCAATTAATCGATATTGTAATTAACCGTGTCTGCCATTATAGTGTACGTACGTACGGTTTTTCTGGTTGATTTAGGCAGGCGTAAGAGTAGATATCTGACGGTATATTCATTCTGATATTACTAATGTCCTTCAACTTCAGAAAATACATTCAGTTAGGCTTTAATCCACCGTAGGTGCTATTCAATATACCTGGGCTTGAGCCATGAACAGGCATAATAAACAGAAGCCTACCGTATCATCAGCAAGAGTCCCACGAGCATCCATTCTCAAAGATGCAAGGAAGCCCAATGCTCAAAAACAAGGTGCACCAGCACCAGTGACCGGTCAGGCTTTAAATAAAAAGAAGCCAATTCTCAAAAAGAACCCACCGAATTTAACTGATGCAAAAAAGTCGTCCGGTGACCAACTGCGTAAAAGAGGTGAATCGCAATCATGTCGGAGATCGTCCACACCTTTGAGTACTCCCAGTAAGTTTGAAAAGAATCCCGAAAAATTACGTAGTGGCGAAAAAGAACTAGATGCCTTATCTGATATCTCGAAAGATTCGGCGCCTTCCAGCGTCTGTTCTTCGGTTTCTAGTGGTCTGATCGAGTTACTTTGCCACTATAATGCAAAGGGCGAAAACGTCAACGTTCCTGAGAAGGAAATAGCACCGTTTGATGATACTTTGAAAAATGAAAATACATTTTCTTTTGTTATACCCACTGACCAGCCAAATTGTGACGGTCGAATTAAAATTTTGATCGGTCTCTTGGCCAAGCTAAAAACGACAGCCAACTCCATACTAAGCAGTGGTGACAGCAGAAACGTCAAGAGATTAGAAAAATTGATTGAAGCAATGTCTATTGAATGCGGCGGACTGGAAAAGGAATTGCCTTCGTTATGGGTACAAAAACGAGAATTTGAAGCCGAAGTTGAGGCTATAGTTTCTCCGTTGAAAGCCGAAAACGCTGCCCTGCAAAGGAAGATTCGGATTTTAAATCAAAATTTATCGGAAAAAGAGAAGCAAAACGAAACCGACCTCAATCTCGAGCTGGAAACCGTGCAGTGCATGAATAAAACTTTGTCGACGCAAGTGAAAAAATTGTCGTCTCTCCTGCAAGACTCGGAGGACAGGAACAAGAAGTTAGAAGAAGACCTGTCAAGTTTGAGAACACAAAACCGAAAGATAACCGAAGACCTCGTTTACAAAAACGTAGAGTTTTCGAAAAGCAGGGAGCTGTTTTCGAACGAAGCCGGATCGATAAAATCCGAAGTCGCCAGCGCCCTGCAAAAGGTCGACGTTTTGAAGGATCAGTTACGAAAAGCGGAGACCCAAAACGAATTGGCGCACGTGTCGTTACAAGAGAAAGACGAGGAAATCGGCCGTCTCAGCGATTTGAACAAAGGACTTCAGAGCAGCGTGTCGCGCTTGTTGGAAGACTTACAGAAGGCCAGGCCGCGTCTCGAGCAGGCTTCGAATCGTAAAGTTTCATCCGCGATTTTGAGAAACATAGATCACCTCCTCAACACTCCGAAAGAGAAATCTCCGGATAACTCTTTTTGGAACGAATCCATCGACTACCGACCCAATCATTTGACACGGTCGTATCCGCTTCCTTCTGGAAAAGAGAACTCCTCGCGTGTTATACCGTTCATGCAGAATCCTGTAAGGGATCTATACAAAAATCGCGTTCCAGATGGTTACGGGGACCCGCTCGAAAGCAGCCGGTTGTCTTCCGTGGAAACTAGTGATTTTCAGTCGTCAGTTATCGAATCGGCGTCGACTGGTATGCGAAATCACGCTGGTTCGATTGATCACAGACAGTGGGACGGGACGTCAGTCTGTTCGTCTTTTGTGTCCGTCACGTCGAAGGACGAAAATGACTTCGCCAACGGGCTGGCTTTGCTAGACGCGAACATACAGAGACTGCAAGAAAGCCTGCACGATATGTCCGAGAAAACGTCTTGAAACAGAGATTTGATTGGTCGGTATCCGGCGGGGATATCTAGTCCTGATATTCTTGGCCTCACTGCTGGCAGTAGCAAAATTAGAAAATATTTACATCATTTTTTGTTCAACTCTCTTGCACAGTTGAGTGAATTCAACACGCCACTCAGGCCATAATCAGCAACATCGTGCTCTGTTTCTTCAGATCTGGGTCAAAGCTTCACACATTACGACTGCTTGGGTTTATGCCAATGTTCTTTCTGCATGCAGACATGGAATATCACATTCCACCATTGAATTCCTAAAACAGATTGTAGGCTTAATTTTGATTGACATCAATCTGCGCATAACGCTAGATGCCATATTAAAGCTATATCTATTAGGTGTCCTCTAAAGTTTGTACTACGTATTCCAATTTTTTCAATAGCTAGTTATTTTTCAAGTGGGCAGTGCCTTTATTTGTTACATAATTTGTTGGAGATATGTCAAAAGTTATATGAGCTATAGATTCGAGACATCGGGCAAATATTATTTTAGTAATAGTAGCTTTTGAATCTTGGTATGTTGAACTGAGGCTATTGTTTGTCACTGCAAACATTGGATGTGAAAGCCTGTTTGGCAAGGAACCTTTATTATATCTGATATCTGATGGAAATACTTTTTATACTTGACACATTATTTCGCTTCCTGAGATTAGAATTTGTGTCAGTGCTTGTAGGCAGGAGTTTGTCATACTGTGCATTAGTAGTAAGTTCTGTTAGATTGTTGATGTATTTTTGTAGTTGATGACAGTGATTGACCATTGACCAATCATTGGTAGCAATGGTGGAATTCAGAGAATTACTGCATGTGATATCTTGTCATTTTGTATTTGTAGGAGCTTTATTTCATGCTAACATATTGTCTCTAATGTCTTACATGCATTTTTAGAAGTTATGTAGTGCTGTAGCTGCACAGTGATATGTATGAACAATATGTGATATACCGTATAGTTTTTCAGCCTGGTTAATTCCAATGTCTTGCTAATGAATATAATGAGGTCTATGTTGTTATACCATGCTAGGAAATTGATTACCGAATTGGTTCATATTCTGCTACCTAGTAGATAACACCCTCATACTCTAGTACTGGCAACTAAGACATTCAATTTTGCATCGTATTATCATAGAACAAACATAGTCAACTAGAATATTGGAGATTAGGTGTGAAATTTTTGTATAGAAACAATTGCCTATTGATGGGCTAGTAAATGGGAGCTCGGAAAATTAAGCATATCTGCTCGACTCATAAACCACCACAATCAATCATCACATTTTTCACGTAATCTTATTCTCTCCGAAAAAGATGCGTCTTTTCTACATCGCTGGCAGTAAATTTCTACGTTTCTAAATTTACATTGCGCTCCATTCACTCCAGACATTACAACATGGTGATTATAATAAAGTGGATGCCTGCATCTTATGTGCATGGTGTCTTTCGCTAGTAACTGCAGTTCTCTAGATAATTGTGCCTTGTGAGCGTATATACTTTTTGGAAACACCATTGCCGATTTCTAACTTAACCAATTTCGGTATCTTCAGCCTGACATTTGTACATCAGACAGGCAATAGCCTACTGTCTTTCATTGCGCATCATCCATTTCAGCGATATATTTTTATGTTTTGTAGACTCTTTAATCAAGCAATGGTAGGCTATTTTACGACCTTTAAATATGTCACAACATGAGGAGCCAAGGAGAAAGCCCGCTTATCAAGTTAACGTCCGTCTGCCGCCTCCCAAGACAAGCTACGGATGGCTCGGCGCATTTATTTACCGTTTGAAAAAGAATCGTGACACTCATTACGCGAGAATTTACGCTGTCGGAGGTCTGGCTGCGATCGTGCTGTCGCTATTTGGGTTTAAAAAGTTCCTAGAAAAGACCACCAGTTTGAAAATCAAGAACGAAAATTACGAACTGGCGAAGCAAGCCGGTGTGCTCACCGAAGAGCAAATCAAAGACCATGAAGTGTATGTGGCGAAAGCTGAAGCCATAGACCCTAATATTGTCAATGCGGACGGGAAGCCCGATCGGGTATTCGTAGGCACGGGGTCGTACAGACCCGAGATTAAAATTAGCGAAAGAACGAACAAGGTGGAAGTGACGATTAAGGCGCCGATATTGGGATACGCGACTCTGAAAACCCCCCTAGACAAAATTGAATTTGATGACGAAGGAAACGTTGTCTGTGACGAAATGGGCTTTCCGAAGTATAAAAAAGTGGAAGGCGGAGGGAATATGTACGCTGGTTTGTCTGAAAGGTTCGCTTCCGCCAAGAAAACGACGCAGTGATTTTAATGCATTGTTGAGGCATTGTCGCGATAAGAAAACTGGAGAGATAATCCTATGCAGGCTCGAGTGTGATGTGATAGATGCCGCCACGATTTTCTCCTTTTTCTTGAAGCTTACTGTATTTGTCGCTTGAACCGGCGAGGTGTACCGAACCACTTTAACGATTGTTTGCGAAGACGTACTGATGTAGCCTACTTACTCAGCAAAACAAGATGAAATGATTAGTGGTGTGAAACTTGTGTCACATTAGCATAAATTATTCGAAGCTTTTCGGTTGAGTCTCATCTGGAAACTTCATCGACGTAATTGTATTTATTGTAAAACAAACAGATAAGAGTAATTCAATGGTTGCGGTAGTATCATGTCATGTTGTGAATATTCAAATTTCATGTTATAATTCTGACAAGGATAGACGGGAAATGTATTCTGTAACTCAGCAGAGATTCTGTATCTAATGCTGGTTGTACCTCTACTTCAACAAGATCATATCAGCAGTATTGGAACTGCGTTGACGCGACCCCTTGAAATTATGCTGTTCATTGCTGCCTTTTAAATACACGGCTGCCAATACTAACTTCAATTTTCAATTATTGTTTTAAAGTGGTAGTTCGTTACTTTATGATCAAATATTGTCGTATTTCATGAAGCCAACAATGGATTATTATTTTTCAATAATCACCTCATGACATGAATCCAAGTCCTAACAGCATTTGGCATTGGGCCTACACCTCTTCTTACTTCGTGCCTCTCAAGCTCTCAGGACTTATTATTTAGCCTAGATTCTGGTCACAGCATATCACAGAATAATGTCTGCTCTATTATACCCTTTATCAACCATCATGATTAGCCTCTAGAAAGATTGGCTCATAACATTATCTTCAGAGTCTGTCTGGAATATGCGTCATGGATGAAGAACTAGAACTGGTTCAGCTTTGTAGCTGTTGCCGGCTATCTGTTTCCACAAAATTGTCGTGAATGATGGTATCAATCATACTTTATGCCCAATGCGTGCGATGCTACATAACTTCTCCGATACCATACCATGATAGAATGGAGAATCATCAAACACTTGCCAGCATTTCATGTACATTTCTGATTCCTCAGCATTTTGTTGATTACATTCTATCTCCAGATGAGCTAGGAAGTTATTGAGAATATGTTATGGAAATATTGTGACTTGCTATCCGAAGTAATGTCGTCTAGTTGATGTCAACTTGAAAATTGTGAATATGGACCAGGAAGTAAGTGGATTCCGTGAGTTTTAGTGATAACTTTTAACGGCCTTCCATGATCATCTGCAGCAGTGCTTTGCGACCCACTCTTAATGCAAGTTTCATTATATGACCCACAATGCGCCATAACCAAACGGATAAAAACAAATTCACAAGAACAGAAACCTTCTATACTGAAGCAATTTACTATCAATGCAAAAGTTGAGCTTGCATATTACATATTATCAGATCAAGCCTAGGCTTGATTGGCTTGATTTTCATAATCGGAAAATTCGCGAAATACCTAAAATTGAGGCCTGCACCTATTTTTGAGCAACTGCCATGTGTAGGATCTTCTGTATTCCAAAACTTTTTTTATTTCTACCTATAAAATTGCTATCGTATGATCTGTATCAAATAAAGGATTGCTTTCGTTCCATAACAACCAAAAGCAGCCCTCTATGACATTTGAGCAGAGAACAGTAACATTTAGAAATGCTTCGTGACCCACAGGTCGGGAAGCTCTTTTCGAGAGTGTGACAAGAAGTGACTTTTCACTCTCTGCGATATTGAAAGACATAGTGACCTATCTTTGAAATTTGGTAGATAAATGCAAACATGTTGTCTCTACTCTCAGCCTTAGTAGCTTTGTGCAAACTTCCTGTTTTTCAAATCCACCCAACCAGTCCCACCAATCACTATGTGCAGTCCTGCGCCTGACACGGTCTTCTTTTACATGAAAAAGTAGCTTCATATCGATATTTTATTCACTGGAAGCGTTTCGATTGACTCTCGTATGTAACGAGCATCAGAATCAAATTCGAAATGCTGGAGATGATTTGTCTGCGTAAAAAATAACAAGGCAAACGGTCCACTTATTTAGGATTTGGACTCAAAGATTTGCCAAGCCCTACATGACCACGGAATACTTGACATCAACGATAATCCGCACCATGGCCCGTCCGATCACAGGAAAGAAATACCGGTGGAATTGGTTTGGCTCCTTTACAAGAAAGTCAACCGCGAGCTGGGCGAGTCCAAAGCTGCGCAAGATAAACAAGTAACGGAAGTGAGTATAGAGTAGTTTTCATTTCATATCAAGGTCCGCTTTGTTGTATTAAAATGAACAGGCGGCCAAAGCAATCAGCGGTGACATTCAATTACAAGTGGAAGTAGCGAGTTCTGAGGCATGTCAAAACAACTTCAAATTGAAGCAGGAAATGATGGTCTCTTGGTGGTTAATCCGTTAGTCTTTACTTTAGAAATTGCATGGTGCATCTTCACGACCGTTGCAAAATGACTAATGACGCTGGAAACGCTCAATTTTCATAAATAAATTGAGTTACTGTGATACCTCCCCAATCTATATGAAAATTTCAATCATAATTAGGGTGCAAACATTCCACAATACTATCTTTTTTACAGACATGAAAGTGTGAAATTAATTGTGCCTTGAAACTTTTATGAAGTGGAAGTAGTTAAAAGACATAATTACTTGAGTAAGTAGTTCAAGTTAGCAAAATTAAATTAAGTGCTCCGAAAAAGTAGAAGTACTTCGTCTTTACTAACCTTTACTGATAGCTGTATGTATAAGTCATTTTGTGTTTGATGCAAATTGTCGCGGGTAGCTCGCAAGTCAATCTTCGGGACGTATCTTATCATTCTACTTCTAAAAACTGCTTTAAATCTATCCTGGAACTTGGAGTTAGGCAACGGAACTGTTGCGATTTAGTCCCACATAGTGTAAAGGGGAAAATTGCTTCCGAGGTTCCTAGAACATATTCGAATCATAGTTGTTCCAGATATGTTACCTTGAATTGGTATAAGGTTTTATTTTGACATATAGTAAGTCGCGATTTGGATTATTACTGCGTGTAACTCTGATACATTTTTCAGCATCAGAGTTACGTCGAAAAAGTGCGACAGTTGAGCAAAGAGCGGGATCAACTGACCTCGGAATTTGAGGCCGAGAATGACACTTTACGACGGCAGCTGGAAGGATTTAAACTGAGAGATGGTCGGTTCTTCTATTGTAGGGTTACCATATTTCTGCAACCTAAATTCCGGACACTCTTTAGCGCCCACTAGTGGATTTAAGAATTAGTTATGACGTCACACTAGCAAAGCTTTGCTCACCATCCGGTTCAGGAGTATGTGGCTGTGTGTTGTGTAACCGGGACCGAAGGCACATGGTTGCAGCCCCTTCCTGCCCAAATAAACAATGGTTTTGAGCCCACACTATAGGGCAATTGATTCAACTTCTGGGGGTGAGGTGCTTCCTGTATGAATCTGGTTTCAATATGCATCTGGTCGTTAAATTATTTGAATGAATTCTGTCAATAATATTGGTTGTTGCATACTATATAGATACTACTCTCCGCCCTCATGATCAGAGTTAGCGGCGGAGCTGGTGGAGGATGATGAGTTCGAAAATACGGGGAGCGTAATTGCACATCGTTAAGTCATGTTCATGTCCTACCGATAAGATTATTTATCAGCCTTATGCCTGTGCGCACCACGAAGCTTTATAAACACCCCACATCCAGTGGTTTCCAACCTTTTAAGGTCGCGACTCCATCTCCAATTTGAAAATGTTCCGAGGCCCAGATCAAAATTTGACGAGCTGATTACTGAAAGAATTCAGCACCTTCGCCCAGACTTACTCACGGGCTATTTTGGAAGCTGATTACGTTCAACATATTCGCAAACCCCAGAATAAAGGCAAACGACCCCCAGTTTGGAACCTCTATCTTTGAATAAAGCATTTAAACGGCCTTAACGATCTCTCGGAATATACCGGTCTCATATAATCGCGATTACAATTAGGCTTTTTCCAGTAAATGAAGGTTGTTTTTATTTATATTTTATTGCAGTTTTTGCGAGGGTGGTAGTCGGTAGAAGTCAGTGTTCCCTCTAAGCTGCGCACGTGCGCAAACGCGCAGTGCTGACACGGTCTCTGCGCACAGAAAATCTAAGTTGCGCACAAAAAATCCGAAGTGATGACCTTTTTTTTAGTCGTTACGCACTGTTTTTCAAGGGTCTGCGCAGTGGGCAGGTAAGTGTGCGCAGACTCGTCAAAAATTAGAGGGAACATTGGGTAGTCTCCATATGAAAATCAATAAATGTGATGGTAAATCGCGCGCAGTGCGAAGAAAAATATCATGCATCAGCATAAATATTCACAAAAAATATTGTTTTTATGCTGATTAACGAAAAGTCTTCAAAATTCCGGACATTTGGCGTATTTTAGAAATTCCTCCCGGACGCTAGTTTGAACAGTGAAATTCCGGACATGTCCGGGAAATTCCGGACGTATGGCAACCCTATTCTATTGCATTTTCAATTGAAATCATTCATCCAACTTGACGTGTTTTGTTACTTGGAAAGTAGTTAATGATAGATTCATGTTATTTTTATGAGATGAATTCATGTGATCACCTGGTAGTACGACAGCCCATACATTGACACCTTTCAAACATTTAACATGAGACACAGAGATGTATCGGAATAATTTTATATTAATGGTAAACTTAATGTCAATTTAAGCTGTTCTCTGCGGCGTTAGGCCTACCTGGCTCATCTTAGAAAGTGATGCCTGAATTTTGCTGATCCGAGCTTCCGCCGTTTGTAAACTCTGTTGGAATCTAGCGTTGTGGCTTTTGTTTCAGTCGAGGAAGAGAAGCACATCAACAACTTGTTTCACAAAGCAATGATGCCGGAATATGTCAGCAAATCACGGGCTGAACAGGTGAGATATCTTGCCTGAATTAGATTGATTCTATCGTAGGCCCAGATTCTACCTATTTCATGTATTTATAGTAAATTCCAGATAATTTGCTGAAGTTGGATTGTAGCTGTGTACTGTGCAGTGTACAAGTAAATTGTGAACTTATGAATCACGGGTTTTTCTCATTCTTTTCTTATCTTTTAAATCAGTGGTTCTCAACCTTTTTTTAGACACGCTCCCCTTTATAAAAGTGAAAAATTTCGTGCCCCCCTTATCTTCATATCACAAAATCCAACGGTGATGCTAGCAACCCCAACAGATTGTTTGATGGCATGGAAGGTTATGACTGTTGATGAGAGAATTCAAAAATATGAAAATCGTTCAACATATAGAGAAACACGCGTGAATTGAAATTTCAGCTGCCGCTTCTTCGCCCCCTTCAGATGCTTTCACGCCCCCCCCCCCAGAGGGGAAGCGCCCCCCAGGTTTGAGAAACACTGTTTTAAATGGTCAAGGTTAGGTGTTGAAATTATCTTGGCCACCTGTTTACATTTGGGATATAAAGATAATTGAAGTGATTTTATGCATGTAGAAAGCTGATTTTGAAATTTTCAAGGTATGCAATGCAATATAATATAGGTATATAAGTGTTTCTGGCGTAACACTAGAGTTCAAAGTGGTACAGTCATTTAGATGTGTTTCTGACGTATTGCTGGAATTGAAATGTTTAAGGTTGAACTGCTGATGGAAACCCGTTTGCGACTTCTGGAAAAGCTGGCGGTAACGGAGAAGGTGAAGACGAAGCATAGCGACCTTGAGAAGCAATTGCATGTGAGATAATTTGCACGACTCTGTAGCTGTCATCTCGTAGCGCTTCTGCCATGAATAAAGTCTATTAGTACCTGATTTATGCCAAGAAAACGATGCTCACTTTACAGGAATCCCATGAAGTTGTCAATATTGTTTGGGTATCTGTGCAGGGCTGTGGAGTCGGTAAATTTTACCACCGACTCCGGCTCCGACTCCGACTCCACACATTTTCAATATATCGACTCCGACTCCGACTCCTGAGTCTTTAAACGTACCGACTCCGACTCCTGGGTCTTTAAACGTACCGACTCCGACTCCGACTCCCGACTCCGACTCCAGTATTATTACCAATTTACTTCGAAAATTATATGCCATATTGTCGGTTGAATGATTATCATACAGCCATTAAACATGGTCAAACATATGATTACTGGTGGCATGCTAAATTGTTTCATTGTGGCACAGCTCGAATTATCCACTATGCAATTAACATGAAAGAAAGATTTGCTAAATACACTTCCTTTTTCAAGTTTTTATAACATGGACTCTCTAATATCCTGAAATGTAAGAATCATCCAAAAATGGCAGATATCCAATCCTGTATAGTAAATGTAGATAAAAAAATCCAAGTGTAGCTCTTGGGTATGAGTCAGCAACTAATAAAGAGATTGAACTTACTAATTTTGTCATTGCACACTATCCTGATTACAAGTACACACACTCTTACTACTAATTAGCATTGGTCATAAATGGAATTTAGTTAAGTAGTCAAGACCATACCCTATGTCTAGTCTACATGTACTTAATCAAGTATTCAAGGATTGGGACTTGCAGTCTTTCTTAATGATTTGTTCGACCCAAACAGCTAAGATACACTACAAATATTTTTAATTTTGTCAAGTGGGAAGCATCGTTTGGTCATATTTACATCATTTTTACAATTTTACAAAACCAGCCGATGCATTTGCTCCGTCACAATATCATGGTATAATTCCAAAAATTGCATCAATTTTGACTGCATCGCGAAAACTCATCTTGCGATTTTCTTCCCCTCTGTAACTGAGTTGTAATTTGCAAGTAGGCCTAATGTCTAATTTTATCTAAATCATGGGTGGGCAACTTTTTCGGCGAAAGGGACATCTGAGATTTATGAACCTTTGCGCGGGCAACTGGAATGTTGATAACCTTTTTTTGTCGTCGATAGGAGCCAACCGAATTAGGTTATATTGCAAACAGGACTTATATTAATACGCTCTAAATTGATTACAATATGTCATGCAACAGTGCAGTGCGCAACCAGGCCATGGTCGCGCGAAGCGCAAAATTTTTTTGCAAGATAACGACTGAATTAGGCTATATCAATAAATATGTCGCTAACATACATTGGGGGTCGCATCTGTATACTACTGGGCTCATTTGGCAAGGACAGGATTATTCGACATTTAGACATAGCGAAATAGACGGTATCAGTGAACATGTCTATATCATTTTGTGCAAATGTTTTGTCGACGATCTCGCTGCGAGTGCACAAGCGAAGCCGCATGCTGGACGACACGTTATCTCCTAATTGAGAATAGTTGGACTCAATTCTGTGAATATTATGTATTTATTATTTTCAGAAGGGGGCTCAAATACTGAATGCAAGAAATCTAGTGACAATGAATCATGCGAAGTACCGGAAAAAATTTCAAGTCAAATAAATCATCTATGAAATATTCTACTTTATGGTCGTATACGAAGATCTGGGATAAATGATGCTGGCCCCTTTATACGGCAATGCGTCAGAACTGTTGTTTTAGTCATCATCAACTTTCGCGGTCATGCCAATCAAATTTTGGTTGGCCTTGCAATTGTACCTGATGTCATAAATAATTTCGAGAATTACCTCGCAGGCCACACCTAACCTTCTCCTGTGCCAAATTTGGCCTGCGTGCCACGGGCTGGCCGCACCTGATCTGTAAGGTTAATAATAACAATGATTGGTGGTACATGAAAATTATATTGAAAATTTTTTGAAAGCAAATGTTTTCATGATAGAGAAGTTGGAGTCGGAGTCGGAGTCGAAGTCATAGTCATTCTCACAAACTCCGACTCCGACTCCAGTCAGTATTTTCCCACCGACTCCGACTCCAGCTATTATAAATTTCACGACTCCGACTCCGACTCCATCAAGCGAAAATTACCCCGACTCCGACTCCGACCGACTCCGACTCCACAGCCCTGTCTGTGTCAGATTGGCTCAGGGCTGTATACTGATATGAAACGTACTCAATACACACTGTAAATTGAAATTTATTTGCCGTTTCAAATTTTGATCAGATCCACTTTGCGAATAATGAAATATATTTGCTTTCACTAAGAGAGAAGAAGAGCCACATTTTCTAGAATATGCAAAATTAGTGCACAGCCGTCATATCTTTGGACAATCGCGTACCGGTAAGCTTGTTCCGACTTTGACACGCAGCCGTTGGACTCTTACCCATAATTAAGGTAAAAACCCCACTGCAGGAAGATTTTCAGCCATTAATGAGCTAACATTTGATCAGTTTGTCAAAACAAGTCGTGTTTAGCCTAGGCTGCGTAATATTGTTAGATAAATCCTGGTTGGATTCCAGCTTCTTGGAAGTGGCCTGGATTTTAATGACACCAAAACCCGTAGTTCGCACATATCTATTCCTCCGTGCAATGGCCTGTTCAATGTTTTACTTTGACAGCCAGATTCTGGCACCTTTTCGCCATTTCCAGTGAAAGTGTACTGTTTGATAGATGTAGCGTGTGTTTTTATACGCCTTTCGTGCATTTGACGTGATTACTCCGTAGCCCTAGTGTAATTCATTACCCGTATATCGTTTGATCTTTTTAGCTTTTCATCCAAACACTGTGTTTGCTAATCAAGATCCGGAGGAGGTAGACACGTAGAACAGTAAGCATTGCATGTTGCGTCTTCCTACCTATGTTTGACTTCTATTACTTGCACACTTTGACGTAGTGTTTTTTTGCAAATCTTTTCACACTATTGTACAAATTTACAGCTGTAGATCTTTTTCATCAAATCAGGCCGTATTATTTCATCATTTCATTGGTGAGGCATATTTTCTATGGGATTAATCATCTTCCATAAATCCCCTTCGTACGTTGCAATATTCTGAGGTGGCCAGTGACAAAGTTAAATTGCGTGATCACTCAACCTATTCAAGTGGCTCTGTCTTGGAACTAACCCTGCAGCTATTCTCAAGTCCGCAACATTTGCTTGGAAGTTTTACAGGCCCATAAGGTCAAAAAGAGAGAGAGAACCACTGCTCTACAAGATGGATACTTTTCGATCATTATTAGCGCACCAATCAAAGTAATAAGTAGGGCAAGTTTTTGTGGCAGTCAAATCTGTGGAAAGTTGCACTTATTTTTCACAAAAGTTGCAGTACAAAGTTGCATTTATGGACTAGTTCCTTGAAATTATTAGGGTGTGACATACTCTGTGTCAAAACTCAATATTAGCGACTTCAATAAAATCAGTAGCCTGCGAAAAATAGACCCGTGAAAATACAATTTTCGGCGGTCTATCCTGAATGTATGTCAAATCAGAAATAACCTCAAATTTAAACGACAGTGAAATAATAAAGTGATCTATTTAGATATAGTGCCAAAGATTCACAGTAAAAAGTTTGTTGCATGAAAAATCGAATTGCAAAAATGTGCTTGAAAAATCGAAAATAGTTGCAAAAAGTTGCATGAAAAAATCAGGAAAAGTTGCAAAAATGTCCAATATAAGATTCCTCCAAACAGCTTCAAACATCATACTACATAACTCCTGAGTATTTTAGAAGCTGCCGGAATTTGAAAAAAAAGTTGCAAAATCTTGCCCTAGTAATAGTAACCAACTCAAAAGACGGTAAATTTAAAGGCTTCCAGTAATTTTCAAGTAATCTGTCTCACTGTCTGGTATGTTTGTGGCCGCAGCAGTGTAATTTTAGTCTGGCACCTGTAAGAATCCCTAAGAATTGTAATCTCCCCGAGCGGTTGCCTCACAAGCTCACACGTTAATTAAGATGGGTTAGCGAGACTGTTGCTAGAAATATTTGTTAAATGCCACGGATAGGCTTGAATTGATCAGCTTGATCGAACACACCACTTTCAGAAATGCTGTTTCTTAGCAACAAATACCATAATAATAACACGTCTTTACGACTGACTGCACGCATGCATTCCAACATAGTAGAATAAAGATAGCGGGTGGCTATCCCTCATTTTTAGTTTTGTGTTGCCAACGCGATGCTGCGTTCTTGAATATCTGGTGTTGCTTAATTGTAGTTGGAATAGCTTTTTAGTGCATGCATTTGGGATATTGATAGCTGTACTATGGATGGATGTCAATATTCTGGTGTCTACAGCATTGGGAATCCGTTTCGTTGCGAAGTAAGCTAGATTTGTGTGTGCCAACTGTAGAGAATATGGGCTTCGGTTTTGAGTTGTAATTCCAGCCATCTTTTTTTTTTTCGTGCTAGGAATTACGAAGCGAAGACAGCGACCTCAGGAATAAAATGGAGTTGGCGATGTCCGAGATGGGCGGCATGGCGGACAGTTTGACGAGGGCTATGCAAGAACGGGACCGGTTGAAGCGTGAAGTGAGTTTGCTATTTGATTGTATAATCTGACGATTAGTTTTTTGCAATGGCTGATAACAGGCCTATTGTCGCTGATATCAGCTAGTATTCTTTGTTGATAAATATTGGTTATGAGGAATGTTACTTGGCCCTTACGCAGTGCAGACTTGTGGTTAACAATATTTTGTCAATTATTGAAGTAAATGAAGGCTTCTAGCCAACTTGTCTGTTATAATCTGTTCCATTCTGTCTGATAGCCTGTCATGGCCTGGGCCCATTCATTTTATAATCAACTACAACAGAATTTTATCCCGTGGCTGAATTATATGTGTCAAGTAAGCATCTCAAAGGGCGGAATGAACCAAACTCAATCTGGGATTAGTTGCAATTATACTGTGTGCTTTGATCTCGGATTAGAGTTAATCAGGGTTCTTGGACTCCGTACCCCCCACGAGTTTCAACAGTATGCATTTGTCTTCAGGTCACCGAACTCAACAAGACTCTGTCTCAAGTGAGAGGCCTTCCTACTCAGAATGTTAACGACATGGCGGCAAAGACTCAAATTATGGCGTTGGAGGTAACGGTCTGAAATTGCGTATTGGCAATTTTGCTTTGGACATAGATCTTCGATCGATGTTTGCGCTTTGAAATGTGGGCAGGTCTGTGGTAACCGATCAATTTTAATACTTTTCATCAGGGTTGTAATGATTTGAGTCAAGGTTTTCTGATGACTCGACTTGACACGAGGCATTTTCATAAAATACGGAAATGACTCGACTCAAGTCAATCTGTTTATTGACTCGACTTGGACTCGAGACTCAGACGGCCAAGGCCGACATTACAAGTGATTTCGAATAATGGTAAAGTAGCCAAACTATCGGGAATTCGTCTATTGGTACTGGTACTTGAAACTGCGACCAGATATTGCTAAAAGTGATGAAAATTAGTATATTATAAATGCGAACCATTCGATATCACCAAACAGCGCTATAAAAGGTGGGCTTAATAAGACTTTAACTGGAAACTGATCAATCAACACAATGACTTGGACTCGGACTCGACTCTCTGCTCGCTGGACTCGGACTTGACTCGGTGGTGAATTGAAAATGACTCGACGTGACTCGAGTCAAAACTATAAAAGTGAGATTGACTTGTGACTTGGTTACAACCCTGCTTTTCACTGTATCCAAGATTAAATTTCAAGCCTTGAACCTTCTTCGATGTCCAGCAAATAGCAAGATTTGAGATAGAATCGCTACGACACCAAGGAAAATTTCTGAAACTGTAACTAGTATGATTCGTGGCGTCACTTTCACGTTGGGGGGTCACTATTTCTATTTTGTCAACATCGAGCCCTTGAAATACTGTGGCGGTCCTGCCCATGTGCACTAGTGCTGATCAAAAACGCGTTTATTGCTCTAATTCTAATCTAATTTGGAAAGTCTGGTCGCGACGACACATCGATTGTATTTATTAGCTATATTGCCGCTCAAATAACGGCGCCATCATTATTCTCAGAACTCTGTCAATTACTACGCTGGACAAATCGAACGACTCACGACGGAGCTGGACAAGTCCAAGACGCAAGGCAGAATCAGGGAGGCAGAGTTGCTGGCAGAACTAAAAGGTACAACATCAGCCCCCGGGCATCCACATACTGGTTGGGTCCTGGACATTGCTACTACATTGCTACTCAACAATAAGTGGAAGTAATGCTGTAAATTTCTACCAAGTTGAACTAGAAGTAGCAATTTTCGAGACAGTGACGTATTAGATGTATAGTTAGATGTGTAATATGGTAGGCGTTTGTTTTTATGACTGAACGAATGTGTGGGGCTGCGAGAAGACTTGCAGATAAGTGCAAGTGTTCTCCAGGTTAGTAAAAGTTAAAAACCACCGAGTTAATCAGAGAAATGTCTAACTTTGTAATTTCAAGATGCACCTTTGCGACAACGCAAAATGATTGGTGACACTACAAATAGAGTTATTATTCTCTTACCGTGACACGTGGCTATTTTAAGCTCAGTTCTTTTGATAATTATACTCATGTAGAAGTGGAAGTAACCTGAAAACCTATCCACACGAGTAGGCAGAAGCTACTTGAGTATCCCGTGATAGTAGGCTTATTTGTTATGTACCGCCTCTGATTATGGGCTTGACTCTTCACTCAGTCAAGCGAGCGATGGTAGAAATTTGAATTATTCTTAACAGAGTACAAAGAAATGAACGGTGCCAAAGGTGCTGCGGAAAACGGTAACTATGGTTGTCTAGACACGTGATTTTGCTTTGATAAACATTAAGAATCCTGCCGATTGATTATTATATTGTAAACAACGACAAGACACTAGGCACGGGCTACCGTATTGTGATGGCAAAATCCCGGAAAACTTGCTGATGCTATTAGGTTAGGAGTGTTTTTTCACTCGAATATAAGCACTGATTTGCGAAAGATGCTGAGTACGCGTGAAGTAGAAGTAGCATATGAAACCTTGAGTGTGTTTATGAGGAAATCATTTGCGAAAGATTAACTTCAAAGTATATCGAATCAGACGTGAAACTGGTCTTGAAAACGAAGCCACTCCAGCTTGAGCACAAACGCTTGAGAACTTCTGCAGAGTAAGCCTATGAGCACTGGAGAATCGCAAATGCATGATCTGGCTGGTGCCAGGCCTGGCATGGCAGGGGAACAAAAAAGATCTTACGTAACTGATATCGACCATATGAGCCACTGAAGGACCATAAATGCTTTTGAATTTACACCATGTTGATCCGATGCGGGACCTAGCTTCATATCGAATGCCTGCCAACCCAGTTGCAACAAAACGTAGTTACTCCGGTTATATCGCTAATCCGTTTTATAGCAATGACAACACTCCTGGAGAAACGATAATCCCATTCACACGATTACAGATTGTTTAGTTTACATATGATGGTAGGATGTAATAGATGAACTACCGTCAAATTTAAAGCAGCCAGTTATTGACGGGATTTGCAAATGTTAACGACCTTTAACGTTACATGAAAAAGCGGTGACTTGTACAGAAACCTAGGACAGGATGTAAGTTTGAGAATGCCACACTGTCAAGCATAAATCCGGGTCATGTCCTTGCATGACCAGTGACCACCCTAAGCTAGGCCAAATCTGTTTGATTAAAAAGTTTACTGCTCACCACAAATCTTATAATGTGCACACAGCATCGTGTTTATGGAAGGCTAATCGTGAACGAGGGATTTTTGTGAATTAGTATTAGACTAGCGATCATGTCGAGGTGTTGACCGACCGGTCTTGAGTGATATTAATGTTTGCTCAAGCAAACATTGGAGCACAAGAGAACTCTTGAGAGTACTTGACACGAATAAACTTCTACCTTTCAGTGTCGGTTAGGCCAGGATTGCTAGCACAGTAGAGAGCGGTGCGCTGCAAAATTATGACCTAGCCTCAGGGTATTTCGTGTTTGGGACTTTTCTTTTTGACAGCTCCACCCCAGGCAATCGTGATGTCGGAAAGGTACCTGTCGCCCGAAACTCAGCAGCAGCTGCAAGCCAAATCCAAGATGCTTATCACCGAAATGGAGTGAGAATTTTTGCATATATATTCAGTTGCAATGCGTTGGGCTGTGTCACCCAGTTCTTACCCCAATTTTACCCCAAAATAATGTCTATTCAAGGTTTGAGAAGCAATTAGTTTTGCCTTCAATACTGTTGAGTAGAGATGGTAGTAGTCTAAAAACAAGACTACTTGATTTAGTGGTGATAGTGGGAAAACCTACATGAGTGTTCCGAAAAGTAGAAATGCTTTGTCACGTACTAAGCGGCCCCTGGCTACTGATGAGAGTCTGCACAAATGCTGTACAAGCTCCCCGATGCGCCAGGCAGATGTTTTGTTATTAACAAAATCGCGATCCATGTTTTCAGGGCTGCGTTGCAAACCGACCGCAAGCTAGCCGAGGAAAGGGAAAAGAATCAGCAGGAAGAAATAACGGAGCTGAAAAACAGAATTCAGGAATTGGAAGCCACGGGGCTGTACGGCCGAGATGATTC
The DNA here is from genome assembly GCF_051294905.1 of Botryllus schlosseri. NCBI lineage: Eukaryota > Metazoa > Chordata > Ascidiacea > Stolidobranchia > Styelidae > Botryllus > Botryllus schlosseri. The sequence continues at coordinate 15,632,032 of NC_137245.1, read as the reverse complement.
AAAGGTAGTGATTGCTCCACTGTTTTTTTGATTCATAAAGTCTGCTGAGACTTTCCAGTGTCCAATATTATGATTAAAGCTAGGCTAAATCTTACTGATTCAATTCTTCGCGAGTAATAAGCTTCGTGTCAAGTAAGGTATTCGAGTGGAAATGGAGTATTGAAACTACATTTTTTGTTGATAAAATATTACTTTTAGTGTCAGGATGTATACCGGTATTTTCATTTCTCGAAAAATTTGTCTCAAATCAATACGATTCATGCTCAACTTGCGTTTAAGTACTCAAATTGTCGCGCTCATCCCTAATTATGAGATGAGATTTTGCTCTGCGATCGTGAAATTACAACTTACAGTGTGCACGATGGCCAGTTTTAGTGTCAACACTAACAGACACTAACAGACATAATGATGTAATATGTGTAGGGAAAAGGCAAACACAAGTGTTTGGAAGGATGACAGTATGTTAATGGTCTGTATGTATAAGCCACCGACCTCTTTATGGGGTTGTAGTATATGCGGAAAAATGGCGGATCCCTTTGATCAAATCAGTTGTGTTTGGCTGAACGTTTGAGAAAATAAGTTGCGACGTCGCTTGCAGCACTGCCCTTCTATTGCAGTGTGATATTTTTTTCTTTTTCAGACATTGAAAATCACAAACGCTGAGTTTCAGGAATTGAAAGCCCAACTTGCCGAAATGGACAGGCAGTGTAAGGTCAGTAGTCGGGATGCACTTTTTCCATAATTATATTGACACTCAATGTGAAAAACTCACCCTTGTTCCTAACTATAACTCAGCGTAGGTTTTACGTGTGTGCTATCTTCTTTTATGGTCTGACTCCAGAAGGTTGTTTGTCTTCCTCGATTGATGGGGTTTCACATAAATGAACTGCATGGTCTTTTCATTGCGTTTTCCGAATTGCCGAAGTGTCCAAAGCAGCAGCTGCTTTGGTCTTTGTCAGGTCGCCAAAGCAGAGGAGGCGGAAGCCAAAGAAAAATTTCACAAGCTGCAAAGGGAAGTGGCTAAAACGGAAGCGCAGTATAAGCAATCGGAGAGGCAGCTCAACACCCAGTCGGAAATCAGCTACGGTTTGAAACAACGGAACGACGAGCTCGAATTAGAATTGGCCAAGGTAAGATAGCCTTGGCGGAATTGCGCCGATGTTGCGCTGCTTGTTAGGTCTTGACTATTGCAGTATCTTTGTGGAAGAGACAAGAGAGTACGGGGTTTGTGGCTGATAATTCACAATAAAACTGGCAACGCAGAGTCGAGTGAATTTAGTATTTTAAAATCCAAAGCCTGGCTCCGATTTCAGATTTGAATCCAAGTCCAAGACAAGAATTTACTTTGTATCAGGGTTGTAATGACTCGAGTCACGATATTCTGATGACTCGACTTGACTCGAGTCTTTTTCTGAAAACAGGGAAATGACTCGAATCGACTTGAGTCAATCTGTGTATTGACTCGACTTGCTCATGACTCGAATCAAGTCATATGACTCGAGACTCAGACGGAAAAGACCGACATTTCATTGTAATTTCGAAGAATAGTAAAGTAACCCGACTATTGGGATTACGTCTATTGGTACTGGTACGTGAAAATGCAACAAGAAACTGCTGAAATTGAGGAAATCAGTGTATTATAAATGAGAACCATTCGATATCACCAAACAGAATCATTATAAGTGGGTTTAACAAGACTTTAACTGGAAACTGAGTAGTCAACAGTCAACACATTGACTTGGACTCGGACTCGAGTCATAATACCATGACTCGGACTCGACCCTCTACTCATTGACTTGGACTTGGACTTGACTCGGTGGTGTATTGAAAATGACTTGACTTGACTCGAATCAAAACTATAAAAGTGAGAATGACTTGTGACTCGGAGCCTTGTGACTTGGTTACAACCCTGTTTTATGTCATCTTCAACTCCAAGCTCGTATCTGGTGACTGAATTAATTTTCAAAAGCAAACAAGTGAGCAAGATTCTGAACAGCCTGAATGAGCACGGATGAGGATTTGATATAAACGGATTAGAGGATTTTGACCAAATTATAATGAGATTTTTATTCTTTATTTGGACACGTATACGGAATAGCTATATATAAAATTTTAATACTCATCTCTGCTGCTTACATGAAGCTGTCCGTTGATAGAAACAGTTTGTTATTACGATGTTCGACGCTCTACCTCTTCAATGCTCAACTCAAACTTTGGGAATCTATGTTCAGATTGTGGGCGAACTGCGCTCGTCGAACGACAAGCAAAATAATTTGGTGTCGGATCGCAGACGGTTCGAGAACGAGATGAATCAAAACCAGGAGGAAATGAAGGAACTCCGCGAATACGTGAGTAGTTTTCGCCGAGATTTCCACGGAATCTTACGGCATCACGTCGTAGTTTCGTGAAGATCTAGTTATCAGAATTTGAAATTTATTAAGGGAAAACGCTCACCAACGTGCCTCCCTCAACTACCGTATTTGAATTTGAGCTATTACAATTTACTCCTTTCAGATATCCGAAATGAAGCGTAAACATGACAAAGAAGTCCGAGACTTGAAATCGTCCAGGGATGACAGTTCAAAGTTGAAAAGTTACGTCGCGTCAGAGTCGAAACGCGTGTCTGAGCTGCAGGTGCAGCTAACGAACGCGCATACGCGGTTGGAAGTGGAGAAAGGCAAAAGGTAGGTCATAATTGCTGAGCGCGGTTATTGCCTGAATATATTTTCAATGAATTGCAATTCAGACTACTTCTACCTCTGCTTGACAGTTCTTCAACAAAACAATTACTTTTTGTGCTAGAAAGTAATCTCGGGATGAGTGTGCATCAGTTTTAGGAGTGAGATAGTAGCGACTATGGACCGAAACAGTCCCCCGTATCAATGTAACTGGATGTTGTTTTGAAAAATCGTACCTGCTTATGTTGTCATTAGTCATTTCGTGTCAAGCACTCCCATTATACCCCAGCATAACTGACTTGGAAGCAAAGTATTTTTACACACCTTTCGGTTCCCGCTTGGTCTCGCTTTTGAGATAGAAATGAATGCTGTGAACATTTCTAGTTTACGCTTTCATTTGGGTGCCTTGGAGTCAACTTTTATCAAAATACGCCAACCAAGTCGGTGCCTACAGAAAGAGATTGTGTACCATCTAAATATGGTACGTTGAGCTTAAGCGCTTTCTTCGCCGGAATATTTGAAATCTCATGCCGGTAATGTCATTTTTTGTGGCGCAATTGTTGATGTACAATGTTCTTTCCAATTCTCTGCTAGTTGCTGACGATTACCCCTGACGAGTGTCAGCCGAAAATACGCGGGTTCATTTCAATATGAATACACTATTCAATTGTTTATTTCAAGTTTTGTCGAGTGGAAGGAAGTTTAGGGACACGTTTGTGTCGTGATGGCGAAATTTCACTAACCGCTACACTGCACAACTCCCTGCTCCAATTGGAGTGCTTTTTCTCCAGATTTACGGCCGAGGAAGAACTTGAGACGGCCAAACTTGATTTCGAATGCGCCATAAAGAAGAAAGAAGAGCTATCGCGAGAGCTGGATGACTTGTATATGAAAAACGAAAGTTTAGAACATCAGTTGGAGATGATGTCTGGACAATACGAAGACCGACAGACCCAGGTATGGCTTTTGCCTTGAAACACGTCTCTTATCCACTGTGATTGGAAATCGAACTACAATGTGTTTTTTCAAGCGTGATGTCACAACGACATTAAGTGTTTGCATCCAGATGTCCCGTTTAGTATATCTTTTCGATACTTAGAAACTCGTGGAGGACATGTCGAGGCAGCAGTTGGAAGACGTCACCAACGTAATGCGTGTCAAACTGATGGGCTCACTCGACAGAAGCCATAACTACTGTGAAAAATATAACAGCCTCAAGCAGAAGCACAAAGCCAAGTTGCGAAAAATTCGGTCAGTGAAACGGCTTGTTAAATATGCAGCGGCCGCGGGCCTACATTCTTTATGTATCCGAAATAACTTTTGACTAATTATACTGATTTGACAAGCGTCCAATGAAGATTCTTGCTTCTCATAAATATTTGCGGAGGTGGTAAGTAACAAAGTACTTCAAATTTCTTGGAGTGCTCAGTAGATTTTGCATATTTACTCTACCTACTCGACTGAATATGTTTTTAAACTGCTACTTACCAGGCTTTTAGGTAAAACTGCAGTTTCGCGTCGTTTTTATGAGTGAAATTGTCATGACAACCGGGCCACTTGCGATTGATGCTACTTACTTTGTAGAGTATTTAAGTAGCTGGCACCGGCGGGTTTTGCTTCACCTAATCACTTTTCAAAACTGTAAAACACGACGTCAACGGGATGCGAAACGAACAAGTAATATATCGTTGGATTCAGAATTTCAACGCCTAACCAACTATGTCACTAATCGAGACGAGAGCAGGTCAACTAACGGTGTATATAGTCAAGAAGACAAGAAAATGTTGTAGAAATGTTGTAAACATTTATAAAGTTAACCGCTGCCTGCCGGTTACAGTAGAGAGTAGTTTTGAGATATGCTTTCACTGGTAACCTTTTTGAATGAAATTGTCGAAATAAATCTGTGTATGATAACGGTAACTGAATAGTAGGTGAATAAAAATCGAAACTGGCATTTTAACGATGTCGAACGCTGTGTGATTGCAGCGAACTGATGCTTATCGAAAGGCAGACGACCGCGGACGAAGTCGAAAAGTTAGAGCTTCGTGTCATGCTGGCCGAGTCGGCCCTGGAACGAGAACTGGCTTGGAAGCAAAACGCGCTCGAAGAAGTGAGGAAGACCGAGGAGGAGCACAGGAAGGCCGTCGACAGGGAGGACGAAGCCAGGATGACCGCGGAGAAAAGGTTTGCGGTCACGCCTCTATCTGTAGTCTACTACAGACTGTCACGGTGTTTTTGCGATTAGAGCCAGGCCGTTCTATGGCAAGTTGATATCATTTGTCACCGTGGCTTACATACACTGCTTACCCAAGTGGTTATCTTTATTGACTACAACAGCCTTACTTACAAGCCTTACAAGGCTATTGTTGCACCTTTCTTGTGCAGCGACATATGCACAACATTATCTAGTGCAGTGGTTCTCAACCGGGGGTCCCTGAAGCATTTTAGGGGGTCCGCGAATCCTCTAAATTTGTAAAATGATTGACAACCTAATTTATTCATTTTTTAATTAGGAAAAGTATGAGTCAGTTTAGCTTCGTAATTGCTAATACTTTAGGATTCACAGCATTAAAATAGTCGTCTGAGATGAAATATCTGACGGTGCAAACTCATTTTAATTGTCAAATTGCCAATAGCCTGCTGATGCAAACATATTGCTGTTTAGAGATGTTTTGTTTGAGATTGTGAAAAAAAAGAAATGTTGGAGATATTAAAATCAAACAGGGTGACTTTGAAATGTTTGCAAAACATTTTGGATTCGGACTTGTCAGTCTCAGCAAATTAGTAAACAATCGTGTGAAACAGAAATTCTTGAATTTTTTCCTAATCTGTCCCAATAAAGGAATTGAAACCTCGCCACGAACTCCATTTTCTCCTGTCTTTGTGGCTGGTTATCACTAGCCTGCAATTAATATTTGCACAAGACAGATGACGGTTTGCACGATAATTGAGGTAATTTTGAACGAAAACTTGAGGGCGTCCGTGACAGTCCAAAAGGGGTCCGCGAAGACAAAAAGGTCCAGAACCCCACTGCTCTAGTGGTATGCATATGCAGAGATCGTGTGTATCTATAATACGAGTCGGTGCACATGCCACGAAAACATCAAGGACAAAAATATAAAACGTCTCATTCCTTCCAATCCTATACCACACATTATGTAGGGACAGAATTCAAAGTGTCAGAAAGCTTTAAAAACTCTGGAGTAGAAGTGGAAATAGTCTAAAAGCTTACAGACTCCTGCAAGCAGTGCAAGTAGACGAAGGCTGTTAGCCTTGAACCGGACACGCGTGAACGACATTGTCATGACAACACGACGTTGTCGTCCATATTTCGTCACTTACCTAATACGTAGATGCCGCTCTCACTGATATATCTCAATACAATGAATAACCTTGGCAGATCCACACTGTTTGAAGTTGACCCAATAGCAATATTATAAATCCTTGAGGATACCCGCAACGTTCCTATGCCCCACAGAAGTATATTTGCAAGATGCTGCAAACTCATTCGAAATTTATAAAGTCAAGTTTCACAGCAGGCAAACACGTAAGTGCAAGCCTCAAATAACAAAATAATGCATCAATATCGTGTAAATGAATTGAAAAATTGACATATTTTCAGGATTTCTTTCCAATTGAAGCTCAGACTTTGAATGAATCCCTCTGCTCCTCACCACAACTTTCCCATACCGATCCTACATTTTCTCCCTGAAATATTCAGCATTTCTTGTTTTCAAAAGCTTATTGTTGCTCTCATCTAAATTGGCTTGAAGGTACAGTGAATCTATCTGAACACTGATATCACGAGGAACTCTATCAGCTGAGGCTCATGCTCGGGGGCTGTTCAAGATGCTTCATCTATTTAATTGTGGGAAGAGCATGTGTAGAGTACCAGCAATGTTAATTTCGAGAACTAGCAGCGGCACAGAACCTGTCGGTTTTGCTTGACGATCGCAATACCCTCTATGTCGCCGTTTCTGTATCTATAAATTTCAAAAAGCAGTCGACATGAAATTTGTGTAATAAAATTATATTGAACAAAATCCACATAAGCGCCATCTCACTCGTTCACTTAACCAAACTTGATGCTAGGGCATTGAGACAGTGGTAGTTGCCATTCTGGCATACCGAGATTCTGTACGACAAGAAGTCGAAAGGGTACAGAAAAGAATTTGAGTGCCGATCCGAATGCATTTGAGTGTGGCTATACTTTTTGACCTGAGTTAAGTGACGAAATGGTTACTCTGAATCGCTACTCAGCAGAGAAATTGGTCTCTGCCCTAAACCTACTCGAGTACTATTAAATAGTCGAAGGACCGTACTTTTTCGCTGACCGTGACCATCTGTGGATGGATTGCACGTTTCGTTGGAATCATTTTGCTGTACAATCTCTTTTGATAAGTATTTGAACATAGAACATTGAGAAAATGTGGTGCTTTTTATGGTAAATTTCCGAATTTATTTTCAGTATTTTGGAACTGCACGAGGCCTTGAATAAGTATCAGAACTTGAGCGATGAAAACAAGATGCTGAATGTGAGTAATCAGTGTTGTTCGTTAGTAAATATTAGCCTGTCACATTATGAGAATTGAAGATGGTTGGGTACTCCCTGTCGTCTGTGAAAATTCCTTAATTGGAATTACAAAGCTATTGTAGACGAGAGCTTTTATGTGACGCTTTCGGTTGACTGTTTCCATGCAGACAAAATTCATTTTGAGTAGAAAATTGGCACAGCGGTACTCGTAAGCCGATATTATGGTAATTTTGCACCCCATTTTTTGTGCCGCAGTCTCAATTGGAGCATTTGGAGTTCCAGAAGATGGAAATCGAACGGCTTGTTAGCAGAGAAAGCCAGAAATCGGTGAGATATTAATTTGCCACACTCGCGGTGAATTCTGCACTTGGTTCAAATCCGTTTCGGGCAGCCGGCGAATAGGGTTATTTGAGACCTACTCGAGTCACGATTTTTTTGTGACTCGACTTGACTCGAGTCATTGCGCATGACTCGAACCAACTCGTATGACCCGAGGCTTTCGATAACTTCGAAGAATAGTAAAGTCACCACATTATTGGTATTTCGTCTATCAGTCTCGATTTTTGGAAATTGGGTTCAGAAACTCTTTGGACTGGGGATAATTACGATATTATGAATGCGAGCCATTCTATATCACTAGAGCAGAGTTGAAAAAAGTAGGTTGAATCGGCTTGAACTTAGAGCTGAACAGTGAACACTATGCCTTGGACTTGACCCTCTACTCACTGACTTGGACTCGGACTTGACTCGGTGGCGAATTGAAAAATGGGATTGACTTGTGACTCGGAACCTTTTGGCTCGGTTACAGCCCTGCTTGTGGCCGCAAAAATACGCATCTAAACTTTTAATGTCACTATTTATGTTATGATGTCATTACAGGCGTCTTCTCGAATACTTGGCTCAAAGCTAAGCAGTAGATTCGTAATTGAATCACCCAGTTACTCGATTTTATCAACCCCTAGCGGTAAATTAGTATGTCACACGATGCTGTTCAGGCCGTCGTAAAATGATCGGAGGCCTTTCGAAATATGTGAATGCGAACTGTCGTAGCTCTAATGTGACGTCAAAATCGAGTGACCGGATACTCAGTGGTTCCCCGGGATACAAAACAAGTTTTATTTCGGTGGGAGACTGAGGGCCAAGTTCCGTCAATCTATGCGTTTGGATCATCGTCACGTTACTATAAGGCAATTGGTGAATGCAGCATGTTGAGTTCCGCACTTGGGAGCTGATAATCCTTACCCAAACCTACCCATACCCTAACATCTACTGCTAACCCTAACCCTAAGAAAGTGGTTCCCAAACTTTCTGTTGACGCGGCCCAATTTCTGTGGCCCACCTCCAAATTTGGTAAGAGCCAATTACCGAAAAGAGGATCAGCATCTTCGTCCAGACCGAACACTGTCCTGGTGGGACTGACAAATACATTGTAATGGGGCGTAGCCAGTCAGCTAAACCTAATACTTTGGTTAGCTCTGCTTCTATTTCATGAATAAGCCCCGCAGTTCCCTGCGGTACTATCTTAAGGACCTGAAGATGAAAGTAATGTTGGATTTATCTGTGATGAAGAAATCGTACTGGCAATACAAATGTCCTGTCGATTCAAGGGCTTGGTTCTACCAGCCATACAGCTCAATCATTGCTTCAACACCTGATACGAACTGTCGGTCGTTAAAAAGTGGCTGGGCAGGAATGCAGAAAGAACGATTAACAGTAGCAGTTGTTGGCTGGCATCATTGAGGTTTTGCTTGTATATCTGGTGAAACACACACCTGCTGCTTCATTGACAATGTTTTATACATCGCACTGGTTCATCCTACGGTTTTTTATAAAAGACCCATTGACCACGCGAACTCGTTTCAGATTCAGATTTGAGATCTAGGTTTGAGTTTCTTTAATCGTATATTGGAAGCTCTCTCTTTTTTTGTGACGCTGGTTGGTGTTGATCAACGCACCATATCAGCCTAATTATTTATAACTTCCAGTATGTTGACGACGTACCATCTACTACAGCATAACGTAGGCAAAACGGTGTAAAATGGAGAAGGAGAGGTTCGCAGATAGTTCAGCCTCTGCGACACAACGACAATTCGGCCTGCAAAAACTTTTGCACTTTGCAAACAGTTTGTTTGATCCAGCGCAACATTTTTGACAGAATGTTGACTTCACATCGCCCTAGTGATAAGAAACAAGTCGCCAACTGAATCAGCTACCATTTTGGGTTTATATATTAGTAAATCTCATTATAAAGGGGTCACTGCCTCATCAACCACGAATGTGTGGTGAACGCAGAACCACTCGATAAAAATAGGCTAAGAAGCCAAAGGCATGCGATGGGTCATTACCCCGGCGCTGTATCACCAGGAAATGCTCGGCTCTTGCTGATTGCTGCACAAGTGTACATCCTGGTATTAATCATGACATGTCGTCGTTCACGTGTGCTAATAGCACAACATTACCCGTCATATTAGTAAGGAAGTGTGGTGATTCACACTAGGAATTCTTTGAAATGCATACGTAACCGGTATCGTTTAGCGTTTAACTGAAAGGAATCTTCGAATCATATGTCATCCTAACACACTACGTGACATGTCGCCCCTCACACAGTTCATCCAGTCACAACTCTGCCGTAGAGGCAGGAAAGTCCATACTGACGATCACGAAAAGCACGCTTGGCCGACACTCTTCTGCGATCAATCAAACGATATTTTGTTAGAACATATAATTATAATAAGTTATATTGAGGTCGAATGCAGGGTTATAGGAACTACGGCTAGCGAACCGAATGTGGACAGCAAAGGAAATTGGTGCGGTCCTCCGCCCGCGAAATTGGTTTCGAAGTTAACTAAGTCTGTAACCTTCGATCTACAAGCTCAAATAACACTGGTCAACACATATTTTTAGGATTCCATACAGTGGGCACCATTCTTAATATGAAATTGTAATCCTTAGTCCGTATTCGAATCTGAGATCCATCAAAGATTCCAGATTTAAGCTTCTCGTTTGATATGGACACTAGGTATACGCGTATACCCAACTTTGTTGGCTTTACGGAAAATGATCCATTTACAAGTGTAAAGAGATGAGATGGATATGAGTATTTTTGTTCAGCTTTCCAGGGACTAACTTGATAGCTTTATACTCCTCTTTCATCTCGGTAGAATGACCAATTGGTACAGGATAGAATATGTTTCCATTGTCCAAAAGTACGATTTTTAGGCTTGACAAACTGCTTTTTTAACAAACAAAGTTCTCGCATCAGGTCATGTTAATATTGATGGAATAACTGAGAATGACATGAATCATAATGAATATTCTATTTGTGCGCAGAGTAAAAGTAGAAAGATCTAAGATTTACGTCATACCGAGTGAAATATTCTAGGGTAAATACAGTGATTTTAAGCTTTTTAGGGGTATAAATATCTTCTTATCTAGAGCCAATCTGGCAATACCAATGTGATATTCGTAGTCAGCAACCTTGAAAACCCCAGAAACGGCTCCTAGATGTTCTGCCAAAAATTCTTTTTCATTTTGTTGGCCAAGAGAAGGCCAAAATAACACATACATACATGCAGTCACAAAAATACGCTTATACTGACTTTGTGCTTGAATAGTGTGACAAATCCGCTATTCGCCACAAGGTATTCACGATCGTTATGTGTAGTCGAAGTAGTACGAAACCAAATTTTATTGCCAAGTCTCGCCATCGCCGTTATCAATTTCTAACGAGCTGGTGAGCTTTGCAACTATAGTAGAAACGTGGAAAGCCAATGCTATTTCGCGACGCCATTTATGTGACTCGCTTGTCAAAAAGGTCCCACATCCTTGATTTAAAGTATAAGCTCATATTTTGGATCGGCAATCCATCAACGAGATTCCGTATTTTCAGCCAGCTCATGATAAATACATTATGCTAGTACAATTGTAAAATTGTACTTCATAGTCCGTTCATATATGCGCATTGCACATCATTCGCGTCGTCCTCCGTATTTGGCGATGTTTTAGCCGCGTCGATCGCGTATGTGGTGGCGATTTCGCCATTCGTGTCTTTCGTGAACATGCGTGAGTTGTGGCATGGAATCAGTCGACCTTTTCAGTTTGCTGAAGTCAGTATCACTGACATCACATTAATGCAGCAATTGATCTGCGGACCCAGGTATTTCTTTGTCGGATGTGACCATTCTTGGTTGTACCATACCGCAGAGGCGATGTCGCTCGTTATACATATAGCTGTGAAAATTAACAGGCGCTTCATCAGCGCCAAATACTTCGCACCCGCCACACTATTCGTCCGATGATGTGTCTTCAACAGGAAAACAATCAGAGACAGAAGAGGGATTTGGAAACAGAAAGGCGCAAATATCATCGTCGCTAGGCTCAGATCGCCATGACATTTATCCATACAAACTCCAAAATAATGGAACACGCTAATACATATGGACATGCAAACACCAAGAATTACTATAAAGACAACAAGATATTTGCTGACAACTCTTGAAAATGTATTTGTCAAGTGCGTGAGTGCGGGGTTTCTGTAGATCCATCGCTGACGGAGCCACAACGTGCAATAAGTCAATATGTACGAAATGCCGTAAGCGTTAATCATCACGTAAGTCACGTAGTCGGAAGGTTGCTGCCAATTACCCTCAAGCTGCAATATTGCTAATAAATTTTGTCGTCGATGTAGCCACGATCAAAACGCTCTCGGCCAGTTCTCTAGAATCTTTCGATGCAGATGATCCTTGGCGCCAGTTTTGCCAGCAATACAAGCATTGCGTTACGAACACGTACGTCGTAATTGTGCATATTGTCAGGTGAATAACTATTTGGCTAGTGGAAGCAGTACTGGTTCCGTTAGACGCCATGCTCTGAAATAAACCATTCTATATTCCCTATTCTGGTACCGATTTTAGTGGTTTGTGTATGATCAGAAGATCAATCCGCCTATACTGTGCACCTCCTCTGTGAATACAATACAAATATCGTCGATATAGAATCAAAGTAGCTGGAGTCCATTTTTTCAAAGTTTGGGATCCATCAAGTTTTTGTAAAATTTTCATTTTTGGACATATTTTGGCCAGGGTTATGTTTGTCACATTATTTCAAAGTTATCCATTGGGTATATTGCTGCACGCCCTCCGCGACATTGTCTTTTATATGTAACGTAAACACTAACCTGACCTTAACCCCTAACCCGAATGCATTAATACATACATACATACCAAGTGCCAAGTGTCGTACTCAACAAGTGCATAATTCATCAAGTCCCGTCATAATCCACGCTCATATTCAGTGAAATATTCATTTCCGAATCTGTTAATACAAAAGTTTAGCATCGTTTTCACAGTAGTAATAGTTATAACATGTCGAATCCCGAATTTATCAAGTGCCGAATTCACCGGCAACCCCTTTAAGCGTTCACCATGTGCGTTTAACGATTTGATACCTTGCGCAGGAGTTGAACACCCTTCTGAACGAATTGAATCTTAGCGGGAGTCTACCAAAGTCTGTGAAAGAACCGAGCGCCGCAACTCTAGAGGGAAGCGGTGAGAACCATTATCTTTCTTGTGGAGGCCGTTTCGTTCAGTGACGGGTTGTAAATGATGCGCCGTTTGTACCTTCTGCCACTGCCGAGTAGAAGCGCTCAACTCGCACTCTCTTGACCAAACTTTCTCGATTTGGAAAGAGATGGTCAAAGTATACTCACCGTTGCTGTCTAAGTAGAAGCAATGGCATAAATTTCTGCTCAAGTATACAAGTGGAAGTACCTGCAAAACGTTGACAACGACTTTGAGTGGGAGTACTCAAGTTAGTATTTAGTGAGGAGTGACAACATAAATTTCTGCCAAATTACAACTAGTAGTACTAATTTACAAGTCATTTCAAGACTACTCCGAGTGAAAATAGAAAATCTAGCTTTGAAAAGTGCTAGAGTAAGTAGTTTTAAATTGTAGATCTGGCCGGACGCTTTTAGCTGTTACTCGAAGTCGGATTATTTCGCAGTGACACCTCAAATAGGTAAAATATTGGAAAATGTATTCCGATATCGTGATGCGGGGCTGGTTGACTTCGACGAACCGCACAGACTTACCAGGTTATGGATAGAAATGTGGTTCAGCCTTCACAATAATAATGATCGGTGTAGAATTTAAGTCCTTCCGTATTAGTGACAGCATCTGTCACTCGACGCCATTGTTTCTGTTGTGGGGTACTTTCACTCCGTGTATAGCACTTTTAAACAATCCATTTCCAGCTTGTCGGTAGACAATTGTCGCGTGACTTGAGGTCACATGTCGAATTTGTCCGACGCGACTTGCGCGTCATGTTTAAAAACCAACAAGGTCTGTCGTGCAACGCTTTGTTTATGCTCTCAGGATTCGACGGTGCCCAGACCGCAGAATACATGACCGGAAGCTTGCCTGCTGGAGTCAAGATTATTTGAATACTAACTGTCTTGTATGAGATACCCGACGACAAGAGAACCGGGAATTGACAAGAGGAACTTTGCCTGATCGTATTTAGTCTTTATGTCATGTCGATTTTTTTAGAGCTTTTAGTTATTATCTATTTAAATTCTTGAATTTACATTATTGACATATCTGGATACCTTTTGTACCACTGTAGACAAAACTGTGAATTTGCACGCATTTAGGGATGCGTTCCCGCGAATCTGAAGTGTGTCAGGTTATTAGACACTTCGAATGCCGTAAACCCCTCAGATGCCATGATTACACCAATCCGATGCTGGAATTTTTTATATTGCCAAAATTTATTCAAACTGCTACGACTTCGCTCGATTCATTTTGAGAGATGCGTTTCACATTACCAAATCAGAATCCGATATTTTTACCTACGTGCTCATTGCAGACGACTTGTTTTTTATAGTGTTTTGGAGTTATATCTGAGCGTTCAATGTCCAAAAGTATTAGCCCTAAGTGAAGTGGCATGTATTCTCACTCTATGAAACCAAATAATCAGCAGTCAGATTTTCAGCAGTCAAATGACCTCGACTTACCATTTTGACATCTCCAGCACAGTGATGTCACAGAGTCGAAGATTGGTCGGTCAAAATATAGATAACTAACCTACGGATAGATACGCAACAACGGTCGTCACGCTCTCTTACCCGGAGGAAATTACTGCTCAGCAGTATGAACGCAGCGTAATTGCTAATCCCATACATGACGACCTGAGCGCTCAAATTAAATACAGTTGATCTTATTTGAAAGCTACTGTCGCGTTGATTCTTAAAATATACATTAAAAGTCCATTAAGGGAATGGAACTAGCTCGAAATAGCCTTCAAAGTCTGAAAATCGACATTGTTCCTAACAATGGCAGCGACGCAGCACAATGACCATAACAATGGCCCTGGCATGGTTGCGATTGTTTACAACAATGCAAATTTGTAGATTTTGAGGTGTATTTTGAGTGGGTTCCGCTGCCCTGATCACATTTTAATGTATATTTTCGAAATCAGTACGACAGTAGCTTTCAAATAAGATCAACTTTATTTGATTTGAGCGCTCAGGTAATCAGCTATGGGATTAGCAATTATGCTGCGTTCAGATTTCTGAGCAGTAATTTCCTCCGGGCAAACAAGCGTGACGACGGGTGTTACGTATCTATCCGTCGGTTAGTTAACTATAGTTAAAAACGCCTTTTGGAGTCCTTATAGAAATCATTCCCTTCAGCCACCGAAAGATTCTTCTGGCTTTTTTCGCGCCACGTTTTACGCTTTATTCAGTCCATCCTAGTTCAGCTCATGAGAAAGCACATTATTTCGATGTTTTAGTATGCCACAGTATTCCTATAGGTTAGTAGTTTTTATTCTCGATGTGAAGTTGTGCACTTTGGTTTTTCGTACCTGACACCGTATTCGTTTGCGACAGTATTGGTAATCTGCTTGTTACGTTTTGCTGGATGTTGGAAAATATATATTTTGTGAACTCTATGGTGGCGTGGTGTAAGGCAACGGATTTTTTGTTTTGGCAAAACCTGATTCAGATTCGTTTCTGAAGATGTTGTCCAATATATTAATTGCAGGCAGTGACTTGATCATAATCGCGTAGTACGTTGACAGAATGCGTTGGTTGAGTTAGAGAAGCTTTGTTGCTTTGTGTTTCTAATTTGTATGGGACATGCTGGCGAATTCTTTGCAGCAAACGCTAAGATGTGCGATCTATATAGTATATATCGACTATCGCATCGGCACGTGCATTGGTGAATTATGTTGCTATGATCAGGGCTGTTCAAAAATAACTTATTTTTCTTGATTCCAGTCGTTCAGTTATCAAATTGTCAGGTTACCCGAAAAAACGCTGCACACCAAATTTGGTTCAATTCTAACAAGTATAGGGCCCCGAAGATCCAATTAAATTTTTTAATTTAAAGAGGAAAATTGAAAAAAAAAATCAAATTTTTCTGTTAACCCCATGAAATTGTTGAGCTGTCTTCATAGACAATGCAAAACAAATTTGACTCAATTCCAACTGGTAGAAGCGGAGTTATTGGAGCTTTTCGTTGATATTTCTCGGATTATCCTTGATTGGTGGGCGGGGTAACGAGCACATAACCCCGGATACCCCACTGGCTGGACATCTCAAAGACATGTTTAGGCTGCCACGAGAATAATTATTCTGGCCGTCCAGAAAATTTTGCTAACAACTTACTGCAATATTGATAAATTTGTCAAAGAGCCATATGTTATACCCAAAAGAGCCACATATGGCTCGCGAGCCATAATTTCCCGACCACTGCCATATGGAAAACTATGATTATACACATAAACTATTAATCGCTAAATATGCAATAGGCATGTATGCTGACTTTGCATATGAAGGAGGCCGTGATTTGCCTTGAGGTATTCACGATTGTTATGTGTATTTGGAGTAGGCTAGTGTACCGTACGAAACCAAAATTTATTGCTAAGTCTCGCCATCCCCGTTATCAATTTCTATTGAGATTGCGAGCTTCGCAACTTTACTATTAACGTAGAAAGCCTATGCTATTCCGAGACGCCTTATAAACAGGGTTGCCATACCGTCCTTATTTCTAAGATTTGTACTTATTTTGAAGGGCCACGTCTTACAAAACTCAACTGTCCTTATTTCTAAGAAACGTCCTTATTTTTGACTTGCGTCCTTATTTTAGGCTTACCATACGTCCTCTTTTAAGAGGATTTGTCCTCTTTTTTGACTTTTTTGAAAGTGTCCTCGGAGGACGCCCTTTTGTCCTCTTTTTTGAGATTTTGTCCTCTTTTTTGAAAATTTAGGTCATATTTAGAGGAAATCGCGAGTGATATGCCGCAAATTAGCGCTGAAGTGAAGCTCCGGCGGGTATTTCGGAGGGAAAAGGGGTGATTTCAGCTCTGAGCGAAAAAAAGACCTTTTTTTTTTTTTTTTTTTTTAGTCATCCGATCATGAAACGGGTGAAATCTACCTGTTTTTGAGAATTCTTCTCCAGTTTTGCTTGTCTGAAATTTCTGAAAAAGTGTCCTCTTTTTTCATTTCCGAAATATGGTAAGCCTACCTTATTTTGTCTTATTTTCAACAACTACAGAACTTCGATCATTTCCCTCTGGTATATGTGTTGCATAATACTCTAAAATTATGCTTTTGCGTCTAGATTTTATGACATCATGAATGAAACGAACTCCCGTGGCGTACGCACCTCATGATTTGACTTAGAAGTGGTGCAATAGCTTAGCTAGGGCAGTGAGTGGTGTAGCAGTTTCGGCTGTACCAACCTAACGCAGCGGACGTCATCTTAGCAATTAAAAGCAGTGACAGGTTTCTGCTTGTTAGTTTGAAGCAGAATAAGCTGTAGGGAAGGCAGCATTTATTGCGTACTGAAAAAAGGCGTCGACACCTGGGTTAAAAAGTAAAGCTATAAGTCATTGATAAATTTATCTAAATTATATTGTACATATAGTGTTAGCTACTAATGATGCTAAATCTGGTAGTTAAAATGAGCAGACATAAAAACGTTTTTCGTGACGATTATAAGAGAGAATTTAAAGGTATCAAACAAAGCTTGAAGGGCGAATGCTTCACACATTGCAATATCTGCAATTGCGACACTAACCTGGAGCTGGAGATTATAGGAAATACGGTATTTCAACTCATATTGATACCCCAAAACACAAGAAGTGTGTCATATTGATTAATTCGAGCCAGTCGATGAATAATTTTTTCACAAGTCGATCAACACCAACGACCAGAGACTGCAAAGCTGCTGCAGCTGAGGGTATCGGGGCATTCCATTCTGAGAGAGAGAGAGAGAGAGAGTCTTCATTTTCATCCAACCAAAATACATAACTCACGGCAGTGGTGGCGGTACAGAAAATATGCATGCACAGTATTCGGTATTAGATAGGAATGATCGATAAGACCGTGAAGGTCATCTAGTCTGATCACATCTGCATCAAACAGGTAGCCTACACTTGACTCTGAACAGTCTGGCTGTAAAAAATGATACGGTAGTTGAAAAAAATAAAATAGAAGAAAATAAAACGATGGTAGCAAATGATCAATGAAGCAATGTCTGGGCGAGTTAGGGCAACAGTGTTAGTGTAACGACAAGAGGTGATCAAGTACTGCAAACACCAGCAATCATTCCGCACCAACGATTGCACATAGAAATTGTTCAAAGCAAAGTTCCCTCATTACAACACCGCAAAGAAGTTTGCTTCGGCCAGAACTTAGACCACAAGCATTGTTACTGGAGTTCTTGCTCCACGATCAAAAAATGATTTTGTCTAAACTTTATGTACAGCCTTTTTTCATCTTGGTTGACGCTTCTAATCACAACGAGGTGAAGAGGTTTGGTTTATCACCCCATTGGGGGGCAAGACCAAAGTGTTTTTAGGGGGCTGACGAAGTGCTGTTTCGGCCCTGAGTAAAGGTAAACCTAGACCTGAGCTGTCATGAGGTCCATGAAGCATTTTATGCTAACAAGGAATTGCTGGAGCAGGTTGTTTCTGGAATGTGATATGCCACGACTCGTATAAATACAACATATATGTACATAAACGCTTTTAATGCTAATCTAATTTTTCGACTGTCCTTATTTTTGGGTCCATGTCGTTGGCAACCCTGCTTATAAATCTAGCTCGTTTTTCAAAAAGGTTCCACACCCCTAGTTTAAAGCAGTGTTGGGATCAAGTCACTACCTTCGAGTCACGAGTCATCTCGAGTCATTGCAGATTTTGACTCGAGTCAAGTCAAGTCAATCGATTTTCGAAGGTGACTCGAGTCAAGTCAAGTTACTCGATTTTTGGAGGTGACTCGAGTCAAGTCGAGTCAAGTCAAGTCAAGTCACGAGTCAAGTCACAATTCAAGTCAAATTGAATTTTCGAAGTATGAGTGCTGATTCAAAGTCATAACAATATTGAAAGCTGTGTGAAAGTCAGATCAATTAGCCTTTATCTTGAATCAAATGACGAATATAAAGTTAAATATACATGCACAAAGGCGTTTTATCGCACACGCACACGTAGAACTGCTGATACAATACGTGAGTAACTGTATAGTTATACATGTTAAAGTCTGTTATTTTCAGCAAAAAATAGAGGACCAAATGCGAAGCCTCGAAACGTTTAAACGGATAGATATGATAGAATATACTAGCCATCTACACAACCGTGAGAATGTAAAGGCATAAACTATATTCATTCGATTTAAATGATGCACTGCGCAATGTAAACACTGCGCCATCTAAGAAACATAACTATTAGATTAATCTACTACTACCACAGCAACGTAGCTGTGATCATTTCGTTTGCGACCAATTTATTTGTGATGTAACAATGGAGGACCAGTGGAAGTGGAACGTACAATAAGTGAAAGACTGGTTGCTCTCACGAGTGTCACTGGCGTATCGCGAGTCGCGACTTATCCGAATACACTAATGATACAGTGATTTAGTCGACATCATTTACTTATTGATGACTTGAAATTGACTCGTAAATTTTGCTCCGAGTCACGAGTCAATCGACATTTCTGAAGCGCCGAGTCAAGTCAAGTCAAGTCATTTTTGCAAAGTGACTCGAGTCAAGTCAAGTCATGCGAAAAAGTTGACTCGAGTCTGACTCGAGTCAAGTCATGACTCGAGTCATCCCAACACTGGTTTAAAGTACAAGCTCCTAAATGCGATCAGGAATCAAGCAACCGCATCATGTTCATCCAGGCCATGATAACTACATTACGCAACTATACAATCTATACATGCAAGTACAATTGTAAAATTTGACATTATTATCCGTTCATATACGCAAATCACTCGCGTCGTCTTCAGTCTTTGGTGAGGTTATAGTCACGTCCACCGTACTGGTGATGACAGCCAATTCGCCCTTCGTATCTTTCGTGTAAATGTGTAAGTTGTGACATGGAATCAGTCGACCTTTCCAGTTTGCCGAAGTCAATATCACTGATATCACATTAACGCAGCAATTGATCTGCGGACCCAAGTATTTTGTTGTCGGATGAGACCATTTTCGGTTGTACAATACCGCAGCGGCGATGTCGCTCGTGATACATATTGCAGTGAAAATTAACAGGCGCCTCATCAGCGCGAGATACTTTGCATCCGCCACGCTACTAGTCTTCTGGTGCGTCTTCAACGGGAAAACAATCAGCAGAGACAGGAGAGGGATTTGGAAACAGAAAGGTGCAAATATCAGCGTCGCTAGGCTCAGATCGTCATGACATTTATCCGTACAAACTCCAACATAATCAAGTACGCAAATACAAATCAGCATACAAACCCCAAAAATCACTATAAAGGCAACAATATATTTGCTGACAGCTCTTGAAACTTTATTTGTCAAGTGCCTGAGTGCGGGACTTGTGTAGATCCATCGTTGACGGAGCCACAACGCGCAATATGTCAAAATGTATGAAATGCCGTAAGTGTTAATTACCACGTAAGTCACGTAACCAGAAGGTAGCTGCCAATTACCCCGAATCGGCATAATATTGTTAATAAATATCACCGTCGATGTAGCGGCGATCAAAATGCTCTCCAGCAGTTCTCTGGAGTCATTCGATGCAGATCCTTGGCGCAAGTTTCGCCAGCAGTAGAAGCATTGCGTTACGAACACGTAAGACGTAATTGTACACACTGTCAGGTAAACGACTATTTGGCTCGTAGAAGCAATATTAGTTCCGTCAGACTCCATACTTTAAAATAGACTACCTGTATAAATGCACCTAATTGCCTGCCAACCAGTGCCGCATTCTCTTGACGGTATAGTTACCGTTTCAAACGTACTCAATCCCCCGTGGTAGATAGGTAGGCTAAATACAGATGTCTCTCTTTAATTTATACCGCGTTGACGCTGATCGAAAAAAAGAAAAAAAATCCTGTGCCTGTTACTGGAGATGAGTAATCTGTCATATCTCAGTTAGGCTATTCGTTTCGATAACCTGGTTCACGTCGGTAGCCATATTGGATATGTTGTTGTACTTAAACTACTGTAAGACAGTTTTCTGTTATTTAAAACAGTCAAAATACAGTACACATAGTACACGCAATGCCGAAAGATGTGGGTTGGGAATACCGATATGTGTCTCTGTAAGTTATAATTCGTTGAATTTGATCGAAAGAATCCAGATGCTTTTTGGTGGAGATGAGTAATTAATACTGTCGCGCGTTGGGAAGCACGAAACCTTTACCTGGAGTTCGCAATCCTTCTATAATATGTTCCAGTTCGATTGCACGAGCAAGTTCCTTTTGATCATTCCGTTGTGCGTTGGTACAATATATATTATGGTACTCCCTCCACGACTGTTGTCTTTCATGTAAAATCCAACCTCTAACACTAACCCAACCTAATCTAACCTAACCACGACCCATAATCTGAATACAATAATACAGGGGTCTCAAACACGCGGCTCTGGTCAAAATTTTTAATTTTCAAGTACTTTGCAATATTTAAGTGTCACTTATCTTTTTTCAGGCTTGCAATGGTAAAATTCACCTTAAAATTGCTCCAAAAATCTGAAACTAATTATCAAACTTCAGTATCATATCACTTCCAAACGCTTTCATGCGGCGGAAGGTCTGATAACACCACACATTGTCTATTCCTGGTGATAAAACATAACCCGTAGAGGATTAGTGATTGAAATCCGTGAATTTGACAGGGTCGCGACCTTTCTTACAATTATATACTCGAACTCTGACTGACTCGGTAACAAATGAAGACGATTCTAAACGTGCGGCACGTAAAATGTCCGCTAGAAGTAAAAATCATAATACGGTATTCTTTATGATGACATGATGCATTTTTGCTCTCGCTGTCTATATCTCATAGTTTTGACAAATTTTACGAATAATGCTTAGTCTACCAAATATCTTTTAGATGTGATTTTTCGTGCCAGGCGTAAATTGCTACAATAGTGAATCACATTTTCACGATGTGTGTGGTATGTGAGTCTGTTAGGTCGGGTCACTTTCAATTGGATAATTTCATCCCGTAAAATAAAAGACGTGCTTGGAAAGACATTGACACCTTTAATGATGCTGCTGCCCCGGCTTCATCAAAAACTGGGAAATTTGTTTTTAGTTGGAGACCCCTGCATTAATATACATACATGCATACCAAGTGCCGAATTAAACGAGCCGAATTCACCAAGTGCCATCACAATTCACGTTCATATTCAGTAAAGTATTTATCAGGGATGGTGTGAACGTGCGGTTCACGTTCACGTTCTGTGTGTGAACATCTGAAATCTAGGTGTTCACGTTCACAACGAACCTTGGTAGGTTCTGCACTGTGAACCTTTCATGTATTACAATTTTCACGTCATTATAACATCTTAGACTGATCTTTTTTGCATTTCAACTTCAGACCACTCTGTGAATGGCGGTGCCAGCATAAAAAATTTAACACCAAACGAGCACCTTGCCAATATCGACGATTTTACACGTGTTGTTACAAGTTTACTCGAATTATTCAGCTTTACTTTTGTGAATATTTGGTGACTATCTGCTGTGAGCTTGACTCGCAATCATACAACATCAAGAACGAAATACACTACATGTAGGCAGGGCCGTAACAGCACTTCCTCAGCCCCCCCCCAAACTTAGGTCTTGGGCCCCCATAGGGTTATAGACCCAACTTCTGGGGGCTTCGCCCCCCAGACCCCCCTCCGGCGATACACTGTTTACCGCTATTTATCATATTCATTGGGAGTTTGTTTAGTGAATCAGATTTTGTCGCCTAAGCGCGCGAAGCGCGGAAAAATTTCTACAATTCATGATTGAATCGGTCCGTATGATCGGGAATTGCCTTGTTATCAACTTTTATCTTCTCTCTGCTCACGTAATCAGATTTGCCGGTAAAGCTGAGTGAGGTGTGTTTGAAAAGGTAGGACCACTCCATTAATAATTAAACATCTTCAAGCGTATACCCGTTGGCAGGAACGAAACAGCACCCCGTCAGGCCCCAAAAAACGTGGGTCTTGGGCTCCCATAGGGTGATAAAACGACCCCCCATCACGTTGTTCGCGTTTGTCACGAAATCATCGGTACTGTATTGCGAGCCAGCGCGAAGCGCGAAAATTTTCGATAATGTATGATAAAATCGGTCAATCAGATCGACGATTGCATATATATTATGCTATCAATTTATTTTCTTCTCTACTCACGTAATTAGATTTACCGGTAGAGCTGAGTGAAGTGTCTTGAAAACGGGATGGCCCGCAAATAATAATTAAACATCTTCTGGCGGGCGGACCCGTTGATATGACTTCGTTACATGATGTTATTTCGTGACTTCCAGTCTGCTATATCAAAACATATAGAATCGCCCAAACGTAGGCTTCTAAACTAAGAGACGCACACGATTTCAAATTGGTATTTCTTCACTGGCATAATTTTTTCCCCAGCGGGATGGTATTTGTCTTGTGAGGTTCAGATTGCAAAGACAGGAACATTCGGCGTCAGTCATTTAGGCGCCTATGTACAATTAAACCTATGTGTATTTTATATATAGAACGCAGTCTTCGGTCAGCATAAGGGCATAGACCTTTTCGGCCAAGGTTTTCTCGCTGCCGATCGTTCTGGCACACTTCTTGGAGTCGCATCTTATATTGCCTAAAACTTGATTGTAGGTCTTGGTGGGTCGTAGCACGGTAATGGCCTAATACCCAATAATAAAGATAAATGGCTTCTTGAATTCGCGCGCAGCGCGAAAACATTTTGAAAATTTGGCATAAATTTTCAAAAAATACTTTATTATTTATGCTAATTCACGAAATAATTTTGGGCCCCCTTTGAGCTTGCCCCCCCATTTGGGGGTTTTGGGGTGCGGCAGTTACGGTGCTGCATGTAGGTAGTCAACGAATTATGCTTCTTCAATCAATCAATGAAATTAATATAAATAATACATCGTTGTCTGATTAAAAAATATCTTGATTTGGTATGTCTATTGTATCATCAAAATCAAATCCGTGCGATTGGGGTGTTGGCTACGGTATAACTTGTTTACGGGGTAATATCGGCAGCTAGTACATAGAAACCAGTTGTACACTTTGCTCAATATCTATGTAGCAATTTCAGACGGCGAATACATTGTCCGGTCTGGCCTAGACCCAGACGGCGTAAGCTTTTATTCCCTTGCAAGTCCCCGTCGAAATTGTTGGCAAAACGACGGAAGGTATTGATTTTATGGAATTAATATCGCATTTGATTGCCCCTGTTGATACATTTGGCGAAGTCAGCATATACTTCAGCATTGAGGCATAATATGACTTGAGTCGTCGCTAGGTATCGCCTACATTATTATATCATTTTACTGAAACGTAGGGTTGGAATCAGACGTCACGTGACGTCATAAGGTTCACGTTCGCGTTCGCACAGAACCTTTCAAAAAGATTCGCGTTCACACAAACCTGAAACTTTCAGGGGTTCACACCATCCCTAATTTTCTTGCCATAATCTAGTAATACAATATTTATGCATCACTTTCATAAATGCAGTACTCTGCTACATTTCTAATGCCAATTTCACTAAGGAGCCGAATTCAACTTGTTGCATTCACCAAGTAGCCTATACACCGAATTGACTGACAACACCTATAAGCGTATTGCTTGTGAGTTGCGTGCCGTTTAAAGCTTCGATGCCTTACACAGGAGTTGAACACCCTTCTGAACTAAATGAATCTTAGTGGAAGTCTACCAAAATATGCGAAAAAATCAAGCTCCGCTACTCTAAAGGGAATCGGTGAGAACCATTTCTTTTTCATATAGGGTGTATCGTTGAATGCCGGGTTGTGAATGATGGGCCACTTGTACCTTGTGCTATACTACTCTAGAAAATAAGAAAATGGAACTTGAGTATCAACGCTGCCTACGTGAACCATCACTACTCCTCGAGTGGCATCAGTGAATTTGATAGTTTGTGTTCGTCTGGTTTTCACGAATCGCACAGACTTTACCAGTTTATGGATAGAGATTTGGTTCAGCCTTCATAATAATAGTAATCGGTGTAGAATTTAATTAGATGTAGGCATTGGCGTAGCCAGGGAGGGCGAAAGGGGCGATCGCCCCCCCCCCCAAACTTTTGAAAAATTTTCGTAAAATCAATAATTATTACAGTATTGTGGGGCAGATGAACGCAACCTAAAAATTTTCTTCGCGCTTCGCGCGATTTAGAGTCCATAGATGTCTTGATCTTATCGGTTTACCGAAAAAAAATTCCGAAAATAATCATAATTCAGTTTAGCTGCATTTTCAATTATGACAATACAACAGTACCAGTAGATACACTTGAATAGCCCGAGGTCGTTGGGTTGATTGAGTCTAGGGGTTTCAGTTCAGTATGGGTGGACTATTAGTTCCGGCAATTTCCGTTCCAGGACAGACGAAAACATAAATACGACTCGCACAGGAAAATATCGCCACCTCTCGTTGTTAAATAGTGCCAATTTGAAATCGCACGAGTTTGATCCAAGGATTTTTTAAGATTTGGTCTGATATGTAGGCTATCTGCGATTCCAATCTTTAAAGTAGCGTCAATCTTTACCAGAGGTTACTAAACAACCCTACTTCAACTAAGTAATGATTCAGAATGGACACCACTTGCTCATACGTGCACCGATATTATTGATCAAATTCATTCATTTATTCAAAACAATTTTGCGCTCCGCGCGACTATAGGCTCGTAATTCACACTGATTTTTCATCACCTAATGTCAACGATTTGAGCTCGTCCGTCAATCGATCTCCTAATACAAGCTATACTTGGAACTGGAAGGTTCTATAGGGTGTGTGTGTGCGTCTAAGAATCGCATGTATAATGGGTAGTGATGAAATTGCCTATGGAAGGATGTACGATCCCATGAGGTGTCCCCCTCCCCCACAAAAAACTGTTTTTCTGGCTACGACCTTGAGTGTGGGCGATCTTTTGAGTGGTGACAGCTTTCTCCGCAAGTCATGAAGTAACTACAGCAGTAAATGAAAACTGTCCCGCCCGGCGCATACCTTCTAGCAACTCATAAATGGTCATGCCGTATGCAGGACCGCAACTGCCGCACCCCAAATCCCCCAATTGGGGGGGAAAGCTTGAGCCCAAGGAGAAATTTTTTTCGTAAATTAACATATATTATAGAGAATTGTTTTGAAAATTTATGCAACTTTTTCAAAAAATTTTCGCGCTATACGCGATTTCATGTTGCTAAATATCTTGATTTTTGGGTACTTTTCCCCCAAGAAAAAATACGCAACATTTATAGAAATGGGCATGTCGGCGTTGGCCATAACAGCGTCACGATTTAGCTAGACAATAGGCCATGTAACATGCGACTCCAAGAAGTGTACCAGAACGATCGGCAGCGAGAAAACCTTGGCCGAAAAGTACTGCCCTTATGCTGACCGAAAACTTCGTTATATATAGCCTACATAATACATATAGGTTTAATTGTTCACATGCGCCTAAAAGACTGCCGCTGAATGTTTTTGTCTTGGCAATCTGAGCCTCACAAGACAAATACCATCGCGCAGGGAAAAATTATATGCAGTGAAGAAATACCAATTTGAAATCGAGTGCGTCTTTTAGTTTAGTAGCCTACGTTTGGGCGATTCTATATTTTCTGATATAGCAGACAGGAGGTCACGAAATAACATCATGTTACGGAGTCATACCAACGGGCCCTACAGTTTCCAAGACACCTCACTCAGTTCTACCTGTAAATCTGATTACGTGAGCAGAGAGAGGATAAAAATTGATAGCAATATATATGCAATTCCCGATCATATTGACCGATTCAATCAAGAATTATAGAAAATTTTTCGCGCTTCGCGCGACTAGGCGGGATAAGCTGCCTCAGTGAACGACCCCCAATCTAGATGACAAGTTGCGGTAAACAGCGGATAGCCTGAGGGGGGCCAAGCCCCCCAGAAGTTCGGCTTATCGTCATATGGGGGCCCAAGACCAACGTTTTGGGCGGGGGTGACGAAGTGCTCTTACGGCCCCGTATGAGCATGAAAATACAGTTCCAGTTGCGTAATTGAGTGCCCCCGAATATTCGATGACGCCATTTCTATCAGCCTTACCGGTAAATCTGATAATGAAAACGTATTTGCAATATGCAAGTAACAATTAATGAACCAATTTCATTCATTAACCTTGAAAAATCTGCGCGCCTCGCGCGAAAGTGTTGGCGCCCGAGTTTTCCACAATCATATTATTATAACATCACTTTAGATCTGTGAGTGGAATATATGTGTAACGATCGCCCCGGATGTTGTGGTAATCATCCAATAAGGGCCCAAGACCATCGTTTTCTCACCTATTCGTTTCTTATCTTCAAGGGGGGGTTCTTTTACGTCATCGAATTTTTCGCCCCCCCACCAAATATTTTTTCTGGCTACGCCCTTGCTTTTAGTACCTAGCCTAATGGCAGTTAGCTTGTTACGTTTTGTTGGATGTTGAAAAAGAGATAGATATATTTTGTGAACTCAGCAGTGGTGCGGTGTAGGGCTCTGTGTCGGGCGTGATATTTTCTTCGCAACGGATTTGTGGTTTTGACAAAGCCTGGTTCAGGTTCGTATCTGAAGATATCCTGCCGAACGATGGTTATGCTTGCCTATGAAGCATTCCTAAATTTCTCAGCCATCCTGGCTATCATGAGGTATGTAACTAGTGCCACTGAACATGAGTTGATGTTCATTTAATGGTAGAATAATGTGAAAAGCTATCAAATTGTGAAAAAATGTAAGGAAATGCATAGTAGTTGGAGATGAGGTCTTCGGAATCGGCAATATCATTTCTGAAAAGAAAATAGTCCGTAATGATGTACGGCGTTCAAATGATCGCATTCATGTTACTCGGGTCAAAGACTACACCTTCCCCGTTTCCACCAGGCCGTGACAACCCACGTAATTCCAGATAAACATTAGGCAGCAATGCGCCTCACTATTCTTGCGTCACGAATGCCCATCTATGAATCTATGTAACGTTATGCACCGCGTACCTAGTGATACGAACTAGTGGAATATTGCTATGAACTGCTCAAGCTCAATGGTGATGATTCGCCACAAGACGATTCGGTACATTGTAATCCTAGTGCCCGTAAACAAGGGGCCAGATGGTTACTGATGAGAGCATGTATCTACCAACACAAAAGTCCTATATCGCAAGGTGAAGCGATTTCGTAACTGAGGTAGGAAATTACCTTTTTCTTACTCGTGATGTCGAGAGGCTCGACCATGGTGCCGAGAGCTGCAGCGCCAACGAGGCCCGGTATCAAACCAGCTACTATTCCGTCTCGTGCCGAAACAGTTGTAGAATCGTAAACCGTGACCGGTATGATGGGCTTGTCGTTCTTCGAAGGGGCAAAATATTGGGCAGGATCTGGAGCGTGACACTTTGACTCCATGTCCAGATAGAATATTTTTATGTTTAAGGTAGGATTTATTTCGGTTCTGAAAAGACAGCAGCGTCCACTGGATAAATGCGGCCGGATCGATTTTTGACACACTGGCTTTGCCTGAACCCCGTGCTCTAACATGCCTCGTTATCACTCGCAGGCCATCCTATAATTATTAATTAGCTATTTCCCACTGAATGTGCAAGTATGCATCTGCATACTTCTCTTTAAAACCGTTCTTGATACCTGTTAGGCTGTTACTATATTTGGAGGTCAACGTGAGAGCTTTTCTTAGATAGAGTTCTCAAAGCCTTTTTGACTCCTATCTATATTTTCATTGTGCTATCTTCAATTGATAAAATTGCTAATAAATTGAGGCAGATGCTGACGTGGATGGAGCTGAAAATTAGAAATGCTGAACAATACACACATATCCATCCGGATACTATCCTATTAGAATCCTGGTATTTTGCACCTATGCAAGCGTCAATTAAATCATTTAAAATGAGACACGACTATCCTAATTATTATGTTGTAAAACGCCCGCGCGATTTTCATCAGCTTACCGTACGAAGGTGGCCTAGTAGCCAATTACGGAAGAAGCGGGTTTTAGGCCGTGGAAACCATCCTCACTTTTCTTGAACTCTAGCCATCGCCGTAACTTTACATCCTGCTAGTTTTGAGGATTTCCTGCTCTCGCACATAAGCACCTTATGCCTGCACTACATTTCATTTGGCTATGGATATTGCGATGCTATTCGTGAAACTACCTGGTATTGCGACAGTGGTTTCAAGCTACCTCATTTACTATTAACTCTCCACAGCCTCTGTAGTATTTTCAGACGAAAACAAACACTCTTTGAATATGAGTAACGCGATGCGATTCTATTGTGAGAATTGTAAAAGACTCGTCATATAGCTTATACTTTACCGATATAGTTTCCGTAAACAAAGCTGAAATGCTGAATAATAGCAACGTAGAGTCGATGGAGTGTTTGAGCTTAAGCTGAGCCTTCAATGAACCTGCACAATGAATCTACACCTTTTAGTCTTCGCGCACCCCTTTTGGATCGCCACTGACCCCCGCGGTTCTCCAAGTTTTAGTTTAAATTTGACTGAGTTATCGTGCAACCGTTATCTCTCTTGTGCAAATATCAACTGTAGGCTAGTGATAAACTGCAACAAAATGACGTTTTTCAAAAGTAATATCATAATATTCATTGTATATGTAGAAATTGGGAAGACTTTTAGTATTTCAAAGCAAATACTGTAGCTGCATTTCTTGAAATACGGCGTCATGTCATGAAATTCAGCGCCGTCGCTTTGTTATGAGCGAGTGCCTCAAATACATTTCCGCAAAGAGAGGTGGCAGCGAATGTATTATTAACGCGTAGAGCTTCCGACGACACCTTTGGGTAGCACCAGAATTGAGAAACAGATTTTTAACGAACATATCACGTCCAGCCTAGTCATTTCTATCTAGCAGCACGCACCTTGAAGTTATTCTGAAATAGCGGTTATGTATATCACAGGAAAAAATGGATTCTTGCGAACTATTTTTCCAAAACCCCAACAGAACATATCTAAACAGCAATATGCTTGCATCATTTGGCCATAGGCAATTTGGCAATTAAAATGGGTGTGCGCAGTAGAATATTTCATCTGTTTATGTGAGTCCTGAGGTTTTAGCAGTTATGAAGCGTGACTGTCTCGTAATTTCTCTAATTTGAAAAAAAAATAGAAATTAGGTAATCAAACATTTGCAGATTTTGAGGTTTCTCTGACCGCTAGGGATCCCATGGTTAAGACCCACGGATGTAGGCCATATATATTTTGTCATCGTGGATTATTGGTTTCTCACTAAACTGATTAAAGTGGAGTATGCGGACAATCGTGATCAATTTGTTATAAGACTTCTCGTAAGGCGGACCCCTCAGATTTTTAGTTCAAATTTAGCTCAACAGTCAGCTGTTTTGTGCAAGTATGAACACTTTGAACAGTAGGCTAGTGATAAACAGCATCAATTTGACATTTCATGAAAACAACATCATACTGTATATACGGAGACTTTTTTCAAAGCGAATTCTGCAGCTGCATTTCTGGAAATACGTGTTCGTTTCGAAAATCCGCGCGTTCGATTTGATATGAACGAGAGCTCGAAATCCATCTCCGTAAAGAGAGGTAAGAGAGGTATGGAGGCAAACGGTGGGGTTTCAGGAAAATCCCATAGAGCACATCTCTAAATAGCAATATGTTTCTATCTGTAGGCCTACTCGTTGACAATTATAATGAGTTTGAACAATATAGCATATTTCATCTCAGACGGCCATTCTGTTGATGTGAGTCCTGAAGTTTTAGCAGCTATGAAGAGAAACTGCCTTATGATTTCCCTATATCTTACAAAAATACAAATCAGGTTATCAATCATGTTGCAAATGTAGAGGCTTCGCGAACCTTCAGTTGAGAATCACTGGTTTAGATTGAGGATTGGGTCAGGGTTAGGTTTGGGGTTAGAATATATTATATATATATATATATGGGTCGATTCCAGGGGTTAGGGTAAGTTTTTGGGCTGTGAAGCCACATGCCAAAGTGGTGCATGATCATGTGTAGGGCAACTACTTTCCACATCATCCAAGCCAGGCCTCTCGTCTCGACTCGACCATCATTCTCGATTCAGAATCGAATCACTCGTCATCGGAGCCGGATCCTGAGTAATGTCATGTCGCCAAGTTCATATTTTGTTCCAAAGCTGTGATGCTTGATCGATTCGGTTCAAAGAATTTCATAAACGATATCAGGAAGCTGACTGTGATTGATGGATTTACCAAACGATTTCACTAAGCTGACTTCTTCAAACGGACGCTGTAGCGCAGCAGATTGTTGAAATTCAGGGAAAAACGTAATTCGTAATAAATCTGTGCACACTCAACTAACGAAGGCATTTGCGGACGTTGTTGGTGATAAAAATATCCTCTGCTACTATCTGCCCACCATCGTCTATTTTGTTAAGTATTCAATATCGGCTCAAAAAATGTGGCTCAAGAATCTGAGAGTTTTGATGTTCGGATTCCTGATTTACCGATGTTTCTCAGGTTCTCAGAATTGGTGTTCATTTTGAATCAGTTTGAAATTTCTCGTTTTTCAGCAAAACACTGCGTGAGACGATACGCCAACGGCAAATGGATCTCAGAGGGAGATTGTGGGGTTGGTATACATTCATACGGTATTTTGGGCCATTCGACTTGACTCAACTCTATTTTGAAATACGGGAAATGACTCGACTTGGGTCAATTTGTGGACTCGAGCTACTGCGCATAACTGGACCGTATAACAGGAGACCCGGACGGCCAAGACAGGCATTTCATCGCTACTTCGAAGGATAGTATAGTCACCACAATATTGGGATAGGGTTAGGGGTTATAAGGACAGCAACTGTTGAGAGTGAGGAAAACTACTATATTATGAGTGCGCAGCATTCGATATCATTTAGAATACTTGATTGAACCTAACTTTAACTCGAAATTGCATTGTAAGCAATAGTCTGAGTGTCAACACTATGACTTAAGCCACTGCACCCTGACTCTGACTTGAATCGGTGAATTGAAAACGACTCGACTCGACTCGAGTCAAAGCAATAAAAGTTAGATTGAGTTGGGACGCGGAACCTTGTGACCAGGTTACAATGCTGGAATTACAAAACTGGAAGTTTTATTGTGGGCATACGTTTTATAAAGGGTCCGGAAAAGATGTCTGAAATAATGAAGGAACTTCACATGAGATCGGAACAAGAGAAGCAATTGCTTGCTGACAAGGAATGGACTGTGAGTAGAATTTGGAATCTTTGATAAACAGAGCTTTCGGTTTAAGATGAACAAAAGTTCAAAATAAGTCATAAAATTGTAAACAATTTCCTCAAAGACAACAATTCGTGAGATCACCGTCAGTTTTGACGAATTCCGTTGTCAGAATTTTATGTGTTTCTTAGGAGAATGAAATCCGGTTCCGTACGGTTTCTAACCTGCAATGACTTGGGAACCCATACGCCAGATGTGGGCAAGTATGTTTCTGAGAATGATAAGCAGGAAATACGTGGAGGGCTAAGTTATATATTCTGCGGTGTATTCATTTTTAAGGTCGTTAGTTCTAGTTCTAGTTGTGCTTTATGAAAATCCAGTAGTTTGTACATCTATATCCGATGCAGGTTTTCCAGAGAAGAAAATACGGAAACGTGGATTTCTTCCGAGGTTGGGATGAATACGTGAACGGATTTGGGGATAAGGACGGAGATTTCTGGCTCGGTAGGAAGGTTTTAGATTTGAAGCAGCATTTCATGTATTTCGTTATCTCATGAAGCTTGTTTTGTAATGAATGAAATCTTATGCTTGTCGATGGCACTGTCAGTCATCGACAAACATAAGATTTTATTCAAAACCAACGTCTCCTATCACTTAACGCTTGTGTACAGGCCTCGAGAAATTGCATCAAAGGACAAAGGGAGAAAATATGGAACTGGAAATCAAGCTGACCACCAAGAATAAGAAAAACTTGACCGCTAAATACAGGCAAGTAGTGCGAACAGTAAGAAATAACTTCCAGATTTCAAAGTATTTCAAGTTTTTTTGCCTTCTTGTCCTACTTCCAAAGTTGTAATGATTTTTGACTACTTCTACTTCATACTTGTTCATTTTTGAGGCAAAGTTTAGCCCATATTACGATGTCAATTTCTACTGAAGTAAAAATAGAATTAGATACTTTGAAGTTAACAAAAAGCCAGTATTCCATGCTTCAAAATGTATAATTACTTTGTTTCTGACCTGCAATACCTTCAGCAATTTCAGCGTCGGACCCGGATCCGACAAGTACAGACTGCACGCATCCGGATACTCCGGAAACGCGGGGGACAATCTCCGAGCGGAAAACAACGAACGATTCTCAACGAAAGACGCAGATCACGATTACCACGCGACTTGGAATTGCGCTTCCCGGTTCGAGGGGGCATGGTGGTACACGAGCACGCAGTACGAGTGCGGTGGCAGCAATCTGAACGGAAATTACACGGCGAACGGCGGTAATGGAGTCGTTTGGATCAACCCTACGGGCCAGAACGTCCTCGACTTCTCTGAGATGAAGTTTCGAAGATTGTCAAAATCGGAGACTGGACAGAAATGAACTATCACAATTACATCTGTTTGCTTCTTAAAACTTGAGCCTTGCGCCTGTATTGGAAGACGACTGCATATAAACTGTATACTTCTGTTTCAATTTACCGGAGTATATATATTTCCGTTTTCAATTTTCGCAACATTTTCTGAAATTCCTTCTTTGATGATGATCTACATTCTACAACATGAGTAGTTTGTCAGCGAAATCGCGTTGTTTCTTCGCCTGTTTGCGTCAGTGTTACAATAAATAAACGCGACATGCGTATTTCCAAGCCTCAACATATAGCAGTAGGCCATTTTTATTGTTTTTTCAGTTTTCGAAACTGTTACTGAATTAAAAAATTCTATTAAACTCATGAGGTTATTTTATTTTGATTAATTCATTTTACCGAGCGACATCTCGCGGACACGGCCCCGTAACTCCTTTATCTCGTGGGCGTCACCGCGCGGTTCCGTTGTTAGCTTCTTGATGGTATTTTCCACCGATTTCTTCAGATTATATTTTCATCCGTACAAGACATACACAATGTACGGCGCGATGTAATGAACAGATAGGACGATGCCTAACGACCAGTTGCGGTTGCAGTACCGGTGTCTTAAACTGACATTCACCTCAGCCTGGTGTCCGATTTCACAGTTCATTTTTCGATGTTAGTCTTTATTCCGCTGCTCTTTCTTGCGCTCTTTCATCGCCTTCAAGGTTTTTCCGTCGCCGTAAGAACAGCGACGGGGGGGGGGGGGGGGGGGGGGGGGGTAAAAGAAGCCCGGAATAACCTCCGACGCGGAATAGAACCATTGCCGCCTGGGCGGTAGGCGCTTATCGTCACCACTACAATATCTCCCCGACTCCCGAATATTCTCCGCTTCGGAAAAAGTGTCAAGGTAGTCACATGTTGTTCATTTTAAATTGAACCTCTCTTATACGATGTGCAATGTGCAATTGTGCATTGATGGTGTAGGGCAGGGGTGTCAAACATACGACCCGCCAGACGATTTCATATGATTTCATAATGAGTTAACATATTCGCGATGCCTGTAATGTTTGTTGTTAAGATATATGCTTGGGTCACTTCACACTGTGAATATAATCAGGATCAATCTTTAGGGTAGCATTTACAACGAAAATCACTCTAAAACAAACATGTTTTAAACAAGGCCCCTGTTTAAAACATGATTTTAATTGTATTTTTAGCTTTGGCGTCACGAATATTTAATTGTGACGTTGCAGTGGATTGACATTGACGAGTGAAAATATAGGGTAAATACGACTCCTTCGACGGAAAGGGCTTTCGACCACTGTCATAACAGACCAAAAATATGTCTAACCAGGACTGAATCGTTATGCAGCATTTTTACTGTCGGCGCTCATCAACATCTGAACACCCATTCAATACGAATGATCTATATCTACGTGCTGAAACATGCTTAACCGACGCCGATTGCGAGGGTTCCAGCCACCCCACATGGCATTCCTCGACTATTTTGGTTGCAGTTAGTCCGTAGATTCATACTACAGGTTTTTTGGACGCATTTACACTATTACGGCATAATTCGACGTTTAAAAAAACATTCAAAAAGGCATTTGATTAAAACACTGTTTAAAACAAGTTTTTAAACAAAGTGTCTTAAAACACCGTTTGTTTTAAATGCAACCCTAATCAATCATGATGTCATTGACGTCTCGCTTTACCACACAGAAAAACCTGAACTATAAATCGTTACGGCAATAATAATGTTCAGAATTTTGGAGTCGGTCTGATGCACAAGACCAAAGTCACAGTTAAGCACCATTAACTCCACATACAACAACAATGTTCAGAAAGTGAAAACTGAATTCCTGGTATAAACGAGGAGTTAAATCCTTTAATGTGCCAAGGGTTAGTGGTATTAGCCATGCAACAAAATCTGTTAAATAAAGGAAGGGCCAGTTACAAACGGCGGACGGAGCCTGCCCAACACCCACCTCATTCAATGTTGCAAATGATCCGGCAGCGGTGACAATGGAAACGTACATTGAATACGTCGAGTATACCGTTAATTATAAGCAATGTGTTGCACGTAGAGAAACTAAAGCAAACCAGTTTAAGAGTGAAAAATACAGCACGCAATTATTAATAGGTTCTCAGTCATCACAATTCAGCTCGAGATACCTTCCCTTAAACTTCTGGTTGCTTTTTAGAAATCTACAAAATGTCTCATGAAAGTCATTGATGATTTTCAGAAAAACATTGCCATTTCGGGATGTGGATATAGGCATCGAATTATTCTTTCGCCTCGTGCATTGGTCAATTAACGCGTGACTGACAATCATTTAATTCTGTGGTCAAGTTGGAGTCGAATTTCTATACTGCTCCAACCTCCGTGCAGCAAACACCCAACGGGCTTCTCGGCCTGATTTTTACTTTCGTGAAGGTGACTAACTCGCCTGCCCAAGTACAGTCTCAAAACAGTCTTGTTACTTAAGCGCCCATGTCCGCTTCGGGATGCTTTTAATAAAACAGCGAACGTTTGCTTGAAACACATTTATATCAGTAATATGGTGTCGGATATCGGAAATTTAGTGGATCACAAGCAATGCCTCGACACTCCGGTAGCTTGTCAAGGAAGCAACAAAACCAATTCATAGAAAACGATATAGCCGCGTATACGCCCAGCCACCCGTCTCCACAAGCTCGGCCGTAACTTGTCGCTCCGTACAAGATCCACCGGCCATTTTCTTTGCACGTGTATGGACCGCCACTGAAAATACCAAAGTTCAATTAGTTGACTCCGTAAAAGGTGTAAATGATGTTCCATTTTGAGACCGCGGATTAAGAATGAATATGAAATCTCATTAATTGTTAGGGAGGTCAGTCGCAAATTCCCGACATCATACCCTAGCTCTTCAGTATTTAACAGTGACATTTTTGGTTGCTGCTTTGAAGTTATGAGGGTCGCCAGCTAAACTATGGTAATTTTGCTGAAGTACAGTTAATTTCGCATGCGAGAGAGTTAAGGATGAGTGATTGCTAGCAGGTTGTAGCAGGGTTTTACGTTTTACCACTAGGACAGAATTAGCAGATCGTCCTCGCCATTGCCATGCGATAAGAAATCATTGATTATACTTCAATATTTTCAATTTGACCACGAAAAATAGCATCGTCTAGCCCTGGGCTGGGTATGCATACCTAAGCGGAGCCAGAAGCAATGAGTTCCAAGATATGTAAAACAACTTCCAGTAACAGTAGAAAATTAAGGCATAATTCATACCCAAATAAGTAGTTTCAACAATGAAGATTTGGTCGAAAGGTAGCGTATTTTTATCAGGTAATCGGAGGTAGTTGCATTCGTAAAGGCAAGATGAACCCTTGCCACTGACAAAATCAAAAAACGCACTCTTTAGTTACCGCCCGTTACCGCTCTTCGGGAACTTTTTCACGCGGTTCTTACGGAAATTTCACTCAAAAAAGTTATTCTAACTAAAATCCACTTTCTACTTATTGTAATTCGAAGTGAAAAGGTCAGTATATAGCATAGTTGTGTTTAAAAGGCGTTTCGGTAGAAGTGGATGTATAGTCACAAACATAGTCACTTGAGTACAAGTCAAGCGGAATGTACTTGAGCACTCCGAGAAAGAAGTACTCCGTTACTGTATACAGGCGGTGGTTTTATGTAGGTCTGTCCGTTCAACACTTCGTAGAGCAGTTTAGTTCAAAATTCTTCGCTACCCAACCTGTCGCCTGGACAAGTGTCGTGTGCCGCGTTCTTCCCCGCACAGAGTGCCCACTCCTTGGCGGCAGCCTTGCCCCACACCACTATGCACTCCTCCGGAGATCCCGTTTCAAGCTCGACTTGCTTCAAGTATCCCACTCCTGGAGTGCCTTCCGTTTGTCCCCAGCCGTAGGCCCAACACTTTTTTCCTGCGCAAAGAATATTAGTCAGCAGAGTTGGCGGATTGATACAAGCTAAAATATGTTTCGCTCGAATATCGGTCGCACGGGCCAAGAAGACGAAAAAGGTGAGGAACCACTGTAAATAGCTGATTAATGTGAGAATGAAACAAATGCTGATTACCTTTCTCTATGACGCGATTCTGCTCGGGAAGACACGCTGGTTGTGCCTTTGTATCAAATTGCACTTCGGTTTTCAGAGTTAACAAAACCATGTCATAGTAAAGGTAATTTTCGATTTTACCGTATGGATGCTTTCGAATCTTCACTACCTGTAATATTTAAAGCAACTTTATAACTTGGGATAATATAGCCGCGGTGCTCGCGAGGCTCGATTGTGGATTATTAAGCTTTATAAGATAAGACAAAGTTGAAGTGTTGAAATGTGTACCTTTTAAGTTAAGAGGTCACAAAGTAAACAATCCAGTTACTCTCATTCCAAAACTGATTCAAATTTGTTGACACTCCGATGTCATACAGAAATATAATCGCACAGACAAGTCTCGGTCCTGAAATAATAGGGGGCGTATAATTGCGACAATCGAGAACGTCGTGTCTCACTTACTCAACTCGAATCATCAATTATACAAATCACCCATTACGCTTCGTTATGACATGATTGTTAACACCTCTCTGTTTTGGTGAATCTCAAAGCGCAATTCACTCAACCTCGCCCCGCACTCGCATATCGTAGCTCTGGAATAGTTACAATTTCATAATCTCACTCCCTCACATCGACTTCGTATCCAGCATGAAACGAGTAATGGTGTTTCGCGACGAGCACCTTGTAACTTGTATCCCTATCGAAGCAATGCAGGGCAGATATCGCATGCCGCGGTGAAACCAGTGTCGCACCGCATATCTGGAAATGGTGATATATTGTATGTTAGGTGATCAACTGATCATATAGGGCAAGTTTTTGCAACTTCTGCAACCTTTTTGCAGCTTCCTAAATACTCAGAATATATGTAGTATGATGTTTTAAGCTGTTTGAAGGAATTTTATGTTGTAACTTTTGCCATCATTTTCCATTTTTCGATGCAACTTTTTACTGCAACTTTACCAAGTATTGCACAAAATGTAAAGGAGTGTTCAGAAAACATGCTATAAAACTATTTCTAGAATGGCTCTGTCTTTAATTTGCTTAACGAAGAGCTATAAGTCTGATTAGCTGAATCTCAATATTATCTACGACGCAATGGCGTACAAGCTATAGAACAGCGCCAGCTAAGCACGACAGCGCCTGAACTATATATGTAAATAGATCGCTTGATTGATTCATTGTCGTTTAAATTTGAGGTCGTTCCACCATTTGACGGATACCCAGGGGGGAACCTGGGGGACCCCCGAAAATTACATTATCACTGGGTCACCTATTCAGGCTACTGATTTTGTTAAAGTCACCAGCACTGAGTTTTGTTGCATTGCCTTTGGTCAAATCTGCCAACCTAGGGGGTTTGGGGTGTGGTATATTTGACTTGTTATATAAGTTATCGCTTTGCTGTTTGGCTTTTTGCGGAAAATTATTTCTGGATTGCGTTATTTTATTTCTGCATACCGGCAAAACATGTAATTTTCGGCGGTCTCGCCAGACCGCCCGCGAAATGATAAAGTATACCAAATTTGACAGCCCTGCAAGAGCTGAGAGCGAGGTGCTGTCATGTAGGTTTCAAACCTAAAGAATATAAAATGTATTCGTGATCGGTTGGATAACGAAGAGATAAATGGAACAAGCAGATACCCTGCAAATCTCAAACTTTGCGAGTACCGTATCTCATACCATAATATATCTAAAAACTTATAAATACAACTGTTTACTGCAACTTTTCATAAAATTAAGAGCAACCTTATCACGATTATAAGTGCAGCAAAAACTTGCCCCGCTGAATATATATGCGAGGGTGATCAGTATAACCCAGGGGTGGGCAAACTTTTGAACTCGCGGGCTGCATTCAACATCTGAATCCGTTCGCGGGCCGCACTATATAAAATTGGGATTATAAACCAAAACGCAATATTGATATTTGATGATATATAGTTAGGAAATGGAGATAGTATATGTGCTTATTTAAAACAAACCGAACTTGCTTTGATGATATCGTATACACGCGCCAAAAACATATCGTGGCGAAATTTCATAGGCTGGCGGACCTCAACAACCATTTTGTCAAAACTATAGAGATGAAAGTCGGTTGGCCCTATTCTTAGAACAGGATTGAAATTTAAATCTGTGAGCAGCGATCTGTTCATAGATGTACTAATTCCACTTTTGGTTCAGTTCCAGGACACACAATGCTGACAGCATCAAAACCATGTTAGCTTCAAACACGCTTCTACTATGTGTAGATAAAATATAAATCCCCCAATTCTACGCATACAGAGACACGCCTGAATCGTTTTTTAAATGCACATCACTGAAATAATTAAAAACGGAGTGGTCAATCTGAAATTCCACTCGTGATCCAAATTATGTCAATCTCGTTGCAGCTATCCCGCTGTGGTATTAGGTATTTACCTTAGATCAGTGGTTCTCAAACTTTTTTAGATACGCCCCCCCCCTTATGATAGTGAAAGAATTCGCGCCCCCTTATCGTCATATCACGAAACGCAACCAGGATGCTAGCAAACCTAACGGGTAGTTTGTTGGCATGGAAGGTTACGACTGTGGATGAGAGCCTTTTAAATATGTATTTCAGACTAGATATAGCTATAACCATGAATTGGTTGTAAATCGAGCTGATTCAGACTAAATACATAGCAATAACCATGAATTGGATGTAAATCGCGTGGATTCAGACTAAATACGTAGCAATAACCATGAATTGGATGTAAATCGCGCTGACCGCGAATTTTTTCATATTTAGCTCAGCTTTGCGCCCTCCTTCAGATGCTTTCACGCCCCAGGGGGGGGGGCGTGCCCACCAGTCTGAGAACCACTGTCTTAGAATTATCATGGTGAAATATACTCAGAAAAAGTTCGATTTTTAGGACGCATTTTCATAACACTTTCAAAAAGTTTCTTTAGACTCTCGCGGGCCGCACGGAACAGTGTTGCGGGCCGTAGTTTGCCCACCCCTGGTATAACCTGTTCGGAGTACTCAAGTATACGTTTGCCTACTTACCGAGATTCTTACTCTAATGGACACGTTTTTGGAGTATCTTTCCTCTGTTTCAAAAGTTTCCAAATGCGAACAATTTACTTAAATTTGCTTAAAGTAGTTTTTCGAGACATCTGCACCACAGATATGACTGAAAATATCAAAAATGTTTACGATGTAGCCCGTATATCGTGGTAACAAAATGTAATTTCGAATATGATACAGCTGTATTATTGACCTGCTGCGGCTGTTAGCGGCATTCTGCGTTAGACGCAAATATGCATCTTGCTGTTTTGAAAACTGACGCTGACTTTTGACTCAACGACGCCTATAGTCTCAATGAACTTCGCGTAAGTACTTAGGAAATCTCCTAGACCCAGTTTACATATACTTGAATGTGCTTGAAGTTGTAATGTTGTTTCCTGCGGGTCACTACTTCTATGCTCGTTACATTGAGTGAAATATAGGCCTATCCCATTCTTATTAATTTATCGGCCTAGTTGAGCATCATCAACGACTACGTTGACTTCGTCATTGTACGCATAGAAATATTTGACATACTGGATAATATTGTCCTTTCGATGACCGCTGAAGAAGATTCACAATCCAAGGCCAGCTGTGTCTCACGGCGACTGTACCTCCTAAGAAAATATGGAGAATATAGATAAACAACATGTATGCAAAATAAGATATTCGATGTTCGTCAATGAGATACATTTCATATTTTAGAAAGTTGTCGGACCAAAAGGATGTCGAGACCCAATCCGGTAAATAATGATTTTTAATCGTAAACTTTGATGTGCCTGAAGAATTCAACAGTTTTGTGATGAATCAAGCAATCAATCGAGATATTATATTTTCATCTGCCCAAGATACGCATACAATTAGGGTTGTATTTAAAACAGAAATCAATTTAAAAAAACATGTTTAAAACAAGGCCCTAATTTAAAACATGTTTTTATTGTGTTATTTGTATTTTTCAAGCCATGACGTAGCGAATATTCTATTATGACGTCATAACGAATCAACATTGACAATGGCATATAAGGGTAGATATAGCTCCTTTGACGAAATACCTGTACAATAACCGTTGAACCGACTCTTTTGAGGGCTCCAGCGATCCCATATCGATATACGTCGGCTAAATCGGGTGGTAATTGCCCGTAGGCTGATACAACATGTTTTTTAGACAGTATTTGCATAATTATGGCATAATTTTACAACTTGAAAAAACACATTTTTTAAAGGCCTTTGTTTAAAACTCTGTTTAAAACATGTTTTAATCAAAGTGTTTTAAAACACCGTTTGTTTTAAATGCAACCCTGTACACAATGTACAATTTCATGTAAGTAACGGATAGGGAATGCCGAACGACCAAACAGTTGGGGTCTCTTGAACTGGCATCCACCTCGACCTAGTGCCCGATGTCACAGTTCTCTTCGATGTTATTCATTCTTCGTCGGTCCTTTTTAGAAGTTACTTCTTGCCTAAATTTATGTATAGGATTCTTGGGAGAGTTTTACGGAATGTAGGCATACTTCCATTACAATATCACCTTAAAAATACTTTAGACGTAGGCCTAACACTTAAGTGCGAAATATATGGCTGGCAACAATGGATACTCTCACTAATAAATATCTATGTCGCGAAAGACCAACCTATAATTCTTGTTGACGGTTTGATGCTCTGCACCCCGCACCGGAAAGTTTTGTTGGTCCAAGTGTCTTCCGGGATCTTGGTCGTGTCAGCACTATCTAAGATTACAGATATCAAGCGAGAGCTTGCAGAGACGGCCTTCATAGCGCTCTATACTTACATAGTGGCTTCAATTTTTCGGGTGACAACCATGCTGTAATATAAAAGCATGGCATACAGTGATATATTTTCGAGAATACAAATGTAGTTTTATTCAGACCTATTCATAATGAGTATAGGAGAATTTG
This sequence comes from Botryllus schlosseri, assembly GCF_051294905.1. Lineage (NCBI taxonomy): Eukaryota > Metazoa > Chordata > Ascidiacea > Stolidobranchia > Styelidae > Botryllus > Botryllus schlosseri. The sequence continues at coordinate 15,589,811 of NC_137245.1, read as the reverse complement.
AGTCAATGACACTGATACTAGTATAAAATTGAATACGCATAAAAGACATGGATAGAAACAGGAAATCAGAGCATGTAAGATTGTAGCAACTATAGATATCGTGATATAGGCTACTGCATACGAGTGAACATAAGCGAAAAAATGTGGTGCGTGAAAAGGTGTTGCATGATGAAAAGAATCTGTGAGTTGGTATTGCACTATTGAACTGGGAAATGTCATATAGCACACAAACCTGGATTTTTGTCGCGATTATTGAAGGCGGCCTTGGTAGTGGTCGTTGTCGTGGGAGCTGGCGCGTATTGGGAATTCGAGCCGTCCAGCGACGATGATCCGAATGAATTCGAGTAAGATCCCGAATTCGAACCGGAACTGCTACCGGATACTCCGCTGGAGCCGCCACTACTGCCGGGAGCGTAATTCCCGTAGGATGACCCGTATGACGATGACAAACTGTCGCCGCTACTGTCACCAGATGGCGCGGACTCGAATTGGTTCAGTGGGGCCGATCCTTCCAAATTTCCTTGAGAGCTTTCTGTCATAAATATCGATTATGTTTGATAAGCCAAAATTGCATGCTGCACATCATCTGGCTAGGTTGTCCGATAATCGAACGTAGAGCACTCACGAGCAAACACATTTCCTAAACGCCTTGAATTGGCTGGAAAATACGGTTGATTGGTTCTTGGTTGTTCGAATAAAAGACGACGAGAATATATATTTTTTTATCAACATAAGTCGGTTCAGTTTACGAAGGACGTATTAAACGGTGAGTTTATTAACAAACTTCCCTAATAACAGACAAACATTCACTCGATAACAGCCTATAATATTTACTTACTTCACCTCAGTCTTATATTTTCACTGAGTGGGAAACACAAATTCTATATCCAATCTGTACTACGTACCATTTCGCAAGATTAGGCTGCAGATATAAGCTACGTAAGAATCGTGAAGCAACCCAGAGTTAGCCTGTTTGGTCTTATTTTAACAGATGTAGCTATAAAACAGAAAGCATTGCAGCACGATATATATGCAATCTGACAGGGGATATAAATAATCCACGACTCGTTATATTTCCACACTTCAAGAGAGTTCAATCAATGTAGTCCATTCTTAAGGCTTATTTACGTGAATCTCCGAAGATAGCGTCCAGCTCCGGTCCTTCACCGCCTTCATCCAGCGCATCTGAAACTATAAACGTACCGCCTATAGTCATCGACAACATACGTGACTATCTGTGACCATCGAGATACCTTTAGGGCAGGACGCAAGGGAAAATAACGCAATCGCCACAATGATCAAGACCATGTCCGCGGCGAACATCACAGGAACTACAATATCTTTCTCTGAAGGCAAATTATCGATGGACATATGTTATATGTTGTCGACTTGTTCGTGGGTATGTTACGTTTGCGTTCTTTGACTTCCGTGACGACATTTTCAGCTCTAGAGCAGAGTATTTCTGGTATTTCATACACCACCGTTGCTTGGTCCGTGGGTGGATCAGGCGCCTTAGGTCCTTTGGTTTTCTTGGCGGCCTTTTTAGCTCCCGATTTGGCCATATCTGCGTGTCGCCTTCAAAGCGGCAATTACGCTATTTATTGGATTACCCGGAGCGGGCCATTATATGAAATCTTGTTTTTCGACTACTGTTCGGGGGGCTTTCTTACGTCATAGTAGCACAAACGTTATAGTATTTTTATAGAGATTGTCCGTTGAACTACTGCATGCGTAGTCGTATAGGTAGAGTCGAGTCAGTCGACCATAGTCCCTTTTATGAGGTATCGAATTCTATGACTTTTTGAGTGCATAGATAGGCGACATTGAAAGAGTCAATTAACTATAGCGACGGATAAAATCTCAAGAGGGTGCTCTTCCTATAGTATTGTAATAAAATAGCCCGTTGGTACTTTTTTGTTTAGTAGGACCTACCGCCTTCGAAAATTAGACAGATATCTATGGTCTGATCGCAACTAGGGCTGGGTAAAATCGAGTACCTGAGTGATTCGATTCTGAATCACGTAATATGCTTCGAGTCGAGTCGAGTAGGGCTGGGCAAAATCGAGTACCTGAGTGATTCGATTCTGAATCACGTAATATGCTTCGAGTCGAGTCGAGTAATCGAGTATCACTCATCATGACGTCATAGCAGAGTGTAATATGTCAAATTTCAAATATGCACCTTTTATGCGACCACAAAGAATATAATACCTGTAATCTATCACATCAAAGATACCTTCTGTAAATTTTTGACCATACCGCTTTCATTGCACTTGGTGACAACTGACAATGTTGTAGGATGATCATGACTTCGGAAATGTGCTATTTCCAGTAACGTTTGTAGTCTTTTACTATGTTTTATATGCTACGATATGCCCAATCAAGGTTTCAAGGCTTGATAAATGACCATTAATATAGAAACTACAATTCTCTTTGATAAATTAACTTTCAGTGGCGAGGATCGTATAATTTCACTACTCGAAAAAATCGTATTTTACTACTCGACTCGAATCATTAAAATTAATACTCGATTCAGATTCGAGTACTCGAATCATTGTGCCCAGCCCTAGAGTCGAGTAATCGAGCATCAGTCATTATGGCGTCATAACAGAACGTAATATGTGAAAGTTCAAATATTTACCTTTTATGCCACCACAAAGAATATAATGCATGTTATCCATCACAATAAAAATACTTTGGTATTTTTTCGACCATCCCGATTTTATTGCTCTTGGTGACAATGCCGTGGGATGATCATGACTTCGTAAATATGCTAGTTCCAGTAACGTTTGTAGCTTTGTACTATATGTTTCGTATGCTACGATACGACCAATCACGATTTCAAGGCTTCAATAGTGAAAATTACTGTCGAAACGAATATTTTCGTTGATAAATTAAGTTCCAGTGGCGAGGAACGCATAATTTTAGTACTCGAAAAAATCGTGTTTTACTCCTCGACTCGAATCATTAAAATTAATACTCGATTCAGATTCGAGTACTCGAATCATTGTGCCCAGCCCTAATCGCAACTTGTGCGACTCTGTGGTGAACTCTTCCAGTATCCTGTATGATGAGGGGAATAAAAAAAAACTACTATGTAAATGCAGTTTATTTATGAGGGTTGCAAGGTTCATGTAGAGTAGAGACTTTCAAGGATATGGCTGTGTGCCGTTTTGTACAAGGAAAAATGATGGGAAACCTGCTTTTGACAGCATTTAGCAAGATTTAATATCAGCAGTATACAGAACTGACGATACTGTCGGGCGCAGGTGAATCCACACATTTCCAGTAACTTTGAATAGAGTAAAACTCAGAGAGTTCAAATATATGGGAGTTGTTTTTCGTGCACTACGAATGATGAGCAACTGAATGAAGACAATGATCTGGGAGTCGCTCGATTTCGTTGAAATCTGTTTCGGAAATGAACTTCGGGCGGATGTTCCACAATTTCGAAATTTATTTTCAGAAAATTTCGGAAAATAAATTTCGAGCTCGGCCGGCAGGTCCGATACCTTTCGCGTTGTTACCGATTTAAACATAATCCACAGAAAACACTTTATTGCCACATCATTCTCGATCGCAATACGCCTAAAATCGAAAGCGAGTGGGAAAGATGAAGTCCGTAGGATTGCATGCTATTCCCTGACACTCCGGCAGCTCGTCCAAGAAGCAACAGAACCACTTCATCGAAAATGATATCGCCGCGTAAACCGCGTGTTTGCCATTCCCGCAGGCGCCCCCGAAGCTGGTGGCTCCGTACAGGACCCATTTGCCGTTTTCTTGGCACGTGAGCGGACCGCCGCTGCAAGAGAAGAGATATATTGGACTTTTCATGAAATCGGCACTTGCTACAGGTCCATCAAATGAGTAAAGTAGAGATGGTCAAAGTAGTCAACGTTTCTGCTCATGTAGTCGACTTACCGTCGACTTACCGCATTGTTCGAAGGCCGCGTTATAGACGATGAATTGCCCGAAAGGGTGACGAAGCCTCAAAGGCTCCGACGCGAATTATGGGTTAAGCTTTTCCCATGCTCTTGCAAAACGAAAGCGAATAAGGCATGCTTAGGACTATAGTAATTTACATCTGTGTTAGGAGGGCCTGTGACCGAGCTAGCACAGCACTGTATATTGCCTTTATAAGCAATAAACCTACGAAATAGAATTAACGCCTTCAATTTTTACTCAATTACAAGTAAGAAGGACCCATTTCTAAGACATTCCAAAACTACCTCAAGTGGAGGTAGAAAATCAAACACCTGGTAAGTACTCAAGGGACAATTTTTCTCATAAAACGGATGTAATCTTACCCCAAAACAACTTTGAAAAGAGCAAGTATCTTTGTGTGATAAAATCATCAATTTCAAGTGGAGGTAGTCTCTAAATACAGCCATTTGAGTAAGTAGTGCAAGTAGGCACAGCCTACTTAAGTACTCTAAATATAGATGCACTTCGTTACTGAGTAGGCCTATATATCACCACCGACTGTTGCGGTCAAGATGCTTATCATTAAGCCGTGTCGACTGAGTGGTAATCCCTTGTCTTTTTCTGTAAAATATGTGTTGAATGTTCACTGCTTTTATCTGCCGGCTTTCAACAATGATTTTCATCCAGATTTTTACTGGCTACTGCTAATACGCTCGTGCTCGTCCGTGCGTTCATGCTTATCAAAAACCGCCGGATTATTCCTAATTTCCCATAATCCATTTTGTATTTCAGTGATCCTTATCATTAAGTAGGCCTAGCTTACAATACACTTTGCAACCCCACCCATCTTCTACTCACCTATCTCCTTGGCATGTGTCTTGCCCGAATGATTCGCCCACGGCGCACAGATTCCATTCCTTCGCAACACCTAATCCCCACGCATTTTCGCATTGGCTCGGAGAGCCAATCACCAGCCTGACCTGCTTCAAGTAACCGTCTCCTCCGGTGCCGTGCGTGTCCCCCCATCCGTACGCCCAGCATTTAGTCCCTGGGACGCCAAAATGGGGGGTATCAATAAAATTACTCTCTATTCGCATGAAAATGTTCTGAGTAGCTATTTGATGATGATAATGTAATGATAAGTAACCAAAACGGTAGTATGGCAAAAGATTTTAAAGGACAATACTGTAATAATACAGAGCTTATTGGTTCTTATGTAGGTTCCCTTCTAGCTAATATAAACGGTGGTCTTCACGATATGATGATAACTGAACAGGTTCTGTCTTATAACTTTAGGAAACGGGATCTGCTAGCTTATAGTAACACGTGGTAAATCGCGATATAAAACTTACTATTATGGATTCTTGATATTGTCGTATCACTTGGGAGGTAAAGTATCTGTTTACCTTCATCAATGACTTTGTTGCTTGGAGGCAGACAGGCGGGTTGGACTGTGGTCCCGAACTGCAACTCTTCCTTGAGAGTGAGCAGAACCATATCGTAGTAAAGATAAATTGGTTCTTGTTTGGCGTACGGGTGTTTGCGTACTTTTATTATCTGAAAGACATATGTATATGGTATTGGTAGGTATACCGGATAAAGACCTTACTCTGGCTCAGCATTGTTACATGCGTCATTGACTTCGATTTCCGGTAACTCAACTGAACGTTACGTCACTATGTGTCACTCGAACGACCATATTTCTGACACTTTAATGATGTGTCACTCAGTGGAGCTGTCACTTATGCGACAGAACACCAGACACCATACGTAGACAGTGGGGTTGCAGCCACTTGGCGGTACTGGCTCTGCATCAGCGGTGGCAGACTGCAAGGGGGAGGCAAAATGAGGCTGCACAGTGAACAAAACACGGATAGATGGTTAATCACGACCAACGCTTTTAAAAGCACTTATGACTACGAGGTGGACTTTTTGGAGTTGTCTGTGGAAATTGACAGATTTAATAGACTAGTTTGAAGCCGTGAAACCACGTTTCATCGTTATGCAGCAGCTTTTGATGTTTTACGGTGGTTAGCTAAATCACACCTACTTGATTCGACACCATATTTATGCTTGTGTCCGAAACTTGATCGTACCATTTGTGTTTCAATTGCGAGCTGTGAGAGTAGTTTGTCAAATCTCAAAATGATGAAGTCGAATTTACGTTCTACGATGAATGATGATCGGCTACCAGCTCTATCGATTCTTTTTATATAGAAACACTCTACGTTCAAAAACTTGATTTCGAAGATATTAGCGCTGATTTTGCTTCGGCGAAAGCTCAAACCGTTAAATTTTGAGGCGGCTATTAATATTTTATCTGCTGAATACATTTTCTCTCAATTTTTGTCTTTTAATTTTGGCCTTACCGCTGAGAAAGTGCGACTTCGTTCTCAAACTATAGAGAACTTCTGAGACGCGGCACATTATTTGTATTTTTTCTATTGAAAAGATTGCTTGAACACGTAAAAATTTCAAAATATGCTGCAGTCTACATGTAGGGCGGCATTTGCAACGAACACCGGGGGTGACAGCATATCCTCCTACGGCACAGCATGCAGCGGTGGTCCGTAACGAATACCTCGCTTTTTCGTTGTATACTGAAATTAGTGAGGGGCATGGATAGTTCACTGGCTGGAGTTCCGCCAGATTTCTATGCATGCATGCTGGCATCTTGCAATATCGAATGCCGACACATTCGATATACTTTACTAAAGATATGCGGCACGTCCGACCAAATCTAATTTTTTAAAACTGTTGCCACTGGCCGACAAGAAGTGAAATGGAATTTGCAGGTTCTAGAAATTCTATTTCCTCCGATCGACCTTAATTAGTAATGATGAGTAAAGCCAGGGTTGGTTATAGTTGCCAGCTGCGGTAATTCATGTAGTAGCAGATGCAACGCCGATAGACTTCCATTCAATTACAGGTAGCGACTTATATAGCATGACAAAACCGCTCCAAATAAAGTAGAAACTGAAGGTATGAGCTCAAAAGTAATCAAGCAAGTAGCTTCAAAAAGTATATTCGGTCAAGGGGGCACATAATTAAGCAGTTAATCGGCAGCGGTTATTTTCAGGTGCATCTACTCGAGCGACAAAAAATTCCAAATGGCACTACATATAAATATGCGCAATTTTCAGAAATAAATTCAGTTACCGGAATACAGGACTGCTTCTCCCAGTTGTGACGTCGATTTCACACAGAAACTGACGGAAACCAATCCTAGTACTATTTTCCACTTTACAGAATCAAAAATTCAAAAGTAGAAAGTAAAGCAAGGTCAAAACCTACTCGAGTAGTCAAAAAAGGTGTAGGTATTTCGTCACTGACCATGACTGGTCAGTGGTCACATCTGATTATAACCAATAGCCCCAAGCCACTCACATCAACTTCAAATCCACTGTCGTGATCATTATCATGCTTCGCAACCGCTATCTTCAATTCAGCCTTGCTTATAAAGCAGTGCATCGCCGATACCGCGTGTCGAGGCGAAACGAGAGTGCCGCCGCAAATCTAAATACGGGCGCGTGGAAGACTGTGTTGAAAATAAGAGAAGGGAGAATCGCTGACTTACCCATTTCCAGCGACCGTAACTGAAACTTTTAATATTGACCGCCCAAGGCCAGCTGTGCTTTACGGCGATTGAGCCACCTGTTGAAAGAAATCTCAATTCATGAGATATTGCTATATGTGCATGTGGCGGATAACGAGATTGGCAATAGTTATGGACTGTGTTTATAATAGATTATTGTTCAATTCAAATATTTGTTTGGGTGTATGAAAACGCATACATTTACTAATTTGATCATTTGCGCTGGAAAACTTTACGTAATTACAATGTTGTGCTCTCTAACATGGACGACTGGCATAGTTATCACAAAAGAAAGAATTCATTTTCAAAATAATACAAATACAACAAAATATATCATGATCATCACTTTCATTACATTTTGAATTATGAGCTGCGCACCTAACAACACTTTTAAGCGTCTAAACCAGGGGTTCTCAACCTGGGGGGCGCGCCCCCCTTGGGGGGCGCGGGAGGCTCTCAGGGGGGGCGCGAGAAATTGACGAAGTCAGTATAGGGGGGGCGCGAGAAATTGACAAAGTCAGTATAAATTGTACGTGTCTGAACATGTGTTTCACATCCATTATGAGAAGACGATTAATGAAGATGAAATTTATTCCATATTCAAGAAAGCTTGCAAAATACAAACTCTAGTAACAGCGCTCAACTGAGTATAGTCTGATTTCAACTTCATTTGAGCAAATTTTTGAAATTCCCACGTGTAATTCCCACGTGTAAGTCATTCATTGCTTCATAGCTTTGACAGTAGCCTAAAGCTTGTCGCGCTGGGCAGCTCTTGTTAGTAGCTTGCGAACTGCACTGCCTAAGACAGACTTAGATGCAACATAGGTTGCCTGGTTTCGCCCTCAATTAGGCTATAAATCAACGCAATTAATTCATTTCGAAAACTGATCAAATTTAGCCTGGCAGGACAGAACGACGCCTTGCTCTCTGTACTCACTACCAGCATCAGGATTAGTCTCAGGGTGACCTACATTGAAATTAATTAATGGATGTCTTGTTCAATGTTTTTTGTTATTTTCAAACAAATTTGAAGAAATTTGTCAGCAATGTAAAAGACTCAACAACTGGAATGCAGATTCAAAATTGGCGTAAGATATACCTTATGTATACTATTAGATCAGGGGTGGGCAGCCTGCAGCCGTAGAAGGGAATTTGAGCGGTCGTCGACGCCTCATTCAATTAGTATGTGTTGGCGGCCGTAGGCATGCAAATTGCAATTACGAATTCACTCCCGCATTTTCGAGAGATTTTAATTAATCTTGAAATTTTCTTCGCCCTCCGCGCAATTCAACAAGAATTCATTTTTCTATTTTAATGCAGTAGCGCCCTTCTTAATCTGAGCCAGAATGGGAATTGGTAAGAAATAGCAATTCGTTCGCAGCCCTGAAAAATTTTCGCGCTCCGCGCGACAATATGCACCTCCCGGCAACTATTCATAACATTGCCACTCGCGATTTCGGTGCGTACAATAGGCCATTGTTAAAAGTAGAATAGGCCGGAGTTCACCGGGAATGGATATGGACAGTTTACCGTAGGAATTTTGCGTCCAGATCGTTCATTGCGGCTATGCCCTGGAATGCGGCCTTACGCTACATAAGCAATCGAAATGCGGTCATGATTATCAAAAACGTTGCCCACCTCTGTATTAGATGAAGTGCTCTTTTTGATATGACGATAAATGCAAGGGGGGTCAGGGGGGCGCGAGTTTTTTGACCATCTCCAAGGGGGGCGCGTGTCAAAAAAGGTTGAGAACCACTGGTCTAAACACTAAAGAATCGATATAGGAATTAGCTATACACGGTATTCACGGGAAACTAGCTATTATGTGGGGAAGCCCGAATTCGTTTTCTAAGCGCATTGGTCTCGGCCGTGTCTGTGCCATTGCACGTGATGGCAATATGTCCATTGATATCTGTCAATTCTTCCTCCATGGAATGTATCAGCATCGCCGAAGCCGTATAAGCTAGTGAGGAATAGTGATGCTGAGCACAGGAGAATAGCTTAATTTGACCAGCAACGAAAATATCTTTAAACCGAAATCAATTTCAGCACTTTAATAGGCGTTCTTTCGATATCTCAAATCAGTTCGCGGGCCGCGTGTTGGTGACCGCTGCCCTAACGTAACCTAACCGCTAACACCAATACCTCGCTATTTTGAATGACTTGCTATTTTGGACACTCTAATTTGGCACTCGGTGTTCTGAAACTCACTTTACCGCCCCGAGGTCAATATTAAAGATAGTTTTAATAATACCTACAACTCTTGTGGTTGGCTTGATGCTTTGTACTCCACATCGGAATGATTTGGCGTTCCAATGGTCTTCTGGAGTTTTGCTGGTGTCAGTAGTGTCTATATGAAAAGTTTCGAAGATCTCTTAACGCTAGGCAAAAGTAAAACAATAATATAATTAGCAATATATACTTACAAAATGGATCACGTCTGCCCACTTCAATCCACCCTGCAAATTAAATTGAAAGTCTTAAATGTTGAGCAGGGGATTTTTGAGAATAATAGATTTTGATTTTAAAGGCGGTCTTCGCCATTCCAGCTTGCTCTCAACCGGAAGCTATACTTGCTCAATGAAATATATTGAGTAGAAAAGCTTATACTCTTTTGTCTGGCAGGGCCATTTGGTCGACTCAGTCAGTAGCTCGCATGTAATTATGTCAGGTATAATTTACAAGGACTATACTGCAACTATGGACCTAAGTTCCGATATCATTGTTTTCTCGCGGTCCAAGTTTTGACACATATGCGAATTGTGAATGTTTTTGTCTTGCTATGTTCATCTCTGACGATGACATAAACAAAGAGCCCGAGATGTGTTGTTCAGACGTGGTTAATAACGAAGTAATTATACTTTTGTAGAGTACTCAAGTAGATTTTACCAGTACTGGATAGCATGGAGGGGTGTGCGATACTTAGAAAGCCTTACAAGGATATATCTGTACCTTTCTTGTCCAGCGACATATGCACATCATGTACTCATGGTATATGCACTGATCGTGTGCATGCTATCATGAGTCGGTGTATATGCCACGAAAACTTCAAGAACAAAATATACATCGTCATATTCATATTCCTATTGGTCATCCTTGGCGTTTTTCCATTTCACGGGTTCGTAATCAAAAATACTCCCCGAACTCACCTGGGTGAAAACCCCAATAATACGGACTGGGCGTGGTCGATTTTGTGACGGGCGTCGAAGTAGGATAACCAGAGCTCGGTACGAATTGAGAATCGGCTTCCAGAGAGGATGAACCGAATGAGTCCGGGTAGTTTTGAGAGTTCGAACCGGAGCTGCTACCGGATACTTCGCTCGCGCCATCACCGTTGTCAGGCGAGTAGCTGCCGTACGAAGATCCGTAGGATGAGGAAAGGCTGTCTGCCTCGGAGTTCGATGAAGACTCAACAGGTGGAAAGTCATTAAGGATTGGCGTATCGTTCAATATTGACGGAGAATCCTCTACATAAGAAATCAACGGAGATAGTCAATAACTATGTACATCTACTGCTTTTGGGTACTCGGGTACATTTTGCCTATTCCTAAACTACTTACTCAAGTAGTTATGTTTTTAAACTGCCTACATTACTACTTCACAGTTTGTTAAGTAAAGTAGTTTAGGGATGCATTAGTATCACTTTTGTGAGTGAAATTGCCATGGAAACTGGGTCAAACAGCGCTGTCCGGGTAAGCGACTATATTTTGTAAGTTGTACAGTAGTTTTGAGATCCATAAGCGGATTTCTGAGTGAAACTGCTATGGCAACTGCGGGTCAAAGAGCAAATTGAGCTCAAATAGAAGCGTCGTTTGCAGGTTTACGTTTGTCGACAAGACGCTTCCGTAATTGCGAAAATAACCACCACCTTTTAACTGATAAACGTATGTGAACCCAAGGCCAAATATTCTTTTTGAAACTAGCTACTTGAGTTCTTTCCACACCTCCGTTTTCTACTTTGACTTGAAGTACTCTTCACAAGTTTTGGAGAACAGTTAACCTAAAATATTTACTGTTTTACTTACTTGAAAATCGCTACTACTACTCGTATTTAGTAAAAAATTACGATGCTACTTCTACGTCTACTTGAGTACCAACGATGACTACTTTGAAAGCCTCCGGGAATCGATAGTGCTGATCATTAGAGCGCAGCAATGAAGTAATTCTATTTTTTCGGAGCACTCCAGTATAGGTTTCCACTACCTTGCATAATAATCCAAGAGGATTTCTTTTCCCCGTACGTACACCTACTTTTTCCAGAATACACCATCCGAAGCAGGATCACTTTACCTTATTTCTTTTCATATTTTACAGCGTTGAAAGTAGCTTGGATGGATTTGCATCGTCTTTATCAGGGTAATTAATAAAAATATCACGCGATAATAGTCTTTGATTCTCGGTAACACGAATGTTCAATATAGTCATTCACAATTAGTTGTGATGGATATGCATTATTTTAGTGTATATGTTGCAAGTTTTAAAAGTTGTTGCGGGTTACCTATCCACTTTTATTTTACCTAACCATATGGCGGGCATATTAATTGCATATCCGATATACGTTTTCTTGGTGTGGTTGAGGTGTAGGATCACGACACCTTCCATTCAAGCAAGGTAACTCATAAAAGCCAAAAATACGAATCACATGTTCGCGTTTATCAGAAATTAAGCCATAATGGCGTTGAATACGTACGTGAAATGTTTCCGAAAAAGTTTTCCAAGTTCGCTGCATTTTCTACATCGTCCACACTTTTATCTGAACTTGAAATTCGTTGCTTGTTATTCACGAGGGCTCAGATAAATTCTGCAGTTGGATTTACCTGCTGGGCACGATGCGATAGAAAATAGCATGGCCGCAGACATCACGAATATCGCGTCCAACGCGAAGACGGCCCCGATTTGCAACTTCGTCTGTGCACGCATATCTGTAAATAGGTAGCGTGATGAATGGGATGGACGCGTGATTTGATATTATAAATACTTATCCGTAACTGTATGGTACTGATGGTAGGACTACGACGATCAATATACTCACTTTGTTCCACTTTACTATTTATCCCAGAGCGCATGGTATCGCGCTACTCTAGGTTTTGGCCGCATTTCCCAAGAACGGATGATGATCGGACATTCATATTCTTCTGATGTTCCTACTTACGATGAGCTTTCTGACGTCATAATAGTATGACTTTAAGAATATTTAGAATGGACGCACTGTCTTGTATGTGGGGCAGTATACCTCGATTCCTACCACTGTTCTGGTATACGGCGTGTACCCCAATAACGAGTAAAGTATTTAGGTCGGGGATGGGCAAACTACGGCCCGCAACTCCGTTTTGTGTGGCCCGCGATAATGCGCAGGAAACGTCTTACAATATTGATAAAATGCGTATTTAAAATATAATTACTGCAGGGACTCGAGTTAACTTTTTCTAATTATATCTTACCACAATAATGATATGTTGTATTCATACTATACATGATCTATTTTTATTTCATTGCTGGCACGATAGCCCGACATCAAGGCCCACGCATATTAGAAAAGTTTCACTTCAACTGCTAAACATCAACAGAAAGTTAAAACAGGGATGACACTAGTGCAATTTTACACAGGCCACTCCGGCAAGTTCATTACTTTTAGCGCTGCACTTGGAAAAACCGATTCGCGCGTTGGTAGATTCGTTCTCTCAATTTACAGAAGTCTTTATATATAAAATCTATATATTTTAATGTCAGAGTATTTGAAGCTAACATGCTTATGGCGCCTGTCATGGAGTTCAACCAAAAGTAGAATCAGCAAATCTATTAAGAGATCACTGCTCACAGATTCAACTCTCCATCCTGTTCAAAGAATTGGCACAACCAATTTTCTTCCCTAGTTTTGAAAATTGATTATTGAGGTTGGCCAGCTTATGAAATCTCGTCAATTATTCCGACGCGTGTATCATATCCTCAAATCGATGGTTGGTTGGGTGGTTATAAATTTCATAACCTCACTATGTAATCAAATACCAATATTGCGTTATGGTTTATAATCCCAATTTTATACTGTGCGGTCCACGAATGTATTAAGATGTTGGCTGCGACCCGGGAGCTAAAAAGTTTGCCGACCCCCCATTTCGGTAGTGACAGTATTGGTAGCATTCATAATATATTTTCCTTTCAGATAGAATTATTCATCGATCTTATTCAAAACTGACCTTTGGACACAGGACTCAATACGTCCGTATACGTCCGATGCCGATTGTACGACGTATACGTAGAGTCGTAGGCTGCACATTTCGGATACAGGCTACATACAGGTTGCGTACGACATTGTTGATTCTTTGAATTTTCGCCCGCCTTTTTACATATTTGGTTGTTCCAATAATACTCTTATTGTGGTATCCCCTTACTTCAGCAAGTGACCTTATTCTGCAAACTTTCAACCTTTAATCCGAGTATACTCGCTTACCTTGACAGACCAATGGATATTGCTATTTTGAGAGAGTCAGTATTAATGGCTCATTTTAGATGTAGGTTATAAGGCAAATTTCCTTTATTCTTCGATTTATGTCGTTGGTGTCACATGTAGATTTACTCTAGTGTTTATAGTTACGGGGCATAGTTCATGCTATTTGTTTTGATTGTGATTCTACAGTTGTGCACAGTGCAGTTAGCGCCGATTCAATTTTGCATCAATAAGACAATGCCGACCTGGTCAACTCCAATGCGAGTCATCAATCATCAGAACAACACGATTCCCGAAAGAGCAACGACGTCATTTCGGTATCTATATGGAATACCAGAAAGTGATGATCATATTATGTAAAAGTATAAGCATATCTCATTAGTATTAGAAGTCTACAGCACTATAGGTCAATGTTCAACATCGTCATATGCTATAGTATAACCACTCAACGGCAATGTTGCATTGCGCCAAACACACTTTCATACAAGCAATTTCTTCTAAATCAGTGGTTCTCGACCTGGGGGCGTGAAAGCATCTGAAGGGGGCGCGAAGAAGCGGTTTACTGAAAAAAATTTACCTTCAATTCACGACTGTTTCTCTATATATAAACCGAATTTCATATTTATGAATTCTCTCATACACATCATAACCTTCCATGCCATCAAACAATCTGTTGGCGTTGCTAGCATCCCGGTTGGATTTTGTGATATGACGATAAGGGGGGCGCTAAATTTTTCACTATCATAAAGGGGGGCGTGTCTAAAAAAGGTTGAGAACCACTGTTCTAAATGAATACTAGCCAGCCTTCAGGATTATCGGACAACGACCTAACATCGACCTCGCCTTCCGCCACATGCCACCTTATTTTGTCGCTTGCGTCTTATATTCTCTGCATTACTTTTCATTCAGTGTGCAATGTGCGTGCCTCTTTTTTACTTCGCCTATAGGCCAAGGTGGGAGTCTGATCTTAAAGACTACTCCAAGTTGTTTCGACTCCTTCCTATCTTTTCATTGTATCGCAGTTTTGTGGTGTTTTGAAACGATGAAAATATTAATAAACTGATTGATTGATTGATTGATGCTTCCGCTCCAAGAATGGGGTTCAGTTTGGAGGTCCAATAACCGTTTTTATGCTGTGATCCAATATCGTACTCGTGGAAACCTGAACGGTGATTTAATGATAGTGAATATAACCCGAAGAGTTCGCGTTTACAGTTAAATATCTTGTATTCCTCACGACGCCTACACAGGGCGAACGCCGAATCACAATCAAAACAAAGAGAGCCTACAAACACGACAGGTTATATCGTCGTGACTTGGCTGTCAGAACTCGAAAATCTTGACAGCAGTCGCTATGCTCATTACTGCACGTGACGGGATGTGACCCTTCGTTTGTCCATCGACGTTGGGCAAACCATCCAGTTTAACCGGAAATAATGCTACGTTCAGATGAAAGAGGTATTGTATAAAAGCAATAGTTCCTCCACCGCTTTCATTATTGGCGACAAAAACCGCTCTCTTTAGCAATATGACGATCTCGTATTTTGTACTAGTGGCTCTCCTATATTCTCAGAAGGGTGAGTATAATGAGTATGCAGGTTTTAATGGAAGACGTGACAAAACATATTAGTTATTGATGGTCGACTCGGGGGATAGGCTAAATCCGACAAGTTTGAGGTGCTGGGAAATTAAACAGTGGAAAACGGCATATCCTTTCATCTCACAATACTGCTATTAATAGATATATAGATATTATATTCGTTTTACTTTGCATAGCTACAGTACGTTATTTTGGAAAAGTGACGAAATGCGCCACGAACAACGCTTGCTGCCATGTATAGGCTTAGCAAATTAATCGTTAGTTATGTCATGTTCATTGCAATCGTTTTAGGAGCATGCGACCCATCTGCACTGGTTTACGAAATGACCCTTGACGAAATTGCGAAGTCGGACCTAATCTTTTTCCACAACTACAGAAGAGCAACCGTCTCTCCGCCGGCTACTAACATGGTCATGTTAGAATGGGATGATGAATTGGCAAGCGAAGCCAGCAAGTTTGTCAGGTAAAATATAAATAAAATGCAATTCAGTATAGAGTGTCAAACCGCCAACTGAATATAGCGATAAGCAATCGTCACTCTACTTTATAAGTCTGAAAGGACCAGAAAAATAGAAATATTTTGGAAATCCCCCAGATTGTTTGACTCCGGATCTAATCCGGCATCATTCGTAATATTTCCCGAAATATTCACCGGGTTTCGATGAGGAATTTCTGACAAGAATTCCTTCCGGATCCAGCCCCAAACTTCTCACGTAAAAATGGTGTCACTGCAAGTTACGTGAGATGTATTTTTTTCACGTTTAGAAATTGCGCATTCGAACATTCCGACCCGCCACTGCAGTCCAGTAAGTACGGACAAATCGGGGAAAATCTTTACGCTGGAGACGAATTCCGTTTTAGTGACATCCCGTTCGGTGTCACGAATGCGTGGTACAATGAGGTATATCGATAGAAATCGAACATAGTGTTTGTTATTAGGTTATATAGGCCTAATGCATAGGCATATTTTGGTATTGCACATGTAGTTATTTATGATAAGGCTACATGAATTATTGCGTATGTGCATTGTGCAATGCTGCCTCAAAATGTCAACTTGTTCTTACTCCCTTGGCCGTTAATTTATGATGATCAAAATTCACCTAACGATATTTCCATAGTATACAATTAATATGAAATCAAGATTGATTTGTTTTCGTGCGGATGCGAAATAAATTGGATTACCTAAAGAATGCGCCACCTCATGTCATTTAACAGTTCGGTATAATTTACGGATTACTCAGAACGCAACTCGCAATAGGGGGAAGCATTTCGAATTTCTAGTTTGATTCTGCCATATTTAACAACTGACAAGCCCGGCCTATGTATCATGGGATGTTTAGATCTACGTAAGACAGAAAAAACTTGGTTACGCCAATTGAAGACCTTGGTGCAAATTCTAGATCACCCGAAGTCACATTTAATTTAATTATCCAGGTTAACTTCTACGACATGAATCGCGATCCAGTATGCCTACCGGGAAAGGAATGTGGACACTACACCCAGCTGGTTTGGGCTAGCACGACGCATGTTGGATGTGCAGTTTCTGTTTGCAAGTGAGTCCGAGGTTTGTGACCTGAGTTTTTAATTAGTTGTAATAAGTTCATTTAGTTATCACTTGATTTAGATAAACCCAATGCCACAGTGCACAGGGCCATAAATAACGATAAAAACCACTCCAATTCCAATCATTTAAAAACCAACGACTAAACGGCCTTGTGAAAATCGTGCCTTGAGCTACATTTGACATGAGTGACACGGGAAGCGAGTGGCGCAGGTGGTTAAACACTGAAGTCACGACACCGATGGTCGCTGGTTTGTTTCCCGTTTCTGACCAACGTCTACGTGTCGGAGGTTTCTCTGGGCTCCTCATCGCCGACCTCACTACTACGGTAGTGCATTGAAAAGCCCAGACTGAAAGTGAGCCGTGCTATAAGTCGGCAGCAGAGACCACGATGGGTACGCATTGGAGTGAGAGACAATGAAGATGACTGCGAGAGAGAATGAAAAAGACGTTCCTAACAAGACAAAAAAAAGCTAAGACCAATGAACTTTATGAAATTCATGTCCTGGGGCACAAGGCCTAGAAAGGCAATAATCCCCACTGTGTTGTGCCTATCAATGCAATACAATACATGTGTGACACGAAATGCATGGGTTAGATGTGAGCCCGGACCACCCCTATATTAGACCTGAGAATATACTACCTTAAGGAGCGATGTCCTTTGGTTAAGTACCATTTAGCTAAACACAATCCGACAAAGCTTTATACAGATTTTTGATTATTGCTCTTGTGATTTCAGTCATATATACAAGGGGCACGGACGGACCTTGGTGGCGTGCATGTATGGCCCGTCTGGAAATGATTAGTAAGTGTATTCATAATTGCGACAACTGAAATTCTCTAGGTTTAAAGATATATATTCCCGGTTTCAGCACTTCGGATATGTTCCGGGTACCGCCCTACAAAGTTGGAGCTCCATGTACGGACTGCCCAAGCGATCTTCCTTGGTGTGTTGCTGGCTTGTGCCATGCGTGATGAAGTATTTCTCGTAAAAGCATAGTATTTCATATTGTAATGTTATATTGCATTCATAATGTATTCTCCAGTTGTACATATTCAAGTATGTATTTTGGTTGCAGTGGTGAGGGTAGGATTCCATTTAAAATTTAATCAATTCAAAACAAACATGTTTAAAACAAGGCCCTAATTTAAAACATGTTTTGTATTGTTTTTTTTAAAGCCGTGACATCGCGAATATTCAATTGTTACGTCATAATGGATTGACATTTGCAATTGAAAATTTAGGATTAATTGCTCCTTTGACGAAATATCTGTACTATTAATGTTGAACCGATTATTTTGAGGATTCCAACCATCCCATATCGATATGCGTCAGCTTTATCGGGTGGTAATTGTCCGTATAGGCTCATACAACATGTTTTTTGGAAAGTAGTTACACAATTATGGCATAATTTTACAACCGAAAAAAGCCCATTTTTTTTTAAAGGCCTTTGTTTAAAACACTGTTTAAAACATGTTTTAAACAAAGTGTTTTAAAACACCGTTTGTTTTAAATGCAACCCTAGGGGAAGGGGGGGGGGGGGTGCAATAAACACTCGGAAATTCAGAAGCAACGTGTTTGATAGCAACCCAGTAGGGATGCAGCTATTTTAGCGAAAGTCAAGTTACAAAAGTTTAACATTGGATGGCTCCGTTATAACTTTCATGAAATAATTTACAGTCATACAAATGAAATCCGGTAAAGCGCTATTACCAAGAGAAATAAGCGAAATGTATTTATTGCTCTGTTAGTCACAGGTCTAGTGTAAAGAATTACCTTTTTTTATATCTCTCTAGTTCTTTAAATTGGGTTGTAAAGTGGTGAGAACGAGTCGAAGGCGGTGGTGAAAGTTTTCGCCATTCATAAAGATGGGAAATCTATTCTTTATAATGTTCACGTTCGAAAACGCTGACTTGACGCTGCAAATCAACAATATATATTTGCTGAAAAGCCAAGTAAATACCGAGACAGATAAGGTCCGGATTCAACACCGAAAAGGTCTGCATTGGGACCTCGGTCCATCAGTCGATTATAGCCCTGTGAGCATTTTCAGTGAAAACAGCAGCCATTTACAGTAATATTAGCATCTCACAAGGAATTCATCGAATTGTAACTCGCCATCACTCTCTGCAAACGAAAAAACATGATCACGCAACTAAAATAAACTAGTCACACAATCGAACATTTAATTGATTCCCGAGAATCTCGAGCGAGATATCACACTATTATAGTTGTGAATAATATAATGGCACGCTACCATCGCGCTAAGTCCTTGGCTGGCCTGAGAACGGAGGTAGAAAGAGTTCACGAGACTTTGGTGTCGCACAGTGGAAGAGTTCGTCATTCCTGGTGAAGCTATATATATATATATATGCATATACAAATTATATTCGGGTCCGTAGGAAGCGAGTGGCGCAGTGCGGTAAGCGACACCGTCATGACACCGATAGTTGCTGGTTTGAGCCTAGGCTCTGACCTATTTCTGCGCTCCTCGTCGCCGATCACGCTGCTAACGCAGCGTTTTGGAAAGCCCAGAGGAAGAGTGAGCCGAGTTTAAAAGTAGGCAGCATAGACCCGAAAGTGAACGCAAGAAAACGAGAGATGCGTGCAAGAAAAAGGTGTCCTCGATCAAAGATGCATCAAATCAAAGATGCATCAAGAAATGCACTGTCGTGGAGCACAAGGCCTGAACATTTGATAAGCGCCAATGTCGTCGTTGAGTTGTAGTAATAATATTCAGGTCCCAAAATGCGGAATTTTTCCTTGGTTGAAAATATATTCTGAGTAGCCCAACTATACTATAATGCAAACAAGGGTCTTCGTGGGCCGAAAACTAACCCTGGGTCGGACGAAACTTTAACCAACAAGTTATGTTAAGATCTTGATAGGATATTTCGCTCCGGTAACAGCGTAATGGGTGACATCTCTCCAACGACACCAAGCGTACTCTGATGAATGACTACTATTCGAGCAAGGCGAAGATGATGATATGACACGGTTTCATATAAGAGAACTAAATATTTGATAGGAACAAGATTGCCTATGTCACGTTTCTCAATCAAAGGATGACAGGAGATTCCTGAAACATCCTGTCATTGGATGACCGAGTTCCTAACACATATAAGTGTATGAAGGATAACGTGACTTAACGGGATGTTGAAAATAATGACTCATGTGGTTCGTAATTCGTTTGATAAAGGTATTCTTTTCATTTCCGCACACGTGAATGCACTTACATACCTCACGTTTCGCAGTATGAGGTCAGTATAGTCAAACATTACGATATGCTTCCACGTTTTGAGGAAATGGGTCGGTCATTCTGTGACGAATGCCGCAGGGACACTGTGTGGTTATGCGCTAAATAAATTTGGAGGCATGAGAAGGATTTCTGATTAGCCGAAACCTTGGTCGTCGTTGCTTCAGAGTTCACAGTTCAGATATTCAATCGATCAATCTGAGATATTCTATTTCAATCTCGAGTACCCCCGGATGGGAGAAGTGTATGGGGCCTCTTGGCGGAAAGATAACTGAGAGAAGCTTATATAGTCACGTTATGAGATAGACGGCGATAGCCTGTCACGAAATCGACTCAGTATCGGCTAATAGTGTACTTGTGTATGTAGATTGGGTAATTTACGGGCACAACCTTCTCAGCCATAACGTTGCTCTTTAACATTACCGACTGCAGAGTTCCTACTGAAGTGTTGGTTTTTTTAAAATCTAGGCTCCGTCTCGCCATCGCATCCGCGCAATCTTTATATTAAAGAAGGGGTTCTCAAAGTATGGGCCGCGATGGGTCTAAGTTGGGGTCGCGATCGCACCAGAGCGATCGTTTAATATCTGTCATATTTGCTGAACTGAATTTCTTCGCACGTCGCGCGATCTTCTGGGGATTACTTAGAAAAGTCCAATTGCACTGTGTTGGGTACTAGAGTCGATATAAGCTACATTCATGAACAATTGAACATGACTACTTTAGGATGTGTGTGCCCTAAATTTTCGAAGACACCGCCTGAGTCAGCTCCACCGGTATATCTGATTGCGCGGGCCGAGAGGGGCTTACATAGAAATCAGTGACGTGCGATGAGGTTCATAGCTGGCGAGGCATTAACATTCCTCCCCCCCCCCACACACACACTAAAAAACGCAGCAAAGTACTTGATACAGATACACAGATACACAGAGATGTGAATAACAACAGCAACAAGAGAAAATGGGTAGGCGAGACCGTTTTCTCCGCACCCTGTTGGCCGTTGCCCTTCCACAAAACATATTTCAATTTTTCCGTTTGTGAAACATACAGTTATTTGATACAGATTTCTCAACAAAAAAGATGGAAGGAACGACGAAAAAATATTTTATTCAAACTTCCAATTTAAGTTATAAATTCTCTATTGTCCTTTGCTCGTCAAATCCGTTTTGGCAATATTGTAATGGACACTGTATGTATGAGAAAAACTAATTATGTCACTCACTATAACATAAAACTTAAATGGTTGAAAACATCTTTCAGACTGTGAGAAATCAGGTTTAGATTCATGATTCGGGATGCAGATTCCCTTGGAATAAGATTCAAATATATATAGAACCTACAATGTTAGCTGATTGAGTTGGCGGCCTGTTTCTTATCACATTAGCTGTCTTCACACTCCGGCCATCTAGGCTGCTCCTCGCTATCTAATCTGCGTAAGCCAGGGACGGCCAACCCCTGGCCCGCGGGTCATATGTGTCTCGCGAGAAGGTTTTGAGTGGCCCGCGAGGTAATTCTCGAAATTAGTAATGTTATAAAAACATAACTTGTCCATGTAATTAATTATGAACTCGCAAAGGCAAACCAAAAATTTGATTAGCCTGATCGTGAAATCTGGGAAGTTGATGACTACAATATCAGTTACGACGCATAGGCGCAGCCACGGTACAGCCACAATTTTTGTAGATCTTCGTATATGACCATGACCATGAAGAAGGCAGACTTTTTTGACTTGAAATTTTTCTCAACACTTAGCGTGATTTCTCTTAACTAGCTTTTTTGCTTTTAGTATGGGTAACCCCAAATACGCCCAACATGCGACTTCGCGTCTTCACTGACAGAAAGTTCGCCGGCGATGGTACCTTTGCACACGACGATAACTGGTTGGTGGTACAAAATATAAATATTGCTTTCAAAAGTACGTTCATGATAAACGGTTATCGAAACTCGAAGAACTTTTCGCGTGCCGCTTATCAAGAGCTACAGGCCCGATAAAGGAAATGAAACAGAGTTGAATCCTCAACCAAATGGAGAATTATGACGCAATAATCTCGAATTTCTAAATAGCATCAATGGAGCCAGAACATAGCAACAACGCAGCATATATAGCAGAGATGAGCGGATTTGAAATTTATATGTCCTAATCCAATCCCAATCCGAACCTTTAAATCCAAATCCGAATCCTAATCCATTACTTTTTCATATTCAGGTCCATGTCCAATCCTAATCCGATTCCAACTGGAAATTCAGAAAAAATACTAATTTATGCAATGGAGGGATTCGAAAATTTTCTTTCACAACCAACGATTCACTTGATTCAAGATAACTTAGTAACCATAAGTACATTAATAACTGATCTGAATAAAGTCGCCATTCGCCACACGACATTTCAATCTGCCAGAAAATAGGTAAATCCAATCCAAATCCTAATCCGTTCCGAAAAAAATGTCTAATCCAAACCCAATCCAAATCCTGTTTTTTCAAAACCTAATCCTAATCCATGCTCATCTCTGATATATAGCACCGGTTGGGAACCCATGGCTCGCGAGCCATATATGGCTCTTTTGGGAATAAGTTATGGCTCTTTGCCAAATATATACTTTTTCCTGAATTGATCAATATTGCAGCAACTTGTTATTAAATTTTCATCACGACCAGATTAATTATTCTCGTGAGCGCATAAACATGTCTTTGAGAGGTACAGACAATGCCGTCTTCAGGGTTAGGGGCTCGGACAGCTCTTTTCAAAATCCACAGATTTAAGTATCTGTCGCGACAGCGACCAATATCACTCGTGAATTTGATGTACCCGACTCGAAATCTTGGATTGCATGATACGTTGATAGATCAAAGTCACCGTCTTCCTGATCCACGGTGCGAAATGAACTGCCGTGGAAGTGACATTCACAATTATAAACTCGAATTACAAACAACGCCATAGCTATCCACGTTCTTGATCGGTAAGTCGCTTTGTAACACCAGCGATAAAATGCAGGCGTGTAGCGCAACGTTATATGTTCTCGCCGAATACTTTGAGAATTAAGAAGACGGTCAGTATATAGATTTTCGGAATCAGTGCAACAGCAATTACATTTATTATAAATTGTAAGCTATTTTCGGGTTACCATATTTTGGAAATCTGTAGAGGACACTTTATCACTTGCAAAACCGGAGGGAAATCCTGAAAAACGGTAAATTTTTCCCACTTCGTGGCCGGTTGACTAAAAAAAGGGTCAACTTTCCGGCCCAGCTCCCGAAATACCCGCCGGAGCATTACTTCAGTGCTGATTTACTGTATCGAAGTCGATTTTGGCATATATTTAACCAAAATTCTCAGAAAAGAGGACAAAATCTCCAAAAGAGGACATTTGGGCGTCCTCCGAGGACATTTTCAAAAAAGAGGACAAATCCTCCAATGGGGACGTATGGTAACCCTAAGTTATTTTCGATGAATGACCGTATCAATGGCAAGGTTTGGCCCTTCTGTGCCTTACCCCTCGCATCGGGCTGTATTTCCGAATAACAAATATGAAAATCGCCTAATTTTGAGAGTACAATGTTCAAAATTCAGTCATTCATTACCATCGATAAAAAATACCAATAATTGGAATTTTCACAATTTTCGTTCACTCATCCCGGTGACAAGTGACTAACTGCCTCGCCTGCCTTCCCTGACCCCATGTCACTGATGTATCACACCTTTCATTGGGTATATACTGTTGTAGTGACCATGTTTGGCTGGACACTTACGCATGTGATCATGTGGGTTGTCGCATTTAAAAGGAGCATCACGACGAAGCTACCTTCTCGTAACTCAGGTTTTGCATGCTCGAATAAGGTTACCAGCATGATCAGTACGAGCTTTTACAGAGAAAATGAGGCGCACACGAAGGATCCCGTGTTGTGGGTTTATATAAGTGCTACCATGACGTCACGAATTTTCAATTGTGACGTAACAGTCGATTGACATGTATGGCTCTTGGGGAGTTAAAATGGAAAAAAATTGGGCCAATATGGCTCTTTGGACGAAAAAGGTTCCCGACCACTGGTATATAGCAACGGTAGCGTAAAACAGAAATGCTAACTTGAGACACAAATGATACAATTAAGGTAGCAAATGTAATATTACACAGGAACAGTAAACGGTGTTTGATAGGAAGACGCACTGCAACTACACAACGGCAACAAGTGGGAAATCTCAAGGTTATACAAATTTTCTTTCTGACGACATATGACCGGATTGTTAAGTTCAATGAACGTCGAATCCAATGCTGGGAAGTGGAATATGGATATGCCCTTGGACAGAACAGAAAACATATCGTCGGAATAGTTTTGGGCGCAAACCGGGTTATCAATTAAATGTCGACCGATGGACGAATTGGGTGCTGTTCCTTGGCTTTATGATGCGCCGTTTAAACGCCTTTTTGTATCGATGTGCCAGGTTTTCCAAATCGAGCGGCTGTGATGTCGATCTTATTACTTTAGGGACGCGCTGATGCGTTCCAACAAACTTTGAGATGTGCGTCCCACATACCGACTGTCGCAGTGGCATTTGTACTCTAAATAACCATACTTTGATGAAAAACGGGAAGCGCATCCTTTTGAGTGTTGGGAAAAATTGTTTGGTCGTGTAAACAATTCTTGCATTCACCGTGTTGTAACAAGATTCAACACTTGTTCGAATTAAATCTGTTCGGAATGGAGCCGATCCAAAGAAGATGGATAGAATGAAGGTGGATATAGACGTTTGAAACGGTAAAAAACATCCGATGCACATTGGCATCGCATTTACTCCAAGCTCAGGTGCTCCGCAAATCTGACAAAGCCAGACAGTAAAGATGACACGGCGAAGTCCCGTGATAATTTGAGAAATTTGATTGGTTAAAAACTTTACCACCGATGTGTCCGGTCGCCGACGAAAAGAAGAACAATCGATCTTTTGAATTCGAGAGCGACCAGTTTTTGTACATCAAGGGTGCTGCCTCACTATAGAGCAGTACTTTTCAACCTGTGTGACGGTTCGCACTTGCGCGAATGAAAAAAAAAAAATTGCAGTGCGAATGACGAACATGTTGCGAACGATGCGAATGAGAATCAAGGAAGGTTGCGAATGACGAAGGTGGTGCGAACGGTGCGAATGAAAATCCCCGATGAGTGCGAATGAAAATCGTGAATAATAATTAATTTTTCTGACCTGGAATAGTTCAAATAAACCTTATAGGAAATTCAAGGGCAGTGTAACTTTTGTCGTTGCGACGCAATTTTATAAACTTCTTCAACTTATGTCGCACCTATTCAGTCGTAGCTCTAACAAGCTGTAGTGAATTAATATTTTCGCAATATAATTATTACGTAACCAAAAGCCTGGTTTGTCAAGCTGGTGTAGTGGCAGACATACAGTATATCAGCCTATAGATAACTAACCTACGGATAGATACGCAACACCCGTCGTCACGCTCTCTTGCCCGGAGGAAATTACTGGTCAGCAATCTGAACGCAGCATAATTGCTAATACCATAGCTGACGAACTGAGCGCTCAAATTAAATAGAGTTGATCTTATTTGATAGCTACTGTCACGTTGATTCTGAAAATATACATTAAAAGTTTATTAAGGGAATGGAACCAGCTCGAAATAGCCTTCATGGTCGCGATTGTTTACAACAATGCAGATTTTCAGACTTTGAGGTGTATTTTGAGTGGGTTCCGCTGCCCTGATCAGATTTTAATATATATTTTCGGAATAAGTGCAACAATAGCTATCAGATAAGATCAAGTTTATTTAATTTGAGAGCTCAAGGTCTTCAGCTATGGGATTATCAATTATGCTGCGTTCAGATTGCTGAGCAGTAATTTCCTCCGGGCAAGCAAGCGTGACGATGGGTGTTGCGTATCTATCCGTAGGTTAGTTATCTATAATCAGCCCGTCTGAGCCTGCGACAGACTAGGAAAATGACGTTAAATTGACTTCCTGCTTACTTTCGCTAAACAATCATCATATCCCGTAACATCTGTTCGATTAGTGCGAGGCACGAGGATAGTAGTAAATACCATCATCACAGACTCCCGTTTGCAGGTTACCGTAACGCAAATCTTACCCCTTCAAGGGTTATTGAAGTGTGAAGTGCAACAGGTTTAAATTTGGGTATTGATGATAAGATTAGCCTGACTGGTTTTTCTGGAAAACATGGTCGAAGACCGTTCGGATGAATTAGTGTAGGTGTGTACAACGAGCGAGTTCAGGCCAATGAGACTCGTTCATTTCGAGGCCAAACCCTTTTGCGTCGGAAAGTTTTGGCCAACGGAAAGTTTTGGCCAACAAACGGCTGATAAAATGCGGTGCCAAAACATAAGCGTCGACAAAACCTTGGCCAAAGAATCACCGATACTGGATGGCAAAACCATTCGATATGGATACGCTCCATTGTCGGCACGGAATAGTCCCGTTCTTGCGATGTGAGCATAGAGTAGAGTAGACAGTAGTACAACTGCGACACGCAAAGGAATTTTATTCACCCTAATTTTAAATCACGTGCGTCATACATTTTGTAGAGCTGTGTTGGATAGAATTGTGGTGTGCGCGTTCTGTATGTCATGCAAGTCCGTAACCTCATAGCATACTACTGTAATATTAAAAATGAATTCCTTTTCACATGGGTTAGGCTCAGGTTGCGAGATGCCACAAAAACTCAGATTTTGGTGATAGTCTAAAAAACTGCTTTAACGTTATTAAACTGTCATGAATTCTCAAGTTAGATTGAGCTAAAGAGCAGAACACGCAATACGTGATTTTATTGGCTCTTACCATATAGGGCCTACTCGCGAGACATAAACTGGGAAATCGAAAAAAGTTGGAGCAACGTATCATAAGGCAGCGAGCTTTAATGTGCCTACTTTCCTTGATCATTTGAATCCTATTTTCCAAGACATAAAGGCAAAAGCCTCAACACAAACAAGTGGGTTTTTCACCCTTTCGAAATACTGGAGCCTCGCAGACCTTTTTGTCAGCTCTCAAAATCGATTTTTTTTTCCAGCAAGCATTTTTCACTCGTGAAAAATAGGGTGTATAGGAGTGCAGAACAGACTTCAAGACCTGGCCACCAAAGCATTAGTAGAAGGGTTTTAGTGAAATAGTTAAAATCGAAACGAACGAAAATATAGTAGCCTTTTTTAATGAGACACTTAATAGCTTAAGATATGCCTACATATAAGCCAATTTGTCGCACATCTGATCAAATAAATGTTGTATTTTCATCTTCTTTTTGTATAACAATATTCGGTTAGTTTGTGCGAATGAAATTTATTTTACAAAAAAAGTGCGAATGAAGCTCAAAAAGGTTGAAAAGCACTGCTATAGAGAGAAAACGGCTGCGATCCCTTCTCTCCTTCACTATCTTTGCCTGGTTCGCTAGTAGATATATACACTCTTTTGTTGACTGGGATAAGACGTCTTCTAAGTGGACATTTGAGCGTTATAGGCTCATGCTTGACAGGTTCGGGCGTATGAAGACTCTATTACGTGAAGTTACTTGCTCAAAATTCGAAAGATTGCATTTTCCTTTCATCAGCACGGAACTCCGCATAATGACGCTAATTTGGGAGTAAATAGCTCTTGCTGTGGATAGGTTCTATCAAAAAGCCAATTCCAAACTGTGGAGTCAGCAATGTTTCTCATTTGTTCTGTAGAAATTGAATATACCAGCAGATTCAATCATTCCATTATTCAACACAAATAAATCAGTTGAGTGCTACCGAGAAAATGCATTTGTGAATTGTGATTTGATTTTCTTTCTCGTCAATATACAGTATACATATAGTTTCGTTTATATACTATCAAATAATCTACATCCCAACACAATGCCGGGGTCCCATTGTCCCATTTGTTCTGTATAAATTGAATAGCTCGTAATAGATATATGAACGATTCATTCATTGCCTTTTTCAATGCAAGGAAGTAAGCTACTCCCGACAAAATGCATTTGTGAACTACTCAAATTGTAAAATGGATTGCTAAGATAACACATAAATAGTGACTGTTGCTTACGATATCACATAGCGCTCGAGGTTGCCAAGGTTTTAAAGCAACTTTTCTACTCCTAAGTGTGTCGCGAGTGTTATAAATTTTATCTAGTGTGCCACATGCCGAAGGAGTTCAAGAACCACCGCATAAAGGTGTAGTCAGAAGCGTTACGCGTTATTATTACATTCGTCACTATACCTATATTTGAGGAAAGGGAATTTCGGAACTCCTTGATATCAAATCGACGGCGCAGATTTTCAAGACATGACCGCGTCTATCGAGAACTGCAGTCACAGAATTCGCTTTGCAATACTAAAAGCATTCCCAATTTATACGTGAATAGTATGATGTTATTTTCAGGAAAACTCATTTTATTGCTGTTTATCACCAGTCTATACAGTTAATATTTGCACAATACAGATGACGGTTGCTCGAAAATTGAGATAAATTTTAACTAAACTATGGTTGTGGTCCTCGGGGTCCGTGGCAGTCCAAAGAGGGTCCGAGAAGACAAAAAGTTTGAGAGCCACTGTGGTAGTAATTATACGGATGAAATATATACAGTCTTCACGTTAGCGCAACAGTTCTTGAACTTTTAGATATGGCTCTACATTACGATATGCGAGTGAATTTTAGCTACATCATTCGTATATTTCCGAAAGCAGAGCTTTGAATAGATGATGAAACTTCCTCCTTCTGCAGCTTGTTGACCAAGTTTATAGTAACCGCGCGCTATTTAGCTGTTCGGCTGTGGGTGACGATACCAGCAAGTCATAACTGAAATACACTTTCGCAGTGATATAACTATACCGATGACTGCATTGAGTGCACAACCGATATTCGTACTAGTCTTTTAAATCCGCATATGAGATCACCGATAAATTGGGCTAATTTCCCCGTTACTTCTGTTGCAGTACAGCAATCGGCCACTATTACCACCAAACGTTTGGCGGCAATTCTGCTGATGGTTAACATTCGTGCTCAGTATAGGCTAACTTTCGTGTTTTTGAGGTTCTCGTTTCAAAACAACCCTGCTATTGATTACTCACTGTGAACGTTTTGAGAAACAGTCATTTTTGAAAAAAATAATACTACAGCTCTGTAGTCAATTTTCTTTTCATTTGAGCTCCCAATGGCTAGTTGTATCTTCTCGGTTGCACAATAAGAATCTGTGAAAGATCCATCAAAACTCTAAAACCACTCCTTACTCTACCAAAACATAATGCATAATAATAAATAATAAAATAGAGAATAAAAGGCGTTTGAGCAAGATTGTTTGTATCATCTGCTGAGGTATGGCGGACACTAGACATGACTAACTATTTCACATGATACATATCGGTTGTCTGAGGATGGAGCAAGCCACCAAACTGTTCTGATTCGTGTAAACACGAAATTTATAGCTTGATAATGCTAATTCCAAACAATAGTAGTATACGTATTTAATAAGAAATCACATATATGTTTATTTTGCGATCTTACTTCAGATCTTACTTGAAAAATATGTATGCAACCCTAACTTATCCAACTTGTTTCGCGTCAAAGCTACATCCCAATCTCCCTACGTGTAGTCTTAGAACAGGGGTGGGCAAACTTTTCAGCTCGCGGGCCGCATTCAACATCTGAATTGATTCGCGGGCCGCACTATAGTAAAACGTAACTATAAGCCAATACGCAGAAAATCGGCCTGGTGTAAATGACCATGGTAGTCGACTAACACCATGAATACCATATTGATCAGCATTTTATTAAAACTTTAATCAAATCAATACACCACTAGATTACGATAAAATGAAATCACTTGTGCGATCTGGTCATTCCATGGCAACTATTTATGAAGCCAAAATACAGCTATAAAGTGTCCCTGTGAGATGCTTCTTTCGATATCAAAAGTTGCGCTACGGTTTGATTAAGCGAGCGAAATCGACAATCATATTTCTTACATTAAAATGACATTTGATCAGTGCTGTGCATTTTGAGCGAACAGGATCTTGTGATACTTTGTTAACTTGAATTTGTTATACATGGAATTCATTAGGACGCCGCGAATGTTGATAAGCTTCTGAGGGCACCGTCGACGAAAATAGTTTCGCTATACGCTTATACGATTTGGATAGTTTACGTAACGCGATACCGCATAAGATCCCGCATGCATTTTATAATACTTTCCACCAGATAATCTAATCCAATGTAATTTGCCATATGTTTTATGCTCTCGTTTTCATTCTAGTCTAATTTCTGGTTATCCTGAAAATGCTACATAGGAGAACTGTATGTTGCGAAACGAGCTAAGCTCGCTGCAGCCGACAAGATAGCGTGATGGTGAAGCGTCCGGCTTCTGGATCGGTAGGTCGTGGGTTCGATCTCCGGCCGGGTCAGACCAAAGACGTGATTAGTAACACTGGTATCCATGACTTGCCTGCTTGGCGCTCATGCTATTACTGGGATAGCATGGAGGGGTGGTGCATGACTTGGAAAGCCGTGAAGGATATAACTGCACTTCCTTCTCCAGCGGCATATGCACATCATACACTCATGGTATGCATAAGCACAGATCGTGTGGATGTGTATCGTGAGTCAGTGTATATGCTGCAAAAAACAATGAGGACAAAAATAAACTACGTTATTTCTTTCATTCTTTTATTCTCATGCTTATGATAGGAATACCGTCCTCTTTTAAGAGGATTTGTCCTCTTTTTTGACTTTTTTGAATGTGTCGTCGGATGGACGCCTAAACGTCCTTTTTTGAGAATTTTGGTTAGATGTACGTGGAGATTGGACTGAGATGTAGGAAACCAACGGCCAAGTAACGGACCGACGGGTTTTTCGGGACCTGCAACAGAAGAAAAGCCTTTTTTTAGTCAACCGACGGAAAATCTCATCGAATGCCGGTAATTCGGATTCTGAGCTGGAAAGGAGTTTTTTAGTCAACCGACCAATAAGTCGGGAGACATTTACCTTTTTTTCAGGATTTTACTCCGGTATTGTAAGTCTGAAAATCTTGAAAAAGTGTCCCTTTTTCAGATTTCCAAAATATGGTAACCCTAGCCTATAAGAATGAAATTCGATTTGAAATGAACTGAGCTCAATTCGATTTCCAAGTTTTTCGTGCATTCAGTAATTTTAATTCTACTTATTCAGGAAATAGCTTTATAGCTATAATTCTAATTCGAATCTAATTTAGAAGATGTGGAAAAGCTGGAAAAGCTGAAAATTTTCTACTTGTTCAAGTCATCCGTGTTTAATCATTGTCGAAAAAAACAGACGGGTGCAAATATTGCAATTACCCTATTTGTTAAAGGTGAGTTTTTAGAAGCAGCTCTTCTAATACTATAATTTATTTCACAGCTCGCCGTAGAATATATTACTTAACGGACTTAATGGCTCAGTGCAAATAAGTGCGGAAAACGAGCGATCGGAAGTCAAGTTTCTACGACGCGGTCTAGAAATGATGAATTCCACAAACTCGACGACTCCGCAGAAATTCTGGATCTTTTTCGAAGTCTGCAGAGGTCTGAATATTTGCGTTACCTGCTCCACGATATGGATGATAGGATCCATGATGGTATACGGAACTGTCACGCGTAAATGGAGAATGAGCGGGCAAGGCGGGAAGTTGTATTTGACGTGCTTTGCGTCAGTTTCGTTCTCACTGGTACGATTCGTGATAGATTTCACGCGATTTTATACGACTGACCTCCCCGGCGGTACAGAATATTGCGAAGTGGTCTCGGATATTTCGGATGTCTTTTTCGCTGCCGCTATTTACAGCGTCTATTTATTTTTGTGGCTGCGTCAAAGAGCCATCTACGCACACCCGATCATGTCCGGTACCAGCAAAGTAATGCTATCCGCGATCAGTACTTCTCTTCTCGTGTTCTTCACGTTAAGTTCGATCGCGTTCATCTGTGCTTTCACTATCCCGCAAATCCAAACACCTTCACCATACGGCTGTGTCGAAATCGCGCCAGTCGCCGGTAGCTGGGACGCCTTAAAAACCTTTGTACTCGGCGCATTCACCGGTATTTGGCAAATGACTCTTCTGGGCATGTTTATTTACCCGATGTTGCGAAATCGACACAGAGTTTCGCGAAATGTGAGATCCGCAAAGAAAGGCTCATCCCGAAACGTGGACAAGATACTCGCTGTCATCAAGAGATCGCTGTTATTCTCCTTCATCACAATATGCTCCGATACCGCATTCGCATTATTCGGAGTGAACTTGGTACCGTGGCATTACCCCTCGATTATCCGTCAAACCCTATACGACCTAAATTTATTCTTGAACATCGCATCTATACTGTCCACTTACGGGAAAAACTATGACATATTGTTATCGTGCTTTAGAGTTAAAAAGATATCTGATGATGGCACCAGAGCCCACACAGCCAGTGATGGTTCTTCGATGAACTGAGATTTGGTGATTTGCGAAGCTCGGTACAAAGCCAGGGTGCAGATTGGACAACTAGAAAATTTTCAGCTTTTCCAAACTAGACAGGAATTAAAATTATTGCTACACAGCAGTCAAAACTGAAATTATTGAATTCGCGAAAACTTGGGATGAATCAAGCCCAGTACGTATCAAATCGAAGTTTACCAAACATGAGAATGACAAATGTTTGTATACAGCAAGCTCGGCCCGTTTCTCACGACACAATTCAATTCATTCAATTTATTGCAAACAATTTCATCATTTCAATACACCACAAGACTGCGATACAATGAAAGATAGGAAAGTGTCGAAACGACTTGGAGTGGTCTTAGAAATCAGACACCCACCTGGCCTAAACAATTTTCTCCTGTAGCATCTTCAGGAAACCGGAAATTAGATTAGATCATAGAAATATCTCTCAAATTAGTTTTGTATTACATTACCTGCATTTCGTTCTAATTAGTCTCATTAGACCACTAGTATTATCTAGTTGTCAAGTATGCTATATAGCAGGGGTCACCAACCTTTTTGCAACCAAGGGCTACTTATGGGTACTGATTGAAGCGACGGGCTACCATTTACTCCCGCCGTTTACCCGTATCAGACGGAATTTCCGCTTTGATATTCATATCATGGGGCAGGTATCGCATAGCGGTAAGACTTCTAAGAGATTCTTTTAATTCAAAACATCTCATTTCAACCAGCTAGCCAAAAAGACTCTTTAAGAAATCACGAATTACTTCGCAACGTGTTTATATAAATTATTATATAACAACTATAAGGTCAGATTTTAAAATAAATGACGTCATATGTAAGACTGGACATCGTGTTATCTGTTTCTATACCAGTCAGTGAGAGGCCTGGCATTGAATGCTATCAACTAGTGCGCTGTACTCTGGTATGTAACTTACACTGCAACTGTGAGTGAGTGTTGCAGATGCGTGCAATGTGCATTAGTGAGGCGTGTTCTGTGTTTGTTTTTTGATCAATGTCGTGTCCTCAAAGGCTGATACACAACGATAAGTTGAACCAAATGTGGTGATTCGTATACTCTTTTGTATTCAAGCCATCGTGCATCATGTAATCATTGCTTTTCTAATCATTAGTTTCCAATTCCTCTGTTACGTAAATCGCTACTGTTACTGTTATTGTTCTATTTGACGCCGAGATTTAAGTTGGTCAAAGCCAACGAAACAAGAGTCTTCTGTTTACTGGTACGACACCAAACACGCTTGCAACCTTCATCGCTACTGCGCAAGTGCGCTAAGCGTATTCACCACTGTACTTTTCCGTGTCAACAAGGCACCAAAAGTTTACTGCAGCCTTGTGGGCTTAGAGGTGGAGGTGATTTTGCGATGGTACAATTTCAATGTCGGACTGTTCAGCATTCAGACATGACAGATTTCATTATACCTGACGGCAGCATCGACTACAGAAAGTTAGAAACTTGGTACTATAAACTGCGTTGAGTGTAAGAGAGACAAGCTGTGTCAAAAGATGCAATACGTAATGGGTACACTGCATCTGCTAGTAGGCTACGTCACCACTATCTGCTACTGGATAATAATGTTGCTTATTAATTTGGCAAGGTCCGGGACGTCGGGCTAGCATAACTGAGCCCCCCAGCATTTAAAGAAGACCGTGGATGGCATGCCGTCATATCGCATGTATGGGCAGTAGCCTACGCCGTATTCTACGCCTTCGATCTCTTGTTATTCTATTACATGTTGGTATATTACTAATTTAAATTGGGGATATTTTATATCATCATTTTAAGTGTTTATATATATGTATTGTCATTTATAAGGCACATGTTATAGTTTGATTTAAACAAGAATAGCTAAATCACTCAATTTCTATATTTTATAGCTCACTGGTGATAATCTGACGAATATTGGCCAATGCTTCTATTCGATCTATTTTTAGAGCAGGCTCGCGGGCCACTCATCTGGTCCTCGCCGGCTACCTGGTGCCTGGTGGTTGGTGACCCCTGCTCTATAGGGTGGTCCAAGGCCGCGACAGAAGTAGGCCGCAATCTAGGGTAACAAAAACTTCCTGTGTTGCAAAGTGGGAACCTCCAATCTTATTAAAACAACGTAATTTTTATGTTATTGTGTTCTAATATTTTCCTGCGTGCCCGACGGACTTCTGTATTTATGCTGTATTTGTATATTTGAGACGCAAAATGGCTCGCTATACTAGTATAGTTTACTAGTCAGAATACGATTCTCCGCTTGAGATTACAGAACCGCACGATCTCCTATAACGATGTCACCCGGCGCATGGCATTCCATTTTTATCGCTTGCTATTTTTATCTTAGCTTCTGTTTCTTCCTATTGCTCCATCAGTGATGGCCCTACGAACGGAGGGGGGGGGGGGGCTGGGCGAGAATTACCGGGGGCCCCCTATAAGTATCTATCCGTAACTTCTGGGGGGATTGAACCAAATTTTCTGTGCAGGCTTAAATTAGGTAACCTAACAATTTTATCAAGTAGCCAGGACGATTTGAGAAGAAAAGTCATTTTTGAAGAGCCCTACTGTAGAGCAGCGGTTCTCAACCTTTTTGGACATGGGCCCACCTTGGCGATGGTTCAAATAATTGCGCCCCGCTGACCCCCCTACACTTATAGTCATGTCAAAAAGACCACATCATCTAATACAGAGGTAGGCAACCTTTTTGCTAATCACGCCCGCATTTCGATTACTTATGTAGCCTAAGGTCGCATTCCAGGGCATAGCCGTAATGAACTAACTCGACGCAAAATACCTATGTTAATCTGTCCATATCCACTCCCGGTGAACTCCGGGCTATTCTACTTTTCACAACAGCCTATTCTACGCACCTAAATCGCGAGCGCCAAATTTATGAATAGTTGCTGGGATGTCATATTGTCGCGCAAAGCTAGAAAATTTTTCAGATTCACGAATGAATTCCGTAAATAATAGTAGAGCATCATCACATATTACTATCAAATATTTATCCTTTCTATACCGAGCTAGATAATGTAATGGTTGTGCGTCCGGCTTCTCGATTGGTAGGTCGTGGGTTCGATCCGCAGCCGGGTCAGACCAAAGACTCAAAAACTGGTATCCGCGGCTACCTGCTAGGCGCTCAGCAATCACGGATAGCATGGAGGAGAAAAAAACCGGTGGTGCAGACTAGATGACCTTACTATAAAGGCCGTATCGCATCTCCGTCATCAAAGCATCTCGATGGTGCAGGCAAAAAAGAATATTATCTCTCTCTTTCTCTCCCGCCCATGTGATCAGATTAACCGGTAGATTTCATGGAGCGAGTGCATTCGAAAATTTAGAGCAAGTTATAAATGATAATGCATCTTCGGGTGGGCCGAATTGTTATTAGTCACTTTTTTGCATGCTGTTATTTCTTGATCAGGATTGTCGGTGGTATCGGTTGTGGAAATAGTGGAAATATATTGAAGGCGCCCAAATATACCATCAACAAATTTATTTCGCGAGGAGCACACGATTCCGATTTCGGCTCAGATCGGGACTATATTAAAATCGAAAAATGAAGTTATGTTGAATTGCGCGGAGCGCAAAGAAAGTTTCAAGATTAAAATCTCGTAAAAATTTGGGAGTGAATTCGTAATTTCCATTTGCATGTCGACGGCCGCCAACACATAGTAATTGAATTAGGTGTCGACGGCCGCACAAATCTTCTTCTACGGCCCAGGTTGCCCATCCCTGATCTTATAGTATACATATGGTATGTCTTGCGCCAAGTTTAAATCCGCATTCTAGTTGTTGAGTCTTCAACATTTCTGACAAATTTCCCCAAACGTGTTCAAAAATAGCGAAAATCATTGAACAGGACATCAATTTATTTCAAGGTAGGTTACACTGAGACTAATCCTAATGCTGGTAGTGGCTACAGATTGCACGGCGTCGTTATGTACTGCCATGCAAAAGTTGAATTAAATTGTGTTGATTTAGGGTAGCCAAATTGAAGGCGAAACCGGGCAACCTATATTGCATCTAAGGCTGTCTCAGGCAGTGCAGTTCGCCAGCTATTAACAACAGCTACCCAGCGCACCGAGCGTTAGGCTACAGCCAAAGTTATGCATTAATAAATGACATACACGTGGAATTGCTTTAAATCTTCAAAGAATATAAAAAACTTGCTCAAATGAAGTTGACATCAGCATATCCTCCATTGAGCGCGATTGCTGGAGTTTGAATTTGGCAAGCTATCTTGAAAACAAAATAAGTTTCATCCTCAACAATTGTCTTCTCAGAATGGTTGTGAAACACATGTTTACTCTGAATTCATACAGACTTTGTAAATTTCTCGCGCCCCCCTGAGAGCCTCCCGAACCCCCAAGTTGAGAACCACTGCTGTAGGGCGTAGATAATAGAAATTATTACGGATCATTGGGGCTTTAAAATGTTTTGCAAGTGTACATTTCATCGATAGAATGACACAAAACTCGGGTAACTTTTGAGTCAGAAGTTATATAATACCACTGAGACCACAGATATTTGAATAATATTCTTTGAGCACTGCGTCACTTACATGCAACGGTGTAGCATTGGTGTTGTCGCTCCTCTGAACAATTATCTTATAGTTCATTTTTCCCCGAATAGTCTGAACTGCATACGTGCGCACTTTTTACCGTGCATGTGTACTGGTGACGTCAAAATCGGATGCTAGCAATGTATAGTCAGACGCAAATATCTGAAATTCTTTATTGCTGACGATTTCCCCTGAATAGTGTCAGCCCGACAAACTTTGGGTTATGATATATTTACGTAATGAATATATTTGTAAAATGTATTGTAAACTTGTTACTGATCAGAGTTGTTTCAATATGGTTTATGAACATGTTCAAAAATTGCTGTCTTGAGGAATTATTTACGTTGAAGTATTTATTATTAATAATCTAAAGTTTCCACAAAAATGTGCTGAATTTTTCCAGCATTTTGTCATAAACTCGGCATTGCGTCGTTGGCTGGACCGTATATTTGACACCCCTACCGATCGAAATAATATAACCATAGCGTCGATAAGCTTTCGATGTTATCTTTAATCGCAATGAGCGACTTAATAACTACCGCTATATGCGGCCAGCATACTGGGTTTTGGACCACCCTGGTGTACAGGCTCATTTTGTATTTATAGTTTTATACATTCTTCTAAGCCATGACATGACAGCTCGCTTCACAGCGAATTTACAACGGTGCGCGAATTTCCCATCTATATGTAAATAAATGTGAATGTAAATAAATGCTGTGAATTATTTCTTGTCGTGTGCGTATATAATTACCGCATCACCGAAGTGGAATGATTCAGCAACGCCTTCGCTTCACATTACAATATTTTGTATACATATTTCTCAACAAAGTTCGGTAACCTTACTGGAAAAGTTAGGCGGACATTGCATGATAACTGAATATAAATACAGGGCCGTAACTGAGAGGGGCTCAAGCTCGAAGGGGGACCAAGATTATTTCGTAAAATACCATAAATTGTAGAGTATTTTTCCAATATCTAACACAATTTCTGATGGTACCTATAATAAAATCAGAAAGCCCATTCACATAAAATCGCGCGTAGCGCGAAGACTAATTTCCAGTTGAATAAATTGGCCTTGAAAATATTCCACAGTGCATCTTTTACACCCTGATGTGGGGCTTCGTACCCCGTTGGGATCTACGTACCCTGATGGTTAAGAACTTCTGGAATAGAAAGGTCGAATCGGCGAATAATTCATTGGTGTTACAGCTGTAGAAAGTATACTACTACCTCCCTCGCCAGCGATAATAACACGGATAAAGAGAACAAACAACACCCAGCATGTATACCCAACTATATGTCAAAGCGGTCACAGAATGTCAATGGTTGTCATACCGAACTGTTTAGATGGCTATATACCCTACGCAACGAAAGCTACGACCTTATGCTATATTACTATTCCCAAGTCACCGTTCTGAGTCGCAAGTCCTTCACTGATTTTAACGTTTGACCCGACTCAACTCGAGTCATTTTTTTAATCACCCAGTCAATCGGAAATCGAGTAATTTTACGAGAAGGTCACACCAAACCAAATCACAATTTTCAGTCACGAATCATTACCGGGTCATGTTTTATCATCATGAACTAGAAATGTGACGTAATACCTGATCTTCTACCGCATGGTAACTTCTAAACGTGATGTGATAGTGAAATTTGTTGAGATTTCAGTGATTTTTATAGTAGTTTTAGGGTACTGGTTCGCAATCTCTTTCATCTCGCGGACAGGTAAAATTTCAAAAAAATATTTGGCGGACCGGTGGACCTTCAAAATTTAAATCAACCCAGAATGTAAAGTATGCGACCATTTTTGCGCAACTATGGTAGTAGGGAGTAAGATTTTGGGGGCTTTATTCCTAATTAAATATATTCATGATGGTATTCACATGATTTTCCGGTAGTTAGTCTGTTGAGTCGAGGTAAAATCCTCTTGCCCAGAGAACGTGCTAGCGCGGAGAGTCGATTTATAGATTCGTACTGTAATTGCCATTCAGACATAATGCTAGTCCGAATCTACCCCAGATACGATGTACGAAGGGCGGAACACAATGCGAACATACCAATGGTATGATGTCTGATTGGCAACATTGTCCAAGCAGACCCCAGAACACGGCGCGAACATACCTCAGACATCATTTCCCAGTGCCAAGATAGCCCAAACATAACCTGTCATGATGCCTGGGTTGCCACATAGGCATAATATACCCCAGATATGATGTCAAAGTCCGAATCTTCACCAGCCAATGATGCCCGAGTAACGGAAGACATCCCATATGATATCTGAGTTGCAACACAATCCGAATATACCCCAGTCCGTCTATGGCGGCGGCACACTGTCTGAATCTACCCGGATGTACTGTCCTAGTGGAGGCGTAGTTCGAACATACCTTGGACATGATGTAGCCTACGAGTGGTGCAACACGTTACGAACATACCAAAGACATGATATCCGAGTGGCAACACAAGTCCGAATCTACCCCATGATGTTCTAGTGGCGGAACAGAGTGCGGATATACCCCAGATATGATGCCTGAGTGGCAACAAAACCTGATCGTGCCCTAGACGGATCTCCAAGTGCCAATAAAGTCCGAATCCACCCAGACATAATGCTGCCCGGCCGCTGGCATACAATATTTGTTTTCGAAGCGACCAGCAATCGTCAGCTGCATCTGGGTAGACTAGTCAACCGTTATAGTCACGTGTTGCGCATCTATCCGTGGGTTAATTTATGTTCTTGATCTTGTTTGAACAATAATCATACGACGCGGTTGCAATATGAAATCAGTATTATTATCAGCAGAATAACTTTAAGACAGGCGACACGATCCAGAGTTCAGTTAAACCAGTGGTTCTCAACCTGGGGGGGGGGGGGGCGTGAAAGCATTGAAGGGGGGCGCGAAGAAGCGGTCAACTGAAAAAAATTTACCTCCAGTTCACGCGTGTTTCTCTTTATCCAGACCGAATTTCATATTTTTAGTTCTCTCATCAACACTCATAACCTTCCATCCCATCGAACAGCTCCGGCTCCGACGTATTTCATAAGATGCTATTATATACGCGACAACCATATCTGCTGAGTTCACATAATTCAACAGCAGGCCTTCTCGAAGTTAAAAATCTTTTCCTCTTTGGCGCTACCTTTTCCGACTTTTCTAACAGCAGAGCAGTCACATGTTCAATGTTCAATTTTCATACTCGGTATGCGAAATATGCCTGTGAATATTGTGGGTATTCGGCATACCTGCAATTTCATCATCAGCATAACCTTGTTGACCCATTGTACGGTTCGAAAATAATGATCACTATGTATTACGCGAAATGGGAGAGAGGATAAAAACGTGATTTCGTTGCACATGTCGATATGAGGAGCACGAGCCGAGAAATTCCATCTCATCGTTGCTATGAATGAAATGAGCAAATAGGTCAAAGTAGTCAAGAAGGCTACTGAAGTAGAAGTAGAAGTAGTGAAGAAAAAATCTACTCAAGTACGAGTAGAAGTGCTTCTTCCATAAGCAACCTAAAACTACTTGAAGTGGAAGTAGATTTGACTAACTTTAAATCTACTCAAGTAAGTAAGTAGTTGTGAAAACGTTCGGAATTCGTTCGCGTGGATTGTCAAAAGCTGTAATTGAGATATGTGAAGATGCAGAGCTTGATTCAATTGATGCATACCAGCAGGTATCCAATTTTCGACAGCATGAGCATTCGTCAACATCATGGGATTAAAATGCTATTATTGATATGGTAATGCGATACTAATCCTCTGTTCACTCGAACAGCCCGTTTTATAAAATATCATGGTATGGCGCCTTCCCCCATATTATAAGGCCCGTATAGTGTAGTCGAAGAGCAATACGGAGAAGTCGTATCGGATACGGTGTAAGCACTTTGCGCGATCAGTAAACGTTGATAAAAATGTTGTGTATCGCAAAAATGACATATTGTGTAGCTTTATTTCCGGAAATTATAGGCATTACTACACTTGCTGCTATACTTCAACAAGTATGTTCTCCAGACAAAAGATCTGAAACTAATTAGAACTCAAAGTATATGATACTGGGAATTAAAAGAGAAATAGAAATACTACTTCCAAAAGCGAAAAATGTATTTAATGTCATTAGTCCAGACAAGTTTCACAGGTGGTATGCTAAAACAGGTCTAAAAAGAGTCCACTTTTCAAGATTAGGACACGTCATGGACTGCTAGATTATGATATGACAAGTAAATGCTAGAATGCGGAACATCAGTTTCAAACGTTATGATGGGCCATATATACTGTGATGAAATATTTCATATGGGCAACAATGCGGTGTGAACGGAACCACGAAACCCCTCACCTAAATTGTATTCATCGATACTTTCGTGAAATCATACTGGTTACTTCATATCCACTGAGCGCGAAGCGCGACGAAAATTCTGGGTTTTACTCTCAACTTTTATGAAAGTTAAATGCTGATACTCCGTGAAAACAGCCACGAAATTCCTCAGGCTATCTTCCTGCTAGGTGGATTAAACTACTTCTTCTTGACAAATTGAGAATAGCGAAAAGTAAGTAAGTAATTCACAAAATATTTCGAAGTAGAAGTGGTGGAAAAAATATCTACTTGAGTAAGTACCAGAAGTAGAGGAAAACTACTCAAGTACTTTAAAAAAGTAGAAGTACTTCGTTACTGACCACCTCTGGCAAATACTCGTTATTTCGTGATAGTTCTTTAATCGGGCCGCGAAATTGGACAGTGTTATTGAGTATGCAATTATGCAAGCTAATTCGAATTCATTAGTGCGCATGATCGTAATTCACTCCAGTAAAGATTTTCGAGCGTAAATAGGGGATGGCAGAAGCGAGTAGCTCACACCCCGTTACACTCAGCAAGCAATTGTCGCGGTGCGAGCTACTCAATGCGATGCCAGAACCCCATGGTATTTTATGTTGGAGACAAATTACTGATTTGATACGCGATTTCCAATTTGTAATGATCTATTTCGTAAATACATTATTGATGTTTGCTTGATACTCCAGTATTCCCGGATTACCGCGCGCTGTGACTTGTAAATGTGCAGTGTGGATACTGCATAGTTTAATTCGTTATGGGCATGGCGCAATGTGCATGGCACTATGTTTATAATTCGATTATTCGGTTCGTTTCAACTGGAAAATATTATATTCCAATAAACTCGATCGACACCGGATGGAATGGTAACGACTCTACCAATATCGAACGTCAAACCATTGGCCACTTGGTAGAACTCGAATTTTTATTGACAACGTCGTGATATCCGTCCATATTGCTCTTACTACAGTTACAGTTGAATAATAATCGCACATTTAAAGATTGAATTGAGCTGTATGGCTTAATATTAACAAGTACAGTGCCAGTGTTAAAACGCCGCATTAAATTCTAATGCTGTTCACAGCAATGGTACGGAGTAAAGTGCGTTCTATTGCAACTATGATGTTATCGACAATTGACAAGTATTCATGATGACGTCACAAGCCGTCACGGCGGCACCCATGTCTTCGTTGCTGCATCCGATGTTACTGAAGGCTGACAGACAAATTAGTAATCTATATAGACCAGGGGTGGCCAACCTTTTCGGCTAAAGGGCCACATGAAATTGACGAACTTGTGCGCTGCTCACTAGCCGCCCCAGGCGCTAAATATTTTCAAAGGTGATATTATTATTACTTGGTTATATCGCGGGTCGATTGAATACCGCCCGCTGGGCTCAGTTTGCAAGGACAGGACTATTCGGCATCTGGACATATCGATATCGAAGATTTCCGCCAACATACGACTATCATTTAGTGCAGGGGTTCTCAACCTGGGGGGCGGGGGGGGGGGGGGGGGGCGTGAAACATCTGAAGGGGGGCGCGAAGAAGTGGTAACCTGAAAAAAATGTTCGCGCTCGACGCGATTTACCTCCAATACACGCGTGTTTCTCTCCATATAGACCCAATTTCATATTTTTTTATTCTCCCATCAACAGTCATAACCGACCCTACCACCAAACAATCTGTTGGGGTTGTAAGCATCCCAGTTGGATTTGGTGATATGACGACAAAGGGGGCGCGAAATTTTTCACTATGAAAAAAGCGGGCGTGTCTAAAAAAAGGTTGAGAACCACTGATTTAGTGCCTACATTTCATCGTCGACGATCTTTATGCGAGCGCAAACGCGAATATACTTTCTCTCGTAATTGCGAATAAAGTTAGACTCAATCGGTTAAATCAGGCGTTTTTTCATTTTCAGGTGGGGGTAGGCTACAAAGCAAGAAATCGTGTGACAGTTAAACAAACACGCGAAGCGTGAAGAAAAATTAAACTAATTTTTTAGTTTATTGTAATGTACGACGATTTACTAAAAAGGTGACTGGACCCTGGATCTGCCAATGCGTCGGAACTGATATTTTAGTCATCAACATCCCAAGTGTCGCAGCCAGACTAATCATATTTTTGGTTGGCATTGCAAGTTCACAATCTGAGCAATTCAATTTCGATAAATATAACATAATTTCGATAATATAATGGGAAATTAGCTCGCGGGCAACTCGAAACATTCTCGCGGGCCACATATGGCCAGGAGGCCACGGGTTGCCCAATGCCCACTCCTGATATAGACAGACACCTTCGATAGTTTTCAGAGCCGGAGCCGGATCCGGAGCAGGGGTAATAATGCGGCTCCGGAACTGGAGCCGGAGCTAATGTATGATAGAAGAAAGCTCCGAA
Source organism: Botryllus schlosseri (assembly GCF_051294905.1). NCBI lineage: Eukaryota > Metazoa > Chordata > Ascidiacea > Stolidobranchia > Styelidae > Botryllus > Botryllus schlosseri. Next base: position 15,545,723 of record NC_137245.1, on the reverse strand, counting down.
GCCGGAGCTGGATCAATGCAAATTTAAGGCTGCTCCGAAGCCCTGAGAACACAGGGTATAAATACGAAGCACGACACACGAGGAAATAATGATTTGCGGTAACTACTAATCCTAGACAAATAAGAAACAAACGATACCAATGTAAAATGCACGAACATAACAGGTTAGTTATCTATAGTCGATTACAGTGTTTCGCGCCGAAGGCCGTGGATTAATCGACCACGCCAACTAGAACGATATTCTTCGCTCTCCGACAATATCTGGAGAAAAAGCGTTTCACAGTCGGACTAAGCACCTTGCTCATTACCACTACCACCAGACATGCAATACGCCACACGAAAACACCTGGCAACAGCGATGCGGGGTCATCCACAAAATGAATGAAACATATGATCGTATGATGAAACGTATGATCTTGCAAACTGCCGCTTTTGCGAGTCAGCTCGTACTTCTCGTTCGCATGTCGTCGCCGGAGACGGCTTGAACTTCAATAAGTTAAATGGAACATGTTTCCATGCCTGATATTAGCTCATGAAGTTCTGAATGTGCTTAAAATTTGCTGTTTTAACTTTTATTTATTTCATCAATTGAGAAGCCTTCAACATTTTCCTTTGGAAATTAGGGTATAAAATTTCAAAATCCCTGGTGGACCGGCCGAAAAGTCGTCGCGGACCGGCGGTTGAGAACCGCTGTTTTAGGGTGAACTTTAAGTTTTGATATCTAAAAAAGATATATGGCACTTGAATATATTGTTGAATACTTGAAATTCTAAAATGCCGTCGCGGACCGCACAGAATGCGCTCGCGGGCCGCGTGTTTGAGACCTCTGTAGTAAGCCATCGTGGGTGTTCTGCATCTACAACTAATAGCCTTCTATGCTGACCAGCTTTCATACGCAAGGTATATCTCAGTATACAATGATGGCGCAAAATCCACAGGAATCTCCGCTGTGCGGAGTTGCCGGTAGTCAATTTGACATGAGTATTTGTCGTCAAAGTCGGACTCTCCGTTTCAATGAAGCCCGTATGCTACATACGTAATCGTAATGCGGCAGTTTATAACAAAAAGGTTGACCACCCCCGGACTAGGCTTACCAAGGAATCGGTATATTTTGTGGTCAGGGGTGTACGAGTTTTGAGCATAGAGTAGATAATGAGGTGAATTTTACTTCGGTCAAATGTACGAACTAACGTATATAAATCTCAGCGAGTCGTGCTAGTTCGTTTTGTCCCCGCCAGAGATAGTCGAGTTAACCGAACCGAATCAACCCGGCTATAGCTGGATACTCAAAATTCGCACTACGAAGTAAATCTTGCATGTGAGTTTTCAATTTAGTCCTGCTAAAATCATGCTAAATTGATCATGTTTCAGTGAGAAAATCTGTCGATTCAGCCTGGCCTCATAACAATCGATGAAATCGTGCTGTTACAACGGATCGTCGCCACCTCCCTTCCTCACCATTGAAGACCCAATGCTGCGAGCTAGTTTTGACATTACGTTTACGAGTGGTCATTAGGGCTGTTCAAAAATAACTTTTTTCCCAGATTCCATCCATTCACTTATTAAATTGTCAGGTTACCCTAAAAAACGCTGCACACCAAATTTGGTTCAATTTTAACAAGTATAGGACTCCGCAGATCCAATTAAAATTTTTAATTTATTGGGGAAAATTGAAAAAAAAAAAATCATATTTTATTTCCAACCCCATGAAATTGTTGAGCTGTCTTCAAAGACGATGCAAAACAAATTTGACTCAATTCCGACCAGTAGAAGCGGAGTTATGTGAGTTTTTCGTTGATAATTCTTGGATTATATACCGATCAAGGATAATCGGAGGGTTATCATCGAAAAACTCACATAAATCCGCTTCTACTGGTCGGAATTGAGTCCAATTTGGCGTGCAGCGTTTTTTAGTGTAACCTGACAATTAAATAAGGGAATAGCCGGAATCCGGGACAAAAGTTAATTCTGAACAGCCCTAGTGATCATGTTATAAGACTTGGTCGGAATAGTCTCTTATCACGATAACTGACTACATCGTCTAAAATTGCACCTATTTCCTGTGCCTTGCATCATTTCGGTAAGCGTCGATATAGTGGAACCTGAAATCTTGATCGTAGTAATTTCCAGTTTCTGTTGTTAACATAAGGGCCAATCGACTGAATCTAGTTTTGGGAACTGCACTTGAGTACTTTCAATACATTCATATTTGACATGTCTCACCAATAAGATTGCAAAAAAAGCTACTTTATTAAAATCGAAAAATGAAGTAGCATTAAATCGCCAAGAAAATTGCAAGATCAAGTAAATACTCTATTAAATTCGTGATTCTGCTTCCCGGGCCGCCCCGGTTTGATCCCACGTCGGTCGTTCATCTCAGCTCCTTAACTATGAATTCATTGGCCGTTTCAATATTTCTCCAACTCCAACTCCCAAAGCACCAAGACCTACCCTCGAACGCAAATCAGTTGAATACACGATTTTCAATTGATTCACAGCGTGTATTTGGGCTCAGTTCTACAATCAATCAATCAATCAATCAATTAATCAGGTATATTAATATTTTCATCGTTTCAAAACATCACAAGACTGCGATACAATGAGAAGATAGGAAGGTGTCGAAACAACTTGGATTAGCCATTAAGATCAGACACCCACCTTAGCCTAGGCGAAGTAAATAAGAGGCATGCACACTGAATGAAAAGTAATGCAAAGAGTATGAGACGCAAGCGACAAAATGAGGTGGCATGTGGCGGAGGGCGAGGTCGATGTTAGGTTGTGGTGCGGTAATCCTGAAGACTGGCTAGTATTGATTTAGAAGTCATGTTACATATGTCAGTTCGACTGAGTCCAGTTTTCGTCCACTTTCAGAAACCATTGCCAGCGCGAGTTAGAAGTGGAAATACGTCCTATATTAAACATTACCGAATGAAAACATAATTTGAACCTACAGCTAGTAACAAATGGAATGCAAAATCGTTCTCTGCAAAATTGGTAATGTCTATAGGGCAAATTTTTGCAACTTTTGCAATTTTTTGCAGCTTTCTGAATGCCCCAAAGTTATGTAGAATGGTGTTTTAGGCAGTTTGGAAGATTCTTATATTGCAACTTCTCTCCATTTTTTTCCTGCAACTTGTCGCAATTTTTCCGATTTTTCATGAAACTTTTTTCAACTTTTCATGCAAATTTTTGCAACTATTTTCGATTTTTCATGCAATTAACTTTTTCCTGGAATTATTTTGCACTATATGTGAACAGGTATCTTCATTGTCGTTTAAGTTTGAGGTCCTTTCTGATTTTACATACATTCGGGCTAGACCATCGAAAATTATATGCTAACTGGGTCAATTTTTTCAGGCTATTGATTTTGTTGAAGTCGCCAACGCTGTGTTTTGCTACAGTGCCTAGGATACGGATCGATTCGAGTATCTAATATCATAATAATTTCAAGGAACTTGTCCACAAATGCAACTTTTTACTGCAACTTTTGTGAAACTTAATGTAACTTTTCTTGTATTTGACTGAAACAAAAACTTGCCCTAGAAATGACGTATCTGACAATTGGTTCGTTAGCATCATGGTAATTACTCCATATTGCTATCTAATATGAACTCTTGTCTTCCATATCGCATCGGTAACATCAGTCAGACGCCGCTGGTAGCTTCCTCCGCACGAGCGTTTCTTACTGGTTCTTTACCCACTTTTTTAATCACATTCTTCACATTTTTATCCACGTCTTTCAACAGCTTCAAGCTTTCGCTGCAAAATATATAGATAAATAAGTTGTTTGTAATGTACTGTTGTAAAGTTCTGCTTTCGAAAAGGCCTCTCTGACAACGCATGGAGAGAAACATGCGACAGATTAGGTCACGTAAATAGTATATATGATCGGTCGTGGTGTGGCAGAGGCTCTTATGGGCCCTCTCGCACGGTGCCTCGAAACTCGTGTCGGCAAGGTGACCCTTCTGATCTCGGTGCCATTATGTCTTCTGGGGCCTCTCACACGGTAACCCTTTTCGGTATAAGCATCGCTCAACACGGTACCTCGAAAACTCGTATTGGTAAATCGTACTTGTGGGTATAGGCATCTCTCGCATGGTGTTGAATATGCATCAGGAATGGTAAATAGTCACGTGATTGGTTCTTAGTTAATGCGTATATACAAAATTATTATATATGACCGATTCGAGTTAATCCCAAGGTTTACGGTGAGTGCGGCTTCGATATATCGTTATTCTTATGGTTGCGGTCGTATGCTAAATAGGCGCGGCGGCAGGTCGTACTTCCAGTAAAAAGGTGTGAAATAGTTTGATAAATCTAGGAATCACTTGCAAGGTAATATTTGTTAATTAGTTTACCACAGAGCCAGCGTAGACGGCGATTCGAATACCAACAATGGCCGCGTACACAAACTAACACTTCAAATATAGGTGTGAAATATTTTGTTTGTAATATTTTATTCGGAGAAAGATGCACAATGAATATGTATATTCGCGACCTAGGTCACCTCGAAATTATACCAATCATAAATTCGGAACAATACCCGCAGTTTACGGTGACGGCGAAAAAAGTTTGAAATACAAGAAATAAATAGCGATAAATCACATTAAATAAGAATGCGATATTAATTAGACATGGCCAGTTCGCCCAAGGACAGGGGACACCAACAAACAAAGCCCCCACCAAAAACGCACAATATCTGTTTTTTTTTGTTGTTGTAGGAAGGAAGGAAGGAAGGAAGGAAAGAAGGACGTAGTTTATTTTTGTCCTTGATGTTTTTGCGGCATATACACCGACTCATAATATACATACACACGATCTGCGCATATGCAGGTAGAGGTGCAGGTAATGCCTTTTTACGGCTTTCTAAGTCTTGCACCACCCCTCCATGCTATCCCAGTAATGCATGAGCACCAAGCAGGGAAGTCATAGGATACCAGTGTTACCAATCAGGTCTTTGGTCTGACCCGGCCGGGGATCGAACCCACGACTTACCGATCGAGATGCCGGACGCTTTACCACTACGCTATCTCGTCGATCAAAAAAGAAGAAGAGCGATTGTGCCGTGTGTCGTGTGTAGGAATCTGACACAAGTAATGGACCTCGAAAATGTCAATTGCAGTGATCATCGCCGCCCCTATGAAGATGTGTTCGACTGTGATAAAATAAACCAGGTATTTTGCAGCTATTCCATTTAGTCTAGTCTAGTTTTGTCAATGTTGTGTCGTTTCTGTCAGAGAAATCTGCCGTGATTGCTTTGATAAATTACTTTAATCTGTGACTAAATTCACCACATAAGCTTTGCATGTATTGCCATTCTAGTAAGAATTTTGGCGGGTTTCCGGCTTCACTGCAGTGTCATCTTCAGTGAAATTTGTGATACAAGTGCAATGTGTCATTTATGTTTCATCAAATTTCTTAACGTTGCAGTATGCTTGCCAGTGACTACCCAATAGACTAGTAGCCTTTGAGAGCGGGCTGTTAGCTAGCTGTCTTGTAAACTTCATGTTCCTTCCCGAGAGTAGGCAACTTGAAATTCTTAGTTATTAGAATATTTGCATGTGGAATATATAGGGAGCAGTATTGTGCTTGATTTTATATTAAGATTTTTTTTAGATTTTGTTAGTAGTAGTAGCCAATTATTTCGTGCGCTGGTCTGTTATAAAATCTTCTTACCTTTACAATTAATCGATGACTTACAGAATACCTTTGTTCAACAGGTAATCGGCTATGAAGACGAGTCCGTCGAACTATTTTTCAAAGCACACAACGCGATAAAATAGGGGCGAATTGGCGAGGTCCGACTGCAGGTACTATAATAACAACTGTGGTGATGAGAAATAAATTAAAAATGTTTAGTTATGAAGTGGGGGAACTCCTCCCCTTAGCATTTGGTACCACTCGGAAAATTCCAGTCGAAAGTTAAAAACCACGCTAGGGTCCTTTTTATGTTAATCTGGGGAGGAGTTCCGTGAATCAATCCGGTGTGCAATTGCCTGCAGTCGAACCCCGTGATGGCTAGCGGATTAAGCTAAATACCGGGAAATGACACACATAACAAATAAAGAAAACGTGAAAGGGGGTCAAGTCCTCTCGTGGTCTCGTACACTACACCAAGCCTTCCAGACACGGTGAAAGCCGCGCTGAGAAGCGACCACGGCTCGCTCGGAGACCAGCCTGAACTCGAAGACTGAAACACCCATAGCACGTAAGGTGGTCAGACATAGCGATCACTCGTGACTTTCTGTTACATACATACCGATCGCTCACAAGGTAATATTTTGGTAATCAGTACGTCACAGAACTGGATTTCACTGGTAAGATTTAATAAGTAACGAATAACAGAACCGTCGCAGACCGAATACCGACAAATTCCCACTTATTTCTGATCCAACCCTAATCCTTTGCGAAGTTGACGCTTATTCAAAAAGGTGTGAAATAATTGTAAAACCCTACGTCGCTGACAGGATAATGCATGAGACATAGCGATCCAGTTATAGCACGATGTCGGAATCCATTCGCAAGATGTTCTATAGGTAAATTGAGGTAATCCGAAACGAAATATTTGGACTTTGGCGTAGTATGAATTGAAATAGGATTGACAAACATGACTACTATCTTTCCCCAGTCCCACTTCGATGTTATACGCACATTGATTTGAAACAAGTAATGAAACATTACAGCTCTATTCGCGATCCGGCTTTCCGCTTGTCAAAGAGACATTTTAACATCTTACTATACTCAAAAGAATTATTCACAACATTAACCGGTGTTAAAAATCTAGTTTTCACTTACTTGATTATATCACTACAACTCGCAAACTTGTATTAATTCATCCTGGTTGTATTCATATGACCGATAATTTTTATTCAGCTGTAAAGGGTGTTATACTATTCTGTAAGACAGTATTTGCTAGTCGGTGCATATACGACTTGACATAAACCTATTATATTTGAGCATACGAGATTTGAATGTCTGAAAAATAACTGAGAATTAAATTATCACAAGTGAATCCATATATTACAGCGTAGAAGATATTGGAATGCCAGCAACTCTTTGCGGTCATAGTTACTACCACATTACCTAATGTATCCGACCAACTCGTCATGATCATTCCTGAAATCTACACAAACTTGGCCACTGACTTGAATAAACCACAAAACAGCATCAAGTTTTAAATCCACTTGTAGCTGTCGTATAATTTGAATGCATCGATAGAGATTATTATTGAACTGGTCGGTACTGTTACTTCAACAAATTTTTGCTTATACCGACTGCGAAACTTAATATCGAATCGTAAGACTTGAAATAAATCACAAATTTGTTTAATGATAATACAGACATGACAAAAAACATTACCGAGATTTTATAAACTAGTCATATTACTCGACACATCTATCAATATCAGAATGCAAGTCATCAAACATTTTGTTAAATGCAACATTACACTTTTGGAATCGGATTCGTTATCGTCATACAAATTGTATTAAACCCAACACCAAAACAAAAGGACTTTTTTGTTGATTAAAATCGAATCATTGGTCTTCAACTTGTGCTTTATCACATTGCACGCGACAATTCGTTACGAATGAGCTGTAACCAAAGTTAAGAAATCTTTGTGTCCACAAATATAGAGGATTAATATAGCTAACACAATCACGAATCCGCGTTTCTGAGTATTTCACATATGTAATAAACTTGTTAGTGTCACCTATCTAAAAGTGCGCATGCGTTCGATTTCCAGACAGACTGTTGAGATGTTTAGGATTCGCCTACAATGACCAGGAGTGAGGATTTAACATCAATGTCGTTACTGTCGGAATTCGCAACAGAGAATTGAAACATTACACGGTGTGAAAATATCTCTTTGATATCAAAGCACTATCCCAAGCACACGATTAATACTCAACTCCGTTCACACTTTCTATAGAACGTGCTAAATGTAAAATATCGCGGGGTTACACTCTAAGACTTTGATCATTACAAAAGTAAATTGGGATATGTTTGTTAGACGCATCCAATTCAACTAGAAGTCTCTAATGCACAACACTCGTAATATCAAAGAAGTACTTGCTACACTGTAATTTGCTAAACCTGTTTTGCATTGCTGTTCATTTGTAGTATTGATTGAAATTGTTTTTGAACCCTCAAATAATAATTCCCGACACGAAACCACACTCTTAGAAATATTCGTAGATTTACCTAAATTATACCGGTAAATTTGTCCCGTCAGTTATATTAACGGTAAATGCCTGTTAAATTAATATACGGGCACGTCCAAAGTAAATTTACTTGTTTTTAAAGGGTAAACAAATTGCAGATTGAATTCGTAGAAGCAATTTACGGGATAACTAGTATTTCAGATTTACTTTTTGATTTGTAAAAGCAATTTACTGGATAATCAGTATTCCAGATTTACTTTTGCATTCGTAAAAGCGATTTACTGGATAATCATTATTTGCAACATTGCTATTGCACTTACAATGGGATCATTTTACACGCTTACGGTTTTATTATGGACATATATATATGTGATTTTCGTCATTACATCATGTTTCAATCGTCAAGCAAATTACGACATCGATGGCCGGGCAGAATGCTAATCGGTGAATGGTATCCAAACATTTGCGCATTGCAGATACCATCGTTTATATCGATTTATAAATAGTATCCTTTGCGACACCAAGGTCTAGCAATAGTAGCATGCCAAGCGAATTTGGTATGTTATGTTGTTTTACTGCAGGTATGATATTTTGTGTAATTATCTGCTGGACCAGTTCTGCCACCATTGTAGACTCCTTAACGCATGTATGATGCAAACTATATATCGAAACAGTGGAGCTGGCGTATAGCCGCCATGCTCTTTTGCCATTGAGACGAGAGTAGTATACGTCCTTTACCTTTTTCCTGCGAATGGTCTTATGAATTGTTTGATCATGAATTGGTAGCTGCTCGAGCGAACAGTACATTATGACGTCATACATATTCCAGACATAGCGGCATCAGACGTCAGACATATCAGAGCCTGAGCACGTGCAGCTGAATGTTCCGAAATAGGTATAATATCGACGCGATGCGTTGCTGTAAGATATTGAGGGTTTCGAAGCCACAGCTTAACTTTAGCTTTAGAATATCGCAGGTTTTGATAGCAGAAATTGTAGGCATAGCAGTATCCGAGCTCGAACCTGGCAAGTTATTCTCAGTCCTGTTTCTGAAGACGTATCTATTTTCGTTACAGTTTAATGGTGAACAGAAGCTATGGCTTATCAGAATGTATTACATTTTCTGACATTGAACTACACGAAAATGGAAGCGTTATGGCATTATGAATCATGAAGTCGAATGCTTATGTGATAGAAAGGGATCATTTCGCATCTCGCTTCTAGCACGGTGCCGTGTGAAATACATCGGACGTGCGATGCAAAGGAATATTCCCAGAAAAGTTTGCAATCACGCTGGAAAAGATGATTCAGGTACGAAGTCCTAGGCCAGGGGTATCAAACTCAACTTGCGTCGCTGGCCGGATTCAAACTTTCAAACCGCTCGCGGGCCGGATCAGTCAAATCATTCCAAAATGTTACGGTACCTCAAAACGCCCGCCCTTACTTTTCTCTTGAATAGTTATCAATCCTGTATAGATTTTGGTATATTACATAACATTGACGATCATATCACATGGATATTTTCTAGCAGCACCTTTACTCGCAAACAACGGAATTTTGGCAAAAATTCAAAGATTGATCGTTTGAATTCAACCGCTAAAACACTGACTCTAACGACGCAATAAGCTGACATATTTGTATGCTCCCTCCGTTTTATTCGTAATCTGCCGTTAACTCGGCGTATGCGCTTCAAGGAACACAAGTGATTTAATTGTAAACGTAGACGTTAGAATTTGACTCATTAATCGTCATTCGGGTTTCTCTGTCTGTCTGGGGCCTTTGAGTAGAAGTGATACAGCAGTCCGACCAAATATATTTGAATTGTATATTTTTTAAACTTCACTTCACAAATAACTACTTTTTGTCTCATTTTTTCATAAAAATCTGAACTCAGTGTGCACTCTTTGGAGTTTTGGGAATTGGATGTCAGTAATACTGACTCAGTATCACCTACTTGTTCCTGCTGATGACTAGAGTAAAACCATAACACCACTGTCGGATAATTATATTACGGCCTATGATCTTGACATTTGTGGCCTTGCGGGAAGTATTTCATACAATAATATCTCAACATTTGTTAGAAAATGTGCTGGGTAATACAGGGTTTTTTCAAACTACTCAGAATTGCTTCGCAAGCCGCATGCGGCTTGCGGTCCGTATGTTCGACACCCCTATCCTAGGCCATCTTATTCGAGAAATTGACAAGAATATGAAAAGTCGCAGTATGTTATAATATAGCGTTTCAAAGTTTCCAAATTGTAACTGTGTTCATGACTGCATAATTTTTGTTCAGATTATAAAAGAACCCACAAAAGAGCATGGCCCAAAGTACAGTCCTTCAACTGCTGCTGAAGTTTTCATGACTGATGATCTCCACAAGAATGACTGTATTTTCGTCACCATCCACACTTACTTTTTTTTACGTGTTCCCGCAACAAATAAACCTGATTCAAATTTACTGGTCTCAGGAACGTAAAACTGCTGCAAGGGACCAGACGAGTATATTGATATTACAACAGATTTCTGTTACCTTTTTAGTTAAGGAAATTTTCCGTAAAATTTGCTACGGTCAGCATATGTAAAATCATATTACGAGGAGAATTATATCAAATTTACTGTTCTCATCAGCGTAAAACTGCTGCACTGGGCCAGACCAGTAACTTGGTATTACAGCCGTTTTCCGTTATGTCAGGTAACGGGAATTTTCCGCAGAAATTTTAACAGTCAGTCTTTGTAAAAATAAATTACAGTCAATATTATATACGGGAAAATATTTTTCAAATTTACCGGTCTCAGAGTCGTAAAACTGCTGCCAGGACCAGACCAGTAATTTTGCATAAAATATTTTTAACAGTATACATTAACCAAGAACAAATCACGTGACTATTTACCATATCTGATGCATATTCAACACCGTGCGAGAGATGCCTATACCCACAAGTACGACTCACTAATACGAGTTTTCGAGGTACCGTGTGAGCGATCCCTATACCGAAAAGGGTTACCGTGTGAACGGCCCCATAAGACCCAATGACACCGTGCGATGGATAGGGGGTGAAAATGGTCACCGTGTCAACACGAGTTTCGAGGCACCGTGTGAGAGGGCCCACAAGAGCCCCTGCCACATCAAGACCGATCATAATAACTACTCACGTAATCACACCGTTGAGAAACCAACAGTCACTACGATCCTGCAATCTCGTAGAAAGGCGACAATCAATTAGGGGTTGCCAGGAATTCGAGTATCACATAGTGTGATATTATTCGGGGCGCGAAAAACTCTTTTAATCAGATATCAGAAATTGGCGATATCATACTAAGAGTCATCCATGTCATACTTTCTAATACATCGGGATGTCCAGCAGTGGTGGCTTTTGGGGTGGACCAGGAGGTAGGTCGCCAAGTTCCGCATGGTTAAAGCCCCTTCTCTTTGGTTTAAGCGCTTTTTTCGTGTGTTATATCGAAAAGACGCGGAAGTCCATGTTCCATTTAAAAAGATGATTCAATACAGATGGACCAATCATGAAATCTCTACATTTGTTAAATAAGTCCCATATCTATAGATAATCAATCAGTCTCTGCATGTGGCAGAGGTAGGCCTACCTAGTTGTTATTTGGCGCCAGGGCCGTCACAGCACTTGGTTAGGCCCCCCTAACGAAATTGAGTCTTGGGCTCCCATAGGGTGATAAAGCTACTCCCAATCACGTTGTTTGCCTCTGCCATGAAATTAGCCGTAATGTATAGTGAGCCAGCGCGAGGCGCGAAAATTTTCGATAATTCATTATAAAATCGGTCAATAAAAAGGGGGTGGCCAAACTAAAAGTGACGCACACGATTTCAACTTGGCATTTCTTCACTGGCAAAAAAATTTTAACATGTGGGATGGTATTTGTTTTGTGAGGTTCATATTGCCAAGACAATCACATTCGGCGCCATTTGTAGGCGCCTATGCACAATTAAACCTCAATGTATTTTGTAGATATAGCGAAGTTTTCGCTCAGCATGAGGATATTCCTTTTCAGCCTAGGTTTCTCACTGCCAGTCGTTCTGGCACACTTCTTAGAGTCGCATGTTACATGGCCTGAAACTTTATATGTCTTGGTGCATCGTGGCGCGGTAGGCCTATAGGCTAGCGCCGGTATGCCAATTTCTATAAATTTTGCGCATTTTGCGTATTTACAAATTCAAGATGTTTGGCAACTGTACTGCGCGAAAATGTTTGAAAAAGTTGCATAAATTTTCAAATATTACTCTATAACAATGGCCAACACATATTTTTAGGCGGACAAAGTAAGAGTGGTTTGAGGGTTTCTGAAGGGAACTGTTTCCGAATGTGACCTTAGATTTTTCGCGGAAATGGCTAGATATAAAATCGGCTTAGTCGTACTATAAAGTTTAGAAATTCAATCCACTTGGCATTAGTTCAATCAGTTTCATGTCAACCACCTATTGTAAATTTGAAATAATCAGTTGAAATACAATAATATTGATATATTTTAAATCGAAATTGTTTATTGTACGATTTTCGCCTGTAAGCTATTTAGTGCAGTTTCTGGAAAGGTTCCGGCAATGGTCTGACATAATATGTTCAATGGTTCATATCATCTGCCCTGGTATCTTTCTTTTGTTGTTCTGGTGTCTTGTTAGAGCCTGCCCTCTTGCTAATCAACAAGATGATCGGGAAATACATCAAGATGACTGAACAGGAAGTGAACTTTTATGCTCATGTTTGTTCCAAGTTTCGATATGCAGATGCGAATTTTTGGACCAACTGTTTGTAGGTGGGTGCTTTGTGACCGGCTGAAAGGTTTAATTACTACATCTTAGTAGAAATCACATGCTTTGAACTCCTCCTAATTTGAAATTGGAATCTTTCATCTGTATTCGAATATGCCAGATACCAGATTCAAGCTTCTCGTTTGATAGGGTTACTAGGTATAGCCTGCCTACTTTGTTGACTCAGTGGAAAATTATCCATTCGCCAGTCAAAAGAAATGAGACACGTATGAGTATAGTAGTTAAGCCTTTCAAGGACAAATTTTATAGTTTTTTACGCCTCTTTAATCTTGGTAGAATAACCAATTGATACAGGAGAAGATGAATTTCCGTTTTGCAAAAGTGCAATTTGTAAGGCTTGACAAACTGCTTTTTTGACAAACAAATATTTCGCATCATGCCATGTTAATATTGATAGAATGACTGAGAATGCCATGACGGTTCTTCATAGTCGATTAGCCATTTATGCGCAGTATAATTGCGGGGTTTCGGGTGCGGCAGTTACGGTCCTATTTGGCGTATCCTTGAGCCATCCAATTATAGATACGACCTAATCAGACCTTGACGTGGTGTGCTGGCTTATTCCTGATGTCAAGCGATAGTTTTCCAGATTAGTTTGGTCTAGGCCAGGGGTGGGCAAACTTTAAAGCTCGCGGGCCGCATAGAACATCTATATCCATTGGCGGGCCGCACTATGTAAAATTGAGATTATAAACCAAAACGCAATATCGGTATTTAATAATATAGTGAGGACATGGAGATAATAATATATGTGGTTATTTAAAACAAACAAAACATTCCTTTGATGATATCGTACTCGCGTCAGAAACATAGTGGCGAGATTTCATCGGCTGGTCGACCTCAATAACCAATTTGTCAAAACTATAGAGATGAAAGTCGGTTAGAACCGGATTGAAATTTAAGTCTGTGAGCAGCGATCTGTTCATAGATTTACTAATTCCACTTTTGGTGCAGCCCCAGGACAAACAATGCTGACAGCATCATAACCATGTTAGCTTCATTCAAACACACTTCTACTATGTGTAGATAAAATATAAATACCCTAATTCTGCATACAGAGAACGAATTATGTCAATTTCGGTTAGGATTTCTGTGATGTTTAGCAGTTGAAACCTTTCAACCTGCGTGGGCCTTGAGATCGAGCTGTCGCGCCAGAAATTAAACATACAAATTATAATAGGAAGTATTTACCTTGGAACAGTGGTTCTCAAACTTGTTAAGCCCCCCCCCCCCTTATGATAGTGAAACGCAACCAGGATGCTAGCAAACCTAACGGATAGTTTGATGGCATGGAAGGTTATGATTGTGGAGGAGAGGCTTTTAACTATGAAATTCATGCTAAATACAGAGCAATTATCATGAATTGGATCACAATCGCGCAGAGCACGAAAATTTTTTCAGTTGAGCTCAGCTTCGCGGCCGTTTAGATGCCTTCACACCCCCAAGGATAGCGTGCACCGCAGTCTGGGAACAATTGTCTTAAAATTATATTCGTGAAATATACAAAGAAAAAGTTTAATCGAGTCCCTATATTAATTCGATATTTAGTATATATTTTATCAAGATTTTTAAAAAGTGTCTTTAGACAGGCCGTAGTTTGCCCACCCCTGGTCTAGGCCAATTTAGCCTGAAGCAGTTGCATCGATATTCTATTTAGGTCTGCTTCAAATCTGTGTTATCGTGTGATATAATTTACGTCACGCATTCCGTTCGAAATGGCGGAGCTGACTAATATTAAGTTGGTAATAAGAGATGCGAAAGGGGGATCTTTGGGACGAGCCCCCACAGCAGCTATGTTTGCATTCTTATAGCCCCACGGAAGTCTCAAATCTTCTACCGAGAGTTAACAGAGACTCGTGATACCATGATATGTTGATTGATACGTGTTACGTTCTGAGAAGCGTTATTCTTATTATTAAAGGTTTTCAGTGGCACTTATCACCTGTTAAGGTAAGCGTTATTCTTCATTTAAGATATATCCTGTTACTTTTGTCTTATTCTCCTACGGTCCTACTTCTAGCGACCACCAATCATTCTTTCGCGTATCAATCTTTCCTCATACCTTCTTGCCTCGTTTGGCACCTTCGTCAGTTGGACTATTGCAAGATTCTATTGCAGAGACGCCACGGAACTTATGTTAGTTTCAAAAAGACTCGCTCAGCACATACATGCACTATGTTATTGAATGCAACACGCGCTAAAGCTAAAGTCCTAATTAATGCCATTATAGGGTATTGTTCTCACCTCTCTTTTCCGCCCAGTTTCGTGCTATATTTTTTGTCACAGCAGCATAAAACTGCAAGAGCACAGTCAGAGCAACAGCGAATGCACTGATCATCGGTACAGCATTTACACGATGAACAGCAGCAATAACATTCCGCTAAGCAGCAGGCCCAAAATTTATAAATCATCCATATGAGTACGAAGGTACTTCCGAAAATGAGACCATAACGTTGAGAACGTCTCTTTTGCTGCTCAAACTCCGCTGACAGAGGCGCTGAGAAAAAATCATATATTTTGATTTCGCCGCACTGCACTGGATTGGCAGGGTAAGTACACGCAAAATATTGCAATAATACATTACTATTGTTTTAACGTTACTGAAAGATACACCATTATCACATGATTCTTATTTCACGAAAAGATTATGTAAAAACGTACTGCATAGTGGGTCCGCGAAAGCTCTAAATTTCCAAATGGTTGGTAGGGCCTAACCTAATTTGTATTTCTTTGAATGACAGAATTCACGAGGCAGTTTCGCTTCATCAATGCTAAAACTTCAGCACTCACTTCAACAGAATGGACGTTTTGGGTTTGTGGTAAAATATAAAACGCTGAGTGGTGCAGATCAATCAGGCTGACTTCGAAATGTTTGCGAAAACACATTCTCTCCTGTGATATACATAACCAGTATTCCGGAATAGCTTGAAGATGAGCTGCATGATAGAAATGACTAGGCTGGCCGTTATACGTCAAGTAAAAATATGTTTTTCTATGTTGGTGCCATGTAAGTTGCAATCATTCCCAAATGTCTCGTTGGAAGTGTTACGCGTTCATAATATAGTCACTATCACCTCTATTGACGGAAATGACGGAAATCGATTTTTGGCAATCATTCATATCAAAATCGGATACGTGGCTTTTCGAGACACGATCGCGTATTTCAAGAAATGCAGCAACAATACTGCTGCGGATATCGCTTTCAAATAAAAGTCTATACCCAATTTCTATATAAATAGTATGATGGTATTTCCCAGAAAAGACATTATGCTGCTGTTTATCACGAGCCGACTGGTAATATTTGCACAAGACAGATGACTGATGCGCGATAATTAGGCTGTATTAAATCCAAATTTTTTGGGGTCCGCGGGTACCGTGGCGGTTCAAAAGGGGTTCGCGAAGAAAAAAAGATTGAGAACCACTGGTATAGTGACTATCATTGCATCGTGTGGATCGCGAGAGCAATTTTCAATTTCTGATGTAGTCACCTACAAAGTATGCGCAAGTATGCAACATCGAGACCAAATCTTCTATCGCTTTATCATATATTTGCCCTGGACATGTTAGAGTATTGGTCTCCTGTTTTGCTTCCATTTTATTACTCCAAACAGCACATGTACGCGCTTGCTAACGTCTTTTGTCAAACTGCTCAGTCGGCATATATTTCGGCGCTGTTGACAATAATCCTCGAGCTCATAGCACACCCTTCATGATGGGTTTATGCGTCGGAACTCAGTCTCAATAACGTGAAAGATTCACTCATAACTTCATAATTACGAAAGCAAATGTACCTGGCTATTACCTTGCTCACCTTATGGTAGGGTTACCATATTTCTGTGATCCACAATATAGACTTTCTTTAGCGTCCAATGGTGGATTATGAGTTATGAGTCATTACCACACTGTCTGTCAATACGACGTCACACTAGCAAAGCTTTGATCCGGTTCAGGAGCATGTGTTCTGTGTAACCGGGACACAAACCACATTTTCAGCATCTTACCGATCAAATAAACAATGATTTTGTGCCCCGCAGCGATAAGATTGTTTATCACCCTTATCCTGGTGTGCACAGCGGAGCCTTATGGACACCCGACTCCCAGTGGTTTCCAACCTTTTGAGGTCGCGAGTCAATCTCCAATTTGAAAATGTTCCGCGGCCCAGATCAAAATTTGACGAGCTGAGTACTGAAAGAAGTCAGCACCTTTGCCCGGATTCACTCACGGGCTATAGTTTAGAAGCTGATTACGTTCAACATCTTCGCGAACCCCAGAATAAAGGCAAACGACCCCCTCGTTTGGAACCACTAACTTTGATACAGCTTATAAACGGCCTCAACCATATCTATATGAATGTACCGTTCTCCTACTATTATGATTACAATTAGGCTTATTTCACTAAATAAAAGCTATTTTATTTATATTTGATTATTGAATAGCATATTGATATTGAAATGAGCCCGAATATTTTCGGCTGACACTAGTCAGGGGTAATCGTCAGCAACTAGTAAAGAATTGGAAAGAGCATTGTGTATCAACAATAGTATCACAAAATATGACGTCACCACATGAAAGAGAGAGCGTTCTATGTGCTATTTTTAGATGGTACACGAACTCCTTTTGTAGACAGAGTTTTGGTTGGGGAATTTTGATAAAAGTCAAATCCAAGGCACACAAATGGAATTGTGAACGGCCCCGCCCAACGATTCGAAATCGGTCGTCTCGATAGTTATCGCCCAAATCAGATTATCTAACAGATGTTTGCCGATGGCAGAATTAATGGCCTTCGATCGATCAGCATCATCGGATGAGTTAAGGGTGAGCCTTTCACTGAGCGTGATGCACGTGTTCTGATAAATCTGGGGACATGTTGGTTCATGCGTTCCTGCAGACGTTTTGACGTTTTTAACGCAGAGCGAATGTTTGTAGTTGTATAATTGTGTTTTATCTGACTCCAGAAAGTTGCGTTTACAATTCGCTGCGTGTTTCTTCTTTCGTTCGACGGACCGGCGTAACCACGCCGTACGGCCTTGTTGGCTGACGTACCACGACCTGTCTATTGCACACGTATTCGATGGATCACACTGACGAATATATTTTGTTTCTGTCTCCACGACTTGTAACTTTATTGCCAAACA
Organism: Botryllus schlosseri; assembly: GCF_051294905.1. NCBI lineage: Eukaryota > Metazoa > Chordata > Ascidiacea > Stolidobranchia > Styelidae > Botryllus > Botryllus schlosseri. The sequence continues at coordinate 15,527,629 of NC_137245.1, read as the reverse complement.
TGTACGGTTCAAAAATGCGATTATCCACCCAACCAGCGAAATACTTATGAATGTCTGTCGACTTCCGAACCAGCAAATAATCATGAATGTATATCGACCTCCGAACCAGCTACTAATCCTGAATGTATATCGACTTCCGAACCAGCTAATAATCACCAATGAAATGCATCAATGTCTCTACGTGGTATTACACACGTATATCTCGAATAGCCACGAGATATTACGTGTGCCAAACATCGTACGATTTATACTTTGTTATCTACGTTCACACGACAAAATATACGACTCACGAAGGTCTTATCGGGTTTACCAACTCCTTATTGAATATTATTAAAATGGCATTATACCAATATATTTCGTTAAAACGTTCTTCCCACGTAGCCACAATCACAGTGGCACTTATATTCGTACGCTACATCACTTTGTTGATGCGCAGGAGGAACGTCTTTGCTTATTTACGAAATATGATATGACCCTACGTCAAGCCTGCAAAATCCCGGACATTTAGGCATATTTTAGAAATTCCTCCCGGACGCAAATTTGAACAGTGAAATTCCGGACGTATGGCAACCCTACCTTCTCCAAGCTTCCGTAACCGATTTGCTAATCGAAATATATTAGGAACGGGAGTCAGAGGGTTTGCGGTAGTGGCAAGTGATATAGGTTTGACTTACGAGGGTTTGACGGGAGAAAATCCGTGCAGTTGTATTGTCCGTATGGATTTCTAGTCCATATGCATGCAAAGTAGTCACCATCAACAAAAAGGAAAATTAGCCATATGGCGGCGGTAAAGAGTGCCTGCAAAATATCAATGAGAACATATCACTATACCATTTCAATTCTCTGCGATTAAAATTTAATTTATTTTGCCGTGCCGTATCATTCAAAGAAAATCTTACCCATGCCAGGTTGGAGCAATCTTTACATCCATAATACATGTACCAGCACCCGCATTTTCTAAAATGCAAGGATTCACCTTAATAAAGAGTCGTTTAATTTATCCAAGCAGTAATACATCCAGGCAAGCTCGTGAAAATAAGCCTTCACCCTGGAATTATAGAACATAATGAAACCAGCAATGTATATTTCACAAATTTGTGTCCCTTTTTCAGCCATCACAGAGAATATGGAATCATGTACGTAAAATGTCGATCGCTGTGTAATTTAAAGTTACTATCAGTAGGCTTACCATACGTCCTCTTTTAAGAGGATTTGTCCTCTTTTTTGACTTTTTTGAAAGTGTCCTCGGAGGACGCCCTTTTGTCCTCTTTTTTGAGATTTTGTCCTCTTTTTTGAAAATTTAGGTCAGATTTACAGCAAATTGCGAGTGATATGCCGCAAACTAGCACAGAAGTGAAGCTGCGGCGGGTATTTCGGAGTGAAAAACGGTGATTTTAGCTCTGAGCGAAAAGAAGACCTTTTTTTTTTATTTTTAGTCATCCACCTAGCAATGTGGAGAGAAAAACGGTATTTTGAGTTATGAGCGGAAAAGATGACCTTTTTTTTTAGTCAACCGATCACAAAGTGGGAAAAATCCACCGGTTTTTGGGATTTCTACTCCGGATTTGCAAGTTGCAAATTACTGAAAAAGTGTCCTCTTTTTAGATTTCCAAAATATGGTAAGCCTATACTATCAGGCTACCGCGGATTCGCAAATTGCAGTATTTGATCGAGGAAAGGGGGTGTCCTGACACACTAGCAGTACTCAAACGCGATTGGATTATACCACAGAAGGATCTGAGCAGACTTCGATTGAAGATACCCTTAGCTCTGTTGCATGCATCCGGTCAATCGTTGTCCGAAAAAGACTTTTCGACAAATTGACTATTGTGCGAAATATCAATTGCTTTATTCGATGTAAGGGTCGGCAAATAATATGCTGTATCATTCATGTTTTGTATCTGGCATCGTACATGTCAAGATTGGTAACAAGATTGTGATGTATAATTCGATGACATTGAAGCAGCATGGCAATATTCTTAATATTAAAAAATAATCATGAAAATTGCAAATTATACACTTATCACCTTACCAGTGTGGCGTGTAAGTGCAAAGCTAGCTGCCAATCAGTGGATGCCATTGGTACGGCAAATAAGACCACTGAATCATGAAACACACCGGTAATTATCAATCAACAGCAAAAAAACACGACAACGGCCTTTTTGAAATGCCGAATGTCTAGCTATTTATTCAATTCCTAGTAAGCAATTGGTATCGCGCTGTTGCGTATCCACTGAATAACACGATGGGTATTTTAAAGGCTAAGACTCTCATTTTATATACTGCTATTCGTATTGTGGTTTTATGTGAAAATACCATTTTATTGCTTTCAACAGTATGCTGATGCACGGTTAATTTTGATCATGAGCAATCTGTACTGATACAGTAGTTGGGTAGATAGATACGTAAATTCATAGATTTTTAATTTTGCATATTTGCAACTCAGCAAAAATTATGGGGTCCACGCTGGCTTGAAGATTATATTAGAGTAAGGGGTGTTCAGGTTACTAAAGTAACCACTCTTTCTAAGCGCAAACGGGTTGGATATAACCTCACGGGCCTTTGAGTCATGTCTGTCGTCGTTACTAAAACGCCAGACCAATTTAAATCCAAATGTTTTTCATTTTAATATAGGCAAAACTTGACGTAACGCAGGTTCGATATCTTATTGGTAGCCCGATATAAGAATATACTGACCCTTTTTTTTCTTCTGTCAAACCTGTTGTTCCGCCGGAAGCTATAAAATAAATCTTTTTACTGCGTGTAATACACGAAATGATTGAAAAAATTTCATGGTTGTAATACTACAGGGAGTACATTACTTCCCTCTGTTCTGCAGCGCACGGGCTCCGCCAACTATTTTCCCTATGTAAAGATACTGCGAGGTCAAGAGGATTGTACACAGCTGCACTAGTCGATCATAACGAGACCGGAAACAGGATCAACTGATAGGTAGGGCTGGGAAAAATGATTCTTTTATGCCAATAGTTTGCATCGTGGGCGATATCATCCCCCAGTGGACGATTTTGAGAAACAAAGGGCGAAAATGCTGAAGAGGGCGACTCGGGGGCGAAAATATTATAACATCCTGTGAACAAGGGAGCGACAATTAGAAAAAAAGTTGGGAACCAATCATGTACGCGAATCCGAATCCAATATTAGTTTATATGATTCGACTGCCGAGTAGGGAGACATGATGTTACATCGAGTGCTGAGGTTATACGCTTCTCCTCCATATAAGAAGTATTTTGTCCATTGACATTCTGGATATGATACTATTTTCCCCTGTGGAAGGCTAAACACCAGGGGTGTCAAATATACGGCCCGCGACGCGCCAGACGATTTCATCCGGCCCGCGAAGGATTTCTGAGTAGATTGTAAGTTTCTATATTTTCTAGCACATTTGTAACAAATGTTGAGTTTTTTGCAGGCAATAATTCCATGTCCATAGGTCCCATTATAACCAGCTGACTACGGCGCTGTAATTTCATTCTAGTTGCCCCTAGTAGCAAGTTGTTGAAATTAACATCCAATTTCAAGAAGGCAAAAGGTGCACAGCAAGTCCAGAGTTTTATACAAATATGAACCAAAAAGTACTTCTTCACAGAAGCGAAAACTCCAATGCGGGAACCGCTACATGCAGTTTACATGTAAGTATATTAGTTGCAAAAAATAATTGAAATATCTATGGTCGCAATGCTGTGTCACTTTCGACCCAATCGATCCCCGGCCCTGACATGAGAGAAACCGGACTCGTGGTTTATCAATAATAAATCAAATTCCTGCGTTCGCGTTTTCAATTAAACATATTGTTTTCATCACAAGGCATAATCAGGCTCTAACGCCAAATTAGTACTAACTAAAAGGGAGCATAGAATATGCCAACTTACCGTCGTTAACGTCACTGTTTAGCAGTTCTTGTGTTCAATCAGGCAACTATCATATTTTTGCCAATTCCATTGTTCGCAAATAAAGGTGTTGCGACTTACTACTTGGAAAACCCTATGATCTGTGTATAATCTTTATATTCAAGTAAAAAGCGAGAGCACGATATAACATTTTAGAATCGCTTGACTGGCCCGGCCCGCGAGTGATTTGAAGGTCCGGTCCGCGACGTCATTTGAGCTTGACACCCCAGTGGTATGACATAGATAATTATGATAATAGTATATATTAGTATATATTTCATTGTATCACGGATCATATATGGTTTTATTCTATAAACTTACAAAACCTCCATTCGAACAATGGAATTGGCAAAAATACAATGATTGGCCGGTTGAATACGGCTATGAACCTGTAAGAGTGACGCTGACGACGATATTAGTTATGAACTACCTTTATGTTAGCCGTAATCTGGCGTTAACCCTGCGTATGCTTGGTGGAGAATACAAGAGATTAAACTGTAACCACCGACGTTGGAATTCGGTTTGTTTTAATGAAATTGAAGGTTTATCTGCTGAAGTCCGGGAACCTTTTGAGTTGGAAGTGACGAACAGTGCGACGACAGATGTTTGAATTATATTTTGTGCATCTAATATATTCTATATATGACGGCTCCGTATTGGCGTTTTGGCTTCTGTGAGTGATTGTTTTTTGTTCCAATTTTTCAAAAAAATCCGAACTCAGTGTGCACTTTTTACCTTCCCGGATATTTGGTGTCAATGTCACCAACATGATCTTACACAGGCAACAAGAGTGAAATCACAACACCACAGTCGGATGTCTATACTGTGGCCTATGAACATTGAACATGCACGACATTTGCTGTCTTGGGGGATTATTTAATGGATGTATTTCCTATATAAAATTGAACATGTGCAACACATGTGCTGGATAATATATATCTATGCAATCTACTCAGAATTGCGTCGCGGGCAGGATGAAACACTCCGGCGGGCCTTATGTTTCACAAGCCTGCTCATGGAGAGGGGAAATGACGGGAACGTTCAATGATTATAATTATCAATCAGTATTTTCCATAGAAATTCTTGAACGACGAACTGCTGATTATTTTATCCCTAAGATCACGCAAGTTTCATATTCATTGCGCGCAAATATGGCGAAAAATAAGAGCTGATGCAAAAGTAATATACAGTTACCGCTTCATCAGAAACAACCTCGTAACTAGAACACGGGTGGCCAACCTTTATGCTATTGACGGTAGCATTTCGATTATTTATGTAGTCTCTGGCCGCATTCCAGGGCATAGTTACAATGAACTTACTGGACACCAAATACCCATGTTTAACTGTCCAGTGTCCATGCTCATTTCCGATAAACTTCAGACTACTATAGATATCGGCTTTATATACGCTCAAAAATCGAGAGCGGTATTGTTATGAATAAAAATTTTGATTTGTTATGGTTCTGGCAAGCGAGCAAATTTTATCTGATTCAAGAATGAATTTCGTTATTTATTAGTAGATTCACGTATTGCTATCATATAGTCTTCCTTTTTCATCCAATGTGATCAGATTCAATAGTAAGAGTTGATGGAAGCTGTTCGAAAACGATGGGAAAGTTATAAATTATGATGCATCTTCGGGTGTGCTATGTGATATGAGTAACTTTGTTGCATACCGATATTTCTTGATCCCCATCAGGATTGTCGGTACCATGAAAATATATTGGAATCGCCCAAACAAATTTATTTGGCGAAGGACACGCGATTCTAAGTCGTTATTAATATATAAGATGTATCATTTTCCTCTGCTGTCCGCATCTGTACTGTGGGGATCTGATTGCATAGGGCGTTATTGAAATCAAAACATGAAGTCGCCTTGAATCGCGCCAAGAGCGATGAAAATTTCAAGATTAAATAACAACGCTAAGAAATTCGGGAGTAACTTCGTAAATTTAATTTGCATGTCGAGGACCGCCAACACATACTAATTAAATTACGTACCGACAGCCGCACAAATTTCCTTCTACGGCCGCATGCGGTCGTAGGACAGCATGTTGGCCACCCCTGAACTATATTAACTGGTTTTAATCGAATGCTTCTGTCGTAATGATTCTGAACCACCTAATAATCATTAAGTTACAGAGCAGTGGCCGGGAACCTATGGCTCGCAAGCCATATATGGCTCTTTGGGGTATAGGATATGGGCATGGCTCTTCGAATATTTTTTTAAATTGTACTTTGCACAATCTTGTACAATGCACTATCGACTTCACCAACTGACGGTGCATGCTACGTCGTAAAGTTGAGATGGCCAACATGAACTGCTGCAAAAATTAGTTTCCTTATTGATGTTGCAGCTATGTATTTTCCATCAATATACTCATAATTTCGATTGTGGATATTTAGTAGCTTCTAATGTAGCATGAGTGTGAAGAATACCAATGTGATAAGTGACAAGTCGCCAACTGTTCCCTACTAACCATCAATCGCACCTCACAGGTAAGATAGCATCTTAAACGGTTTCCCAACACTATGAAAAACGACAGTTTAGCATACGTCCTTTCAGCATTTGACTTTGGTGCTTAAAACGTTATGGAAGTATATAAGATGGAACATATGCATGTAATTTCCCCATTCGCGATTTTCAGTCGTTGAATGGTTGATAATGAATTTCGATATCATGCAACTGCAAACAGACAACTATGAAATCGCCTACGTAAATACCGTTGTTGTAGTTTTGGTTTGATGATGATCCCACATCGTTTTCTTCATCTTCATCTGTTAAAAGTATCGTTTAATTCGGAGCTTTGGATCGGGATTCAGAGCCCCGGAGCCGTGACTCCGGCTCCAATGGATTTCGTGAGATGCATATGCTACTTAATTATCTAATTCACATGATTTTACGGTAATTGTTCATAAAATTAGAAATCGCTGCCTCGTTGGCCAAACCTTTTCTAACTAACCATGTTCACATAAGTGCCAAACCTGTGTAGGGTAAATATGACTCGCTTACTCCGTAATAACTATATTATGGGTATTCGTAATACCCGCAGTGTCGTCGGCAGTACGCTTACGTCAGCGATGGCCAACTATGAGGTTCAAAACATAATATTTATTATACATGTCAAAAAACAAGATTGATGCTTATGTGAGCCAAGCAATTTTACTAATCGGTAATGAATCGGCGATTTTTAGACATGTAAAATTAAGTCAAAATTTGGTCAAAATCGAAGCATTAGGTCGAGAAATTGTCAAAATTGTTTACAAAGTCAAAATATATTTGCAACCTGCATTTCGTTTGTATCGTAGATGTTTGCACCATCGTTGAACCATATCCTATATAAAGGCTATGGATGAGCGTATCATTTGACATTTTACAGCTTGTAGCCAACTTTATAGGACTACCGTTGTAGGCGGCCCATTGTCTACTCATTCTCAATCACATATAGTCAAATGAAACAAATAGGTATGGTGTGATAGCCTACTCAATGTAGTGCAATCAATGTTAACTTTAATTTTTGACGAGTCTGCGCGCACTCACCAACTCACTGCGAGGTCCCTTGAACAACAATGCGTAACGACTAAAAAAAGTCATCACTTCGGAATTTCTGTGCGCAGCTTAGATTTTATGTGCGAAGAGACCGTGTCAGCACTGCGCAATTGCGCACGTACGCAGCTTAGAGGGCACAGTGACCGCAATATCCTAATTGAAGCGAAATTGGGTGCGCATTACCTCTTATATCAAGTAGCGTACAATGAAAAATTGTTATGTAGATAGACAACAGTGTGAGATGGAGCAACACAGCAGGGTACGCACAACTTCAATGTTGCCAGCCAACAAATTCTGCTCCTGAACGCTCCTTATCCTTTCCTGACAATGTACTTAGTAAGAACAGACATTTTCTTTTCGAGAATGGAGGAAAGTATCTTTTGCTGTTCTACAACAAATTTTAACTATTTCCATCATAATACGTGATGTAACTACTGAAATTCCTCACAGGTCCATATCTCCTTAAAATAACGTTTTTCGTGTGAGAAATAGTCAGTTTTAGGTCAAAATTAAGTTTTTTTAGGACAAAATACTTCGGAAATACAAAGAGTTCCAACCAGAGATGAAGAGAAGTAGTGAAAATCCTAACATTGTGTAAGAAAATGCCTAATTTCCATACATTAGGTGAAAATTTAATAAAAAAGGTAGGTTTCTTAAAGTAAAATGTCAAAATTTTGATTTCGTAAGTTGGAATTTTCCGTTTTTAGGTAAAAAAATTCGTGATAGTACTGCGACAAGTATAAAAGCAACGTCAGAGGATAAAATCGTAACCTTTGATGCACATGTCGATTTGGAGGCGCGAATGTCGCACGCCGACAACAGGGATATATAGAACTCCGGGATGGCTGACTGCGTCAATAGCGTCATCGCGGTATTACCTAAGTGGGTCCAGATTCGCGCATCCAGTTTTGATTCACGTTACGGTCAGCCGCTTCATCTGTGTGTAATTTTAAGTTTTTGAGAGCGGTAGAGGCATATAATATCCATGTTTATGTTATTATATAAAGCTAGAGGTTAACTAGGTTATGAGATGTTCAGGTAGTCTGAAACTTTGCGGTATTAGCCCTATTCCTTCAGCAGCAATTTACCGGTATACCGGTACGGCCATTTACTCGCCTTCGGAATATCTGTGCTTCTGTAGTATCTTATGTAACATGATCTGCTGCGCTGATAATCGTGAGAAGATAAAAAAAATGTAGAATAATTTCCAACGTTAACATTGATATCCGCAGTATGATTTTGATTACGCCTTGCGGTATGTTTTTCATTTACCGGCATGTTATGCGAATGTATGTCACCATCCAAGGCTGTACAATGTACATTGCACAAGTACAAGTGTACATTTACACTGTGCCGTGTCAACTATGAAGGCGACCGTTAGGAGGGACTTTGTCAGTTAAGATCTTGTACTATAGATTAATATGTGAATATGCAGGTAGTGCTGGCTGCTGGTATTGCAGGCTTACCGGTATTCCAGATCATTGCTGGATTATTCCTAGTAAGAATTGGAGCCACTGAGTACACCACCGGTGTGCAAGATTCAAGAGGAATTTCTATTGAGAATAACCAAACATTTGAATCTAATACAAACACAACACAACGCGTCAAGGTCTTTGCAGTTGTGTAAGTGTCCATAGCAACTGTTGAATCCAATCTCTTGTTACAGATACTATTCATCAGTAACATGTCTGGTAAAACAAGGCAGGCATATGTTTGTTAATGAGCGGCACCTCAATGCTACAGTACTGGAATTATACTTCAACAGAAGTGCACTGTTGTGAACTACCAATGGCTGACTCCCAGTATATGGCCACAACATTTGTTGACCATTTGCTCTTACTGAGGCCATGAAGATGCCCACTCCCTTGAATGGATAAGCCAACACAATCGTCAGGACACGAGACGACCCTGAGATACGGCCTGTCTTTACCATATAAACACTTATAGCCTATAGGCTATAGGCCTGTACGATGGAGGAAGAGAAAACTCTGAAGATTGCTTTCAATTTGCAAGGTTTAGTCAAATCGTTGCAATAACGCATGGACCTCTCCTCAGTCGGCCCAAGGTAAGTTTGGCTGATTCTAGTGATACGTTATTACATGAGCGATTTACATTAATCTTGATGTGGTTAAAGTAGTCTGCATTGCTACTCAAGTAACAGTCGTATTCCCGAGCGTACTGGTATTTAAACTTCCTTAAGTAGCTGTAAAGTGAAATGCCTGCAAGGTACTCAAGTTTGGAGATGGCTGCTTCAGAATTACAAGATGTATCTTCGAAAATAGGCAACAACTACTTGAGTACTGCATTGAAGTAGAAGTTCTTCACTACTGACCAACTCTGCATACATCTATATATATTCTTAAGGTTAATTTGTGTCTCTAAATACATCATTTGTTTATTTTTGTTGCAGATTCCGGAAAAACAAACGCGATGTTCCAGCATTTGCATCACGTCAACAGTGGATATCCTGATATATTATACTGGGCACATTCCATTGAAATCTTGGCAAAGATGGCCACGATTTGAATATTTGGATCTCGTGCCTCCTCACCGAGATGATTTTTTTACATGGAATCATCTATCGCTCTATCGGAAAATCTGCAAGACAATGATACTGAATATTTCTCAACTGATAAATGGCATGAAATGCTTCAGGAGGCCCATTCGTGATGTACCGTTAAGCCATGGTGGCAATTTCTTCACTGCGGTCATGAAACTATTTCTCGGTGAACAAAATATCAGCTGAATTCAACAACTGGGTCTACCGAATGCTTCTTGAATTGATAATGATGTGTACCAAACTTCTACCCGAGGCTACATTTGAACCTGAAGAGAAGTATCAATGGTGTGTTGATTTCTTGATCAACTTTCATTGAGTGACATAGAAGCTGACAATGCTGCTATCACAATTTCGAGTCCTTACAGGCCGTGCTATCTTTTTGTTATTGGAAATGCTCCATGGCAGGGGTGCATTTAAAATAAACGGTGTTTGAAATACTATGTTTAAAACATGCTTTAAACAGTGTTTTAAACAAAGGCCTTTTAAAAAAAATTCTTCCAACGTTGTAAAATTATGCCATAATTGTGTAAATACTTTCTAAAATACGTGTTATATGAGCCTACGGACGATTACCACCCGATATAGCCGACTAATATCGATATGGGATGGCTGGAACCCTCAAAATAGTCGGTTCAACGGCAATAGCACAGATATTTCGTCAAAGGAGCTATATTTACACTATATTTGCAATTGTCAATGTCAATCCAATATGACTTCACTATTGAATATTCTTGACGTCATCGCTTAAAAAAAGTATATTTTATACAAGGGCCTGGTTTTAAATATGTTTGTTTTAAATGCAACCCTATACTCCATGGTAATTGTCGGTTAACGCGAATTGAAACAGTTGATTTAATCAATCCTATTACCCCCCCCCCCATCCCAGCTGCAAGGTTTCCGACAATGGCTTGTAAATAGGTAGAAGACGCTGATATTATTCGTTATTCACTCTGTTATTTATGGCCTGATGCAGATTATATGATGTGTAGAAATTAAACACATTCATGATTTACTGAAATTCAGAGTTGAGATAGTTTACTTGGTTGGCTATACAGCAGTGTTGAACTTTACTAGGTTGGCTATACAGCAGTAAGGTTGTGATAATGGAAGAATGTCTAGCTTAACTAACTATTCCGCAAAAGGTTGAGGATCGTTATTCTAGAAACAGCTGTATTGCTAGCTTGCAGAAAAGTGGATATTTCGAGGCAGATTGCAGGTAACTTTCTGGACCTACTTAGGTAATGGCCAAAATGAAGTCAGCCATCCCGGAGTTCTATATATCCCTGGCCGACAAACACGGTTTACTGTTTTGAATTGGATGAGCAAATGAACATTCTTTGTTGATAGTTTTTTAAATCGTTGCGCGAAATTGGACAGTATATGATTGTGTATGCCTACGAATTGAAATTAATTTTATCGTGTGATCGTTTACTCTAGTAGAGATTTGCGAAGGTACGTCGCTAAATGTATCGAAGCACACACTTGTCGCTATGCGAGGTAGGCAATCCGATGTCCGAGCCCCCGCTCCTGGTATGAATATAACAGAGAAATTAGTGATTGGATGCGCCCTTTGCAATTTGTAATCATCAATATTTTGTATTCATTCTTGTCTGCTCGATACACTCGTTTTCTTGTCTTGTTCTTGTCTTGTGAAAAGGCAAGTATAGTAATGCCTTTAATTCCCGGAAATAAAGATACTCAATATGGCATTTTTACGATCCACCATATTTTTTATTAACGTTTACTAATCGCGCAAAGTGTTTACACTAGGCTTACCATATTTTGGAAATCTAAAAAGAGGACACTTTTTCAGAAACTTGAGACCTGCAAAACCGGAGAAGAATTCTAAAAAATCGGTGAATTTTTCCCACTTTATGATCGGTTGACTAAAAAAAGGCCAACTTTTTGCTCTGAGCTTAAATCACCCTTTTTCACTCCGAAATACCCGTCGGAGCTTCACTTCTGTGCTAATTTACGGCATAAAACTCGCATTTTGCTCTAAATGTGACCTAAATTTTCAAAAAAGAGGACAAAATCTCAAAAAAGAGGACGTATGGTAACCCTAGTTTACACCGTATTTCCTATTCAACTTCTCCGTATTGCTCTCCGACTAAACTACGGGCCTTTCAATACGCGGGAGGGCCCCATACCATGATATTTTCTAAAACGTGCTGGTCGAGAAAACAGAGGATTAGTATCGTATTTCCATACCAATAATATCATTCATCCCATGATGCGGACGAATGCTGTCGAAAATTGGATACCTCCTAGTATGCATCAATATGAATTATGCTCGGCACCTTCCGCATAGCTCAATTTGCACCTTTTGACAATCCATGCGAACGAATTACGATCGTTTTCTTAACTACTTACTTACTTGAGTAGATTTAAAGTCAGTCAATTCTACTTCTACTTGAAGTAGTGTCAGGTTGCTTATGGAAGAAGTACTTCTACTCGTACTTGAGTAGATTTTTTCGTCACTACTTCTACCTCTAACTGAGTAGCTTTTTTGACTACTTTGACCACCTCTGAAGGTGTGTCTCCTTAGAACGCCCATATTTGGCTTGAAGTAATCACAACGATGATAGAATCAAATTCTGCACGAGGAATTGATGAAGGTGGGCTTCAAACATACGAAATCTGCTCCTTGTATTTACAGTAGCGTTCACGACGAAGGAGTCGTTTACGTTGACGATATAGGGGAGATGTGGTACCGATGAGACAGTGGGACCGAAAATTCTGGGAAAATTCTCTGTGATAATCCCATGATTACAGTACGCGTATTTGTATACAATTTCATCCTGACAGAATCTTTCCTCACATGCAAAAATCTTAGATCTGCGTGAGTTATGGGGTCTGCGACAGATGATTTATGCTTTGAGGGGGGGGGGGGTGTAAAATAAATTTGGATCGACGTATAAATTTTTCTATATCATTCGCCACACTAACAACTCAGCCGTAAGTTTTAATGTGAGGTGTCGGGGTTGAATCAGGGTATATATTGCCACATATTTTTTAATTCAATACCATTATCGAGCGGACTATTTTCAATTCAATTACAATATTTATAGGGTGGGGGCCAATGGTACCATAGCCAAATCAAGCAAAACGGTTGGACCAACTAATCATTTAACAACAGAAACACGCCTACATATATAGGGGCCGCAAATCACGGTTACCTGTGGTGTTGTATCGCTATAACGAGGTATTTGAAAATCAAAATGTCGATTTACGGGTAATATGCATGTGCCATTAATATTGTAAGTTTGGGTGTAAATCGAAACGTGATTTTACGAGAACGTTCGAGTTGACGTAATCTATTCTATTCTTGAAGATGGCGACGAAACATTCTTCATTGGCATCTTGTAACTTGTATTTGATAGTACACAGCAGACAAGATGAAAATTCGAGTTTTTGAGCGTATGTCTCATAGGTCATCATTGGTTTATTAGCAATTATTATCAGTTCAATACACCACAAAATGCGATACAATGAAAAGACGGGAAGGTGTCGAAACGACTCAGAGTAGTCTAAGGAAACAGACACTCACCGTAGCCTAGGCGATGTAAAAAGGAGGCATGGTCATGTGCCTATGGACCCATCGGCTGGGGTGCAATGATACGTTCGAGCTACAAATTTTGAACGACCATAAATATTATGAAAAGGTGGATATTCGTGTAAATATCCACTATAGGTAGAGCTTGGATCAAATTGTTTAGCCAGCAAAAGATCTGCTATTATCGCCGGAAGATTTGAGGGCCAGAGATCATTTTGCTAATTTTGATCCATCGGTACTCATCTCCCCTACTCTAAGCGGGGAAAATGATGGCAATAGCGAAGGCGAAATCAAAATCAACTTTGCAAAAGATGATCAATGTAAAAGATATGGGTATCTTACACCATTTTCTTGGTATGCGTGTCAAGTAGACATATGACTGTATTAGGGTAAGAAGTGTGCTGGAACGATTCGGAATGTCCGAATGTAAGCCTGTGTCTACTCCAATGGATTCGGGAGCAGTACTGGAGAAAGCAAAACCGACAGACAAAAGGTTCGATTCGTCGATATATCAAGCTGCTGTTGGTAGTCAACTATATCTGGCGATGTATACTCCAGTGCTCTTCACCCGGGGTTGTCGTACACCCTAGGGTGTACCAGAATTTGCAAAGGGTGTACCACTCGGATGGGGTGTACATGGGTGTACCAGATCCGAATTCCAATGAGCCGATGGCTAGCTATCACAAAGGCAGGTTTATGCGTCAGTACAGGTTGACGCACAGGCTAATGAGCAATATGGTACGATGTTATCTCAACTGTAATACTGTACACCGCTTTAATTGTGATTTCATAAGCAAATATTTCTTCTATTCATTTAGGCGTCGGCAATAGACCAATGGTTCCGTTTGGTGTTGGAAAGTATGCAGTTAACAAACATGTGTTCAGCTAGTTCAGGGGTCCTCAACCTGGGGGGCGCGAGAAATTGAAAAAGTCTCTATAAATTGTGACTAAACATATGTTTCACAACCATTCTGAAAATACGATTGTTGAAGATTAAACTTATTTGGTATTCTAGAAAGCTTGCCAAACTCAAACTTCAGCAGTCACGCTCAACGGAGTATAGGCTGACTTCAACTTCATTTGAACGAATTTTTTATATTCTTTGAAGATTTAAAGCAGTTCATACGTGCAAGTCATTCATTACTTTATAGCTTTGGCAGTAGCCTAAAGCTCTGTGCGCTAGGTAGCTGTTGTTAATAGCTGGCGAACTGCACTGCCTAAGACAGACTTAGATGCAATATAGGTTGCCCGGTTTCACCCTCAATTAGGCTATAAATCAACACAATTTAATTCATTTCAAAACTGATCAAATTTAGCATGGCAGGACAGAACGACGCCGTGCTCTCTGTAGTCACTACCAGCTTCGGGATTAGTCTACGTGCAACCTACCTTGAAATTAATTGATGTCCTGTTCAATGTTTTTTTGTTATTTTCAAACAAGTTTGAGGAAATTTGTCAGCAATGTAAAAGACTCAACAACTGGAATGCGGATTCAAAATTGGCGTAAGATATACCTTATGTATACTATTAGATCAGGGTGGGGCAGCCCGTACGGCCGCATGCTGCCGTAGAAGGGAATTTATGTGCGGCCGTCGACGCCTAATTCAATTAGTATGTGTTGGCGGCCGTAGATTGCAATTACGAATTTACTCCCGAATTTTTGAGAGATTTTATATTATCTTGAAATATTTTTCGCGCTCCGCCCAATTCAACAAGACTTCATTTTTTGATTTTAAAACAGTAGCGCCCTTCTTAATCGGAGCCGGAATGGGACTCGTCCGCGCGACAATATGCACTCCCAGCAACTATTCATAACATTACCACTCGCGATTTCGGTGCGTACAATAGGGCGTTGTGAAAAGTAGAATAGTCCGGAGTTCACCGGGAATGGATATGGACAGTTTACCATAGGTATTTTTCGTCCATATCGTTCATTGCGGCTATGCCCTGGAATGCGGCCTTAGGCTACATAAGTAATCGAAATGCGACCATGATTAGCAAAAAGGTTGCCCAGCTCTGTAATATGCTCTTTTTGACATGACGATAAATGCATACGGGGGGTCAGGGGGCGCGATTTTTTTGACCATCGCCAAGGGGGGGCGCGTGTCAAAAAAGGTTGAGAACCGCTGAGCTAGTCATTTGTCTTTTAATGATTTTTGAGGAAACCGCCGCGATAGCTCAGACTTCTTGAGTCGGTACTTCCTGCCCGACGTTAGTAAATACCGCAATGCACATGAATGAAGTGACGTAGCCAGCCAGGGTTGAAACAGCTTCCATGTTGAAATCGAAACCCTTTCGTTTCAAAATGCCGATTTTATGTCCAGTAATTCGCCATACATTTGCAATTTAGTATTTTGGTATTATTGATGCAAATTAGCGACAATAGACTGTGTATAGCGATATACGATCTGAGGTTACTGACATCTCTTGCAGACCTTGTGCTACTATCGAATGTGTGCGGTGTGGGGCAGGCCTGATACGCAGTAGGCTGGTGCGCCTGCTATCATCGAGGATCTGAATTACCGCTTCTGCAGCAGTAGCTTTACCTACTCTATCCCCAATACTGTTACATTTAGGTTGATTATCGTTCGTACTGTCATGCTGTTTTTGGGCTGACACGAAATAAATTCCAATTTGCGTGGCGTGCGGCCTAACTAGCTGCGAATTGACTCTGTGACCAAATACTATTTTATTCAAATCCAAATTTTTTAACGGCAATAACTACGCTTCTACTGGTTGGAATTGAACCAAATTTGAAGAACATCGTTTTTATAGACAACCTAATACTTTTATGGGGTGAACAGAAAAAATTGAAATTTTTCGTTATTTATTTTTATATAATAAATAGAAACTTTCTTCTCCCGTAGCAATGCGACTACTGGTTGGAAATGAACCAAATTTGGTGTGTAGGCTTAAGTTAGGTAACCTAACAATTTTATCAAGTAGCCAGTACCATTTGAGAAAAAAGTCATTTTTGAAGGCCCCTAATGAACAGGTGTGTACGAGTTTTGAGCAAACGTTAAAAGGGTGTATCACGTCGAAAAAGGTTGAAGAGCACTGCTTTAGGTTACAGAATAGTAACGACTTTTACAGTTGAATAAAAAATACGAGTTGGCGGACTATGAATACAACCGAACTTGCTATGGATTTTGGATTGTAGCGATTACTCGCGTAATCTTGTCTACTTTTCATAAGGATACTGTTGAGTTAGTTGGGTAAGTTACAAACGGATTGACTTGACAAGGTTTTTGTATTTTACTCTTTTGTGTATGGCAAGATGTTAAAATGTTGAGATGTCATAGTGATAGTATTTCTGAAACTATCTTTGACAAACGTAAAGACAGGTCGCGAATAGAGTTGTAATATTTCATTACTTGTTTCAAATCAATATGCGTATAATCTCGAAATGTGGCTGGGTGAAAGTTGGTAGTCATGTTTGTCAATCCTATTTCATTTTGGGTGATCTCAATTTACCTATAGAACATCTCGCGAATGGATTCCGACGCTGTACTATAACATTCTTTATAATATGGTTCGAGGATTTTCATGAAAGAGTCGGCAAGCGATAAGATGCATGTTTTTTGTTAAGAGTTTGATTTCAAGTTGATAAATACAATGGTTGTATAATGTGCGTACTTGTGATTCTTGATTCTGAGAATATCGGGTTGTGAATCAATGCCATCGTAAAGAACTTAATTACCTCACGATATCTTACATTAAAGTATACGGATTCGTCTGTGGGAAATTAATTCTCGGTTATTTTTCGGATATTCAAATCTCGTATACTCAATGTTAATTTCAAGTCGCAAGCATTGATTTGTAGTTGTTGTGTCGTGAAAACTATCAATCGCTTTTACAGTAGAATAATTACATATGAAGAATACAACTGATATTGATTGTTGGATTTGGTGGTTGTCCAAGTGTCGTTTGTCTACTTTCGGATACACACTCTTGTGCTTTGTGAGTTACAGCGGATTTACTTGGCAGTGTTTTCATAATTGACTCTTTCGAGTGTTGTTAGATGTAGAGATTTCGAGACGAATAGAGTTTGCATTTCCAGTTTCGTAAAAAGATAACTAGTTCGTTAATAAAGTTGTAGGGTCTCGTGAGTTGTTATTATTCAGATCAATATGTGAATATTACAAGCGAGCAACACTATTCGTGGGTTCACCAGGATGAATTAATAAAGTTTCCAAGTTGTAGTAATACAATCAAGTAAGTGAAAATTAGGTTTAACACTTGTAAATGTTTTTGTGCTTGACTCTCTTGTGTGTCCTGACACGGTAAAATTTCGGGTGCGATAATGATAGCATTTTCAGAAAACTCATTTGTAACTAAAATAATTATAGACCAATGATAGAGTTGTAAGTTTCAACAACGTTTGTTTCAAATCAACGAGTGAATAGTTCGACAATCAAGCGATCAACATTCTTAATATTGTTGGTATAAGACAGCGCTATGTCTACAGACTTTGAATAATATTATCTTGTCACGACTGTGAACAGCAGACTATTCTGTAGGTGCGAAACAGCGGTATGGAAGGTGCGAATAATCCGAACTGAATCTCGGCGTACTATTCAGGTTACGTAGGAATCAATGACCGGCGAGGAAAGACTTGAGTTAGAACACGATCGGTCACTTGTACCGACTGAACTACGGCGTCTTCATGTAGAACCGTGTGAGCGATCCCTATATACCTGTAACGTTTTCATGTCGCGTCTATATCAGCTACGTTACCATGTCACCGCGCCCATAAGAATAAGGATATTTTAAAGTCGCACTCACCGTAAACGTTAGGATTCCCTCGAATCGGTCATATATAATAATTTGGGATGAACACATTAATCAAGGACCAACCACGTGACTATTTACCATACCCGATACATATTCAACACCGTGCGAGAGATGTCTATACCCGAAAGGGCGATTCACGATCGCACCCATAAGAACACATGGTGAATCAGCAGAGACCCCGTAAGCATACATGACAGACGAATCACCGCCACAGCCTATACGCAAGAGTACGACACACAAACGCAGCCTATACCTGAAAATACGACTCACCAACACGAGTATTTCAATACGATTCACCTCCGCATGAGGGGTATGAAAGTACGAATCACCATCACGGGTTTGCAATACGAGTCACCAACGCAGCCTATACCTGAAAGTACGACTCACCACCACACTCTAAATTTTAATGCGTGCAGAGGAACGCAAATTTACACGCCAAATCCGGTTTTTTTTTTAACTACCACAGAACGTGCTGGAGCCGATGTGTGCCGGGCTATCCTGTGTTTAGTGGTGGTGTGTTCATGCTGACTCGTGCAGAGCTCGAAATTAATACCAGCCATCCATGAATTTTTACTCAGCTTAGGCTCAAAAAATATTTTATTGCATGGAAAGATGAATACAGAACATTCATTTGCAGACGAAAATGTGTGAATTTCTAGCTTGCACAATTGAAAAATTTAAGCTTTCCCAAATAGAAATAAGAACTACAGCTACAAAGTAATCACAAACTATATTCTAATTAGAGCAAAGAAGCATTTCACAAATTGGTGTAAAATTAGAATTATAGCGACACAGTTGCAACCACAAATTACATTTGAATCAGAGCAAAGAAACATTTCACAAATTGGGATAGAATTACAATCCAGGCGACACAGTTGTTTTCACAAATCAGATTCTAATTAGAGCAAAGAAACATTTCACAAATTGGAGTAGAATTAGAATCCTAGCGACACGGTTGTTTTCACAAATTAGATTCTAATTAGAGCAAAGAAGCATTTCACAAATTGGTGTAGAATTAGAATTATAGCGACACAGTTGTTATCACAAATTAGATTTTAATTAGAGCAAAGCAGCATTTCACACATTGGTGAAGAATTAGAATTATAGCGACACAGTTGCAACCACAAATTACATTTGAATCAGAGCAAAGAAACATTTCACAAATTGGGATAGAATTACAATCCTGGCGACACAGTTGTTTTCACGAATCAGATTCTAATTAGAGCAAAGAAACATTTCACAAATTGGAGTAGAATTAGAATCCTAGCGACACGGTTGTTTTCAAAAATTAGATTCTAATTAGAGCAAAGAAGCATTTCACAAATTGGTGTAGAATTAGAATTATAGCGACACAGTTGCAACCACAAATTACATTTGAATCAGAGCAAAGAAACATTTCACAAATCGGGATAGAATTAGAATCATTGCGACACAGTTGTTATCACTAATTAGATTCTAATTAGAGAAAAAAATATTTCCCAAATTGGAGAAGAATTAGAATCATAGCGACACAGTTGTTATCACGAATTAGATCCGAATTAGAGCAAATAAACATTTCAAAAATTGGAGTAGAATTAGAATTATGGTAACACAGTTGTTT
This sequence comes from Botryllus schlosseri, assembly GCF_051294905.1. Classification (NCBI taxonomy): domain Eukaryota; kingdom Metazoa; phylum Chordata; class Ascidiacea; order Stolidobranchia; family Styelidae; genus Botryllus; species Botryllus schlosseri. The sequence goes on along the minus strand of NC_137245.1, from coordinate 15,507,662 downwards.
TCACAAATTAAATTCAAATTAGAGCAAAGAAACATTTCACAAATTGAGGTAGAATTACAATCATAGCAACAAAGTTGTTTTCACAAATTAGATTTTAATTAGTGCAAAAAACATTTCCCAAATTGGAGTAGAATTAGAATCATAGCGACACAGTTGTTATCACAAATTAGATTTTAATTAGAGCAAAAAACATTACATAAATTGGAGTAGAATTAGAATCATAGCGACACAGTTGTTATCACAAATTAGATTTTAATTAGAGCAAAAAACATTTCAAAATTTGGAGTAGGATTAGAATCATAGCGTCACAGTTGTTATCACAAATTAGATTCAAATTAGAGCAAAAAACATTTCAAAAATTGGAGTAGAATTAGGATTATGGTAACACAGTTGTTTTCACAAATTAGATTCAAATTAGAGCAAAGAGACATTTCACAAATTGGGGTAGAATTACAATCATAGCAGCACAGTTGTTATCACAAATTAGATTTTAATTAGAGCAAAAAACATTTCAAAAATTGGAGTAGGATTACAATCATAGCAACACAGTTGTTTTCACAAATTAGATTCTAATTAACGCAAAAAATATTTCCCAAATTGGAGTAGAATTAGAATCATAGCGACACAGTTATTATCACAAATTAGATTCTAATTAGAGCAAAAAAAACATTTCAAAAATTGAAGTAGAATTAGAATTATGGTAGCTGAGTTGTTTTCACAAATTAGATTCTAATTAGATCAAAAAAACCTTTCCCAAATTGGAGTAGAATTAGAATTATAGCGAGACAGTTGTTATCACAAATTAGATTCGAATCAGAGCAAATAAACATTTGAAAAATTGGAGTAGAATTAGAATAATTACTACAGCATATTTTCTGAATTAGACTAGAATCCGAATTAGACGTAGTTTTTATTTCAAATTAGAGTAGAATTAGAAATACAGCTATACGGTAGTTTTTTTCTAAATTAGATTCGATTGGGAGCAAAGAAACATTTCACAAATTAGAGTAGCATCAGAATTTATAGCTACACAGCTTTTTCCAAATTAGAGTAGAATTAGATTTGTAGCTTCGAAATTATAGAGTGGGATCAGAATTATAGTAACAGTTTTTTTCAAATTAGAGAGTAGAATTAGAACTATAGCTACACTGTTTATCTAAATTAGAGTACAATTAGAATTATAGGTTCAGTTGTTTTCACAAATTAGATTCGAATGAGAGAGACGAAGCACTTCTCGAATTAAAGTTGAATTATAATTAAAGCTAGTTTTTTTTTCAAAATTAGAGTATAATCAGAATTTTAGCTACACTTTTTTCACTTTAATTAGACAACTAGACTAGTACTAGAATTGTATAGTTGTCCAAGTCAGCAAACGAAATCAAAATCATTACTGTGATTTCTGAAATCTGCTCATGAAACAGAGAAGCTTGTTTGATTGAAACCCAAATTTTTGTCTCCAATCATGACATACTGTAAAACTGACAGTATCTGGAAAACTTTCGGATATGCGGGGTCACAAACATAATAACACGCGAGAAGATCCAGCACCATCTCAAATGGTTTCGCTTTATTGTGAGACGATCCCTTTATGCGGAAGCCATTCGCCACGATCCATGATGACTGCAGGTCACCATTTTCATGGTGCGCTAGTACGAGATGTCGAGGACTCAGCTTTGTGGACGTTAATTGGACTGAATGGGCCTGGAACTGAAAAAAATATGTTAAGTAAAATTATATTAACAATAATCCATGTGTGAATTGAAAGCACAAGATTTAGATTAGGTAGAAATGCCTTTGTGGGACTTCTGCATAATGAATATTGAATAAAAATAGAGCTGAATAGGTCAATATAGTTTTTTGTCAACATGGTTTGACAAGCTTAACTCAGGGAAACAAGTGATAGCAAATTCTGTCGTCACGATATGCTGTCTAGTCGTTGACATGTATGGGTTGTCCCCATCATCATAAGTTTACCAACCTTTAATGATCCAATAAGATTTGATCAGTATACCATCATACAGGTTCCTTTTGGAACGGCACAAGTATTATGTTCACATTCACTGATTCGATGCACTATATCCATGGTAGCCATCCTCATTGACTCGAAGTCCAAAAATTACATTAGCAGCAGAAATGATTTTCCATGGTGTGGGATGAAAACGAATTTACACCAGCTCATTCTAATTAAGATTTAGCCTTATCAAAATAATGATATAATTGAAAAGCATTTAATAAACATTTATTTTTGGAGGCCTTTTTCCAGTTCGAATGTTTATTGCACCGTCATAACGTAAACAGTGTTAATCAAAACATAGGCCTACCATATTTTCAGCACCCAAAAACAATTGTGCCACATTTTGGCGGCACACGTCTGTACTCAACAGACCCCGAATTAGAGCACATGTTTGTGGAGCAACTTGGAAATTAACAGACCCCCGAATTAGAACCAACTCGAAATGCGCGCATGTTAAGCCACAAAATTTTCAGACAACTAGCTGTACTTTTGTGACGGTCTGTTAAGTTCGAACTTGTGCCAGATCGTGGCATGCAAAACATCCAAGGTGTTACGGAAAACGCCGAACAATGTTTGCCGAAAATCAGGACAGAGTCGAAATCAGTACAAATCAGGACGTTATGGTACATCTATGTTCATTGTTCACACAGTACAAGGTTAAGCAAGCAGCAAATCCTACAACTCGCCTGATAAAGCGTTATCACCCTCAAGTCCTGTTGTGCCCTGATTCTCTTTTCAATTACTGCATTTCGTAACTCCAACAGGAGCATAACCGCAGCGGCTTCTTTTCCCTACAAATAAATAAAATAATGAATATAAATAATGTAGAAGATTTGGTTGAAGGACATTCCACTTATTGCATTCCGGTTGATATGAAGGCAAGAGTTCTGCCACAACAACATTTAATGTATAAAATTGCAACAAAAATAAACAGGATTATCCCAACTAATAAATTCATTCTAGAATAGTTAAATAATACTAACCTCCTCATCTGTCTCTAGCTCTACTCCAAATATTTCGACATTAGTAGTAAGTATTTTGCTTCGACACTCCTCGGAACGGCCATTTGAAACTCGGCTCTGATCTATTACAAAGGCGAAATGTTACTATAAAAGCAGCTATGTAGTGAGCTAAGCATGCACAACCACTTCTATGTGTTATATAGAGGGAACTTGATATGAAGATAATAAGATTTATTTCACTGGATAACATTATTAATTATTATTATAATAGGTTCATGAATGAAATGTCATGTTTTCAATCAATGAAAATGTCATGTAATTGGAAAAACAAGTGAGTCAACTGCAAAGCAAGATGTATATAACTTGGTCAAGAATTCTGGTTATAAACCCACATTGCATCAAGTTAGAGGATTAACTGACATTCTGAAACTCAGTTTCGATGCTACTGCAAGTTGATCTAAAAGGCAATCTACTAATATTTCTCACACTGCTGCTTGCTGTAAGAACCCTCTTGACAACATACCGGTAATCATAACATATCGCATGTTGTTATTCTTGAACGAATTACCTTCAATTGAAGCAATGTGTTCTATCGTAATGCCGTACGCAATCAAGATCTTCTCCATTCCTTCCGCTATGATGAGTTTATCGACACGTTCACCCACATCCACAAAGTCACTGTACTGCGACTTATCGCTCCATTTACTGATGCTGTGTATTGACCTTTGACCCTGACTGAGTTCCCGCCGTTACCGAGAGATGTGAAGCGTGATTGAGAGAGAGAGAGAGAGAGAGAGAGAGAGAGAGAGAGAGGGATGGAAATAGAGAAATATAGATATGTTTATTCAGTCAACAGTTAAAAGCAGAATGCACTGATAATAGCCATGCAGGTAACACTAAAGATTACTAAACAACGTACTTCAAAATTACATGGTGATGACAATGATTGATTAATTGATTGATTGATTGATTGATTGATTGATTGATTGCTATACTGCTGATATGTTAATATTCAATAATGGGGAAACGCAATAAAATGGAAGCCATAGTCAAGTCAGACAATCATGTGGTTGTAACAATGATATATATCATTGGGTTGAAATGATCCATTTCTTCTGCCAGTTTGGTAGGAAAATAAAATGATAAGAGAAACGTTCACAAAACCCAGTAAATGCTCCACTAAAATAATGGAGGGTCAGTGATGAAACAGCAGTCCACTTCATGGCTCCTGAGAAATTTGGCCTCTTAGGTACGCACGTGTGCAATTGCTTTGAGCTGACACGGTCTCTGATCACATAAAATATAAGTTGCGCACAAAGAATCCGAGGAGATGACCTTTTTTTAGTGGTCACGCACTGTTGTCCAAGGGACCACGCAGTGAGTAGGTTAGCGCTTGCTGCAGAGTCGTCAAATTAGAGGGAACATTGCTTCTGAGCTATATGTAAACGGGGCTAAAAGCACGCATTACTCACACTAGAGTCGTTAATTCCGTTCAACATCTATTATAGAAATGCTGCATCATTTGAGCGGCTATATCTTGCAACTTACTTCCTCCCCTACAAATAACCCAGCGAGAGCAAACGGACCCCAGTGTCATTGGGTTTACCGATGACGTCATGATCGGTACACGAGTGTACCGTACCTTACCTTGGATGATCTGGTCATTTACCAGTGACATTACGATAGCAGCGTTTCCAGCGTCGATCTCACAATCCCTCTCAATCTTACTGATCTGATAACTCGTGCGGCGACTTACCGGGCTTTAAAATGTATACGTAAACTCTTTCATAGTGATCAAAGCCGGGGACAGATGATAAGATGTGAGCAGAAGCACATATTTCGTAGCTTTATCTGATAAAGTGTGGACTTGCACATATTATGACACCACTGCGGCGAAAGATTTGGGTCGACTTTATGTGTTTGTCCCATATTGCATCTCTAAATGCACAATTTTGTGTCTAAAGCGATGCTTTCGATTTAGAGTGCACGTCCATAAGAACCCATTACGAATCACGGCCGAGAGGGGGGGTCTGAAAGTACGAATCACCACCACGAGTTTCCAGACGAGTCACCGCCGCACCCATCAGAGCCCCATGCAAAAAACACCAAGTCACGAGCGACCATATATACTACTGTAGTCACGCCCTGATTGAGTACTCTAGTGATATTATCATTTGTTAGTTCATCAATTCAGTTTATCTTTATTTAGAGCCATCCGTCCAGGTTGAAGATCAAGCAGCCTTTTAGGTGACTCTATTGTAACACCGGTAAGTACAACCCTCTGAATTTGAACACTTCAAATCTGTTTTCATAAATGTACGAAATTTGAATCACGTTTGCATTGCAATTCTCCGAGTTGAGCGGTACTTCAAAATTTATAGTGCAGTAACATAACGTTGCGATTCAGATGATTTGCTGATAATCCACAAACCATTGCGTAAGAGAATAGACGACCAGTAAGTTATCGAATGAGAACGTATATAATCAATAAGTTACTTGAATGTTGACTTGATGGAGAAGTAACATTTTTAGTTCCATCAACCCCTGCTTGTTTGCTGTCGTTTGGACTTCACCTACATCATGTATGATGGCTTATCACAGACGAAAGAACTTCTTCAAGGTTCTTTTAAAAATAATTTGTTCCGTCGGCCGTCATGATTTCCGCAAGTAAGAAAATCAGAGAGTCACTGGTAACAAATGAAACCAGCAGCGACGTCAAATGACATCGGGATCGGCCAATTGCATTCGAAAATCTGGTTATAATTGAGATCATATTAGTATGCGAAATGAAGGCCTGAGATGATCAGGTCCAAGTACATGTAACGGCTCATAATAATGTTTTGTAATCTGAATGGGTTTTCATTCTTTTAGTTTTTTTTACGGATCACTGGGATATCATTATCGCGATGCCCACATTCCCTTTAACGTCTACCCCAAACGTTTGTAAACCTATTTTATCGGATCTGGTGAGGTAGGAAATGCCCCGCAGAAGGACATGCAGAGACTGAAATCCGATTACACGTCAACGCATATAGCGAATCATACACTTAAGTGTTTTACGGAACGCGGGATTGAAGAAGCTGCTCCTTGATCGACTTGCGATTGAGAGCGCATGGCTGTCTTTGTTGCGCTTCAAAGATAGTCCGAAATAGCTTGCAAAGGTTACTTCGTAAATAAGAGGGTATTATGCAGTGTTGGGATGACTCGAGTCATGACTTGACTCGAGTCAGACTCGAGTCACCTTTTTCGTATGACTTGACTCGAGTCACTTTGTTAAAATGACTTGACTTGACTTGACTCGGCGTATCAGAAATGCGGATTGACTCGTGACTCGAAGCAAAATTCACGAGTCAATTTCAAGTCATCAAGCAATCGATGTCGATAAAAATCACTGTATCTTGCAATCGGATTGTTCGAGAAACGCTGGTGTAACCCGTGAGAGCGACCAATCATTCGATGATCGTGCGTTTCACTGAGCCTCTATTGTTCTCTCACAAATAAATTGACCGCTTACGAAGTGGTCGAAGCTTACAGCTTACGCTGTCGTAAACTAGTATAGTAAAGTATTTTAGGAAAAAAATGTCTGTTCTCTGTACCTGAACCAAACCTCTTTATTGAAATTAAATTCGAAGATAGTTTATATAGTCCTCGACCATTGGCGCAGGCTCGAATTGTATCATATCCATTTGTAAATGAATTATGTACTGTATTTTATCAATTCGTTTCTCTATTTTCTATATTGGCTGGTAACTATATAAACTGAGGCCATGCCATTAAAATTGCGCAGTTTAGCATTTCTACGGATATGTAAGCGATACAGCGCCGTCTTACGTGTATATATTTAACTTCAGATTCGTTCATCGGTTCAAAATCAATGACCGGTTCTGTATTTCAGACAGCTAGCAAAATGCAATGGCGTAGGCATTCGAAAAGGCAACTTGACTTGAAATGTGACTTGACTCGTGACTTGAGTTGACTTGACTCGACTTGACTCGAGTCACCTCCAAAAATCGATCGACTTTACTTGACTCGAGTCAAAATGTGCAATGACTCGAATTGACTCGTGACTTGATCCCAACACTGGTATTATGTGGTGGGGGTAGCCTACACGATGGGTGGCATACATGCCTATTTCTCCAAGGGAACATACTTTTGGATCATCATAACAATGCGAAAGTAAATGGTTGAAGTTGTCAAATTTGCTTAAAAGAATTTCGGGTTTAAACTTCACGTACAATGTACAGTACATTCCTATCACGATCTTCGAGAACTGCGAGATTCATGAATATTGTCTCGCAACATGCGAAAAAGAACGGATTCCTATTTACAAAATCTGATTAAATATCTTTTGTCCTCTTCTAATTCAACGAAAATATTGACCGATGTGCTGTTGTTTATGGCATTCGTGGTGGCACCACTTGCACGGATGAGGGGGCGAGGAGGCGCCTAGATGAGCCTCCAACACTCAGGTCAGAATCCTGGAGTCGACATTTCCAAACCTATTTTATCTGATCTGGTGATGTGGGCAACGTCCAACATAAGGACATGCAGAGACTGAAATCCGATTACACGTGAGCGGCAATGTTCCCTCTAAGCTGCACACGTGCGCAAATGCGCAGTGCTGAAACGGTCTCTGCGCACAGAAAATCTACGCTGCGCACAAAAAATCAGAAATGATGTTTTTTTTATAGTTGTTGCGCACACTGTTGTCCAATGGACCACGCAGGCGCGCAGATTCGTGAAAATTGAGATGGAACATTGCCTGGGCCAAAACGTGTTATCACAGAAGTCTGAAACCGAGGTACAAGTGCGCCCAGCAAAGGTAACTATATTGCGCACCGTGAAGAAATGAGAGTTCACAATCACCTGCGCCTCAAGGAAGATATTTTTTAGTATGGCCTCGTCAGGGTTGTAATGACTCGAGTCATGACTCGACTCGAGTCAGACTCGAGTCACGATTTTTTTGTGACTTGACTTGACTCGAGTCATTTTCTTGAAATGGGAAAATGACTCGACTCGACTCGAGTCAATATTTGGATTGACTCGACTTGTACTCGAGTCATTACGCATGACTCGACCCAAGTCATTGACTCGGCTTATTTTATGTGACTTGAAGGTGAAGAAAGTTGCGAATCACAATGGTTGGATCAACGCATGTGACGAATTCTGTCGACATCGCTATTTGTCACCACTGCTTTCGTTGCACTCGTCTGATATCAGATATGCGCCGCCGTAAAAACAAAAGACAATGGTACATAATAGCAAAGAGCAATGCATTGTACAAAGTCATCCAGTGATGAAGAGGTAATAGATCCTCCGCCAACAAAGTACTCAAGACATTTCAATTATACAAGCAAACAATCGAAGCAAAAACCAATTAGAGCCAAAGAAATGACTATCAGATGATCAAGTAGCCTACTTGGAAGAGACTGATAAGCTCATGTGTAGATATGAAGGCGATCATTCTTTGCATTTTTGGCCGACTAGAATGGATGAGTATCTAATGCTCTTCAGTATGGTTCAAAATTGCTTTTCAATTCCTGCATCTAATGCACCAGAGGAGCATGTATCCAGTGGATGTGGATTATTCTAAGGCCATGCCGCCTCAACATATATGAGAATCTCCTTTCTAGGGCTGGGCATAATGATTCGAGTACTCGAATCTGAATCGAGTATTTATTTTAATGATTCGAGTCGAGTAGTAAAATACGATTTTTCGAGTACTGAAATTATACGCTTCTCACCACTGAAAGTTAATTTATCAACGAGAATTATAGTTTCGATACTAATTTTACTGGGAAGCCCTGAAACCTTGTTTGGCGATATCGTAGCATACGAAATATATAGTACAAAGCTACGAAGGTTACTGGTGGTAGGACATTTCCGAAGTCATGATCATCCCACAACATTGTCGCCAAGTGAAATGAAATTGGTGTGGTCGAAAAAATATCAATGTATCATTCATGAGATTGATAACAGGCATTATTTTCATTGTGGGGGCATAAACGGTCCATATTTGAACTTTGACGTATTAATTCTGTTATGACGTCATAATGAGTGATACTCGATTACTCGACTCGAATGGATGCATATCACGTGATTCAGAATCGAATCACTCAGGTACTCGATTTTGCCAGCCCTATGTCCTTTCCACTTTAGTATTTCTGTCTGTGAAAACACACAATACCCTCCGTTCGTTTAACGTTTTGTTAGGTATGTGCATTGTGCACGTGATAATAATGAATGGCTAATGTTGTGTGATATTTGTACAATAGGGTCGATCAAAAATACCTTCTTTTTTATTCTACTGGGTGGCTACTTGATAAAATTGCAACGTTGCAGAAAAAGATCAATGATATGAGAGGAGAAAATTTTGGATTTGAAAATACATGGAGTATTTTTAGTGAGAAATGATTTCATATAATATAATTACATACTAGCAGTAAGTCGACTATTTTTTCATATCCAAAATATTCCACTTTAATAACTCCGCTTCTTCTAGTTGGAATTGAGCCAAATTTTCTATGAATCATATTTTTACACAATCTAACAATATCATGAGGTAGCGGGTATATTTCGAAAGTCTCTATTTGTAATTAATCCAAAATATTTTCTTTTAGCATTGCTTTCTACTGGTTGGAATTAAACCAAATTTAAGTTCTTTCAGATAATCTAACAATTTTAGGAAGCAGCCTCTTTTTTGAGATTCTGTCTTCATTTTTGAGAATTTTTTTGGTAAATGTAGGGCAAATTCGACTAAGACAACAGTAAATCAGCACTAAAGTAACGCTCCGGCGACTATTTCGGCAGCTGAGACGGAAAGTTGACCTTTCTTCTGGTCAACCACCTGATATGATGTGAAACCAAAACTGTACCTCTACATAAGCGTTTATCCGTTGATTCTTTACCAGCTTGTATCTAGCTAGACGTGAATTCGTAGGTCCTCCATCAGATAGTATGTAGACGTGAATTCGTTAATTCTCTATAAGCCATTTGTGAGCGGTCGTCGATATGCTCGTAATAAAAACTGAATGCTTTCATTTGTGATATATCAGACTGACAAGACAGATATTTGATTTAAAGTTCTAAGATTAGTAACGCTATCGTATTGGCGGCCTGTCTCGTCTATCTGCAGCATCGGTATATGAGGCCAGGAACTGTCTGTTATCTGCTTAACTAAATAAACTTGTGCCAAGACTATGATAGGTACAAAATAAGCATGTTTGGCAAGCAAGGAATTCGATATCACCCAAGCAGGATTGAAAACATAAGTTGAACATGACTTCAATACTGTGACTTGGACTCGACTCGAGTCATAACACTATGACTCGGACTTGACCCTTAAAACTGTGACTTGGACTCGGACTCGAGTCGGTGATGAATTGAAAATGACTCGACTCGACTCGAGTCAAAACCACAAAAGTCAGATTGACTCGTGACTCGGAACCTTGTGACTTAGTTACAACCCTGGGCCTCGTACACGTGAGCGATACTGATATCATTTCAATAGAGCATTATTTTCTAGGAATGGCGAAATAACATGGTTTAACAAAGTTATAAAAAACAATGGGCTAGCTCGAAGTTAATCTGCGAGAAACTAACGAATGATAGTCTTTTCCGCGTGGCATAAACATTGCGTAAAATTTACTCAGGACCGTAACTTTCGCACCCCAAACCCCCCAATTGGAGGGGCCGAGCTCAAAGGGGGTCCAAAATTATTTCGAGAATTAACACAAATCATGGTGTATTTTTTGAAATTTTTCAGGAATTTTTTTTTCGCGACAAGCGCGTTTTGTTAGTGTAAGATATCTGATTATTGGGTACTCTTTCCCAACAAAATTTGGGCATGATGTATAGAAATGGGCAGTTCGGCGTCGGCCATTACCGCACCATGACATATGAAGTTAAAGGCTATGTAACATGCGAATCCAAGAAGTGCGCCAGAACGATCAGCAGCGAGAAAACCTTGGGCGAAAAAGACTGCCCCAGTGCTGACCGAAAACTTCGATATATACAAATATATGCGTAATTGTCCATGTCCGTGGGCGCCTAAATGGCTGGCGAAGAATGTTCCTGTCCTGGCGATCCGAGTCCCACAACAAGACAAAGGCCATATCGAGGGAACATTATTTTCCAGTTAAGAAATACCAATTTGAAATCGTGTACGTCTTTTACTTTAGCACGTTTTGGCGATTTCAATATCTTTTGACATAGAAGATAGGGGGTCACGAAATAGCATCATGTAACGAACTCATTGTATCAACGGGTACGCCCGAAGATGTTTTATTATTATTTAGAGGGCCTATCTATTCCAACACACCTCACTGGATCAGCTCTACCGGTAAATCTGATTATGTGAGCAGGGAGAGGATAAAAATTGACAGCAATATATATGCAATTCCCGATCATATTGGCTGATGCAATCATGAATTATAGAAATTTTTTCGCGCTTCGCGCGTTTAGGGACGCTTCTACTAAATGGGAACCCAATGTACATGATAAGTACCGGAAGAAGGCTAGAGCCGTAAGGGAGTCTGGGGGGCGAAGCCCCCCAGTAGTTAGTTTTATCACCCTATTGGAGAGTGATTGCGCACTGTTGTCCGAGGGCCTGCGCAGTGAGTTAGCGTGTTTGCGCAGACTCTTGAAAAATTAGAGGGAACATTGGTGAGCGGATATAGCGAATAATGCACTTGAGCGTTTAACGGGACACAGGATTGAAGAAGCGGCTTTTTGGTCGACTTGCGATTAAAAGCGCATGCCTGTCTTTGATACGCTTCCAAAGATAGTCCGAAATAGCTTGCAAAGGTTACATCGTAAATAAGAGGGCAATATGTGACGGGGTAGCCTACGAGATGGGTGGCCCTCATGCCTATTTCTCTAAAGGAACTCTTTTGGATGATTATAACAGTGTGAAAGTAAATGGTCGATATTGGCAATTTTTTTCACATTTCACACAAGTTTCGTGTGTAAACTACACGTACAATATACAAGTTCATTCATAATGCGATCTTTAAAAACTACGAGGCTCGTAATTATTGACTCGTAACACGCGAAAAATAGCGGAATTCCTATTTACAAAATCTGTTGGAATAGCTTTCGTGCTCTTAATAATGACCGTCGTTTTGTTGTTATCTATGGCATTCGTGGTGTTTGTCAACTACTATGGTCATTTACACCGAGCCAATTTTCTTTATTGTTATTCCGTAGCTGCCGACTAGTAGCTGCGACTAGTAGGTGGGCCGTGCTATAAGTCGGCAGTTACGGAAAAATAAGAAGAATATCGGCCTGGTGTAAATGACCATAGTAGTCGATAAACACCATGAATGCCCCAAAAACAAACAAACAAACTAGTAGCATGGCCCACTTCTAAGCTTTTTAAAAGACACTGCTTGCACGGATGAGATGGCGAAGAGGATCCTAGATAAACCTCCGACACCCAGGTAAGAATTCTGCAGTCGACTTCTTTCGGACTCGAACCCGCGACCCATTGATGTTGCCGCTTTGGATTATACCACTACGCCAGTGGTCTCAAACTCAAATGTGCTCGCAGGTCAATTTCCCAGTCTTTAACGTGTCAAAATGACATGTAAATTGAAAATCGGAACTTTGATGAAGCCGAATTTTCATCTAGCTAGACCATACAGTGAAAATATGAGATTTTAGTCAAAATAGCCCCATGGATTATCTTCAAAAATAAAGCCAATTTGAAAAAAGCTCAGGTCATATTAGGTATCAGTGCCCATCAGAAACCCCAAAACCACTCTTTCTTTGTCTGCCTAAAAATAGGTGTCGGCCAGTGTAATAATCATACTTTATCCGATATAGTTTTTCTTTGCACGGCTCTTTCCAAACCATAGGTCTCAAACACGCGAAGGTCTCAAACACGCGAAAGCATTTTGTGCGGCTCGCGCGGAACTTTCGATTTTTAGGTATTCGACAATTTATTCAACTGCGACATATCTTTTTAGATTTGAGAACTTTAAGCTCACTCTAAAACTACTTCTAAAACACGAAAGCACAAAGGGTAAGGTCGCAATAAACACTGAAGAAAAGTATAACGCTGATTTAATTTGGTAATGACATGAACAAAAGCCTACTTAGCAGGACTATGATACCCGAGATCAGGGGTGTAAACTCAACTTGTGTCGAGGGCCGGATTAAAAAATTTTGATCGCTCGCGGTCCGGACCAGCAATCAAATGATTCCAGTGTATTACCTCACAATCCATACCCTTGTTTCCACTGGAATGCTTCATTTCATCGCTATATGCAAAACAGTTTTATATATTATATTGCAGATCACATGGGCTCTATTCGAGCAACACCGTTATTCCAAAACAATGGAATTGGCAAGCATTCGATGATTGGCCGATTGAATGCAGATATAAACCACTAAAACAATGCCTTTAACAACGACAGGTTGCAATATTTCTACACTGCACACACTGGATTAATCACGATACCTCGTTCGCCCAACGTATTTGTGGTGAGAAATGCTAGAGATTGTATAACGTGGGCGCAAAAAATTTGTTCATTATTTTCATATCACGTGACCAATTAATTCACCATTCGAATTTCTATGGAGACCGGTGCTGGGGCCTTTTGGGTCAGACTAAGGTAAAAAGAAGTGCGGCCAAAGATATTTGAATTATATTGTCGTATTTTACAACGGTTTCACATTGTCATTTTCGTCTCTGAATACTTAATATTTGGTCCATTTTTCAAAAAACTCTGAACTCGGTTTGCACTTTTCTGCCTTCTTAGAATGTTATGTCACTATGGAGCATATTTTCGGAATCAGTGCGATAGTAGCTTTCGATCAAGACCGGATTCAGTAAATTCTGCGATCTGGAAGACAACTTTTGGATTGCCAGAAATCTTAGTTGGTTACGCAAAACAATTCTGAATCCAGCCTCAGCGAAGAGGAACGGAGCTGCAAAATCGGTCTTTGACATTCCATAATGTCAACGACTTGTTCCTGATTGATACTTGAGTTAGAATCAACACTGCCGACATATGGTTAAATAATATGGCCTACGAACATGTTCGACATTAGTGTCTTGAGGAATTATTTAATATTCACGTCAAAGGATTTATTATTAATAATCCTAACTTTTGTTAGAAATGTACTGGATTATATACTTAAGCGGGCAACAAGTTTACTGTAAGCAGAACTTGAGCGAACTGACTGAAAGCACAATCAACGGCTTTATATATAAAGCGACATGAAAATAAAAGAAAGCACTGTACGCTTCGATGACCACAGTGGTTGTGCCGCATGGTGTCGCCACAATACATTAATTTTTCAATTTGCTCAGAATGGCCTCGCGGGCCGGATGAAATGGTCTGGCGGGCCGTATGTTTGACATCCCTGATTTAGAGCCATCCGTCCATGTTGCAGATCAAGCACCCTTTTAGGTGACTCTATTGTAACACCGGTAAGTACAACCCTCTGAATTTGAACACTTCAAATCTGTTATCATAAATGCACGAAATTTGAATCACGTTTGCATTTCAATTCTCCGAGTTGAGCGGTACTTCAAAATTTATAGTGCAGTAACATAACGTTGGGATTCAGATGATTTGCTGATAATCCACAAGCCATTGCGTTAGAGAATAGACGCCCAGTAAGTTATCGAATGAGAATGTATATAATCAATAGGTTACTTGAATGTTAACTCATGGAAAAGTAACATTTTTAGTTCTATCAACCCCTGCTTGTTTGTTGTCGTTTTGACTTCACCTACCTCATGTATGATGGCTTATCACAGACGCAAGAACTTCTTCAAAGGTTCTTTTAAAAATATTTGTTCCGTCGGCCGTCATTATTTCCGCAAGTAAGAAAATCAGAGAGTCACTGGTAACAAATGAAACCAGCAGCGACGTCAAATGACATCGGGATCGGCCAATTGCATTCGAAAATCTGGTTATATTTGAGATCATATTAGTATGCGAAATGAAGGCCTTAGATCAGTGGTTCTTAACCTGGGGGTAATTACCCCCAAAGGGGTAATTTGCTATTCTTTAGGGGGTAATTCAAAGTGATGTTTTTTATATACTTATAACGCTGCACTGAGAGTATTTTCAAACTTAAATATGAATGTGTAGGCTGACATATATTAACACAGCATGCCTGCTGTGATATCATAGTAACTATTATCAGTGAATTAGTGTGGATCATATATTGTTGCGCATGCTGGCAAATTGAAACACAGCAAGGGGCGTCTAAGTTTAGCTTTACACTTATAATGAGGTAACAGGTAACAACAAAGTAGAAATATAGTTGTTAGTACTGTAGTAGTCTAGTCTAGTCAGTAAAATTAAGTCTGAAATCTTCAAAATGCCTTCGAAGAAACGAGGGGAAGATTTTGGAACCTTTGGGTTTGGTTTCAAAATGAATAACCAATCTTTGTTATTATGGCATTGAACTTTCTGATTAAATTACCTTCAACTTATTGCTGTGAAGTAGGATTTTCTGCAATGGTATCTATCAAAACGAAATATGTTTGCGATTGACAATTACGTGAGATGCTGTTTATTACCCTACTCTTTGTATAGATTTTATCACTGGATAACACGAAAACATTATCAGCCTTCCCATTGACTTGATATTTTTAACAGGCCTTTCAGGGTACATTATGACGTAATCTTTGTACTGTTTTACAATTAATTGAGTGCAATCTGTAATTTGTTATTTTTTGAAAAGGGGTAATTGCGTCCCGTCATTTTCTTCCTGGGGGTAACGACATGAAAAAGGTTAAGAACCACTGCCTTAGATGATCAGGTCCAAGTACATGTAACGGCTCATAATAATTTTTTGTAATCTGATTGGGTTTTCATTCTTTTAGTTTTTTTACGGAACACTGGGATATCATTATCGCGATGCCCACATTCCCTTTTACATCTACCCCAAACGTTTGTAAACCTATTTTATCTGATCTGGTGAGATAGGCAACGCCGAACAGAAGGACATGCAGAGACTGAAATCCGATTACACGTCAACGCATATAGCGAATCATACACTTGAGTGTTTTACGGAACGCGGGATTGAAGAAGCTGCTCCTTGATCGACTTGCGATTAAGAGCGCATGGCTGTCTTTGTTGCGCTTCAAAGATAGTCAGAATAAATGTGGTGGACCTGACAACCATGCAAAATCAACATAACAACTGAAATGTAATATTGAAAACTACATTTGATGTTGCGATTTTGATATTAGCTAATTATATGTGGCTCTTTTAACTTGTCTATAAGACGAAGCTAGCGAAGTCATGTTAAAGACCACTGATTTGATTGTGATTGATCCAATGAAAGAAATGCAACTTTGCTGTATGTTATAGCTTCTGTTATACTGGCAAGTGTCGCCGAATTGCACTGTCGGAATTTAACAAAGTTTGTTCAAAATCTATATATTGCTTTCACAGATAACTCGTCCGAAACATGTTAAAAAGTTTTGTGCAAGATTTGCACCATTGCGACCTACACCCAAAGTAGGCCATGAACATTCTATTACGACACCATGCATAAAACTATACGTTCCAAACTTCTCAATCTACTTAAAATTTGACGTTTTCATTTCTCTAATTATTGTAAAAACGTCCAGCTTCTTGCATTTTGGAATTGAGATATATTATTATATTATAATTGGCGGACCGGCAGGAAACAGGACTGGCACCGGACCACTCAACGGTGGTTTAGAACCATGGTGCTAGATGGCAACTTCAAGATCCAACATGCGAAATCATCTTGTCTCCAAGCTCGGTATCAAACTCCTTTGAAATCAACATAGATAAATACCGGCGCAAAATCGTCGATCCGGTTAGATTCCATAGATTAACTTTATCTAGAGCGGCTCAAACTTTTTCCCACTGCGTACCCCTTACGAATTAGCGTCATGTAGAGCTAATGCCTAGAAATGGTATGGTATAAAAGTGTGCGAAATTGAAAGTCAAATCACCACAGACAATGTAATTTACACTTGCAAACGTCATTTCACTGCGGTAAATGAGCTTGACGCTACTCCGCGAGTAAGTCTGTTGTTGGAACTGTTACGAAATGCGTAAAGTATGTCAAATGGAAAGTCTGTCACGAATTTTGTTTAGAAGCACGCACAAACTTGCTCACAAGTCGCAACTGTAAGTGGAGGGGACAGCAAAAACTATACGACAACAAATCTTGTCAACTATCTCGATATCAAATAACGTTAAAATTAACACTGATCAATACCGACTATTGCGTCAAATATGTGCTGCAGACGGATCGATAACAACAAAGATAACTGCTTACTCCAAGCGCAACGTGATAAATATTGGGTAGCGTTGCGGTAAGGTCTAGGTCTAGGCCAAGGCCAGTGGTCCCCAACCTTTTTCGACCCATCGCCCCCTTTTCAAGCTCATTACCGATCTGCGCCCCCCAAATTTTGTGAACCGAAAATTGGGCATACAAACTGTAATCACCGGCGGGGTGACTAAAAAAAAGGTCAACTTTACAACTAGCAGCCTAATTTAACACTTTTGTAACTATATTTCCGTGGGTTGACTCAAAAAAAGGTCAACTTTACGGCTCGCAGCCTAATTTGACACTTTTGTAACTAAATTTTCGTGGGTTGACTAAAAAAAAGGTCCGCTATTTTGACGCGTCATCGCGCCCTTCGTCCTTTTCGCCCCACTAGGACGCCAAATCGCCCCCTGGATGGCGATATCGCCCACGTTGGGAACCACTGGTCTAGGCCATGATTATATGTTCACGAGAGTCACCCTTTCGCTTGGCCGAAGTTTGGAGGGAAAATACCACATCGCTTTCGCTTTCGAAAGCGATATCGCTTTCACTTTGGGAGGATGACCGTCACACGTAAAGCCTTTACGTTGTGAAACCTAGCCAAAGTCAGCGAAGCACAATGTAGCGATATGGATTAACCGAAAGCAAAAGTAGACGCCCAGGTATGTTAACCTACAAAAATAACAGATAAATGGGTTTCAGGTTTGGGTTTCGCCGGGTTGGAAACACTAGTCGCCTTCACTCCATTTCGAATTAAGATTGCATCCGATAGAACTTCATATATCATAACACTTCCTGCTTGCTACTGACTTAATAGGATAGGACTGTGGGGGTTATACAGCGACTCGTTATTGCTGTTTTATCACCCACGACGAATCACTCACAAAAATGGTCGCTGCCGTGTAGCATTTCGGTGGAATAATTTTACCATAAGCAGACATTCATGATGTACGTTTGCAGCGAACATCGTTGTCATAATTCTTCGTCTCCTATATAGTTGATCTCTATCAGTATTATAGAGGTCTGAATCGTCTGATAATAATGAGATGAGGAATGTTGAAGATGCACGTATGTTTGGAAATTTTGAATTTGCCCAAAAAAACTTTTTTTTCAAATTTTTCTGCCAACCCCATGAAATTGTTGGGCTGTCTTCAAAAACTATGCAAAACAAATTTGACTCAATTCCAAGCCGTAGAGGCGGACTTATTCCAGTTTTTCGATGATAATTCTTGGATTATCCACCGATCAAGGATAATCCCGGAAGTATCGAATGAAAACATTTTTGCGTTTTTGGGCAAATTCAAAATTTTCAAACTCTACGAAAACCGCGAATATTGGTTGGAATGAATTCAAATTTGGGTGCGTCGTTTTGTAAGGCAACCTAACAATTTAATCACGAGCCAACAAGATTCAGGAAAAATGTTATTTTTGCACAGCCCTAGTGCACATCGTAATTTCGAAAGTGAAACAATAGAAAGGTGATGAATTCGAAACTATAGTTACCAAGCCATGAAAAGTAACTTGCGTTCAAGGGAACTACCATTTGCGTACCACTTTTTCATTCGTACTGCAGCCTGTATAAATGCATCGTTTAGCTGAAGCGAGGTGATCTGTAAGCGGCGCAGGGTAGTCGCGGTATTCGTCGTGGTTCCGGAGTACGATCGAAGGCTGAATGTCAATCGATCTGAAGTGTAATAACTGTTGGATCTAATTGCCATTTAAAGCTACGATCGAGTGCTGGCGACGGCCACATAATATATTTCAGGAAATTAAAAAAAAATCACTCTGCCATTTTATGAAATCTAAATCAGTGGTTTTCAGCCATTAGTTTGCGGACCGCTAAAATTTCGGAACATTTGTTGCGGATCAGGGGATCTTCAAAGTTTAAAATCATATAGACAGGTTGCACAAAAAAACAGCAGAATTTCATGACATTGATAATGAACTGGTTAGATTATTATTAAAGCGATATCCAAAGCTTTGACGGACAATGTCAATCCTGTGTTGATCTCATAGTGCAATTATGGGAAATTTCAGAGTTAGCGAATCATTGTCAGTAACTTCACCAATTGCAAGAATTCATGTCATTTGCCAAAGGAATATTATATAAAGCTTTGCTGTATGTTAGATTAAGTTGTGATGTCAAATTTAGATAAGTTTTGTTTCAAATTATTCTCAGCTTTCACATGTAACTATAGTCTTAAACCATTTTGGCGTGCTTTTAGACAGTTGGCACAACGCATGCGGCGTTGTGACGTAGGATATAATCCAAAGTATATGCGCCCACTGCTATTTGCAATAGCACAATGTATGATGTAAATTACGGAACTGGCAAAGTTCTGAAGAAGTTTTTCATTTTACGCTTTATCTATTTAATCTGTGGAGATTGTAGATTCGCATATTGCATTTTTTAATTACCACTTTGAAAATATTTGAAGGACCGGCAGAACGCGCGGCATAGACTGCTGGTTTCGAAACACTGATCTAAATTGATCCTGGCAAGGAGCTAGTCGTATGCATACTTAACCGTGTAATACACCTACGTATTTCATCTATTTTACTATCAAATGTTATGCTTTGCTTAACTCGGTTTGAATGATGTATTGGAACAACCTCAGATGATAAAACATAACATAGCCTAACTTTACGACATGAACCTCTGACATTTCTGCATGTTACATACTTTATAATTAAGTCGCGAGTAGCGTGTAGTGATACTTCCTCCACTGCCTCAATAGTGGGTCACTATAGTTCGAGTCAGACCGATTACGACTTCAGAAACCCTTTCAATATGTTGGAGGTTTATCCATGTCAACTCCTCACGGCTACATGTATACGATCCGCGTAAGTGGTGTCCTTACAATCTAGAACAGCGGTGGGCAATTATTTTCCTCCGCGGGCCAAATTAGAAAAATAAATACGTTGGCGGGCCAACTAAAACATGTAGCTACATTCTTCAGTGTATTTTAATTTTATTTCTAAATTACATTGTTAATAAATGCTGCACAGTGAATATGTTGATATTAGGTAATGAGAAAGTGATGGTTAATTTAAAAAATATCTATTAGCTGTAATGGTTCGAAACAATGCACAACGTGATACATTTTATCTCTCTTTAACCCCATATCCAGGTTTTTCTATTAAGACTCTAAAACAGGGGTTTTGAAACTTTTTTAGGCACGCCTCCCTTTATTATAGTGAACAAATTCGTGCCCACTTATCACGATATCACAAAAATACAAAATATTTTGTAGCTTTGTGATACACGCTTACTATGATATCATAGCAAGGGGAAGGCTGTCCGGGCTACCACAATGGAAAATACGATCGAAACAATCATTTCCATTCTGGTAATGGAAAAAAATGATATTTCCTTACTCGACGTTAATCAGCAGAAGTAATACTCGATCCAAATTCGAGTATTCTAATCACTATACCCAGCCCTAGTCGGACGTCGAAGAGAGCAACGGTGAATAAAATCTGCGCGAAGACTAGGAAGCGGTATCGCTTGGGCTTGTTGTTTCATTTACAGCATTGCTGCTTGAGCCGGAATGTTTGGCAGGAATGTCTCGAGATTTTGTCGAAAAACTTGTGTTCAGCGATGCCGACTAAGAAAACTGGGCGAGACATCTCCTGTTGTAACACGAATTAGGTTTTGTTAATCTGAATTGCTGCTTGCTTTTTGTTCGATGCATGACTGAAAAGATCAGTATATTCAGTAGTACATCCTTACAATTATGATATTTTACTGATGAAGGTTTACTTATTGCTTTTATACGTGTCAGAAGCCTATATCTAGTATCCACGCATACGTATTGTTGTTTGGATAATCTAAAAGATGGGACTGGAAGACTCTCACGAGGCAGAAGCCTTACAACGATACCGAAACAAAGGACAAGTCAAAAAGTGAATGATTTCAGTTTCGTCTTAAAGTTTAGAATCAAATCGTCGAATTCAAATTCATTCGCAGATATTTCGGGACGTTTGGCTTCGCCGCAGGACAGACAAACTTACCACGCGGCATTTGTTCAACGGCCTCCAACGATATCGTGGTCGCAGATACCTTAAACGGCCGGGTTCAGGTTCGTTGGTTTTGTTTTAACAACTCTACTATGGCTACAACATTCGTGATTCCAGATCTTCGATGACAACGGACAAGTGAAAAGGGTCATCGAGGTCTCGTGTGAAGACGTGTGTGTGACGCCAAAAGGATTGATTGTCGTCTCGGACGATGAACACGACTTAATACGAATATTCGACGAACAAGCAGAGTGCGTGTCGGAGTTTGGTAACGGAGGGTCAGGTGAGTTGTGCGTCAAGAATCAATAACTGTCAGATTTTATTTTCATATGAACAAGACACACACAATGAACAATGCGCTAGGACACAATGCCATGTAATAAACATTTGTCCTTCTCCGATGTTGATCTTTTTATGCCGTGGCACTTCCTAGCTCTTTCCGTTCTTTGAGAGTGCTTTCTTTCACCGGTTCTACTTCTGGGTTTTATGTGTTGGTAGGGACGGTGACGGGATGAAGAGCCTCGCTCAGTGGTTCTTAATCTTGCCTCCAGCGGCCACCAAGAGCCGATTTGGATTTTTAAGGGGCGGAAACGCTCAGGGCGATATGGGGGCGCGGGCGCAGGGGGCGGTATGGTGTACGCTGAAAAGAAATGGCTTTGCAGTAGATGGTTTAGTAGTAGGACATGTCGTTAATGAATTTTCGGTGCAAATTAACTTCGACAAAACATGTCAAATATCGATATTTTTGTTCCGGCACCGCGACGATGTTTGCTACACATGTTTTCATGAGTGTAATGGCTTATTATTATTCCTGTAAAATGAATTGCGCGTACTTCTAGATAGCCAATTCCCCGTTAAAACACTGCCGTCACGCTAGCTAGGGTTATTTTCAACAAAAAGTTTCGAACTAGGTATGATATCCTGCAGCGCACAGCGCTGGAAATCGAAGAAAGAGGACCTGTGTATCACTTTTGAGAATGAGAGCCCCTTATACATTAAATATGCTTTAAAGCTTTCTGGACAAATTGATTAGCTAAATATGCTTGTATTTGAGAGCTACAAAATTAAATCGTCAAAATATTTCTTCATCGTATTATGAACGATGCGTTATATAATAGGAGTTGCTGTGTTTGAAATACATTAATAACTGTGTGATGTGTGAGCAGATATCTCAATCACATTCTGAGTTGGTTTAATAGTCACACAACGCACTAAAACAAAACCCAATACAATTAATTTCTCCATATTACCAATCACAGATGTTAATTCGGGATGTGTACATCTGGTTCGAACAACATGGTATGAGCCCGTACCCGATGGTTGTTATAACCTTGATTTGACCCCAAATATACCACATGCAATTATTATATCGTTTATTAGTCGAGTGTCCTCGGGCGCGAACGCGGGTCTGACCTCTTACCAGGACCGTAAGTGCCGCACCCCAAACCCCCGAATCGGGAGGGGGGGAGATCGAACTATTTCGGTGAATGAACATTAATTATATGCATCACATTTATATAATTAATGTTCATTCACCGAAATAGTTCGATCACATTTTACAATTTATGCAACTTTTTTTCGATTGTCGTTCACGTTGCTGAGTTACTGATTCCCCGAAAAAAATTAATCATGATTTATAGCAAATAGAAATAGGAATTTTGGCGTCGGCCATTACCACGCCACGATGTACGAACACATACGAAGCTTTGACCAATTTGGGACTTCGAGAAGTGTGTCAAAAAGATCATCAGCGAGAAAACTTTAGGATTGCTCTTATGTTGACCGTGAAGACCGTGAAATTTCCAATTCCTCCCATCTTTTGCTAAATTTCAAGTGAGATTCGGATTCGGATTTGACGTGGATTTGAATATACAAAAGTTTTGGATTAGGATTTGGATTTGGATATGGATTTGAAGATTCAGATTTGGATTGGATTAGGACATAGAAATTTTGTATCCGCTCTTCTCTGCCTCTTACCTATGGTCTTTATTACAGTACTTAAAATATGGGGTACGGAGAGGAAGCCTTAAAGCACGGAAATTTTTGAATAGGGGCGTTAGAGGTAAGAAGGCTTTAGAACCACTGGCCTATATGAACCTCCAGCGCAAATCGAGCCAAGGCCGCTCGATTGATAGGCGCTTATCGTCACCATTACGCTATCTGCGTGACAACACAGTCGACCTTCAAAGTCATATCGATTGTGGTTCAGGAGATGGAAAACTGAACGCACCTTGTGGAGTGGCAACGGACCACAAGGGAAAGATTTACGTTTGTGACGGAAGGAATCACCAAGTTCAAGTTTTCTCGGAGGGTGGACAGTTCGAGCGGAAGTTTGGTTCCGATCATTTGGAAAACCCCGCATATCTTTCTGTGACTTCAAACGGCAGAGTATGCGAAGACTTGTAAGCTCTATATGAACTCTCGTAACTTTAGATCTTTTTCCAGGTCGTCGTCAGTGATTACGACAACAACAACATTCACGTTTTCGACACGGACGGCGGCCATCTTTTCCAGTTTGGAACAGAAGGAACGAAGGAGTCTCAGTTCAAGTATCCGCAAGGTATCGCCACAGATGATCACGGCAACATTGTAGTCGCCGACAGCGGCAACAACCGGGTTCAGGTGTTCACGAGTGATGGAGAGTTCGTGACTTGCTTCGGGACCGAGTGTTCTGGTCCGGTACAGAAGATTGAGCCCTTTGGTGGCAATGCTGCTGAACCAATCCCGGTAGGAGTTTGCCTTCTGTCAGACGGAAGAATCGTGGTCACTGACTTCGGCTGCAACATAGTCCTAATCTTTTAAGCAACGCGAATAGAATGGGGTGGGTGGTGTGGGTGTTCCTTTTTTTATTCTCGTTAATACCTTTCATTTGCATTCCATCGCTATGGATGATAACATTACCATGTATGTATGAATAATACGTAATGTGCATGAATAAGTTTATAATTTTTCGATTCCCCACCCAATTTCCCTTCCAAACTCGATTTCAATTCCCCGCTCAATATCGCTTCAAAACAATCATAATAAAGGTTTGATTAACAAGGTTGTGAATAGAGTTTGATTTTCGTTTCTACGGATAGAAAGAGAAAACACCTGACATATTGTCCGGTGAAAGTTAGTGTACCGTCAACGGACGTGATGAATTGATGGTTCAGTTCAGTGTCTCCCAAATCTTTTTCAGCTACCGCCCCCCTGGACAACGAATGAAGTGCCACCGCCCCCCGACACCCCCCATCACCACGCCTGATCATATAACGAAAGTTGTTCTGCATTTAATACAACTAATAATGAGACGAATGAAGCTGGTGTATCATTATCATCATTCTCGTCATATTGATTGGGTTTGAGTTTTGATAGAAACAATATTACTCTAAAATCTCCCGTGTTCACTTCATGGAGGCCTACTGGCAGTTGGTTTCTGCTGTAAGTCAGGAACGTGGTCACGGCGCTGAGAAAATGCTCAATCAAATATGAGCGGGGAAGGGCAATGACGAAAAAGCCAACCTGACTTCAGATTGATTGGAGATATTGAACTTTTGGTTGAACTCAAAATTGTTCTACACTACAACTAGGGTTACCATATTTTAGGAATCTGAAAAGAGGGCGCTATTTCAAAACTTTCAGACTTACAATACTGATTTAAAATTCGGAAAAATGGTAAATATTTCCGAGTTAGCGGCTGGTTGACTAAAAAAATGATTTTTTCTGACTCACGTCGTAAATAATCTGCCAGGCCGTGCGTTGATTTCCTTTATATGAGTCCAATTACCACGTACATTTAACCAACATTTGTAAAAAATATGACACATTCTCAACAAAGAGCACATTTAGACGTCCTCCGAGGACACAGAAAAGAGGACAAATCCTCTTAAAAAGAACGTATGGTGACCCTATTACTACAATGTAAACAGCTGCTCAAACATTTCATGCCTGGTTCGCGTTGCAGCAGCGCGTGGGAATTCAAAAATCAAAACATATCATTTAAGTGGTGTATGCCGGTAAACCTAGTTTCAGCTTCAAGTTTAAATCTGTCCAAAGCTTGAAACATGCATCGTCTAACACTGAGGCCAGTATCTTCTGATTGTTCACCAGGCATTCTCCTTTTTCTGCGAGCTCTCCGAACAATCGACCTTGACTGCTATGTCGGAGTGGTTCCATCGCCATGTTAACATATCAATTCACGTTTTCGGAATCAGCGCGGTCGTGGGTTCGATCCCCGGCCGGGTCAGACCGAATACTCGAAAACTGGTATCCGCGCGTTATCCCGCTATAGACGCTCAGCAATCACGGAGGAGAAAAAAACGGGTGTGCAGACTAGATGACCTTACTATAAAGTCCGTATCGCATCTCCGTCGTCAAAGCATCTCGACGGTGCGGGCGAAAAAGAATACCATCTCTCTCTCTCTCTCTCTCTCACCGTGCAGCCTCATTTTGCCGCCCCCTTGGAGCCTGCCGCCCCTGGCGCAGAGCCAGAACCGCCAAGTGGCTGCTACGCCACTGATCATAATCAAGCAGCGCGTTGCGTGTACTAATGAGTAAAACGATGAACTCGAACTTGTTTTGATATTGCATATGCATTCTCTTTATACATGGTATACATTACTTTTATCGGCATGTGCGCGAATGACCTAATGTAGACGAGACGAGACTCCATTTGAAACTCCATTTAAAATGTCACTTCGTCGGGTAGTCAAGCTTCTCCCTTTTAAAAACTGTGTGCGACAGGGGGGATCCTGGACACCTATGCATGTGGCATCCAGGTAAGACACTACTCGGACATTACATGAAATATTCTTCGGTGACTAGGAGTGGAATCTACCTAGAATGCCTTCCCATCGAAGTGACCTGGAGTTTCCTAATTGGACGTCTCATTTTCGTCATTCTGAGCAAATCCGAAGTAACCGACAGTGGGAGGTGGATTTCACGTAAAAACAATTGTGAACGTAATAGGATTGCCACGGGACGTAAAGTGTTTGCTTGGACATTGTGCGCTGCTTAACACAATTTCGAGTTCGAACTATTT
The DNA here is from genome assembly GCF_051294905.1 of Botryllus schlosseri. Classification (NCBI taxonomy): domain Eukaryota; kingdom Metazoa; phylum Chordata; class Ascidiacea; order Stolidobranchia; family Styelidae; genus Botryllus; species Botryllus schlosseri. The sequence goes on along the minus strand of NC_137245.1, from coordinate 15,481,369 downwards.
TGTTGAAGATGTCCTTCGCAAGCGTGACGGGAGTTTAGTAACGGTAAATTGTTGATTCAGCGCATTTCTCATGAAATATGATAAACCCTTGCATTTATGAAAACATGTTTCCAGACACCGTCGGTATACATTCCGCGCAGAGGAGAATTTCGCGATTTTACATATTTGCAATGAAAACTGGTTTATCACATGTCTCTACTACGCGATCTAATGCGACGCCATTTTCTCCATCGCTCCCTATAGCGCCTCTAGCCAAGCTCTTCCTATATCGCTTCCTGCGCGTTAACTCCTCCTTAAAAATCCAAATCGCCCATTGGGAGCACTGTTTAGCCAAGGTCATGAACCACTGCTTTAATATATGTGGATGTAACGTGTATTATAATGTATTCTATCGTTTACGTATAATTTCATAGGCTACCCGGTAACACGTCTCCACATTAGTCGTTGTCGTAACTACGGACCTTGTAATACGGAGGGTGCCGTACGATGAATTTTGGGAAAGGAGGGCATTAGAGCGCAAAATTCTAGAATCACTGCTCACAGCTATCATTTGAATCATATGATTCGCTTGAATTCTTATGGTACTAGAACGGATTTCTCAAACTCAAATGTGCTCGCATTCCCAATTTCCTAGTCTTTGGTGACGCCGCGGGCCGCAGCATAAATAACACAATGTAACAAAAAACTGTTTGTTCCCAGGTTCTAATCAATTTTTCCCTATTGATTAGGACCAGTAAGTGTCAAAAATCAACTTTATTCCATATAAACTTTGCTTTTGTGGTTTAGAGAATAAAATTCTTAAACAAATGCTTTCAATTTATTCACGCTGCCATCTGTGAATCTGAAATATGCTCGTGCTCAAATACTGAACGATCACAAGTATACCATATGGCAAGGAGCTATACAGTTCAATATATTATTATTGAAGAATGCGCTGGTGAATATATAAGATGTTACAGAAGGAAATATAGTGATAACGAGCAATATATTATCAATCTTCTTTATGTAGTTTTATACGGCTTGCAGCGCTATAATATGGTTATGCTGGTAAGGCTTCGTTTGATAAAGGGCCGACATAAATCATTATGTCGATATTATTCATGCACATCTTTTTGCATCGTATTGATCTATTCCTTCCGTCAGCTTCAGGAGTTTGGTCGCCCCCTCAAACGACTTGAAAATTTCCAGCTCCACGAATGAGTCATCGGAAACCATAACAGATACGTAATAGTTTACGCCAGGAGCTGACTTGGATTGGTAAAAGGTACGATAAGATATCGCCCTAAATATTTCGAATGTCATTCCCGCCCTTTTTTCCGCTTCTTTCTTGTGAACATTGATCATTTTTTGCGAGCTTCCAGTTGCAGGTTCGCACATGGATTGTGGAATTGGGTAGAATATGTCGTTCGGGGAATCTGCAAGTGTGCGCATCGACTTCATTATTCCAGTCAGGAATATTTTTCCATCCAAGGACTCGTAAATTCCCAATCCCGCGCAGGAGGATTCTTTCTCCTTGTTTGTCACTTCAACTTGGATAAAGAAATTTATTCCTTCCGAAGCGCAAGAGGTAAACGCTACAGCTTTTAGCGTTTCGAATTCCAATCCAGCCTCTCGGATCTCTTCATTCAATTGATCTACCATATCCTGAATTCTTTTTGTTGCGTCATAACCAAATAACCCCGACATTCCGTATGGCCGATTGATATTAGCTAACATGGACTCGTCTTGAACTGGAGAAACTGATGTGAGATGAACCTGCCCCCCTAGAGATTCGAATAACTGGATAGTGGTGTAAGATCGAGGATTCGACTGATCGACCAATACACCGATATGATAAGTGATCCCTTCATGTATGTCTGAGTCGAAAAATATCGCAGTGAAGGTACTGAAATTCTTTCCCAGCTGTTTCTCAACCTCAGCTTTAAACCTATTCGCCAATTTTTTAATTTTCTTCATGGGTTCTGAATACCAAGAAGGGCATTCAATAGACACGTTAAAGCCAGGAACCGGGTAAAATGGACCTGGAATGCAAGGTGCTACTTCCTTCTCAATTCCATTGAGCTTGACCACTCCATCCAGACCCTCAAGCAATCCCAGTTGAAGCACGGATTTCTCCGACACTTGAACTACTACAAGGTAATTGATTCCTTGCGAACATGCTGCTTTGTAGCTGATTCCGTCCAAACATTGTGCACGGAATGACACCGCGTTGAACAGTTTGAAGGTTTGTCCTGTTTGGAATTCCACTTCTTGCTTTGCTCCATCAACCATGCTTTGTATACGCGGTGTTGCTGAATGTGGTGGAGCGATCGCCTTTGCGATTACTGAAATTTTCTTTTCAGGTAACACTTCCGTTGCTTCTGCGAGCCAAATCCTGTCTTCGGGGGTCTTCAATATTTCCAAGATCACAAAAGATTGGTACGATACCTGGATCGTTACGACATACATCTTTCCAAGAACGTGTTGCGAACGATACGATATTGCTTTAAAAAAGGCAAATGTCTTCCCGAGTACTTTCTCAGCATTCTTCCTCAATCCATCGGCCATTTTTTGAATCTTCTCATCCACAGGTTGCACCAGTGAGAGCCCATTCGCAATAACCTTAGTTTTATCCATTGTAAATAAATTTTAGCTGCTCTAAAATAGGAGGATAATGCAAAAGATAAAATAATATAGATATAGAATGTTAACAGACAGACTGCGCTGCTTACACTTTTGGTTACGCGCGTTTTACTGCTACAGTGCGGCAAGACGTGACGAGAACCCCGAATACGTGTCGATGTCCAGGATAATATCAGCAGAAGACACTCAAAAGCACTTATAGGCATATATCGACGTACAGACCTTATATGAGCGACGTAATCAATCCAGGCAAAGCGGAACCAACAGAGGTCATAATCTACTCGACGAATCATCTTGTAATTGTGATCATACTCTATAATGTAATATTGTCGCAGGCGTAAATGTCTGGAATGCGTCACGTCGTCCTGGGCTACGGGAGAATTTGATAAACAATTTTATATTTCCACAACAGTAGAAGCAGGCTTAGTAATAGTATTCTCGGTAGTAGCACAGAACATTTGTCTATAGACAGAGGTTCAGGTTGAAGGTTCAGGTTGAGGGCGGAGCGGATCGACTAATTCTCTGGTCCGAATTCGACCCTGTTTTTCAATCCTTTGATCCGGCTCCGATCCGGCTCCGGCCGTATCAGGAAAATTTTTATAGGAACACTTAACTTTATCTTCATTTACGAAATAATTGTAAGTCTCTTTGAGCTTGTTGACCCCTAACAGGAGGTTGTGGGTGCGACAGGTATGTTCTGGTCAACAGTTCGAATCGGGCCACATAGTGAGTTTTGCCCCCGAGTGCAGACTACTTTTGTCAAGAGGTCACAGTATTATCACCACAGGGTTCTGATCTGCGGCGCTTAACCTAAATGTTCTATTACAGGGGTGGGGAAACTTTTTGGCTCGCAGGCCGCATTAAACATCTAAATCCATTCGCGGGCCGCACTAGAGTAAATAGAGAATATTAGCCAAAACGCAATATCTTTATTTGACTGAGCAAATGGAGATAACACAATTGTATACTTAAATCAAACTAATATACGCGTCAGAAACATTGACAAGATCCTATAAGATGGTCGTCCTCAATAACCTGGTCGTCCTCAATAACCAATTTGTCAAAATTAGCGATGAAAGTTGCTTGTGCCAATTGTTGCAACAGAATGGAAATTTGAATCTGTGGACAACAATCTGTTTATAGATGTGCTGATTCTACTTTTGCTTTACATCCAGGACACACAATGCCGACAGAATCTTACCTTACTACAATATATTATTATTATAAATTCAAAATACTTCAACACATATCGAGGACGAATCAACCTAACACACGCGCGAATTCTTTTTTTCACGGCAGGGCACCAAAAGTAGTAAACTTGCTGCTGTTTCAAATTCACAATCACGCCTGTGAACCGAATAATGTCACTGTTGTGACTTTCTGTGATGTTTATCATTCGAAATCTTACTAATGCGTGGGGTTATAGGCCGGGCTATTGCGAGAGCAATAAAAATAATCAATAAGCATCATAGTAAGACTATAACTTATCGTTGTCATGGTGAAATATATTTAAAAAACGTTTAGTCAAGTCGCCGCTGTAATTAAATTTTTAGTACGCATTTTATCTATATTTGTTTGGGAATTGCGCGGGCCGCACACAATGGCGGGCCGTTGTTTGCTCACCCCTGTTCTAGTATTTACTTGATCATCTCTGAAAATACCTTCACTATGATACTAAATACAATGGTACATCGAGGTGATATGTGGACGAATATCAAGAAATAACATAATACGACAATCGAGTCCTAATATTTTCTCGGCTCTAAATTACCGGATACATAATCGACAAATATGCGTAGTCATCTGCTGATAGCAATGTCATCCGCTCCTTTTATAATGCCGGAGATCGGAGAGAATTCACGTTGCAAGTAAAAGGATCTGGCAGCCTTTGTCGCATCATCGATAAGGATCATCGCGTTCGCTTGGATGAAGGCATCTCTAATCTTATATATTGCATTGCAGTAGCAGGCACTGTTTCCGACCACTCAATACAGCACATAGCACCCACGACTTCTGTATTGAGTGATCGGAAACAACGCCGGCTACTGAAATTCATTACATAAGACTGACGATGCATTTTTTCAAGTGAACGCATTATAGCGCATAGCACGCACGACTTCCAGTGGAATCTCTACTTTGCACTCTTTGTCGGCATCGGAAACCACTAAATATTTATTGATCCGTTGCCTAAAATATGAGTTCCATTGTAGGTTCCTTGTTGCGATATGTGTGGAATTGAATGTTGATTTCTGCCTTAAAATTCTCCTCACTGAGAACAAAATTATCCTATTCACCATACTCCATAATTTCCTTTCTCTGGCCTTGATATTGTTTCGTGGTGCTGAAATGCTATTTTACAATATTAGGTCTGCTATCCAACACGTACACCATCATTGACTGCTTTTCATTTCTTCTTACGCCATTATTGACCGTGGTGCTAAAGATCAACAGGTAATAAGCGCCAAATGTTTTTTTTTTAATAAACATCAAGAACAAACCACGACTTCACAAGTTGCTTCTATCAAGCTTGTAAAACTAAAAACTGTTCAGCTTTTTTTATCTAGACTCTAATTATATTTATAGTTGAACTAGTTTTCCGAATTTGATTAGAATTAGAATTACCGAAGTCGCAAAATCTAGGATTTTGAATAACGTTCAGTTTATATCAAATCGGAGTTCACTCTCATAAGGGCGGGAGTGGCAAAATGTCTGGAAATCGAGTCAGACCCGTTTCGCACCATTCTGTTCTCCTGTTGCCTCTTCAGGAAACCAGAAATCAGATTATTATTAAAATGAAAGTATAGAAACATATTGAAAGTATATTAGAATTAGAATTAGAGCAAAGAAACATTTGAAAAATTAGTTTAAAATTAGATTAGATGCATTTCGCTCTGATTAGTCTATTTAGACAATTGGATTTATCTAGTTGTCCATGTCTAGCTGATATAGTGTCTTCATGCCGTAAGATGTTTGTATCGAACTTTTTATGCATGTTAATAGCAGTGGCGGCCCATCGTATAGGGCAACTGGGGCATTGCCCCACCTAAAATTCTGTTATATAACAATGATTTACCATTTATACACGCACAGCAATCAATATATACCGAAACACTGCGAGAATCGCATTCTTCTTGGGCTTGGCTGTCTCTTGTAAATGCCTATATGCACCGGAGTATTCGCGAAAATCGAATTATCTTATGTGCTTTTCGCTTTGGAAATGCCTAGCCGGGGCATGCCCCGGCAGCGCTCATAACAAGCTTTCGCTGATTATTCCCTCAAAGTAGCTCACAATAAAGAAACGGTGATTTACTCTCTCTCTATCCATAATTAGGGCGGGTTTTTTTTGTTTACAAAGTCAAAAACAGGCTTTTCGAAGTACAGAACTTCAGTATTGCAGCAAACAATACCTTCATGTTGTTAAATTTATTCCACTGGAAGCTTTTCGACTGGCTCTCTTCAGCAGTGAACGCCAGTAAATGAGGTTAACCAAGTTCGAAATATAGAAAGAATTTTGTCGTTGTGACGTAATAATGACAAGTACACAAGTCGCGAACGGCGGTAAACAGCGTACGGTTACGGTACAGCACACACAAAATCAGCTGTAAAACAGCTGAATGACAAAACAACACTAATGGAAGATTCCCAGCGTGTAGAGATGTTCCTTCTGGCGGCAGAGGATCGGCTTTTGCAGCTTTATAATGGTTGATTCAAGGACCTTTAAATGAAAAAGAGAACGACCACGAGCAACTATGGAAAACTCATTGATATTGTAATGTTTTGCACACTCTGGGTGTTTCAATAGGTGCTGTCCGATGGCAGAATTACATGCTGTTACTTGGTCATAATCATGCATGGTAACTAGGGACTGTGATGATGAAGCAGACATGTCATCACCCTGCGAATTCCTAATTTGACGCGGGACGTGTTGACGAATTCTTTGTTGCAAGCGTTGAGATGTGCGACCCAAAATTGTCGCAATTTTGTCATATTTAACGTTTCAAGCAAGGAATCCCACCAACGACCTATCAGCAGCGCTGGCAACGTCATCGGTGATAATGCAGGCGATTCTTACATTATTGATCGTGAAGGATATAAATTTTGGTCGCTACCGCACCAGACCTAGCGCTTACTGCACGTAATATGTGCAATTGTGCATCGTTTAATTTTATTGCGTATAATGATCGATCTTCTGTGATTGCCGTGGTCGTTTCCAAGTCTATTGTGTTCGTTACCAATGTCAATAAGTACCGGGCCCATCAAAGTTGTTACGATGATATGGCCAGATGAGGAAAAATGTGTCAAAACCTATATTATGCAAGTACGTTTGATGTCACAATTTGGTTACACTTGTCTGCAAAGCTCCGAAGATTGTGGCGTAGCGGTAAAGATTGTCGTAGCTCCAGATATATTGGAATCGCTTACACGTATCAGACGAAACTAAAACAATAGACCTATACTGTTTCGTGAGACGAACACAGTTCCATATTCGCATTTCGACACGGGACTCATTATTTTCCTCTGTGGGTCCAATTTGATACCTGCCGTTCAAGCTGCGGGCGCTGGACTATATATTTGCGCCGGCCATTTCGGCGCCTGGACTGTGGACAATAGACAATATCAATGTCAAACGTTTTGGCCAACATGCGGCGCTTATTACATTCCAATGTTTTATCGCCGCCAATCATTTTGGCAACGCCCACCGCGCAAGGAGTAGCATGTCGACCGAAACGCGTGTCTCCTAGCGAGAAAATGCCCAGCACCAAGATGCTGGTTCATATTAAATAATCGCAGTCCCATAGGCTGCACAGTGCACGCTCCTAGACTAAAGCATCAGAAGGGTTTATACGATTTGAGGTTGCCATATATATATTTTTGTGGGTCCCTCGAAATCAAGAAATTATTACGGTAAATCGCGCGAGGCGCAAATAAATGTTCATTCAATTTCGATTCAAGAGCAGGAATAGTTGTATCAAACTTGTCCCGGAAAGAAGATCTCTTTGTATGTCGACTGAAATAAATGTCGTTTTATGCATTTTATGTGACTGTCTGCCTGTATTTTACCGGTATTTTGTATGACATGTATGATCGGGGTAGATTTTATTATAACTAAAACGATAATGAAAACATATTGTCAAATTGTGATGTCTTACAACAGGGGCGGGCAACATACGTCCCGCGGGCCGGATCCGGCCCGCGGACAGTTTCTCATCTTTGTTGATAATGGGGCCCGCCAGACGGTGCCCCGCCAATACCGAGAAAACCATTACTGAGAAAGCCATTACCGAGAATGGACACCACGAGAATGGATATAACCGAGAATGCAATGTATGCAATGAAGGCATGTTATGTATATAGACAGGTCGTGTGCATGTGCATGACGGCTTTGCCACATTCGGTGTCGAATTTCAGACATAAATTTCTTGACAACGCTTCCTCAGTAAGTTAGATTCTTGGCATTGACCGTTCTCTGTTATGTCCATTCTCGGTATTGGTATAGAACCGTAAATGCCGATACTGTAAGTCTTCCCGCTTCTACTTACTTACGCGTAAGTTCCACTCTCGCACGCTGCGCACACATGCAAATAGTAACATACAGTCACAAAAATTTGACGTAGTAAGAAAGTAGTGGGGAATCTCGACAGACTAGGGTCGCGAGGGTTCTATACCAATACAGAGAAAACCACATCCGAGATGAGCGCGAGAGTGGAGCTTACGCGTAAGTTCGTAGAACCGAGAAGACAATCATTATCGGCATTTACGATGTACTCAACCCTAATGAATTCATATTTTGGTAAATTTGGAGTATCGGACTTATCGAACGCCTTTGAAATCTAAATTAAGGATAGCACCATGTGTTGATAGATCAGAGAGAAGCAAACATGGCGAAGCCAGTATGACAATGGTGTTCTCAAATCCACATTGTCTTCGTCATTATCGGCGGGAAATGGCTTGGAAATGACATTGCTGTCATTACATGCGATTTATACCTTGTATATGAGGACAAATCGGCGAATAATGTATCGATTCAGCTATCCGGCCCGCCAAGTAGGTTACGTAATTTTCCTACATCCGGCCCGCCGACTGGAGAAGTTGCCCGCCCCTGTCTTATAACATAAGGGTCAGTATGTCTGCCAGAAAGCAATATTGAAGCATCATTTTGACATCGAATGCGCATGATACGCCCGGCGATCGCTTCCCACTTTGTTGACTGGGTAAAGAAATAGGTTCAAATGGTGTTATGCTCAACCTACCGCAATATCCTAACTGAAGCAAGACTGCTAGGGCATTGGTTCTCATATCAAGAAGCGCATGATGAAAAATTGGGATATAGAAAACATTGTCAGAAAATGAAGAAACACGGTGTGCCACCACCAGTGTACGCACAACTTCAGTGTTGCTATCGAACAACTGCTGCAGTTAAACGTTCTTTCTCCATTCTTTGCAAGTTATAATGGCACACACTTTCTACCAGAGAATGAATGATCATATATCTTTCGTTGTACTACAATTTTTTTTTATCATTACTACCATAATACTTGATGTAATTAATGGAATTCTTCATAGGTCCAGATTTCGTGGAAATAAATTTTTTCAGGCCAAACTGCTTCGTAAGGACAGACAGCTCCAACCAGAAATGAAGATAGGTAGAAGTCTACAACTCTAACATTATATGGTAAACACCTAATTTATAAACATGAGGTCAGAATTTGGTCAAAATTAGGCGTTTTAAGATTTAAAAAATGTCAAAATTCTCCGTTTTAAGGTAGAAAAATAGCTCTATTCATAATATTACCGAGCAATCGGGGCAACTCTGTAATTTACCCCGCCACTGTGATGTAACAATGTTATCTGTACCTCAACTTAGTTACCGTTCTATGCGTTGAGTCGACCTTTTCTGGTATTAGTCGATTTCGACGGTGTTTCGCACCATGATAATTCTTGACACTTGGTATGTTATGTCGTGCTCCAAGTTTCAGGGTTACTACTCAAGGATTGGGGTCGGAATTTTGTTTCCGAAGTTAAGTGCGTGCTGATCCGTCATGTATCGCAAACAGATTTTACTAGAAAGCTGTTATTGGTCTCCCTTGAATGTGACGATGTTCCATACCGAGATCGTTGATGAGATTTGGCAAGGTATGCCTTAATTGTAGTATAGAACGCTGTGTCAAGTTTTAGGTTTGTCACTGGTGGTGATTTCGTTTCCGAAGTCGAGAGAGAGCTGACTCGTCATTTATCGCTAACAGATATGACGCAAAGCCCGTATTGGTCTCTTTTGATATTAACGATGCTCCATGCCCAGTTCAGTCATGAACTTTTGCACGGTATATCTTGATTTTTGTATCGAAGTCTCAACGTCTACACTCAATGATCAGGCCAGTTATTTGGTTATCGAGGTCGAGTACGGTATAGACATACGAGCTGATCTGACACTTATCTACCGCATTGCGGATTTCACGCGATCCGCCGCGATCTGAAGCATCTGGTCTGTGACTACTGCGATGTCACATATTCACGTCGGAACACACCATCGCGACGTCATTTAGACCAGTGGTTCTCAACCTTTTTCGCCTCGCGGACCGGTAAAATTTCGAAAGATGTCTGGCGGACCGGTGAACTGTCAAAATTGAAATGAAGCCAAAATGTAGTAAAGTATGCAACCGTGTTTTGCAATTATATGATGCTAGAGAGTGACATTTGGAGGGTTTTGATCGTATTTTATTATATTCATGATGGCATTACACTCCGATAATTTGTCTACAATTGCATGGTCGCAGAATTTTCCCTCTCGTTAATAAAGCTTCGCCCTGCATGAGTTATGGTGTCCCTGACAGATGTTTCCTCTTTTGGGGGTGTGAAATATATTTCGATCGACTCTTTCATATTTACTTGTAACCTATTTACTTGTAACCTTCAACACGAACAAACAAGCAATCATTTTTAATGTGAAGTGTTGGGCTCGTACCAGGCTATATGCCGAAACATATTTGTTATTCAATATCATCCTTGTGTGGACTTTTGTTTCAATTCAATTCAATCAACATTTGAGATATTGTTCATTTTATTTTATTGACGGTTGTTACCAAACATTGGTCTTTGGCTTTGTTATGTTCTTAATCTTGTTTGAACAATAACTCTACGACGAGGTTGCAATATGAAATAGTATATTATCAGCAGAATAACTTTAACACAGGCGACACGGTCCAGAGTTCAGTTAAAGGAAAAGAGCAGTACACTAGAGAACACAGGGTATAAATACGAAGCACGACACACGAGGAAATAATGATTGGCGGTAATTACTAATCCTAGATAAATAAGAAACAAACGATACCAACGTTAAATGCACGAACATAGCAGGCTTGCTGTTGCTTAGATTATATTACACGGCAAGAAAAGTTGGAACATATAAGTTTTGAGCGTATATGTCTTATAGGTCCAAAGGTCGTGTTTCTTCAGACCACCCTTCACAGCAACAAATTCTGAACGTTCATAAATATTTTTTTTTCAAAATGCGGATATTCATGTACGTCCGGTAGGTAGAGCTTGTATCAAAGTGTTGAGCCAGAAAAACATATGCCTTTATCGGCTAAAGATTTAAGGGCCAGAGATCATTTTGCAATTTTTGATTCATCGGTAGCACATCTCCCCTATAGATTAAGCGGCTTAAACTTTGTATTGAGCGTAGGCAAATTATTCTCGAAGTCAATATTTCGATCAGAAAATAAAAATCATGTCGGCCAGTTTACTTAGCATTTGGGTACATTCGCCATGTTGAATCCGAGACAGTCTCCAGCTATGAAATAGGGGTAAAACAGGCCCGGTATCAGTCTGCCGCAGACTACCGACTGAAGAGCAGTCCATACTATAGTATATACTTGCGCGTACCACGATAAAGTCACAATTCTATGTGTCCTTTAAAATTCCGGGGGGTTTCCCCCGTCATCCCACTACAGGATTTTGTGACGAGCTGCCACTGCATCACATAATCATACAATGACAATATTTCTGCCGTGATACTTGCGTCATTGTAAGTATTTTCATGGTTTTTACCATCTGGACATATGAAAACATATGTAGCAAAGGAATGTCTTCATAAATATTTCGACCGGCTCGACTCGGTCTTGAATGTGGCAAATACTTTATGTTCAAATTGAATCCATTGCCCGCTCGATCAATCATGGGCTCGACACCAGACAGCAACGTTCATATTACTTACGAGGCAGTACCTATCTTGCGAACGGCGTTGTTTGCCCTTTTGCCACGCTATCTGACCGTGACTAGTTTTGCAGAAACTTGATATGTGCCGAAAACTGGAATTTCTTATTAAACATAGTTCCGTCAAAGGAATAAAAGAATCCTTTGTCCCCGCAACAGCGTGCTAGTACTTTAAAAGTTTGCACCGAAACGCTGCAAAGGTAATCCACCTCACCAGTTCCGTATACGGTTTAATGACAAACCAGAAATAGAAACCTGATCGTTCACGAGCGGTGAGCGACTATAATCAAATTTTACCCACCTAAATATTTCACGGGAAATGCAATTCAAGTGCCACTCTTTGGTTGACACGCCAACAGTCTCATGCTCTATTTGTTACGTTTCATCAAACAAAATAAGTAGCTTTCAAAGGTTACATCGTAAGTGACTGACGACTGATGTAGCGCGGGGCATTCAGGTATTTTTCTTGAAAACTATTGTGGAGATTATCATACTTTATGAAAGTAAAATTTTAGTATCTGCATTGTCGTTCCATTAATATTCTGGTACGAAATGTACGTAAATCCCCTATACATTCTGCAATAGGCCTACTTGCCGGTTGATGATTGTCGACACACATGGCGCTCGAAAAATAAGAAATTCATTTTACTAACATATACAATAGGGTTGTTCAGATTGGGACATTTTTTTTGAAACTTATTTTGCGTAGTTCCAAATGATAGTTTAGTACATAAAAACACCTTTACACGCGATTTTGGTCATCTTCATCGGTCATATCTTTTTCTGTAGTGTTGACCGTGTCACTGGTTAGCAGCTTTTGTGAAGTTTTCAGTTTAAAACGGCTGTGTAGGGATGGGAAATATATCTGTTTCATAACTGTACTGAAATGCAGTCCTATAAATGCCAGATGTATCTTCGTTTTACCATGCACAACCAGTCTATCGTGTTCATGGGAAACACGTATTGGTTGCCCGTTTGTTATGAATCGTATAGGCCAGTGGTTCTTAACCTTTTTTCGTCCAGCGCCCCCTTTCAAAAATTATCGTGCTCCAGCGCCCCCCAACTTCATATTGTGAGGAATGTAGTAAAGACAATGAGTAAGAGGGAGGGCCAAAACAGCACTTCGTCAACCCCCCTATAAACGATTGCCTTGCGCACCCATAGCGTGATAAAACAAATTTCTGAGGGCTTCGCCCCCACGAACCCCATAGCGTGATTTCGATGGTCAGCAAAGTTTGTGTGGCCTGGTCGCCCTAGGTACCAAAATCTTCTATAATGCACGAATGAATAGGTGGTAATTACATATATAAGTCACTATAAACTTTCTATCGTCTCAGCTCACGTAATCAGATTTACCAGTAGCGCTGAGTGAGCTGTTGTATAGGAAAATAAAGGGCCCGTAAGTAATAATTAAACATATTCGGGCGTGCCCGTAGGTAAAATTATTCGTTACCAGGGCTGTAACAGCACTTCGTCAGCCCCCCCCCCCAAACAAAAAACTTGGTCCTGGGCCCCCATCGGGTGATAAACCAAACTTCCCGGGGACTTCACCCCCAGACCCCCATTCGGCTGTCCGCTATTTGCTTAAACTAGGTATTTACATTTGGTGTCCATTTACTGAGGTAGTTACTCTCGCCTAGACGCGTGAAGCGCGGAAAATTTCACTAATTAATGATTGAAATTGGTCAATATGATCGGGAATTGCATGTATATTGAGATCAATTTTTATCCTCTCTCTGCTCACGTAAACAGATTTACCGGTAGAGCTGAGTGATGTGTGTTTAAAAAAGTAGGACCCCTCAATAATAATTATACATCTTCGGGCGTATACCCGTAGGCAGGAACGAAACGTCACTTCGTCAGGCCCCCGAAAAAACTTGGGTCTTGGGCTCCCATAGGGTGATAAACCTACCGCCCCCCATCACGTTGTTCGCGTTTGCCACGGAATCAGCTGTACTGTTTAGCGAGCCAGTGGGAAGCGCGAAAACTTTCGATAATTCATGCTAAAATCGGTCAGTAAGACCGGGGATTGCAAATATATTGCTATCAATTTCTTGTCCACTCTGCTCACGTTACCAGATTTACCGGTAGAGCTGAGTGAGATGCAATGTTCCCTTAAAGCTGCGCACGTGCGCAGTGCTGACACCGTATCTGCGCAGAGAAAATCTACGTTGCTCACAACAAATCCAAAGTTATGACCTTTTTTTAGTCGTTACGCACTGTTGTCCAAGGGTCAGCGCAGTGAGTTGTTGAGTGTGCGCAGACTCATCAAAACTTGAAGCGAACATTGTAAGGTGTCTTGGAAACTGTAGAGCCCGTAACTAATAATTAAACATATTCGGGCGGGCGAACCCGTTAATATGACTTCGTTGCATGATGCTATTTCGTGACCTCCTGTCTGCAATATCAAAAATTATAGAATCGCCCAACAGGAATATCCCTGTCGCTCAATCGTACTAAACTAAGAGACACACACGATTTCAAATTGGTATTTCGTCACTGGCATATAATTTTTCCCTGCCAGATGGAATTCGTGTTCTTGGGTTCAGATTGCCAAGACAGGAACATTCGGTGCCAGTCATTTAGGCGCCCATGGACAATTAAACCTATATGTACTTTGAAGGCTATATATAACGAAGTTTTCGGTGTTAATTTGTTCTGAATACTCATTAAGGATGTGTCCTATCACCATATCATCTACTGCGAAGCCATTTTTCTCCAGCGCCCCCCATACCGCCCCCCTGAGCCCAGCGCCCCCCATATCGCCCCCTGAGCGTTTCCGCCCCCCTTCAAAATCGCCAGCGCCCCCTGGGGGGCGCTGGGAGCAAGGTTAAGAACCACTGGTATAGGCTACCGAAGAAGCATAATCGTGTTCTGAGTCGAGAACAGATGCGCAGATATTTTCAGCTGGTGTTAAGCTAGTAAATATTACTGAAAGGTATGTAATATGTTATGTCAGTGACCTTTGCCTCAATTTTAGTGTTACTGTAAGATACCGAGTTATCTAATTTGATAGTAGACTAGAACTTGGTTGAAGAAGAATGTCTGAAACGTCGGAAAAGGTTGTGCTGGACCCACCAATAACAAGATCGAAGTATGCTCACTATATGGTCGGAGATTCATCTGAGTGTATTATTCTCTCCAAGTTACCTACTCAACGCCAGGTTCTACAGTATTTGGTGTATTTGAAAGAGGAATGTACTAAAATTACCAAAACTCAAGATTGTCTTCTTCAAACCGTTGAGGAGGCTGTCAAAATATGGAATATGGCAAGAATAATACATATTAAGCAAATGCACCACATGCCAGGTGGATGGGGACTATTCGATATTCTCAGAATATGTTCATGTGGGCTGATCGGATGCAATACTCGTCAAGTTTCGTTACTCAACTGAAAAGCATGAACTTGTTTCTAAGCTTATTCTATGTTCCTGCTTCGCTGGACTGCAGTATTGGGCGTGACGCGCCGGGAAACGACTTGCGGTTCATTCGGGAGATACGCGGTTACACAACTACCGATAAAGATGTTGCTGAATCTGCTTTCAACAAGTTGAAAAAGAATCCATGGTACATTGTGGAAGAAACTGTGCTTTATGCCCTATTCTCAGAAAAACAAAGTTATGATACCAGAAAAAGCATTGCAAGCCGCCTACTGAAAGTTGAAAAACCGCAATCTTATATCGACACAGGCCACCCATTCTCTCATCAGAAAGGACTATAGAGGGGAACACCACTTTGGCTGATTTAGTGAGCCCGCAGTTATGGCATTTGTTCAATTAATTTGAGTGTTCTGGAGAATGGTTGAATCAGCCTGTGAAACAATGGCCTCAGTATGAATCACACAATGAAATGAGCTATTTTGTAAGTAATGTCAAAGTCGTCAATGACGCTGCTGAACAAGGAGTTAAACTCACGCCGACTTTGCTTCGATCATCACAGATGATGAACTCCAAAAGGAAAGTCTGCGGCAAGTTGTTAAGCAACACCGTCAGAAGTATCCCAACTTCAATAAATCCACACTGAAATCCTTATACGACCGCCTGAGATTAGAGCCTGACTATCGTTATCCACTTTTTGTTTTTATGCTACCTAATTCTCAACATGTTCTTCAATGATAATAACTTCCGTTTCATCTTTCACAATTGTCTCAAGTCACGTAAATGACCAGCCCACTATGTGCGGATTTGAGTTTTGCCTTATTCTGCTTTTCAAGTTTGATAATGCAAATTTCGTTACAATAAATTCATCAAGTTTCAGGAACATAGTCTGTGCCAGATATTTGTTTTTATGTGAACTCAGTTGTAAGAACATACCAAAGTGGGTGACGACGATGACTAATAAGTGTTGAGATTATTATTTCTGTGTCCGTAGGAACACCATGGACGTTTTCTGACAGAATGACATTGGTAGTCGAGGATCAAGTGACCCATATTGACGCCATGGCTTAACTGTCATGATCTTTTGGGAAGAAGAAGCCTAGAATCATGAGCTTGTAGCTAGGTACTCTGGTCATATTCGCTATGGCAACGTCTTGAACAGGACAGTTTTTGTGGTCGTGGGGGGGGGGAGGGCATCTTTCTTTCAAACGTATCAACTACTGCAAAACCTGATGTAGAGTAAGTGAATTGGAGCTGCCATAAATGTGACATTACATTCATATTCAATCTGTATTTCATTAACATTTACGAAGTGAAAATCAGGTGAAAATGCCGATATTCGTTCATACATACAACCCGGCTACCTGTACCTACTACCTGAAGGTGGGGCACATTTGGCATGCATGGGACTGTAAGTATGTTCAATCGTCAAAAATACATTTCAACCTACCGCATATATGATACCATAGTGTCCTAAATGGTGTGGACTCAGCGAGATTGGGCGGCTCACTGCATTTGGGTTACGCGATGCTTTCCATTTGGCTAAAGGTAATTTTCCGGCTATTTTTGACCGGCTTGCCGAGCAATAAATTTGAAAAACGGGTATCAATTGAACGCTGCTACTGTACTGATTACGAAAATATAAATTTTTATTCTGCTCATGGCTCTGGAAAAAAAAAGAAAATCAGCCTCAAATTTTACATTGTGGTCAAGGTTGACATTGTCACGCAAGAATGCTGTCTGGCAAACCGAGACCGCAGCTCAGGAGCAAGAGCCAAACAGCATTGTTACGTCACTATGTCAAACTATCAGAATCACAATAAAATCTATATTTTCGTAATCAGTACAGCAGCAGCGTTCCTTTGATAATACTTTTATCAAATTTGGCGCTCGACAAGCCGGTCAAAAATGTGCGTAAATTGCCTTTGGCGGGATGGAAAGCATATGACGTACCCCAACGCAGTAAGCCGTTCAATCTCGCTGTGTCCACACCATTTAGGACACTATGATGCTACATTCACGTTATTTAGTGGAATACATGGGACATATCTAATCCGTATAGTTCGATACGGAGTTTACATAACGGCAAAAATAAAGCTGCTGTCAATATCTTATCCAATATCCAGTGTTGGGATGACTCGAGTCATGACGTGACTCGTACGTGACGTATTGATGCTAAGCGATGTTTTGCTGGGGTTTTAGAAGAAATGGTTTGCAAAAATCCATTTTCTCATGTGATATACATAACTTCAATTTCACGATGAGCTGCTAGATAGAAATGACTAAATTGGACGTTATTATTATGTTCATTAATGATATGTTGCTCAATTTCGTTGCCATATATGTTGTAGGGCGGAGTATGGACCGTAGCCGGATTGAATATCCGGCCGGATTTTCTCATTTTTTGGTTGGAGCCAGTTGCGAGCCGGATCAATACTTTTTGTGATACGACCGGAGTCTAATCTGAGCCGGATCAGTACTTTTTACAAGGAATATGGCAGCTTTACCCTCTTCCACCCTTAAATCAATAGTTAAAGTGAAACGTTCATTAAAATAAACCACATGCTAAGTCCAAGTTGGTTAGGTTGGATATTTGACTTTTTGATAATCTGTTTGAATTGTGTCAATCAATATTCAACACCATCCTGTGAGTAGATAATTATTATTGGAGTTTTTTGGACCGGATCACGGTCATTTCTGGAATCAGGCCCAGGTATCAGACCAGAGCTTTAAAACACAGGATCGGAGTAAAACCAGAGCATTTGTCGATTCGCTCCATGCTGATTAGGGATGGTGTGAACCTCCGAAACGTTCAGGTTCGTGTGAACGCGAACCTTTTTGAGAGGTTCTGTGTGAGCGAGAACGTGAACCTCGTGACGTCACGTGTCGTCATATTGATAATTTTAACCCTGCATTTTAGTGAAGTGATAGCCTCTATTAATGTACACGATACCTAGCGACGACTCGGGCAACATAAAGCCACAATGTTGAAGTACATATTGACGTTTTGAACGTGGCTAAATGTATCAACTGGGGTAAGCAAATGTTATAATAATCCCACAAAGTCAATATCATCCGTCGCTTTCGCAACAATTGCGACGAGGACTTGCAAGGGAGTATAAGTTTGCGCCTTAACGGTATATAGGGACCATGTATTCGACGTCTGAGTATTGCTACGTTGATATTGAGCAGAGTGTAAAACGCATTCCAATACTTGCTACCGATATTACCCCATTAACAAGTTATACAGCAGTAGCCAACACCCCAATCGCACGGATTTGGTTTTTATGATACAAGAAACATAATGTCAAGATTGACCACGTACGGCTGCTGGATTTTTTATATCAGACAACGATATCAACTACTTTTTTCTTAGGGGTCTGGAGGAATCGCAGTAAACCTCCCCCCGTGAACGCTTGTGTCAACACTGTGGAATTTAACCAGAGCACTGGGTCACAAGCGTGGTAATAGGGTCCTTTTGTGTCATAGGACACAAAAGCACCCTTTATGTTGCTTATTCGCTTTCTTTTTTTTCTTTTCTGTTTCACTTACAGTTAGGTGCAAATGGTCGTCACAAGCAGGCTTTGAGAAGGGTCGTCTGCGGCCACTTACCCTTTTCGCCACCATACTTGTGCCCCGAGATACTGGCCCGTCGATGCGGCCTCAGATCCCGGTCGGACTATGAAGGCCTGGCGGCCATACTCGTCCTGGGTACTAAGAGTGATTGGACATTAATGGTTGTACCGCTAGGGCTTCGCATCGCCCAGCGTGCAACAAAGCGATGCTTGCCCTAATACAACCAAATACTTCATCAACTTCATTGATTGGTTGAGTAAGCCTCAGTCTCTGACTATTGTCTGGTGTGTATTTAGCTCTTGATATTGTGTGATTGCGGGTCAAACTCAGAGCAGAGAATCACCAAATATTCGAGCAAATTTTTGTAACAAAGCCAGAAGATTTTTTTGAGATTGTTAAGGTGCATTCTCGTTTGGTGTTGATTTTTTTATGCTGCCAGCGCCATGCATATAGTGGCCCATAGTAGAAATGCAATACCTTTCAACCAAAGATGATATAATGAAGTGGTAATTGTAATACATGACAAACGTTTGCAGTGCAGAACATACCAAGGTTCGTTTGTGAACGTGAACTCCTAAATTTATGAGGTTCACACACGGGACGCGAACGTAAACCTCACGTTCACACCATCCCTAGTTGCGATCATACCCAACGGTGTCGTCAGACCCGTCACGCTTTATTATTACATTCGCCAACACCTATCTTTGTGGAAATGGCACTCGTTCATATCAAATAAATGGCGCCAATTTTCAAGGCAAGACAGCGTAATTCAAGAAATGCAGCTACATAATTCGCTTCGAAATAATAAATGTAGTACCAATTTCTATGGAAATAATGTGATGTTATTTTCAAAAAAACTAATTTTGATGCTGTTTATCATTAACCTGCAGTTGATATTTGCACAAGACAATGACGGTTGTATGATGATTGATCTAAAAATTTGAACAAAAACGTGCAGGTTGAGAACCACTGTCTTATCTGTTTATTACGTCGTATTGTGTCTTGTATATCGCATTGTACATTCGGTGAGTGTCTTGGGCAGATGAAAATATAATCTGACGATTATTTATTATTAGTGATGGCAGTTATTACAAATTCTGGGTTTTTTATGATGAATTTTGCTATCCCAGGTGAGGCTCGGCCCGTCTCTGCCTCACCTGTGCCTCACTTCTCCTTTCGCTCTGTATTTTTTAACAATAAATATGCAAATTTCTTGATTTTAGTTGTAAATATTTTTGTAATTCAGTCATTCATGAACATTTATTGAAAATACCCATCATTATTGTCATACCGGTATATCATCAATTTTATATATGGTATAATCACTTTTTTTAAACAATATATACGCCAATTCCGTGATTTAGGTTGTTGTTGTTGTCGTTCGTGGTATTCATGGTATTTGTCGACTACTATGGTCATTTAGCCAGGCCAATTTTCTTCATTTTTATACCGTAGCTGCCGTCTTATAGCACGGCCCACTTATAGGCTTTTATAAGACACCGTCTGTTCGAGTCCGACCGAGGTCGACACCAGAATTCCTACCTAAGTGTTGTAGGTTTATCTAGGCTCCTTCTCTAGGCTTACCATACGTCCTCTTTTAAGAGGATTTGTCCTCTAGAGAGCAAATTAGAGCAAATTGCGAGTGATATGCCGCATATTAGTACAGAAGTGAAGCTCCGGCGGGTATTTCGGAGTGAAAAACGGTGATTTTAGCTCTGAGCGAAAATATGACCTTTTTTTTTTTTTTTAGTCAACCGATCACAAAGTGGGAAAAATGAACCGGTTTTTGAGAATTTTACTCCGGTTTTGCAAGTTGCAAATTTCTGAAAAAGTGTCCTCTTTTTTTATTTCCAAAATATGGTAAGCCTATCCTTCTCGCCATGTGATCCGCGTAAGCGGTGTCTTATAAAAAGCCTATAAGTGGGCCGTGCTACAAGTCGATGATAAATACGGAAACATAAATAAAGAATGTGGGCCTGGTGTAAAATGATCAATGTCGTCGAAACACCATGAATATCAAACACACACACAAATAAGACACCACCTACTTCTAGGCTTTGATAAGACATCGCCTACACGGACTTATGATATTGCTCACTTCTAGACATTTATAAGGCACCTCCTACACCAGTGGTTCTTAACCTTTTTTTCTCCAGCGCCCCTTTCAAAAATTACCTGGGTTTGTCGCCCCTATTTCAAGGCTGTAGTAAAAAACAATAGGTAAGTGGTGGAAGTCCGGTTTCGCATTGAGTCTGCACTATTAGACCACTCGACTAATTAACGGTAAAATTGTATGTTCTATTTTCCGGATCAAATCCAGGTTGTTATAACAACCATCTGTAAGGCCTATACGGTCTCATTGCATTTGGTATGAGAACGATGTACACATCCTGAATTCTCCTCCGCGACTGGCAATTCCGGGAAATTAATTTATTGGGTTTTGTTTCATTGCTTTGTGTGACTACTAAATCAAGTGAGAGTGTGGTAGAGAGATAGATGACATTCTTTTTCGCCTGCACCATCGAGATGTTTGACGACGGAGACGCGATACGACCGTGAGGTCACCTAGTCTGCACCCCCGTTTTTCTCCTCTATGCTATCCGTGGTTGCTGAGCGCCTAGCAGGATAGCTTCGGACACCAGTTTTCGAGTCTCTGGTGTGACCCGGCCGGGGTTCGAACCCACGACCTACCGATCGAGAAGCTGGATGCATATGGGTACCCATTACACTATCTCGCTCGTTAGATTTGCTCACATTAAACTGCACCAAGCTCTTAACTGAATGGAGGTAACATCACTAAGCAGTATCATCTTTTATCATACGATGAAGAAACATTCTGATGATTTAGTTTTGTAGCTTTCAAATACAAGTATATTTAGATCATCCTTTTGGCCGAAAAGCTTCGAAACATCTTTAATGTACGAAGGGCATCACTCTCAAAAGTTGTACAGTATAGCCTACGTGCCATGTTGAAGAAACTGCAGAGCACGTTTATTATCGAGTGTGTGAAGTACGACTACGAAAGATGCCAGTTTAGAGCTGCCGTACTGGCCCCATTATATATTACCTTTGCTCTGGGAATTCATAGCGAAGACAAAGAGACAGAATTAAATGTTTAGTTGACTGTATTTACTTATCGCAATATCGATTCGATTAGGAACTGTTTCGATTCGATTAGCAACTGTTAAGTTGTGACGCAAAAGACCATAGTTGTTATATGCGTCACTAAAATTGTTTTTTAAATATAATAATAATAATCTGTAATGTACAAAGGGCATCACTCTCAAAAGTTGTATAGTAGAACAGTGCCTTTTCGATTTCAACGCGCAGTGCGCTGAAGGATACAATACCCACTTCAAAACATTTTGTGGACAATAACCTGCGCTATCAGTTTAAGTATCAGTTTATTAATATTTTCATCATTTCGAAACACCGCAAAACTGCGATACAATCAAAAGATAGGACGGTGTCGAAACGACTTGGAGTAGCTAGCATGACGGGAGTGTTATAACGGGGAATGGGCAATCAAAAAGTACGCCAGATTCATTTTACATCAATTACAATAAACCACTGCATTCATTGAAACATGGTTGGCGGATATTTCACGATGAGCACAACGACAAACGTTGTGATTTAGCAGATTCTGTCGAATGTTAGTTAGCAATGAGAACTCAGGAATATATAGAACTATTGTTCTACGAGATAATCTAATGTCGTTACTACATCATCTACTGCTAGGCAGTGTTGGGATCAAGTCACTACCTTCGAGTCACGAGTCATTTCGAGTCATTGCACATTTTTACTCGAGTCAAGTCAAGACAAGTCACTTGATTTTTGGCGGTGACTCGAGTCAAGTCACAATTCAAGTCAAGTTGCCTGTTCGAGGTATGAGGCATGATTACGTCATTGCATTTTTGCTAGCAGTCCAAAATACAGATTAAGTGGTCATTGATTTTGAACCAATGAACGAATATATGGTTAAATATATACGCAAGAAGGCGCTGTATCGCTCACATATACGTAGAACTGCTAAACTACGTAAGTAATTGCATAGCCTCAGCTTATATAGTTCCCAGTTAAAATAGAGAATAGAGAAACAAATTGATAAGATGCAAAACATTAACCGTTGACAAATTGATATGATACAATTCGAGCCTGCGCCAATGGTTGAGGACTATAAAAACTATATTCCAATTCAATTTCAATAAAACAGAGAGGTTTGGTTACGGTAAAAACAGAGAACAGAAATATAAATTTTGCTATTAAATTACTGTACTATACTAGTTTACAACAACTTAAGCTTCGCTCACTTCGTTTGCGGTCAATTTATTTGTGAGATTATTGAGTGATTCGTCGCTCTCACGGGTTACACCAGCGTTTCGCGATCAATCCGACCATATGCAAGATACAGTGATTTTTATCGACACCGATTACTTTATTATGACTTGAAATTGTGATTGAAATCGTGAATTTTTCTCCGAATCACGAGTCAATCCACATTTCTGATACGCCGAGTCAAGTCAAGTCATTTTAGCAAAGTGACTCGAGTCAAGTCAAGTCATACGAAAAAAGTGACTTGAGTCTGACTCGAGTCACGTCATGACTCGAGTCATCCCAACACTGCTGCTAGGCCATTTTTCTTCAGCGCCCCATACCGCCCCCTGAGCCCAGCACCCCCATTTCGCCCCCGAGCGTTTCTGCCCAATTCAAAATAAAAATCGCCTTCCGCCCTCTCGCTGGAGACGAGGTTAAGAACCAACACAGACTTATACCACGGTCCACTTCTAGACATTTATAAGACACCTCCCATACACGGACTTATAGCACGGCCCACTTCTAGACTTTGATAAGACACCGCCTACACGACGGAATTATAGCATGGCCCACTTCTAGACATTCATAAGACACCTCGTACACGGAATTATAGCCCGGCCCACTTCTAGGCATTTATAAGACACCGCCTACAAGACGGAATTATAGCAAGGCCCACTTCTAGGCATTTATAAGACACCTCCTACACGGACTTATAGCACGGCCCACTTCTAGACTTTGATAAGACACCGCCTACACGACGGATTCATAGCAAGGCTCACTTCTAGGCATTCATAAGACACCTCCTACACGGAATTATAGCCCGGCCCGCTTCTAGGCTTTGATAAGACACCGCCTACAAGACGGAATTATAGTAAGGCCCACTTCTAGGCATTCATAAGACACCTCCTACACGGACTTATAGCACGGCCCACCTCTAGACTTTGATAAGACACCGCCTACACGACGGATTCATAGCAAGGCTCACTTCTAGGCATTCATAAGACACCTCCTACACGGAATTATAGCCCGGCCCGCTTCTAGGCTTTGATAAGACACCGCCTACAAGACGGAATTATAGTAAGGCCCACTTCTAGGCATTCATAAGACACCTCCTACACGGAATTATAGCACGGCCCACTTCTAAGCTTTGATAAGACACCTCCCATATAGGACTTATAGCACGGCCCACTTCTAGTCATTTATAAGACACCGCCTACAAGACGGAATTATAGCAAGGCCCACTTCTAGGCATTTATAACTCACCTCCTACACGGACTTATAGCACGGCCCACTTCTGTACTTTGATAAGACACCCCCATATACACGGACTTATAGCACGGCTCAATTTTAGGCTTTGATAAGACACCGCCTACACGCCGGAATTACAGCAAGGCCCACTTCTTGGCATTTATAAGACTCCTCCTACACGGACTTGTAGCACGGCCCACTGCTAGGCTTTTATACATAGCTTACATTCCAGAGCAGTTAACTGGTAACGGCGGGGAAGCGAGTGGCGCGGTTGGTTAAACACTGCAGCCACGTCACGAATGGTTGGTGGTTCGAGTCTCGGCTCTGCCATGTTTCTATGTGTCGGAGGTTTATCTGGGCTCCTCATCGCCGAACCCGCTGTAAATACAGCGCGTTGAAAAGCTCAGAAGAAGAGAGAGCCGAACTCTTGAAAGGAGACAGCAAAATGAGCCAAAAAAGACTCAAGTTCAAGAAGACATGCCATTATGAAATGTATGAAATTTACTGTGTGGGCGCAAATAACCACGAGTTGCAAGCGCCAATTATATGAGTTAATAAAAACAACAACAACTGGTAACGGCAATCGCGCATGTGCCTCTGTAAATACGCAGACTATCATTCCTATAATGTTTAACAAATGCTTCTATTCTCAACCAGAAACTATTGAATCCCCAACCAGTTGGGAATCACTGGTGTCGGGGTTGCCGAGAAGCGCTGCATTGTCTATGGTCACATGGTTTCGTTGTGCTATGTCCTTCAAATAATTTCGCTGCGGGCTATATCGAGAACGTTGAAGCAACGAAATGCTCCACCGTCTCTATCACGTCACATGTTGCACATCGTGACAATCACTTCTATGTAAGTGTGCACTAAGCTTGCAATGTCCATTCTGAAGTCTTATCCATATCGATGTTTACCTTCATGATAGTCCCAGTGGCTGCGAGATGTCATGTCCGGCGTAAATTTTCTTGTATAGACTTTCTGAATCATTCGTCTCCAATTCGTGTTTCCATCTGACATGAGTTGTTCTTTTGCAATTATCTTAACTTCTTGTAGGGAGAATGGTATGTCACTGGATATTCGTTGTGTTAAAAACGTGGCAGCCTCATTGGCGAGTTCAACAGCGGTATCTAAAAGAGCACAAGTTGAAGACAGATGGCTTGATTTTAATCAACTAAAAACTCCTTTTGTTTTGGTGTTGGGTGTAATACAATTTGTATGACCGTGAATTACTTTGATTATAATCGAGTTGTTGATGTCACGATTGTTCGTATTTTCGTTAAGAGTCGATTTCAGGAATGGGTATGATGAGAATATCGGATTGTGAATCAATGTCATCGTAAAGAACTTACTTGCCTCACGATGTCTTACATTAAAGTATACTGATTCGTCTGTGAGAAATTAATTCTCGGTTATTTTCGGACATTCAAATCTCGCACACTCAATGTTAATATCAAGTCGCAAGCATTGATTTGTGGTTTTTGCGTCCTGAAAACTATCAATCGCTTTTGCAGTAGAATAATGAAGTATGAAGAATACAACTATTGATTGTTGGATGCGGTGGTTGTACAAGTGTCGTTTGTCTACTTTCGGACACATACTCTTGTGCTATGTGAGTTACAACGGATTTACTCGGCAGTGTTTTCGTAATTGACCCTTTCGAGTGTTGTAAGATGTTGAGATGTCGAGACGAATAGAGTTTGCATTTCCAGTTGCGTAAAAAATAACTAGTTCGTTAATAAAGTTGTAGGGTCTCATGAGTTGTTATTATTCAGATCAATATGTGAATATTACAAGCGAGCAACACTATTCGTGTTCACCAGGATGAATGAATAAAGTTTACAAGTTGTAGTAATATAATCAAGTAAGTGAAAATTAGGTTTAACACATGTGCATGCTTTTGTGTTTGACTCTCTTGTGTGTTCTAACCAGACATGGGGTAATCGCGATTAGTAATCGTAATCGATTACGACGATTACAGCATTTTTAAGTAATCGTAATCGC
Source organism: Botryllus schlosseri (assembly GCF_051294905.1). Classification (NCBI taxonomy): domain Eukaryota; kingdom Metazoa; phylum Chordata; class Ascidiacea; order Stolidobranchia; family Styelidae; genus Botryllus; species Botryllus schlosseri. The sequence continues at coordinate 15,455,015 of NC_137245.1, read as the reverse complement.
AATCGATTACATTCGAAAAAAATCCGAAGTAATCGTAATCGTAATCGACTACTTCACATATTTAATCGATTTCTTTGTGAAATAACGATTACTTTTTATTTGTACGAGAACTATGACAGAAACTGAATATTCGCGAACAAGGAGATATTATACCAGGTTTATTGATAGTATCAATTTCCAAACGCCACTGCTCATTATTACGTCAGAAGTATTGGCTTTGCCGGTTATTGCGTAAGAAGTATCCTCTCCACACTTAGTAAATAGATACTCGATGTAATTGTACATTGTGCATTGCAGTGTAATTGTAAGAACACTCGCCATGCTGGGTATCGGGTTATCAATACACTGCAGACGCCACTGCCTCGCTGCAGTATAATATTCACCACCCTGCCTAGTTTCAAATAGTAACTCATGTATTGATGTTTCGGTATGTTTAGTTAAAAACGCAGTTTGACCGCTGTTGCTTGGCTAGCAGTAGGCCTATGTACGTGCGTAATTACACCGGACAAAGATATAGCCATTCATTTACACAACTAGTTAGCCTGGGTTGTAGCAAGAATCAGTAGCATAACAGCACTTCGTCCCCACCACGTCAATTCTCAGGTTGATGACTGGATCTCGTCAGTAATATTGGTGATCGCATTATATTACTATTCATTTTAATCCTCTCTCAGCCCCGATGGTCGCATTTACCGATAGAGCTGGGAGCACGTAATTCATAATTTTTACATCTTGTATGTTGTTATAATTACTCTATTTTAGTTTCGTGATCTCTCGTCTGTTATATAATCAAAAGATGTTGTATAGTCGCCCAAACGTATCGGACCGAAACTTTCGTGAGACGCGCACACAAATTACCATGTCTTCATTCCTCTGTGGGGGTCCCGGGTGACATTCGTATTGTGGGGCTCCGATTGGAAGGACAGGACTATTCGTCACGCCCATCTAGCGTGGCTATTGACAACGGACACATACCTAGCGTTTCGGCCTAGGTCTTTCTTTTGTAGCACACTTCGTGAAGTCGCATGTTGGTCGAAACTGCATATGTCTTTTGGAGTGTCGTCACTGTCGTGACGCGGTAATGACCGGCACCGCAATGCCTATTCCTATGAATCAGACATGCTTTTTTCTTTGGGGAGACGTATGGATTTCAAAATCAAGCTATCTAGAAACATTAAATCGCGAACCTCGAAGAAAATTTTCAAGTCTATCAAGTCTCTCAAAAAATACTCCATAATTTATGTTGATTTACGAAATACTTTTTAGTAGGGATGGTGTGAGCGTGATGTTCAAGTTCGCGTACTGCATGTAAACCTCAGAAATCCAGAGATTTCACGTTCACAAACGAACCTTCGTAGGATCTGCACTGTGAACCTTTTTCACGTAGGCTATTACAATTTTCCACGTCATTATTACATATTTGGTTTTAAATCTTTGCATTTCAACTTCAGGCCACTCTATGCAAGGTGCTGGCAGCATAAAAAATCAACACTAAACGGTCATACAACTTGCCAATCTCTAAAATTTTCCATGCTTTGTTACAATGGTTTGCTCGAAATATTCAGCTTTCCTATTAACTCTATGCTGTGATATTGACCCACAATCACGCAACATCACGAACGAAATACAGTATATGTATAGTGTCAGCGAATGATGCTTATTCAACCAATATTGATATTAATATGAAGAATTATTATTATTATTATTATAACAAACATGAGTGGTGCTTTTCGCCATTCATGGCCTTGTGCGCCACGGTCGTTCTCTTACGTAAAAAATCCAGCAGGCGTACGGTATCCATCTTGATTCGCATAAAAAAAAACAAATTTGTGGATTACGATTAGGGTGTTGGCTACGGCGGTATAACTTTTTTATTAGCTAATATCGGTAGCAAGTATAGAATCCAGTTTTACACTTTGCTCAATAGTCGCACACCGAATACATTGTCCGGTCTGTCCTCGTCCATTAAGGCGTAAGCTTATATCCCCTTGCAAGTCCTCGTTAAAATTGCCGGCAAAGCGACGGAAGATATTGATTTTATGGGATTATTATAGCATTTGATTGCTGAAGTTGATATATTTTGTGAATTTTAAAAATTCAGCATGTACTTCAGTATTGTGGCATAATGTGGCCGGAGTCGTGTACTGTACGTACGTACATTTATATATGGCTTCCCAGATATGTAGAGTTGGAATTACCAATGTGACGACACGTGACGTCATAAGGTTAACGTTCGCGTTCGCACAGACAAAACCTTTCAAAAAGGTTCGCGTTCACGCGAATCTGAACCTATCAGGGGTTCCCACCATCCCTACTTTGTAGTCCCTGTCGAGCTCGTTCTCAACATTATTGGGGTGCGGAAGTTACAGTCGCGACAAGAATAGCCTACAAATCGGTGGGTGCTAGAAATCATCCCTCAAGTTGGACAATGGACCCATTATGACGTAATATGCAAATAACGTATCATACACAAAGAAAGTTGCTTACACATTTTAGGCCTTCTGTCGCAATCCTTATATTGCCTTCCAAATATCTTCTAAGATTGGTTTTAAGAAGCAAAATTAATGTAATCGTGAATAATCGTGATTACTTTTCCAATGTAATCGTAATCGTAATCGACTACTTCCTGTTTTTGCTGTAATCGTAATCGTAATCGTAATCGCGTGATTCATAAGTAATCGTAATCGCAATCGATTACATTCATGAAGTAATCACCCCATGTCTGGTTCTAACACGGTAAAATTGCGGGGTGCGATAATGATATCATTTTCAGAAACTCAGTTGTAACAAAAAATAATTATAGACCAATGATAGAGTTGTAAGTTTCAACGTTTGTTTCAAATCAACGAGTGAATAATCCGACAACCAAGCGATCAACATTCTTAATATTATTGATATAAGACAGTACCATGTTTACAGACTTTGAATAATATTATTTTGATGTCAAGGTGATAAATTTACGCATTCGGGTAGGACTCAACTTAAATTGTGTAGTGAGTTTCATTTCGAGTTGGTAAATTGGCACAGTATTCTCGTGATTCTTATCACACAACTAAAGTCGACCACAATTCCAAGGGTGTGAAAACGAATCACCGTCTACGACGGTTCTGTGACAGACTAATTACCAAAATATTAGCTTGTAAGCGATCGGTATGTCTGTAACACCAAATCACGAGGGATCGCTATGTCTGATGCATTATCCTATGAGCGGTCGCAGGATTTTAAAATTATTTCACACCTTTTTGAATAAGCGTTAATTTCGCAAAGGATTAGGGTTAGAGCAGAAATAAGTGATAATTTGTTGGTATTCAAGTCCCGCCGGTGGCAGTTCTGTTATTCGCTACTTATTATTCTCCCGGCGAAAGTGGGTTCTGTGATAACTAATTACAAAAAATAGTACCTTGTGAGCGATCGGTATGTCTGTAACTCCAAGTCACGAAAGAGGGCTATGTCTGGGACATTATTTTGTCAGTAACCGCGGGATTTGCAATCTATTTCACACCTATTTGAAGTGCTAGTTTGTGAGCGCGGTTAATGTTGGTTTTCGAATCGCCGTCTGCGACGACTCTGTGGTAAACTGATTACTTGTGAGTGATTCCTAGACTTAGTAAACTATTTCACACCTTTTTGAAGTGTTAGTTTGCGAGCGCGGTTATTGTTGGTTTTCGAATCACCGTCTACGCCGGCTCTGTGACCAATTAATTACCAAAATATTACTTGCGCATTATTCCTACCTCTGTAACACCGAATGACGAGAGATTTAGATAACTATTTCACTCCTAGATGTTAGAACTATGTGAGCGATCCCTACACCTGTAACACTATCATGCCGCCGCGCCTATATCAGATACGTTATCATGTGACCGACTCCATAAGAATAACGATATATCGGTGTCGCGCTCACCGTAAACGCTAAGATTGACTCGAATCGGCCATATTTAATAATTTTGAATATGCTCACTAAGTGATGGCGTCACTGTTTACTATACGCGATACAATACGATATGGCAACACCACTTCATCAGAGATCCCTATTAGAGGTCCGACCAATTATCGAAATGGCCGATTATCGATATCGGTCTATGAAGGCCAATATTGCGGCCGATATTTTATATTTAAAAAAATTTCAAAAATATTGGAAATTCAGTGCTCCGTGTTCTCAATCTCAGGAAATCGATGACGCAAAGGGTGATATATGACAGATTTACCCTTGCAGGACGAGTTTAACTGGGTGAGCATGCAGAGAAACTATACTCCGTGCATTACAATCTACCTTTTCTGAACTGATCTGCAATTCTGTATCATGATTTGCTTTTTGGGTTAGCCCAAATTTCAATGAATGTGCACAATTAAGCAATAATTCTTTTCAATTTCAGTTTTCTCGTTTGTTGTTCAGCTTTCTGTGGCATGTAGAAGTGCCATCTTGACTAATATATAATATTTTTGGTGAAATTGTTCTCTGCTCCTTTCATATTAATATCGGCCTATGATATCGGTTATCGGCCTTGTGAGTGTGGCGATATATCGGTATCGGTATCGGCCTGTAAAAATCAATATCGGTCGACCTCTAATCCCTATACCTGTAACGTTAGTACACTACCAAACAAGAATGGCAGGTCATCAACACGACGTATACCTGAAAGGGTGGTATCACCGACGAGATGGCAGTTCACTAGCGATAGGGGCTCAAAAAGGGTGGGGTCACCAACACGAGCTTTCACGGCAGGTCACGAGCGAGCCCTCTACCTGAAAGGGTGGGGTCACCAGAGATCCCATAAGAAACAATGGCAGGTCACCAGCGATAGGGGGGTCTGAAAGTACGAATCACCAACACGAGTTTCGAGGCGGGTCACCAGCGGGCCCATAAGAGCCTCAGGTAATGGTTGAGCGATCATATATACTACTTATGTTTAAATCACTTCAGTGTGCCGTTTACTCTTTGCACTGAAATCATTACCCCATGTATATATGTATAAGGGGTTTTATGGTGCTCGACTACTAGGGTCTTGTGCACCAGACCTGAGAGGGAGCCATAGTTGGATCAGATATGTCTACACAAAACAACAAATTCTACGACCGCAATAACCATGTGCGGATCAGTCAACAGACATTCCAAGGTAAATCTCACACTGCTACGTTCGGCTACGTTTTTTAAATATTGTCTCTGGTGATCGTATCGAGGACACGTCAATAGAAAATGTTCGACAGTTTCAGGTACGCTGCACGTTTCGCAGAGACCACTGTCGTGACAACCCATGCGTTGGAGGTGAGTAGTTATATAGATCTCTCGCATGACGCCATTGTGGCTTATGGGCCCGCTGGTGATGTGCCTGGAAACTCGTGTTGGTGATGGTACCCTTTTGACCCCCCCTTCCGCTCGTGATGTGCCATGTGTTCTTATGGGATCTCTGGTGATGGTACCCTTTCGGGTATAGGCTGCGTCGGTGATGTGCCATGAAAACTCGTGTTGGTGATGGTACCCTTTCAGACCACCTATCGTTCATGATGTGCCATGTATTTTCACGGGGTCTCTGGTGATGTGCCATTGTTTCATATGGGATCTCTGGTGACGGCACCCTTTCAGGTATAGGCTGTAGCGATGATGTGCCTGATAACGTTACGGGTATAGGGATCTCTGGTGAAGTGGTGTTGAATATCAAGTATAGTAAACAGCGACGCCATTACTTAGTATGTATATCCCAAATTATTATATATGACCGATTCGAGTTAATCATAACGTTTACGGTGAGTGCGACTTTAATATATCGTTATTCTTATGGACGCGGCGACACGGAACGTAGCTGATATAGACGCAACATGATAACGTTACAGGTATAGGGATCGTGGTTCTACATGAAGACACCGTAGTTCAGTCGTGACAAATGACCGATCGTGTTCTAAGTCTTTCCTCGCTATTGATTCGTACGTAACCTGAATAGCACGCCGACTTTCAGATCGGGTTATTCGCACCTTCCGTACCGCTGTTTCGCACCTACAGAATAGTCTGCTGTTCACAGTCGCAACTTCATCGCGATAGCACAATTTTCGTACCTCGATCAGTAGAACAACACCGCACTAACCCAGTTGTCGAATCACATAGGTCAACATTTTACGTGAAATGAAATATTGTATTGTGGTAAACAAATATGCAAACTATTCTTTCAATTCGACAAGTCTAGTTAACTGATCGATTTTCAATCTGCCGACACAGTTTTTAACACGAGTGAGTTGATATTTCTTCCCGGGTACGAGCGAGGCTTTGGTCCATTGATCCAACACGACCTCTCCGGTATCATCTTTCAATGTAAAACTATATAATTTCAACTCCTTTCCGGTACCAGAATTGACCATCTTCTCCTCTCGAGAAACACACGTAGCGGTGATCGAGACGTATTCATCTTTATTTCCGTATACTGATTCACAGGTCAATAATGGGTATTCTTCAGTCGTATGTCTCGATTTTCCATGCGGGGTTACTGACGAAGCCCGTCCCAGTAATACAGCAGGTTTTCCAGTAAATTTGTCAATTTGGACCCAACCGGATTTGACCATAAGTTTTTTTCGTTTGTTGAATGCTTTCTCAATGGCTCCGAACAATTCACGATTGAAACACGTGAAAGATATCTCTTCATTATTACCGTCGATGAATATACCTTTGAGATATTGACAAACACCGCCTCTTTTGGGTGATGAAACGAATTTGACGCCGACGTGAAAATTTGAAGTTGATCCGACTTGCATGCTGTTGACGCTGTTCGATGTCATACCGTTTGGTAAAGTGAGAGTCATCAACAAATCAATCGTCATTTATAGAATTAACCACGTGTTATAAAACAGGTTAACAGCCTTTGTATAACGCTGATGATCCGTGCGAATAGACTTGGTTTGAAGTAGACTTTACAGGAATTCTGTAGGAAATTACACCATTCACAAGTGGTAAATGACACGAATGAATTTTCTTCTTACCCAGTCACTTATCAATGTACTGTAGTGAGTATTCAAGCTGTCTGTTGTTAAATCTCTGTACACCGCGATGGTATGAATGTCGTTTTTCATCGCTGCAATGCTTATGACACTCAAAACACCATTCCAGTCGACGCCATATGATCGAATCGAGTTAACCAACGCGGTAAAATCACACTTTCGAACACGGTTCACGTTTTCTCCATGTACATAGAAATCTAACACTCCGTGGATGAATTTTTCCGTTTCGCTCAAGGTGGGGGGTTGTTAAGTTATGATAATACACAAGGTAATTCTCAATAATCACACTAGTTGCCATAACGAGTAACTATCAACTGAAAAAGTAAACCATGACACCACGAGGTGTTAAAATGGTGAAATATACCTCTCGATCACCTAGAAAGAAGAGGTCTGTGTTAGCGTGTGAAAAATTAAATCTATAAATAGACACCACCGAGATTCGGTTGTTATACTTCACTGTCGCAGACATAAACGTTGGAGCAGTTAGATTAATTATTATACAATGGCCGAGGCTCAGATAGATAATCTTGATAAATTTGGTTATGAACCAAACGCATTTGAATCGCAATTTGAAGAGAATGCGGATATCTTTGACGCGATTAATCCTGGTGATCTGATGACGCCTGATTTAAGGGTTGAATCCACAGAACGAGACTCTACAACAACGATCGAAATGCAACCAAACCATGCAGATATAGCGCACCAGGCGTGGCTGAAGTCGGGTCAACTAGCTAGAGAAAGCGCGATTAATGATCTCACGAACTTGGTGACGACCCCGTGTGTACCAACCGATGAGGCAACCGTTAGCATCGAATTACTGAGTACTGAGAAGCCGTCGACTTCTGGGGTGACGCTACCACGATCCGCCGAGTCGCTATCAGTGGTTGATACTCCTAAATCTGCATCAACCGGAAAGCTGGTTCGAAAAAGAACCATATCGACAACGGTGGAGGTAGGCATTCCACCAGCTAAACAGCTTTGTAATGGGAAATTGAAAAATTCGAGTCGTACTGAACCCAGACAGAAGGCTTGCAAGAAACCTGTGAAGTCTAAAACCGTGAGTGTTTCAAAAGATGACGACGATTTTCGCGACGATACGAGGGGTAAGAAGAAGCAGGAAGAAAAACTATGTCAATACACAGTTGACAAGATGGTCAGCCACCTCCAGACTATTGATGTTGTTAAGCCGCATTTGGGTTCAATACTATGCTATGTTGACTCATTGATGGATAAAAAAAAAATTTGACAGTCACAAAGCTCATGACTGACATCAAACGATTGCTTGCTATCAAGGGTCAGCGCTGGAGTCTCGATGAGATTCTCCCGGCGTCGAGCAGCGAACAACGTGGCTGACTGTCTGGGTATATTCGATCGCAGATTGTCGGACAAGGAGTTAATTAGTAAGTTATACGGTACGATTACTTTGATTTATGAACGTAATATGTTATTCGTTTATCCTACAGACAAAACAAGCGTCGGAATTGAAGTAAAGAATTGCATAGGTGAGTTATTACTGTCCAGAACTAGTGAACATGATGTAATGATTTTGTTGTTGAACAGACAGCAACTCAAGTTGAAGCACGAGTTTACTGGTAAGTTATCTGCTATAACACAACGTTAGTGGACATAGATTGATGGGTTACTTGTTTTATTAAGCATAAAGAATCGAAGACACCAACAAAGAAACTAGAATGTAAGTAAGACTAGTTTCATGTTACCCAAGTGCTGAATTAGACCACGTGTTATTAATTTTACAGATGAGTCGACGCAGACGGAGTCGTGTTCGTGAAGAAGAGAATGCACCACCAGAGATCGGTGACGAACGCCAGGAAGTTGTAAATCAGAACTGGCAAGCGACAAAATCGTATGTAGTGAAAAAGACCAGTCATGTGTATAATATTCGAGTTATCGATCGTGAGCTAACGGATGTTTACCGCGATATCCAAGCGATATTTTTCTCCGAGTCACATACCTTCAAAGTGAACTACGCACATGCCTTCGTTTTATATCACACTGAGACTCTGAGATTTCGGTATTTTCATGCTTCGGCAAACATTGATAGTGTATTAGAAACACCGGTGCTAATTTCAACACTACCTGAATTCGATGAATTTGTTGAATCTATTCGCTTGGAAACCGCACTTGATTTGTTACAAAACTCTCGAGCAGATACAAAGTCGCTACCAGTCTGTCTGACGAATGTCCAGTTTTATGTATACCCGACGGGTCATTTACTGATTGGTTGTGCCGATATCAAAATACCTCCGGGACTTGCGCAATCAAGATGTATCTTAACATTTACACGTCGAAAAAATAGACATCGGTACAATGACAATCTGTGTGCTTTTCGGTGTATCGCCCACTCACTGGGAAAAGACACCAAAGATTTGGCTCAACAATTTACTTCGGTGTATGGTGTAAATGTAGAATCCGGTGTGACTCTTGATATGCTGGATGATATCGAGGATTTGTTCAATGTTGCTATATTCGTGTACACCAAGACCGAGGGTAAAGCCTGTGCACTCCGGCGTAGTACCTATGAAGCGAAACCTGTGTACTTACATTTAGAAAATGCGCACTTCTGTCTCATTACCGATATGAGGCGATATATAGAGACCTATAAATGTGATGTTTGTCGACGATTGTTTAATTTGCAGCATGAATTGACCAGACACAAATGTACAACAGGCACCGTTGAAGTGTTTCCCGGCGGCGTGTATACACCTCCTCTGAACATCTTTGAAAAGCTTGATTTAGAAGGGGTGTTTGTTCCTCACCAGCTTCGTTATTTCAAATACCGTATCGCGTTCGACATAGAGAGCATGTTTGAAAAGTGTGATATTCCAGATTCCTCCAAAACTTCATGGGAGTGTAAACATATTCCCATTTCGGTTAGCATCTCTTCTAATGTGGAAGGGTTCTTGGAGCCGTATGTAATTGTCTCGAACGGTGACCCAAATGACTTGTGTGCGGAAATGGTTGATCATTTTCATGATATTCAGAGTGAGTCATTTAAGTTGCTACAGACGGAATATCAACACTGCTTGGACATGCTCGAAACTAAAATTACCGAAATGAAAGCGCTCGATCCTTCCGAAAGAAAAATACCTCTTGAACGTTTACAAGAGGAGTTTATGCGATATTTAAAACAAATCCCTGTTTTGTCGTTCAATGGTGGTCGGTATGACTTGAACTGTCTCAAAGAGTACTTGATGGGTTTACTCGTTGATGAAAATTTGAATGTATTGAAACGAGGTAACAACTTCCTCTCGTTGACAACTAACAGACTTAAATTTTTGGATATTGTGAATTACTTGGCACCCGGGTTCTCGTACGATGCTTATTTGAAGGCCTTCAAATGTAGCGCCGCTAAGGGTCATTTTCCGTATGAGTTTCTGACTAGTTTGGAAAAGCTGGATTATACGAGTCTTCCTAGCCACAGCGACTTTTACAGCTCGCTAAAGGGTCGTAATATATCCACAGCTGAATATGAAAACTGTTTGAAGGTTTGGAATGATAACAAAATGACTACTTTACGTGATTATATCAAATGGTACAACGCAATCGATACTCACTACTTCATTGAGGGGTTAGAAAAACAATTTCAATCTTTCAAAAGTCAGTTCAGTGTGGATATATTCAAAGAAGCTGTCTCCCTACCCGGGGTTGTATCAAGACACCTTTTCAATAGCATTCCGCGTGATTTCACCTTGTTCGATGATAAACACCAAGATCTGGTTTCGCTATTCAGAGACAATTTAGTGGGTGGACCGTCAGTCATTTTCCATCGATATCAAAAACAGGGTGAAACTCGAATCAAAGAATTTTTTTACAAGGAGAACGCTCAGATTACCCAACATGTAACAGGGCTGGACAGCAATTCGTTATACCTTTTTGCTTTGAGTGAACCTAGTCCAACTGGTTTCCCGGTACATTGGCAACCACTCGATGCTGAGTGTACTAAATTCAAACCTGTCAAGACCGCGCCGAAATGGGGGGAGACAGCAGCTCAATGGCTAAACTGGTATTCGCACATTCACAATGTACATGTCCACCATGCTTTTAATGGACCTGAAATCCGCGTAGGAGCTCGTAATTATCCTGCTGATGGGTTCTATCGTAATTCAGCTGGTCAAGGGGTAATCTTGTCTTTTCTTGGGTGTCATTTTCACGCACATCAGTGCAGATTTGGCTGTGATGACTTGGAACGTCGAGAACGGACTAAACGTGTTCATGATTATTACAAAAGCCTCAATTATCAAGTCGTATGTAAATGGGAATGTGACTGGCGCACGGAGAAACAGGAAAATCCTGATATTGTGCGATATCTTAATGGCATCCAACCGCAATTGACTCGAACCAAGTCTGTGACCGCGCATAAATTGATGGAGATGGTAATGACTGGTACATTCTTCGGGTGTTTATCAGTCGATATTTTTACGCCAAAACATTTGCAAAGGAAGTTTGTTGAACTATGTCCGATACTCAAAAATACGATGGTGTCTCGCGAGCATTTGTCAGGTCACATGAAACAGTTCGCCATTGATCGCAAATTACTCACCAAACCCACGCGCATGTTAGTTGCCTCATACTGGGGTAAGAAAATCTTGTTGACCTCCGACTTGATCAAGTGGTATGTTGAACACGGATTGATTATATCCAAAATTCATGAGGCGGTCGAATTCACCAAAAAGACATGTTTTGACAACTTTGCGAAAAATGTCTCAGACTGTCGACGGGCTGGGGACCGTGACCCTAACCTAGAGATTATTGCCCTGACACAAAAATTAGCCGGAAACAGCAGCTATGGTCGGGTCTTGATGAACCCACGTAAATTCAAACGAACTACCTACTGTGATAAAAGTGAATTGGATGTCAATGTTGAGGATCGCTTTTTTGTGAAATATGATGAATTGAACGCTGATCTATTTGAAGTAACGAAGTGACCTAAAACGATCAAGTGGGGTAACTGTATTCAAGTGGGGTTCTGGGTTTATAACAATGCTAAGCTCAAGATGCTCTCGTTTTTTTATGACTGCTTGTGTAAATATTTCCGCGACGAGTGCTTCATGCTATTAATGATGGACACGGACTCTCTCTATCTTTCGCATTCAGCCTCATTCGACGATATCCTTATCCCCGAGAAAAGAGATGAATTTTATGTGGAATACAAGAACTGGTTTCCACGCTATTTTTGTGACGAGCACCGAGCTGAGTTTTTGGCTGATCCGGTTTCTTTTGACCGATCGAGACAGTGTTGCAAAGACACGTATGCCTATTACCTTCGTCAACCGGGTTTGATGAAAGTGGAGTATGAAGGTGGTACATCTTTCTGTGGACTCCAATCCAAAAATTACTTTTGCGATGGACCAAAGAAAAAACTGGCTTCCAAAGGCCTCCAGAAATCCAACCCAGTCGATTTCGAAACTTTTCTGGGTGTCTTGACATCTAGGCAATCTGTCGGGGGAGTGAACAAGGGGTTTCGGTGCAGAGATAGGGGTGTCTATACGTACAAACAACAGCGTAAAACATTTTCCTATTTCTATGCCAAACGCCGAGTGCTCGAGGATGGCGTGTCAACCCTACCATTAAATGTGTAATTGTATATTTTGTGTGTTATTGCATTTTATCTGTGTGTTTGATTTTATTTTGATTTACTTGTATTTATTATGTGCTAATGTGTCATTTGTTTTCCAGATGGATAACGCTATTTCATATATTGAGTCAGTAATGTCGGAATTGGATTTAAATACTTTGCACAAAGAGACGCTTGAACTGGAGCAGGAATTAACACAGCTCTCGATTCACGGTACCGACGACAACTCACAAGACCGCACGATACCCGATCGATCCAAGGCGCGCCGTCGGGAACTAGACGAGAAATGGACCCGTGTCCGAAGTGTCTGCATAGAAGCGCTACTTCAACTACAATTTCCTGATCGAAAGACGCCGAGTGATAACCACATCCTATTCAACAGAGCAAAGCTGACAAATTATGTGGTCCTGGGAAGAAATTGTTCATGGATACCACTTTTGGGTCACGAAGAGAGACAAGCCTACTTGAGAACCCGCAAGCGACATCGAAAATTCCAATTTTTCCTTGATCAACATCGAGTTGCAAACAGTTTGAAACGAACTCGTTCTGACTCTGAAAATAGCGATGCTACAACCGATGATTTTTGCAAACATGATTCCCTTGGTCATTGTGAACATAATCCTGTGGTGAACACTGATAGTTTTAGGTGAAACTTTGTTTACAATCTGTGGGTGTTTTCGAAATGTCAACTTGTAACTAAAACGTTTTAGTAATAATATTTCCTGAAATCTGTGTCTTGTTTTACAGATGGCTAGTGATTACATAATATCTGTTCTGAAACAAGCAGGCCTGACTCGGTTACACGAAAAGACACTTGTACAACGCCGCGATCATGTACACTTCGTGGAGCTGTATTTGAATCGAGAGATATCGCATGAATTATACGAACAACGCGTATCGAGACAACATAAAAATTTGAAAGAGTGTTCCAAGGGTGAGGTCTATAGTTGTTATAGAAACACTGTTAGATTTTAAAGCGCTATGAATCCTCTCTTAATATGAATCCTTTTATGTGATTTATTATTTTGCAGATTGGGATCAGCTGCTTGATGACCTGAATAAAGCGTTCGTAACACTACAACTTCCACTGACGAAATTACGAGGGACAGATGAAGATTTCATAACCCGTGGAAAATTGTTAAATCGGACTCTACTGGGATTATATATTCCACTAGAACAAGATGACTACAACAGTGGATATTCCCAACCTTGTTGATATATAAACACACACACTTTATCGAGTTTCAATAAACAACAAATGATGGAATTGATCCACCCATTCGCGTGTATTGTGAGTGGTCCTTCAAGAAGTGGGAAGACTACTTTTGTTGCAAAGCTGATTAGGCATGCGACATCAATGATTAAACCTAGTGTATCCAGGGTCGTATATTGTTACAATAATTATCAGGAGGTTTTCAAGACGATGCATAATGTAGAATTCCACGCCGGTCTAGATATTTTAGAAGAGTTGAAGGTTTGCTCTGAAGACACCTTGATTATAGTGGATGATTTCATGACCGAGACAGCGAAAATTGCAGACTACTTTACAAGATTTTCTCATCATTCAGCCAAATCAATTTGCTATGTCACGCAGAACCTGTACCACAAGGGTAAAGGAGCACGTGACTTGAGTCTATCAAGCTCGTATATGGTGATTTTCAAGAATCCGCGCGACCAACAGCAGATCAGTTTTCTTGGTCGACAAATGTATCCAAACTCTAGATTTTTAACAGAGGCTTATCGTGACGCTGCTAGACAACCTCATAGTTATTTATTCCTCGATCTCACGCAAGAAGCACCTGAAAATCGACGAGTTATGACCAATATATTTCCTGGTGAAACCATGGTGGTTTATAGCCCACTGGTATAAATAGCCAAGCACAGAGACGACTTTAAACTCAAAATGACGAAGGTACCAGCTCGGACACGGCGGCATATACCCACACTAGAGTTTCTACATAAAAGTAAACCCGAGATACGCAAGCAAATTATATCGGGTGCCAGCAAAGAGTTGATCGAGTGTATATGTGATTGTACAAAGAACGTTTTAAACGGAAACATCCCTCTTTCAAAGTATAAAAGAAAGCGACTATCAGCTCATAAATGTAGTTTACGTCGACTTGTCAGGAAAGACATCCCTATTCGACATAAAAAACGTATGTTTAATCAGAATGGGGGTATGTTTATGACTCTATTATCAAGTATCCTACCTGTCGTCACTGGTTTACTTGGTAATCTTTTCAAAAAATGACTTCTTTTAAAAAAATCTTCATAAACCCGAATCCGGTCATCGGCGCTGACGTTCAGAAATTGGATTTGGATATCGACAAATGTATGAGCGACATATTACAGATGAACATACCCCAAGAACGAAAATTAGCCTTATATAACGACGCACTAAATCGTTATCAAACAAAACACGACACACTGAATCAACCGATGAAAATCGATATATCAGAACAAAGGAATCTATTTTCGGCTAGTGAGTTAGACGCGCTGCGACGCCTGATCAAGGGTGAACCATCAAGGATTCCTATACCATCACCGAGTAGCCAACGAAGCAAAGTAAAGACTCAGCATGCCCCGACGAAAAGCGGTCGTACGCCCAAGACCCCGAAACGATACGGATGGGAGCCATACTAAGTATTGCACGCCAGGGCTACCCGGTAGTTACCGCGGTGCGTACGTATTCTCTAGAGGGCGGAATAGAGCCAAAGTCAAGGAGTTTCTTTCGAGCAAGGACGCGTACACGAAACATTTTCCCTATCGAAAGAAATTTAAGAGACCTAGAGTGATTACGTCGGGTCTTGGTGTTCAGTATCAAACCGATCTCATGCATATGCAAAATCTTTCAAAAGAAAACGATAATTTTAAATATGTGTTGGTGACGATCGATTGTTTCAGTCGATTTTTATATCTGTATCTACTCAAGAACAAAACCTCGCAAGGTATTATTCGCGGATTCAAGGAAATATTTAAGGATCGTATACCTCATGTTATTCAAAGTGATCAGGGTTCTGAGTTTACTAATCATGCGTTTCAGACTTTCTTAAAAGAGAACAATGTGCGACATTTTCATACAAATAGTGAACTGAAAGCATCGATATGTGAGCGTGTTATTCGTACTCTGAAGCAAGTGTTATACCGTTATTTCACGCATAATAAGACTTTGAATTATGTCGATGTCCTGTCTGAGATATGCCGGGGGTATAACACTACTTTTCACGTTGCTATAGGGTGTCCTCCAGCGGATGTTAATTATTCAAATCAAGAACAAATTTTCCATAGGTTATA
This sequence comes from Botryllus schlosseri, assembly GCF_051294905.1. NCBI lineage: Eukaryota > Metazoa > Chordata > Ascidiacea > Stolidobranchia > Styelidae > Botryllus > Botryllus schlosseri. The sequence goes on along the minus strand of NC_137245.1, from coordinate 15,439,141 downwards.
CGGTGACATGACCCCTAAAAAACCCAAACTAACTATAGGCACACCCGTCAGGATTTCGAAATCACGTGGTAATTTTGTAAAAAGTGCCTTGGCGAGTTGGACCGAAGAAATCTTTTTCGTATCTCAATGTCGTAAAGGTGACCCTCCTACTTATCAATTGAAAGACTACCACGGTGAAGTTATAGACGGTCGCTTTCAGCGCGAAGAGTTACAACCAATAACTAAAAATAATAATATTTACAATATCGAAAATATCCTGTCTACTCGCAAGAAAGGAAAGAAAACACAATATCTTGTTAAATGGTTGGGTTACCCGTCTAAATTTAATTCCTGGGTCTCGGATTTGTATAAATAGACGCTGAAAATGTTGTTCAACCAAACTATGGATTCTGATTCCGTCTCATCTCGCATGGGTCAAGTCTCGAACAGCCTGAAAAACCAGATTGTGTTTATTGTACAGATTTGTATGTTAGTGTGTGTAATCGTGTTTTCATTATATCAAATTTCTGTTGGGGTGGATCGTGAAATATATTTAACGCTACTGTCTTCGTCACTTGGGTATTTATTACCGAATCCATCACCTCACCGTATATGTTGAAAGAAACAATAAAATGTTATTGACTCTACCTTCGAATGCGAGTTTGGATAAATTTCCGAATACTAGCACAGATTTTCAAACGGAACTTTACAAAGAATTAGAAATGAATCGCCATGAGCTAGGATTATGTGAGCTGACCTTCCCCCATGATTTCCAACCGCGAATTGAAGTGACAGCGAAAAGTATCGGTTTTGGATTTGTCGATGCAAATGGATACACCGAACGGTATTATATTCCCGAAGGCTCGTATTACAGCATCGGTGAAATGTTAGAATCGTACGAGAAATATTACATGGGGGACATTTTCATTTTACAAGGATTCGGAGACTTTAGAATCACATTCAGAAGATTAGTCACGAGTAAAAAAAGACACAAGCGAGCTGCATCCATAAATACTGATACCACAGACTCTAGCGCCAAACACATACCCCGTACCACGCATGATTCACCCGAGCCTTACGGACTGATACCGCTTGGTTCTGTGTTGGACACAATAACATTTAGACGCGTTGTATCTCGTCGCCTCGGAGTGGTAGAATTTATATTTACACCTGCGGTAAAGTTGGAACGGATTGATAAGGTTTATGTGTATTGCGATCTGATACAACCAAGACCACATGGTAACAAGCTGCAACAACTTTTACGGGTGGTTACTGTAACCGCTAAACCGAATGAAAACCAAATCAACATATTCCCAAAACCATACTTCTTTGCTTTAGCGAGAAACAATTTTAGAACTATACGAATTTATCTACGTGATGCAGCTGGCAACCCTATTAAATTTCGAAAAGCACCAGTGACAGTAACCCTACGCTTCCGTCGTAGAGCTGTTGATTCAATATGAGTTACATCACGTTGTCTGGCACCCAAGGCGAATTCTCGGTGGTGTTACCGAATGAGATTATTTGTAATGAGCTTGCGTTGATGGATATGAGTTTTGTCAGTGAATCTCTTGATCGAATTATAATCAATCATGATCAAGCACTCTGGGAGCTACATAATGAGAAAGATCGAATAGTACAGGGGTTCCCAACCTTTTTGTCTTCATTCCCCACTTCAGATTTATTCCGAGCCTTCATTCCCCACCAGACCCGTAACAGCCCTTAGTCAGCCCCGCCAGAAAAACGTTGATCATGGGCCCCCACATGGTGATAAAGCCCCCCAGAACCACCTCAGCCACGCTGAGCCGGTACGCTTTTTTCCCGCTCCTTATCAGCTATATTGGGTATATTGTTTAGTTTCATTTGGACTAAACGCGCGAAGCGCGAAAAATTTATTTAGTTCGTGTTTGAATCGGTAAATATGATCGGGAATTGCATATATTTTGTAATCAATTTTTTATCCCCTCTCTGCTCACGTAATCAGATTTACCGGTAGAGCTGAGTTAGGTGTGTTGGAAAAGGTAGGACCCCTAAATAAGAATTAAACATTTTCAGGCGGACCCGTTGGTATATTGACTTCATTACATTATGCTATTTCGTGACCTCCTATGCTTGCTATGTGAAAAGATATGGAAATCGCAATCGCCCAAACCAAAAGGCACGCACGATTTCAAATTGGTAATGCTTTACTGGAAATAATTTTTCCCTGTGTGGTTCAGATCGAAAGGACAGGAACATTCGGCGCCAGCCATTTTTAGCCGCCTATGGACAATTGAACATATATGTATATTGTATATATTTCGAAGTTTTCGGTCACCACAAGGCCATTCCTTCTCGGCCAAGGTCTTCTCGCTGCTGATCGTTCTGGCACACTTCTCGTGTGTTACATGGCCTTTGTGCGTCGTGGCGCAGTAATGGCCGACGCCGAAGTCTCCATTTCTATAAATTCTACGTATTTTCGTGGGGGAAGGGTACCGAATAATCAGATATTTGGCAATATTAAATCGCGCATCCAGCGCGAAATTTTTTTGATAAAGTGGCATGAATTTCAAAAAAATACTTTAATTTATGTTAATTCACGAAATAATTTTGGACCTTTTCGAGCTCGCCCCCCTCAATTGGGGGGTTTGGGGTCGCGGCAGTTACGGTCCTGCTCCCCACTACCCAGCACTTTTGTCACCACAGAGCAGCTATCTGCTCGTTTGACTACACAAGACACACAACCACACCAGTACGCAAGACAATCGCCTTTAATTGCAACATAAAATGTATTGTGAACCGATACCAGTAACGCTCAAAATTTCGCGAAAGCGTTATTTCACGTCACACTGTTCGTGCTGGATGCGTCTGTGACGCCATCATTCGCCATCCAGACTTAAAAATGAGGTTTTGTGAACAACACGCAATATAATTTTCGATACATACATTCCAGAGCAGTTAACTGGTAATGGTAATTGCGCACTGTCCTGTATATAATTTTGAACAAATGCGTCTATTCCCCACCAGAAACCATTGAATTCCCCACCGTTTGGGAACCACTGGAATAGTAGAAGCGTACCTAACACCACTTGGGAATTATGCAAACAACCTCGAGTTGACGCGAAGAATATTATCTGAAAGTTTCAAACACTGTTTCACCGAAAGAATCAGCGATGAACTTTTCCGAATTCTTTACCCGAAACATATCACACTCCATCCCACGGATATATTCACAAATTATTTCAGTGTAGTTGATCAAGTGTCGACACCAGTATGTAATGTCACGTCGATCAAATCTAAACCAACTCAACCCCACCTCAGATATCTATTTGTGTATATCAATGTACTACGACATCATCCGGTGGGTGATTACATGAGTCAATTGCTTCGCGTGATCCAAGTAAATAACGAGACGTGTATGAGACAAGAAGTTGTATTTGAAAAACCGTTCTATTTCCCAGTGTCGATTAACCACATCCGCGATATAAAAATCACCATCAGGGACCAATACGGTCAGTTAGTACATGATATAGAGACCACATTGACACTCCACGCACGATGAAAATAGTGACGTTAACCACCTCTTGGTACTGAGTACTGGTACTTGGTACCTTGGTACTGATTTTGAACACAGACTACTCACCATCAACAACATCCCGACGAGATATTGCGAATTAGCCCTCATTTCACTTTAACCGAACCGGCGATTGGTCAATATTTGTTTGTGTATTGCGATATTATTCACCCTCACTTACTTGGAGATACGTTAGCGCATTTATTACGAGTTATACCGCTGACACCTGGTGATGTCACGCATAATTGGATAGCGACAAATCCGTATTATTTCCCTGTTTCAAAAGATGTTGTAGATTCTGTATGTCTTTACCTCAGGGATGAGTTTGGGGAACCTATAAATATAATAAGTCGTTCATTGCAAGCTACATTTAACATTAGGAAGCGATTATGAAAGTTGTTTTCACGTGTGATCATCATTCTGTCCATCGTCATTATAACCAGACAGGCGATGGTTATGGATATTTTAGTGGTGGAGTTCAAGCCGGTTCCGGTATCGGGAGTTTGTTTAAATCACTTGGTCGTTTAGTGACACCTATTGCGAAATACACCGGTGGTCAATTGTTACGGACTGGAGGTGAAATAGCGAGAGATCTATTACAGGGTAACTCGATCAAGTCTAGTGTTATCAAGAGAAGTAAACAAGCTGGTGGTCGAGTGATTGATAAAATTTTAACCCCAAAAGCTATAAAAAGGAAAAAAACAAAGTCAAAGAACACTTCATCCAAACGTCGTCGTAAACAACAGGATATATTCGACTAAGAACTATGTTGATGCATGCGGGTTCTAGAGAATGTCATAACTCCGGATTAAACATATTTAGTATACCCCACACGCAAACCAGTATTGAGGAATCGCAATATGTCGTCGTCAAACCCCATAGTTTAGGTAATGTCATGGAAGTACAATTACCAAGGACGGATCGATATATGGATCTACAAAACACGTTCTTGAGATTACGTTTGAAGCTCACTAAACGCGATGGAACTGATTTAGCAAACGATACACAAGTGGGCCTGGTCAATAACATGTTGGATTCTCTTTTCAAACAAATCGATGTAACTATTTCAAATGAGGTTATCACAAATTCGGATAATTGTCATGCGTACAAAGCTTATATCTCTCGGTTGTTGAATGATACACATGGTGCCTCGGAGAGTTTTGTGCAAGGACAAGGTTTTTATAAAGATGTCGCTGGATCTATGGATGTTCTTGGTGCAGCGAATACTGGATATGTTAAACGAAAAGACCTTACAAAAAACAGCACTCCGTTAGAGTTGATCGGAAAAATTCGAATGGGTCTTTTTGAACAGTCTAGATGTATGCTGGATAATGTCGACATGAAATTAAAGTTTACACGTAACGAAGATAATTTCTGTCTGCTTGGTGATGCGGAAGATGTACAAATTGTTTTACTCGAAATGGAGGTGTATGTCAAACAGATGAAGATCGCTGAAAGTGTAAGCTTAGCACACAAGTCTGTACTACAGAAGAATACTGCCAAGTATCCCTGGATACGCTTACAAATGTCGACTCATACATTCGCCGCGGGTTTATCGAAAATTGATAGAGAGTTAGTTAGCGGCACCATGCCAAAGAAGATCGTAATTGGTTTAGTCGAGACCACGACATTTAATGGTGTTCGGGCCAAAAATCCATTCAACTTTAAACACTTTGATGTTCAAAATCTTTCGTTAAGTGTGGATGGGCGTCAAATTAACGGACGCGAATTTCATTTCGATTTTGATAAACATGGCGGACTCGAAGGTTATATGACACTATTCTCTCAGACAGGTCGCTGGGAATCCGAGGCACCTTTAAATATTTCTCGCAAAGATTATGTCAATGGGTACACTCTTTTTGTGTTTGATTTGACGCCCGATAATAGTTTGGGATGTTATCAACTTCATAAGACAGGAACTGTGCATCTGGTTTTGACTACGTCGAAGCCTTTACCAACCTCCGTAACCTTGTTATGTTTGAAGGAGTTTCAACATCTTCTACAGTTGAATCAAAAAAGACAAATCGTCGAAATATGAATACGTCTGAGATCAATGATATTCTCTATAACCATCCTGATACGCGAAGTCTATATCTAGGGACTTATCCAGTAGACCAGTTACCAAAGAAACCAATTAGCGGAAAATTCGCTATCACCATTAATTACGACGAGTCGAGTTTGCCTGGAGCTCACTGGGTGTCTATATACAGAGATGACGATACTCATTTTCATGATTCACTAGGTTTCGGACCAGTAAAACCTCAGATAATCGAATTTCTGGAGCCAGATGAATTTTCCGTGACTGGGACACAGCTACAGAGTAAAACTTCGGATGTGTGTGGAGATCATGCTATTGCATTCTTGATAAAAAGAGCACAAGGATTTCCAGCCAAGGAATACTTGAATAATTTTGGGGATGATAAAAAAGTTAATGATACGATTGTGCGTGCTTTTGTGAAGAGTTTGATTTCAGAGTAATAAATTCAACGAATGTGTAATGTGTATACTTGTGATTCTTGTTGCGACTGTGAACAGCAGACTATTCTGTAGGTGCGAAACAGCGGTACGGAAGGTGCGAATAACCCGATCTGAAAGTCGGCGTGCTATTCAGGTTACGTACGAATCAATAGCGAGGAAAGACTTAGAACACGATCGGTCATTTGTCACGACTGAACTACGGTGTCTTCATGTAGAACCACGATCCCTATACCTGTAACGTTATCATGTTGCGTCTATATCAGCTACGTTACCGTGTCGCCGCGTCCATAAGAATAACGATATATTAAAGTCGCACTCACCGTAAACGTTGGGATTAACTCGAATCGGTCATATATAATAATTTGGGATATACATACTAAGTAATGGCGTCGCTGTTTACTATACTTGATATTCAACACCACTTCACCAGAGATCCCTATACCCGTAACGTTATCAGGCACATCATCGCTACAGCCTATACCTGAAAGGGTGCCGTCACCAGAGATCCCATAAGAAACAATGGCACATCACCAGAGACCCCGTGAAAATACATGGCACATCATGAGCGATAGGTGGTCTGAAAGGGTACCATCACCAACACGAGTTTTCATGGCACATCACCGACGCAGCCTATACCCGAAAGGGTACCATCACCAGAGATCCCATAAGAACACATGGCACATCACGAGCGGAAGGGGGGGTCAAAAGGGTACCATCACCAACACGAGTTTCCAGGCACATCACCAGCGGGCCCATAAGCCACAATGGCGTCATGCGAGAGATCTATATAACTACTGAGGTGTGAGTTTAATTTACAGTGTCCAGTTTGCAGTCACAATATAATTGCTGATTCCCTCCGCGACAAATTTCGTGGACGGGGAATGCATGAGAACGGTGCGTGCATACGAAGGTACGCAGAGTCTCGATCGATGCCATTTAATTCCGACATCCACTTCTCAGTACATAATGCATTGGTGTATGACTTCATTTCGGGAAGTGACAGAATCGTTCCGTTCTCGTCGTTGGGCCCGGGTGTGCTAGCGGCCAGTTTTGCGAGTTTATCCGCCCTTTCATTGCCACGTATTCCTGTGTGAGCGGGAATCCAAGTAAACGTGACTTGTATTCCATTTTTTGCCAAGTCTCTGCAAAGTAAGATAATAGTTTCAATTAAACTATTCGAATTACCATTGTTTTTGATCGACATCAATGCGCTTTTACTGTCGGAGAATATCGCCAACTGTTTGGACGGCATACATGCGCTGCTCGCCCAATTTAGACTTAACATAATTGCGTATAATTCCGAGGAAAATATTGATTGATTGGCGTCACGTGAGGCCCAATGAGAATATTGAACTTCTTCGACCCAAAATGCTGCACCACCGCGCGTATTTGTTTTCGAACCGTCGGTGTATACTTTCGTATACGTGCGATAACGTGTCGCTATGTAACGTTCGCATTCCTGACGTATGTATTCAGGATGGTGTGCCCCGGAGGTGATCAGCGTCAATTTAAAATCGACAACAAGCTGTTGATTCACCCAGGGTGGCCATGCACTCGGTTTCCTTGACTGTAAAATAATATTTTGAATAGGAGCGGATCTGGTTTTCATATGAAACGTTGTAAACTGAGGCGAGTCGGGAAAAAATTCGTGCCAAGATTCTCGAGTTAATGATATGCAGGGGTGGTTTGGAGTTGCCAGAATCATACTGCGATACTTATAACACGCTTGAAGTTGTCTTATGTGAATTGGAGGTTCCCCGCAGGAATGCTGAAGGGCGTAGACTGGCGTGCTCATCATAGCTCCGCAACATATTCTCAAAGCAGTGTTCTGAATTTTCTGTATTGCTTGTATGATGTAGAGCGGCGACAATAAATACGCTTCACAGCCATACTCAATGACGGATCTAATTAGTGCTCTATATACAGCTAGAAGGCAAGGCTTGCTCGCACCCCATGATGTCCCGCTTAATACCCTCAAAATGTTCAATCTTTTAATACATTTGTCCACGACCGCATCCTTGTGGAGTCGGTACGATAGGTGCGAATCAAAGTTGATTCCAAGATATTTATGTTGCTTATTTATTGAGAGTGGTGTACCTCCTATCTGAAGATTCACTTGCGGTAGTTTCCTACGCTTGGAGAATATGACTGCAGCTGATTTTTTCACATTGACACGAAGTCCCCATTTCGTTGTCCACTTGAGCACTTCATCCAATGATTTTTGGATATTTTTCGCCGATGCTGTAATGTTGAGTCCTGTTTCCCATATACATGCATCGTCCGCAAATAGATTCATTGTGCTGTTGACTGCTGTGGGGAGATCATTAATCATTACGCTAAACAAAGTCGGACTTAACACACTACCCTGGGTAGTGCCATTTTCTAGAATGTAGGTATCGGATAGACTCTGTCCTACGCGTACTTGGAAAGTGCGATTGCTGATAAATGAATATATCCATTTCAAGATGTTGCCGGATATTCCCAGCTTGTGAAGCTTATAGATCACACCTTCTCGCCATACCCAGTCATACGCTTTCTGAAAATCAAGAAATACTGCTATTGTTGAGCGTTTGTTCCAAATTCCTTTGTATATTTCATCATGGAGAGCCATTATGCAGTCAGTTGTCGATCTTCGAGCCCGGAAACCACTTTGCACGGGACTTATCAGACCTTTGCTCTCCAGAAACCAATTGAGACGATTCGTTATCATTCTCTCCATTACTTTGCACGTGGTGTTCGTTAACGATATGGGTCGATATGACGCTGGGTCGGACGTGACTTTGCCCTCTTTTAGCAATGGAATGATTATCGCGTGCCGCCAGTGATCCGGGCAATGGCCATCTTTCCAATATCTATTGAAGATTGACAGCAGATAATTTCGACTACGTTGGTTAAGATTTCTTATCATCTGATAGCAAATTTCATCGGGTCCTGGAGATGTACTTTTCCCTCGACTTAATGCCCTGTCCAGCTCATTCATGGTGAAAGGCTCATTAATACCGTCGTCTGCTGGATTTTCTGTTTGCATAATTGGTATGATGTATTCGTTTTTGAACTCTTGTCGTCTGAACTTAAACTGCCAATCGAGATTTTGGTCGCTACTAACCGACGCAAATTGTCCAGCAAGCGCGTTTGCTTTATCAGCGTTGTCTGTTAATTTTATGCCTTGGGACTTGAGACTATTTATGACGTTCCATGTACGGGTTCCCCTCATTGATCGTACTGTTTGCCAAACCTTCGTTAATTTGGAATTGCTATTCAGTGATAGGCAGAAATTTTCCCAGTGTGCTTTTTTGGCAGCTTGAATTGTTTTCCTTGTTTCTGCGCGTTGCTTCTTGAACGCGACCACTGCATCGATATGAAAGGATAGCTTCATTTTCAAAAACGCCGCTCGTTTACGACGAACTGCTCTGGAGCACGATTCGTTTCACCAGGGAACACAGCTCTTTCTGTGGGGTTTTGATACAGGAATGCATGTTCTTGCCGCTTGTATGATTGCATCGGAAGCATGTTAAATGGTATTATCATCCTTTTGAAGTCCAGACAATAATTTATGTTCAGCAATTCGCCTATACCTGTCCCAATCTGCTTTGTGGAATGACCAAGACCGAAGGTGATTTTGTGGTATGGCGATTGGGATATTGATCGCGTTAAATATGACAAAGTGATCGCTTCCAAGTAAGTGGTCTGTGACCGTGGTTTCTATTTTGAGTGCGATATCTTTTAATGCAATGCACAGGTCTAATATAGAGATGTGACACCAAAATCCGACGCGATGTTGATGCGAGGGCCTGCCGTGACGTTGGTAATCACAAAGTCATTGCCGTCTATCACTTCGTACAGGTTCCGCCCATATCTGTTTGTACTACTGCTACCCCATAATGGATGGTGCGCATTAAAATCGCCTACAATAATTGATTTCGAATACAGAGAGTTGAAGCATGTTTCTAGAGTGGTCTTAGAAAGTAATCGATTTGGTGGAGCGTAAATGTTCATTATGTTGATCCCTTCAACCTTGATAAGCTGTGCTTCTATCGGGTCCGATCCGGTCAGTTCGATTTCTTCGTACTGTAAAATTTCCTTGATAAATAAGCAGACCCCACCCCCATGGATGTCTCGGTCTTTTCGAATGAGCTTATATCCACAGATTCTCGGCTTGTAACGAAACACCAAGTGTGATTCTTGTAGTGCTATAATCTGCGGCTCTTCCGCTAAGCCTTCTAAAAAATGTTTCAGCTCATTGATCTTTCTATATATGCCGCGGCAATTCCATTGCATTATTGTGAAGAACGTCCTTTGTTCTTCTCTGACTTTTCTGGACCTCTCGTACGTCTTTCGCGAGGGGTGGACCCCCACCCTCAGTCATATTCGTGATGTTGTAGTTGGGCATATTTTCGATTGTTGGCTGGCTTGTTTGTTGATTGTTATGCGACTCTATAGGCACTCTAACTTATCCACCTCATTTCCTCAACTAAAGGTTAGATCGATCGCACCTCCGATATCGACTTCAGGAGTCGTCATCATGGCATTGAGTTGGTCAACTTGGTTTCCGTTACTCTGACTGAATGCGTGGTTTTTTGTCACCGGAATACCACGATTTTCGCCCGCTGATTTTTCTATGATTGCTTCAATGTCGATTCTTCGTTTTTCTATAAAGCTTGTTAGCGTGTTTTTCATGACTTCGGCAATGAAATTAAAGAAAGCAGACATTGGGATCGTGATGTGATCCCCTGTCTTCTGCACTACTGAGCTCTGTTGCTGAGATACGTTTCGGCGATACTGGTTTCGGCCTGGTAGGCCTGGTACGGCGTTTTTATTCGACATTTCTGGAGTAATACCCGCAATTCTATACGAGGTAGCGTTCGGTTTCGTCAATGGTGGGAATTCACTGAGAGGTGGCACTACCTGATCACTAATTTCGTTTTGCAACGTGTTCCTTGCAGTCCAATAGTCTATGTTGGCGTTCGCAATTATTTTCTGAATCCTAACTTCCTGTTGATACCTTGGGTAACCAGTGTATCGAGCAGAGTGAGAATTGCCGCAGTTAACGCAGTGGAGAACTGTACTATCACACTTATGGGTGTGGCGGTTTCCGCATTTAGAGCGACGCTGCGCGCTTCGACAATGCTTCGATTTATGACCGAAGCGATTGCAATTATAACATCTGGTGGGCGGTTGATTGTATACACGTGGCCTAAATCGTAAGAATCCTATCTTAACCACGGCTGGCAAGATTGTCGACGCGAAGCACAAAAGCACTGATTTACCCTGTATAGTTTCGCCATTAGCGCGATAGGAGAATCTACGCGCGAACGTAACATGTTGGTTTGCCAACGAATACAATATCTCCTCATCCGACATTTCTAGTGGCACGTTTGTAATAACTCCTTTCACTTCTACTGGTCTAGTGTTGTATAATTCCGTTCGCACTTGTACTGCATTTGTGCTCGATCCGAGTTCGGTGCACGACAGTAACTTAGAAACTTGATCACTATTCGCACATTTTACACAGATATCCCCAGAAGGAAGGACTTTGACATCCTTGTAATTACCGCCTAGAACTGCGTACAACGACTTATTTATAGTCAACGGATTGTATCGCCGAATGCGCTTATTTACACCTTTTATAATCACCGACTCATTAATCCCAAATCTTTCTGAATTCCCTGTCGCTACCTCCTTCGAGGAAGGCCCAGGAAGATCTGAATCTGCGGAGCGCTTCTGCGCCCCGCCACTACCTGACATAGCTTGGCTGTTTTATATCACGCAGATATGCGATACAACTATTGTTTACAGAGCTACAGAACGCTTAAAACTGATATAAGGCTACTGCTACGCGACTGTCGACTACGCGGCTAGTCGTTAATTAGGCGAGTCACTATACGAGATCACGATAAGACGTCCTATCTCGACGGCGCTCAACACTCGAATGTCATTACCCTAAATATAGCCTATCGGAACTTCATGAATTTTTCGTTAGTTTCCCTTTTCTATATACTTTACAAGATTCAGTGTAGAAGCTTAGTAGAAGTTTAAGAGTTTAGTAGAAGTAGTTTTCTGCGTACTTTACGAAATCAAGTTTGCTATCTCCCAAATCGGTATGGAACAACATCAAAATCGTCACGGAGCAATGCCGACTTTTGCGTAAATTTTATTTTTGTTTGTATGAAACCTAATTAAACTGAATAATGTGAACATGAACCATTGAGCATACTACTTTTTAAAACGAATACCATTACGACGATAAAACAGCGCGAGCTCTAGCAACTTTTACGTAGTCAAAAATGCAACTTCTATAGAATAACGGAAAGTATTTGTCAGACATCGAAACGCCGCACATATTGCATGCTATCTAATTATTTGGCGAGTAACGAATTACTCCTACGTTTTTCGGATTACATAAGTATGATAGACGTTATCGGACGGTACTCAACGTCGCGCAATTCTGCTCGAATACAGGTACAAGTCAGTGGCGGCTCGTCCTATAGGGCAACTGGGGCATTGCCCCACCTAAAATTATGTTCAATAACAATTTAACCATTTATAGACGCACAGCGCTCAATATATATCGAGATCACAGCGAAACCCGCGTTCTTCTTGTGCTTTCGCTTGCAAATGCCCATACATAGCGAAGTCTCCGCGAAAATCGAATTCTCTTCTGTGTTTTCGCTTTGTGAATGCCTAGCCGGGGCTTGCCCCGGTAGCGCTCATAACAAGCTTTCACTATCTATTCTCTCAAAACTGCGCACAATTAAGAAACGTTGCTTTACTCTCTCCTATTCGTAAAATGGCCGAGCAACCGGGGCAAATATGCTTGCTCGCCCCTAAGGTGTGATGTAACAATCGTATCTATATCTGAACTCGGATACCGTGATATGCGTTGAGTCGACCGTTGCTGGTTCAGGTCGATTTTGATGGTGTTTCACACCATGATAATTCTTGAAACTTGGTATGTCATGTCGTGATGGTGGTATTTAACACTGTCCTAAGTTTCAGGGTTTCTACTCAAAGTTTAGGGTAGTAATTCCGTTTCCAAAGTCGAGTGTGTGCTGATCGGTCATGTATCGCAAACATATTTCACGCAAAGCCGGTATTGGTCTCCATTGATTTTAACGATGCTCCTTAGCTAGATCCGTCATGAACTTTTACATGGTATGTCTTGATTTTAGTATCGAACGCTGTGCCAAGTCTCAAGGTTGACACTCAATGATTAGGGCAGCAATTTCGTTATTAAGTTCGAGTATGGTAGAGATGTGCGCTGATCTGACACTTAGCCTACCTAACGCATTGCGGATTTCACGCAAAAGCCGGTGTATCTGTGTTCCATACTGAGATAGGTGATGAGATGATGATATCATGAAACAGTTTACTAACTTCCTCGGTTTGCATTCAAATATTTAGTTTTATTTTATATTCTCCAATGTCAATTTCACCGTGGAATGGTGGCCTTCGGGCCATTTGCTCACAATTACAACCCCTGTCAAGCGCGATAGCTGTTTCGTTTTCGATGGCGGCTAACAGCTGATCGCTTGATCAGCCGATTCCTCAGTAAATATTACGCAAAATTCGGCGTTGATCTGTTCGTATTAATTTTGACAGTGTACCATACCGAAAACGGTCATGAGGCTATACTTCTCGATGATTTCATGTAACAGTGTACCAAGTTTTCGGCTTTCATCCACGTATTTATTCGGTAATATATTTTCCGAAGGCGATTTTGCAGCAGACATATAGACACTATAGACCGTAAGCCAGTGGTTCTCAACCGGGGGTCCGCGGACCCCTGGGGGTCCGCGAAGCAATTTCAGGGGGTCCGCGAGACCTCTAAATTTACAAAATGATTGATAACCTAATTTTATTTTGTTTTTAAATTAGAGAAAGCATAAGGCAGTTTTCCTCCACAACTCGTAAAACCTCATTACTCACATCATCAGAATAATCTTCTGACATGAAATATCTTACTGTGAACATTCATTTTTATTGCCAAATTGCCAATTACCTACTGATACAAACATATTGCTGTTTAGAGACGTTTTGTTGGGGTTTGTGGAAAAAAATAAAAATATGGAGATAGTAATTTCAACCAGGTTGACTTCGTAAATGTTTGAGAAACCTTTTCGATTTAAAGTTGTCGGTGTCATCAAATTAGTGAACAGCCGTATGAAATAAAAACTCCTGGAGTAGTTTTCCTATTTTTTTTCCAATGAAGGTTTTGAAACCTCGCCACGAAATCCATTTATCCTGTGATATACATGACCACTTGCAGTGACTTAAAAATCCCAGACACGACCGTGGGTCGAGCTGAAATTTTACCGCAAAAGAACCGATGAAAGCTTGGGAGATAAATAGACTGAGAGAGTGCTATAGAATTTGACCATAAAAAATACATCGAACTGTGTGAAGTATATCCTGTCGTGGAGCACAAATCCCTGAAATAGGCTATAAGCACCAACGTCGTGTGTTGTAATAATAATATTATTATTAATAACATAACCACTATTCCAGAATAACTTCAAGATGATATGCTAGATAAAAATGAGTAGGCTGGACGTGATATGTTCATTAAAAATATGTTTCTTAATCATTGTGCCATAAATGTTGCGAGCGCACCAAAAGTGTCGTCGGAAGCGTTACTCGTTAATATTACATTAGCCTCCATCTACCTTTGTGGAAAGGGATTCTCGGCACTCGGTCATTCCACCACTTACTTCAAGAAATACCGCTGCAAAATTAGCTTCGAAATAATAAAATTCTACCCAATTTCTAAATAAATAGTATGGTGTTATTTTCAAGAAAAGTCATCTTGTTGCTGTTTATCACAAGCCTACAGTTAATATTTGCACAAGACAGATGACGGTCGCACCATAATTGTGCCAAATTTGAACTAAAACTTTAGGGGGTCCGCGAAGGTCCGTCACGGTGAAAAGGGGTCCGCGAAGCCAAAAAGGTTGAGAACCACTGCCGTAAGCCATATGTGTCGTGTGACAGTCTCCAGCCTCAAGGCCAGAATCTCCCAAGCTGTACCGGGACCGAATTTCCTAGGCTGCTATCCGTAGTTCTTCAGAATGATGTTTTGGATTCAATATGACATTTCCTTGTCCAATCTATGAGATAACAATTGCGTATGTGTCCGAACTCGTTGACCTTTCCAGTTAGGCATACGCAATGTCTCGATTTATAGTCATTTCCATTTCTGCAGAGAAGTAGTCAGGTCAAGTGCGAACATGAATCGTGTTGAATCTTTGCTCCGTACGCCGTTTAGCCAGCTGCCTTTAGAGCAAAAATTAGAGGTAAAGCGACTAGGTCCGTATCAGCCTAGAAATTGCCCATTGATCCAATCGTACGCCGGAGGAAAGCGCACTCGTGCCTTTTCTTCAGCGCATTTCGATAAAAATGAATGGCTTACTTATGGCGAGGATAAAAACGCCTTGTTTTGCTTTTACTGTCTTTTATTCGACAGTGCCGGTACCGGAAGCAGTGGCTCTTGTTGGAACAAAATTGGTTATCGCGATCTGAAGCATTTGTCAGAGCGTCTGAAAACGCACCAAAAATCCCAAGTGCACATGGCTAGTGCAGTTAAATATAAATTGTTTGGCAGAGTAAATGTAATGTCGCAGCTCAATGAAAGTTATCGCGTATCAGTCTGCAAGCACAATGAGCTTGTAGATAAGAATAGGCATGTTCTCTCTCGGGTGATTGATGCCATTAAATTTATTGGAGTTCATGAATTGCCCCTTCGAGGCCACGATGAGAAGGAATGCTCTCTCAATATGGGGGTATTTTTGGATCTAATTAAATACACGGCTTCCATTGATAGCATTTTGCGCGAACATCTCGACACCGCGACAGTAGCTAAGGGTACCTCAAAGACTATTCAAAATGATGTGCTTGATTCGATATATCACATCTATCTACAGCATTTGTTTACCGAGATTGTTGACGCTGAATTTCTATCTATTCAGTCTGACGAAACAACTGACATTACGTGTTTGTCACAACTAGTCGTGATTTTTCGGTTCACGAAATTTGGTATGCCAGTCGAACGATTCCACAGCTTTGTGGCTGTTGACGATCGCACTGCTGTCGGAATTTCTTACGTATTAAAAAAAACATTACAGCCCTATTCAGTTGAGTCGAAACTTATTGCGCAAACCTACGACGGCGCAGCAGTCATGAGCGGATCGCGACATAGCGTACAAGTTTTAATGAAAGAAGTTCACCCGCAAGCGCATTTTTTGCATTGCTACGCGCATCAGCTCAATCTTGTAGTGAAAAAAATGTGCTTAGGAATATCTTCTGTCAAGATATTCTTTGCAAATCTTTCAGGGTTCTCCTCCTTTTTCTCTGTTTCGCCAAAGCGATCTGATCTATTGCGCGACATATGCAAGCACCGGTTACCTAGATGCGTATCAACACGGTGGAACTTCCAATCCAGAGTTGTGCAACGAGTGTCAGAGAGTAGGGTGGAGCTTCTGGAATGCTTCTCAGTGATTGAGAGCTCTCCTGTCTGGGATGATACTTCCATACGTGAAGCGGCGGGGCTTAAACGACTCCTGGAAGACGAAGAATTTTTGTTCTTTTTGAAGCTTTTTTGTGACATCTTCATGCACGTCGATACACTGTACAGCACTTTTCAGTCGCGTATGGCCGATGGTACTACTGCGCAATTGTGTATTGCACATTTTTGTGAGGCAATTTCGCATATCCGGGCGAATGTACACTTCGCTGGTGACACAGCGCTTTTACGTCGTGGGATAAGTGTGCAAAACCTGCTTGTTGCGGCTTACGAATGTTGCGATATACTGATGTCCCAAATCCAACATCGTCTGAATAGTGACCAGTTGGTTACTTTCGCCCTGTTAAATCCGAGAAATTTCCCTGCCTACAAAATTCATTTTCCTTCTGGACTACTGCGCAGCGTGCCTCGTTATTACCCGATGATCGACATTGCTCGGTTAGAGAGCGAGTTGACTTGTTTGTATTCTAACACATCCTTTTCGGAAATTAAAACCACTAGTGAACTTTCAAAATTCCTAGTTGAAAATTCGCTTTCGATCAACTTTGCTACAGTAACTAGCTTTCTGAATATCATTTTGACCACCCCGATTTCATCCGCGGAATCCGAGCGCAGTTTCAGCACATTGAAACGTATCAAGACCTTTCTCAGAAACAGGATGGGCCAAGATAGGCTTAATGCGTTGGCTGTTCTCTCGATTCACAACGACGTGGTTCTGGGAATTCCAGATTTCAATAAACTCGTTATTGAACATTTTGCTAATAAGAAATCACGTCGCGCACAATACTTATACAAGACATAAATTAATGCTGGTGGGCGGACGACTGTACACATCATGTTCTTTCCGAATAATTTCAATCAAGTGAGCCCAGGTAACTCAACCATGTCTATGGCTAAGGAAAAGTGAGTGGTTTTCATCCTTATTACTCGAGGCACACTGACAGTTAATTTACCGATATATTTTGTTATGGCTATGGAAAAAAAGTGAAAAATTCATCAAGATGAAATAATTTATTCATGAAATTGTTTAATGCGATATGTGCTCGCATTTCAATTTAACACAATGCTTTGATTCCTGCTTGAATGATGGCAGCCAGACTCGTAATTAATCTTCCATGGATAACAGCTGGCTTTTTATAATGTTTTACGTTTATGGGTGCCACCGCTTTGATTGCCTATCCCCTGGTCGTAACGCATCAGGATCGTGTACCAAACACTTTCGGACGAGGTCAAATCGATTTGACTCGCTTTCGGGACGAGAATCCATGTACAAATCGGGTCGGAGGCGCTGCAGCACTTTACAGAATTGCTGAGCATGGAACGATTAAAACACCACAAGGTGTCATGCGAATGCTCTTTGTAGGTAGTTGGTCTGTGTATTTTTGGTATAGTCTTACTCGGCGCTTGCGTAATCTCTACCACGAAATCATAACGCATGCTACTAAGGATAACCTGATGATTGATTCGTGGCATGGGAACGATTCTTAGTTCGCGTACATTTTGTAAAATAATCATTTGAATAAAAAACAAAGAATAAAACATTTGTTACCGCACTTCAAGTCACGCCACCGGCAAACCTCTCGCGGCACCTACGTTAAAAATCATTGTTTACGGGAAATTCATGTGGCCATCATGAACGTTGAAAAACGCTACTGTGACGTCATATTGATAACAAGTCGCTTGCGGCCCTTGCCCCACCACCCGATATTGTCACGAGCCGCCACTGGTACAAGTAGAGATTTCAGAGTAAGTAAGTGCATGGTTATGTTCGTAGACTAACCCTACTTCTACGCAACGATTTTTCAGTAAGTAGTTATGTTTGTAGGCTACGTTCAATTCTATTTAACGGGTTTTCATACAAATCTGCTTACTTTTTACTTTATATTTTGTGAAGGAAAGAGTAGTTTAAGGTTATGTTTGTATAACCTTGACGAGTGCTATTGTCATACTCGAAAAAGAGATTACCATCTTTAAAACATGCCTATCTCAAGGAAGTAGACTGAATTTACGGCTACAGAACGCGCTAATTAGTCGCTATCGTTATAACGCTGGGGGTCGCGTACATGCAGCGAAAGTGTTTGTATAATTATAGCCTTGAGAATCGCATCCCTGCGGCTACAGTTCCTTCGATTATTTTCGCCTTGGGATTCAAGTATATGCTACTAAGCTGTTAAGACTTCGAAACGCGCACATGCGACTGATTTGGTTCCATAGCTCCGAACTTGAGAATCGCTTGCCTGCGTCTAATGAAAATAAGTCGTAAAATGTGGAAACTGCAGAAACCGTAACTTGGATCTCTCTACTGAATCGTATGAAAATGTGGTGACTACGGGAATCGAACCTACAACCTAGAGCGAGATAGTCGCCTAATTCCTCCGCGATGATGTTATGAAACCTAGTTCAACGTTAAGTGTATTATGCGAGAGTTCATATTCTCAAAAACAGCTCAGTACGCATAATCATGATGATGTGGCATTGGGGTAATGGGCGTCATATACAAAGTCCTAAATACACATAATAGAATATCTGGCGAATATAGTCTTGCATATACATCATAGTTTTCGAAATTTATGTATAATCTGAATGTTATTTTTCTCTCGAAAGCAAGTTATCATCAAGTATCGGAATTTAATCACTTTTACAAAATGTAGCCTAAGGGTATGAAAATGGGCGTTGCAATTAAGCCGACGTGGCGTAATTTGATTGGCCGGCGTATAAAAAGGATGGTATCACTACTCTCACTACTCTCTTTAGATATCCCTGCTACTAATATAGGCAAACTACCCCAGGTTTAGACCCACTATCTTTGAATAATGCATCCAAACGGCCGAAACCGACTCTATGAATATATCGTTATCTTGTAATTGCGGTTACAATTAGACTTATTTCTGGAAATATATGGGCCGATATTAAAAGTAAGATAGTACGGAGTTCACTGGAATTAGACATCGGACAGTTTAACATATTTTGCGTCCAGTTTTTTCATTACGGCTATGAACTGGAATGCGGCCGTAGGCTACATAAGTAATCGAAATGCGGCCCTGATTAGCAAAAAGGTTGCCACCTCTGAATTACACGTTTAACTGTAATTGTAATTGTAATTAATTACGTGTTTACCAGTAATTGTAATTTGATATTTTTAGCATTGAGTAATTGTAATTGTAATGTAATTGAAGCATGCAAGGGAGTAATTGTAATTGTAATTGCAATTGAACTGAATGAAAGTAATTGATCCAACTCTGCTACACACCGTTCTGTTTGTGATCGAAACTAGAATGTTCTTCGCAGACTACAAGCTACTATGCCAGCATATGGCTATTATTCGTCACAATGGCTATACTATGATTGTGTTGTGTTAGTTATGAAATGACGGCTTGGCACTGCGCAAGTGGGATATTCTTGTTAGATCGCTGCAAAATGCCGCGGACAGAGATTCATTATCAGGAAAACAATAAATTGGATTAGAAACATTTACAAAATTAGATTAGAATTATTATTAGAGCATATAAACATTTCACAAATTAGATCAGAATTAGAATTAGAACATGGAAACAGTTCACAAATTATCTTAAAATTATATTACCGGCGTTTCGCTCTAATTTAGTGAAATTAGACAACAATAATTACCTGGATGTCTGGAAGTCTGGCAGAGACCCGAAAAAGGACGCAAGAAAGAGAGACTGCGTAAGAAGGTGCGAACGCGTGAGAATGACAAGTTGACCATGTCCAGTCCATGAAAGCAAAGACACTGAACTTTATCAGATGCATTGTCCTGAATAGGCGATAAGCGCCACTGTCGTCATCGTGTAAGAATGATATTAATACTAATAATATTAATAGTCACCGTTGGTACTCCAGTAGAAGTAGCGTGGTAAATTCCTACCCGAGTAGTGATTTCCAAGTAACTACAATATTCGAGACCTAATTTCGATTAAAAGGTTAAAAACTGTTATTTACAAGAAGAATTAGTCTAATATCATGACCACTCGAGTCAGTAGTGCAAGGAGTAAAGATTTATTTGAGTTCCCCGAAAGTACTTCAGTACTGACCACCTCTGCTATGACCTATAGCACATTCCTCAAACACTCTTATCTGCATGTGACTATGAAATATAAGTAGCACACCCATACAATGGTTACACCCATCATTTCAAGGTCACCCATTATAGATATCTCGGGATGAGTCGTTCAGGATGGCAAATGACAACCAGCGAGCGTAATACTAGCAAGTCATTCGCAATCTCGAGTGTCATAATAACGAGGCATTCCAGTTACCGGGCAATGTAAAACTACATATGTTCATAATATAGTTAATACGAAGAGCAATATAAAGAAGTTTTTACTAAATAGTCCATTAACGTTTTGCGCTATTAGTATGTTAACTAAGAGTATGGTAGATCAGAAAAAGCCATTTGCATTTAATTTTACTTCCGGAAAATAGAGGCAATACACGTACTCTAAGTTTTAAACTTCACCATGCATGAGATGTGTTTGACGCAAAATTATTCAAATTAAATAAAACCCCAGCATAGGCGCTGATACCGTGCATAAACACAAATGCCAATTCAAATTTTTGAAAGCCGAAAATCTATTCCATGTCTTTGTTCAGAAAGCCTCAACGGTGGTCTGAAACAGCTTACGTGTCATTGTCAGATTCAACAAGATCGTAACAAAGTTTGGCCTGAAAAGCCTGCCTTCTGTCTCGTCATAATCACCCGAATCTAAAACCATCACGAAAACTTGAATCACAAATCTAGTATGATCGCTGACATTTACTTAAATATCGCATAGTTGACGTTACTATACCGTAATATAATAACATCATTATTATTTCAAAATTCAATTTCATTTTGACTACAATATACACAACCATAAATTCAGGATATTAATATCCAAACATATAGTATTCGAGTCTGTAATATTCGAGAATGGAGATCTTTATCGAATGTGAAAATTTATCGAAGTACGTACGGTACATATTCATTCGCCGTCTTTGTATCTGTTCCCCATCCGAGCATGTAATAAAAACAGGATCGGCGAGTTGTGAACAAAATACAGATCGTTTACTATCATGTCTGTGTCAATGATGGAAATGCGAGTTGAAGTGGAAAATGCAACAATGAGCTCAGAGTTTCATAACATTAGGTAAACCCAGGGCCGTAACAGCACTTCGTCAGGCCCCCCCCCAAAAAAAACTTTGGTCTTGGGCCCCCCATAGGGTTATAGGTCGAACTTCTGGGGGCCTTCGCCCCCCAGACCCCCCTCCGACGATACCCTGTTTACTGCTATTTATCATGTTGTTGGGAGTTTGTTTAGTGAAACAACTTTTGTCGCCTAAGCGCGCGAGGCGCGGAAAATTTCTAGAATTCATGATGGAATCGGTCAGTATGATCGGGAATTGCATATATATTGATATCAATTTTTATCTTCTCTCTGCTCGCGTAATCAGATTCACCGGTAGAGCTGAGTGAGGTGTGTTTCAAAAGGTAGGACGACTCAATAATAATTAAACATCTTCGGGCGTATACCCATTGGCAGGAACGAAACAGTACCTCGTCAGGTCCCCAAAAACGTGGGTCTTGGGCTCCCATAGGGTGTAAAACGACCCCCCCCCCCATCACGTTGTTCACGTTTGTCACGAAATCAGCTGTACAGTATTGCGAGGCAGCGCGAAGCGCAAAAATTTTCGATAATTTATGATAAAATCAGTCAATCGATTGCATATATATTATGCTATCAATTTATTGTCCTCTCTACTCACGTAATTAGATTCACCGGTAGAGCCGAGTGAAGTGTCTTGAAAACGGGAGGGCCGTAAATAATAATTAAACTTCCAGTCTGCTATAACAAAAAATATAGAATCGCCCAAACGTGAGCTTCTAAACTAAGAGACGCACACGATTTCAAATTGGTATTTCTTCACTGGCATAAAATTTTTCCCAGCGGGATGGTATTTGTCTTGTGAGGTTCAGATTGCAAAGACAGCAACATTCGGCGCCAGTCATTTAGGCGCCTATGGACAATTAAACCTATATGTATTTTGTATATATAACGACGTCTTCGGTCAGCATATAAGGGCATAGACCTTTTCGGCCAAAGTTTTCTCGCAGCCGATCGTTCTGGCACACTTCTTGGAGTCGCATGCTATATGGCCCAAAACTTGATTGTATGTC
Source organism: Botryllus schlosseri (assembly GCF_051294905.1). Classification (NCBI taxonomy): domain Eukaryota; kingdom Metazoa; phylum Chordata; class Ascidiacea; order Stolidobranchia; family Styelidae; genus Botryllus; species Botryllus schlosseri. Next base: position 15,416,443 of record NC_137245.1, on the reverse strand, counting down.
TTGGTGGGTCGTGGCGCGGTAATGGCCCAATACCCAATACTAAAAACAAATGGCTACTGGAATTCGCGCCCAGCGCGAAAAAATTTTGTGAAAAATTTGCATAAATTTTCAAAAAATACTCCATGATTTATGCTAATTCACGAAATAATTTTGGGCCCCCTTCGAGCTTGCCCCCCCCCCCAATTGGGGGGTTTGGGGTGCGGCAGTTACGGTGCTGGGTAAACCTACCCCTGGGGGGAAATGTTTACTTTCTAGGCAATCGACTGGATGAATTTTAGCGATCCGATAACTAAACATTAAAAACAATCCAAATGGATGTACAACCCAGAAAAAAGCAGGTGTGTCCTGTCATGACACTCCTTTTTTTACCCTACTCAACCACTTTCCACTTAAACTCATTCATGAAACCCTGAGTTTGAGGTTCATACATTTCGGAATATGCTTTTAGGTATCTAAGAGAGCATATCCCGATGCAAGAATGGAGGTCGTGAAAATGGATTTGTTTGATGGTGCACACACATCTGTATCAGAATTAACGGTTATGATCATGTTGCTTACGGAGCGAAACCTTCCTTATTCCGATAACTATGCACCAAAACATTAAATGTAATGTCATGCAACTCATTTCGTGAATACTTGGTATGGGTGAACCTGAACACTGAACAATCGTGGAGCATTTGTGATGGTGTATGCATTGTTATTTTTCATGGAAACAAAACACGGGTTGAGAATCGACACATTTGTCTAATTATTGCTCTTTAGTTCATCGATTCAGAGTGAATATCCGGATCCGGTTACAGACTTTCTCATGGTTATCTGAGTGATATGCATCGACCGATAAAGAGTAACACATCATATACCTGTACATATAATCTGTATTGCGTGAGCAAGAAAATTCACAGCAAGCATACAACCCGGAATTCTTAGCGCGATGGGGAGCACGCATTCATCCATCCATCCATCCATCCATCCATCCATCCATCCATCCATCCAACTATCAAATACATGTTTTGAACAAGGGCCATGTTTTAAACATGTTTGTTTTTAGTTGATTTTTGTTTCAAATGCAACCCTAGGATGGCGTCACATACCATTGTGACGTAGTGAGCCCATATGAAATTACAATACTAGATTCGGGCTGATAACTGGTCGTACCAAACAACTTCTCCAACCTGCTAGTCGTATGTAGCATACCCCTTTGTTAAATTATGGTCTCCTTGGTCACCTACTTCTGGTATCAATTGATTTGATCATTTTTCCTTATTAATCGCAACTGACTCTGGGCTTGAGCTTCATGATTTGTGACATCTCTCAGCTTCGCCTATTTCCCTGTAACAAAACTTCAACCAATAGATACATTATCAGAGGTTGTCAGTTTTTGGGCGTAGCTTTTCGGAAAGGGGAATTCGATGAGAAACCCCCCTCCTTTCAAAGATATAAAAAGTATTGTAAATCAACGATGGTGGTGCGCCCTTTTTGGGTATGATCTTCCACCGACATAATGTTCTGGAGGAAGAGCGTGCCTCTACGATTGCGCTAGGCACGATTTTTTAAAAAAAAATAATAGGTGAATTTGGCCAAAAAGATTGTTACTAGCAATGGGGCGAAAACCTAACTTCTGGGGGCTGCGTCCACTAGGCCTTCCATGTCACGACTACTCGAAAGCCCAACTTCATTGTCATCTAGGCACACCGTGTATGTCTTATGATGCGAAGCGCGAAGAATTTTCCTAATTCATGACTGAATTTTGTCAATAATATTAGTAATTGCATACCATACAATTACTTGCGTGTTCAGATTTATCGGTAGGGCTGAGGGAGGTGGTGTCTTCGGAAGTTTAGAGCACGTTAATGATATACAATGATTAATTATGCATATAAGGGACGGGCGTTGGTAATAATTAATCTGTTGCATGTTCTTATTTTGTGACCTCCCAGCTGCTATATGTTCGAATGATATTGGAATCGGACAAATGTACCAGACTAAACAACAAATGAACCTCTTTCGTGGGACACTGGATTCCAAGTTGACATTTCATTACGGGCCGCGGCATTTTCTCGGATTGCCAAGACAGGACTATTCGTTGCTGACTATTTATGTATGTATATGAACAACTGAAAAATGAACAATTGGGGTGACTGCTGGAGGGGAGGTCGACTGCGAAGCTTTTGAAGTCACGCAATTATCCATCTTGGGCTATATGTTCGTACCACACGGCTAACGGCATGACTATTCAGGAATTTCTGGAGAGTGAGCGTGGGCAAGCCACTTTTAGTTAGCCTACTTACTAAGCTGAAGCATGCAGTTATTTCGTGATCTCCAGAGAAGTTGTCGCTAATCAAAAGATCGCTCACACGTACCATAATCAATTAAAATAGAACTTACGTCCTTGGTAAGATGTACAGGATTCCTATTCGCGGGGTGCAATATTTACTGCCTAGGTCGCAAGGACAGGGCCATCCATCCCGCGCGATCTTTGGCCATGCTTCTAGCGCCGGCGATCTTTCTGGGATCGCACTTGGTGTTTTCTAAAAACTTATCTGCCTTGGTCTGTCTTTTTGGTGCCGAAAAGTTTATGCCTAATAGCAAATAGTTCTGCAACCTCTGACAGCCCACACGAATACAGGTAGATTGAATTCTGTACGTCATGCGTATTTTTATTCGGCCTATTTTTTGTTTTGATTTATAGAGAAGCGGGTACTCTTAAACTATATCTCGCACGAAGCATAAACTAAATTTTCATGTTGATTACATCTGCTCAAAAATACTACCTTATATTAATTTACCAAGAATTTTGAAAAATTTCGAGGGGGCATCGTCATTTTGGCCCGCTTCTGGCTACGCCACTGTGTCAGTTACAAAATACCTCTTCTTTTACTTCTGAACCAAGAATAATTTGCCTTAATACTCTATTTCCTGAAATGTTCATGATTTTTGACTTGCTTATTCTTGACAGTTTTCTTTTTTTTTGTTTTCGTTTTTTTTTTGTCAAAACAAGGCCTACAATACATACTTTACTTATACTTGAAAATCACTACTTCTACTACTTAAGCAGAATTTTAAAACGTCACTTATAATTCTACTTGAGAACTACCGTCTATGATGGCCCCCTCTGGAGCTAATTCATAATTTTAATTTGATTTTCTGGGTGTATGTCTGTTTACAGAAACTGCTAGGATCGGTCTAACCCAGTGGTTCTCAACCGGCGTGCCGCGGCACACTAGTGTGCCATTTACGTCTTGCAAGTGTGCCGCGAGCGATTTACTCGAAATTTTCGAAATTATGCGCTAAATAATTCTATTCTATAGCAAACGATCAGTAATCAAAAAGGGCTCGATGTGAAGTTTGTACAGTAAATGGTACATCTGACGAATCAAAATTGCTGTCATATGCCCGCAATCAATATCCCCCATGAATTCGCCTTACCCGACATATAGCCTGCCATGAAGGTTGAATTCAGTTTTACACATTGCGTTGATTGAACGCAGAGAAGAGCAGACATAGCGGAGCCTGCATGACAACGCAGTTTTCAACTCCTCATCGTCTTCCTTATCACCACCGAGAAATAAATTCCTTTAGAAGAGATTTTCACGTTTACAAATTCGAATTACAAACAATAGACATCCACATTGCGATTGTTAGGCAGAGTGTCGGCATTACCGTTAAAAGGTAGGCTCGGAGCGTAACGTTATGTTACCGGCGACGAATTTCAGATGTAAAGTTGATCTGATTACATCATTTAACAAATTTCCCGTAGACGTATTTGTGACATGTCCGCAGATATAGAAGATACCGTAGTTTCTTCTTTGAAGCTGAGCAAATCCTAGTTGAGTGTGTTATGTTCTTGATCTTGTTTGAACAATAACTCATACGACGAGGTTGCAATAAGAAATCAGTATATTATGAGCAGAATAACTTTAAGGCAGCGACACGATCCAGAGTGCAGTTAAATGAAAGACAACGAGACAACAGAACACAGGGTATAAATACAAGCACGACACACGAGGAAATAACGATTGGCTGTAATTACTAATCCTGTAGAACAGGGGTTCTCAACCTTTTAGACACGCCCCCCTTTTTGATACTGAAAAATCTCGCGCCCCCCTTATCGTTATATCAAAAAATCCCACCGGGATGATAGCAGTCCCAACAACTCGTTTGATGGCATTGAAGGTTATGACTGTTGATTACAGAATTCAAAAATATGAAATTCGGTCTATATATAGAGAAACATGCGCGAGTTGGAGGTGAATCGCGCAGAGCGCGAAAATTTCTTCAGTTGACCGCTTCTTCGCGCCCCCCTTTAGATGCTTTCACGCCCCCCAAGGGGGGCGCGCCCCCCAGGTTGAGAACCACTGCTGTAGAAAGAAAGAGTTGTACGACACTAAAACGTGTACGACACTAAAACGTAAATGCACGAACATAACAGTCCTCCCCTATAAGTTGAGAGGGTTGCCCACATTTACTTAGGTCTGTAGAAATCGGTTGGCTTTCTGTTCCTAAGAGGATAACGTCTACCCGACGTACGGGCAGGACTAGCTGCAGAGCCTTGTGCCCTGTTCCTAACCAATGGTTGCTCAGCTTGCGACCGCGGAGGCTGAGCAACTTCCTGTGTGGCTGTATTATTATGGCCAGCTGAAATTAATCGTGGTTGGAGTTGGTTTTTGTGCCTCCTCCAATACCCATGATCCGTTTTTACGATGTACACAACACGCCCCAGTATTTCCGTCACCACGCCAGCAACCCACTTTGGTCCGCTTCGGTAACTGCGAGCGTAAACCGAGGAACCAATCTCAAACTGAGTGACTGATTGTCCAGGCGTAACGGGTTTCGATTTGTCGAAGGGCGAGCACAAACTTAACAAATTGCGCAGCTGCCGACCATGTAAAATCTCAGCAGGCGTTTTCCAGTCTATGCCCGGGTGCGGTGCACATCGGTAAGTAGCGAGAAGTGTTCGGAGCGCGAAGTTGAGATCTTTTCCCCCGTCGCAATTTTTTATTAATCCAGCTTTCAAAGTCTGGACGAAACGCTCCGCTTCCCCGTTCGAGGCAGGGTGAAAAGACGGTGATACGATATGGCTGATTGCCAAATTAGAGCAAAACGTATCGAATTCATTCGATGTGAATTGCGGCCCGCCATCCGTGACAATTGTTATGGGCAAGCCTTCGATAGAGAAGACTTCCCTCAAAGCGTTGACCACACACAAGGTTGTGGTAGAACCGACATTCATTACTTTACCGAAAGGATATTTCGAATGCGCATCGACGGTGACAAGAAACATTTTATTGTTTATTGGACCTGCGAAATCCAAGTGAATTCGTTCAAAGCTTTCAGAAGTTTTAGGCCATTCGCGATACTGACGATCAGGCGCTTTCATTACCTTACGGCAAGCGTCGCAACTCTTAACGAGATTTTCAATGTCGCGGTTAATGGAAGGCCATGCGATGTAACGTCGAGTCATCTGCTTCATTTTCGCGATACCCCAATGTCCTTCGTGCAACAATGATAAGACTCGCGAGCGAAGTGACTGCGGAATTACTACGCGCTGAAAACCATCAATATTGAGCATGACTATGTCTTCGTGCAGAGAAAGCGAATGTTTGCGAGTCGAAAACCAAGAAAAATCATCAATGTGCGTCTTTGGAATCCAATTACCATGAGTGACCGATAATTTTACTATTTTCATGGTTTTGTCCTTCAGCGTCGCGTCGCGAATTTCATTGCGAGTTAACGGCAAGCCATCGAATGCCATATTAATAGCGTGAACGATCTCCGCGTTATCACGAATTTCCAGTTCGTCAAACTCAGGGTCTGGACCCTTTGGTAGGCGAGATAAACCGTCGTCGTTTCCGTGCTGATTAGCCGGTTTATAGCGAATATCGTATTGGTAAGCCATGAGCGTTAGTGCCCATCGCTGTAAGCGTTGCGCTGTAATCACGGGAATTTTCTTGTCCGGCGAGAAAATAGCTAAAAGCGGTTTGTGGTCCGTCACGAGCGTAAATTTTCGACCATACAAGAATTGACGAAATTCAATGACTCCGTAAAGGATTGACAGAGCTTCCTTCTCTATTTGAGAGTAGGATTTTTGCGAATCGGAAAGCGTTTTCGATGCGTGCGCGATCGGTCTCTCTTCGCCATTGTGCTCGATTGAGAGGACAGCGCCGATTCCGAATTGAGATGCATCCGTTGACAAAATGAGCTGTTTGTTTACATCATAATGAGCTAACTGCGTAGCGTCGATTACGTCGTTTTTTAGAATGCGAAAAGCTGCGTCACAGTCCGTAATCCAAATGAATTACGCGTCTTTTTGCAGAAGGCGATACAAGGCAGCGGCTTTATTCGTAAAATTAGGAATAAAAGCGCGATAATAATTGACTTTGCCCAGGAATGCCTGTAGCTGGCGAACATCCTGAGGTTTAGGCAACTGTTTGATTGCTTCAACGGATTTGTTAGACGGGCGTTTGCCGTCCATGTCGATTATGACCAAGGTACTCGATAGTACTTTTGAAAAATTCACATTTCGCGAAGTTGACGGTGAAACCGTACTCGGTGAGGCGCTCAAAGAGTAGCGATAAGTTGCGAAAATGATCGCGTTCATCAATGCCAGTAACGATTATGTCATCGATAAAACTAGCAACACCGGGTAAGCCGGCGATCATGGCATCAGTACAGCGTTGAAAATTTGTGGGACTATGCGACTCCGAAACACATGCGTCGATAACGGAATAGACCGAATTGCGTTTTGATGACACACAAATTCTTCGCATCATCATCTAATTCTAGCTGAAAATTAGCATCGGCAAGATCAATTTTCGAGAAAATACAACCACCCAGTAACTTGTGAAGAATTTCATCTAAGGAGGGCAGGGGATGTTGATCTATCTGAATTTGTTGATTCAATGCTTTGAAGTCACCACAAATGCGTACTGATCCATTTGATTTAGTGACGGCAACAATTGGTGCTGCCCAATCACTGTAATTGATTGGTTCGAGAATACCTTGATTGACTAATCTATTCAATTCGGTTTGAACAGCGATTTGCCTTGCGAAAGGCAACGGGCGTGGCTTGTTAAATACGGGCTTGGCATTAGGTTTCAATTGAATAGTCACCTTTGTCTTGGTGCATCGTCCTAATACATTAGAGAAAACGGAGGGAAATTTGGACTGAAAAGATACCAATTTGTCGTTCGAATCACAAATGTCAATAGTATTACATGATTGCGATTTGACCATCTGAGAGGAAATTGCATCCAAAGCAGATGTTCCCTTAGTGGTCATTGAGAAAGCATCGCTCCAATCGAGACCAAAAATGTTTTGCCCACGGTGTTCGTCGAGAACCACCAATTTTAAGCCAACTCGAACTTCGCAACCCACCTGCACGGTTACAGTGCTAATACCTTTCACTTTCAGTGGCTTGTCGCCGTACGCTACGAAAGAGCAATGGTATGCAGAGAGTTTCGGAGAGCCCAAAGTTTTGTACCCAGTCAATCCCACCATGGCGGAGGGTGCACCAGTGTCCCATTGTGTCGGCAACGGAATGCCGTTAATGCTGGAGTTGATCCAGAGCTGGTTTCCTACGCGTCGATATATAGTTGATCGATGTCGAAGGAGAGGAGCGGCACTGAACAGAAATTGACGGATGTGACCTGTTGCGTGATACTAGGTTTGGTAGACATGCACACAGGTTTGATATGACCTTTACGACCACATTTCTGACATACTGCATGTCGATATTGACAGTCTTTTCTCTGGTGATCGATGAAACAGCGGCTGCAGGATTTCAGTCTTTCCGGGAAGTTGTCTTGGATGAATTTGGAAGGTTTTTTCCCCTTCTGATAGCTTCCAGTCATTTTGTTGACGATGGAAGTATCTTTACCGTTACTCTCACCCTGGATAACCCTATCGGTTTCCAGCGTTCTCACGTATGTTGCAGCTACTTTGAGAACGTCGTCAAGGGATGGATTGGTTTGTGTTAGACAATGCCGTCTCACATCCGCGTGCGGCGTTTCTTTAATGATGAGATCGCGCATTAGCTCATCAACGTAGCTCTGATCACAGCCATCTCTTGAGCATATGAAGTTGCAATCCTTGGAGATTCCGCGTAGAGTATCGATCCGATCGGCGTACGATTGTCCCGGTTGCATTTTACAATTGTAAAATTCGTACCTGGCTGCTTGTACATGAATTGAGTCCTTGAAGTGTGTAGACAACTTCTCAGTCAACGCGTCGAAAGTTTGCGCACTGACATCAGCAGCCCCAAACAAATTACGTAGAAGCGAGTACGTTTCAGGTCCGACCCATGAGAGTAGACACGCTCTTTTCTTCTCCATATTGGAAATGCCGTAAATTGCTAGGTGATGGTTGAATCGCTGAAGATATTGGTCCCATTTCTCCTTTGATTTTACAAATGAATCAAACTTGGGAGCGGTAGCTTCGGATGTTGACGCACCGGGACTCGACCTCTGCGTTAACTTCGATATAACTTCCTCATGTTGTAACTTTTGCTGCGCCAAATCTTCTTTGTGCTGAGCATTTTGATTTGCCATTGTTTCATGTAAGCTCGCCATCATTGCCTGCTGCTTCTCGGGCAGCTTCAATACACCTGAATCCATGCTTTATCTTCGTCGCAGAAAAAACTTTGAATCCGACTTCTGGCACCAATTGTTATGTTCTTGATCTTGTTTGAACAATAACTCATACGACGAGGTTGCAATAAGAAATCAGTATATTATGAGCAGAATAACTTTAAGGCAGCGACACGATCCAGAGTGCAGTTAAATGAAAGACAACGAGACAACAGAACACAGGGTATAAATACAAGCACGACACACGAGGAAATAATGATTGGCTGTAATTACTAATCCTATAGAAAGAAAGAGTTGTAGGACACTAAAACGTAAATGCACGAACATAACAGAGTGCTCCGAAAAGGTAGAAGTACTTCGTCAGAGATCCCGTCTGTATGATTGTGGGTGCTGTATTCTCGCAGTTCTCAGGTGCCGTAAGCCAAAAAAGTTGAGAACCAAGTGTGCCGCGAGCTATTTTTCATTTTCAAAGGGTGCCGCGAGGTCAAAAAGGTTGAGAACCACTGGCTTAGGGGTTCGCCAGATTAGTAAAGATAAAGAATCAGCGGGTTAGGTGATTCCACGAAGGGTATTCCTTCACTTTATAGAATTACAAAGTGAATAGAAAGTGATCGAACTTGCTGTGACCGTGCCATAACCTGAAGGTAGCTGTCCAGTGTCCAGTGTGCAGTTCTACAACAAAACCATGTCGCAGATAAGGAATGCTTCGTCATTCCACCTACGCCATTCATAGATTCGGAGCGATACTATTGTGAAGTGTCTAAGGACTTATATTAGGGCCACTATAGATATCAGTGTTTGTTTTCATTATGGGTCCACAGTCCACACTCAACTCACACATATGATCTGTGATGACACGCCCGCCTTTACCATCATTACTTGTTATTAGCCGGTAGTTGTTGCGTTTCGGAAAATTTGAGGTTCCGGCCTAAGGCTTGCAAATTAGCATAAGTTCATTCGTATTAACAAGAGCGAAGGTTAAACAAGAAAATACACAATACAGTACAAATGGCCTGTAAAATTGAAAATAAAAGTGAATCAGGTGTGATATTTTTGAATTGATACGGTCGCGTGTAGCGGTCTTGAATCGAAATCTTGAGCATATCATGGTTCTAATTTTGCATGACAGAATGAATGAATAAATGAATGAAAATCGTAGGTGGATGACTCTAAGTATTGCGTGTATTATTGTTGTTTGGTATTGTAATGGAATTGTCCCTGGCCAATTGGACATGATTCCCTTCTCGGACAATAGTAATTATTGCCTCACCGACAAGCTATATCCGGATTACATATTCCTGGACAATACATTTTCAAATCCAATGCAATAAAAGTCTCGTGCGCATATGATGGACGTGATTCTTGAGGCATGTGAATCATCTTCTTCTGAAAATGATTCTCCTTTAAAATATGATGGAAAACATTCGCGTGCGAAAGTTCTGAGTAAGGCGATTTCCGCTCCTCGTAAACTTGTATAGTTGTTAAATTAATATTTTTCCGAGGGCCGGTGCATGGCCACAACATTTAAAACACCATAGCGTTCGTGGAAGTTAGTTGTCAAACAAACTGTCTGCATTTATCCAAAAAGCTGTCTAGATGATAGCAAATTACGTACATTAAGGTGATAAACTAGCGGACAGTTATACTCAGCGGATAAACTCTTGTTTGCGAAATGAAGATCTCGTATTTTCTGATAGCTGCTCTCCTTCATATTCATGAAGGTATGTATTGATCTCACTTCTCGCGCAGTCGATTTGAAGGCGCTCTAAACCTAAATAGTAAGCAATTAACACATGTTGAGACACATATAGCACTGACATGTCATCGAGAATTAATAGTCCTCCCGATGCAATATTAATTTGTTTCTAGTTAGGTTTATAAACTGCTTATGCGTTCCTTGAATTGAAGCAATGGAGCCATCATCTTCATTCAACAATCAGATTTTAACGATTCGCAGTCGGCATGAAAGTATCCGAGTGGGGCCTACGATGAGTCGAGTTATCGTAGGCCCCGAGCCAAGTTTATGTGAATTGGAGGAGTCGAAAACACATCAATAACGACGCTTCATAGATATACTGTAACCTAAAATAAGAAAATTTAATCTTAATCTAGCAATGTCGAAATATGCGTGATAGTATGGTACATGACTGACTTTTGACCATACTAGAGTGCAGTGGTTCTCAACCTTATTGTCTTCGCGGACCCCTTTTCGACTGCCAAGGACCCCCGCGGACCCCGTCATCTGTGTTTTGCGAATATCAACTGTAGGCTATGTGACAAACATCACGCTATTTATTTGGAAATTAAATATAGACCAGGGGTCGCCAGCTTTGGCGTTGTGCTTAATTGGAACTTCTAGGTGTGAATGCCACTTCAAAGGCAGTTCATTTTTCGGCGTAGAACAGGAAGAAAATGTGTATTTGAAAACTGCATTCTCATACAAGCGTCGCCATGTATTACGCTATTCTCTTTGATCAATTAAAGTATTGTGCAATCCAATTTTGAGGTGCACGATGCCGGGTATGATCAAATTCGCGAGTGATGTTAGTCGCCAGCGCGACGCTACTTTTAAAAAGAGGAATAATAGACCCTAACCCTGGATATCCCACTGTCTTGACCTCTCAAAGACATGTTTAGGCTGCCACAAGAATAGGTATTCTGGCCGTTAGGAAAATGTACCACTAAGTTGCTGCAATATTGATAAATTTATTACAAAATTAAAAATTTCTTAAAGAGCAATATCTTAAACCAAAAGAGCCATATATCATGTCTCGCGAGTCATAGGTTCCCGAGAACTTTGTTATAGTGCAGCGATATTTGTACCACTTAAACTTGGTGCTTTTGTATGTAAGGCTTTCGCCATCAACAATAAACGGTTGCCCTGTAGGGATCCATAGTGCCGATTGATTGATGCATATACTACCACGCCATCGCCAATACTCCGCCACAAATACTTCCGGAAAATTATGAATTTCGAGAAGACGTATACCAGCAGATTTATGTAATAACATTTCCGGATTGATTCTCCATCTAGCTTTTCGACTGACTCCCATCATTAGCAAATCTCAGTTAACGCAGAGAGTTGTGTGCGAAATCTAAACAAGCAGTGAAGCATGAGTGGTGTCACTTCGCTTGCGTCTAGCCGTCTACTGTCCGCACCAGGGGCCACCGACACGCGGCCCGCCAGGTCATATTTTGCGGCCCGCGACCTGATTTGAGATTTCGGAAGAACACTTGGTGACGCATTTTGAAAAGCTGAAATTGAATTCGTAGTCTAAAAATATTGTTGTTGTTGTTCAAAATAAGCTATCCTCGTGTCTCTAAGATAATTATTCCACACTAGCTGGGTGGGCTTCGGCGATGGTAATAGCATTCGATGGGGGAAGGATTAGTTGACATGAATGGGCGCAGTTTCTTGACGTGCAATGGCCTAGACACTCTACCTAGCCAGAAATGATCCACTGTCCCCTTCTCGGACAATAGCAATTATTGCGTCAGCGACAAGCTATATCCGGATTACATATTAGAGGATTCGAGTTTCAGCCAATGCAATAAAAGGCTCGTGTGCATCATGGACGTGATTATTGAGGCATGTGAATCATTTTTTCTGAAAAGGATTACCCTAAAATATGATGAAAAACATTCCCGTGCGAAAGTTGTGAGTAAGGCGATAACCGCTGCTTGTAAACTTGTAAAGTTGTTAAATTCATATTTTTCGGAGGGCCTGTGCAGTGTGCATGGACACAACATTAAAAACATCCCATAGCGTTCGTGGAAGATAGGTGTCAAACAAACTGTCTGCATTTCTCCACAAAGCTATACCTGGATGATAACAAATTACATATATTAAGGTGATAAACTAGCCGACGGTTATACTCAGCAGATATTATCTTCTGTGTCAAATGAAGAGCTCGTATTTTCTGATAGCTGCTCTTCTTCATATCCATGAAGGTATGCATTGAGCTCAATTGTCGCGCAGTCGATTTGAAGGCACTGTTAACCTCAATAGTGAGCAATTAACACATGCTGAGATACATAGCACTGACATGTCATCGAGAATTGATAGTCTTCCAGATGCCATATCTATTCGCTTCCAGTTATGTTTATGCATTCCTTCAATCTCCAATCACACTTTAATCATTCGCAGTCAGCATGAAAGCATCCAAGCGGGCCTACGATAAGTCAAGTAATCGTGGGCCCCGAGCCAAGTTTATGTGAATTGTAGGAGTCGAAAACACATCATTAACGACGCTTTGCAGATATACTGTAACCTAAAATTAGAAAATTTAATCTTAATCTACCAATGTCGAAATATGCGTGATAGTATGGTACAAGACTGACTTTTAACCATACTCTAGTGGTCATTAAATCACACCTGAATCTCAAAACCGAATTCCTTCGCCTGATATTACGGCATTGACATCTTTGAACTGAGAATTGCTGGTCCCCTGCTCACATACAGTTTTTAGTGGTATTGCACTCCACGTGATTTTGTAAGCCTACAGAATCGCAGGCTAATCCTATACAGACACCGCTGCCTGGTGAGATATTCAAGATGATCATCATTATAGCGTATCGACTAACCATTTCAGGACGCTGCGACTCACCCGCATTAGTCCGCGAAATGACTCTTACGGAAGCCTTCAAGCAGGACCTGGTATTTAACCACAATCTCAAAAGATCGGTCGTGTCTCCGCCATCCAGCAACATGATCATGCTGCATTGGGATAAAGAATTAGCGAGCGAAGCCAGCAAATTTGTTAAGTAAAAAACAAGCTTCAATTTACGCTCATGTATGCATATCCGAACCTCAGCATTTCCTTATGAGGAATCCTCGCTATTTCGGAGATTCGTGCTCCAAAACAAATCTGGGTGTGTTTGGCACTGTGAAATTTTTTAAATGGCCAGCTCTGGCAATCCTTGTATCTTTGATAAATTGTCTTTGAATTAGGTCACTGTAAAGGGAAAGAAAGGAACTTGACAGCAACACCAATATACATATATCGGTGACCAAGACGGGGTTTGCAAACTTTTGAGCTCGCGGGCTGCATTTCACATCTGAATTCATTCGCGGGCCGCACTATATAAAATGGGATTATAAACCAAAACGCAATATTAGTATTTGATTATAAGTGAGGACATGAAGATGATATATGTGCTTAAAACAAACAGACATGATGATATCGTACACCCGTCAGAAAGATAGTGGCGAGATTCCATAGGCTGGTTGACCTCAATAACCAATTTGTGAAAACTATAGAGATGAAAGTCTGTTGTCCCGATTCTTAGAACAGGATTGAAATTTAAATCTGTGAGCAGAAATCTGTTCATAGATTTACTAATTTCACTTTTGGTTCAGTTCCAAGACACACAATGCTCACAGAATCATAACCATAATAGCTTCAAACATGCTTCTACTATGTGTAGATAAATATAAATGACCCAATTGTACGCATAAAGAGATCGAATCTACCCAAGACACGCACTAATCGGTTTTTATTAGCAAATCACTGAAATAATTAAAACTGGAGTACATGACCAATCTGAAATACCATTCGTGATCCGAATTATGTCAATCTCGTTTAGGATTTCTATGATGTTTAGCAGTTGAGACCTTTCAAACGGTGTGGTCCTTGAGATCGGGCTGTCGCGCCAGAAATTAAACATAAAAATAAAATAGGAGGTATTTACCTTAGAACAGTGCTTCTCAAACTTTTTAGGACACCCCTCCCCCCTTAAGATGGCGAAATGATTTCGCGCCCCCTTATCTTCATATCACAAAAACGCAACCAGGTTGCAAGCAACCTAACGGAGTTTGATGGCATGGAAGATTACTACTATAGATGAGAGATTTTCAAATGTGAAATTCAGACTATACATACATAGCAACAATTATGAAATGGTTGGTAAAATGCGCAGAGTGCGTAAGAAAATTTCAGTTGAGCCCAGCTTCGCGCCCCACTTCTGATGCTTTCACGCACCCCAGTTTGAGAACCACTGTCTTAGAATGATCATGGTTAAATATACTAAGAAACAGTTTGATCAAGTCCTTGCATTATTTCGATTTTTAGTACGCATTTTATTAATATTTAAAAGAAAGTTTCTTTAAACTCTCGCGAGCCGCACAGAACGGTGTTGCGGGCCGCATGCGGCCCGCGGGCCGTAGTTTTCCCACCCCTGTACTAAGATATAGTCAAAAACGTAATTGATTCTTTTGTATTTCTCTTTTAAAATATCACATTATTCCTGTTGTGCATGACATAATGACTCGACTCCAACAGCGGTAGTTTCGCTTGGAACTGACTGGAGAGAGATCTTGAGATAGAAACCGATGAAACAACGAATGATATTTAGACCCCGCGTTGCCAAATTGGTCCTGGCTTTAGAGTCTAGACCCTGGATCAGTGTTTCGTAACCTTTTGAGCCCTAGTACCCCCTCTTTATTTGCAACACATCTTCTGATGTTACCTATATTAAAATCAAAAAAAAAACATTGACATGAAATCGTGCGTAGCGTGAAAATAATGTTTGATTTGAATAAATTAGCTTGGAAAATATTCCACTCTCTGTTGGCTTGCTAAGTAATTTGTGGCGCCAGTTCAGTGGTATTCGGATGTCGGAGCCGCATTTCAAACGTCACAGTGCGTATGGAGCCGCATGAAAAAACTCGAGTATGCTACAGAAAATTTAAAGGTAGCTAGCCTACCTATGGATCTCACCATCCTTTTAATTTAGAAGCATGCACACAGACTTCTATAGATACTATATAAGTTATTTTAGCATTGGTAAACGCGGATTGGCGAGTGCTATACATTGAAATTAACCGAAAATGCATACCATCCATACAATATACTATTATATCTTTATATGAAAGCTCTTCACTTCATACATTCCAGCACTTAAGCCCCAAGTTTGCGGGGGATTATATACTAAGTATGATATTGGACTTATTGCAATTTATATATACTTGATTATGAACCTTTATTTTTATGTTAGTACAATTTTGGCGAAATATACGCTTCGCAGAGACAATGAATAGAGGTCTAAGGCCAGCAGAATTCAAGATATATCCAAGAATTTTCTCTCGCGGTTTTCAGAAGCGGCCTTGGGCGGCTTTAGACAACACCAATATCCAGGATTGTAACCAAGTAAAAAGGTTCCGATGCACTAGTCAATTTCAATTTATAGTTTTGACTCGCGTCAAGTCGAGTCATTTACAATTGAGCACCGAGTCAAGTCCGAGTCCAAGTCTGCTAGTGGAGGGTCGAGTCCGAGTTATAGTATTTTGACTCGAGTCCATGTTCAGTTTTCAGTCCAATCCGGTTCAACCAATTTTTCCACTTTGCTCGGTTGGTATAGAATGGCTCGCATTCATAATATAGTACTTTTCCTTAGTTTTAACAGTTTCTGGCCCTATACTCCTAGTATTAGGACTGATAGACGAAATACCAATGATGTGGTAACTTTAGTATTCTTCTAAGTTACAATGAAATGTCTATCTTGTCCGAGTCATGTCTTGGTTCGAGTCATGCCCGATGACTCGAGTACAAGTCGAGTCATCAAACTCTAGCCCTTACAACCCTGCTAATATCCCTCATTTTTGCATTCATACAGAAATTGACTATAACTATTCATAGAAACAAACAACAACTGTCGTCTACTATACTGTTGTGGCATATTTAGAGTCAATCAGGGCCGCAAGAAGGTCGCCTTGAAGCCGCGGTTGGGAATCTAGTAGGGATGGTGTGAACCTCTGAAAGGTTCAGGTTCGTGTGAACGCGAACCTTTTTGAAAGGTTCTGTGTGAACGCGAACGTGAACCTCGTGACGTCACGTGACGTCATATTGCTGATTCCAGCCCTATATTTCAGTGAAGTGATAGCTTATATTATTGACCACATAATGCCACAATGCTGAAGTACATATTGATATTTTAAACGAATCCAAATGTATGAACTGGGGCAATCAAATGATATAATAGTCCCATGGAATCACTTTCTTTCGTCGCTTTGCCAAATATTTCGACGAGGACTTGCGATGAAATATACGCCTCAACGGTCTAGGCCAGACCGTACAATGTATTCGGCGTCTGAGTATTGCTATTGCTTGATATTGCTTGATATTGAGCGGGCTGTAAAACGGGTTTCTGTACTTGCTACCGCTATTACCCCATTAAAAATTTATGCAGCAGTAGCCAACACCCCAATCGCACGGATTTTTTTTATGATACAATAAACATATGAAATCAAGATTGACCCTATACTTCAGCTAGATTTTCACATTCGACAACGACATCAATTTCATTGATTGATTGAATAAGCATCATTCGCCAATTAGGCTACCTATACATACTGCGTGTACTGTATTTCGTCCTTGAAGTATGTGTGGTTGCGGGACAAACTCACAGCAGAGAGTCACTAAATACTCACAAACGGAGCAAACTTCTGTAACAAAACAAGTAAAATATTTGAGATTGGCGGGTGCATGCCCGTTTGGTGATGTTCATTATTATGCTGCCAGCGTCATGCATATAATGGTGCCAAGTTGAAATGCAAAGGATTTCAACCACAGATGTTATAATGACGTGAAAAATGGTAATCTATGAAAAAGGTTCGCAGTCCCGAACCTACCAAGGTTCGTATGTGAACGTGAACCTCTAAATTTCTGAGGTTCACACACAGAACGCGAACGTGAACCTCACGTTCACACCATCCCTGGAATCTAGTATCTAGCTCTGATTCCACAATGCATTTCGTACCCCCTGAAATTGGTTCTTCGTACTCCCAAGTAGTAAAATCATGATATAACACTTCGCTCCGGTAGCATCGTCACTCCAATGACATCTTTCGAATTACACCAATTGGGCGCTGATTATAGGACTATATAATTTTTCATGCTCAATTTCATGTGGAGCCAGTCAAATTCAGCACCCCTCCTACCGTGTCATCTTGATCTTTGCCGTAAGTTGCATACCGAGTATATATTTTACGTTTAGAAATTGTTCGTTCAAGCATTCCACTCCCCCTTTGCTATCGGCCTCGAACGGACAACTTGGAGAAAACCTGTATACGGGGGACGAATTCCGATTTTCGGATATTCCGTTCAGCGTCGTGAACGCGTGGTACAATGAGGTACTCGCAAAGTCGGTCAAAACAGTCATTGTTGTTGCTACAGTAGATGCAAGCGGAATGCTGTACATTTCCCGTCAACTATAAAAAGAAGCAACGGCTCTTGACACATTAAACTCCACCAAACAAGTTGTCTAGGAAGGTGTCACTACCTTGGTAAGAGGTGTCATGTACTTTTACTAAACAATTGCTGGTTGTAACTGTCTGGCATCGAGGCGAAATTTCAAGATGCATCCCCGCGGTGATCTTAGAATGACTAATAATGCAGTACATAAGCGGAATTGAGAAGTTGTACTGTATACGATGCAAATATAGCTAATTTCTCCGCTATCTATAGTCAGGGGTCTTCAACCGTTTTTAGTCCATGGCGCCTTTGAAAATTCTGAAAAATAAATGGCCACCAATTTTCTTCAATCTTTAAATTTCTCATCTGTTACTCATTAGTCAAATCTTCTGAACCTGAAAACATTGGGGCCAGCACACTTCTTTCTCGTGTAGATTTGTAAAGTCAAACTTGAGATAATATTCATCATACTTAGGCGGAGATAATAAAGTTGTTAGCTGATCCGGAAGAATGCTAATCGTGTGATTAAATACTGCTAATCGCGACGCATAAACTTGGAAAAGGTTAAGCGCGATGGTTATAGTCGAGGTGTCCCGCGTTTTCAATCAAGTGATGTTATTTGCTGCATCATAATGCGAAAACGCGTTATACATAATTCTACCTATTACAGTGGCAGTATCGTTATCAGCAGGCTGCCGATGACGATACTGTCACTGTAATAGGTAGAATCATGATCATCGCGAAATGAAAGTCGTGTCCAATCCGTACGGTACAGCTAAGAAACGGATTATGGAATATTAATATCTCTCTGCAATGACGGATACATAATTCGTTGATTGCTTAGTGAAGCCATTGCCTAAGACACAGTCGGCACGGTCATTATCGGAAATATTTGTGTGTAGCAATGGTACGCAGTGTACGCAGTTTACTATTTTAGTTGCAGTTTGTTTCGGAATGTTAAATCACGAGATTAACACTAACTTTATGCGCTGCGATCAACCAGTTTCCTTAATCCTGGGTTGGTAAATCCTGACAAACGCGATAATCGACTTTATTGCTCATCCAAGTTTATTATCTCCGCCCTTAGTAGGTGTAGCCTATGCGCAATTTTTTACTTTCCAAGTTTTCAATAGTAGTAAATATAAAAGTAAAACAAAAAAGTAAACCCAATATCAGGAAATAGCTTATTGCTGTACTAGTACCTTCTATAATTTTAATCTATTTATTTTGTTTTATTGAGACATTAGAGATGATAAATTATTTCCTGCCCTCCCTGACAAAGGCCCACAGGTTGGGAATCCCTGATGTACGATCAAGTACTACGTTATTCGTCGCGATTATTTGGCTACTATAGGCCCCGATTGGGATATATCCTAAATAAATTTCAAAGCCGCTTCCTGATTTAATCAAATCTCCTATGCAAATCGACAGTAGGCTTGAATAGTTTGCTTCCATGTACGCAATAACGCATTCGTAAAACCTCAACATACTTCATGAGTCATGACATAGCCTATAACGCACTGTCCAGAGTGTCCACTAATAATTTCGTGAATGATACAACTTGCTGACAACTGGAAATGATTCAAATATGTAGAAATCCTTTTGCTCAATCGTTACAAAGAGATACACATTCGAAGCACTTTAATTCCACTGCTCACTTGATGCTCAGGTCAATTTCTACGACATCAACAAGAATCCCACATGCCTACCTGGAAAGGAATGTGGACACTACACTCAGTTGGTTTGGGCCGAGACGACACATATTGGATGCGCAATTTCTGTTTGCAAGTGAGATCTTACTATGCGTATACACTATACATAAGTGGCGATTTGCATGAAACGTACTTACCTTTCAGCCAAATTCAAGATGCAAAGGGACGGACTCTGGTGGCCTGCATGTACGGACCCGCGGGAAACCAAGTGTGAGTAACCATAAATCATACTTGCTGGTATTCTCATTCCTTTATTACGCACAATAGCCTATATATTGCGTTGCAATGAGTAGATATAGGCGGATGTCGAAACGGCTATTGAAATCAATCAAACATATCCGCTTTGACATACTCTATTTGTATTTTTTACTAAAGTGCCTATGTTTGTAGAATACATTCATTTCTACTGAACAGTTTCGAAGCAAAACTACATGAATATATAACCCTTCTGAATTTAGGACGTATGGCAAGCTATAGCCTAAGCCAGGGGTGGGCAAACCTTTGAGCTCGCGGGCCGCATTCAACATCTGAATCCATTCGCGGGCCGCACTATATAAAATTGGGATTATAAACCGAACGCAATATTGGTATTTGATAATATAGTGACGGCATGACGACATGGAGATAATATATATGCTTATTTAAACCAACCAAACATTGGGTTGATGATATCGTGCACGCGTCAGACACAGTGGCGAGATTTTATAGGCTGGTCGACCTACTAAATTTTACTTACTAAATCCACTTTTGGTTCAATTCCAGGACACACAATGCTGACGGCATCATAATCATGTTAGCTTCAAACACGCTTTTACTATGTGTAGATAAAATATAAATAGCCTACCCTAATTCTACGCATACAGAGAACGAATCTACCTAAGACACGCGCGAATCGTTTTTTATAAGCTCATCACTGAAATAATTAAAAATGGAGAGGCCAATCTGAAATCACACTCGTGATCCGAATTATATCAATCTCATTTATGATTTCTGCGATGTTTAGCAGTTGACACCTATCAAACTGCGTGGGCCTTGAGGTCGGGCTGTCGCGCCAGATATTAAACATAAAATATAACATAGGAAGTATTTACCTTGAAACAGTGGTTCTCAAACGTTTTAAGATACGCCACCCCCCCCCCCCCCCCCCCCCTTATGACGGTGAAAGAGTTCGCCCCCTATCGTCATATCACAAATGCAATCAGGACGCTAGAAAACCTAATGGATAGTTTGATGGCATGGAAAGTTACGACTGTCCGTAAGAGATTATGAAATTCGGACTAAATACAGAGCCATAGTGATAAAGTGGGTGTAAGTCGCGCTCCAAAAATCAGCTGAGCTCAGCTTCGCGTCCCCCTAAAGATGCTTTCACGCCCCAAGGGGGGCTTGCCCCCAGTTTGAAAACCACTGTCTTGGAATTATCATGGTGAAATATACTAAGAAAGAGTTTAATCAAGTCCCTGCATGAACTCGAAATTTAGTACGTAATTTAGCAATATTTTTAATAAGTTTCCTTAGACTCTCGCGGGCCGTAGTTTGCCCACCCCTGGCCTAAGCTATAGATGTCCTTAGGTTAAAAGACATTGAGCCGCGGAACGCTGTGGATTGTTTTGAATTCAACGAGCATTATAATTACACTGACAGACGTAGAAGAATAGCTGTCACGTGATGATTGCAGAACGTCTGCTATTTAATTTCAGCACTTCGGATTCTACACAACTCCCACCGTACAAAGTCGGGGTTCCTTGTTCAGCTTGTCTGACTGATCATTCCTGGTGCGTTGCTGGTTTATGCTTCTAGTGACAGCAGCATGAATTATTGTATCGTGTTTCCTGCGCTTTAAAACAACGCTGATGATACTGAAAAAAAAACATTGGTGTAATTTCATCTCTCAGGGATATTAGTAGTGCGCAAACCTATTGCAGACAATTTCCGCACTGTTATTGCATAGTCGAAGGCTATACAACCGGGTTACCATATTTGGGAAATCTGAAAAGAGGACACTTCATCAAAAATTTCAAAACCGGAGGAAAATATGGTAATTTTTTCCACGGGGTCGGTTGACTAAAAAAAGCTCATCTCCGGTCAGCTCCTGAAATACCCGCCTGGGCGTTACTTCGGTGCTGAATTACGGCATCTCAGTCGATATTAGTCGTAAATTGGACCTAAATTCTGAAAATAGAGGACAAAATCTCAAAAAAGAGGACAAAAGGGCGTCCTCCGAGGATGCTTTCAATAAAGTCAAAAAGAAGACAAATCCTCTTAAAAGAGGACGTATGGTAACCTTACTATACAACAGCGTAAAAGGTTATAGGACCGTAGACACTCTGGCATTACCGCGCTGTATACGGTCGGGAGAGCGAGATATGATATTCTTTTTCGCCTGCACCATCGAGATGCTTTGACGGCAAAGATGCGAGACGGCCTTTATAGTAAGGTCATCTAGTCTGCACCCCCATTTTTTTTCTCCTCCATCCTATCCGCTAGCATGATAGCCGCGGATGCTAGTTTTGAGTCTTTGGTCTGAGCCAGCCGGGGATCGAACCCACGTCCGACCGATCAAGAAGCCGGACGCATCACCATTACGGTCTCTCGCTCGGTAAGGAGCGGGAGGGAGAAAGCTAAACCGGCTCTAAGTGACACGCTCAAGTAATTAGCAGATTGACTGTTGTAGTACCGATTGGACGGTTTGACTGGTTCTGTTGAACGTACTTTTCACGTGTATATTTACATACATACGACACATACATGCAACAGCATCGTTGTTCTTAGTAATTGAGTACCGGTATATGTTACAAAATAATCAAGAACCTTTACTCGAGACTCGTGAGTTCCTATAGTAGTAGTAGTTTTTGCCGTTGTTGTTGTTGTTGTTGTTGTTTTTGTTGTTTATTAAAAGAATAATTTGGCGCTTATCATGTGTTGGTCTTTTGTACCACGGTCAATAAGGGCGTAAGAAATGAAAAGCAGTCAATGATAGCGTACGTATTGGATAGAAGACGTAATATTTAAAAATAGCATTTGATCGAAACGAAAAAAAAAGATCAAGGCCAGAAAAAGGAAATTTCGGAGCGGTGGAAAATAAATCATTTCCGGCCATTCACAAATTACGGTTGTAGGACAACACAAATTCAATTGTGACTGGGATTATCTGGTACTCGGTGAGGAGAATTTCAAGGCGGAAATCAACATTCAATTCAGTACATTTAGCCATGAGGAAAGTACGATGGAAATCATATTTTTAGCAGGGGACCAAAAAATGTTGAGTGGTTTCCGGATACCGATCCTATAGTAGCGATCGAAATACCAGGAACTGTGTTTTATTAGCGAAGATATAGAATGTTACGGTAGACTGGATGTTCGATATTGACGACAAGACTCTTGCTATACGCAGTACGCACTGAGGATTAGTTTTCGCTGCAGCAGTATACATTTGGAATTCCAAAGTAGAAGGCAATCGAATCATGTTTTTATGAAAGAGGATACCTTTTCAATGAGTTACTTTCTCTTCACTAGACTGCATAATAATTTATACAGCGTGGTGCGTCTCGGACTGAGTTGATTCGGAAATGGTCCACATAAAACTGTTATGTCTAAACAAGATTTCGAGCCTAACGGAATCCATATGGTAACATACCGAGTCGATAAAGTACATTATCAATATCACTCCAAACCCTACTCTTTTTAAAGTGTTGCGAAATTCATTAGTGGTCTACAATATCAGTGCTTTTCACATTTTTGAGCTTCGTTCGCACTTTTTGTGGAAAATAAATTTCATTCGCACAGACTAACCGAAAATTGTGATACAAAAAGAGGATGAAGATCGGCTACTTAAGAATATATTCTGTTCAGATGTGCAACAAATTGACTACAGTAGTTTCGGCCATCAAGTATCTCGTTAAAAAAGGCAACGGTTTTCCCTCGTGTTGATTTCAACTATTTCACTAAAACCCTTCTCGGTCAAACAAGTTGTTGGATTTTGTGCCAGAACGTCTACTAGTGTTAGGATGGCCAGGTCTTAAGAACTGTTCTGCACTCCAATCCCAAATACAGCGTATTTTCCGCGAGAGAATCGTGAGAGAGATTGAGAGACGACGCAAAGGTCCCGAAGGCTCGAGCTCGCCGAAAGGATGAAAAATGCACATGTTTCAGTTGCGGCTTTTGCCTGATGTCTTGGAAAACAAGCTTCAAAACATTCAAGGCGAGTAGGCACATTAGAGCCCCTCCCTTTTGTGGTCTTATATGACACGTTGCTCGAACTTGTTTTCTGTTTTTCTTTCCGATATCCCATTTTCTGTAAAGGGGAAGAGCAAACAAAGTCATGTTACCGTATGTTCGACTTTTCAGCTCAGTCTAACTTGTAAGTTCGTAACAGCTCAATAACCTTTCATTAACCAATATAATCCGCTCCTTGGACCACGACAAAAATCAGAATTTTAGTGGCCTCTCGCGACCTGATCCTCAGACATTAAAAGAATGCATTTTATATATTGCAGTAGTATGCTACGGTTTTATGGACATGTATGACATACAGAACGTACCACAATTGTACCCGCTGCCAGCGCCATTGATGGAGTAGCCCGAAGTTGGAATGCAATAAATTTCAACCAATGATGTTGTAATAAAGTGAAAATGGTAATATATGAAAAAGGTTCACAATGCAGAACCTACCAAGGTTCGTTTGTGAACGTGAACCTTTAAATTTACGAGGTTTACACACATAACGCGAACGTTAACCTCACGTTCACACCATCCATACTCGTTACCCAAAGCAAAGACACTGAACTTGAGGGGGGGAGATAATAAAATTAGCTTATCCGGGAGAATGCTAATCATGTGATTAAAAACTGTTAATCGGGACCCATTTAAGGCGGTGATAATAAAGTTAGCTGATCCGAAAGAATGCTAATCGCGTTATTAAATACTGCTAATCACGACGCATGAAGTTCGAGAAGGTTACGCGCGGTGTTTAGCAGAGATGAGCGGATTTGAAATTTCTATGTCCTAATCCAATCCAAATCCGAACCTTCAAATCCAATCCAAATCCTAATCCATTAATTTTTGATATTCAAGACCATGTCCAATCCTAATTCGATTCCAACTGGAAATTCATTCTGTGGCGAGATAGCGCAGTGGTATAATCCGCGGCTGCAACACCAATGGGTGCGGGTTCGAGTCCGACCGAGGTCGACTTCCGAATTCCGATATCTAAGTGTTGGAGGTTTACCTAGGCTCCTCCTCGCCACTTCATCCGCGTCAGCGGTGTCTTACAAAAGCCTAGAGGTGGGCCGTGCTATAAGTCGGCAGTTACGGAAAAATAAGAAGAATATCGGCCTGGTGTAAATGACCATAGTAGTCGACAAACACCATGAATACCCCAAAACAAACAAACTGGAAATTCAGAAAAAATACCAATTTATGCAAGGGAGGGAATCGAAAATTTTCTTTCTCAACCAACGATTCACTTGATTCAAGATAACTTAGTAACCATAAGTACATTAATAACTGATCTGAATAAAGTTTGTCGCCATTCGCCACACGACATTTCAATCTCCCAGAAAATAGGTAAATCCAATCCAAATCCTAATCCGTTCTGAAAAAAATGTCTAATCCAAATCCAATCCAAATCCGACAAAATTTCACAAATCCTGTTTTTTCAAAACCTAATCCTAATCCATGCTCATCTCTGGTGTTTAGTCCCGGTGACCCGAGTTTTCAATCAAGTGGCGTTTTCTGTTACATCATAATGCGAATATGCGTTATACATATAGGCTACTAGTTGTTGAATGGAACTAGAGATCCCACAATCTCCATAATGAAACAGCAGCATGCTAATGCCGACACTGCCACTGTAATAGGTAGAATTATCATCATCGCGAAATGAAAGTCGTGTCAAATTGGTACGGTACAGCTAAGAAAATGCGATTAAAGGGGCACTGCGCTCTAAAAATGATGTGGTCTCAAATTGAAGGTAAAAACGAACAAAAATTTTTGGCCGCGGCCATTTCCTTCAGAACGCCACCGTAATGGAGCTGCAATTTATTGAAATTTCCACAAGACCAGCTGCCGCGGCTGTTTAACCCGTTACATGGCACGATATCTTCACCGTCGCACTTGCTCGACGCGATTAGGCAGTCACGCAGAGAACGAATTTTAGATAGTTGTTAGCCGATGTTATGAAGGAAATGTGTCTAAGTTTCGTTCTCTGCGTGACTGCCTTATCGCGTCGAGCAAGTGCGACGATGAAGACATCGTGCCATGTAACGGGTTAAGCAGCCGCGGCAGCTGGTCTTGTAAAAATTTCGATAAATTGCAGCTCCATTACGGAGGCGTTCTGAAGGAAATGGCTGCGGCCAAAATTTTTGTTCGTTTTTACCTTCAATTTGAGACCACATCATTTTTAGAGCGCAGTGCCCCTTTATCACTAACTCTATGCGCCGCGATCAACCAGCTTACTTAATCCTGGGTTGATAAATCCTGACGAACGCGCTAATCGACTTCACTGGTAATCCAACTTTATTATCTTCGCCTTAAGAAATGCACTGTCGTGGCGCACCAATCCTAAACAGGCGATTAGCGCCACTGTCATTGATGTGTAATAAAAATAATAATATTAACAATACTAACAATACAAACAATCCTGATGGGAGGCCAAGAAATAACGACATGTAACAAAGGGATTAATAAAAACCGGAAGATGCATCATGATTAATATTGTGCCCAACATTTTCTAAGACACCCCTCCATCAGCTCTACGGGTTAATCTGATCACGTGAGCTGAGAATGAATAAAGTTTTGTCAGTAATATGTTATACTACCAACATTTTCGACGAAATCCATTCAAGGGGCAAAATTATCGCGCTCCACGTGACTACGAACGGAATTCTAGTATCTTTTCTTGACATTTATACTCGCGATTTGGGTACATATATTATATATTGTAAGCCTGCCGGGATGTTTTGCTTCTATAATAAGAAAATTTACGCAAAGCATATCTCAAGAAATAAGTGAAGGCACAGAACACCGCAAGGGCTCTCCGCGGTGTTTAGTTCCCAGTAGCAAATTTTATATGAGTATTTGTCCATGGGCCATGGCGACTCCCCGCTGGAATGCGGTCGTATTGTATATGTAATCGAAATGCGGCTTTCTGCGTTGTTGGTGTATTATGTGGTCAGGGGTGTACGAGTTTTGAGAAAATGTTAAAAGGGTGTACCACGACGAAAAAGGTTGAAGAGCACTGCATTAGGTGACGTTTAAACAGTCAGCATATGTACTTCAGTATTGTGGCCTGAGTCGTCGCTACTGCTAGTTATCATGTATAGGCCTGCCGCATTGATATATTACTTTACGCAAATGTAGAGTTAGAATTAGCACTATGACGTCGTGTGACGTCATAAGTTCGCGTTCACACAGAACCTTTCAAAAAGGTTCACATTCACACGAGCTATGAACCTTTCAAGGGTTCGCACCATCCCTAAAGTAGGCTACATTTCATGCAAAAGTTCACAGTACAAAATTGACTATGAGACTTGTTATGAGATCCAGACCCCTCTACGTACAGGTGTTTCTATTACACCAGGATTGTCGAGGGTGCCGAATTGGGAATGGCCATGACGCAAAATCAGGCGACCATTTACCATGTTTCACCGGTGTCAATTAATCTAGCAAGCGCAACACGCCGAGTCTAATACGGACATTTCCGTTTTAACAGGAAGCGTCCGTGTGGGTCTGAACCTTCGTTGTGTGTTGACATGTTACAGCGACTTCCATCACATACCTCGAATGAATATTTCGTTTACCTGTAATTTCATAAAACCCTTAGATCCGCAAGCTGACACGCTAGTAGGCCTAGGTCTTGTACACAGTGCTTAACAGTAGGATTCCTTAAACGGCAATATGTTCACAAACCTTTGATGTGTTGAGTTGGATGAATACGGCAATCACGGATCCGCCGCTCAACACAGAGTATATTCTATTCTATGGTATAAGCGGGGTCTCAATGCTGTGTAGACTTTAAGCGGCTGGACCAGAGCTCTCAAACACGTGGCCCGCGAGACCATTTTGTGCGGCCCGCCACGACATTTTGGATTTCGAAGTATTCGACAATATTTGGCTACAATTTTTATTTGCGAACCTAAAATTCGCTCTAAAACTACTCAACACGCCAGAAACTACTCATCAAACGCAATGGAGAATTACCTATTACGTGACATTACTTCTTTATGATGGATAAACATGTTGATGATTCGTACTGGAAATTGTGATTTGAACTTAGAACGTAGTCGTGATGTCTGCTATCCTCTTTAATCCCTTTGCAATCCAATATTTCGAGGCTCGCGATGTCGGGTGCTGCATTGGAGCTCGCGAGTGATATTGGTTGCTGGTGCGAAAACAACGTGAATTTGAGGATTTTGAGAAGGGGTCCGAGCCCCTAACCCTGATTACGTCACTGTCTTGACCTCTCAAAGTCTTGTTTATACCGCCACGAGAATAATTATTCTGGCCCTGATGAAATTTACTAACAAGTTGTTGCAATATTGATAAAATAAGTAAAAAAATAAATATTTGGCAAAGAGCCAAATATAATACCCAAAAGACCCATAGGTATATCGTATATATCGCACATTTCGTTTATTTAACGGTTATATTTACAGTTTAGTTTTGTCTGTATGTACCCTACGTGTAAGCGATACAATTTATAGCAAAACCCTTAAATAAAAATTCGTACACGTGGCGCACAATATGTTCAAACTCAGATATTAAACTTTGCAATCCTATGGGAACGTGAATAACCAAATGAAAATTGTTCAGTTAGCTTGAAAAAATGCTTAAAACTTACAGTTCGACGCGACACAGTGGTCAGAATAGGCAACACGAATCTCAAAACCCATGTGAAGGTTCTGGAATCATATAAGCAATATCGGAATGGTGTAAAACTGGCGAGGACAATCTACAGCGCGCGAATGCCTCAGGAAACGGTATTAAAATGTTGATAAAATGCACAGTAAAAATCTAATTACAGCAGCGACTTCGTTAAATTTCACCTTAATATATTTCACCATGATATCGATATGTTGTGGTAGTATACGTCACGTACAGCGGCGTATGCATGGGAGTTTTGGGGGTTCGACATCGGCATCACGTCTTCTGAAATGACAATTCTATCTCTAATATTTTAAGCTCATTTGCAATTAAGCCATTAGTATCATTTTGTTGCGTTTTGAAAATTTGCGAGTCCGCAAAGGCTTGCAAATTATGTAAGTGTTTTCCAAGTTCAATAAAAACCATTGATATAATCGTCGTTTATTCAAATTAATAGCATTAAAGGTTGTACAAGAATATGCACAGCACAGTACAAACGGCCTATAAAATTGAAAATTGAATTGAATTGAGTGTGGTATTATAAAATTAATGCCGTCGCGTGTCGCGGTCTTGGTCTGTATAAACAAGTTTGAACATATCATGGTTCTGATTTTGCATGACAGAATGAATGACGAATGAATGAAAATCTCAGGTATAGGACGCTATGTATTACGTGCTCCATCGCGGCTTGGAATTGTAATGAAATAGTCAATGGACATGATTCACTCTTCCCTTCACGGATAATAGAAATTATTACGTCACCGACAAGCAACATCCGGATTGCATATTCGTAGACAATTCATGTTCAAACCCAACGCAATAAAATTCTCGTGTGCATGACGTACGTGATTATTGAGGCATGTGAATCATCTTTTTCTGAATATGATAAACCTATTATTGAAAAACAGATACGTGCAAAAGTTCCGAATAAGGCTATTTCCTCTGCTTGTAAACTTGTAGCTGGTAATTTTCTATTTTTCTGAAGACCTGTGAATGGGCGCACGTTTAAAACATCCCACCACTTTCGTGGAAGTTAGGTGTCAAACAAACGGCCTGAATTTCTCCACATAGCTGCCCGACACTGGGATGATAACAAATAACATATATAAAAGTGTTATTAGACTGGCCAAAGGTTATACTCGGCATACACTCTTCTCCTGTGCGAAATGAAGATCTCGTACTTTCTGATAGCGGCTATCCTTCATATTCATGAAGGTATGTATATTGAACGCAATTATCGTGCAGTCGATTTGAGGATGATTTTAACTATAATAGTAAGTATAATTATACGAATGCTGCGAAACATAGCACTGACATGTCATCGAGAATTGATAATTTTCCAGATGTATTATCAATTTGTTTTTAATCAGGTTTATAAACTGCTTATACATACTATGAGCTGGAGCAATGGAGCAATCACCTTCAGTCTCCAATCAAATTTTAATGATTCGCAGTCAGCAAGAAAGTAGCCAAGTTTATGTGAATTGGAGGAGCCAAAAAACACATCAATAACGACGTGGCTTTACAGATAGACTGTAACCAAAAATTAGTAACTTTATTCTCAATCTACCAAAGTCGAAATATGTGTGACAGTGCGGTGCAGGACTGACTTTTAACCGGACTCTAGTGGCGATTAAATCACACCAGAATTAGGGCATTGAAATCTTTCAACTGAGAAATTAGTCCCCTTCTCCCATGCAGTTTTTAGCAGTATCGCACTGTACACGATTATACAGGCCTACAGAATTGCACGCTAAATTCAATCCCATACAAGACCCCATTGCTTTTTGGGATATTCAGGGTGATCATCATCATCGCATTTCGATTACCCATTTCAGGACGCTGTGACTCTCCCTCATTAGTCTACGAAATGACTCTTACCGAAGCCTTCAAGCATGACCTGGTATTTTACCACAATCTCAAAAGATCGACTGTGTCTCCGACATCTGGCAACATGATCATGCTGCATTGGGACAACGAATTAGCGAAAGAAGCCAGCAAGTTTGTTAGGTAATATACAAGCTTATGTGATTGCATATCCGAAACTCCGCGATTCCTTGTGATGAATCCTCGCAATTTTGGATATTCGTTCTCGAGCACAAATCGTCGGAGTGTTTAGCGCTGTGAAATTTACTTAGATGACATATTTGACAAACTTTGTATTAAAATTAAAAAGACCACTGACATAAAATCGCCCGTTGCGAGAAAATAATTTTGCGTTGAATAAATTGGCCAATAACATACTCCACTCTTTGTTGGTTTGCAAAGCAGTTTTGGCTCTCGATAGCGTATAGGCCCAAGTCAACAATGCACCTCGTACCCTCTGATTTGGTGTTACGTACCCCCAAGGGGTCTTCTGGCTACTGGTTAGGAACCCCTGCCTTAGATGATTCTCCGAGCATAGCCCAACGATACTGCATGCGAATAAAGTTTCTCTGAGCGCCAAGAACTAACCCCGGTTTTATTTTAAAAATTAAAGATAAGCTGGTCAGAAGATCATGATAGTACACTTCGTTCCAGTCACATCGTCACTCCAATCACATATGTCGATTGACACCACGTGTACGGTGATTAGGACTACTACACTCTGTTATGCTCAATTTCATGTTCGCCCGAACTAGAACCAATCGAATTCAGCCCTCTTACCATAGTGTCCTATATGGTGTCGACACAGGCAAATCTCACGCCTCAGTGAAATTGTATCACGTCACACTTTCCATTTGGCTACAGGCAATTTGACGGTCATTTTTGACCGGCTTGACGAGCATTAAATTTGGTAAAACGGGTATCAATCGAAAGCTGACTCTCCACTGATTACGAAAATACCAATTTTATTCCGCTCGTGGCCCTGGAACTCCCACAATCAGTTACGAATTTTTCATTTATGGAGATGGGCATTGAGACGCAACAATGCTGTCTGGCGAAACGAGAGAGTAGCTCAGGACGTAACAATGCTGTCTGGTCAAACGAGAGAGTAGCTCAATGCGTCCCAATGCCAATCTCCAAAACAATGAAAAATTCGCGGCTGATTGTGGGAGTTCCAGGGACACGAGCGGAATAAAATTTATATTTCCGTAATCAGTGCAGAGTCAGCTTTCGATTGATACCCGTTTTACCAAATTCAATGCTCGTCAAGGCGGTCAAAAATGACCGTCAAATTGCCTGTAGCCAAATGGAAATTGTACGTGATACAATTTCACTGAGGCGTGAGATTTGCCTGTGTCGACACCATATAGGACACTATGCTCTTACCGTGTCACCTTGACTCTTTGGCGAAGTTACATGCGGAGTATGTGATTTTACGTTTAGAAAATGTTCGTTCAAGCATTCCACTCCACCGTTGCAGTCGGCCGCGTACGGGCAACTTGGAGAGAACCTTTACGCAGGGGATGAATTCCGATTTTCGGCTATTCCGTTCGGCGTCGTGAACGCGTGGTACAATGAGGTACTCGCAAATTTGACTGAAGTAGCCATTGGTGTTGCTAGAGTAGATGCAAGCGTACATTTTTAGAAAATAAATCCTTTTTTCAATCGTCTGCTTTCTTGGTTTCATTGACTCATTAGCGAAAACTGTGGAACTTATAACATTGGGGCTCGTACACTTCTTTCCCATGTAGATATGTAAAGCCTAGTTTAAGATAACTTTCATCACACTTCCTTCTTTAAGCAAGGGTAGCCTTTGCGCTACTTTTCACTTTTCAATTTTTCAATATTCCAAAATCTAAATGTAAAACAAATAAAGTAAACTCAAGATCCTGAAATAGCTTATTCCTGCATTAGTATCTTTATAAAATTTTGATTTATTTCTTTTGTTTTAAAGGAGAGATTGGAGATAATAGAGATGACAATTTATTTCCTGCCCGCCTTGACAAAGGTCCACACGTTGGGAACCACTGCTAAACGCCAAAACACTATGTTATACGTCGATATTAGTTGGCTATACTATATACTCTAAATGCGATTTGTGTCAAATTTATTTCATAGTCGCTTACTGATTTTACGAAATCTTCGGTTTCAATCGCCAGTGGACATGAATAGCTTTGTTTCCATGTACGCATTCGTAAAACCTCAAGATATAGGCTACTTCATGACATAGCCTACCACGCACTGTCACGATAATCTCATGAATGATACAGCTTGCTGATAACTCGAAATGATTCGAATATGAAGAAATACTTTTGCTCATTCAATACAACACATTCGATACATTTCATTCAATACACATTCGAAACCCTTTAGTTTCACTGCTCACTTGCTGCTCAGGTCAATTTCTACGACATCTACAAAAATCCCACATGCCTACCTGGAAAGGAATGTGGACACTACACTCAGTTGGTTTGGGCCGATACGACCCATATTGGATGCGCAATTTCTGTTTGCAAGTGAGATCATACTATGCGTATACACAAGTGGCCATTTGCATGAAACATGCTTTACGTTTCAGCCAAATTCAACATGGAAGCGGACGGACTCTGGTGGCCTGCATGTACGGACCCGCTGGAAACCAATTGTGAGTTGGAACGATATCTTGGACTACCATAAAACATACTTGCTGCTATTCTCATCCGTTTACTACACGCAACTTAGATATATTGCGTTCCAATGAGCAGATAGGCGGATGTCGAAACGACTATTGAAATCCATCAAACATATCCACCTTGACCTACTTTACCTGTATTATTTACTCAAATGGGTATGTTTGTAGAATACATCCACTTCTACTGAATAGTTTCGAAGCAAAACTACATGAATATGACACTTCTGAATTAAGGACGCGTGGCAATGGCAACCTTAAGCTGTAAATGTTTTAGAATAAAAGACATTAATCCGCGGAACGTTGTGGACTGTTTTGAATTTAACGAGTAATATAATTACACTGAGACGTAGAAAAATGGGTGTCACTGTCTCGTGCTGATTACAGAACGTATTCCCTTTCAGCACTCCGGATTTGACACAACTCCCACCGTACAAAGTCGGAGTTCCTTGTTCAGCTTGTCCGAGTGATCATTTCTGGTGCGTTGCTGGCTTGTGCTTTTAGTGACAACAGCGTCTACCGTTGTCTCATGTTTCCTGCGTTTTAAAATAACGCTGATGATATTGGAATAAAATATTGATGTAATTTCATCTCTCAAGATTATTAGTACATTGTGCAGATCTATTCGAGTCAATTGCTGCTTAGTTATCGCATGAGAAGGGCTATACAATAACGTAAATGTTATAGGACCGTAGACACTCTTGGATCATAGTACTATAAGGTCGGAGGCGAGGATGTAGCATTTCAGCACAGAGGCTCCGCTAAACGGGCTTCAAATTCCACGATCACTAGCTAAGGACAGTGAAATATATTAGCGGATTGAATGTTAGTACGGATTGGCCAGTTTAACTGGAAGTGTTGCATTGTTGCTTATACATTGAACAGCGTACACTGTAC
This sequence comes from Botryllus schlosseri, assembly GCF_051294905.1. Taxonomy (NCBI): domain Eukaryota; kingdom Metazoa; phylum Chordata; class Ascidiacea; order Stolidobranchia; family Styelidae; genus Botryllus; species Botryllus schlosseri. Next base: position 15,382,665 of record NC_137245.1, on the reverse strand, counting down.
AATGTACTGTAGGGCTGTTCAGAAATAACATTTTTAGGATTCGAGCCATTCAATGACTAAATTGTCAGGTTACCCTAAAAACGCTACACACCAAATATGGTTTAATTCAAACAAGTATAAGCCGCCGCAGAGGCAATAAAATTTTTAATTTATTGGGGGAAAATTATAAAAACATATTTTTTTCCGTCAATCCCATGAAATTGTTGAGTTCTCTTCAAAGACGATGCAAAACGGATTTGACGCAATTCCAACTAGTAGACGCGGAGTTATTTTGCGTTTTTCGTTGATAATTCCCGGATTATCCAACAATCAATTTTTTTAATTTTCCCTAATAAATTAAGAATCTCAATTGGCTCTGCGGCGGCTTATATTTGTTAGAATTGAACCAAATTTGGTGTGCAGCGTTTATTTTAGGATAACCTGACAATTTGATCAGTGAATGGGTGAAATCCGGAAAAAAGTTATTTTTGAACAGCCCTACTGTACTGTGTACGCTTCCCATCGTCCCGTCGTCATCTGAGTATATGAGTAAATGTTACTATGACGAATCTCGTGCGGTCCTAGCCGTAATCGAGAGACCGGGAACTGTAATTTATCAGCGGAGATATAGAGTGCAAAGGTAGACTGAACGTTAGGATATTGACGACAAGGCTATTGCTATATGTTCCAAGGATTAGGTATGGCAACAGCGTCATATGATTGGAATGTAAAAGTAGAAAGCCATCGAACGATATTATATGAGAGTGCATAATTTTTCAATGGGTTGCTCTCAGTCCTCACTAATGCATTTGCACTGCGTGATACGTCTTATACGTGCAGTACACCATAAGACTGAATTGAAAATACCGTTGATTATTACAATTTGAAATGGGACACGCTAACCCTAACGCATAAAATTGCTATGTCTAAACGGAATTTTGAGTCTCATGGAAACCAAATGATACGGCATGGTTTCACATAAGAGATCGACATTGTTTGATCGGAAGAAGATAAGCATATGTTATTATTATCTGCCAAAGGTTGATATCAGATTCCTAGAACATCTAATCATTGGATGAATCCGAATTAACTACATATAAATGTCTGGAGCAGTGTTTCTGCACCTTCAGAGCGCTCTTACCCTTGATCTTTGCATAAATTTCTCGTATGAATGTGACTGGCAGCTTTCCGTAAACATGCATTTCGTGGTATTTCCAGCGTGAATCTCACACCTCCGTGTCCATCTGCGTGGTCATAGTAATATTATTTGAGCCGATGTCAACTACACAGCATGTCACGATTCATACCGTGGCACGCACCAGTACCTAGGGTTGCATTTAAAACGAAAATCAATATAAAACAAACATGATTAAAAGATGCCCCTTAAAACATGTTTTGTCGTGTGTTTTGTGTGTTTTGTCATGGCGTCACGAATCTTTGATTGTGACGACACAGTGGATAGTCGTTTGCAATTGAAAATATTGGGTAAATACATGACTCCTTTGACCAACAGGGTTTCCGACCACTGCCATAAACAGACCAAAAATATCTTTCACAAGGACTATACATCGTTATACAGCATTTTGTACGGTCGTCGGTCATCCTAATCAGAACACCCGTCCCAATGATCTATATCTACTTGCTATAACTGTTGAACCGACGACGATTTCGAGGTTTCCAGCCACCCCATATCGTATACCCCGACTATATCGGATGCAAATCATCCGTCGGCTCTTATACTACATGTTTTTCGACAGTATTTAAACAATTATGGCATAGTTATACAACGTTTGGAAAATACACAAATTTTTTTTTTTGAAAAAAAAGGTATTTGTTTAGAACACTGTTTAAGACATTTTTTAAACAAAGAGTTTTAAAACACTGTTTGTTTTGGGTGCAACCCTACCTGTACAGCTAAAGCGCGGAGTAGAACCATTGCAACAGAGATTTAAAATGGCATAATGACACATCACATGCGGCGTTTACATTTGTCGAGTCCTTTTCACCGTGGCGTTACATGACACCTCATCGATATTAATTGCATTTGGACAGCTTGATCGCGTGAAGTAGCTGAATATGACGTGATTCTGCCTGTCTTATAGCATTAATCGTAAACATCCAGATATCCGAGCCATCGACGCCACCTCAATGCTGTCAATCCCAAAATAGAAGGGAATTGGTCAATCTGTGTACTGATAGCAGTTGTCTTCACACCAATTTTAAGTAACGAACACAAATTTCCGAAGCAGTGAACGAACATAGATCATATGTTCTTAACAATATCGGGTAAAGCTTGGTGAAGAACGGTTGACTAATAGGAAAAGGGAAGCAAAGAGATGGTTATATAACCCGATAATGACTCTGAGATCCCTACGCCACTTGGAGCGTGCGACCCGATAATGACTCTGAGATCCCTACACCACTTGGAGCGTGTGACCTGAAGTGAGGTCAGACCGTAGTGAGACCGTAGCATCTTATATATATATAGCTTATATGTAAACCAATGCAATCGCGGTACGACAGCGTGGAAACAATCTCATATATATTCAGATGAACCTACGATTTCAGCAACGCTACCGTTAACCGATATGTTGAATTTACACTATGGGTTGGAGCCATTTAAAGAACCTGGGCCGACTCATTTTCGAAGGCTCCGTGATTCACGTTTGGTCGGGACTCAGGTTTAAGACCATTTTGATATACACACAACCCAAAACGTCGATATTGAGAGCCACAACGAGGAAGACAAATAACCGCGGGATGGCTTGTCCTGGTTTAGTGTAATATTTTATACAACCAAAAATTATTCCATGAATAATTCATTTTGTCACAATACTAATCGAATCATTAGAATCAAAACTGCATCTGCAGTATGTTCACGACGTCTCATCTGTTTTCGCGTGAAACATTATCAGATTGTGAAAAATACAATATTTTTATCGCTTGAGGGAAGCGAACATACGATGGATCTGACCTTGCAACGCTGAGATAGCCGAAAAGGATCTGTTCGTCGAACACGTTGCTTGCTTTAGAATAGATCAAAGTTCACCTCTCTGGAATGCGCACCGCAAAATATTCAGCACCGAAGCCAACGGGATATCAATAGGAAAAACTGTCCCGTAAAATCGAACTGAGACATTTATAGAAGGATTGCGAACTCCAGCTAACGGCTGGGTACTTCATAACTCGTTCTGTTATAGGACTGCTACTGACCTCCAGTAACATTTCCCGTTTTTTTTTTCGTTTTTATTATCAACGTCAAGGCAGTATAAATTAGTGGGAGACATATATGCATTTTCCAATCTATACTACAGGGATTGAGTAGGTGTTATATGGTGACTGTGGTCAAAAGGTGATAGTGCAGGTGGCGCAGATAAACGGGCAATTCGGTTATAAATATTTTATGTCTATTTTTCCGTGGGGAGTGCTTTTCTGAGTTGTGAAAATCTGCCCACTCGGCAGATTGAACCTTCTCATCATACATAAGGAGGTAAAATCGATGACAGCAATCGAGAATATATATTGGGTTCATTTCAGAGCATGGAATCTGGCGAGCTTATTGCTTCTACCAGTCAAATAGTTGTTTACCTGACAGTATGTACTGTAGCGGCTTACGTCCTCCTAACGCAATGCGTGTATTGCTGGCCAATCTGGCATCAACGAGCTGCATCGAAAGATTCTAGAGAACTGGTTGAGAGCATTTTGATTGCCGCTACATCGATTGCGATATTTCTTACCGATATTCTGCCGATTCGCGGTAACTGGCAGCAACCTCCCGCCTATATGACTTACGTATCTATTAGCACTTATGGAATCTCGTGGATATTGACCAGCTGCGCGTTGTGGCTACGTCAACGCTGGATCTACACGAATCATGCACTTACACATTTGACGAATGAAGTTTCAAGAGTTGTCAGCAAATATTTTGTGGTCCTTATAGTGACTGCTGGTGTTTGTCTGTCTCTTTGCGTTTGCGTACTTGATTATATCGGGGTTTGTACGAATAAATGTCATGACGATTTCTGCTTAGCGACGCTGATCGTTGCTCCTTTCTGTTGCCAAATCCCTCTCCTGTCTCTAATTATTTTCCCGTTGACGAAACATCATCGGACAAATAGCGTTGCGGATGCAAAATGTCTCGCACTGATGAAACGCCTATTAATTTTCACCACAATATGCTTAACGAGCGACGTTGCCTCTGCGGTATTTTACAATCAGAAATGGTCTCATCCGACGACGAAATTATTGGGTCCGCAGATCAATTGTTGCGTAAATGTGATGTCGGTGATATTTACTTCGGCAAACTGGAAACGTCGACTGATTCCATGTCACAACTCACGCATTTTTACGAAAGTTACGGGGAGAGAAATGGCGGTCACCAACTGTACGATGGACGCTGCTAATACCTCGCCAATTACTGAAGACAACGCAAATGATTTGCATATATGAATGGACCATGATGTACCATATTACAATTGCACATAGACTTTCGTAATGGACGGGATGTATGAAAACTCGTTGCACGATTTCTGATCCAAACTGTTGGTTTGTACTTTGAATCGCGGCTGTGCATTGTGCAACTCTGCAACCTGCAACTTTTCGGCAAGTGAGCCATATTTAAATTACGTTCAGAAACATCATAGGTTTTATGCTGCGGATATATAGGGACGGTTAAACTTCTTTCAGGCCTATATAGAAGTAGGTGTAAACATTTACCTGCATGCTGCATCGAAATCATGGTTTTTCTGCAAGTTAGCGATACAAGTGCTGTTTACTGTTATAGAATCATCTTCCTAAACCCTTTGGGAGCCTTCCTAATGAGAACGTTAGTCATTGCGACATGATATTTGCGCATACCTATTTATTTGTACCCAACATGCTCCGGATCCCATATCTGCGCACCAAGTAGGCTACGTCCATACATGGTCTGGACCTGATATCCGCGCTACAGCGCACTGAATGAACCCGGGCAGGCCGCAGACGTGATGTCGGTGGCTATTGAGCCGTAGACACTTTACAAACGACGAATGACACCTGTCCGTGGTTTTAGTGATATCTGCGATATCTGAGTATATCCACTCCACAGGTCCAACTAAACTGCATGGGATTATTCCCATACATCAACTTCAGTGCTATCATGAATAATGAATGCAGTTGTTAACTCTGATTTATCCTGTATTAAACATTTGGTCATAAATGTGGATAAGGATGAAAACAAGCCTTGGCAATACGTTTTCTAAAGTATTCAGCTGGTGGGGGTCTGTAATCGGGCTGATACATAATTGAAAATCAATACTTTTGATTCATTTTGACAACGTAATTGGGAGTATTAATATGAATCAAGTATTTTAAGGCATTCAGTATCATAGAGATGAAAAGACTATATGGATTGCGATGGTTCTTCTGATTAAAGCTTATCCGCTTACTACAGTACGTCAACTTTAAGTTCGCTTTTTCATTGTGTAGCAATTTCTGACTATTATCGCCAAGTTCATCCAGTCACTCGAAAGCTAAGCACCATTGAACGTGCCAAGCGACGAGCGGCCATAGCTAAGGGTTCTTTGTGCTCCCTCCGGCATTCTCCTGTATAAACGACAGCAATTATGATCCACGGCTAACAATCGCTCGAAGCTAGAGAATTTCCGCTAGCGAAAGACTCTATCTATATTATATATGAGCCCGACCACCCACCAGGTGCGATTACCAATGTAGGCATAGAGCCGAGAGGATCGTTATAGTCGAGTAGCCTAAGCGATTCTACGACCGAACATTTCACATCGACGAATGCTAATGCTTCGGTTTAAGGAGTCAAACAAAATCGAGGCAGTTACGATTAAAGAAAAACAGCTTTGTATGTATTGTAAAATTGTGTCAAGTCGATAATCTTCGCGAAATTGTGCTAGGCGTTGAACCATGAATCGTTGAGGGAATTTTTCTAGTGCTAGGGCACTAGATAGGACTACGGCTCGTGGATTACTTGCAGTAGTAAAGTAGCTAACCGAATATTATAGGTTGAGCTGCGCTAGTAGTTAGCTTACGTCCTTCCATCCTGAGGTTCTTGTCTCAATCCATACTGCATTCCCGCAATAAGGCCATACTTCAGATAGGCAGATAGATTGTAGTTTGAATAGCATATTCATATTGAAATCAATCGAGACCACAGATTTCTTGTCGTCGAAAGGGGTCGTTCACACTTTCATTTGTGTGCCTTTGAGTCGACTTTTATCAAAATACACCAGCCAAGGCTGTATCAACAAAAGGAGTTCTTGTACCATCTAAAAATAGTACATTGAACGCTCTCTTATTCGAAATTTCCTGCTGGTGACGTAATATTTTATTAAACGATTGTTGATATACAATGTTCTTTCCAATTCGCTGCTATAGGTGATGACGATTATCCCTGACGAGGGTCTGCCGAAAATATTGGGGCTCATTTCAATATGGATAATTGAAAATACTATTCAATTGTCTATTGAAGTTCTGTACCTCCAAGAAGCTGTTAAGATTGTAGTTTGCATTAAATGAGTATCTCGAACGAGAGAACAGCGAGTTTATATAGAGCTTGTGGGTTGTGAGAGTTACATCTGGTTTCTCTAATAAAGTGTGATAGTTAAGTCATTACTCATAGTCATTACTATTGGTAAGTACTAACCCTAATTTCAAATACATATCTGCAATAATTAGGGACCGGGCCAAGTTTACAGGGTCATCCATACTGTTAGCGATTGACAATTATTATCAGAGACATTTTCCTGCTCTTTCCTTAAATGACCAACTCTTTAGGCGAACACTACAAGAAATATCATGTTAAGGATGTCGAAATTCCAAAGGCGTGCACGGTATGTCTCGGCATTGCGGCAGTACATCCAAGAAACAGCAGATCCAATTCAATGAAAATGATATTGCCGCGTATACAGCTAACTCCCCGGTCGCGCAAGGGAAATCGCCGTAGCTTGTGGCTCCGTATACAATCCATTTTCCATTTTCTTCGCACAATAGCGGCCCTCCGCTGAAATTTAAAAATGCATCTTTACAGTACCACTTCTTAATTGGGATGCCTTTGAATCGCGCCAAGACGACATGATGACCCCACGGAAAAATCACGAAGTCGTTTTATATTGTACTTTTTATAAGTGGTCTGTAAGGAAGTAATTCTACATTTTCAGAGTACTCAAGTTGGCCTATACTTGCACCAATTATTAAAGTGGTTATGTTCTTCGACTATACACTTCTGTACAGTTTAGAGGCGAAACCACTTAGTTTCCACACTTTGGCGAGTGAAATTGTCATGAAAAGTGGGCGTAAGGGCCGCGTATCACAGTAACTGAATATATTTTCGAAGATTGCACTTATTAGTAGTGTCATTGGTTAGTCTTGAAGACGAACCCTGCAATTCCGATAGTGGCCATCTCCGGATCACTGCAAATAGTATGCGACCGCTCGACAAAGCCTACCTTTTGAAACCTACTACTTGGGTACTTTTCATAGCATCATTCGCTGACTACCTACATGTAGTGTATTTCGTTCTTGATGTTGTGTGATTGCGGGTCAAGCTCACAGTAGAGAGTCACCAAATATTCATAAACGGAAAGCGGATTATTTGGAGCAAACTTTTGTAACAAAGCAAGTACAGTTTTTTGAGATTGGCAAGGTGCATGCTCGTTTATTTGTGATTTTTTATGCTGCCAGCGCCATGTGTAGAGTGGTCGGGAGGTGAAATGCAAAGAATTTCAGCCAGAGATGTTATAATGACGTGAAAAAAGGCACTATATGAAGAAGGTTCACAGTGCAGAACCTACCAAGGTTCGTTTGTGAACGTGATTCTCTAAATTTGTGAGGTTCGCACCAGCGATCCCTGGGTTCGCACACAGAACGCGAACGTCAGCCTCACGTTCCACACCATCCCTACTTGCTACCGATATTACCCCTTAAACATGTCATACAGTAGCCAACACCCAAACCACACGGATTTAGGTTTTATGATACAATAAACATATCAAAGCAAGACGGATTCCGCACCCCTGCTAGATTTTTTACATTGGCCAGTGATGTACTCTTTATATAAATTGCATTGATTAGTTGAATAAGCATCATATGCTGACTACCTATATGTAGTGTATTTCATTCTTTATGTGTGATTGCGGGTCAAGCTCACAGCAGAGAGTTACTGAATATTCATGAACAGAAAGTTGAATATTTCGAGCAAACTTTTGAAACAAGGCAAGTAAATTTTTCAGGATTGACAAGGTTCATCCTTGTTAGTGTTGATTTTTTTTATGTTGTCAGCGCAATGCACAGAGTGGTCCTATAGTTTGAAATGCAAATAATTTGAGCCAAAGATGTTATAACGACGTGAAAAATTATAACATATAAAAAAGGTTCACAGTGCAAAACTTACCAAAGTTCGTTTGTGAACGGGAACCTCTAAATTTCTGAGGTTCACGGACAGAAGGCGAACGACCGAACGTGAACGTCATGTTCATACCATCCCTCCTAACACAAAGTTACTACGTCTTCTTGTATAACTTAAGGGTGGCCAACCTTTTCGGCCAAAGGGCCGCATCAGAGTTACGAACCATTGCGCGCCGTAGGGATGGTGTGAACCTCTGAAAGGTTCAGGTTCGTGTGAACGCGAACCTTTTTGAAAGGTTCTGCGTGAACGCGAACGTGAACCTCATGACGGCACGTGACGTCATATTGCTAATTACAACCCTATCTTTCAATGAAGTGATAGCCTATATTAATGTGCACGATACCCAACGACGACTCGGGCCACATAATGCCACAATGCTGAGGTACATATTGGCGTTTTAGGTCGCTAAATGTATCAACCTATAGGCAATCAGATGATACAATACTCCCATAAAATCAATATCATCCGTCGCTTTGCCAACAATTTCGACGAGGACTTATCCAGGGAATATAAGCTTAAGCCTTAACGGTCTTGGCCATACCGGACAATGTGTTCGGCGTCTGAGTGTTGCTGCATTGATATTGAGCAGAGTGTGAAACAGGTTTCTATCCTTGCTACCGATATTAGGCTACCCCACAAGTTATACAGCTGTAGCCAATACCTCAATCGCACGGATTTGGTTTTAATGATACAGTTAGCATATGAAGTCAAGATTGACCCCGTACGCCTGCTAGGTTTGTTACATCAAAAAACGTTATCAATCTCATTGATTGGTTGAATAAGCATCATTCGCTGACTACATGTAGTGTATTTTGCTCGTGATGTTGTGTGATTGCGGGTCAAGTTCACAGCAGAGAGTCACTAAATATTCACAAACGGAAAGCTGGATATTTCGAGCAAACTTTTGTAACGAAGCAAGTAATATTTTTAGGATTGTCAAGGTGCATGCTCGTCTTGTGTTGATTTTTATAAACATAGAGTGACCCGCATTTAAAATGCAATAAATTCGAACCAAAGATGTCATAATGAAGTGAAAATTGTAATATATGAAAAAGGTTCACAGTGCAGAACCTACCAAGGTTCTGTTGTGAACGCGAACCTCCAAATTTCCGAGGTTCACACACAGAACGCGAACGTGAACCTCACGTTCACACCATCCCTATTGCGCGGGCCACTTGAATATTGATGACATTTTATTAGTCGCCAATTTGGAGCGAACCGGATTAGGTAACGGTGAAAACAAGAATTTATCTTACTACGCATCAAAATCGATAACAATTATGTCATGAAAATCCAGCGTGCATCAATATCCTAAGCGCGCGTAGCGCGAAAATTTCGCAGAAATAAATGAATTCTGCTGAATAATATTGTTGCTTGAATCTATTACGGTTTCCTCTGTATGCGGTTGGGCTGATTTGGCAAGGATAGGATTAATAGCGGCTTGAACATGTCAATATCGAAGGTTTCGGCGAACATTGTGTCTATCATTTTATTTCAATAAGGTTTCATCGCCGACGACCTTTTACGAGTGCACACGATTAGTCGCATGTTGAGCGGCACGTTCTTTCATAATTGCAAATAAAGTTAGACTCAACTCTGGAGAGGTTACCAATACTTGAAGCAAGAAAACGGGTGACAATAAATCACGCAAAATTCTAAGAAGAATTTCAAGACAAATAACTCTACCGCGAAATACTCTACTGTATGGTCGTATAAACGAAAATCTACGAAAATGTGGCTGGCCCATGGCTACGCCAATGCGTTCGTCGGAACTGGTATATTAGCCATCAATATCCCCAATTTCACGGTCGGGCTAATCAAATTTTTGCTTGGCCTTTCCAGTTCACAATAAATTACCTGGGTAATCATTTTTCGATAATGTAACTAATTTCAAAAATTACCTCGTGGGCCACTCAAAACCTTCTCGCGGGCCACGGGCCATGGGTTGGCCGGCCCTGTTGTAACTGAATATACATTCGGGAATTACTTCTCTTCTGCTGAATTAGGAATGTAAATGAATGCTTTGACCACATCCGCTTTTAGTGTGAGTAGAGCGACAATTATCTCTAGCAAAGTAGTATGGGTACGGATTATACCTATCCCCTGAACATGTATCTTGTCCTTTCTCTTTTCCAGCGCAAACAGCGTATTCGGTGGCCGCTTTATCACCCCATTTCTTCACGCATTCTTCGGAGCTGCCGATTTCAAGTTCAACTTGCTTCAGAATGTTTTTCCCGCCGGTGTACTGGGTGGATCCCCACCCGCCGGCCCAGCACCGCCTCCCTAAATTCACGCATTGCGTGTCAATCGTTCCAACGTTATTGATACATCGGCGACCAACATCGATACGTGCATCACACTCAGTGACAACGACTGTATAACGTGGAATGGGCTCTGGAAAAGTACGATACAGCCGGATATGATCAATGTAGTCAGCGTTGCAGCTGAAGTAGAAGTAGAGGAAATTCTTACGCAATTCAAAAGACGTGTCAACACTATTTCAAGTAAAGAAGTAAAAAAATCCCGATCGGAAAAGTTCTCAAGTATGTACAATTGTACATCTTACGTTCGAAAAGTATATTTTGTCACTAGATCACATACTTTTAGCAATAGAACCGAGTTAGCCAGTTTCGAATTGCAGTGTGCATCTTCGCGACTAACGCAAAACAATCAGTGACACAATAAACAGGTGTAATTCAAGATACATATTCAGTTACCTTGATGCAGGCGCTCTTTCGCCCTTTATTCTCATTAAAGTGATACGTGCATATCCAAAAAGTACTTTCTACTTTACAAAATTTAAAGTGTTAAAATTAAGTTGCATTGCATGAAAACTGTAGAAGTTCAAGTATTCTAAATACGTTCAGTAAGTAGAAAAAGTGGTCAAAACCTACTAGAGTACTCGGAAAACAGAAGTACTTCGTTAATGACCAGTTGTGGACACACCTACTTACTCGTCGTTACAAAAATGCCGTAACTCCATATTCATGCAAATCGGCACCATAACGAATACTATAACACATACTATAACCCAGGCAAATGTAGACTACAGGATTTCATACTTCCCCCATCCACCTCTACAGAGTGACTTAGACTTCATCAAACCTGGCGTGACGATCTTGTCCTTGGGCGGAAGACAGGCCGGTTGAACTTTGCCTCCGAATCGAAGTTCATTCTTTAAAGTCAGTAAAGCCATGTCGTAATAAATCAAGAATGCTTCATGCATAGCGAAAGGATGCCGTCGTATTCGGACGATCTGAAGATGATATGAGCAATTATGCGTCGCGATACAGAAGGCATTGAGTAACATTCTATCACGTCGTCAGTGTCATACAGTCTCCAAAGACATGACGGATTACGGCCGATCAGAATGATCGATATAACTTATATAGTCTTCTTAAGGAAAACAAAAAGACATCCCGATTAGGTTCATCAAGCCTTGAGAGAGGCAGCGTTTGTGCAAGCTGACATAATCATATATTTGTTTACTTTAGTTGGATGACCATCCGCAGCGCAAGCTTTTAAATGATTATGAAACATCTATTTTTGTTCCGGGTAGGCAATGTCTGAAAGTAGTCATGAGCAAATATGGGTCCGGCAATACGTCAGCGATAAAGGTAAGAATTGCGGGTACTACCAGGGCGATAGATTTCGAAACGGCATGGAATAAAATGCAATATCTACCTCTTCATGTACTCCTGGATCATTGGTGATATCATGCTTTCCTACAGTCAGGTAATACGCATCAGCTTCAATAATAAAACAATGGTTGGCCGTAATTGCGTGTCTCGGCGAGACGATTGTAGCCCCGCAATTCTGAAAACTTGCGAATGGTCACTGGTCAGCATAGAACAGAATAGCATCAATCGTTATTCTCTCACTACTGGTGCCAAGACACCATCGCTCTCCTTTTTGTAAATGTGGGCCAGCCAAGGCCAGCTGTGCTTTACGGCGATCGTTCCACCTGCAGAAAAAAATCAACGCGATGATAATAAATTTTATAAGATTTCAGAGCATACTATCGATACTAACGGACAAAAACACTGCGATAAAGGTTGGAATAAAATAACACTCAAACTTCACTCTTTTCATCACTTCACCGCATTTGTAATTTTCAACAGAGTGCTATAAGTCTGTCATATCTCCGCTGCTGTTTTATTTAACCCTAGCAATCATTCATATAGGCCTACCTACGATTCTTGGTTTTACGACCGGAACCCCGCACCGAAAGTTGTTGTCCCTCCAAGTATCTTCAGGGAGTTTCGTTGTGTCGGTACTCTCTGAGAAGTTAACAAGACCATACTGAACCTGTATGAAGAACAACTGGCGACACAAGGCATTTACCACTCGGCTCTCCCCCGGTAGGATTGTGGTCGTAGCCTGTGAAGACAACCAACAGTAATAAGCTGTAAACTTAAATACTCTTAACAATACACATATTTATTATATTATTTTATACGTAACGATAAAAATCCACATTGTATTTTACAGGATCATGGGTGTATTGCATTAAAATTGGTCTTGCGTTACGGCGTCATTTACGTTTACTATGGCACAGGGGGTTTATGATGGTATCCAAACACTTTTTAATATTGAATATCAGAAAAATTGAGCACGCACGGAAGCCACTTGATACAAACAGTTCTGGAGGATAACGACTTTGAGCTTGGCCAGAAGATATCGACTCCGGTTGAAACTGAGAGCTTGAGCTATCGAGTGCCGATGATCCCAACGAATTCGAGTAAGAAGGAGAGTTGGAACCGGAGCTGGTGCCGGATACGTCGCCGGAAGGGTCTTCTTTATCAGGCGAATAACTTCCATACGGAGAGTCGTCTGACGGCGAGCTGGCGCTTGACTCTTCATTGCTAATAGGGGGCGGCTGGTCCGGCTTGAATTGATTTAACGGAGGGACATCGACGGGCTGGACATCGTCTGAATGAAGGTAGTCGAACGATGTATAACTTTGACCATTTCGGAATTGTATATATTAAAAACTATATATTATATTAATTAGATAGTGACTATTAAAATTACGTATATGCGTTCTCATTCGTACATTTTCGAATGTTTGATATATATGTTTTCGAATATGAATAATAGGAATTGAGCACGCGTCATTTCAGCCCCTCTTTGACAGAAATCGAGCGGATTTCATGATTGATGGTTTCCAAAATCCAAATACGACCTCAAACAATAGCAAACATTGATTTTAGATACAGAACTGTGGATACATCGCACACACACTGAACAATACTGACTTCCCTCGTCTCGTTGACCTGGATTTAACGAAATTCACGTCGAAATGTGAGATTCTAGAGAACATCGAATCAAACTTAATGAACTAGAATTTATGTGTGAACGCTGTGGGGAAATTTAGAAATCTACAGTGACAACTCAAAACATCTCGATGGCTCTGGTCACGGATTATGCATTCTGTATCTTGATATCGCGATCTCAGACACTGCTCCACTCCATCATCATCATTCACAGTGTAATTGAAGGCGATGAAAAATGCATTATTTTTGGATATTCGAACATGGCACGCGAGATCCCGCCTATGTTATTTTTCACATTGCCTGCTCGCATTGATGACGATATCGACACACTAAAGCGACTATCAATTAACATCAATGTATCGATGTTTGAAATATTCAAACAGATTCACGACATCGGAGTGATTTCGCACTACAAGCTATTCAAAGACTTAGTCCTTCAATCAATCACCAGATGCAAACTGCAGTCGCCACGTTCAGCGCATAATCTTCCGACTACGGCCAGAACACGGCGAAGTAAAGCATCCCATGTATTTAGAATAGATTACTCGGACTCCCCGATGTGCGGCGAATGTGGCGTCATCGAAACAGTCGCCCACTTCTTGACATCATACGTTCAATAAAAATTTCATATATCGATTTTAAATACCTCATTGCAGCCCATTCACCCCGAGCAATTTACTTTCGTTGCCCCAATTGTCGACCCCGCTTGCTGAATTCGTAATACGTTGTGAAACTTCCATTTAACTACGGTCTGATTTCAATTACCACATTACCGCGATGCACAGGGTCATAAATGGCGATGAGCACCACGCCAATTTCCAACAGCAATTATAATAAATAATAATAACTACCGTATGGAGAGTCGTCTGCCGAGCTGGAGCTGGAGTCTTCAATGCTAGTCGGGGGCTGATCCGGCTTAAATTGATTTATTTGAGGGACATCGACTGGCTGAACTTCGTCTACACAAAAATAATAATACGAACGCTGCTGTATTACTGAGAGCAGCCGAGAAGGGGTCAGATCACGTCTACTGCTATATGATCACGAGAATGGATTTGAAATCGGTAATCTGTTGAGTGTATAGGTTACTTACAATCTCTTACTTGGTGTGTTGTTGAAGAACTGGTCCAGTGGTTCCGAATCGTCCAGTGGTTCTGAATCGTCCGTTGATGCTGCATTTAATGGAGACTAGAGCTTGTCGCATTGTTACATATGTCAGAGCCTACATACCTATCACACAAGAAGGCTTCGCCCAAAATATTACCGCCGCTAACAACAACACGAAGAAGTCGACTGTAATCAGTGCTTTGGACACTGTGTATCCTTTCGAAGCTATAACGATATATATGGTATATCAAATAATTATTTTGAGCAAACTATTTTAACAAAGCAGATAAAAATTTTGAAAGTGCTTGAAAGCGCAAGGTGCATGCTCGTTCAGTGGCAAATTTCTTTTGGTGCTGCCAGCGTCGTGCATAGCATGTTCCTAAATTTAAATGGAACGAATTTCAACCAAAGATGTTATAATGATGTGAAAAATTGTAATGCATGGAAAAGATTCACAGTGTAGTGTGAACTGTAGAGAACCTACCAACGTTCGCTTGCGAACGCAAACCTCAAAATTTCTGAGGTTCACACACCGAACCGGAACCTCACGTTCACAACCCCTCTACTCAGTGACCATGACCATTTAGTTACCTCTCACAATAGTGTTTCGCTTTACTTCCCTCTTGATGGGTCTTTCACTGACAGGACCGGGTTCTTCTACAGTAATTTGATTCGTATGCTTGCTAGCCGGCTCTGCACTAGACTTATCAAAATATTTCGAGTCAGAGTTTCCCTCCTTTGATGGTTTTTCATTCGATTGATTTCTCTTCTTCCGTGCACCATTTCGTCTCTGTGATAGGATATGGGTTCACAATTACCACAGGATCATTGCGCAATGAAGTCGCAGGATAATTTAGAACTGCTATTGACTACTTACAACGCTGGACCTGGTTCTTCGTTGATCGGAGGGCATGTTGCCTCTCTGTCCATTCTAAATCCCCGTCGTAAATAGCATCCTGACTAGTACCGTGCCGCCGTGAATGTGGCGGTATATATTCCATTGACGGTGGTAATTATGACGTGACAATACCATCATTCTAATTTTAATGCAATGGGATTTCCAATTTGCTACCTTGTGAGAGGTTGAGGCAGCCTCGTTATTTTGTACAAATAATAAATGGACATAATGATAACGATGACTACGATGAGTAAGGACAATAATGGAACGTAACCGATGCGGAATGATGTGTAATACGTAACCTCGTTGTGACTTAGACACGACTGAAGTATATCAAGACCGTTTCCCCACCTTGGGCATCGCGTCCGGTTTTGTGCCTTCGGCTGCAGCTAGCTTTGATCACATGCATCCCCCAGAGGCCCAACTGTTGGCAACAAGTATGGTAAATCATCACTTTCACAGAGCAAGTGTGCGCTCTGTCGTTTAAGCTGATACATCCCCGACTTTCGACTACGGTCATTACAACCCTACGTGGGTCCCTGCAGCACACATTGGAACAGCAAAAAGGCGCTGGAGAGGCCGGACACGTTAGACGAACGCTCTACCATTTGAGCTACATCCCCACCCTTTCGAGGCTTACTTTAAATCATTATCGAATCATACTTGGATCCACGAAAGAGTACAAGACAACGAAACTATACCAATGGAGACGCCGGGCATCGATCCCGGTACCTCGCACATGCTAAGCGCGCGCTCTACCATTTGAGCTACATCCCCGCTTGTTGGGCCCTATGTTGAATGACAAGTATGTTCAAGAAAAGCGTGGATCGGGAGAAAATGCCGCGGGAGGTGCAGACACTCCAGACAGTGGTGGCTTTTGGGGTGGGCGAGGTGGGCCGTCTCCCGGGCCCCCTGTTCGAAGGGCCTCCCTATTTGGTCAATTATCAAATCTCTACATTTGTTAGAAAACTCCCATATCCCGACAATCATCAAGTATCTGCATTCGGTAGAGGTACTTAGTTTTGATGTAGTCTATCCTTGCAATCCTGCAATAATAGATATGACCTAATCCAGCGCCTGGCTCAAACCTTGACGTGATGTGCTGGATCATTACTAATGTCACCCGATAGCTTTCCAGATTAGTGTGGGTCTATTTAGCGGCAGTTGTATCGCTATTCTATTATTTCACGCTACATGACATACATCTTCAACATGACGGTATGAGCTATAGTTTGCTGCTTCACTTCTTTTATAATTTAACAATGTATGAAAAAAAAGGCTCAAGATCTAGAGCAATTCAACATTCCGGCCTGCTTGAAAGCCTTGTTACAGTGTCATATACACATCACGTAATCCTGCCCCATATGGCGCACACTAATATGAAGTTTGTAACGATAGATGGGAACAAGGGGTCTGGGGGCGGAGCCCCCCAGAAGCTGCGATTACATACTTACACCCTAAAAACAGTACGCCATGTTGGGGATTTTTCGCATTCGCGACATTAGGCCAGTCACGTGGACGAATCTCTCGTACAGTACTGGATATAGCACGCGTAACCGCGCACATTCAGCGAAATTTCGTAAATAGCCACTGTGGTCTTAATCTAATGACAGATCCTCCGTTTCCCTACATCATGCGATATTATGGCGACACGACTGCATTCACGGACAACTATATTCAAGTAAAAAAGTGACAGACGATAAAGTTTCAAGTAGTACAATTATGTAGTAAAACATATGCTGGACTCGAGCGTAGCAACAGTTAATCTAGGTAACGCAATGAAAGAAATATAGCTTTTAAAATAACGCAGGCGCGTGAAGATATCTAACAGACGATGGAGAGTGTCCGTACCGTCGAATTCGCAGCATTTCTGGCTATATAATATTTTATGTGTGTGTTCGCATATATGGCTAGAAAATGCAGCAGTGATAAACGGTCGAATCGAGAGGATAAGTATCGCGCAGTGGAACTCAAATTGTGTGCCTCGCCTCGCCGCGCAGCACGTTGACAAATTCGAATTTCGACACAGCGACGCGAAACGTTTAAATATGAAGAGTCTGTACAAATTCTGCGATCGTTAAGTTTCCATTTTCTTGAAGTAAAACGCGCAATCGGTAAGTGCCGTTGTCGGCAACCCTTGGTTGGTTCTGTAGCTTGCAGTCCGCCAAGCTTTCACCGGAGCGTCATCATTTCTCCGTTCGCGCGCCCAATCTCTGCACCTCGTCTTGCAACGATTCGACTTTGGATTCAAGTTTCTGAATAACGCTCAACAGTTTGGCCATTTCCGTCCCGTCAAGCTGCTGCGACGTTTCCGCGTTATGCGAGGTATCGGCGGTATCCGCCGTATCCAGTTCATCGCGGGCTACTTCTTTCAAAACCCTCTCGATGCCGTCGCTGTCTTGCGTTAGTATGGTTTTGGAAATGTCCAGAATTTCTTCCGGATCGCTGGTCGCGTTTAGGCTTTTCGTCCACGCCAAGTCCAGGAAGACCTTGTGACGTTCGCGGACAGACACCGGGTTGTGGCGTTGCTTTTTCTGCTTTTTTCGATCTGAAATGAAGTATATTGCCGACGTCAGATTGGCAGTTATAACGATCATACTTTCTTGAGAAAATTGCTCGATTTTTATTTGACAGCAATGCACGGTACTGCTGGGCTATTTATTATTCATGGAGCTATCATATTGGGAGGTCGTTTTTTTCAAATGTATCGTTTAGCCAGTGGTTCCCAACCTGTGGTACGCGTACCAGTAGTGGTACGCGAAGGTCTTCCAGGTGGTACGCGAGCAGATTCTGTTTTTTTTATTATTTCGACCGAAGTGAGTTATTATTTCAAGTTGGGTTGACTAAAAGTTTTTTTGAAGCCGTCGTCGTCGTGGGTAAGGACAATCCCACCAATGACGGCCTACATCAGGGGTGGCCAACCTGCGGCGATAGAAGGGAATTTGTGCGGCCGTAGACACGTAATTCAATGAGTATGTGTTGGCGGCCGTCGACATGCAATTTGAATTTATGAATTGACTCCCGATTTCTTGATAGATTTTAATTAATGTAGAAATTTTCTTCGCGCTGTGGGCGCGATTCAATGTGTCTTCATTTTTCGATTTTAATATAGTAGGGCCCGTTGCAATTAGAGCCCCACATTTCAGATTCGAAGAGTAGAGGAAAAGGAAGCGCCCCATAATACCAACTCGGAATCGTGTATTCCTCACTATACCGACAATCCTGATGGGAGGTCAAGAAATAATAGCATGCAACAAAGTGACTAATAACAATTGGCCCACCCGAAGATGCATCATCATTTATAACTTGCCCTGCATTTCCGAAAACACCCCTTCCATCAACTTTACCGGTGAATATGACGGCACCCATGTGCCGAGAAAGGATAAATGTTTGATAGTAATATGTAAAACTACTAATATTAATCACGAAATTCATTAGTAAATCTTCAAAAAATTCGCGCTTCGCGCAGCAATGCTGTCGGTCCCCTGTCATCACCAGTGACCACTCGCGATTTCGGTGTGTATAGCAAGCCAATATGAATATATAGATTAGTCCGGAGTTCACCGGACATGGATCTTGCCCACCTATAGTTAATTACGATACGACTATGCCCTGGAATGCGGCCGTGGGTTCCATGAGTAGTTGAAATTTGCGGCTGAGAACGGCAAAATGGTTGGCCACCCCTGGCCTACGGGGAAGAGATCTAATCGTAAAGCATTGGGATTGTTACGTAACTAAATTCCGTTTTAATATATTTGAACACAAGAATTCCCAATAGTCCCACCTGCACCTTAAAATTGGCAGTTTATTTTCTGTTTCGCTGTCTTCGGCAGCTCAAAGCGGTG
Organism: Botryllus schlosseri; assembly: GCF_051294905.1. NCBI lineage: Eukaryota > Metazoa > Chordata > Ascidiacea > Stolidobranchia > Styelidae > Botryllus > Botryllus schlosseri. The sequence goes on along the minus strand of NC_137245.1, from coordinate 15,363,147 downwards.
GAAAAATTGTTGACCGCCTTTGGCGCACGTCACTTATGCAGGTGGTACGCGAGCACTGCATAAAACCTCGAAATGGTACGCGGGTGGAAAAAGGTTGGGAACCACAGGTTTAGACTTTAGTATCATATAGTAGACTTATGAGTCAGCAAGGCCTTATAGTATGCGAAATGCGGCATATACTTTGATGCTGAATTTGATGCTAAAATACTTTGATCCGAAATTTATCAATAGTTTTCAAGCAGGGGACATTTCAAAGGCACGATATAAGTTTTCCGCAATGAAAATCAACTTATAACCGACCGAGAAGCTTGACGTCTTACAACTATACGTTCGTTATCTCGTCGACTCGCTCGCTCAGGAACTAAAAGTTGCAATAACTTCCAATTCCAACCGATCGCACCGGAAGCACCACACTGTAAGTTATAGTTATTTCGTCGGTATCGACGAAGGCAGCCGGTGAAAATCAGGTTAACGGCACTTTCAAATATAAAGGCTTGCTTCACCATTCCAACGGGATAAAACGAATAATCAAACGCCAATTCCTGAGGAGACATATCACAAGAATGGAATGGATTTCATATTCGTGAAACAGCCCATGAATGCTAAAAAATGCCACCTGCAAACAGAATCCATTGCACTCCATGGGATATATCTTCATAAGGTATGATGTATTTGACTCGTTTCTAGAGCTGGGCACAATGATTCGAGTACTCGAATCTGAATCGAGTAACAATTTTAATGATTCGAGTCGAGTAGTAAAAGACGACTTTTTCGAGTACTATAATCATACGCTCCTCGCTACCGCAAGTTAATTTATAAACTAAAATGGTAATTTCGGTACTATTTTCCATTCTGGAAACCTTGAAACCATGATTGGCCTATCGCAGCATGCGAAACATATAGTCCAAAGCTACGAACGTTCCTGGAAATAACACATGTCCGAAGTCCAGATCATCCCACAACATTGTCACGAAGTACAACGAAATCGGTATGGTCGAAAAACTACCCAAGTAATTCATAACAGGCATTATATTCTTTGTGGTGGCATAAATCATGCATATTTGAACTTGGACATTTTACATTCTGTTATCGCGTCATAATGAGTGATACTCGATTACTCGACTCGAAGCATAAGACGTGATTCAGAATCGCATCTCTCAGGTACTCGATTTTGGCCGGCCCTACTCGTTTCGCTTATTACAATGGACGTGAAAGCAGAATATTCAAATTCGGTACCAACGAGTGCCGATGGGATGATTTTCACCCTTCCCTGTTGTAGAAATGTGATTAATACACATATTTCTCTCCCTATGGCTGAAATAGACAAATAAATACACATATTAACCACCTTATGGTTGAAATCTGGCGACTCACCTACGAAGAGCCCTATTGCTGAAACCCGGTAATGCTCCTTTTAACCACCCTATGGCGGAAATCTGGAAAATTAACTATTAATAGTTCTATGGTTGAAATCAGGTAACTATAGTCTACCGATTAACCCCCCCTACGGTGAAAATCTGGTAAATACGCCTATCTCTCTCCATATCTGTATTGTACAGCGACCGAACATTTCAGCACCCGTTCGACAATCGCACTTACTCTTCCTTCCGCCTTTCGAATGAGTTCTATCTTCTCCCGAACTCTGCGCGCTCCTTCTCTGCCTCCTCACGTGCGAGCTGAGAGTAGTCCCGTCGCCGTCCTCATCAGCGCAAGATTCGCAACACTCCTTCCACGCCGTGAGATCCAACCGCGGAATTTCGCTGCACGGCACGAAATCCGCCACCGCTGTGTTTACGAAAACGTCCTTCGGCACGCTGCCGATGCCGTCCGTGTTTTCGCATATGATCATCGCCAGCGAAGTCTGCCGGATCTCGGTGAGCTGGGCGGGTTCGAACACGCCCGGGTTCTCGTACCAGAAGCGGTCGTTGTCGCGTACGCGCCGGAACTGGCCGGCGATGATGCACGCCAGCGTTGGGCCCAGCCTGGAGTCGGGCGTCACGTCTTCCAGGATCATGCCGACGAAGGCGTCGATGTTTTCCGTAGTGCCGTACACGTTCTGCAAGCGCTGCCGGACCTGAAAAGTAGAACGCATGACATGCGCGTCGTAATATGCGGTGAACCGGATACAAAGTGGCTCCGGGCGTATCGATCGGATTTGTACGGCGCTAAACTGTCAAGAGGCCTTCTTGCGCTAATTACTAGAGTGGTTATATTTTTACATGGATTCCGCTTCACACTTTTCCAGCAAAACTACTTACTTTTTACAGCACCTTGAATTTTGAAATTAGAAGTGGAAATTAAATTTTTATCTGTCTCATAAGTGAAATAGTCATAACAACTGGTCGAAATAGCCCCTGTATTACGGTAATTGACTATATTTACGTATATTGCATGTTTGCATCTATTTGCAGTATCATTGGTGATTGTGCGTTAGTCGCGAAGATACACCCTTAAATCTGCTGTAGTCACCTACGAGTAACTGCTAAAAAGTAAGCAACCCCGCGACCGAATCTACGCTTTGAGCCTTTACCTGATTACTTTTATCTCTTGTAGTTCTGTACCTCCACTTAAAGCAAAGTTGTGCATGTCGACTCTTTGCAATCATTCTACTTGAGCAACAAGGCTGACTACTTGGACAGTCTCTGGTAATTTCAGCAGCACAACCGAGAGTTACATATATATATTCGGCTTATACACGCCTCCAGCCCCGCTCAAATGTTACTTTACAGTGTGAATGTTAACTTATTGTGCAGTTTCATTCATAAACATTTACGATTATCCTTAAATTTTCATAGCTCTCAGATTTCATTGTCGCGTCTTTGCAGGAAGGGAAGATGGAATGGAATCGCGAAAGCAGCCAACAGAATGAAGGGACATTTGCGTTCCTGTAGTATTGATATAAACGCGTGAACGTTGAGGAATTTATAATTCGCAAACCCCGCCCCTATGTTGACATATTAACCTTTGTCATCGGAAATGCAAAATGGTATGCCCATTCGAGTCGTTGTCCATGATATCCGAGCGAATAAAAAAGCGGTTGCCAGTACACAATAATATCGGCTTTGGCTCTAACTGTACAATGCGTTCCGTACAGTAAATGGGTCGATATCAGTGTTGGGATCAAGTCACTACTTTCGAGTCACAAGTCAAGTACTCAAGTAGAAGTAGATTTCTACTCAATTACAAGTAGTACTAGTGATTTACAAGACATGCCAAAATCACTTAAACTAGACGCATAAAAATAAAAGGTCTGAAAGGTTCTGAAGTAAATGCTTTGAAAACGTAGATTTTGTCGAGGGGCCACAAATATATTCAGTTCCCGTAATCCAGTAGCTATTTCACCCAACCCACTCATTGCGGCAATTCCACTTCTAGAAGCGATGTGGACAGATCAAAGAAACTACTTAACAAAGTCCAAAGCATAAAAATAAGTATCTATGGCTAAAATACTGTGAAGTAGAAGTAGTCAAAAAGTAGCACAAGCAGGCAGCATCGACTCAAGCATTCTGCAAAAGCATTAGGCTAGTCCTTCGTTATTGACAACTTCTTGTTACTTCTATGGGTGGGCCTACATGTTGCACTTGCACAAAACGGATGATTAGAAATGTCTCTACGTACATTTTGAGTATTACCAATGTAAAGTTTAAATCTAAATTTCGCCATCCTCCCGCGTGCACAGACGCGGACTCTCAATTAAACCGGCAGCGCGGGCGTGTCAGACTCACTTCTGCGTTTGAAATTTCTTCCGCCAGGTCATCGAAGGTGCTCGCCCGCGTAAGATTGCAGTATTCCCGCCAGTCGTTGTAAAACGGCAGGGCGTGGTCCCTTCCGCGCTGTATGTTCAACGCGCCGAGATCCAGCGCCACGTCCTCCGCGAGTTCAAACAGTCGCTCGACCAGTTCGATGTTCATGTTGGAATCGGAGGCGCGAGCCTAGCGGATGGAAAAGCGCGATTGATAATTTCAGAATTTGAACCCCCATTCAAAATATACACTTTAAACGAAAATTGTGAAATCTATCGATAGCCATCCTGAATAAAGTGTGAATAAAGTCATCCGCACATTCCAGTAAGTGATACATTCAAATACGTTGGTGTAAATGGGTCGAATTCTCCATTCCACATGTAGATATACAGAGATAGTCAGTATCAAAGTACTTTCACCTTTTATCTGTACTGAAGACTGCTCCCACTTCTACCAAAACACTATCTTACTCAAAACTACTCTTTTTATAGCTCGGATTTCGCAAAGTAGAACGTATAGTTATGTCTCATAAGTTTGTATCTCATTTACAGGTGGAGTTGCCATAAGAACCGCGTGAAAAAGCCCCGGTACCACGGCAACTGAATACACTGAATGCACCTATTTGTAGTGCCGTTAGTCATTATGCTTTCGTTGCGAAGATACATCGTCTCATTTTGAAAGTGTCCGCCTCCGACTAACTTCTAAAAGTATGCGAGCCAGCAACCAAATCAACTTGATGAAACGAGCTAATTAAGCACTTTTCGCACTCTTCATTCTCTAATTCCACTATAGAAGTAGTTAAAAATTCCTTGGAATTTGCTGCTTCGACAATTAATACGGTATATATTTACGGCGCTATGAAGGAATGGACGAAATCGTGGAGTTTTCTCATTTCACCAACCGAAACCATATTGCCCACACATTTATTCGCAGTGCAGGATCGTATACCTTCATCGGCTTTGAGATGAGTCCGCGGATTAGAGGGTCGATTCCGCCTTCGTGTATGATTCGGTAGGGCGCGAAAAAGGCTTGGTGCAGCATGAGATTCCCGTGCTCCGTAACTCCCCACGAAGAATTCAATCTAGACGACAAGTGTCGATACAAAGCGGCTTTCAAACGAATGAGATTCTTGCATCAGCAATGGGGCGATACTTTCGTGGATATGTGGGTATGGTCACTCGGCCAGTGTTGGCCTCGTTGTATCACCACTGGCGTATTGAGGAACGACGAAAAGCGCGTTTGTCCCCACCAAATCGCGTCTCACTACATCACAAAGCATAGCAAATCACGTTGATATTACAACCTATGATTCGTCATTGGTAGAGTAGTAGAATGGGCCCAAGGAAATTGTACGAGGGATTGGAAAATCGCCTCTGGAGAAGCCGGGCATCGATTCCAGTACCTCGCACATGCTAAGCGCGCGCTCTACCATCTGATCTACATCCCCATCTGTTAGCTGTATTGATACAATCATGTTGCAAAGACGATGATTCTAGTGCAAACGGAAGGGAAAAACACAGTCATTGGAGATGCCGGGCATCGATCCCGGTAACTCGTACATGCCAAGCGCGCGCTCTACCATCTGCGCTACATCCCCAACTGTTAACTGTAATGATGCAATCATGTTGAAAACATGATGATCCTAGTGAAGAAGGAAGGGAAAAATACAGTCATTGGAGATGCCGGGCATTGATCCCGGTACCTCGCACATTGATCCCGGTACCTCGCACATTGATCCCGGTACCTCGCACATGCTAAGCGCGCGCTCTACCATCTGAGCTACATCCCCAATTGTTAGCTGTACTGATGCAATCATGTTGAAAACATGATGATCCTAGTGAAAACGGAAGGGAAAAATACAGTCACTGGAGATGCCGGGCATTGATCCCGGTACCTCGCACATGCTAAGCGCGCGCTCTACCATCTGAGCTACATCCCCAATTGTTAGCTGTACTGATGCAATCATGTTGAAAACATGATGATCCTAGTGAAAACGGAAGGGAAAAATACAGTCATTGGAGATGCCGGGTATCGATCCCGGTACCTCGCACATGCTAAGCGCGCGCTCTACCATCTGAGCTACATCCCCAAATGTTAGCTGTACTGATGCAATCATGTTGAAAACATGATGATCCTAGTGAAAACGGAAGGGAAAAATACAGTCATTGGAGATGCCGGGTATCGATCCCGGTACCTCGCACATGCTAAGCGCGCGCTCTACCATCTGAGCTACATCCCCAATTGTTAGCTGTACTGATGCAATCATGTTGAAAACATGATGATCCTAGTGAAAACGGAAGGGAAAAATACAGTCACTGGAGATGCCGGGCATTGATCCCGGTACCTCGCACATGCTAAGCGCGCGCTCTACCATCTGAGCTACATCCCCAATTGTTAGCTGTACTGATGCAATCATGTTGAAAACATGATGATCCTAGTGAAAACGGAAGGGGAAAATCCAGTCATTGGAGATGCCGGGCATTGATCCCGGTACCTCGCACATTGATCCCGGTACCTCGCACATGCTAAGCGCGCGCTCTACCATCTGAGCTACATCCCCAATTGTTAGCTGTACTGATGCAATCATGTTCAAAACATGATGATCCTAGTGAAAACGGAAGGGAAAAATACAGTCATTGGAGATGCCGGGCATCGATCCCGGTACCTCGCACATGCTAAGCGCGCGCTCTACCATCTGAGCTACATCCCCGATTGTTAGCTGCAGTGATGCAATCATGTTGAAAACATGATGATCCTAATGAAAACGGAAGGGAAAAATACAGTCATTGGAAATGCCGGGCATCGATCCCGGTACCTCGCACATGCTAAGCGCGCGCTCTGCCATCTGAGCTACATCCCCATCTGTTAGCGGTAATGATACAATCATGTACAAAAGACGATGATCCTAGTGAAAACGGAAGGGAGAAATACAGTCATTGGAGATGCCGGGCATCGATCCCGGTACCTCGCACATGCTAAGCGCGCGCTCTACCATCTGAGCTACATCCCCAATTGTTAGCTGTACTGATGCAATCATGTTGAAAACATGATGATCCTAGTGAAAACGGAAGGGAAAAATACAGTCATTGGAGATGCCGGGTATCGATCCCGGTACCTCGCACATGCTAAGCGCGCGCTCTACCATCTGAGCTACATCCCCAAATGTTAGCTGTACTGATGCAATCATGTTGAAAACATGATGATCCTAGTGAAAACGGAAGGGAAAAATACAGTCATTGGAGATGCCGGGTATCGATCCCGGTACCTCGCACATGCTAAGCGCGCGCTCTACCATCTGAGCTACATCCCCAATTGTTAGCTGTACTGATGCAATCATGTTGAAAACATGATGATCCTAGTGAAAACGGAAGGGAAAAATACAGTCACTGGAGATGCCGGGCATTGATCCCGGTACCTCGCACATGCTAAGCGCGCGCTCTACCATCTGAGCTACATCCCCAATTGTTAGCTGTACTGATGCAATCATGTTGAAAACATGATGATCCTAGTGAAAACGGAAGGGAAAAATCCAGTCATTGGAGATGCCGGGCATTGATCCCGGTACCTCGCACATTGATCCCGGTACCTCGCACATGCTAAGCGCGCGCTCTACCATCTGAGCTACATCCCCAATTGTTAGCTGTACTGATGCAATCATGTTCAAAACATGATGATCCTAGTGAAAACGGAAGGGAAAAATACAGTCATTGGAGATGCCGGGCATCGATCCCGGTACCTCGCACATGCTAAGCGCGCGCTCTACCATCTGAGCTACATCCCCGATTGTTAGCTGCAGTGATGCAATCATGTTGAAAACATGATGATCCTAATGAAAACGGAAGGGAAAAATACAGTCATTGGAAATGCCGGGCATCGATCCCGGTACCTCGCACATGCTAAGCGCGCGCTCTGCCATCTGAGCTACATCCCCATCTGTTAGCGGTAATGATACAATCATGTACAAAAGACGATGATCCTAGTGAAAACGGAAGGGAGAAATACAGTCATTGGAGATGCCGGGCATCGATCCCGGTACCTCGCACATGCTAAGCGCGCGCTCTACCATCTGAGCTACATCCCCAATTGTTAGCTGTAGTGATGCAATCATGTTGAAAACATGATGATCCTAGTGAAAACGGAAGGGAAAATACAGTCATTGGGGATGCCGGGCATCGATCCCGGTACCTCGGACATGTTAAGCGCGCGCTCGACCATCTGAGCTACATCCCCGGTTGTTAGCTGCAGTGATGCAATCATGTTGAAAACATGATGATCCTAGTGAAAACGAAAGGGAAAAATACAGTCAATGGAAATGCCGGGCATCGATCCCGGTACCTCGCACATGCTAAGCGCGCGCTCTGCCATCTGAGCTACATCCCCATCTGTTAGCGGTAATGATACAATCATGTACAAAAGATGATGATCCTAGTGAAAACGGAAGGGATAGTGCACTCATTGGAGATGCCGGGCATCGATCCCGGTACCTCGCACATGCTAAGCGCGCGCTCGACCATCTGAGCTACATCCCCGGTTGTTAGCTGCAATGATGCAATCATGTTGAAAAGATGATGATCCTAGTGAAAACGAAAGGGAAAAATGCAGACATTGGAGATGCCGGACATCGATCCCGGTACCTCGCACATGCTAAGCGCGCGCTCTGTCATCTGAGCTACATCCCCAACTCTTAGCTGTAATGATGCAATCATGTTGCAAAGACGATGATTCTAGTGAAAACGGAAGGGAAAAACACAGTCAATGGAGATGCCGGGCATCGATCCCGGTACGTCGCACATGCTAAGCGCGCGCTCTACCACCTGAGCTACATCCCCTACGGCCTCGCATATTAGTTGAGTCATTACAAACTCTGTGGAAAATAGTGAATTTTCAATAAATATTTAGAGATGCAAAAGCTTCAACATACCAAAAATATATACCTGTGCATAATCGGATTAATCATAGTGTGTCCGAACCGATAGGCCGCCGTGGCAAACACATTTACAATGGACGCCGGCGAGTTCGGATCGTACATCCTGTAAGGCCCGACTTTCTCGAAGTAAGGTCCCAAAATCTTCGGCAGCCAATGCTGTGAGAAGAAAACAAATATGGAATTCGGTTTTCTGCACATGCCAAGCAAAGCGCGTTAGCCCGTACCGAATGAGTGATGTGCTGCATTTCCGCACCAACAATCTTTCTCGCCTCGTTGAAAATCGTGTCCCCGCTCCAGCTCGGGTTGAGTCCTTTCAGTCTTCTGGCTATACGGTTATGCTCGCGCATCCACATCGTGTGCATGGCGGTCAGGCTTACCTTTGGAAAATGACAGGAACTTTAACCCGAGCAGTTACGTGAACGCTGTGGACTGCAGGATGCGAGAGAAGGATTTCGAGTTGATGTCTAGGCCTAAATTGTAAACGCTGCGGCGATTTCCGCCATACCTTAAATGGGGTAACCGGCACTTCCTGGAACAAAATGTATCTTTCATATCCATTCCAGTGAGTGAAAACGAGTGAAATGCACCGAAATCGTATGGAGATTCATCCCTGATATATTTCTCCTCAGGGATTGGTGTATTCGACTGTTTTCACCCCTCGAAATGAGTTTGAAAGCCAACCGTGGTACCAGAAAATGCCAGCAGTATGATCACCATACGCTATGGTGAAAATCTGCTAAATAATCCTATTTTCCGCCGATATATTAAAACTGTAGAACCTGAAATTGAAGAAACATCGACGAATGAACAAGGGACTGACAGTGTTTAATTAAATCCGCGTAGCGGTGAGTTTGGGCCTTCAACGTTTAGCGCGCCCTCTTATACACAGCCTTTTCGCGTTGAGAACTACAGGGTCGCGTCTTGCGATCGGCGCATTGCAGAATTTGTTTACATGCAAATTTTTCAATTGTAAAACACCGCAGGAATTTTTGCTCCGGCTTGGTTTGCGATATTTGCCACAGTTGGTATCACATTTAGTCATGATTACACCTGTCTCGTTACGTTGTAGGCGACCTTTATCACCATCAATTGCGATCTTATTGATCTTAATCTGGCGCGATAAGAATAGGTTACCGATTGATGACACTAGTGCGACATTTTGATGGCCACGTAGGAAATTGCGAAACGCATATCGAGATGAGGAGAATTCCAAATAATTCAGTAACGTTACGCAAATATTAAGATACCGCCGAGCCAGCGAGTAGGCCTGTTTGATTTGATATCATCGCCGAAATCTGGTAGTCTCAAGAGTTCACCATGCTTCAAGATATCCCCGCGTTCGACATACCTGTTCGTTGCATCTCAAATCTCCGCACAAGAAACAGGGCACGCTTCTTTCTTGTGGGGATTCAGAATCGCCGCGCCGGCACTCGATCGGGGCCACGGGTCTGATCACAGACACCTCTGAAATAGATATGGTAATCGTAATACAGCGAAACATCTGTAATAAATCGTGGACGTTGGGAAAGCTGAGTTTCTTCAAAAATGAATGATCTGCATATTCAGGGACACTACAAACGGGAATTGTGCATTTCACCGATTTTTAGGGTAGGGTAGGGTGCAGACCATGTCAAATGTACTTTTTGGTACAACATTTGGCCTTCAGTGCACATGCACATCAATTCTAAAGGGCGAGTTAAATACCCCTACATCCGATGAAAATAGATCACAACGGTGAATGAATAACGATAAGTATATCCAGGGACGCTGTAGACGAAAATTGTGTATTTTACCGATTCTCACCGTAGGGTCGGATGCAGACCGGGTTAAATGCACTTTCTGGTACAAAAATTGACCTTCAGTTCATACCAATTCTAAAGGGTGAGTGAAATACCCCTACTTCCAACATAAATAGATCCCAAGGGTGGAGTGGGTTCTGCTTTCGCGTACCAAGAAGGCGCATGTGGTAAGCTACGTGTGAATTGAATCCACTATATCCTCTGGAAAATAGCCTCATAAGTATTGGTGTATTCGGCCTGTTAGCACCCCTCAGAATGGATGTAAATCTGGTAATTACACCTACTTTCCACCCATGCATTCACAGTGCAATTCGTCCGATTTAAATGCAGAGCTGAGTAAGGATATGTTTCGCTACCTGAGTCCAAATCGGAGTACACATTGTAAGGCAGGATGGCTTTTTGCCCGGGTTCCAACGGCTGGCCTTCTTTGAGTAGTCCGAAATCAGAGGATAGATCGCGAACATTGTCGATTTCCTCTTTCCCGCTACCGTAGACATTGGATGCGTCGATGTAGGAAGTAATCTAAAAGTGTAGTTGTAGATTAGAACGCAAGACACGCTAGGTGTACTATTTACAAAGTAGAAGTCTGCTTTTACTTAAAACAACCAGGTTCGGATTTATTATTATTACTAATATTATGATGAGGGCTGGCCGAAATTAAGTATCTGATTCCACTCCAATGCGAGTTTTAGGCTTCGAGTCGAATCGAATATTCAAATACCACCTGCATGACGTCATAGCAGAATAATGACTTCGCAAGTATAATTATGAACCTCAGAAATAAACGTTTCATGAAACTGGTATTTAAAACGAGATAAAAGAAAACGGTATCGGGAACATGGCAATGATTGCACGTTGGTGAATCTCCGCGTGCGATATGAAACAAATGAAATTTCAGCCGGCATTGTCCAGAACGCATAGGCGAAATAAGATGGTGTTTGCCATTCGTATAGCCAAATCGTAAAAACAGCCGACTCGCATTTAATGACTATGAAGATTGCGCCGTTGATTATCATCGGTATTTACAGCCCTATTGATGAGTCTGGTGTCTGCGAGTTGATTGTCAATGGATAGTTAGGTGTTTGGACTAGAAGAAGCCTACAGGAGGAAGGTTGATGACTTCTTGGCTATGTGAATGACAGTAACCCAATATTTTATTACACTAAAGGGAGTCGGTACACACGTAACCTTACAATTAATCAGAGAAAGGGATTATCTATCGTCATTATCGGATAATTTATTAGCTTTGGATCATATACTTCTAAACAATGGAGATTTATGATACTGGACAACAATTGAAATAGATTCTTTTGTACCTGATTGATTTGCTCTCTTCGCGACAAGGCGCTGAAGAAGACAGACGTGATTCCGGACCCGCAAACGGCGCTGGATCGAGTGAACTCCATACATGAAGAAGAGGATCCTGACGCGCCGTGATGATGATCCGAACGGTGATGGAAATGGCGACGCCTAGGATCATTCCCGTGCACTGAAGGTGAATGGGTTTACTCAGAATCGATGTTTTAAAAACCAACTAGGATCAATTCGGACTGGGCATAACGATTCGAGTGTTCGAATACGAATCTAATACGAATTTTGATTATTCGAGTCGGGTATAGCGAAAGTCGATGTTTTCTAGTAGGAAGATTATTTGTCCCTTGTCACCAAGAGACATTTTATCAACGGGAATCGTTGTTCCGATTTTGTTCTCCCCCCGATCGGGCCTTCAAATCTTGATTGCCTCATCATATCATTCAGAAAATGTGGCACGAGTTCGTGGAAAACAACACTTGTACGCAGAAGTTATCGACCTCTGGTATTGTCACAGATGTCGTATGTCATAGTTAGCGTTGTCAAATTGGAATTATTTGTGCTTGAGTGCAGATTACATTATTTACTGAATCGTGATCACATGAATAGGTATGCAAACTCTTCAAACATGACTCAATGTTATGATGTCGCACACCCAATTCGATGCTCGGAAGCGAATCACCCAGATAATTGATTTTGCCACCCCTAGGATTAATGCCATCTCTGGATGACGCGATTCAAAGTAGTCAGAAACGAATTACTGGTATAAAAGATGCCGAAAACGGATGACAATACTTCGAATCCTCAGATTATGTGGAATTCCTAATCTAAGTCATTGCGCTGGAGGGAAATATTACAGAATCAATGTATTATTATCCACTATGAAGCAAATGTATATCATTTACAGGCATAAAAATCAACATCTCGTATATATTTACACAGAATAATTGATGAGAAGTCGCCCATCACTGGTATGAATAGTAATACGACGCCTATATGTTCGGACCTATCGTTGTGTATTAATAAATACATAACCTTCCGTAGGTTTACAAAGTTATCAGACGCCTACGATGAACGAAACATATGATCATAGCTACTTCAACCGACTACATCAATTTCGAGCACACTATATCAAATAGTAATTCTCACCATATATCGGGAAGCAAGGAGCGTCGTGATTACACGAATCTTTGCATGCGGCTCCATCAGAAAATCTCCGCACGCTGGGGGCCATAGTGGTAAAGTCCATGTCGTGATCGAGGAATTGGCCCCACTGCATTGTCATATGTGTAAATTCGGCATCCGCCGCCGGCCTTTGTTCCCGTGACACCAAAACCTCCAGCGATACGCGCCTAGCACTCGGCAAGGTTCTACCACGATACCTGTAAAAAATCACGAGTATCTTCATGCCGTTATATTTCGTGTTAGTCCAAAGCAGTAACTGAACACGCGGATGATAATTTTCCGCGCAAATCTGACCTCACGTGGTGAAAGTAAGTATAATCATTATGTTGCATTGCGAACATTCGCTGAATCCAACGATAATTCTCTCGCTTTTACTGGGGTTTAGTGATTTATCAACAGCAAGTTCAGCCCATCCTACCCTAGGAGAATATAAGATCGCTGGCAGTTTATAAAAATTACACAGGACCATACGACGCGGCCAAATACACATTATGTTGCTTTTCGTGGTTGATGCGATTTGGCAGTGAATTCTGAAAATCGTTCTTCTGGACGTAATGTAATGAAATTACCAAAAACGTATGCATCTCCACACAAATATTTGCAACTTTAATTAAATGAGAAATATACTGCTGTGTATTTGTGATGAGTGGGATCTATTGAAGTTTCTGTATGACAAGGTCGTAAAGTTAACGTACCACCACCAACTCGGTTGAGACTCTTGTATTTGTTTTGAAATAAATGCGACTTTACTGATTGCTAGATTCTTTTTATACTGTCAAGTGTCGCCAAAGTGTCTTGTGTAATTTCGTCAATTTTTAATTTTCTAAATTATAAATTACGACCTAAATTTATAAATTCTCGAAATGACATGTTTTATTTCTCAGGTAATGAGCAACTCCTCATTCAACCTCTTACATTTTTAAATTGAGGATAAAATTGAAATGCATTTATCGGCCGGTCGAAAAGTAGATGTGAACCAGCACCGTTACACGGATTGAACACCACTTGTTTAAACCCAGCATGTTCCGGTTTGGCACGCTTTATGGCATCTGGTCCAACAGGATGCCTAAAACGTAATTGACAACACCCACAATTTATCATGGTCCCATCCGACCGGCGAATTGAAGCCATTTTCGTAGATAGGTTTGAGCAAGCGATGAAACGGCGTTAGCGCAGCACCCCACATCGGATGTTGTAGATTGTTGCAGGTCCCGTCGGCCGATCTGTACCTGCATTGTCAAAAAGTGAGCATGAAAATTCAAGTGTCATCACGCGGTGTTTCGTCTTATACTTTTTGTGGAAGCAAATATCTTCAGAGCAATTTGGAAGCTTTTGGTGGCCTGAGCATCCCGATAAATTAGCGACAACGGACACGATCTCGCTGCCGATCACAGGCGTGCTTGGATGCACCGCCGCGTCTTCCAGTGTGTCTGAATATTGACAGTAGGGTATTGACAGTCCGGCATGAAACTACAGTTAGCGGAAAACACAGAAAGGCATTCCACAAATCAATTTTAAAGAGTTTTGCGAGTTAGAGGCTGCTGTGAGCTGTGATGGAGTGACATCGGTGAAAAATCAAAAATTAGTAGCCCAGGGCAATGGTTCTCGACCATTTCGGCTTGTGGACGGTGAACTGTCAAGAATCAAAATAAACACGAAATGTAATTACGACAAAAGAATGCAGGTCAAAACAAAGAATTGGAACTTTAATTTAAGGAGAAATCTGCTGCTGCTTTTGTGATATTAAACCTAATATGCGAGGCTTCTGCAAGGAAAAGTCCTGTTAACATCGCGATCTCTATTGCAATTGTTGCGTTTCTTTTCAAAGAAATGAGACTTCGCTGTTGCTAGCTTCTAATACCCTTTCAAATATCGATAAAGTGTAACGCCGACATTCGTCAAATTTGGTTTCAATACTCTCAACTGTCACATATTATTGGTCTCAAGTGAGTTTTATGGTAGTTTTAATCAGTTTGGTAACACATCGTGACGGCAGATACGAAATCAAAAAAAGAAATATCGGCCTGGTGTAAAGGACCATAGTAGTCGGCAAACACCATGATTATCACAAACAACATTGTGACGTAGGATTAGTCGAAATAGACCATGAACTATATAACACTCCACATAGAGCTCTAAATTACACGTTCTAAACTTATAATTTAGTTTAAGATGTCGTGTTTGATTTCTCTAATTAACGGACAAGCTCTCGCATTTAGCAATTGCGAAAAAATTGAGATACCTATATTAGGCCGCGGGAAAGTTGATTCGTACGGGCACCAGAGGTTGGGAACCACTGAGATAGACTATAATATCTTCTGTTCCACAGAATATATGTTCTTCATATTTTTCGCACATGACAATGCGACGTTGGGACGCAAACTTCCTAATTTCCTTCTTCAGTGGTATTCAATGTATATTCTTGTTCCTAATGTCTCTTGCGACATCGCGTGTGTCACCAGCACAGCACGCAACCAACAGGTCCGCACAACTCACCTAAATCAGTGTCTCTCAGAGCCTTCTCCTCCGGCACCACGTGGTTGTGGGTCACGGCGAACTGTCTGAGCTTCATTCCGCGCTTGATGCAGCATTCTATGAGCTGTAGGGAGACCTCGAACACTTCAGCGGCGCGCATCATATTCACTCCCCGGAGGGTGGAGGGAAACCTCATCAGGGCCAACAAGTCGCTCGCGGTCTGCTTGTGCCGTCTGCAAGCAAAGATACAGCCTAGCTGACGATACTATGCAATACTATTCCATAGTTAACTGGTATAGATAGCAAAGCTATACGCATGTAGAAACAGAGTTGGTCAAAGTACTCAACATGGCCATTCAAGTCGAATTATAAGTAACGCAGTAAATTTCTTATTAGATTACATGTACTGGTACAATGTACATTGTACATGTACGTTGTGCGTTGTGCGTACAAGCAGCGAGTTCCAAACCCAAGAAATCTCAAAACTACTTCAAGTGGAAGTACGGGAAATGAAAGTCAGAAAAGTTGGCCTACTCGAGAAGTATCTTCAAGAGGAAGAAGAGGTAGATTTGGTTGCGGGACCGAATACTTTTAGGGGTTAATCTGAGGTGGCTACTTTCGTAGTTGAAAGTTGTATATTCGCGACTAACTCAAAGTGACTGATGGCGGTATAAATATAGGCGTAATCCCCGAACTATATTCCGTTACGGTGATACAGGCTCTATTTTAAGAGATTCTCTTGACAATTTGACTGATAAACGTTATACAAATTCAAGATAAAGATAATTACTACCGGGGCCTACGATATCGTAGGCTCCGTTACTACTTTTTAGAACCAAAATAAAAAGCAAGTAGTGGAACTGGAATTATATTAAAAACACTTCACTTCACTTGGTACGTAAATGGTTCAAGTAGGCAAAACCTTGACAAGTCAAGCTGTTTTAGTATCCATGGTGTTTCGACTATACGTTGGTTAATTGACACAAGTTGGATACTCTTTATTATAATTCCTGAGCCGACTTCTATAGCGCGGCCCGCTTTCCGTTCTAGGCTTGAGAAGCGTACAAATCACGCGAAAACCCGAAAATCGTCTATTTCGTCGACTCCCACCATAGAATGGTGCACAAATCAGGCCCACGGAACTTTCCAGACTAAAATGTTGATGTCACGTCCATTTCAATAGATGAAAACGACTCAAATACATTCATTTTTATACATTCAAGGGGTAGCATGGGTTCTGTATTGATGCGCTACCCCCAAAAAGGCACAAAATGCCTGCACACATGAACACAATCCACTACACCCCTTAGGATATATCCACTCAAAAGTTGGTGCATTTAACTCGTTTTCGCCCGTTGGAATGGTTATGAAAGAATAATTTGGTACCATTTGCCATGATTGTGACCCATGTGTGTACGGTGTGAGCTAAAACATGGTCACGTTATGGCATATACCGACGAATGCTGCTGGTCCTCCTTTCCAGACACCGGGGATGACAAATCGCTAAAATGAAATCCGCCCTTATTCGTACATATATCTCTATTTCATCCAGTGTGAGCATCTATTCCAGCTTACGATGGGAATAATGAAAAGCACTAAATTAGTGCTGCCGCCTGTCTTTCTTTTTATAGAGTGTAACGACTATAACGTGTTGAATAGAACATATAATTGCACAGCTGCGGGCTTGGAGCTCGCTAATTAATTTTGAGACAGATTTATCGCGGTGAAAGTGCATGCGAGTCTACCGGGGACGGTATATCACAAAAAGCACGCATCATACACCTAATAATATATGCGCTCGCTTGCCTTTTTAGCTATACAGAGTTTCTGATCAGAAACAACTCATGCTGGTGAAACTTCAAGTCACTTCGTGTTTACAAGCATACGCTATCATCCTTATTATTCGTATGTGACGGTTGGATTATTCGGAGGATAACTAAGTGATATCCGTCTTATGATGTTGCCATTCGAAGTTACTTGAAAGAAGCTCTTTTCGATGGTGGCGTGATAATATGCCTTATATGAGTCCCGGGAGAGGCTTAAGGTCGTAGTCTTAACGCGTTACTTTGTAGATTACCACCAGAAACTATTGCACTTCGCATATGAAACACGGAAATGAAATGATACAGGACTCAGCCATTAACTCATTATCGCCTGGTAACAGCATTGGAATTTTAAATGGAACGATTACCTTGCCGAGAGATTATGAATGCAATCCATACATTTCTAATAAAAACTGCGTGTTTTCATCAGTATGCCTTACCTGTTGCGTATTACCGGATTATAATACGAAATCACATAAACAGTAATCTGCATCCAAAACATTAAATTTTCAAAATGCAAAGCAGCGGAAACCAGAATTATACAATTGCGCCCATATTTCCGGTGTCGCCCTTAAAACTCCGACGCAGTTTCTCACCTGTCGTTGAAGTGATGTATGGTGTTGTTGATGGCACCGTCGACGTTGCTAGAAACCTCTCTAATGCTGTTTGAAAGTTCCTCCAGATCGCTAGCAACTGTAAACAAAATCAAAGGCGTCTAGCTTACACTTGAGATATGTCAACCCGGCGAGATGCCAAGTTCGAAATTCTGAGGCTTACATAGGATTATTATCAAGGCCCGGTCTAGAGACAAGGCGTTGAAACGGAGGCAAAAACTACTTTCGCCAAGTTACCGAAGCATTATCCTAATAGCGCGTAATTTCTAGGCACTTAGAGCTACTTTTGCGGTCCGCTGTTTACCGATCTGTCTCTTTCCCCTTCGTTGAATACCAAGGCTTCGTAGAGCTTCGTTTATGTCCTCTTCGGATAAGTCGCTTCGGATATCTGACGCGTCAAACGGCATGGTTAGCGCTAGGCTGCTTTTAACAAGGTTGGTACGAAGGTGCCGTACCAGAGTTGCTTGAGCATCCGCTCTCCAGGCAGCCGATTGGTAGAATCTCGAATAGTTTACTTGTAATCTCTTCGGTCGACGATTTTGCATTCACAGTGAGAGTCATGCCTAGATATAACAGGGGTAAGCTAGCGATATAGTAAGTATAGATATTTTCTATTAGACTCGCGATATGACCTTAAAAACACTGTGTACCAAAAGAGATATGCATCGGCGTTATACTAGTTCGCAACTAAAAACGGATTGCTCTGATTTGTTGCTTCCCGGCTGTAACTAGCGTATGACGGAGTTCAATTGATCAATCAATTTGTCGAGGGACTCATGGTTTCATATTGGTATTCGCATCCACCCAGCGGAGCATAAATTTAACAGATATGACAAGTTGGGTAAACAACGTAACAATTATTAATAATGGACAATTCGGAGAATGGCACGCCAGGTGACAGAGTTAGGGCGAACACCAAAACAAAACACAGTTTGTTCGTAATTTAATTAACACTACGGTTTACCGAAATTCAATATCCGACCATTAGATGTATTTTGCGTCTGTTTCGAATTAAAAGGGTACATTATACGATACCGATTGGAAAAATTACTCCCTATTCCAGAAACGCTGAGAATATAAATCCAAGCAGAGTTCGGAAAGTCAAGTTAACAAAATTCAACCACGTACGTAGCATGCGAATACTTGTAAAAAGGGATTTAAAATCGCAATACGGTCCATTGAAATAACGAAGTTTGTGTGATAGTTTATCCAGTAGGTCGCGGCGTAAAGCACTAGTACAAAGAATATTTACATGTGCTAAAGCAGGCTAAACTAAGTGCTCTTAATACTATGTTTTACAGAGCCTGTAATAGTACTGCGTATGATACTAACAGCTTCCGTTTGGCCCGCGAAAAGCTTTTTCGAATTTGGACCATAAAATGTATTCATTACCGTTAATGTGTGGTCAAAATTACTATATATAAACTGATCCGGAAATGCGTTTAGGTTGAAGTCTAGCTTATTTACGTATCGTGATTACGTGACCCACGGACGTCGTGTGAGTTATCCAGTTTCAAAATAGAGGCAATATAGCAAATTATGCCGTAACAATTAAAGCTACAAGTCACTGTTTCCATGTTCAAGTTCAAATCTTGTTTGTTGCCAGGTATGTGCTTTAAACTGTTACGTCATACGTTTCCAAATCTTAATTCTTAAAATAATACAATCAGTGCAGGTGATTAACTACCAACCTCACTCGCAAACGATGTACGTTAAGCAATGAAAGATGCGGCTGAAGGCCGACATTTCAACAAAATTTGGAGCACTAAATATTTGTTTACTAAAATCAGTCGTGGCGAGTACCGAGCACGTCTCCGTATTTACGGAGTATAATTTGAGTCGGCATTATGAGAAAAATCATGCAGTGAATACATACACTTGACTGATGCGGACCTAGAGAAACTAGCAAAACAGCATGGCTATTTTATCAAGCCAAACAGAGCTAGGGACGCAACCTAGTATTTACGCATCCACTTAGCAACATGCGTTAACAATGTAATTCACTGCTTTCAATTTAGAAATAGAACTGCAGGCCGCAGGACATGATCTAAACTTCTGTCTCGGCCCGCAAAGGTATTTTCTGCTTTACATTTGGCCCGCCGGGAAAAATAATTGCCCACCACTGGTTAACGACATACTTGCTCTAGATGTCAGAGATCCCCGTCTGGCGACGCATTCGTATCGGCCAGTATCGTCCTGTCCGACATCGTGAATAGTGAGGTAGCTGTTTGGCGCGGGTGTGATGGTGTACCTTTCGTCTGAAGCAATAACAATCCATGAATCTCGAATGCAATCGAGTACTCAAACC
The DNA here is from genome assembly GCF_051294905.1 of Botryllus schlosseri. Classification (NCBI taxonomy): domain Eukaryota; kingdom Metazoa; phylum Chordata; class Ascidiacea; order Stolidobranchia; family Styelidae; genus Botryllus; species Botryllus schlosseri. The sequence continues at coordinate 15,342,962 of NC_137245.1, read as the reverse complement.
GAGAATGCAAATGTATACGATTACGCGTCGAATCTGTAATAAGTTAACTTGTTAAGATAGCTTCGGAGAAAAATAACATTCAATTATGTTACATCATCTTTACTGATATCGATATGCATCGCGATGTAATTCGGAGAAGACGCAAATTTTGATATAGCGTCAAAAAAATATTTACAATCAAGCGTAAGACGGATAAACTCGCGTGTTATGATGACACTTGTTATGAGCAAATACCTACATTACGTCAAGGTCAAGTTGACAGTATCAGGTTCTTTGGAATTATAAATATGCAGTACGCAGTCACGTGTTTTTGCAATAAAAACAGTTCTCGACATTGGCGCATAAAGTTGCAACGAGAGCGTAGGATAATATCGATGATATTTCGCGGACCCAACTATCATTTTCGCGGTCTTGTGTGGATAGTCGCGATAAAAAGAAGCAAGCTTCCAGATATACCAGGTGTGGATATTGTTGGCTTTTTTATAACCATTTTGCATTGTAGGTGTTGGCTGAATTCTGCGTTCCGGTCTCTGGGGCAATGGTCAGATAATACGAAAGAATAAGAGACGACACGAATAAGTATATAGTGCCATAGGTGGTGGTCAAAGTAGTTAGCGGTGGTAATCAATTACAAGTAGAAGAAGTGATCCCTGAAGCATATCAAAACTACTTCAAGAGGAAGTCGAAGAAGCATGGTTTGAAATGTACTCAAGTAAGGACCTTTAAAAAGTAGAATTGGTCGTCGGGACGCATGCTTCCAAAGTTAACTTAACTGAGGTGGCTCTGGGCCCGAGATAACCTATGTTATCGCAGGCCCCTGGTGGCTTCACTGTCGAAATAGTATGATGATGTATTTTCGCGACTAAAGTAAAACGGCTGATGGCACCACAGCTCCGATAGGTACAATCTCCGAATATATCTTCAGTTACCCTGATACCTATTTCCTGCGGGTCCTATGACAATTTCATGCATAAAGTCAATGTAAACCTATACCAAAACTAATTTTTACCTTTCAAAATCCAAAGTGTAAAAAGCGAATAGTTATGCCAAAAACCCAATTCAAGTGAAAGTGTCCAAATAAAAGTAGTCCAAAAACAATCACGTGTGTAAGCGGGGCCTACGATAACTAAGTTATAGGCCCCGTTGTAAGTATTGCAAATGGACAAAATCTAATCGAGTACTCCGAAAAAGTAGAAGTAATTCGTCATTGTCCAGTGTCCACCTCCGCAGACTCGCACAACCAGTAAATTTGCAATTTTCCCAAATTAGATTAGAATTAGAATTATAGCTACAGCTGTTTCAAAGTTAGATGAAAATTAGTATCATAGCTACACAGTTTTTTCCAAATTACGGTAGAAATAGAATTACAGCTACACAGTTATTTAAAAATTACAATAAAATAAGTATTTTGACTACGTTATAAAATTAGTATTATAGCTACACAGTTTTTTTCTTCAAATTACAGTAGAATTAAATTACACAGTTATTTCAAAGTTTCATTAAAATTAGTATTATAGCCAAGCCACACATTTTTTCCAAATTAGATTACAATTACTGCATGAATTGGCGAAAACTTAGTAATTGCACCCAGTCCCGACGATACCAAATCACGGTTCAATCTTGCGAGCATGAGAATAGTAAATGTCTGTAAATCAAGCTTGGTCCATTCGCGAAACTATGCTATGCTGACCTGCTGTGACTATGCCTACGTTGTCCTTGCTCCAGGAAACGGTAACAGACGTTAAGCTGTTGGTGTCTTGTCGCACGTGACACGGAATACGAGCTTTTTCTCCAGAATCCACAGTCAGATCCGTGGGTGTCCTGGGGACAAAGATAAAATCAGTGGGGAAAAATGGAGTCACGCCGAATGCTCGATATCGTATATTTTGTCGGAAGAGCGATATTCGCATTGAAACAGGTATATCATAATTCCTAACCACGAAACACTTCCTTTGCCAGTGAGAGAACAGAAATAATTGCTGAACACTGCGTCGGAAGACTACATCTGATATCTGATCGATCAGTTTGGGATTTTATCGGCTGTGTTCGGTAACGAAGTTTTTTCTCCGTGTACTCAAGTAGGTTTTTCCGACTGGACTACTTACCTAAAATATTATGAATATTTCCGTTTTCACAGAACAGTTTCGTAGCCAAAACTACTTAATGTTTACATTACGAATTTTGCAGCAAAGCAGGAAGACGTTTTGAGGAATTTTTCATCACTCTCATGCGGGAACTTGTCATTCGAATTGCGCGAAATGTCTCCTTAATCACTGTAACTGAATATTATGTATTTTTCTTGAAAACTCAAGCGTAGCTTTTCGCCATTCTCAAATAATAATCCTGTTATTTGTCGTTATGAGTTAGTCGCGTGGATACACTCTGTAATTCGGGAAGCATTCGATCCTGATTAACCGCTCTAAGTATACCAATGTCATGTCACCATCCGACCAGATATCCCTTTTGAAACTATTATGGAGTACTTCTCAAACGTTTATTTCCAATTTCCACTGGAAGTACAGTTTTGACAAGATTTGGAAACCGCTGCTCCTAGTCCACGTGTAATTGAGTAAAATTTGCGCCAGTTTCGTCTTCTCACACTTGATTACCAACGCTTACGAATTCGACCACCTCTAGTTGTCATAATATCATATCCATGAAACATGAGAAGATTCGCGACGTCAAATTCGCAGTTGCACACAAAATCTTATACTTCGAAAACTGGTGGGAAAGCACGCCAACATGATTCCGACCTATCTCCAACGCTGATAGTGTTACCCGCTTACCTGGCGAATTGTATAGTTTGGAAAGGTATAATTTCCAATGTCGCGTCTGCGTTCCTGGCTCCCAGCGAATTTGCCGCTTCACACCTCAATAGCCCGGCGTCTCCCGTTTCCACTCTCAGAATTCGCAACGTGCCAGATGGCAGCACATGATATCTGTTGTTACTCGGAATGGCCCGACCTGAAATAGTTTCAAATCATGAACGCGCGGTATAATAGGCGTTGACAGAGTGCCGATACTATTCAGCGAGGTGAATTTAATCCTTACATCGTTCGATGTATTATTAACTCAAATATCATGAGACGGGGAATTAGCTCCGTGTTAATGTATTAGTCCTTCACGGATTTAATACGCCGTTGCAATGACTCAGTATATCTCGGGGGAGTGTGTGTTGGTTTACTGTAACTCGTGAAACTCTAAATGACTCACATTGGATTAAAATATGATATCGGCGACATATATTATCAGCAGTCGATATAGCTTCCCACTGATGTAACAGTAGCGCTGTGGAATACCTGTGATTTTGAAGACCACTAGATAGCATCCAATCATATCGATTTTATCCCTTTTGTAAGGCAAGGAGGAATGCAATGAAGCAAGATGCTATCAGTATAAACCAAACACCGGGCTCTTATGGAAAACTCTACCGCTACGCTGTGAATATTTGAGCGTTGAGTCGATAGATTATCATGGAAGCTGCAGGGAATTATCTCCACCAGAAAGATTTAGAGTATTTAGACAGCTATATGAACTTTCGACTTCCCTTGTTTACAACCAATCGAGTGGGTTTTCTCAGGCTTGCAAATGGTGCACGATGTCATAACAAATAAACAGAAAATATTACGTTTTGAGCCGAATAATCTCTGTTTATGGCATTACGATGCCGGGTAAGGGAAGAATAAGACAGCTGGAAACTGTCTATGCGGATACAATATGACTCATCTGATTTGGGAATACCAATACCGGCTCCTGCGGTAATAGCATAAGCCAATGTCACAGACGAGAATAATTAGAAGCATTGATGTCAGTCGACGCACCAAATCATGTCAAGCACTGTAGAATCCCTGGACAGCTATACATCGGTAAATGGCAAATAATGACACCGAAAATTGTAAGTAACCTTCATCAATCCTTGACATAACCGCTATAATCTTTCACTAATGGTGGTGATTGGTGAAGCCCAGCACTGCTGCTGCTCAAACTAAAAGTACAAGTAGAAATAACTGAAGCAGCATGGTGCCGAAGTAGTTGATTCGAAAAACAATTAGCCGAGTATAGCTGGAAAGATGATTTCCATTGACCTTTCATCCATTACCATCCATTCGCACATTAGGTTCATGTAGAATTACATTATTACCGACCACTTCTGTACCTCGGTTGTCATATGCTTGGAAATAATCATTATTAAACACGTTTTATACATTGCCTAAGCTAGGGTTACCATACGTCCTTTTTTAAGAGGACTTGACCTCTTTTTTTACTGTTTTGAAAGTGTCATCGGAGGACGCCCAGATGTTCCCTCTTTTGAAAATATTGGTTAAATATACGGTAAAATTCGGCAGAAATATAGGAAATCAGTACTCATTAACGTTCCGACGGGTATTTCGGGAGTTGGGTCGGAAAGATGACCTTTTTCTAGTCAACCAACGGGAAAATCTCGTTGAAAGCCGGTAATTCGGGATCTGAGCCGGAAAGTTGAACTTTTTTAATCAACCGGGGCCTACGTGGGCCCCGAGTCAACCGACCACGAGTTTGGAAAAATTTATCACTTTTTTATGATGTTCCTCTGGTATTGCAAGTCTAAAAATTTTGAAAAAGTGTCTTCTTTTCAGATTTCCAAAATATGGTTACGCTAGCCTTAGTGGTCAATTCCGGATCTCGCAATGCCGTAGAAACCAGGATGATTGGTTGCGTCATCTTCAAATCACTTCATAATATAGTTCCTTCATTTAGCGGCGGGACATTTTCACACGCCGGAGAACGCTGATAGAATTATTTCCTGCTAAAAGCCCCCGAATCGGGTAACTTGCCAGTTTGAGTTAAAGAATGTTTCTATTTCGAAGCTACCGAGCACAACATTGGGTAAATCTGCATTGATGTACTAAATCACCATCAGAATGACAGCTATTATTGTTAAGATTATGCGTGCTAAGCACATGATTTGTCTACTAAATAACCACAGCGACTCAGACTGAGAGATAATGCTTGAGTCATCGCGTTAATTTGAGCAGCAGTTCTCCATACCGTTCAGCGTCCAGACGATGTGAGGTTGCGGAATCCCGGACGCCTTACAAGGAAAGTCCACGGTGTTGCCTTGTCGCACACGCTGATTCTGCGGGCGCACGATGAAATTCGGCGGCACTGCAACATTCGATCGATTGATATGCGCGTTCCGAATGTTGGCAGGACTGTGACATGACCGTACAAACCTTGCACGGTGAGTTCCGCGGACGAACTTGAAGTGCCTTCCGGATTCTCTATTCTGCAAGTGTACCGGCCGTCGTCAGCCGAGCTTGTGGCTCTAATTAAAAGGTCGCCTGAACGTAAACAAATATCACTTTTGTAAGTGGTATTGGTACTGATATCGATACGCTTAGAGCTGTTATTATGACCTCTGCTCATTTGGTAGCGGTTTGTACACTTTACATTCATGTGTGGAAAAAAGCTTTATTTATCAGATTTTCTGCATAAAGTAGGGTGCAAATCAGGCCATCGGCACTTTCGGTACAAAATTTTGCTTTGACAATCCAATGGGCGAAATCGAGTCTAATTAAGCAATCCTTATGGAGATATATCCCATGCCTTTTTGGCTTGGTACGCGAAAACAGATCCCTGGAACATATATCCATACGAAGCGGTGCATTTGACCCGTTTTACCGATTGGCATGGGTGTGAAAGTAGAATGTTCTACTAGAAAGAGCGGTGTACTCGATTCTTCCCCTGCGCTATGGTGGACATCGGAGATATATACGTTTTACACAGTGTAAACTGGTTGCTAACGTCTAATATCCAAATCAACAACACATCGATGATAATTCACGGTTTAAAGTCAGAAGTGGTCAAAGTATGGCCATTGGTACACCAGTAGAAGTAGAAGTAACGCTGCAAATTATATCCGAGTAGGTAAAAGGTGAGCACTCTAGGCCTAGAAAACTTTGAGGTACAAGTATTATAAAATCATAACCGCTTGAGTCGGTAACGCAAGTGTGCAAACCCTACATCGAAAAAGCAGAAGAACTTCGTTACTGGCCACTTCCGTTTAGTATGGAAGATTCCGTTACCTGCGTCCATTACCAAATATCTTTGATCTCTCGGCAGCGATTCGCCGTCTTTCAACCACGTGACCGTCGGCGTCGGTACGCCGACAAACCGACATGTTATCGTGGCGCTTTCACCTTGCAGCACGCCGACGTCGGAAGGTTCTTGGGTGAACGCTGGCGGGCTGGCGACAGACAGCGTCACGCGCACGTCGACTTCGCCTTGCGAATTGCGCGCGACGCATCTATACTCGCCGGCGTCGTCCGGTTTGATGCGGCTGAAGTGCAGCGAGCCGGAATCGGTTACCAGCACGCCGTTGCCCGCTGAGATTTCGCTGCCGTTTCTGTACCAGTGAATGGTCGGTTTTGGCGTGCCACCTGCTTTGCATTCGAGATCGAAAGTTTTCGACGCTTTAACCTGAATAGAGGCAGCGTAAGTTATCATCATCATCATTGGTTTATTAGAAATTCTATCAGTTCAATACACCACAAAAAATGCGATACAATGAATAGACAGGAAGATGTCGAAGCGACTTGGATTTGTCTATGGAATCAGACACCCACCTTGGTCTAGGCGATGTAAAGAGGGGGCATGCACACTGAATGAAAGTAAAGAATACAGTATAGAAAAAGAAAGCGACAAGAATAGGGCGGCATGTCATGGGAAGCGAGATCGATAGGTCAGTCGTGGTCCTGTAATCTTGAGGATGGACTGTATTCTTGAGGATGGACTGTATCGTGATTCGTTCAATAAATGTGTATGCACAACAGAGTTGGATCAATTGTAATTTGTAATTGTAATTGAATGTAATTAATTACATTTTTCAATGTAATTGTAATGTAATTGTAATTGAAGCATTTTTATTTTGTGTAATTGTAATTGCAATTGTAATTTGACAAAAATTTTGCTCAATTACAATTTCAATTACATTGAATTGCTATTGAGACCTGACAAGCACAACATAAAATAATTGACTTATAATGCATTCTCTTTAAATGTCGACAAGGAATTTGGTGGATCCATTCGCGGAAGCCCTTGACTGCGCCCTTGCGGGCAAAGTTTTTTTTATTTTTACCGCTATGCTGGCCTCGGCTGCCATTGTATACAATTTTTAGATTACTAACCAACGGATGGATTTGCAACACGTGACTCACGATTGAATACGCCGAGAAGCGAACTGCTGAACCGGCTAAAAGCAGCAGAATTGATAGTCCCATAGCTGGCGATCCAAGCGTCGAAATTTGATATGTATGATCCTAATCGAAAGCTAGTGTCGCACTGATTCCGCAATAAAAGTATATTTCCAGGCAATGGTACCATCCCAAAATAGTCGTGAAAGTCTGGGAATCGGCATTGTTCTGAACAATCGCTGGGCGTAATTGGTAATTGTTGTGGTCATGCTGCTGCAGCGCTCTCACTTTTCAGAACATTCGGCCTTAAACGGCTATTTTGGAGCAGTTACATTGCCCTGACGAGATTTTATTTCGTATTTTCGGAATTAGTACATCAATAGCTTACGATAAAGACCAGATGCTTCAAATTTGGACGCATGGATCGCCAGCTCTAGGACTACAAAGTTTGCTGCTTTTAGCCGGCTCTGCAGTACGTTTGTCGGTGCATTCATCCGTGACTCACATCTTGCGCATCTATCCGTGGGTTGGCAATCTACAATACGATTTCAGATCACGATGCTGCATCGTTACTTCGTCTGGCTAACTAACCAGACCACTGGATATTATATAACGTCTTATCTGACAAAGCACGGTTTTGTTTTTACTCCTCATCCTAATTCCTACGTCCCTCGATGAAAGTAATATTATTTCTTTAATTATATACTATATACGCAAATCCAACACGTGCATATATTATGATACTTTTTCAACGACATACTGCACCCTATCCTTAATCCTAACCCATAGGAAATTAGGTAAATAACATTTTACATTTCCAATTACGTGAGCCATAATTACCGAGCATACAAAACACGCTTATATTACGTCACAATGACATCTTACATGGCATACTATGTACGCACATAAACGCATTTATTACTACACAATCTGAACTAGACTTGAATTGTTGTTAAATACGACGCTATGGTTGTCAAGGAGCACGGTTGAATTTATGATTATTCAATTACATGTTCAACAGCAGCAATTGTAATTGTAATTGTAATGTAATTGAAGCATACAAGGAGTAATTGTAATTGTAATTGTAATTTGATATTTTTAGCATGGAGTAATTGTAATTGTAATGTAATGGAAACATGCATGAAAGTAATTGTAATTGTAATTGTAATTGAACTGAAATAATGTAATTGATCCAACTCTGATGCACAACATCTGTCAAGTTATTCATGCACATTGCACACGCGACGGCTTGATCACAAGAATGGTGTTTCGTGATATGTGATACGCTTTCCGTTGTTTTATTTATGCCTTTCGATATATGTAGATTGTAGGCGGTCTCCTATACTGGTGGTGTGGTTTGCAATGGTGGGCTCAAAGTAGTCAGCCCTCGTACTCAAATAAAAGTACTGTCGTAAGTAAGGAATTGCAGGTAGAACTAGCTATTTAAACATGTGCAAACTACTTCAATAAAATCGAAGCAGGAAATGAAAGTCTGGAAAAGTATGTAGCTTTCAAAAGTATAGATTTGTTCGAGGGGCCGCATACTTTTAGTTAATCTGAAGTGAATTCATTCGGAATTGCGTTGACTGCAATGACACAGCGTATATAGGCTAACTGCTTTCATCTAAATATGTATTCAATTGCCGTGATGGTATGACAATCTCAGTCATAAAAACGCTGCACATAGGCCTATCCCAAAACTGCTTTCTATTCTTCAACATTCCACGTGTAACGAGTAAGTTGTTTTGTCCTGAAACTGCTCAATAGACATAGTAATCGAAAAACGTGATAACTTGAGTAAGCAGTATAAGTACACAAAAAACATATACATAAGTACTCCGACAAGAGTAGAAGTGCATCGTTAGCGATCCCCTTTGGTGGTTTCATAGCAGCATATCTTCATACTTACTTTCTGATCTCTTGGCGAAGTTATAAAGAATGGAGGCCCGGCAGTTGCATGTCGGAAGACTACAGTGGCTTCCCTGCTTTCGATCTCGCCAGCGCTGTTTACCGCAGTGCATTTATACTGACCTGAAAATTGCGAATGTATAATCGTCCAACAGAACAATGCCCTTGAAAATCCCACTGCGGTAATTTCTCAACTATATTGTGGCGTCGTGGACCTACTGTGACTTAGTGAATACATATGACGTCACTTTGTACGAGTCGAATAGAAATTTGTCCGCAGGCCGTAGGTCACGCGCTGCTGCTATAGGCCATGATGTGTACTGTGTACTGTGCATGCGGTATATGTGTATGAGGTGACTCAAGTCGCGAACATCGTGTTTATTTCTATACTTTTCAAGTTTTTATGTAATTACTGAAATAGGCAACTTTGAATTACATTGTAAGACACGCATCCTTGGATTTAATCACGATACCGTTTGTGCTTGTGAGGTTCTGATAACATTGCAATTTGAGTGGTAAATACATTCTAAAAGACATTCAAATTTATTGGGATATGCACTGATTTGTATGGAGTGATATCCCCAGTAATACTTAGGGTTGCATTTAAAACAAATGGTTATTAAAAACACTTTGTTTAAAATATGTTTTAAACAAATGCCTTTTTAAAAAAATAATATTGTGTTTTTCTATGTTGCAAAAATTATGTCATGATTGTGCAAATACTTACCCAAAAACATGTTGTATGAGCCTACGGACAATTACCCCCCCGACGTATACGATAGGGATGGTTGGAACCCTCAAAATAGTACGTTCAATAGCTATAGTACATAGATATTTCGTCAAAGGAGCTGTATTTACCCTATATTTTCATTTGTCAATGTCAACCAACTATGACATCGTAATTGAATATGAAGAAAACAATAACAAATCTGTTTTAAACAAGGGTCTTGTTTTAAACATGTTTGATTTAAATTGATTTTTATTTTAAATGCAACCCTATTAGAAGTTTTCGCTAACCTTCATCGTTCTTTTTCGGACTTAAAATTATCAGCGACCCACCGCGACTTATTCTCCTTCGCGTATCTGCATATACCTGTTGACTGAAAATATCGTAATCACCGCCATTGCCATTCGTGATGTGAAAATTTACAGCTATACTCACCCATTTCTGTACCAGGTTACGACTGGCTGGGGCGATCCGCTCACAGTGCATGATAAATAAATAGGTTCCTCACTTCTGACTTGCAAACTGTCAGGTTGGGTAATAAATATAGGCGGACCTTAAACATAATTTGAGCAAAGTTACAAGCATTGACAACTAGCTTGGTTACGTGTTGTTCAATTGGAAGTTATTCATAACTATAAATTCTCAAAATCGATTTTTCTACCTACCACTGACCGGTGCTGTGCTGTTGTGGGTCAACAATTGTAGTAGGTCTACTTTATGTGAGCCAAACCACGCGTAAGCGTAAGGGCAGTCTGAGCAAATGCGGTCGATCATCTTCCATGACAGTACATAAAATATGGCGCCATGGTCTTGGAATCAGGCTGCCCCACAGAGACAGCCGGACTTCAGGTCAATGTGTCGTTTTACTGAAGGATAGTACTAATTGACCATGGGAGATCAAGCTTCATGAAGACGTGAAATGTCGTATTGTTGCGGAATTCCTGTTTGTTACGTCACAATATATTAGTGGCATTGGTGAAGACACTTCGTTGCTAAATTGATACCGCTCGACTCAGATATATTTATCACTAGTCACTAGTTTACCAACTAACTGACGATGGATGTAATCTCGAAAATAGAGAATTGGATTCCATACGTTGGGTGCTTGTAATAATTATATCGCGATACTCACTACATCGAAAGTCAGCAAGCGGTATATCCGATATAGATCTACCGTACAAAGATCTCGGCGAACGGCACGTTGCTGTCGCCTGGTTATTCCCCCCGAATGAGCGCAACATTTTGGCGAACCAACGTATTTCGCAGTCGCAGATAAGTTGGTTGTTGTCTAGTCGCCTGAAAATTTAATTCGTGCGTCCGATCAGATCATCCGTTTGCAGGGTTGGATTCTCGACTGCGCAATTGGGCAGGCATACTTATTACTTACAGTCGCTTCAATGATGGAAGGCTTCCGAACAAACCTTCGGGCAGTGTCATAATGTGGTTGTTCTGCATAAATCTGTGAAAGGGAGCAGTAGTTACGTCATACAGAGAAATTACGACGAAATTGAGTCAGTGGATCGGTGATTGTGGAATTTTTAAATTTCACTCATAGTGGAGGTTCAAAGTTCGGATATAACAGCAAAAGTAAGCCAGGCACAATATCTTGTAGTCGAACAAAGAAAACTTGAGCATGGTTAGGTTTAGTATTGCTGCAATCACGTAAGAATCGAAAGTGCTACGAATATTACGATTATCATCTGCTTTGGTGTTAAGATCAGCGCATGGCAACAGCGAACGCAGCGTCGCTGCAACATATACCGTATTAATATTCGTAAGAATCATTAATGATCATCCTGCATGCACGATTGTGAGGAAACATGATTTTAAACCACGCGACAGCACGTACAAAGCTAATAGCACCGCAGGTTGCGTTATTGACATGAAATATAATGGCAGGTGACATGGTACAAATTAATTCAATTGTATGTAATCTCATAATGTCTGGTTTGGGCAGAGACTTCATGGAAATGCCGCGAATTCCTCCAGAGATCATGATCAAAACAAACATAATCGCGGCATACAACTACAAAAAGGTAACTGCCTTTAGAAGAAATGTACTCGACGAGTTCACAGCGCGGTAACAATAATTTAGCAAACAGAATCACTATTTGAATCTACTTCTACTGAAATTACATCTGATAAGAATGCATGAGCACATCATGAGTGAAAACACATTGCTATCCTCGAATTTCATATTTCAAAACTGACGAAATCGTAAACATGCCGTCGTAATCCACCCACCGCGTCAGTTATAGTTGCCGACAATTTCTCACAATTTAGCTCGACAAAATATTTTCTCCGTGCTTCCATACCGTAGTGGCACGCGGTGATTTACAGACAATCATCGAAAAAGACATGTTATGTTATCGATCAAAGTTACGAAAATTTGTGGAGCGCACTGAGTCGTGAACACCGAACAGCGATAGTTATCACCTACACGTGTTCGCTGACTCGTAAATCGTGACAGATGTTGTTTTTCAAATATCATATCCAATCGCGTATACTGGGTGAATGGTAACTTGGTCAGTGATCTGTTCGATTACCTATATTGCGAAGTCAAAATCGTTGGGATATAGCCTATATGAAGCAGTTCCTAACGACAAGTGTTAACCGCCGAAAGTTGTACTATAGCTCACTCGAAACTAGTTAATCGCGCTATTGCGTTAATCCTACTCTGTTGACACATGAGCAAATAACACAATTTCTTTAGCAGAATGAACCAAACAAGGGATTATTTTTGAAACTGCTGGGACTCACCCGCGGTTCACAACACCGGGTCGTGTGTATATCTATGACATCAAAGTTATACTTTAAGATTAGTTCACCTATGGAATTGTTTATATTTTCTGATTACACCACTACTTAGGTCTAATTTATACGAAATACGATTTTGAAGAATAGGAAAATGATATATATCGAAAATCGCACTGTTCATTATTCAACTTGTAAGTGCGATGTATATCCCACTTCCTACAGCTACAGACAGTCATGATGGTTTCTGCGAAGGGCGGAAATGTAACCCGATCACGGAAACACGCTCCCCCCATTCACCACAAGCGAGACAAAACATGGGTAACTTGCCGATGTATCACTAATGTGGTGGCGAACGAAACTGCCAAAACGCAGTGCCTAACATCTCAAGCTAAGTGATTAAATCTCGTGAATTCTCGATGTGACCCGATAGAACATTAGCCACCATGTCTTTTTGAACGCTGTCAATCCTAGTAACTGGCAGGAACGTACAAATGAGCAATTTCAAGAGTTCACAATGTATCAAGTATAGTTCACCCGGGTGGAAAGTGATAATAATCAATCAGTAATCTTGTGCAGAAAATCGATAATAATTTTCTTCAAGTTGATGCGGATTTCTAGCAAACGTGATAGAAAATCTCTCAAGACGTGCTTCAACGAGGCAACTTACGGCAAATACGGATCTTATATCTGTTGGAAATGCCATTAGCTTATTTAATCATCCAGGCTTGGCATATACGCACTAGAGCTACTATCAAAACCGCTGATGGCCGTAAGTCTCTTAGTCATCCTTAAGACACCGTGAAATTTACGAAATGGGATTATGCCGTAAATGTTATTTTCCATAATACCATAACTCGAGGAGGGTTAATACAACTCAGACTAGAAAATTTATGCCGCAATCATCACATCGATGAAAGACATAAATCTTCCTACGAGGATATATAATCATCTACGTCCCCCTGCAAGCATAGGTGACGCGCGATAATTACATGAGCCGATGGCGTGTGAGAATTTCCTTGTTACATGACACGAAACTAAAAAGACGACTGAAAAATACAAAACGCCCTCTACACACGGTGTCTCACTCTCGAAGGCAAAATTACCCATGCAGTGCTTGTAATGAACGAATGAAAAACTCTAATCTTCGCTACTCACAATCTGTCAAGTTTGGGAAGGTGCGAAAAGACTGAGGCATCCAGTGACGTTAAATCATTGTTGTAGATGTACCTGTGGGTTTGTTTTAAAGGGTTAACCTGACCTGGAAGTCCAGCGTGTCTTGTACAGTAACACCAATCGCATCGAAGGTTATCCAAGAGAAAGAGGCAAGCCGAGATCTCATTTCAAACATATTTTAGACGCTGTATTGCCTTCCAAAGTTCGGGGACAGCCCGTCAAAGCGATTTGACATGCACAGTGCTTATAATCACTAATCAAATGTCGCAGCCGATTGTCACCGATTTCAACGCCGAATGCATGCTCAATACACGTGATATTGAACGTAGTCGGAAATTTGCAACCAAGGACGAGGTGAAACAATCTCATTACAGGCTATCAATATATCACAGACACTGTTTGTCGATTTTAATAAGTCCGAGCAAGAATCTGTGTCGAATGAGCACCGGCTAATAATGATAACCATTATTAACCATAGGAAATTGCCAGACTTCTCAGACTACTCAGGGTGGCACCTACGCCTTGGAGTGGATGATAGTTTCGCCGTTGACACTTCCCGCCGGCTGCAGTTTGAAGCAGACCGCAAGAGGTGTTGTGAGATATTTTAGTATTCAGGTGAACCACCACAGGTACAGCGTCATTTGAGAAATCTAAACAAGCGCACACTCACAGTTGTTCCAGGGATTCTATACCGACAAACGCATCTTCGTGGACATGACTAATCCGATTTTTGTATAGAGATCTGAAATGTAACACATTAAAGCATAAAAACTCGCTCACAAGAGACTGTATCAAAATACAACTTCTTTTACTTTTAACAGATTCACACTTACAATGTCTTCAGCGATGGCAGATTTGAAAACGCACGGGCAGGAATACGCCGTAGCTGGTTATTATTCAGTAACCTGCGGGTAGAACAAGGAGGATTACATTTAAGCGATGGATTTTAGAGAATGGGGCATGTAATTCAATAGATCAAAAGCAGTCATGATTGATCTAAATTACGATTATTACAGCCCTGAGAAGACGTCTGAACTATAGATGCAGACTAATATAGATAGTTAGATACGAATAACGCGCTGGGAAAAGCGACCTCACTGCCGCCTATACTATGGGAATTAATCCCAAGTATATGTCTGAGTTACGGCAGCATGAGACACGAACTAAACCTTCGAGGTAAATAACGTATTCAAGATCAGTGCCACGAGCACTTTCATGAGGGTAGATGGCGATCAAGTGTCCATTATGCTTGATGGAGCAACGAATCAAATACACTCGACGCGGGATACTTTGGAGCTTCGCTGAAAATGGAAACCGTGTGAAACCTTGCTGAAGATATATCGATGACCCATGGATGTTCTTGAAATGGCGCTCCCATTGAAATCAGAGTAAAGTGATGACCGCTACTGGTCTGATCAAGATGTTCGGAATCGCCGTACCTATCGGTTTACCGGTAGTGTATCTTGCAAACATTCGTGAAATTCTGCAAGTGCAGTGTTACCAATGTCGTTGCTGTTTTACAGACAGATGTCTTGCGGTTTTTCTACATTAAAGGCCACGGCTCAAGTGTTTAAAACACTTACTTGCGGCGTGCGCAAGGAAACCGGGATCCGGAGTGTCTTGAAAACAGACATTGATAAATACGCGAAAAACGATACACATTCCGATACTTTCAAAAGATCATGTGATTCACGGTTGCTGGCGCCGAATTGTGCGTTTCTTGCGGTATTTGTTGTCTTTAAAGCATGTCTGTCGTATTCAACTAACTTGTGTAGTATTGGGACGTGGCTCATCTTTCGTATGGCGGATGTAGTCCAGAAGGCGCAGGGAAGCTCTGCTACTTTAGTATTGCCTATCACTAAACTTTGGCCCAGCATGATCAATATTCGAAGCACATGACGATAATTTTGATTCGTCTGCAAATACAACCGGCGTATGGTCTACGAATAACGTAACATTTGATGCACTACTATACTGCTCAAGCCAACGATTCGCGAACTGTAAAATTGATATCTCGACGTAACTGATAAGTATGCGGGTTGATGCGTGCCTTTTTTCATTACCTTAGCTATCGATTGTATAGACAGGAGTCAACAGGACATATACACGACTTAAATAATAGTACACGGCCTGCTCAAAATTCTATGAGAGATACATGGACAGCAAGAATAACGTTCAATCTCGCATGTGTAAAGAACAGTCTGGATTCCAGACAATCACATGATCATTTGCATGAATTGACTGATGCTAGAGTGGTATTCATTATAAATGGTAATGACTTTCGTAAATTTGAATCGTCGTAAGTAGCTGTCATTATAGTTGGATGGGACATGTTTGACACTAAATCATGCATTTCCTCGAATAAACCATCATAGGTAGGGGGTGATTTATTTACCTAGCGAAACGAAGTTCTCACATGTCCCTACAGAGCAGTGGTTCCCAACCAGGGGGCGTGAAAGCATCTGAGGGAGCGCGAAGAAGCGGTCAACTGAAAGAATTTTTCGCGCTCTGCGCGATTTACCTCCAATTCACGCGTGTTTCTCTATATTTAGACCGAATTTCATATTTTTAATTTTCTCATCAACACTCATAACCTTCCGTGCCATCAAACAATCTGTTGAGGTTGCTAGCATCCCGGTTGGGTTTTGTGATATGACGATAAGGAGGGCGCGAAATTTTTCACTATCATAAAGGAGGCCGTGTCTAAAAAAGGTTGGGAACCACTGCTATAGAGAAAGATTTCTAATCCAGGCTATGAACAAATTCACTGCTTTTGAACACTACCACTGAAAAACTACCTCGGAATTCTCTCGTGCACACGCCCCACCCAACCAGTATTTATTTGCAGTCGTTATTCATTCATTTCAATGTTCACGCCGGTAAATTTCCGATCGTTGAACTATATCGGTAAGTGGCGGCGGTACCACAGCAGACACAACAGCTCTGGTGAGAACGAAGTATTGTCGATGAAATCCGAGCGAAGGGCCAAATCCACTCAGGTACATGGTACTCTGTCAAAACATCTCGCAAGAATGCATAGCATTCTGATTCGCAGAATTTTATTGTTATGGTATCGACTATCGACTGCTAAAGTGTTTACGCGGTATCAATGTTTGCAATGGTGCAAGGACTAGCGATGGCATGATAGTGACAAAATATCACAATCAGAATCAGGGTATGTACAAATGTATATTTGTTCAGTTTGCACATTTTTGGCTAATAATGAATCTCGTCCGAATGAGGTTATTACACTGTCGTTGAGGAAGATCCAAACTGTTACCAATACGATGGTGTCACGGAGGAAGTGCTAGTTCGAAATGATAGCCATGCAGAGGCGGTCAAATTATTCAGTGTTGGTACGCAAATAGAGGTGGAAGTAGCGTCGTCAATTTACACTCAGAGAGTTACTAAATAAACTAGTTCCCAAAAGTATATTGGTCGATGGGTCTCATACTTTTAGCAGTTGATAGGATATGGCCTCTTCCGTGATTACATGTACAGTGGCTCTTTCGCCCAGTTTTAATGACAATTTCACGCATAAACATGATTCGTTCATACCCCAGAACCACATTAGACTTTACAAAAATCCAAAATATAAAGACAAAGAACTTTTGCCTAAAACACTGTTAAGCATGAGTGGACGTTGTAACATGATAACAAATTGAGTAGATAGTACAAGTAGGCATATCTACTTGAGTAATCGGAAAAGTACCCACCTCTGGAGCCATATACTCATACAATTGTAACTGTACAGAATGGGGTTGCTTTATCAGAGTCAATGCTGGCGAATGTATGAAGCGTGCGCCCATCGGCTCAACTACTGCATTTGTCGGGCATATGGATCATGCTTTACGGTACAATGTGCGCTTCGCTTGCGAAAGCGCGTGTCAGCCCACATGACGCACGTGCGTCAAATACACGTGAATCGCGCAACGGCGGCGGCGGTTGCATCGAACGAAAAGGAGAGACACGCGGCAGTGTGTATATTGCAGGCTTTTCTTATGTCGCTCATAGGCTGAAGCGGATTAGGCTTAACATGTGTTTTGCGGTTGAGCTTGATGTTGTGAGTGCAGTTAAAATTTACCAGTGCTTTGTTATCAATCAGACAATCACGAATGAGACCGCTAGACTAATATGCACAATGCACATTGCACATGCGCAGTTCGGTAGCAAAGGATATCCTATCAATACATAAGAACTTTTTTTGTAGTATGTGAAGAAAAGAAAATTGCCATATTTTGTAACTTTCTCGTAATCCTCATAACGCACTTTGGTGTTAACCCGGTTTACACATCGGTTTTCAAAGTAACTTCAAAGTATTCGCACCAACCACACTTGCAGCTGTGCCACGAATTACGCCCCACGCAATGTTTTGTCAATACCTCAGCAAATCGCAATGGATACCCGGGGCCTTCAGTCATTTATAACGTAGACCCTGGATTACCATAAAACTGCTGACAAGGCTTGATTGCGGCAGTAAATCATTATCAATGCTAAGAATGTATGATAAACTCTCTTCCACCCTGTCTATCGTAAAATGCTTTACCTTACCTCATTAAACGTCGTCGCAAAAGGCCTATTTAAAAGAACATCCAATATTCGCGCAACGATCATGTGGTCATATATTCCTAACCTTACTCTTTAAAAAGCAAGAGATCGTGTACTAAGCTCCCTCGCATTATTCCACAGATTTCACAATATCGAATGGTTTCTCAAATATGTGATATCAGGAATAAATGATACTTACAGTGAGTGCAATCTTGAAAGTCCTCTGAAATCGTTGGCACGAATCTCGCGAATGTTATTGAATCGAATGTCCCTACGAAACATAAAAACAAGTGCTCAGACGGGACAGGATGAGCTATTCACATTCAATCAATCACTTAGATATTGATGTTGACGCAAAAACGTAGAGAATATGTACTGCACAATCATAGTACATGAGGTCCCTACTTCCTGTTCGTGCGTACATCTGCTCCGAGCTCAGCTCACACGCACTTGCAGTTCGCAGGCGTGGTTGCAACCAGCGGGGAAAACAACGAAGCGTCGAAATTAGTTGTATTTGCGTGCTTCTCATTAATTATATTACCGCGAATTCTCCACAGTTTTAAAACGATTTCATACTTTTATCTTGTCAAATTGTGCTCCACAACGAGGCTTTTGTAAGGTTCGAGCGCAAACAAATTCGAACCTTTCGGGGCTCGCACCACATCCCTTGCTAGACCTAAATATGACTTGTCACCGTGTCCGTTAACACGGGTGCGTAATAAATAACGCTGACACCACTTCGTCCACTTGCTACAGAATAAAGTGCAAGCTGTGAATTGTCACACATCACTAATAGCAAACAGGACATCTCCGAAGCTTGTTTAGCACACATATTTTGAATAATATAGTCAGCAAATGGAGATTACCTGCAATTCGATATTTTCAAGACCTTAGAGATGTGATACTTAATATTTAGACCTGCCTTCCCATGCGTCTATTATATTACAATTTCAAGACAAGAAATGACAATTGGAGCTCATTATATAATATGTAAAATAGACCTTTCGAATGGATTGATATGTTTTTGACAGTTGTTGATTTTTTGAACCACCATTCAATCACGCGTACGAAGTTTTGTGGGTTACACCACGAAGAATTAGTGGAATCGAGCAATAAGAACAGTAATACCATCGTTATCTTTGCAAGGCATAGCAGCACATCGTTATGTGATGATATAATGACATAATAATAATGTCATAATCACCCTTCCGATCTTACCCCTCATTAAAATCGTTATTGAATGCGAGCCATTAGCCATTAATTTGATACGTAAAAACAATATTTTTTATAATAATAGTTCGATTATGATTGAGATGTATATGCTCTTGTAATGCAAGCCTTTATACGTGCGATTCGGAAAGGCTAGCCCTCCTATTCACACGGTGTATTCTCGTGTGATTGTAACGGAGAAACTAATACCTTATGCGATGATTTAACTCATATATTTCCGAGCGATCTGTGTGAAAGTTATCTACTAGGGATGGTGTGAACCTCTGAAAGGTTCAGGTTCGTGTGAACGCGAACCTTTTTGAAAGGTTCTGTGTGAACACGAACGTGAACCTCGTGACGTCACGTGACGTCATATTGCTAATTCCAACCCTATCCTTCAATGAAATGATAGCCTATATTAATGCACACGATACCTAGTGACGACTCGGGCAACATAGCGTCACAATGCTGAAGTATATATTGACGTTTTAAACGTCGCCAAATATATCAACTGGGGCAATTAAATGATATAATAATCCCATAAAATCAATATCTTCCGCCTTTGCCAACAATTTCGACGAGGACTTACCAGGGAATATAAGGAAAGGTAGGTGTATTTTTGTCTTTGATGTTTTTGCAGCATATACACCGAATCATGATATACATACACACGATCTGCGCATATGCATACCATGATTACATTATGTGGATATGCCGCCGGGCAAGGAAGATGCAGATATAGCCTTGTAGCAGTGTTGGGATGGCTCGAGTCATGACTTGACTCAAATCAGACTTAAATCACCTTTTTCGTATGATAGACCGGAAAATGTATTCGGCATCCGAGTATTGCTACATTGATTTTGATCATGGTGTGAATCGGGTATCTATGCTTGCTACTGATATTACCCCAATAACAAAATATACAGCAGTATAGCCAACACCTCAATTGCACCGATTTGGTTTTAATGATATCGTAAACATGAAGTCAAGATTGACCCCGTGCGCCTGCTAGATTTTTTACATCAGAAAACGATATCAATCTCATTGATTGGTCGAATAAGCATCATTCAATGACTACATAGCTTATTTCGCTCGTGATGTTTTGTGATTGCGGGTCAAGCTCGCAGCAGAGAGTCACTATATATTTACCAGGGATATATAGAACTCCGGGATGGCTGACTTCTTTTTGACCTATACATAAGTAGGGCTATATATCAAGCTGCAATCTATCTCGAAATCTTCACATTTTTCGCAAGTTAGCGATGTAGGTGTTTATACATTCAGGTTCCTTCACCTTTTGCCGCCTTCCTGGTGAGTAAGCAAGACATTCTAGGAAACATGGGTCTTCCCATACCTCAATCTTTATGCTATACAGACAAATAAGCAAACTCTTACAACGTTGAATATCATTAATTTCATTCAGTAAATAAATCATGAATACAGTTGTATACTTCAAATTAGCCTAAATTTACCCAGATGTAATACATAGAAAGGTGGATAACGAAGAAAATCAGCATTTTCTAAACGTTCAATACATTGTTTTCCAAACTTTTTCAGCGCGAATGATATTTTTGAAAAGTATTTGGGAGAAGTAATATAAGTCAATCAGGGAAGAGTAAATAGGCCTATATGATGACCGGGACTTTTTGAATTGTAAGGGCTCTTTCGAATACTACAACACGCCAAATATTCCTCCACTTTTTCATCGATAGACATTCCTGAGCTTAATCGTCATTGGCTGTGCAGTACATCCCGAATCAAGCTTCTGAGGGGTTCGATACCAATTCACAAGTATTTGAAATTATGTGTAATGGCGATGCGTCGGCTTCTCGATCGGTAGGTCGTAGGTCCGATTCCAGGCCGGGTCATACCAAAGACCCGAAAACTGGTATCCGGAGGAGAAAAAGAAACGGGGGGGGGGGGTAGCAGACTAGGTGACCTTACGGTCGTATATAGCTTCTCGACGGTACAGGCGAAAAAGAATATAATCTCTCTCTCTCTTGAAGAGTTTCGGATAGGATGATAGCTGATTCAATGGACTGAATAGATATTTAAAGCGTTGCTGCTGAGACACAAGACCCAAATTTACAGATGATAACGCAAGTATAGTATAGCAGGATATCCACTGATGATGTGATGTACAGGATGGAACGTCGCATTTCGTTTCAGAATTCTGCAACAAAAATTAATAAACTAGTGATACAAATCAACCATAAACCCAATCATTAAGAATAGATTGATCTGGGGATCCCCAGAATCGATTCAACCCAGTGGTTCTCAACCGCCAAATATGTTAGATTTTTCCTATTCCAAGAGCATGAAGTCCATTAGAGAAAGGAACATCAAATTTCAGATTGAATCGGATTTTTCTGCATGGTGTCATAATATAGAGCTCATAGTCTACTTTGGTCTTGATGTCCGTCACAACGCTGCAAGTGTACGGAACGAAATATCCTACACCTCTTTTAGCAACAGTTATACGGAAAAGCTACAAGACTATCACAAAAAGATATTTAAATTTGGACTGTACAATTTAGCGATCTTCAGCAGTGGAACAGAGGAACTAGAAAACTGATAAGCTGCCGGTATTTCTTTCAAAAGCAATCAAACAGAAGTTGGTGGCAGAACCCTTGCAGAAACTTCATTAGCACCACATATTATATCAAAAGACATTAAATGTTGTTCCAAATATATAGTTTTTATTTGCATACATTAGTCCTATATGCAATTTAAGTTGCAAGGTGTGCAAGATCAAAAAGGTTGAGAAGTGACAACCGCTGATTTAACTGCCATAATATTCCAGCTATTGAGTATAATGTCGACAAAATGCACAGTTGATAAAATGGCAGGATGATCTTTACTGTAGCATAGTAGCCTACCTCAAGCCATAAACAGTTGATTCGCTCAACACACAGACAACAGTATATTTAGATGGATTTCAATCCTTCATTTGATAAAGCTCACCAGAATCAGACAAACTTACCCATGCATGCTGAGGAGAGGTCCTGGCTGTGTTGCAAGGGTTTGACAAAACCTTTTAAACTTTGATGCAGTTTCCAGAGTTTTTATCACAGCTTTTCCCAATTGCCTCATCCTGACGATACAGTTAACTTATCCATCATGAGGGAGTGGCCGACATCAAGTCGATTGATGTGATGAATAGTCCTGTTTTGTATCTTCAAAAGTTTCAGTGGCCAGCAAATGCTATATTTTGTGTCCGTCATTCTTTACAGTTCACTGCAACGGAGGTATCTTTCCAGTATAGTGGCATTTGATTGCCAGTCATTAACAAACATATTTATGTGTCACTAGTAGCCTATCGGTTCCGTATCTGTAAAGACAGATTGAATTTAAATGGTGCCTGGACTGTTATACAATTATGTTAACTTCTAACTACCATGTTCTGTATTGTAGCACTACCATGCTCCAAGGGTTTGTATTTTACGTAAAAGTCTAAAAATCATCCTGACTGTCTGACTGAAATGCAACTTCCATACTGTTACTTAGAGGCTGCAATTTTTGGTCATTTCACGCTATACAACTATATAACTGTCTTATGGCAAACCATGGGTATAGAACCGTTAGGCTCGTTCGATACTCCTTTCTTTCCTTTGTTCTGCATCATGTTACCTACAAATAGGAAAGTAGCACGGACAAACTATAATTATCAATTAACATATCACATAAAATCCTAACAGACGAAGTCACTCTAAACTGGCAGCAGTCACTGTACTGTACACTGTACAGTACAGCCTAGGACTTAGTTTATTATGCAGTTCTATAGCATCAGATCAGTCATCAATGCATAACGTAATCAATACTAAAATCTTCCTGAAATGTAATTCTCAACATTCTGCTACATCCTGATATACACTTACGCTTATCAATGTAGCAAAACATACTCGATAAGCGGAGATATTCCGAATACCAGCGATATATCGTACGGTACCGGCATACCGGTAGTGCCGGTAATAACCTGCAGCTGAAGCTACATACCGGTAACCAATACTGCTAAAAATCAACTACCTGAACATCACATGTGTCCTCTAGCTTTATAAACAATTATAAATATTGATATCATACGCATCCACCAGCAATCACAAACCAGAAAGGTAATTCCAAGTCTCCAAGTGTATAAACAGACAAAGCGCTGTCAACAATCCTATCTGAAGTGAGTGCGCAAAAATGACCCTACTTGTGTATGACCGTGATGACGCAATCGAAGGAGTCAGCCATCCCGGAGTTCTATATATCCCTGATATTTACAAACGGAAAGCTGGATCTTTCTAGCAAACTTTTGCAACAAAGCAAGTGAAACTTTTGAGATTGTCAAGATGCATGCTCGTTTAGTGTTGATTATTTTATGCTGCCAGCGCCATGCATGGAGTGGCCTGCAGTTGAAATGCAATAAATTTGAACCAACGATGTTATAATGAAGTGAAAATTGTTATATATGAAAAAGGTTCACAGTGCAGAACCTACCAAGGTTCTGTTGTGAACGCGAACCTCTAAATTTCCCAGGTTCACGCACAGAACGCGAACGTGAACCTCGCGTTCACACCATCCCTATTATCTACCATTGGGAATATATATGTGTTTGAACGACAACCATGACTCATTCATGACCAGTATTTTCCAGTTGCTTACAGATGATACCTACGACACACCGCCCAGTAATTTTGAAACAACATAACATTCTCTCTAGTCGGTGCTTTGTTTGTGCGCGAATTCTTCGCGTTAGAAATATCAACTTAGTGACGTGACTTATCGGTTCTGGCCCGCATTTCTTTGTTCTTGGTGAAGGAGCACTCAGTATTCTTTAAATTGTATAGCTGTCAGCAAAATTGATAACGAATTGGCGATAATCAAGAGCAACACCGTCGGATGTAGCACGCGATGCGTTCAAAATTGCGCAAGATCTCAAATCCTTGTTTTTAGTTATGCAGTTCATGTTACGTAAGTGAATTAAGGTATAATTAGGCAGCATGCAAGCCGTTTTCCAGGAAAATTGACCTAATCCAAACTACTCTGGAATTGCGCAGTGATAAGTTACGGTTGGCGGTTATGTGCGGTGGAGTGCCGTGCATTTAACGGTCCAGCAATATCTACAAAATCATGGTGAAATAATACGATGCGGCCCAATGCGAGTCTCTGTTGAGGAGGAGATTTCAATCGAGGATCAGCTTTCTCGAATATGCTGACTCCCATCCACCCTCGTGAGATGGTGCCACATGCATTATAAAACAAGGCGTGAATTACCATCTCTGGGTCATAATTGACCAACAGGTCACTCAATCTCACTCATCAATGCGTAAGATTCGTTCACACCCACGATCAATTAACCAGACAAATAAATCATCGCGGTTTGTCATAATGTTGTTGTTGTTTGCCTTCCGGTTGTAACTTAACACCAACCCCATCAAGTACGAATGTTATGAGAGTCCCAAGTCAAAGTAAGCTACGGCCGAGTGAGTTCGCCTGCGCAGGACGGATCAGCTGATTTTCCCAACCGGTCTAGTAATGAATGATTACGTCACCACGGTAACAAATTCAATTCTGCGAAGACTGCTTGGAATGGTGGCGGCTGTCGTCGCTGGTATTGTGTCTTGTGTGTTCCAAGAATTATGTGAATGGCTAGTCCGCTGACGGAATTCGCCGATTACGCCCAACCTGTTGATTAATCGTTTGGTATTTTGAGACTCTCAAGAGGGTAAGATTTGATTCTCGAAAGAATCTGAACCACGTCATAAGTGGGTACCCGTAGTCAAATCAAACAACGCAAGTAGCATTGCATGGATATCGAGACGAGAATTTTATACCACTTTGATAGCAGAGCGGGAAGACTATGCGAAATAAGAGAGGCTATTCCGACGAATATTCATGGTTTACAACGTGTCCCTAATTCTTTGTGACCAAAAGCCAGCACAGACACCTTCAAGATTGTTGAAAAACTATCAACTACCGAATGAATTGATGGAACTCCGGTGAGTCAAAATTCACTCATAACCGTCAATATTCATGCGGCAAATGTCAGTGAACTTGTCCCACTTCGGTCGAGTGACATATGGCTATAGTAGATATATATTTACACAGTGTACCTTGTAAACTATGGGACGTGTACGTGTGCTTGTGCTCTGTGCCGGCAACTTTAATACATGTTATATGATGTAGACATAGGTATGCTTTTCACGCATATAGAATATGTTCCCGAACAGACCGTTAGAGTGTCCGGTAGGAACATTAACCAGATTTACGAACTAATCTACCTTTCGTGAATACCACAGCGATTCTTGGTTACTATAGTTGTAGTTTATTGTTTTCGTACAGAAATTTCCATAAGACAATTTAACACATCTTCGGAAATAAAGTCATCAAATCCAAACACAAGAGATAAGTGCCAATCACAATGTTGTTCCTGTAATCCTGCATTGATGCCAAGTGTAGCACATCAAGATCCCGTGAAATCAACAGACTTTGTTCGGCGTTATTACTCAATTTCGTATTGAGGTTTCCTGTCTGTAGTTTAGTCAACAATTGTAATTCGACTTTGATGTTTCCTGAAGAAGATCCACTTTCGTGATCAAGTCATTACGATGCGGTGTTCATGTTCTCGAAATTGTTTCTGGATTGCATTCGAACTTCAACAGAAGTGTTTTCTTGACGGGAATCAATCTACAGGTTGATCGACAAGTGTAGGTTTCCCACAAGTAAAGCCGACAGATACCGCCGGCGTTTTGGGTCATAACAGAGACTTGTCATGTTTTGTTGATAAGACAAGAATACAGACACATCGCAACCACCACATTATTTAGGATGGGTATATCAAATTTCCGAAAGGTCACCATAAGGCAAGTACCTCATTTATCTGACTATCTTCTCATTGTTTAATTTGGCACGGGCGATTTGGAGCGTTCAATATAATTGGTGGAATTCCTATTCCAACCTACCAAAGTTTGTTCAAGGATAGTCGCAGAGGGCGTAAAATAAGTGACACCTCCGAATTCATAACAGTAGCTAGTGAAATACAAGGGCAGGGTGTTCTATACGAGCCTGTAGTTTTCACTCAAAACCCTTTTGTGCGATTCATATAGATTCGTATACATATATATGATTATCCCGTTCATATACATTAAGAGCATTATCACCGAGGTGATAGAAGCATACATTGAAAAGAGCAGTTACATTTCATGTGATAGTGTTTTTTCATAGTCTTGGAAACATTCTGCTTCTAATGATTCTACGACTACCACGTGAATTATGTGGGTAGTGTTCACTTCAAGAGACGGCTATCGCCTTGTAGTGATTCTAACATTTATTCCTGCATTTCACATTGATCACCACAGGACGAGGATGAAACATGCATTACTTACAATATCAGCGTGTCCCGCGGTATCCGGGGAATTCTGACCAATTGTTCATGCATGCATCTAACTGTAGACGCTGCAGTTAAGCACAAACACTTGGTCGGGCAGTGGTGTCGAATGCGCCTCCGTGCGCTGAGCCTTTGCCCGGAAACGGCGCACGTAATCACCGAGGTGCAAAACAGCATGAGCAATGTCCGACGAAACGGCCCCATGTTCGTTCCAGCAGGTATAATTCCGCCAAAGGTCAGTAAGTTCGACCTGACACTTTGAGTATGGTTCAAATTTTTCAGACTTTTTTCATACCCTTGAGCTATCGCTGATTACTCTGATAAAGGCATTGGCAAAATTAGCGAAATGACGCTCTCCAAACCGATCATTATTTCCAAGCTAAGCAACGATACA
The DNA here is from genome assembly GCF_051294905.1 of Botryllus schlosseri. Lineage (NCBI taxonomy): Eukaryota > Metazoa > Chordata > Ascidiacea > Stolidobranchia > Styelidae > Botryllus > Botryllus schlosseri. The sequence goes on along the minus strand of NC_137245.1, from coordinate 15,315,702 downwards.
TTGTATCCAGCACGTGCCCTCGCGTCTTATCTCAAGACTATCCGGTTAACGCATGCCAGCACGATTCCATTGTTAGTAACCTGACTATCGCAGCTAAGTAAAGCAAATATTTGTGTGAAACATGGTTCATGTACGTATCAATAAAAATGTCTAATCATTTCTAGCGCTTGTATGCCACCTTGTCGCCTGAAATCGGCCAGAGGCGTCGTAAACGATACCCTGTCAATAAATGACAAATACCTGATATCTAAAGTGAATAACTTATATATCTAATCACACTTAAAGTATGACTCACTGAAACCGAGACAGTAAGAAGAAAGTTTTACGGCCAAGTCTCGACGGGCTTTGTCTACCGCGAAAGCCGCTGACACACACTGCGGCGACTTCGTCGACTGATTTCCTGTCTTCTATTTTATAAGTAAGAATGAAATTATCATGCTGAATACAGGGAACGTAGATAACGACACGATACTGACTAGCATGTGTGGATGAGTTCTGAAAGACTCAGCGCTACCACCTACCGGATTCCGTAAAGAAAATTCTAGGCAAGAAAATACCTTGGTAAATTTGTGATTCTCTAAGCACAACCATTGCTGGTTCAGCAATTTCATCATTTAAAAAACGTCACAAGGTTGCAATACTCAACTTGTGTGAACTGGTGGCAAAAACAGTAAAATAATCCCATAAAAGAATTTTTCGTCGATTCTGACAATTTTCATCTGCTGTTCGAGAAATTATACAGAGGTAGTAATCGTAACAATCGTTAGATTATATTTTTTATTTAGACAAGAAACACACAATGTACAATGCGATGAGACACAATGCGATGTAATGAACAGATAGACGGATACCGATAGCGATACGATACCAGTAGCGGTCGCAGTTGGCATCCACCTCGACCTATAGTGTGCACCACAGGCCACATCATTTTGTCGCTTGCGTTTTATATTCTCTGCTTTACTTTTCATTCAGTGTATGCATGCCTCTTCTCTACTTCGCCTAGGCCAAGGTGGGTGTCTGATATCAAAGACTACTACAAGTCGTTTCGAAACCTTCCTATCTTTTCATTGTATCGCAGTTTTGTGATGTTTTGAAACGATGAAATTATTAATGAACTGATACTGATACTAATGTCAGTTCCTCTGCGGCCACTGCCCCGAGAACTTCAATGACTTCTTTACCACGGTATCAAAAGTGCATAAGTACGACACACGTGCGTCCACGTCGTCCAACTATTGGATCGTTGACAAAAAGATCATTGCTCCATCAAATATGTCGGACCTGAAGTGTGGAACAGTATCTCGCCGGCTATCCGACAGTCCTCGAGCATGTCCAGCTGTTCACATTCAAGTCGAAATACAAGCAATTTCTACTGAATGAATACTAGTCAGCCCTCTGCATTTACCGGACCACGACCTGACATATCGATCTCGCCTTGCATCACTTCCCACCTGATTTTAACGCTTGTCATTTTATATTATCATCTTTTACTTTCATTCAATGCCTCCTCTTTACATCGCCTAGGCCCAGGTGGGTATCTGATCTCAAATACCTTCTAGTCTTTTCGGCATCTTCGTATCTTTCATTGCATTGTAGTCTTGTGATGTTTTGAAGTGATGAAATTTTATGAATAAACTTGACCTTGAACTTGAATGTCACAGTTCTTTCTTCTTTATTCCGCGGCTCGTTGAAGTTATTTCCATTCCTTCTACCTGCGCTCTTTCATCGGGTCTTTTTCTGGGCTTTTTTGTCGCCGTAAAAACAGCGACGCGGGGAAAGAGGAGCCCAGAATAACGTCCGAAGCGGAATCGAACCAGGGCCGCACCGGCGGCCTGCGCTTATCGTCACCACTAACGAAGTACTCTAAGTAGTTTTCCTACATGCACCCCTTACTCAAGTGGTCATGTTTTTGACTATTTCCACTCCCACTTGGAATTTTTCAGGCAAATCTACTTACGTTTTGAACGTTAGATTTTGTAGTAGGAAGTAGGCTAGTTTTGATGTGTGTATCCGTCACGTTTACGAGTGAAATTGTCATAACGACCTGGTGCAATAGCTTCTGTATATACATTTTCGAAGTGTACACCAATTTACAGTGACATTAGTCATTTTGTGTTACACGTGAAGAAGCAAGCTGTAATTTCGAAAGCAGCCACCTTCGGTAGACTAGGCTTACTAGAATTATGCGAAGTCTCGACCCAATCTACTTTTCGAAGCTACTGTCTTGAATACTTTTAAAATCTTCACTTTCCACCTCCACTTAAAGTAGTTCGATATATCTTGGAAATAGTTTTATTTCTGGCTGTAATTGAGCAGATATCTTCGGCGTTACTTCTTATGGAGTATACCAATGACAACTACTTTGACAACCTCTGCATCTAAAGCACTGCTGTTTTGGGTTGGTCCTTCTGTCACGTAAAACCTAATATTATTACTGGCTATTGACTGCTATAGCTGCTGTCTACATTAGTAAGTATGGAAGGGAAGCCAGTCGACTTTCCGCGTTTTTGACAACCTCTGCATTTAAAGCACTGCTGTTTTTGGTTGGTCCTTCTATCACCTTAAACTTAATATTATCACTGGCTATTGACGGCTGTAGCTCCTGTCTACATTAGTAAGTATGGAAGGGAAGCCAGTTGACTTTCCGCGTTTTTGATAATGCCAAACTCAGCTACAGATGTTGTTAAACTAAATCGCTTACATAAGGCAGTCATGCATTTCGCCATGAAATCTGGAATTGTTTTACATCATGATGCGACTTTCAAACGAATTTGAATGTGTACTGTAGATCAGTGTTTCCCAAACTGTTTTTAGCTAGCGCCCCTGGCAAGGAACGGAGTATCAGCACCCCCACCGCGCCTAAATAGTGAAACGAACGTTATCCTGCATTTACTGCTGCTACTACTACTACTACTATTTAATGATGTGGATGAGACTGGTGTTTTGTCATCATTAGGGCGGTTTTTCACCTAAAAACGGAATATTTTGACCTAAAAAATCACAATTTTGACATTTTTAGACCTTACAAATCTTAATTTTGACCAAATTTGACCTAACGTATGCAAATTAGGTGTTTTCCCATATAATGTTGGAATTGTACTACTTACCGTCATTTCTGGTTGGAACTGTCTGTCCCTACGAAGTAGTTTGACCTGAAAAAAAAACTTTTTTGCCTCAAAAACGGACAAATTTTTACATGAAAAAAACTTTGTTTCAACGAAATCTGGCCCTATGAAGAATTCCAGTAGTTACATCACGCATAATGGTAGAAATAATTTAAAAAAAATTGTAGTACAACGAAAGATACTTTACTACATTTTCGGGTAGAAAGTGTCTGTCCTTACTAAGTAGCTTGCCAAGAATGGAGAAAGAATGTTCAACAGCAACAGTTGTAGGATGACAACACTGAAGTTGGGCGTACACTGCTGGTGACAAACCGTGTTGCTTCATTCTGGCAATTTTGTCTACATCACAATTTTTCATCATGCGTTTCTTGATATAAGAACCATGCAATGCCCACGCAGTCTTGCTTCAGTTGGGACATTTCGGTGCGTTGAACATAACACCATGTCAACCTATTTGTTTCATTTGAATGTTTATGATTTACAATGAGCAGACAACAGTGTTGGGATCAAGTCACTACCTTCGAGTCACGAGTCATTTCGAGTCATTGCACATTTTGACTCGAGTCAAGTCAAGTCAATCGATTTTCGAAAGTGACTCGAGTCAGGTCAAGTCACTCGATTTTTGGAGGTGACGCGTTTCGCTAACAATCCGAACATTTGGAAGATGCAGTGATTTTTATCGACATCGATTACTTGATGACTTGAAATTGACTCGTGAATTTTGCTCCGAGTCACGAGTCAATCCACATTTCTGATACGCCGAGTCAAGTCAAGTCAAGTCATTTCAGCAAAGTGACTCGAGTCAAGTCAAGTCATACGAAAAAGGTGACTCGAGTCTGACTCGAGTCAAGTCATGACTCGAGTCATCCCAACAATGGCAGACAATGGGCCGTCTACAACGCTAGGCCTATAAACAGGGTTGCCATACCGTCCTTATTTCTAAGATTTGTCCTTATTTTGAAGGGCCACGTCTTAGAAAACTCAACCGTCCTTATTTCTAAGAAATGTCCTTATTTTCGACTTGCGTCCTTATTTTGTCTTATTTTCAACCACTACAGAACTTCGATCGTTTTCCTCTGGTATCTGTGTTGTATAATATTCTAAAATTATGCTCTTTTGTCGAGATTTTATGACATCATAAATGAAGGAACTCTCGTGACGTACACACCACAAGATTTGACTTTTGAGTAGTGAGATAGCTAGGGCATGTGAGTGCGTGGTATAGCAGTTTCGTCTGTACCAAGCTACCGCAGTGGACATCATTTTAGCAGTACCAGGTTCCTAGTGTTTGGTCTACAGCAGAATATGCCCAAGCTGTGGGGTCGGCAGAATTTATTGCGAAGTGAAAAAAGGCGCAGTGCAGTCGACACATTGGTTAAAAAGTAGTAAAGCTATAAATCATTGATAAATCATTCTAAATTTATATTTCATTTGCGCATCTAGTCTTAGCTACTAATAAGGCTCAATCTGACTTGTTTAAATGAATAGGCGTAAAAACGTTTTTCGTTACGAATATGAGGAAGAATTCAAAGGTAGCCTATCTAACGAAGCTTGAAGGGCGAGTGTTTGGCACATTGCAATATCTACAATTGTGACATTAACCCAGAGGCCATAGAAAAGACCGCTATTTCAACTCACATTGATGCACAAAACACCAGAAGTGTGTCATGATGATTAATTTGAGCCAGTCGATGAATAATTTTTCCACAAGTCGATCAGCACCAACGACGACCACAGACTACATGGCAGCTGCTGCAGAGGGTACCTGGGCATTCCATACCGTCAAACACCAGCAATCGTTCCTCACCAACGATTGCACATCGCAATTGTTCAAAGCAATATTCCCCGACTCCAACATCGCAAATAAGTTTTCTTCGGCCAGGACCAAGACTACAAGCATTGTTACTGGAGTTTTTGCTCCATACGCTCAAAAATAATTTCGTCAAAACTTGGTGTACGGCGTTTATCGGCCTATGGGGAGAGGGGCAAGACCAACATTTTTGCGAGGGGGGGGGGGGGAGGGGATGACGAAGTTCTGTTTCGGCCCTGAGTAAAGGCAAACCTAGACCTGAGCTCTCGTGAGATCCATGAAGCACTTTCTAATAACAAGGAGTTGCTGAGGCAGATTGTTTCTGGCGAAAAGTATGGAATGTGATATGCCACGACTTTTATAAATACAAAGTATGTACAAAAACGATTTTTCATGCTAATCTAATTTTTCAACTGTCCTTATTTTTGGGTCCATGTCGATGGCAACCCTGCCTATGAAGTAGGTTACAAGCTGTAAAATGTCAAATGATAAGTTCACCGACTGTGCAAAATCTATGATACAAACGAAATGCAGGTTGCAAAAAAGTTTTTTTTTAACTTCACAAAGAATTTTGATGTTTTTTGACCTAACGCTACAATTTTGACCTTATTTTGACTTTTTCGACATGTCAAAAGAAAATCGCCGTAGTCATCATCCTAGGAATATTTGGTTTCAAGTGGGACAGGAACAATGTCAAATCCTACCTCCCACTATATCAAGTCGGTTGCTGATGAGTCGGAGGATTTGTCACGGCGCTGAAAGCACGCTCTACCAAATATCAATTGGAAAAGGCAATGAGCAATAATTCAGCCCGACTCCAGAATTCGGAGGGGGGTATTACTATTTATCTTTGATTTATTTCTGTATCCACAACGATTGATAAGATATATTGAACTTTAGTTTGAGCTCAAAATTGTTCTACATTGTAATTAGCTATTAGCGTCATGCTCAGAAAATATTGACTAACCCTGCAGTCAGTAATTCATACATATCCAGAATCGACCTACAATGTCATTTTGCGGTTTTTCCAAATGATTGATATATGCTTCACGACCCCATCACATATGCGAGTGGGACGTTTCGCTAAAGTTAGGAAATACATCACGGACTCAATACTAAATACAGACAGTGCCTCCACCTTGATCAAATTTATCTCATTACCTACCATGAACGAATAAATTTAAGTCATTATGTTATAAGAAAATGTCGTACAAGTAACGCTATCATCTCTCGCAACAGGAACGTCATGCTGAAGACCATGGTTGCAGTTATGTAAAAACTCAACTACTGTTGTAAAATCGCGTAATGCACTTCCCCTTAAAAAGCCATCGCACCTCGGTGTGCAACAAAAAGCTAGAGAATACTTCTTAATTCTCACCACATATAATTATAATCAACCACGTTTTCTAGCAATTCCGACAACTGCTGAATCTGTCTATCGGTGGACAGTATCAACATTGTCAAGTAACAATGGACTTTTCCGGTACGCAGCTGATTAAATATACCAACGCCTGAAGCGACCGTAAATTGGCTTGACTCAATTGATTTTGGATTCTTAAGATGCTCAGTGCACATTTTGATGCTTTATTTAACAATCCTATCAACAGTTCAGAGCAGTTACACTCTAAACCTATACCGCCCAAATTTGTTGTCGGAGACCCCAGGTTTATTGCCGTCACCCTCTTTAATGAAATATTTCATAGTCAGTGCCCCCTTAGCGCTCGCCAGCACCCCCAGGCGGCGGTGACACCTACCTTGGGAGCCACCGGTGTAGATGATGTATATTTCAACAGCATTAAAAGGAAATAGTTTGGATGTGGGTTTGACTCGGCGTCGGCACCCATGTGTGAAACGTAAATTGGATTTAACAATATTAACTCTTATTTTATCTGATGTCGCCGCAATCCAATACATGTCAATGAAACTATCCCTTTTACTATGCGACCTTGAAAGTTATATGTAATGATGCTTAGGTCATAGATAGGAAGTGCATGTTGCAATACGCAATAACACTATTACAGCATGTCAGGTTGGCTCTTCGCTGCAAACTCATTAGGTATCCGGTCATCCTATACAAATGTACCTGGTTAGAAGCGATTGCTCGCTCTGATTTCAAATGGATTTGGTTTGGTCTTTCCGCTATAAATATGTCTGTGACGCTTGGCGTCTTTTGCCTGATACGGTCCGTGCTTTCTGTTCACGAATCATCGGCAGATGTAGGATTTTAGTGTGCGTTTGACTAGCCTTGTCGTTCTCATTTAGAACATGATTGGCGTCAGCTTTTCCAGGGACTGCGCTATTCACAGCCTTCCCATAACAACTCGCAGCGCCTCCATTTGTTTGCATACTAATATTTGGGGCAGGCTTCGATGACACTCTCTTTTTCCGAGGCTTTCTTCTTTGATGCCGCCTAGAGGGACTTCGAACCTTGCTGCTTACGGAGGTTGGACTTGATAGCCCATTTGATGTGGATGAATCTGGAAAGGGGGAAATGCGATTTGAGATAGACTAATGGTGTGTAAGTTTGAGGCAATCTATTTCAGATTACTAGGGTTCATCGCTGAGAGTAGTCTTTTTAAGAACGTTATCGCAAAACGAGAGCGTGTAAACAGATCGTTCTAGACAAGTTTGAAATAATAGTCATACTAGTCATGGTCATACTAAAAATATGCAGAACATGTGGCGTGGAAGAGAGTATATATTTCAATTGGTTTAACCAGTAGAGTATTTTGGGGGTGATTTTCCAACTTGAATTTTTCCTCGCGCCTTGAGTCTAATTTTATTCGCAATGATGAGAGACGGGTGTATTCCTCGGAGCCGTTGGGACTTGGTTCTCCACCGAAAGGGTATGTGTATGTGTGCGAATTGTAGTTATAAAGACTAGTGAAGAAACTCCGAGTGGAAGGATGGAGGTCTGGGGCGTGTTTTTTGGGGGAAACTGACAGAGTGCTGCTACGTGCTACAAGTCTATGTATAGTTTCCTTGAACTCATCAAATATTTGCCACGCCTCCAATTGTTTTGGTTACTTGATTGCGCAACCGCCGGGACGTGCCAGCTTTCTCACCATTCAGCCAAATATGTTGCAATTTTATATCGCAACTGCAAAACGCAAGAAGGTGGACGCTTGTCCACTAACTGGGAAATGAGACATCAAAATTGATTGCTCTTTGGAAATTTGATTGTATTTTCTGCATCCTGGCGTAACATAAAGTCGCGCAGTACTTTGGACTTAGTGCAAATGTTGTACCAAACTGATTAAAAGTAGCCTACCACTATTTTAAGATCAGTTATACGTGAATGCTAAGAAAACTATTAAACAAATTCGGTAACTTTCTACCCTACAATTTAGTGACATTTGGCAGTGTAATATGACGGTTGGGAGACAGTAATGTCGTAATTTCTTTAAAAGAAACCGTACATCAGGTCAGTGGTTGTACAAAGCGTCTTGCTGAAAGTTTAAAAGTCACCAGTAAATGTCTTATTCAATTGAACTTTCAAATGTTTGCTTTTGTTGGGTTGGTCATTTGACAATTGACCACTTAACCATTTTGTGTTGGTTTTGACTTTTGTAAGCAAAAGCAAGCAAAAAAGTTTGACAACCACTAAGTAAACATAAGTGTGGACAGTAGTCATACTTCCCCCACTGACCATACACATATACTATATGTTGGCACAGTACGTGATCGCATGTCATACATTTCTCAACTACCTATTAACCATATTGTACACCTTCAATTAATGTCTAAAATGTGTTGCGAGGACGACATAAACTGGAATATTTGATTGACCGACTTATTGTTCCTGATAGTAGAAATATATTCGATAGAATAATTTTATGCGAGTCTTTAAAATACCTTCATGGGACATTGAGAGACTTTCGTCAGAATCCGAGCTCGAAGAAGGGGGTTCGGCCGCCCGTTTCCTTCGGCGTCTCTTTCTGTGAAACCGAATATTTTGCGAATTCTCTTCTATACGATTTGCCCTATCGCTGCGCACGGGTGAATGGCGAACTCCGTGATGCTGCGTGGACACTGTCAAACGATTTCATGCGTTGAATTCGCTTCGAGAACATCTATATGGGGCTATAAGAATGACATAAAAATTATTAAACCTGATGATTTTTTCGGAGCTGTGCTGTGAGTCACAATGGATTCTAGTAGGCGAAACTGGGCTTGATATGGAGGAGGCGGACCTATGGAGTAAATGATAGAGATTAAGGCTCAGGTAATGATGTGCGATGTAACCCCGCAGTTTTTATGTACAGTCGTCCACGTACCCTTGTGCGGAGATCTTGGAGAACGTGCGAAACCATCACGCTTGAAATATGGGTCAGGGCAGGCTGTATCATAACGACCATGCGTTGAAGTATCCAAACTCTTATAAAACTCCTGAATAAAATGGAATAGAGGAGATACATTATGTAGTCATATTGCTCTTTTTCTACTTTATAATTGTAGAAAAAGTTATTCGATAGCTGTACAATGTGGTTCTAACGTGAGCGAGTTTGAGAAACAGCGGGGCGAAAACGTACGAAGGAGGCGAAAATGTTAGAACGTCCATAGTCAAGATACTTCGGGGACTGCCGCGAAAGTTGACTAAAAAAGGGTCAACTCGCCACAAACTATCCAGGGACTTATTTTAGTCAATTTACCAACAATCAGAGTTAGCTGTGTAAATTTCCCGTTTATATGTCCTCTTTCTCGGATCCAAAAATATGGGGGCGATAAATATATATATATATATCGATCTTGATATGGGGGCGATGAGTCGAAAAAGGTTGGGAACCACTGCTTTACATCATTCCTACGGACAGGATGAGTACTGATAATATGTTGGCCACAGAATATGCTTTTAAATGACCCGCTCATACGTAAAACCAAACCTCTCTGCGTCATTCACGAGATGCGTCTTGGAATTTTTGAAGTACAATCACGAGTGGTTGACAACTGAAAGTCGTGAATGAGACATCATACACCGGTTTTTAACCCTTGGATGCTTATAGACGGATGTAATGTAATGCTTATCATGACTTCAATTGAGTATAAGGTTCGGCAGCTTTGTTTTTTCCACTTCTATACTTTTTCAAGAGAATAGATTACGATGATTACAAACCTCTGGCCTGTTCGATGGTTTTAGTATGCGTTCCTTGCCAGTGTCAACGTCAACTGTAACAACTCCACCCAACGTTTTGAGGTCAGTTCTAGACAGCAAAAATAATAAAATATTATTAATCTCATGGACTACGTGGCAGACGAACACAGGCGCATGTCACGGTTGAATATGCGTTTATGCCCGACCGTTGACAAACGCATATGCATGGATATCCATGAATATGCGACGCTATGGCGTTATTCTGTTTGTGACATCGTCCACACTAAGGATCAGACTCAGACCTTCATTTCCGGATTGTTTCCAGCCATTGGACTGTGGTAAAAATGTCATCCGAACGCGTCCAAAATATCAATCAGCAACCCCTATCAATGATATAATCAATCATGCACTAGTTGGAAGCTTCGTTTGTCTGAAAACTTTTATCTCTGACGATTTAAGCTCTCCGAATTTCTTGTTAAAATGCCTTGGCACATTTTAACATTGCAGAAAGTATATAGAGCAGCTACGTCCAAGCAGTGGCCTCTCCCGAGTCGAGAACATAGTTGCCGGGCGTCAATTTATAGCGTTGGTATATTTGTGGGTAACTGGCTAATTTTCTCGTTTCATAAAGATATCGTGCAGGAACCTTTCCGTTTTGTTGCCGGATTCTATACAATTTCGCATCTGTTCAGCATTTGTCGCGAATTTTTTGTGTGGAGCAGGTAACCTTCGTTAGTCATTCACAGTTCGATATCGCTATAATATGAATTTACGGATGCACGACCGCTGTCACCGTTTACACAGCATGCTCAATGACTGTGTCTATACTTTATCCGTGTATAGGTAATTAGGTATACTGTCGACTGCGTAGCTATCCTGGATATATAAATGAATTATTTGTCGCCGATTTGAAAGTAGGTGCATCCCAGAACATCGTTTTAAAGGTCCTATGACTTTATAGACCAGAAAACCATGTAAGGGTTTGTCATTGTTTATGTATCGAGTAACATTTTCACCTGAAAAGTTTCATTCCAGTCGACCGGGACAATGTTCATTGGTGCAAGAGACGGATGAAGACGTTAAATAAATGAGTCGAGAGGTGAAAGAATCCCGAAACCAACATGCTCAATAGCTACTTCTCTCAGCGACGGACCTACCTTTCATTAGCAATCTCCAAGCTACTCCTAATTTCACTTTCATCAGTTCGCGCATGTTTCTCCTGATCGATCTTCAGCTGTTGCTGCTGTTGGCGCCGCTTCCTTCGGGCCAGCTCAATGATTGTGATAAAAATCAAGAGGGCGACTACCCCAACGCAAACCCCAGCTATCAACGGTCCAAATAGAAACTCCACTGCGGAAGGAGTTTTGTCCTCGACTGTCTCGTGGCCACTGGCGTTTCCCAACAGCCAATCCCTTATGACACCTAGAAATGAAACTTGTTTTATGTCATTATCACTTTAACCAGCAGGGTTCTCAAACACGCGACTAGCGAGAGCATTTCGTGCAGCCCGCGTCGGCATTTAGGATTTTGAAGTATTCGACCATATTTAACTGCAACATGTAATTTTAATATTTGACAACTTAAAATTCACTCCAAAACTGCTCCATAAACCATGAACTATGCTCATCAAACTTCAATACAACAATACTTTCAAGAGCTACCATGTGGTGGAAGATATGTTATAGCGTCACATTACCTGTTCATGATGATAAAACATGACCCGTTGATAATTCGTGGCTGAAAATTGTGGTTTCGACATATGTTATGAGTGATATTTCGAAGAATCACTCGAACTCGGACTCAGAGAAGAGCTACAGTGACTTGGAACGACATGGGTTAGTAAAGTCATGGACGCAAAAAAAACGATCAAACTGTCATGAGGAATAGTAATATATCAAAAGGTCGTAGCACACCACTGAAGTTATGTATCAGGTCAGTACATCGCAGAGCTTAGTCCACATGAAGCGCTTATACTTGCCTTCACATTTCGTAGCGTTACAGTAATCCGTCACATTGTCACCAGCAACGTAGCACCAAATTCCGTTCTCGTCGTCATCGGGATTACGACAGTAGTTGTGTATTCCTACGCCGTTTTCGTGCATTTTGAACTGTTGGTTTCGAGCTGTAGTCCAAGCTTCGCAAGTCAATCCTGACTTCGTGACACTAAGTTGTCCGCGGTAATTACGCCCGGTGTCAAAGTAACAGTAGTGATCGTCTGTCAGTATGATTGAAACGGTGTATGATTTGGCAGCATAGTGCGTGTATGATTGAAAATGGCAATCTCAATGACAATTCGGCTATCGAAACTCGTATGATATGATTAAGTTCGTATACTTCACAATCTCGAGTTCACTACACAGCAGTTGTTCCCAAACGCTGAAAACTTTCAGGTTGTATGACTAAAATTTCACTAAATAGGTTTCCAATGAAACGTACGAGATGGAACTCAAAACATGCGTAATATAAGTGTTGGAGGTTTATCCAGGCTCCTCCTCGTCATCTCATCCGCATAAGCAGTGTCTTAAAAAGCCTGTAAGTTGGCCGTGCTACAAGCCGGCAGCAAGGGAGTCATGATGAAGAATATCGGCCTGGTGTAAATGACCATTGTAGTCGAAAAACACCATGAATGAATACCACAAACAACAACCAATATGTCTAATCCAAACGCACGTGAGTCATTATTGACGATCAGAGGTTGGATTGGGGGTTAGGGAACTTGGCGATTAAGGGTTGAGCTCACTTTGCAAAATCACAAGCACCCCATTATACGGTTCTAGCGGCGTCCGTTTCGGAACAGGGATTTTCGGTCCTTGTGGCCACAAAGATGAAATCTTTAAACCGCCCTCAGTCACGACGTGATATGTTCCCTCACCCTCATCCAACAAGGATTCGAAGAACGATTGGGCTACACCCATTCAGCAGTGCCGGGAACAGGGCGCACATCAAAATGACGGTTGCATCAAAATAGGGTTGCATTTAAAAAAATTAATTTAAAACAAACCTGTTTAAAACAAGGCCCTTGTTTAAAACATATTTTTTTTAACCCATGACATCACTAATATTGTCACGTTATAGTGGATTGACATTAACACTGGAAAATACAGGGTAAATATAGCTCCTTTGACGAAATAACTGTACTATAACTGTTGAACCGACTATTTTGAGGGTTCCAACCACCCCATATCGATATACATCGGCTATATCGGGTGGTATTGTCCTTAGGCTCATAAAACATGTTTTTGGAAAGCATTTACACAATTATGGCATAATTTTACAACTAGAAAAACACAAATTTTTTTAAAGGCATTTGTTTAAAACACTGTTTAAAACATGTTTTAAACAAAGTGCTTTAAACAACCATTTGTTTTAAATGCAACGCCAAGCGAGCAGTATCCTTTTCTGTTCTGTTCTGTAGTTTTGGTTACGACATTTGTACTCTTTTGCGTCACGAGAAAGTCAACAAGGTAATTATTAGCATGGGAGCTTCGGTGATATGTTTATCATTATGACATCCGACTTTTGTGTCGCCACTGTCCCACCGCGCACGATTTTGCATTGTAGCAAAAATTGGTAAATAACCCCGCAATACAGACATGACGATGCTTTTAAAATTGTCCAGTAAAGTGCACGCCAGAGAACTATGATCAGATCGAAAACCCGACTTGACTCCGCCCTATCTTAGCCCCTGATGAATGCGATGAAGTACAACCACATAATCGAAAATCCATGTTACAAGCTCACGTTGCTGCTAAGAGGATTTCATTTGGTATTCCGGAAGTCAAAATTACTTTACGCGTTATCGTCTAGCTTGAAGGCGATAGTCGTGACGAACTTAATTAATCCATTGATGATTGAAATGTGTATTGATGATCTTACGCCAAGTGCTGCAATGTTTTCCGATCCATCCCAGTGTGCATTTACATGTTTTGGTGTCATTGTTCCAAGTTCCTCGATTGTTGCATTCGTTCGGCTCGTCGCGGATTACTCTGTTACTGTTACTCCATGTCAAATCTTTATTCGTAGAGAAGATCCAACCGCTGACACCAACGCAAGACCTATAAAATCATATATCAATCTATAAAGATTTATAATACCATTACGTGATGCGTATTCAATAAATATACATGTGATATAGACATAGAGTATAGACAAATTTAAGTGCGGCAGTTTATGTTATTCAATTGATTGTAAACTGCTTGTAGAGTTGATACGCAATGAACTGACGCGGGATGTAATCAACACCTCTTGAGTAATGTTATAACCCGGTATATTGCGCCGGGGTGTATCGCGGAAGATATCATTTGATAATAGCATCCTATCAACATCCTATCAAAGTCTTCAGCATGGGCAGTTGGGCACTCAAGTAGAATTGAAGGTAACGTCAGGAATATATACTCAATTTTCAGTAGAAGTAGAGATTACCAAGACACTCAAAAACTAGTTTGAGAGAATGAAGAATATGAAAGTCAGAAAGGTACTCAACTAGTCTCGAAAAGTATATTTTGTTGAGTGGTTGCCTACTGTTAGAAGTTATTCGGAGGTTGATATTTTCAAAATTGTAAGATCCATATTCGTGACTGATGCACTACAAATAGGTGCAATTTATATATATATAAAATATTCAGTTACCATGATACAGGGGATATGTCATCCAGTTTTATGACAATTTCATTCATTCATAAAAGTGGTGCAAACATCTCCCAAAGTATTTTCTATTTTAAGAAAAGTGAGCAGTTTCGCCTCTGAAACTGTCAAGTATAAGTGGAAGTAGTCCAAAAACATAGTCACTTTAGCAAGAAGTAAAAGTAGGAAAACCTCTTCGAGTGTTCAGAAAAAGTAAAAGTGATTCGTTACTGACCCCATCTGCTTATCAATACATACAGTCCGTATATGTACATTGTACATATACTGGATGCGCAGGCCGCATACGGGAGATCTTAACTCCAAATTAGACTGTAACATTATGACGTCATTGTATTTGCGGTAGTCAACATGACCTCATTCTTAGCTGCATTTTGGACGTCCGCCGCCTACGATATAGCGTGTGTGTACCAAACTACCAACGAGGGTTGTCCAGGTGCCTACGATACCTATTACGATATCTACGTATGCCCCGGGACAACCATCTTTGGTACATGCAATCTATGTCGCAGTGGTTGTGCAGCAGAGTTGGATTAATTACAATATTTTAATTCAATTACAATTACAATTACTTCCTTGCATGTTTCAATTACATTACAATTACAATCACTCAATGCTAAAAATATCAAATTACAATTACAATTATAATTACTGTTAAATATATAAATAATTACAATTACAATTATAATTGTAATTACAATTACTTTTAAACAGGTAATTGATTCAGTAAATGGGTGTTCTTTGACAACCGTAGCGACGTAATTAGCAACAATCTCAAGCTATTCATGTTTCATTCCTGATATGTAGAATACCCTTTAATTAAAAAAACTCGAACGTATTCGAACTATTCCTAATCATGAGTACTGAAAACTACAAGCACAGAAAAATGTTTCAAGCGACTGTTCAGAACCAAAGGTTTGAGCGACTAACAGCGAATAGGCTACAGGACAGTCAATGTAATGTAATCAAATGATTAGGCTACTCAGATCTGAGTCAGGATAATGAAATGTAATTGGTAAGCGTCAGCGATAAGGATGATACCGATAAGGTGCGTAAAATTAAAATAAATTCAAAAGGAGAGAACCTCCTGATGACTTACAATATTTTGGTTCGCATTTACATTTTCACTTGCTCGGAAACTGTTAGATTGCATTTGATGAACATTAGGGTGCGAAAAGTTTCTGGCCCCAGTAAATTTGGCCAAGATTGGAGGTAAGATTGGGATAACATCTCTACAAATGCGTGATCAAGTTTGATGAAGCCTTGGTTGGAAACTTGAATTTCTTTTTGCAATTGTTGCAGCAAGCCTCGGTACTGGTCAGACATTTAAAAATAAAACTCTGACCGTGGTGTAGGAAATGGTTCAGCACAGGTTTCAGAAGAGTTTATTTGTTGTTCATCAATTTTTGAAATATTGTGATTTAGTTTAGCCCACTGGTTCTCTAACTTTTTTAGACATGGTCCCTTTATGCCAGTGAATATTTCGTGTCCCCCTTATCGTCACAGCACACAATGAAACCAGAACGTTAGCAATCCTTACCTATAGTATGATAGTATGGAAGGTTATGACTGTTGATGAGAGGCTTCTCCAATACGAAATTCAGACTATACACCGAGCAATAGCCATTAAACGGAGGTTAATCGGACCAAGCGCGGAAAAGATTTCAGTTCACTGGAGCGTCGCGCCCGTTCAGATGCTGGTTTAGACTATATTATAATTCACAAAGTTTTCTGTTGCTACTGAAGTATGGGAAACAGTTTAGCGTGACTGAATTATCTAGTTATAACGCAGCACGCATAGAACACCGATGTAAATAGGCTAATTATTACATGTGGGGACTGTTTACTAAGGCGTTAAGGCCCCTCGTCGTCATCCTGGTTCGTACAGGATTTTCACTGGTGCGACGAATAAATGATTGATAAAATGGTTATGATTATTTTATGTTGTGATTGTCAGGTTTCCATGAAAATGTAATTGAGATTGTAATTGAGCAAAATTTTGATCAAATTACAATTACAATTACAATTACATGAAAAAATGTAATTAATAACAATCAGCTCAATTACAATTGATCCAACTCTGCTGTGCAGATAGCTGCGCGTTCGAAACTTGTGCGTCAATCATACACGATCTATAATTGCATAAGTTCATGTGGGATTGTAGGTTAAGGCTACAACCGTCTTTGATTACAGGGCGTACGTGACTAGAAGTCAGTATGAAGCTGTAAAGCCGTATTTATCTGGTAGGAGTTAGGAAATTAATCTCGCTTGTAGCGTACAGCGTCCGTCGGTAGCTGGACAGTGCGGACAGTGAGCGATTTTCATTCCAACTATCTATCTGTTTGATATGAAGTTTTCGGAGCGCTACTGCACCACTAACTTCCATTAAGCCGAATGGATTCATTTCTTATCAAATTGCATCTCAATTGCAGACTGTATTGATCTTCCATTGAATGAACGTGAAGACGGCTATTATCATGTCCAGGTTGTTATGATTACGTCATGACAAATCTCTCAAGCGTAAAGAAATTGGTTCGTTGTGTCTTGCGACGTTGTGAGGTAAACTATCTGCACGCGAGTTGAGGACATTTCACATCGCAACCGGTACATACATATATATATGCTATAACAATAACTCATATATGCTCGAGGATCTTACACAGTAACGATGCAAATAATTACTCTTCGTACTGCAGTCCATTGTATCATCGAGGCCCAGGCCTTAATGTCCATTCTGAGTTGAGCCGCATGCAGAAGAATGACGTTACGAACGGTACGGACCCAATCAGATTATCATGTTCTGTATCCAGCTTACTCTACTAGCACATCAACTACTTACACCTGTAGAACAATGTATTTAAACCGTACGGTTGCGCTCTCGCAGATATCTAGAGCTGTAGCTAAGCCCGAACCATCTCACATGTCTTGTCATTAGTCATCCTTTCAATGCTTGTTTATTACTTATCATGTTCCAAAAATTCGACTCGATACTGCGACAACACAAATCGTGAGTTCGAAGTGTATCTACCTTTGTACTAACTGAAATTCTACGCAATATTGCTGTCGCTAACGCGTCTAGACGTGTTATGCTCCTTGGACGATATTTGATGTAATATTGTAGTGAGCGGCTTTGTAGGCTGGTGTGAAGTCACAAGCCTACATTTTGTTCCCTGAGGCGTCATACGCCTCTAGTAAACCACTTGACTCGGATCTAGAAATTAGAAATGAAACGTTTAAATTGATCTCATTCGCGCAGACAAAGAAAACTGCATCAATAACAAGACATTTTGATTCAATACCACGGCTAGAATATGATACTTCTAACCCTTCGATCGCCACTTCATCGTTAGCGACTGCGAAACTTGCAGGCAGCGCCTTCTAAAGTTCTAAATATAACTTAATTGATAAAATTTACTTGTAAAATTTTCATAATTATTCGACATGTCATGCTGTCAAAATGAGCAATAAATCATAAAGTTCGTTGTACCATATTCTGTGTGTCGCAATTCGTACCAACCGCATATCCAATCCCGGCATTTGAATTCGTCTATTGCAGTATACTTCCCACACTTATGTGCTCTCTTTTACTCATATAAGAACAGCGCGGAATAAGAAACACTCCACGCACGCACAGTCGCACACGTGTTGCTAGTTGCTACCGATGCCACACGAACTATTGCGGTGCTAGAATTGGAAAGATACCTTCGATGGATAATTCAGGATGTGGATTCTTCAGCATTCACTGCCCGCGACGGTGCGTAGTACACAGCGATATGAACGTGACTGATGACTGATTGAAATACGCTGATCGCTAGTCACGTGCCGCACGCGTCAATTTTTATGTTATCGTATTTAAAATTAGATCTCAAAAATATTGCTTTTCCGATGCCGTATCCTATCATGAAATTTGGGAAGGGAAATGCATGGCGCGATTTCCTAATGTTCTGGAATAAACTGTAGAAATATCAATATATTGTTTCCTATGAAAGAATAGAACGAAAGAATGAATCCAATAAAATCAAACTTCCATTTTCCGTAGCCGTGTACCTTACTCCCTCCCGGGACCGTAACTGCCGCACCCCAAACCCCCCACTTAGGGTACGAGCTCGAAGAGGGCGCAAAATTATTTCGTGAATTAACATAATTTATAGAGTTTGTTTTTAATTTATTGATCTCAACGTTTTCGCGCTGCGCACGATTCAATGTTACCGAATATCTTGATTCTTGGGTACACCTTTTGCCCAAGAAAGAGAGAGAGATATGATATTATTTTTCTCCTGCACCATCGAGATGCTTTGACGGCGGAGATGCGATACGACCGTTAGGTCACCCATTGCCTCTGGGTCACCTAATCTGCACCCCCGTGTTTTTTTTTCCTCTATCCCACTCGATGATTTATATAAATGGGCATTTCAGGGTCGTCAGCCACCATCACGCCACGACGTACAAAACATATGAAGTTTTAGGCCATCGATTCCGAGACGTTTGCCAGAACGATCGGCAGCGAGAAAACCTTGGCCGAAAAGAACTGCCCTTATGCTGATTAAAAACTTCGATATATATATATATATGGTTACCATACGTCCTCTTTTAAGAGGATTTGTCCTCTTTTTTTTACTTTTTTGAAAGTGTCCTCGGAGGACGCCCTTTTGTCCTCTTTTTTGAGATTTTGTCCCCTTTTTTGAAAATTTAGGTCAGATTTAGAGCAAATTGCGAGTGATATGCCGTAAATTAGCATAGAGCTGACGCTCCGGCGGGTATTTCGAAGTGAAAAACGGTTATTTTAGCTCTGGGCGGAAAGATGACCTTTTTTTAGTCATCCACTTAGCAATGCGGGAAGAAAAACGGTATTTTGAGCTCTGAGCGGAAAAGATGACCTTTTTTTTAGTCAACCGATCACAAAGTGGGAAAAATTCACCGGTTTTTGAGAATTCTTCTCCGGTTTTGCAAGTCTCAGATTTCTGAAAAAGTGTCCTCTTTTTAGATTTCCAAAATATGGTAAGCCTATATATATATATATACTTATATGTTTAATTGTCCATAGACGCCTAAACGGCTGGCGTCGAATGTTCCTGCTCTGGCAATCTGAACCCCACAAGACAAGTGCCATCCCGCAGAGAAAATTATTTGCCATTGAAGAAATACCGTGTGCGTCTTTTAGTTAAGTACGTTAGGGCATCAATATCTTTTGACATAGCAGACAGGAGGTCACGAAATAACATCATTTAACGAAGTCTATATATCAACGGATCCACCCGAATATGTTTAATTATTATTATTTACGAGCCCTACATTTTCCAAGATACCTCCCTCAGCTCTACCGGCAAATCTAATTACGCGAGGAGAGAGAGAGATAGAGAGGTAAAAAATTGATAGCGATATATATGCAATTCCCAATCATGCTGACCGATTCTATCATGAATTACAGAAACCTTTTCGTGCTTCGCGCTGTTAAGCTATACACAAGCCCACTCATTAAATAGCATAACGTGCCTTACCTGTCAGTAGTGGCAAAAACGTACAGCCTGATGGGGTCTGGGATTTGACACCCTATGGAGGGCCCTGGCGCAACGTTTGGGGGTCACTGACGAAGTGCTGTTTCGGTCCTGCTGCCTCCATGAGTTGCGAAGAACCCCAAACTGCAAGCATATGGTGCATTATGTGAACTGGAGTGTACTGTACTGTACGTACAAGTTTTGAGTAAACGTTAAAAGGGCATACCATTCCGAAAAAGGTTGAAGAGCACTGTTGTAGAAGTGGACCGTGCTACAAGTCGGCAAAAACGGAATCATAATAAGGAATATCTTGGTGTAAATGACATTGTAGTCGAATAACACCAGAAATACCACAAACAACAGTCAATCCAAAGCGGCCTGACATTTCATGTGCTGTCTGGTCCGTCTTGAAATTTCGGCAGTTGCCTTCGGTGCCGACTACTGCTTCACCATTGACAGGCCGTGTTATTTTTGGCATTTCAGGAGCCAGATGCCAAAACTGCCATAAATAAAAATTTGAAAATGCCAAAAATAAGCAATTTTTGGCATATGCCAAAAATAACACAGCCTGCCAAATAGTGTATTTCGTTCATGGTGTTGTGCTAACTGGACCGCGTTACAAGCGAGAAGAGCGTTTGTGAAAGGCAGGTTTCTTAATCCGGGTCCAGCCCACCCACCCATTGGGGGTAAAAGCATGGTGTCCTAAATGGTGTGGGCACAGCGTGATTGAACGGCTGACTGCATTTGGTTTATGTCATACTTTCCATTTGTCCAAAGGCAATTTTACGACCATTTTTGACCGACTTGTCGAGCACTAAATTTGATAAAACGGGTATCAATGAGAAGCTGCCGCAGGACTGATTATGAAAATATAAATTATATTTTGCTCATGGAGCTGGAACCCCCAAAATCAACCACGATTTTTGCATTGTGATCGAGTTGAACATTGTGACGCAACAAACTGTAAGGCTATTTCTGAGCTGCATAGTCTCGTTTTGCCAGACAGTCTTGTTGCGTCAATGTTCTTAAACAAGCTAACCTTCCCAGGACTCTTCCATGCGAGTTGGTAATATTAAAGCCACCTGAAGTGACAAAAGTCCTCCGAAAATATATCGGTAGACTGAAGGAGAAATGATAGTCGGGCTACTAAATAGAATGTGTTGAGAGACAACACAGGAAACTCCTGGAAAAGGATCGGGAAGAAAATTCTTTCCGCGATGAGATCGATGACACTATGGCGAAATGATCTCTTTTCATGATGCATGGAAGCCGGTTCGGCCCTCCAAAGATTTTGAAGATCTGAAAACCTTTTGTAGATGACTGGCAACATTCTTTCCCTCAACGGCTACTGTTGAAGCCGATATTTCCCAGATTCGCTGGGCGAGAAATGAATTTAGGAGAAAGCACTGTTACAGTGCAAACGATTTAAGTCTATTCAACAGCTGTAACAATCAGCTGTTGAGCGTGTTTGTTAGGCTTTTCTTTCTTTTTCTTTTTTTGCTTATTGGCACCGAGACCGATGGATACTGCACATTTTGTGGTTTCGTTTGATATTATTAACCTATGAAATCGTTAGGTTTTTTCTTCTTGTTTGTTGGCACTGATTATACGTGGATGCTGCACATTTTGTGGTGTCCTTTGACAAACTAGCCCAAATAAAGCGTTTTTGTGACTAATTCGAGGCTGAAACTATCTATTTAGAGGACGATGCCAAAACTGCCAAAAATAAAAATCGAAAAATGCCAAAAATAAGTTATTTTTGGCAGTTTTGGCATATGCCAAAAATAACACGGCCTGACCATTGACCATTGAGCATTGTTAATAGGCCATGAAGAAATGCAGTCGTTGGATAGACGCAGATTCTGAGCTTTTATTTCGCTAGTCCTGCTCTTTGATAAGCCTTCATCTCTACCAACTTACATTGCCCTAAATATTGACTCTTGAACGCTTGGTTAGGATACAGAGGTTACGGTTACAGCCACTCCAATGTCACTCTGCGCGTTCCATCATGTTCAGGTATCGACTAATGTAATCTATACTATATACCAGTGGTTCCGAAATTTTTCAGCTTGCGGTATACCATATAAAAATTATTAAATGCTTGCGGCACACTCATATAACAAAATAATTGCGTTCTAAATTATTTGCAAGTGCTAATGCAACCGATGTACTTGTTTGTTTGATTGTTTATTCTAGGGTTGCCATACGTCCGGAATTTCCCGGACATGTCCGGAATTTCACTGAAAAATCTGCGTCCGGGAGGAATTTCTAAAATATGCCTAAATGTCCGGAATTTTGAAGGCTTGAAGTAGGCTGGAAAGTTTTTCGTAAATCAACATAAACAATATTATTTTCAAGTAGATTTATGCAATTCGAAATTCTTCTTCGCGCCGCGCGCGAGGTATTGTAACTTATATTGATATTAGTATGAGCACCAGGCACCACCCTCGCCAAAATGCAATCAAAAATAAATATGAACAACCATCATTTGCTGAAATAAGTCTAATGGTAATCGCAATTATAAGCTACCGGTATATTCCTAGAGTTGGTTAAGGCCGATTGGAGGCTTCAGTCACAGATAGTGGTTCCAAATCTTGGGGTCGTTTGTCTTTATCTTGGGATCGCGATGAGGTTGGACGTAATCACCTTCCTAGGCCGGGAGTAAGATTGGGCAAGCTGAATTTTTTAGTAATCAGCTTATCAAGTTTTCGGCTACGCCACGAAACATTTTCAAGTTTGAAATGAGATTGCGACCATAAAAGGTTGGAAATCAGCGGATGTGCAACCTGCTGGTTCGTTCTTTAGTAGCCTAATGGAAGAATCAAGACAGAATTCAAGCAAAATATTTGACAGCCAAATGCATATAGTAATTGCCGGAGCAGCTACATCGATTACCCTATGGTGGGCCCAGGATCAGTGCATTTTTTAGGCGGAAGGGGCAGAAAAAATGTTGTTTCGGACCTGATTAAAAAAAAACACAGAATCAAATAGCCGCCCCGACCTAACAGTATAGCAGGACTGTCAAACACAATCCCGACAGGCCAGACACGGCCCGCCAGACTATTTCATCCGACCAATGGAGAAATCTATTGCAGACCCTAGCAAGTATCAATCATCATCACATTACAGATGGCCCAATTTATGGCCTATGTTCCACCCCATTCCTGTATACAGTCAATTGGCAATGTTTTGCTACTGTGACGTCATATTGACAGACGATGCGTTATATCTAATTTTAAAATCCGCTAGTGGGCGCTAAAGAGTGTCCGGAATTTGCATCACAAAAATATGGTAACCCTAGTTTATTCACGACGTTGGCGCTCATCGCTCATAAGGTTATTTGCGCCCAACGCGGTAATTGCATTAACACAATGTCTTTTGCGGTCTTGCTTCCTTTTTCTGGTCTTTAGCTGCCATCTTTCAAGAGTTCGGATCTCTCTTCCTCGGGGCTTTTCAAGGCGCTGTCTTTGCAGCGGGATCGACGATGAGGAGCCCAGTTAACCTCCGACACATAGAAACATGGCAGAGCCGAGACTCGAACCAGTAGTAACCATTGGTGTCGCGACTGCAGTGTTTGACCAACTGCGCCACTCGCTTCCCCTAACACAGTGGTTCCCAAACGGTGGGGAATTCCCCACTGGTGGGGAATTCAATGGTTTCAGGTGGGGAATAGACGCATTTGTTCAAAATTATATACAGGACAGTCTACATATTCACGGAGACACATGCGCAATCACCGTTACCAGTTAACTGCTCTGGAATGTATGTATCGAAAATTATACTGCGTGTTGTTCACAAAACCTCATTTTTAACTCTGGGGGGCCAATGATGGCGTCACAAACGCATCCAGCACGACTATAGTTTGACGTGAAATAACACTATCTTGAAATTTTGAGCGTTACTGGTATCGGTTCACAATACGTTTTATGTTGCAGTTACAGGCGATTGACTTACGTACTGATGTGGTTGTGTGTCTTGTGTAGTCAAACCAGCAAATATAGCTGCTCTGTGATGACATAAGTGCTGGGTAGTGGGGAGCAGGACCGTAACTGCCGCACCCCAAACCCCCCAATTAGGGGGGCGAGCTCGAAGGGGCCCAAAATTATTTCGTGAATCAACATAAATTAAAGTATTTTTTTAATTTATGCCACTTTTACAAAAAAATTTCGCGCTTGGTGCGCGATTTAATATTGCCGAATATCTGATTATTGGGTAGGCTACCTTTCCCCCACGAAAATACGTAGAATTTACAGAAATGGAGACTTCGGCGTCGGCCATTATTGCGCCACGACGCACCAAGGCATATGAAGTTATAGGCCATATAACATGCAATTCCGAGAAGTGTGCCAGAAGGATCAGCAACGAGAAGACCTTGACCGAGAAGGAATGCCCTTGATATATATACAATACACATATATGTTCAATTGGCTAAATGGCTGGCGCCGAATGTTCCTGTCTGGGCGATCTGAGCCCCAAAGGACAGATGCCATCCCGCAGGGAAAAATTATTTGCCAGTAAAGCAATACCAATTTGAAATCGTGTGTGCTTTTTACTTTTGGCGATTTCCATATCTTTTGACATAGCAGATTTAGGAGGTCACGAATAGCATAATGCAACGAAGTCAATACACCAACGGGTCCGCCCTAGGATGTTCAATTCTTATTTAGGGGACCTTCCTTTTCCAACACACCTCACTCAGCTCTACCGGTAAATCTGATTACGTGAGCAGAAAGGGGATAAAAAATTGATAGCAAAATATATGCAATTCCCGATCATATTGGCCGATTCAGACACGAATTATATCAATCTTTCGCGCTTCGCGCGTTTAGTCGAAATAAGGCGACGCACTAAACAGTAGATGTAGCTTATAAGTTACTGGGAAAAAGCTTACAGGCTCAGCGGGGCTGAGGTGGTTCTGGGGGCCCAAGACCAACGTTTTTGTGGCGGGGCTAACACAGTGCTCTTACGGTCCTGGTGGGGAATGAAGGCTCGGAATAGATCTGAAGTGGGGAAAGAAGACAAAAAGGTTGGGAACCACTGCCCTAACGTATGTAGCCTACTTGTTTATATACGAACAGGAACGGTTGAAACGATATTGTATTGCGATACGCTTAAGCTCACGTCTCGCCGTCATTTCCGAGCGGTGTTCTGTTTGCACCTTTTAATTTCAGCCCAAACAGAATAACCCTGTTTGAATAACCATGAAGATGCAAATAAAAATACAATTTTGATTGCTTTTACACTCATCATCGAATAGGATTGGGTGGCAGACAGCCAAAACTCGGTCAACTCTTTGTGGAATGATTACTTGGTTCGTTACTAGCGAATGAATTACTTATACCCATCCTAGGTTGCTAAAAGAAAATTCCTGAAAGTAATGTTGCTGTACGAGCTAAAGTTCAGATTAAGTGATCAATGATCATGCTCTGCGGAGAACACGAGTTAAAGTCGCATATACTTATTGTTTGCATTCCCTATTTCACAGTTCCTTCCCAAAACTCCCAAACGATTTGCGGCACCCCAGAAAATCTGTATCGTCGGGTTGGGTCACGGTGCACAGTTTTGAATCACTGCTGTATGCTATAAAGTGGAAGTATAAAGAATAAAACAGCGCCTTATATGTTTAAAAGTACTCCTGATTCTAGTGAATTCAGCCCCACATCTAAGTGTAGTTCCTTGTAGGATAAAGGTAATTAATTCTGTGACATTGACCGTTGCTTTAATATTTCTCTTGGCAATGACTTACTAATCCATGCTATCGGCGGCTAAGGATTGTCCATTGTGCAACCTGTGGCACGCGGGCCTAGTGAGGTCCGCAGAGAATAATTGTGCGACTCGCGATGAATTGCCAAGACTAAATCGTGTGCAGTCCGCCAAATAGGTTTCATTGGCTTGCAGTCTAGTTCGTTTCAGCAACAAGCTCAAATGGGATTAAGACAGTGAATACCGATCTTTTTCGTCTGGTGGACCCCTTCGATCTATATTTGAGCAAAAATTTCCCCGTATGAAAAAATGCCGGTCACTACAAAAGGTCACGCAAGCACGTGTTGTCTGCGTACACTGTATTGATAAGACGGGGTTCGCCGCTGCTTTACAGCTCGAGAACAGAGATATACGAACTATTTCGAATGGGGACCGCATTACATGCTTTGGGTATAAGTTACTACCGGTTACTACTAGTAATAATGTGTCATTTTGTGCCGTTTTTTTTATAGAGAATAAATTAATCAAACGGAACTATGCGTAGTCACTTTCCGTTGTGGAATGATTGCGCTAAATTTGGCAATGATTTTTCCCGAAAGAGTAGCTGCATATTGACTAAAAACAATTATTAATTTAATAATTTCGCTTGTGATGACGTTGAGTTGAATTGATGAATTTGTAATGCATTTGTCGTGACTGGGCAGTGGGCAGATGCTGACATGAAAAAGGCTAGGTACTCTCACTAACGTACTCGTTTTAATGGATGTACCGTGACTTTTCAACGATATATAGACAAATTTCGTCGAATGGCTAACACAGGCCAAACAAGATCGTCTCGCGTGTCGCACATTTAGCACAGATATTTAGTTTCAAAAATATGAGTGGGGATTTGTATACGAAAAGGAAAGATTTCAAAATGAATTCAAACTTACTGATAGGTAACATTCAGCCAAAAGGAGCACTTATGTGGAAAGAACTATAGTTTCCTGTTAACAGTTCTGCCACTTAAATTTTAAAAATGGTGATTCCTGGTGTACAATTTCTTACAATCTAAAAAGTTAGATTTCCCCCTGAAATTACAAAATTCCCCATTAGTGGGGAATTTTCCCCGGTTGGGAACCACTGAGATAAGAGAAGGGACAAAACTGAAATCGTTGCGTATGTATGCGCAATTGCGCACAATGACTTTGCACGTGAAAGATTGTTTCTGTTCACCTTAAAATCATTTCCCGCTTATCGCGATTCACCTCCGGGAATCTAAAATTGTTTTGCAGGGATAGGGCGAACCCCTAAACAAGTGGTTCCCAACCTGAGGGGGCGCCTCCCTTGGGGGGCGCGAAGAAGCGGTCAACTGAAAAAAAATCGCGCTCTACGCGATTTACCTCCCTTTTACGGGTCTTTCTATATATATAGACCTATAGCGTGCTCTGTCGTGGGCGCGCGTTCTTCTCGGTCCGCGGCTCGATAAGTCAAAGTTGACAAGTCAGCATTGCTCTTCTATTAAAACATCTAAAACATGACGATGCTCGTCCGACGGGAACTAAAAGACGACTGCACCTCCGGCGGTGCCTAAAAGGCGACTGCACCTCCGACGGTGACTAACGGCCGACTGACCAACATAGGTTCGCAAACAGCAACAAATAGCAGCATGATTGATGATCAGTGCGGTCGGTAATCAACGTAATCATGGAGCGGTTACGCTACAAGGGCCCCCCTGGTTGGTAAAAGCTTTAGGATATTATAGACAACAGTAAACGATTCAACTACAAGTGAAGTACTATACAAATATGACACAGTAGTGGTTACAGATTAAGATTCGAACACGAATACAATACTAATGTTCTAACAACTAACGAAAGCGAGGTGGGTGTGGTGGCAAAGCTATGAACGACAAAATGATGCGTTTAGCGACAAATATGCACTTTGCAGTGTGAAAGGCTCAATAATGGACACTCGTGACATACCAAGCCTTCAGCGTAACTAATACAAGTGATGACGGAAAAGAAAAGGAGTATCAGACTAAATATACACTTCAAATGCTGGTGACGACACAAAATCGTGGGGTACGAATAATACGGACACATGCATATTAAGAAAGCCAAACGGTTGAGGCGTCATGCGGACAGTTATTCGTTCGAATTGTGGAAAACATTCCAGTGCGGATCAAAACTTGGATGTGGACAGAATAAACTGGATAGAGTGATGTGCGATGTAATGATCATTTCAAAAACACGTGAACGCAATTGTATAACCTTTTGGGACGTGTGATTTTGAATTCGAATTAAAGTTATCTGGAATCTGCGCAACCAAGAGAAAAAACGTTTGGATTTACTAGCGTAGCCGGTACCATCGGAGTGAATGGTGAATAATACTAGAAGAAGGATTCACTAAATGGCGAGGCAACACATTCAAGTGCCATGCACATTACAGAGCTTCGATGGCGAAAAAGTATAGTTGATCGAGTAACGGTTGAGTGAGATTTTTTTAGAATTGCGCGACTACAAGCGTTGTCTAATCCTATATGGTACGCAAGTAGGTATGGGCTGCGAAATCTTTTCGGCTTAAAAGAGTGAATGTAATTCGCTAACATAAGTCGTAGTAATATCATATCACGTGATGATCGACCTTACAGTTTGGGATATGCAGCTGTCTAGTGGTTACTGATGGCGTAAAATAACGATAAGAATTCATTAGAGTCGACTGAGAAACGGCCATGCGCACATGGAACAAATGAATCAATATGCAGATATTGCTAGGGGAACGTCTATCAACATCACGGAGCGGAATTGTTCGACAAGTACACTGGCAATGGATTAAAAGAATCCCTGCATTTCGATTGAACTTCGAGCGTTATTGGACCAGCACGTTGACGTTGCACGAATTAACTCTGTCGTGCTCCATATTTCGCAAGTCGTGTCGTTAAGGTCCGTGGGAAGTCTAGTAGATTCTCGGATGCGTGAGCGGGTAATGTAAAATAGAAAGTCGGAAGCGTCTGCCACATAATACTGAGACGAAGAGCGTTTTCATTCGGAATATGCCTATCAAGGTGATAGGTTAGTTGCAAGTCGTCGCTCGACAAGATTGAGTGAAGGGTGATTTGCGTTCGAGCGCATTTCCCGCCTTTTCTGTCGACGTCGAGGTGATTTGATTCGGTTCGGTTCTTGGTCCCATCAGGAATAATGGTTCCGTCGGTTGCGTAAAGTTTCGTTCGGCTCATCTTTCGTTCTACATTTGGGATACGTAGCGAGATATCATAGCTGCTTCTATATCTACGTAGAAAAACGAGTATATCGGTGTCGGGCGATTGAAGATATGAAGTTGCGAAGAGAATTCAGTGTTATTGGTCGCTGTGCTAAGGCTCGGTCATGTCGTCGTCGTGATTTGAATATGCGAGTCCGCAAGTGATGCAGGAAGTAGTACTTGGTGAAGCATTCAGCATGCAGATTTGAGTTGTTCTGGGGTCTTGAATGGACAAAGTCTCAGCGGTAGAAGCGTCGTAACAAAGCAAGTACGTGTAGAAAGGTCCGAATTCCATGTCGTTGAAATCCCGCATCCATGAAGACAAACTAACGATTCCTATGTTGGCAGTGCAAAACTCGTGTTCGCGTTCCGTGAGTTCATCACTTTCCATCGTTGATCCTGGTCGAGTTTGCGGTATTGCATTTCCAAAAACATCACGTCGGCTAGAAGGCTAGCAAAATCACGTCGGCAAACGAAATCACGTCGGCAAACGAAATCACGTCGGGGTCACCAAAATATAGCGTGCTCTGTCGTGGGCGCGCGTTCTTCTCGGTCCGCGGCTCGATAAGTCAAAGTTGACAAGTCAGCATTGCTCTTCTATTAAAACATCTAAAACATGACGATGCTCGTCCGACGGGAACTAAAAGACGACTGCACCTCCGGCGGTGCCTAAAAGGCGACTGCACCTCCGACGGTGACTAACGGCCGACTGACCAACATAGGTTCGCAAACAGCAACAAATAGCAGCATGATTGATGATCAGTGCGGTCGGTAATCAACGTAATCATGGAGCGGTTACGCTACAGACCGAAAGGAATCCCGGAAGGAATTTGTGATATGACGATAAGGGGGGCGCGAAATTTTTCACTATCATCAAGGGGGCGTGTCTAAAAAAAGGTTGGGAACCACTGCCCTAAACTAAGAGGTTCTATTGTGAAAGGATATTTGTGAGCACGAATGTGAACACAGATACGTGACGTCACGTAACGTCACAATGCAGACATTAAGTCCAATCACCGCAAACATTAAGATATTTTTGCTCTTTATATACAGAAAATTCCCACCCCTCTGACACAGGCAATGATGATAGCATTGGGCACTGACATCAGTGATGTGATAATACTTGACACTGAGCCTGCAAGGATTTCTCCGATGCGATGAAACCGTACTGATATTTAAAACGCTGTCAGATAACACACTAAATTTACGCAGAAGGCGACGCACGAGGACTTTCCTGCGTAGTTAACGGACTGTACGGTGGCGGTAGAGTATCGTGTGGTCGCGCCGTTTAGGAATAGGTAAACATGTTGACGTGCGACTACTGCGCGTTGTGTGTTAATTGTTATGGTGCTGCAAGTCATTGTTGTCAAATTTTAATAAAAATCATGTAACACTTTTATGTGGAATACACACTTATATGCAGGGTTGCGATACCGTCCTTATTTCTAAGATTTGTCCTTATTTTGAAGGGCCACGTCTTTGAAAACTCAACCGTCCTTATTTCTAAGAAATGTCCTTATTTTCGATTTGCGTCCTTATTTTGTCTTATTTTAAACCGCTAGAGAACTTCGGTCGTTTTTCTCTGGTAGTGTTGTATAATATTCTAAAATTATGCTTTTACGTTGAGATTTTATGACATCATAAATGATAGGAACTCTCGTGATTTACACACCACAAGATTTGACTTCTAACTGGTGAGGGCTAGGGCAGTGAATGCCTGAGTGGCGGTATAGCAGATTCGTCTGCACCAAGCTACCGCAGTGGACGTCATTTTAGCACTTAACAGCAGTATCAGGTTCCTGCTGTTCGGTCTACAGCAGAATAAGCTCAAGCTGTGGGGAAGGCAGCATTTATTGCGTAGTTTAAAAAGGCGCAGTGCAGTCGACACATTGGTTAAAAGGTAGTAAAGCTATAAATCATTGATAAATTTTTCTAAATTAAATTGCACTTGTGCATATAGTTGTAGCTACTAATAAGGCTAAATCCGGTTTGTTAAAATGAGCAGGCGCAAAAACGTTTTTCGTGACGATTATGAGAGAGAATTCGAAGGTATCTAACGAAACAAAGGTTTCGCACATTGTAATATCTTTAATTGTGACATTAACCTGGAGGCCATAAGAAAGACCGCTATTTCAACTCACATTGATACCCCAAAACACAAGGACTGTGTCATAATGATTAACTTGAGCCAGTCTATGAATAATTTTTCCACAAGTCGATCAGCACCAACGACAACTAACTACAAGGCAGCTGCTGCAGAGGGTAACTGGGCATTCCATACTGTCAAACACCAGCAATCATTCCTCACCAACGATTGCAAATCGCAATCGTTCAAAACAATATTCCCTGACTCCAGCGTCGCAAATAAGTTTACTCCGGCCAGGACCAAGAGTACAAGCATTGTTACTGGAGTTCTTGCTCCATGCGCTCAAAAATGAATTTGTCTAAACTTGGTGTACGGCATTTTTCCATCTTGATAAAAGCCTCTTATCACAACGAGGTGAAGAAGTTTGGTTTATCACCCTACGGAGGTGGGGGTGCAGTGCTGTTTCGGCCCAAGTAAACCTAGACCTATGAGCTGTCGTGAGATCCATGAATCACTTTCTAATAACAAGGTGTTGCTGGAGCAGATTGTTTCTGGCGAAAAGTATGGAATGTGTTATGCCACGGCTCAAATAAATACAACGTATGTACAAAAACGCTTTTTCATGCTAATCTAATTTTTCGACTGTCCTTATTTTTGGGTCAATGTCGATGGCAACCCTGCTTATATGACTGCACTACAGCGTGGGATATTGCTCCGTGCTAGAATTGTCAGGTATTCAATAATCCCTCACACTCTCCATTCAGTAGCCGCAAAATGCAATTATGCAAGCTTTGCATTTTTAAAGTCGCAATGTTTATAATTGACCTTGCAAGATGTGCATAGTTTGTTGACATTTGCCTGAATGTCACATTCACCACAAAAATATTTTTATTTGGGTCGGTGATATTCAAGTATTTAAATGTATCTTTACGAATTCGGAACTAAGATAGTAATTACTTACGTCGTAGCACGTAAGGCCTTGACCGTAAGACACCAGTTACATTATGATTCGGAATACCGCCAAAGGTTCTAACACGAGTCACGTGATGAAGCATGGGCTTGCGATCTTTGAATAGCAACGTGACTTGGCAAGCTAGTGTGTATGGCATGTGAGCGCTTAGCAAATATATACATGCCCTGTGATAGTGTGAGCGACTCGTACCAACGTAGCGTAGGCTTAACTGTGTCGGAATGACGTTGTCTCGTAAACTTATTTTATCAAATCGTGACGCGCATATGGTGTGATCCTTAATTAAAGCCAATAAACGAGTCAGGTCATGTCAAGTAAATGTTCGATCTCAACCTGATCCTTATCACACATTACGCAATCCCCTACCCATAACTTTTCCAATATAGTCGCACATTACATGTATGTGGACTGTGGAGTTTTTCATTAAAGCATTTCAATGTAGACAGATAAAATACATTTCTATTATTGCTTAGTTTTGTACACAGAAATCAATATATACGTTTTTGATGAAGACATATTTACATTACACTGGCTATTTGTTCCTAGGTTTTCTTACGATGTTGGTGTGTTTCTATACCAGAATAACATAGTACATCATTGTCGTGACATGACCATCAAACACCGTGGGACAAGACGAAGCGATAGACAGACATATTGTGGGCATTGTTATATTCTTTTCCTTACGTTATGCAAATCGGCATTTCATACCTGCCTTAATTCAGATCTAGCGTGTTACGGGAATCTCCATGTCACTTGCAGTCGTATATATGCTATCCTACATCTAAATACATACCTCAGTAGCCTATCTACATAACATACCTTGCGAACAATACTTTCGCCTTTTCATGCGTAGTTTCGACAGTACGCGCGCTGTAATAAGATTGATGTTTTTTCGACCACATTTTGTTATTGAAGGGAACGCATGATGCAAACGTTAAGAAATTGTTATAAATATTTTTGTCATCAGTTTTGGATTGGAAGTACTGTAGCTTGAGAATTTGGGAAGTGCTTTGGAAATAATAGTTATATGTACTTCCTTATTCGTGATACAGGCATACTATATTATATATACATGGTGTTGTGAATGGCCCGAATTTCTTTACGAATGCGAATGACTTTGCCATATACGATGATACGCTCACATACATTTTACTATGCACCTGACCTGTTTTAAAAAATGTGAGAAACCAGTTGTGGTGGTCAAGTTGCATTATATTCCGATCTGTCTGAATATTGAAATAAGGAATGGGGAAGGATCTAGATACTGAACCAACAATGTAATCAGTAATATTATTCTATATACCTCTATACTGTTAACACCTAATACTGTGTTATTTCGGATAAATGAGGCACGTAAGCTATAGATATCAAGCGGGATTCCCTAGTTCCGACCGCACGTTGTCAATACCGTCCTTCCGAAACTTTACTCTTTCAAAGGTGTGCCAAACTTGCTTGACTATATTGTCGATATCCCCTTATGGAATAGGATGGGAATTGACCAGTGACCACACCAGAGCAACGTTGCGTGAAAAGTAGATTTTACCTGGTAGTGTGAACGGTGTTAAATACGCTCTAGGGTTGCGTCTACTGGTAGGCTACGCATTATTGTCAATCTCAGTAACTTGAATGTGGTCTTACATAAGATCACTACACAGAGCTAATGGACAAAAGGATTAACTACTTTCGCTTTAGACGTATAGGTAGGATAGAAACACCCATACGCAACATATCGACGTATTTCAATATGCCTTCTCGGGATTTCACGAACACCGAAAACGCGCAGGTGTGAACATGAACAATGAACCATTGATCATTTCCGCTGTGAACAGGAGCATCACATTTCATCTTTCTATCTGTGCCCTTGTTTGTTTAAGACAGTGCCTCCCAACCGATGAGTCGCGAAGAATTTCTAAACGTTACAGTTTTTTATTCAATTTCTCAAATATGCAGAACGCTTTATCTTCTCACGATTAGACGGGAAAGTATATTCGTTCTCCTCTTATCAATTAAATCGTTTCATTTTGTGCCCATAAGTGCCCTAAGCTACGTTCCCATGCTCGCAATGATGCGTGAGTCAGATTTTCGTGGCAGTCCTTCTGATCGGACCGCGAAATTGGACAGCGTGTTTTTATGTATGTCTTAAAATTGAAAACCAATCATTCCTTCCTCCAAACGTTTTGCGATCGTTGATTGGAAAATGCTATCAGGCCCGATTATATTCAGCAAACAATTGCAGCAGCGCAAGCTATTCTCGGGGCCCCTTTGTGTTTGGCGTAAAATACGAATTACTATATACAACGAGAACAACGCGCTGTCTTGCTTGTAATCATTTCATACGTGTATTCCTATCTGCTTGTACTCTCGAATCGTCGCGCAATAATTCACTTGTGACCACCTGACCATTCATGCTGTTTCTGGTAATCGTGGTGTTTGTCGACTACAATGGTCATTGGTCATTTAGAACTGGCCGATTTTCTTTGTTTTGATTCTGTAGCTCCCGACCTGTAGCACGGCCTAATTCTCGGCTTTTTAGACACCGCTTACACGGATGAGATGGCGAGGAGGAGCCTAGATAAACGTCGAATCATGCTCTTGTTCTCAATCATTTGTTGGTTCGGATCTGACGTTATTTTGTCGGCCCACGGAGACCTGTTACTCTCACTCAGAATCATTGGGCTACTCGGACATTCCGTGTAGTCCAGCGACAATTTGGCACCTCAGGACACAAATATAATTGTGTTTTCATCGGAAATGACTAAGTCTAACACTAGGCGAGAATATAAGCTCATGATCTCGCCCTAGTCTGTTTTCGGGCCAGGCACGTTGCGGTGACGGAGGTGAGTTATTAGATCATTCAGAACCAACCGGAATAGTATCATATCGCAACCAAAATTCTAGATAATAAATCAATAAAATTTCAGATTGTCAGATTAGGTCTCCCTGATCCTTTCTTGTAGTCACTGTCACAGAGAGTGATAGGACATCGGAGTTCATTGGATTTTGACCAACGATGTTCAGATCAGGCGTGGCCAGCAACGACGTACTTCTACTTTTCCAGAGTACCCAAGTAGGTTTAGCCTACATGCACTATACTTACACAGGCGGTTATGATTTTGTACTATCCCTGCCCGACTTCCACGTAACGCTCGTTAGTTTTTAAGCAAAACCATGCTTGTGATACTTAATTTGTTACTTACTTGGGAATAGCTACTTGTACTTTTACCTGAGTAAAAAGTAAAGACTTACGCGCCAACGATGACCACTTGGACCACCCCCGGGTAAGACTACTGAAAAATCCTGCTGTTTCATGACCATTTTCAGTGTGTGGAATCTTCGCTTATCAGCTCGTCATGATCTGCCTGTGTTGGGCCGATATTGAATGTTAAAATATCGTGTCGACATTTGTCAAAACATTTCGATGAACCCAAAATCCCATTGTTAGCTAGCGCAATGGTATGCGTCTCAACAATAGTAACCGAGGTCACCTAACGGGTCGACGTAAAATCAGTGGCGATTTCGCCACGTTAGACGTGAAAGTGATTTTGCCGCGTCACGCCTTCCGACGCACGCGTTTCGCCACGTAACGGTACCGGCCGGGGAAAGTGCGTGCCCACGGCGTGTTCTGCGCGTGGCCGCGGAATGGAGACCTGGTGAAGGAAATGGAAAGCAGTGGATGTTGCGGAGACTGACGAAATAGAGAATCATGCTAGCGGCATCTGTTAGGAATGTAACCAGACCTGCTCGATCCAGTGGGATCGGTAAATTAGCTTCCTGTAAATAAAATTGAGTACACCGGCGACCTTTGCCGCACATAATTTCCGCGTCAGATATAGTTATTGGAGCAGGAAAACGATGCTAACATTTGCAGAAACATCCGAATGGGGATGAACAAAATGACAGACATGGCTCGTCGTATATTTTGACGTAAATCTATTTACAGTTGTACACTAAACGAAAATTGAGAAATCTACCGAAAATCGTATTACAGTTGGTCTTAAATTTATCATAAACACTTTCCACTAACAACTTTTGTATTCACATCCGCTCCGCTAAATGGATAATTTGAGATTCAGATTTTTCCTAGGGTTACAGTGGATAGATTGTCGTGTACCCATGTGGACGGCGCAAAAATGCGGTACCTGTGACCGAGTCCACGCCATAGTGAAAATATGGTAAATGCACCTATTTCCGGCAAATTAATTTACGGCTTGCAGTCTGCATTCATCGAATGGTTATTTGCTCTGGAAATATATACCACTATCATTCAAAAAAAGGTGAAATAAGTTACTGAGAGACAAGCCTATACGCGGGCGAGCTGTGAGTAAGCTATCGTGCGGTTAAGGTTCAACCAGCAGTCATCAACTCTGCCAAATTGATCAGGGTAATATAATCGATGAGCTAACATGCATATTAATGGTAACCAACATTAGTTGGAGTACTCAAAGTAGTGTCTGATGTTGCATTGCTGTAGCGAAAGTAAACATTGTTTGATAAAAGTACAAGTGGTACAACACAGTAATTCGTGCATGCTTCTATCGATGTATGCTCATTGCTCAAGTAATACGTGCAAGGCCGTCCTTGAAAACAGGACTTGATTTCGCTAACATCGGTTGTAGTATACATATACAGTAGGGCTGTTCAAAAATAACCTTTTTTCCTGAATCTTGCTGATTACTTGATTAAATCGTTAGGTTGCCTTAGAAAACGACGCACACCAAATTTGAATTAATTCCAACCAATATTCGCGGATTTCGTAGAGTTTGAAAATTTTGAATTTGCCTAAAAATGCAAAAAAAAAATTTCAAATTTTTCTGCCAACCCCATGAAATTGTTGCGCTGTCTTCAAAAACGATGCAGAACAAATTTGACTCAATTCGAAGCCGTAGAAATGGAGTTATTTCAGTTTTTCTTTGATAATTCTGGGATTATCCTTGATTGGTGGATCATCCCAAAATTATCATCAAAAAACTTGAATAACTCCGCTTCTGCAGCTTGGAATTGAGTCAAATTTGTTTTCCATCGTTTTTGAAGACAGCGCAACAATTTCATAAGGTTGGAAGGAAAATTTGAAAAAAAGAAATTTTTGCATTTTTAGGCAAATTCAAAATTTTCAAACTCTACGAAATCCGCGAATATTGGTTGGAATGAATTCAAATTTGGTGTGCGTCGTTTTTTAAGGCAACATAACGATTTAATCAAGTAACCAGCAAGATTCAGGAAAAAAGTTTATTTTTGAACAGCCCTAATATACAGGCTATAATATGAGCTGCGTCGCTATTTAACCATACACCTTTACTAACCTCGGCAAGGCTTATCGAACCCAAGTTTTCTCTGAGTCATACAACAAAAATCTACAAGTCCACTATACACATGTGTAGCTGTGCATCTATTACATTACTATATATTACTGGTGCACAAAATGAACTGTGCATCAACACAGTGTTAACAGAACAAAACTAATAAAATATGATTTTCACGCAAAACGAAAACATTATAATGAACAATTTGAACATTTACTGGAAATGCGTGTGACTTCTTCTGTTACCTTTCACATAACAGTTCAGGAATAGGCTACGAGGAACGTCTCCACCCTGGAACGTCTCGTCGTATTTTGCAATCGAAAGGCAGCAGCGTGATACCAATTGCGCGAATGTGCTTGAAAATATTGCAGATAGAATAGGTATTTTAGAAGGGCGTGGTTTCGATGCCGAGCCCATCCTCCACTGCGTATGTCACTGCATAAGACATAGCATCATAACAGTCGCAATTCGACTACTGATCGGGTCTAATTGCCTGCCACCAATAATGGCAAATAAGGACGCACCATCACAGATCATATGTACGAGTTGAGCGTGTGTTATGACATCCTTGGAACTCCTGAGACTGGTTCAGGGAAACCCTGGGTTTCCCGGAAACACCTGTTATGAGCCACTGTATTAGAATCATGCTGAAATATTTGTAACTTCGCAATTGTAGTTCATTGGTTGGGATATATCGGTTTTCGTTCTATTCATAAGTTAATATATTATACCGGTATGTATTTAAAATATATTGTACAGCGAGGTGTGTTGCATTTACTCTTCAATCGATACAAACTTCAGTCTTTAACAGTGCATGTGATTTGACTCGTCGCTGAAGCAGAAGTTTTCCGCATACAGAGCCGCTGCATAACGTAGGCCTATATTTCAAATTTAGACACCTCATGCTGAGATTTTCATAACTTAATTTTTCATAATACTATCATTTAATCTATGCAGTCGTGCTTCATTTTGATGAGGTGGGTATACTTTTCATTTTATACACGGAGCAGACTCAGTTGACACAACGAAATGAATGGATTGGTATCAAATAATTTATGCAATGTTATGTAATAGTTGACTCAGATTAATTCTAGTGATAGAATTGGTACATATCAACGCTATACGAGTCGTTCGTTCACGCATTTCTCACTAGCAGAAGTCGTTTACTAGTTGTGGCCGGGACTGGTAATGAGCCGCATATATGATGGCTGTGAATCAAATCACCGCAGCGCATAAATAACTGTCGTATGAGACCTCGGCTTAAGCCCCATACAGGCTATATACGCAGCTTCCCGGCAACGCGTGTTGAGGGTATGCCTGTCTAAGCTTTTCCTTTGAGAATTACCCTACTTCCCGTTCGAAAAGGCTTTGCGGGTGGCACTGTATTACTATTGTGCGCTGAGCAACGAAATTTCATCGCCGAATACATATTTTCGTTGATAGCCTCCACTAATTGAAGCTTTGTTGGGACATTATTATATGAAGAACAGTATAGTTACGTTTTGATGCAGTCTGTAGATCAAAACGTCCCCACGGCTCCCAATAGCCATAAAACACAACGAATTTGACTAAGCGCGACCAACGAACGAGAAAATACATAAATAACATATGATATGTGCGATTGGATATAAACAGAGGTATAGCTGCGTTTGTTTCTTCTGATATGCATCTTCTATATAGTATAGCTCGTATAGTGTTGTTCGATGAATGGGGTCTGTTCCGTAGAAAAGACAAGGCGGGTGACTAATTAATGGACTAGTCCATGACGTTTCGACACCTTTCCATATTTTAATTTTGTCGCAATCTTGTGGCGTGATTGAATCGATATAAATACATTTGTTCGAATGGAAGTATAGGTTATTTTATTGGCTTTACCCATGCTAAAATCGCTTTCTTGTAATGGAAAATGTTTGCTTGTCTGTCTGTCTTGTCTTTCTTAGGTGTGTTGCGATGTATAATTGTAGTATTAAGAAAACTACACTATTTAATGGAGATCGTCTGCAAACCATGGTAAACCGACAAATGTGCGTCATTCGCGCTGCCACGTGGACCCATCTGCCCAAGCTTGTTTCCGGAATCTGTTCACGCGCTTATCATGCTTTCGCCCTGCCTTAGGAAGCTGTGCGGGCACGCGGGCTGTAATGTGCTGTGGAGCAATTGGGGACGATTATATTTGATCTAATATATCGCACTATAGGCAAAGATAAAATATTTCTGGGAGTCAGCAGCATTGTCCTTGCGTCATCAAACATAGAATTTATTGGCAAAATAACGGAAATTCCTACATTTCCGAACTAGTAAAATGTAATTAAGTGCCTATGTTTTCAATGTCTATCTCTATATCATAGAATAAATATATATGTGCATAGCAATCGATATATAGATCTACCGTCATCCAGAAATATCGATTACGCTTACTTCACTAAATTTGTAGATACTTCTGTTATCGAGGAAAGACACGAATCAGAATATGGAATTGAAACCGGTTTACGCTAAGCAATTCAACATGATTTCAATATCTTCTGAATCGAGTATCATTTCCGAAAATGCAACACATATGTACGATTGTACGTACAATAGTACAATGTATAGTACGTGGTTATGGACATCAGTAGCCACCCATTCGGTGTTAGATGGGCGTCATAGATCGATGTACATAATCAAAAACTACTCTCACAATTCAATATTATAACTAGCTCCACTTACCTTCCTTGACTGAATCGACTTTTTGTCTTACATTTTTGAAGTAGCTGTATACCTGAGCGGCATTGATGTGTACCGCATTTCATTGAGTAATTTACCAAAAAGAAAAGCAGAATTAGGGGATTACGTTAATTTTATGTGGCCTGTATGCTATAATATGTAATTCATTATCATACAAATTATTATTCGACAGATACCGCTGATTGAAAGATTGAATAATGTAACAAGACTATACACAGCCATTCTTACAGCAACAAGCAAAAGCATACCGTGTTGACTAGCGGCTTGTTCAGAATCGGGAATCTAACTTCACATTGTTCTGATTAACTCGTTTGATCGAATTTCACACACACACACACACACACACACTGTATTTTGTTGATGATCAACTATTCGAATTATTTATGCTATGACAATGAATACTGGAGCTTGTTGGTTTTGATACTCAAGTACAACAGAAGTAGCGATTTTCAAGACATGCTAAAACTAATTCCAATGAAAGTTGGAACAATACTCAAGAGAGTAATAGTTTCAAGGTGTAAATTTGGTCGAGTGTTCGCATATATTCAGCAGTCTACGCGAAATGACAAATCCCACTATACGAATATATGTTGAATTTTGACACTGATGTTCAGTTTACGTTAAACAGGTGCTCTTTGGCCTAGTTGCCATTACTATCTCACTCAAAAAAGTGATAAAAACAGCCCAAATCTACTTTGCACTTTACAAAATAAAAAGTAAGTAAAGCTTTGCCTAAAAATTATTCAGCAGAAGTGG
Organism: Botryllus schlosseri; assembly: GCF_051294905.1. NCBI lineage: Eukaryota > Metazoa > Chordata > Ascidiacea > Stolidobranchia > Styelidae > Botryllus > Botryllus schlosseri. The sequence goes on along the minus strand of NC_137245.1, from coordinate 15,274,760 downwards.
AAGTACTCAAAAACAGCAGTGCAAGCAGGCAAAGCCAACTTTATTGCTCCGAAAAAGTTGCAGTACTTCCATATTTGACTAGCTCTTTATACATAACTGAATTCTTTACTTGCAGGAAAATACTCAAGTCTTAGCTTAGAGCAGAGGTTCTCAACCTTTTCATCTTCGCGGACACCCTCTGGACACCCCCCCCTCGCCAGCGTTTTACTTCAAATTTGCCTCAGTTGTCGTGCAATCGTCATGTAGGCTAGTGATAGACCACAACAAAATGACTTCTCTTGAAAATGACATCGTACTATTCATGTAAAATTCGGAAGACTTTTAGTATTTCAGAGCGAATTTTGTAACTGCGTTTCTTGGTATACGCGGTCGTGTCTTGGAAACCCTTGCCGTCGATTTGATATGAACGATTGCCCAAAATCCCTTTCCACAAATATAGGTGGCGGCGAAGGTATATTAACGCGTAACGCTGCTGACGACACCTTCGGGTGTGATCGCAACATAGCCTACATGGTATAAAAATTAAAACAGATCTTTCCAAAACTCAAACAAAACATCTTTAAACAGCATTATGTTTGTATTACTAGGTTATTGGCAATTTGGCAATTAAAATGAGTTTCCACAGTAGAATATTTCATCTCAGGCGGACATTCTCTGTTTATGTGGGTCCTGAAAGTTTTTGCAGTGATGAAGCGAAACTGCCTAGTGGTTTCTGTAATTAGAAAAATACAATTCAGGTTATTAACCACTTTCCAAATTTGGAGGTTTCACGAACCCCCGATTGAGAACCACTGGCTTAGAGTCTCGCATCTCATCCATTTCGATCGCCTTTTCTCGATATTTGCTTTTGTCTTTTAGCATTTTGGTATTCGTCATTTTCGTCGTTGGTATTCGGTTCAACCCCGCATGCCGCGAATATTTTGTGAAAGTTGCCCCCATTTTAATGACGCCTTTCGGTTCATAGAGAGAACGAAGCAAAGCTGTCTTCTAGGGATGGTGTGAACGTGAGGTTCGCGTTCGCGTTCGCGTTCTGTGTGTGAACCTCAGAAATTTAGTGGTTCGCGTTCACAAACGAACCGTAGTAGGTTCTGCATTGTGAACCTTTTTCATATATTACAATTTTCACTTCATTATAACATCTTTGGTTCATATTAATTGCATTTCAACTGCGGGCCACTCTATGCATGGCGCTGGCAGCATTAAAAATTAACACTATAAACGAGCATGCACCTTGACAATCTAAAATGTTTTACTTGCTTTGTAACAAATGTTTACTCGAAATATTCAGCTTTCCGTTTGTGAATATTTAGTGTCTCTCTGCTATGAGTTTGACCTGCGATCACACAACATCACGAGCGAAATACGTAGTCAGCGAATGATGCTTATATTCAACCAATCAATGAGATTGATATCGTTTTCTGATGCAAAAAAGCTAGCAGGGGTACGGGGCAATCTTGACTTCATATCTTTACTGCATCACGAGAACCAAATCCTTGTGATTGAGGTGTTGTCTACTGCTGTAAAACTTGTTAATGGGGTAATATCGGTAGCAAGAATAGAAACCAGTTTTACACTCAGCTCAATATCAATGTAGCGATAGGCTACTCAGACGCCGAATACATTGTCCGGTCTGGCCTAAACCGTTAAGGCGTAAGCTTATATTCCCTGGTAAGTCCTCGTCGAAATTGTTGGCAAAGCGACGGAAGATATTGATTTTATAGGAGTATTATATCCTTTGATTGCCTCAGTTGAAACATTTAGTGACGTTTAAAACGCCAACATGTACTTCTGCATTGTGGCATGATGTGGTCCGAGTCGTCGCTAGGTATCGTGTACGCTAATATAGGCTATCACTTCATTGAAAGATAGGGTTGGAATTAGCAATAGGACGTCACGTGACGTCATGAGGTTCATTTTCGTGTTCACACAGAACCTTTCAAAAAGGTTCGCGTTCACACGAACCTGAACCTTTCAGAGGTTCACACCATCCCTAGTACGAAGATCTAACAAAATCTGACTCGCTCATGAATCTGTCAATGCGTCGGAACTGATATTTTAGTCATCACATCTCAAGTGTTGTGGCCAGACTAAGCAAATTTTTGGTTGGCCTTGCAAGTTCACAATCTGATCAATCCATTTTTGATAATATTACTAATTACTGAAATTACCTCGAGGGCAACTCAAAACCTTCTCGCGGGCCAAATGTGGCCCGCGGGACGCGGGTTGGCCGGCCCTGGTCTAATGTAAAAAATCTAGCAACCGTACGGGGTCAATCTCGATTTCATATGTTTATTGTATCATAAAAACAAAATCCGTGCGATTGGGGTGTTGGCTACTGCTGTATAACTTGTTAATGGGGTTATATCGGTAGCAAGTATAAAAACCCGTTTACACTCTGCTCAATATCAACGCAGTCTGGCCTAGACCGTTGAAGCGTAAGCTTGTATTCCCTTGCAAGTTCTCGTCCAAATTGTTGGCAAAGCGCCGAAAGATATTGATTTTATGGGATTATTATATCATTTGATTGCCCCAGTTGATACATTTGGCGACATTTAAAAAGTCGGTATGTACTTCAGCATTGTGGCAATATGTGGCCCGAGTCGTCGCTAGGTATCGTGTACACTGCACATTAATATAGGCTATAACTTCACTGAAATTTAGGGTTGGTCACGTGACGTCATGAGGTTCACGTTCGCGTTCACACAGAACCTTTTTAAAAGGTTCGCGTTCACACGAACCTGAACCTTTCAGACGTTCACACCATCCCTACTGTCTTCATCTCCATAATGGCATAAACGGATGTCATAATCAGTTACCTTGCGAAATAACATCCGAAATTCTGTGTTTGTGAGGCTTTACTCAAGTCCATGAGCAGAACGCGCTAGGAATCAGTCTTTCAACTCCTGAGTAAAGAATCGTTATATTCACAAACATTGGGTCATGATGCATGGTGGATACAGGCCCGGGTGAGCAAGTTATTACGATTACACGATTATATAAACAAAATCATTTGGCAAGAGATTTCGTATTCTCACTGCGGTACACCTTAGGCTATCTGTATGATTTTGCTAATAAAACTGCTATCAATCTTTGGATATTGATATGTTTTCAAAAAACAGTAAAGTAAACATATTGCAGGTGGTAGCAATGAATTTCTATCAATATTATTAGTTGTCTACGCAGGCGGCTCGGATTCAAGTCAGGCCGTCGGAGGTTATTCTGGGCTCGTCATGCCCCGTGTCGCTGATCCTACGGCGACAAAAAGACCCGGCGAAATGACCCGATAAATAAAGAAAGAAAATAGCGACGTATAAAGATTTACATCGATGAAGACTGCGACATCGGGCGCTAGGCCGAAGTGGGTGCCAGATTCAGAGACCGCAACTGTTCGTTTCGGCATCCTCCTATCTGCTCATTACACCGTATTATGTGTCTTGCATATGGCATTGTACATCGTGTGTGCGTGTCTTGGGCAGATGAAAATATAATCTGACGATTATTACAATTAATAGGATTATTATTTAGTTGTAGAACTTCATAGAGGTATAGAACTTCAATATCCAATTTAGTTGTGTGAGACGTGATCGCCAAAACGCCAAAAACTACCGTGTCGTCACGAGGTCAGCCACGCAAAAAAAGTACTTGTAAATGTCTAGTCTGGTTCATTCGACCGATAGCAGCCGGCCATGGCCGACAGCGTAGTTGAGAATTATGAGTCACACTTTATTGTTTTGGTGTTTCCGAAGCGTCAGCTAAATCCATTCGGCAACCACGCGTCGGCCGCGTGCCACATCGTGCTGCGCCGGTGGTTGGTCGACGCAGATCACATCCCAGGAGGGCGTGTCGCTCGACAACATCAATGAATCAAAAACAATTTACGAAATTTTTCCACACCACTGAGAACAACGGTTACTAGCATTACCAGGCCTAAATGAAATATTTACGAGAGACGGCAACGTGTCGCGCATGTGTGACAAATCGATGCCTCGCCATTCGCCATGCATTTGTTTACAAAGACGTTTGAGCCATGTAAAGTATCATATCCATACTTGGATGTAGAAGGGGAAAGTAACCTGTTCAAATATGTAGCAGCAGTACCTTCCGAACATGCTGTCATCTAACTCTACATTGTGACGTTGACACGTCCCTAAAGATACCAAAGCAATCTCAGTATATGTGAGGTGTTTTGACATTATACGGTCGCGGCGACTACTTAAGTTCTTTACTATTAGCACGCCGAGAAGAGTCTGATCCTCTATATCTTAATCCTCTTTATGCATGTCCTTTTTCGGTTATGTTCGCTTACTTTAACCCGGTACATACTTCGTATTTACATGTTCCGGTAGATATTTGATTGAAAAACCACCCCCAGGCGTTTCTACTCCTTCCAAACTTTTTCATTTTTTCTCAATGTTGTGGTGTTTACGAATAAAATTATTAATAACCTAAACTGAGCAGAGCTGGGTCCGAAGAAACCGCAACCTTCCCATACATTAAAATTTACGTAGGCATTCTTGTATCTTCGCAGTCATGGGGCTTATCCCTTTAACAGTCCATAATGTCAGGTCAGGTACTTTGAAGAATTCAACGGTAGACTTGTGTCATAGTGCCAACGGGGAATTAATGTAAGTATGTAATTAGAAGCGGTCACTTATATCGTTTTATTGGTCTACACGCGGCATTCCCGAAATACGTATTTGCAATTACGCGCTGGGTACATTGTATTCTGACATTGAACGTCGTCAGAATGTAACAGACTATACCAGGGGTGTCAAACATACGGCCCGCCAGATAATTTCATCTGGCCCGCGAAGCAATTTCGAGTAGATTGAAAAATGCGTATATTATTCAGCACATTTCTAGCAAACGTAGAGAATTTGACTTGGAAATACTTCCATTAAATATTCCCTCAAGACAGCAAATGTCTAGTATGTTCATGATCATAGGTCACTTTATCACCACCAGACTGTAGAGAGTTGCGGTTTCTAGTCACCATTAGGAGCAAGTCGCTGACATTGACACCAATAACGAGGACGTAATGAACTGCATACTGAGATGAGAGTTTTTGACAAATTGATTAAAAACGAGTTATTCACAGAAGCGAAAACGCCAATGTAAAACCTCTACACACAAAAAAATCTGGTAGATTTACAAAGAAATTTCTGTAAATTTTACAACGAATTACCGGTCGCAGCTAATAGCAGCGTGTAGTTTGTCATTTTACATTTTGATATGTAATATTACATTAATTTAGCTGCTAAGTCAAGTTACCAGAATTTCTTCGCAAGGTTACTGACAGTTACTCGTTACGGCATTTTACCAAGCTATTGGCAAAATTGATTAGCTTCCAAGCCCCAGCAACCAGTGGATACGTGGAAGTGCATGTCACTGTGATATCATTCTCGTTGCGATTTGACCTGATTCAACCTCGTTCGCGAGACAGGATTGGGTCACACGGAACTGATTGACCCTAGTACCAATTTCGGTATAGTGCATAGTTGGGTGCAAGAAGCAGCTGACAATGTAGTTACACCATATACATTATATTATAAGGCTACGGCTACACGGTCGGTCTCGGCGGTTAGATTTGTTGTAACAGATAGGGCTAATGAGTTACAAAAATCAGTTTAGGATATATAATCTTATTCCTGAAACTAGAAATATCAGCACAGCAGCAGCAGGCTCAGTTGACCATTTCTTAATGGCGGACACGGCGACCTATAATAGGTTACCTTAGGTTGCGCGTTGCAGGTTATTCTGAGATTCGTAGTAAACAACCAACAGTCAACTGTGACATCACAAATAGCGTCCGGTTAGGTAAGTAAGTAGGGAACCACACGTGGAGCAATAAATATCAATATATACGAAATTAGATGCAAAAGAAAGGGACTATAGGTGTTGATAGATGTTTCTGTTTAAAAAACCAACCTGGATTGAACATTATAACGTGGACAGTAAATATTATTGGTGGCATATGTGAGCGGATGAATATCACTTATTTCAAAGTCGTCTGCGTGTCGAGCCGAGTAGCCGACTGGTCGGCCATTAATATTGAGCTTTGGGCATGCAAATGCTGACGGTGCGAAGCTTGTGACTTGTGATTGAAGAAAGTAGAGACTTTCGTTGAAGATTGTCAGGACTGATGAATGGGATGCGCATCGTAAAAGGTACAGTAGCCTACTGTATAGTATTAGTTACCGTGAATATCTACGACTGTGCACACCACCCGGATGACTTTGGTTTCATGATTTAAATATTTCAGTCGCCCCATTCTCAGTTCTATTTTGGGATATTAGTCGACTTGTATAATGACCTGCGACACCACATACTCTGCCGCGGAGTAGTTGAAACTGTTAGCTTGTTATTGACATTTATCGGGTCATAGCTTAGATATGTTTTCATCCACTGCTCGATATGTTTGGCTCACATGCCGCATTAAATGAGGCACCTTTTCTTTCAATACATTGATCATTTAAGTCATGAATCTCTGCTATATCATGTTAAATGAGGAGTCGTCAACTCACAATGTACCAGTACCGGTACTTCAAAACTTGTTATATTTTTGTTAGCCTATTTGTCTTAGTCTTTATAAGTCATGTCTAGGTTAGCAACTTGGCTTAGTATAGCGACTTACGCATGAATTATTTTTAGTGGAACTGCAAGATACCAGTCACACAGAAGGAATGAAGACGAGAAAAAGAAACAATTGGAAGTTTATCCGGCGTTGGAATTAATTCATCTTTTCGTGGGACCACTCGTGCTATATTTGCATGCCTCCTAAACAAGAATTATACCTCCAGCAGCAATACTTTTTCATCGTGAATCATGAATGAATATACAGTTGTCCTAATGTCGTCTCGAGGGCGTGAAGAAACTTTTGCGGTATTTTGGCATCGCGTTGCTTTGGGATAGGTATGGATGTAGGCTGAGACGTGAATTTACAAGCTGGCATGTAATCTGATTTACAAGGACAGCATGTAGGGTTGTAGGTAGGTAGGTAGGTAAGGCGTTAAAATTACAGTCTCGGTGGTAAATGTACACAGAAGAGAATGTAGATTGAATAAACCAGAAGTGACTGTAACATTACAGTCTGGCATGTAAAGTTAGATTACCGGACGGTTGTAAGTTGAATTTACATTGAGTGACGGTAATGTTATATTACTGCCAAGTGGCTGGCCACCCTGCTTCCAGACATTTCGCGGTAAATCGAGGTAAATTTTTTTTTGTGTGTAGATGCAGGTTACATAGAGAATATAATAATTACACAGAAATATAAACTGAAATATCTATGGTCGCACTACTGCTTCACTTCTGATTCATCCGAATCGCGATATAATAGTAATGAAGTTAATTCCAACGTTAGCGTTTACAGCTAAAACCTTTGTATTCCTTACAACGCATACGCTGGGTCAACGCCATTATACGACTAAAACAAAGACAGCATAGAAATACGCCAACTTATATCATCGTTAGAGCCACTGTTCTATCGGTTTATAATTGTATTTAGCCGCCCAATAATCGCACCATTGCCAATTTTATTGTTTGCGATTAAAGATGTTGCTGGAATTAAACCCCTATGATCGGTAATATACTATTGTGTAGGCTAAGTATTGAAATGAAACAGCTTGTGCACAAGGACATTGATTTTGAGGTAGTATTTTGTAATCATTTGATTGGTGCTGCCCACGAGCTATCTGAAGGTTTAAATCCGCGACGTCATTTGAGTTTGACACCTCTGATACTGTTCAATCAGAACCTATACGCTATCCTTTGTATTTTTTACTTATCAGTACAAAAACTATTGACGTTGGTCTTTCACCATTTAAATGATATTTTTTCTTTAATTTGGATAAGATATGTGTTTCTTTTTCTCATTCAAGCATCTAGCAAGCGATATTGCGTGCTGTGGCAACTTGAGTCACGTAGGTAGGCGTGGCCAAGGGGGCCAATAACGCCTAGATCGCTAATTTTTGATTTAGGCGTTGTTACATGTTTTCTTTCGTTAGCCACCCTCAAATTTTTATCCCTCCTCCCAAATTTTCGTTATGACCGCGCCTACATGGTCACGTACGCAAAGACGCGCAGCGCGTAGTCAAGTTGTGGACTCGGAAATATTTCAAATGATATTATGATACCACTTAGCCTGCGCATAAAGAAGACGAAAGTCCGTATGATTGTTCTGTCAGACGGATTATGAGGAGTACTCTCCTCGGTACACCGTAATCATTCACTTTGATCCGTAACAATATTATTCGATTGTTGTTAGCCAGTATAAAATGATGACACCCTCTTTATTGAATTACCGTAGTGTAGAAGAACGACCCGATTTATCGTATAACAAGGCAAATTGCACATTTTAGAATTCAATTTGGATTTGCATACGCCGGAATGAAACATTATGGCAACCATGAAATAAATATTACTATTGAGACATGATTCATATTGGCCTGTTTGCAAAACGCGTCTCAAGGCTTAACTGATACATTTCGAAATTTCTGTTTCGCATGCTCTGCGTATATCACGCTCACTTGCGCACTTTCATGAGTGCTGTTTACAGCGTGGAGTGTCTTTTAAATCAAGTTAGAATTTCACATGAATTATTATGACAAAAGACTGATTGATATTTGGTCAGATTAGTATTACAACCAAGAGTCAAAATTATGATGACTCGTGATAAATTTGTGCAGGCCAACGCACATACCTCGCATTCAATTTCCATGGCAATAAAGTAATACAGAGCTATTTTGATATGTAAGGTCTTCGCAAAACGGTGGGTGTTTGCAGCACGCAGATCATAATCTTTGTCACGCCTCCAAACTTCACGATTACATAAGTCGATCCAAAAATCGCATACCATTGCGCGTCCGTATGGAACAATGGACTGTATATCTACGCCCGTAATTCCTGGCAATGTGATTGGACGATGATACGAGTTGGACAAAGCAATTACCTTGTTTATCGTATTAGGACTAATGAATGTCGTTTAATCTTTCAGTTTAACTTGACACGGCTCACCGTCTATGGATTTCGATCTGTTGTGGTAGTCGGCAGGTTAAAATGCACCTCACGGCCGACTTCGAAAGTAACCAAAATCCAACAGCGTTCTAATGTTATGCTTCATCAGTAGGGCGATTTTTGTGATCTAATAAATGGAAGATATTGATCTAAAAAATCAAAATTTTGACATTTTTCGACTTTAAAAAAGTTAATTTTGAGCTAACGTATGCAAATTAGGTGTTTTCCCACATAATGTTAGAATTGTACTTCTTATCTTCATTTCTGGTTGGAACTGTCTGTACTTTCGAAGTAGTTGACCTGGTATAGTTTGGATTCACAGTGAGCAGACAGTGGGCCGTCCAAAACGGCAGGCCTATCAAGTAGGCTCAAAGCTGTAAAATGTCAAATGATAATTTCACCGACAGTGCAAAATCTGCGATACAAACAAAATGTCGGTTGCAAAAAAAATTTGACTTTGGAAACAATTGTGACATTTTTGACCATGCGCTACAATTTTGACAAAATTTTGACTTTTTTTGACGTGTCAACAAAAATCGCCCTATTCATTGGTGAAAATGCCTCTGAACAATTATGGTGTGTATTCAATAGAAATGCGGGCCCTACCAAGGGATGGATACTGACAAAGAAAACCAGGATTGTTCCGGTAAAAAACTAGATCTGTTTGGTAGGCTATCTACACTGCATACTCGAAAACAAAGCAATAGCTTGTCTATAGTCCTTATACGTCGTAATCATATATATATGTGTGTGTGTTCGTCAGAACTATGTGGCCTACATACATGTTGAATTCAGCTAATGTACTCGTCTTTGATCACCTATATTGAAACGCTGAGGATTTTGAACGGGCTGGGCAGGATATTGCTCACTACAGAGCAATAATACAGCCTGTAACTTCTAGAGAATATGGTCAATACACAATGCACATTCCTGATGTAGATAGTCGCAACAGACACCGCATATATGAGGGGAAGGCGTTGCGATTACACGTGACGACTCTGCCAGCAGGCTATTGGTCAAAAAGAGAGGGTATATGTCATCTTGAGCTACGCCCAGAAAGGTATGCTATTTGCGCAAATTTACGACAGATGGGTGAATTGTTTTGCAAAAGCGTCGTGCATATGACTCACTTGTTTTTACACTCTTAATCCCAATCAAAAGCATACGAGGTGCCGCGTGTGTATTGGGCCGAACGATGATATATACAAAAGACGTGAGCTTGAGAAGGTATTAGGTCGTTGTGCTTTGTCGTGGTTCAGCAAATTCAATTGCTTATCTTCATATAGTAGTACGCAGCAAATAAAATCTCACAATGTTTACTCATATAGCTCCTAGGTCATGGCAAAAGCTAATTTTGCGTCGCTGACAAGAGCGCTAATAATGATGTTTGATGTTATTCGTTATGTGGGGTACAGTACGCAGTAGCGTACAGAAGAAGAACGTAGGAGACGTAACATTACTTCACAAGCAATAATATCATCGACAGACCAAAATGGGCCTCATATACCATGCCGTGGCGACTCAAAACCATTCAAAATTCCGTCACCAAAACTAAATCCAAATCAGGTGTAAATGTGCACGTGCTGTGCAGTGTGCAATCTCGGATTAACCCAACTTCAACCCCCCGCTCAGAGCTCAACTTTTATTCCAGGGATATCCCTGTTAAATTGAAGTAGCCCTAGCCTATTGCCGCATTACGACATAAAGTATAACGAAATTCGAAAACGATGAATCGCGATGGGCTCACAAAATGTGTGCTTAGTGCTTTATCGCTTTCATTATTTGCAAGACAAATATTCCGGAACACTGACCCGTCGGTTGTACTTGATTCTTAAGATAAGTGTCAGAAGTGTCTATCGTTCTCCATGTTTTTCCACCATACCTCAAAGGTTGCATCTAATGTATCGCAAACCACAGGTCTCGTGTTCAAATGATTGTGTGGACCACTGGATACTGTGGATAGATCACAGGGTCCTCTCTCTCTCTCTCTCTCTTACTCAGTGTTTACTGAGTTAGGAAATTGGTATTGATACACTCTATAAAGCCACTCGAATATACTGTACGGTACAGAAAATCCATCTATGCATCAAACAGATACAAACATATTGATTTCGTGCGTTGTCAGAGGATTGCTGTGTCCCATCAGGGACTGTTTTCTTTGAAGATTTTTCACATGATATTGTACGCAATATTGTTGCGGGGTATAGGGTTCAACAGGGTTCCTATAAAGTTGGATTATCTCGATTCGAAGTCGTCGCTTAGCAACTCCTGACTCATTCACGGGCGTACGCGCGACAATCGTAAGTAACAAGTGAAATCTACGTGTAGAGTGTGTGACATGACAGGGAGCATCAGCATACGCAGAAAGCTCATTCGCACACCGTGTGCGGATAATCATAACAACATAGTCCACCGTGCTACGATAGATGACCGACGACAATTATATATATTTTCGTTAATTTGAGGACCGTATTAAAAAATGAACCGAACATATACTTCCTAACAATGTGAGCGTAATTCTCAACATACCAGTGAGCCAATCAGAAGTTACTACAGCAGCTGAACACCCTGGTTCTATCACTTCAATCAAAATTTCTGCAAAATAACACACCCCAGTGGAATGAGCCAATCGGGTGGCGTCGCGGCCATGGGCCTTTTGTAGCTTCTGGCAAACGATTTACCTATGAGTTTGCTATACTTTACAGTACTAGGTAACCAACGGAAACATTCTTAGACTAGTAATGAGCTCAGCAAATATGAAATGGTATTCCATTTTGCGACAAATCGAAATCCAACTCGGAATTCAGTTGATATCATGAGGCCAAGCTCGTAGTAAACAATCCTCAAATGCCACATGAAAACTCAAGATCACTGAAAGTGAACACTGAACAGTCGATGTCCAATCAAAACCCTAAATGAATTTTACCAAGTCCAAATTCAAGTATATGCCCATGTCCGTCCATCTACGAAACGCGTGAAGTGTACACAGGAAAGTCAGTATTTCAACAGATCATCCGACGAATGTGAGCACATAATTATTGCGAATACGTGTCGACGGTCGAGCCATCGCAATGTTGATTAGGAGGTATACGAGATGATATAAGATAATATAATTCTTCGAACGTAATAAATGGCGTACCATAAATGTGGTATTCAGAGAGATTCCGTTTTTGCGGTATTGCTTATCATATAATGTATAAGTTACATTATACTTATATAAGTGGAATACTGCAACACAGGTGCCTAGGCGCAGCAAAGGCGCGGTATTTCCATGCATACATGTTGTTTTGAAAGACGAGCCCGAGGCGTTTGCCAAAAACGGAAGTGGAGTATTATCCTATTCTTGCTAATTTCCTACCGCTTACAGCGTCTGGAGTCGTATTGTGCGGTTCAAAATACGTCTAGCCGACTTGCGCACGTCGGCAGCGTTTTTTAATTGAGCCTATCAAAATTCCGAGGTCACTCTGACAGTATCGCTCCAGCGAAAAGGTCCGTACTACGAAACTATTCGAATAACAGATACAACTCATGAAGTTAAGTATTGCTGTATCTTTTTGCAAAATCGATAGCGTCACAAATGCCTTGCAACTGATATGCAATGCATGCGCACGGCAGCTGCAACGTTACGTGTCCAAAAGCCATCGCAGTAATCGATCAGAATGTCTCGGCACATGATTGTGGCGAAACTACAGTCGCAAATATTTCGAAGTCGTTCCAGCTGGACCTATCCATCTCAATGAAAATTACGCGTTCCATATTTGTGGACGTTGGCCAGTCGCTACTTCTCGATTTTAATTTTCATGTTCCACGCTCCGATGGAATACGTCAGAAGGATTATTGTCATATTCTCGCTTCCTCAAAGTTGGCGTGTATTGCAACAGATAGGGCTTCTTGATCACGCGAATGCGTTTACGCCAATTCTTTTACGAAATATGTATCGCTTGTCCATACAACCATGTAGCAAAAGATTAGGTCATGTTGTAACCTACAGCAGCAATATCTTATTCTGCAATACAGATCATCGTGTGATTAAAAAGTCGCTTTGCGGTTCGTGGATGTGGTTTAGTTTGAACAGTGTTTCTTGTCCAACGCAATTGAGCGCGATCGTAAAATTCAACCACCAGTTCTTCGTGTTACCGAAAGAATATTGTTTCATGGCAATTCAAATGTCCATGGATTTATCTGAAGGTATTGCAATGTTATTATTTCCGTGGGTTTGCTCGGAAACCGCCGCCAACATGCACCGCATTGTTGTCGGATGACCGCTTGGGACTTGGGAGGTATACTCCGCCAGGATTTGCCCTCCTACATTCACGAACCGACAGCCATAAATGGGTTTGTGAGACCGCATTCATGTAATCATTCAGCGGCACAATGGATTACGTATGTATGACGTAACCGGCGATCAAAGTCCAAAAGGAATTGAATCGGAAGCGGTAGACTTACGGGAATGTCGTCCTTGTGTGACGTAACAACTGTTCGTATCGTTTGTCATTCAAGTTTGATGGTAGTTAGGAAATTAGAACTGGCGTGATAGAGGAACAAAACAAATATTCCAGTGGTAACTTGTAGAATTAGCACGATCCAATTGTCAAAGGTTAAAATAGATGGTGTGGCCCTGTCGCAATCTAAATGGCTTTCGGTGTGGGCGTGGAGACGGGCTTTCTCAAGTTATGTAAGCCAGCCACACACGGGTCTTTTGTCGGTGTCCTCGACACCACGAGAGCTAACTGAATCGTTCACGTCGGTATCCACACCGCGATCACGCGCTGGCTGCGTGAATCTAGACTGCGCATGGTGTAATAGCGCGCGCTGATTGGTCGAGACGCGATACCCGCCTACAAAGAGGCGTCCGAGCCCACTGTATGATGCGAACCCGTATGATCGTTTTTGTCCAGATCTACGACTCGATTTCTCTTATACACGAACTTGTTATTATTCATGATCCAACCGTCCTAGAAGGAGGAGCTCCCGGACAGTGCTCTTGCATATTGAGAAAACACATGGTTTTAGTCAAAACCGAGTTAGAAATGCGATCTTTGCCGTGTTCACCGTCGAGGTCGCCTACGTCTGAAGGATACGAAGTAAGTACCGCGTAATAATGATTTCATCACAATTTTAAAGTCAGAATTGCGAAAGGTTGTCAGATATTCCTATTTTAGGAATGTATACACTAAATATCCTCGCAGTTAGGAAGTTCAGACATACCAGCTACAGTTGCGCTATTGACCGAGCGACGAATTCAATTTCGTTGATTAGCGCGCTGGGACTACGTGTTAGCTTAACGCTTTTATCTCAATACGCGCAATGTAGTTGTTTGATGAGGTAGTGGTTACAAAGTAGTGTTTTGATATGTGCAACTAGTTGACTACGGTGCTTGCATACGATCCTATTGCGCGATTGAGAGAACAGCTGTCTTTGTTTACTTTCGCTATCGTCGGAATCGTAGTAAGCGGTTTGTAGGCGAAGGGTCATGTTACGCCGTTTCGATTTAATACAGTTATCCATTTCTACTCGAAATTAGAGTCCTGCGTCCGTCTCCCGATTCTTTGTCGCGATTTCGGACATTTCCTCGCGATGTTGTAATTCTCCGTGTATTGGTGACGTCACTTTACGCGTCTGGCAACGCCCACAGACTACAGACGCGATCACGCACCCGGCGCGTGCCGCGATGCTGAGCGTTACCGTGACGCCTCAAAATCTTAGGCTGGGAAAGTCGAATGTTTCAGTTTCCGCGGTAGTTCATAGCCTTCGGCGGAGTAATTGAATTCACCGCGTTCCTAATTTTAGAACGTCTATCTTTTACGTTTTCGCTAAGTATGTTATTCTCGTTGCAGGTTTTGGCGTGCTCCAATTCGCCGTCTTTGAATTCCGCGCATTCTGCGAAAATGGTGTCGTTTTCCGCCGTTGCCAAAGACACTAGTAAAGAACGCGTACGCCACCACAGCTCCGCGTGTAAAGGCTCCAGCGAATGGGACGCCGCAAACGTGCTGCTATCTATCCGCAATTGCGACGTATCCGGCAGCGACGCTTCTACCTCGTCAACAACATCTATTACGACCGCGACTTCTACAAAACTATCCAGCCCGCCGCAAAGAAAACCATTGTTGCACCCGAGACTGCGTTTTCGAAAACATTACATAGATAATTATAGCGGATTTAGCCGAAAAATAGATTCTTATTCGGCACCGCCGACACCGTGCGAAAGCCCGAAGCCTACAGACAGCCCAACGGCCGCGTTGACACCGCCGTACACACCACCGCCTAACAGCACCGCGATGGATTCGCAGTTTATCCCAGCACAACTTACTAATTCGGAACCCACAATGGCCGTATCAAGCCAAGGAGCCGCTACCGTCGTGACTGCGTCGCAACAGCATTTTCTGCAACGCGTCAGCAACAAATTACTGCGCCACAGCAATCATCAGATGAGCCATCAGCGTAGCGATGTCACAGGCCGTAGGCGACACGGTAGCGACGGGTACTTGATTCACCACACTGCTAAAAGGATTCGTTTAATGCTTGACGAAAGACATCAGGTGGTTCCTCCCGCGCCTGAATTACGACTGATACCGAAGCCGCCTGTCAGCAGTTGTAACTCTGAAAAATCGCAATCGCCTTCGGAATCGGCGTTTTCGAGACCGGTGCCGCCGAACAATTTAGACACGCCCCATCTGTCTCCGAGCATGTTTTTATCGTCTTGTCCGTCGAGCAATTGCCCGTCGCCGACCGAAAATCATTCGAATCACAACCCTGCCCATTTGCGCACGCCGATGTACCTCACCCCTATCTCATCTCCCTTGCACCACGCTCAAGACGAAGGCGCGTCCGAGCACCAGCACTTGTCTTCCATACAGGAAGAAGCCGACATTGCGCGTAAGGAAGACGTGAAATCGCCGCCTACTATAATACAAGCCACACCGGCGCAGGCCTTGAAAGTCGAGCCTTTCGTACAAGCCTCGAAGCTCGAAATGAAAACGGAGAGAGAAAAATCGCCGTCGACATCGCAGACACAGCCTAGAATCGTTCTAGCACAAAATTTGGAAGCACCCAAGCACTCGCCCGAGTTTCTGGCGCCCAAGCCGATGAGCAAGGCGCCGCTGCGCGAAATTAAACCCAACGTGAGGCCGACTAGCTTCCGTTCCATCAACGTGCCCACGATATCGAAAGAGCAGGAAATACCGACGTCGACTATCTTGCCTGTGAAAGTCGGGCTTGAAAATACCGTGGAAACAGTTGGACCGGACGGGGTAAAATCGATGCCTGATCAATTTCATCCAGTGCCCGGCACTAATATCCAAGCCATGCCGATTATGATAATGGGGAACGTGCAAGCTTTGCAACAAGCTGGCAGCGCTATGTTGTTGGTCGTAAATCCGCATGCTGCTAACACCACTCAAATTGTCAGTCAAACCACAATAGCGCCGGCTAAGTCATCGCCTAACCCGCACTCGACGCAAGGAAACGTGCCGATAGCTCCGTTACTACCGACGTCAAACGCGCTAGCGTCCACCATCGTTTTCACGCAGTCTTCAGGATTGGCGTTCGCGCAAGGCGCGGAACCCCGCGCGCCCGTGAAATCCGAAAGCGACTCGCGCAAACGCAGCCACGAATGTCCCTACCCGAACTGCGGCAAGACCTACTTCAAAAGCAGCCATTTGAAAGCTCATCTGCGCACTCACACAGGGGAGAAACCGTTTAAATGCACTTGGGAAGGTTGCGAGAAGAGGTTCGCGCGGTCCGACGAATTGTCGCGCCACAGGCGCACTCACACGGGAGAGAAGAGATTCGAATGCCCGGTGTGCAAGAGGCGATTTATGCGAAGCGATCACTTAACCAAGCACATGAAGAGACACTCGGAAGGGCGCAGAATCCCGAATTGGCAGAAAGAAGTCAACAAGTTGAACCGACAGTGTTCTCAAGAAACTGCGCAATCGGTGACGAGCAATATGTTACCAGCACAGTCGCAGGCTTATAAACAAGAAGTCAGCATACTGCCGCAGACTGTCACGATCGCGCAGGGCATATTCACAAACAGCGCGGTGCGTCAGCAAGTCAAAATAGCCCCGGCGCCGCCCAAAAGCGTCACCGGCCTGGCGTGAATTCGCAGTCGCTAGCTTACGAAAAAGGGGCTGCTCCACTGTATCGAAATTGTAGCCGAATTTGCGATTTGTTCGCGTTGCATTTTTTTGTCTGTGTACGTTGCATGTTTTCTCCGAAAAGAGTTTTTCGTTATATTAGTATCCTTTGGTTGCTGTATAGTGTCATCTCGCGTATTAGTTCCATATTTCTATGCGAAATAATTTCGTGTCGAATCGAACACATGTCTGTTTAGGACTGTTTTGATGGGCGGCGTAGGATTGCTGGGGAAACCGGCGTCGCGTCGGGTGGATTGATCGAGAAAGGAGTGTTTGAGGCGGTTTCAAATAGATTTTGGGAATGTTTTTTTGTGAGGAAGATAGTGGAGTTCTGTTTTGGGATGCCGTTTATTAGAGGCTGTCAAAGGGCGTCAGCGGTGCGGGCTGTCCAGAAGTACTGCCGTAACCGTCTACAACACTAATCTGAAGTGTAAGTGAGTCAAAACACATGCCAGTAACACAATATGATACTAGACAGTAGACGCTAGCAAATAGTATCAAAGAGTAAATCTGATTGAAGGTCGCATACTTTGGCGCTTAATCGGAGATAAGTACATTCGAAAATGCATGATGCGATGAATATCCAAGACCAACGCAAAACGACATGGGATCTTATGAAAATTTCACTGAGAAATGTGATGCTAACCCAGCCTAAATTGAATTTTTCTTTTGAAAATCCCAATCAAGTAGTGGTAAGTAGAAGCAGGAGTCGACTAAAACATGACCACTTGAGTAAGTAGTACAAGTACGCAGAATATACTTTGAGTACTCCCAAAAAGTAGAAGTGTCTCTTCACTGACTACCTCTGCCATGTAGCTTAGCGATACACTTGGCTTTGGTAAATGCGATTGATGTATTTATCCCAGTCGCTTCGCCATTGTGTTCAAATATTCAGGGTTTAAGTGATTGGCCGGGACTGAATAAAACTAGGTATAAACAAACGAACAGTTTAGATCTCTGGGACCCATAAAATTAATTGCGCATCATGTTCGACCGCTCGACCCAATACTCTGATCAGATTGGGTTTGCGAAATTACGTTCGTCGGTACAAGAAAGCCTTAAGAATTTTTCTACCTTACAAACCGCAGAACGTACATCTGTGAGATACGAAAGGAGGCGATACTACTATCTCATCTCATCATATTAGCCAGACGTGCATCGGTTGCGTAACACCCGTGCGGTAGTTGGTTTATCATCTGCGGTCAACTCAACGCACCGAATAATTTTGACAAAGTATTAAAATTGAAATGCGAACAGCTATTCGTTGCTGTCCGACAGCGATTCCTGAAATGGATTGCTATTGCTACCACTGGCAACTTTGAATCCAATGGATTAACGAAAATCAATATCGCTATATGCACCACAACAGTAAGAGAGTTGGTAAAATCCATCACCATCGACTCTGATGCGAGTTTCGGCACTAGTACGCTATATCGTCTAAGGAACTATATTTACCCTATATTTTCAATTGTTAATGTCAGTCCACTATGACGTCACGATTGAATATTCGCTAATTATTGCTTAAAAAACATTTTTTAAATAAGGGCCTTGTTTTAAACATGTTTGTTTCAAATTTATTTTTGTTTTAAATGCAACCCCAATTGTACATCGTGTGCCATGAGCGAACAAAAATAATAGTAGCCTACCGCCAATGACGAATAACATGATATTTCTCAAACCAATCCTCTTTGAATTCCACTTCGCCCTCAACGCCTAACATCACACACCTTTTTCTCATAGTCATATAATTGATTTCTCGCGGCAAAAGCGCGCGCGCGCCGGCGGCCGGCAACGCCAATTATTACCTACGAAGTGATAAGAAACAAATACGGAAACAAGCGGCACATTAGGATGAGTGAAATTTCTTAGACGGGTCGTTCGCGTGGTCCACCAAGAGCTGGCACGGCGTGAAGGAGGCCCCGTACACTTGTTCGAAACGCCGCATGTTGTCCACCAGCGACTTGGCGCCGTGCACGTCGATGAATCGGAACGGACCTGGAAGAGTAAAAATAGGTTAGTTCCAGCGACTGTCCCGAGGAAAAAAAAACAACGAGCGTTACCTCCCAAGTTCGGCGGGAAGCCAAGTCCGAAAACGGCGCCGATGTCAGCTTCGAGCTAAACAAAATTTGAGGAAATTACGATATGGTCGAAATATTTTCAACAATCGCACAGAGGCAGCCGTAAAAAAGTACTTTTCCCTTTTCCGAGTGCCTAAGTAATGGCTACACGGACCGTCAATTCGCGACATTGCCTCTACACAAATTTACTCTACCACTTGTGCACACATTACCATAACCTAGCCCCAAAACTCATCTTTTAAGCACTACAAAGCGGAAGCTCATGAACTCACCGGACTTTCAATAATTCCGTCTTGCAGGCAATGCACGGCTTCGTTGGTAAACCTCGACACGAACCTCATTATGATGTCAGCGTCGGATGATCTGAATAGCGATGCGTAAATTGACACAGGAAAAGCGGCACATAGAGACTGGCTCGCGCATTAAACTTACACGGAGGGATCCGGAGTGATGGCATATTTCTCGATAATTTTCAACGCCTCGCTGTTCAGCGGTCTGTCTTTGGAGCTTCCGGAATACACGTAGAGACCCTTGTTCGTTTTTCGTCCTGCGGAATAAGCCAGCTTGTTAGGCGATACTCAAACAGGATTCGCCACTTGGAATACTTGTTTAGACTGCTTCTACATGAACTCTCACCATACCTACCTTTTAATGCTTTTGAAAAGTAGAAAGTAGTTTCGAGTTAAGTTTGCATCACCTTAATGTGTGAAATCATCACAAGAAACAGCACGAAATAGCCGTCATAGTTGCCGTTGATTGTTTTTGAAGATTCTACGCATTGATAACGTCGTTAGTCAATTTGGGATAGTCTTGAATCTTGTGATTTTCTAAGTAACCACCATCGATTAACTGCCAAAACTATGCGCGCTGCGAGCCATCGACCAAATCTACTTAATTTAGTACTTTCGAGACCTTTCATTAATTTTGACATGCTACTTCTACTAGTATTTGAGTAGAAATATAAAGGGTTACTTCTACAGTAGTAGTAGCAACACTGACTTCTTTGATCACCATCTGGTAAAACCTGAAGTCCTTGCACAAACAGTATTTGCCGAACATACAGCATATCGTATTATGCATACCGGCGAATCCGGCGGCCACCATATCTTTCATGATGTTAACGTTGCCGCCTTGCAGTCTTTCTCCCAACGCCTCCCCGAGGTATTCAGCGATGTGAGACGCTACATCGATACCGACCTGGACACAAGAGGTTGAAAAATTCGCGATCTGCACGGTCGAAGCGACCATCTCCAATGAAAAGTACAGAAAAACATCAACAACTGTTAACTGCCGGGTCCAACACAGCAGTCTTGCCGACCATTTTGCATGGCGTCACTTTACAGTTCTCTTCGATAGTTCAATTAATAGGTAATTATTTATTATAAAATCATGGAAATAGAAATTTTTCTAATGCAATAACTTTGCTTCTAGTGGTCGGAATTGAGCCACATTTGGTGTGCATCATCTCTACTGACAACCTAACAATTTTAAGGGGCCAGCAGAAAATTTTTTTTGTTTTTGTTTTTCAAGGATAAATTCCAAACTTGCTACTGAACGAATCTCGCTGGTCTACTGGTTGGAATGGAGTCAAAGTTGGTGTGCAGCATTTTTTTTAACCAGCCCAACAATTTTCTCAAGTAGTCAGTGAAATATGAAGGAAAAGTTTTTTTTTGAACAGCCCTACTCTGCATGCTGAATTTCAGCCAGGCTGAAATTCTGCATGCAGAGTAGGGCTGTTCAAAAAAAAAACAAAATAAGCCAAAACATAATTTTGTTTCACATAATTTTAGGTACCACGGAGGTTTTTTTCGAAGATGTGGTTCGAAATAACCAGCTGGAGCCGAGCCGGAACAGGACTTTGAAACCGCTTTGAAAGTTGGACTTGCGCACGACTTTTTACACCGAAATATGGCAAAAAGAGACACTTTGCAGAGTTTTAGATACCAGCCGTATATTTTCGGACACGAGATTTCAAATAACCCGCTGGATCCAGACTTCAAAACCACCAGCCACATTTTTTCAAACTCGTCAACGCGAGAATCCGCAACACACATTCCCCAACGCACCTCGTCCAACAAGGTCGCCGTGCCCACAGGAAACCCGAATCCCTTGGACAGCTTATCGATTTTCTTTGCGTCGTGCCCCTCCTGCATCAGCCTCATCATCTCCGAAAGCGCCGGCGCCAGAATCCTAGTCGTGTAGAATCCCGGTCCGTCTTTTACCACCACGATAAGCTTGCCCTGCCTGATGCCGACGTCTACGGCAGACGCGATCGTGTCTTTCGAAGTTTTCTCGGTCGTGATAATCTCCAAAAGCTGCATCTTGTCGACGGGTGAGAAATAGTGCATGCCGATCACCTGGAACAAAAATGGTAAGCTCGAGGGAAATTGCGCGGTCTCTGGCGGTCCGACGAACCTTTTCTGGTCTCTTGCTGGCTTTGGCGATGTCTGTAATAGGTAGAGCCGACGTGTTGGAGGCGAATATGCAGTGCTCCGGGATGACCTGGAACCAGAAGCGTTCAATGAAGCCAGCGTTGCTGCTCAATTACGCCGGTGAATTTCAACTCAATTGCAAGTAAGAGTAGGAAGTGAAGGTATAAAAATGACTCAACAATTCCAAAAAGTATATTTGAAGAGCTTCTTGGAGGTACAGAGCTTCAGTATACCATTTAATAGTATATTCATATTGAAATGAGCCCGGATATTTTCGGCTGACACTCGTCAGGGGTAATCGTCAGGAACTAGTAGAGAATCGGAAAGAACATTGTATATCAACAATCGTATCACAAAATATGACGTCACCAGCATGAAATTTCGAATGAAAATGTCACCAGCATGAAAATTCGAAATTTCATGCTGGTGACGTCCTATTTTTTGATACGATTGTTGATATACAATGTTCTTTCCAATTCTCTACTGCTTGCTGACGATTATCCCTGACGAGTGTCAGCCGAAAATATTCGGGTTCATTTCAATATGAATATACTATTCAAAAGTATATTTGGTCGATGGATCGCGGGTGATATTGATATTGCAAGGACGTCTTCACGACTAACACAAGATGACTAACGACACCGTAAATACGTGTAAAAGATCTATTTAGTACTCTAGTACTAAAAGTAGTAACTTGTTATGGATCGCCTCTACGAAGTACTTCCGTAAACCGAGGTAACTTTGGACAATTTTCAACAATTCCGCTTTGTATCTTGGAAATGCTATGGTGTAGGGAGGCAAGTTTTGTGTTCTTCAGGGGTCATGGAGTAAAGATTAGAATTTCCTAATCCAAAATCTTCATGGTCATAAATAAGTAACTTATTTTTGTAAATTATCCGTGTCCAAAGTTACCCCGGCATGTGGGGTAACTTTGGACAATGTAGTTTTTTGTATGCCTTTACACTCTATTGTTTATGAAACCTCGTAAATGAGGCTTATTTGGTAAGAGTTGATGATAGCAGTGGCTAAAACTGAAACAAAATAGTATATGTCTGGCCTATTGCACGATTTTTATCTAATCCCTCCCCCCCAAAAAATAAAAATTAGGTAGTTTATGAAGGCTAATGCCCCCTTATTCATCCCTTATCTCAATTTTCCCTCGTGCCTTCACCAATTGGGACTTATAAATAACATATGGTGATAAAGGGTATCCCACTGGCAGTGTCAGCAATCGACAGCAAACATTAAGCTTGTTACCGTGATTTATTGCCGATTTCAAATATATTACTGTTCTTTTAAAGATACACTTTCTCTTTCCTATGTCCTCTGATGGATATATTTGTGGTAATTTACGATATCCCATATTCTGCAGGCGCTTCTTTAGGAGTATGTGATAAGTTTTGAAGTAGCTTGCACCCGTTTACAATCTCTCGACTCATTGCCTACCCATTTTTTCATATTTTGGCAAACTCTTAATTTATTAACCTTCTCATTCCATTTTAAGAAGCCACCAGGCCGGTCATAAGGATTATAGCTGACGATACACTTTGACACTGATGAAGCTGCCCTTCCAGAGCTCTAGATATCACATTTTTCACTGTCCAAAGTGACCCCCCGTTCTGATAAAATTTGACGGGGGAACTTTGGACATCACATTTTCTTGTATTGATCTAAGGGTGAGCCCACTGAGATTTTGGGCGTAGATTAAGACTACTTAGAGGTATCTGCTGCCAAGTTTTGAATCTATGAATCACTGCTATCTATGTTTGGTTGTAGGATGTTTAATGGCCATCAATTTTGATGAAATTGACCCCGCTATTAATTCATCAATGTTCAAGTTTATCTGGTAGTGAAATGAATTCAACTTTTATTGAGACTCCTTGTGGTACTGATGCCTCATGAAAAAGAATTGGACATCTAGCGGCAACCCTTTTCCATTAATAACCATTCAAATCTTTTACTGCTTAGTGTCCAAAGTTACCCTTAAGACCAAAGTTACCCCGGTTTACGGTTCTAGTTTTTGCAGCACTCAGGTTTCGACCGACTTTTACTAAGTGATACAAAAAATATGAATCTAAAATAGCTTGTGGGTTCGAGTGTCGTCAGCCAAGATGCTAACTTTGTAGCAATCTACTCAGAGGCGGTCAGTATTGAAGTGCTCCTACATTTTAGAGTACTATAATAGGTTTTGCCTATTTACACCACCTACTGAACTGTATATGTTTTAGACTTCTACTGAACAGTTTATCAAGAAAAATTACCTACATTTTACGAAGTCATATCTATCTCTCATTGCACGAATCAGCTGAAATAAACCCACCAAAAGATAAACCACATACCGCCTCAGTTTCTTTGAGGACCTTGTGCTTCACGTCCATATCTTCAAATACGGCTTCAACAACGATATCGGCCTTCTTCAGACTGTCGTAGGAGAGCGTGGCGTCCAGTTTCGACACGATTTGGTCTCTTTCGAATCTGAAACACGACCGACCGTTGCAATTACTGATTCCATGAACCGGTGCTGAGGAACCTAGCCTCTTGTCGCAACAGTGGTTGCCAGAAGTAGCATCAGCATGCACAATTTAATCAACATAGTCAGTGATTTTCTTTCAACAATAAAAGACACAGTGCTGAACTGACGCTTCAAAGATCGTATGAATATCTGAGACAGGTAAGTACACATAATCGTGTATATCCATTCAAAAATTTCGTACACGAAGTGACGAACCCTAACAAGTGCCGTCACAAAACTTAACCAACCACCAAGTACTCGACCAAGCTGTCAGAAGAAGATTTCATGGGTTCTTAATTCCATGTACCCAACAGTGGTTTTGGTTTGCACTGACGCACTCTAATATACATTTTAATAATATTCAAATTTAGCGAAGCACTTTCACACTCGATACATTTTTTACAACCCACTTACGTTGTGATCTTCTTCCTCTTAGCCTGAGTGTTGAATCCCTTGTAGATTTGCTCCTGCCCGCGCGCCAGGCCCGCTTCGAAACCGTCTTTCAGGATCGTGTGGAAGCCCTTGTTCAGACTGACTTGCGCGATACCGGCACCCATCAGGCCCGCTCCGAGAATAGCCAGATTCCTGCAATATGATTATATGCAAACATGACACCGAGAAATTAGTAGCGGGCTCTTAACAGATTAGTAACCATCATGTAAGGGAGAGATAAAGTAGAAACACTTTGTCACTGAAAACCTCTGCTGTTTACTATAGATTGTAACTTGTAGCTAATTTTTTTATTGATTCGCATGTTTAATGGCGTACGATTTTGAAAAGAGGTCATGAGACCTTGGTACTTGATTAGATTAAAACAACGTGGATTCGAAAAGCGCGTGGTAATATATTTTAAATCAATACCCACCAACATGGATTCTAACTGGAGTTTAACCCTGCTATCTCCTAATGAAGGGGTGTGCAACAGTTTTCGATAAGCGGCCTGGATAGAAATACCGCCGGGAAATGGCTGGCCACACCTGGGCTTTCTAGTAGTTGCAAAGACGGTATATCTCTGCGAGAATTCGTCAGTGATGGCGATACTAATAGAATTCAAGTTCAATGTTGAATCGTATGTGACATAGGGTTACCATATTTCAAGAACGAAAAAGAGGACACTTTTCAAAAATTCTGAAATTTATAATACCGGAAAAGAAAACGGGTGGTTTGGATGGTAATTTTTTCGAGTAATGGTATTGTTTTGACAAAGAAAATGTTATTTTTCCGATCTCGCTCTCGAAATAACCGCCAGGACGTTTGCTGTGTCGGAGTCCATTTTTTTATAGCATTTTAACACTTTTACTAGAAAAGAGGACATTTGGGCGACCTACGAGGACACAATCAATTTGTTCAAAAAAGAGGACAAGTCCTCAAGGACATATGGTACCCTACATAACGTGACTTGATTATATGAATATCATAAAAAATATTCATCCTCACATTTTAATGCTCTTGACCCTGCAATTGAGCCTTCCTGAACAAACCATTAGGCTGTGCCAAATTATACACCGATTTCACAGACCACATTTGGCCCAGGGCTGCAGGATGTGCACACTAGGGCTCTTCAAAAATGACTTTTTTTCTCAAATCGTACTGGCTACTTGATAAAATTGTTACGTTACCTAATTTAAGCCTACACACCAAATTTGGTTCAATTCCAATCAGTAGCCGCATTGCTACAGGAGAAGAAAGTTTCTATTTATTATATAAAAATAAATAGCAAAATATTTGTAAATGTTCTGTTCACCCTATGAAAGTGTTAGGTTGTGTATAGAAACGATGTTCACCAAATTTGGTTCAATTCCAACCAGTGGAAGCGGAGATATTGCCGTCGAAAAATTTGGATTTGAATAAAATAGTATTTACGGTGGGCACCGCTATAATAAATAATTAAAGAATTGGTCACCGTAAATACTATTTTATTCAAATCCAAATTTTTCGATGGCCATAACTCCGCTTCGACTGGTTGGAATTGAACCAAATTTGGTGTGTAGGCCTAAATTAGGTAACCTAACAATTTTATCAAGTAGACAGTACGATTTGAGAAAAAAAGTCATTTTTGAACACCCCTAGTGCACACCTATCCTAATATAGCCTACCACTACGACAAAACAGTCTGGACTGCACGCAGTAGGATTCGACACCCACGACCTTTTCTTATTGAAGCATTGATAGTCCTTTGTCGTTTGGCCCAAGCAGCCACCTCCCGGCAAAGTCTATAAGATACTCATACTCACTCGACTTTCTTCTGCGGCTTCCCGTACCGATTCTTCTTGCAGTACGTCTGTCCCGCGTAAAGCCCGATCAACGCTTTGGATTCGTTGGTCTGCGACAGTTTCCCGAAGCTCTCCGCTTCCATCTTGAGACCGGCCTCCCGTCCTTTCTCCCAACCTTCGCGGATTACCTGTGTTTCGTCGCAAAATTTTATAAGATTTATGGCGAACGGTTTTAACGGGAAGTACGGAACTGGTTTGTCACACAACTAGTGCTGATCATGATCACTAACAAAGTAATTCCACTTCTTCATTGAGTAGTCCAGCAATTTCCCCTCTTGCACTATTTACTTAAGTGGTTATGTTTTAGGCTACTACCACTTCTGCTTGGAACAGTTTTTAGGTAAAATTACTCATGTTTCATATCTTTGATTGAGTGAAATTGTCATAAGAACTGCATGAAGTAGTTTAAACGTGTCTTGGAAATTGCTACATCTACTTGAGTAGAAATTTACGGCATTACTTCTACTTGAATAGCAGCGCCAACTACCATGAACACTAGGGATGTTCAAAAATGACTTTTTCTCCCAAATCATACTGGGACGGGCTACCTGATAAAATGGTTAGGTTACCTAATTTAAGCCTACACACCAAATTTGGTTCAGTTCCAGCCAGTAGCCGCATTGCTACAGCTGAATAAAGTTTATATTTTTTATATAAAAATAAGTTGAAAAAAAAATTGGAAAATTTTCTGTTCACCCCATGAACGTCTTAGGTTGTCTATAGAAACAATGTTCACCAAATTTGGCTGAATTCCAACCAGTGGAAGCGAAGTTAATATTGCCATCAAGAAATTTGGAATTGAATAAAATAGTATTAAAGAATTATAAGAATAGGCCACTGTAAATACTATTTTATTGATTTAATCCAAATTTTTCGACGGCAATAACTCGGTTTCCACTGGTTGGAATTGAACCAACTATAGTGTTTAGGCTTAAATTAGGTAACCTATACCTAACAATTTAATCAAGTAGCCAGTACGAAAATTAAAACAACGGAAATTACGAAGTCCATCAGCTTGCTAATTCAAAAAGGATCAAAACAAAATAGAAACAAGCACCCTAGCCGGTTGCATGTAATGTTCGGTCAGGTGATGAGACCCAGCCTTCCACGGAAGTAAAAACTCGCGTGCTTGAGCAAATTGAGCATTGGCCGCTGCGAATTCTCATCATTTCGCCACATCTGTAATCCGCGAGAAACGCACTCACGTCGGCAATGAGCAGAGGAGCGGGGAACAGCCCTTTGGTCTGCGCCTTCACTTTTCCCTTCACCATGGTCTCGAAGAAATAATTGCGGAACGACGGGAATCCCAACAGGTAGCGAATTGCTCCTGAAACAAACATCGAAGCACGTTACGTAAAACGTAGCGATACACGGACAATAATTTACTTACTTTCTTGGAATGGGTATTTTCGTTCGGGGATCTTCACACTACCGGTAGACAGGCCCCGGGCGACATCGACGGCTACTTGTTCCAGATACTGCATTGTGGCCGTCTCTGGGTCTTGAAGGCCGGGACCTGAAACAGAGCAAATAACTTTCGAAACACAGGCTATCTAGGGTAGAATGAATAGTGCGTAACATCACTCAAGCAGAGGATCACTCCGTAAAAAACTCCGTAAATTTTTGTCACGTTCGCAATAAATATTATCACACGCCGCTGCAAGTCCAGTGGTCTAACGGTTACCAATGAATTCTGCATTAGAAATGTTGAAACAAATAATACTATGAAAGTAATGCTGCAATATTGTGTTAATAAAGTCGAAAATGAATGCTTCACCGAATATGAGCATGAATTACGATATGCAGAACTTGAACTCGACATGTTGAATTCAGCATTGGCGAATTTGGTAATAAAAATGTAATGATGGTTATTTATTATGAAAGCGATGCATCAATATTGGATAAATAAATTAAAAAACGAACGTTTCACTGAATGTAAGTGTGAATTCTGATATACGTTTCTTGCTATACGTGTATTAATGTATTTGGGTTAGGGGTTGGTGCAACCTATAATGCAATGCATTGAATGCAACATACATTCCCAATTCATCAATCTCTCTCTTATGTAACGAAATCCGGATATTGCAATTGTGGGCCACAGGCTCCCCAACAACCATCACTCTCACCACACACATCGGCACTTGAAACTTTTTTCCAGCCACTTTCAGCAAGCAAATTCGCAGCCTACTTGATACGGAATAGAAGCATACTATAAAGTCATGTAACCGATAATATCATGAAACTGGAGATGACGCATTTAAATCCTAAATATCAATAAAATATCCTAGGAGGTCAAAACGTCTTTAAAATAGCCATACTATAACCGCTGCAATGACGCACAACATCCCGCATCTTAAAAATCAAAGACTCGTACCTAACGGCTCCACGAGATGATCGACGAGATTCATTCTCTTCGCCTTACGAGCCGGAATGTTCTTTCCTGTCAAAGCCATGTCGAGAGCGCCTTGGATTCCGACAAGTTTGGGGAGCCTCTGGGTACCGCCGGCCCCTGCAAAAATCAACTTGAAATCGGACACGAAATCAGACGTGGTCAGCAACAAAGAACTTCTACATTTCAGAGTACTCAAGTAGGTTTTCCCTGTCACTACTTTCTCAAGTGGTTTTAATTACTGGCTATTTCCCCTTCTACTTTACAGATTTTTAGTTAGCGATACATAAGCGTAATGGTTGAGCTGAGCGTCCAGCTTCTTGATCGATAGGTCGTGGGGTAAATCCTTATCCGGGTCGGACCAATGGCCTGATCAGTAAAACTGATACGTGTGACTTCCCCGCGAGGCGCTCAGCATTTACGGGGTAGCATGGAAGGGTGGTGCACGACTTTGAGAGACCAACAAGGCTATATCTGCACCTTGTTCAGCGGCATATGCACGTCATGCATTTATGGTATGCATATGCACAGATCCCAAACACATTCTAGAAAACTGTACATGTTAACAGTGTCGTTAATTATTTTCAGTTAGTGGCAAAGATGCATCTTTTAACTTCGGACATTACCCTCCCCGATTATCATCAAAATTCGATCCCTCGTAAAACCACTCACTCACTAACCCTCCTCTGATTAACTAGTGAAGTACCCAGCACCGCTGCCAAATCCACTTTTTAGAATTCGAGAGCTTCTTGGAGGTACAGAACTACAACAATTGAATAGTATATTCATTATTCATAATGCAATGAGCCCGAATATTTTCGGCTGACACTCGTCAGGGGTAATCGTCAGCAACTAGTAGAGAATTGGAAAGAACATTGTCTATCAACAATCGTGTCACAAAATATGACGTCGTAGGCATGAAATTTCGAATAAGACAGAATTCCTCGAGTATTTTTGATACCTTTCAAATGCTACTTCAATCGAACTAGTTTTGACATATCTTGGAAATTGGTATTCTACTTGTAACCGAGCAGAAATTTATAGATTACTTCTACTCGAGTACATTAACCTCCTCTGGCATTAATCCTTTTGCGATCTACACACCTGGCAGCAGGCCGAGCATCACTTCCGGCACGCCAAGGTTTGTCCTTTTATCGGTGGTCGCGATACGGTAATGGCAAGCCAGAGTCAGCTCCAGTCCGCCGCCGAGCGCCATTCCGTGAATTGCCGCGACGAAAAGCTTGTGGCTGTTTTCGATGTCGTTGAACATTTTCTGTCCGTCGGCCGCCAGTTTCGTCGTGTCTTCCTCGGTACCGGCTCTTTGGATCATGCTAAAAACCGGGTAATTTGTGTTTATTCCGAGACAAGCAGATTTACTATTTTCAAATTCTGTTCTAGATTCAATTCTTAATCCGATATTGACTGAAATTTGTTAAAAAGTTGCACAAAAAGTATCATCAGAAATTTGTGTACGACTTTTAAAATGATCGTAAATCTGGATTTTTTATTTTTAAATCTGGATCAAAATCCATGCTCATCTCTGCCAAGGGGGTCAGGTATAGAATTTATCCAAAATTTTGTATTGTTGGCCAACTTCAATTTCACAGTTTTGTTAAGTCAGATCGATTGTAATTACCCAGATTTAAAATAGAGTATAGTACAGAAGTGGAGCAAATAGGTTTATTTGGGACTATCCTTATTTTCAAGGGCAAAATCGTCACCACTGTCAAGCATCATAGCCTCACCTTCCGTGCCGTAGAGTGTCGATTTGACATACCGCTAATTCATAGTCATGAATGCTCAATGTTCTACTGGACAGGTGACTGATAAATTACTGAGATGACTTGTCACAAAGTACGTTTTACAAACACTTTCCATTTGATACAGCACAGTAAAATAATGTGCTTTTACACATCAATGCTTCACAGACTGCCTACTTTGCAAAAAATATTTTCAGCTGTCTTTGTAGAAGTAGTAGCTAGGTCCATAAAAGTAATGCAATCAAGAAGTACAAAACATATCTTGATGAAGAAGCCTTATACCCAGGGTTGCCATCTACATGGAACCAAAAATAAGGACAGCCGAAAAATTAGATTAGCATTAAAAAGCGATTTCGTACATACTTTTTATTTATACAAGCCGTGACATATCACGTTCCATACATTTTGCCAGAAACATTCTGCTCCAGCAACTCCTCGTTATTAAAAAGTGCTTCATGGATCTCACGACAGCTCTGGTCTAGGTTTACCTTTACTTGTAACTGGGATTTGACTGTCATTTCACTAAGTCTGTTCCTATACTTGGTCCACTTCGCCGAAACAAGAGAGAACACTAATAACTTTAACACAAAACTATATGGAAAGAGTGACTTCTTGTAACTTTAATTGTTACGGCACTCTTTGCTACATTATCTTTATTTTGAATCTGGATTACGCATGCGAGGTACGTAGGTTGCGTAATTACGGCATATTATTGAACAAGCTTCAAAGTAAACGAATTTGCGGTTCAGTTTTTACAGCCTGTGGTTTTAATCCACGCATCAACATTCAAAAGTAGGTTTTATGTTTTGAATTCGATGCAACTTTCGCGGGCCGCACTTTGCCCAGGTCCGGTCTTATCAGTATCTCGTCTCTTGCGTAAAGCACTAATTGGTTATGATTGCAGCATCGTATAGAGTAGCTCGCCTCGCGACAACTGTTTTCTGATTATATCGACGACGTCTCTGACGAGGTCGCGTGGATTCGCCTAATTTCTAGTTACAAATTACTGGGGCGTTTGAGCATTTTGAACGAGGTGGCCGTCACCTCGTAAATATAGCGACTAGGTGCCGCACGTAACCTCGCAAGTTGGCGCCTATGCTGCTGCTTACTGCTAAAATGACGTCCGCTGCGATAGCTTGATAGGCTATAGCTGAAACTGCTGCACCACTCAATGCCCTAGCTATCTCAGCAATTAGAAGTCACAGCCTGTGGGCCTACGCCACGCGAGTTCCGTTCATTTATGATGTCATAAACTCTCGACTCAAAAGCATAATTTTAGAATATTATGCAACACAGATGCCAGAAGGAAACGATCGAAGTTCTGTAGTTGTTGAAAATAAGACAAGGACGCAAGTCGAAAACAAGGACATTTCTTAGAAATAAGGACAATTGAGTTTTTTAAGACCTGGCCCTTCAAAGTAAGGACAAATCTTAGAAATAAGGACGGTATGGCAGCCCTGCTTATACCCCTACTAGAGATTTTTGGAAAATGGGCCTACTGCAAATAATACCGACTGTTCCACACTTCCAGTTACTCACTCAATATCGGCGCCAGCAACAAATGAGCCCGGTTTCCCAGATATCAAAACGGCACTTGAGACGTCATTGTTCAATTGAATCTTGTTGAACGCATCCTTGAATTCATCGAACACTCCCTCGCTGAGAGTATTCAACTGAACAAAATAATGTACAAATTATGTTCAGAATTAAAATCCCTGTCCGTTTTCTCTTATAGGCTATATTGCAAGCAATACGGTGTGGGGACGGATTGGCCGATGTGACAATTTCGCCAAATTTCGTAAAAATAACACTGGTATATAACATAAATAAGCCATTCCAGCATTGATGCATCCAATTGGTGGTGGCTGATTTATGCTACAGCAAATAAATATGAACACTGCACACTGAACTGTGATTACCGAACCCAACCAATCATTTCAGATGTAGTTGGAAGACAAAAATATTGCGAGTGCATACCTTGACACCCTCGGAATTCAATCTGACAACTGCAACGTCATTTTGAATATCCATTGTGATGTGTTTGCCTGTGAATTAAAAAATATACCGGTTACTTGGTACTCGACAGTCGACGTAATAATTATACGGTGCTGAACATTGATAGAGAAAAGCTGTTACAGCATGCAATTCATGGTTGACGAATAAAAGAATTCTCTCTCTCTCTACAAAGAGGTTTATACCACAACGTACTTGGTACTTACCATTGTTTCTGGAGCTTACTGAGAGTGACCTCGAATATCCTGGAAAACAGTAACGTAAATTAGGGAGTACTGTATTTTATATCAACACCATGTACAATAATTAGGCTATTATATTAAAAATTACAGTATCATCATTACTGTAAACATATACCTGATTTTAGAATGCTCGAACCCCGCAGAATATGACCGCTGCGGCTTGATGAAAGTATCCGAATCACCGACGACATTATGCTGTTTTAACCTAACTATTCCGACAAAAACCTCCTGCAATAACAAAATCAATAATCCTTCCGTGACAAAAACTGCAATTTTAGAATGTTAGTAACTAGTAACCCACGAAAATGCCAGTCAGAGGTCAGTCTTGTTCTGCAACAAGTCATGCGTAACTATTTCGCCGATAAAATTTGTGTCCGACGTTCTGTCGACCCACCGCCTGCTCTTGTGCACAAAAATTCAAAGCATGCATGTGAAAATGTATGATTGACAGAACAAATGTTCAAAAAATACTAAAACCTTGGAAATTCGTGATGACCCAATCCTGCTTTAGAGGTCAAAGTCCAGGATCTTGCTGTGTCACTGGATTGTGAAAACTAAACGGAAAGATGTCTTGCCAGATGTGAATGTGTATGAAATATACGATTATTTTAAATTGACTGTAATTTGGGTCAGTCGCAGTGAAAACTGAATAGAAAGATTATAGGTACCCCGTTGATTAAATAAAAATATAATACGATCTAGATATTTGAGCTTTTAGCACTTGTTGGAAATTTAATTTGTTAGCTGAATAAGCAGTACAAGCTTGTGCCCATATTAATTCTGGCAAGAGAGTATTGCAATTTTGTGGTAGGTGGAATATGCCGAGGGTAAAGTATGTAAACCTGTCGTGCATGTATTTTAGTGACTGTGAATTGTGAAACTGACAGGATTTCGATTCGCATAGCGTTTCTATTTATGACTTAATTATCCAGTCAAGTTGATTGCACATCACGTATATCGTCATGTGCTTCCTACAGGTTACAGCATTGAATGGAGCTTGGCAATTCCTGTGAAGTGAAACCGTTACCGCGTTACCAAACAATTGCGAACACGTTTGTCTTCGTTATATTATACCGGTAATCCAGTTATTGTGATAGAATATACAATTTATAACCGACGACATTACGGCAGAGCGTCCATCTTAGAGTAGTCTAATTATGGGTTCCAGTTCATTGTTCAACTGTTTGAGCCCGTGACCGAGTCATCAGGCCGTGAGATCAAAGACTTTGAGATCGACGATCGTAACATTTTACAGTAATGTAAGTTATTTTCATTCAGTTTTCCATGACGTTAATAGTTGAATATACTGCTAATTAATATAGGAATTCATATGGCTGGTCAAGCAAAAGGATATACAATTTTAGGGATTTTTCCGTATCAAGACCGTATAGCCGTAGAAATTCTAGTGTACCCCACCATCACAAATGCACTCGTGCAAATGCACAAATTGATTTTGGCTTGAATTTGTGGTCA
The DNA here is from genome assembly GCF_051294905.1 of Botryllus schlosseri. Classification (NCBI taxonomy): domain Eukaryota; kingdom Metazoa; phylum Chordata; class Ascidiacea; order Stolidobranchia; family Styelidae; genus Botryllus; species Botryllus schlosseri. The sequence goes on along the minus strand of NC_137245.1, from coordinate 15,240,435 downwards.
ACACAATTGCTGAGTTATTGTCACTAGTCTAAGCTGTTTTGTAGTTGTGATGATGGGAGTTGGTTGTATACTTTTGTAAGCTATACATTGGAAAGGCAACTCGAGTCCTCCAAACGCGACAGATTTTACACAGTGAAACACGAGCTGTGACATAGTTATTGGCGTTTCATGACTGTAAAATCGGTTCTGCCTCGCGTGGATAGTTCTCTTCACGCAATTAATTGTGGTAAAGGTACCTGGTAGCCTACCTTTATTCCCCGATGCATCCCAAGACCCATTCCTGTTCATTTAAAACCAGTGATTTAAAATCAAATCAATGTGTATTATAAATTTATAATAGTAGGGCCTATACCAAAAGAATTGTGATAGAATGCTTATTTTTGTGTGATTCCTTTCAAACTTGTACATTCCATTGAGAATTTGTGGAATTCATGCATTCGATGCCCACTACATTACTGTAATAAAATTGAAGAAAAGAGTAGTTGAGTTTTCACAAATATATTTTAAATTCTATACTTATAGCCTATCGATCAGAATTTCCAAATTGCCGTAATCATAGCACCAATACATCTGATCAATCTGAGTTGGATTCAAGTTGAATTATTCGACTTATGTTCTCTATAGAAATATATGAATAAGCTATCGTTTTGCTTTCACATTGCTAAATTGAATGGGCATTGTTTTTTCTCAGCTAAGTAGTGGCACGCTTGTCATGGCTGACGCGTTAGTATTAATTTTGCAATTCACCAACGAAAAGTCATGCACGGCTCGAGCAGATCTAAATAACTGGCGTAGAAACCGATTGGTCAGCGATGATCTCTCCCACTATGATGTTATCAAAGTCACTGACATCTCCTCAAAGACATTCTACTTTGGACTTGACTGCACTTCGCTGAACTTCAATCAATCGAACAAGATCCAAATCAACGGATTATTTGCCTCGAAATTGGGACTGAAGAACAACGGTAATGTTTCGGTCAACCTTCTGAATGGCGTGCCTCAGTGTCTGAAAGCTTGGATCGAACCAGTCACTGTTGACGATTGGGAAATATTAGACATCCATTCTCAAAGCATCGAGCGAAGCTTACTGGATCAGATAAGGGTACTTTGGCCCGGGCAAGTATTCCCGCTGTGGGTAAAAAACGGTGTTTGTATATATCTAAGAACTGTCGCAATAGATCCTAGGTCCTACTGCGGCCTTTTGATGCCTTTGACAGAGCTCTTTGTAGAACCAAAAGTTGATCGGGAGTTGATGAAAACCTCTATGAATTATTCTGAAAGCCTTCCCCCGCCATCAAATAAGGTAGCTGCCGAGCTACCCACTGTTACCGACACGTCAGTAAGCAGAGATCTAAATAAAGCTAACACTGTTCAAAGCGTTCACCCCAGTACCAGCGAGGATCAATCGGAACCAGCTGTTTCACTGGGCCAAAGATTGTTGAAAATTTGGTTATTACGTCGGATAGTGTCGATCGTGAAATACGTATGGAATTTACTTTTTCGGAGATTGCTACCCAACATTTTAGGAAATTTTGCGTTTCTTCAAGTTACATCGTCTGATCAGTCGTGTACTCCGTCGCTTAGTCCAGAAGTGTTGTCGCGAATTGCTGATTTTCCTGCGGAATTACCGCTTGTTTTTCGAGTCGAAGACACTAAGCATACAGTGAGGTGCGATTCGATCCTCGAGAAATATCACCAAGCCGGATATGCCATGTTGAATTATTCAAACTGCGTCGAGGATGATGAAAAAAATAGTTACAAAATATTTTTGGTGAGCATATCGAAACTGCCGGCTGTAGGATCTCAAATTGAAAATAATACAGAGAAAGATGCTTCGGCAATTGATGATAATGAGACCGCTGTGGTTAGGCTTTTTGTCCAGTCGATTAGCAAATTTGCGATGTTCCTACGCAGTAATCGGGAGAACGACGCATTGAACGTCTTGGCGAAATCGTTGGAATTATCGCCTGTACTACGGATGCAGCACAAAATCGGAGTTACCTCAAAGGTACAGCTTCGGAGGGTGTTGGAATTACCAAAACCTGTCGCAAACAACGTGAAAAGTATTGTACTGCAACCGTTACATGAACTCGGTTTCGACGTGGCGGATTGCGACTTCAAAACGTCATTCGAAAACTGGATAGGCATCGTTACCGACATTCACAATCCGTTACCAATTACTCGCGGCACAATATTAGCGTTGCCGGTAAAAAGATTTTTAATCGACTCGCGGGATGGTGATGAAAATAATTCCGAAATTTATGTCCGGATCGATAAAATACTCGACCATGACGGAAACTCCCTGTCGGGTTATTATCTTCTCTCTCATGTCGACATGTCAACCATGGAGATTGTATTTGTGCCAGCCCCCATTTCCGACGCAGTTTGTCTCGATGACGTTGATCCTAAGATTCCGACGGAAAGCGTTCACGGACTGATACCTTGTCAGAAAGAGAAGTTGTCAGAATGTACCCGTCACTGTGAACTCGTATTCCGTACCAAGCCTATAACCCACAAACTCCAAAGTGAAACTTCCCACCCTGGGTTTGTCCGAGTCATCGGGCCGTCTGGTATCGGGAAGAGTTACTTTTCGCGCGTGCTGCTTAGAAGTCTTGCAGTAACTCCGGAAAATCCAGTGTACGTTCGCTGGATGTCCTGTTCAAATCTCAAAGGCAAAAAACCTGAGACTGTAAAAAAGACATTGCAAGGTATCGTGCGAGAGCTTGAATGGAGACAGCCATCGGCGTTACTGTTAGATGATTTTGATCATTTAGTGCCTGCCACTACTAGAGATGGAGAAGCATCGCAGAACGCGACTTACGCATCTCGGTTGGCTGTTATTTTCAAGGAAATCTTTTCGAGGTTATCACGAGGTTCTAGCAATCAAGCACAAAAAATCGTGGTCGTGGTAACTACCGTTTCTGAGCAATCGGTGCACCCCGCGCTGTTGCCGGCGGAAGGTTGTTACTTGTTTTCGAAAACGTGCGAGCTCACGCTGCCCGGTAAGGCACAGCGGGCGGCATACTTGAAGGCGGTTTTGTTGAAAGAGATATCTAACGATTTGAGGGTGGAGTTTGAAAAAGTCGCGGATATCACGGAAGGTTACGCGCCGAAAGATTACAGTCAGCTTGCGAAAAGGGCGGCGGTGTTTTGCGGTCAGCGGTCGGTCGCGGGTAAAACGGTGCCTTTGAAGACGTCGGATTTATTGAAAGCTACAAATGGGTTTATTCCGATTTCTCTGCAAGACGCTAAACTCCATAAAACGGTCGAGTTGAGCTGGGACGACATAGGAGGCTTGGATAACGTGAGGAAGCAACTTGTGCAGAAGTTGGTGTGGCCGATGAAGTATTCGCAGCTTTACGTAAGCGCGGGTATGCAGTTGCGTTCTGGGATTTTACTGTACGGCCCGCCGGGATGTGGGAAAACATTGATCGCTGGTATCGTGGCTAACGAGTGTAAGCTGAATTTTATATCGGTCAAGGGTCCTGAGCTTTTAAACAAGTATATCGGCGCTAGCGAGGCCGCGGTTAGGAAGTTGTTCGCTCGCGCCCAGGCGGCTGCGCCTTGCCTGCTGTTTTTGACGAGTTTGACTCCATAGCGCAGAAACGCGGTCACGACAACACGGGCGTTACCGACCGCGTCGTCAACCAGTTCTTGACCCATCTAGACGGCGTCGAACCACTATCTGGGGTTTACGTGCTGGCGGCCACCAGCCGCCCGGATTTGATTGACCCCGCGATTCTACGGCCCGGCAGGTTAGACACGCATCTGCATTTGCCGATGCCCGATTTGGGGGAACGCCAACGAATCTTGGAGTGTTTGATGCGGAAAGTGTCGCTGGCCGATGACGTCGACACGCGCGCGATCGCCGAGAAGTGCCAGCATTTTACTGGCGCTGATCTACGCGCGTTAGTGTACGACGCACAGTTAAAAGCGCACCACGGCGATTCAATGCCCGAAAGGCGTGTGGTGGCGCTGGACCATTCGACTGAAGTTCTTTCGAATGATATACGACCCGATAGTCTTGAGGCTTCGTATGACCCGGAGACTTTTGATTCCGAGAGCATTACCAAATATGAGACCGCTTTGCTAGAACCCACAAGTAATTTCGGATTTAGCCTTGAGAGCACGAGCTCTGCTACTGCGCTTGGCAAGGAACGGCTGGGTCAGACGCATGCAATGGCAAACCCGGAACCTGATATGGTGTTCACTCAGGGACCTGCTACCGCATCTGACGAGCTCGGACCATATCAGGCACATAGTATGATGAAATCTTACGACGCGTCGCTCGACTCCACCGCCAAGTCTGTGTGGAGCCCTAACTCGGCCGTACTTGAGTCAGATCTCAAGACCTGGCCCATTCAATCCAAGCATTCGTCACCCGTAGCGTTACACGCTCCCCATGCCGATTTGATATACTTTCCAACTATTGCTTCGAAGGACAGCAAAGGCACTGAGATAACGGACAAAGTCCTCGACGCCTTGGAGAATATACGAAGCGGTCCAGTGTTTTTGTACGAGTCCCGTCCGGAGAAAGCGGGGCACAGGAAGATATGGGTCGGGTCCCGTCATTTTGAGGCTGTTCTCGAGACCGCCACGCCTTCTGTGTCTGCGGCCGAGCGCGATCGATACGACGCGATTTGCAGGGAGTTTGTCGGGAAGGGGAAATTAGATAAGGGAAGGACCGGGAGCGCGCGCGGCGCGCAGAAAAAGACTACTATGGCTTGAGGATTTGAATCTTTTGCTTGCGTCGCTTGTTGAAGTTATGACATGGTGTATGTTGGTGCTGACATTTGTGCGTACTTTTGAGCTCTGGCGATGGGACTAAATCATTTCGGGGAGAAAAAACAGGTATTCGTCGTCCTGACCGGCGGGACTGTCCAGTGTTCAACAGAGCACGCCGTGGTCTTCTCGCACTGTTTTCGTGTAGAAAACACATTTCAAACCGTGAATCGGTAGAGCTGGGTACAGCGTTTGGGTATTTGAATCTAGTATTAATTCTAATGAGTCGAGTGTTCTATACAAATCGAATTGCGAGAGGTGATTTTTTTCGAATGCTAAAATTACAGTGTCGATACTATTTCCCACTGTGGAAGGCGAATCACATGAAATGTGTAGTAGAAAGGCGCACCCGTTAGTACATATGCGTGAGCTCATGGTCGAAAATAATCTGGAAAGGGAGCAAGTAGTGGCATTGTACTCTTTGTGTTCACCTAGAAGGTACATATTTCAAAATTCCACATCGTCCATACTGCGTTTACTGCTCAAGTATTCATTTCAAAATCCTGGAAAGGCAAATACCTAATTGTTCTGTCAAGAAACGGCGGTAGTAATACACAGCTCAACAGTGATCAGTTGAACTTCCGAAATCTTATATTAATATGTTCGTAACGTTCAGTTCAGTGTGCCCGTACATTTCGTCAGCTGCCGTTTTCCTTATCCATCTCGCTTCCCAGATTTGACACAGGTCATCGTATAATCGCTTACCGTGGACTCGCTCTTTTTTTGCAATAACTTATTTAAATATGTCTGCAGTCCGTCTGTTTGTTACGTGCCAATGTCTGAGGTCCTTGTAATATGATGTCTTAGTTGGCATAAGTGTTGAGCATGTAAAAAAAAGTTTTCTTCAAAAACACTGTGGCCAGTTTGCTGTTTACTGCAGAACTCCTTAGTCTCTGTTTTGATCACACTGACAAAAGATGGGTCACCAACAAGACCATTGAGCATCGAATAGAAAGAAATCTGTTGGGTAACAGGGAAAGTCATTGGCCAATGTTGCTCCACTAGTATCCCAATGTTCAAAATCCAAGATTTTCAAGCAGTGCATGAATGCCTTTTTCAATGTCCTAACCTATGAATTAACAAAAAGTTGTTTCAATCTATCACGACAGCGTATCAATGTCATGATTAGGAAATGATTACGCATGTGTCGTATCAATCAACTCGACTTTGACAGTAACTTTACACTGATTTATCAGTCGTTGCTATTACTACATTTTGTTGAGTGTTTGTTCGTTCATACCGGATCTGATGTTGTAATCAATGCTGAAATGTAAAATAATTCCTACAATTAAAATCAGTTATCATCACTTGGGATAAGCTCATTCGTAAGTACAATTCGCGCCTATTAGTGTTGCTACATCTAGATAAAGCTGTTGCTATTTTCCCAAATGTAAACACGCGACTTTACTGATACGTGCTCCACTGTCTCTTTGCAGTACTACATATTCATTCGCAATCATTTCTTTTTCTTGATCATAATCGCTTGAATCAATTTTGTTACCGATGCCCGTGCAATGCACTGTGATGACCTCTTTAATTTTTGCCGACACATCATAAATTGAGCAATTCTCTCGATTGATTTTATTCTTTGCCGCAGCTTTTTTTATATAGTAGCTGTATTGTAGTATCTGACGGGAAACATGGCTGGCATTGGTCGCGCACTCTCCAACAATTTACACAAGGTCCCTCTTTATCAAGGTATGATGAGATTGTGATCTATGTGTTCTCTTTTGTATTTTTTAGAGTATTTGGTTGTATTAAGGTCCTAGTCATAAACAAACATGGTAGGCCTATGTCTACCTATATTTACTAAGCATATCACAGGATGACTAGGATCTGTAGAGAGAGATAGCATGGTTATCTAATGCATGGTATTGGTATAGGTGTGTTGTTTTGTGACAACACGACAACGGTGAAAAAACAATAGGAACAATATGCGAATGCATTCAGAATAAGGGATAAGCAGAGTACTCTCTCAGAGAGAAGAGTTTTTAAAATGGGGTAGAGGGTTCTCGTATTCTACCCCTGTCCACCCCATTGGTTTTTCGATACGGCATCACGACTGGCAAAAGGTGGGAAACCACCACTAGAAAGTGAAGACGTTAAATTATGCAAAAAATATAACGTGACATTTCAATTGAGACGAAAAATACTGAGATATGTTATATTTCAGTGTCTTCACGTTGCCTAAGCGTGACAAGCCAGCTAGATGCGGCTGCAAAGACTAAGAAGACGTTACCACGGAAGGAAGTTCCCAATATCGTGCTCGTCGAAGGGGTGAGGACCCCTTTCTTGATGTCGGGAACCGAGTAAGTCCGCTCTACTGTGATGTTTATTGCAATTTTTCCTATTTGAATTGCAAGTTATTGCAATTTTACTCTTTGAACAGGTATCAAAACTTGATGCCTCACGATCTGGCACGGGAAGCGTTAAAAGGCTTGTTGAAACGAACGGGGATGTCTACATCGGAAGTGGACTATATTATATTCGGAACTGTGATCCAGGTAAAGAGATACGTTCGCAATGTTTTTAGCCGGGGATTTGTTCTTGCAGTGGCAGTTATCTGGAAGGGCAAGCCGAGTGATTGAAATTTATTAATTCGAATTCAAAATTAACCGTTTGATATGTGACGGGGCATCACTGATTCGACAATTATGTTTGACGCAGCACTGTTGATTGCAAATAGGTTTCCATTTTGCTGCAGCAAAGCACTCGAATATATATTTCACAGGCACTGGTGCTGAATCTCATGTCATATATTGGGATGGGCACATTTGGGTACGGGCACATACAAGTGTAGTATTGATTGCAATAATATGAGTAGAGTACTAAGATTATTTTTTTTTTGTGTACGTGAAATTATACACCCCTTTTAACAAAGAGCTGTTTTATCGGCTGGAATTAACGTATCGCAACAATCATTTCATCCCGCCATTGCAGCCTCAAAACTTGAATTGGCTTTATCGCGGCATCTAAGCATAGAGACTATGCCTGCTTACGGAGATGAGACATTTTTGAGTTGCGATCGACTTGGTGCATTATGTCATAGTGTATACCTTGGTTATAGTTACGGTATCAAGTATGAAAACATTTATGGGCATTTACTGTCCATATTTTCTTTGCGGTCATATGTAAGGTACGAATTTAAACTCTGCAATTTGTTCTTACTGTGCACTGTATCATTATTAGTGGTTCTCGAGCACCCGACTCTAAGATTAATTGTTGACTCTGAACTAATCTGTCAGGTAGGCCTACTAAATTTTGCCAAGCGTTATAAGATGAGTGACCGAAAATCAGTATTTCCCATGCAACATCCAGAGCAATCCCTAAGCCTTGATGGTTTGCAGCCAACTCCATTCTAAACGCAATTCATTCCGTGCTTTACAGGAAGCAAAAACTCCAAATATTGCCAGGGAAGCGGCCCTGGGTGCGGGCTTCTCGGAACGTATCCCGTCCCATACCGTTTCGCAAGCCTGCATTTCGTCCAACCAGTCCATCTCCACAGGTGCGGTATACCGTCGTACATTTGAAAACTTGCAAGTGATGAAATTTGTGTTGTCCCAGCTGCCAGCCTGATTATGAGCGGGCAGTGTCAAGCCGTTATTGCCGGCGGCGTGGATTTCATGTCGGATGTCCCGATCAGATTCAACCGGACCATGAGGAAACTCATGCTGGATTTGAACAAGGTTCGTGTCGATGTGGACCAGGGGCGTCAAGCGCAACTTGCGTCGTTGGCCGTATTCAAACCTTCATATTGCTTGCGGGCTGAACTATTCGCACAGTCATACAGTCGGCAACACCTATGAACGCACTTGCTGTTTGCTCTCTTGATGGAATATTTAATGAAAGTATTTCTTACAAAAAATCTCAAATTTATTAGAAATGTGCTGGATAATACAAACTTGTAATCTACTCTGAATTGTTTCACGGGCCGGATGAAATTGTCTGGTGGGCCGAATGTTTGACGCCTCCGACGCAGACCAACGGTTCCCAAACTTTTTTGGTTCGTCACCCCTTTATGAAAGAGATGTAATATTCTTTTTCGCCTGCACCATCGAGATGCTTTGATGACAGAGTTGCGATACGGCTGTGAGGTCACCTTGGTCCACCTCTACACCAGATTTGTATCAGCTTTGGCTCATCCTAAAATACAGATTACACAAATGAGACAAAATGTTTTCGCTGTGATTTATCATTACCGTCCTCTGCCCGCCAACGTATGTTGTCATATAAATTTTATCTCTTACATGATGTTTCATCGCTGACGAGCTCACTAACTCACTCAAATTCAATCTGTTTTCTCTGTCCAGGCAAAGACCGCCGGAAAAAGACTGGGTCTCGCCAGCAAAGTTCTGATGAGTCCCGCCCGGTATTTAGCGCCTGAGGTATTACTACCGAAAGTTTGTCGCCCGAAGTCGTGGTCTGACACTGTCTATTCTTGCCTTAGCTTCCCGCCATTGCTGAATTTTCGACAAACGAGGTCATGGGCCATTCCGCGGACCGACTGGCAGCTGCTTTCGGGATTTCCAGGCAGGCGCAAGACGAGTACGCGTACAGGTCGCATTCGCTCGCGAAAAAGGCGACTGAAGAGGGGAAATTGCAGGATGTGCTGGAAGTTAAAGTGCCAGGTGAACAATGATGGTTATGAGCAGAGGTGGTCAGTAACGAAGTACTTCTACTTTTTGAAGTACTTGAAGTAGATTTTTCCGACTCACACTACTTTTTAAGTACCGTAGTTATGATTTTAGATTACTTCTACTTCTACTTGACAGTTTTCAGTTTTTTAGGCAAAAATATGCGTACAATACCTACTTACTTACTTACTTGCGAACCACCACTCCTACTTCTACTTGAGTAGAAGTTCTGGCTTTACTTCTACTTCTACTTGAGTAGCGACGGTGACTACTTTGACCACCTCTGGTTATGAGTTGATTCCGAGTTTCGGATTTGGTTTTATTCGATTGCGAATGCTTTTGTAAGATTCGTGTTTGTATTAATGTCGTGACTTGGACTCAAAACTAGAGCTGTGCAAAATTAACCCGACTGGAACGGCCGGCCTCGAGTCCAAATTTCAATGCATTTAGAAAAATGTTCATAAAATCCGAACCACGAGACTTGAACCGACACCCAATATATCGCTGTAATCGTGAAACAGCCACCTAACCAACTGAGCTACTCTCAAAGCGAGAGAGAAATAGGTGATGCCCCTATACCAAGAAGTGTTCTCAACTTTTTGAAAATAAAAGAGAATTTGCTTCTTGAATTTGCGACTACGTCATACATAGACGTGCTCGGGATAGAATCATCGCCTGACTGATTTCACAGCAATATCAGGATTCCAAAATGACCTGAGTGAGGTTCTTACGATAATACAATCGACTGTAACGACCGCTGATATACCGATGGCTACAGTTGGCTATAGCGCGATTGATGCCAGGCGTCTCGCATTCAGTGCACATACACGCGCCGCGTGTTATTGTAGTATTGACGACGCTCATTCAATGATTCAATTCACAGTGCCGGACGCCGATGTATGTAATCGCTTCGTACGAGTTACTAAGTACTAGATAGTGCTTTATCGAAACACACCTTGCTCTTGTACAACAAGTAGAAATGAATATATATTGGTTGGATTGACAGGTAGTCATATCTGCAATATAAAATGCAGTGTTTCACTGCTATTTTACTGGGCATTTGAAGAAAGATTAGGTCATACGGGGCCTACGATAACTTATCGTAGGCCCCGGGTCATATTATGCAAGCCTTTCATCCACAATGGTGATGTAGACAATCGCTTTGAGACAAGGGCTGTCTATTGAACCAATAGGCATCCTGATAACCCAGCTATCACGACATGCGCATCGCAGCAATCAGTTTCGAAGTGCACAACTCGACCGCCGACTCTACATACCTATTTATTCGCTAATTTGACAATGGACATTGAACATTCAACCATATTTAGGTTTTGTTCTCTACCATGGGCCAGATCTGAAACATTTTCACCAGAAGTGAAGCCATTTACGGACATAAATTTTCTGTCATATCGATTGCGCTTTGGAGATCTTGTAGCTCGCTGAACTGAATACCATCATGTTGGTAATGCTGTATTAGTATGAAAAGCAGCAATCGATATGCGTAATCTGCAACAGCGAATCTTCGCTAATCACAACAGCAAATATATTACCGCGTGTTATTGTTTGGGTGATAACATAGTATCGCGGACGTTGAAATGATTCATTTCACAACGCCGGTATATGTAATCGCTCGTCCATCCTTTGTACGAGTTCGTGCCATGTGTTGAAACTAACATTGCTGTTGTACAACACGCACATCGCAGCAATCAGTTTCGAAGTGCGTTCGTGACCGCAGACTCTACATACCTCGATCCGCTAAATTGAAAATCGACATTCAACCATATTTTTGTAAAGTAATTTATTGCGTGGCGCAATATATGCCATTGGCTTTGCTGGTCGTCAAATTTTCATGAATGACCTGCGCGTTGTGGACGGAAAACTCGAGCAGACACGAAAATACCTTTCAATACCAGAATCGCGACCGGAGCTTTGATGTGCCGGTGCATTTCGTTTTATTCGCTAGGCTACTACGGGAAAGACGTGAAACATTTTCACCAGAAGTGCAGCCATTTACGGACATAAATTTCCTGTCATATCAATAGCGGAGATCTTGTAGCTCGCTGAACAACATCATGGCAGTATTGGTGTATTAGTATGAAAAGCAAAAATATTCAATATGCGTAATCTTCAACAGCAACAGAAAATACATTGCTAAAACCCGCGCATGTTATTTCGTAAAATATTTTTACTTCCAGTTCAAATAATCTTCTGTGCGACTAATTATTGATTATAAGTATTCCAATAGATGGGCAATGGGCATAACCAACGCATGTTAGGAGAAAAGATCTGCAGATGAATTTGATGTCTCGGCGATGCGCTGATTTAGGTCACGGGCGCTGGTTTATCTCACGCGCGCACATTCACGCGAACGCCGTGGCGAATTGTATTTTGCGCAAAACGTTTTTATGTATTCAATCTGCATTTTGAACAGGCTATTCGATAGTATACGATGATATTTATGGCTCGACGTATGCGTATTGATAATAGCTATCCATCTGTAATAGTTGTAATTGTCTACGACCAGAACAACCCAGGAAATTTTGGATTAAGTAAAGCGTGTTCGTGAAAATACGCTCAGTTATCATTAATGAGTGTGCCGTTTCGATCGGGTTAACAGAAATCCCTGCCCAGTGCTACTTATTACGCGTTCAAATGAAAGTTACTTTATAGGATTAATTAATATCGATTTTATCTGGTTTTTGTCGATCGAATGCGGATAGCACTGCGTATCCCGCTTTGTCTCAATTGCTGTATCTTCGGTTTACAGGCGTCGCCAATCCAGTGAAAGTGGACAACGGTATCCGGCCCACCCCGCTCGAAAAAATGGCTAAATTGAAAGCCGCCTTCGTCAAGCCGCACGGAACGATCACAGCGGCCAATTCGTCGTTTTTAGTAAGTCTATTTCGATTGTTACGTTGACTGTGAAATAACTTTGCAATAAGTATCACACATATTGAATATCTTTTCCTTTTTGACAGTGGCTCCCAGACTTTTGCAGCTTGTGGCACACTAGAAATGTTATAAAACACTCGTGTCACATTTACAACCTTACAAATTATTATTTTCATGTGTTAATGCGAGCATATACAACTGAAACGAGGAAATGTGACCGCGTTTCTTTTTCAATTCCGAACATTCTCTTTCGTTTACAGCTTTTAGTTTCAGTTGCAACTGAAAAGCCATGTTCACATAGCCATGAATACGTAACTGTGCCCTGCAATCCAAATTAATGTTCCACAGAAGATGAGCTGAATTGTGATATACAGCACTTGGTGTTTTGGGTAGCTCAGGCTTATGAGTTATATTAGGGATAGTGTTAGGGTAGGTTAGGGTTAGGATTAGATGCCATCAAGTTGTGAATTCGCTGGTAGCTCTGGAAATAGCTGATTGCGTTGGAGTTATTACTTTTCTATAGTTGTTTACCATTGCTGTTTTAAATTCGCAGTCTGACGGAGCCAGTGCGGTGCTCATTATGGAGGAAAACAAGGCAAAAGAGATGGGGTACAAGCCCAAGGCTTACCTCAGGTATGGAATACGCCTACCCTCATTGTCATAAACAGAGCATGACGTTAACAATGCGAATATCTTCACAGAGATTTCACATACGTATCGCAAGATCCAAAGGATCAGCTGCTGTTGGGCCCAGCCTACGCCACGCCGAAAGTCTTGGAAAAGGCTGGCTTGAAAATGTCGGACGTTGACGTTTTCGAATATCACGAAGCTTTCGCGGTAGGTTTTTTCCTGCGATTCCTCTGTGCCCGCGGGCCCGTTGAATTTTTCGCGTTACTCTTCGCAGGGTCAGATTCTGGCTAACCTGGCCGCCATGGAGTCCGAGTATTTCGCCAAGAATTACATGGACAGGACAACAAAGGTGGGTGGAAATTTTCGTCCCGATAACGAAGTACTGGTACTTTTTGGGGCTACTTGAGTAAACTCTGTCTACTTGAGTGAATCTGGTCTTAGATTTCTTTTGCTTCTTTTTTGGTTTTTGAAGCAAAATGGATTAGTCACTTGGGAAAAATAGATTGATTTACTTCTTGAGATTACTCGAGAATTTTTCAAACCTTCGTGTTTTATTTCTATTTGAAATAGTTTTTTCATGGCTTGTAACTCACTGCCTGTCCTTGACTTCAGCATCAGATCACTCGGGCACTTGATTTTACCGAGCCTGAGTAATGATATGTGCCACACTTGATTTTTCGTGGCCCAAGTCTGTACGTTAACATGCAGGTCGGCGCCCCATCGATGGAAAAATTCAACCTGTGGGGAGGATCGCTGTCGATCGGACACCCGTTTGGCGCGACCGGATGCAGACTCCTGACCACGGCCGCGAACAGGTTAAAGGCCGAGGACGGGCAGTTCGCGCTTTTGGCGGCCTGCGCGGCGGGCGGGCTTGTGAGTATCGGGCGGCTGAGAGTGGTTCTCGTTGTTTTAGCTTTTTATTGCTCTGGTACGGTAGCCGGGTGGATTTACTATTTTAAAATCCAAATCCGGAATTCACTCCATGTCCTAGTCTGAAATAGGCCTCGGTGGGCACAATGATTCTGGTACTCGAATCTGAATAGAATGGTAATTTTAAATATTCAAGTCTAGTAGTCAGAGACGATTTTTTAAAAATTTTACGATCCTTGCCACTAAGAGAAAAATCCATACCAAAGGGAATAACATTTTCGATACTATTTTCCATTGTGTAAGCCATGGAACCTCTATTGGTCACAATATACCGTACGAACAGGAAGTGCAAATCTACGTATGTTATGAACCACGCACAGCATCGTCACTATCTGCACTGAAATAAATATCTTTGCTGTGATGCGGTGTTAGTATTATATTTCTGTGTGATCGCATAAAAGGTACATATTCGAACTTGCCACGTCATTCATGTTGTCATGGCGTACAGAGGTTGTGGAAAATTTGAAGTTTAATGTAAAGTCCGGCTCCGGAAAAAATCCAAATTCCACCGTAATCGGGTCAAAATACTGAATTCAATTTTTTTCTAAAGTCCAAACCCAATACCGCAATATCAAAGCTGGAAATTGTAGAACGCCTCTCGGCTACAGTACAAAAAAGTATTAGCATGCTGCATTTTGGCGTTCAGGCTATAGTTAGGGTAAGGGTTCAGTTTTGGGTTTGGTTCAGGGTTTGGGATTCAGTAAGGGTTTATTTTGGGGGTTATGGGTGCGATTAAGGTTTGACTTTTGGTTACAAAGCTAGATGCTAAGTGTTCTCACATACTCAACGGTCAGGCACCCCTTGCCAGACCTACGTGTGTACCGTCTGTATTCGGGGCTTGTGCCGAACCGTATGTGGGAAATAATATGTACTGTACAGTACATTAGGGCTCTTCAAAACTGACTTTTTTTCTTGAATCGTACTGGCTACTTAATAAAATTGTTAGGTTACCTAATTTAAGCCTACACACAAAATTTGGTTCAATTCCAGCCAGTAACCGCTTTGCTACAGAAGAAAGTTTCTATTTATTATATAAAAATAAATACCGGTAAGCAGTAATAAAAAATTTGAAAATTTTCTGTTCACCCCATGAAAGTGTTAGGCTATCTATAGAAACGATGCTCACCAAATTTGGTGCAATTCCAACCAGTTGAAACGGAGTTATTGCCGTCGAAAAATTTTGATTTGAGTAAAATAGTATTTACGGTGAGCACAACTATAATAAATAAACAAATAATCGGTCACCGTAAATACTATTTTATTCAAATTGAAATTTTTCGACGGCACCGATTATTTGTTTATTTATTATAGTTGTGCTCACCGTAAATACTATTTTATTCAAATCAAAATTTTTCGACGGCAATAACTCCGCTTCCACTGGCTGGAATTGAACCAAATTTTGTGTGTAGGCTTAAATTAGGTAGCCTAACAAGTTAATCAAGTAGCCAGTACGATTTGAGAAAAAAAAGTCATTTTTGAAGAGCCCTACTTGAACATGGACATCGCAGATTCAATGGGGTTTAAGTAACGTTCATCACTTTGTACTGTTCTAAGCGAAGGCTGCGGCAGCAAAGAGCATTTTACGCCGGAGGATGTACTTATCATTTCATCCTATCACTGTAAATAGAGTTATATTGGTTCGGACTATGACGCACCTGTCTGAAATTTAATCTTCCCTATTCTTTCAGGGCCACGCCATGGTGGTGGAGAGGCATCCCGACTACTGAACGATTGCGTGCGCTGGTTTCATCTTTTTTTACTTGTAAAATGTCTTTAAACCTAGAATAATTCCGTGGGTATACAATAAAACGAAAGTAAAAGAGCCAGAATCTCGTGTATGGTGTCTACGTTATTTGAGCGATTGCAGCGCCTTGACAAGCGCAAGTCGCGGCAGCGCTATCTATGTGGTTGTCGACTTGAATGTTTATGTGTTTTAGTGTCAGTCAGTCAGTCTTTTATTGAACTTGCTATCGTTTCAAAAACACGATATTGCTGTATGATGAAGAGATGGGATTGTTGAAACAACTTGGAGTAGTCTTATTAGAGCCTGGCCGACTATCGGGTTCGTCGATAATATCGAGTCATCATCACACTTTGAAAGAAATCTCGGTATCATTCGAAGTAAAAAATGTGCTCATTTTTGTGACGTCGCAGTATGTTAGTGTAAGGGAGTCGAATAACTATATCTGCGACTGTTGGATAGGGAATTACTATTTCAGTTACAGGTGTCCAGATGCAGGCTTTCAAGTTCTCGTTCTATCATGTACTAAATCATGTCTAAGCATAGCAATTGCTATAAAGCTGTTCAAATAAATTAGGCTTACCATATTTTGGAAATCTAAAAAGAGGACACTCAAAAACCGGTGAATTTTTCCCACATTGCCAGGTGGAAGACTAAAAAAAGGTCTTCTTTTCGCTCAGAGCTAAAATCACCGTTTTTCACTCCGAAATACCCGCCGGAGCGTCACTTCTGTGCTAATTTGCGGCATATCGCTCGCAATTTGCTCTAAATCTGACCTAAATTTTCAAAAAAGAGGACAAAAGGGCGTCCTCCGAGAACACTTTCAAAAAAGTCAGAAAAGAGGACAAATCCTCTTAAAAGAGGACGTTTGGTAAGCCTAAAATAAATGATCTAAATCAGGGGTGGGCAAACTACGGCCCGCGGGCCGCATGCGGCCCGCAACACCGTTCTGTGCGGCCCGCGAGAGTCTAAAAAACTTAATAAAAATAATGATAAAATGCGTACTAAAAATCGAACTATTTGCAGGGATTCGATGTAACCTTTTCTTAGTATATTTCATCATGATAATTCTGAGGCAGTGGTACTCAAAATGGGCGGCGCGCCCCCCAGGGGGCGTGAAAGCGTGTGAAAGGTTGTCGCGAAGCTGAGCTTAACTGAAATTTTTTTCGCGCATTGCGCGATTTCCATCCGATTCATAATTATTGCTCTGTATTTAGTCTGAATGTCATGTTTCAAAATCTCTCAACCATAGTCGTTGCCTTCTATGCCAATAAACTATCCGTTAGGCTCGCTAGCATCCTGGTTGCTTTTTGTGATATGACGATAAGGAGGGCGCGAAATCTTTCACCATCATAAGCGGCGTGTCTTAAAAAGTTTGAGAACCGCTGTTCTAAGGTAAATACTTCCTATGTCATTTTTTTATGTTTAATTTCTGCCTCGACAGCCCGATCCCAAGGCCCACGCAGTTTTAAAGGTTTCAACTGCGAAACGTCACAGAAATCCTGAACGAGATTGACATATAATTCGGTTCACGAGTGTGATTTCAGATTGGCCACTTCAGTTTTAATTATTTCAGTGATGTGCTTATTCAAAACGATTCGCGCGTGTCATAGGTAGATTCGTTCTCTGTATGCGTAGAATTAGGGCATTTATATTTTATCTACACATAGTAGAAGCGTGTTTGAAGCTAACATAGTTATGATGCTGTCAGCATTGTGTGTCCTGGAACGGAACCCAAAGTGGAATCAGTAAGTCTATGAACACTGAACAGATCGCTTTTCACGGATTTAAATTTCAATCCTGTTCTAAGAATCGGGAAAACCTACTTTCATCTCTATATAGCGTTGACAAATTGGTTATTGAGGTCGACCAGCTTATGAAATCCCGCCACTTTTTCTGACGCGTGACGCGATATCGGCAAAGCAATGTTTGTTTTGTTTTAAATAAGCATATATATTATCTCAATGTCCTCACTATATAATGAAATAACAATATTGCGTTTTGGTTTATAATCCCAATTATATATAGTGCGGCCCGCGAATGGATTCAGATGTTGAATGCGGCCCGCGAGCTCAAAAGTTTGCCCACCCCTGATCTAAATGGTCTGAAATCTCGGTATTGCGCCTTGAGCGAAATGCCCTATCTGTCGAATGCCAGATGGGGTTGGGCTGTCGGGTTCTAGTTCGCACCGACTTGGGCCCAAGAGCTGGGGTTCATAAGCTGGGATCAATGGAGTAGCTTTAGGGCAGGGATCACCAACCTTTTTGCAACCAAGAGCTACTTTTTGGGTACTGATTGAAACGACGGGCTACCATTTACTCCCGTCGTTTACCCGTGCCAGGCTGAATTTCCGCTTTGATATTCATAGTACTGGACAGGAATCAAATTGCGGTAAGACTTCTAAGAGAGTCTTTTAAAATGAAAGATCTCATTTCAACTAGCTAGCGGCGCTGGCCACTAATATTTTTTAAAGAAATCAATTACTTCGCACCATGTTTGTATCAGGGCATGGTATGGTATGGTATGGTATGGAAGTATGGTATGGTATGGATCGATATTTTGGTATGGAATATGGAACAATACAAGTATGGTATGGAATGGAAGATTTTGATCTATGGTATGGAACCCAATTTCCATACTTCCATACTTTGGTGTTTTATACATTTTATCGAGATCTGTGCAAGCTTCCATGAAGCGTACGTTGTTCACTGTTCACAGAATGCGATCTCTTTTGTTATGTGTGAACGTGAACTATTGAACGCTGTGTAGGATCAAATACACACTTGTGCAACGGATTTAGGAGCACTTGGAATGACACGATTTTGTGATGTAATAATGAAAACAGTAATGTTGATCCGATATTCCATGGAGTTTAGACTCGACGTCTCCGAGCATAGTCTATCACATGGGTGGGCAATTATTTTCTTCCGCGGGCCAAATGAGAAGTAGAAAATACGATGGTGGGCCGAGTGAAAATTTTCAGCTATATTCCCCAGTGTATTTTAATTTTATTTCTAAATTACATTGTTAATAAATGATGCTCTGTGAATGCGTTGATGTTAGGTAATGAGAATATGGCGGTTAATTAAAAAATATTTATTTGCCGTCGTGATTCGAAACAATGTTAAAGATGATACATTCTTACCTCTCTTTAAACCACAATCCATGTTTTTCTATTAAGACAATAAAGCAGTGGTTCTCACACTTTTTTAAGGCACGCCCCCTTTATGATAGTGAAAAATTTGGTCCCCCCCCCAATCCTATCATGATATCTCAGCATATTAAAAAGAGCGACCAGAATGCTAGCAATCCCAACAGATGATTTGAAGGCAAGGTAGATTATTGCGTTGATGATTGAATTCTGTAATATCAAAGTCGGAAAATACACAGAGCATTAACTGTGTTATGAGCTGGGGGTAAATCGCGCGGAGCGCGGAAGAAAATTTCGTTCAACTTGGGCTTCGCGCCTCACTTCAGATGCTGTCACGCCCCCCAGTTCGAAAACCACTGCACTAGAATGTATATGGGATAGTACAAAGCTTGTCTTGGTCGCTGCATTCCGAGCAGTGTGCATGTGCATGTGCATGTTATGTGCGGTTATTCTGAGATTCGCCCTCCCTTGACCGAGTGTTTCGTGTTTTTGTCATAATAAAAATCCTTAATCTCGGCGGCATGCTCGGCAAAAACTAAAAGGACGGGTTTACCCGTAACTCCAGTATACAAATATTTAGTGCTCTAAACCTTCTTTGAATTTCTGCTTTTGGCTTTCTGTTTTTGACATGCCCGTTCATCCTTTATGGTTGATAGATATGATGATTGATGAGTCATATAGTAATCGCGAGCACTGACCACTGATCGATTTCACGAATTAGGGATTTGGAAACGCCTCACGTAAGAATTTGATACACGTACTGTAGAATGCGTAATGAGACAATGGCAACAAAAAAGGTTTGACCTAAACTTTATGTAAAGGGTGATTTCTTGTAAATTCAATTGCTACTCATACTTCGCCACATTGAATTGATTTTGAATCTGGATTACGCATGCGAGTTACGTAGGCAGCGTAATCGTGGCATATAATGGACAGGCTTCAAAGTAAACGGATTTCCAGTTTAGTTGGTACAGCCTAGGGTTTTAGTCCACGCATCAACATTCAAAAAGCAAGTTTAATGTTATGAATTCCAAGCAACCTTTCGCGAGCCACACAGAATGGCTTCGCGGGCCGCATTTGGCCCGCGGGCCGCACTTTGCCCGGGCCTGGTCTATCATGTGACGCTATAACTGGTAATGTTGGCACTCCAACTACCTCATTCCTTGAGTGACGAGAGCTTACAAGCAATCATGATGTAACGTACTTAATGCTCAATGTGATTGATAATTACATTTCTTCTCAAACATTATCCGCACATTTATACTATTTACATGCCGAAATATCTCATTGGTCTTATTTCAAACGCTCTCGCATTAGGATTATAGATCAGGGAGTGGAGTAGATATAGTTTGAAATTCTCGCCACACTAACCCCAACCAAATACTGTACTAATAAAATAATCACCCAGATCGCTGCAGTATTTATCGCCTTCAAAGCGTTTGACAAGCCCCTTTACCCAAAATTTACCAAGATATCAGTTCATTAGGGCTGAGTACATCGTAAATGCCGATAATGCAAGTCTTCTCGCCTCGAAGAACTTACCCGTAAGCTCCACTCCCGCAGGCTGCGTAGTGCGCAGACCTATATAATAACATGCAGTCACGAAAATTTGACGTTTAGGCAAGTAGTGTTGAATCTGCCGCGGGTCACATTATCATGTAAGACGGTAAACTGTCCGCGGGCCGGACAAAATCTCGTGGCGGGCCGTATGTTGCCAGTCCCTTTTATGGACGGTCCTAGATAATAATCTGCTGACTATCTCATTTTGCTCGCGGAAGCCGTAGAGTAGAGGTACACGGCACCTCACCACTGTGAACTAAACCTCATCAAAACAGACTATATGAAACTATTACCAGGAGTTATTATCGCATCATAGCTAGTTTAAGTAATAATGACTTGCGAAATATCAATAATATAGGTGCTAGAAAAGGTACTACTTATGATATTGAAGTATTTGAAAGTATGTAATATGTATCAAGTATGGTATGGAACAATGTTGGTATGGTATGGAAAATTGCAAGTATGGTATGGAGAGAGTAAGGCAAGTAGGGAGTATGGAAAATTCTCGTTCCATACCATACCATACCATGCCCTGGTTTGTATACATTTCACTAGTCAACACAAATTTTCAGGCAGACAAAGTAACTGTGGTTTTGGGGGTTCTGTAGGGCACTGATTACGAATATGGCCTTGGTTTCTTCAAATTGGCTCTTGTTCTGAAGATAACCCATGGGGCTATTTTGACCAAAATCTCCCATTTTCGCTGTAATGACTAGATAGAAAATTGGCTCAGTCGTGCTATAAAGTTTAGAAATTCAATCTACCTGTTATTTTTATACACACAAGACTCTTTTAAATCAAAATACAGCAACAGCACTATATTTAGGGGTATTCGATTTATCATAGTTATAGACTTTCACGGATATCATATACCTAAATAAACAGCGGTCAGGTATACAAGTATTTACGTAGATACTCTAATAAAGTGGCATTAAGTCAATCAGTTTTACGTCAACCACCTATTGTAAGTTTACAATAACCAGATGAAATATGATATTATTCATTTATTTTAAAGCACATTTGATTTTTCTACGCCTGTAAGCAATTTAGTGCAGCTTCCCGAAAGGTTCTAGCAATGGTCTACCATAATATGCTCATCTCATCTGCCCCAATATATTTCCTTTGTTGTTTTGATGTCTCGGTGGAACCTCCCCGATTCTCCCCTTGCTAATCAACAAGATCACCAGGAAATATATTTAGATGATTGAACAGGAAGCGAACTTTTATGCTAATGTCTGTTCCAAGTTTTCCATATGCATATACGAATTTTCGGACCAACTGTCTGTAGTTGGGTGCTTTGTGATCATCTGAAAAGTTTTATTCACAACATCTTGTGATAAATTCCATGCAGTGAACTCCTTCCTAATATGAAATTGAAATTTTCATCCGTATCGAATTAGAAATCTATCAAAGATTTGATTTTTTTAAATTTTCCCTAATAAATTTAAAATTTTAATTGGATGTGCGGAGTCCTACATTTGTTAGAATTGAACCAAATTTGGTGTGCAGCGTTTTTTATGGTAACCTGTCAATTTAATCAGTGAATGGCTGGAATCCGGGAAAAAAGTGTTTTTGAACAGCCCTGCTGGACATCTTGTTTTCTGTTTTTACATAAGTCAGTCGGACTTCTGGCATTGCATGCTATCAACTAGTGCGCTGTGCTTGGTATGTAACTTGACACTGCAACTCTGGTTGAGTGTTTCAGATGTGCATTAGTGAGGCGTGTTCTGTGTTTGTTTTTGATGAAGTTCATGTCCGAAAAGGCTGATTCACAACGACAGGTTGAACCAAACACACTTGCAACCTTCATAGCTGCTACGCATAGCCTACACAACCCAACTGTACTTTTCCGTGTCAACATGGAACCAAAAGTCTGCTGCAGCAGCAACGATTACAGAAAGTTAGAAACATGGTCCTAAACTGCGTTGAAAGGAGAGGACGTAGTTTATTTTTGTCCTTGATGTTTTTGCGGCATATACACCGACTCATGATAGACATACACACGATCTGTGCACATGCATACCATGAGTGCATGATGTACAATTGTACATGTGCCGCTGGACAAGGAAGGTGCGGATATAGCCCTGTACGGCTTTCTAAATCTTGCACCACCCCTCCGTGCTCCCAGTAACGAATGAGCGCCAAGCATGGAAGTCACGGATACCAGTGTTACTAATCAAGTCTTTGGTCTGACCCGGCCAGGGTTCGAACCCCCGACCTACCGATCAAGAAGCTATCTTGTCGTTGAGTGTCAGAGAAACAAGCTGTGTCAAAAGATGCAATACGTAACGGGCATGCAGATATTGAAAATCTGCTAGTAGCCTACTTCACTCACGTCTGATCTGTTACCGAATAGTAATGTTGTTTACTACTTTCACACTGTCCTTGACGTCGAGCTACCTTAACGGATCCTCCCGCCACTTCAAGAAGACCGTGGACGGCATCCCGTCATGTCGCAGGTATTGTCGTCTCCAAAGATGGCGACTACCGTATTGTATTAAGCTGACTTCTTCTGAATTCCAACTGACATCAAACAAGAACACCAAGTGGATCAATATCTTATTTGTGACGTTGAAAAATCACTCGTTTTCCTGAAAGGACAAAACATAAACGATAAACAAAGCAGAACTACGACAATCAAAAACAGGCGACCGCCACCGCGTCACTCGACATATTGAGCCCATGTGCAGGATGTACTTCGAAATAATCAAGGTGGTGAACGATGAGCCATAAAGAAAAATCCACCGCGACATGGCCGGCCCTGTGACTAACTGGAAACCGTCAAGGTACATTACAGAGGGTCACAATAATTGATGAGAGGTGGTCGTGAAAACGAAATAAATCAAATTGTGAAAAATACATTACGACAGTTCTAAACGACACAATTTACGAATGTCACGTTCGTAGATTCCACATGCAGTACGAACCTTTACTCTCCTGACCAGACCATTACGATCAGGGAACACATGTTCAATAACACCTTTGGGCCATCTACCACGAGGTACAGTAGTGTCGTTAAGCAAAACAATATCGCCAACCCTAAAGTTGGGTTGTACTTTCAGCCATTTCGAGCGTGCCTGTAATTGCGGTAGATATTCTTTGAGCCAACGGCCCCAGAACAGATCAAGCTTATGTTGTACATATTTCCAGTTTTTTGCGTACTCATCAGCTTTGTTGAATACATGTGAGGGTAGTGACGGATCTAGTCTACCCAATAGAATTGAATTCGGCGTCAAACACTGTAAATCACCAATATCATTTGAGACAGGAGTAAGCGGTCTGTCATTCAAAATGCGAGCGACACCATAGAGCAGAGCAGACAAGGTATTGTCATAATAAGGGGCATTATTGTTCAATCCATGGAGAATACGTTTACAACTTTGCACAATCCGCTCTACTGCACCTTGAAAATGAGGAGCAAGGGCAGGAGAAAAATGCCACTGAATATTTTTAGCAGCCAATGCACTGACAACTGACTCTACATTCAAGTTTGTAATGGATTTTCCCAACTCTTTTTGGGCACCTACAAATGCAGTACCATTGTCACTGAACATGTGAGCAGGTCTGCCACGAACATCAATAAATTTGGAAAATGCCATTAGGAAGGCCGATGACTCAAGAGAGTCCACCACCTCCAAATGTACAGCTCTTGTGCATAAACATGTAAACACACAGCCATAGCGTTTCACTTGGCTGCGATTACGACGACAAATAAGGGGACCAAAGTAGTCGACCATTGTATAATGAAACACATTCTTGCCGGGCGTAATTCTGCATTTTGGGAGGTCTGCCATATACTGACAGCCGGGTGTTGCCCTTCGACACTGACAGAATAAGCATTTTTTCAGTACTTTGCGGATAGTGGTCTGACCCTTTACTACCCAGAATTTTTTGCGTAGGATAGACAGGACGTGGAGAGTCCCACAGTGGCCATTTTCAACATGACATTGTTCAATAATTAGGCGAGTAACATGGTGGTGGGATGGTAATATCATAGGGTTCTTGGATGAGTCTGGCAAGTCTGATTGATTCAGGCGACCACCAACCAGCATTACACCATTACAAACAAATGGAATTAGTTTAGCCAATGCGTTAGGGAGATGTTTTTTGTCAACTGGTTCACTGGTAGGAGAACGGACAGTTAATAAAGGAGTAACATTTATATATGATTCAGACTGACAAAGTCTTATAAATTCCCTCAGGGCAGTGTCCAATTCCTTAACAGTAAGGAATCCACGATCAGGTTTGATGGTTGGATCATCAGGAGAGCCTTTAGACTTCCAGTGTAAAATAGCACGTAAGCGTAGGATCCACGCGGTCGAACGAACGAGTCTGTTCAATGATGAGAAACTTTCCAGATAAACAGCCATTGTATCGGGAACAATAGCGATGTCAGAGGCACAGATGATTTCTCTGTGGAATTCAGTTTGAGATAACTCACACTCCTGATATGTGCTATGCATCCATGAGCGAGGTGGTTGGAGAAGGAATTCAGGGCCATTAAACCAAACTTTGGCACGTTTCAACTGATCCGGCATAAGACCACGAGAGCCAATATCTGCTGGGTTCAAGGCAGATTCAACATGATTCCATTGATCAAACCGCGTCAGCGCACGGATTTTTAAGAGTCTCTCGTGAACAAAGGTATGAAACCGCGACGACGTACTCTTTATGCATTGAAGTACTGCCGTGCTGTCTGTCCAATAATGAACAGAATCGATCTTGTAATCGATGTCTTTGAGAATTGCTCTTGAAAGTTTGACGCTAGTGAGCGCAGCCGTCAGTTCCAACCGAGGTATGCTAGGAGCATTCTTCGGTGTGACTCGAGAGATCCCCCTGACAAAGGTCAAATGAATTTTTCCATTAGCATCTACAAATCGGAAGTAGCTACAAGCCGAATATCCTATTTTACTTGCATCAGCAAAATTATGCAGTTGAATGTTGACGGGAATGAAATGCGGGGGTTTATAGCATCGAGGGAATGATAAGTCTTCCAAGTTTTTCAAACCTTTTGTCCATTTCACCCATCTGGATTTGAGTGTACTCTCCACCGGGGCATCCCACTCGAGATTGAGACGTGTAGTTTCTTGTAAGATAAGCTTCGCTGGGAGGAGAAACGGCGCAAGATAGCCAAAGGGGGTGTATACTTGAGCAATCTGGCTCGCCATAACGCGTCTCGTGATAGGTTTGGGTAAAAGTTTTGTACTGACTTGGATGGTATCTTTAGCAACATTTCAAATCACGCCAAGCGTGCTTTCTGAATTAGAATTCTCAAAATCAAGATTCACAAATTTTGGTGCTCGGTCAGACTCTGGAATTTGAGACATGATTCTGGCATCATTACTGACAAATTTTGTAAGATTGAATCCATAATTAGCAAATAGCGAGCGAAGTTGTTTGATAGTTTCATTACAAAGCTCAACAGTCTCTTGACTGGAAACGCAGTCATCAACATACATGTTTTTTAGGATACAATCCAAGGTTGCAGCGTCAGCATATTAGTACCGTTGAGGGCAACGATTTGACGAAGACAAAACTGTGCAATAGCAGGAGAGCACGTGCTCCCAAAAACGTGAGAAGTCATTTGGAAATCAACAATGTTCCCACGAATGTCATTGTTCTCAAACCACAGGAATCGGAGACTGTCCGAGTCCCTAGGGTAGGTCTGGATCCGAGAAAACATTTGTGCCAGATCTGCTGCCCACGGATATCTGTGCATTCGAAATCGAGATAACACTCCAATAAGGGAGGAATTTATATCCGGCCCGCTGAGTAACTGGCTATTTAAGCTTTTTCCCGCAAACTTGCGGCTGGCATCAAACACAATTCTCATTTTTTTCTGTTTTGTGTTGTCGTAAACTGACTATTGCGTTGAATAACTAACTGAAGCTTTATTAAAGCAAAGGTAACCAATGTGGCTTTAAGCAACATAGAACACAACTGACAGCAGAACAGAAGAGAATAGAATGACACGGTAACGATAAGGCGACACTGTACTGTACAACGTAACTAATCAGATGAAAGTAATTATTGCCTAATTGCGGATCACCACATTCTACCCCCCTTTCATTTTGTAAATTCACATAGAAGAATGACACAAAAACATCAATGACTAACAAAATTACCATACCGATCCGGCTGGCGCCTAATTCTAGTTGAACGCCGAAGCTCGACGTCTAGATCTCTACTCGAATCATCTGGTGCATCCTCTGAATGGTTAGATTCTTGAGGCTCTTCATCAGATGACTTCAACTCAACGTTAGAAACTTCGCGACTTGGCTCGTGGCCATTGATATCAACAGAACAAGGTTCAGCTTGTTTCGTTTCAGGATTAGTCGATGGTGTTTCTTCTCCAGTAGGAAAACGGGCCAAATCGTTGAGTGAGACGTTTGACTCGCGGCCGTTAGGAAAACGAACACGTGCGTAAGTCGGGTTGGCTTCAAGAAGTTCGACCTCAGAACATAGTTCATCGCCCTTGTTTCTGACGAATTTGCGTAAGAAAACTGGCCCCGGTGTCAATAGCCAGGATGGCACGCTGTTCCCCACCATACTTTTTCTTGGAAAGGAAAAAAATCGGTCATGCGGCGTTGAATTAGTTGACGTGCAAAGTAGCGATCGAACTGAATGTAGCGCATGAGGAAGGGCGTCAGCCCAACATGATTCTGAGACTCCGGTTGATTTCAAAATGAGTTTGATAGTTCGCCATAATGTTTGATTAAGGCGTTCGCACTGCGAATTTCCTGTTGGGTGGTAAGGCGTAGTGAAGCTAGTTGCAACCCCGCGAGAATGTAAATAATCCTTGACTTCCTTGGACACGAAAGCGGTGCCTCGGTCACTGTGAACGTATCCCGGAAGTCCAAAAACAGCGAATAGTGTCGACAAACACGAAACGACGGTTAGCGCGGAAGTGTTGCGACATGGAAAGGCGAACGGAAAACGACTATATTCGTCTATGACAACGAACATGAAAGGGGATTTGTTAGATTTCAAAGGCCCTTTGAAGTCTACGTTGATTCTTTCCCAAGGTTTCGTTGCTTACACAAGCACTTGCGGATTGCATTTGTAAAAATTTGGTTTGATCTGAGCACAAATGCGGCAACGAGCGCAGGTCTCACGGACGTCATTTAGGGAGAACGAGAGATTTTTCGAACGAACGAAATGATGCAGCCTTGTGACTCCTGGATGACCCAGAGTGTCGTGTATGCGATTTAGATTAGAACCCAACTCACAGGGTGAAATCGATGCGCAATACGAAGATGTGGTCCGCGAAAACATATCAGCCGCAACATTCAGTGCCCCCGGTTTGTGTACGATATCATACGAAAATTGACCAAGTTCGACACGCCACAGCTGGATTTTGGTATTTTTGATTTTACCTTTAGATTTGCCGTTAAACATGAACGCGACAGATCTTTGGTCAGTAACAAGAGTGAAATGTCTGCCATGTAAAAAATGAGCCCATTTACGAACTGCCGCGATAATTGAGGACGCTTCTTTCTCAACAGAGGAGTAGTGTATTTCACTTGGCGATAGTGCTTTTGACATGAACGCGACCGGTCGACCGTTTTGACTGAGGATAGCTGCAATGGCTGCATTGGAAGCATCACACTCTATTGTGAACGGACTTGTCTCGTCAATCCTACCAAGAGACGCGTCAACTAACTCGCGTTTTAAATCGTTAAATGCGATAGATGCATTTTCGGAAAGCGGAAATTTTTCGACTGAATACAAAGGACGGATTTTGTCGGAAAAGTTGGGCAACCATTTGGCATAGTAGGCAAACATACCACATACTCGTTTTAGTTCTGGGTTGTTGCGTGGCGGCAATAAATCGATTAACGGCTTTAGTCTTTCTGGGTCCGGTTTGATCACGCCATGCGACACGCGATAACCGAGCAAGTCTATTTCCGTAGAACGGATGATCGACTTCGAATGATTGAAAGTGAGGCTGAATCGCTGAGCGGCATTGAGAAACGCGTCGAGATTTCGATCGTGGTCGTCCTTATCCATACCGCAAACAGTAATATTATCGAGATAAGCGAATGTGCCGGTGAGCTTGTTGTCTTTTATGACGTTGTCTATTATTCTTTGAAATGCCGAAACTCCGTTGGTGACTCCAAATCACCAATATCATTTGAGACAGGAGTAAGCGGTCTGTCATTCAAAATGCGAGCGACACCATAGAGCAGAGCAGACAAGGTATTGTCATAATAAGGGGCATTATTGTTCAATCCATGGAGAATACGTTTACAACTTTGCACAATCCGCTCTACTGCACCTTGAAAATGAGGAGCAAGGGCAGGAGAAAAATGCCACTGAATATTTTTAGCAGCCAATGCACTGACAACTGACTCTACATTCAAGTTTGTAATGGATTTTCCCAACTCTTTTTGGGCACCTACAAATGCAGTACCATTGTCACTGAACATGTGAGCAGGTCTGCCACGAACATCAATAAATTTGGAAAATGCCATTAGGAAGGCCGATGACTCAAGAGAGTCCACCACCTCCAAATGTACAGCTCTTGTGCATAAACATGTAAACACACAGCCATAGCGTTTCACTTGGCTGCGATTACGACGACAAATAAGGGGACCAAAGTAGTCGACCATTGTATAATGAAACACATTCTTGCCGGGCGTAATTCTGCATTTTGGGAGGTCTGCCATATACTGACAGCCGGGTGTTGCCCTTCGACACTGACAGAATAAGCATTTTTTCAGTACTTTGCGGATAGTGGTCTGACCCTTTACTACCCAGAATTTTTTGCGTAGGATAGACAGGACGTGGAGAGTCCCACAGTGGCCATTTTCAACATGACATTGTTCAATAATTAGGCGAGTAACATGGTGGTGGGATGGTAATATCATAGGGTTCTTGGATGAGTCTGGCAAGTCTGATTGATTCAGGCGACCACCAACCAGCATTACACCATTACAAACAAATGGAATTAGTTTAGCCAATGCGTTAGGGAGATGTTTTTTGTCAACTGGTTCACTGGTAGGAGAACGGACAGTTAATAAAGGAGTAACATTTATATATGATTCAGACTGACAAAGTCTTATAAATTCCCTCAGGGCAGTGTCCAATTCCTTAACAGTAAGGAATCCACGATCAGGTTTGATGGTTGGATCATCAGGAGAGCCTTTAGACTTCCAGTGTAAAATAGCACGTAAGCGTAGGATCCACGCGGTCGAACGAACGAGTCTGTTCAATGATGAGAAACTTTCCAGATAAACAGCCATTGTATCGGGAACAATAGCGATGTCAGAGGCACAGATGATTTCTCTGTGGAATTCAGTTTGAGATAACTCACACTCCTGATATGTGCTATGCATCCATGAGCGAGGTGGTTGGAGAAGGAATTCAGGGCCATTAAACCAAACTTTGGCACGTTTCAACTGATCCGGCATAAGACCACGAGAGCCAATATCTGCTGGGTTCAAGGCAGATTCAACATGATTCCATTGATCAAACCGCGTCAGCGCACGGATTTTTAAGAGTCTCTCGTGAACAAAGGTATGAAACCGCGACGACGTACTCTTTATGCATTGAAGTACTGCCGTGCTGTCTGTCCAATAATGAACAGAATCGATCTTGTAATCGATGTCTTTGAGAATTGCTCTTGAAAGTTTGACGCTAGTGAGCGCAGCCGTCAGTTCCAACCGAGGTATGCTAGGAGCATTCTTCGGTGTGACTCGAGAGATCCCCCTGACAAAGGTCAAATGAATTTTTCCATTAGCATCTACAAATCGGAAGTAGCTACAAGCCGAATATCCTATTTTACTTGCATCAGCAAAATTATGCAGTTGAATGTTGACGGGAATGAAATGCGGGGGTTTATAGCATCGAGGGAATGATAAGTCTTCCAAGTTTTTCAAACCTTTTGTCCATTTCACCCATCTGGATTTGAGTGTACTCTCCACCGGGGCATCCCACTCGAGATTGAGACGTGTAGTTTCTTGTAAGATAAGCTTCGCTGGGAGGAGAAACGGCGCAAGATAGCCAAAGGGGGTGTATACTTGAGCAATCTGGCTCGCCATAACGCGTCTCGTGATAGGTTTGGGTAAAAGTTTTGTACTGACTTGGATGGTATCTTTAGCAACATTTCAAATCACGCCAAGCGTGCTTTCTGAATTAGAATTCTCAAAATCAAGATTCACAAATTTTGGTGCTCGGTCAGACTCTGGAATTTGAGACATGATTCTGGCATCATTACTGACAAATTTTGTAAGATTGAATCCATAATTAGCAAATAGCGAGCGAAGTTGTTTGATAGTTTCATTACAAAGCTCAACAGTCTCTTGACTGGAAACGCAGTCATCAACATACATGTTTTTTAGGATACAATCCAAGGTTGCAGCGTCAGCATATTAGTACCGTTGAGGGCAACGATTTGACGAAGACAAAACTGTGCAATAGCAGGAGAGCACGTGCTCCCAAAAACGTGAGAAGTCATTTGGAAATCAACAATGTTCCCACGAATGTCATTGTTCTCAAACCACAGGAATCGGAGACTGTCCGAGTCCCTAGGGTAGGTCTGGATCCGAGAAAACATTTGTGCCAGATCTGCTGCCCACGGATATCTGTGCATTCGAAATCGAGATAACACTCCAATAAGGGAGGAATTTATATCCGGCCCGCTGAGTAACTGGCTATTTAAGCTTTTTCCCGCAAACTTGCGGCTGGCATCAAACACAATTCTCATTTTTTTCTGTTTTGTGTGGAAGTGAATCAAGTAGAAAGTACGGTTCGTTGGCGGAAGTATGTCCGATGGCATAGCCTGAGCATTGCCCCTTGACAGATAGTCATTAATTTTTTCGTTGTACTTCTGAAAAAGTTCAGGATCTTTCATAAACTTGGTTCGTTGAGTTTCCAGAGACTTTGCAGCAGCTCCCCTGGTAAAGCGACGTCATCTGATTTCCAAAGCATCCCGATTTGGAAGCGTCCATTTGTTATGCGTGAAGTTTTCTTCATAATATCGATGGCTTGTTCGTCTTCGACAGAGCGATGAATTTCATATGGATCACAATTAAGATCAGGAAAATCGGCATTACATGCAGAACACATTGGTAATGCAGGGGGAACACAATGTTTTGTGAAATTATCATCAATAACAGAAATGTTGTTATTGCAATCAAGAAAATTAACTTCAGTAGAGTCGACATTTGTTCGAAGGGTTTTGTCAGAACCACCCAAACACCAGCCAAATACAGTGTGTTCAGCACTAGGCAAATTATCTCGGGGTCTGATAACTTCATCTGCCGGGTAGCACATAAGAACTTGTCTACCAATAATAAGGTCAACATCATTTATATCAATAAGCGGTATATACAGTTCTTTCAGGTGTGAGCATTGTGCAACGGTTTCTGCATTTGGGGTATGACTTTCGATATCAGGAAAGTGGCGAGTAGCCAATACATCATTCAAGTTGATGACTGTACTTTCCCCAATCCCTTGAACAGAGATGGACACAAATTCAGACTGGCTGGGAAGGGTACCCGCGGCAGTATTCATCAAGCACTTTACAGGCTCACCACTAATCCCCAATTTGTCTAGTAAACGAAAAGTACATAGACAGTTGGTAGCCCCAGAATCGAGAAATGCATGAGTGGTAATCCTGACAGAGGATGCTCTGCAGGTGATTACCACTGGTACTACAGACAAACGAACTGGGCAATTTCTCTCCCCGATCGAGGGAAATGAAGGCATAATTGTGTTGTTGCTGGCAACAACATTCGATTTAGGATGTACCTGACGTTTAAATGCGTCATGTAATAACGAGCTATGAAGATAGCCACACCCATCAACTCTGCAGCGATATGATGATGGGCAAGAATTGTGATCATGTCCATAGGATAAACAATTACGACATACCAGGCTCTCTTCCACGAGTCGTCGACGTTCGTGTACAGACATCCTACGGAAGGTATCACAGTAGAAGAGAGGATGGAAGCCTTGACATAGGATGCAAGATGAATGCGGCTTCTTTTCGACGGCATCTTGATCTGTCGAGCTTGAAGCCATGGCAGATGTGGCATTCACCTTTATTGTAGTCTTGCGCAGATTCTTCGAGTACTTCTTGCTGTGAAGATCATTAATGAACCGACCCAATGGCGACCGAGCCAATGATGTTTCTCTTTTGACAAACTTCACGAAATCTTTGAAATTTGGATCGATGCCGGCTTCAACCTGCTCGACATGCTTCGCGAGAAAACGGTTCAAAAATGAAATTGGATATCTACTCAAGATACCGTGAAAAACACCAGTTGCATTCACTTGGGATATTGAATCACATTGTTCGAGGACCCGTTTGGCAGCTTGTAGCTGGTCGGATGCCTCTATAAGCATTTGTAAATTTGTAGTATCGACTGGTGTTTCATCAGTCAATTGCTCAATAAAGGCAGCTACAACATAGGATGTGCGACCATAGTTGTCGTACAAGACATCTCGAGCATATTTATAAGCGGCATCATCTTGCGTTCCAATGCGGCAGCACTCTAGCGCAGAGCGGGCTTTTCCGGTGCAAAGACTTATCAACTTATTTAGTTTGGTTCTTGCAGAGTGCCTTTCATTAGGATCAACATCCTCGGGATCAAATGAACAATCAAATTCATTGGTGAACCTATGGTAATCAAGGGGATCGCCATTGAAGCTACTAATTTCAATAGTTTGTAGGTCAAATCCGCGTTTCACCGATCCCAACATGCCACCCCACGGGTTCATTCCACTATCAGTGAAGACTGGTACCTGGTGAGTTACAGGCAGAGAAGGTGGAATTATGGGATTTTGTGGCGGGTGCAGTAGCTCACTATGTATTAATTACGAATAAAGATTTTCGGATTTTACTGACTACCTCATGATATTGTTAGATTGTGTAAAAATATGATTCATAGCAAATTTGGCTCAATTCCAACAAGAAGAAGCGAAGTTATCAGAGGAGGATATTTTGGAAATGAAAAAATAGTCGGCTTACCACTAGTATGTACTTATATTATATGAAAGAATTTCTCCCTAAAAATACTCCATTAATTTTCAAATCCAAAATTTTCTCTTCTCATATCATTGATTCTACTTTTTAAAATATAACCAGATCCAGTGTTCTTTTAATGCAACATAACAATTTTATCAAGTAGCCTAGCCATCAAGTAAAATAAAAAAAGAAGTTATTTTTGAACAGCCCTACTGTACAAACATCACACAACATTAGCCATTCATGATTACTCACGTGCACAATGCACATACCTAATAAAACGTCAAATGGACGGAGGGTATTGTGTGTTTTCACAGACGGCAGATCAAATCAATGATGAGTTACACTTCAAAAATACCTAAGTAGAGAGGACATCCTCAGATATATTAAAGCGGCGTGGCCTTAGAATAAATCCACATTGTGCAACTTTGCATTTATTCATACGTTAAATACCGTAATAAATGATCAAACTGAAATACAAAAGAACAGTTGCATCGACTAGCCTAATACCTATTACTCCAATAACTCACAAGACGTGGGTGCTAATACATACATGCACACACGTCGCGCAATCACAACAACAAGAAGACGAGATCGCTCATGCGTTTAAGGAAACTATTAGAGAGAGAGTGATAGCGGCAAGAGATATTCACACATCCCCCCCAACTCCTAACGAAATCAACGTGCATTGAGTGAGGAGTTCAAAATACCGCGTATAGAGGACGTTCAACCAAATACTCCAATGGCGATAGCGGGAATCAACATAAAATTTGTGCCCCAATAACATAGTCCTTGTGCCATACTGGAGGAGTAACATTTCTGCCAGAGCGCTGGCGTCTCTCATTAGGCGGTGCTGCAACACTAGTGTCGTCGATCGGTACTTCAACTGGTAGATGATCTCCTGCACTCGATTCGGCGGATCGCAGCACGCCAGGGTCTACTTCATTTGACTGCCCATTTCGAGCGGGTGGCGAAACGACTTGAGGAGGCGTAGCTGTGCCGGGAGACGAGACCGTTGGCTGAAGAGATTGGTGCTTCTGGTTCGAGAAGTACGGCTCAATCTTGCGCAGAAATTTCCTGTTACGCAGCGTCAATCTGCCGGAACCGTCCACTTTCACGAGGTACTGGTCATGGTCCCGGCACTGAACCACAGTGCCGGTTCTGTCCCATCGAAGGGGGTAACGACCGTTTTGGTTTTGAATGCGACAGACATCACCTTCAAGAAGCGGTGATAATGGCTTAGTGTTCAACGACAGAGATTCCAGCTGCTTCGCAAATCTGGTACGCAACGTGTGCTCGCGACTCCGCCAGAGGTTTCTCCATAATGGCCTTATATTGCGCTGGGTGAAAACTGGGACCCATGCTTTGATCGGCAGCGCGTCTTTCAAAGTCCTGCCAAATACTATTTCTGCAGGAGAGAGTACGTTCGCGGGGTCGGGGCAATTGCGAAACTGTAGCAACGCCCGAGTAATTGCATCGGTCCGAATGCTGCCACCCTGCGAAATGTTGCCGAGAAGGAGTCGTTTCATCGATTTCACCGCGGCCTCCGCACGGCCATTTGACCGGGAGTGGTAAGCCGACGAGAGCCTGTGGCGCACCCCCCATTTTCGAAAAAATTCCCGAGTGCTGTGCGCAGCAAATTCGGGTCCCCCGTCACTGCTAAGTTCTTCGGCCACTCCAAACGTGCCGAAGTAACTTCGTAATGCATCTTGGAGTCCGAGGGCTCCAGACGTTTGCCCACCATGCTTCACATGGAATATCGCTGGCCAGTTGCTGAAGCGGTCAACAACGACTAAATAGTGGTGGCCTGCGGCGGTGCAATAATCAGCAGCAACAGCTTGGAAAGGGTAGGTCGGTATGAATGGCTCGGCCGGAGGCATGTATGCTTGACTCGGTGCCATTTTACTGCAGTTGTCACAACGTGCTCGTGTACGTGCTATACACTCAGTCATCCCAGGCCAAAATACTGTGGCCTGTGCCCTCTGTGACATGGCAGCAGTCCCTTGGTGTGCCGAGTGTAAGATTTCACAAATAACCCCTCGCAGCGGCGGGGGAACGACGATCCGGTCATTATACATGACAACATCATCTACGATCGAAAGGTTGTCGCGGTACCGCCAATATGATTGTAGTTGAAAAGGCAGTTTGTCCGATTTGTCTGGGAATCCTGAGATGATGTGATTTTTCAACTCACTGAGGATAGGATCGTATGCGGTACTACGCTTTACGTCGTCCCAGGAGACAACTTCAATGGCATTCAATGATGCTCGGGAGGCGGCCACGATGCTGATTTCAATCAGATTGGTGTCCTCATGGGCAGCTACTATACTGTCGCAGTGGTCCAATGGCATGTCCTCCACTGGAGTCAAGGGAGCAGGGTGCCTGGAAAATGCATCAGACGCAGGAATGAGCTTGCCAGGAACATGGACGACACGGAAGCGCCATGACAATGTGCGCTGCTTCAGACGAAAAATCCTTGTGTTGGTAATTTCATCAAGGGAGCGGTCCCCAAAGATTTTTACCAAAGGTTTGTGGTCAGTGCAGATGATGAGATCGTCACATCCTAGGGTGAAGAACTTCGTATCTTCCAATGCCCATGCGATTCCAAGCGCCTCGCCCTCTACAGAACAATAACGTTGTTCGGCGGATCGAAGGAACCTTGAGCCAGCGAGAGTGATTTTCCACCCATGGTCGCAACAGTCGGGAGTCAAGGAAACGCATTTGCAGTGCTTTTGTCGCAACCAGTAGCCAATGCCAGACCTTGACCAGTCCGGGGTCAGGCACGTTCTTCTAGTGGGGTCAAAGATCCGTACTCCATCTTTGATAGCGTTGATGAGCTCCAGCTTGGAGTGCGCGAATGCATCATCAAGTTCGGAAGTCCAGCAAAATGGAGTTTTCGGGCTTAGTAACGGTTTGAATGGTGCCATAATGGTAGAAAGCCGGCCATAATGGGATACCTGGTTGACCAGCCCAAACCATGCACGTATATCTGCTATTTTTGTTGGCCGTGGGAAGCACTGTATTGCCTCTAAATATTTGGGCAGAGGGCGAACATTCTCAGCAGTAATTTCGAAGCCGGCGAACTCGATGTGTCTGCGGCAGAACTGGAACTTGGAGGCGTTTAAGATGATACCTTCACGGCCCATTAATTCTAGATAGTCAATCATTCTCCACCAGTGCGTGGCAAGGTCATCGTCCCAGAGGACCGTGTCGTCCACGCACTTCGTTTTGCGTGGTGTGTCAGCAATGATGCTGTCGTAGCGGTATGCGTACCCGTCGCCACTGGCCAGGTATCCCTGCGGGGCCACTCTATACCGATATCTCCCGAACTCAGTGATGAATGTCAGAAGGTGTCTATCCTCTTCACGCACGGGCACGGAATGGTAACCATTCCAGGCATCCGTGACAGACCTGTAAGTGTTTGGAGGTATCGAGCGTGCTTGTTTGAAAGGAGCCACAACATGGTGTGTTTCTCGAGAGCAGAAGCGGTTCAGCGATTGGAAGTCAACAACTCTCCTCGGGCTGCCATCTGCCTTGCGCACCCATATGGCCCTATGACACCAGGTCGTTGGCGTGTTCGGCTCCACTTTTTCAATCACCCCTAATTTTACGTCCGCCTCCAACTGCTTCTCAATTTCCTCTTTCCAATGAAGTGGAATGGGAGCCGGTGTGTGGACTGCAGTCGGTGTCGCTGACGGATCGATATGAATGGAAATAGGGGGCCCAGTCATGGTTGGTAGTGGGCTGTGTTTGCACTTGTTGAATGTGGATGATGCATACCTCTCAATTAGCCACTGCTTCATTTTATCAACATTCTCCGCACAAGGCTGGAATGGCAGTTGCTGGGGGCGTGGAGGAGGCGTGGACCTCCGTGGGCAGCTACATGTTTGATGCGGGTTACCCTCAAGGGTTGACTCTCGTGTCGCGTGGAGTGCGGCTGCCCCAATTTGAGGAAAATCGGGCCCAATGATGCCCAACTTCTGCATGGCATCTCGACTAAGGTAGAAGAGTTTCGTAGAGTCCGTAATGTATACCATCTCAGCGGTTTCTATGACATCACCAGAAACTGCCGCACCCGAAAGTCGCAGAAACACAGCGCCCAGGATGTGGATACACTCATCATTAGCTGCAACCAAGCGTTTGCATTGCATTGGCTCCAATTGAACTTTGCTTCGATTCTTTGCTGGTATAATTGAAAAGTCTTGAGTACGGTACTTTGATTGCGGAGGAATTATTACCTCTTCATCACTGGATGATTTTGTACAATGCATTGCTACTATGTACCAATGTCTGTTGTTTTTACGGCGGCCTATCTGATATCAGACTAGTGCAACGAAAGCAGTGGTGACAAATAGCGATGTCGGCAGAATTCGTCAGATGCGTTGATCTAGCCGTTACGATTCGCAAATTTCTTCGTCTTCGAGTCATATAAAATAAACCAAGTCAATGACTTGGGTCGAGTCATGCGTAATGACTCGAGTACAAGTCGAGTCAATCCAAATATTGACTCGAGTCGAGTCGAGTCATTTTCCCATTTCAAGAAAATGACTCGAGTCAAGTCGAGTCACAAAAAAATCGTGACTCGAGTCTGACTCGAGTCGAATCATGACTCGAGTCATTACAACCCTGGGACGGATTTACATCTGACTCCGATATACAAATATTTAGTGCTCCAATCCTTCTTTGAATTTCATCTTTCAGCTTTCATTTTTTGCCATGCCCGGTCATCCTTTATGGCTGATAGATATGATGACTCATATGGTAATCGCGAGCACTGATTGACCTGCTTTACGAATTAGGGATTTGGACACGTATCAAGTAACAATTTGAAACACAATGGCAACGAAGAAGGTTTGAACTAATATATTATATGGATAGAGTGTTTCTTGTGACTTTATTTGCTACTCAATTCTTTGGCAGGGCCTACATTGACTTTATTTTGAATCTGGATTACGCATGCGAGGGACAGAGGCAGCGTAATCGTAGCATATTATTGAGCAGGCTTCAAAGTAAACGAAATTCCTGTTCATTTGGTACAGCCTATGGCTAAAGTTCACGTATCAACATTCAAAAGCAGGTTTTACGTTTTGAATTCCAAGCAACCTTTCGCGCGCCGCACAGAATAGCTCCGCGGGCCGCACTTTGCCCAGGTCTGGTCTACACGGCGAGCTGTGGATAGTGCGAACCTTGGTATGGTATGGGATTCGCACACTGTGAACCTTTTTCATATATATTACAATTATTGACGCAATTATAACATCCTTGGTTTATATTATTTCCATTTAAACTTAGGACCACTCTGTGCATGGCACTGGCCATATGAATAGAAATTCAGGCACTAAACGAGCATGTATCTTGCCCTTCAGTAGCTCTGTTACAAAAGTTTGCTCGGAATATTCAGGTTTGCGTTTGTGAATATTTAGTGACTCTCTGCTGTGAGCTTGGTCCGCTATAATTATTTTATCAATGATTGACATCAACGAAATTGATGTAAAGAATACATTGATGTCCAATGCCTAACTTAATTTTGAGGTGATTTCTGTAGATATGGTATGGTAGATATGGTAAGTATGGAAACCGGTATTTCACTATGATATTGCCTGGTCCGTTAAAAGCGTTAGAATTAACAATATATATGACGTCTTAGGTTCGCGTTCACGTTCGCTTTCAGATTCGCGTTGACATGAACTAGATCCTTTCAGGGGTTCGCACCATCCTCACTATATTTACCACACGTGCCTGTTTCATATTGTGGATACCGGAATGATAAGTTGGATGTCCCTTTATGATTTCTAGCGCTTTTAAGCTTCGCAAATGTAATTACCGCAATCTCTGTTATTCCGTTACCGCACTTGGAATTTCGATACTTGAACACTGCTCTTTTGCAGAGTTTATTGCTATGTTCAGTTGGCCT
Organism: Botryllus schlosseri; assembly: GCF_051294905.1. Lineage (NCBI taxonomy): Eukaryota > Metazoa > Chordata > Ascidiacea > Stolidobranchia > Styelidae > Botryllus > Botryllus schlosseri. Next base: position 15,201,228 of record NC_137245.1, on the reverse strand, counting down.
GTACGCGTTAGTTGGTGATAGCATTTCGGAGACAATGCAAAATATGGGGTGTCGCTAGAAAAAAATTAACCGTATATAAGACATCTGCGAATTATGTGTCAAGTGTTTTTCTTGTAACCAAATCCTTATTCTTAATAATAATATATTTTCAATATAAAATGAACAGCCATAGCAGATTCCCTATGGCACTGCCACTGAAATCTTAATTTCACGAATCAGTAACAGGAACTTTTGACGATTTCAGAAGTTCTTCATCTAAGCTTCCAATAGTATAGAAATGTTATGGCTAATGCGCCCTCTAGCGTACAATACAAATCTGAGAATGCCTTCATATACAGCGCTGCTTCTGGAAATTTGCCCATGAATAAAATTCAACTCGATCGCTTGATAGAATATTTTTATTGCTCTCTCCGCATCTTAGACAAATGAAGAAGTAAAATATTATAAAACGAGGAACAGTACAGGCAGTAATATATGAATTCTGGTATGCAATAAATAAGCTTACGTCGACGCATACCCAACAATGCAGCATCAAAAATGAATAATATAAATAGTGCAAACGTATCAAGGTATCTTACTTAGTACACATTGAATAAATAAATAAATAAATAAATATATCTATATAGACTAACTATAATAAAAAATTAGCATTTGATTGATTGCGAGTTCAAAACAATTTATAGAAAATAACACGGCTCCATTGCACTTTATTTGGCGATATTCCCTTTCAGCATCGATGATTAGTTTGTGCAGGCTTATAAAAAGGCTCGTAGATGCATCTGCAAATAACGAAAGTGTTGAATTACCCTGCATGTGAGCAATGAGCATAATACACGCGCATATTACATTACCTGCAACCGACTATCGTGGCGACTTTGTCGTAGAAAGGTTTCCCGCCACGCCTCAAATGCAATTTTGTGCACACATAGATTGGAACTGAATAGAATCCCGGCCCGAGGTGAACTTTGGTTTTGGGGTTTACGCATGTTTTGTGCAGACAGGTACCGTTTTCTATCCTGGTTGGAGATACGTTTGCGCATCTGTAGCTAAATGAACAAGAAACAAAACTATTCTTTATGATCGTAATATAGCTTTAAGTTTTGCACGACAGACTTACAAGTTCCTCCTATATGGTGCGTGCCCATTTGTCACGTCTACGGTGTCGTCCAATCTGCATTTATGCAAGCTGATAAAGTCTCTGCAATATTGACAAGCATTGCATTATTTTCTAACTTCTGCAAAATCACCAATAAAAACCTACTCGTCTTCCGCAAAAGCTGGAGCTACGAAAATGGACAAGCAAACAACCGCGAAAACCTGTGAAAAAAAACATTCTAATTGCATATTAACATAGCTATTATATGATTAACACTTACCGCTTTAACATGCGAGTGTGCCATGGTTAACAGTGGTGATATCAAGTTATGAAGTGAACGATGATGCTATATTTGATCATAACTTTTTGCAATCGCTGCGCTTATATATAGGCAAATTTCGGGAAAAAGTTGGGAAGTAAAAAAAAAGAATTCGGCGGGGATTCGAGACAAATTATGTTTCCGCGCCGGTACTTTCCTGTCGCGAGCTGCGGTCGTAGTAATCCATGCGAGACAAGCGAAACGAGAGAGCGTTTCTGATTTCTCTCTCACAGCGCCAGTTGCGTGGGCCTTGACGTTATTTTACCCCGAGGCTACGCTGCGTATTGCACCATACATACTCAAATGATTTAACAATGTAACCAAAACTTGAGAGCACGTGAGGAATTACCACGATTCTATTGATAATCGTCACCTGTAAATAAACGCGAAGCATTATGCCGGCAATGTGGTGGTAATGTAATATAGATTAACTGGATATTCTCCTGCATTGTCAATGTACAGACGCTCCGAGAGTGAGCTAGGTATAGCCTACATAGACGACGTGAATAATTTCGACCTGAATATGGCACATTGCCTGTCCAGGTAATTTTCCTTGGCGAAGCTGAACAACTTAGCTTCCTCGGGTCGATGCTAAAATGCAGAAACACCATAGTTTATGGGTAAAATTATTTTCTTTTTATGAGCGCCATAGGTAGTTTCATTGCTGAGTATCATAGGATCACTGCCACAAATAGTTGAGGCAAAATGAATCAACATCCAATATTATACGTACCTTAAACGCATCGTATCGAAATATAGCACAATGCTACTGTTATTCTGGAGACAAATGTATACCGGTATTATTATTAGTTTTATTTCATTCACAGTAGAATTGTTAAATACGATACAATCTGGGGAGCATAGCTGCCCCCGACGGAAATATTGGTATTGAAATAAACTTTTAAAATTTTAGTAATAAAGTCAAAATGGCGAGATTGAAGAAAATTTTTGAAATTTCAGTAATACAGTCAAATAGTTTTTGCTGTGCAATACACGAAGACTGAAGAGATTGGCGGTAGATGAAGAATTGGCAAGGTTGCAGCGGTAAAGATAAGTGAAAATGAAGAATGGAAATTACAGAAATTATGCTTTGATTTTCGAGTACAAGTGTAATTTAGTCCAGTGGTGCATTCAAGGTCTCCCAAAGAATACGCACAGTGCCCAATTAAGTGATCTTCAGAATCATGTGGAACGGAATGTTTCTCAGAATTTTTGGATACGTCCCATGAGTTTTTTTGCCTACGACCCCTGTAGTAAAATCGTGATAGCGGCGCTTATAACATCACTGGTTTTGCGTGCCACGTTTTAGGGAATTCTTACATATATGTCGTTTAATTCAGGGACATGGACTTGCACATTACACACACACGGAATTACCCTACAGCAGGGGTCGCCAATAGAACCAAATAAGTAGCCCGCGGTCGCAGTAGCAAATATTAAATTGAGCGATTCGAAAATTTAAACGGAGAAGGGCTTCATATGAACGCAGCTTTCGATCAGGGCGTCGCTCGTCTTCGCTCACGCGGAGGCTGAACGTGAGTCTAGGTATTGTTCCCTAGTCTCAACGCAGAGTTTGGCGCTCCGGAGCGCAGTACGGCAACGTAACAGAGCCCGGAGACGCTGCTGGTGTGAGTCCCGATGAGTGAGAGTTTTCTGTTCTTGGTAAGGAACGGCCGCAACGGTAGTAACCGCTAGCCCGTCGCATTAATCGGTACCCAAGAAGTAGCTCTTGGTTTCAAAAAGATTGGTGACCCCTTTCCTGCACGATACATGATATTGGCAATCTAAAAGTTTCAACAACATAAATTTCATCGGTACCGACACAACATCTACATAGTCAGGTGTTTTTATGTATATCTGTTCGCTATTGTACATGAATCCACTCACTGCAGCGAAATCAGAGATGTATATTCAACTTGATAATTTCATTTTGAGCGATTCGCATTCGTTCATTCGTCAGTCAGTCGAGAAGATGTGTCTGGCTATTCTGAAAGTGCAGTGATATGCATCTTGAATAAATAACTACACACTATCGGATTAGATGCGAAAACGTTGAAGGACTTTATTCGCCTGTACTAAGGATTATAATTTGTTTCCACTCAACATGTAGTGCACTCGTGGTATGTTACTTATGCGGAAAACTCCAACTTCAAACATGCTAGTTAAATGTCAATCAACACCAAGCAACATCAGCGGTTACGTTACTTTCGTTTATACTTTATGGTAGCGTCTCCAATTTTTTTGAGCTACCACCCCTGGACAACGAATCCAGTACCAGCGTTCCCCCGACACCCCTCACCACGCCTAAATCACAAAACGAAAATTGTTCTGCATTTATTACAGCTAATAATGGGAGGGATGAAGCTGATGTATTATTATCATCATCCTCGCCACGTTGAGTCTGCGCAATCCCATTCTTACATCTCCAGTGTCCACTTACGCTACTGTCAAGCCGCTTTCTGCTGTGAGTCAAAAACTTTGTCACGGCGCTGAAAACACGTTCTATCAAATATTAGCGGGGAAGGGCTACGACGAAAAAGTGATCCCGAGTCCACCGAAAGTATTTCTATTTGATTCAATTGCGTATCCAGAACAATTGATTGGAGATATTGAACTTTGGGTTGAACTCAAAATTGTTCTAAACTGCAAAGTAATCAGCTCCTCAATTGATGCTCGGAAACCTCACAAAATGGATTGATTATCCCGTGAGAAATTTCTAATAGGAATATATCTTGGACTCAAATCACCATATCCTCGTGCAATTTTTCGAGAAGATTGATTTATATTTCTCAGTCAAAATCGGGTATACGAGCTGCACCGGTAGCTCATGCAAGCTTGATAATTGGAACAGTTGAAATGTCGAAAAATTTCAGTGGAATTTCACGGGCTTATCACTGATTCCGGACAGTGCTTAGGTTTCATCATTACTAATAACGGATATACTCATAAATCTGGGAAAATATGCCTGTCAAGTAGAAGTAATATCGTTTCTCGCAACCATAAAGCCATGTCGAAGGCCGCAGTCGCAACACTGAGGCAAATCCACGAACGTTTGAAACAGGGAATAAAATCACGCAAGAGAGTTTCTCCTAAAAAGCCATAACACCTTGCAGTGAGCAATAACTGCTCAAATACTTCGTAGTTCTCACAGAACACAATGAACCACCGTCTTCGGGGATACTGCCGACTGCTAAATTAGTCCATTCATGGTTAGGATCAACATTATCAAGTAACAATGAACTTTTCCGGTGCAGCTGGATGAATAGACGGACGACCCTAAATTGCCCTGAGTGAATCGATTCTGCATTTTTACTGCGAATTTAGCTGTTTTATTTATCAGTCGTGTCAACGCTACTCAGCAGTTGGCTTCTAAACCTACACCTCCCCTATTTCCTCTCAGCGCCCCCTTACAGCCCAATTTTATAGCCAGCGACCCCCAATCGCCCACTTCATGGCCCACTTTGGGAAACAGTGCTTTATAGTATTGATTTGACTGCTGTTTACAGTAATCTTGGAAATGTATCATGCATGCATCATCTCCCTCTCTTTATAGCAGACCACATGCACGGCAATCGTCATTTTGTAATCAGAATTTGTGATTGTTTTGCCTGATAACACGTACGTTCGGAAGAAAATTATGTCTCAAAAAATCCGACAGAAATCTACACGGCCTAGGCACAATCTAAATATATTTCCGGTACTGGTATGCGGCGATTGGGGTCTGCGCATGGATAGTGTATCGTACATGAATTGGGCGTGCGACATAAATTTGGGCCTTTTAAAATAGTTCGATACGATTCAGATTCGTATCCGCATCATCCGAACGCTTTGGTCTCAGCCAAAGCTGCAGGCATCCAATCGAAAAGTTTCAAAGAGTAATCGTATGTGTTGCGGTTTGCCTATAGCTAAGTCATATTTTATTCGCGGACTTTAATGTCTCTGAGTTTGTAGTGACAGCTCTAGATCCACATAGCAGATTTTTAAGATATTGCCGATCACATAAACCCAAAGTTTAACACAATTTGTCACAATTTCAAGAGCACACGCTAATGGAATCGTCGATCCTAGTATAATTTGCCATATTTAATTGCGTCATGTCATTGGCGATTGGCGGATAATCTGTATGGCACGTAAAGGATAGTGTTGTAAATAAAGTGATCGCTACCAGCTACCCTTTCTCTGCTGGTGATGTAATGCTTCCTAAACGCATACATCTAAGTTTCAAGTATATTCTCCCCTTGTGCGGTCGAGTAGGCTGTAATATGTTAATGGCCTAATTTTGATTTAATGCCAAGGTTTCGAGGACTATATGGAACATTGGTTGTCAGGGCGGTGATGATCTCATTGAAACCTGTTGAGAAACAAGAGCGATATCGGTAAATCGGTGTATTGTTTTTACATTCTCTCTCGTCTATAACGCGGGATGTTATCTTGTATATAGGTCTCTCGGGCAAAATCTATTTTAGTCAGAATCCTATTTCCCTTCTACGATATTATGTAAGAAGAGTCCACGTCTCTGACCAAATTAGCATATCTCCTCGACATCAGGATATCTACAGTTTCCAATGCACCAAAGACGCTGTTCCTTCACCACAACGTATATAGCTATACACGGTATATGGAGCTATGTAGTCAAATTTTTATATCAGGCAATGACTTCTGCGAACAGTTTATTTAACAAGTATTCGGCGTTAGCTATCCTAGCATTCTTGTATCGGTGAAGTAAGGACACACACATTTGATGTGAATCCGTATTTGATCTACGAATATTGTGGGTGAAGATGACATTATTTTCTTTAACTTCTGAAAGACCGTCTGCAATCAAATGGTCACCGGATAATGAATATCCACTCTTCATGCATGCAACACAGAAGAAACAGCTCGGTGTCGCTTATAACAACAACATATGGCTGCCTTTAATTAATAGATTGCCTATTTCTATGTGATCATGTCGCACTCTTTGCGGATGCCTTTGCGGAGACCTCTTTTCAACATTAAAATAATAGTTTTCAAAACCATTTATAGGGCCTATAGGCCAAGTTTGATGCAGGCACAATAGGCCTCACAAACCTTTTCAATTCCTTCCAATATTTCCACAGGTTCTATTTCTTGATACTTCTAAAATTCTAGAATACCGGAAATCTTCCGTGAAGTCACCGCCGTTACATTACAATGTAAACTCTGTTATCTGGCGAATCAAATGGAAGATATAATGTACAGTTACGCGTATGATGCAACGTTGCCGAAGGTCAATATTAATATATCTATATTTTCCTGCGTTTGTGTCGGTGCAAGACTTGCGTGTAATGTATGTACTGGCTTTGGTAGAGATATAGGATCGAAATTACTAGGTTAATCAATCACATGTAGGCCTACGTGATGGTGTAGGAAGCCTATGTAGTATTTCATCAGGATTACACGGCACACGTCATCTCTGGACGAAAATCCCTATTGAGGTTCTCTCAAATTTACTCTCGAATGAAAATTTGATAGTGCCCAGCGCTTCGTTTATTCATCTAGCCCAGGGGCGGGCAACTTCTCTAGTCGGCGGGCGTGGTATGGGAAAATGAAGTACTGCCCGGGCCGAATTCCTGAATAGATACATTGGCCAATGACCATGTATTTATCCACCTATAGAAGGAACAAATAGGATTTAATGTAAACTTCAAGTTTAAAGCATATAGAACAAAACATGGGAGGTCGCAATGAAGGATTCATGACGTCATGGCTAAAACAAAAACAAAAACACAATAAATAACATATTTTAAACAAGGGCCATGTTTTAACATGTTTGTTTTAAATATTTTTTTTATATTAGGGTTACCTTAAGTACTACTTTCGGACAATTTGTCCTAATTTTTCAGGTTTTTGACAAAGTCCTTCGAGGACGCCTAAATGTCATCCTTTTTTAGCAATTCGTCCTCCTTGACAGCTTTTACAGGTAGGATAATGAACGGGTTCAACTAAAAATAGGCATAAATGACGGAAAATAGGTAATACCGACGTTCGAGCGGGTCATTCATGAGTCGAATGAAAGTGAGTTATGACCTTCTTTTAGTCAACACCACAAAATTCTAGTAAAAAGTGGGTAAATCGAGAGTCTTAAAAGTGATGAGAATTTTTCCAGTAATTATTGCAAAATCGGTTGTTTTCAGTTTCGATCAAGTAACTTTTACGATTTGGTAAAAGTGTCCTCCTTTCCCGATTCCAAAATATGGTAACCCTATATGCAACTGTAATGTAGACCCTTACGTGACTGAAATCCGAAAACAAAAAATCAAATAAACCAAAGAATACAAAAAATTAAAGAATAGCCTACAGTTACTGTAATTTGACGTAGTAAGCAAGTAGTGGGGGATAACGGCAGACTGTGGCCGCGGTCCACATTACCATGTAAGACCGGAAAATGTCTGCGGGCCGCTCAAAATCCCGTCGCGGCTTGGGTGCGGCCCGCGGGCCGTATTTTGCCCACCCTGCTATAGCCCATATTCCTATATGATCAGTATTCATTATATCAGTATGAAATACTACATTTTCGCAGTTATAGCCTTTGTCTACTCGCGTCACTTACTCAAGCATAGCAATGCTTTGGTATGGTTCAGTTTGTTTCGTTGTATTATTATTTCATCATTTCAAAACACCAGAAGCATGCGATACAATGAGAAGATAGGAGGGTTTCGACGGGGCCTACGATAAGTTATCGTAGACCCCGGTTTCGAAAATATTGGGAGTAATAGTCTTTCAGACACCCACCTTTTCCCACTTACTTTAACAGTTTCCGAAGCCAACTGGATAATTATTGCGTTTTATACATCTGGACGGATTCACAGGGTGCATAAACTGCATATGTATGTATTGTATGTATGCAGTGAGGTTGGCATGACGATGTAGTCCTTGTTAACGATATTCTTTGTCCGTTTATGACAAGGGTCGGATGCCTTTTTCGTCAAAGGGGGCATATTTACCCTATATTTTCAATTGTTAGAATCAACTCACCGTGACGTCACAATTAAAGATTAGTGACGTCACGGCTAAAAAACATTAATACATGTTTTAAACGTAGGCAATGTTTTAAACATGTTTTTTTAATTGATTTTTGTTTCAAATATAACTCTCAGTAATAACAAATGTACTTACAAATTTGAAAGCTGCCGTCGAATGATGAACAATATTATCTTGGTTGCTTTCACACCTTTCGCAAAGCAATAATTATATTTATTACACGAGCTTTCGGTGCGCCGCTCCTTCATCAGGTGACCCGTGGTCCCAGACTTTCGAAACAACTTACTTGCGAAAATTTCAGACCTATTTATTTTGATTCTGGTGCTGAATTGTTTTTATTAATAATTCCATCTTTTTAAAACACCGCAAGATTGAGATAAAACGATAGGAACGTGTTGAAACGACTTGGAGTAGTCCTTCAATCAGACACCCACCTGGATCACGACAACAAGAGCCATGCACACTGCACACTGAACGAAAAGTAATAGAAGATAACATGAAAAGGACAAGCGGTGAAAATGAAGTAGCATGTGACAGTACAGTAGTCGAAGTCGTTGGTTATAGATCAAAGTCCGGTAATTTCGAGGAAATCTATCTTCTATCTCTCCTTTAAGTCGTTTGGGCATCATCATCAACATTTTATTAACATTTTTATAATGCGATATAATGAAAAGAGAGGAAGGTGTCAAAACGACTTGGAGTATACTTTTATAATCAGGCTGGTCTATTGTTGTTATTTTTGTTTTTGTTTTTGTTGTGGTATTCATGGTTATTGTTGTTTGTAGTATTCATGGTCTTAGTCGACTTCTATATATGGTCATTTACACAAGGCCAATTTTCATCATTTTTATTCCGTAGCTGCCGACTTGTAGCCCGGCCTCAGTTTGGGAACCCCCGCCTACAGCATGCAAATAAGAGGCATGCACACTGGATTCAAGAAATGATATCAGCGGCGTAGTCAATTAGCTTGGTATATCCATTATCGGTGATCAGATTGCAAGAACAGGAATATTTGGCACCGGCCTAGGCGCCCGAACATATATCAATATCAAAGGTTTCGGCCAATATGCGTCGACAAATTTGGGCCACGGTTGTATTGCTTTCGATCTTTCCGGGAGCGAACTTCGCGGAGTCGAATCCTGCTGGCCGGAACTATATAGGCCTATGTCTTGACGTGTCCGGGCACCGATATGGCTGTCGCAGAAATACCACCGCCTATAGTCGTCCCACAATTGCAAGTTGCACAGCGCACACTCATGGACTATAACGCAACCTAGCCTAGCTGCCTAGGCCTCCATCGGCTTCAAACGATACCCTAGGGCCTAGGGAATATACTGTTCTCTCATAATTGTTAGCAGGGCGTACGATAACTAAGGTAGGCTTACCATACGTCCTCTTTTAAGAGGATTTGTCCTCTTTTTTGACTTTTTTGAAAGTGTCCTCGGAGGACGCCCTTTTGTCCTCTTTTTTGAGATTTTGTCCTCTTTTTTAGGATTTAGAGCATATTTAGAGCAAATTGCGAGTGATATGCCACATAATAGCACAGAAATGAAGCTCCGACGGGTGAAAAACGGTGATTTTAGCTCGGAGCGAAAAGATGACCTTTTTTTTTTTTTTTTTTTTTTAGTCATCCATCTGTTGATGTGAAGTAAAATACGTTATTCCGGGATCTGAGCGCAGAAGATGACCTTTTTTTTTTTTTTTTTTTTTTTTTTTAGTCAACCGATCACAGAGTGGGAAAAATTAACCGATTTTTGAGAATTTCACTCCGGTTTTGCAAGTGGTATATTTCTGAAAAAGTGTCCTCTTTTTGGATTTCCAAAATATGGTAAGCCTAAACTAAGGTAAGTAAGTTCTTTAAATTTTTCGCACCAGTGTTGAAATCAAGAAATATAGGGACTTTCCAGATGAAAAAATTGCTCTAAAAACATATTCGGGTGGGCCCGTTGGTAAGGTAATGACTTCGTTACATGATGTTATTTCGTGACCTACTGTTTTCTATGCCAAAAGATATTAAAATTGCTCAAACGTACTAAACTAAAAGACGCACATTATTTCAAATTGGAATTTCTTCACTGGCAAATAATTTTTCTCTGCAGGTAGGCATTCGTCTTAATTATAGATTGCCAGGACATAAACATTTGGCGCCAGTCATTTATATATAGGGTCCTATGGACAATTCAACACATATGAATATAATTGTAAATATATCGGTCAGCATAAGGGCAGTCCTTTTCGGCTAAGGTTTTCTCGCTGCCGCTCGATTTGGCACACTTCTCGGAGTCGCATGTTACATGGCCTAAAACTCCATATGTCTTGATGCGCCGTGGCGCGGTAATGGTCGACGACGAAATGTCAAATTTTATAAATCATGCGGATTTTTTCTTGGGGTACGGGCACCCAATAACGAAGGTATACTCTATAATTTATGTTAATTCACGAAATAATTTTGGGCCCCTTCGAGCTCTGCCTCCCCCCGATTGGGGGGTTTGGGGTGCGGCATTTACGGTCCTGCCTGTGACGTCACTCAAGGGTATGCCAAAGCTGTCTCGTCTGCGATGTCACTGTTGGTGAAAGTAACCATATGGAAGACATAAAGAGAAAATAGAAGTGACCTTATCAATTTTCAGTGCGGCTGATAGGCCCAGAAAGCTTTTGTGAAGTAGAATATTCAAATGACTTAAAAATTGACGCGAGAATTGACTCCTAATCACGATTTATTTAATATTCATCATATTATATGTCTAGTCCGAGTCAAGGTCATTTAATAAAAATAATGTATGAAGTCATCCCAACACTGCCATATTTCGGTTTCGATTGGTACAGAAAGGAATAGTTTGAATGTCATTAGAACTTAAGTCAACAGAGTGCGTCTAAAAATCGACAGGTCCAGTCACATTCTCATTCTTGTAGCATCTTCTAGTTAAGGTAAGGATATAGCAAACTTTCCGAAACAAAATGTTCATTAAATGCAATCAGAATCAGCGTCTAGTCAGGAAATAAGAGGTAGCTGACAAATCGAAGTTCCGCAGGAAGGCGCTCTTTTCCTTTGCCCGATCACTGCTCAGACGGAAAAAATGTCGGCGGAATGCCCAGACCAGTTTTTGAGACATTTGCATACATACGTGGGAGTGGGGAGTGTTGATGGGTGCTGTCGGGCGATGGGGTTCGCATTAAAAGTTGCGCGCTTAGGGCGTCAATCTGAAATGGTGTCAAGGCGCTTAAGAGTTCATTTTTAGTGCGGTTGCTGATTTCCTGATTGTCAGCTGATATGATGTGAAGTGAATGGGGTTATTTGTATGTATCGCACCTTTAGATCGAGTGTTAGCATCGATTATCATATGATAAAAGATCTGATGTAGGGCTCGTCTTGCCATTTATAGTTTATGAGTGGGTGAGTATACAGTATACACATACCTGCTATATTTAATTGGCCTCAGTCGGATACCTGCTGTTAGCAAAGAACTGTTTGGTGGATCGTGTCGTTAGCCACATTTTTAATCAACTCTGTACGGCATACGTCAGTAAGGGAATGTTACATTTATATTCGTATTGATGAATTACCGTACCGTGCTGGCTGCTCAACGAGAATTTTGAACTCTGTTGCATATTTCATGTGATGGATGTTGATTTTTTGCTCTAATTCAGCGTAAAACCTGAGAATTACTAAATTATTCATAATGGTTGTTTGAGTTGGGGCTGGTACCTGGTACTCTAATGTAGTAGTCTATAAGCATTGAGCTTTTGTGGGGAGCTGAAACATAATAGCAATTTGACTGGAGGATGCATGATAATAAGTAGTGTTATGAGTGGAAATGAGCAATCTCCAAATTACACTGTACCGTCATACTGGTAGTTAACTGTAGCTTGTGATCCATACCGGTGAATTCTATTATAATGCTAAATCCTGAAATAATGTGTCTACAAATATAGATATTGTTATCTGTATGAATAATTTATTTTTCCATGGCACAGTTGTTTGAACTTTATTGTAGGCATATCTTCTGTATACCCTAACGCTGATGAAGTCTTAAAATAGGCCATGCTAAGTTCTGTGCCAAAATTATCCATTGGCGCTGAAGAATCCTTTGTGGATATACTTGTGCGTCTCTGCTTAATTGTGATAAGCCTACTGCTTATTGTAACCTAGGTGAGAGAGATAGCTTGTATTTGGTACCAATAGCCAATAGGCTTACTGGTATTGACATGACTGTTCTGTGAACTGTTGCAGTCCACCGCCTATTAAGCTAGCTGGCTATTATAGGATCTAATTTATTGGATTCCTATCAATAAATCTTACTAAAAAAGGTGTTGAGCCGACTGTAATGTCCATTTAAAAATCTTCTGAAAATCTACTGACCGACAATACTCAGATGACTGGCAGTAGGCCTACTAACAACCCCTGTAATAATCTTGTCTAGGCCAATAAATTGAAGATTATCCTAATGACAATGGGTAGCTATCATATGATAAAATTAGGGCGCCGCCGCATTAGTGCTCATTGCTTATGCTAGTTGTGATACATTGGTCATATCCACTTGTAAATATATCAGCTCTTGTCATCATCGCAAGGGATCAATATAGCAATAACACTGTCCCTTAGTATCTCATTATAGCTGGTGACATTGACAGCTATCATTTAGTAAACCTTGGCTGTATTGATTGCATCCAAGTGTTTGAGTCCTTGCAGAGATTTCCCCTGCGAGTTACGATTTGATTATTGGACTCTTGAGACATAACACCCAGATTCTTTCTATCATTCTATTTTCCACTATCTTAAAGGGGTGGGGGGGGGGGGGAGGTATCTAAAAAAGTTTGAGAACCGCTGTTCTATCAGTTGATTAATATCATAATTTTATGGTGGAAGTTATATCCCCTTTGACTACTTCTCATTCAGTTTTGATTGTCAATTCGTTAAGTCTGGTGAATCTATGCATTGCATAATTATCAAGTATTGATAAGAGTATTAGTCATTTCAATGTCCTCAATTACATACAATCATGAGGGCTAATATTGAATTAACCGATGATCTCATTGTTGTTTGGCAAATAATGGTATTTTGGTTATATTTACGCGATTGCTGGGATATTCTTTCATCACTCGCTGTGTGTGTGTACTTTAGTCCAAAAATCGATCTCCACAAACACTCGAGGAATATTATAGCATGCGGAGTGTGTATGCCTACCTGTGGCGTATTTTGACTGTAATATGGTGCGAAAGTGTGGTATGCTGCAATGTGGTTGCTTACCACTTTATCAGAGTCAGTTTTCATCAATGTTTCTTTTCTGGAATCGCGCATGTTACACGTACGGTGACATAGCTATGGAAGATGTCGATTTATATTTTCTAATTTCGAAGAGAGCCAAGCTTCACCGCTGATATGATGATATTTTTAGATATTTTATTATTATTTGATTATTATCACTAGCCTGCATGTGGGCCAGTTTTTCTGAAGAACTGTTAAAAAAATCTGAGAGTACTTTGACTCTACTCCAAAAATGGCAGTGTCTCAGAAATACTCGTGTAGGCTACCCTACAATTATAATAATGCTGCTGCAGCCCTCCATTTTGACTTGAAACACAAATGAGCAGTGTAACTATTTCAGTCATCTGCAATCCACAAATTGTAACCATTTGCAAATGGCAGGAGTATATAGGTCATGGTCATTATCAATGTATCCATGTTCTGAACTACCCACATGTGGTATTATGTTTGGTGTAAATCGGAAAATGTTCTAGTATTTTTTTCTTCGGATGCTTTTTATGTTAAATATTAATTAAATAAAACTGTTTTATAATTGAACAGCTTTATTGCCGCCCAGTTTTATGAATGGTATATTTTTGATCATTGCCCGTGATGCTAAAAATCATTTCTCAAAGCTCACTATGTTGATTTCGTCTGCTTGAATAGATAGCATGATGGCTTTAATTTGGTAGAATGTGGTATTTCGCTACTGACCATAATAATTTTGTGGTAGGATATAGGCTAGAGCCTGTTTACTATTGTAGTGGGGATAGCTCCTATGCGGTCATAAGCTATCAAATGTCTCGTGTCAGCTGTTAAGGTTTGATGAGAACACGTGATGCCTGTGGTCCGTAGATTTGATTGGGATTAATAATTAACATACCAGCTTTGTAGTACGGACTACTACTGTCCGAATAATATATTGCTCACTACTGACAACACTATTTAGGTCACTTGAGCCAGTTCTACATAGCATCATAGTTTTTGATTTGATTGTGTCAAAGTCACCGGAATTCTTTTTTACTTGGTGCTGCTAGCGAAATAATTTAAGAACTTCAAAAATAATACCTCAGGTGGACAGTTGGTTCTGTTAGGAGATGTATAAAATCGATGACTCTGAAGAAAATATCCCAGTTAGCAGCTACTCGTTGCGTTGCTAATGCAAGCAATTCAGCATAATATGGTTGCTATATAAGCCATATGGCACAAACATTGAGTCTCATTCATAAAATGCAGGTTTGACACTTTCTGCTGTATACTGATCTGAAAGTCGAGACCTTGAACTGTTTTTCCTTTTCTTGGCTAAGTGCTGTTGACTTAGTCTATATGTTTCAAGGTTACCTATTTGATGAAATTGGAGTGATCATGAAGGGGTACTGAGCAGGAATTGGGCATAATTTGAGTCTAGTATTGATTTCAATGATTCGAGTCGAGCATTATACCTACACGTCATTTTTTAGTGCTGAATTGATATGCCTCATGCGACTAAGAATAATATTTTCAAGGACAATTATTGTGTCAATATTTCCTATATACCACAACATCCAAAAGTCTGTGGCAAAGACCTACATATGTTCCTAAAATCAATATTTCGTTATAGGTAGTGATCAACCTGTTCTGTTGTTGCAATTTGATGCGTTATGTCATGTTTATGGTAGACAAATTATTTGCGATAATGAGAGATACTCGAAAACTCTATGGTGTTGGAAAAGATGTGGACTGATTTAACCTAGGGGTCAGATCATGTCAGGTGGTCCAGAAAAATTTCAACTTATGCCCCCACCATCTCAGATTATCATGGAAATTGGTATGCTTAGAAAACTTTTCTTTCTGAATTCAGAAAAACAAATTTTATGAAAATCGGTCAAGTAAAACTGAAGATGTGGCCGTTCAAAAATTGCTGTTTTTGTGATCGCTCAAGCGGAAAAAATGTCAGAAATTTACACATGTAATTGAAATCTGCTATATTTTGGTCAAATTAGGGTTGTTGAGGGTGACACTTTCACACTTGTTCATTTACATCCTACTTAATACTTTGCCCCCTTCTTTGACACCTGGGGCTGCATAGTCTGACCTTTAACCCCATGATTCTATTCGCGTCTTGGAAAATCGCTCATGCGTGACGTCATTTTTAATTGCAAATTTCTTTTGACCAAGAGGTGGTGTCATCAAGTGTAAGGTGTCATTGGAAAGCTCCTGATAAGGACTTTCAGAATCAACTATAACATTCCTCGCTATAGAATCATTACATAACATAAGAGTGCCATGAAACTAACCTGCAAATAACATGTTTTAATTGAAAATCTCACCTTTCTCAACATGACACAAACTCTGTAAAACAACTAATTTTACTTTTATTCCATATACAGTACCTATTGTACTACACACAAGGTAGTCAGTATAACTCAAAACAGATAATTGCCGACATAAATTATGCTGGAAATAATTTTTGAAAATTGAAGAAAAATTTGCTACACAGTTTGAGGTGAACACACAGTACTTCAAAAATGAATCAGAATTCACAACTAACGCAATGATAAGATGCAATATTTTATGTGTTCTACACAATGCTTTGGGCAACGATCAGCACTGAACAATGAAATGGACAATACCAACGAAAATCAATGTCAGCGGGTTGGTAGATTTCATATTATGGTGAGATATCAACTATGCACTTGCACATATCAGATATATATATTTATCTTTGATGATATCTCTTCCAAACTTCTTTGACTTTCAGTGTTGTTTATACACACTCTTTTTGATGCTAACTCGGTCTTCCAACGCCGGCATCATCCTATTGTTTTTGCTGTTTCAAAAAAACTTCACAACTTTTTCAATTTTTTCATCTGAAAGCATCTTCCATTTTTGTGGTGGTGGCAAAGAATAACTCCAGTGTCTTGTTCTTGCTGTTTCGCATCTCTCAACAACCTTCCACTTACTCCAAAAATTTCCGAGATTTTCATTCTTGACCAATTGTTAAGATTTGAATTTTTTGAGGTCTTGTTGAATTAGGGCTATTGTTTTTTCTTATATTTTTGATACGATATTTCAAAAGCAACTTCATTTTCATATTCGTCTTTTCCCGTCCCTACAAATTCTTGAATCTCATCAACATGTAAAACCTTGGCAAGCTTTGTTTTAACATTGAGATTCAATTCTTGTATTTTTCTTTTTCCGTATCTAATTTTTCGATTTCCATAAAGAGAATGCATCTTTACTGGAGATTCACCAACAGCATGAAGACTCTGATATGTGCATTGTTAATATCTCACCATACCATGAAGACTACAATGCATGAGATATTGCATCTTATCATTGCGATAGTTGTGAATTCTGATTAATTTTTGAAGTATTGTGTGTTCACCTCAAACTGTGAAGCAAATTTTCTCCATTATTTTAAAAATATCTCCCAAAATTATTTCCAGCATAATTTATGTCAGCAATTATCTGTTCTGAGTTATACTGACTACCTTGTGTATAGTACAATAGGTACTGTATATAGAATAAAAGTAAAATTAGTTGTTTTACAGAGTTTGTGTAGTGTTAAGAAAGGTGAGATTTTCAATTGAAACATGTTATTTGCAGGTTAGTTTCATGGCACTCTTATGGTATGTAATGATTCTATAGCGAGGAATGTTATAGTTGATTCTGAAAGTCCTTATCAGGAGCTTTCCAATGACACCTTACACTTGATGACACCACCTCTTGGTCAAAAGAAATTTGCAATTAAAAATGACGTCACGCATGAGCGATTTTCGAAGACATGCGCAGAATCAAAGGGTTAAAGGTCAGACTATGCAACCCCAGGAGTCACAGTAGGGGGCAAAGTATCTAGTAGGATGTAAATGAACAATTGTGAAAGTGTCATCCTCAACAACCCTAATTTGATTGAATTATGGCAAATTTAAGTTACATGTTTATATTTCTGACAATTTTTCCGCCTGAGCGATCACAAAAATGGCAATTTTTGGACGGTCATACCTTCGGATTTAGTTGACCTTTTTTGTTGAAATTTGGATTTCTGAAATCAGAAAACAAAGCTCTGTAAGCATGCCAATTTTCATGATGTTTCGAGATAGTTGGGATATGGCCTGGACCAAGTGATATGATTTACCCCCTAGCACATATCATGGCACTCTCAGCCTCTCATAGAATGTAACTAGTAGCACATACATTCTGTCTACTTCCGAATAGCGGTAGTAGAGCATATTTAAATGATGTTAAATAGTTAGCTTTGAAAGCATCGATCGATCGACAATGTCGAGTATTAGATTTGTAACGTATTCATCTTCAAATCAGCAGCGAAACGTACTCTTAACTGCTTCTGTAGTTAATTTGAGCTGGATTGTAATTTACTGCATAGGAGTCTTGTGGTCGATGTCATTGTTGCGCTCGCTGTGACCAGTGTTCCGCTATCATGGGGAAGCAAAATAGCAAGTTGAAGCCGGAAGATATCAAAGAACTCACACAAAGCACGCAGTTCTCTGAACATGAGCTGCAGGAATGGTACAAGGGTTTCATCAAGGTAGGATATTAATTATCGTATTACTAGAGGCCTATTTTCATTAGGAATATTCGGAGCAGCTCCGCGTTGCATGTTTTTCCTGGTTAGGTTCCCCGAATACTTTCTGATATATTCAACTGGTAAAGTGAGAAAATAGATCAAGCATCGATTTGGCCTCACAAAATACGCTGAAAATTTTTGTTACAAGCTTGCTGAAAGTTGTAAGTTATATAGAGGTATAATATTTGATATAAATGGATGATGTTTGAGGATTGGGATAAAACACTGAAATGTAGCCTACAATTTATCTGCATATCTTAAATTATCTGCTGTATAAAGTGTATGGATTGCGCCTGGTAGGAGATAGGACAAATATTCGACATCGATAAATTGCTGCACAATCTAATGTGACTGGCGATGTTTTTGAAATTCAAGCATATATTGCAGACTCGTCTCTACCGAAATCTTCCATTTTCAGGATTGTCCTTCTGGAACTCTGAGGGAAGATGAATTTCAGAAAATATATTCAAATTTTTTTCCATACGGTGACGCATCAAAGTTTGCGAAGCACGTGTTTCGGACATTTGATGCCAATAACGACGGTGAGTAGATAGTCGGTCACTGGTCAGTATAGGCACATCCAAGATGAAAATTTGAGAGGGGTGGTAATACTGGCAAAGGATTCAGGGGAGTGGAAATTTTTTTATACTTATCCCGTGACATTGCCAATCCATAGCGAAATCGCAATTGCATTACAGATGGCATCACGGATAATAACTGTTACTATTGAATGATATATTCATACTGTAATAAGCTCGAATATTTTCAGCTGACCCTCGTCTATGACATTTGGCGATACGGCTATTGGTATAAAAACGCACGGCATTCTTTTCAGCTCTCTACTAGTTGCTGACGATTAACCCTGACGAGTGTCAGCCGAACATATTCGGGTTTATTTCTTTTGCAATTGTATTGTATATTGAAGTTCTCCAAGTGTCTCTTGAAATTGTATTACTGTAAATAAGTTGATTTCCTTGAATGAAGCTGGAGGGTGAGTTGTCCTAGGATAAAGGATGTCATTCCGCTGCTTAAGTATTGTTCCAGAACCAGGCTCAGTTCGGGTGATCAATCCGAGGTCTCTGGAAAGTTTGCATTAAATTCAGAATAGGTATTATTCGCTATTATGCTAGCAAACGGCAACATTCCCTGTATCCGCTACTTATGTTTGCAGTAACGATTCTTTGAAAGTATGACGCAAGGGCTCAACGTTAGTCGAGGAATAGAGCTTGTGCATATTTTTGATCAGTGGAACTTGAAATTCCGAATTGACGCATTGTTGCTGTGCGGTGAACAATCAAGTTACGTAACTTGAAGTTTCCTGTAACCAGTGTTAGCACTTGAATAGTCGAATGGAAATTTATCTGAATTCATTTTTAGCCTGTTGTCTCTCGTACAATTGAGTTTGTGCAAAGTTTGAGAGTTTTAAAAGAGTAGAATTATGAGTTGCACTCATCTTCACAAACAATGCCTCTGTGTGACATGAACACTTGAATTTTATTACTTTTTTACAAACACAAATCATGACAAATTGGCATTCCGTAGTAGGCAAGGGCTTGGCTTAGCGCCGCGCTCACAAATACGACGTGGCATGCCAATCATTGCGGAAATACCGTTCACGTGAGAATTTGGCACTTTTACATCCTGCTTTTGACGCCGCAAGCTTGCAACGTTCCATACTTCCAATCAATTTGATATCATTTCGGCTGTAATTGGCAGTACTTTTGCAGATAAGAATTTGCTTATGCTGTCGTACAGACACAGACTTGCTGCTGTGTCGTGGTACGCACGTGGCATGTTACAGACACATGATATACTAGGCTCGGACAGTTGAGCATATTATGTGGTTACTTATCTGAAAAAATGCCTTTGCTTGATTTCAACATCTTGAATTTGATTTTAAATTGAATAGAATTGGTTTGTCTTGTAATAGTTCAAAGACAATCACAACGCCCAAAATGTAATCACAGCAGCTGTAATTATATCGCCATTAGTAGTATTGTAAAAGCTCAATGACTCTTATCACATATAAAGGTCTGGTGAGCCAAGGTTTGTAGATTCATTGCAAAATAACCTAGTAATTAATTGAACTTGCACGGTGATTATCAAATCATTGATCAAACTCAATTTAAGTGTGCTAACCTCTCCCACAAATTCCAATAATCAATGTGCATTGTGCAGTCATTCCTGCAAATACAAAATAGATCGAACTTAATAATGATGCTGCGAACATAAACTTGCTATGACATGATTTGTAATTTGGGCAGAGTCATGTTTGATAATGTTTGATCAGCTAGGAGTGGGGACAAATGATCGGCTGGAACAGTGGATGAAGTTTGCCAAAGGTTTGGTGCACATAATTTGTTTGATAATGGTGGCTGTCTTTGCATTCAAACATCGATCCCTATTTTGACATTTATAACCAGACGGATGTGTGCAGTTTGGTAACGTTCAATGTTTTATGAAGATTTCCGTCATCCCTTGATTTGGTGCAGTTGTATTGAGGACATGCACATGAGTAAAAGCTTGTATATTGACTTTTGGGAGCACCTTACCTAAAAATATCATACAATGGTAGGTACCGAGAGAATCCCATTGTGTAATAGATGGGAGCGGAACATTTTTGATCTAAAATATTAGATTGTAAGATCTAACTTGATTCACAATACCTTCGCAGTTCAATGTGTAATTTTGAATATTGAGGTTTGTTATTAAGCAGGCCTACTTCATGGATGGTAATAATTAATGAATGCATTCAAATAAATGTCTATGATTCTAAGATTAGGATAATTATTGCGCATTGATGAGCATGTTGTTGATGACTAGCCTTATAATGGTTAGAAACTTATTGATTTTCAAGGCTTGTGATCTCATATCGTGTACGGTGATCGATCTTTTCGTATCCAGCTATTCCAAGTATGACGATGCTAAAATTTTAACGTCCAACGATATCATTAGGCTGACCCTACCTGCTCTGTTAGGAATCAGTACTGTGAGATTGATTATTATTGTGCCGAGTTTTCCATTTCCTGTTTTGACCTGTGTGGAAGCTTTTTGTTAAAAGGAAATGCGTGAGATTTGACAATTTTGTCATCTGCTCGATTGATAGCCCGTCCTTATTTTGCCCAGTTGCACAGCAATCTATCTGTCTGGCGTTTTATGAGTCGTTAACTGAGTTCCGCCTGTCTAACCAATATTTGATGTGTAGGTTTGGCACATGTCATACACAGCTATCTGTCTCCTATTGGTCGGTGTAATAAAATAGAAATTTCTGGAATAGCCGAGACCTTTGATTTGGAGGTAAATCAGTCGAGATGACTGGCGTTGCCCTGCAACAGTCATGTGAAGTCTCTACGATTTGTATAAATAATCCATGAAAAGATTCTACTTTTGGCTATCACCTTCGATTTCAGTTGTGGTATGTTCTTGGGATCAACCGATATCAACGCAAACGAGTCATGGCAGCTCACCCTATACAATAATACATATTTAATGTAGCCTACGCACTGCAGTACAGCCGCACTGTAATATGCATACTATCAGATCTGAGTAGTTGAAAATAGTCTAGTTGCTAAAATGAATCTTGCAACTGCATTTTATTGAAAATGTGTGGTGTGTGTTTGCCTCCAAGGTGGGGTTTCTTGTTCATTCGTGGGGGTATTGGTTCAGGATGGTCAAGAAAATTGTCGTGGTTTTCAAGTAGTGTAAACCGAATTAATTGTCACCCTTATTTCATCGTGAGTACGGTAAAGGATTGGAAGTTTTCTTTACACAACATTGAATAATCCTCTTTGTGGCATGTTAAACCATCTTGGTCCTGTGCTGGTTAAGTGGTTAACAATGTGCATTTTGTGATTGATATTGAGAGATTGTGTCAATTGCTTTGCTAGGTGCTGGGCAAAGTAGTTCGACTAGTTTCTGTGTTTCGTCATTTGTTTCCCCGTTACAGTAACTTTATAATGTCTGTACCTTGAAAAACGCTACTTCTACCCATCAATGGGTATAAGATGACGGAACTAGCACAACAGTTCTGGCACCTAACTTTTCCAAGTGGCGTAATGTGCAGTTTGCCGGAGGCTTCCCTCAAGGCAATTCTGTGTTGTTTGAACTTGTCTTCCATGCCCATGCCCCAGTCTGATTGTTATGGCAAAGTGAAAACCGATTCGGCAGTGTGCATGTGATTTTTCGGCAATGTTTAAATAATAAACGCCTTAAGCATCATAACTGATTGTCATTCTATTGATGTTATGAATACCGTATTGAAATCATCCTTGCTCTCTTATTGATCTTGAATGAACTTGCCCTTTGCATATACTTTAAATCAATTTGATTACATCAGTGAGGACATTCCGTTGTAACCTGTTCGCACATGACGATGACTAATGTTTGGTGGCCAATTTTCTAGCGGCTAAATCCCATGGGTACACTGACAAAGTGCCTGTGAGGTTTTTGACTTGAGGTTCAGGGGTGACGTTATTGCTCTCCTGGGACCTGAATCGAATTTGCCCGGAAATTGGACATGCCAATCCTGATATGTCGCTGGTATTGATTTCATTACAAATCCTCATGGTTGATGTAATACAATTACAATCTACTAAAAGCTGAGTCTGAAGTCATGTTGTAGGCCTATTACTATTCTTTATAATAATAATGCTTATACTAGATCAGGGGTCACCAACCCGGTGCCCGCGGGCACCAGGTAGCCCGCGAGGACTGGTTGAGTAGCCCGCGAGCCCATTCTAAAAATAGGTGGAATAGCAGCATTTACCAATATTCGTCAGATTATTACCAGTGAGCTTTTAAATATGTATATTGATTGATTCAGCTATTCTTGTTTAAAACACACTAACATGTAAGTTACATGTATAAACACTTGAAAATATCTTCAATTACAATTAGTAATATATAGATAGATGTATGTGATGGAATCACCAGAAATTCGAGATACGGCGCATTGCCTATACAGGTGACATGACGGAATGCCGTCCACGGTCTTCTTGAAATGGTGGGGAGGGATGGGGGGGGGGGGGGGGGGGTGGTGGGGTGGTGGTGGGGGGGGGGGAGAGTTACGATAGCTCGACGACCAGTACAATGTCAAAGTTGTATACAATATTACTATTCGGAGTCAGATAGCCGTGAAGTACTAGCAGGTTTTCAATATCTGTATACCCATTGCGTATTGCATCTTTTGGCACAGCTTGTTTCTGTTACACTCAACGCAGTTTAATATACCATGTTTCTAACTTTCTGTAATCGTTGCTGCTGTCCGGTATAATGAAATCTTGTCATTTCTGGATGGTGAACAGTAGATTGAAATTGTAACACTGCAAAATGACCCCCACCAGCCACCTCACTCTGCAGCAAACGTTTGGTGCATTGTTGATATGGAAAAGTACATGGGCAACAGCTATGAAGGTTGCAAGCGTCTATGGTTCAACTTATCGTTGTGAATCAGCCTTTTCGGACATGAACTTCATCAAAAACAAACACAAAACACGTTAAATTATTGCACATCTGGAATACTCACTCAGAATTGCAGTGTCAAGTTAAATACCAGAGTACAGCGCGCTTGTTGATATCATACAATGCCCAGGCTTCCCACTGACTGCTATAGAAACAGATAACATGATGTCCAGTCCTGCCCAGTGCTATGAATATCAAAGCGGAAATTCAGTGTGATACGGGTAAACGGCGGGAGTAAATAGTAGCCCGCCGCTTCAATCATTACGCAAAAGTAGCCCTCGGTTGCAAAAAGGTTGGTGACCCCTGTACTAGATAATAACATCCGATTTCAGATGGAATGTTGGCAGGCTCATCAGCATCACCGCTTGTGACCGTCCTAATATAAATAACCTAGGTAGCCTGCTTTCTGATTCAGGACCGGTTTTGTGTGTGTTTACTACTATATTAATGATGACAAATAACTGTGGGGGCAGGGCCGTATGGTTATATTTAGCAGTCATATTGTCCTGATTTTTATCTATCACACACTGCTGGTATTGAAGAGCTAGCTTCGCACAAGGTTCAGATCATTCTCGACTTGGGATTTCAGATACTTGAGCTGAGAGTATAGAGTAAGAAACGTTACGCTCCTTCTGATGTTGCGCTGTATGCAGATACAGACAAATTTCAATGACAAATTACTTTTATAGCATTATGATCACCTGTGATGAGAATGAAAATGACCAACTTATATTGAAAATATAATATATTTGTAGTAATTGTGCTTTTGAACATTTCTGACCTCAATTTCACTACCAATGCCCAGCACACTGCGGTATGCTATATTTAGAGACTTGATTCATTGCCTTCCAGCAATGGCATGTGTTGGAATTGTCACATAGCCTACAGTATTTGATATCCCTTTTGAAGATGACGGCTTATGAATGACAAGATTTATCGCCACAGGCAAAACACAAGATATCATGCCGAGTAATTGTGAAGCATCCATTCATAAATCTCAATGTTGCAAGAATGCAAGTGTCGAATTTTCATGCTGCATTTTGGAGCTTGGTCTTTGACTAAAGAGGCAGTGAGGCAACTTTGATTGATGGCTAGACATAACTCGTAGATTTAGCCACAACTACTCACCGTTGATTCCTTTTTTCAAAATAATTGTTGGGAAGCCAAGCAGTTACCTTGTCATCATTCCATATCCTTAATACACGGATTTAACACATACGCCTGTGCTGCATTAACAGACCGTTGTGTCAAGGTTTCTATCTCATGGCCGCTTCAAATACAAGTGTAGCCGCAAGTGAAGACCGAAAGTTAGTTGAATAGACTCGCACGAGATTGCGGTTTTATTCGTCCTAAAAGCATACTTCTGCTCTCATCTAGTCATTCATCTGCAATGTTCCCATGTTCCCTCTGACCTGCGCAAATGCGCGGTGCTGACACGGCCTCTAAGTTTCGCACAAAAAATCCAAAGTGATGACCTTTTTTAAAAATTTTTTTAGTCGCCACTCACTGGTGTCCAAGGGTGTGCGCAGTGAGTTGGTGAGTGTGTGCAGACTCGTCAAAAATGAGAGGGAACATTGGTCAACTGTAACTGTAGTACTACTCATTATATTTTTCTTGAACCAGGCCTACTTCTCAACCATTGCTCTTTCGTTTTGGGAATACCTTTTGCTTGCAAATCTAGATATTGTAGAGATGAGCGTTTTAAAAGCTTTTCCCTCCATTGTTTAGACTTTAATTTTTGATTGAATAATGTGCTTGCGAGTTGAGATATGTATTGTCGAACCTGAGTTTAACAGCAACGATGGTTGCCACCCTACAGTTTGCTCTTTCCTTGCAGGAACGATTGACTTCCGCGAATTCATTATCGCGCTCAGCGTGACGTCACGGGGAAACTTGGAAGACAAGCTGAAGTGGGCGTTCTCCATGTACGACTTGGACGGCAATGGCATGATCTCCAGACAGGAAATGCTTGAAATTGTGCGGGTACGTTGCTATGCCTGTCAGAACTTCACTGTACCTACTCTCACTTCTTAGTAACACTCCATTGACTGTGAAGTCAAACCTTGACCTCACTTATACCGGAGTTGTTCCAAGTCCCCGCGTAATTCTATGTCTGAAATCGCAGCTATTGACTTGGTCTGATTGCAATGCGGCTGGAAGCTTGCTTTGTATCATATTTGTAATTTGTTACGGACGGTTGTTGTGAGTTCTATAATGTTGATTTGAGCTCCGACTCAAACACAAACCTTGTCTCATTGTCTGTGACTCGTGTTGTTATCTGTGGTTCCAACTGAATTAGTTTCATGGAAATGAATTGCCCGGCGATTTCCAACGTTGTGAAATGTCATACTTTGTTGACACTTGGATTACTTCCTGATACAGCATCGTTAAGCTTGTCATAAAAGTATGATCTATATTCACGTGTGGTATGTAATTAAATCAACGCTTCGCTTCAATGGGAGTTATTGATTTTAGCTGTTAGGTATGGACCACCGTTCCGTGGTAGGATAATGACTTGTGTTGTTTCCGCCTTTATACTGGGTGTAGAGATTTCTGTGGCTGAAGCGTAACGCTGACTAATAAAGACCTCTGCGAAGGCATCACGGCTCGTTGCTGCTGAGAAAAAATATTTAGGGGTGCTGTCGGTGTACTACGTGCGTTATGTTGGACTTTTAGTGTTTTGGAACCGCCTTGAAGGGACGAAATTCAAGATTTGAGATTCCCAATGGACTATTTGTGTAACCACAACTAACTCTGTCTACAAAAGGAGTTTGTGTACCATCTTAAAAATAGTACATTGAACTTATTTAAGATCTCATTTCATGCTGGTGACGTCATATTTTGTGATACGATTGTTGATATACAATGTTCTCTCCAATTCTCCACTAGTTGCTGACGATTACTCCTGACGAGTGTCAGCCGAAAATATGCGGGTTCATTTCAATATGAATATTCAATTGTATATTGAAGTTCCGTACATCCAAGAAGCTCTTTAACTACAACTAAGTGAAGAAACTTTTTGCGAGATGCAGTTGGCCACTTGTGACCAGGCATCCATGCTATATCGTACTGGCAATGGTGCAATCTATAATTCCAATTGTTTTGTTTAGTTGGATTGTGATTAAAACCTGATCAACTTAATTTACAGATACAGCCTTTGTCGTGCATTTCCTGTCCAAATATAGCAATGACTGCAAAATTTTTCGCATAAATGTGCTGCAGCTTTGGAAGTGCGCCTTCAGCAAGATGCCAAAACTTTTGAACATCCTCTGCGTATATCAGTTTCGGTTTAAAAAATATGATATCGGCCGGCTCCAGTTACGATCGCTGTAGTGTGCGTGTGTCCAGACTTGATTCGAACGGATTACGTTCAAACTTGAGCCGACGGTTGACTCGGTTTAAGCTATGTATGTGAAATCGGATCGTAATTTGTTCCTTGAAAGAAAAATCGACACTTCAGTGAGCTGTGGTAAGATCTCCCATTTGGTCGTCTTGAAAATCACACCGTTCTTTTTGTAAGTTTGGGCTGCGTTGTGATATGACCAGGTCTACCAGATTTAGGTTTCATTTCGTTTCCTTGCTCTAACTGCCTACTCTGGCACAAGTAGTTTCAAATAGTGGATTTGGTGGAGACGTTGCATGCCTTTTAGCAGGCTGCATCTTCACAACTACCGTAATGCATAATGACTGGTGCTGGCACTGCAAATCGGTGCTATTTGAAAAATATCATACAAGAATATTTCGCTCATAGGTTAAATGTGATGAAAACATATCTCAAAACCACTATCTACTTCACAAAACACAAAATCCATGGAATAATTTGTTTTGTGTGAAATATTGTTTAGGAATTGGAAGCAGTCAAACGACTAATCTGTACGTGTTGGCAAAACCTACTTGGGTATTCCAAAAAAGTAGAAGTTTGGTACTTCGTTGCTGACCACTCTGAATGCATGTGTCGTTTGACTAGTTGGCTCGGAGTACTGAACATGAATATATTGCTTTCAGGACTACATTCATTGCAGTACTATATACTTACAATTTCTCAACTTGTCTTCTGCGCGACCATGGATGTTTCGAAATTGCGAGTTGTGACTCTGTATTTTTCAGGCCATCTACAAAATGGTCGGGGCCGTTATGAATATGCCGGAAGACGAGTCGACGCCGGAAAAAAGGACGGATAAAATCTTCAAGCAGATGGACAAGAATTTAGACGGTAATTTGCTGCCGCGCTCCCGCTAACTTCTCTCTGCTTTCTTGAAACGGTTTCGTTCGCTGTTGATCTAGCTCAGTTTAGGCCACACGCTCCGCCCTTCGAAATCAGAGCGTCTGGCTGTAACCGTGCCGTTGCTAGATACTATTAGGTAGGGGTTGGGAAAAACCAGGCACTTCGGTAATCGATTCCAGTCCAGTAATGAGGCTCGATTAACAAATAGCGTCGCTGTGGAATCAAAGTCGCTTGTGTGGATTTTTCAAATTTTGAGAAGATCTAGCTTTTGTAAAACTTTAATTCTTTCTCTGCCATATCTTGCCCATGGTTATGTTTGTCGCATTGTTTCAAAGTCACGCATGGCCAAGATATTGCCGAAAGGGAATGAAAGCCACAAAAACTTAGTTCTCTCCAAATGTGTAAAATGGATATGCAAACTGCTTGAACTACAAAACGAATGGCATAAGAATACCCAACCAGACTTAAGTAAGCAGTTTAAGACGACACGCCCACAGCCTTTGATTGTTCGGTGGCCCGTGACAGCTTACAAAACACAAGGTTGCATGTCCGCGATCAATGGGTAAATACTTGCGTTATCGTTACACAGCCGTTATCGCCGATTACCGTAGTTTCCACCATTTCAACGATAAAAAGCGAGGAGAATTCATCTCTTATTCCGCTTGCTAAAATGTATAAGGAAAAGTTAAAAACCTGCTGTTTGACAAGGCCGCGAATATCCGTGTTACTGTGAAACGGCGTACAAGTCGCGGCGTGGTCGCACATCGCTTTGAAATAAGCCATGGTCGGGAAAAGAAAAGTGTTGTTGTCGATCTGTGACAGGCGTGGTTGGCCTTGTGGGCGCATAACCGCGTGTATCTGATCAATTTTGAAGTCATTATTTATGATACGAGGTCATGATAATCTGTGGTACTCGACGACGCGAAGCTTGATACTCAACTCGGAATGGAATCGCTCAGGTAATCGATTTCACCCAGCCACTGGCGAATTGTCACCTTATAAATACAATAGACAGTCCCAAGTGCGGGATTTGTGCAAGGGTGTCGGGCTGTCGGCCTTACCCCAATTTTAATACGTCTATGGCTGTATGGCTGAGCTAACTCTACCACCGACGGCAAATCTTCTGTTGCTTAACCGCGGAAGGTAATGATAGCGGCAGCAGGTGTAATTCGAAACCCGCCACTTAACTTGGGTCGTCTGTTACCAAACACCTTCGCGCGCATGCTTTTGTAACGAAAAACCAGGGTTAGGCGAGACGGCAGCCTGAATAGCCTGCGGACATTTCAGGGGAAGTCGATTGTTCCGTTATATTCGCAAGCCCGCCACAAAGCGTGTGTCATCTAATTTGTTTCTTATCGCGATGAAAACTGCTGTCGCAACATTACCGCCACGGATGGGCTTAGATGCGTTGCGCAATCTTGCGACTTTTCCCCGTAATTGATCCTGCGCCACTGGCTAGAATGTGAAGTTGTTGGCGAGGTTCGCGCGGCCTGAGTATTGTTTCGCCGCGGCTAATCTCGTGTGATAATAATCGAAGACGGGTTTTGTTTTGAGATTTATCGCTTTACGCCTGGAGGGATTATTATCGATTGTGTCGCAAGCTTTTAGGATTGTGAAAATCGGCTGCCGACGCTCTACTAACTGGATTGTCACGCGTTAAAAGCACGGTCGACTCCCCACTTCACGTTAGCTATAAATGAACTGTGTTTATGTCGGTGTTTTCGGTAAATGGATACTAACGTTTGAAGCGCGTTCCACGACGTAATCTGTACCGCTAATGCACGCCGTCAGCATGAACGCGCCGGCAATCTGTGTCGTGAATGTTATAGTGCGCCTAACAGCCTAGTACATGTCACTGGTTTGGAGTGCTTTTGCGTTACGATTTGTCAGTTTGTGCGCCTTGCAGTCACCGATTTCGGTGGGGAGACGCGATTTTGTGACCTTGCGGCGGAAGGAAATAGTAACAAGATGCGCGGCTCGTGAATTATTGATCGCATTCCGTGTCGTAGTTTTCGAGCTGGGATGCTTTTCGGATTATCGGCTGTCGACGCCGGATTTTCTTTGTTAGCAGGCCGTGTTTTACACTGATAGGATCGTCGGTGTTTGTGGATTTTTTCTGGCCGGATCGGGTTATCGTTGAGATTACTTATGCAGCGGTTATTGATCCGAAATGAATGTAACTCGGGGATAACGGTATACTGCAAAACGCCTGTCAAAGTTGCAATGGGTTGGAAAAATGTTCGGAATTCGCAATTCGGCAATCTATAACATCTTCATGTACTGCATAGAAATAGCAATTTGGTCCTGCTGTGATTTTAATCGACATTTTCCTTACTGATCAAGTTGCTGCCCGGGTTGTGCGACATATTCCTCACTGGACAGGTTGCTGCCTGGATTGTGTGTGTATTTAACAGTTTTACTGACAACAACCATTAAAGCTTGATCTTGTGGGGACGCCGTTTCAGCTAGTGATGAATAGTGTCGTTGGGCACAGGCGAATAGCTTATTTTGAAAGAAGAACAACATTTTGAACTGATACCAAATTCAGCATTTCAAAATGATTTACTTGGCGTTTGTCCAAAATCTCAAAATATATCGCCATCGCGGACCACGTGTTTGAGACCCCTGGTTTTAATGATTGTATTATTACAGTTAGGCTTGCATTTAAAACAAATGGTTGTTTAAAACACTTTCAAACTTGTTCAAATCAGTGTTTTGAACAAAGGCCTTCAAAAAAAAAATTCAAGTTGTAAAATCATGCCATAATTGTTTAAATACTTTCGAAAAAAAATTTGGAGAAGGCTACGGACAATTACCTCTCGATATAAACGACGTAGATGATACGGCATGGTTGGTGCCCTCAACATAGTCGGTTCAACAGCTATAGTACGTAGATATTTCTTCAAAGGAGCTGTATTTACCTTGTATTTTCAATTGCCAATGTCAATCCACTATGACGACACAATTGAATATTCGTGACGTCATGGCTAAAAACATGCTTTAAACAAAAGCCTTGTTTTAAACATGTTTGTTCTAAATTGTTTTTTGTTTTAAATGCAACCCTAATTACGGTCCTGGGCTAGCTGATAGCGTCCACGCCAAATCACGGTTCGATACGTATTATTCTCGTTTAGAATGGCGTTATCACGTATTATCTGCGTTTGGTGCATACCGATTACAATTATAATTATTACAACCTTACTGCTAGCTTCCGGCGATTAAATACACTTCAACGCTCATTTTTTCCGTTTAAAATCGCATTTAACGGTTGTATTTCCGTTAAGGATCGATCACACTGAGCGAGTTCATCGACGGCGCGCGGACAGACCCGTCCATCGTCCGGCTGCTGCAGTGCGGCCAAGACTTCAAATGAGCCGCGCGACTTGGACGCGCGCCGCGACGCACGCGAACACACACAGACACACAGACGCGTCGCCGATCTTGACGGCATCGTGTGATATAACCAAATATTACGAACGGTACTCTTTCTATGTATTCCATGTAAAAAAAAATGATAATCCGATCGGGACAATTCCGTCGTTTTGTAGGACAAAGGTCGCGGCGTAGCGCGGTTGTGGGATTCGTGTCGATTTTTCTTTCACATTCGCTCGGGTGTAACCAGATTCGGACAATTTGAAAATTTCGAGCTTTTCTTTTTTCGATTAGAATTAGAGCTGTAGCGACATATTTTTCCAAATTGGATTTTACTCCTGTAGCATTTTCGGGATATCTATCCAGAAATTAGATTAGAATTGAAATTGAAGCATAGAAGCGTTTCACAAATTAGGTTAGAATTAGCTTAACGACATTTCGCCCAACTTGTGTAATTAACAATTGGCATTATCTAGTTGTCCGAGTCCGGGTGCGCCTGCGTCAGTTTTGCTTCGAGAACGCGAAGCACGTGCGTTTTCCGAGGAAAGTTTTCTATCCTCGGTCCCTTGCGGCGTATTTTCGATTGGCTGCTATTTTAGATTGGAGTAGTGTATTATGCGTCTGGTATTTTTAAGCTTCTAGCGGCGACGACGTTAGTCCTAGAAATGATTGTTTGCTAGCCTGTGAAATTAGCTGTCGTTTATGGACCAGGTGCGTATAGTTGCCTTTGACGTGACACGATATAAGTAGTTGCGTACTTTGAAATTGTGACTTTGCAATGCGTTACACTATTTCTCGTACTGTTACAGCGCGTGTGTATGCGAAAATCCCTATCAAATATTGGATGTGTATGAATATGTTATTATATGCGCTAATCGTAATTTGTGTCGAGATGTAGAATCATGTTCCTATATGACTCGGGCTCCGATACCTTGCGGTCCTCGATAATGATGCCATATATTTTTTGTATTTGAAAACTACGGACAGCGTTTCATTTTCACTTTATCGCGCCAGGAAAGCGATTTTGAATCATGCATTGTTTGTAGCACCGGGCGGAAATCGCGCTGTTTCTGCCTTCGCCCGTCGCGCGGTTGCGAAAGCTTGATTTTATTCGCGCCGCGCGCGAGCTTGGATCTGCGTGCCCGCGATTTCGCGCCCGGGCGCGAGCTTTTTCTCGCAATTTCGACGTGCACCTAACATCCTTCATTTAGCGTATTGTAATCCGTTGATCATTTGCCTGGGAATTATATTTCTTGCACTACTAAATAGATATGTTGCGCATGAGAATTATTATTTTGTAATTGTCGTTAGCGTTGAATAAAACAGAGGTGACGCCTTGAGATGCGGGATGGCCGCACTCTGGTGAGTTCGGGATGTAGGCGTGTGTGCTGATGACGCCCCCTTTCCGGAATTCAGGCCGAGATGCGTGCTGTTACTTGTGACTTGCCTGGTAGGATGTGGCACATTGAACCTTCACAGTGATGCTAATGCTCTTACTGAGGACGGCAGAGCAATTCGAGTCAGATATTTCGAATGGCAATCGGTGTAAGATAGGTCCATGCTTTTCGTTACGGTAGCTTTCGAGTGGGAAGACAAAATGAAAGGTGTGACGATCATTCCGGTAATTTCAAGCGGTTGAATTCGACGGAGAGGTCGCATACTTCATGCAGTGTGTCGGAGTCGGCGGCTATCTGCGAAATTGGGAGATGTACTTCGTGACTACCGCTAACCTACGACACCGCAAATACGTGCAATCTTGCATATAGATGCGGTTACCCTGAGAGGATTTTACTACAGTTTCACTGATGAAAGTGATACGATCTTGTGCCTACCTTGTACTCCTCAAAATCCAAATATTAAAAGGTAAGTAGTTCGCCTAAAACTGCTCAACTAGAAGTGGGGACGGTCTAAAACAGTGCTTCCCAACCTTTTTCAGCGAGCGACCCAATTTCCATCCAAATTTCATTGCGCGACCCACCATGAGCTAAGACAAAATGCGTGATTCAGCGCGCGATGCGTCGTTTTTGTTGTTAGTGGTAATTATGGTGGTTTTCGACTGCGGTGGTCATTTACACCAGGTCGACGAGGTCGTTATTCTTTATTTCGATTCCGCAGCTGCTGCACTTGTAGCACGGCCCTCTCCTTGGCCTTTTCAATACATCGGTTCGGTTAATTAGCAATTTTCATCAGTTCAATACACCACAAAAATTGAGATACAATGAAAAGATAGGAAGGTGTCGAAACGACTTGGAGTAGTCTATGGAGTCGGACACACACTTTGGACTAGGACAGGGGCGGGCAACTTCTCCAGCCGGATAAAGGAAAATTAAGTACTTGACGGACCGGATTGCTTAATCGATACATTATTCGCCCAATTATCCACATATACAAGGAATAAATCGTATTTAATGAATGTGTTTTAACGACAGCAATGTCACTTCAAAGCCATTTCTCGTCGATAATAACGAAGACAATGTGGGTTTGAGAACAGCTTGTGATACAGGCGCCGTCATGTATGCTTCTCTCTTATCGGTTAACACACGTTGCAATCCTTAAGATTTCAAGGCTTTCGATAAGTCCGGTACCCCACGTTTACCGAGATATCAATTCAGTACATCATGAATGCCGATAATGCAAGTCTTCTCGATTCTACAAACTAACCCGTAAGCTTCCATTGAGTTGTGGTTGATTGACTAAAAAAAGGTCTACTTTCCGGCTCAACCCCCGAAATACAGTTAGGTCGTCGCTTACGTTCGAACCACGAATTTCCTGTTTAGCGTCATTTATGCCCGCTTCACTCGAATGTATCCATCATCTAAAAGCTGTAAAGGAGGACGAATTGCCAAAAAGGAGGGCAGTTAGGCGTCTTCGGAGGACATTTTCAAAAACCTGAAAGAGGAGGACAAATCCTAATCGAGGACGTACGGTATCCCTAGTACAAACAGTTACTAAAATTTGACGTAGTAAGTAAGCAGTGGGGAATCTCGGCAGACTGGGGCCGCGGGCCACATGATCATGTAAGACGGAAACTGTCCGCGGGCCGGACAAATTCCCGTCGCGGGCCTGATCCAGCCCTCGGCCGTATGTTGCCCGTCCTGGCCTAGACGATGTAGAGAGGAGGCATATACACACTGACTGAAAAGTAAAGAAGATATTATAGCATAGCAAGCGACGTTTACGTGGATCAGATGACCAGTAGAAGCCTATGTTTAGAGATACCACCAACACTTGTAATGGGATTATGGAGTCGACCTTGGTCGGACTCGAACCCACAACTCACAGGTGTTGCAGCTGTGAATCACACGCTGTCTCTCCGCGTACAAAGCCGCATGACTAACGAATTGAACTGGGTGCCGGCAAGTTGCGCGGTAATCCAGGAATACCGGTGTATGAAGCCGACAAGGACATGTAAATATGTAGACTATCCTGTATGTAATATTCAACAAATGCGTTTATTCCCCACCAGAAATCACTGAATTCCCCACCGGTTGGGAACTACTGTTTCAGAGGGATTAGAATGTGTATTTGCTCGTCTAACCGTGAGAAGATTAGGCACTTGACATCGAATAGGGAGCTGTAACATTTGGAAATACTTCGCGGCCCACCGATTTGGAAGCACTGGTCTAAAAGCCACTCAAATACGCAAAAAATACTTGTAATCTCCGGAAAAGTAGTAGCCTACTTAGTCATGATCACCACTGGGTATCTCGCCAAATAGCGACAAAAATACAAATTATAATATTTTGGACATGCGACTCCGATTCGACTGGGATGTGATTCGATTGCGCCTTTCTTCGGCCTCAACGGTATAACAAATCCTGCGCGGGGCCGTGCGAGTCGCGTACAAACCTTATAGCCAAGATGTCAGTTTCGGAGGAAGAACAGTTTTCTACAAAGTCATGATGTCATCGAGCAACGTGACTTGGCGAATGAAGGCAGTGGAACAATGCCCAAGATGCTAATGCTTAGGTTGCTCACAGTACTCCAGTACATATGTGATCTGGATATTGTTGGTCTCGTCAGGTCCAGGGCATACAGTTGCGTACTTACAGCCCGCATAGGATATTGATTTTGATGTTTGGCTGCGCGAAACGTCAATTTCACGGTATACCTACTGCCTGCTGGCCTTTGACTCTGCTAGCTGCAACTAATTTGAATATACATTAATCCGTCCATATCGTTTTAGCTCGATATTATGATATCCCAGTGGAATCTTTAACGATGCGAGGACCAGTTTTCGTATCGATTAGACCTTCAGAATCCGGCTCGTTACTTATGTTGCGTAATTAAATATAAATTAAATCACACGAGTTAACCAGTCACGGACGCCGAAACACGCGAGACTGTAAATGTAATCCGTGTAGTACACTGTACGTACAGTACAGACATGGGTTATTGTGAGTTACTACGGCGAGAAGAAACAAGCATCGGTATGTTTCTAGACAATGGAACTATACTTCTCCTTGATAAAGCAACTCTTAAAGGCAAAAGAAGCATATAATTTCATTACTCGCAAGAATCATCATTAGAATTTGGCCAATACTAGATTCAGATACCTGTGGTCGAATCATAATGACCAGCGCTACCCTCGACTTCATTGACTCCTTTCACCGACACCCAACAATATTCACTGGCTACCAGGCCGTGTTATTTTTGGCATTTCAAGAGCCAGATGCCAAAACTGCCAAAAATAAAAATTTGAAAATGCCAAAAATAAGCAATTTTTGGCATATGCCAAAAATAACACGGCCTGTCAAATAGTGTATTTCGTTCATGGTGTTGTGTTAACAGGACCGCGTTACAAGCGAGAAGA
Source organism: Botryllus schlosseri (assembly GCF_051294905.1). Taxonomy (NCBI): domain Eukaryota; kingdom Metazoa; phylum Chordata; class Ascidiacea; order Stolidobranchia; family Styelidae; genus Botryllus; species Botryllus schlosseri. The sequence goes on along the minus strand of NC_137245.1, from coordinate 15,165,129 downwards.
GCGTTTGTGAAAGGCAGGTTTCTTAATCTGGGTCCAGGCCACCCATTAGGGGTGAAAGCATGGTGTCCTAAATGGTGTGGGCACAGCGAGATTGAACGGCTGAATGCATTTGGTTTACGTCATACTTTCCATTTGTCCAAAGGCAATTTTACGACCATTTTTGACCGGCTTGTCGAGCGCTAAATTTGATAAAACGGGTATCAATGAGAATCTGCTGCAGTACTGATTATTAAAATATAAATTATATTCTGCTTATGGAACTGGAACCCCCAAAATCAACCACGATTTTTGCATTTTGATCAAGTTGAACATTGTAACGCAACAAACTGTCTGTCTATTTCTGAGCTGCATAGTCTCGTTTTGCCAGACAGGACTCCAGGACTCTTCCATGCGAGTTGGTAATATTATTAACGCCACCTGAAGTGACAAAAGTCCTCCGAAAATATATCGGTAGACTGAAGGAGAAATGATAGTCGGGCTACTAAATAGAATGTGTTGCGGGACAACACAGGAAACTCCCGGCAAAGGATCGGGAAGAAAATTCCTTCCGCGATAAGATCGATGGCACTGGCGAAGTGATCTCTTTTCATGATGCATGGAAGCCGGTTCGGCCCTCCAAAGATTTTGAAGCTCTTAAAACCTTTTATGGATGACTGGCAACATTCTTTCCCTCAACGGCTACTGTTGAAGCCGATATTTCCCAGATTCGCTGGGCGAGAAATGAATTTAGGAGAAACTTAGCTGACCTGATTTTGTAAGCACTGTTACAGTGCAAACGATTTAAGTCTATTCAACAGCTGTGACAATCAGCTGTTGAGCGTGTTTGTTAGGCTTGTTTTTTTTTGCGTATTGGCACTGATTCCGATGGATACTGCACATTTTGTGGTTTCGTTTGATATTATTAACCTATGAAATCGTTAGGTTTTTTCTTCTTCTTATTGTTTGTTGGCACTGATTATGCGTGGATGCTGCACATTTTGTGGTGTCTTTTGACAAACTAGCCCAAATAAAGCGTGTTTGTGACTAATTCGAGGCTGAAACTATCTATTTAGAGGACGATGCCAAAACTGCCAAAAATAAAAATCGAAAAATGCCAAAAATAAGTTATTTTTGGCAGTTTTGGCATTTGCCAAAAATAACACGGCCTGGGCTACAGGAATCGCGTCGATAGCCTATGTCAACTATTATATGGTGCGCTGTATCCTGCATGGTTTTCGAGTATTTTCTTACACCCAAAAATCTGTAATAGTTATTTTTCTGCTATTCATGATGTTTCGACTAGGCCTACATTTGTCATTTTATACCAGGCCGATATTCTTAATATTGATTCCTTATCTGCCTGCCGTAGCACATCCCTCTTTCGTTCTTGGCTAACGTGAATCAGATGGCGAGGATTACAAACCTCAAACAATTTGGTAGGAGTTTGGGAGTCGATATCGGTCGGATTCGGACTCGCCCCCCAATGCATTGGTGATGCAGCTGTGGAACGTACGTAGCCTATACCCGTTAAACATGGTATCGCAGAAACGTCCTGAACACGGGCGGTCGGCTGCGCTATGATGCTTGAAGGAAAATTGCCGATGTGACAGCTACACTTACACTATTTATGCCTGTGGTTCTCAATCGGGGCTCCGTGGGGCGTTTTCAGGATTTGCAAGATGCGATGGTAGATAACCTGATTTATATATTCTTCTAATTAGATAGATCACGAGACGATTTGGCTTTATTTCTGCTAAAACTTCCAAACTCACATAAACGGAATGGACGTCTGAGATGAAATATTCTACTGTGCAAACTTATTTTAATTGCCAGATCGCCAATAGCCTACTAATACAAACATATTGCTGTTTAAAGATGTTTTGTTGGGATTTCGAAAAAAATTGTTAGCAAAATCCATTTTCTTCCGTGGTTTAGGCTATACATACCCGCTATTCCACAATAACTTCAAGATGAGCTGCTAGTTAAATATGACTAGGCTCAACGTTATATATTTAATAAACATCTGTTTCTCAATTTTGGTGTCACATATGTTGGCACGGCATGCTGCGGTGCGATCATACCTAAAGGTTTCGCCAGAAGCGTTACCCGCTATTGTCACATTCACCGTCACCTGTATTTGTAGAAAGGGCTTTTCTGCATTCGTTCATATCAAATCGACGGCGCGAATTTTTAAAACACGAATATAGAGCAAAATCAGAACTATGGCGAGGGGGGGGGGTCCGTGAAGACAAAAAGGTCGAGAACCACTGAATGCCGTACAGACGAGATGTATTCAATTCAGCTACAGATATATTCCTACAACTCGTTAATACGAACGATATCACTGCATGTAAGCTGAAGTCTCTGTACCTTGATTGGAGTGTGATCAAACATAGCCGTACGATTGACAATGATTTCCAGCACGATACGAGAATTCTTTCTAATTTGAAATGAAGATAAGTAAGTGCACACGATCTCATGCAGTATACAGTAAACACATTATTGGCACAGAGCGTGGTAGGCGGATTCTGATTGCGCAAAGCCAACGCGGCGACCTGGCAGTGATTTTTGCGACTTGCTCAGCATTTCAGCAACTTCATACGTAGCGTTCGGAATTCAGCGGATTATCCACCACGTTCGAATGCGTCAACATGAATAAAGGCAAATACGTGAGGAAGTCGAAAAGATCCATCTCTTTCATGTGCGCCAACGATCTTCGAGCCTGTTAGTATACAAGAGGGACACGACACTAAATGGTGTGCACTGTGTACTGTGCGTGCAATTGTACAATGTACATTGTACAGTAGCCGACGTTCGAGGCCTTATTCGGTTTCACAAGTGACGCAACTTTAATGCGGACTTTTGGCATATATCAACTCTATGGAATTACATATAGTCAAGTCACTTAGAGTAAGGTTTAGGCACCTCATCCGGGTTAAATTTCTCGGGCAACTATTAGCATCGATCCAAAGCTGTTGCAATCACGACTCATGTGTTCAATCACAACGACCCTAGAGTATTGATTAAAGAGCTTGGATAACCTTTCTCAAAGTTATCGCTAATTTTTTCAAGGAGATGTGGGTGAGGTGAGGTGAAATTTGCTTGTACTATGACTACACTAGTCGTTATTACCGGACATGTTTCGCTATTTTAGGCTGCCGAATTTCGAAAATACCGATACAGATTACCGGTATGTTAAAGAATTACATTAGTCAATTAACCGCGGCAATGAAAGACATCTTCATGTTAACAATGTTCGGCAGAGAGCAAAGAGAGCTGATGGCCAGTGGCGGCTCGTCCTATAGGGCAACTGGGGCATTGCCCCACCTAAAATTCTGTTCAATAACAATTTAACCATTTATAGACGCACAGCGCTCAATATATATCGAGATCACAGCGAAACCCGCGTTCTTCTTGTGCTTTCGCTTGCAAATGCCCATACATAGCGAAGTCTCCGCGAAAATCGAATTCTCTTCTGTGTTTTCGCTTTGTGAATGCCTAGCCGGGGCTTGCCCCGGTAGCGCTCATAACAAGCTTTCACTATCTATTCTCTCAAAGCTGCGCACAATTAAGAAACGTTGCTTTACTCTCTCCTATTCGTAAAATGGCCGAGCAACCGGGGCAAATATGCTTGCTCGCCCCTAAGGTGTGATGTAACAATCGTATCTATATCTGAACTAGGATACCGTGATATGCGTTGAGTCGACCGTTGCTGGTACAGGTCATGATAATTCTTGAAACTTGGTATGTCATGTCGTGATGGTGGTATTTAACACTGTCCTAAGTTTCAGGGTTTCTACTCAAAGTTTAGGGTAGTAATTCCGTTTCCAAAGTCGAGTGTGTGCTGATCGGTCATGTATCGCAAACATATTTCACGCAAAGCCGGTATTGGTCTCCATTGATTTTAACGATGCTCCTTAGCTAGATCCGTCATGAACTTTTACATGGTATGTCTTGATTTTAGTATCGAACGCTGTGCCAAGTCTCAAGGTTGACACTCAATGATTAGGGCAGCAATTTCGTTATTAAGTTCGAGTATGGTAGAGATGTGCGCTGATCTGACACTTAGCCTACCTAACGCATTGCGGATTTCACGCAAAAGCCGGTGTATCTGTGTTCCATACTGAGATAGGTGATGAGATGATGATATTATGAAACAGTTTACTAACATCCTCGGTTTGCATTCAAATATTTAGTTTTATTTTATATTCTCCAATGTCAATTTCACCGTGGAATGGTGGCCTTCGGGCCATTTGCTCACAATTACAACCCCTGTCAAGCGCGATAGCTGTTTCGTTTTCGATGGCGGCTAACAGCTGATCGCTTGATCAGCCGATTCCTCAGTAAATATTACGCAAAATTCGGCGTTGATCTGTTCGTATTAATTTTGACAGTGTACCATACCGAAAACGGTCATGAGGCTATACTTCTCGATGATTTCATGTAACAGTGTACCAAGTTTTCGGCTTTCATCCACGTATTTATTCGGTAATATATTTTCCGAAGGCGATTTTGCAGCAGACATATAGACACTATAGACCAGGGGTCGCCAACTCAAAATGGGTCGCGGGCCACTTTTCAAATTTCGTAGCGGCCGCGGGCCGCATAAATTCAATATCGATATAAAGTGGGCAACTACGTTTTAAAACTCTACGTCAGTACAACGCTGTTCTACCTAACATTGGCAATGGGTATAGTGACTACAAAAAAGTTATATTTTGAATAAAGGAATAAAAATACAACAAAGTATCACTGTCATCAATTTCATTTTATTTTAAACTGCGAGCTGTGCACGATACCTAGAAACGCTGTTTGGGACTAGCGAGATACGTAACTAGCTGAAAGACCATCCCCACTTGAACCTTAATCTTGTGGGTAAGCCCTAAGTCAGTGGTTCTCAAACCTTTTTTGATATGCCCCCTATATGATACTGAAAAATTTCGCTCCCCTTATCGTCATATCACAAAATGCATCCAATCTGGCTATTCGAACGGATAGTTTGATGGTATGGAAGGTTATGAATGTTGGCGAGAGAATTCTATAATATGAATTCCGGATTATACACAGAGCACTAGCTATGACTATGAATTCGAGGAAATTCGCGCAGAGCGCGAAATTTTTTTTAGTTGAACGCAGCTCCACGACCCCTTCAGATGCTTTCACGCCCACATATGCAGTTTTCTAGGCGTCTCGGTAGTGGAAGTGTTTGGACCATTGCACGTCAATTTCAGAGTTTCAAAATGTTTACTTAGCTTTCTTCCGAAATCTCAAATCATGTCGCGGGCCGCAAAATATGACCTGGCGGGCCGCATGCGGCCCGCGGGCCGCGTGTTGGTGACCCCTGCTATAGACCGTAAGCCGTATGTGTCGTGTGACAGTCTCCAGCCTCAAGGCCAGAATCTCCCAAGCTGTACCGGGACCGAATTTCCGAGGCTGCTATCCGTAGTTCTTCAGAATGATGTTTTGGATTCAATATGACATTTCCTTGTCCAATCTATGAGATAACAATTGCGTATGTGTCCGAACTCGTTGACCTTTCCAGTTAGGCATACGCAATCTCTCGATTTATAGTCATTTCCATTTCTGCAGATAAGTAGTCAGGTCAAGTGCGAACATGAATCGTGTTGAATCTTTGCTCCGTACGCCGTTTAGCCAGCTGCCTTTAGAGCAAAAATTAGAGGTAAAGCGACTAGGTCCGTATCAGCCTAGAAATTGCCCATTGATCCAATCGTACGCCGGAGGAAAACGCACTCGTGCCTTTTCTTCAGCGCATTTCGATAAAAATGAATGGCTTACTTATGGCGAGGATAAAAACGCCTTGTTTTGCTTTTACTGTCTTTTATTCGACAGTGCCGGTACCGGAAGCAGTGGCTCTTGTTGGAACAAAATTGGTTATCGCGATCTGAAGCATTTGTCAGAGCGTCTGAAAACGCACCAAAAATCCCAAGTGCACATGGCTAGTGCAGTGCTAGGCATGTTCTCTCTCGGGTGATTGATGCCATTAAATTTATTGGAGTTCATGAATTGCCCCTTCGAGGCCACGATGAGAAGGAATGCTCTCTCAATAGGGGGGTATTTTTGGATCTAATTAAATACACGGCTTCCATTGATAGCATTTTGCGCGAACATCTCGACACCGCGACAGTAGCTAAGGGTACCTCAAAGACTATTCAAAATGATGTGCTTGATTCGATATATCACATCTATCTACAGCATTTGTTTACCGAGATTGTTGACGCTGAATTTCTATCTATTCAGTCTGACGAAACAACTGACATTACAATGAATAAAACATTTGTTACCGCACTTCAAGTCACGCCACCGGCAAACCTCTCGCGGCACCTACGTTGAAAATCATTGTTTACGGGAAATTCATGTGGCCATCATGAACGTTGAAAAACGCTACTGTGACGTCATATTGATAACAAGTCGCTTGCGGCCCTTGCCCCACCACCCGATATTGTCACGAGCCGCCACTGCTGATGGCTGTCATAAATAAATGGCCTCGCGTCAAATGCGCGGATGTCCGTCACCCGTCACAGGAATTTCTCGAGATCATCCTATTTTATGATGACATTATCCAACGCACATTTGGGACGGCTATAGCTACTAAGGACATTGACAGTTAGTTACCCTTCCGCAAAGCGAGCTTTATTGCGTAGATTTCAGACCCCAGTTAGCGCCCTGCCGAACGATTTCAGGGAATTTTTACAATGTTCTTTCCAATTCACTATGCTAGTTTCTGGCGAGTACCCCTGACGAGTGTCAGCCGAAAATATTCGGGCTCATTTCAATATGAATATGCTATACTATTTAATTGTATAGCCTATTGAAGTTCTGTACTTCAAAAAAGCTCTTCAATTTTCGAATTAGAAAAAAAATCAATCAGCGATATCTTGATGTATATAAGTCAAGATATACCCGAAATCAACACATGTCACTATGAAATTCTGCACCAACACGAATTTACTGATAATTTCAATTCAGTTCAGGTTAATATTTGAAGCCGGAAGGTAAACAACAACTCATGAATTCACAGTGTTAACGTGATCAATTGAGAAACGATGTAATTTGAACTAAATGTTAGTAGCCTACAGCTTGCGCGGTAATCTTGATTTCAAAATATTCGATTATTGCCTACAGATATCCAACTATACAAGTAACAATAACATGTCTCGTTCATAAGTATACTGTGCTCACAGCTTTGACTCATCTATTTATCATAATACCTTCAATTCATCTATTCTCAATAACGGCGCAATATTGGATTATAGGAAATTTTGTGATATTTTCCTGCGCATAGGCAATAGGCATACTGGTCGTTTGCGTTTTCAGAATTTTTCCGCCGCCGACACTCATCAGGTTCAGATGACATTTCATAACCGTTTGGTTTAGTTGGCTTTGTACAGGCTACATAGTCACATTGAAAATGGGTGTTAGCATCTTCATCTCTGTGTTAGGATGAAGGAATTGTAACTATGAGACGTTGGAAATGGCGAAGTTGCGATAGGAATAATCCACGCCAGCGACAAAAACACAATAAGATAATGAATGAGAGTAGTCCAAGCTCATGCTGAGAGAATCGTTCACGTATTTGCGTCAATACGTTCTGTAATTTTCGATTGCTCTCTATTCCAACCTAGCGCTACGTTCGAATTAACCTCACGCGACAGCTGGACAGTGGACAATAGGACATTGTGGTTTTTAGAAGTCCCGATGTTTCCACAACAGTGTTTATGGTCATTTTTCACCGATATTCTTATTCTTGTTCCTGAGCTGCCGAATCTTAGAACGGCTCACTTAGTTCTAGGCTTTCGTAAGACACCGGTTACCGTGATCTCGTGGAGACGAGAAGACAGCCTAAATTATTACACCCCAGCATTTATTTGGGTATTCTGGAGACTACCTAGCTTTGACTCGAATTTGTGTAAGAGATTCACAATACCTGCATCTCGTGCTGCTCTGTTACGCCGCCAGCGTGTAGTTCAATCCAGAACGACTCCATAGGGATCTTGTAAGCGCCGCCAGGACGGCGCTGCATTGTGTGCTCAAACAGGTTTCTGGCTTCGTGTAATTTCCAGTCCACGACTTCCGTGTTTACACGTCCGATCAAATGTTTCATGAACGGACTGGGAAAAGAAACTCGTTGCGTCATGAACAATGGCGGAGTTACATAACCTATAAGCGTTATTGAGGTATCGGCAGGTCGTAATGCGCTATCGCCTCAGCTAAATTTTGGATTGGGATTTGTTGTTGGTTAAATGACTGTCCATTTTGCATTTGTGACGTTAGCAGCGTCGGTGACGTCACAAGCGTCTACGACGCCACATAGTTGTTAGCTTCATCCCTTTCCAGATCGTCATTCCGTCTACTCCAGCCTACCTCTGACTGAAAGCTTTGGGTACGGAATATTTAGACGAATCTTCGCTGGTTACTTCACAATATATCTATGAGGTAACCGCTTTTTCGATTCCCAGCTTTAACTTCTCACAGTGACGCAGAAGGCAGAAGACGGTGACTTTTACTTGAACATACACGCATTGTACACGCAATTAGGCGTAGCTGACACGAAAGGCCCGAGTAAATATTCGTTAATAATTTTCGTTGATATGTTAGAATATGTGTAGTGTAGTGTAGTGATTATTATGCACACAATGAATCTATCATTAAGTACATCGTAGACATATAAACCGAAGGAAAAATTAATGCCAGCTTTCCGAAAGCCTAATCCGCACGCTGTTCGTATACACTGAGAAACGGAGAAAATACTTTCGGCTTTCAGTAATAGCAACTTTGCTTGGAATGTTATCAGTACATCCCGCGGTAATTTCACGAGGAATACTAAGCGTAACACACTGTAGTATTACCGGTAGAACGTCATTAAGACAACTCAATTTTTTACGTACGAAACTTCTTGACAACAATGCACTTTCTATGACATAGAGCGCGTGAATATAAGTCTCGTGGTGTTGACTCAAATTTTATTCTAATGAATTTACTGCAAAGTTATTCACCAACAAATGACGTGATATAGCGATATTGATATGACGTTTTTGGATAAATTATACGTGTCATAGAAGAAACCATGGTTACGTTACTGATATGTGATAACCTTGGTTTACTAAGTCACGATCATACATTCATTTTGGAAAGTTACCAAACGAAATTGAACTAAATAATGCCGGAGTGTGTTATACTGCTTAGAATCGATCAAATTCCATGCACGTTTTGAGCCGAGCTGGATTTTTAAGTACCCAGCAAGTAGGGTAATCTACAGCAGTGGACCGATGTGGGGCCGATTTCCACAACATTGGGTCGGTACATTAAGCGTAACAATCTTCGACTGTATCAATGTAATTAAGTGTTGAGAAAATAACGTAACTAATAACCAGTACTTTCTGGTGCGGTGATGAGGTATTATATCAGGTGGTGAATTGTGAAGAACTTACGCTTTTTTGGAATACGGAAGTAAGGTTGCCTTCAAAGGTTGTGTTTTGGATTACTTCCTATTCTACTTGAATATTTTTTAGGAAAACTACTTATTTTTTATACCCATTCGATTTTGAAAAGTAAAAATTAGTTGTGTGATGAGTTTTTTTTATGAGTGAAATTGTCATATGAACAACGCAAAATAGCCCCTGTACTGCGGTAACTAGATATATTTTCGTAGATACTACCTATTTGTAGTGTCATTAGGCATTTTGCGTTAGTCGCGAAGACACGTCTTGCAATTTCAAACGTAACCACCTCCGATTATAGCTGCTAAACGTATGCGACCCCTCGATTAAATCTCCGTTTTAAAATTACGCATTTGAATAGCTTACAAAACTTTTCTGTCATCACTTGAAGTAGCTTTGACAAATCGCAACAATTGTTAGTTCGACTTGAGTAGCAATTCTGACTATTTTGGCAAGCTCTGATTATAATAACTTCTTGATTATAATAAGTAAGCCTGCGCATTTAGTCTCAGGTAGGATCGACAATTTGTTGCAACATAAGCAGGTAAACATGTTGATGGTTTTGGCGTTCTTGTATCTCGAGATTGCTATCATGAGTTTGATTTCGACAGGGCTATATTGTCTATGTTGCCAACGCTTTTGATTCAGACCGTCTGACAGTAGCAGGTTCATGTTCGCGTGAAAGGTCCAATGTGCCGCAATGAACATAAGTTCAATTTCTCAACTTACTCTAGTTCTGAAATCCGTCTTGCAAGCGACACGACTATGGCGAACAACTTCAGATTCATCCTGTCGCTGAAGATATCGAAACTGGTCGTTTCCAATATCTAAAAACGAAACAAAACCACTATAACCGCATCGTATTTTCGAAACTCTCGCCACCATGCTCACTCTAAAAATGTAACACATTTCCAACTCGTCGATAACGTTCGGCGAAAACATGTGATGGATCGCGTTCACGACTTCTTCGGTTTTCAAAAGCTTGTCTCCGTCTTGGTCGAACTGCGAAATTCATAGTGATCTAGTTATGAGTACAAGACAAGTGCATGTGGACGAATACAGGGTTTAACTACGACTACATCTGCATAATTATACACAGCTATATGGAAAAGCTCTGCTGCGGCACGGTCGGATGTGATGAGAATACCTGTTTCATTGAGCAGGTTGATTAATATAGCCTGTGGCTGGGACATATCCTTGATCCACTTCTTCCTGATTGTATGGATCTATTCCATGTTATTTTGGACTGGTATACACACCTGCTTTACTTTCTATACTCGTGGAAATTCATAATCTTTCTATAAATGCACTTGGTCTGTAGATTTGCTACAATTTTCAAAATGATTTTATCGTAAGTACAGAGGAATTTTAGAAGTCGCAGCCCTGCTTCAGAATCTGCTTTCGGAATGCACGCATCATCTTACAACCCCTATATTAAACGGTAGTGATCACAGTAGTTGGCTTTGCTAGGCCTACTCAAGTAAAAGTGGAAGTAGTCTAAAAACAAAACCACTTCAGTAAGTTGTTCAAGTAGGCAAACTCAAAAAGTAGAAGTATTTCCGCCATTTAAAGGATCCTATGATTGCTTTTCAGAGAACACATATTTTCTGCTTTGACGAGCACTGGTTACATCTTCAACCGAATCCAGTTTACGTTACTTTCCATAATTATATAGCACCCGTTAATACGCGCAGAGCCCGTAAATAGTTATGTACGCAGAACAATGCAGTGTGCACTGCCACCCCAAACAGTCAAAATTATACTTGAATATCGATCTAACGAGATGGATTTCAGATAATTCTCATGCTCTCGAGAAGCAACTAGACGGCGAACGCCCCTTGAGAAGTATAGTAGTCTGCTGACAATGTTTTGTAAGTCGAGGAAATTTTCAGAATCGCGAAATGGGCGATGTGATTATGAGACGGGTTGATAACGGCAGAGATTCGAGAGCAAAATATTAGGGATGGCGTGGCCCTCTGAAATGTTCAGGTTCGTTTGAACGCGAACCTTTTTGAAAGGTTCTGTGTGAACGCGAACGTGAACCTCGTGATGTCACGTGACGCCATATTGATAATTCCAACCCTACATTTCAGTGAAGTGTTGGCCAATATTAATGTACACGATGCCTCACGCCGACTCGGGTCACATACTGCTACAATGCTTTAGTACATATTGGCGCTTTAAACGTCGCTAAATGTATCAATTGAGGCAATCAAAGGATATAACAACCCCATAAAATCAATATCTTCCGTCGCTTTGACAACAATTTCGACGAGGACTTGACAGGGAATATATGCTTACGCCGTAACGGTCTTGGCCAGGCGGACAGTGTATTCGGCGTCGGAGTATTGCTACATTGATATTGAGCAGAGTGTAAAACGGGTTTCTATACTTGCTACCGATATTATCCCATTAACTTCATATTGACGTTTTAAACGTCGCTAAATGTATATCAACTGGGGCAATCAAATGATATAATAATCCCATAAGGTCAATATCTTCCCTCGCGCTGCTGACAATTTCGACGTGAACTTTTGTAATAATGCAAGTAAAATTCTTTGAGATTGTCAAGGTGAATGCTCGTTTAGTGTCTTTTTTTTAATGCTGCCAGGGCCATGATTATAGTGACCCGCTGTTGAAATGCAATAAATTTCAATAAAGATGTTATAATGAAGTAAAAATTGCAAAATATGAAAAAAGTTCACAGTACAGAGCTACCAAGGTTCGTTTGTGAACCTTTAAATTTCTGGGGTTCACACACAGAACGCGACCGTGAACATCACGTTCACACCATCCCTACAAAATATCGTACTCGTACATGTGATGCGGAAAAAATTAAGTTTCTGAGCACGGTCAGCAAAACTTGCGGAGCTTTTGGTCAACTATATTTGTTTGGATGTAGGTTCTTTTCTGATAAAATTACGACAGGCCTACTGCATCCGATACCACTGTGCAGAATTGTACATGTACATTTACTGTAATGGTGGATTATCCCTGTCTCACCAGGCCGAGCCTTACTTGACTACTTGACTACTGTATTGAGCTTGTAAAAAATGTAAACCATCTTCACAGTTCACGTCACGTTGACTTAATGCAATTACGTCAGGATGAGAAACACTACCCAGTAGAAATTTTGAGAAACTAACTAAGGGTAATCTATCCATAATACCTAATTTGCTACTGACGAACTCCCTAGGCAACGCACGTCCCTTGTCATACTTTTATAGTTCTTTGAAAACTTGTCATATCGTAATAGTTCTTAGAAACCTTTAATTAGCCCAGACATATCACACCACACGAGAGTTTGATTGAAGCGCTTTAGGCAGTCCAACGGAAATAATGCTATTTTCGGATAAGGGAATAGACTTTTGATTTGGTGTCACCATTAATAATAATAATAATTCGGTGTCGTCATGTAGAGTTGTCTGATGGCAATATTCCATGAGCGTTCATATCATCGAAACGTAGGTGTCGCGTTCGCACCGAAAAGTAAACATTCGCATAGGGCTATATTTTCCCCAAGAATAATGAAACCGCTAGATGTTGTTTTATCGCGGCGGTACAATCTCGACAAAACCGCATGCATCCCAACGGTAAAACAAACACCATCCACAGCGATAACCCTAATTCAGCCGAAACCGTAAACGAAAATCGTATGTGTTCGCCGATTTTCACGAAGGCATTGGCTGTAAATCCGGTGAACGTCACTTTGTAGTACATAATTTTATTTCACACATATCGCAATAAGTCCAATGCGCGAATTGTTCTGGAGCAGGTTTGCATTTAAACCAGATGACGTTTTCAAAACGCTTGGTTTAAACAGTTTTTTAAAGATGATATTTTATCGAAAAAAACATAATTTTTTTCAAAGTTCTATAATTATACCATATTTGTGTATTTACATTAGGGCTCTTCAAAAATGACTTTTTTCTCAAATCGTACTGGCTACTTGATAAAATTGTTAGGTTACCTAATTTAAGCCTACACACAAAATTTGGTTCAATTCCAGCCAGTAACCGCTTTGCTACAGGAGAAGTAAGTTTCTAGTTATTAAATAAAAATGAATATTTAAAAAATTTGAAAATTTTCTGTTCACCCCATGAAAGTGTTAGGCTGTCTATAGAAACGATGCTCACCAAATTTGGTTCAATTCCAACCAGTGGAAGCGGAGTTATTGCCGTCGAAAAATTTTGATTTGAATAAAATAGTATTTACGGTGAGCATAACTATAATAAATAAACAAAGAATCGGTCACCGTAAATACTATTTTATGCAAATCCAAATTTTTCGACGGCAATAACTTCGCTTCCACTGGTTGGAATTGAGCCAAATTTGGTGAGCATCGTTTCTATAGACAGCCTAACACTTTCATGGGGTGAACAGAAAATTTTCAAATTTTTTATCATCTATTTTTATTTATTAAATAGAAACTTTCTTCTCCTGTAGCAAAGCGGTTACTGGCTGGAACTGAATCAAGTTTTGTGTGTAGGCTTAAATTAGGTAACCTAACAATTTTATCAAGTAGCCAGTACGATTTGAGAAAAAAAGTCAATTTTGAAGAGCCTTAATATACATTCGAAGAAACATGCAGTGTACGCCAACGGACTATTTGCACCATATATAGTCGATGAATGGTTGGACCCCTCGAAATTGTCGTTGCTTCAACAGTTTATAGCTCGTAGAAATGGATGTTCTGAGGTACGGAACGGATGGTGAATGATCAAAGACATTTTTGGTCCGTTTATGACAGGTATCGTAAGCCTTTTTCGTCAAAGGAACCACATTTACTCTACATTTTCAATTGCCAATGTCAATGCACTATGACGTCACAATTATAAAACAAACAAATAAAACATGATTTAAAAAAGGGCCATGTTTTAAATGGATTTTAGCGTTAAATGCAACCCTGATTTTACCTGTTTAAAGGTCCTCTTGCACGATTCCAGTTGCTCCGCAGAAACGAGACAATATTTCTCCAAGAACGAATCTTAAAAACAACAATCACTGACAAAACTGAACTGAAAATTGGAATGTTCACGTTCGTTGTGTATTTGTTCTGTTTCACGTTCCCGCATCACTTCATATGACTCGGCAGCAAAGCTCAAAGCTTTCTGTATATTTTTGATTCAATAACACCATTTTGTGAGGAATCATGTTGCAGATCCAAATTCTGTTCAAATTCTTCATCTCAAAATAACAGAGTTGGTCAGTATTGAAGTACTTATACTTTTTCGAAGTACTCACGTGACTATATTTTGACTACATCCACATCCACGTGATGAGTTTTTCAGGCAAAACTAATTACTCTTAGAAAGTCATTCATGGGTACGTTCGCATCAGTTTTTATGTGAAATCGCCACCAAAATCGTGTAAAATATAGTCATGGCGGTGACTGCTGAATGTATTTTCGACGGTTATATCTATTTCTTGTATCAGTAACCTTTTTCGTTAGCCTCGAAGATTGATGTCGTAAGGTAGCCACCACCGATTAACCAACTCCCTAAAGTATGTGAACCATCGAGGCCTCGACTACTTATCTGAGCACTTTTCAAACCTATTTTACACTTCCACTTGGAGTAGTTTTGATATGTATTTAAAATTGCTACTTCTACTTGCAATTGAGTCGCAATTTATTTCGCTACTTCGATTTCTACTTGAGTAGCAACGGTGTCTATTTTGAAAACCTCTTCCGAACGAAGGCGTAGTAGTATGAAATCTCACTACAGGCGAAATCGGTGGATTGCTATCTCAATGATGGTTATGTACAAGTACATGTGTAGCAAATCAAGTCTGCCATCTAGCGGACATTGTTAACTATAGCTAAACTCGGCAATCACTAGTGTAGGAATCAGGGTTCAAGTCACAGTTCGAAATATTGAACTCAGGTACGTAGGAGCCATCTGAGTTGCGGACCAAGCAAAATTGATAATTTTTCCTAGTAGAGCAATCTAAATTGTGGGGTGGTATTGTAATCTCGTTGCACCAGTCGGTTAAGGCAGGACATGGTCCATGATCTCATGTTATCATTGGTTTATTAGCAATTTTATCAGTTCAATACACCACAAAAATGCGATACAATGAAAGGACAGGAAGGTGTCGATGCGACTTGCAGTAGTCTATGGAATCAGACACCCATCTTGGCCTAGGCGCCAGGCGATGTAAAGAGGAGGCATGCACACTGATTGAAAAGTAAAAGAAGATAGTATAGAAAAAGCAAGCGACAAAAATGGGGTGGTATGCCATGGAAGGCGAGATCGATAGGTCAGGCCGTGGTCCAGTAATCTTGAGGATGGCTAGTATTTAATTAGTAGTAATTGCTTGCATTTCGACTTGAATGTGGACATGCTCGTCGACTGATGGATGGCCTGCGGAATACTGCTCCTCACGTTAGGTCCGGCATATTTGATAGAGCGATGATCTCTTCGGTCTATCATATGATATTTGGACGACGTGGACGCGCGTATATTGTAGGCCACTTGGTTGTACATGATTGTACTTGGTTGTACTTGTTGTACATGTACATAGTCCAAACCAAGCAGCTAAAATTTGAACCCTTCACAATGATTTCACTCGCTGTTACCCTAAAACGGTTGTATTCACAAAATTAGGATATGATGGCCTGATTCGAGGCCGATTCTTTAAAAAATAGTGACCCGAACCGGGTAACCCAGAAACAACTTCCATCTCCACACCGTCCTCCGGCGGATAAAGCTGACGCTAATGAGGAAACATTAGGAGCTGACCGAGGGTCTCTGAAACTCACTGTCGTAGATATCCACGCTTGAATAATCCGAGTCGTCGCTGTCTGGTCCGTCATACGGAACAAACTCGGGCTTCCTGGTGTTCCCGTTTCTTTGTTTTGCCATTTGCATCCGCCGTGCAAGCCTGGGAAATATTGGTAGTTGATGACAGAGTTGGACTAAAACATTTTCAGCTTTTGTAAATTATATTAAAATTATATTTATAGCTAAACACTTTTTCCAAATTAGATAAGAATAGGGTCCATCAAGGTATCGCCGTACTTTGGATGGTAACCGCAGTTGTTACGTAAGCGATACCGTTGTCAGAAAGAGAAACCCGTGGGCTGCTTTCCCGACTGAAAATAATGGCTACAACGTGCTCTACTTGAACCGTGAGCTCGTTAAAGGATGAATTAAAACTTCGGAACAACGGCGGTTAACACCCAAAGTCTGGCGACACCTAGTGTTTGATGGACCCTATTAGATTGATAATTACACAGTGTTTTTCCACGTCAGATTAGAACTAGAATTACTGAAGTCGCGAAAACTACTTGCAAATTGAATCAAGCTCAGTTCATATAGCAAATCAGAGTTCATTATCATAAGTACGAGAATGACAAATGTCTGTACAGCAAGCTCGACTCATTCCGCGCTATACCGTTCCATCGCAACATTTTCAGGAAAAGTAGATATTACATTAGAATTAAAATTAGAGCAAAAAACTTTCACAAATTTAATTAGAATTAGATTATCAGCATTTCGTTCTCAATTAGTCGAATTCAGGGTGGGCAACCTTTTTGTTATTCACGGCCGCACTTTGATTACTTATGTAGCCTATACGGCCGCATTCTAGTGCATTAGCCGTAATGGACTAACTGGACGGCAAATACTAATGTTAAACTGTCCAGGTCCATTTCCGGTGAACTCCGTGGACTAATCTACTTTCTCATATCGGCTTACTATACACACCGGAATCGCGAGCGGCCATGTTTTGAATAATTACTGGAACACGTTTTCAGATTCACTAATTAATTTTGTCATTATTATTAGTAGATTCACATATTACCATCAAATATTTATCCTTTATCAGCCCATGTGATCAGATTCACTGGTGGAGTTGATGGAGGTAGTGTCTTCGGAAATTTAAAGCAAATTACACATGATGATGCATCTTCGGGTGGACCAATTGTTATTATATAGTCACTTTGTTGGATGCTGTCATTTCTTGACCTCCCATCAGGATTGTCCGTAGGCTATAGTACAGTGGTTCTCAACCTTTTTTTAGACACGCCCCCCTTTATGATAATGAAAAATCTCGCGCCCCCCTTATCGTCATATCACAAAATTCAATCGGGATGCTAGCAACCCCAACAGATTGTTTGATGGCATGGCAGGTTATGACTGTTGATGAGAGAATTAAAAACTAAGAAATTCGGTCTATATATAGAGAAACACGCGGGAATTGGAGGTAAATCGCGCACAGCGCGAAAACAAAAATTTCAGTCGACTGCTTCTTCGCGCCCCCCTTCAGACGCTTTCCCGCCCCCAAGGGAGGCGCGCCCCCAGGTTGAGAACCACTGCTATAGTGGAAATATATTGGAATCGCCTAACCGTACCAGAAACAAATATCTTTTGTGAGAAGCACATGATTCCAAATTGGTATCGCTATATGGGGCGCATCATTTCCCCCTGCTGTTCGCATCTGTACTGTGGGGCTCAGATTGCAAAGGGCGGTACTATATTAAAATCGAAAAATTCGGTATGACATTGAATCGCGCGCAGCGCGAAGAAAATTTCAAGATAAATGGAAATCTCTCAAAAATTCAGCAGTCAATTCGTAAATAAAGTACGTATCATGGCCGCACAAATTACCTTATATACGGCCGCAGGTTGCCCACCCCTGGTCTAATTGAACAACTAGCATCATCTAGTTGCTCAAGTGTGGTTGACGAAGCGCTGCTAAGACTAAGCTGCATTGAGTGTAAGCATCCTATATATGCAGTAACAAAGAATAATCGATGAATGGATTCGATATGGAAATAATAACCTTATTTCCACTCCCGGCTGTTGTGGTGGCGGGATATTAGCGTTTAAAGGCCTACCTATTTGTCGTTAGTAGTATTCATGGCGTTTCGACTACATTGGTTATTTTGCACCATGCCGATACTTATTTCTAGATACTTATTTGTATGCGCTTGACCGGATTTGGATTCTTAGTTGTGGTGAAATCATATTAGAATTTGAAATGGACATGCGCGTTACAACTTTTCCAACTCTACAACGCGGCTGTGATGCACACTGTGGCATTATAATTGCATTGCTAACACCGTGATTGCACCAACGTCATATTTCGTTGCTTTTCCTGCGATAAAACTTACTCGTCGCTAGACATTCTTTTAACTTTCGGCTCCACCGGCTCAGGAGTTTTGGGCTTTTCCACTGAGAATAGAACATATAGTCACTATTACATTTTCAAGCAAGCTGATTCCTGACATCACCTGGTTTTATTGGCGGGAGAAGAAGAGCTTTCCGTTTTTTCAAAGCAGGCTTGCTCCTTTTAACAGGGGGCGGATCCGGAGATGTTGGAAATACCAGATCTGGTAGGTCCGGCAGAGGTGGTCTCGGTCGGTCACCTGGATATTGTTGGTGGAATATGCAAGCTCATTCGTACCGCGCTATGTAAATTTTAAAATTCTAAACACTGTAATTTTTCCAAGTTCTGCATAAGCGATCTACAATTGATTAAGCAAGTCGGCTTACGTGCTGGTGACGGCGTTTTCTCGGGTTCCGGAGTTGGCCATTCTAAATTGACTTCTACATCCGGATCATCTAGGTTTAACATTCGAGTAATTATATCGCTACCTACAATATTTGCATCGATACCAAGGTATACTTAAACCGGACATTAGCTGCTTGCAGAGGTGGTCAGGTCAGTACCGAAGTAACCGCATTGAGTGCTCAAGCAGGTTGTCAGTGGTCACTGCCCACTGTTGGAATTGTTTCATTTCAAACTACTTCTACTTGACATATTTTCAAGCCAAAATACTTGCATTCCCATAAGAGTATGAACGATACGAAAAGTTCCGAGATGTGCCTGTTATGCGACCACCAGAAAAGAATGCCAATGCCATCAACCCTACTTCATCGTACATTGGGAATGCTCCGAGTTGATCGCGGCTTCGCAGAAATGTCATACTGAAATTTCTGGCTGAAAAATAACTCTTAGTGGAAAGGGTCGGATAATTTCAGTACTAGAATCTTTGTATCCAGCCCTGACGTTGGTGGGTTAGTATGTTTATGGTTTATGGCTTACTTGTCAAATCGCAATCTAAAAATTAGGTGTGTAAATTACCCCTCGGTGAAATCGCAATTAGCCATATTGTGTGGAGTTTGAGGTGTATTGATTGTGTAACATCTCCTTGGATAAATAGACTACGAATCCAAAACGACCCCGGTTTTCGTATCTCTTCCTATGCGACTTGTAGTATTTTTGCTCAGTGTCAGAAAGCACCACTTCCACTCTAGTACCCGAGTAACATATGGGACTATCTTGACCACCTCTGGTTCCCCGGCTGCTTGTGACTAACATGCGAAATCCACTATTGTTTACGATACCAATCAGCTGATCGGTTCATTTATTCCTAATTGCTTGTTATTACCATCTGGAACATGCAAATGGAATCATATTACAACCTGTTGACGAAAATCGAAACAATCAGAGTAGGCTACAATGAAATTACAGCTATGCAGTCCGCAATCAACTTTTTCGGTTTCACTCACAAACAAACTCTGCATTCATATTTTTCTTCGAGATACTGCACTCTCAACCACAAAAGCAGAACTAAAATTACCAACAGACAGCGCGTCCACATCCTGATCTTCGAAATTATCGCTCGGTCCGAAACTTTCGTCGGGATGAAGCAGATCGGCCTCATGCTGTATCGATTCTACGTCACTACACTCGTAAATATCATTCAATTCATGCCGATTGAATGAAACTACGCCGGCACCATCCGAGCTCCTACCTTCCACCTCGCTTTTCACGGCTATTTGTGGCGGAGGCGGTGGAGGTGAATCAGGTGGTGGTTCTATCCGCGAGACTTCTGTGCAATCGTGAACAAATAGGAAATGAAAGAGTTGAACATGTCCCCAATTTTATGATTGCCCGGGAAGGAGAATAGAATAGGACTTCGTCGTCGTATATTTTTAACATAGCCTACATAACACATGATCAGTGCATGCATATGCATACCATGAGTGCATGATGTGCATATACCGCTGGACAAGGAATGTATAAGGCTTTCTAAGTCTTGCATCACTCCTGCATGCTATCCAAGTAATGCTGAGCGCCAAGCGCGGGAGTCATGGATGCCAGTGTTACTAATCAGGCTTTGGTCTGACCCGGCGTGGGATTGAACCCACGTAACGATCAAGAAGCCGAACGTTCCACCATGACGCTATTTTGTCAGAGGGTCAATGCGTCGTTCAAAACCTTGATTGACAGATCACTACCGCTACAAATAGTGCTTGCGAATCAATGGCGACGTAACATGGGGTTTCAGTTGTTTACAATAAACTTTTATAGCCTTTCCCATTCAGAGTCAGTTCCATCGTTAAGTGATAAAACGAAGAGAATATTTTAATTTACCACCTGCCTATGTAATTAAACTATGGCGAGAGTATGTATATTATTAGGATTCTGATCATCTCTATAGCAGAGCTGGCGATGGCGAGTACCGAACGAATTACTTCTACTTCTTAGAAGAATGCCAGTATGTTTTGAGCACTTGCACTTCTCACTCAAGGGGTTTTGTTTTCATACTGCTTCCACTTCAACTTAATTGTTTTGAAGCGAAACTACTGACTTTTCACGCGTTGTCTTTTGTAAAGTTGCAAGTACTTTTAGGATTGATTTGTATCACTTTTGCGAATGAAATTATCATACCAACTTGCCGAAATAGTCCCTGTACGATGGCAGCAAACTATATTTGGAATATCGCTTTATTCGTAGGCCTACAGTGTCCCCAGTCACTTTGCGTGTCGCAAAGACGAATTTCGCAATTTCAAAAATAGCCTCCTCCGATTTACTGCTAAAAGAATGCGACACCTCCGACCAAACTACTTACCTTTAGTAATTCGTTTTCTACTTCAGCTGGTAGTAGAATTGGTATGTCTTGAAAATAGTTACTTCTACAAGTAATTGAGCAGAATCTTATCTCATTACTTCCACTTGTACGGAATAGCAATGCTCAATACTTTGACCGCGTCTCTTGAAAGTATCTCAACATGGCGTATAAACTCTTTGATTTATCAAGCATCCACATTCCAGTAATAGTCAGTCATGGATCAAACATAGAGAATAGTATTGCGGTTAACAACTGCTATTCGAATGGGCAGTGGAAGAACTTTCCAACGATAGAATTCCATAGGAAGACCGTTTTACGAATTCAAATCCTATGCTCGTCGCTTTACCCTTATCTACGGTGGGTTGAAATTGTTTATTCTAGTGACGGCTAGAATATGGCCCGAAAATCGATGTTGGAATATTTCTTATGGACCAGGTCCGGATTATAATTGACCATTTAAGTTCAAACTGCGTTGTGGTTTTCAGTTAGCTTCACGGCAAGTTGTTTGTCACTGTCACATAGTTTGTTTTTCTCACGCTTTGTGTATTGTGTATTGATCGGTTAATAAAATATATTTGATTGATTTATTGCGAGTTGTAATTACGACAGACGTGTGCTAATTTCCATTGGACACCATTGATTACATTAGCGCCGAGAAGCCTAGGAAGAACAATGGAACAATCATGACGCTGATGTCAGTCATAAGCTGTGGATTTTATTCTCACATAACATTTCTTCCGTAAGCGAACGCGTTGAAATAGATGACGCTACAATACAGTTCAACTGAAGATGGTTTATTAGTACCCGAGACAAATATATAAAACCCCGACCAATGTTAGCAAAATATGTTATTTTCAGCATATCTGAAATGGCCCACCTCCTCGTGTTTGAGTGGGATTTTACAATGGTAGCTCTACTTGTTGGAAAATCAGTGATCGGCAAGACGGATCTTGATCATACTTGCACTCAGTCATATGAACTACAAGGTTAACCCGCATAATACGCATTATCGAGACACAAACTATTAATGCATCTTTGCTGCATATCCTTCACGTCTTGCAAGCGCCGTCGTGCGGTCGATCGACCGATATGATGAGCAAATATTTTACGTCGAAAAACATGTAGTAAGTGTGCCTCGAATTACGGATTTTAGCTCAGCATTTACAACAATTAGCTCGATAGCTCCCTTTCCTCGATGCCATAAGAATGAGTCCGTAAAATCGTAGGCTATTCTATATTGTTAAATCTAGCAATCTGTGATAGCAACATTCGCAATGCCAATTGAAGATGCTGCAATGCCGCAAAGGCCTTCACGAAAAATGAGTGCCCATAGAAGCTGAACTGAGCGTTCAAGCGCTTCTATCCATTCGAGATACTTTGGGTAGAGCTACTGACTACCAACATCTAAATCCTAAATATACGCTATCTAATAGTCTTAAGTATAGCTAGGTACAGGCACATTCTACATTCTTATACGATCATTCGCCTCTACTCTCTAATCATTTTCTATGCACTGCACAGTTTACCACCAGGATATTCATCAGGCCCTGGGTCCACTTCTGGAGGTGTATCGGCAACTTCAACTGCGTCATTTTCATCAGGTAGCGGCAGCTCTGGCAGTGGCGAAGGTGTTCTGCGTCCTGCATGGATGAATTTCATCAATAAAATGACTTGTTCAAGATAATCTAGTGTAGTGAATGAACAATAAGAGCTGCATCAACGCTTGAGAACGAAGCAGGCTTTATTTCTTCCTAACATGACCCAGGATTCGAAAATATGGGCTACGTTACCTTGACTTAGACAACAATTAAGTACAGGTATTATGATATTAACATTCGCAAGGATA
Organism: Botryllus schlosseri; assembly: GCF_051294905.1. Classification (NCBI taxonomy): domain Eukaryota; kingdom Metazoa; phylum Chordata; class Ascidiacea; order Stolidobranchia; family Styelidae; genus Botryllus; species Botryllus schlosseri. The sequence continues at coordinate 15,141,980 of NC_137245.1, read as the reverse complement.
ATTTCCGAAGCTAAATCCTTTCGCATTCTGTTTGGAAAGTTGAAATTGTAGGAATTTGGTTATGAAAATATTTGCATAACTTCAGAAGTCAAATCGCCAGTAATGTGGAGTAAGTGACAGGAATGCAGTAAAAGAATAGTTTGGAAACTATTAGGCCTAATCAATTGGACACGAAGGCGGACAGCGCATTTTGGTATAACGGATGCCCCACCTTCGCGGTTCGCAGCCACTCTACAGTTTAGTATTGGGTCACGTTTGATATGTAAAGTATTTTAGGACTATGTCGCTTTTTATAACAACAAAAGACGAATTTGTGCAATTCTAAAACTTTTATGTTGAAAAGTAGGATTATGCACAGAAAATCTCATTTGTATGTGTCTACTGTCTATGTCACTGCAACAAAGAAACGGGTTGCCGAACTTACGTGAAGCCGGTGGTGGCGGAGGAGATTCAGGAGTACTTTCAATCTTCTTCGGGCTTGGTACGCTGTAAAGAAATGTATTGAATGCAATTGGAAATTATATTATCCTCTGAAACGTAGCAAGCATAATAACGTCAAGTTGTCAACTATAGAGATATTGCTCTGTAAATCGGAGACGACATAATCACAATTTACGGCTAAGTAAGTAATATCTCGTAAACACGTGAAGTGAGGTGGAGTATAGCTGCGACGTGAGCTCACAATCGCAACGATCTGCTCCAATGGTTCTCAACCTTTTCGATCTCGCGAACCGGTAAAGCTTCAAAACAAATGTTAAGGACTGGGTAGCCTTCAAAAATCCAACTATCCATAAATTCAATTAAATTTCTGCAAATGTATACAGGTCAAATGTAAGATTGGAAACTTCAGTCAATGTTGCCTTTTTGATGTTAGATTGTATGTAGGCTGTGTATGTATAGAGGAAGGTGGTGCTTCCCGGCAATTGAAATTTCTTCACGGTGAAGCTTTTGAATTCCTGTTAGAGACCACTAACTTAATTGTAATTGTTTGGTATATCCTTTGAAAGAAATGCGACTTTGCTATTTGCTATAGCCTTATTATACTGTCAAGTGTCGCTTAATTGTACTGTAGGAATTTACCAAAGTTTTTTGTATAAGTCTCCGTAGCTTATCATTTTTTATTATGTTTAAAAATATCATATCAATGCATCACAAGATAGCGATCTAATGAAAAGATAGGAGTGAGCCGAAACGACTTGGAGTAGTCTTTTAATCAGACACATATAACTTGTCCGAAACAAGTTGTAGGCAACTATTGAACAAATTCTTACACTGGCACCATTCTAACGTATATCCAAACCATACCATGAACTCTATATTGCGAAACAATGCCAAAATACGATCCAGAGTCTGGAATCTAAATTTATTTACAATTTGATGTTCTATCACTTTAACAAATGGACAAACCTACTACTTCTTGCATTTTTACAATTGCCATATAAAGTTCTAATATATTTGTCGGGCCGGTAGTAAACTCAAACTTTCGACGTGTACCGGGGATTTTATGACTAATCTCGTAGGGGGTAGATCGTTTTGAAGTATATTAATATCAATTCAATATGCACACCTCGGCGGTTCAAAAACGTCATTATTTTTCCAAAGCAGGAAGAAATGGCCTATACGAGTGCATAACAGGGAATATACCTGGGCAGCACTATAATCTACATGACAAAATTCCAGTGTGTGCCATGTTAGCTACGACGCAGAGCACCATGTTCAATAATTTAGCGACAAAACTATATTCTCCTATGCCGCACACATGCCCTTTAGACCGAGTATAGACAATACACACGGTTTAGACCCGGCGATAGACGTGGTTCTAACAATCACCATTATGTATCCGATATCATTCACTCCATTGTCGACATATTTTGTCAGGTTGTGATAATAAATCTTTCAACGACACGTAGAGGAGTGCCGGTATGATGTTATTGCGATCTAAGCCGTTTCGGATTCATTGTTTATGTCGGGTGTGGTGTTAACGTCTACGTTTTTATCCGCGTGGCCTGAATACTTATCCGAAAACTGATTCGGATGCCCCGTCCCCACTTCGATACTCACGGCTTATCATTCACGACAATTGGTGAAAAGGCCGGCGTTGTGCTGACAGGCGACGGGAAGTGTTGCTTCATTGAGGTCTGCGACGGCGGCGGCGGTAAAACAATAACTTCTTTTCTCGGAGTTCGCGGTATCGATGGTAGTGGAGGTGCAACTATAACCACTGTCAAGAAAATTTATGTTCCGCTGTCTATGCGTTTGTACATACGCGCATTTATTATACACCCAATGCACAATACATGCGAATACGATACGGCCAACAGAGATGAGCGGACGTTCTGGCCCTGTTGCGTATCATAATACGGAAATAATAATAATTTTTTTCGTATTATGTAATTCGTATATATGATATTGGAGACATGGCAACAATTACGCATTCCCTCAATACAGGCCGAACTATGAGAACCGAAAACGGTTTCCGAATCACTTTCCCTCTGATAGGAATACGGAGCTAAAAATCCCTTGTTATCTAATCTAGCTATATATATTCACTTCATGTGCGGCATACTCTTAAATTCATAATTGGAGACGTCATTTGTTTCTACCAACTTGAACGTATATATTACTGGAGAAACATAACAAAACCTTACAATAGGTTGTCCGAATCAATATTATGTGACCCGTGTAGCATTGTAACAAACTAAATTTGTATGGGTTGTCATTGTAACAATGATTCCAGTTCTCCGATACGACCCAGTGTTGATATTATTGATTCGATGCGACCCAAGCATTGCGAGCATTCGATTTCGAATCATTGATCCGCGTTGTCCAAAGTCCATGCCAATATTCAGGACATCGCTGCATGCCATCACTTTTCCCGATTTCACGTATCGTCGTATCTTACCTCTTCTCTTGCCTCGATTCGGCGGACGCAACGATGGTATATTCAAATGACTTCTGTCACCGAACGGATCCTTCGGCGTCATAGACGGCGGTTTTCGACGAGGCCTCTTCGGCTGTCGTATCGACACAGGTCGCACATAGTCCGCGTGACGGTCCTTAAATCTTAATACAGAAAATAAAGTTAGCTATAATAGCTGCAAACAGGCAGGGCCACTAACGAAGTGCTTCTACTATTTCGGCATGTACTCACCTACTTGTGCTACTTGCGCGAGGGGTTGTATTTGCTTGACAGTTTCCACTAATATCTAACGGTGTTTTAGGCAAAACTTTACCTAATTTTTACTCTTTGTATTTCTGAAGTATAAAGTGACTTTTTAAATGAAATGGTCATAAATATCGTGCGAAATAGCGCCTCCATCACAGTGACTGAATGAATTTTCAGTAATCGCACCTTTGCAATGTCTAGAGTCATTTTGCATTGATGATGCGTCTCGAAATTCGAAGTAGCTACCTCCGACATGCTGCAAATAGTATGCGACACCCGTGAAAATCTACTTTAGAGCATTTGAGTAATTTGCAGATCTTCATCCTCCACGTCCGCTTAAAGTAGCATTGTCATATCTTGGAAATCGTTACTTATATACTGGTAAGTGAGTAGAAATTCATGGCGTTACTTCTACTTCTACTGGAGTACCAATGCCTACCACGTTATACGCAAAAGATCGGAGTCTGATGAGACCGCAGTACCCCGCCGAAACAATTAATACTGTACCTCGGACATCCGACTCTATTCTCCCGTTCTTTTAAATTGAGATGGAAGAATTCGTGACACGCCGAGCAGTAGTACATCTGCTTCTCGATGATGTTGAATTGATCGGTGAACTTGATGTATTCCACGGTAGAAGACTGAAATTTCCAAACGAACAATGAGTCATTGCGCGCAAGCAAATGCGTCCAGTCATACCGCACTTGATCTGGCGTTACCTCTGCGAGGAAGCAACGTTTTATTGTATCGCAGTTTTCGAGATAGCTTCTCTTTAGTGCAACACAACAGTGTTTTGAACTCGGTATGGATATATCGAAATAAAGCTATTCAAGAAGGTGGCTGTCAAGATTACTTAGGAACACTGCATCCCAGATTTCGCGTTATCAATAGCTCGCGACACATTTCAATATAGCGACATGTAGTAGCTTCAAAACTACCACGGGAATACTGTAACAGTGCCTCGAATTGGTGCATTTTTTGAAATAATTTATGTGTCCATATGATGAAGGATCTGCATCATCCTTCCTCTCTGAGACTTCAGTACGATACGGTGTCAACGAAATACCCATGACAGTTACGCTTGATGCCAATCTTGATTTAAAAGGGAGGGAAATGTGGTAGCAAAACACACAAGTTCAACCAATTCATTATGGATAGAAGAATTTCGACCCCAGTCGGTTTATGTCGCAATTACCACAGCATATAGTCGATATTCTCCGAAATCGTGGCAACAGGAGTTGGGTTTGACCCCGTTATGAGATACCAATTGTCATCGACCAATATTGTGACAGGTTGCTATTACTGTTGATGTTGAAAACCACAAGATTCGGTAGCTGGATGACACGCTGAAAAACAACTGTGGACATAGCAGATTCCACCATACTGCGATAAGGTAATCCTTTGTCTTTTCACTTTTAATGGAATAAAACGTTAGAATAACATAGATATCCGAAATGCGTCATCAATCCTGTTTATTGCCCACTTCGATGCCACTTGCTGATTGATTGAGTGCCACACTGGTCGCAAAATCGACATTACACACCCACCGCAGACATCAAGTTGATAATCTGTTAACTTCGGCCGTATATTACATACCCTTCGCTTTTGCGTTGCCTGTTTTACATGCTAGAATGCAATAGATTTTTCGTAATATAATTATATGAATAATATCAATCATTAACTATAGTACACTATTGCACGTAACAGGGAAGTTTCGAAGTAACAACTTAGAGATTAATTTGGGTTGTGTTATACTTCTATGCCGTGACACCTCTTATCTGCGGAGTACATACTTTTATAATTTCGATATTTTGTAAAATATGTCGCAATCAAGTCTCAGACCCTGTGGATAGATAGTCAATGTTATGTGTAAAGTTGGTGAGAGAAATCGAGTGGAAGTATCGCTCCTATGGTCGCAGCTATTCAATTGAAAATTTACTAATCGGCTGGATCGCTTTTATAATTCTTTGCACTAATTCCAGTCGTGTATTTCAAGAGAACTGATTCGGCAAAGTAAACTGCTACGCGTAACCGTGCTCTTAGTAGGGCTAGTAAATTAGATACGGCCAGCACCGCGTGCTTTTAGTAATAAGATATTTCACTACATAGCGCTGGCCACTGATGATAGTCACTTCGTCATAACCGGTGTCTGATATATCCTATAAAAATTAGCACATGTAACTCTATATTCGAACTTTCACAATCCGTAACTTCGTTCATTCACTCACATGTTTCGAGCCAGTATGGTGAAGGAGAATTTTGCAAGATGTGGTGACGACTGACTTCAAATTATGGTAGGGTTAGCCAGAGGGGCCACAAACATGGCTAACGCATTCCAGCTACTTTGGCCACTTTAACAACCACCCGAAAAAGGGACAGAAACAATTTCAATACAGTGTTTTACTCAAATGTTGTTAAAGTAATCAGTTACTCAAGTAGAAGCAGAAGGAACCGTCTGAATGGTCTGCAAATTACTCAAAGTCGTATCAAAAAGTAGGTCAGTCGGGGGCTCGCATTTTTAGCAGTTTATCGATAATGCAGGATGCATCTTCGTGACTAACGCAAAGTGAGTCGCGACGCTGCAGATAGGTAAAACCTTCGTACAGAAATTTAGTTACCGTGACGCAGAGGCTATTTCAGGAGGTTTTGGTTCCCACCTATAATTTATACTTTTAGATATCCAAATAATGGAAGCCAAGTTGTTCTGCGTAAATAACTGTACGCGAAGAAGCAGAACCAGTCTAAAGACATTGCCTCTGGAGTAAGCAGTCCGGTTAAACAAAACCTACATGAGTACTCGGAATATATAGAATTATGCTTCGTTAGTCCGGTTTTGAGCACTAATTTTCATCTGGCATTAGAATGACACGCTAAGTTTTGGTAGGCGATGTTGTACCGGGAGCTCGCGTGGCGGAAATGATGTCATGTACTTGGAACAATTTTTCACCTGATCCTCATGTAGCCACGCTGCAAGTCTCTCGTTCCACTTGATGCGTTCGTCGTCGTACATTGGTTTGATCGGCCTGGATACTTTCCTGTGATGATGTATAAAGAGGATGTATTGACGATATATTTTATTTTTATAAACTCGGGAAGCCATGTGAATATTTATATGCCTTACCGGGTCTGCAGGCGCCTTGGCATCTTTGTGGTACACCTGTCTATCGGCGCATGTGCTATTTTCTGCAATGCAATATATTTTTTGAATTCCTTACGACAATAGTCTCGCGATAGGGTCTATAAGGCTAATGGTCACGTAATTGACTTTGTTGCTAGCAACGTTACAGCTAATCAAACATGGTCAGAGCGATATTATCCAACACTCCGAGATACTCGAGTATGATTTAGCCTTAGCGCACGAGAAGTAGATGTATTTCAGATTTTGTATCGTGAATCCTTTGAACTCGACATCTAGGAATGTAAATCGCGACGAATGACAAATCCATTCACGCCAAGTTAACCAAAATTTGTCGATGATTTTGTACACCCAGCTGTAGTCATATCACTCAATGGCACATTATAAATACACAGTAATTTAACTGGCCGTGGCCGTGCAATGCGTGCAGTGCACCGCATAGTCTGCACTACGAAGATATAGACTGCATACCATTACCGACATTGAATTTTATTCGAGCAAAGAAACTATACCCCGCCTAGTATATGAATTAACTTGGTAATTGGTATAGTTTTCAATGCACTATTACTGCTATGGCTCGATTTTTCCCAAGTGCGAAACATTTGAATATATCCTGATGTATAGCAAGAGCCTGGTAGATGACCTGCACAGCTATTTTTCACTCTTGTAAACTTACCTGTTCATAATGCGAAAACCGCCTTTCCACTTGGAGGGGCCTGAGTTGCGCGTTTCGAGACGATTTCAAATGATTTCCGAATCTTGGAACGCGATGCCCAACCGGCTCGGATCTTTCAGGTAGATTTCCACGGACAGCGCTGGGCAGTGCCGCCATAGCCATGCATAAACTATAAATTGACTTGGCAAATCCAACAAGGAATCACAAGAATCTTCGTTACAAATTTAGGCGAGGAACACCAGTAGTCTCAAGAAAAGAACAAATTCTAGAGGTCTTTGCTAGCTATTACGGATACTTATGACATGTGTCATATATTATTATCAGAGCCTGTGTAAAGAATAAAGATGTAATGCACTCCTTGTACTTTGCGAAATCTCCTTAGCTCTACCTCGATTACGTTTCGTTCCGGCCAATATTTGAAGTTACCTATTATTATCCAAACATTGACATTTTGTTCAACACGCGTGCTAATTAATTCCCATCGCCGAGACCTGTAATCCCTTGGTGACATGTTCGACCTATATTTAATATATATATACAACACTCAAGTGAGTCCATTGTCGAGGTACACATATATATTGTATAAGTCCCTTCCAAAACCCTTTAACTTCAAATACCTGACTACACAAAACGTGATCAACACACGTTATACCAAGGCGTATGTGAAGTGTATGAAAGAGCCACGGCGTCTTTTATAATTTATTGAAAGGTCGCGGCAAAGCAAGTAAATCGGCGCACGAAAGATGAAGGCATTATGCGATTTGATTGCGTACACGATCGAAATGTATACAAAACAGTGCGTACAGAAGACCCACACGGCCTACCCGCCGTGTTCGATTGTTCGCAGGCTCTGTCTCCCACAAATTACCCGTATTTCAGTCTTTGCCTGGCCTTTTGTTATCGTAAATCATAATACGGCGGGCTATTCTTGGATTAAAGGATTTAACGATTCATCTAGTTTATGTACTGTGGCGCTACGGTAGCAATATTTTTTATGGTTTGAAATCTTGAAATCTCTTGAAACAAACTCTCGTACAGGTAACATAACTGTGTATTTGCCTTACTAATAACACGAGTTGTTGTAAATATCTTAACGATGCAAGCTAAGCCGATATAATTAAACACTATTTTATCAGGGTGGTGCAAAACTGCTAGGAAGGCTGTCCGCATCGACGGATAGTGAGAGTTTTCGTGTCCGCAACGGGGGAAACTATATTATGTTCAAACGATGCAATTCATGACCCCTTGATTCGATATGATATCCTTCTGTGATCCCTAAGTACTTCATTTTGGTCTCTGGTTATTTGAGACTCTAACAACGATTTTAAGCCAGGGAGGAAAACATACAAAATACCGAAATAACATCCCAGATTCTTGGTTGGTTGCCAATCACAACGTGGGGCACTATCTAATTTAATTTAATTTGGGTCGACGACAGGTATCAGATGACATCCATGTTATTGTTTTTCGGTCTCTTTTTCGTAGCTTCATACCTGAAAATTGCCATGGCTAATAGTTGTGTCATTGAACATTTATAATATTAAAAAAAAAAATCGACCTGGTGTAAATGATCAGTGTATAGTCGAAAACCGCCACGAGTACCACAAAACAACGGCAACAACAATAATATATGAAAAAATGATATCACGGATAGTTGTGTCACCGAACATTTATCGAACTTGCAGGGCATTGCCAGCGTAAAATCTGCTGAATCAGTTTGCTAGCCTGAACGTTACTGTCCATAGCTAACAGCTTTGGCTATGTGGAATTAATGACCTATTTCAAAACTCTTTGCGTGCAGCCTTTCTGCTTTCGCCCGTGTATAGTCCGTCATTTACGAGTGAGTTAGAAGCCACTGTTTGTAGGAGTATTTGTAGGAATTGTAGGAATCTGACCGCATCAGGTGGGTGTCTGATTTCTATGAATACTCCAAGTCGTTTCGACACCTTCCTATCTTTGATTGTATCGCAGTCTTGCGGTGTTTTGGAATGACGAAATTTTAAGCAATAAATTGAAAATTGAACCACGCCAAACGAGACATATCTCGTGTAATCGACTAATTCCATCACATTTCTCGTCTATTCCTAGCCGCTTAGTGTGAAAGTAAGTCATCTGATACTCCTCACATATAACCGGAGACGAAGGCGCTCCTGAAGTCGTGTATGTCGGAAATATCCCGCAAGAAATTATGACCCGCAAGGACCTCGGCAGAACTAACACGATATGGCAAGCGCGCGATAGTTTACTATAAACCAAATTACATGATGAGACTCTTTGTGTCGTATGGAGGATTGCCCAGCCGCTGATTATTCATTATAACATTTCATTCATCCCATACCTGGCATCGCTAGTAGACACCAATATATTATGGATATTTATTGATTCCAGGTCACACTATCGCGAAAAGTCTCACCACGTATTATGTGCAGTGTTCTGTTTGCACAGTAAGGATTAAAAAAGGCCACGAAAATACCTCAATCGCAACCAACTGTCAAATACCAGTTTGATAACATAAAGCAACAATCATTTTTACCCTTGCTATCTTAAAATCGACATTGAAACTTTGCCATTCAAATTTGGCTTTATAACATTGCAAAGACTAGAGCAGTGGTTCCCAACCCTTTTTCACCCACGTACCATTTCGAGGTTTTATGCAGTGCTCGCGTACCACCTACATAAGATACGCGCACTGAAAAAGGTCAAAAATGTTTCCATCGTTTATGACGTCATCATGACGTATTTGACGTATGAGAGGCGTAATAGTAAATACTATTAAACTAGGCATTATCAGCCAGGGTTAATGGGATGCATGAAATTGTTTTTTCACCACCAGTCACAAGAAGAACAACATAATAATGAAATAACAGGAAACAACAAACGTCAATTGTTTTGAAAGCGATGGCTGCATTTGCTTATTTTCCACTAGCCCAGCGGCTCTCAAATTTTTAGACACGCCCCCGTTTATGATGGTGAACAATTTCGCGACCATCTTATCGTCAGATCACAGAATGCGACCAGAATGCTATAGCAATCCCAACGAATAACTTTACGGCATGGAAGGTTATGACGGTTGGTAAGAGAATTGTTAAATATGCAATTAGGACTATACACAGAGCAAAAATAATGAATTGAAGGTGAATCGCGCGAAGCGCGAAAAAGTTTTTCAGTTGGTTGCAGCTTCGCGCCCCCTTCAGATGCTTTCACGCCCCCCAGTTTGAGAACCACTGCACTAGCTGGTCGATGCGTGGCATATGTTTGCTCACAGCGCATCGAAAGCCATGCTTGAGCGCAACAAGTCGGTTTCGCTTCTTCGACTTGATAGTCATCAGAGATGAAAATCCTTTCTCGCACTCCCCCGTAGAAGGGAAAATTAGCAGCTGGGGAATAGCGTGAGAAGCTAGAGTTGGTTACGAGGAGGCCACGTTAAGCCTGGGGCAATCAAATGATATAATATTAATAAAAAAAACAATATCATCCGTCGTTTTGCCAGCAATTTCGACGACGAGTTGCTAGGGAATAAAAGCTCACGGCTTACTGGTTCAGGCCAGACCGGACAATGTATTCGGCGTTTGAGTATTGTTACGTTGATATTGAGCAGAGTGTAAAACGGGTTTCTATACTTGCTACCGATATCACCCCATTAACAAGTTATACAGCAGTATCCAACACCTCTATCGCACGGATTCGGTTTTTATGATACAATAAACATGTGGAATCAAGATTGACCCGTACGCCGGTTAGATTTTTTATTTTATTTCAGACAACGATATCAATTTCATTGAATGGTTGAATAAGCATCATTCGCTGACTACCTATAGATGTAGTGTATTTCGCTCTTGATGTTGTGTGATTGCGGGTCAAGGTCACAACAGAGAGTCACTAAATATTCACAAACGGAAAGTTGGATACTTCTAGCAAACTTTTGTTACAAAGCAAGTAATTTTTTCGAGATTGACAAGCTGCATGCCCGGTTGGTGATGATATTTTTATGCTACCAGCGCCATGCATAGATTGGTTCGAAGTTGAAGGGACAAAGGATTTCAACCAAAGATGTTATAATGACGTGAAAAATGGTAATCTATGAAAAAGGTTCACAGTGCAGAACCTACCAAGGTTCGTTTGTGAACGTGAACCTCTAAATTTCCGAGGCTCACTCACAGAACGCGAACGTGAACCTCACGTTCACACCATCCCTATATATAAGTATTTCACCAGATACTCAATTAACGTGGCATTAATTCAATCAGTTTAGGTCAACCTGGCAAGACTGGCACCAACGTTTCATCGAAACCGCCACTGGAGCACATTTCAAGCAGTTCTACCAACTAAAACTACCAACTAAAACCACGCCACGCTGTGCCGAAACCACCATTTTCAGATTGCGGACCGGACACTGTCGTCTCAACTCCCATCTTAGCAAAATTGGATGCTCCGATACCCCTGATTGTACCACATGCCACGTGGAAGAAACTGCAGAGCACGTTATTATCGAGTGTGCGAAGTACGCCACCGAAAGATGCCAGTTTAGATATGCCGTGCTGGACTTGAGAGTACCCTTCATCACGGAAAATATATTACCTACCGATTATATAATACATTTGCTGTGGAAATTCCTAACGAAGACAAAGAGACAGTACTAAATTTTAAGTTGACTGTATTTACTCATCGCAATATCGATTCGATTAGCAACTGTTACGTCGTGACGCATAAGACCATAGTTGTTATATGCGTCACTAAAATTGTTTTTAAATATAATCCTGAATATTATGCGAGTATATGTGTGTATTTACCAGTTCTACTGTGAATAAAGAAATAATATTAATACTAACAATAATAATAATTTAGGTCAACCACCTATTGTAAATTTGGAATAATCAGTTGGAATATAATATTATTCATTTATTTTAAAGCATAATTGTTTTTGTACGATTTTCGCCTGTAAGCAATTTGGTGCAGTTTCTCGATAGTTTCCGGCAATGGTCTGCCATAATATGTTCATCTCATCTGCCGTGATATCTTTCTTTTGATGTCTTAGTGGAATCTCTCCCCTTCCTAATCAACAAGATCGTCAGGAAATATATCAAGATTACTGAAAAGGAAGTGAAGTGTTATGGTCATGTTTGTTCCAAGTTGTCCATATGCAGATACGAATTTTCAGACCAACTGTTTGTAGTTGGGTGCGTTATGATCATCTGAAAAGTTTTATTTACTACATCTTAGGATAAATTCCACGCAGTGAACTCCTTCCTAATATGAAATTGGAATCTTTCATCCGTATTCGAATCTGAAATCTATCAAAGATACCAGATTTAAGCTTCACGTTTGATGGGGGTACTATAGGTCAGGGGCGGGCAACATACGGCCCGCGGAGGGATTTTGTCCGGCCGCGGACAGTTTTCCGTCTTACATGATAATGTGTCCCGCGGCCCCAGTCTGTCGAGATTCCCCACTACTTGCTTAGTACGTCAAATTTTAGTGACTGTATGTCATTATACATTCTTTGGCTTACTCGTAAGTTCGTCGAAGCGAGAAGACTTGCATTATCGGCATTTACGATGCACTCAACCATAATGTCGTCTGTGGTTATCATGATTTTTGTCGACTACTATGGTCATTTGCACCAGGCTGATATTTGTTATTTTTGATTCCGTAACCGCCGACTTGTAGCACGGCACACTTCTAGGCTTTTGTAAGGCACCGCTTATGCCAGGGGTCGCCAACTCAAAACGGATCGCAGGCCACTTTTCAAATTTCGTAGAGGACGCGAGCCACATGAATTCAATATCGAGATCAATTGGCCACACAGTTGAACAACGACGCTATCCCGTCGCCTACACAACCGTAATGAATTGATATCTTGGATAATTAGGGTAACCGAGCCTATCGAACGCCTTGAAATCTTAATTAGGGATTGCACCGTGTGTTGATTGATCATGATCAGTGAGAAGCAGACATGGCGGCGCCTGTATAACGATGTTATTCTCAAATCCACATCGTCTTCGCCATTATCGGCAAGAAATGGCTTTGAAATGACATTGCTGTCGTTAAAATACATTCATTAGAGACGATTTATTCCCTGTATATGTGGATAAATGGGCGAATAATGTATCGATTCAGCAATCCGGCCCGCCAAGTACTTAATTTTCCTATATCCGTCCCGCCGACTGAAGAAGTTGCCCGCCCCTGCTATAGGTATACCCACTTTTTGGACTCAGCGAAAAATTATCCATTTACAAGTCAAAAGAAATGAGACGAATATGAGTATTAAAATTATGCTTTTAAAGGACAAATTTTATAGCTGTATACTCCTCTATAATCTTGGTAGAATGACCAATTGATACAGGAGAATACGTATTTCCGTTGTGCAAAAGTACAATTTTTAGGCTTGACAAACTGCTCTTATGATAAAGAAATATTTCGCACCAGGTCATGTTTATATCGATAGAATGACTGAGAACGACATGAGCGTTCTTCATAGTCAATTATCTATTTATGCGCAGTATAATATTAGAAGAAAATACCATTTTTTTCGTATCAAGTGAAATATTCAAGGATAAATACAGTAATTTTAGACTTTTTAGGGGTATGAATATCTTCTGAACAAGAGCCAATCTGACAAAACCAATGTGATATTCGTAATCAGCAACCTCGAAGACCCCGGAAACGGCTCTGTGATGTTCTGCCAATTCTTTTTTTTTTCATTTTGTTGACCAGGGTTATCGACCTGGCCGACTATCGAGAACGATATTTGGAACTTTCCCGACGTCGCGGCCGATATTTTGTACAGAAAAAATTCAAAACTACTGGAAATTCCATGCTCCGTGTTCTCAATCTCAAGAAATCGACGACACAAAGGGTGATACGTGACAGATTTGCCCTTGCCGGACGAGTTTAACTGCGTGAGCATGCATAGAAACTATGTTTCCTGCATTTACAATCTACCTCTACTGAACTGATCTGCAATTATGCATCACGTTTTGCTTTTTTGATTCTCCCAAATTTCGATGAATGTGCACAATTAAGCAATAATACTTTTTAATTTCAGTTTTCTCGTCTGTTGTTCAGCTTTCTGTTACATGAACGAGTGCAATCTTGCCTAATATAAAATATTTTTGGTTAAATGGTGCTCTATTCCTTCCATATTATTTCCGGCCTATGATATCGGTTATCGGCCTTGTGAGTGTGTCGATAATTGGTATCGGTATCGGCCTGCAAAAATCAATATTGGTCGACCTCTACTTCTTAAAACCAATCACATAGCCTTCGCGCCCGTTCAGCCATGATCTTATGACTGAAGAACCAGTTGGAGCGTCGAGACACACATTCAATTATTGCATCAATCACAATCACACGCTTTCCTTAGTTATACTTAAAATATGGTCAATACTATCTTTCGCAAAGCTCTACCGAGTTGCAGTCTCTTCTTGTATAACTAAATTTCAATGTATTTCTTTTATTACAGTTAAGTAGACTTGAAGATGGTAATTTCCGAAAAGATTTACGCGACCCCATCGATTCAAGAATCCGGCCTGCCAAGTAGTTCAATTTTCCATATCCGGCCCGCCGACTGGAGAAGTTGCCCGCCCCTGAAATAAATGGTGGGGATATTCCAGCAGATGGGAAGCGAGGGGCGCGGATGGTTACGCACTGAGTCACGGCACCAATGGAAATGGGTTTACTTCAAATTTACTATCTTCGCATTGTTCTCTTATGTCCAATTACCAATGTTGCTCAGATGAGTAACAAGTATGATCTTGTACATGATATATCGGTACTCCACACTTGTACATGTACAGTGGCTATGTTCGTGGAGAAGATTATGCATTAGCTTTGTAGCCAGTATCTTCAAGCAGACCCATCGTTATTATTAAATTAGTAGATGCATAATCTTATTTCGCGACCTCCAGGAAAGATTATCGCCACTTAAATGATGTTAAGATGTTGAGACCAAAGTAAACTCAAATCTCATCTCCCGAGACTCACGTGACTCTAAATTCTCATTTCTTCAAGGACGCATCATTTTCTCCTACGGGTCACAATTGTACCACGGAACTCTGATGCAGGGACAGTACTATTCGGCGCTGACCATTGCGGCGCCAGGACAGAGCAATAGCGACGGTGTCGGACAACATGAGGTGGTCTCGTTGGGTCAAGGTGTAGCCTACTCGCCACCGATACTCTGCGAAATGTGAAACAGATAGGTACACGGACGGAAATCTTCAGTAGTGAACGGTATATTTTGGTCGTTTCGCTGTGATTATCTGTTTCTAGTAATAATGCAAACTTGTATCGAATTAATAAAGAATATGTCTGTGTTGCAGTAACGGCCTTTTTGGTTGTTACTGGATGTGTTCCTGACAGAGAAGCCCCACTCTCATTTATGTTCATGTTCATAAAATACTCATCGCGCTTTGACGGTATTGGTCTTGCTGTGTACCATCTCACCACGGTGTACCATCCTTCCTTGTTGTGCGCCATCGAAGCACGAATTGTAGTTTGCAATGAATTAAGCCAATTCCCGTTCACTAGACGTACTTCGCATCTCAATTTCAATACAGACAGAGTGCCACAATACGACTATAATACACCAAGTATCTCAGTGTGTTCTGCCAAAAAGAGTGCCAGCCACATACGGAGAAGACTCATCTATCGCATCCAAGTCTCGCAGGGCTGTAAGGCCTATCCCCAAACGAAGATTTAATATATCAATCTGACCATAAGCACAGACGCAGGAGAGAGTAGCGTGCAAAACTGCTACGGGTCATACAGCAATGTACTTTTATACACTATATTATATTAATATTTTACCAATAGGGCCTACACCAATAAACCAGTACCATGACTATATATATATATCGACTTTTCAATTAGATAAAATAAAAAAGGGCAAAAGAAAACAGGAGACAAAAGAACATCGAGATAATCAGTTTTGGGCTCGTGTTAAGCGTCTCCAACGTAGGCGGTCGTGGGCGTCTTCAAGCGACAGCCCGCGTTGCGCTAGATCAGTCCCCATTGTCGAGCGCCATGTTCTCCGATTCCAGCCACCTCTGCGCCATGGCTCCGTGGGTATGTGATTGATGATGGCGGCGGCTGGTTGCTCGTCTTGATGCCGCACTAGCTGGCCGATTAGGCGGAAGCGTCGTTCAGCTGCCAGTAGACGGCATGGGACCGTTCCTGTGAGTTCTCGCAATGCATTCGTGGATATATGCTCCGGATGGTGAATGCCGAGTGAATAGCGGAGGAGTGCGCCGTAGTTAGCGTTGAGCGTCTTAGCCAGCTTCTCTGTCAGCGTGAGTGCCTCTATTCCATAGAGAAGAACCTGCTCGACAGTGGCACGGAAGATGCGGGTCTTGAGCTGGGTTGAGGCACTTGAATGGAAGAGGCTATGTAGCCGTCTTGCCGCGCCCCAGGCCTTTGCTCGCCTCGCCTTGAGCGCTTTTCCAGAGTCAGCGACGTCAATACCGAGGTATATACAAAACTCGTTACATACTTGAGATCGATATCTTCCAGTTGAATTGGTGTCGCGTTCTCCGGTAGAGCTGGTATGGCCAGAACCTCAGTCTTCTTAGCGTTGATCTGGAGGCCAACAAGAGCGGCGGCGGCCTCTCGATGGTCAATGAGGCGCTGTGCCGATGCGGTGTTCGGGGCAAGCAGGGCTAGGTCGTCTGCGTAGGCAAGAATACCTACGTGGATTGCCTCGCGAGTTGTACGCGTGCGCGTTCCTTGCCGTGGCCGCCATTCGAAGAAGTTCGTAGTATCCGGGAAGGCCGTTCGTAGCACGAAGTCAAGGATGACTGCACTAATATACCAATTGACAAGAGGTATCTCATTCAAACTATAGATTGGTGCAATTAAGTAAATTGGTATGAGGGATTTGATTATTTTATGTGAAATTAATCAATACATTATTCAAATCTTTTGGTGGCCATTTTGGCTTGCGCAAGCAACCCCATCAGGCATCGTCAGAAGGCGAAATATTACAACCAGTGGTGTCATCGGGATCAATGCTACATCATAAAATATTCATCGTTAAATAGTGTTTTCATAACGTTAATCAAGAAATTGCTACATGCAATGCCAACGTTCATTGTAGTAGTAGTTGTTGTACCGACTGGGTTGCATTTGACACAAAAAATAATTTATAACAAACAAGTTTAAAACATAGCCCTTTTTTAAAACATGAGTTCTACTGTTTTTTTAGCCATGACGTCATGTAAAATCAATTACGACGTCACAGTGCAGTAAAAATTGAAAATATAGGGTAAATGTGGTTCCGTCGACGATTTTTTAAACGCAATTTGTTTTAAATACAACCCTATATACCGATCTCGTCTCTGGATTCCAATTTCCTTGGATGGAATATTGTGCCAGGGTATATGTTATTGACGCAGTCAATTATTTCAGATCTGCCACTTTTCTGAATTTCTCAGAGGTTTCACGAATAGTATTGAAAAAGTCCTTGTAGTGCTGCTTGATGGACCCTCCAGTTCTGCACACTCTTTCTTGCATTGTTCAACTACATCCGCCACACTGAAAATCATCTTCATCGCATCGACTACGGAAAAAGCAATCGCTACGGCCCCGGCAAATTCCTCGACTGTTTCTAATATGCCAATCGCAACATCGTCTACTTCTTCAACTGGGATCTGCAGTGTTTCTGCGCTCAATTTAATACATTCTCTTGATATGCCAGAAGATAGCATTTTAGGGAGTACACAACCCATCACCAAGAAGATATCCTCCCTCGTTAGCTTCGTATATTCAAAGAACCTGTGCATGTGATTGAACATATCATTGGCTTTATCCTCCTCTTTTTGTCACTCATGAGCACATTGTCAAGTGTACCAAATAATGTCCCGATATTTGGGAAATTACAAATTTTAGCTGCCATGTGGGCATACTTTGCGAAAGTCGATACATCGATAGAGCCTGTTTTTCTGTATCCGCCCGCCATGAATTGATGTATATTAGCGCGGCATTGTGTTTTATCCATGCCTTTTGCCGCGTGATCATTTATGATTACATTGTTAAACTTGTACTTCTCTACGTATGCCTTGACGTCGCCGCTCATTTTCGAGGCGAGAATAATATCCAAAGTTTTTAGCTTTTCGTTCAATTCTTCAGACTTGCTGGAGATATTTTGAGGCATCAGCAGCTCCCATGCTTTGAATCCTGTTAATGCCATCATGCCAAATCCAAAACTCCATAACATGGCTACAGCAGTGGCGTTAGTATACCAATTAGGATTGCATCGGCTTTGGCAGTTTCATCACGCAAGATTTCTGCTAAATGCACCATTCCAGCGACTTCCACGTCGATGACGGGGTCCGGATCATAGTCGCCCAGATTCACGAACGCGTTGAACTCAGAAATCAAGGATTCAACATGCTCGTCAGGTGCATTTACCCAGTTTTTAATGAAGTCCAAGTACGTAAGCAATGCGGTGCTACACATGATATACTGTTTTGTTTAGTCCTATACCCGAACTGAACGCTGTAATTCAATCTAATGCATTGTGATCACGTTGATAGGTTGTAGAACAATCTAATCGTTCGGGAGATGAGGTCCATAAAATCCATAGGAATACGCAAGACGCCGCCACTCATTTTCATATATTAACTATACAGTACGCATATCAACAATCATTCAAACAGTCGGGGGTACATTTAGACTCAATCCCCGATTTAGACAAAACTAAATACGTTAAAAAGAAGGAGATCTAAGGTCATTGCAAATTATAGGCTTTGCTACGCTGTCAATTACGGCCTAATGCGGTTCTGAATTTATGAGAAATGGTGCGGATATTATGGATGTACTCTTTGCTCGGAGCCGCGGCCGGGAATGACTGGTTATGACTGTTGATGAGAGAATTCTCAAATAAGAAATTTGACCATACACAGAGGCAGCAATTGGAGGTAAATTGCGCGGAGCGCGAAAAAATAAAATTGAGTTGACTGCAGTTTCGGGCCCCCGTTCAGATGCTTTCACGCCTCCAGTTTGAGAACCACGTCTCGATATCAATTGCAGAACCAGTGATCGCGGTGAAGTTTATAACTGATTCCGATGTTCAAAGGACACATTCATCAATGGACAAGCCTGTTGCTTCGCCGTTCCGGTTCGGTATATTGTGGTTTGTTATTGAGCGGGACAGAAAGTATCATTACAAATGTTTTATACTAAATATAGTCAGCAATGCAGCTCAAATAAGTAATCAATTTGATATCACCTATGGCATATAGGTCGTTTTTATACAAGAATTCACTTCCAAGATCTAAAACAGTTTTAAGTCAACATATTCTAGATTTGGTCCTCAGCGATGCATTCTGCTACTGCCTGTACGTGATCTAACCATCTCGAAATACCCGAGTAGAAGCTCTGCCGGTTATGAATTTCTGAATTGTTGTACGTTGGAATGAAAGGACATCAACACTACCCCTCGGTGATTGCACCGATGTTATAGTCCATCTATATTTCAGTATGAATGACAAAAACGAGCCAAAATTATGAAGGATTTCCAAGATCTCCTGCTATAGCTGGCACAGCCAAGTCATACAGAAATTTCATATGGAAAGGGCTATATAGTACATGTATCGACAAATTCTGAGACACAATGGAGAATAAGGGAAATAAAGGGGGAGGAAACAAAAGAACCAGGCGATAAGGCGGGTGCTAAACCGTAATTCTATTACATTCAATCATTGTGCAGTTTCCTGTGTGGTCGAATTTCTGGTCGAAGGGTGTTCATGGTAGAGAGATTCACTTAACAATACTGCTGTAGACATTTGATGTTATATGACTCCGTATAACAGGGGCTCACGATAACCTTAGCTATCTTTGTCTCGGTAACACCTAGAGTTCCTTGCTCACAACAATCATGTAATTGCACATGACATGTACACTAGGACGAACTAGGTTTCGTATCAATCACACCATTCACACCGTTTCAAATACTGAAAACGCAACGCTACGGTACTTCATGCGATATATCTTCTATTATAGAGCGCTGATAATTCGAAAATTTGTATGGTAACCCTTGGAGTGTTCCGGTTCCTGCGGTAGACCATATAACGATACGATGCCTAACAAGATGCACATGACTAGTGAAACATGCTGCAACAGTCATCGTCATCGTCAACCAGGTCCCATTTAGACTATGCCTATTGGCGTAAGATGCACCCTATTCCGGCGAGTCGGCAATATCTTCGGCAAAATATTATCTGCACATCACGCGCCTGTTAATAACATCTATCGGAGAGACATACACGATAAATCAGGCCACCCTTAGTGGTAGTTGTTTCAGTGATTTCTTGAATCGGGCCTCAAACACGTCGATAAAAGCGGAAGGCCAAACACTTCAATGTAAATTTGGCGCAGATCCACGGTTTAAGGCGGTCCGCAGCGATTTTGTGTGGCCAGAAGGTATAAATCGGACTCTGTGTAAAGTCGGCATTTCGTTTTCGGAATTTTTTTTCTGGCATACTGGGCGCTGGGAATTGCATGCATAAATTCCAGAGGTGGTCAAAGTAGTCAAGAAAGCTACTCAAGTAGAAGTAGAAGTAGCGACGCAAAATTCTACTCAAGTACGAGTAGAAGTACTTCTTCCATAAGCAACCTAAAACTACTTGAAGTCAAAGTAGAATTTGCTGGCCTTAAATTCACTCATGTAAGTAATTAGTTTTGAAAACGGCCATAATACGTCCGCATGGACTTTCAAAAGAACTGAAACTAATTATAACTCCAAGCGGGGCCTACGATAACTTACGGCCTTATCTGGTACAAAACACTTGCAAGATCGAGGAGGCCGGCGCTCGCAAAACAGACATCGGCGATTGTTTTCGATTTCTACCAGACGACTCCCTTTTGAAGCCATAGTATTCATTACGCAGCTACCGTTGTGCATTTGCGATTGGGCTTCTCTGTATAGCAGACGGCTTACAGTTTGAGGCAAAGATTTCGAGCTAGTAGCTGCATTTGAATTATTATGGATTATGGAATCATGCCGTGACTAGCTATGATACTACAATAACGAATGTGTTCGATTGCAGTCGCGACTGAGTTATGTTTAGGTGCCGTTTTGACTAGCTTATAACTATGAGGTAGGCTACCTTTACTCGGCTAACCGTTGTGCATTTGCGATTGTGGTTCTCTGTATAGCAGACGGCTTTCATTTTAAGGGAAAGATTTTTAGCCATATATTCGCTGCGTTTGAATTATTATCGATTATGGAATCATGCCGTGATTAGCTATAAAACTACAGTAACGACTGTGTTCGATTGCAGTGGCGACTGAGTTACGTTTAGCTGCCGTTTTGACTAGCTTATAACTATGAGGTAGGCTACCTTTATTCAGTTGGTAAATAACTCATTATATTGCGGCGTTATGCGCGCCCACTATTATCAGCCGAGAATTCATGGCGATATTTCATGCGGCCTTCCTGACAGCGAATTTCGACTGACTATATACTTAGTAATTCAGGCTTGACTTAAGGCATAATAATGGCCAACAAATGTTGTGTTTATGGTTGTTATCGTAGGCCCCGCTCCAAGTAATGATACTGTGAATTGAACGAGAACTACAAATACTAAATCAGAAAAACGGAAAATGTGTTTTATGTCTTTTGTCGAGACATTTTTAACGGTGGTCTGCTAAACAGATCTAACGCTCAAAAAGTCAGAGCCCACTTTCCCAGATTAGGACACGCCATAGGTTGCTAGATTACGATATGATGGGTAAATGCTAGATTGAGAAACGGTTGTTTCAAACGTTACGATGGGCTACATTTACTGTGAGGAAATATGTCATATGGGCGACAATGCGGTGCAATGCAACCAGCAACCTAAATAATATTCACCTTAATGAAAACATATTTGTAACTCAATATCTACTTCATGTGAAGAGCGACGGAAATTCTGGGTTTGATTTAAATTTTCGTAAAATTGAAGGTTAGAACTCCGTGAAAACAGTCTGAGAATTCCCCAGTTTCTCGTTCTAATTGGAGGGTTACACTACTTCTACTTGACAAATTGAAAATAGCGAAAAGTAAGTAAGTAGATCACAAAATATTACGAAGTAGAAGTCGCGAAAATTCTATCTACTTGAGTAAGTACCAGAAGTAGAGAAAAACTACTTGAGTACTTCGAAAAAGTAGAAGTACTTCGTTACTGACCACCTCTGATAAATTCCAATAGGCGGATTTTACTCAGAATGTTCGTAATTGCTGGTTTACAGACACGAAGCCCTGTTATCCCGGCCCGGTGAATGACTTTCCAATGGACAATGCCGATATAAAACCTGTGTGACGGGAAATGTTGAATATTTATAATGAACTTATACTAGGCTTACCATATTTTGGAAATGTAAAAAGAGGACACTTTTTCAGAAATTTCAGACATGCAAAACTGGAGAAGAATTCTCAAAAACCGGTAAATTTTACCCACTTCGTGATCGGTTGACTAAAAAAAAAAGGTCATCACTTCCGCTCAGAGCTCAAAATAACGTTATTCTCTCTACATTGCCAGGTGGATGACTAAAAATAAAAAAAAAAAAAAGTATTCTTTTCGCTCAGAGCTTAAATCACCACTTTTCCCTCTGAAATACCCGCCGGAGCTTCACTTCTGCGCTCATTTACGGCATATCACTCGCAATTTGCTCTAAATCTGACCTAAATTTTCAAAAAAGAGGACAAAATCTCAAAAAAGAGGACAAAAGGGCGTCCTCCGAGGACACTTTCAAAAAAGTCAAAAAAGAGGACAAATCCTCTTAAAAGAGGACGTATGGTAAGCCTAACTTATACGTGCATTGCATGGTTTTATCAGAGCTGCGAGACCAATGAAATGTGATCTGTAAATAGGGTAACATGTAAAACAAACGGTGCTTTAAAACACTTTGTTTAAAACAGTGCTTCTCAAACTTTTTTATACACGCCCCCTTGGCCCCTTGATGATAGTGAAAAATGTCGCGTCCCCCTTATCGTCATATCAAAAACAGGTTAAAAAGAGCGATCAAAATGTTAGCAATTCCAACGCATAGTTTGATGGTATGGAAGGTTATTGCTGATGATAAAATTATCACATATGAAATTAAGATTACACACCCAGCAACAGATTACTAGCTGGGGGTAAATCGAGCGCTCACGCAAAAATATACATGAATATTTCGTGAAGGATATTCATTCGCGATGGTAGCACGTAGCATTTAAATATTGTATACCGATTTCAGTGTCTAATCCAGGGGTGGGCAAACTACGCCCCGAGCGCCGCATGCGGCCTGAACACCATTTTGTGGGGCCCGTGAAAGCCTCAAGAAAATATAAAGCGTACTAAAGCGTATACAGCGACTTGGCAATACTTTTTCTCAATATATTTTCCCATGACAATAGCAAATTATAGTTTTACTATGATGTTTATTTTATTGCTGACCTCTATAGTAGCCTGATCTCAAGAACCACGCACTTTCAAAGGCTCCAGTTGCTAAACATCACAAAAATCGAAGAATGGATATAACATATAGTTCGGATCATGAGTGCGATTTAAAATTGGAAGCTCCAGCAATCGTGTAACTTCTATTTTTGTATTTGGGACATCGATTCGCGTGTGTGTTAGGTATGGATTTTGCCTCCATATGGGTATAGAAGTATTTTATATTTATATTAATTATATATTGTAGAAGCGCATAGTTAAGGTAGCGTGGTTATGATGCTGTCTGTATTGTCTGCCCTGGAGGTAAACCAAACGCAGAATCGGTATATCTATGTACAGATCGTTCCTCACTGATTCAAATTTACATCCGCTTTTGAGAATCGGATTAGCCGCCTTTCATCCCAAATTTTACCAAATTGGTTATTGAGGATGTCAATGTTTCTGACGCGTGTATGTCATCATTAAGTTATTGTTTGATTTGTTTTAAATATATACATAGATATCATCTCCATAATTCCTCGGTCCTTATATAATTAAATAAAAGCATTTTACTTTGGCTAACAATCCCAATTTAATGTAGTGCGGCACGCGAATTAATTCAGATATTGAATGAGGCCTGCGAGCGGACAAGTTTGCCAACCTCTGGTCTAATCCCTTCTATAACTCTACTTGAACTTGGAACAAACGTACCTCGGACCATAAACTAAACAAAAAACGCTACACGCACTCGCCAGTTACTCTTAATTCAGATAAAATCTAGCATCTGTGTAGTGATGGTACGACGCAATCATGACATTTAAATCGTAATAGAATTATCAATACTGCCGTTGTAAAACGTTGGGAATTTCAACACTAATTAAACTCGTTATGAGTTCGAGATACATCATCTTTCTCTCAGGCGGCCTCGCGTTCCCTTCGGATACTTTCGCGCCCCCGAGGCTGGCGAGCCGGCAGTTTGAAAGCGATTGGTTTAAAACATGTTTCAAACAAATAACTTTAAAAAAAATTGTGTTGTTTTCAAACGCTATATAATTATTCCGTAGTTCTGTAAATATTTCGAAAACAAAATTAGTATGAGCCTCGGACGATTTTCACCCAATATAGTCGACGTATATGATATGGAGTGCGCGGAACACCCGAAATCGCCGTCTGTTCGACAGTTGGTAAATATATATTAATTGGTACGGAATGGGTATCCTAATGATGATGATGACTGACGGTCGTAAAAATGCTGCATAACGATGTAGTGCTCGTTAAAGATAATTTTGGTCTGTTTGTGATAGTGGTCGGAAGCCCTTTTCTCAAAATGAGCCTAATTTACCCTATATTTTCATTTGTCAATGTCAATCCGTTAGGACGTCACAATTGCATAGTCGTGACGTCATGACTATATAAAACATGTTTTAAAGAAAGGCATCATATTAGACATGTTTGTTGTAAATTGATTTTTGAAGAGCTTCTTGGAGGTATAGAACTTCAATATACAATATACAATATTATATTCATATTGAAATGAACCCGAATAACTTCGACTGACACTCGTCCGGGGTAATCGTCAGCAACTAGTAGAGAATTGAAAGAACACTGTATAGTGTATATCCACAATCGTACCACAAAATATGACCTCACCAGCATGAAATTTCGAATAAGAGAGCGTTCAATGTGCTATTTTTAGATGGTACACGAATTCCTTTTGGTGACATAGACTTGGCTGGTGTATTTTGATAAAAGTCAACTCCAAGGCACACAAATAAAAGTGTGAACGGCCCTTTCCGACGACGCGATTATGTTCACACTGCGCACGTGGTTTCTTGGTAATCACGAGAGTAACTCATTATGGCTTGTAGTTTGGAGTGTTACATATCGTACCGTCCGACTGAAGACCGTTCATGTCGCGGTGGCCTACGCATTCATTGCAATTTGCGTGCGAAGTTATTACGTAATAAAGTAGTCCGAACCATTACACATAATATGGTTGTATGCGTCAGCATTTTGTTCGCTATTGAACATAAAGTCCTAACCAAGTAAAGAGACTGGATGATACAGGTTGCAGTAAACATAAATTGCGTCTCACTCTCATCGAATGCAACCAAAATCCAACGTCTTGCGGACAAAATACAGCAACAACATTCTCATATTCCATAATAATGAATAAATATTTATTCAACATGACAATGTATATTTTATGAATTCGTTTGTCGGAAAATAAGCCAAAATAATGTCAATATAGTTATTATAATGCAATCACGTTATATCGCGATATAACAGGGAATCATCCATTTCAATATTTGTCCCGATATCAGCTTTAAAATAGAGTATTTTGGACAGAGAAAGTTCGCAAGAATACCTTTATACATGTATTTGAACTTGAAAGAGTTCAGGGACATAACGGATGCGCAATAATATACTTACGACTCTGTATAGTTGTATTATCCAAAGGTCAAACAAACAACGCGCCACGGTCGCGACCGTAAAATCGATCTTATCAATACTGACCGTTTGAACATGCTGTACTTTCATACTGTTATTGCGCAAAGTAGAAAGCAAACATGTGAACTTCCAACACACGAATCAAAGAAACCTGTTTTACAGCGTTAAAGCTGTAGCTGGTACTTGGTAAATAGCATCTATGACACAGATAGGTCGCCGACTGGATTCGAAGCTCGTAGCTAATACAAGTCGAGGGCTGTGACGAGGAGGAATTGAAATATACCCAGAGTTTCTGACCACGAATCGGGTGAGTGTTACAGATCATCTATGTACAAAAGATCTAATTAAAACAAGTACGTTTCGAGAGCACAGAAGTGAATCGGTTATTTATTTAAACAATTCTGGCGACATTTACCTTAGCTCTTCGTACGTAGACTATAGGCCCACTACCATTTTAAAATAAGTCCCCGACGTATGACTCACGTATAAGGCCGCGATCCCAATATACTGATTGAAAATTTCTAGTGTAATTTACGGGTCTTTTGTTTCTACTTCCAGTTTAAGTGTTCTGACCTGACTTGAAATTCACATCCTTCAGCAATTGTCATTTAGTGCATAACTTCGAAGTGTATTCGAGTATCACCAGTGACTTTATAGACTAATTTGGACACTTGTGGTTATGATTGATAATTATATATTAGATTGATATTGTAATATTACATTGTAATATAGGGATTATTATCACCATTGTTGGCCTCTATTGTAATACGGACGATAACAATCTATAACTCTATGTCACAAATTTCGCAACTGCTTTCGATAGCTCAAGCAGGGACAATAAATAGCTTATGTAAAAATGACTCGTGATCTACAACCATAATGGATTAAAAAGGTGCAATAAGAAGGACCTCAAGTTTACATTTCTCCACAACACCTCCTCTGATTGAAACCAGAACGAGATTGGAGTACCTTTTAAGATTCTGGCATTCCATGCAGGCTAACCATGGAACACCGGGGTATTTTGCTTGGCATTATTCGTGTTGTATTTACTTACAGGTCGTAACACTGATTGAGGCCGATCGATTGAGATGGGTAATGAATTCATGCATGTTTTCGTTTGTATGATAGGGATACGTAATCCATTTGCATTTGGACATATACGGGGATATAATAATTCACAATTTACTATGTTATCGAAGGTGGGAATAAGAGCACTCTAGTAGCGAATGGATATTCCGAGGCTATTCAAGTGCGTGTGACAAAAGACATGGCGATAGTAACGGAAGAGGATGTGGACGTTCATGCGGATGTTACTGCAAAATTGAGTGAAGGAGTGGCCACAGCGGTAGCGCCTGATATTGGATACAAGAAGGGTAAGCGTATTTGCGGCTACGGCCTTCGATGTCGGAATTCACAAAATATGCGTTGTCGCTGGTGGCTGTCAACATGCAATTCAAATTTACGAATATGCCCGTAACTTCTATATGCAGCATATTCACAGACCAAGTTCGTCATTCTTTGAAAATTTTAATCACGCTTCGGTGGATATTCTGTCAGGTATGCACCAACTTTCCCAATCATTAAGATCGCGGTTATATCCGTAACTGGCATTTATTGCGGTGGGCCAACACGATCACCGTCAGTAAACGAAAAGCTATATTCAGATTCGTTGTGTTTATGGGGTTAGACTGTTTTTTTTAACAGCTTTTGGTCCTATGATGCTGATGTGAATATAATTTCGCGTTTTGTGGTGTATTGGTCGCCAGGAGATATGTTGTTGCCATTGCCCATTCGATTTCAATGTGCTAATAGGTTTAGCAGAAGACGAAAAAGTATATAATTATTTGAAGTCGGCATTATCTGAAGCGACCCAAAAATATTAAGAGGAAGGACACAGAGTATATGCACTTCACGAATGGTGTGAATGCAGTAGTCAATAGCAAAAAAATTCAGGCACTCCTGGTCTGTAGGTTCCTCCTCGATACCCAATACGCGTACACTAGGCGATGTCTTAACAAAAGACCAGAATGTAAGTTGTCTAATTTCGAAGGTATGCAGCTCAGGAATCATAATTTACTATATCAGGGGATCTCAACCAATTTTTGGTTGTGGCCTATTTTCCGGTTTGAAAATGTTCTGTGGCCCACCTCATATCCTAGACCAGGGGCGGGCAACTTCTCCAGTCGGCGGGCCGGATATAGGAAAATTAGGTACTTGGCGGGCCGGATTGCTGAATCGATACATTATTCGCCCATTTATCCACATAGGCTACAAGGAATAAATCGTATTTAATGAATGTATTTTAACGACAGCAATGTCACTTCGAAGCCATTTCTCGCCGATAATGACGAAGACAATGTGGACTTGAGAATAACATTGTCATACAGACGCCGCCAGGTCTGCTTCTCTCTGATCAATCAACACACGGTGCAATCCCTAATTAAGATTTTAAGGCGTTCCATAAGCTCGGTAATCCTAATTTACCAAGATATCAATTCATTAGGGTTGACTATAGGTGACGAGATAGCGTCGTTGTTCAACGGTGTGGTCTAAGTAATCTCGATATTGAATTCATGCGGCCCGCGTCCTCAACAAAATTAGAAAAGTAGCCTGCGACGCGTTTTGAGTTGGCGACCCCTGGCACAAGCGGTGCCTTACAAAAGCCTAGAAGTGTGCCGTGCTACAAGTCGGCGGTTACGGAATAAAAAATAAGAAATATCAGCCTGGTGTAAATGACTGACCATTGTAGTCAACAAAAATCATGATTACCATAGACGACATTAGGGTTGAGTGCATCGTAAATGCCGATAATGCAATTCTTCTCGCTTCGACGAACTTACGCGTAAGCTCAACTCTCGCAACGCTGCGCATGCGCATGCACGTATATAATAACACTACAATTTGACGTATTAAGCAAGTAGTGGAGAATCTCGGCAGACTGGGGCCGCAGGCCACATTATCATGTAAGACGGAAAACTGTCTGCGGGCCGGACAAAATCCCTTCGCGGGCCGTATGTTGCCCGCCCCTGTCCTAGACTTAAGTCACATTCCCGTTTAATGAGTGGTAATCGCCACCGCCGATATGGCTATTCCTCTAAAATATGCGCATTTAGGCCTGTATGAACAATAAACATGAAATCACGCAAAGCGCGACGAAAATTTTCAAGGTAAATAAATCTCCAACAAACAACCAACGAAATAATCTTGCGCAACTTCGAGCTCCCCCAATTGGGGGTTAGCGGTGCGAAAGTTGCGGCCCTCGAAGATCGTATAACACTTGTGTACATCCGCTGTTCCACTCATGTCGCGAAACCCAATGGACCAATCCCCGCATCCGTTGTTTTTTAATATGCTAGCTGTACATGTACAAGGTACATAGTATGTCTTGTACCTACTGAGGTTGCGATGTCAGAACATTGAATCCAATGATGCAATCAATTCATGTGACTCTTACACAATCTACAATGATTTCATGACCGGACATTTTTAGACCGACTCCAAAGATCAATGTGCTGCGGCCAGACTTGGACAACTAGATAATTCCAGTTGTCTTATTTCACTAAATTAGAGCGAAATGGCAGTAATTTAATTGTAGTCAAATTTGTGAAATGTTCGAATGCTTTAATTGTAATTTTAATTTAATTTGTGAAATGTTCTTATGCTCTAATTGTAATTGTATTCTGATTTGTGAAATGCTCCTATGCTCTAATTGTAATTGTATTCTAATTTGTGAAATGCTCCTATGCTCTAATTTTAATTCTAATTTAATTTATTGTTTTCATGAAAATGCCTCTATGTCCAAGACATTTTGCAGCAAGTCAACAAGAAATGCCCTGTCGCGCATGGAAATCCAGAGCCAAGCCACCATCGCCTCACTTACACCGTATACAGTCATGCAGTAGTAGTTATTGTGACGAATAACAATAGTCTGCTAACATAGTAGCGTGTAATCTGCGAACACCATTCTAGTTTTTAAAACTTTACGTTAGTACAACGCCGTGCTGACTTACATAGGCGACGGGTCTGGTTGCTACAAAAGAAGTAATATTTTATTGTAGTACAAATACAACAAAAATATCATGATCAGAAACGTCCTTTATTTTGAACTATGAGCTGCGCACAATACCCGACAACGCTTTCCAACGACTAATGAATCGATATTGGGGGCTAGCCAGATATGTTACTAGCTGAAATACTATCTCATCCTAAAGATTGATCTTGTGAGGACGTGCTGCTATGCTGTTTTCTGAGTGTCTCGGTCCTGGCAGTGTCAGCGCAATTACATGTCAAGACATGCTTATTGATATCAGCTGACTCTACATCGATGAAATGCTGTTGCTATCGCCGAAGCCGTTTCAGCTAGTGTGGAGTAGTGTTGTTGGGCACAGGCGAATAGCTCATTATGAAACAACAACAATAATAATAATTTGAAACTGCAATCAATTTTAGCATTTCAAAATGCGTTATTGCCCGTACTTCCAAAGTCACAAATCAGATCGCCGGCCGCGATTGTGGTGACCCCTGGTATAGTACAAAACGAGCCAAGTTTGGTGAACATACGGTAACCATTATCATGCTTATGGGAATGCACTGTGCTGTGATTTGATATGAACAGAATTTTGCTGTATTTATTTCCCGTTCACAATTTCATTCAATTTCCAAGGTTTCGCGAATTCGGTAATTCTAATTCAAATCTAATTTGAAAAAAAGTGTGTAGCTCTCATTCTAATTCTAATCTAATCTGGAAAAATCTGTGTAACTCTAACGCTTATTTTATTCTATTTCGGAGAAGTTGAAAATTTTCTAGTTGTCCGAGTCTGTGCTGCGCTAACTCCTCAATCCATTACGATTCGTTGCGGTGGTACCGTGTACTTTCACAGGAAGTTGAAAATTGATAATAAATTGCAATTGTGGCTATTTTATGATATACTATTATGAGATCTGCCGAAGTACAGTAAATCTACATCAAATGCACTTCAGTCAGAGTTTATTGCACACCCTTTCAAGGGCATACGACATATGACACTGCCTGAATACTTGATTACTTTAGCTTTAACTTAGTTTCGTTGCTGTTGGCTGATGGGTTGTCATAGCCGGGGAAAAAAAGCTGCTGTGTCCACTCCCATTTTCGACTTGTACATTGTGACCCCATACGTGCCACTAAGTATCATCAGAGTCGGATGAAAAGCTTATGTAGCATTCGTATTAGGGATGGTGTGAACCACTGAAAGGTTCAGATTCGCGTGAACGCGAACCTTTTTGAAAGGTTCTGTATGAACGCGAACGTGAACCTCAACCTTGTACCATACGTTGGTTGATAAGAAAATAGCAGACATGGAGATGAATTTAGGACAATCTAGTTTTCAAATACACATTGTCTTCCTGATCTACGACGAGAAATGAGCTGCAACTGCCGTGGAAGCGACATTTTAATTACATATTCAAATTACAAACAACGTCGCGCTATCCACTTTTTTCATTGGTATGTCGGCCTATAGCTTACTAGTAGCCTATTGCTGCTAAAATGTAGGTGTGTACCGCGTAGTGCAACGTTTATGTTACCACCGAATGCTTTAGGAATTGATAAGTCGATCAATTCTTAGATTTTCGGAATCAGGACTATAGTTATACTAATAGAATATGTTATTATAAATTCTGAGCTAGTTACTATAAATTGCGTTATCACAGGATGATTATAGTAGCCTACGAGTTTTTACAGAGAACCTATGACGCCCAGGACGAATCCCATGTACTGAATCCGAATAAGTACGACAATGACGTCACGAATTTCCAATTGTGACGTAACAAGGGATCCACATGTATGGCTCTTTGGAAGTTAAAATGGAAAATATAGGGTCAACATGGCTCTTCAGACGAAAAAGGTTCCCGACCACTGGCCTATATTAATGTAAAATCTATACGATACACATAAAATGACACAATGCTGAAGTACATTGACGTTTTAAACGTCGCCAAATGTATCAACTGGGGCAATCAAATGATATAATAATCCCATAAAATCTTTATCTTCCGTCGCTTTGCCAGCAATTTCGATGAGGACTTGCGAAGGAATATAATCTGACGCCCTAACGGTCTAGACCAGACTGGGCAATGTATTCGGAGTCTGAGTATTGCTACGTGGATATTGAGCAGAGTGTAAAACGAGTTTCTATACTTGCTACCGATATTACCCCATTAACAATAAGTTGGACAGCTGTATAGCCAACACCCCAATTTGGTTTTTATGATACAATAAACATATGAAATGAAGATTGACCCCGTATGCCTGCTAGATTTTTTGCATCAGACAACGATATCAACTTCATTGATCGGTTGAATAAACATCATTCGCTGACTACCTACATGTAGCGTATTTCGCTCTTGATGTTGTCTGATTGCGGGTCAAGCTCAAAGCAAAGAGTCACTAAATATTCGAGCAAACTTTTGTAAAGCAATTAATTTTTTTTAGATTTTCAAGGTGCATGCTCGTTTAGTGTTGATTTTTATGCTGCCAGCGCCATGCATTTAGTGGCCCGCAGCTGAAATGTAATAAATTTCAATCAAAGATGTTATAATGAAGTGAAAATCGAAATATATGAAACAGGTTCACAGTGCAGAACCTACCAAGGTTAATTTGTGAACGTGAACCTCTAAATTTCTGAGGTTCTCACACAGAACGTGAACATGAACCTCACGTTCATACCATCCCGAATTCGTATAATTCGATAATATGAATATATATTTGATCATATGATCATAAAAAATATAACTAAACATTCACAAATTACAATTTTCCAAATAGCTCTGTGGCCCACCTCAAATTACTCTAGTGGCCCACCTTTTGAGAGCCCCTGCACTATATCAACCTTGCGAAAAATGACCATTGTAATCGGATCGCTATAAAAAAAAAACACAAAAAAGTGTCCAGGAGCAAGTATAGCCTACTATACTATAGTCAGTTTGCGCGGGATGATGGCGACTGCATTTCACTCCAGGTGTCCTAGAAGTAAGAGGTGTGGTCCAAGTTTGTCTAGTACGGTGCTTTTGTGTTTTTATCAGTGGTCGTAAGCACTTTTCATCCAAGGAGCCATATTTACGCTATATTTTCAATTGTCAATGCCAATCAACTGTGACGTCACAATTTGATATTCGTGAGGTCAGGGTTAAAAAACAAAAACAAAAAACAATAAAAACATGTTTTTAACAAGGGCCATGTTTGTTTCTTTGTTTAAAATTGATTTTTGTTTCAAATGCAATAACCCTAATTTGCGCACTGTTGTTGATTATTATTATTATTTGATTGGCGATTATAACGCAAGTGGTTTTGTTGCGCACTATAATTATTTCGTGATCAAAACCCCGGTTCGGAAGCGAGTGCACTGGCAGGCATACAGTGTATGAGGATGTCTGAACCTGCGAAACGCAGGAAAAATTACGTCAAACTGACTTTCTGCTTTCTTTAGTTGAAAATCATCATATTGTCGCAAAAATCAGTTCGATTAACGCACGGCAAGAGGATAGTAGTTAATATCATCATTACAGACTCCCATTTTCAAGTCACTGTAACGCAGAAGTTTCATCTCTGTAAGTCAGTGGTTCTCAACCGGGGGTCCGCGAAGCCTGTAAATTTACAAAATAGTTGATAACCAAATTTGTATTTTTTTTAAATTAGGAAAATCACGATGAGGTTTCGCTTCTTTAAGGAAAATCACGATGAGGTTTCGCTTCTTTACTAGTAAAACTCCAGAACTCACATCAACAGAATGACCGTCTGAGATGAAGTATCCCACTATGTTGATTGATTTTAATGGCTAAATGACCAATAGTCTGATTATACATATATTTTGCTGTGTAGGGATATTTTGTTGAGGATTGTGGGTAAAAAAAGTTCAATTAGTAAGGTCAATCACGGTGACTTCGAAACGTTAACACAAATCCATTTTCTCCAGTCATGTACATATCCATTTTCCATAATTACTTCAAGATGAACAGCTAGATAGAAATGACCAGGTTTGACGTTATATGTTCATGTTAACGTTACGCGTTATATTACATTAGCCACCACCTATTCTATGAAAAATGGATGTTCGGCATACATTCATATCAAATCGAAGGCACGGATTTTCAAGACACGACCAGCGACCACGTATTTCAAAAAATGCAGTTGCAAAATTCGATTTGAAATAATAATAGTCAACCCAATTTCTAAATAAACAGTATGATGTTATTCTCAAGAAAGTCAATTTGTTGCCTACAGCCTGCAGATATCATTTGCACAAGACAAATGACGATTTGATATTGAGCTAAATTTAAATCAAAACTTCGGGAGGGGGGTACACGAGGGTCTGTGACGGTCCAAAAGGGGTCCACGAAGACAAAAAGGTAGAGAACCACTGGTGTAAGAGTTCTTAATTCATAATAAGAGTTTTCCGACTGGTTTGTGTGGAAAACATCGTGGAAGGCCGTTGGGATGAACTAGTGTAGAGATAAGCAACAAGTGAGTTCGGGCCTATGACACACGTTCCTTTTAAGGCCAACACCTTCTGCGTCGTGGCACATGAAGATGTGATTCGCTGATCAAATGCGGGGCCAAAACGATCAGCGGTGACAAAACCTGAGCGAAAAATGACTGTCGCTAGTTTGCCAAAGCTTTCAATGTGGATATGTTCCTTTGTCGAAATGGTCGGCAGTCGACACCGAATATAGTCTATAGTAGTAATATAGTTTTTGCAATATGAGTAGACAGTAGCACAAATGCGACGAGCAAAGCAAATTGAATCACCCCATTTGAAAATGACATGTTTCGTAGAGCTGTGCTGGGCACAATTGTGGTATGCGCGTTCATTGTGCATTACATGTTCGTAGCATACTGCTGTAAATAGGGTTACATTTAAAACAAATGGTTGTTTAAAACACTTTTTTTAAAACATGTTTTAGACATGAAAAAAAAGATTTGTTTTGTTTTGTTCAGAATTATACAAATATGCCATAATTCCGTAAATATTTTCAAAAACATGTTGTATGAGGCTACGAACGATTACTACTCGATATAGTCGACGTATACGATATGGGATGGCTGGAATCCTCAAAATAGTCGGTTCAGCAGTTATAGTACGTAGATATTTCGTCAAAGGAGCTATATTCACCCCATATTTTCAATTGCCAATGTCAATCCACTATTACGTCACCATTGAATATTCGTGACGTCCTGGCTTCAAAAAACATGTTTCAAACCAGGGCTTTGTTCTAAACATGTTTGTTTTAAACTGATTTTGCTTTAAATGCGATCCTAACTCTAATATTAAAACTGCATTCTTTTTCATGTGCGAGGTTCGGGTTGTGAGATGCCGCTGAAACTCATATTTATATCGTGGCCAAAGAAGCTTCATGGTTATTGAAATGTTACGAAAGTCCAAGTTAGATCGAGCTAAAGAGCAGAACACGAGGTATCGTGTCTCTCTTTGCTCTTCTCATTTACTCGCGAGACAAAAAATGGGAAATTAAAAACAAAAACAAATTTTGGCAACGTATATAAGATAGCGAGCTCTAATATGCTTACCCTCCTTGATAGTTGCGCTTCTCTTAAAACGATTTCTGCCACCATACATTTTTCAGTCGGTGATAATACGCTGTATTTTGGATGAGAGTGCAGGATGGTTCTTATAAAGACCTGACCATCCACGCACCGGTAGACGTTCTTGAACAAAACCCAACAACTTATTCGACCGAGAACGGTTTCCGTGCGCTATAGTTGGAATCAAAACGAGGGGAAATATTAGTTGTCTTTTTAATGAGACACTTGATGCCCTAATTACAGTAGCCTATACTTGGTGAACAAAATATTGTTAAGTATCTTCAATTTCTTTTGGCATAACAATATCCGATTGATTTGTGCCAATGAAATTTATTGTGCAAAGAACGTGCGAATGGTGCTCAAAAAGTAGATCGGTATTGGTCTAGTGCGCGTAGTGATTGGTCAAATTCGCCACGCTTTAAGTGATAT
This sequence comes from Botryllus schlosseri, assembly GCF_051294905.1. Taxonomy (NCBI): domain Eukaryota; kingdom Metazoa; phylum Chordata; class Ascidiacea; order Stolidobranchia; family Styelidae; genus Botryllus; species Botryllus schlosseri. The sequence goes on along the minus strand of NC_137245.1, from coordinate 15,106,151 downwards.
AATGTCATCGAAGACAGGCGCTGTAGGCCTTACGAAGTACTTCAAAAATTTGCATCACAATTTCGGCTCAGCCTCAACCAGAAGTGTGTGCAAGGCTTATGTAAAGCGGGAACCGAATATATCTTCGAAGATTGTACCTTTCGTGTCATTAGTCATCTTGCGTCGATCGCGGTGTTCCGTCACGTACTTTAGGAAGTATAGCCAGCTCCGTTTAACGGCTAAATATCTACGACACAGCGACTAAATCTATACATCTTGAATTTTCTTACTTGAGTACTCTCGGATTGCCCGTTTTCTACATCAACTAGAAGCAGTTTTGACATATGCCTTGAAAATTGATCCTTCTACGTAGCCTACGGTTGAGTATTAATTCGCGGCGTTACTTCATCCACTCTTCCGAAACTAATTTGTAAGCTACTTATTGCAGCAACCTCATAACTTCTTCTTTTTCCATCCCTCCAACTACTTTTGCCATATCTTGAAAATAGCTACTGATACTTGCAATTGACTGTGAATATACGGAATTAGTTGCACTTGTATACTTAGTACAGACCGACAGTGACTACTTTGATACTTTCTGCTAGGAGGACTATAAACTCTGGTTGACTACACTACAGCTGTATTATGGAAGTTGCAGCGACTTCTGTTGACCGAGAGTTGCCAATTGTTCGGGTAGTTGCTATATGCCATTTGATATACAATTATAATACTGGATAAAAAATGCTTGCAAATCTAACAGTCGAACTAGAGACGTTTATATGTTACCCACGTCTATAGTACAGCAGTCAATTTTTTCAAACGAAAGCTCCTCCATTATAGGATTCTTTCAAACGGATTCAGCTTCTTTCACATTTCCGGCGTATTCTTTTGTTCAGATGAAAAGAAGCGACACTCCTATGTCACACCGGGATTCACAACAATTGCGCCCAACAGTTTCTTCCGTTTTGCTGAAACGGGGCGCGACGGGAAGGTCTTCGTCACTGTGAAAGCTGGCGCTACCATATTAGCTGACAATGTACAAGTGAAAAACGGTTGCGGGGTGATCGTGGGCAATAAAGGCGGACTGCATAACGTCCAACACAGAGGGCACTGGGTTGACAGCGACGCTATCCGCTATTACGATCTTATCGGTCATAATTGAGATTTTATGGGCATTGGATACTTTGTCTGGAGTTTTTATGAATTGACGTGACTGCTTTGAATGTTACTAATGACTTACCCGGAATATGATGTTGAGGAAACAGAGTTGAACATTTGGAGCAAACCTGGGCTCATTATCGCCAAGAACGACACATTGCACGGATTAACCTCAAACACTTAGATCAGAGGTCTCAAACTCAAATGTACTCGCGGGCCAATTTCCTAGTTTTGAGGACGCCGCGGGCCGCAGCATAAAGGATTGGGATATTCAATGCAGAATTTAAAAGTAGGCCTTATTTGACGAGACCATGCCGACGGGAATTCCACAAATATCGCGAAAATGTAATTTACTGTTGTACCATTCAGGCTTGACGCGAAAAAAAATCACATTTTCCAATATCTGAATAAATTGGTTTTGTGCCAGACATAATTTGTTAGAATAATGAGTTATAGATATCATGCAAGAGGGTGCATAATGATTCATGACATCGTAAAACTGTCGGGTTATAATATTGCAGCTAGTCGACCTTTGACGTGCCACAATTTTATGTAGAATATTTTAAAATCTACTGAAGATTGATCTGATATCAGAGCTTTTGAGCGGTGTATAGCCTAATCCGGGTTTTGATGTAGTCGTGATAAGTAGGCCATTGTTACTGTATTGCCAAAGTCAAATTAAATCAGCGTTGGATTTTGCCTTCGGCTAATAATGGAATGTATCAATAACAAATCTAAATATAGTCATTATTGATCATAGCAAGAGCATTGTTTTTTGGCGTTTTTGGCGATCGTGCTTTTAATAAGATTTCTCGCTCTTGTCCAATTTCAATACAATTTCTGATAGTACCTATAATAAAATCAGAAAGCCCATCCCCATAAAATCGCGCGTTGCGCGAAGACTATTTCCCAGTAGAATAGATTTGCGAAGAAAATATTCCACAGCGTATAGACCTATTTCCACAATGCATCTCGTACCCCCTGATGTGCTGCTTCGTACCATGAAGATGTCTACGGAGCCTAGTTAAGAACCCCTGCAATAGGAATCTCCAATCGCCGGATAATTCATTGGTGTTACAGCTGTGGAGCGTAGCCTACTTCTACCCTACTCACCACTGATAATAACATGGATGAAGAGAACAAACAACAACTAGCATGTAACCAACTATACGTCACGGGGGTCACAGAATGCCAATGGTTGCCATACTGACCTGATTAAATAGCTATATACCCTATGCAACGCAAGCTATTACCTTTTGATATATTACTACTTCCCATGACAGTTTCATAGATTGTTGCGTCTGTAGGATTTCCAAGTCACCGCTCGGAGTCGCAAGTCCTCTGATTTTAACGTTTGACCCAACTCAACTCGAGTGATTTTTATTTAATCCTTCCGTCAATCCGAAATCGAGTAATCTTACGAAAGGGCGCACCAAACCAAATCACAATTTCCAGTCACGAATCATCAACGGGTCATGTTTTATCATCATGAACTAGAAATGTGACGTAATAGCTGATCTTCTACCTCATGGTAGTGATGTGATAGTGAAGTTTGTTGATACTTCAATGATTTTTATAGTAGTTTTAGGATGAACTTCAAGTTGTTAAATCTAAAAAAGATTGTCACTTGAATATACTGTCATATACTTGAAATTCCAAAATGCCGTCGCGGGCCGCACAAAATGCTCTCGCGGGCCGCGTGTTTGAGACCTCCGACTTAGATTCTAGGGATGGTGTGAGCGTGAGGTTCACGTTCGCGTTCTGTGTGTAAACCTCAGATATTTTGAGGTTCACGTTCACAAACGAACCTTGGTAGGTTCTGCAGTGCACTGTGAACCGTTTTCATGATTTACAATTTTCACTTCATTAAAAATCAACACTAAACGAGCATGCACCTTGACCCTCTTAAAAATTTTACTTGATTTGTTACAAACGTTTGCTCGAAATATCCAGCTTTCCGTTTGTGAATATTTTGTGACTCTCTGCTGTTAGCTTGACCCGCAATCACACAACATCAAGAGCTAACTGTACTGCATGTAGATAGTCAGCGAATGATGCTTATTCGAATATTCAACCAATCAAGGAAATGGATGTCGTTGTCTGATGTAAAAAATGTAGCAGGTGTACGGGGTCAATCTTGTTTGATATGTTTATTGTGTCATAAAAACCAAATCCGTGCGATTGGGGTGCTGCATGGCTACAGCTGTATAACTTGTTAATGGGGTAATATCGGTAGCAAGTATAGAAACCCGTTTTATACTCTGTTCAATATCGACGTAGCAATACTCAGACGCCGAATATAATGTCCATGCATTATGTAGCCCGAGTCGTCGATAGGTATCGTGTACGTACATTAATATAGGCTATCACTTCACTGAAATGCAGGGCTGGAATTAGCAATATGACGCCACGTGACGTCATGAGGTTGACGTTCGCGTTCACACCAACCGCAGCAACCATTTATATCAACTCGAATTTTACAAGCCTACCGCAAACAAGCAATTAATCTGACTGAATTGCTGTCCGACATACCAGTTGACTACCAGTACACATCTAACGGAGCATGTAACAATTCCATCAATAGCCCGGCCTTACTCAACTTATCTCAACGAAGAACTTAATTCATATTCCCTTCCATCGCTATAATCTCGGAAATACAACTCGCCGGTACGGACGGAATATAATTCAAACTTGAGTGTTCACCTGCACGTGCAGCTGTAATCACCATCCGATGACGTATGACATCGCAATCACTCCTCGCTCAGGTGCTCACAAACCTAGCAAAGCTTGGCAGAAAAAAGTCACGGTGAAGCCACGTGATAATCATGCGCCGTTTGATTGGTTAATAACTCTACCACCACTCTGACCGACGGCGGAATGAAGAACAATCGATCTTTTGACTTCGAGAACGATTAGTTTTTGTACATCGAAGGTGCCGCCTCACTGTAGTGAGAAAACGGTTGCAATCCCTTCACTATCTTCGCCTGACTAGGCATTAACTATACACATTTTTGTAGACTGGGTATAGGGTGCGATTCCCTCAAGAAGTACACATGATTTATAAAAATAGGCATTTCGACGTCAGCCACTATCGCGCCACGACGCGCCAACACATAATGAAGTTTAGGATAACACGGGACTCTCAATAGTGAGCCAAAAATACGCCAGTGACAAAACCTTGGCGAAAAGGACTGCCCTTTGTTGACCGAAAACTTCGATATATATGTCTAACTGTCCATAGGCTGAATGACTGACACCGAATCTCGCTGTCCTGGGAATCTGAACCCCGCAGGACTGCCATGATACAGAGTGGAATTATTTTCCATGGAAGAAATACCAATTTGAAATCGTGTCCGTCTTTTAGTTTAGTAGTTTACGCTTAGGCGATGTCTATATCTACCCACTCTGTAACAAACAGTATAGGTCACGAAATGAGGAAAGGCACTGAAGTAACTATTCCTACAGGCCCACTCGAGTATGTTTATTAAATACGTGCCCTACATTTTCCGACGACACCTCGGTCAACTCCACCGGATAATTTATTTTTCCGAAAATCTGGAAACGTTCCGTGGCCCAGCTCAAAATTTGATAAGCTGTTTACTGAAAAAGGTCAGCACTTTTGCCCGGACTCACTCACGGCCTATTTTGGAAGCTGATTACGTTCAGCATCTTCGCGATCCTCAGACTAAAGGAAAACGTCCCTCAGGTTTAAAACCACTATCTTTAACTTAAACATCCGAACGTATTTAACCGACTCTAGGAATATACCGTTCTCTTATAATTGCAGTTACAATTAGACTTATTCAGTAGCTAATGGTTATTTTATTTAATTTTGATTGCATATTTTGCGATGGTAGCGGTCCCCACACCAAAATCAATATAAGTCGCACTGAATCGCGACTAGCGCGAAGAAAAGTTTAAGAAGCATGAATCTGACTCAAAATAAATTTTTATATGTTAATTTACGAAAAAAGCGAGCCAACTTTAAGTCTTCAAAATTTCCTACCGGACGCAGTTTGAACAGTGGAATTCATGTCCGGATGTACTGGGACCCTAATTCAAATCCAGTATATGTATTGAGCGGATAAGCAACTATTTTATTTATCTCAAGTCAGCAATAATATGCAGCGACTTGATATCGTGAGTTATTTTAGGTCGTGGTTAGTTTTTTGAACATTGATGGGAGCCGCACCGCGACCTTGTTGCGTACCCCTAGTAAGAACTGCTGCTAAGTCTAATTGATCCAGATTACATCGTGCTCGTAGATTCTGTTTGCAAACATCGTTCGCAAAGTTGATTTACAGGTAGGCCTAAGTCTCTCGCTACCCTGTTCCCAAGCATTTACACGTAAAACGATGATTTTATTATTCCTGTGAACTGAAATTTGCTTACTCCGGCGATGAATATACACATTCACGTTGAAATACAAGACGCAATGAGGCTGCAAGTGATAATGTTCCCGTAATTATTCCTGGGTTGATGAGCAATATCATTACAAATGAATCACGAAATCCATAGGGGATATTTTACAACTGTTCTGTCCATGCAATCAGCATTCATCATGTGATACCGGACCGAATTGTGAATGATGTTGATCAAATCGCGGCCAATTTCCTTAACTGGCGACGCTGTATTTTTCCAATCGCCGACTTGGGTATAAAGCTCACAAATTCAATGCCTCCCCTCAATTGTTTGAAATCCGCCAGATTACCTTTACAAAATACAGGTTTTGGGATGCCTCAATATTTCAACTTTTAGGACTCACTGTTGATCATGTCGTGCACTTCCTGAACGGCGAGAGTCCTATCAGCGGGTACGACAAATGCCCTGGGCACCTCTCCACACTCTTCATCGGGTATTCCAACAACGCCAACATCAGCAACTTTCGGGTGCTGAATAATTATCGACTCTAGCTCTGGCGGTGAAATCTGTCAGGAACAGAGGAAAGAATAAGCTTAAAATTTGGAAACAAAATTTCGATTAGGGAAAGTTTGGGCCGAGAACAATAATTATAGAGACTGTACATTTTGACTGCGATTCGTAAGAACACTATCAGATGTTCGAGTAATGATTAAGGTTGAATGTTTTCTACCTCACATTTTACTTTGGAATTGGACTTATTTACTTTGTAAGAACACATGAATAATATATTCACTTCTACATTCAAGTTATGTACCTCTAATGAAGCGCTGTTACAAGGGCTTTAATGAATTATTACCGGATAACGTTGGCGTTAGTAATACAGTCAGGAAAGAGAGAGGGTGATGTGTAGGGTTGCATTTGAAACAAATGTTTGTTTAAACTACTTTGTCTAAAACATACTTTAAACAGCAGTGTTTTAAACAAAGGCCTCTTTGAAAAAAACAGAATCGTGTTTTTTCAAGTTCTGTAATCATGACATAATTGTGTAAATACTTTCCAAAAAACATGCTGTATGAGCCTACGGACGATTACCACCCGATATAACCATAACCAACGCACACGATATGGGATGGTTGGAACCCTTGAAATAGTCGGTCGAACAACTATGGCACGTAGATATTTCGTCCAAGGAGCTATATTTAGCCGATATTTTCAATTGCCAATGTCAATCCATCATGTCGTCGCAATTGAATGTTCATATCGTCATGACTTAAAAAGAAAACAAAGAAAAAGAGTAAATATATGTTTTAAACAAGGGCTTTGTTATAAACATGTTTGTTTTACATTGAGTTTTGTTTTAAATGCAACCTTAGTGATGTGGCACGTCCCGTTGATTGGGTAAAATGCAGTGACGTGCGGTGAGGTTCATGGCTGGTGAGGCACGCCCCGCCCCCCCACCCCCCACACACAACACGCACGCAAGCACGTAAAGCACCTGATAAAGAGACCTGAAATGTGAATAACAACAGCAGCGGGTATAGAGAGAATTTTCTTTGCACTCTGATAGCCGATGCAATTCCACATTCTATAATACATGTAGAACTGAGAGCAATTGTGCTAAATGGGCAAATTTAGACAAATAATAATTACTATCTCTTCAAGTAGGCCTTCCGGTATAAATTATTCGAAGAACATCAAAAAAGCATCCTCAGATACAATTTTTTTTTTCAGTAAAAAAACACTAGATTTGCAGAATTTCGAAAGAAAATGCACTAGGTCAAGTCCAAATAAACTAGATCTAGTGTTTAGGAGTGGCACCACTGACCACAAACAACAACGCAGGCTTTGTAAGTATATGGCTATCACAATCACATACCACAATTAGGGGTTAAAGGGATTGCAGTTGCAGTCGAACACAGCATAAAGGACACAAACAACGACAATGCAGCCTATGCAAGTAGCTATCATATACCACAATTTAATGTAGCTATGGATGCAAAATACATAACAGCTACATAAGTAAGGGAATGTATTGGCTGCGAATTACGCATTGGCCGTCGCTACTTATATAATTCCTACAAGACTGTTGGATTCCGAAATCGATAGCGCGTTTCACTGCGTTTCGATTGTCCAATTGTTGGCGAATAGCGCATGAAGCAGATTCGTTTGTGCCTCACCTAGCTATCGTTTCTCTATGATAGCATTGTCAGTAATAAAGGCGAAGGTCACCTTCCTTGGCGATTTATGGGGGTTCCGATGCCCTGACACTGTTAATATTTATATTTTCGGAATCACTGTGACCATACCATTTCATTGATACCAGTTATTAAGAATTCCGAGCTATTTATGATGAATTGCATAGTTGCAGGTGAGGCACGACCCGCCCGTGCCTCACCCGTGCCTCACCTCTCCTTTCGCGCTGTATTTTTGAATAATAATGATGCAAATCGATGATGTTGGATGAATAAAATGTTCAAATTTAGTTATTTATGAACATCGATGTGTAACATCAATATAATCACGACTCATGGATGGGTTTCACAATTTTCACTTACTCATCCAGACGACAGGTGAGGCACTGCCTCACCTGCCTCATTGGACCGCACGTCGCTGGTAAAATGAGACATCCATGGTCCCTCGAAGGAATTGCATGCGGTTTAACATGACGAGGCGTATGAAAGTAGCGTTTTTAAAACATATTGCTTCTAACAACGTAATGTAAACGAACACGACAGTCATTTTTATCTCATCTTCAAATTAGTTTTGACTGTATACATTATCTTTTTTCTTCATTTGGATACTGATCTATAAGCATTGCTTTCTTACATTGGTTTGGCCGGTTTTTGAATTTGGCTATAGTTATAAAGTGTATTGCCTCTATATGTAGGTTTGCATTTAAAACAACTGGTTGTTTAAGACCCTTTGTTTAAAACATGTTTTAAATAGTGTTTTAAACAAATGCCTTTGAAAAATATACGTAATTGTGTTTTTTTACAAGTTGTATAATTATGCCATAATTGTGTAAATACTTTCCGTAGCATGAGCCTACGGACGATTTATACCTGATATGACCGACGTATACGATATGGAACGGTTGGATCCCTCGAAATAGTCGGCTCAACAGTTATAGTACCTAGATCATCGGTACGGAATGGATGCTCTGTGAATAATGACCGTCGACCATAAAAATGCTGCATGACGATGTAATTGCGGTTGAGAGTATTTTTAGTCCGGATATGACAGGGTTTGGCAGCCTATTTCGTCAAAGGAGCTATATTTACCCTATATTGAATATTCATGACGTTGTGGATTAAAAAAGAAACATGTCTTGAACAAGGGCATTGTTTTAAGCATGTTTGTTTTAATGAGATTTTTGTTTGGAATGCAACCCCATATCTATGCGTTGAATACTTGTTCGCAAATTAATAAAGTCTTCGATCGATTTATTGGAAACATGTATGTAGTCGCAAAAGTTATAGGCGTGAGCTTGAACTGAAAGGTTATGACATACAAACCTGATTTCTTCCTACATTTGAGTTATTATTTATTTCAATACTTGAAGATAGCTACCAAAGATTCTTCATTGGCTTGTGGTTAGGTTAGATAATGAGAGACAGCCAGAAACGTTCGGAAATATGAGTGTCCTGGTGTAAATCTCATTCATCCCAAGGTCATGTGTCTTTGCACCCACGGATTATTCGTGTGAGCAACAAATTTTAAACGTTCATAAATATTTTTTGTGTAGTCGCAGATTCTTGGATTTGTCCACGGCAGGTAGAGCATGAAATTGGGTGTTGAACTAGTAAAATATCTGCTGTCATCAGCTTTAGCTTTAGGGGACGGGGAGCATTTTTGGTTTTTGATGCCATCGTTATACCACATATCCCCCAGTCAAAACGACCCCCAAAAAGATTTTCCCAATCAAATATGTTCTGAAAGAAGGTCTTTATCACCGGCGCTCCCTTGTACTTTATTAACTCCTTCAAGCGATCCGTAATGCGCAGATTCCCATATTTGTCAATCGATCCGATATCTCCTGTCATCAACCACCCATCGTCGTCGAATAATGCTTCAGTTGCCCGCGTGTTATTCAAGTATCCTTTGGTGGCCTAACATGCAGAACAGAGTCAACCGGGTGTTTTGAACAGCTTACGAAATACATGCAATATTGGAAGGTCGCCTCGGTTATAATATTAGATACTATACATGGGTTATCATTTTAAATGGTCTCGCCGTTGGTGGACGAATGGAATAAAGCAGATATATCAATTCTAAATTTCGAATCATTCTCCAGGGAGCAGTCTTTGTTTTACTTGAGGGCTGCAGGGAAGCGAGCGACGCAGCGTGCTAAGCGACACCGTCATGACATCAATGGTTATTGGTTCGCATCGACTCCGTCACGTTTCTATGTGTCGGTCGTGTCGGTGGTTTATCTGTTCTGGCAATCACTATAACCTCACTGCCTTAGCAGGGGTTCGAAAAGGCCAGAGTGATGGTGAGCCGAGCCAGGAAAGTCGTCAGTAAAGACCAGGTTAAGGGTGCATGAAAAGCGAGAGTGACTGATGGCGGAGGAGCGAGTGCATGGAAGTCGTTCGTAATATGACAAAAGACCCTAAAGACATCTGACGTTGCTGAAATGACTGTACTGGGCGCAAATGACCTTGGGCGATAAGCAACAATGTTGTGTGAATAAAACAAAACAAACTTGAGGACTGCGAATACAAATCTCTCCGGCAGAACCGTAACCACATTCCTTCCTCGTTTCCAAATCAACGATCTGTATATTGATAAAGGTTGTTCGACCGCCTTTCAAACGAGTTCGCTAAAATAGAAATATTACTTTCACTTTGACTCCTGGTTGTATCTTTCCTGCGGCTCCAATCAAATCAGCTCCTGTTACCGGTCCCACTGATACGATGCCGGTTTCGTTCATCGCATATCCTAAAATGCAGACAAGATCACGGTTTAGATCAGGACCAGGTTGAGCGTAATTTGATTCGTGCATGATACGGTGCGAATCGCGAATTGAAGCTCAAAAATAAGATATAGGCAACATACGACCCGAAAGCTAGAGCCTTGGCCCGCGATGATATTTTGAGGGACCCACCGACAGTTTCCGGTCTTGCATAATACTGTGGTCCGCGGCCAAATTCTGCCGCCATCCACACTACTTGCCTACTACACGTCAAATTACAGTGACTGTGGGGCAGGAGTGGCCAACCTTTTCGGCCAACGGGCCACACGCATCGGACGAACTATTGCGCGTGCTACTAGCCGCGCTAACTGCGAAAATCATTCAAAGTATATAGGTCAATAATATTGTTACTTGAGTATATTGTGGGTCTGCTTTTTATCTCTGGGCTCAGTTTGCAAGGACAGGACCATTCGGCGCTTGGACACATTGATACCAAAAGCCTCAATAATTTCGTGCTTAGGTTCTTCTGCGAGCGCAAATGCAAGGTCGCATGTTGCCCGACACTTTCTACCGTAATTGCGAATATAGCTGGACTCAATCTGGTACATTAGGCGTTTTAGTTCTATTTTCAGGAGTGGGTAACAATATTAGAAGCAAAAAATCGGGTGACAACATATTGCGCGAAGCGTGAAGAAAATTTTGACTTTAGATAAATCTACCACAGAAGAGTCTACTTTACTGTACTGTACTAAGATCTACCAAAATATTACTGGCCCATGGATCTGGCAATGCGTTGGAACTGATATTTTAGTCATCAACATCCCAAGTGTTGCGGCCAGAATAATTAAATTTTTGGTAGGCCTTGCAAGTTCACACGCAAAACCTTCTCGCGGGCCACGGGTTTGCCGCCTCTGCTGTAGAGTATTTTTTCGCTGAATGAACCAAAATTTGACAACTTGAAAAATGGCTATGAAACTACTTCGAGTGTATACACAATTGCAAACAAATATTTTCGAGCTTGAAAATTAAGAAAACAAAGCTGTGTATCAATATAACTTATGTTAACGTACAGTGCACGGTTTCTACATCGGACATTCAGCTCGAGCCCAAAGAACTTTTTGACGGCTTTGATCGATCGCAGATGTCTCATTGACTTAAACAGCTATTGAAGTGCATTACGCAAACAAATTCATCAAATAATGTTTTGGTCTCTATGCTTCAGTCTTATAGTTTACATTAAAAACGTTTTGTTCCTTGTCTTGGTGGATAAACACGCGATTATTGTATCGATTCAGGAGTATGGCCACCAAGTAGGCCTACTTCGTCTTCACATATCAGGCCGACTGACTGAAGAAGGTAACCGCTCCTGCACTAAATCCTTGCTAGAAAGCACTTATCGAAATGACCATATATCATATTAATGTCATGACCTGACAACCCAATCATTATAAGCTCATAAGTTGACTGACTAGAAAATGATTTAAGCAGTTTAAAAATGATATCGCAAGAAATTGATATCGCGAATTCATACGAAATGCTGGCGGAAGCGTCTCCGGAGCTGCGCTATATATGCTATATATTATTTATGCCGAGGAGTGTATGTAAATCCGTCGCATTATAAAAGTTTAAATATATACACTAGAGCTCTACTGCGATTTTTTATGGCAGTGGTTCCAAAACTGTGGTGCGCACACCTATAAATTTGTTTAACTGACATGATATATAAAATGAGCTTTATAATTTGCTTTGTAACGCGGACCTTACTAATAAATGAAGTAGGGAAAGCTTTACGTCATAAGTTACTGAAGCTCATTAATGTAGCAATGACCTAATGACATAAACAGCCTGGTATATTTGATTGTTCGCGGCTGAATTGCGGCTCGTGATAGATATTTATCAGTATGCACTGCAGCGCTAGTACCGATTGTGCAACTGCGGCGCGAGTCAGGAGAGATCCACATAATGAAAAAATTTTGCAAATAATATCTCATAGCCGCTGCAAGAACATAATTGAATCACATCAAAGTAAAAATCCGAACACAGTATCGGTATTTTCTAGTTATCAAACCGTCACATAATTTCAAAAGACTCCATACCGGACCAGCCGCACTAAATGTGGCGTTTGCAGCAAACCATTTGTGATTTCGGTACTATGGTCTTGTGCTCAACATAAAACAGTGACCTTCAGTCAAGGGCGTAGTTAGAAAATAAATTTGAGTGGGGTCAAAAATATGATGAGATAGAAGACGCCCCCTTTTAACGACATGAAGAAATAGTAAAAATCTATTGTCTTGTGCCCATGTTGGGTGCTAAACACAATTTTTAGGGTGATCTTTCACTCACAGACATAATGTTATGAAAATCAGCGTGCCACCACTTCCGCGCGAAGCGCGAGAATTTCTAAAGTATAATTATTGTATTTGGTCAATACTATTGTTACTTGCACTGGTCTTGGGCACCCATACGGCGATCAATCGAACTCTTGTGGGCTTTGTCCCCTAGAGCTCTCAAGTCACGGCTACTCGAAAGTCCGACTTCGTTGTCATGTCGGCATGGACATACACCTAGTATATTTGATATATTGGTGCGAAGAAATTTCCAAATTGATGCCTGAATTTTGTCAACAATATTAGTAACTGCATATCATATAATTACCCACGTGATCAGTTTTACCGGTAAAGCTAAGGGCGGTGGTGTCTTCGAAAGTAGGGCTCGTTTATGATATACAATTAATTAATTTTTATCCATCCACAAGGGGACTGGCGTTGTTAATAGTGAATATGCTGCATGTTCTTATTTCGTGACCCCCGGCTTCTATATAGCTAAAAGATATTGGAATACCACAAATGTACCAGATCGAACATAAAGAAGAACGTGTTCTGTGAGACACTCGATTCTAAGTAGGCAGCTCATCCCGACGTGCGGCATTTTCTCAGATTGCCAAGACAGGACTATTCGGTGCCGACCATTTGAGCACATACATAAACAACGCACAATTGAAAATGGAATGTCATTATGCCAATTTCTTTATATTGAACCAAATTTATTTTTTCTGTGGGATGAGGTATTCATCAGAGATGAGCATGGATTAGGATTAGGTTTTGAAAAAACAGGATTTGTGAAATTTTGTCGGATTTGGATTGGATTTGGATTAGACATTTTTCGGAACGGATTAGGATTTGGATTGGATTTACCTATTTTCTGGGAGATTGAGATGTCGTGTGGCGAATGGCGACAAACTTTATTCAGATCAGTTATTAATGTACTTATGGTTACTAAGTTATCTTGAATCAAGTGAATCGTTGGTTGTGAAAGAAAATTTTCGAATCCCTCCATAGCATAAATTAGTATTTTTTCTGAATTTCCAGTTGGAATCGGATTAGGATTGGACATGGACTTGAATATGAAAAAGTTATGGATTAGGATATGGATTTGGATTTGAAGGTTAGGATTTGGATTGGATTAGGACATAGAAATTTCAAATCCGCTCATCTCTAGTATTCATATTAAAATCATAACATGCAGAACGACATTAAATCGCGCAATGCGCGAAGAAAAATTCCAGATTTATTGATTCTACATAAAAATGCTCTATAAATTTATGTTTGTCTACCAAATAATTTATGGCCTACATTCGAGCTCGCCATACAATTAGGGGGTTTGGGGTGCGACTCTGTTACAGTCCTGCATATATACGTTATAGGGTAAGTTTTTGCAACTTTTGCAACTTTTTTACAGCTTCCGGCAGCCTCCTTAATAGTCAGAAGGTATGTAGCAGTAGCATGGTGTTTTAGGCTGTTTGGAGGAATCCTATAGTGCAACTTTTTGCAACTTTTCTGCATTTTTGAAACAATTTTTTTCAACTTTTCAACATATTTCATGCCGCTTTTTTCCATTTTTCATGTAAATTTTTCCAAGATTATTTTCGATTTTTCATGGATCCAACTTGTTACTGGAAATATTTGGCACTATATGTAAATATATCGCTTGATTATTTAACTGTCATTTAAATTTGAGGTCCTTGCTGATTTGACGTAAATTCAGGATAGACCGCCGAAAATTATATTTTCACTGGGTCAAGTTTTTCAGGCTATTGATTTTGAAGAAGTCGCCGACACTGAGTTTTGCTACAGGACCTTGGATACGGATCGATTTGAGTATCTCATATCCTAATAATTACAAGGACTGGTCCATAAATGCAACTATGTAGTGTAGCTTTTGTGAAAATTAAATGCAACTTTTGTGAAAAAAATGCAACTTTCGTCGGATTTGACGGCAACAAAAACTTGCCCTAGTTATCACTATAAGATTTACTGTTAGAGCTGATAGAAGCGATGTTTTCAAAGATTTGGAAGGCGCGCAATGATTCATATTACCTTATATATTCATATCACACGATAAGACTATTCACGAGTTCCTGGAGGGTGAGCGTCGGCGGGCCACTTGTGATTACTTATTCAGTTGAAGCATGTTGTTATTTTGTTACCTTCGGAGAAAGTTGTCGCCACTTAAAGGATCGCCCACACGTACCACAACCATAATAAAAGAGTTGATGGGATTCGCAGGAATACCAATTTGCATTTATTCGCGGCGTGCAACATTTATTGCCTCTTCCCGTCGCATTCGGAAGGTGGGACCCAGGATGCAAAGACAGGGCCATTCCGCGACGTATACGACCACGGTTTAATCAGCTGCGACCTTTCTGGGATCGTACTTCGTGTTAGCTGAACCTATCTGCTTCACGTGTCTATTTGGCACCGAAAAGCTGGTACCTAATAGTTCCGCAAACGCAGGCAGCACACACGCATACGGATGGACTGAATCCTGTACATCAGACGTATTATTATTTAGGCCTATTTTCTATTTTGATTTATCTATAGAGTCGAGTACTCATGAATGAAAAAACTACAGAAATTAGATATCACTCAAGGCGCGAATACAACTTTACGGTTGAGTACATCTGCTGAAGAATAATCCACCTTATATTAATTGACAGAAATCTTCGAAAAATTTGGGAGGGGTCATGGCCCGTTTGGCCCCCTACTGGCCACGCCATTGCCTTCAGCACTTTCTAGTTGGTCTATTCCGGTTGATATAGCAATGAGGTACGTGAGCTCAGTAAAGTGCTCGATAGGATACGTTTATTCAACAAGTTCGGGAAGCACTTGTCCATAGAGTTTGTGGTATACTTATTGATGAATGTTTTAGGTTTTATGGGGCATAGTAAAATCGTGTGAAATTATGAGATCACTTACAAATTCGCTGGTTAATTGGTTAACTGTTTTGAAACAAATCGGAAATATGAATACTGTATTACCAACTAAAACTGTGACACGGTATTTGGTTATCATTTGGGCTATTGCAGCAGGCGGTATTGGCGCTCCAGCGCAAATAATCGTCTTCAACGACGAAAGGTCGTATTTGTCTTCGTCAATCGCATTGATCATTTCTATCACCGACGCAGGGTAGCAGGTCGCTACATTTACCTGCAAAATAAATATCTCATAATTGTGCTTCAAATAGACCTGCGTGCACGGATCACTGGAAAACTGGCTGTAGCATGAGCGCAATTCATTTCGTCTGTTGTAATATATCTTTTGATTTTGTGCTATATTGCATAAATTCGCGATTTGTGTTCCTCCTTAATTTGGCTCAAATCATTCCACGGGTATAGATTGCTACGACTAGGAATGTAATTTAAACAAATTGTGTTTTAAACTCTGAGTGTAAAACATGTTTAAAACAGTGATTGAAAAAAATGAATTTACCAACGTAAAAAAAGTGTTATTTTGTAAGATGTATTATTAAATTATGCCATAGTTGTGTAAATACTTTCGAAAATACATGTAACTTGTAACAAAACCTCGCCAACAGGAAATACGGCCGTTGCAGGTTTTATCTTAAAGGAATTTTAGCTGTCATTTATATATCTTAAATCTATAATCGACGTTAGAGAAAAGGGACACAGAAGTATAGGTTTAGTCTGTTAAAAGACATAGTATCCATTTAGCTATAGTGGTGAAAGCGCAAGTCATGTCATAATATATAGCTTCTGACATGTGATGGCCAAATTGAAACCTACTTTGTATTTCTCTATATTTTTGAAAATTAAGTGAAGAGAAAATTCCCGTTCCATGATGATTTTTCGCCTGGTTAGAAGATGCGATAACACGCACATAAATCCGCTTGGGTGGTCCATGCTTCGATCGGTGTAAAACAGTCCTCCGCTCATGTAACTGGCGAGTTATGAGGGCGAATATCATAATTGAAATCTGTTCCTAATAAAAATACTCACAACTTCGACTGTAGCGTCAAAATCATAGCCCCGTGAGTTGTTGACATACATTTCGGGAGACCAGTTGTTCCACTAGAATATTCAGCCGCGGCAAAGTCATTTTTTGGGTCGATATCTACTTTCCGCGGAGGATCTGTCAGTCATTTGTGATGATAATAGTTGAACCAGTTATGTGTCTACAGTATTAGTACGCAAAAGGTACCCGAGTTTTCTGCTGCCAGTATTTCGTCCATTGTAACGTATCTTTTGCTTTTTCCAATCACAAAAATATGCTGGAACAGCATGCCTATTTAATAACAAAATCATAGCAGTTCAGCTACAGTTATTTTATTAGTGCAACTAGTCAAGGAATCTCACTACACATACATGGTCACGATGTCTGCGTTATTTCGAATCAGAAATTCATGATATATTGTACTCCTGGAATGATCATATGATAATAACATCATCAAGCATATTGCATGTGGGCCTCGCACCAGTGTTGGGATGACTCGAGTCAGCTTTTTCGTATGACTTGACTTGACTCGAGTCACTTTGCAAAACTGACTTGACTTGACTCGGCGCTTCAAAAAAGCGGATTGACTCGTGACTCGGAGCAGACCTAACGAGTCAATTTCAAGTCATCAAGTAAACGTGTCGATTAAATCACTGTATTTTCTGTATGTTCGTATTGTTCGCGATACGCCTGTGTCACATTGTGAGAGTAGCAACTAACCAGTCATTCACTGATTAATGTGATTATGCGTTTCAATGATGATCCTCTATTGTTACATCACAAATAAATTGACCACAAACGAAATTACCACAGCTTACGTTGTCGTAGTAGCAGTAGATTAATTTACTAGCGACGTATCTCTGTTTCTGATACGACTCATTGCTTACATTGCGCAACGATCACCTTTACCAACCCTCTTGTATGATTGAAATCGAGCAAATATAGTTTATGCTTTTATATTCTTACGGATGTGTAGATGGGAACTGCCTTGTGCCATATCACTTTTTTCAACTTCTCGAGGCTTCGTGTTCGATCCTCTTGGCGGATAATAAGAGACTGTAGCATATATCTATACAGTTAGTCACTTATTTTATTTACAGTTCTAGGTGTGCGTGTACGATACAGAGCGTTCTTGCATGCACATGCAACTTTATATTCGTTATTTGATTCAAGATAAATGTCCAATTATTCTGTCTTTCGCGCAGGTAGCAAAGTGTAATGACATTAAATCGTCACTGATACTTAGAAAATTCAATTTGACTTGTCTCGTCACTTGACTTGAATTGACTCGAGTCACCTCCAAAAAACGAGTGACTTGACTTGACACGAGTCACCTTCGAAAATTGATTGACTTGACTCGAGTCAAAATGTGCAATGACTCGAGATGACTCGTGACTCGAAGGTAATGACTTGATCCCAACACTGCCTGGTACATACCAGTTATCAAATATAAGGTGCAGGCTGTAAGTGTGAGTGGAAACAATGACTATCGTATTCAATCGACATACGGATGGAAGTAAAGAATAAAAATATGACTTAAACGGGGGGAAATCCCATGAATGATTCGCACACCATTTAATTGCTGATGGATCTTGTACTGTCGCTGCTCTATTTCCTGTGTACAACAGGTCAGTTTGTAATACACTTCAGCAGCTGTTCACAAAGTATGTATGTATGTAATAATGGTCACAACACAGTTGAGCTTATCGCCCTTTTAGCAGAGGTGGTCAGTAACGAAGTACTTCCACTTTTTCGGAGTACCCAAGTAGTTTTCCTCTACTTCTGCTACGTACTCAAGTAGATATTTTTTCGCTACTTCTACTTCTACTTCGTAATATTTTGTAAACTACTTACTTACTTTTCGCTATTTTCAGTTTGTCAAGTAGAAATAGTTTAATCCCCCCAATAAGAAAGATAGTCTAAGGAATTTCGGGGCTGTTTTCACGTATAGTACCAGCATTTAATTTTCGTCAAAGTCATGTATTACCCAGAATTTTCATTGCGCTTCGCGTACAGTAGATAGGGAGTGACAAATACGTTTTAACGAGAGTATCGCTGAATATAATCTAGATATCGGGTTGCCTGGTTCAGTTCACACCGCATTGTTGCATATATCAAATATTTCATCAAATTAAGTATGGCCCTCCATAACGTTTGAAACTGCCGTCTTGCAATCTAGCAATCACCCATTATACCTAGTAGCTCATGATGTGTCCTAATCTGGAAAAGTGGACTTTGATTTTTTACCGTTAGACCTGTTTTAGCAGATCGTTGTAACGTTCTAAAAAAAACGAAATCTATTTTACGCCTTTTAGAAGTGGTATTTCTATTTTCCTTTCAATTAAGAGTATTATACGTTGAGTTCTAATTATAGCTTCAGTTCTTTTGTCTGGAGAACATACATGTTGAAATATAAAAGCAATTGTAGTAATGCCACATATTTTCTGAAAATAAAGCTATACACTATATGACATTTTCACGATCGGCCATATTTTAATTAACAAATGCTAATCGCGCAAAGTGTTAAAGCCGTATCCGACAAAACTTCTACGTATTGCTCTTCGATTGAACTATAGGGGCCTTATAATATGGGGAGAGCGCCATGCCATGATATTCTCTAAAACGGGGTGTTCGAATAAACAAAGGATTAGTACCGCATTTATATATAAGTACTATCATTTACATCCCATGATGTGGAAGAATGCTTATTCTGTCAAAAATTGACACATCCTGGGATGCATCAATATGAATCAAGCTCTCTACACCTACTGCATAGCTTCATTTGCAACTTTTAACAGTCCATGCGAACGAATTGCGATCGTTTTCACAACTACTTACTTACTTGAATAGATTTAAAGTCAGTAAATTCCACTTCTACTTCAAGCAGCTTCAGGTTGCTTGTGAAAGAAGTACTTCTACTCGTACTTAAGTAGATTTTTTTCGTCGCTACTTCTACTTCTACTTGAGTAGCTTTCCTGACTACTTTGACCACCTCTGCCTTTTAGGCCTTGTGCTCCACGACACAAAGTAGAATCATCCCTGTAAGGCTAAAGTCGTCGTATGTTGGTATTCATAATCTATAGAGACTCACTCTAAGCTTGTACATTGGGGTTGTTCAGAATTGACCGACGTTAAAAAAGTCATGGTTTTCAGTCCGTTTCCAATGCGTTATGCCGTAAATATTCTAGCTACATTTTTTCTGTAACATATCCTTTGCATCTGTATGCAATATGCATGTGAAGTTGGAAGAACATTGGCTAAAAATGGGCGATTCACCTAAAATTTGAGTGCAGCGATTTTACTTAGCGTAATAAACTGTAATATATGTCGGAGTACCAGCTGTTAAGGTAAATCCACCGTCCAATCGCACAGCGACATTGTAAGTAGGCCTACAATATTATTTAATGAATTGTAAGAACATAACGGAGAAATGGATATCGAAGCGAAACAACATTACAAAGAAATGGATTTATGTGACAGAAATCCTAATACCAATCAGATTGCTTGGTTGATCGACATTTTGAAATATTAGCCGGAGAGCTTTCACGGTTTGTAAGAGACAGTCTTGCTGTATTCTGTCGTCTGGTATGTACGTACAGATCTTAGTCGGTATTTAATTTTATTATACGTTCAGTAGGATCTTTAAGTACTTGACCATTATTCATGAATTTCCGAGCACTCATGAAATCTGGATAGCTATGCCATTTTGAACCTGGAAGACACGTCCAATGGAGTTTTACCACCATACCATGATTGTGAACCGATTATCCATATCAAGCAAATCAACGATCAAAAACCTGGCATAGTTCTCTGTCGTTTATTTGGTTCACAATGGTTTTCACTGTAGTAAATGTAGACGGATGATCGGATCTACTGTGCAATTTAAAAATCATTGCTATTGGAAAAATCAGCTGCTTGTGCAGATATAGATGAGTTCTTTAAATGTTTACTTGGCCACTTGCTGCTGTGATGCACCTCTAGCAGTTCAGGCTTTTTCTTGTTGCCCGAGTTTAACTAACAATGTTCATCTTCGGCACCAATCGTTCCTTATCTGGGACCCCCGATCATGGTAAAATGCTATTCCTTCTATTTCTTTATCATTTGCAAAAAGTCTGTTTGCTCAATTGTTCCAGATGAGGCAACATCACAAAGGGGCTTTGTAGCTATGCGCATAAGCTATGGGTGATAGGAAAATAACCCCTGAAGATATCTCGAAAATTGATGCAGAAATGCTCATTTGAGACGATTAAAGAACTATAAGACATAACCTCCTGTCATGATAAGGGAGTCCCAGATTAGGGACGATTGGCGGCAAAGATGAAGTGTCGAAAGTTAAAATCAGACAACGAGAATAAGACTAAACATAACTAGAAGACGCCCTGTACCAGCATGCAGTAAAGAAGGTGAACTTACAGCTAGAGAACATCGATATCTTATTCACTGGTAGTTGACACTCTCCAGGGCAGTGATTTCGAATTTGCACAATAATTCATCGAAATGTGTGACTCTGAAAGCTCATGTAAACCTATTCAACGACAGAGACCTATGTCATGTTTTCGACTGGGTATATGATTGGGACAGAATCGTGGTTCATATTGATGCTATAGCTGTGTAACACCATCAGGTTGAGTCATCCAGTGTCAGAATGACATAGTGATCCGCGTTTCACGAGTGCTCGGGAATTCGGGAATAGTGGTCCATAACTTACCGATGCAGCATCGCGTGTGATCAAATAAATACGGACCACGCTATGTACAATATTCATGACGACAGAAAACACAGGCCATTCCCTTACAAGCCGTGGTAGATCTCCGGCAATGATCATACAAAACTTCGAAAAATCAACCCATTCATCCACCACCACCACCACCACCATAGCAATGTGGCTACTGTTTGGAATTGGGCCTGATTTGGTGTGTAGGCTTAAAGTTGGTATAACCTAACAATTGTATCAAGTAGCTAGTACAATTTGAGAAAAAAAGTCATTTCTAAACACTCCTCCTCAACATGTACACAGATGCAAGGGATGAACTACAGAAAAAAGTACCTAGAAAACGTCTTTAAGATATAAGGCATGGGAAACGGACTGAAACCACGACTTTTTGAAAGTCGACCAATTCCGAACAACCCTATAGTACATATAAAGAAAAGTGTCAGTAAACAGTAGAGAGGACCTGAAATGATGACGTCTAACTGATGATCAGGGGATTGTCAAGGCATGCTGACAAATGTAGATATACCTCGAGAAATGGGAGTTTCTCCTTTACTGCTTCTATCCTACCGATTTCCTCCTCGTCCACAAATATCGCCCTTGGCTGGGTGGTACCGAGTTCATGAAGCATTTCATCTATAAATTTATAGATATAAATCCTAATCCTCCACCGAATGAAAGCATTTGTGCGGTTATCATATTACATTCTTGAAAGCAAACTGTACAAGGAGCCAGAACTGCGCCAGATCCAATTATTCCGATCATCACATAGACGAATTCGAGGCTATTTGATGCAAGCATCGATATATATTCCCCCTTTTTAATACCCACTCCTTGCAAATAGGTCGCACATTTCCTTGAGTTATCCAACAATTCCTTGTATGTTATAGTCATACCCTCACGAGATGCATCAACCTATTATCGAAAAGCAACCACAATTGATTATATTCGTCACCATCGGTTCCGGATAGGCGCGAAAAAGCGTGATCGATCACAATCAATGTTCCTTCGAAGCTGCGCGCGCGCGCGGCCGCACACTGCTGACAAATGCTGCGCGCACAAGAAAATCTATGCTGCGGACAAAAAGAATTCTTATATTATCTTTTGCAGAAGGCACTGATGATCGTCAGACCAAACTGACGACCATTTTCGATGTGCAAATGTAGAAAATGCAACAAAATGCGATAAAATGCGATTCCGACGCAGCGAACGTCGAAGTTTCGGGGAAATAATGGAGTTCGGGAGTCAAGTCAAATTGACGATCTGTTTTTTACATTACCGGTAAAAAGGCGGATAAATCGGGAGTCCAGCCGAAGTGATTTTTTCAGTCAACACATTGTGCTCAGTTTCGGATCTCAAAATGTTACGTACTGTTGTCCAAGGAACAGCGAAGTGAGTTGGTGAGTGCGCGCGACTCACGAAAAATTAGAGGGAGGGGACATTGATCACAATCCTTCAATGTTTACTCGGTGAAGAACCCCGTCGGTATACTATTGCTTCCTCGATACTACCCTGTTTAATCCAAAGGCCATGCTGATTCAAATAGGCTACTTACTATTGCTATCTCATTGCCATTGCTTTGCAACTTCTCCCAGATTATTTCGTGAACAGCTTTATCAGGGATCCATATGTCTCCACCATAGAACGTCATAGCGAACTAGTCAGTAAATATCTTTTGGTACTACTGCAAAATCTAAGAGTTAACTGTGGTGCCAATCCGTCTGACGATGACGCAAAAGCCTCCAACACAGGGGTGTCAAGCATACGACCCGCCAGATGATTTCATCCGGCCCGCGCTGCAATTCTGAGAGGTTGAAAATCCCTGTATTACAGTACAGTTCCAACAAATATTGCGATACAAGAAATACATCCTACAAGGCAGCAAATGTCAAGATCATAGGCCACATTACAATTCTTTGACAGCGGTATTATGGTTTAACTCTAGTTACCATCAGGAAGAAGTTGGTGACACTGACATCCAATTCCAAAACTCAAAAATGGCACACTATGTTCAGGATAAAATGAGCCAAAAAGCGAAACTGGTATATGCACGTCTCATGGAGAATATAATAGTCACAAAATAGTATAATTCAAATATATTTGGTCGCACTGCTGTATCACTTTCGACTCAAAAGGTCCCAGACAGGCAAAGAAACCCGAATCACATTTAATTATAATGGGCCAAATTCGAGCGTCCGAGCTTTATAAGGGGGCGATGAGTCGAAAAAGGTTGGGAATCACTGGCTTAGACCAAAGAGTGAGCCCTTCGATCAGGGGGCCCTGGGTGAACGTCAACCTCACCCACCCTCAAATCAACCACTGATTGCACACTAACGATTCGGTAAAGGAGATAAATATGGAAGGGAGGGATGAATGGATGAAGGAAGACAGTTGATTTTCGTCGCATCAGGGATAATGGGGATGCGTAGGAACCGCAAGTATATCGAGTTAGCGCAACCATTTTCCTCAACAAACAACCCCGATGTGCAGAGCACCCGGCAAAGCAGCAGTACTCGCGCTGTTGTTATGTAATACGTTGTTGATACAATCCATGAACGCCCGAAACGCAACGGAAAAGCATTCTTAATGGAGAGTCACAAATACGCAGCCAACAACATGGCAATATTTAAAATACAATGTTTAAAATGCTGACTCATACAACTACGTTATGTGCAATGGCCTGGTCTTCTGAAAAAAAATCTCAAAAAATTATATTTAAATATAGTAGCGCCCCTTATGCCCCCACAGAACAGATTCAAACGGTGGCGAGATAGCGTATAGTGGTACGTTTACAGCTGCAACACGAATAGATTGTGGGTTCGAGTCCGACCGTGGTCGACTTGGAAGTCTACCGAGACTCCTCCTCGCCATCTGATCTGCCTAAGCGGTGTCTTAAGCCTAGAAGTGGGCCGTGCTAAAGGTCGGTTAATACAGAATGATGAAAGATGTCGGCCTGATGTAAAATGACCAATGTAACCGTGACTATGAGTCAAAACATCAACAAAAACAACAACAACAACAACAGATGCGAACAGCAGAGGAAAATGATGCGCCCTAGAAACACCAACTTTTAATCGTGTGCTGCTCAGGAAAGAGACGTTTGTTTCTGGTACGTTTGGGCAATTCCATTATGTTTTCAACATATCCTGATGAAAGGACAAGAATTAACAGACTCCAACAACCGTATTCTAACTGTATACCTGAAAGGATTTTCAAATATGCACCATATCACTCGTGCAATTTCATAAAATCAATATCACCCGTCGCTTTGCCAAGAATTTCGAGGACTTGCATGGGAGTATAAGCCTACACCAGGGGCCAGCAACCTTTTGTATGCAGCGTGCCAAAATGTCACAAAATGTGAAATTATTACCAACTGGCGTGCCAAACATTTTTAATTTTTATCATGCTTAACGTTTCAAGCAATGAACCCCACCAACCGTTTATCTGGAGGTGGCCACGGCCTCGGTTACGACAGTGATTCTTAATTTATTGGTTGCTACCGCACTAGACATGTCGCTGTACGTAATGCTTGCACCGTTTATGTTTAGTCGCGCAATGATTCTGTGGTTGCTTTGGTCGTTTCCTAGCCAACTGCGTTCGCTACCATATCCAATCCATGACTGGTCATTGGTCAACCAATGTTGTTACGATGATATGTCCTAATGATGAAAAATGTGCCCGCCCCTTTATCAATGTATCATACAAGTTAGTTTGATGTCACATTAACGTCGGTCAGGCGCTAGAATTGTCTACTGAGCTACAAAGGTCGCGGTAAAGAGGTAAAGGTTGTCGTTGCTCCATATAGCCTATATTGGAATCGCTTACACGTAGCCTACCAGACGAAACTAAAATAATATCAACTTTCGTGAGATGAGCACGATTCCATATTCGCATTCAGACACGGGGCTCATTATTGTCCTCCGTGAGTCTCATTTGATACGTGCGGCTCAAGCAACGGGCGCTGCGCTATTTGGCGCTGATCATTTCGAACAGTGAACGTATATCAATGTCGAACGTTTTGGCCAACAAGCGGCGGTTATTTTTTCAAGGTTTTATCGCCGCCAATCATTTTGGCAGCGCACACACCGCACGGAGTCGCATGGTCGCACGTTGCTCGAAACGTAACGTCTATTTCGTGTCTTCTTAGCGAGAAAATGTCCAGCGCTGAACTGCCGGTTCATATAATAGTCGGCTTTAGACAAAACTAATATCTCTCGTTTTAGCATTTATAAACTGAAATTTACGAAACAAACAACACCTGTCGTTTATTATATTTTCATGGCATTTGAGTTCAATCGGACTCGCAAGAAGGCTAGCTTGGATGCGCATTGCGCATGCGTCTCTGAGAGTCGCGGCTGGGAATCACTGTTATACGTGCACGACGTGCATGTACTCCAGCCAAAAGAACTCTGATTAATTAAAATATCCTACTGTCTAATGGATCGATGGACCGTTGACTGGGAACCATGAGCCATAATTTGACTCTCTAGTATATAGTTGATCCTGGAACGCAGCTCCGAGGCTTGATATGCTCTCTACATAGCCTGACAAATGGATTCGGAAGCTGTTTGAGCAATTATTTTCGAAGTATGCACATAGCATCAGTAAATAAGCTATATTGACTCGGCCCGATACAAGCTCTTTAGCAAAACGCTCACTAAAACTTCCATTTATAAATACCTGCGTTCGACAGTTGGTATCACCGGAAAAGCTCCATATATTCCCGAAAATATGCTGACAGTTCAGACACGACCGTCATTACGCGGTAATTGCATACAAACGATTTCAGGAGAGAAGTATGGAAGAGACGAATGAAGGGAAGGCAGTTTATTCCCGTCACAGCTATATGACAATGGAGGTGTGCACTGTGCAGGAACCGCGAGTTTATCGACTCGGTGCAACCATTTTTCTCAACAAGCAAATCCCGGTGTGCTTATCACCTAACGAAGCGGCAGTATACCCACATTGATATGTTATGTTGTTTATGCAGACCCTGAACGCCAGAAACGCAACGCGAAAGCCGTCGTCATTGACAGTCACACAATACATTGCCAAAAACCTGTTCATTCCAACTGGATTAAACTCGCAACTGAGCTCACGCCAGCAACGGTAAGCGCAGGCAGTTCGGTTGTGGCAGTTTTCAATGTGGCAGCAAAATTTCCGAGAAATCGACCGTCGTATTGCAGTAGCGACAACCATGGCGACCAAAACGTGACACCACGGTGACACAGCCGAAACTCGTCCGGTGTTCTGAAAAAAATAATCAATAAATTCCAATGAATTTTTACTAGAACAATTTATTGTGTTGGTATCGTTAAGTATTGATGTCTTTGACTAAACCTCATTGGGCTAACAGCATTTTGTAATTTATTTTGTGCACCGTGAGCAGAAAAAGGCTGACGACCCTTGTTCCACAGTGCACACCATATACAATTACACTTAAATACTCTGCGAAATGAATTAGGTGCAAGTCGTATTAGTTGGCTGTCAACAGAATTAAGCATTATTCAACATGAGTATTTTGGACAGCAAAAATTTGCAAGAATACTGCTGTACAGGTATTTTACCTGAGGTGAGTTCAGGAACAAAAGGGATGCAAAAATACTACGCTTACAGCTATAGTTGTTATAGCCTCAAAATGCCAAAAGCACTGTGTCAATAGACGTGACCGTAAAATCGATCTTATCAATTCCGATGCCGTCGGAACATTCTGTACTTTCATACCGTTACTGTGCAAAGTAAAATGCAAACATTTGAACTTCCTACATACGAATCAAAGAAACCTGTTTCACGGCAATTAAGCTTTAGTTGGTGTTTTGTAGGGATGGTGTGAACCTCTGAAAGGTTCAGGTTCGCGTGAACTCGAACCTTTTTTAAAGGTTCTGTGTGAACGCGAACGTGAACATCATGACGTCACGTGACGTCATATTGGTAATTCCAATCCTATCTTTCAATGAAGTGACAGCCTTTATTAACGTGACACAGTACACTGTACACCAGACCTGGGCAAAGTGCGGCCCGAGAAGCCATTCTGTGCGGCCCCCGAAAGGTTGCTTGGAATTCAAGACATAAAACATGCTTTATGAATGACTATAAAACCGTAGGCTGTATCAACTTAACAGGAAATTCGTTTACTTTGAAGCCTGTTCATTAATGTGCCACGATTACGCTGCCTACGTACCTCGCATGCGTAATCCAAATTTCAAATAAAGGCAATATAGCAAAATACGAGTAGCGATTGGAGTTACAAGAAATCACTCTTTCCCTGTAGTTTGATCCAAACCTTCTTTGTTGCCATTGTCACATTACGCATTATACGGCATGTGTTTCAAATTGTTACGTGATATACGTTGGCAAATCCCTAATTCGTAAAACAAGTCAATCAGTGCTCGCGATTACTATATGACTCATTATATCTATCGCCAATAATTGATTAACGAGCATGCCAAAAAAGAAACCAGCAAACTGAAATTAAAAAGAAGGTTTAGACTACAAAACACTACATATTTGTTTGTTGGAGTAAGGGGTAAGACCTTCCTTCTAGTGTTTGCAGAGCATGTTGCCGAGATTAGGGATTTTAATTATTTTATGACAAAAAACACGAAACACTCGGTCAATGGAGGGAAGAGTTCAGAAAAACTGCAAGCTTCGCTCAACATCAAGGCTACTAAAGCTGCACAGTGCACACTGCTAGGAAGGCAGCGACCAAGGAAATAAGCTTCGTACTCTATTGCATATACAATTCAGGGCAGGGGTTCTCGATCTGGGGGGCGCGAAAGCATCAGTAGTGAGCGCGAAGCCGAAGTTTAATGATTTTTTTTTCGCGCTCCGCGCGATTTGCCCCCAGCTTACAGTTATATTGCTCTGTGTAATTGTCCGACTTTGATATTTCAGAATTAACTCAATAACAGCCATAAACTTCCATGTCATCAAACTATCCGTTGGGATTGCTAGCATTCTGATTGCACTTTTTAAAATTTTGTGATAATATGATAAGGGGCACGAAATTTTCACTATCATAAAAGGAGGCGTGCCTAAAAAAGTTTGAGAACCTCTGTTTTGCAATCTTAATAGAAGAACGTGGATAGGGGTTTAAAGAGAGTTAAAATGTATCATGTTTAACATTATTTCGTATCATGACGGCAAATATATATATTTTTTAATTAACCGTCCCCTTATCGTTACCTGACCTGAACACATTCACTGAGCAGCATATATTAACAATGTAATTTAGAAATGAAATTAAAATACGCTGGAGAATATAGCTAAAAATTTTCACTCGGCCCGCCAACGTATTTTCTACTTCTCATTTGGCCCGCGGAGGAAAATAATTGCCCACCCCTGCTGTACACGATACCTAGCGACAACTCCATCCACATAATGCCACAATGCTGAAGTACATATTGGCGTTTTAAACGTCGCTAAAAGTATCAAATGCGGCAATCAACGGATATAATACGAGGATTTACCAGGGAATATAAGCTTACGCCTTTACGGTCCAGGCCAGACCGGACAATGTATTCAGCGTCTGAACATTGCTACATTGTTATTAAGCAGAGTGTAAAACGGATTTCTCTACTTGCTACCGATATTACGCTATTAACAAGTAATACAGCAGTAGCCAACACCTCAATCGAACCGATTTGGTTTTAATGATACAGTAAAGATATGAAGTCAAGATTGACCCCGTACGCCTGCTAGATTTTTTTCATCAGAAAACGATATCAATCTCACTGATTGGTTGAATTAGCATCATTCGCTGGCTACGCATTTCACTCGTGATGTTGTGTGATTGCGGGTCAAGCTCACAGCAGAGAGTCACCAAATATTCACAAACAGTAGCTGGATATTTCGAACAAACTTTTGTAACAAAGCAAGTAAACGTTTTGGGATTGTCAAGGTGCATACTCGTTTGGTGTTGATTTTTCATACTGTCATCGCCATGCATACATTGGCCCGCAGTTGAAATGCAATAAATTTGAACGAAAGATGTTATAATGAAGTGTGAAAATTGTAATATATGAAAAAGGTTCACAGCGCAGAACCTACCAAGGTTCTGTTGTGAACGCGAACCTCAAAATTTCCGAGGTTCACACACAGAACGCGAACGTGAACCTCACGTTCACACCATCCCTAATAACAACATCTATGAGACAGATAGCACGCTGAATCTCGAATAGCCAGTGTTGGGATGAAGTTACTACAGTGACGTGCGGTCCAATGAGGCAGGTGAGGCAGTGCCTCACCTGTCGTCTGGATGAGTAAGTGAAAACTGTGAAACCCATCCGTGAGTCGTGATTATATTGATGTTACACATCGATGTTCATAAATAACTAAATTTGAACATTTTATTCATCCAACATCATCGATTTGCATCATTATTATTCAAAAATACAGCGCGAAAGGAGAGGTGAGGCACGGGTGAGGCACGGGCGAGTCGTGCCTCACCTGCAACTATGCAATTCATCATAAATAGCTCGGAATTCTTAATAACTGGTATCAATGAAATGGTATGGTCACACTGATTCCGAAAATATAAATATTAACAGTGTCAGGGCACCAGAACCCCCATAAATCGCCAAGGAAGGTGACCGTCGCCTTTATTACAGACAATGCTATCATAGAGAAACAATAGCTAGGTGAGGCACAAACGAATCTGCATCATGCACTATTCGCCAACAATTGGACAATCGAAACGCAGTGAAACGCGCTATCGATTTCGGAATCCAACAGTCTTGTAGTAATTATATAAGTAGCGACGGCCAATGCGTAATTCGCAGCCAATACATTCCCTTACTTATGTAGCTGTTATGTATTTTGCATCCACAGCAACGTTAAATTGTGGTATATGATAGCTACTTGCATATGCTGCATTGTCGTTGTTTGTGTCCTTTATGGTGTGTTCGACTGCAACTGCAATCCCTTTAACCCCTAATTGTGGTATGTGATTGTGATAGCCATATACTTACAAAGCCTGCGTTGTTGTTTGTGGTCAGTGCGGTGCCACTCCTAAACACTAGATCTAGTTTATATTGACATGATCTAGTGCATTTTCTTTCGAAATTCTGCAAATCTAGTGTTTTTTACTGAAAAAAAATTGTATCTGAGGATGCTTTTTTGATGTTCTTCGAATAATTTATACCGGAAGGCACAATAGCGACCAGCGCTACACGTATTATAGAATGTGGAATTGCATCGGCTATCAGTGTGCAAAGAAAATGCTCTCTATACCCGCTGCTGTTGTTATTCACATTTCAGGTCTCTTTATCAGGTGCTTTACGTGCTTGCGTGCGTGTTGTGTGTGTGTGTGTGGGGGGGGGGGAGGGGGGCGTGCCTCACCAGCCATGAACCTCACCGCACGTCACTGAGTTACTACCATCGAGTAGGGAAGGGCACAATGATTCGAGTACTCGAATCGGAATCGAGTACTCGAATCGGAATCGAGTAATTGTTTTAATGATTCGAGTCGAGTAGAAAAAAAAACACGATTTTTTCGAGTACTGAAACTATACGCTCCTCGCTACTGAAAGTTATTTTATCAACGAGAATTATGGTTTCGATACTATTTTCCACTGTGGAAGCCTTGAAACCTTGATTGCGACCGTTACCGGACGAAACATTTCCGAAGTCATGATCCTCCCACAACATTGTCACAAAGTGCATTGAAAACGGTACGTTCGAATAAATACCAAAGTATCTTTAATGTGATGGATAACAGGCACTATGTTCTTTGTGGTTGCACAAAAGGTACACATTTGAACTTTCACGTATTACATTTTGTTGTGACGTCATCATGTGTGATACTCGAATACTCGACTCGAAGCATAATAAACGTGATTCAGAATCGAATCACTCAAAAGATACTCGATTTTGTCGAGCCCGACCTTCCAGTCACAAGTCATCTGGAATCATCGCTCATTTTGACTTGAGTCAAGTCAAGTCCTTCGATTTTTGGAGGTGACTCGAGTCAAGTCGAGTCAAGTCAAGTCACGAGTCAAGTCACAATTCCAGTCACGTTGTCTTTTAGAAGTACGAGGCATGATTAAGTCATCGCATTTTGCTAGCTGTTTGAAATTCAGATTTAGTCGCCATTTATTCAAAATCGAGGGATGAATACAGACTTAAACATACATGCAAAAAGGCGTTGTTTCGCTCACGAATGCGTAGCACTGTTAAACTGCGTCACTGTTTATACCAGTGATTCCCAAGCGCGGTCCCCAGATAGCCTTCTTGCGGCCCCCAAAATATATTAGGAAATGGATTTATGACAAAAAGTAAAATTTATATTTTTAAAATACTCTTCCTTGGCTTGGCCTCTGTAATTTCTAATTATAGAATTGCAGGAAAGTTGTGAGTACAGACTGCTAACGTTACGTCACTGCTGTTTCAATGCAATGTGCCCTAACTTTCCAGTTGAACGAGCAGTAGCAATAGATATAAATAGATATTTATAACTTTCAAAACCGGAGGAAAATCCTGAAAAATGGTAAATTTTTCCCACTTCGTGGTCGCTTGACTAAAAAAGAAAAAGAGGGTCAACTCCCGGAAAATACAGTTTTTCTTTCACATTGACAGGTGGTTGACTGAAAAAAAAGGTCAACCTTCCGGTCCAGCTCCCGAAATAGCCGCCGTAGCGTTCCTACAGTGCTGACTTGATGTATATCAGTCGAAGATGGCCCTATATGTAACCAAAATCCCCAAAAAAGAAGACATTTGGGCGTCCTCCGAGGTCACTTTAAAAAAATCAAAAAAGAGGACAAATCATCTTAAAAGAGGCCGATGGTGGCTAGATGTGCAACACGTGACTCACGGTTGAATATACGCCATGATGCACACTGCTTAGCCTGTTAAAAGCAGCATAATTGGTTGTCCTATAGTCAGGACGGCCGTAACTGCCCCACCCAACCCCCCCAATTGAGGGGGTCCGAGCTCGAAGGGGCCCAAAATTATTTCGTGAATTAGCATAAATTATAAAGTACTTTTTGAAAATTTATGCAACTTTTTCAAAAATATTTCGCGCTGTGCACGATTTCAATTAGTCACATATCTTGATTATTGGGTACTTTTCCCCAAGAAAAAAAATACGCAAGATTTAAAGAAATGGGCGTATCAGCGTTGGCCATGACCGCACCACAACGTACCAAGACATATACAGATTTAGGCCATGTACCATGTGTGATCTTTCAGTTTAGTAGGTTTAGGCAAACCTACATTTTTTATATAGCAGACAGGAGGTCACGAAATAACGTTATGTAAAGAGTCATACATAGGGACCCGCCCGAAAATGTTTAATTTTACGGGGTCTGCAGTTTCAAAGACAACTCTCACTCAGCTTTACCGGTAAATCTGATTACGTGGACAAAGAGGACAACCATGCAATTCCAGATCTTATTCACCGATTTTAACATGAATTATCGAAATATTCGCGCGTCGCGCTGTCTCGCTAAACAGTACAGCTTTAACTTCGTGGCAAAAGCGAACAACGTGATGCGGGGTCAGTTTATCACCCTATGGGAGCCCGGAGTCCTGACGAAGTGCTGTTACGTTCCTGCCAACGGGTATGCCCCTGGATATGTATAATTATTGAGGGGGCTCATACCTTTTCAAACACACCTCACTCAGCTCTACCGGTAAATCAGAATACGTGAACAGAGACCGGATGAAAATTGATAGCAATACATGCAATTCCCGATCATATTGACCGATTCAGTCATGAAACTAAAGAAATTTCTCGCGCTTTGCGCGTTTAGGCGAAAAACGCTGATTCACTCAACGGACACCCAATGCAGCAGATAAGTAGCGGTAAACAGTGTACATACAGTTTTGAAATCTCGCCAGGGCAATAAAACTACTCCGAAATAGCCATGATGACTGTTTGGGTCCGTTTCATAGCCGTAGTATTCGTGTGTCCCCGACCGTACTCTGAAATTCTTAATTTGGCCCTCACACCGAAAAAGTTTGGGAACCACTGGTTTATACCCTCAGTCTTTAATTACACTGGTCGACATGATTTTTGTTTTTTTGGCCAAAATGATGTCTATTAGGCCAATTTTCTTACGCTTATTACGAATATGAAGTCGCTTTTTTCCCATCACGTCAAGATTTTTTATAATCTGTGCTTTAAAATTTTGCATTCCAGTGCTAAAAACAGCCTGTTCTGCGACGTATTCCTTGCTGTTGGGTCATAGCTCTAACCATTGTGACGTCATCAGAGGTGGTAAAAGTACTTACCATAGGTACTCAAGTAGAAGTAGAAGTAACGGCGTTAATTTCTACTTAAGTAGAGGTGAAAGCAACATTTTATCAGTATGTAAAAATAGTATTCTAAGCCTAGTTTTTGATATCAGTATCAATTTAATAATATTTCCTTCATTTCAAAACATCACAAGACTGCGATACAATGAAAAGATAGGAAGGCGTTGAAGCGACTTGGAGTAGTTTTTGAAATCAGACACCCACCTGGGCCTAGGCGATGTAAAGAAGAGGAATTCACAGCACGCTGAATGAAAAATAAAGCGACATTGAGGCTGTGAAGCATTTGAAAACAAAAATAGAACATAGAATGCGAAACCTCATTTAAAATAACGAATTGATATGATGTATTACCCAACTGCATATCCATGCGATACTATTTAATCCTGTGCCAATGCTTGACTAGTAATATAAACTTGTAGACCGGGGGTCCGCGAAGCATTTTCCGGGGGGTCCGCGAGACCTCTAAATTTGCAGAATGATTGGAAACGAATTTGTAACTTCTTTAAATTAGGGAAATCACGAAGTAGCTTCAAACTGCTAATGAACAAGCCATTTGGGGTGAAGAACTTCAGAATAACGCGAAACAATAACTTCATATTGTTAATTTATTCGCTAAAAGCTTTTCGACTGACTCTCATCAGTAGCGAACGTCAGTAATAGGGTGAATCAAATTCGAAATGTGGGAACTCTTTTGTCCGTATGACGACATAATAACAATAACAAACAACTAGTAGACAGGCAAGATACGGTAGCAGCGATTCAAATCAAACGTTAACGAGTACATACTCGGTTATAAATAACCGGAGACAACAACACAGAACATCAATGAAGTATTCCAAGAGTGTAGAGGCGTTCCTTCTGGCGACAGAGAATCGGTTTTTTCCGCTTTATGATCGTAGACTCCAGGTCCTTCAAATGAAAAGAGAACGGCAACGAGCAAATATAGAAAATTGACTGTCATTGTAATGATTAGCACATTCTGGATGGGATAAGAGATGCTGTCCAATAGCCGAATTACAAATAGTATCTTGATCATAATCACGCAGGGTGTCAATAAACTGCGATGATGGAGTAGAAGAAACATTAGTTATTGTTATTTGCCGTGGGACATGCTGGCGAATTCTTTGCTGCAAGCGCTGGGACGTGCGACCCACATACCGACTATCACACCGGCACGTGTATTCATAGATTATGTTGCTTTGATTTGTCGCAGGTAGCAGATCCTTTTGTGTTGCAGGCATCAGAGATTTCGTCATGAATATTATCCGCGGTTCTACTTGTGAAAAACTATGCCTAACTGACGATTTAATCTGGTTTTCAAACCTGTTGGATACTTTCCCAATACTTTCTACTAGTTGTTTGTTATTGTTATTATTGCGTCATACAGACAATATTGTTCCTACATTTCGAATTTGATTCACCCTATTACTGACGTTCGCTATACCGATGAGAGTCAGTCGAAAAGCTT
Source organism: Botryllus schlosseri (assembly GCF_051294905.1). NCBI lineage: Eukaryota > Metazoa > Chordata > Ascidiacea > Stolidobranchia > Styelidae > Botryllus > Botryllus schlosseri. The sequence continues at coordinate 15,071,010 of NC_137245.1, read as the reverse complement.
TTAGCGAATAAATTAACAATATGAAGTTATTGTTTCGCGTTATTCTGAAGCTCTGTACCTCAAATAGCTTGATATGAACATTGTAAGATATTGCACACACGGTCAACATGTCCGAAGCACAAAGTTGAATGTTTATTGATAGCTAGTCATCAGTCTATTTTATTTCGGATCTGGTACACCAATGTACAGTTGTACACCCCATCTGAGTGGTACACCCTTTCAAAATTTTGAAACACTCTAGGGTGTACGAAACACCCGGTTGAAGAGCCCTGGTCTATAGTGATTTTGGGTATTTGCTTGTCTTTTTGCCTTTGAGTGCTTGATTATGTTGGAGTTTGTACAAATAAATGTAACAACGATTTGTGCCTTGCGACGATGATAATTGTACCTTTCTGTTGTCAATTCCCTCTTCTGTGCCTGATTATTTTCCCGCTGACGAAGCATCATCGGACAAATAGCGCGGCGGATGCAAAGTGTCTCGCGCTGATGAAGCGTCTGCTGATATTCACGACATGATATGTTTAACGATCTACGTCGTCTCTACAGTATTCTACAATCGCAAATGGCCTCATCCGACGACGAAATTATTGGATCCTCAGATCAATTCTTCCGTTAATATGATGTTAGTGATATTAACTTCAGCAAATTGGAAAAGTCGATTGATTTCATTTCAAAAACTCAGACGTTGTTATGAAAAATACGAAATGAGAGGTCGCTGTCACCATCAGTAGGATGGACGCTGCTAATACCTCGTTCACTACTGAACAACACATGAAGGATTTGCACACATGAAATTGTTAGGTTGACCGAAAGTTCGCCGGACAGCAAATTCGACCGACTTCTATCCCGTAGAAGCGGGGGCGAGGTAGAATTGGACTCGGACTTTAATTAAAAATGACTCGATTTGACTAGAGTCAAAACTGTAATACTGTGATTGATTCTATATTTGCAACATAACCTATACGTAATTTGTGATTTCTCATGCTGTTGGCAAGTTGGATCCTATGAAGCAGTTTTGCTTCCATAATTGGTAAAACGTTAGGGCTTAGCCTACATCAGTACAGATAAAATATCCGACCATGCACACTTATATCAGTTGCCTGTAGCGGCTTCTTGATCGTAGGTTCAATCCCCGGCTGGGTCAGACCAAAGACTTCTCCGCTAAAGACTCTCTGCACTACGGGATAGCGCGGAGAGGAAATATTGTAGTGCCGATTCAACATTTATACCACGGTTCCTATATTCGCGTCCCCATCGTCAAAGCATCTCGATGCTACAGACGAAATAAAACTGATCTTCTCATTCATTTAGTCAACACGTAGGCCTTCTGATACAAACTTATTTCCGTTTGGAGATGTCTTGTTAGGGTTTGTAGAAAAGATAACAAATGCTTAGGAAATTGATGTAGACTACATAGTCGCTTGGAAACCAGTCCCAAGTCTCAAGGTGTTTTCGTAATCTGTCCTAAGGAATTGATTTTCTCCTGTGATATTCATTATTCCAGAAGAATTCCAGATGTGCTGCTTGATAGCAATGACTAAGCTGGACGTGATACGTTTATTTTAAATTATGTGTCCTAATTTTTGTTCCTTATGATGCGGCCATAGCCAAATGTGTTGTCGTTAGGCGATATTATTCCATTCACCTCCACCAATCTTCGTGAAAGGGGATAAGCTGTTCCCGTTCATATCATATCCTATCGAAGGCGCTGATCTCCACGACACGAGAACCCATTTCAATTTCTGCTTCTGACATCCAGCTGCAGACATCCCATTAAATTATTTCGCTTTGAAACAAAAAAAGTCTTCACAAATTCTACTTAGTAAGATGGTGTTTTCAAGAAAAGCGCAATTATTTAAGTAACAAGCCATTTGGGGTACAGAACGTCAGAATAACGCGAAACAATACCTTCATATTGGTAATTTATTCGCTAAAAGCTTTTCGACTGACTCTCATCAGTAGCGAACTTCAGTAATAGGGGGAATCAAATTTCGAAATGTAGGAAATGTTTCGTCTGTCTGTATGTTTGTATGGTTCCCAACTTTCTCGACCCATGGTCCCCTTATCAAGCTCGACACAAATTTACGTCCTCAATGATTACGTATTCCAAAAAGAGGACATATAAACGGGAATTACATTAACCCAACACCGGGCGCTGGTGAATTGACTAAAAAAGGTCATTTTCCGAAAAGGGTCTTGGAAAAGCGGTTTCCGCGTCTGCTTTTCTATGAGTTGACCTTGTTCTAGTCGACCTTCGCGTCATATGCAGAATGAGCCATCTTCACACGCCTTTTTGTCCGTGTTAATTAAATAAATCTCACTGGACGTTGTAACATTTTCGCCTCATATCACCCCCTTTGGCATTTTTGTCCCCTTGTTTATCAAAATCACCCACTGAGGGACGTAATCGCCCATGTTGGGAACCACACTGGTTATTATAGCCTACAGCTAATACCTGTACACTACAGTAGAGGGGGCATGGAGTTGGAGCCGGAGCCGAAGTTGATATTGACCATTTTTTAAAATTTTTGGCTGTAGCTGGATTCATAATTTTTATGACACGACCAGAGTAGGATTGGAGCCGAATTCATACTTTTTATGACACGGCTGAATTAGCAGGATTGATCTAGAACCAGTGAGGATATTAGCTGTTTTTTCATTTTTGGCCGGAACAGGATTGGAGCTGGATTCAAACACTCTCTCACTACAAGACATGCTACGAATGCGTGAGCTAAATTGAAAAAAAATTGAGCGAATTTTGAACTAGAACTTAACGGGGCAGACGGGGCTCCACGAAGACAAAAACGTTGAAAACCGCTGGTATAATATCATCCCCTACTGTATGGTTGGCGTATTTATCCTTCGCACATTTTCCAGGGAGACTGGCCCGACCTTATTTATCGTGATCTGAAAAAAGCGAACACACAGCGTCTCTGTCCTTGCAACGTTGAGATAGCCGAGGAGAATATGTTCGTCAAACAAATGGCATGCCTTAATTTGTATTAAAGTACACTTATCTGGAATGAGTACCACACAATATACATTCATTCAGTACCGGACGCACACCGGATGTAAAAAGGACTAACGCGTATAATCGAGCTGGGACATTTTATATACTGATTCCAAGCACAAGGAAACGGTTGGGTACTTCTGAACTGGTTGTGTTACTGGGCTGATTACTCATCTCCAGTAACGAACACCGATTTTTTCCCGATTTTTCGATCAACGCCAGGGAGCTATAAATGAGGGAGGCATATCTGTAATTTCAATTCCACGCCAAACGGGAGTAAGTATGTCTTATATTTGTTTCAACGCGGCACTCCAATGTAAATGAGTGCCGATTTAGCAGGCGTCGAACCCTGTCTGCTCAGCTGAATCTGCTCTTGGACTCGGCAAACCTTGCGTATCAGTCTTGTATTCAATATAACAAAACCAAGCACCCCTAATGGAACAAAGCTTTGGTTGGTTGGAACACGAAGATGCATGATCGAGATTCGCATTAGTGCTCGCTCGTCCGTTGCTCGATGGAATGGCGAAGGATGCAACGGCGACGAGGAAAATATAAAGGCAATAAGCGAATAGGAAAGTAGAACAATAATAATCAAATAATCAGGATTAAAATCAGACAATTAGAATGATTAGAAAAGCGAGATACAAATAAAGGACAGTTGAATTGGAAACTGATTCCTCTAAAAACATCAACTACAGAACAAATGAAACATGCGCAATCACAAACAATATTGTAACCGTGGCAAAAAGAATGTGGCACAGGTTGACGGGCAATTCGGTTATATATATTTATCTTTTGATATATTATATTTTCACTCGGGAGTGCGTTTTATGATTTGTATGAATCTGCACACTCGGCTGATTGAACTTTTGATTATATACTTACGCAAATAAAATCGTTGGGAGCAATCGAGAATAGTCCTGTATATTGGGTTTATTTCAGAGTATAGGATCTGGCGACCATAGTGTTGCTTCTACTAGCCAAATAGTCGTTTACCTGATAGTCGCTATAGTGCACACTAACGCAATGCGCTTATTGCTGGCAAAACTGGCGTCGCGGATCTGCATTGAACGATTCTAGAGAACTGGCCGAGAGCGTTTTGATCACCGCTGCGTCGATGACAATATTCCTAAACGATATTCTCCCGATTCGCGGTCATTGGCATCAACCTTCCGGTTACATGACTTATGTGGCAATTACCACATATGGCATTTCATGGATATTGACTAGCTGCGCGTTGTGGCTCCGACAACGCTGGATCTACACAAATCACGCACTCACGCATTTGGCAAACAAAGTTTCAAGGACTATCAGCAAATATTTTGTGGTCCTTATTATAGTAACTGCCGGTGTATTCCTGTCTCTTTGCGTTTGCGTACTTGATTATGTTGGAGTCTGTACGAATAAATGCCTTGACGATTTGTGCATAGCGACTCTAATAGTTGCACCTATCTGTTGCCAAATCCCTCTCTTCTCTCTGATTATTTTCCCGTTGACGAAGCATCACCGGACAAATCGCGTAGCCGATGCAAAGTGTCTCGCGCCGATGAAGCGCCTGCTGATTTTCACAACGATATGTTTGACGAGCGACGTCGCCACTGCAGTATTTTACAACCGCAAATGGCCGCATCCGACGACAAAATTCTTGGTTTCTCAGATCAATTGTTCCGTTAATGTGATGTCAGTGATATTGACTTTTGCAAACTGGAAAATTCGACTGATTCCACGTCACAACTTATAATTTCATGAAAGATACGAAGGGAGAAGCGGGTGTGCTCTCTCCGGTATGGTGGTCGCTGCTAATAACTCGCCAATTACTATGGACAACGCGAACGATTTCCATATATGAACGAACTATGATGTACAATTTACAATTGTACGTACTTGCGTAGATTATCATATTAGGTTCCGGTTCAAAAGTACCACAATCAGATAATTTCGAAATCCGTTTCGTGTGCCGCATACCGTTTAAAATTGAAACTAGTTCGACGACCTTACCAAGTTTTTATGCTCTTCGCATATAGTTTGCTTGCCGAAGTTTGCATAACCCTGCTTTCAAGCACAAAATAATAAAATATTATAATTATGATAACAATATATATATGTACTCACAAGATATCGTTTCCTTTCTATAGATCGCTAAAAAGTGTCGGCCAAGCGTGTTTTCCGTGATCGTCAGTGTCGATTATATTATACTTCACTGCCTATATGGTAGCGTTGTAATTGCGACAGGATGGATTGTGTCAGAGGTGACATGTCACATTGTATACCGGGATGAAGTATGACTATAACAGATTCTCTTCATTTAAACGCGTGACGCTACCGATTACAGTTCGAGGAATTTTTGTGTGAATTCATGCACGTCCTTAGCATAATGATGGGTAATGTTGTGAATGTAGCATACGTGAATGACAGCATGTCACGATTCATACCAGGATGTACAATTGTCTCGCAATCAGCAAACGCGCCGAGTATTTCCTTGTGGCAAAGCGTCGGTATCAAGGGCGTAGACAGAAAAAAATTGTAGGGGGTAAAAACATTGGATGCGGTAAAAGGCCCCACTTTATTATATGAAAAAGTATAGCAATACAAGGATTGTGTTGGACCCTTACTGAATGATTAACACAACTTCCGGGATCCTTATACAAATGTTGAATTCGCTACACTCATAGTATTATCTTATAATACTAGTGTTCTTAGAAATCGTCATACAATACCATTCGCGAAACGCGCGAATTTATTTTCATGTAAATCAGTGGTTCTTAACCTTTTTTCCTCCAGCGCCCCCTTTCAAAAATTTTCGTGCTCTAGCGCCCCCCAACATAATATTGTAAGGAATGTAATAAAGACAATGACCAAGAGGGAGGGCCGTAACAGCACTTCGTCTACCCCCTAAAAACGATTGCCGTGCGCATCCAAAGCGTGATAAACCAAACTTCTGAGGGCTTCGCCCCCAAGAACGCCGTAGCGCGATTTCGATGGTAGGCAAAGTTTGTGTGGCCTGGTCGCCCTAAGGTACCAAAATTTTCTATAATGCATGAATGAATATGTGGTAATTACATATATAAGTCGCTATAAACTTTTTATCCTCTCAGCCCACGTAATCAGATTTACCATGAGAGCTGAGTGAGCTGTTGTATGGGTAAATAAAGGGCACGTAAATATTAATTAAACATATTCGGGCGTGCTCGTAGGTACAATTAATTCGTTACCAGGGCCGTAACAGCACTTCGTCACCCTCCTCCCCCCCCAAAAAAAGTTGGTCCTGCCCCCCCCCCCATCGGGTGATAAGCCAGACTTCCGGGGGGCTTCGCCGCCAGACCCTCCTTCGGCTATCCGCTATTTGCTGATACTAGTCAGCTACATTGGGTGTCCGTTTACTGAGCCAGCTATTCTCGCCCAGACACGCGAAGCGCGAAAAATTTCAATAATTAATGATTGAATTGGTTAATATGATCGGGAATTGCATGTATACTGATATCAATTTTTATCCTCTCTCTGCTCACGTAAACAGATTTACTGGTAGAGCTGAGTGATGTGTGATTGAAAAGGTAGGACCCCTCAATAATAATTATACATCTTCGGGCGTATACCCGTTGGCAGGAACGAAACGGCACTTCGTCAGGCCCCCCGAAAAAAACTTGGGTCTTGGGCTCCTATAGGGTGATAAACAAACCACCGCCCATCACGTTGTTCGCTTTAGCCACGAAATCAGCTGTACTGTTTAGCGAGCCAGTGCGAAGCGCGAAAACTTTCGATAATTCATGATAAAATCAGTCAGTAAGATCGGAAATGGCATATATATTGCAATCAATTTCTTGTCCTCTCTGCTCACGTTACCAGATTTACCGTTAAAGCTGAGTGAGGTGCAATGTTCCCTCTAAGCTGCGCGCGTGCACAGTGCTGACACGGTCTCTGCGCACAGAAAATCTACGTTGTGCACAACAAATATGAAGTTATGACCTTTTTTTAGTCGTTACGCACATTTGTCCAAGGGTCTGCGCAGTGAGTTGTTGAGTGTGCGCAGACTCGTCAAAACGTAGAGCGAAGATTGTGAGGTGTCTTGGAAACTGTAGGGCCCGTTACTAATAATTAAACATATTCGGGCGGGCGAACCCGGTGGTATCACTTCGTTGCATGATGTTATTTCGTGACCTCCTGTCTGCTATATCAAAAAATATAGAATCGCCCAACAGGGATACCGTCCAACAGGAATATCTAGCTTTAGATATCCCTGTCGCCCAATCGTACTAAACTAAAAGACGCACACGATTTCAAATTGGGATTTTATCACTGGCATGTAATTTTTCCCTGCCAGATGGAATCCGTTTTCTGGGGTTCAGATTGCCAACACAGGAACATTCGGGGCCAGTCATTTAGGCGCCAATGGACAATTAAACCTATATGTCGAAGTTTTCGGTGTTAATTTGCTCTGAATACTCATTAGGGAGATGTCCTACCACCACATCATCTACTGCAAAGCCATTTTTCTCCAGCGTCCCCCATACCGCCCCCTGGGCCCAGCGCCCCCCCATATCGCCCCCTGAGCGTTTCCGCCCCCTTCAAAATCGCCAGGCAAGGAGGCAAGGTTAAGAACCACTGATGTAAATGAATGAAATTGGTCAACAATACTGTTACTTGCATATTGTATATGCGTTATCATCATCAGAGTTACCGTTGGAGATGATAGAAATGATGTCATCAAAGATTCAGAGTTCATATAATCATACATCTTGAGCTATATGTTCCTTCCGCACGATAAGACTATTCATGAGTTTCTCGAGGGTAAGCGACAGGCGGGCGAATTGTCATTAATCACTTTGTTGAAACAAGGGCTACAAGTCGGCAGCTATGGAATCAAAAATAAGGAATATCGGCCTAGCGTAAATGACCATTCCAGTCGACAAACACCATGAATACCACAACAACAACAACAACAACAACAATAACTTTGTTGAAACATGCTGGTATTTTGTGACCTCAAAGAGAAAGTTGCCAATAATTCAAAGATCGCCCACATGCTCCAATGCAAATTAAGAGAGAAACTTCTTTGGTGAGACGCGCATGATTCCCACTTGCATTTATTCACGGGGACTAATATTTATTTCAGCTTGTCGCATTTATACCGCGGGACTCAGATAGTAAGGACAGGGACATCCAGCTCTATCGCCGGCGATTGTTCTAGGATCGCACTTCGTGATGGCTGAAACTTTATCTGCGTTGGTGTGTATTTTTGGCGCTGAACAGCTCGTGCCTAATTGTTCCGCAACCGCATGCACCACATAATACATTTAGATTCAATTTTGTATGTCATGCGTATTTTTATTAGGGCATATTTTCCATGTTTACTTATCGGGAAGCGTGTACTCCACAATTGTAAAATCTACTGACACTATATATCACGCGAAGAAAATTTTCAAGTTGAATGCATCTGCCCAACAATACTCCACTTCATGTTAATTTGGCGGGGCCATGGTCTCTTTGTTCCTCTTCTGGCTACGCGTATGCACCGTAAATAATTTGGTAAATTTAATGAAATATCTCTGTAAATTTCACAACGAATCGCCGTTGGCAGTCGATAACTGCGCGCAGCTTGTAATTTAACATTTTGTGTGTGTAATATTACCTTAATATAGCTGTAACGTCAATTTACCAGAATTTTTTCGCAAAATAACCGACAGTTACCATGCTACTTTGTAACATTGATTAGATTTCAAATCCTTGCAGCCGATGTATACGTGCGACTGAATGTTACTGTGCCATCATTTTCGTGGTGATATAACCAGGACCGTAACTACCACACCGCAAAGCCACCAATTGTTGGGGGGCGACCTCGAAAATGGCTCAAAATTGTTTCGTGAATTAACATAAATTAGAGTAATTTTCCTAATTTACGCAACTTTTTCAATATTTTTTTGGCGCTGTGCGCGTATTTAGGTTACCAATTATCTTGATTATTGGCTACCCTCCCCCCAGAAAAAATATGCATGATTTCTTCGTTATATTGAGTGTCCAATGTCCAGTGTCCAACGCTCAAATGACTGGCTCCTAATGTTTCTGTCCTGGCGATCTTGATTATTGGCTACCCTCCCCCCAGAAAAAAATATGCATGATTTCTTCGTTATATTGAGTGTCCAATGTCCAGTGTCCAACGCTCAAATGACTGGCTCCTAATGTTTCTGTCCTGGCGATCTGAACCCACTGGACAAATGCCATCCAGCAGGGAAAAATTATTTGCCAGTAAAGACAAACCAATGTGAAATCGTGTGCGTCCTTTAGCTCAGTACGTGTTGGCTATTTCAATATCTTTTGTCATAACAGATATAAGAGGTCTCGAAATAGCATCATGTAAAGTCATTATACCAACGGGCCCGCCCGAAGATGTTCATTAACTATTTAGGGGTCCTACCTTTTGTCCTTTCCCAACACACCTCACCCAGCTCTACCGGTAAATCTGATTACGTCGAGCAGAGAGAGGATAAAAAACTGATATCAGTATACATGCAATTTAATGTTATCAAATTTATTGATTATTGGGTAGGCTACTCTTCCCCCAACTAAAAATACGCAGGATTTATAGAAATGGACACTTCGGCGTCGGCCACTACCGCGCCACGACGCACCAAGATATATGAAGTTATAGGCCATGTAACATGCGACTCCGAGAAGTGTGCCAGAACGATCAGCAGCGAGAAGACCTTGACCGAAAAGGACTGCCCTTGTGCTGACCGAAAACTTCGATATACATACATGCATATCTGATTAATTGTTCATAGGCGATTGAATGGCTGGCGCTGAATGACGCCTGACTGAATGACGGCTGACGAGGTGCTGTAACGGCCTTGATTTATGGCGTTAGTTGGTAGCAGACTTTGACAACTAGATATTTCTAGTTGTCTAATCTCGCTAAATTAGAGTGAAGTTAGAGCGAAATTCACTCGTTTACTGGGAATGCACAATGAGTACGATTAGTCTTATTTCGATATATACATGACTATTAGCTGTAAGTCTGATATAGATAAAATCTTATGGGCATGTACTCTTCGCAGAAACAATCTAAAAATGTCTATTACCAACAGAACTCAGGATATATCATTTTACGTTACGGATTTCGTCCCTACGTTTGACTACAGCGTGGTAGTCTGCAGGAATTCTGTTCGCGATTTCCAGAATCGACCTTGCGGTGGCTTAGGCATAACTATTGTTGTTTATTTTGGCCCTGTAGGTGGAGATTGACAGGTTCTATTGAACGGAATAAACCGCAAATCCCTATTATTGCTACAACGTAAGATATATACCGTTATACGACAGCTCTTGGTATATCCAGACGCACACTTGCGTAGGTGATATATGCGATGAGTAATATTGTATTTATTCCGAATTATACTTGGCTATTAGCCGTTGTTCAGAATCGTATAGGCAACAACATTTCACTGACATAATCTATAAAGGTATATCACTACTAGAACTCGATATATATCTCGTTATGTGACGAGTATTCAACTAGTCATCCATCTGCTTGAAGCCGCACTGTTTCTTTCCTTGTGGTTTACATATTACTTGTAAAATTTAGCATTACCCTCGATTAAGCGCTAAACAGTGTTGACCAAGTTCTCTTTGATGATCGCCAGTCATCATTGTAGCTATCCAATGCATGCCGCATTTACTTTTATCGCTTGCCCTATCATGCATCTTCTACTACTTGTCATTCCTCTTCATGCCTCTTATTACATGCATTAATTGCATTCTAAAGACCAGTGATTTTTACCCTTTTCAATTCAACAGTTTTTCATTTGTATCTCGTTTTTCTAATTATTCTAATTGCCCTATTTTAGTTGATTTGATTGTTTGATTACTGTTTTACATGTCTCTTCGCTTGCGCTACATAGTGCCATCGTCAATCTCTTCCGTCTCGTTCTGTATTCCATCGAGCACCGGACGAGCAATCCCTATATCGTCACTTACATGAGTATCTCTCTATTTAAAATAGCTATAAATGCAAGTCTAATATGACACGATTTGGGTTGCTTGATTGCATGAGCTGATTTCAAGAACGATAGGCAACGTTTGCTGAGTCGAAAAGCAGATTTGAGTGAAGCAGTCAGGAATCGACACCAGAGAAGTCGGCACTCATTAGCGCTGGAGTGTCGCGTCGAAACATCTGCAAGCCTTTGAGAACCACAAATTTACGCTTTTAGTCATAACATCAAAAATCCACCACAATAGACATCTAATGCATTGCTTCAGATTACCGGCGCACAAATGAACGGAGTGCTAAAAGAACAAAACCAATAAAGTATGTCCCACGAAACGAAAACATTACAATGAATATTTATTGGAAATCAATGTGACTTCTGTGGATGTGAGGAGTCGCATGGGAAAGTGTCATCGTATTATTCAGTCAAACCGCAATAGCATGATACCAATTGCTCACTTGCAAATGAGCTCATGAATGTTGGAGATCGAATTAGCATTTCAGAATGACGGGATTTTAATTTCGAACGTCAATCTCTCCTCCGCCACACACACACACACACACACACACACACAAGTACCACAATGACAGACACAATTCGACTACTGATTGGGCCTAATTGCCTGAAACCCATTATATATAACAAATCATTTGTATGAGTTGAGTGTGTGTCACGGACTGACTCCGCACTCCAAGAAACAGGTAAAAAACCACTATATACTCTAGGCGAGGGGTCTTAAAACTCAAATGTACTCGCGGGCCAAATTCCTAGCTTTTGATGACGCCACGGGCCTCAGTATAAATACAGGGTATTATAGGTCTCTCCAAGTAAGCCTTACAGATCGACATCTCACACACATCGTGAAATGAGTTTTACTGTTTTAGCAAATCAGAGATGGTACCTATAAATCACATTTCTAAATAATAAATAAAATTGTTGTTGCACTTGGTAGGAAATAAGCAGATAGATATAGACATTATGCCGGAGGACAGATGCATCATGTCACGATAAAAGCTTAAGGGTTATAATCAGGCCGTGTTATTTTTGGCATTTCAGAAGCCGGATGCCAAAACTGCCAAAAATAAAAATTTGAAAATGCCAAAAATAAGCAATTTTTGGCATATGCCAAAAATAAAACGGCCTGCCAAATAGTGTATTTCGTTCATGGTGTTGTGTTAACAGGACCGCGTTACAAGCGAGAAGAGCGTTTGTGAAAGGCAGGTTTCTTAATCTGGGTCCAGCCCATCCATTAGGGGTGAAAGCATGGTGTCATAAATGGTGTGGGCACAGCGAGATTGAACGGCTGACTGCATTTGGTTTACGTCATACTTTCCATTTGTCCGAAGGCAATTTTACGATCATTTTTGAACGGCTTGTCGAGCGCTAAATTTGATAAAACTGGTATCAATGAGAAGCTGCCGCAGTACTGATTATTAAAATATAAATTGTATTCTGCTCATGGAACTGGAACCCCCAAAATCAACCACGATTTTTGCATTGTGATCGAGTTGAACATTGTGACGCAACAAACTGTCTGGCTATTTCTGAGCTGAATAGTCTCGTTTTACCAGACAGTCTTATTGCGTCAATGTTCCTAAACAAGCTATAACCTTCCCAGGACTCTTCCATGCGAGTTTGCAATATTAAAGCCACCTGAAGTGAATATATCAGTAGACTGAAGGAGAAATGATAGTCGGGCTACTAAATAGAATGTGTTGAGAGACAACACAGGAAACTCCTGGAAAAGGATCGGGAAGACAATTCTTTCCGCGACGAGGTCGATGGCACTGGCGAAGTGATCTCTTTTCATGATGCATGGAAGCCGGTTCGGCCCGCCAAAGATTTTGAAGCTCTGAAAACCTTTTGTGGATGACTGGCAACATTCTTTCCCTCAACGGCTACTATTGAAGCCGATATTTTACAGATTCTCTGGGCGAGAAATGAATTTAGGAGAAACTTAGCTGACCTGAGTTTGGAAGCACTGTTACAGTGCAAACGATTTAAGTCTATTCTACAGCTGTAACAATCAGCTGTTGAGCGTGTTTGTTAGGCTTTTCTTTCTTTTTATTTTGCTTATTGGCACCGATTCCGTTGAATACTGCTCATTTTGTGGTTTCGTTTGATATAATTAACCTATGAAATCGTTAGGTTTTTTCTTTTTCCTATTGTTTGTTGGCACTGATTATAAGTGGATGCTGCACATTTTGTGGTGTCTTTTGACAAACTAGCCCAAATAAAGCGTTTTTGTGACTAATTTGAGGCTGAAACTATCTGTTTAGAGGACGATGCCAAAACTGCCAAAAATAAAAATCTAAAAATGCCAAAAATAAGTTATTTTTGGCAGTTTTGGCATATGCCAAAAATAACACGGCCTGGTTATAATTGTACAGCTAGAGAACACTTGATTGTCCGTAATAGAGGTAAGAAATTTTGCCAAATTTGCCAAAGATTGATGTGATATCAAAGCATTCGAGCAGTGCAGCCTAATCCGGGTTTCGGGTATATACTCCTGGTTAGTTAGGCAATTCATCATGTAATTGCCCTAGTAAAATTGAAACAGCGCTTTATTTACCTTCGAATATAGGAACAGATAAATCACAACATAAATATAATGTCAAAGTATTATAAATGGTTGATCGCCGAACTAGCCATTGGTGTTACGGTAGGGTTACGATATCTTGAAATCGGGATATGAGGACACTTTTATCATAGCATAAAAGTTAATCTACTGAAGACTATAAAGCTGCTGATTTTCAGACATTTACTGAACATTTTCGTAGGGTATTACGAGGGCGAGCTTCTCTCCCAGCGTGACTCCGCCAAACCACTATTGTACCGCCGATACGTAGATGATACATTTGTCATATTCAGGAATGAATCGGAGTGTGACCAATTTCTCATTCGCTTAAACTCGCTTCACCCGGCCTTGCAATTCACAATAGAAAAAGAACGCAATAACTCATTATCATTTCTGGACGTATTAGTTGAAAAGCGCAATACCAACAAATTTGAAACGTCTGTTTTCAGGAAACCGACATTCACTGGCCAATACCTTCGCTGGAATTCATTCAGTCCTCGACGCAGAAAAATTAACCTCATGGGCACACTCGTGCATAGAGCGTTGATGATATGTTCGGGTAACAAGCTGCGTTTAGAACTTGACAACATCCGAAAAATCTTACTTGATAACGGTTACCCTGAACACGTCATCAGCCGCGGCATGGAGAGGAAATTAACGCAATTCAACGCAGAAAAACGAACAGAGCCCACCGCACGAACAATAAAAGATGTTTATATCCATCTACCTTGGATTGGCCCCATTTCCACCCGCTTTGAAAAACAATTGATTTCTGCTGTCGGTAAATGTTACGACACAGTCAAAACCAATGTGATTTTTACAACAACACAACTGCTCCCTTCAACACGCAAAGACGTGCTTCCTGCACTCCAACAAAGTAATGTAGTGTACGAATATAGGTGCCACTGTGATTGTGGCTACGTGGGAAGAACGTCAAGACGTCTGCAGGACCGCATAAACCAACATGTCCCCAGATTTATCAGAACACGTGCGTCACGCGATGTGAAAAGCTCACCCTTAACTCATCCACTTAAGATTGATGCTGATCGATCAAAGGCCATTAATTCTGCCATCGGCAAACATCTGTTGGATAATCCGATTTGTGCGAATAATTATCGAGACGACCGATTTCGAATCGTAGGACGAGGCCGTTCACAATTCCATTTGTGTGCCTTGAAATCAACTTTTATCAAAATACACCAACCAAAACTCTGTCAACAAAAGGAGTTCGTGTACCACCTAAAAATAGTACATTGAACGCTCTCTCATTCGAAATTTCATGCGGGTGACGTCATATTTTGTGATACGATTGTTGATATACAATGTTCTTTCCAATTCTCTACTAGTTGCTGACGATTACCCCTGACGAGTGTCAGCCGAAAATATTCGGGTTCATTTCAATATGAATATACTATTTAATTGGAAATCTTGTTGTGGGCCAAAAAAGGTCATCACTTTGACTCTACTGCCGAGTGGCCCGCTCGAACGTCCACATTACCTATTTCGCGTCATTTATGTCGATTTTCAGTTGACCCTGTCCATTAGACTATAGCTGTCAGAGCGGTAAAGGGGGACCCTGCTTGGACGTTACAACATCCCCTATATGTTCATTGCATCTCATTGTACGTTGTGCGTCTTGGGCGGGTAGAATAATAGAACTACTGATCATGCCACACTCTTCCACATTCCTTGATTATTGTTGTACGTCGACCTAGTATACCCCATTTCCTGCGGCACCCCTGTACCGCGGCACACCGTTTGAGAACCACTGTCTTAGTCCATCATTTGAACTGAGTTCAAAGGCACCAGACTAACATAATTTTGAAACTCATTTGGCGGGCCGCATACATTTTTCAAATTTGGCAATTCTTCGCGGACCGCTCCTATTTTCTCTGTCGACCACATTTTGCATAACCCTGGTTTATATCTCATGAACATATCCTCGTAATGGTAGCAATATACATATATATGCATATAAAAATCAATGTATCTCTTCGATTGTTCTTCCTCCGCCTCCTTTCGGAAATTCGAAAACGCTTCCGGCGATACTTTTGGTGTGATCGCAACATTTATGGCACCAAAATGAAGAAACATATATTTTATGAACATATCACGCCCAGCATCTAGCGCAGGGACTGGCAACATACGCACCGCGGGCCGGATTGGACCCGAGACGGAATTTTGATCGGCCCGCAGAGAGTTTCTACCGTCAAAGTGAAATCCTAATCTAAAAGTATATAGACAAACTTTATGCGCTAAAGAATGGATCCAAGTTTTCCAACCTGAGAATGACTATCATGAATCGACTTGTTCTGTTCGAGCAAACATTTTCGACCATGAACAATTGAACATTAACACGACAAGGCTACATACCAATATAACTGGTGATATGAATTTCAGGGTTGGAGCGCAATGCTTTGACAGCAACGAAACACTCCTTGTTCATAAAAAACCAGCCTTGTCGATGGGGCATCCGCAATAAGAATGCGCCAAATCTGATAGCCGAGCTTTAAGAGTAGGTATATCATTGTCCGATTTATGACGAGTGTCAACCGTAAATATTCGGGTTCATTTCAATATGTATATACTATTTGATTGTATATTGAATTTCTGTACCTCCAAGAAGCTCTTCAAATAGTGGTTATGTATATCACAGGATCAAATGGATTTCGTGGCGAGGTTTCAATCCCTGCATTGGGGAAAATTAGGGAATTATTTCGTAAATTTTTATTTCGAACGACTGTTCACTAATTTGATTAGACTGACAACTTCAAATCGAGAACGTTTCGCAGACATTACGAAGTCACCGTGATTGAACCTATCTCCATATTTTTATTTTTACCGCAAACCCCAACAAAACGTCTCTAAACAGCAATATGTTTGTACTAGCAGGTTATTGGAAAATTGGCAATGAAAATGAGTTTCCACACTGCGATAGTTCATGTTAGACTATTATGATGATGATATGAGTCATGAGGTTTTAGCAGTTGTGGTGCGAAACTGCCTCATGCCTCCTCAAATTGAAAAATAAAATGAAAATTAGGTTATCAACCATTTTAAAAATTTAGAGGTCTCGCGGACGCCCTGAAATTGCTTCGCGGACCCCCGGTTGAGAACCGCTGAAATAGGTGATGCGGATGTTTTAGCGGGTCATTTGAGAGTGAATATTCCAAATTCAGCTCTTTTCAGTTTCGATAAACTAACCTTTTTGATTTTATAAAAGTGTCCTCCTTTCCGGATTCAATAATATGGTAACCCTACTATATGTTAGCGTTGTGACTCGAGCGGACGTCACAGAGGGCACATGTCACGTCGTATACCCGGATGAAATATGATTGGCAACTTCCCGTCTTTCTGTCGCTAAGCGTTACTGTTTCTACATTCATTTCATGGTATTTGCAGTGTGAATTCCTACACTTCCTTACGTATATGTAGGGTAGTGTTATGATTTGTGCCAACGACAACTATACAGCATGTCGCGATTCCTACCAGGATATACACTGTACTTTACTGAAAGCATAGCAACCATACAGCAATCAGAAAAAATTCCGAGTAGTTCCTTGTGACAAATCGTTAAAATGACGTATGCATTGGCGTTTACATTTACCGAGTGCTTTTCCAGTAAACTGTTTGGCAAATATATTTTCACTTTGGCGCGGTATGATTCCCCATGGATATCAAATATATTTGACCAACTTGCTCATGTGCAGTATCTGGATGTGGAGCCATTGTGCCTGTAAAATAGTATTCATCCGGAAATCAAAGTCATCAACGACAAAGCAATGTTTAAGAGCCATCCGTATATATTAGTGTATGATCACGACAATTTGAGAAAATAGGGTTGCGTAAAACCAACATATCTCTTATATATTTTAGTTCAAGCTGGAAGTGAAACGTGTTTCGAAAAATTTGGATTTCCATATGTCCTGAATTCCCATCGTCGACAAAGTTCTTGATAGTCATCGCGAATTTGAGTTCTATGAGAGGCTTGGAGGGATTGCCTTGATGAGATCAATCTGAATGTTAAAACTTTAAAAGAAGATGTTTGTGGCATCCTTCTAACACCGTTGTTCTTAAAATATTTAGACAGCGACCTAAATCAGAGTTTTAGTGGCATCTCGTGATCCAAGCCTCACACACCAATAAGAAGACGTTTTAATAACATGCTAGTATGCTACGTTTCTACGGGAATGTATATGACGTAGAGCAGGGGTTCTCAACTTCCCTTATATAACGGGCCGCATTTTAACAGCAGAAGACGCTGCGGGCCGCAGAAAAATATTTACCTGTATTTGTGGGCTAATGTTAAATTCAGGCTAATGTAGCCTATTTACAAGTCGTATACGGCCATGTAGTACGCATTAATGGACAGCGTTCGTAAGATTGCAGCTGCTGCTTGTTGTAAGACTATGTATCTTGCATTCGATACCAAGTCTGTATATTCAACTTTAAACCCTTCCAGCAGAGAACCGAACTCTCTGTTTCAATGCGTGAGAGAGCAATTATACAATTCAGGTAACTTTTGCGTTACGGAGGCCATTATCACATTGAGCTCTGAGTGATATGTGAAGAAGTCTGGTGATCGGGGCCTTTTCTGAGCAAACCAATCGGCCCTTTTTCTTTCCATCCAAGCCTGGGCCCTGCAGCAATAATTACAGTAGTCAGCTTTGTCAAGTTGACATTTTTGCTAGTCCCCTCCCCACGTTTGCCCAGCCTGCATTTACTCTGCATATACGTCCACTCGGATAAAATTCAACCAGATAATTAGTTATGCAATATCGGTGGATTCGTCCGAGGCTGGGTTAAGTAGTCTACGCGGCAACGTGTTTCAGAACATGCCCTAAAATACCGACTGACATTGATGTTTCTCGTCTGGTCACGATTGAATCAGACGACTGTATCTTCGCAATTCGTCGGGTGATGTTGTCCTTGCTACCAAGTTCCGGAAACCGCAAATATTCGCACAGAATGTTGAGGTTTTATTGAAATAACACCTTCTTTAGCAGATTTCTTGGGTTTAGCGATTTTCCAATCAATTTTGAACGATGCGTCTGTAACGTCGTCGGCAATTTTAACAACCTTTCGCACTGAGTCTAACACTCTTTAAAAGTGTAGGCCTAATACGTTGCGGAATTCTCTTGAACTAGAGTCCAGTCGAACACTGATTCAAAACAATACCAATCGGAAGTCGAGAATATATCAAGAAACGAGAACGCATTAAAGCAGTGGTTCTCAAACTATTTTAGACACGACCCCGTTTTTGATAGGTAAAATTTAGTGCCCCCTTCTCGTCATATAACAAAATGCAGCCAGAATGCTAGCAACACAAACGGCTAGTTCGATGGTAGGGAAGGTTATGGCTGCTGATGAGAGAATTCTCAAATATGAAATTCTGACTATACACAGAGAAATAACTAGGAAACGGAGATAAATTGCGCAGCACGCCAATTTTTTTGTTCAGTTGACCGCAGCTTCGCCCACCCCCTCAGATGCTTTCAGGCCCCCAAGGGAGCGCATCCTCCAGTTTGAGAACCATTGCTTTCAAGAATGAGTTCAAAAGAAAGAGAGATGGTGCGATAAAAGAGCTAAGTATCTAAATTAATTTGTAAAAATACCGTGTCAGAACTAATATTGCGTTTATAATGAAAGATGTCGCGGGCCGCAAAATAATCGTCTGCGGGCCGCATGTGGCCCGCGGGCCGCGGGTTGAGAACCCCTGACGTAGAGAAAGCGCAGACGACAGTTGTATGCAACGCAGCTCTATGAAACATGACTGATCGACACGATTTCGAATTGGAGTGCATTATTTTTCCGTGCGGTTTGAATTTGTAAGGCATTTGTACTACTGTCTACTCAGATTGCAAGGACGGGGCTGTATTAAGTAGCCTATTAAAATCAAATCCCCCTATCACTATATTTCCAGTTCATTTGTAATATGTATGGATCAGATTTTCTCGAAATTTCGGCTGCTTCAATGTTACGATTTGTATAATTTGACTGCGTTTTTTTACTCACAATTTCATGTCAATGTTGCAATGCATGATATTTTGTAAAACAGGCCAAAAAGTCATTTGTTGTATTATTTCTAGCATATCATAAAATCACCGCATTTGCGTTTCAACGCTATTTGCGACAAGATTGTTGCCAAATTGTGTTAACATTCATAATCCGCCGAAAATATCAAATATATCTCTGATATCTTCCATGCGTACCGCAATATATCACGCACCGACGCACGCCGAATGGTCAAAAGGAATATACCTCGTGTACAGTCGAACTGGAATATTTTGTAGAAGGATTGCTGACGGCAGGACAATATGGATGCTTTCCAACTTGTTCCGCGATAGGATTGATTACTCATCTCCAATAGCAGGCACCAGATTTTTTTTCGTTTTTGGATCAGCGTCAAGTGGCAGAAATTACAGAGAGACATGTCGGTATTTAACGATCCACGCCAGACGGGACTGAGTTTATTTCAAACGGTAACTACGGCCAAGAGGATGTGGCACTGGTTGACGGCCAATTCAGTGGATGGTTAAATTGGTTGAATTTGTGAAAATCTACACGCTAGGCAGGTTTAACTTTTAATCATACATAAGCAAGGATGACAGCAAACGAGAATATACATATCGGTTGTATTTCAGAGTATGAGGTCTGACGAACCTATTACTGCTTCTTCTGACCAAATTGTTGTTCATCTTACTGTATGCATTACGGTGACTTACGTGTTCCTAACGCAATGGTGGTATTGCTGGCGCTATCGGCATCAAAGATCTGTACAGAATGATTCACGAGAGCTCCTAGTGAGCATTTTGATCGCCGCTACAGCGACGATCATATTTTTATTCGTTGTTCTGGGGATTCGCGGTAATTGGCAGCAGCTCCCTAGGTACATGACGTCCGTGGCAGTTACCACATATGGCATTTCATGGTTATTGACTACCTGCGCACTGTGACTCCGACAACGATGGATCTACACAAATCATGCACTCACGCATTTGACGAATAAAGTCTCAAGGGCTGTCAATAAATATTTTGTTTTCTTCATAGTTACTTCTGGTGTTTGCCTGTATCCTTGCATTTGCGTCTACTTGATTATATTGGAGTTTGCACGAATGGATGCCGTTACGATTTGAGGGTCGCAACAATAATAGTTGCACCTTTCTGTTACCAAATCCCTCTGCTGTCTCTGATTATTTTCCCGTTGTGGAAACATCATCGGACAAATAGAGTTGCCGATGCAAAATGTCTCGCGTTGATGAAGCGCCTGTTAATTTTCACTGCAATATATGTTTAACGAGCGACGTCATCAGTGCAGTATTTTACATTCGCAAATGGTCTCATCCAACGATGAAATATTTGGCTCCGCAGATCAATTGTTTCTTTAACGTTAGTGATATTGATGTCGGCAAACTAGAAAGATCGACTGATACCGTGCCAGCCCAACTCACAGATTTTCATGAACGATGGTAAGGGAGAAGTGGCTATCACCACCACTGCCGCGGACTTCGTTAATATATAGCCAATCACTGAAGACCAGTATACAAATATGCGGAAGCTGATTGCTTGATAAGCGTGTGAGCGTATACTTTAAATCAGCGGTGGTAACTTTTTGAAAACGAGCGAGATTTCAATATTGCTGTACAGCTTAAATCTCTATAGGAATTGAAAGCGGTGAGGACAATATTTAGTAATAAAGTTCGGTGTCGGAACGATCGTGAATCATGAATCGCGTGAAAAGATTGTCAAACTATTTACGCGCAAAGTCAACATAACCATATTGTAGCGTTAGTAAGTAATGGTTTTGCCTTATATTGGGCCATTATTTAGGCTTATAAGCCTAACTAAGCTAATATCTAAACTCATTTCGTGAGCTGCACATGGTCCAAAATTCGAACTTCTTCGCGGATCGCACAAACTTTTTCCACAACCGCGGTTTTCATACCCCTAATTTTAGTCTCATTATGAACCTATTATTAGTATGAAACCAATACATCTGTATTAAACATCGTTATCTGTCATTCGCGTAACGCAGTATTTCACTTACCAATACTTGACTACTGCGATAGGGTAGAGATCGAAATCGTTCAAAATACCGATATACGTCGCGATAGGCTTGATAGAAGGAGGCTGACTACTTCAAAATTGTATAATGGCTATTACTGCGAACACATTCGCGATGCGGCTTATCAAATCGACCGTATTTAGGTCTTGACGAAGTTGATGACCATATTTTTTGGGATCAGTCCGGCGTAAGGTTGGAAACCCCTGATTTAAAGCACCATGGATTCTGGGTGATCAACAAAATATTGGACATGACCTAAGATCTTTATTTGCCCTATATTTTCAAACATATCCTCTCCGTCAGCTCGGACAGCAAATTTGATCACGTGAGTAGAGAGAGCATAAATTCTTTAATGGGGTCAGAAGGGATGCGTTGATCGAAAAGGAGCACATCTGAGCTGTTCACAAGAAAGCAGGTACTACCGCCGCCCGCCACCTTTAAGCATCTAGTATCACGCTGTTTCTTCTCGTGCGAACAATACGAACTTAATTTCTCAGGCGAAGCCTCGCGTTTCAAATTGGTCTCAGAAAGGAAATAGCAGTAGTCAAACTGGTTTGCAACAAATATTCATCACAGTATTTTTGTTTGTGTATTTTATTGTCTTTCTACACTGCGCTGATGAATAGTTCATTTTTTGCACCAATAATGATCCATTTTATAGCAGTGTATTAGATGCGTAGTTAGACGTTTAACGTGGGCGGATTCTTTTGGGCTCCCAAAGGGTTGTAGGTTCGAGTAAGCCGTAAGGGTTCACAGGTTAACAACCTCGGTAGTCACTGAATATACATGACTAATTATTGTTATTGGGTTTATTGTGAGCTGTATTTGTATCATTCATTGATTTTAATTAGCGGTTACTGTATATACCATTTAAAAAATTAAATAACGTTTCGTCGGTCTATAAAGGCTGGTAACCCATGCTTTTGATAATATTAACAGTTTTCTAGATGGTTAAGTAGCAGGGATTTCTTGACATCGATGATAGCGCACGGTAATCTTTGTTGGAAGTCGCTTAAGATAAAAACTGGCACTGATTGTATTAAGTCTGGATTGCATCTTGCTCGTGAATTCAGTTCACAAACATTGGTCGGGAAATTGATTTACATGTAAGTCTCTCACTACTCCGCTATCAACCTTTCACACGTTAATCGATGACTTTATTATTCCCAGTGAATAGAGCTTTGCTTTATCTGAAGATGATTATACATATATACAAGTTGAAATACAGGGCACGTTGTAGGTATCACGCTCGTGTGAGTTTCGAGGTTTGGTGAGCGTGTAATTACAAATGAATCACGAAACCCATAGACGATATTATGCTGCTAATGTCTTGTCCATGCAATGTAAATCTGCATCGTGATCTTTACTGGGTTGAGATGTGCAGGATGTTGATCAAATCGTGATCGATGTCCTCAATTGACGGCGCTGTATTTTCCCAGTCGCCGACTTTGGTATGGAACTCACAAACACAACTCCTCCTCTCAATTGTTTGAACTCAGCCAGATTGCCTTTAATAAATACAGGTGTTGAAATGCTGCAATAAGGTAACCTCAAAGCCTTACTATTGACTATATCGTGCACTTCCTGAACAGTAAGAGTCGCATCAGCGGGTACGACGAATGCCTTGGCCAGCTCTCCACACTTTGCATCGGGTATTCCAACAACACCTACATCGGCGACTTTTGGGTGCTGAATAATTACCGACTCCAGCTCGGGCGGAGATATCTGTCGGGAATGGATGCGAGAGGAAGATGTACATCAAGACACGAATTTAAGAAATTATGTCTTATAGTTCTTTAATCGTATCAGAAGAGCATTTTTGCATCAATTTGCGAAATAGCTGCAGGGGTTCTTTTCCAATATCGCATAGCTTGCGCAATACAGCTACCAAGTCACTTTGTGATGTCTGAGACAGTTAAACAAAACAGCCTTTTTCAGATAATAAAGAAATTTGAATGCATAGCATTTTACCATGATCGGTGGTCCCAGATTAGGAACAATTGGTGCATTTTTTGAAATTTTGGCATGATACTGCGAAAGAGTAAATAAAGCGTTTGGTTTTGTAAGTGACAACATCACTTGTAAAATTGATGCAAATACAACCAAACGCTGCCCCACACTTGACAAAATCAGAAATGTTCCTAGTAAGTAGCTCGGCAGCCTGGATCGAACAAATCTTCAAGAAATAGTGCAAGCATAGTCTCCGTATTAGTTGCTGACTCATACACAAGAGCTACACTTCTATTGTTTTTATCTACATTTTAATTATACAGGATGGGATATATATATCATGCTTGAATGATTCATAGATTTTAGAACATCCGCGGCTTGTCTATGTTATAAAACATATGAAGAAAGAAGGATATTTCGAAATAAAAATTCAATTGTACAGAGAATATTTCGAGTTTAATGGTTACATGAAAGTCATTAAACCATTACGGTGGCATATAATTTACGAGATAAATTAGTAGTAGCGTTGGAGTCAGAGTTTGTAATGCTAAAGTGGTCGGAGTCGGAGCCGTAGTCGGAGACGGTGCGTTCAACGATTTGAGAGTCGGAGTTCGATTTCGGTATATTGGGAATATGTGTAGTTGAAGCTGGGCTGGAGTCGGTGTTACAATTTACCGACTCCGCCGCCCTGGTTCACACACAGAGCGTGAACGTGAATCTCACGTGTACACCAACCCTATTATTTATGCTTTGTAAGCACTATAAGTGGATTGTACGGACGTTTATCTGAATTAAGATGAAATGAGAAGGACGGATGTAATAAAATTTGAAAAGCAAAGTATAATTCAAACCATTCTAGAGCAGATTTATGTTACCAATCATGCTTTGAATACAAGGTCTTTTTCACCTGCGCTTCATTGTGTTTTATGAGTTCCTTCAATCGATCCGTAATGCGTAAATTGCCATCTTTGTCAATCGATCCAATATCGCCTGTCATCAACCACCCGTCGCCGTCGAATAAGCCTTCTGTTGCTCGCGTGTTATTTAAATACCCTTTTGTGGCCTAACATGCGGAGCAGAGTTAACTGAGTATTATGTGCAAGTTACCAAATACATGATGCAGTATTGGAAATTAACAATTCTTATCATTTCAGGTAATATGTATGCGTTATTATCATCAATTGCTCCATGTTCAGTTGGAGCATGAGGGTAAATAATTAGATGTAGGGGAGATGTGGTACCGATGAATCCAAAATTGCAAAATGATCTCTGACCTCCAAATCTCAAGCCGATAACAGCAGATATTATGCTGGCTCAACACTTTGATACAAGCTTTACCGACCGCGAATATATACATGAATATCATATACATATACAAAAAAATATTTAGGAACGTACAAAATTTGCTGATTGAACTTACCATCGGTCCCCACCCGGTGGGCCCAAAGGCACACTACCTGTAGACTTATGAGACAGGGGCTCAAACACTCAAATGATCCAACTTTGCTTGTCGTGTAATACAATGTAAGCTACATCAGGCCAAAAAAGAATGTTTGATCGCAAGCCAAAATCAAAAATACAATAGATAGTAACTCAAATGTTGCCATTAAAACATGTTTCGATTTAGGCTCAAACTTGCAAATTTTAGGGTATATACATAGAGCCCGTAAGCCGACATTTGTCTTTCAAATACCTCGTTATAGCGATAAATCACCTCAGGTAACTATTACAGACAGCGTCTCTGTATGTAGGCGTCATTCTGTTGTTGCATGATTAGTTAGTCCAACTATTTACTAGATTTGTCTATGGTATCATCGGAATCGACTTTATAATTTTGGTAATTGAATTGAAAAAAGTCCACTCAAGGACGGTATTGAAAAAATACGTGCCGTTATATAGCCTGATACAAGCCCTAGACTTCACATTAAAAATGATTGCTGGTTTGTTCGTGTTAACGTTTACAGATAAAAATGTATGCGTCGATCTAAATTCATTCTACACTTCCAAAACAAACAAAAAAACATCTATCACAGACCCCATAACTCGCGCAGGTCGAAGTTATTTGCATGTGAGGAAATATTCTGCCAACACGCAAATCTAGACTAATTCATGGCTTAGGATCATGGGTTTATCATAGAGATTTTTTCGAGTATTTTCGGTCCCAGTGTTTCATCGGTCCCACATGTCGCCTATACTGAAAATTCATTAACGTTCTACAGAGCATAATCTTTGTATTACTTGGGGGGTGCGAACAAAAATCTCTCCGGTGGACCCATACTTGCATTCCTTTCTCGTCTCCAAGTCGATGATCTGAGTATTATTGCAAATAGTCCGACTGCCTATTATAAAATATGATTTCGATAGAAACAATACTTTCACTTCGACTCCAGGTTCTATTTTCCCTGCGGCTCCGATCGCATCGGCTTCTGTAATTGGTCCCACTGATATGAATCCGGCTTCGCACATCGCATACCCTGGAAAGGACATAAGACAACGGATTGGAATTTGGATTTGTGAAAAACGGGATTTCGATTTTAACTGCTGGGACATGATGAGAGCCCCATCAATTTACAATTCACATGATATTTACAGATCAGTTTTAGGTCATTGCCAGAATTAGAGTTTCGATTCGTGCCTGATACCATAGTGTCCTATATGGTGTCTGGCGAAACGAGAGAGTAGCTCAGGACGGAACAATGCTGTCTGGCGAAACGAGAGTGTAGCTCAAGAGAAAAAGAGCTAGACACCATTGATAGGTCCCAATGCCAATCTCCATAACAATGAAAAATTCTAGGCTGATTGTGGGAGTTCCAGGGACACGAGCGGAATAAAATTTATATTTTCGTAATCAGTGCAGAGTCAGCTTTCGATTGATACCCGTTTTACCAAATTTAATGCTCGTCAAGCCGGTCAAAAGTGACCGTCAAATTGCCTGTAGCCAAATGGAAATTGTGACGTGATACAATTTCACTGAGGCGTGAGATTTGCCTGTGTCGACACCATATAGGACACTATGGTGATACTATTGTCAAGAATTGGATTTAGAGCTTGAATCTATAACAGGATTTGGCTCACAAAATAGAGGAGCGACTCATTCCTTGCTCGAAAGCACTTGCCCACGTGTTGTTGTTTTGGTATTCCTGGTTTTTCGACAACTATGGTTGGTTTTCAATAGGCTTATATTGTTTATGATTCCTGATCTGCAGATTTATAACACTTATGTCGTATGATCAGGGTTCTCAACGTCGCGTACGCGGGCGCGAGCACCCAATATTTAAACTGAAACTATACAACAACATTGTCTTTATAATATCTCCTATTTACCGCATGTTTCAAGGGACAATGGCGACAACTAGACCGGATGCCAATATGAGGCCATGATTAGGACTGGGCGGAAGTGATGAGATTTTTCAAGTTACCAGCTTCCAGAATTTCGCATTGGGTGCTAAACGCTATTTCTAGACCTCAAGACCTACGGTCGAAAGCTCAGAGAAGGGGTTCGGATGTGGTTGGTAATTTTAGCTTGGCCTCGATTTCCATTTGTAAGTCTATTGGTAAAAATCGCCACGTCCACGCACTTTTATTTTTGAATATTGGCATCAATTGTACTTCTCGATCATCAAGTACATGGACATACAAATTACACTGTGACCATTTCCGTTATATATGCCAAATTCACTATATATAAAATATGTATATATAACATTCAACTATAAACAGTACAGTTCTACTTGAGTTTCTGCTATTCTTCTTTTTGAATGTTTTGGGTTATACGCGACAATGTAATATTTCATTTAAACTAGGAGATGACTTACAAATGGATTATTTAAGGTTGTCTAGCCCAATGGTTGTAAAAGAACTGGCAACTGCGAACGCTGTATTACCGATTAAAAATGTGACACGGTATTTCTTTATCATTCGTGCTACTGCTGAAGGCGGGACCGGCGCTCCAGCGCAAATAATCGTCTTCAAAGACGAAAGATCGTATTTGTCCGCACCACTTGCATTGATCATTTCAATCACCGTCGGAGGGTAACAAGTCGCTACATTTACCTGAAACATCAATATCTCGTCACTGTGCCTTAAATTGGCCCATGTGTTGTTGGAAAGCCGGTTTTATACCATAAGTGCGATTCGTTTTGGCTGTGGTAATGCATATTTGGATTTTTTGCTATGCTGCATAAATTCGCGATCTGCGCAATAACATAAAGCAAAAGGAATAGCTGAAAGTCAATGTGCAAGGTTCCTCTGTAGGCCTTTAACGATATCGAAGACTTTTGGGATCGATTGTTCAATCTCAACTTGAATTTTTATTGGATGTTTGTTGTAGCTGGTCCTCGACAGATAGTGGTGAAAACGAATCGTTTTCATGTGCTTCTTGGTATATATACCAAGAGGTGTAGGTTAGGGTTGTTCAGATTTGAAAAATTGTCAGGAAGCTTCCTTTGCCTAATTACAAATGATAGTTTAGTATATAAAAACACTTTTATAAGCGATTTTGGTCATTTCCATCCTGATTTTCCTTGCCCTCAAAGCCCCGAAGATCCACGGTGCAATTCTCCTTATTACTGGATCTGTAGTGCTGACCATGTCACCGGTTTATAGCTTTTGTTACGTTATCAGTTAAAAACGGCCGCATAGAGATGGGATATTGCAATAAGATATATATGTTTTCAAAATGGTACATAAAAGCAGTCCAATAACGGCTACATGCATCTCCGTTTTGCTCTGCACAACCTGCCTATCGTGGTCATGGGAAGCATGTATTGGTTGCACGGTTGACGTCGACTTGTTTTTGATCGCACATTGAAAAAGCGCTGTTTGGTTACAAGTCGTGAACAAATGAAGATATTTCCTGCGAGTTTTCAGTCAGAAGATATTATTTGAAGGTATGTAATGTCAGTATTACTTTTCTGAACTTTAAATCATCTGTAAATCTGAACAACCCTAATGCAGGTATGTGCTATCAAGTAAACATGCGGCGCGTTAGTTGCACCATGCGTCGAAGTATATATATAGCTGCGTAGGGACCAAATATTACGAACGTGAATCATGATTGTTGCAGGTTTATTACCAATGAAATTTCAGCGATAAACTTGGTATTTTCCTTTCAACCTATCAATTACGTTTAAACACAAATCACGCAATTCCAAGCTTACTTTGTATTTCTCTATGCTTCCTAAAATTGAATGTAGCGAAAATCGCTGCTCCATGACGATTTTCCGCCCAATCAGAATATTCGCCAACAGGCTCTGGAATCCGCTTGCGTGATACATGCCCCGATCTGAATCCGAATAAAATACTCTATAATTTATGTTAATTCACGAAATCATTTTGGGCCCCTTCGAGCTCGCCCCCCCCAATTGGGGGGTTTGGCGTGCGGCAGTTTACGGTCCTGTTCCCCACTACCCAACACTTTTGTCATCACAGAGCAGTTATTTGCTGGTTTGACTACACAAGACACACCAGTACGCAAGACAATCAACTATAACTGCAACGTAAAACGTACTGTGAACGGATACCAGTAACGCTCAAAATTTCGCGAAATCGTTTTTTCACGTCAAACTAATCGTGCTGGATGCGTTTGTGACGCCATCATTGGCCTTCCAGAGTTCAAAATGAGGTTTTGTTAACAACGTGCAATATAATGTTCGATACATACATTCCAGAGCAGCTAACTGGTAACGGTAATTGCGTGTGTGTCTCCGTGAATATGAAGACTGTCCTGTGGTTAATTTTGAACAAATGGGTCTATTCCCCACCAGAGACCATTGAATTCCCCACCATTCGGGAATTCCCCACCGTTTGGGAACCACTGATCTAGAATCATCGTTCTAGAGCTGACATCGCCATACCTCTTCGTTAAAAACATTTGGCGATTCGGAACCTTTACCGACAAGTACGCTCCATCCTTCTTAAATAATTCGCATGTATACTTGGCGTGAGATCTGAGGTCACAGATACAGAAGCGTAACGATCATTGCATAAATATTATGAAAAATTGGAATCTGATAGTATGACAGAATTGAAATGAACGAAGACTTTTTAGACATATAACTTGTTAAATTCCGTGTATATTTTGACAACTTCCGATATGCACCTTTTGTTTGTAAATTCACATTGTCGTTACTCTATATTACATGGACAACGATAAAATCAATCTACCTCGAGGAACGGGAGTTTCTCCTTTAACGCTTCCATCCTACTGAGCTCGTCCTCGTCCACAAAAATCACCCTTGCTTGGGTGATGCCAAGCTCATGAAGTATTTCATCTTTAAAGTGGTAGATATATAAATCCCACAAAATCTACTCAATGTAGGTATTCGTGTGCATTACATTGTTGAAGGATAACTGGACAAGGAGCCAGAACTGCGCCGGATCCCATTATTCCAAGCATCAGATAGGCGACTTCAAGGCTATTTGATGCAAGCATTGATATATAATCCCCTTTTTTTATACCGACTCCTTGTAAGTAAGCCGCACATTTTCTAGAATTATCCAACAATTCCTTGTATGTCATCGTTCTTCCCCCACGAGATGCATCAATCTATTACCGAAAAGCAATTGACTAAACTTGATCATATTCATAACCGCAGCATCGGATTAACCGTGTTGCAAAAACGTGTAAAAGGAAACTATTTTTAAATTTCTTGGAGATATACAGTACTTTACCATGGTTTTCGGGGCATTCCCGACCAAATTGAATATGTATCAATATGTAGAAGCCACAGAGATTTTGACCACTTACTATTGCTATCTGAGATCCAATGCTTAGCAGTTTCTCCCAGAATAATTCATGTACAGATATATCAGGCATCTGTTGTATGTCTCCGCCGAAGAACGTCATAGCTTGATTGGCTGATGGCCTTCGTTACCACTGCAATATCAAAATTTTACCTGAAGCGTAGTTGCGTCTGACGAAAATGCAAAAGATTCTTGTATATGCGGCCGCTCGGCACGAATATCCACACAATAAAGCAGAGGCTACTAAGCATAACCTGAGGAAATTTTGTAATTTATTAAAGAAATTAGCCGTTAGGGTTTCAAAGCCGTCAACGGTAGTAGGGCGCACAAATTTGGTAGTTTTGTTATGTCAGAACTGTGAAGTATGAAACTAGTTTTCCCACGTTCGAGTATACGAGAATATCTTGATACTCGAAATAAAATCCCCTCGATCTCTTGGGTATATCAGCACAGGAAGAGGTGTATTTGACTCTATATTTTCACCCATCGCAACGGGCGTGGAAGAAAGATTTTGTACCACAGAGTGCCGTTTAGCCTGATTCGTATACCTAATTCGCACCTTACGCCATGGTGGAAATCGTGGAAATAATGCACAATTTTCGTTAATATTGCGAGAACCTACGTTTTCGAGTACCGTATTTACACGCTTCTTAATATTTTACGAATGAAAATTATGGTTGCGACAGTTTCTTGTGACTACCGAAGCCTTGAAACCTCGATACGAGGATGCATATAAGTTGAAGTTTACCAACGTTCATTGCAATATCGCCCTCTCTCTCCCAACCCTAATATCCCCCTCCTTTAACCCTAATCTTGGGATACCCTAACCACAAACCACCTCTAACCTTATGAACCCCCACGTCCAACCCTATTTGTGGGATACCCTAACTCCAACTTTGACCCTATCCCTAATATCTCCCTCCCCCAACTTTAATACCCCCTCCTCCAACCCTAATCTTGGGATACCCTAAACCATCTCTAACCCTAACATTCCTAATATACCCCTCCCCAACCCTAATATCTCCTCTCCTCCAACCCTAATCCTCGGATACCCTAACCCCAACTCTGACCCTAACCCACCTCTAACCCTAACATTCCCCAACCCTAATATTCCCCCTCCAACCCTAATTGTGGGATACCCTAATACCCACTTTGATCCTAACCCACCTGTAACCCTAATATCCCCCTCATCCAACCCTAATCTTGGGATACTCTAACCCCAACATTGACCCAACTCACCTCTAACCCCAACATTCCTAATATTCCCCTTCCCCAACCCTAATATCTCCCCTTCTGCAACCCTAATCGGGGGATACCCTAACCCCAACTTTGACCCTAACCCACTCTAACCCTAATATTCCCCCTTCTCCAGCCCTAATCTTGGGATACCCTAACCCCAACATTGACCCAAACCCACGTCTAACCCTAACATTCCCCAACCCTAATATCCCCCTCCAACCCTAATCCGGGGATACCCAAACACCCACTTTCACCCCAACCCACCGTTAACTCTAATATAACCCTTCCTCCAACCCTAATATCCCTCCACCCAAACCTAATATCTCCCACCCCAACCCTAATATCCCTCTACCCAACCCTGATATCCCTTCTTCCAACCCTAATATCTCCACCTCAACCCTAACACCCCTCTACCCTACCCTAATATTCCCCACCCCAACCATAATCCCAATGCTAAAAAATATATTTTGACGTTTAGAAATTTTGATGTGGTCATGAGAAACATTTATTGGTCATCATGGTTAACATGGTTCGATGTCTTCCTACTATCGAAGAAGTGCCAAATTTATTCACGGTAACGCTCGCCAAGTCCTGTTAAACGCCAGTAACTTGATTTTGGGTGTTCGGTGTCCTTTGCAAAAATACGACTCTGCTGTTTGCTCAATCCTCTATCATAGTACAAAGTGTCGCTTAATTGCATTGTCGGATTGAAATACCTGTCTCATCATAATTTCTACAGATATTACCGCACAATTAAGTTAAGACAGTAGCCAACACCCCGATCGGGTGGATTAGGATACAATAAGCATATCAAATCAAGATATATAGGTAGATACCGCACGCCTGCTATATTTTTACATCAGTCAGCGATGCTGTCTATCAATGATTAATTGTTATAGCGGGTCAAGATGACAGCAGAGAGTAACTAAATATTCACAAATACATGGATAAATATATCGAGCAAACTTTTCTAATGAAACAATTGACAAAAAGGGCAAGATGCATGCTCGTTTAGTGCGTAAGTTCTTTTCATGCTGCCAGCGCCACGCAGAGAGTGGACCGAAGTTTAAATGGAAAATAATTTCAACCAAAGATGGTATAATGACGTGCAAAATTGTAATAAATGAAAAAAATTTATAATATAGAACATATCAAGGTTCGTTTGCGAACGCAAATTTCCGGCTTTTCAAGGTTCACACACCGGAACAGGAGAAAATACATTTCTGTTGTGTAAAAGTACACCTTTTAGGCTTGACAAACTGCTTTTTTGACAAACAAAAATCTCGCATTAGGTCATGCTAATATTGATGGAATAACTGAGAACCCCGTGCGGGTTCTTGGTAGTCGATTATCTATTTATGCGCAGTACAAAAGTAGAAAAAGGTATCATTTATTCCCTACCAAGTGAAAAATTCAGGGGTAACTGGAGTAATTTTGGACTTTTTTTGGGGACATCAGTATCTTCAAAACTAGAGCCAATCTGCCAAAACTAATGTGATATATGTAACCTTGAAAACCCCAGAAACGACTCCTAAATGTTCTGGTAACATTTTATATCATTTTGTTGTCCAGTTTATTGATTTTTACGGGCCAAGCTCACTGCTGGGAGTCACTAAATATTAAAATGGGAAAGCTGAATATTTTGAATGAACATTTCTAAGAAATCAAATAAAATTATTGTAAAATTATTGATTAAGGCAGAGTGCATGCTCTATTAGTGCTGAATATATTTTCTCGCCGCCAGCACCACGCAGAGTGGTCAGAAGTTGAATGGATAATTTCAGCCAAAGATTTTCTAATGACGTCTAAAATTTCATTGCATAAAAGGTTCGCAGTGCAGAACCTACCAGAAAGGTGCGTTTGTGAATGCGAACCTCCAAATGTCAGAGGTTCACGCATACAAAACGCGAACGTGAACCACACGTTCACACCGTCGCTACTTTCTAATCCAGGGGTGGGCAAACTACGGCCCGCGGGCCGCATGCGGCCCTCCACACCGTTCTGTGCGGCCCGAGAGAGTCTAAAGAAACTTATTAAAAATATTGATAAAATGCGTACTAGAAATCGAATTGATGCAGAGACTTGATTAAACTTTTTCTCAGTATATTTCACCATGGTAATTCTAAGGCATTGATTCTCAAACTGGGGGCGCACCCCCTTGGGGGCGTGAAATCATATGAAGGGGGTGCGCGAAGCTGAGCTCAAGCGCGATTTACATCCCATTAACTTATCCGCAGTGGTAACCTTGCATGCCATAAAACTATCCGTCAGGTTTGCTAGCATCCTGGTTGCGTTTTGTGATATGACGATAAGGTGGGCACGAAATCTTTTACCATCATAAGGATGGGGGGGGGGGCGGGCGTGTCTTAAAAACCACTGCTCTAGGTAGATACTTTCTATAATATTGTTATGAATAATTTCTGGACCGACAGCCCGATCTCAAGGCTCACGCAGATTGAAAGGTTTCAACTGTTAAACATCACAGAAATCCTAAACGAGATTGACATAATTCGCATCACGAGTGTGATTTCAGATTGGCCACTCCGTTTTTAATTATTTCTGTGCGTGTCTTAGTTACATTCATTCTCTGTATGCGTAGAATTAGGGTATTTATATTTTATCTACACATAGTAGAAGCCTGTTTGAAGCTAACATGGTTATGATGCTGTCAGCATTGTGTGTCCTGGAACTGGAACCAAAACTGGAATTAGTAAATCTATGAACAGATCGCTGCTCACATATTTAAATTTCAATCCTGTTCTAAGAATCGGGACAACGGACTTTCATCACTATAGTTTTGACAAATTGGTGATTGAGGTCAACCAGCCTACGAAATATCGCCACTGTTTAAGACGCGTGTACGATATCATCAAAGCAGTGTTAAGACTGTTTTAAATAAGCATATTTGTTATCTCCATGACCTCACTATATAATCGAATACCAATGCTGCGTTTTGGTTTACAATCCCAATTTTATATAGTGCGGCCCGCGAATGGATTCCGATGTTGAATGCGGCCCGCGAGCTCAAAAGTTTGCCCACCCCTGTTGTAATCGCTTAATATCATCTTCTTCCTAATCGCTGCATATCATCTATTTCCTAATCGCTGCATATCATCTATTTCCTAATCGTTGCATATCATCTATTTCCTAATCGTTGCATGTCATCTATTTCCTAATCGCTGGATTGATCAATCCACAGATTAGCCGTGAATCCAAATTTATTCACTTGACTTTTTGGCCTTTTCATTCACCTTTCATGGACTCCTTGGATAGTCGTCTTCGGGCCGCCGAATGATTCACGGACCCTAATTTAACAATTCTGCTTCACACACTTGTTTGGTCACTTCATACAAACTTCTTTCTATTCTTGTTGACTTTTTTTTATCAAAATCTTTCATAAAGCTATTTGCAAAAAGCCTTGTTTTTGACATTTTCAAAATTTTATTTCTTGCAGTTTTGGCATTTGGGTCCCGAAATGCCAAAAATAACAATGTTTGCTAATAGGTCAATATCCGCCTTGACTGATTCCCGTCGTCGAACATCCATTATAATGGTCGAGATAATATGGATTTAAATAGTTTTGTCTTATCTCGTGTTTTATTCGCGATTTACACAATTTGGCGAATATTTTGATGATAGTTTGAGGAATTATCTAACGAATATTACCATCAGTGATGAAAAGATGCTGGCTCAATCCAATATAACCTGGCAAGAATAATACTTTCTTTACCGATCAGCTTCAAGCTTCGAATACCAGTGTTTGGTATAAACGTTTCACATTTTATATATGCTTACAGTGGTGTTTAATCACGACCATCCACCTCAATGTCTCCATTGCAACCTTTAAATCACGCGTGCTTTGCATGTAAACGATTTCCTGCAGGGAAGGAATGCAGTTTATTTGGTCCCTGCTTGCAAGATGGATATGCAAATGATCCGCAGGTTTATCGAATAAGTGTAACGATTCGTCTGCTCAAACTATGCCGGTTCGCTCAGCACCTAGAGGGGTAGTCGCGGATCCCAGTTTTACGATCAAGACCATGTTCGGACCCCGCCGGTGATTAAAATCATGAAACGAAAAACTTCCTCAACGTCACGTCATAGTAATGACCGCTGACGAACCATGTTCCTTATAATTGTGAATTTTCAGCTCACACATTATTATAAATGTGGTTATAGTTGTAATTTTCGTTATAGAAAAATATAGGCTATTATTGAATATGTGTTTGAGATAAAATGGATATAGCAGTGTTATAAACGTACTTCGCGAAGGATTCTTCTTCACCATGACGCTGTGCACTTTTTGTAGTCGAGTAGGCGAATGTACTCATGACCCAGTAAACTTAGAAGAGCCACGTTTTGACAAAAAACAATAAAAATAAAACTGTACACAGTTGATCTTAGAGTCCAGATACATAGCGAGCCGAGCTGTAAATCAGCAGTAAAGACCGCAAAACTGGCGCGTGGAAGTATTCAAAGACCGATTGATCGAAGCTCATCAAATATTGAAACGAAGACTGTATGGATTCCCTGCCATTGAGCACAAGACACGAGCTTGACCGATATCTGTTTCCGTAAAACTATTGGTACCGGTCATCTAACGTCGATATGTTCGGCCCATAATCACTCCTACAACTGTTCCAGTTGAGAGAATCTTCACTACTGTTGTACTAGATTTACTAACTTAATGCTAGTTTCTTTTCAAATTTATGCCATTAATTAGAAGTTTCAGCAGTGACTGCCTGTGACAAGGTTGGGGGTGAGGCAAAAGCCTAGAATTTCGCGATTTTTTGTCATGAATTATGGCAATTATTGTTTTGATCTGAAAAATGGACGATTTTGCACTAAAAAAAATTTTTGACATTAAAAAGCTAAATTTTGACAAAGTAGCATGAATTTTCAAAATAAACTTATAATTTATGTAAATTCAAGAAATAATTTTGGGCCTCCTTCAAACTCGCCATCTCCAATGATGGGTTTGGGTGCGGCAGTTACGGTCCTGTCTGGAGATGGTGCGAACCCCTGGAAGGTTCTGGCTCGTATGAATACGAACTTTAGTAACATGTATCGTCATGAACACAACTTGAATATGAACAATCTCTGATGCAGCGTCACGTCGCGACGCTAATTTTAAAGAGGATCTTTCTTTAAGCAATCTAAATATACAACTGCACTGTCAGCGAAAAGAGTGTGTATTTCCAGCCATGTCTCACCCCTGATATACGGATGCACATATGCACCCATGGCAGACGAAACCAGATATTACATATAACCAGAGGTGGTCAGTAACGAAGTTCTTCTACTTTTCGAAGTACTTGAAGTAGAATTCGCCTACTGGCACTACATATTAATTAAGTAGTTATTATTTTAGACTAATTCTACTTCTACTTGACAGTTTTCAGTTTTTTTAGGAAAATGTAGGAGTAAAATACCTACTTACTTACTTACTTGTGAGCTGCCCCTCCTTTCTACTAGAGTAGAAATTCCGGAGTTACTTCTACTTCTACTTGAGTAGCGACGGTGACTACTTTGACCACCTCGGTATATAACAGATATAACATATACCAATACCATCAGATTGTCATTGTGCCGTTCGAAAATATGATTGTGTCATGCACAATGACTTCTTCCAAAAGCTTCATAGTGAACGCTTGAGCCATAGTATATCCTCTGACTGCATTTAGGAGTGTACAAATGCACGAACACAACTCTGTGCACATCGTAAGATTGCTTGCTATTCGATTCCTGGACTCGCTTTTCGAAAACCAAGAATCCGGATTGATTGTTTGAGTTGTCACACTTTAACTCAGTGGTTCCCAACGTGGGCGATATCGCCCCCCAGGGGGCGAATTGGCGGTCTAGGGGGGCGAAAATAACGAAGGGGGCGATAGGGGGGCGATGGCACGTTAAAAAGGCTATATTGGAGTCAGAACCATAACTGCCGCACCCCAAACCCCCAATTGGGGGCCGAACTCGAAGGGGGCCCAAAATTATTTCGTGCGTTTACATAAATTATAGAGTATTTTTTAGAAATTCATGCAACTTTTTTGAAAAGTTTTCGCGCTGTGCGCGATTTAATATTGTCGTAAATGTTAATTTCTGGGTACCCTTCCCCCAACAAAAAATACGCATGATTTACGGAAATGGAGACTTCGGCGTCGGCCATTACTGCGCCACGACGCACCAATACATATGCAGTTATAGGCCTTGTAACATGCAACTCCGAGAAGTGTGCCAGAACGATCAGCAGCAAGAAGACCTTGGACGAAAAGAAATGCCCTTGTGCTGATCGAAAAACTTGATAAACATACATATATGTTTAATTTTCCTTAGGCGCCTCAATGGCTGGCGTCGAATGTTCCTATCCTGGCGATCTGAACCCGACAAGACAAATGTTACCCGACAAGACAAATTATATGCCACTTAAAAATACCCATTT
The DNA here is from genome assembly GCF_051294905.1 of Botryllus schlosseri. Classification (NCBI taxonomy): domain Eukaryota; kingdom Metazoa; phylum Chordata; class Ascidiacea; order Stolidobranchia; family Styelidae; genus Botryllus; species Botryllus schlosseri. The sequence goes on along the minus strand of NC_137245.1, from coordinate 15,033,009 downwards.
GAAACAATACGCGTCTTTTAGTTTGGTACGTTTTGGCGATATCCATATCTTTTGATATAGCAGATATAGGAGGTCACGAAATAGCATCATGTAACGAAGTCAATATAACAAAGGGTCCGCCCGAAGATGTTTAATCATCATTTAGGGGTCCTACCTTTTCCAACACACCACACGCAGCTCTGATTACATGAGCAGAGAGAGGATAAAAAATGACAGCAATATACATGCAATTCCCGACCATATTGACCGATTCAATGATGAATTATATAAATAATTTTACGCGTTTCGTGCGATTAGGTAAAGTACAATGACTCACCAAACAGCACATGAAATAGGGTATAGCTGATATGTAACGACTGATTGAGGGGGGCTGGGATCTGGTTTATCACTCTATCCGGGCCCAAGACCAACGATTTTTGAAAGGGGGGGGGGGGGGGGCAGACGAAGTGCTGTTACGGTCCTGAGGGAAGTCAAGTCGGAGAAATGACCTTTTTTAGTCAACTCACGAACATTTAGATGTAGAGGTGTAATTTCGAGGTCGAACCGAAAAGTTGACCATTTGTTATTAGTCAACTCGCCGGTGATCCCAGATTGTATGCCCATTTTTTGGTTCCCTATATTTGGGGGGCTATGATCGGTGTGGAGCTTCAAAAGAGGGTGATGAGACGAAAAAGGTTGGGAACCAGTGCTTTAACTCGTCTTTCCTAAATGAGTTGTATTAGAAACGACATTTTGCCTTCCTGTCCAATTCCCTGCCTAAAAATATCGATGAAAATCAATGATCCAAATTCGCTTGGTATCATGCGTTACATGAGTCCTACCTCTAGGCATGGTGTGAACGTTCGCGTTCGGTGTGTGAACCTCAGAAATTTGGAGGTTCACGTTCACAAACGAACCTTGGTACAGTGTAATTCTTGTAAATTTACAAGAAAAAATACGATATACTTCAAGACACGCTTACAGGCTTAACCTTGTAAACGCAGTACCAGCTTACAGGCTAAATCTTGTAATCTCAGTACAGGCTTAAGCTTGTAGCTCCATCTCTTTCCTTCTTCTCATTACACCTAATCTAGGGTTGCCATACGTCCGGAATTTCCCCGACATGTCCGGAATTTCACTGTTTAAACTTGCGTCCGGGAGGAATTTCTAAAATATGCCTAAATGTCCGGAATTTTGAAGGCTTGACGTAAGCTCATAATTGTTTCGTAAATCAACACAATAACATTATTTTCGGGTATATTTATGCTACGTGATATTATTCTTCGCGCCGCGCGCGATTTACTATAAAATTTCTTGATTTTAATATGGTGACTATACAACCCTCGCAAAAACTGCAATATAATATATATATTATAATATAAATAAAAGCAACCTTCATTACTGAAATAAGCCTAATTGTAATTGCAATTAGAGGAAAACGATATATTCCTAGAGATGGTTAAGGCCGTTTAATGCTTTATTCAAAGATAGTGGTTCCAAACGTGGGGGTGGGTTTGCCTTTATTCTGGGTTTCGCGAAGATGTTGAACGTAATCAGCTTCCAAAATAGCCCGCGAGTAAGTCTGGGCAAAGGTGCTGACTTCTTTCAGTAATCAGCTCGTCAAATCTTGATCTGGGCCACGTAACATTTTCAAATTGGAGATGGAGTCGCGACCATAAAAGGTTGGAAAACACTGGAAGTGGAGTGTTTATAACAGACCTGGGCAAAGTGCGGCACGCAAAGCCATTCTGTGCGACCCGCGAAAGGTTACTTGGAATCCAAAACATAAAACTTGCTTTTTGAATGACTTAACCTTAAACCATAGGCTGTATCAACTGAACAGGAAATTCGTTTACTTTGAAGCCTGTTCAATAATATGCCACGATTACGCTGCCTACGTCCCTGGCATGCGTAATCCGGATTCAAAATAAAGACAATGTAGCAACGTATGAGTAACAATTAAATTCACAAGAAATCTCTCTATCCATACCGGTTAGGGCAAACCTTTGTTGCCATTGTCACATTACGCATTATACGGTACGTGTTTCAAATTGTTACGTGAGACGTTTCCAAATCTCTAATTTGTAAAACAAGTCAATCAGTGCTCGCGATTACTATATGACTCATCATATCAATCACCCGTAAAGGATGAATGGGCATGTCAAAAAGATAAAGCCGAAAGCTGAAATATAAAGAGGGTTTAGAGAACACTAAACATTTGTATACTGGAGTTAGGGGTGAACCCGTCCTTTTAGTTTTTGCCGAGTATGTCGCCGAGATTAGGGATTTTAATTATGACAAAAACACGAAACACTCGGTAAAAGGAGGTCGAATTTCAGAAAAACTGCAAACTTCGCTTAACACCAAGGCTATTTGAACTGCACTCTGCTCGGAATGCAGCGACCAAGGCAAGCTTTGTACCATGCCATATACATTTCAGTGAAGCGGTTCTAGAACTGGGGGTATGGAAAGCATCTGAAGGGAGGCGCGTAGCCGCAGTTACACCCAGCTCTATTGCTCTTTGCATTGTCCGACTATGATACAACATAATTCTCTCATCAGCAACCATCACCTTCCATGCCGTCAAACTATCCGTTGGGATTGCAAGCATTCTGTTTTTTTAATATGTTGTGATATCATGATAGAGGGGGTTCGGCACGAAATTTTTCACTATCATAAAGGGGGCGTGCCTAAAAAAGTTTGAGAACTACTGTTCTAGTGCCTTAATAGAAGAACATGGATAGGGGTTTAAAGAGAGTTAAAATGTATCATGTTTACCATTGTTTTGAATCATGACTGCAAATAGATATTTTTAAATTTTATACTTAGATATTTTTTAATCGCCACATTCTCATTATCCAACATCAACACATTCACTGACCAGCATTTATTACCAATGTAATTTAGAAATAAAATTAAACTACGCTGGAGAATATAGCTAAAAAATGTCACTCGGCCTGCCAACGTATTTTCGACTTCTCATTTGGCCCGCGGAGGAAAATAATTGCCCACCCCTGGTTTATAAAGCTCCGTGGTGCGCACCGGCATAAGGCTGATAAAAATCTTATCGGTGTCACATGAACATGACGTAACGATGTACAATCACACTCCCTGTATTTTCGAAGTCATCCTCCTCCTCCATCAGCTCTACCTCTAACTCTGATCATGTGGGCGGAGAGAGGAATAAACTATATAATAATATATGATTTTAATAATATATTCATATTAGAAATATATTAAAACCCGAAGCTTTTCGAGCCAACACTCTTCAGGGGTAATCGTCGGCATAAAGAGAATTTTAAAAACTTGCATATAACCACATTGCATACAGTCAATTGTGACGTCATAGAGACAAAACAACATCAAGTGCAGATAAACCGCGAGCGCAGCTATAGTGGCCGATTTTTAGCTGAAGCAAACGTTCCTTCTGCAGGCATAAGCGTGGTTGATGGATCTTAATGAATGTCGATTCCAGCGCGGACAACTGGAAATGTGTGCGGCCTCCACCCAAAATTGAGAATCTGTCGTCACTATAGTTATTGGCGCAAGTAGCATGCTCAGCTAAATGCCTGCCAATGGCAGAGTTCATTGCCACGGCCTGATTGTGTTCCAACACCCTTAGGACAGTTTCAGTTTCAGCGGCCTGTTCCTGGGAATTTAATGTACGTAGTCTAATAACGCGCGGTACATGTTGTTTGACACGTTCCTGCAAGCGCCGAGTTGTTCTGCCTACGTACCGACAATCACAGTGGCACTTAAATTCGTAAACTATATTGCTTTGCTGAGAAGTGGGAAGAACATCTTTGCGCGTTGCAGGAAGTAGTTGTTTGGTGGTGAATACAAAATTCGTTTTGACGTTGTCGTAACAACGATCTACGGCGGAGACCAACTGTTTCTCAAAACGAGAAGAGATGGGACCCAACCACGGTAAATGTATGTATACATTATTCTCAGGGCGTTCGTTCGTGTTTTGGGAATTGCTGGCATTGAAATTGTTGAGTTTTCTGTCCATAGAGCGCTTGATGATATGTTCCGGGTAACCGTTATCAATTAAAATTTTTCGGATATATTCGAGTTCCGAGTTTAATTTTACATCCGAACAGATCATCAATGCTCTATGTACTAATGTTCCAATTAAATTCAGTTTACGGTGGTTTGGGCTGAACCAATTCCAACGCAGATATTGTACGGTATATGTTGGTTTCCGGTACACCGAAGTAACGATGTTAATACCCCGTTTCCATACAAGAACGTCCAAGAACGGTAACGAGCTGTCGCACTCTTCTTCAAATTGAATAGTATATTCATATTAAAATGAACCCGAATATTTTCGGCTGACACTCGTCAGGGGTAATCGTCAGCAACTAGTACAGAATTCGAAAGAACAGCGTATATCAACAATCGTAACACAAAATATGACGTCACCAGCACGAAATGTCGAATACGAGAGCGTTCAATGTACTATTTTTAGATGATACACGAACTCTTTTTGTTGACACAGCCTTGGCTGGTGTATTTTGATAAAAGTTGACTCCAAGGCGCACAAATGAAAGTGTGAGCGACCCTTTCTGAGTATGCGAAATCTGTCGTCTCGATAATTTTTCGCACAGGCGGGATTATCCAACAAGTGTTTGCCAATTGCAGAATTTATGGCCTTTGATTGGTCCGCATCAATCTTGAGCGGGTGAGTTAAGGGTGAGCTTTTCATCGAGCGTGTTCTAATGAATCTAGGGACATGCTGATTTATGCGTTCCTGCAAGCGCTTTGACGTTCTTCCCACGTAGCCACAATCACAGTGGCACTTAAATTCGTGGGCTACGTGGGAAGAACGTCAAAGCGCTTGCAGGAACGCATAAATCAGCATGTCCCTAGATTCATTAGAACACGCTCGATGAAAAGCTCACCCTTAACTCACCCGCTCAAGATTGATGCGGACCAATCAAAGGCCATAAATTCTGCAATTGGCAAACACTTGTTGGATAATCCCGCCTGTGCGAAAAATTATCGAGACGACAGATTTCGCATACTCGGAAAGGGTCGCTCACACTTTCATTTGTGCGCCTTGGAGTCGACTTTTATCAAAATACACCAGCCAAGGCTGTGTCAACAAAAAGAGTTCGTGTATCATCTAAAAATAGTACATTGAACGCTCTCGTATTCGACATGTCGTGCTGGTGACGTCATATTTTGTGTTACGATTGTTGATATATGCTGTTCTTTCGAATTCTGTACTAGTTGCTGACGATTACCCCTGACGAGTGTCAGCCGAAAATATTCGGGCTCATTTTAATATGAATATACTATTCAATTGTATATTGAAGTTCTGTACCTCAAAGAAGCTGTTCTTCTTCAAATGTGAATTTCAGTGAAGGATGTAGCGCATTCAAGTTAGCCAGAAAATCGTCAAACTCTGCCTCGTTATGACAGGTGACGAAGGTGTCGTCCACATATCGACGATACATAAAATGATTTTTGATTGTATCAGCTGCGAATAATTTGTTCTCATGGAATCCCACAAATATATTTGCTAAAATTGGGCCGAGAGGAGATCCCATGGCTAAGCCATCGGTTTGTCTGTACATAGTATCATTAAAACTAAATTCAACAGAGCAAGTGGCCATATTCAAAAGTTCAACCAAAACTTTACGCGAGAAAGGGGGTGGTGGAAAATCACTATCGTGTAGCGCGCAAGCACAGATATCAATTGTCTCTTTCAACGGTACGTTCGTGAAAAGACTAACGATATAACAATACCCGAGGAACATGTTCGAATGCGGCAGGTTGGCGGTTTTCACCTCGCGCGCAAACGTAAATGAATCGGTGGCACAGTGCGAGCCATACAATGAACGCACTGGTTCTAAAATATCAATCAGCCACTTCGCGAGCTTGTGCTGAGCCGATCCAATCATGGAAAGAATTGGCCGAACGGGCACGTTGGGTTTGTGCGTTTTCGGAAGTCCATACATTCGTACGATTACGATTCATACGATTCATACGATTACCTCTGAAGAGTGTTGGCTCGAAAAGCTTCGGGTTTTAATATATTTCTAATATGAATTTATTATTAAAATGTGTATTAAAGTTCTGTATCCCAAAAAGTCTCTTGACATAATTCATTCAAAGAATTTAACGACCAGATGCATATAATAATCAGATGCATGTAGCAAGCCCCCCAGAAGTTGCATCGATTACCCTATGGTTGACACAAAATCATTGTTTATTTGGGCGGGAAGGGACTGATAAAATGTGGTTTCGGTCCCGGTTACACAACACACAGCCACATACAATTCCTGAGACGGATCGCGGTCAACTCTGGTCTCTAAGCAAAGCTTTGCTGGTGAGACGTCATATTCACAGACAATGTGCTTATAACTAATTTTGGAATCCACTAGTGGGCGCTAGAGAGTTCCCGGAATTTGGGCCAGAGAAATAGGCTAACCCTATCTTGCACCATTACTGGCAGTACTTATAAGCAGAAAGAACCAATGGATTTGGCTGCCATGATTGTTCACAAATCAATAGCAAATGGCTTTAAACAGGCTATTTATTATACAGCGAATGTACATTATAGAATAGCAATTCAAGGCTGAAATATTTATTACACAGCACTGCAGCAGCAACGCAATTGTGGATGAAAATATGTTGTATGATTTGTCCAGCAGCAGATCCAGCATCCAGATACAAGTAAGAACTTTCAACAGCAGCATTTGTGGGCTGACAACACTGAAGTTGTGCGTATACTGCTGGTGACCCACCGTGCTGATTCATTCTGAAAATGTTATCTACATTTTTCATCATGCTTCTTGGTACAAGATGCAATGCCCTCGCAGTCTTGATTCAGTCGGGATATTGCGGTACGTTGAGCATAACAAACACCATGTCAACCTATTGCTGGTTTCATTTGACCGTTCATGATTCGCAATGAGCAGACAATGGGCTGTCTACAACGGTACGCCTAAAAAGTAGGCTACAAGCTGTGAAATGACAAGGGATAGGTTTGGTAGGTTCCAGCACAAGCTTAAACATAAGCGTTAAAGTTCACTTCCTGTTCAGTCATATCGATATATTTCCTGATAATCTTGGTGATTAGAGTGAAGAGCAAGGGGAAAGGTTCCACCAAGACACCAAAACAACAAGAGAGGGATAACAGGGTAAATAAGATGAACATATGATGGCAGACTATTGCTGGAACCTTTCGATTGCTTAGAAGTAGGGCTGGGCAAAATCGAATACCTGAGTTATTCGATTCTGAATCACGCATTCCGTTTCGAATCGAGCATTCGAGTATCACTCATTATGACGTCACATCCGAATATACCATGTCAAAGTTCAAATATGTACCTTTCATGCCACCACAAAGAACATAATGCCTGTTATCCGTCACATTATAGATACTTTGGTAATTTTTCGACCATACCGATTTCATTGGACTTGTTCACAATGTTGTGGGATTATCATGACTTCGGAAATGTGTTTATTTCCAGTAACGTTCGTAGCTTCGTACTATGTCTCGTATGCCGCGACACGGCCAATCAAGGTTTCAAGGCTTCCTCAGTGGAAAATATTATCATAACTATAATTCTATAATAACTATCTGTTGCGAAGAGCATATAATTTTAGTAGCCTACTCGTAAAAATCGTCATTCACTACTCGACTGGAATCAATAAAATTAATACTCGATTCAGATTCGAGTACTTACAACCGAACATCTCACAAGAAACAATTTTGTTACAAGATAAAATGTTAATATTATATTCCAACAGATTATTCTGAGTATGGTATAGGCGTTTGACATAAAAGTGATTGAATTGATGTAACGCTATTTGAGTATTTGGGTAGATATTGATATCTATGATTGAAGTGTGCAAAAATAACAAGTACATTTAATTTCTGAACGTTATAACACGACTGAGCCATTTTTCATGTAGTCGATACAGCAAAAATATGAGGTTTCAGTCAAAATAGCGCCATCGGTTATTTCCAAATCCCGAGCCAATTTGCAGAAACTAAAGTCAAATTTGGAATCAGTGCCCTTCAGAACTCCCAAAAATATGCGTTGACCAGTGATGAATATAATCATCCCTTATTGTGCTTTTTAGCATTTCATTTTTTAGCTCTCCAATAAAGTATTCAATTAACTATTTTGGCCAGAAAGCTCCTATTCATGTCTACTTTGTACAAATGAGTCACACTCTCAAAAGTGAAATACAGCACCAGATTTCGTTACGCAGTGTGCTGCAAGATATGATACCTAGATTGAAACTTCCAGCGTGGTGAAATTGTGTTAAGTGAGTCTTTGCAATCGAAAAGTATGCGCATGAATCGTAAAACCGACATTTTACATGAATTATAGTAACCACTGCATTTATGGAAATACAGCACTCACCGTCGCTTTTTCGCGGATGGCACGACGAAAAATTCTGATATTTGACGAATTTTGTCTAAAGTAAATTTGCCACGAGATCTCCTAGATATATAGAACTTAGTTCTACTAAAGATCTTTGTATCCCTATGAGAACTACTACACCATAGATACATACTGCTACGGTATTTGTCTTGGGCGTCCCCATAGCGTCCTAGAACCCATATCGCCCCCACGCCCTTCAGCTACTTTCGAAATTGAAATGGGCCCAAGGAGGGCGCTGGCGACAAGGATAAATTGCATGGTCAAATTGAAAATGTCCTCTGATGCCGCCTAAATAATCTCCTTTCTTGAAATTCCTGGTCATTTACAGCTTTTACGACAAGGGCAGTGAACAAGGTCAACTGAAAACCGGCTTAAATGACGCGAAAATAGGTGATGCGGACGTTTGAGCGGGTCATTTGAGAGTGAATATTTCAAAATCAGAAGTTTTCAGTTTCGGTATACACTAGCTATTTTGTTTTGTAAAAGTGTCCTCCTTACCGGATTCAAAAATATGATGACCCTACTATATGTTAGCGTTGTGACTGGAGCGAACGCAAGAGGGGACATGTCACGTCCTCTACCCGGATGAAATATGATTGGCAACTTCCCGTCTTTTTGTCGCTAAACGTTACTGTTTCTACATTCATTTCGTGGTATTTGCAGTGTGAATTCTAACAATTCCTAATATGTATGGAGAGTAGTGTTATGATTTGAGCCCACGACAACTATACAACATGTCGCGATTCATACCAGGATGTACACTTTACTGTACAGTACAACCGTAGAGCAATCAGAAAAAAAATCCGAGTAGTTCCTTGTGACAAATCGTTAAAATGACGAACGCTCTGGCGTTTACATTTACCGAGTGCTTTTCCATTAAACTTCTCGGCAAAATCATTTCCACCGGGGCGTGATATGATGCCCCATAGATATCTAATATATTTGACTAACTTGATCGTATGTAGTAGCTGGATATGGAGCCATTCTGCCTGTAAAATAGCATTCATTGTAAACATCCGGCAATCAAAGTCGTCAGTGACATAACAATGTTTAAGAGCCATCGTATATATATAAGGGTGTGATCACGACAATTTGAGAAAATGCGGTTGCGGAAAACCAACTTTCTTTTATATATTTTAGGGCGAGCTTGAAGTAAACCGTGTTTTGGAAAATTTGGATTTACATGTGTCATGAATTCCTAATGCTGACAATGTCCTTGATAGTCATTCCGAATTTAAGTTTTATGGGCGGCTTGTAGGATTGCCTTGATGTGATCAATCTGAATAATAAAACATTAGTAGAATATATTTGTAGCAGCCTTCAAACACAATTTACAGACGCCGACCCAAATCAGAGTTTCAGTGGTATCACGAGACCCAAGCCTCACACACCATTAAGAATGCATTTTAATATCATGCTTGTATGCTAGGTTTCTACGGGATTGTATGACATGGAGAACGCGCAGACGGCAGTTGTACGCAATGCAGCTCTATGAAACATGACTGACCCGCACAATTTCGAATTGGAGTGCATTATTTTCCTATGCAGTTTTCATTTGTACTGCATTTGCACTACTGTCTACAGTCTACTAAGATTGCAAGGATAGGACGGTATCAATATCAAGATCGAAGCGACGCTAATTTTTGGACAAGGTTTCATCGCCGCCGATCCTTTGGGCATCGTACTTTTCCCAACTATATGTAGGTCAAAACTTCATGTCTTTATGTGTACCGCCGTAAGGGGTTGGCCACGGACCACCTGTGTTTCATAGTCCAGCACAGGCTCATTTCACACATCTACAGTAAAGCATCCCGACGGTCTGCGACGATGTGTTTCAGAGAAACTATAATGTCGGAAAAATCTTCTGAATTCAAACCAGTTGTTGTAATACAAAGGTGCACATATTCCTGAACAAGCGATATTGTAGTAACGACTTTTTTTACGTGTCTCACTTATATACACAGCAATGACCTCGGATATGTACAAACTTTGCACAGGACACAGCGCGAAGAAATTTATTTGGTAAAAGATCACTCTGGTGCCGTTGCGACCCAAAATCATACCATTCGCGACCCATGTTTCGGTCGCGACCCATATTCTAAGAACTCCTGAAATAGAGTAAGTTCATTGAATGTACATCTGATGGTGGGATTTACTCGATTTCCGTGCAGTGCTGTGCTACATAACCAGATTTACTATGCCGCTGTATATACCATCATAGAATATTTATCATGGATATGAAATGTTAAAATCAAATCACTACAGTGTTGGGATCAAGTTGCTACTTTCGAGTCACGAGTCATCTCGAGTCATTGCAAATTTTGACTCGAGTCAAGTCAAGTCAATCGATTTTCAAAGGTGACCCGAGTCAAGTCAAGTCACTCGTTTTTTGGAGGTGACTCGATTCAAGTCGAGTCATGTCAAGTGAAGTCAAGTCACGAATCAAGTCACGATACGAGTGAAATTGAATTTTTGGAGTAGGCTATGGGTGATGATGCAAAGTCGGTACGTTTTGCTAACTGGGAGAAGGACAGATTAATTGGCCATTTATCTTGAACCAAATAACGATTATAAAGTTAAATGTACAATGTACATGCAAAAAGGTCCTGTATCGCTCACGCACACGTAGAACTGCTAATGAAATACGTGAGTAACTGTACAGTGTACGTAACAGCTACATGCTGCAGTCTGTTATTATCAGCTAATATAGAGGATCCAATACGAAACCTCGAGAAGTTGAACAAATTGATGTGGTACAAGTGCAATACACTACCCATCCGTGAGAATATAAGTTCATAAACTATATTCGTCCGATATAAATCATACAAGAGCAGGGGCGGGCAACTGCTCCAGTCGGCGGGCCAGATATAGGAAAATTAAGTACTTGGCGGGCCGGATTGCTAAGTCGATACATTATTCGCCCATTTCTCCATATAAACATGGAATAAATCGTATCACTTCAAAGCCATTTCTCGCCGAAAAGGACGAAGACAATGTGGGTTCGAGAACAGCATTGCCATGCAGGCGCCGTCATGTCTGCTTCTCTCTGATTAATTACCACACGGTACAATCATTATTTAAGATTTCAAGGCGGCCGATGAGCCCGGTACCCCAAATTTACCAAGATATCAATTCATAAGGGTTGAGTAGGTGGCGAGATAGCGTCCAGTGGTATAATCCACAGCTACAACGCCAATGGGTAGTGAGTTCGAGTCCGGCAGAGGTCGACTCAAGAATTCCTACCCAAGTGTTGAAGGTTTATCTGGGCTCTTCCTCGCCATCTCATCCGCATAAGCGGTGTCTTTCAAAAGCCTAGATGTGTGCCGCGCTTACGGAATCAAAAATAAGAAATATCGGCCTGGTGTAAATGACCAATGACCATTGTATAGTCGACAAACACCATGATTACCACAAACAACATTAGGGTTGAGTAAATCGTCAATGTCGATAATGTAAGTAATGTAACAATGTAAGATAATGTAAGCTTCGACAAACTTACGAGTAAGCTCCACCATCCACGCACGTTACCCTCATAGTATATAATAACATACAGTCACTAAAATTTGACGTAGCAAGCAAGTAGTGGGGAATCCCGGCAGACTGGGGCCGCGGGCCGCATTATCATGTAAGACGGGAAACTGTCCGCGGGCTGGACAAAATCCCGTCGCGGCCCGGATCCGGCCAGCGGACCGTATGTTGCCCGCCCCTGCACAAGAGTGTTGGCAAGGGTGAGCACTGCGCAATGTAAGCACTGACTCGTCTAAGAAACGAAGACGACAACGTAAGCTGTGATCGTTCTATTTGCGGTCAATTTATTTGTGATGTAACAATGGGGATTAGTGAAACGTACAATCAGTGAATGACTGTGACGGCGGCGGATCTCGAATAACCCCGACATACATAAGACAGAATGATTTAATTGTCACCGTTTACTTAATGACTTAACAATGACTCGTAAATTTTGTTCCGAGTCACTAGTCAATCCGCATTTCTGAAGCGCCGAGTCAAGTCAAGTCAAGTCATTTTTGTAAAGTGACTCAAGTCAAGTCAAATCATACGAAAAAGTCATGACTCGAGTCATCCCAACACTGAATCGCTATATTTCTAGCTCATTAATGATCAGATTTTCCCGAAACCTTAGCTACTTCTATTTAACGATTTGTTTAATTTGACCGTGCTTTTGAACTAACAATTTTATGACACTGTTGCAATGTCTGATATTTTATAAAACAGGCCAATACGTCATTTGGTATATTATTTCCTGCATATTATAAAATCGCTGCATTTGCGTTTCAACACTGTTTGCGACAATATTGCTGTCAAATTGTGTTAAGATGATCTTGTTTCATAATATAGCATTCATATTTCACTGAAAATATATGATATATATCTCTATCTGTCACCGCATTATATCCAGTACCCATACGCATGCCGGATAGTCAAAAGGAATATCCCTCATGTACAATCGAACTGGAATATGTTATAAGATTGCGCACGTCAGGAACAGTATGGATGCTTTGGAACATGTTGTGTGATAGGATTGATTACTCATCTCCAATGGCAAGCACCAGATTTTTTTGTTTTTCGATCGACGTCGACGCGGTACAAATCAGAGAGTGACATATCGGTATTTAACAATCTACGCCTGACGGGACTGAGTGAGTGAGTATGTTTCAAACGATAGCTACAGGCAAGAGGATGCAGCGCTGATTGATGGCCAATTCAGTGGTTTGTTAGATTTGTGAAAATCTACACGCTAGGCGGATTCAACGTTTAATCATACATAAGCAACTAAAACGATGAAAGCAAACGAGAATATTCATTCATTGTATTTCAGAGTATGAGGTCTGACGAACCTAGTACTGCTTCTCCTAGCCAAATAGTTGTTCATCTTACTGTATGTACTATAGTGGCTTACGTGTTCCTAACGCAATGGTGGTATTGCTGGCACTATCGGCATAAAAGATCTGTACCGAATGATTCACGAGAGCTCCTCGAAAGCATTTTGATCGCCGCTACTTCAACAATAATATTTCTATTCGTTGTTCTGGCGATTCGCGGCAATTGGCAGAAACTCCCTGGTTACATGACTTACGTGGCAATTACCACATATGGCATTTCATGGATATTGACTACCTGCGCACTGTGGCTCCGACAACGATGGATCTACACTAATCACGCACTCACGCATTTGACAAATAAAGTCTCAAGGACTGTCAGTAAATATTTTCTTGTCTTCATAGTGACTGCTGGTGTTTGCCTGGCTCTGTGCATTTGCGTACTTGATTATGTTGGAGTTTGTACTAATAATTGCCGTCACGATTTGAGCATCGCAACGATAATAGTTGCACCATTCTGTTGTCAAATCCCTCTGCTGTCTCTGATTATTTTCCCGTTGTGGAAACATCATCGGACAAATAGCGTCGCCGATGCGAAATGTCTCGCGCTGATGAAACGCCTGTTAATTTTCACCGCAATATGTTTAACGAGCGACGTCATCAGTGCAGTATTTTACAGTCACAGATGGCCTCATCCAACGACAAAATATTTGCCACCGCAGATCAATTGTTTCGTTAATGTTATGTCAGTGATATTGATGTCGGCAAACTGGAAAAGTCGACTGATTCCCTGCCACAACTCACAGATTTTCACGAAATATAGTAAAGATGAAGTGGCCGTTACCACCACTCACACGGACTCCGCTAATATCTAACCAATTACTCATAACGAATGATTTTCGTAATGCAACATATGTATACAGTACATTATGTATACAGTATATTGTAGCGTTTGTTAGTAATGGTTTTGACTTATATTCGGTCTTAATTAAAAAGTACCGGGCTAAGCTAATCTCTAAACCCATTTGGTGAGCCGCTCATCGTTCAAAATTTTAACTTATTCGCGGACAGCACAAATTTTGAATCTATTATCATTGTGGCAACAATATATATGTATATATAAACAATATCTTCGATTGAGCGCTCAACAGTATTTGCCGAGCGCTTTTTCATTCACTTTTGTCGCTTGTCTTTTTATGCAACATTCTGTTACTTATTATTCAGTGTCGATGCCTCTATTTTGAATGCCTAAGAGTCTAGACCAGTGGGTCGTAACTTTTACTAACCTGAGGAAAACTTACTGTTATCTGCAAGTCTTCGGGAATCACAAATGTTCGCTATGATTCATTAAAATCAAATATATATCAATTACACATCTTACTACATATCTAATGCATTGCTGTGGATTATGGTGCACAAAATGAACTGTGTATCAACAGAGTGTGTGATGATTTAGTTCTTTTGGGCCATTAGATGGCGTTTTGTGATGATTGCCTTCTGATACCTTTACATAGTGACTATATTCGTTTCATTCTGTACTGGTTTGATGTATGGCATCAATTCTGTTTGCATTACCTGCTTTAACACTGTTTCATTGTCTTTTAGTCAGATACAGTAGCTTAGTGTTATGTTAATAAAAGCCTGTGAACCGATCGCATTGAGTTCTATCAAAGGGTACCACCAGAGTCTTTTTAAAGGCTATGGTACAACGGAGTGTTAAAAGAATAAAGCCTTTAAAATAAGACTTTCACCCAAAACGAAAATATAATGAATATTTTATTGCAAATCGGCGTGACTTCAGATGTTCCTGTTCAGACACCCGTCCTGAAATGCGAGGCTTCGCATTGGTTAAATTCATCGTATCATTCAGTCGCAACGCAACAGCGTGATACGAATTGCTCAATTGCAAATTAGTTCATAAATGTTGGAGATAGGAATTGGCAGTTCAGAAGGACGTGGTTTCGATTTGAAACGCCAACTTCGCCTGCGTACGCCACTGCACACGACCTACCACAACACCAGTCAGAATTCGACTACGGTTCGCGCCTAATTGCCTGAAACCAATCACAGCCAAGGGCGTGTCATCTCAAATCATGTGTATGAGTTGTGTGTGTGTGTGCATGTGCATGCATGTGTCATTACGTCCAGGGTATCCCTGAAACTACCTCATTGAACCCCTGGGTATCCTGGCACAACGGTTAGGGACTACTAGTCTAGGCCGAGATGGGTGCCTGATTAAAAGACTTCTCTAAGTCGTTTTGGCACCGGCTTATCTTGTCATTATATTGAAATCTTGTGGTGCTTTTGAATTCACATAAATATCAATAAACGGTGAACTGACGGGCTTCCCTGCTTGTCGTTTAGGGACGTGACTGAATCCCACATCAGAGGCAACATGTCATGTTATGTGCAAGTATGAAATGCGGTTGGCAGCTTGCTTTCCTTTTTGAGTTAAAACGAGGGTTTGGCACGATGATTCGAGTACTTGAATGTGAATGATGTACTAACGAAACAGGTATAGCGCAAAAAGCAACACACCAGTGTTGGGATGACACGAGTCGCCTTTTTCGTATGACTTGACTTGACTTGACTCGGCGAAACAGAAATGTGGTCTCGTTACTAGGAGCAAAATTCAAGGGACAATTTCAATTCATCAAGTTATCTGTGTCAATAAAAATCACTGTATCTTGCATGTGTTCGGATTGGCCGCGAAACGATGGTGTAAGCCGTGACTTGACTTCACTTAACTCGAGTCATCTTCGAAGAAAATCGATTGACTTGACTTGACTCGACTCGAGTAAAAATGTGTAATGAATCGAAATGACTTGTGACGGTAGTGACTTGATCCCAACACCGCTATACGCACGTTACTGTAAACGATATATCTGCAAGGTCGTCATCAACAGCGGGCGATGAGATAGGTATAGTTGGAAAGAGACAAATTGATTTTAATGTGATGTAGAACTGACATTATATTCTTTCTCGTCGCATGGTATGGTACTGGTACATATATTATTTCAACTTTTCAGATCATTCATACTACGGT
The DNA here is from genome assembly GCF_051294905.1 of Botryllus schlosseri. Lineage (NCBI taxonomy): Eukaryota > Metazoa > Chordata > Ascidiacea > Stolidobranchia > Styelidae > Botryllus > Botryllus schlosseri. The sequence continues at coordinate 15,016,738 of NC_137245.1, read as the reverse complement.
GACATCATAATGACTGATTCTCGAACACTCGATTAGATACGAAGCTTATGACTCGATTCAGAATCGAATCTCTCTCGTATTCGATTTTGCCCAGCCCTATAGTTAAAACAACATAATAGCAAAGGGCATGCTTTTGACCCTTTGGCATACATTTATGTAGTGGAACAACAGTGGAGTACCGTTATTTATTTTTCACCTTTTCGTTATATCACACCTTGTCGATGTCAACCAAACTCGTTGAAATTGATCGCGTGACACAGCTCGATATGGCACACTTCTGACTGTCAACTAGCGCTCATCGTAAACATACAAATCGTCAAAGTCGCCTCAAATGAAAACAATCCTACAAGCTCCTATGTAGGTTGGTAATTCGACTCATTCCATGTAGCCTACTGGTAACAGATGCGTTTAGTGCTACTGTAATCAACAAATGTAGATTGACAAAGCAATGAACTTAAATCAGATCTGTATGGCATGGCGATAGAAGGAAGGAAAAGGCTTTGCAAAATCTGTGCATTAATAGGCACTTGAAAACAAGCCGGATCAAGAATCTACGGGCCCTAAAACACCTGCAGCAGGCCACCCACCTTGACCTCATTATATATACATCCGCGATGCGATTTGAGCGGCGGACAGACAGTTTCGCTTTTACATGGTAATGTGGTCTGCGGCACAGTCTGCCGCAATCCCCCACTACCCGATGCTTACTACGTCAAATGATAGTGATTGTAGGTTATTCTTTATGCCCATGTTTTATTTGTGTTCGCAGTTTCTTAGTTGTTAGTTCGTGGCTGATCTCTTTAGACACATGAACGAATTGAACGGTTGACTTCATGGGAAGGGCACTTTTTCTCCTGAAATTTTCTCAAAATTGAAGGTATTTAGGGTGAAGCTAGAGCTGTTCAGGTCTATACATACATTTGCGAGCAAATAATTTCGACCATGAACACAAACAAGACAAAGCTGCGTTCTAATCTCACTGATGTTCACACGCAGTCGTGCAATTTTTACTGAGGGTTTCTACGTCCGCCATGCGGTCTGAGTGCAAAGAACTTGTTGACATCTTCGATCAATCATAGATGTCTCATTGATTTCAACAGCTATCGAAGTGCATTATGTTAATCAATTGATTAATTAAATCCTGTTTCTCGTATCTATGCTTTAAGCTTACGGTATATGTTCGATGCAATTTATTCCTTGTATAGATGTAACGTTGGAATGTCTATAATGTTGGAATTGTACTCTTCATTTCTGGTGGGAACTGTCTGTCCTTAGGAAGTAGTTTGGCCTGAAAAAACTTTTTGGACTTACAAACTGACAAATTTTACATGAAAAAACTTCATTTTAACGAAATCTGGACTTGTGAAGAATTCCACTAGTTAAATCACGCATTATGGTAGAAATAATTGAAATTTGTTGTAGTATAACGACATATATTTTACTACATTCTCGGGTAGAAAGTGTCTGTCCTTAGCTTGCCACGAATGGGGAAAGAAAGTTAAACAGCACCAGTTATTGGTTGGCAACACTGAAGTTGTGCGTAAACTGAAATTATGACAATGCTGTCTACATCCCAGTTTTTCCTCATACACTTCTTGATATAAGAATCAATGCCCACGCAGTCTTGTTACAGTTAGGATATTGCGTTACGTTGAGCATAAAACTATGTCAACCTATTTTATGATTCACAATGAGCCGACAATGAGCCGTATAAAACGGTAGGCCGACAAAGTAGGTTGCAAGATGTAAAATGTCAAATGATAAGTTGACCGACAGTGTAAACATCTACGATACAAACGAAATGCCGATTGCAAAAATTGTTCGACTTTTTAAACAATTTTGATAATTGTGTGACCTAACGCTACAATTCTGACAAAATTTTGACTTAATTTTACATGTCAAGAAATTAGCGCCCTACAGTGATGACCTAATGATAGCAATTGCGAACCTATGTCTGAAGTACGCACGGAGTTATCAGAATTAACGGGAGTTGTTTGAGTACAATTTTTACATTAGTTCCGACTCCAAGCATTTCGACCGTATAAAGTGGTTGTCCGGGTTATCCGGTGTCCGTATTAAATGGATTCGACTGTGCAGTATGTTCATTGTTCACTGTGTTGGGAATAGGTGTGCGTTGCTTGAAGTAGCAACAAACACAGCTGTTTTCAGTACACAGACAGAGCAGTTTAACGCATTTTTTATGTGAGGTGGCGTTGACGACTTTGATAGCCGGGTGTATACGATAAATGCTTTCTGGCAGACGGAAACGCTCCATATCGAGAACGTAATTCCCGCGTTCAAGTGCCTCAAATTTCATTGATATCGATGGGATATCACATCAGGCCACGGTGACAATCTACAAACCCAGAATAGTTTAATCTGCAACCAATCGATAAATGTAGACTAAAAGTCAAAACGCATGCGACAACACATCATGTCATTGCTGACACCTATTGCGACAAATTAAGAAAATACTTCAGGAATTATTTTGCAAGTGATTGTCAATGTTTGCTCATGTCCCGAGAGGCTGAGACTGATAGCTTCTAATCCAAAAATATTTGCAAACGGATGGTCCTTTCTATTCCAAATCTTTTTTCTTATCCAAAAATCGCGACAGATGATGTCTAAACAGTAATATATTCGTATCAATATGGTTACTCATTGACATAATGGATTACAAGCAACTATTACGAGTTTTTACAAAACTATAGAAGTATTTTTTCTCAAACAACCATGCTGCTGATGTGAACCCTGAATCCTTTTTCAAATATGAAATTGAACTGCTCCATATGATCTGGCAGCTTAGAAAATCGCAAATGTGGTTAGCAATCATGTTGCAAACTTAAAGGACCCCCTGGAAATGTATTTCATATAGCTCCGCAGTTCAAAACCACTGATATAACCGGAGTACACCGGATTTCAAATTGAAATACTGCCAACCTCTACCAAAAGAACGATTGCCTGCGCTGTAAATCAGATCAGCACTGATTGCTCGTCTCCAGTATACCAAGCGCCGGATTTTTCTCGTTTTTCGATGAACGTCAAGGCGGTATAAATTAGAGAGAAACATATCGGCGTTTTCAAATCTACTCCAATTCCTATTGGGCGTGTTTCAAACGGTAACTAGCTACCGTCAAGTCGATGAGGCATTGGTTGACGGACAATTTGGTTAGGCCTATATATTATATATACAGGCAAGTACGTTGCAGGATTTGTCTCATGTTGTAGCAGTGATCGGGAGCCTATGGCTCGCGAGTCATATATGGTACTTTGGGGTATAAGATATGGCTCTTTGCCAAATATTCAATTTTGCACTGAATTGATCAATATTGCGGAAACTTGTTCGTAAATTTTTCTCTCGGCCAGAATAATTTTTATCGTGGCAGTATAAACGTGTCTTTGAGAGGTAAAGACAATGCCGTCTTCAGGTTCAGGGGCTCGGACCTCCTCTTTTCAAAATCCTCAAATATAAGTTACTGTCGCGCCGGCGACCAATATCACTCGCGAATTCGATGTACCCGACTCGAAATCTTGGATTGCATGATACGTTTATTCATCAAAGAGAATGGCAGGCATGGCGACGCCCATATGACACGCAGTTTTCAAATCCTGATCTTCGGCGCGAAATGAACTGCCGTGGACTTTAAATTCACAATTACACACTCGAATTACAAACAAAGTCATAACTATCCATGTTCTTGGTTGGTAAGTAGGTCTCTGTAGTACCGGTGATAAAATGAGAGTGAGTTTAGTGAGTTTGAATGAGTGCTACCATGACGTCACGAATTTTCCATTGTGATGTAACAGTTTATTCACCTGTATGGCTGTTTGGGAGGTAAAATGGAAAAATTGTGCCAATTTGTCTCTTCAGACTAAAAAGGTTCCCGGCCCCTGCTGAAGGCCAAGGTGGGCAGGCGTCTTGTTAAAAGACTATATACTCCAAGGGGTTTCGGCACCCTTCTATCTTTTCGTTATATCGCTATCTTGTGGTGTATTGATTTGATAAAAATTCGAATAAATGACGATGACACCATAGGTCAATGGTGGCTAACCTTTTCGGTCAAAGGGCCACATGTCACTTATGAATCATTGCGGGGGCCACTTGAATTTTGATGACTATATTTTAGTCGCCCGAAAGGAGCAAACCGGATTAGGTAACGGTGAAAAGAAGACTTATTCTATTACGCATCAAAATCGATAATAATGATGACATGAAAACTCTGTGTGCAACTGTTCATGTATGTCCTAGACGCGCGAAGCGCTAAATTTTAGGTAATGAATGAATTCGGTCAAAAAATAACGTTACTTGCATGTGTTGCGTGTCGTCTCTCTATACCGCTTGGCTAATTTGGCTGTGACCGAATTAATCGGCGCTTGGACAGATCAATATCGAAGATTTTGGCAAATATGCGTCTATCATTTTGTACAAAGCTTTCATCGCCGACGACAAGATCTCTCATAATTGCGAATATAGTTAGACTTAATTCTGTAAATTGGGCGTATCTTTAAATTTTGATTTTCAGGAGGGGGTCACCAATACTAAAAGAAAGAAATCAAATGAATATATCTCAAAATATTCTACTCTATGCTCATTTACGAAGATCTATGAAAAATGTGGCTGGGCCCTGGCTACGCCAATGCGTCGGAACCGATATTTTAGCCATCAATGTTCCACACTTTCCGGTCAGGTTATTCAAATTTTCGGTTGGCCTTGCAAGTTCGAAATAACTTTCCTGTGTAACTTATTTTTTGTGGTATTATAACTAATTTCGGGAATTACCTTGCGGGCCACTCAAAACCTTCTCGCGGATCACGGATTGGGTGCCCCTGCTTTAAAATATAGATCGGCTCTCGCTACTCAACTAGAGTCATTACAATCAATAATCGATTCGGATTCGATAACTCAAATCATTGCGCCAGCCCGGATCGTACTCACCGATAACAGGTTATATATATAACAATAGCCGCAATGTTTCAAAGTTCGAACATATTTACAATGAAACGAGCAAACTCTAAATTATTTAAATTGACAACGTGTAATGTACCCTGCACAGTCTACTGTACATGAGCAGGTTGATTTGAAAACAATTCATAATCCAAACTGAGTCGTTTAAAATCGCTATTACTAACATTGCGATATCACGCAGCGCCGGGTGTGAATATTACATAAGCCGACACCTACATGCATGCATATTTTTATGCAATCATCTTTATGAAATAACGCTTCGTATAATATTCCGTATGAATCCTTGTGATGTTTTCACGCGTCTTTATCAGCTACGTTTGTTTACTCTTCGTCACGTCTGAGACTTATTATTCAGCAGTTACAGAATCGAAGGGTCGAATGCCCATTTATGTAAACTACTTAAAATCGATGCATAGCTACTATATAGCATCGTCATTTCATTATTCGCTGTATCATTCTCTAGTCTAGTGAATGCAATCAAGCAATCTACCCCGAAATCTATCACAATATATGGTTAGCAGACAGACGCTCACGATGAAAGATAAGATGCTAAGTCAATTTGAGCTGAATCTCACATGTTTGCGTAAAGCTTACGGAATGCCTACCAGCAGCGTTAACCTGGAGTGTGTTTTAGTTTGTCGTCATTGATCGCATAAATTCCTACCTACCTCGGCAAGGACTATATCAGTGGTTCCCAACCTTTTTCGACTCATCGCCCCCTTTTCAAGCTCAACACCGATCATCGCCCCCCAGATTTTGTGAACCGGAAAGTCGGTATACAATCTGTAGTCATCGGCGGGTTGACTATGAAAAAAAGTTTACTTTTCGGATCGTTGTCGAATTTTACACTTTCGCAACCAAATTTCCGTGGGTTGACCAAAAAAAAGGTCATTTCTCCGAATTGACTCCAATATAGCCGTTTTAAAGCGTCATCGCCCCCCTATCACCCCTTCGCTATTTTCGTCCCATGTCGCCCCCTTTGTCCATTTTCGCCCCCTTTGTCATTTTCGCCCCCCTAAGCCGCCAAATCGCCCCCTGGGGGGCGATATCACCCACGTTGGGAACCACTGGACTATAATGTCATTGTAATTTCTTTCGATCCGACCGATTATCTGCCTGGATCCAATCTACCAATAGATTGCCGTGAACTAATATTTCTCTTCATTAGACAGTAATCAATAGCAATGCATTCTGTCATGGATGTTTAATAGGATCACAACGTATTGTCGCATCTTTACGTTACAAACAATACCATTTTAAACATGCAGGACGTAGGCGTACCGTCGTAAAGTCATATCGATCGGTATTGCTTATATAGTTTAATTTGCACTAGGGGTGGCCCACCTTTTCGGCCGAAGGGCCACATGCAATTGACGAACCATTGCGCGCGCCACTACCCGCGAAAGGCGAGAACATTTTCCAAAGATAATAGATCAATAATATTGTTACTCGAGTAGATCTGCTGTACATCGGTGGGCACAATCGGAGGGGGCTATTCGACGCCTGGACATATCGAAACTTCAGCCAACATGCGTCAATCATTTTGTGCCTAGGTTTCATCGTCGACGGTCTTTCGGCGAGCTCAAACGCAAGGTCGCATGCTGGACGACACTTTCTCACGTAATTGCAATTATAGTTAGACTCAATCTGGTACATCAGGCGTGTTTTTTTTTCATTTTCAGGAGGGTGTAACAATATTAAAATCAAGAAATCGAGTAAGAACATATTGTGCGAAGCGCGAAGAAAATTTATACTTTAGATAAATGTACCGCAAAGAATTCAACTATATTGTAATGTAACAAGATCTCCAAAAAATGTGACCGTCCCATGCCACTGTCAATGCGGCGAAACTTATATTTTAGTCATCAACATCCCAAGTATTGCGGTCAGACTGATGAAATTTTTGGTTGGCCTTGCAAGTTCGCAATCCGTACAATCCATTCTTGATCATTTACTAATTTTGAAAATTGCCTGGGCCTCGGGTTATCCGGCCCTGCGAATATAGGCAGACTAATTTTATGGTCATACATAAGCAATTATATTCAATTGCAGGATTCAGAAATATCTCATTGTTGCATTTGAGAGTATGGGGTTTGACGAAATTAGTATCGCTCCTACTTTCCAAATAGTTGTTTATGTGTCAGTGTGTACAATTGCGGCTTACGTCTTCCTAACGCAAGGCCTGTATTGCTGGCGAAACTGGCGTTATGGATCTGCATCGAATGAATCCAGAGAACTGCGTGAGAGCATGTTGATCGCAGCTACATCGATGATAATATTTCTGAACGATATTATGTCGATTCGCGGTATTTGGGCACCAACCACCCAGTTACATGACATACGTGGTGAGTACCACGTACGGATTTTCATGCATATCCACTTATTTCGCGTTGTGGCTACGGCAACGATGGATCTACACAAATCACGCACTCGCGCATTTGACAAATAAAGCATCAAGAGCTGTCAGCAAATATTTTGTTGTCTTTATGGTGACTTTCGGTATTTGCCTGTCTCTTTGCATTTGCGTACTTGATTATGTTGGAGCGGGGCCTACGATATTCAGGGCCTTATCTGGTACATTACGCTTGCAAGAGCTAACAGGCCGATGCTCACAAAACAGAAATTCGCGATTATGCGCGATTTCGCTTCTCGCTACCAGACGCCTCGCCTCAGATAAGCTGTATGTATTCGTACAACAGGTCAAATTAGTACATTACCGTCAGAAAGTGACAACAGACGCAGTTATCCACCGATTGCAGAAGTAGGCTAAGTAGTGAGAAAACACCGACATACTCATGTAAACCATTTTATTGCATGGTAAAATCAAGTCAAGCACGTGAAGAAGAATTGGTACACATGTCATATTAGAAACTCCTTGCAATAACCAACTTGTATCAAAAACAAACTTGCAGCATACAAGCTACGACCACAAGTACCGGTAATGAGAACGAAATGCATCACCGAAGTATGCCAGCTGCGTCTTGCTCAACTGTCGTTGTTTTAAAGTCCGTTTTTAAAGCATTTTTCTGACAGAGGCATTAACTAGCTTCTGCTTGTTATTGAAATATATATATTCGCAATGATTTTGTCGCCAATTTCAAAGCTTGATCTCGATGATCATAACATGCAAAGTGCAAAGCCCCCAAGCCCCCCACCAAAAATAAATAAAATAAAAATTAAAAACGAAACGACGCAAAACTTATTCACTGCGACTTAGGGTGAGGGCAGATGATTTTATCAGAACAGTCTAGGATCAAAAATCGGTATGAAACAAACTCGGCAAGTGGTTCTGAGGGAGTAAGCAGTCCCCCACGATCTCGAGTAAGTCGAAATAGCGTGAACTTGCTTTCCAAGTTACCCAGTCAACTACAGACACCTTCTCACTGTAAGGAGATAGAAATGATTCGGTAATTTCAATAGCCACTTCTTCAATGACTTTTTTGAAATGGTAAAAATTAGTTGAGCTTGATGTCATATTTTAGGATGGAACAGAGCAGAATTATCTTTTCAGAATCGGTAACTTCTGTTGAACTAACCAGAAACCTCCCCCCACACATTTGCCTATAGCATGAGAATCGTCAACCAAGCATTAATCAGGTTCAAGAATGAAGCCATATTTCTTCCGTGAGAGGCAAGTAACTTTTGCAAGCTTCAATAGTCGACTCATAGAATGGAGCAAGAGCTAAGTTGACATTCTGCTTGGATGTAGTAACGAGGCATATCACTTTTGGCGCTTTCCACAAATTTGAATCATTATCATGACATTCCCTGATTTTGTGAAGATTGCTCCATGCAATAAATCCGCTGGGTGATGATACACCTGAACAATCAACGGCGAATGAGAATGGAGGAAAGACAAATTTCCTGGCTCGAAAAGTTCTTCCAGTAAATCGTGCTCGGATTGTCTCGCTCGGATTTGTCTCATACATTTTTGAGATATTTTGGGAAGTTGAATAATGTGCCACGTCACATGCACCTAGTCATCATTGAATTCCATACCGTGGAAAACTACACATTGATTACCCTCTTTTGTACATGGCATAGCTTTCTGTAGTGTGGGACTCGGTCAAATCTTATAAACTGCTCATTTTATCAGACAGCTCAAAATCTTTTAACTGATCATTCTGAAATATCCTTCTCTTCGGTGGTTTTCTGCAAGGGGTCATAGTCGGAATCAATGAAGGCCGTTGCAGGTCATGATCCGATCGGATGGTATGAACTGGTTTTCTATCCAAGAGCAGTTATTTTTTCGAAAGCCACAGTCTTTAATGTACTTTGCTTCGAAGTGCAACGCACAAATCACATAATTCTTTGTTGGCTTCCAATCACGTCCATTCACGAAAGATATCCATTTTTTGTAACTCCAAATCCTCAAATGGAAATTGAAACGTTTTGTTTAGTTATCAAATATCCAGCCATGCAACCATAAGCACAGCATTTATTGACCATTATCAATTATTTTACCTTACCCTAAACCTGAGTCATCAAGTATATACAACCAGTCAAAATTAACTGGAAGAAAGGCCACATGAAGCTCACCACCAATTCTTCACCATATACATAATACGCACCATAAAGAATTATTAAACCACTGCATAGCGGTATCCTACGTCACGCTGTAAGCCGGTCAAAACAACAGCTAAACGTTTTCCACTATATACGGAATATCGTCCCTGGAGCATTTATCTAGCTCAAAGCTCAAAAACATCAACTCAAACTTGAGGGGTCAGCTACAGAGTATTTAAATCGCATTACTGTAGCCTGTCTAATAGTATAAGACGGTAAATTGAGATCTTAAAACATAGCTATCAACCTTCAACTCGAAAACTCGCTTCAAAATGCGAAGAGTCCGGTATGAGAAGCGAAATCGAGACAATCGCCGATTGTCACGTTGAGAGTAATCGTCCTATCAAAACTTTCGCCCATTATTACGTCAAGAGTAATCGCGAATTTCTGTTTCGTGAGCATCGGCCTGTTAGCTCTTGCAAGTGAAATGTACCAGACAAGGCCGTAAATATCGTAGGCCCCGGTTGGAGTTTGTACAAATAATTGTAATGACGATTTGTGCCTTGCGACGATGATAATTGCACCTTTCTGTTGTCAAATCCCTCTTCTGTCTCTGATTATTTTCCCGCTGACGAAGCATCACCGGACAAATAGCGTGACGGATGCAAAGTGTCTCGCGCTGATGAAGCGTCTGCTGATTTTCACTGCAATATGTTTAACGAGCGATGTCGTCTCTGCAGTATTTTACAATCGCACATGGCCTCATCCGACGACGAAATTATTGGGTCCTCAGATCAATTCTTCCGTTAATATGATGATAGTGATATTAACTTCGGCAAACTGGAAAAGTCGACTGATTCCATGTCACAACTCACATAATTTCATGAAGGGTACGAAGAGAGAAGCGAGTGTTACCTCTAGTAAGGTGGTCTCTGCTAATACTACGCCAATTACTTTAGACAACGCGAACGATTTGCATCTATGAACGGACTATGATGTACATTGTACAATTTTACAATTGTGCGTACCGTACCGTACTTGTATAATGTGTTCTGTCTGACTTAAAATATGCGAAATCTCATTGCTTGATTCCTGACCATCGACTTGTTTCTAGTATAGTGACAAAGCTCACTAACTCATTAGGAATTGACATCGGTGATGGTAATCAGATGTGGTGTCGAACTACTCATACGAATAGTCAATATACATGAAGGCAATTCTTGTGTTTGTCAATCTATTCAAGTACAAATCCGCACAGGCCGATTTTTGTGACTATATGTGTTATTTTTGCAGTCTCTGAACCCATAATTCCAGCTTTGTTCGACAGTACCAGATTAAGATTTCGGAACTCATTTCGCAGGCTCGAGCATCGTTGAAATTGGCACTTCTTCGAGGATCGCACCAATGTTTCTCGGTTGCCCGCATTTCGTTCGCTTGCCGTAGTGTGCATAATCGTAGTTTCAAGCCCAATAAAACTTACATTGATAGGGGCAATATATATGTAGGCCTACATACGAAATATCGCCTTTTTCGCCCAGGGACAAGCACCGAAAGCGAACCAGATGCTTGTCGAAGAAATAGAAGGCTGCAGTGAACTCTTCCTTCCATTTGTTTCCTTACAACAAAACCTTCGTTAGATGGCAAGAGCCCCACTAAGGGTAACCAGCCATCGAGACCCTAAGACCTCATCGACGAACAACTGTTAGTGGAAAAATAAAGAATTGAAACTTGGTACTTACTTTACTTAATTAAGTCTTATTACACCTGTTTTTGAATCAGTTGGTAATAAAAATAAAATAAAAAATAGTATAAAACTTGAATAAAAAAACCCCAAGCCGGCGAACGTCCTTAGGATTAAGAGAGTAAAAGATAAAGGCATGGGTCTCCGGCGAGCCGCATAAAAAAAAGGAAAAAAAAAAGATATCCGCTGATGGTGTTTTTCGTGATCGTCAGTGTGGATTACATTACATTCGTGGCTCTATGGTAGTGTCGTGACTGGAATAACTGTGTCAGGGGGTACATGTGATACAGTTACCGGAATGAAATATCATTGGCGGATTACTTTCATTTAAACGCTAAGCGTTACCGATTATATATGTCTTTCGTGGAATTTCTGTGTGAACCTATACATAAGGGGTCGGCAACCTTTTGCTAGTCGCGGGCCAAATTTCGAGTGTACAACTTCTTGGCGGGCCGGAATTTTTCTTAGTACTATATTTTACGCTCACTTCGGTATATTATCCTACATTGCTGCAATCTCAATCATACCAATCAGAAGACACATGTATTTACACTTCAACAACACACAATAAATGTGACAATTGACGCAGCTTGCTTTGTGAAAGGTTTTCAACTTCTGGTAACAAGTCAGATAAAGCAAGAATCAGACCCTATTCAAAATGGACATCCGAAATACGTGATCTTAGCTTGCTCTTCGTGAATTTCATTGTTCAAAACTATTGTTCACATGCGTACGTGCTTCCAAAAATCGATGCAATTTCTTTTTCATTGTTGGTCAAGCTGGGATAAAGGCCAATTTCAAGAACGTACTCTTTGTCAAAGTCATGCAGCGATATGCTCTTTGTATGAGATTTGTCATTCAATTCAACTGCATCGCATTTCAGAAAGTCCCATTTGAAATTTTCAGGCAATGTTATTGGCGTCCACATTAAACGGAGTACTGAATAGTCAGAATTCATTTTGTAGAGAAGGAATGTGGGAAAAGCGGGTGAATATTCAGTAGTTAAATTTCGTATCACAGTTACAAATGTAGTGTTGGTACTAGGTTTTCTCTCCTCCAGTATAGGAAAGTGAGCATAATTTTCTTTGTACTGTTGACATTTCCAGAGTCACAGATTTGTTTTGAATGCGCCTCAACATCTCATGTATTTAGTAGTTTTCCCCCTGAAGTTGCAAATTCAATTTGTTCAGATGTAACGTTAAATGTACCAGGAAAGCAAGATGAGATACCCATTTTCGATTACAAGATTATGAGTCGGCGATATTTGTGTTTTCGAGGAAAGTTGCTATTTCATTTCTCAGTTCATACACTCGTGTAAGCATAGCTGCTCGACTTAATGCGCGAACATGACAGATATAGGCCTACATGACATCGCCATATTGATTCTCTGCTTGTAGTAATATCTGGCGTAACTGATTCAGCTGATGAGAAAAAAATCATATTAACAGTTTTCATCATTGTGGCCAAAACACTATTCAGGTTTGTTGTCTTGGCACGCAATGCCTTCTGGAAAATTAAACTAACATACGGAGGCTAGTTATCTATAATTGAACAGTTTGAGATTCCGTCATTGCGTCTGAGATGTTCCAAACGTTTTTGAAGCAAAGGAAGGACATCTTTATTGTCACACCCCATTAGAGTGGTAAACCCTTTAAAAAAGTATGGAACACCTTCGGTTGCGAGATACACCCGATTGATAAGCACTGATCCAGTCTATAGTCTATCTCCATCTCCTACTTCAACCACCTTCGTTTTATGGCGTAACAATAGACTAATACGATGTATAGGCTACTATTATATCGTAGCAATGCCGCATTTTTTTCATGCAGTGCTGCACTGCAGATTGAAACTCATTATGAAACGGCGGGCCACATTCTTGTGATAACTAATTATTATGTCGCGGGCCGGACGATTTCGCTTGGCGGGCCGGATCCGGCCCGCGGGCCGTAGGTTGGCGACCCTTGCTATACATGATGGGTAAGGTTAATATTGTGAATGTAGCCCACATGAACACCAACATGGCACGATTCATACCAGGATTTACACTTGTTCCGCAATCAGCAAACGCGGCGAGCATTTCCTTGTGGCAAAGTTTTGGTATAATGATCCATCGCATGCTTTTGACTTTTTAGCCTACAGTTATCAAGTGTATGGTTGCACGTTTAACTGCCTTGTGTACTGTGCACATTTCAACAGTGGCGTAATATAATACCTCGCCGATATTAACTAAAGTTTTGCCACTTGGTCGCGTACAATAGCTGTACAATGTACATGTCGCGGTGTTATACCTGACGAATTGAATTTATTGTAAGCATTTGGCTATCCATTACCGCAATACCTCCTCATATAAAAGCATTGCGGTATATACCCGTGTACCCAGAAGTAGTTTGGTCATTTCGTGAACTGAAATAGCTGTGGTGATCGCTAAAAGCAATGTACAGTGTATAAAGTCCAGGTGCACACGGCGATAAGAAGCATGGATAAAACAGAAAACACGGCGGATTAATCATAAGATGGGAACAAAGAGGTGGTTACAATGCTGGATTAAGACTCTGCGGTGCCTAAGACACTTTCAGCAGGTGGTCGGTACTGATTTGCGATATGACAGCTCTGCGACATATTGTCCGAGCAAAATCTTGCTCAACCATCACACTGACTCAAAGGTTCTTAACCGGGGCTCCCTGAACCAGTTTCCAGGTCTCTGCTGACGTCAAGACACACATTAAACTCTTATGGTTTGTGTTGAACACGCCTGTCTTGGTCATCGTTTGCTGCAGGCAATTTGGCGCGATGGGTAGTCGAATTGTGACTGGGGTTGCATCTAACACAAGTGGTGTTTTAAAACACGTTTTGAACAGTGTTTGAAACAACTGCCTTTTAAAAAAATTGTTTTTTATAAAACGTTGTATAATCATGCCGTAACTGTGTAAATACTTCCGAAAAAAATGTAGTATGATACTATACGGACGATTTGCACCAATAACGTCGACGTATACGATATGGAGTGGCTGGAAACCTCGAAATCGCCGTCGGTTCGACAAATTATAGCAGTTTCTGTGACTCTTTAAATATTCAGGGTTCCCCAAAGGTTTGTATATAAGCGTAAAGATCCCCCAGGTGTAAGATAAACAATTGGGGAAGATGCTGATGTGTTCCTCTTAAGCAGGGGTTCCCAAACTAGGGGTTGCGACCACAATGGGGTCGTTTTCCTATTCTCTGGACTAGCAGCGACGGAAATTAACATCCAATGACTATTAGAAGACTTCCAATTAATCGGATGCTATCGGCGGCTCATTTCCGAATAATTGTAGTTCATTTCCAAAATAGAAGGAAAAATTATAATGCGAAACCGAAACGTCATTTAAAGCGCCGCCTTCTATAACGCAAGGTTGGGGTCTGGTCATTAATATGAAGATTAAAGTGCCGTGAGCATAGAAAGCAATAGAACGGATGTATTTCCTGCCGGGAAAGTTACAAGTGACAGGTAGTGTTATGTGTTATTAGCAATATAATTACATACACATGACACACGTAATAATCACGTAAATGAACACGTAGAAATCAGCATGCCAAATTGAGGCTCAGGCCGAATTATGCCACAGTCCTAAAGTACAGGGGGATTTTTTAAGTGGCATCAAATGTATCAAAGGCTATATTAATTCCATAAAATCAATATCTTCCGTCGCTTTGCCAACAATTTCGATGAGGACTAGCAAGGTTATATAAACCTCGCCTACGACTTTACGGTCTAGGTGAGGCCGGACAATGCTTTGCAACAACGCATTCTACATTATATCAATCTCGTTGATGTGAATAACAGCCTAATTGATTGGTCAAGGGCGCACAGTTCGCTAAATAGCTGCATATAATGTATTCCGTTGTTGATGTTCTGTGATTGGCGGTCAAGCCCGTAGCAGAGAGCCACTAAATATTCGCAAACGGACAGCTGAATATTTCTAGCGTAAATTATGTCTAGAAACATTGAATGGAAGAATTGCATAAAATACAAATCTTGCGCGACATCTACGCCAGTGTCTTAAACATTTTCATGTAAATTAATAGTTTTAATATTTTCAATGAATGGGAATTCACTTCCCTGGAGATGATCTCGCACAATCACGTTACAATGCTAGACCGCTGACCAGTGTTGGGATGACTCGAGTCATGACTTGACTCGAGTCAGACTCGAGTCAACTTTTTCGAATGACTTGACTTGACTCGAGTCACTTTGCAAAAATGACTTGACTTGACTTGACTCGGCGCTTAAAAAATGTGGATTGACTGGTGACTCGTAGCAAAATTTACGAGTCAATTTCAAGTCATCAAGTAAACGGTGTCGACTAAATCATTGTGCATGTTCGGATTATTCGCGATACGCCGTTGTAACTTGTGAGAGCAACGCAGTCATTCACTGATCGTACGTTTCACTGATCCTACATTATTACATCACAAATACACTGACCGCATCCGAAATGATCACAGCTTGCGTTGTCGTAGTAGCAGATTAATTTAATAGCAACGTATCGCTGTTTATTGGACGGATATGTCCTTACATTGCACGGCGCTCATCTTTACCAACCCTCTTGTATGATTTAAATCTAACAAATATATTTTATGCAGCTATATCCTCACGGATGTATATATAAGGCTGGTGTATTGTACGATATCAATTTCTTTCATCTTCGTATTCGATCCTCTATTTTGGCTGATAATAAGAGAATGTAGCATGTAGCTCAGAGCTGTCAAACTCAACTGACGTCGCGGATCGAATTCAAATATACAGATCACTTGCGGGCCGCACCAGTCAAATGATTCCAAAATATTACTAACTTTTAACAGACTTAAATCAATATATGCACTTTTTCGCATTCTCGGAATTGGGTGTTAATGTCAGCGATTTTCTCCTGGCGATAACTACAATCACAACTCCGCTGTCGAGTTGCTATAATGTGGCCTATGAACGTACTCGAAATTTGCTATATTGAGGGAATATTTATGAGTAGTATTTCTTACTACAAATTCGAGAAATGTGTTGGATAAAATCACGCAAGTTTAACATATACTCAGAATTTCTTCGCGGGCCGAATGAAATCATTTGGTGGGTCATATGTTTGACATCCCTGATGTAGCTATACAGTTACTTACGTGTTTTATTAGCAGTTCTACGTGTGCGTGAGCGATACAGCGCATTTTTGCATGTATATTTACCCTTGAATTCGTTATTTGATTCAAGATGAATGACCAATTGATTTCTTTAACACAGCTAGTAAAATATAATGAATTTAAATGATCACTCATACTTCGAAAATTCAATTTGACTTGAATTGTGACTAGACTCGTGACTTGACCTGACTTGACTTGACTTGACTCGACTCACCTCCAAAAAACGAGTGACTTGACTTGACTCGAGTCACCTTTGAAAATCGATTGACTTGACTTGACTCGAGTCAAAATGTGCAATGACTCGAGATTACTCGTGACTCGAAGGTAGTGACTTGATCCCAACACTGCCGCAGACACGTTACTTCTAGAAGCTCGAAGGCTTCCGGAAACACCCAAAAGGTTTGATGGGAAACACTAGTTCGAATGGATCACCAGACCCGTAAACAATTATATAGCCTATTATCATCCAGTTGTGAAGAATAGCACTTGTCACATGGATGCTATATACTGGGCCAAAGTGTGAATGAGATTTATCAAATTCCAGTCATTTTTTCAGCTGGAGACGTTGTATTTTTCCAGTAATAGACTTAGGAATGGTGCTCACAAACTCAACTCCCCCCTTCAATTGTTTTACCTCAGTCAGATTACCTATAAAAATAGAGGCGTTTGAATGCCGAAAATCCTCGAACGTTTCAACTTTGAAGACTTACTATTGATTATGTCGTGCACTTCCTGAACGGTGAGATTCCTATCAGCCGGTACGACGAATGTTTTCGGCAACGCGCCGCATTTTTCATCGGGTATTCCAACTACACCAACATCGGCGACTTTCGGATGCTGAAGAATTACCGATTCCAGTTCGGGCGGAGATATCTGTCGGGGATGGGCGAGGCAACAAGATTTACATTTCACATCAACTAATGAATTTACAAAACCAATCCCTACTTGTAGTAAGTGCATTTTATGGAATATATCACAGATCTGTGAACTATATTGTTACCAAACAATTTCTTCAACAATATGTCTGTCAAGGTCTCTTATAACATTTGTCACAATGTTGAAGTTCAACTCCTGTGTTTGTTTGTTTGTTTGTTTTGGGGTATTCATGGTGTTTGTCGACTACTATGATCATTTACACCAGGCCGATATTCTTCTTATTTTCCGTAGCTGCCGACTTATAGCACGGCCCACCTTTAGGCTTTTGTAAGTCAAACTCCTGTGGGAAACCAAGAAAAAAAGCTGTTAAATTTGACAAATTTGAAAAAATAAAAAATAAAATAAGAAAAATTGGAAAAAAAATCCTAATCGCCTATAAGTAACTAAGGATGGGTATAATAATGGTTGTTCTTGATTTTCAATTGATTGTTAAAATTTACATGTTACTACAGACTGTTTTGTGGAAAATATATGCAACAGTAATGGCACTGCCGGCATAGGTATACCGTCAGAAGTACACCGTTCAGTAATTCGATACCGAACGATTCAACAACTTCTGTATACTTTATTACTGGGTAAAACACACATATATAGGCTTAAAATCAGTACAGAATTTCTTCAAATACATCACTGAGCCACCCAGCAAGGGCTAATACGGTATTTTCTGTATTTTTCCGCTCTGTAATATGGACGCAATTGTACCGGAGTAAAATCGACTATGAACCCAGCACGGCTTTGTGTGAGTTCATTGTCGATTGTCGATAATGATGCAAAACATCGAACACAGATTCAGTTCCATCCAGTTATTGAAGTAAACCGTAATGACCTCAACACAACCTTCATCACTGTTAAAGAGTGCACCCAGCGCGCTGGGGTCGCTTTAGTGACCGTCGATCTTCCGATTCGGCTGAGGGCTGTATAGGCTATATAATAAAGCAAACAAATTTACCAGTCATTCCTACGTTGGGTGGTTTTCACCTCTTTGAAATCTTATCTGGGATCAGTCGGTAACATCATGGAACATTTTGGGTTACTAGATGTGATCCAGTTGATCTATGCTGGAAGCACAACGGCCAGTCGCATCATGTATGGAGGATGTTTTGACAAGCCAAACCGCGCTCACCTCCTCATCGATGCAGTTACCTATCAACATGCCTTAACTGAGGATGAGCGTCGTGACATGAAATCCTTCATGAAAAAGGTGGCTGATGGGGAAATGGGAGCCAGACACACCGACCCAGTAGTGCGAGTATTTGAGCGAAGGTTTGAAGAAACGATCAATCGATTCGCAAAAAGAGCAAGAACACCTGCACTCTGGGTGGAGTACCACTGCCTGGTAGAAATGCCCAAGGTCTTCATCAGAACCGAGTGACTCGCTGACCACAATGGAAATCTGTCCTGCATTGTTAACAAGATGTTCCATACCTGCAGGCCATCATCAGTGGTTCTCAAACTTTTTTCGGCATGCCCCTTAATGATAGTGAAAAACTCCGCTTCCCCCTTATAGTCATATCGAAAAA
The DNA here is from genome assembly GCF_051294905.1 of Botryllus schlosseri. Taxonomy (NCBI): domain Eukaryota; kingdom Metazoa; phylum Chordata; class Ascidiacea; order Stolidobranchia; family Styelidae; genus Botryllus; species Botryllus schlosseri. The sequence goes on along the minus strand of NC_137245.1, from coordinate 14,997,906 downwards.
TATTAAAAAGAGCAATCAGAATGTTTGCAATCCCAGTGCATTGTTTGGTGGCATGGGAGGTATATTATGGCTGTTGAGACACTTCACAAATATGGAATTCCAGTCCAATACTTTATTAAACATAACCACATGCAATGTTAGCACATAGATATTTTAGCGATTTTGGTGCCTAACCTAAATCAAAAACCAATGGCAGCTACACGCATTTACCAGTTACTCTTCATTCAGGGACATCTTCTTATTAGTGCCTGGTTCGGTATCACTCAAAATTCAGATCAGTGTTTGGGTGGTACGACGGAATCATGACATTTCAAATCCAAATATAGGCCTAATTGGGATTATTGCCATTGGTGAAACTTGGAAGTTTCACCACAAATTAAACTTATTCCTAGTTCAAGTAAATTCACTTCTCTCATGCGACTTCGCCCCTCCCCTCAGATGCTTTCACACCACCTCAGTTTGAGAACCACTGGATTGGAAAGTCTGTCTGTCCGCCCACGGGCACCACATTGGTGAGTGAGCTAGGCAGAGGAAGAATGAGCAACAGCTTTTAAGGCTATACTGTTCACGTTTGTAGTCATATATTTCCAAAGGTAGATGCGAGCCCCATGATTCATACATTGCTGGAAAGGGCGGGAAATTTTTCTTTCCAAATATGGTCTTTATGTTGTACCATGAGCATGTACCCCACCGGTACACTTACTCAAAAAAACAAAAAAATATTCAACACGTGTATTAAAAATCCTAAAAACTCAAAAGTCTTTCAAGATTTTCCTTCAAATATTGTTGTGGTAATAGTACAGATATATATCTACAAATTAATGGAGGAATTTTCAAAAAAAGGTTTTCTAACAAAATTTATGAAATTTTTGTCAGCGAACCCTAAATTTTCATTTTTTTCGAAATTCTTTCGTATGTAAAAATTTTTATGGACAAAATTTTGAGAAAACGCTCCATTATTTTATTATACATACCCTAACCATCATTTGTGCAAAATTTCAGATGAATCGGACAAGCAGGTGCAGAGTAGATACAGTTCTTGTGCAGTAAAAGTATGTTTTGAGAAAAACGCGTTTAAAAGAAAAAAACTGCAACAACTTTGAAAAACAAGGATATGAACACTGCTCATGACATCAATGGTCACATTAGTTGATTTGCATCACCCAGTGAACCATATATAACACAACCTGAGCATTAATAGCCGTCAGGCACATAGTCAGATGTGTCATTTCATTTTTGTTAAGGTGTTCACTGGCAAGTTTAGGCTTTCAAGAACACTCAATAATCCACTATATCCAATATTCCAGTTCAGTAGAGACATAGCTACAGCACGTTTTACTGCCATAGTTCATCAGTACATTTTCTTCGGGCACCTTGGCCATATGGTCGCGATGAATGACTCATTTTGGGTTTTGGTGAATCCACCAATGCATCTTTTCACTATAAAGATTCTTCTAAAACTGTAAATTTCCTTGATCGACTCATTCTAGGCATATTGATAGCTAGAAATGAAAGACAATCCAATACAGTTATCAAAAAACAATAAATACTACCCAATATTGTCAGTCATCAGTCAATGAATGCAAAAAGATGAAATAGAAAAACACACAACCTCCATCTCGACTATATCCTTGGTACTGAATCAGTGAAGCAGCCGATTATATGAAAGCAGACACCCTAGAACACTTATCTTCAAACATACAATAAATACTACCCAACATTGTCGGTTATCAGTCAACAAATAAAAAAAAAAATAAATGAAAAAAACAACCTCACTGCGCCTGTTTACTGAGTCAGTGAAGCTGCCAGGTTTATAAACAGGGTTGCCATACCGTCCTTATTTCTAAGATTTGTCCTTATTTTGAAGCGTTACGTCTTACAAAACTCAACTGTCCTTATTTCTAAGAAACGTCCTTATTTTCGACTTGCGTCCTTATTTTGTCTTATTTTCAAGCACTACCGAACTTCGATCGTTTTTCTCTGGTATCTGTGTTGCATAATATTCTAAAATTATGCTTTCGCGTCGAGATTTTATGACATCATAAATGAAAGGAACTCTCGTGACGTACACACCACAAGATTGAACTTATAAGTTGTGAGATAGCTAGGGCAGTGAGTAGTGGTATAGCAATTTAGTCTGCACCAAGTTACCGCAGCGGACGTCATGTTAGCAGTAAACAGCAGTGACAGGTTCCTGCTGTTTTGGTCTACGGCAGAATAAGATCAAGCTGTGTGGAAGGCAGCATTTATTGTGTAGTGAAAAAAGGCGCAGTGCAGTCGGCACATAGGGTAAAAAGTAGTAAAACTATAAATGATTGATAAATTTTTCTAAAATATATTGCACTTTCGCATATAGTTTTAGCTATAACTAAGGCTAAATCTGATTAGTTAAAATGAGCACAAAACGATTTTTTGTGACGATTATGAGATTCCAACATCGCAAATAAGTTTTCTTCAGCCAGGACCAAGACCACAACCATTATTATTGGAGTTCTTGCTCCATACGCTCAAAAATGATTTTGTCCAGACTTGGTGTACGGCCTTTTCCCATCTTGGTTGACGCCTCTAATCACAACGAGGTAAATAAGTTGGTTTATCGCCGTATGGGGGGAGGGGCAAGACCAACGTATTTATGGGGGACTGACGAAGTGCTGTTTCGGCCCTGACTGTAGGTAAATCTATACCTGGGCTGTCGTGACATCTATAAAGAACTTTCTAATAACAAGGAGTTGCCGAGTAAGATTGTTTCTGGCGAAAAGTATGGAATGTGATATGCCACGGCTCGTATAAATACAAAGTATGTGCAAAAACGCTCTTTAATGCTAATCTAATTTTCGACTGTCCTTATTTTTGGGTCCATGTCAATGGCAACCCTGTTTATAAAGCAGACAGACTAGAACACTCATTTCAAGCTCTACAGCATAGATTTCACCAGGTGGCGCTATTTCCACCAGCAAAGGCCAATGCTCGACGACAGCAGCAAAAATTGGGCTGTATTTCTTTTTTTTTAATAAAATGGTCCCCAAAAGAAGCTAGTTTTGGATCAGAAGGAGTTGGAATATCATTAAAATAAAGGCATATTTGGAAAGAGCATGAAATTTCCGTTCTAGATCGATGAAGAAAAAAAAACACAAAAAAATTATTTCTAAAGAGAAGTGTCCCCAACCGAGCTGGAAAGTCGGCAGCAAAGATCCGATGAATGAATGAGTGTGGAAGAGAGAGAGAGAGACTGAATCGTGGTAGCAAGAGAAGTCGCCAAAAAGAAGAAAAAATGCATTGAACTGTTGAATTGCCATTGTGCCATTGTCGTGGAGCACAAAGCCTCATAAGCAGGCCGTGTTATTTTTGGCATTTCAGAAGTCAGATGCCAAAACTGCCAAAAATAAAAATTTGAAAATGCCAAAAATAACTAATTTTTGGCATATGCCAAAAATAACACGGCCTGCCAATAGTTTATCTCTTTCATGGTGTTGTGTTAACAGGACCGCATTACAAGCGAGAAGAGCGTGTGTGAAGGGCAGGTTTCTTACTCTATGGGTCCAGCCCATTCATTAGGGGAGAAAGCATGGTGTCCTAAATGGTGTGGGCACAGCGAGATTGAACGGCTGACTGCATTTGGTTTACGTCATACTTTCCATTTGTCCAAAGGCAATTTTACGGCCATTTTTGACCGGCTTGCCGAGCGCTAAATTTGATAAAACGGGTATCAATGGAAAGCTGCCGCTGTACTGATTACCAAAATATAAATTGTATTCTACTCATGGATCTGGAACCCCCAAATTCAACCACGATTTTTGCATTGTGATCGAGTTGAACATTGTGACACCACAAACTGTCCGGCTATTTCTGAGCTGCAGTCTCGTTTTGCCACACAGTCTTGTTGCGTTAATGTTCTTAAACAAGCTAACCTTCCCAGGACTCTTCCATGTGAGTTGGTAATATTAAAGCCATCTGATGTGACAAAAGTCCTTCTAAAATATATCGGTAGACTGATGGAGATGGGATGGTCGTGCTACAAAATAGAATGTGTTGAGAGACAACACAGGGAACTCCTATAAAAGTATCGGGAAGAAAATTCTTTCCGCGATGAGATCGATGGCACTAGCGCAGTGATCACTTTTCATGATGCTTGGAAGCCGGTTCTGCCCTCCGAAATTTTGAAGCTCTGAAAACCTTTTGTGGAGGACTGGCAACATTCTTTCCCTCAATGGCTACTGTTGAAGCCGATATTTCCCAGATTCGTTGGGTGAAAAATTAATTCAGGAGAAACTTTGCTGACCTGAGTTTGGAGCACTGTTACAGTGCAAACAATTTAAGTCTATTCAAAAACTGTAACAATCAGGTGTCGAGCGTGTTTGTTAGGCTTCTCATTCTTTCTGCTTATTGGCACCGATTCCGAATGGATACTGCACATTTGTGGTTTCGTTTGATATTATTAACCTATGTAATCGCTAGGTTTTTTCTTCTTATTATTGTTTGTTGGTACTGATTACAAGTGGATCCTGCACATTTGTTGGTCTCTATTGATAAACTGACCCAAATAAAGCGTTTTTATGACTAATTCGAGTCTGAAAATATCTATTTAGAGGTCGATGCCAAAACTGCCAAAAATAAAAATTGAAAAATGCCAAAAATAAGCTATTTTTGGCAGTTTTGGCATATGCCAAAAATAACACGGCCTGCTCATAAGGCTATAAGCACCAATGTCTTATCTCATCAATACAATACACCATCCCTAGTGCAAACCATATATGTTGTAGTCTGTAGCAGTGTTGGGATAACTCGAGTCATGACTCGAGTCAACTTTTTCGTATGACTTGACTTGACGCGAGTCACTTTGCAAAAATGACTGGACTTGACCTGACTCGTCGCTTCAAAAATGTCAATTGACTCGTGACTAGGGTTGGATTATCCGGATAACGGTTAACCGGTTAACCGGTTAACCACAGGTATTTTCCCTATCTGATATCCGGATATTTTTCTGCCGGTTAACCGGATAAAAAAGAATCGTTTCTAATGCATTTTACACGTTTTAGTAAGCTTCAATAGGTCGTATTCAGTGTTGGCGCGGCCGATTAACGAGAAGCGTGTTGCCAATTAGCGAGATGCGTCTGTACACATTGCACAATGTAGTGACGCGATCTCCTGCTGAGAAGATCGTTAAATTAGGTCATTGATTGCCGCGCACTCGGCTATCGTCTCTGGCCTGATTTATCGCGTCTTCAACAAGCCGATAGTGCCACTGGATTGAAGAATCGCATCTGCAATAGGCCATGTGCAGTAGGCCTCTTCAAAAATAACTTTTTTTCTCAAATCGTACTGGCTACTTGATAAAATTGTTAGGTTACCTAATTTAAGCCTACACACAAAATTTGGTTCAATTCCAGCCAGAAACCGCTTTGCTACAGGAGAAGAAAGTTTTTATTTATTATATAAAAATAAATAATAAAAAATCTGAAAATTTGCTGTTCACCCCATGAAAGTGTTAGGCTGTCTATAGAAACGATCCTCACAAAATTTGGTTCAATTCCAACCAGTGGAAGTGGAGTTATTGCCGTCAAAAAATTTTGAATTGAATAAAATAGTATTTACGGTGAGCACAACTATAATAAATAAACAAAGAATCGGTCACCGTAAATACTATTTTATTCAAATCAAAATTTTTCGACGGCAATAACTCCGCTTCCACTGGTTGGAATTGAAACAAATTTGGTGAGGATCGTTTCTATAGACAGCCTAACACTTTCATAGGGTGAACAGAACATTTTCAAATTTTTTATTATTTATTTTTATATACTAAATAGAAACTTTCTTCTCTTGTAGCAAAGCGGTTTCTGGCTGGAATTGAACCAAATTTTGTGTGTAGGCTTAAATTAGGTAACCTAACAATTTTATCAAGTAGCCAGTACGATTTGAGAAAAAAAGTTATTTTTGAAGAGCCCTAATGTGCAGTGTACACTGTACACACTATTCCATCGCTGGCCTGCACATTGAGTGCACAATCGCATCTTCATTGGCTTGGTGCTCACGATATTATCGTTGACTTACACAATCGCATCTGCAATAGGCCTACGAACGATATAATCGCTGGCCTAACCATCTCGGACCCAGCATGCATTGGCTCCTATCTCTCGATGGCTTGTTGACGATATGCCGTTAAGTGTATTCTAATTAGTGATTCTGAGAGTGACACCGCGAAACTGAATGACATCGAATGTTCGCAAAAATGTGCGTGCGTGCAAGAGTAATTGATTTCCGCTGATGATTAATTCGAAAAAAAATCGAAACCCACTGATTTTATATCAATCCACCTACATTTTCGGCTGGCTGCGTGCCTGATCACGTGAATTAGAGCGAGGTATCATGTCGGCATCAATTCCAGTATCAACTAGTCGTCCTTCTAGTACTCCAAACATAAGGATGGTCAAAAGGATGTAAAGCCGTTGAAGTTTCCGGGGTACGACCTTCCAACCTTTTGAATCTCTACGAAGCGCTGCTTTCTATTCAGCCCACTTCTGTGGAAGCTGAAAAAGCATTCAATGAACGTGGACTCTTTGTTACAAAATTCCGGTCCCGGCTACAGGATTCCACAATTGATGCATCTGTGCTTTAAAAAGAGGGCATTGCAGAAGCAGTGAACATTAAATTTGCGTGGTCTTTCTCGTATTCGCTCATACTGCACGCGTAGGTAGGTACTCTACAATCTGTGTAATGATTTTGCGATCCGTTTCACATGCAGACCTAATGAAATCGATTGTCTCACTTAGCAGTTATTATCCGGTTAACCGGTTAGATAAATTCCAAAATATCCGGATATATCCGTTATCCGGATACTGAAAATTATTGATATCCGAACTAACCCTACTCGTGACTCGAAGCAAAAATTACGAGTCCTTTTCGAGTCATCAAGTAAACGGTGTCGATTAAATCACCCTATCTTATGTATGTTCGGATTGTTCGCGGTACGCCGCTGTCTTGTAAGGCCAATCATGTCACTCACTGATTGTAAATTGACCACAAACGAAGATATAACAGCTTACGTTGTCGTAGTAATAGTAGATTAATCTTACAGCAACGTATCTTTGTTTCTTAGACGGTTCAGTGCTCACATTACGCAGTGCTCACCTTCAATCAACGCTCTTGTACGAACATAGTTTATGCGTTTACATATTCTCGTGGATGTATGGGTAGTGCATTGTACCATATCAATTTGTTTCGACTTCTCGAGGCTTCGTATTCGATCTTCTATTTTGGTGTAACAGACAGTATAGCATGTAGCTATACGCAGTTATAATCATGTGTTTTATTAGCAGTTCCAAGTTTGTGTGAGCTATAAAACGCCATTTTGCATGTATATTTAACTTTATATTCGTTATTTGATTCAAAATAAATGGCCAATTAATCTGTCTGTCACTCAGTTAGAAAAATGTAATGACTTTGCATCACCACTCATACTTCGAAAAATCTTTTTGACTTGAATCGGGACTTGACTCGTGACTTGACTTGACTTGACTCGACTTGACTCGAGTCACCTCCAAAAAACGAGTGACTTGACTTGACTCGAGTCACCTTTGACAATCGATTGACTTGACTTGACTCGAGTCAAAATGTGCAATGACTCAAGATGACTCGTGACTCGAAAGTAGTGACTTGATCCCAACACTGTACTGAGCTTATGAGTATGATCAACTATATGGTCAAAATCGCTTTTCAGTAATAGGTTGATGCATCGCGCGAAGGAAACACTATAACATGCAAAGAATTCTTGGATAATTCAAGAAAGTGTACTGCCTGTGGGTGTGAAAAAGAGTGATTATATATCAATGCTTGCATCGGATAGCTTGAAATTCGTCTATCTCAGTGATTCCCCACCGAGGCCCCCAGCTAGCCATTCTGCGGCCCCCACAAAAATATTGAGAAATCGATTTATGAAAAAATATATATATATTTATAAAATACTCTTGCTTGGCTTGGAGTCTGGAGTTTTCAATTATAAAGGATTGCAGAAAAGTTGTGAGTAGACTGCTAAGATTACGTCACTGCTGTTTCAATGCAATGTGCCCTAACTTTCCAGTTGAACGAGCAGTACCTAAAGATATAGGTATAGATATAGGTATTGACGGGACCGTAACTGCCGCCCCCAAGTCCCCCAATTGGGGGGAACGAGCTCGAAGGGGATCCAAAATTATTTAGTGAATTAGCATGAATTATTTCATTAAATTTTATGCAACTTTTTCAAATTTTTTTCGGGCCGTGCGTGATTTCAAGTTTCCAAGTACCATCATTATGGGCTACTCTTCCACCAAGATAAAATACGCAAGATTTATAGAAGTGGGCATATCGGCGTTGGCCATTTCCGCGTCACGACGCTCGAAGACGTATAAAGTTTTAGGCCATATAACATGCGACTCCAAGAAGTGTGCCAGAACGATCCACAGCGAGAAAACCTTGGCCGAAAAGGACTGCCCTTACGCTGACCGGAAACTTGGTTATGTATATACAAAATACAAGTAGGTATAATTGACCATAGGCGCCTAAATGGCTGGCGCCGAATATTCCTGTCTTGGCAATCTGAACCTCACAAGACAAATAGGCTACCATCCCGCAGGGAAGAATTATATGCCAGTGACCAATTTGAAATCGTGTGCATCTTTTAGTTTAGTACGTTTGGGCGTTTCCATATTTTTTGATATATCAGACTGGAAGTCACGAAATAACATCATATAACGAAGACGTACCAACGGGTCCGAATATGTTTAATTATTATTTACGGGCCCTACAGTTTCCAAGACACCTCACTCAGCTCTACCGGTAAATCTAATTACGTGAGCAGAGAGAACAAGTAATTGATAGCAATATATATGCAATTCCCGATCTTAGTGTCCTATTTTATTTTGAATTATCGAAAATTTTCGCGATCAACGCTGGCTCACTAAACGGTGACCCTGATTTCGTGGCAGAAGCGAACAATGGGACTGGGGGTCGGTTTATCACCCTATGGGATCTCAAGACCTAAGTGTTTTGAGGGGCCTGACGAAGTGCTGTTTCGTTCCTACCAACGGGTATACGCCCGAAGATGTTTAACTGTTTTTGAGTGGTCCTACCTTTTCAAACACAACTCACTCGGCTCAACCGGTCAATCTGATTACGTGAGGAGAGAGAGGATAAAAATTGATACCAATATATTTTTAATTCCCGATTATATTGACCGATTCAATCATGAATTATAGAAATTTTTCGCGATTAGTCGAGAAAAGCTGTTTAAAACGGGCACCAGATTTAGATGAAAAATAGCGGTAAACAGCCATCTAGCCTGAGGGGGCCAGGAGCAACGTTTGGGGGCGGGGGCTGACGAAGTGCTGTTACGGCCCTGGGTATTGATAACTAATTTACGGATAGATGTGCAACCAGTGACTCACGATTAAATACGCCGAGATGCGTACTGCTTAGCCGGCAGAAAACAGCATAATTGGTAGTTCTGTAGCTCGCGACCCAAGCGTCCGAATAATTTGATATGACGGTGTTTATCAAAAGGAGGAGTCGCACTGATTCCGAAAATACGAATTGAAATCTCGCCAGGGCAATAAAACTACTCCGAAATAGCCAGCAAAGGTTGATTGTTCTGAACAACGGGAGCGCGGCAACACAATGGCCAATGGCGTCACGCGAATGATCGGAACAATGCGAATTTTCATATTTTGGTGACTATTTTGGGTTCCTTTCATTGCCCTGGTATTCGTGCGGCCCCGACCGTACTATGAAATTTTAAATTTGGCCCTGCCACCGAAAAAGGTTGGGAACCACTGGATCTGATGCTTGGAGCATTTGGATCGGGCGCCGTTCAGGTTCCTTTTGCAGTCATTTGTAGAGAATGTATTGCACACAAATACCCATGTTAAGTAAAGATCATTAGTATTTATATATATACATATTTCAAGATGAAATGCTTCATGAGTTCGGCATAACCCAACCAAAGGTGGTTTTGGTTGACGAGAACGAGCTCGCGTTGGAAGCAGTAAAAGAGAAGCTACCATTCCTCGAGGTATATATACTTATTCTTATTATCATCGGTGGACGAGGAGTAATCTCAATGTGCAGTTACACATATCACAGGCGCAACTCAAAATTCGTTCTCATTGACATGAAATTTACTCGAAGACGTCTGGCAAGAAATCTTCCCAGATTCTGAGAATTTTGTTACCTTTAACATGCTTACAGGAAACGGGCTCGTAGATCTCCACATTGAGAAAATAAGACCATCGACTATGGCCCCTTCGGGAAAATCCTGGATGTACTATAGACATAGGACTTTCACGGGAGATCAAGAAATCAGACCACCCGGAAATCATCAAACAAACTAGTGAAGAATATATATACGCAAACTACAGGGATAGATTACACGTCTATAGGCTACTGACGGTTCAATGACTGTAAATAGCTGTGGTGACGGTTTTTATATTAAATCATTCGAGTTTTCGCATAAATCCTCCCTTAATGTCAGAATATCGATCCTAACAGCAGAATTAGTCGCTATAAACGAGAGTCTTGATTGGATAATTGATGTCGTGCGCCGAGGATCTATACAGACCTGCGGCATTGCAGTTCTATCAGATAGTTTGAGCGCCTTAACTATGCTCAAAACTCGTAAAACCAGTAATGCACGCGCTATAGTCGAGAATATTTTAATTTCGTGCAGATATCTTGATCGTGCATAAATATTACATTTATTTGGATTCCAGGTCACTGCGGGATTGTATTCAACGGTATAGCCGATAAACTCTCCAAGGAAGCGGCTACGCTTCCAACACAACGATCATCCAGTAACATCCCACTCTGCCTACAAGAGGCCAAAATAATTATCAAAGAAATGACTCGCGAAAGATGGAAAAACGAATTTTAAACGAATGATTCTGACAATATCTACAAGCGAATTCACGCCGCACATGATATCTCGCAGCCACTGGGACTATCAAGAAGGGAAACAGCAATATTGTTACGGCTTCAGACTGGACATTGTAAACTCAACGGGCACTTACATAGAATTGGATGTCACGACTATGGCTTTTGTGCAACATGTGACGTTATAGAGACGGTTGAGCATTTCTTGTTACAATGTTCTCGATACAGCTCACAGCGTAACTATTTTAAGGACATTGCACTACGAAACAATGTGCCCATAGACATTGTGTCACTTCTTGGCAACCCTTACACAATTTTGCCTGTGATCGATTCTGTTTTCCTGACCGAGAGGCAACTATAATGCAGCAGTAGAACCTAGTACACATGCCTACGACACTTTGGTCTGGTGCACAAGGCCGTAGCTGCTAAGCACCATAACCACAATATACATACATACAGACATGTATAACGCAGCCCCGTTCCTTTATTTCAGAGGTCTCAAGCACGCGACCATCGTCAACATTCTGGATTTTCAAGTATTCGACAATATTTAACGGTCACATATATCTTATTTTCGATTTGAGAACTTTAAATTCACTGTAAAACTACTCCCAAAACCTGAAGCTACTCATCAAACTTCGCTATCACTTCCCTTTCAAAAGCTACCACGCGGTGGAAGATCAGCAATATATCACATTACCTGATCATGATTAGTGACTGAGAATTATTATTTGGACTTGGGCACCACCGTTCGTATGATAAAATAAAAATTACTTGAGTTGAGTCGGCTCAAACGCTAAAATTAGATAATGACTTTGGACACGGAACGCCGTGACGATTGGAATACTCTTAGCGAATAGAGTGTGTGAACTGCACACCCCAAGGCCCACAATTTGTGGTAGGCGAAAAACGAACCTAACTCAAAATTTTATCGCCGTCGTAAATCCTACGTGTCTACGTGCGTACCTTCCTGTGTTCCTACGTGCATACATAGTTTGGATTAACATACTGTACTCGATTTATACGGCGATATAAGTCGGGGGTAGGTTGTGGTTTCGTGTGCCGTGGGTGTATTTGTATATTTACACCCATATATATAAGGGATGATACACGGGTGCAAATATTGCATCCCAAGAGTAATGATAAGTGATACTCGATTCGACTCGTAGCATAATACGTGATTCAGAATCGAATCACTCAGGCACTCGATTTTGCCCAGTCCTGCTTATCACCTTGAGTTTTAAAAACATGGTAGCTCAACTGCGTGTTGCGAAGTTTGCCTTGATGTTGCATTATTACGGTCTGCGGCCTGTACAAAATTTGGAAATTGGACCGCGAACCGTTTTGAATTGGCGACCCCTACACCATACAATTATCCTGCATGGCTGAAAATTTCTTCCGGGCGAGCTGATGTTGCAGTCATGCCTACGAACTCACGAGAAGCAGCCTTAAGATAAAAAAAAACGATTTTCTCTTTTCCAGTAGCTCAAAATATCCCAGTCCATGCTCTCACTCTCTGTTGCAAAATATCTTTCTTTAACCTCCTTTAATATATTTCATTGTTTGGATATGAAGCAATATTCCTATTTTTCGTTATCTAGTAAAGGACATGAAAGTCAACAAGCCTGTGTTAACTATCTCTTTTTTCGCTGCTGTTCTCGTTGTGATCGAAACTAGGTAGGTGTTCGCAGACTACAGCCATGCTACTATTTCAGGATGGTTATTATTCTCACAATAACTACTATGACTGCACGGTGTAAGTAATGCGATGGCGGCATGATACCGGATTTCACTGCGCGAGAGAGGTATTCTTGTTAACACGCCGCAAAATGCCGGGGACAAAGAGGCATTTTCTGGAAAACTATAAATTAGATTAAAACTGAAGTTAGAGTATAAAAACATTCAGCACGTTAGATGAGAATTGGAATTAGAGCATATGAACATTTCACAAATTAGATTGGAATTTGATTACTGGCATTTTGCTCTAATTTAATGAAATTAGACAACTAGAATTATTTAGTTGAACAAGTCTGCTTCCTGCAGCCTAATTTCATGCACCATGCATTGCGATCCGAAATAAGACGAAAGCCGTGGTCATGCATGCATGGTGGGAGTCTTCGGATCAGAGAGCTCTGACGGAAAGTAACTTTCCATCGATTTTCTGGACTTCAAACATTATGTACTAATATTAATTGACCTACCAAGTATTTTTCACTGAATATATTCGTGCTGTTCCAGCACATTTTCGTGATTGGAAAAAGCCAGATGTACATCACTATCGATATAATATTGGCAAACGGAAATCTAGATAAGCTTAATTTCCTAGATATTTTATCTGTCTCAGTGACTTATCGCAAACCCCTGACAGATTCTCCGCGAAAACTTGATATCGATCGACAAAATGACTCCGCCATAGCTAGAGTGGAACAATCGGTCTGCCAGAATGTGTGACCATCACTGATAGCGCCCTGCTTTTGACGATCCAGCCGCAATTGTAAGATTCAATTTATTGAAACTGATTGGAAATATAACTTTTACCCTATTCTCGTAACAGTTACGTAAGCGCAGAAAGAGTGTTTTACACCGATCGAGGCATGTTCCACCTAAGCGGATTCCTGAGCGTGCTGGCGAACCTTCTGATTGGGCGAAACATCATCATGGAACAAGGATTTTCGCTGCATTCAACTTTCGAAAACATAGACAAATACAAAGTAAGTTCATTTGAATAATATATTCATATTTATGATCCGCAGATCTGACACTCATCAGGTGAGGAAGTTTAAATCTGACGGTTGCGTGATAAGAGCTGCTGTGAATGGCATAGCTCGAATTTAAATGTAATTGAAAGTCTACATTTAGAAAATGCTATTTAACAAACGAAAACGTGATTATTACTCCCACCTCTGTCAAAAGTCAATGTCTTCTTCGAATAATATGTTACGCAACGTCCCGGTTTCTACGCAGCTATTTCGACGTATAGGGTTGCATCTAAAACAAAAATCAATTTAAAACAAACATGTTTGAAACAAGGCCTCATTTAAAATATGTTTTTATTGTGTGTTTTTTCATTAAGCCACGACGTCACGAATATACAATTGTGACGTCATAATGATTTGACATTGACAATTGAAAATACAGGGTAAATATAGCTCTTTTGACGAAATATTTGTACCGTAACTGTTTAACGGACTATTTTGAGGGCTCCAACCATCCCATATCGATATATGACGGCTAAATCGGGTGGTAAGTGTCCGTATAGACTCATACAACATGTTTTTGGGAAATATTTATACAATTATGACATAATTTTACAACTTTAAAAAAACACAATTTTGTTTTTTTCAAAAATACCTTTTTTTAAAACACTGTTTAAAACATCTGCCTTAAACAATGTGATTGAATACACCGTTTGTTTTAAATGGAACCCTACGTACGGTGCAATTATGAAACACCGCGAGCGAAGTGCGTACATCCTGTTCGCATTGGTCAATGAACCTCCGTAGATTCTACTCTGAACCTATAAGTGAAATGGAAGAAACCTCGCTATAATTCCATCATTCGTTATCAAAATGCTTCGGTATAAACTTCCTATCATTTAGCTGTGTCACGGTGGCAATAACCTAAAAAGAATTGTCAACACAAAACATAGATGAACCTTGTTTCGTCGAAAATTGCACCGATTTTCGAGACTTTTGCTTAAAATATTACGCTTATGGACACTAACTAGTTTCCGTCCGGGCTTGACAAGAAAACGGCTTTGACCAAGATCATGAGACTTATATTCTCGCCCAGGGCAGCGTTATCGCAGGTATACAACCGTATATATATGTATCTTTCATTTGAATAGTCATGTTGGAATGAACCCGAATATTTTCGACTGACACTGGTCAGGGGTAATCGTCAGCAACTTATAGTAGAGAATTCAAGAGAACATAGTAAATCAACAATCGTATCACAAAATAAGACGTAACCAGCATGAAATGTCGGATACGAGAGCGTTCAGTGTACTATTTTTAGGTGGTACAAGAACTCTTTTTGTTGACTGGTGTATTTTGATAAAAGTCGACTACAAGGCATATAAATGAAAGTGTGAACGTGTGCAGGATTTTTCCGGGGCTCCGAATACCATCCCACTATACCAAATAGAATAAGAGACATGTCACAAAAAACGAATTCTTTTATATATTCTATAACACTACCGATCTATGATCCTATGATGGACGCTTGATGACGTTTCAGGGGTTCGCAGGGGTTCGAAAAATCACTAGTTATCACCACCCAAGTGCCACAAGATGGGTGGTGAATAGAAGTGTAGTGGAAGTTGAAATTGCGGCTTCTCCCGAAAATCGCCGATATCGTTATAGTTTAATCAGATGGCTTAAACAGTGCACACTGGCCATTGGCTTTCAACGAGTGCTCTGGCTTTATATTATTACTCACATCGACAATCTTCGGAATGCAGCGCAAAATCGAAAGATTAACTGTAGATAAGATTACCGCGATCAAGACACAGCTAGCTCGGCTGCAATCTGTGTTCATAGACCTATTTGAGGCACCATTAAAAGATATTTTAGTTTCAGATAAATGTAGCAACCTGTTACCCTCCGACGGTGATTGAAATGATCAATGCGAGCGACGCGGAAAAATACGATCTTTCGTCTTTGAAGAAGTTCATTTGCACTATATGCAACGCCAATCCCCAGTGTTGGGATGACTCGAGTCAGACTCGAGTCACCTTTTTCGTATGACTTGACTTGACTCGAGTCACTTTGCTAAAATGACTTGACTTGACTCGGCGTATCAGAAATGTGGATTGACTCGTGACTCGGACCAAAATTCACGAGTCAATTTCAAGTCATCATGTAATCGGTGTCGATAAAAATCACTGTATCTTGCATATGTTCGGATTGTTCGAGAAACGCTGGTATAACCCTGGAAAGCGACCAATCATTCATTGATCGAGCATTTTACTGTGCCTCGATTGTTCTCTCATAAATAAATTGACCGCAAACGAAGTGATCGAAGCTTACGTTGTCGTAAACTCTAGTAGTACAGTAAAGTAATAAAATAGCAAAGTGTATATTCTGTCTCTGTTCTTTTACCTTTACCAAACCTCTTGTTTTATTGAAATTGAATTCGAATATACGTTATATTGTCGTCGATCTTTAGCGCATGCTCGAATTGTATCATATCCATTTTTAAATGGGTAATGTATTAAATCTTATCACTTCGTTTCTCCATTCTGTATTTTGGTTGGTGACTATTAACTGAGGCCATGCAACAGTTCTACGTATAGGTGAGCGATACAACGTCTTCTAGCGTGTATAGTTACCCCTATATTCGTTCATCGATTCGGAATCAGTGACCACTCAATCTGTATTTCAGACAGCTAGCAACTTACAATGACGTAATCATGCCTCACACTTCGAAAATGCAACTTGACTTGAAATGTGACTTGACTCGTGACTTGACTTGACTTGACTCGACTTGACTAGAGTCACATCAGAAAATCGATTGACCTGACTTGACTCGAGTCACCTTTGAAAATCGATTGACTTGACTTGACTCGAGTCAAAATGTCCAATGACTCGGAATGACTCGTGACTCGAAGGTAGTGACTTGATCCCAACACTGCCAATCCTGCCTGCTGCAGTACAACAGATGATAAAGAAATACCGTGTCATATTTTTACTGGTAATACAGTATTCATATTGCGAGCTCCTTCGCGAAGGTTAAGCAACCCTATAAACACTTGAGCTGAAATTCATCTCGCTATAGTTTAATATTTCACATTGCAGTATAAAATCCAAAACGTTCGTAAATAAGTATATAGCACAAACTCTGTAAAGTAGAGTAGTTGGCAACCT
Organism: Botryllus schlosseri; assembly: GCF_051294905.1. Taxonomy (NCBI): domain Eukaryota; kingdom Metazoa; phylum Chordata; class Ascidiacea; order Stolidobranchia; family Styelidae; genus Botryllus; species Botryllus schlosseri. The sequence goes on along the minus strand of NC_137245.1, from coordinate 14,981,140 downwards.
TTTTTGCTCTGCGGACCGGTTTCGAAATGACCTTTTTTCGCGGGCCAGTCTTCAAGAAAACGCAAATGTTCAACATTGAAAATTCATTGCCGCTCATACTGCTACTGTCGGGTTTCTCCAACTTTTTTGATCGCGAATGCCTTCGAGTTTTGTTGGTAGTTGTGCGTACCCCCATTATATCATAAGATGATAACTGAGAGGTAATCACATCAAGCTCAACTCTATTTAAGTTATATCATTCCTAAAGTAAGATGACTAATGACTCTACTTAGGTTATTTCGTGCCTGCAATAAGATAACCAATGACTAGACAAGGTATAGTCACAGTCCCACTCAAAGGATAATATGGTTTTGCAGTCTTATGATGACGGATTGCTCCTTCACGGACACCATAAAACTAATTCGCGAACCCCAGTTGAAGAATCCCTGTGCTACACTATTTGGCCATTAGACAGCAAGGCACTAACACACGTGTTTCGATGAAAGAGTTTGATCAGTGATCTTGGCCACTATAATTCGTGAACAAGAAACGAAGTCATCGTAGACCACAGGATACCGACCACTGGAGCAGACAATTCAAGAAGACCTGTGTATTGGTAAACTTTCCTTGCATTTGGTAGATTTACCAAATAGAAGATATTGTTGGTTATTGTATGGGATTATAAATCTAATTTCCAACACTTGCGCAAACATTTGAATCTGATAGCAAATTTCGCACGGAGCAGTTATGAGAAAAAAGTGAACATTTAAAGTGATATATTTCATATGTTTTGGGAGATAAATCACGGGTTGTTAATGCGTTAAAGGAGAAACGAAGGAAAAAATGATGGGACGGGAGACACAGTCCTATAGTGTTCTGAGGCCTATAAATAGAAACTGCGAAATTGAGACAACTGCAGTACTCAATGCAATATCGCATTATTCCACTGCCCTCATCGGTCGATTTTGGATCAATCGATGCATGTTTCCACCAGCATTTCATGAGAATTCGCGACATCAGTCTCATACGATAACATGCTCAGACTACTAAAGTTGGTAGCCGTTGAGCATGCAGTCGTATAGGCTACTCGTATTTAATCTGGCCAGCCAATTTATTATTATGGGGTCGTGGCGGCTCACAATAAAAACGGTAGCCACACAATTAAAAATCATCAGTAGGGATATGGTCGTTTTGGAAACTGCTTCCCCCTACATAATCAATGGGTCCACACTTGTACAAACTACGGGATGTTCAAGAAGCGCAACTAGAACTAGAACTACTCTATTATTTTAAAACTCTCAACTAGAACTAGAACTACTCTATTATTTTAAAACTCTCAACTATAACTATAACTAGAACCACGGTTGTAATGACTCGAGTCATGACTCGAGTCACGATTTTCAGATGACTCGACTCGATTCGAGTCGTTTTCTCAAAATACGGAAATGACTCGACTCGTCTCGAGTCAATCTGTGTATTGACTCGACTTGGACTCGAGTCATTGCGCATGACTCGAAGCAAGTCATTGACTCGATATTCAGACGACCAAGACCGACATTTCATTGTAATTTCGAAGCCAACACACTATTGGGATTTCGTTTGTTTGTACTGGTGCTTGAAAATGCGACCAGAAACTGCTAAAAGTGAGGAATATTGATATATTATGAATGCGAACCGTTCAATATCACCAAACAGAGTTAAAAAAGTGGGTTTAGGAAGACTTTAACTAGAAACTGAGCAGTCAACACAATGACTTGGACTCGGACTCGAGTCATAATACCATGACTCGGACTCGATCCTCTGTTCGCTGACTTGGACTCGGACTTGACTCGGTGGGAATTGAAAATGACTCGACTTGACTCGAGTCAAAAATATAAAAGTGAGATTGACTTGTGACTCGGAGCCTTGTGACTTGATTACAACCCTGACTAAAACTACCAATTTTCAGAATCCGCAACCAGAACTATAACTGGAACTAATCAATTTTCAAAATCCGCAACTAGCCTACAACTATTATTATTATTATATTCTTTATTCACAGTAAAACTGGTAGATACACACATAATCCGGGGAGCAACCTGCCCCCAAAGGAAAATGGCGAGATTGGAGTAAATTTTTAAAATTTCAGTAATACATTCAAATTGTTATTCCTATGCAATACACGGAGAAGTCAGATTACAGAATTGCAGCAGATGAAGAATTGGCAAGGGTTACAGAGCAGAGGTAGAGATGATTGAAGATGAAGAATCGAAATTACAGAAATTATGCTGTGATTCACAAGTGTAATTTTAGTCCAGTGGTGCATTCAAGGCCTTCCGAAGAATGTGCACAGTGCCCAATAATGTGATCTTTTGGATCATGTCGAATCGAACGTTACCCGGTATTTGTTGGATATGTCTTATGAGTTTTTTGCTCACGACCCCTGTAGCGCCAATGACTATCGGTACAATGTTTATTTTGCATAGCCACATTTTCTCACATTCCATTTTGAGATCTGCGTATTTGGAGTGTTTTTTGATTCTTTTTGCAGTACGTTGTGATCAGCTGGGACAGCCAGTTCAATGAATAAGCATTCTCTTTTCTTTTTTAGTTTGACGATTATATCCGGGCGGTTGCTTCTGATTTCGCGGTCAGTTATTACTGGTACATCCCACATAATTTTTGTTCGTTTTCTGTCACTGGTGCTGGGCTGTAATCGAACCAATTTTTTGTCGAAGTGGTGATGTTAAAATGTTTGCATAATTCGAGATGAATGTAGTGACCAATCCTATTGTGTCTCCATGTGTATTCGGTAGCTGCAAGTGCACCACAGCCTGACATGAGATGTGCTACAGTTCCATTTTGGTTGTGGCACATTCTGCATTTGCCGTCCGTGTTTTGCTTCAGAATTCTTTTGCGATAGTATTTTGTAGGAAGCGATTGGTCTTGTGCTGCGAAAATGAATCCTTCGCTTGCCGGTTTCAGGCCAGAGCTGGATAGCCAGGTCCATGAAAGCTCGTCTACATGGGGCTGTGAAGTTAACTTCTTGTGCTGTCCATGAAGAGGCATCGACTCCCATATCGTTTCTCTCATTTTGAGCGTTGCATTTTTGTATCGGACTCTTGCTGCTTTTGCTATTGTTGTGGGTTTAGCAACAGTGTTTTCTGCAGTGTACAGGTTAGCTGTTTCCATGTTGACTTCTCTGACGTAGTTGTCGTGACGATAGCTCAGAGATTTTGTTTTGCGCTGTTTGTCTTCCTGTGCAGTGAGTTTGCAGTAAATGTTATCGCTGTTGTTGATGTACTGTGACAAGCCAATGATTTCTGTTTTGAAAGTTTGTTCAATTTCTTGTAGTCCTCGACCACCTTTTTTATTATTATATTTATTATTTTAATATTATATTCTTTATTCACAGTAAAACTGGTAGATACACACTAGGGTTGTCCAAAATTTGAAAAATTTCGAAAATGCTGCGTTGTAATGTCTTATTCTATAGATTATTGATTAAAAACATCAACAAGCCTGAAAGAAGCTCTCAGGAACGTCGTTAAGATTTCTTACAAAGCGTTTGAAAGTAGCCGTCTGCATGTGGGCGGGGAATCGATGAAGTGGGCGGGCAATCACGAACCTAGAATTTTGATTGGTTGGAACCTGTAATAATAAGCTACTGATTGGCTGAAATACTGATTTTGTGATCATTGCTGGTCACGATTTCGTTCTACTCTGTTGTGTTGGTTTGCAGCCATTTCTGTTCGTGGCATTGGTGATATGGTAAATTGACGTTGTTAATGCTGCCATCGACAACAGCATAACGATCCAGTAATATATTTTCTACCTGAACACTGTGTATAACAGTTTTGTTACTTCTTGCACAGGAGCTTGGCCAATTAAGATAAGAATGAACTAGATGCATGCATCGTGCTACCTTCGAGCCTTCTAAAACATACCAGTTGACAACGACTGTAACTCATAAATTGCAAACCAGTAGTCAATTTCTCCTTATGGCTTGTTATGGTAAGTCGACGTCTCTCTCTAAAACGAACGCATATTACACTTTTTATTCAAGATTTAACAAAGGCAAAAATGCTATTTACAAAAGGCATCATTAAAAAGTATATCGCAGGGTCAGTGTTGCAGATCACTGGCCTTTGATAAGAGTAGACTTCCTGCTGTCTCCAAAAATCTTCCTATGCTGTTCCACAGCTTGAAGCAAACTGTCTCTTTGCTGTTCATTGTCAGTCAAGATTGCAGCATAGTCTGTGCTTAGCTTGACACCTCTTTCTGCGGCATCATTAACGACTTTGACAGAACTAACGTAGCAATTCATTTTATTGAATGAATCTGAAAAGTGCCAATCATCAACCGGTTGACGCAGCCAATCCCCAGAGCATTCAAAAACTTCAAATATGTACCACGACTGGGGCCCAATAAGGTCAGACAACGTACTGTCCTTGTTGATCTGTATAGTTGCATTCAATGAGGGTGGGCCCCTTCTGAAACTGGAAGTTCGCTCTACTTGCAGGAGCGCCTTTGCCATATTTTCCCGGGTTTCCTTGCTTTCCGTCGGTGAAAACAAGGCGTATACAGCGGTTTCCTCAACAATATACCAGTCGTGCTTCAAAAGCTTTCGTGAAGCAGCTGTGGAAACTTGCTCATCATATTCCTTATAACTCAACATGTGCTGAACGAATCTCAAGTCATTACCAGCTGCATCACGCCCAATGCTTGAATCCACCCACGCAGGGATATAAAAGAGAACCAAAAATAAATTGAAGCGGCGCAGCAGTTCAACTTCTTCAGATTTGTAATCTAATTGGTCGGCCCACATGAACATCTTTTGAGCATACAGAATTGTACCCATCCATCTCGCATGGTGTGCTGCACCAGGTTTGTGATGACGTATATCTTCATCTGCACCGAGAAGAGCAAGAGCATTAGTCACACATTGCTTGTAGTCATCCCGTGTGAAAAAATCTTTTCTGTTCAACAGTAGCTTGAACTTATCAACTATCATTGCAGCTCGTTCAGCAAAACATAGAGGAATAGTCAGAGTCTTGAATTGCTGTTCCCTGTCAAGACTGCTCCAGTTCCTTTTAAGGTGGGCAAACCATGCATTCTCTGGTCCAGTTGTGGCCTTTCCAAATAAAGATTTCCAAACGTCTTTCACTACCAGCTCATACACATGGTGCCGACATGCATGGTAGAACACCTTCCTTCCTAGAAGGTCTTCAAGAATCTTTGCTGCACCCTTCTTCCAGCCGCTGTTGCTTGCTGTAGTGTCAAAAACCAAAGCTGTTACAGCATCTTTTATATTCCAACTTTCAATTATGTTGAAAGTGGTTTCTGCTTGCGTCTGACCTGCAGCATTTTGCATCTTTTGAATGCCAAGTAGTTTTCCTTCTGAGTATTAAGGATGACAAGATAGGACAATTGACAGAGCCTCATACCGATTTCCTAATCTATCCTCTGTGAGCTTTCCATCCCAATGAATAGCAACATGTTGAGGTTTATTTTCTGCAAATTTTTCTGAAATATCCTTGGAAATTTCAAGACGATTTGTTTCCCTGGCTCTCTTTGTCGAAGATCTTGACAGAGAGAACATTGCTATGTCACCGCCACAAGCCGTAATAAATGCTCCGATCAGCATTGTTGCCTTGTTGTCTGTTAGTTGCAATCGATCCAGAGCTTGGGACACATGGGTATTATTCATAATATTTTTAGGTGCCATCAGCTTAATGGCTGTCGAGGTGCCAAGACCAACATCAGCATCATAATCAGAACTTGAACTCAAACTATCACCCTCTTTTGAAGATGAAGAAGATGCTAAAACAACATAGTCATCACTTGAGTCATGTTGAATGTTTTTAACAGTTCTATCCGCCATGGTTGCTGTTTTCTTTTCGATGTCTTTAGCGAGAATCTTGTCTCTTCCCAACATTATGCATTTGCGAGATTGCTGTTGATCTTCATAGAATGCAATGTCTTCGAGCTTTCTATCATGTGATAGATAAATGTCATTTTGTATTATTGCTATCGCATCTGTACTTCCAATATCCCACAACTTGTCCAAATCTTCCGTGAATTTTTTCCTCTTACCCTTGGGATCACTTTCCCGTTTCATGGTCGCCTTCAGAAAAATATATTTTTTGTTCAGTTTTTCAAGTAATTTCACCGCATTTCCTTTAAGTATTGTGGCAATTCTCGCCATTTGCCACACTGTCATGACATCATGAACCACCACATTACATAGCTCACGAGTAGGGGTTGACTGAGGGCAATGGTCTTTCAGATGCAGAAAGTAACTCATTACTTCTCGCAAGGTTGGTAATCTCGAGCCACAGATGTAATCGCAAGCATATCCGACCAAGTAATGCTCAGATCGAGATCTTGTTCTTCTCTGTGGCAAGTGCACAGTCTTCCGCCGTTTTGCTTCTGCCATGACAGTAATATTTTTGCCTTCTATCATAAATTACAGCTACGCCTAAAACATTTAAGTAACAAGTGTTACATTACGACTATTAACTCACCAACCCACAATGCCCTTGTACATAACCACAACCACTACTAACAAAATCGACCTCATCAGAACAGAAAATGCTGCTGCAACTAAAACATTGAGCAAGGAACAAGTGTTGCATTACAACTATTGATGCATCAACCCACAATGCGCTTTACAAATTCCCGTCTCTACTAACAGACTCGACCTCCGCAAAACAGAAACTACTGCTACAACTGATACATTCGAAGAACCACTGTTACATTACTACTATTGACTCATCAAACCACAACACGCTTTTACAGTATTACAGCCGTCACCAACAGACTCAGCAGCAGCAAAACCTACTCCTTCTGTCAAACACGGTGAAGCACCCAAATCAGAGCTGACAGCCGCCGTCATCATTGAAGCATAACCGATTACCCAATCAAGAATCGTGGTTTCGTCATTGCCCGCCTAGTTGCAATTTCGCCGTCGGTGGCCCGCCCACTCTTTGGCAGCTACTTTCAAACGCTTTGTAAGAAATCTTAACGACGTTCCTGAGAGCTTCTTTCAGGCTTGTTGATGTTTTTAATCAATAATCTATAGAATAAGACATTACAACGCAGCATTTTCGAAATTTTTCAAATTTTGGACAACCCTAATACACACATAATCCGGGGAGCAACCTGCCCCCAAAGGAAAATGGCGAGATTGGAGTAAATTTTTAAAATTTCAGTAATACATTCAAATTGTTATTCCTATGCAATACACGGAGAAGTCAGATTACAGAATTGCAGCAGATGAAGAATTGGCAAGGGTTACAGAGCAGAGGTAGAGATGATTGAAGATGAAGAATCGAAATTACAGAAATTATGTTGTGATTCACAAGTGTAATTTTAGTCCAGTGGTGCATTCAAGGCCTTCCGAAGAATGTGCACAGTGCCCAATAACGTGATCTTTTGGATCATGTCGAATCGAACGTTACCCGGAATTTGTTGGATATGTCTCATGAGTTTTTTGCTCACGACCCCTGTAGCGCCAATGACTATCGGTACAATGTTTATTTTGCATCGCCACATTTTCTCACATTCCATTTTGAGGTCTGCGTATTTGGAGTGTTTTTCTGATTCTTTTTGCAGTAGGTTGTGATCAGCTGGGACAGCAAGTTCAATGAATAAGCATTCTCTTTTCTTTTTTTGTTTGACGATTATATCCGGGCGGTTGCTTCTGATTTCGCGGTCAGTTATTACTGGTTATTACTTGTTCGTTTTCTGTCACTGGTGCTGGGCTGTAATCGTACCAATTTTTTGTCGAAGTGGTGATGTTAAAATGTTTGCATAATTCAAGATGAATGTAGTGACCAATCCTATTGTGTCTCCATGTGTATTCCAGAGATGAGCGGATTTGAAATTTCGATGTCCTAATCAAATCCAAATCCGAACCTTCCAATCCAAATCCTAATCCATAACTCTTTCATATTCAAGTCCATGTCCAATCCTAATCCGATTCCAACTGGAAATTCGGAAAAAATACTAATTTATGCAATGGAGGGATTCGAAAATTTTCTTTCACAATCAACGATTCACTTGATTCAAGATAACTTAGTAACCGTGGGTACATTAGTAACTGATCTGAATAAAGTTTGTCGCCATTCACCACACGACATTTCAATCTCCCAGAAAATCGGTAAATCCAATCCAAATCCTAATCCGTTCTGAAAAAAATGTCTAATCCAAATCCGACAAAATTTTACAAATCCTGTTTTTTCAAAACCTAATCCTAATCCATGCTCATCTCTGGTGTATTCGGTAGCTGCAAGTGCACCACAGCCGGACATTGGGCTCGAAAGTCACGTGACTTCTGGTTCGCTGGGGCCAAACAACTATCTTAGATAGCCGCTGCCTGTGTTAATTTGCGATATTGGTCTGTTTTTAAATCGTATTTTCTGTCTCAGTGAGGTTGTTTGAAGTACAGTTCTGGGTTTTATGTTATCTTCTATGACTTATTAGCTAGTTTCAGGACTTTTAGATACTAACTAAGTAGGATTATGTTGTTTTGCAGCCGCGCAAAATGCCAGGGTATAACGTGCCAATTTGTTATAATGGATGAGAAAACAATTCGGAGTAGTCTTTCCATCGACTTCTGAATTGCCATAAAACGACAGGAAAGTGACTGAAATTAATAAAGCTAGTGAGAATGATAAATATAATTAACATTTGAACTATGTTGACTTGTTTGTTTGGTGGTATCAAATGTCATACCGGTATCTCGTGTGCCCCAAGACAGCGTAATCGAGTCAGCTTCAATAGCAAATGATTTAAGATAAGCCACAATTATTAGATTTTTTAAAAGTGTTTATGTAGTGAAAGTGGCCTAATAATAGATGCATCAACTGCAGGCATCGGTTAGCTTTTAAGATATCTGTGCCATTTATCGAAAAAGATAATCAAGAATTTCGGTCAGCCAAATTTATATTCAACCATGCCAATCAGAAGGAAGTTATTGATTGTTTCAAGGATAGTGCTGAGAAGACTGCTATTGCCGGACAAGGATAAGAGTACCGTACTTTCGACTTGGTTTTTTTGATGATGCAGCGATTTACAATTTGGTATCATTCTAACTAAAATGTAAATATTCTTTTAATGGGAGACCAGGTCTTGATGTTACTCATGACACTACTTCCTATAATTTAGTACTGGCACTGTTGCCAATGTTTTTCTAAATTTTGGTCAAGTTTCTATACATCAGTGTTGTTCAAAAATAACTTTTTTTCCAAATTTCACTGGCTCATGAACAAAATTGTTAGGTGGCTTGAAAAAAGGTTGCACACTAGATCTGGCTCAATTCCAACATGCAGAAGTGAAGCTATCAGATTTTAAAAAAATTGAATTTATTGAAAAAATGAAATGATTTTATTAAATTCTACTGGCTATGCCATGAAATTGTTGAGTTTTCAAAAAATGTTTAGCAAATTTGGCTAGTTGAGCCAAATTAAAAATTTTCTACTTTCAGTAGCTTTTGCATTGCTCTATACAAAATTTACACAAATTTCTTTAACAAAAATCAGAGGGTAATTCATAACTATTTTATTCTCTTTATAGATACTTTGAGATGTTTAACAAATCAATGCAAACATTGATGCTAGCCTCACTAATCTGTACCTGATTGCTGTGCTAGTGAAGTTGCACTGTGCGCTATATGTAAACCATATCCGGGGCATCTCTGATCCCGGCATCTTGTATGATGCAATTGGTATCTCTGCCAAAATCTGCTCTCCAGAAGACACCATCTCCTTCATCGCAAGAACGAGAAGCACACGCACGCTATTTACCCCTTGAACTGTGAGAAAATGCAGCTCAACTGTCTATGGAATGACGTCACCGTAGGGAGGTGGAGCGACACACTTCAAGACGCTACCGGCCTTAAAAGTCGGGACCACATATACTTCCTGAACTTGTAGAAATCCACCCAAAACGCTGGGAAGGAACTGACATTGTTGTCGACATATGGTACATCAATGCCACCAGTAGGTCATTTGTGAGACCAGCCTCGTAACCATACGGACCCAACAACACTGGTATCCCTTACCGTCGTTCTCAGGGCCAGAGCACCGTGAATTTACACAAACGCCGTTCAGGAGAATGCAATGCACAAGCTGCCCTGCACTTGTCAAAGTACTTGTGATGCTGGGCAAGTACTATAGTATCACCGACTCATTTCAAAATGAAGACTTTCTTCTAAACGCTCAAGTCTATTAATGATCTTGATTTGGTAGAATAGGGACACTTGATATCTGTCAATACACACATTACAAAACTGCCGCAAACATGTCCTAAAACTACTTTAAAAAATATAACACTCCGGCAAGTATGCAATATTACATAGTACTCTGAAAAGGTGGAAATACTATCTTCTTTACTTTCATTCAGTGTGCATGCCTCCTCTTTACATCGCCTAGGTCAAGATGGGTGTCTGATTCCATAGACTACTCCAAGTCGCTTCGACATCTTCCTGTCTTTTCATTGTATCGCATTTTGTGGTGTATTGAACTGATAAAATTGCTAATAAACCAATGATGATGATGATGATCGTCTGTTTGCACCACAACATAAATGCTTTAAAGTTCAAGGGTCTCTTTGCTTTTTGATAAGCTTTTTCTTTCTTTCTTCTCTTGCTTGCTTCCATACGTCCTCGTCAGTGGTGCCGATATTCGAGCCTCATCGGCTTTACTTAGCCATCTGGGCTTGATTACATGACGCTGCTCATGTAGTTAGGTAAGCAGTGGGGAGTCCAGATAAGCCTCCGACCCACTTGCTTCAAGTGGGATTCGAACTCAATTCCAACGCTTCCCCAATCTTTCAGGTAATTTTGCAGTTACCAACCTCTACGTCATAAACTTTCATTATACTCATGGCTGAACTGAATATTTCCCAATTATTTGCCATCACCACCATACATTGCTGATATTGGATGGTCGTTGTCTAAATCATTTTGACTTCTTTTGACCAGATTCGATTATTTTTGAAGAACTCGCAAATCGTAAAAGTAGCTTAACCAGATCCATCTGAAATCAAATTTAACACGGTACGGTAATGTTACAATATTAATAATCTCCGATGTTGACTGATCACTGTCTCCGTGTCGATAAGTATACACTTGAAGCATAATAATGCTGCAGCCATACGATGAATAGTTAGTAGGTCCAGATGAAAGTACTAAACCTTGGAATTACTTGTTTGAAATAGGCTATCTTAAACTGCTCTATACTCCATCATGTTAATTGAATACTATACATTGTCATCTATCTGCACGAAAAAAATCAATCCTGTAACACAAACACATAATGTGGCAGCAAAGACCAGCGCAGTAGCAGAAATTGCGACATACAAATGCATTACTGTCGCAGAGAAGATGATACCAGAAACGCGCTTGGCCCCAGACGGCGGTTGCTATGCTGAAAAGTCACGTGACTTTCGAGCCCAATGAGATGTGCCACAGTTTCATTTTGGTTGTGGCACATTCTGCATTTGCCGTCCGTGTTTTGCTTCAGAATTCTTTTGCGATAGTGTTTTGTAGGAAGCGATTGGTCTTGTGCTGCGAAAATGAATCCTTCGCTTGCCGGTTTCAGGCCAGAGCTGGATAGCCAGGTCCATGAAAGTCCGTCTACATGGGGCTGTGAAGTTAACTTCTTGTGCTGTCCATGAAGAGGCATCGACTCCCATATCGTTTCTCTCATTTTGAGCGTTGCATTTTTGTATCGGACTCGTGCTGCTTTTGCTATTGTTGTGGGTTTAGCAACAGTGTTTTCTGCAGTGTACAGGTTAGCTGTTTCCATGTTGACTTCTCTGACGTAGTTGTCGTGACGATAGCTCAAAGATTTTGTTTTGCGCTGTTTGTCTTCCTGTGCAATGAGTTAGCAGTAAATGTTATCGCTGTTGTTGATGTACTGTGACAAGCCAATGATTTCTGTTTTGAAAGTTTGTTCAATTTCTTGTAGTCCTCGACCTCCTTTTTTTCTGGGGATGTACAGTCTTTGCGTATCAGATTTTGGGTGATGCATGTGGTGCATTGTCATCAGTTTTGTCGTCTTTGTGTCCAATTTTTTAATTTCATCTTTGCGCCAGTTCACCACACCAAAGCTATATCTCAAGACAGGCACTGCAAGACTGTTTATGGCATTGATTTTGTTTTTGGAATTGAGTTCAGTTTTGAGAATTGATTTGAGCCTGCTAATGTATTCTTTTTTTAGACTTGATTTCATTGCAGCATGTTTAATGTTGTCGCTTTCACAGATCCCTAGATGTTTATAGTGATCTTCAGCATTCAATTCTGTTATGGTTTCGTACATTTTGAAGTTCATGTCGCCAGTGCTGGTGGCTCTTCCACGTCGTATGGTAAGTTTTGAGCATTTATCCAAGCCAAATTTCATTTTTATATCTTCCGAAAACTCATGAACAATTTTCATTTGGTTATTCAGGTCCGTATCGGATTTCGCATACAGTTTCAGATCATCCATGAGCAAACGGTGATGAATCTTTTGACCTTCAGAATTTGCTGCTTTTTTCATCACATATCCTGTTTCATTTTTCTCAGCAACTCACTGAGTGGAGCTAAGCTGAGGCAAAATAGAAGTGGCGAGAATGAGTCGCCTTGGAAGATACCATTGCATATCTGAATTGTACAGGTTTCTGTTTCACCTTGGTCATGTTTGATCAACAGTTTTGTATGCCAATTTTTCATCGAATTTTCAATAAATCTGATGATGATCAGATTCATTTTGTACATACGCATTGTTTTCAGTATCCACGTGTGAGGGACTTAATCGAAAGCTTTTTTGTAGTCTATCCATGCCATGCTGAGGTTAGTGTGTCTCCTCTTGCAGTTTTCAAGAATGGTTTTGTCAAGGAGCAGGTGGTCCTTACAGCCAAGGGCGCCTTCCTTGCAACCTTTCTGTTCAGGCGGTAGAAGATTTTCTAGGTGTTTGTAGCTTCGTTTTGCCAGGATTTTGGTCAGTGTTTTGTACATGGTTGTCAGGCCTGTTATTGGCCTGCAGTTCTTGGGGTCCCTGGTGTTTTCATTTTTTGGAATAAGATAGGTGATCCCTTGTGTGAACCAGGCTGGGATCTCGTGCGAGCTGGTTGAGGATAAAAGCTCATTGTAGGTCACCGCTAGGTAACTATGTGTTGCAGTTAGTTTTTTTAGCCAAAAGTTTTTGATCTGGTCAGGACCAGCTGCTTTCCAGTTCAGTGAACTTTTTAGGGCCTTCTTGATTTCTTGTTTTGTGATTTCTGACCATTGTTGTTCTGGTGTTTGTAGATTGTCGGTGTGGAGTTCTTGTATCCAATTTGCATTTGAGTTGTGCAATTTTTTGGTTTCCCATATTTTCTTCCAAAATGATTCCACATCTGCAGTGGCTGGTATTTTGCTGCTGGTAATTTTTTGATTTGACTTTTGTTTCATCATTCGAAAAAATTGTCCAGGTTTGCGAGCAAATAACAAGTTTGGGCGATATTGTGTTTCTCGTTTTTTATATCGTTTCAATCGTTGTGCTTTGGCGCATATTCTCATTTTCAATTCTTCTTGCAACATTGTCACTTTTTCTGTTGACTGCAGTTTGGTTTGGTGCTCCAGTTCTATTCTTTTTACTTTATTTTTTACTTTGCGCAACGTCACACCTTAGTTTTGCGATTTTGTTTTCAATTCTGCGTTGCCAAGCTGGCGTATGCCTTCCCCTTTTTTTGTTGACAGTTCTTGGTATTTTGCAGTGCCTTTCTGAGATAACTGCCGCAGTGTTGTAAATGAGGTTGTTGATTGTTGTCAAGGGACATTGTGGTCTTTCTCCTTGTTCGTTATTTAGAGTTGCAGGTAGTATGGTTTCTGTCAAAATTTTGTTCGCTACTGCAATATCAGTTTTCAGTTTCTTTGTAATTTGTAGGTCAGGTAACTGCACTCTGTTATTTACATTCAATGTGGATTTCATTCGGTCGATGATTTGATTTTTGATCTCCAATTCTAATTCCATGTCTATGTCGCCATCGTTAGGTGTTGTTGATTCATTCGGGTGCCCGGTGGTATTTTGTAATTCTACTTCTGCGATGTTCGGGTCATCAAGTGATTGTTGTGGGTTCAGGTCATCTTGGCCGAATTGCAGTTCCATTGCCTCAGAGTTTTATATGTTTTTGTTGCACATTTTTCCCTCGATTTCTGCGAGTTCTTGTTGAGATAATTTTATATTTTTTATTACACAACGTCTCATTGTTGCCAGGGTATTGGCAGTCATGGTTGGAGAGTTGTTCGTTCTCTCTTTCCATTTTTGAAAAGTTCCTTCGGTTACTCCTGCCGAGTTTTCAAGTTTGGCTAAGAAGTAACATCTCATTATTTCTTTATACTCTTCTTTACTCCATCTGTGTCTCTTCTTTTTTTCTTTTGCAGCAGAGCTGTTTTGTGAGCCACAGTTCGGTGTTGCACAGGCGCCATGTTGAGTAATATCTTCTCTTTGGTGTTCCTGTGTGGTCGGAGTTGACGAGTCCTCTGGGGTCATCCGCTTGGTCCCACGGCGGGTACGTCCAGGTGTGATATATCCAGATCGTTTCGCAGGCATCCACAGCAGTGATGCGTCAGTTCAGAAGTTAGGTTAATTTAAAGTAATTAATTAATTAATTAATTTCCTATTATATATTTCTTATTATTATTAATAATTTCTTATTATTAATTATTAATAATTTCTTCTTCTTCTTCTTCTTCTTCTTATTATTATTGGTAAAAACGATGAAAAGATAGTGACGCTTTTCACATTGAAGCCTTTATGACACACCATAGCATGCATATGAGAAATGCACAAACTTATCATCCAAGAAATATTAGAATGATGAAAAAATAAATCGTCGACAGAGGTATACACAGGCATATTTGAGTGATCTGTAGGCACATCCAATTCGGAGACATAACCACTACGAATTCAGAGATATAAACATTTAAATAAAACGCCATGTTTCCTTGACATATTGAATGACATGATCTAACATGCATTCACTAGTTAATAGGTCTACTGTATTAAAAAGACCGTCATTATTAATATAGCGTTTCAGATTTGCACGTTGCCGCACATACTTCAAACAGTTCATTAGATAATGATCGACGGTTTCGGGCAACGAACATTGTTCACATAGAAGAGAATCATTGCATCCAATCTTATGCAGGTGGTAGTTGAGCCGACAATGGCCTGATCTCAACCGAAACAGAATGATTTGCTCTTTTCTCGATGCTAAACTTGGTAACCTCTTGTAAATCGTGTCTTTGATGAGCTTGTACTGACTTCCGGTGTCGCTTGTCCTGTACAGTTGATCCCAGTTGTTTCTGCACGAGTTCCTAAGGAGTGAGTAGGCATCCGCTACGGAGACGAAGTCCAATTGTTGACGGGGCGGTGTTTCTGATGCTGTAGCGCTTCTTGCAAATTGGTTGGCGATTTCATTGTGCTGAATACCACAGTGTGCTGGAATCCACACAAGTGATACTGTGACCTCGCGTTGTTTCAATTGGTGTATCTTCTCGACTATCTCGGTAATGAGGAGAGGAGCTGCGAAATTGAAATTTGCTATACACGTTAATGCGCTCAAGCAATCACTGAGTATTGCCACTCTACTGTGGGTATTATTCATCACCCAAGATAGGGAATCTGAAATAGCGTTTAGTTCGGCTGAGAATACTGAAAAATGGCGGCAATGAATTTGCAGACGTAGTAATATTTGGAATATGATAAGCGTATCCACACCCTGTCTCAGTCTTGGATCCATCTGTGAAAATCTGAGTGTAGCCATGATATGTAGAGAATATATGATCTAATGATACCGATTTCCTGACATCGGGGGGATATATCTTGCGTATTGAGTGGCACAAAGAAAGGTCCACATTTGCTGTTAAAATTGTTCATGGAGGAGTCGTCGAGATTTCGCTTCCACAAATCCGTAGTTGGTCGATATCAGCAACCCTAGATAGGATATTAAAGGTGACGAACCGTCTATTTAGCAGACTGAATGTTTCTTCCCACGAGCTTTCGAGTATATCATTAGCCAGATTGTCCTGTTGCGTTTTTAGATGGAAGCGATACTTTGAGCATTTCAACGCATGTCTATTTTTCAAAGGCATGTCATTGCATTCGGCCTCTAGGACGCATATCGGCGTGCTTCTCATAGTCCCACTGCATATTCTGAGTGCCTAGTTACGTAATGTCTAGATCAGTGGTTCTCAACCTTTTTGGCTTCGCGGACCCCTTTTGACCGTCACGGACCCTCGCGGACCCCCTCCAGTTTTAGTTCAATTTTAGCTGTATTATGGTGCAACCTTCATCCGTTTTGTGCAAATATGAATTGTAGGCTTGTGATAAACAGCAAAATATTGATTTTTCTTGAAAATAACGTCATATACTATTTATGTATAAATTGGTAGACTTTGAATATTTCAAAGCTAATTTTGCTGCTGTATTTCTTGAAGTAGCCTAAGTGGTCGTGTCTTGAAAATCCACGTCTTCGTTTTGATATGAACGAGGAGTTCCGAAAATCATTTCCGCAAAGATAGATGGAGGCTAATACAATATTAACTATAACGCTTCCGACTATACGTTTGGTGTGATTGCAACATTTATGGCACCAAAATGAAGAAACATATAATTTATGAACATATCACGCCCAGCATCTGGCGCAGGGACTGGCAACATACGCACCGCGGGTCGGATGGGCCCGCGACGGCATTTTGATCGGCCCGCAGAGAGTTTCTACCGTCAAAGTGAAATCCTAATCTAAAAGTATATAGACAAATTTTATGCGCCAAAGAATGGATCCAAGTTTTCCAACCTGAGAATGACTGTAATGAAACGACTTGTTCTGTTCGAGCAAACATTTTCGACCATGAACTATTGAACATTAACACGACAAGGCTGCGTACCAATATAACTGGTGATATGAATTTCAGGGTTGGAGCGTAATGCTTTGACAGCAACGAAACACTCCTTGTTCATCAAAAAACCAGCCTTGTCGATAGGGCATCCGCAATAAGAATGCGCCAAATCTGATAGCCGAGCTTTAAGAGTAGGTATATCATTGTCCGATTTATGACGAGTGTCAGCCGTAAATATTCGGGTTCATTTCAATATGAATATACTATTTAATTGTATATTGAATTTCTGTACCTCCAAGAAGCTATTCAAATAGTGGTTATGTATATTACAGGATCAAATGGATTTCGTGGCGAGGTTTCAATCCCTGCATTGGGAAAAATTAGGGAAATACTTCGTAAATTTTTATTTCAAACGACTGTTCACTAATTTGATGAGACTGACAACTTTAAATCGAGAAGGTTTCGCAGACATTACGAAGTCACCCTGATTGATGTTACTATCTCCATATTTTTATTTTTACCACAAACCCCAACAAAACGTCGCTAAACAGCAATATGTTTGTATCAGCAGGTTATTGGAAAATTGGCGATGAAAATGAATTTCCACACTACGATAGCTCATGTCAGACGATTATTATGATGATATGAGTCATGAGGTTTTAGCAGTTGTGGTGCGAAACTGCCTCATGCTTTCTCAAAATAAAAAATAAAATAAAAATTAGGTTATCAACCATTTTAAAAATTTAGAGGTCTCGCGGACCCCCTGAAATTGCTTCGCGGACCCCTAGGGGTCCGCGGACCCCCGGTTGAGAACCACTGGTCTAGATTTTTGTTAAATGAGTCTTGGGGGCGAAAAAGTACGCTTCCATACCATATTCTAAGACAGATCTAATAAGAGTTTTACATAACTAACAGGGTTTTCTTTACATGCGCCCCATGATGTGCCACAAAGCATTCGCATAAAGTTAATTCTCTTCATACATTTGTCAGCAACATAGGTGATATGACGTTGATAAGTCAGTTTACTGTCAAAATAGATACCGAGGTATTTGAATGAGTTCACAAACCGTATTGAATTTTCCCCCACATAGATTTCGGGCATTGTGTATTTTCTTTTCTTTGTGAATAAGACGGCCTCTGTTTTTTCGACAGATATGATAAATCCCGATTTTTCGCACCATCTTTGAATCTTGTTGAGATCATCCTGTATTCGGTTCTTGAGATCCTGTATCTGTAGCGACGTCTCCCAGATAACACAGTCGTCTGCATATAAACCAAATTGACAAAGCAATGTTGAGGGTAAGTCATTAGTCATTATTGAAAACAAAATTGGAATAATTACACTCCCCTGCGGTATGCCATTCTCTAATATATACCTTTCGGATGGACTCGCGCCTACCCGCACTTGAAACGTCCTGCTTTTGGAGAAAATTTGCTATCCATGACAACATGTAACCGGCGACACCCATGCATTTCAGTTTGAAGACAACTGCTTCCCGCCAGACCATATCATAAGCGCGCTGTATGTCGAGGAATACTGCGAGTACGAATCTTCCATTATTGATAGCGTTGTATATATCATCGTGCAGCCGCACTACATTGTCCAGTGCTCGTCTTCCCCGTCTGAAACCACATTGCGACGAATTCAACAGTTTGTTCTTCTCTAAGTACCAATTAAGTCTGGTCGTTATCATCGTTTCTATTATTAGCCTACAACTAGAACAACAACTACTCAATTTTCGAAATCAGCGACTAGAACTAGAATTAGAACTTCTGAAAAAACCGTTTGTTATAGTTGACCATCAACTAATTAATTGGGTAGTTCGTGCAAGTCTGTCGGAGTAGCTTTATTGGTTGGTAGTCCTACAGACCAGTGTTGGGATCAAGTCAGTACCTTCGAGTCACGAGTCATTTCGAGTCATTGCACATTTTGACTCGAGTCAAGTCAAGTCAATAGATTTTCGAAGGTGACTCGAGTCAAGTCAAGTCACTAGATTTTTGGAGATGACTCGAGTCAAGTCAAGTCAAGTCACGAGTCAAGTGACATTTCAAGTCAAGTTGCCTTTTCGAACTATGAGGTATGCTTACGATATTGCATTTTGCTAGCTGTCTGCAATACAGATTGAGTGGTCATTGATTCTGAACCGATGAAAGAATATGAAGTTAAATATATACGCAAGAAGGCGCTGCATCGGTAACATATACGTAGAAATGCTAAACTACGTAAGTAATAGCATAGCCTCAGCTTATAGTTACCAGCCAAAATAGAGAATGGAGAAACGAATTGATAAGATGCAATACATCACCCATTTACAAATTGATATGATATAATTCGAGCATGCGCCAATGGTTGAGGACTATATAAACTATGTTCGAATTCAATTTCAATAAAACAAGAAGTTTGGATCAGGTAATAACAGAGAACAGTAATAGACATTTTGCTATTTAATTACTTTACTATGCTAGTTAACGTCAGCGTACACTGTAAGCTTCGATCACTTCGTTAGCGGTCAATTTATTAGTGAGAGAACAATGGAGGCTCAGTAAAACGCACGATCACTGGATGATTGGTCGCTCTCACGGGTTACAGCAACATTTCGCGAACAATCCAATAGCAAGATACAGTGATTGTTATTGACATCGATTGCTTGATGACTTGAAATTGACTCGTGAATTTTGCTTCGAGTCACGAGTCAATCCACATTTCTGATACGCCGAGTCAAGTCAAGTCAAGTCATTTTAGAAAAGTGACTCGAGTCAAGTCAAGTCATACGAAAAAAGTGATTCGCGTTTGACTTGAGTCATCCCAACACTGTTGGGTAGCGCATCATATCAATTCGTTTCAACTATCTGAAGTTTCATATTCTATTCCCTATTTTGTAGTTTAATTATAGACGTGAGACAGCCCACCCATTAGGGGTGTATGTGTATAGATTATTAGTTGCTATTGTAATTGTACTGTTATCTCTGGGGCCGCCAAGTGTCAAGCACGAACTACGTAAAATTGACGCTTGGTGAACCTATGACAATGCATATGCTTCTTGTCTGAACTGACTGCCGTGAGGACGCAGAAATGAAGCTATCTAAAAAGTATGGTGCATCTCTTTACATGGAATATATTAGGAGGTCTTCCACAGACGGAGGGTGTATATAGTTACTTGCGTAGTTTAGCAATTCTACGCATGCGTGAGCTAAACAACACCTTTTTGCGTTATATTTAATTCTAAATGCGGTCATCGATGGCGAATGTAATATGACTTAATCACACCTCGTGCTTCAAAAACACGATATGACTTGAATTGTGACTTGACTCGTGACAGGACTTGACTTGGCTTGACCTGACTCGACTTGACTCGAGTCACATCCAAGAATCGAACGACTTGACTTGACTCGAGTCAAAATGTGCAATGATTCGAGATGACTTTTGACTCGATGGTATAGTGAGTTGATACCAGCACTTGGTTTAGCGGTAGCGACTATAAACTCGCCAGGGGAGCGACCACGTTTCCAACACAACAAATATGCAATGACATCCTATTCTCAACAATTGCCAAGGAGCCAAGGAACTCACATAAGACGGATATATGAATTTGAGACGCATGTATCCGAAAATTTCCGCAAGCGAATATACGCCATACACGAGATCTCGAAGCCACTGCGACTATCAAAAAGGGAATCATCGATATTTATATGACTTCAGACCTGCCATTGCAAGGTGAACGGACACTATATAGAGTCGGTTGTCACAATGATGGCCTTTGTACAAAATGTGGCGTGGCAGAGACGGGGGAGCATTTCCGGCTTCAATGTCCTCGACATTGTATCACTTCGCGGCAACCGCTACACCCTGTTACCGGTGATTTTACATGCCGGATGTTTATCTGGGCTCCTCGTGGCCGACTGCAGCCGCGGGCATTGCAAAGCTCAGAAGGATAAGGTCAACCGTGCTATAAGTCGGAGGCAGCAACGCGCACAATCAGGACGTATGGGGATGATAGCGACTGAAAAATGACTATGAGAGAGGTTAAAAGACGTTCCCCATAATACAAGAAATCAACGACCCCATGAACACTATGAAATTTGTGTCGTGGAGTACAGGGTCTATAAAGGCTACATGCTCCATTGTATTGTGCTCAATAATACAATAACACCAGTGATTGACCTTGTTACTTATCGAGAGGACACTGCAATGGAGTAGGAAAATCGAGTGTAGCCTAGGCTTACCATATTTTGGAAATCTAAAAAGAGGACACTTTTTCAGAAATTTTAGACTTGCAAAATCGGAGAAGAATTCTCAAAAACCGGTGAATTTTTCCCACTTTGTGATCGGTTGACTAAGAAAAAGGTCATCTTTTCGCTCAGAGATCAAAATACCGTTTTTCTCCCCGCGTTGCTAGATGGATGACTAAAAAAAACAAAAAACAAAAATAGGTCATCTTTTCGCTCAGAGCTAATATCACCGTTTTTCGCTCCGAAATACCCGCCGTAGCGTCACTTCTGTGCTAATTTACGGCATATCACTCGCAATGTGCTCTAAATCTAACCTAAATTTTCAAAAAAGAGGACAAAATCTCAAAAAAGAGGACAAAAGGGCGTCCTCCGAGGACACTTTCAAAAAAGTCAAAAAAGAGGACAAATCCTCTTAAAAGAGGACGTATGGTAACCCTAGTGTAGCCTATACGGTATAGTGTATAGTATTTACTTGGTATATAGTTTGGCATGGTGCACAATGCAGTACATACATACATCTTACTGACAAACGTTCAGTAGAAAGTAAATTCGCTTTAATTGAATGGTTTTGTTTGAAGAGCAAACTATCATAAAAGATGCCTTCAAAATCGAATGTTATGATAATTGACGTTGAGCAATGAACTGCAGTATTACATTACGGCCACTATATCGGCGATATAGCATATTAAAAAACATATTATACTTCCTGTTGAGTGCCAAGCGACAGTCCTACTCCTACACGAATATCCGAGGTTAAATGCGATATCCCAGTAAATACGGAGTGTCTTATAGAAAACGAGTCTGAAAGTTGGGCATGATTTATTCTGGAGTGCAGCAATAGGAAGAATTAATATTATGATATTTAAAAGCAACCTGAGTGGCACATATCACAACGATGGTTTTTTGAGAAAAGTATGTAGGCTACGGGAGCCGTGCCACCAGAATCGGGATAATTATTTATTCATATTTCTTATCTATTTAGTAATAGTTACTAATAGTTTCATTAAGAGTTCTTCTAGCATATGTGTTATATATTCGTTCGATATTATATTATGCATAGCGCGGCCTATAGTTGGAAGTCTTGTATATATGTCCCATTGTCCATGTCCACTGTCCAGGCATCGTGTTTGAATCGAGCCGGGGTATCGTTGATTCCCTTTATGTCTCCAATTTATTAGAACCCAAGCCCTGTACTTCATTTTTGTAATCTAAGCAACACTGCCAATATTAGATATTTCGAACTTATACTTATTTCGGAGTCTTGTAAAGAAAGGTTGCTCGTATCTTTCAGGTATCTGGGGCTCCTCATTGTCGAAGGCTTCGTGATTCACATTTTGTCTCGACAATCTGGTTACCTCAGGGGCGGGCAACTTCTCCAGTTGGCGGGCCGGATATAGGAAAATTAGGTACTTGGCGGGCCGGATTACTGAATCGATGCATTATTTGCCCATTTATCCACGTAAACAGGGAATAAATCGTATTTAATGAATGTATGTTAACGACAGCAATATCACTTCATAGCCATTTCTCACCGATAATGACGAAGATAATGTGGATTTGAGAATATAGCATTGTCATATACAGGCGCCGTCATGTCTGCTTCCAGCTGATCAATTAACACACGGTGCAATCAATCGGTCCCCAAATTTACCAAAATCTCAATTTATTAGGGTTGAGTAGGTGACGACATAGCGTCGTTGTTTAACTGTGTGGCCTAATTAATCACGATATGGAATTCATGCTGCCCGCGGCCTCCACGAAATTTGAAAAGTGGCCGGCGACCCGTTTTGAGTCGGCGACCCCTGGCATAAGCGGTGTCTTAAGAAAGCCTAGAAGTGTGCCGTGCTGCAACTAGGCGGCTACGGATTTAAAAATAATATATATCAGCCTGGTGGAAATGGTCATTGTAGTCGACAAACACCGTGATTACCGCAAACGACATTAGGATTGAGAACATTGTAAATGCCGATAATGCTAGTCTTCTCGCTTCGACGAACTTATCCCGTAAGCTCCACTCTCGCACGCTGCGGATACACGTATATAATAACATACAGTCACTAAAATTTGACGTAGTAAGCAAGTAGTGAGGAATCTCGACAGACTGGAGCTGCAGGCCACATTATCATGTAAGACGGAAAACTGTCCGCGGGCCGGACAAAATCCCTTTGCGGGCCCTATGTTGCCCGCCCCTGGGTTACCACAATATATCCAGTACCGATGCACACGTCATAGTCGAAGGGGATAAATCTGGCATAAAATCGAACTGAACGTTTTATAGAAGGATTACGGATGCCCTCAGTCTTGTTAACGAATTCAAACCTCACAGCATCGAAGACCAAGATACAAAAACGTAACCGTGGATAGCATTTGGCGAAGCACTTGGCTGGCTTCTGGCTGGTTAGGAATATTGCATGATCCATAGCTGGAAACGAACTATACTGACTCAACACATGACCAACACGACTTGAAAGCGCTGAGAAAGGAGGTACATTACAAAACAATGCGGTAAATCACAATAGCCGCCAACGGTACAATAGTTAGAACTCACGAATGTGATTGCCGCATAGTACGATATTGCCATTACAATCAAATCATATTGCGTCCGGCTCACGCAAAGACGCATTGAACTCACGCAAACCCTCGTAATTCGAGACGAAACGCCACGTTTTGTAATCAAGGAGGTCGCTTGTAATTGGGCCATGTAGGCAATGTAAGAAGTCTAAGAAAAACATTCACAGAGGGTTCCTTTATTTTGCACAAGGAAACTTATAAAACTTATGTACAGGGGTGGCCAACCTTTTCGGCCAAAGTGCCACAAGAGGTTTACCAACCATTGTGCGGGTCACTTGAATGTTGATATCCTATTTTGTCGTCGGATAGGAGCGAACCGGATTAGGTAACGGTAAAAATAGGACTTATATTACTGCGCATCAAAATCGATAACAATTATGCCACGAAAACTTTGTGTACACTGCACACTGCACAGTGTACAAGTCCCAGCCGCGCTAAGCGAGAAATATTTTCAAGCTTAATGAATGGATTCGTTCAATAATATTGTTAGTTGCATATATTGCGGGTCACCTCTATACCGTTGAGCTCATTTGGCCAGGACATGATTAATCGGTGCTCGGACATATCAATATAGATGATTTCAGTGAACATGCGTCTATCATCATGTGCAAAGGTCTCATCGCCGACGATCTGTCTGCGAGTGCAGTCGCGAAGTCGCATGTTGGACGACACGTTCTCTCATAATTGCGAATATAGTAGATTTAATTTTAATTTTCAAGAGGGGTCACCAATACTAAAAGCAAGAAATCGAGTGACGATAAATCGCGCGAATTGCTAAAAAAAGATATCAAGTCAATAAATCTGCCAGGAAATGCTCTACTTTGTCCGAAAGTTTGCGGTCAGGGTTATCAAATTGACGGTAGGTCTTGCAAGTTCACAATAAACTGCCTGGGTGATTTATTTTTTGATATTACGTTGCGGGCCACGGGTTGGCCATCCCTGGTCTATGGTAATACTGTTTACATAGGGTTACCATACGTTCTCTTTGAAAAGCATTTGTCTTCCTTTAAAAGGATTACTCCTCTTTTTTCAATATATTGAAAGTGTACTCGGAGGACGCCGGAATCTCCTCTTTTTTGGGGAATTTGTCCTCTTTTTGTAGAAAAAGTATTAAAATGTCTTCGAAAACTAGACCTCGACGCAGCGAACGTCAGAATTTCGTAAATAATCGGGTAAAACGGAGGATGATCCCAAGTGATGACCTATTTTTAGTCAGCACCGCAGACGTACGGTAAAAAAGCGGGTAATTTGGGAGTCGGGTAAGAGTGATGACCTTTTTTTAGTCACCATTGATCGAAAACTTTTTTAGAATAACCATTTTCTTTTCCGATACTACACCTGTCAGAGTTTTTTTTTAAAGTGTCGTCTTATTAGGATCTCAAAATATGGTAACCCTAGTTTACATGATCATTCAATCGTTGATTTGTTTTGTTGATGGCGGGGTGTTCCTGTTGTGAGTTCCGTAGTTCGTGTAGTCGTATCGGGAGATGAGCATGGTATCACGACAAGATGTCTGGTCCGTCCCCGAAACGCTTCTTCTCTCGATATTGGCGAAAAGAACAATATTATACGAGGTGGCGCTGTGGGTGTATCCACGGCTCTCGGCACGCGAGACTTTAATCGAACAGATTAGTTCGTGTACAGATACATTATGAAAATCTATATCACCGCCTTAGAAAGGCATATCTGAATATATTCTTTGTTATCACTGCAATATTGATACAGTTCACTTGGGCGTCCGTTTAGCTGACAAAATCAGAAACGCTTCTAACATCAATGCACGTGCAATCCTCACAACCAATAAACCAAAACATGTATCATACCTAGATGGGAATTAATGTTGGTGAGGTTCATGTATTTCACCAATGATAATCATCACCAAAATTACTATCATTGATGAAAATATAACGTGCAATATACATATACCAAGTTTATGCAGCAGATATCGACAGTCGCCACTCAAAAAGAATTTACTAATTTTGAGTATAAATTTAATTGCCCCTATAAAATGCAAGGTACTGTGTTTGACGAGCAAAGAAACCTCGTGCAAAATCGATTTTTCGTGTTAACGACAACCGTTCCGCTAATTCGGGATGAGCCCTCAACTGTGGTATTGAATTATGGCTATTATTTCGCCGATATCAAGTTTATTGAAAACAGGCTACTATCAGCGAAGTAGAAACCCAGCAAACACAGAACCGTAAAAAAACCTTTCGGGATGGTTTCGAATGGTTATTTTAGGGTTTCGATTTTTATGTTTCAGAGGTATGTTTAAAATACGTAGGAAAAATAATCTTGAGGATCAAATTATTCTGTATGAATTCCAATTTGGTGGTAAGTATTCTGATGTGGGAAGCTATTTGGAACCTGTAGATACCGTTGCGTTTTGATAGAGTGCTGCCATCAGTATAAATTCATGTTACTTGGTCGAAAACCTTATTTTCTGATTTACCGTCATCATTATATACAGCCTATATTCATTGTCTCGTGAGTCTCGTCTGTTTCGCTAGCTGAGCATGAATTCCAGTTTTATTCCGAGTAAATATAACTAAATAAGTCGAATGGGTGCACTGTACGTGGTTATCCGAGCGTGACTTCTAGATTATTCTGGAAGTTTGAACCGCGCTTCGCGCTTCGTTCGCGGGACGCCTGTTTCGGAATGTGGTTGTAGTTGTGTATGTTAAATTCTGGAAGCTGGAATTGCGACTGGTACCGGATGTGGGTCAAAACTAGCTGTACGGTACATAGTTGAGCGAGTAATATGCTATTTTGAAGGAATACCCTGTAGTTTATGACTCCAAGAGCTGTTTGACTTGCTGCAAACAGTTCGAAAATTACGTCTATTTCGGTGGCAGTAATAATAATAATACAAGCATTTTCAGCTATTTATAACATTATAATGTAGCATGTTATCAGGGACAATCACCGTACCGGACTGCATACTATATGGGTTGCTCAATGGCTTGGTCGTCTGCAGTTATCCACGTAAGTTTCTAAAATTATGGGGCATCCCTAAAAGACGGAGAAGCGGAGGCAGCGGAGACAGCGGAGGCAGCGGAGAATGGACCCTAAAACGCGGAAGCAACGGAGACGGCGGAGAGAGCCAAAAATGCCGATTCCTAAAAGACGGAGATAGCGGAGGAAGCGGAGAGCTGAGCTTTCGGTCATTAACCTTTACAGACACACGCGACATAGCGGACGGATACTGAAAGCGGAGTTCGGGACCCCGCGAAATGGACATAGCGGACGGTTATATAATATAGAAAGCGGAGATCAAGGCGTATCGGAAGATGTTTCGAAGCAGTAAAGAATAACGGAGAAGTCAGCCATGCGAGTTCAAGGCCAATTTGGCGACTGATTGCCCGTCGATGAGATGACATAGCGGGCGGTTATATAATACAAGGAAAGCGGAGATCGGGACGCATCGGAAAATGTTTCGAAGCAGTGGAGAATAACGGAGAAGTCAGCCGTGCAAGTTCAAGGCCAATTTGGCGACTGATTGCCCGTCGATGAGATGACATAGCGGACGGATACTGAAAGCGGAGTTCAAAGCCCCGCGAAATAGACATAGCGGACGGATACTGAAAGCGGAGAACTAGGCGTATCGGAAGATGTTTCGAAGCAGTGGAGAATAACGGAGAAGTCAGCCATGCGAGTTCAAGGCCAATTTGGCGACTGATTGCCCGTCGATGAGATGACATAGCGGACGGATACTGAAAGCGGAGTTCGGGGCCCCGCGAAATAGACATAGCGGACGGTTATATAATATAGAATGCGGAGATCAGGGCGTATCGGAAGATGTTTCGAAGCAGTGGAGAATAACGGAGAAGTCAGCCATGCGAGTTCAAGGCTAATTTGGCGACTGATTGCCCGTCGATGAGATGACATAGCGGACGGATGCTGAAAGCGGAGTTCGGGGCGTAGCGAAATATATTTCGAAACAGCAGAGAATAACGGAGAAGTCAGCCATGCGAGTTTCAGGCCAATTCGGTGATTGCTTGCCCATCGATGAGATGACAGCGGACGCGTTTCGTATGACAATTTAACTGATGATAGTTGTGGAATATTATACTGAACTACTTTCTACTTTACAAAAACCGAATTGCAAATGTAATTAGATACTTGGTTGCGCCGATAGCAGACGATATATATAAACGTAAGACCTTAGTAGCTTTCACACTCTATTTAACGTCCACTTGCGAATGAATATAACTTTATTAGTTACACGAGCTTTCGGAGCGCTGCTCCTTCATCAGGTGTCAAAGCAAAAGTAACGCAAAAAGAGCAACGCAAAAATATTTTCAATTTGAACATATGCATATTATGACATCATAGGGAATGAGAAATTCTAGATACTGAAGTCGCGTACTCTATGACGTCATAGACACAAATATCAAGTTTTGATTTGAAATGCAAATAGTGAGTTGTGTGCCTAAAATCGGATTGGATAAGGTGTTTATATGCTAATTTGAAAAGAACAAAAAGTGCTAAGTCAAGCATTCATGGTGTAGTGAGACATACATCCTCTATCTATATTCAGCCCTTGTCGGAAAGTATCAAATTTGTCGATATATTTTTGTTCTGTAGCCTTGCGGAGAGTAGCGTCTTCCATGTTCCCGACCAATACATTGATAGTCATGTCGCTCTCCGAGTGCCCAGCGGAAGAAAAATGATCACCGACAGGCTTCGATTTGTTACCTTTCGAGATATCATGTCGGTGACCATTTACTCTCTTGTGGAGAGGTTGACTGGTTTCTCCTACGTACCATGCATTCGTACATCCTTTTCGACAGCGAATCAAATATACGACATGGCCTTTGATGTTTCCATCCAGTACACTGTAAAAAAGGAATAGTCTACAGCAAAGCCCTTCGAATTCATAAAATTTGCTCGAAGAAAGAGGACAAAAATGAACATTTGGAAGTTTTGAAACACGAACTAATCAAATCTGGCTACGATCAACAGCTGATAAGGAATCAAATAAAAAGGGCCCTCAATGTACCACGAGAGAAGCTCCTTGATTGCAGTCGAAATCACAATGAGGAAACACAAGATCGCAGAGTGCCACTGGTCACTACATATTTCCCGGGAGCAGAAAAGATCCGTAAGATTTTACGAAAACATCAGCGAATACTAATCAACGATCCGAAATGCAATGAAGTATTCCCGAGAAGACCTATTTTAGCCATCCGGCAACCACGCAACTTGCGTAACATTTTGGTAAATAGTAGGCTACCTCGGTCAAGACGAGAAAATGGCGTGGAAAATTGCGGACAGCCATCATGCAAGACGTGTGCTATTCTCAATCACAGCACCGTGATTACAAAAGGACCCACCCGGCACAACATCAAAGGCCATTTTACTTGTAAATCAAGTAATGTCGTATATTTGAAAGGATGTACGAATGCATGGTACGTAGGAGAAACCAGTCAACCTCTCCACAAGAGAGTAAATGGTCACCGACATGATATCTCGAAAGGTAACAAATCGAAGCCTGTCGGTGATCATTTTTCTTCCGCTGGGCACTCGGAGAGCGACATGACTATCAATGTATTGGTCGGGAACATGGAAGACGCTACTCTCCGCAAGGCTACAGAACAAAAATATATCGACAAATTTGATACTTTCCGACAAGGGCTGAATATAGATAGAGGATGTATGTCTCACTACACCATGAATGCTTGACTTAGCACTTTTTGTTCTTTTCAAATTAGCATATGAACACCTTATCCAATCCGATTTTAGGCACACAACTCACTATTTGCATTTCAAATCAAAACTTGATATTTGTGTCTATGACGTCATAGAGTACGCGACTTCAGTATCTAGAATTTCTCATTCCCTATGATGTCATAATATGCATATGTTCAAATTGAAAATATTTTTGCGTTGCTCTTTTTGCGTTACTTTCGCTTTGACACCTGATGAAGGAGCAGCGCTCCGAAAGCTCGTGTAACTAATAAAGTTATATTCATTCGCAAGTGGACGTTAAATAGAGTGTGAAAGCTACTAAAGTCTTACGTTTAAATGTAATTAGTTCATCCAGAATACTGTTCAGGTAGATTTTGAAGTAATTGCGAAACATTACCACTTCAGTAAGTACGGGAAATAGCCCAAATCTACTTGATTACCCCGAAAAAGTAAAAATATTCAACATATATAATATCGGAACAACGTGATGTGATAAAGCAAAAATAACGTCAGATTCGTATTCAGCGCCCCCAAATTAGGTATAATTGACCCGAAGAAGTCCTGGCGAAAAAATCCTGTAGATCAGCGTTATTGGTGCTGCGGCGTGCGACGCCATCAAACCAGGAAATTGGCCCGTGAGCACATTCTAGTTTGAGACCTCTGCACTAGTGACTATAATGCGAACTCCGTAACAACTTGCTATGAACCTAATATCGGTGCATTTTGCCTGGCCTTAACAATCCACCTTTGCTCGACTCGATCTTCTCCTTATTTGCTAACACATGTCACTTCATTAACGAAATATCTTTTACAAATTATATACAGATGTTACCAAAATGAAACGAAGAAAATATATACAGTCATGATAAAAGGTTAAATAAAAGTTCACGGCTGAATTTTAGCAGCTAAGCAGTTTCTCCACTGCTTCGAAATATCTACCGACACGTCCCGATCTCCGCTTTCCTTGTATTATATAACCGCCCGCTATGTCATCTCATCGACGGGCAATCAGTCGCCAAATTGGCCTTGAACGCGCATGGCTGACTTCTCCGTTATTCTCCACTGCTTCGAAACATCTTCCGATACGTCCCGATCTCCGCTTTCCTTGTATTATATAACCGCCCGCTATGTCATCTCATCGACGGGCAATCAGTCGCCAAATCGGCCTTGAACTCGCATGGCTGACTTCTCCGTTATTCTCCACTGCTTCGAAACATCTTCCGATACGCCCTGATCTCCGCATTCTATATTATATAACCGTCCGCTATATCTATTTCGCGGAGCCCCGAACTCCGCTTTCAGAATCCGTCCGCTATGTCATCTCATCGACGGGCAATCAGTCGCCAAATCGGCCTTGAACTCGCATGGCTGACTTCTCCGTTATTCTCCACTGCTTCGAAACATCTTCCGATACGCCCTGATCTCCGCATTCTATATTATATAACCGTCCGCCATGTCTATTTCGCGGAGCCCCGAACTCCGCTTTCAGTATCCGTCCGCTATGTCATCTCATCGACGGGCAATCAGTCGCCAAATTGGCCTTGAACTCGCATGGCTGACTTCTCCGTTATTCTCCACTGCTTCGAAACATTTTCCGATACGTCCCGATCTCCGCTTTCCTTGTATTATATAACCAACCGCTATGTCATCTCATCGACGGGCAATCAGTCGCCAAATTAGCCTTGAACTCGCATGGCTGACTTCTCCGTATTCTCCACTGCTTTGAAACATCTTCCGATACGCCCTGATCTCCGCATTCTATATTATATAACCGTCCGCTATGTCTATTTCGCGGGGTCCCGAACTCCGCTTTCAGTATCCGTCCGCTATGTCATCTCATCGACGGGCAATCAGTCGCCAAATCGGCCTTGAACTTGCATGGCTGACTTCTCCGTTATTCTCCACTGCTTCGAAACATTTTCCGATACGTCCCGATCTCCGCTTTCCTTGTATTATATAACCGCCCGCTATGTCATCTCATCGACGGGCAATCAGTCGCCAAATTGGCCTTCAACTCGCATGGCTGACTTCTCCGTTATTCTCCACTGCTTCGAAACATCTTCCGATACGCCCTGATCTCCGCTTTCTATATTATATAACCGTCCGCTATGTCCATTTCGCGGGGTCCCGAACTCCGCTTTCAGTGTCCGTCCGCTATGTCGCGCGTGTCTGTAAAGGTTAATGACCGAAAGCTCCGCTCTCCGCTATCTCCGTCTTTTAGGAATCGGCATTTTTGGCTCTCTCCGCCGTCTCCGTTGCTTCCGCGTTTTAGGGTCCGTTCTCCGCTGCCTCCGCTGTCTCCGCTGCCTCCGCTTCTCCGTCTTTTAGGGATGCCCAAAATTATGCTTATATGAGTCCTTTTCGTATCATATTATGATAACACACCGTAACATGTAGGAGATTATATGACACGGCCTACTGGGTATAATCTTAGCGCTGGCGACCAGCTGTACCAACTACTTTTTCACTGATTCCTAAAATAGTAATTAAAATCTCGTCCGGGCACTGAAACCCCCTCAAATCAAAGTTGGAAATTTTCATTTTACTGAACAATAGGGGCGCCCGAGCTGAATGCCGATTAACATTTGGTACGCACGGTACCGATTGTGACGCCATGCCATTGAGCGTCTCGGCGAAGTCAAGCCGTGCTCCCGGTGAGGCCGTGACCCTCTGAGTATGTTGCTAGAGATTGATGTGATGCCAATATACGTCCTATTCGAGTAGTTTTAGTATTTCGCGTCGTAGCGCATTTACAAATTTGAGAATACAAATGATAGCGCTGAAGCCAACGCATATTGTAGAATTTACTATCAACATCAACGTGTACTTATTTGAAGCTAGCTGGCCAATTTACAAAACAATTATATAGTTCCATTCGGGTCTTGATGGTTCCTAAATTTTATTCGAATTGGCAATATTGGAACGTAGTTTTAGGTGTTGCAACCAATGTTCCCTGTAAGCTGCTCAAGTGTGCAATTGCGACATGCTGACACCGTATCTGGGCACAGAAAATTTAAGCTGCGCACAAAACATCAAAGTGATGACTTTTTTTTAGTCGCTACGCACTGTTGTCCAAGTTGGATCTATTTATTTTTTCACCCTAACTCATTTCTTCGAATGAAACTTTAAAAAGGGATTACCGGTGAATCATGATCGGACTACACGTGAAACATTTCATATACATGGCTCAGAGAATTCCTCGAGGCGTTCTGCATTTTGGTTGTTTCTTTAACTTATTGGCATGTCGATCCATGATATACATAGCCCTCAAGCCATGTCATTAGTTTGCAGTATTTTTTTTTCCGACCGAATGGATTTTTCCTTTGATAGATTAGATTTATTCTGAACTTTCAATGACGTGATGTTTGATTTTTAAAATGACTCCCTCAGGGCAAGTCAAATTATTTCTTCAATACTGCGTTCCAATTTGTCTCTCCAGTCATGCAACATACTTTACAAAAAATATACTCCTTTTGAATGATTAATTTTATTATTTCAATGTTATTTCTATAACAAATAGCAAATGGAATTTGTACCACAAATCATTTCTCCCCCCCTTCCCTAAGTAACTACTTTGAATAAGGCAGGCGGAATTGGTCCATTACACAAGATTACTTCCGGGTTGGCGGTCTGCAATAACTTATAGCCCAGTTTACGCAGAATACCCGCTTGTAATGCGATTATCCTTTTTTTCTCGCGGGTGCTTTGATACTTTTTGTTTGAAAGGTGTATGTATTGTCTTCCCATTGCTCGTAATTCGGTCCTCAAAATATCATTCAGTCTTTTGTCAGTTGTCAAATGATACAACTCATCGGACCCCGTGTACTCGGTATATACAGGTAGCTGGCCAACGGAGTGCCCATGCGAGGCGCCCAAAGATTCACTGTTAATGATCGCTCGGCCATTGTTTTTCACTATATCTCTCAATTGTGAAATAGTAGGCGAAAATGTCATTTTTTGTTTCACAATTTCCTGTAGATCGCCCCAGGGGTGCATTCCCTTGGCAGCAAGCGAACATTTTTCATGTCGGCAATGATACATCAGTATTCGGCTAATCGAGTCCTTTTCATGTTTTGACAGGGTTTCACCGTCATGATCATTTAGCCCTGAAGCATATATGGGCCAGCCTTCTGATGGTGCCGCTGCCATCTCGAACAAAAATGATCGTGACAACCCATCTGAGGTAAAAACCTCGCGTGTGCTGAGCTGAATTATTTTGGTTATCGGAAAACTCGACAGATAACCGAGCCAGCGTCTGATTAGCAACTCAGGACTTGGATTTTTTGCACCATTCATCATGCGTTGCAGAAGGCCGAATACCCCAGCGTTGTCAGTAATAATTGCAAAAGCACTTCCGCGTAATATGGGTTCAAATTTTTCAACCGTATTTCGCAGGGCTTTAAGTTCCTTCAAACAGGGGTGGTAATCGCGAGCGCTCTGCGAACTCCATTTCTGTCCGTAGTATGCTATAGGATAGACCGTTTTGAAAGGTGCTTGCATTCCAATTTCTGTTTGAAATAAGATCGCACCGAATCCAACATTTGATGCGTCTGTTTCGATATAGATAGGCAGGTCAGGGTTAAGATGATACAGGATTTTTGTGTTATCCAAAAGCTTTTTAATTGCTATAAAATCATTCAGTAGTTCCTGTGTCCACAAGAGCGGAGTGAATTTTGCTCTGGTAGAAGGCACGTTGCCGGTAAGAGCATCGAATCGACCCAATTTTAAACTTAGGTCTGGCAAATGGTCAGATATATATCTCAGCGCGCCAATGCACCCTCGCAGTTAAAATATATTTCGTGGTGGAGCTAGCATTTTGAGTGCTCGCAATCGTTCCGGTTGTACTTCTACTTGTTCCCCGGTGATTGTTGCCCCAAGTAAATTAATCTTTTTCTTGCCTATAAAGCATTTGTTTATAGACAATGTCAATCTCATTTTTGCAAGCTGTTCAAACAGTATTTGTAACAGGACAATATGATCAGCCACAGTTTTTGTACAAAGAAATATGTCGTCAATGTATACGTTAATGGGGTTAGCTTTAGCTTCATCCATTCTGCCCTGGGACATCATGTGCTCACGATAATTTTCTGTGACAGGTTCAACAACGTCCGTATTCATAGAAAGCTGGAAAATTCCAGGCGAGTTAACAAAACCTTGGCAAAGCTTTCGCCACCTTAAGGATTTACCTTTAACTGCAATGCCAAAGTAGTGCTTTGAATTTTCATGTATATCTACATGGTAAAATGCTTTCTTTAAGTCCAATAAGGACAAGACCGGTCTGCCATGAGCTAGTTGTTTGATGTCAGGAATTAATGGTAGATAGACGTCAATCCGCTTTACAGCTGCATTCAGAGCTGTAATATTTGAAACAATTCGAAATTTCTGCTGCCAGTTGGGCTCCAACAATTGATTTGAGTTCAATTTTTGGGGTACTACGAAGATTGGGGTACGCCAATCTGATATACCGGCCTCAATGACTTGGAGATCAATTAGGTTATCAATTGCCTCATTCAGGGCTTCCATTTGAACCTTCGCTTTTAGATTGTATGGTGCCGATACGAAAGCGGGAGTTGACTCATCTTTTAATTCCACTTGGCAGCAATGAGTTAAAGCTTGAGGTTTTGCCAAATTACCACGCAAATCTGACAAAATATGTGCATATGATTCATATACACTCTTCCATCTGGCCTCATCAATCAAAGAATTTTCGGGTACGTTATGGTCTGGTGCTTCATACGGAGTTTCTGCTAGTTCCTTTGCAATCTGACACAAATTATCTAGCTCAATCCGTACACCACGATCTGTGCCGTTTTTCAAATGATATTTCGTAATTGGGCTTCCACCATGTGGCCATACCTTTTTTTGGACATTTATCACTAGAGGGTGAGCTGGTGTTGGCTTACTTTTATCACCATGGAGACAAGACATGCCTGTCTGTCTATCCATAATCGAAGAACTAGACGCCATTTCCGCGTCTTTCTGACCGTTAATGATTAGCTCTTTTTGCAAAGACGTTTGCATCTCAGATGTCTTAGGCCCGACATGTTCTGTAATTTTCAAAACATTGTCAGCTATGCTCAAATTTTTTGTGTCATCACGACAAGAATCATTTGAAGTCATCTTAACTGGTTCAACCGATGAGCACATAGCTTCTAGTGACCGTGCTGCACACATTGGTTTGCAAATACAAAGTGCACTACACGTTTTACAATCCGAAATATTGCCATCAACATGGTTTGGCAAAATGACTGAGGTTAAGTAGTCATTTACTTCCGCTGGATTTAGTAGTTCAGTTGTTATGGATGGCAAATCATAAATTTTCATCATCCATCTGAATCCAATAATATCAATTGGCACACCAGTACCGGTGGCAAATGGAATTGACAATCCGTCAATGTTAATGTGTACCAATGAATTAATTCTCGGCACACCACCAATGCCCCGTAAGGCTAAGTTGAGTGGTATTTTTTTATCCCAGCAGTCCGGATAAAATTTTTTGACAGAAGCCTTTGTAATGAGGTTTGGAATTGAGCCACTATCTACAAGGAACTTGGAATCAACATTTGTGTCAACAAAATACAATAATTCCTTCCCAAATGAATCTATAAATACCGACTGGTTATCATCGAGGTGCATATTGTAACTCACTACAGTAGGTAAATTGTCAGTATTTACATTGTTCAGTTGAGATGATAACCTTAATTCTGGCAAAATTAATGTCGGAGAGTTAATTTGCCTTATTAGTTTTTCTGTCGATGCATGCTATGTCGCAACTCCTGTTGTGACCAGTCTGGTCTTTGATAATTAGTCAAATTCTGCGATCGTGACCATGCTGCATTATTTCCTGCACAATATTCAGGGATTGTGGTCATTGTGGGTGGTGCGAAAGTTAGATTTCTATCGTGCCAATGGAAAGGATTTTTCTTGGTGGGTCTTTCTTCAAAATAGTCAGTTACTAATTGTACTCGCTTTACCAATCCAGGTGACCCTTGTGAGTAAAAGTATTGATCCAACTCCTCAACTGTGAGTATTCTTTTTTGAAGTAAATTTTTACCACTTAAAAATGATTTCCAATTATCAGCAGTTTGCTGAAGCAATTTAGCAGGCAGAGGTCTCAATCTTTCACGAATTTCATAATTCCCATGTGGATCTCGGCCTAGTACTAGATTGTTTAGCCACAGTACCGCCTTAACTATGCAATCGCGTGACAGATGCCCTACACTTCGGCATAAATAGCACACTGCCAACGATTGTCCATTTTCTGGTTGTGTGTATAGGCCCAGTGGTGCAAAAATATTTGGGTTTGCAAGGAATCTGAAATCATTACCGTTAGAGAGGGCTATTTCACGAGCAGCTTCAGCGTTTCTTAGAGTGAGATCTCGGTTGTCTGTCGCGTTTCCTGAATCTTGTGTCGCAGTCAGAGGTTGTTGAGTCGGAGCCGTAGTCTGCGGGCGTCTGTTTGCTCGGCCGATATTTACGTCGACGTTGTTAGGCGGTATGAAGTTACGTTGAAGACGTCGCGCTGCACGCTCAGGATTTCGACGTGGTTGTACAATACTGGCTGCTGGTGTTTTGCTTGGTTGTCCCATTGCTGAGTACGACGACGTAGGTGGCGTCATATTATAGATGTGGATGTCTGGCAGCGCTGATGCCTGTGGTGTTGATGGGCTGATGGCATATGAAGCCATAGGTCTGTCATGTCTGTTTGTTGAATTTGCTATGTTCGCATCCAGGAGCTCCGAATTCCAAATTCTTTGGAGCGCTAGTAAAAAGTCCGAATAGCTTAGCGTCTCCCACCCGTGCATAAGGTACCTCAGTGAGGGTGGTAATTTTGATCTTAATACGCGGAATAATTTAAGTCCATCGTCACTCTGTTTTATAGGTTCGTCTTCGGCAATACCCATCTCGCGCAAGACTTTGTTGATTTTTAACATGGGGCCCTGTGTGCTCCAGTCGTAGTCCTTGGCAAACTTAGCGATGACCTTTTCTGTTCCAATACCAAACGTTGGTAGAGCTATGGCTAAATCGCTCAAAATCTTGTCCCATTGAGGATTCGGAACCGTGAACATGTCTGCCAATATTTCTGCATCCTCCGACGGCCTGCTTCGATCAATTTGGCCTGCATCACGTTAGCCAGGACTCGATCGATAAGGCTATTTCCGTTATTATGATCTAGGATGCGGAGGTGGTCCTCTATCCAAGGCAACAACGGTGTTGATCCAGCCGATTTCATTACAGAGATTATTTCTGACATCGGCATAATCCGCTTGTTCCTGTATGGCAGTGGGTCAGAAATATTAGATGCCGCAGCATCTGAATCATCGAGCCTCCCCGAATCGTCATTTTGAGCCTCTTCTGGCAGGTACCACGGTACTCCGCGTCTCTCAGGGGAAGGAACTACTAAACGGCCTTGTTCGTGGATAACATTAGGCGAGAAAAGTGGCGGTGGAATTAATTGAGTCCGCTGTGAAGCCAGGATTCTCGGCTCGATTTCTGGGTCTTGTTGGGGTAAAAATGACCCACGGATTATCAGGTTGTTAGGAATCGTATCCACTCCTTCTACTCCTGTTACGTAACACTGGGTGTCCCTACCTCCATCTAAACGGGGATATATTTTCTTGTAAGTATTATTCTGTTTGGAGTCTGTTGGTGCTAATTTCTGCGGTATGAGTGGGGCTATTTTTTGAGCAAAGACATCACTGTTAGTTCCCTTCTCGCCAGTTAGCCTTTGCTGTCTGGTCACTGCATATGCTGGTGGCATAGCAGGTTGGTTAGTCACCCACAAGTTCGGCGCAGGCGGTGATATAACTCCCACGGTGGCTGATAACGTTGCGGGACTGGAGCCGGTTATCGTTCTCTGATGTGCTTTTCCTAAATCAAATTCTGCCGACAGAACTTCATTTAATATTTCAGGGGCAATCTTCATGGATGCTTTCGTAGTTGCGCGTTTTATCATTGATAGGTCGGCTTGAGCGGTCTTGACGTCACGACTGGCCGAGTCTAGTTCTTTTGTGGTTTTCGGAATTAAATTTTTCATGTCGTTGAATAGTTCAGCTTGTTGTTTTACGGCCAATTTCAACTGGCTTCGTTTCATTTCTACATCTTGGTGACGTTTGTATGTGTCTTTCATAAGAGCAAGATTCTCTTGTAGGGCTTGAGCATCCTTTGATGTAGATTTCGGCTTTTTCGAGAAAATTTTCTTCATTGTGAAATATTGACCCACTATTTTTTCGTTGCCTTTATAATTTGAAATAAACACCCTCTTCTGTTGAAATATTCGTAGAGTTCGAAGATGGGTATTCACCTTTTGAAAACCAGCATATTTGTGCCACAATCCAGCTGAGCATGAGTGTTGAAATAGGCACTAAAATACACCTCATGAAGATCTGTCTGCAACGTATTTCTCTGCAGCACATGTGTGATATCACAAATGGAAGTTGAAGAATCCGTACGGGCCACCAATTGAGTGGAATAGAATGTTCAGGAGGCAGTGATATCACTGATTCTGACAGTCAATGACCTTCAGTAGTCTTGAAACCTTTATTCCAGGTTCTTTTCTTTCTTGCAAACTTCCAGATGTTCAATCTTCACACAGTGCTCCAGTCAACAATGACCATATGCGGTCCAGGGCTCAGATATTACTAGAAAACACATTTCCTGTCTTAATACAACCCAATACTCCAATAAATATAGTGTCATTTAACTGCTAAATAGGTCTAATTAACAATAAATTCAATTATAAATGATTCGCACTTATAAAATTCTTCAAAGCATAATTCGAATTTTTCCATTCACGTCTATCATGCACAATTTATAAACCAAATTACACTCATAACGCTCTAGTATCGATTTGAATCATCTGTCAGTCAATTCCAAGATG
The DNA here is from genome assembly GCF_051294905.1 of Botryllus schlosseri. NCBI lineage: Eukaryota > Metazoa > Chordata > Ascidiacea > Stolidobranchia > Styelidae > Botryllus > Botryllus schlosseri. The sequence goes on along the minus strand of NC_137245.1, from coordinate 14,941,940 downwards.
TAGATTACCTTCATAATGCAATATACAGTCGAACCTTTCGAAAAGCACATATCAGTTCTTTCTCAAAACCATAGCAACAGCTTCTCTGACTGGCGCCATTTAAGTGAATGATTCAGAGCGGTACGAACGTATCAGTATAACGAAAATTCGAGCGGTATCGCGTCATCATTATACATAATACATTTGGGAAATGTAGTCCCTTGTACCTGGCTTGCAGATGTTATTTGTGCTAATTCAGTACTACTAATTCGGGTTCTATTTTTCATAGGGTATTTTTCCATTTTAATCCCTATAATCAATATATAGTTGTATTAAGCTTTTTTTCAATATTTGTATATTACCGCCTATCAGAGCAAAATTTCTCAATTTAAAGCGAATTTGTAACTTCGCTCCTGTTAGATCGAAGGATCCTGACATATATATATAGTGTTGTCAGTTATAACACGAGACGTCCATTATGGTACAATATTTTATACTTCGTATATAATATTTCAGCAATCACCAATACGGAAATGCACATCTTCAGTCAATTTTTAAGGAATCTTTCACGCCCTTGACTATAATGCCTAAAGGCATGTCAGATTTCGTATCAAGATACGTCGCTCGTTCGGAACTCAATGGCGACAATAGTGGTTGCTCATAAATCTTGATATCGATTTTTTGGCGAACAGCTTTGTCTAGCGACAAATAGTCAGAGATTCCAGTTTGTCGGTAGAAAGGACAATTAGGATTTGATTATTGTATCTAATCATTTAGTTATTCTGTTAATGTTGAGGCCGTTATATAGTGTGATTACGGCGTTATTTAGGTTCGTTTAATCTGATATCAACGGCAATTATTTCCGTATTTTACATCAGATACCTAGCACCAGAATGCTTTAAGGTATCTTAACAGGGGAAACTGAATGTTTGTCATAGATAAAGATTGTACTCACACTAATAATTGTAGTACTCATCAGATTACAGATAAATGGCAACTCCAGAAAAGACAGTTTCATATAATAACTCTCCAGTTCTCAGATTGTTCAGCAACATCAGTTCTTTCCTTTATTCTTATTCTTTTCATCATATCGGATCAATAATGATCTTAGTTTCCCAATCTTTACATGCCAAAGGTACCTGTTTTCGTACACATTCTCTGCCACCGGTCGGAGCTCCTCCATATTGTAGAAACAGTCGCCTGCTGCTAGAGATTCAATGATAAGGTTGGGATAATAGATGAATATAATGGCATCTCTTCTTATTTGCTCGATAGCTGCTTTCTTCCAGTTCACGTCCTTCACGGGTTCACACAAGGATGACTCTAAACCCTTGAACATTGGGAAGGCCGTTGGCAATCTTCTCCGTACTTCGTCACATAATGAGAACGCATGGAATATATCTTCCTCCCTTTCGAGAAAAACTGGGCAATTAGTTCTTTCCCACACATCAATATGCATCTCTTTCCAATGTCTCTTGCTGTATCCACCTTTGAGAGAAGGAATTATGTCCTGTCTTAGTTTGTGTTCTCTTGCAAATCGTGTTATGTAATGGTCGATATCTATTTCGATTTTTCCGACGATGAATTGGTAGTTGATTATATTGAGCTTGTTTCTTCTGTTACAGACAGCTCGTTGTTGAGTCCATTCTCTGATTCTTGAATTCAATCTGAAAGCCAGTCTTTCTACCAACTCACCACGGAATCTGTGCATGTTGTTGACAAGGCCTGTTAGCAAGGTTGTCAAACTCAGGCCTTCAAATCTCGATTTTTCTTTGCCTTTCAGTAGGGGTCCGCGACAGGAAAAAAAGATTACAAAAAGTTTGACATTTACACTCCATTTCAAATATAACTCTGTAATCATTGTCTAGAGGGAAGTCATCATCGGAATCAATTTCCGGTAGTTCAGGCTCCCATTCTTCAAGTTCAATGACAGAAGTTTGTGATGTTGCTGGTAGTTCTGATGGAGTTGCCATATTCTTTACAATGAAAGTTTACAATGCATCAATCTCACACTAAACAATCTAGAATCAATAGCAAACATTTTACTATATGTAAAGGCTTCACTTTATGCAATCAAAAACACACTATGTGAATTAACATATGATACAACATCAATATAACATATGATACAACATCAATATAACATAATGATACATGAATGTCACTTGCAAGGCCTGAATCTTGTCCTTCTATTATCCTTTTTGTAATTAACTTATTCTACTTTCTTTCTTTCAGCTATATTAGTCTAGGTCAACTACTTCACCCAAGTTCAACAATTGGTAAGTCAATATATTTATGTACTACCCGTCTAGTAATATTTCAATACCGGTATATAAACTAATTTGTTCTGTCTTCCCTAAGTTTCATTGAGTATCTGTCCTCCATATTGAAGAATATGCTTGTGATCGAATGAATGTTCTATCTTGAGTGGGGTGTATATATTTATTCTGAAATATTCAGAAAAAATCTATACTTGTTTATGTCAAATAGATTTTTGCATTCCTCGCATGGCTACGCCTTATTTTTGCAAAAAGTCGTGAGATGTTTATCCGATAATCAGTTTCATATCACTTCCGTCATTTCAGATTACATCACGGTACCGAGAGGTACCAGGAGATACCGCGAGACATCGCCCAGGCTTCATCCGACACAAGGTTAGTCTTTATTCGCATTACGTAGTGTGCACATTACTTCATAGGTCAATTTTCTTGCCGAACCAGTATGTTCGACTCTTTCATTCCCGCATAAACACATTTTTTGTTATGTCAGATATATTTTCATCGTGACATTTACTCAGTTCATATAATTTAGAGATTTTATCTTCCGAAATATGTTGGTTTGCACTCACGATCTGTCGTTTAGAATGCAGAATTTCATAATCTGTTGGTGCTTCATTTTTATATCGTACCAGTAATTTTCCATGTCAATTGCTATGCCTACTTGAACGATCGATTATGTCATTTTATACTAGTTGAGAAAAACTCATTTGTCAAGTTTTCCACTATCTCTGTGATGACTAGTAAGACATTTCAATAGTGTTGGGTGCAATAAAGCTTCATTTGAATGGGAATTGGGAAAATTTGCCCTGTTCTATGATGTAATGGCTATTGGTGTTCAGTCATGCCGATTGAGTTATAGGACAAGTAGTTACATTCATTAAAAATATGCTGTTCTTGTCTCCCTTGTTTGTTGGGTATTTGGTGCGGCAGTATTCCTCAATAAATAGTCAGGCTTAAACTTCCCATATGTGATGATTTACTCTGTAGACCTAAACTTGTTTCTAGGATAGACGCTAAATTTTAATGAATAATGTTTTGAACTTCCACTCACTGTATATTTACAGCCTCATCCACTTTCTCAAGAGATCCAGTGACCAATTCAACATGAACATGCAGTCAAGTTCTAACTACACAATGAAGGACTTTGATTGGACAAGGTACTTGTAATTATGTTATGATTAGTCATAGGAATGTTGATCTTGTTTAAAAGTTAAATTAACCTGATTTTTATGTAAAGAACATAATATAACACCCTTACTTCTTTTTCTTTCCAGGGTTACTAGAGGAATAATGCCGCCATCGACTTCAGCATATCGTTGTATCCTGAGCCGAGTTATTCTTCTACTCACAATCCAATATTTAAATAAGCCATGCCTTCAATTGATCCCAGGATTGTATAATGTGTCCTAAGGTTAATTCATTGACTACTAGGTTGTGTCTACTGTATGGTGATGCGTGAAATTATATGCATTTTCTACCTATCTCGTAATTGGATATCACATAATTTTATTATGCTTAGTTCAATTGAGTCATATTTTTTATTAGTTATAATAAAAAGGGGCCAGTATTAGTTATTACTATAGGGATAACTATTGCTTGCACAATGGCATGTATCTTTTTCTACTTGGCTTCGTATGGATTAGCCTGCCCTGGTTTCGCAGTTTATAGGAGATTGTCCATATTCCTACTAAATATGGTCTCGAAACTTTGATAAAAAACAGTAAAATATACTTACATCATACTTACCCAGGAAGTGTCTTCGATAATCTAGGGTCCTGGATACTCAGTATTATCACAAGGTTGCATAATTGTCAGCCTGTGCTGTCTAGAAATAATATTCCTTATGTACAGAATTTTGGAATCTTCTATCGTCACAAATCTAAATCCACATATTTTTGCGAACACCTTTTTTTGTTGAATCTGAATTTTAAGACTCCTTTGTAATATATGTATTTTTTTTGTATTTTATAACAATAAGAACACCCAAAATGATATCATTGCAATTTAGCAGCAAAATTGAAAGCTTCAAAATTAAATTCACCTATATAGATTAAGAAACAAAATATTTTTCAGTTTTTGAGGGTTTTGTGAATTTTTAGGTATATTTATTTGATTATAACTATGTAGCCGTGATTTTCTTCATGTCAACATATTCATTTCACCAAAATATAACGAAAGAAATGAATTACAGTATAATGAAACAAAGAAATGAGATATTAAATGATTTTTATAATTATTTACATTTGACCCAATGTATGTAAATGTTACTGTGTCATTTCACAGCAATCTGATGTAGCGCCTGCCTGAGAAAAGAAATGGTAATCTGGAAAGGAAAAGGTTTGGGATAGTATTTGAGAAATGAATTCTGCTTAAATGACCCGTCACTGAATTTTCCCGCATATCTATTATAAAGTATACAGTCACTGTCATTCCATTTTAGAAAAATGAATCTACTTTATTACAGGGGTGATGGACTCCAGCCTATTTTGGGATATATCATCAGTTTTACAAAAGACATTGTATTTATGCGACAGTCTTGAGATCACGTCTCACATATGAAAGTAAGTGTATTTTTCACATTTTTCACGTCAAGCTTCCAAGGTAGTCTTAGTACTGTATTGTTACAGCCCCGGGCTAGCATGGTTTTTACTGCATTGCAGGAATAAGGAATCATCTTTTCCACAGTACAGTAATAAGCCTGTTGTTTACAACTTATCACGACTTCACAGCCTTGGGCGTGTCAGTCCGTTTGCACTAGTATTACATAGTTAGTCAAGTTTTCATGCTTCATATCTCAGTGAATAATAGTCTGAACATAAATCATTATGCGATTAATTCATTCACTTCATGATTTAATGCCATAATTTCTGAGTTATTCTGCAATCCTTCTAGGATTTTCCTTTTCAACTCGTGTCTCACATTACGTTTAACAATTCTACGTTGAGCACGCATATTGTATTGTTTCTTTTGACTGCAGAATTTTCGTACTAGATATATCATTATTCCAGTGATTATTGCTATAATAATTCCAGCGCTTACAATGCCAGAGAGATTTTCATTTGCAAGTTCCTTGATACTCTTGACGTGAGTTCTGAAGATGATGTATGAATCTATTTCCAATGAAAAATTCCTCTCCAAGGCGGATAATTTGTAAAGTTCTAGAGTCCAATTGAATTTTTCTTCATTATCACTTGGCGATACCATCCAGCTTGAATTTACATTAGGTTGAAAAGCTAAATATGTCGCCTTAGGCATATTCTTGGTACTCAACTGTTGATCTTTGGTATGATCAGGGCCCAACTCCTACTTCATAGTAGTCTCACAATTACTTAGATTTAAGTTAGTGGTGTCCCAGGTTGATCTATTTGGTGCTAACGTGCTATGTTCCCAAGTAATATTCATATGGGTCACCAGATTTCTCGTAGTTGGTTTGATCTTTTCACCAGTTTCTGCTGTAGCTTGCGTGGTATATGGTGCTAAGGACGTAGTATTGTAATTAGTGTTCAATTTTTCTTCAGTACTATGCCTCGTAATGTGCATGGGACTCTGTCCACTGAAATTAGTACTTCTACTATCAGTCGTGGGTCCGATTTCAACTCTTCTAACTGGCATCAATGGTTGGCTTGTTGACCTAAATGTTATTTCTTCCGTCATAATCGGATTTTGATTCGTGCTATTGGCCAAAATGGTGGTATGCTCCCAGGATCTTTTTCCAACCCTATGTCTACTAGAATCAGGCGTGGCAATAATACTTATGTTGTCTTTGACCGAGCTGTTAGAATTATTCATTACAATCTTGTGAGACGTATTTGAAATTTCTACTGTATTTGCGTGTTTTGTTATGAACGTTGGAGCACTTGATTGTAGTCTGCTCGTGTGGCTCGAATCAGTTTCTCTTCCTTTTGTCGAAACGTTGTTATCTAGCATGTCTTCTTGGGTAATAGTTTCTGTAGCTGAGCTGTGTTCTCCCACTGGGGTTGTTGAAATTTGTTGTAATTCTTCCGACGTGTTTAATAAGTTTAATATGGGCGAGAGTAAACCTGGCTCCTCAGTTGACGAATTTATCTTTGGTTCTTTTGTTGCTCTAAACGATACATTTCCATTTGTTGTTACAGTCCACTTACCGATTTGTGGTATCATAGTTGAGTCCTCTTCGTAGTTTGTGGCGTTTGCACTAAAACTTGGGTCGTCTTTTGATCATGCAGTAACGGCCATCATGATTGACATCGGTTTTGTATGTGTTGTAGATCGGGTGAATGTGGCATTTCTTGTGATTATATCTGTATTCTTCATTGCTTGTGTCGTTGTATTAAATACACCTGTAATGAGAATGCTTACTCTTCGTGTACTTACCTCCTCTGGAAGTATTATTGATGGCGTGGAATGTTTTGATGGTGTTGTGGTATTGAAATAAATTGAATTTCGTTGAGCTTCTGGCGAGAAGGTGGTCGCATCTGATGCTGTTGTTGGTGTGTGCTGGTGTTGGTCAGTTTCTCTTGTAGTCGTTAAATTAGTTGGATATTCGGTCAAGGTTACCTGTGTTGGTATTTGTGATAGTAGGGCCTCGGGCCTAGTGACGTCATAGGTCTGATTTCTCCCAATAGTAATGTTTGATGATTTCAATATTGTAACAGGCGTTGTCGATAGAGACGATGTCAATACCTTCGTCCTTGATGTTGACTCTACCACTGTATATGCGCCAATTCCTATATTATCCGTGATGTTTGTCACAACTGATGATGTCATTTGAGATGGTGTAATTTCGCTATTTCTCAATGTAGTCATATCTGTTTCTGGTATACTGGATGTTAGTGAATCGCCTCGGGACACAGCTTCCTTATAGGCAAAAGGGACATAAATTAAACTTCCATTTTGAAAGCTAGCCTTACAACAAATTCTTATTTCAAACAGCTCTATCTGTCGCATACTCGCTCTTAATAGAATCATAGCTGCAGTCATCTGACTGAATGCTTTGTTTAATCGTGATACTTCTGTCGGCAACAGTCCTTTCTTTAGTCTGAAGATTTTGTTTGATAATATATTTATCGTTCTTGGAAAATTTCGTTCGCGAGACATCATTGCTCTTAATCTAGATCTTATCATGTTAATTGGTCTGGATATATTAGCGAAAATGGTAACTACCCTTTCTCGTGCTTGAAACCAACTTTCACGTAATATTTGGCCAATTCTATTCGTATTTTCATGTCTCCATACCAAAAGGAAGGTCTGATTACTATGTTCAAATGATTCGGGAATGCGAAATCCTTTGTTTTTCATCAAAAAACCTCCATGAACATTCACAAATTGTTGTTTATTTAGTGAAGGGTCTTACGTCATGTGATTTCCAAGCATAAGTTTGGCCTCAACTCCCCCCATAGGCTTATTACATTTTGTCTTTCCCAGCACCCGACGATGACAATTTGGGTCATTTGCCATCATAGATGGTGTAGTTTCTTTGATTGGTATACTTCCTGCTTGTCTAAGGTTAGGTCCATCCCGAAAACAGTTGTCACCGTCCTCTACTAATAGTTCCGTAGATATATTCGGGCTAGCTTTAATCCAATATATACGATTTGACGACACTCTGTTAAAGTGTCCCGATGGCCATTTATTTTCAGAGGCAGCATATAGTATGCCAGAATCTAAAGCACTGTCAGTATTATTCCTTGTCGTAAAATCATTGATTGTACCATCTTGTTCTTGTATGAATATTCCAGTATCCACTATTTTCATGACTGGATTTTCTCCCTTAAATTGGCAAGCGTAACATTTTGTCAATCTTTGATCTCCCGTTGTACAAACATAGAATTTACGCATTGAGATGCTGGTTTCGAATTTCTCAGGATGCCATATTTTTGCACAATTGGCAATCACTACTCGATAATCCATGAGCAAATTTATGATTAGATATTTGTATACTGTCATTACGGGAGTGTGTGAATTTCGGGGATTTGATATTGGTAAGGTGATATTATTTTCAGCCCAACGAAAAATAAAACGCGCATTAAATTTATCTGCTCCTACGTATCTGATCCTTCTATACAAATTTGCATATGCCAGAGGTGGTTCAATATAGTGAATCTTCCTCCGGCAAATACAAGTTTGCTCAAAGGTTAAAGGATCCTCCCAATATGTGTTATGTTGATTTTTTCTACCAAGATTATTTTGCAGTGTCTGACCAAGGGTCTTGACTGTTCCAAATTGACTGCTGTGTCCTGTAATCATTTCAATGTGACCATAATTTGAAGTAGTTGGTGTATCTAGTTCAAATAACCTATGTAATGGGGCATGTGATATAACTTGACTCTCATTATAGAGCATCCAACGTGAAACATTTAAATCGTGCAAATTTATTAGTGACATTTCAGTAAGAGATACTTTTTTACCTTGACTCAAATTGATTAGAATCCACATGATCCCAATTATCACCTCCCGGAAGATCTTTATCTTCATGATTTCACGATTGTCGGTTAACAATATACTTTAAACTTAAATCTAAATATAGTAGGGGTATCAGTTTATTGAAACAATTTAATTTACCTTTTATTTCCAAATTTTATCTTTGATGATACGTTGGAGCGAGTATTGCTGTATAAGTGGTCATTTCAGATCTATTATTCCTTCCTTGAATTTCTCGATGGATTTTCTTTCTGTTCGGAAATATTACTGGATAGATTTTGATCATGCAAATCAATATGCCTATGGCTGCAATTACTCCCACTATTGGTAATACTATGCTTCCAATGTCGCCAAACAATGCTTGTGTTCCTGCTCCTAGGATAGAAGTTATTCCGTGTACTCCTTCTGTGATTACAGTTTTAGCGCCGTTCGCGACATTCTGTAAAATTGTTGAAGTACCATTTGCCAAGGTTTCGACTGCGGTTCCAACGTCGTCAAAGAATTCTTCCCCAATTATTTGGTCAAGATGGTGGAAACTTACATTGCTGTTTGAGAACTCTGAGGTATTTACAAAAATACTATTGTTCAAATCTTCTTGCCAGCGTGTTATTTCGGTTTCAGCTTGATTGTCGATTTTCTGCAACTCTCTTCGTGTATTCTGTAAATTTAATGCCTGGTTTTCGGAGATGTTCACATACTCATCTTTTAGTTCAATGATTTTTTCAGCTATTTCTCGGAGGCTCAAAATTCCCGATTTTATTCGTACAGCATAAGCCTTGTTTTTATCGAATATTGGCCTTGCTGTTAAATTCTGTAATTGTTCCATAACTAATTGATTCAAACTTAATTCTGCAAGTGTCATTTCTTGTACTGTTTGGATTGTAGACAAGTAACTATCTATTTGAGCAATTATCATATTACGATTTGTCCAAATCATATTTGTAATAGTTTTAAATCTTTCCTCAGTTGCAGCATCTCGACGCATATTGGTCACAATGACTTGATTCAGTTTTTGGGCGCGCGCAATTCCAATAAGTGAGAGATCATTTAATCCGTCTGCCACTGTCTTCAAATCATTTTCGATTTTGGTGAATCGTGCGTTCATTTGAGCTGTAAGCTGGTCCATGTTTCGGTTCAGGACTCCTTGAAGGTTTGACGTTAAAGCCAACGTTAAAATTACAGAGAAAGATAAAATAAATAAAGAAAAAAAAGACGCTTGGTTCTAGACCTTCCTGGTAGTGTGGAGTTGCTTTGTTCCAATCCAGTCTTCTTCCCTCCTAAAATTACAAATGGTTTCCCGGGATACCTTCTCTCATTAGACTGTGAATCGTATTTAATTTGATCCCAAAACGCCAATTTCATATTCAATCCTCCAACAGGATCACTGCAGATAGCTCTATTGCCTTGAATTCTTCTGACACACGATTGATCTTGCTCCAACATGGAAGGGTATTATAGGTATATTGGCAGAACTCCTGCTATTTTCGTTGGTGTAGGTCCATCACGATACTCGAGGCCGTACTTATTAACGTAGCTCGGATAGACCCAGACCATATTTTTTGGCAATGTTGGCTTATCGCCTGCCATGGCTCTCAACCATACGGGAGCTGAAGGGTGATAGTTGCGTAATCCAGGTGCGAAATCCATTTCTTTGTTCAGTGTTACATGAAGGTTCCTTGTAGAATCTTCTTCTTGCAGTATTATCTTGCTGTAGTGTGGCTCGAAACTTACTACCAGTCCTCTGACCGTACAGATAGTACACTGTAAAAATTGCCATAAGCGGACACAATCCACTACGTCGGTAGAACTATCATTGTATATGTTTCTCTGTCTCATTATTTCTTCAGTTGCAACTTGTTCAGTTATACAACTGATTTTGATACTCGAATAACTAGCAAACATTTTCAAGGCCTTCAGTTTGTACTTCATAATTGCTATTTGATATAAACCAAGAGGGTTCCAATCTCGAATGTTTCTTGGGTCCGTGGACATATTAGCATGCGACACAATAGCAAGCGACACTTGAGCATGCGACACTTAAGCATAGCGACTTTTGGTCATGGCGACTCGTGGGCATGTAGACACATGAGCACAGAGACGTATTAACATGTGGACATATTAGCATAGGGACACATGAGTATAGGGACACACGGGCATGGATACACGTGAGCATAGGGACACTTCATCATGGTGACAATTTAGTAAGTGCCACTTGAGCATGGTGACACATGAGCATGCGATACATGAGCCTTGACGACACATGAGCATGGGTACACAAGAGCATGGGCACACATGCGCATATGGACACATGGGCATGGGGACACAAGAGCAAAGGTGCACATGAGCATGGGGTCACCTACGCATGCGACACTTGAGCATGCGACCCGTCTACATGCAGACACTTGAGCATGCGACACGTGGATATGCAGACACTTGAGCATGCGACACTTGAGCATGCGACACTTGAGCATGCGTCACTTGAGCGTGCGACACCTGAACATGCGTCACTTGAGCATGCGTCACTTGAGCATGCGATATTTGAGCATGCGACACTTGAGCATGTTACACTTGACTATGCGACATTTGAGCATGCGACACTTGAGCATGTGACCATATAGATTTGTGCGAAAAGCTCCAAATATCGCGGTAAAGCGATAAGGGTTGTCATTGTTCCACATATATTGGTATCGTTTGCACGTATCAGACGAACTAAAAGCATATATCCTTTTGGGAGACGAAAGCGATTCCAAATTCGCATTTTGACACGGACTTATTATTTTATTTTGCGGGTCTCTTTTGATAGGGAAGTTTTACGTGCCGTTGGTGGGTGCGGGGAACATTAGGGCTCGGTTAGGGCTCATGTTGGAGTTACGGTATCCCAAGATTAGGGTTGGGGGTGATGGATATTAGGGTTGGTTAGGGTTAGAGTTAAGGTATCCCTAGATTAGGGTCGGGGATTATGGGTATTAGGGCTGGGAGGGGGATATTAGGGTTGGTTAGGGTTAGAGTTAGGGTTAAGGGTGAGGTATCCCCAAATTAGGGTTAGGGTTTGCGTTAGGGATAAGGTATCCCAAGACCAGGGTTGGGGGTGATGGATATTAGGGTGGTTGAGGTTAGGGTTGGGGTTAAGGTATCCCAAGATTAGGGTGGGGGTGATGGGTATTAGGGTTGCGAGAGGGATATTAGGGTCGGTTAGGGTTTGCGTTAGGGTTAAGGTATCACAAGATCAGGGTTGGGGTGATGGGTAGTAAAGTTGGGAGCGGGGATATTGGGGTTGGAGGAGGGGATATATATTATGTTCGGACTGGCATAAATCCATGATTTCGACGCTAGTTAACTACACACTAATATATGAAAAATGCTCAAGTGTCGCATGCTCAAGTGTCGCATGCTCAAGTGACGCATGCGCAAGTGACGCATGCTCAATTGTCGCATGCTCAATTGTCGCATGCTCAAGTGTCGCATGCTCAAATGTCGCATGCTCAAATGTCGCATGCTCAAGTGTCGCATGCTCAAGTGACGCATGCTCAAGTGGCGCATGCTCAAGTGTCGCATGCTCAAGTGTCCTCATGCTCATTTGTCATCATGCTGATATGTAACCATGCTCATATATCACCATGTACAAGTGTCAACATGCTGAAGTGTCCCAATGGTTATGTGTAACCATGCTCACGTGTTACCATGCCCATATGTAACTATGTCGATTAGTGTCAATGCTAATGTGTAACCATGCTCAAGTGTCGCATGCTAATTTGTTTCCATGCCCATGTGTCCACTTGCTCATGTTTCACTCTGCTGATATGTCCCCATGCGCATGTGTCCTCATGCTCATGTGTCCCTATGCTCATGTGTTACCATGCTAATGTGTCCGCATGCTATAGCGTCGCATGCTAAACTGTCGTTTTTCATTGTGTCGCATGCTCATATGTCGGGCAACCTGTTTCTTGATGTTTCAGAAAAAACGCCATGCCAATCTGAAATTGTGACCTGACGGTCTAATGTAAACAATTTCTGATTCCAGGGCCTTCAGATTCAGATCAGGAGTGATGTATGCCTTTTCACGCCCACAAATACAGGTACGTTCGAATTCATCAACATTATTCCAGTATTTACCAGTTGGATATAAGTATTCTTGCAATGTGATCTTTTCGGCTTTGACATATCCAGATGTCGACGAAAAAAATAGGCCCGGATTCGTAAAATTATGAGTCACATTTTTAATTTGCCAACACTGTGAAAGTGATATATGTTCCCAAACCGACGAATTCAGTCTGGCCCAGTCTCTAGGTAATTTCCTAGGTAGCCGACCGAATTGGGCCTGGGTTATCGTTCCAGCACGGTTTTCATAGCCTGAGGGCAGATTCGAGATCGATGCGTTCATGAAATTGTCTTCATATCCTGAGGGCATATCTGTGATCGAAGCGTTAACTATACTGCAGTATACTTTCGTCTCTTCATTCCAAATATGCAGTAAAATAATTGCATACAGAACATTAATGTAGTGATTACCAATAACAGAAATGAGTTCCATTCTTCACTGATAGGCACGGCTGGGAAATTCATTCAATAACAAATAGTATTTTCTATTATTATATTACAATTTCTGTAAAATATAATAATAATTTTTTTGATAATTTGGTTTCAAGTAACTTAATGTTTTGTAGGGTCTATTCTTGATGTTAAACGTTAGTTGACTGGCATCAGGGAGGTTTCAAACTTCACTTCCCATATAGTATTTTGGATTGGCCGCTATTGCCTCAAGTATGCGCATAAAATGATCTTCTTTTGGGTACATCCTCATCCAGAGAAATTGGTCCAGAAAACTGGCGAGATTGCCTCTTCTGATTCCGTTTTGTAGCCTTAATAGAGATTTAACTTGATTCCAAAACGATTCAATTTCTTGTGTATGGACCCCTGATATCGGGTCTACATAATGCAACGAGTGATTTACTACCTTGTGTTTATACCCCATTCCTCCCCAGTTACTGAGTGTATGATATGAAGAAAAAGCATCGGTTCTGATTGTCGTACCCGCCTTTACATTGCGTAATGTTATCTCTTTCAGATTTTCCGTCGTCCTACCTGACTCCGGGACCAATTCTACAAAAGCTTCTTTAGAAACGATATCTACAGCCCCGTAAATCCACACCGCCTTTACTGGACGGCCTTGGCGGTTGCCGGCCTTTCGTCGAGCGATCACCGATTCATCCGCTGCAATTTCGCTATTTGGTCCGCCGATAGGCCCCTTCCTATCTATGAGGTCTGAAGAACATATTTCTCGCAAGAAATTGGCCCAGTCTACTATTGCTCTTTTTGAAATTTCAGCCTCGAAAGAGATTCGTCGTTGTGGAGTACGAGAAGCCCAATAGTACGTTAGTAAAACCAGTTGGATGAGCCCCAAGTTGTTCTTCTCAAAAAATGAATTCTTGCGTATAGAGGTCGTGGTACGGCATTTTGAGTCTTGACATCGCCATCGAATTCCGTCGGCTGTACTAGAAGTCCTTTCTTCGGTCATTATACTTCCACATCTTTGGCAATCCATTCTGGAGGCCAGCAGACGGTGTTTTCTTAAGAATGCAATGCATTTATCCAGATCGGTGATTATCCCCAGTCTTGCCAAGTATCGCATGTTCATCTTGATAGGATTTGCCATTCCTGCAAAGGGTATCTTTGGGACTTATCTGACCCACGATTGCTTATATGTGATGTAAATTAAATACTTGTTGTTCTTCCTTTATAGCCAGTTGTTGCAATATGCCTGAATTTGAATTAACATGCACGTTTTATATTTTAGAAGTTTTGAATTTACAACTGCCTGAGGGCAAGTTAGCCTATTTTGTGACATTATTGGTATACGTGACATCAATTTTTAGATAAGATTAAACACTCAATTCCACAAGTTGATTTCTCTTTTTTACATAGTTATGATCACCTTGTGTCTTATTTAAACACATGACGGTAAATCCAGCACTTGATCCTCCAAGTTGAGTGCGTGCAGACTCTTGAAAAATTGGAGGGAACATTGGTTGCAGCTACTTTGAGTTGGTTGCATCGCATCAATCACTGTAAACGCGAATACGTCCTAAAATGCAAGCAGCCTACTTTCATATTTTTTGTCGCGCATATAAAAATTTGGACAAATAGAAATGAGAACACACCAGTTATTCTCTGCGATTAACCGACTGATTAACAAAACGGCTCATTCTCATAATTCATTCAGCTAAGTCCTAAACGGCATCCCAACCAAACCAAAAATGGCATAAACAGTGGTGTGTGATCTAAGTGGTTTTTGGCCGCCATGTTTTGATCGGCGTCGCAGATATCGCAAATGTATGATTTCAAACTGCCGAACATCCCAATCATAGGTACAATTTATCTATCTATGATGCACTATAAACACTGTTTCGTTAATTAGCCTGTTATGCGCAGAGAACACCTAGTGTGTTATCGCACTGGTGTCTCATTCACTTTAGAACTATGTTATAATATTGTCAGTTCCGATGAAATTTATGACCCACAAAGAGCCGAATGGATTCCTCTGCTACGTGCAAGGAAGTACGCATCTATATCGAATTCCGCAGTGATATGCGTAGGTAGGCTGCATTTGTATAATCAAAATTCGTGGAAGCGCGATGTTGCGAAATGCAAAAACTACTCGACGTATTCGGGTCACATTGAATTATATGTCGCAAAATACTCTGACAATCATGGGGAACACAGCTCGACTTTGCCGAGACGCTTGTTGGCGTCACAGTCGAAAAGAGACTTTATTCGACTATTGTCTACGGGCGATACAATTGTTAGAAACAATGTAGATTCGGACATTGGGGGTTATTTTCGGGGGGTTCCAGTGGCCGGACCAAATTTTAATTTATATTTTCGAAATCAATGTGACAGTAGCTTTCGATTGAGACCGGTTAAGCAAAATTTTGAGCTCGAGTTGCCAGCGCTAAGATTACCACCTACTGCTTTCGATTTCAGAAACAGCAGCATTGATTTTTTTCGGAAGAGCAAGCAGATGCGTAAGAGCTGGCAAAATTGGTAAACTTCTTGACCGGAAAGTGAATTAAACTGTTCTACAAAAAGATTGTACCGCAGGTATGAGGCTGAATATTTCTAATACTTCTGAGACTTATGGCTAGCAAAACATGATATACAATTGCAGTTTAAAGTTCATCCAACGCAGAAGCAACTTCCCACTTGGCAGACCGGACTGTCACAATATCACACTGAGACGATCGCAAAAGTGGATTATTCCCTCGGTATGTCTAGAATTTTTAACCGGACTGACTTTGATAATTATAATGATATCAAAAACTCAATCTCAAACCAAGTATCAATGTTTGATTCGTGGATGTGAAGCAATAACTGCAACTGCTGTACCCAGAATCCCTCAATAGGGTTCTTTAGAGTAATGAGGTATCTTCAGTAACTTGAGACTATATTTTCATGCTTTGCGGGGATAGTTATGTGCACTAGATTCATTTTAATATTCTGAAAACAATGTGGGGGTCGAATATCCGCATTTTAGTTTCATGACCAAAAGTATTTAAGAACCCCTGTAGATACGATACCGCCATATTGTATATTTTGACTCGCGTCAAGTCAGGTTAATCGATTTTCGAAGGTGACTCGAGTCAAATAACTCGATTTTTGTATGTGACTCGAGTTGAGTCAAAATTCAAGTCAAGGTGCCTTTTCGTCGTATGAGGCATGATTATGTCATTGCATTTTGCTAGCTGTCTGAAACAGATTGAGCGGTAATTGACTCTGAGCCAATGAACGAATATAGAGTTAAATATACGCGCAAGAAGACGCTGTATCGCTCACATATACGCAGAACTGTTAAACTGCGTAAGTAATTGCACAGCCTCAGTTTATAGAACTTCTAGAACTGGTACGGTAACTTTACCAGCCAAAATAGAGAATAGAGAAATAAATTGATAAGATGCAATACATTACCCTTTTACAAACAGATATGATACACCATGCGTTAGTACAACGACGAAGCCGTTTCTGCTAGTGCGGAATAGTGTTGTTGCACACAGGCGAATAGCTTATTTTGAAAAAAGCAATAATTTGAAACTGACATCAATTTCAGCATTCAACCGTCAGCCACGTGTTGCACAATGCACATCTATCCGTAGATTAGTTATCGATACCTATATCTATAGCTACTGTTCGGTCAACTGGAAAGTTACACAGCACATTGCATTGAAATAGCAGTGACGTAACGTTAGCAGTCTTCTCACAACTTTTCTGCAATCCTAGTTAAAACTCCAGACTCAAAGCAAGAGGCTTGGATGCATGATTATGCATTTTTGTTTTACTTCTAATCCAATTCCTGGTTTTCCTGTAAAGGCGACTGTAGGCCTATTGTGTGAAACAAGCCAAGCTTGCTGTACGGTACAGACATTTGCTATTCTCATGTCCTTAATAAGAATGGACCATGATTTGGAACTTGATGCGATGTCCGAGTTTTCTCGAATTTAGTCATTTTAATCTAATTTGTATACAAACTGTAGCTATAATTCTAATTTAAATCTAATTTGCAGACAACTGCTGTGTATTGAAATGACGGGGGGGAGGGGGGGTCCTTTATGTTAGCTCCACGTCCAGGACAATGTCATAGGGGTAAAAAACATTACTATTCGGTAGTGCAGACAGCCGTGAAACACTAGCAGATTTTCAATGTCCTTCAATGTCCTTTTGACACAGCTTTATTCTCTTACTCTCAATGCAGTTTATTACCATGTTTCTAACTTTCTGTAATCGCTGCTGCTATCCGGCATAACGAAATCTATTGAGCCTGTATGCTGAACAGTCGGAGATTGAAATTGTAACACGTACTGCAAAATGACCTCCACCTTGCCATACCAGGCTGCACCCAACTTTTGGTTTCTTGTGCCTTGTGGCCACGGAAGAGACTAGATCAGAGGTCTCAAACGCGCGGCCCGCGGGCCGCATGCGAACCGCCAGAGCATTTTGTGCGGCCCGCGACGACATTTTGGAATTTCAAGTATTCAACAATATATTCAAGTGCGATATATCTTTTATAGGTATGAGAACTTACATTTCACCCTAAAATTACTATGAAAATCACTGACATCTCAACAAACTTCACTATCACATCACTTTTAAAAGCTACCATGCGGTAGAATATCAGCTTACGTCACATATCTAGTTCATGACGATAAAACATGACCCATTGATGATTCCTGACTGAAAATTGTGATTTAGTTTGGTGCGACCTTCTAGTAAAATTACTCGATTTTGGATTGATTGGGTAATTGACTCGAGTTGAGTCGGGTCAAACGTAAAAATCAGAAAAGGACTTTCGATTCGGAACGGTGACTTGTTAATCCTGCGGACGCAACAATCTACGAAACTGTCATGAGCATAGTAATATATCAAAAGGTCGTCTTGCGTTGTGTAGGGTATATAGCTATCTAATCAGGTCAGTATGGCAACCATTGGCATTCTATGACCCCCGTGACGTATAGTTGGTTACATGCCTGGTGTTGTTTGTTCTCTTTATCGATGTTATTATCGGGGGTGAGTAGGGTAGTAGTAACGCTCTACAGCTGTAACACCAATGAATTATTCGCCGATGGGACATTTCTATTCCAGGCGTTCTTAACCAGGGTCAGTAGACCCCATCGGGGTACGAAGCACCACATCAGGGTGTGCGAGATGAATTGTGGAATGAGGCCTATATGCTGTTGAAATATGTTCTTGGCCAATTTAGTTCAACTGGAAAATAGTCTTCGCGCCATGCGCGATTTTATGTGAATACGCTTTCTGATTTTAATATAGGTACCATCAGAAATTGTGCTGAAAATGGACAGGAGCTACGAGAAATCTCATTGGAAGTACAAGGGGTACGATTGCTAAAAAGATTAAGAAGCAATGATATTACTATAGATTCATAATGAATATATTTAGGTTGTTATTGTTCCAATAATAATCGAAGGCAAAATCTAACGCTAATTTAATTTGAAGTTGGCAATGAAAATAACAATAGCCTATGCCCTATACTTATGAAGACTTTATCAGCATTAGGCTACACCGCTGAAATGTCTGATATCAGATCAATCTTCAGTAGATTTTAAAATATTCTACATAAAATTGTGGCACGTCAAAATTCCACTAGTTACAATATTATAACCCGACAGTTTTACGATATCATAATGCAAACTCTCGTATGATGT
This sequence comes from Botryllus schlosseri, assembly GCF_051294905.1. Classification (NCBI taxonomy): domain Eukaryota; kingdom Metazoa; phylum Chordata; class Ascidiacea; order Stolidobranchia; family Styelidae; genus Botryllus; species Botryllus schlosseri. The sequence goes on along the minus strand of NC_137245.1, from coordinate 14,923,072 downwards.
CTATAACTCATTAATTAAAAAAGTATGCCTGGCACAAAAACAATTTTATTCAAATATTTGTAACTGTGATTTTTTCGCGTCAAGCGTGAATAATGCAATCTTAAATTAAATTTCCACGTTTATGGAATGCCTGTCTGCAAGGTCCCGTCAAATAAGGCCTGCTTGTAAATTATACATTGAATATCCCTGTTATTGATGCTGCGGCCCGCGGCGTCATCAAAAACTAGAAAATGGCCCGCGAGCACATTTGAGTTTGAGACCTCTGGACTAGATACATGCAGGCATATTCCGAAATGTATGAGCTGTAAACTCAGGGTTTCATGCCTGAGTTTGAGCGAAAAGTGGGTGAGCAGGGGTGAAAGGAGAGTCATGAGAGGACACAACTGCTTTTTTCCTGGGATGTATATCCGTCTGGATTGTTTCTTAATGTTTAGTTATCCAATCGCTAAAATGTACAGTGTACACACGTTGATTGCCTAGAAAGTATACTTTTATATGGTACGCCATGGGGTGGATTTACCCAATGCTGTGAAACTCTGAGCTCACAGTTGCATTTGCAACTGCTATTCGCATTTCGATCATTAAGAAAGACTAATACTAAACATTTTGTGATTTGTTCACAAAACGTTGAAGGTATTTTTATTGCAGGCTCGGATGTCGCACAGATACAAAGACGGCGAATGAATATCTACCATAAGTACTTCGACAACTTTCACATTCGAAAAAGATCTCAATTTTCGAATATTACAGACACGAATACGACATGTTTGGATATGAATATCCTGAATTTATGGTTGTGTAAATTGTAGTCAAAATAAAAATTAATTTAATAAATAATCATCCTATATCATGGTATAGTAGCGTAAACTATGCGATACTCATAAAAATGTCAGCTACCTTCCTAGATTTAGGAGTTGGTCCATGTGATCGAAGTTTTCGTGATGTTTTTATATTCGGAGGAATGTGGCGAGATCGCCGAAAGGAGTTCTGGGTCAAACTTTGTTACGAAGTTGTTCGATCGCACAATGACGCAAATCAATGCGTAATGGACTTAAGTTAATGAGAAGGGTAATGGCTAACACTGAAAAAAGGGAGACTTGTATCTGAGGTAAGATAATCTAATCCTTGGACGTCCCCGTCCTTGACTTACTCGTTGTTTTGCCAATTAGCATTTTGCAAATAACAGTTGGTTTTTTTCCATTCCTATATAACTTCATACCACTCTCTGCAATGAGCGAGCAACATGCAAAGAACCTCAGCACTAAACAAATTCAAAATTTCGATTTACTTTATTGGAAGTCTGCTCGAAGCATTTAGTTTTCCATTAGTTAATATTTAGTGACTCTCAGTTGTGTTATTGGCTAGTAATCGCATAGCATCAAAAAACGAAATACGCATTGTGATAATAGGCTGACGCCTTGACAATACTTTGTCCAGTTCAACATAGACCATTTTGGGAGGCGAGTGGCGCAGTTGGTTAAACAGTGCAGTCAGGACACCAATGGACGTTTATTCGAATCTCAGTTCACGGGGCTCCTCATCGCCGACCTCATTACTACAGAAGTGCATTTTAAAAAATCCAGACTGAAAGTAGGCCATGCAGCAAAGACCACGATGGGGACGCATATGGGAGCGAGAGAGACCGACGAATGACTGTGAGCAAGAATGAAAGGGGTGTGTAGAAGATTACGAAGTCAAAGATGAAATTGACAATACAAATAAGTCGTGTCGTGGCGCACATAGCCTGAATAAAAGCGATAATCGGCACTGTGGTGTGATAATAACAATAATAACCTAGACCAGTGGTTCTCAACCCTTTTCCCCTCGCGGACCGGTAAAATTCGAAAAAATATTTGGCGGACCGGTGGACTTTCAAAAATTGAAATTAACTCAAAACGCGAAGTATGCAAGTATATGATGCCGAAGAGTGACATTTTGAGGATTTTGATCGTAATTAAATATGTTCATGATGGCATTTATTTGATTTTACACTTATAAATCTGCTGAGTCGGGGTAAAATTGCCTTGCCCAATTAAACGTTCTACAGCCGAGAGTCTTTTTAGCATTAGAATTATTAGCACTTTGGAAATAGCAGTTGGATTTTTTCCATTCCTATATAACTTTGTACCACTCTCTGCAATGCGCGAGTAGCATGGAAAGAAACTCAGCACTAAACAATTTCTAAATTTCGATTTGATTTATTAGAAAAGTCTGCTCCATATATTCAGTTTTACACTAGTGACTTGTGACTCTCTGTTGTGTTAATGGCTAGCAATCACACAGCATCAAAACGAAATACGCAGTGTAGTAATATAGGCTGACGCCTTGAGAATACTTTGTCCAGTCTAACATAGACCATTTTGGGAGGCGAGTTGCGCAGTTACGTCAAACACTGCAGTCACGACACCAATGAACGTGGATTCGAATCCCAGTTTTCGGGGCTCCTCATCGCCGACCTCATTACTACGGAAGTGCATTTTAAAAACTCCAGACTGAAAGTGAGCCATAGAAGTCGTCAGCTGAGACCACGTTGTGGAGGCAAGGCAGCGAGAGAGACCGTTGATTGGCCGGAAGAAAGAATGAAAGGCGTACCTAAGAGATTACGAAGTCAAAGATGAAATGGTCTATACAAAATAGTCGCGCCGTGGCGCACATAGACTGAATGAAGGCGAAAATCACCGCTGTGTTGTGATATTAAAAATAATGTCCTCCGGGGGTTCTTGGTCTATTTTTCTCCAGCACCCCTTTCGAAAATTGCATGTGTCTGGTGCCCCCTAGTTTAGGGACTGTAGTAAAAAACAATGAGTAAATGGTCGAAGTTCGGTTTCGGGTTGGGACTTCACTATTAGACTAATTACCGGTATAATTGTAAGTGCTATTTTCGGGATCAAGTCCAGGCTGTTATAACAACCATCGGGTAAGGCCTACGGGCTCGTAGCATTTGATTCAAGATCGAAGTATACATCCCGAATTATCCAATGCGATTGTCAATATGGGGTAGGTAATTGTATTGGGGGTTGTTTTATTGCTTTCTGTGAATAATAAATTAACTGAGACTGTGGTAGAGATTTGCTCACATTAAATTTAGTACTGCACCAAGCTTTTAACTTTAACATGAATGGGGTAGCAACACTAAGCAGTATCATCCTTAATCATGCGATGACGAAATATTCTGAAGATTTAATTTTGTAGCACTCAAATACAAGTATATTTAGTCGGCCAAAAAGCTGCAAAACATCTTTAAGGTACGAAAGGCATCACTCTCAAAGTTGTACAGTACAGTGCCTTATCGATTAGGACACGCAGTATGCAGCGGGATACAATACCTAGTTCAAAACATTTTGTGGAAAATAACCCGCGCTATCAGTAAAAGTATCAGTTTAATAATATTTTCATCATTTCAAAACCCGAAAAAAATGTGATATAATGAAAAGATAGAAAAGTGTCGAAACAAGTTGGAGTATCTAGCGTGACGGGAATGTTTTAATGGGGAATTGACAATCCAAAAGTACGCCAAATTCATTTTACATGAATTATAATAAACCACTGCATTCATGGAAACATCGTCGGTAGATATTTTGCGATGAGCGCAACGAAGAACGTTATGATTTGACAGATTTTTCGAATGTTAGTTTACAATGAGAACTGAGGGATATATAGAACTATTGTTCTACTATATATTCATATTTCCTTACTACACCATCCACTGCGAGGCACCCCTTCAGCACCCTCATACCACCCCCTCAGCCCAGCGCCCCCAATTTCACCCCTAAGCGTCTCCGCTCCCTTCAAAATGCGAATCGCCCCTGGGGGCGCTGGAGACAAGGTTGCGAACCACTGACCTAGACCACTAAGGTGCAAGCTATTACCTTATGAGTCCTCGGTGACATTACTGGCGAAGTGACGGAAGATAATGAATTTATGTAGGTATTATAGCATTTGATTGTTCGAGTTTACACATTCCATGATGCTTGAAAAGCCCACCTGAACTTTAGCATTATGGCTCAATGTAACCGAAATCGACGCTACTTATTGCGTAGATTAATAAGCAATAGTTATGGATGTTGACGTCACTATCAAATCACTATACCAGGAATTTCATATATCCGATCCGAAATATAAAGGAAATAGTAGTCATGCATAGTGAGCAGTGCTTTGCGGCAGGACTAAATGTGTGATTTCTATGACTACAGCTTCGGAGCCCTATGTTATCATATATCAGCTCTACTTCCTGCTCCGGCTCCGTTTGATATTTGAATGGAAACTATCAAATGGGTCAGTTTGTATCAAGTATCATCTGTTTCAGGTATGAACCTGTGAGTGTTCTGCTGTCAAGTCCTTAGCAACGTGGTTAGTTATAAAATGTGGACCGATGGTGCTTTTGACTTCTATACTCCGACACGTCGAAGGTGGTCAGAACCCAATTCTACTGGTGTTGTGACCTGTGTTTAACCATTTGCGCCATTCGCTTCCCTAAAAGCGTTGTTGTTTAATTATATATAAAGAATTCAGTCAATATCAATAGCATAGCATCTTGTGAAACACATCGGAGCCAGATCTATTTTCCGACTACCTGGCTCTAGCTAGAACCTTCTACGACTCCACATAAATTCTATGTAGAGCTGCGAATCTGACTCCTGCTTCGTTGAAAAAGCACAGCTTCCAGGCCCCGGCTCCTAGCTCTGGCTCCAAAGCCCTGATAGTGAGACTCCATGTCGGGTTTAGATGAATTGAACTCTAGTCGAACGTAGAAGACATATGACACCATATTTAGAAATATTTGAGCTTCCAAGATTTTTACCTAGTATAAAGTCATGCTGGTCCAACATATTTTGCGATTGGGGAAAGCCACTATCGACAAATATTGGCAGAGGGAAATCCAGTAGGTTACTTTCACGCCCTACATATTTGTATCTGCCTCAATCAAATATCACAAATCCCTGACGGATTTTATGAGGTCAATAGACATAGACCAGAGGTCTCAAACTCAAATGTGCTAGCGGGCCAGTTTTCCCGTTTTGACGACGCCGCGGGCCGCAGCACTTACAGGGGTATTCTATGTCTTTTGAAGTAGGCCTTATTTGGTGGGGATGAATTGTCCTACTGAAAGTGAGCCGATCCAGCAGACTGACAATAAATAGCTAAACACACATCGTCAAAACGTGATTTACTCTTGTATCAATTTAGGCCTGGCACGACGAAAATCATCACATTTATAACTATTTGAATAGAATTGTTGTTGTACTTGATATATACTAATTATAAGATATGGACACCATATGGGCGGACAAATGTATGATGCCATCATAAAAGCTATCGGGTTATAATTTTGCAGCTACTATGAAAATTTTGAATTTAACAGATTGATAATAGAGACTGATATGATATCAAAACATTTTTAGGTTGAGCATTGTAATTCCAATCCAGGATTCGGGTGTACTTCTGATATGTAGGCTATTAATCTCATGGCCAAATATCTTCAAATACAGGAGCAGAAAAAATATAAATATAATATAAATATATTAATGAATGTGTCTTAGTGATTGAAATGTCGGAACGTCGAACGGCCCATTGTTGTTACATCGTTGGAGCGTACCACTACGGTACTCGGTACCTTGAAGTTGCCTTAATAACATGGTTTAGCGACAAAAGATGTAACTAACAAATTGCCCATGGTTGCCATAACTACTTGCTTAGTTAACGAAATACCAAGCTGCGACCTTCTGATCTATTACTATTGCCCTGATACGGGATTAGTTTGTTCGACTATGGTTCTAACAAATTCACGTCACTCCGAGTCAACTCGAGTCATTTTCATTTTGCCATCGAGTTAGCCCGAGTCTGAGTAATTCTAAAAAAGGTCGCGTCCAATTCCAACTCACAAATTTCAGTCACGAATCGTCTAAGGGTCAGGTTTTGTCATCAGGAATTGGAAATGTGGCGAAATAGTGAATCTTCCCCTGCATGGTAGCGTTTGAAAGAGATGTGATAGTGACGTTTGATGAATAGTCTCAGGCTCTCGGAGCAATTTAATAGGGAATTTGGACTTTATAACCTGAAAAGATATATGCGACACTTATATATTGTCAAATTATTAAAAATCTAAAATGTCGTCGCGGGCCGCACAAAATGCTTTGGCCGCGTGTTTGAGACCTCTGACATAGACCAACAAAAGAAACGACATCAACGACTGCAAGTGGCTCGCTGATGGCGCGTTTGAATCCCTTATAGCCCTAGTAACGCTCTACCGTAGCTATGAAATGTCGTCACAAGGAATTCCGCTACGACATAATTTAAAATGGTTTAGATTTCGGCCATCTGTGATGCTGATCACTATGGAAACCTTTATTATGTATTATTTACCATTGAATAACAACAAGCAAAAATTTTGCATAACTGACGCCTAGGCCTATTGAGTTTCATTGTCTCATGGCACAGACGCTACCACTCGATACGTCCTGTGTGATGAATTAATTGTGGCCAATTCAAAGCGCAATCGAATGCTGAACAGGAAATATCCCAATGAAAGGTTGTCGTTGGAACCGATGGAAAATATCCGGTATCGTTATCGCGTTGTGACTATTCGGAAACTATGGAAACTAGACACTCTTGAATCTTGAATATAGTGTCTTCAATAACCTTCTGCTAGGGCAGGGGCGGGCAACTTCTTCAGTCGGCGGGCCGGATATAGGAAAATTAAGTACTTGGCGGAACGGATTGCTGGATCGATACATTATTCGCCCGTTTATCCACATCTGCAAGGAATAAATCGTATTTAATGAATGTATTTTAACGACAGCAATGTCGCTTCAAAGCCATTTCTCGCCGATGATGACGAAGACAATGTGGATTTGAGAATAGCATTGTCATACAGGCGCCGCCATATCTGTTTCTATCTGATCAATAACCACACGGAGCAATCCTTAGTTAAGATTTCAAGGCGTTAGATAACCCCGGTACTCTTAATTAACCAATATATCAATTCATTAGGGTTGAGGAAGTGACGAGATATCGTCATTGTTCAACAATCTCGATATTGAATTAATGCGGTCCGCGTCCTCTACGAATTTTGAAAAGTGGCCCTCGACCCGTTTTGAGTTGGCGACCGCTGGTATAAGCGGTGTCTTACTAGGGTTACCATATGTCCTCTTTTTTGACTTTATTGAAAGTGTCCTCGGAGGACGCCCAAATGTCCTCTTTTTGGGATTTTGTCCTCTTTTTTGAGAATATTAGTAAAATATATGACAAAATCTACTGAGATACAGTAATTTAGCACCGAAGTAACGCACCAGCGGCTATTTCGGGAGATCGAGCCGGAAAGTTGACCCTTTTCTTAGTCAACCAACTGATAATGTGAAAGGAAAAACTGCATTCTGGGCGCGGAGCGAGAAAGTTGACCTTACTTTATTTTAGTTAATCGACCACAAAGTGGGAAAAATTTACCATTTTTCAGGATTCTCCTCCGGTTTTGCAAGTCTGAAAATTTTGACAAAGTGTCCTCTTTTAAGATTTACAAAATATGGTAGCCCTACGTCTTACAAAAGCCTAGAAGTGTGCCGTGCTACAAGTCGGCGCTTACGGAATGAAAAATATGAAATACCAGCCTGGTGTAAATGACCGTTGTAGTCGACAAACACCATGATTACTACAAACTACATTAGGGTTGAGTACATCGTAAATGCCGATAATGCTAGTCTGCTTCTCGCTTCGACGAACTTACGCGTAAGCTCCACTCTCGCACGCTGCGCATACACGTATATCAAAACATATACTGTCACTAAAATTGGACATAGTAAGCAAGTAGTGAGAAATCTCGACAGACTGGGGCCACGGGCCACACTATCTTGTAAGACGGAAAACTCTCCGCGGGCCGGACAAAATCCCTTCGCGGGCCGGATCCGGCCCGCGGGCCGTATATTGCCCGCCCCTGTGCTAGTGGACGAGTTTGCAAATCTATCCATTTCGCAAAATGACCTATCTAAGGATAACAATAACGGTAATGTGGTATAGCGTATAGTTCAACAAGTTGCTTCTCCATGAAAAGCTAAATGGTATGAAATTAGGTGACTCAGTGAATTTATCGGGTGATAATATTTCTTGGATATATGCATACATGGAACTCATTCCGGCATATGCCGTGCACTCGCGCGAGCCACCGTGTTGCAATTTCAAATGCCATTTTTCGTCTGTATGAATACATGGAAAAACACACAAGCAGTATATTATTAAAAATCATGTTCCAAACAAATACTATATGTTTTAATCGTGTCTGTTTTAAATTGATTCTTGTTTCAAATGCAAACCCATATAAGTGTAGGTTGATCTTGACGGTAACGCGGACGGTAAGACGGTAAGGGAATATTATTGCGGAACCCGATTGGATTAAGTGTCGTAGTTTTTGGAGTTAGGAGATTCGTAGGGGATTCTTTCTTTGATGCCCTGGAAACATATTCCTGAATGAATATGTTATTTGAGAATTGGAGCAATAATAATTGACCCAGTTCTTGCGGTTATTGTGACGCTGGCGTTTTATTTACTTGTAATAGTATTGACAAATATAGTGTTTTGATCTATTACTGTGCACCCCCTCCGTACGCACGGACTATTGGAGACTTTGGCCGGAATTTACGCTTGATCCAAGGATCTGGCCTTGGGGCCCACCACGACAAGAATGAGTATCTCAAGTATCCCGAAATTCAGTGACGTGTTGAGCAGGCTAATTCTCATATATGTCGGTGTTGCATCCCAACTTGTGCACATTTTGAAATAAATACGGAAAAAATTGATTTGGGTGGAGAATTCATACAGCCGATGAACGTAGTTGAAATTGTTCGGGAAAAGGAATGATATTATATGGATACAACAGCCAGCATATACAGGGTTCTATTGGAGTTTATGCAAGGCGAAGTCCTAGAAAAGATCACTAACTTGATTGTGATTGTTAAGTTCCTTGGAAAGAAACGTGACTTGCTGTTTGCAATATCCTATATTATACTGTTGAGTGTCGCTTAATTGCCATGTCGGAATTGAACGAAGTTTGTTTAAAAATCTCCGTAGCTTTCACATCAATCGAGTTGTAGGCTACTTCTAACAGTTTCATACAACACTTGGCCCGTGCACTTGCAGAAACAAATACGTACCAAACCTCGAAGTCAATTTAGAATCTGATGTTTTTTCTCTACTAATTAATGAACAGGCGTCAACTTATTTTCTTTCTTTCTTCAATTGAGATATAAAATTGTAATATATTTGGTGAACCGACGGGAAACTCACCACGGACCGGCGGTTGAAACCACTGAGCTAGGTGGCTCCGTGTGGCCCAGGGATCACATATTCGTATCCCCAACCCTAGTATAGGCTATCTCGTTCCCGTGGATTGTTAATATTGTTCCAATGGGATTTCAGTAGAACTGTTTTTCTAACGGTTGTAATTTCAACCATCTGTGGTGACAAGATCTCTTTGTTGCTAATAATTAGGATTGGATTACAGTAGGAAATATTTTGAATAACAGACGGATATTTATGTTGTTTCGTGATGTACACACGCTACCATTCGATATACACCCTTTATGCGAGACGATTGTTTGTTCTAGGTGATTATTATCCCCATCGTTCACGGAAGAAAGACCCTAACTTTGGAAGAAAACAGTAGTAAACATTGTCGTATCAGCATCATATTGGGACTATTTGGAAACTATGGAAACAAGTCACTGTGGAACAGCGCAAAGAACATAGAAAGACAACAAGGGTGGCGCATAGTAACTTCGTACAATAGATAGGGCGCGGTGGCAGTCATTTTGGTCTTACAACGTGATCAACATCAAGTATGCGATTCTGGCTCTACCTGGTCTCCCGTCGCATATCGAATGGAAATTCTACTGCATATTTGTTATTCTCTGCGGTTAGCTGTCGTATGTGTCGGGGTGTGGGAGAGATATCAAATTAGAATGTACGTGGCCCCTACATTTAAATCACAGCCCCAAACTTACCCAATCCTTAACTACTTGTGCTACCCGAAACCATGGTTGTAACCAAGTCACAAGGCCCCGAGTCACAAGTCAATCTCACTTTTCTAGTTTTGACTCGAGTCAAGTCGAGTCACTTCAATTCACCACCGAGTCAAGTCCGAGTCCAAGTCAGCGAGCAGAGGGTCGAGTCCCAGTCATGGAATTATGACTCGAGTCCGAGTCCGAGTCATTGTATAGACTGCTCAGTTTCCAGTTAAAGTCTTGGTAAACCCACTTTTTATAACTCTGTTTGGTGATATCGGATGTTTCGCATTGATAATATACCAATTTTCCTCACTTTTAGCAATTTCAGGTCGCATATTCAAGTACCAGTACCAACAGACGAAATCCCAATAGTGCGTTGGCTTCGGAATTACAATGAAATGTCGGTCTTGGCCGTCTGAGTCTCGAGTCAATGACTTGGTTCGAGTCTTGAGCAATGACTTGAGTCCAAGTCGAGTCAATACACAGATTGACTCGAGTCGAGTCGAGTCATTTCCGTATTTTGAAGAAATGACTCGAGTCAAGTCGAGTCATCAGAAAATCGTCCGACTCGAGTCAATACAACCCTGCCCGAAACACCATCCAAATATCTCGATACTCATAGCATGTTAGCATATTTTGATATTCTGGTGTCGTCCCAATACCTGTTTTGAGTGATGATTCAACAGGAATGAATGACTCAATAATATTCCTGGAAGGCCTGCGAGAGGACGCGCTAAATCAAACCACCGACGATAGTGCACATGAGAGATCGATGACCCATTTCGCATACAAATGATTCCAGCTCATTTTCAGTACACAGCATCGATAATACAAATTATTGACTTGAAATTTCAAAAGGAAGAGATTTATAGTTCTAAATGAGAAACTCACTTGCTACGCACCTGGGGTTTTAATGCCGACAACGCGCTGGTTAATATCAGGCCGGAGCCTACGGCTTACGTATGCTCCAATCAGCCAGTCGAATTTGATCGTAAAATGGTGCGCTTTTAATTATCCACGTGTTATTGCAGCGAGAACAATATGGGCGCATGCCACTAACTTATCAATGGGAATTGGGAATACATATCCCTCGGCCTATAGTGCCCGATGCCACAGTCTTTTCGATGATATTTATACGTCGGACCTTTTAGTCGCTCCTTCTTGCTCTAGTCTTTACTTCATTCTTCATCGAGTCTTTTTTCCGGGATTTTATTGTCGCCGTAAGAACAGCGACATGGAGTAAGAGGAGCCCATAATAATAACCTCGGACGGTTATATCGAAAGCTATTGTCGCACTGATTCCGAAAATCTGAGTATTATTAATATCAGAGCACCAGAACACCAAAGCGCAAGGAATTTGAAATTCAGTTTGTTGGGTATAATGACAGGGCAGAGAAGTCAAGTGAAGCACTCATACTTGGATAACTTTAAGACAATCATGATTCAGTGAAACAATGCGTTGTCGACTTTGCGAAACCACTGTGTAGTATGAATCGTGTAGTTGCGACAGCCAACATGTATTGCAGAACAAATACACTCCCTATATACTCTCGTAGCTGTTACGAAGTACCCACTTTCAATTGTGGATATGTATAGTAGCTTCTCACGTACCCTGCGTATGAAGAGTGCTGATGTGATAAGGAACAGGTCGCCAACCGAATTAGCTACCATTGAGGGATGATATATTGCTGTATTAAGTGTTCTGAAAAAGTGCCTGCTACAGCAATACATTATATAAGATTGAAGATGCATTTATCCAAGCGAACGAGATGATCGTTATCGATCATGCGAAAAAGGTTGCCATATCCTTTTACTCTCCACGTGAATTCTCTTCGATCTCCGGCATCATAAAATGGGCGAATGACTTTGATATCAGCAGATGACTACGCTATCTTGTTGATTGTGTGTCCGTTAATATAGAGACGGGAAAATACTACTATTCGATTGTCGTACTATGTGACCTCTTTATATTCGACCACATGTTACCTCGATATACCATTGCCTCAAGTAAAATAGTGAGAGTAATTTCAGACATGCTCAAGTAATTACTAGAACGTTTAGGTTAAGCACCGCATATCAGAACCCTGCGGAGATAACGGTGTGACATCTTAAGACAACGCTAAACTTTCCTCCTGCTTACAAAATATAGAAACCTTTACCAAGTAAAGGCGCGTGAATATTTAATTTACTTGACCTTTCCTGCGACTATACTGTAATGTAGATCAGCGACGACGAACAGTATAATAGTACTCGCCAATCTGCGTCTAGCAATTCTAAAATAACTGAAGCTTTAGAATTCCATGCACTATGAATGTTTTTGAATTAACCGGATGGATGCATCCTGAGATAGCCAACATGCCTAAAAAAAAACTCAAACAAAAATCGTTGCAGTTATGGGTGTTTTCATGAGGCTCTATACGTGCTCTGAAGTTTGAAATTAGATTCCGACACCAAAAAGGCTAGGAGCCACTGGTGCAGAGAGTCCTCGTAGTACAGGAACAACCACGCATATAGGAACCTGAATATGATACCAGCACGAGGGAATATATGCTTACGCTCGTGACATCGCACCAAACCGTTTCTTAGGAATCTTTGTTAACAACTTCGCACGGACGAAAATATTGGTTTTATTATGCTCAACAGACGAGCGTTAAGCTTCAAGCAACATTCTCACAAATCCGAGAAAATGTTCATCTCAAGTTTTTGTTGATTTTCCGTTTCTGCATAGCTAACGCCAACGTTTTTAGTAATATATTTTATTTTAAAAATATATCTTAGCATTCTTAGTTGCCTTGGTTGCTCTCCTTAGGCAAAAAATGTGTCGTTCATTATTATGCCTATTAGATAGTTCTTTGCAAATCCATTTCTAATTACTTTCCTTTCTCTTTTCAGATTCAAGTTAGTTGGTGTTCTAGTAATTAGGTTGGTTCGGAGTAACTTGAGGTTTTCATTATCACATAAGGTAAGAATTATCGTTTATCAAACCACCTTTCAGAATTTAGGTATAGAAGTCATGTAAATTTACTGTTTACTTTGAAATACTAGGTCATTTATATTCTAATCACTTCACGTCGGCATTCCATGTTTCATTTACACAAACTACGATCGCAATAATAATGAAAAATTTTAGGCAACTACACTTACTTTAATTGTTACTGATTCCCCATGCAAATGAATATTTCATATAAACGGTATTATAATTTAGGAATAGCCGATCTATTGCCACGTCATAGGTTCGGGTTCATGTTCTAAATCAGTGGTTCTTAACCTTTTTTCCTCCAGCGCCCCCTTTCAAAAATTATCGTGCTCCAGCGCCCCCCAACCGCATATTGTAAGGAATGTAATAAAGACAATGAGTAACAGGGAGGGCCATAACAGCACTTCGTCATCCCCCCTAAAAATGATTGCCTTGCGCACCCATAGCGTGATAAACCAAACTTCCGAGGGCTTCGCCCCCAAGAACCCTGTAGCGTGATTTCGATGGTCAGCAAAGTTTGTGTGGCATGGTCGCCCTAGGTAACAAAATTTTCTATAATGCACGAATGAATAGGTGGTAATTACATATATAAGTCGCTATAAACTTTTTATCCTCTCAGCCCACGTAATCAGATTTACCAGTAGCGCTGATTGAGCTGTTGTATGGGAAGATGGAGGGCACGTAATTAATAATTAAACATATTCGGGCGTGCCCGTAGGTACAATTAATTCGTTACCAGGGCCGTAACAGCACTTCGTCAGCCCCCTCAAAAACGTTGGTCTTAGCCCCCCCCCCTATCGGGTGATAAACCAAACTTCCGTAGTGCTTCGCCCCCAGACCCCCTTTCGGCTATCCACTATTTGCTGATACTAGTCATCTACATTGGGTGTCCATTTACTGAGCCAGGTATTCCCGCCTAGACGCGCGAAGCGCGAAAAATTTCAATAAATAATGATTGAATTGGTAAATATGATCGGGAATTGCATGTATATTGATATCAAATTTTATCCTCTCTCTGCTCACGTAAACAAATTTACCGGTAGAGCTGAGTGATGTGTGATTGAAAAGGTAGGACCCCTCAATAATAATTATACATCTTCGGGCGTATACCCGTTGGCAGGAACGAAACGGCACTTCGTCAGGCCCCCCGAAAAAACCTGGGTTTTGGGCTTCCATAGGGTGATAAACTGACCGCCCCCATCCCGTTGTTCGTTTTGCCACGAAACCAGCTGTGCTGTTTAGCGAGCCAGTGCGAAGTGCGAAAACTTTCGATATTTCATGATAAAATCGGTCAGTAAGATCGGGAATTGCATATATATTGCTATTAATTTCTTGTCCACTCTGCTCACGTTACCAGATTTACCGGTAGAGCTGATTGAGGTGCAATGTTCCGTCTAAGCTGCTCACGTGCGCAGTGCTGACATGGTATCTGTGCACAGAAAATCTACGTTGCGCACAACTAATCCGAAGTTTTGACCCTTTTTTAGTCGTCACGCACTGTTGTCCAAGGGTCTGCGCAGTGAGTTTATTGAGTGTGCGCAGACTCATCAAAACGTGGAGCGAACAATGTGAGGTGTTTTGGAAACTGTAGGGCCCGTAACTAATAATTAAACATATTCGGGCGGGCGAACCCGTTGGTGTGACTTCGTTGCATATGATGTTATTTCGTGACCTCCTGTCTGCTATATCAAAAAATATAGAATCGCCCAACGGGATATCGCCCAACAAGAATATCTAGTTTTAGATATCCCTGTCGCCCTATTGTACTAAACTGAAAGACGAACACGATTTCAAATTGGTATTTCTTCACTGGCATATAATTTTTCCCTGCAGGATGGAATTCGTCTTCTGGGGTTCAGATTGCCAACACAGGAATATTCGGTGCCAGTCATTTAGGCGCCCTTGGACAATTAAACCTATATGTCTTTTGTAGGCTTATATAACGAAGTTTTCGGTGCTCATTTTCTCTGAATACTCATTAAGGATATGTCCTACCACCACATCATCTACTGCGAATGCCATTTTTCTCCTGCGCCCCCATACCACCCCCCTGAGCCCAGCGCCCCCTGAGCGTTTCCACCCCCTTTCAAAATCGCCAGCGCTCCCTGGGGGGCGCTGGAGGCAAGGTTAAGAACCACTGTTCTAAATGAACTGTTTTTATAGGTACAAGGTCTGCCCATCCACCCTCTTCTATATTTGTTAATACTCCACCCAACGTAATCATCGATGCCTTCACCTATTCGTTTTAACTTTCATCTAAACATCCATTACATCAATACGTCAATTATAATCCGAGAACATTTTCCAATTTTATCAATAATATAGGGCCTATGGTTGGCAAGCATTTAGTCTGGCAAATTCCACACTCTCAAAATGAAGACGGCTACTTCTTGCCTTTCTCGCAATCAACGTAGTCGTTTGCGAATGTAAGCGCCCCTGTGGCAGTAGTTATGAAGGCCGTATATCCCGAAGTTTATTTGAGCGAATAAATAGCACATTCTCAAAATAATACGCTCCAAAACAGATTGGTGTAAAGATATTGCAAAAACAGGTTCGTGCCAGTGTTGGGATCAAGTCACTACCGTCGACTCACGAGTCATTTCGAGTCATTGCACATTTTGACTCGAGTCAAGTCAAGTCAATCGATTTTCGAAGGTGACTCGAGTCAAGTCAAGTCACTCGATTTTTGGAGGTGACTCGAGTCAAGTCGAGTCAAGTCAAGTCAAGTCAAGTCACGAGTCAAGTCACAATTCAAGTCAAGTTGCCTTTTCGAAGTAGGAAGCATGATTACGTCATTGCATTTTGCTAGCTGTCTGAATTACAGATTGAGTGGCCATTGATTCCGAATCGATGAACGAATATAGAGTTAAATATACACACAATACCGCGTTGAATCGCTCACATATACGTAGAACTGTTGAACTACGTAAGTAATTGCATAGCCTCAGTTATTAGTTACCTGTCAAAATAGAGAATAGAGAAACGACTAGCTAAGATGCAATACATTACCTCTTTATAAATATTGATATGATACAATTCGAGTCCGCGCCAATGTTTTATGAGTATAGAAACTATATCATCTTTCAATTTCAATAAAACAAGAGGTTTGGTTGAGGTAAGAACAGAGAACATAAATATATATCTTGCTGTTAAATTACCTTACTAATAGTTTACGACAACGTACGACGTAGGCTTCGATCACTTCGTTAGTAGTCAATTTATTTGTGAGAGAACAATGGAGGCTCAGTAAAAGGCACGATCATTGAATGATTGGTCACTCTCACGGGTTACACCACCTTTTCGCGAACAATCCGACCATAAGCAAGATACAGTGATTGTATCGATGCCGATTACTTGATGACTTGAAATTGACTCGTGAATTTTGCTCCGAGTCACGAGTCAATCCACATTTCTGATACGCCGAGTCAAGTCAAGTCAAGTTATTTTAGCAAAGTGACTCCAGTCAAGTCAAGTCATACGAAAAAGGTGACTCGAGTCCGACTCAAGTCAAGTCATGACTCGAGTCATCCCAACACTGGTTCGTGCGACTATTTCGCAGCATATACTGTATGTAGATTGGTCGGCGTTTACGTCAGAATATTTTTTGTTCTCTTAACTATAATGACCAAAAGATTTCATTAATAGACAGACGTTTAGAGGGCACAGCAATGAAATCACAGAATAATATTCAAACGATTGCACTTATTCCTCACGTCATCAAGTAGTTCTTCGTTCGTTGAGATGAGACACTTTGCAATAAATCAGCCACCGAAGTATGACTGAAGTATGCAATCTCCTAAATGAAATGTTGCGAGACTAATTTTCGGAACTTTGACCTCTACTTCTGCTTCAAGTAGTGCCAATCGAGGTACATAGCCATCAGCACTGTAGAATAGTTTCGAAACTACAGTACCTGTCGATAAATCGACTCTTTGTGGCAGGAAACGTTAAATTTCAGTAGGCCTACTCGAAATAACAATCCCTCGACTACACCACTCGGATCATTAGGATTAAAACTAGATTCAGATTGCAGTAATCCAATCATTGTGACTAGCCCTTAGTACGAGGTTATGTTCAATCTATTTTTAACGACGCTTTGGTTTCAAATCAAAATGAGATACGAGAATCTTATTTAAATATGGCAGTGGTCGGGAACCTATGGCTCGCCAGCCATATATGGCTCTTTAGGGTATAAGATATGGCTCTTTGCCAAATAATAATTTTTCTACTGAATTGATCAATATTGCAGCGAATTGTTGGTAAATTTTCATCACGGCCAGAATAATTAGTCTCGTGGCAGTATGAACATGACTTTGAGAGGTAAAGACAATGCCGTCTTCAGGTTTAGGGGCTCGGACTACCTCTTTTCAAAATCCTCGTGTTTAAATTACCGCCGGTTGCCAATATCACTCGCAAATTCTATGTAGCCTACCCGACTCGAAATCTTTAATTGTGCGTTACGTTGATTAATCAAAGAGCGTAACATAAATGGCGACGCCCATTTCAAAATGCAGTTTTCAAATACACCTTGTCTTCCTGATCTACGGCGCGAAATGAACTGTTGTGGATGTGACATTCATAATTACAAACTCGAATTGCAAACAACTCCATAGCTATCCACGTTCTTGATTGGTCAGTAAAGCTCTGTGTAGTACCGGCGATAAAATGTAGGCTTGTAGCGCCGTGTTACCACCGAATACTTTGAGAATTAAGAAGTCAAGTCAAGTATTAAGATTTTTCCGAATCATTGTGACAGTCTCACTCGACTAATATCAGTTATAATAAATTCTAAGATACTTACGATGGATTGCGTTTTCAATGGTGAGGCTTGGCCCGTCAGTGCCTTACCTCTCGTTTCGACCTTCATTTTCGAACAATATATTCCAGTTTTTACAGAGAACATATGGCGCACACGAGGAATCCCATGTAGTGAGTTCGAATTAGTGCTACCATGACGTCACGAATTTCAATTTTCAATTGTGACGTAACAGTTGATTGTCATGTATGGCTCTTTGGGAGTTGAGATGGGAAAAATAGGGCCAATGTGGCTCTTCGGACAAAAAAGGTTCCCGACCACTGAAATATGGCATACCGTACGGATACTTACACGCAGTCGAAAACTTGGTATTTACTGTTACTTTCCTTTCCAACTGTTGATTTCTGTTATGTTCCTTTACAGATCGTCCGACTAATTGAGGCCAGTTCATTGAGATGGGTAATGCATTAGTATATGTTTGCCTTAACAAAGTAGTGACTCACAGCTTGTTTGGGGCATATCATAATCCACAATTCACTTTCTTATCGAAGGTGGAGAACCGTCAACTCTCGTAGTAAATGACTACCCCGAGGCTATTCAAGTACGCGTGACCAAGGATCTGCAGAACGTGACGGAAGACGAAATAGAAGGTCATGTTAATATCAGTGGAAAATCGGAAGATGAATCGGGCGAGAGCGCAACTGGCGATGCTGGAGTCGATGAGAGTAAGCGTCTTTACAGCTATGACCGAATACATCCGCGCATAATTCCAATGGACTGTCTGTTACCGCGGTGACAGCCTTCCTTATAATTAAATGATGCCCTTTCGCGGCATCTCCAGTTCTGTGCTTCTTGAACCAAAAATTCTCAATTGATAGTCACTAAACAGTGATGCACACGGGTAACGTATGTGTGAACCCGAACCAAAGTTATAGTGAGCTGCCTTTGCACTCGTCCTTCTCGTGCTATTAGTGATGAGCGGAGCCGCGAGATTGCGATTTGCTGCGTTCGACAACTGTAAGACAAATGATCTGCTACTTGTAATCCAGAATTCCTCTTTTTTAAAAATTATTATTGATGAAAATGGGAATGACGCTGTTCGCATGTATATGGTCAGGTGCGTCACTGACTAGAATATGCGGGCGGTAAACCAAATCTTAAACAGAACTGTTTTCGAGCATTTATCAACCGGGCCGCGCAAATATAGGGACATTATGTGGGCAAGAACCGATTTATATATATATATGTAGGTCTAACACACGACGGAACGAACTCTGCAACATTGGATAACATTTCGGGGATGATCAGTTAGTTTTCGAGTGTTGCAGAATTGCAGAATTCCTGTTTAAGGCGATGGTGCTGCATCGAGGCTCTTCTTCTCCAACCGATTTGTGAAAGCGTGGTCTTGAAAACATATACACTGAAAATGGGCCTCACTAAAAGTCAAAAGCTGAGGAATCGCATTAGAGAATATCGGCATACTGTGACATACTGCAAGAAAAGGGGTCTTAAAGTATGTGTCGCGACCCAAATATGTACCCCTTTCTTGCAGTATGTTACAGTATGCGACCAATATGTGGTACATGCGACCAATATGGGTCGCGAAGGGTATGATTTTTGGTTGAAACGGAAGAAGAGCGATCTTTCTTGCATTGAGAAATTTTATTCGCGCTTCGCGGGGTTGTAAGTGGTTTGGGTATGTTCGGAGCCACTGAATTGCAGTGGTTCTCAACCCTTTTTTTCTTCATTCCCCACTTCAGATTTAATCCGAGTCTTCATTCCCCACTACCAAAACCTATATCATTACAGAGCAGTTATTTGCGGATTGGAGTGCACGAGACACACGACCACATTGGTACGCAAGACAATTCTGCAACATAAAACGTATTGTGAACTGGTACCGGTAACCCTCAAAATTGAGCGAAAGCGTTATTTCCCGTCATACTGGTCGTGCTGGATGCGTTTGTGACGCCAGCATAGGTTATCCAGATATAAAAAATGAGTTTTTGCGAACAACACGCAATATAATTTTCGATACATAAATTCCAGAGCAGTTAACTGGTAACGTTAATCGCGCATTTGTCTTCGTAAATATTTAGACTATCCTGTATATAATGTTTAACAAATGCGTCTATTCCCCCCCAGAAACCATTGAATTCCCCACCGGTTGGGAACCACTGCTGTATTGGGTACTATAGCCAATAACCGGGACACGTAGAAACGGCGTTTCTACAATATGGCTTGATCATGAAAATTTGCCATCCTTCGTATTACACAATGAAACTCCATTAAAGACCGTTGGGATCCTTTAGAGTTTGGGTGTGCAGAGAGCGGGGTGCGGGACTATGATGTACAGTTATTTCGAAGCCAACTCCTGCCAAAAAGATCAGCGGCGATGAAAGCTCGGCTGGCCAAAATTTTAAAATTGCAGTATAAATCCGAAGCGACCCCAAACGAAATAATGCACCGCAATTTGAAATATCGTGCGTCAGAGATGTTTCATAGGGCTGTGTTGAGTACAACGGTTGTCTGCGCGTTCTTCATATCATACATGCCCGTAAAAACGTAATATAGGCCTACTAATATTAAAATGTATTTTTTGATGTTTGAGGCTTGAATCGCGAAATGCTATTATAACTCAGATTTGGGTCACGGTCATAAAAGTTTAAGAGCCACTGATGTAACATGATGTTGTCAAAACGTCATAAATATAGCAACAGCTGTGCAGTGAGCGCTCTACTATAATAATTTTTGCGACAATAAAAAAAAACATTTTACTCAAGGTTTTCTGCAGGTCTGATGCGGTCCACTTTTGTCTAGCAGTCGTGGGTTAGGTCAGATTTGCATCGCCTTTGAAAAGTTGTTATTATTTTCGTGGTGATGTGACTACTATGGCCATTTACACCAGGCCCATATTCCTTTTCATGATTACTGAAATGTCAACTATAGGCAGGTCTGTTGAGTCGGTAAACGCATCCATCGACTCCAACTCCTACTCCAGACATTTCCAATATGGCCGACTCCAACTCTGACCCTCGAGTCTTTAAACGCACCAACTCAGATTCCAGCTCCGACCCCACTAGTTTTCTCGCAGAACTCCTACACCTACACCAACAGTACTACTAATTTACTTCTAAAATTATTGGCCACATTGACAGGTAAATGATTTCCATGTAATTATGAAGCATATGAAAACATATGAAACATGATGGCAGGCTAAATTGTTTTATTGTGACGCTACTCGAAATACTCACTGTGCAATTAGCATACCATCCTGTATAATTTAAATATTGATAAAAGTAATTGACTTAGTGGTAGCTCTTGTGTCGTTGTTGTTGTGTTTGTGGTACTTGTGGTGTTTGTCGACTATAATATGGTCATTTACACCAGACCAATTTTCTACATTTTTACTCCGTATCTGCCGATTTGTATTATTTTTTAAATAGGACACCGCTTTCACGGATGATATGGCGACAATAGGTCAAGATAAACCTCGAACATTTGTATTATACCATTACGCTATCTCGTCACACTTATAGCTCCTATGTATCAGTCAGCAACTAATACAGAGATGTGCGAAATATATGTCGACAAACTTTGCAGCGTACCATGAAAGCGGTGGTTTATTAAACTTCATCTAAAATTAATTGCACATACTTTTGGATAGCCAATTTCCCGTTAAAACACTCCAGTCACGCTAGCTCGGGTTAGTTTTAACAAAATGTTTCGAACTAAAAATTTTATCCCGCAGCGCACAGCGTGTTGAAATCGGAGAAAGGGGCACTGCACCCCTTTTCCTGAGTGAGAGCCATTTGTACATTAAAGATTCTTTGAAATTTTGTAGTTAAATGATTAAATAAATGTTTTTATATTTGAGATACAACACATGAACGTTATGGAGTGTTGGACGTCGTTGAGGTCGGATGCTCTCCTATTGCTGTGGGGCGAACGACAGTTGTAGACAACCACGGAGTTACTTCTTCTTGCAGCTCAGGTGTAGTCGCTTTGAAGTTATATATAGTAATATATATTGCAACCCCTATATACATTCAGTTAGTGTTACTAAGTTTTAGATGCCTAGCGCAGGCGTCGGTCACAAGCGTACCGCGAGCAATGAATTAATTGGACCCGCTTCTAAAGGTATCGCCGGTAATGATATGGCTGTCGGGAGTAACCTCACCGCGGTCATTAAAGGTTTAACGAAGCCATTGCGACAGTACAGCCCTATCGCGATTAACAAAGCGCTGCACCGTGTTCTCGGAGGGTCCTATGAGGAAATGAAGGTCTTGCCGTCGGGAGATCTATTCGTTAAATGTCGTAATTCGGTACAGCTAGCAAATCTACTCGCGTGCGTAGATCTAGGAGACGCAGGTAGGAAGATTGAGGTGCGGTGTGAGCTATATCAAATGAGGAGTCCTGAGGTTCGTGGCGTAATAACTGATGTTCCACTTGATATGACTGATGAGGAAGTGAAAAGCGCGTTAGAAAACCAGCACGTTCTTATTGCGAAACGTTTCACCTACCGTACTGATGGCAAAGTCTGTCCGAGTCGCTCGGTATTACTAGTTTTTGGTTCTACCATACTGCCTTCGGTTGTGACTATTGGCTTCCTAAGGTTCCGGACACGTATATATAATCCGCCACCTATGCGGTGCTTCAATTGCAGCCGCTACGGACATAAAGCTAAGCAATGCCGAAGCGCGCAACGTTGTACAAGATGCGGAATGAGGCATAAATATGATCAATGTACAAACGAACCATATTGCGTGAATTGCGGTTCACCGCACTCTGCCGGGTACGCGGGCTGCACTAGATACAAGCAAGAGGCCAGAATAAACTCGATTATGGCGCACAGCAAAGTAAACTATTGGGAAGCCAGACAAACCTTACAAAATCAAACCCAAGCACCTAACTTGACTTCAGAAACTGATTTTCCCACGCTGACTCCACCTTCACGAAACTACACCAACGCTAGAGACGTAGCACCTACATATCCGTCACCATTTCCAGGTACATGTGCCACCACTCCGTCCGCGCCATCCCTCACATCGGATGGAAATATCACAATACCTTTGAACAATTTCTTCACCTTCATAGCCGATGTCATCACGAATACTCTTGCTTCCATCTCTGATGGCGGAAAGCCGCAAATTCATTCGATCATAGCCAAATCTGCTGAAAGCACACTCGGAATAAATATAAACACTCCTTCCGTCAATGAGCACCGCGATGAGGTCCTGGATCTCTCGCCGAATCACCCAAGCAACGAAATGGACACCGCCAATTCCTTCCAGGAAGACGAGATTAGTTCCAACCAATACCCGAGTACATTGAGCTCAGCAGGCGATGAACGACCTGCTGATTCTCGCCGACAACATTGTCAACCTCGCCAGGATCCACTCCTGCAGGGCCAAAGACAAAAGCCACAAAGCAACTCCCAACCCAAACCCTTTTCACTCTGATTCAATGGAACTGCAGAGGGATCTATAGAAAAATAGATGACTTTAAACACTATATTGAAAATTTACCAACGAAACCTGATATAATAGCCTTGCAAGAGACTCATCTGATTCCTAAGTATTCCCCGAGAATTCCCAATTACTCTTTGCTGAGGAAAGATCGCAACATCCATGGTGGTGGTGTTTGTATTTTCGTGAAGAACGGGCGACGATATTTAGAAATTAACATCGAAAATATTCACCCAATTGAGGCTCAAGCAATAATCATCGACGACATTACGATATGCAATTTATATATCCCCCCCAACAAGAAAATCACTCGCTCTCTCATGCAGCGCTGCTTTTCTGCCGAGCGATGTGGCTCGCGGAGTATCTTCTTGGGGGACTTCAATGCACACCACCCCCTTTGGGGGAGCACATCCATGAATGAATGCGGTAGGCATCTCCATTACTTGATTGAGGAATCCGAGCTTGTTGTTGCTAACACGACATCCCCGACGCGCCTAAATATGTCTCGTCCTAACCCAGGTTCAACATCTCTGCTTGACCTGACAATAACTTCTAAGGACCTGGCACACAAAATAACAACATCAGTGACAGAAAGACTCCTTGGTAGTGACCACTTCGTTGTTATAAGCGTCCTTGATGTCATATTAACTGCCCCGCAAAGACACCACACTTCATGGGCTTTGCGAAGAGCAAACTGGAATAAATTCAAACAGTTATCTCAGATTCATTTCGAAAATTCTCCCCAGACGAATGGACTAATTACCATCTACTCAGCCACAGAAGCCATTATAAAAACAGCAGAAGAGATAATTCCAATGACGAAACCGTTTACGAAGAACAGCGTGCCATGGTGGACTGAAGAGTGCTCCAGGGCAATCCGTCTCAAACGAGCTGCATTCCTGAAAATGAAACGCTCTTTCTGTGAACGGGACATTATCCAGTTCAGACGCAGTCGCGCCTTTGCACGAAAGACTGTATTATTGGCAAAGCGGTCGCATTGGCAAACATTCTGTAGTGGACTTTCGAACACCTCAAAATTATCAAATGTGTGGAGAGTTATTCGGTCAATGTCTGGTTCCAAAACTTGGAGTGAGATCCAATCTGTGACATCGCCCCGCGGACCGCTAACAGACGACTTCGAAATAGCCAACGAGCTGGCAACATGCTTTGCGAAGGTCAGCAGTAATACCAATCTCGACACCAATCACTTGCTAAAGAGAGCAACTCTCGATTCTGAATTATCTAGAGCGAATGCAACATCGAGCTCACCAAATCACGGTATCAATGCTCCATTCAGCATGAATGAACTACGGGCAGTACTGAAACCCAGAAGAAATACTGCACCTGGGGTCGATAAGATTTGCCTGGCAATGGTGTCAAACCTAAACACAAACTGCAAGGCGATGCTACTGGACGCATTCAACGACTCCTGGACCAGTGGTTGTTGCCCAGAGCAATGGAAGCATTCAATTGTTGTCCCAATCCTAAAGAACGGAAAACCCCGTGACATCGCATCCTCTTACCGACCAATTTCACTCACCAGCAATTTGTGTAAAATCATGGAAAGGATGATTCTGAATAGGTTGGACTGGTGGCTAAATAACAACAATATCCTACATCCAAACCAAAGTGGTTTCCGACCTGGCAGATCAACAACAGACTGCATTGCGCTTCTGCACGATGACATATATAAATCGCTCTGGAGTAAAAGATCTGTTGTGGCAATATTTATAGACTTTGAAAAGGCCTACGATTTAGTCTGGCGCGACGCCTTAATTTATAAGCTCCGAAACATCGGGCTCGAGGGTAACATCGTCAATTGGATTCGGTCTTTCCTCACTGACCGCAACTTTCAAGTGAGAATCGGTACAACGCTGTCGGACACATTCGAACTCGAAAACGGTATACCTCAGGGAAGTGTGTTGAGTCCGGTTTTGTTTTCGCTCATGATAAATGATCTCCCGCAAAACATCACAGCTAGTATGAACTTGTACGCTGACGACGTGTGTATCTGGGAACCAGGCCTAGTCATTGCTGAAACCCTTCAGAAAATTCAATCTTCGCTGGACCAGATCTCCTCGTGGTGTGAACAATGGGGGTTCAAAATGAATTCCAAGAAATCGGCAGCTGTATTATTCACGCGACGCAGAAAAATCCCAAGTATCAATCTTGTATTCAACGGCTCAGCCATACCTGTACAGAAGGAATACAGGTATCTCGGCATTATATTCGATTCTAAACTAAATTACAGGTCACATACGAAGATGGTGGTGGGTAAATGCTCTAAGAGACTGAATCTACTCCGCGCCTTGGCAGGTACCTCGTGGGGAGCATCGAAAGATTGCCTCCTGGCCCTTTATAGATCTCTCATACGATCTATAATCGAATATGGGTACGAATCATACCTTTTTTCACCCAGATATAATCTCAACGCTATTCAAGGAGTTCAAAATGCTGCGTTACGAATTTGCTGTGGTGCGATGCGTAGTACTCCAACGTATGCTCTACAGCACTTCTGCGGAGAACCACCTGTAGAGCTCAGACATCTCCAGTCGTGCCTGAAATTGAGATGCACTATTTTGTCCAATGATGCTCATCCTTGTCAGCAAATCATCAGCCATAGCTGGCATGAAATTTTTCCCGACTCGAATCGTTTCAATACCTTCAACATGCTGACAAGTGGGATACTCCCGACAGAACCGTCAATTCAGCGATCGAAACAACTTCCCATCCCCCCATGGTGTGAAACACACCCCTTTGATATTGACCTCGCCCTAACCGCGGTTGTACCTTCAATAGGTCATCCTGCGGCTGTTTCGCAGGTGTGCAATCGTCACATATCGGACAACTACCAGGGGTTTATCAAAATATTCACTGATGGCTCAAAAAATAATCGCCGCTGTGGTGCTGGGTTTCATGTTCACGACTACAATTTCTCATTTAGTATGGGCCTTGATTGTCTACTGTCCGTTTTTTCTGCAGAGCTAATCGCGATCTACAAAAGTCTCACTTGGGCGTACCAAACTTGCTATCCTCCATGCAAAATAGCAGTCTTCACCGATAGTCTGAGTGCATTGCAGGCCATCGAAAACAAAAGTCTCGGCAACAATACGGTCGCTAATATCATCACTATCTGCAGAGATTTATCACAAAGAAACATCTCGTCACACCTAGTCTGGATACCAGGACATCAAGACGTCGGATACAACGAACGGGCAGACAAACTGGCCAAGCATGCTGCAAGTTCCCCCGACGTCGAGATCCTAGCCACCCCTTTGTCGCTGAAGGAAGCCAAAGTTCGAGTCTCCAAACATTGTCGTGAGAAATGGTTTGAAAAGTTCAGGAAGCATACGGGCGATTCCCAATTCAAGCGGATTTTCTCACAGCACAACGAAATCCCAGTTTTCCCACTATCGTCACGAATCCAATCGTCAATCCTCGTACGTCTACAAACAGGGCATTGCCGACTTGCCAATCACCTACTTCGAATTGGAAGCCACGAAGATGGGCTTTGTCGTACTTGTCAACGACAAGAAACGGTTGAACATTTCCTCATTCATTGCCCAAAATATTCACGCGAACGGGAATACCTGGAAGGCATAGCCCGGGAACACGGCGTGCCTTTCTTGATGGATAGCATACTGACCCATCCCGCCACGATTTCCTCGGTAATAGAATTTGTTTTATTGTCTGGAAGAGAGATATAATGGAATAATGAATACATAACTAATAGACCTGGTGCACAAGGCCATAGCTGCCGAGCACCACAAACTCAATACCAACAACAACAACAACATGAACGTTATATAATATGTGTTGCTTTGTTTGGAATACATTCATGTTAAAGCTAATAATTGGGTGCAGTACTAAACTCAATGCCGAAAAAAGATCTCTATCAATATCTCAGTTGATTTACTAGTCACATAAGGCAAAAAAATCCAATCCAATTAACGTCTCGGTATTGCCAATCGCAGAGGTGAATTCGGGATGTGTACATCAGGCTCGAACCAGATGTTATGAACCCGTACCCGATGGTTGTTATACCAACCTGGATTTGATCCAGAATATAGCACATACAATTATTATAGCGGTAATTAGTCGAGTGGTCCATACGGGCGCGATTCAAGCTATTTCCCCATAGTGAAGTGTCAACCCATAAAAAACCAACCGGACTTGAAACTCCTACTCTTACCTGATGTTTTTACTACCATTCTTAATATATGGTGGGGGGGGGGGGCACCAGACTTGGGCGATTTTCTAAAAAGGGCGCTGCTGGAACAGGTTAAGAACCACTGCATTGTACTGATGACTAGCACACACAATCGCGCACTTCTAATAAACATGCATTTAGTCAAGCATTCGTGAACTAGGATTATAATTTCATGATTTTTTTGAGATTTGTTCGACTCAAGCGGCGGAGATACTTAGGCCTACTGGAAATATTGTGGACGTTGTCAAATGGGAAGCAGCGTTTGGTTATATTCGCATCAATTTTGCAAGTGATACTGTCACTTACAAAACTAAACGATTTATTTACTCTTTCACAGTGTCATGGCATAATTCGAAAAATTGCACCTATTTGTGTTTACATCAGCAATTTTGCGTTGGTCACGAAGATGCATCTTGCAATGTTCTTATTCCATGCAACTGAATTGCAATTTGCAAATAGTATATCTGTCAGTTTAGCTATATTATCAATATATATAGTTGGTATATACAAATTCTAATTTATTTGCTATTAGCAACAGGGACCTTTAAAAGCACTTGACTGCATGTAAAAGTACATGTAATCGCAATCTGAGTGGGAGGCAAGAGCATTTTTTACAAAATTCGAGCCAGAATCCAGCCAGTTTTTATATTCTGAATCTGACTTCAATGAGCGCTAACATATTTTGTGACTGCGACTCCATGGAGGGCAAAATGAGTGGTTTTATTGTCGACCAATATTTGTGAATCCACTGCACTAGGAGTAATTCAAGCGGATTGCGACTCTTTGATATCACCGGCGTATCCTTTTGTTAAGATGAGAAAATTGAACATGACTATGTCTCACCGGGATTCGCACGAATTGCGTCCAACAGTCAGTTCCGATTTGCTGTAAAGGGGGAAGAAGGGATTGTCTACGTCACGGTGAAGGCTGGCGATAGAAAATTTGCTACGAATGTACAAGTGGCAAACGGTCGTGGTATCATGGTTGGCAAAAATGGCGGAATTCATAACGCCTAACATCCCGACGAGTGGATTGACGAGCGGAGTGACAACAATTCTATGAAACATTACCGTCTTGTGGCCCAATAGAAGCCTTGTTATACATGCTATACGGTATATACATGGACGATGTGTATGAAATTTCATTAAGTAACCTGACCGCTTTGCATGCACGTGTATAATCAATTAAACATAATTTTACTGACACAGAAGCGAACATGTGGAGTCAACACATGTAGGAGTGTTATTGCCCGGGTCTAAGTCTCCGATGGTAGCTGAGATTATGTGTTTTACTTGGGAAATCCGGATAAAATAGTCGGAAGTCAATAAAGGTGTTGTGCAAGAGTTTCGATATGACTGTAGTAAATATTTGAGTAGGCTGTTCTTGACGTATTTGACGAGCGTCCCGTGGGCATTGATAACACCGGGTCATTTAAATTTAGACTTCCAATGTCAATATCCATGCAGTTTGGAATCATCTGGAATTGTGAATATGCATAGATGAGGTAATTCCAAACCCACTGAAGTTGGATTTATGAAAATTAGACAGCGGGGTTAAAAGTTACGTTCCTAGATTAGCAATCTTCTGCTCATTTCATAAAAATTACACTTCGTGGTCCAAAGCTACGTTGGTTTTAAAATTTCCGCCGATTTTCTGCCAAAAATTTGCATATACGAAGGCAGCATTTGCATATGTTAGTGCAGTGGTTCTTAATTGGTGTGCCTCAGCACACTATTGTGCCGCTTGGACTGCTCAAGGGCGCTGCGAGAAAATGTGGTAAACATTGTAAACGTATATCAAAAACTAAGGAATCCAAATTTGGAGTGTGGCATAATCGGTGGTTGTATTATTATTTTTAATCGCTCATGGAATACAATTAGGCTTGCATTTAAAACAAACATGTTGGAAATGAAGCCCTTGTTATTGTTTTTTTATCAAGTCATCGTCACGAATATTCAATTGTGACGTAATAGTCAATTAACATTGACAAATGAAAATACAGGGTAGCCTACGGACCGAAAAGATTCCTAACCAGGACTACGTGTAGTCATGAAGCATTTTTGCGGTTGGCGGACATCATCATCAGAACATTCAGTACGTACCAATGATCTATATCTACCCAGGGGTCCCAAACACGCTGCTGCATGCAGCCCACGAGAGCGTATTTTTACGGTCCGCAGGGACATTTTGGATTTTCAAGTATTCGTCAATATATTCAAATGACACATATCTTTTTTTATATTTGAGAGCTTAGGCTAAAGTTCACTCTAAAACAGACCTGGGTGGTCCTCGAAAGGTTGCATGGAATTCAAAACATAAAACTTGCTTTTTGAATGACTAAAACCATAGGCTGTATCAAATGAGCAGGAAATTCTTTTACTTTGAAGCCTGTTCATTAATGTGCCGCGATTACGCTGCCTACGTACCTCGCATGCGTAATCCAGATTCAAAATAAGGGCAATGTGGTGCAAGTGTGAGTAGCAATTAAAGTCACAAGAAATCACTCTTTCCATATAGTTTAGTTCAAACATTCTTTGTTGCCATTGTCACATTACGCATTCTACAGTATGTGTTTCAAATTGTTACGTGATATGTTTCGAAATCCCTGGTTCGTAAAACCAGTCAATCAGTACTCCCTATTACTATATGACTCATCATATCTATCACCCACAAAGGATGAAAGGGCACGTCAAAAAAAACTGAAAACTGAAATTTAAAGACGGTTTAGATAGTCCTGTAGAATTTGGTCTAAAAATGGGTCAACCTAGAAAATATTCTTATAAAGACGTATTATATACTGTTGGAAGGAAAATTTTACCAGTTTTTCAATGATAGGTTTTGTCACTTTTTTTACCTTGGGAAAAAAAAGTTATGACCAAAAACGTGCCAAGGGGTAATAATTGAAATTGGGGAAAAATTAACATAAAAATATGAACAAAAGGCTAGAAACTAATGCATTATCAACTGAAAAGCAGGATATATATGCAAAAGGAGTAAATGAAAACAAAAATATAATTATATATCTGTTTCAGGGAGTAAGAGTGAGCAGGACAGGGGGAAGTGGGGGGGGGGGTGCAAGTAGAGCTGTCGTTGTTCGTTATAACTTCATTATGTTATTATTCAATACTATGGTCCGTCTCATTTACCTTGCTTGTTTTTTTAAATCGTGCTTAGTCAAAAAGAAATAGCAATTTGCGTTAAGTGTAGGAAAGGCTATCGGACTGGAGATTCAATGTGTCTCATCGGAGCTTATTTCTGCGAGAGTGATAGCACCACACACCCTTTAGACTAGAGTTGCATTTAAAACAAAAATCAATTAAAAACAAACATGTTTAAAAGAAGGACCTAATTTAAAACATGTTTTTTGTTTTTAAACCATGACGTCACGAATATTCAGTTGTGACGTCATGGATTGAAATTGACTATTGAAAATATAGGGTAAATATAACATCAACACGGTACGCAATGATACACAGACGACTCTCACGGCGATCACAAATTGGTGCTTGAAATGGGGTATGAAGATAAATAGCGCCAAATCTGCCGCCATTTTGTTCACGAGACGTCGCAAGTTACCTTCCCTTGAGATTTTGTCTGGAAGTGATCCCATACCCTTCCTAAAAGAATACACATATCTCGGCATAATATTTGATTCGAGACTCTCATATAAACCACACCTACAATCTGTGGTCAAAAAATGCACATCCAGGATGAATATTCTTCGTTGTCTGAGTGGAACTACATGGGGGGCCTCCAAAGAATGCATGTTAGTACTGTATAGGGCACTGATACGCTCGATCATCGAATATGGCATCGAAGCATATTTCGCTTCACCAAAATATGTCTCCAAAGGACTTCAGACGCTACAAAATAACGCGTTGAGACTGCAGCGGAGCAATGAGAAGCACTCCGATACATGCGCTACAATTTCTTTGCAACGGGCCGCCCGTAGAAATGCGTTACAAACAGGCGTGTGCAAATTACCGGTGTATCATAAGATCACAAAGAGATCACCCCTGTACTTCGGCCGTCCAGGACTGTTGGCACGAAAAATTTTCAGACTCTATATACGATTTGAAACCTTTAATATGGTTTCAAAGGTTGGGTGCTTAGAGGACATAGCAATAGAATGCATACAATATTCACAAATTCCTCCTTGGACGTCGGTAAATAGCACTTGTGACCTTGATCTAGAAATGAAATTATGCGAACTCAATAATCCCCAAAAGCTACGAATATCGAATGCAGGGAAGTAATAGTAGAGCGATACAAAAACTATTGTGCTATTTATACAGACGGCTCGAAAACTGACGCTGGATGTGGATCAGCATTCTATGTACCCAGGTTTGAATTTTCGTATAAAAATCACTGAACAGACTTGTGAGTATATTTACGGCCGAGCTGACGGCTATCAGAGACAGTCTAGCCTGGGCTTGTAACAATTGCGAACCTAACATACAATTAGCAATTTTCTCGGACAGTAGTAGCTCAATAAAAGCAATCGACAACCGATTTAAAGACAATGACTTAATCAGGGACATTCACTTACAAACCATCCATTTATCGGCAAGAGGATCAACAGTCACGTTTGTTTGGATACCCGCACACAAAGGACTTGCATATAACGAAACCGCCGATAAATTGTCAAAGGAAGCATCCAGGGAACCCGTCGATCATCCTAACATGGTCCCTCTTACAGCAAAAGAATGTCAAGCCATAGTAGAGAGAGAGAGTCTTTATTTTCATCGAACAAAAATACATAACAAACGGCAGTGATGGTGGTACAGAAAATATGCGTGCACAGTATTCGGTATTAGATAGGAATGATCGATAAGACCGTGAAGGTCATCTAGTCTGATCACACCAGCATCAAACAGGTACACTTGACTCAGAACAGTCTGGCTGTAAAAAAATGTTTAGTTACGAAAGGAAAATAGAAAAAAAATTAAACAATGGTAGCAAATGATCAATGAAGCAATGTCTGGGCGAGGTAGGGCAACAGTGTTAGTGTAACGACAAGAGGTGATCAAGTAGGGCTTTTTTGAATCTATTATAAGGCAATTCACGGATATGTGATGGTAATGCATTCCAGATGATAGGTCCCGAGAAGTCGATAGATCTCTTAGTTAGGTTGCTATTGGGTTGGGGTAAGTAGACGTTTCCTTTAGACGAAGATCTCGTGTAATGGGAATGGACATGTTTAGCAGGTATGAAAAAGTCATCAAACACAGGAGGCAAACTATTGGAAAAATATTTGTGAACAACTTTTGATACTTCGAAGCGATACAGTTCATCAACTCGCAAAATTCGATGCTTACGGTAGTAAGGCGATAAATTGGTACGTAAAGGTACAGATGAGATCAGCCGTATCGCACGGTTTTGCAGGGTTCGAATTCTGCTCAAAAATGTTGTACATGCATTTCCCCATACTACGATTCCATATTGCAGATGCGAGTGGAAAAGAGAGAAGTAGATGGTTCGTAGCACTGATCTGGAAACCAAAGATTGGAGACGGGTCATTATTCCCAAACACCGAGCTAGTTTTGATATTGTGCATTCAATATGCTGCTTCCAAGACAATTTGGAATCAATGGTGACGCCGAGATATTTTGCTGAGTCACATATTGAGATTTGTTTATGATTGATGTTCACAGTGAAATTATGACTGGCATTATTTAAAACGAGCATCTCGGTCTTATCTGCATTCAAACTTAATTTGTTTGCTTGCAGCCATCTCGACACTTTTGGGAGTTCCCTATTCACAGATGCATGCAAATCATCGACAGTGTTGGAGGTTATGAAGAGGTGAGTATCATCAGCAAATAGCGTTGTGCGGAATAAAGATGCATTAACAATGTCGTTAATATAAATGAGGAAAAAAGTCGGTCCAAGGACTGAGCCTTGTGGCACTCCACAAGTTATATCTCTGGTAGTCGTTCTTAATGTCCCCAGTTTAACAAATTGTTTGCGGTTTGCCAGGTAGCTTTCAAGTAGAGTTGCTGCAATACCCCTGATTCCATAGTGTTCTAGCTTGTATCTTAAGATTCTGTGGTTAACTGTGTCGAAAGCTTTGCGGAGATCGATAAAAATGCTGCAGCCACTTTCTTTCTGCTTGATGGTTTTGTAATAGTCCGTTACAATTGATAGTATTGCATGGTTGGTGTTGTGGTTGGATCTGAATCCATGCTGGGTCGGAGACAGTACTGCATTCAATTCAAAAAAGTTCTTAAGTCGGCAGTCAATCAGTTTCTCAAAAACCGTGGCAAGATTTGGCAAAACAGATATTGGTCGGTAGTTAGAAATTAGCTTTTTACAGCCTTTCTTAAACACTGGCATTACTCTGGCAGTTTTCAGTGCATCTGGGAAAATGCCTAGACGTATCGACTCATTGAAGAAAATGCATATAACATCACCAATGATATTAAAGACTAGCTTCAGAAAGTGAGTTGGGATGAGATCGGGTCCTACTGCTTTGTTACTTTTCATTTCAGATAATACGATCGCAACTTCTCCTTCACTTGTCGGCTCAAGAAAAATGGATTTCTGAGGGCCAGGACTCAAGTACGAGAGAAAGTCATTGGAGGAGTTTGGTATTGAAGCTGCAAGATCCGGACCAATGTTGCAAAAATACTGATTGAACTTTTCTGCTACTGCAAGCTGGTCTTTGATGATGCTGCCATTCTCGAGTAGCTCGATGTCATCAGTACTCTTGGGAGCATTACCTTTAGTTAGGTTGATAATTTCTCCAATGGTTTTCCATGTGTTCTTGGGATCTTTGGAGCACTCTTCGAATCTTTTTTGGAAGTATGCTTTTTTGGCATTTTCTTTCATATGCGTCACTTGGTTTGCATATTTTTTGTACACTTTTTTGCCTTCGATGGTGCCTTGCAGATAGTAGTGCTTATGCATCCAATCCCTTGTTTTGATCGCAACTAGTATGTCATGACCAATCCAGGGTTTCGATTTCAAGCGCCTTGCATTGCGGTTGACTTTCCTAATTGGGAAAGATGTGTCGAGGGCTGCCCGCAGTTCCTCAATAAATTTTTCAAAATGGCAGTTGTAGTTGTCAGTTGTGAGTGGAGGAATTTTGTAGTTGTTGAAGGTATTGCTGACAATTTCAATATACTCCTCTATACCGCGTGGGTTTAAGGGCGTTCGAGATTCAAATTCTTTAGCACAATGTGGCAGGGCCAATTTCATGTGGCAGATGATGGGATAGTGATCAGTCATACTGTGTTGGAGCACAAAAGGGGACAGGTGATATTGATGAGTGTTGCAGTAGAAGTGATCTAGTAGAGTTTTGGATTGATCAGTTATTCTTGTGGGTTCAGTAATTATCTGAGCTATTCCATAAGAATCAAACATTTCACGGTACCTTGTGTTAAAGTTGGTGGTCTTCAGCAAATCAATATTTATGTCTCCCATAATAAATATTTGTTCGTTAGCTGCCGTTAGCGTTTCCAGAATATTTGAGAATTCGTCAAGAAAAGTCTCTTGCTTTGTTCCTGGGTGTTTGTAGATGACTGCCACTGTGAGAGCTTTTTGTACATGTACTCTGACAAATATATATTCTACGCCTTCGGTTTCAAATTTTACGTCGGGCATCATGTCATATCTCAGACCTTCGTTGATGTATAGTCCAACACCTCCAGCGTTCGTTTTAGATGGCGAGTGTAAAAAGTTGAAACCTGTCAGGTTAACATTAGTCGTTGGATGTTCTTTCAACTTGGTCTCAGAAATTCCGATGATGGTTGGTGAGCAATTGAACATTTCAAACAGTGGGGGAATTTCATCTAGATGAGCTTGGAGGGATCTTGTGTTTAAGTGTGCAAGTAAAATTCCTTGAGATGATGGGATATCACTACTATTCGTTGAATTGATAGATCTGCAGTTGCTCACGTTGGAAAAGTTTTGAGCCATTTTTTAGTGTGGGTTGCGTTTGCAGTGAGAGAGCAGTATAGCAGTTTCTATTTGAGTTTATCGAGGTCATCCTTTGACTCAATGTGGATTCTTGGTGCACCATCATTCTTTTTCATGTAGATATTTCCATTTGCAGTCCAGAGGTATTTGAAGCTTTTTTTTTGTTTCGCAGCTCGCGCTTCAAAGAAAACATCCCTTCTGTAATTTGTTAAATTTTCGTTTAGGAAGAGTTGTTTCATTCCTTCTACACCAAAGTCCTTGATATCCCTTTTGGCCTTTTTCACTTTGAGGAATTCTTTTTTTGGTTGCTCTGAAGAGAATTTGGCTATAACAGGTCCTGTTTTGTCCTTATTTCTGAAGCGCACTCTATAACACTGCACAATCTGTGGCGCAGTAATCTCAGCTTTCAAGGCGTTAGCTATTTTCATGATAGTGTTTCAGGCAGATTTTCTTTTTCGGAGTGGGGAACACCATGAAATTCCAGGTTGTTGTTTCGAGATTGCTGCTCCAGGTTGTCGTTGGTGCGTTCTAGGTCAGATATTTTTTTGTTCAGGAATCTCATAGTTGACTCAAATTTGTCGTGTTCGATGAGCATGGATTTTTGTGAGGCGAGTTCTAGATTTTTTTTGGTGTCCTCAAATTCTGCATTCATGAATTCCATACCAGTCTTGCAAGATTCTATCTCTTCTCGCAGTTCTTCTACGGCAGAACCAGATTTTTTGATATCTTCAGCTGTAGTCTGCAGTTCTGAGATGATGTTGCGCAGTTCCTTGTTTTCTTCCTTTAACACTTTGACTTCAGCGAGCGTATTATCCAGTTTACTCTCCATCTTTTTCAGTCTCAGCAAGATGACATCTTCGTTTGTTCCGGGCTTTGTCATTTTGTTTCTTGGATGGGTATATAGCCTAGATTTTAGCCTAGATTACTTTAAATCTTAATACAACCAAATACTCCAGCAGAATATTACAGGGACATACGACGTAATGCCACTCAACAAATGAACGAACTCGGCAATCAGGAGATGGAGTCGCTCCAAGTAACTTTTCATAAGCAAACCCATCGAAGCCGAAGAAAGAATTCGATCTTGACCCGATTATACACCGGTCATTGCAGGCTAAACAAACACCTGCACAAACTCGGCTGACACGAAAGTGGACTCTGTGCGGAATGTGGTGTGCCGGAAACGGTGGACCATTTCGTGCTATTCTGTAATAAATATTCCGTAGAACGGACCCATCTGAGCACAGACGCACAAAAGTATCGAACACCTTACACAGTATTTTCTCTGATAGTTAATCAGAGAACGATTCAACCGTTAATCGACTATGTTATATTGACCGGAAGAGACATATAACAAGGGATTTAGGGAATAAGCAGTAAACGCGGTTCTGGTGCACAAAGCCTTAGCAGCTAAGCACCACTCATCCCAAATACCCACCCACCCACACCCTTTAGACTAGAGTTGCATTTAAAACAAAAATCAATTAAAAACAAACATGTTTAAAAAAAGGACCTAATTTCAAACATGTTTTTTTTTGTTTTTAAACCATGACGTCACGAATATTCAATTGTGACGTCATCGATTGAAATTGACTATTGAAAATATAGGGTAAATATAACCTCTTTGACCGAATATCTGTACTACAACTGTTGAACCGACTATTTTGCGGGTTCCAACTTCCATCCATCCCATAACGATATATGTCGGCTAAATTGGGTGGTAATTGTCCGTGTGCTCATACAACATGATTTTGGAGAGCATTTACACAATTATGGCATAATTTTATAACTTAAAAAAATACAATTTTGTTTTTTTCTTATATGGCTTTTGTTTAAAATATTTTTTAAATAAATTGTTTTACAACAGTGTTTCTTTTAAATGCAACCCTACTTTGGACACTATAATTGGTCATTCATTGGAACGGGATTGTAAAACGCTGATCGCAACTTTTCAGAAAAATTAAGAAAATGGCCATATTACGTACATCCACACATCATGCCGTAATTTCTTGGGAAATAATGCGAGATCCAAGAAACGTTTGAGGTGGCTTTATCGAAAAATTGGTATTTCTTCACTTGCAAATAATTTTTCTCTGAGAAATGTTATTTGACCTGTCGAGTCATTTAGGCAGCTATGGACAATTAGATAGGCTTATATTTATTTCGAAGTTCACTGTGAACATAAGGGCAATCCTTGTCGGCCAAGGTTTTCACGCAGGCGATCTATTGGTACACTTTTCAGATTACTATATTGGCAAATACTTCGTATGTTTGTGTATCGCGGCGTGGTAATGGTCGAAGTCGAAATGCCTATTTTTATTTTCTATAAATCATGCTTTTTTCGTGGGGGAAGGGTACTCAATAATCAAAAATTTGGCAACATGAAATCCAGAGCGAAAGAAATTGAAACGAGTTGCATAAATTGTCAATAAGAGATGTATAAATAATTTATGTTCATTCACCGACAAAATTTCTGGCCCCCTTCGAGCTCGGGACCTCCAATTGGACGATTTGGGATGCGGCAGTTACCGTCCTGGTAAGAGATCGAAGTTTGGTCGCTGTTTCCTGGTGAGATTTTACTATTGGAAATATTTTGCGCTTCAATCGCATATATATATACATTATTTGCACGTGGTATAGTCGGGGTCAAATCAAGGTTGTTATAACAGCCGGGTCGGGCTCAGCTCATACCATGTGCTTCGAATCAGATGTACGCAATCCGAATTCCCATCTGTGATTGGCAATACGGGATATTAAATGTATTGGGTTTTGTTTTAGTGCTTTGTGTGACTATAGTAAATCAACATGGGAATGTCATGGAGATATCTGCCCACATTGAATTTGGTACTGCACCCATTTATTCATTTTATCACGAATGTATTCCAAACAAAGCTCCGCTCCGCGACGATGTTGACTGTATATGATTTCTTAAATATAGTAGCCTTAACAGCCCCTAAAGCACGGTAACTGAATATATTTGCGAATATTCTACCAATGCATGGATATTGTGTTATTATAAACATTTTGCGCTAGCCGAGAAGATACATGTTGCGATTTC
This sequence comes from Botryllus schlosseri, assembly GCF_051294905.1. Taxonomy (NCBI): domain Eukaryota; kingdom Metazoa; phylum Chordata; class Ascidiacea; order Stolidobranchia; family Styelidae; genus Botryllus; species Botryllus schlosseri. The sequence continues at coordinate 14,884,691 of NC_137245.1, read as the reverse complement.
GTATGTAGCCACCTCCGACTAACTGTCGAAATTATGCAACCACCCTCCCCCGACCAAATATACTTAGATATTTCTGGCACTTGAAGTAGCTTTCACGTGTCTTAGATATTACTACTTATACTGTTGATTGAGTAGAAAATATAGGGCGTTACCTGTGCTACCTTTAGCAACACCAATCACTTTTACAATCTCTAGTTCAGTGGTTCTCAACCGGGGGTCTGCGAAGCCTCTAAATTTACAAAATAGTTAATAACCTAATTTATATTTATAAAATTAGGAAAATCACGAGGCTGCATGCAGTTTTGCTTCATTACAGTAGAACTCACATCAACAGGAAGGCCGTCCTAGATGGAATATCCTGCTGTGTGGACTCATTTTAGTTGCTAAATTGCCAATAGCCAACTGATACAAATATTTGGCTGTATAAACGTGTTTTGTTTGGCATTGTGTAAAAAATAAATGGTTGGATTAGTAAAGTCAATCACGAAGACTTCGTAATATTCGCAAAAATCCGTTTTCGCCTGTGATATAGGCCTATATAACCATTTTCCCCAATTATCTCCAAGGTGAGCTATTAGATATAAATTAACAGGCTTGACGTTATATGTTCAATAAAAAAATCGTTTGTCAATTTTGGTGTCAGCATTGTTGCGTTGCGATCATACCCAAATGTGTCGTCGGACGCTTTATGCCCTATTATTACATTCGCCACCACCTTTCTTTGCTTAAATGGATTTTCAGCACTCGTTGATATGAAATCAAAGGCGCAGATTTTAAAGACACGACCACGTATTTCAAAAAATTCAGTTAAATAATTAGCTTTGAAATAATAAAGGCAACCCAATTTCTGCATACATAGAATGCTGTGATTTTCAAGAAAAATAATTTTGTTGCTGTTTATCACTAGCCTACAGTTATCATTTGCACATGACAGATGACGATTGTACGATAATTGAGCTAAATTGGAACTTGAACTTCGTGGGTGAGGGTCCGCGGGGGTCCGTGGCAGTCCAAAAGGGATCCGCGAATACAAAAAGGTTGGAAACCACTGCTCAAGCTCATAATAAAATATTACGGCAAATCTGAAACCGCAAAAAATGTAAAGCTTTTTGTATATAGAATTGGCGTTCATAATATTGCAAAACACAAACAAAAGCCTCGATACCATTTAAAAACATCTCTGCCTCTGTTCCAATATGGTGTTTGGTGTGGGTTGTTGAATTTGTTTACCAGTGTAATTTTATGTCTAGAAAAGAGCTTCTGATTGAACGATGATAGAGAATCACTGTAGCCAAGTTCACCGAAAACTCACTCATTCTGCATTACAACAACCCATGTTTCATGATAGATGATTTTAATAACAATATTTGAATTTTTGTTATTGTATGCTAACCGTGATGTCACTAACGAAAGCTGAAATTTGATTAATTTATGAAAATGAGAAAAATTGATACGGAAAAAATCTGACGTGATGGAGCAATTATTAGCACAGAATCCGATTCAGCAACCATAAATTAGCCTAAATCAATCATTGAAATTTTTGACCCTAATTTTTGTTCGAAATTTGTAAACCAGTGTTATCTCCGTCTCGTTCAAATTTTTCCTCCTTAACGTATGATAAATACCTCTTACATAAAGTGATGTTTCATTGTTTAGCTGTTCGATTGCTACTTTGCTTTATATGGATGATATTCCAATGTATGGTGATGTATTCTGATACGAAGGTATCGTATTTTAGCTTATAATTGTATTTTAATGTTAGGCAAAATAGTGCTTTATCCCCTGGCACTTTTTTGGTCGTAACTGTTTTTTCCCTAAAGTAAAAAAAGTGACAAAGCCCATCATTGAAAAGCTGATAAACTTATCTTTCCAACGGTATATCCTATATTACGTCTTTATAAGAATTTTTTCTAGGTTGACCGAAAATTCTACAGGACTAAATGGAATTCTTCTGTTCTTCACAAAATTAAAAAAAAAATTCACACCAAATGACAAAATGTAATTGAGCCATGCTCAAAGTCAAGAGATAAGCATTAAGACATGGGCAAGTTTTTGAATGATCATTGAAGTCCACACATCAAAAGTCAATCAACATGAAAAAGGGTGGTCAATCACGTAAATAACCGAACTCTAAGATTCACATCATCACTTCTATACATGGCAAGTACCGATTGATGACCAATTGATCATGATAATGTTAGAATTGGTATGGCAAGATAGTATCTGTTGTGGTATTAAACTTCTGGCAGTTGCAAGATCCATCTGCAGTAGATAAATGGGTTGTATCGACATGAGCAAAGACATTCTGCATTGAAAAGATATTTTAACGGGGCAAAAGTAACATGGTGTTACAATTGCCCCTGACACGCTCGACCATGACTGGTATGTCAGTACGGTACTTTCCCGGCGATGCCATTCCTGGTTTTGCTATCATCATGGTAGACCAGGACTGGGCAAAGTGCGGCCCGCGGGCCAAATGCGGCCCGCCGAGCGATTCTGTGCGGCCCGCGAAAGGCCGCTTGAAATTTAAAATATCAAACCTATACTTTTGTTGCTGCGTGGACTAAAACCATACGATGTATAAACTGGACCGGAAATTCGTTTACTTTGAAGCCTGTTCATTAACATACCGTGATTACGCAGCCTATACGTACCTCACATGCCTAACCCAGATTAAAACTTAAGTCAATGTAGCAAGTTATGCCGTTAGAATTAAAGTCACAAGAAGTCAACAAACCTTCTTTGGTGCCAATTGTCACATTACGCATTACACTGTCTGTGTTTCAAATTGTTACGTGATGTGTTTCTAAATCCATAATTCATGAAACAAGTGAATCAATGCCCATGATTTCTATGAATATATCACCACCCATAAAGGATGTCAAAAAAAGAAAGCCGAAAGTTGAAATTCGAAGATGGTTAATAACTGCAACCTTCGCTAATCAACAAGGCCATTTAGGCAAGCTGCACACTTCTCAGAAACCAGCTACCAAGACAATAAGCTATATATTATCCTTAGGACCGTAACTCCCCCACCCCAAACTCCCCAATTGCGTGGCGAGCTCGACGGGCGCCCAAAATTAATTCATGAGTGAACATAAATTATAGGGTATTTTTTTGAAAATTTATGCAACTTCATTCAATGGTTTTTAGAATGGGCATTTCGGCGTTAGCCATTACCGTGCCACGACGCACCAAGATAAATGAACTTTCCGAAAATGCACTGCAATTGCGACTGTTTATCAAATTAACTAAGTAAAGGGAAAAAGCTCGACAGTGAGAAAACCTTGACCGAAAAGGACTGCCCTTATGTTGAACGAAAACCACAAAGTCCAATTGTCCATAGGCTATATTTGCCAGCGAAGAAATACCAATCGGGATTCGAGGTCGTCTTTTTAGTTTGGCACGCTTCGGCGATTTCAATATATTTTCACATATCAGACGGGGGGTCACGAAATAACATGTAACGAAGTAATTATACCAACGGACCCTCCCGAATATTTCCAAGACAGTACCTCACTCAGCTCTAGCGGTAAAACTGAGTAGACCACTACGAGGGCTGAGAGAGGTTAAAAAATATAGCAACATATTTGCACTTACCAATATTATTAACCGATTGAATCATGAATCATGAAAAAATTCGGCGCTTGGCGCGATTAGGGTACAGACGTTGCTAATTAGTGTATACAAGACATCTCGTGCATCGTGCATCTCGATGGGGGCTGGTATTGATACAAAAACGCGGATAGGGGTTTAAAGAGAGTTCAAAATTTATCATGTTTAACATTGTTTCAAAATATGACGGCAAATATATATATTTTGGGTACACTTTGTCATTCCTCAATATCAACACATCCACTGAGCACCAATTCGTGTAATACACTGCTTCCAATTTAGAAATGAAATCAATACGCTGGATATTCTAAAATTTCTGACTCGGCCCGCCAACATATTTCTGCTACTCATTTGGCCCGCGGAGAAAAATAATTGCCCACCCCTGTGGTAGACTATGGTATATTTTCCCAGCTACATATACTACGTTGGGGTAATATTGAGGTAATATTGTTCAGAACAAATTATTCCATACCAGAAAATATTTACTGAAGTGTCCGAAATGTCATTTTTTCTCAATTATTTTGGAGTTTCGCGTTGCCGCGTATCTTCAGGTATGTTAGGAGACATAACAATCGCATGCGCACTCAAAATATCAAGGCGATTTCTCCACCCCACTTGCGGTAAAGTCGATTGTTAAATCTTCCCCTCGGTAAATTTATCATCGGTCTCCCCGATCCTAGCAATCACTAAGAGTTCAAATTCGAGATGGCCCAACAGTCTAGTTCAGTGGTTCCCAAACTTTTTCGGTGTGAGGGCCAAATTTAGAATTTCATAGTACGGTCGGGGCCGCACGAATACTACGGCTACGAAACGGACCCAAACAGTCATCGTGACTATTTCGGAGTAGTTTTATTGCCCTGACGAGATTTCAAAACTGTACACTGTTTACCGCTACTTATCTGCTCCATTGGGTGTCTGTTGAGTGAAGCAGCTTTCATGACCTAAACGCGCAAAGCGCGAGAAATTTCTTTAGTTTCATGACTGAATCGGTCAATATGATCGGGAATTGCATGCATTGTTAACAATTTTCATCCTGTCTCTGTTCACGTAAACTGATTTACCGGTAGAGCTGAGTGAGGTGTGTTTGAAAAAGTATAGGCCCCCTCAATAGTAATTAAACATCTCCGGGGGTATACCCGTTTGGCAGGAATGTAACAGCACTTCGTCAAGACTCCAGGCTCCCATAGGGTGATAAACTGACCCCGCATCACGTTGTTCACTTTTGCCACGAAATTAAAGATGTACTGTTTAGTGAGACAGCGCGAAGCGCGAATATTTCGATAATTCATGATAAAATCAGTGAATAAGATCGGGAATTACATGGTTGTCCTCTTTGCCCACGTAATCAGATTTACCGGTAGAGCTGAGTGAGAAGTGTCTTTGAAACTGCAGACTCCGTAAAATTAGACATCTTCGGGCGGGCGGACCCCTAGGTATGACTTCTTTACATGATGTTATTTCGTGACCTCCTGTCTGCTATAACAAAAAATGTAGAATTGCCCAAACCTACTAAACTGAAAGATCACACGATTTCAGATTGGTATTTCTTCACTGGCATATAATTTTCTTTCCTGCGGGACGGCCAAGGCTTTCTCGCTGCCGATCGTTCTGACACACTTCTTGGAGTCACATGTTACATGGCCTAAAACTTTATATGTCTGGGTGCGTTGTGGTGCGGTCATGGCCAACGCTGATATGCCCATTTCTATAAATATTGCGTATTTATTTCTGGGGGGGGGGGGGAAAGTACCCAATAATCAAGATATGTGGCGAATTGAAATCGCTCACTGCGCGAAAAATTTTTGAACAAGTTGCATGGATTTTCAAAAAAATACTCTATAATATATGCTAACTCACGAAATAATTTTGTGCCCCCTTCGAGCTCGCCCCCTCAATTGAGGGGTTTGGGGTGCGACAGCTACGGCCCTGACTATAGGACTACTAATTATGCTGCTTTTGGCCGGTGAAGCAGTATGCATTTCGGCGTATTCAACCGCGAGTCACGTGTTGCACATCTAGTTGTCTTAGGGTTACCATACGTCCTCTTTTAAGATGATTTGTCGTATTTTTGATTTTTTTTAAGTGTCCTCGTAGGACGCCCAAATGTCTTCTTTTTTGAGGATTTTGGTTACATATAGGGGCAAATTCGACTGCTATACATTAAGTCAGCACTGTGGGAACGCTACGGCGACTATTTCGGGAGCTGGACCGGAAAGTTGACCTTTTTTTCAGTCAACCACCTGTTAATGTGAAAGAAAAACTGTACTTTCCGGGAGTTGAGCTTCTTTTTCTCTTTTAGTCAAGCGACCACGAAGTGGGAAAAATTTACCATTTCTTTCAGGATTTTCCTCCGGTTTTGAAAGTTATCAATACCTATTTATATCTATAGCCCGTTCAACTGGAAAGTTAGGGCACATTGCATTGAAACAGCAATGACATAACGTTAGAAATCTGTAATCACAATTATCCTGTAATTCTATAATTAAAAACTACAGAGGCCAAGCCAAGCAAGAGTATTTTATAAATATAAATTTCGTTTTTTGTCATAAATCGATTTCTCAATATATTTTGGGGGCCGCAAGAAGACTATCTCGGGGCCGCACTTGGAAATCACTGGTCTAGTTAATTCACGACCTATGTCAAAAAGCCACTCCTGTATATGATCGATAAGCAAAGCATTGCCAGTGTGACGTCATATGTGTTCATATCTCATTTTAAAACCAGTTAAGGGACGCTTAAGAATGTCCGGGATTTGGGCCACGAAAATATGGTAACCCTAGTGCACTGTACACCGCATAAATTTGTATCAACTTCTCGAGGCTTCATATTTGCCGTCTCCGAGTAGAGACCTATGAAGGAAGTGGTTGCAATAGGCTGAATCAGGATCTCCTTTCTCAACTGGTACGAAAGAAGACCATTAAGTGGACGAATACCTTATTAAAATACCGTTGAAAAATTGCCGGTAATATCCTGTTAAGACCAAATACTCCAGTAAATAAATGGTAAATGAACTGAACAACACTAACAACAACAACAAACAAAGCTGGCTACTCTCACCACGTCGCTTACAAAAATAAACACACGTGTGCTTCAAAACAGTATAGTGTGGCGAGTGAGCCATAAACAAACAATATCCACTGTGACATTATTCGATCATCTCTATTTTGGCTGATATTAACAGACTGCATGTAGCATGTAGTTATAAAGTTCGCCTACCCATGTATTTTATTATCAGTTCTAAGTGTGCATGAGCAATACAATGACTTTTTGCATGTATATTTAACTTTATATTCAATATTTGATTCAAGATAAATGGGCAATTAATCTGTCTTTCACACAGCATCATCACCCATACTTCCAAAAGTCAATTTGACTCGAATTGTGACTTGACTCCTGACTTGACTTCACTTGACTCGAATCATTTTCGAAAATCGATGAACTTCCGACATGACTCGAATCAAACTGTGCAATGACTCGAGATGACTGGTGACTCGAAGGTAGTGACTCGATCCCAACACTAAATTTGCTCGAGTTAAAAAGTGCACCCGGTATATTCTTTGGGCAAGAATGTAAAATATATACTTTTTACAGTGCTGTGGCGATCGACCATCACGAATATACTTGTACATTCGATGGGTAAGAATTAGTGATGGTGCGAGCGGTCGGTTCACGTTTGCATGAAAACCTTGGTAAGTCCTAACCCTATGAACGTGAACCTTAATATGGAATGTCAGATTATCACTCACTGTGTCATATTGACAGTAAAATGGAAAATAATCAGAAAACTGAGATGAACTCAGTAGTGTATTGAAGCTGATTATAGCCATCAATGAGATCACGCCACGTGTCCATCCACGCCCACATTCAAATTTGAATTTTCCCACCATTTCTTCCAATATATATATTTTTTTCAATTTTAAAAATCCTGTCCGTCATTCAGAAATCCCTGCAGCATGTAAACATACCCCCCCCCCCCTAGATTAGAACTGAGGACCTCCTGACTTGCATAGCAGAACTGTAACCACTACACTATCGCGGCGATCTAAATTCCACGTCTGTATTGCAGGTTTTAACTGCTATTCGCAGCTGTCAAATAAGATGGAGCAGAAACATTGAACACACATTTGTAATATCGTACCCATCACCATTTATTAAATGGAATATCTACATGATAATAAATGCGATAATGTTTTTCGTCGGCTTCGGTAAAAGGCTCTACTTTCATTTCCGGTCTCAAGAAAGCCGAAAGGTTAGCTTTTTCCGTGGCTGGACGGATTTCCACATTCGTCTCGACTTTCGGCAATGCTCGTGATCGATAATGATCAAAATAAGCTGTCATCGCTTCGTCATCAGAAACAGGCTCGGTTTTAATTCCCGCTGTTGAAAAGACTGATACGCCAGCGCTCAAATCTTCAGATTTCGCGATTTAGACTTTAATCAGCTTCTGCAAACGAGCATATTCAACTAGCAGTGATGTTATATCGATACAGTGCAATATGTATAGCTGGATGCTAACCAATTCACATTTAACAATGCGACCCGTGCACAATTATGTAACCTGATTTTGGTTGAATATTGACGACCCCGACAAATCGAATTATCTCTTTTCCGTAGACATCTATCAGACAGTTGTCAGTCCAATGGGCACGAACTTGAGATTCCGTGGGGTTAAATTCCAAATCAAATAATATCAGAGTATCTCTTCTCGCTTTCAGGATTTGGACTGATGCGTCCGGCCTATGTCGCAACACTACAATATGTGGCCACACAAACCTGTATACACGTACAGTTGTTATTTGTAGTGTCATCGTCTCTCGCCAATGCGTGCGATAAACTCCCAACAGCTGAGACATAGGGCTTCAATCTAATACCAGCATAACTTTTACAGGTCGAGAGTAAGGGTAATTTAATTGCAACTAAAACGCCTGCGGCGACTATAATTCGAAGATTGTTTCAGCTCGAGGGTAGGATGAAACATATGAATCCATTTGCGTGGCGCGCTATGACCAATTTACGACGATGAGCCAAAACACGTAGGCGAGTGCATGTAGATAATAACTATTAGGGATGGTGTGAACCTCTGAAAGGTTCAGGTTCGTGTGAACGCGAACCTTTTAGAAAGGTTCTGTGTGAACGCCAACGTGAACCTCATGACGTCACGTGCCGTCATATTGCTAGTTCTAACCCTACATTTCAGTTAAGTGATAGTCACGATACCTATCCACGACTCGCCCCGCATAATGCCACAATGCTGAAGTACATATTGACGTTTTAAACGGTCTGTTGTCATATGAGCATGCGACATTACAGCATGCGAGACTTCGGCATGCGACAATTTGGCATGCGACACATGAGCATGTGGGTTAAATTACGGGTTAGGGGTAGGTTAGGGTTGGATTTATGGTTGGGTTAGGGTTAGGCTTTAGGTTAGGCTAGGTTAGGTTAGGTTAGGCTATGTTTCGGGTTAGGGTAAGATTTTGGGTTATACAGTCACATGCTGAAGCGACGCATGCTGATGTGTTCCATGCTGAACTGTCGTTTTCCATTGTGTCGCATGCTCATATGTCGGGGTCGGGCAACCGTTTTAAACGTCGTCAAATGTATCAACTGGGTCAATCACATGATATAATAATCCCATAAAATCAAGATCTTCCGTCGCTTTGCCAACAATTCCGACGAGGATTTGCAAGGGAATATAAGCTTGCGCTTTAACGGTGTATAGGCCAGACCGGACAACGTATTCGGCGTGTGAGTACTGCTACGTCGGAGCATACGAATATCGCAGGCCCCGGCGACGTTGATATTGAACGGAGTGTAAAACGGGTTTCTGTACTCGCAATACCGATAATACCCCATTACCAAGTTATACAGCAGTAGCCAACACCGCAATCGAATGAATTTGGGTTTTATGATACAATAAACATAATGAAATCAAGATTGATCCCGTATATTTCGAGCCAACTTTTGTAACAAAGCAAGTAAAATTTCTCAGATTGCCAAGGTGCATGCTCGTATAGTGTTGATTTTTTAATGCTGCCAACGCCATGCATGGAGTGGCCCGCAGTTGAAATGCAATAAATTTCAATCAAATATGTTATAAGGAAGTGAAAATTGTAATATATGAAAAAGGTTCACAGTGCAGAACCTACCAAGGTTCGTTTGTGAACGTGAACCTCTACATTTCGGAGGTTCACACCCAGAACGCGAACGTGAACCTCACGTTCACACCATCCCTAATAACTATATATTTAGAACAAATGAAGTATTGATTTCATGATAAGGTACTCGCGTCATAAACATTTACCGAGTTTTATAAGCTGCTTATCCTCATTAACCAATTTGTGGAAATTAGTGATGGAAGCGGATTGTGCAGATTCTTAGAACAGCACGGGAATCTGGTTACAGATTTGCTGATGGTACCTGCTGACAGCATCATAACCATGTGACCTTTACTCACCAATCAGCTAATATCTTACTATGTTACTAAAACATGCTTTCTGCATGTTCTTTTGTGAAGACAAACGTAATTTACTGATGTCCTAAATATTTTATTAATTCAGCTACTTTATGTGGCAGCTCATAATTTGAAATCAGCAACGACTTCATTGCATTATGAGTCTTACATTTTACATAACTCCCCACGTCCAAATAGAAATACGGTTTGCTTGATTCTTTACTGAAAAAAAGCGTTTATATTCAACTCGTTGCATTTTAAATTGCTTGGAGTCGTGACGGAAGTTATGAACGAGTTATGCCTAGTGCCTACTGTGCAGTGAACCTGTAGAGGCGCAATCTACTTAACACGCACATGGATCGCTTATTCCCAGTAAATCGCTAAAAGTAATAAACGTGCTGGAGTTGTCAATCGAAAATCACATTTATGATACGAAATAAGTCATTGCCATTTTACATTTATGGGATGTTTATGAACTGCCTTTGAAATGCGTTGGCCCCGAAGTCGGTTCATTGCACCAGCAATAAAAAAAAGTATTACAGTAGGTTTAATCAGGTAGATAAAATTATTATATTTTTTTGCATACATTTCATCAATATCTTGATGCTATCGTGAGCCGCTAAAACGTTGTCCGCGTGCGATCCGCTGACCGTAGTTTGCTCATCCCCGGTTTTCAGCATAATCTTTCGAGTAAGTACTGTTGGTAGGCAAACCCTATCAGAATATACTTTGATAAAGGCAGGAGTAAGTCGTTACCGAGTACCTTTCGTCAGCAACTTCTTCGGTAACAGAAAAAGGCTGATCAATCGAGACCTATCGAAATAAATGAACAGCATGCGATATAAATAGGACATAAGCTACGATGTCCGATAATTCCTTTCAATTAAAGTAGAAGTATGGCTATTTCCGACGAAGTAAAACGTTACTCGACATTTCACTGTTGATAGTAGTGAGTAATGATATTCGTTTTCTTTCGATAATATCCAACATGCGGACTCATGTCGAAGGGTAATTTTTAGAACTCTAATATCGCATAGCGGAACTTTGTAAAATTTTTGATCCATTTGGCTATGTTTTCGTTACGATAGCCATTCAGCATCGCGGAAATTCATTGTGCAATTTAGAATAAACTTCTATCTTTCACGAAAGCCGTTGAAAAAGCACTTTTGAAAATTTGACTTTCATGACATAGTAAATTTCTACTCAAGTACAGAAAGTAGCGATTGCGCTGTTGATCGTAGTGAGTAATGTTATTCGTTTACTTTCGATAATATCCAATATGCGGTCTGACGCCGTTGGGTAATTTTTAGAGCACCAATATCGCACAGGGGAACTTTGCTAAATTCTTTCGATTTATTTAGCTATGTTTCCTTTGCGAGAGCCATCCAGCATCGCGAAAATTCACTGAACAATTTAGAATAAACTTCTACCTTTCATCAAGGCCGTTGAAAAAGTACTTTTTAAAATTCGACTATCATAGCATAGTAAATTTCTACTCAAGTACAAGAAGTAGCGATTTTAAGGTGATTAGAAAATAAGTATTATGGGTCCAGTTTTACCTAAAACCTGAAAAGGCAGTCTAAATCACAACAGGTTATCTGATACCTTCCGAATGACGAGATCGAATAACCCTGAAAAATGAATAATAGTCATAATATCGAGTCGCACATTGCTATACATAAAATTTGCTCTGATATCGGCCATAGTGATCATTTAGAATTGGATAGTCAAGAAGTCAAAATTTCTTCGATGCGCCTAGTGCACTAGTTCGAGTGCTGAAATCCTTATCGTCTATATTTGTTATAATTAGGGCAAGTTTTTGCAACTTTTGCAACTTTTTTTACATCTTCCGGCAGCTTCCTAAATACTCGTAGGATATGTAGAATGCTGGTTTAAGCTGTTTGAAGGAATCTTATAGTGCAACTTTTTGCAACTTTTGTCCCTTTTTTCATGCAACTCTTTGCAACATTTTGCAACTTTTTCGATTTTTCATGAAAGTATTTTCGGTTTTGGTGAAATACACGGCCAAATTCGACTGAAACACCGTAAATCAGCACCGAAGTACGAGTATATCGGGAGCTAGGCCGGTAAATTGACCTTTTTCAGTCAACCGAGCAAAATGTGGTCTTTTAGTGCATCTTTTGGCAAAAATAAATAAATAAATGCAACTTTCCGTGGATTTAACTGCAACAAAAACTTGCCCTAGTTATAATGATTCGAGTCGAGTAGTAAAATTTAATTTGCGAGCACTGAAATTACAGTAATATAGTTATATGACCGATACGAAATTTGGTTGACATTTCCCTGGAATAGTAATCAATCCGAAACATTATGATAAATAGATAAGGTCGAAGAAATATTAAAATATCATAAAAGGGTTATGTATTATGAAACTGGAAATATTGTATTTGAGGTAGCCCGAAATTAGTTTCTAATTCGTAATTTCAACCGCATCGGAAGTTTTACATAAAAATAAATGAACTAATACTTTGATACTAAATTCAAAGTAACATAAATCTCTGAATGAGTTTCCCTCGGAAAGTAATCAATCCGAAACATTATCACGCAAGGTTTGAGAATCAGCCAAATATTATTAACGCGGTATGCATTGTGAAACAGGCTATATTTTCTTTGCGGTGACCAGCGAATATGTTCTAATTCATAATATCAACCCCATCATCAGTCTCTCATGAAAATGAATGAGCAAATTCTTGGATCCTACTTTTAAAAGTAGCTTGGATCTCTGAATGAGCTCTGACTCGCTGTTATCTTCAAAGTTGCAAAAACTTGCCCTAATTATAACAAATATAGACGATACGGATTACAGCACTCGAATTAGTGCACTAGGCGCATCGAAGAAATTTCGACCTTTTGACTATCCAATTCTAAATGATCACTATGGCCGATGTCAGAGCAAATTTTATATATAGCAATATGCGACTCGATATTATGACTATTATTCATTTTTCAGGGTTATTCGATCTCGTCATTCGGAAGGTATCAGATAACGTGTTGTGATTTAGACTGCCTTTTCAGGTTTTAGGTAAAACTGAACCCATAATACTTATTTTCTAATCACATTAAAATCGTTACTTTTGTACCTGAGTAGAAATTTACTATGCTATGATAGTCGAATTTTAATAAGTACTTTTTCAACGGCCTTGATGAAAGGTAGAAGTTTATTCTAAATTGTTCAGTGAATTTTCGCGATGCTGGATGGCTATCGCAAAGGAAACATAGCTAAATAAATCGAAATAATTTAGCAAAGTTCCCCTGTGCGATATTAGAGCTCTAAAAATTACCCAACGGCATCAGACCTCATGTATGGTTCTATTCTCTTAGATTTGTATAACAATAAGCTATATCAGTGGTCGGGAACCATTTTTGTCCGAAGAGCCATATTGACCCTATTTTTTCCATTTTAACTCTCAAAGAACCATACATGTAAATCAAATGTTACGTCACAATTAAAAATTCGGGACGCCATGGTGGCACTCATTCAAACTTACTACATGGCATTAATCATGTGCACCACATTTTCTCAGTAAAAACTCGTACTAATCATGCTGGTTGCCATATTTGGGCATGCGAAACTTGAGTTACAAGAACTACCAACTCTAAGCTGTGATACAGTAGGGACGTGGTGTCAGGGCAGGCTAATGAGGCAGTGCTTCACCTGTCGTCAGGATGAGTGAACTAAAATTGTGACACCTTCAATTACTATTGGTATTTTCCATTGATGTTCATGAATGACTAGATTTTGAACATTTTTGCATCCACATTCAAATAATTTGCATCTTTATTGTTCGAATATAAAACGCTAAACGAGTGATAAGGTACAGACGGGCCAAGCCCCACCATTGGTAACGCCATTAACCCTAAATAGCTTAGAATTTGTTGTAACTGATATTAATAAAATATATCCGTCGCACTGATTCCGAAAATCTAAATACTGATCTACTTCTCATATCACAAAGTATACGGCGGCAACATACAATGTTGCGCTACACGCCTACATTTTATTGCCGGTAGCCTACTACATATGGTTACCATGTTTTGGAATCGGGGAATTAGGACACTTTTACCAAATCAGAAAATTTGGTTACTGAAATCAGTCAATTTCGCTATTTTTGCTGAAAAAAATGGTGGGTTGACTAAAAAAATCCTTCGCTTTTGATCGAACCACAAATCCCCTATGCAGCGTCATTTATTTATGCCCATTTCCAGTCGAATCTTTCCATTATCATAGCTGTAAAAGCTGTAAAGTAGGATAAGTTGCCAAAAAGGAGGATATTTAGGCGTCATCTGAGGGCATTCTCAAAAACCTGAAAAAGGAGGATAAATACTCCAAATGGAGGACGCATGGCAACCCTACTATGAGCTACTAACAAATCAAGAACATGGACAGCTATGGCGTTGTTTGTAATTAGAATTTGCAATTGTGAATGTCACGTTTACGGCAGTTCATTTCGCGCCGTAGATCAGGAACACAATGTGTATTTGAATACTGCGCTGTCATAAGGTCGTCGCCATGTCTGCTTCTTTCTTTGATCTGTCAACATATCACGCAATCGAAGATTTTGAGTCGGGTACATCGAATTCACGAGTGATATTGGTCGCCGGCGCAACAGTCAGTTAAATTTGTGGATTTAGAGAAGATGGTGTCCGAGCCCCTAAACCTGAAGATGGCATTGTCTTTACCTCTCAACGACATGTTTATACTGTCACGAGAATAATTATTCGGGCCGTGATGAATATTTACTAACAAGTCGCTGCAATGTTGGTCAATTCGGTACAAAAATAAATATTTGGCAAAGAGCCATATCTCGTACCCAAAAGAGCCATATATGGCTCGCGAGTCAAAGGCTCTGGTTAGCTGCATCTCACTGTTTTCTATCACACAATGGCTTACAAGCAAGAAGTTTAACTTCCCCTGCCAAGCAAGACCGTGACTGGATAATATGTAAATAGATCGCTCTATTAATTCTGTCGTTTAAATTTGAATAGTTTCCCGTTCCACGAGCGCTAATGCGAGACCGCCTAAAATTACGTTTCCACTGAGTCACCTTTTTCAGGCTATTGCCTATTGTGTTAAAGTCACCGAAAGTGAGTTGTTCTGTAATGCCATGGGTAAATTTGCAGACCTAGGGGGTTTGAGGTGTGTTGTTTGCCATGTTTTAGGGAGATGGGGTTATCGGTATGCTGTTTAGGTTTTTGGGGTAAATTTTTCCCGCATTGCATAATTTTGTGTCGGAAAAAACTGTAATGTTTGGCGTTAAATGGCAATAAACAATTGTACGCACATACACGGATATAACCAGGGGGAGTTATCTAGCACCGGATTGAGTCTCCAGATTTTAGATTTGCGAACGGCACATTGACAATCTGACACAAAGTTAAGTCCTTACGGAAAATTAATATTGTTCCATCCCATGACATCAGAGTTTCGTATTTGCAGTGGGTCTTTTGTTGAAGTTGGAGTCCACACGAACCAGCAGAACCTTTCACGGCTCCCACCATTCTATGTACGATGCACAGTGCGTGAGATGATCGTTCGAATTCACACAATTTATTTTGGATACATAGGCCTATGCCCTATAGCAGTGTTCGGGAACCTATGGCTCGCGAGCCATATATGGCTCTTTCGGGCATAAAATATGGCTCTTTGCGAAATTGTTATTTTTTTTCCTTAACTTATCAATATTGCAGCAATTTGGTATTAAATCTCCAGCACGAGTGGTATAATTATTCATGTTGCAGCATGAAAATGTATTTGAGAGGTTAATACAGTGACGTATTCAGGGTTAGGGGTTCAGGTTCGGACCCCCTTTTTAAAATCCTCAAATAGAATTTGCTGTCGCGCCGGGAAGCAATATTACTCGCAAATGCGATGTAGGCTACTCGGTACGAAATCTTGCATTGCACGATGCATTCATTGATCAAAGAGGCTAGTAGACATGGCGGCGCCTGTATCACAATGCAGTTTTCAAATATACATTGTCTTCCTGATCTCCGGCGAGAAATGAACTGCCGTGGAAGTGACATTCACAATTGCAAATTCAAATTACAAACAACGCCATAGCTATCCACTTTCTTAATTGATAACGTAGCTTTGTAGTCGCTGTTGAAACGAAGGCGTGTTGCGCAAATATCACCGCCGAATACTTTGCGAATTGAGAAGCCGAATCCGAATCAGTGCGACAATTATATAAATATTCCATTAATATCAGTTATCTTACATTCTATGATATTTACGATGAAATGCGCTATCACAATGCCTCAGCCTCTGTTTCGAACCTTATTTTTTAACAATAAATAGGCTGCAAGTTGCGTGTTTTTGATAGTAAAAATGTTCAAAATCTAGTAGACAGGTGAGGCACTGCCTCACTTGCCTCCCCTAACCCTGTGTAACTGACACTTCACAAATGGGTGCCGGTATGTATACTAATGTATTATTGTATAGTGATCATATTTTGCTACACCTACGTACGCCATCATGGGTACTTACAAGACATTCTTACGATCTCGTATAGCTGACGAAAGTCTCAAATTTAGTATGAGGCTTAACCTTAACGATTTATCAACCATACTAAAAAGCCACCAGGAATACCATGCAACACCAAAAGACGAATTAACTGTAAAAGGCATATTAAAAGTAGATTCATACATTTATTGTTTTCTGCGTCAGTTGGAAATCTAAATAATATGCGTCTTGAGCTTCAAATATCATATGCCTCTGAGTGCAATACAATTAAAAATATATTACTTGCAAAAAAATCTATGTAGCTCAAGTTTTGCATACTCATTGTTCAAATGAGGCAGCCAGCATGATTAGTACGAGTTTTTACTGAGAAAATACGATGTAAACGACGAATCCCATCTAGTGATGTCGAATTTACGCTACCATGACGTCACGATTTTTCAATTGTGACGTAAGAGTTGTTTGACATGTATGGCTCTTTGGGAGGTAAAATAGAATGCTGTGTATCGAAATTGACAGATCAATTTAACACGATAATTTCACCTTTACCCACCGCGGTAACACAACTTTATTTTTATTGATTGCATAAGGGTTCTTAAAACATAGCATTATAAAACGATTGACAATAGTTGATGAAATTGTCAGGTTCGCTAAAAAGGGTGCGCATCAAACTTGGCTCAATTAAAACCCGTAGAAGCGAAGCTATATTAGCGTTAGAAAAATTTGAAATATATTATCAATTTCATATTATATTCGCTGTCCTTTGAAATTGTTAAGTTGTCTATAAAAACGTTGCATAACAAATTTGGCTTGCGATCAATTCCAACCGTCAAAGCAAAGTTATTCGGTTAGAATATTTTGTATTTGAAAAAAATTATCCACGGTGGGAAATTAAGTAATTAAAAATGTAATTATACAGCGCACGTGTGTACTACCCAGTATGCAGCAAGAAGTACAAGAATAAACCACAACGATATATCGCACCCCGATGCTATGAAGTCGAACGGCTTGATGCGTTCAGTTTGTTTCTTAAAGTATTACATCAAGCATCAAACAATACACTTCATTCCATGATGCATATTCCTCGCAGAAAGTACACATGAATCTCCGACAATAGAATCACTGACACAGTAGAGCAGTATGATTACTATTGTTCGTAGAACATATTGACATGAGCCAGGCATATCACGGAACAGACTGACAGACAGACAGAAGATAAATTATTTGGTGAAATAATGGCCAGCGATAAGACCATTTGGTCATCAAGTCAGCTGGTTACTTAACACGCGTGATATAAATATGAAAGAAAATAACACGAGGGATAGTGATGGGCACTAATTACCTGTATAGATTACAGATCAAAATGAAATGATACCAACGTAAATATACAAACATATCAATAACTTATCACATCCGTCTTTATACGTGTGTGGGACTCCGTGTAATGCGCCCTATTGCAACTATGAAATATTGTTTTATGCGGCGCTCCATGCATTTATATGTGAATATCATTGTTATTGTGTCAATGGCTTGTTCCCCAAGGCACTTCTATGAAACACTTGAACCACGCCGCTGCGCCTTTGGAAATGAAGTCGGTCATATATTTTGACGGATGACCCACATTCACAGTGATATTTGTATACATGCGCTCTTCTATATAGGATTCAACTTGATACCTTAACGTGCTGTATCCCTCATTTTGCATGCGCTTCGTCGCATGTTGCAATAACGCATACCTACCTCCGTTCTCCGCATTTGCACTCTCGTGGTCGTGCCGTATCATGCGAAATGAGCACTTCTGACCGTAGGGATTGTCAACTGTATATCCTAATGCGCTCAGTCGTAAAAACAAATCATCGTCCTCCCCGCCCCACCCCCAATACAGATTGGATAATCCATTTATTTCATCGAACTGTGCAGCAGTAACCATGGATACGCCACCGAAGTACGTGACAACAGGTCCCCATAAGATTGACCGCATAGTATTTTCGAAAAAGTCATAGCCTTGTTCAACGATGCGGCATTTCGCCTGGTATGAAAGCGGAACATACGAAAACTTATCTACCAGGGACGCAACCAGCCTAGGATTTGATTCGTGACACCAATACAAGCATCGGTCATCCTCGAGAAGTAAATCGACGTCGTGGAACACGTAACAATCGTAGTTTGCATCTTTTCTCGCCTCGGCTACGCCCGCATTTAAGAGTTTAGCGCGATTGAATATTCCGTTGCCGTTTTGAGTCATTACAAAAACTCGGTATTGAATGTCTTGTCTCTTCCAAATTGGATGCATATGCGAAAGTAAAACTCGGAGTTGCGAGTCTCGATTTCGCAACGGAATGATGATAGCGACTCTGTTTCTGGCGATGCAATCCGGTGGTGCATATTTCCCACCTTTGAATATGTCTGCGTTTTGCTCTATGATTGTAGCCCACGTGTGCTCCTTAAATATACATTGTACGTTTAATTTGCCAGTCAGCCGTTTTGGCCTTGACGGGCAAATGTAAGAATTTTGAATAAATTGTGTAGAATTCAAATTCTGTCGGTGTCCTGCCGTACTCACGTTGGGCAACGTCTTCAAGGTCCACGAAACTTAACGCTCTTTCTTCCAAATGTGTCGCCATTGAGTGATTGTATCACAAGATGAAGGAAAGGCAGATGAGGCTAAGTGCAAAGAGAACACATATGCGCCACACTGTCCAATATGTCCATCTCAAATTTCTCGACATCTTGATTTGTGCACTGGCTAATTGAATAGCAGATGCTAGAATCGCAGTGTCCACGCACCGTCTTCACATTCAGTTCTCAGTTACACTAAGTAATATGCTAAATCAAATAGACGAATCAATTTTGATATACATTCGACATGGCATACCTTCTTTGTGATTGGCACTGATGGCATAAAACAGTCAGGAGTTAAGCCCGAAATGATTTGTTTGTTTGAGGTATTGCAGGAGATCCCTGTTCTTCCAATCATGCAATTATATCTCGTATATTTATCGCGCCATACTCTGGCAATCGCTAGACATCCTGTCGTAATGACTCTAGTATAAAACGCCATGATTCGAGAGAATCTAGGATAGCGGTGGGCAATAATTTCACCGCCGGCCAAATGAGTAACAAAAAGTACGTTGGTGGCCGTGTCAACATGTTCAGATCACGATTACCCCATGTATGAACGTGTATAGTATACTGTATATATCAATAAGTTCAAATGTATACTATGTATGAATGTATAGTGGTTCTCAACCGGGGTGCCGAGGACTGCTTATGGGTGCTTCGAGAAATTGCGATGAAGAGGGTTGTCGACATATAACAAAAAGAGCATTCCAGAAGCTGATGGCTGATAAATGATCCTCGTCTGAAATAAGGCCATGATGTTGGTGATTGACCGAAAGCGATTACCTTTTTTTAGTAACCACCATCAGAATCTGGGTCTCAACATGAACAGTGATATAATCAAGTTGTTGAACTTATTTTCACAGTCACCAGCTCCCAGGTTACTGGAAGTGCTATGGGACAGCGATTTCTTTACATGTCAGAGGGTGCCGCGGGGTCAAACGGGTTGACAATCACTGCTCTATTGTTCTCCTGTTGTTAGCCCGCAGACTGATCACGGTCAGAGAAGTTAGTAATCTATAGTTCAAGGCAGTTCGTAGTCGTATGGATATAACTTATTAGTGTCAGCGATGTCAGCATAATTCTGGCACACCTTGGCAAAGTGCGGCCCGCGATGCGATTTTCAGTGACCCGCGAAAAGTTACCTGAAATTCAGAACATCAAACTTACTTTTGAATGTTAATGTTAATCCGTAGACTAAAATCATAGGCTGTAAACCAAACATTCGTTCACTATTAGGCCACTTTATTTATTTGCCGCGACGACACAGCCTACGTACGTCATACGAGTAATACAGATTCAAAATAAAGCCAATGTAGCAAAGTGTGCCGTAACAATTAAAGTCACAATAAGCCACTGTTACCATATCGTTTCGTACAAACCTTCTTTGTTGCCATTGCCACATTTACACACTATTATGTGCTTCAAATTGCTACGTGACACCTTTTCAAATCACTAATTCGTAAAACGATCAATCAGTGGTCGTTTGTTTGTTTGTTTTGTCGAACTCACGGTGTTTGTCGACTGCTATGGTCATTTACACCAGGCTGATATTCTTCATTTTTATCTCATAACTGCCGACTTATAGCACGGCCCACTTCCAGGCTTTTTGATAGACGCCGTTAGGCGAATGAGGTCGCGAGGAGGAGCCTAGATAAACCTTCAACACTTAGGTATCGCAAATCAGAAGTCGACCACGGTCGGACTCGAACGCGCAACGATGAAACGATTGACGGGTGGGCATGTCAAAAAAATAACGTGAAGACCGATGACCGAAATTCCAAAAAGACTCGGGCACTGAATATTTGTTAACTAGAGTCGGGGGTGGAGCCGTCGTTTTAGTTTGTGGCGAGCAGGTCGCCGTGGAGTATAATTTAATTCGATATTATGGCATAAAATACGAAGACACTCGGCTATGGGAGGGCGAATTTCGGAAGCACTGCTAGTTTCCATCAACAACAAAGGCTATTCACCAATATGTACACATCACATACACTCCACTTTACTCGGGAGGCAGCGACCAAGACAATATTTATAATATGTGGGTTAAAAAGAGAATAAAATGCATCATATATACCATTGTTTTGAATTATGACGGCGAATAAATATTATTTTTGTCAGTTAAACGTCATTTCCTCATTGCCGAATATCAATACATCCACTAAGCACCATGTATTAACATGCAATCATCGCCATGACCCATCATGAGAGTATGTTTCTATTTAAAAACTGTACAGAAGATCAGACACAATAGATTTTGATTTGTGATTTGCTGCTTTATAATGGCTAACTTGTTTCTCTGAGAGTCTAATTTTATGATAACAAGAACCCTATATGTGACTCGCGAACCATAGTTCCCGATCCATGCGATATAGATATATTATTGCCAGGAGTTTGGTAAAGCAGGACTGAAACAGAACTTTGTCACCCCAAAGTCTAATCTTGAGTCCCCATACGGCAGGGGCACGAAGATAATGTGGATTTGAGAACAGCATTGTCAAACAGGCGCCACCATGTCTGCTTCTCCCTGATCAATCAACACACGGTGAAAGGTTTCAAGAGGTTCGATAAGCCCGGTACCCCAAATGTACCAAGATATCAATTCATTAGGGTTGAGTAGGTGGCGAGATGGCGTAGAGCTATAATCCACAGCCACGACACCAATGGCTCGTGGGTTCGCGTCCGACCGAGGTCGACTCCAGAATTTCTACCTAAGTGTCGGAGGTTTATCTAGGCTCATCCTCGCCATCTCATCTGCATAAGCGGTGTCTTACAAAAGCCTAGAAGTGTGCCATGCTATAAGTCGATGGTTGCGGAATCAAAAATAAGAAATATCGGCCTGGTGTTAATGACCATTGAAGTCGACAAACACCATGATTACCACAAACAACGTTAGGTTTGAGTACATCGTAAATGCCGATAATGTAAGTCTTCTCGCTTCGACGAACTTACGCCTAAGCTCCACTGTCGCACGCTGCGCACGCACGTATAACATGAATTCATTAAAATTTGACGTAGTAAGCAAGTGGTGGGGAATATTGGCATACTGGGGCCGCGGGCCACATTATCATGTAAGACGGGAAACTGTTCGCGGGCCGTATGTTGCCCGCCCCGGCCATACGGTGATACGCCTAACTTATGTGGTGATTTGACCCCACCTCCCCAGATACTACATTTTTCTTCGAATCATACCGTCACAAACCTTTATGTATTCGATTCACAAGACACGCGTAGCAATTCCACTGGCGAATTAAGTCCGGTAGCACGCGATTCACAAACGTGCCGGATAATGTAGGCCTGCCGGCGAACGCAAACTTGAATGTTATGAAATATCCACGAGCATTTGTTTTCTAGTCGCGTTAAACGCGGAGATTTTGCATAGATTATTGTTACTCTTAGATGCTGTCTCATCTGTTCTCAATATTGGATTCACCGATGAAGCTGATGTAAATAGGGCACGTAAGCAAAACCAACTTGAGTACACCGAATATGTAGAAGTACTTCGTTACTGACCACGATGAACTGCCATAGCTTCGTGTAGAGTCGACGCTAGGACTGTGGTTATAAGCTTTTTAAGCTTTTGGCACGATAAAAAAAATTACATAACGCTGCGGCACACATAAAAGTGAACAAATATTACTTTTAAATTATTCTCACGTAGCAATACGATGGGTGCGTGCTATTTTGCACGAATACACGACTGGGGCGAAGTTGCATTGTTGACAAAGATACATCCGCATTTCGTCGTCAATTCCAAGCAGTCTCTTTCGTTTACAGCTTTTCATTTCAGTCAAAACAAAAAATACAAGTTCACATTAGAAATGAAGATGCAAATCTCAATCAATTATTATAATTTTTATTGCTTCTCTACCGATCGTGGAAGAGGATTGGGAAGTTGACGGCCTGAACTAATCTATTTTGTCTCGGGGAAACGTTTTTAAAAGCCAGTAAATCAATTCTACTTCTGCAGGAAATTTCTTGAGTCATTGCTACCATGTGGATTAACTACTCAACGAATATATAGGGCTTTAAATGATTGCACAGAATGCAATTAGTGCGGTTAGATATTATCAATATTTCGGTATACCTGTGGACTAATACTGATATAATATCAATTAATAAGTATCACAAAGCTGTATTTTACTGTAGATAGCTACTGCCACAACACACATATTTAAATCAGTCGTCACTCGGCGATATTTCAGCTATTGAAGCAGCTAGCGCATTTATGTAGCATATGCTAATCTTGCTGACTTGATTCCAAATATACAGTTCTGTTGCAAAATTCCAAAATGATTCGTGGCACAGCTGAAAATATGTGTGTGCCGAGGCAAACAGTTTGGTAATCACTGCGCTAACGTATAATCAGTCATTATTCGAGTCTATACGTCTAAAGAATGTATGGATACAATGACATTTCCTATAATCTTGACTGTAGACTTCGCAATTTGATGAAGTACGCACCATCACAATACACGATTATGGACTGCGTTATCGGCCACTAAGTTGAGAAACGTAGACAATCATCGCACTGTCAGCCTTACGACACGGCATCTTATCCAGATATTTTTCCCACTGATTTGAACCTCCTCCTCGCCAGCCGATCCGCGTAAGACTTACACTTAAGCCGGAGGCCGGTGTCTTACAAATGCCTATAACGCAGTGGACCGAACTGCAGCAATTTGAACGAGAAATCGTCAGACCTCAACGGCTGCCCAACCAGCAAATCTCTGTTGATTTTCGCAAAAACATTTATACGCCAGTAGTATAATTGGTTGGACGTACGTACTTTGTATGCCTCGGCTAGTATCAATAAAAACTGTTTCTGTGCACTGATTGCAGTAATAATAATGTTTGTTTGTTATCATTATGACACGCATTTTTGACCATTTCTTCCTCGGTTTCATTCGAGTTTGAGAGAAGTGTGTGTTTCAATCAGGAACGGGAAAAGATTTAAGTGAGACAGCCACTTTTTCGAGTATAAAAATTATGTCTCTGCGGCAAGGACATTTTCATCGACGAATATGATTTTGTCGTTCAGGTGTGCCCACTTTCGAGTCCAAGAACATCGATAGGTGGAACCACCCGTAAGCCTACGTAATACGCATGTTCACGGACACCCGATACGACAGTCCTATGAAGATAGGAACGGCACATTTTATCTTCATCCAATTGCCAATTCTCTTTGATGAAAGTGCAGTTGGCATGTCGAAATTCAGCTCCGATGTTTCAAACCAACTTACCGGTGTAACGCCATTCAATAAAGAGCAAAGCGTCATTCGTACCCTAAGTTGCAACCTGTTACAGAACGTTGACTAAAGCTTTCCAGCAACTTTCACCTGTTGGGAATCGCCTTGTTGACTATATTGGGTCGAATTGTAATTGCAAGAGGCTTAGTAGCGACGTTGGAGCAAACAAACAAACAATTGATGACACAATACCAGTGTAAATTTCAACATCTCATCACGCTTCTTACGCTTTTCAAAAAGTGTAGTGAGGTATAGC
Source organism: Botryllus schlosseri (assembly GCF_051294905.1). Taxonomy (NCBI): domain Eukaryota; kingdom Metazoa; phylum Chordata; class Ascidiacea; order Stolidobranchia; family Styelidae; genus Botryllus; species Botryllus schlosseri. Next base: position 14,860,017 of record NC_137245.1, on the reverse strand, counting down.
GTAGTGGTAGGCTACATTCTACAGCCACAACACCAATGGGTTCGGGATTCGAGTCCGACCGACCTCCTCCGATACAAAGTCCTCACGGAAGTGTTGTGGACTTATCCTCGCCCTCTCCTCCTAGACGTGTGCCGTGCTTCAGGTCGAAATATACGGAAGCATGATACTGGAGGAGATGTGGTACCGATGAGACACTGGGACCGAAAATACTTGAGAAGTTCTCTGTGATAATCCCATGATTACAGTACGCGACTTTGTTTACAATGGCATGCTGGGAGAATCTTTCCTCACATGCAAAAAACTTCGACCTGCGTGAGCTATGGGGTCCGTGACAAATGATTTACGTTTTAGGGGGTGCAAAGTAAAATTGGACCGTAATATACATTTTTCCATATCACCTTCCAGACTAAGAAACCCGCAATAATTTTTGATGTGAATTATAGGGCTTGTATCAGGATATATCATGGCATATATTTTTTCAATCAATACCATCCTCTAGTGCAGTGCTCTTCAACCGGGGTTTTCGTACACCCTAGGGCAGGGGTGGGCAACATACGCGGACAGTTTTCCGTGTTACAAGATAATGTGGCCCGCGGCCCGTCTTCCGAGATTAATGGCCTACATACGTCAAATTTTAGTGACTGTATGTTATTATACATATATAAGCGCAGCTTACGCGTAACTTAGTCGAAGCGAAAAGACTTGCATTACCGGCATTTACGATGTACTTAACCCTTATGTCATTTGTGGTAATCATGGTGTTTGTCGACTACAATGGTAATTTACACTAGGCGGATATTTCTTATTTTTGCTTACGTAACCGTCGACTTGTAGCATGGCCACTTCTCGGCTTTTGTAAGACACCGCTTATACCTGGGGTCGCCAACTCGAAACAGGTCGCGGGCCACTACAAATTTCGTAGAGGTCGCGGGCCGCATGAATTCAATATCGAGATAAAATAGGCCACACAGTTGAACAACCACGCTATATCTCGTCACCTACTCAACCCTAATGCATTGATATCTTGGTAAATTTGAGGTACGGGCTTATCGAACGCCATGAAATCTTAATTGAGGATTGGACCGTGTGTGGATTTATCAGAGAGAGGCAGACATGGTGGAGGGTCGTGCCTGTATGACAATCCTGTTCTCAAATCTACATTGTCTTCGTCATTATTGGCGAGAAATGGCTTTGAAGTTATATTGCTGTCGTTAAAATACATTCATTAAACACGATATATTCCTTGTATATGTGGATAAATGGGCGAATAATGCATTGATTCAGCAACCCGGCCCGCCAAGTATTTAATTTTCCTATATCCGGCCCGCAGACTGGAGAAGTTGCCCGCCCCTGCCCTAGGGTGTACCAGAATTTACAAAGGGTGTACCACTCGGATGGGTGGGCTATCACAAAGGCAGGTTTATGCGTCAGTAAGGGTTGACGCACAGGTTAATGAGCAATATGGCATTGTTGGGATCAAGTCACTACCTTCGAGTCACGAGTCATTTCGAGTCATTCCACATTTTGACTCGAGCCAAGTCAAGTCAATCGAGTTTTGAAGGTGACTCGAGTCAAGTCAAGTCACTCGATTTTTGGAGGTGACTCGAGTCAAGTCGAGTCAAGTCAAGTCAAGTCAAGTCACGAGTCAAGTCACAATTCAAGTCAAGTTGCCGTTTCAAAGTATGAGGCATGATTACGTCATTGCATTTTACTAGCTGTCTGAAATACAGATTGAGTGGTCATTGATTCTGAACCGAAGAACGGATATAGAGGTAAATATACACACAAGAAGACGCTGTATCGCTCAAATATACGTAGAACTGTAAAACTACGTAACTAATTGCATAGCCTCAGTTTATAGTTCCTAGCCAAAATAGAGAGTAGAGAACGAATTGATAAGATTCAAACACTACCCTTTTAGGAATTGATATGATACAATTCGAGCCTACGCAAATGGTTGAGGACTACATAAACTAAATTCGAATTCAATTTCAATAAGACAAGAGGTTTGGCTAAGGTAATAACCAGGCCGTGTTATTTTTGGCATTTCAGGAGCCAGATGCCAAAACTGCCAAAAATAAAAATTTGAAAGTGCCAAAAATAAGCAATTTTTGGCATATGCCAAAAATAACACGGCCTGCCAAATAGTGTATTTCGTTCATGGTGTTGTGTTAACAGGACCGCGTTACAAGCGAGAAGAGCGTTTGTGAAAGGCAGGTTTCTTAATCTGGGTCCAGCCCACCCATTAGGGGTGAAAGCATGGTGTCCTAAATGGTGTGGGCACAGCGAGATTGAACGGCTGACTGCATTTGGTTTACGTCATACTTTCCATTTGTCCAAAGGCAATTTTACGACCATTTTTGACCGGCTTGTCGAGCGCTAAATCTGATAAAACGGGTATCAATGAGAAGCGGCCGCAGTACTGATTATTAAAATATAAATTATATTCTGCTCATGGAACTGGAACTCCCGAAATCAACCACGATTTTTGCATTGTGATCGAGTTGAACATTGTGACGCAACAAACTGTCTGGCTATTTCTGAGCTGCATAGTCTCGTTTTGCCAGACAGTCTTGTTGCGTCAATGTTCTTAAACAAGCTAACTTTCCCAGGACTCTTCCATCCGAGTTGGTAATATTAAAGCCACCTGAAGTGAAAAAATGTCCTCCGAAAATATATCGGTAGACTAAAGGAGAAATGATAGTCGGGCTACTACATAGAATGTGTTGAGAGACAACACAGGAAACTCCTGGAAAAGGATCAGGAAGAAAATTATTTCCGCGATGAGGTCGATGGCACTGGCGAAGTGATCTCTTTTCATGATGCATGGAAGCCGGTTCGGCCCTCCAAAGATTTTGAAGCTCTGAAAACCTTTTGTGGATGACTGGCAACATTCTTCCCCTCAGCGGCTACTGTTGAAGCCGATATTTCCCAGATTCGCTGGGCAAGAAATGAATTTAGGAGAAACTTAGCTGACCTGAGTTTGGAAGCACTGCTACAGTGCAAACGACTTAAGTCTATTCAACAACTGTGACAATCAGCTGTTGAGCGTGTTTGTTAGGCTTTTTTTTTGCTTATTGGCACCGATTCCGATGGATACTGCACATTTTGTGGTATCGTTTGATATAATTAACCAATGAAATCGTTAGGTTTTTTCTTCTCTGTTTGTTGGCACTGATTATACGTGGATGCTGCACATTTTGTGGTGTCTTTTGACAAACTAGCCCAAATAAAGCGTTTTTGTGACTAATTCGAGGCTGAAACTATCTATTTAGAGGATGATGCCAAAACTGCCAAAAATAAAAATCGAAAAATGCCAAAAATAAGTTATTTTTGGCAGTTTTGGCATATGCCAAAAATAACACGGCCTGGTAATAACACAGAACAGAAACAGACATTTTGCTATTAAATTACTTCACTATACTAGTTTACGACAACATAAGCTGTAAGCTTCGATCACTTCGTTTGCGGTAACTTTATTTGTGAGAGAACAACGGAGGCTCAGTAAAACGCACGACCATTGAATGATTGGTCGCTCTCACGGGCTACGTCAGCGTTTTGCGAACAATCTGACCATGTGCAAGAGACAGAGATTTTTATCGACACCGATTACTTGATGACTTGAAATTGACTCGCTCATTTTGCTCCAAGTCACGAGTCAATCCACATTTCTGGTAAGTCGAGTCAAGTCAAGTCAAGTCAAGTCATTTTAGCTAAGTGACTCGAGTCAAGTCAAGTCATACGAAAAAGGTGATGTTATGTCCAATATTTCTCTATACATTTGCAATTTAGTATTTTGTTATTAGTGATGCAAATTAGCGACCATCGACTGTGTATAACGGCATACGATCTGAGGTTACTGACATCTCTTTCAGCCCGTGTGCTACTATCGACTATGTGTGGTGGGGGGCAGGCCTGATATGCAATAGACTGGTGCGCCTGCTATCATCGCTGGTCTGAATTACCACTTCTGCAGCAGTAGCTTTACCTACTCTCTCTCCCCAATACTGTTACATTTAGGTTGATTTTCGTTCGTAATGTCATGCTGTTTTTGGACTGACACTCAATAAATTCCAATTTGCGTGGCGGGCGGCCTAACTGTCTGCGAATAGACTCTGAATCCCGTACTTGATTTTAGCTTTTACTAAATCCATTCTTAAAATTATTCCGAAGCATCAAAATCGGGGTCAAAAACCGATTACGATTCTTGTTCGCATGCCTACGACATATCTTTGCGAGCAACGATTTTCTGCACTTCTTCAAATTAAATCGAAAAAAAAAAAATTGCATCAAGGATGTTGATATGCTTGTGAGAGGAGCACTCGAAAAAAGGCTAATGTCTAACTCCGCGCAGCTGGCAGACGAAATACAGCAGCAAGGGTCATTTCAACTTCGGTGCATTTCAACTTCGGGCCGCTCCACGCATGGCGCTGGCCGCATAAAAAAAATCGACACTAAACGAACATGCACCATGCCAAACTCAAAAATTTTACTCGTTTTGTTACAAAAGTTTGATCGAAATATAAAGCTTTTAGTTTGTGAATATTTAGTGACTCTCTGATGTCACCGGTATTCACACCGAATCAAAAGCAAGATACACTACAGATAGGTATAGTCAGAGAATTATGCGTATTTAACCAATCAATGAAATTGATATAACAAATACATCGTTCTCTAATGTAAAAAATCTAGCCGGCGTTTGGAATAGACCAGGGGTGGGCAAACTTATGAGCTCGCGGGTCGCATTCAACATCTGAATCCATTCGCGGGTCGCACTATATAAAATTGGGATTATACACCAAAACGCAATATTGATATTTGATTATATAGTGATGGCATGGAAATAATATATATGCTTATTTAACACGAACCAAACTTTACTTTGATGATATCGTACAAGCATGAGAAACAGTGGCGAGATTTCATGGGCTGCGCGTCGACCTCAATAACCAATTTGTCAAAACTATAGAGATGAAAGTCGGTTGTCCCGATTTTTATAAAATGATTGAAATTTAAATCTGTGAGCAGCAATCTGTTCATAGATTTACTGATTCCACTTTTCGCACAGTTCCAGGACACACAATGCTGACAGCATCATAGCCATGTTAGCTTCAAACACGCTTCTACTATGTGTAAATAAAATATAAATACCCTAATTATACGCATACAGAGAACGAATCTACGTAAGACACGCGCGAATCGTTTTTATAAGCACACCACTAAAATAATTAAAACTGGAGTGGCCAATCTGATATCACACTCGTGATCCGAATTATGCCAATCTCGTTTAGGATTACTGTGCTGTTTAGTAGTTGAAACCTTTCAAACTGCGTGGACCCTGAGATCGGGCTGTCGCGCCAGAAATTGAACACAAAAGAAATAAGAAGTATCTACCCTAAAATTACATGTAAATCAGTTGAGCTCAGCTTCGCGCCCCCTTCAGATGCTTTGACGACCCCCACGGAGGGCGCACCCCCCCCCCCCCCGTTTGACAACAACTGTCTTAGAATTATCATGGTGAAATATACTAAAATAGTTTAATCAAGCCCCTGCATTAATTCGATTTTTAGTACGCATTTCATCAATATTTTTAATAAGTTTCTTTAGACTCTCGCGGGCCGCACAGTACAGTGTTGATGGCCGCATGTGGCCCGCGGGCCGTAGTTTGCCCACCCCTGGGATAGACCTACATTTTTTATGTTTATTGTGACATAAAAACCGAATCCGTGCGATTGAGGTGTTGGCTCCTGTATTATTACTTTATAATCAGGTAATATCAACGTAGGCATAGGCGCCGACTTTTATTTTTTTACGAGGTGGCGAAGTGTTGTGACGTCATAATTCTGCCATACCGATGACGTCATCGTCGCACGAAAACGCACTTTACTGCATGCCGCTGGTGTACGTGCAGAGTTAAACCATTCGCGTGACGTTTTAATATCGGCCTTGGTACTCAATAATATCAAACCAGGCAGTCGAGTTATTAAATGGAATCTTAGAATGGTACGATCATTTGAAGTCTGCCTGCGTACGACGGAATCTGCAGTTACATTAATGTTATTCACGAGCAATGCCCAGTATGAGGTGTGACTAACGAAACACAGAGTTGCATCAATGTTATTCACGCGCAATACCCCGTGTAAGCAACGATATATACTACGCACCGGGCTTGCCAGTAACACACGACAACTCTCGAATACTTCAAACAGACAATAATGATGATTACAAACGCGAAATCGCGCGGCCAATCAGTAATTATCTCTTGCGGTTTCTTGCTTCGCGTTGACCAACTCGCATCGCGGCGATTGTTCGATGATTAAAACATTGGTGCATTTCCCGATTTAAGTTCGCGAAGCATTTCGGGCAATTCCGGCAATTCGTAAATTCAATCTGCATGTCGGCGGCCGCCAACGCATACCAATTGAATCACGTATTGACGGCCGCACAAATTTCGTTCTACGGCCACTGGTTGGCCACCCTTGGGCTAGAATTAATTCCACTTTCGGACGCATGCCGCGATCTTGCCAATAGAAATCCACTGTCTATCTAATGCCTAATATTTTAATATTCGATAATGTTTTTCTCGATACGAGTACATCCAACAATCAAGTTTATCGGAATGTAGAAGGTTCCCTGTTCAAACGAATCGAATAGAATCAGAATTTGTGCCATCTTGTGATGCATCACGTTAATAATGAAAGGAAGACTGAAAATTGACTTTGTGTGACAATTTCGGAGTGTGAATGTATCAAGTAGGTAACGAGAAATATGGATGATGGCAAATTAGAAAGCGTGTAATCTAATCAGTATCGCCACGAATCGGTTTTGAGTGTGACACCGTATTGAGTAGCTTTCGGCGCGACAATTGTTTTCTCATTCTATCGGTGTTTAAACTGTATTGCTGCATTTCCCGATTAATGTCACTGGCAGAGCTTTGTTAGAGAAACGAATCTGCGCAGAAATGAATTTCAATTTGCAGGCCCACACCAACATACCCTCCAATTTCGCGCTCCGATTACCTATCACGAAGCTAGCTAGCTCATGAATGGTTTTGTAAACGAATATGGGTGCAAATAATTTAGATTTCACAAAAGCAGAACGTATATTTGGGCGCCTGGTCGGCAGAGGAGATCTAGGATGGTGCTTCTCAGCACACGCTAGGCGCGTAGCCAGTCGAAAAATTAGGGGATTTGGATTTTTTTTTCAAATTTATCAATATAGCATCAATTCAATTAGGGTCAAGTACATGTGTAAATGGCGATCATATAACCTCTTCGTATCGACGATTTTAGGCGTATGATAAGCTTGCCAAAGAGTCCTGGAGTGCTCTCTATTAGCGAGTCACTGATCTCTGGTGAACAATTAAATACGCGCGCGTATTACGCAGTCTCGGCTACAGTTTTCGCAAATCAAAATGTCCGAACTTGATTGCACCGATTTCAAACCTTTGTCGTATTTCAGAACTCGAGACATGATACACATCTTCCGGTCGTTACGTTCAAGTATTAGCGGGAATCAATTTCGCACGTTAACGTCTGTTTGCAGCGATTTGATGTTATTCAGTTTCGCAATTTAGCTTTTTAATCAATATGACAATATGACATAAAACAATCACTAATTAGCGTATACTCGACCGCATTGTCTCGAAACCAGCGAGAGATCGGAGCCAAAGCATGCTAGGCCCGAGACGCGATGGTTAGGCAGAGCCAGCAATGATATCTTTCACTCCAGGCCTATTGCAGATGCTATTGTGTAAGCCAGCGATGATATCGTGTACACCAGGCCGAGGACGCCAATGCAGATTCGATTGCGCAGTTAAGCGATGATATAGTGTGAACTGGGCCTATGGCAGATGCGATTGTTGAAGCCTGCGGAACCAGGCATGATCGAGACGCGATAAAGCAAGCTAGCGACGATTGCCACGCGCACGGGAACGGGAATGAATGACCTAATTTCGAGACCATCTCAGCGGGAGAACATCACAGATTCGTCTCGCTAATTGACAACACGTTTCTCGCAAATCCGTCGCGCGGAACACTGATTACACAATTATTGAATTGCAACTGAATATTAGAGTTAGAATGATAATTTAAAGCTGACGGGGTTTCGCGTTTCAAATACGGAAGTTCGACCTCCGAAACCGCGGTAGCTACGCGCCTGGCACACGCGCGTATCGAAATCAAAGATGTCTCTAACGAGGTCGCATCGATTCGCCTTATTACTAATTACTGGTCACAAATCACTTGGGCGTTTGAGCATTTTGTACGAGGTGGCCGCGCCACCTCGTAACCTCGTAAGTCGGCGCCTATGAACGTAGCAATAGTCAGACGTCAAATACATTGTCCGGTGATGGCATGGACCGATGAGGCGTAGTCTAAGCTTATATTCCCTTGCAAGTCCTCGTCGAAAGTGTTGCTGAAGCTACGGAATAGGTTGATTTTATGGGATTATTGCTCCTGTTGAGACATTTGGTGACGTTTAAAAAGCATTGTGGCGCAATGCGGCCTCAGTTGTCGCTAGGTATCCTGTAAGTTAATAAATCACTTCACTGAAATTTAAAGTTGGACTGAACAAATTGACGTCATATGTTCACGTTCGCGTTCACGCAGAACTTTTCAAAAAGGTTCGCGTTCACACGAAACTGAACCTTTCAGAAGTTCACACCATTTACCATTTACCTTGTGGAAATCATGTAATCTATCATGAGCGGCTTCTTATCAAGTAATTTAGATTCTTTCTATTACGTGCTCAACCGAGATCTGGGACTCTCGGAATTGTATCAGCAGCGTAGCGTAAATGCCCAGCGACGTGGAACACGTGCCGAACTAAAACGAAACCAAAATACCACTTCTGAAATTCTCAGTAACGTTCCTGGATGAGTAATGATGTAGAATCGTCATTTGAGATTTATGTTAATGGGAAAATACCTTTGCTGCAAGCGATTTTGTATGTATTTCAATATTACAGCTGGCAGTGCGTTCGTACAATGATTTTACAAGTCCTGAGTCAATCTAGCTTGTTATGATTTCCAAATAACCCCGTATATAAAATACATCTCCGGAGATTAGGCAACATACATCATTGACATATGACACAATGAAGATTGAAATGGAATTGATACATCAGGGGTGTTTAATTGAATATTGTCATCCAGGGATATAAGTAAGAGTGTGAACGTCGGGTAATCTCACGCAATAAATATATAATAGAGATATTGGACGACTGTGACTATGAAAAAAGTCTCAAATGTGGTATGGAACAATATTGCTAGGGTATGGAAAATTGTATACGTATGGTATGGAATGAGTGAGGCGTGTACCGAATATGAAAATTTCCCGTTACATATCGCATCATACTATAACAAGATTTTAACCACGACGCCACTCACGTACCCAGATAGCAAGATGAATATAAATTATTTCTACATGTACTTTTTCGTATGATGTAGGCGGCAAATGGATTACAAATGACCGAAAATCGTTCCATTGTCACGGCTCATATTCACGCGGTTATGGCCTGTAGTACTCATATGGCCTCCCAATATCGAGATTTTCTGAAATGGTACTCATCTAACATGCAGCCAAATTTAATCTGAGAGCCCCCTTCACTGCTTTCCGTGTACTGAAATGATAGAAGACGATGATCCGTACGACTCAAATTCTCGACGGCAGCAGCCGTCCGTAACCGGTTGTCAATTCGTGAAGATGAGATTGTGACATTTTAAAATATCTCCCAGTATTACCAAGGTTCGTGAAAATCAATAAAAACGTGAAAAGTGTACACACCCAGCTGGCTAAATTTACAAATGCACTATTCATTTAATTCATTTGCTAAATTTTTCTCCAGCAACCTATTTTTCCAATCTGGACTATGGCACGACGGTGGGTGGCGATGAAGATAAATGTCGAGTGTGCCGGGGTGAAATCGTGACTCACTGTGGTTCCACTTGATGCAGCAGTACAGGCGCCCAGGTATAACTGAGGGGAAGTGCGTGCTACAAATTTCGCAACTGGGATGACGAGTGACCTGTTTATACCACAGCTGTATTGAAATGGCAATTGCAGTCAGAGTGCGGTGGCTTTCTGAATAAAATTTCCGCCACCAATCTATATGCACTCTCATCTTTTAATTTGGGATCACATTTTATTAAGAGCGCAGTACCTCTTTAAGTGTGGAAATAGGACGCTTGCTAATACGAAATTCTATGGAAACGTTTTGCCCAGGTTCTAATCAATTTTTCCCTATTGCTTAGGACCAGTAAGTGTCAAAAATCAACTTTATTCCATATAAACTTTGCTTTTGTGGCTTAGAGAATGAAATTCTAAAATCGCACTATTTTTGAGAAAAGAAATCAAATATATGACTTAAGAGCATCCAAGATGGATGTTAAGCACTTTTAAATGTTAATATAATACTCTGCAATATTTGCCATTTTGTAGATATTTCTGTTTGCAGGGTATATTTTTAAGGTTTTGATATTTTATGATTTGCAATTGATAATTTTTTAATATTTTTTAATATAACTCGGGCGTAATTGAGGACTTACAAATGGTAGCGTTTTCTATGGGTATGCAAGGAGGGGTTCACCAAGTATCCTTGGCACCTTTGCCTTTGGAATAGTAGGGCTACCACAGAACACTACAAAAAGCAAATATAGCCAAAACGAAACGAATTTTTTGTTGGAGAGAAACACGTAAAGCAAACTCGGATGATTAACCCAAACAAAGTGCTTATGCCTCCCCTTCACATAAAACTTGGCCTTATAAAGCAATTTGTGAAAGCATTGGATAAAGGTGGGGACGCATTCCAGATTCTCCACAACTTGCTTCCTGAACTATCAGAAGCTAAAGTAGAAGTTGGTGTATTTATTGGCCCAGAAATTGAAAATATTCTCAAGTCGAATGATTTTTTTCAAATGCTTAATGATGTTGAAAAGAAGGCTTGGGATAGATTTGCAGATGTCGTTAATGGGTTCTTGGGCGATAATATGGAATACAACTATGCCGAACTTGTTGCCAATTTGTTAAGTCGAATGGAAACATGGGGTGCAGAACGTCTATAAAACTGCATATGCTTGATGCTCACTTGGACGAGTTCAAAGATGATATGGGTGCTTATTCAGAAGAACAAGGGAAGCGATTGCATCAAGACATAGAATATTTTGAGATGAGATACCAAGGGCAATATAATGAAAGAATGATGGGAGATTATGTCTGGGCCTGCGGGAAAGTAGAGATGTAGACTGTAGAGTACAAAAGGAAATCCCGTAAAACCGCTCATTTTTAATAATTTTATACTCGAACTGTTTTAGCCTGAAATATTTATTTTGTTTTGCATTTAACGATGGTATTAATTCGGATACAGTTAATACAGTCATGTGCAAATTTCCATGTACCAAATGCCTGTGCTTTGTGATTTGATTTTAATAACAGCAGTTCTAATCAGGGCTGTGGAGTCGGAGTCGGAGTCGGTGGAGTCGGAGTCGGAGTCGGGGTAATTTTCGCTTGATGGAGTCGGAGTCGGAGTCGGAGTCGTGAAAACTATAATAGCTGGAGTCGGAGTCGGAGTCGGAGTCGGTGGGAAAATACTGACTGGAGTCGGAGTCGGAGTTTGTGAGAATGACTATGACTTCGACTCCGACTCCGACTCCAACTTCTCTATCATGAAAACATTTGCTTTCAAAGAATTTTCAATATAATTTTTATGTACCAACAAACACTGTTATTATTAACCATACATATCAGGTGCGGCCAGCCTGTGGAACGCAGGCCAAATTTAGCACACGAGAAGGTTAGGTGTGGCCTGCGAGGTAATTCTCGAAATTATTTATGACATCAGGTACAATTGCAACGCCAACCAAAATTTGATTAGCATGACCACCAAATTTGATGATAACTAAAACAACAGTTCTGACGCATTGACGTATCCAGGGGTCAGCCACATTTATCCCAGATCTTCGTATATGACCATGAAGTAGAATATTTCAAAGCAGATTTATTTGACTTGAAATTTTTCTCGGTACTTCGCCTGATTCATTGTCACTAGATTTCTTGCATTCAGTATTTGAGCCCCCTTCTGAAAATTATAAATACATATTATTCACAGAATTGAGTCTATATATATTCGCAATTAGGAGATACGGCTTCGCTTGTGCACTCGCAGCGAGATCGTCGACAAAACATTTGCACAAATTGATAGAGGCATGTTCACTGATACCGTCGATTTTGCTATGTCTAAACGTCGCATAATCCTGTCCTTGCCAAATGAGCCCAGTGGTATACAGATGCGACCCCCAATGTATGTTAGCGACATATTTATTGATATAGCTATAGCCTAATTCAGTCGTTATCTTGCAAAAAAATTTCGCGCTTCGCGCGACCAGGGCCTGACTGCGCACTGCACAGTTGCATGACATATTGTTATCAATTTTAGAGCGTATTAATATAAGTCTTATTTGCAATGTTACCTAATTCGGTTCGCTCCAATCGACGACTAAAAAAAGGTTATCAACATTCCAGTTGCCCGCGCAATGGTTCGCAAATCTCAGGTGTCCTTTTCGCCGAAAAAGTTGCCCACCCCTGATATAGATAAAATTAGACATTACTTGCAAATTACAACTCAGTTGCAGAGGGGAAGAAAATCGCAAGATGAGTTTTCGCGATTCAGTCAAAATTGATGCAATTTTTGGAATTATACCATGATACTGTGACAGAGACAATGCATCTGCTGGTTTTGTAAAATTGTAAAAATGATGTAAATATGACCAAACGGTGCTTCCCACGTGACAAAATTAAAAATATTTGTAGTGTAGCTCAGCTGTTTGGGTCGAACAAATGATTAAGAAAGACTTCAAGTCCCAATCCTTGAATACTTGATTAAGTACATGTAGACTATAGACAAACTAGACATAGGCTATGGTCTTTGACTACTTAACTAAATTCCATTTATGACCAATGTCTATTATTAGTAGTAAGAGTGTTTGTGCTTGTAATCAGGATAGTGTGCAATGACAAAATTAGTACGTTCAATCTCTTTATTAGTTGCTGACTCATATGACACAAGAGCTACACCTGGATTTTTTATTTACATTTTTATATCTGCTATATTTGAATGATTCATACATTTCAGGATATTAGAGAGTCCATGTTATAAAAACTTGGATAAGGAAGGATATTTAACAAATCTTTATTTCATGTTAATTGCATAGTGGATAATTCGAGCTGTGCCACAATGAAACAATTTAGCATGCCACAGTTAATCATATGTTTGCATATGTTTAATGGTTGTATGATAGTCATTCAACCGACAATGTGGCATATAATTTTCGAGGTAAATTGGTAATAATGCTGGAGTCGGAGTCGGGAGTCGGAGTCGGAGTCGGTTCGTGTAAAGAGCCAGGAGTCGGAGTCGGAGTCGGAGTCGGTACATTTAAAGACTCAGGAGTCGGAGTCGGAGTAGGTATATTGAAAATGTGTGGAGTCGGAGTCGGAGCCGGAGTCGGTGGTAAAATTTACCGACTCCACAGCCCTGGTTCTAATTCGTTGCCTATTATTGTGCAAAGTCAGAATTAACCGTATACCAGACAGAAAAAAAGCCGAAAGTTGGTTCTAATTTTCTTTGCGAAAAAGCAATCGATATAGCCTACGACTAACGCGTCGAAGTATTTAGTAAATACATTTATAGAATATAACTTCTTGGTCGATGCCAAGCGATTAAAAATGGACTTAGAGCGATCAAAGAAAGTTTGGTAAATATTCATTTCCTATTGGGCTAATCAGCATAACCATGCACAATATTGCACATACTAGTAAATTACAAAAATTATGCTCCTAACCACAAAATCAATGTTTGGAATGAGCTATATTGATTTTTGGAAGTCTCCAGGTGAGACAGATCAGGAAATATCAATTAAAACCTGGAAAAATATCGTGTTACAGGATGAAATTCCGCAAAACATCCCATTTTAACTGATTTTATACTCGAACTGTTTTGGCCTGAAATATTTGTTTAGTTTTGCATTGAACATTGATTCGGGTACAGTTATTACAGTTATGTGCAAATTCCCATGTACTATGTAACAGCGATCAAAGACAGTTTGGTAAATATCAATTTCCTATAGGGTAAATCAGTATAACCATGCACAATATTGCACAATGCACATTGCACATACTAACAAATTCAAAAAATCACTCTCCTAACCACAAAATCAAAGTTTGCAATGAACTATATTGATTTTTGGAAGATTCTAAGTGAGAGTGATCAGGAAATATCAATTAGAACCCGAAATAAATCGTGTTAGACGGTGTAATTAGAGGTCATCTCTCAAATACTGAAAGACATTTCAATTATGAAAATGTGACGTGGTGGTCGTTCAAGGCTCTGCCAAGTCGATAATCCGCAGTCTCCTTTCAAATACGCAAAGTATTTTATGCAATGGCGTCTCGCTACAATTACCGATATTGTACCACACGTCTCCTCTAAGGAAGTAAAGCCATATTGGGTCGAACGGAAGCGGAATTCAACTTACGGTTACATTTGCTTAGATTCAACGCGGCATCGTGAGTAATTTTTCCGCCCGACCTGTCTAATGTGTTGAAATGGAGTAGCCTACTTCCAATGAGCAACGAAACCTCCATTCATAATTTATTGGCCTGAGCATGTTCCTCGTACTCGTACATCGCGTTTGCACATTTCTGACAGACCATGTTAGCATTTATCCCCAAGTTATAGAACAGGGTCACTCCTGACGAATTGGGCTCCAGATTGGACGTAAAGCAGTGCCAGGCGCAAACAGTGCGTTTTTTAAATATTTTTGTAAAATCCGAAAATCATTATGTGGCCCACTATTTTTGACGTCGCAGTCCCATATTCGGGAATATTGAACTCAATAACTATGAAAATTGGCCGAGGTACTTCAGTGAATTTCGCTAAGTGTTACCTCAGACATTAAAAATCTAAATCTATCAGATTACACCTTTGATATATTACTGTCGGTTACTGGCAGACATTCGATATTAAAAAGGTCATCACATTGTTTCGTCGAAACATAGCAGCGCGATACCAATTGCTTGCAACTATTTTTGATTCCGTATATCTGCCTACTTGTTGCACAGTCAAGTGATAGGCTTTTTTAAGACACCGCTTGCGCGAATCAGATACCGAGGAGGAGCCCATATGAACCTCCAAAACTTATGTTGTAATTATGAATTACCTGTGTGTCTCGATCCTACATCACTGAGATTGACTCGCCGAAACCTGATTGAGAACCACTGCCGTATATATTACTTCTACTAAACATTATGTTATAGTTCGGTCGCGCTCACCTTTAAATTAGCCTACTCCCGTACCTTGAGTTAATCCCAATGCAACATGTAGCGTGTATTTCACAAGCTCCTGAATATCTAATGAATCATGTAAACTATTGTATATTATACTACCATATTAATTTAAATAATTATTCATTATAACGTGTTTCTCTTTTCAACTTTTCTTCAGTAAGGCATTTACTTCATTTGTTCATTTAATATATACTGCAAGATTGATTTTTCTGACTCTTCATAGCGTGCGTCGTGCTGTGGCGGTTAGGACCGTCGAAGTAATATATTTCGTTGAGATGTGCCAAACTTCGCAAAGGTCATAAAGAAAATAGCCGTTTCATGGATCTTCGATGTTGTAATATATTCTGTTTCTAGCGCGATTTTAGGATTTATTTCGGAATCGGCGGTAAGTAGGCCTACTTCATATTTATGTCTGTTTTTCAAAGAAGCGTATGCAAAAACTAACTCGAGTTTCCGAGTCCAGCAACCTTCAATCAAAATATTATAAGCGCCATGACAGATATTGAAGCCGCATATGCTGTTTATTGAAACGAAAAGATTCGGCACTTATCGCCTGACGGCCGTTGGCTCCACGCTTGTTGTTGTTGTGTGTGGTATTCATAGTGCTTGTCGACTGCTATGGTCATTTACACCAGGCTAATTTTTTTCATTTTCAAGACACTGCTTACGCGGATGACATGGCGAGGAGGAAACTAGATAAACCTCTTTACACCTATTGATAGGAATTCTGGAATCGAACTCGGTCGGACCCGAAACCGCAACCCGTTGGTGTTGCAGCCGTGGATTGTACCACTACGCTATATATCTCGTCACAATTTGCACAACGCAGATGTGGTCAGTAACGATGTACTTCTACTTTTTCGAAGTGCTCAAGTAGTTTTCCGCTAGTTTCCGTTACTTACTAGAGGAAATCAAGTAACAGCTACTTCTACTTCGCAATATTTTGTGATCTACTTACTTATCGCTATTTGCGGTTTGCCAAGTAGACGTAATTTAATGCTGCAATCAGAAAGATAGCCTGAGGAATTTCCGGGCTGTTTTTGTGGAGTACCCCCATTGAATTTTCATGAAAGATAAAAAATAGCCAAGACTTTTCATCGCGCTTCGCGCACAGTAGATATGGAGTGATAAATATATGTTTCACGAGAGTATCGGTGAATATAATTTAGTTAGCGGGTTGTGTTTTTCCGTCCACATTGCATTGTTGCCCGTATGAAACCACAGTAAATGTGGCCCATCATAGCGTTTTAAACTACCGTTTCAGGATCTCGGAATTACCTATCACATCGTAATCTAGCAGCCCATGACGTGTCCTCATATGGACAAGTGAACTATGAATTTTCTCAGCGTTGGACCTGTTTTAGCAGACCAAGGTTGAAACTTTCTGGTAAATGACATGAAGTATATTTTCCTCTTTTTAGAAGTAGTACTTGTATATATCTCTCAATTCCCAGTATCCTACTTTGAGTTCTAATTAGTTTCAGTTTTTGTCTGGACAGCATACATGTTGAAGTAAGCAAATGTAATATAAAGCCTCTATTTTCTGAAAATAAAACGACTCTATAATAGGGTTACCATACGTCCTCCTTTGGGAGTAGTTATCCTCATTTTTTCAGGTTCTTGAAAATGTCCTCCGATGACATCTAAATGTCCCGCTTTTTGTCAGTTCGTCCTCCTTTACAGTTTTTACATCTGGGATAGTGGACAGATCCGAGTGAAGATGGGAGGGATGTTCGAGCGGGTAATTCCTGGTGACGACCTTTTTTATTTTTCAGTCAACACACTAAATTTAAGTTAAAAAGTGTTTAATAGGAGTCGAACGAAAGTGAATGTTTTTTTCTGAGTGACCTCTCCAAATTTTACAGGAAAAATAGCGAAATCGACTGTTTTGGGTCTTGTTTTCTGATTTGTAAAAGTTTCCTCCTTTCCCGATTCCAAAATATGGTAACCCGGGTAGAGTTTCTCATGTTTGGCTGGAGCCGGTTCGGAGTCGGATCAGTACTTTTTCTGATATGGACGGAGCCGGATCAGTTCTTTTCAGTAAGAAGAGAACAGCAGTACTCTCTTTCACCTTCGAATCGATAGTTACAGAGAAAAGTTCATGGAAATAAAACATGTTGGCATAATTACTTCAGATAAGGCTTGGGCTTGGTCTTTAAGTTTTCAATTTCCTGTTTGCATTCTCTCAATCAATATTCGATACCATCCTGTGAGTGGATAATTATTATCGCTGTTTTTCAGATCAGATCACGCTCATTTCAAGAATCCGGCCTAGGAGTCGGACTGGAGTCGGACCGGAACTTTAAAAAACAGGATCGGAGTAGGACCAGAGAATTTGTCGTTCCGTCCAGCACTATATAGTGTGTATAGGGCTGTATGCCTATTTATTAGGGGTGCGGTGTGAGCGTAATGTTCACGTTCGCGTTGTGTGTGTGAACCTCGGATATTTAGAGGTTAACGTTCACTAACGAACCTTGGTAGGTTCTGCGCTGTTAACCTTTTTCATATATTACAACTTTTCACGTCAAACATATTTGGCTGTAATTATTTGCATTTCAACTTCGGGTCATTCTGCGCATGCAGAAAAAATCAACACTAAACGAGCATGCACATTGCCAATCATAAAATATCATACTTGCTTTGTTTCCTCGAAATATTCGGATTTAGGCTTGAACCGCAATCTCACCACATCAAGAACGAAATACACTACATGTATTCCGCGAATGAATTGATATTAAGAATGCACCCTTGTCTAGCCGAGCATCCGGCTTCTCGATCGGTAGGTCAGACCAAAGACTCGAATACTGGTATCCGCAGCTATCCCGCTAGGCGCGCAGCTTCCACGGATAGCATGAAATAGAAAAAACGGGGGTGCTGACCAGAGTTGGATCGATTACATTAATTCAGTTCAATTGCGATTACAATTACATTTACTTCATTGGATGTTTCAATCACATTACAAGTACAATTACTCAATGCTAAAAATATCAAAGTACAATTACAATTACTGACTTGTAAATAATTACTATTACAATTACTGTTAAACATGTAATTGATTCGGTCGATAGGTGCTCTTTGACAACCATAGCGTTATGATTAGCAACAATATATTCAAGCTATTCATGTTTCATTCATGATACGTAAAATACCCTATATTTAAAAAAAACTCGAACGTATTCGAACTATCATGAGTACTGAAAACTACCAACACACAAAACAAAATATTTTTAAAGCGACTATTAACAACCAAAGGTTTGAGCGACTAACAGCGAATAGGCTACAAGACGGACAATGAAATGTAATGAAACGAATTTACCGGAGCTTCGCGCCCCCCCCCTTCAGATGCTTTCACGCCTCCCAAGGGGGGCATGCCCCCCAGTTTGAGAACCCCTGGTTTAGCCTATATTGTTATTCACTAAGTTTTCTCATGCTACTGAAGTATGGGAACAGTTTAGCATGGCTGAATTATCTAGTTAACGAGGCGCGCATAGAACACCGATGTAATTAGTCTAATTGTTTTATGTTGTCATTGTCAGGTTTCAATAACAATGTAATTGAAATTGCAATTGGGCAAATTTTTTATCAAATTACCATTACAATTACAATTACACAAAATGGAAATCCTTCAATTACAATTACAATTACAGTTACATGAAAAAATGGTCCAACTCTGGTGCAGACTAAGTGACCTTACGGTCGTATAGCATCTCCGCCGTCGAAGCATCTCGATGGTGCAGGTGAAAATGAATATCATATCTCTCTCTATCTCTCTCTTAATGTTAAATATCTGTCAGTCGTACGGAATCCATCTTAATTTGATATGTTTAATGTATCATAAAAACCGAATCCGTGCGATTGGGATGTTGGCTACTTTGTAACTTGTTGATGGGGTAATATCGGTAACAAGTAGAAACCCGTTTTCCACTCCGCTCAATATCAATGTAGCAATAGTCAGTCTCTGAATACATTGTGCCGGATCTGGCCTAGTCCGTTAAGGCATAAGCTTACATACCCTTGCAAGTTCTCGTACAAATTGTTGGCAAAGCGGAGAGAGAACTTAATTTTACGGGAGTATTAGCATATATGCTTGCTCCATTTGATACATATGGTTACCAAGCCAGCATGTACTTCAGCATTGCGACATAATGTGACCGGAGTCGTCGCTAGGTATCGCATACATTTATATATCACTTCACAGAAATGTAGGGTTAGAATTCACAATATGACGTCACGTGACGTCACAGGTTCATGTTCACACAGATCCTTTCTGAAAGGTTCGCGTTCACACGAACTTGAACCTTTCAGCGGTTCGCATCATGTCTAGTATGTATGGATACTTCAACATGTAATACTACCAGCCACATGTGCAGTTTTCCTGGCAGTTGCCGTCAAATAGATTTCCATGCTTCAGACACTATGTTATAATCATAAAATGACCGGACACCAATCGTTACGGTAGCTGGTGCTTCGACAGATTTAATACTATGTTGGCCGGGTTCACATTCCTCATAACTCAATTCCTCCTAATATTTTAAAAAGCACAACCGCTATCTTCCGCTTAATTGGATTCATCTAGGCTATTAGTCGTTGGTTCTAAATTCATGTCTCCGAGACCCCAAATATTCGGTATACGACGCCATTAGGGCAGCGCCCCCTACATCGGTAAACCCTGATCTAGACGTTTAAAATTGCAGAAACATCAAATGCTTGTATCCGAATGCCTGATAATTCAGACGAATCAAAGTCTATCAATCCAACTATTCAGAATGAAAATAAATGTGCATGGACCTAGATAAAAGCAGGAGAGTTAACGAAGCTCAAGTCACCGCCTAAGATTTTAGACTAATTCATTGTTATGTCAACAGGGTCGTCAATACTATTTAATAAACGGATGTTTCTTTTGCTGTAGAACAGTGGTTCTCAACCGGGGGTCCGTGAAGCATTTTCAGGGGCTCCGCGAAGCCTCCAAATTTCCCAAAAGGGTTTATAAACTTAATTTGTATTTATTAAATTAGAGAAATCACGAGGCAATTTCGCTCCGCAACTGCGAAAATTTCAGGACCCACATAAACAGAATGGTCATATGAGAAGAAATCTTTTAGTGTGCAAACTCATCTTAATTGCCAAATTGCCAGTAGCCTAAACATATTTCGAAATGTTTTGTTTGGTTTTGAAAAAATTTGATTGCAACATCCATTTTCCTGTGATCGTACAAAGCCACTATTCCAGGAGAACTTCATGATGAGCTGCTAAACGTTAGGCTCGAAGTTATATGTTCATTAAAAACATGTTTCGTGATTTTGGTGCCATATATGTTGCGACTTGCGATCATATTCGAAGGTGTCGTCGGAAGCGTTAAGCGTTGTTATTACATTCGTCACCATCTCTGTGAAAATGTATTTTCGGCACTCCTTCAGATCAAATCGACGGCGTGGATTTTTGAGACTCGGCCGCGTATTTCAAGAAATGCAGCTACAGAATTTGCTTGAACATAATAAAAGTTTTCCCAATTTCCACATAAAGAGTATGATGTTAATTTCAAGAATAGTCATTTTATTGCTGCATGTTTATCACTACCCTGCAGTTAAAATTTGCACAAGACAGATGAGGGTTGTACGATGATTGAGCTAAATTTGTACAAAAGATTGGGGTGGTTCGTGTCGGTGCTAAAGGGGTCCGTGAAAACAAAAAGGTTGGGAACCACTGCTGTTGAACGATCATTCAAGTGTGATCTGGACATTGCACAGGGAGGAAACTATTGTAGGAGATCTACAGCAACAATCAGTGAATCCTGGGTGGCGTATGACTGTTGCCAAGTACTGCCACGATATGAGAATAACGAAGGCATACAAAGTGAGAGCGAGACACAACAGCTACATGAGCATATACGATAAACCAAAACTGTACTTCACGGACTTGCTGCAAATGAGATGGTTCAGCTATACATCAAATATTCTATTATGTCAGTGTATAATAAACTTTTGGCGCGATAAAATATAAGGGGTGCGAATTTATCTTGGAATCTTTCGAAGTTATGAACTCAATTGCTCAGTATGCAATACGCAATATGCCATGTGTATTTAGGCGACGAAGATTTGAAACCAAATCGTTATCAACGTTGCAATAGCCAGCACCTCAAACAATAGGCGATTTTATACAATTCGTAACTCGTACAGAAGCCAAGTATGGAAAGTTATGACGATACATGCCCTCCGCCAATCATCACCCGCGTGGTATTTTCGAAATATCGAGATGCTCGTCCAAGGAAATGGCTGTGGCTGTATGACGTGTTATTCCCATGGGCATTACTTATTGGCAATAAAAATAAAATAAAATTGAATTAATGCTCATATGAACTAACCTACTGAATCAATTACTCCGCGAATGTCGGTACGTTGACATGTTCGGACTTCGAAATTTGTCAGTCTTTTAGGCCAAGAATTTTTTGTTTTCAAGCCAAACTACTTCGTAAGGACTCACAGTTCCAAGCATAAATGAAGATATAGTGCGATTCTAACATCTTGTGGGAAGTTACCGAATTTGCATACGTTAGGTTTAATTTGGTCAAAATTAAGATTTTTAAGGTCAAAAACTGTCTTACGTTTTTTAGATAACAAAAATCGCACGCTGGTTGTGTATCACTTGAACCGGATGAATGTTCTGTTCTGATGACAACAGCAGGCCGTTAAATACGTTGCATGATGATGTAGTCCTGGACAGGGGTCAGCAACTGTTTCTGCGCGGCACACGAAATGAGCGTGTGGCGACTAAGGCGCAGAAGCCTGTCTAATCTCGACGGTAGAAGGTAAGGCCGGTGTAAATCAAACAACCTTTTAATCCAAATTAACGCTTAGTAGAACGTGAACAGCACAAATGGCAGCACGCAGTACGCAGAAATATAAGGTATAAAGTAGGCACAAAGAAGGATTTACAACGATGCTTTATCCCAAAAATCTTCCAACCGTCTGTTCAGCAAAGTAACCAACGAAACGTTATCCAGCATTGAATATATAGGGAACGAAAACGAGACTAATAATGATGAGACGACGCGACAATTAAATTGAAAATACACAGCGGATTCACGAAACAATGCAATGCCGCACGCGCGCGCTAACATCCACCCCCCCCCCCCCTTTGACTGGCCACAGTCAACCGAATAATCTTTCTCCAGTAAATGGAGTTTTTGTATAGGTCGCGTAAGATATCCATGAGCGGTTTTCAATTTGAATGTTCTCACGAGGCCGTCTTTGCCCTTGAAAGCATGCACGATTCTGCCGACCTTCCAATTCGAGCGCGCGTATCCGTCGTCTGCGATTAAACAAATGTCTCCGACGATTGGGACAGAATGTTCGAAAGCCCATTTCTTTCTTTTGATCAACGTCGGGAGATATTCCCTCGACCATCTCGCCCAGAAATGTCGCAACAGCGTTTGGAGATAGCGAAATCGCTTCGAGACGTTGACACTCGTTTTGGGCGGAAAATTCGGTATATGTCGCAGTGGCCGACCAATTGCCAAATGAGCTGGAGTGATTGCTTGCGGGTTTCTCGGATCGGAACCGAGATACGTCAACGGGCGCTGGTTCAGGGCGCTGGTTCATCGCACACTCGATATCTGTCAAAAGGGTGTAGAGCTCAGTGAAGTTCAACTTTGCCTTACCCAGAATCTTTCTGAGAGGTTCTTTAATGGATCTGTTCATCCTCTCGTAGAAGGCACCGCGGTGTGGAGCACGTTCGGTAATGTATTTCCACGTTATCCCGTTGTCGGTAAGGAATTTTTGCAGAGCTTCATTGTCTGACCGCTTTTTGAAGGACGCGCGTGTGGAAATCTGAATTAAACGTTCAGCCTTTTTGAAAGTCAGTTGGTTGTCGCATATAATTTCTCGACACCAGCCACGCCTGTTTATCATTCGTTGCAGAGCACCGATGAATTCCTCCGTGGACATATCGTTGGTCAATTCCAAATGAATCATTCTACTGTGGGGGCAAGTGAACAAACAAATATACGCTTTTTGCATTGCGTCGTCACCTACTTTAACATAAATTGGCCCCGTGAAATCCAACCCGACCTCAGAAAATGCTGGAGAAACGCAAATGCGTTCCTTTGGAAGAATGCCCATTTTCTGTTGGAGTGGTTTCGTGTTCCAATGTCGACAAACGATGCAATTTCGCAATACCCTTCTTACCTCGCTCCTGATATGAATAATAAGGAAACGCTCACGAAGAATAGCGATGGTTGTGTCCTGAGGAGAATGAGAGTTGCTTTCGTGGACATGTAGAATGAGTTTATCCACCAACGGCTCTTTGGCAGGAAGAATAATCGGAGAACTCGTGAACTCTGGCAAATCGCGTAAACTCAACCGATCACCGGCAACGATTAGCTTATTTTCGAGGTCTACTCTGGGATCCATGTCTTTAATTTTTGATTTATTCGACACATTCTTACCTTTGTCGAGATTTTCGAATTCGCTGCTAAATCTTGAGCGTTGAATCTGACGTAAAAGGAAGTATTCCGCCATCCTGAACTCATTTGGTCCAACGAATCGATTGGTGCACTCTGGGTCCATTTTCATGTAGTCACGATGACGCCAACGCAAGACTCTTGCTGTAATACGAACAATTTTGGAATAGTTACCGTAGCGGCCCACATAAAAGGGAACTGGCGGCTGTGTGATGTTCACCAACACGCGAGGAGTCGCGGTTTCTGTGTCGACTTGCGGATTCGGTTGGTCTAGGTGCGATTTCACAGGCCAGTCCGACTCTTCAGACCTCAGCCAGCCCGGTCCTTGCCAATAGGTTGAACAATTCTTCAATTCATTAAGCGCCATGCCGCGGCTATGGTAGTCTGCTGGATTTTCGATGCCTGGACAATGTCTCCAAGCGTGAGGGGATACGAGATCATGAATTTCCTGAACTCTGTTCCTCACAAACGTTTTCCAATGTGAACTTGGCTTGGCAATCCATGCCAGAGCTATCTCGGAGTCGAGCCACAAATAGACTTTATCAATAAAAATTTCAGAACTCAGCGCATCCAAAACGTATCTAGTTAATTTAGCCAGACAGTGGGCTGCCATTAGCTCGAGTCGCGCAACAGATATCGATTTCAATGGGGCCACTCTCGTTTTAGCAATCAAATACTGGGTCTGAATATTGCCTACGTCATCTTCAGCTCTAATGTAGACTACAGCCCCATAAGCACTTTCGGAGGCATCAGCAAAACCATGGAGCTGCATGGAATTTGGAAAACGTATTTGACAAAAAAGGTACCGTGGAATTTTGATGGACTCTAGAAGCGACAGCTCGTCGGTCCATTGTCGATACTTCTTGGCGAGTGTGTCGTCAACCGGATCGTTCCAATCGAGTTTTCGTTTCCACAATTCTTGCATCAAAATCTTTGCTGTGATAACGAATGCTGAAAAAAATCCAAACACGTCGTAGATTTGACTGAGCTTACTCAAAATAGATCGTTTTGTGACGATTTTATCCTGCTCAAGCAGTTTGGGTTTTACATTACAATACATGACATCCTGCGTCGTGTGCCATTTCAAACCGAGAGACGAGGCCTCACCATTGTTGGCATCATCAAGATCGAGAACGCAATTCGGTAACCGAGCTTCCTCGGGATTGCAATCCATGACCTCTCGATTATTGGACGCAAATTTGACCAAGGACCATCCACCGTCCTTGAAAAACTCAACCAACTTCTTTTGCTTGCCGACAACCTCTTCAACGCTATTTCCACCTACATGAATGTCATCGACGTACATATTGCGAACGATTTCATCGCCCAAGTCGCGACCAAATTTATCAATAATCGGCGCAGTATTAGAATGATGGTGGATTGTTTGAATAGCGAGGAAAGGGCTTGACGAGACTCCGAGCATTACTCTCTCCATAACGTAGACGTCTGGCGCTCTACGCGATTCGCAATTTCGCCAAACATATAATTGGAAACGCTGATGATCCGGATTAATAGCAGTTTGGCAAAACATTTTCCGATGTCACCGCTCAAAGCAATTTTATGAGTGCGAAATCGTAGTAGCACAGCTCCTATGTCGGGTAACAAATTTGGGCCCTTCAAAACGCAATCATTTAGCGAATACCCACAGCCATTTTTAGCGCTTGCGTCGAAAACAATTCGCAATCGTGGAACAACTCGCTTCACGAAAAACCGGATGATGCGGGACATAGTAATGAGGAATCGTACTAATTTTATCCAATTCCGCTTGCGACAATTTTCGAGCAAAACCATTGTCCACGTAGTCCATGATCGCCTGATCGTATTTAGTCAATTTATCAGGGTTTTTCCTTAGAACCTTTTCTGTTGTTAGCAAACGAGAATATGCCTGCGCGAAATTGGGCTGCAACTCTATTGCGTCGCGTTAAAATGGTAACGACACGCAATACTTATCCCCATCGAACGACACTGAGTCATTGAATTGTGCAATCGCGTCAACCTCGTCGGAAGTATGAACCAAATCCTTATCTGTAAGCCCAATGCAGTCTTGCTTCCAAATTCGTTCGAGTTTGTTGTCCAACAGTTGCCAAGGATCCAATTCAGAGCGCTGTACTTTTGACGAGCTTCTGGTAAGCAAACAATTAGAAGAACGATTAACTAAGGAATTACGACTACATGGTCCAGCCAATACCCAACCGAAAATAGTTTCAATTGCAAATGGTCCAGATTCGGGGATTTCAGGACTAACAACCGATCCTTGCATCAGTGAGAAATAATAACGTCCTCCTAATAGTATATCTACCGTACCGTCGTCCCTTGGGAGAGGGTCAGCCAGCGGCAATCCATCAAGGTGTTTCACCTGATCGCAACGTAAAGTGATGTTATCTAAGGGCGTGCAAATAACACCGTCTTGTACGAACGCTTGAACTTCAATACAGCCTCTCGGTTCTGAATGTAATGGTTCCAGATTGAATGTGACTAGATCCATTGAACTAGAGGTTGAACTACCGCCAAATCCACTAATATTCATTCGTTGCTTTCGAATAGCCGGTAGCTGCAAGTAATCAGCGACGTTCCGGGTGACGAAAGACTTCTCAGACAACGAATCAAAAGCTATGCGAACACGCCTAGTCTTACCCTGGTTTGAGATTTGCGCGAGTGCGGTGGGAAGCAAGGTATCAATTTCGGAGTCCGACGCTGCTGATCGCCTGGCAGTGGATACCATTGTTTTCGCATTCGACGATTCCGTGACGTGCAGTAGTCGGTGATGAGCCTTCCCACATCCTTCGACCTCGCACCGGGCTTTGCACTGATAGAACTGCTTAGGATGTCCAGACTCACCCTGCGATGCGAGACACCTGAAACACACCTTTCCGGGATTCGTTAATAAACGAGACATTCGTTGAGCAGGGGTTAATTTCAGAAATTCTCTACACTGTAAAAATTATTCTTGTAAAATTGCTTGTAACGAGCTTGTAAAGGCTCGATGCAAGCTCGAGGCAGCTTGTAACTGCAAAATGCAAGCACATAACAAGCTGTCATAGGACGGTGCTTGTATATTGTGCTTGTAAATTGTTTTTATTTTGTGCAAGAAGAATTAACAAACGCAGCAGTCCGAACTCACTCAAGACTCGTGACAGACACGATGCCATGCCAGACACGATAACACACCCCGGACATACCCAGACACGATGTCCGAGTGTCAACACAGTCCGCATACATCCCCCGACATGCCCCAGACATGTCCCAGATATGATGTGCGTTCGACAACGCAGTTCGAACCCACTCCAGACATGCCTCGGACATGATGTCCGAGTGTCAACGCAGTTCGAACGCACCCCAGACATGTCCCAGACATCCTGTTAGAGTGTCAACACAGTTCGAACTCACACCTCTGACATGATGTTTGATTGGCAACGAAGTCCGAACCTTTCTCCAGACATGCTTCAGACATGATGTCCGAGCGTCAATACAGGCCCAACACACCCCAGACATGCCCTAGACATGTCCCAGACATGATGTTCAAGTGTCATAACGCAGCACGGACACATCCCCAACATGATGTTCGATAGCCAACACGGTCTGAACCTATTGATGCATCAGCTATGATGTCTGAGTGTCAACGAAGTTCGAACACCCCCCCCGCCCCCACCCGACATGCGCTGACATGTCCCGGACATGATGTTCGAGTGTCAACCACGGTCCGAATACACCCTGACATGATGCGTGATTGACAACGTGTTATCTCCATACATGCCTCAGACATAATGTCCGAGTGTCAATACAGGCCGAACACACCCCAGACATGCCCTAAATATGTCCCAAGGATGATGCTCAAGTGTCATCACGCAGTCCGAACACATCCCTAACATGAAGTTCGATAGACAACGCAGTCCGAACTTACTCCAGTCATGCCTCGGACATGATGTCCGAGTGTTAACACAGTTCGAACACACCCCTGACAAGCCCCTAGATATGATGTGTGAGTTGAAACGCTGTTCAAACACACCCAGGCCAGTGTTGCCAATTTAGCGATTTTCGCGCTAGATCTAGCGATTTTTCATCCGGTTTAGCGCCAAAAAATATGGATCTAGCGCCTAGCGATAAATCTAGCGATTTTTGAAGAAGTATTTAGCGATTATTTAGCGCTTTTTTACCGAAAATAACCACTAAAGATCAGTTCTGGCTGACAACTGCATTGGCTATACCGGTCACCAGAGTGCGGACTCCGATGATGTATAATTATAGATTACTACCTGCCGATAGATAGTAGTAGATACGCAACTCCTGGCGGTTACGCATTGGCAAACAGTGTCTCTTCTTGCTGAGTAATCTAAAAGTAGCATAGTTGGCAGTGCTAAAACTGGCGACTTGAACGCTTTAATTTAATATAATTGGCCAATGGCCATAATCGAAAGATAGTGTCGCAGTGATTTCGAAAATACAAAATAAAATCTTGTCCTGACAATGGAACCATGCACCCCGAAACAGCCCTCAAAGTCTGAAAACTGGCATTATTGCTCCAACAATGGCACCGTCGCAACACAATGAACATAACAATGACCAATTTCGTCTAGCGATTGTTCTTATCAATGCCGATTTCCAGACTTTGGGGACTGTTTTGAGGTCGCTCCAATGTCTGGTCATTCGTTGGCCAGATTAATTACATTTCATACACCGGGTTGGTCCTCGGATTATTTTCTTAAGGTTTCTACTTATAGTGGAAAACAAACCGTTTCAACGTCGTGTTGTGACGGGTCAAGTCGCATGTCGTGTCCACGTGTGTCAAGTCGCATGTCGTGTTCAAGTAGGCCAACTCCAACACAGTTTAGAGAAGAAGTCAAGCGCATAACCACGGTACATCGCATCACGTATTCACGGACGCATCGAGTAAGGCACGCTGATATAGTGAGCGGTTATGCCTGCAAACCTGGTCAGTGTTCACGGTATAGCGATCGTTGCGCAAAGCGATCTGCTTTATCGAAACTCACTGCCGTTTTGTCCCGCTTAGATATGACTATTACGTATTATGAACTATAAATATGATAAGTGACTTTGGCCCCAGACGAGTAAAATATAGCTGAGAAGAATATATCGATATAATGGTTCAATTTAACACCTTTAGCACCTTTTGCAGATTTAGCACTATTTTTTAGCGCTTTTTTCTCAATATTTAGCGCTATCTAGCGATTTTTGACACCAGTTTTAGCGATTTTCTTCCATCCGGAGTTGGCAACACTGACCCAGGCATCATATCTGGCGATAGGAAAATGCACAAGACACACAATACGGTGCGATTACAATGTTGTTATTTTTCATTATCATCTTTATGTTCATTATATTTCAATATGAACTCCCGCATTCTGTTTGTACAAATATATCACTGAGCGTTTCGGTTGAGCGATTTAGCAAAAAGGCGCGAGAACTAGACGAGGAAGGATTTGGATTTCGATTTGAAAGAATCGCAATTAATGATTTTTATCTGATTCAAGAACAATGAATATCGATTTTAGCTTAACTTTAAGATGAATATATGTAGAAATGGACTTGAAGTGACTCATAACTTTACATTCCAATGTGTTATTTGGATCAAATGCCTACTTTTTTCTGATTTGGACTTGGATTAGAATCTCGAATTCGGAACAGGATTTGGATTTTACAATATTATAGCTGATCATCTCGGCGCGAATGGCGATCCGACCAGTTTTGCGGTGGTGCACGTTTCTTTTGTGTTGGTAAATAATTGATCAATCTTTGTGATTTGATGTATTTCAGGTTATTGAAATAGTCTTGGTTTCTATGGCTAACGTTCAAGCACAGTTGAAGTTGAAGGTGGCCTATGGTGACCGTTCAAAAGTGTTTAGAGTAAACTCTGTATCAAAATCAGAAGTGAAACTGCTGTATTACACAAATTCCCTGACAATGCCAACATTGAGAACTATGACAAAGATTTTGGCTGGGCCGAATTTGATTGTGAAGTTGAACTACGCAGTGGCGATATGTTGGAATTTAGTGAACAGAAAAATTCAGGTAATTTAGTGTTGTGGTTATACGCGCTATATAAGATTACTGATATTTTTGTCTTGCAGAGACTTCGAAAGTGACAGATTTGCTTGGTGCTGGTGTTCGTAATTGAAATTGCACCAGTAATGTGGATGTATCATTAACTGAAGCGCAGACGAATGGTAAGGATTTTTTGCCACCGACTGTATGACGGTGTATAGCAGTGTTTCCAAATATATTCCTACATAATCTGTACGTGACATTCACAAATTCAAATTATAAACAACGCCATAGCTGTCAGTGTGATTAGCAGTGAACTCGGTGCTTGGTGAATTCGGCCCCGCGAACTCAGCACTTGTTGAGCTCGGCCCTCGGTGAATTCGGCCCTCGGGAAATTTTGTAATAAATTGTATTAACAACTATATTAATATGAATGATTAAACTACTAACATTATCATCGAGTGATTTGTCAATGTTGTACGTCAGGGCATGCGTAGATCACGCAGTCACTGCGTGATTAGATCACAGAAACAGATTGCGTAAAGTTTGTGGGGCCGAATTCACCATGTGCCGAGTTCACTGGCAACCGTCAGTGTTCATATTCTTGATTATAGTATAAGTATAGCTTTCTAGTTCCGGCGTTAAA
The DNA here is from genome assembly GCF_051294905.1 of Botryllus schlosseri. Classification (NCBI taxonomy): domain Eukaryota; kingdom Metazoa; phylum Chordata; class Ascidiacea; order Stolidobranchia; family Styelidae; genus Botryllus; species Botryllus schlosseri. Next base: position 14,829,575 of record NC_137245.1, on the reverse strand, counting down.
ATGTAGGCGTGTTGCGCAACGTTATCTTATCGCCGAATACTTTGAGAAGGGAGAAGTCAATCAATATTTAGATTTTTCGGAATCAGTGCGACAGTTACTTTCGATTATTATATACCATTTTAAATTTATCTCCTCCGCCCAGTAGCCTTGTTTGTAGCTAGCGCTTCCTTTGTGATCCAGAATTTTGTCTCATAAGTGACATTGTAATTGCAGGAGATACGTGCAGTGGTCTGCGAAATTCAGAACGACGCGTTGATGCTTCATCAATCATGATTGATCTGGAGCCCTCTACATAACTGATTTACGAGCAGCCCACGATGCAAGTAGCCAGGAGCTTCTGGTCTTCTTGCTAACGAAGTATGAAATTACTTTTTTTGTGGCACATCGGTCGGGAACCACTGATTCATATCATCAATATAAAATTTCAGGTCGGAGAATCTTCGAACAATGACGAAAGCGGGGCTGAACATAAATCATTCATATTATCGGAATCAAGTTCATCTAGCCCAGCCAAAGAAACGCTGATGAAAGCAATGAAAGCCCCTTTCAAAAGGCGTCGGTTTGACAGAAGCCTGCAACATGCAAATCGGGCAAGAAGCGATATCATAGGTTAGTTTTCTGCTTGACGATAACTGATAAGGTTTCAGCTATTGGAGGGAATGAAGCTGATTAACAATGGTCTAGATCAGGGGTTCTCAGCCCTTTCTTGGCCGTGGCCCATTTTCCAGTTTGAAAATGTGCTGTGGCCCACCTGTTATTTAGAGTCATAATCCTGATCAATGCGTGGTAATCGACAGCGCCGATATGCCTATTCCTCTAAAATATGCGCATTCTTCTATCTCTGATGATATAGACTTCCCGGGACATGAAATCGCGCCAGGCCCAACAAAAATTTTCAAGTTCCAACAAACGACCAACGAAATAATCTTGCTCCCCAAAATAGGGGTTTGGGTGTGGTAGTTACGGCCCTGGTAAATCATAGGCTAAAACTCATCCGTATATTATCTGCGTCCGCTGCTCCATTTGCGTCTCGAAACACAATGATCAGATCCCAGCATCCGCTGTGTGATTGGGACTTTTGTTCCACTATTGTGGGGAATAATATCATTCTGGCCAAGCATCGAACAATTCATTGGCGAACGGGGTACTACAGAGAAGTGGAGAAAGATTATCAATATACAAGCTGTACAATGTAAATTGTATGTCTTGTACCAAAACAACTGAAGTTGCGATGTCAGAATATTCAATCCAATGATACCATCAATTCATAAGAATTTGTGTACTTTCAGATTCTGCAGATAATTGGAAGGTCGGTATACCTGCAACGAATCCTATGGCAAATTCTTGGTTATAAACCAGGTTCGTACCAAGTACATATCGACACAGCAATACTATAAAGTTTACTTTACTGCGCTGATAATAGGCTTACAGCTAGATATGTCAGTATAAGTCAGTGGCGGCCAACCCGCGGCCCGCGAGAAGGTTTTGTGTTGCCTGCGAGGTAATTCTCGAAATTAGTTGCAACATCAGGTAAAATTGCAAGGCCAACCAAAATTTCATTAGTCTGACTTGAAATTTGATAATGACTCAAATGATCAGTTCTGACGCATTGGCATAGTTAGGGTACAGCCACATTTATCGCAGATCTTATTATATGGCCTTGAAGTAGAATATTTCACAGCAGATTTATTTGACTTGAAGTTTTTCTTGGCACTTTGTATGATTTATTGTCACTCAATTTCTTGCATTTAGTATTAGAGCCCTCCTGAAAATTATAAATATGCGTAATTTGCAGAATCGTGTCGTTCAACATGCGACTTCGCTTGTGTGCTCGCAGCTAGATCGTCGGCGATGAAACTTCGCACAAAATGATAGAGGCATGTTCACCGAAACCTTCGATATTGCTATGTCTAAACGCTGAATTATCCTGTCCTATACAAAGGCAACCCCAATATATGCAAGTAACATATTTATTGATCGAATTCATTTGTTATCTTTGAAAAAGTTTCACGCCTAGCGCAGCCAGGACATGAATGCACAGTTGCACTTTGCACACATAGTTTTCATGACATAATTGTATCAAAATTAAAGCGTACTAATGTAAGTATTGTTTTCAACGTTACCTAATTCGGTACGCTCCTATCGGACGACTAAAAAAAGGTCATCAACATTCAAGTGGCCCGCGTAATCGTTCCTAAATCTCGTGTGTCCCTTTGACCGAAAAGGTTCGCCACCTCTGGTATAATTGCTGTCATAGTTATCATTTTGACCTAATACATCAGCCATTATTTCTCTGGTAGTATTATAGGCTATATAATTTCATACTCTCCTTGCCTTTCAGTATACAGTTGTGTGGTCTTTTTTCAGGATAATTCAGATCTTGACACTCAAGAGACCAAGTGGACGGTGCACTTCGCCGGCTAGTGATAAATGACGTGGTGGATTTCTCATATGCTTTAGCTTTGTGTCACTGCATTGGGTATTCAATATCCAGTTCGCGAGCGGTATGAATAATACTCTACATTTCTTGTCCATCCGCATTGCAAGAATGAAAGGGCTGCGTATGCCGTCTGCAGTCGCTTCAATGGGTGATAAAAATTGATGTGCAGTTTTGAAATTCAATTGATCATTGATATACAAATTGGTAAGTTATGAAGTAGTTTTGCTTTTTGGGGTGCTAAAGTAGATTTTGCCTTGAGTGATTATGTTTTCGGCATACTTCATTACTTGACAATTTTGATGCTGCAAAGTATGAATAGTTATGGAATAGGTTTGTACTGGACCAAATAATTTACTTTCAAAACTACATGAGTTCTTGTCAAACAATTCATCTTCAGTATGGTGTCTTCAAGCTGCACTATTGTTGAATAAATTCAGTTGTGACGCTCATGAGCTTGCCTTTACACATTTTTAATATTATTGCTTCTTGCCTGAATATTCGAGTTAGCGTGCTGGTTCTGCTGCAGGCCAAGTCATGGGAATTTTGTTTTTACACAATTGCTTTTTCTAGTGCTGCTGTTTATTGTCCATCTGTGCTTGAGCCTGTATATTGCCTGCTGATCTGCTGCAGTTAATTGGCTGTAAATAAATGAGCTTTTTGCTATACATTTGCGAACAATCATGGCCACCGACTGCATTGGGTCTTTCTGGTTATAGGTACTGTTAGTACAGGTGCAAGATTTAGGTATAATGTGAGAGAGAAAAAGAGAGAGTTACAAGCTATGGGCTTGTATTGAGTTAGCTTGTAAGCTTGTAATGAGTTACTAGATAAAGCCTGTAAGCTAGTAATCGAGTCTAGCATGTTTTTTCTTGTTTATTAACAAGAATAATTTTTACAGTGTACAATCCAGTAACGGATGAGACTTGCTGCAATATGCGCAGAGAGACGACATCGATTGAGTCACCAAAGACTGAGCGGAACAATACTTATCGGTTTTGGAGGTCTGCTGCTTCGTCTTCGGTTGCTTCTCCGATTGCTTGGAGCTAGACCTCTTCAGAGTGTCCATAGTCGCCAATTCTGTTGCAATGAACTCAAACATTAGATCGGACGAAGCTATTTCGTTGGACTCTATCAATGGGCTGATTTTACGCATCCAACGCTCGAGTAATTTCTGAGGTAGCTGCGATTCCAATATCTGAGTGAACATTTGATCCCAGGTGATATTATTTTGAGTCAGTATTGACCTCTTTCCATTAGCCCGGTCTAGCATACCTCGCACTTTGTCGAGTTCGAAATCTACCCGGTTCCCTTCAAGCAGATCTTTAATGTGACTGCGAACAATTGCTTGCGTCCTGCCGAATCGTTGCAGTACCGCAGCAATCGCCGGCTCATAATTAGTCGCATTAGACGGAAAGCCGTTCAGAACACCAGACGCCGATCCCTTCATAGCAGCCTTCAAATAAGTCATTTTGTAAAATTTACTGACCGATTGGTTGTTATGAACAAGTGGTTCAAACGCCTCCCAGAAAGACGGGAAAGAAAGTATGTCGCCATAAAATGAAGGCGGATTCACACCGATTGGTAGACTTCCAGCTGTCCTGTCAGCTTCGTCAATCGCTTGCAATTTCGATAGCTTTGACCTAGCTTGAGGAATGTTGGTTAAATAGACTTGAGTAGCATCTTTCAAACCGTTAATAATATCGGTCTTCAAGTCGCCATCTTCCAATAGATCAATTTTACCATCTACGTAGGATTTCAAATCCGTCATGGACATCTCGACCGATTTCACGTACACTTCAATTTCTTCGACCGAGTTGGAAGTCCCCAGCAAACACTCGATGTCCAGTTGACTTCCGGTGGAATTGCCGGCAGGACGTCCGGTAACTTACGGCCGTCACCTCCCTGGAGTGAGTTTGTCGACTAGGGACGTCCTGTCTGCCCTCTGAGTACATCCGCAATGACGTGTTGTGGACATGAAGCGACTCCTCATGGACGCGGCTGACCTATCCTGGACGTCACATGGTTCCCTATGGACGCGCCTGACGTACTGTGGACTTGACGCCACTCCCTGTGGACGTAACGTCACTCCCTGTGGACGTAACGCCACTCCCTATGGACGCCAGTCCACGTACTGCGGACGTGTTATTCGCCCCTGTTCAAGTCCTCAGGACTCCCTGTGGAATACTTGATGATCTCTATGATTACCTCCTCCACTTCGATACCTGCTCCCACTACATGGAATCCCAACTACATGGAATCCAACATCATATAAGCTCACAAACTGTTTATATTGGGTTACTGGAAAACGACAATTGCAAATTTCATTTGAAACATTAATTAAAGAACTCTTATTATTTAATTTAACAAAGTTAAGGATTAAGTGAAAATTCGATCACAAAATTATAAATATATGAAATAAATGTGTCACATGAATTTTGGAAATATCAGCTAGTTTTAACTAACTAGTCATGACAAACATTCCAATTGAGGTGCATACGAGAAATTTGAAAGAAACGTGTCAAAGAAATTTGACAAAGGACAACCGTTAAGACAATTAAAAACAGACATAAGCAATCATAAGTAGGAACTACCATTGCAAGACGTAAAACGATGCATCGGCTGTACCGCATCATGTTAAGAGCGCGAGCGCGTATTCGTCTTTGGCAATAAACTTTGGTTGCAACAACATGTTTCTTCTCAGTCCTTGTTTTGCCTGTAGCACATAAAAACAATGTCAGCAAATTGTATGTAGATACACTCTTCATAGCACATGAAATATGTATCAGAGCTTCACTATATATTTCCACTTGCATTAATTGTAATATGTCTTGTAAATCGCTACTTCTATTTGTACTTGAGTGAAAATTTATGACGATGCTATTTGAGTGTGGAGAGCTTCTGAACTAGCGATACAGAGTATGCGTCAGCCAATCAAATCAATTTGTGGTAACACCCAGGGCTGTAATTGCAATGAGTCGAGTTGCGATTTCTGGTGACTCGAGTCTTTTTCTCAAAATTCGGAAATGACTCGACTCGAGTCAATCTATGTAATGACTCGGACAAGTCATATGAATCGAGACTCGGACGGCCAAGACCACACTATTGGTATTTCGTCTAAGGGTAGCGGTACTTGAAAATGCGACCAGAAACTGTTAAAGGTGAGAAAAATCAGTAGCCTATATTATAAATGCGAACCGTTGATATCACCGAACAGAGTTATAAAAAGTGGATTAAACAAGAATTTAACTGGAAACTGTCAACAGTCAACGAAATGGTTGAACTTGAGTCATACCACCATGACTCGAACTCGACCCTATACTCGCTGATTTGGACTTGACTCGGTGGTGAATTGAAAATGACTCGACTTGACTCGAGTCAAAACTATATAAGTGAGATTGACTTGTGACTTGGCTACAGCCCTGGAAACATCTAAAGTACATACTTGAGTACTTTTCAGAAATTATACTTTCACATAAATTAGTTTGGACAAGACTTGTAAATCACTGCTTGTAGCAGAGTGGAAATACACAGTGGCCTTACTACTACTTCTACTCCATTGATGACACAACAATTACTTCTACTTGAGTGCTGAAAACAACTACGTTTTTGACCATCTCTGTTCAGAAGCATGCACCTACGACTCAGGGTTGTAACCAAGTCACAAGTCAATCTCAATTTTATAGTTTTGACTCGAGGCAATTCGAGTCATTTTCAATTCACCACCGAGTCAAGTCCGAGTCCAAGTCACTGTGTTGACCGCTCAGTTTCCAGTTAAAGCCTTGTTAACCCTCTTTATATAACTGTGTTTGGTGATATGGAATGGTTCTCATTCAAAATATAGCATACTAATTTTCCTCACTTTTAGCAGTTTCTGGTCGCGTTTTCGAATACAAGTAGCAATAGACGAATTCCCAATAGTGTGGTCACTTTACTATACTTCGAAATTGCAATGAAATGTTGGTCTCTCGAGTCATATGACTTGGTTCGAGTCATGCGCAATGACTCGAGTCCAAGTCGAGTCAATATACAGATGACTCGAGTTGAGTCAAGTCATTTCCGAATTTTGCGAAAATGACTCAAGTCAAGTCCTCAGTCATGACTCGAGTCATTACAACCCTGCTACGACTACATGTAATAAGCCTCGACATTTCGACCTGTATCCACTTTTTGAAACTACTCACCCCAGTAGCCTACTTTTCCGAACTTCACTTTCTACTTATACTTGAAAGGTAGTTTGATGTCTTGTAAATAGTTATTGATACTCAAGTACTGACCAGTGACCACTCCGACCATCTTTGTTTGGAAGTGACCACCTACAATAACTAGGACTGGCCACAATGATTCTAGTACTTGAATCTGAATTGAGTATTAATTCCAATGATTCGAGTCGAGTAAGTGAAAGTAAGTTTCGAGTACGAATATAGAATCGAAATTCTAATTCTCAGTTACGTATTATATATTTTCAGTATTCGAAACTATATAATACTTTACCGAGAAACCGAATTTCGATTCTATATCACTGTGAGGCCTTGAAACGGTGATTGGTCGAATCGCAGAATACGAAACATGTAGGACATAGCTACGCACGTTCGTGTAAATGACACATGTGTTGTCACAAAGTGCAATGAGCTAGGTATGATCCAAAATTGACCAAACAATCTTCGATGGGATGTAGAACTGGAAATTTTGTCTTTGAAGTTGCATACAACTTGTCATCATTCGTACTGTTGTGATGTCATAATGAGATAATTGAATCGAAGCTAAATATTCGATTCAGCATCGAATCACCCGGGTACTCGATTTTGCCCAGCCCTAATAACAACGCGCTAAAAGTATGTAATACCTCCAATAAATATAGTTTTTGAAACTTGTGTACTTGATACTTGTGTAGGCCTACTTTTCAGAACTTTCCTGTTTCTTTTTGAAGTGATTTTTACAGGCCTTGTGAATCGCTAATTATACTGGAGTAGATGTTAACAGCGTTGCTACTACTTCTACTCAAGTGCAAACAATGATTACTTTGATCACCCCACCAACTATTGAGTATGCAACGGTCTGTGGACATACGGGCATGCGACGCATGACCATGCGAGGTAAATTACGGGTTAGGGTTGAATTTAAGCTTGGGTTAGGGTAGGGCTTGGGGTCGGGATATATAACGGTTAATTTCAGTGTTATGTTTCGGGTTAGGGTTAGTTTTGGGGTTATGAAGTCACATACTGAAGTGACGCATGCTAAAGTGTTCCATGCTTAACTGTTGTTTTCCATTGTGTCGCATGCTCATATGTCGGGCAATCGTATGCAGAGGTGGTCAGTAACGAAGTACTTTTACTTTTTGAAGTACTTGAAGTAGATTTTGCCTACTCACACTACTTTTTAAGTAGTTGTGATTTTAGACTACTTCTACTTGACAGTTTGCAGTTTTGTAGGCAAAAATGAACGTAGAATACCAACTTACTTACTTGTGAACCACCATTCCTACTCCTACTAGAGTAGAAATTCCGGTGCTACTTCTACTTCTACTTGAGTAGCGACGGTGACTACTTTGACCACCTCTGATCGTATGCAACACATCGACCAAATCTACTTTTTAAATGTAATTACTAGAGCATATTTCAGAACTTCATTCTCGACTTCCATTTCAAATAGATTTGACACACCTTATAACTTGTTACATCTACGTGTGTATAAATTCATGACATTACTTCAACTTCAGTACAAAGGATGATTACTTTGACCACCTCTGGTTTCCATATAGTGTGTTCAACGTTTTTACCTTCGATTACTTTCTGAGTTTTTCCCGAGCATGGCGCAGCACTAATTTTGTAGAGTAAAAGCAAAGCTTGTTCTAGGTGGCAGTAGTTCTTCCAAACGATGTCGGCCCCAGTCTAGAAGGCATTCTTTGTACAGCCTGCTTGACGTTGTTGAAATCAATTGAAGACATTGTCGATCTAGAAAATTTGAATGATTAGAATAGGTTTAGTGAAGGCATTTGTCAAGAACTCAAGCCAGGTATCCATAACATCCTGTTCAAAAAACAAAATCAAATTGGTGTACAAGCTTGGCGATTCGCACATTATACTCGCTAATCCAGAGGTCTCAAACACGCGGCCCGCAGAGCATTTTGTGCGGCCCGCGACGACGTTTTGGAATTTCAAGTATTCAACAATATATGCACGAGCCATATATCTGTTTAAATATAAGAACTTGAAGTTCACGCTAAAACTAATACAAAAATCACTGAAATCTCAACATACTTCACCATAGCATCACTTTTAAAAGCTACCATGCGGTTGAAGATCAGCTATTACGTCACATTTGTAGTTTATGATGATAAAACACGACCCGTTGATGATTCGTGACTCAAAATTGTGATTCGGTTTGGTGCGACCTTCTCATAAAATTACTCAATTTCGGATTGACTGGATGATTAAATAGAAATGACTCGAGTTGAGTCGGGTCAAACGTTAAAATCAGAGAAGGAATTGCGACTCGGAACGGTGACTTGGTAATCATACGGAAGCAACAATTAATGAAACTGCCATGGAGAATACAGAATAGTAATATATCAAAAGGTCGTAGCTTGCGTTGCATTGAGTAGGCCTGTATAGCTATCTAATCAGATCAGTATGGCAACTATTGGTATTCTGTGACCTCCGTGACGTATAGTTGGTTACATGCTGGGTGTTGTTTGTTCTCTTTATCCATGTTATTATCGGTGGCGAGTAAGGTATAGTAGTATCTTCTACAGCTGTAACACCAATGAATTCTTCACCGATTGGACATTTCTATTCCAGGGGTTCTTAACCAGGGTCTGTAGACCCCATCGCGGTACGAAGCGCCATATCAGGGTGTACGAGTTGCATTGTGGAATTAGGCCTATATGCTGTGGAATATTTTTGGCCAATTTAATTAACTGGAAAATAGTCTAATATAGATACCACCAGAAATTGTGTTGAAAATGGACGAGCGATAGCGGTACGAGCACAAGCGGTACGATCGATAAAAAGGTTAAGAAGCAATGATATTACTATGGCTCAATAATGATTTTATTCAAGTTGTTATTGATATGTCCCAATAAATCGAAGGCAAAATCAAACGCTAATTTAATTTGACTTGGGCAATGACAGTAACAATAGCCGCTAGATCTACTCATCACGACTATATCAAAACCAGGATTAGGCTACACCGCTCAAATGCTCTGATATCAGATCAATCTTCAGTAGATTTTAAAATATTTTACATAGAATTGTGGCACGTCAAAGGTTCACTAGCTGCAATATTATAACCCGACAGTTTTACGATACATCCTCTCGCATGATGTCTATCACTCATTAATTGGAAAAAATTATGCCCGGCACAAAAACAATTTTATTAAATTATTTCAAAATGTGATTTTTTCCGTGTCAAGCGTGAATAGTATAGAATAGCAAATTACATTTTCACGATGTTTGTGGATTGCCTGTCTGCAAGGTCCCGTCAAATAAGGCCTACTTAGAAATTATACATTGAATATCCCTATTATTGATGCTGCGGCCCGCGGCGTCATCAGAACTAGGAAATTGGCCCGCGAGCACATTTGAGTTTGAGACCTCTGCACTAATCAGTAGGGCTGGGCACATGAGAAATTGAGTACTCGAATCTAAATCGAGTATTAATTCGATTACCAGTGAACTCGGGCCATGGTTAATTCGGCCCATTGAACTCAGCCTACGGTAAACTCGGCCTTCGGTGAACTCGGCCTAAACCTAAGCCCCTCCAACCCTAATCTTGGGATACACCGAATTCACCATGTGCGATCTGATCCTTGACGTTCTGCACTCTTCGTCAGCATTATACAGCTCCGTACGCCTAATAGAACATTTTATACATCCGACATACGATACCTAAAGCTATTCACTTTAGTGGAAATGACATATCTGTGAAGTCATGATTAACCCAATGCATAGTCACAAAGTGCAATGAAATAGGTATCGGTCGAAAATACACCAAATTATCTGTAATTTAGTCTGATGTAAAACTTGCATGGCATCATTGTATGTTCTTAGTGAAAACATAAAAGATACATTTTCAACCTTCCATAATACTCATACTGTTATGAGTATAACATGATGAGTGGTTATCGAATACTTGACACTTAACACCAAATTCAGAATCAATCACTCTTCACTCAGGTGCTCGATTTTGCCAAGCCCTACTAATCAGAACAGAAGTGATGCGGCCAACCTGAGATATCTATAGAAATCATGCATACCAGATCAGCGTCACTGTGAATTATGGCACACTTGGATTCAACGAACATCAATATAATATCAAAATATCATGCAGCAATTTTGAGCACCACTGGCAAAATCCTGATCGGGAACCACCGACACAGAGTCTATTTGCGCATCATTTATGACACTTTTTTCAGGCTAACAAATCGCTGATCAATGAACATGAACAATCATAAATCATCACTCCAACTTACATGATTCAACTTCTTAATCCATGGACAATGCACGACTGCGATGCGTTGCTCCAAAGTTGAAAAGTACTATATAACATTGCCTGTTCCATATTTAGACTCCTGCTAAAAATGAAGCAATGTTGTATACGCAGACCCAGGTATGCCCCAGCCTCATCCGCATGAAGAATCCATTGATAATAAGGGTCAATAGTGTGCTTTCTTATTCACGACAACATGACTATCAGCAAAGCAATCAGTCTTCCCTAGGGCCCATCTACTTTGTGAATGTCGCTGTAATGTAGGCAATGTTAATATATTTTGTGAATGTTGGCACAATGTCTCTGTGCAATATAGGCCTACTTATTGGAAGGTAATGGGCGAAATATCTAAAGATCAATGTCAACTCAAGGTCCAAGAAGAAGTGAAAATTCAAATGGAATAATTATCTATTTTCACCAATTTCAAACTTTCATAATATATGACGAGGAACGTGCAAGATATCCAATGAGCTAAATGCGACTACTATTTCTTACCAGGGATTTCAAGATATCGTATAGCTAAGTTACATGTATATAAATTATAAGTTATCGTTATATTGCAAGTTATAAGTAAGCATTTTAAGTATGTTGCACGGCAACATTGCCGACATTGCGACAACCCGTCTTCCCCATGAACATGTTAAAATCCATGTAGTTTATAATTGGTTTAGCGTTTGGGTGTCATTAAATTAGCCTGAGGTTAAAGTTGGATTAACTATAATGATTGTTCCTGGAATACCCCAACATTAAACTAATAATAAAGCCATACATTTTGACATGTTCACCGAAAGCCTCGCCTAGTATCAATTGTTTTAATGTTGTTGTGGGCACAACACAAAATTACAACAAATACGATAATATAGCCTACATGCCGGTCAATGGGATGCTACTATTCATTATCATAGGCGCAACTATAGTTTTCAGCCACAAATTCAGCAATCTCACATTCTGTAAAGGAACATCCTATAATACACTTTCAAATTATATAGCTATAATTATAAACCTAACCACTGGCTATAATACATTCATCGATGCTGCATCTGGTTTGCTGCATGGATCTTGCAGTCTTTGGAAATTCATGTCAAACTTTTCATAGTATATACCGTACACATCAAACAGTAAGTTGGATATTACAACAACATGAAACCCACTGTGCTGCAAATCGAACTTCAATGATTACATTATAATTAAATATTATCATGATCATGCTCATCGCTATACTATATAGTATTACAAGTACTGCATAAGTTTACGATTAGCAGCGGGTCGATTAGTTTCGTTCGTACATGATAAACCGCGGCGCAGCCGCAGACGTGCCACTAGAATCATAGTGAAATTCATTACGGTTATCGCAGTTAATGATGACCGAGGCTGTTGCTGTTCAATAAATATAGCACTCAAATACCAAGCTTCCGTGATATCTGCCTTTCCAGTACTCATGACAGCGACAATATCAATAATAATCAATTGCAGGCACAATCCATCCACGCCGTTAAGTATCCTATTCTAAACTAAACCATTCCTGTGATAAATCCGTCACTCCGCCATTACTACAAACCTGTTCTTTCAAATTCAAATCGAATCACGCGCGAATGCTCGCCAGACAGAAGAACGGAGTCATTTGGTTTTATGGTTGAATGAATTTCAAGCAACAGGCGTGCTCGGCTCGACACTCGAGATTCGACAGGTATCGGAATGCCTCATATCCATTATCGCTGGCCTCTTGAGCAGTGCGGCCTTAATTATCGATAATAGCCGGGCAGACTGAGTATAGTTCCGTGATTGGAATAGTCATCACCATGCCGTTATTACGGTTGTCAAGTTTTCATGTCGGAAGATTTCACATGCATTGGGTATACGGTATATTCGAAATAATGTATTTTGCCTTGATGTGGACATTTCGATCCAGTAATGTCACAATAAAATAGCTGTATGTCTCTACATCGTAGGCTACATATGTGCGACCGCGATCATCGATAGCCGGGCTTCTGAAGTTCCGCGCGATAGAAAGTCATCGCCATATCATCAATCAACATTCTCGTATTCACTCCGATAGATTACAAATGGTGAAATGTATCATGACATTCATGAGTGTATTCAGAAAACTATTTTGCAATGATTGCACAATGCACACTTGAATTCATAGAAACGATTCCCAAGTAGGGACATTCTGACGAACACCTGTGTAGGTGGCATCCAGGCATAATACCATTATGACATCCACTGGAATGGTCATTGGTGACTGGTACAGGAGCATTCTAAAATTCACTTCCTCTGGTAGTCACCTGGAGTTACATAAATTGACGTCCAATCTTGGGCATACTGAGCAAGTCCTCCGTAACTGAGGGTGGGAGGTGGGACGAGTGGGAACAATTGTGGACATATCAGTAACTCCACGGGATATCGAGTGTTTGCTTGGTCGTGTACTTGAGTTCGAGTGCCTGCAATAGTTCCAGAAGATCTTTATTCATTCGCTTAAATCGCTTACCAATGACTCTGGGCAGATTGGAGTCCCCGCTAGAATTAGATTTCTCTGCCTCCTTGATGCGTACGTCGGTGAAGAATTGAGTTAAATTGTGTCTCTCTTCTTTCGCCTCCTGACGCATCGCTTCAATCTGAAGAAGGAATCTTTTCTCGGCGGCTTCTTGATGTTGTTTCATCAGTGTAAACATCACCATAATGTCGTTCGGCTTCTCGGTCTGAAGTGAAAATGGATCGGGAGAAGCCGCGGATTGATCTAGCACCGGTGAATCTGGCGGTTGCGTTCTAGATGTCTCCAAATTGTCGGGCTTACACTCACGAGCTTTCTTCAGTCTTTCCGATAGCACGGCCTTGTTCCCAGTGGTTGGCAATTCGAGAGCAGCAAGTTCTATACGCATCTCTTCAACGGTCATCTTGGCGACAGTCTTGAACAAAGGAGCTAATCGAACTTTCTCGTCGGTCGGAGAGTGTTGCAGCGGCATTCTTATACTAATCGTTTGTCTTCAAAGATCAAGGCAGTTAATGGTGATTGCTAAATTGGTGCAATCGAAAGTACTCTGACGATGAAACGAACCAAATCTCCGTTGAATAGTACGGAGAGGATTACTTTGTCTTGCTTCTAATATGAAGCTGTGGTTTGCATGCGTTGTATGTGCACCAGGACCTGCGAGAGGCACTGGTGTGGGGAGAACGTGAGAGCGGCGGCGGTGGTGGGTCGGACTAAGTTTGCCTGTACTGATTCTGTTAATACAATTACTATCTACAAGCTATCGCGGCAATATGTCGACGGTGAGGATAACGGACATTATGCCTATGTATGTGGACTTCGCTACTTCGGGGGATGTGGCTGTGTGGCTGGATAAATTTGAGACCGTTATGAAACTGCGAGGTAACAAGCCAGAAGAATATGTTCCTCTATTGTTGGACACTGCGGCGTTCTCAGTATATAGGCAATTAAGTGATGAGGATAAAAAGGAGTACAGTAAAGTAAAGACTGCTCTCTTGGCAGCATTTGGCGTCAATTGTTACGATGCCTACTGCCAGTTTCGGCGCAGGACTCTTCAAGAACGTGAGAGTGTTGATGTTTTCGTAGCTGACCTCCAGAGACTGGTTACTCTTGTGGGTATGGACCCTGCTGCTTCTGAACCGATAGTAAAGTGCGCTTTTGTGACTGGGCTGCCGATCGATGTGGCATGCCAGCTAAAGTCTCTTGCTGAAATTGAGAAACTGGAAATTGGTGAATTGGTGGTACGAGCTAGAATGATCATGTCCACCCCAGTGCCCGTTGGCATGCTCTGTGCAGCTGGCACATACAAAAGAAAGACTTTTGAGTGCTTCTCTTGTGGGAAAGATGGACATATAGCACGCGAGTGCCCAAATAGGGATATTGGGAGACGGAGTTATGGCCGTGGGCTGCCGCCAATAAAGTGTTTTGAATGTGGTAACCCTGGTCATATAGCTCGGTTCTGCAAGAACAGTGCTACATGGCCAATCAATCAGGGAAACGGCAATGGGGAACGGTCAGCATCGGATGGGTTCCCCAGCCACCGACAGTGAGGAAAAAGGTGCTGCCAATCATTTCTGTAAAAATATTTGGAATATCTGTAGAAGCTCTCGTTGATAGTGGTTGCCAGAGATCAGTGGTGCGAGAAGACGTGTGTAAGCAATTGGGCGTGCCAGTGAGGGGACCAAAGCTAGTTGTGGAAATGTTGAATGGCGAATTAACATTTTGTCATGGTGACGCGACAGTCAAACTGGAAATTGACGAAGTTGACCTCTGTATGGAAGTTTTAATAGCAACTCGTCTGGTTTGTAATGCAAAGGTGATTCTGGGGACGGATGTGATCGAGAGGATGGATGGGGTGTTTGTTGGTCCAGATCTTCGAGTACGGTTTGGTGCACTTCCCACATATGTTGCTGTGGGAGTGAGTTGTCAGGAAGAAAATGAGAAGTTGAGTGAAGAAGAAGTTGAGAAGCCGATTGAAGTAGAAGAAGTCGAGAAGTTGGGTGAAGAAGAAGATGTGAAGTTGATTGAAGAAGAAGTCGAGAAGTTGAGGGAAGAAGAAGAAGATGAGAAGTTGATTGAAGAAGAAGTGGAAAAGCTGGTAATCGATGATAAAGATTTTAACGCTATTTTTGATGGTTCAAAGTGGGTTGTAGAGTGGAAATGGACGAATGAAGAACCAACCTTGTCAAACCGCTGTCCAGGTTACGCGATTCCACCTGAGTGCCAAGAAGAGTTCCATCATGAAGTGAATCAATGGATTCAAAATGGCTGGTTGGAAGAATACAACCCAGGCGTTCATGGACGTCAAAAGGGTCTGATCCCTCTGATGGCAGTAAAACAACCGAACAAATCAAGAAAGGTGCGGCCAGTTATGGATTACCGCGAGATGAATAGGCATGTGATGAGTCATCCCGGTGCAGATGTTGTGGTGTGCCAGGAAAAACTGAGAGAATGGCGGAAGAAAGGCACACATGCGTATATGTTAGATCTGCAAAAAGCATATCTACAAATTCACGTTTCAGAGCGCTTGCACACATTTCAAATCGTGCAGCATGGCGAGAAGAAATACGTCATGACGCGTATGGGATTTGGCCTCAATGTTGCGCCAAAAGTAATGTCAAAGATCCTGTCGGTGGTGTTGTCGCAGAGACAAGAGATAAAGCGTGGAACAGATCATTATATCGATGATATATTTGTTGATGCCAGTATTGTGGATGTGGAAACGGTGAGGAGGCACTTATTACGGTATGGACTAAGAGCAAAGGAGCCTGTGCCATTGAACGATACACGGGTATTAGGACTGAGAGTCACTGCGACGGCTGCGGGGTCGTATGAATGGGCCAGAGATGGAATCCTGCCAGAGCCAGCTAAAGAATGGTCAAAGAGGCAGCTCTTTTCTATGTTCGGTAAACTTATAGGTCACTACCCTGTGGCAGGCTGGCTGAGGATTGCTTGCAGCTACGTAAAGCGCCTTGCTAATGAAGTGGCATGGGACGAAACAGTACCACTTCATGTGTTACAACTAGCTGGCGAAATCCTTGCAAGGGTGAAAGAGAAAGATCCGGTGGGGGGAATTTGGCAAGCTCCTGCTGGAGGAAGGGTGCAACTTTGGTGTGATGCGAGTAACCTAGCAATTGGGTGTTGTCTAATGGTGGATGGCCATGTAGTGGAAGATGCGGCCTGGATGAGAAAGCAGGATGACGGTGCTCACATCAACGTCGCAGAATTGGAGGCTGTGGTGAAGGGACTGAATCTAGCGCTAAAATGGAAAGTAAGGAAAGTAGAGATTATCACTGATTCCGCAAGTGTCTACAATTGGGTGAGATCAATTTTGGAGGATTTGAACCGGCCAAGAGTGCATGGCTTAAGTGAAATGATTGTTAGAAGAAGGCTGGGATTGATGGCACAGTTGATTGAAGAATATGATATGAAAGTCAGTATTCGTCTGGTTCCCTCTGCAAAAAACATAGCTGATGCTTTGACACGGGTACCACGGAGCTGGCACCCAAAGATTTGTGTGGGAGTCGCCACGCAAAGTCAAGCGGTGGAAGATCGTGTCAAGAGAATCCACGAAAAGCATCACCTGGGAACAGATAGAACATTGTATGTAGCAGAACGCTGCTTGGGGCGGGAAGTAAGCCGGGAAATGGTCAAACAGGTGGTTGACAATTGTAACATATGTCGCCAAATTGATCCTCATCCAGTCAAGTGGGAACACGGGCAGTTGTCGGTGGATAAAGTATGGAGTAGGCTGGCATTAGACATTACATACGTTGGTGGGCAGCCTTACTTGAGTATGATTGATTGTGGTCCAAGTCGATTTGCGATATGGAGGAAGATAACAACCGAATCTACCGAACAAGTCATCCAGCATCTAGGCCAAGTGTTGCTGGAGCGTGGGGCTGTCGACGAAATTTTGAGTGACAATGGTAGTTGCTTTAAAAGTCACAAAATGTCACAATTTTTGGGGAATTGGAAAATAGGCCATGTATTCAGCTGTGCTTACAAACATTCCGGAAATTCGATTGTTGAAAGAAATCACAGGACCATCAAACGGATGGTGGCCAGGACTGGTGGTAGTGTGAGTGAAATGGTGTATTGGTATAATAATACCCCAAACGTTGAGAATGTCGTACCAGCTGAGAGGGTATTTCGTTATGAGTCTACTCTTCCAGATGGAGAGCGGGGAGTAGCAAAAGACCGCAATTCCAGAAAGAAACATTTAAACCCATACAACATCGGAGAAAGTGTCTTTGTGAAGCCACCTAATGCCAGGTGTACATCTGTGTGGAACAAAGGAACTGTGACGGATATTGTATCGGACTCGGTTGTTGAAGTGAATGGGACGAACCGTCATATATCACATATAAGACGCGTAATGGGTTGCGGCACAGATCAGGAAAGAAGCCAGAGCAGAATGCCACATCTGATTGACTTATTTTCAACTGATGACGAGAATGCTAGTGAATCGACAATGGCTTTGGAAGGTGAACCGTTGGGTGAAGAATTGATGCCAGAAGTAGAACAAAGACCATCTCGCAGAAGGGCACAACCCGGCTGGTTGGCAGACTTTGATATGGGATAGCATTATATTATAGTTTGTTGCATTGTTTAGTGATTTGTTTCATTTCGTTTGCTTTTGATCTTGAGATCAGGGGGGTATGTGGTTTGCATGCGTTGTATGTGCACCAGGACCTGCGAGAGGCACTGGTGTGGGGAGAACGTGAGAGCGGCGGCGGTGGTGGGTCGGACTAAGTTTGCCTGTACTGATTCTGTTAATACAATTACTATCTACAGAAGCAAACGTTAATTGCAGTCGTTGTAAATTGTTTCTGCGCGGCACACGAAATGAGCGTGTGGCGACTAAGGCGCAGAAGCCTGTCTAATCTCGACGGTAGAATGTAAGGCCGGTGTAAATCAAACAACCTTTTAATCCAAATTAACGCTTAGTAGAACGTAAACAGCACAAATGGCAGCACGCAGTACGCAGAAATATAAGGTATAAAGTAGGCACAAAGAAGGATTTACAACGATGCTTTATCCCAAAAATCTTCCAACCGTCTGTTCAGCAAAGTAACCAACGAAACGTTATCCAGCATTGAATATATAGGGAACGAAAACGAGACTAATAATGATGATGATCAGACGACGCGACAATTAAATTGAAAATACACAACGGATTCACGAAACAATGCAATGCCGCACGCGCGCGCTAACAGCAACCTTCTAAGTCAAAGGAGCCATCTTTTCCCGTTAGTTTCAATCGTGATTCCCAATGAGCAATATAACAATGTCGAACAGCTGTGACGTCACAACTTAGACATCCGTGACGTCGTGATGAAAACATAGCAACACCATTGTCGACATATGCAAAAATAATACGGCAATTACCTTCCAAGGACAAAATATTATTGTTACATCATAGTGTCTTATATGGTATAGACCAGCGGTTCTCAACCTTTTTGGACATGCGCCCCCCTTGTGGATGGTCAAAAATATTGCGCCAAGTTTGAATCCGCATTCCAGTTGTTGAGTCTTTAACATTTCTGACAAATTTCCCCAAACTTGTTTGAAAATAGCAAAAAAACATTGAACAGGACATCAAATTATTTCAAGGTAGGTTGCACTGAGAAATCCTAATGCTGGTAGTGACTACAGAGATCACGTCATCGTTCTGGACTGACATGCTAAATTCGATCGGTTTTGGAATTGAATAAATTGTGTTTATTTAGGGTAGCTTAACCCTTTTGAAATCTTATGCTATTGTCAACTTTCCCAAGAATTTGAATCGGTTCACTAAAATTTCGATAAAGTCACATCTATACGTTCAATCAAGGCGTGCATGGTATCGTAGTAACAAGAAGGTTGCCCTCTAGCGTATTACGCCTTCGAAACAGTTACCCGCAAGAGGTATCATAACATCATGGGCTGCTGAACGCGAGAACAGTTTGTTTTGATCAGCAGTTATGTTCTTATAACCTGGTTTAAACCCTGATAGCCCCGTACTGCGCTCTGGATCATGTTGTCACGTCGAAGGTAGTGATATTCTCTTTTCAACAAAACATCAATGAATGATCTAGCATTATTTATCTCGTTATAACGTGGGAAATGCCTGTCAGAATCGCTATAGGCGCACTTGTGGTCGCGCGTCGCCGGCTAATCAAGGCTGAGTGAACAATGCTGGTGATAATGATTACACAATGCATCGGCTCTCCAAACAATGACACACTATTGTGACTCTCAGTATCTAAGCTATTAACGTGCCAACCGTCTCGTGTAAAATCGTTGATAATAGAAAATATATTCAACTTATACGTATAAACCTGGTATCATATGAATCAAAAGATTGCTAGCTTTCCCTACAAACCAAAATGAGGCCGCTAGGACGTACATAAATGAAGATATTACCAGATGAAGTTGTCCAAAGCCACCAGTGGCCCCAGACTTTAAAAGGGTTAATTGAGGCGAAACCGGGCAACTTATTATTGCATCTAAATCTGTCGGGTAGTGCAGTTCGCCAATTATTAACAACAGCTGCCCAGCGCACAGAACTTTAGGCTACTGCAAAGCTATGAAGTAATGAATGACTTACACGTGAGAAATGCTCCAAATTTTCAAAGAATATCAAAAATTTGCTCAAATAAAGTTGAAATCAGCCTATACGCCGTTGAGCGCGAATGCTGGAGTTAGAATTCGGCGAGATTTCTTGAAATACGAAATAAGTTTCATCTTTAAAATCGTTTTCTAAGAATTTTTGTGAAGCACATTTATAGTCAGAATTCATACAGACGTGGTTAATTTCTCGCCCCCCCTGAGAGCTTCCCGCGCCCCCCGCGCCTACCAATTATGCATCTTTTAGAATCAGTGGTTCCCAACGTGGGCGATATCGCCCCCCAGGGGCCGATTTCGCGGTCTAGGGGGCGAAAATGACGAAGGAGGCAATAGGGGGTGAAAATGGACAAAGGGTCGACAGGGGTCGACAGGGGGCGAAAATAGCGAAGGGGCGATAGGGGGCGGAAATGAACAAAGGGTGCGACAGGAGGCGAAAATAGCGAAGGGGGCGATAACGCGTCAAAACGGCTGACATTTTGTTTCAGTCAACCCATGACGAAAATTTAGTTGGAAAAGTGTCAATTTCGACATCGAGCCGAAAAGTTGACCACTTTTTTTTAGTCAACCCGCCGGTGATTACAGTTTGCATGCCCATTTTTCGGTTTACAAAATTTGGGGGGCGATGATAGGTGTTGAGATTGAAAAGGGGGCGATCGGTCGAAAAAGGTCGGGAACCACTGTTTTAGATGCTGAGCAATACGGAACACTGCTAGCCCAAGCGTAACCACCAGGAGTTGCGTATCTATCCGTAGGTTAGTAATCTATAGTCCTACTTTCTATTTGAGCAAAGGGAAATTTATGGCCATTTTTGACTGGCTTGCCGAGCGTTAAATTTGATAAAACGGGTGTCAATGGAAAGCTGCTGCTGTACTGATTACGAATATATAAATATTATTTTGTTCATGGTCATGGAACCCCCAAAATTAGCTTCTAATATTCCATTGTGATCGAGTTTGGCATTGTGACGAAACAATCTTGTCTAGTAACACGAGAGTGAAGCTTAGAACAGTGCTCTTCAACCGGGGTTTTCGTACACCCTAGGGTGTACCAGAATTTTCAAAGGGTGTACCACTCGGATGGGGTGTACAGGGGTGTACCAGATCCGAATTGCAATGATCCGATGGCTAGCTATCACAAAGGCAGGTTTATGGGTCAGAACAGGTTGACGCACAGGTTAATTAGCAATATGGCAGTGCTCTTCAACCGGGTGTTCGTACACCCCAGGGTGTACCATAATTTTTAAAGAGTGTACCACTAGGATTGGTTGTACAGGGGTGTGCCAGATCCACATTATGATGAACCGATGATACGATGAATATCGCTATCACAATAAATACGCCAGTTTATGCATCAAAACAGATTGACTGGATGTGTAATATCGTATAATGTGATATCATAAGCAAATGTTCATCATTTAACCTTTGGTAATTGACTTATTACTTCCTTTTCGAGTAGAGCAGGGTGGAGTTTGCATGTGTTCAGCTTGCGATATCTGTCTGATGATTCTCGAGGAAACCACCGCTACAGCTCGGACGGTGTGAATTGGTGCTTCCTGCGGCAAGTTTATGAATAGCGTAGAATGCATGCTTGCGCAGCCAGGGGTCGAGTTTGCGAACCACTGCGTTAGATGGTGGTCCAGTCCCTGATTCGTATTTAGCATTTCCTATACGTTGCAGCCTTGCTCAAATGTTCATCCTTATTTCGGCTAGGCCAGTGGTGCTCAACCTGCGGAGTGCGGACGTACGGCCTCATTACCATAATTTTGCGACCTTCTACACATGTTTGAATTAGCGTGTGTTGTCGGCCGCCATTATGCAACCAATTGTTGCTGGTTCGAGTCCCGGCACTGCCATGTTTCTATGTGTCGGAGGTTTATCTAGGCTCCCCGTCGCCGACCCCCTGTTAACGTAGCGTATTGAAAAGCCTAGAAGAAGAGTGAGCCGAGCTGCAAAGTCAAGAACAGAGTCCTGAAATTGGACGCACGTTAGCGACAGAGAATGAAGAATGGGAGTGCGCGTGCAAGCGAAAGTCGTCCTCATTACCCACAGCAAAGACACTAGACTTTACGAAATGCACTGTCGTGGCGCACAAATTCTAAAGAGGCGATTATCTCCACTGTCATTGATGTGTAATAAAAATATTAATAATAACAATACAAACAATCCTGGTGAGAGGCCAAGAAATAACAACATGCAACTAAGTGATTAATAAGAACCGGAAGATGCATTATCATTAATATTGTACCCAATATTTTCGAAGACACCCTCTACGGGTTAATCTGATCACGTGAGCTGAGAATGAATAAATTTGTGTCAATAATATGTGAAACTACCAACATTTTCGATGAAATCCATCCAAGGTTCAAAATTTTCGCGCTCCGCGCGACTGCACACATAATTCTGGTGTTTTTCTTGACATTTATACCCGTGATTTTTGTACATAAATTATATATTGTAAGCCTGCTGGGATGTTTTGCTTCTACAATAAGAAAATTTGCGCATTGCATATCTCAAGAACTAAGTGAAGGCACAAAACGCCACAAGGGGTCTCCACGGTGTTGAGTTTCCAGTATCAAATTTCATATGAGCATTTGTCGTCCATGAGTCACGGTGACGCGTCACGTCACGCGTTATCGGTGTATTATACGGTCAGGGGTGTGCGAGTTTTGAGAAAATGGTAAAAGGGTGTACCGCACGACGAAAAAGGTTGAAGAGAACTGGCTTAGAAGACAGAGTCAGACAAAGTAGCAAAGTAGATCACAATGCTAAATTGGAAGATGATTTTGGGGGGTTCCAGGACCATGAGCACAATAAAAAATTTATTTTCGTAATCATTAGAGCAGCAGCTTTCCATTAATATCCATTTATCGAATTTAGCGCTAGGCAAGCTGGTGAAAAATAGTCATAAGTTTGCCTTTAGTCAAATAGAAAGTATGACGTAACCCAAATGCAGTGAGCCGTTCTATCTCGCTGTGTCCACACCATATAGGACACTCTGGTTACATATTGTCATCGCGCCAATATGACCTGCAACCAATGATAACGAAGACTGTCGTATCATCATGAATCATATGTTTTAGTGGAGTGTGTGTGTGGACCTCCAGAAGCACCCCTTGGACTGGCTCACGGAACCCCTAGTTTTCCATGAAACACCGGTTAAGAACCACTGTACTCTATTGACTTTATTCCATGTGAATGTAAACCTCACGCTTGTTTTGCGGTGACTATATTATGCTCTCGTTTATATGAATTACTGAATTGTTCACAAAGATTCCGCAGACGTGGATTTATTCCATTACATGTCATCAGCTTTGAATCAATATGAAATCTACAAAATGGATCGTAGCGCATTCCAGCTCGTGTGTCATTTTTGTTGTGTTGGAATGATAAAGACTAATGAACGCTCGAGCGTGTGTGATATAATTGTCACTAATGGTAGCTAGGTTCAGGTTTAGGCTCACAGCCGGAAAATTATTCTGTGTTGGGTTGCGGTGCAGAAGTGACACTTGTAAAAAGTCAAGAACTCTAGCTTCTCGTCATTACCACATTACATCCAACATTGGTAGATGCACTTCTACTATATGCGTCGTGAATCGGCGACGAGGTGAGTTCTCTCGCCTCCGATTCGTTTGACTGTATTTCTTACGGCTGATTGCGTTCGGTAGTACAAGCAAATTACGCCCGTTTTCATGGACGAGATAAAAATAACAGAAGCAGAAGTAGCCAATAATCTACACGCGAAATCTCGTTTTCCAACACGGTATTAAACAGCGTTATAATCAACAGAGACCAATATCGGCTCAAAATCGTTCGTCTGGTAGGCTGGATTCCAGATTAGCTTACAGCAGACGTTCATATCGTAAGTCAGGGGTGGGCAACATACGGCCCGCGGGCCGGATCCGGCCCGCGACGGGATTTTGTCCGGCCCGCGGACAGTTTCCCGCCTTACATTATAATGGCCCACGGCCCCAGTCTGACGAGATTCCCCACTGCTTGCTTAAAAGTCAAATTTTAGTGACTCTATGTTATTCTATACGTGTGTGCGCAGCGTGCGAGAGTAGAGCTTATATGCGTAAGTTCATCGAAGCGAGAAAACTTGCATTATCGGCATTTACCATGTAGTCTACTCAACCCTAATGAATTGATATCTTGGTAAATTTGGGGTACCAGGCTTATCGAACACCTTGAAATCTTAATTAAGGATTGCATCATAGTGTCCTATATGGTGTGGACATAAAGCAAATCTCGCGGCTCAGTGAAATTGGTCTACGTCACACTTTCCATTTGGCTACAGTCAATTTGAAGGTAATTTTTGACCGGCTTGCCGAGCATTAAATTCGATAGATCCGGTATCAATCGAAAGATGCCAAGGTACTGACTGCGAAAATATAAATTTGTATTCCGTTTGTGGCCCCGGAACCCCCCAAAATCAGCCTGGAATGTTGCATTGTAACGGAGTTTGGTATTATAACGCAACGCAACCATACCGTCTGAGCAGCTCAGGAGCAACTGCACACGAGAGTGAGAGTGTGATTGCTCAATCGGGTACGTAACAATGGCCAATACGCTTGCGTGCGGTTTGCGCTGCTCTCACTTGCTCCTGACGGCATGGTTGCGTCACAATTCCAAACTCCGTTACGATGCAACATTCGAGGCTGATTTTGGGGGGGTTACAGGGCCACGAGCAGAATTCTTTATATTTTCGCAATCAGTACCATGGCAGCTTTCGATTGATACCCGTTTTATCAAATTTTGCGATCGGCAAGCCAGTCAGTATAGGACACCATGATTGCACCGTGTGTTAATTGATCAGTGAGAAGCAGACATGGCGGCGCCTGTGTGACAATGCTGTTCTCAAATCTACATTGTATTCGTCATTATCGGCGAGAAATGGCTTTGAAGTTACATTGCTGTCGTTAGAATACATTCATTAAATATGATTTATTCCGTGTGTGGACAAATGGGCGAATAATGAATCGATTCGGCATTTAATTTTCCTATATCCGGCCCGCCGACTGGAGAAGTTGCCCGCCCCTGCCGTAAGTGGAGGATAAAAGCAAAAGATAACGACAAAACATCTTGTCACCCATCTCGATATCAAAGAAACTGACCAATATCGTCGTTTGCGTTAAATCGGTGTTACAGACAGATCGTCAAGAAAAAGTTTGCTACCTAGTTCAAGCGTGACGTGATAAATATTGGGTAGCCTACACTACGGCTGAGGTAAGGTCAGGGGCATGAATATATATTTACTAGAGCCAGCCTTTCGCTTGGCAAGAGTTTGAACGCAAAATAGCACATCGCATTTGTATTTCGGAAGTTCCCCTAGCGGTTTCTATATTTCACTTTCACTTTTGAAGGACCATCGCAGGTACAACTGATACGCCTTGAAACCTAACCAAAGTCAGCGAATCACAATGAAGCGATTTGGATTAACCGAAAGCAAAAGTACACGCCCAGATATGGCATCGTGCAAAAAGTAACAGGTAAATGGGTTTCGGGTTTGCGTTTACCCGGGTTGGAAACATTATTGGCCGTCACTTGATTTCGAAATAAGAGAGCGTCCGATAGAATGCCATATCATAACACCTCCTGCTTGCTACTGACTTAATAAGATAGGACTTTGTCCGTTATACAGCGACGCGTTATTGCTGTTTTATCACCGACCACGACACACTGACAAATGGTTACTGCCGTGTGGCATTTCGTAGCGAATAATATTACCGTTAGCGGTCTTTCGCTATATAAGTTTGCAGCGGAATTCTTGATCATAATTTTTCGTCTCTTACATAGTCAATCCGAATCAGTATTATAGAGGTCTGAATCGTCTAATAATGCTGAGATGAGAAATGTTGACGGTGCATGTATGTAATTTTCTGTTTGTGTGATTTCTGCACATAAATAGTTGATTACGGCTCGCTAATTTGAATGCCTATTTATTTTGACACTCGATACCGTGAATGGCTTTCTAGTGCTTCGCTTGTTGTTTTGGCATTCACCGCTTTGACACTCTCCATCCCGAACGAGTCATCCCAAGCCATCTACTGAGTGTCCGTGAAATGATCGGTGTAACTATGAATGTGTCTGTTACTTAGTTCGTCGTCACATCCAAATAAGACTGTCTGAAGGATATGATGTTGGTTCTAGCAGTGTTTGTCAGGACCGAATTACCTAAACTTTTCAGAGAACTTAAGTAGGTATTGCGTACTTACATCAATTACTCGGGTGGTTATCATTTTAAACTACTTCTACATGTACGTACAAGTTTTCAACGTTTTAAGCGGAACTAGGCTTCAAATATTCACTTATTTAACCTACTTAGAAATGGCTACATCTAGTTCTACTTTTACGTGAGTACGAATTGTAACAACGTATGCCACCTCTTATTATTGTTATATGTCAAGACTAGAGCCCAACCGATTATCGGTTCGCCAATAATATCGAGTCGATATTACACTTTGAAAGAATTATCGGTATCGGCCATTGGAGCTGATGAAATATCGGCTATTTTCGTGACGTCACAACATGATAGTAGGAAGTCGGTGAACTATAATTCTTTACCGCTATAGACTGGGGATATTGCTATATTTGGTACAGCTTACACTTTCGAAGTGTCCAGATGCATTCTTTTTAGTCTATTTCAAGTTCAAGTATGACAATGGGTGTAAAGTTGTTGAAATAAATTCTCTGAAGTTTTGAAAATGCGCCTTTTGAGGTAGATTCCACCTTATTTGAATATCGGCTGAATATATCGGTGTTATCGGTGAAGATGTTAGATATCGGTTTTATCGGTATCGGCCCAAAAATCCAATATCGGTCGGGCTCTAGTCAATACGTAGACGCGTTTTTTCAGCTCAATGGTGTTAGATAAAGCAAAGTGCAAATCGTATAGCTCCAACAGCGAAACAATAGAAAGGTTGAAGCTGCTAGTATTCGAAACTATATAGTTACCAAGCCCTGAAAAGCAACTTGCGTTCAAGGTAACTAGCACTTGCGTAGCACTTTTTCATTCCTACTGCAGCCTATATAAATGCATGATTCAGCTCCAGCGAGGTGACTTGTAAGCGGCGCAGGATATAGTCGCGGTAGTCGACGTGCTTCTGGAGGACGATCGAAGGCTGCATGTAATCTGAAGTATAATAACTAATGGGGCTAACGACCATCTTAAGCCGCGATCGAGTTCTGGAGACGGCGACACAATATTTTTCAGAAAATTAGGAACATCTCTCTGCCGTGTTATGTAATCTAAATCGGGAGTTCTTAACCGTTAGTTTGCGGACCGCTAAAATTCCAACACCAATTATGTGGGCCGGGGGATCCTCAAACTTTAAAATCATATAAACAAATCGTACAAAAAATCAGCAGAATTTCATGACCTTGACAATGAACTGATTAGATTATTGTTAAAACTGTATCCAAAAGTTTGACGGAAAATGTCTAGTCTGTTTGGATCTCAAAGTGGCATTATAGGAAATTTTAGAGTCAGCTAGTCATTCTCAGTAGTGTTAAGATTGCGCGAATTCATAGTCATCCGCAAAAGAATTATTGCATAAAACTTTGCTGTTTGTTAGACTCCATTATGATGTCAAATTTAGTTCAATTTTTTCAAATTATTCTCATCTTCTACATGTCTTAAACGATTTTGGCGTTCATTTAAACTGTTGGCAAAACGCATGCGGTGTTGTGACGTACGATATAATCCCAACTACAGGGCTATCATTATTTGCAAGCGCGCAATTATCGCCGTAAATTTCGGAACTGGCAGAGTCCTAACGACGTTTTACATTTGAAATTTGATCTATTTAATCTACGAACATCGAGCTTCCGCACATTGCATATTGCAATTAAGATATAAAATTGGAAATATTTGGAGGACAGGCAGAACGATCGGCGCAGATCTCAATGACTCCTTGTATCGAGCTAGTCGTATGGTCATATAATCTTACCTATTTGCATAAAATACCAACGTTTTGTATCTATCTTATCATTTTATGCTTTGGTAAACTCTGAGTTGAATCATATATTGAAATAATCGATGAAGATAAAACATAACATACTTTACGACATGATTGACATACTTATTATGCATATTGCATACTTCATACTTCACAATAAAGTGGCGATTAGCGTATAGTGGTACTTCCCCACTGTAAAATAAGTCATGAGTTCTATCTCGACCGATTGAGACGTCGAAATCCATTCGAAAATGTTTGAGGTTGGTCTATTTAAAATCCTCACGGACATCTGATCCGCGTAAGCATTGTCTTTCTCGGCAGCTCAGGAATCAACAAATTATGATGTAACGGCTGCATGATTATGCATGTCGACACACTATATGAAATCCAATATACTTTAAAATCATCAGATCTGACGAAATTTTATTTTTTCAACAGATCAATTACTTTACTTAAAGATTTGGTCGTTCGGTTGCGATACGTCTAAAGAAGAAAAATGTGTTGCGAATGTTTCATAAAGGTGAAGAATTGCGTCTAATTATAACTAAGTTTATAGAATAGTGCCTGTATCCTAATTGATAGCAGTCTATATAGGAGTGAACGTGTGAATAATTCCCACCGGTGGAGTATTTTCGATACGGGCCCGTTTCACGAATTCTCATATAGCTATGAACGTAAATTATTTTTCTTGTTATGGCTGCACTTTTATTTAAGATAATAATTTATTTGTAGTTTCTGAAATGCATTTGTTGTCCCTGCCGCTGCTTCTGCAAACGCCTTTGCAGTTGTGAGGATGATGATAGCGCTTGCATCGGGATCGGCGTATGCGGGTGATGCTGGAAGATCAAAGCATAACTAAAGTTTTGTTTTGTTATCGTATTTGGGCGCTCTATTTGAAGAAGTGTTTTGAAATGATTCATGATATTAAATTCGCCTGCTCTACAAGATGACTGAAGTTTGGCATTGGGTTTCTAGTGGATAGAAAGACAGGATAGATGTATAGAGTATGGATACGGAATTTCAGCATTCCCGTGGCCACTCACTGGCTACGGATTTTTTGCATGAGGAGTGCTATGAAACGTTCTTGGTCAGCCACAGAAAACTCATATTCTTGACCGGCCGCAATATACTAACTTAGTACGGTGATCAGTGTTGTCCGTGACCCAGCCGTAGTTAAAATTATGATCGATTATATTATGTTGTGGGCGTATTGTCAAGAGAGCTAGGTGGGAGCGAGAATGTTTTGCTCTGTTTATAAGCAGGTTCACCCGAAATACCAGGAGAATAGCGATACAACGAAACAATAGTAAGAGGTTGAAGCGACTTGGAAGAGTCAACATCAATCAACCACCCAAATTGACGGAAAGCATAAAGTAAAAACAGGCATGCCCGAGAAATGAAACCGAAATGCATATATCATAAAAAGCGACGTTCAACAGCAGCAGTTGTTGGCTGACAACACTGAAGTTGTGCTTACACTGCTGGTGAACAACCGTGTTGCCTCATTCTGACAACGTTGTCTATATAACAATATAACAATAAGAACCATGCAATGCCCACGCAGTCTTGCTTCAGTTGGGATATTGCGGTACGTTTAGCATAACACCATTTGTTTCATTTGAATGTTTAATATGATTCCCAATGAGCAGACAAGGGGCCTTCTACAACGGTATAGGCCTATAAAATAGGCTACAAGCTGCAAAATGCCAAATGATAAGTCACCGAAAGTGCAAAATCTACTATACAAACGAAATGCAGGTTGCAAAAAAGTTTTAACTTCGTAAACAATTTTGGCATTATTTGACCTAACGCAACAATTTTGAGCTAATTTTGACTTTTTTTGACATGTCAAAAAAATCGCCCTAGTCATAACTCATAACCTTCCATGCCATCCAACTATCCGCTGGGATTGCCAGCATTCGGGTTGCATTTTGTGATATGGCGATAAATTTCACTATCGTAAGGGGGTGTGTCAAAAAAGGTTGAGAACTGCTCGAGAGTCAGTCTTTCGCTTGGCAGCGGGAGTTTAAAGGAAAAATAGCGCTTTTGTATTTCAGAATTTCCCCAACCAATATATCTTTCACTTTCAATTTCGGAGGAGGGCCTTTGCAAGTACACCCCATGCGCTTTGAGACTTACCAAAGTCAGCGAAGCGCAATGCAGCTATGCGGATCAGTCGAAAGCAAAAGTAGACGCTCAGGTATGTTAAACGTACAACAAATGACCGAACTATATGGGTTTCGGGTTCACATTTACTATGGGGATGGTGTGAACAAGAGGTTGACGTTCGCGTTCTGTGTGTGAACCTCAGAAATTTAGAGGTTCACATTCACAAAGGACCCCTGGTAGTTTTGCACTGTGAACCTTTTTCACATATTAAAATTTTCACTTCATTATAACATCTTTGCATGAAATTTATAGCATTTCAACTACGGGCCACTCTATGCGTGGCGCCGACAGCATAAAAAATCAAAACCAAACGAGCATATACCTTGACAATCTCAAACTTTTTTATTGTTTTGTTACAAATGTTTGCTAGAAACATCCAGTTTTCCGTTTGTGAATATTTAGTGACTCTCTTCTGAGGGATGGACCCACGATCACACAACATTAAGAACACTACATCTAGTCAGCAAATGATGCTTATTTAATCAATCAATGAAATTGATATCATTATCTGATGTAAAAAATGTATTAGGCGTACGGAGTCAATCTTGACTTCATATGTTTATCGTATCATAAAAACCAAACCAGTGCCATCCTGAACGACTCATCCCAAGATATCTGAAGTGAGTGACCTTGAAATGATGGGTGGAACTTTGTATGGGTGTGTTACTTAGTTCATAATCACATTCAGATAAGGGTGTTTGAGGAATATGATATAGGTCATAGCAGTGGTGGTCAGTACCGAAGTACTTTCGGAAAATTCAAGTAAATTTTTACTCCTTGCACTACTTACTCGTGTGGACACGATTTTAGACTACTTCTTGTACATAACAGTTTTTAACCTTTTAGGCCAAATTAGGCCTAGAATATTAAGCCTAATTATTTTACTTACTCGGAAATCGCTACTTCTAGTTGCACTCTGGTAGGAATTTACGACTCTACTTCTACTGGAGTACAAACGGTGACTATTAATATAATTATTAGTATTATCAATTTCATTTTTACACAATGACCACAGTGGCGCTTATTTCCTTTTCAGGACAATGTATTTGATAAAGTTCAGTGTCTTTGCTTTCATGGACTATGGACTTGACATGGACAACTTGTCATTCTCGCGCACTCGCACCTTCCTGTGCTCTCTTTTCTTCCGTCCATTTTCGGGTCTCTGCTGCCGACTTTCGAGAGTTCGGCTCACTATTCCTCTTGGCCTTTGAAGACGCTGCGTTTACAGCGGGATCGGCGATGAGCAGCCCAGATCAACCTCCAACACAACTAACGGTGGCTTATTTTTCCACTTGTCATTATCATATGTGAAGAAATAGACGCGTTGTTTCAGTTCAATGATGATAGATAAAGCAACGAGCAAATGGTAGTATCGAAAGTGAAACAATAAAGGGCGATGTAATCGAAACTACCAAGTCAGAAAAAGCAGCTTGCGTTCCAGGGAACCCACATTTACGAAGCATTTTTTCATTCAAGCTGCGGCCAATATAAATGCATCGTTCGGCTGAAGCGAGGTGACTTGTTGGCTACTGGCTAGTCGCGGTAGTCGACGTGCCTCTGGAGTACGATCGAAGGCTTAATCTTAGTCGATCAGAAGAGTAATAATTGGCGAGGTGAACATCTTGAGTTTTGATGGAGTAGTCGAGACGGCGACACAAGATATTTCAGAAAATTAGAAATAACCATCTGCTGTATTAAGTAATCAAATTCTGTCGTTTTCAATTTATTTAGCTTTCGGACCGCTAAAATTTCAGAACAAGTTTTGCAGACCGTTGGACCTTCAAAATTTTAAATCAACACAAATAATGTGTAATTACTAATTATGTCAAAATATACCACTGAAAAGCTAGGTATGGAAATACTATTTAAGGCTCTGAACCCTAATTTTCTGTAGGTATGCGGGATCGATGACGTCACAATGTGGCGACGTCAATATACGTCGGAATTGACAAATGAGCCGACTCGCAAGTTTCAATATCACCAACTACCCGTCGCTTGTACATGGGGATAAAACTATGATACCCTCAGGCAGGCGCGTAGCCAGTGGGCCGCTGGCTGAATTTGATTTGGTTATTGCATGCACCAATGCCGATAAATTACATCGCTTCAGATTCCTCGTGTTGACAAACTCGATATACTCAACATCTCACGCTACCGTAACATCACTGGCACATGCGACTGTAGTCAATTAGCGAGCTGGCAATCTCCCGAGAAAACGCGTCATATTCGCTAATACACGTGCCGATAAACAGGAGATTTCAATCAGTCCGTCTCGAGAACAAACGAATACCGTTACGCGTCTTTGGCGACGACTAATTAGATAAAGTTACATGCATTATTTTCACAAATGCGAAGTCTATTCTGGGCTCTGTTCAGTAGTGACACTCATTTCAGAGGAACCAAAACTGTCGGTATCAAGAGCCTGCAACATATCTTCTGATCGTTGTGTTTTAGTATAAGCTCAAATCAAAATCAGATACGCCGCTTGGGTCTGTTCACATCCAGTATGTGTTTTAATCAATTCCGTCCACTTTCAATGTCGTGAGCCTCTATGACATCACAAACACAGCAGACGCGATAGTTCCGGCCGCCGCATTAGATATCATTTTTCATTACATGACATGCCAATGGCTGCATGTCGCCCGTGTAGAAATTGACATCTTCGTGCCGCTTCGCGTCTGTTAATTTATCGCGTTCGATCAATGTATTGGTGTGAATTTTCTCTGCTCACGTAAGCGGCAACATTACGTAATACGTTGCTTATTTCTAAATCGCACAATTCACAAACTCGTCAGGCAGTTACATTCTAAGGGAATTCGGGATATGCATAGGTATGCGCCGCATACCTAGCATACCTGAGTTCAGCGCCAATGGGATATACAATAAAAATCATCATAATTTCATGACCTTGATACTGAACTGGTTAAAGCGATATCCGAAACTTTGACAGATAATTTTCAAGGCCGCTTGCACCTCAAAGTCGTATCGCAGGAAATTCCAGTCAGCGAATCATTCTCACTAACGTTAGGATAGCGCAAATTCATATCATTTGCTGTTTGTTAGACTCCGTTATAATTTTAAATTTCGTTTAGTTTTGTTTTAAGGCAGCTGTTCTCAACCTTTTTGACACGCGTCCCCCTTGGCGATGGTCAAAACAATCGCGCGCCCCTGACCCGCCTTACATTTATTTTCATGTCAAAAAGAGCACCTCATCTAATACAGAGGTGACCAACCTTCTTGCTAATCATGGTCGCAATTCGATTACTTATGTAGCCTAAGGCCGCATTCCAGGGCATAGCCGCAATGATCGATCTGGACGCAAAATACCTATGGTAAACTGTCCATATCCATTCCCGGTGAACTCCGGACTATTATACTTTTCACAACGGCCTATTGCACGCACCGAAATCGCGAGTGACAATGTTATGAATAGTTGCTGTGAGTGCGTATTGTCGCGCAGAGCGCGAAAATTTTTCAGAGGCGCAAATGAATTGTTATTTCTTGAGGATTCCCATTCCTGCTCCAAGTAAGAAGGGCGCTACTGCATTAAAATCGAAAAATGAAGTCTTGTTGAATTGCGCGGAGCGCGAAGAAAATTTCAAGATTAAATAAAATCTTTCGAAAATTCGGGAGTGAATTCGTAATTTCAATTTGCATGTCTACGGTTGCCAACACATACTAATTGAATTAGGCGTCGACGGCCCCACAAACTCTCTTCTACGGCCGCATGCTTCCGTACGGGCTGCCCACCCCTGATCTAATATTATAAATGAGGTATATCGTACGGCAATTTTGAATCCGCATTCCAGTTGTTTAGTCTTTTGCATTGCTGACAAACTTCCCCAAAATTGTTTGAAAATAACAAAAAAAACATTGAAAAGGACATCAATTAATTTCAAGGTAGGTTGTACTGAGACTAATCCTGATGCTGGTAGTGACTACAGAGAGCACGGCGACGTTCTGTCCTGCCATGCTAAATTTTATTAGTTTTGGAAATGAATTATATTGTGTTGATTTATAGCCAAATTGAGGGGGAAACCGGGCAACCTATATTGCATCTAAGTCTGTCTTAGGCAGTGCAGTTCGCCAGCTATCAACAACAGCTACCTAGCGCACAGAGATTTAGGCTACTGCCAAAGCTATAAAGTAATGAATGACTTGCACGTAGGAATTTCTCTCAATCTTCAAAGAATATCAAAAATTTGCTCAAATGAAGTTGAAGTCAGCCTATACTCCGTTGAGCGCGACTGCTGGAGTTTGAGTTTGGCAAGCTTTCTAGAATACGATCTAAGTTTAATCTACAATAATCGTCTCTTCAGAATGGTTGTGAAAAACATGTTTAGTCACAATTTATACAGACATTGACAAAATTGACAAAAATTTCTCGCCACCCCCCCCCCCCAGGTTGAGAACCCCTGTTTTAAGGTCTTCTAGGTTTTCACATGTAACTATAGTCTCAGACAATTTTGGCGTACTTTTAAACTACCGCTTCTCAAACTTTTCTATGCACGTACCATTCCCAGCATTTTAATGAGCTCAAGTACCACTTCGTCGGATCGACCGCAACCGAGGTTACTAGCTCGAAAGAGCTGAATGCCGCTATTTTGGCTTGATCACAACTTAATACCAACCAGATCAGTTGGAGGTTTATCTATATAAACACCTTATGGCTATATGTTCCACGAAAGCGGGATCCTTAGAATCTAGATTCTAGGACGAACGTGCGCCGTGTTGAAGTCGGCAGCTCAGGAATCAACAGATTATTATCTGTGTGTTGCAAAATGACTATGCATGTGACACACCGTGAATTCCAAAATGCTTTAAAATCGTAAACTCTAACGAGAGGTTTTTTCCAGCATATCAATTCCAATACCTAAAGATTTGATCGTTTTGTTTCGCTACATCGAAAGAAGAAAAATGTGTTGCAAAGGTTTTATAAAGGTGAATAGTTGCGACAATTTATACATAGGCTATGTTGATAGGATAGTTATATTGTAACTAGGGATGGTGCGAGCCCCTGAAAGATTCTGGCTCGTGTGAACGGGAACATTTTTGAAAGGTTCGATGTGAACGCGAAGGCGTACACCGTACAAGGACCTATGGTGTCACGTGACGTCATATGCTAATTCCAACCCTTCAATTTCCGTAAAGTAATATATTGCATACATTGTAAACGACACCTAGCGATGACTCATGCCCCATAATGTCACAATTTTGAAGTACATGTTTATTTTTGAAGGATCAGAAATGTATCAACTGCCAGAATCAAATGCATTATTAATTCCAATTGAATAGTATATATATATAGGTCTAGCTCTGTCTGCGTTCAGACTAAGAGCACCATCACCGAGGTGATGGAAGTAGCCATCGAAAAAGGACACAGCATTATATTGAAATGAACCCGAATATATTTGGCTGACACTCGTCAGGGGTAATCGTCAGCAACTAGTAGAGAATTGGAAAGAACATTGTATATCAACAATCGTATCACAAAATATTAATTCACAAAATATTAATTCCATAAAATCATATCTTCCGTCGCTTTGCCAACAATTTCGAAGAGGACTTGCAAGGGAATATTTCTTACATCTTAATGGTCTAAGTTTGACCGGACAATGTATTCTCAAGGCGTCAGATTACCGCGACATTGATATCGATAAGAGTGAAATACTTGCTCAAGATATTAGCTTATAAACAAGCTATAGAGTAGCCAACACCCCAATCCGACAGATTTGGTTGTAAGATACAATAAACATGTCAAACCAAGATAGATCTCGTACGCCTGCTGTATTTTTTTTACATTAGACAACGATGCATTCTTTCTAGCAATTTCTTATATGTCATAATTATTGATAGGGTAAATAACCACAATTCACTGACTATACCTACAAAGCGTATTTCGTTTTTATGTTGTGTGATTGCGGGCCAAGCTTACAGCAGGTAGTCACTAAATATTCACAACGGACAGCTTAATATTTCGAGCAAACTTTTATAACACACCGAATGAAGCTTTCGAAATTGGCATGGTGCACGATCGTTTAGCAATGAATTTCTTTTCATAGTTCCTGCACAATGTAGAGAGTAGTCGAAATTTCAATCACAATTGTTATAATGGAGAGAAAAATTATAATTAATGACTTAAGTTCACAGTACAGAACCTATCAACATATAGGAGTGAACGCGTGAATAATTCCTGCCATATCTTAGCATTTTAGTGCCTACTTCGCAAATTATCATATAGCTATGAATACGAATTATTTATCTGTTATGACTACACAGTACACAGTCATGTATTGCAATGCTCTCTTTGTAGTTTCTGAAATGCATTTGTTGTCCCTGTCGCTGCATCTGGAAATGCCTTACGTGTGATGATGATGACGGTGACGATGACTGCTGTTTCGACTGTGATGATTGAGGGGATGCTGGATGATCGATGCAGAATCAACGATTTGTAATAATGTCTTATTGGGACATTCTATTTGAAGATGTGTTTTAAAATAATTCTTGATATTAAATTCACCTGCTCTTCAAGATGACTGAGTTTTGGTATCCGGTTTCTAGTATATAGAAAGACATGTCCATGCAATAATTGGTTACTTCGAAAATTATTCGACTCAGCATCTAACGTGCAGCGATGTATCAGTATTATGTCTTTTTCAATCAACCGCTGTCAGCTCGGCTCCGACGGAATTTGAAATGACTTTATTATTTAATATATCATATTTAAAATATATATCTCAGGATATAGATTGGTTGTTCCAGCTCAATGATGTTATATAAAATAATGTGCAAGTGTTGGTACCGAGAGCGATACGATAAGACGATGATGTAATAGAGCCTCTTAAAACAGTAAGAGCAATAACTCGTGTGATGGTGCAGGAAAAACGTTCAAGGGTACAAATATTTGTGAAGTAGAATTTCTCTCAAACATCTGCCTATATAGATGCAGCGTTGAGCTGAAAGACGAAGACTTGAAATATGAGCATATAGGCGTAGGCTCTTCGACGTGCTCGTAAGGTAGAATAACGGTTGAATGTTCTGAGGTGTAAAATAGGGAGAATCTCTCGAGTTTCCATGGAGTGCTCGAGACGGCGACAGAAAATGGGACTTTCAACAACATGATCGGTCTGCGGTTTTATATAATCTTAATCAGTGAATCTCTACCCTTGCAGCTTGCTGACGGGTAAAATTTCAGAACCGGACCGGTGCTCCGGTGGAATTTCGAAATTTTAATTAACGCCGACTCGCCAAGGTCACACCTATTCAGATTTGCGAAGCTGATGACTAGATAAAAAAAGGTTAACACCCGGGCAATCAGTTCGCGATATTGAGGTTCGGCCGAACGTGATAGCCTCTTTTTCCGGTAACAAACATCATAATATAGAAATGAACCGTGACATGTCGTATTGTTGATGACATTCTGTTTAATCATGAACTTTCTAAATCTTGCTCTCAGTGTATTAAGAGCTACGAATTTTTTCTCCGTTTTCGGGGCTTCCGGCTAATAAAAAAAGTTGACAACCACTGTTTTGAGCAGTTGATACAACATATGCAGCACTGTGAATAACGCAAATATCCAATGTAGACCATGAACTATATTTCACTCATCACTATCAATGCTGTTTATCACGGAACTGGCTGTTTAACTGAGCTTCACATTTCAAATTGTCCTTAATTTGTCAATGGATATTTTCACACGCCTTTAGTATTTGAAATTAGGTCATAAAATCGGAAATATTTTTTAGGATCGACAGCGAAGTCGACGCGGACTGGCACTTAATTGAGAGTTACTGGGTGAAATGATTCCTGGCATCGAGGCAGCCGCATGTTTCCATTTCCGTCTAACATAACTATGCATTGCATCTATCTAGTCATATATTTTATGCTATGATAACATCTGGCTCGTATCATATATTCAAACAACCGATAATGACAAAACGAAACGAATAAATACTTTACGACATAGAACTATGAAGGAGTCCGACCGAAGTTGACTCCAGAATCAAATCCAACTTGTTTGAGGTTCATCTAGGCCAGTTGTTCTCAACCTTTTTGTCTTCGCGGACCCCTTTATGACTGTGACAGTCTCCCGCGGACCCCGTCAAGTTTTAGTTCAAATTTAGCTAAATTATCGTGTAACCGTCACCTGTCTTGTGAAAACATCAACTCATGGCTAGTGATCAACAGCAACAAAATGACTGTTCTTCAAAATTATACCATCGGCTACTATGTAGAATTATGGGTAGACTTTTATTATTTACAAGGGAATTCTGCAGCTGAATTTCTTGAAATATGTAGCCATGTCTTGAAAATTCACGCCTTACATTTGATATGAATGAGTGCCGAAAATCCATTTCCATAAAGGCGGCGAATGTAATATTAACGCCTGACGTTTCCGACGACTTCTTTGAACACGATCGCAACATATGGCACCAAAATTGAGAAACAGATTTTTCAATGAAGTTATCACGCCCAGACTAGTCGTTTCTATATAGCAGCTCATCTTCAAGATATTCTGGAATAGCAATTATGCATATCGCAGGGGAAAATGGATTCCGTGATGAGGTTTTAATCGATTTTTTGAGGCCGATTATGGTGAGGCAGACTAGAAAAATAATTTTCAAAAAACCCAAACAAAATATCTTTAAAAAGCAAGATATGTTTGTATCAGTAGGCTCTTGGCCATTTATCAAATAAAATACTCATACGGCCATTCTGTTGATGTGCTTACTGAAGCATTAGCAGTTTTGAAGCGAAACTGCTTCGTGATTTCCCTAATTTAAAAAAGTTACAAATTCGTAATCAGTCCTTTGCAAATTTAAAGGCTTCGCGGATCCCTTGAAAATGTCCGCGGACCCCCGGTTGAGAACCACTGATCTAGGCTCCTCCTACAACAACCTATAGTGAACCAGTGCTGCGGTGGAGTCGACAGCTCAGTAATCATATACAGATTACCGGCCTGGTATGGAATGAGCATGTCGCCACACCATGAATACAACATCAACACCTACATAATTTTCAATCATTACGTCTCACTGGAGTTTCATTACAAACAGATCAATTACTTTATTTGAGGATTTGATTGTTCGGTTCCGGCACATTGTAAGAAAAAGATGTCTTGCGGGGATTTCCTAAAGGTAAGGAATTGCAGCATTTACATCTACGTTTAGGATATACTAATAACTTCGAATGGTTTTCAAATGAAGTCTTGAAATGAAGTCTTGACGTCCAGACAATATGACGTCAATGATTTACACTAATAATATTCAATGTGGATCTTATGCCATGCCTTAGTATGCACTCAGATATCGCATGCTTCGATTCTGCCGGGAAGACCGGACATGACGCTCGTATCACAGATATGTCTGAGACTCGAACATATGGATAGAATAAAAGTATAACCCCAACTATACCGCGTCGTGTGCTCAGAAGTGCAAACTAAAAGGATGGTGCGCGCCCCGGAAAGGTTCTGGTTCGTGAGAATTATAAGTAATTTATTTACGTCCACGATACCTATAGCGACGACTCACGCCACATTATGCCACAATGCTGAAGTGCATGCTGACTTTTTAAACATAGCCAAATGTATAACTGGAACAATCATATGCTACAACGATTCCATAGAATCATCGTCTTCCAAGACTTTGATAACAATCTCGAAGACGATTTGCAAGGGAATATAAGCTTCTACCTTACGGTCTAAGGTAGACCATAATATGTTTTTAAGGCGCCAGACTATTGTTACATTTATACTGATCAGAGTTAAAACCTGTTTCTATACTTGCTACAGATATTTCATGAACAAGTTATATAGTTGCCAATACCCCAATCAGACGGATTTTTTATGATATAATAAACGTATCAAATCATATCAACACAGATCCCGTAGGTCTGGTACATTTCTAGATTAGACAACGATTCATTCTTTATATCAATTGCGTTGATTTCAATAATTGATTTGTTGAATAAGCACAGTTCGGTGACTAGTGTATTTCACTCTTGATGTTGTGCGATTGCTGGTCAAGCTCACAGCAGAGTGTCACTACATATTCACAAACGGAAAGCAGAATATTTCGAGCAAACTTTACCAAGAAAGCAAATGATTTTTTTTGGAATTGGCAAGGTGCATGCTCGTTAAGTGCTAAGTGCTTTTTCATAGCGCCGAAGTAGAAATCGAATAATTACGTGTAAAATTATAATATACGAGAAAAGTTCACAGTGCAGAACCTACAAAGGTTCGTTCGCAAACGCGAACCTCCAAATTTACGAGATTCACACACAGAACGCGAGTATGAACCTCGCGTTCACGCCATCCCTGTAGTATCAACATATATCTTCCCGAGCGGAAAGCACAGAACATTGTTGAACAATCGATCCACATCCGTGTCGTGAGTGGACACGAGTTATTTCTCTTGTTCCGGCTATACACTCATGTACTACTCTTTCCAGTTTTTGAGGTTGATTAGGGGTCCCTTCCGCTGCATACGAAGATGCATTAAATGTGGAGAGGATGATGAGGACAACGTCGACACATGTATGGACTGTATCGGCAGTGTCGAAGAAGACGACTAATTCTGAAAAAACAAAGCAAACTGTTATTGTTGTCTATATCGACATTCTATTTCAAGTTACTTACTCACAATAATTCGTGATATCCAATGCACCTGCTCTTCAAAATGACTAAAATTTGGCATAAGTTTTCTATTATGTATATATGGAATGGCAGTTCAATTCATTGCAATGCAGGTATACCCACTATCATCATGCTATATCGTATTCTGAAAACAGCTAGACAATCTTACGCATGCTTGGAGTGTTTTGTTTGGTTATATAAATAAAAGACTTCGTGGTCTTAAAATTCTTTTGCTTAAAGCATTAAGCATGGGCGTGTTCTGATGCACGATTTAGTAATAAGGCAACACTATACTCATTTCACCTGGGCAATCCATATTTCGAATTCTGCAAATGCCTCATTATCTTTCATGTTAGTTAGTATTTACTTACCCAGCTGGAGGAGTAACCCTTGAGAAGTGTGAGGGGAGAATAAATACTATGAATGCATTATGCTGGTATATATTCTGGAGTTCTGTAGGATGAGCGTTTTTTTGTCCGTATCTATTCGTCAAATGCTCTAATTTCAAAACGAAGATTGTGATTGGGCTTTTTAATCAAAAGCCATCACAGACTGCCGACGTTAAAATTTGCCAACCACTTGCCATGCGGCAATTAGGCTGTTCGTATCCTCGCTGATTTATCAGAGAGGAATGTTAATGTACATATTTTATATTACACGGTGAACATCGCACTGTTATTGTTGAAATAGTTCCAGCAGCGCAAAGTGAATCTCCAGCGATGTGGAAAGCGTGTCGACCAAAAATAAAACCATGGAATGTGATATCAGACGTACAGGGAAACTCCCTCTAGTAAGTGAGGGTGTGTTCAGGGATGTGCAATGTGCATGATGTGCAATGCGCGGCTCGCGCAGGGAAATTCTGCGGCTCGAGGACAAATGCCTATTATTTAGATTTAGGGCATGCGGCCCCTGAAAAGAAGTTGATCTATACTTCAACTCAGTAAGACATTGCACGGAGCGTGCTGTTGTATGATAGCCTGCTAGAGTCGTAAGCCGGAGTCCACAGTCAGTTGTGGCTTACGTTTATACTTAACTAGCAGTGAGAGAGAGAGAGAGAGAGAGAGAGAGTTCTTTTATTCGTCAACCATGAAATATAGTAAAGGCAATGTCCACAAACATTCACGTCCAATAGTATACATTTTTTAAATTTTCCTAACTATAATTTACACGGTATAGACTGGGAGACCCGATATGACCGAAGTCTTCTAGGCCGGAGTCACCCAAGCATATTGGCAGTATTAATTATAATATGGATCAATTTCTTCTCTCAGTCAAGTAGCACCGCAAAGAGTAACGAAATAAACAAAAGTAAATAAAAGACAGCAACACTAGTGAAGGACGGTTACCATAGTTAACAGTGTGATCAGAAAATAACAATTTGACCCCTGTACACAGTGGTAATATTATTGTAGCATATTAAATGAATCAAAACAACAAACAACATCACTGTGGTCATGAGATATGTTCTTCTTGGTACTTGGATAATATAAATTTGCAATAGCGAGCTTTAAATGTATGATAAGGAAGAGTACGGTACAAAGTTGGTACATTGTTCCAAAATTTCACACCTATATAAGATAGGGAATTTCTTGACAGTCTTGATGAATTCAATTTAACAAATAGGGACTGATTCTGTGAGAATCTTGTGTTATAATGGTGAATTGAATTGGGGCATTGAAAAAAGTTGTCGTGGAGGTGGAGGATTCCGACCCTGCATTAGTCCTTCATCTGACAGCTCAACGATGCATGCGGCGACTATTGCCTCAGATATATGTAATACAGGGGCGGGCAACTTCTCCAGTCGGCGGGCCGGATATAGGAAAATTAAGTATACTTGGCGGGCCGGATTGCTCAATCGATAAATTATACTCTCATTTATCCACATATACAAGGAGTAAATCGTATTTAATAAATGTATTTTAACGACAGCAATGTCACTTCAAAGCCATTTCTCGCCGATAATGACGAACACAATATAGATTTGAGAGCAGCATTGTCATACAGGCGCCTCCACGTCTGCTTCTCTTTGATCAATCAGCACACGGTGGAATCACTAATTAAGATTTCAAGGCGTTCGATAATCCCGGTACCCCAAATTTACCAAGATATCAATTCATTGGGGCGGAGTAGGTGACGAGATAGGGTCGTTGTTCAACTGTCTGGCCTATTTTATCTCGATATTTAATTGACGCAGACCGAGGCTTCTACGACATTTGAAAAGTGGATCGCGACCCATTTTGAGTTGGCGACCCCTGGCATAAGCGGTGTCTTACAAAAGCCGGGCCACTTGTCGGCGACTACGGAATCAAAAATAATAAATATCGGTCCGGTGTAAATTACCATTGTAGTCGACAAACACCATGATTACCACAAACGATATTAGGGTTGAGTACATCGTAAATTCCGATAATGCAAGTCTTCCCGCTTCGACGAACTTACGCGTAAGCTCCACTCTCGCACGCTGCGCAGTGTACATACATGTATATAATAACATACAGTCACTAAAATTTGACGTAGTAAGCCAGTAGCGGGGAATCTCGGCAGACTGTAGCCGCGGGCCACATTATCATATAAGACGGAAAACTGTCCGCGGGCCGGACAAAATCCCTTCGCAGGCCGGATGTTGCCCGCCCCTGATGTAATATGAACAGAACAGCAGACTATACCGTAAAAGAGCCCCATAAGGGATATTTATGAATGTAATCGTTTATATATGGCGTGATACACGAATAAGCGCGTGGTCGGTCACGTGA
Organism: Botryllus schlosseri; assembly: GCF_051294905.1. NCBI lineage: Eukaryota > Metazoa > Chordata > Ascidiacea > Stolidobranchia > Styelidae > Botryllus > Botryllus schlosseri. The sequence continues at coordinate 14,786,039 of NC_137245.1, read as the reverse complement.
CGTGGAGCGTGGTGGAATGGACCATATTGACATGTCATAACTTATAGTGGTTCATGAACGGCGAGAGGGGCCTAGAGAGACCTGTCACAATGTCACATATAATTACGAATGAAGACCAGGTGGGCTTAGAAGGAACAGTAACACTAAAATCTCCGGACTTTTCACATGGATATTAATGTACCATACGGTAACTGGTGTGCCCCACCTATAATTTTGTGCTCTAATAAGAATAACTACAATTTTCTTTTATTGATAGATGTAGAGGGATTCCTGTGATTACAGTGGTAAATGGACACTGGACAGCAAGGGTGACATTATAGTCCGCTGTGTTCTTCGGCGCGTTCCGTAAAGTCCACGGACACCAAATTATCACGATCCAGTGTTGGGATCAAGGCACTACCTTCGAGTCACCACCATTGGACATTTTGACTCGAGTCAAGTCAAGTCAAGTTAAGTTACGAGTCAAATTGAATTTTCGAAGTATGAGTGATCATTCAAAGCCATGGCATTTGCTAGCTGTGTTAAAGACATATTAATTTATCCTTAATGAAACCACGAATATAAAGTTAAATATGCATATAAAAATGCGTTCTATCGCTCACGCACACGTAGAACTGCTAATAATATACGTCAGTAACTGTATAGCTAGGCTTACATCAGTTGTGTCAGACATAATGCCCGCCAAATGATTCCATCCCGCCCGCCCGCGAAGCAATTCTGAGTATTCAAGCACATTTCTCGAATTTGCAGTAAGAAGTACTTCCAATAAATATTCATTCAAGATAGCAAATGGCGAGTATTTGTTCATAGGCCACATACAAACCACCCCGCAGTGGAGTTGTGATTTCTAGTCATCTTCAGGAGCAAGTCGCTGACATTGATTAAATATTTTGTATTCCTAACAATGCATACGCAGGGTTACAGCCAGTATACAATTAAGCAAAAGAAGCATATAAAGATTCCAATTTATGGAATCTGTGGAGTTTTACGTAATATTTTGGAATCAGTCGACTGGTGCGGCCCGCGAGTGATCTGAATATTTGAATCATGCCCGCAACGTCAGTTGAGTTTGCTAACTACCACTGCAACCGCGGGCGCTACCACACCCACGAACACCCAATACTATACGTTCTTGTACGCTTGTGGCATGAGATATACAACCTCATGAGCCCACAATTCACACCCTTAACATGTCCACAAATGTCGCGTCTCTGAATAGCCTTGTCCTGGAAACTAGAACACATTTTCCAACATCGTGGATGCAATCACCAAACGTTGATGTAGACCTGACAAAAATCATTAAAAAGGTATCGCACCTCTGCCGCATGAACTCATAGTCCCCCCCGGACTTCATATTCGAACGCTATAACGATGCCATTTAAACATACACTGACGGGTCTAAATAAACAGAAGGAGCCGGTTATGCGTTTACTACTCGGTCGCTGATGATAAACTGTTTTTAACCTTGTGGGACCCTACAGTCAATCTTTAGCATAGAAGCACGTGCTATTCTCCACGTCTAAAATGTATCTCTCAGAATGGCTCAAACCATCAGAGATATCCGATTATCTCAGACTGTCTGTACTATCCGTCATGGCCAACTTTCAGTCACGGCAAACGCAGAATGCTACTTTTGAATTCGGCCGCTCGGTACCAAGCGATTCATTGTTGTCCTTGTCTGGCTATACGGGGACATACTCATATCATTGGTAACAAGTTGGCCGACAAAATGGCTTGTCAAGCTGCCAGGACCGAGAGCGGAAATCCCCCTCCTCAGACGTAGAGCAGTGGTTGGGAGCCTATGGCTCTTTTGGATATAACATATGGCTCTTTGCCAAATATTTATTTTTGTACTGAATTGATCAATATTGCAGCAACTTGTTAGTAAATTTTCATCACGGCCAGAATAATTATTCTCGTGTCAGTATAAACATGTGTATGAGCGGCTAAGACAATGCCGTCTTCGGGTTGAGGGGCTCGGACCCCATCTTTTCAAAATCTTCATATTTAAGTTGTTGTCATGCCGGCGACCAATATCACTCGCGAATTCTATGTACCCGAATCGAAATCTAGGATTGTCTGACACGTTGATTAATCAGAGAGCGCCGCCCATATCACAACGCAGTTTTAAAATACACATTGTCTGCCTGATCTACGGCGCCAAATGAACTGAATGAAACACAATTATGAACTCGAATTACAAACAACATCATAGCTATACCCACGTTATTGATTGGTAAGTAGCTCTGTAGTACCGGCGATAAAATGTATGCGTGTGGCGCAACGTTATGTTACCGCCGAAAACTTTGAGAATTGAGAAGTCGATCAGTGTTTAGATTTTCGGAATCAGTGTGACAGTTACATTCCATTAACACCAGTTATAATAAATTATATGCTATTTAAGATGAATTGGGTTATCAATGGTGAGGCTTGGCAGTCTGTGCCTTACTCACGATTCGAGCTTCATTTTCGAAGAATAAATACTAGTTTTTAATGAGAAAATGTGGCGCACACGTTGAATCCAATGTAGTGAGTTCGAATTAGTGCTAGCATGACGTCACGAATATTCCATTATGACGTAACAGTTGATTTACATGTATGACTCTTTGGGATTTTAAATGAAAAAAAATAGGGAAATATGTCTCTTCCGGCAAAAACGGTTCCCGACACCGAACACCGAATATCGACGAAAAGCGCAACTAGCGGACTATAGTCACTTCCATAAATAATTGACTGCTTGCCACTTTCTAGTGAACGACCTTTTCCGAGTAGGCTATGGCTCGCTCACACTTTCATTTGTGTGCCTTGGAGTCGACTTTTATCAAAATACATAAGCCAAGGGTGTGTCAACAAAAAGAGTTCTTGTATCATCTACAAATAGTACATTGAACGCTCTCGTATTAGACATTTCGTGCTGGTGACGTCATATTTTGTGCTACGATTGTTGATATACGCTGTTCTTTTGAATTCTCTACTAGTTGCTGACGATTACCCCTGACGAGTGTCAGCCGAAAATATTCGGGTTCATTTCAATATGGATATACTATTCAATTGTATATTGAAGTTCTGTACCTCAAAGAAGCTGTTTCACAAAAATATAATTCAAATATCCGTGGTCGCAGTGTTGCATCTAGGGTTGCATTTAAAGCAGTGGTTCCCAACCTTTTTCGGTGGCAGGGCCAAATTTAGAATTTCAGAGTATGGTCGGGGCCGCACAAATACCAGGGCAATGAAAGGAACCCATAATAGTCACCAAAATATGGAAATTCCATTGTTCCGATCATTCGCTTGACGACATTGGCCATTGTGTTGTCGCGCTCCCGTTGTTCAGAACAATCAATCTTTGCTGGCTATTTCGGAGTAGTTTTATTGCCCTGGCCAGATTTCAATTCGTATTTTTAGAATCAGTGCAACACCTGCTTCGATAAACACCGACATATCAAATTATTCGGACGCTTGGGTCGCGAACTATAGGACTACCAATTATGCTGCTCTTTGCCGGCTAGGCAGTACGCATCTCGGCGTATTCAATCGTGGGTCACTTGTTGCACATCTATCCGTAAAAAAAATCCGTAAAGTTATCAATAGCCAGGGCCGTCACAGCACTTCGTCACCCCCTCCCCCCAAACGTTGCTCTTGGGACCCCATTGGGTGATAAACCGAACTTCGAAGCCCCCAGACCCCCACCAGGCTAGATAGCTGTTTGCCGCTATTTATCATCTAAATCGGGTGTCCGTTTTAGGCAGCCTCTGTCGACTAATCGCGCGAGGCGCGAACAATTTCTATAATTCCTGATTGAATCGGTCAATGTAATCGGGAATTGCATATATATTGGTATCTATTTTTATCCTTTCTCTGCTCACGTAATCAGATTGACCGGTTGAGCCTAGTGAGTTGTGTTTGAAAAGGTAGGACCACTCAATATTAATTAAACATCTTCGGGCGTATACCCGTTGGCAGGAACGAAACAGCACTTTGTCAGGCTTCTCAAAACACTTAGGTCTTGAGCTCCCATAGGGTGATAAACCGATCCCCCGTCCTGTTGTTCGCTTCTGCCACGAAATCAGGATCACCGTTTAGTGAGCCAGCGTGGAGCGCGAAAATTTTCGATAATTCAAAATAAAATATGTCAATGAGATCGGGAATTGCGTACATGCTAACTTGTCCTCTCTGCTCACGTAATCAGATTTACCGGTAGAGCTGAGTGAGGTGTCTTGGAAACTGTATAGGGCCCGTAAATAATAATTAAATATATTCTGACAGGCGGACCCGTTGGTTCGACTTCGTTACATGATGTTATTTCGTGACCTCCAGTCTGCTATATCAAAAAATATACAATCGCCCAAACGTACTAACCTATAAGATACACACGATTTCAAATTGGTAGTTCTTCACCGGCATATAATTCTTCCCTGCGGTATGGTAGCCTATTTGTCTCGTGAGGTTCAGATTGTCATTTAGGCGCCTATGGTCAATTATACCTATATGTATTTTGTATATACATAACGAAGTTTATGGTCAGCGTAAGGGCAGTCCTTTTCGGCCAAGGTTTTCTCGCTGTCGATCGTTCTGGCACACTTCTTGGAGTCGCATGTTACATGACCTAAAACTTCATATGTCTTCGTGCGTCGTGGCGCGGTAATGGCCAACGACGATATGCCCACTTCTATAAATCTTGCGTATTTTATCTTGGTGGAAGAGTACCCAATAAGTAAGGTACTTGGAAACTTGAAATCGCGCGCAGGGCGACAATTGTTTGAAAAAGTTGCATAAAACTTCATAAAATACTCGGTACTTGTGAAATAAGTGCCCGGAGGTCTAGGCGGCAATAGTTGTTGCACCATAAAGTGGGTGTGTTGTAGGATAGTAGGTGTTGTACATGTACATTGAAATAGGGGTAAAAAAATCACCAGGTCTGGTAAGGAACAAGTGAAAAAAATGACCCTGCCATATGACTAACACGGGATTAAAATATGAGAGAATCAGTACATATGATGTATCAAGAAAAAGAAGGGTTGACCCGCAAAGGACGATAAAGAGTTGATGAACGCCACATACTGTCTTGTTTACTTGTGCAGATACGTTGGGAAGAACATACAATGTGTTGAGTCTGGTCGAATCGGGTGCACTACTAAAAACACGAGATTGTGTGCTATTTCTGAGAAATCACGGGTTGTTGGTGCGAAGGATGAAATGCAAACGATGTAAAAAAATAATGAATGAAGAAATTACGACCACTGGCGGTGATGGATTTAGATGGCGATGCAATCCGTGTGATACAACGGCGACTATACGGAAAAACTCGATATTCGCAGGAAGTAAGGTAGAACTTCCCAAATTGTTGATTTTATTCTACTTTTGGGCCCATGACGCATTGCAAACCCAAATCGCGCATGAAGCTGAGATTAGCCAGCGTTCAACGGTTACCTGGTGCGGCAAATTGCGAAAGCTGTGTACGGCCGAATTTCACAGGAACAAGCGACGTTTGGGAAAGGAAGGCGGTTGCGTGATTATTGATGAAACGCACTTAGCCAAGCGCCGGGCTGCCTCTGGTAAAGGACCAGCTGTTAAAGCCATTTGGGGGTTTGGAGGAATAGACAAAGCCACCGGAGAAATGTTCATTGAAATAACTTCTGACAGAACTGCTGAAGTATTTCGAAAACTCATAGTAGAAAATGTGACAGAGGGGTCCACGATTCTAACCGATGCCTATCCTTCCTACAAGGGCATAGAGAGCTGGGGGAAGGGTTATATACACGGTGTAGTGGACCACTCCCGTTGGTTTAAGGACCCTCGGACAGCTTTTTGTACTAATGAAATCGAGGGGGCCTGGGGCCAGCTTAAATATCATTTACATAGATCTCGTGGTCTAGCACGTCATCTTTTGGCCGACTACGTAGGGGAGTTTTTGTGGAAACGTCAACATCAAAAGACTGACCGATTCTTGGCACTCCTGCGCACCATACACAATGATCCACGGTATAATCTTGACAAATTTGATGGGCCTCCTGTATTACCACATTTGTGAACCCCGTTATAAGGTTCCAATACGGAAATGACGACATCTGTTATTTTGTGTTTTTACAGACGGTAGTCTAGGTTTAGTGCGCGATTATATTTAGTTTATGACGTGGCGAGAACCACCACTGTCTGTACCATGGACATCCTTCCTTATTCTCTGTCTATCCTTGTTGGTATCATTTGTACGTCTGATTTGGTGCTGCATACGGCGGCGAAAGGCATGCACGGACTTGCAGATCCTGTAACAAATAGGGCACGGTCTTTCACTCAGGGGACGCTAGGGGAACTACGGGGACCCCTGCCTGAAGAATGGATCACTCTAAATGATACACAATGGGAGGACTATCACTTGATGAGCATTTTCAACAAAACGGCGGAGCGACATGTATATAGACGGCCTGAGCTATTTTACAGCAAGTCATTTGGTTACGTAGTAGCTGAGCGTTTTTCATTACAACAAATGGCGTTTCCACATGGAAGATATTGGACAAGTGTACAAGAATTTGAACGCACCTGTCTCTGTCAACGGCGCCTGGGCCAGATCACGCCCAATATTTCCTATGATGTTCTTAAACAAACAAACATGTTCATACGTCCAATAGGGTATTATAGGATTCGCTGGTTCTGGAATGGGGACTATTACTGGTATCATGACCTTGGCAGGAATTACTCCATGTTTGCTCTTACCAAATTTAAATTGATTATGATACGACTATTCGAAAGTTATTCAGCTGTTGAAGCCTCATGTCTTCAAGAGCCAATGAGAGACGGGGACAAAGAAAAATTAAGTGAATTAAATAAGTATAATGCCAGTAGCAATAGTTTTACACAATGCTGGCATCTAGTAGATAAAGATTATGCCTCCCATAGTGTTTTTTGGCAACAATACCACTCTTGGAGGGTAAAGGGGGTCAGAAAAGGAATCTGTACAAGGTGTAATTTTAGAGGAGTGATTTCTGCTCTGGAACCAAATAAGGCAGATATAATCATCCAAGAAATAGTAATGACTACAATAAGTACATGGCCGTATATGCGCAATAAGTTCATTCCATGCCGGGCCCAGGGGGGATGGATTAATCAGTACTGGTTTGAGCACTTCTGGCCTGATGGTGGGGTAATAGCCCATTCGTGCAATTTCTGGCCTGGAATGAATACCACTATATGGGGTGATCTACCAACGACAAATTTCCCTCCTAGAGTAAAATGGATACAACCGTCTTTTCCAAATTTGGATCACAGTGTGTATGCTAATCGCGGCAATCAGGGCATGAGGTGGAATAACCTTTTTGATGGTGTGCCGACTAGGTTTAAGGCATCTATATCAACATGGATACCTTTTCCCAGGCCCATGTGGAAACACTTCCCCTCTCTTACTGCATCGGATGAAGCATGTAAAAATAGAATATCACATAACCAGGATTTGTGTCGCGACCCAGTGGGTGGACCCGTTTTAAAGGCAGCCTTTTGGGACCATGTTCATTTTGATCCGGAGCTAAACCGACCACGTTTCCCGGGAGGCCCGATAGAAATTAAGGGAGAAATAGCATCGAGAGCTGGTACCAAAAGGGGTGCGCGGAGAAGACGTAAAAGGTTTCTGTCTGGACTAATATGTCTTGTGTTTGCCGTAATATCCACAATCGCCGTCGTTGCGACAGTTTCCTCCCAGTTACATGAAGAGACGGTGAACCTTAGCCAACAGATCAATAATAGAATGATACAGGCCACACAGAGGTCCACTGCACTAGGGAGAAAGATTAACGAGCTCTCGTTACTTCAAATAGCACAACAACAAAAACTGGATCAAACGATCGCTGCCATGGAAGTAAGGACATCACTGACAGATAAACGACTTGTACTAATGGAAAAGTACATAGAAAGAAATCGACAAATGATAATACGACAAGCAACAGCTTCTTTGACCTCTTTTCAAAACTATAAGGAAATGAGTGATGCCGAATTAGCCATCGACCGATTGGTTTTGGACGAATTGGCTAATTTGACTGGAAAGTTAATATTTGACTCCAGCAAGGTATATCTCACGAAAATCCGGCAAGGAACGTTACGGATAAAAGAGCATGCTCAGCAATTAACAGCCTATAGAGACGCTTACATCAATGAGACGAATGACATCGGAGTGGAACTACGTGCCAATCGTATCAATATAGATCAAACCCAACAGAATGTGGATTTGGGTTTGCAAGTTTGGAGAGAAGATCTGAACAAGAGTGTGTACATGAACATTTCTGATTGGCGATATGAGAATATTACAGTGAAGCCTTTCGAATTCGTGGGAGGAGAAAAATTTATGGAAAACTTGGGCCAAACGATAGAAGACATGACACACGGTGCCGAAAGCTTGATAAAATCTGTAGGAGAGAGTACAGGAAATCTACTACAAGAAGGACTAGGTGCGGTCGGAGGAATATTCAGTAAGGGAGTGAACGGAATTTTTTCTGGCTTGGGGTCTGTTCTGATTCCAGTAATTTTGATATTAGGGGCCGGGATCATCTTGTTTTGTTTCTGTCGTTATAGCAGTCTTTGCTGTCCTAAGTTAAAACCTAAGGTACAACGGCGGAACACGAATACTCAGTTGACAATGTACATATCATCGGTATCGACCCCCGTTAAAACAACCAAATCGACAAAAATGTAGTGCACGCATATATATTTAAAGGATTTTACTTTTATTAATTTAATTTTTTCATAAGTCCACAGATATACTAACTAATTTATAATAATATGAATCGTTACTTTAAATTATGGATTGTGCTGGCAGTAGCTTTAACACTACACCGAGGATATCTGCAAATTCATGGCCAATTATTGCCCCTATCTGCTATGAGTGTGAGGTTAGCATTTAATCTTACAGGATGGACAACGTTCCGGAATCAAAGTCTTAGATACATCCGCCTTAATCGACTATTCAAATTAAACGAGAGTTGGCCAATAGGTGAAACGGAAAATAATTTTTCAATATACGAAGAGACGCCCAAATTTGGTCCAACACGAGCTAGCCAAGATCAATTGTACAAGTTATTTGCACCCTCGGGGTCTGACAAGAGGTATTGGAATAATGTTAGACAATATGAAAGAGAATGCGGGTGCAATCGGAAACTATCAAGAATATCTCCCGATATTACGTTGGCAGCCTTGACTAGAACCACAACATATCGTCGAAAGAATAACTTTGGTTTAATACATACATGGAAGTATGTGGTTGGAAGGGAAGCACGCGGCACTATGGCTGTGCCTAGGGCTATTCTTCGGATGATCTCTCCTAATGCTACTCCACAAGTTACTATACACCAGCTGTTGACGGTGTACAAGTTATCAGTGATGAATATCTTGGCGCAATATGCAACAGTGACAACAAGGTGCCAGCAGCGTTCAGAGGATATCATGGGATGGAGAGTCAATAAAGCCGAATTTAACGTATGTGTGCAAGGAGAAGCTAATCAGATACAATGCCTAGGATGCTCATTTTTCACAGATGATCTGGCAGTAAATATACTGTCCAGAGACTTTGTGATCATGGAAATAGATAATAGCATCGGAGGATCAGGGATGGGAACGCAAGAAGCTTACTCCTACAGTCAATGGCCAGCAGGAGTCAAATTACCCGAATTACATCACGACATCGTGTGGTTGAAGGCTCGAAATGAGACAGGCCCCAGGGAGAGGCCAGCGAACTTTGATGGTCATACTTGGTTTAGATTGAGGATTTACGCCCTTCGCGAACATCTAAATAATGATACTCAACGGATAATGGGGAAGAGAAATTTTCCGACTATATTGCAAGGCAGCATAGAATGTGAACGCAAAAAAAATAAGAAGGTTTGTCGTAATTCAATTGGAAGTTTAAAAACGGCGTTGGCCTTTAAGGAAGTGTTATATGATCCATATACAAATCAACCCGTGTATGCAGATCATGGCAACGGTCGTTTACAAATTGCATCTCCAAGACCTGCAGGTCAGGAATCTCCACTCAAAGCATGGCCTAAGAGTCTACCCAATTGTAAACAACCCGGTAGATTAGGTGACTTTATCCTGACTGCATCATTTAAAAGCAATGGGCAAAATACAAGGAATATGGACTATTATCTAGCTCGCCTAGGAATGTATTACGTAGAAGTAACGAAACGGCGTTTACGCCAGTTGTCCCTGCCCATATATAAAATGCGAAGAAAACTGGGGAGATTGGACAGGTCCATAACTGGTAAAGAGATGGAGTCTCTAAGTCAGGCGCTACGGTCAGCCTTGACACCTCAGAAACTTAGTAAGATAAATGAAGAGTTACTGAGCTATATGTCAACACGCAAGCTCATAGAGGTGCAGTTTCATGATATCCGGATATTCCGACCTAGTGTGGCCTACACAGCCACAATATGTGCTGGAATATTGGTGTATACGCCTTATGCCTATAAGGACAATAACAAAATCAGAACTAACTCTGAAATGCCATTAAGTGCCGCGGAATCAATAACAACAAAGGTTGTAAGTTATGAAGGAACCACTCGAAAAGTACCTCCTAGCTCCGTAATGCCACGAAGTAACGCGGAAACAATAACGACAAGGACTGTAAGTTACGAAGGAATCACTCGAGGAGTGCCTCCTAGTAGCGAGACTGGTATGTGGGATGATATCACTTCTGTTGTAGCGACTCCAGGACCCACTGTGACACGGGAAAAAACCATAACACTTACTGAGGAAAATGTAAGAATGACGAATCAATACAATACTAACCACTATAACTACGATTATATAGAAAGTTATGACGAAGGATTTAGCTATGCCGGTTATGACGATAATACTAGCTTTCAAGACTCTGGAAATTACTACTACGATTACTATGACCAAGACGGAGAATATGATGTTTTGTTAAAACGTAGGCCCATACCCGTAGCTCACACTACAGATTCCACAAATATTATTGAAACTACAATGGCGTTACCAATGATTGAAACTCCAACATCGACTAAAAATACTCAATATACGGTTGAGTTAACAAGGGATACAACAATTTCCACGCCAAGAACGTCTACACTTACGACAGATAGTATTACGACCACATTATCCACTGCTGCAATCACACCATATACTGGAGGGTTGACATCGGCCATTGTAATTTCCGGAACGACTTCATCGACACCGCTCCCAGCCATATTGACTACTGTGCATTCCCCACGCGAAGATAACTCCAGCCCAAGACCAACTACATCTATTACTACATTCTTAACTACAGTGAAAACTACTAGTGATCAAGAAAGACGCAGAACGAGTCCCACTAATATTTTCACAATTGTGGAACCATCTATGGCTATATCAACAGAGATGGACACTCAGCAAAGCAATGGTATTGCTACAACAGGAGTCACCTTTTCTGAAAGTGGGTTAACAACGCGTGTACCAATGGAAAGAGGAGTAATCGCGAAGCATACCATGACCTATCAAATACCCTCAAAAAATGATGAAATGTTAGGCTCCTTATCCGTGCCAATAAGGAAAACACCCCAGGTTACGCAGATACCTGAGTCTTATATTCAATTACGTCATCACACAAATCAACTCATGGACACAACATCGCCAAGAGCGCATTTCAATGTGCTGTTTGATACAACCCAAGTAGCAACGACAGTCGAAACGCACCAATATTTCGCCACCAGCAAGTCCCGCTCTAATACAGAACTAGATAATTTAAACAATGAGCAAGACTTACAGGTAAGAACTAAATCAACATCAATACTTTCATCAGGGGACTATCAGAGCGAATCCACATCAGTAAGTAACAATGATGTGATCAGAAGTTGGAAGAGTGCTTCCAATAGTGCACTTTCTTCAATTACACCCTCTATCGAAGAAGAAGGAAAAGATACACTCAGTATACCGCATACCTTACCTACGACCAAATATGACAGACTGGACCAAATTACGTTTGACTTCTATGGACGACTGCACAAACTACAAGAAATGGAACAAGGTTATGCAGCAGGTAAAATTATTGTTGATATTAACAATAGAAAGGATTTAGAAGAATCACTTAACAATGCCTTGATTTTTGCGGTTTTCGTAACAATAATGGTAGGATGTATGTATTTATGTTATGCGAAATGCAGGAGGGTCGCAGCAAAAACTTATCTTAGGGATGTTATTCGGCGGAATAATCGAAAGACGTATATTACAGCAGTAACATTGCACGAAAAACTGAGATAGGTATTGTGGAATAATCACTGAAATTTTGTAAAGATATAAGTGAGTGTTGTTGTGTGGTGTGTTCGGTCCATTTGCGCGGTTTAGAATTCGTGTGAAATTATCCAAAGACCTAAATTTAATTTCGTTGAAATAACATAGTTTAAAAAAATCATGCTGTATTTGCCTATGGAAGCCTAAAAGTAGGCGGGGTTCAAGAACGTACGAGGCAAATTCGCGGTGTTAACGATGCTTATGCAACGACTATTCTTGCGAAATACGTAATTGCGAAATTTTGGATGGTATTGCTAAGCCAAATCAGGATTAAGTAATGCAATAGTAAGTAAATATGGAAGCATTACATATGGAAGGATTAAGTATTGCAATAGTAAGTAAATATGGAAGCATTACATTTGGAAGGATTAAGTAATGCAATAGTAAGTAAATATGGAAGCAGGATGGCGTAATTTTTGTACATGTTGCAATGACATATTGACGAATAGGAAAAACTTAATTTAGCAAAAACGGCAAAATACGACCCCAATTGATGGGTTGATCACGCCATTGCAAAAATCTTGCACAATAAGGCCACAATTAATGGTGGGAACGGAAGCGCTACAGTGGGTAATTGACGAACAGGAAATCTTTAACTGTAGCAAAAGGGTGAAATTTGTCTGTAATGGGGGGCTTAATCATGCCGGAGTACAAAGGATAGCGACAAAAATTTGCTTGATGAATGATCGGAAGGACGCCAACCCCTACTTTACGAAAATAGCACATTGCTCGTGGTGATGGGGGGGTGCATGCGCGTTAACGATCTTCCGCTCAAAACTGGATAAAACGCGGAGCGCAGGACTGGAAAAATCAGTTGACTCCACACCAAACTGTAAGGTGTTAGGGGAGTTGAGTGCTGGTAGCAGTTGGAAAGAAAATTTTTTTTTTTTTTCTCTCCATATATAGGTTGACACCAGTGTTGAGGTGACTCGGGTCGACTTTTTCGAGTGGTTTGACCTGGAGCGGTTCGCCTACAGGGAACGAGTGGCTTGGCTTGACTTGGGTCGCATTGAGAGTCGATTGACTTGGAATTGACTCAAGTTAGAATGTGCGTCAACTGGAGGTGACTGGTGAATCGAGGGTCGTGTTTCTGTACCAGCTCTGGTTGACACTCAACAAGTTTTGGTATGTCAAGATAACAGACCTGAGTATAACTTGGGTCGTCACGGTACAGACGGCCAATCTTATATTGTCGCGTGGAGACTGTATCAGTTATACCAAATGTTACTAAAAAGTTGAAAGCTATTATTACAATGTGTGGACTATTTCTTGTCATGGCACCTAGTAAAATTTCGATAATATAAAATTATACTAATGCTCACCTTTCTATAAAGGGGAGAGAGAAAATCAACGTGGTACTTATAGCTATGATATGAGACTTATATTATAATCACTCGCTACACTGACATCCTTACTATACAAAACAAATTCTAAACACTCGATTCTAATTCAATATGAACGCTAATAACTGGTCCGTAAAATTAAAGTGAGTTTTTGACTTATATTATAATCACTCGCTACACTGACATCCTTACTATACAAAACAAATTCTAAACACTCGATTCTAATTCAATATGAACGCTAATAACTGGTCCGTAAAATTAAAGTGAGTTTTTGACAAGGCTATGCTGCAGTGCCGGAGGAAGTGACTAGATTCCAACGCTGCTATACAGTAGAATTAAATGACAAAAACAACACAAGGAGCACATCGCTTAAGAGAATACGTCCTTAAAATCTATCCTTATCACGTGACTAACAATACAAACGATATTACATTGATTTTTAGTAATATACATGCGTATGGGATCAATAATTTTACTAATAGCACGTATTTTGGAATACAATCTGACTCTTGCTTCGACCTGACCTATTGTCAGAAGTTGATTCATTTTGCGCTACTAAAGTATAAACGCTTGTGCTTCACGGTTAGGATGATAAGGATTGCGTTGGATAGCAGGATATACGGATATAAGCGCAAAATATACCACGAAATAGAATCACGACACGCCAAACACTCACTCACTCATAATGATACCTGTGTCTAAAAGAAGTATGGATAATCCCTGCTAAAGACGTTTGCAAATACAATCATTTGAGGCAAATAATGACAGTGGATCTGGAATTTTAAGGTTTATAGTATCAGCCTGCCTTCGACGCGTTATGCTACTGTAGCTGTTATTTACATAACTTAAATATAACAGTATTAGATGATGAGTAACTGTTGTAAAAGCGGTAATTTCAATCGACAATAGCACAATCACCAACCTATTAAGTATCAGAGCCGCCACACATATTGTACCGTGCATTGCACAGGGTTAACAGTAGCATTTAGACTACAAGAAATGCCAATAATCGCTGTATTGGGTGATACTATATACAAGCCCATGGTCTCTCGAGTCACTGGCCTCAAGCAACTGACTAATATCTGAATTGATTCGGTATACCGGTTTATGAATTAAATTCGGAGTAAAATTAGTGAGCCAATTTCAAGTCATCAAATAATCAAATGCAGACAAAGATTGTGGTATATAGCATATGTTTGGATTTATCACGCAAAGTTTATGTGATCCATGAGAGCAACTAATCATTCCATGATAGTGCTGCTTATGGGGCATCCATCCGACATGGTGACATGAACATAAGAAGTTTAAGCTTACAGCCAATGCTGTCGTGAATCATGGTGATTTATTCAATCCTCTATTTCGAATTATAAAAATAAACTAAGGTGAGTGTGTATGCTTAAATGGATTATTAATTTATTAAAATTTAAACAATACAGCATTATTGGTGTATCTAGTTAATTCCAGGAAGTTTCATTGGTTAACCACTATGACCACTCGGTCTGAATATATATGGTATGGAAGGTGTCTTGACCCTGAATGGCTATGTCACGTCAATTGCTACATTCACTACAATATGGCATTTATTTACATAGGCAGGTAATACCGCTACAGGTAAATCTGATCTATCGTATAAAATGACATGTAACATGAAACAGTATGGACTTTATAACATCTAACTAGACCATTGGGCTAGGCTGACAACTAGAAATACTGGTAACATCGCAAACAAGTGGAATACAGTATTACATTGGAGACAATATTGTATATATAACTACCTTATCAATGGTTGGGCGCCGATTCAGGGTAATCCAGACCTGATACAGCTCTATATATCCCATTGGAAAGACATATCTCTTGCCAATTCTGGTATCTCCCAAAAATTACGTGTATCTCGGTTGAGAAACACTAACTTCTAAGTGCCAGAAATTAACTGTATTTGTAACTACAACTCGCCTCGACGACTAAACATTGCGGTAAAATAATTCAATAACGAGCGTTTGCCATAACAAGGAAGAGTAGTATAGATAGCTTCCTGTACTGAACCGTTCTCGAAGGTTTTTTAGGTAAAACATTACTAATATGGACATGGTATCTAAATTTGCGTGACGGGAGCCACCCCAACTAACGGGTCCCTCTAGAATGCCTGACAAGATGGAACGCTATTTGGGGTGATTTTAGTCATGCGCATTCGTATATATGAAGAATAAAAGAATATAATAAAATCAAGGGTAGCTCAAGTCATAGTATGTTCTAATTGACACAATGATGACCTATATACTGAACATTACCTGATGTTTCTTTGTAACTGGGACTAGCACAAACGCTGATTATAAGAGCGGCGACTGGATATGGAAATTTAAAAGACCAATATTATTGTTGCTATTCACAAAATAACCCATCCGCACATGCTCGACAACACTATTCAGTACTTAACAATTCTGACAATCAGATTTACATTGCAAAGCGCGCAAATTCATCTTGGGGTATAGGCTTCAAGAGTGATCAAGAACCTTAAATCGTAGGCCGCTGTGAACATTCTATCGTCGTCTCAAGTGCATAGGTGAGACTGGATTAAGAAATAGATAGTCTGAATAAAACCGATCAATTTCGATATAAAAGCTAGGTTAATTCTGGCTGACTGCGGTCCTTTATTTACTATGACTGACACATTGCGTATTACTAATGTAGGGTAAGAAACAGTTTTGGGATGACTCGGGTTGTTTGGGAAATATGTATTGACTCGTGTCTCGAAGCAGAATTTACAAGCCAATATCAAGTCGCAAAATAAACGGTGTTGAATAAATCACTGTAGCTTGCGTATACTCGAATTGTTGTGTTAAGTCATAAATAAATTAACCGCGAATGAAACGATCATGGCTGACGCTGCCGTGGAAATTATAGAGGACTATTGTGAATAACAACATCTTTTTGTCTCATTAGACGGCTCAATATTTACGTTGTGCAGTGCGTATCTTTCTATATTTTGGTCGACAATGCCTGACTGTAGTATTTAGCTTTACAATTGCTCGCGTATTTTACTTGCGTGTGACTGGTACAGCATCTGGGTGCATGTATAGTTATCTGCATATTTGTCAGCTAATTCAATATAGATGCTGAAATCCGGTTTGACTCAAAATTGTGATCTTTCTCGTAACTTGACTTGGCTTGACTTGATTGAGTGTCTGCCAGGACTCGGAATGACTCGTGACTCGAAGGGAATTGAGCCCAACACGGGTGCAAGGTATTGCCTCAAAAGGCCTGTGCTGAAGCGGTATGCCCCTCAAAAATTAATTATATTTTTGAAAACCAAACAAAACTGTTGGTTTATCGCCGACGAGTAAATAAGTAGGTGAAATATCTCTCTCGACCAAAGGGTATAAAGTATCACCCTAAAAAATAACATAATACCACGTTGCTCGCTTGCTCGCTCGCCTATGTTCTAGCTCACGCTGAACCATAAACCTACATTTGCGAAAGCTGGTCTTCAGTTCATTGTATTACGGATTTGGTACGTCCCTGTAAATACCGTTCGAAGGTTACACTATGTTGCAAGTTTTGATATATATCATATTATGCAGTAACTCCGTTTGAAGAACTCTGGTCTATAATTCCAAAACTAAATTGTGCTTTCGCGGACAACTCAGGTCGTCTTGGCTAAAACCTGATGCAACAATACGACGCCAAGCATGCTATGGAGCAATGCCTAGCCGCATAGAATGACTTCCTGAGATGGACTAACTCCCATTGCAGTGCGAGGCGAATATTATTGATTACTAACAATGGTGTATGTTATAACACATAAGGGCTATAAAATTGTAAATCTACTGTAAGCCATGACATATCTCGGCTTTGATAGATCGCACTGTTTTCAAAACCTTCTTGCATACTGTATTACTAAACAAGAAAAAATGCGCTTGCTCGTGCCCTATTGGGGACGCCCATTTCAAAACTAGTGCGTTGGAGATCTCTACAATATCTCTTCTGCTACAAGTGTGTTCTAATTGTCTGAATATGATTAAAACTCACTAGAAATTGTCGTGCGGGTATGGTAATTGGTGTAATGATAGCTGCCTCCGTTAGCCGGTCTCTCCAAAATATTTGAAATGATGGAACAATTGCTTGAGGCAGTTATAGGATTTTTTTGCGCTAGTCACCTTGGGATTAAATTAATCTAGGAGCACTAAGCTGAAATAGATGAGAATGTTATTTTCTCATATCACGCCTCAAATGTCAGACAGTTACAAGTAAGTGAAATTAAGAGCAAGGTATCGGGTTTGTGCCATTAATAGTGATGGTCAAACTAGATATGTAGTTTTAAAAATGAAAGTAAATTTGGCCAGATTTAAAAAACACTCAAGTAAGTAGGTAAATTACAAAACATTACTAAGTGAAACTTGGGTAGTGATAGATGTTTGTTTTCGATGATAGTCATTAGCATGTATGTAGCACAGGTATTTTATTTAAAAGTAACTATTGTTGCGAGTCTGCATTTACAAAAGTAAGTTTTGATTATTGGAGGCGACACATGAATCGTAGATAATTCAGCAACTTAAACGCTGTTTTATTAGTGTTGAGCAATAGTGCGAGGTTTGTAGTATCATAGAACAAACAAAAGATATGATAATTAAGGAAAGTCATTGATTTCTGAGGTAGCAAGATGTGCATTTTGGGATTGTAGTTTGCAGAAGTAATTATTTGGGACAGATTGGGTGCGAAAAGATAATTTATTGATAACGTATCAACAATAGTGACCTAGTAGTCTAGAGTATAATTACATAACAATGCACAGTGGTGTAGCATGAAGCAGAGCGGGTTGGTTTTTGCGTTTTCTGAAAAGGGCCAGTATGAATAAGAATGGTCGGCGGGACCTTGCCAATTTAAGTGACTACAAGATAATTTGAATTGTTGCATTTGGTAGCAAAGCTATGCAAATTGGGAAATAAGTTTACAAATTAAAATAAGTAAAGGCGTGATATTGAATCAGTGGGTTGTCGGCGCCACCACGCGGCTGGTTTGAGCCAAGCAAGAATTTATGTAATCAAAATGGCGTAAAGTCGTGCTTGGAAAATGGCGCGTGACCTGCTACCACTTAGTTTATGTCGCTTTTAGCCTTGATATCAAGGTTGGTAAATGAATGAGCGCCTAAGGTAATGTTCAAGTTAGATTGAATTAGCAAACGTGGGAGAAATTGTGGTACAACCCGCAGCCTTTTACGCAGTACTCATGTTGGCAATGGACCAAGAACAAGAATTGTTGATGTATGAATGACGTAGCTTATTAATTGAAAGATTCAGACAGCTAAATATCTAGAATTATACAGTAACTAATTAGCTAAGTAGTAAGCGCATATCTAGTCAGTACTCTCTCAATGGGCATGCACACAAAAGTCACGAACAAAAAATTAGGACTAATTTTTGGAATATTTTCGCGTTAACATTGATCAAACATGTCCATCCAAATCTGATTGTGATCTATTACGCAAATTCGGAATTGTTAACAAAAAAAGAATGGCATGCGCCATGCACTGAGGCTCTATCTCATATACCGGCGGTTCATGATTATAAGGAAGTAAACCGAGTTTAGAATGTAGGTTGGTGACTTAGTATTTGAAGGAGGCATGAGTAATAGTTTCATTAAGGGTGTATTAGAGATGGAATACAGGCCATACGACAGTTAAATAACATAGCCATACTCCATGTATGTATTTAAGAAAATTAAAGTTGGGGTAAGAGAGCACGAACTGAGGGATGTAGTGTTGGACATAGTAATAACGGTACTGAAGGAGGGCTATGAATTGATCAATTGAGGCATAGATCCCTATAATTTGATATTAAACCCGAAAGATAAGTGCGTTAGGTAGGAGATGTTCCGTCACAAGATCTGGTATTTAATGGCCAATTGGTACAATTGTTTGACAATAAAAGAACTTGTAACAGATCAGAAGGTCGCAGCTTGGTATTTCGCTAACTGAGCAAGTATGGTTATGACATTGGCGTTCTGTTAGTTACATCTTTGGTCGCTAAATCATGTTATTAAGGCCACTTAAAGGTACCGAGTACCGTAGTGGTACGCCCCAACGATGTAACAGCAATAGGACGTTCGGCGTTCCGACATTTCAATCACTAGGACACATTCATTGTTTATTTATATTATATTTATATTTTTTTCTGCTCCTATATTTGAAGATATTTGGCCATGAGATTAATAGCCTACTTCTCATAAGTATACCCGAATCGTGATAGGAATTACAATAATCAGATCAGACTCTATTATCGGTCTGTTGGATTCAAAATATTCATAGTAGCTGAAAATTATAATGTGATAACTTTTATGATGGCATCATACGTTTGTCCGTTCATATGGTGTCTATATCTTATAGTTAATTTATATCAAGTACAACAACAATTCTCTTTAAATAGTTATAAATATGATGATTTTTTTCGTGCCAGGCCAAAATTTATACAAATCTAAATCATATTTTGGCGATGTGTGGTTACTGTCAGTCTGCTGGATCGACTCACTCTCAATAGAAAAATTCATTCCCGCCAAAATAAGGCCTACTTGGAAAGACATAGAATACCTCTATAAATGCTGCGGCCCGCGGCGTCGTCTAATCTAGAAAAATGGCCCGCAAGCACGTTTGAGTTTGAGACCTCTGTACTAGATGAAGAAACAGGACAAAAAATTTGTACAATCACCTACAATTTTAAGTCACCTAATTATAATTGATAGAAAGTTTTCGCTTTGAGCGTGGTCTCATGGCGCAAATACGGATAATGTAGCAATAAAGATGAACATCGAGATTGAGTTTAGGATGATGGGTATCATGGTTATATTCTGGTGAGACATATGTAAAAAAAGAGTGATGAATCAAAATAAGGCGAGTATCATAATCACTGCGTACTGTGGTGCTAACTCACGAAGAAAAATAAAAACTTCCTGTGGTATACTTGGAAAATTTATGACACATAGACCTATTACATTTCCACAGACTTGGTATATATAGGGCTCAGCAACTACAATACATCTCTTTGTTGGTACAATTGTGGCCATGACAAGTGCTGAGGCCATGGAGCCCTCTGTTCTGGATGAACAAATCTGGACCGGGAGGTGGATTGTGGTATTAAAAAATATAGATGAAATTCTCAAATCATGCCAAACA
Organism: Botryllus schlosseri; assembly: GCF_051294905.1. Taxonomy (NCBI): domain Eukaryota; kingdom Metazoa; phylum Chordata; class Ascidiacea; order Stolidobranchia; family Styelidae; genus Botryllus; species Botryllus schlosseri. The sequence goes on along the minus strand of NC_137245.1, from coordinate 14,765,273 downwards.
TCGCCTGAAGCAGATGAAAATGAGGAAAATGATCAACAAATTGACGAGGCCACATTGGAAAGCTATTTTGAAAGAAATCCTTCGATTTGGGGAGATAGTACCGATTCGGAATTAGATCTAACCGACTCGGATGATAGTTTAAGTATCTCGTCGGATACTGAGTCTGGACATGATGATATGGAATCCTATTTTTACTCAGATCATGAATCGGGACCTTATCCGAATTCCGAGTCCGGTGATTTTACAGACTCGGATGAGAGTCTGAATACTCTACCCGACACTGACTCTGGAGTTGATAGTAGCGATTCCGATCTATCCTCAGATCATGAACAGTTACCACCTCTTGACGAGGCCACTCTCAGACGCCTTGATAGAATATTTTGGCGCCCCCGGTGTAACGAGTAGAATCGGAAAGTTATATGATTAAAATGTACAAATTGGTGTGATCAGCAAAATCTTAAAATGAGCATTGACAATGTTGCGACTGTTACAAGATATGTTATGTGTTCTGTGCTTCATAGTGAAACAATTACATATTGTGGACGAATGTGTTTTCGTTTGAAAAAAAGAATTCTTGTGTAGCCATGGAATAATAATAGGTTATTCAGCAGACTTTAAGAAAGAGAGAACAATTAGGTTGGTAGGTGATACAAAATAAAGGTTTGGTTTAGTCAAGGCTGGTTAACCTTTTTCAGCCTAAGGGACACATTCGATTAACGAAATACTGTACAGGCCACTACCTCGTGAAACGCGAAAAAACTTTAGAAATTCATAGGCCAAGGATATTGTAACTAGGCCCTGTTGCGGGCTTACCGCATATCGCTGGGCTAAGTCTATGAGGAATAGGCTATTCAGCGCATGGACATATGGATAACGCAAGTAGCTGAGACCAACATGCGTCAATCTCTACGTGCATAGGTTTCATAGTAAGCAGTATCTACTGCAAACGCAAATGTAAGGTCACACATGTTCAACGGCACTTTGTCCCGAAATTGCGAGTATAGTTAGACTCAATCTAAGTAAATTGGCTGTTTTTCATGATAAAAAAAAAAAGGGGCAGCAATATTAAAAACAAGGAATCGAGGGACAAAGTGTCGCGTTGAGCTTGTAGAGAATTTTACTTTTGATGAATCTGGAGCAAACTACTCTGATTTATTGTAATGTATAAAAATATACCATTATGTGACAGGCTGACGCCTCTGCCAAAACGTCGGAATAGATATTTTAGACATCACATCTCAAGTGGCCAGAGATTACACTTTTCCTTATCCAGTAAAGAAATAATTAACCCCAAATAGGATTAATAAAGAGTTAACAAAATTCAGTGTTTGAAATATCATTAACGATATCATACGATAAGCTCGGCTGAAAGAAACATTATTATTTTTTAAGGTGTAAAAATAACGCGGTGCAGTAAATTAAAGAATGTCTGCCTCAATAACTAAAGAACAATTATGGGAGCTATCTATTGAAAATATTGAACTATGGTATGAGGAACTTCGGGGGGTGAAAAAGACAGAAAGATTACAACGATGGAATGATTTTTTCGAGGACATTAAAAATGGAACTAGACGTTATGCAGAAATCTTCTTCGAAGGAATGGGAGCGAGTAATGAAAAGGTCAAAGAATGGCCATGGCGAAATGACTATCGTAGAAAACACTTGCGAAATCGCAAGGTAGCAAAAGTAAAACCATATTTGCTAATAAAAACTGCCTCAAACAAACAGAATCGGAACACAGAGATAAGAGCAAGCTCTTCGACATCGACAAGTAATACTCCCTTGACGTCCTCTCTGACATCATCTACTACAAACAATGATGCACCGCCTAATAACAATGTCACGACAAATGGAACTTATGCATCTTTTGGTAGTATAATGTTTTCGCAACAATCATCCTTTAATCAGCCTCAACCTACAACATCGCATCACGTTAACGAATAATGAAATTACAATAAAACGTTTTAACTAAAATATTCAGTGGAATGATGTGAATATTATCAATTATATGGACTGAATTTATGGTGAATAAAAGTTAGGTTATTAACTTGTGCCTAAAGTGTATTATGAATGACGAGGAATTATCTTGTATTAAGATTATAAATAGTGAACTAGTTAAAGAAAGGAATGTGCTACGGGCTATTGTGCAACCCTAATACGGATCACAAGGTTGTCTACGAGTGGGCAATGCAGTTCACTCTTACTCAAAGGCAGCAGATGGTAATGGAAACCATAAAAACTGCGCCGGTTCGGGATCGTTTGATGAGCCTCTTGTTCGGCACTTGTGAGCGGGACAATCCAAGGGTGCAATATTGGCAACAATGTATGTACAACAAGGAGGGCTGGACAAAAATAGGAAAGCTTTTTCACCCTGTTGGGAATGGTGAATGTAAACAATGTTACCTTATGAGGCACGTAAGACCGTACTTCAAGAATACCGGGCAGATTTTGGAACTTATGACATTATGCCATGACTATTTAAAAGAAGCTTGTAGTATGCACAAAGGACTAGATCAAAACACCGAAATAGATAAAGGACATATAGTACTTTATGTGTTATATCCGGAAGCGATAATAACCGCCATAGCTCTCCTGTTGCAACAATATCGGGGGGCAAAAAACATACAAACATTTTGTTTTACGAGGTGCAGGATGGATGCAGAATTTGAATTCCTATTTGGGGGAAATCTAGAACAGTGGAGATTTACATACGGGTCCACGAGTACGTTTGGTTATGTGGGAGGTGTTTTTATTCTACCGGTTGACCAAGTGTCGGAATCAATCTTTGAAAACTCGCTAAAAAAAGAGGGTGACAAACAAATAGTCAAAAATACCAATTCGGAAACTACATCGTTGTTTAATATTGAGTCTTCGACCAGTAGAGACAGTAGGTTTCCAAACAGACTAGAGGCTCCAACCCGAATGATAGTTTTACGGAGGCCCAGTGTAGACGGACCCCATGCTGCCTTTAGTGGTAAAATGGGCTGATTTGAAAATAAGCTACTATTAGTTTGATTTAGAAATTGTCTTCGGAAACACGTCAGAGACGTAATATTTGTTATGGGATAGGTTGATTTGGACTTTTAGGGCTAGCCTATTAGACAAGCCATGATAACTGAATTATTTAGGGCTGACTGGTGGTGGTTTAGGACAACTTATCAATTCGGCACCACTACCAAAAGTCAAACTTAACGGGAAAAAGCATAAAAGCCGGTTATGGTGGAAACTTGAGACTAGCAAAAGTAAAAACTATATACCTGTATTTTACTATATATATACTCAGATTTTAATACAGTTTCCCTTTTTATTAAAAGATTTCGATACATTGATCAATCGCTGGGATTGTACCCACTACCACCTCCCCTAGAATAACAACCCGGGGATTATAAGAACTTGATTACTTGAATGCAAGATCGACCTATCTTTATTGCAAAAACTTTTTAAATTCGAGAGGAACTTGTTATTGTAAATTATGAGGAACTGTACGATGTCTATTTCCCATAATATTGTATGTTATGTACGTGTTTTCGGCTGCAATTTTGTGTTGAAAATAATCTGTAATGGCCCCAGACTACCTATCCTACCTCAAATCACCTCGTGCTCACTATTTAAATGTAATGCTAATCGAATTAAATTATATAAAGGCTGACGTGAGCTAATATTTTTCATTTTGCCCAAAATTGTCGCTCTGCCAAATCTCTTTGTATGAGCCTCATACCAGTTTGCTGCTATTTATGTTATTGCTGATTTTATAATATTTTCCGATTATGTAAATATTTATTGTACTGTACATAACATGCGCAATAATGGACTTAACCTCTAGTATTGTATCCAATACTTAAATATGTATTAGTTTTGTAGAGTAATACTTCGCTGATTACTCACATTCCTGTCTCTTGGCACCCTTCTTCTATTAATCCCTATGAGACATAGTGGTGTATTACTTGTTATGGACAACGCTGTATTAATGACCCTTGAAAATTTTTTGTCATTCAAAGATACTCGTGTCTAAAAATTTCTTATGAAAGGGAAGGCAGGGATGATGAGTAATATCACTTTTTATTATTGTTTAAGTTGATATGTTGTATAACTTTCCCCACTAAAAAAATCTTCAAAAAAATAAAATGTCGGATTATGTTTATAGATCATAAAAATTGATAAAATTATTACCTAAACCGAAGGATAAAAACTATATACGAGATAAAATCTTAATGAGAAAAAAAAGTATATAAATAAAAACCAGAAAATAGAAAATTACAAAATAATTAAATCCCTTGTGGGGGGGAGAGATTTATTGCCTAATAAGTATTGGGTGATTAATGAATTGATAAATGTCTTAACGAGTATGGAGTATACATGAGTTTATATGAGTATACATGAAAATGGTAAATTGTGCGAAATTTCTATTTTGTTTGAAAAAAATCTGTATATTTTGATGCAGAAAGGAAAAAAAAGAATGCTAGATTTTGATTATATTGAAGGTTACGATCCAACAAATTGGTGTCTTTTGTACGATGTATATGACGAATTGGATCTATTGAATCTTAAAGAATATAACAGCGAATATGAGAGATACCAGTTTAAAGAAACAATATGGGAATTGCTTACGGACCGAGTTGATTGGGTTAAACAAACAGACAATGGCCTAGAAGAGGTAGCCCTAGATGAGGAATTAACCGAAGAAATTCTTGAACAATTCAACCATGTTGTAGATGAGATATTTGAAATAAGAGCAAAGGAATACACCTCTTTGGGAAGAAGAGTCATGTTGTATGAATTAATTAGAGGAATGGTGATGAAACTTACAAACACTAATATAACAAAGGACGTGTACCAGGAGAGAGAAATTTGTAAAGATCCGCCGCATATGGAACAATGGAATTGTCAGAATAATTTGGGCATAAAAGGCTATTCAAGTTCAATACATTGGCGAACAAAAAGGATAAGGCGTATAGAAATACACCCTTACCCCTACGGAGGGGAAAGTGTGAACATTGACTCTATAATACCGGAACAATTATGAGTAATGACAACGAATGTAAATAAGATTTTGACTTACAAAAAACCTTTTTCAAAGGAGTAAAATAACAAAGTGAATTATCTAATTCATAAGTAAAATGAACCGAGTGGAACTACTAGTATTATGGCTGGGCACGTGTTATGCTATTTATCCGGAAACAATAGAACAAAAGAAATGTACAAAGAATGAAAGACGAACTATGTTATACCCGGAATGCATGCAAGGAAGCAATTTGGTACTTTGGTGTGATCATTCGAGTTATACAAGGATTCCAGATCCTGACAAGATATACCTGGCAAAATCTTGCCGGAACACAGTAAAGATATTCATCAACGACAGCTGCCTACGGGAAATAACCAAAGGACAATTGGAAAAGTATAAAGACGTAGAGGTGTTGCATTGTGGGTGGAATAAAATCCAAACCATACCAGGAGGAGTCTTCTGCAAAAACGAAAAGCTTAGGGAGATAAATTTGATACGAAACTACATCACACGAATTGAAAAAGAAAGCTTTGCAGGCTTACACCAACTGGAAAGTTTGTACTTGAGCAGTAATTTGCTGGCAGAAATAGAAGGATCAAAATTTGCAGGCATGGAAAAATTAAAAAGACTATATTTGGACAACAATGTCATAAAGAAACTAAAGAACGGAACATTCATTCATTTACGTCGTTTAAGAATACTAGACTTATCAAGAAACGCAATAAGCGCTATAGAAGAAGGGGCGTTTAAAGGACTGAGTAAACTGGAAACTTTAAACCTGGATGAAAATAAACTGGTGGAATTTGATATGACAATACTTGAATCTTTGTGTAATTTAGAGAGATTAACGTTGTATTATAATAACTTGCAATATTTTTCTCTGTCCTCCAACACATCGTTCAAATATTTACATACTATTGACCTTAGTTATAATCATGTTCAATTTCTGAGTGATTCTCTACGGAGAAAATTGCCATATTTGGAGGTTTTAAAATTAAATGGATATAATAATGGAACGTCTACCAAAAGACCCTATGTTCGTAAACAATCAAGATTATATTATGATGTAATGAAAAGTTTTTCCAATCCCGTGACTATACATTCAAAATGTACATTTGCCGCTAGTGTTTGGCTAGTTACTATTAGACTAATGTAAAATGCTTAAGTATAAATATTGAAATTCGGTGCAGTATTGTAACATGGCAATAGGTAACTGATCTTATATATTTTGTATAGTATAACATAATAAAGTATCAAAATGTGTTTGGGATTGCGTTGTGATGATCCGGAAATACAACATTTGATATGGATACCCCAAAAAGAAACACTAATAGACAAAGGATTAAAGTCGCTGAAGTTTCTGTTAACAACATATACATTAACGGATCATTTATGTGACATAATGTACGACGAATTAAATCCACGGCTGCAATATTGGAAGCAAAAGTATGGTCTTACTACATGTAATAATCATTGGCCTGGGAAACATCTGGTTGAAGATGAGTGGGAAGAAATTTATACAGGAAGCATTTACCCTGAAAAACCTATACAAATGGCTTTTGCAGAAATCTGCATAAACTGGGTAACAATTTTAAAAAGAGTAAATCCTGAAATGCGGGAATTTCTAAAAAAAGGAGACTCTGAAAGAGATCTCATAATGTGGATAATCTTTCCGGAAGCTCAAATCTACTCGTGGGCGAAGACGCAGGAAATAACCATAAAAGAAGCCGATTGTCAATTTATGGTTTTGAAAATACCTGCATGAAATTTAACTTTCCAATGTTTGTATATACAGAAACTACTTTTGAAAAGACAATAAAGTTCTAAATAAATATGAAGACTAAAGAACCCAGAAAAAGAAAAAATCTATTCAATCTTGCTCGATGTGGTATAATATCAAGTGAACGAAAATGTATAAAGTTTCTGCGATCACGGCAACTCCTTGTTCAAAAGGCAACATGTTTTAATTGTGGACAACAAATGAAAGAAGAAAAATGCAAAAGAACTATGGATGGATATAGATGGAGGTGTCCGGTTTCAAAGTGCAGGACTACCACGTCCATAAGGAAAAGATCGCTATTTGAAGGAAGTAAAATAAGACTCACCCAACTTGTAATGATGATTTATCTTTGGACCATAGATGTATCTCAACGACAAATAGCTTTTGAAGCACACGTCAGCAAGAGAACAATGGTGAATTGGACCAAGAAACTTCGTAAGATATGCTCTGGGGAAATGGAAAGAAGAGGTACCCTAATAGGGGGAATATCACAAGGTAAATCACATGTAATTCAAATTGATGAAACGTTTGTGGCCAAAAGAAAATTTAATCGTGGAAGAATAATACGCCAACGCTGGGTTTTGGCTGGAATAGATATGAAAACGAGAGAAATGTTTGCAGAATTGGTACCTGAAGAAGGGAGAAAAACCTCTGTATTATCAGAAATAATTATGAAACACGTAAAAGAGGGATCCACTATATGGACTGATTCATTCGCCAGCTACCGCAAGTTGGAAAACCTGGGAATGAATTATAAACATTCAATAGTTAATCATGATCGCGAATTTGTAACCCCAGAAGGCATAAATACACAATTGATCGAGGTGTCTTGGAATTTTTTTAAAGCTGCTATTAGAAGGCTGAATGGGGTATCAAGATCACTTATTCCTCATTACTTACAGGAGTGGCTTTGGAAAAGAAGGGTGGCCTTGGAGGAAAGGTTTCAACTATTTTTAGAGATAATTGCTCTTGATCCTAACTTTAGGACATTGGAACATTGAAAACAATGTTGGTCACTATGTGCAATATCATCAGATATGAGTGATTTGAATCTTTAGGAAAACAATGGAGGCATGTATGATAATCTACATGTTTAAAAAACCTATGAAATGTTTCTATTAAAGTACATATATGAGTTGATTATATTACTGTTGTATCATAGTGAGTGAATGTATTACATGTTATATGATATCTAATAGCGAGATTTGATGCATTGAAATCTTGAATTGGGATCTTTTATTGTTATTGCACATTATTGTTATATTCGCAGGGATAAAATGTATCTATCTGAAGTACAGGATCATAATACTGCTATTTTTTGTAAATTGATGAATCAACTAGATAAAATCGACGTGCGAAAAAATACTGGATGTCTAAAGTTGCTGATGGATATGTTGAAAAATTTTTTTGAACAAGAACATAATTGGTACAAAAGACAACTTCCATGTGGCGACAGGAAACCCCATGGAGAAACGCCGGAGGATGAAATTTCTAGTAATACGGACTCTGACGACTCCCAAGATTCTGCCATTGTGAAAGATTCCTCAAGACAACGACTCATAGTATGGAATAAACAGACAATACGACCCGATGACGATACATGGACTATAATTACGGAAACCTTGATGGGAGTTGTCCGAAGAATACCTCCCCTATGTATGAGACGAGTAATATATGAAGTGATACGAGGAGTAGTAATGGGCCATACAAGATTGTTGGTATGTGCAAATAGTCTGGCTTATGTTACAGATGCGAATTGCAAATGGACTTGGCACAGCCAAACCAATCTAGGAGTAAAAGGTTATATGTTGTTAAGTTCTGATACCTCCGTTATGGATGCATATATATACATATACTCGAAGAAAGTAGATAAGAAAGCCCAGTCAATGAATCAATATCTGGAAAATTCCTATATTTTGGACATACATCTCCATTAACTGTTGTTACATATTGACGATTAAATAATGACTTCACACCTAATCCATGGAATTTATCGAACCAATGCTAATTTGGAACCTCGAGAAATCTTATATAATGATATATTTTTTTAACAGAATGTTTATGTATTATTACTAGAATGTTGGATTGATATGGTTATATTTAGACATTTTGATCTGTATTATTGAACGCCTGTTCCATCGAAAGCAATTATACCGAGAAACGACCGAATTGAAACTATGGGCATTCTGATGAAAAGAGATTGTGATCCTCCTGGACATAATTGCATTTATATTCCACCTGGAGATCACCGGGTTGAACATTACAGACTTGCAACGTTCAAACATTTTCCGAAAGAAACTCCTGTGATACCGAGTTATCTAGCCGCTGCTGGTTTCTATTGGACAGGATTTCAAGATAGAGTAAGATGTTACTGCTGTGGAGTATCTGTGGAAAAATGGGTTACTGGAGATGATGCTTTTGATGACAAGTGGCATAAATCTACTTGTGACATGGTGACCGGACAACATAGTTATAACTTGCCTATTTCAAATTGCTCAAGGGGGCTCCTTTTTGAACAAATCAGGTGTCACCTTAATCTTACTACAAGAAGTCAACAAACTAATCGGAATGTGCAAAGACCAACTATCAAAGAGGAAAAATGTCCATTACCGCAGATCGTGTTTGCGAACATTTGTGACCGAGAACATGAGACTTCATTGCGATCAGCAAATTTGAGAAGAGAACTCGAGAGGAGAAGAACCTTTGACAAATGGCCTTCCTATCCTACTCCATACTTGGTAGGGGAGTTGGCAAAACAGGGATTTTTCTACCTGGGAAACCTTGACAGAGTGCAATGTTTTTCATGCTCAGGAGTACTGAGAAACTGGGCACCCAATGATAATGTCCTTGAACAACATAAAAGACATTTTACAAAATGCAAAATGGCAAATAACGAGTATGCGGGAAACATATCCTTGACAGACTCCGAGAGAAATCAGGCAGATAATGAACTTAAAATAAAAATTGAAAGGTTAACTGCTAATAGGGGAGAACCTCCTGATCCATCCCCAGAAGAACAACTCCAGTTGGTGGAAAGATTCCCTTGTCTTTACCCGATGAACTTGCATATGATATCATTACAGCAAAGAATATCTTCGTTTAATGAAACATGGCCTAGGATCCTCGCAACAGCGGAACAATTGGCTAAAGCGGGTATGTATTATCTCGGGAATTCGGACAGAGTGAAATGCTTTTATTGCAATGGAGGATTACAAAACTGGAACTACAATGATGAGCCGTGGACAGAGCATGCAAAGTGGTTTCCTGGTTGTGAATATGTTTTACAAATGAAAGGTATTGATTTCGTTTTACGACTAAGAGATGAACATCCCAATCTCAATCGACCATCGATAAGGAATGCAATATGTCTTGATGTACCACGAGAGGAGATACGAAGGAACCATAATCGATCAAGGTTATCTGGACAATACATAAACAGGATGCAACTAGAAGACATGGGATTCACGAGAGATCAAATAGAAGGAACTATAAATAGACAGACTAGTGATCATTTCTCTACTGATGACATAATTCAGGACTTACTGGAAACAGTAAATACAATTACAGCCAGTCCAACGAAAACAACACAACAACAAGGCAATAGCATATCTGAAAATAATCACGAAGTGAACAACGACAAAGAAACGAAAGAAGCAGCCGTTGCAGAAACAATGTCGGTGGATGAGATTGCGCAAAGTTTGAAAGAAATACAAGAGGTAGTGCTTTGCAAAAATTGCAAGAGGAACAAAAGTGAAGTCACTTTCGTACCTTGTGGACATTTATGTAGTTGTGAAAAATGTGCAACAAACTCCGAAAGGTGCAATATTTGTGGTGAAAAAATACTTGAAAAGATAAAGGTGTATAGAGCTTGATGGAGCAGGCAGGACTATTAATCTGTGGCATGAATGCTCTTGATGCATATATATAATGCATGTTGTTGCTAATTACCTTTGTGCATATGAAACAATTTCACGAATAATTGAATGTATGATTTTAATGTGCTCTATTCTGTATTAAGATGACTAGAGTATTAGAGAATTGGGAAATTACGCTAGCCAAGCAACAAATTAATGAATACTATGATGAATTCGAACAGGAATACCATCACAAAAATTTTGAGATATGGAAAAATACCCCAAAGGGAAAATTCAAACAATTGATAAAGAAATATCTTCATCATTGTTTTGCAAATGTGACCGGAAAGCTTTTTGATAAGCTTTATGACGCACATAGTGATATTGCTCGCGTTTTTATTACAAAAGATTTTGATCTGGCTCAATATACATGGTTTGGACTTGTCCTAAAACTACACCCGGCTCATAAATATCTACCAGAAGAATTTCTGGATGAAAGATTACCACAAATGGACTTGCAAAATTCTGCAACATTACTCCTAAATGCTCGAGAATTTGAAACTGTTGCTATTCCGATTTTAGAAGACGCTCTTTCGAAAGTTGTTATATTACACAATTAAGAGGAATGTCTCAAAGGACCAAAAGTAACAAAGAGTTAATGCCAATGGGACATGAATCTGCAATAAGTGACTTGAAATATTATTTTAACATGTTTTGTGAATACTATGAAGAAGATGTGGAAATTTCCGACAGATGGTCAAAATGGGCCATGACAAGACCTAATGATATTGTAAGAATGCTGACGCTGTATGTTGACAAAGTCTACGGGAGTGCTTTGTCTCCGCAAGGCAAGGCTCTGGGTTATCATGCTGCTATTAAGGAACATAATCGGATTGCAATTATCACTCTGGGAAACTATAAGGAAGCCAAATTTCTTTGGTACCAACATATTGTTCGTATGCATCCCATGAAAGAAAACTTTTCAGAACAATGGATAAAAGAATGTTTAAGAAATGATTAACTGAAATGATACATATACTGCATAAAATTTTCCACTATTGGATATATAAAATACTTTGTGATTTCAAAAACCATGTACTATGTCTACTACTACAACTAGAATTAAAATTCTAAGTTGTGTATTTATGTTGACTTACTGGCTAAGGATCGATGAATGTTTAATGATATTCGGATTTTTTGTGTAAGGAATTTTAAAACATTAGAAATTTATTTAACCTATAATCGTGATATGCTGGAAGTCAATCATGAAAAGTATGAGTATGTGCCCAAAGACCCACAGAAGAGGGAATTGAATCGGAAAAAGTTTAGACCGTGTCCATACCATACGATACCTGACAGCAGAGTTGCTTGGCTAAGGATGGGAGTTGTACATGAACGAATAAAAGAAAGAATAGAAAACTTTCCGACTTTGACAGCCAATGACATGGAATACGTATTGAAGGATTTTCTTGTTTGGCTATACCGGGACCATGAGGTGGCGGAACAATTGAAATGCGCCAAAAGAGTACTGGAGCAAATTGTGGAAGAGAACTTTGGAGAGAGCCCTGCATACTACTTGTATGTATTTTTACGATATGTGTTGGCTATAGCTAATGTTGACGAAGATTGGAACATCACTAGCAAAACTATTGCCGGTTTTTCACGGGCTATGTATACTATGGATAAACGACTGAATTAGTGATATTTTCTTTTCTTTTTATGTGTATCAAGTATTGTTGGATAATATTAATCTACACCGAATGGCAAAACATAGATTACATGTTGAACGGCGAAAGATCGACCAAGAAATTCAAACAAATCCTGTAATTTTGCAAGCAGGGCCATTGGACGAGTCAGATATCTATGTTTGGCAAGCACTTTTGCGCGGACCCTCAAAAACACCATATGAAAAAGGGACATTTCTCCTTAGAATTGAATTTCCAACGGAATATCCATTCAAGCCTCCGAAGATCAAATTTGAAACCAGAATTTTCCATCCGAATATAAGCCGTAGAGGTACCATATGTATTGACATTCTTGCAAATGAATGGTCACCTGCTTTAACGTTGGGAAAAGTATTGGTCTCGATTTCATCATTATTGGCTTACCCTAACCCAGAAGATCCAATGGATGTTGAGAGCGCCAGACTGTATCGGGATGACTATGAAAGTTATCAGAAGATGGCAAGAAACTGGACTGATATGTATGCTAAGTAAATTACTATGTATCTAGTATGCTTATCACAATTATTGAATATTTTGGAAATGCTGTTATACTTATATGTGTTAAAAATGTTGGCAAGGAAAGTTTCCGGTCCGATAATCAACGTAAAATTTTCTATATTAAGAAAATATGGGTGAAAAAATTGCTAGAGTAAAGCATGAACTTGACGTGTTCTTCGATTCATTTGAAAAGAAATATGAACATAAAGATTTCGGCAAGTGGGCTGCAACGACACGGGATGAATTGGAGATATTTATGACACCTTACTTGAGGATTTGCAACCTGAGAGTATCCGACAGACTGTTTGATGCGCTATACAAAAAGCATTTAGCCATCGCCCGCATGATATTGTTTGAAAATCATGAACATGCTAAATTCTGTTGGTTCGTTTTCTGTATTGGATTACATCCTGCCTCAGATATAATACCTGAAGAATGGGTGTTGGAAAGAATGCCTGATTCTGATAAAAATGGATTTTGTATCTATACCACGGATAAACTCTTTTATGATACTTTTCCCTCTGATGTGAGAGCTGCTATACTTATACATAAAATGAAATGTTATGGCTGTAATAATAATGGACAATGAATTCATGGATTGTATATTGTATTTTCTGCTAAATTAAAATGTCTATTAAAATTATGTATGACATGTATGCCAATTTATTGAGTGTTACATTGAGTTAATTCATTTCCGTCTGCATAACCCAATGGACCCTTATTAGGATTATTAATTTTTTCAGAAAATTAAGTATGAGTAACGTGATAATAAATGATAATGGTGATGTTGATGTCACCAGAATGGTGGGCTCCAATGTGGCGGAACAAGATTTGATATTTTATTTTTGGCTATTCAAAGAACGATATGAAGCTAGAATACTCCCCTCTCATAGATGGTACAAGTGGTCAAAGACTCCACCCAAATATATCAAACTTGGATTGAAATGTTTTTGCAAACGGGTTAACGAAACCCTTTCCGATGAAAAACCCTTTGTTATTGACTATCCAGGAATATTAGAAAACCACAAAATGATAAAAGACATGGCCTATGGAAATTATGAAAGGGCTAAATTCTTGTGGTTCAACTATATGGCTCGAATGCATCCTATGGAAAATTTGATCACGGATGAATGGGTGAAGGAACAAGCCGAATCTACGGAACCCTTTTACCCTGAGGATACTATAGATGTCCTAGTTCAATGAGAAATATTAAGCCTATGAATGCTATTGTTTTCATGTATGTATATAGAGTGTTATAACTGGCCTACGGAATATAGAATGGTCAAGAATCTCTATTGCGTCTTGCGTAGAGTAATTTTATTGTATTTTGTCGCACGGTGAATTGATTTCGTAACGATCACATTTTATGAAAAGGTTTTGGCCAACCTACATTCAGAAATGTTTCACAGTTTGTACTGATTATTGCTAATTTGTTGACTGCAAATGATATTTAATACTGTGGGGCCTCGTCATCCCTACAGTATGTATATAAGGCGTTATACACCGCTACGCCTGTAATCCTTAAGCGGGACCCTAGGGATTTATATTTATGATGTAAATTCCCTAGTTTCAGGGAAACAAAATCCAGAATTTTACGGTGCGAACCCTTATTGTAGGCTAAAAGAAAAGGAAAAAATTTTCGATCCCGTCACGTTCACGGTTATACGCAATGTCTTGAGTGCCTTGACTGGCTACTGTTACTTTAACGCTTGAACAAATTAAGTGACCGTTTGTTCTTGTGTGTATATAATGTGCTGTATATGGCTGCACTATAAGCCAGACCCTAGAGACCATCATCACCCTCTAGTTTAACCAAAACAAAATCCTAGATGCTTTAGGTGCGAATGGTTATTGATAAAAATAATGAAAAACAATATAAAAACTTACAAAATCTTGAACAACTATACCATTAAAATTACTGAGTAACGAACACTAAAACCTGTTTGAACAATCCACAACGCCTGTATTAAGTGGCATCTTAGTTAAGGGTAGTATCATGCGGTCTGATTAAGAGGATCATAGTGATGATAATTGCACTGAAGACATGACGTCCTTAATGTTGATATGTTTATTGAAATATTTTGAAACATTATAATCACGAATATACTGATGATTATTATGATGCCGTTTAATAATTGAGAAGCATTATAAAATTTTTGGCAGGACAGGCCGTCGCATGAATTATATGCGTAAACAAACCTTGGAGTATTGAAAATGATTATTAATCATGTATGATGATGTATAGGTTAAACCATGCCTTGTGTTATAATTGATGAATGATGTGTATGCCAATTTAACCAAGTTCTGCATAGAGTTACCTCATTTCCGTCTACATGATTAATGATTGGAGTATTTGGTTGTATTAAGCTTCTAGATTATCAGTAGATAAAGGTAGATTAAAATTCTGGACCCCAGGGTCATTGTTAACTTGAGAAGAAACAATCCTACAACTGTTGTTGCTCCAATCACCATTTACAGACGTCGTCAGGATACTAAAGCAAACGAAAGGCAACGCTTTACTAGGAAGTAACCCGAACAAGTGTGGACTACTCGCATAACAATCGTTGTGGAGCTGCACTATAAAAACAAAATTGGTGGCCAGTACGGGGCATACTTCCGGTGTTCAGACGTTTAGCAATCGATGCTTTCTAAGACGACCATCGTAAAACTTGTACTTGTCGTATCCTTGATTTCATCTTCTATATCTCTTCTGATTATATTGGCAGCAATCTATCTGCACGTATCGCCTGGAGCGCTTTCTAATCTATTGAACGTATTTTTGGGATCCAACAGCAGCGCTTCTACTGCTTACGTTCCACCCACGAATACGCCGCAAGGATCTACAATCCGTTTTAACATATCTTCACCTGATCTAATACCTTCTGTCAACAGTACTTTCTCCAGTCAATAGGAAGGACTATGCGAAGGATGTTGAAAGCATTCAAAAGGAAAAAGCCGTCAGAAGCAACAGACGAACTAAAACAAGGGATTACCTTGCTTAAAGCCACACAAAAACGCCATGAAGATGTCCGGCGACAAGAAAGACAACTGGCTAAGGACGTGGCTGAACAAACAGAGCTATTGAAAGAGGTAAAGACAACTCTTCCGGAAACCGTGAAAGGGTTAGAAAAGGCAAAGAAAGAGGTTCGAAAAGCTCAAGCAGACCTCAAAGCTGTTTGTGATGCCACAACAAAAGTTAGCGGGAAGGTCTCCACCGACGTGCTGAATGACATCCTTACGACAGAGTTCGAGCTCGGAAGGTCGCATGCTCAGGCTACGCGAGATAGCGTCCAATCTCCCGCTTTGACAGTAACTCCAAATGCACCAGAACATGATCCTCCGGCTTACGTCCCGCTCGCTGAGCAGCCGTCGGATAACGTACAACCAGGACCAACAATGACGGTCCGTAAGGGTCTGGATTGTCATACTGTGACGGCCGTCTATCCTAAGCTACCACGTTCTGATTCGTCCTCGTTGTCAGATTCTCAAATAGGGACGACACCATGCTTCCATATTGGCAGTGGTGCACGCTCCAAACAAAAAGATAGTAACCCAACAACGATGGGAACAAGGGCGAAACCTGCAAAAAGTTCCTTGAGTAACTATAGGGGATATCAAGGTTGGCCAGAACGCCGCAATTCGAAGACAGAACCTCGTATAAAAGCGGATGGCGCTTCACAACGTGTAACCTTTCGTAGTCCAGGCGAGGAACAATCTGCCGCAGAAGACAGTGAGGTTGACTTTCAGACTCGATTAAAGCATCTTTCCAAGGAATTAAGAGATAATATAAGGTCTCTACGGGGCGGTGCCAACTCTCAGGATTCTGCGGATGAATCTAGCGATGAGGAACCTGCCGATATCTCTCGTCCTCCTGATACACCTCGCGCTACCTCCACTCCAAAAGAGTATGGGGGTAGGACTAGGCGACAACGGCAGCAACAGCTACATAAGAATTCTGGTGTTTTTGCCCCAGTACTTAATGTATCTGCTAAAATCCAATCAGAAAAAGAAATGCTTCAGCTTATGATGGATCCTGGAGACATGCCATTGCTAAAATGGATGGCGAATTCAATGCGACGAATACGCCATGGTACTGGAAATACGGATGTGGATGTTATTTTGGCTAATGCGCTACAGAAGAAATTGAGGGCTGCTGGCCGACACAAGCAGGCTACCCAACTGGGAAATTTTTTTAATACCAATTCGGGGGAAGCAGATTGGGAATCGGTGATGCGATCTCTTTCCTTATCCAATCCCCAGGGATTGGTAAATGATGAAAAAATCATTGGAGATTTTCGCAGGAATTATCGCTGGGAGGATGAGCCGCTACCTCTGCTAAATAGCGCTTTGAAACAATTAGAAATAGACATGGATAGTTTTATTGAAGATAATCCGGATGGATTGCGTCTTTTCCGAAATCTAAGACAACGACTTCCCGAAGCGCTCAGATTGATGTTAAGAGGCTGGGAAGAAGAGAAAAGATGGCGGGATGTTGCGGAGGAACTACAACTTGTTTGGAACTCCGAGTTTCTGGACGAGCAAGAGACGCGCCCCAGGTATCAGGAAATAAAGGAAGTACGTGATACAAAACCGTCCTTGCCGCCAGTACATATTTATAATGTGCAACCTGCAGGACAAATAGTGCACAGTTATCCCACTCATGGAAGAGAGAACAGTCAGCTCAACACTCCTCCTCCACCTGGTGACACCCCACCGCCGGTGGTACAATCACCCTCGCCTCTACAACCGCTGAATAACTTTGGGGGGGGCAACACCTCCTGGATCACCTAGGGGAATCTCACCGCGTCAGCTTGCCAATGCAGACCAAGTACCGTTACAACGTCGGAATCCTCAACGTAAAGCACGCAACAATCGATTCCCCACCCGCATCATGAATGGTAATGGATTTGGTAGGCGTGGACAAGGCCCGAGGGCCAGGCCAGTACACCAACAGGATGGGCGTAACGCATCATCGAGACCTAACGGACAGCCAACGAGAACAACAAGATCTTCACGTGCTAGTCCAGGACCGGAAACCTCAAACCGAAGTCCGCGAGTGGCGAATACGCAGGATTCTGGGATGGGTGCAGACAACTCACAAATTACGCCGTCCAGCAGCCAGGAAGCCCGCAACATTGCGGATAGTCAAGGTGAGAGATACAATTTTCTTGGAAACCCGAATATTTTCGCTCCTCTAGGATTGTATCTAAATCCCACTCAGGGACAATCCCTGTCCGTCTGTTACTACTGTAAGGCACCGGGACATCAATCCCGAAATTGCGTGGCTAAATTCATACTGTGGCTAAACGATAAGGTTCTTGCTAGAGATGAGGAATTAGGATGGGTAATTCGTGGGCGAGCACGACCTGTACCCCCTCATGTTAAAGAATCTGCAGAACGAAACTGGAAACCGTTCCTTGCGAGAAATAACATACTAACAATTGAAGGACTTGATCGATATCTGGCTGCTCAAGGTTCACCCTCGTTTACACAGAGAACCGCTCTGTGCGAAGCCTATTATGATACCAGGCCAAAAAACCGAGATAGAACCCACTGGCATGATAGGGATCAATGGGGTCCTCATGGACCACCTGCGCGTCCATCTGGGGGAAATACCCAAGTGGCCTGGACGAAACCTCAATATCATGATCGGCCGCGTCAATATGATGCTTCATATTGGACGGACGAGGAACTGAATCAAGGAATACGATCGTCAAAAAACGCCTAGGGGTGCTGATTGATCCGGTGAATCAGCTCCCAGACAATTTAATAATTCAACATACAAAAACTGTACATAACTCATCATTACCCTTATTTACATTTCTTGATATGCCGGATGACCCCCTACAGCCCGACTTTACGGAATTGTTTGGAGGCCAGTTGTTGTATTTAATTGATACAGCAACTGGTACAAAATTCCTAGCTGACACGGGGAGCATCCCCAATTTGATAATGAAAAAGGTTGTTATAACTAAATATCCACGAAGCTGGGAAAAACGTCAACCAATAGACATGGAATTGACTGGAATAGGTGGCTCGTCCCAAGTGGACTCCTTTGTAGTGATTGATATTGGTGGACTGCCCGTTCCATTTGTAACCGGATCAGGAGTCCCACTTAATATCGTAGGGCTGAAATGGATTGAGGAAGTTCAACAATTAGCAGGCATAACTACGGAATTCAAAACCCCGTCTAATGCAAATGAGGAGTTGTCATTAGCATCATTTCTTGAAGAGAATCATTGTGATCAAGGTAACGGAACCAAAGTTGGAAGCAGTATTAGCTACACTGTAACCGACGATGGGTTGATGGATGCTGCAAACCAATTTAGCGTGGAGCGGAAAATGGCCGCTGGCGCGAGTACCGAGATGGGATTAACCACTGGTGCGAGCGACGAGTTGAAAATAGCAACTAACGTCCTACCTAACCCATGGGAAACTATTGGTGTTGAGACAGGAATGCCTGCTGACACCATTAATGAATACGTCGAGTGTGGAATCCCCGCTGGCGTAGAGAGGGACCTGCACGAGAAAACTGGCCCTAAGTGCCTTCGTGGATGCACTTGTCCGAATAACCTTGATGAATCGGCCCATAGATGCATGACGACAGCCACAGTAACGAATACTTTCCCAAAAGGTTTAAACGAAGCAGCAATTGCCGGTCAACCGGATATTCGTCCGGACACATCCGACAAGGAGTCTGGGGATTTTAAGATGCACGTCTCCCCAGAAAAAGGGTCCCCGGCGGAAAAGGAGTCCGTCGGCGTGACGGTAGGTGCGGGCACGCGCCGAGATCAGAGGCCTACATCGAAGGACCTCGCCCTCTCTCCACCAACACCAACAACTCGGTCATCACGAATCTCAAATCAGCCTATGGCTGGGCCAGTAACCACGTATGTTTTGCAGAAAGACACTCACCCGCGAGTCAAGACGGAACTTGAGGATCTCTGCGCAAAATCCGTGGCGCTGGCCAAACTCCCATACAAACCTCCTGATCTGACGACTCCAGAAAACACCATTATTGCTGATGATGTTTGGAAAGCCGTCTACACACCGTTCGCGTCTGAACTCGAGGACCTGCGAGGCCATCTTGGCGGCCCACAAACCATGAAATACAAATGCGACATCGAGCTTAAAGACCCCTCGACGAAACCGTTTGTGTCTGGTCCTTATAATCTGAAGGGGGAGGGCCAGGCGAAAGCATTAAAAGAAGCGGTAGACAATTTCCTGGATTTGGGCGTCATTGAACGAGGCTTTGCCGAATGGAAGTTGGCTATATTTGTGGTCCCTCAGAAAATGAATGAGAGACAGAAACAGGAGGATGGATGGAAGCAGGCCTGGAGAGTAGTACAGAATCTCCAACCCCTTAATGCGGCCATAAAATCAATAGAAGTACCTCCACCTCTTGTACCGGACGTAAAGCAGCTCGCCCAAGGCAGAGAAGTGCTTTCTCTCCTTGATTTGAAGAAGGCCTATTTTCACATGGACGTAACGGAAAGGTCTAAACAATATGTGGGCATAGCCATCAAAGGAATGCACGTAAGATGGCGTAAGATGCCGATGGGGCTGAAGACCGCGGTGGCTCTTTGGTCGGCGAATATGCAAGAATGTGTGGTGAAACCTATCACGGAAAAATACCAACAACACATGAAACAAGTTGGCAGGACGGATGAGGAGAATGCGACGCCTATGGAGGCCTACATAGACGACATTTTTCTCAGCACAAAAACTGTAGAGGACCATTTGCTACTGCTACGCATGGTATTTGAACAACTTGCTAAGATGAAACTAACGGTTAGCATCAATAAATGTTTCATTGGAAAACGAAGGGTGAACCTTTTGGGAGCAACCTTGACGGGGAAAGAAATTGAGGTTCAGCCCGAAAGAATAAGGGCTTTACGCGAACTATCACCACCCCACAATGTATACGAGTTAAGGGGGTGGATTGGCGCACTTCGCTATATCTCGGAGCATATACCTGAGTTAAGTTTGAAGCTGGCCAAATTCGATGCGCTGACAGGCAAGGTCCCTGCGACACAAGGACGAGTGACGCCTGTGCTATGGACCAACGAATTACTGCAGGACTTCAAAACGGCACAAGCAGCCCTCGATGATGCTAAGGTTCTGTATCATCTGGATCCAAATCTTCCCATTTTTGTGGAAACGGACGCTTCAGATATTGGGTTTGGATCAATCATTTTCCAGACGGAAAAAGGGTGTCAACCACCGTTCGAAAAGGTTTACCCAATTGCTTACTACAGCCAAAAGTGGGCGACTCCAACGGCAAAGGCTTATGATCCATGTACAAAAGAATTGAAAGCCTTAAAAGATTCGGTGGAAAAATGGCAATCAATGTTGAGAGCCTTACCCTTTACAATAATCACTGATAATACTGGGGTTTTTGGGCTCCTCAAAAGAATGACGGACAAAGCGAGAAATCCAAGCCCAAAACCCCTAATTCAGAGGTGGCTCAATCATCTAGCAGGATTCCAAATAAAAGAGGTAATTCATCTAAGTACGATGCAGGTATTTACGTCAGATGGATTGTCTCGTTCTTATTGGATGGAGATGGCTGCGGGAGAAGATGATCCACATGTTTGGGCGACAATTCCCAAGAAAAAAGGCGTTTCGAACCGACAGAAAAGACCCCGACCGGAAAAAATACAGCAGATGCTGATGTATCACTGTCGACATGAACTTTGCGACAACTCGGTGAACGGGTTCCATCCTTGGGAAGATATTTACAGTATCTTTCAAAAGAAAACTGGTGAACAAATGGAAATGGACGAAATACAGAGTGTCATGCTAAGATGTGACAGAGCAATAACCACAGAATATGGTGTGGCGGCCGCCCATGGACATACAAAAGGGACGCCTCCTCCGTACTGTAAATATGAAGGTAACGAGGTACTGTACCACATGACGACCGAAAACAATGCAAAACAGATAATGTCCGCGGGCATTGAACGGATGAACAGGAGATTCATTCATTTGAGCAAAACGCCAACAAAGAAAAGCAAAAGGCGGAATGTGGTAATTTGCATGAAAGCAGCAAATCTAAGGAATGAGGGACTCGAATTGCTGCAATCAAACGTACAAGATGTGGTATTGTGTGAAGGTCCTATACCACCAACAATCATACAAAATATGTAAATACGTATTGGCAGAGTGTGAATAGTATAGGAAGGGTAAATGGACAAAAACACTATAATGAGGGCCAACGAAAAAAACTGAAACCTTGTAACTGGAGAAAATGCTGAGTCAGCATTTTTTTTTTTAGCTCGTGTGGAAAAACGAGAGAATAAAAAGAAAAAAGGTTTAAGTAATAGTAGAAGGCAGTTGAATTAAAGGATCATGGGGAATCATGATGAATGACGTCAAGTAGATACACGAGTAAAGCGGGCATATACTGCACTAGTTCCAAATACTCTATAATGTATGCTAATTCACTAAATAATTTTTGGCCCCCTTCGAGCTCGCTCCCCCCTATTGGGGGGCTCGAGGTGCGGCAGTTACGGTCTTATCAATACCTATATCTATACCAATATCTGTAGGTACTGCTCGCTCAACTGGAAAGTTAGGGCACATTGCATTGAAACAGCAGTGACGTAACCTTAGCAGTCTACTCGCAACTTTCTTGCAATCCTAATTGAAAACTCCAACCAAGCAAGAGTATTTTATAAATTTTCTTTTTCATAAATCGATTTTTCAATATTCTTGTGGGGGCCGCAAAAAGGCTTGCTGGGGGCCGCATGCGGCCCTCAGGGCCGCGGTTGGGAATCACTGATTTAAAGCAAACGGTTGTTTAAAACACTTTGCTTAAAACATGTTTTAAAACAGGGTTTTACACAAATAACGTTTTTAAAAATATTGTTTTTATACATAGTATACTTATGCCATAATTGTGTATATACCCAGTCAACAAAAGTGTGTCCGTACATTCAGCACCGTAACTGCCGCACCCCAAACCCCCAATTGGGGGGGGCCCGAGCTCGAAGGGGGCCCAAAATTATTTCGTGAATTAGCATAAATCATAGTATTTTTTGAAAATTTATGCAATTTTTTGAAAATTTTTTCGCGCTGCGCGCGAATTCAAGTAGCCATTTTTCTTTATTATTGGGTATTGGGCCATTACCGCGCTACGACCCACCAAGACATACATTCGAGTTTTAGGCCATATAACATGCGACTCCAAGAAGTGTGCCAGAACGATTGGCAGCGAGAAAAGCTTGGCCGAAAAGGTCTATGCCCTTATGCAGATCAAAGACTTCGCTATATATACAAAATACATATAGGTTTAATTGTCCATAGGCGCCTAAATGACTGGCGCCGAATGTTCCTGTCTTTGCAATCTGAACCTCACAAGACAAATACCATCCCGCTGGGAAAAATTTTATGCCAGTGAAGAAATACCAATTTGAAATCGTGTGCTTCTCTTAGTTTAGAAGCCTATACGTTTGGGCGGTTCTATATTTTTTGATATGGCAGACCGGATGTCACGAAATAACATCATGTAACGAAGTCATATCAACGGTTCCGCCCGCCCGAAGATGTTTGATCATTATTTACGGGCCCTCCCGTTTTCAAGACACTTCACTCAGCTCTACCGGTAAATCTAATTACGTGAGTAGCGAGGACAATAAATTGATAGCATATTATATATGCAGTCGCCGATCTGATTGACCGATTTTATCATAAGTTATCGAAAATTTTCGCGCCTCGCGCTGGCTCACAATACACTACGGGTAATTTCGTGACAAACGCGAACAACGTGATGGGGGGTCGTTTTATCACCCTATGGGAGCCCAAGACCCACGTTTTTGGGGGCCTGACGAGGTGCTGTTTCGTTCCTGCCAACGGGTATACGCCCGAAGATGTTTAATTATTATTGAGTGGTCCTACCTTTTCAAACAGACCTCACTCAGCTCTACCGGCAAATCTGATTACGTGAGCAGAGAGAAGAAAAAAATTGATAACAATGTATGCAATTCCCGATCATACTGACCGATGAAATCATGAACTCTAGAAATTTTGCGCGCTTCGCGCGCTTAAGCGGCAAAAGCTGATTCACTAAAGAAACTCCCAATGAATAGGATGAATAGTGGTAAACAGTGTATCGCCGGAGGGGGGTCTGGGGGGCGAAGCCCCCCAGACGTTCGGTCTATAACCCTATGGGGGGGCCCAAGACCAATGTTTTGGGGGGGGCCTGACGAAGTGCTGTTACGGCCCTGCGTACATTCAATGCCGAAACAGGCGAAGAAAGTGCGGGCGAGAAGTGAACGCAACCGTTTTGACGCTACAGTGCGGCGGCACCTATGATGTACAAAAACTGATCGCTCTCGAATTCAGAAAATCGATTGTTCTCCTTTCCATCGGTCGTCCAGGAGATTGGTGTCAGCGTAATTACCAATCAAATTTGGCTTGATTATCAGGCGGCTTCACCGTGACGTTTCTTCTGCCTGGCTTTTCGTGAGCACTTGAGCGTGGAGTGATTGTGATGTCATAAGTCATCGGATGTTGTTTACCGCTGCACACTTGAAGTTTGAATTATCGTCCGTACCGGCGAATTGTATTTCGGAGACTGTAGCGATGGAGGGGAATATGAATGAAGTTCTTTGTTGAGATAAGTGGAGCAAGAGTAGTTTTTTTTTGAGATTTTTTACATGCTTGCTTAGATGTGTATTGGTAGTCAAATGGTGTTTCGTCATATTAATTGCTTGTTTGCGTTAGGCTTGTAAAATAGGACTTGGTATAAATGCTGACTTTGACTTTTTCGTGGCCTGAAGTGTCAGGTTGGCGGCAGTGAACAGCCTGATACTTGTCAAATGCTCTGACCGTTAAGCGTACTCCGCCTTTTTGATATATATTTTAATGCTAAACCGCTTGACGTGTTATGGTTATTTTGGGCTTTGACATCATTTGTTAGTGCATTCATTAATGTAGGCTAGGTATATTAACGAAACATGGGATATGCTCAACCATCTATTTCTCTGTCTGCATTATCTGTGACTGAATTTACAATCGTTACAACGGTTGCCATTTCAACTGTTCAGTCAAGTACTATATCTTGTAATAATTTCTGATTGAAATTTGTGATACTCATTTCAGTTAATCTTCGAGTTATTTTATTGCTATATTTAGCCTTTATTTTACGATGGAGACTGAAGCCATGAAGTGACTGCGATATGCCCAAATATCCGTATACGTCTGATGGTGAATTGAAAGAAATGCAGCGTTGGCGAAGGCAACAGTTCAAAATATCGTTTTCTAAGCATTGGTTCAGCCTGCAGCGACAATGTCCTTGATCAGCCGATTATCACTACTAATGATATCTCGCTTTCTGTACATCGATGAATATGAAGCCAGTGGAATTACCCAGATATCAGAGACCAAGCCAAACCTAAACGCGGGTTTTATCACTCACAATTGGGCTCTGAATGAAGTTAGCGTCCCACACAGTGAGCTGGCTGCTGATGGTAGCTCCGCGTTGCCTTGACCCTATTCTTCCCGCCAAGGCACAGACTTGTTTGATAAACCAGATTTTGTCTGCATTTCAATTCAAGAACAGGAATAGTTGTATCAAACTGGGCCCGAAAAGAACATCTCTCTGTATCTCGACTGAAATCAATGTGTCGTTTTATGCATTTTATATGACTGTCTGTCTGTATTTGACCGGTATTTTGAATGTATGCTCGTGGTATATAACACGATAATGAAAATATATTGTCAAATTGTGATGTCTTGCAATATAAGGTTAGTATATCTGCCAGAAAGCAAGGTAGCGATAGGGTTACTAGCGGTTGTACGCTGGAGTAGCGAGAGGGTTAATGAACGGCAACTAAAGGGTCAATGAGTCTGCAGCTGAAGTGCGAAAAGTGTATATTTTGAAGCATCATTTTGACATCGAATGCGCAAAATACGCCGGGCGATCGCTTCCCATTTTGTTGACTGGGTACTTTCCAAAAAACATGTTTTATGAGCCTACGGACGATTACCGCCCGATATAGCCGAAGTATACGATATTGAATGGTTGGAACCCTCGAAATATCGGGTCAATAGCTATAGTAGGGGAGATGTGGTACCGATGAGACACCGGGACCGAAAATACTTGAAAAGTATATGTGGTAATCCCATGATTACACTCCGTGAATTTGTCTACAATTTCACGCTGGCAGAATCTTTCCTCACATGCAAAAAAATCTTCTACTTGCGTGAGTCAAGGGGTATGTGACAGATGCTTTATGTCTTTTTTTGGGGGGGACGATGTAAAATAAATTTCGATCGAGGAATTAATTTTTTTCAGTAACCTTCAACACGAACAAATTATTATCAGCAAGCAATCATCTGTAATGTGGAGTGTAGGGCTTGTACCAGGCTTTATAACGGCACATATTTTTTTTTATCGATACCATCTCTGAGTGGACGTTTTTCTATTCAATTACAAAATTTATTGAGTTGAGGCCGATGATACCATATCCAAATCACGCAAAATAGTTGAACTAACTAATCATGCAAAAACAGAAACACACCTATACTTAGACACTGCATTGAATAATCATAGGTGATGTTTTACCGCTATAATGAGCTATTTAGAAGTCAAAATATCGATTTACGGACAATGGGTATGTACCCTCAACTTTGTAAGATTCTGCCTAAATCGAGACGGGATTTCATGGCAGAATTGTGGTAGGCCTATTATTTATTTTATTTTCTCGACGGTTGCGACCAAACATTTTTTGGGCTTGCCGTAGTTTAGATTATAGTACACAGCAAGAAAAGTTGGAAAGTTTTTGAGCGTATGTCTCATAGGTCCCCATCGTGTTCCTTCCGGCCCAATGGGTGGGGACCGATGATGCGTTCGAGCAACAAAATTTGAACGTTCATAAATATTTTTCAAAAGGTGGATATTCATGTATATATGCGAGGCAGGTAGAGTCCAAGTCAGCGAGCAGAGGGTCGAGTCCAAGTCATGGTATTATGACTAGATTCCGAGTCGAAGTCATTGTGTTGACTGCTCAGTTTCCAGTTAAAGTCTTGTTAAACCCAATTTTATAACTCTGTTTGGTGAAATCGAGTGGTTCGCATTTATTATATAATAATTTTCATCACTCTTAGCAGTTTCTGGTCATCGCATTTTCAAGTACCAGTACCAATAGATGAAATCCCAATAGTGTGGTCACTTTACTATTCTTCGAAATTAAAATGAAACGTCTTGACTGTCTGAGTCTCGAGTCATATGACTTGGTTCGAGTCATGCGCAATGACTCGAGTCCAAGTCGAGTCAACATACAGATCGACTCGAGTCGAGTCCTTTCCGTATTTTGAGAAAATTACTCGAGTCAAGTCGAGTCATCAGAAAATCGTGACTCGAGTCGAATCATTACAACTCTGCATTGCATAGGCTACAGCAGTGTGACCACCGACATTTGAATCGCATACTTTGTGTAACTTATTCTTAATATAACCTGCATACAACTTTTTCGCATTGGCGTCTTCGGCTCTGTGAATAAAGTCTGTATTTAGTCAATCTTTCCGGAAAGCTATGAGCCGACTGTGCACTTTGATGCCTTCTCGGGATTTGATCTCAACCAACCTGTTGCTAATGGTGGCTAGAACGAAACTGCAACACGTTGGTTGTTCGTAATGTGGCCTATGTGTTCATATGTTCTACATCTTACCAAAACACCTCTCGTTTTAAATGCAGCAGTAATAATCAGCAATGCTTCACGGGCAGGGTTCTATAGCCTTATGAGGCTTTTGCCCCACGACAATGGCACAATTGAAATTTCAACAGTTCAATTCATTTTTTCATGGTGACTTTTCTTGCACTTCCTCTTTCATGAATTTGTATCTCTCTCTTCGATACGCCTTCAATTCTTCGGATCTTTGCTGCCGACTTTCAAGCTAATTGGCTCACTGCACATACTTGACATTTATTCAGTCACTGCAAGCGCAATGAGGTGCCCAGATAAACCTCCGACACATAGTACCGTGACTCGAACCAACAACCACTGACGTCGTGACGGTGTCGCCTAGGACAGTGCTCTTCATCCGGGTGTTTAGTACACCCCAGGGTTCACCATAATTCTTAAAGGGTGTACCACTCGGATGAGGTGTACTGGGGTGTACCAGATACGCATTACAACGGAACTATGATTAGCAATGACTAGGGCAATACTTTTGACATGTCAAAAAAGTCAAAATTAGGTGAAAATTCTAGCGTTACGTCAAAAAATGTCAAAATTGTAAACAAAGTCAGAAATCTTATTTTACAACCTGCATTTCGTTTGTATCGTAGATTTTGCACTGTCGGGGAACTGTTCATTTGACATTTTACAGCTTGTAGCCTACTTTATAGGCCTACCGTTGTAGACGGCCCATTGTCTGCTCATTGTGAATCATAAACACTAAAATAAAACAAATACGTTGACATGGTGTTATGCTAACTGAAGCAAGACTTCGAGGGCATTACATGCTTCTTATGTCAAGAAGCTCATGATGAAAATTTGTGATCTAGACACCATTGTCAGAATGAAGCAACACGGTGTGTCGCCAGGAGTGTACGCACGCACAATTTCACTGCTGTCAGCCAACAACTGCTGCTGTTGAACGTTATATGTCCATTCTTGATAAGCTACTTAGTAAGGACCAGTGTTGGGATGACTCGAGTCAACTTTTTCGTATGAACTGACTTGACTCGGCGCTTCATAAATGCGGATTGACTCGTGACTCGGAGCAAAACTTACGAGTCAATTTCAAGTCATTAGGTAAACGGTGTCGATTAAGTCACCCCATCTTATATGTCTTCGGGTTGTTCGTGGTACGCTGGTGCCACTTGTGAGAACAACCAATCATTTACTGTTTCCACGTTTCTCAAATCCGCCACTGTAACATCACAAATATATTGACCGCAAACGGAAAGATCACAGCTGACGTTGTTTCTTAGACGGCCCAGTGCTTTCCAGTGCGCAGTGCCTACATTTACCATCACTGTTGCATGATATAAATCGAACGAATATATAGTTTATGCGCTTATATTCTCACGGATGTGGAGATGGGTATGGGTAGTGTTCAACTTTTCCAGGCTTCGTTTTGGATCCTCTATATTAGCTGTAATAACAGACTGTAGCATGTAGCTTTAAAGTTACTCCCGTATTTTATTAGCGGTTCTTCGTGTGCGTGAGCGATACAGCGTCTTTTTGCATGTATTTGATTCAAGATAAATGGCCAATTCATCTGTCCTTCAGCCAGTTAGCAAAATGTAATGACTTTGCATCATCACTCAAACTTCAAAAATTCAATTTGACTTGAATTGTGACTTGACACATGGCTTGACTTGACTTGACTCGACTTGACTCGAGTCATCTGCAAAAAACGAGTGACTTGACTTGACTCGAGTCACCTTTGAAAATCGATTGACTTCGACTCGAGTCAAAATATGCAATGACTCGATATGACTCGTGACTCGAAGGTAGTGACTTGATCCCAACAAAGTAGAAACACCCTTTCGTTGTACTCCAACAGATTTTAATTATTTCTACAATAATACGTGATGTAACAACTGGAATTCTTCATAGAGCAAGATTTTGTTAAAATCAAGTTTTTTTTCATGAAAAAATATGTCAGTTTTTGAGTCGAAAAAGATTTTTCAGGCCGGTCTCACGGGTCGAATTTGAGAACCACTGTGTTGTACGATGGTCCGGTAAACTCGATACCTGAATAGTATTTAGCATTTACCTATGCGTTGCGGCCGTCTACAAATACTTACACTAGAGTGTGTTGGCGGGCGTCAGCATGCAATTTGACTTTACAAATTGGCTTCAAAATCTTTCAGAAATGTTAATTGAACGTTAAAATTTTCTTCACGCTCAGCGCGATTCAGGGTGACTTTTTCGTTTTTAATATAATAGTGTCCTCGCAATCTGAGCCTCGCCGTACAAATGCGAGCCGCAGAGGGAAATGATGCGCTGCATTAAAAATACTAAGTTGGAATCGTGTGCGTCCAAGAATCGATTTTTTGGTACGTTAGGGGGATTCCCATAAATTTTGACTATACTGACATTCCTGATGGGAGGTCAAGAAATAAGCCTACCAACACGCAACAAAGTGATTAATAAAAAACGGAATATGTATCATTAATATCGTGCCCAAATTTTTCGAAGCTCAACCGGTTAATCTGATCAAGTGGGCTGAGAATGAATAGAATTTTTACAGTAATATGTGGAACTAATATAGATCAAATTCATTACATAGGTTGAAAAATATTTCGCTCTCCGCGCGACTAGCAACCTGATAGCAATTACTTTTCCTGGCATTTATCCGCAGGATTTTGGTGCATCCATTGTAGCCTAAGCCTGCAGTGATGTTCGTATTCTACATGTAGAAGATTTATACGCAAGGAATATGATCTTAAGAAATCATGCAGTGATAACACATAACACCACAATGGCTCTCCGCGGCGGAAAGTTTTCAGTAGCCAAGTTAACATGAGTAGAGTACTTGTCGTCCATATGGGCCACGACGATACTGTACTTGAATGCGGCCGTATGCTATATATGTAATCGAAATGCGGCTTACGACGGAATCGGTGTCTTATCCTGTGTGGTCAAGGGAGTACGAGTTTTGAGTAAACGCTAGAAGGGTGTACCACGACGAAAAAGGGTGAAGAGCACTGGCCTATGACACTGCGCCTGCTCGTTTCCCAGTGCTTCGCGTGTAATGTCAGTAGACGATAGAATGGCAAAGTATACCATGGCCACCGGTGCAATGGCCACCACACAATGTCTCGTCATTAGGGATGGTGTGAGCGTAAAATTCACGTTCACAAACGAACCTTGGTAGGTTCTGCACTGTGAACCCTTTTCATATATTACAATTTTCACGTCATTATAACATCTTTGGTTGAAATTTACTGCATTTCAATTGCGGGTCACTCTATGCATGGTGCAAGCAGCATAAAAAGATCAACACTAAACGACACTAAACGAACATGAACTCTGACAATCTCAAACATTATACTTGTTTTGTTACAAAACTTTGCTCGAAATATCTAGCTTACCGTTTGTGAATATTTAGTGACTCTCTGCTGTGAGCTTGACCCGCAATCACACAAGATCAAGAGCGAAATACACTACCTGTAGGAAGTCAGCGAATGATGCTTATTCAACCAATCAATGAAATTAATATCGTTGTCTGATGTAAAAAAATCCAGCAAGCGTGCGATTACGGCCTTTGCTACCACTGTATAGCTTGTTAATGTGGTAATATCGGTAGCGAGTATAGAAACCCGTTTTGCACTCTGCTGAATATCAACGTAGCAACACTCAGACGCTGAATACATTGTCCGGTCTGGCCTAGACCGTTAAGGCGTAAGCTTATATTCACTTGCAAGTCCTCGTCGAAATCGTTGGCAAAGTGACGAAAAATATTGATTTGAGGGATTATTATATCATTTATTGATACATTTGGCGACGTTTAAAATGTTAGTATGTAGGCTACTTCAGCATTGTGGCATTATGTGATCCGAGTCGTCGCTAGTTATCGTGTACATTAATATATCACTTCACTGAAATGTAGAGTTGGAATTGGCGTCACGGGACATCATGAGGTTCAGTGAGTCCAGGGTTATGACTAAAAAAAAATTTTTTTACCTGTAGCAGGAATTGATGAACATTTTGGTATAAATTAATAAAATTATAATCATTTTGTTCAAATCGAAAAAAATGTCCCACACAAACTAAGTTCAATTTTCGACACTGGTCCAAATTTAGAAAAATTTAAAAAATACAAAGATTTCTTTGCTACAAATTTAATCTTCAAATATATGTCCTATTTCCCTTCTTGTAAAGTTCATCCATCAATTCGACTTCCCTTTCTGTAATTATGTTAGTGTCGGGGACATCTACGATGGACATATCCGACTTTCAATGGGGTTTTGAGGCACTATATCGCTGCAGGACATTCGACCGCAGAGATAGCAGCAAATAATCTTTGGTATATTCTAGAGCCCCACTGATATTGGATTTTTGGGTCGATACCGATAAAACCGATATCTCACACCTTGACCGATAACCCTATAATACATTCAGCCGATATTCAAAAGAATTTGGATGTATACATAAGCACATTTTCAAAGCTTCAGGGCATTTATTTGAACATCTTCACAGCCATTGTTATACTTGAACATGAAATAAACTAGAAAGGCTCCATCTGGACACCTATAAAGTTGAAGCTATATGAAATATATCAATATTCTCAGTCTAGCGGTCAAAGATTATAGCTGTCTGGCTTCCTACTGCCATGTTGTGAAGTCACACGTAAATTGCCGATAAATTTTCAGCTCCAATGGCCGATTCCAATAATTTTTACACAGTGTTATTGTCGACGAACCGGTAATCGGTCGGGCTCTAGTATATTTCATCTTTAGACATCTGGTTGGAATACCAGTCTTCCTGACACGCATTTGCGATGACTAATGATATCTCCAGAGTTATTCTCCATCTGGGGATTTGGAAGTACGCAATCATGGCGCTTGAGCACTACCTCGCATTGCGTAGAGATGGCAGTTTATGTCATTTGATAGGTGGTAATCTATACTATTTTCTTTGAAAGAGCAGCATGCTCTGCACAGGTCATTGATAAACTTAAAATCATCACTCCATCCTAGGTTTTCTAATATTTTCATCTGAAATTCTTGCTTGGTGGATTGCACCAAGTTTTCCTGGTGTTTTACCACATCATCTCCAAATTTGTAGCTGAGAGTCTGATTTGTTCGAGACGTTAGATTGAAGAACTCTTATATATGCGTTAAGAATCGATAATATGATGTTGGCAAACAATATATTGTGGTTATGAAAACCCTTGCTCATCATTGCATTTTGCAGTTTAGAAACAACGCCATTCTGTCGTCCAGTATCAACAGATGTTACGGTGTCAAATATGATATATGAGATTTTCAAATTTTTCTATACATCATAATCTTCTAATCGGTTTTCTAGACCGCTGAAAATATCTATTACTCTACTTTCGTCTTTTCGAACACCCAGTTTGATTTGTGTCAGACGCATTGAAATTATACGATATATACAGTCCACATCTAAAATCGGAATTAATAATTATTTATTAATTACTTAATTTTGACCGTAAACAAGAACACCATGGGAATATTTCAATCTGGGCGATCAAAATTTACCAAAATACTATTTTCAATCTTCACAATTGGAATTGGGTCAGTTAAAATCAAATCGGTCGATATATAAATTATATAGTCTGTATATATGTACAAAGGAAAGCCTATTCTTCATACAGTGAAAACTATAACATTTTTGTGCGGGAGGTTTTTGTTTAAACAGTCTTAACTTTTGTGAATTTTGAAATCAGGACACAAAAGTTCATCGTTTGTGACTACAGGACACACAAAATTTTGAATTTTTTTCTATTAGTCATAACCCTTGGGTTCACGTTCGCGTTCATACAGAACCTTTCAAAAAGGTTCGCGTTCACACATAACACCTCGCGAAATTGTTTTAGCATCGTTGTGGAAGCAGAAGTAAGCTTATTTTTCTTCGGAACCGTAGGAGGCCGGTGTGATTATATGGGTGTAGTTGAGTATTGTAATGATGCAAAGCATAATTTCGGGCATCTGGTCTTCCATCTGATACAGTACATCAGGATTGAAGAAGTGTTGATTGTTGTCGTTTACTTGAAGAGCTTCTTGGAGGTACAGAACTTCAATATACAATTAAATAGTATATGCAGTACATGTTCATTTCAATATGAATATACTATTTAGTTGTCGTTTACGTATCCCATAGGTTCAGGTAGGGTTGGTGGGGCGTCTTCCAGTGTCAGTTCGAACTTTTTTACATCGTCGAAAATCAGATATGCTGTGTTCTTTCCAGTACTTTTGTACTCAAGATTCCATATCCACTTGAACGTTTTGCAGCTCAAAAAATTGTCGATGATGCCGATACATGATTTTGGAATGATGTAGGCGTTGCGGTTCACATTTTATTCAAAGACACGGCGAGGCTTTCGATAGCGTCAGTAGTTAGTATGATCGCTCGTGGTGTGCCATGGGGTTCTTATGGGTGCGGCGGCGATTCGCCTGGAAACTCGTGGTGGCGATTCGCCTTTTTAGACCCCCCTCTCGGCCGCGATTCGCCATGTGTTCTTATGGGTGCGGTCGTGATTCGCACTTTCAGGTATAGGTCGTGGCGGTGACTCGCCGTGAAAACTCGTGGTCGCGACTCGCCTTTTTTGCTATAGGCGGTGGCGGTGATTCGCCATGTATTCTTACGGGATCTGTGGTGACTCGCCATGTGTTCTTATGGGTGCGGCCGTGAATCGCCGTTTCGGGTATAGTCAACTCTCGCGCTGTGTTGAATAGGTATCAGGAATAGTAAATAGTCACGTGATTGATTCTTAGTTAATGTGTATATTACAAATTATTAAATATGACCGATTCGAGTTAATCCCAACGTTTACGGTGAGTACGACAATGATATATCGTTATTCTTATGGCGGGGGTGGCATGCGGCTATTGTATCTTATGGGTGCGGCCGTGAATCGCCCTTTCGGGTATAGACATCTCTCGCCTGGTGTTGAATATGTATCAAGTAAATAGTCATGTGATTGGTCCTTAGTTAATGTGTATATTCCAAATTACGGCGAGTACGACAATGATATATCGTTATTCTTATGGACGCGGCGATGATTCGTACTTTCGTTTATAGACTGCGGGCGGCATGTCGTACTTTCAGCAAAAAAGGTGTGAAATAGTTTGCTAAGTCTAGGAATCACTTGCAAGGTAATAGACAGCGATTCGAATATCAACAATAACAACGGTCACAAACTAACACTCCAAAAAGGTGTGAAATATTGGTAAAATCTCGCGATCGCTCACAAGATAATACCTAAGACATAACCATCGCTCGCGACTCGCTGTTACATACATGCCGATCGTTGACAATGTAATATTTTGGTAATTAGCTTACCAAAGAGCCCGCGTAGACGGCGATACCAACAATAGCCGCGTTCACAAACTAACACTTCAAAAAGGTGTGAAATAGGTTGCAAATCCCACGATCACTCACGAGATAACACCTAAGACATAGCCATCCCTCGCAACTTGTTTTTACATACATTCCAATCGCCACAATGTAATATTTTGATAATAGGTATGTCACAGGAACTGGATTTCACTGGTAAAATTTAATAAGTAACGAATAACAGAACCGTCGCAGCCGGTGATTGGAATACCGACAAATTATCACTTATTTCTGATCCAACCCTAATCCTTTGCGAAGTTGACGCTTATTCGAAAAGGTGTGAAATAATTGTAAAACCCTACGTCGCTGACGGGATAATGCATCAGACATAGCGATCTAGTTATAGCATGGGTCGGAATCCATTCGCGGGATGTACTAGGTAAATTGAGATAATCCGAAACGAAATATTTTGACTTTGGTGTAGTAGTATGAATTGAAATAGGATTGACAAACATGGCTATCAACTTTCCCACATTCCCATATTGATATTATACGCACATTGATTCGAAACAAGTAATGGAACATTGCAACTCTATTCGCGATCCGACTTTTCGTTTGTCAAAGCGACATTTTTAACATCTTACCATACTCAAAAGAATTATTTACAACATTAACAAGTGTTCAAAATCTAGTTTTCACTTACTTGATTATACCACTGCAACTCACAAATTTGAATTAATTCATTCTGGTTGTATTCATATGATCGGTCTTTTTTATTCAATTGTAAAGGTCGTTACTATTCTGAAGACAAAGTAAGCTATTTACTAATCGACACATGAATGACTTGACATAAACATATTATATTTTGAGTATACGAGATTTGAATGTCTGAACAATAACTGAGAAATAATTTATCACAATAAAATACGTATATTACAGCGTAAAAGATGTTTGAATGTCAGCAACTCTGTACGGTCATAGTTACTACCACAAATTTACCCGACCAACTCGTCATGATCATTCCTGAAATCAACACAAATATGACCACTGACTTGAGTTAACCACGAAACAGCATCAAGTTTTAAATCCACTTGTAGCTTACGGGTTATTTGAATGCTGGTTATGTTTTGTTGTAATTGAGTTAACGGAAATAGTATTACGTCTCGACATCTGACCATCTTACCATATTCAAAGAATCAACCACGAAAACATTGTCAAGTAAATCCGTTAACCGACCAACTCAAACAGTATCAATATGAAAAACAGCCAAACATACACGAATCCATACAAGCACTAAAACCTAAAATCCATAACAAGCCTGGTTGTATTCATATCCCTACACGTCTTTTTATTCAACTTGAAAAGTCGTTACTATTCTGTAAGACAAAGAAATTACTATGCGGTATATTTTGTAAGATAAAAGTAATTACTTCTCGGTGCCCGCGACTTGAGATTGACATAATATGTTTGAGTATGCGAGATTTGAAAGTCTACCCAACATGTTGAGAATTCATTTCTTACAATTGAACGCAGGTGTTATATTGAAAATTATCATGATGTAAACATAAGGATTGACACATTGATTTGACATATGTAATAGTTGATCATGACTTGACTATTAAATTATTTGCGTTAATTAGACCCGGCGTTGTGGTAAAGATTATTGTGACAGCAACAAACTTTTCAGTACCATTGTTATTAACATATTGAGTTGTAAACTATGTGTGTCTAAAATGTTCTCGATTGGAAAATTATTCAGCCTTGGTACAAACCACGCAGAGTATTGTGGATATCAGGAAATATTTTACAAATGTAATTGTCTGCAGTAAACAAGACTAAAGATGAAACAACAATTACCTTTGTTGAACAATAACCGGTGCAATACTTTATTGTCGGTGAGAATTGAAACACTTTCGCGCATTACCTGGTGTCAAGATATCACACTAGGTGAATTGACATACCGCCATTTGATTAATGCTTAATCCGTTCGCATCATTTCACACTCACTTTGATCATTACAAAAGTAAATTGGAATATGTTTGCTAGGCACCACCTATTCAACTATACTTGAGTAATACAGAAACCTCTCAGCATTAATAAAATCGAAATGTGCGCTACACTGAAATCTACAAAAATGTGTTTGTATTGCTGTTCGTAGTAGCGATATCGATTTGAACCTCCATCATCTAACCAAACTACTGAGAGTCGTTGTCAATTTACATGACGTTCACTGATTACATACTAGAACTATTTGTGCAACGCACACGATCAGAGAAATTGGACATTTTTCCATTGCCATTCGTCAAAGTAAATGTCGTCACAATAATCAGTCACTAAAAGACCATATACTTGTATGTGATTGAATCGCCGACAATTAACTCGGTAAATCAAACCCCTGAGAAATTTCACTCAGTCATTGGATAGGAAACAGCGTCGCTTAATCGGTGTGAGTCGTTTTTTCTAAATGCTAATCATATCTGTCCAGCCAAGAACAATTTTCACTCACTTGGGTAACGAAACCAGTGTCCAATATCAATACAAGATATTTTCGTCACACAAAAATAATCAACTTCACTCGATATTCCCGTACTACGAAACTGTACAAAGGTTACATGTTTTTGTATGACATGGAATTAATACCGATCGAAGTAACCGTATTGGAAATAACTTTTAAACAAACACACTCTACGTGGTTAACATTCTCGTCAATTCTATTGTGATTAATGTATACTTCATGTGATCTGGATTCATTTCGATATGGCTAAACATTCAACCTCGACGGATACGAATTGTCACACACTCAAGTATAATATCATACCAAATAGTTATTTACAAGACACAGAAAATTTGTTTTGGTCGTTTCGACTTTATTACTGTAGATACTCATCACTTCGCTTAATACAATCTAGATTTAAACTTCATCGAACCTTTGGTGTCTATCGTTTTGCTGGATACGAATTATGTTAGTCTAAGAGTACACAATTTTCACTATCTTGGGTTATGAACTCAGTGTGTTAGCGATCATTCAATATTTTGTAGTATCAACTAGCTACTTCGTAGGATACGAATGATCATCCTCACAACTCTTACAAAAGTACGAAGGATATTTACATCACACAAAGTAATCGACTTTACTCGATATCCTCACACTACGAAACTGAATGGTTGGTTTGACTCTACAAACTGTTCTGATGTCACAAGAACTTTTTCATACGAATGGTTACGTATCTAAATATTCAAATAATCCAACACACGACTATAGTACTTACAGAAATATCATAGTTCTTGTAACAAAGTTTTATAAGTATAATGTTTATCGTAAGTCCTACATAGCCATGATATCCGTCCGAGTTTGACTTTTAGAAAATATTATACCGACATCGCGACATCTTTCAAAATTAAAACCACGATGACTGCTTCAGAGACCTACCAATGATATTGCAGTAATACAGTTACTTCCACAAAAGAGTATGTATTCGACTTACTTACCACAAATCTAACGCACAAAACAATTTACTTTACTAACGAGAAGCGCCGAGTCTCACATCAAAACAACTAGAAAGTGGAACTATATTAAAAAACGTCGCTAACCTTTGTGCACCAGCTGTAAATCACACAAGCAACATGTTTCAAGATTCTGGTTATTGAAAAACGTTAAAGTGTTTCTCCTGCACCAAGTCGTTATGTTGACGAAAGCGTATATTGTAATACCATGATCGATTTGCATTCGTTGGTCACAAACTGTCACTACTCTAAATAATTATTTTTCACTCAAACACAAAAGCATACTTGTCGCCAATCGTTTTCATCAAGCACGAGTTCAAGAAGCTTACTTACTACGACATGAATTGTTATTTTTATGTTGTGTAAATAGGTAATAATTTTAGTAACACTACATCAACATCATCGAGTTGTGCGAATAGATTTACATGTGGTTTTAATCGAAGTACACAGCACGGTCTAATGTAGATTCATCTCTATTGTACAGTAACTCGGTAATCGAAATGCATTAACATTTAAACAACGATCTTGGTTCGTCACGCGAAAAATATCTTTACTGTCGCAACACTCTGATACTCTGCACAAGATGTGTAAATCCTTTTCACACTCGTAATAATACACTAACGGGATACCAACGTCAAGCGATAACGTTTAACAAGACCAACGACACTGAACCCACGACGTTTACCTATGTAAAATTACCACTTTCACCTGGCGGGCCGTCGTTTACCTGACTAAACATATTATTTTCCTTTGGAGATCTGACGTTTACCCAGAGTAAGAAACCATTTTCACTTGTAAATATATTTTTTCCTTGGCTAACAAACCTTTTTTCACTTGGAAATATATTTTTTCTCTGGGTAACAAACCTTTTTCACTTGGAAATATATTTTTTCTCTGGTTAACAAACCTTTTTCACTTGGAAATATATTTTTTCTCTGGTTAACAAACCTTTTCCCCTGAGCAACAAACCATTTTCACTTGGCGGTCCGTCGTTTACCTTAGTAAAAACATCATTTTCCTTTGGAGATCTGGTGTTTACCCAGTGCAACAATACATTTTCACTTGGCCATCTATCTTTTCCTAGAGTAACAAAACCACTTTCATTTGGA
This sequence comes from Botryllus schlosseri, assembly GCF_051294905.1. Lineage (NCBI taxonomy): Eukaryota > Metazoa > Chordata > Ascidiacea > Stolidobranchia > Styelidae > Botryllus > Botryllus schlosseri. Next base: position 14,725,816 of record NC_137245.1, on the reverse strand, counting down.
AATCTGACAAACACACCCGCCAACTTGGAATTTGTTGTATTGACGACAGTTTGAAATAGATTACAACGAACAGTGACGTAAACATACACGGACTACCGGTTTCAGAGTATTCCTGCATCAGTCGTATCACATCAATATCATCGGTTAACCACATGAAATAACAATATGCCCTTGTACACCGAAATGCATGTTTTGGAAATTGGACAATAGGTTTCGACATATCTGTGATGTCCAGGTTCGTGCTTTGGATTTTCCAGAGTCAAAGTGTCTGAATAAAACACCGCCTCGACTTCTGTAAATGTTTGGCACGCAGATAACGGTAGTCGGAAATCGAGGAATTTATGTTTCCATCGGGCTAACAACTCCGGTTACTTGTGATCTATCTCACACGTGTTTACTATGTTGTGTCGCTCTTTATTGACCAATAGCCTACATACCACACCATTCAGTTTGAAATCGGAAACCCCGAGAAAGTATTAACCGGATCCGGATATCAACTCTGAATCGATAAACCATATTCAAGTAAACATGCCACAACCTGTGTCTCCAGGAAAATAACAAGACATCGCACAAATCAAGTTTACTTCGCGATTATTTGCCCACACAAGTAATCACGTAAACGAGGTGTATGACATTACATCCATCATGGATAACATCGTGTCTAGCATTACAAATATCATGGGTGACAAATTCGTCTTTTCAAGTCTCGTCATGCACCGACTCTGTACATTCAGTGTGGGTATAGATGACTTGGAGATAGACAAACAGACATCTTTGACCGTAACATGGTTATTCGTTCAAATACCATTGGTGATATCGATACAGTGAACAGAGCATTATGCATACCGATACATTCATAGTCATATATGCGAACCATGTACTATCATGTACCCCGATTTTCGTTGAATATCCACGACACCAACAAATCTGTACATTTCTTTTCCCTCAACCTCGACGATAGAGTCGTCATCCCAATGTATCAATCGAGTGTATGGTTCATCAGGTGTAAAATCCAAATCAAATGTAACCAAGGTATCGTTTTTCATTTTCAATATTTCCACTGCCGCATCTTGTCTGTGTCGTAAAACCACGGTGTGGGGCCAGAGGAATCTATGGAAAGTTACGCGTAGTCCCATCCTTACTCGTGTATATCATCAGGTAGCGACGAAGTTTTTTCAATTGTCTTGTGGTGATGGTGGTGGTCCGTTTCGAAATGCAAGCGGATGAACTAGACCAAAAGTTTCGAAGATGCGTTTTATAATTGCTCTAGGTGTGAAATAGACATCACACTCTTGCAGGGGGGATCAACGCGAATTTAGTCTTCACACCACAGAAACACAGTAACTCGGATTACAATAACCGCAATCGAATTTAAGATTTCCATACGCGGAATCACTGTTAAAGATGTCTGACTGCGACGTTGCACCCGTGTAACGAATTCTCATGCTAAGGCCCCTGTTACGGTCAAAGATGTCTGTTTGTCTATCTCCAAGTCATCTATACCCACACTGAATGTACAGAGTCGGTGCATGACGAGACTTGAAAAGACGAATTTGTCACCCATGATATTTGTAATGCTAGACACGATGTTATCCATGATGGATGTAATGTCATACACCTCGTTTACGTGATTACTTGTGTGGGCAAATAATCGCGAAGTAAACTTGATTTGTGCGATGTCTTGTTATTTTCCTGGAGACACAGGTTGTGGCATGTTTACTTGAATATGGTTTATCGATTCAGAGTTGATATCCGGATCCGGTTAATACTTTCTCGGGGTTTCCGATTTCAAACTGAATGGTGTGGTATGTAGGCTATTGGTCAATAAAGAGCGACACAACATAGTAAACACGTGTGAGATAGATCACAAGTAACCGGAGTTGTTAGCCCGATGGAAACATAAATTCCTCGATTTCCGACTACCGTTATCTGCGTGCCAAACATTTACAGAAGTCGAGGCGGTGTTTTATTCAGACACTTTGACTCTGGAAAATCCAAAGCACGAACCTGGACATCACAGATATGTCGAAACCTATTGTCCAATTTCCAAAACATGCATTTCGGTGTACAAGGGCATATTGTTATTTCATGTGGTTAACCGATGATATTGATGTGATACGACTGATGCAGGAATACTCTGAAACCGGTAGTCCGTGTATGTTTACGTCACTGTTCGTTGTAATCTATTTCAAACTGTCGTCAATACAACAAATTCCAAGTTGGCGGGTGTGTTTGTCAGATTTCCAAATGAAAGTGGTTTTGTTACTCTAGGAAAAGATAGATGGCCAAGTGAAAATGTATTGTTGCACTGGGTAAACACCAGATCTCCAAAGGAAAATGATGTTTTTACTAAGGTAAACGACGGACCGCCAAGTGAAAATGGTTTGTTGCTCAGGGGAAAAGGTTTGTTAACCAGAGAAAAAATATATTTCCAAGTGAAAAAGGTTTGTTAACCAGAGAAAAAATATATTTCCAAGTGAAAAAGGTTTGTTACCCAGAGAAAAAATATATTTCCAAGTGAAAAAAGGTTTGTTAGCCAAGGAAAAAATATATTTACAAGTGAAAATGGTTTCTTACTCTGGGTAAACGTCAGATCTCCAAAGGAAAATAATATGTTTAGTCAGGTAAACGACGGCCCGCCAGGTGAAAGTGGTAATTTTACATAGGTAAACGTCGTGGGTTCAGTGTCGTTGGTCTTGTTAAACGTTATCGCTTGACGTTGGTATCCCGTTAGTGTATTATTACGAGTGTGAAAAGGATTTACACATCTTGTGCAGAGTATCAGAGTGTTGCGACAGTAAAGATATTTTTCGCGTGACGAACCAAGATCGTTGTTTAAATGTTAATGCATTTCGATTACCGAGTTACTGTACAATAGAGATGAATCTACATTAGACCGTGCTGTGTACTTCGATTAAAACCACATGTAAATCTATTCGCACAACTCGATGATGTTGATGTAGTGTTACTAAAATTATTACCTATTTACACAACATAAAAATAACAATTCATGTCGTAGTAAGTAAGCTTCTTGAACTCGTGCTTGATGAAAACGATTGGCGACAAGTATGCTTTTGTGTTTGAGTGAAAAATAATTATTTAGAGTAGTGACAGTTTGTGACCAACGAATGCAAATCGATCATGGTATTACAATATACGCTTTCGTCAACATAACGACTTGGTGCAGGAGAAACACTTTAACGTTTTTCAATAACCAGAATCTTGAAACATGTTGCTTGTGTGATTTACAGCTGGTGCACAAAGGTTAGCGACGTTTTTTAATATAGTTCCACTTTCTAGTTGTTTTGATGTGAGACTCGGCGCTTCTCGTTAGTAAAGTAAATTGTTTTGTGCGTTAGATTTGTGGTAAGTAAGTCGAATACATACTCTTTTGTGGAAGTAACTGTATTACTGCAATATCATTGGTAGGTCTCTGAAGCAGTCATCGTGGTTTTAATTTTGAAAGATGTCGCGATGTCGGTATAATATTTTCTAAAAGTCAAACTCGGACGGATATCATGGCTATGTAGGACTTACGATAAACATTATACTTATAAAACTTTGTTACAAGAACTATGATATTTCTGTAAGTACTATAGTCGTGTGTTGGATTATTTGAATATTTAGATACGTAACCATTCGTATGAAAAAGTTCTTGTGACATCAGAACAGTTTGTAGAGTCAAACCAACCATTCAGTTTCGTAGTGTGAGGATATCGAGTAAAGTCGATTACTTTGTGTGATGTAAATATCCTTCGTACTTTTGTAAGAGTTGTGAGGATGATCATTCGTATCCTACGAAGTAGCTAGTTGATACTACAAAATATTGAATGATCGCTAACACACTGAGTTCATAACCCAAGATAGTGAAAATTGTGTACTCTTAGACTAACATAATTCGTATCCAGCAAAACGATAGACACCAAAGGTTCGATGAAGTTTAAATCTAGATTGTATTAAGCGAAGTGATGAGTATCTACAGTAATAAAGTCGAAACGACCAAAACAAATTTTCTGTGTCTTGTAAATAACTATTTGGTATGATATTATACTTGAGTGTGTGACAATTCGTATCCGTCGAGGTTGAATGTTTAGCCATATCGAAATGAATCCAGATCACATGAAGTATACATTAATCACAATAGAATTGACGAGAATGTTAACCACGTAGAGTGTGTTTGTTTAAAAGTTATTTCCAATACGGTTACTTCGATCGGTATTAATTCCATGTCATACAAAAACATGTAACCTTTGTACAGTTTCGTAGTACGGGAATATCGAGTGAAGTTGATTATTTTTGTGTGACGAAAATATCTTGTATTGATATTGGACACTGGTTTCGTTACCCAAGTGAGTGAAAATTGTTCTTGGCTGGACAGATATGATTAGCATTTAGAAAAAACGACTCACACCGATTAAGCGACGCTGTTTCCTATCCAATGACTGAGTGAAATTTCTCAGGGGTTTGATTTACCGAGTTAATTGTCGGCGATTCAATCACATACAAGTATATGGTCTTTTAGTGACTGATTATTGTGACGACATTTACTTTGACGAATGGCAATGGAAAAATGTCCAATTTCTCTGATCGTGTGCGTTGCACAAATAGTTCTAGTATGTAATCAGTGAACGTCATGTAAATTGACAACGACTCTCAGTAGTTTGGTTAGATGATGGAGGTTCAAATCGATATCGCTACTACGAACAGCAATACAAACACATTTTTGTAGATTTCAGTGTAGCGCACATTTCGATTTTATTAATGCTGAGAGGTTTCTGTATTACTCAAGTATAGTTGAATAGGTGGTGCCTAGCAAACATATTCCAATTTACTTTTGTAATGATCAAAGTGAGTGTGAAATGATGCGAACGGATTAAGCATTAATCAAATGGCGGTATGTCAATTCACCTAGTGTGATATCTTGACACCAGGTAATGCGCGAAAGTGTTTCAATTCTCACCGACAATAAAGTATTGCACCGGTTATTGTTCAACAAAGGTAATTGTTGTTTCATCTTTAGTCTTGTTTACTGCAGACAATTACATTTGTAAAATATTTCCTGATATCCACAATACTCTGCGTGGTTTGTACCAAGGCTGAATAATTTTCCAATCGAGAACATTTTAGACACACATAGTTTACAACTCAATATGTTAATAACAATGGTACTGAAAAGTTTGTTGCTGTCACAATAATCTTTACCACAACGCCGGGTCTAATTAACGCAAATAATTTAATAGTCAAGTCATGATCAACTATTACATATGTCAAATCAATGTGTCAATCCTTATGTTTACATCATGATAATTTTCAATATAACACCTGCGTTCAATTGTAAGAAATGAATTCTCAACATGTTGGGTAGACTTTCAAATCTCGCATACTCAAACATATTATGTCAATCTCAAGTCGCGGGCACCGAGAAGTAATTACTTTTATCTTACAAAATATACCGCATAGTAATTTCTTTGTCTTACAGAATAGTAACGACTTTTCAAGTTGAATAAAAAGACGTGTAGGGATATGAATACAACCAGGCTTGTTATGGATTTTAGGTTTTAGTGCTTGTATGGATTCGTGTATGTTTGGCTGTTTTTCATATTGATACTGTTTGAGTTGGTCGGTTAACGGATTTACTTGACAATGTTTTCGTGGTTGATTCTTTGAATATGGTAAGATGGTCAGATGTCGAGACGTAATACTATTTCCGTTAACTCAATTACAACAAAACATAACCAGCATTCAAATAACCCGTAAGCTACAAGTGGATTTAAAACTTGATGCTGTTTCGTGGTTAACTCAAGTCAGTGGTCATATTTGTGTTGATTTCAGGAATGATCATGACGAGTTGGTCGGGTAAATTTGTGGTAGTAACTATGACCGTACAGAGTTGCTGACATTCAAACATCTTTTACGCTGTAATATACGTATTTTATTGTGATAAATTATTTCTCAGTTATTGTTCAGACATTCAAATCTCGTATACTCAAAATATAATATGTTTATGTCAAGTCATTCATGTGTCGATTAGTAAATAGCTTACTTTGTCTTCAGAATAGTAACGACCTTTACAATTGAATAAAAAAGACCGATCATATGAATACAACCAGAATGAATTAATTCAAATTTGTGAGTTGCAGTGGTATAATCAAGTAAGTGAAAACTAGATTTTGAACACTTGTTAATGTTGTAAATAATTCTTTTGAGTATGGTAAGATGTTAAAAATGTCGCTTTGACAAACGAAAAGTCGGATCGCGAATAGAGTTGCAATGTTCCATTACTTGTTTCGAATCAATGTGCGTATAATATCAATATGGGAATGTGGGAAAGTTGATAGCCATGTTTGTCAATCCTATTTCAATTCATACTACTACACCAAAGTCAAAATATTTCGTTTCGGATTATCTCAATTTACCTAGTACATCCCGCGAATGGATTCCGACCCATGCTATAACTAGATCGCTATGTCTGATGCATTATCCCGTCAGCGACGTAGGGTTTTACAATTATTTCACACCTTTTCGAATAAGCGTCAACTTCGCAAAGGATTAGGGTTGGATCAGAAATAAGTGATAATTTGTCGGTATTCCAATCACCGGCTGCGACGGTTCTGTTATTCGTTACTTATTAAATTTTACCAGTGAAATCCAGTTCCTGTGACATACCTATTATCAAAATATTACATTGTGGCGATTGGAATGTATGTAAAAACAAGTTGCGAGGGATGGCTATGTCTTAGGTGTTATCTCGTGAGTGATCGTGGGATTTGCAACCTATTTCACACCTTTTTGAAGTGTTAGTTTGTGAACGCGGCTATTGTTGGTATCGCCGTCTACGCGGGCTCTTTGGTAAGCTAATTACCAAAATATTACATTGTCAACGATCGGCATGTATGTAACAGCGAGTCGCGAGCGATGGTTATGTCTTAGGTATTATCTTGTGAGCGATCGCGAGATTTTACCAATATTTCACACCTTTTTGGAGTGTTAGTTTGTGACCGTTGTTATTGTTGATATTCGAATCGCTGTCTATTACCTTGCAAGTGATTCCTAGACTTAGCAAACTATTTCACACCTTTTTTGCTGAAAGTACGACATGCCGCCCGCAGTCTATAAACGAAAGTACGAATCATCGCCGCGTCCATAAGAATAACGATATATCATTGTCGTACTCGCCGTAATTTGGAATATACACATTAACTAAGGACCAATCACATGACTATTTACTTGATACATATTCAACACCAGGCGAGAGATGTCTATACCCGAAAGGGCGATTCACGGCCGCACCCATAAGATACAATAGCCGCATGCCACCCCCGCCATAAGAATAACGATATATCATTGTCGTACTCACCGTAAACGTTGGGATTAACTCGAATCGGTCATATTTAATAATTTGTAATATACACATTAACTAAGAATCAATCACGTGACTATTTACTATTCCTGATACCTATTCAACACAGCGCGAGAGTTGACTATACCCGAAACGGCGATTCACGGCCGCACCCATAAGAACACATGGCGAGTCACCACAGATCCCGTAAGAATACATGGCGAATCACCGCCACCGCCTATAGCAAAAAAGGCGAGTCGCGACCACGAGTTTTCACGGCGAGTCACCGCCACGACCTATACCTGAAAGTGCGAATCACGACCGCACCCATAAGAACACATGGCGAATCGCGGCCGAGAGGGGGGTCTAAAAAGGCGAATCGCCACCACGAGTTTCCAGGCGAATCGCCGCCGCACCCATAAGAACCCCATGGCACACCACGAGCGATCATACTAACTACTAGCGTCTTGCGGGTCGGAATAAGACAGTAAAACAACGTTCCCCATTTTGTATGAATAAAACTCCACTGGAAAAATTTCTGCGATATCAAAAAGTATATTATCATGTTTAATGAAGTTTGATCCGAGTATACAGAAGCAAAATTCCTTTTTTTCTCTAACATAGTCAAAGGCAGGCTACGTTGTAATCTGCCCAGGACCCCTTAGATAAGCATCGTAGTCGAGCGAATAAGCTGTTTCATATTCTAGCCATGTGTCCCATAGCACTCACCAGGGCCATCTTGCGTTGTCATACTTGGTTTGAACAATCAAAATTGAATTATCGCGATCTCAACTATGAATGAAATCGTAGGGTAATAGTTATTGCGAGTACCTCTATAGTTTCTAAACCGTTTTTAATATACCAAAAGTTGTTTATTGTTGCTGCTATAATACTGGTAAGTTAGTGTGTATGCCGTGCGAAATATTTTTCGTGTTCCAATATTTACAACTGGATATATGAAAACGAGAAATCACCCGAAAATACGTCTGTCGACAAATTCAGCCCTCATCATCCATATTAGGAAATTAAAATTTTTTGTTTACGTGTCTACTACTCTTTCAAGCCCGTCTGTATAGCAAGACATCGACCCCAGACCCGCGCCCCACAACAACATTGCGAGTAACGCGTGCCCAGATTAGTAAAATGTGGCAGAAATTCTCCTTCACCCGTGCTCGCGTAACTTACAATAGCTGCGTGAGCAACGAGTCTCAAACCACATAGAAAAAACACCTGTCACCAGATCCCACATATATTCCAGCAAATGACCAATATCGTGGCTGTAAGTTTACCGGAAGGAATCTATTCACGAAAAGTTATGAATGTCATTGTCCAGAGAAATATTCAATCCGATATCATGGACCGTTTTTGAGCAAAAATTTAGGTTATCCTTTTATTGTACACGTTCAAAGTGTTTGCTGTCGTGATACCCATAGCGACCGATGGGCTATTCATCTGAAACTTTACTCCATACTTTTTAAAATCTGTACTATTTATCGATATCGTTCCAACGCGCTGTCTCGGGCGGTGACTGAAGTATCATCAAATTGCTCTCTCTTATATAGAAAGATTGGTATGATATAAACAACCTCGCGAAAGTCGTATAGCCTATACATGATGTGTGACGACATTTTTCTTACTCGAAGAATATCTTATAATGATTCTTGGTAATATAACTTCAAACATTTTTTCATCGATGTTATACGAACAGTATAGGGCTCTTCAAAAATGACTTTTTTTCTCAAATCGTACTGGCTACTTGATAAAATTGTTAGGTTACCTAATTTAAGCCTACACACAAAATTTGGTTCAATTCCAGCCAGTAACCGCTTTGCTACAGGAGAAGAAAGTTTCTATTTATTATTGAAAAATAATAAAAATAAAAAAATTGAAAATTTTCTGTTCACCCCATGAAAGTGTTAGGCTGTCTATAGAAACGATGCTCACCAAATTTGGTTCATTTCCAACCAGTGGAAGCGGAGTTATTGCCATCGAAAAAATTTGGATTTGAATAAAATAGTATTTACGGCAAGGGTCGGAAACCTACGGCCCGCGGGCCGGTTCCGGCCCGCCAAGCGAAATCGTCCGGCCCGCGACATAATAATTAGTTATCACAAGTATACGCACAAAAATACGGCCCGCCGTTTCATAATGAGTTTCAATCTGCAGTGCAGCACTGCATGAATAAAATGCGGCATTGCTACGATAGTAGTAGTATGAGGCCACGAGATTACGCCACGTGTCCAGCCACGCCCACTTTCAAATTTAAATTTTTCCGCGAATTTTTTTTTCATTTTTCCGCGTATTTTTTTAATTTTGCTGTCTCGAATTTTAATGGATTAAGAGAACGGATTCTCGCCGAGAATTGAACCGAGGACCTCACTAGTCAGATATGAAAACGCACCTACTCCCAGAATCGAACCGAGAACCTTGTGCCTTATAGACCTGAACTGTAACCATTACACTACCGCGCTCGCTGAGAATATGCGTATGTCTTGCAGCTTTAACGCTTTAACGGCTCCTTTCCCCGACTCGAACCGAGGACCCTATGACTTGTAGAACAGAACCGTAACCACTAGACTATCGCGCTCGCTACCAATCCTTGTCTGTATTGAAGGTTTTAAAAAAAGGTTGTCTAATAAGGCGCAAGCATTGAAAACACATTTGTTATTGGTGCGACAATCACCATATATTTTTCGGGATATCCACATGATAATGGTCCCTATTGACCTCAGAAAAGGATTCAGGTCCATTTTCCGGCCTCAAGAAAGCTACCATTAAATTAGAGATGGCTACCGTACGCTTCCGAGCCCGCGCTCTCAATTGTAAGGCGAGGCGACGAGTGTACCAGTACCATTACAGACGTACAACGAACGATCAATGTAAGTGGCTCTGTAAATCATGAGCAATAATAAGCGACGAGTGTGCCATCAACATTATAGACGTACAAACGAGCATATTCAACTAGCATTGATGCTTTATCGATTTAGCGCAGTATGTGTAGCTGGATGCTAACCAATTCGCATTTAACAATGCGACCCGCGCACAATTATGTAGCCCGATTTTCGTTGAATATTGACGACCCCAATAAATCGAATGAGCTCTTTTCCGCAGACATCTATGACACAGCTGTCAGTCCAGTGGACACGAACTTGAGATTCCGTGGGGTTAAATTCCGCATCAAATAAGATCAGAGCGCCTTTTCTCGCTTTCAGGATTTGGACTGATGCGTCCGGCGTATGTCGCAACACTACAATATGTGGTAACACGAACCTGTGCACACGTACAGTTGTTATTTGTAGTGTCATCGTCGCCCGCCAATGCGATAAACTCCCAACGGCTGACACATTGGTCTTCAATCTAATACCAGCATATTTTTTGTAGGTCGAGAACAAGGGTAATTTAATTGCAACTAAAATGCCTGCGGCTTGTTTTGGCTCAAGGGTCGAATGCAACATATGAATCCATTCGCGTTACGCACTATAGCCTATTTAGGATGATGAGTCAAAACGCGTAGGCGAGGACATGGAGATAATAACTAGCCTATATATTTAGAACAAATCAAGCATTGATTTCACGATAACGTATTCGTTATAACGTCATAAAAATTTAGCGAGTTTTATAAGCTGCTTATCCTCAATAACCAATTTGCGGAAATTAGTGAAGAAGTGGATTGTACAGATTCTTAGAACTGCACGATAATCTGGTTATAGATTTGCTGATGCTACCTGCTGCCAGCATCATAACCAAGCAACCTTTACCTACCCGTCAGCTAATGTCTTACTATGTAAAACATGCATTCTGCACGTTCTTCCGTGTAGACGAACGTAATTTACCGATGTCCTAAATATTCAATTAATTCGGTTACTTTATGTGGCAGCTCATAATTTGAAATCAGCAACGACTTCATTACATTACAAGTCTTACAGTTTTCGTTACTTCTTGCTCGTTTCTTTACTGCAAAAAGCGTTTATATTCAACTCGTCGCATTTTAGATTGCTTCGAGTCGTGGCGGTAGTTATGAATAAGTTAATATTGTGCCTACTGCCCAGTGCACCTATAGATGCGGAATCTACTTAACACGCGCATGGATCGCTTATTTCAAATAAATCGCATAAAGCAATAAACGTGCTGGAGTTGTCAATCTAAAATCACATTCATGACACGAAATGAGTCATCGCCATTTTGAATTTATGATATGTTTATAAACTACATTTGAAAATGCGTGGGCCCCGAAGTCAGGTTATTGCAACAGCTATAAAAAAAAAATTAACATAGTGAGTTTAATTAGGTCGATAAAATATTATATATTTTTCGAATACATTTCATCCATATCTACAAATATATCTTGATGCTATCGTGAGCCACTAAAATGTTCTCCGCATGCGATCCGCTAACCGTAGTTTGCTCATCCCTGGTTTTAATCGTAATCTTTCGAGTAAGTTCTGTTGGTAGGCAAGCCCTACCAGAATATATTTTGATAAAGGCGAGAGTAAATCGTTATCGAGCACCTTTCGTTATCAACTTCTTCAGTAACTCAAAATCGGTGACCGATCGCGACCTCTCGGAATAAATGAACAACATGCAATATGAACAGGACATGAAGCTACGATGTCCGATAATTCCTTTCAATTAAAGTAGAAGTATAGCCATTTCCGACCGAGTAAAACGTTACTCGGCATTGCGCTCTCGATAGTAGTGAGAAATGATATTCGTTTACTTTCGATAATATCCAACATACGGACTCATGTCGAGGGCAATTTTTAGAACTCTAATATCGCATAGCCTAACTTTGCAATATTTTTCGATTTATTTAGTCATGTTTTCCTTGCGATAGCCATTCAGCATCGCGAAAATTCATAGTACAATTTAGAATAAACTGCTGACTTTTATCAAGGTCTTTGAAAAGTACGTTTCAACATTTAACTATCATGACATAGTAAACTTCTACTCAAGTACGAAAAGTAGCGATTGTAAGGTGATTAGAAAATAAGTATTACGGGCCCAGTTTTGCCTAAAACCTAAATCGCAACACGTTATCTGATCCATTCCGAATGACGAGATTAAATATCCCTTAAAAATGAATGATATTCATAATATTCACATTGCTATACATAAAATTTGCTCTGACATTGCCCATAGTGACCATTTAGAATTGGATAGTAAAGGAGTCGAAATTTCTTCGATGCGCCTAGTGCACTAATTCGAGTGCTGAAATCCGAATCGAAAAATTTGTTATAATGATTCGAGTCGAGTAGTAAAATTTAATTAGCGAGCACTGAAATTACAGTAATATAGTTATATCACCGATACGAAATTTGGTAGCCATTTCCCCGGAATAGTAATCAGTCCGAAACATTATGATAAATAGATAAGGTTGAAGAAATATAAAAATATCATCAATGGTGTATGTATTATGAAACTGGAAATATTGTATTTGCGGTAGCACGCAATTGGTTTCCAATTCGTAATTTCAACCGCATTGGCAGTTTTTTCATAAAAATAACTAAACAAATACTTTGATACTAATTTCAAAATAACGCAAATCTCTTAATGAATGTCCCTTGAATAGTAATTAATCCAAAACATTATCATGCAAGGTCCGAGAAACATAAAAATATCATTAATGTGGTATGCATTGTGAAACAGGCAATATTTTCTTTGCGGTGACCAGGGAGTACGTTCTAATTCGTAATTTCAACCCCATCATCATTCTCTCATAATAATGAATTAGCAAATCCTTGGATCCTAATTTTCAAAGTAGCTTAGATCTCTGAATGAGCTCTGACTCGCTGTTATCTTCAAACCATGGAATTATTACGAGTATCACCATCGCTCACTGAAGAAAGGGATGAAATTATATCCGGGGCATATTCCTTGGCCAGGAATTTTATCATGTACGAACTAGACGGGCCGAGCGTTAAAGCAAATACGAAAGCGGAGGCAACCTTACGGCGAGTTAGTGATGAAATGTTCGAGCGACATCGAACTGTCGTAAACGCAATCTCTAAACGTCTCCGATACAGTATTGTTGAAGTCGACGAAAAATATGAAGAATATTCTGCGGAAGAGCGGATGTTCCTGATGATAGCTGACGAAATTTTTAAAGATACCCAAGAGAATTGGGGTCGGATCGTATCTGTGTTCGTGCTCGGTAGCATTCTTGCTCGCAAAAACGAGGATGAGCATCACGGTGATAATATAGAAGGTATCATACAGTCAGTCGGGAATTACATTGGTATTAGAAGGCGAAAGTGGATAGCGGAAAATGGAGGATGGGTAAGCGATTTTACATGGCCTGATAAGGATTTGGCAATTATCATTTAGCTTGAGGTACTGTGTATCTGCTCTCGAGAGTCCATACCACCTATCGATAATGAAACTTAGCTTGCACTTCACAATTCGGTTTTCAATTTACATTTTGTCATAAGGCACAGTACTTTACATTCCAAGCGCTCCGAACTTTGAATTACCTAGCAAGTACGGCAACTTTCCTCTGCAAGATTAGGAAGGCTTACATTCTTTTGTTTGTTTCAGGACAGTTTTGTAGGATTTTTTGATAACGCAGCTTTCGATGATAGTAAAGTTTGGAAGAGGCTCATGCTTGTTGGAATTGGACTGACGTCTATTGCAATGGCAATAACAAGATCATGGATAGTCCTTTGCCGTACATCATGTAATGTTTTTTAAATAATATATTTCTTCGCCGTTTAATTACATAAATTTTACTGTAGGACGGATGCAGTTTCTTCTGAGATTACATTAAAGATTGCTCCATAAAACCGTCTTTATCTGGAACATTTTCATTTTTCAAATTTATACAGCTACGTAAGGAAATTGCTAAGTTACCTAGAAAACGCCGCAGGTCAAATTTGATCCAATTCCGACCATAGTAGCGACAAGGAGTTATGACAGCTCAAAATGATCCATCTTTCGAAGCCAAATATCGTTGGTTCTCCACGACCAAATATCGTGTTCTATAAATATAGTGTATATGGAACAGATATAAATGTTGCTATTTTGTTGTTATTTGCGAAGAATACTTTGCTCAGTAATTAATTTCACGGGGATTCTAAACCTCAATACATACAAGTGAGCAAAGTTACATTAACCTGCGTTAACCTGTAGTGTTATGTAACTACCTACAATTCTATCAAGACGTAGCGAACACGACAAGTAATATGGAGTGAAGGAATAAGGGCGCGAAATTCCAATGTATAGATGCATATTTAGGCGGAAATATCGTCTTACCGGACGAATGCAATTGTTTCCTTAAAGTTTTCCTGTCTACGCCATTCAAGCGCGGTAAGATCAGTTTGAGTTGGCGACATTCAGGATGATATTTCAAGAAGCTCTGAATGATAGTCACATATTCCTCGTCGATTCTTGTTCTATCGCTGTCACTGAGGTCGAATACCTTTAGCTGTTCATTGAATAATTGAATATTAGGCGGTTTAGGTCAATTTCATAAACGAAATCTGAACTAAATTGCTTTATTGAGAACCATGAGAGAGCAGAAAGAACTTACTGTAGTGCATCGCTTGCCCATCTCTTCACTAAGATTCCTGATTTGCATGGAAAGCATCTTGCAATTACTCAGGTTGAATTCTTCAACGCGGGTTTTGTGCAGGATTTCAGTTACTGTTTTGTAGCAGGAGGAAATGTCGGGATTTCTACTCAAATCCAGCGAATGCAGCTAAAACACAGTGTGATGTTCAGATATTTTACGACGCTACAAACCACTCAGTTGCTGTAATAATAATATTTATCGACGACAGAGCAATATTATCAATTTCTCCGCCTCATCGCAAAACTGGTGTAATACAGAAAATAATGAACGTCTATAGGATATCGAAGAAACGGCGGAAACTAGCATTAATATGAATGAGCGATGGAAAATCTTTCACTCATAAGCAAGGACACTTTCATCAGCAGACGTGATCAGGAATGCCTTATTGATGATAAATTCGCTCGCTAAATGCAATGCCATGCCTGACGTTGCTTGGAACTCGCATTAGTTGCAAACTATGCTTGATTATTTCACTAGTAAGAAAACAAAACAGATCTAGCTAAAATGGATCACCTCATGATTACCGAGACCATTGTTCAACGACGTTAATGAATGTTCATCCAATTCGCAAGCTGAAAGTCGAACTGCCTTCGTGTTATGCCTTTTCGCGAAACGTCCGATTTCTTGCAATCCTACCGGTTCCAAATCCGTATTGTAACTTAGATCGAGTTTATCAACCTACAAAATACAGCAAATTATTCTGAAAACGACACACAAAATTGCGGAAACGAGTGGCTACCTCGATTTCACCAAAACATTCAAAAGCATGAATTTCCTCCGGTGTGAGGTCGCATCCTTTCATCACAAGAGTAACCGCTCTGTCTTTACAAAATAAGGGCGGCAGTGCAGCCATACACTCTTCATCCAGACGATTATAACTGATGTCGAGATATTGGAGCTAAACGAATATGGGAAACTGACAACTTACGACCAGAATTAATCGGGGATGAAGACAAACATTACAAACTTATAACAGAGAAATGTTGATTAGCCAGTCACGTCATAATAGATTGGCGAAATGTTCTGAGATTAAAATAGAATTTCTGTGATTCGTCTCAAATGGACTCTTTGCAAGCAGTCATAAAGAATGTGACTATTGACCACTACTGAACAACAATCGCTCAAGACAAGATCCATATACCTTACTGCTTTTGACCTGCATGGCGACGAAATCCTTTGACCGCAAGTGCGACTTCACAAGTGACAAATAGGTTAGATCGCTTGAAATAATAGTCCCGAGTTGCGTAAAGTTGATGTTTTCGCCGTAGCTGAGATCGAGTTTTTGCAATTTAACCTATGGGAATGAGGTAATAAAAGTCTCATATCGAAAGGATTTATACTAGATTAGTGTCCGGATATTTTCATCGCCAATACCTGATGCTGTCTGATAAGTTGACTCAAAACGATCAGAAAATCGTTAGATCCGCTACTTTCTTCCAGGTTAAGTTCCGTCGAGCCACACTTCTTCATCAACTCGCAGATGGCTGGCAGGAGTTTGTCAATGCCATCGTGGGCTGTGACGCTGACTTTTTTTATTTGGACCTGGACGAGTGCAAAACTTTCCCCCATAAAACAGTAATTGAGGTGATGAATAATTAAACCCTCATCAACTCTCACTAGTCTAGTATGACTATTGCGATAAATGGCTACACCGGTGCGCGATTGAGCATTGTTCGGTACGATACCTTCAATTCACGCGTAGTAACAATATTAATATGAAACAATGCGGTCATGATGAAGGTTTTTTAAAGCCCGCTATGTATATTATACGGATAAACATGCTTAAATTGAACGTGGGTTTATAATGCTCAGTGACTGTGAGCGGTATGTGTAAATGTGTTTACCTCAAATTCAAATTCGCGAATTTGGTCCAATATCATCTTTACAAGGTTTTCATTGAGATGGCATTGGCGGAATTCTAACTCGTACATGCGAGATTTCTCCATGAGACCATTCACGATATTCTTTACATCCAATTCAGTCGTAGTTTTATGATAGATCCCACAAGGAATTTCAACTTCATCATGATCCATAATTATTGATTGATGGTACATCCTGTTATCACCTTTAGCATATGTGAATCATAAATAATTCATGATCAGGAAATAAAATTAATATTAATTCTAATCAACCTCCAATGTGATTTTTGTGTCGGACTATTTCAATATTTCGATAAGTCGGATAAAATGATGATACGTGACATATATACTCAAGCAAGAAACCGCTCCAGTACCAACACCACCACGTATGCCAATAACATATGACTGAATCATGGTAGTTTGCAGAGTTTAGTCAGCCATTGTACAGTTTATGCGCTATGAGAATATCGAGTTAATCCAATTACACCATCATAAAATTTATTCAAGAGTCAAAATTATATTATTTTTCAGTATTGTATGGCCGAAATTATTAGAAATAAACATCCAAAAAGTTTAAGCTTCGGTTTTTACTTTATGAGAATAATTTTATATACTTTATTATAGTCATGGTAGGGTGCTTGTAATAACGAAGGTGTTTTTAACAACAAGCTATCAATAACTTCACAAATGACTTAAGCTAATTGATAAATTTTGAAATTGCCTGTAAGATATTAAGCTAATTATCAGAGTCGACGGCGATAAAACTATTTTACTTGAGTAATATTTATCGCTACATAAATATCGTTATGCCTTTGATACGATGTAAATAGTTATCTCGTGCGGCGTCCGTTGCGTGTCGTCACCCTTCGTACACCGTCGAGGAATAAGCTACCCGGTGCCGTTGACTTGTGATTATTTGTCGTAGACTTAAGTTGTGATATTGCAAATTTTGAGGTTCTAAGATGGGTCCGTTCGGGTAAAAAGGAGCCCACGAATGCAATAAAGAGACAATTCTGAGGATGCCGCCCGCCCCGCTCGGGGTTCGGGGCAATAAAAGGGATTAAATAGGGGCGGGCGGCATCCTCAGAATTGTCTCTTTATTGCATTCGTGGGCTCCATTTTACCCGAACGGACCCATCTTAGAACCTCAAAATTTGCAATATCACAACTTAAGTCTACGACAAATAATCACAAGTCAACGGCACCGGGTAGCTTATTCCTCGACGGTGTACGAAGGGTGACGACACGCAACGGACGCCGCACGAGATAACTATTTACATCGTATCAAAGGCATAACGATATTTATGTAGCGATAAATATTACTCAAGTAAAATAGTTTTATCGCCGTCGACTCTGATAATTAGCTTAATATCTTACAGGCAATTTCAAAATTTATCAATTAGCTTGTGTCATTTGTGAAGTTATTGATAGCTTGTTGTTAAAAACACCTTCGTTATTACAAGCACCCTACCATGACTATAATAAAGTATATAAAATTATTCTCATAAAGTAAAAACCGAAGCTTAAACTTTTTGGATGTTTATTTCTAATAATTTCGGCCATACAATACTGAAAAATAATATAATTTTGACTCTTGAATAAATTTTATGATGGTGTAATTGGATTAACTCGATATTCTCATAGCGCATAAACTGTACAATGGCTGACTAAACTCTGCAAACTACCATGATTCAGTCATATGTTATTGGCATACGTGGTGGTTAGGGTTGTCCATAATTTGGAAAATCTTACGAATCCTCCGTTGTAATGTCTTATTCTATAGATTATTGATAAAAAACGACATTGAGCCTGAAAGAAGCTCACAGGAAGGCCGTTAAGATTTCGTGCAAAGCGTTTGAAAGTAGCTACCGAAGAATGGGCGTGCCACCTACCATAGAACGGCAAGAAGACTGGCAATCACGAAACCACGGCTCTTGATTGGCTAATCGGCTATGCTTCAATGACCACAACAGCAGCAGCTTGCTGCGTAGGTGATCAAGGAGTCTGCTACCGGCGGCGATTCTGAAAGCGCATTGTATGTAGGTTGACAGATAATGATTTAGGATTAATTCAGGGTATGTTGAGGTACGAAATACATGATGAACAGACAACAGCTGCTTCACAAAAACGTCTAAAGCATGATCGCTTCATTGTGAAGGGAACCGCCGTAGCCTATATGCCTTGTTTTCAACGAGTGAAAGCATAGGCTCTTATGCAAGTAGCGACGGATTCCTAGTTTCAGAAAGAATATATCATTATTGAATACAAATATAAAGCTTAATGACACTATAATTTCTGTTATCTTATTGGGCTCAGGTTGTAGTACATAGTTGAAGTTTTGAAAGCTCTAAGAATCGGCTGAATCAGCGGGTTATGCTTGACACTTGTCAGATGCTTGCATCAAAATGTATTCACTTGCAAGTGTTGTCAAAGTCCTTGATGATGACGCAGAAAAGAGGTGTAAAAGTAAGCACATGCTATGCTGAACAGGATATGTCAAAGTCCTTAATAATCGCGCAGAAAAGGGGTGTAAAGGTAGGCACAGGCAATGCTGCATAGTGCATAGCATGCAGCATAGTTTGTACATCATATCAAGCATAGTCTGTGCTTGCATTTAAACCTCGTTTCTGCGGCATCATTAGGGACTTTGAAAACACTTACAAGTGAATTCAATTTGCTGTGAACATCTGATGAGTGCCAAGCCTAACCGTTTGATTCAGCCGATCCCTAGAGCATTCAAAACTTCAATTATATGTACTACAACCTGAGCCCAATAAGATCACACAAATTATAGTGTCATTGCAAAGCTTTATCTTTGTATTCAATAATGATATAGCCTTTCTGAAACTAGGAATCCGTCGGTATTTGCATAAGCTCCTATGCTTTCCCTCGTTGAAAGCAAGGCATATAGGCTACGGCGGTTTCCTTCACAATAAAGCGATCATGCTTTAGACCAGTGGTTCTCAACCTTGCCTCCAGCGCCCCCCAAGGGGCGCTGGCGATTTTGAAGGGGGCGGAAACGCTCAGGGGGCGATATGGGGGGCGCTGGGCTTAGGGGGGCGATAAGGGGGCGCTGAAGAAAGATGGCTTCGCCGTAGAGGATGTGGTAGTAGGAAATATTCTTAATGAGTATTTAGAACGAATTACCATTCCACAATGCATGTCAAATCCCGGAATTTTGATCGCGCTAAACGACAATGTTTGCTGCATATGTTTACATAAATATAGTGAATTATTGTAATTCATGTAAAACGAATTATGCGTAATTTTAGATCGCCAATTTCCCGTTATTTAAAACACTTCCGTTACACTTGTTAGGGTTATTTTCAACAATATGTTTCGAAATAGGTATTATATCCCGCAGCGCACAGCGTGTGAAAATCGAAGGAGGCCCTGCATATCCCTCTTATTGAGAGTGAAAGCCTCTTCTACATGAAATAAGTTTTGAAGCTCTGTGCACGACATGAGTAACTAAATATACTTGTATTTGAGAGCTACAAAATTAAATCGTCAGAATATTTCTTCATCGTATCATGAAGGATGATATCATAGTAATTTACGTTCACAACCTCACACAAACGTTATATAATATGAGTTGCTTTATTTGGAATACATTCATGTTAAAATTAATATCTGGGTACAGTAATAAATTCAATGTGAGCAGATAGATGCCTCCAATTCTTAGTTGACTTACTTTTAGTTACACAAAGCACTAAGACAAAATCTATACCATTAATTTCCACGTATTGCCAATCGCCGATGTGAATTTGGGAGGGCTCGAACCACAGGCAATGAGACTGTACCCGATTGTTGATATAACAACCTTGATTTGACACTGAATATACCACACACCATAATTATATGGTTTATTATAGTCGAATGGTCCTCGAGCGCGATTAAAGCGCGAATTATTTCCTATACAAAAGTTCCCAAAATACCGACTGAACTTTGACCTCTTACCAAGACCGAAACTGCTGCAACCCAAACCCCCGATCGGTTAGCTCGAAGTATGCCCTAAATTATTTCAGTGAATGAACATAAATTGAACATTATGTTTTTACGACTCCACCACGGAAGAATACGCATAATTATAGAAAATAGAAACAGGGATTTCGGCGTCGGCCATTACCACACCACGATGCACGAACACATATGAAGTGTCGGTGAATATGGGACTCCGAGAAGTGTCGAAAAGATCGTCAGCGAGAAGACGAAGATGATTGTCCTTATGTTGAGCGTAAACTTCAATTTATATAAGTCTAATTGTCCATAGGTGCTTAAATCGGTCGTGCCGAATTATCATTTCGTCGCAATCTGCACCCCACGCAGGACAAATAACATCCATTAGAGAAAATTATTTGCCAGTGACGAAATACCATTTTTAAATCGTGTGCTTACTTTAGTTTATTACATTTACGCGTTTCAATAAGCTTTGACTATATAGCGGACAAGAGGTAACAAAATAACACGTAACGATTTAATTCTACCAACGGGCACGCTTGAATATATTCGATTATCAATCACGTGGCCTTCATTTTCCAATACAACATCTCACTCAGCGCTGCTGGTAAACCTGATTACGTGGGCTGAGAGGATAAAAAGTTTAAAGTGACATGTATATGCAATTACAACCTATTCCATTCATGCATTATGGAAAAATTTTGGCTCCTAGGGCGACCAGGCCACATAAACTTTGCTGACCATCGAAATCACGCGACGAGGTTCTTGGGGGCGAAGTCCTCATGAGTTTCGTTTATCACGCTATGAGTGCCCAAGACAATCGTTTTTTTAGGGGGCTGACAATATGAGGTGGGGGGCGCTGGAGCACGATAATTTTTGAAAGGGGGCGCTGGAGGAAAAAAGGTTAAGAACCACTGCTTTAGATGTTTTTGTGAAGCAGCTGTTGTTTGTTTATCATGTATTTCGTACCTCAACATACCCTGAATCAATCCTAAATCATTATCTGTCAACCGACATAAAATGCGCTTACAGAATCGCCGCCGGTAGCAGACTCCTTGATCACCTACACAGCAAGCTGCTGCTGTCGTGGTCATTGAAGCATAGCGGATTAGCCAATCAAGAGCCGTGGTTTCGTGATTGCAGTGTTCTCGCCGTTCTATGGTCGGTGGCACGCCCATTCTTCGGCAGCTACTTTCAAACGCTTTGCACGAAATCTTAACGGCCTTCCTGTGAGCTTCTTTCAGGCTCAGTGTCGTTTTTTATCAATAATTTATAGAATAAGACATTACAACGGAGGACTCGTAAGATTTTCCAAATTATGGACAACCCTAGTGGTGGTGTTGGTACTGGAGCGGTTTCTTGCTTGAGTATATATGTCACGTATCATCATTTTATCCGACTTATCGAAATATTGAAATAGTCCGACACAAAAATCACATTGGAGGTTGATTAGAATTAATATTAATTTTATTTCCTGATCATGAATTATTTATGATTCACATATGCTAAAGGTGATAACAGGATGTACCATCAATCAATAATTATGGATCATGATGAAGTTGAAATTCCTTGTGGGATCTATCATAAAACTACGACTGAATTGGATGTAAAGAATATCGTGAATGGTCTCATGGAGAAATCTCGCATGTACGAGTTAGAATTCCGCCAATGCCATCTCAATGAAAACCTTGTAAAGATGATATTGGACCAAATTCGCGAATTTGAATTTGAGGTAAACACATTTACACATACCGCTCACAGTCACTGAGCATTATAAACCCACGTTCAATTTAAGCATGTTTATCCGTATAATATACATAGCGGGCTTTAAAAAACCTTCATCATGACCGCATTGTTTCATATTAATATTGTTACTACGCGTGAATTGAAGGTATCGTACCGAACAATGCTCAATCGCGCACCGGTGTAGCCATTTATCGCAATAGTCATACTAGACTAGTGAGAGTTGATGAGGGTTTAATTATTCATCACCTCAATTACTGTTTTATGGGGAAAAGTTTTGCACTCGTCCAGGTCCAAATAAAAAAAGTCAGCGTCACAGCCCACGATGGCATTGACAAACTCCTGCCAGCCATCTGCGAGTTGATGAAGAAGTGTGGCTCGACGGAACTTAACCTGGAAGAAAGTAGCGGATCTAACGATTTTCTGATCGTTTTGAGTCAACTTATCAGACAGCATCAGGTATTGGCGATGAAAATATCCGGACACTAATCTAGTATAAATCCTTTCGATATGAGACTTTTATTACCTCATTCCCATAGGTTAAATTGCAAAAACTCGATCTCAGCTACGGCGAAAACATCAACTTTACGCAACTCGGGACTATTATTTCAAGCGATCTAACCTATTTGTCACTTGTGAAGTCGCACTTGCGGTCAAAGGATTTCGTCGCCATGCAGGTCAAAAGCAGTAAGGTATATGGATCTTGTCTTGAGCGATTGTTGTTCAGTAGTGGTCAATAGTCACATTCTTTATGACTGCTTGCAAAGAGTCCATTTGAGACGAATCACAGAAATTCTATTTTAATCTCAGAACATTTCGCCAATCTATTATGACGTGACTGGCTAATCAACATTTCTCTGTTATAAGTTTGTAATGTTTGTCTTCATCCCCGATTAATTCTGGTCGTAAGTTGTCAGTTTCCCATATTCGTTTAGCTCCAATATCTCGACATCAGTTATAATCGTCTGGATGAAGAGTGTATGGCTGCACTGCCGCCCTTATTTTGTAAAGACAGAGCGGTTACTCTTGTGATGAAAGGATGCGACCTCACACCGGAGGAAATTCATGCTTTTGAATGTTTTGGTGAAATCGAGGTAGCCACTCGTTTCCGCAATTTTGTGTGTCGTTTTCAGAATAATTTGCTGTATTTTGTAGGTTGATAAACTCGATCTAAGTTACAATACGGATTTGGAACCGGTAGGATTGCAAGAAATCGGACGTTTCGCGAAAAGGCATAACACGAAGGCAGTTCGACTTTCAGCTTGCGAATTGGATGAACATTCATTAACGTCGTTGAACAATGGTCTCGGTAATCATGAGGTGATCCATTTTAGCTAGATCTGTTTTGTTTTCTTACTAGTGAAATAATCAAGCATAGTTTGCAACTAATGCGAGTTCCAAGCAACGTCAGGCATGGCATTGCATTTAGCGAGCGAATTTATCATCAATAAGGCATTCCTGATCACGTCTGCTGATGAAAGTGTCCTTGCTTATGAGTGAAAGATTTTCCATCGCTCATTCATATTAATGCTAGTTTCCGCCGTTTCTTCGATATCCTATAGACGTTCATTATTTTCTGTATTACACCAGTTTTGCGATGAGGCGGAGAAATTGATAATATTGCTCTGTCGTCGATAAATATTATTATTACAGCAACTGAGTGGTTTGTAGCGTCGTAAAATATCTGAACATCACACTGTGTTTTAGCTGCATTCGCTGGATTTGAGTAGAAATCCCGACATTTCCTCCTGCTACAAAACAGTAACTGAAATCCTGCACAAAACCCGCGTTGAAGAATTCAACCTGAGTAATTGCAAGATGCTTTCCATGCAAATCAGGAATCTTAGTGAAGAGATGGGCAAGCGATGCACTACAGTAAGTTCTTTCTGCTCTCTCATGGTTCTCAATAAAGCAATTTAGTTCAGATTTCGTTTATGAAATTGACCTAAACCGCCTAATATTCAATTATTCAATGAACAGCTAAAGGTATTCGACCTCAGTGACAGCGATAGAACAAGAATCGACGAGGAATATGTGACTATCATTCAGAGCTTCTTGAAATATCATCCTGAATGTCGCCAACTCAAACTGATCTTACCGCGCTTGAATGGCGTAGACAGGAAAACTTTAAGGAAACAATTGCATTCGTCCGGTAAGACGATATTTCCGCCTAAATATGCATCTATACATTGGAATTTCGCGCCCTTATTCCTTCACTCCATATTACTTGTCGTGTTCGCTACGTCTTGATAGAATTGTAGGTAGTTACATAACACTACAGGTTAACGCAGGTTAATGTAACTTTGCTCACTTGTATGTATTGAGGTTTAGAATCCCCGTGAAATTAATTACTGAGCAAAGTATTCTTCGCAAATAACAACAAAATAGCAACATTTATATCTGTTCCATATACACTATATTTATAGAACACGATATTTGGTCGTGGAGAACCAACGATATTTGGCTTCGAAAGATGGATCATTTTGAGCTGTCATAACTCCTTGTCGCTACTATGGTCGGAATTGGATCAAATTTGACCTGCGGCGTTTTCTAGGTAACTTAGCAATTTCCTTACGTAGCTGTATAAATTTGAAAAATGAAAATGTTCCAGATAAAGACGGTTTTATGGAGCAATCTTTAATGTAATCTCAGAAGAAACTGCATCCGTCCTACAGTAAAATTTATGTAATTAAACGGCGAAGAAATATATTATTTAAAAAACATTACATGATGTACGGCAAAGGACTATCCATGATCTTGTTATTGCCATTGCAATAGACGTCAGTCCAATTCCAACAAGCATGAGCCTCTTCCAAACTTTACTATCATCGAAAGCTGCGTTATCAAAAAATCCTACAAAACTGTCCTGAAACAAACAAAAGAATGTAAGCCTTCCTAATCTTGCAGAGGAAAGTTGCCGTACTTGCTAGGTAATTCAAAGTTCGGAGCGCTTGGAATGTAAAGTACTGTGCCTTATGACAAAATGTAAATTGAAAACCGAATTGTGAAGTGCAAGCTAAGTTTCATTATCGATAGGTGGTATGGACTCTCGAGAGCAGATACACAGTACCTCAAGCTAAATGATAATTGCCAAATCCTTATCAGGCCATGTAAAATCGCTTACCCATCCTCCATTTTCCGCTATCCACTTTCGCCTTCTAATACCAATGTAATTCCCGACTGACTGTATGATACCTTCTATATTATCACCGTGATGCTCATCCTCGTTTTTGCGAGCAAGAATGCTACCGAGCACGAACACAGATACGATCCGACCCCAATTCTCTTGGGTATCTTTAAAAATTTCGTCAGCTATCATCAGGAACATCCGCTCTTCCGCAGAATATTCTTCATATTTTTCGTCGACTTCAACAATACTGTATCGGAGACGTTTAGAGATTGCGTTTACGACAGTTCGATGTCGCTCGAACATTTCATCACTAACTCGCCGTAAGGTTGCCTCCGCTTTCGTATTTGCTTTAACGCTCGGCCCGTCTAGTTCGTACATGATAAAATTCCTGGCCAAGGAATATGCCCCGGATATAATTTCATCCCTTTCTTCAGTGAGCGATGGTGATACTCGTAATAATTCCATGGTTTGAAGATAACAGCGAGTCAGAGCTCATTCAGAGATCTAAGCTACTTTGAAAATTAGGATCCAAGGATTTGCTAATTCATTATTATGAGAGAATGATGATGGGGTTGAAATTACGAATTAGAACGTACTCCCTGGTCACCGCAAAGAAAATATTGCCTGTTTCACAATGCATACCACATTAATGATATTTTTATGTTTCTCGGACCTTGCATGATAATGTTTTGGATTAATTACTATTCAAGGGACATTCATTAAGAGATTTGCGTTATTTTGAAATTAGTATCAAAGTATTTGTTTAGTTATTTTTATGAAAAAACTGCCAATGCGGTTGAAATTACGAATTGGAAACCAATTGCGTGCTACCGCAAATACAATATTTCCAGTTTCATAATACATACACCATTGATGATATTTTTATATTTCTTCAACCTTATCTATTTATCATAATGTTTCGGACTGATTACTATTCCGGGGAAATGGCTACCAAATTTCGTATCGGTGATATAACTATATTACTGTAATTTCAGTGCTCGCTAATTAAATTTTACTACTCGACTCGAATCATTATAACAAATTTTTCGATTCGGATTTCAGCACTCGAATTAGTGCACTAGGCGCATCGAAGAAATTTCGACTCCTTTACTATCCAATTCTAAATGGTCACTATGGGCAATGTCAGAGCAAATTTTATGTATAGCAATGTGAATATTATGAATATCATTCATTTTTAAGGGATATTTAATCTCGTCATTCGGAATGGATCAGATAACGTGTTGCGATTTAGGTTTTAGGCAAAACTGGGCCCGTAATACTTATTTTCTAATCACCTTACAATCGCTACTTTTCGTACTTGAGTAGAAGTTTACTATGTCATGATAGTTAAATGTTGAAACGTACTTTTCAAAGACCTTGATAAAAGTCAGCAGTTTATTCTAAATTGTACTATGAATTTTCGCGATGCTGAATGGCTAT
Source organism: Botryllus schlosseri (assembly GCF_051294905.1). Lineage (NCBI taxonomy): Eukaryota > Metazoa > Chordata > Ascidiacea > Stolidobranchia > Styelidae > Botryllus > Botryllus schlosseri. The sequence goes on along the minus strand of NC_137245.1, from coordinate 14,698,778 downwards.
CGCAAGGAAAACATGACTAAATAAATCGAAAAATATTGCAAAGTTAGGCTATGCGATATTAGAGTTCTAAAAATTGCCCTCGACATGAGTCCGTATGTTGGATATTATCGAAAGTAAACGAATATCATTTCTCACTACTATCGAGAGCGCAATGCCGAGTAACGTTTTACTCGGTCGGAAATGGCTATACTTCTACTTTAATTGAAAGGAATTATCGGACATCGTAGCTTCATGTCCTGTTCATATTGCATGTTGTTCATTTATTCCGAGAGGTCGCGATCGGTCACCGATTTTGAGTTACTGAAGAAGTTGATAACGAAAGGTGCTCGATAACGATTTACTCTCGCCTTTATCAAAATATATTCTGGTAGGGCTTGCCTACCAACAGAACTTACTCGAAAGATTACGATTAAAACCAGGGATGAGCAAACTACGGTTAGCGGATCGCATGCGGAGAACATTTTAGTGGCTCACGATAGCATCAAGATATATTTGTAGATATGGATGAAATGTATTCGAAAAATATATAATATTTTATCGACCTAATTAAACTCACTATGTTAATTTTTTTTTATAGCTGTTGCAATAACCTGACTTCGGGGCCCACGCATTTTCAAATGTAGTTTATAAACATATCATAAATTCAAAATGGCGATGACTCATTTCGTGTCATGAATGTGATTTTAGATTGACAACTCCAGCACGTTTATTACTTTATGCGATTTATTTGAAATAAGCGATCCATGCGCGTGTTAAGTAGATTCCGCATCTATAGGTGCACTGGGCAGTAGGCACAATATTAACTTATTCATAACTACCGCCACGACTCGAAGCAATCTAAAATGCGACGAGTTGAATATAAACGCTTTTTGCAGTAAAGAAACGAGCAAGAAGTAACGAAAACTGTAAGACTTGTAATGTAATGAAGTCGTTGCTGATTTCAAATTATGAGCTGCCACATAAAGTAACCGAATTAATTGAATATTTAGGACATCGGTAAATTACGTTCGTCTACACGGAAGAACGTGCAGAATGCATGTTTTACATAGTAAGACATTAGCTGACGGGTAGGTAAAGGTTGCTTGGTTATGATGCTGGCAGCAGGTAGCATCAGCAAATCTATAACCAGATTATCGTGCAGTTCTAAGAATCTGTACAATCCACTTCTTCACTAATTTCCGCAAATTGGTTATTGAGGATAAGCAGCTTATAAAACTCGCTAAATTTTTATGACGTTATAACGAATACGTTATCGTGAAATCAATGCTTGATTTGTTCTAAATATATAGGCTAGTTATTATCTCCATGTCCTCGCCTACGCGTTTTGACTCATCATCCTAAACAGGCTATAGTGCGTAACGCGAATGGATTCATATGTTGCATTCGACCCTTGAGCCAAAACAAGCCGCAGGCATTTTAGTTGCAATTAAATTACCCTTGTTCTCGACCTACAAAAAATATGCTGGTATTAGATTGAAGACCAATGTGTCAGCCGTTGGGAGTTTATCGCATTGGCGGGCGACGATGACACTACAAATAACAACTGTACGTGTGCACAGGTTCGTGTTACCACATATTGTAGTGTTGCGACATACGCCGGACGCCTCAGTCCAAATCCTGAAAGCGAGAAAAGGCGCTCTGATCTTATTTGATGCGGAATTTAACCCCACGGAATCTCAAGTTCGTGTCCACTGGACTGACAGCTGTGTCATAGATGTCTGCGGAAAAGAGCTCATTCGATTTATTGGGGTCGTCAATATTCAACGAAAATCGGGCTACATAATTGTGCGCGGGTCGCATTGTTAAATGCGAATTGGTTAGCATCCAGCTACACATACTGCGCTAAATCGATAAAGCATCAATGCTAGTTGAATATGCTCGTTTGTACGTCTATAATGTTGATGGCACACTCGTCGCTTATTATTGCTCATGATTTACAGAGCCACTTACATTGATCGTTCGTTGTACGTCTGTAATGGTACTGGTACACTCGTCGCCTCGCCTTACAATTGAGAGCGCGGGCTCGGAAGCGTACGGTAGCCATCTCTAATTTAATGGTAGCTTTCTTGAGGCCGGAAAATGGACCTGAATCCTTTTCTGAGGTCAATAGGGACCATTATCATGTGGATATCCCGAAAAATATATGGTGATTGTCGCACCAATAACAAATGTGTTTTCAATGCTTGCGCCTTATTAGACAACCTTTTTTTAAAACCTTCAATACAGACAAGGATTGGTAGCGAGCGCGATAGTCTAGTGGTTACGGTTCTGTTCTACAAGTCATAGGGTCCTCGGTTCGAGTCGGGGAAAGGAGCCGTTAAAGCGTTAAAGCTGCAAGACATACGCATATTCTCAGCGAGCGCGGTAGTGTAATGGTTGCAGTTCAGGTCTATAGACACAAGGTTCTCGGTTCGATTCTGGGAGTAGGTGCGTTTTCATATCTGACTAGTGAGGTCCTCGGTTCAATTCTCGGCGAGAATCCGTTCTCATAATCCATTAAAATTCGAGACAGCAAAATTAAAAAAAATACGCGGGAAAATGAAAGAAAAATACGCGGAAAAATTTAAATTTGAAAGTGGGCGTGGCTGGACACGTGGCGTAATCTCATTGGTGGCTATAATCGGCCTCATACTACTACTTACGATATAATAGTAGCCTGCATCGTATTAGTCTATTGTTATGCCATAAAACGAAGGTGATTGAAGTAGGAGATGGAGATAGACTAGACTGCCATCAGTGCTTATCAATCGGGTGTATCTCGCAACCGAAGGTGTTCCATACTTTTTTAAAGGGTTTACCACTCTAACGGGGTGTGACAATAAAGGTGTTCTTCCTTTGCTTGGAACATCTCAGACGAAATGACGGAATCTTAAACTGTTCAATTATAGATAACTAGCCTCCGTATGTTAGTTAGTGTATGTTAGTGTGCAATAATATGCGGTGACTTTAACATGGTGAAAGATAGACTGGATTCGAAAAATGTTAAAAACTTCAAGTTAACCCCAGCAGCAAAAAACTGGAAAACATTCACAGACATATACAAAATCAGAGATATTTGGCGATGGCGTAACCCAACAAAAAAACTATATACAATAATGAAAGCCCACCAATCACGAAGGATAGATAGAATATATGCCTCAGAAAGGTACCTTGCTCATGTCAAAACCTGTACCTATAAACTAAATACGATATCGGATCATATATTCCTAACAAAAACTAGACTACAAGAGCCAACAAAGAAGCGATGGGGATACGGCGTATGGAAGAACAACGCCCGCCTGTACGAAGATGAAACTCTACATACAGAGATAGAAAAACTATTTAAAAAAATGTCAAAAAAAGAAACACACGCATGATGACGTTTATCAATGGTGGGACACCACCAAAAACGCAATCAAAATCCATCTGCAAAAATACGAGCGCGAAAAGAAAAACGCTGATTATAATAAAATTAAAGATCTGCAAGAAAAGATAAGGCAGCTCCAACACGACACCGCTAGCAGTAACAACGCTACAGACAACATCAACGTCGCCTCAAAAGAAATCAGAGAGCTAAAAAGAATAGAAGACGAAAGAGTCATGCACCAATGCAAAATGCATAAAATAAAAGACCTCGAACAGAACGAGAAGCCGACAAAATATTTTTATCAGAAGTTGAAAAAAAGAAAAGAGAAAAACAGCCTCGAGAGCATCAGAATAGACTCCGGCAGAGAGACCATGGGTGCAGATGAAACAATGCACGAGATAGAAAACTTCTATAAGGCTTTGTGGTCCAGATCAAAACAAGAGGATACGCGGATACAAGATAAATATCTAAGTGTCCTAAACGGCCTAAGACTATCCCAGGAAGAGAAAGATAACCTCGACACCCAGATTGAGGAGAGTGAACTGCAAGAAGTCTTAAAAGAAATGGAAAGCGATAAGACTCCGGGCTCGGATGGCCTGTCAAAAGAGTTTTACTCTTCCTTCTGGGGTATGATCAAAAAAGATCTTCACGAGGTCATCAACAACGCATACATCTTTGGCGGTCTTTGCGACACATGGAAATGCGGTATAACCACTATTATCTACAAGAAAGGAGATCCAAAGTGTCTCAAAAATTGGCGGCCAATGACCCTACTAAACACTGATTACAAAATACTAACAGGCATCCTGGCAAACAGACTAAAATTGATATTACCAAACCTGATAAACACATCCCAAAAATGTGCGATAAAAAACAGACAAATTAGTAGTATATAACAGCACGTTCTCATGCGGACCAATTAAATCGCAGCATTTGATCACGTGACTACTTTTGAATTTCAAATCAAACAGAGAAAAGCGCGCGAAAGAGTTATATCAATAGTGCTTCAATAGGGACAATGGGTGACAATATATGTCAATAACGAGCGTGACCGTCATTGTATTGCGTCAGCTGATCGCATAATAGGTGTATCACAACGATATATATGTATGTCGCTTATGAGATTATACCATCAAAGAAATCAAGGATTGCAATTGGAAGATGTCGGGGATTACAGCTTCTGATGTATACGACATTATAGATAGGGTTCATTACAAGACTTGGAAAAGATTTGCTAGAGATCAACTTAAGTTAACAGACTTAGAAATTGCTGATTGTGAATACGCGGATCCCAAGAACTTAACTGAACAATGTTATCAAATGATACAAATATGGGTTCGTAAAAATGGTCGATGTGCTACAATTGAGAGACTCGATGAATTGTCTAATAGTTGTATGTATGATTGTACTACCACACGGAATTAGCTCGACCAGAAAAAAATGAGAACAGTCCATTTGATTTACCGTTACCAGATTTGAATGCCTCAATGAGTTTACCGTTGGGAATTAACGCGCCAAAAGTAGTTATTTAAACACCACTACGAGTGAGTGGGACATGAGAAATGGATATACTTCTGAGTGAAGACTCCGATATCGCGTTCTACGTGATATTATGCTCTTGCATTAAAAGCTATTGCTGTATCAATATATACAAGAAAAAAAGAGATTCCGAGATTGCAGAAGCTTGCAACGATCTTAAAGCTGCTATCTGTAAAGTCTTCGGGCAATGAAGCTAATATTCATACTATTCTTGCTGATGCTAAATTGGAAATCAACGGATGCTCCCGAATTGTTATACCCTTTCAGCGTGAAATATCACGAAGAGGACTGCTTAGCTACTGACCAAGAAGCAATGAAATTGATTTTACGTTATATCGGAGCATATTCTTTGACTAACTGTACGCATACCGAAATAAACTATTGAATGGTGATTTGTATTGTCTTGTCTCGACTTTGTTAGGTTGTGCTTTCAGTGCATACTCGTTACCGTCTCGTTCTGATATAGAGCTACTAGCTTCGTGATTCTGACACAATTTTTTCTAACACCAAAGCTTTAAGAATAGAGAGAGAGACACAAATGTAGGATGAGATTTATTATTCAGACCAAATAGGAATTTACCATTTTATTTTCCATTAACACATATTCAACCAGTAATTTAAAATTGCTGAGAATTTTGCATCCACCCAGCAGGGCGATGTCCGTATTGAGGTGGCGGTGGCGGCGCTACGCCAGCATTCATTCCATAATAGGCGTTTTGCGGCGCCGCATTCATGCCATTAGTCGCGAAGTTCGCTTGAGGATGATCTTTCGATTGGATTTGTCCCGATTCTGCGATGAAGCGAGATGTTTCCTGCAGAATGAACGATAGCGGACCACGGTCAGGATCCTGTACCACGTTACCTATATAAAGATATAGTTTATTAGTACAGAATTTCATTAGATATTTACAATCTAACATACTTGGAGAATAAATTGTAAATTCGTCTGCTGGGTTAATCTGCTGGAAACATTCAACACCATCACGAGTATAGGTCGCGACGAGACCCCCTTTGTGTGTGAAGACGGCTTTGTATCGTTGAATGGCACCCGAAGTACGATGTAAGCGCAATTGATGATGATCAATTACATCATCATTTATGCTTTCAAGTCGTAGCTTCGATATGTTATTAAAAACATATAACTCTTTTTTCATTGTTGGACCACCAACAATTCTACTATCACCTCTTATTGCGATGCTCATATTGATTCTAAATTAATATAGAAAACACAACATAGTTATTATTATTCAGTGAAAACATGAATCCTCACACGAGAAAATAGATTAAGAATGAGTCTTGTCATTTCTTTTACTTAGTAAAGCACAACGACTATTCACTTGTTCATGCTCAACCCATACATTATCACAATGACAGAGATTTTCGAATAGTTTTCCACACATATAGCATTTGGCTAAATTTTCGAAGCCGAGATGAAAATATCCACATTCTGCTAATTGATAGGCACTACTGTTGAAATTTTCTTTGTAAGGTTCGAACGAACGTAATCTACGTTCAAAATTCATATTGAAAAACACAGCTTCGTTCTGCTTCGCATTTCGATTACAAATTTCATAAACGATATCACCGACTTCATTCTTCATTGCCTGATGTGCACCTAACGGCTTAATAGACACCATCTCGTTATATTGAAGAACTGAAATATTTATAAGAATGGGAGCTTTTATAGCTGTGTAGAATGCGATGCTGTATTCTGATTGGAAGATTTTTCAACTTTGAAATGCTTGGTGGTCGTTTGATTTAAATTTACAACATTCCAAAGTTCGAATATGTTGTTGGTTAAAAATACATTGAAAGTATCGGTCTAGAACACGATACTGTATTCTGATTGGTAGATTTCCAACTTTGAAATGATTGGTCGTACTTTGATTTAAATTTATGACATTCCAGAGTTTGAATATGTTGTTGGTTAAAAAATTCGTTGAAAGTATTGGTATGAATTGTAACGAACGTTACTTTCGCGCACTTCCATTTATTTTAGAGTTCAATCTGAGTTTACTTTGTTTTAAGAAATTTGATAGAGGTTCGTTTTACCGTCTACTATTCATTGCTTTTCAAACACTCAATGCATTGTTTGCTCTACCAACAAAGCGAAAACGACGGTTGGGAATGTCTTTTGTTCGAACGGGCTGTTACTATCTATCAACAATTTCAAATCCTAACGGTTAATGTTTGTCCGTTAGTGAGCGAACATTTTTCTTATGTGATTCTGGCGCGAAGCATTTTCGTATAAGATTAGCCGAATGTGAAATGAGTTATCACTAAATCTGAGCGAATCAGTGAAAAGTATTCGAGATGTCTTTGCAAGTTGAAGTAATTATGGGTGATGATAGTCAGCAGTTGCCAAGCAACCAATCAACCCGAGAAAGCAGTGACCATGCATTGAGTGTAGAAATTCCGAATCATATGAAATGTGATCAAATGGATAAAGATGATGAGGAACTCGTCGCTATGGATCGATACTTTAGACCCATAACGAAGATCCCATCTGCTAAAGAAGTTCTTCTGAAATCTTTGAGCGAAGAAGAATTTCGCGAACGCGTTGTCATACGTCAGATATGTCCCGCATTCCAAACTGATTCATCCCCATCAAAACAACAGGCTAATGACATCGAGCTAATTAGCAACGAGACCCAACTTAAGGATCAATTGATACCTCTGAGTCAATCAACACCAGTAGGTGAACAACCCGTTTATGACGTTGAGAACGTGACTAGCGATCCGTCCCCTTCTGTCAATCATCAAGCTTCGGGACAAGCAGTAGGCAATCCCGACACGGAAATGGATTTGTCTCTTGGTGCGGAGGCGATTGCCGAAAGTAGCGAGCCGCTAGGTGAAATTTCTCGTGATAGCAATGAGATCGCGAAGCAAATCCTACTGCGACGTATAGAGAAGAGCACATCGCAAGTTACAGAGCAACCTACTTTCAGTGAGCTTGTCGCCGATTCCACTCATATCTCAAGTGGTTTTTCCGACTCTAATGTTGGCTCTATACCAAAGCCGAATATACCATCATCGCCAGATCAATCGTCAATAAGGATCTTTCCTAGATATTGGATCCAGCATGATCCTCCGGTCCTTAGGCCAATGCAAAGACATATACATGACACTACCAAAGCAGAACAGGAGTATGATGAGAAGAATCGCTTATTCATGCGTTGGCTAGTTGGATTAAGAGAGATGACAGAAATACATGATGGAACAGTCATGTATAGATATCTGGAAGAAAATATTGTTGAAATACAATATGGCGGGTTGAAACGGAGTCTCAATTTTCTTCGTGCCGCTCTGATAGTAGCTGTCGGTGAAAGCTTGACTCATGAAAAATTACTTGCTCCACACTTCTTTCTGGAAGGGCATTGCCATTCTGGAAAGGAAGTATTGCACGAAATGCTTTTCGGTAGTGAAACAGCAAATTATTTGCTGTCGAGTTTGGAAAATTTGAAAGCTTTCAAATATTATGATGCTACAAAATGTATTTCTGTGTTTCCGAACTGCGGAACGCTTTTCTTTGAAAATACTGCTTTACAGGAAACAATTCTGACTATAAATCGTACAGCAGTGCAATGTGAATACGGGATTATTAATCCATCTTGCTGCTTCATGCTTTGTGATAAACAAAATGGCTCTGACTTGATGACTGTCAAACATCCTATATCGTTCAGGGCTAAAACGGTCATCGTAAAATTTGGAAGGGGTATTTACTCACCTTCTCTGGTCAGTTTCAACAAACATGCCCGTCGTGATGTTCTGTTCGATTTAATAGAGAGAACTAAAACTTGTATTAAAGGAGTTAATGGCTGTGTTGAGAATGATCCCTTGGCTGAAGAACTGTATCTTAGAGCATCTAGCTTCAGAACCAGAAAAAATGCAGCTTATAATGATAGTCTTTGAATAATATGTTTTGCTTGTACGATTGTTATTTGCATGAACGATTGTTACCAATTCGAATTTTGTTTGCACCTTGACATTATGACTGAAAAACTTGGCTGATGTATATATTTTTTTGCATGAACGATTGTCACTAATTCGAATTTTGTTTGCAGCTTAACATTATGAATGATAACTTAGCCGATATAGCTGCATCCACCACTCAGAGAGACATGACACAAATTAGCGATATGTCGGCCTTCTATCAAAGTCTACTGGATCCACAAGAACCTTCACGAAAGCGTCCTCGTCAAGATATTGGTTCTTACTTCGAACACATGATGGACGATCATTTGAAAATGCAAGCGATGTGGAACCGCCTTATTTCGATGGAAGGATTCGAACAAGACTGGACAAAAAATTTTCTTGTCATTGCAAAAAACGTGATCAAAGATATCGAAAAACTGTTGTGTGACGATAAAACAGACTCGAATATTCGTGATACTGAGATTGCTAGATTGGACAGAATTAAGTTCATGTTTCTGTACGGTCTAAACCAATCTAAATTGCGCTTGAGATATAATTTCGTTTTCTAGTAAGTGAAATTGTGCTTTGTTTTACAGATATAGAGTAAATATAGGTAATATTTTTTCAATACTTTGTTGACACACGACTTTACGACTGGATACCGTATCATACAAGCGCAAACGGTAAGCAAAACTGTGATTGAAATAAGCTTCTCAATTTCTAATGTTCTATGTTTTTACAGATAGCATAAATGACTCTACGCAGGCGATATTTGGATCGAGATTGGATCGTCGATGAATCCTTGGGCTTTGAAGATGCCGCCGTCGAAGTAATTGAAGAGCACTACGATTCGATCATTGACTCAACGTGGACTTCGAGAAATCGCGTGCGACATATAGTCAATATTCGGATGATTGAACGAGACCCCGCAGACATTCACGCGCGTATCGCAAGTATATACCCGCAACGATTTAGACAATTTAAAATAAATTATGGCTTTGGGTATCTACTATATAATCGCGAGTCTGAGCGATATACGTATTTTCACCCCCAATCATCGCAAGCTGTCCTCGATGTCCCAAGAACTATCATATCGCGTGAAGATTTTGATTCGTTTAGAAATGCAATTGATTTATCGGCCGGTTACGATTATGCGAATCGAGTCAGACCGGATACAAAATTTGTTTGTTCGGAGGTGCTACACATTACTTTATTCCTGTATGAAATGGAAAGACCTTTACTTAGCGGGGGCGTTGTCTCAGAAGAAATGGAAAGATTATCCAAATGTAGATATATCAGTGCTTTTATTCGTAATCGTGAAGGTGTACCATATACAGATAATCTTTGTCTGTTTCGATGCGTCTCATTTAGATTAATTAAAAAACGTGACGAAAGTCATGTTTCTCAATTGACTACGCAATTTGAAAATCGTTACGGAATTTCAGTTGCCAATGGTATATCCCTCGACCAACTATCGAAAGTGGAAGCGTGTTTTAACGTTAGAATATTGCTTTACGAGAAACGTGAACAAACCACGGTCTTGCGTCGTACTTCCAATGCGTCTGGACTCACAATTCATATTCACATGCTCGAAAATCACTGTTCTTTAATTTTGAATATAGAGAATTATACGTCTACTTTTATGTGTGATTCGTGTAAAACATTCTTTACCTTGAAAAGTAGTTTAAAACGACATATTAAAAATCATTGTAATTCTGAGAAAAGGTATCGCTACGGTTCTGGTGTTTATCGTCCTAAAGCGACGGTGTTTGAAGATTTGGAAAATGAAGGTATATTTGTTAGTAAAGAAAAACGTTTTTACAAATTCAGAATTTGCTTTGACTTTGAGAGTCTCTTAGTAAAAGAAAATCTCAAGCCCGATACAGCCAAAGTAAAATTTACCAGTAAACATGTCCCGCTCTCGGTCTCACTGTGTGATAATGTCACGAACGAAACAACTACATTTATTTCCAATGGCAACCCGCGTGATCTAATTAAAGAAATGGTCGATAAGCTTCATGAAATTCAAGAAATTGCGTCTTCGCAAATGCGTGCTATATATGACACCGAGTTGACCGCTCTTCGCGACTTGATTGAAGAACGTAAAGTGATTGATCCGATTAAAACGCGATCGTACCTGGAGTTGTTGTATCATCGCTTTGAAACGTGGTTAGATCAAATACCCGTAATCGGATTCAACTCGGCTCGCTACGATTTAAATCTGTGTAAAAAATATTTGATTGCTCTTTTGCGAGAGGAGAGCGGCTTTTTTGTATTGAAGCGAAACAGCAGTTACCTCACTATCTCCACAAATAAATTGAAATTTCTAGATATATCTCTATTCCTCGCTCCGGGATATAGCCTGGATGCGTATTTGAAAGTGTACGGTGATGGAGTAAACAATAAATTTTTCTTTCCATACGAATATATGACGCATATTGATAAATTGAAAGAAACATCGCTACCGCCACACGATAGCTTTTATAGTAGTCTTCGCGGGCATAATATTACAGCTGAACAATACCAAGAATGCGTCGATACTTGGAAGCGTCTCGATATGAAAACAATGAGGGATTTTTTAAAATACTACAATGAATGTGATGTGGTCGGCTTTCTCGTCGCGGTAAATAACCACTTCGACTTTTATAAAAAACTGGGGATTGACATGTTCAAAAATCACGTCAGCTTACCGAGTATAGCTAATCGACTTATGTTCGATGAAAGGTGGGAAATCGCTTTATTCAATAAAGCCAATGCCGATCTCCATCACACTGTAACTAATAACTTAATCGGTGGATTGGCACAAATTACAAACCGGTATGCAATGGCAGACGAGACCAAAATTCGCATTTTGAAGTATGGAGACGCAGCCAAAGACGTGAAATCTATAGTAGGGTATGACAGCAACGCATTATATTTGCACGCCATTGATCTCAATATGCCAACTGGATATGTCACCCGTTGGCTGTATGATGAAGTGAAACAGAAATTTCATAGAAAACAGACTTATCCGTCCATGATCGAACTCGAGTGGTTAACTTATCAAAGCATTGTTCGCGGTATTCCGATTCGTCACGCTTGGAACGGTCCGCAAGTGAAACTGGGAGCCCGTAGAATTAGCGTAGATGGATACTCAGCGGAGCGGAAGTTAATATTCAACATGGACGGATGTTGGTGGCACTCGTGTCCTTGTATATCTAATAATCAAAATATTAATCATAATCGACGCATTAAAACCGAAGAAACCACCGCCTATTTTGAACGCCTAGGATATCAGGTCATTCGAGTGCGCGAATGTGAATGGAAAGCAATGAAGCGCGATCCAGACATTGCGCGCCTCGTTGCACATTTACAAAGGAATGTGACAAAAGAATATTTACTATCGCAAGAACAAATACTCGATCGAGTCGTTAACAATCGCTTTTTCGGTGCGATAGAATGCGACGCGCACTGCCCAGATCATTTGAAATCTAAGTTTGAAGAGTTACCGCCTTTCTTTAAGCACATCGAAATTAATGAATGTGATATCGGTCCGCATATGGCTCAATACGCAAGGGAAAACAAAGTCAAGTTTCCAAAAAAAGCGCTCGCGTCCAGTTATTTCATCGAAAAGCAATTGGTTACTACCGACTTGTTGAGTTGGTACTTGCGTCACGGAATGGTGGTCACACGTGTTTATCAATGTTTGGAATATGAACCTAAAAGACTATTTCGCAACTTCGTAGATCGCGTAACTACGCTACGGCGTAAAGGTGACGTTATTCCTAGAGACCATGCACTTGAAATGCAGGCATTAACCTTCAAGAATCTTGGAAATAGTGCTTTCGGAACCACTATACAAAATCCAGCCAAATATAAAAATCACAAATATGTGACTTGCGAAGAAGTTCAAGCGCTCATCAAAAAACCGAATTTTATCGACGCTGATGAAATTGATTCGGACTTAATTGAAGTAACCTCACGGCCCGATACGACTCAACTTGATCAACCCGTCATCGTAGGCTTCTTCATATTTAATCACAGTAAGCAACGGATGTTGTCGTTCATGTATGACTTCCTCCACGTCTACATAAACGATTGTGATCAATTTCATCTTGAACTTGACACCGACAGCTGTTATTTAGCGATATCAGCTGATTCTATCTACTCATTGATCATACCTTCAAAGCGTAAAGAGTTCTTTGAAGTTCATGATCAGTGGTTGGTTCAGCAGGCGTGCGTTAAGCATAAAACAGACTTCGAGAGGGACCCGGTCGCATTCAAAATCGATGAACCGTGCTGTGTCGCTGCTCATAATTACTCTAAGCGAACACCGGGTTTGTTTAAAGTAGAATGGAGTGGACGGGGGTTTGTTGGCCTCAATTCAAAAACCTACTATTGCTCGGGTGATACAGATAAATATTCATCGAAAGGTTTGAGTAAAACGGCCCGCAAAACTTTCAAAGATTTCAAAGGTGTATTGCAAAACCGTTCTATATCAGGAGGGTATAACTCCGGATTCCGTTGCTTTCAGGGAGATATATATACATATCATCAATATCGTTCCGCTCTATCATACGGTTACTATAAAAGAATTGTATTGAGTGATGGGATTCATACTGTACCGCTTGCTTTGTAATAAAATGTTGTCTGTTTTGTAATAAAAATGGAGCGTGCACGTGTCTTAAATTCTCCGTTCAGGATGATCATAGCTGGACCTTCGAGCTGCGGTAAGACATGTTTTGCCTATCGCCTTGTGCAAAATGCCAAGAAGATCATCGCGCCTTATCCAAGGAAGATTATTTGGCTGTACAATAATTATCAGCCGTTATACGATAAAATGAAGGGTGTGAAATTCCACCAAGGTCTAGGCGAGTTAGAACATTTACAGCAGGGTGGTAATGGACACACTCTGATAATACTAGACGACATGATGACGGAAGCACAACAAGCGAGGGACCTATTCATACGTCATTCCCATCATAATAATGTCTCAGTAATCCTATTAGTCCAGAACATATTTCACCGAGGCGGTGGTTTTCGTGACGTCACTCTCAGCGCTAGCTATATTGTGGTGTTTAAAAATCCACGTGACGTTTCACAAATACGTTACCTTTCACGGCAAATGTTCCCGGACAATCCTACTATGCTTACAGAAGCATACAAAAGAGCAACTCGCGAACCTTATTCATATATTGCCATTGATTTAACCCAAGAGACACCGGAAAAGTATCGACTTCGTACCAACATATTTCCGGACGAACGCATGACTGTGTATTTGGAATAAATAGCGCGCTGCTCGAACGATAATCATCATTCGTGATGGCTAAGGACGCGCGAAGACTCATTTTGAAAAAACGTTTAAAAGATCATCTTACCAAATTGAAAACTTTACGGAGGGCTAAAAACCCCGAACGTATTCAGTTATTGAAGCATAAGGAATTTGTCGCTAGTGTGTGCGAGTGTCTTCGAAACCTGGTGGCGGGCGATGTACCTATTTCTAACGCAAGAAAATCTAAATTGAAAAAACACAAAGCCAGTATACGGAAGGTCCTGTGTTGCAAAACTCAAAAAGGCAGGCGCAAAGTTTTGCAAAGAGGTGGCTTTCTTTCGGGTAAATACGTGTAACTTTGATTCAATACTGTATCTAACGTTATTCCGTTCCTAGCCATTTTGAGTGCCGCTATTCCGATACTGGGAAGCCTCTTGGGCGGACTGACGAGAAATGCGTGAGCTCTATTTTCCACCGCTACTAACAAAAGATGGATACGAAAGGAAATTTGACAAACATATTGCCAAAATCAGAGACTCGGATTTGACTCGCGTGCAAAAACTAGCGCTTTACAAACACGGTATCAATGTCTTGAGAAACCTAAGAAAGAATGACGCGACGATAAAAGCGCTCGCAAACGCTTCGTCACTTGACGATAAAAACGCGTCGCCGCCCGTCATTAAAGCAGACGCAGCGCGCGCGCCACCATCTGATGACACAAACGCGACGCCGGGGCCCCCGCACGCGTTTAATTGGAGCGTTACTAAACAGGAGGGAGATACTCCAAAGAAGAAAAAACCCAAGAAAAAAGCAAAGAAAAAGGTCGACCTCAAACCTCCGCTTAACTGGAAAGAACTCGATACTCCACGTCAACAAAAGCCCAATCAACGCTACTTTGGGAAGCTATGGACAAACTAGACTACTTCGATCCCAAAAAACCCAATTCTTATAGGGGTGCTTACCTACAGAAAGACAGCGAGTGGTTGAAGGGACAAGATAGTTATACCTATCACTTTCCCATTCGAAAAAGATTTAAACGTCGTCAAGTTGTTGTGTCAGGGATCGGAGCGCAGTTTCAAAGCGATTTAATCGACGTACAGTCTATTTCAAAATACAATCGTGGATTTAGATATATCGTTCTTATTATTGATGTTTTCTCCAAGTATGTGTGGATGATTCCGATTAAAAATAAATCGAGTGACAACATGATATCTGCTTTCAAAAAAGTTTTCAAAGAGAGCCTTCCATTAGTGCTACAGACAGACAGAGGTACAGAATACTCGAGTCGAGCTTTTCAGAATTTTCTCAGAAAAAACAAGGTGCGGTACTTTTACACGAAAAGCGAATTGAAATCTTCGATTGCGGAAAGGGCTATCCGTAGTTTCCGTCAAATCTTCTACCGCTATTTCACGAAAAATAACACCAGCAATTATATCGATGTGCTAGATGATATGGTCTATTCGTACAATCACACCAGACACCGCTCGTTAGGGATCCCTCCTAGTGAAGTTAATAGACATAATCAAGAAAGCATTTGGCAAAAAATGTATGGATTTCGCGACTCCAAACTACCCACTTTAGCGGTCGGGACCCCTGTACGCATCTCGAAAATTCGCAATCTGTTTGAGAAGTCTAGTCGACCCAACTGGCAACCCGAGATATTTTACATTGTCAAAGCCATGAAAGGAGATCCGCCAACGTATCGCTTACGTGATTACAATAACGAAATAATTGACGGACAATTTTACAGACAAGAAATTCAACCCGTTACTGAACCGCAAAAATGGCAAGTCGAAAAGATTATAAAGAGACGACGGCGTGGTAAACGCAGTCAGTTTTTAGTGAAGTGGTTGAATTATGGACCGGAATTCAATACCTGGGTCGATCAAAAAGATATCGTCGAACCGTAACTTTTATCAATTCATTGCTCAAGTTATAATTATACTGCTCATCGTGAGTTTTTCGCTGTATAATTTGAGTGTCGTGCAAGACAACAAAGAGCTTTGGGTGTCGCTGTTATCATCGTGTGTGGGATATATGTTACCGGCTCCAAAGATACCCAAACTATGAGTTATATTACGTTATTTTCCAATGCCTCCATGGACAGGTTTCCACAAAATACAGCTGCGGTTTACACCAACGAACTAGACACCCCCAGAAATGTAGAAAGAAGCGAAGTCGCGTTGACTGAGATTGGCTTCCCAACCGATTTTAACGAACGGATCCCAATCACAAATAGCTACTACGGTTTCGACATTATGGGTCCCAGTGAAGTCACAAGAAGATTGAAGTTCAAAATTGGTGAATATGAATCTGTATATGACATGTTTAAATCGTTGGAGAGCATTAATCCCGATGTGAAAGTCAAGTGTTTTCCTGAAAGTGATAGCCTGACGGTTTCGATTCCACACAAAAACATTGCAGCTAGTGCAAGACCGGGAGAGGATACGCGATATCGAATCGACACCAGAGAGTACGATTATACTGGGACACTTGAGCATCTAGAATTGGCGGTAGTTACCCTTACGCTCCTACGTTTCATATTGCCGAAGAATAGAGCAGAGCTATCCGCATACTTTTTTACTGACAAGACAATACATCTCAATTTTGATGTACGACCCTTGTCGAAAATCGATTTCGTATACGTTCATTGCGACATCATTGAACCCCAAGAGTCTAGCGGTTCACTACAGCGTTTATTACGAGTTGTAAAAGTCGAAGGAGATAAGAAGGTGTTTTCAAAATATTACGTAAAACCTTTCTTTCTTCCGCTAAGTATAAATAGATTGGAACGGGTAAAAATTTCCTTGCTGGATCACAAAGGGGGTGAAATTCCGTTTCGAAGCGCTCCATCGAGCGCTGTACTTCAATTCCGAAAGCGCGGTATCGCACTATGAAATACATTCACATTAGCAGTTTGGAATCAGATTTTGTTCTCGAGCTAGCACGACCGATTGCAGGAAAATACGAACTGGGCCTAGCGGAGTTCTCGATTCGCAACGAGTTCCAACCTACTTTACCTGCTTTCGACGCTCTGTTATGGCAATTTCAGGATGAGAAAACATCGCCTCTGATTCAAGTGGGAAGTAAAAATCATTATTATTACCCCAAGGGTAATTATTATGACTTCAAAAGTTTGATTGATAGAATCAATCGCACGCAGGACCAAGTATATATTAACCAGCTAGGAAGTTCTACTGGTATGTTAGTCATTCCACCTTACAAATCGGGTGCGTTTCCTAATTTCCTGAAGAATCCAACCAGAGTCAGAAATCCGGTTTTCGTGTATGGAAAGCTTAGGAAGAAAAAGCTGCTAGGAGGGAATTATTTAACTTCAGAGATCACTCTGAGGGATTCCATTACGCCTATCACCAATTTATTAATTTATACCGATCTCATTCGACCGCAATCAGTCGGGGACACGAAAGCTCCGCTATTACGAAACATCCCCATTACGAGTAGTGTCAATGAATATCAACATCATATATTCGAAAAAATATACTTTTTCCCTATGATTACGGAAGACGCTCGTCGAATTCAGATTAGTATCAAAGACGATAAAGGTACGGCTATAAATCTGAAGGGGTCCATGATTGATATCACACTTGCTTTACGTCATCATGAGAGCACATTACTGTTGTGATCGCGATGCCTTTCAACAATACTATCGTGTGCAAAGTGGTAATGGCATAAACTATTTTCGAGGACGAGTGCAAAGAGGACACGGTTTAGGAAATCTCTTTCGTAGTTTGGGACGAAGTGTTGTACCATTGATATCAAAAGGGGCGAAAGCTCTCGGCAAACAGCTACTCCATACAGGAGCAGAAGTAGCTTCTGACGTATTGCGTGGGCAAAACGTCGGTGAAAGCTTCAAAATAAGAGGTAAACAAGCAGCTAGCAAAGCTCTTGACAACTTCCTAGGCAAGAGAAAGGCACCTAGAAAAAAGACCACGAAACGGAAAAAGCGCCGTCGGGACATTTTCGATTAAATAGGACTCTCCCTACTTTATTTTTTCATTAGCTAGCAGACTCGCGAAAGATGACGGAGCTAATTCACGCGAAATCTGCCGAAGGCGTACATCCTAGCTTGGATCTTTTTCAACTCCCACCTACCCAAACAAGCGTGGAGAAGAAACGGATCATTAAGATTCCGCCTGTGTCGGACAACGCAAGCGTAATTATTTACCGCTATGAAGGATGTGACGATTTTATTGATTTAAGCGAATCCTATTTTTTATTTCGCTTGAAACTATTGAAAGGCGATGCGGATCTAGCTGCCACGGACAGCATTGGAGTTGTGAATAACATTCTTGATTCTCTAATTTCTCAACTTCACATCAAAGTCGGGAACCATACCCTGAAACAAGACGTGAAGCTACAATGTTATTCGGCCTACTTACACTATCTGTTCACACCTCACGACGTGCAAGAGACAACGCTTCTTACACAAGGATGGGTCAAAGACACAGAGAAGCAATTGGATGATTCGGGCCTAGGCAATGATGCGGTTAACAAAGGTCATAAGGCGAGAAGTTTGCCGTATGCCGGGAGCAAAGTCGTTGAAATTCGCGGTAAAATACATCACGGGTTGTGTTTGCAAGACCGCTATATTTTGGACGAGGTTCCGTTAGAGTTCGAATTGACATTGAATCCGAAAAGTTTCTTTCTGTTTGGAGCCGCTACCAGCAATTTCAAAATCATCAAAAAAGAATTGCACCTATGTGGAGTGCGGGTAACAGAAGATGTAAAATCTGCCTTGATGGTAGACGCACCGGCTAGGTATCCCTTTATGGACATGAAGCTGCTGACTCGAACTTTTGCGGCTAACACCACTCAAATCGATATTGGTAATCTGTATTCGGGAACCCTGCCGACACGTTTGATTATAGCCATGGTGAAAACTGAGGCATTCCAAGGAGCACTCGATAAGAACCCATATAATTTTATTCATAATAAAATGAATCGGGTTGAATTGAAAGTAAATGGTTTCCTTATGCCGGAAGGTGGCTACGAACTTGATTTTGAAAACAATCATTATTCCGAGGCCTACCTAAATCTCATTCAATCTATGGGTGCCATCGAACGACAAAAAGGCTTGATTTCCCCTTCCGAGTTCGCAAATGGATACACGCTTCTAGCATATAATTTGCGAGGTGACGATTTAGATGACTGCTTCGAGCTGCAGAAAAGTGGAACGATCAGTCTTCGAATCACCTTTCCTGCGGCAGGTGTTGAGAGCGAAACGACACTGCTGTGCTTTATGGAATTTCAAAAAATACTGGAAATAAGCCAAGCTCGCACGGTGACCGTGATATGAACGGACAAGAAATAGATGAAATATTGTATAGTTACCATGCTACGAAACAACACTATCTAGGGAATTTCCCTATTGATCAACTCCCTCAGCGCCCAAAACCTCCTTATTCAATTGTGATCAATTATGATGAAAGTCACAAGGAAGGTAGTCACTGGGTTTGCATATATGCTGATCAATATGAAACCCATTTTCACGATAGTCTGGGTATCACTCCATTCAGGATTGAGATTGCGAGTTTCCTTGATCCCGAAAATTATACTAGCTCAATAAAACCATTACAGCATGAAAGGTCAGACGCTTGTGGAGCTCATGCAATTGCATATATCGTCAAACGCTCTACTGGTATGAGCACACTACAGTATTTGGATCACTTCGGTGATGATCGAAAAGAGAACGACGATATCGTAGTGGACTTCGTTAGAATCTTGAAATGGGAGCAACTAGTTTCACCATCATAGAATACTTTGGAGATGATGAGAAGGCCTACATGAAAGTCCAAGGAAAAATTATTGTCATGAATGCAAATCGTATTCATAGAATTTCTTTCGAGCCGTTTCACATACGCATTTACCCGCATGATAACGAAGTTACAATTTTCCGCGGGTCTGATTGGATACCAGTGCGTTTTCCTAAAAATTGTATGTATATAGATGTGTTGTCGAAGCATAGAATTATTCGTCGTAACCGCGGTGAACTTGTCGTTTTTCGTAAACTAAAATTATGGGAATTTTTGAGAAATCGCTTTTAATAAATTCGTGTGTATTCATCGGAGTATATAAGTGGTTATTGCTCGGGATCTAGTCAGTGTCATCATGAATGCGCTTATAGTATCGATGTGTTATCGCGGAAAGCCGCACCATGTCGAAAATGAAGGAACGTTACAAGACATTCAGATTATGACAGATATCTTAGTACAGAAATTCAAATTCAAGACTGAAGATATCAAAGTGTTGCGTGAAGAGCAAGCCACTCTTGGAAATTTTTCCAGAGAGCTTCAAACGATGGCCGATAGTAGCGCCAAGATAAACTTCATATATTTCGTCGGTCACGGCTTTTCATGTCCAAATAACACAAAAGAAAATGATCCTGAAGCTCGCGATTCCGGATTTGTATTTTATGATAGGCATCTACTCGATGATGATATGTGTGAGCTATTAAAAAGCTTTCGTAAAGATACAAAAAACCTACTCATGTTTGCGCAGTGTTATAGTGGTAACTCTGCCGATTTGAAATTTCATTTACGAGAAGACGCTGCTTCGCAAGCACTCAAACGCAAACGAGACGTAAAATCCAAAACTGTTCTCATAAGTGCAGTTAGTGACGATCAAATCAGTTGGTGTTTTGAAGACGGTAGTGCTTTTGCAAAGAATTTCAGAACCGTCATACGTGAAAACGACGAAATCAAATTCTTCGATCTTATGTGTAAATTGCGACAACTAGATAAGAGACAAAAGTGTTCGATATCATCAAGCTTCAAATTGGATGAACACGATCATCTCATTCGAAAAAGAAGTTTCAGTTGGATAAAATCTCAATGGAAGAAATCGAAATAATAACTATCGTTGCAACCGCGCTGTTATTTCTGGAATTCTTATTATATACGCTATTTTGCTGTGGAGAAGAATGTGAACGTAAATCATGACTATGGCTCGCATTTGTATTGGTCCCCTACGCTTGAGTAGTAATGGAGATCGTAGGTATTATGAAAAAACGATTGTATTACCGAAAGTGAGATCTATCACTATTCCTTTCTCATGTGAAATAATGTATCGTACCAATAAGATCGTAGTGAAGAAACTGCATGTTCCTCACTACGGTAAGATTGAATCTCCGACAATCACTGTCTGCAAAGACAAACATTACTGTTTACCGCGTACCTGTCCTATTCTTATAGAATTTAAAGGGAATGCGATCGTTGTAAAAAATATAATCGTATTCGAAGCGTTACACAACGCGCGATTTTATGATGCTTGTTATTAGTTTGATATGTCTGTAATAAAATCGCAAAACAACTACGGCTCCTCATTCGTGTTCTAGTCAGATACAGCATCAATAGAAAAGTCGTGGAGACTACGGGAATTGAACCCGTATCTTCTATTTGCAAGACAGATACTCTACCATTGAGCTAAGTCCCCATTCAGACGAATAACAACGCAACCAGACGTTGATTTTTATTATTTATTACAAGAACAATACGGAATGTATAATGCAATTCCACGCTACTCGCGGTGGATTAAAACAACACTATTTTTCTTGCTGGGTGACTTGCGTATCTTCCATTGCATGTCTACGGGTATATTGAGTAGCTAGTTGGAAATAACGTTCCTTATTTTTTAAATACATTTCCGCACTCTCTTGATCCATCGGATCATAAGGGTTTGGTGAAGCGAGCAATGAACGTATTGATATCAGTAGAGTGGACGTTGTCATCGCTGGTGACCATTCCTTCTGTAAAATATCGACACATATGGTACCTTTACAGCTTACGTTAGGATGGAATATCCGTGTTTCAAATCGCATTTTAGGAGGCTTGAATGGATACTCGGTAGAATATTCGATTGATAATCTGAACACACCACCTTCGTAGGGCGTTCCGTTTGGTCCTTGGATCGTTGCCCACCAACTATACATATTCTTTTCATCGAATGGTCCTGCTCGGATCCCTTCGTAAGCATTCTGCTTAAATTTTGCTTGTTCATATATCAAACGCTTCAAAGCACGCATGTCTATCGAATGATAGTATTCGAACTGTCGCACTTGCTTTCAAATAAATTATAATTCAATCTAATTATACATGTAAATAGAAATAGGTTACAGAATAATGAATGATATGATTAATGTATGAAATGACATGCGTAGCGCATTTCAAATCTACAACAAAAAATATATTAATGTATGAGATGAGATGCGTCGCTCATTTCTAATCTGTAACAATTTTTCATGAATAGGCTGTTTAATTCCACGGCGGTTCCTTGTTTGATAGTAATACACTTTCCATTTATGCGGACATCTTCCTCATGAATCTTCATTGATTTTTTTTCGTTGTCTTCGCCACGTATGATCACCCACGTATATCCTTCACGGCGTTTTATCATGAACTGCTGCTCAAATTTTATCGTCGCTACACCCGTTACTATTATACTCTTTGAAGTTTGGTCCATTGTAATATTTGTTGGAGATTCGAATTTGACATCGTTAATCACTATTCTTCCCATCGTCGCTCAATTTCGTATTGAATGGCTTAGCATCAAATTTGTGACTTAAATAGTCCCCTAAACTTCTTCTACAATCATTGTCAATACAATGATGATCACACCATCGCGGAATAAACATATATATGATTGCAAACTTGTCACGTGATCAAAGCTATGTATGGTGCAATATCGCTAGGTTATTACCCATTGTGCAATAACGGACACACAACTCTTTCGTGCGCTTTTCTCTGTTTGATTTGAAATTCAAAAGTAGTCACGTGATTGGAGTGGGTCTAAGTACCCACTTTGACGCGTTAATCAAAACAACAGCAACGAACGCTAGGCGAGATGGGCAGAAGACTGCAAATCCTGAACAATGGAGGGTGTAACACCAGAACGAGCGAAAATATACTTCGAACATTTGGACAAGCACTGGGAGAGGAACTGGGATGGAGCTTGCGATGGGATGGCTGTATAGGAATAATTGGACTGTATATAGGAATAAGAATGATTTGTAGTGATGCTAAAAAAATATATAATTACAAATTTGGTACGTGATCAAAGCTGTGTATGGTGTAATATCACTAGCTTTGGACTTGTCTATGGTATTAACCATTGCACAATACCGTAACGTTCGCTAGCACACACCCCATTATGCTGTCACGGTTCGCTCTCCTAAGCCACACCCATTAACACCCATTATACAATCAGCTGACACAATCATTGTCAATACAATGACGGTCACGCCCGTTATTGACATATATTGTCACCCATTGTCCCTATTGAAGCACTATTGATATAACTCTTTCGCGCGCTTTTCTCTGTTTGATTTGAAATTCAAAAGTAGTCACGTGATCAAATGCTGCGATTTAATTGGTCCGCATGAGAACGTGCTGTTATATACTACTCAAATTACTGATATCCTACGAAACACACGAGCCGCCATTGAATATGCCAAGGAACGAAAAAAAGAACTGATTATCGTCAACCTCGACCAAGAAAAGGCTTTTGATCGAATACACCACAAATACCTTTACAAAATCCTGCGGAAATACGAAATTCAAGAACACTACATTTCCGTAGTAAAGAACATATACGACACTGCAAGCACCAAGATCGCGGTAAACGGAGCACTGACCAAAGCCATAAAACTCGAGAGAGGCATTAGGCAAGGCTGCCCTCTAAGTATGGTACTATTTTCCATAAGCAACGACCCTCTGGCAAGGCAAATTGAAGCAGATGGAAAAATCAGACCATTCCAAATAGGGAAAGAACAAATAAATCTACAACAATATGCGGATGATATCACCTGCTTCCTAAGAAAAGGGGAGGATATCAAACACATATTCAGAGAGTTCCAAAAATTCGAAAAAGCAACTGGCCAAAAACTTAACCCAGAAAAAACTGAGATTTTACAAATCAATCGAACACGAGGATATAATATCGACCAATACGAAAACCTAAAACACCCAACAATAAAAATCCTAGGTCAATATTTCGGGACAAACCAGATACACAAAACCTGGGATGAAAACAAGATGAAAGTAAAACGCACCCTAAATGCTTACAAAAATCGAGAGCTAACTTGGGCAGGCAAGAAAGCAATCTTGAACTCGATGGCGACGACAAAAATCGTCTACAACGCCAGAGTCATTCCACTCCCGAAAGAAGACCGAAAAGAACTAGAAAGAATGTACTTCGGCTTTCTATGGTCACCAGAAAAGATGGAGGCAATTGCCAGAAAATCAATGATCGCAGAAAAAGAAAACGGGGGCTTCGGAATACCCGACATTGAGTCCCTCGCAAAAGCATGCGATATAGAAAAAATTGCGACTCTAAAAAAGATCGAATGCCCGACCGAAATTTGGCATAGGCATGCAATCTATGAACTGGGAACAAAGATCAAAAAAGTCAATCCCAAACTATACAAGAATTCCGAACTACACAAATTCTCTACCCCAAAAAGGTGGATCGAAAACCTTGAAATAACGCAGATAATGGGCTGGAGCAGTGATTCTCAACCGCGGCTCTCCGAGCCGCATGCGGCTCTCGACTGCTCTCCGTGCGGCTCTCACTAACGATGTGAAATCATTGATGCTTCTACGGAAATTCTAATTATTCATGATCATAAATAAATCGCGCCTTCAACACAACAAATGTACGTTTATGTTCACGTTTACTGACGCGAAGGTCATTCCCTGATCACAATAGAATCCTACGTAATACAAGTTGTACGGGTTGTGACGTAACATTACCGATAGTAATTTCGGTAGGCTTTAAATCCGAACCTTTACTGCTTTACTGAAGGCTCTGACCGTCTGACCTAAGCCTAATCAGGTGTCTGTAATGAGACGGGCGAAGTTTATTTCGCTCGAGACGGCGGCTCATATTAGAATACGGGTGACAAGAGACTCGGTCAATAAGACAATCAACGTTTGGGGTAACTGCAGGTACTTTATTTTCTTACTCTTTGCTTTGATCTTGATAGCGTTAGAAAATATCGGAGACTTTGGTTCAATGATAATGTCAGGTTCAGATCAACCTGCAAAGAAATCTCGCACCCTTGTGCAAAAAAATCGGGCCTTTCAAAGTGAATGGGAAGAGGCGTATTTTCAAATTGAGGAAAACGGCAAAGCGAAATGCCTTCTGTGCCCTATAATAATAAACGGTGTAAAATCTTTCAACGTTAAGAGGCATTATAAAACACATGCGGGAAAATACGACGTCTATCAAGGTGAATCAAGGAAACGGAAGTTAGAATGTCTGAAAGCAGAGCGTAGCAAACAAGGAAAAATGTTTTTAAAAAAAAAAGAACCCGAAGAGGTAACAATAACATCATATAAGATCAGTCATCTATTGGCCAGCAATATGAAGCCATATTCTGATGGCGAAATTACGAAGCAGGCTATTGTTTTGTTTACCGAAGACAATTGTTCTCCTGCCATTCAGCAGAAAGCTAAAAAATTGCAGCTTAGCAATGATACAGTAACGCGTCGTGTCGATTGCATATCCCAAGATCTGCATGAGCAACTTATTCACAAGTCGCAAGATTTTTCTTACTACTCGCTTGCTCTTGACAGCACTAACGACATTACCGACATAGAGCAATTAGCTGTATTCATCCGGGGAGTCATGCCAGATTTCAAGATTTGCGAGGAGTTTCTTACTTTGCGATCTATTCATGGCACAACGAAGGGAACCGACATGTTTCGTGAATTTCATGCTACTCTTCAAGAAGCGCATTTAGACCCATCGAAATTATATTCATTGGCGACAGATGGCTGCCCAGCAATGCTCGGCAAAAATCTAGGTCTTCAAGGACTCGTCAACAAATGGCGTGCTGAACAGAATCTTGACGCTGTGACTTGGCAACACTGCATTATGCACCAGGAAAGTCTTGTTGCTAAATCATTAAAGATGTCCAATGTGACAGATATAGTAATATCGACCGTAAATTGGATTCGAGCAAACGCACTTAACCATCGAAAATTCAAGGCTTTTCTCACCGATATTGATGCTGACCATGGAGACTTGATCATGTTCACCGCTGTACGATGGCTAAGCCGAGCTGCATGCCTCAAAAGATTTTACGCGCTACTTCCTGAGATTAAAATATTTGTCGAAGGAAAGAAAGACATCCCTCAGTTGGGAAACGAACACTGGGTTGCTGACTTGGCGTTCATGGTGGATATTACCTCACACCTGTCGTCACTAAATCGGAACTTACAAGGAAATAACAAGCTCTGTCACGCCTGGTACGGGACAGTGTCTGGTTTCATTGAGAAATTGTGTCTTTGGAGAAAGCACCTAGAGGAGGGTGTTACGACACATTTTGTAACGCTTTCAAACCACCGACAGAATGGATCATTCAAAACATATGACCAGGTTATTAGTACCTTGATTGACGGGTTTAAACGTCGAATAGAGGGAATGCATCATTCCGTACCCCTGATGAATATATTTTCAAACCCAATGGCAGTAGATGCCGCCACTGCCCCTGATATTTTTCAGATGGAACTGCTGGACTTGCAGTCCGATATAGAATTGCGACTGTTGTTTCAAAGCAATGGACTCCTTGAATTTTGGGGTGCTGTTCCTGAAGAAAAATACCCCAACCTGATAGCTAACGCATCGAAGAATGCCTGCATGTTCGGTTCAACCTATGTATGTGAAGCCCTTTTCAGCAAATTAGTGAGGATCAAAAGCAAATATCGCAACCGATTGACTGATCGTCATCTGAAACAGCTCTTGTGCACAGCTTCCTCCACGATGAAACCTCGTTATGACAAACTTGTGAAAAATCAAATTCAATTTCAAGTTTCGCACTAAGTTGCAAAATAGATAGTGATCACCACAGATTTAGCGTCACGCCTTGTTCATCCAAACTCAATTCACATGCTCTCGGAACTCAGAAAGATTGTGGATTAAGTCTCAATAAACATGTTGTGACGCTAAATCTGTGGTGATCACTATCTATTTACTATCTGGAAGAATGTAAATTGTAAATCATCCGCAATCGGCTTCAACGGTGAAGGGTATACCTCGGTATACCATCGGTGAAGGGACGTGGCTGGGTAACGTCGTTTCGGAAGTTGTCCGTATGGGGAGTGCCCGCTGTCACAGTGTCGTCTGGGGAAATTGTCGTATTTGTTTTGGCCGTCGCTGTTTGAGCCAATCGCGGTTTTGGCCGTCGCTGTTATGGCCGTCGCTGTTGTGGCCAGTCGGTGTTTTGGCCGTCGCTATTAAGGCCGTCGCTATTTTAGCCGTACACCATTTCGTTGATACCATTTTTGATGATATTTTTCTATTCTCAATAAATTACGTTATTCGTGCCATCATGCGGCTCCCGACAGAGTTGAGGTTCATAAAATGGCTCCCACAGTGAAAAAGCTTGAGAACCAGCCGCTGGAGCGATAAACAATGGCAGGAAGCCACACAAAACTCGATATACAAAGGCATTAAAAAAATGAAAGAGAATAAGCCCCACTTGAGAACACAGAGTGGAGAAAAAATCCATTGGAACAAAATATTACAAACAAAATCCTTCGGACACAACACGATCAAAAACGATGAGATGATGATAAACTTCAGAGTAGCACGAGACGGATACATATTCGGCGAAAAAAAGCCGAAATTTGATCCTCGATAAAAACAACAAACCGCTCTATCTCAACTGTAAATTCTGCAACGCGAGGGATGATAATATAGACCATATCCTCTCAGACTGCAAATATATTAAAAAAATATTACAAAATCTGGAAACAACTCTCGACATCAAACTGAACAAAGATGTGATAAAATATAATATAAAAGCGACAAAAATGGAATGGATAGTGATATCTATAGCCAAAAAAGCAATCATCAAACAGAAAATTGCCTTGGACATAGATAACAAAACAGTTGGAGAAGAAAAAATCGGAGAAGAAAAAATCGAGAGAAAAATCTTGAGGAGGATTAGAAAACGATTGGAATACCTCCCACCAACCCCGCTCCAGATGACCACCATCCAAAGAATAGAAGATCATCTAGCGAGAGAATACGAAGAAACAAACTAGAAAAAGAGGGGGGAAAGAAAGCTCAAGCAAGTCTAATACAATAGACACAAAACGCGAGGAAAAAAGAGAGCAAATGGCGAGGAGAACAACAAGTCCAAACTCCAGGACTAAACGTACCTTGAAAGAAACCGGTATCAACACATAACGAGAAATACCAAAAAAATATTGAAACCACCGTAAACGGTAGAAATGAAATAAAGAACAAAAATCCAAGTAGAATAAAATAGTACGCATGATAAAAAAAATAGAGAAAAAAAATTAAAAAAATCTGAGTATTTGGTTGTTAAAAGATTGATAGTATTAGCTGTGGTTTTGCCGCTGTGACAAACGTTGTAATTACTACCTTAGGGTGGATTGCACAGATGCCGATTGAAAAGTAATCACCGATTACCTTAATCGATGATAATTTAATCAGCGAGCAAGGTCACCTGGTGACTCTGTGGTACAGATACGGATTCGCCTGTGAGTTATCTTATCGCGGATTACTGACGCAAATCGACGCAAATGACGTACGTTAGCAATCAGCTGTTTTCGGTCGGTGGCGGTATGAACTGTGTCGTAATAAGGGAGATGTGCGATCTTCACAGGTACGTATGATAGTTGAAGTCAGTAAAGTTGTTGTGGTGTGAGGTTTATTCGTGTGCGTATAGCAGATCTAACTAAACTGTTGTCACTGCATAGTGTAAGGTTATGAACGCCAATCTTCCTCGTCAGAACCCGTCATAACAAACGTTTTGAAGTTATGAAAAGAGGTATTGCAGGAATAGCGTACCAAAATCATCGTCTTATGCCGGTATCACTATGCCAGAAACTCTACTACAAATTTCGTTTATTGCCGGACATTTATCTCAATTACTCAGGCATATATGGAACTAGATATTTTCATATGGAATTTCACTTTCCGTTCATTGGTGCATCAGTCATGATAGCCGCTTGTGAAGATTTACAAATTGAGTTCATACAACGTCTGTGTAGATTCTGTAGAACACTCATTTGTGTAAGATTTTGATTTCTCCCTATCAATACCAATTGGCTCTGCAGGAGTGTAGAAGTAAATTTTAGCCATTGCAAGTAGGCTATCTGACTGTCATGCAATGCGACAATGTTAACATACAATAAGTCATATGCATACATGTGCTCAAGTGATGTACAAATAGTTATGAATTTATGTTGCAATTTTGCAAAGTTTTCTGTTGTTACCCAGTTGAGTAACCTTGTTAGTTGACAGCCAAACCTCACTAGTTTATCAAGAAATTGGTCAACCGTAAAATTCAATACAACCTGTTTTATAGAGAGCTATATTAATATAGTGCAATATCGAATAACAATGAGTCCGGTCCATACCTCAATGTTCTTGCTACCCTCCGGATGTTAGAGAGCCTAGCAGATTGGTCAAAGACAGACCAAATCCATTGGAATATACCCTGGAGGTTTAGCGACACCGATAACGTGATGGCACAACCGAGCACGACTTCACTTTTCTTGAATGTCTTTAGTATTTCATCTTGTGTTTGAACATCAATAACCACATATTCAATTCGTCGTCAATTATTTTTATTACAAGATACAGTATGCTGTATTCAGAATTGGACAACTAGAAAATCAGCTTTTCAAAATTCGACTATTATTATAGTAGTAGCGACACAGAATTTTTCAAATTGGAATACAATTACAGATACAGTAGTTATTTTAGTTGTCCAAGTTTGGTCTTTGTGCTATATCGATTCGTTGCTGTATTTTCTCAATCATGCAGTTCTTTTGTCATTTCTAGTTTTTATTTCCGTTTCTGGTTTTTGACATGCATCTGTAATTCAAAATACTTCATTCTGATATCATGCCATTTCCAGGACGCTCATTCCTGAACACCACATTTTGCTTACCAACATTATAGTTAAGATATGATTTTTTTCCTCAACACACCTGGTATTTCCAAACTGAATTCTGGCTCTTTTTTTGAGACAATTGCTGTTGAGCTTTTTGTGTTCTCTGTTTCATCTTGTATATCTGAATGCAGTAATGAATAAACTTTGGGTTGCCGAGCGAGATAGTGTAATGGTTGTGCGTCCGGCTTCTCGAGCGGTAGGTCGTAGGTTCGATCCTCGGCCGGGTCATACCAAAGACTCGAAAAATGGTATCCGCAGCTATCCTGCTAGGCACTCAGCAATCACGGATAGCATGGAGGAGAAAAAAAACGGGGGCGCAGACTAGATGACCTCATGGGGCCGTATCGCAACTCCGTCGCCAAAGCATCTCGATGGTGCAGGCGAGAAAGAATATCATATCTTTCTCTCTCTCTCTCTGCATTACCATCATTGTATGCTAATGCGTTGCATCACCATCATTGTATGCTAATGCTAACACTTACCGATCTGGTGTTCCATCACGATCACCCAGCAAACACAAAACCGTAAAAGGATCATCCGGGATCATCTCGATTAGGTTCTGATTTTCTAAGTGTCGAGGGAATGTCTAAAATACGTAGTAGGATGGTCTTGTGGTTATATTCAATCAGAATAAATTCATACTCAGTGTTGTCCCATCTCATGCATTAGGCTTCGTTATATCCGGTAGTTAACCTAATAATGCAAATTTTCTATCTCTCGCGGGTATGACTAAAATACGTAGAAAGGATAACTTTGTCTGAACATTCAATCACGATGAATTCCTATCCGGTTTTGTTCGATCTCATGCGGTAGCTTCGTTCTATCCATTAGAAAACAATGTTCTCCCTTCGTTTTATTGCGTGAGGATGTCACCGGTGTTGTATATTCGTGTTGTTGCTCTAAGGTCGAACAGTTTTGTTTTCTTCTGATGTATATGATCTTCATTATATATATATTCGCTCTTTCGGTAATCTCGCATGTTCAACGAGTATGGCTAATAGTTTTATTCAGAGAATAACTAAATAAGTGAGATGTTGTACGTTCAGGATTATGATTATCGATGCGTGACTTCTAGAATATTTCGGCGATTCAAATTTTACGTCATCGCGCCGGACAAAGATTTGACTCGCAACAGGTCGCACCCAGGCATAGTTCGCTCTTTCTGTATGGTAAATGCCGTAAATATATAGGAATTGTGACTGACTGAGGTAGCGGGTTAAAGGTATATACGCAGTAGCATATAGCTTATGGGGTATTTCGAATTGCCTGTAGTATATGACGCCTAGAGCTGTTTGACTTTCTGCAAAACAGGTGTAGACAACTATAGAAAAGTTTCAGCTTTTCCAGGTTAGAATTAGAGCTAAACCGTTTTTTCCGAATTAGATTACAATTATATTGCTGGCATTTCGCTCTAATTTAGTGAAATTAGACCACTATAATTATCTAGTTGTCCAAGTCGCTTCAAACATCTGAATTACCGGTACCTATACCTACGGCATATCATACGGTAATATTTATGCTTGAATTTTCTAGGTATATAAGTCAATATAGATACATACCTGTAGAACACCGATTCGTGATTTTATAAAAGTTGGTGCAAGAATGGACATTTTCAACTTGATGTTGATTAATGGAGCAAAATTTGATATTTGAGTGCAATTATACCTCGAATCCAGTGACAAGATTATTAATCGTTGAAACCAAACGCAGCTTGTATTTATGTTGGCCCCGAGAATTTGGCTAGCCAGACCATATTGATAGAATATGGTCACAGTAAGATAATATTTTGGGCTAATTTACATGAACTTTCCAACATTTGATTTGATATGTCCGCTAAAACAGTTGTTATTCTGCTTTCGAATAAGACCTAAATTGCTGGTTTCAATGGTAACTGTGTTTGTCATAGGCTGTAAAGGTAATTTCTTTTCCATGTTAGATGTTTGTTTGTGGTGTTCATGGTGGTGGTTCGACTACACTGGTCATTTTACACCAGGCCGGTTCTTATTATTATCATTCCGTATCTGCCCGATTACCAGTGAACTCGGCACTTAGTGAATTCGGCCGCACAAACTCGGCACTTGGTGAATTCGGCCGGAATAGCGGTACCGGTCACCATGATTGGTTACTGAAATGTTTGCCGGTGAACTTGGCACTTTACGTGGTTGTCAATGTTGTACGGGGTCAGGGCATGCGTAGAACACACAGTCAATGCGTGATTAGATCACAGATTGCGTAATCGCGGGAAATAACGCGACGCTCTTCACTTGGTGAACTCGGCCCTTGGAGGAATTGGCACTAGAACACCTTCGCATTAGAAATGCATTTAATATGAATGAACAGTATCAAAAAGGAAATTGAAACGTGTCGTGGCTCGCGGTAGATCTCGTAATCTCGGGATCCGTCAACCCTGTTATCGAGACACCCTAACTCCAGAGTGGAATCGTCTCTCCAAAGGCAAAAAATAATTTATTTTGACGTGATCATGCGAAACATTTGTTGATGAGGAACACTGGCTTGTCGTGATCGATAAACGAAGAAGCGCCGCTTGATCTTCCACGGTTTCGATCTCACATACAACGCCAAGATCCATCTTCTCAAAACTTACACGACATAGTCCCGTCACTCGCGCCATCGATTCCAAGCAGACCGCGCGTGGTCGGTATATGAGCGCTGCGTTATTTCCCGCGGCTATGCAATCCGTGATCTAATCACGCCGTGACTGCATGATCTACGGATGCCCTGACCTCCTTACAAGATTGACGAATCACTTGATATTACTATTATTAGTTTAATAATTCATATTAATAGCTGTTAATACACTTCATTACAAAATTTCCCGAGGGCCGAATTCACCAAGTGCCGAGTTCATCGGCAACCATCTGTCCACTTATAGCATGGCCCACTCCTAGGCTTTTTAAGACATGGCTATGCGGATCAGATGGCGAGGAGGAGCCTAGATAAACGGCCAACACTTCGGTAGGAATTATGGAGTCGCCGTGTCAGGCTCGAACCCGCAATTCATTGGTGTTTAGCTATAATGGAACGTACCACTACGTTACCTCGCCATACCTTGTAAAATGGGACCGTAGCATTTGGCATTTCGTGTGGCAATTGACTTTTGTGTGGAAAATTGTGTGTTTCAGAACTTATCCGAAACTTTTATTCCGCCATAGATTGTATATGATAAAACGATATCGGAATTGATCCTAGAATAATTCAAAAGCCACTCACCACAAAGGAGGATTTAAAGAAGTTTGATGACATATTGAATGAAAGCAAAAGCCTTTGCAAGATATGTGGTATGTTGAATCTGTTTTGTTATTTTTAAATACTTTGTTGTGCCGATAGCAGACGGTATATATAAACGTAAGATGTGGAAGCTATCTAGGTGTTATGTTTATTATTTTTAGAAATTCAGTCAGTCAAAGTGGACGATCGTATTGCTTGGATTATATTTAGGCTTATTTTAGCATCTTTGAGATGCAACTCTGAACGTGGACGGTCATGAACAGTCAACTAATTCTGTTCCTATATTGACGTATCAGACATTTGCACTCGTACCGTTGACAGCGACAATATTGGTCATTCAGCAAGAAGCATCCTGAAGAAGGTTCCCAGTCTGGTGTAGTTATTGCAGAGTCGGAAAGAATGGGAAATACGCTTTCATCAACCTCTATTTGAACAAGATCACATATAGTAAGAGACATTCATGATATGCTGCAAATGTGACTGTGTTCTTTGTCTAGTCACCCCACTCATGTAATTATTGAGGCTTCATGCCAGGGTTGTAACCAAGTCACAAGGCTCCGAGTCACAAGTCAATCTCACTTTATAGTTTTGACTCGAGTCATTTTCAATTCACCACCGGGTCAAGTCCGAGTCCAAGTCAGCGAGCAGAGGTCCAAGTCCGAGTTATGGTATTATGACTCGGGCCAGAGTCTAAGTCATTGTGTTATCTGCTCAGTTTCCAATTTAAGTCTTGTTAAACCAACTTTTTATATTTTTTTTTGTGATATCGAGTGGGTCGCATTTATAATATACGAATTTTCCTTACTTTTAGCAGTTTTACCAGTATCGATAGACAAAATCCCAATAGCGATTTGCTGTACTATTCTTTGAAATAACCATGAAATGTCGGTCTTGGCCGTCTGAGTCTCAAGTCATGCGCAATGAGTCGAGTCATTTCCGTACTTTGAGAAGATGACCCGAGTCAAGTCGAGTCAACAGAAAATCGTGACTCGAGTCTTACAACCCTGCTTCATGCAATGAGCATTTACTTTGAAGATAAATAGTAATTAAATAACTGGTTGGTGGTACAAAATTTTAATACTGCTTTCAAAAGTACCTTCATGATAAACGTTATTGAAACCCGAAGAACTTTTCGCTTGCCAATTAAAGAGCTACCGGCACGATAAAGGAAGCAAAACAGAGTTTAATTCAAAACCAGATGGAGAATTATGACGCATTAATGTCGAATTTAGAAATAACATCAATGGAGCCAGAACACAGCAACAATGCAGTGTATAATAACAGTTGCGTAAAACAGTATGACAGCGTGGCACAATTCTTCAATTATTTATTATAGTGGTGCCCACCGTAAATACTATTTTATTCAAATCCAAATTTTTCGATGGCAATAACTCCGCTTCCACTTGTTTGAATCGAACCAAATTTGATGAACATCGTTTCTATGCATAACCTAACACTTTCATGGGGTGAACAGAAATTTTTTCAATTTTTTCTATTTATTTTTAAATAATAAATAAAAACTTTCTTTTCCTGTAGCAATGCGGCTACTGTTTGGAATTGAACCAAATTTGGTGTGTAGGCTTGAATTAGGTAACCTAACAATTTTATCAAGTAGCCAGAACGATTTGAGAAAAAAAGTCATTTTTAAGAGCCCTAATGTCCATGTCAGAGAAACGTTTTAGGGTAGGCCTACTCACATGTCTCGCAGCGTTCTCTACATAATTGTCAATTGCGATACAAACTGTTCGCTTGTACTGGTAAAGCCATCCAACTTCGAATTGTAAAATGCTGGGAGTCTTGATATCAAATTTTTGAAAGGTGCACTTTGAGAAATTTCGGAATCTGTCAAATTATACAAAAATTTTTAGCAAATTCTTTGACATATTTCATCTATTTGGGACTCGATCAACGTAAAAGAATTGGTAATTATTTTATACAATATATTGTCTTTGTAGTTGAAGTATAGTAATAATTCTTATGGTTACCGCACTTGTAACGATTCACGGCCATAACTGGAATAATTAGAATGATGTAACTTTCAAATTGTCATGCATTTTGCAACAACATTGTTCTCAATTTTCAAGGTGCTGACCATTGGAGGAAGAATCACCCTTAAGCCGGGAATTCACGATCCGGAAACGCGGCCGACTGTTTCTCTCCTCAAGAGGAAGGAAGAGAAAAAGGGAGCAGAAATACCAAGAGTGTGACAAGTCGCGTCCATTCGCTTTAATGCGTATTTCCATCCGCGAAGCGCGAAGTAGTAGGTGGGAAAACTAATGGGCGTTTGGTTAGCGCTTATATAAGGTTGACTCCAGCGCTGTATTTGCTAAATGTTGCGGTGAAATAGGGGTGGTGTCATTTGGTATCAATATTGACTATTAAAAGACCATTTGTTAGTGTCATGGATTTGTTCGGCCAGTATGCAGTAATTTCTGATGGTCACTTCCCGGCAGGGCTGTGGAGTCGGTAAATTTTACCACCGACTCCGGCTCCGACTCCACACATTTTCAATATACCGACTCCGACTCCGACTCCTGAGTCTTTAAATGTGCCGACTCCGACTCCGACTTCTGGGTCTTTAAACGTACCGACTCCGACTCCCGACTCCGACTCCACCATTATTACCAATTTACTTCGAAAATTATATGCCACATTGTCGATTGAATGACTATCATACAACCATTAAACATATGCAAACATATGATTAACTGTGGCATGCTAAATTGTTTCATTGTGGCACAGCTCGAATTATCCACTAAGCAATTAACATGAAATAAAGATTTGCTAAATATCCTTCCTTATTCAAGTTTTTATAACATGGAGTCTCTAGTATCCTGAAATGTATGAATCATTCAAATATGGCAGATATCCAATCCTGTATAATAAAAATGTAGATAAAAAATCCAAGTGTAGCTCTTGTGTATGACTCAGCAACTAATAAAGAAACTGAACTTACTAATTTTGTAATTGCACACTATCCTGATTACAAGCACAAACACTCTTACTATACTAATAATAGACATTGGTCATAAATGGAATTTAGTTAAGTAGTCAAAGACCATAGCCTATGTCTAGTCTACATGTACTTAATCAAGTATTCAAGGATTGGGACTTGCAGTCTTTCTTAATCATTTGTTCGACCCAAACAGCTAAGCTACAGTACAAATATTTTTAATTTTGTCAAGTGGGAAACACCGTTTGGTCATATTTACATCATTTTTACAATTTTACAAAACCAGCCGATGCATTTTCTTTGTCACACAGTATCATGGTATCATTCCAAAAAGTTCATCAATTTTGACTGCATCGCGAAAACGCATATTGCGATTTTCTTCCCCTCTGCAACTGAGTTGTAATTTGCCAGTAATGTCTAATTTAATCTATATCAGGGGTGGGCAACTTTTTCAGCGAAAGGGACACCTGAGATTTACGAACCATTGCGCCGGCAACTGGAATGTTGATAACCTTTTTTTAGTCGTCGATAGGAGCGAACCGAATTAGGTAACATTGCAAACAAGACTTATATTAATACGCTCTAAAATTGATAACAATATGTCATGCAACTGTGCAGTGCGCAATCAGGCCCTGGTCGCGCGAAGCACGAAATTTTTTTTCAAGATAACGACTGAATTAGGCTATAGCTATATCAATAAATATGTCGCTAACATACATTGGGCGTCGCATCTGTATACCACTGGGCTCATTTGGCAAGGACAGGATTATTCGACGTTTAGACATAGCAAAATCGACGGTATCAGTGAACATGCCTCTATCACTTTGTGCAAATGTTTTGTCGACGATCTCGCTGCGAGTGCACAAGCGAAGCCGTATCTCATAATTGCGAATATAGTTAGACTCAATTCTGTGAACAATATGTACTTATAATTTTCAAAAGGGGGCTCCAATACGGAATGCAAGAAATCTAGTGACAATGAATCATGCGAAGTACCGAGAAAAATTTCAAGTCAAATAAATCTGCTATGAAATATTCTACTTCATGGTCATGGTCATATACAAAGATCTGGAATAAATGTGGCTGACCCCTGGATACGTCAATGCGTCAGAACTGTTGTTTTAGTCATCATCAAATTCGGCGGTCATGCTAATCAAATTTTGGTTGGCCTTGCAATTGTACCTGATGTCATAAATAATTTCGAGAATTACCTCGCAGGCCACACCTAACCTTATCGTGTGCCAAATTTGGCCTGCGTACCACGTGCTGGCCGCACCTGATCTGTATGGTTAATAATAACAGTGATTATTGGTACATAAAAATTCTATTGAAAATTCTTTGAAAGCAAATGTTTTCATGATAGAGAAGTTGGAGTCGGAGTCGAAGTCATAGTCATTCTCACAAACTCCGACTCCGACTCCAGTCAGTATTTTCTCACCGACTCCGACTCCAGCTATCATAGTTTTCACGACTCCGACTCCGACTCCATCAAGCGAAAATTACCCCGACTCCGACTCCGACTCCACCGACTCCGACTCCGACTCCACAGCCCTGCTTCCCGGGCTTCTGTTCTCTAACCCCTCATGATTGTTATTCTGCTTCTAGTAAGACTGTCGATTCTAATGTTTTATCGTATCATTTGTCGGAGGTTTCGCTCGCTTTTTTTACAACGTTTTGCTCTCTGCTAGGTCAATTACTGGCTGAGTATCACTACAGCCTAAGAAACTGCACTAATTCTCATTTTAATGTCTTGCTGGTTATCTTGCTGTCAATTCTAATAATTTGTTAATGTCTATACCAGTGCCGCCACTCAAATGTTTTGTTCTCTGTACACAATATTGTTAGGTCTTCAGCTTTCCAGGCAGAGTATCATTCCACTTTCTAGACTTGAGTATATATCTCTCCAACTAGCTGCCAAATAACTGATTCGTTTGGATTGTTGAATTGATCATTTTTGACAGAATGTGACGAAATTTTAGTCAAGAATTCATTTTGTGTTAGTGGCTGTTTTCAAAGATTGCTGAAGTAGTCAGCGTTGATCTTGATAATCAAGTAGAAGTGGCGATTGAAGTCAGTTCTCTAGTCATATAATAATAAAAAATATAATAAAAAAAAAACTTGAAAACTTGAGTAATCTTGAATAATCAAATCGATTTTATTAAGTATGGGCGAAAAAAATGTAGGAGTCATTCGTTACTCGCTACCTCTGCCATTTTCGCAGTACGAATGTCTTAGCTATTAATCGTCATTTTATTTCTGCAGGGTGTTGAAAAGAAAAGGCCGCAGGGTTATTTATCCAGCTCATCAGAAGATGAAACCTGATGATACGGACTGTTTTCAGTTTCTTTCTTCGGGCATTCCTTCGTTTGTTCGTTTCATTTTTTACAACGGCATTATTGCCAATTCGTTTACAATTAAATTACCACAAATGTGATTAATATGTAGTAGATAACAGTGTTGGGATCGAGTCATTACCTTCGAGTCACGAGTCATCTCGAGTCATTGCAGATTTTGACTCGAGTCAAGTCAAGTCAATCGATTTTCAAAGGTGACTCGAGTCAAGTCAAGTCACTCGTTTTTTGGAGGTGACTCGAGTCAAGTCGAGTCAAGTCAAGTCACAATTCAAGTCAAATAGAATTTTCGATGTATGAGTGATGATTCAAAGTCATTACACTTTGCTAGCTGTGTGAAAGACAGATTAATTGATCAATGATGATCATTTATCTTGAATCAAATAACGAATATCTAGTTAAATATACATGCGAAAAGACGTTGCATCACTCGCGCACACGTAGAACTGTTAATAAAATACGTGAGTAACTGTACGGTCACATGCCACAGTCGGTTATTATCAGCCAAAATATAGGACCTAATCTACATCTACATATCCGTGAGTAAAAAACGCACGAACTATATTTGTTTGATTTATATCATACATAAAGGTTGGTAAAGGTGAGCACTGCGCAACGTAAGCATCGATCCGTCTAAGAAACAGAGACACATTGCTATTTAGAGTAATCTTCTACTTCTACGACGTCAACGTAAGCTGTGATTGTTTAGTTTGCGGTCTCTTTATTTGTGATCTAACAATCGAGGATCAGGGTATCGTACGATCAGTGAATGACTGGTTACACTCACAAGTGACACCGGCGTATCTCGAACAATCCGAACATACACAAGATACAGTGATTTATTCGACACCGTTTACTTGATGACTTGAAATTGACTCGTAAATTTTGCTCCGAGTCACGAGTCAATGCGCATTTTTGAAGCTTCGAGTCAAGTCAAGTCAAGTCATTTTTCCAAAGCGACTCGAGTCAAGTCAAGTCATACGAAAAAGTTGACTCGAGTCTGACTCGAGTCAAGTCATGACTCGAGTCATCCCAACACTGGTAGATAATGTGGTGTGTGTACGCAGCCGTGATCAGGTTATGCCCAGTGGTAGAAAACAGGTTATTATATCAGGATCTTCTTCTAATGTAGGATCTACATTCTACTCACCATGTTTAAAGGCTGTAGCATCTGCATAATATTTACATTATTGAAGGACATAGAAAAGACATTGAATTGAGTCGACACAAAATCCCCCTTTCTACGACCTGCCGAGATCTAATATCTACTATATCGGCTCGGCTTTTCTACATCTTTGGTCTGTACTGTGTTTACTGGGGAAGTCTGTCGAGGGAACTGACAGAAGCGTCACATCGCCATCAACAACGAAAAGGGCAGCAATTTTCAAGAAAACTATGGTATCGATTCAATAGTTCAATAGAGCAATGTTATTGTCAATCAAAACAACCGCAATGTTATATATTTGAAGTACTCGTGTGGCTATGTTGGTACTAACATGACTCAAATGGATTTCAAATTAGTACCTCAACTCACCATCGCTGTTGTGACATAAAGAACCAGCCTCTGCGCTCACATCCTCGTCGATGATGAAGGTGCAAACTGAGTCTTTGGAATATGCATCTGAATAAAAATTTTAGTTAGAAATACATTAGAAAAGTTACTTTCAAATTATTTTTTCATCTTAACCTCGCGAGGAAGGATGAATGAGTAAAATCATGACTTGACTCGGGTCAAAATTACCGGTTTCGAATGGCATGAATTGATTTGACTCCAGTCACTTCTTTAATGTGATATATGAGAAATCCTGACTCAAATTCAAATTTCCAATTCAAGTTGCAAGCCTAACAATAATATGGTAAATGATATGGCTCAGGCGCCTGCACAGTAGCATTGCAAAGCCAGACTGTTTCAAATTAAAATAGGATGCAAGTTTCTCTGCCGTTGGTTGCAACATATTAAAAAGTTGATGTCCTAAATGTACTCACAGTTGTTTTTGTAGATCCAATACGGTATCGTTGTCATACGGATGTTTCAGACATTCAATTTGAGATGGGATATGGTCTGAAAAGTGATAATAAATATACAAGTGTTATGAAAAACAATTGCAGATTAATCAAGGAGCGGTTCACAGTCGAATATGCCGAGCAGTGTTCCCCATGTGTCATTTTCGTATAGCTAATGTGCAGCAGACTCTGGATATGATTAGTTTGTTGGGAATTACAAAAAGACAATGAAATCATGTTGTCCATAGTCATCAAAATTTGTCTATTCAGTTCGAAACGAGCGTTGAAATGCGAATATGAAGCACGCTGAGAGTCACAATAAACACAGATGGAAACAATACATCACCAACTGCAAATTTTAAAGAATTGCTTGTAATGTTACCTACCGAAAATCTTTTCCATAAATGTCATCAACTGAGGGTGGCGGTGGGCCGCCGCCAGCTTTTGCTCGTTCGACGCGTCGTGATGCGTAGGAATCTTTATTGCTTTTTGTTTCCAAACTTTTCCATACATTCTGGATTTGGCCAATTTTTCTTACTGATTACATCCCAGGCAACATCTTTTGTTTTGTTGTTTTGCCATCTGTCTTTTTGTTTTCCATGGTTTCAATATATTATTCTAATAATTCAATTATTCTAAACTTTTCTCGTCTGTTGAAATTTTCCGTCCTCATATTTTGCTGACAAAGTATACTATCGAATTCTGTACAGTCTGTAAAAATACCATACCGGTAATCACAGCATAAGGTACTATCGGCTGTGGTAGGCCCACGTTTATAATATGCACCAACAGTTGATGTAGTAGTGTAGCCGCCGTACGGCCCTAAGGTGTCGCTGTGGCTCCTTCACACTCCCGCCGAGCAAGAAAGTGGACTCTGTGTCATTGTTACCTCATAGCGGTAACTAGGTCTGACGTATCGTGGTGAAATTCACTGTTTAGTGCACGTGCGTTAGATGTAGGATCGTTTTGGCATTAGTTCAGTTATTAGAATAGGAATAGTTAGGTTTATTGCATTTCTAGAATAGGGCTAGTTAGGCTAATCCATTCATTGTCTCACTGTCTTGATATCTCGTTACAGTCAAAGTAAATCTGTAAATCTATAAATAAAATAAACTAAAAAACCCGGAAGACACATTGTCAAGTAAGATGCTTTGTATTTGATTAGCTTAGTACGTACTTGCCAATGCTGATTGTATTTCATTTTTAATAGAAAACACGCACCAACAAAGCGAGTCTTTTTCTCTGTGCCGAAAGGGAATATAAGCAGCCAGATATTTCAATCCACCCTGTGGCGCGATCTGCGGGTTGCGGCTACATTCGTTTTTTGACAATCTTCAAATCTGTTCGTTGGAACACCTTCATCAAGAAAGAAAACCAAAATGGCTGAAGAAGCTGATTCATCTCACGCAAACTTGCTGCTAGTGGAGACCGAAGAGCAAACGACAGTACCGGTACGTAATGAAAAATCAAACAATGCCCAGCCGGGCACAAGCAGTGGTTCTTTTGGCCTCGAACAAATCCAAAGAATGTCGAACACTGACAAACCAAAAGAAAACAAAAAGTCAAAGTCAGCTGTGTCGACGATTCACAAATCAAAGTTACTGAGGTCACATTCTATGACTCTTAGGAGCCTGCCGACCAAAGGCAGGGCGTCCTTGTCATCGAGCCACTGCTCAAACAAGCCAAAAACCCTACCGGCACTTGTCAAATCACTGAAATCACGATCGTCCGTCTCAAGCACTGCAACAGGATCAAGCTACATGAGTAACTCTCAAATACTCAGTCTACAACACTCAAGGGATGTTCACCGCGACAAAAAGGCTGAAATGGACAAAAAACACGTCCAGCATCGCTTTCAACAAGAAAATGACGCCTTCGAAGATCAGATAAGATCTGAAGAGGAACAGATCTACCAGGAATTACGACGTCAACAAGAAGAAGAGGAAAAAAGGCGTCAAGAAGAAGCAAAGAGGCGTCAAGAAGAGGAAAAGAGGCGTCAAGAAGAAGAAAAGAGGTATCAAATTGAGTTACGACAAAAACTCGAAATGCATAAAAAGAAAGCTCTCGAAGGCAGAAGGTCTTTGAATCAAAGACTGAAGAATAACCTTCAAGAAATTGACGATAGAACTGAGCGAGAAAAGCTACAATCAGAAGCTCAATTCGAGGAAATTATGATTGAACGGGGACTCTATAACGGCTCTAAAAGCACCCAAATTGTGCATCAACCAACATCAAGCTCGAACTCCGTCACAGTATCCGAGAACGCCGACGTTCCACTGGCACCAGTGGTGAAACCAGAACCGCAGCAACTTCGAGAATCGTCGGTGACTCCAAATCTCTCAGAAACAGGTACGTCGGCTATTTTCTCACCCCTTGGAAGTTCATATTGTTCCTTACCAATTCGCAGTGTAGGTGCTATGAATGCAAGTAGTGTGAGTGCAACGAACGCCAGCAGTACGAGTATAAGTAGCCCTAGTACTGTGATATCTGGCACTAACGCCTATCTTCAACCTTCTAACTTGGTTTGGTCTAATAGTCCCATCATGTCAAATCTAACAAACATGGTAGCTACAACTTCTCCGCTCACTGCTTTGAATCATAAGCCTATTTTCGATGCGAGAAGGCCACCTGACCCAGAAGTAGTGCCTAGTTCGATTTTGAATTCGATAAAAAATGACTCTCGTTCGCCCGCCAACGTTGTGTATTCTGTAGCTCCGCCAGTAATTCAACAAAACCTTTTGCCACCTTTCGAACCCCCAATATTTTCTGGTAACCCCAGTGATTTCAATAGTTTCATGGATATTTTCGAAACGACGATTGGAAACAAAATTACTGAACCAAAACAAAAACTGGTCTACTTGATGCGTTACACCAAAGGACCAGCAAATACTCTCGTCAAGAGCTGCTTACACCTTGATGCTGATAACTGCTACAGAGAAGCCCTGAAACTATTACAAGAGACGTATGGCCAAAAGTTCCGAATCGGACCTTCCTGCTTAAACTCGGTATCTTCTGGTCCTCAAGTGAAGTTGCATGATCAAGATGGCTTGGCGATTCTTTCCGCTGACCTTATATCCTGTGTAAATACTCTCAAAGGTATTAACTACCAATCCGTCTCGCTGGAGACAATTGATAAAATCGCACTCAGAATGCCCTCACAATGGAGGTCAGGCTGGCTTAGTGTCATGGACCATATCCTTCATGAACTGAAGAGCGATGTGAAAGTGAGCGACATATCTGCTTACCTGCGAAAAAAGGTACGTGAAGCGTCAAACGTTCCTCCCCGAGAACAAAGTAGTACAAACAATAAGCCAGTTGCTGTAAGGCAAGCAAAATCAAACTTTGCAACTTCAGTTCGTGCTGGTAATAACGACGCCAAGGATGACCGTGGTTCATCGTGCGTAAAATGTAAGAAAAAACACTTCCTCAATCAGTGCCAGGAGTTCCGTGATATGGACGTTACTGGCAGAAGAGATTTCGTGAAAAATAATAAGCTATGCTTCTCGTGCTTGCAACCCGGACACTGGTCTGATAAATGTACCAGAGAAAAACCATGCAAGTATCAACATTGTAATGGAAAACATACAACACTCCTGCATGTGAATCCAGTGTCCACAAACGATGAGAACAAACCCGTCGTCCAAAATTCTGCGGCTTCAACTGTCGCCCAAGAAAACGCTCCAAAGGCTCAAGGACCTGTGAAATTCAATGCATTCGCCAAATTACCTGAAGAAAATGTGTTACTCAACGTGGCACCTGTCCGCGTCAGAATTCGAGGAACAAACTGCTATATTGCTACACACGCTTTCTTTGACAACGGAAGTCATCTTTCCTTCATTAGTGAAAATCTTGCAAATGAACTTTGCCTCCAAGGCGGTCAAACAGAATTTGATCTTCGCACCCTGGCAGGATTATCCGGTTACAAA
Organism: Botryllus schlosseri; assembly: GCF_051294905.1. Taxonomy (NCBI): domain Eukaryota; kingdom Metazoa; phylum Chordata; class Ascidiacea; order Stolidobranchia; family Styelidae; genus Botryllus; species Botryllus schlosseri. Next base: position 14,654,295 of record NC_137245.1, on the reverse strand, counting down.
GGTAACATATTCGATAATCTTGAGTTATCCGACTTCTATGGCACAGAATATGCTCCGCTCACACCATTAGTATCAACTGACAGTATTGGTGTTGAGGACGTTGACATTCCAAGACAAGAAGACGTAAACCAATTTCCGGAATTCCAAGACGTGTGCATTCCAAAACTAGCGTCCGAAGTTGGACTATTAATTGGAAAAGAAAACAGAAGGTTTCACAAGCCCTTGGAGGTAATTCATGGTCCAAATGACTATTATGCAACCAAAACGTTTGCAGGCTGGATGATAAACTGCCCGGCCAAAGTGGCTGGCGGAACAAAAAAGGTATTTTTCTCAAAGTCTACATTGAATTCACCTAAATCCTTATGTCAGCTGTGTCGAGACTTTGTGGACTCGACGAAGAACGAGAAACAAGAACTGTCACAAAATGATAAACTGTTTCTCGAATCTGCAGAAAAATCAATCAAACTAAACGTTGATGGACATTATGAGATGAAACTACCACTCAAAAACCCCAACGCTAAATTTCCGTGTAACCGCTCACAGGCCGAATCACGCATGGCCAGCCTTGCACGCAAATTCGTGAAGAATCCTGAATTTCATGCTGAGTACTGTGCGTTTGTAAATGACATGATTGCAAACTCGTATGCCGAAAAGGTTGAGGATACAACAGAAATCGGCAGAACTTGGTTTCTGTGCCATCATGGAGTTCATCACCCTGAAAAGCAAAAAATAAGGGTAGTATTTGACTGCTCTGCAAAGTATGATGACGTCTCACTTAACGAGGCCCTGTTACAGGGGCCAGATTTGACAAACAACCTAGTGGGAGTCCTATCCAGATTCCGTAGATATCCAGTCGCCATCCAAGGAGATGTTCGCGCTATGTTTCACCAAGTGAAGGTTCGTGAAGAAGACAGGGACCTCTTCCGCTTCCTATGGTGGAAAGATGGTGATCCATCAAAACCTCTAGAAGTTTACCGCATGGCAGTGTTCCTGTTCGGAACCGTCTGTTCACCAAGTTGTGCCAATTACGCTTTGCGAAGAACGGCCGAGGACAATAAAACAGATTTCCCACCAGAATCAATACAAGCTGTGTATGATTCATTCTATGTCGACGACTTCCTTGACAGTAAAATGGACTCGAACTCTGCTATTTCTCACATGACAGACGTCAAGAACATAGTCGCGCGCGGTGGTTTCCAAATAGTGAAATTTGCGAGTAACGACCGTAATGTTCTCGCAGCAATACCTGAAAATGAAAGGGCCACCGAACTCAAAGGCTTGGACCTATACAATGACGAACTTCCCACTGAGAGGACTCTGGGTCTGATCTGGGATATAGAAAATGATACCTTGTGTTTCAAAATCAAGACTCGAGATAAACCGATCACTCGTAGGGGCATCCTGTCAGTCCTGAATTCAACCTTCGACCCCTTGATGATAATTCAACCCGTCATGCTACCAATGAAAATGCTTTTACAGTCACTCTGTAAAAACAATCAAGAATGGGACGATCCAGTTCCACCCGAATGTGAAATCCTGTGGCGTAAATGGCTATCGGAACTGATATTTCTGGAAAAATTCAGCATCCCAAGATGCTACGTCCCTCCCCATTTCGGGGAAACTTGCGACTACCAGCTGCATCATTTCTCTGACGCGTCAGAGAAGGCCTATGGCGCAGTTTCGTACTTACGCTCTACCAATCATGCTGGTGAGGTACACTGTGCCATTCTCAATGGCAAATCCCGCTTGGTTCCCCTTCGTGGATCAACTATACCAAGGTTGGAACTATCTGCTGCTACACTGTCAGTCAACAACGACAAGTTCTTTCGAGAAGAACTGAGATTAAAAATCAGCCATTCCTATTTCTGGACGGACAGTACAACGGTATTACGATACCTTGCTAACTCCGATAAATCTTTCAAGACATTCGTTGCTAACCGCGTTAATCAAATCAAAGACGGGTCCAACTTGAAGCAATGGTGGTATGTACCATCTAAGTTGAACCCGGCAGACATCGCCTCGAGAGGCCTTTCTGCCGAAACATTTCTGAATTGCCCTGCTTGGACCAACGGTCCACAATTCCTCTCGAAGCCAGAATCTGTATGGCCCAAACAACCTGACTTCCTCGAAAATGAGAACAACACCGACCTGGAAATCAAGGTAACCAAAAAATCATACTCTGTAATGGTACCAAACGACGATATTGTCACCCGCGTATTATCGCAATCTTCATCCTGGTACAAATTGAAACGGATCGTTGCATGGATAATGCGCTATAAACACAATTTGAGATCAAAGGCCAAGAAACAGTCCATCAACGTGGGCCCGCTGCGTATTGAAGAACTTGAAAATGCTGAGACTGAAATTATAAAACACGAGCAAAAAACCTACTATCATCGCGAAATCAGCGACTTATCAACAAAGGACCAACTGTCCAAGGGTAGCACTATACACAAGCTACATCCATTCCTCTACAACGAAGTGATTCGCGTTGGTGGCAGGATTTCGTCTGCTCCTTTGAGGTACAACGCTAAACATCCGATCGTCATCCCGCGACAAAGTCCAGTTGCCACACTTCTGCTCCGCCACATTCATGAGAAGACAGGTCACAGTGGCCGAGAATATGTGCTCTCGGAACTTCGTCAAAAATACTGGATCATTAAATCCAGTAATCTTATCAGAAAAATGCTGGCCGACTGCGTGCCGTGTCGAAAAAGGCAGCGTCCACCAGAATCACAAAGAATGGCCGATCTGCCACAGAATCGCCTCGTTCCTGATAAACCCCCATTCACATATGTGGCCTGTGACTGCTTCGGGCCTTTCCTTGTACGCCGAGGCAGAAGCGATGTCAAGATGTATGGAGTTTTATTCACATGCCTGGTAACTCGTGCGACTCACATAGAACATACTCACTCTTTGGACACCAGCTCCTTCATCAACGCTCTCCGAAGATTCGTTGCCCGGAGAGGACAGGTAATGGAAATTCGAAGTGACAATGGTACTAACTTTACTTCTTCAGAAAAAGAACTGAAGGAAGGAATTAAAGCATGGAATCAGAATCAGATAAACAATGCTCTCTTACAGAAGAATGTAAAATGGATGTTTCAGACACCCGCTGCCTCCCACCATGGAGGCGTCTTCGAAAGGCAGATTCGGACTCTGCGTAAAATACTGAACTCTCTTTGTAATCAACAAAGACTCAATGAAGAATCTCTCGTAACACTGTTATGTGAATGTGAATCTATCATGAACAACAAACCCATCACTGTCGTGTCCACGGATCCACTCGACATGACTCCTATCACACCCAACACACTCTTGCTACTGAAATGCGAGCCACAATTACCTCCTGGTGTTTTCGACTCCAAAGACCTCTACTCGCGTAGGCGTTGGAAACAAGTCCAATTTCTCGCAGACTTATTTTGGAAAAGATGGAGGAGAGAATACCTCCCACTCTTGCAAACCAGACAGAAATGGAATAAAGGTGTGCGCAACATCCAAAAAGATGATATCGTGATGATCGTAGACGATAATTTGCCACGCAACCAGTGGCTCCTGGGACGAATCATTCAAACATATCCTGACAAATCAGGGCTCGTTAGGTCAGTTACGGTTCAGACTAAACTGTCCATTTATACCCGCCCCATAACTAAAATTGTCTTGCTCCAGGAGAGACAATAACCTTTGTGTTGTGTTTTGATATCGTTGATTAATTACCATTTCGTTCGTAAAAACCTGCTGGCTGCGTGAGTGTGTGTATGTGTGGAAATCTCCAAATTCGGAACAAATTTTGAATTTCCAAGGGGCCAGGATGTAGCCGCCGTACGGCCCTAAGGTGTCGCTGTGGCTCCTTCACACTCCCGCCGAGCAAGAAAGTGGACTCTGTGTCATTGTTACCTCATAGCGGTAACTAGGTCTGACGTATCGTGGTGAAATTCACTGTTTAGTGCACGTGCGTTAGATGTAGGATCGTTTTGGCATTAGTTCAGTTATTAGAATAGGAATAGTTAGGTTTATTGCATTTCTAGAATAGGGCTAGTTAGGCTAATCCATTCATTGTCTCACTGTCTTGATATCTCGTTACAGTCAAAGTAAATCTGTAAATCTATAAATAAAATAAACTAAAAAACCCGGAAGACACATTGTCAAGTAAGATGCTTTGTATTTGATTAGCTTAGTACGTACTTGCCAATGCTGATTGTATTTCATTTTTAATAGAAAACACGCACCAACAAAGCGAGTCTTTTTCTCTGTGCCGAAAGGGAATATAAGCAGCCAGATATTTCAATCCACCCTGTGGCGCGATCTGCGGGTTGCGGCTACAAGTAGTGTCAGAGAACAATATAATCAGCTAATACCGCACCTGCACGTCAGAACATCCACTTAACACCATCTCAATACGAAATACCAATGTACCTATAGCCAGCCCCGACAGCAGTCGCCGCGAAGCACACAGCCGATTAACTTTCTAGACACCTAGCTCGGCGGATAACATTTGGCCGATTAAAATTCATCGATTAGTGCCTAATCGTCATCTGTGCAAGGGAAGCCAGCCGATTACTGACGTTTAATCGGCGATTACGTATAGCGACATCTGTGCAATCCACCCTTAGACAGGACGTACTTTTTATAGGATTACAATTTTTTGGCTGTGCGACGTTCCTACACTAACAGAGACTTTAACACGTGGTATCTAGACTAGTAGCCGTGACTAGATAACTTGCCGTACCTGTGGTACCTAGTTAATTGATATTGCCATACCTGCCGTGAAAAGGCGTACAGTACCTTAGACGTACCTGTGGTAACTAGTATATTGGTATTGCCATACCTGCCGTGAATAGGCCTGCAGTACTTGTGGTACCCAATTGGTTGCTGTCGCTGTACCTGCCGTGAATGGGCGTAAGTCCCTAGAATTCCCAAGGGATATAAACTACAGTTTCTCAAGTCAAACTCCGATAAAACAGATCGGAAAAATAACAAAATAAGACGTATATCAAAATAAAACTTCGGACGATTTCACTATACATAGAAAATCTTTGGCCGTGGAAAGGTTTGACAAAACAATCGACCCCATTATTATATAGCTCAGTGCATTGTTCGGATTGATTGTGCGTCAAGGCCTATCTCTAACGGTTGCTTGTACGTACATGTACCGTACACAAATCTTTAATAAAGCGGCCGTGAGTCTGAATGCTAAAATAAATAATGAATAATAACAGAAGTCATGGAGACAGACCCTGGTCTGTAGACTTTGTCGGCGACGATGATATCACCTTCGCAGAAGTGTTGAAGGTGATAGAAGAGAATGAAAAACCAAAAAAGCATCGGGGACAAATGGAAGCAGTTTTCCAGATCGCACAAAACTGCTTCAATATAACTCTCATAGACGAAGAATCAAGAGACAAACTAATGAACGAATGCACGCAGTTCACCCACGGGGGGAAACGATACAAAATAAGCATCCCGCAGCCGAAGCTAACGACGGTTAATATCAGAGCCGTTCCCTCAGAGGCATCAGACGATGCAGTAGCGCGGGCAGTAGAATACTGGGAGGCAGGAAGGGTAGTGAACATAATGAAAATGTACCACAGAGGTACAAACCTTCATAAAGGCTATCGAGCTGTGGCCATTGAAGAATACGTGGCGGGAAGGCTGCCGCCGTTTATAGAGATAAATGGGGCATCATGTAAAACATTCACTCCGGCGGCAAATAAGCGCACATAACAAAAAAGAAACTGCTACATATGTGGGAAAAGAAATCATTTGGCAGCAAAGTGCACTGCACAGAGATGTAGCCAATGTCTAGCGACGGGGCATATCAGAAAGGATTGTCCAACATTAAAAAAAGATTTCCCCACTCTATAGAGAAAAATAGAGCGGAGGAGAGCAAGAACCCTACCGGTACTCAAGCTGAGAGGGAGCAAAATAGTACAGAAAGGAATGAAACAAATGAAAATGACAATGAGAATAAACAGGATGTATATACCAAAATAGACGAACTCAATCTATCCACAAGTGGTACAGACTCAGACCTTAATGAAGATCAAGATGAGTCAGAAAATCGCGATTCGGAGTCAGAAGATACGGAATTAGACAATGACAATCTGTCGCAAGCTGCAGACGAAGAAGAACATTTTTTGAATGGGATTACTGATGATAATCCAGCAGAAGCAGAAAAGGAAAACGAATTTACACCAGTCGAGAGCAAGAAACGGAAAAGAGCCTCAATAGACAAAAGAAGAAGTTACGGTGAAAAACCGAGCAAATCATTCTCACCTAAAACCAGGGTTGTAACAAAGTCACATGGTTCCGAGTCACGAGTCAATCATACTTTTGTGGTTTTGACTCGAGTCGAGTCTAGTCATTTTCAATTCATCACAGACTCGAGTCCGAGTCCAAGTCACCGTTTAAAGGGTCAAGTCCGAGTCATGGTGTTATGACTCGAGTCGAGTCCAAGTCACAGTATTGAAGTCATGTTCAACTCATGTTTTCAATCCTGCCTGGGTGATATCGAATTCCCTGTTTGTGAAACATGCTCATTTTGTCCCTATCAGAGTCTTGGCACGTGTTTATTTAGGCAGATAACGGACAGGTCCTAGCCTCATTCACCGATGCTAAAGATAACTTTACTTATCTTAAAACTTAAAATCAAATATCTCTCTTGTCAGTCTGATACATCACCGATACAAGCATGTAGCCGCCGTACGGCCCTAAGGTGTCGCTGTGGCTCCTTTACACTCTTGCCGAACAAGGAAATGGACTCAGTGTCATTGTTACCTCACAGCGGTAACTAGGTCTGACGTATCGTGGTGCAATTCACTGTTTAGTGCACGTGCGTTAGTGGTAGGATCGTTTTAGCACAAGTTCAGTTAATAGAATAGGAATAGTTAGGTTTATTGCATTGCTAGAATAGGGCTAGTTAGGTTAATTCATTCATTGTCTCACTGTTTTGATATCTTTTGTTACAGCCAAAGTAAATCTATAAATAAAATAAACTAAAAAACCCGGAAGACACATTGTCAAGTAAGATGCTTTGTATTTGATTAGCTTAGTACGTACTTGCCAATGCTTATTGTATTTCATTTTTAATAGAAAACACGCACCAACAAAGCGAGTCTTTTTCTCTGTGCCGAAAGGGAATATAAGCAGCCAGATATTTCAATCCACCCTGTGGCGCGATCTGCGGGTTGCGGCTACATTAGTTTTTTGACAGTCTTCAAATCTGTTCGTTGGAACACCTTCATCGGAGCTTGTGCACGATCTGCCCTAAGTCAACGGTATTTCGGTCCCGGCGCTCAGGCAAAATCCGCCGTATCATAAACGGAAAATTATTAATGGGCACACTGCTTTTTACCGGGTGGAAATTACATTAACCTGTCTGCTTTTAAGGCAGAAATGGGAAATAAAGGTGTTAATACTACTTTAGTAGTTCTATAAAATCGAGCCCCGTGAATTTATGTTATTTATTACAAATACCGATGTAATTTATCACAAATACCGATATAAAATATGTAAATGTGTTTGCAGGCGAACTATAAGGTGGCGCAAGTAGAATAAAGACTGACATACAACGAGTCGGTATAGAAGCGGGAAAAACCGTGGAATCACAGTTATGATAACCAAAAGATCCACAATTAGGGACCCGTAATTCTAGGATTTAGTTACGCTTATGAATGCATAGCAACTATGGCTAACTGGCGCTATCTAATATTCGGACCGTTGTGTATATTTTGAGATATCACGGATTATTATCAAAATCTACGGACTGTAACGATGCAACACAAAAGGTTTATATGAATCTTTTTATTTGTTGAAACCCAAATTGAAATTAAATTGAGGTTGATGACATCATAAACTAGAAAATACATCACCAAGTTAAATACCCGAGTGATGCGACGAGGAAGTTAGCTGAATTTAAATACCGGAAGCTTGGACATATGGCCAGATGTTGATCGTCACACATTAAATATAGGATAATACGTTAGTCGCCGTCATTATTGTATTAGCGCGGATCTAAACAGGACGGTGATTCCAGACCTTTTCGAGAAATAGGATAGTGTTAGCGGATATCAGAAGTATATAGTCGGATCTTAAAATGCAAATGTAATGATAACAAATGAACCGTATTTAGCCAGTAGAAGCATCATGCGAGCAAGATTAGTTGTATTAATTGTAAAGATGTTGTTGACTAGTGTCAGAATGTAGTAAAAAGTGGAAGATTTGAAATTGAGCATATTTCGAAAATGAATGAAATATGTCTTTATAGTACTAGGAGCTCATAATGGATAAGGATCGAGTATCTAGATATAGGCTAATCAAAAATAATATTTACCAAAAGTGTATAGTTGTAGTAAGCAGTCTTGACGCATTGTATATTAAAGTTCGAATGTAATTTTGTTAGAAAATATCCACGTTGAGCTGAGATATCGAAATAACATAATGCTTGCGAACCGAGGTATTAGGCTCTGTTTTATGATGTTTTTATGTGATCCTTTTAAAGCAATAGTGTCAATTTGTGTCAAGCAATAGTGGCCACTATCGTCCTGTATCATTATTCGCAATTTGTAAACGCTTATGAATCGTATATTTGGCTATATGGTGAAATACTAATTTTAATGTAACTAAAGCCTGTAATGCATTGTATTTCGCATTTCTTTATTTACTTATTTTGCACTCCAAAGATTAGATTGGAGATGAGACACGGTAATTGAAAAGAGTATGGCGTAATTTAATGTTTGAACTGTAAATTCTTGTGTGCTTTAACATCCGTAATATACCAATATAGGAACATGCATGTCTTTAAAAATGAGGACGACATATATCTGTTGGCGATAGCCGTATAGATTATGAATTGCTGTTTATGTATTCTGTGCAGCTTTCGTTGAAGTTGAAACTAACTGGCACGGCGGCCCATAAGACGCCTTTCATCACACATGTGTCGTTGTCAAGCAACAGAGGTGTGATTACCCACCAATATTCCTTATAAGGAAACATTATCTAATGTTCTCTGGGAATAATGTCAGTATTGTAACCCAGAAAATAATTACGACAGAGTACATAGGGCGGCCTTAGGCAGATAACTTCTTGAAGAAGGTCATTAATAAAATTAGGTGATCGTGTTGGTCAACCAACTACCGATAGGTGATTATTGAAAACCACCCTACATACAACCCAAATCTGACACGCTTGTTATGCGTAACAAAGGTGTCTGAAGCGAATGCGAAGGATAACGTATGGAGGATAATCACGGTTTATCCACAGCTGACACGCTTGTTATGCGTAACAAGGGTGTCCGAAGCTAATGCGAAGGATTAGACTAGTGGCTAATGCGAAGGATCAAACTAGTGGCTGTTCCCGGCTTATCTGAAATTGTTATGTACAATACATGCAAATATTAAGTTGCTTTATAATGATGGCTCTGCCATTTTCGGTGTCTGCGAACTTTTACAGTGAAAAGGAGTCACGGTGAATTGGCGATATATGTACTGTGTGTATTATATATTGTGCGTCATATTATATCCACATATTGCGTCACCCTAGAAAAACGGTTAATAAAGTCAAGCCCAATCCTATAGAAGTAAAGTGATTACATATATATGTGTAAGTATTTATTGCATTTTTCGGATCAATGTATATTGAAAATTGTGTGATTTTGTGTGAATTATTTAGTATGCGTTGTAACTAGTCCACGCCCCAGCGACTAGGACCCCTACACTTGAGTGAGGTTAGACGGTTATAAAACCAAGACAAGTTGCTTGTGAGAACCGTCATAAAACTAGATAAGTACCCTAGAATATACAAATACACAAAAAAATCTTGATCAGCCTTAAACGATAATATGAAGATGTAACAAGCCCTTCACGAGAATGCTTTGGCCCTGGGTCAATTGAATACATGAAATAGAGTATAGGATACGTGGAATTGCTGTTGAAAAATGGTCTTAATTGCATATGTGTTGAATTGCACGATTTTAGAAAACTTTAGTAACAGTTGGATGCATTTTATGAATGTATTGTTGCTATGGTAACATCACTACTTGAATGTAAAGTCTGATTGGAGTATTTGGTTGTATTAAGGTACCAAGGTCAAGTACGTACAGGTATGCTATCTAAGACTGGACCGTAAGGTCATTGAAAGTTCAAGACACTTTGAAGACTTCACCACCTGCAACAGTGATTTACCAAATTGAATTACAAGCAAAAGAACCAGGCAAAACACAAGATCTTCCTACTAACAAGATTGGAGGCAAGATCTTTCTACTAACACATATGGAGGCACCCGACGGAATTGTAATTCAAGGCGCCTGGTAATCATTGTTGCTTCTCGAATATTCGTCTTCAGAAGAGAGTGGACTTTCACATATTTCTGAAGAGTGGGGAGGTGAGCGGTAATCAATCATGAAGTTATTTTGGCTACGAAAACGTAAAGAGGACATTCGCATCCTTCGCAAAAACACCCAACTGATGAAGACCACTCAACAACTACAGCTAACGACTCGGGCTAATGAATGTCAGGTGACAGCACGTGTCCAGCATCAAGCAAAATTCGTGAAAAAGGTGACGTCTATTCTACACAAGACGGCAAAACTATTCAAAAAAGCCAGAAGAGACGTCAAACAAGCGACAACTTATTTGACTACCGTCCGGAAAGTGAGTACCAAAAATATTGCCGATTCGCTTGAACCAGTCTTAAGGAGCCAAGCAAAATCTGGAGTGGCCAGAAGTGAAATTACAGGCCGAGTTTCAAATCTGTTCGAAATGCCGACGCCGGCAAAAGTCGAACCAGTGATACCTCTTCCGAAGTGTGGGTCCCGTCAGTCGTCGCCCGAAGTCACAGAAGATACGAAGTTGGAATCTGGAAATCACCCGACACCACGGTCAATGACAGAAAGAGTGTCGCTCAATGCGAACGCAAATCATCCCATTGTACAGGGGACTTTCTTAACGCCCCTCGATCGAGAGAAGGTGCCGCAGGTAGTATTACCTTCTCAGCGTCCAAAAATGATCGATAAAAAACAATTTATTACTGCGGAAGAAACAGTATTGATATCACCCAGTAATAGGCTGATTATTTGGTGCATGATAGCTGTTTTCCGATACATGTTACATGTCGATACAGTTGCTGATAGTATTTTAGAATATTTCGTAGGCCTACATTGTCCACTGCTGATGACCATGAAGTCGATATAAAGGCGCATCAACAATTATTATCTTCAATTCTATTTAGTTTGCCCGGATATCTTGATTAGATAGAGGAAATAAATTTTACGCTGGTCAAAGTAGTCAGCGTTGATACTCAAGTAGAAGTAGAGATAACGGTGTATATGTCTGCATGTATGAAAAACCTATTTGAGTAGTATTCTGGGATAGTAGACTATTTCCTTATTGAACAGCTATGATTCGAGTCTACTAAGTCATTAAGTGTAGAGTTCATGAATTTATTCGATGGAAATACAAAATTGAAGTTTTGGCAGATAATTATCCGATCGTAGTGGAAATTAGCTTTGTACACGGGTAATTGCCTACATCGACAATCATTATATAAAGGTGGATCGTTTCGTGAAAATACGGCAATGTGCAGACAAAGTGCTCATGACGCTTTGAATCTGATCGAATGATAAAATGCAATTGTTGGTAGACAATGAATTGGTGCATTTCGGAAGTATAATTTCCCATTCATAACGTGTTCCGTGGGCGGATACGAGTTGAACAATTGGATATTTGACAATGGCTGGTGAGGTACACTGTGCCATTCTCAATGGCAAATCCCGCTTGGTTCCCCTTCGTGGATCAACTATACCAAGGTTGGAACTATCTGCTGCTACACTGTCAGTCAACAACGACAAGTTCTTTCGAGAAGAACTGAGATTAAAAATCAGCCATTCCTATTTCTGGACGGACAGTACAACGGTATTACGATACCTTGCTAACTCCGATAAATCTTTCAAGACATTCGTTGCTAACCGCGTTAATCAAATCAAAGACGGGTCCAACTTGAAGCAATGGTGGTATGTACCATCTAAGTTGAACCCGGCAGACATCGCCTCGAGAGGCCTTTCTGCCGAAACATTTCTGAATTGCCCTGCTTGGACCAACGGTCCACAATTCCTCTCGAAGCCAGAATCTGTATGGCCCAAACAACCTGACTTCCTCGAAAATGAGAACAACACCGACCTGGAAATCAAGGTAACCAAAAAATCATACTCTGTAATGGTACCAAACGACGATATTGTCACCCGCGTATTATCGCAATCTTCATCCTGGTACAAATTGAAACGGATCGTTGCATGGATAATGCGCTATAAACACAATTTGAGATCAAAGGCCAAGAAACAGTCCATCAACGTGGGCCCGCTGCGTATTGAAGAACTTGAAAATGCTGAGACTGAAATTATAAAACACGAGCAAAAAACCTACTATCATCGCGAAATCAGCGACTTATCAACAAAGGACCAACTGTCCAAGGGTAGCACTATACACAAGCTACATCCATTCCTCTACAACGAAGTGATTCGCGTTGGTGGCAGGATTTCGTCTGCTCCTTTGAGGTACAACGCTAAACATCCGATCGTCATCCCGCGACAAAGTCCAGTTGCCACACTTCTGCTCCGCCACATTCATGAGAAGACAGGTCACAGTGGCCGAGAATATGTGCTCTCGGAACTTCGTCAAAAATACTGGATCATTAAATCCAGTAATCTTATCAGAAAAATGCTGGCCGACTGCGTGCCGTGTCGAAAAAGGCAGCGTCCACCAGAATCACAAAGAATGGCCGATCTGCCACAGAATCGCCTCGTTCCTGATAAACCCCCATTCACATATGTGGCCTGTGACTGCTTCGGGCCTTTCCTTGTACGCCGAGGCAGAAGCGATGTCAAGATGTATGGAGTTTTATTCACATGCCTGGTAACTCGTGCGACTCACATAGAACATACTCACTCTTTGGACACCAGCTCCTTCATCAACGCTCTCCGAAGATTCGTTGCCCGGAGAGGACAGGTAATGGAAATTCGAAGTGACAATGGTACTAACTTTACTTCTTCAGAAAAAGAACTGAAGGAAGGAATTAAAGCATGGAATCAGAATCAGATAAACAATGCTCTCTTACAGAAGAATGTAAAATGGATGTTTCAGACACCCGCTGCCTCCCACCATGGAGGCGTCTTCGAAAGGCAGATTCGGACTCTGCGTAAAATACTGAACTCTCTTTGTAATCAACAAAGACTCAATGAAGAATCTCTCGTAACACTGTTATGTGAATGTGAATCTATCATGAACAACAAACCCATCACTGTCGTGTCCACGGATCCACTCGACATGACTCCTATCACACCCAACACACTCTTGCTACTGAAATGCGAGCCACAATTACCTCCTGGTGTTTTCGACTCCAAAGACCTCTACTCGCGTAGGCGTTGGAAACAAGTCCAATTTCTCGCAGACTTATTTTGGAAAAGATGGAGGAGAGAATACCTCCCACTCTTGCAAACCAGACAGAAATGGAATAAAGGTGTGCGCAACATCCAAAAAGATGATATCGTGATGATCGTAGACGATAATTTGCCACGCAACCAGTGGCTCCTGGGACGAATCATTCAAACATATCCTGACAAATCAGGGCTCGTTAGGTCAGTTACGGTTCAGACTAAACTGTCCATTTATACCCGCCCCATAACTAAAATTGTCTTGCTCCAGGAGAGACAATAACCTTTGTGTTGTGTTTTGATATCGTTGATTAATTACCATTTCGTTCGTAAAAACCTGCTGGCTGCGTGAGTGTGTGTATGTGTGGAAATCTCCAAATTCGGAACAAATTTTGAATTTCCAAGGGGCCAGGATGTAGCCGCCGTACGGCCCTAAGGTGTCGCTGTGGCTCCTTCACACTCCCGCCGAGCAAGAAAGTGGACTCTGTGTCATTGTTACCTCATAGCGGTAACTAGGTCTGACGTATCGTGGTGAAATTCACTGTTTAGTGCACGTGCGTTAGATGTAGGATCGTTTTGGCATTAGTTCAGTTATTAGAATAGGAATAGTTAGGTTTATTGCATTTCTAGAATAGGGCTAGTTAGGCTAATCCATTCATTGTCTCACTGTCTTGATATCTCGTTACAGTCAAAGTAAATCTGTAAATCTATAAATAAAATAAACTAAAAAACCCGGAAGACACATTGTCAAGTAAGATGCTTTGTATTTGATTAGCTTAGTACGTACTTGCCAATGCTGATTGTATTTCATTTTTAATAGAAAACACGCACCAACAAAGCGAGTCTTTTTCTCTGTGCCGAAAGGTAATATAAGCAGCCAGATATTTCAATCCACCCTGTGGCGCGATCTGCGGGTTGCGGCTACAAGTAGTGTCAGAGAACAATATAATCAGCTAATACCGCACCTGCACGTCAGAACATCCACTTAACACCATCTCAATACGAAATACCAATGTACCTATAGCCAGCCCCGACAGCAGTCGCCGCGAAGCACACAGCCGATTAACTTTCTAGACACCTAGCTCGGCGGATAACATTTGGCCGATTAAAATTCATCGATTAGTGCCTAATCGTCATCTGTGCAAGGGAAGCCAGCCGATTACTGACGTTTAATCGGCGATTACGTATTAAGCCTAGTGCACATTTGCGTAAATCGTACGCGCGTACGATTATCACTCTCTCACTAAATTGGCCAAAACGAGAGATTACGTCATCGCTGAACGAAAAGTGAGAATAAATTTTTGCGCGTTTCCGCATGTTGTCGCTGCCGAGCGTCAAGCTGCTTTCGCGCGAAACCAAAAGCAATCGGTCTCTTTTGAGTTCGCAATTTGCACTGGACACAGCATTTTGTGGTGGAGAAAATTACTTCGGTTGACAAGGATGAGTATTGTACGAAGGCAGGATGATTCGGCTGGGGCAAGCAGCCAAACGGAAATGGACCTGCTGGCTTTACTTTATTTGGCTCTAAAGAAGGACGAAAGGAGGAAGAAGAAACAAAAGAAGAGGCGGGCCTGTTGGGTTCACCCCATTCTCCAGAGAAGGGATCAACTTGGAGAGTACAGGCTAACACAGGAAATGAGATACGAAAGACCTGCAGCCTTCTTTCAATATTTCCGCATGACACCTGACAAGTTTGACGAGCTTCTGTCAATTGTTGGCCCGCTCATTTCGAAGCAGACGACAGCGATGAGGAAACCGATTCCTCCCAATGAACGACTGGCAATCACTCTCAGGTAAATCATATATCCACTTGATCATTACAATATAAATTGTTGAAATCAATTTACAACTGTGGTATAGGCCTATATACGGCATCTGTGTACAGTAAATTTGAATTGAGAATCCCTGTACAAAAGCATTTTTCACTATTTTAGGTTCCTGGCTACTGGTGATTCGTTTCAAACTATCGCTTTTTCGTATCGGTGCGGGAAGTCAACAGTGGCCAAGTTGATCCGGGACACTTGTGTGGCTATCTGGCAGGCTTTAGCAGCGGATTACATGCCAGAACCCACACAAGAACAATGGATAGAGAACGCAGCACAATTCAAAGATAAGTGGAACTTTTCTAATTGTATTGGCAGTATTGATGGTAAACATGTGATCGTTCAGAAGCCTGCAAATTCTGGATCAATGTATTTTAATTATAAAAAGACTTTTAGTATAGTTCTGATGGCAGTTGCTGATGCGGACAGAAAGTTTGTTGCAGTAGATGTAGGCCAATATGGAAGGGTTAATGATAGTAAGTGCTTCAGCAACTCCGCTTTGGGAAAGCGTTTAGCATCGGCTCAGCTAGATCTGCCATCAGATGCTCCCCTGCCTGGGTGTGTAAGTCCAATTCCTCATGTTTTCGTTGCAGATGAAGCTTTCCCACTGCAGAGGCATATTATGAGGCCGTTTCCAGGTTCCTATTTAAATTGCCCAGAGCGGAGGCATTATAACTTCAGGTTGTCTCGAGCCAGGAATGTTGTAGAAAATGCATTTGGCATTTTGTCGTCCCGGTTTAGAATGTTTCGCAGGGCATTGGCAATCACTCCTGTACATGCTGACCATATCGTAAAAGCAGCTACTGTCCTGCATAATTATCTTTCAGGTGATCAACATCACCTTGCATTTGGGGCAAACGATGGCGATGAACCCCCACAGCAACCCGCACCGCATTGGCGGAATCTTGTAAGAGCGGGAAGACGTCCAACAGAGGAGGCAACGAAGATTAGGGATGATTTTGTTTCTTATTTCAGTAGTCAGCGGGGTGATTTTGCGTAGGCATTGAGTAGAGATGGTGTGAACGCGAGGTTCACGTTCGCGTTCTGTGTGTGTGAAACTCGCAAATTTAGAGGTTCACGTTCACAAACAAATCTTGGTAGGTTCTGCACTGTGAACCTTTTCCATATATCCATCCGCTGAATATACATTGTCCGGTCTGACCATTCCCTTGCAATTCCCCATTGAAATTGTTGGCAAAGCGACGGAATATATTGATTTTGTTGGGATTATTATATCATTTGATTGCCCCGGTTGATACATTTATCGACGTTTGAAACGTCAATATGTACTTTAGCGTAATGGCATTATATGGCCCGAGTCATCGCTAGGTATCGTGTATGTTAATATACGCTATCACTTCACTGAAATGTAGGGTTGGAATTAGCAATATGACGTCATGAGGTTCACATTCGCGTTCACACAGAATCTTTCAAAAAGGTTCGCGTTCACACGAAGCTGAACCTTTCTGAGGTTCACACCATCCCTAGCATTGAGTCTCGAATCCATATATATATATTTATAATATATCAATGTTGTCTTACATTCATATATATATATATAATATATCAATGTTTATTTCACGATTTTTATAGATACCTCTGTTCCATAAATATATATTTATAATATATCAATGTTGTCTTAAATTCATATATATAATATATCAATGTTTATTTACTGATTTTTATAGATACCTCTGTACATAGATTCCATATATATAAATATATTCATGCATGTTAATACTAGCTCATGATATTGGAAATATTATTAGGAATCTTCGTGACCATTTTGTAGCCGATTGTGCTATGGTTATGCAGTTCTCTAATCTGAAGAGCTTCTAATCATAAGCGAATGAGGTATATGATCAATTGATCATATCCAAGTGCTTTGCCTATGATGATCACATATTGTCGAAAATGCTGAGGCTTTGGACATTGGAATTCTTAGCCAATGATAAGCAATCTGATTTAATATTCTGAGGCAACATTTCACTGTTACACTTCTTCCTGCAATATATGATAAATCATTGATTTTGCTAAAATCTTGTCTCTTGTTGGCGATGATGACTCTAAATACTAGCAGAGGCAGAGAAAGACACAGGACCAGATTTTTGTACAATAGATTTATTACTGCATTTGTCTGAGACCCAAGATGTGCAAGTGCAAACCGGGGCACAACTGGTTGTAGGAGTTGGTGTTTATCGCCTTGAGAAGACACCGTGGAGACCAAAGTTTAAACCCGGTTAAAATGAAAGATCTCCCAGCCATTTATTTTGACCATTTCCTGACATTCAGACAAATGCTTCTTGCTGCGTCATCCTGTTCTGTGTACCTAAAAGATAACAAAGAAGTACAACTTGCAATGACAACATGAACATCAACCTATTTCCAATCCGGAAAATGCCAAATTCCCTCAGCTGTTATTGCGGTCTATTCTACCTCTCTAGGTGCTACGTGACGCTTTTGAGTTTTTCTGATTCTCTATAAAGCCTTATCCTAATCATAATCCAATATCATTCTATAGATTCTATAGAATGAATAGCAGCCAATGCTCGACCAGGGTCTGAAACTGACCTCACCTGAAACACACCAGCACATTTTATAGCTTTTCTTAGTTATTTTCTATAACTTTCAACTCAGTGCACATAATTTCCTATCTTTTCAATGTATCACAATCTTGCAGTATTTTTGGAAAGATAAATTTATTAACAATAAACTGAATTTATTTCCATAATAACTACTTTACTCAATACTTACCGTACCTGCATACTTACCTGTTTTGATCACTATTGCAACATATGACATCTGTATGTTCAGTGGGAGTCATAAATGTTACAAAATACGTAAAATGCCACAAGTACTTCTCTTTTCCAAACAATGTTTTGCCATGCACCGCTGTCACATCCGATTACCTGCGGAAACCATCAACCTATTTAACTTTTTTTGAAGCAGTAGAGTACTTCTCAGATACGGTATTTCTTTTTTACTTGAAGCAGGTTTGACATGCCATCAAAATTGCTATGCTGCTTCTACTTGAATAACGATGCGACTTAAACCATCCCCGATACAAGTACAAAACCAACCCTACTTGTTACGTGATCACAAATATGAGCATACTGCTTGTCGCACATCCTGCTTTGTATCACCAAGGGTAACGACCACCCATGGTAAAGAACCACTGATACAGACACCAATGCTGCAATAGAAAATCATCCGAAAGCGTTTGGGTTGATGGTCGGAAAATTTCTTCTCCTCTGTTGGGCTTCGGAAATATCAGTGAGCACCTTGATCTTGATGTGCATGAGAAATGGGTCGTTGTCATCAAATTTGTCCAACTCTCTCGCTACCATAACCCCAAACGCGTCGTTACCACTTTGCCCTGCAAATATCGACATGTGCCACAATATGAAACCTGGCGGGCCTTAAAGTTCGGTTGGTTACACACGTTTGTGACCCTCCTTAATGACTTTCAGTACCGCCTGAATGTCAATGTATTGCTCCTCCTCTTCCTCCGCTGCTGCTCTCCTTTTCCTCGGTTTTCGTGCTGGTGTTGCTGCAGAAAAAGAGATAATTGTTTAGCTCAGCAAACTAACGTTACCGTGTATACTACTTACATGTAGTTGGTTCGTCGGGCACTGAGGAAGTCGGTGGATCCTCTACGGACAGTTCCAACGAACAGTCCGCCATGTTGCCGGATGTACTGTAGATTCAGTTTTATATTCAATTAATTTATCATTTGAAAATAACATAATAAATTATATAGCATATTAGAATTCCCATTATAGAAAAAATAAACGCCCTGCTACAAATAAAAATTTAGGAACGGCCACATCTACAAATCTTCCATAAATCTCGACTACAGCAATAACTTTTCTAGACTCATATCATTTTCATTGTATCGCAATTTTTGTGGTGCATTAACTGCTAAAATTGCTAATAAACCGAAGCTAACCTGCGAACTTCGATATACGGATCCAAAAAAGTCAAGAGCGAACTTAAGGCCCACTTTCTCGGTAACGCATCCGCTCCTGATCCCGATGGGAGATTTTTCTTTGACCTAACGTACCGATCACGAATCGACTTCCATCTTTTTTTCAACTTATCCTCTGCAATCCAGGCATCCACGTTACAAGCAATGAACTGCACATAAAAACTCATCTCATCTCATACCTGATGCCTCCAATGTCAACGCTATCGCCCTCCAGGCTGTAGCCGACTTTGCTTTGCTGTGATGATCATTCATCGACGTTGCGTACAGAAATGGTCTGCTCCTCACCTCTTCAATAAGCCTCTCATTAATATCTACATTCTCCATAATATTACTCGTCTGCAAAAGCATGATCATTTCACACTTCACAGTATAATAATTAAGTACTTCTCAACCATAAAAAACAGCCGTTCTACGCGCGGTCAACTAGCTGGGAAGAAGTCCTTCTATAACACCTGTAGCAATTGGTAAAACCGTACGGCCAGCCGACAGAAGACCAATAGAATTTCCAAACTATCGCAATTGAACTCGGCAGGACTTCATAGCTATTTTCCCGCGCAGGATCGATACTCAATATTTTAAAACCTGCGATCCCTTGCGAGTTTAAATTCTCATAAATGAACTCCAAACCATCAATACCTTGCGACCCCTTGCGTGTGTGAATTCTCACAAATGAACTCGGCATGTCAACAATACGCGCGTACGAATTGCTCTCTCCGCGTAAAGGCCGCGTAAGGAAACGAGAGAGAAGAGGCTCTTTACGCGACGAGCAAACGAGAGAACAGAAGAGAAAGGAAAGAAACTAAAGAAATGCTTTATGCGCACTGTACGCGCGTACGATTTACGCAAATGTGCACTACGCTTAAAGCGACATCTGTGCAATCCACCCTTAGACAGGACGTACTTTTTATAGGATTACAATTTTTTGGCTGTGCGACGTTCCTACACTAACAGAGACTTTAACACGTGGTATCTAGACTAGTAGCCGTGACTAGATAACTTGCCGTACCTGTGGTACCTAGTTAATTGATATTGCCATACCTGCCGTGAAAAGGCGTACAGTACCTTAGACGTACCTGTGGTAACTAGTATATTGGTATTGCCATACCTGCCGTGAATAGGCCTGCAGTACTTGTGGTACCCAATTGGTTGCTGTCGCTGTACCTGCCGTGAATGGGCGTAAGTCCCTAGAATTCCCAAGGGATATAAACTACAGTTTCTCAAGTCAAACTCCGATAAAACAGATCGGAAAAATAACAAAATAAGACGTATATCAAAATAAAACTTCGGACGATTTCACTATACATAGAAAATCTTTGGCCGTGGAAAGGTTTGACAAAACAATCGACCCCATTATTATATAGCTCAGTGCATTGTTCGGATTGATTGTGCGTCAAGGCCTATCTCTAACGGTTGCTTGTACGTACATGTACCGTACACAAATCTTTAATAAAGCGGCCGTGAGTCTGAATGCTAAAATAAATAATGAATAATAACAGAAGTCATGGAGACAGACCCTGGTCTGTAGACTTTGTCGGCGACGATGATATCACCTTCGCAGAAGTGTTGAAGGTGATAGAAGAGAATGAAAAACTAAAAAAGCATCGGGGACAAATGGAAGCAGTTTTCCAGATCGCACAAAACTGCTTCAATATAACTCTCATAGACGAAGAATCAAGAGACAAACTAATGAACGAATGCACGCAGTTCACCCACGGGGGGAAACGATACAAAATAAGCATCCCGCAGCCGAAGCTAACGACGGTTAATATCAGAGCCGTTCCCTCAGAGGCATCAGACGATGCAGTAGCGCGGGCAGTAGAATACTGGGAGGCAGGAAGGGTAGTGAACATAATGAAAATGTACCACAGAGGTACAAACCTTCATAAAGGCTATCGAGCTGTGGCCATTGAAGAATACGTGGCGGGAAGGCTGCCGCCGTTTATAGAGATAAATGGGGCATCATGTAAAACATTCACTCCGGCGGCAAATAAGCGCACATAACAAAAAAGAAACTGCTACATATGTGGGAAAAGAAATCATTTGGCAGCAAAGTGCACTGCACAGAGATGTAGCCAATGTCTAGCGACGGGGCATATCAGAAAGGATTGTCCAACATTAAAAAAAGATTTCCCCACTCTATAGAGAAAAATAGAGCGGAGGAGAGCAAGAACCCTACCGGTACTCAAGCTGAGAGGGAGCAAAATAGTACAGAAAGGAATGAAACAAATGAAAATGACAATGAGAATAAACAGGATGTATATACCAAAATAGACGAACTCAATCTATCCACAAGTGGTACAGACTCAGACCTTAATGAAGATCAAGATGAGTCAGAAAATCGCGATTCGGAGTCAGAAGATACGGAATTAGACAATGACAATCTGTCGCAAGCTGCAGACGAAGAAGAACATTTTTTGAATGGGATTACTGATGATAATCCAGCAGAAGCAGAAAAGGAAAACGAATTTACACCAGTCGAGAGCAAGAAACGGAAAAGAGCCTCAATAGACAAAAGAAGAAGTTACGGTGAAAAACCGAGCAAATCATTCTCACCTAAAACCAGGGTTGTAACAAAGTCACATGGTTCCGAGTCACGAGTCAATCATACTTTTGTGGTTTTGACTCGAGTCGAGTCTAGTCATTTTCAATTCATCACAGACTCGAGTCCGAGTCCAAGTCACCGTTTAAAGGGTCAAGTCCGAGTCATGGTGTTATGACTCGAGTCGAGTCCAAGTCACAGTATTGAAGTCATGTTCAACTCATGTTTTCAATCCTGCCTGGGTGATATCGAATTCCCTGTTTGTGAAACATGCTCATTTTGTCCCTATCAGAGTCTTGGCACGTGTTTATTTAGGCAGATAACGGACAGGTCCTAGCCTCATTCACCGATGCTAAAGATAACTTTACTTATCTTAAAACTTAAAATCAAATATCTCTCTTGTCAGTCTGATACATCACCGATACAAGCATGTAGCCGCCGTACGGCCCTAAGGTGTCGCTGTGGCTCCTTTACACTCTTGCCGAACAAGGAAATGGACTCAGTGTCATTGTTACCTCACAGCGGTAACTAGGTCTGACGTATCGTGGTGCAATTCACTGTTTAGTGCACGTGCGTTAGTGGTAGGATCGTTTTAGCACAAGTTCAGTTAATAGAATAGGAATAGTTAGGTTTATTGCATTGCTAGAATAGGGCTAGTTAGGTTAATTCATTCATTGTCTCACTGTTTTGATATCTTTTGTTACAGCCAAAGTAAATCTATAAATAAAATAAACTAAAAAACCCGGAAGACACATTGTCAAGTAAGATGCTTTGTATTTGATTAGCTTAGTACGTACTTGCCAATGCTTATTGTATTTCATTTTTAATAGAAAACACGCACCAACAAAGCGAGTCTTTTTCTCTGTGCCGAAAGGGAATATAAGCAGCCAGATATTTCAATCCACCCTGTGGCGCGATCTGCGGGTTGCGGCTACATTAGTTTTTTGACAGTCTTCAAATCTGTTCGTTGGAACACCTTCATCGGAGCTTGTGCACGATCTGCCCTAAGTCAACGGTATTTCGGTCCCGGCGCTCAGGCAAAATCCGCCGTATCATAAACGGAAAATTATTAATGGGCACACTGCTTTTTACCGGGTGGAAATTACATTAACCTGTCTGCTTTTAAGGCAGAAATGGGAAATAAAGGTGTTAATACTACTTTAGTAGTTCTATAAAATCGAGCCCCGTGAATTTATGTTATTTATTACAAATACCGATGTAATTTATCACAAATACCGATATAAAATATGTAAATGTGTTTGCAGGCGAACTATAAGGTGGCGCAAGTAGAATAAAGACTGACATACAACGAGTCGGTATAGAAGCGGGAAAAACCGTGGAATCACAGTTATGATAACCAAAAGATCCACAATTAGGGACCCGTAATTCTAGGATTTAGTTACGCTTATGAATGCATAGCAACTATGGCTAACTGGCGCTATCTAATATTCGGACCGTTGTGTATATTTTGAGATATCACGGATTATTATCAAAATCTACGGACTGTAACGATGCAACACAAAAGGTTTATATGAATCTTTTTATTTGTTGAAACCCAAATTGAAATTAAATTGAGGTTGATGACATCATAAACTAGAAAATACATCACCAAGTTAAATACCCGAGTGATGCGACGAGGAAGTTAGCTGAATTTAAATACCGGAAGCTTGGACATATGGCCAGATGTTGATCGTCACACATTAAATATAGGATAATACGTTAGTCGCCGTCATTATTGTATTAGCGCGGATCTAAACAGGACGGTGATTCCAGACCTTTTCGAGAAATAGGATAGTGTTAGCGGATATCAGAAGTATATAGTCGGATCTTAAAATGCAAATGTAATGATAACAAATGAACCGTATTTAGCCAGTAGAAGCATCATGCGAGCAAGATTAGTTGTATTAATTGTAAAGATGTTGTTGACTAGTGTCAGAATGTAGTAAAAAGTGGAAGATTTGAAATTGAGCATATTTCGAAAATGAATGAAATATGTCTTTATAGTACTAGGAGCTCATAATGGATAAGGATCGAGTATCTAGATATAGGCTAATCAAAAATAATATTTACCAAAAGTGTATAGTTGTAGTAAGCAGTCTTGACGCATTGTATATTAAAGTTCGAATGTAATTTTGTTAGAAAATATCCACGTTGAGCTGAGATATCGAAATAACATAATGCTTGCGAACCGAGGTATTAGGCTCTGTTTTATGATGTTTTTATGTGATCCTTTTAAAGCAATAGTGTCAATTTGTGTCAAGCAATAGTGGCCACTATCGTCCTGTATCATTATTCGCAATTTGTAAACGCTTATGAATCGTATATTTGGCTATATGGTGAAATACTAATTTTAATGTAACTAAAGCCTGTAATGCATTGTATTTCGCATTTCTTTATTTACTTATTTTGCACTCCAAAGATTAGATTGGAGATGAGACACGGTAATTGAAAAGAGTATGGCGTAATTTAATGTTTGAACTGTAAATTCTTGTGTGCTTTAACATCCGTAATATACCAATATAGGAACATGCATGTCTTTAAAAATGAGGACGACATATATCTGTTGGCGATAGCCGTATAGATTATGAATTGCTGTTTATGTATTCTGTGCAGCTTTCGTTGAAGTTGAAACTAACTGGCACGGCGGCCCATAAGACGCCTTTCATCACACATGTGTCGTTGTCAAGCAACAGAGGTGTGATTACCCACCAATATTCCTTATAAGGAAACATTATCTAATGTTCTCTGGGAATAATGTCAGTATTGTAACCCAGAAAATAATTACGACAGAGTACATAGGGCGGCCTTAGGCAGATAACTTCTTGAAGAAGGTCATTAATAAAATTAGGTGATCGTGTTGGTCAACCAACTACCGATAGGTGATTATTGAAAACCACCCTACATACAACCCAAATCTGACACGCTTGTTATGCGTAACAAAGGTGTCTGAAGCGAATGCGAAGGATAACGTATGGAGGATAATCACGGTTTATCCACAGCTGACACGCTTGTTATGCGTAACAAGGGTGTCCGAAGCTAATGCGAAGGATTAGACTAGTGGCTAATGCGAAGGATCAAACTAGTGGCTGTTCCCGGCTTATCTGAAATTGTTATGTACAATACATGCAAATATTAAGTTGCTTTATAATGATGGCTCTGCCATTTTCGGTGTCTGCGAACTTTTACAGTGAAAAGGAGTCACGGTGAATTGGCGATATATGTACTGTGTGTATTATATATTGTGCGTCATATTATATCCACATATTGCGTCACCCTAGAAAAACGGTTAATAAAGTCAAGCCCAATCCTATAGAAGTAAAGTGATTACATATATATGTGTAAGTATTTATTGCATTTTTCGGATCAATGTATATTGAAAATTGTGTGATTTTGTGTGAATTATTTAGTATGCGTTGTAACTAGTCCACGCCCCAGCGACTAGGACCCCTACACTTGAGTGAGGTTAGACGGTTATAAAACCAAGACAAGTTGCTTGTGAGAACCGTCATAAAACTAGATAAGTACCCTAGAATATACAAATACACAAAAAAATCTTGATCAGCCTTAAACGATAATATGAAGATGTAACAAGCCCTTCACGAGAATGCTTTGGCCCTGGGTCAATTGAATACATGAAATAGAGTATAGGATACGTGGAATTGCTGTTGAAAAATGGTCTTAATTGCATATGTGTTGAATTGCACGATTTTAGAAAACTTTAGTAACAGTTGGATGCATTTTATGAATGTATTGTTGCTATGGTAACATCACTACTTGAATGTAAAGTCTGATTGGAGTATTTGGTTGTATTAAGGTACCAAGGTCAAGTACGTACAGGTATGCTATCTAAGACTGGACCGTAAGGTCATTGAAAGTTCAAGACACTTTGAAGACTTCACCACCTGCAACAGTGATTTACCAAATTGAATTACAAGCAAAAGAACCAGGCAAAACACAAGATCTTCCTACTAACAAGATTGGAGGCAAGATCTTTCTACTAACACATATGGAGGCACCCGACGGAATTGTAATTCAAGGCGCCTGGTAATCATTGTTGCTTCTCGAATATTCGTCTTCAGAAGAGAGTGGACTTTCACATATTTCTGAAGAGTGGGGAGGTGAGCGGTAATCAATCATGAAGTTATTTTGGCTACGAAAACGTAAAGAGGACATTCGCATCCTTCGCAAAAACACCCAACTGATGAAGACCACTCAACAACTACAGCTAACGACTCGGGCTAATGAATGTCAGGTGACAGCACGTGTCCAGCATCAAGCAAAATTCGTGAAAAAGGTGACGTCTATTCTACACAAGACGGCAAAACTATTCAAAAAAGCCAGAAGAGACGTCAAACAAGCGACAACTTATTTGACTACCGTCCGGAAAGTGAGTACCAAAAATATTGCCGATTCGCTTGAACCAGTCTTAAGGAGCCAAGCAAAATCTGGAGTGGCCAGAAGTGAAATTACAGGCCGAGTTTCAAATCTGTTCGAAATGCCGACGCCGGCAAAAGTCGAACCAGTGATACCTCTTCCGAAGTGTGGGTCCCGTCAGTCGTCGCCCGAAGTCACAGAAGATACGAAGTTGGAATCTGGAAATCACCCGACACCACGGTCAATGACAGAAAGAGTGTCGCTCAATGCGAACGCAAATCATCCCATTGTACAGGGGACTTTCTTAACGCCCCTCGATCGAGAGAAGGTGCCGCAGGTAGTATTACCTTCTCAGCGTCCAAAAATGATCGATAAAAAACAATTTATTACTGCGGAAGAAACAGTATTGATATCACCCAGTAATAGGCTGATTATTTGGTGCATGATAGCTGTTTTCCGATACATGTTACATGTCGATACAGTTGCTGATAGTATTTTAGAATATTTCGTAGGCCTACATTGTCCACTGCTGATGACCATGAAGTCGATATAAAGGCGCATCAACAATTATTATCTTCAATTCTATTTAGTTTGCCCGGATATCTTGATTAGATAGAGGAAATAAATTTTACGCTGGTCAAAGTAGTCAGCGTTGATACTCAAGTAGAAGTAGAGATAACGGTGTATATGTCTGCATGTATGAAAAACCTATTTGAGTAGTATTCTGGGATAGTAGACTATTTCCTTATTGAACAGCTATGATTCGAGTCTACTAAGTCATTAAGTGTAGAGTTCATGAATTTATTCGATGGAAATACAAAATTGAAGTTTTGGCAGATAATTATCCGATCGTAGTGGAAATTAGCTTTGTACACGGGTAATTGCCTACATCGACAATCATTATATAAAGGTGGATCGTTTCGTGAAAATACGGCAATGTGCAGACAAAGTGCTCATGACGCTTTGAATCTGATCGAATGATAAAATGCAATTGTTGGTAGACAATGAATTGGTGCATTTCGGAAGTATAATTTCCCATTCATAACGTGTTCCGTGGGCGGATACGAGTTGAACAATTGGATATTTGACAATGGCTGCACAACATGCTAATATTGGAAACAGCATTCGCGAAGTTGATTTGAATATTAGGTCGTTATATGTCATGTGTTATATTTTAAGTCGCACACGTGCCATCCTCTCGTAAGCGCCATTAGGATACGCGCTAACAAATGTGATGATGAAAATGAGTTCGAGGACAAGCACGGAATTTGGGCACATCCAGTGTGGGATGTGAGTGCGATAGGTCTGGAAGTTTTAGGATGCAAGTTCTTTCAGACCAGAGGCCATACAGTGACTGTAGAGGCAGGCATGCCTCGATTACCTAAGGTAGGTAATCTCGCCTCATCCATAACGACAAGTAGGCAGCCAAATTGTTTTCCTCGTGATTCGACAGAGTCTCGTGTTTCGGAGCGCGCGTTGAATGGGAATAGAACAACTGAATGCAGCGATAAAGCTAATAACCCGAATTTCACAGTTAAACAAATGCGTAGTATATTAGGGGATTATATAAAATATACTACCCTTTTAAAAAAAGTAGGGGGGAGAGTGATGGCCGTCTAGGTATGGTCAATATGGTCATGCGATAGGACACACGTCTGAATAGGATTGCTATAAACGTAATGAGATTCCATATAACATGACGTAACTCGCAAATGTTCTATACATCCAGACTAAAGGGTGAATTGATAGGAATGTATCGTCGATATATTTAGTTCACTACTAAACGTGAAGACAAAACTGGAAATCGACCGAAGGCCTTACATTTGAAAACGCAATAAGCAATGCTCGAATTGGGATTTGGGGCTAGGAGTCAATCACAGTGTATTATTAAAATTGATGGAATAAAGTGATTTATTGTATGGTTATATAGTACCGTGTATCCATGTATGTAGTATATAGCGAATAACGCAAAATAGAGTTTCTGAACGTCCTATTATTGTATATAATGGTAAATATGAATTGACTATCTGAGTAGCATAATGCCGCAACCTGTTAGTGTATAATTTCGATTTGCAAAGCGAAAATTGGCGCAATTCTGATGCCCTGGAGATTGGCTAATATTCGGTGGATTGTTAATTTAAAATGAGGGAAGCTCTTATGAAAAAATATCCATATGCTCGGTGATTAACTGTCGGAAATATGAATCATATGAAGCTGCGATCATGCATGAGATCATGCGATCATTTGTATGACACTGTCGTCATAGGCTATAGTGTGCACTGTGCATCGTGACAACAGATATGCGGGCGGAAAATGCACATGCTCCTATATCCTTGGCCTTGCATTTCTACGAGTCACGTTGCATCGTGCATCAGCCCCCCTTCATCAACAAAGAAAACCAAAATGGCTGAAGAAGCTAATTCAAACTTGCTGCTAGTGGAGACTGAAGAGCAAACGATGGTACCGGTACGTGATGAGAAATCAAACAATGCCCAGGCGGGCACAAGC
Organism: Botryllus schlosseri; assembly: GCF_051294905.1. Taxonomy (NCBI): domain Eukaryota; kingdom Metazoa; phylum Chordata; class Ascidiacea; order Stolidobranchia; family Styelidae; genus Botryllus; species Botryllus schlosseri. The sequence goes on along the minus strand of NC_137245.1, from coordinate 14,625,640 downwards.
AGTGGTTCCATTGGCCTCGAACAAATCCAAAGAATGTCGAACACTGACAAACAAAGAGAAAACAAAAAGTCAAAGTCAGCTGTGTCGACTATTCACAAATCAAAGTTACTGAGGTCACATTCTATGACTCTAAGGAGCCTGCCGACCAAAGGTAGGCCGTCCTTGTCATCGAGCCACTGCTCAAACAAGCCAAAAACCCTACCGGTATTTGCCAAATCACTGAAATCACGATCGTCTGTCTCGAGCACTGCAACAGGATCAAGCTATATGAGTAACTCTCAAATACTCAGTTTACAACACTCGAGGGATGTTCACCGCGACAAAAAGGCTGAAATGGACAAAAAACACGTCCAGCATCGCTTTCAACAAGAAAATGACGCCTTCGAAGATCAGATAAGATCTGAAGAGGAACAGATTCACCAGGAATTACGACGTCAAGAAGAAGAAAAAAGGCGTCAAGAAGAAGAAATGAGACGCCAAGAAGAGGAAGACAAGAGGCGTCAAGAAGAAGAAATGAGACGTCAAGAAGAGGAAGAGAAGAGGTGTCAAGAAGAGGAAAAGAGGCGTCAAGAAGAAGAAAAGAGGCGTCAAGAAGAAGAAAAGAGGTATCAAATGGAGTTACGACAAAAACTCGAAATGCATAAGAAGAAAGCTCTCGAAGGCAGAAGGTCTTTGAATCTAAGATTGAGGAATAACCTTCAAGAAATTGACGATAGAACTGAGCGAGAAAAGCTGCAATCAGAAGCTCAATTCGAGGAAATTATGATTGAACGGGGACTATATAACGGCTCTAAAAGCACCCAAATTCTGCATCAACCAACATCAAGCTCGAACTCCGTCACAGTATCCGAGAACGCCAACGTTCCACCGGCACCAGTGGTGAAACCAGAACCGCAGCAACTTCGAGAACCGTCGGTGACTCCAAATCTCTCAGAAACAGGTACGTCGGCTATTTTCTCACCCCTTGGAAGTTCATATTGTTCCTCACCAATTCGCAGTGTGGGTGCTATGAATGCCAATAGTGTGAGTGCAAACAACGTCAGCAGTACGAGTATAAGTAGTCCTAACACTGTGTTATCTGGCACCAACATCTATGCCAACCTCCTAATTTGATCTCGTCAAATAATCCCATTATGTCAAATCTAACAAATATGGTTGCTACCACTTCTCCATTCATTACCTTGAATCACAAACCAATTTTAGATTTGAGAAGCCCATCTGGCCCAGAAGTAGTGCCTAGTTCTATTTTGGCTGCCACAAAAAATGACTTATGTTCGTCTCCCAATGCTGTGCATTCTATAGCCCCGCCAGTAATTCAACCAAGCCTTTTGCCACCTTTAGAACCCCCAATCTTTTCTGGTAATCCAAGTGACTTCAATAGTTTCATGGACATTTTTGAAATAACAATTGGAAACAAAACTATAAATCAGAAACAAAAACTGGTGTACTTGATGCGTTACACCAAGGGACCAGCAAATACTCTCGTCAAGAGCTGCTTACACCTTGAGGCAAACGACTGCTACCGAGAAGCACTGAACCTGCTACAAGAGATGTATGGCCGAAAGTTCAGAATCGGACCTTCTTGTTTAAACTTAATATCCTCTGGTCCTCAAGTAAAGTTGCATGATCAAGATGGCTTGGCGATTCTTTCCGCCGATCTTATATCCTGTGTAAATACTCTCAAAGGTATAAACTACCACTCTGTCTCACTGGAGACAATTGATAAAATCGCACTCAGAATGCCCTCACAATGGAGGTCAGGCTGGCTTAGCGTCGTGGACCATATCCTCCATGAACTGCAGTGCGACGTGAAAGTGAGTGACCTATCTGCTTACGTGCGTAAAAAGGTACGTGAAGCGTCAAACGTTCCTTCCCAAGAACAAAGTACAAAGAATAATCCAGTGGTTGTAAGGCAAACAAAATCAAACTTTGCAACTTCTGTTTGTGCCGGTAATAAAGGCACCAAGGATGACTGTGGGTCATCGTGCATAAAATGTAAGAAAAAACACTTTCTCAATCAGTGTCAGCAGTTCCGTGATATGGACGTTACTGGCAGAAGAGATTTCGTGAAAAAGAATAAGCTATGCTTCTCATGCTTGCAATCCGGACACTGGTCCGACAACTGTACTAGAGAAAAGCCATGCAAGTATCAACATTGTAATGGAAAACATACTACACTCCTGCATGTGAATCCAGTGTCCACAAACGATGAGAACAAACCCGTCGTCCAAAATTCTGCGGCTTCAACTGTCGCCCAAGATAACGCTCCAAAGGCTCAAGGACCTGTGAAATTCAATGCATTCGCCAAATTACCTGAAGAAAATGTGTTACTCAACGTGGCACCTGTCCGCGTCAGAATTCGAGGAACAAACTGCTATATTGCTACACACGCTTTCTTTGACAACGGAAGTCATCTTTCCTTTATTAGTGAAAATCTTGCAAATGAACTTTGCCTCCAAGGCGGTCAAACAGAATTTGATCTTCGCACCCTGGCAGGATTATCCGGTTACAAAGGTAGCATATTCGATAATCTTGAGTTATCCGACTTCTATGGCACAGAATATGCTCCGCTCGCACCATTAGTATCAACTGACAGTATTGGTGTCGAGGACGTTGACATTCCAAGACAAGAAGACGTCAACCAATTTCCGGAATTCCAAGACGTGTGTATTCCAAAACTAGCATCCGAAGTTGGATTATTAATTGGAAAAGAAAACAGATGGTTTCACAAGCCCTTGGAGGTAATTCATGGTCCAAATGACTATTATGCAACAAGAACGTTTGCAGGCTGGATGATAAACTGCCCGGCCAAAGTGGCAGACGAAACAAAAAAGGTATTTTTCTCAAAGCCTGCAACGAATTCGCCCAAATCCCTATATCAGCTGTGTCGTGATTTTGTGGACTCGACAACGAATGAAAAACAAGAACTGTCACAAAATGATAAACTGTTTCTTGAATCTGCAGAAAAATCAATGGAACTGTATAATGACATTTCACTTAATGATGGTCTGTTACAGGGGCCAGATTTGACAAAGGACCTGGTTGAAGTCTCATCCAGTGTCCACAAACATATCGTCTCCATCCAAGAAGATGTTCGAGCTGTGATTCACCAAGCGAAGGCTTGTAAAGATAACCAGGATCTGTTTCGCCTCCTATTGAAGAAAGATTTCCCTTACTCTGAAGTGAACTCAAACTCTACGGTCAACAGTGACAAATACTTTCAAAAAGAAACAACATTCCCAATCAGTCTCTCCCTTCTATGGACGATCTGTATAACTGCAATGTGGTATCTTGCAAATTTCTGCAACGCCTTCAAGACATTCGTTTTCAACCAAATCAAAGTTGGGTCCAACCTGTATCGATGGTGGAATGTACCGTCCAAGTTGAATCCCTGCAGACATCGCCTTGAGAGGCCTTTCTGCTGATACACTTTTAAATTTGTCTTTTTGTCAAACAATGCACAGTTGCTCCTAGACCAGCCACTGTGGACTAAACTTTCAAAGTACACCTGTTGTATTTCTTAGCTTGCCCTCTTGCATAAGAGAGAAAAACTTTTGTTTTGATTTCATCAAATAATTACCATTTCGTTTGGTTGCACCTGCTGACTGCGTGAGTGTGTATGTGTGGAAATCTCTAAATTCGGAACAAATTTTGAATTTCCAAGGGGCCAGGATGTAGCCGCCGTACGGCCCTAAGGTGTCGCTGTGGCTCCTTTACACTCCCGCCGAACAAGGAAATGGACTCAGTGTCATTGTTACCTCACAGCGGTAACTAGGTCTGACGTATCGTGGTGCAATTCACTGTTTAGTGCACGTGCGTTAGTGGTAGGATCGTTTTAGCATAAGTTCAGTTAATAGAATAGGAATAGTTAGGTTTATTGCATTGCTAGAATAGGGCTAGTTAGGTTAATTCATTCATTGTCTCACTGTTTTGATATCTTTTGTTACAGCCAAAGTAAATCTATAAATAAAATAAAATAAAAAACCCGGAAGACACATTGTCAAGCAAGATGCTTTGTATTTGATTAGCTTAGTACGTACTTGCCAATGCTTATTGTATTTCATTTTTAATAGAAAACACGCACCAACAAAGCGAGTCTTTTTCTCTGTGCCGAAAGGGAATATAAGCAGCCAGATATTTCAATCCACCCTGTGGCGCGATCTGCGGGTTGCGGCTACAAAGCATTCAGTTTTTATTATGAACACATCGACGATAGCTCACGAATAGCTGATAGAGAACCAGCGAATTCACGTCTACATACTATCTGATAGAGAACCAACAAATTCACGTCAAGATACTAGTTGATAGAGAATAATAGATGCATGTTTATGTAGAGGTATTTACAACAGACCAGCATGCTGTAAAAGCGTGCATGCAACTATGTGCATTGTGCAGTGACAACAGAACAGATGCCTTTTGATTATACTAAAGGTTTTCCCAATTGCATTACAGACTACATCGCAGTTACAGCATTGGAGAAATAATTGAACAATGGGGCTGTTCAAAAACATTTTTTCAAATTTTCCTGCTACTTCTTAAAATTGCTAGACTGCCTAAAAAAATCAAATTTGGCTCAATTCCAACCAGTAGAAAGCAATGCTATGAAAGAAAATTTTAGACTAATTACAAATAGAGATTTTCGAATTTTGCCGGCTATCTCATGATATTGTTACATTGTGTAAAAATATGATTCATAGCAAATTCGACTCAATTCAAACTAAAAAAGTGTGTTTATTAGAGTAGAAGGTTTTGGATATGAAAAAATAGTCGGCTTACTACTAGGTAATTATATTATATGAAAGAACTTCTCACTAAAATACTCCATTTATTTTCAAATCCAAAATATTCTCCTCTCACATCATTGATTCCACTTTTTTCAAATTAAGCCAGATTCAGTGTTCCTTTTATGCAACATAACAATTTTATCATGTAACCACCCAATAAAATAAAAAAGAAGTTATTTTAGAACAGGCATATTGTACAAACATCACACGACATTAGCCATTCATTATTACTCACGTGCACAATGCACATATCTAACAAAACGTCAAATGGACAAGGGGCATTGTGTGTTTTCACAGACAGCAGATCAAATCAATGAGTTACACCTCAAAAATACTAATGTGGAAAGGAGATCCTAATATATGTTAAAGCGGCATGGCCGTAGAATGAATCCACATCTACTGAATACACGTTTCACTAGTGCATTAGATGCAGGAATCGAGAAGCATTTTGGAACCACACTGAAGAGCATTGAATACTCATTCTTTCAAGTCGCCCAAAATGCAAAGAATCATCGCCTTCAAATCTACACATGAGCTTATCAGTCTCTTCACCATCTGAGTCAATTCATTGGCTCTAATTGAACTTTGATTCAATAGTTTGCTTGCATAATTGAAAAGTCTTGAGTACTTTAATTGCGGAGGATCTATTACCTCTTCATCACTGGACGATTTTGTACAATGCATTGCTACTATGTATCATTTTCTGTTGTTTTTACGGCGGCATATCTGATATCAGACAAGTGCAACGAAAGCAGTGGTGACAAATAGCGATGTCGGCAGAATTCGTCGGATGCGTTGATCTTGCCATTATGATTCGCAAATTTCTTCATCTTCAAGTCATATAAAATAAGCCGAGTCAATGACTTGGGTCGAGTCATGCGTAATGACTCGAGTACAAGTCGAGTCAATCCAAATATTGACTCGAGTCGAGTCGAGTCATTTTCCCATTTCAAGAAAATGACTCGAGTCAAGTCGAGTCATAAAAAAATCGTGACTCGAGTCTGACTCGAGTCGAGTCATGACTCGAGTCATTACAACCCTGCCTAAAACACAATGAAGATAAAAATCACATCGCTCAATGTCAATGGACTCCTGAAGAAATGGAATACCATAACAAAATTAATCCGCAAACGGAATAGTGATATTTACTGCTTTCAAGAGATACACAGAATAAATAAAAACATAATAGTGCAATGGTGTCAAGTAAATAACTATATTATGTTTGAAAACTCCATAGACTTCACAGAAAGTTGGATAGATCTAGATTCTAGAAGGTAAAAAGAGGAACTATTACCAAGGAACCTTGATAATAGTAAAATCAGAGATAAACGATAAATATAATGTAAAAGAAGACACCATTGAAAAACATAGAGCTCAGAGATTAATATTGGAGGGAGCAGACACGAGCCTGGAAATCTGGAACGTGTATGCTCCACCCAGTATATCGAAGATCCAAACTGACTTCTATAAAAACCTAACACGAAGATTACATGATGCAGGGCCAAATACGGTGGTATGTGGAGACTTCAATATAATCATAAACAAGTTGGATGCGAAGAATAATTTAAATTACAAAAACAGTCGTGCAGCAGATATATGGAAAAACTACGTGACAAGATATAAATACCAAGACGTATTTCGCTGGAGAAACCCTCACAAGAGAATATATACGAAAATCACTGCAAAACAGGAACGCCGGATAGACAACTTTTTCGCCTCAAACACAGTTGCAAAAAACATCACCACTTGTAATTACCTGTTGAACCCTGTTTCAGATCATGTGTACATGATGGAAGTCATAATAAAAGACCATTCCGAATGTAAGTGGAGTAAAAGTATATGGAAATGCAATATATCACACTTACAGAATGGGACATTGAGCGATAACATATCAATGACAATAGAGAATATGATACAAAACAAGAATAATTACTCCCACATCTCAAATTGGTGGGATAACTTGAAAATAAAAATGAGAAAAACATTACAAGATTACGAAAGAGAACAAAGCAAAGAAGAGAAATGTGCAGAAGAAAAGTTACTAAAAGAATTAGAAGAATCGAATAACAATCACGACTATCTCACGAAGATAAAATTAGAAAACGAGCTGAAATCGAATGAAAAGGAAGAAATTAAACTTCCTGTCGAAAGCAGCAAATATATATGACGGTGAAAGAGATGAAAAACCGACGAAATATTTTTTCGACAAACTGAAACAAAGAAAGTCGGCTCAACAAATAAACAGCGTATTAAATGAGAATGGAAAAACGACAAAGGAAGTCGAACAAGTGAAGGAAACCATTGAGAAATTCTATCAAAATCTCTGGGATCCTAAGGAGAAGATAAGTGAAAAACAACAGGTTGTCTATTTGCAAGAAATAGAGAATATCGAAATAGACCAAGAAGAGCAAGATCTACTAAACATGCCAATAACACAGGAAGAAATAAAACTCACATTGCACCAGATCAACAGTGACAAAACTCCGGGAAGTGATGGTCTGCCCAAAGCTTTCTATGTTACTTACTGGGAGCAATTAAAACAAAGCATGGAAGAACTATATAATAACGCTTTGTTTTTGGGTGATATTTGTAACTCGTGGCATAGGGGCATCGTAAAATTGATTTATAAGAAAGGTAATGCACAAGATCTAAAAAATTGGAGGCCAATAACACTTTTAAATCTAGACTATAAGATACTTACAGCAATAATTTCAAAGAGACTAAAATTGATAACGGGGAAATTGATTATAAATACACAAAAATGTGGAATAAATAACAGGCAAATATCAGATGCCCTTCGAAATATTAAGGCGGCACTAGACTACGCATACTACAAGAAAACGGATCTAATAGTAGTATCATTTGATAAAGATGAGGCATTCGATAGGGTGCATCATGGCTATCTCTTCAAAATTTTAGAATCCTACGGCATACCAGTGACCATAAGAAGATTAATAGAAAATCTGTATGGAAACTCTTATAGTCAGGTCCAGATGAATGTCACCTTAACTAGGAATATACAGATAACTAGGGGGCTCCGACAATGACGACATAATATTGAACACCCAGAGATTGAGCGGGAAATAGCGCAAGAGATTTAGTGATTCGTTATCAAGAACCTATCGCGAAATCGAAGAAACATTCACGCGAAGTAAAATCTGCTCGAATATCAATATCCTGAATCCAATCGAGCTATAGACTCAAGCCTTAAAACCTAACCCAAACGGAAATGGATCGATGGTGCTAAATTCAGCGCGCTCTTTGACAAACACGTCAGTATTAGTCGTCTATTTATGTCTGCCTAACACCGAAGGATAAGAACAATTAATTTTGCGTATATGATCAGGGGTGGCCAACCTGCGGCCGTAGAACGAAAATCGTGCGGTCGTATACACATAATGACATTAGCGTGTCATGCGGCTGTCAACGTGCAATTTTCTTCGCGTTTCCGCGATTCAGGTTAACTTGATTTCCGTTATAATATAGTAGTGTACTTGTAATCTGATTCCGACCCTATACAAATGCGCCCAGTGACGTTCGGCAAGGTCTATGGTTGGTGAGGCACTGACTCCTTCCGAGTTAGATTTATAGATATATGTACCCACAATGGTAGTTCATTGAGTTGGTGACTTGTTTCTTATCCCATTAGCACTCTTCTAACAAAGGCTACGTATAGAGCTACTATATATTTCCACAATTGAAGGTATAGGTATGGATCGAAATACATAGCTGCTTCATCAGTAAGTGAAGGAATTTGCTCTGCACTGAACTTCATGTTGGCCGACGCAACTATACACGATGCAACAACGTCGGCTTGCGAGGTCGATAGCACATTGTATACCACTGCTCTGCGATTGTCGGATTATCGGCTAAAAGTGAGTGAGACAACTTCATCTGTGCCTCACCTCACCTGGTCAATGTTTCTCTGCGCTGTCATTGTACGTAACAAAGCCGAATTTCCCATTCATTAGCGCTTTTGAGGGGTTCTCGTGACGAAGGGGTACCTATACCACTACGCTATCTCGCAACAACAAGTATGGCCTACACGTCGATGATTATTAACAGAGTTTTTTCCGGATCCGATCAAGGTCCTTTGAAGAATCATGCCTAGGGATCGAAAAGGAGTTGGATCAGAGAAATGAAAAATACGATCGGAGTCGGACCGGCCCGCACTAATATGCATGCTATAGGGCAGGGATGTCAAACTTGATTGGGTTGCGGGCCAGATTCAAACCTTTTGATCTCTCCCGGGGAAAACCGGTTAAAAATACAAGAATGTTGCATACAAATGCATGGGGGTCGCGTAGCGCAGTTGGTTAAGCACCAGCGTCACAACCAGGACCTACCTGCCGCACCCCAAACCCCCGCTTGGGGGATGGAGAACTCGAAAGGGACCCTAAAATATTTCGTGAATTAAGAGAAATTATATGGTACTTGTGAAATAAGTACCCGGAGGTCTAGTCGGCAATAGTTGTTGCACCATAAAATGGGTGTGTGGTAGGATAGTAAGTGTTGTGCATGTACATTGAAATGAGGGTGAAAAAATCATTAGGTCTGGTAAGGAACAAGTGAAAAAAATAACCCTGTCATAGGAATAACACGGGATTAAAATAGGAGAGAGTCAGTACACATGAAATGCCAAGAAAAAGGGGGGTTTGATCCGCTAAAGACGATGGGGAGTTGATCAACGCCACATGTCGTATTATTTACTTGCGCAGATACGCGGAAAAGAACATACAATGTGTTGAGTTTGGTCGAATCGGGTGCATTGCTAAACACACGGGATTGTGTGATATTTCTGAGAAATCACGGGTTGTTGGTGCAAAGGATGAAATGCAAGCGATGTAAAAAAATAATGAAAGAGGAAATTACGTCGACAGGCGATGATGGATTTAGGTGGCGATGCAACCCCTGTGACACTACGGTGACTATACGGAAACACTCGATATTCGCGGGAAGTAAGATAGAACTTCCCAAATTGTTGATTTTATTCTACTTTTGGGCCCATGACGCATTGCAAACCCAAATCGCGCATGAAGCTGAGATTAGCCAGCGTTCAACGGTTACCTGGTGCGGCAAATTGCGAAAGCTGTGTACGGCCGAATTTCACAGGAACAAGCGACGTTTGGGAAAGGAAGGCGGTTGCGTGATTATTGATGAAACGCACTTAGCCAAGCGCCGGGCTGCCTCTGGTAAAGGACCAGCTGTTAAAGCCATTTGGGGGTTTGGAGGAATAGACAAAGCCACCGGAGAAATGTTCATTGAAATAACTTCTGACAGAACTGCTGAAGTATTTCGAAAACTCATAGTAGAAAATGTGACAGAGGGGTCCACAATTCTAACCGATGCCTATCCTTCCTACAAGGGCATAGAGAGCTGGGGGAAGGGTTATATACACGGTGTAGTGGACCACTCCCGTTGGTTTAAGGACCCTCGGACAGCTTTTTGTACTAATGAAATCGAGGGGGCCTGGGGCCAGCTTAAATATCATTTACATAGATCTCGTGGTCTAGCACGTCATCTTTTGGCCGATTACGTAGGGGAGTTTTTGTGGAAACGTCAACATCAAAAGACTGACCGATTCTTGGCACTCCTGCGCACCATACACAATGATCCACGGTATAATTTTGACAAATTTGATGGGTCTCCTGTATTACCACATTTGTAAACCCCGTTATAAGGTTCCAGGACGGAAATGACGACATTTGTTGTTTTGTGTTTTTACAGACGGTAGTCTAAGTCTAGTGCGCGATTATATTTAGTTTATGACGTGGCGAGAACCACCACTGTCTGTACCATGGACATCCTTCCTTATTCTCTGTCTATCCTTGTTGGTATCATTTGTACGTCTGATTTGGTGCTGCATACGGCGGCGAAAGGTATGCACGGACTTGCAGATCCTGTAACAAGTAGGGCACGGGCTTTCACTCAGGGGACACTAGGGGAACTACGGGGACCCCTGCCTGAAGGTTGGATCACTTTAAATGATACACAATGGGAGGACTATCATTTGATGAGCATCTTCAATAAAACGGCGGAACGACACGTATATAGACGGCCTGAGTTATTTTACAGTAAGTCATTTGGTTACGTAGTGGCTGAGCGCTTTTCATTACAACAAATGGCGTTTCCACATGGAAGATATTGGACAAGTGTACAAGAATTTGAACGCACCTGTCTCTGTCAACGGCGCCTGGGCCAGATCACGCCCAATATTTCCTATGATGTTCTTAAACAAACAAACATGTTCATACGTCCAATAGGGTATTATAGGATTCGCTGGTTCTGGAATGGGGACTATTACTGGTATCATGACCTTGGCAGGAATTACTCCATGTTTGCTCTTACCAAATTTAAATTGATTATGATACGACTATTCGAAAGTTATTCAGCTGTTGAAGCCTCATGTCTTCAAGAGCCAATGAGAGACGGGGACAAAGAAAAATTAAGTGAATTAAATAAGTATAATGCCAGTAGCAATAGTTTTACACAATGCTGGCATCTAGTAGATAAAGATTATGCCTCCCATAGTGTTTTTTGGCAACAATACCACTCTTGGAGGGTAAAGGGGGTCAGAAAAGGAATCTGTACAAGGTGTAATTTTAGAGGAGTGATTTCTGCTCTGGAACCAAATAAGGCAGATATAATCATCCAAGAAATAGTAATGACTACAATAAGTACATGGCCGTATATGCGCAATAAGTTCATTCCATGCCGGGCCCAGGGGGGATGGATTAATCAGTACTGGTTTGAGCACTTCTGGCCTGCTGGTGGGGTAATAGCCCATTCGTGCAATTTCTGGCCTGAAATGAATACCACTATATGGGGTGATCTACCAATGACAAATTTCCCTCCTAGAGTAAAATGGATACAACCGTCTTTTCCAAATTTGGATCACAGTGTGTATGCTAATCGCGGCAATCAGGGCATGAGGTGGAATAACCTTTTTGATGGTGTGCCGACTAGGTTTAAGGCATCTATATCAACATGGATACCTTTTCCCAGGCCCATGTGGAAACACTTCCCCTCTCTTACTGCATCAGACGAAGCATGTAAAAATAGAATATCACATAACCAGGATTTGTGTCGTGACCCGGTGGGTGGACCCATTTTAAAGGCAGCCTTTTGGGACCATGTTCATTTTGATCCGGAGCTAAACCGACCACGCTTTCCAGGAGGCCCCATAGAAATTAAGGGAGAGATAGTATCGCGTGATAGTACCAAACGGGGTACGCGTAGAAGACGAAAAAGGTTTCTGTCTGGATTAATATGTCTTGTATTCGCCGTGATATCCACAATCGCCGTCGTTGCGACAGTTTCCTCCCAGTTACATGAAGAGACGGTGAACCTTAGCCAGCAGATCAATAATAGAATGATACAGGCCACACAGAGGTCCACTGCACTAGGGAGAAAGATTAACGAGCTCTCGCTACTTCAAATAGCACAACAACAGAAACTGGATCAAACGATCGCTGCCATGGAAGTAAGGACATCACTGACAGATAAACGACTTGTACTAATGGAAAAGTACATAGAAAGAAATCGACAAATGATAATACGACAAGCAACAGCTTCTTTGACCTCTTTTCAAAACTATAAGGAAATGAGTGATGCCGAATTAGCCATCGACCGATTGGTTTTGGACGAACTGGCTAATCTGACTGGAAAGTTAATATTTGACTCCAGCAAGGTATATCTCACGAAAATCCGGCAAGGAACGTTACGGATAAAAGAGCATGCTCAGCAATTAACAGCCTATAGAGACGCTTACATCAATGAGACGAATGACATCGGAGTGGAACTACGTGCTAATCGTATCAATATAGATCAAACCCAACAGAATGTGGATTTGGGTTTGCAAGTCTGGAGAGAAGATCTGAACAAGAGTGTGTACATGAACATTTCTGATTGGCGATATGAGAATATTACAGTGAAGCCTTTCGAATTTGTGGGAGGAGAAAAATTTATGGAAAACTTGGGCCAAACGATAGAAGACATGACACACGGTGCCGAAAGCTTGATAAAATCAGTAGGAGAGAGTACAGGAAATCTACTACAAGAAGGACTAGGTGCGGTCGGAGGAATATTCAGTAAGGGAGTGAACGGAATTTTTTCTGGCTTGGGGACTGTTCTGATTCCAGTAATTTTGATATTGGGGGCCGGGATCATCTTGTTTTGTTTATGTCGTTATAGCAGTCTTTGCTGTCCTAAGTTAAAACCTAAGGTACAACGGCGGAACACGAATACTCAGTTGACAATGTATATATCATCGGTATCGACCCCCGTTAAAACAGCCAAATCGACAAGAATGTAGTGCCCGTATATTTACTTTTCTTAATTTAATTTTTCATAAGTCCACAGATATACTAACTAATTTATAATAATATGAATAGTTACCTTAAATTATGGATTGTGCTGGCAGTAGCCTTAACACTACACCGAGGATATCTGCGAATTCATGGCCAATTATTGCCCCTATCTGCTATGAGTGTGAGGTTAACATTTAATCTTACAGGATGGACAACGTTCCGGAATCAAAGTCTTAGATACATCCGCCTTAATCGACTATTCAAATTAAACGAGAGTTGGCCAATAGGTGAAACGAAAAATAATTTTTCAATATACGAAGAGACGCCCAAATTTGGTCCAACACGAGCTAGCCAAGATCAATTGTATAAGTTATTTGCACCCTCGGGGTCTGACAAGAGGTATTGGAATAATGTTAGGCAGTACGAGAGAGAATGCGGGTGCAATCGGAAACTATCAAGAATATCTCCCGATATTACGTTGGCAGCCTTGACTAGAACCACAACATATCGTCGAAAGAATAACTTTGGTTTAATACATACATGGAAGTATGTGGTTGGAAGGGAAGCACGCGGCACTATGGCTGTGCCTAGGGCGATTCTTCGGATGATCTCTCCTAATGCTACTCCACAAGTTACTCTACACCAGCTGTTGACGGTGTACAAGTTATCAGTGATGAATATCTTGGCGCAATATGCAACAGTGACAGCAAGGTGCCAGCAGCATTCAGAGGATATCATGGGATGGAGAGTCAATAAAGCCGAATTTAACGTATGTGTGCAAGGAGAAGCTAATCAGATACAATGCCTAGGATGCTCATTTTTCACAGATGATCTGGCAGTAAATATACTGTCCAGAGACTTTGTGATCATGGAAATAGATAATAGCATCGGAAGATCAGGGATGGGAACGCAAGAAGCTTACTCCTACAGTCAATGGCCAGCAGGAGTCAAATTACCCGAATTACATCACGACATCGTGTGGTTGAAGGCTCGAAATGAGACGGGCCCCAGGGAGAGACCAGCGAACTTTGATGGTCATACTTGGTTTAGATTGAGGATTTACGCCCTTCGCGAACATCTAAATAATGATACTCAACGGATAATGGGGAAGAGAAATTTTCCGACTATATTGCAAGGCAGCATAGAATGTGAACGCAAAAAAAATAAGAAGGTTTGTCGTAATTCAATTGGAAGTTTAAAAACGGCGTTGGCCTTTAAGGAAGTGTTATATGATCCATATACAAATCAACCCGTGTATGCAGATCATGGCAACGGTCGTTTACAAATTGCATCTCCAAGACCTGCAGGTCAGGAATCTCCACTCAAAGCATGGCCTAAGAGTCTACCCGATTGTAAACAACCCGGTAGATTAGGCGACTTTATCCTGACTGCATCATTTAAAAGCAATGGGCAAAATACAAGGAATATGGACTATTATCTAGCTCGCCTAGGAATGTATTACGTAGAAGTAATGAAACGGCGTTTACGCCAGTTGTCCCTGCCCATATATAAAATGCGAAGAAAACTGGGGAGATTGGACAGGTCCATAACTGGTAAAGAGATGGAGTCTCTAAGTCAGGCGCTACGGTCAGCCTTGACACCTCAGAAACTTAGTAAGATAAATGAAGAGTTACTGAGCTATATGTCAACACGCAAACTCATAGAGGTGCAGTTTCATGATATCCGGATATTTCGACCTAGTGTGGCCTACACAGCCACAATATGTGCTGGAATATTGGTGCATACGCCTTATGCCTATAAGGACAATAACAAAATCAGAACTAACTCTGAAATGCCACGAAGTAACGCGGATTCAATAACGACGAAGGTTGTAAGTTATGAAGGAACCACTCGAAAAGTACCTCCTAGCTCCGAAATGCCACGAAGTAACGCGGACCCAATAACGACAAGGACTGTAAGTTACGAAGGAATCACTCGAGGAGTGCCTCCTAGTAGCGAGACTGGTATAAGGGATGATATCACTTCTGTTGTAGCGACTCCAGGACCCACTGTGACCCGGAAAAAAACCATAACAATTACTGAGGAAAATGTAAGAATGACGAATCAATACAATACTAACCACTATAACTACGATTATATAGAAGGTTATGACGAAGGATTTAGCTATGCCAGTTATGACGATAATACTAGCTTTCAAGACTCTGGAAATTACTACTACGATTACTATGACAAAGACGGAGAATATGATGTTTTGTTAAAACGTAGGCCCATACCAGTAGCTCACACTACAGATTCCCCAAATATTATTGAAACTACAATGGCGTTACCAATGATTGAAACTCCAACATCAACTAAAAATACTCAATATACGGTTGAGTTAACAATGGATACAACAATTTCCACGCCAAGAACGTCTACACTTACGACAGATAGTATTATGACCACATTATCCACTGCTGCAATCACACCATATACTGGAGGGTTGACATCGGCCATTGTAATTTCCGGAACGACTTCATCGACACCGCTCCCAGCCATATTGACTACTGTGAATTCCCCACGCAAAGATAACACCGGCCCAAGACCAACTACATCTCTTACTACGTTCTTAACTACAGTGAAAGCTGCTAGTGATCAAGAAAGACGCAGAACGAGTCCCGCTAATATTTTCACAACTGTGGAACCATCTATAGCTATATCAACAGAGATGGACACTCAGAAAAGCATTGGTATTGCTACAACAGGAGTCACCTTTTCTGAAAGTGGGTTAACAACGCGTGTACCAATGGAGAGAGGAGTAATCGCGAAGCATACCATGACCTATCAAATACCCACAAAAAATGATGAAATGTTAGGCTCCTTATCCGTGCCAATTAGAAAAACACCCCAGGTTACGCAGATACCTGAGTCTTATATTCAATTACGTCATCACACAAATCAACTCATGGACACAACATCGCCAAGAGCGCATTTCAATGTGCTGTTTGATACAATCCAAGTAGCAACGACAGTCGAAACGCACCAATATTTCGCCACCAGCAAGTCCCGCTCTAATACAGAACCAGATAATTTAAACAATGAGCAAGACTTACAGGTAAGAATTAAATCAACATCAATGCTTTCATCAGGGGACTATCAGAGCAAACCCACATCAGTAAGTAACAATGATGTGATCAGAAGTTGGAAGGGTACTTCCAATAGTGCACTTTCTTCAATTACACCCTCTATCGAAGAAGAAGGAAAAGATACACTCAGTATACCGCATACCTTATCCACGACCAAATATGACAGACTGGACCAAATTACGTTTGACTTCTATGGACGACTGCACAAACTACAAGAAATGGAACAAAATTATGCAGCAGGTAAAATTATTGTTGATATTAACAATAGAAAGGATTTAGAAGAATCACTTAACAATAATGCATTGATTTTTGCGGTTAGCGTAACAGTAATGGTAGGATGTATGTATTTATGTTATGCGAAATGCAGGAGGGTCGCGGCAAAAACTTATCTTAGGGATGTTATTCGGCGGAATAATCGAAAGACGTATATTACAGCAGTAACATTGCACGAAAAACTGAGATAGGTATTGTGGAATAATCACTGAAATTTTGTAAAGATATAAGTGAGTGTTGTTGTGTGGTGTGTTCGGTCCATTTGCGCGGTTTAGAGAGTAGTAGGTATGATCGCTCGTGACGGGCTATTGGTTCTTATGGGCGGGGTGGCGAGCGGCTGGAAAACCGGGGGTGGCGAGCGGCTCTTATTTCTTATGGCGGGGGTGGCGAGCGGCTATTGCGTCTTATGGCGGGGGTGGCGAGCGGCTCTTATTTCTTATGGCAGGGGTCGCAAGCGGCTGGGAAATCCGGGGTGGCAAGCGGCTCTTTTGTCTTATGGCGGGGGTGGCGAGCGGCTATTGCGTCTTATGGGTGCGGTCGCATGATAACGCGAAACTCGTGGTGGCATGCTAACCTTTTTGACCCCCCCCTCTCGGTCGCATGATAGCATTACAGAGATAGGGATCGGTCGCATGCTAACGTATTCGGGTATAGGCTGCGGCGACATGCTAACGTGAAAACTCGTGGTGGCATGCTAATGTTTTTTGGTATACGTGCGGCGACATGCTAACGACGATAAATGTGTCTGTCATGTATTCTTACGAGATCTCTGGTGACCTGCCGTTGTGTCTTATGGCGGGGGTGGCGAGCGGCTATTGATGCTAACACGAAACCCGGGGTGGCGAGCGACGCTTATGGTGGCATGCGGCTATTGCGTCTTATGGGTGCGGTCGTGAATCTTACTTTCAGGTATAGGCTGCGGGGGTGAATCGTATTGGAATACTCGTGTTGGTGAGTCGTATTTTCAGGTATAGGCTCCGGTTGCATGATAGCGTTACAGAGATAGGGATCGGTCGCATGCTAACGTTTTCGGATATGGACGGTGGCGGCAAGTCGTACTCTCGGGTATTTAGTTTGCCACAGAGCCGGCGTAGACGGTGATTCGAATATCAACAATAGTCGCGTTCACAAACTAACACTCCAAAAAGGTGTGAAATATTTGTAAAATCCTACGATCGCTAGCAAGATACCCCTTCCGGCATATCGATCTATCACTCAATACACAACCGAAGTTGAATTGTAATTAAATGCGTAAATTTATCACCTCGACATCGAAATTCGAAAACAACAACTTGATGCTTTATGTTCTCACTCTAATTTCATGATAAGTGTAATAAGTGCCGAATAACAGATACACCACCGGCGAGACTTGAATACCAACAAATTGTCACTTATTTCTATTCTAGCCGTAATCTTTTGTGAAGTTACCGCTTATTCAAAAAGGTGTGAAATATTTGCAAAACCCCGCGATCACTGACAAGATAATGTCTCGGACATAGTCATCTTTCACGACTTGGTGTCATAGTCATACCGATCGCTCACAAGGTAATATTTCCGCAATAAGTTTGTCACAGAGTCGTCGCACAATATCCGCGTTCACAAACTAACACTCCAAAAAGGTGTGAAATATTGGTAAAATCCCGCGATCGCTCACAAGATAATACCTAAGACATAACCATCGCTCGCGACTCGCTGTTACATACATGCCGATCGTTGACAATGTAATATTTTGGTAATTGGTTTGCCACAGAGCCGACGTAGACGGTGATTCGAATATCAACAATAGCCGCGTTCACAAACCAACACTTCAAAAACGTGTGAAATAGGTTACAAATCCCACGATCGCTCACAAGATAACACCAAAGACATTGCCATTTCTCGCGTCTTGTCATTACATACATCCCAATCGCTACAGTGTAATGTGTCGATGGTTGTTACTATCAAGTAATAAGTAATGAATAACAGTACCAGCGCAGACCGTGATTCGAAAACCAACAATTTGACACTTGCACGCGATCGCTATATGTTTTGACACTTCGGAACAGTCGTTGACTTTGTGTGATACAAATCATGAAAATATTCAATCAGTGTGTCAATTTGTCAACTTGAAATGAAACTTACTACACAGCTCAAGTTGATTCGTATCTGAATGTGTTAATTCGGTACAATTCTAATTATTTTGAGTAATCTTTTTAACGCGATCTTTTGATTCGACCGTAACCTGAATATTACTGACACCAACATTCAGCCGCATCGGATTATTCACACATTACGCGCCGTCGTTTTCACACCTATAGAATCAATACCAACTATAACTCTACAAGAATCACAAGTATGTGCATTATACAGTTATTATCTTTATCAACATGAATTTAAACTCTTAACAAAAACACGCAACTATAATCATTTGCCAACTCTAGCATTACCAAAAAATTCAGGTATTGTTGATTGAAAATCCTTGAACCCGTATTATTAAGAGTTTTATAGTACGACGTCGGAATCCCCTCGCGAGATGTACTAAAGGTAAATCCAGATAATCCAAAATGAAATATTTGGACTTTGACATAATCTGAATTGAAATAGATTGACAAACATGACTAACAACTTTCAACCCAGTCATATTTAGAGATTATACGCACATTGATTCGAAACAAGTAATGAAACATTACAACTCTATTCGCGACCTGTCTTTACGTTTGTCAAAGAGAGTTTCAGAAATATTATCACTATGACATCTCAACATTTTAACATCTTGCCATCAACAAAAGAGTAAAATACAAAAACCTTGTCAAGTCAATCCGTTTGTAACTCACCGAACCAAAGCAAAAAGTGTCCATACGAAAAGTAGACAAGACTACGCAAGTAATCACTACAACCCACAAACATATCAAGTTCGGTTTTAGGCATACACCACCAACTCGTCTTTTTTGTTCAACTGTAAAAGTCGTTACTATGCCGCAAGACAAAGAAATTACTATGCGGTATATTTTGTAAGACAAAAGTAATTACTTCTCGGTGTCGGTGACTTGAGGTTAACATAATATATTTGAGTATACGACATTTGAAAGTATGACCATCGTAGTTTCTTACAATCGAACGCAGGTGTTATATTCAAAGTTATCGTGATGTAAACATAAGGATTGACACATTGATTTGACATATGTTATAGTTGATCATGACTTGAATATTAAATTATTTGCGTTAATTAGACACGGCGTTGTGGTAAATGTTATGAAAGCAACAAACTTTTCAGTGCCATTGTTCTTAACATATTAAGTTGTAAAACTATACGTGTCTGAAATGTTCTTGATTGGAGAATTACACCACCTTGGTAACTCTGCGTATCGCGGATATCAGAAAATATTTCCAGTAACCAAGACTAAAGATGAAACGACAATATCGGTATTATTACATTCAACAATCAGTACAATTATTAAAATCTATCGTTTGCGATAAACAGCACTAAAGATGTAATAATTCCAGTATTCATACATTGAACATCCGATACAAAATGCTTTATTATCCCGATTCCCAACGGGTAATTGAAACGACTAAGTGTAGAATCAGTATATCACAATATCGTTACTATTGAATCCAACGATTTATTGTCGGAATTTGTGACAGAGAATTGAAACATATGCACTTTACAGAGTATGAAAATATCACTTTGAGTATCGAGTACCGTTCGAAGCTAGCGATCAATTCTTAATCATTTCAGTAACTCCCCATTGTGCGTGCTAAATGTAAAATATCGCGAGGTTATACACTCTAAGACTTTGATTATTGTAAAAGTAAATTGTGATATGTTTGTTAGATGCATCCAATTCAACTAGAAGTGTCTAGTACCCAACACTCGTAATATCAAAAAAGTACTTGCTACACTGTTATTTGCTAAACGTGTTTTGCATTGTTGTTCATTTCTAGTATTGATTGAAATCATTCTTGAACCCTCAGATAATAATTCCCGACATGAAACCAAGCCGCTAAAAGTCGTTACCATCACGAAGATACAATGTGTACGATGTTTGTCAAATGTGTCCTACCTGGCCAACAGAAAACAATTTTCACTAGCTTGGTAATGAAACCGAAGTCTCCATTCGATATTTTGTTTGTGTCAAATACTTTACAATGAACACATTTGCGTGGTTGAGCTTTACATAATCAAGCTGTTATTTGTAAATCAAGATTTCGGTAAACTTGTAAATGTATCGTTTAACTAACCGACATTTAGTGATTGGGGAACATACCAAACGATACACATCCATCTCCGAAATACTGCATTGATCTTAATTTCCATCATCGTGATAAGCGAAGTACATTTGTTTTGAATTCATAACAATAGGCTTTTCTATGACATGATAAATTATTGACAAGTTCTGCTTAGAAGATTGGTTGCATATCACGAAAAATAATATACCACACATATTATTACTGTTACTCCATTCATCGGTATTTTTTCCGTTGTCGATTTTCAAACGAGTAAAATTTATTACTTGAGTCGCTCTGCTTACTATATTTAAATGTAAACTCCCCCGTCTTTCAACAACAAACAATGTTAAAAAAGTATGCAATCAAACACAGCAAGTTTTACGATACTAATTATTATCCCACATAACCCATTTCTTACCGAAGACATATGAAATATATTCATGTTACACGAAAATATTCGCTCATGCTACAAACCTATACAATGATTGGTGGTGCTTTCAAACTGTTTCGATACCTCAAGAACTTTATTGTCTGAATGGTTGTTCATGTATCGTAATAATCAAGTAGTTCAACACAGAACTAGTATTAACAGAAACACCAGAGTTGTTTACACAAAAGTTTGTATGTGTACAGTATACGAATACCATGTGTAAGTCCAGCACAATTGTGGTATCCATACGAGTTTAGTTAACACAATTTACGACACCGAGGTCGCGTCATCTTTCGTAAGACAACAAACCAAGGCTTCAGGATATGTCCATGTCATAGCAATAAATCAGCTACTCCAACAACAGAGTGCATATGTTTTCTAGTTACGGTGCTTACATCTTACACACAAATCAATCTACTTTGCTAACGAAAAGTGGTGAGTCGTCATATGGTTGTCCTCACTAGTAAAACATACTATCATACAAAATGGTCGTTATAGTTTGCACACCAACGGTACATCGTACAAGTAACAAGTCTCGAGAATCCAGTTATTCAAAAAACGTGAAAGTATTTCTACACCAAGTCGTTATGTTGACGAAAGCGTATATTGTAATATCATGATCGATTTGCATTCGTTGGTCACAAACTGTCACTACTCTAAATAATTCTTTTTCGCTCAAACACAAACGCATACTTGTCACCATTCGTTTTCATCAAGCACGAGTTCAAGAAACTTCTTACTACGACATGAATTTTTATTTTTATGTTGTGTAAATAGGTAATAATTAATTCAAGTAACACAATATCAACATCATCGAGTTGTGCTAATAGATTTACATGTGGTCTTGTGGTTTTCGTCGGGACATACAGCACGAACTAACTGTAGACTCCTCTCTGTTGTACAGCTACTCGGTAATCGAAATGCATTAACATGTAAACAACGATCTTGTTACGTCACACCAAAAATATGTTCACTGTCGCGATACTCCGCACAAGACGTACATAGCCTTTTCACACTCGTAATAGTATACCAACGTCAAGCGATAAAACCTTTTTCACTTGGAAATATATTTTTTCTCTGGGTAACAAACCTTTTTCACTTGGAAATATATTTTTTCCCCGGGTAACAAACCTTTTTCCCTGAGCAACAAACCATTTTCACTTGGTGGTCCGTCGTTTACCCGAATAAAAATATCATTTTCCTTTGGAGATCCGGCGTTTACCCAGTGTAACAATACATTTTCACTTGAAAAAATACTTTTACCTAGAGTAACTAATCATTTTCTCCTGGGTAACAAACCCTTTTCGTCTGGAAACTATCATTTAACTGAGTACCAATACCGTTTTCACTTGGAAATACATTTTTTCCCTGGGTAACAATACCATTTTCGTTTGGAAAACGGACAACCACACCGGACAATTTGATATTTTTGTATATTGTTACAACGGACAGCGACAAAATATACACCAACAACGACTCCAATACATTTGTGTAATAGCTTATTCACTTGTTCTGGTGCATCCCATCGAAATCCTCAGTTACCCGCATGCAATGCGCTGTTGTACATCGACGTGTATGTTTTGGAAATTGGACTATAGGTTTCGACATGTCTGCGATGTCCGGGTTCGTGCTTTGGATTTTCCAGAGTCAAAATGTCTGAATAAAACACCTCCTCGACTTCGGTAAATGTTTGGCACGCAGATAACGACGGTCGGACATCGACGAATTTATGTTTCCATCGGGCTAACAACTCCGGGTTACTTGTGATTTATCTCACACGTGTTTACTATGTTGTGTCGCTCTTTATTGATCAATACATACCACACCATTCAGTTTGAAATCGGAAACCCCGAGAAATCGTTAACCGGATCCGGATATCAACTCTGAATCGATAAACCACATGCCACACCCCGTGTTTCCATGAAAATAACAAGACATCGCAAAAATCAAGTATACTTCGCTATTATTTGCCCGCACAAGTAATCACGTAAATAAGGTGTATGACATTACATACATCATGGATAACATCGTGTCTAGCATTACAAACATCATGGGCGACAAATTCGTCTTCTCAAGTCCCGTCATGCGCAGACTCTGTACATTCAGTGTGGGTATAGATGACTTGGAGATAGACAAACAGACATCTTTGATCGTAACATGGCCTTAGTACGAGAATTCTTTACACGGGTGCAACGTCACAGTCAGACATCTTTAACAGTGATTCCGCGTATGGAAATCTTAAATTCGATTGCAGTTTTTGTAATCCGAGTTACTGGGTTTCTGTGGTGTGAAGACTGAATTCGTGTTGATCCCCTCGCAAGAGCGTGATGTCTATTTCACACCTTGAGCAATTATAAAACGCATCTTCGAAACTTTTGGTCTAGTTCATCCGCTTGCATTTCGAAACGGACCATCACCACAAGGCAATTGAAAAAACGTTATCGTTACCTGACCATATACAAGAGCATGGATGGACTACGCATAACTGTCCATAGGTTCCTCTGGCCCCACACCGTGGTTTTACGACACAGACAAGATGCGGCAGTGGAAATATTGAAAATGAAAAACGATACCTTGGTTACATTTGATTTGGATTTTACACCTGATGAACCATACACTCGATTGATACATTGGGATGAAGACTCTATCGTCGAGGTTGAGGGAAAAGAAGTGTACAGATTTGTTGGTGTCGTGGATATTCAACGAAAATCGGGGTACATGATAGTACATGGTTCGTATATATGACTATGAATGTATCGGTATGCATAATGCTCTGTTCACTGTATCGATATCACCAATGGTATTTGAACGAATAACCATGTTACGGTCAAAGATGTCTGTTTGTCTATCTCCAAGTCATCTATACCCACACTGAATGTACAGAGTCTGCGCATGACGGGACTTGAGAAGACGAATTTGTCGCCCATGATGTTTGTAATGCTAGACACGATGTTATCCATGATGTATGTAATGTCATACACCTTATTTACGTGATTACTTGTGCGGGCAAATAATAGCGAAGTATACTTGATTTTTGCGATGTCTTGTTATTTTCATGGAAACACGGGGTGTGGCATGTGGTTTATCGATTCAGAGTTGATATCCGGATCCGGTTAACGATTTCTCGGGGTTTCCGATTTCAAACTGAATGGTGTGGTATGTATTGATCAATAAAGAGCGACACAACATAGTAAACACGTGTGAGATAAATCACAAGTAACCCGGAGTTGTTAGCCCGATGGAAACATAAATTCGTCGATGTCCGACCGTCGTTATCTGCGTGCCAAACATTTACCGAAGTCGAGGAGGTGTTTTATTCAGACATTTTGACTCTGGAAAATCCAAAGCACGAACCCGGACATCGCAGACATGTCGAAACCTATTGTCCAATTTCCAAAACATACACGTCGATGTACAACAGCGCATTGCATGCGGGTAACTGAGGATTTCGATGGGATGCACCAGAACAAGTGAATAAGCTATTACACAAATGTATTGGAGTCGTTGTTGGTGTATATTTTGTCGCTGTCCGTTGTAACAATATACAAAAATATCAAATTGTCCGGTGTGGTTGTCCGTTTTCCAAACGAAAATGGTATTGTTACCCAGGGAAAAAATGTATTTCCAAGTGAAAACGGTATTGGTACTCAGTTAAATGATAGTTTCCAGACGAAAAGGGTTTGTTACCCAGGAGAAAATGATTAGTTACTCTAGGTAAAAGTATTTTTTCAAGTGAAAATGTATTGTTACACTGGGTAAACGCCGGATCTCCAAAGGAAAATGATATTTTTATTCGGGTAAACGACGGACCACCAAGTGAAAATGGTTTGTTGCTCAGGGAAAAAGGTTTGTTACCCGGGGAAAAAATATATTTCCAAGTGAAAAAGGTTTGTTACCCAGAGAAAAAATATATTTCCAAGTGAAAAAGGTTTTATCGCTTGACGTTGGTATACTATTACGAGTGTGAAAAGGCTATGTACGTCTTGTGCGGAGTATCGCGACAGTGAACATATTTTTGGTGTGACGTAACAAGATCGTTGTTTACATGTTAATGCATTTCGATTACCGAGTAGCTGTACAACAGAGAGGAGTCTACAGTTAGTTCGTGCTGTATGTCCCGACGAAAACCACAAGACCACATGTAAATCTATTAGCACAACTCGATGATGTTGATATTGTGTTACTTGAATTAATTATTACCTATTTACACAACATAAAAATAAAAATTCATGTCGTAGTAAGAAGTTTCTTGAACTCGTGCTTGATGAAAACGAATGGTGACAAGTATGCGTTTGTGTTTGAGCGAAAAAGAATTATTTAGAGTAGTGACAGTTTGTGACCAACGAATGCAAATCGATCATGATATTACAATATACGCTTTCGTCAACATAACGACTTGGTGTAGAAATACTTTCACGTTTTTTGAATAACTGGATTCTCGAGACTTGTTACTTGTACGATGTACCGTTGGTGTGCAAACTATAACGACCATTTTGTATGATAGTATGTTTTACTAGTGAGGACAACCATATGACGACTCACCACTTTTCGTTAGCAAAGTAGATTGATTTGTGTGTAAGATGTAAGCACCGTAACTAGAAAACATATGCACTCTGTTGTTGGAGTAGCTGATTTATTGCTATGACATGGACATATCCTGAAGCCTTGGTTTGTTGTCTTACGAAAGATGACGCGACCTCGGTGTCGTAAATTGTGTTAACTAAACTCGTATGGATACCACAATTGTGCTGGACTTACACATGGTATTCGTATACTGTACACATACAAACTTTTGTGTAAACAACTCTGGTGTTTCTGTTAATACTAGTTCTGTGTTGAACTACTTGATTATTACGATACATGAACAACCATTCAGACAATAAAGTTCTTGAGGTATCGAAACAGTTTGAAAGCACCACCAATCATTGTATAGGTTTGTAGCATGAGCGAATATTTTCGTGTAACATGAATATATTTCATATGTCTTCGGTAAGAAATGGGTTATGTGGGATAATAATTAGTATCGTAAAACTTGCTGTGTTTGATTGCATACTTTTTTAACATTGTTTGTTGTTGAAAGACGGGGGAGTTTACATTTAAATATAGTAAGCAGAGCGACTCAAGTAATAAATTTTACTCGTTTGAAAATCGACAACGGAAAAAATACCGATGAATGGAGTAACAGTAATAATATGTGTGGTATATTATTTTTCGTGATATGCAACCAATCTTCTAAGCAGAACTTGTCAATAATTTATCATGTCATAGAAAAGCCTATTGTTATGAATTCAAAACAAATGTACTTCGCTTATCACGATGATGGAAATTAAGATCAATGCAGTATTTCGGAGATGGATGTGTATCGTTTGGTATGTTCCCCAATCACTAAATGTCGGTTAGTTAAACGATACATTTACAAGTTTACCGAAATCTTGATTTACAAATAACAGCTTGATTATGTAAAGCTCAACCACGCAAATGTGTTCATTGTAAAGTATTTGACACAAACAAAATATCGAATGGAGACTTCGGTTTCATTACCAAGCTAGTGAAAATTGTTTTCTGTTGGCCAGGTAGGACACATTTGACAAACATCGTACACATTGTATCTTCGTGATGGTAACGACTTTTAGCGGCTTGGTTTCATGTCGGGAATTATTATCTGAGGGTTCAAGAATGATTTCAATCAATACTAGAAATGAACAACAATGCAAAACACGTTTAGCAAATAACAGTGTAGCAAGTACTTTTTTGATATTACGAGTGTTGGGTACTAGACACTTCTAGTTGAATTGGATGCATCTAACAAACATATCACAATTTACTTTTACAATAATCAAAGTCTTAGAGTGTATAACCTCGCGATATTTTACATTTAGCACGCACAATGGGGAGTTACTGAAATGATTAAGAATTGATCGCTAGCTTCGAACGGTACTCGATACTCAAAGTGATATTTTCATACTCTGTAAAGTGCATATGTTTCAATTCTCTGTCACAAATTCCGACAATAAATCGTTGGATTCAATAGTAACGATATTGTGATATACTGATTCTACACTTAGTCGTTTCAATTACCCGTTGGGAATCGGGATAATAAAGCATTTTGTATCGGATGTTCAATGTATGAATACTGGAATTATTACATCTTTAGTGCTGTTTATCGCAAACGATAGATTTTAATAATTGTACTGATTGTTGAATGTAATAATACCGATATTGTCGTTTCATCTTTAGTCTTGGTTACTGGAAATATTTTCTGATATCCGCGATACGCAGAGTCATTTTTACCAAGGTGGTGTAATTCTCCAATCAAGAACATTTCAGACACGTATAGTTTTACAACTTAATATGTTAAGAACAATGGCACTGAAAAGTTTGTTGCTTTCATAACATTTACCACAACGCCGTGTCTAATTAACGCAAATAATTTAATATTCAAGTCATGATCAACTATAACATATGTCAAATCAATGTGTCAATCCTTATGTTTACATCACGATAACTTTGAATATAACACCTGCGTTCGATTGTAAGAAACTACGATGGTCATACTTTCAAATGTCGTATACTCAAATATATTATGTTAACCTCAAGTCACCGACACCGAGAAGTAATTACTTTTGTCTTACAAAATATACCGCATAGTAATTTCTTTGTCTTGCGGCATAGTAACGACTTTTACAGTTGAACAAAAAAGACGAGTTGGTGGTGTATGCCTAAAACCGAACTTGATATGTTTGTGGGTTGTAGTGATTACTTGCGTAGTCTTGTCTACTTTTCGTATGGACACTTTTTGCTTTGGTTCGGTGAGTTACAAACGGATTGACTTGACAAGGTTTTTGTATTTTACTCTTTTGTTGATGGCAAGATGTTAAAATGTTGAGATGTCATAGTGATAATATTTCTGAAACTCTCTTTGACAAACGTAAAGACAGGTCGCGAATAGAGTTGTAATGTTTCATTACTTGTTTCGAATCAATGTGCGTATAATCTCTAAATATGACTGGGTTGAAAGTTGTTAGTCATGTTTGTCAATCTATTTCAATTCAGATTATGTCAAAGTCCAAATATTTCATTTTGGATTATCTGGATTTACCTTTAGTACATCTCGCGAGGGGATTCCGACGTCGTACTATAAAACTCTTAATAATACGGGTTCAAGGATTTTCAATCAACAATACCTGAATTTTTTGGTAATGCTAGAGTTGGCAAATGATTATAGTTGCGTGTTTTTGTTAAGAGTTTAAATTCATGTTGATAAAGATAATAACTGTATAATGCACATACTTGTGATTCTTGTAGAGTTATAGTTGGTATTGATTCTATAGGTGTGAAAACGACGGCGCGTAATGTGTGAATAATCCGATGCGGCTGAATGTTGGTGTCAGTAATATTCAGGTTACGGTCGAATCAAAAGATCGCGTTAAAAAGATTACTCAAAATAATTAGAATTGTACCGAATTAACACATTCAGATACGAATCAACTTGAGCTGTGTAGTAAGTTTCATTTCAAGTTGACAAATTGACACACTGATTGAATATTTTCATGATTTGTATCACACAAAGTCAACGACTGTTCCGAAGTGTCAAAACATATAGCGATCGCGTGCAAGTGTCAAATTGTTGGTTTTCGAATCACGGTCTGCGCTGGTACTGTTATTCATTACTTATTACTTGATAGTAACAACCATCGACACATTACACTGTAGCGATTGGGATGTATGTAATGACAAGACGCGAGAAATGGCAATGTCTTTGGTGTTATCTTGTGAGCGATCGTGGGATTTGTAACCTATTTCACACGTTTTTGAAGTGTTGGTTTGTGAACGCGGCTATTGTTGATATTCGAATCACCGTCTACGTCGGCTCTGTGGCAAACCAATTACCAAAATATTACATTGTCAACGATCGGCATGTATGTAACAGCGAGTCGCGAGCGATGGTTATGTCTTAGGTATTATCTTGTGAGCGATCGCGGGATTTTACCAATATTTCACACCTTTTTGGAGTGTTAGTTTGTGAACGCGGATATTGTGCGACGGCTCTGTGACAAACTTATTGCGGAAATATTACCTTGTGAGCGATCGGTATGACTATGACACCAAGTCGTGAAAGATGACTATGTCCGAGACATTATCTTGTCAGTGATCGCGGGGTTTTGCAAATATTTCACACCTTTTTGAATAAGCGGTAACTTCACAAAAGATTACGGCTAGAATAGAAATAAGTGACAATTTGTTGGTATTCAAGTCTCGCCGGTGGTGTATCTGTTATTCGGCACTTATTACACTTATCATGAAATTAGAGTGAGAACATAAAGCATCAAGTTGTTGTTTTCGAATTTCGATGTCGAGGTGATAAATTTACGCATTCAATTACAATTCAACTTCGGTTGTGTATTGAGTGATAGATCGATATGCCGGAAGGGGTATCTTGCTAGCGATCGTAGGATTTTACAAATATTTCACACCTTTTTGGAGTGTTAGTTTGTGAACGCGACTATTGTTGATATTCGAATCACCGTCTACGCCGGCTCTGTGGCAAACTAAATACCCGAGAGTACGACTTGCCGCCACCGTCCATATCCGAAAACGTTAGCATGCGACCGATCCCTATCTCTGTAACGCTATCATGCAACCGGAGCCTATACCTGAAAATACGACTCACCAACACGAGTATTCCAATACGATTCACCCCCGCAGCCTATACCTGAAAGTACGATTCACGACCGCACCCATAAGACGCAATAGCCGCATGCCACCATAAGCGTCGCTCGCCACCCCGGGTTTCGTGTTAGCATCAATAGCCGCTCGCCACCCCCGCCATAAGACACAACGGCAGGTCACCAGAGATCTCGTAAGAATACATGACAGACACATTTATCGTCGTTAGCATGTCGCCGCACGTATACCAAAAAACATTAGCATGCCACCACGAGTTTTCACGTTAGCATGTCGCCGCAGCCTATACCCGAATACGTTAGCATGCGACCGATCCCTATCTCTGTAATGCTATCATGCGACCGAGAGGGGGGGGTCAAAAAGGTTAGCATGCCACCACGAGTTTCGCGTTATCATGCGACCGCACCCATAAGACGCAATAGCCGCTCGCCACCCCCGCCATAAGACAAAAGAGCCGCTTGCCACCCCGGATTTCCCAGCCGCTTGCGACCCCTGCCATAAGAAATAAGAGCCGCTCGCCACCCCCGCCATAAGACGCAATAGCCGCTCGCCACCCCCGCCATAAGAAATAAGAGCCGCTCGCCACCCCCGGTTTTCCAGCCGCTCGCCACCCCGCCCATAAGAACCAATAGCCCGTCACGAGCGATCATACCTACTACTTTAGAGTTCGTGTGAAATTATCCAAAGACCTAAATTTAATTTCGTTGAAATAACATAGTTTAAAAAATCATGCTGTATTTGCCTATGGAAGCCTAAAAGTAGGCGGGATTCAAGAACGTACGAGGCAAATTCGCGGTGTTAACGATGCCTATGCAACGACTATTCTTGCGAAATACGTAATTGCGAAATTTTGGATGGTATTGCGAAGCCAAATCAGGATTAAGTAATGCAATAGTAAGTAAATATGGAAGCATTACATATGGAAGGATTAAGTATTGCAATAGTAAGTAAATATGGAAGCATTACATATGGAAGGATTAAGTAATGCAATAGTAAGTAAATCTGGAAGCAGGATGGCATAATTTTTGTACATGTTGCAATGACATATTGACGAATAGGAAAAATTTAATTTAGCAAAAACGGCAAAATACGACCCCAATTGATGGGTTGATCACGCCATTGCAAAAATCTTGCACAATAAGGCCACAATTAATGGTGGGAAAGGAAGCGCTACAGTGGGTAATTGACGAACAGGAAATCTTTAACTGTAGCAAAAGGGTGAAAGTTGTCTGTAATGGGGGGCTTAATCATGCTGGAGTACAAAGGATAGCGACAAAAATTTGCTTGATGAATGATCGGAAGGACGCCAACCCCTACTTTACGAAAATAGCACATTGCTCGTGGTGATGGGGGGGTGCATGCGCGTTAACGATCTTCCGCTCAAAACTGGATAAAACGCAGAGCGCAGGACTGGAAAAATCAGTTGACTCCACACCAAACTGTAAGGTGTTAGGGGAGTTGAGTGCTGGTAGCAGTTGGAAAGAAAAAATTTTTTTTCTATCCATATATAGGTTGACACCAGTGTTGAGGTGACTCGGGTCGACTTTTTCGAGTGGTTTGACCTGGAGCGGTTAGCCTACAGGGAACGAGTGGCTTGGCTTGACTCGGGTCGCATTGAGAGTCGATTGACTTGGAATTGACTCAAGTGAGAATGTGCGTTAACTGGAGGGTCGTGTTTTTGTACCAGCACTGGTTGACACTCTACAAGTTTTGGTATGGCAAGATAACATACCTGAATATAACTTGGGTCGTCACGGTACAGACGGCCAATCTTACATTATCGCGTGGAGAATGTATCAGTTATACCAAATGTTACTAAAAAGTTGAAAGCTATTATTACAAGGTGTAGACTATTACTTGTCATGGCACCTAGAAAAATTTCGATAATATAAACTTTAACTAATGCTCACCTTTCTATAACGGGGAGAGAGAAAATCAACGTGGTACTTATAGCTATGATATGAGACTTATATTATAATCACTCGCTACACTGACATCCTTACTATACAAAACAAATTCTAAACACTCGATTCTAATTCAATATGAACGCTAATAACTGGTCTGTAAAATTAAAGTGAGTTTTTGACAGGGCTATGCCGCAGTGTCGGAGGAAGTAACTAGATTCCAACGCTACTATACAAGTAGAATTTAATGACAAAAACAACACAAGGAGCACATCGCTAAAGAGAATACGTCCTTAAAATCTATCCTTATCACGTGACTAACAATACAAACGATATTACATTGATTTTTAGTAATATACATGCGTATGTGATCAATAGTTTTACTAATAGCACGTATTTTGGAATACAATCTGACTCTTGCTTCGACCTGACCTATTGTCAGAAGTTGATTCATTTTGCGCTACTAAAGTATAAACGCTTGTGCTTCAAGGTTAGGATGATAAGGATTGCGTTGGATAGCATGATATACGGATATAAGCGTAGAATATACCACGAAATAGAATCACGACACGCCAAACACTCACTCACTCATAATGATACCTGTGTCTAAAAGAAGTATGGATAATCCCTGCTAAAGACGTTTGCAAATACGATCATTTGAGGCAAATAATGACAGTGGATCTGGAATTTTAAGGTTTATAGTATCAGCCTGCCGTCGACGCGTTATGCTATTGTAGCTGTTATTTACATAACTTAAATATAACAGTATTAGATGATGAGTAACTGTTGTAAAAGCGGTAATTTCAATCGACAATAGCACAATCACCAACCTATTAAGTATCAGAGCCGCCACACATATCGTACCGTGCACTGCACAGGGTTGACAATAACATTTAGATTACAAGAAATGCCAATAATCGTTGTATTAGGGGATACTATATACAAACCCATGGTCTCTCGAGTCACTGGCCTCAAGCAACTGGCTAATATCTGAATTGATTCGGTATACCGGTTTATGAATTGAATTTAATTCGGAGTAAAATTAGTGAGCCAATTTCAAGTCATCAAATAATCAAATGCAGACAAAGATTGTGGTATATAGCATATGTTTGGATTTATCACGTAAAATTTATGTGATCCATGAGAGCAACTAATCATTCCATGATAGTGCTGTTTATGGGGCATCCATCCGACATGGTGACATGAACATAAGAAGTTTAAGCTTACAGCCAATGCTGTCGTGAATCATGGTGATTTATTCAATCCTCTATTTCGAATTATAAAAATAAACTAAGGTGAGTGTGTATGCTTAAATGGATTATTAATTTATTAAAATTTAAACAATGCAGCATTATTGGTGTATCTAGTTAATTCCAGGAAGTTTTATTGGTTAACCACTATGACCACTCGGTCTGAATATATATGGTATGGAAGGTGTCTTGACCCTGAATGGCTATGTCACGTCAATTGCTGCATTCACTACAATATGGCATTTATTTACATAGGCAGGTAATGCAGCTACAGGTAAATCTGATCTATCGTATAAAATGACATGTAACATGAAACAGTATGGACTTTATAACATCTAACTAGACCATTGGGCTAGACTGACAACTAGAAATACTGGTGACATCGCAACCAAGTGGAATACAGTATTACATTGGAAGACAATATTGTATATATACCTACCTTATCAATAACTGGGCGCCGATTCAGGGTAATCCAGGCCTGATACAGCTCTATATATCCCATTGGAAAGACATATTCCTTGCAAATTCTGGTATCTCCCAAAAATTACGTTTATCCCGGTTGAGAAACACTAACTTTTAAGTGCCAGAAATTAGCTGTACTTGTGACTACAACTCGCCTCGACGACTTAAAATTTAAACATTGCGGTAAAATAATTCAATAACGAGCGTTTGCCATAACAAGGGAGAGTAGTATATATAGCTTCCTGTACTGAACCGTTCTCGAAGTTTTTTTTTAAATAAAATATTACTAATATGGACATGGTATCTAAATTTGCGTGACGGGAGCCACCCCAACTAACGGGTCCCTCTGGAATGCCTGACAAGATGGAACGCTATTTGGGGTAATTCTAGTCATGCGCATTCGTATATATGAAGAATAAAGGAATATAATAAAATCAAGGGTAGCTCAAGTCATAGTATATTCTAAATTGACACAATGATGACCTATAAATTGAACATTACCTGATGTTTCTTTGTAACTGGGGCTAGCACAAACGCTGATTATAAGAGCGGCGACTGGATATGGAAATTTAAAAGACCAATATTATTGTTGCTATTTACAAAATAACCCATTCACACATGCTCGACAACACTATTCAGTATTTAACAATTCTGACAATCAGAGTTACATTGCAAAGCGTGAAAGTTCATCTTGGTGTATAGGCTTCAAGAATGATCAAGAACCTTAAATCGTAGGCCGCTTTGCACATTCTATTGGCGTCTCAAATGCATAGGTGAGACTGGATTAATAAATAGATAGTCTGAATAAAACCGATCAATTTCGATATGAAGACTAGGTTAATCCTGGCTGACTGCGGCTCTTTATTTACTATGACTGACACATTGCGTATTACTAATGTAGGGTAAGAAACAGTGTTGGGATGACGCGAGTTGATTGGGAAATATGTATTGACTCGTGTCTCGAAGCAGAATTTACAAGTCTATATCAAGTCGCAAAATAAACGGTGTCGAATAAATCACTGTAGCTTGCGTATACTTGAATTGTTGTGTTAAGTCATAAATAAATTAACCGCGAATGAAACGATCATGGCTGACGCTGCCGTGGTAATTATAGAGGACTATTGTGAATAACAACATCTTTCTGTCTCATTAGACGACTTAATATTTACGTTGTGCGGTGCGTATCTTGCTATATTTTGGCCGACAATGTCTGACTGTAGTATTTAGCTTTACAATTGTTCACGTATTTTACTTGCGCGTGACTGATACAGCATCAGGGTGCATGTATAGTTATCTGCATATTTGTCAGCTAATTCAATATAGATGCTGAAATTCGGTTTGACTCAAAATTGTGATTTTTCTCGTAACTCGACTTGGCTTGACTCGATTAAAGGTCTGCCAGGACTTGGAATGACTCGTGACTCGAAGGGAATTGAGCCCAACAAGGGTGCAAGGTATTGTCCCAAAAGGCCTGTGCTGAAGCAGTATGTCCCTAAAAAATTAATTATATTTTTGAAAACCAATAAATATCTATCTCAATCAAAGGGTATAAAGTATCACACTAAAATAACATAATACCATGTTGCTCGCTCGCTTATGTTCTAGCTCACGCTGAACCATAAACCTACATTTACGAAAGCTGGTCTTCAGTTCATTGTATTACGGATTTGGTACATCCCTGTAAATACCGTTAGAAGGTTACACTATGTTGCAAGCTTTGATACATCTCATAATACACAGTAACCCCGTTTGAAGAACTCTGGTCTATAATTCCAAAACTAAATTGTGCGTTTGCGGACAACTCAGGTCGTCTTAGCTAAAACCTGATGCAACAATATGACGCCAGACATGCAGTGGAGCAATGCCTAGCCGCATAGAATGACTTCCTGAAATGGACTAACTCCCACTGCAGTGCGAGGCGAATATTATTGATTACTAACAATTGTGTACGTTATAACACATAAGGGCTATAAAATTGTAAATCTACTGTAAGCCATGACAAATCTCGGCTTTGATAGATCGCACTGTTTTCAAAACCTTCTTGCATACAGTATTACTAAACAAGAAAAAATGCGCTTGCTCGTGCCCTATTGGGGACGCCCATTTCAAAACTAGTGCGTTGGAGATCTCTACAATATCTCTTCTACTACAAGTGTGTTCTAATTGTCTGGACATGATTGAAACTCACTAGAAGTTGTCGTGAGGGTATGGTAATTTGTGTAATGATAGCTGCCTCCGTCAGCCGGTCGCTCCAAAATATTTGAAATGATGGAACAATTGCTTGAGGCAGTTATAGGATTTTTTTGCGCTAGTCACCCTGTGATTAAATTAATCTAGGAGCACTAAGCTGAAATAGATGAGAATGTTATTTTCTCATATTACGCCTCAAATGTCAGGTAATTTCACAGAGCCAGGTATCGGGTTTGTGCCATTGATAGTGGTGGTTAAGCTAGATATGTAGTTTTAAAAATGAAAGTAAATTTGGCCAGATTTAAAAAACACTCAAGTAAGTAGGTAAATTACAAAACATTACTAAGTGAAACTTGGGTAGTGATAGATGTTTGTTTTCGATGATAGTCATTAGCATGTATGTAGCACAGGTATTTTATTTAAAAGTAACTATTGTTGCGAGTCTGCATTTACAAAAGTAAGTTTTGATTATTGGAGGCGACACATGAATCGTAGATAATTCAGCAACTTAAACGCTGTTTTATTAGTGTTGAGCAATAGTGCGAGGTTTGTAGTATCATAGAACAAACAAAAGATATGATAATTAAGGAAAGTCATTGATTTCTGAGGTAGCAAGATGTGCATTTTGGGATTGTAGTTTGCAGAAGTAATTATTTGGGACAGATTGGGTGCGAAAAGATGAATTATTGATAATATATCAACAATAGTGACCTAGTAGCCTAGAGTATAATTACATAACAATGCACAGTGGTGTAGCATGAAGCAGAGCGGGTTGGTTTTTGCGTTTTCTGAAAAGGGCCAGTATGAATAAGAATGGTCGGCGGGACCTTGCCAATTTAAGTGACTACAAGATAATTTGAATTGTTGCATTTGGTAGCAAAGCTATGCAAATTGGGAAATAAATTTACAAATTAAAATAAGTAAAGGAGTGATATTGAATCAGTGGGTTGTCGGCACCACCACGCGACTGGTTTGAGCCAAGCAAGAATTTATGTAATCAAAATGGCGTAAAGTCGTGCTTGGAAAATGGCGCGTGACCTGCTACCACTTAGTTTATGTCGCTTTTAGCCTTAATATCAAGGTTGGTAAATGAATGAGCGCCTAAGGTAATGTTCAAGTTAGATTGAATTAGCAAACGTGGGAGAAATTGTGGTACAACCCGCAGCCTTTTACGCAGTATTCATGTTGGCAATGGACCAAGAACAAGAATTGTTGATGTATGAATGACGTAGCTTATTAATTGAAAGATCAAGACAGCTAAATATCTAGAATTATACAGTAACTAATTAGCTAAGTAGTAAGCGCATATCTAGTCAGTACTCTCTCAATGGGCATGCACACAAAAGTCACGAACAAAAAATTAGGACTAATTTTTGGAATATTTTCGCGTTAACATTGATCAAACATGTCCATCCAAATCTGATTGTGATCTATTACGCAAATTCGGAATTGTTAACAAAAAAAGAATGGCATGCGCCATGCACTGAGGCTCTATCTCATATACCGGCGGTTCATGATTATAAGGAAGTAAACCGAGTTTAGAATGTAGGTTGGTGACTTAGTATTTGAAGGAGGCATGAGTAATAGTTTCATTAAGGGGGTATTAGAGATGGAATACAGGCCATACGACAGTTGAATAACATAGCCATACTCCATGTATGTATTTAAGAAAATTAAAGTTGGGGTAAGAGAGCACGAACTGAGGGATGTAGTGTTGGACATAGTAATAACGGTACTGAAGGAGGGCTATGAATTGATCAATTGAGGCATAGATCCCTATAATTTGATATTAAACCCGAAAGATAAGTGCGTTAGGTAGGAGATGTTCCGTCACAAGATCTGGTATTTAATGGCCAATTGGTACAATTGTTTGACAATAAAAGAACTTGTAACAGATCAGAAGGTCACAGCTTGGTATTTCGCTAACTGAGCAAGTATGGTTATGACATTGGCGTTCTGTTAGTTACACCTTTGGTCGCTAAATCATGTTATTAAGGCCACTTAAAGGTACCGAGTACTGTAGTGGTACGCCCCAACGATGTAACAGCAATAGGACGTTCGGCGTTCCGACATTTCAATCACTAGGACACATTCATTGATATATTTATATTATATTTATATTTTTTTCTGCTCCTATATTTGAAGATATTTGGCCATGAGATTAATAGCCTACTTCTCATAAGTATACCCGAATCGTGATAGGAATTACAATAATCAGATCAGACTCTATTATCGGTCTGTTGGATTCAAAATATTCATAGTAGCTGAAAATTATAATGTGATAACTTTTATGATGGCATCATACGTTTGTCCGTTAATATGGTGTCTATATCTTATAGTTAATTTATATCAAGTACAACAACAATTCTCTTTAAATAGTTATAAATATGATGATTTTTTTCGTGCCAGGCCAAAATTTATACAGATCTAAATCATATTTTGGCGATGTGTGGTTACTGTCAGTCTGCTGGATCGACTCACTCTCAATAGAAAAATTCATTCCCGCCAAAATAAGGCCTACCTGGAAAGACATAGAATACCTCTATCAATGCTGCGGCCCGCGGCGTCGTCTAATCTAGAAAAATGGCCCGCAAGCACGTTTGAGTTTGAGACCTCTGTACTAGATGAAGAAACAGGACACAAAATTTGTACAATCACCTACAATTTTAAGTCACCTAATTATAATTGATAGAAAGTTTTCGCTTTGAGCGTGGTCTCATGGCACAAATACGGATAATGTAGCAATAAAAGATGAACATCGAGATTGAGTTTAGGATGATGGGTATCATGGTTATATCCTGGTGAGACATATGTAAAAAAAAGAGTGATGAATCAAAATAAGGCGAGTATCATAATCACTGCGTACTGTGGTGCTAACTCACGAAGAAGAATAAAAACTTCCTGTGGTATACTTGGAAAATTTATGACACATAGACCTATTACATTTCCACAGACTTGGTATATATAGGGCTCAGCAACTACAATACATCTCTTTGTTAGTACAATTGTGGCCATAACAAGTGCTGAGGCCATGGAGCCCTCTGTTCTGGATGAACAAATCTGGACCGGGAGGTGGATTGTGGTATTAAAAAATATAGATGAAATTCTCAAATCATGCCAAACATCGCCTGAAGCAGATGAAAATGTGGAAAATGATCAACAAATTGACGAGGCCACATTGGAAAGCTATTTTGAAAGAAACCCTTCGATTTGGGGAGATAGTACCGATTCGGAATTAGATCTAACCGACTCGGATGATAGTTTCAGTATCTCGTCGGATACTGAGTCTGGACATGATGATATGGAATCCTATTTTTACTCAGATCATGAATCGGGACCTTATCCAAATTCCGAGTCCGGTGATTTTACAGACTCGGATGAGAGTCTGAATACTCTACCCGATACTGACTCTGGAGTTAGTAGTAGCGATTCCGATCTATCCTCAGATCATGAACAGTTACCACCTCTTGACGAGGCCACTCTCAGACGCCTTGATAGAATATTTTGGCGCCCCCGGTGTAACGAGTAGAATCGGAAAGTTATATGATTAAAATGTACAAATTGTTGTGATCAGCAAAATCTTAAAATGTGCATTGACAATGTTGCGACTGTTACAAGATATGCTATGTGTTCTGTGCTTCATAGTGAAACAATTACATATTGTGGACGAATGTGTTTTCGTTTAAAGAATTCTTGTGTAGCCATGGAATAATAATAGGTTATTCAGCAGATTTTAAGAAAGAGAGAACAATTAGGTTGGTAGGTGACAAAATAAAGGTTTGGTTTAGTCAAAGCTGGTTAACCTTTTTCAGCCTAAGGGACACATTCGATTAACGAAATACTGTGCAGGCCACTACCTCACGAAATGCAAAAAAACTTTAGAAATTCATAGGCCAAGGATATTGTAACTAGGCCCTGTTGCGGGCTTACCGCATATCGCTGGGCTAAGTCTATGAGGAATAGGCTATTCAGCGCATGGACATATAGGTAACGCAAGCAGCTGCGACCAACATGCGTCAATCTCTACGTGCATAGGTTTCATAGTCAGCAGTATCTACTGTGAACGCAAACGCAAGGTCACACATGTTCAGAGGCACTTTGTCCCGTAATTGCGAGTATAGGTAAATTGGCTGTTTTCCATGATCACAAAAAAGGGCAGCAATATTAAAAACAAGGAATTGAGGGACAAAATGTCGCGTTGAGCTTGCAGAAAATTTTACTTTTGATGAATCTGGAGCAAACTACTCTGATTTATTGTAATGTATAAAAATATACCATTATGTGACAGGCTGATGCCTCTGCCAAAACGCAGGAATAGATATTTTAGTCATCACATCTCAAGTGTTGCAGCAAAACAAATATAAATTTTAATTAACCTTGCAAGTTAACAATCAGAGCAATCCATTCTAGAAATTTGAAATCTCGGAAATTATCTCGTAGGCCACGGATTAGCCGGCCCTGAGTTAAGTAAATAGAGAACTGATAGGTTGACAAGTGGCCAGAGATTACACTCTTCTTTACCTGGTAAAGGAATAATTAACCCCAAATAGGATTAATAAAGAGTTAGCAAAATTCAGTGTTTGAAATATCATTAACGATATCATACGATAAGCTCGGCTGAAAGAAACATTATTATTTTTTAAGGTGTAAAAATAACGTGGTGTCGTAAATTAAAGAATGTCTGCCTCAATAACTAAAGAACAATTATGGGAGCTATCTATTGAAAATATCGAACTATGGTATGAGGAACTTCGCGGGGTAAAAAAGACAGAAAGATTACAACGATGGAATGATTTTTTCGAAGACATTAAAAATGGAACTAGACGTTATGCAGAAATCTTCTTCGAAGGAATGAGAGCGAGTAATGAAAAGGTCAAAGAATGGCCATGGCGAAATGACTATCGTAGAAAACACTTGAGAAATCGCAAGGTAGCAAAAGTAAAACCATATTTGCTAATAAAAACTGCCTCAAACAAACAGAATCGGAATACAGAGATACGAGCAAGCTCTTCGACATCGACAAGTAATACTCTCTTGACGTCCTCTCTGACACCATCTACTACAAACAATGATGCACCGCCTAATAACAATGTCACGTCAAATGGAACTTATGCATCTTTTGGTAGTATAATGTTTTCGCAACAATCATCCTTTAATCAGCCTCAACCTACAACATCGCATCACGTTAACGAATAATGAAAAATATTCAGTGGAATGATGTGAATATTATCAATTATATGGAGTGAATATATGGTGAATAAAAGCTAGTTTATTAACTTGTGCCTAAAGGATATTATGAATGACGAGGGATTATCTTATTTTAAGATTATAAATAGTGAACTAGTTAAAGAAAGGAATGTGCTACGGGCTATTGTGCAACCCTAATACGGATCACAAGGTTGTCTACGAGTGGGCAATGCAGTTCACTCTTACTCAAAGGCAGCAGATGGTAATGGAAACCATAAAAACTGCGCCGGTTCGGGATCGTTTGATGAGCCTCTTGTTCGGCACTTGTGAGCGGGACAATCCAAGGGTGCAATATTGGCAACAATGTATGTACAACAAGGAGGGCTGGACAAAAATAGGAAAGCTTTTTCACCCTGTTGGGAATGGTGAATGTACACAATGTTACCTTATGAGACACGTAAGACCGTATTTCAAGAATACCGGGCAGATTTTGGAACTTATGACATTATGCCATGACTATTTAAAAGAAGCTTGTAGTATGCACAAAGGACTAGATCAAAACACCGAAATAGATAAAGGACATATAGTACTTTATGTGCTATATCCGGAAGCGATAATAACCGCCATAGCTCTCCTGTTGCAACAATATCAGGGGGCAAAAAACATACAAACATTTTGTTTTACGAGGTGCAGAATGGATGCAGAATTTGAATTCCTATTTGGGGGAAATCTAGAACAGTGGAGATTTACATACGGGTCCACGAGTACGTTTGGTTATGTGGGAGGTGTTTTTATTCCTCTGGTTGACCAAGTGTCGGAATCAATCTTTGAACACTCGCTAAAAAAAGAGGGTGCCAAACAAATAGTCAAAAATACCAATTCGGAAACTACATCGTTGTTTAATATTGAGTCTTCAACCAGTAGAGACAGTAGGTTTCCAAACAGACTAGAGGCTCCAACCCGAATGATAGTTTTAAGGAGGCCCAGTGTAGACGGACCCCATGCTGCCTTTAGTGGTAAAATGGACTGATTTGAAAATAAGCTACTATTAGTTTGATTTAGAAATTGTCTTCGGAAACACGTCAGAGACGTAATATTTGTTATGGGATAGGTTGATTTGGACTTTTAGGGCTAGCCTATTAGACAAGCCATGATAACTGAATTATTTAGGGCTGACTGGTGGTGGTTTAGGACAACTTATCAATTCGGCACCACTACCAAAAGTCAAACTTAACGGGAAAAAGCATAAAAGCCGGTTATGGTGGAAACTTGAGACTAGCAAAAGTAAAACTATATACCTGTATTTTACTATATATATACTCAGATTTTAATACAGTTTCCCTTTTTATTAAAAGATTTCGATACATTGATCAATCGCTGGGATTGTACCCACTACCACCTCCCCTAGAATAACAACCCGGGGATTATAAGAACTTGATTACTTGAATGCATGATCGACCTATCTTTATTGCAACAACTTTTTAAATTCGAGAGGAACTTGTTATTGTAAATTATGAGGAACTGTACGCTGTCTATTTCCCATAATATTGTATGTTATGTACGTGTTTTCGGCTGCAATTTTGTGTTGAAAATAATCTGTAATGGCCCCAGACTACCTATCCTACCTCAAATCACCTCGTGTGCTCACTATTTAAATGTAATGCTAATCGAATTAAATTGTATAAAGGCTGACGTGAGCTAATATTTTTTATTTTGCCTAAAATTGTCGCTCTGCCAAATCTCTTTGTATGAGCCTCATACCAATTTGCTGCTATTTATGTTATTGCTGATTTTATAATATTTTCCGATTATGTAAATATTTATTGTACTGTACATAACATGCGCAATAATGGACTTAACCTCTAGTATTGTATCCAATACTTAAATATGTATTAGTTTTGTAGAGTAATACTTCGCTGATTACTCACATTCCTGTCTCTTGGCACCCTTCTTCTATTAATCCCTATGAGACATAGTGGTGTATTACTTGTTATGGACAACGCTGTATTAATGACCCTTGAAAATTTTTTGTCATTCAAAGATACTCGTGTCTAAAAATTTCTTATGAAAGGGAAGGCAGGGATGATGAGTAATATCACTTTTTATTATTGTTTAAGTTGATATGTTGTATAACTTTCCCCACTAAAAAAATCTTCAAAAAAATAAAATGTCGGATTATGTTTATAGATCATAAAAATTGATAAAATTATTAACTAAACCGAAGGATAAAAACTATATACGAGATAAAATCTTAATGAGAAAAAAAGTATATAAATAAAAACCAGAAAATAGAAAATTACAAAATAATTAAATCCCTTGTGGGGGGGAGAGATTTATTGCCTAATAAGTATTGGGTGATTAATGAATTGATAAATGTCTTAACGAGTATGGAGTATACATGAGTATATATGAGTATACATGAAAATGGTAGATTGTGCGAAATTTCTATTTTGTTTGAAAAAAAAATCTGTATATTTTGATGCAGAAAGAAAAAAAAAAAAAAATGCTAGATTTTGATTATATTGAAGGTTACGATCCAACAAATTGGTGTCTTTTGTACGATGTATATGACGAATTGGATCTATTGAATCTTAAAGAATATAACAGCGAATATGAGAGATACCAGTTTAAAGAAACAATATGGGAATTGCTTACGGACCGAGTTGATTGGGTTAAACAAACAGACAATGGCCTAGAAGAGGTAGCCCTAGATGAGGAATTAACCGAAGAAATTCTTGAACAATTCAACCATGTTGTAGATGAGATATTTGAAATAAGAGCAAAGGAATACACCTCTTTGGGAAGAAGAGTCATGTTGTATGAATTAATTAGAGGAATGGTGATGAAACTTACAAACACTAATATAACAAAGGACGTGTACCAGGAGAGAGAAATTTGTAAAGATCCGCCGCATATGGAACAATGGAATTGTCAGAATAATTTGGGCATAAAAGGCTATTCAAGTTCAATACATTGGCGAACAAAAAGGATACGGCGTATAGAAATACACCCTTTCCCCTACGGAGGGGAAAGTGTGAACATTGACTCTATAATACCGGAAC
The DNA here is from genome assembly GCF_051294905.1 of Botryllus schlosseri. NCBI lineage: Eukaryota > Metazoa > Chordata > Ascidiacea > Stolidobranchia > Styelidae > Botryllus > Botryllus schlosseri. The sequence continues at coordinate 14,581,809 of NC_137245.1, read as the reverse complement.
AATTATGAGTAATGACAACGAATGTAAATAAGATTTTGACTTACAAAAAAACCTTTTTCAAAGGAGTAAAGTAACAAAGTGAATTATCTAATTCATAAGTAAAATGAACCGAGTGGAACTACTAGTATTATGGCTGGGCACGTGTTATGCTATTTATCCGGAAACAATAGAACAAAAGAAATGTACAAAGAATGAAAGACGAACTATGCTATACCCGGAATGCATGCAAGGAAACAATTTGGTACTTTGGTGTGATCATTCGAGTTATACAAGGATTCCAGATCCTGACAAGATATACCTGGCAAAATCTTGCCGGAACACAGTAAAGATATTCATCAACGACAGCTGCCTACGGGAAATAACCAAAGGACAATTGGAAAAGTATAAAGACGTAGAGGTGTTGCATTGTGGGTGGAATAAAATCCAAACCATACCAGGAGGAGTCTTCTGCAAAAACGAAAAGCTTAGGGAGATAAATTTGATAAGAAACTACATCACACGAATTGAAAAAGAAAGCTTTGCAGGCTTACACCAACTGGAAAGTTTGTACTTGAGCAGTAATTTACTGGCAGAAATAGAAGGATCAAAATTTGCAGGCATGGAAAAATTAAAAAGACTATATTTGGACAACAATGTCATAAAGAAACTAAAGAACGGAACATTCGTTCATTTACGTCGTTTAAGAATACTAGACTTATCAAGAAACGCAATAAGCGCTATAGAAGAAGGGGCGTTTAAAGGACTGAGTAAACTGGAAACTTTAAACTTGGATGAAAATAAACTGGTGGAATTTGATATGACAATACTTGAATCTTTGTGTAATTTAGAGAGATTAACGTTGTATTATAATAACTTGCAATATTTTTCTCTGTCCTCCAACACATCGTTCAAATATTTACATACTATTGACCTTAGTTATAATCATGTTCAATTTCTGAGTGATTCTCTACGGAGAAAATTGCCATATTTGGAGGTTTTAAAATTAAATGGAACGTCTACCAAAAGACCCTATGTTCGTAAACAATCAAGATTAAATTATGATGTAATGAAAAGTTTTTCCAATCCCGTGACTATACATTCAAAATGTACATTTGCCGCTAGTGTTTGGCTAGTTACTATTAGACTAATGTAAAATGCTTAAGTATAAATATTGAAATTCGGTGCAGTATTGTAACATGGCAATAGGTAACTGATCTTATATATTTTGTATAGTATAACATAATAAAGTATCAAAATGTGTTTGGGATTGCGTTGTGATGATCAGGAAATACAACATTTGACATGGATACCCCAAAAAGAAACACTAATAGACAAAGGATTAAAGTCGCTGAAGTTTCTGTTAACAACATATACATTAACGGATCATTTATGTGACATAATGTACGACGAATTAAATCCACGGCTGCAATATTGGAAGCAAAAGTATGGTCTTACTACGTGTAATAATCATTGGCCTGGGAAACATCTGGTTGAAGATGAGTGGGAAGAAATTTATACAGGAAGCATTTACCCTGAAAAACCTATACAAATGGCTTTTGCAGAAATCTGCATAAACTGGGTAACAATTTTAAAAAGAGTAAATCCTGAAATGCGGGAATTTCTAAAAAAAGGAGACTCTGAAAGAGATCTCATAATGTGGATAATCTTTCCGGAAGCTCAAATCTACTCGTGGGCGAAGACGCAGGAAATAACCATAAAAGAAGCCGATTGTCAATTTATGGCTTTGAAAATACCTGCATGAAATTTAACTTTCCAATGTTTGTATATACAGAAACTACTTTTGAAAAGACAATAAAGTTCTAAATAAATATGAAGACTAAAGAACCCAGAAAAAGAAGAAATCTATTCAATCTTGCTCGACGTGGTATAATATCAAGTGAACGAAAATGTATAAAGTTTCTGCGATCACGGCAACTTCTTGTTCAAAAGGCAACATGTTTTAAATGCGGACAACAGATGAATGAAGAAAAATGCGAAAGAACTATGGATGGATATAGATGGAGGTGTCCGGTTTCAAAGTGCCGGACTACCACGTCCATAAGGAAAAGATCGCTATTTGAAGGAAGTAAAATAAGACTCACCCAACTTGTAATGATGATTTATCTTTGGACCATAGACGTATCTCAACGACAAATAGCTTTTGAAGCACACGTCAGCAAGAGAACAATGGTAAATTGGACCAAAAAACTTCGTAAGATATGCTCTGGGGAGATGGAAAGAAGAGGTACCCTAATAGGGGGAATATCACAAGGTAAATCACATGTAATTCAAATTGATGAGACGTTTGTGGCCAAAAGAAAATTTAATCGTGGAAGAATAATACGTCAACGCTGGGTTTTGGCTGGAATAGATATGAAAACGCGAGAAATGTTTGCAGAATTGGTACCTGAAGAAGGGAGAAAAACCTCTATATTATCAAAAATAATTATGAAACATGTAAAAGAGGGATCTACTATATGGACTGATTCATTTGCCAGTTACCGTAAGTTGGAAAGCCTGGGAATGAATTATAAACATTCAATAGTAAATCATGATCGCGAATTTGTCACCACAGAAGGCATAAATACACAATTAATCGAGGTGTCTTGGAATTTTTTTAAAGCTGCTATTAGAAGACTGAATGGAGTATCAAGATCACTTATTCCTCATTACTTACAGGAGTGGCTTTGGAAAAGAAGGGTGGCCTTGGAGGAAAGGTTTCAACTATTTTTAGAGATAATTGCTCTTGATACTAACTTTAGGACATTGGAACATTGAAAACAATGTTGGTCACTATGTGCAATATCATCAGATATGAGTGATTTGAATTTTTAGAGAAACAATGGAGGCATGTATAATAATCTACATGTTTAGAAAACCTATGAAATGTTTCTATTTAAGTACATATATGAGTTGATTATATTACTGTTGTATCATAGTGAGTAAATGTATTACATGTTATATGATATCTAATAGCGAGATTCGATGCATTGAAATCTTGAAATGGGATCTTTTATTGTTATTGCACATTATTGTTATATTCGCAGGGATGAAATGTATCTATCTGAGGTACAAGATCATAACACTGCTATTTTTTGTAAATTAATAAATCAACTAGATAAAATCGACGTGCGAAAAAATACTGGGTGTCTAAAGCTGCTGATGGATATGTTGAAAAATTTTTTTGAACAAGAACATAATTGGTACAAAAGACAACTTCCATGTGGCGACAGGAAACCCCATGGAGAAACGTCGGAGGACGAAAATTCTAGTAATACGGACTCTGACGACTCCCAAGATTCTGCCATTGTGAAAGATTCCTCAAGACAACGACTCATAGTATGGAGTGAACAGACAATACGACCCGATGACGATACATGGACTATAATTACGGAAACCTTGATGGGAGTTGTCCGAAGAATACCTCCTCTATGTATGCGACGAGTAATATATGAAGTGATACGAGGAGTAGTAATGGGCCATACGAGATTGTTGGTATGTGCAAATAGTCTGGCTTATGTTACAGATGCGAATTGCAAATGGACTTGGCACAGCCAAACCAATCTAGGAGTAAAAGGTTATATGTTGTTGAGTTCTGATACCTCCGTTATGGATACATATATATACATATACTCGAAGAAAGTAGATAAGAAAGCCCAGTCAATGAATCAATATCTGGAAAATTCCTATATTTTGGACATACATCTCCATTAACTGTTGTCACATATTGACGATTAAATAATGACTTCACACCCAATCCATGGAATTTATCGAAACAATGCTAATTTGAAACCTCGAGAAATCTTATATAATGATATATTTTTTTTAACAGAATGTTTATGTATTATTACTAGAATGTTGGATTGATATGGTTATATTTAGACATTTTGATCTGTATTATTGAACGCCTGTTCCATCGAAAGCAATTACACCGAGAAACGACCGAATTGAAACTATGGGCATTCTGATGAAAAGAGATTGTGATCCTCCTGGACATAATTGCATTTATATTCCACCTGGAGATCACCGGGTTGAACATTACAGACTTGCAACGTTCAAACATTTTCCGAAAGAAACTCCTGTGATACCGAGTTATCTAGCCGCTGCTGGTTTCTATTGGACAGGATTTCAAGATAGAGTAAGATGTTACTGCTGTGGAGTATCTGTGGAAAAATGGGTTACTGGAGATGATGCTTTTGATGACAAGTGGCATAAATCTACTTGTGACATGGTGACCGGACAACATAGTTATAACTTGCCTATTTCAAATTGCTCAAGGGGGCTCCTTTTTGAACAAATCAGGTGTCACCTTAATCTTACTACAAGAAGTCAACAAACTAATCGGAATGTGCAAAGACCAACTATCAAAGAGGAAAAATGTCCATTACCGCAGATCGTGTTTGCGAACATTTGTGACCGAGAACATGAGACTTCATTGCGATCAGCAAATTTGAGAAGAGAACTCGAGAGGAGAAGAACCTTTGACAAATGGCCTTCCTATCCTACTCCATACTTGGTAGGGGAGTTGGCAAAACAGGGATTTTTCTACCTGGGAAACCTTGACAGAGTGCAATGTTTTTCATGCTCAGGAGTACTGAGAAACTGGGCACCCACTGATAATGTCCTTGAACAACATAAAAGACATTTTACAAAATGCAAAATGGCAAATAACGAGTATGCGGGAAACATATCCTTGACAGACTCCGAGAGAAATCAGGCAGATAATGAACTAAAAATAAAAATTGAAAGGTTAACTGCTAATAGGGGAGAACCTCCGGATCCATCCCCAGAAGAACAACTCCAGTTGGTGGAAAGATTCCCTTGTCTTTACCCGATGAACTTGCATATGATATCATTACAGCAAAGAATATCTTCGTTTAATGAAACATGGCCTAGGATCCTCGCAACAGCGGAACAATTGGCTAAAGCGGGTATGTATTATCTCGGGAATTTGGACAGAGTGAAATGCTTTTATTGCAATGGAGGATTACAAAACTGGAACTACAATGATGAGCCGTGGACAGAGCATGCAAAGTGGTTTCCTGGTTGTGAATATGTTTTGCAAATGAAGGGTATTGATTTCGTTTTACGAATAAGAGATGAACATCCCAATCTAAATCGACCATCGATAAGGAATGCAATATGTCTTGATGTACCACGAGAGGAGATACGAAGGAACCATAATCGATCAAGGTTATCTGGACAATACATAAACAGGATGCAACTAGAAGACATGGGATTCACGAGAGATCAAATAGAAGGAACTATAAATAGACAGACTAATGATCATTTCTCTACTGATGACTTAATTCAGGACTTACTGGAAACAGTAAATACAATTACAGCCAGTCCAACGAAAACAACACAACAACAAGGCAATAGCATATCTGAAAATAATCACGAAGTGAACAACGACAAAGAAACGAAAGAAGCAGCCGTTGCAGAAACAATGTCGGTGGATGAGATTGCGCAAAGTTTGAAAGAAATACAAGAGGTAGTGCTTTGCAAAAATTGCAAGAGGAACAAAAGTGAAGTCACTTTCGTACCTTGTGGACATTTATGTAGTTGTGAAAAATGTGCAACGAACTCCGAAAGGTGCAATATTTGTGGAGAAAAAATACTTGAAAAGATAAAGGTGTATAGAGCTTGATGGAGCAGGCAGGACTATCATTTTGTGGCATGAGTGCTCTTGATGCATATGTATAATGCATGATGTTACTAGTTACTTTTGTGTGTATGAATCAATTATTCGTAAAATTGAACATACGATTTTAAAGTATTTTATTCTATATTAAGATGACTAAAGTATTAGAGAATTGGGAAATTACGCTAGCCAAGAAACAAATTAATGAATACTATGATGAATTTGAACAGGAATACCATCATCAAAATTTTGAGATATGGAAAAATACCCCAAAGGAAAAATTCAAACAATTAATAAAGAAATACCTCCATCATTGTTTTGCGAATGTGACAGAAAAGCTTTTTGATAAGCTTTATGACGCACATAGTGATATTGCTCGCGTTTTTGTTACAAAAGATTTTGATCTGGCCCAATATACATGGTTTGGACTTGTTCTAAAATTACATCCGGCTCATAAATATCTACCAGAAGAATTTCTGGATGAAAGATTACCACAAATGGAATTAAAAGATTCTGCAACATTACTTCTGAATGCTCGAGAATTTGAAACTGTTGCTATTCCGATTTTAGAAGACGCCTGTTCGAAAATTGTTATATTACACGATTAAGAAGAATGTCTCAAAGAAACAGAAGTAACCAGGAATTATTACAGACGGGATATGAATCAGCAGAGTGCGACTTAAAATATTATTTTGACATATTCTGTAAATACTATGAAGAAGATGTGGAAATTTCCGACAGATGGCAAAGATGGGCTATGACAAGACCCAATGACATTGTTGGAATGCTAACGTTGTATGTTGACAAAGTTTACGGGAATGCATTATCTCCACAGGGAAAGGCTCGGGGGTATCATGCTGCTATCAAAGAACATAATAGGATTGCAATTATTACACTGGGAAACTATAAGGAAGCCAAATTTCTTTGGTACCAACATATTGTTCGTATGCATCCCTTGAAGGAAAACTTTTCAGAACAATGGATAAAAGGATGTTTGAAAGATGATTAACTGAAATGATACATATACTGCATCAGATTTTCCACTATATCAGTTGGATATGGTGTGATTTTAAAAACCATGTACTATATCCAATATAAAAACTAGAATTAAAACTTTTGTTTGTGTAATCATGTTGGTTGATTGATTAAGACTATTTGGATGTTTAACGATGTTTGGGTTTTTTTTGTGTAAGGAATTTTAAGACATTAATAATTTATTTGATCTTTGATTGTGACATGTTGGAAGTCAATCATGAAAAATATGAGTATGTGCCAAAAGACCCACAGAAGAGGGAATTGAATCGGAAAAAGTTTAGACCATGTCCATACCATACGATACCTGACAGCAGAGTTGCTTGGCTAAGGATGGGAGTTGTACATGAACGAATAAAAGAAAGAATAGAAAACTTTCCGACTTTGACAGCCAATGACATGGAATACGTATTGAAGGATTTTCTTGTTTGGCTATACCGGGACCATGAGGTGGCGGAACAATTGAAATGCGCCAAAAGAGTACTGGAGCAAATTGTGGAAGAGAACTTTGGAGAGAGCCCTGCATACTACTTGTATGTATTTTTACGATATGTGTTGGCTATAGCTAATGTTGACGAAGATTGGAACATCACTAGCAAAACTATTGCCGGTTTTTCACGGGCTATGTATACTATGGATAAACGACTGAATTAGTGATATTTTCTTTTCTTTTTATGTGTATCAAGTATTGTTGGATAATATTAATCTACACCGAATGGCAAAACATAGATTACATGTTGAACGGCGAAAGATCAACCAAGAAATTCAAACAAATCCTGTAATTTTGCAAGCAGGGCCATTGGACGAGTCAGATATCTATGTTTGGCAAGCACTTTTGCGCGGACCCTCAAAAACACCATATGAAAAAGGGACATTTCTCCTTAGAATTGAATTTCCAACGGAATATCCATTCAAGCCTCCGAAGATCAAATTTGAAACCAGAATTTTCCATCCGAATATAAGCCGTAGAGGTACCATATGTATTGACATTCTTGCAAATGAATGGTCACCTGCTTTAACGTTGGGAAAAGTATTGGTCTCGATTTCATCATTATTGGCTTCCCCTAACCCAGAAGATCCAATGGATGTTGAGAGCGCCAGACTGTATCGGGATGACTATGAAAGTTATCAGAAGATGGCAAGAAACTGGACTGATATGTATGCTAAGTAAATTACTATGTATCTAGTATGCTTATCACAATTATTGAATATTTTGGAAATGCTGTTATACTTATATGTGTTAAAAATGTTAGCAAGGAAAGTTTCCGGTCCGATAATCAACGTAAAATTTTCTATATTAAGAAAATATGGGTGAAAAAATTGCTAGAGTAAAGCATGAACTTGACGTGTTCTTCGATTCATTTGAAAAGAAATATGAACACAAAGATTTCGGCAAGTGGGCTGCAACAACACGGGATGAATTGGAGATATTTATGACACCTTACTTGAGGATTTGCAACCTGAGAGTATCCGACAGACTGTTTGATGCGCTATACAAAAAGCATTTAGCCATCGCTCGCATGATATTGTTTGAAAATTATGAACATGCTAAATATTGTTGGTTCGTATTCTGTGTTGGATTACATCCTGCCTCAGATATAATACCTGAAGGATGGGTGTTGGAAAGAATGCCTGATTCTGATAAAAATGGATTTTGTATCTATACCACGGATAAGCTCTTTTATGATACTTTTCCCTCTGATGTGAGAGCTGCTATACTTATACATAAAATGAAATGTTATGGCTGTAATAATAATGGACAATGAATTCATGGATTGTATATTGTATTTTCTGCTAAATTAAAATGTCTATTAAAATTATGTATGACATGTATGCCAATTTATTGAGTGTTACATTGAGTTAATTCATTTCCGTCTGCATAACCCAATGGACCCTTATTAGGATTATTAATTTTTTCAGAAAATTAAGTATGAGTAACGTGATAATAAATGATAATGGTGATGTTGATGTCACCAGAATGGTGGGCTCCAATGTGGCGGAACAAGATTTGATATTTTATTTTTGGCTATTCAAAGAACGATATGAAGCTAGAATACTCCCCTCTCATAGATGGTACAAGTGGTCAAAGACTCCACCCAAATATATCAAACTTGGATTGAAATGTTTTTGCAAACGGGTTAACGAAACCCTTTCCGATGAAAAACCCTTCGTTATTGACTATCCAGGAATATTAGAAAACCACAAAATGATAAAAGACATGGCCTATGGAAATTATGAAAGGGCTAAATTCTTGTGGTTCAACTATATGGCTCGAATGCATCCTATGGAAAATTTGATCACGGATGAATGGGTGAAGGAACAAGCCGAATCTACGGAACCCTTTTACCCTGAGGATACTATAGATGTCCTAGTTCAATGAGAAATATTAAGCCCATGAATGCTATTGTTTTCATGTATGTATATAGAGTGTTATAACTGGCCTACGGAATATAGAATGGTCAAGAATCTCTATTGCGTCTTGCGTAGAGTAATTTTATTGTATTTTGTCGCACGGTGAATTGATTTCGTAACGATCACATTTTATGAAAAGGTTTTGGCCAACCTACATTCAGAAATGTTTCACAGTTTGTACTGATTATTGCTAATTTGTTGACTGCAAATGATATTTAATACTGTGGGGCCTCGTCATCCTTACAGTATGTATATAAGGCGTTATACACCGCTACGCCTGTAATCCTTAAGCGGGACCCTAGGGATTTATATTTATGATGTAAATTCCCTAGTTTCAGGGAAACAAAATCCAGAATTTTACGGTGCGAACCCTTATTATAGGCTAAATAAATAATTAATGAAAAACAATATAAAATCTTATAAAATCTTGTACAACAATACCATTAAATTAACTAAATAATGAACACTAAAAAATGTTTGAACAATCTGCAATGCCTGTATTAAGTGGCATCTTAGTTAAGGGTAGTATCATGCGGTCTGATTAGTAGGATCATAAGTGATTTTAATTGCACTGAAGACATGACGTCCTTAATTTTGTTTGTTTCATGTAATAATGAATTGAAATTATTGATAGATACTTACGGCAGGACAGGCCGTCGCATAAATTATATGCGTAAACAAACCTTGGAGTATTGAAAATTTTATTAATTGGGTATGATGACGTATAGGTTAAACCATGCCTTGTGTTATAATTGATGAATGATGTGAATGCCAATTTAACCAAGCTTTGCATAGAGTTACCTCATTTCCGTCTGCATGATTAATGATTGGAGTATTTGGTTGTTATAAGCTTCTAGATTATCAGTAGATAAAGGTAGATTAAAATTCTGGACCCCAGGGTCATTGTTAACTTGAGAAGAAACAATCCTACAACTGTTGTTGCTCCAATCACCATTTACAGACGTCGTCAGGATACTAAAGCAAACGAAAGGCAACGCTTTACTAGGAAGTAACCCGAACAAGTGTGGACTACTCGCATAACAATCGTTGTGGAGCTGCACTATAAAAACAAAATTGGTGGCCAATACGGGGAATACTTCCGGTGTTCAGACGTTGACCGATCGATGCTTTCTAAGACGACCATCGTAAAACTTGCACTTGTTGTATCCTTGCTTTGCTCGTCTATATCTCTTCTGATTATATTGGCAGCAATCTATCTGCACGTATCGCCTGGAGCGCTTTCTAATCTGTTGAACGTATTTTTGGGATCCAACAGCAGCGCTTCTACTGCTTACGTTCCACCCACGAATACGCCGCAAGGATCTACAATCTATTTTAACATATCTTCACCTGAACTAATTACTTCTGTCAACAGTACCTTCTCCAGTCAATAGGAAGGACTATGCGAAGGATGTTGAAAGCATTCAAAAGGAAAAAGCCGTCAGAAGCAACAGACGAACTCAAACAAGGGATTACCTTGCTTAAAGCCACACAAAAACGCCATGAAGATGTCCGGCGACAAGAAAGACAACTGGCTAAGGACGTGGCTGAACAAACAGAGCTATTGAAAGAGGTAAAGACAACTCTGCCGGAAACCGTGAAAGGGTTAGAAAAGGCAAAGAAAGAGGTTCGAAAAGCTCAAGCAGACCTCAAAGCTGTTTGTGATGCCACAACAAAAGTTAGCGGGAAGGTCTCCACCGACGTGCTGAATGACATCCTTACGTCAGAGTTCGAGCTCGGAAGGTCGCATGCTCAGGCTACGCGAGATAGCGTCCAATCTCCCGTTTTGACAGTAACTCCAAATGCACCAGAACATGATCCTCCGGCTTACGTCCCGCTCGCTGAGCAGCCGTCGGATAACGTACAACCAGGACCAACAATGACGGTCCGTAAGGGTCTGGATTGTCATACTGTGACGGCAGTCTATCCTAAACTACCACGTTCTGATTCGTCCTCGTTGTCAGACTCTCAAATAGGGACGACACCATGCTTCCATATTGGCAGTGGTGCGCGCTCCAAACAAAAAGATGGTAACCCAACAACGATGGGAACAAGGGCGAAACCTGCAAAAAGTTCCTTGAGTAACTATAGGGGATATCAAGGTTGGCCAGAACGCCGCAATTCGAAGACAGAACCTCGTATAAGAGCGGATGGCGCTTCACAACGTGTAACCTTTCGTAGTCCAGGCGAGGAACAATCTGCCGCAGAAGACAGTGAGGTTGACTTTCAGACTCGATTAAAGCATCTTTCCAAGGAATTAAGAGATAATATAAGGTCTCTACGGGGCGGTGCCAACTCTCAGGATTCTGCGGGTGAATCTAGCGATGAGGAACCTGCCGATATCTCTCGTCCTCCTGATATACCTCGCGCTACCTCCACTCCAAAAGAGTATGGGGGAGGGACTAGGCGACAACGGCAGCAACAGCTACATCAGAATTCTGGTGTTTTTGCCCCAGTACTTAATGTATCTGCTAAAAACCAATCAGAAAAAGAAATGCTTCAGCTTATGATGGATCCTGGAGACATGCCATTGCTAAAATGGATGGAGAATTCAATGCGACGAATACGCCATGGTACTGGAAATACGGATGTGGATGTTATTTTGGCTAATGCGCTACAGAAGAAATTGAGGGCTGCTGGCCGACACAAGCAGGCTACCCAACTGGGAAATTTTTTTAACACCAATTCGGGGGAAGCAGATTGGGAATCGGTGATGCGATCCCTTTCCTTATCCAATCCCCAGGGATTGGTAAATGATGAAAAAATCATTGGGGATTTCCGCAGGAATTATCGCTGGGAGGATGAACCGCTACCTCTGCTAAATAGCGCTTTGAAACAACTAGAAATAGACATGGATAGTTTTATTGAGGATAATCCGGATGGATTGCGTCTTTTCCGAAATCTAAGACAACGACTTCCCGAAGCGCTCAGATTGATGTTACGAGGCTGGGAAGAAGAGAAAAGATGGCGGGAGGTTGCGGAGGAACTACAACTTGTTTGGAACTCCGAGTTTCTGGACGAGCAAGAGACACGCCCCAGGTATCAGGAAATAAAGGAAGTACGTGATACAAAACCGTCCTTGCCGCCAGTCCACATTTATAATGTGCAACCTGCAGGACAAATAGTGCACAGTTATCCCACTCATGGAAGAGAGAACAGTCAGCTCAACACTCCTCCTCCACCTGGTGACACCCCACCGCCGGTGGTACAATCACCCTCGCCTCTACAACCGCTGAATAACTTTGGGGGGGCAACACCTCCTGGATCACCTAGGGGAATTTCACCGCGTCAGCTTGCCAATGCAGACCGGGTACCGTTGCGGCGTCGGAATCCTCAACGTAAAGCACGCAACAATCGATTCCCCACCCGCATCATGAATGGTAATGGATTTGGTAGGCGTGGACAAGGCCCTAGGGCCAGGCCAGTACATCAACAGGATGGGCGTAACGCATCATCGAGACCTAACGGACAGCCAACGAGAACAACAAGATCTTCACGTGCTAGTCCAGGACCGGAAACCTCAAACCGAAGTCCGCGAGTGGCGAATACGCAGGATTCTGGGATGGGTGCAGACAACTCACAAATTACGCCGTCCAGCAGCCAGGAAGCCCGCAACATTGCGGATAGTCAAGGTGAGAGATACAATTTTCTTGGAAACCCGAATATTTTCGCTCCTCTAGGATTGTATCTAAATCCCACTCAGGGACAATCCCTGTCCGTCTGTTACTATTGTAAGGCACCGGGACATCAATCCCGAAATTGCGTGGCTAAATTCATACTGTGGCTAAACGATAAGGTTCTTGCTAGGGATGAGGAATTAGGATGGGTAATTCGTGGGCGAGCACGACCTGTACCCCCTCATGTTAAAGAATCTGCAGAACGAAACTGGAAACCGTTCCTTGCGAGAAATAACATACTAACAATTGAAGGACTTGATCGATATCTGGCTGCTCAAGGTTCACCCTCGTTTACACAGAGAACCGCTCTGTGCGAAGCTTATTACGATACCAGGCCAAAAAACCGAGATAGAACCCACTGGCATGATAGGGATCAATGGGGTCCTCATGGACCACCTGCACGTCCATCTGGGGGAAATACCCAAGTGGCCTGGACGAAACCCCAATATCATGATCGGCCGCGTCAATATGAAGCTTCATATTGGACGGACGAGGAACTGAATCAAGGTATACGACTTTCAAAAAACGCCTTGGGGTGCTGATTGATCCGGTGAATCAGCTCCCAGACAATTTAATAATTCAACATACAAAAACTGTACATAACTCATCATTACCCTTATTTACATTTCTTGATATGCCGGATGAACCTCTACAGCCCGACTTTACGGAATTGTTTGGAGGCCAGTTGTTGTATTTAATTGATACAGCAACTGGTACAAAATTCCTAGCTGACACGGGGAGCATCCCCAATTTGATAATGAAAAAGGTCGTTATTTCTAAATACCCACGAAGCTGGGAAAACCGTCAACCAATAGACATGGAATTGACTGGAATAGGTGGCTCGTCCCAAGTGGACTCCTTTGTAGTGCTTGATATTGGTGGTCTATCCGTTCCATTTGTGACCGGATCAGGAGTCCCACTTAATATCGTAGGGCTGAAATGGATTGAGGAAGTACAACAATTAGCAGGCATAACTACGGAATTCAAAACCCCGTCTAATGCAAATGAGGAGTTGTCATTAGCATCATTTCTTGAAGAGAATCATTGTGATCAAGGTAACGGAACCAAAGTTGGAAGCAGTATTAGCTACACTGTAACCGACGATGGGTTGATGGATGCTGCAAACCAATTTAGCGTGGAGCGGAAAATGGCCGCTGGCGCGAGTACCGAGATGGGATTAACCACTGGTGCGAGCGACGAGTTGAAAATAGCAACTAACGTCCTACCTAACCCATGGGAAACTATTGGTGTTGAAACAGGAATGCCTGCTGACACCATTAATGAATACGTCGAGTGTGGAATCCCCGCTGGCGTAGAGAGGGACCTGCACGAGAAAACTGGCCCTAAGTGTCTTCGTGGATGCACTTGTCCGAATAACCTTGATGAATCGGCCCATAGATGCATGACGACAGCCACAGTAACGAATACTTTCCCAAAAGGTTTAAACGAAGCAGCAATTGCCGGTCAGCCGGATATTCGTCCGGACATATCCGACAAGGAGTCTGGGGATTTTAAGATGCACGTCTCCCCAGAAAAAGGGTCCCCGGCGGAAAAGGAGTCCGTCGGCGTGACGGTAGGTGCGGGCACGCGCCGAGATCAGAGGCCTACATCGAAGGACCTCGCCCTCTCTCCACCAACACCAACCACTCGGTCATCACGAATCTCAAATCTGCCTATGGCTGGGCCAGTAACCACATATGTTTTGCAGAAAGACACTCACCCGCGAGTCAAGACGGAACTTGAGGATCTCTGCGCAAAATCCGTGGCGCTGGCCAAACTCCCATACAAACCTCCTGATCTGACGACTCCAGAAAACACCATTATTGCTGATGATGTTTGGAAAGCCGTCTACACACCGTTCGCGTCTGAACTCGAGGACCTGCGAGGCCATCTTGGCGGCCCGCAAACCATGAAATACAAATGCGACATCGAGCTTAAAGACCCCTCGACGAAACCGTTTGTGTCTGGTCCTTATAATCTGAAAGGGGAGGGCCAGGCGAAAGCATTAAAAGAAGCGGTAGACAATTTCCTGGATTTGGGCGTCATTGAACGAGGCTTTGCCGAATGGAAGTTGGCTATATTTGTGGTCCCTCAGAAAATGAATGAGAGACAGAAACAGGAGGATGGATGGAAGCAGGCCTGGAGAGTAGTACAGAATCTCCAACCCCTTAATGCGGCCATAAAATCAATAGAAGTACCTCCACCTCTTGTACCGGACGTAAAGCAGCTTGCCCAAGGCAGAGAAGTGCTTTCTCTTCTTGATTTGAAGAAGGCCTATTTCCACATGGACGTAACGGAAAGGTCTAAACAATATGTGGGCATAGCCATCAAAGGAATGCACGTAAGATGGCGTAAGATGCCGATGGGGCTGAAGACTGCGGTGGCTCTTTGGTCGGCGAATATGCAAGAATGTGTGGTGAAACCTATCACGGAAAAATACCAACAACACATGAAACAAGTTGGCAGGACAGATGAGGAGAATGCGACGCCTATGGAGGCCTACATAGACGACATTTTTCTCAGCACAAAAACTGTGGAGGACCATTTGCTACTGCTACGTATGGTATTTGAACAACTTGCTAAGATGAAACTAACGGTTAGCATCAATAAATGTTTCATTGGAAAACGAAAGGTGAACCTTTTGGGGGCAACCTTAACGGGGAAAGAAATTGAGGTTCAGCCCGAAAGAATAAGGGCTTTACGCGAACTCTCACCACCCCACAATGTATACGAGTTAAGGGGGTGGATTGGCGCACTTCGCTATATCTCGGAGCATATACCTGAGTTAAGTTTGAAGCTGGCCAAATTCGATGCGCTGACAGGCAAGGTCCCTGCGACACAAGGACGGGTGACGCCTGTGCTATGGACCAACGAATTACTGCAGGATTTCAAAACGGCACAAGCAGCCCTCGATGATGCTAAGGTGCTGTACCATCTTGATCCAAATCTTCCCATTTTTGTGGAAACAGATGCTTCAGATATTGGGTTTGGATCAATTATTTTTCAGACGGAAAAGGGTTGTAATCCGCCTTTCGAAAAGGTTTACCCAATTGCTTACTACAGTCAAAAGTGGGCGACTCCAACGGCAAAGGCTTATGATCCCTGTACAAAGGAATTGAAAGCCTTAAAGGATTCGGTTGAAAAATGGCAATCAATGTTGAGAGCCTTACCCTTTACAATAATTACTGATAATACTGGGGTTTTTGGGCTCCTCAAAAGAATGACGGACAAAGCGAAAAATCCAAGCCCAAAACCCCTAATTCAGAGGTGGCTCAATCATCTAGCAGGATTCCAAATAAAAGAGGTAATTCATCTAAGTACGATGCAGGTATTTACGTCAGATGGATTGTCTCGTTCTTATTGGATGGAGATGGCTGCGGGAGAAGATGATCCACATGTTTGGGCGACGATTCCCAAGAAAAAGGGCGTTTCGAACCAACAGAAAAGACCCCGACCGGAAAAAATACAGCAGATGATGATGTATCACTGTCGACATGAACTTTGCGACAACTCGGTGAACGGGTACCATCCCTGGGATGATATTTGTGGCGTCTTCCAGAAGAAAACTGGGGAACAAATGGAAATTGAAGAATTAAAAGACGTCATGAAGAAGTGCGACAGAGCAATTGTCTCAGAAAAGGGACTGGCGGCTGCCCATGGACATACAAAAGGGACGCCTCCCCCGTACTGTAAATATGAAGGTAACGAGGTACTGTACCACATGACGACCGAAAACAATGCGAGACAGATAATGTCCGCGGGCATTGAACGGATGAACAGGAGATTCATTCATTTGAGCAAAACGCCAACAAAGAAAAGCAAAAGGCGGAATGTGGTAATTTGCATGAAAGCAGCAAATCTAAGGAATGAGGGACTCGTATTGCTGCAATCAAACGTACAAGACGTGGTATTGTGTGAAGGTCCAATACCACCAACAATCATACAAAATATGTAAATACGTATTGGCAGAGCGTGAATATTATAAGAAGGGTATATGGACAAAATCATTATAATGAGAGCTAACGAAAAAAACTGAAACCTCGTAACTAGAGAAAATGCTGAGTCAGCATTTTTTTAGCTCGTGTGGAAAAACGAGAGAATAAAAAGAAAAAAGGTTTAAGTAATAGTAGAAGGCAGTTGAATTAAAGGATCATGGGGAATCATGATGAATGACGTCAAGTAGATACACGAGTAAAGCGGGCATATACTGCACTAGTTCCAATTATATAGTTTTTTTTTAAATTCATGCAACTTTTTAAAAACTTTTTCGCGCTACGTGCAATTAATGGTGTCTAATATCTTGATTATTGGGTACCCTTCCTCCGCATGATTTATAGAAATGCGAATTTCGACATCGGCCATTACCGCGCCACGACGCACCAGGACATATGAAGTTTCAGGCCATATAACAACAGCAGGGTTGCATTTATAACAAACGCTGTTTTAAAACACTTTGTTTAAAACATGTTTTAAGCAGTATTTTAATCAAATGCCTTCAAAATTTTTTTTTTGTAAATTGTAAAATTATGCCATAATTGTGTAAATATTTTCTAAAAAATCATGTTTTAGGATCCTACGGACAATTACCACCCGCTATAGCAGACGTATATCGATTTGGGATGGTTGGAACCCTCAAAATAGTCGGTTCAACATTAATAGTACAGATGTTTCGTCAAATGAGCTATATTTACCCTATATTTTCAATTGTCAATGTAAATCCACTATGACGTCACAGTTGAATATTCGTGACGTCGTGGCTTCAAGAAAACACAAAAAAAACTTGTTTCAAATTAGGGCCTTGTTTTAAACATGTTTGTTTTATATTACTTTTTGTTTTAAATGCAACCCTGTGTAACAGTAACATGCGACTGCGAGACATGTGCCAGAACGATCGGCAACAAGACCGAAAACTTCGATGTATCTTTGATTGTCCAGTCCATAGGTGACTAAATGGCTGGTGCCGAATGTTCCTGACCTGGAGCTGGAACTGTTCAGACTCTATGATTTGCACTCTTGTGGAAATCATGTGGGCCGACGAAACAGAACGCATTATTAGAAAGATACTTGCGCTTTTCAGAAATCATCATACACGAAGTAAATGAAATAAGAATACTTCAACGTTTTATGGTAGGGGGATTGAAGTAGCGCTTATATAGGTTGGTTTGCGGTTGACGGACGGACTTTGTTACGTTAAAAAATAGTCCTAAGTAGCTGTTAAGGTTGTCACGTACATAAGAGGGTGTTGTGTTGGAGGACATGCCTTTCTCGCTAAAAGCAGCTTTAATTTGGATTATAATTTTTCCAAAGGAATTGATTGGAATCTTGCGATTAAGTTTCATAAAATTTAGGGTGAAACCTAAATCCTCTTCAAGATCTGCACGCTTCATGAATGTTTGCAAGCAACGCTCGACAAACAACGGTTTCCATACCACTAAAATCTACTTGAATATCGATTGATGCTCTTCTAGTGCAAGTTTTTCGGATTCCGGAGATTCGCTGATTAGATTGTTAGGTTCCCTGAAAATATGTATACCTAATTTGGCTCGATTCTAGCTGGTAGATGTGAAAACACAGGAGTTTAAAAATTTTGTTCCGTCTGGAAAACTGTTGCAAGTACAAGAGGAACTGATCTAAAAACACAATCACTCAAGTAGGCCTACGTGCTGCATCCAGGTAAAACCCGATTAGGTATTACGAAAAAGTAGGAAATATTTGTTACTGACCATGACCACCGCTGTAAATTAACTGATCTACACAATTTTTCCGCCAGGAATTCTTTGGGTAACTTTTACCAGCGCTGAATCCGAATTTTGGATCATTTTTGTTTTATGGTGATATACTCCCTAATATGACGAAAGTTAAAATTTGGTCAATTCATGAAACTGAGCAAAATTAAAGCGAACTATTCTGACGAGATGGAGCAATTCTGTACCCAGAATCGGATTCAGCATCCGAAGATTAGTCTGTGTCAATCATCAAAGTCTTAGGCGCGAAATACCTTTTGTGATTTGTACAGTGTACACCAGTGTTATCATATATTTCTTGGACGCTGAATCCGAAAATGTTGGTGTGGATATTCGGGTGGAGATTGTACAATGTACATGGACATGGGCTATACTTCGCCCGACTTGTCGACCGTCCGATTTTTAGGGGTAAGATGAGTATAAGTAGAAGTACTTCCTTCTTGACCAAGCGACTACCTCTGCAATTTACCGTTGAAATACAGTCAGGACCCTACTCTGACTAGCCCTCGATAAGTAGCTTGGAAACTAGAATATGTAGCCTGACTATGATTTGTTTGTGACTGTATAGCAGGGGCGGGCAACTTCTCCAATCGGCGGGCCGGATATAGGAAAATTAACTACTGGCGGGCCGGATCGCTGGATCGAAACATTATTCGCCCATTTATCCACATCTGCAAGAAATATATATCGTATTTAATGAATGTATTTTAACGACAGCGATGTTGCTTCAAAGCCATTTCTCGCCGATAATGACGAAGACAATGTGGATTTGATAATCAAAACACGGAGCAATCCTTAATTAAGATTTCAAGGCGTTAGATAACCCCGGTACCCCTGATTTACCAATATATCAATTCATTAGAGTTGAGTAGGTGACGAGAGAGCGTCGCTGTTCAGCAATTTCTATATTGAATTAATGCGGTCCGCGTCCTCTACGAAATTTGAAAAGTGGCCCGCGACCCGTCTTGAGTTGGCAACCGCTGGTATAAGCGGTGTCTTACTAGGGTTACCATATACGTCCTCTTTTAAGAGCAATTGTCCTCTTTTTTGACTTTTTTGAAAGTGTCCTCGGAGGACTCCCAAATGTATTTTTTTGTGATTTTGTCCTCTTTTTTGAGAATTTTAGGTAAATATATGGCAAAATCGACTGAGATACAGTAATTTAGCACCGACGTAACGTACCAGTGGCTATATTTCGGGAGATGGGCCGGAAAGTTGACCCTCTTTTGTCAACCAACTAACTGATAATGTCGAAGGAAAAACTGTATTTTGGCCGCTGAGCGAGAAAGTTGACCCTACTTTATTTTAGTCAATCGACAACGAAGTGGGGAAAATTTGCCATTTTTCATGATTTTCCTCCGGTTTTGCAGGTCTGAAAATTTTGAAAAAGTGTCCTCTTTTCAGATTTCCAAAATATGGTAACCCGACGTCTTACAAAAGCCTAGAAGTGTGCCGTGCTACAAGTCGGCGGTTACGGAATGAAAAGTAAGAAATATCAGCCAGGTGTAAATGACCGTTGTAGTCGACAAACACCATGATTACCACAAACGACATTAGGGCTGACTACATCGTAAATGCCGATAATGCAAGTCTTCTCGCTTCGACGTACTGACGTATATATATCATAACATATACAGTCACTAAAATTGGACGTAGTAAGTAGGGATGGTGTGAACCTGAGGTTCACGTTCGCGTTCTGTGTGTGAACCTCGGAAAGTCAAAGGTTCGCGTTCACAAACGAACCTTGGTAGGTTCTGCACTGTGAACCTTTTTCATCTATATGACAATTTTCATGACATTGTAACATCTTTGTTTGAAATTCTTTGCATTTCAACTTTGGACCACTCTATGCATGGCGCTGGCGGCATAAAATATCAACGCTAAACGAGCATGCACCTTGCCAATATCAAAAAGTTTACTTGCTTTCCTACAAACGTTTGCTCGAAATATTTAGCTCCTAGTTTGTGAATATTTATGGATGATCTGCTGTGAGCTTGACCCACAATTACACAACATCAAGAACTAAATACACCACATATATAGGTAATCGGGGAATGATACCTTATCAACCAATCAATGAAATTGATATCGTTGTCTGATGCAGAAAATGTAGCAGGCGTACGGGGTCAATCTTGAATTCATATGGTAATTGTATCATAAAAATCAAATCCGTGCGATTGGGGTGTTTGCTACTGATGTATAAATTGTTAGTTAATGGGGTTACACTCTGCTGAATATCAGCGTAGCAATACTCAGACGCAGAATACATTGTCCGGTCTGGCCTAGACAGGCATAAGGCATAAGCTTGTATTCCCTTGCAAGTCCTCGTCGAAATTGTTGGCAAAGCGGTGGAAGATATTGACTATATGGGATTATTATGTCATTTGATTGCCCCAGTTGATATATTTGGCGACGATCAAAACGTCAATATGTACTTCAGCATTGTAGCAGTGTGTGACCTGAGTCCTCGCAAGGCACTTCACTGAAATGTAGGGTTAGAATTCCCAATATAACGTCACGTGACGTCACGAGGTTCACGTTCGCGTTCACACAGAACCTTTCAATAAGGTTCGCGTTCACACGAACCTGAACCTTTCAGAGGTTCACACCATCCCTATAGTAAGCAAGTAGTGAGAAATCTCGGCAGACTGCGGCCACGGGCCACACTATCATGTAAGACGGAAAAGTCTCCGCGGGCCGTATGTTGCCCGCCCCTGCTGTATAGTATTGTGACTTGTGTGAATGCAGGTAAGTTTGCACACAGAGTGAATCGACTATTGAGAATAGATATTGCAGAATTAATCGCTTTTGTATAGGGCAGGGGTTCTCAACCCGCGGCCCGCATACGATTATATTGCGGTCCGCGACATATTTCATTGTGAACGCAATTGCTGCTGGCACAGTATTGTTATGGAAGACCGATGTGTCATGTTTGTCGAAGAACAGTTGTTAGAACGAAGCGTAGAAGCTTAAAATGATACCTCGATAGTTTCATCTGTGTTATACATATCGCCTGATCTTAGGTGACACGTTGCTAGTTAGGTGTCAAGCCAAGCAATCCATATTTCAAGGCATGGTTAAAATTGCCGACGACGTTGCAGACGCATTGTTCAAAATTGCTTAGAATATCGCTAAACCCAAGAATCTGCTAGAGAAGGTGTAACTTCAATAAAACTTCAACGTACTGTGCGAATATTCGCTGTTTCTTTAACTTAGCAGCAAGGCCAACGCAACATCACCTGACAAATTTCGAAGCTATACAGTTGTCTGATTCAACCGGCACCAGAAGAGTATCAGCAGTCTCAGTCGATCTTTTATCGCATGTTCTGAAAGACGTTGCAGCGTAGACTACTTCAACCTCTAGCGTTGGACGAACCCACCCATACACATTGCATAGCTAATTATCCAGGTGCGTTTTATCAGATTGGACATGGCATATTTCCAGAAGAAATGCTGATAGTGGAAACGTGCGAAGGGGGCCAGTGAAAAACATCAACTTGACAAAGCTGACTTCTGTAACTGTTGGTGTAAGGCTCCAGCCATATGGAAGGAAGTGAGATGGGTTGGGTTGATTGGTTTGCTCAGAAATGACCGCGTACACAAGACTTCTTCTCGTATCACTGAGAGCTTAAAGTGATAATGACCCTGTAACGAATATGTTACCGTAATTTTATACTTGCTCGCTCACGCAGAGAGTTTGATTCTCTGGTTAAAGGGTTTGAAGGTGCATATAACGACTTGCAACGAGTGCTATGCACGATCCATGAAGGGATTTACTTGCGCCGCTGAATGATATATTGATCAAAAAACAGCAACTGCAAACTTACGAACGCTGTCCATTAACGCTTTAGAATGCATAAAAATGTACTAAATTTCCGTATAAGAATGGTAAATGGACTGGTAAAATATGGAGGGAAGTGCACCAGCGTATCTTCGTGAGCTAGTGACAATGTATAACCCCGGAGGAGCGCTTCGTTGTCAGTCGCAAAATCTCTTGTCCGTTCCAAGAGGGGCCGGGGAAGGAAATTTGTGCGGTCGTTGACCCGTAATTCAATTAGTATGTGTTGACGGCCGTCGACAACCAAATTGAATTTAAAAACAGATTCTCGAATTTTTGTGAGATTTTAAATATTCCTAAAATTTCCTTCGCGCCTAGCGCGATTCAACACGACTTCCTTTCCGATTTCAATATGGTAGCGCCCTTTGTAATCGCACAGCACAGACGTGAACAGCAGAGGGAAATGATGCTTCCCATATAGAAATACCAACTTGGAATCGTGTTTTACTCACGAAAGAAATTTATTTCTGATACGTGTGGGCGATTCCAACATCTTTCCATTATACTGACAAATGTGACAACCTTGATAGCAGGTCAAGAAATAACAGCATGCAATAAAGTAACTAACAGCAATTGGTCCACCCGAAAATCCATCATCCTTCATAACGTACCGTAAATTTTACAAAACACCCCCTCAATCAACTCTACCGGCGTGCTGCGATCACATGGGCTGAGAAAGGATAAGTGCTTGATAGGAATATGTGAAACTACTAATTTTAATGAGGTAATTCATTCGTGAATCCGAGAAATTTTCGAGTACAACGCTACCCTAATGAATCCCAGAAACTATTCCTAACATTAACATTCGAGATTTCGGTGCGTTTTTAAGCCGATAGCAATAAACAGATTAGTCCAGAGCTCACCGGAAATGGACATGGGCAGTTTAACATGAGTATTTGACGTCTAGTACGTTTATTACGACTATGCGCTGAAATGCGGTCGTAGGCTACATGAGTAATCGAAATGCGGCCGTGAATGGTGAAAAGGTTGGCCAACCCTGCCCTAGAGTTACCATACGTCTCCAATGAAGATTTGTCCTCCTTTTTCATGAAATTGAAAATGTCCTCTGATCACGTCTAAATGACCTTCCTTTTTTTGCAAATCGCCCTTCTTCACAGCTTTTACAACCATAGGCTAATGGACAGGATCAACTGAAAATTGGCATAAATGACGCGTAATAGGTAATGCGGACGTTCGAGGTCATTCGGGAGTCGAATTGTCGAATCATAGTTATTTTGTAGTCAACAACATAAAAGTAACGTGAAAAAGCGGATAATTCAGGAGCCGAGTCAAATTGTTGACCTTTTTATTTAGTCAACACAACAAGATTTTTAGTAAATATATCAAAATCTTTGATTTGAGAACACATAATATTTAGAGCGCAGCGCACGAAATTGCCCGAACTATATGTAAATAAATTGCGAGATTGAGTCTCTGTCGTTATAATTTGAGGTCCCCGCCCATATGATGGACGCCCAGGCGAGACCACCGAAAATTACATTATCACTCGGTGTCCTTTTCAGGCTATTGAACATGTTACAATCGCATAGGCTACATCGAGTTTGCAGATCTAGGGGATTTGGATATCTGACTTGTTATATGAATTATCGCTATGCTGTATGGCTTCTTGCGGAAAATGAATCCCCAGGCTCTATTGGAAAAGGGAAAGTACAAAATTCGACAGCTCTGCATGAGCTGACAACGACATGATGTCATGTAGATTTCCAACCTTGCACCACATCAATTACTATGCATCAAGGGATCGAGCCACAGAATGCCAATCGGTCCCATAAAAACTTGCTTCTATAGCGAAATATCAAGCTGCCCCCTTCTGATCCATCACTATTCCCCATGACACACGGATCGTTTGTTGTGCCGAGTCACAAGTCCTTCTCTGCTATTAAAGCTTGACTTGAGTCAATTCGAGTCTTTTTCATTTTATCGAGTCAGTCCTAGTGCGAATTACGAAATGTCGCGTCCAAGCCCAAGTCTCAATTTTCAGTCAAGGGTCATCTAGGCCTCAGTGGTTCTCAACCGCCGGTCCGCGGACCGGTGCCGGTCCACGACGACTTTTATGCCGGTCCGCCAGGCATATTACAATTTTATACCTTAATTTCAAGATGCGATATGTTGATTGCTTGTTCATTGATAAAAGAAATAAAACATCAAAACTTCAAGACTCGTCATTTGACGACATACGAGCGACAAGTAGGCTACAAGCTGACTCGCTAAACCACGCAGTTTGCGTGATCATTCGTTTTAGATTCATTCATTTTGTGCAGGGCCGTAACTGCTGCACCCCAAAACCTGAATTGCAGAGGGGCTGAGCCTGAAGGGGGCTCAAAATTATTTCGCAAATGAACATAAATTATAGAGTGTTATTTTGAAACTTTCTCCAACATTTTCAAAAAATCTTTGAAGTTCTCGAAATGGCTGGCACCGAATCTCGCTGTCCTGACAATCCCCACATGACAAATGCCATCGCGCTGAGAAGAATCATTTGCCAGTGAAGAAATACGAATTTGGAATCGTGTACGTTTTTTTAGTTTAGTACGCTTTGGCAATTTCAATATATATTCACTATATAGTAACATTCGCTCAATAAAATCGTTGAAATGCATTTTCATCTTCCCAAGACACACACAATAAATAATGAACAGTGCGTTATAATAAAGAGATAGGCGGATGTCGATATGAATAGCGGTCTTTTAACCAGGTATCCACATCGGTCTAGTACCCGATGTCACAGTCTTCCTCGACGTCAATCTTACTTCATCGGGTCTTTTCTGGGCTTTTTTATTACCGTGAGACCGGGGTATGAGGAGACACAGAATAACCTCCGAAGTCGCGACTTGAACCCGGGTCGTCTAATGCGTACATAGCGTCTACGCTCACCACTATACGCTATCTCCCCAGACATAACAGATAGTAGGTCACAAAATAATGACATGCAATGAAGTAATTATTCCAACAGGCCAGCCCGAATATGTTTAATTATTTATAACGGGTCCTAAATTTGATCTGATATCTGATAATTCTGAAAGGAGAAAAAAATTATAGCATGCCATTACTAATATTTGACCAATTCAGTCATGAATTGTAGAAATTTATCGCGCTTCACGCGATTAGGCTTTATAAGCTCTCTGCCTACACTGAGTAGAATGAATGCGCTCACAGGAACTGGTGAAAATATCCATCCAACTGTCGGGTCTGGGCGGAAGTTTGGCTTATAACGCTTGTCGGGGGTGGGATGACGAAGCGCATTTTGGCCCTGGTTTTGTTCATGGCCTGTATAGTTGATGTCAAGAGTTTTCATGCGGATCATTGTATTCGTATATAGTAGAAATAGTAGCCTAAGGCTGATGGTGGTGGGAAATGAGCAACCTAGCACAACAGAGTGCTTGGTTCGACCCCGAAACGCTTCGTCTCTCGATATTGGCAAAAAAAAGATTCGAGTTGGCGTGGTCGGTTAAACCCAAGGCCTTCGGCGAGAAAGACTGTAAACAACTCTTGGCGGTAGCACGTTTATATGGGCAAGGCAATTTTACTTCGTCCCCCCTGACTCACTACCGTAAGATCACATGGATGCCATCATGAACATGATTAATTACGATAAAAACCCTTTAAATGTCACTCTCTAGCACCATACTTGCAAAAACACGGTTGCGTGCTTTGTATTTTGGGTCGATATTGATTTTTGAAAGTCTGCCGGTCCGCAAAATATTTTTTGAAATTTTACCGGTCCGCGAGGTGAAAAAGGTTGAGAACCACTGCCTAGGGCAGCGCCTCCCTACTTGTTTCAGTTCTTGACCCACTTTTCATCCACATTTAATTGCGCGACCTACCAGATCCCCTTTCGCAATCAACGTTTTAAACACTGCTGGCATGGGGTCGCGGGTTGTCTGTCATGTTGTGAGTTTGCTCTAGTTGTATGGTCGCGCCGCCTAGCGTGAAGATTTTTCGGGATTCATAATTGAATTCGGTCAATGATATTGGCAAATGCATATATCACCATAAATTTTTGGCCTCGCTCAGCCCATGTGATCAGATTCACCAGTGCCAAGGGAGAAGGTGGTGTCTTTGAAAATTTCGGACACATAAATATTAAACTGAATCTTCGGGCGGGCCCGTAGTTTGTAATTATACTTGGTGCAAACTTTACATGTGACGCAGTAACGGCCAACATCGAAATGCCTATTTCTATACCTTATCGGTATTTTTATTATAGGGAGGCGTACCCGTTCTGGAAGAAGTTGAATAACTCTCCTAACAAATACTCCAAAATTAATGTTGATTCGTGCTATCATTTTGGACCCCTTCGACCTCCTCGCAATAGGAGGGTTTGGGGTGCGGCAGTTACGGTCTTGAATGTAACATCTGATTACAAACCATAGGAGGGTTTATCTAGGCTCCTCCTTACCACCCCATATGCGTAAGAGGTGATTTAGAAAAGCCTGGAAATGAGCTGTCCTCCAAGTGGGCAGATGCGGAGTCATAGAAAAGAATTGATATCGGTCTCGTGTAGATGATAATTGCGGTCGAAAATATGAAACGCACAGACAGTTACAAAGACGAAAGCGCGTATCGAATCAGTAATTTTTCTTTTATGTGGAACACAAAGTGTATAGCTTGCGTGACGACAAATCGGACTGCATGGCTAAATTCCCGATTAACGTTCGCAAAGCCTTTGTTGAAAATAATGAATTCAAATTCTCAGGCGTACACAATAACGCAGTGTCCGATTTCACGTTCCAATCAAAATCACTGTCACGGAAACCTGCATTATGGAATATCGTGAGCACGGGAACGTGGCTTGTGGCATTTATGGACGCACAAATAATATAATACAGAGGTGAAGAATATATATTTGCTCGTCTAATCTTGAGAAGATACGGTGTTTGAAATGTTCGGCAAATTGAATAGGAAACTTTAACAATTTGAATTCTTCGCGACCCACCTGAAATAGCTCCGCGAGCAATGATCTATTGGTAGGTGTTATTTAGGGCTCGTACCACTATTATTAAGATAGCTATTACTATTATTAAGATAGCCTACTCTCTTTCCATTTTCAACACAGCTTCTGATGGTACCTATTATAAAATTATTACCGTTTACATGAAATCACGCGAACAAAATTTTTTGAGTTGAATAAGTTGACCCAGAGAAAAATTCATTTTTTGGTTCTCGAAATAAATGTAGACTCTAGCAAGCGGATAGGCCCAATTCTACAATGTATCTCATACGTCCTGGTGTAGTACTTCCTACCCTCAAGAAGTCCACAGACCCCTGATCTAGAGGGTTATGTCTTATCATCATCTATAGGCAATGTGAGGTATTAGCAAAACTTCCGGCGAATGTTAACCTTTGAAAGTGATGTTAGAGTGAGGTTTGATGAGTAGTTTCAGGTTTTTTGGGAATATAAATATTGTCTAATCCAAAATTTCGACGCGGGCTACACAAAATCTACCCGCGGGTCCCTTGTTTGAGATTCCTGAACTTTGCAAACACATGCATGAACCCTTGGAGTTGAATACAAGAAATACAAAAATAAAAATGCACAAATCTAATGTGAGATTTTATAGCGAGATTCAGTACCTGCAGTGACGTTGTTCGGTAAACTTCAGTGACAGTTGTATCGTATGGTTTAAAGGCGCGGTAACGAAACGGAGTATACTAGATAGCATTATAAACGAATAATCATTCTCATTGATGAGTCGGATATGGTGATTAGAAACCAAAATATTTAAAATAGAAGATGACCAGTGACTTTCGGTGAGGTCCATGGTCGGTGAGTCACTGGCCCCACCGGTGAGTCAGATTTACTAATATATAAAATCCACAATAGGGCTCTTCAAAAATGACTTTTTTTCTCAAATCGTACTGGCTACTCGATAAAATTGTTAGGTTACCTAATTTAAGCCTACACACAAAATTTGGTTCAATTCCAGCCAGTAACCGCTTTGCTACAGGAGAATAAAGTTTCTATTTATTATATAAAAATCAATAATAAAAAATTTGAAAATTTTCTGTTCACCCCATGAAAGTGTTAGGCTGTCTATAGAAACGATACTCTCCAAATTTGGTTCAATTCCAACCAGTGGAAGCGGAGTTATGGGCGTCGAAAAATTTGGATTTGAATAAAATAGTATTTACGGTGACCGATTCTTTGTTTATTTATTATAGTTGTGCTCACCGTAAATACTATTTTATTCAAATCCAAATTTTTGACGGCAATAACTCCGCTGCCAGTGGTTGGAATTGAACCAAATTTGATGAGCATCGTTTCTATAGACAGCCTAACACTTTCATGGGGTGAACAGAAAATTTTCAAATTTTTTATTATGGATTTTTATATAATAGATGGAAACTTTATTCTCCTGTAGCAAAGCGGTTACTGGCTGGAATTGAACCAAATTTTGTGTGTGGGCTTAAATTAGGTAACCTAACAATTTTATCAAGTAGCCAGTACGATTTGAGAAAATAAGTCATTTTTGAAGAGCCCTAATCCACAAGGCTATAGCTGATTCAGTTAACGATATAGAATTTTACTAACAAAATTTACAAAAAATATCAGCGACTTGCAAAACGGATAAATGTTAAGCCGAGAAATTGGTCCAACATCTTACACCGTGAGAGTTTGAATTCGATAGGGTTACCGTATGTTTGTGGCTCAAATTACGGATAGTTATTAGCGCTACTAGCGGGTTTTACAGTGAGGTATGAGCAGTGAGCACATATTCCGTCAATATGACGTCACATTACCAAAGTTTCGCCTATCGATTGTATACAGCAGGAGTAGAGTGGAACATGGAGTCTGAATTGGGACATCTCTAACGTGAGCTCTGGGGATTGCTTGAGTCTGGAACAGATTTCTTCGCGGACCGGATGAAATAGTCTGGAGGGCCATTTCCTAGCAGCCGGTCGTGTGTTTGACATCCCTGCTATACTGAGAGGTCGGTGCTGGTATCTGGTTGTGTGTTGTACCATGTCCGAAACAACATTTTTTCAACCCTCCAAAAAAACACTAATCTTGGGCCCACCATAGGGCAATCGATGCAACTTCTTGGGGGCTTACTATAGACTATATGAATGATCATATCCATCACCCATGAACGATTGACGGGCATGCTAAAAAAAAGCTTTGCTGCGCCGATAGCAGACGATATATATAAACGTAAGACATCGGTAGTTTTCACGCTCTTTTTAACGTCCACTTGCGAATGAATATAACTTTATTAGTTATTCAAAGAATGTCGTGACCTTTCGAGAAAAACCCTCTTGATGTACACACGGTTTTCTAGGTTTTTATTGACTAAAAGTGTAGACTAAGCTACAAAGAATAGAAACGTTTAAATACAGGTAAATCAGGAAACACATGCTACTCTCCAAACGCCTTAAACCAGAATGATCAACTAACTGAAGGACAAACAGACGAAATAATTACGAAAGGAAATGACGCAAAGATAGACACCTAGTGGATGCATAAAACACCACAATCTCCCCGGCCTCAATAATTAACCTCATGTAAAGCAGTCAAGTTCTGCGATCACCGTACCAGTCCGGCGTACGTCTTAT
Organism: Botryllus schlosseri; assembly: GCF_051294905.1. Taxonomy (NCBI): domain Eukaryota; kingdom Metazoa; phylum Chordata; class Ascidiacea; order Stolidobranchia; family Styelidae; genus Botryllus; species Botryllus schlosseri. The sequence goes on along the minus strand of NC_137245.1, from coordinate 14,551,908 downwards.
TCTTGACGACCTCCTGACAGGTGGCACTTCAGCAGATATACGAGAATCGTTGTCATATCCACCGATAGACGTATCGAAAGAGTCCTTTCGAACAGCGGCTGGAGAACTAGGATGTTGATCTGAGGGTGCCCGAGCACGCCACAATGAAAGCATGAAGCATCTTTCGCGGGACAGGATTTCCGTGTTCTTTCGTGAATTTCTCCGCAGAAAATGCACTTCTTCTTCAATGTATTCGCGGCAGGCACATCGCTCTTTAACGCCGATAAATTGGAACCATTGGCGGATAGATCGCTGTTGACATTCAGAACAGGTTGACTCTGCGGTAGGGATGGTGTGAACCTCTGAAAGGTTCAGGTTCGTGTGAACGCGAACCTTTTTGAAAGGTTCTGTGTGAACACGAACGTGAACCTCATGACGTCACGTGACGTCATATTGCTAATTCCAACTCTATCTTTCAATGAAGTGATAGCCTATATTAATGTACACGATACCTAGCGACGACTCGGGCCACATAATACCACAATGCCGAAGTACATACTTGTGTTTTAGAAGCCTCTGAGGGTGGAGATAATAAAGTTAGCTGATCCGAAAGAATGCTAATCGTGTGATAAAATACTGCTAATCGCGACGCATGAATGGAGATTGGAGAAGGTTACGCGCGATGGTCAGTCGCGGTGTCCCGAGTTCTCAATCAAGTGGCGTTATCTGTTGCATCATAATGCGAAAATGCGTTATATATAGGCTGCTAGTTGGTGAATGAAACTCAGAGATCCCACAATCTTCATATATGAAGCAACAGCCTCCTGATGACGATACTGCCACTGTAATAGGTAGAATTATCATCATCGCGAAATGAAAATCGTGTCCAATTCGTACGGTACAGCTAAGAAACGGATATCGCTTTGCAATGGCGGGTAGGAATACATAATTTGTTGATTGTTTAGTGAAGCCATAACCTAGGAGACGGCACGGCACGGTCATTATCGGGAATAATTAGACGTAGGAATGGTACGCAGTTTCTATAGATAACTAGAAATCTATAGCTGTTCCAGTTTGTTAAATCATGAGATTAACACTAACTTTATGCGCCGCGATCAACCGGTTTCCTTAATCCTGGGTTGATAAATCCTGACGAATGCGCTAATCAACTTTATTGCTAATCCAACTTTATTATCCTCGCCCTAAATGTATCAACTGAGGCAATTAAAGGATATAATACTCCCATAAAATCAATATCTTCCGTCGCTTTGCCAACAATTTCGACGAGGACTTACCAGGGGACATAAACTTACGCCTTAACGGTCGAGACCAGACCGGACAATGTATTCGGCGTCTGAGTATCGCTAAATTGATATTGAGCTGAGTGTAAAACAGGTTTCTATACTTGCTACAAATATTACCCCATTAACAAGTTATACACTATACAGCAGTGGCCAACACCTCAATCGCACGGATTTGGTTTTAATGATGCAGTAAAGATATGAAGTCAAGATAGACCCCGTACGCCTGCTAGATTTTTTTCATCAGAAAGCGATATCAATTGCATTGATTGGTTGAATAAGCATCATTCGCTGACTACGTATTTTGCTCGTGATGTTTTTGATTGCGGGTCAAACTCACAACAGAGAGTCACTAAATATTCATAAACGGAAACCTGGATATTTCGAGCAAACTTTTGTAACAATGCAAGTAAAACATTTGAGATTGTCAAGGTGCATGCTCGTTTAGTGTTGATTTTTAATGCTGCCAGCGCCATGCATAGAGTGGCCCGCGGTTGAAATGCAATAAATATGAACCAAAGATGCTCTAATGAAGTGAAAAGTGTAATATATGAAAAAGGTTCACAGTGTAGAACCTACCAAGGTTCTGTTGTGAACCCGAACCTCTAAATTTCCGAGGTTCACACACAGAACGCGAACGTGAACCTCACGTTCACACCATCCCTACTCTGCGGCTCATACGAACTAGAAAACTTCTGCGTCTGTTCCAGAGACTCGGCTATCTTTATCGCCTTTTCAAGGGTCAAATCGTCATGTTCGAGTAAGCGCAGACGAATGGCCGATGATTGAATACCAGTGATTAACGAATCTCGTACCGCTTCTTGTCTGTGCTTGTCAGCAGTTACAGCGTCAAACGAACAATCGCGTGCGAGCATGAGCAATTCCTGTGAGAACTCGGTGATCGATTTACCCGGGTCTTGTTTTGCAATGGCCAGCAGATGCCTAGCATAAATTACATTCTTCTTCTTTCGATACAGGGACTTGAGCACATCAATGGCCGCTGTGAAGGTGTCCAGATGTTCGAATAATGCATAGACGTCAGGAGATACATACCCTGTAAGGATCCCCGCCAATTTATCGAGAACCAACCCAGCAAACACCCGATTTCCCACGGACTTACGGGTACGTCCACAATTGTGCCCAATCGTCCCACGTCCCACGTTTAGTGACTGAGGACTTGCTCGGTAAGTCACAAATTGACGTCCAATTATGTAACTCCAAGTGACCCCCAGAGGAAGTAACTTTTGGAGTGCTCCTATGCCAGTCACCAATGACCATTCCAGTGGATGTCATAATAGTGTGATGCCTGGATGCCACCTACACAGGAGTTGATTTGGATGTCCCTACTGGGAAATCGTTTCTATGAAATCACATCTGCATTATTCTGCAGTCAATGTTGAATAAGTTGTCTGAATACACTCATGATATACATGTGAAATCTAGTGGAGTGAAGCCGTGAATGTTGATATGGTGATGACTTTCTCATCTCGTGGAACTTCACATGCCCGGCTATCAATCATTTCGGTCGCACAGTGCTAAAGAGGCTCGATATAATGTGCGATACAGAGACACAGCAGCTTATTTTATTGTGACATTACTGGGTCGAAAGTGCCCACACCAGGGGCAAATACTCGTAATGCATGTGAAATCTTCCAACATCATAACTTGATAATCGTCATGATGGGATTGTGATGACTATTCCGATCACTAAACATTAAACAACGCAGTACGCAATCCTACCGGCTATTCCGTGGAGTCGAACACGCCTGTTGCTTCAATTCATTCAACCATAAAACCAGACGCTTGCCTTCTTCTATTTGGCGAGAATCGAGCATGCGCGTGTAATTCAATTTGATCAGTGTAGTAATGGCGGAGGGACGAATTTATCACAGTAATGGTTCAGTTTATAGTTCATAATTGGAAACGATAAACAGCGTGGATTGTGAGATGTCTTTATCATGAGTACCGGAAGGGCAGGAAGCTTAGTATTTGAGTGCTATAGCAACAGTCTCGATCATCATGAACTGCTGATGTGATGTAATGAATTTGACTATTATGATTTGATTACAGTGAAACGGCTGTAATATCACCTACAGACGAAATTGATCGACCCGCTGCTAATCGGTAACTCATACAAGCCGATAATTCTTGTAGTACATTTGATACTATATGATAATGTATTTATCATAGAAGTCTGATTTATTGTGCTCTGTTGCATTTAATGTCTCAAAGCAATAACTTGACATTTAATATGCATCTTGTGAAAAGTTTTACAATGATTTCCTAGGACTGCAGGATCCAATCAGCAAACCAAATGCAGCATAAAGTAATGTACCGGTATATTATAACATATTGGTATATACTGAATTTTGAAATGTTATGTAGGCTAATAGAAATGTAGAATATTCCTTTATGGAATGTGAGATTGCTGAATTTGTGGCTGCATGAAGATTGTAGCATTAAATTAACATATTCATTTTTGTCTCCACAACAATACCGGTATATAACCATCGATAATAGCGTTAATAAAATAATTGAGGCTTTCAGTGAACATGTAATAATTTATGGCATTATTGGTTTATATTTAGGGTATTTTAGGAACAACGTTATAATAAGTTTGTTAGCCCATCTTTAACCTTGCTCTAATCGAAGGATACTCCAAAACTAATCCAATTATAGAACTCTATAAACTTAACATGTTCATGGCCTGGGGCAGACGGGTTGTTGACAATGTTACCGCAATGTTGGCACGGCCTCCGTGCATACTTTTGATGCTTGATTATAACTTTCAATATTAGTATATATACACGGAAACATTGCCTACATTGCAGCAGCATTAACAAAGTAGGCTTTGGATGGCCTTGAGAAAGGCTGATGGTCATCTTCCCGTTGATAAGAAAACACAACCTTATTATCAATGGATTCATACTAGATATGGATGGGACGTATCTGTGTTTGTGTATACGAAGTTACTTTATTTCTACCAGGAGACTAGATATTGAACGGGCAATGTTATATAGTTCTAAACTTCAGAGGAAGGTGCCGCAGTAGTGCTTTGTTCATGGATCAAGATGTTGAATTATGTAAGTTGAAGTTACGAACTATGTATGATAATTTATGATTGTTCATTAATTAGCAATTTATTACCCTGAAAAAAGTGCCATCGATGATGCGGAAATATACTATTGACGTTGGTTTGCAATCGGGCTGCTCAAACGTGCTGGGTGAAACTATAATTTTATTATCAACTGCATTCTTATAGAGGCAAAGAGCGTGTAATTTCTGTAGGCTGTCTTGAAAATAGTCATATCCTTGGCTCGAATCATAAGAATTGATACTCGTTCGAGATTTGAGTAACCAAACCAATGTGATCAGCCCTACTGATTAGTCATTATAGTGAGTATAATGTGGGAATAATACAGCTTGAACTTCATTGTCTTTTTTTTACAGGATATTCTAGATTCCTGGCTTGCCTTCTTGACAAATTGCTTCACTACAAACATAATAATTATTTTGATTATTTAGATCGGCAATGTCTTCAATTGATAGTGTTCAACAACGTCAAGAACATTGTACGAAGAATGTCTTGTTGACTGGAACCGAAAACGGAAGAACTACTGCCACATGAAACAAGCGTTGCTGCAAAATCGGTGCTGCGTCATCCTCAGGAAAAAGTCAAAACACTATTGAAGGTATAAAACGTTGAATACACTTCATGGAAACCAGAGGCTGTGGAAGTAATCATCTTTTGAACTGAAGTAGATGTAATGTTATGGATTTATACACACCTAGATGTAACAACTTTAAAGTTGCGTCAAATCTACTCGAATTGGAAGTTGATAATGCAGTTCTGAAAAGTGCACAAATAATAAGTTTTAAAAAGTAGATTTGGTTGAGGTGTTGCGTAGGCCTTCTTCGCGTTTGATAATAGTTGGTGGTAAAAGTTATTGTTTGCACTGGAGTAGAAATAGTAGCAACGCCTTGAATTTCTACTGCTGTACAATTAGCCATTTACCAGGCTTGTAAATATCACATCAAAATGCAGTAAAAAGTTCTGAAAGAAGATTTTGCGCTCTATTCTATCCCAGGGTTCTTAACCAGGACCCGTAGACCCTTTCGTGGTACGAAGGATCACATCAGAGGGTACGATATGCATTGTAGAATTAGACCTATATGCTGTGGTCCTCGTGCTATGCGCAATTTTATGTGAATTGACTATCTGATTTTAATATAGGTACCATCAGAAATTGTGTTGAAAATAAATTGGGGGCTACGAGAAATCTTATAGGTAGCATGTAGGGTGCGATCGCTAAGGCAAAGAAACAATGCTATTACTAAGGCTCAATAATGATAATATTCAAGTTCTTATTGATATGTTCCAATAATAATTGAAGGCAACATCTAATTCTGAATTAGTTTGACTTCGGCAATGACAGTAGCAACAGCCCACTTATCACGACTATATCAAAACCCGGATTAGGCTACACCGCTCAAATGCCCTGATATCAGATCAATCTTCCGTAGATTTTAAAATACTCAACATAAAGCTATGACATGATGCATCCTATTGCATTATCTCTATAACTCATTATTTTAACAAATTATGCCCAGCACAAAAATAATTTTATTGAAATATTCAAAAATGTGATTTTTTTCGTGTCAAATGTGAATAATACAATAGTAAATTACATTCAAGATGTTTCTGGAATGCCTGTCTGCAAGCTCCCGTCAAATAAGGCCTACTTAAAAATTACACATTGAATATCCCTATTTTGCTGCGTCGTCAAAAACCCGGAAATGTCAAAGTATTCATCGTTAGTATCGTACTAAATAGTATAAATAGCGATTTACAAGACATCAAACTACTTCCAAGTGTCGACATGGTCAAAATATGGAGACTTGTGGAATGTCGTGGTTGTATGCTTTTAAACAGAGATAGGGAAAGTAATCATTTTCAGCACTCAAGTAGAAATATTTGTAGCGTCAGTAGTCTAGTAGAAGTAAGAGTAACGCAATATATTTCTACTCGGGTACAAGCACTCAAGCAGCGATATACACGGCTTATCAAAACTATTTTAGGTGAAAGTAGAAGTTGTGGAAAGTACTCAAGTATGTACTTAGGTGTTTCCACAATTTAATTTGATTGACAGCTTGCATACTCCGTATCACAACGTCAGAAGCTCTCCGCACGCAAGTAGACATGGTAGTATCGTCATAAATTATCACTCAAGCACAAGTAGAAGTAGCGGTTCACAAGACATATCACAATTAATGCATGAGGAAATAGAAATTGAAGCTCTGACGCAAATTTCATGTGCTATGTCAGCAGAGTGGCTCTACAAATGATTTGCTGACATTGTTGTATATGTTTCAGGTAAAACAAAGACCAAGAAGAAAACTGTTGTTGCACCCAAGTTTATTGCGAATACGCGCTCGCGCTCTTAACATGATGTGGTGCAAATGATGCATCGTTTTATAATATGCAATGTAAATTATTACTTATGATTGCTCGATGCTTATCCCTGTTTTATTTGTATTAGCAGTTGTACTTTTTCAAATTCATGTGACACGTTTCTTTCTAATTTCTCGTATGCCCTTCAATTGAAATGTTTGTAATGGTAATTTAAAATTGACTTGGAAATTGCTGTTATATTCAAAATCCCACTGACACATTTATTCATAGTGATTTCCTGATCGATTCTTAACGTAAGCCTGAACTTTGTAAACGAGTAATAGTTCATTAATTAATGTTGTACATTGTACTTGTATTTTGCAATTGTCGTTTTCCAGCAGTGTTGCCACTCTAGGTTCCCGGAAAAACACAAGATTATGTCCTGAAAAAACACTAGATTGGCGAAAAAAACACTAGATTAGTAAATTGCTGGAAAAGTTTGCCCTTGCCAAGTAATCATGATGACTAAGGTACAAATCCACAGATAAGAAGTGTTCCACACATGATTCGATACATATGCATGATATACTGCATGCTTATTCAATGAAAATTAATGAAACGAATTCAACAGCGCAAAAAAAAATCAAATTTGTCGCTTTCGAATTGTGCGGCATCATAAAAATTATCTTTCGATTTGTACACCATCCATCAAACATAAGTATCTATTGTGGGGTATCTTGCTCACTACCGCACATCTTCAACCAAACAATGGAGAGGTTTCCTTATGCAGCATACTTCAATTCCACGAATGCAGTGGAATGTGGCAATGCCAAGAGATTCGTCATGAGCTTCCCCATTAAATGGAATTTTGATTCACCGAATCCACTGTGCACAGATTTCAATTTTTGCAAAAATTCTGTTGGAAGGCATTGACTGATAAACTGCAGCTCATTTTGCGATCTTGCCAAAGTTCAAGTTCATCAAATAATTTGACAGAGGGAAATTGCACAGCTAGAGGAATGATTGATTTTACTATTCTTCTTCTTACTATTCTTCGGCCTGCTTACATTTTTCAATATTTATTGATGACGCGAGACTCGAATTGAACAATGCTTGATTAGCACTCCATCAATGCAGCTGGCGGGATGATCCGCAGGAATCCCGAAGGATCGTGTCGCTGCAGCATGAATTATATTTTTATTGCAATTTTGTTCAATAAAACTGTCTGTCTGTTTCTCTGTCTCGGCAAATAAAAATCTTGCCCGAATCTGCAGACTGAGTTCAACAAGAAACGACAGAGCATCAGAGCGAAATCGCTCTTCATTTTTTCAGAGACTTTCGCTCATAAGTACGGATTTACAGCGCACCCTGTTACGTAATGCGTGTTATTGCACCACAGCATAGAATTGTTGAAAACAAACACAGCCAGAGACACCAAATCGCCTCATTAGCGATAAATTTAGCGTATAATTAAGTCGTCCAACGTTCGAATATTCATTATTCGCATAATTGCAGAAAAACACTATATTAGCAAAATTTAGCGAAAAAAAACAACACTAGAACACTAGGACGACCGAAAAAACACTAGATCTAGTGTTAAAACACTAGGAGTGGCACCACTGTTTTCCAGAAACCCAATATAAACAGTTTGTTAGCTTATATGATGTTGAATTCCATATAATTGCACCAGGTATGGAGGATGTGGAGGCAGTCATCATGGAGATGATAAGCGGTCTCCACAGGGAGTCCTCATATGGTAATCCCGAGGAATAGAACAGGTGGCAAATGACATATCCATAGGGAGTCACGTCACGTCCACAGTAGGTCTGACGCATCCATAGGGAGCCACGTCACGTTCACAGTAGATCCGAATGGAGTCACTTCACGCCCACAGTAGGTCATTTTAGACCAACTCAGGAAGTGTCTAGGACGCTCCTAGTTGTCGACAAATCCACTCCAGGGAAGTAACGCTGGGCGCCCTGCGGCTATTCCGCAGGAAGTCAACTGGAAATCGAGTGTTTGCTGGGAAGGTTTTCGTCGGAGTTAGAAGGAGCCTGCGTCGTCGAAGCCTCAACTGCTGTGATGAAATTGTTGAGCATCTTTTCCCAGTGATTGAAGACCTTTAGCGAATCTTGAGCACTTGGAAGGATTTGAAGTATTGGCACTCGAATGTACTTCTCTTAAGAACCAGCCATGATCTCCGGTTTTAGTCAATAAAATTGTCGTGACCTTTCGAGAAAAACCCTCTTGATGTACACACGGTTTTCTAGGCTTTTATTGACTAAAAGTGTACACTAAGCTACAAAGAATAGAAACGTTTAAACACAGGTAAATCAGGAAACACATGCTACTCTCCAAACGCCTTAAACCAGAATGATCAACTAACTGAAGGACAAACAGACGAAATAATTACGAAAGGAAATGACGCAAAGATAGACACCTAGTGGATGCATAAAACATCACAAAGAAGGTTTAGGTTTTGACTTTGGAACACTAAATACTTGTATACTGGAGTCAGGGGTGAACCCGTCCTTTTAGTTTTTCCGGAGCATCACGACGAGATTAAGGATTTTAATTAAAGTCGGTTTTTTGAAAAAAAATCGAAAAACTCTGTCAAGGTAGGGCGAAGTTAAAAATAACTGCAAGCTTCGCTCAATATCGAGGCTATTTGAGCTGCACAGTGCACACTGCTCGGAAGGCAGCGACCACAAAATTATATATATACATTTCAGTGGAGTGGTTCTCGAACTGCGTGGCGTGAAAGCATCACAAGCGGACGCGAAGCCGAAGTTCAACAAGCCACGTCCCTTGCCGTTTGCAAGACAAATCGCTGTTCAAACCGAATTGAATAGATTAGTCAATCAAGGTATTCTCGAACCAATCAATTACAGTGATTGGGCAGCACCAATTGTTGCCGTCACGAAATCAAATGGATCAGTACGCATTTGTGGTGACTTCAAAGCATTGAATCAGCAAATTCAGATAGATCAACATCCCCTGCCCTCCTTAGATGAAATTCTTCATAAGTTACAGGGTGGTTGTATTTTCACGAAAATTGATCTTGCCGATGCTTATTTTCAGCTAGAATTAGATGATGATGCGAAGAATTTGTGTGTCATCAACACGCAATTCGGTCTATTCCGTTATCGACGCATGTGATTCGGAGTCGCATCTAGTCCCGCAAATTTTCAACGTTGTATTGATGCCATGATCACCGGCTTACCCGATGTTGCTAGTTTTATCGATGACATATTCGTTACTGGCATTGATGAACGCGATCATTTTCGCAATTTATCGCTACTCTTTGAGCACCTCACCGAATACGGTTTCACCGTCAACTTCGCTAAATGTGAATTTTTCAAAAGTAGTATCGAGTATCTTGGTCACATAATTGACAAGGACGGCAAACGCCCGTCTAACAAATCCGTTGAAGCAATCAAACAGTTGCCTAAACCTCAGGATGTTCGCCAGCTACAGGCATTCCTGGGCAAAGTCAATTATTATCGCGCGTTTATTCCTAATTTTACGAATAAAGCCGCTTCGTTGTATCGCCTTCTTCAAAAAGACGCGAAATTCATTTGGAATACGGACTGTGACGCAGCTTTTCGCATTCTCAAAAACGACGTAACCGACGCTACGCAGTTAGCTCATTATGATGTATACAAGCAGCTCGTTTTGTCAACGGATGCTTCTCAATTTGGAATCGGCGCTGTCCTCTCAATCGAGCACAATGGCGAAGAGAGACCGATCGCGCACGCATCGAAAACGCTCTCAGATTCGCAACAATCCTACTCTCAAATAGAGAAGGAAGCTCTGTCAATCATTTACGGAGTCACTAAATTTCGTCAATTCTTGTATGGTAGAAAATTTACGCTCGTAACGGACCACAAATCGCTTTTAGCTATTTTCTCGCCGGAGAAGAAAATTACCGTGATTACAGCGCAACGCATACAGCGATGGGCACTAACGCTCATGGCTTACCAATACGATATTCGCTATAAACCGACTAATCAGCACGGAAACGCCGACGGTTTATCTCGTCTACCAAAGGGTCCAGACCCTGAGTTTGACGAACTGGAAATTCGTGAAAACGCGGAGATCGTTCACGCTATTAATATTGCATTCGATGGTTTACCGTTAACTCGCAATGAAATTCGCGACGCGACGCTGAAGGACAAAACCATGAAAATAGTAAAATTATCTGTCACTCATGGTAATTTGAATCCAAAGACGCACATTGATGATTTTTCTAGGTTTTCGACTCGCAAACATTCGCTCTCTCTGCACGAAGACATAGTCATGCTCAATATTGATGGTTTTCAGCGCGTAGTAATTCCGCAGTCACTTCGCTCGCGAGTCTTATCATTGTTGCACGAAGGACATTGGGGTATCGCGAAAATGAAGCAGATGGCTCGACGTTACATCGCATGGCCTTCCATTAATCGCGACATTGAAAATCTCGTTAAGAGTTGCGACGCTTGCCGTAAGGTAATGAAAGCGCCTGATCGCCAGTATCGCGAATGGCCTAAAACGTCTGAAAGCTTTGAACGAATTCACTTGGATTTCGCAGGTCCAATAAACAATAAAATGTTTCTTGTCATCGTCGATGCGCATTCGAAATATCCTTTCGTTAAAGCAATGAATGTCGGTTCTACCACAACCTTGTGTGTAGTCAACGCTTTGCGGGAAGTCTTCTCTATTGAAGGCTTGCCCGTAACAATTGTCACGGATGGCGAGCCGCAATTCACATCGAATGAATTCGATACGTTTTGCTCTAATTTGGCAATCAGCCATATCGTATCACCGTCTTTTCACCCTGCCTCGAATGGGGAAGCGGAGCGTTTCGTCCAGACTTTAAAAGCTGGATTAATAAAAAATTGCGACGGGGGAAAAGATCTCAACTTCGCGCTCCAAACACTTCTCGCTACTTACCGATGTGCACCGCACCCGGGCATAGACTGGAAAACGCCTGCCGAGATTTTACATGGTCGACAGCCGCGCAATTTGTTAAGTTTGTGCTCGCCCTTCGATAAATCGAAACCCGTTACGCCTAGACAATCAGTCACTCATTTCGAAATTCGTTCCTCAGTTTACGCTCGCAGTTACCGAAGCGGACCAAAGTGGGTAGCTGGCGTGGTGACGGAAATACTGGGGCGTGTTTTGTACATTATAAAAACAGATCATGGGTATTGGAAAAGGCACAAGAACCAACTCCAACCACGCTTGATTTCAGCTGGCAATGATACAGCCACACAGGAAGTTGCTCAGCCTCAACAGTCCCAAGCTGAGCAACCATTGGTCAGTAATAGGGCACAACGTCCTGCAGCTAGTCCTGCTCGTACGTCGGGTAGACGTTACCCCGTTAGAAATAGAAAACAAACAGATTTCTATCGGCCGACGTGAATCCCCTTGTACCCCTTAACTTACAGGGGAGGACTGTTATGTTCGTGTATTTACTTTGGTATCGTTTCACTCTATTTTGTATAGGACTAGTAATTAGCGCCAATCATTATTTCCTCGTGTGCTTTGCGTTGTATTTATACCCTGTGTTCTGTTGTCTCGTGGTCTTTCATTTAACTGCACTCTGGATCGTTTCGCCTGTCGTAAAGTCCTACTGCTGTTAATATATACTTATTTCATATTGCAACCTCGTCGTATTGAGTTCTTGTTCGAACAAGATCAAGAACATAACAAATACTTGTTTGGAACTTGAGTTCAACACCAAAAGGCTCTACTTTACAAATTTTCGGAGTACCGATTTTTTGGGTAAATTCTGTTATGCGTTTAGTCACTAACTCTGAAAGCAAGCAAATTTTGTGGTATTTGATCAACATGGAAATTCGTGCACTTGGCGATGATAATTTAAAATACATAGTATTAAAGTCATTAATGCATCGGTCGCAATTCCGCTAGAATACAAGTACAAGTAGAGATTTCAAAGTAAGTGGTTATGTTCGTAGACTAACCCCACTTCTACGTAACGATTTTTCAGTAAGTAATTATGTTTCTAGGCTACTTTTACTTCTATTTAACGGGTTTTCATGCAAATCTGTTTACTTTTATAAATTGTACAAGTAGAATTATTATTATGTCATGAATAAGTAGTTTTCTATCTACTTTACAAATTGTTTTTCGCGCTTTTTTACTTTTCATTTGGATTATTATTCATTTTACAAAACGTCGTGTAAAGTTAAAGTACTTGTGCATTTAGGAGTACTCAAGTATAAGTTTTGTCAGCTTAATATATGCTCGGTATATTATCTATCAAGAATTGTAGAGCATTTATGTGGGTGCTCCAAGGCGCTCTTCATTGAGTGTCCGTGGCGGGCGATAAGTTTAATTCGCAAAATTAGTATGTTCAAATCAGACCTGTCGTAAACATAGTGATGTCGCATTAATCCTAAATACACATGATAGAATATCAAGGAAAAGTATCATCTAACGCTTTGCAATATTCACCCCCGCTTATACGTAACGATTTTGCAGTACGTGGTTATGTTTCTAGGCTACTTTTACTTCTACTTAACGGGTTTTCATAGAAATCTGCTTACTTTTGTAACTTTATATTTTGTGAAAAAAGAGTAGTTTAAGGATATGTTTGTATAACCTTTACGAGTGTAGTTTACCTTTTCATTATACTTCACAAGAGTCAGTGTATAAGTTTAGTAGAAATGTAAGAGTTTAATAAAAGTAGTTATCTAGATACATTACGAAATTAATTGTGCTATCTTCCAAATCGGTATGGAACAACATCAAAATCATCACAAAGCAATATTTACTTTTGCTCCGTAACTGCGAGTTAGGAATCGCGGATCTGCAGCGAAAAGTTTCTTTAATTATAAAGCCGATAATTGTGCGCCTGCGGCTAGTCCGTTGGCGTTTTAGTGCTGATTAAATTATCCATATACTCGACATGCAAAGTAAATTTGCAGGTATTCGAATGAAGCCCCTCAGTTGTAGTGCGCGTTCATATTAGGTCGTGAAATGCGGAGACCTCGGCAATCGAAACCGCGATCTGTCTACGCTCAAAATCGCATTTTACATTAATTAATTAGTGATGATGTGTAGAATTTTGATATATCATCATAAAACCGCGCCTAGTTCAACGTTGATGAGTTTTATCTGTGAATATCTGGCAAATATAGTCTTGCATTGACATCATAGTTTTCGAAATTTATGTGTAATCTGAATGTTATTTATATCCAGAAAGCAAGTTATTATGAAGTTTCGGAATTTAATCATCTAACGTAATCATCATAAAACCGCGGCTATAGTTCAACTTTGATGTGTAATATCTGAGAGCTCATGTTATCAGGTAAAATACAAAGTTCAAATACACATAATAATATTATCCGGCGAATATAGCCACTTATCAAGTCTTCCTAAATACACATAATAGAATATCTCGCGAACATCTGTCTATTTAATTACACTTCTCTAGAGAATTCATATTTTCAAAAAACAGCTCAGTACGCATAGTCTGCGCAATAGATGTCACATTAGTCCTAAATACACATAATAGAATATCGAAGGAAAGTTTCGATAGTGTAGCGGCGAGCGATGCTCATGAATACACACGGCAAAAGGCTAGCGGTGCACGATGAACGTAAATAGCCTCAGGGCGTGCGTATAATCCAGGTATCCTCACTACTGAAGTATCATATTAATTTAGAATAAAATGATTGCAAGTGAAATTTTTGCCTTTCTTTACCCGTAACAGTTTCTTGCTGATTAGTTTGCGTGCTAGTGATATAATCGGTTTTCTGAATGCCCAATGTAATGTATCCTTCAATGTTGCCGTAATATCGTGTATGTATTGTTTTGAGGTATTATGTGATGTTTGTGTTTTTTTGAGCGCCTAATGTTGTTGATTTGTATTTCAGTAGTCTGCATAAACAGACTGATGTTACTTCGAGTCATTTCAAGATCAGCCGAATACTATGTTATGATGGTATTTCGTTTATTAGTTTACTTTTGCCACTGCATATACAATTGTTACCTGTCTCCAGTCCCTATGATTAGTTGTGACCCTCTATAGCAGGGGTGGGCAAACTACGGCCTGCGGGCCGCATGCGGCCCGCAACACGGTTTTGTGCGGCCCGCGAGAGTCTAAAGAAACTTTTTTTAATATTGATGAAATGAGTACTAAAAATCGAATTAATGCAGGGACTTGATTAACTGTTTCCTAGTATATTACAACATGATAATTCCAAGACAGTGGTTCTCAAACTGATTGGCACCCCCCCCCCCTTTGGGGGCGTGAAAGCATCTGAATAGGGGCACTAAGTTGAGCTCGGCTGAAAAAAATTTTCGCGCTCCGCGCGATTTACACCCAAATCATACTTATTGCTGTGTGTTTAGTCTGAATTACATATTTATAAATCTCTCATCCACAGTCGTTACCTTCCATGCCATCAAACTACCCGTTGTAGGTTTGCTAGCATCCTAGTTGCGTTGTGTGAGATGACAAGAAGGGGGCGCGAAATCTTTCACCATCATGAAGGGGGGCGTGTCTTAAAAAGTTTGAGAACAACTGCTCTGAGGTAAATACTGGATATCGCAACGGAATAGCTTCAACGAGATTGACATACTTTGGATCACGAGTGGGATTTCAGATTGGCCACTTTATTTTTAATTATTTCAGTGATGTGCTTGTATAAGAAACGATTCGGGCGTGTCTTAGGTAGATTAGTTGTCTGTATGCGTTGTTTTGGGGTATTTATATTTTATCTACACATAGTAGAAGCGTGTTTGAAGCTAACATGGTATATATAATTAAATATGGCATATATATAATCAAATATCAATATTGCGTTTTAGTTTATAATCACAATTTTATATAGTGCGGCCCGCGAATGGATTCATATGTTGAATGCGGCCCGCGAGCTCAAAAGTTTGCCCACCCCTGCTCTATAGGGTATTGAACAATATATTCGTTTTTTTACATCAAGTTCTTTTGGTGGGAAGGGGTAATTTTAACGGAATATATTGGTATAACGCCATTTTAGTAATATTCAATAAGGAGTTGCTAAAGCCTACGTAATTCCCTGAACTGAGACCCGAGAAGACCTTTGCGAATCGTATATTTTGCCGTGTGAACGTACATAACAGAATATGAAATCATACAACGTTTGTGCATGTACTCTCTCGCGGCTATGATAGATATGCGTATGTAATACCACGTAGAGATTCATTCATTATTCGCTGATTCGGAAGTCCGTTGCGTTGTCGTACGTGATTCAATAAAATTACAAGTCGTGGAGACAGAAACAAAATATATACGTCAGTGTGAGCCATCGAATACGTGTGCAATAGGCAGGCTTCGTGGTACGTCAGCCAACGAGCCAATCCACGGCGTGGATTGCCGGTCCTCGAACGCAAAAGGAAAAACAAAGCGAATTGTAAACGTAACCTTTTGGAGTCAGATTATACAAGTATAACATCTACAAACATTCGCTCTGCATTATAGCGTTCTCAGTCTCTATAGTCTTTCTCTGGTTGTAACGTTTGCCCGATTTAATCCAAGTCATTTTTCATTTTATCACCCGTAATGACCGATTTCGAGTAATTCGACGAACGGTCGCGCCCAAGTCCAAATCACAATTCTCAGACACTAACCATCAACTGGTCATGTTTTACCACAAGTCACGATTTTCTGATGACTCGTCTTGACTCGATCTTTTTCTCAAAATACGGAAATGACTCGACTCGAGTCAGTCCGTTTATTGACTCGACTTGGACTTGAGTCATTGCGCATGACTCGAACCAAGTCATATGACTCGAGACTCAGACGGCCAAGACCAATATCATTTTAATTTCGGATAATAGTAAAGTAACCACCTTACTGGGACTTCGTCTATTGGTACTGGTACTTGAAAATACGACAAGAAACTGCTAAAAGTGAGGAAGGTTAGTATATTATAAATACTAAGCAATCCATATCCCCAAAAGGGTTATAAAAGAGAGTTTATCAAGACATTAACTGGGAACTGAGCAGTCAACACAAATACTTGGACTCGGACTCGAGTCATAGTACCATGAGTCGAACTCGACCCTCTGATCGCTGACTAGGACTCGGACTTGACTCGGTGGCAGTGTTGCGATGACTCGAGTCACCTTTTTTGTATGACTTGACTTGACTCGAGTCAGTTTGCTAAAATGTCTTGACTTGACTCGGCGTATCAGAAATGTGGATTGACTCGTGACTCGGAGCAAAATTCAGGAGTCAATTTCAAGTCATAAAGTAATTGGTGACGATAAAAATCACTGTATCTTGCATATGTTCAGATTGTTCGCGAAACGCTGGTGTAACCCGTGAGTGTGATCAAGCATTCAATGATCGTGTATTTTACTGAGCCTCCATGTTCTTTCACAAATAAATTGACCACAAACGAAGTGTTCGAAGTGTTGCGATGACTCGAGTCACCTTTTTCGTATGACTTGACTTGACTCAAGTCAATTTGCTAAAATGACTTGACTTGACTCAGCGTATCAGAAATCTGGATTGACTCGTGACTCGAAGCAAAATTCAGGAGTCAATTTCAAGTCATAAAGTAATTGGTGACGATAAAAATCTAGCATATGTTCGGATTGTTCGCGAAACGCTAGTGTAACCCGCAGAGTTGGATCAATTGTAATTTGTAATTGTAATTGAATGTAATTAAATACATTTTTCAATGTAATTGTAATGTAATTGTAATTGAAGCATTTTTATTTTGTGTAATTGTAATTGTAATTGTAATTTGACAAAAATTTTGCTCAATTACAATTTCAATTACATTAAATTGCTATTGAGACCTGACAAGCACAACATAAAACAATTGACTAATAATGCATTCTCTTTAAATGTCGACAAGGAATTTGTAGGATCCATTCGCGGAAGCCCTTGACTGCGCCCTTGCGGGCGAAGTTTTTATTTTTATTTTTACCGCTATGCTGGCCTCGGCTGCCATTGTATACAATTTTTAAATTGCAAACCAACGGATGGATTCGCAACACGTGGCTCACGATTGAATACGCCGAGAAGCGAACTGCTGAGCCGGCTAAAAGCAGCAGAATTACTATTCCCATAGCTGGCGATCCAAGCGTCGAAATTTGATATGTATGGTCCTAATCGAAAGCTAGTGTCAGTAGTATAGTCGATCGCTCGCATGCGGCTATGGGGCTCTTATGGGTGGGGTGGTGACGCGCCTGAAAACCGGGGGTGGTGACTCGTACTTTCAGACCCCCCTTGTGGTGGTGAGTCGTAATGGGTTCTTATGGATGCGGTCGTGATTCGTACTTTCGGGTATAGGCTGCGGCGGTGACTCGTATTGAAAACTCGGGGTCGTGATTCGTACTTTCAGGTATAGGCTGCGGCGGTGAATCGTATCGAAATACTCGTGTTGGTGAGTCGTATTTTCAAGTATAGACGGCGTTGGTGAGTCGTATTTTCAGGTATAGGCGGCGTTGGTGAGTCGTACTTTTGGGTATAGGCGGCGGCGGCATACTAACGTGAAACTCGTGGTAGCATGCTAATGTTTTTAGGTATACGCGCGGCGACATGCTAACGACGATAATGTGTCTGTCATGTATTCTTACTGGGTCTCTGCTGATTCACCATGTGTTCTTATGGGTGCGGTCGTGAATCGTACTTTTAGGTATAGACATCTCTCGCATATCATACTTTCGGGTATAGGCATCACTAAACAGGAAATTCACTAATCCGCAGTGCATTGTGCGATTTTGAAAACCAGATGTTGGCGGCTGTATTTTAGATCTGTGTGACCCACTAAATACGTCCGTTTTGGAAATTCGGAGCGCGCACTATCGTATCGATTATTCCACTAATCCTGTCGGTGCTATTACATTCAGCAGTATTCAGTATTCAGCAGCGACACGAAAAGCGAGCAACAAATAACCGCGCTCGTAAATTAACACTTCAAAAAGTGTAAAATAGATTGCAAATCCCGCGATCGCTAACAAGATAATGTCTCGAAAATAACCATTTTTAGTGACTTGGTGTTAAAGACATACCGATCACTCATAAGATAATATTTCGGTAATTAGTTTACCACAGAGCCGGCGTAGACGGTGATTCGAAAACCAACAATTTGACACTTTCTGGTGGTCGCTATATGTTTTGACACTTCGAACAGTGGCTGACTTTAGTTGCGCGATAAGAATTATGAGAATATTCAATCAATGTATCAATTTGCCAACTCGAAATGAAACTTACTACACAAACCAAGTTGATTCGTATCTGAATGTGTTAATTCGGTACAATTCTAATTATTTTGAGAAATCTTTTCGTGATCTTTTGACTCGACCATAACCCGAATATTACTGACGCCGACTTTCAGCCACATCGAATTATTCGCACATTCCGCGCCGCTGTTTTCACACTTGTAGAATCAATACCAACTATAATTCTACAAGAATCAAGAATCACAAGTATGTGCATTATACAGTTATTGTGCATTATACATTTATTGTCTTTATCAACATGAAATCAAACTCTTAACAAAAACACGCATCTTATCACTCGTCAACTCTATCATGAAAATCCTCGAGTCCTTATCATCAAAAATGTTATAGCGCGGGATCCATTCGCGGGATGTACTAAAGGTAAATTCAGATAATCCAGAATGAAATATTTTGACTTTGACATAGTGTGAATTGAAATAGGATTAACAAACATAACTACCAACTTTGATCCAGCCACATTTCAAGATTAGACTTTGAAACAATCCTTGAAACATTACAACTCTATTCGCAATCTGGCTTTCCGTTTGCCAAAGAGGCATTTTAACATCTTACCATACACAAAAGAATTATTCACAACATTAACAATTGTTAAAAATCTAGTTTTCACTTACTTGATTATATCACTACAACTCATAAATTTGAATTAATTCATCTTGGTTGTACTCGTATGATCGGTCTTTATTTTATTCGATTGTAAAGGTCGTTACTATTCTGAAGACAAAGTATTTACTAATCGGTGCATATACGATTTGACTTGAACATATTATATTTTGAGTATACGAGATTTGAATGTCTGAACAATAACTGAGAAATAATTTATCACAATTAAATCCGTATATCACAGCGTAAAAGATATTTGAATGTCAGCAACTCGGTAAGGTCATAGTTACTACCACATTACCTAATTTACCCGCCACATTACCTAATTTACCCGACCAACTCGTCATGATAATTCCCGAAATCAACACAAACATGACTACTGACTTGAGTTAACCACAAAACAACATCAAGTTTTAAATCCACTTGTAGCTTACGGCTTATTTGAATGCGGGTTATGTTTTGTTGTAATTGAGTGTACGGAAATAGTATTACGTCTCGACATCTCACCATCTTACCATATTCAAAGAGTCAACCACGAAAACATTATCAAGTAAATCTGTTTGTAACTTACCCGACCAACTCAAACAGTATCAGTGTGAAAAACAGCCAAACATACACGAATCCATACAATCACTAAAACTTAAAATCCATAACAAGCTTGGTTGTATTCATATCCCTACACATCTTTTTTTATTCAACTTGAAAAGTCGTTACTATTCTGTAAGATAGAGGAATTACTACGCGGTATATTCTGCAAGACAAACTAATTACTACTCGGTATATTTTGTAAGATAAAAGTAATTACTTCTCAGGGTCGGCGACTTGAGATTAACATAATATGTTTGAGTATACGAGATTTGAAAGTCCGACCAACGTAGTTGAGAATTCATTTCTTACAATCGAACGATGGTGTTATATTCAAAGTTATCATGCTGTGAACATAAGGATTGACACATTGATTTGACATATGAGATTTTGTAATAGTTGATCATTACTTTATTATTAAATTATTTGCGTTAATTAGACCCGGTGTTGTGGTAAATGTTATGACAGCAACAAACTTTTCAGTACCAATGTTATTAACATATTAAGCTGTAAAACTATGTGTGTCTGAAATGTTTTTGATAGGAAAATTACTCCACCTTGGTAAAAATCACTCTGCGTATCGCGGATATCAGAAAATATTTCCAGTAACCAAGACTAAAGATGAAACGACAATATCGGTATTATTACATTCAACAATCAGTACAATTATTAAAATCTATCGTTTGCGATAAACAGCACTAAAGATGTAATAATTCCAGTATTCATACATTGAACATCCGATACAAAATGCTTTATTATCCCGATTCCCAACGGGTAATTGAAACGACTAAGTGTAGAATCAGTATATCACAATATCGTTACTTTTGAATCCAACGATTTATTGTCGGAATTTGTGACAGAGAATTGAAACATATGCACTTTACAGAGTGTGAAAATATCACTTTGAGTATCGAGTACCGTTCGAAGCTAGCGATCAATTCTTAATCATTTCAGTAACTCCCCATTGTGCGTGCTAAATGTAAAATATCGCGAGGTTATACACTCTAAGACTTTGATTATTGCAAAAGTAAATTGTGATATGTTTGTAAGATGCATCCAATTCAACCAGAAGTGTCTAGTACCCAACACTCGTAATATCGAAAAAGTACTTGCTACACTGTTATTTGCTAAACGTGTTTTGCATTGTTGTTCATTTCTAGTATTGATTGAAATCGTTCTTGAACCCTCAAATAATAATTCCCGACATGAAACCAAGCCGCTGAAAGTCGTTACCATCACGAAGAAACAATGTGTACGACGTTTGTCAAATGTGTCCTACCTGGCCAACAGAAAACAATTTTCACTCACTCGAAATGAAACCAATGTGATGGTCTCCATTCGATATTTTGTTTGTGTCAAATACTTTGCAATGAACACATTTGTGTGGTCGAGCTTTACATCATCAAGCTGTTATTTGTAAATCAAGATTTCGGTAAACCTGTAAATGTATCGTTTAACTAACCGACATTTAGTGATTGGGGAACATACCAAACGATACACATCCATCTCCGAAATACTGCATTGATTTTAATTTTATCATCGTGATATTCGAAGTACATTTCTTTCGAATTCGTAACAACCGACTATGACACGATAAATTTTTGACAAGTTATGCTTAGAAGGTTTGTTGCATATCGCGAAAAATAATATACCACTCATATTGATACTGTTACTCCATTGATCGATAACGAGTAAAATTTATTACTTGAGTTTCTCCGCTTAATGTAAATGAAAACTCAGCCGTCTTTTAACATCACAAAGACATTGATAAAAAGTAGACAATCAAACGCTACAAGTTTAACTTTTGTAGGTTGTGTATGATTACCCCACGCGACTCATTTCTTACCAAAGGTAACGAAAGATATTCACGACACATGAAAATATTCACTCATGCTACGAACATACGCAATGATTGGTGGTGCTTTCAAACTGTTTCGATATCACAAGAACTTTATTGTCTGAATGGGTGTTCATGTATCTTAATAATCAAATAGTTCAGCACAGAACTAGTACTAACAGAAACATCAGAGTTGTTTACACAAAAATTTGTATGTGTACAGTATGCGAATACCATGTGTAAGTCCAGCACAATTGCAGTATCCATCCGAGTTTAGTTAACACAAATTTATTACAACGGAGCCACGTAAATTTCGTGAAAGAAAAGCATACTCACTTCCAGAGGGTTATGTCAATACCATAGCAGTAAATCAAAAATATTCCTAACCCTTTCCACACCAGTGACAAATCATACAACAAACATTTTTTGTGAGTCGAATTGTTGTTCAGTGTCAAGTCTACCTGTTGAAAAGCGCATTAAAACAACACAGTCACAATTCAATTAAAACCACGAATCTATTTTCATTTCGTCACAAACTGTCACATACAGAAAAAAAAATTTCTTTCCCCAACACATACTTGTAACCAATCGCTTTCATTAAACACACAACTCCATAAAAGTATTTACTTTCTACAACATAGACATTCCGATGTAGTCAAGAAATATTAAAACGGACACGACACGACTGAATGTAAGGGGATAGAAGTCTATCGCATCGATTTACATGTGGTCTTCGCTACGGTTTCAAAAAACGAATCATCTATTTTGCATTGGTCGAGACCGAGCGAGCCAGTTACATGTATTCGCGGTAATGATTTTGCTTGTCATATGCGAATGATAGGTTTGCTACTCCGACAAATCAAATCAACAAACAACAACAATCTTCTGACGATCATAATAGCAATTTCATTTGCCACCCCTTCGTAATTGTACACGCACGAAAAGTATATTGTACAACTCGGCAACTACGTTTAACAAGACCAATCACACTACCAGCGTTGAACACAAGATACCTACCCAAGTCAAAAATATCATACTGGTTTGGACAACTGACGTTTACCTGTGTAAAATTATCATTTTCACTTGGCGATCTATCCTTTCCTAGAGTAACAAACCCTTGTCGTTTACAAATCTATTTTTTTCCTACAGCAAAAAACTATTTTCACTTGGAAAAATACTTTTACCTAGAGTAACTAATCATTTTCTTTTGAAAATATATTTTCTCCCTGGGTAGCAAACCCTTTTCGTTTGGAAAACTATCATTTACCTGAGTACCAATACCGTTTTCACTTGGCAGTCCGTCATTTACCTGGCTAAACATATCATTTTCACTTGGAAATCTATTTTTTCCCAGAGTAAGAAACCTTTTTCACTTGGAAATCTATTTTTTCCCTGGGTAACAAACCTTTTTCACTTGGAAATATATTTTTTCCCCGGGTAACAAACCTTTTTCGCTTGGAAATATATTTTTCCCTGGGTTACAAACCTTTTTCACTTGGTGGTCCGTCGTTTACCTGAGTAAAAATATCATTTTCCTTTGGGGGATCTGGCGTTTACCCAGTGTAACAATACATTTTCTCTTGGTCATCTAGCTTTTCCTAGAGTAACAAAACCATTTTCATTTTGAAATCTGACAAACACACCTGACAATTTGATATTGTTACAACGGATAGCGACAAAATATACACCAACAACAACTCCAATACATTTGTGTAATCGCATATTCACTTGTGCTGATGCAACCCATCAAAATCATCGGTTACCCACATGCAATGTGCTGTTGTACATCGACGTTTATGTTTTTGGAAAATTGGACAATAGGCTTCGATAGTTCTGTGATGTCCGGGCTCGTGCTTTGGATTTTCCAGAGTCAAAATGTCTGAATAAAACACCTCCTTGACGATGGTTGGTATGTGGATAACGGTGTTCGGAAAACGGTTGGATGTATGTCACCCATCGCGATAACAATTCCAGGTCGAGTTTTCCCCCGCGTGTTTACTATATTGTGTCTTTATTGGTCATGTATGTCTCGACCTTCAGTTTGAAATCGGAAACCCTGATAAAGTATGTAACCGGATCCGGATATCAACTCTGAATCGATAAACCAATGAACAATATTCAAAGTAAACATGTTACACCCTGTGTTTCCACGAAAAAATGCCATCCAGACATACGTCGCGCTTGTTTGTCCACACCAGTATACGCGTAAATGGAGGTGTGTGACATTGCATGCAATGTGTTGGTATACAAACATCGATCCACAGACATTATCATAGCCGGTAGTTTTGATGCAGATCGAATGTCATCACACCCGATAACAATGTCATACCAATAAGCCACATTGCAATGACTCTGAGTCCGCGCTATTACATCGATATTTCGGCACCGTTCACTGATTTACTCGATTGTGTTATCGTGTTGTAACATTACAAGATAGTCATGACCCTATCTCCGGACAGACCACCCAGACCAATTGAAGACATCGGTCAATATCCATCGTGTTGTCGACACCGAAGTTTTCTGCTGCGGCGTTTGACCAAGGTGAACTATCGAATCACGGGTGCTCGAAATGATTGCGATCAGTCTTTCAGTCACGATGCATGGATGTCACTACTCCCACATAACGACTCCAGATAAATATCGTGAACAGTGATTTTGCAAATCTCGGACTGATACTGTGATCCAATAAGGTGTGTTTCTGTGGAATGAAGACTGCAATCGAAACCACAATAGAACACTACCTCGCGATTTCACACGCAATCATAAAACACATCATCGTAAGGGTCCAGTTCGTCCGGTGACATTTCGAAACGGTCGTCGCCACAAGAGATCGGTATCATTTTGAAACGACATCGTCACAAGTCTATTGACGTCGATTCTGTTGGTCATATCGAAGAACATGTCAATCCGTTTTAGAATGTACCGTTTTTCAACTCCCCGCACCATAGTGTTACGACACAGACAAGAAGCGTCTGTGGAAATAATAAAACACGGAAAGCACACTTTGGTGTTATTTGACATGGATTTTACACCCGACGAACCTTACATTCGAGCGATGCATTGGAATGACGCTTGTATTATTGACGTAGAAGGAACAGAAATGTATCGATTTATTGGTTTCGTATATATCCAACAAAAACCAGGGTATGTGATTGTGCGTGGTTCGCATATTCGACTGTGAACGCTCTATTGGTATATGCTGTATAGTTCACCTTCACCGTCGTGCGAATAACCCATGTTACGGTTCGATGTTTTTGTGTCTGTATGTCACGCTTCAGATTGACTCAGAGTCATTGCAATGTGGCTTATTGGTATGACATTGTTATCGGGTGTGATGACATTCGATCTGCATCAAAACTACCGGCTATGATAATGTCTGTGGATCGATGTTTGTATACCAACACATTGCATGCAATGTCACACACCTCCATTTACGCGTATACTGGTGTGGACAAACAAGCGCGACGTATGTCTGGATGGCATTTTTTCGTGGAAACACAGGGTGTAACATGTTTACTTTGAATATTGTTCATTGGTTTATCGATTCAGAGTTGATATCCGGATCCGGTTACATACTTTATCAGGGTTTCCGATTTCAAACTGAAGGTCGAGACATACATGACCAATAAAGACACAATATAGTAAACACGCGGGGGAAAACTCGACCTGGAATTGTTATCGCGATGGGTGACATACATCCAACCGTTTTCCGAACACCGTTATCCACATACCAACCATCGTCAAGGAGGTGTTTTATTCAGACATTTTGACTCTGGAAAATCCAAAGCACGAGCCCGGACATCACAGAACTATCGAAGCCTATTGTCCAATTTTCCAAAAACATAAACGTCGATGTACAACAGCACATTGCATGTGGGTAACCGATGATTTTGATGGGTTGCATCAGCACAAGTGAATATGCGATTACACAAATGTATTGGAGTTGTTGTTGGTGTATATTTTGTCGCTATCCGTTGTAACAATATCAAATTGTCAGGTGTGTTTGTCAGATTTCAAAATGAAAATGGTTTTGTTACTCTAGGAAAAGCTAGATGACCAAGAGAAAATGTATTGTTACACTGGGTAAACGCCAGATCCCCCAAAGGAAAATGATATTTTTACTCAGGTAAACGACGGACCACCAAGTGAAAAAGGTTTGTAACCCAGGGAAAAATATATTTCCAAGCGAAAAAGGTTTGTTACCCGGGGAAAAAATATATTTCCAAGTGAAAAAGGTTTGTTACCCAGGGAAAAAATAGATTTCCAAGTGAAAAAGGTTTCTTACTCTGGGAAAAAATAGATTTCCAAGTGAAAATGATATGTTTAGCCAGGTAAATGACGGACTGCCAAGTGAAAACGGTATTGGTACTCAGGTAAATGATAGTTTTCCAAACGAAAAGGGTTTGCTACCCAGGGAGAAAATATATTTTCAAAAGAAAATGATTAGTTACTCTAGGTAAAAGTATTTTTCCAAGTGAAAATAGTTTTTTGCTGTAGGAAAAAAATAGATTTGTAAACGACAAGGGTTTGTTACTCTAGGAAAGGATAGATCGCCAAGTGAAAATGATAATTTTACACAGGTAAACGTCAGTTGTCCAAACCAGTATGATATTTTTGACTTGGGTAGGTATCTTGTGTTCAACGCTGGTAGTGTGATTGGTCTTGTTAAACGTAGTTGCCGAGTTGTACAATATACTTTTCGTGCGTGTACAATTACGAAGGGGTGGCAAATGAAATTGCTATTATGATCGTCAGAAGATTGTTGTTGTTTGTTGATTTGATTTGTCGGAGTAGCAAACCTATCATTCGCATATGACAAGCAAAATCATTACCGCGAATACATGTAACTGGCTCGCTCGGTCTCGACCAATGCAAAATAGATGATTCGTTTTTTGAAACCGTAGCGAAGACCACATGTAAATCGATGCGATAGACTTCTATCCCCTTACATTCAGTCGTGTCGTGTCCGTTTTAATATTTCTTGACTACATCGGAATGTCTATGTTGTAGAAAGTAAATACTTTTATGGAGTTGTGTGTTTAATGAAAGCGATTGGTTACAAGTATGTGTTGGGGAAAGAAAATTTTTTTTCTGTATGTGACAGTTTGTGACGAAATGAAAATAGATTCGTGGTTTTAATTGAATTGTGACTGTGTTGTTTTAATGCGCTTTTCAACAGGTAGACTTGACAGTTGACACTGAACAACAATTCGACTCACGAAAAATGTTTGTTGTATGATTTGTCACTGGTGTGGAAAGGGTTAGGAATATTTTTGATTTACTGCTATGGTATTGACATAACCCTCTGGAAGTGAGTATGCTTTTCTTTCACGAAATTTACGTGGCTCCGTTGTAATAAATTTGTGTTAACTAAACTCGGATGGATACTGCAATTGTGCTGGACTTACACATGGTATTCGCATACTGTACACATACAAATTTTTGTGTAAACAACTCTGATGTTTCTGTTAGTACTAGTTCTGTGTTGAACTATTTGATTATTAAGATACATGAACACCCATTCAGACAATAAAGTTCTTGTGATATCGAAACAGTTTGAAAGCACCACCAATCATTGCGTATGTTCGTAGCATGAGTGAATATTTTCATGTGTCGTGAATATCTTTCGTATACCTTTGGTAAGAAATGAGTCGCGTGGGGTAATCATACACAACCTACAAAAGTTAAACTTGTAGCGTTTGATTGTCTACTTTTTATCAATGTCTTTGTGATGTTAAAAGACGGCTGAGTTTTCATTTACATTAAGCGGAGAAACTCAAGTAATAAATTTTACTCGTTATCGATCAATGGAGTAACAGTATCAATATGAGTGGTATATTATTTTTCGCGATATGCAACAAACCTTCTAAGCATAACTTGTCAAAAATTTATCGTGTCATAGTCGGTTGTTACGAATTCGAAAGAAATGTACTTCGATTATCACGATGATAAAATTAAGATCAATGCAGTATTTCGGAGATGGATGTGTATCGTTTGGTATGTTCCCCAATCACTAAATGTCGGTTAGTTAAACGATACATTTACAAGTTTACCGAAATCTTGATTTACAAATAACAGCTTGATGATGTAAAGCTCAACCACACAAATGTGTTCATTGCAAAGTATTTGACACAAACAAAATATCGAATGGAGACCATCACATTGGTTTCATTTCGAGTGAGTGAAAATTGTTTTCTGTTGGCCAGGTAGGACACATTTGACAAACGTCGTACACATTGTTTCTTCGTGATGGTAACGACTTTCAGCGGCTTGGTTTCATGTCGGGAATTATTATTTGAGGGTTCAAGAACGATTTCAATCAATACTAGAAATGAACAACAATGCAAAACACGTTTAGCAAACATAGGTGGTCAGTAACGAAGTACTTCTACTTTTTTGAAGTACTCAAGTAGTTTTCCTCTACTTCTGGTACTTAGTCAAGTAGATCTGATTTTCTCTACTTATACTTCTACTTGGTAATATTTTGCGATCTACTTACTTACTTTTCGCTATTTTCAGTTTGTCAAGTAGAAGTAGTTAATCTCACAATACGAAAGATAGCCTGGGGAGTTTTGGGGCTGTTGTCACGGAGTATCAACATTCAATATTCATAAAAGTCAAGTAAAGCCCAAAAATTGTGTTGCGCTTCGCGCACAGTAGTTAAGGAGTGACAAATATGTTTTCACGAAAGTATCAGTGGATGATATAATTTAGGTATCGGATTGCTTGGTTCCGCTCACACCGCATTGTCGCCCATATCAAATATTTCATCACAGTAAATATGGCCCACCATAATATTTGAAACTACAGTTTCGCAATCTAGCAATTACCTATCTCCTATCATATCCTAATGTAGCAGCCCATTACGTGTCTTGCTAATCTGTAAAATCCAGCGTTTTGGAACGTTATACCTGTTTTAGCAGATCACCTTGAAGCTTAATGGACAAAAGACATGAAATATATTTCCGCTTTTTAGAAGTGGTATATGTATTTTACTTTCAATTGCGAGTATCGTACTTTGAGTTCTAATCACTTTCAATTCTTGTGTCTGCAGAACATACATTTTTACGCATGAAAGCAAGTGTAATATGCCTCTATTTTCCGAAAATATAGCTACACTAAATACATCTTTTACGATCCACAATATTTGTTATTAACGTATACTAATCGCGCAAAGTGATGAAACCCTATCATATACAAATTCTACGTATTGCTCTTCACCTAAACATGGGGCCTTATAATATGGGGTAGGGCGCTATGCCATGATATTCTCTAAAACGGGGTCTTCTAGGAAATAAAGGGATAGTATCACATTTTCATGTTAATACTATAATTTGCATCCCATAATGCGAAAGAATGCCTATTCTGTCGAAAATTTATCCCTCTTGGGATGCATTAATACGAATCAAGCTCTATATCAGTGGTTCCCAGCCTTTTTCGACTCGTCGCCCCCTTCTGAAGCTCCACACCGATCATCGCCCCCCAAATATTGGGAACCGAAAAACAGCACTTTGTCAACCCCCGCCCCCCCAAAAAAACGTTGTTCTTTGGCCCCATAGGGTGACAAACCAAACCCAAGACCCCCCTCAGCCAGTGGGCCTTTTGTCGCTACATATCAGCTATACCCTATTTCATGTACTGCTTGGTGAGTCACCGTATTTCGACTAAATGCGCGAAGCGCGACAAAATTATATAATTCATGTTTGAATCGGTCAATATGGTCGGGAATTGCATATATACTGCTATCAATTTTTTATCATCTTTCTGCTCGCGTAATCAGATTTATCGGTAGAGCCGAGTGTGGTGTGCTGGAATATGTAGTACCCCTAAATAATAATTAAACATCTTCGGGCGGAATCGTTGTTATATTGACTTCGTTACATGATGCTATTTCGTGACCTCCTATATCTGCTATGTCAGAAGATATGGAAATCGTCAAAACGTAACAAACTAAAATACGCACATGATATCAAATTCGTATGTCTGTACTGGGAAATATTTTTTTCCTTGCGGGATGGCATTTGTCCTGTAGGGTTAAAGTCGCCAGGACAGGAACATTCGACGCCAGCCATTGAGGCGCCTATGGACAATTAAACATATATGTATCGAAGTTTTCGATCAGCCCAAGGGCATTCCTTTTCGGCCAAGGTCTTCTCGCTGCTGATCGTTCTGGCACATTTCTCGGAGTCGCATGCTACATGGCCTCTAACCCCACATGTCTTGGTGCGTCGTGGCGCAGTAATGGCCGACGCCGAAGTCTCCCATTTCCATAAATCATGCGTATTTTAGTTGGGTGACGGGTAGGCCTACCCCAAAATCAAGATATATGAAATGATTGAATCGCGCCAGCGCGAAATTTTTTTGAAAAAGTGCATAAATTTCTAAAAAATTACGCTATAATTTTGTGCCCCACTCGAGTTCGGGCCCCCACCCCCAATTGGGGAGTTTGGGGTGCGGTAGTTACGGTCCCGACTCCAATATAGCCGTTTTAACGCGCCATCGCCCCCCTATCGCCCCCTTCGTTATTTTCGCCCCCCTAGACCGCCAAATCGCCCTCTGGGGGGCGATATCGCCCACGTTGGGAACCACTGCTCTATATGCACCTTCCGCATAGCTCAATTCGCAGCTTTTGACAATTTTGACAGTCCATGCGAACGAATTAAGAACGTTTTCAAAACTACTTACTTACTTGAGTAGATTTAAAGTCAGTCAATTCTACTTCTACTTCAAGTAGTTTTAGTTGACTTATTGAAGAAGTACTTCTACTCGTACTTGAGTAGATTTTATCATCGATACTTCTACTTCTACTTGAGTAGCTTTCTCGACTACTTTGACCACCTCTGTTAGCAAATAACAGTGTAGCAAGTACTTTTTCGATATTACGAGTGTTGGGTACTAGACACTTCTGGTTGAATTGGATGCATCTTACAAACATATCACAATTTACTTTTGCAATAATCAAAGTCTTAGAGTGTATAACCTCGCGATATTTTACATTTAGCACGCACAATGGGGAGTTACTGAAATGATTAAGAATTGATCGCTAGCTTCGAACGGTACTCGATACTCAAAGTGATATTTTCACACTCTGTAAAGTGCATATGTTTCAATTCTCTGTCACAAATTCCGACAATAAATCGTTGGATTCAAAAGTAACGATATTGTGATATACTGATTCTACACTTAGTCGTTTCAATTACCCGTTGGGAATCGGGATAATAAAGCATTTTGTATCGGATGTTCAATGTATGAATACTGGAATTATTACATCTTTAGTGCTGTTTATCGCAAACGATAGATTTTAATAATTGTACTGATTGTTGAATGTAATAATACCGATATTGTCGTTTCATCTTTAGTCTTGGTTACTGGAAATATTTTCTGATATCCGCGATACGCAGAGTGATTTTTACCAAGGTGGAGTAATTTTCCTATCAAAAACATTTCAGACACACATAGTTTTACAGCTTAATATGTTAATAACATTGGTACTGAAAAGTTTGTTGCTGTCATAACATTTACCACAACACCCGGTCTAATTAACGCAAATAATTTAATAATAAAGTAATGATCAACTATTACAAAATCTCATATGTCAAATCAATGTGTCAATCCTTATGTTCACAGCATGATAACTTTGAATATAACACCATCGTTCGATTGTAAGAAATGAATTCTCAACTACGTTGGTCGGACTTTCAAATCTCGTATACTCAAACATATTATGTTAATCTCAAGTCGCCGACCCTGAGAAGTAATTACTTTTATCTTACAAAATATACCGAGTAGTAATTAGTTTGTCTTGCAGAATATACCGCGTAGTAATTCCTCTATCTTACAGAATAGTAACGACTTTTCAAGTTGAATAAAAAAAGATGTGTAGGGATATGAATACAACCAAGCTTGTTATGGATTTTAAGTTTTAGTGATTGTATGGATTCGTGTATGTTTGGCTGTTTTTCATACTGATACTGTTTGAGTTGGTCGGGTAAGTTACAAACAGATTTACTTGATAATGTTTTCGTGGTTGACTCTTTGAATATGGTAAGATGGTGAGATGTCGAGACGTAATACTATTTCCGTACACTCAATTACAACAAAACATAACCCGCATTCAAATAAGCCGTAAGCTACAAGTGGATTTAAAACTTGATGTTGTTTTGTGGTTAACTCAAGTCAGTAGTCATGTTTGTGTTGATTTCGGGAATTATCATGACGAGTTGGTCGGGTAAATTAGGTAATGTGGCGGGTAAATTAGGTAATGTGGTAGTAACTATGACCTTACCGAGTT
The DNA here is from genome assembly GCF_051294905.1 of Botryllus schlosseri. Classification (NCBI taxonomy): domain Eukaryota; kingdom Metazoa; phylum Chordata; class Ascidiacea; order Stolidobranchia; family Styelidae; genus Botryllus; species Botryllus schlosseri. The sequence continues at coordinate 14,519,677 of NC_137245.1, read as the reverse complement.
GCTGACATTCAAATATCTTTTACGCTGTGATATACGGATTTAATTGTGATAAATTATTTCTCAGTTATTGTTCAGACATTCAAATCTCGTATACTCAAAATATAATATGTTCAAGTCAAATCGTATATGCACCGATTAGTAAATACTTTGTCTTCAGAATAGTAACGACCTTTACAATCGAATAAAATAAAGACCGATCATACGAGTACAACCAAGATGAATTAATTCAAATTTATGAGTTGTAGTGATATAATCAAGTAAGTGAAAACTAGATTTTTAACAATTGTTAATGTTGTGAATAATTCTTTTGTGTATGGTAAGATGTTAAAATGCCTCTTTGGCAAACGGAAAGCCAGATTGCGAATAGAGTTGTAATGTTTCAAGGATTGTTTCAAAGTCTAATCTTGAAATGTGGCTGGATCAAAGTTGGTAGTTATGTTTGTTAATCCTATTTCAATTCACACTATGTCAAAGTCAAAATATTTCATTCTGGATTATCTGAATTTACCTTTAGTACATCCCGCGAATGGATCCCGCGCTATAACATTTTTGATGATAAGGACTCGAGGATTTTCATGATAGAGTTGACGAGTGATAAGATGCGTGTTTTTGTTAAGAGTTTGATTTCATGTTGATAAAGACAATAACTGTATAATGCACAATAACTGTATAATGCACATACTTGTGATTCTTGATTCTTGTAGAATTATAGTTGGTATTGATTCTACAAGTGTGAAAACAGCGGCGCGGAATGTGCGAATAATTCGATGTGGCTGAAAGTCGGCGTCAGTAATATTCGGGTTATGGTCGAGTCAAAAGATCACGAAAAGATTTCTCAAAATAATTAGAATTGTACCGAATTAACACATTCAGATACGAATCAACTTGGTTTGTGTAGTAAGTTTCATTTCGAGTTGGCAAATTGATACATTGATTGAATATTCTCATAATTCTTATCGCGCAACTAAAGTCAGCCACTGTTCGAAGTGTCAAAACATATAGCGACCACCAGAAAGTGTCAAATTGTTGGTTTTCGAATCACCGTCTACGCCGGCTCTGTGGTAAACTAATTACCGAAATATTACCTTGTGAGTGATCGGTATGTCTTCAACACCAAGTCACTAAAAATGGTTATTTTCGAGACATTATCTTGTTAGCGATCGCGGGATTTGCAATCTATTTTACACTTTTTGAAGTGTTAATTTACGAGCGCGGTTATTTGTTGCTCGCTTTTCGTGTCGCTGCTGAATACTGAATACTGCTGAATGTAATAGCACCGACAGGATTAGTGGAATAATCGATACGATAGTGCGCGCTCCGAATTTCCAAAACGGACGTATTTAGTGGGTCACACAGATCCAAAATACAGCCGCCAACATCTGGTTTTCAAAATCGCACAATGCACTGCGGATTAGTGAATTTCCTGTTTAGTGATGCCTATACCCGAAAGTATGATATGCGAGAGATGTCTATACCTAAAAGTACGATTCATGACCGCACCCATAAGAACACATGGTGAATCAGCAGAGACCCTGTAAGAATACATGACAGACACATTATCGTCGTTAGCATGTCGCCGCGCGTATACCTAAAAACATTAGCATGCTACCACGAGTTTCACGTTAGTATGCCGCCGCCGCCTATACCCAAAAGTACGACTCACCAACGCCGCCTATACCTGAAAATACGACTCACCAACGCCGTCTATACTTGAAAATACGACTCACCAACACGAGTATTTCGATACGATTCACCGCCGCAGCCTATACCTGAAAGTACGAATCACGACCCCGAGTTTTCAATACGAGTCACCGCCGCAGCCTATACCCGAAAGTACGAATCACGACCGCATCCATAAGAACCCATTACGACTCACCACCACAAGGGGGGTCTGAAAGTACGAGTCACCACCCCCGGTTTTCAGGCGCGTCACCACCCCACCCATAAGAGCCCCATAGCCGCATGCGAGCGATCGACTATACTACTAGTGTCGCACTGATTCCGCAATAAAAGTATATTTCCAGGCAATGGTACCATCCCAAAATAGTCGTGAAAGTCTGGGAATCGGCATTGTTCTGAACAATCGCTGGGCGTAATTGGTAATTGTTGTGGTCATGCTGCTGCAACGCTCTCACTTTTCAGAACAGTCGGCCTTAAACGGCTATTTTGGAGCAGTTACATTGCCCTGACGAGATTTTATTTTGTATTTTCGGAATTAGTACATCAATAGCTTACGATAAAGACCATATGCATCAAATTTGGACGCATGGATCGCCAGCTCTAGGACTACAAAGTTTGCTGCTTTTAGCCGGCTCTGCAGTATGTTTGTCAGTGCATTCATCCTTGACTCACATCTTGCGCATCTATCAGTGGGTTGGCAATCTACAATACGATTTCAGATCACGATGCTGCATCGGTATTTCGTCTGGCTAACTAACCAGACCACTGGATATTATATAACGTCTTATCTGACAAAGCACGGTTTTTTTTTCACTCCTCATCCTAATTCCTACGTCCCTTGATAAAAATAATATTATTTCTTTAATTATATACTATAGACGCAAATCCAACACGTGCATATATTATAATACTTTTTCAACGACACACTGCACCCTATCCTTAATCCTAACCCATAGGAAATTAGGTAAATAACATTTTACATTTCCAATTACGTGAGCAATAATTACCGAGCATTCAGAACACGCTTATATTACGCCACAATGACATCTCACATAGCATACTATGTACGCACATAAACGCATTTATTACTACACAATCTGAACTAGACTTGAATTGTTGTTAAATACGACGCTACGGTTGAATTTATGATTATAAAATTACATGTTCAAAAGCAGCAATTGTAATTGTAATTGTAATGTAATTGAAGCATGCAAGGAGTAATTGTAATTGTAATTGTAATTTGATATTTTTAGCATGGAGTAATTGTAATTGTAATGTAATTGAAACATTCATGAAAGTAATTGTAATTGTAATTATAATTGAACTGAAATAATGTAATTGATCCAACTCTGGTAACCCGTGAGTGTGATCAATCATTCAATGATCGTGTCTTTAACTGAGCCTCCATGTTCTTTCACAAATAAATTGACCACAAACGAAGTGTTCGAAGATCACATCAGTAGTGGTATAGATCGCCCATGAGGTGCGTGGGGCTCTTATGGGTGCGCTCGTGACCTGCCTCGAAATTCGTTTTGGGGACCCCACCCTTTTGACCCCCCTGTCGCTCGCACATCGTAATGTGTTCTTACGGGCGCGCTCGCATGTCGTACTTTCAGGTATAGGTTGCGTTGGTACGTCGTATGATGTTGAATATGTATCAACTATATTGATCACGTGATCACGTGATTCATCCGTACATGATGTGTATATTCCAAATTATTATCTTTGACGGATTCAAGTTAATCTCAACGTTTACGGTGAGTGTGTCGTCAATATATCGTTATTCTTATGGGCGCGGTCGTATGCCAACGTAGCTGAAATAGGCGCGGGGACATGTACTTTGAGACAAAAGGTATGGAATAGTTTGCTAAATCTAGCAATCGCCTTGCAAGGTAATATTCGGTAATTAGTTTGTCACAGAGCCGGCGTAGATGGTGATTCGAATACCAACAATAACCGCGCTCGTAACATAACACTTCAAAAAGGCGTGAAATAGTTTGCAAAATCCTACGACCAATGACGAGATAATGCCCCAGACATATCAATCTCTCGCTCAATACACAACCGAAGTGCGAGCGATAGGGGGGTCAAAATGGTGGAATCACCAAAAATAATTTCGAGGCAGGTCACAAGCGCACCCATAAGAGCTCCATGCACCTCATGTGCTATCTATACTACGACTTACATCTTACGTTGTCGTAAACAACTTGTAAAGTAATTTAATAACAAAATATATATCTCTGATCTCTTACCAGTGTTGGGATGACTCGAGTCAACTTTTTCGTATGACTGGACTTGACTCGAGTCACTTTGGAAAAATGACTTGATTTGACTTGACTGGGAGCTTCAGAAATGTGCATTGACTCGTGACTCCGAGCAAGTCAATTTCAAGTCATCAAGTAAACGCTGTTGAACAAATCACTGTATCTTGTGTATGTTCAGATTGTTCGAGTTACCCCGGTGTCACTTATGAGAGCAACTATAGTCATTCATTGATTGTACATTTCACTGATAAATTGACCGTAAACAAAACGATCACAGCTTACGTTGTCGTCGTAGTAGTAGATTAATCTAATGGCGATGAGTTCCTGCTTCTTAGACGTTTCAATGCTTACGTTGCGCAGCGCTCACCTTTACCAACCCTCTTGTATGATTTAAATCGAACAAATATAGTTGTGCGTTTATCTTCTCACTGATGAGACGAGACGAGACGAGGCTTCGTAGTCGGTCCTATATTTTGGCGGATAATATCTGACTGTAGCATGTAGCTGTAGCCTATATCAGTTACTTGGGTATTTTATTAGCAGTTCTAGATGTGCATGAGCGATACAGCGTCATATTCGCTATTTGATTCAAGATAAATGGTCCATTAATCTGTCTTTCACATAGCTAGCAAAATGCAATGACTTTGAATCGTCTCTCATACTTCGAAAATTCAATTCGCCTTGAATTGTGCCTTGACTTGATTTGACTCGACTTGACTAGAGTCACCTAGAAAAAACGAGTGACTTGACTTGACTCGAGTCACTTTCGAAAATTGATTGACTTGATTTGACTCGAGTTAAAATGTACAATGACCCGAGATGACTCGTGACTCGAAGGTAATGACTTGATCCCAACACTGGTTCTCACCTTAACCAAACCTCTTGTTTTATTGAAAATGAATTCGAATGTAATTTATATACTGCTTAACCATTGGCGAAGACATATCAACATGTATTGTACTGGATAATGTATTACATCTTATCAATCCGTTTCCCTATTCTATATTTTGGCTGGTAACTTAAAAGCAGTGGTTCCCAATCCTTTACGACCCATCGCCCCTTTTGACGCTCCACACCGATCATCCCCCCCCCCCCCCGAATATTGGGAACCGAAAAATAGCACTTCGTCAGCCACCTCCCGAAATAAAAACGTTGGTCTTTAGCCCCATAGGGTTATAAACCAAACCCCAGACTCCCCTCAACCAGTGGGCTTTTTGTCGCTACACATCAGCTATACCCTATTTCATGTACTGTTTGGTTAGTCACCGTATTTCGCCTCAATAGTCAGTATGGTCGATTTGGTATGTTGGAAAAGGTAGGACCCCTAAATAATAATTAAACATCTTCGGGAGGAATCGTTGTTATATTGACTTATTTACATTATGCTATTCGGGACCTCCTATATCTGCTATGTCAGAAGATATGGAAATCGTCAAATCGTACCAAACTAAAAGACGCACATGATTTCATATTGATATTTCTTTACTGGCAAAATATTTTTTTCCTTGCGGGATGGCATTTGTCCTGTAGGGTTAAGGTCGCCAGGACAGGAACATTCGACGCCAGTCATTGAGGCGCCTATGGACAATTAAACATATATGTATATATATCGAAGTTTTTGGTCAGCACCAGGGCATTCCTTTTCCGCCAAGGTAATCTCGCTGCTGATCGTTCTGGCACACTTCTCGGATCGCATGTTACATGGCCTCTAACTTGATATGTCTTGCTGCGTCGTGTCGCAGTAATGGCCGACGCTGAAGTCTACCATTTCCATAAATCATGCGTATTTTTGTTGGGTGACGGGGACCCTAACATCAAGATACATGGAAATATGAAATCGCGCCCAGCGCGAAAATTTTTTGAAAAAGTCTTTTGAATTTCTAAAAAATTACTCAATCATTCATGTTAATTCACGAAATAATTTTTGGCTTCCTTCGATTTCGGGCCCGCCACCCCCAATTGGGGGTTTGGGGTGCGGTAGTTACGGTCATGACTCCAATATAGCCGTTTTAACGCGCCATCGCCACCTTCGTTGTTTTCGCCCCCCATCGCCCCCTTCGTCCGTTTTCGCCCCCCTATCGCCCCCTTTGTTATTTTCGCCCCCCTAGACCGCCAAATCGCCCCCTGGGGGGCGATATCGCCCACGTTGGGAACCACTGCACTAAAGCTATGCGTATATGGCAGAGGTGGTCAGTAACGCAGTACTTCTACTTTTTCGAAGTACTCAAGTAGTTTTCCTCTACTTCTGGTACTTACTCAAGTAAATCTGATTTTCGCTACTTCTACTTCTACTTCTTAATATTTTGTGATCTACTTACTTACTTTTCGCTATTTTCAGTTTGTCAAGTAGAAGTAGTTCAATCTTCCAATTAGGAAGATAGCCTGATGAATTTCGGAGCTGTTTTCACGGAGTATTAACATCTAATTTTCACAAAAGTTTAGTCAAGCACAGAATTTTCGTCGCGCTTCGCGCGCAGTGGATACGGAGTGACCAGCATTGTTTCACGAAAGTATCGGTGAATATAATTTAGGTCAGGGGTGGGCAACATACGGCCCGCGGGCCGGATCCGGCCCACCAAGGGGTTTTGTCCGGCCCGCGGACAGTTTTCCTTCTTACATGATAATGTGGCCCGCTGCCCCACTCTGCCGAGATTCCCCACTACTTGCTTACTACGTCAAATTTTAGTGACTGTATGTCATTATATACAGGACCGTAACTGCCGCACCCCAAAACCCCCAATTGGGGGGGGGGGGCGAGCTCGAAGGGAGCCCAAAATTATTTCGTGAATTAGCATAAATTATAGAGTATTTACATGCAACTTTTTCAAAAGTTTTTCGCGCGAGGCGCGATTTCAAGTTTCCAAATGTCTTGAACTTGGAGTGCTCTTACCCCAAGAAAAAATGCGCAAGATTTATAGAAATGGGCATTTCGGCATTGGCCATGACCGCACCACGATTTACCAAGACATATAAAGTTTTAGGCCATGTAACATGCGACTCCAAGACATGGGCCAGGACGATCGGCAGCGAGAAAACCTTGGCCGAAAAGAACCGCCCGTATGTTGACCGAAAACTTCGTTATATATACAAAATACAAATAGGTTTAATTGTCCATTGGCGCCTAAATGACTGGCGCCGAATATTCCTGTCTTGGCAACCTGAACCTCACAAGACAAATACCATCCCGCAGGGAAAAATTATATGCCAGTGAAGAAATACCAATTTCAAATCGTGTGCGTCTTTTACTGTAGTAGCCTACGTTTGGGCGATTCTATATATTTTGATATAGCAGACCGATTTTATCATGATTTATCGCTGGCTCACTACACGGTACGGCATATTTCGTGGCAAAAGCGAACAACGTCATTGGGGCTAGGTTTATCACACTATGGTAGCCCAAGACCCAAGTTATTTTGGGGGGCCTGACGAAGTGCTGTTTTGAGCCTGCCAACGGGTAAACGCCCAAAGGTAGGCTTACCATACGTCCTCTTTCAAGAGGATTTGTCCTCTTTTTTGACTTTTTTGAAAGTGACCTCGGAGGACGCCCTTTTGTCCTCTTTTTTGAGATTGTGTCCTCTTTTTTGAAAATTTAGGTTAGATTTAGAGCAAATTGCGAGTGAAATGCCGCAAATTAGTACAGAAGTCAAGCTCCGGCGGGTATTTCGGAGTGAAAAACGGTGATTTTAGCTCTGAGCGAAAAGATGACCTTTTTTTTTATTTTCTATTTTAGTCATCCACCTGGCAATGTGGAGTGAAAAACGCTATTTTGAGCTCTGAGCGGAAAAGATGACCTTTTTTTTAGTCAACCGATCACAAAGTGGGATAAATTCACCGGTTTTTGAGAATACTACTCCGGTTTTGCAAGTTGCAAATTTCTGAAAAAGTGTCCTCTTTTTAGATTTCCAAAATATGGTAAGCCTACCCAAAGGTGTCTAATTATTATTGATGGGCCCTACCTTTTCAAACACACCTCACCTGTAAATCTGATTACGTGAGCTGTGCGAGGATAAAAATTAATAGCAATATATATGCAATTGCCGATCATATTGGCCGATTCAATCATGAATTAAAAAAATGTTCGCGCTTTGCGCGTCTAGGCGAGAAAAGCTGGTCCAGTCAAAACAGCCTAATTTAGATCACCAGTATAACGGTAAACAGCGGATAGCATGAGGTCATGACTCGAGTCATCCCAACAATGCTCATGAATTGGTATCTTGGTCAATTTCGGGTGCCGGGCTAATCGAACGCCTTGAAATGTTTTTTTTTATGGTATTCATGGTGTTTGTCGACTGCTATGGTCATTTACACCAGGCCGACATTCTTCTTATTTTCCGTAACTGCCGGCTTATAGCACGGCCCACATCTAGGCTTTTTGTAAGACACCGCTGACGCGGATGAGGTGGCGAGGCCTTGAAATGTTAATTAAAGATTACACCGTGTGTTGATCGATCAGAGAGAAGCAGACTTGGCGGCGCCTGTATGAAAATGCTATTCTCAAATCCACATTGTCTTCGTCATTATCGGCAAGAAACAGCTTTGAAGTGACATTGCTGTCGTTAAAATACGGTACGATTTATTCCTTGTATATGTGGATAAATGGGCGAATAATGTATCGATTCAGCAACCCGGCCCGCCAAATACTTAATTTTCGTATATCCGGCCCGCCGACTGGAGAAGTTGCCCGCCCCTGATTTAGGTGGAGGGTTGGCGTGGCTCCGTTCACACCACATTGTCGGCCGTCACTCATATGAAATAATTCATCACAGTATATAGGGCTCATCATAACGTTTGAAACTGATGTTTCGCAATCAAGCATTTTCTTGTCATATCGTGATCTAGCATATATGTCCATGGCGTGTCACAATCTGGAAGAGTGTACTTTGACTTTTTTTAGTTTTAGAGCTGTTTTAGCATACCACCTTTGAAACTTTCTGGACTAAAAACATGAAATACATATTCTGCTTTTATAATTAGTATTTATATTTCACTTTCAATTCCCAGTTTCATATACTTTGAGTTATAATTAATATCAGTTCTTTTGTCTGGATAACATACATGTTGAAGTATAAAAGCAAGTGCAGTAATGCCTTTAATTTCTGGAAATAAAGCTACACAATATGGCATTTTTACGGTCCACCATATTTTTTATAAACGTTTACTAATCGCGCAAAGTGTTTACACCGTATCCTATATACAACTTCTCCATATTGCTCTTCGAATAAACTATACGGGTTTTATAATATAGGAGATGGCGCTATACCATGTTATTTTCCAAAACGTGTTGTTCGAGAAAACAGAGGATTAGTATCGCATTTCTTTATCAATACTATAATTTTCATCCCATGATTTGGACGAATGCGTATGCTATCGAAAATTGGATACCTGCTGGTATGCATCTATATGAATAATGCTCGTCACCTATCACATAGCTCAATTTGCACCTTTTTATAATCCATCCAATCAGGATCGTTTTCACAACTACTTACTTACTTGAGTACTTTGAAAGTAAGTCAATCTTACTTCTACTTCAAGTAGTCTTAGGTTGCTCATGAAAGAAGTACTTCTACTTGTACTTTCTTGTATTGTTTCGTCGGTACTTCTACTTCTACTTGAGTAGCTTTCTTGACTACTTTGACCACCTTTACGTATATGTGAGTGTATTCCTGAGTGTATATTTAACTTTATTTTCGTTCATCGGTTCAGAATCAATGACCACTCAGTCTGTATTTCAGACAGCTAGCAAAATTCAATGTCGTGAAAAGTAAAAGAAGATAGTATAATAAACAACAAGCGACAAAAAATCGGGTGGCATGGACAAGATGGGCGATCAGTCGCCGATAGCATGGTTGACTTTCCAGTTATTCTGCGCTGCTTCGAAACATCTTCCGCTAAAACTCGATATCCGCTTTGAGTATAATATATGACCGTCCGCTATGATATCTCATCGATGGGCAATCATAGTCACCAAATTGGCCTGAAACGCGCATCACTGATTTTTCCGTTATTCTCCGCTGCTTCGAAACCTCTTCCGCTACGCCCCGATCTCCGCTTTCAGAGTATTATATTACCGTCCGCTATGTCATCCCTTGAACTCGAATGGCTGATTTTTCGGTTATTCTATTCGATTACATAGATTCTGATCTCAGCTTCATATTTTGCCTTTTAATTCTTATTTAGCTCGAAAGTTTATGTTTCGCCGTCTACACGTTTTAGAGTGGCGTATGCGCGTGTCTAAAGGGAAATTTCCTTATATCCAAATTATAATACGACACAGTAGTAGCACGAATAAGATATTGTCCCAACAAGATCGGTAGATACAGTAGGGAAACGTCCGGTGGGCCAATTACTATTGACAGACTGTACCCTTATCACAGCTATATCCAAAATATTCCCTTACACCAGACCAGGAAGAGTCGTCAAACCTACGCCATCTAGCGAATACAAGTATGGCTCCTAAATTATTGAACCCCCTAAAATTAACATGAAATGCCCACAGTAACAGTCAATGACCGATAGCTCCGCTCTCAGCTTCTTCCGCTGTAAAAGTGAGATTGACTTGTGACTCGGAGCCTTGTGACTTGGTTACAACCCTGTGTGTAGTGACGTTAGATAAGCAATTTCAGGTTTGTAGAAAAATTTTTGACTCAAAACCGAGTCACAAGGCGAGATCTTACAGAGGTAGACTGCTATGTTCGGGCATTTTACGTTGGAATCGTTTGTCTCTTATTTGTCCAAGATTAGTTATTACCGCCTATCAATGTGACGAGATAGCGCGGTGGTATAATCCGCGGCTGCAACATCAATGGGTGCGCGTTCGAGTCCGACCGATGTCGACTTTCGAGTTCCGATACCTAAGTGTTGGAGGTTTACCTATAGGCTCCTCGTTGCCACCTCATCCACGTCAGCGCTGTCTTACAAAAAGCCTAAAGGTGGTCGTGCTATAAGTCGGCAGTTACCGAAAATAAGAAGAATATCGGCCTGATGTAACTGACCATAGTAGTCGACAAACACCATGAATACCCCAACAACAAACAAACAAACCATATTTGCTCGTGTGTCGGGCTTCGTATTTATACCCTTCTGTTTTCATTTGTCTAGGCATCCTGTTTCAACTGCACGCTAGATCGTGCTAGCCTGTCATAAGTTTCTATACGTCATGGATGAGCATAAAATCAATAAAACATGTTTGTTTTAAATGGATTTTTGTTTTAGATAGCATAGCAGTTATAATGGTGCATGTGGCCATGCTCCCTGAGATATTATTTAAGTAGGGTTACCATACGTTCTCTTTAATGAGGATTTGTCCTCTTTTTTGTCTTTTTTGAAAGCGTCCTCGGAGGACGCCCTTTTGTCCTCTTTTTTGAGATTTTGAGCATTTGGAGCAAAATGCGATTGATATGCCGTAAATTAGCACAGAAGTGACGCTCCGGCGGGTATTTCAGAGTGAAAAACGGTGATTTAAGCTCTGAGCGATAAGTTGACCTTTTTTCATTTTTTTCTTTAGTCAACCGATCACAAAGTGGGAAAAATTCACCGATTTTTGAGAATTCTTCTCCGGTTTTGCAAGTCTCAAATTTTTGAAAAAGTGTTCTATTTTTAGATTTCCGAAATATGGTAAGCCTAATTTAAGTCGACCTGGATATCAACTTTTGTTGCAAATGTCCTTTATGATAAAAGCACCATTTGTTCATATTGTCAACATTACTGCGCGAGTCCAATAAAATCGTATGGCGGACTGTATGTTTGACTAGGGCTGGGCACAATGATTTGAGTACTCGAATCTAAATCGAGTAATAATTTTGATGATTCGAGTCGAGTAGTAAAAGTCGACTTTTTCGAGTACTGAAATTATACGCTCCTCGCCATTGCACGTTAAATGATCAACGATGATTATAGTTACGATACAATTTTCCCCTGTGGAAGCCTTTAAACCGTGACGGGCAGTATGGCAGCATGCAAGACATATGGTACAAAGCTATGACCGTTACTGAAAATATATACTTCCGAAGTCATGATCATCCCACAACATTGTCACAAAGTGCAAAGAGACCCGTATGGTCTAAAAAATACCGAACTATATTTGATGTGATGAATAGAAGGCATTATCATATTCTTTGTGGTGGCATGAAAAGTACATATTTAAACTTTGACATATTACATTCTGTTATTACGTCATAATAAGTGATACTCGAATACTCAACTCGAAGCATTTTACGTGCTTCAGAATCGAATGACTCAGGTACTCGATTTTGCCCAGCCCTATGTTTGACATCTATACAGTAGTAAAATATGTCGGTAAGTGAGACGCAGAAAACGTTAGTAGTATATATGATACGTCGTGAGGTAGCAGGGGGGCAATTCCCTGCACAGACAACCGATGTTCCCACCACTACCTCTCCAAATCTCCTGAAATTTGGTACACGCACAGATGAGCTAATTCCAAACAGGATGAACTTTATTTTATGAAAATTGGACTTGGGGGTCAAAAGTTACGTCACTTTGAAAATTGACAATTTTCTGCTCATTTCGGATCTGCACTTTCAGGTTTTCTCAATGAAATATTCAAGAAGGTGTAGCTAGATGTTTCAGGACAGTTGAGATACGGCACAGGGATTTATTTAAAGCTTGTCTGAACGTCTATATTTCCAAGTAAAATTTAATGCCCTGTAGCTTAGGGCCAAAGGTTAAATTGAGGGGGAATTTGGTCAATGGTCTAAAATCAGTCAGGCGTTACCCGATTTAGACTGCGGATTGCTCAAAAACATATTAAAATATTTTGGAAAATAGGATCTTAAATTAAAGTTTGCTTCAAGGAGACTTCGTTTATAGCTGTTTGATTTTGGCTATTAGACTGTAAAGTGATGAAATTGCAGTTTCAAGAGCACACTTCATTTGCACATGAATATGCAGTAGTAGTAGTAGGGTGCGTTCGGACATCGAGTCTGGGGTGTGTGTGGACAACTGGACATCATGTCTGGGATTTGTTCCGACATCATGTCTTGGGTGTGTTCGGACTGTGTTGCCATTGAAACGTAGTGTCTGGGGTGAGTTCGGACTGTTTTGCCCCTCGGACATCGTGTCTGGGGTGGGTTCAGACAGTTTTGCAACTCGGACATCGGGCCGAGGGTGTGTTCGGAATGTGTTGCCATTCGGACATCGTGTCTAGGGCGTGTTCGGACATCATGTTAGGGGTGTGTTGCTACTCGGGCATCGTGTCTGGGGGGGGGGGGCTCGGACATCATGCCTGGTGTGTGTTAGGATTGTTGTGTTGTCAATTGGACATCGTGTCTGGATATTTTTGTGCTGCGCCAGATATGCCTCAGACCTGATATCTGCGCACAATTCTTATCCAGACATGCTCTGGAGCTGATGCCTGCGTACTAAATACCTTCAGGCATTGTCCGAAACGGATATCTGCTCACTTAGTGGACACACACATACGTCAGACGTGATACCCGCGCACTTAACGACGCGTGACCTATATATGACCTCTTTATTTGCGGTTTTTGCTTATATCTGCGAGAGCTGGGTATATTCACAGTAGTGATAGCTGAGTATATCCACATCCACAGTAGTGATAGCTGAGTATATCCACAGCTATCACTACTCTGGATATACTCACCTCAACTATCACAGATATCACTACTACGAATGTGGAAATACTCAGCTATCGCTACAGAGGATATACTCAGCTATCGCAGATATCAACAAAAACCGCAAATACAGAGGTCATAGGTCAAACGTCGTTTAGGACGCGGGCATCACGTCCGACGCATGTCTATGTCTATTAAGTGCGCAGATATCCGGTTCGGACCATGCCTGGGGGTATTTAGCACACAGGTATCAGCTCCGGAGCATGTCCGGATAAAAATAGTGCGCAGATATCAGGTCTGAGGTGTTCGGATTGTTTTGCAACTCGGACATCGTGTCTTGGGGGTGTTCAGATATTATGTCTTGGGTGTGTTGCTGTGTTCGGACTGTTTCGCAACGCAGACATCGTATCTGGGGGGAATTCTGATTGTGCTGTCACTCGGACATCGTGTCTGGAAGGTGTTCGGACATCATGCCTGTGGTGTGTCCGAACTGTGTTGTTACTCAGACATCGTGTCTGGGATATGTTTGTGATGCGCCAAACATGCCTCAGACCTGATATCTGCCACTATTTTAATCTGGACAGTGGACATGCGTCGTAGCTCTTACCTGCGCACCAAATAGCCCCAGGCATATTCCGAATCTGATATCTGCGGGCTTAAGGGACACATACATGCGTCAGACGTGATACCCGCGTCCTAAACGACATTTGACCAATATATGACCTCTATATTTGCGGTTTTTGCTGATATCTGCGATTGCTGGGTATATCTACAGCAGTGATAGCTGAGTATATCCACATCCACAGTATAGTGATATCAGTGATAGCTGAGTAGCCTATATCCACAGTAGTGATAGCTGTGGATGTACTCAGCTATCACTACTGTAAATTTGGATATACTCAGCTACCACTACTGTGGATATACCTACATTACCTAGCTATCGCAGATATCAGCAAAAACGCGTCGTTTAGGACGCGGGCATCACGTCTGATGCATGTCTGTGTCCAGATATCCGTTTCGGACAATGCCTGAAGGTATTTAGTGCGCAGGCATCAGCTCCGGAGAACGTCTGGATAAAAATAGTGCGCAGATATCAGGTCTGAGGCATGTCTGGCGCAGCACAAACATATCCCAGACACCATGTCCGATTGACAACACAATCCTAACACACTCCAGGCATGATGTGCGACCCCCCCCCCCACGCCCAGACACGATGCCCGAGTGGCAACACAGTCCTAACACACCCTGACATGATGTCCGAACACGCCCTAGACACGATGTCCGAATGGCAACACATTCCGAACACACCCTCGGCCCGATGTCCGAGTTGCAAAACTGTCGGAACCCACCCCAGACACGATGTCCGAGGGGCAAAACAGTCCGTACTCACCCCAGACACTACGTTTCAATGGCAACACAGTCCGAACACACCCAAGACATGATGTCGGAACACATCCCAGACATGATGTCCACACACACCCCAGACTCGATGTCCGAACGCACCCTACTACTACTGCATTTTCATGTGCAAATGAAGTGTGCTCTTGAAACTGCAATTTCATCACTTTACAGTCCAATAGCCAAAATCAAACAGCTATGAACGAAGTCTCCTTGAAGCAAACTTTAATTTAAGATCCTATTTTCCAAAATATTTTAATATGTTTTTGAGCAATCCGCAGTCTAAATCGCGTAACGCCTGACTGATTTTAGACCATTGACCAAATTCCCCCTCAATTTAACCTTTGACCCTAACCTACAGGGCATTAAATTTTACTTGGAAATATAGACGATCAGACAAGCTTCAAATAAATCCCAGTGCCGTATCTCAACTGTCGTCTAACATCTAGCTACACCTTCTTGAATATTGCATTGATAAAACCTGAAAGTGCAGACCCGAAATGAGCAGAAAATTGTCAATTTTCAAAGTGACGTAACTTTTGACCCCCAAGTCCAATTTTCATAAAATAAAGTTCATCCTGTTTGGAATTAGCTCATCTGTGCGTGTACCAAATTTCAGGAGATTTGAAGAGGTAGTGGTGGGAACATCGGTTGTCTGTGCAGGGAATTGCCCAGGGGCTCTTATGGGCGCGACGGCATGCTAACGCGAAACTCGTGGTGGCATGGTGACCCTTTTAGGTATAGGCTCCGGTGGCATGATAGCGTTACGGAGATAGGGATCGGTCGCATGCTAACGTTTTCGGGTATAGGCTGCGGCGGCATGCTAACGTGAAAACCGGGGGTGACATGCTAATGTTTTTAGGTATACGGGCGGTGACATGCTAACATTTCAGTTATAGGGTGTGGTGATGAAGTGGTGGTTCGGTGGCATGCTAACATTTCAGCTATGTTCATCGTCGACATGGTGTTATTGAATACGTATCAAGGAAATGAAAAAGTGTCACGTGATTGATCCTTACTTCATGTTTATATTCCAAATTATTATATATGACCGATTCGAGTTCATCCTAACGTTTACGATGAGTGTAACACCAATATATCCTTATTCTTATAGGATGCGACGGCATGTCGTACTTTCATCAAAAAAGGTGTGAAATAGTTTGCTAAATATAGGAATCACTGGCAAGGTAATATTTTGGTAATTAGTTTACCACAGAGCCGGCGTAGACGGCGATTCAAATACCAACAATAGCTGCGTTCACATACTAACACTTCAAAAAGGTGTGAAATATTTGTAAAATCCTACGATCACTCACAAGATAACACCTCAGACATAGTCATCTTTCACGACTCGGTGTTATCGCCATACCGATCACTCACAAGGTAACATTTAGGTATTTAGTTGTCACAGAATCCGCTTTCACTGGAAGAATAATAAGTATAATAAGTAATGAATAACAGAACCGCCACCAGCGGGTACTTGAATACCAACAAATTGTCACTTATTTCTGTCCTAAACCTAATCCTTTGTGAGGTTACCGCATACTCAAATAGGTGTGAAATAATTGTAAAATCCTACGATCCTACTCACGAGGGTAACGAATAACAGAAGCACACCGGCGACGACTTGAATACCAACAAATTGTCACTCGCCGGTACAACTCTAATATTTTTTTAGGAGTTTAATCTTTTTGAAACTGAATATTACTTTATTTGGCCAACTTTCAGCTCCGTTTTCGATTTTTCACACTGCCGCTATATGTTTTCACGCTTCGAGAATAGGGTTGACTTTAGTTGCGTCATAAGAATCATAATAATATTAAATCAATGTGTTAATTTACCAACTTGAAATCTCACTCGCGGTACAAGTGAAGTTGAATCGCATCAGAATATTGTAATTTGTCACCTTGACATCAGGATAATATTATTCAAAGTCTGTAAACATGGTATGACTTATATCAATAATGTTGAGAATTTTGACCTCGTGTTTGTCGGATTATTCACACTTTGATTTGTAACAAACCTTGAACTTACAACTCTATCAGTTATCTATAATTATTTTTGTTGCAACCGAGTTTCTGGAAATGTAGTCGCTAGTGCATCTCGACATTTTAACATCATGCTATACTCAAAAGAGTTAGGCACGAAAACATAATCAAGTTAATCCGTTTGCAACTCACCCAACCAAATCAAAGAGTACCAATCTGAAAAGTAGACAAGACTACACGAGTAATCAATAAAACCCACAAATAGTCCTGTAGAATTTGGTCTAAAAATGGGTCAACCTAGAAAAAATTCTTATATAGACGTATTATAAACTGTTGGAAAGATAATTTTACCAGCTTTTCAATGATAGGTTTTGTCACTTTTTTACCTTGGGAAAAAAAGTTATGACCAAAAACGTGCCGAGGGGGAAAAATTTAAATTAGGGAAAAAATTAACATAAAAATATGAACAAAAGGCTAGAAACCAATGTTCCCTCTAAGCTGCGCACGTGCGCAAATGCGCAGTGCTGAAACAGTCTCTGCGCACAGAAAATCTAAGCTGCGCACAAAAAATCAGAAGTGATGACTTTTTTTTAGTCGTTGCGCAATGTTCTCCAAGGGACCGCGCAAGCGCGCAGACTCGTAAAAAATTAGAGGGAACATTGCCGGGGGAAATTAGTACTATCGCTGAAGTCTGAATCCGAGGTACAGGTGCGGCCCATAAATGTAAATATTACGCTCCGTGAAGAAATGAAAATTTGCAATGACGTTCCCCCCACGAATAAGATTTGTCTTCTAGTATGGTCTCGTACGCGTGAGCGATACTGATATCATTTCAATAGCGCAGTCTTTTCTGGGAATGGCGAAATAACATGGATGAACGAAGATTCGTTTGAACGGGAATCTTCTGTCGATATGGTCATAGGCTGATATTGTTCTTGCTTCAGTCAGATTTGATGGAATATTCGTATCATTATATCTGACTGTATGTCTTGATAATAATGAGTGTATTGTCGCTATTAAGACGTCACATCAGTGTTTTAATGCGGTAGGCCTACATCGATCGCATGTATTGATTTGAAGTGCGTTGTCGTGCGTGTATGTCTCTAGTAGTGATCTATGTCACCACGTGTTTCCTGTGACGTCACAGATGGTCGCACAAAATTACGATTCGCTCGCGGTTATAGGCGTCCGCCTTCATGTGTGTCGCTGTCGCTACAAGTATTTTGGCTAGCTGCTTGCCTGTATGGTCAACGTTGAGTGAATACTCGATAATTCTGCTTAGCACTGTTTATACCAGACCTGGGCAAAGTGCGGCCCGCGAATGGTTGCTTGGAATTCAAAACATAATAGCCTACTTGCTTGTTGAATGGCTGAAACCATAGCCTGCGTATCAACTCAACGGGAGATTAATTTACTTTGAAGCCTGTTCATTAATATGCCACGATTATACGCCGCCTATACGTAACTCGCATGCATAATCCAGATTCAAAATAAAGGTAATGTGACAAAGTATGAGTAGCAATTAAAATAACAAGTAATCACTCTTTCGATATAGTTTAGCTCAAACCATCTTTATTGCCATAGTCGCATTATGCATTATACCGTATGTGTTTCAAATTGTAACGCGAGCTACGTTTCCAAATCCCTAATTCCTAAAACAAGTCAATCAGTGCTTGCGATTACTGACTGATCAAATCATCATATCTATCACCCATAAAAGATTAATTAACAGACATGCCAAAAAAGAAAGCCGAAAACTGAAATTCAATGAAGATTTCGACTTGAAACTTTCTAGCACTAAGTATTTGTATATTGGAGTCAGGGGTAAATCCGTCATTTTAGTGTTTGCCGAGCATGTCGTCGAGATTGAGGATTTTAATTAATGTCGGTCTTATGACAAAAATACGGACACTTAGTCAAGAGAGGGCGAATTTCAGAAAAATGCATGCATCGATCCACATGGAGGCTATTAAAGTGCGGCCAAGAAAATAAGCTTTGTACTATTGCATATACATTTCCGTGCAGTGGTTCTCGAAGTTGGGGGCGTGAAAGTATCAGAAGAGGGGCGCGAAGCCGAAGTTTAGTGAAAAAATTTTTCGCGCTCGGCGCGATCTACCTCAACTTACAGTTGTATTGATCTGTGTGTTGTTCGACTTTGATATTTATTAATTCACTCATCGACAACCATATACTACCACGCCATCCACCTATCCGTTGGGATTGCTACCATTCTAGCTGCACTTTATACTATTTTGTGATATCATCATAAGGGGCGCGCGAAATTTTTCACTATCATAAAGGGACGCGTGTCAAAAAAAGTTTGAGAACCACTGCTCTAGAGTCTTAATATCAGAACGTGGATAGCGGTTATAGAGTTAAAATGTATCATGTTTAACATTGTTTCGAATCAGGACAGCAAATACATATGTTTTAGGTAACCGTCAATTTCTCATTACCTGACTTGAGCACATTCACTGATCAGCATTTATTAATACTGGTATTTAGAAATAAAATTGAAATACGGCCCGCCAACGTCTTTTCCACTTCTCATTTGGCCCGGGGAGCAAAATAATTGCCCACCCATGGTTTATACTGACCTCTTCTAATGGTGGCAAAACGGATGGTTAGTTTCTCATCCCCTCACCAAGCCAAATTAACAAAGAAGTGCGATTCGTTTAACATGGAGTGGTTGTGGAGCATGTGAAAACGGAAGACAGAACTATAAAATTAGGTGAGATTTTTCTTTTTCGAGTGAGAAAGGTCTGCTCTGCACAATATGTCGCGAAGCCAAAATAGCAAACGAATATTCGGATGGTAAAATATGCACACTGGACAGCATGGAGCTCACGAAATAGCATCCTGTGACAAAATCATTATACCAACGGGTACGCCCGAAGATGCTCAATTATTATTTGGGGGTCCTACCTTTTCCAACACTCCTCACTCGATCGGCTCTACCGGTAAATCTGATTACGTGAGCAGAGAGAGCATAAAAATTGATAGCAATATACCGATATTCATTCATGAATTATAGAAAAATTTCGCGCTTGGCGCGTTTGGACACAAACCCACTAAACGGACACTCAATGCAGATGACAAGTTGTGGCAAAAAGCGTAGAGCCCGAGGGGGTCTGGGGGGCGAAGCCCCCCAGAAGTTAGGTTTACCACCCTATGAGGGGCCTGGTTGCGCACTGTTGTCCAAGGGCCTGCGCAGGGAGTTGGTGTGTTTGCGCAGACTCGTGAAAAATTAGAGGGAACATTGCTAGAAACTAATGAATTATCAGCAGAAAAACAGGGTATAGATGCAAAAGGAACATATGAAAATAAAATAGAATTATATATCTGTATCAGGGAGTAAGAGTGAGCAAGACAGGGGGACGGTGAGGGGGCGCAAGTAGAGCTGTCGTTGTTCGTTATAACTTCATCATGTTATTGTTTACTTACTATGGTCTGTTTCATTTACCTTGCTTGTTTTTTAGATAGTGCTTAGTTAAAAAGAAACAACAGTTTGTGTTAAGTCTAGAAAAGGCTATCAGACTGGAGATTCACTGTGTCATTTGGGAGCTTATTCCTGCGAGAGTGATAGTACCACACACATTTAAAACAAAAATCAATTAAAAACAAACATGTTTAAAACAAGGCCCTAATTCAAAACATGTTTTTCATTGGTTTTTGTTTTTGAGTCATGACGTCAGGAATATTCATTTGTGACGTCGTGATGGATTAAAATTGACCATTGAAAATATAGGGTAAATATCGCCCCTTTGACAAAATATCAGTACTACAACTGTTGAACCAACTATTTTTTAGGGCTCCAACCCTCCCATAACGATATACGTCGTTTAAATTGAGTGGTAATTGTCCGTGTGCTCATACAACATTTTTTTGGAAAGTATTTACAAAATTATGGCATAATTTTATAACTTGAAAAAAATACAATTTTGTTTTTTTAATAAGGCTTTTGTTTAAAATATGTTTTTAAAAAAGTGTTTCAAAATACCGTTTGTTTTAAATGCAACCCTACTCTGGACATTATAATTGGTCAAGCTCTCAAACGCTGATCGCTTTTCATAAAAATTGAGAAAATGGCGTAACTCCAGACATCATGCTGTAATTTATTGAGAAACCATGCGAGATCCAAAAAACATTTGTGGAGGCTTTATCGAAAATTCGAATTTCTTCACTGGCAAATAATTTTTCTCTGAGAAATTCTATTTGACCTGTGGGGTTCAGATTGCCACGATAGAATAATTATACACGAGCCATCTAGGCAGCTATGGACAATTATATAGGCTTACATTTATTTCGAATTTCACGGTCAACATAAGGGCAATCCTTTTCGGGTACGGTTTTCTCGCAGGCGATTCATTGGCACACTTTTCAGAGTACCATATTGGCAAATACTTCGTACGTTTTTCGTGCATCGCGGCGTGGTAATGGTCGACGCCGAAATGCCTATTTTTATTTTCTATAAATCATGCTTTTTTCAATAATCAAAAATTTGGCAACATGAAATCGCGCCCAGCGCGAAAAAAATTGAAAAGAGTTGCATAAATTGTCGATAAGTGATGTATAAATAATTTATGTTCATTCACCGACATAATTTCGGGCTTTCTTCGAGATCGGGACCCCCAATTGAACGATTCGGGGCGCGGCAGTTACAGTCCTGGTAAGAGGTCAAAGTCCGGCCGCTGTTTTCTGGTTGGGATTTTACAATTGGAAATATTTTGCACTTCAATCGCATATATATATATTAATTGCATGTGGTATATTCGGGGTCAAATCAAGGTGGTTATAACAGCCATCGGGGAAGGGTTCATACCAGAGTTGGATCAATTACATTATTTCAGTTCAATTACAATTAAAATTACTTTCATGCATGTTTCAATTACATTACAATTATCAACACGTTTCACACGCCAACACCTCGCAGCAGGATAATTAATCACAACTCTGCCTAGTTTAAAAAGTAACTTGTGTATTGATGTTTCGTTATGCTTAGTTAAACGCAGTTTGACCGCTGCTGCTTGACGAGCAGTAGGCCTATGTAGTGCGTACGTACACCGGGCAAAGATCTGAAAGTTTCTACTCGTCAAATAAAACATTACGGTTTCCACAACGAAGCATTAAAAATCAACAGCTGCAGATCTATATCATAACCGAGGCGTTTTTTGCCGTTTCTCATAACGGCAGCTTGCATCAGACATGGGGTAATCGTGATTAGTAATCGTAATCGATTACGACGATTACAGCATTCCCAAGTAATCGTAATTGCAATCGATTACATTCGAAAAAAATCCGAAGTAATCGTAATCGTAATCGACTACTTCACATATCTAATCGATTTCTTTGTGAAAGAACGATTACTTTTCATTTGTGCAATGCCCATGACATAAACTGAACTATGACCATTCATGAGCAACGAAGAGTGTGATTTAAAACAGGATTTGGATAGCAGAAATGTCGGGTGATCAAACGCCTCTATACTCATTATTGCGTCACAAGTATTAGCTTGGTTCTTGATTGCGTAACGAATTATCCGCACGTAGTAAATAGATATTCGATGTAAGTAAATAATGTAGTGCTGTGATTGTAAGAACACCCTCTGTGGATTATGTCACTGCACTGATCATTACACTGCACAGTGCACACGCCACTACCTCGCAGCATGATAATATTCTCCACACGGCCTAGTTTCGAATAGTAACGTATATGTACAAATTGTACATTGTACAATGTATGGATGTTTTGTTATGCTTAGGTAAACGCAATCTGACCGTAGCTGATTGGCGAGCGTTAGGCCTATTTACGTCGTATACAATGGACAACGATTTGAAATTTTGTACCCGTCAAATTAAACATGACAATTTCTACATCGAAGCATTAAAAACCAGGCTGCTGATAAAAAAAATCATAACGGAGCCGTTATTTTCCGTTACTCGTATAACGGCAGATCGAAATATATGTATTAAGTGGATTGCAGTCAGAAGATGATGTTTACCTTATCATATTCTCATACAGCCCTACTTAAAACCGGCAACAATTGTTTTTTCGCAATTTTATACTCATCATTCGGATATGTCACTAGCCATCCGCTTACACACCATGTTAGCGTGGATTTCAGCTAGAATCAGTACCGAAACAGCACTTCGCCACCGCCATTCTCACAAAAGGTTATCTTGTGCTCCCCATAAGGCGATCAATAAAGCTTGTGGCTGGCGAAGTCCCCCAGAACCCCTTAAAGGCCGGGTTTTTCACAAGAACTGGAAAACACGATTTGATGCGATGGATCCGCTGTGAATTTGCTGTCAAGTCGCGCCAGGCGCGAATATTTAGGCACATAATTTACGACTATAACTTTAGTGTATGTTGTTAACTCGTGACTCGTGTCTACTATATAGTCAGGAGATATTGTCGCCCAAACGTAGCGGACGAAAAGAAAACTAAACGAAAAACTTTTGTGAGACGCACCGAAAATTGTCATATATGCACGTGATTCATCATTTTCCTCAGTGAGTGTCCTCGGTGGCATTTGTATTGTGGGGCTGAGATTGAGAAGACTATTCTTCGCGACCATCCAGCGCGGCTATGAACAATGGACAAATACACAATGTTTCGGCCAATGTAGCATGTCTTGTTGTGTTGCGGCGCGAAATGCCTATTTCTGTGTGAATCATGCCATGGTTTATTATGTCATACACAGGAAATGACGTCATTATATCTCATTTAAAAATAAATACCTTCTCTCACGAGGCCTTTTCATCGCATTGTTGTCTTCCAAAGATAACTTCTCAGAAGCAAAACGAATGCAATCGTGAGTAATCGTGATTACTTTTCCAAAATAATCGTAATCGTAATCGACTACTCACGGATTTTGCTGTAATCGTAATCGTAATCGTAATCGCGTGATTCATAAGTAATCGTAATCGCAATCGATTACATTCATGAAGTAATCACCCCATGTCTGGCTTGCATCGCAGTAAATTATCTGTATTATGTTAGAGGCAGAATTTTACGTTCTATTCATCTTATTCTCATTGAATCTACTTGAAACGGACGCCAATCGTTATTTCACAGTTCTTTACTCAACATTAGGACCAGCCGCCATAGCCGTGGGCTTATATATCCTGTTAGCGTGGGTTGTAGGTAGAATCAGGACCGAAACAGCATTTCGTCTCCCAGTCCAAACGTTGGTCTTTAGCCCCCATAGGGTGATATTTTCAACTTGAAAACTGAATTTCGATAATAATATTGGTAATTGCATGATATTATTATTAATTGTTAATCCTCTCTCTGCCCCCGATGGTCAGATTTACCTGTAGAGCGGGGGGCACGTAATTCATAATTATAACGTCTGGTATCTTGTTATAACTACTTTTAGTGTATGTTGTTAATTCGTGACCTTTGGTCTGTTATATATTCAAAAGATATTGTTGTCTCCCAAATGTGGCGGACTAAAAGAGAAACTTTCGTGAGACGCACACACAAATTGTCATATCTTTAATGCTCTGTGGGTGCCCGGGAGGCATTCGCATTGTGGGCTCTGATTGGAATGACCGGGCTGTTAGTCACGCCCGCCCATACGGCTATTGACAATCGACACATACCCTTCGTTTCGGCCGAGGTCTTTCTCTAGTAGCACACTTCTTGAAGTCGCGTGTTGGTCGAACCTGCATCTGTCTTTTGGTGTGTCGTGGCACGGTATTGACTGGAAGCTAAATGCTCATTACTTTAGATTAGGGTTGCATTTAAAACAAAAATCTATCTAAAGCAAACATGTATAAAACAAGGCCCCTGTTTGAAACATGTTTTTTATTGTTTTTGTTTTTAAGCCATGACGTCACGAATGTGGATTGACATTGTCAATTGTAAATATAGGGTAAATATAGCTCCTTTGACGAAATATCTGTACTATAACTGTGGAACCGACTACTTTAAGGGTTTCCAACAATACCGTATTATTGATGTGCGTCGGCTAAATCGGATGGTAATTAGCCGTAGACTCATACAACATGTTTTTGGAAAGCATTTACACGATTTTTGTATACTGTTAGAAGTTAAAAAACAGTATTTAGTTTTGTTTGAAGTATTTGTTTAAAACACTCTTTAATAACATGTTTTAAACAAAGTGTTTTAACATCCATTTGTTTTGAATGCAACCCTACAAAATATGTATGGTTTTCTTTTGTTGAGGGTGAGACGTATGCATTTCAAAATCAAGCTTATCTAGGGAGAATTTTCAAGATAATTAAAATTCTCGAAAATACTCGATAATTTATGTTGGTTTACGAAATACTTTTGAGTCCCCTTCAAGCTCGCTCTCCACCCAATTGGGAAATTTGGGGTGCGGCAGTCATGGACCTGGCAGGAATGCAAATCGTTGGTTGCGATAAATCGCCCTCTATAAAAATGGGAAATGGGTACATTATGACGTAACAAGCAAATGACGGATCTATTTTAGAATAAGTTTGTTATCTCGTTAGGTCTTTTCAGCGCAATCCATATATTGTCTTCCAATATAACTTCTTCTAAGATGCAAAATAAATGTAATCGTGAGTAATCGTGATTACTTTTCCAATGTAATCGTAATCGTAATCGAGTACTTCCTGATTTTGCTGTAATCGTAATCGTAATCGTAATCGCATCATTCAGAAGTAATCGTAATCGCAATCGATTACATTCATGAAGTAATCACCCCATGTCTGATATCCAGTGGTCTGGTTAGTTAGCCAGACGAAGTAACGATGCAGCATCGTGATCTGAAATCGCATTGTAGATTGCCAGCCCACAGATAGATGCGCAAGATGTGAGTCACGGATGAATGCACCGACAAACGTACTGCAGAGCCGGCTAAAAGCAGCAAACTTTGTAGTCCTAGAGCTGGCGATCCAAGCGTTCAAATTTGATGCATCTGGTCTTTATCGTAAGCTATTGATGCACTAATTCCGAAAATACAAATTAAAATCTCGTCAGTGCAATGTAACTGATCCAAAATAGCCGTTTAAGGCCGACTGTTCTGAAAAGTGAGAGCGCCGCAGCAGCATGACCACAACAATGACCAATTACGCCCAGCGATTGTTCAGAACAATGCCGATTCCCAGACTTTCACGACTATTTTGGGATGGTACCATTGCCTGGAAATATACTTTTATTGCGGAATCAGTGCGACACTAGCTTTCGATTAGGACCATACATATCAAATTTCGACGCTTGGATCGCCAGCTATGGGACTAGCAATTCTGCTGCTTTAAGCCGGCTCAGCAGTTCGCTTCTCGGCGTATTCAATCGTGAGTCACGTGTAGCGAATCCATCCGTTGGTTAGTAATCTAATAATTGTATACAATGGCAGCCGAGGCCAGCATAGCGGTAAAAATAAAAACTTCGCCCGCAAGGGCGCAGTCAAGGGCTTCCGCTAATGGATCCACCAAATTCATTGTCGACATTTAGAGAATGCATTATAAGTCAATTATTTTATGTTGTGCTTGTCAGGTCTCAATAGCAATTTAATGTAATCGAAATTGTAATTAGGCAAATTTTTTGTCAAATTACAATTACAATTACACAAAATAAAAATGCTTCAATTACAATTACATTACAATTACATTGAAAAATGTAATTAATTACATTCAGCTCAATTACAAATTACAATTGATCCAACTCTGGTTCATACCATGTGCTTCGAATCAGATGTACGCCGTCCGAATTCCCATCTGTGATTGGCAATACAGGAAATTAATTGTATTGAGTTTTGTTTTAGTGCGTTGTGTGACTAGTAAATCAACTGGGAATGTCAGGAGATATCTGCCAACATTGAATTTGGTACTCCACCCAGTTATTAATTTTAACACGAACGTATTCCAAACAAAGCACCACTCCGCGACGATGTTGCGGCTGCATATGATTTCATAAATGTATTAGCCTTAACAGCAGAGATGAGCGGATTTGGAAATTCTATGTCCTAATCCAATCCAAATCCGAACCTTCAAATCCAAATCCAAATCCTAATCCATAACTTTTTCATATTCAAGTCCATGTCCAATCCTAATCCGATTCCAATTGGAAATTCAGAAAAAATACTAATTTATGCAATGGAGGGATTCGAAAATTTTCTTTCACAACCAACGATTCACTTGATTCAAGATAACTTAGTAACCATAAGTACATAAATAACTGATCTGAATAAAGTTTGTCGCCATTCACCACACGACATTTCAATCTCCCAGAAAATAGGTAAATCCAATCCAAATCCTAATCCGTTCTGACAAAAATGTCTAATCCAAATCCAATCCAAATCCGACAAAATTTCACAAATCCTGTTTTTTCAAAACCTAATCCTAATCCATGCTCATCTCTGCTTAACAGCCCCTAAAACGCGGTAACTGAATATATTTTCGAATATTCTACCAATGTGTATTGTGTCATTACAAACATTTTGCGGTACCCGAGAAGATACATGTTGCGATTTCGTATGTAGCCACCTCCGACAACCTGTCGAAAGTATGCGACCACCCTCCCCCCGACCAAATATACTTAGATATTTCTGACACTTGAAGTAGTTTTCACGTGTCTTAAAAATTACTACCTATACTGCTAATTTAGTAGAAAATATAGGGAGTTACTTGTGCTACTTGAGTAGCAACGCCAATCACTTCTACAAACTCTAGTTCGGTGGCTCTCAACCGGGGTTCCGTGAAGTATTTTCAGGGGGTCCACGAAGCGAAGCGAATTTACAAAATAGTTGATAACCTAATTTATATTTTTCAAATTGGGAACATCACGAGGCAGTTTTGCTTCATTACAGTAGAACTCACATCAACAGAATGGCCGTCTGAGATTGAATATCCTGCTGTGTGAACTCATTGTAGTTGCTATAAATTGCCGATAGCCCACTGATGCAAATATTTGGCTGTATAGAGGTGTTTTGCTAGGCATTGTGTAAAAAATAAATGGTTGGATACGTAAAGTCAATCACTGAGACTTCGAAATGTTCGCTAAAATCCGTTTTCTCCTGTGATATAGGTCTACATAACCATTTCCCCAATAACTTCAAGATGAGCTGCTAGATATAAATTAACAGGCTTGACGTTATATGTTCAATAAAAAAAAATTGTTTGTCAATTTTGGTGTCATCATTGTTGCGATCATACCCAAATGTGTCGTCGGAAGCGTTATGCCTTTTTATTACATTCGGCATTACCTTTCTTTGTCTAAATCAGGGGTCGCCAACTCAAAACGGGTCGCAGGCCACTTTTTAAATTTCGTAGCGGCCGCGGGCCGCATAAATTCAATATCGATATAAAGTGGGCAACCACGTTTTAAAACTCTACGTCAGTACAACGCTGTTCTACCTAACGTAGGCAAGGGGTATAGTGACCACAAAAAAGTAATATTTTATTAAAAGAATAAAAATACAACAAAGTATCACTGTCATCAATTTCATTTTATTTTAAATTCCGAGCTGTGCGCGATACCTAGAAACGCTTTTTGGGACTAGCGAGATACGTAACTAGCTGAAAGATTATCCCCACTTAAAGCTTAATCTTGTGTGTAAACCTTTTTGGACATACCCCCTATATGATACTGAGAAATTTCACCCCCCGTTATCGTCATATCACAAAATGCATCCATGATGCTGGCTATCCGAACGGATAGTTAGATGGTATGGAAGGTTATGAATGTTGATGAGAGAATTCTATAATATTAATTCCGAATTATACAAAGAGCACTAGCTATAACTATGAATTCGAGGAAAATCGCGCCAAGCGCGAAAAAAAATTCAGTTGAACGCAGCTCCACGGCCCCTTCAGATGCTTTCACGCCCCCATATGGGGGACGTACCCACAGTTTTAGAAGCACTGCCCTAACCAGTTTACTAGGCGTCTCGGTATTGGAAGTGTTTGGGCCCTTGCGCATCAATTTCAGAATTTCAAAATGTTTTCTTAGCTTTCTTCCGAAATCTCAAATCATTTCGCGGGCCGTTGTGTTGGTAACCCCTGGTCTAAATGGATTTTCAGCACTCGTTGATATGAAATCGAAAGTGCAGATAGACATCACCACGTATTTCAAAAATAGCAGTTGAATAATTATGTTTGAAATAGTAAAAAGTCGACCCAATTTTACATAAATAGAATGCTGTTCTTTTCAAGAAAAGTAATTTTGTTGCTGTTAATCACTAGCCTACAGTTCTCATTTGCACAAGACAGATGACGATTGTACGATAATTGAGCTAAATTTGAACTAAAACTTCGGGGGAGGGGGGGCGGGAGGGTCCAAAAGGGTTCCGCGAATACAAAGAGGTTGAGAACCACTTCTCAAGTTCATAGAAAAATATCACGGAAAATCAAAAACCGCCAAAACCGTAAAGCTTTTTGTATATAGAACTGGCGTTTAATATTGCGAAACACAAACAAAAAGCCTCGATGCCATTTAAAAACCCCTCTGCCTCTGTTCCAGTATGGTATATGGTGTGGTTTTTTGAATTTGTTGACCAGTGTAAATGCATGGGTCGAAAAGAGCTTCTGATTGAACGATGATAGAGAATCACTGCAATCAAGTTCACCGAAAACTCACTCATTCTGCATACAACAATGAGAAAAATTAATACGGAAAAAATCTGACGTGACGGAGAAATTATTAGCACAGAGTCGGATTCAGCAGCCATAAATTAGCCTTAATCAATCATTAAAATTTTTGACGCTAATTTTTTTCGAATTTTGTAAACCAGTGTTATCTCCGTCTCAGTCAACTTTTGTCCCCTTAACGTATGATAATTACCTCTTAATAAAGTTATGTTTCATTTTTTTGCTGTTCGATTGTTAGTTTGCTTTACTGAGAGTGATATTCCAATTTATGGTGTTGTATTCTGTTACGAAGGCATCGTGTTTTAGCTTATAATTGTATTTTAATGTTAGGCAAAATAGTGCTTTACCCCCTGGCACGTTTTTGGTCATAACTTTTTTTGCTCAAGGTAAAAAAGTGACAAAACCCATCATTGAAAAGCTGATAAAATTATCCTTCCAACAGTACATAATATGTCTTTATAAGAATTTCTTCTAGGTTGACCGAAAATTCTACAGGACTAAAACATATCAAGTTCAGTTGTATTCATATCCCGACGTCCCGTCTTTTTTATTCAAGTGTAAAAGTCGTTACTATTCTGCGAGATAAAGTAATTACTTATACTCGTTATGTTCTGTAACATAAAGTAATTGCTACTCAGTGCACACGATTTGAGATTAACATAATATGTTTGAGTATACGAGATTTGAATGTCTGTCCAATGTAGTTGAGTATTCATTTCTTACGATCGAACGCAGGCGTTATATTGAAAGTTATCATGATGTAAACATAAGGATTGACACATTGATTTGACATATGAGATTTTGTAATGGTCGATCATGACTTGATTATTTAATTATTCACGTTAATTAGACCCGGTGTTGTGGTAAAGGTTATTATGACAGCAACAAACTATTCACTACCATGGTTATTAACATATTGAGTTGTAAAACTAGATTAGCGTGTCTGAAATGTTCTTGATTGAAAAATTATTCCGCGTTGGTACAAATCACTCTGCGTATCGCGGATATCAGAAAATATTTTACAAATGTAATTGTTTCGGGGAACCAAGACTAAAGATGAAACAATAATTTCGTTTGTTGATTAACAACCGGCGCAGTACTTTATTGTCAGAATCTGTGACAGCGAATTGAAACATATACGCACATTCCACAGTACGAAATTATCACTTTGGAATTCGGGGTATCATTTAGACCAGTGGTTCCCAAACATTTTCTGTGTGAGGGCCAAATTTAGAATTTCAGAGTACGGTCGGGGCCGCATACGGCTATGAAACGGACCCAAACAGTCATCATGGCTATTTCGGAGTAGTTTTGTTTCCCTGGCGAGATTTCAAAACCGTATACTGTGTACCGCTACTTATCTGCTGCATCGGGTGTCCGTTGAGTGAATCAGATTTTCTCGCCTAAACGCGCGAGGCGCGAGTAATTTCTTTAGTTTCATGACTGAATCCGTCAATATGATCGGGAATTGCATGTATATTGCTATCAATTTTCGTCCTGTCTCTGTTCACGTAATCTGATTTACCGGTAGAGCTGAGTGAGGTCTGTTTGAAAAGGTATAGGCCCCCTCAATAGTAATTAAACATCTCTGGGGGTATACCCGTTGGCAGGAACGTAACGGCACTTCGTCAGGACCCCAGGCTCCCATACGGTGATGAACTGACCCCGCATCACGTTGTTTGCTTTTGCAACGAAATTAAGGTTGTATACTGTTTAGTGAGACAGCGCGACACGCGACTATTTCGACAATTCCTGATAAAATCGGTGAATAAGATTGGGAATTGCATGGTTGCCCTCTTTGCCCACGTAATCAGATTTACTGGCGGCCACCTCGTACAAAATGCTCAAATGCCTAAGTGATTTGTGACCAGTAATTAGTAATCAGGCGAATCGATGCGACCTCGTTAGAGACGTCTTCGATTTCGATACGCGCGTGTGCCAGGCTCGCCGCCACGGTGGTTTCTGGGGTCAAACTTTCCTATTTGAAACGTGAAGCCCCGGCATTTTGAAATGATCATTCTAACTCTGATACCCAGTTGCAATTCAATAACTGTGTTATCAATGTTCCGCGCGGCTGATTTGCGAGAAACGTGTTGTCAATTAGGGTGAAAAGTCTGTGATGATCTCCCGCTGAGATGGTCGCGAAATTAGGTCATTCATTTCAGTGCTCGTGGCAATCGTCGCTAGCCTGATTTACCGCATAGCGAGCTAGCCTGTTTCCGCAGGCTTGAACAATCGCATCTGCAATAGGCCCAGTTCACACTATATCATCGCTTGCCTGCGCAATCGCATCTGCATTGGCGGCTTCGGCCGGTGTGCACGATATCATCGCTACCTACACAATAGCATCTGCAATAGGCCTGGTGCGAAAGCTATCATTGCTGGCCTAACTATCGCGTCTCGGGCATAACATGCTTTGGCTCCTATCTCTCGCTGGTTTTGAGAGAATGCGGTCGAGTTTACGCTAACTAGAAATTGTTTTATGTCATATTGATTAAAAAGCGACATCGCGAATTGAATTTACGAATTTTCCGATGTACT
The DNA here is from genome assembly GCF_051294905.1 of Botryllus schlosseri. NCBI lineage: Eukaryota > Metazoa > Chordata > Ascidiacea > Stolidobranchia > Styelidae > Botryllus > Botryllus schlosseri. Next base: position 14,487,632 of record NC_137245.1, on the reverse strand, counting down.
CCTGAAATGATTCGCGAACGTAAATCGGAAATGCACCAATGCCGCCCAAATCGCTGTTTTAATCAGCAAACAATTGCCGCGATGCGAGTTGCCGCGATGCCATTTGATTAGAATACACGCTTTCTCGTTTGCAACCATCCATATGTTTTGTTTTCTACTTGATACATTCGTACTCCGAAATTGTCGCACGAAGTCATTTTTCAGTGTTCCTTTCGTTATTAACGTGCAGTAGGCGATGCCATGCCATTGTCAAATGTTGACGCATAACGAGATTATGGGTGGCACAAATTCTGATTTTATTCGATTCGTTTGAACAGGGAACCTTCTATATTCCGATCAACTTGATTGCTGGATGTACTCGTATCGAGAACAACAATATCGAATATTAAACTATTGGGCATTTGGTAGCCGGTGAATTTCGATTGATAAGATCGCGGCATGCGCAGTGCGCACGGAAGTGGAATTAGTTCTAGCCCAGGGGTAGCCAACCAGCGGCCGTAGAAGGAAATTTGTGCAGCCGTCAACACGTACGTCATTTAGTATGTGTTGGCGGCCATCGACATGCAAATTGAATTTACGAATTGACCGATGTACTCCCTAAATGACTTGCGAACGTAAATCGGAAATGCACCAATGTCGCCCAAATCGCTGTTTTAATCAGCACACAATTGCCGCGATGCGAGTTGGTCAACGCGAAGCAAGAAACCGCAATAGACAATTGGCAGCGCGATTTCGCATTTGTAATCATCATTATTGTGTGCTTGAAATATTCGAGAGTTGCCGTGTGGTACTTGCAAGGCCAGTGCGTATTGTATTTCGTTACTCAACACGGCGAATTGCGCGTGAATAACATTGATGCAACTGCAGATTCTCAGTGACGTGAATTCTGATTTTTGTTCGATACATTCCGTCGGTTGCGCAGGTCGCAGTTACACTTTCGAATGATCGTACCGCTTTAAGATTCCATTTAATAATCGACTGCATGGTTTGATATTAATGAGTGCATGGCCGATATTAAAACGTCACGCGAATGGTTTAACTCTGCACGTACGCCAGCGGAATGTAGTAAAGTGCGTTTTGGTGCGACGATGACGTCATCGATATGTAACAATTATGACGTCACAAGACTTCGCCACCTCGTAAAAAAATAAACGTCGGCGCCTATGCCTATCTATATCTATAGCTACTGCTCGTTCGTCTGGAAAGTTAGGGCACATTGCATTGAAACAGCAGTGACCTAACGTTAGCATTCTATACTCACAGCTTTCCTGCAATTCTATAATTAAAAACTACAGAGGCCAAGCCAAGCAAGAGTATTTTATAAATCTAAATTTTAATTTTTGTCATAAATCGATTTCCTAATATATTTTTGGGGCCACAAGAAGGCTATCTGGGGGCCGTGCTTGGGAATCACTGATTTAGACCGTGTTAAACTCTTTTCACACTCTCTGTCGAACGCGTGAAATGTAAAACATTACGAGGTTACACTCTAAGACTTTGATCAGTAAGAGAGCAATTTGGAATATCTTTACTCGATGCAACCTATTCGACTAGACTTGAGTAATACACAAAACTCACAGCATTGATAAAATCAAAATATGCGCTACACTCAAATCTACAAAATGTGTTTGTATTGTTTTTCATAGTAGTGATCATACATTATCATTTGAATCTTCTAAAGTAATAGTAATCATAAAACCAAACTACTAGTATGCAGAAATTATTTATAGAGCGCATATCGTCAACGAAATCAGCAACACAATCAACACCGAAAATGATAAATGCGTTTCGCGTTACTATTGATACAAGTTCATTTCTATCAGGCGAAATAAATGACATCACAAAACTCAGAGCATGCAAAGGTCTTGGTTGATATGAATTTCGATTGGTGTCTTATGATACCGGCAAGCATTTTAGAAATATTACGAATTATAAAACCAAAGTCGTACGTCCGATTAATAGTTGATTGGAAACTTGTTCATGTACCTCAACCATTACAGAAGAGTATAACACCATTGTCCGACAATCTTTTACAAAAAGGGTCGAAACCAAGTCACTCAAAGTCGTTGCCATCGCAAAAACTATTTTTACTGTGTTTGCTAAATGTGTACTTTAATTATTTGTAAAACACACTCCGTTAAAGAAATCGAAAAGATAAGCTACACCGAAATGTGGTAAAACCATTTTGCACTTTTTGTTCATTAGTAGTATCCATTTAAATTGTCCCATTTCCTTTCGTCAAAGTAAATGTAATCATAGTCGCTAAAGAACTTACTCGGATGTGTTTGAATTCTAGACACAGTTCTGATTTACTCGACGCAAGACCCAAGAACAACCCTAGTTTTCAACCGAGCACACATATTCAAAATATCGCACACTCCGCTATTCCTAAAGCATAAACACCCGATACAAAATATTACTTGTTGTGTTGTTGCGGTATCATCTTCACAATATCACACACAATACAAATGATTTTGATGTGTAACATGCTATTGATTTGAATCACACCAACCTGGAAGAGGATTTACTCACTCTTTACATAATGGTTGTTAACCAACATCACGTCATCTGTGTGTATCGTGTTTTCGAGATACTAATTATGTTAGGGTAGCAGAATACAATTTAGTGTAACAGAAAACAATTTGCCGTCGGTCCGATTATGAAACCACTGTGTGAATCTTCAGTTAATAGACCGTTTTGACAGACCATAATATATTTCGAAACCCATCCTACTGGAATGGTCGAGCTTGCTATATCAAACTTTCATCCGTAAATCAAGAGTACGAACAGTCTTATCTGTTACTGTATATTTACCAATTCGAGTTGTAACCTAAATTCGATATCGTAACCATTTAGCGATTGGGGAACGTGGCGAATAATACACATCCATTACTGAAACATCGTGTCGATTTCTGCCATTACCATAATCGAAACACATTGAATCGAATTAGTCGCAAACTCTTGTCGTACGCTACATATCGCTGATACCGATGTTGGTATTGTATTGAGGAATAATATGTTAGCCATCTCGATTTTCAAACTAGTAAAACTAGTTACTTTGTAGAAAACGAATGAATATCCCTACAAAAAACACCAAGCTACGAAAGATGTTTACATAACGCGAAACATTCGACTTCACTCGATATTCTCATTTTACGAAACTGTAGAATGATGGGATAGACCAGGGGCGGGCAAGATACGGCCCGTGGGCCGGATCCGGCCCGCGACGGGATTTTGTCCGGCCTGCGGACAGTTTCCCGTCTTAGTTGATAATGTGACCCGCCGCCCGGTGACAATAGTGAAAAAAAAAACATTACCTATAATGTTCCCAACCGCGAATGAAATGTATGCAATGCAGGCATCTTATGCATATATACAGATCTTGTGCATGTGAATGACTGCTTTGCCACATTCGGTGTCGATTCTCAGATATAAATTTATCGACAACGCCTTCTCAATAAGTTACATTCTTGGCATTTCTGGCCGTCCTCGGTAATGGTTTTCTCGGTATTGGTATATAACCTGTTTTGGTATAGAACCCCCGCGGCCCTAGTCTGCCGAGTAAGTAGAGCTAGATGACTTGCATTATCGGCATTTACGGTTCTATACCAATACCGAGAATGGACATTACACAGAATGCGTGCGAGAGTGGAGCTTACGCGTAAAACTGTAGAAGCGAGAAGACTTGCATTATGGACTTTTACGATGTACTCAACCCTAATGAATTGATATCTTGGTAAAGTTGGAGTACCGGGCTTATCGAACGCTTTAAATCTAAATAAAGGCTTGCACCATAGTGTCGTGTATGGTGTCGAGACAGGCAAATCTCACGCCTCAGTGAAATTGTATCACGTCACAATTTCCATTTGGCTACCGGCAATTTGACGGTCATTTTTGACCGGCTTGCCGAGCAGTAAATTTGGTAAAACGGGTATATATCGAAAGCTGACTCTGCACTGATTAAGAAAATATAAATTTTATTCCGCTCGTGGCCCTGGAACTCCAACAATCGGCCTCGAATTTTTCATTGTTATGGAGATTGGCATTGAGACGCAACAATGCTGTCTGGCGAAACGAGAGAGTAGCTCAAGAGAAAAAGAGCCAGACAGCATTGTTCAGCATTGTTGCGTCCCAATGCCAATCTCCATAACAATGAAAAATTCGAGGCTGATTGTGGGAGTTCCAGGGCAACGAGCGGAATAAAATTTATATTTTCGTAATCAGTGCTGAGTCAGCTTTCGATTGATACCCGTTTAACCAAATTTAATGCTCGGAAAGTCGGAAAAAAATGACCGTGAAATTGCCTGTAGCCAAATGGAAATTGTGACGTGACACAATTTCACTGAGGCGTGAGATTTGCCTGTGTCGACACCATATAGGACACTATGGTGCTACGCTCAAAGAGTCTACGATTTTTAAACTCCTGTGGATGGTATTTTTTCGTGGAAACACAGGGTGTAACATGTTTACTTGAATATCGTTCGTTGGTTTATCGATTCAGAGTTGATATCCGGATCCGGTTACGTACTTTATCAGGGTTTCCGTATTTCAAACTGAGGGTGGATTGCACAGATGCCGATTGAAAAGTAATCACCGATTGCCTTAATCGGCGATAATTTAATCAGCGAGTAAGGTCACCTGGTGACTCTGTGGTACAGATACGGATTCGCCTGTGAGTTATCTTTATCGCGGATTACTGACGCAAATCGACGCAAATGACGTACGTTAGCAATCAGCTGTTTTCGGTCGGTGGCGATATGAACTGTGTCGTCATAAGGGAGAGATGCGCTCTTCATAGATATGTATGTATGTTTAGTTGATGTCATGTGTGTATAGCAGCTAACTAAACTGTTGCTACTGCACAGTGTAAGGTTATGAGCGCCAGAACAAACGTTTTGAGGGAGGTATTGTAGGAATAGCGCACCAAAATCATCGTCTTATACCGGTATTGATATGCCAGAAACTCTATACTACAAATTTCGTATATTGCAGGACATTTATCTCATTACTCAGGGATATCTAGAACTAGATGGATACTTTTCAGAGAGAATTTTATTTTCCGTTTATTGGTGCATTAGTCATGATAGCCGCTTCACCAATGTGAAGATATACAAATTGAGTTCATACACACACATTTGCATACGATTTTGATTTCTCCATACCAATGACAATTGGCTCTGCAGGAGTGTAGAAGTAAATTTCAGCCATTGCAAGGATCTAACTGTTGTGCAATGTGACGATGTTATCATATTATAAGTCATATGCGTACATGTGCTCAAGTGCTGTTCAACAGTAATGCATTTGTTACAATTTTGCAATGCAAAGTTATCTGCTGTTACCCAGTTGAGTAATCTTGTTTTTTGACAGCCAAACCTCACTTCAGCTTATCAGGAATTTGGTCTGTCAACCATAAAATTCAATACAACCTGTTTTATAGAGAGCTACATTAATATAGTGCAATATCGACTGAGAATAACAATGGATCCAATGGACCTCAATGTTCTTGCTACCCTCCAGATGTTACAGAACCTAGCAAAAGAGAGAGAGAGTGCCAAGAATATTGGTCAAAGACAGAGCAAATCCATTGGAATATACCCTGGAGGTTAGCGATACCGATAACGTGACGGCAGATTGACAGATTGTTCAATACCACTTCTCTGGAATGTCTCGAGTATTTCATCTCGTGTTTGAACACCAATAACCACACATTCAATTCCTCATCAATTATTTTTATTACGAGATCCAGTAGCCTATGCTGTAGTCAGAATTGGACAACTAGAAAATCAGCTTTTTAAAGTTAGACTATAATGATAATTATGGCTGCATATTTTTCTAAATTAGAATAGAATTATAGACACAATGGTTATTTATCAATTAAATTAGAATAGGAATTACTGAATATGTGAAAATTGAATCTGCACAGCTCGCTTAGTATTGTAGAGTTCTACTGTAGAATTTTCAGCAAAACCAGAAATTAAGTTACTGGCATTTTGCACTTACTATTCTAACTATACAGCCAATTAACTAGTTGTCCAAGTCTTGTGTTCGTGCTATTTCGATTCGTTGCTGTATTTTCTCAAATTTGCAGTTCTTTTTCCATTTCCAGTTTCTGGTACTTGACATGCATCTGTAATTCAAAATATTTCATTCTGATATCATGCTGCTCCTTTGCCATTTCCAGGACGCTCATTTCTGAACACCAACATTATAGTTAAAACATGATTTTTTACATCAACACACCTGGCTCTCTTTTTCGAGACAATTGGCGTTGAGCTTTTTGTGTTGTCTGTTTCATCTTGCATATCTGAATGTAGTAATGAATAAACTGTGGGTTGCATCACCATCATTGTATGCTAACACTTACCGGTCTGGTGTTCCATCCTGAAGTCTGTCGAATTGAAGGAAGCATCTCATCGCCATCAACAACGAAAAGGGCAGCAATTTCATTTGCTGCAAGAAAACTATGGTTAACAACAGTTGTATTTATTCAATAGAGTTCGAATTCAATAGAGCAATGTTAATGTCAATCAAAACAACCCGCAATGTTCCATTTGAAGTATCAACTTACCATGGCTGTTGTGACATGAAGAACCAGCCTCTGTGTTCACATCATCGTCGATGATGAAGGTGCAAACTGAATCTTCGGAATATGCATCTGAATAAACATTTTATTTAAAAATGTTAGTTAGAAATACATTAGAAAAGTTACTTTCAAATTGTTTTTTCACGGTTTATCTTAACCTCGCGAAACATAGGAAGGATGGATGACTAAAATCATGACTTGACTCGAGTTGGAATAGGATGAATGGATTTGACTCGAGTCACTGCTTCAATATGACATACGGTACGAGAAATCCTGACTCGAAGTAAAATCTTCAAGTCAAGTTGCAAGCCTAACAATAATATGGCCAACGATACTGCTCAGGCACCTGCACAGTAGCAAAGCCAGACTGTTGCAAGTTAAAATTGGATGTAAGTTCCTCTGTCGTTGGTTGTAACATATTAAAAAAGTTTATGTCCTAAATGCACTCACCATTGTTCGTGTGACTATCGAATACGCAATCGTAGTCATACCGATGTTTCAAACATTCAATTTGAGATGGAATAAGGTCTGAAAAGTGATAATAAATATACCAGTGCTATAAAAATCAATTGCAGATTGATCAAGGAGCGGTTCAGATTAGGAATTTGCTGAGCAGTGTTCCCCATGTGTCGTTTCCGTATAGCTGATGACGTGCAGCAGTTTCTGGATATGGCTAGTTTGTTGGGAATTACAAAAAGACAATAAATCCATGTTTCTCATGATCATCACAATTTGTCTATTCAGTTCAAAACGCGAGTATGAAGCACGCAGTGAGTCACGATAAACACAGTTGGAAACAATACATCTCCTACTGCGAATTTTAAAGAATTGTCAGTAAAATTACCTATCGAAAACCTTTTCCAAGGAGTTCGTCAACTGGAGGTGGGCCAGTTTTGGCCCGTTCGACGCGTCGTGATGCATATAACTTTTTTGCTTTTCGTTTCAAATTTTTCAATACATTCTGGATTTGGCCAGTTGTACGGCTGCACGCGCAGGACCAGTATTCATAGCTGCATATTACTTACTGATTACATCTCAGCCCGCATCTTTTTGCTTTGCCGTCAGTCTTTTTGTCTTCTTTGGTTTCAATATATTCTTCTATCAATTCAATTAATCTAAACTTTTCCTGTCTGTTGCAATTTTCCGTCCTCGTATTTTATTTCCAAAGTATACTATCGAATTCTGTACACTGTACAAGTGTACAGTACAGTGTACAGTACAGACTGTAAAAAATGTCATACCGGTAATCATAGCATAAGGTACTATCGGCTGTGGTAGGCCCACGCCCATACTATGCGCCAACAGTTGTAGTACTGTCTGAGTACAATGTTTTCAGCTAATACCGCAACTGCACGTCAGAGCATCCAGTTAACACCATCTCAATACCAAATACCAGTGTACCTGTAGCCAGCCCAGACCGCAGTCAACGCGAAGCACACAGCCGATTAACTTTTTAGACACCTCGCTCGGCGGATAACATTTGGCCGATTAAAATTCACCGATTAGTGGCAGATCGGCATCTGTGCCACCGAAGCCAGCCGATTACTGACGTTTAATCGGCGATTGGGAATTAATCGACATCTGTGTAATCCACCCTTAATGTCGAGACATACATTGACCAATAAAGACACAATATAGGAAACATGTGGGAGAAAACTCGACCCGGAATTGTTATCGCCATGGGTGACATAAATCCAACCGTTTTCCGAACACCGTTATCCACGTACCAACCAACATACACATCGATGTACAACAGCACATTGCATGTGGGTAACTGAGGATTTTGATGGGATGCACCAGACCAAGTGAATATGCGATTACACAAATGTATTGGAGTTGTTGTTGGTGTATATTTTGTCACTACCCGTTGTAACAATATACAAAAATATCAAATAGTCCGGTGTGGTTGTCAGTTTTCAAAACGAAAATGGTATTTTACCCAGGGAAAAGATAGATTTCCAAGTGAAAACGGTATTGGTACTCAGGTAAATGATAGTTTTCCAAACGAAAAGGGTTTGTTACCTAGGGAGAAAATATATTTTTAAAAGAAAATGATTAGTTACTCTAGGTAAAAGTATTTTTCCAAGTGAAAATGTATTGTTACACTGGGTAAACGCCGGATCTCCAAAGGAAAATTATATTTTTACTCAGGTAAACGACGGACCACTAAGTGTAAATGGTTTGTTGCTCAGAGAAAAAATATATTTCCAAGTGAAAAAGGTTGGTTACCCGGGGGAAAATATACTTCCAAGTGAAAAAGGTTTGTTACCCGGGGAAAAAATATATTTCCTAGTGAAAAAGGTTTGTTACCCTGGGAAAAAATAGATTTCCAAAGGAAAAGGGGTTTGTTACTCTGAGAAACGATAGACCCCCAAGTGAAAATGTATTGTTACTCCGAGTAAACGATAAATCTCCAAAGGACAATGGTATTTTTTTACTCTGGTAACGGCTGACCTCCAGGTGAAAATGGTAATTTTACTTGGGTAGGTATCGTATGTTTAGTGTCGTTGGCATTGTTAAACGTTGTCGCCGGTAGCCGTTGGTATATTATTACGAGTGTGAAAAGGATTTGCACGTCTTGTGCAGAGTATCGCGACAGTGAACATATTTTTGGTGTGACGAAACAAGATCGTTGTTTAAATGTGACCGCATGTATCTCGATTACCGAGTAGCTGTAGAACAGAGAAGAGTCTACAGTTAGTTCGTGCTGTATGTCCCGATAAAAACCACAACGAAGACCACTTATGAATCGATTCAAAACATTTCAACCCTTCTTGCATTTAGTCAATTCGAATCAATTGTAATACGGATCCCCCAAGTATGACACACACACAGACACACACTAATATCGTAAACACTCAACTCGATGACATTGATGTAGTGTTACTAAAAATAATTATAAAATATTTGCAAAACTAAGTCGGAATTCATGTCGTAGCAACTCGTGCTTGATGAAAACGATTGGTGACAAGTATGCTTTTGTGTTTGAGTGAAAAATAATTATTTGGAGTAGTGACAGTTTGCGACCGACGAATGCAAATCGATCATGATATTACAATATACGCTTTCGTCAACATAACGACTTGGCACAGGAGAAACTCTTTAACGTTTTTTCAATAACCAGAATCTTGAAACTTGTTGCTTGTGTGATTTACAGCTGGTGCACAAAGGTTAGCGACGTTTTTTAATATAGTTCCACCTTCTAGTTGTTTTGATGCGAGGCTCGGCGCTTCTCGTTAGTAAAGTAAATTGTTTTGTGCGTTAGATTTGTGGAACGTAAGACGAATACATACTCTTTGGTGGAAGTAACTAGATTACTGTCATGACAGTGATAGGTCTCTCAAGCAGTGACTACGGTTTGGTTTTTGAAAGACATCAGTATGTCGACATAATATTTTCTAAAAGTCAAACTCGGGTGGATATCGTGAATGTGTAGGACTCTCGATAAACATTGTACACATACAACTTTGAAGAGCGACTTGAAGGTACAAAACTTTAGTATATTCATACAACTTTGTTACAACAACTAAATGATATTTCTGTAAGTACCATAGTTGCGTTTTGAATTATTTGAATATTTAGATACGTACCCATTCGTGTAAAAACGATATCAAAACATTTTGTAGAGTCTGACAATTATTCCGCAGTTTAGTATAGTATGGGAATATCGAGTGGAGTATTTGGCGTGATGTAAATATCTTTCATATTGTGATCTGAAAAGTCGTGGGGATATCGGTCGTATCATACAAAGCAACTAGTTGACACAAGCAAAATATTGAAGGAAGACTCGTCTGTTGTTTTCATAAGTCAAGAGAGTGAAAATTGTTTTTGTTACACTAAATTATTTTCCGCTACACTAGCATATAGTTTGTATCTAGAAGAACCGATACACACCAATGACGTGATGTTGATCAGTATCCGTTATGTAAAGAGCGAGTAAATCATCTTCCAGGTTGGTGTGATTGAAGTCGACAGCCTGTTACACATAACCATCATTTGTATTGTGTGTGATATTGTGAAGATGATACCGCAACAACACAACAAGTAATATTTTGTATCAGGTGTTTGCGCTTTAGGAATAGCGAAGTGTGTGGTATTTTGGTTATGTGTGCTCGGTTGATACTAGAGTTGTTCTTGGGTCTTGGGTCGGGTAAATCAGAACTATGTCTAGAATTCAAGCACGTCCAAGTAAGTTATTTAGCGACTATGATTACATCTACTTTGACGAGAGGAAATGGAAAAATTCAAATGGATGCTATATACTAACGAACAAAAAAGCGCAAAATGGTTTTACCAGATTTAGGTGTAGGATATCTTTTTGTCGATTTCTTTACCAGAGTGTGTTTTACAAATATTTCTAGTACACCTAACTATAGGATACATTTAGCAAACGTCGTACAATTTGTTTATGTGACGGCAACGACTTTGAGTGACTTGGTTTCGATCCTTTTTGCAAAAGATTGTCATACAATGGTGTTATACTCTTTTGTAATGATTGAGGTACGTGATCAAGTTTCCAATCAACTATTAATCGGACGTACGACTTTGGTTTAACAAATGGAAATATTTCTAAAATGCTTGCTGGTATCATAAGACACAAATCGAAATTCACATCAATCAAGACCTTTGCATGTTCTGAGTTTTGCGATGGCATTTATTTCGCTCGATAGAAATGAACTTGTATCAATAGTAACGCGAAACGCATTTATCATTTTCGGTGTTGGTTGTGTTCCTGATTTCTTTGTCGATATGCACTATACAAATAATTTCTGCATACTGAGTTAGGATGTGTTTGGTGAATATCATAGAAATTGTTTTTGTGGTGGTAATGACTTTCAGTAATTTGGTTTTATGATTACAATTACTTTAGAAGATTCAAATGATAATGTATGATCACTAACAACAATACAAACACATTTTGTAGATTTCAGTGTAGCACATATTTTCATTTTATTATTGCTGTGAGTTTTGTCTAGTAGAATAGGTTGCAGCCAGTAATGATATTCCAAATTGCTCTTGTGCTGATCAAAGCCTTGAAGTGTAAATCTGTAAACTTCACAATGTTTTTACACTTAGCGCCTACGATATAGCGTGTGGATGTAATTGAGTATTGACCGCACGCTTCGAACGACGCTCGATATCCAAAAGTGATAACACTCTGTAAAGTGCATATGTTTCAATTCCTGTCACAACTCCGACAACAAATTGTATCAATTGCTGGATTCAATAGTAACGATATTGTGATATACTGACTCTATACGTAGTCGTTTCAATTAGCCGTCACGAATTTGACCAATAAAGCATTTTGCATCGGGTGTCCAATGTTTGAATAACGAAATTGTTGTTTCATCTTTAGTCTTGGTTACTGGAAACAACTACATTTGTAAAATATTTTCTGATATCCGTAATACGCAGAGTGATTGTACCAAGGTGAATAATTTCCCAATCAAGAACAATTCAGACAAGTATAGTTTTTCAACTCAACATGTTAATAACCATGGTAGTGAAAAGTTTGTTGCTGTCATAATAACCTTTACCACAACGTCGGGTATAATTAACGCGAATAACTTAATAATCAGGTCATGACCAACTATTACATATGTCACATCAATGTATCAATCCTTATGTTTACAGAATGAAAACTTTCAATGTAACACCGGTGTTCGAACATAAGAAATGAATTCTTAACTACGTTGGTCAGACATTCAAATATCATATACTCAAAACATATGTTAATCTCAAGTTGTGCGCACCGAGTAGTAATTCCTTTAGGTTACAGAATAGTAACGACTTTTACAGTTGAATAAAAAAATACGAGTTGGCGGACTATGAATCCAACCGAACTTGCTGTGGATTTTGGATTGTGGTGATTACTCGCGTAGTCTTGTCTACTTTTCATAAGGATACTGTTGAGTTGGTTGGGTAAGTTACAAACGGATTGACTTGACAAGGTTTTTTGTATTTTACTTTTTTGTGTATGGCAAGATGTTAAAATGTTGAGATATCATAGTGATAGTATTTCTGAAACTATCTTTGCCAAACGGAAAGTTCGATCGCGAATATAGTTGTAATATTTCATTACTTGTTTCAAATCAATATGCGTATAATTTCGAAATGTGACTGGGTGAAAGTTGGTAGTTATGTTTGTAAATCTATTTCAATTCAGACTATGTCAAAGTCGAGATATTTCATTTTGGATTATCTGAATTTACCTTTAGTACATCCCGCGAATGGATTCCGACGCCGCACTATAACATTTTTGATAATAAGGACTCAAGGATTTTCAATCAATAATAGGCCTACCTGATTTTTTGGTAATGCTAGAGTTGGCAAATGATAAGTTGCGTGTTTTTATTAAGCGTTTGATTTCTCAGTAATGAATACAATTATTGTATGTGCATACTTGTGATTCTTGATTCTCATACAGCTAGTTGGTATTGATTATATAGGTGTGAAAAGAGCGGCGTGGAATGTGTGAATAATTCGATGTGGCTGAAAGTCGGCGTCAGTAATATTCAGGTTACGTTCGATTCAAAAGATCACGTTAAAAAGATTTCTCAAAGGATAATGGTTGTGCCGAATCAACACATTCAGATACGAATCAACTTGATTTGTGTAGTGAGTTTCATTTCGAGTTGACAAATTGACACATTGATTGAATATTCTCATAATTCTTATCATGCAGCTAAAGTCAGCCACTGTTCGAAGTGTCAAAACATATAGCGACCACCAGAAAGTGTCAAATTGTTGGTTTTCGAATCACCTTCTGCGATGGCTCTGCGACAAACTAATTACCGAAATGTTACCTTGTGAGCGATCGGTATGTCTGCAACACCAAATCATGAGCGATCGCTATGTCTGAAGCATTACCCTGTGAGCGGTCGTAGGATTTTAGAATTATTTCACACCTTTTGGAATAAGCGTTCACTTCGCAAAGGATTAGGGTTAGAGTGGAAATAAGTGAGAATTTGTCGGTATTCGAATCACCGTCTGCGGCGGTTCTGTTATTCGTTACTTATTAAATCTTACGAGTGAAATCAAGTTCTGTGATAAACTGGCTACTAAAATTTCACCGCGTGAGCGATCGGCATGTCTGTAACATCAAGTCGCGTATGTCTGAGACATTATCTTGTCAGCAATCGCGGGGTTTGCAACCTATTTCACACCTTTTTGAAGTGTTAGTTTGTGAACGCGGCTATTGTTGGTATTGGAATGGCCGCTACGCCGGCTATGTGACAAACTAATTACCAAAATATTACTTGTGCGTGATTCCTACCTCTGTAACACCAAACCACGAGGGATAGATGTGTCTGATGTGTTATCTTGTCAGCACTCGTAGGATTTTACAAATATTTCACATCTTTTTGAAGTGTTAGTATGTGAACGCGGCTATTGTTGGTATTCGAATCGCCGTCTACGCCGGCTCTGTGGTAAATTAATACCAAGCGACTGATTCCTAGATTTAGCAAACTATTTCACACCCTTTTTGGTGAAAGTACGACATGCCGCCCGCAGTCTATAAACGAAAGTACGAATCATCGCCGCGCCCATAAGAATAACGATATATCATTGTCGCACTCACCGTAAACGTTAGGATCAACTCGAACCGGTCATATATAATAATTTGCGACATACACATTAACTAAGAACCAATCACGTGACTTTTTACCATACCTGATACATTTTCAACAACATGCGAGAGATGCCTATACCCACAACGTTAACAGGCAGGTCATCGACACAACGTATACCTGAAAGGTCACAATGTCACCGCGCCTATACCTGGAAAGGTCACCATGCCACCACGAGTTTTCACGTCACCGTGCCGCCGCAGCCTATACCCGAAAAGGTAACCATGCCACCGCAGCCATAAGACACAATGGCACCGTGCCACCCCCGCCATAAGACATAAGGGTCACCATGCCACCCCCGGTTTCTCGGCACCGTGCCACCCCGCCCGTAAGAGCCCCTGCCAGGTCACGACCGATCTATACTACTACTGATGTGTATCGTTTGGTATGCTCACCAATCACTAAATGTCGGTTAGTTAAACGATACATTTACAAGTTTACCGAAATCTTGATGACAGGTTGATGATGTAAAGCTCAACCACTCAAATGTGTTCATTGCAAAGTATTTGACACAAACAAAATATCGAATGGAGACCGTCACATTGGTTTCATTTCCGAGTGGGTGAAAATAGTTTTTTTTACTGGACATATATGATTTACATTTAGAAAAAACGATCTACACCGATTAAGCGACGCTGTTTCATATATGATGAGTGAGTGGAATTTCTTAGGGTTTGATTTAGCGAGTTGATTGTCGGTGATTCAATCACATACAAGTAAGGTATTTTAGTGACTGAGTATTGTGATGACATTTACTTTGACGAATGACAATAGGAAGATTTTCAATTTCTCTGTTCGTGTGTGTGTTTACAAATAATTCTAGTAGGCCGACGCCTAACTATAGGACGTCATGCAAATTGTTTTTGTGATGGCAACGACTTTCAGTAGTCTGGTTAGATGATGACAATTATTTCAGGCGGTTCAAATCGGTATCACTACTATGAACGACAATACAAACAGATTTTTGTAGATTTCAGTGTAGGACTTATTTCGATTTTAATACTGCTATGAGTTTTTGTATATTACTCAAGTGTAGTAGAATAAGGCGCGCCAGTGAAGATATTCAAAATTGCTTCTCTGCTGATCAAAGTCTTATAGTGTAACCTCTTAATGTTTTACATTTCACGCATTCTACAGAGAGTGTGAACAGAGTTTAACACGGATTAAATGACGCCGCTCGGAGTCCAAAGTGATTTACTCGTACTGCGTAAGATGAGTATGTTTCAATTCACTGTCACAGATTCTGACAATAAAGCATTGCACCGGTTGCTAACCAGCAAACGAAATTGTTATTTCATCTTTAGTCTCGGTAACTGGAAACAATTACATTTGTAAAATATTTTCTGATATCCACGACACGCTAAGTAAATTTGTACCAAGGTGGAATAATTTGTCAATCAAGAACATTTCAGACCCGTATAGTTTTATAACTCAATATGATAATAACAATGGTAGTGAAAAGTTTGTTGCTGTCATAATAATCTTTACCACAACACCGGGTCTAGTTATCGTGAATAATTTAATAATTAAGTTATGATAGACCATTACAAAATCTCATAAGTCAAATCAATGTGTCAATCCTTATGTTTACATCATGATAATTTTCAATATAACGCCTGCGCTCGATTGTAAGAAATGAATTCTCAACTATGTTGGTCGGACTTTCAAATCTCGCATACTCAAACATATTATGTTAATCTCAAGTCGCCGGCACCGAGAAGTAATTACTTTTGTCTTACAAAATATACCGCATAGTAATTTCTTTGTCTTGCAGAATAGTAACGACTTTTACAGTTGAACAAAAAAGACGAGTCGGCGGTATATGACTACAACCGAACTTGCTATGGATTTTAGATTGCAGCGATTGTATGTGCTCGCGTAATCTTGTCTACTTTCATACGGATACTGTCGAGTTGATTGGGTGAGTTACAAACGATTTACTTGACAAGGTTTCTCCTTGTTCGCTCTTTGGAGTATGGTAAGATGGTAAGATGTCGAGACGTAATACTATTTCCGTTAACTCAATTCCAACGAAAAAATAACCAGATAGCTTATTCAGGGTTTCGACAAATAGATTGAAATATTCCGATTTAACTCATCGTGTCGCAACTCGATCGCGGTATGTACAAGTGGTTGTCAAGTAAGAAATATTTACAACAGGTGCTATTTCATTGATTGATTTTACTGTGTGTAGTAACACATTAAAATATCATGATAGTATAGTGAAATTATTTACTGAAACTCTATTTGACAAACGGAAAACTCAGTCGTGAATAGAGTTGTATAGTTTCATTACTTGTTTCAAATCAACATGCGCATAATCTCTAAATATGTATGGGTTGAAAGTTGGTAGTCATGTTTGTCAATCTATTTCAATTCAGACTATGTCAAAGTCCAAATATTTCATTTTAGGTGATCTCAATTTACCTTTAGTACATCTCGCGAGTGGATTCCGACGCCGTACTATAACATTCTTAATAATACAGGTTCAAGGATTTTCATGATAGAGTTGACAAGTGATGAAATGCGTGTTTTTGTTAAGAGTTTGATTTCAAGTTGACAAAGACAATAACTGTATATATAATGCACGTGATTCTTGATTCTTGTAGAGTTATAGTTGGTATTGATTCTATAGGTGTGAAAACAGCGGCGCGGAATGTGTGAATAATTCGATGTGACTGAAAGTCGGCGTCAGTAATATTCAGGTTACGGTCGAATCAAAAGATCACGTTAAAAAGATTTCTCAAATTAATTAGAATTGTACCGAATTAATACATTCAGATACGAATCAACTTGAGCTGTGTAGTAAGTTTCATTTCAAGTTGACAAATTGACACATTGCTTGAATATTCGCATGATTCTTATCATACAACTAAAGTCAACCACGTTCCGAAGTGTCAAAACATATAGCGACCACCAGAAAGTGTCAAATTGTTGGTTTACGAATCACCGTCTGCGACGGCTCTGTGATAAACTAATTACGGAAATATTACCTTGTGAGCGATCGGTATGTCTGTAACACCAAATCATGAGCGATCGCTATGTCTGGAGCATTACCCTGTGAGCGGTCGTAGGATTTTAAAATTATTTCACACCTTTTTGAATAAGCGTTCAGTTCACAAAGGATTAGGGTTAGAGTAGAAATAAGTGACAATTTGTCGCTATTCAAGTTACCGACACTGACGTTCTGTTATTCGTTACTTACTAAATCTTACGAGTGAAATCAAGTTCTGTGACAAACTGCTTACGAAAATTTCACCGCGTGAGCGATCGATATGCCTGTAACACCAAGTCGCGAAAGATGGCTATGTCCGAGACATTATCTTGTCAGCGATCGCGGGGTTTTGCAAACTATTTCACACCTATTTGAAGTGTTAATTTGTGATCGTTGTTATTGTTGATATTCGAATCACCGTCTACGCCGGCTCTGTGGCAAACTTATTACCAAGCGACTGATTCCTAGATTTAGCAAACTATTTGACACCTATTTGCTGGAAGTACGACACACCGTCGCAGCCTATACCCGAAAGTACGAATCATCGCCGCATCCATAAGAATAACGATATATTGAAGTCGCACTCACCGTAAACGTTGGGATTACCTGGAATCGGTCATATATAATAATTTGGGATATACATACTAAGTAATGGCGTCACTGTTTACTATACTTGATATTCAACACCACTTCACCAGAGATCCCTAGTGGCGAGATAGCGCAGTGGTATAATCCGCGGCTGCAACACCAATGGGTGCGGGTTCGAGTCCGACCGAGGTCGACTTCCGAATCCCGACACCTAAGTGTTGGAGGTTTACCTGGGCTCCTCCTCGCCACCTCATCCGCGTCAGGGGTCACCAACACGAGTTTCGCGGCAGGTCACCAGCGGACCCATAAGAGCCCCATAGCCGCTCACGACCGCTCACGACCGATCATACTAACTACTTTCGGAACAGTGGTTGACTTTAGTTGCATGATAAGAATCACGTGAATATTCAAGCAATGTGTCAGTTTGTCAACTTGAAATGAAACTTACTACACAGCTCAAGTTGATTCGTATCTGAATGTGTTAATTCGGTACAACTCTAATTCTTTTGAGAAATCTTTTCGTGATCTGTTGAATCGAACGTAACCTGAATATTACTGACGTCAACATTCGGCCGCATCGGATTATTCACACATTCCGCGCCGCTGTTTTCAACACCAACTAGCTCAATGGGAATCAAGCATCACAAGTATGCACATACAATAATTATATTCAATACTGAGAAATCAAACACTTAACAAATACACGCAACTGATCATTTGCCAACTCTAGCATTACCAAAAATTCAGGTATTGTTGATTGAAAATCCTTGAGTCCTTATTATTAAAAATGTTATATTACCGCATCGGAATCCATTCGCAGGATGTACTAAAGGTAAATTCAGATAATCCAAAATGAAATATTAGGACTTTGGTGTAGTGTGAATCGAAATAGGATAGACAAACATGACTACCAACTTTCGCCCAGTCACATTTCGAGATTATACGCACATTGATTTGAAACAAGTAATGAAACATTACAACTCTATTCGCGACCTGTCTTTACGTTTGTCAAAGAGAGTTTCAGAAATACTATCACTATAACATCTCCACATTTTAACATCTTGCCATACGCAAAAGAGTCAAATACGAAAACCTTATCAAGTAAATCCGTTATTAACGTGCCATACCAGCTCAACAGTATCCGTATGAAAAGTAAACAAGATTACGCGAGTAATCGCTACAATCTAAAATCCATAGCCGGTTTTAGGCATATACCACCAATTCGTCTTTTTTGTTCAACTGCAAAAGTCGTTACTATTCTGCAAGACAAAGAAATTACTATGCGGTATATTTTGTAAGACAAAAGTAATTACTTCTCGGTGCCGGCGACTTGAGATTAACATAGTATGTTTGAGTATACGAGATTTGAAAGTCTGACCAACGCAGTTGAGAATTCATTTCTTACAATCGAGCGCAGGAATTATATTGAAAATTATCATGATTTAAACATAAGGATTGACACATTGATTTGACATATGAGGGTTTGTAATGGTCTATCATGACCTAATTATTAAATTATTCGCGGTGATTAGACCCGGTGTTGTGGTAAAGATTATTATGACAGCAACAAACTTTTCACTACCATGGTTATTAAAATATTGAGTTATAAAACTATAAGTGTCTGAAATGTTCTTGATTGGAAAATTATTCCACCTTGGTACAAATCACTCTGCGTATCGCGGATATCAGGAAATATTGTACAAATGTAATTGTTTCCAGTTACCGAGACTAAAGATGAAATAACAATTTCGTTTGCTGGTTAGCAACCGGTGCAATGCTTTATTGTCAGAATCTGTGACAGTGAATTGAAACATACTCACCTTACACAGTACGAGTAAATCCCTTTGGACTCCGGGCGGCGTCATTTAATCCGTGTTAAACTCCGTTCACACTCTCTGTCGAATGCGTGAAATGTAAAACATTAAGAGGTTACACTATAAGACTTTGATCAGCAGAGAAGCAATTTTGAATATCTTCTCTGGTGCACCTTATTCTACTACACTTGAGTAATATACAAAAACTCATAGCAGTATTAAAATCGAAATATGTCCTACACTGAAATCTACAAAAATCTGTTCGTATTGTCGTTCATAGTAGTGATACCGATTTGAACCGCCTGAAATAATTGTCATCATCTAACCAGACTACTGAAATTCGTTGACATCATAAAAACAATTTGCATGACGTTTGCTAAATGTGTCCTACACTGTAAACGAAAATGGTGTGTTTTCCCAATTCACACCCTAGCATAGGGTGTGTTTTGGGTCATCACACCTATTGGGTACTAAATTTGTCATTTACACCCAAGCTATTGGTGGAAATGAGCCGAATACACCCCTACACACACATACCATAAGATATACACCCCAAGCATTGGCATTTGGGGTGAATTGTCAAAGATTACACCTTTTGTCAGACAAATATGAAGTTTGGGATTTAATCCGCGCTAGCCGCTTCCACAAAACTTGAATGTTGAAGTTTTAAGTCTGTGTCGGTCAGAAGCCTGGTTAAGCAGGCAGGGGTGCGGCAAGTCTGCATTCTTGTTGAAAATTCAGTCGAATCACTGTACTAATCATTGTATAGGCACTTGAGAACTTCTCTGCTGTGTCTAACTGTAGGTCGTGTAGGACATATTCTCTTTGGGGTTGAATTATCTACCGAAAATGCGTGTTTTCGCCCACTTCATTGTTGTTCGTGTCTTTAAGGCTTCTTGGGTAGGCTTAGGCAATGTTCCATTGTTCAGTTTTTATGGATTTTACCCGGTTCGATCAAGTAAATTCACCTACGCATATAGTTTCAGCTTCAGTGACAAATAAGCATTCGTTGTATAAGTTCGTGTGCTACATTGACATGAATGAACAATAGCTAAGTCCGCAATATCATATTGTAATTCACATTTATCGTGCACTGCGGTACTCGTACTTTGGCTGAAATTTCAACCTGTCTACTATAGTGTGACCGATGTATGTCAAGTGTGTGGGAAAAATACGACACATTATGAAGTTGTCACGATACTGGTTTATAATTTCTTTCATGTCACGTCAAATGCACAATTGTACATTGTACGTAGGCTATATGTACAAAATATATCGGGCCTAATCCGCACAGCATTAGTGTATAACCACAATATAATGCAGATTAAGGGTATTTAGAGCTGGGAATACTAGAAGGAGTTAAATTTCAGCCACAAACTTATATGAGCAGTACGCAATATGGGCGTAGCAAGAATTCAAATTATAATGGAACGCCAGGTTACGTCACGGAACAATCATTGAATTGGGCGAAAGAGGGACTAAATTGGGCAAACTTTCCTGGTTATTTCATATCTATATTGATGTGTTATTCACTATTCGGTAGCTTTATGAATTGCACACTAAGCCTAACCGACAATTCGCATACAGCATTCGGATCGTATCTAGAGCCCGACCGATATTGGATTTCTGAGCCGATACCGATAAGACCGATATCCAGTACCTTCACCGATAACCCCGATATATTCAGCCGATACTCAAAAGATATGGAATCTAGCTCAAGACCCATATTTAACACCTCAGAGCATTCATTTCAACAACTTGACAGCCATTGATATGCTTGAACACGAAATAAATGATCTAGGAGCTATAAAAATATATCAAAAGCACCAGTCCAGCAGTTGCAGATTACAGTTCACGAAGCACAATTTCTCGGCCCTTTCTCCAAGGAGTGCACTTCTGTGGTCTTAATAAATGATGTATATAGTACTAAACACAGTGAGCAGTCTTTCACTTGGTACCGTAGTTAGTGACACAGCAATTGTAAATCTTTCTTCATTTCGGTTCCACCGCTTCCTTGCAGGGGATCTTTCCTTCAATGGTTCCACCAAATATTGATATGCTTCTGGCAGTGCACCAGGAGCCTTCAGCACATCAATAACAAATAGCTGAAGAAAATGTGCAAAACAACTCACATTGTCCACGTCTGCAACTGCTCCACCCATCCCCCTTGGGTCTTGACCATGACCAGCATTTCAACAATCAATTGATCAATATTTCACGCTCGTTTGCCAGAATTGGCCAATGCCATCATGGAATCAAAAATTTTCGTAGCAATTATTGGCTTTACTCTACGGTTGCTTGATTTTCTTGCCCTCTATGCTCGCATATTTCCTATCATGGTGGCCCCGTAGGCCTCAGTCAGACGACTTCATACATTACTGGTATAATTCTCGCTGTTGGTACCGAACCAATAGCACTATCTTCAGAGAAATGTTTCGACGCGACGCCTTTCTCTATCATCACGAGGGTCAGTCCAGCATGATTGAAGTTCTCATTTCTCTTAGTGATTGAGATCTTCTGCAGACGACTATCCATCCAGCTGCTCTCTGTCTTTGGTGATAGATCACTGCAGGGGGATTCCCACGAAGTCAGTGGGGCATAACGGTGGTTAGTGATCTATGATATTTTTCACATAGGCACGCCTGTCGCCTACTGCCCTGTATGCAGTATGCACTATATGCAGCTTGACCATTTATTTTTATAATTTACCGACTTCACATCTTCTCTGACTCACTGCCACCATGTTGTGACGTCACGAAAATGGCCGATATTTTTTTACCTCCAATGGCCGATACCGATATTTCTCTCCAACCGTGATATCGACTCGATATTACCAAGCCCCGAACTACTGCCATCTCCGGCTAAGCAAATTTGCGTTGTCACCATGTTACAGTTGCATTGTGGGGGATAGGCTGGACGACTTAGTACAGGCGCTTATGGAAAAACGTCCAGTTTTAAAATATATTTGATTCGTATTGGGTTTGTAGTATTTTATACGAATGGAGCTTTGAATGAATAATCATCGTAACATTCAGGATTTGTTTCAGCCCAATATCTCGTGTTTATATCTGTGTTATCTGTGTATTTCGACATGTCGAAGACATCTCGTTTTGGTGGTAGTGTTTGTTGCGCCTATGGGTGCAGTAAAAGGCAGAAAAAGATATCCACGGTGTCATATATGAGAAGTAATAGCGATGGTAGTAGCGATGAAGAGTCTTTGGTAAAGCGTCGGCATCCAAGAACATTTCACCGGTGAGTGAATGGCAGAATATGCAGGGCAGCAAGACTATCTTTGAAGAATCAGTTTCTATTTTTAATATCTCCTGACCATCACAGTCAATCAATGTCCAGATAAGCCACAGCATTAATGAATAGGCCATGTTAAAGTGTCATTATACCAGAACATTTTGTCACAAGTATATGGATGTTGGTATGATAAGAGCAGACTATATCAGCAGTCTCAGCACCATATCAGTTCATCAGTATACCTGTAATAGCATGACCAGCCAGGTCACTGTTTGTATTCTGTATGGGCAGTTCAGCCAATAACTAGCTTAGTACTCAATCCTTGCTTAAAATTGTGAAGGTTGGAGGTTGGACTAGAAGGAAAGGTATAATTGAGGGCCACACGGTTTTGTCCAGCATAGTCGAGTAATAATTCTATATTTCTGGTGCCAGATGCTCACACTAAAGTTCAAATTGCTAATTCCGTGGTCGAGTTCATTATAGCTTTGTGCGTGCGAGACGTTCGATTTGTCTCGTAAGATGTTTTTTTAGGTTTACCTTTGGCTTTAGATTTAAAAGGTTACCTAATAGTTTATCCTTCTGGGGTAGACTGGGGTAGAAAGTAACAGATATATCTAAATCAAACAAGATAATTTCACATATGTTCCTGCTACTTTTATCATCGTTCATAACAAAGAATGGTCAATTTGGTGTGCTTTGTATCATAGAATTACTTGTGAACTGATACAATGTTCTCTACAACGCAGCTTTCCTACCAATGATTCCCTGAAAGAAAGATGGATAGAATGTATTAGAAGAAAAGACTGGGAGCCAGCAAGATCGTCGGTCATCTGCTCTGATCATTTTTCAGAAAGTGATATTTACCGTGTTGGCGGGAGAATTCGTTTAAGGGCGAATGCGGTGCCGACAAGATTTCTGAATTTTCCAAAATATATGAGGCCAAAGGTACGGTAGACACTAGACAGTGACTATATATTTATGAAGTTTGAGTTCCAATTACTATACCTTTATTTTAGCCCTAGTTAACGTAAAATTCACAAATTTCAGGCTTCGAACAACCGACGAGTGAGACCTTCTGCAGTTCCAGATAAGAAACGGCATTATGAAGCACAAACCGCTGAACCTGAAGTAGTTCTTCACGACCACAGCTACTGTGCGCACACGTCTCCTCGAAAAGTCGTTCAACAGCAACGCCGTAGGGTGGCAGAAATTAAAAAGAGGTTGGTTGCAGCCAGAATGAGAACATACCGTCTGCAAAAAAAAGTGAAAACTCTGGATGAGGTCATTGCATCTATTAAGAAGAACAATTTGATAAGCGATTCGTGTGTAGAGGTAATGTCACAAAAATTCAGTGGTCTACCAAGTGAGCTCTTGCAACGTATGAAGCTACAAGCTGGTGGAAGAGGAGTCAAATACTCTAAGGAATTGCAATCATTTGCAATGACGCTTCATTATTATTCCACTAAGGCATACAATTTTGTGCGTCAGAATTTTCAACTGGCTCTTCCCCATCCAAGTGTGATAAGACGCTGGTATGGAAAACTTCCCGCTGAGCCTGGCTTTACTAGTATTGCCTTTTCTGCTATCAGAGGAAAAGTAGAGGCGTCAGCAAATCCTGTAATATGCTCCATAATGATGGATGAAATGTCGATCCGCAAACAGGTTTTTTGGGATGGAAAACGATACCGAGGATATGTAGACATGGGTACTGACTGTGAGGATGATGATTCTTTGCCTCTTGCTAAAGATGCATTAGTTTTTATGGCTGTTTGTATCAATTCATCCTGGAAAATCCCGCTTGGATACTTTTTCATTAATGGTTTAACAGGATCGGAACGAGCAAATTTGGTCAGAATTTGCATAAACAAGCTTAATGAAGCGGGTGCAACTGTTGCTTCATTGACATGTGACGGACCGTCATGTCACTTCGCAATGCTTTCTGCATTAGGGGCAAATATATCCTCCAGGAACATTGTGTCTAGTTTTACTAATCCGTATTTACCCGATCATCAAATCCAAGTAATTCTAGATCCTTGTCACATGCTCAAACTAATCAGAAACTGCCTAGCAGAATGGGGTACTTTGCAAGATGGTAGTGGGCACCAAATTTCTTGGAATTTCATCATTTTACTGCGAAAACTCCAGGCATCAGAAGGCCTGAGACTTGGCAATAAGCTGAAGAAGTGTCATGTGGAAAGGCAGCAGCAAAAGATGAAAGTCAATTTGGCTGCTCGAACAATCAGCAGCAGTGTTGCTGATGCAATCGAATATTGTGATAAAAACCTCAAAATGAGATGCTTTCGGGGTAGTGCTGCTACCGTCCAGTTTTTGCGTAGTTTTGATCGCCTTTTCGACATACTCAATTTGAGAAACCCGTTTGCAAAAGGGTATAAATCTCCTTTAAAGGAATCAAACCAGCACTTGTGGCGTCCATTCATGTATGAAATGATGGATTATATTGCCAAATTACAGGACCCCTCGGGAAAGCCTATTGTTGAATCTCGCAGGAAAACAGGATTCCTTGGATTTCTGGTTTGCATAAAGAGCACGCTGAGCCTTTTTGATCGCCTAGTGGCTACAAAAATGGTGAGGTACTTGCTGATGTACAAGTTCAGTCAAGATCATCTTGAGCTATTTTTTTGTGCTGTCCGTAAAGCAGGAGGCTTCAACAATAATCCTACTTGTCTGCAATTTACTGCTGCGTATAAAAGGTTATTGATGAAGTTGGGAATCCGTGCATCATCAGGAAATTGCGAAGAAAGAGACGCAACCGCCATGTTGGACCTCTTGGATGATTTCAGGATTCAAGAAAGTGGACTCTCTCTTTCGTCCGCGACCTTGATCAGAAAATACGTCTTGGAAGCGAAACGACCTATGCAAGATGAGCATGACTACTCCGATGTTCCTAATATAACAACTTTGTCTGAGTACAAAAGTCAAGCCATATCATATATTGCTGGCTATGTTGCCAAGTCAGTGGCTGAGCGATGTCTTTGCCCAACGTGTAAAGGGTCGCTCATGGTGGCTTCGGCAACCAGTGGCAGTTTCCTGCAATTCAAGAACAGGGGTGGCCTAACTAAACCATCTACTGGTGTTATTGCAATATGTGAGGAGGCTGAAAAATGCTTCCATGATGCTTCCATGAATGATTCATGTTACTTCTGGAAAGTTACCTCATTGCAAGGGCTTGATCAACGCCTTTGCCACTGCTATTCTTTCGAACATGTCTGGTAAATCACCAGCTTTCCCAGAACTTGAAGACCACATTTATGACACCTCAGTTGGTAACGATCATATAATCACTCTGACAAAAGACATCGCCAAGACCTATTGCAAGATTAAATTCAAACATCTAGGAGTAGAATATAATCAAAGGACATCAGACAAGAACGTCCGCAGAGTGTTAACAAAGCTGATTCTCTTCAAAAATCAGTAACTGCCACAGTTGGTCAGTCAACTTTCAGGCTGCTTGTTTACAATTTGCTGATGATCTTCGCCAGCTCGAGGGCAACGACACGCTCAAAGTTCCCGCTGCATTAAATATTCAGGAAATGTGTCGTTGTTTACCCAGACTGGCACCCCCGCGAAAGGGGGGGGGGGTCATATTGTCAGTCAACCGCTGTGCTAGAGGATCTTCTGAACCTGACGCTATGATATTCAAACCAGAGTCGACGGTTCAGTGGGATCGAATAACGTTGTCGTGACATCAAGGTATGTCGATCAATGTGTCTTCAAGTGAACAATTTCTCATATGTTAGTTCATTTATCTTGAACAGTGCACCACGGGGTGGCCTTCAATGTGACTGTGCCTGTGCTGCGTAAGAAGAGAAGAAATTCCATTAAATTGGAACTAAGATCAGAATCGGTTCGTTTATTATACCTCGTTCGCAGATATTAAGCCCTAACTTATCCCACATTTGACTTTCAGATCACCGTTAATTACGCCGAAGGCAACGTAAAGTCGATCACAATTAATTAATTTATTTCTGTTATTATTTTTTTATGTTGTTATTTCAATAGAAAAAATCGTTTCTCATAACCGAAGCTGGTGTTTATGAAAACGAAAGTTCAGCATTTTTGTACGAGACAGTACAGCGCGTTATTGCGTGTGACCACAGAAATGGTTGATGTAAAGCCAGGTTCAAGTGCTTCATCTAGTAGGGTAGGCAACTATCGTGGGCAGAAAAACTGAGTTGAAATGTTCACATCTCCAGTTAGTTTTGAATCTAATCTAATTTCTGGTTTCATGAAAGTGCAAAACGAGCCAAGCTTCATGTACACACGTATATGGGTAGCTATAGGTGTAATTATGATCAAATACATGTACGCCATTTAGATTGTATCTTGTGCCGTATTTATTCGATAAAATTAATATTTATTATGAACTCCCACAGTGCACAGATTGCTGTAACCAACATAGCCTCAATTTCACTGTGAATTGGGCAATTCTAGCTACATCTGAATAAGGACCCATGCATTTCTTGTTTCTCTCATTCAATGAACTCATTCAGTCACTTCTACAGAAATCACTACCCCATCGCTACACATAGCAGACATATCTTTACTTTCTCTTTTTTGGATTTATTTAAATACGCTGAACCAATAAATACGTAGAATACCCACAATGGCATTCAATTGATTTCAGCAGTGCCTTTTGATGTGTCCCATGATGCTGAATTCTCTCCATCAGCAATATTCACAGCCACCACGTAGCTGGCAGTTACAGCATTCGCATGAGCTCCATTGCAGTATGAAGATTTTGAATCCAGGATAGGTAATTCTGAGGCACGCTCCGATAATAACTTCAAGCTGGCAATCATAGATGCCTTTACTTCCTATAGATACATATATCTGAAAGATAACTGAACTGGCATTATACATCTTTTGACAGCTTTGTTACTTCTGTACACGTAAAATATGCTGGATACAACGAGTAAAGCAATCTACATCAGGAATATAACCACAAAAAAATAAATACGATGACACATAGCCAACCTTTATTACCACGAACAATCGAAACCACTTATATCTTTGACATGTCGAAATACACAGATAACACAGATATAAACACGAGATACTGGGCTGAAACAAATCCTGAATGTTACGATGATTATTCATTCAAAGCTCCATTCGTATAAAATACTACAAACCCAATACGAATCAAATATATTTTAAAACTGGACGTTTTTCCATAAGCTCCTGTACTAAATCGTCCAGCCTATTCCCCACAATGCAACTGTTTCTAGTGACAACGTAAATATCGCGAGTAGCGCACTCCAGTGTTTATATAGCTCAGTGGATATTACCGGCGAGCCGATAATCGGTCGGGCTCTAATCGTATCAATGGTTCGATCTATGAAGATAAATCTAGTACTGCAAGACTTTTTGAAGCTTATTATGATGCAATCTGCAGCTTCACAGCAATCAAATCCATATTTCCGATGAATCAATTATAGTATACATACAAATATTCCGGAGATCCTTAACTTCAATATTGGTATTACATCAGTGATTCGATTGTCACATCATAATGGAATATACAAACCGTCGTCACCAGAACAGCTGCTGCTATGTTTCGCTACAGCTATGTAAAATGTTTCGTTATATGCCGTATTTCCGCCAGACTGGACTGGCTATCGACTGACCGTATTAGTTGTCGTGAATCTGTGAAGAAAGCCTCTTTCGAGATTGAAAATATCTGGATGGTGAGTTACATTTCGTATCGGTACTACTGTAGTAAAGACCATTTGTTCCGTTGCGTTTCCAGTACAGATCCGTTTCCTGTTACTCAGTGTCGCAGCTGTACTGAACAGAATTATATGTAGCAAGTTGGAATTTTAAACGTACCGGTAGTGACGATACATTGAATTCACATAAATTGTTGTATCACCAGTACCGATACCAATCTCCAAGACACAGTAGCTCAATGGCTCTAATGGAGATACTGTTGACAGGTCCAGCATTAGCTATGATTATAAACTACGGTAATTTGGGTTTGAGCGACATCGTTTGTAAGTGCATTGAAAAAAAAATCGACTCGATTGTCGTTATATTGATTACCAAAGCACATCACGACCTGTTTGAGTGTAAAGGGTAGCCTACCACTGACTATGCAGAGCTATGTTTATAGGCCTATCACCCTGTCATTATCACTGAGCTATATACACATTATATATTATGTTATGTTATGGTAGGAAGGTAAACATATTATCTATTCTACTTCAGACTTGCATGGGCAAAGATCGCAAATTTGGGGCTCTTGAAGAATGAAATTATCGATTTCTCCTCATGAGAAAACAAGTGTAACATACAAACAGCAAAGGGCTGAAGCATATGAAGCAATGGTATCTGAGGTGAGCAATGGACATTTGATGAAAGCTTTCGATCCCCGTAAATTGGGGCCAGTAAATGTTAATGATATTATTACATGGGTGAAAATATGACGATGCTATATTGCTATCACTATGAATATGAGAGACTTGACTAGGAACAGGCTTACCTCATTGAACATATTTTGCAGTGGCCCCCTCAGACTAGCTGCTAAGAGTATGTGACCCATCAACTAGACTACTTCTCTTGAAACTACTTCTCTGAGTTCTGTTCATATATTTATTTTCATTTGAAGCAGCTTGACATGGATTTGACATAGCCACTTCTATATGCTTGTCATTGAGTAGAAATTGACATCTATTGCTTGAGTAGCAATGCGCACTACTGCGGTCAACTCGGTGTGCAACAATGCACGGATTAGCTGGGTCTTCAATGTTTTGACCAATATGAAGAGGCAAACATAGCCTTGCCAAAGTTTATCAAACTGTCCTTTCGATCAATATAAACAAATCATAATATATGCACTTCTTGACTCATGATATGACATACACACGATCTGTGCATATGCACAAATCTGCTTTTTGTTAGATTCAAGGACTGATTGCTATTAGTAGCAGACTCTTACTCTGTGAATGTGAAATCAAATATGTTGTTGGTGAGTAGTATACTATACGTAGGAGAGTTACAAAATTGTACTTTAACTCGCTTATTTACAAGCATAAAGCAAGTCAAGGCTACAACATCAGTACACATTTCGGATGTCTTGGGCCTTTCGAATCCAATCCAAATTGTCAACTAAACGTTTACCGTATGCCTCATGGTTATTTTTTCAATTTTAGGATGCTGCTATACAAGCTAATATCAGGGAATTTCAACCAAATCGACGTCACATTTAACGGTAGAAGCGTATGCTGCGAAACAGTAAAGGATCGTTATCAAACAGCTTATATTCCAAGGTAATCATTATCATTCAGCTAATTTGCAAATTTCCATGTATAGGCTAAGGCAGTGGTTCCCAACGTGGGCGATATCTCCCCCCAGGGGGCGATTTGGCGGTCTAGGGGAGCGGAAATGACGGAGGGGGCGACAGGCGGGCAAAAATAGACAAAGGGGCGACGGGGGGGGGGGGGCGAAAATAGGAAGGGGGCGATGACGCGTCAAAACGGCTGATTTTTTTTTTTAGTCGACCCACGGAAATTTAGTTACAAAAGTGTGTCAAATTAGACATCGAGCCGAAAATTTGACCTTTTTTTTAGTCAACCCGCCGGTGATTACAGTTTGTATGCCCAATTTTCGGTACACAAAATTTTTGGGGCGATGATCGGTGTTGACCTTGAAAAGGGGGCGATGGGTCGAAAAAGGTTGGGAACCACTGGGCTAAGGCAAGTCAAGGTTTCCTAATCAGACCTGTATCTGCGGTCGCTTTGAATCCATTCTGAAAGTCAATATTGCCCAACTAGAAAACGTTTCGTGTTTTGCATACCAAGTAGTCAAATTTAAATCAAGTCCATGCATCTCTTTCTCTGATTTTCTTCTAATTTTAGAATGCTGCTTAAAGACTGCATGCTGCAAGAGCAAGATTATATCACAGGAACTAACCGAGTTTAGAAGTATGCTGCGAAAACTGTAAGACTCGTTATCAAGCCAGCAGGTATGACTCTATGACAACTTTGGTAATGACACCTGATGTCAACTTTCGTAGTCAACTTTCGTAGCCAAGCTTGCTGTACAGTAGGGGTGTTAAAAATGAATCTTTATTCTCAAATTCTTCTGGCTACTTGGTAAAATTGTGAGATTACGGAATTGAAGCCTAAACACCAAATTTGGTTCAATTCCAACCAGTAGCGGCATTGCTACAGGAGAAGAAAGTTATTTTATTTATTATTTAAAAATTAGTAAAAAAATTCAAAATTTTCTGTTCACCCATGAAATTGTAAGGTTGTCTATAGAAACGATGCCCACCAAATTTGGCTCAAATCAAACCAGCCGAAGCGGAGTTATTGATTTCGAAAAATTTTGGATTTGAATAAAATAGTATTTACGGTGGGCACAACAGTCATAAATGATTAAAGAATCGTTCACCGTAAATAATATTTTATTCAACTGCAAAATTTTGCGACGGCAATAACTCCGCTTCCACTGGTTGGAATTGAGCCAAATCGGTTGAGCATTGTTGCGGCTACTGGTTGGAATCAAACCAAATTTGGTGTGCAGGCTTCAATTAGGTAACCTAACAATTTTATCAAGTAGCCATTAGATTTGAAAGAAAAAGTCATTTTTGAACACCCCTACTGTATAGTAGACATTTGCTATTCTCATGCTCATAAGATGAACTATGATTTGATGATAACGGAGTTTGATTCAACTTTTGGCGATTTCAGTAATTCTAATTATAATCTAATTTGAAAAAAACTGTTGACTAGAATTATAATTTTAATCTAATTTGCAACTGTGTAGCTCAAATTTTAATTCTACTCTAATTCGAAAAAAAAACTTGTAGTTGTGATATAATTCCAATCCAATTTGGAAAAGGGGAACGTTTTCTAGTTGTCCAAGTCTGCCTGTTACATGCGGTTTGCATGAAAACTATCCATAAATTTCCATCTTGTCGATGCCTAATTGCCCACACATACAGTGATCGTGTGTGAATATGTTTCCTATAGCGGTGAGTTCACCATATCGGACCACAGTCTGTGCTGCAATTCCTTAGCAAGTGTAACATCTGATTTTTTGTAAGTACTTTTTGAAAATATATATACCTTGTAATGGCTTCTATTTTTGTGGTCTTTCATTAAGTTATGCATGTTAGCATATGTGCCTGTTATTTGGGTTGTGAATACGCATTTTGATTTCAGGATGATTCCACAAGTTCTTGCTGAAGATAGTGACTCAGCCTTCGCCGTACAAGAGTGTTTTGCGGAAACCTGGAGGAGGCGACTTCCCAATACTACATGGGCAATGTCCTTCGAGCAGTATTTTCAGTGAATTTTTTTTCCGTCGCTGGGATCTCTGTTTTTGTTATTTCACGAAATATGTTTCCATTTTATGTTATTATGGTTCAATTGATATCGAATATATGCAATCAAGAAAGTTTATTTGCAATAGCGTGCCATTTGGAAGAAGATGCAGGATTTCAAGTGGGGTGTATATATTGAAATTCCGCCCCAATCAATTCTAATGGCTAGGGTGAGATATCCGATATACACCGCAAGGAATGGGGTGGATTCTGGTCATTCACACCGGCAGTTCTGTTTTCGTGTACCACCTTTTGGGGTGTGTATAACCACTCTTTTCGCTAAGAGTGTATAGTTAGGTGTACTAGAATTATTTGTAAAACACACACACGATCGGAGAAATTGAAAATCTTCCTATATTGTCATTCGTCAAAGTAAATGTCATCACAATACTCAGTCACTAAAAGACCTTACTTGTATGTGATTGGATCACCGACAATTACCGAAATATCGATGTAATAGCGCGGACTCATAATCATTGCAATGTGTCTTATTGGTATGACATTGTTATCGGGTGTGCTTGATGACATTCGATCTGCATCAAAACTAAAGGCTAAGATATTGTCTGTGGATTAGAGATGTACAGGATCAGGATTTTGGATTCTAACAGGTCAGGAATCCGGGTGATTTTTTGGCAACAGGATTGGATCCGGATTCCAAATTTTACTGTTTTGCCGGATCAGGATCAGGACAGGATTTTTATTTTGACGAAAAAATGATCAGAATCTTGTCAAACATGTTTTGATTCAGAAAAGGTAGAAATTATCTTCTCGGAGTTTATAAATTATATTTCTTACAAGTAGAAGTCTGATAATATATATTTTCCGCGTAGGAAATTTCAGCGGCAGAAACGTCTTGAGCTGCTCTTTCGTCAGATCTTGATGTTGGTTGATATAATTTGGGGTTCTTGTCTAATTCAGAATGTCAGAGGTTTTAGAATTGATAGCTCAAAATGACATTGTTAAGGCTGACGAAAGCGCCGTCACAAGGACTAAAAGTGATGCTTGGGACAGCTCCTATACTTGGTAGGCAAGCGAGATGGGAAATATGCTGGCTATGATTTGTGCTTGCTGCCAGTATCATGTCAAAGTTCAACTGATGAGCTCGAAGGCTATATTAAAAGTCCTTTAAGTGACTCAGATATTGGAGATGGCATCGGCTTAGATGAATCGGCTTGACGAATCCCAATACAATGGCTAGGTATCCAAATCTCAGTATACTTGCTGTTGGTAAAATGAATATTAGTATTCCGGCATCAAGTGCACCCATGAGGGTAAAGGGCGTTCAGTTTATGTTGAAATACTATTTAGAAAAAAAGAACCTTACTTTCAGGTTACAGCTTAGATTCTTTAGTTGTAGTTAAAAGTGCTGGTGACTATGTTTTCAAGTGAGGTCACGCTGATTGTGTCATCATTTCTTTTTTTCTGTCAGTCCGTATCGTTACGATGACCATGTTGCAGTAGTTGAATACAATTTCAGTTATCAACTATCTGTTTGCAGTATGTAAACTACTATTATTTTGTACGTTCATCCTGACTTCAGTTTCTGTTGATGTTTATATTTTTCCAGAAATCGCATATGGTAATATAATATTTGCCGCTACTGATATAGTAATATGGATCATGAAGCAATTTTTGAAAACAGGATTATTTTTGGACTCGGATATTGAAATATGCGATTGCAACAGGATCAGGATTGGATCAGGATTATTATATCATGAAACAGGATTGGATCAGGATCCTAAAAAACCATGATCCGTACATCTTTACTGTGGATCGAAGGCTTACTCCCCGATGTTTGTATACCAACACATTGCATGCAATGTCATGCAGCCCCCTCTATTTACGCGATAAATCGCGACGTGTGTGGATGGCACATTGGTCGTTGGGTCATGAGTGAATATCCGGATCCGGTTACATATTCTTCCTCAAGGTTT
Source organism: Botryllus schlosseri (assembly GCF_051294905.1). Lineage (NCBI taxonomy): Eukaryota > Metazoa > Chordata > Ascidiacea > Stolidobranchia > Styelidae > Botryllus > Botryllus schlosseri. Next base: position 14,453,495 of record NC_137245.1, on the reverse strand, counting down.
CCGATTTCAAACTGAATGTAGCGACATACATTGACCTATAAAGACACAATATAGTAAACATGCGGAAGAAAACTCAACCCGGACTCGTTAGCGCGATGGGGAACATAAATTCAACCGTTTTCCGAACACCGTTATCCACGTACCAACCAGGTGCCAAAGTCGAGGGCGGTGTTTAATTCAGACATTTTGACTCTGGACAATCCAAAGCACGAACCCGGACATCACAGACCTATCGAAACCTATTGTCCAATTTCCAAAACATGCATTTCGATTTACAAGAGCATATTGTTATTTCATGTGGCTAACCGATGTTATTGATGTGATACGACTGATGCGGGTGTGCTCTGAAACCGCTAGTTTGTGTATATTTCCGTCACTGTTCGTTGTAATCAATTTCAAACTATCTTCAATACAACAAACACCAAATTGTCAGGTGTGTTTGTCAGATTTCCAAATAAAAATGGTTTTGTTACTCTAGGAAAAGCTAGATGGCCAAGTGAAATATCAAAATATCAAATCAAAAATAAGAAGTATCAGTCTGGTGTAAATGACCATTGTAGTCGACAAAAATCATGATTACCACAGAGGGTTGAGTGCATCGTAAATGCCGATAATGCAAGTCTTCTCGCTTCGACGAACTTACGCGTATGCTCCACTCTCGCAACGATGCGCACACACGTATATAATAACAAAAAGTCACTTAAATTTGACGTAGCGTCCAAGTAGTGGGGAATCTCGGCAGACTGGGGCCGTGGGCCACATTATCATGTAAGACGGTTAACTGTCCGCGGGCCGGAAAAAAACCCTTCGCGGGCCGTATGTTGCTCGCCCCTGGTCTACATGATACCCTGAATTCCAAAGTGATATTTTCAATTCGCTGTCACAGATTATGACAATAAAGTACTGCACCGGTGGGTAATCAAGAAACGAAATTATTGTCTCTTCTTTAGTCTTGGTTACCGAAAACAATAACATTTGTAAAATATTTTCTGATATCCGCGATACGCAGAGTGATTTGTACCAACGCGGAATAATTTTCCAATCAAGAACATTTCAGATACGCTAATCTAGTTTTACAACTCAATATGTTAATAACCATGGAAGTGAAAAGTTTGTTGCTGTCATAATAACCTTTACCATAACACCGGGTCTAATTAACGTGAATAATTAAATAATCAAGTCATGATCGACCATTACAAAATCTCATATGTCAATTAAATGTGTCAATCCTTATGTTTACATCATGGTAACTTTCAATATAACGCCTGCGTTCAATTGTAGGAAATGAATTCTCAACTACATTGGACAGACATTCAAATCTCGTATACTCAAACACATTATGTTAATCTCAAATCGTGTGGACCGAGTGATAATTACTATATGTTACAGAACATAACGAGTATAAGTAATTACTTTATCTTGCAGAATAGCAACGGCTTTTACAGTTGAATAAAAAAGACGGGACGTCGGGATATGAATACAACTGAACTTGATATGTTTGTGGGTTTTAGTGATTACTCGCGTAGTCTTGTTCAGATGCGTACTCTTTGATTTGGTTGGGTGAGTTGCAAACGGATTTACTTGATAATGTTTTCGTGCTTAACTCTTTTGAGTATAGCATGATGTTAAAATGTCGAGATGCACTAGCGACTACATTTCCAGAAACTCGGTTACAACAAAAATAATTATAGATAACTGATACAGTTGTAAGATAAAGGTTTGTTTAAATCAATGTGTTAATAATCCGACAAACACGAGGTCAAAATTCTCAACATTATTGATATAAGTCGTTACCATGTTTACAGACTTTGAATAATATTATCCTGATGTCAAGATGACAAATTACAATATTCTGATCAGACATGGTGTAATCGCGATCAGTAATCGTAATCGATTACGACGATTACAGCATTTTCAAGTAATCGTAAGCGCAATCGATTACATTCGAAAAATATCCAAAGTAATCGTAATCGTAATCGACTACTTCACATATCTAATCGATTTCTTTATGAATGAACGATTACTTTTTATTTGTGCAATGAATATGACATAACCGAACATTCGTGAACAAGGAAGAGATGTTATACCATGTTATTGCTAGCGCAAACGGTTGATTTTCAAACGCCACTGCTCATTATTACGTCAGAAGTATTAGCTTTGCTCGTCCTTGAGTAAGAAGTATCCACACGTACCAAATATATATTCGATGTACATTGCTGTGTGATTGTTAGAACCGCGTAAGCCATGTTGTATATCAGGTTATCAATACACTCCAGACGCCACTACCTCGCAGCAAGATAATAATCACCAGTCCGCCTAGTTTCAAATAGTAACTTATTTATTGATGTTTGGTTTTGCTTAGTTAAACGCAGTATGACCGTTGCTGCTTGGCGAGCAGTAAGCCTATGTATGTACTCTATGTAGTATACGTATGTATTTGTACGTACACCGGACAAATTTTGTGCTCGTCAAATAAAACATTACGATGGTTTAAATCAACAGCTGCTGTTATAAAGTCTATCATAACCGAGCCGTTCTTTGCCGTTTCTCGTAACGGCAGCTTGCAGTATCTGTATTAGTTGGAAGGTAGAATTTTTTAAATTCACTTTATCTTATTCTCATATGACTCTACTTGAAACGGGCACCAACCGTTATTTCACAATTCTTCACTCGACATTCATACATGTCGCCATATAGCCATAGCCATCCGCTTATACACCATGTTCGCGCGGGCTGTAGGTACAATCAGGACCAAAACAGTAATTCGTCCTCCACTCCAAACGTTGGTATTGGTAGGGTTGTAACCAAATCACGATGTTCCAAGCCACAAGTAAATCCCACTTTGATAGTTTTGACTCGAGTCAAGTCAAGTCATTTTCAACTCACCCCCGTGTCACGTCCGAGTCCAAGTCAGTTAGTATAGGGTCTAGTCCAGGGGTGGGCAAACTTTTGAGCTCGCGGGCCGCATTCAACATCTGAATCCATTCGCGGGCCGCACTATATAAAATTGGGATTATAAACCAAAACGCAATGTTGATATTTGATTATATAGCGAGGACGTGGAGATAATATATGTGCTTATTTAAAACAAGCCAAACATTGCTTTGATGATATCGTACACGCGTCAGAAACATATAGTGGCGAGATTTCATGAGCTGGTGGACCTCAATAACCATTTTGTCAAAACTATGGAGATGAAAGTCGGTTGGCCCGATTCGTAGAACAGGATTGAAATTTAAATCTGTGAGCAGCGATCTGTTCATAGATTTACTAATTCCACTCTTGGTTCAGTTCCAGGACACACAATGCTGACAGCATCATAACCATGTTAGCTTCAAACACTCTTCTACTATGTGTAGATAAAATACAAATATCCCAATTCTACGCATACAGACAACGAATCTATACCTAAGACACGCCCGAATCGTTTTTTATAAGCACATCACTGAAATAATCAAAAATGGAGTGGCCAATCCGAAATCCATTGCACTCGTGATCCAAATTATGTCAATATCGTTGCTGCTATCCCACTGTGATATCAAGTATTTACCTTATATCAGTGGTTTTAAACCTTTTAAGATACGCCCCCCCCCCCTTATGATGGTGAAATATTCCGTGTCCCCCTTCTCGTCATATCACAAAACGAAACCAGGATGCTAGCAAACCAAACGGGTAGTTTGATGGCACGGAAGGTTACGACTGTGGATGAGAGATTTTTCCATATGTATTTCGGACTAAATACAGAGCAATAAACATGAACTGGAAGAAAATGGCGCGGAGCTCGAAATTTTTTTCAGTTGAGCTCAGCTTTCCGCCCCTACCCCCTTCAGATGCTTTCACGCCCCCAAGGGGGGCGCGCCCGCCGGTTTGGGAGCCACTGTCTTAGAATTATCATGGTGAAATATACTAAGAAAAAGGTAATCAAGTCCCTGCGGCCTGCATAATTCGATTTTTAGTACGCATTAAATCAATATTTTTAAAAAGTTTCTTTAGACTCTCGCGGGCCGCACAGAACGGTGTTGCGGGCCGCATGCGGCCCGCGGGCCGTAGTTTGCCCACCCCTGGTCTAGTCTGATTCATAGTGTTTGACTCGAGTACGAGTCCAAGTCGTTACGTTCACAGATCAGTTTTCAGATCAATCCGGTTCAACCCACTTTTTTCATCTCTGCTCGAGTGATATATAATGGCTCGTATTCATAATATAGTAATTGTCATCATTGTTCACAGTTTACGTCCCTATTTCCAAGTATCAGGACTGATAGACGAAATACAAATAATGTGGTAACTTTACTATTCTTCGAAGTTACATGGAATGTCTGTCATGACCATTCTAATCTCGAGTCATGTGACTTGGTTCGAGTCATGTCAAATGACTCGAGTACAAGTCGAGTCAATACAAAAATTGACTCGAGGGGAGTCAATTTACGCATTTGAAAAATGACTCGAGTCAAGTCTAGTCACCAGAAATCACGACTCGAGTCATTACAACCCTGGGTAATGCGGCTCCATTGGATGGTCAGTTTTCATGTTGATGACTGAATTTCGTCAATAATATTGGTAATTGAATTATATTGCTATTCATTCAGATTTACCGGTAGAGCAGGGGGCACGTAATTCATAAGTATAGCACCTGGTATGTTGTTATAATTACTTTATTGTATGTTGGTAATTCGTGACCTTCCGTCTTTTATCAAAAGATACTGTAGTCGCCTAAACGTAGCAGACTAAAAGAACAACTTTCATGAGACGCACACACAAATTGTCATGCCTTCATTCCTCTGTGAGTGCCCCGGTTGGCACTTGCATTAATGGGGCTCAGATTGGAAGGACCGGAGTATTCGTCACACCCACAGAGCACGGCCACTGACAATGGACACATTCAATGGACAATGGGATAGGGGGTCAAAAGGGTACCATCACCACCACGGGTTTTCGCAGCCGCGTGCGAGCGGGCCCATAAGCCACAATGGCCGCTCACGACTGATCATAATAGCTACTTGCGTGTACTTTTAGGTTGACAACTCTAGTGAGTTTAATACGTGTGTGTACTTGAATACATCGATCGTAATTGTGTTAGATTCACGAATCGAGATGATGATAATGCTGTTTCTAAAATGTTTGCTTTACAACTCTTTCGTAAGTTCGCTACAACTCATTCCTAATGAATTTCTGAATACAAATCTTAAAAACACAAGTTGAAGACGAATGATTTGTTTTTTATTGAACTAAAATAGTATTGTTGTTTTGGTATTGGACTTGCGTTCTTATATTGATAGAATTGTTGAGTAATATGCAGAGCAGTGTTGGGATGACTCGACTCATGACTTGACTCGAGTCAGACTCGAGTCAACTTTTTCCTGTGACTTGACTTGATTCGAGTCACTTTGCAAAAATGACTTGACTTGACCTGACTCGGCGCTTCAGAAATGCGGATTGACTCGTGACTCGGAGCAAAATTTACGAGTCAATTTCAAGTCAGCAATAAGTAAACGGTGTAGACTAAATTACTGTATCATGTGTGGGAACTAGTGCAGTATATGCCCGCTTTACTCGTGTATCTACTTGACGTCCTTCATCATGATTCCCCATGATCCTTTTAATTCAACTGCCTTCTACTATTACTTAAACCTTTTTTCTTTTTATTCTCTCGTTTTTCCACACGAGCTGAAAAAAATGCTGACTCAGCATTTTCTCCAATTACGAGGTTTCAGTTTTTTTTTTTTTCGTTGGCCTTCATTATAGTGTTTTTGTCCATTTACCCTTCTACACAACTCTCACTCTGCCAATACCTATTTACATGTTTTGTATGATTGTTGGTGGTATAGGACCTTCACACAATACCACGTCTTGTACGTTTGATTGCAGCAATTCGAGTCCCTCATTCCTTAGATTTGCTGCTTTCATGCAAATTACCACATTCCGCCTTTTGCCTTTCTTTGTTAGCGTTTTGCTCAAATGAATGAATCTCCTGTTCATCCGTTCAATGCCCGTGGACATTATCTGTCTCGCATTGTTTTCGGTCGTCATGTGGTACAGTACCTCGTTACCTTCATATTTACAATATTGAGGAGGCGTCCCTTGTGTGTGCCCATGAGCAGCCGCCAGTCCCTTTTCTGAGACAATTGCTCTGTCGCACTTCTTCATGACGTCTTTTAATTCTTCAATTTCCATTTGTTCCCCAGTTTTCTTCTGGAAGACGCCACAAATATCATCCCAGGGATGGTACCCGTTCACCGAGTTGTCGCAAAGTTCATGTCGACAGTGATACATCATCATCTGCTGTATTTTTTCCGGTCGGGGTCTTTTCTGTCGGTTCGAAACGCCCTTTTTCTTGGGAATCGTCGCCCAAACATGTGGATCATCTTCTCCCGCAGCCATCTCCATCCAATAAGAACGAGACAATCCATCTGACGTAAATACCTGCATCGTACTTAGATGAATTACCTCTTTTATTTGGAATCCTGCTAGATGATTGAGCCACCTCTGAATTAGGGGTTTTGGGCTTGGATTTTTCGCTTTGTCCGTCATTCTTTTGAGGAGCCCAAAAACCCCAGTATTATCAGTAATTATTGTAAAGGGTAAGGCTCTCAACATTGATTGCCATTTTTCAACCGAATCCTTTAAGGCTTTCAATTCCTTTGTACAGGGATCATAAGCCTTTGCCGTTGGAGTCGCCCACTTTTGACTGTAGTAAGCAATTGGGTAAACCTTTTCGAAAGGCGGATTACAACCCTTTTCCGTCTGAAAAATAATTGATCCAAACCCAATATCTGAAGCATCTGTTTCCACAAAAATGGGAAGATTTGGATCAAGATGGTACAGCACCTTAGCATCATCGAGGGCTGCTTGTGCCGTTTTGAAATCCTGCAGTAATTCGTTGGTCCATAGCACAGGCGTCACCCGTCCTTGTGTCGCAGGGACCTTGCCTGTCAGCGCATCGAATTTGGCCAGCTTCAAACTTAACTCAGGTATATGCTCCGAGATATAGCGAAGTGCGCCAATCCACCCCCTTAACTCGTATACATTGTGGGGTGGTGAAAGTTCGCGTAAAGCCCTTATTCTTTCGGGCTGAACCTCAATTTCTTTCCCCGTTAAGGTTGCCCCCAAAAGGTTCACCTTTCGTTTTCCAATGAAACATTTATTGATGCTAACCGTTAGTTTCATCTTAGCAAGTTGTTCAAATACCATGCGTAGCAGTAGCAAATGGTCCTCCACAGTTTTTGTGCTGAGAAAAATGTCGTCTATGTAGGCCTCCATAGGCGTCGCATTCTCCTCATCTGTCCTGCCAACTTGTTTCATGTGTTGTTGGTATTTTTCCGTGATAGGTTTCACCACACATTCTTGCATATTCGCCGACCAAAGAGCCACCGCAGTCTTCAGCCCCATCGGCATCTTACGCCATCTTACGTGCATTCCTTTGATGGCTATGCCCACATATTGTTTAGACCTTTCCGTTACGTCCATGTGGAAATAGGCCTTCTTCAAATCAAGAAGAGAAAGCACTTCTCTGCCTTGGGCAAGCTGCTTTACGTCCGGTACAAGAGGTGGAGGTACTTCTATTGATTTTATGGCCGCATTAAGGGGTTGGAGATTCTGTACTACTCTCCAGGCCTGCTTCCATCCATCCTCCTGTTTCTGTCTCTCATTCATTTTCTGAGGGACCACAAATATAGCCAACTTCCATTCGGCAAAGCCTCGTTCAATGACGCCCAAATCCAGGAAATTGTCTACCGCTTCTTTTAATGCTTTCGCCTGGCCCTCCCCTTTCAGATTATAAGGACCAGACACAAACGGTTTCGTCGAGGGGTCTTTAAGCTCGATGTCGCATTTGTATTTCATGGTTTGCGGGCCGCCAAGATGGCCTCGCAGGTCCTCGAGTTCAGACGCGAACGGTGTGTAGACGGCTTTCCAAATATCATCAGCAATAATGGTGTTTTCTGGAGTCGTCAGATCAGGAGGTTTGTATGGGAGTTTGGCCAGCGCCACGGATTTTGCGCAGAGATCCTCAAGTTCCGTCTTGACTCGCGGGTGAGTGTCTTTCTGCAAAACATATGTGGTTACTGGCCCAGCCATAGGCAGATTTGAGATTCGTGATGACCGAGTGGTTGGTGTTGGTGGAGAGAGGGCGAGGTCCTTCGATGTAGGCCTCTGATCTCGGCGCGTGCCCGCACCTACCGTCACGCCGACGGACTCCTTTTCCGCCGGGGACCCTTTTTCTGGGGAGACGTGCATCTTAAAATCCCCAGACTCCTTGTCGGATATGTCCGGACGAATATCCGGCTGACCGGCAATTGCTGCTTCGTTTAAACCTTTTGGGAAAGTATTCGTTACTGTGGCTGTCGTCATGCATCTATGGGCCGATTCATCAAGGTTATTCGGACAAGTGCATCCACGAAGGCACTTAGGGCCAGTTTTCTCGTGCAGGTCCCTCTCTACGCCAGCGGGGATTCCACACTCGACGTATTCATTAATGGTGTCAGCAGGCATTCCTGTTTCAACACCAATAGTTTCCCATGGTTTAGGTAGGACGTTAGTTGCTATTTTCAACTCGTCGCTCGCACCAGTGGTTAATCCCATCTCGGTACTCGCGCCAGCGGCCATTTTCCGCTCCACGCTAAATTGGTTTGCAGCATCCATCAACCCATCGTCGGTTACAGTGTAGCTAATACTGCTTCCAACTTTGGTTCCGTTACCTTGATCACAATGATTCTCTTCAAGAAATGATGCTAATGACAACTCCTCATTTGCATTAGACGGGGTTTTGAATTCCGTAGTTATGCCTGCTAATTGTTGTACTTCCTCAATCCATTTCAGCCCTACGATATTAAGTGGGACTCCTGATCCGGTCACAAATGGAACGGATAGACCACCAATATCAAGCACTACAAAGGAGTCCACTTGGGACGAGCCACCTATTCCAGTCAATTCCATGTCTATTGGTTGACGGTTTTCCCAGCTTCGTGGGTATTTAGAAATAACGACCTTTTTCATTATCAAATTGGGGATGCTCCCCGTGTCAGCTAGGAATTTTGTACCAGTTGCTGTATCAATTAAATACAACAACTGGCCTCCAAACAATTCCGTAAAGTCGGGCTGTAGAGGTTCATCCGGCATATCAAGAAATGTAAATAAGGGTAATGATGAGTTATGTACAGTTTTTGTATGTTGAATTATTAAATTGTCTGGGAGCTGATTCACCGGATCAATCAGCACCCCAAGGCGTTTTTTGAAAGTCGTATACCTTGATTCAGTTCCTCGTCCGTCCAATATGAAGCTTCATATTGACGCGGCCGATCATGATATTGGGGTTTCGTCCAGGCCACTTGGGTATTTCCCCCAGATGGACGTGCAGGTGGTCCATGAGGACCCCATTGATCCCTATCATGCCAGTGGGTTCTATCTCGGTTTTTTGGCCTGGTATCGTAATAGGCTTCGCACAGAGCGGTTCTCTGTGTAAACGAGGGTGAACCTTGAGCAGCCAGATATCGATCAAGTCCTTCAATTGTTAGTATGTTATTTCTCGCAAGGAACGGTTTCCAGTTTCGTTCTGCAGATTCTTTAACATGAGGGGGTACAGGTCGTGCTCGCCCACGAATTACCCATCCTAATTCCTCATCCCTAGCAAGAACCTTATCGTTTAGCCACAGTATGAATTTAGCCACGCAATTTCGGGATTGATGTCCCGGTGCCTTACAATAGTAACAGACGGACAGGGATTGTCCCTGAGTGGGATTTAGATACAATCCTAGAGGAGCGAAAATATTCGGGTTTCCAAGAAAATTGTATCTCTCACCTTGACTATCCGCAATGTTGCGGGCTTCCTGGCTGCTGGACGGCGTAATTTGTGAGTTGTCTGCACCCATCCCAGAATCCTGCGTATTCGCCACTCGCGGACTTCGGTTTGAGGTTTCCGGTCCTGGACTAGCACGTGAAGATCTTGTTGTTCTCGTTGGCTGTCCGTTAGGTCTCGATGATGCGTTACGCCCATCCTGTTGATGTACTGGCCTGGCCCTAGGGCCTTGTCCACGCCTACCAAATCCATTACCATTCATGATGCGGGTGGGGAATCGATTGTTGCGTGCTTTACGTTGAGGATTCCGACGCCGCAACGGTACCCGGTCTGCATTGGCAAGCTGACGCGGTGAGATTCCCCTAGGTGATCCAGGAGGTGTTGCCCCCCCAAAGTTATTCAGCGGTTGTAGAGGCGAGGGTGATTGTACCACCGGCGGTGGGGTGTCACCAGGTGGAGGAGGAGTGTTGAGCTGACTGTTCTCTCTTCCATGAGTGGGATAACTGTGCACTATTTGTCCTGCAGGTTGCACATTATAAATGTGGACTGGCGGCAAGGACGGTTTTGTATCACGTACTTCCTTTATTTCCTGATACCTGGGGCGTGTCTCTTGCTCGTCCAGAAACTCGGAGTTCCAAACAAGTTGTAGTTCCTCCGCAACCTCCCGCCATCTTTTCTCTTCTTCCCAGCCTCGTAACATCAATCTGAGCGCTTCGGGAAGTCGTTGTCTTAGATTTCGGAAAAGACGCAATCCATCCGGATTATCCTCAATAAAACTATCCATGTCTATTTCTAGTTGTTTCAAAGCGCTATTTAGCAGAGGTAGCGGTTCATCCTCCCAGCGATAATTCCTGCGGAAATCCCCAATGATTTTTTCATCATTTACCAATCCCTGGGGATTGGATAAGGAAAGGGATCGCATCACCGATTCCCAATCTGCTTCCCCCGAATTGGTGTTAAAAAAATTTCCCAGTTGGGTAGCCTGCTTGTGTCGGCCAGCAGCCCTCAATTTCTTCTGTAGCGCATTGGCCAAAATAACATCCACATCCGTATTTCCAGTACCATGGCGTATTCGTCGCATTGAATTCTCCATCCATTTTAGCAATGGCATGTCTCCAGGATCCATCATAAGCTGAAGCATTTCTTTTTCTGATTGGTTTTTAGCAGATACATTAAGTACTGGGGCAAAAACACCAGAATTCTGATGTAGCTGTTGCTGCCGTTGTCGCCTAGTCCCTCCCCCATACTCTTTTGGAGTGGAGGTAGCGCGAGGTGTATCAGGAGGACGAGAGATATCGGCAGGTTCCTCATCGCTAGATTCACCCGCAGAATCCTGAGAGTTGGCACCGCCCCGTAGAGACCTTATATTATCTCTTAATTCCTTGGAAAGATGCTTTAATCGAGTCTGAAAGTCGACCTCACTGTCTTCTGCGGCAGATTGTTCCTCTCCTGGACTACGAAAGGTTACACGTTGTGAAGCGCCATCCGCTTTTATACGAGATTCTGTCTGCGAATTGCGGCGTTCTGGCCCACCTTGATATCCCCTATAGTTACTCAAGGAACTTTTTGCAGGTTTCGCCCTTGTTCCCATCGTAGTTGGGTTACCATCTTTTTGTTTGGAGCGCGCACCACTGCCAATATGGAAGCATGGTGTCGTCCCTATTTGAGAGTCTGACAACGAGGACGAATCAGAACGTGGTAGCTTAGGATAGACGGCCGTCACAGTATGACAATCCAGACCCTTACGGACCGTCATTGTTGGTCCTGGTTGTACGTTATCCGACGGCTGCTCAGCGAGCGGGACGTAAGCCGGAGGATCATGTTCTGGTGCATTTGGAGTTACTGTCAAAACGGGAGATTGGACGCTATCTCGCGTAGCCTGAGCATGCGACCTTCCGAGCTCGAACTCTGACGTAAGGATGTCATTCAGCACGTCGGTGGAGACCTTCCCGCTAACTTTTGTTGTGGCATCACAAACAGCTTTGAGGTCTGCTTGAGCTTTTCGAACCTCTTTCTTTGCCTTTTCTAACCCTTTCACGGTTTCCGGCAGAGTTGTCTTTACCTCTTTCAATAGCTCTGTTTGTTCAGCCACGTCCTTAGCCAGTTGTCTTTCTTGTCGCCGGACATCTTCATGGCGTTTTTGTGTGGCTTTAAGCAAGGTAATCCCTTGTTTGAGTTCGTCTGTTGCTTCTGACGGCTTTTTCCTTTTGAATGCTTTCAACATCCTTCGCATAGTCCTTCCTATTGACTGGAGAAGGTACTGTTGACAGAAGTAATTAGTTCAGGTGAAGATATGTTAAAATAGATTGTAGATCCTTGCGGCGTATTCGTGGGTGGAACGTAAGCAGTAGAAGCGCTGCTGTTGGATCCCAAAAATACGTTCAACAGATTAGAAAGCGCTCCAGGCGATACGTGCAGATAGATTGCTGCCAATATAATCAGGAGAGATATAGACGAGCAAAGCAAGGATACAACAAGTGCAAGTTTTACGATGGTCGTCTTAGAAAGCATCGATTGGTCAACGTCTGAGCACCGGAAGTATCCCCGTACTGGCCACCAATTTTGTTTTTAGAGTGCAGCTCCACAACGATTGTTATGCGAGTAGTCCACACTTGTTCGGGTTACTTCCTAGTAAAGCGTTGCCTTTCGTTTGCTTTAGTATCCTGACGACGTCTGTAAATGGTGATTGGAGCAACAACAGTTGTAGGATTGTTTCTTCTCAAGTTAACAATGACCCTGGGGTCCAGAATTTTAATCTACCTTTATCTACTGATAATCTAGAAGCTTAATACAACCAAATACTCCAATCATTAATCATGCAGACGGAAATGAGGTAACTCTATGCAAAGCTTGGTTAAATTGGCATTCACATCATTCATCAATTATAACACAAGGCATGGTTTAACCTATACGTCATCATACACAATTAATAAAATTTTCAATACTCCAAGGTTTGTTTACGCATATAATTTATGCGACGGCCTGTCCTGCCGTAAATATCTATCAATAATTTCAATTCATTATTACATGAAACAAACAACATTAAGGACGTCATGTCTTCAGTGCAATTAAAATCACTTATGATCCTACTAATCAGACCGCATGATACTACCCTTAACTAAGATGCCACTTAATACAGGCATTGCAGATTGTTCAAACAGTTTTTAGTGTTCATTATTTAGTTAATTTAATGGTATTGTTGTACAAGATTTTATAAGATTTTATATTGTTTTTCATTAATTATTTATTTAGCCTATAATAAGGGTTCGCACCGTAAAATTCTGGATTTTGTTTCCCTGAAACTAGGGAATTTACATCATAAATATAAATCCCTAGGGTCCCGCTTAAGGATTACAGGCGTAGCGGTGTATAACGCCTTATATACATACTGTAAGGATGACGAGGCCCCACAGTATTAAATATCATTTGCAGTCAACAAATTAGCAATAATCAGTACAGACTGTGAAACATTTCTGAATGTAGGTTGGCCAAAACCTTTTCATAAAATGTGATCGTTACGAAATCAATTCACCGTGCGACAAAATACAATAAAATTACTCTACGCAAGACGCAATAGAGATTCTTGACCATTCTATATTCCATAGGCCAGTTATAACACTCTATATACATACATGAAAACAATAGCATTCATGGGCTTAATATTTCTCATTGAACTAGGACATCTATAGTATCCTCAGGGTAAAAGGGTTCCGTAGATTCGGCTTGTTCCTTCACCCATTCATCCGTGATCAAATTTTCCATAGGATGCATTCGAGCCATATAGTTGAACCACAAGAATTTAGCCCTTTCATAATTTCCATAGGCCATGTCTTTTATCATTTTGTGGTTTTCTAATATTCCTGGATAGTCAATAACGAAGGGTTCTTTATCGGAAAGGGTTTCGTTAACCCGTTTGCAAAAACATTTCAATCCAAGTTTGATATATTTGGGTGGAGTCTTTGACCACTTGTACCATCTATGAGAGGGGAGTATTCTAGTTTCATATCGTTCTTTGAATAGCCAAAAATAAAATATCAAATCTTGTTCCGCCACATTGGAGCCCACCATTCTGGTGACATCAACATCACCATTATCATTTATTATCACGTTACTCATACTTAATTTTCTGAAAAAATTAATAATCCTAATAAGGGTCCATTGGGTTATGCAGACGGAAATGAATTAACTCAATGTAACACTCAATAAATTGGCATACATGTCATACATAATTTTAATAGACATTTTAGTTTAGCAGAAAATACAATATACAATCCATGAATTCATTGTCCATTATTATTACAGCCATAACATTTCATTTTATGTATAAGTATAGCAGCTCTCACATCAGAGGGAAAAGTATCATAAAAGAGTTTATCCGTGGTATAGATACAAAATCCATTTTTATCAGAATCAGGCATTCTTTCCAACACCCATCCTTCAGGTATTATATCTGAGGCAGGATGTAATCCAACACAGAATACGAACCAACAATATTTAGCATGTTCATAATTTTCAAACAATATCATGCGAGCGATGGCTAAATGCTTTTTGTATAGCGCATCAAACAGTCTGTCGGATACTCTCAGGTTGCAAATCCTCAAGTAAGGTGTCATAAATATCTCCAATTCATCCCGTGTTGTTGCAGCCCACTTGCCGAAATCTTTATGTTCATATTTCTTTTCAAATGAATCGAAGAACACGTCAAGTTCATGCTTTACTCTAGCAATTTTTTCACCCATATTTTCTTAATATAGAAAATTTTACGTTGATTATCGGACCGGAAACTTTCCTTGCTAACATTTTTAACACATATAAGTATAACAGCATTTCCAAAATATTCAATAATTGTGATAAGCATACTAGATACATAGTAATTTACTTAGCATACATATCAGTCCAGTTTCTTGCCATCTTCTGATAACTTTCATAGTCATCCCGATACAGTCTGGCGCTCTCAACATCCATTGGATCTTCTGGGTTAGGGGAAGCCAATAATGATGAAATCGAGACCAATACTTTTCCCAACGTTAAAGCAGGTGACCATTCATTTGCAAGAATGTCAATACATATGGTACCTCTACGGCTTATATTCGGATGGAAAATTCTGGTTTCAAATTTGATCTTCGGAGGCTTGAATGGATATTCCGTTGGAAATTCAATTCTAAGGAGAAATGTCCCTTTTTCATATGGTGTTTTTGAGGGTCCGCGCAAAAGTGCTTGCCAAACATAGATATCTGACTCGTCCAATGGCCCTGCTTGCAAAATTACAGGATTTGTTTGAATTTCTTGGTCGATCTTTCGCCGTTCAACATGTAATCTATGTTTTGCCATTCGGTGTAGATTAATATTATCCAACAAGACTTGATACACATAAAAAGAAAAGAAAATATCACTAATTCAGTCGTTTATCCATAGTATACATAGCCCGTGAAAAACCGGCAATAGTTTTGCTAGTGATGTTCCAATCTTCGTCAACATTAGCTATAGCCAACACATATCGTAAAAATACATACAAGTAGTATGCAGGGCTCTCTCCAAAGTTCTCTTCCACAATTTGCTCCAGTACTCTTTTGGCGCATTTCAATTGTTCCGCCACCTCATGGTCCCGGTATAGCCAAACAAGAAAATCCTTCAATACGTATTCCATGTCATTGGCTGTCAAAGTCGGAAAGTTTTCTATTCTTTCTTTTATTCGTTCATGTACAACTCCCATCCTTAGCCAAGCAACTCTGCTGTCAGGTATCGTATGGTATGGACACGGTCTAAACTTTTTCCGATTCAATTCCCTCTTCTGTGGGTCTTTTGGCACATACTCATATTTTTCATGATTGACTTCCAACATGTCACAATCAAAGATCAAACAAATTATTAATGTCTTAAAAATTCCTTACACAAAAAAAAACCCAAACATCGTTAAAAATCCAAATAGTCTTAATCAGTCAACCAACATGATTACACAAACAAAAGTTTTTAATTCTAGTTTTTATATTGGATATAGTACATGGTTTTTAAAATCACACCATATCCAACTGATATAGTGGAAAATCTGATGCAGCATATGTATCATTTCAGTTAATCATCTTTCAAACATCCTTTTATCCATTGTTCTGAAAAGTTTTCCTTCAAGGGATGCATACGAACAATATGTTGGTACCAAAGAAATTTGGCTTCCTTATAGTTTCCCAGTGTAATAATTGCAATCCTATTATGTTCTTTGATAGCAGCATGATACCCCCGAGCTTTTCCCTGCGGAGATAATGCATTCCCGTAAACTTTGTCAACATACAACGTTAGCATTCCAACAATGTCATTGGGTCTTGTCATAGCCCATCTTTGCCATCTGTCGGAAATTTCCACATCTTCTTCATAGTATTTACAGAATATGTCAAAATAATATTTTAAGTCGCACTCTGCTGATTCATATCCCGTCTGTAATAATTCCTGGTTACTTCTGTTTCTTTGAGACATTCTTCTTAATCGTGTAATATAACAATTTTCGAACAGGCGTCTTCTAAAATCGGAATAGCAACAGTTTCAAATTCTCGAGCATTCAGAAGTAATGTTGCAGAATCTTTTAATTCCATTTGTGGTAATCTTTCATCCAGAAATTCTTCTGGTAGATATTTATGAGCCGGATGTAATTTTAGAACAAGTCCAAACCATGTATATTGGGCCAGATCAAAATCTTTTGTAACAAAAACGCGAGCAATATCACTATGTGCGTCATAAAGCTTATCAAAAAGCTTTTCTGTCACATTCGCAAAACAATGATGGAGGTATTTCTTTATTAATTGTTTGAATTTTTCCTTTGGGGTATTTTTCCATATCTCAAAATTTTGATGATGGTATTCCTGTTCAAATTCATCATAGTATTCATTAATTTGTTTCTTGGCTAGCGTAATTTCCCAATTCTCTAATACTTTAGTCATCTTAATATAGAATAAAATACTTTAAAATCGTATGTTCAATTTTACGAATAATTGATTCATACACACAAAAGTAACTAGTAACATCATGCATTATACATATGCATAAAGAGCACTCATGCCACAAAATGATAGTCCTGCCTGCTCCATCAAGCTCTATACACCTTTATCTTTTCAAGTATTTTTTCTCCACAAATATTGCACCTTTCGGAGTTCGTTGCACATTTTTCACAACTACATAAATGTCCACAAGGTACGAAAGTGACTTCACTTTTGTTCCTCTTGCAATTTTTGCAAAGCACTACCTCTTGTATTTCTTTCAAACTTTGCGCAATCTCATCCACCGACATTGTTTCTGCAACGGCTGCTTCTTTCGTTTCTTTGTCGTTGTTCACTTCGTGATTATTTTCAGATATGCTATTGCCTTGTTGTTGTGTTGTTTTCGTTGGACTGGCTGTAATTGTATTTACTGTTTCCAGTAAGTCCTGAATTAAGTCATCAGTAGAGAAATGATCATTAGTCTGTCTATTTATAGTTCCTTCTATTTGATCTCTCGTGAATCCCATGTCTTCTAGTTGCATCCTGTTTATGTATTGTCCAGATAACCTTGATCGATTATGGTTCCTTCGTATCTCCTCTCGTGGTACATCAAGACATATTGCATTCCTTATCGATGGTCGATTGAGATTGGGATGTTCATCTCTTATTCGTAAAACGAAATCAATACCCTTCATTTGCAAAACATATTCACAACCAGGAAACCACTTTGCATGCTCTGTCCACGGCTCATCATTGTAGTTCCAGTTTTGTAATCCTCCATTGCAATAAAAGCATTTCACTCTGTCCGAATTCCCGAGATAATACATACCCGCTTTAGCCAATTGTTCCGCTGTTGCGAGGATCCTAGGCCATGTTTCATTAAACGAAGATATTCTTTGCTGTAATGATATCATATGCAAGTTCATCGGGTAAAGACAAGGGAATCTTTCCACCAACTGGAGTTGTTCTTCTGGGGATGGGTCCGGAGGTTCTCCCCTATTAGCAGTTAACTTTTCAATTTTTATTTTAAGTTCATTATCTGCCTGATTTCTCTCGAAGTTTGTCAAGGATATGTTTCCCGCATACTCGTTATTTGCCATTTTGCATTTTGTAAAATGTCTTTTATGTTGTTCAAGGACATTATCAGTGGGTGCCCAGTTTCTCAGTACTCCTGAGCATGAAAAACATTGCACTCTGTCAAGGTTTCCCAGGTAGAAAAATCCCTGTTTTGCCAACTCCCCTACCAAGTATGGAGTAGGATAGGAAGGCCATTTGTCAAAGGTTCTTCTCCTCTCGAGTTCTCTTCTCAAATTTGCTGATCGCAATGAAGTCTCATGTTCCCGGTCACAAATGTTCGCAAACACGATCTGCGGTAATGGACATTTTTCCTCTTTGATAGTTGGTCTTTGCACATTCCGATTAGTTTGTTGACTTCTTGTAGTAAGATTAAGGTGACACCTGATTTGTTCAAAAAGGAGCCCCCTTGAGCAATTTGAAATAGGCAAGTTATAACTATGTTGTCCGGTCACCATGTCACAAGTAGATTTATGCCACTTATCATCAAAAGCATCATCTCCAGTAACCCATTTTTCCACAGATACTCCACAGCAGTAACATCTTACTCTATCTTGAAATCCTGTCCAATAGAAACCAGCAGCGGCTAGATAACTCGGTATCACAGGAGTTTCTTTCGGAAAATGTTTGAACGTTGCAAGTCTGTAATGTTCAACCCGGTGATCTCCAGGTGGAATATAAATGCAATTATGTCCAGGAGGATCACAATCTCTTTTCATCAGAATGCCCATAGTTTCAATTCGGTCGTTTCTCGGTGTAATTGCTTTCGATGGAACAGGCGTTCAATAATACAGATCAAAATGTCTAAATATAACCATATCAATCCGACATTCTAGTAATAATACATAAACATTCTGTTAAAAAAAAAATATATCATTATATAAGATTTCTCGAGGTTCCAAATTAGCATTGTTTCGATAAATTCCATGGATTGGGTGTGAAGTCATTATTTAATTGTCAATATGTGACAACAGTTAATGGAGATGTATGTCCAAAATATAGGAATTTTCCAGATATTGATTCATTGACTGGGCTTTCTTATCTACTTTCTTCGAGTATATGTATATATATGTATCCATAACGGAGGTATCAGAACTCAACAACATATAACCTTTTACTCCTAGGTTGGTTTGGCTGTGCCAAGTCCATTTGCAATTCGCATCTGTAACATAAGCCAGACTATTTGCACATACCAACAATCTCGTATGGCCCATTACTACTCCTCGTATCACTTCATATATTACTCGTCGCATACATAGAGGAGGTATTCTTCGGACAACTCCCATCAAGGTTTCCGTAATTATAGTCCATGTATCGTCATCGGGTCGTATTGTCTGTTCACTCCATACTATGAGTCGTTGTCTTGAGGAATCTTTCACAATGGCAGAATCTTGGGAGTCGTCAGAGTCCGTATTACTAGAATTTTCGTCCTCCGACGTTTCTCCATGGGGTTTCCTGTCGCCACATGGAAGTTGTCTTTTGTACCAATTATGTTCTTGTTCAAAAAAATTTTTCAACATATCCATCAGCAGCTTTAGACACCCAGTATTTTTTCGCACGTCGATTTTATCTAGTTGATTTATAAATTTACAAAAAATAGCAGTGTTATGATCTTGTACCTCAGATAGATACATTTCATCCCTGCGAATATAACAATAATGTGCAATAACAATAAAAGATCCCATTTCAAGATTTCAATGCATCGAATCTCGCTATTAGATATCATATAACATGTAATACATTTACTCACTATGATACAACAGTAATATAATCAACTCATATATGTACTTAAATAGAAACATTTCATAGGTTTTCTAAACATGTAGATTATCATACATGCCTCCATTGTTTCTCTAAAGATTCAAATCACTCATATCTGATGATATTGCACATAGTGACCAACATTGTTTTCAATGTTCCAATGTCCTAAAGTTAGTATCAAGAGCAATTATCTCTAAAAATAGTTGAAACCTTTCCTCCAAGGTCACCCTTCTTTTCCAAAGCCACTCCTGTAAGTAATGAGGAATAAGTGATCTTGATACCCCATTCAGTCTTCTAATAGCAGCTTTAAAAAAATTCCAAGACACCTCGATTAATTGTGTATTTATGCCTTCTGTGGTGACAAATTCGCGATCATGATTTACTATTGAATGTTTATAATTCATTCCCAGGCTTTCCAACTTACGGTAACTGGCAAACGAATCAGTCCATATAGTAGATCCCTCTTTTACATGTTTCATAATTATTTTTGATAATATAGAGGTTTTTCTCCCTTCTTCAGGTACCAATTCTGCAAACATTTCTCGCGTTTTCATATCTATTCCAGCCAAAACCCAGCGTTGACGTATTATTCTTCCACGATTAAATTTTCTTTTGGCCACAAACGTCTCATCAATTTGAATTACATGTGATTTACCTTGTGATATTCCCCCTATTAGGGTACCTCTTCTGTCCATCTCCCCAGAGCATATCTTACGAAGTTTTTTGGTCCAATTTACCATTGTTCTCTTGCTGACGTGTGCTTCAAAAGCTATTTGTCGTTGAGATACGTCTATGGTCCAAAGATAAATCATCATTACAAGTTGGGTGAGTCTTATTTTACTTCCTTCAAATAGCGATCTTTTCCTTATGGACGTGGTAGTCCGGCACTTTGAAACCGGACACCTCCATCTATATCCATCCATAGTTCTTTCGCATTTTTCTTCATTCATCTGTTGTCCGCATTTAAAACATGTTGCCTTTTGAACAAGAAGTTGCCGTGATCGCAGAAACTTTATACATTTTCGTTCACTTGATATTATACCACGTCGAGCAAGATTGAATAGATTTCTTCTTTTTCTGGGTTCTTTAGTCTTCATATTTATTTAGAACTTTATTGTCTTTTCAAAAGTAGTTTCTGTATATACAAACATTGGAAAGTTAAATTTCATGCAGGTATTTTCAAAGCCATAAATTGACAATCGGCTTCTTTTATGGTTATTTCCTGCGTCTTCGCCCACGAGTAGATTTGAGCTTCCGGAAAGATTATCCACATTATGAGATCTCTTTCAGAGTCTCCTTTTTTTAGAAATTCCCGCATTTCAGGATTTACTCTTTTTAAAATTGTTACCCAGTTTATGCAGATTTCTGCAAAAGCCATTTGTATAGGTTTTTCAGGGTAAATGCTTCCTGTATAAATTTCTTCCCACTCATCTTCAACCAGATGTTTCCCAGGCCAATGATTATTACACGTAGTAAGACCATACTTTTGCTTCCAATATTGTAGCCGTGGATTTAATTCGTCGTACATTATGTCACATAAATGATCCGTTAATGTATATGTTGTTAACAGAAACTTCAGCGACTTTAATCCTTTGTCTATTAGTGTCTCTTTTTGGGGTGTCCATATCAAATGTTGTATTTCCGGATCATCACAACGCAATCCCAAACACATTTTGATACTTTATTATGTTATACTATACAAAATATATAAGATCAGTTACCTATTGCCATGTTACAATACTGCACCGAATTTCAATATTTATACTTAAGCATTTTACATTAGTCTAATAGTAACTAGCCAAACACTAGCGGCAAATGTACATTTTGAATGTATAGTCACGGGATTGGAAAAACTTTTCATTACATCATAATTTAATCTTGATTGTTTACGAACATAGGGTCTTTTGGTAGACGTTCCATTTAATTTTAAAACCTCCAAATATGGCAATTTTCTCCGTAGAGAATCACTCAGAAATTGAACATGATTATAACTAAGGTCAATAGTATGTAAATATTTGAACGATGTGTTGGAGGACAGAGAAAAATATTGCAAGTTATTATAATACAACGTTAATCTCTCTAAATTACACAAAGATTCAAGTATTGTCATATCAAATTCCACCAGTTTATTTTCATCCAAGTTTAAAGTTTCCAGTTTACTCAGTCCTTTAAACGCCCCTTCTTCTATAGCGCTTATTGCGTTTCTTGATAAGTCTAGTATTCTTAAACGACGTAAATGAATGAATGTTCCGTTCTTTAGTTTCTTTATGACATTGTTGTCCAAATATAGTCTTTTTAATTTTTCCATGCCTGCAAATTTTGATCCTTCTATTTCTGCCAGCAAATTACTGCTCAAGTACAAACTTTCCAGTTGGTGTAAGCCTGCAAAGCTTTCTTTTTCAATTCGTGTGATGTAGTTTCGTATCAAATTTATCTCCCTAAGCTTTTCGTTTTTGCAGAAGACTCCTCCTGGTATGGTTTGGATTTTATTCCACCCACAATGCAACACCTCTACGTCTTTATACTTTTCCAATTGTCCTTTGGTTATTTCCCGTAGGCAGCTGTCGTTGATGAATATCTTTACTGTGTTCCGGCAAGATTTTGCCAGGTATATCTTGTCAGGATCTGGAATCCTTGTATAACTCGAATGATCACACCAAAGTACCAAATTGCTTCCTTGCATGCATTCCGGGTATAACATAGTTCGTCTTTCATTCTTTGTACATTTCTTTTGTTCTATTGTTTCCGGATAAATAGCATAACACGTGCCCAGCCATAATACTAGTAGTTCCACTCGGTTCATTTTACTTATGAATTAGATAATTCACTTTGTTACTTTACTCCTTTGAAAAAGGTTTTTTGTAAGTCAAAATCTTATTTACATTCGTTGTCATTACTCATAATTGTTCCGGTATTATAGAGTCAATGTTCACACTTTCCCCTCCGTAGGGGTAAGGGTGTATTTCTATACGCCTTATCCTTTTTGTTCGCCAATGTATTGAACTTGAATAGCCTTTTATGCCCAAATTATTCTGACAATTCCATTGTTCCATATGCGGCGGATCTTTACAAATTTCTCTCTCCTGGTACACGTCCTTTGTTATATTAGTGTTTGTAAGTTTCATCACCATTCCTCTAATTAATTCATACAACATGACTCTTCTTCCCAAAGAGGTGTATTCCTTTGCTCTTATTTCAAATATCTCATCTACAACATGGTTGAATTGTTCAAGAATTTCTTCGGTTAATTCCTCATCTAGGGCTACCTCTTCTAGGCCATTGTCTGTTTGTTTAACCCAATCAACTCGGTCCGTAAGCAATTCCCATATTGTTTCTTTAAACTGGTATCTCTCATATTCGCTGTTATATTCTTTAAGATTCAATAGATCCAATTCGTCATATACATCGTACAAAAGACACCAATTTGTTGGATCGTAACCTTCAATATAATCAAAATCTAGCATTCTTTTTTTTCCTTTCTGCATCAAAATATACAGATTTTTTTCAAACAAAATAGAAATTTCGCACAATCTACCATTTTCATGTATACTCATATATACTCATGTATACTCCATACTCGTTAAGACATTTATCAATTCATTAATCACCCAATACTTATTAGGCAATAAATCTCTCCCCCCCACAAGGGATTTAATTATTTTGTAATTTTCTATTTTCTGGTTTTTATTTATATACTTTTTTTCTCATTAAGATTTTATCTCGTATATAGTTTTTATCCTTCGGTTTAGTTAATAATTTTATCAATTTTTATGATCTATAAACATAATCCGACATTTTATTTTTTTGAAGATTTTTTTAGTGGGGAAAGTTATACAACATATCAACTTAAACAATAATAAAAAGTGATATTACTCATCATCCCTGCCTTCCCTTTCATAAGAAATTTTTAGACACGAGTATCTTTGAATGACAAAAAATTTTCAAGGGTCATTAATACAGCGTTGTCCGTAACAAGTAATACACCACTATGTCTCATAGGGATTAATAGAAGAAGGGTGCCAAGAGACAGGAATGTGAGTAATCAGCGAAGTATTACTCTACAAAACTAATACATAATTAAGTATTGAATACAATACTAGAGGTTAAGTCCATTATTGCGCATGTTATGTACAGTACAATAAATATGTACATAATCGGAAAAATATTATAAAATCAGCAATAACATAAATAGCAGCAAATTGGTATGAGGCTCATACAAAGAGATTTGGCAGAGCGACAATTTTGGGCAAAATGAAAAATATTAGCTCACGTCAGCCTTTATACAATTTAATTCGATTAGCATTACATTTAAATAGTGAGCACACGAGGTGATTTGAGGTAGGATAGGTAGTCTGGGGCCATTACAGATTATTTTCAACACAAAATTGCAGCCGAAAACACGTACATAACATACAATATTATGGGAAATAGACATCGTACAGTTCCTCATAATTTACAATAACAAGTTCCTCTCGAATTTAAAAAGTTGTTGCAATAAAGATAGGTCGATCATGCATTCAAGTAATCAAGTTCTTATAATCCCCGGGTTGTTATTCTAGGGGAGGTGGTAGTGGGTACAATCCCAGCGATTGATCAATGTATCGAAATCTTTTAATAAAAAGGGAAACTGTATTAAAATCTGAGTATATATATAATAAAATACAGGTATATAGTTTTACTTTTGCTAGTCTCAAGTTTCCACCATAACCGGCTTTTATGCTTTTTCCCGTTAAGTTTGACTTTTGGTAGTGGTGCCGAATTGATAAGTTGTCCTAAACCACCACCAGTCAGCCCTAAATAATTCAGTTATCATGGCTTGTCTAATAGGCTAGCCCTAAAAGTCCAAATCAACCTATCCCATAACAAATATTACGTCTCTGACGTTTTTCCGAAGACAATTTCTAAATCAAACTAATAGTAGCTTATTTTCAAATCAGTCCATTTTACCACTAAAGGCAGCATGGGGTCCGTCTACACTGGGCCTCCGTAAAACTATCATTCGGGTTGGAGCCTCTAGTCTGTTTGGAAACCTACTGTCTCTACTGGTTGAAGACTCAATATTAAACAACGATGTAGTTTCCGAATTGGTATTTTTGACTATTTGTTTGGCACCCTCTTTTTTTAGCGAGTGTTCAAAGATTGATTCCGACACTTGGTCAACCAGAGGAATAAAAACACCTCCCACATAACCAAACGTACTCGTGGACCCGTATGTAAATCTCCACTGTTCTAGATTTCCCCCAAATAGGAATTCAAATTCTGCATCCATCCTGCACCTCGTAAAACAAAATGTTTGTATGTTTTTTGCCCCCTGATATTGTTGCAACAGGAGAGCTATGGCGGTTATTATCGCTTCCGGATATAGCACATAAAGTACTATATGTCCTTTATCTATTTCGGTGTTTTGATCTAGTCCTTTGTGCATACTACAAGCTTCTTTTAAATAGTCATGGCATAATGTCATAAGTTCCAAAATCTGCCCGGTATTCTTGAAATACGGTCTTACGTGTCTCATAAGGTAACATTGTGTACATTCACCATTCCCAACAGGGTGAAAAAGCTTTCCTATTTTTGTCCAGCCCTCCTTGTTGTACATACATTGTTGCCAATATTGCACTCTTGGATTGTCCCGCTCACAAGTGCCGAACAAGAGGCTCATCAAACGATCCCGAACCGGCGCAGTTTTTATGGTTTCCATTACCATCTGCTGCCTTTGAGTAAGAGTGAACTGCATTGCCCACTCGTAGACAACCTTGTGATCCGTATTAGGGTTGCACAATAGCCCGTAGCACATTCCTTTCTTTAACTAGTTCACTATTTATAATCTTAAAACAAGATAATCCCTCGTCATTCATAATATCCTTTAGGCACAAATTAATAAACTAGCTTTTATTCACCATATATTCACTCCATATAATTGATAATATTCACATCATTCCACTGAATATTTTTCATTATTCGTTAACGTGATGCGATGTTGTAGGTTGAGGCTGATTAAAGGATGATTGTTGCGAAAACATTATACTACCAAAAGATGCATAAGTTCCATTTGACGTGACATTGTTATTAGGCGGTGCATCATTGTTTGTAGTAGATGGTGTCAGAGAGGACGTCAAGGGAGTATTACTTGTCGATGTTGAAGAGCTTGCTCGTATCTCTGTATTCCGATTCTGTTTGTTTGAGGCAGTTTTTATTAGCAAATATGGTTTTACTTTTGCTACCTTGCGATTTCTCAAGTGTTTTCTACGATAGTCATTTCGCCATGGCCATTCTTTGACCTTTTCATTACTCGCTCTCATTCCTTCGAAGAAGATTTCTGCATAACGTCTAGTTCCATTTTTAATGTCCTCGAAAAAATTATTCCATCGTTGTAATCTTTCTGTCTTTTTTACCCCGCGAAGTTCCTCATACCATAGTTCGATATTTTCAATAGATAGCTCCCATAATTGCTCTTTAGTTATTGAGGCAGACATTCTTTAATTTACGACACCGCGTTATTTTTACACCTTAAAAAAGAATAATGTTTCTTTCAGCCGAGCTTATCGTATGATATCGTTAATGATATTTCAAACACTGAATTTTGCTAACTCTTTATTAATCCTATTTGGGGTTAATTATTCCTTTACCAGATAAAGAAGAGTGTAATCTCTGGCCACTTGTCAACCTATCAGTTCTCTATTTACTTAACTCAGGGCCGGCTAATCCGTGGCCTACGAGATAATTTCCGAGATTTCAAATTTCTAGAATGGATTGCGCTGATTGTTAACTTGCAAGGTTAATTAAAATTTATATTTGTTTTGCTGCAACACTTGAGATGTGATGACTAAAATATCTATTCCTGCGTTTTGGCAGAGACGTCAGCCTGTCACATAATGGTATATTTTTATACATTACAATAAATCAGAGTAGTTTACTCCAGATTCATCAAAAGTAAAATTTTCTACAAGCTCAACGCGACATTTTGTCCCTCAATTCCTTGTTTTTAATATTGCTGCCCTTTTTTTGTGATCATGGAAAACAGCCAATTTACCTAGATTGAGCCTAACTATACTCGCAATTACGGGGCAGAGTGCCGTTGAACATGTGTGACCTTGCGTTTGCGTTCGCAGTAGATACTGCTGACTATGAAACCTATGCACGTAGAGATTGACGCATGTTGGTCGCAGCTGCTTGCGTTACCTATATGTCCATGCGCTGAATAGCCTATTCCTCATAGACTTAGCCCAGCGATATGCGGTAAGCCCGCAACAGGGCCTAGTTACAATATCCTTGGCCTATGAATTTCTAAAGTTTTTTCGCATTTCACGAGGTAGTGGCCTGTACAGTATTTCGTTAATCGAATGCGTCCCTTAGGCTGAAAAAGGTTAACCAGCCTTGACTAAACCAAACCTTTATTTTGTATCACCTACCAACCTAATTGTTCTCTCTTTCTTAAAATCTGCTGAATAACCTATTATTATTCCATGGCTACACAAGAATTCTTTTTTTTTTTTTTTCAAACGAAAACACATTCGTCCACAATATGTAATTGTTTCACTATGAAGCACAGAACACATAACATATCTTGTAACAGTCGCAACATTGTCAATGCACATTTTAAGATTTTGCTGATCACACCAATTTGTACATTTTAATCATATAACTTTCCGATTCTACTCGTTACACCGGGGGCGCCAAAATATTCTATCAAGGCGTCTGAGAGTGGCCTCGTCAAGAGGTGGTAACTGTTCATGATCTGAGGATAGATCGGAATCGCTACTACTAACTCCAGAGTCAGTATCGGGTAGAGTATTCAGACTCTCATCCGAGTCTGTAAAATCACCGGACTCGGAATTCGGATAAGGTCCCGATTCATGATCTGAGTAAAAATAGGATTCCATATCATCATGTCCAGACTCAGTATCCGACGAGATACTTAAACTATCATCCGAGTCGGTTAGATCTAATTCCGAATCGGTACTATCTCCCCAAATCGAAGGGTTTCTTTCAAAATAGCTTTCCAATGTGGCCTCGTCAATTTGTTGATCATTTTCCACATTTTCATCTGCTTCAGGCGATGTTTGGCATGATTTGAGAATTTCATCTATATTTTTTAATACCACAATCCACCTCCCGGTCCAGATTTGTTCATCCAGAACAGAGGGCTCCATGGCCTCAGCACTTGTTATGGCCACAATTGTACTAACAAAGAGATGTATTGTAGTTGCTGAGCCCTATATATACCAAGTCTGTGGAAATGTAATAGGTCTATGTGTCATAAATTTTCCAAGTATACCACAGGAAGTTTTTATTCTTCTTCGTGAGTTAGCACCACAGTACGCAGTGATTATGATACTCGCCTTATTTTGATTCATCACTCTTTTTTTTACATATGTCTCACCAGGATATAACCATGATACCCATCATCCTAAACTCAATCTCGATGTTCATCTTTTATTGCTACATTATCCGTATTTGTGCCATGAGACCACGCTCAAAGCGAAAACTTTCTATCAATTATAATTAGGTGACTTAAAATTGTAGGTGATTGTACAAATTTTGTGTCCTGTTTCTTCATCTAGTACAGAGGTCTCAAACTCAAACGTGCTTGCGGGCCATTTTTCTAGATTAGACGACGCCGCGGGCCGCAGCATTGATAGAGGTATTCTATGTCTTTCCAAGTAGGCCTTATTTTGGCGGGAATGAATTTTTCTATTGAGAGTGAGTCGATCCAGCAGACTGACAGTAACCACACATCGCCAAAATATGATTTAGATCTGTATAAATTTTGGCCTGGCACGAAAAAAATCATCATATTTATAACTATTTAAAGAGAATTGTTGTTGTACTTGATATAAATTAACTATAAGATATAGACACCATATTAACGGACAAACGTATGATGCCATCATAAAAGTTATCACATTATAATTTTCAGCTACTATGAATATTTTGAATCCAACAGACCGATAATAGAGTCTGATCTGATTATTGTAATTCCTATCACGATTCGGGTATACTTATGAGAAGTAGGCTATTAATCTCATGGCCAAATATCTTCAAATATAGGAGCAGAAAAAAATATAAATATAATATAAATATATCAATGAATGTGTCCTAGTGATTGAAATGTCGGAACGCCGAACGTCCTATTGCTGTTACATCGTTGGGGCGTACCACTACAGTACTCGGTACCTTTAAGTGGCCTTAATAACATGATTTAGCGACCAAAGGTGTAACTAACAGAACGCCAATGTCATAACCATACTTGCTCAGTTAGCGAAATACCAAGCTGCGACCTTCTGATCTGTTACAAGTTCTTTTATTGTCAAACAATTGTACCAATTGGCCATTAAATACCAGATCTTGTGACGGAACATCTCCTACCTAACGCACTTATCTTTCGGGTTTAATATCAAATTATAGGGATCTATGCCTCAATTGATCAATTCATAGCCCTCCTTCAGTACCGTTATTACTATGTCCAACACTACATCCCTCAGTTCGTGCTCTCTTACCCCAACTTTAATTTTCTTAAATACATACATGGAGTATGGCTATGTTATTCAACTGTCGTATGGCCTGTATTCCATCTCTAATACCCCCTTAATGAAACTATTACTCATGCCTCCTTCAAATACTAAGTCACCAACCTACATTCTAAACTCGGTTTACTTCCTTATAATCATGAACCGCCGGTATATGAGATAGAGCCTCAATGCATGGCGCATGCCATTCTTTTTTTGTTAACAATTCCGAATTTGCGTAATAGATCACAATCAGATTTGGATGGACATGTTTGATCAATGTTAACGCGAAAATATTCCAAAAATTAGTCCTAATTTTTTGTTCGTGACTTTTGTGTGCATGCCCATTGAGAGAGTACTGACTAGATATGCGCTTACTACTTAGCTAATTAGTTACTGTATAATTCTAGATATTTAGCTGTCTTGATCTTTCAATTAATAAGCTACGTCATTCATACATCAACAATTCTTGTTCTTGGTCCGTTGCCAACATGAATACTGCGTAAAAGGCTGCGGGTTGTACCACAATTTCTCCCACGTTTGCTAATTCAATCTAACTTGAACATTACCTTAGGCGCTCATTCATTTACCAACCTTGATATTAAGGCTAAAAGCGACATAAACTAAGTGGTAGCAGGTCACGCGCCATTTTCCAAGCACGACTTTACGCCATTTTGATTACATAAATTCTTGCTTGGCTCAAACCAGTCGCGTGGTGGTGCCGACAACCCACTGATTCAATATCACGCCTTTACTTATTTTAATTTGTAAACTTATTTCCCAATTTGCATAGCTTTGCTACCAAATGCAACAATTCAAATTATCTTGTAATCATTCAAATTGGCAAGGTCTCGCCGACCATTCTTATTCATACTGGCCCTTTTCAGAAAATGCAAAACCCAACACGCGCTGCTTCATACTACACCACTGTGCATTGTTATGTAATTATACTCTAGGCTACTAGGTCACTATTGTTGATATATTATCAATAATTTATCTTTTCGCACCCAATCTGTCCCAAATAATTACTTCTGCAAACTACAATCCCAAAATGCAATTCTTGCTACCCTCAGAAGTCAATGACTTTCCTTAATTATCATATTTTTTGTTTGTTCTTTGATACTACAAACTTCGCACTATTGCTCACCACTAATAAACCAGCGTTTAAGCTGCTGAATTATCTACGATTCATGCGCCGTCTCCAATACGCAAAACTTACTTTTGTAAATGTAGACTCGCAACAATAGCTACTTTTAAATAAAATACCTGTGCTACATACATGCTAACGGCTATTATCGAAAACAAACATCTATCACAAGTTTCACTTAATGTTTTGTAATTTACCTACTTACTTGAGTGTTTTTAAATCTGGCCAAGTTTACTTTCATTTTTAAGACTACATAACTAGTTTAACCACCACTATCAATGGCACAAACCCGATACCTTGCTCTTAATTTCACTTGCTTGTAATTACCTGACATTTGAGGCGTAATATGAGAAAATAACATTCTCATCTATTTCAGCTTAGTGCTCCTAGATTAATTTAATCACAGGGTGACTAGCGCAAAAAATCCTATAACTGCCTCAAGCAATTGTTCCATCATTTCAAATATTTTGGAGCGACCGGCTGACGGAGGCAGCTATCATTACACAAATTACCATACCCGCACGACAATTTCTAGTGAGTTTTAATCATATTCAGACAATTAGAACACACTTGTAGCAGAAGAGATATTGTAGAGATCTCCAACGCACTAGTTTTGAAATGGACGTCCCCAATAGGGCACGAGCAAGCGCATTTTTTCTTGTTTAGTAATACAATACGCAAAAAGGTTTTGAAAACAGTGCGATCTATCAAAGTCGAGGTTTGTCATGGCTTACAGTAGATTTACAATTTTATAGCCCTTATGTGTTATAACATACACAATTGTTAGTAATCAATAATATTCGCCTCGCACTGCAGTGGGAGTTAGTCCATTTCAGGAAGTCATTCTATGCGGCTAGGCATTGCTCCACTGCATGTCTGGCGTCATATTGTTGCATCAGGTTTTAGCTAAGACGACCTGAGTTGTCCGCAAACGCACAATTTAGTTTTGGAATTATAGACCAGAGTTCTTCAAACGGGGTTACTGTGTAATATGAGATGTATCAAAGCTTGCAACATAGTGTAACCTTCTAACGGTATTTACAGGGATGTACCAAATCCGTAATACAATGAACTGAAGACCAGCTTTCGTAAATGTAGGTTTATGGTTCAGCGTGAGCTAGAACATAAGCGAGCGAGCAACATGGTATTATGTTATTTTAGTGTGATACTTTATACCCTTTGATTGAGATAGATATTTATTGGTTTTCAAAAATATAATTAATTTTTTAGGGACATACTGCTTCAGCACAGGCCTTTTGGGACAATACCTTGCACCCTTGTTGGGCTCAATTCCCTTCGAGTCACGAGTCATTCCAAGTCCTGGCAGACCTTTAATCGAGTCAAGCCAAGTCGAGTTACGAGAAAAATCACAATTTTGAGTCAAACCGAATTTCAGCATCTATATTGAATTAGCTGACAAATATGCAGATAACTATACATGCACCCTGATGCTGTATCAGTCACGCGCAAGTAAAATACGTGAACAATTGTAAAGCTAAATACTACAGTCAGACATTGTCGGCCAAAATATAGCAAGATACGCACCGCACAACGTAAATATTAAGTCGTCTAATGAGACAGAAAGATGTTGTTATTCACAATAGTCCTCTATAATTACCACGGCAGCGTCAGCCATGATCGTTTCATTCGCGGTTAATTTATTTATGACTTAACATAACAATTCAAGTATACGCAAGCTACAGTGATTTATTCGACACCGTTTATTTTGCGACTTGATATAGACTTGTAAATTCTGCTTCGAGACTCGAGTCAATACATATTTCCCAATCAACTCGAGTCATCCCAACACTGTTTCTTACCCTACATTAGTAATACGCAATGTGTCAGTCATAGTAAATAAAGAGCCGCAGTCAGCCAGGATTAACCTAGTCTTCATATCGAAATTGATCGGTTTTATTCAGACTATCTATTTATTAATCCAGTCTCACCTATGCATTTGAGACGCCAATAGAATGTGCAAAGCGGCCTACGATTTAAGGTTCTTGATCATTCTTGAAGCCTATACACCAAGATGAACTTTCACGCTTTGCAATGTAACTCTGATTGTCAGAATTGTTAAATACTGAATAGTGTTGTCGAGCATGTGTGAATGGGTTATTTTGTAAATAGCAACAATAATATTGGTCTTTTAAATTTCCATATCCAGTCGCCGCTCTTATAATCAGCGTTTGTGCTAGCCCCAGTTACAAAGGAACATCAGGTAATGTTCAGTATATAGGTCATCATTGTGTCAATTTAGAATATACTATGACTTGAGCTACCCTTGATTTTATTATATTCCTTTATTCTTCATATATACGAATGCGCATGACTAGAATTACCCCAAATAGCGTTCCATCTTGTCAGGCATTCCAGAGGGACCCGTTAGTTGGGGTGGCTCCCGTCACGCAAATTTAGATACCATGTCCATATTAGTAATGTTTTACTTAAAAAAACTTCGAGAACGGTTCAGTACAGGAAGCTATCTATACTACTCTTCCTTGTTATGGCAAACGCTCGTTATTGAATTATTTTACCGCAATGTTTAAATTTTAAGTCGTCGAGGCGAGTTGTAGTCACAAGTACAGCTAATTTCTGGCACTTAAAAGTTAGTGTTTCTCAACCGGGATAAACGTAATTTTTGGAAAATACCATAATTTGCAAGGAATATGTTTTTCCAATGGGATATATAGAGCTGTATCAGGCCTGGATTACCCTGAATCGGCGCCCAGCTATTGATAAGTTAGGTATATATACAATATTGTCTTCCAATGTAATACTGTATTCCACTTGGTTGCGATGTCACCAGTATTTCTAGTTGTCAGCCTAGCCCAATGGTCTAGTTAGATGTTATAAAGTCCATACTGTTTCATGTTGCATGTCATTTTATACGATAGATCAGATTTACCTATAGCTGCATTACCTGCCTATGTAAATAAATGCCATATTGTAGTGAATGTAGCAATTGACGTGACATAGCCATTCAGGGTCAAGACACCTTCCATACCATATATATTCAGACCGAGTGGTCATAGTGGTTAACCAATAAAACTTCCTGGAGTTAACTAGATACACCAATAATGCTGCATTGTTTAAATTTTAATAAATTAATAATCCATTTAAGCATACACACTCACCTTAGTTTATTTTTATAATTCGAAATAGAGGATTGAATAAATCACCATGATTCACGACAGCATTGGCTGTAAGCTTAAACTTCTTATGTTCATGTCACCATGTCGGATGGCTGCCCCATAAACAGCACTATCATGGAATGATTAGTTGCTCTCATGGATCACATAAATTTTACGTGATAAATCCAAACATATGCTATATACCACAATCTTTGTCTGCATTTGATTATTTGATGACTTGAAATTGGCTCACTAATTTTACTCCGAATTAAATTTAATTCATAAACCGTTATACCGAATCAATTCAGATATTAGCCAGTTGCTTGAGGCCAGTGACTCGAGAGACCATGGGTTTGTATATAGTATCCCCTAATACAACGATTATTGGCATTTCTTGTAATCTAAATGTTATTGTCAACCCTGTGCAGTGCACGGTACGATATGTGTGGCGGCTCTGATACTTAATAGGTTGGTGATTGTGCTATTGTCGATTGAAATTACCGCTTTTACAACAGTTACTCATCATCTAATACTGTTATATTTAAGTTATGTAAATAACAGCTACAATAGCATAACGCGTCGACGGCAGGCTGATACTATAAACCTTAAAATTCCAGATCCACTGTCATTATTTGCTTCGAATGATTGTATTTGCAAACGTCTTTAGCAGGAATTATCCATACTTCTTTTAGACACAGGTCTCATTATGAGTGAGTGAGTGTTTGGCGTGTCGTGATTCTATTTCGTGGTATATTCTACGCTTATATCCGTATATCATGCTATCCCACGCAATCCTTATCATCCTAACCGTGAAGCACAAGCGTTTATACTTTAGTAGCGCAAAATGAATCAACTTTTGACAATAGGTCAGGTCGAAGCAAGAGTCAGATTGTATTCCAAAATACGTGCTATTAGTAAAACTATTGATCACATACGCATGTATATTACTAAAAATCAATGTAATATCGTTTGTATTGTTAGTCACGTGATAAGGATAGATTTTAAGGACGTATTCTCTTTAGCGATGTGCTCCTTGTGTTGTTTTTGTCATTAAATTCTACTTGTATAGTAGCGTTGGAATCTAGTTACTTCCTCCGACACTGCGGCATAGCCCTGTCAAAAACTCACTTTAATTTTACGGACCAGTTATTAGCGTTCATATTGAATTAGAATCGAGTGTTTAGAATTTGTTTTGTATAGTAAGGATGTCAGTGTAGCGAGTGATTATAATATAAGTCTCATATCATAGCTATAAGTACCACGTTGATTTTCTCTCTCCCCGTTATAGAAAGGTGAGCATTAGTTAAAGTTTATATTATCGAAATTTTTCTAGGTGCCATGACAAGTAATAGTCTACACCTTGTAATAATAGCTTTCAACTTTTTAGTAACATTTGGTATAACTGATACATTCTCCACGCGATAATGTAAGATTGGCCGTCTGTACCGTGACGACCCAAGTTATATTCAGGTATGTTATCTTGCCATACCAAAACTTGTAGAGTGTCAACCAGTGCTGGTACAAAAACACGACCCTCGATTCACCAGTCACCTCCAGTTGACGCACATTCTAACTTGAATCAATTCCAAGTCAATCGACTCTCAATGCGACCCGAGTCAAGCCAAGCCACTCGTTCCCTGTAGGCTAACCGCTCCAGGTCAAACCACTCGAAAAAGTCGACCCGAGTCACCTCAACACTGGTGTCAACCTATATATGGATAGAAAAAAAAATTTTTTCTTTCCAACTGCTACCAGCACTCAACTCCCCTAACACCTTACAGTTTGGTGTGGAGTCAACTGATTTTTCCAGTCCTGCGCTCTGCGTTTTATCCAGTTTTGAGCGGAAGATCGTTAACGCGCATGCACCCCCCCATCACCACGAGCAGTGTGCTATTTTCGTAAAGTAGGGGTTGGCGTCCTTCCGATCATTCATCAAGCAAATTTTTGTCGCTATCCTTTGTACTCCAGCATGATTAAGCCCCCCATTACAGACAAATTTCACCCTTTTGCTACAGTTAAAGATTTCCTGTTCGTCAATTACCCACTGTAGCGCTTCCGTTCCCACCATTAATTGTGGCCTTATTGTGCAAGATTTTTGCAATGGCGTGATCAACCCATCAATTGGGGTCGTATTTTGCCGTTTTTGCTAAATTAAGTTTTTCCTATTCGTCAATATGTTATTGCAACATGTACGAAAATTACGCCATCCTGCTTCCATATTTACTTACTATTGCATTACTTAATCCTTCCAAATGTAATGCTTCCATATTTACTTACTATTGCAATACTTAATCCTTCCATATGTAATGCTTCCATATTTACTTACTATTGCATTACTTAATCCTTCCATATGTAATGCTTCCATATTTACTTACTATTGCATTACTTAATCCTTCCATATGTAATGCTTCCATATTTACTTACTATTGCATTACTTAATCCTGATTTGGCTTAGCAATACCATCCAAAATTTCGCAATTACGTATTTCGCAAGAATAGTCGTTGCATAAGCATCGTTAACACCGCGAATTTGCCTCGTACGTTCTTGAATCCCGCCTACTTTTAGGCTTCCATAGGCAAATACAGCATGATTTTTTTAAACTATGTTATTTCAACGAAATTAAATTTAGGTCTTTGGATAATTTCACACGAACTCTAAACCGCGCAAATGGACCGAACACACCACACAACAACACTCACTTATATCTTTACAAAAATTCAGTGATTATTCCACAATACCTATCTCAGTTTTTCGTGCAATGTTACTGCTGTAATATACGTCTTTCGATTATTCCGCCGAATAACATCCCTAAGATAAGTTTTTGCTGCGACCCTCCTGCATTTCGCATAACATAAATACATACATCCTACCATTACTGTTACGCTAACCGCAAAAATCAAGACATTATTGTTAAACGATTCTTCTAAATCCTTTCTATTGCTAATATCAACAAGAATTTTACCTGCTGCATAACTTTGTTCCATTTCTTGTAGTTTGTGCAGTCGTCCATAGAAGTCAAACGTAATTTGGTCCAGTCTGTCATATTTGGTCGTGGGTAAGGTATGCGGTATACTGAGTGTATCTTTTCCTTCTTCTTCGATAGAGGGTGTAATTGAAGAAAGTGCACTATTGGAAGTACCCTTCCAACTTCTGATCACATCATTGTTACTTACTGATGTGGGTTCGCTCTGATAGTCCCCTGATGAAAACATTGATGTTGATTTAATTCTTACCTGTAAGTCTTGTTCATTGTTTAAATTATCTGGTTCTGTATTAGAGCGGGACTTGCTGGTGGCGAAATATTGGTGCGTTTCGACTGTCGTTGCTACTTGGATTGTATCAAACAGCACATTGAAATGCGCTCTTGGCGATGTTGTGTCCATGAGTTGATTTGTGTGATGACGTAATTGAATATAAGACTCAGGTATCTGCGTAACCTGGGGTGTTTTTCTAATTGGCACGGATAAGGAGCCTAACATTTCATCATTTTTTGTGGGTATTTGATAGGTCATGGTATGCTTCGCGATTACTCCTCTCTCCATTGGTACACGCGTTGTTAACCCACTTTCAGAAAAGGTGACTCCTGTTGTAGCAATACCAATGCTTTTCTGAGTGTCCATCTCTGTTGATATAGCTATAGATGGTTCCACAGTTGTGAAAATATTAGCGGGACTCGTTCTGCGTCTTTCTTGATCACTAGCAGCTTTCACTGTAGTTAAGAACGTAGTAAGAGATGTAGTTGGTCTTGGGCCGGTGTTATCTTTGCGTGGGGAATGCACAGTAGTCAATATGGCTGGGAGCGGTGTCGATGAAGTCGTTCCGGAAATTACAATGGCCGATGTCAACCCTCCAGTATATGGTGTGATTGCAGCAGTGGATAATGTGGTCATAATACTATCTGTCGTAAGTGTAGACGTTCTTGGCGTGGAAATTGTTGTATCCATTGTTAACTCAACCGTATATTGAGTATTTTTAGTTGATGTTGGAGTTTCAATCATTGGTAACGCCATTGTAGTTTCAATAATATTTGGGGAATCTGTAGTGTGAGCTACTGGTATGGGCCTACGTTTTAACAAAACATCATATTCTCCGTCTTTGTCATAGTAATCGTAGTAGTAATTTCCAGAGTCTTGAAAGCTAGTATTATCGTCATAACTGGCATAGCTAAATCCTTCGTCATAACCTTCTATATAATCGTAGTTATAGTGGTTAGTATTGTATTGATTCGTCATTCTTACATTTTCCTCAGTAATTGTTATGGTTTTTTCCCGGGTCACAGTGGGTCCTGGAGTCGCTACAACAGAAGTGATATCATCCCTTATACCAGTCTCGCTACTAGGAGGCACCCCTCGAGTGATTCCTTCGTAACTTACAGTCCTTGTCGTTATTGGGTCCGCGTTACTTCGTGGCATTTCGGAGCTAGGAGGTACTTTTCGAGTGGTTCCTTCATAACTTACAACCTTCGTCGTTATTGAATCCGCGTTACTTCGTGGCATTTCAGAGTTAGTTCTGATTTTGTTATTGTCCTTATAGGCATAAGGCGTATACACCAATATTCCAGCACATATTGTGGCTGTGTAGGCCACACTAGGTCGAAATATCCGGATATCATGAAACTGCACCTCTATGAGCTTGCGTGTTGACATATAGCTCAGTAACTCTTCATTTATCTTACTAAGTTTCTGAGGTGTCAAGGCTGACCGTAGCGCCTGACTTAGAGACTCCATCTCTTTACCAGTTATGGACCTGTCCAATCTCCCCAGTTTTCTTCGCATTTTATATATGGGCAGGGACAACTGGCGTAAACGCCGTTTCATTACTTCTACGTAATACATTCCTAGGCGAGCTAGATAATAGTCCATATTCCTTGTATTTTGCCCATTGCTTTTAAATGATGCAGTCAGGATAAAGTCGCCTAATCTACCGGGTTGTTTACAATTGGGTAGACTCTTAGGCCATGCTTTGAGTGGAGATTCCTGACCTGCAGGTCTTGGAGATGCAATTTGTAAACGACCGTTGCCATGATCTGCATACACGGGTTGATTTGTATATGGATCATATAACACTTCCTTAAAGGCCAACGCCGTTTTTAAACTTCCAATTGAATTACGACAAACCTTCTTATTTTTTTTGCGTTCACATTCTATGCTGCCTTGCAATATAGTCGGAAAATTTCTCTTCCCCATTATCCGTTGAGTATCATTATTTAGATGTTCGCGAAGGGCGTAAATCCTCAATCTAAACCAAGTATGACCATCAAAGTTCGCTGGCCTCTCCCTGGGGCCTGTCTCATTTCGAGCCTTCAACCACACGATGTCGCGATGTAATTCGGGTAATTTGACTCCTGCTGGCCATTGACTGTAGGAGTAAGCTTCTTGCGTTCCCATTCCTGATCTTCCGATGCTATTATCTATTTCCATGATCACAAAGTCTCTGGACAGTATATTTACTGCCAGATCATCTGTGAAAAATGAGCATCCTAGGCATTGTATCTGATTAGCTTCTCCTTGCACACATACTTTAAATTCGGCTTTATTGACTCTCCATCCCCTGATATCCTCTGAACGCTGCTGGCACCTTGCTGTCACTGTTGCATATTGCGCCAAGATATTCATCACTGATATCTTGTACACCGTCAACAGCTGGTGTATAGTAACTTGTGGAGTAGCATTAGGAGAGATCATCCGAAGAATCGCCCTAGGCACAGCCATAGTGCCGCGTGCTTCCCTTCCAACCACATACTTCCATGTATGTATTAAACCAAAGTTATTCTTTCGACGATATGTTGTGGTTCTAGTCAAGGCTGCCAACGTAATATCGGGAGATATTCTTGATAGTTTCCGATTGCACCCGCATTCTCTCTCGTACTGTCTAACACTATTCCAATACCTCTTGTCAGACCCCGAGGGTGCAAATAACTTGTACAATTGATCTTGGCTAGCTCGTGTTGGACCAAATTCGGGCGTCTCTTCGTATATTGAAAAATTATTTTCCGTTTCACCTATTGGCCAACTCTCGTTTAATTTGAATAGTCGATTAAGGCGGATGTATCTAAGACTTTGATTCCGGAACGTTGTCCATCCTGTAAGATTAAATGCTAACCTCACACTCATAGCAGATAGGGGCAATAATTGGCCGTGAATTTGCAGATATCCTCGGTGTAGTGTTAAGGCTACTGCCAACACAATCCATAATTTAAGGTAACGATTCATATTATTATAAATTATTTAGTATATCTGTGGACTTATGAAAAAATTAAATTAATAACAGTAAAATCCTTTAAATACATATGCGTGCACTACATTTTTGTCGATTTGGTTGTTTTAACGGGGGTCGATACCGATGATATATACATTGTCAACTGAGTATTCGTGTTCCGCCGTTGTACCTTAGGTTTTAACTTAGGACAGCAAAGACTGCTATAACGACATAAACAAAACAAGATGATCCCGGCCCCCAATATCAAAATTACTGGAATCAGAACAGTCCCCAAGCCAGAAAAAATTCCGTTCACTCCCTTACTGAATATTCCTCCGACCGCACCTAGTCCTTCTTGTAGTAGATTTCCTGTACTCTCTCCTACTGATTTTATCAAGCTTTCGGCACCGTGTGTCATGTCTTCTATCGTTTGGCCCAAGTTTTCCATAAATTTTTCTCCTCCCACAAATTCGAAAGGCTTCACTGTAATATTCTCATATCGCCAATCAGAAATGTTCATGTACACACTCTTGTTCAGATCTTCTCTCCAGACTTGCAAACCCAAATCCACACTCTGTTGGGTTTGATCTATATTGATACGATTAGCACGTAGTTCCACTCCGATGTCATTCGTCTCATTGATGTAAGCGTCTCTATAGGCTGTTAATTGCTGAGCATGCTCTTTTATCCGTAACGTTCCTTGCCGGATTTTCGTGAGATATACCTTGCTGGAGTCAAATATTAACTTTCCAGTCAGATTAGCCAATTCGTCCAAAACCAATCGGTCGATGGCTAATTCGGCATCACTCATTTCCTTATAGTTTTGAAAAGAGGTCAAAGAAGCTGTTGCTTGTCGTATTATCATTTGTCGATTTCTTTCTATGTACTTTTCCATTAGTACAAGTCGTTTATCTGTCAGTGATGTCCTTACTTCCATGGCAGCGATCGTTTGATCCAGTTTCTGTTGTTGTGCTATTTGAAGTAGCGAGAGCTCGTTAATCTTTCTCCCTAGTGCAGTGGACCTCCGTGTGGCCTGTATCATTCTATTATTGATCTGCTGGCTAAGGTTCACCGTCTCTTCATGTAACTGGGAGGAAACTGTCGCAACGACGGCGATTGTGGATATCACGGCGAATACAAGACATATTAATCCAGACAGAAACCTTTTTCGTCTTCTACGCGTACCCCGTTTGGTACTATCACGCGATACTATCTCTCCCTTAATTTCTATGGGGCCTCCTGGGAAGCGTGGTCGGTTTAGCTCCGGATCAAAATGAACATGGTCCCAAAAGGCTGCCTTTAAAATGGGTCCACCCACCGGGTCACGACACAAATCCTGGTTATGTGATATTCTATTTTTACATGCTTCATCTGATGCAGTAAGAGAGGGGAAGTGTTTCCACATGGGCCTGGGAAAAGGTATCCATGTTGATATAGATGCCTTAAACCTAGTCGGCACACCATCAAAAAGGTTATTCCACCTCATGCCCTGATTGCCACGATTAGCATACACACTGTGATCCAAATTTGGAAAAGACGGTTGTATCCATTTTACTCTAGGAGGGAAATTTGTCGTTGGTAGATCACCCCATATAGTGGTATTCATTCCAGGCCAGAAATTGCACGAATGGGCTATTACCCCACCATCAGGCCAGAAGTGCTCAAACCAGTACTGATTAATCCATCCCCCCTGGGCCCGGCATGGAATGAACTTATTGCGCATATACGGCCATGTACTTATTGTAGTCATTACTATTTCTTGGATGATTATATCTGCCTTATTTGGTTCCAGAGCAGAAATCACTCCTCTAAAATTACACCTTGTACAGATTCCTTTTCTGACCCCCTTTACCCTCCAAGAGTGGTATTGTTGCCAAAAAACACTATGGGAGGCATAATCTTTATCTACTAGATGCCAGCATTGTGTAAAACTATTGCTACTGGCATTATACTTATTTAATTCACTTAATTTTTCTTTGTCCCCGTCTCTCATTGGCTCTTGAAGACATGAGGCTTCAACAGCTGAATAACTTTCGAATAGTCGTATCATAATCAATTTAAATTTGGTAAGAGCAAACATGGAGTAATTCCTGCCAAGGTCATGATACCAGTAATATTCCCCATTCCAGAACCAGCGAATCCTATAATACCCTATTGGACGTATGAACATGTTTGTTTGTTTAAGAACATCATAGGAAATATTGGGCGTGATCTGGCCCAGGCGCCGTTGACAGAGACAGGTGCGTTCAAATTCTTGTACACTTGTCCAATATCTTCCATGTGGAAACGCCATTTGTTGTAATGAAAAGCGCTCAGCCACTACGTAACCAAATGACTTACTGTAAAATAACTCAGGCCGTCTATATACGTGTCGCTCCGCCGTTTTATTGAAGATGCTCATCAAATGATAGTCCTCCCATTGTGTATCATTTAAAGTGATCCAACCTTCAGGCAGGGGTCCCCGTAGTTCCCCTAGTGTCCCCTGAGTGAAAGCCCGTGCCCTACTTGTTACAGGATCTGCAAGTCCGTGCATGCCTTTCGCCGCCGTATGCAGCACCAAATCAGACGTACAAATGATACCAACAAGGATAGACAGAGAATAAGGAAGGATGTCCATGGTACAGACAGTGGTGGTTCTCGCCACGTCATAAACTAACTATAATCGCGCACTAGACCTAGACTACCGTCTGTAAAAACACAAAACAACAAATGTCGTCATTTCCGTCCTGGAACCTTATAACGGGGTTTACAAATGTGGTAATACAGGAGACCCATCAAATTTGTCAAAATTATACCGTGGATCATTGTGTATGGTGCGCAGGAGTGCCAAGAATCGGTCAGTCTTTTGATGTTGACGTTTCCACAAAAACTCCCCTACGTAATCGGCCAAAAGATGACGTGCTAGACCACGAGATCTATGTAAATGATATTTAAGCTGGCCCCAGGCCCCCTCGATTTCATTAGTACAAAAAGCTGTCCGAGGGTCCTTAAACCAACGGGAGTGGTCCACTACACCGTGTATATAACCCTTCCCCCAGCTCTCTATGCCCTTGTAGGAAGGATAGGCATCGGTTAGAATTGTGGACCCCTCTGTCACATTTTCTACTATGAGTTTTCGAAATACTTCAGCAGTTCTGTCAGAAGTTATTTCAATGAACATTTCTCCGGTGGCTTTGTCTATTCCTCCAAACCCCCAAATGGCTTTAACAGCTGGTCCTTTACCAGAGGCAGCCCGGCGCTTGGCTAAGTGCGTTTCATCAATAATCACGCAACCGCCTTCCTTTCCCAAACGTCGCTTGTTCCTGTGAAATTCGGCCGTACACAGCTTTCGCAATTTGCCGCACCAGGTAACCGTTGAACGCTGGCTAATCTCAGCTTCATGCGCGATTTGGGTTTGCAATGCGTCATGGGCCCAAAAGTAGAATAAAATCAACAATTTGGGAAGTTCTATCTTACTTCCCGCGAATATCGAGTGTTTCCGTATAGTCACCGTAGTGTCACAGGGGTTGCATCGCCACCTAAATCCATCATCGCCTGTCGACGTAATTTCCTCTTTCATTATTTTTTTACATCGCTTGCATTTCATCCTTTGCACCAACAACCCGTGATTTCTCAGAAATATCACACAATCCCGTGTGTTTAGCAATGCACCCGATTCGACCAAACTCAACACATTGTATGTTCTTTTCCGCGTATCTGCGCAAGTAAATAATACGACATGTGGCGTTGATCAACTCCCCATCGTCTTTAGCGGATCAAACCCCCCTTTTTCTTGGCATTTCATGTGTACTGACTCTCTCCTATTTTAATCCCGTGTTATTCCTATGACAGGGTTATTTTTTTCACTTGTTCCTTACCAGACCTAATGATTTTTTCACCCTCATTTCAATGTACATGCAAAACACTTACTATCCTACTACACACCCATTTTATGGTGCAACAACTATTGCCGCCTAGACCTCCGGGCACTTATTTCACAAGTACCCATGTGTGTATTCGGATTATTCGCGATACGCCGGTGACACTTGTGAGAGCAACCAGTCATTCCCTTGCTGTACGTTTCACTGATCCTCCATTGTTACATCACAAATAAATTGACCGCAAACGAAATCATCTCAGCTTACGTTGCGGTAGTAGTAAGTAGATTAATAACATAACGTATCTCTGTTTCTTAGACGGCTCAGTGCTTACATTGCGCAGTGCTCACCTTTACCAACCCTCTTGTATGATTTAAATCGAATGAATATAGTTTATGCATTTATATTATTACGGATGTGGAGATAGGTAGCGTATTATTTTACCATATCAATTTGTTTAAGCTTCTCGAGGCTTTGTATTGGCTCCTCTATTTTGGCAGATAATAACAGACTGTAACATGTAACTTTAGTTACTCAAGTATTTTATTAGCAGTTCTACGTGTGCGTGTGCGATACAACGCCTTTTTGCAAGTATATTTAACTTTATATTCGCTATTTGATTCAAGATATATGACTAATTAATCTGTCTTTCACACAGCTGGCAAATGTTACGACTTTGAATCATCACTCATACTTCGAAAATTCAATTTGACTTGAATTGTGACTTGACTCGTGACTTGACTTGACTTGACTCGAGTCACCTCCAAAAATCGAGTGACTTGACTTGACTCGAGTCACTTTCGAAAATCGATTGACTTGACTTGACTCGAGTCAAAATCTACAATGACTCGAGATGACTCGTGACTCGAAGGTAGTGACTTGATCCCAACACTGATGCAGAGGTGGTCAAAGTAGTCAAGAAAGCTACTCAAGTAGAAGTAGAAGTAGCGACGGAAAAATCTACTCAAGTACAAGTAGAAGTACTTCTTTCATGAGCTACAACTACTTGAAGTAGAAGTAGAATTGACTGACTTTAAAAGTACTCAAGTAAGTAAGTAAGTAGTTGCGCGACTTTGCGCGATTAGTAAACGTTAATAAAAAATATGGTGGACCGTAAAAATTCCATATTGTGTAGCTTTATTTCCAGAAATTAAAGGCATTACTGCACTTGCTTTTATACTTCAACATCAGGGATATCTAGAACTTCTAGTTCTAGATATCCCTGTTCAACATGTATGTTATTCGGACAAAAGAACTGATATTAATTATAACTCAAAGTATATGATACTGGGAATTGAAAGTAAAATATAAATACTAGTTCTAAAAGCAGAATATGTATTTCATGTTTTTAGTCTAGAAAGTTTCAAAGGTGGTATGCTAAAACAGCTCTAAAACTAAAAAAAAGTCAAAGCCCAAGTCAAAGTCAAATTATTTCATATGGGTGAAGGGCGACAACGTGGTGTGAACGGAACCACGCCAACCTTCCACCTAAAT
Source organism: Botryllus schlosseri (assembly GCF_051294905.1). Lineage (NCBI taxonomy): Eukaryota > Metazoa > Chordata > Ascidiacea > Stolidobranchia > Styelidae > Botryllus > Botryllus schlosseri. The sequence continues at coordinate 14,408,568 of NC_137245.1, read as the reverse complement.
TATATTCATCGATACTTTCGTGAAATCATACTGGTCACTCCATATCCACTGCGCGCGAACCGCGACGAAAACTCTGTGCTTTACTAAACTTTTATGAAAATTAAATGTTAATACTCCGTGAAAACAGTTCCGAAATTCCTCAGGCTATCTTCCTGATTGGAAGATTGAACTACTTCTACTTGACAAACTGAAAATAGCGAAAAGTAAGTAAGTAGATCATAAAATATCAAGAAGTAGAAGTAGAAGTAGCGAAAATCAGATCTACTTGAGTAAGTACCAGAAGTAGAGGAAAACTACTTGAGTACTTCGGAAAAGTAGAAGTACTTCGTTACTGACCACCTCTGGTAATATGTCCAGTTTATAAAAATCTCGGTAATGTTTTTGGTACCTTAAGTCGGGTGATCAGTTATAAAATCGCGGTAATGTTTCTTGTGTGTGTGCGTTATCATCATATTAATACGACTACATTTTACTGGTGGAATAAAAACACAGGTTTGTGATATGTGAATACAACCAAGATTGATTAATATGGTTTGCAGTTGTAATGATTGTCTATATTACTGAAATCGTGTCTACTTTTCTTTGAGTAAGTCGGATAAGACATTAAATCAATGTGGTAATAACTACGCCCGCGAAGAGTTTCTCACATCCCGATGTCTTACGTTAGAACAGTGGTTCCCAATGTGGGCGATAGCGCCCATCCCCCCAGGGGGCGATTTAGCGGTCTAGGGGGGGCGAAAATACCGAAAGGGGTGATAGGGGGCGAAAACGGACGAAGGGGGCGATAGGGGGCGATGGCGCGTTCAAACGGCTATATTGGAGTCAGGAACGTAACTGCTGCACCCCTAACCCCCAATTGGGGGCCGAACTCGAAGGGGGCCTAAAATTATTTCGTGAATTAACATAAATTATAGAGTAATGTTTTAGAAATTCATGCACCTTATTCAAAAATTTTTCGCGCTGCGCGCGATTTCATATTGTCTTCTATCTTGATTTTGGGGTACCCTTCCCCCAACAAAAATACGCATGATTTATGGAAATGGAGAATTCGGCGCCGGCCAATACTGCGCCACGACGCACCAAAACATATGAAGTTAGAGGCGATGTAACATATGCGACTCCAAGAAGTGTGCCAGGACGATCAGCAGCGAGAAGACCTTGGCCGAAAAGGAATGCCCTTGTGCTGACCGAAAACTCTGATATGTATACATATATGTTTCATTGCCCATATGGGCCTTAAGGGCTGGCGTCGAATGTTCCTGTTCTGGCCATCTGAACCCTACAGGACAAATGCCATCTCCGCAGGGAAAAATTATTTGCCAGCAAAGAAAAAACAATTTTAAACCATATGTTCGTCTTTTACTTTGGTGCGTTTTGGCGATTTCCATATCTTTTGACATAGCAGATATAGGAGGTCACGAAATAGCATCATGTAACGAAGTCAATATAACAACGCCCGAAGATGCCCGAAGATGTTTAATTATTATTTACGGGTCCTACCTTTTCCAACACACCACACTCAGCTGTACCGGTAAATCTGATTACGTGAGCTGAGATAGGATTAAAAAAATTGATAGCAATAATATATATGCAATTCCCGACCATATTGACCGATTCAAACATGAATTATAGAAATTTGTCGCGCTTCGCGCGTTTACGCGAAATACGTTGACCCACCAAACAGTACAGGAAATAGGGTAGCTGATATGTAGCGACGTAAAGCCCAATGGCTGAAGGGGTCTGGTTTATCACCCTATGGAGGCCCAACACCATTGTTCTTTTTTTGGGGGGGCTGACGAAATGCTGTTACGCGCTTGATGGGAGTCAAGTCGGAGAAATGACCGTTTTAGTCAACTCACGAAAATTTAGCTGTAAAAGTGTAATTTCGAGGTTGAGCCGAGAAATTGACATTTTTTTATTAGTCAACTCGCCGGTGATCCCAGTTTGTATGCCCATTTTTCGGTTTCCGATATTTGGGGGGCGATGATCGGTGTGGAGCTTCAAAAGGGGGCGATGAGTTGAATAAGGTTGGGAACCACTGCGTTAGAACTTGTGGATTCACTTGTGGGGATTGATATCATTGACTGAGTATTCAAATCTCGTCGTATGCACCGAGTAGTAATCACTTTGTGTTATAAATTAGTAACTACTTTTACAGTTGAATAAAAAAGACGGGACGTCGGGATATAAATCAACTGATCTTGATATGTTAGTGGGTTGTAGTGATTACTCGCGTAGTCTTGTCTACTTTTCAAATGGGTACTCTTTGATTTGATTGGGCGAGTTACAAACGGATTTAATTGATAATGTTTTCGTGCTTAACTGTTCTGAGTATAGCATGATGTTAAAATGTCGAGATGCACTACCGACTACATTTCCAGAAACTCGGTTGCTACAAAAATAATTAAAGATAACTGATAGAGTTGTAAGTTCAAGGTTTGTTTCAAATCAATGTGTGAATAATCCGACAAACGCGAGATCAAAATTCTCAATATTATTGATATAAGTCATTACCATGTTTACAGACTTTGAATAATATTATCCTGATGGTGACAAATTACAATATTCTGATACGATTCAACTTCACTTGTAACGCGAGTGAGATTTCAAGTTGGGAAATAAACACATTGATTAAATATTATCATGATTCTTAAGACACAACTAAAGTCAACTCTATTCTAGAAGCGTGAAAACATATAGCGACTGTGTGAAAAATCGAAAATGGAGCTGAAAGTTGGCCAAATAAAGTAATATTCAGTTTCAAAAAGATTAAACTCCTAAAAAAAAAGATTAGAGTTATACCGGCGAGTGACAATTTGTTGGTATTCAAGTCGTCGCCTATGTGCTTCTGTTATTCGTTACCCTCGTGAGTGATCGTAGGATTTTACAATTATTTCACACCTATTTGAGTATGCGGTAACCTCACAAAGGATTAGGGTTAGGACGGAAATAAGTGACAATTTGTTGGTATTCAAGTTCCCGCCGGTGACGGTTCTGTAATTCATTACTTATTATACTTATTATATTCTTTATTCACAGTAAAACTGGTAAATACACACATAATCCGGAGAGCAACCTGCCCCAAAAGGAAAATGGCGAGATTGGAGTAAATTTTTAAAATTTCAGTAATACATTCAAAATGTTATTCATATGCAATACATGAAGAAGTCAGATTACAGAATTGCAGCAGATGAAGAATTGGCAAGGGTTACAGAGCAGAGGTAGAGATGATTGAAGATGAAGAATCGAAATTACAGAAATCATGCTGTGATTCACAAGTGTAATTTTAGTCCAGTGGTGCATTCAAGGCCTTCCGAAGAATGTGCACAGTGCCCAATAATGTGATCTTTTGGATCATTTTGAATCGAACGTTACCCAAAATTTGTTGGATATGTCTCATGAGTTTTTTTCTCATGACCCCTGTAGCGCCAATGACAATCGGTACAATGTATATTTTGCATCGCCACATTTTCTCACATTCCATTTTGAGCTCTGCGTATTTGGAGTGTTTTTCTGATTCTTTTTGCAGTAGGTTGTGATCAGCTGGGACAGCCAGTTCAATGAATAAAGCATTCTCTTTTCTCTTTTAGTTTGGCGATTATATCCGGGAGGTTGATCCTGATTTCGCGGTCAGTTATAACTGGTACATCCCACAGAACTTTTACTTGTTCGTTTTCTGTCACTGGTGTTGGGCTGTATTCGTACCAATTTTTTGTCGAAGTGGCGATGTTAAAATGTTTGCATGATTCAAGATGAATGTAATGACCAATCCTATTGTGTCTCCATGTGTATTCGGTAGCGGCAAGTGCACCACAGCCGGTCATGAGATTTAATATTAATATATTCTTTATTCACAGTAAGAAACTGGTCAATACACACATAATCCAGGGAGCAACCTGCACCCAAAGGAAAATGGCGAGATTGGAGTAAATTTTTAAAATTTCAGTAATGCAGTGAAATTGTTATTCCTATGCAATACATGAAGAAGTCAGATTACAGAATTGCAGTAGATGAAGAATTGGCAAGGGTTACAGAGCAGAGGTAGAGATGATTGAAATGAAGAATCGAAATTACAGAAATTATATTGTGTTTCACTATAGTGACTAGTATAATTTTGGTCCAGTGGTGCATTCAAGGCCTTCCGACGAATATGCACAGTGCCCAATAACGTGGTCTTTTGGATCATTTCGAATCGAACGTTACCCGGAATCTGTTGGATATGTCTCATGAGTTTTTTGCTTACGACCCCTGTAGCGCCAATAATCATCGGTACAATGTTTATTTTGCATCGCCACATTTTCTCACATTCCATTTTGAGATCTGCGTATTTGGACTGCTTTTCTGATTCTTTTGTTGTATATTGTGATCAGCTGGGATTATTATTATATTCTTTATTCACAGTAAGAAACTGGTTAATACACACATAATTTGGGGAGCAACCTGCCCCCAAAGGAAAATGGCGAGATTGGAGTAAATTTTTAAAATTTCAGTGATACATTCAAATTGTTATTCCTATGCAATACATGGAGACGTCAGATTACAGAATTGCAGCAGATGAAGAATTGGCAAGGGTTACAGAGCAGAGGTAGAGATGATTGAAGATGAAGAATCGAAATTACAGAAATTATGCTGTGATTCACAAGTGTAATTTCAGTCCAGTGGTGCATTCAAGGCCTTCCGAAGAATGTGCACAGTGCGCAATAATGTGATCTTTTGGATCATGTCGAATCGAATGTTACCTGGAATTTGTTGGATATGTCTCATGAGTTTTTTGCTCACGACCCCTGTAGCGCCAATGACTATCGGTACAATTTTATTTTGCATCGCCACATTTTCTCACATTCCATTTTAAGGTCTGCGTATTTGGAGGGTTTTTCTGATTCTTTTTGCAGTAGGTTGTTATTATTATATTCAAAAAACAATTTTAGTGACGCATATAACAACTATGGTCTTTTGCGTCACGACATAACAGTTGCTAATCGAATCGATATTGCGATAAGTAAATACAGTCAACTAAACATTTAGTACTGTCTTTTTGTCTTCGCAAGGAATTCCCACAGCAAAGGTAACATATAATCAGTAGTTATTATATTTTCCGTGGTGAAGGGTACTCTCAAGTCCAGTACGGCAGCTATAAACTGGCATCTTTCGTTGGCGTACTTCGCTCACTCGATAATAACGTGCTCTGCAGTTTCTTCAACATGGCATGTGGTACAATCAGGGGTATCGGAGCATCCAATTTTGCTAAGATGGGAGTTGAGACGACAGTGTCCGGTCCGTAATCTGAAAATGGTGGTTTCGGCACGGCGTGGCGTGGTTAAAGTAGGTAGTTTTGTGTATATGTTAGGGCAAAACTGCTTGAAATGTGCTCCAGAGGCGGTTTCGATGAAACGTTGGTTCCAGTCTTGCCTATAGTGACTTAAAATCAATGAGTTGGCCTCGCTAGAAGTAAGATCTACACTTTGATCAGCGAAGTCATGGGCCGCCGTCTCTTTCGCAAGTCGGTCCGCGACTTCATTCCCTTCAATACCACAGTGTCCTGGAATCCATACAAAAGAAATATCTCTATGGCTTTCATGTAAGAGATGGTGAGTTAGTTCTAATGTTTGATTGGTAATGTAGATATTTTCACCAAGATGCTTTTAGCGACAGCAATGCACTCAAAGAGTCACTCAAAATAGCAACTGGTTCGATGGAATTTTTTGAAATCCATATCAGTGCATCGAATATTGCTGTCAGCTCAATTGAGAAGATTGATAGGAGTTTCGAACATACTTTTGATGTTCTTATATTGCGATCGGGGATGTAGAAGGAGTACCCAGCACCGTTGATGTTTTTAGATCAATCAGTATAAATTAGCATTCTGTTTGGGTATTGCTCAAAAATATAATCTCTGAATATAGCATCGACAATGTGAGGTGGTGGATCGCTTCCGAGGGCTGTTTGCAATGATGTATCAATCATATAGCGCATTTCAATAACCAAGGGCATATGGTAAGAGGATGGTTACCTCTGACTAGCAAATCATCCAATATTTGAAGTCGGGATAAGATATTGAATGTCACAAATCGGTCTGAGAGTAGATTGTAAATTTCCTCCCATGAACCTTCCAATAAACTACGTGCTGGGTTTGATTGTTGTGTTCTGATCTTGGAACGGTAATTGAGACAAAGATAATATTATATTATTATATTATATTAAATTATTATTATTATACTTATTATTCTTCCAGTGAAAGCGGATCCTGTGACAACTAAATACCTAAATATTACCTTGTGAGTGATTGGTATGGCTATGACACCGAGTAGTTAAAGATGACTATGTTTATGAGGTGTTATCCTGTGAGTGATCGTAGGATTTTACAAATATATCACACCTTTTTGAAGTGTTAGTATGTGAACGCGCTATTGTTGGTATTCGAATCGCCGTCTACGCCGGCTCTGTGGTAAACTAATTACCAAAATATTACCTTGCAAGTGATTCCTAGATTTAGCAAACTATTTCACACCTTTTTTTGCTGAAAGTACGATATGCCGCCGCACCCTATACCCGAAAGTACGAATCATCGCCGCGCCCATAAGAAAAAGGATATATTGGTGCTACACTCACCGTAAACGTTGGGATGAACTCGAATCGGTCATATATAATAATTTGAAATATGCACATTAAGTAAGGATCAATCACGTGACTCTTTACTTTCCCTGATACGTATTCAATAACACCACGTCGACGATGACCATAGCTGAAATGTTAGCATGCCGCCGAACCACCACTTCATCACCACACCCTAGAACTGAAATGTTAGCATGTCACCGCCCGCATAGGCGCCGAGTTACGGGGTGGCGGAGTGGCGCAGCCACCCCATGCAAAATGCTTAACACTAGAACTACCGGAACTTCGAACTACCTAGAACTACCATGTGGCTTTTTGACGCATGTTGAATATCTTCGATTAAATGCATTTACCGGAGCTAAAAATCAGCATAAATCTCAACAAGCGGCATCAGAAACCATTGTTTATTACGCTCACAGCTACTTGCAATATTTTACATACACCTTAGGTCAACACTTATAAAACAAATCGCCATTTTTTGGTGTAACATACAAGTGTTGCTCTGGTGCGCATTTGGTATTTGAGCACGTTCTTTAAAAATTTAGAGTAGGTTCCAGATCCGCTTTAGCCACATCATCATTGTTGGTTATTGCTGACATATCATAAAGCTTATCAGATAAGATTTGCATAATTCAATTTTGCAACGAATCCACGATTTGCATATTTTTAGAGTATCGGCATTTTGACAAGTAGACGCTCATTCACATTCTAAGAAAACATGCACGGACCATCGTTGACTTGTTGGTACCCTCATAGAATACTGCCTTGCAACCTGACCAATAATATCCCCCTGGTTTTGTTTCGTTATAACATTTAACCGTCACTGGTTTCTTGTTTGTGTTGTTTCTGAAGGAAACAGTTACCACAGGTTGCAGTGAACTCAATATATATGTGTACAAATTCGATCTCTACACTGGCATCTCGCAGTTACGCTTATCAACAAGATGATAGCTTTGAAAAGTGTGACTACATGAAGCTGCCTGAGTTTCTTTTGGTCCTGGGTAGCTTCAAGCAACTTTTGACAATAGTGTCAACTGGGACTTCGTTTGCTTCTCGAAGCGTATATAGCCACATTCCCGTAACATTGTTTCGAGATGGATTACATCAGATTCTTCACATTAGTATGCTTGGCAAATGTATAGATTATGGAAGAGGTGTCCTGTCCTATCCTTGCCTAAATATGAGACGCCCTTGTACAGATACTTGGTAGCAGCAACGTCCACCATCTGACATTTTACCCCAATTGTTTGCTGGCATTTCGACCAGCATGTAATGAACGAAAACCATATTATCTTTATCGAATCCACACCTATGTTTTAATCCTTATGGCAATGGAAAGATCATGACTTCCATAACTCTGTTCTTCGAGAGGGCCTGACTGAACATAAAGCACCCATGCCCTCAGTCCTCATATGCATTCAATTCACTAGATTCAGCTCACCCTACCCCCGAATATCCATCTCGTAGACCGGAGCAAAGACCCTTTGCCCTTGTACAACCCTAGTATATTAGTATGGACAATACAGATGTCGGCTTGGTCTAATGGTACATTTCAAATTTCATGTCCTGTAACACGCTGAGCTCCAGAAATATAATATTACAGAGCTTTGGTGACTTGGAACGAGGAAGATCCAGGGCCTTCTATTACAAGGGATGTTTTGCTAACACAGTTAGACCAAGTCGACATTAACAAAGTTCTGTTGTTACAAACGGCTGTTTTGCGTTTATCAGATACATAACCACTTTCAAGAATATGAAACTGCGATGCCTGAAGGTAGAAAAAGTGTAATGCGTCAAAAAAGCCACTCGGTAGTTCTAGGTAGTTCTGTGTATAACTTTTTTATTTGTACTGGATGAGTGATGAAAATCATAGGTAAGGTGGCCTACATAAAATAAATAAAAGTCAAGAAGTTTCAGCCGAACAGCGTAAGATTTGACTGAATGCCAGCTCTTCAAAAATGAAAATGCGTCAAAAAGCCACTTGATCGTTCTAGTTTTAAACGCCCGCCGTCTGCGCTGTCAATTAGCGAGTCCATTAACCAATACCATTACCATTACCATTAACCAATACGCGCGTGAATAATTGAATACTCAGCTTCGTCGTCGACGACGAACTAGTGCTTAAAACGCCCAAACAAAGTGTAATCCGTGATTAGTAATCACTACGGTAAGTTTTTGTTTCAGTTAAATCCGTGGAAAGTTGTATTTATTTTTGACAAAAGTTGCAGTAAAAAGTTGCACTAAAAGACCACCCTTTGCTCGGTTGACTTAAAAAAAGGTCAACTTCCCAGTTTCACTCCCGAAATACAGCTTCCCATCCGCATTCTCTATTGATTGACTAAAAAAGGTCAACTTTCCGGCTCAGCTCTCGAAATACCCGTAAGAGAGTTACTTCAGTGCTGATTTACGTTGTTTCAGTCGAATTTGGCCGTGTATTTCACCAGAATCGAAAATACTTTCATGAAAAATCGAAAAAGCTGCAAAATGTTGCAAAAAGTTGCATGAAAAAAAAAATAGCCAAGGTTGCAAAAAGTTGCACTATAAGATTCCTTCTAACAGCTTAAATCAGCATTCTACATATCTTCCGAGTATTTAGGAAGCTGCCAGAGGCTGTAAAAAAAAGTTGCAAAAGTTGCAAAAACTTGCCGTAGTACTCACAAATCATACAATCGAAGCGACCTCGTTGACGGCGTCGATTGCGACACGCCTGCGCTGAGAAACACCATCTCCTCTCTTGACCACACGAACGAATTCACGTTTCTCTCAATTAAATTGTATTTGCGCGCATATTCGTTTACAAAATAATTCTTGAGTTAGTTTTGTGATAGTCTTTTTAATTGGAGCGCGAAATAGGAAAGTGTGTTTGTGCCTGCGAATAGAAAGTCATTCCTGCGCAAAGTGTGCATATTCATTACTCTGACAAGGCTTTGCTAACTTTTATCCGGATATTCACCAAGCTGCAATGAGGAAACAATTTTCGCGATGTCAGACTCGGAACCTCATTGTGCTGTACGCAAGTTGAGGAATTACTGATTAGGTGCGCGCTTTCTCGTTTGCTATCATCTGTAGGCTACTAATTCTTGTCTGCTTTATGCATTCGAATTCCCTCGATGTCACTTGTCAGTGTTTAATTTGTTATTAATACTGCGCATTGTGCAGTGCATGGCGTTGAATTAGGTTGTCAAATATTGATGCAACAAGAGATTCTCTGTGGCGGAAATTCTGAATTTATTCGATTAGTTTGAGCGGGAACCTTCTATGTTCCAATAAACTTCATTGCTGGACGGACTCTATCGGGCGCAACCATATCGCGTAACTAATTTCAAACCATCGGGATTTGTATTCGCATTAATAAGGTTGCGGCATGCGCCCATATTGCTCCTGCTGCAACTGCAATACACCTTGATAATTAAAATCGCACCATTTCACGATCAAATTCGACTGGTTGATCGGGACCTACGTAGGCCGTAGCGGGGCACGATAACTTACGGCCTTATATGGCGCATTCCACTTGCAACATCGGGGAGGCCGACGTTCGCAAAACAGACATCAGCGATTGCTTACGATTTCGTTTCTCGCAACCAGATCCCTCCCTTAGGATAAGTCTAGCAAAGTCGTATAACAGACGAAATTAGTACTTTCCTAGAGTTACAATTGACAGCGTCCAAGATATAATTATCCAGTATATCCCCTTATCCACTAATCACACAAATAGACTATATAGCGGTAAGGAATAAACTTGCTAATGATAAGTATTTTAATGCATGGTAAAATCAATTACAGCATGTAAAGAATAAATTGAAGTCATTTTCATAAGTAACTACTCGCAAATTCAAACACCAAGCTTATGGTTACAAAGATTCGACCTCAAATTCAGCGAGTCAAATGCACCAATGATGTAGGCAAGCTACGACTTGCTCAACTGCCGCTTTTTAAAGCCCTTCATAACATCTTTTCTCACAGAGGCATTAACTAGCTTCTGCTTGTTATTGTAATATATGTTCACAATGATTCTGTTCGCCAATTTTGAAGCTCGCTCTTGATGACTACAGCAGGCAAAGCTTATGGGCCCCCCAAAACGTTGCAAAACATATTCGGCAGCTTCCCTCACTGAGACTTGAGGATGAGAGCAGATGATTGTATCAGAACCATCCAGGATTGAAAAACTGGATGCAACAAACTTAGCGAGTGGCTCTGAAGGGGCAAGCAATCCCCCACGAGAGAGTAGGTCGAAATAGAATGAATTAGTGTCACCGGATTCTTCAACAATTAACTTCGAACATTCCCTGCAATTCAGCTTCTTGAGGACCTTTTTGCCAACGTACCCAGCAACATAATAGGACACCTCCTCACTGTCAGGAGATAAAAGTGATCCAGTAATTTCAATTGCCACATCTTCAATTGTTTGTTTGAAATGATCCAAATGAACTGAGCTTTGAACACCAACATCATGCTCCCAGAAATTAATGTCAATTTTCAACATAGAACGGAGCAGTATTATCTTTTCAGAGTTGGTAACTTCTGTTAAACCGACCAGAAACCGCCCCCCACTCATTTGCCTGTACTGCGAGAACCTTCTTTCAATGGGGTCACTTTGGAATTTTCTTGGAATCACATATTCATACCCCTCTGCTAACAAATCTGCCATAAGCAGCGATTGCGACTGCATGGTTCCGATCAGAGCTTTGAATGTTTGCTTGGACAGGCAATAATTTTGAGGGTTGTATCCGTTCCATTTGATCAGCCAATTAGAGAAATCTTGTAGGAAAGTGATTTTACCATCATGTGAAACTACTGCATCAGACAATGGATTGGGTGAATATCTGTGACAGCTATTTACAATTGTCCACCAAGCATTAATTAGGCTCAAGAATGAAGCCATATCTTCCCTGTGAGGCAGGTAGCTTTTGCAAGCTGCAATAGTCGACTCGTGGAATGGAGCGAGAGCTAAATTAACATTTTGCTTGTTATTGCCCGGATGCAAAGACCCAGCAAACACAGAACAGACCATTGATGTAGAAAAGCCGAGCCGATATAGTAGATATTAGAATTAGGCAGGTCGTAGAAAGGGGGATTTTGTGTCGACTCAATTCAACGTCTTTTCCACGTCCTTCAATAATGTAAATATTATGCAGATGCTACAGCCTTTAAACATGGTGAGTAGAATGTAGATCCTACGTTAGAAGAAGAAGATCCTGATATAATAACCTGTTTTCTACCACTATGGGCTTAACCTGATCACGTCTGCGTACACACACCACATTATTTACTACATATTATTCACATTTGTGATAATTTAATTTCAAACGAATTGGCAATAATGCCGTTGTAAAAACTAAAACGAACAAACGAACGAATGCCTTTAGAAAGAAAGTGAAAACAGTCCTTATCATCAGGTTTCATCCTCTGATGAGTCAGATAAATAACCAGAATGCGGCCTTTTCTTTTCAACACCCTGCAGAAATAAAATGAAAATGATGATTAATAGCTAAGACATTCGTACTGCGAAAATGGCAGAGGTAGCGACTAACGAATGACTCCTACATTTTTTTCGCCCATACTTACTAAAATGGATTCGATTCTGAACTATTTCCACTCAAGTTTTCAAGTTTTATTATTATATTTTTTAATATTATATGACTAGAGAACTGACTTCAATCGTCACTTCTACTTGATTATCAAGATCAACGATGACTACTTCAGCACTCTTTGAAAACAGCCACTAACACAAAAAGAATTCTTGTTTAGAGAACTGACTTCAATCGCCACTTCTACTTGTTTATCAAGATCAACGATGACTACTTCAGGAATCTTTGAAAACAGCCACTAACACAAAAAGAATTCTTGACTAGAGAACTGACTTCAATCGCCACTTCTACTTGATTATCAAGATCAACGATGACTACTTCAGCAATCTTTGAAAACAGCCCCTAACACAAAAAGAATTCTTGACTAGAGAACTGACTTCAATCGCCACTTCTACTTGTTTATCAATATCAACGATGACTACTTCAGCACTCTTTGAAAACAGCCACTAACACAAAAAGAATTCTTGACTAGAGAACTGACTTCAATCGCCACTTCTACTTGTTTATCAAGATCAACGATGACTACTTCAGCAATCTTTGAAAACAGCCACTAACACAAAAAAGAATTTTTGACTAAAATTTCTTCACATTCTGTCAAAAATGATCAATTCAATAATCCAAATAAATCAGTTATTTGGCAGCTAACTGATTGAGAGAAAGGGCATCCGAGTACCAGGCATAGCTTTATACATATATAAAAGTGTTTAATTACAGCAGTCGATTGATGATGTCAAGAGCATAAATTGAAATCAAACCTTCCATCGAGATCCCCCTTTTTGGCTGGGAATATGCCGCAGTGCCTCACCCACTACACGAATGTAATCTTTTTCAGAGAAAGTCCTGCCATGGATCTTTTTGCAAGCTCCTAAAGGTATTATCATTAACATTTGGTTTGGCAGTCATTCAACTTCATGAAACATTTTTGATAAAATAACAAACAAAAATCATATTCAAGTTCAGTTAAAATGCTCAGTATATCTAGCACAGTTGTCCCCAGTCGTTTCTACTCAGCATGTTTCCTAGTGGCGTGTTATAGACTTCGTGATTCACCCTCCATTCTATGGTAAACACAAAGCATGGAACAAGTTATTTCAAATGCTGCATATTTCTCATGACTGCTCCGTTTATAAAATTATATTGCCTGCACTGGCTAAAGCCAGATTCCCTCTTCACATAGTGGGGAATTCCCCCGGTTGGAAACCACTGATCCAGCCTCATTAGGGACATGGGCGTATAAAACAAAGGTCGAACAATAACATGTTCTCGGATTATCATAAATGCTCCTCACTATATATGATCTTGTCCAAAGCCAAGTCGCTGAAAGCCTCTTTTGCATTTTTGCCAACGCGGCTGTAGCAACTCCATACTCCAGCGCTGGCGACCTTTTTCAAGATGAATCGAACAGTTTGCCCTATATTGTCGCCTCCGACTGAGCTGAATCCAATTATCTGAAATCAAAATATGAAAACAGATTTAGTTAACTATCCTAGACCCTATAATCCTGGTAAAGATCTTCACAATCTTCTTAGGTTAAGAATAAAGATATATGGAAGCACTGCGTAAAATACAAAATTCCACATGCATATTTCAATGAAAAATAAATAACAAATTTATTCACTTACGCTGCCAAATGAATAATTCACAATACGTCAGTAGTGTCAGTAGTTTACAACCACTTGCCCATACCGGTCCTAATAAAACTTACAATGTAATTGCAAAGTTTTCGCAAATTCAGTAATTTTAATTATAATCTAATACCATATAATTCTAACATCATTTGGAAAAAAACTGTAGCTGCAAATCTAATCATAGTATGATTTGACATAAACTGTAGGAACAACTCTAATTCTAATTTAATTTTTAAACACAGGAAGTTTTATGGTTGCTTAACTTTCGTGTGGAGGCAGGCTCACATCTTTATGCTGATTAATTAATGTTTTTATCATATAAAAACACCACAAGTTCAGTCGCCAGTCACCATGTTTAATGGTTTATCCAAGCATGTTGCGTGAACTATACAAATAAAAAATGAATCTGTATGGGCAGCTGATTCTCGGTGAATGAAATAACACAATCATATTGGTACTCCAAGCAATACGATCAAGTTCTTCTACTTCCATAATTTATACAATAAAATCATGAGCTCAACATACCGCATCGCTTGCGAATTCTTTATTTTGTTGTAATTTCTTATCAAATGCTTTCAAATCCTCATTAGTAGTCATGGTTACTGGGATTATATCTTGCACAATCAAATCTGATGGCTTCTTGCTGTTTCTTCTGCCTTTGACACTGTGGCTTATCCATGCTGTCTGCGAATGAAGATTCTTCTTCGTGGCTATCAGTATTATCAGATGTTGAATATGTGCCTTGTTTGAGCTTCAAACGCTTAGCCTTCACCCAACGTCTCTGGTAGGATCGGCGCTTCCGCACTGTGTCCTCCATATATTCTGATTTCAAGCCACCGTGCAGTCACTTGAGATTCCGCAGAAACAGCAATGACCAAAACAATATTATCAATCTGCAGACCTATATAAGTAAAGTTTCATTTTAGGCGATTAAAGTCGATTGTTGTGACAGGTATCTATCAATCACATCAGTTTTTGCAAAATCGGGTCTGGTTTACCTTGTTGGCCACATCAAGAAGTGCTCACTGAGTGATGTGACGACCACCGGTTAGTGAGTGTGAGTGGTCCCCATGAGCATGCCCAACGATTGTTGTTTCACGTGATCAACAACTGTGCTCCCAACGAAACCCAATCATGACCTGTCCTAGTCTGAGATGCAATCCCAGAGTATATCAAATTGATGCGTTGTGCAACTGCAAACCACTAAACCAGTTTACTTAATTGCTGATACATGCTCATCTTATCAATACATTATATACCATGTGATGAGCACGCTTATAATTTGGATTGGGTTTTGAGTTACTTAACACATCAAGGACTATTAACTATACTTTCAAAATCATTACAAACAACATCAATAACAACTTCAAAATTGCAGATTATCAAAGGATATGATAAAATGTTTCCGCGTCAATTTCGGTTATGACTATGCACTATTGCAGACCTTCATTCACTGCTACTTTAATTGCCGACAAAAGCAAGATAAAGCAGAAGTCAGCCCGCGTACGCATACAGATTCCAGAGCGAACTTCTATATTAGCACTGTAAATGTCCTAATACGTTTGCTAAAGCACCAGCTACACCAAGCCAGTAAGCTAGTCGTACCGTTCTAAACTTCCGACGGCCTGCTCTCAATATCTAGGAATATTCACTAACGCTACACACAAAAGACAACCCAATTAGTCTATGAATATTTACTTCCTCTTTTCCGACATCAGCAATTTACTTCCTCTTTTCCGACATCAGCAATCTGCTTCAGTCCGGCAGCAACCAGAACCAGCACGCTACTATACGCATGACTGGTCTTTTCAACCGAAGGCTCCGGAGTTATTATGCTTCCGGAGCAGGGTAAGTTGCACTTCACGCAACATAATGAAGGGTTAATGATGTTTTCTAATGGATATATCGAAGCTTTCGCATGAGATCGAAGAACACCGGATAGGAATATATATCGTTTTTTAATGTAACACCGAAGTATCCTTTCTACGTATTTTAGACATACCTGCAAGCGATAGAAAATTAGCATTATTAGGTTAACAACGGGATATAACGAAGTCTAACGCATGTCATGGAACAACACCGAGTAGGAATTTATTTTGATTGAATATAACCTCTAGACCATCCTACTACGTATTTTAGACATTCCCCCGACACTTAGAAAATCAGAACCTAATCGAGATGATCCGAGATGATCCCGGATGATCCTTTTACGGTTTTGTGTTTGCTGGGGAGGCATACGTCAATTTCGGCGCCTTACGCAAATTCGCATCCAGCTTGTCGTCACATTCTCTGATCTTGTGAAGGTCGCTCCATGCAATGAATCCACCCGGAGATGATATTATTGAAGAATTTATGCAGAAGGAGAATGGTGGAAAAACAAATTTCTTGGCTCGGAGCAAATTGTTTCGTATGTTCTTTACAAGATGAACATTATCAAAAAATAGATACGTTTTGTTCTTGCAGGACGTGTAATGAAAAGAGAAATCATCATTGCTAGGGCACTTTTCTCGCATTATTTCAAATGCTTTCACATTGGATGGATGATTATCTGATACAAGTCCTCGAACGCAAAATCCATTCTCATTGAGAGTGGCAATACAATCCAGTAATTCTTCTGCCAACCATCTTCCCGTAATTTCGGTTTCTGGCAGTGCCTTCACCACGATGGATGTTGATTTTTGAAGACCATGGACCATCATTACAACAATGCCTTTATATAAGTGACCGCTTTCATCTGCTCCATAATATTTACCACCGTGATATTGAACACCTTTCTGTAAGTACATCTCATCTACCATCAACACTATGTCAGTGGAGATCTCGCCATTTTCTTTCATAACTCCAAGGACTTTAACCGAGTCAACGCTTCCTTTGCTGTACCGACTCAAGGTTGACATTGATGGGAAGGGAAAGCTTCTTGTAAGAATTCTATAAGCTTGTGCAGATGTGTACCGGAGTAGGAGCGCGAAACGAATCATTTCGGATGAATACGGAATATGAGCGTGACCATCAGGCTTGTAATATATTAGATTTTGAAGCTCATCCAGTAAATTGTCGGATTTTTTTCGGACATTTTCGAGATATTTCGGGAAGTTAAGTAATGCACCAAACTTAGTCAGAGCAGCATTTGTGCCTTGTGTGAACCAAGGAGGCAGAGGAACATTCTTTCCATCACACTGCAATTTGACATGCAACTTATCGTCAATCTTTATGCTTTTTGTGACTTTTGGGAAATCATTGAATTCCATGTGGTAGTAAATCACATATTCATTATCTCTTTTGTACGTGGTATAGCCTTCTGGAGCGCGGGACTCCGTCAAATCTGATAAGCTGCTTATTTTATCAGCCAGCTGGAAATCTTTCAACTCATCTTTCTGAAATACCCTTTGCTTCGGTGGTTTTCTGCAAGGAGTCACAGTCGGGATCAGTGAAGGCCGCTGCAGCTCCTGCTCGGATCTAATGGAAGGGACTGGTTTTTCGTCCTAACGTAAATTTTTTCGCGAGTCAAAGTCTTTGATATACTTTGATTCAAAGTGTAGAACACAAATTACAGAATTCGTAGTCGGCTCCCAATCGCGCCTATTCACAAAAGATATCCATTTTTTTCGTAACTCCAAATCATAAAATGGAAAGCGAAATGACGAAACCTTTTTCCCAGTTGTCAAATATCCAGACTTACAGCCATAAACACAGCATTTGTTTACCATTATTATGCCTTAAGTTAATCCTGCATTCCAAGTATACAGACAGTCGAAATTCGCTGTCAGGAAGGCCGCATGAAATATCACCATGAATTCTTGGCTGCTAATGATCGGCGAGAATCATACAGCAATATACTGAGTTATTTACCAACTGAATAAGTTAGCCTACCTCATACATATAAGCTGGTCTAAACGAAAGCTGAACATAATTCAGTCACCACACAGTCGTGACTGTAGTATTAGCTAATCACGGCATGATTCCATAATCCATAATAACTCAAACGCAGCTAGCTCAAAATCTTTGCCTCAAAATTTAAGACGTCTGCTATACAGAGAAGCGCTATCGCAAATACACAACCAGATAGCTGAGTAATGAATGTGATGGCTTGAAAATGGGAGTCATCGTAAGCAATCGCCGATGTCTGTTTTGCGAACGTCGGCCTCCCCGATGTTGCAAGTGGAATGCGCAATATAAGGCCGTAAGTTATCGTAGGCCCCGGCCGTAGGCTCCGAGCTGATATTAACCAGCGCGTTGTCGGTATTAAACACTACGTGCGTCGTGCGTAGTCAGTGAGTTTCTTATTCAAAACTAGAAATCCCGTCCTTTTGAAACGTCAATTCATAATTCGTATTATCGATGCTGCGTACTGCAAATTAGCGAGAATCGTTTGTATGCGAAATGGGTCATCGATATCTCATGTGCACTATTGTCGGTGATTTGATTTAGCGCGGCTGCATGCAGGCCTGCAACCGTCCGCAGAAACACTTTCGCCAAACAGTAACAATCTCTGAGTGTAATATTGTTTGTGTTTATGTATCTTTTTGATTGAAACTTATGCCCGCGTCTAAACAAATTGTGCTCGTTGCCATTGCCGAATCTGGGTATTTAGGTATGACTATAGCGCACCCTGTTATTGTAATTATTGCGAGCTTGCGGCAAGTCTGCAATTTCGGTATCAGCGCAACCTTGCCGGCCGATTGTACAGTCCGATAAAATAGATCACTTCTATGTATTTCGCACAGCGTACTGATGCTGATTTCAGCAAACTAACGATCGTTATGAGACGTAAAAATTCGACCTCATCGCTAGAAACTTAGATTTCATCGCGCGCTCTGAGAAACACCATCTCCTATCGCGATTTGACGACCAAATATACGTTCACCTTCTACAAATTAAAGTGCAATATTTGCATCGATGAGGGTCGCGAGCTGCGTTTAAAATATTTTGTGAACCATTTTTGTGATAAATATTCTCTGAGCGCAAAGTTGAATAGTGTTTTATTGTGTGTGCCTGGTAGTGGTGTGCCCATAATAATAATCCAGTTATGATTTGCGAACGTAAATCGGGAAATGCAGCAATGCAGTTAAAATCGATGTTTTAATCGGCAATCAATTGTCGCGATGCGAGCTACTCAATTTGAAGTAAAACCCCGTTGTGCTGGTGGTAAGGAATAATTACTGATTGACCGCACGCGTTTGTAATCATACTTCTTGTCTGTCTTTCGTGGTCCAGAATTGTTGCGCCGTGTCACTGCTCAGTACAGCGATGAATGCCGAGCGCTCGGCAATCAATAACTTAATTTCGCAATGATCTTAACGGGAGATCGCGTCGCGTGCACAAACGAATCTCGCTAATTGGTCACGGCCGCGCGTAACACTGATAATACGACTTGTTGAATTGCAACTGAACATTAGCATCAGAATTGTCATTTCAAAAGGACGGGGTTTTGCGTTTCGAAAGGAGGGGTTTCGACGCCCCCTGGCTACGCACCTGCCGCCACCCCATGCAAAAATAAAAGTCGGTGCCTATGACCGCCCGTATACCTAAAAACATGAGCAAGCCACCCCCGGTTTTCATGTTAGCATGCTGCCGCAGCCTATACCCAAAAACGTTAGCATGCGACCGATCCCTATCTCCGTAATGCTATCATGCCACCGGAGCCTATACCTGAAAGGGCCACCATGCCACCACGAGTTTCGCGTTAGCATGCACGCCATAACAGCCCCTGCCACCTCACGACCGATCATATATACTTTGTCACGTTTGCTCAATATAGATCCCATCACATGGTAGAAATCGCATCCAGTTATACGCATGAGTGAAATATCTTATGGTTTTCTGCGACTATTAGATCAGCGACGATAAACGATATCACGATTATTTATTGGAATAATTTTTTCGTAAAAGACATGTTAGCATATAACTTGATCTATATAGTTGTTGAATATATATTGTAGTTGTAACACCTTCCGAAATTGTTTACCCATTGCCAGGGAAACAGAAGTATGCTTCATCTATTGGTGAGTGCCCGTGATCTTGTAGGTGTAGGAAAGGATTGTAATGATATAGACCACGATCTTCCTCTGATCTTCAGCAGTCTCGGCACTGCACTCTTGATTATTCGGAACAAGCGGACCCATGTTAGTGTCGTAGGCAACTTTTATTGGGATTTCTTCAGGGGCGCCTTCAAGCGTCAGATCGAAGAATCCGTGACCACCGAATGAGATCAATCCTTTTCCTGAGTGGTAGTCAACCCATTGCCATTTGAATGATTTGCAGCTCAAAAAGCGCGTTATGATAGGGGAGACAGATTCTGGAATTTCGAAGCTACCTGTATTGCCCATTTTCTACGAATAGAATCTCAACAGAAGTTTTCTGCAATATCGGAAAATATTATATCATGATTAATATATACAGCTCCATCCCATTGTATAAAACAGGGGCGGGCAACATACGGCCCGTGGCGGGATGTTGAGCGGCCCGCAGAGAGTTTCTACCCATAAAGGAAGCTATAATCTGAAACTATTGACAAATTTTCTGCATCACAGTGTGCATCACAGGCATAGAAATAGAGTAAATTGGCTTGGTGTATATGGCCATACTAGTCGACAAACACCATGAATACCACAACCAACAACAACGGCATTTGCAAGCATACATAATTCGACCATGAACATTAACAAGACAAGACTACGATCAAATATAAATGATGATCACGTGCAGTCTGTACTAATGGTTTTTATACATCCGACATGCTGCCAGAGTTCGAAGAACTTATTTGTTTACGACTTTGATCGACCACAGATGTCTGATTAACTTCAACAGCAATACGCGATTATTGCATCGATTCTGAAATACGGCCCGCCACGTACTTCAGTTTCACATGTCAGGCCAGCAGACCGGAGAAGTTGACCGCCTCTGATATAGAACCCAGACCCCTATTTCTCTCCAACATGCTCAATTGCTCATACATATAAGAATGGTCAGTTTATAACTTTGGCAGGGCCGCTCAGAAGCGTCGGAGCCAAACCACAAAATCAGCCATCCATTTGGTTCGTGAGCTCGATAATTTACGCGTAGCACCGCAGCTCTACTGACTCACCAGGATGCGTTGTGTTGTTTTACTAGGATCGAACGATACAAATAGACTTACGATATAAACTATAATCGAATAAAATTGTAGGATGCACTCCGAAAAGAGTAGGCTATATATTTCAACCCCTGTACCATTCCCGACCTACGGATGTGGATATACAATACATACACCCAGCACACAAAACCAAAACCTACCTCAGACTTATAACGCTGTATATATCGAGTACAAAATCCAAATTATGCATGCACGTAGGAAGGTAGGAAGGTATGCAAGTGGGTATGTATGATTTATGACCGCAATATAACTTTGAGGAGGGCTCTGTTTTCGCGTACCACCCTTTTCTGCCCTTTGGTGTGAATTCACTCTTATTACTTGCGCGTGCGCATACCTACTCGTTTTAATACACCAGTTACACTGTTTAATATTGCTCTTGTAATGATGAAAAAATAATAATTTGAAGTATTTCACGTAGCAAACGAATGGCAATACCCAAAGTACTCTTCAATCCATTATCAAGCTCTTGTTTTGTCGTACACGTAGCCTTCACGTTATTAATATTGTTAATGATGACCGAACAAGAGATTTCTGCCGTGTAAACCCCGATGAGCTCGAGGATATACTCATGCAATTTTATTCCGTGCCTCAGGAAAAATGATACTCTCAATCGATATTGCTGCATCGTACAACTGTTCCAGGCAATCACTAACATATCATCAAAATGCACTCTCTTATATATAGGAGAATGGAGGTGATATAAATAACCTCGCGAAAGTGATACGTGATGCGGAACTAGTTTTTCTTATACATAAAAACTTCTTCAAACAATTTAATATCGTAGTTATGTGAATACTAATGCATGACTCATCCCCGCAGCTGAATGCACAATTGCACACGTCTTTGCTAACTCGCAGCCTAGCCCACGGGACCATGAACATTTGGCGTATTTCCCGACAGCTGAATCCCATTATTGATAAAACGCATACAAACTCAAGTAATATATGTATTATGAATTTGTCAGTCTTACAGATGCGTACAATTCCCGGACGAAATTCACTGAAAGACATATAATTTGTTACTAATCTGAAGATGCACAGTAGCGTAACACCTAAATAACGTCAGGTTATTGTAGACATGGATATTGTGAGGGAAAAAGCACATTGTTTTCAGTGATTCTGTTACGTGCCCGCATTTACGTTGGTATCGTTTCATCTTTTTGTATAGGGTTAATATTATGCAGTTCATTATTTCCTAGTAATTCCTTGATTTGTATTTAGGCCTATATCTTTTTTTCTCTGTTCTGTTGCGTTCTTCGCGGAGGCTCGTCTCCTCCGTAACCGCAGGCGACCAGTATTTCAGAACCTTGTAGCACGACCTACTTTAATTTTCTATAATTTGGACATTCCTTTGTTACGTCGTTTATTTGAATACCTATTATTATTTGAATCTTCATCAACGGATCATCGTTTGTAAGGATCAGGTATAAATCGATGGCCTATTTATCCCTGGTCAGGATTTGAGTTCAATTTAAAAGTGGGGTTGATAACTTTCATTAACGTAGGAACAGGAATAACAGTCATGCTTTCAGTTCTTTTGCCCATAAACTCCGAACTGCGTGAGCATTTTTACGTCTCGGGAATTGGTTTCGATATCACAGAATAATCGTGACTAGTGGGAAATTGCAACCGTACCTTCGGACGCGGTCATATGTGGAACATGAACATGATTGGCATTTTGCTGTCTGATGGAATATTTACGTGGGCGTAATTCATACGAAAAACCTCAACTTATTATCGAAATTTGCTTGAAAGTACAAGTATGTTTTCTCCTCGACATTGCTTCGTCGGTCGGAGGTATTGACTAGACGGGCCGTAGGTTATGAGACATCCACCTCGGCCATGTGACCATTATGATGCGGCACCGCGATAGAGATAAAGACTGAAATTCCAATTAGCCAGTATTTATCGTAGTCTCCGTCGCTCTTCACGTTCTTGATCTTAGGCCTTTACAGTCTTACACGAAACTGCAGCGACGTGAAAAACATGCCGATCAGAATCGAAACATGAATTCCATCGCTGGTGCACTTATTATAGAAGACGTGCGCTATTTTATGAGTAAGCGATGCGGGATGCTTTTGATACTATTTCTTCAATATGGGTCAATGCATTTCTCTTCCTCTATTATGAGGTTTCAGGACAGATTTGAAAATACCAGCTAATTCATTAATTGCTGCACACGCCGTTAAAAACCTATATTAACCGTGTAATGTTTAAAAGCATGGTATAGCCCAGTGGTTCTCAACTATTTGGGCTTCGCGGATCCCTTTTTGGCTGCCACGGACCCTCGCGGACCCCCTCAAGTTTTAGTTCGAATTCGCCTCAATTATGGTGCGACCGTCATCTGTCTTTGGCAAATATGAACTATAGACTTGTGATAAACAGCAACTAAATAAATTTTCTTGAAAAAACCATCAATCATACTATTTATGTAGAAATTGGTAGACTTTGAATATTTCAAGGCTAATTTTGCAGCTGTATTTCTTGAAGTACGTGGTCTTGAAAATCCGCGTCTTCGATTTGTTATGAACATGTGCCGAAAATTCATTTCCACAATTATAGATGGAGGCTAATTATATTCTAACGCGTCACGCTAGCGACGACGCTTTTGGTGTGATTGAAACATTTATTGCACCATAATGAAGTAACATATTTTTAAAGAACATATCACGTCCAGCCTAGTCATTTTTATCTACCATCTCATCTTGAAGTCATTCTGGAATAATGTCTATGTATATCACGGGATAAAATGGATTTCGTGGCGAGGTTTGAACCCCTTCATTGAGAAAAAATTTGGGAAAATACTTCACCAGTATTATTTCAAACGGCTGTTCACTAATTTCATGTCACTGACAACTTCAAATCGAGAAGATTTCTCAAGCATTACGAAGTCACCCTGGTTGATCTTACGATCTCTATTTTTCCACAAACCCCACCAAGACGTCTTTATACGGCAATATGTTTGCATCAGTAGGTTATTGGTAATTTGACAATTAAAATGAATTTGCACAGTAGGATATTTCATGTCAGAGGATTATTCTGATGATGTGAGTAATGAGGTTTTAGTAGTTGTGGAGGAAAACTGCCTCATACTTTAATGTCAGTCAATGTAAATTTAACTTACACTCATCCCGTAACCTCACTTTACACGTAAGACTGTAATGTCACAGTCACCTCCGGTAAATCCAATCTATATGATCTCCTGTACATTTTCGACCGAGATGTTACCAGATTATACAGGCTACATGCTGCTCGTGTAAATCACGATTACATATACCTGCATGTAACTTAACGCACATCCATAAATATCGCAAAGCCGCGCGGTGCTAATATATCACAGAGTTTTTTCATGCCACACTACTTCATAAGCACAGACAGTTCCAACCAGAAATGAAGAGAAGTATTACAATTGTAACATTATGAGGGAAAACAGTAATTTATAAACATGAGGTCAAAATTTATAAACATGAGGTCAAAATTAAGATTTTTAGTGTAAAAAATGTCAAAATTAAGATTTTTTCGCTCAAGATCTTCCTTCTTTGGGTGAAAAATAGCCCTAATGGTGTAGTAGTATATTTTCTCACTCTTATCAACTGATGTTCGTATTTTTCATTAGCCAGTACACTTTTATAAATATTCGTAAGTTTACCCTAATTATACCAGTAAATTTTTCCCGTCAGTTATATCAACGGTAAATGCCTGTTGAATTAGAATAAGAAAACGTCAAAACTAGTTTCACTTATTTTTGGAGGTTAAAAAATTACAGAATAAATTTGTTTAATCAATTTACTGGACAACCAATATTTTAGAAGAATTACCTTTGCATTCGACAAAACTAGTTCGTTGGTTGTTGCTATGAGGAGTTTTATTTAATTGAATTTAATTCGACACTGAGTATAGGCGGCGGTGGTCAAAGTAGTCAAGAAAACTACTCCAGTAGAAGTAGAAGTAGCGACAAAAAAATCGACTCAAGTATCAGTGGAAGTACTTTTTCCATAAGCCACTCAAAACTTCTTGAAGTAGAAGTATAATTTACTGACTTTTAATCTACTCAAGTAAGTAAATAGTTTTGATAGCAGTCTTAATTCGTTTGCATGGACTGTCAAAAGTTGCAAATTAGAGCTGTGCGGAAGGTGCAGAGAGCTTGATTCGCATTAATGCATCCCAGGAGGTATCAATTATCGACCGAATAAGCATTCTTTCGCATCATGGGATACAAATTATAGTATTGATATGGAATTGCGATACTAAGCCCTCATTCACCAGAAGACACCGTTTTAGAGAATATCGTCACATGGCGCCCTACCCCATATATTATAAGTCGTATAGTTAAGCCGAATAGCAATACTAGTATAGATCGCTCGTGACTTGGTGATTTTTGCATGGGGCTCTTATGGGCCCGCTCGCACATCGTATGGAAAACTCGTGTTGACACATCGTATACTTTTGGACGTTTATTGAAATAGGTCTGAAATAGTTTGCTAAATCTCTCTTGGTTTGGTGTTACAGAGCTAGAAATCAATTAGTTTGTCACAGAGCTGGCGTAGACGGCGATACGAAAACCAACAATATCCGCATACTAACTAACACTTCAAAAAGGTGTGAAATATTTGTAAAATCCTACGATCGCTCACAAGATAACACCTCAGACATAGTCTCTTTTAATACCTCAGACATAGTCTCTTTTAATAAAACAACTAAAACATGACGATGCTCGTCCGACGGGGACTAAAATACGACTGGCTCAGACGGCGACTAAAAAACGACTGCACAAAAGAGTACAACACAACAAGACGTAGCAGTAACATAATCAGTGATCAGGGGCGGTAATTATAGGTTACAGCGGTACGCTACAAGGCCCCCCCCCCCTGGTTGGTAAAAGCTTTAGGATATAATATGGACACTACATCAGTCAACGATATAACTACGAATGAAGGACCATGACACGGCAATGATTACAGATTGCGATTCGAATACGAGTTCAATTCTAAATGTTCTAACGACTAATGAAAGTGAGGTGGGCGTGGTGGTGAAGCTATAAACGACACAATTATTCGTTATCGATAATGATGCACTTTACAATGAGAAAGGCTCAAGACACGATTTATAGAACTGACAGGAGATGACGGAGCCTGTTGCGGAAAAATACAAGTGATGGCGGAAAAGTGAATGAGTAACACATTAAATATCCATTTTAAATACTGGTGACAACACAAAATCATTCAAGTGATGTGGAGTACGAATAATACGGCCGCTGGCCGACACAGAGTTCGTTCGCGAAATATCAGCTTGCGGTGGCGTCAATTCGTCGAGACGCTCGATGGGAAGTCTGCCAGGTATAAGCCTGTCGGTTGAGGCGCCATACGGACCCTTATCGTTTGAATTGTGAAACATTTATGAGTGCGGTTTTAAAACTCGATGTGGACCAGAATAAGCCGGATCGAGTGATCTACGATGACCATCTATCCGCAAGAAAACGTGCGTGCAATTATTCAAATCGTTCGGGACATAGGAATATTGATTCGAATGAAACCTAGTCGGCCTCTAACTCAAGGCTGAGAAAAAGCGTTTTAATTCACCGACGTAGTTGAAATCATTAGCGTTATTACCACTGGAAGAAGGATTGACTAATTGACCGGGTAATCGAAGAGAAGTGCAATACACAAGTTCTGCTGGTGAATAACCGAGATCTTCTTCGACAGAACATCGCAGCCCTAAAAAAATTAAGCCTAAATGATGATACCAATTATGAGGACTTTCTAATGCGCGGAGGGAGGCTTTCAACGTTCTGTTATAGCGTTCGACAAGGGAATTTTGTTTCGGCTTATACGCCAAGGTTGTGATATGCAAAATACCCAAGAATTGCATATACCGAGTCCATTCCAGCGAGGTAAACTGACTACCCTGGTCGGTTATTACTTTACGGGGTGAGCCGAAATTCGACACCCAGCGAAAACTAAACGCATCAATAACAGTTTGCGAACGAATGTCCATCATGGGAACACATACAGGCCAGCGAGTATAGCGATCAACATACATCAAAATACACGAGTAGCCGCAACTAGTCGGGCGTGACAAAATGTCCACGTTAACCGTATGAAAGCGTTCGGAAGGGACGGGAAGATTGTTAATTTCAGTTCGAGTATGCCTATGAATCTTCGATCGTTGACACTGCTGACAATGACGGACGAAATCGTTCACGTGGCGTTTCATACCAGGCCATACATAACGTTCAGCGATCAATTTAGTGGTCGCGCGTATACCGGGGTGCGAAATATCATGCACACTGTGCATCACAGTGTCTCGAAGCGCCGCAGGAACGTAGGGACGTTCTCTACCAGGTAACGATTTGTCGAAGATGATAGGATCGTTCAACTCTTCGAAATGTACTTCCGCGAGATGCAAGGAGTGGTTATTGGTGTTGGCGAGGAGTTCCTTGAGCTCATCATCGTATTACTGGGCTTGTAGTAATGCTTCCGCTGTGATGGGAACAGTGTTCGGAACAATCGCGTTCACCTCGAGTCTAGAGCAGTGCTCTTCAACCGGGGTTGTCGTACACCCTAGGGTGTACCAGAATTTGCAAAGGGTGTACCAGTCGGATGGGGTGTACAGGGGTGTACCAGATCCGAATTACAATGAGCCGATGGCTAGCTATCACAAAGAAAGGTTTATGGGTCAAGTTTGACGCACAGGATAATGAGCATAATATGGGACGATGTTATCTCACGTGTAATAATACTGTACACCGCTTGATTGTGATGTCATAAGCAATATAAATAGATACTTTCTTCTTCCGCAGCCACGCGGCTACTGGTTGAAATTGAACCAAATTTGGTGTGTAGGCTTAAGTTAGGTAACCTAACAATTTTATCAAGTAGCCAGTACGATTTGAGAAAAAAAGTCATTTTTGAAGACCTCTAATGAACAGGGGTGTACGAGTTTTGAGCAAACGTTAAAAGGGTGTACCACGTCGAAAAAGGTTGAAGAGCACTGGTCTAGAGAGAGTATCCGCAGCCGTGTTCAGAGTCCCTTTGATGTGTCTAACGTCGTCGGTATATTCCGAGATGAATTACAACTGTCTTGCTTGACGATCCAGAAGTCTGTCGGTCGGATTCCTTAACGATTTTACAAGGCCGTCATTATCGGTAATCAGTTGAAATTTCCTACCCTTTAGCTGGATATGAAAATGCTTTATTGCTGAATAGCTCGCGATCAAATGCGGAGTACTTGCGCTGTGTCGGGTTCAAGGTTTTCGAGAAGAATGCTAAGGGTAACCACGAATCATCACTTTTCTGTTGCAAAACAGCTCCTACTCCGATTTGACTAGCGTCTACCACTAGTGACAGTTCGGCATCATGAATCGGGTGGAACAATATGACATTATCGGACAGTTCGGTCTTAATGCGTTCGAAAGCCGTGTTAACACTATCTGTCCATTTTACAAGATCACGCTTATTCGATGCTGCATTGGTCACGTCACAGTGGCTTCAAAATATCGGCACAGTTGACAAAACGGTGGTAATAGCAAACTAGTCCAAGGAATGAACGTAGTTTTACATTTTCGGGACGAGGATAGTTAGAGATTACTTCAACCTTAGATGGCAAGGGACTAATTCCCCTTGCATTAACAAGGTGACCTAAAAATTCGATTTCTTCCTTACCGAAACTGCACTTATCGACATTTATGACCAGTCCGAACTTACGAAACCTTGAGAACAATTCCTTCAATGTTGCCATGTGCTCATTCTCAGTCCGAGTCGCAATTAAAATGTCGTCTAAAAATACAAAAATATTGACCAGTCCTTCGGTTACTTCGGATATAAAACGGCTAAAAGTACTACAAGCGTTGGTCAAGCCGAACATCATCGTCGTTGGTTGAAATAGTCCTTCGGGACAAATAAAAGCAGCCTTCTCTTGATCGTCCCGATGAAGAGGAATTTGATGGTACGCCTTCGCTAAGTCAACTTTGCTAAAAACATTTACAGTTCGACAGTTCATTGGTAAAATCACGCAGAAATGGGACAGGCCAGCGATCCTTGACCGTTTGATTGTTCAATTTCCTATAGTCGACACAGATTCTAATATCGTCTAACCCCTTTGGTGCGACAGTAATGGGAGAGGCGAAAGGCGATTGCGAGCGAATGATTACACCGGACTTTAACATCTCTTGCAATCGATTCTTCACCTTCTGTTTTAAATGGGGTGGCAATGGGCGACAGCGAGAACGAGTGGGACATCCGTTAGTAATAATTCGATGTACAGTACCGTGATTAGCTCGCACTGCTGCATTCCGTGGAACGGTTATGTCATTGAAGCTCGACAAAAGATCTACATATGGCCTATTGTGATCAGGCGCTATGAAGATCAACCCGCCAACTACTGGATTACACTTCCAGCCAGGAATGAAACCTCCTGAAACAGTATCAATCAGACAATTGCTCCTCAAATCAACGACGAGGGAAACTCGCTCAATAAAATCAGCCCCCAATATGGCAATGTGTGTATCGGCAATATAGAATCGAAATCCATACTTGTGTCTATCGGAGAACTCGATCCGTAAATATCTCGTTCCAAACGTCGTAATTTTCGATCCATTTGTAGCGTACAGATTTGGTCCTGGTTTATTCTCGCAACCGTTACTTGAAGTCGGTAAAACAGAAACGGATGCTCCTGTATCGACGAGGAAAATCTGCCCTGAAATCGAATCTCGTACATGCAATAAAGGGTTCTGACATTCGAAGTTGGCATTCACTGTTGAAAATTGTTGCGATCCCTCACGAGGCCTCCGTCTAAAAAAGGGCGATTCGAGGAATAGGAACAGGGTGGACGGCAGTTTCGAGTTCGATCACCGAATTTTTCATGATAAAAGCACAACGGATTCGTACCACGCAGATGAGCAAATCGAGTTACCTCACCATGTGTCTCTGAACGGCTTGACAGCGTTCGAAAAGCTGGTCGATCGTCTCTAAATGGTTCAGGACGGGGAGCGGAACTACGATTGAAATCACGTGATCGTTGTCCGTCAGATACAGGTACTTGTCGTGTCGAAGGTATCGCTTTCAATTCCCTCCTGACCTCTCGAGCTATCGATTGAACAGTTCGTTGCAATTCATCTAATTGATTTGTGGGAGGATAACTGTAATGATTGGGAACCACAGATGGAGACGCACGAGTGTATATACTATCAGCTCGTCGGGCAAGCTGTTCCACGGTATCGTCTACATGTGACGACAATATCCCAGCAATATGACCTGGCAAATGGTGAAGGAACGTTTCCTTTAAATAACAGTCGGAACCTGGCGTGTTTGATATATCCCCCATTGCATTTCGCAATTTTTCTAGAAGTTCAGAGGGTTTTAAATCTCTACAGCGATCACTATAAAGCTCCTTAACACGGTCTCGTAATGGAATAGCGTACTCACGCATTAGAAGATCTCGCAATACTTCGTAGCAGTCGTCGTCTTCTGGGGCAGGTAACTTCAATCGAATCGATTCGAGCTGCTTGCCGTCCAGACATCTCACAACGTGAAAATACTTCGCCGCAGAGGCGGTAACACCATAACCGGAAAATCCGGCTTCCACCGAAACAAATCACGACTCTGGCAAATGAGACCAGAAATGTGCAACAGGTGGCGGCATCCTCGGGGTACCATTGAAATTGGCCGAGCTGGCAATATCTTCCATCGATTGTTGTCGTCGTCGTCGTCGAGAAGACATTTCAAATACAGCGGAGCGAAGGATGCGAGTCGGCTAGTGCACGCTGGGTTTGAGTCGGCTGGCGAATCACGTCGGCTAGGAAGGTTAGCGAAATCACGTCGGGTTTCCAAAATATAGCGTGCTCTGTCGTGGGCGCGCGTTCTTCTTGGTCCGCGGCTCGATAAGTCAAAGTAAACAAGTCACCATTTCTCTTTTAATAAAACAACCAAAACAACTAAAACATGACGATGCTCGTCCGACGGGGACTAAAAGACGACTGGCTCAGACGGTGACTAAAAAACGACTGCATCAAAGAGTACAACACAACAAGACGTAGCAGTAACATAATCAGTGATCAGCGGCGGTAATTATAGGTTAATCATGGAGCGGTACGCTACAATACCAACAAATTGTCACTTATTTCCGTCCTAACCCTAATCCTTTGTGAGGTTACCGCATACTCAAATAGATGTGAAATAATTGTAAAATCCTACGATCGCTCACAAGGGTAACGAATAACAGAACCACATCGGCGGCGACTTGAATACCAACAAATTGCCACTTGTCGGTAAAACTCTAATCTTTTTCAGGAGTTTAATCTTTTTGAAACTGAATATTACTTGACTTGGCCAACTTTCAGCTCCGTTTTTTGATATTTCGCACAGTCGCTATATGTTTTCACGCTTTTAGAATAGGATTGACTTTGGTTGCGTCGTAAGAATCATGATAATATTCAATCAATGTGCTGCATCGTATCCGAATGCGTAAATTTGTCACCTTGACATCAAGATTCGAAAACAACAACTTGGTGCTTTATGTTCTAACTCTAATCCTTTGCGAGTTCATCCTTTTCACGATCAAACTCACTATACAACCGAAGTTGAATCGTACCCGAGCGCGCTAATTTGTCACTTGACATCAATATCTGTAAACATGGAAATGTCATATATCAATAATAATAATAAGAATGTTGATCGCGTGTTTACCGGATTACCTCAAACAGTATCAGTATGAGCCAAGTATACACGAGTACATACAATCACTACAACCTAAAATCCATACCAAGTTCGGTTGTATTCATAGACCGACGAATTGTCCTTTTTATTCAACTTTAAAAGTTGTTACTATTCTGTAAGATAAAGTAACTACTACGTGGTATATTCTGCAAGACCAAAGTAATTACTACTCGGTATGTTTTGTAAGACCCACTTGTGCGCACGCGCACGCAACTTGAGATTAACATATATTATGCTTTGAGTATACGAGATCTGAATGTCTGACCAACGTAGTTGAGAATTCATTTCTTGAACGCTGGTGTTACATTGAACGTTATCATGTTGTAAACATCCTTCACATTGGTTTGACATACGAGATTTTGTAATAGTCGATCATGACTTGAATATTAAATTATGACGTAATTGAATCGGTGTTGGTTATTGCGATATCAACAAACTTTTCAGAAACATTTTCATTAACACATCAATTTGTAAAACAAGACTTGCATGTGTGAAATGTTCTTGATTGGGAAATTAATCCGTGTTGGTACAAAGCAATCGTTCTATTGCAGACGACAGAAAATACTTTACAAATGAAATCGTTTACAATGATTAAGACTAAAGTTGAAACAACAATATCGGTGTTATTAAATTCGACAACCTGTACAATTATTAAAATTCAGCGTTTGCGATAACCGGTGCTAAAGATATAATAATTCCATTATTCATAAATTGAACACCCGATACAAAATGCTTTATTATCGCAATTCGTAACGACTGCGTGTAGAGTCAGTATATCACACACAATATCATGTCATTACTATTGAATGCAACAATTGATACGATTTATTGTCGGGATTTGCGACAGCGAAATGAAACATCCGTACCTTACAGAGTGTGAAAATATCATTTGTTAGGTATCGAGTACCGGTCGAAGCGGGTGATCAATACTTAACCCTTTGACTGACTCGCCGTTGTACGTGCTAAATGTAAAAACATTACGAGGTCACAGTCTAAGGCTTTGATCGGCGCAGAGGCAATTGGAATATCTTTACCGGTCACATCCTATTCAACCGGTCTTGGTTAATACAAAACTCATAACAATAATAAAATCGAAGTATGTGCTACACTGAAATCTACAAAAATATGTTTGTATTGTTGTTCATAGTAGTGATATCGATTTGAACCTCCAGAATAATTGTCATCATCTAACCAAACTACTGAAAGTCGTTGTCAATTTGTATGATGTTCACTGAATGCGTACTAGAACTATTTGTGCAACGCACACGATCAGAGAAATTGGAAAATTTCCCATTATCATTCGTCAAACAGTCACTAAAAGACCTTACTTGTATGTGATTGAATCACCGGTAATTAACTGGCTAAATCAAACCCTAAGAAATTTCACTCACTCATCCGATATTAAACAGCGTCGCTTAATCGGTCTGGATCGTTTTTTCTAAATACAAATCATATCCACCCACCCAGCAGAAAACAATTTTCACTCGCTTGGTAATGAAACCGAGGTGTGGGTCTTCACTCAATATTTTGTTTGTGTCAAATACTTTGCAATAGACACACTGGAGTGGTTGAGATTTACATCATCAAGCTGTCATCTGTAAATCAAGATTACATCCGACTTGTGACTGTATCGTTTACCTAACCGAGTTGAATGCTCAGTTTGGTATATTTGTCATTTAGTGATGGCTGAACATACCAAATGATACACATACACTTCCGAAATACTGCATTGATCTTAATTTCCATCATCGTGATAATCGAAGTACATTTTTTCCGAGTTCGTGACAACCGACTGCTCTATGACATGACAAATTTTTGAAAAGTTATGCTTACAAGATTGGTTGCATAGCACGAAGA
Organism: Botryllus schlosseri; assembly: GCF_051294905.1. Taxonomy (NCBI): domain Eukaryota; kingdom Metazoa; phylum Chordata; class Ascidiacea; order Stolidobranchia; family Styelidae; genus Botryllus; species Botryllus schlosseri. The sequence goes on along the minus strand of NC_137245.1, from coordinate 14,375,040 downwards.
ATAATATACCACTCATATTGATACTGTTACTCCATTGATCGGTATTTTCAAACGAGTCGATTTTCAAAAAAGACCGAAAAATTACATTTTATCCCAGAACGCAACAAGAAAAATCGTATGAATTTGTAAACTACTTATTCATGACATAATAATAATTCTACTTGTATACTTTTTCATATTTTATAACACTTTTAGTAGTACTTAACAGTTTCAGTTTTAAATAAAATTCGGAATATAAACTAATCGAAAATTTCGGTAACCAATTTCGCATAGGCTATGCATACAAATGAGGAAAGTTACATCAACGCGTGTTAACTAATTGTATTATGTAGCTTGTAATTGATGCAAGTTTCGAAACTTCTACACTGAGTCTTTTAAAGTAGATAGAAACGAAAAAACTAATCGAAAATATTTGGATGCGGCATATTTAGGTTTTTAAAAATTATTCATACCCATGATTCTAAATATTGGCAACTAACTTATGTTTTCGACATAAGATAAGCGTGAAGTGTGCAAATTTCGATGTTGCGCAAATACCACAAACTTTGCTTGCTTTCAGAGCCGGCAACTAAATTCAAGACAGACTGTACGCAAAAGTTGATATTCTGAAAATTTTGTCAAGTTAATAGTTTAAAACTTATACTTCAGCACTACGAAATGTACAAGTACTTTACCTTTACACGACGTTTATGTAAAATGAATACTAATTTTAATAAAAAATAAAAAAATAAAAAAGAGCGAAAAATTACATTTTATCCCGGAACGCAACAAGAAAAATCGTATGAATTTGTAAACTACTTATTCACGACATATTAATAATTTTACTTGTACACTTTTTCACATTTTATAACACTTTTAGTAGTACTTAACAGTTTCAGTTTTAAATAAAATTCGGAATATAAACTAATCGTCGGTCAATGCTTGAGAGATCAATGTCAGCACAATAATTTAGTTACTTCCACAAAAGAGTACATATGTATTTGACTTACGTTCGACAAAGCTAACGCGCAAACAATTTACTTTACTAACGAGAAATGGTGAGTTATCGAATGATTTCTCCTTACATCAAAACAACTAGAATGTGGAACTATATTAAAAACGTTCCCAACCCTTTGCACGTCGCTGATAAATCGCACAAGGAAGTTTCGAGAATCGAGATATACATAGTCAATTTTAATAATAGAATTAGCATGCTAAACATTAAATTCTCACCTTTAAATTTGGTACGCAGTTGGAGGACATAATAAAAATGCACCATACCAAATTTCGTCACTCATTTCATGATGGAACAACTATAAAACTAACGCAGTTCTATACCAATTTTGCGCTAGCGTGTACCTATACATAGTCAGCTTTAATAACGGAATTACCATGCTAATATGTGACTTTTCACCTTGAAACTTGCTACGCAGTTGTAGGACATTGTGATTATGCAGCATACCAAATTTCGTCACACATTTCATGATGGAACAACTTTAAAACTAACGCAGGTCTATACCAACTTTTGCGTAAATCTGATTTTCGGTAGCGTGTACCTATACAAATACATAGTCAGCTTTAATAACGGAATTACCATGCTAACATGTGACTCCTCACCTTGAAACTTGCTACGTAGTTTTAGGACGTTATGATTATGCAGCATACCAAATTTTGTCACATATTTCATGATTGAACGACTTTAAAACTAACACAGTTCTATACCAATTTTTGCGTAAATATGTTTTTCGGTAGCGTGTACCTATACATAGTCAGCTCTAATAACGGAATTACCATGCCAATATGTGACTTCTCAACTTGAAACTTGGTACGTAGTTGTAGGACATTGTGATTATGCAGCATATTAAATTTCGTCACACATTTCATGATGGAACAACTTTAAACTAACGCGGCTCTACATCGACTTTTTACGTACATCTGTTTTGTGGGAGCGTATGGCACGTACCTATACATAGTGAACTTTAATAACGGAATTACCATGCTTAACACTGAATCCCAACTCGAAACTTGATACGTAGTTGTAGGACATTATGGGAATGCACCATGCTAAATTTCATCACACATCTAATGATGGAACACCTTTAAAACTAACGCAGTCGAACACCGACTTTTACGCATATCTGTTTTGCGCGCACATAGCATATACCTATACATAGTCAATTTTATTAACAGAATTAGCATGCTAAACATTAAATTCTCACCTTGAAAGTTGGTACGCAGTTGTAGGACATAATAACAATGCACCATACCAAATTTCGTCACACATATTCGTTGAGTTGTATAAGCATAAAAAACACTCCCGCGCGCTCCTAAACCTAACTCTTCCTAACCCTACAATCTAATACTAAGGCGCGTTCGGAAATGTTTTTTATGCTTATACAACTCAACGAATACCCATCGGCCTGCTTATTACATTTTAAAAATTCTCTCCACTATTGTGTATACAAGAATATACTTCTCTTAGTAAGCAATTTCTCGTGAATTCCGAAGCACATTGACGTGTGTTAACTTCTGTATTAGGTGATAATATCATTTTAATGTCTGATAATGTTACTTGTCAAGGTGATACAAACGTAAGCTCAAACTACTTTAAATTTAAAGTCTTACCAAATTTTATCTAAAACTGAGACTGTCAAGTACCGATAAAGTAGTCTAAAACCTAGTCACTTTTTACGTGGAGGGAGTACATAGCGAAGTACTTGTACATTTTGGAGTACTCAAGTATAGGTTTGGCCTGCTTACGCAATACTTAATGGAGTGATTAACTATTTACACTGCATCTACTTCTATTTCAGAGTTTTTTGGTTTTCGAGCAAACTATACCTTCAATACTTACTTTTTAACTCACTCGGAAATCGTCACTACTTGTACTTTAGTAGGACTTTACTGCTACTAAAATGTTGAAATGTACTTTTTTCAGTGGGCCAGTGGTCTTGGTGAGTGGTGTCAGTTTGATCCATATCCTACGAAAAGCTACTTGAGTACTTTACGGGTTCGTATCATCGCAAATAATATATTCTAAACATGTTTAGATGGAGAGGAGTTGTAATTATAGGTGAAAGGGAAAATTTTCATCTAAAACTGAAACTGTCAAGTACCGATGAAGTAGTCTAGAGCAATGCTTTTCAACCTTTTTGAGCTTCATTCGCATATTTTTTTCTAAAATAATTTCATTCGCACAAACTAACCGAAAATTGTTATACAAAAAGAAGGTGAAGCTACAACATTTTATTCAGATGTGCAACACATTGACTACTATGTAGCTTAAGCTATCAAGTATCTCATTGGAAAGGCAACTTTTTCGCTCGTTTTGCTTTCAACTATTTCACTAAATCCCTTCTCGGCCAAACAATGTTGTTGGGAATTTGTACTAGTGGTTGGTACTAGTGCAGTGGTTCCCAAACGGTGGGGAATTCCCCACTGGTGGGGAATTTCGGGATTTCTGGTGGGGAATAGACTCATTTTTGAAAAAAATCTTTATAGTAATAGTCTCCTTTATTAATTGTCGTTTTGAAATGCCGGCCGAACATTTCATAGCTCATTTGCAATTCAGCGATTCATATTATCAGTGCCTCCAATTAGCAAGAATCGCCTGAATAGCGACACGTGATCTCCAGAAATGTTTTTATTCATTTGTGCACCATCATCGGTCACGAAACGTAGTGATAGAAAATTTCTGATTCGTTGTACTAAGAGCTCATATTGCAGAACATGTATTCAAGGGAGATCCTGGTCTCACTAATTGATAGCACATATACAAATAAAATTACATATTTATGTTATTTCAAGTTCTTTTAGTATTGTGCGAAAGTGTAGTTTACGGCGGCTTACATATATCGCACGCATGAGTTCGTCAACATCAGGAAGTTTATCTGACCCGTGTATTATTCGCCATTTACGTATGTAACTTGATGCTGCCCCGCAACATTTGGAAAATTTTCAATCTCTTCCTATATTTCTGTTGGCTGCGCACCGGGGTAGATACATATATTTACGGAGATGCGTTTACAGTTACCAGTTCACCGCTGCGTTAATTTTATTGTGTGTTGATCAATTCCGGGGATCTTAACAATCACCAATAGCACGTGCTATTTACTAAGCCAAGTCTTTCGAAATTTTATTGGAGGTAGCACTTTAAAGGGTACATATGGATACAGAGATTTTAGGTGGGGAATGAAGGCTCGGAATAAATTGGAAGTGGGGAATTAGGATAAAAAGGTTGGGAACCACTGTACTAGTGGTTGGATGGCCAGGTCTAAAAATATGTTCTGCACTCCTGTCCAAAATACAATGTATTGTTCGCGAGTGAAAAATGCTTGCTGACAGAAATCGTTTTTGAGAGGTGACACAAAGGTCCCGTAGGCGCCAGTTTTTGAAATTATGAAAACTCACATGTTTGTGTTGAGACTTTTGCCTTATGTCTTGGAACATCAGGTGCAAAACGATCAAGGAGAGTTGGCACATTAGACCTCGCTACCATATGATACATTGCTCCAACTTCTGTCTCGCGAGTTTATGAGAAGGGCAAATAAACTCACGATAGGCCTACTGTGTATTCTACTCTTGAGCTCGATCTAACTTAAGAATTCGCTACAGTACAATAAAGGTAAAGCAGCGTTTACCACCATAATCAGAATTTTATGGCATCTCGTGACCCGAGCCTCACTTATGAAAAGGAATTCATTTTTAATATTAGAGATGTATGCAACGATTTTACGGGTATGTATGACATACAGAACGCGCACACCACAATTCTACCTAACACAGCTCTACAAAACATGTCTGACGCACGCGACTTCAAATTGTGGTGAATTAAATTCCTCTGCATGTGTAACTTATACTGTCTACTCAGATTGCAAGAACGGAACTATTCCGTGTCGAAAACGAAACATATCCAATCCATCTCGAAAGGTTTGGCCATCCAGCATCTGTCATTTTTAGATCGAGGTTTTGTCGCCGCTTATATGTTGTGGCACCGCATTTTATCAGCGGTTTGTTCGCCAAAACTTTACGTATTCATTTGCCCCAACGCAGAAGGGGTTAGCATCGAAATGAATGAGTGTCATAGGCCTGAACTCGCTCGTTGCGCACCCCTAGACTACTGCATCCCAATGGTCTTCGACCATGTTTTCCGGAAAAACCAGTAGGACATTGGACATTGGACATTACAAATTCATACGATTTTTCTTGTTGCGTTCCGGGATAAAATGTAATTTTTCGCTCTTTTTTATTATTTATTTTTTATTAAAATTAGTATTCACTTTACAAAAACGTCGTGTAAAGGTAAAGTACTTGTACATTTTGTAGTGCTGAAATAGAAGTTTTAAACTATTACCTGGAAAAAAATTTCAGAATATCAACTTTTGCGTACAGTCTGTCTTGCATTCAGTTGCCGGCTCTGAAAGCAAGCAAAGTTTGTGGTATTTGATCAACATGGAAATTCGTGCACTTTGCAATGATAATTTAAAATACAGAGTATTAAAGTCATTAATGCCTCGGTCGCAAATCTGCTTACTTTTATAACTTTATATTTTGTGAAGTAGAAAGTACACTGTTAAAAATATTCTATGCCAAATTACTGGTCTGGTCCTGGCAGCAGTTTTACGACTCTGAGACCAGTAAATTTGAAAAATATTTTCCCGTAAATATTATTGACCGTAATTTATTTTTACAAAGACTGACTGTCAAAATTTTTACGGAAAATTCCCGTTACTTGATGTAACGGAAAACGGCTGTAATACCAAGTTACTGGTCTAGTCCAGTGCAGCAGTTTTACGCTGATGAGACCTGTAAATTCGAAATAACTCTCCCCGTAGTATGATTTTACATATGCTGACCGTAGGAAATTTTACGGAAAATTTCCGTAACCCAAGGTAACAGAAATCTGCTGTAATATCAATATACTCGTCTGGTCTCTTGCAGCAGTTTTACGTTCCTGAGACCAGTAAATTTGAATCAGGTTTATTTGGTGCAGGAACACGTAAAAAAAAAGTGTGGATAATGACGAAAATCCAGTCTTTGTGGAGATCATCGGTCAGCAACTGCCTGAATGAAGAGGGCTTCATCAAAACTTCAGCAGCAGTTGAAGGACTGTACTTTGGGCCATGCTCTTTTGTAGGTTCTTCTATAATCTGAACAAAGATTATGCTGTCATCAACACCGTTACAATTTGGAAACTTTGAGACGCTATAGTATGACATACTGCGACTTTTCATATTCTTGTCAATTTCTCACATACTGATGGCTTAGGATAGCGATGTCGAACATAAGGCCAGCAGGCCGCATGCGGCCTGCGAAGCAATTCTGAGTAGTTTGAAAAACCCCTGTATTACCCAGCACATTTTCTAACAAATTTTGAGATATTATTGTAAGAAATGCTTCCCGCAAGGCCACAAATGTCAAGATCATAGACCGTGATATAATTATCCGACAGTGGTGTTATGGTTTTACTCTAGTCATCATCAGGAACAAGTTGGTGATACTGACATCCAATTCCAAAAACTCCCAAAAGTGCACACTGAGTTAATATTTTATGAAGAAATGAGCCAAAAAGTAGCTATTCGTGAAGTGAAAAAAAACTGTTATATGCAGGTCGCATGGAAAATATAATAGTTATAAAAAATACAATTCAAATATATTTGGTCGCACTGCTGTATCACTTCTACTCTAAGGCCCCAGACAGACTGAGAAACCCGAATGAAGATTAATAATGAGCCACATTCTAAGTTCTAACATCTGCATTTACAATTAAATCACTTGTGTTCCTCAAAGCGCATACGATGAGTTAACGACAGATTACGATTAAAACAAAGGGAGCATACAAATATGTCAGCTTATTCCGTGGTTAGAGTCAGTGTTTAAGCGGTTGATTTCAAACGATCAATCTTTGAATTTTTGCCAAACTTCCGTTGTTTGCGAGTAAAGGTGCTGCTAGAATATATCCATATGATATGATCGTGAATGTTATGTAATATACCAAAATGTATACAGGATTGATAATAAACTATTTAAGCGAAAAGTAAGGTCGGGCGTTTTGATGTACCGTAACATTTTGGAATGATTTGACTGATCCGGCCTGCGAGCGGTTTGAAAGTTTGAATCTGGCCAGTGACGCAAGTTGAGTTTGATACGGATACCCTTGGCCTAGGACTTCGTACCTGAATCATCTTTTTCAGCGTGATTGCAAACTTTTCTGGCAATACTCCTTTGCATCGCACGTCCAATGTATTTCGCACGGCATCGTGCTGGAAGCGAAATGATCCCTTTCTATAACATAAGCATTCGACGTCATGATTCATAATGCCATAACGCTTCCATTTTCGTGTAGTTCAATGTCAGAAAATGTAATACATTCTTATAAGCCATAGCTTCTGTTCACCATTAAACTGTAACGAAAATACACACGTCTTCAGAAACAGGACTGAGAATAACTTGCCAGATTTGAGCTCGGATACTGCTATACCTACAATATCTGCTATCAACACCTGCAATATTCTAAAGCTAGAGTTAAGCTGTGGCTTCGAAACCCTCAATATCTTACAGCAACACATCTTGTTATTATCCAATACGAAAACATCACGTCGATATAATATCTATCTCGGAACATTCAGCCGCACGTGCGCAGGCTCAGATATGTCTGACGTCTGACGCCACTATGTCTGGAATATGTATGACGTCACAATGTACTGTTCGCTCGAGCAGCTACGAATTCATGATCAAACAATTCACAAGGCCATTCGCAGGAAAAAGGTAAAGGATGTCTACTACTCTCGTCTCAACGGCAAAGGAGCATGGCGGCTAAACACCAGCTCCAGTGTTTCGATATATAGTTTGCATCATACATGCGTTAAGGAGTCTACAATGGTGGCAGAACTGGTCCAACAGATAATTACACAAAAGATCACACCTGCAGTAAAACTACATAACATACCAAATTCGCTTGCCATGCTACTATTGCTAGACCTTAATGTCTCAAAGGATACTATTTATGAGGCGATATAAACGATGGTATCTGCAATGCCCAAATGTTCGGATACCATTCACCGATTAGCAATCAGCACGGCCATCGATGTCGTAATTTGGTTGATGATTGAAACATGATGTAATTACGAAAATCACATATATATATGTACATAAGACCGTAAGCGTGTAAAATGATCGAAATGTGAGTTCAATAGCAATGTTGCAAATAATGATTACCCAGTAAATCGCTTTTACGAATGCAAAAGTAAATCCGGAATACTTATTATCCAGTAAATTGCTTTTACAAATCCAAAAGTAAATCTGAAATACTGGTTATCCCGTAAATTGCTTCTACGAATTTAATCTGTAATTTTTTTACCCTCTAAAAACAAGTAAATTTACTTTTGACGTGCCCGTATATTAATTTAACGGGTATTTACCGTTAACATAACTGACGGGACAAATTTACCGGTATAATTTGGGTAAATCTACGAATATTTCTAAGAGTGTAGTTTAAGGTTATGTTTGTATAACCTTGATGAGTGCTATTGTCACACTCGATCACCATCTATAAACCATGGCTATCTCAATGATGTTGACTAAATTTACGGCTTCAGAGCGCGCTAAATAGACCTTATCGATATAACGTTTTGGTTCGCGTACAGGCATCGAAAGTGTTTGTATAATTAAAGCCCTGCGAATCGCACGCCTGCGGCTATAGTTAGTTCGATTATTTTCGCCTTGGGATTCGCGTATATGCTACTAAGCTGTCACGACTTCGGAACGCGCACATGCGAGTGATTTGTTTCCGCAGCTCCGAACTTGAGAATCGCTTGCCTGCGTCTAATGAAAATAAGTCGTAAAATGTGGAGCCTGCAGATACCGTAACTTGTATACTTAAAATCAAGTTTAAAAATGTGAACGGATGAGTTATCTCTGACCAATGGAGTAATATAACCGCCTATAGTTTTGTGGGGTATTGCTATAATGTATATCTAAACAATCGTTGCAGACTCTGAATGTTACCAAGGTCCTTATCACAAAAAAATCATGCATCAGAAGCGTAAGGTTAATATTATCAAGTCGCAGCGCTCAAAATAGCATTTTATATTAATTAATTAGTGATGGTGTGTAGAATTTTGATATATCATCATAAAACCACACCTAGTTCAGCGCTGCTCATATTATCCGTGAAAATTTTAATTATAACACCGAGAATTGTGCGTCTGCGGCTAGTCCAGTGGTTCCCAACGTGGGCGATATCGCCCCCCAGGGGTCGATTTGTCGGTCCAGGGGGGCGAAAATAGCCAAGGGGGCGATAGGGGGGCAAAACGAACGAAATGGGCGATAGGGGGCGATGGCGCGTTGAAATGGCTATATTGGCGTCCATGACCATAACTGCCACACCCAAACCCCCAATTGGGATGGGGGGCCCGAGCTCGAAGGAGGCCCATAATTTTTTCGTGAATCAACATTATTTATTTTGGAAATTAAGGCAACTTTTTCAAGAAATTTTTGCGCTACGCGCCATTTCGTGGTCATATATTTCTTGCTTATTGGATACCCTTCCTCCAAGAAATAATACGCATGAGTTATAGAAATGGACATCTCGGCGTCAGCCATTAACACACCATGACGCACCAAGACATATGTAGTTTCAGGCCATGTAACATGCGACTCCGAAAAGTGTGCCAGAACGAGAAAACCTTGGCGGAAAAGGACTGCCTTTATGCTGACTGACTTCGATATATATACGATATACATATATATTTAATTGTCCATAGCCACCTAAATGGCTGGCGCCAAATGTCCCTGTCCTGGCAATCGGAATGCCATCTCGCAGAGAAAAAATAATGGCCAGTGCAGAAATACCAATTTGAAATCGTGTGCGTCGTTTAGTTTAGTACGTATGGGCGATTTAAATATCTTTTGACATAGCAGACAGGCCACGAAATGTCATTACGTAACGAACTCATTATACCCACGGGTCCGCCCGAATATGTTCATTTGTTCAATTATTATTTACGGGTCCTACATTTTCCAAGACACCTCACTCAGTTTTACCGGTAAATCTGAATACATGAGCAGAGAGAGGATAAAATATTGACAGTAATATATATGCAATTCCGGATCATATTGACCGACGCAAAAATGAACGATAGAAATTTTTCGCGCTTTGCGCGAATTAAGCCGCCTAACAATTTGTGCTGAGAAGTAGCAGTAAGGAGGTATCGGCAGAGGGGGTTGGTCTGAGGGGTGCAGAAGTTTGCTTTATCGCCCTATGGAGATGGGGGACAAGACCCAACGTATGTGGGGGGGGGGTCTGACGAAGAGCTTTCCCGGTCCTTTTGGAATCAAGTCGGAGAAATAACCTTTTTTGTTAGTCAACTCACCAAAATCTAGCTGGAAAAGTGTAATTTCGAGATTGAGCCGTAAAGTTGACTTTTTTTTTTATTAGTCATCTCGCCGGTGATTTCAGTCTGTATGCATATTTTTCGGCTCCCATTATTTGGGGGGCGATGATCGGTGCGGAGTTTGAAAAGGGGGCAATGAGTCGAAAAAGGTTGGGAACCACTGGGCTAGTCCGTTGGCGTTTTAGTGCTGATTAAATTATCCTTATAATCGACATGCAAATTAATTAGTGATGATGTGTGGAATTTTGATATATCATCATAAAACCGCGCCTACTTAAAGTGTTATCTGTGAATATCTGGCAAATATAGTCTTGCATTGACTTTATAGTTTTGGAAATTTATGTGTAATCTGAATGGTTTGTTTGTTTGTTTTTTATTACATCATTGGCGCTTATCGCTATTAAAGTCATTTGCGCCCAGTACATGAATTTCATAAATGTCAGAAGTCTTTGTGCTTTTGCTCCCGGAACGCGATCTGTAGCTGCCATCTTTCAAGAGTTCGGCTCTCTCTTCGTCTGGGCTTTTCAATGCGCTGTTTCACAGCGGGATCGGCGATGAGGAGCCCAGATAAACCTCCGACACACAGAAATATGGCAGAGCCGTGACTCGAACCACCAACCATTGGTGTCGTGACTGCAGTGTTTAACCAACTGCGCCACTCGCTTCCCTAAATCTGAAAGGTATTTATATCCAGAAAGCAAGTTATTATGAAGTTTCGGAATTTATTCATCTAACGCAGGGGTTCTCAGCCATTTCGTAGCCGTGACCCATTTTCCGGTCTGAAAAAAAATGTGCTGTGGCCCAGCTCTCATCTTAGAGTCATAATTCCGTTCAATACGTGTTAATCGAGAGCACCGATATGCTTATCTCTTTAAAATATGCGCATTTTACTGTGAATATACCGATGATATTCAAATGTAGACCTCTCGGGACATGAAATCGCGCAAAGCGCGTCGAAAATTTTAAAGTTGAATGAATATTCTCCAACAAATGACCAACAAATTAATCTTGCGCCCCCTCGATCTCCCCCAATTTTGGGTTTGGGTGCGGCAGGTACGGTTCTGGTAGATCATAGATTTAATCTCCTGTGTATATTATGATCGTCGGCTGCTCCAGTCGCATCGCGAAACACAATGATCAATGATCCACTGTGTGATTGGGGTTTTAGGTACACTATCGTGGGGAATAATATAATCATTATGGGTCAGCTTCAAACAATTCATTAGCGAATGGGGTACTACAGAGAAGTGGAGAAGGAGTTTTTTTTAATATGTTTTTTTTAATTGTACATTGTATGTCTCATTGTCTTGTCCCAAACCAACTGAAGTTGCGATGTCAGAATATCCAATCCAGTGATACAATTAATTCATGTACTCTTATGTTATGTACAATGATTACCAGGCCGGACATTTTAACCCGACTTCAAAGATTAATGCGCTCCACATTGGAGTGGTAAAGTGTACCTTCACCAGAAGTTGCTAATAATTTGCAATTGTGGCTATTTTTATCTTTCAATAATACGACCTGCAGAAGTACAGTAAATCTATACATCAATTGCACTTCATTCCAAATTTATTGCAAACCCCTTTCAACGGCATACGACGTATGACCCTGCCGGAGTGCTTGGTTACTTTAGCATTACAGTCCAGTTATTATATACTCCAAATTATTTTAGCTGCTGTTAACCGTAGGTTTTCATAACCAATGGAAAAAGCCGCCGTTTGTCCCTTCCGTTTTCTACTTGTACATTCTGACTCCATACGTGCCAATACGTCTCATCAGAGTCGGATGAAAAGGTTTATGAATATATTTTTAGCGAATAACATAACAAATATAGCTAAACTTACATTAATTCTAAAATTTTCTGTATAGCTTTGTGGCCCACCAGTGGGCTATGGCCCACCCTTTGAGAACCCCTGATCATCATAAAACCGCGGCTGTAGTTCAACGTTGATGAGTATTATCTGAGAGCTCATGTTATCCGCTAAAATACAAAGTCCAAATACACATAATAATATTATCTGGCGAATATAGCCACTTATCAAGTTGTCCTAAATCCACATAAACTTATTTCTCGGAAGCAAGTTATTCAATACATATTGCTAAATACACATGGAAAATCGGTATTGAAATTCACAAAACATTGGAATATCTAAGCGTGGCAATGGGCGTCATATAGGCGTGGCAATTAGGGTGACGTGGCAATGGGCGTCCTGTAGGCGTCGCAATTAGGGCGATGTGGCGTTCTCTGATTGGCGGGCAACAAATCCAGGTACCCCCACTGCTAACGTACTGTAGCTAGTCCCGCTCGAACGTCGGGCAGACGTTATCCTGTTAGAATAAGGAAGCAAACTGATTTCTATCGGCCAACGTAAAGTGCCTTTTACCCTTTAACTCACAGGGGAGGACTGTTCTGTTCGTGCATTTTTCGTTGGTATCGTTTGTCTCTTATTTGTCTAGGATTAGTAATTACCGCCAATCGTTATTTCTTCGGGTGTCGTGCTTTGTATTTATACCCTGTGTTCTGTTGTCTACTGGTCTTTCGTTTAACTGCACTCTGGATCGTGTCGCGTGTCTTAAAGTTATTCTGCTGTATAATATACTGATTTCATATTGCAACCTCGTCGTATGCGTTATTGTTCAAACAAGATCAAGAACATAACAGAAACCTTTTGAAATGCGTGGGCCTTGAGGTCGAGCTATCGCACCCGTAATGAAATAAAAATACACTAATAGTCAGAATATAACTTATAATTATCCTCGCGAAATATAATGGGAAAAAGTTTAATCGAGTCCCTGCAAAAATTCGATTTTTATTGCGCATTTTTTCATTATTTCAGATACAATTCTTGAGCCTTTCGCGGGCCGCACAAAACGATGTTGCGAACCGCATGCGGCCTTGGGCCGTATAGTTTGCCAACCCCTGGTATAGTTATACCCGGTAAATTTTATCTGATGCATTTCATAACATTACCACTACTCAGAGGCAGAGTTGGATCAATTACAATATTTTAATTCAATTACAATTAAAATTACAATTACTTCCTTGCATGTTTCAATTACATTACAATAACAATTACTCAATGCTAAAAATATCAAATTACAATTACAATTATAATTACAGTTAAATATGTAATTAATTACAATTACAATTACTTTGAAACAGGTAATTGATTCAGTAAAGAGGTGTTCTTTGACAACCGTAGCGACGTAATTAGCAACAATCTCAAGCTATTCATGTTTCATTCCTGATCTGTAGAATACCCTTTAATTAAAAAAACTCGAACGTATTCGAACTATTCCTAATCATGAGTACTGAAAACTACAAGCGCAGAAAAGGTTTCAAGCGACTGTTAAGAACCAAAGGTTTGAGCGACTAACAGGGAATAGGCTACAGGAGGCTACTCAGAGCTGAGTCAGGATAATGAAATGTAATTGGTAAGGCGTCAGCGATACGGATGATACCGATAAGGTGCGTAAAATTAAAATAAATGCAAAAGGAAAGAACCTCCTGATAACTAAGAATTACAATATTTTTGTTCGCATTCACATTTTCACTTGCTCGGAAACTGTTAAATTGCATTTGATGAACATTAGGGTGCGAAAAGTTTCTGGCCGAAGTAAATTTGGCCAAGATTGGAGGTAAGATTGGGATAACATCTCTACAAATGCGTGATCAAGTTTGATGAGGCCTTGGTTGGAAACTTGAATTTTTTGCTATTGATGCAATAAGCCTCGGTACTGGTCAGAGATTAAAAAAAAACTTTGACCGTGGTGTAGGAAATGGGTCAGCACAGGTTTCAAAAGAGTTTATTTGCTGTTCATCCATTTTTGAAATATTAGGATTTAGTTTAGCTCACTGGTTCTCTAACTTTTTTAGACACACCCCCTTTATGACAGTGAATATTTCGTGCCCCCCTTATCGTCATAGCACACAATGAAACCATAAAGTTAGCAATCCTTACATATAGTTTGATGGTATGGAAGGTTATGACTGTTGATGAGAGAATTCTCCGATACGAAATTCAGACTATACACCGAGCAATAACCATAAAACGGAGGTGAATCTGGCCAAGTGCGGAAAAGATTTCAGTTCACCGGAGCGTCGCACCCCGTTCAGATGCTTTCCCGCCGCCCGAGGGTTAGCTACCGGATTGCTTGGTTCCTCTCACACCAGATTGTCGCCCATATCAAATATTTCATCAAAGTAAATATGGCCCACCATAACGTTTAAAACTATACCGTTTCACAATCTAGCAATTACCTATCATTTCGTAATCTAGCAGCCCATGACGTGTCCTGCTAATCTGGAAAGCGCGATGGATCCACCAAAGTTCTTGCTGGAGTTTAATAGTAGATATGTTGTTAAAATGTAGCTACAAACAAGACATTTGGTGTTTTAGCCAAAGAATCTTCCTGCGTAAGCTGTCATAGGCGGGCTTAACCCTACCGACAAAAATCCAAAGATTGTTATTTTGAGTTGATATAATGTAACACAAAATCAGGCTTTTTTAAAAGTTACACCTGTTTTAGCACACCACCTTTGAAGCTTTATGGACAAAAGACATGAAATATATTTTCCGCTTTTTAGAAGTGGTAGTTGTATTTCACTTTCAATTCCGAGTATCCTACTTTCAGTTCTAATTACTTTCAGTCCTTCAGTCTGCAGAACATACCCGTTGAAGCATAAAAGCAAGTGTAGTGCCTCTATTTGCCGAAAATAAAGCTAAACAAAATATCACTTTTACGATCCACAATATTTTTTATCAACGTATACTAATGGCGCTAAGTAATGACACCGTATCCGATACAACTTCTCCGCATTGCTATTCGGCTTAACTTAGCGACTTATAATATTGGGTAGGGGGCCATTTAATGATATTCTCTAAAACGGTGTCTTTTAGTGAATGAAGGCTTAGTATTGCATTTCCATATCAATACTATAATTTGCATCCCATGATGCGAAAGAATGCTTATTCTGTCGATAATTGATACCTCCTGGGAGGCATCAATGCGAATCAAGCTCTCTGCACCTTCCGCACAGCTCTAATTTGCAGCTTTTGACAGTCCATGCGAACGAATTAAGACTGTTAGCAAAACTACTTACTTATCTGAGTAGATTTAAAGTCAGTCAATTCTACTTCTACTTCAAGTAGTTTTAGGTGGCTTATGGAAGAAGTACTTCTAATCATACTTGAGTAGATATTTCGTCACTACTTCTACTTCTACTTGAGTAGCTTTCTTGACTACTTTAATCACCTCTGCCTATACTCAGTGTCGAAATGGATGGCATCAAACCAACTTCAGTTATATGTCTCCAAAACCAAATCTCTCGTCTTTCTTACACAAGTGACGCGCAGTGTAATTATAAGAAATAACACATATCTTGATATTCATAAAACCATAATGTCGCAAATGGTGTGGACACAGCGATATTGAAAGGCTCACTGCATTTGAGTTTCGTCATACTTTCCATTTGGCCAAAGGCAATATTAGGGCTAATTTTTTACTACTAATAATATTTAAATCGAGACGCCAGAGCGCGACGAAAATTTTGAATTAAATAAAACTCCTCATAGCAACGACCAACGAAATAGTTTTGTCGAATGCAAAGGTAATTCTGAAATATTGGTTGTCCCGTAAATTGGTTAAACAAATTTATTCTGTAATTTTTTGACCTCCAAAAATAAGTGAAATTAATCTTGACGTTTTCTTATACTGTCTGTGCTTACGAAGTAGTGTGGGATGAAAAAACTCTTTTGACGTAAAAACTGACTAGTTTTTACATGAAACAGTACTTTATTTTAATGAAATCTGGACCTGTGGAAAATTCCAGTAGCTACATGAGTCATTATGGTAGCAATTCTCGGGCAGAAAGTGCCTGTATTTACCAAGTAGCTTGCCAAGAATGGAGAAGAACGTGCAACAGCACTGATGTTGTGTGTACACGTATGGTGATACGCCGTGTTGCATCATTCTGACAATATTTTCTACATCACGACTTTTCATCATGCGCTACTTCATATTAGAACCATGCAATGCCGACGCAGTCTTTCTTAAGTTAGGATATTGCGGTACGTTGGGCATCACACCATGTCAGACTATTTGATTCAATTGACCGTTTATGATTCAAAATGAACAGATAATGAACGGTAGGCCTATAAAGTAGCCAAGAAGCTTCAAAATGTCAAATGATAAGCTCACCGACAGTGCATAGTATACTTCTATACAATGCAAACGTAAAGAGGTGGCAATTTTTTTTTTTACCTTTGTAAACAATTTTGACGATATTTTGACCTAACGCTGCAATTTTGACAAATTTTGACTTATTTCGACTCGTAAAGAATCGCCATAATTATCCCGTATGAATATGAGGCAATCGATATCACATAACACCTAAGCGTGATTATAAAAAAGTTGGTAGAACATGACTTGAACTGGAAACTGAACATTGGACACAATGACCTGGACTCAGACTCATAACTATAAAAGTGTGATTGACTTGTGACTCGGAACCTTGAGACATGGTTTCAACTTTGGACCTTGAACATTATGGGTAATTATATGTTATAATTCAACTGAGATATAGGAAATTAATTCTCAAGTAAGGATACGATGGCTATTTCTGGAGTTGAGCAAGAAAGTTAACCTTTTTTAGTCAACCAACTAAAAACTCGGAATAAACTGACTCATTTTTCCAGATTTTACTCCGGTATTGTAAGTCTGAAAATTTTGAAAAAGTGTATCCTTTTCAGATTTCCAAAATATGGTTACCCTACATAAGCACCACTATCCATAATAATCTGCTCAAGACATGCAATAACCAATCTGGTAGATAATACTGTGAGTGGATACGAGAGGACTGTGAGTAGATACGAGATGTCGAAATACCGAATCAAACTGGCAAACACATCTGTCTAGTGCCCATTATCGCTTAGGCTACTAGAGAGACGCGATGTTTGAGCTCGATGAGCTCGAAAAGGTTCGGGTGAATCATAGACATTTGAGCAATGAATGTATTATTCGAGTATGTTCTGAAGTTCCGAAGTCGTAATCGTCGTCGCACGCACTAATTAGTGTTTGAAAGTTGCAATTAAATGTTTGAATCAGGTCGATGTCTGCCCTCGGAATTTAGAATTCCCAACATGCAGGGCAACGTCTTAGAATTAGTGGGGACGAATTCGACTTAAGGCGACTAGCATATGAACAGCGCGAACTTTCGGATGGCTACCCCCATCACCATATTTCAATTTACTTACTTTGGCTTGCGCTTTATTCTTCGCGTTCAACCGCTTGATTTTCACCAAGTTGATTTCCGATATTTTGTGCTCCACAAGAGCATTATCTTTTCAGCAAGACACTGGTATTGTTCGTCAACGTTAATCAGACCTTGATGTAATTAATGTATTACCATAACACCAACAGATGATTGCCCTAGTGATCAGGGCTTCGGAGCAGCCGTAAATTTGCATTCCTCCAGCTCCGGCTCCGGAGCTTTCTTCTATCATACATCAGCTCCGGCTCCAGCTCCGGAGCAGCATTATTACCACTGCTCCGGCTCCAGCTCCGGCTCCGGCTCTGAAAACTATCGAAGGTGTCTGTCTATATCAGGGGTGAGCAACCCGCGGCCTGCGGGCCATACGCGGCCCGCGAGAAGGCATTGAGTAGCCCGCGAGCTAATTTCCCATTATATTATCGAAATTATGTTATATTATCGAAATTCAATTGCTCAGATTGTGAACTCGCTAGGCCAACCAAAAATATGATTAGTCTGGCCGCGGTACTTGGGATGTTGATGACTGGACTAATATATCAGTTTCGACGCATTGGCAGATCCAGGGTCCAGTCACATTTTTAGTAAATCGTCGTATATTACAATAAACTAAAAAAGCACTTTACTCCGTGCCACAGCATTAAAATTCTGATGCGGCGTTTAAACACTGGCACTGTACTCATTACCATTAGGCCATACAGCTCAATTCAATCTTTAAATGTGTGATTATTATTCAACTGTAACTGTAGTATAAGGGCAAAATGGGCGGATATAACTACGTGATAAATAGAAATTCGATTTGTACCAAATGGCCAATGGTTTGACGTTCGATATTGGTGCAATTGTTACCTGTCCATCCGGTGTCGATCAAGTTTATCGGAATAATATTTTCCCGTTGAAAAGAATCGAATAATCGAAATAAACACTGTGCCATGCACATTGCGCCATGCCCATAACGAATTAAACTATGTAGTATGCACAGTTAAAAGTTTACGAAACAGATGATTACAAATTGGAAATCGCGTATCAAATCACTAGTTTGTCTCCAACACAGAATACCATGGGGTTTTGGTCTACTCCTCCTATGTCATCCCCTATTTGAGCTCGAAAATCCTTACTGGAGTGAATGAAAATGAGGAGCAGTAATGAATTGAAATTAGCATGCATAATTGCATACTCGCAATAACACCGTCCAATTTCGCGGCCCGACTAAAGAACTATCACGAAAAAACGAGTATTTGCTTATCCGATTCATAGTAACGATGAGATGGAATTTCTCGGCTCGTGCTCGTCATATCGACATGTGCAACGAAATCAAGTTTTTATCATTTCTCCCATTTCGCGTAATACATAGTGATCATTATTTTCGAACCGTATACAATTGGCCAACAAGGTTGTGCTGATGATGAAATTGTGGGTATGCCGAATACCCACAATATTCACAGGTATATGTCGCATACCGAGGTTAGGCACTCATGTATGAAAATTGAACATACGACTGCTCTACTGTTAAACCCCCAGGAACATGGTTAGTCGGAAAAGGTAGCGCCAAAGAGGAAAAGATTCTTAATTTCGCGAAGGCCTGCTGTTGAATTCTGTGAACTCAGCAGATATGGTTGTTGCATATATAATAGCATCTTATGAA
This sequence comes from Botryllus schlosseri, assembly GCF_051294905.1. Classification (NCBI taxonomy): domain Eukaryota; kingdom Metazoa; phylum Chordata; class Ascidiacea; order Stolidobranchia; family Styelidae; genus Botryllus; species Botryllus schlosseri. Next base: position 14,355,749 of record NC_137245.1, on the reverse strand, counting down.
ATACGTCGGAGCCGGAGCTACCCCTCAAATAACTGGCTCCAGCTCCAGCTCCGGCTCCGGCTGAATTTTATATAGAGCTCCGGCTCCGGCTCCAGCTCCGGTAAAAATGCACGGCTCCGGGGCTCCGGCTCCGGGCTCCGGCTCCGGCTCCAAAGCCCTGCTAGTGATCATAGCCACAATCCAATTACGCAGTCATACCCATATGATATTCGAAAAGATGTTGAATCTATATTAGGCTCACCGTTTCATGCTTGACTGCGACTTTGAGTTGCGGCGCTGGCAATGACCGGGGAGTTGATAAAATATTTAGGAAAGGGTTTAAATTTGCGGAAATGAATGTAGGTGTTATCTATTGTAACGTCGTACCTAGTAAGTGAGTAATTGGTTGAACAATCAAAGTCAGATATTTGATACGTATTTTAATTAGGTGTATACATTTATTCCTAGTAGGCCTACTCCGCATGCTGACTTATATCTGCAATATACATTCAGGTACAGTTATCAGTGACCATTAACCCACAAAGAAAATTTGTCACAATACATAACATTTAACAGTTGATTTCTAATAACAACTGCCGTATTTTATTCCGGCTCAGGACGGGCCATTTTCTTCTGAACCCCCAATTGTGAAACATGCTGGACCCCAGAAACAGTATTGCAATTTATGTACTAGTTAGTGTTCTCGATTTGATTATAACGGTCGATTTCTAGTTGAATCGTGCAAATAATATGGCATTGTATTTTCACTTGAAAATGCTCTTATATTAGGCTTATCATATTTTGGAAATCAAAAAAGAGGACACTTTTTCAGAAATTTGCAACTTGCAAAACCGGAGTAAAATTCTCAAAAACCGGTTAATTGTGCCCAGTTTGTGATCGGTTGACTAAAAAAAAAGGTCATCTTCTCCGCTCAGAACTCAAAATACCCTTAATCTCTCCACATTGCCAGGTGGATGACTAAAAAAAAAAAAGGTCATATTTTCGCTCAGAGCTAAAATCACCGTTTTTCACTCCGAAATACCCGCCGGAGCTTCACTTCTGTGCTAATATGCGGCATATCACTCGCTATTTGCTCTAAATCTGCCTAAATTTTCAAAAAAGAGGACAAAAGGGCGTCCTCCGAGGACACTTTCAAAAAAGTCAAAAAAGAGGACAAATCCTCTTAAAAGAGGACGTATGGTAATCCTATCTTATATCTCCCTCATTGGTAACCCTGGTTGTGGAACTCGATTTATCGTGGTACACATATCTGTGAAATTCTGTCTATGTTGATCATCACGCACGTGGTACAAAAGACCTAATCGATCATACTGATAAGCTAGGGTTACCATACGTCTCCTTTAAGAGGATTTGTCCTCTTTTTTGAAAATCATGGGAAAATTTATACTATAATTCAACAGAGATGCAAGAAATTAGTACTCAAGTAACGTTACAGCGGGTATTTCGGGAGTCGAGCCAGTAAGATGACCTTATTTGTCTCGGAATAATTTGACCAATTTTCCCGGATTTTACTCCGGTATTGTAAGTCTGAAAATTTGAAACAGTGTAATTTTTTTCAGATTTTCAAAATATGGTAACCCTACATAAGCGCCACTATCGATAATAATCTGCTCAAGACTCGCAATAACCAATGAGATAGATAAGACTGTGCAATGAGTAGATGCAAGATGCCGAAATGTCGAATCAATCTGGCATTCATATCTGCCAAGTGTCCCTTTATCGATTCGGCTACTGGCGTTGAGATATCTTTAAGTTTTTTTTAATGAGAGTATGAGCTCGAAAAGCTTCGAGTGAGTCATAAACATTTAAACAAAGAATATTCAGGTATATTTTGAAGTTCCGTACTCGGAATCGTCTCTTTGTCTATTCATTCATCTCACGCACTAATTAGCGTTTGAAGGTTGCAATTAGATGCTTGCATCAAAGTGGACCCCTGCCCGCGGACTTTGGAATTTTCCCCAAGCCGATTAGAAAGCCCTGACGCTGTGGTAATTGGGTGTCTAAAACCCACCGGATTTTCTGAAAAAAATGTAAATCCACATAACGTCGCTCCTTTCGGTTATATTATACGATTTCCTTTGCTCTGCAATTCTCGGAATAGATCCAATCAACGTGTAGCGACTAGCGAGCATCTCCAGCGATGTGTAAAACATGCCGAACAAAAACGAAACTAGAAAGTCATGCCCAGCATGCCGGGCAACGCCTTGGAATTAGTGAGAGCGAATTCGACTTACGGAGACTAGCAAGTGCACAGCATGAATTTTCGGATGTCTGCCCCATCGCCATGAAATTTACACAGCTGCTGGGTAGAAAAAGTGCGCCAACGCGCTGATCGTCAAATCTTAAAATCATGGAGCCCCTTTTCCGATTTAACGCCTTCGTTACGACGTACTACGACAGTCTTATGGTATACTCATTTTTTAGAGATTTTATGTTACTCATGTTGGAGAAATTTAATGTTGAGATTTAGTACTTCATTTTTTTCAAGTTTGCGTTTAAGTTCTGAATTCGGGGCATGGTAAACCTAGCCTCAACGACTAAGCTTGATCTGGATGTCAGCTTTCCAAAAAACCTTGAGTGAATCATATACGCCAAATATGTAATACAAATTTTGTATTCATGATCAAGCAATGTAATGAAATCTGACAATAGAGAAAATTACCAACGAAAACCATTCCGACTGAAGATGTTTCGAGCTGTTGAATTAAACAGATATGAATGACCCACCACACAAACCTCTCCTACGACGCTTCTATCGCATACTTGTGTGTAGGGTTGGGTGCAATTTGAGTACTCGAGTCCGCGTCAAAAGTCTAGTATGAATTGTAATGACTCGAGTCTAGTAGTGAAAGTCTGTTTTTCAACTATAACCAGAGTAATATTGTACCAATAAAAGATACGGTTTTATTGCTGTACTCTGCACCCATCCCCCATTTCCACTTGACAATTACTGCAATGGTTGGTTTGACGTTCAAAGCGGTACGAGCTTCGGGATCATTACCGGCCGTCAGAGGATATCTAAATCACGCTCAAGGGTTTTGACATCAATGCTGAACGGTGATGCAGCAAAAGCAAATGCCATTTATTTAATAATATATTTCAATTTACTTACTTTGGCTTGCGCTTTATTCTTCGCGTTCAACCCCTTGATTTCCATCACGTTGATTTCCGGTATTTTGTTCTCCAAGAGCATTCTCTTTTTGGCAAGAGACTGCTGTTGTTTGTCAACGTTAATCAGACCCAGAAGTAATTATTACATTACCAAGACACCAACAGATGATTAAGCCAGTGATCATAGCAAGAACCCGATTATGCCGTCATGACCATATGATATTCGATAAAATGTTGAATCTATATTGGGCTCACAGTTTCGATGCTTGAGTGTGACTTTAGGGTTGGGACTCTGGAAATGGCTGTGGAGTTGATAAAATATTCAAGAAAGGGTTCATATTTGCGAAAATCAATGTAATTGCTATCTATTGTAACGTTGTACCTAGTAATTGAGTAATTGCATGAACATTCAAAATCAGAGATTTGATACGTGTTCTAATTAAGTGTGTACACTGCATATTTATTGCTGATAGGCCTACTCCGCATCCCGACTTATATCTGCAATACACAATAAGACATAGTTATCATCAGTGACCATTGGCCCACAAAGACAATATGCCCCAATACAAAACATTTCACGATTGATGACGTATTTTATTCCGTCTGATAACGTTTCCTTTTCTTCTGAACCCCCAATTGTGAAACATCCGGGACCCCAGAAACAGCATCGCAATTTATATATTATATAGTATTCTCGATTTGATTTTAACCGTCGATTTCTAGTTGAATCGTGCAAATAGTATGGCATCGTATTTTCACTTAAGTTATCTTATGTGTACCCAATTGGTAACCCTGTCTGTGGAACTTGTTTTATCGTGTGACAAATACCTGTGAAATCCTATCTATGTGGGTCATCTCGCACGTGGTACAAGAGACATAATCGGTCATGTACGTAAGCTACACTATCCGAAATAATATGCTCAAGACGCGCAATAACCAATGTGGTAGACAAGACTGTGCAATGAGTAGATACGAGGTGTCTAAATGTCGAATCAATCTGGCATTCACATCTGCCTAAGTGCCCGTTATCGCTTCGGCTACTGGCGAAGTGATGTTTTTCAATTTTTTTTTTTAGAAACTATGAGCTCGGAATGCTTCGAGTGAATCTGAAACATTTAAACAATAAATGTATTATATAAGTATATTCTGAAGTTCCGTACTCTCAATCGCCTCTTTGTCTATTCATTCATCGCACGCACTAATTAGCGTTTGAAGGTTGCAATTAGATGCTTGAATCAAAGTCGATCCCCGCCCTCGGAATTTAGAATTTTTTTCAAACCGATTAGAAAGCCCTGACGCGGTGGTAATTAGGGTTCTTAAACCCATCGGCTTTTCTGAAAGGAATGTAAATCCACACAGCGGCGCCCCTTTCGGTTCTATTACACGATTACCTTTACTCTGCAATTCTCGGAACACATCCATTCAACGTGTAGCGACTGGCGAGCATCTCCAGCGATGTGTAAAACGTGCCGAACAAAAACGAAACTAGAATGGCATGCCCGGCATGTAGGGCAACGCCTTAGAATGAGTGGGGACGAATCCGACTTAAGGGGACTAGCAAGTGAACAGCGCGAATTTGCGGAATGCTACCCCATCACCATGAAATATTTACAGCTGCTGGGTAGAAAAAGTGCGCCGGCGCGCTGATCGCCAATTCTCGAAATCATGCAGCCCCTTTCCCGAACTAACGCATTGGTTACGAAGTATACGACAGTCTTATGCCATACTAATTTTTTAGAGATTATGTGTAAGCCATATTGGAGAAATTTAATATTGAAATTTTAAAATTTTATTTTTTCAAGTTTGCGGTGAAGTTTTGAATTCGGAGTATGATTAACCTAGCCCTAACGACTAAGTATGATCTGGATGTCAGCTTTTCAAAAAACCTTGGGTGAATCATATACGACAAATATGTAATACAAATTTTGTATTCATGGTCAAGCAATGTAATGCAATTTCACGATAGAGAAAATCACCAAAGAAAACCATTCAGAATGAATATGTTTCTGATGACTCGTTCTCTCAATATAGGACGAAGCATACAAACATTGTCACAGTGCGATTTCAAAACCTGTGGGTATATCTAGTATCCATATCAAACGAGAAGTTTAAATCTAGAATCGTTGATGGATATCAGATTCGAATACGGATTAAGGATTACAATTTCATGTTACGGAAGGTGCTCACTGCATGAAATCACTTCTAGGATGTAGTAAATGAAACATTTTGGAAGATCACAAAGCACCAAACTACAAACAGTTGGTCCGAGAATTGGTATCTGCATATGGAAACCCTGCAGCAAACATGAGTATTAAATCTCACTTCTTGTTCAGTCATCTTGATATATTTTCTGAGTATATTGTTTATTAGAGGGAATAGAAAGGGAAAAGGTTCCACCAATACATCACAGCAACAAAAGGAAGATCTCAGTGCAGATGCGACGAACATATTATGGAAGACTATTGCTAGAACTTTTCGAAAAACTGGACTGAATTGCTTACAACCGAAAATAGTACAATAACCAATTTTGCGTTGAGGTAAGTTATTAATATTATATTCCAACTGAATATTTTGAATTTAAAATAGATGGTTTACATAAAACTGATTCAATTAATGCAACGTTATTTGAGTATCTAGGTCAAGGGTGGGCAATTATTTTCCTCCGTGGGCCACATGAGAAGTACTGAATAAGTGGGCTGACCGAGTGAAAATATTTAGCTATATTCTCCATCGTATTTTAATTATATTCCTAGATTACATTGTTAATATATGCAGCTCCATGAATGTGTTCATATTAGGTAATGAGAAAGTGGCGGTTAATTAAAAATATCTATTTGTCGGCATTATTTATTTTACCTCTCTTTAAACCCCTATCCACGTTCTTCTATTATGACTCGGAAACAGTGGTTCTCAAACTTTTTCAGGCCCGCCTCTCTTTAACGAAATATCTGCAATTCCCGATCATATTTACCGAGTCATACACGACCTATATAAATTTTTGTTGTGGTAGATCCGAAATTCATTACTTTAACGAAAGGATATTTCGAATGCGCATCGACGATGACAAGAAACATTTTATTTTTTATTGGCACTGCGAAATCCAAGTGAATTCGTTCAAAGCTTTCAGAAGTTTTGGGTCATTCGCGATACTGACGATCAGGCGCTTTCATTACTTTACGACAAGCGTCGCAACTCTTCACGAGATTTTCAATGTCGCGATAAATGGAAGGCCATGCGACGTAACGTCGAGCTATCTGCTTCATTTTCGCGATACCCCAATCCCAATGTCCTTCGTGCAACAATGATGAGGCTCGCGAGCGAAGTGACTGCGGAATTACTACGCGCTGAAAACCATCAATATTGAGCATGACCAGAGGTGGTCAAAGTAGTCAAGAAAGCTACTCAAGTAGAAGTAGAAGTAGCGAAGAAAAAAATCTACTCAAGTACAAGTAGAAGTACTTCTTCCGTAAGCAACCTAAAACTACTTGAAGTAGAAGTACTTTTTACTGACTTTAAATCTACTCAAGTAAGTAAGTAGTTTCAGAAAAGTCAAATATACGCTCTCGTTGACTGTCTATAAAACTAACTCCTAAGATGACGATTCTGTCACTCAAATGAGGTGTCATATCATTGATACACAACCACACCAATGTTCAATGAATGCAACTTCTTTGTTTCGATTTGAAGATGTACTTATTTGAACAGCTTCCTGGAGGTACAGGACTTCAATACACAATTGAATAGTATATTCATATTGAAATGAACCCGAGTATTGTGCCTAGGAGTCGACTTTTGTCTAAATACACCAGCCAAGGCTGTGTTAACAAAAGGAGTTCGTGTACTATCTAAAAATAGTACATTTAACGCTCTCATGTTCGAAATTTCATGCTGGTGACGTCATATTTTGTGATACGATTGTTGATAAACTATGTTCTTTTGAATTTTCTGCTGCAGTGGTTCTCAACCTATATGTCTTTGCGGACCACTCCCGGACCGTCATGGATCCCTGTGGACCTCCTCAAATTTAAGTTCAAATTTAGCTTAATTATTGTGCAGCGGTCATCTATCTTGTGCCATAATGAACTGTAGGCTAGTGATAAATAGCAGTAAATGACTTTTCTTCTAATTAACAACATACAATATGTTGAAATAGCTAGGATAGACCTTTTAGTATCTTAAATTGAACTCCACAGCTGCATTTCTTAAAATAGGTGGTCGTTGGTCGTGTATCGTAAATCCACGAGTTCAATTCGGTATTACCGTGTGCCGAAATTCTATTTCAACGAATATTGATGGTGACGAATATTAACATGAAACGTTTCCCACGACACCTTTGGGTATCGCAACATTCATGATATTACATGACAACTCACTCACCTAAAGTGAGAAACGGATTTTTCAATGAACGTCCAACCTAGTAATTTCTATCTAGCAGCTCATCTTGAAGTTGTTTTTAGCAGTTAAGAAGAGAAACTCCTCATTTCTCCCTTTGATTAAAAAATTTAAAATAAGGTTATCAATCATTTTCCAAATTTGGTTTGGTTGAGAACCGCTGCTCTACTATTTGCTGACCACTACCCCTGAGGAGTGTCAGCCGAAAATATTCGGATTCATTTCAATATGTATACGTATATACCATTCAAATGTACTTATTATTCAACTTGATGAGTAGCTGGTTCTCAAAATTTTTGGAACCAATGTTTGCTCGCTACGGGGTGAAAATAAGTCCCGCCGAGCTAAAAAGTCTCTCACATGCAGCAGATGCCGGCAAACCTGTATTCAGTCTTAGAAATAGCTTTTTCATGGCAGGCAATGTCTTCAACACATCAATATCCCGAGATTTGGAGGACAAGTATGTCTCCAATTCAGTATGTGTCTTAGAAGCAGAGCGGCTGGATTTCTCCATCGCAGAAAAAAATCCTCCTCCTCATCCTCTTCGGAGGTTGACTCGGATGGCTTACTCTCTTCTTGCAAAAGCTTTTTTTTCAAGTAGGGGAGATGTGGTACCGATGGATCACTGGGACCGAAAATAGTTGAAAAATTTTCCATGATAATTCCATGATTGCACTCCGTGAATTCGTCTACAATTACATGCTGACAGAATCTTTCCTCACATGCAAAAAAATTCGACGTGCGTGAGTTATGGGGTCCGTGACGAATGATTTACGTTTTAGGGAGTGTAAAGTAAATTTGGATCGACATTTACATTTTTCCATATCACCTTTCACACTAACAAACCCGCCATAATTTTTGATGTGAAGTATAGGGCTTGTATCAGGGTATATAATGCCACATATGTTTTGAATCAATACCATCCTCGAGTGGACTATTTTTAAGTCAATTACAATATTTATGGGGTGGGGGACCTATGGTACCATAGCCAAATCAAGCAAAATAGATGGGTCAACTAATCACTTAACGACAGAAACTCGCCTGCATATATATAGGCTGTAAATCATAGTTACATGTGGTGTTTTATCGATGTTACGAGGTATTTGAAAGTCAAAATGTCGATTTGTGGGTAATATATATGTGGCATTAATTTTGTAAGTTTAGGCGCAAATCCAAACATGATTTTATGCCAACATTTGGGTTGATATAATCTATTTTATTATTGAAGGTCGCGACGAAACATTCTTCATTGGCTTGCTGTAGCTTAGCTTATAGTACAAAACAAAAGAAGTTAACAAATTTGAGTTTATGAGCGTATGTCTCATAGGTCCCATGGTCGTGTGCCTTTGGACCCACCGGGTGGGGACCGATGACACGTTCGAGCAACAAATTTTAAACGTTCATAAATATTTTTTGAAAAGGCGGATATTATTGTAAATGTCCGCGATAGTTAGAGCTTGTATCAAAGTGTTGAGACAGCAAAAGATCCGCTATTCTCGGCTGAAGATTTGAGGGCCAGAGATCATTTTGCAATTTTTGATCCATCGGTACCACATCTCCCCTATACGAGACCTTTTTGGATTGTAGTGTCGTCTAACGTCCAGTTAGTTTTGAATTTTGGCAGCAAAATAGCTGCGCTTATCAACTGTTCATCTTCGATCATTGTAGCAAATCTGACTTTTATGCCAGTAATAATGGCATTTGCCAATGTTTTACAATGAGAAGATGAATCCTGTGCTCTTTCAAGCTTACATAGCAACTGCTGGAGTGTTGGAAGAAGCCAACCCATATAAGCATTCTTCTCCGATTGTAGTATATCAATGGCCTTGGCAACCGGTTTCATCACAGCACAGTAATCTTTGACAAAATCCTGCTCTACGGCAGTCAGCATTGGCACTTCGAAGGAATTGAAAACCTTCCTCAGTGCTGCTTCCCCTCTGTTTCTGGTCAATATTACTACAATTCTTTCCACGGCTAGATACATCGAATTCCATCTTGTACAGATTGGCCGAAGGAATTGAATACCACATTCAGCATCCACAATCTCGGCAGCCGACGTAGAACGGCCTACTTTATTCCACACCGCAGATAGTTTTCCAAAAGTAGAGCGATTGAGCTTTTTGAATTTTTCATCCTTCACACCAGCATCCAGTGCATCTTTTTTAGCAATCAAATGTAGAATGTGACAAGCGCAACGTTGATGTGGTGGTAGTTTGTACTCCAAACTTGGTTGTTCATCAAGTAATTCTGTAGCATTGGCAAATTCCACTGCATTCTCCTCGTCATCACTGCCATCACTGTTGCCGTCGTTGTTATCATCATTCTTTCCAAACACAGAAAAAGCCTTTAAAAAATTGGAGCCATTGTCAGTTGTTGTTTTCACAATTTTATCACGTATGCCATATGCAGAATGAACATCGTCAATGGCGCTTGCAAGCGTATCATAGGTGTGTGAGCCTTTCAAGCGCTGACACGTTAATGCGACACTCTGTCTCTCTAGGTTGGAATCTTCTATCCAGTGAGCAGTAACTCCTATATAGCTTCGACGTCTTGCTGACCAGCAATCCGTCGTTGTTGCAATGTAGTCGACCTTACCGTAGCATAATACTTCTACTTGACAAACTGTAAATAGCGAAAAGTAAGTAAGTAAGTAAGTCACTGCATTTTGTGAAGTAGAAGTAGAAGTAGTGAAAATCAGATCTACTTGAGTAAGTAGTACAACTAGAGCAAAACTACTTGAGTACTTCGAAAAAGTAGAAGTACTTCGTTACTGACCACCTCTGAGCATGACTATGTCTTCGTGCAGAGAAAGCGAATGTTAGCGAGTCGAAAACCAAGAACAATCATCAATATGCGTCTTTGGATTCCAATTACCATGAGTGACAGATAATTTTACTAGTTTCATGGTTTTGTCTTGCAGCGTCGCGTCGCGAATTTCATTGCGAGTTAACGGCAAGCCCACACTATATTAATAGCGTGAACGATCTCCGCGTTTTCACGAATTTCCAGTTCGTCAAACTCAAGGTCTGGACCCTTTGGTAGGCGAGATAAAACGTCGGCGTTTCCGTGCTGATTAGTCGGTTTATAGCGAATGTCATATTGATAAGCCATGAGCACCACTGTGATTTTGGCAGAAAATGCTTACGTCATATTACCTAATTCGCTGCGTCATTGTTATCGCAATGATTCACTTGCACTAAAATGAAATATTATTACCGGAAAAACAATTTCGCGACTGGTTTGACGTGGAAACGAACTGAAACACACGATTTTGATCGATAAATGGCGCAAGCGGTAATTATCAATACAATATGTCATCTAAACTTGTAAGAGTGGTTCATTTTACAACCGCCAAGTAGTACTTATGGCATCTAAATTTTAAGCAGCACGTCATCTACGCAGGCGAATCTATTTCGATTCTCGCCTGTACCCGAAGCATCGGAGGTTGATTTGTGCTCCTCCCCCATGCATCACTGTTTCTTACGGCGTCGAGTGGCCTCCGAAAATGATGTTTACGTGGTATCGAACAGAAAATAATAATAATATTAACATTTAATGATATACGGCCGATCCAACACTGCTACATCTGTCACTATATTGGCTCAAGATGTTTGATTAAAAAGACCGTAATAGGTAATTGCAACATCTTCCTGTAAGTAACTTGCATCGAATTGCACACTGTGTGTCTTGCGCACATCAGAATACAATTGCTAACGAATATAGCAATTTACGTCATCATCGTGTTAGTGTATACGCCTATACTGTAATGTAACATTAGGTTAATTATTCAATAAACAATTGGAACTTAAAAATATAACGGCCTTGCTTCTGCTTCGAATATGCTGTATATTGAGATAAGTATTATATCATGATATTATTGATAATATCAAAAAGTTGAAAAATTACGTACATTTTTAAGATCAAAACGCACTATTTTGCGTCATATACGACTTTTCGTCCAATTCGATTTTCGGTCAGTTTCAATCGACAATTAGGACACCAAAAATGTAACGGCGTGCCCTCTTCTTCGGATATGTTTTATGTTGGGATAAGTGTTACATCACTATTAGATTGATAATATCAAAAAGTTTAGAAATTGCGTACTTTTTTAAGATCAAAATGCGCGACTTTGCGTCAAATACGACTTTTCGTCAAATTCGATTTTCGGTCAGTTTCAATCGACAATTAGGATACTCAAAATGTAACGGCGTGCCCTCTTCTTCGGATATGTTATATGTTGGGATAAGTGTTACATCACTATTAGATTGATAATATCAAAAAGTTGAGAAATTGGGTACTTTTTTAAGATCAAAATGCGCGACTTTGCGTCAAATACGACTTTTCGTCAGATTCGATTTTCGGTCAGTTTCAATCGACAATTAGGATACTCAAAATGTAACGGCGTGCCCTCTTCTTCGGATATGTTACATGTTGGGATAGGTATTACATCATGATATTAATGATAATATCAAAAAGTTGAGAAATTGCGTAATGTTTAAAGATCAAAATGAAAGATTTTGCGTTAAATACTCTTCACTCTTTATCTCACTCTTCCATGCATTCAACCTCAGATCTCGGATGCCGACTCTATGCAGCGTGGCTTACTGCGTTTCTGGGCCTTTGCAATACACTGTTAGTATTGCGGGGTCAGCGATGAGGAGCCCAGATAGCCTAAACACATAGAAACTAGCCCGCACCATTGGTGTCGCAGCGCAGGCGATTTACACACTGCACCACTTGCATCCTCAATTTCAAAATATGAAATTACCCGTAGACGATAGTTGTGTAAAATGTGACTTCACGATGAATTCGATTCTCGGTCAATTTCTCTTTTACCATGCTATGTGGTCTCGGTCTCTCTTCGCCATTGTGCTCGATTGAGAGGACAGCACCGATTCCGAATTGAGAAGCATCCGTTGACAAAATGAGATGATTGTTAACATCATAATGAGCTAACTGCGTAGCGTCGATTACGCCGCTTTCGAGAATGCGAAAAGCTGCGTGACAATCCGTATTATAAATGAATTCCGTGTCTTTTTGAAGAAGACGGTACAAGGCATCGGCTTTATTCGTGAACTTAGGAATAAACGCGCGATAATAATTGAGTTTGCCCAGGAATGCCTGTAGCTGGCGAACATCCTGAGGTTTCGGCAACTGTTTGATTGCTTCATCGGATTTGTTAGACGGGCGTTTGCCGTCCTTGTCAATTATGTGACCAAGATACTCGATACTACTTTTAAAAAATTCACATTTAGCGAAGTTGACTGTGAAACCGTATTTGGTGAGGCGCTCAAAGAGTAGCGATAAGTTGCGAAAATGATCGCGTTCATCAATGCCAGTAACGATAATGTCATCGATAAAACTATCGGCAAGATCAATTTTCGTAAAAATACAACCACCCTGTAACTTGTGAAGAATTTCATCTAAAGAGGGCAGGGGATGTTGATCTATCTTTGGGACGTAACAATGGTGTCTGGCTCTTTTTCTCTTGAGCTACTCTCCCGTTTCGCCAGACAGCATTGTTACGTCCTGAGCTACTCTCTCGTTTCGCCAGACAGCATTGTTGCGTCCCAATGCCACTCTCCATAACAATGAAAAATTCGAGGCTGATTGTGCGAGTTCCAGGGCCACGAGCGAAATAAAATTTATATTTTCGTAAACATTGGAGAGTCAACTTTCGATTGATACCCGTTTTACCAAATTTAATGCTCGGCAAGCCGGTCAAAAATGACCGTCAAATTGCCTGTAGCCAAATGGAAATTGTGACGTGATACAATTTCACTGAGGCGTGAGATTTGCCTGTGTCGACACCACATAGGACACTATGATTCGAGAATACCTTGATTGACTAATCTGTCCAATTCGGTTTGAACAGCGATTTGCCTTGCGAAAGGCAAAGGACGTGGCTTGTTAAATACGCGCTTGGCATTAGGTTTCAAGTGAATCGTCACCTTTGTCTTGGTGCATCGTCCTAATACATTAGAGAAAACGGAGGGAAATTTGGACTGAAAAGATACCAATTTGTCGTTCGAATCACAAATGTTAATAGTGTTACACGATTGCGATTTGACCATCTGCTAGGAAATTGCATCCAAAGCAGACGTTCCCTTAGCGGTCATGGAGAAAGCATCGCTCCAATCAGGACCAAAAATGTTCTGCCCACGATGTTCGTCGAGAACTACCAATTTTAAGCCAACTCGAACTTCGGAACCCACCTGCACGGTTACAGTGCAAACACCTTTCACTTTCATTGGCTTGTCACCGTACGCTACGAAAGAGCAATGGTATGCTGAGAGTTTTGGAGAGCAATGGTATGCTGAGAGTTTCGAAGAGCCCAAAGTTCTGTACCCAGTCAATCCCACCATGGCGGAGGGTGCACCAGTGTCCCTCTGTGTCGGCAACGGAATGCCGTTGATGCTGGAGTTGATCCAGAGCTGGTTTCCTACGCGTCGATACAGTTGATCGATGTCGAAGGAGAGGAGAGGCACCGAGCAGAAATTGACGGATCTGACCTGTTGCGTGATACTAGGTTTGGTGGATATGCACACAGGTTTGATATGACCCTTACGACCACATTTCTGACATCTGCACGTCGATGTTGATAGTCTTTTCTCTGGTGATCGATGAAACAGCGGCTGCAGGATTTCAGTCTTTCCGGGGAAGTTGCCCTGGGTGGATTTGGAAGGTTTTTTCCCTTTCTGATAACTTCCAGTCATTTTGTTGACGACGGAAGTGTCTTTGCCGTTACTCTCGCCCTGGATAACCCTATCAGTTTCCAACGTTCTCACGTATGTTGCGGCTACTTTGTGTCCTTTAGGGGTGTTCAGATTTTAAAATTGTCAGGAAACTTCGGTCCCACCCTTCCAAATAATGGCTTTAGTACATAAAACACGTTTACCAGTGATTTTGGTCATCTTAATCTTGCGGGGAATGAAGATCACGCTGAAGATAATTAAAATCGCTTGCAAACTTTTTTATGTACTAAACCAGTGCTTTGCAACCTTTTTAAGCTCCCACTATTTATTTTTGCAACATAAATTCATCCAGACAAACCAAACTAAAATTATTAAGCAAAACGAAAATGAAATGACTTAACAATTTTTCATCGAAGGGTGCAAAACCCAATCGTTGTTTTAATGCGTCTGCTTGCATGATGTCATGGGAAATAAGCTTCAAAACTATCAAGGAGAGCGGGCACATGAGAGTTCACCACCTTGTTATACGGTTCTCCAACTTATGTTCAATTTTTCCAAATTTCCAATTTACTGGCTCGCGAGTGGATGAGAAGAACATAAAAAGTCACAATACCGGGTGTTCGGCTCATTAGGTCACTCGAACTTGACAGTTCATATCAGTTCAATAGCCTTGCTGTGATTCTGAAACTTTTTAGACCACGACCCAAATCTGAGATTTAGTGGGATTTCGCGACCCAAGTCTCAAACATAAAAAAGACTGCACCCAAGTTATGGCTGTCCAAGTGGGGTTTGCCAAATCGAAAACTTCAATATCTTATGGCTCTTATAACATGCATCGCAGCACAGATGGCTCGATATGGATTTTACATCCCGTGATAGGATTCAAATTTTATGTCGGCCAGCTCTATCACAAAAGTTAAACTTTGCAGCCGTTTCTGCTCCAAAAAGTCACTGAAGGTCATCAGTTTTGACTTGGCTCTTTAGAACCGGTGCGAACCGGCGGAATCAGATATCTGGGAACATCAGTTACAAGGACTGATATTTGGATATATCACTTCAACTTTTCCTACTCTGCCATCAAATTGTTGACATCGGTAACGACGGTAACTGATGCTCGTAGCTTTTCGAGCTGACGCACCCCACAAACCTCATCCACGACGCTCCCATCTTTCTCTCTTGTTACTACTTGTCTGTACGGCTGAGTGCAACCATATGACTACTCGAATCCGAGTCAAGAGTCTAGTATGAAATGTAATGATTCGAGTCTAGTAGTGAAAGTCTGTTTTTACAAGTAAGAAGTAACGTGAGTATTATTTTATCAATAAATAATACAGATTTAATGCTTTTTTCTGCATCCCTATCCTTCCACTTGAAAATTACTGCAATAGCTGGTTTGATTTTCGAAGCGGTGTGGGCTCATTAGCGGGCTCATTAGTGGCAGTCAGATGCAATCTCAATCGACATGATCACACTCCGGGCTTGTAACATCAATGCTGAATAGTGATGCAGCAAAAACAAATGCTATTTCCATTTTATTATATATTTCAATTTACTTACTTTGGCTTCCGCTTTATTCTTCGCGTTCACACCCTTGATTTTCCCCAAGTTGATTTCCGATATTTTGTTCTCCAAGAACATTATTTTTTCGGCAAGAGACTGGTATTGTTCGTCAACGTTAATCAGACCCTGAAGCAATGTTCCCTCTAAGCTGCGCACGTGCGCAAATGCGCAGTGCTGAAACGGTCTCTGCGCACAGAAAATCTACGCTGCGCACAAGAAATTAGAAATGATTTTTTTTTTATAGTTGTTGCGCACTGTTGTCCAATGGATCATGCAGGCGCGCAGATTCGTGAAAATTAAGATAGAACATTGCCAGGGCCAAATAGTGTTATCACTGAAGTCTGGAACCGCGGTACAAGTGCGCCCCGCAAAGGTAACTATTGCGCTCCGTGAAGAAATGAGAATTCACAATCACGTGGGACTCACGGAAGATATTTTTTAGTATGGCCTCGTACGCGTGAGTGATACTGATATCATTTCAATAGCGCATTATTTTCTGGGAATGGCGAAATAACATGGTTTAACAAAGTTATAAATAGCAATGGGCTAGCTCGAAGTTAATCTGCGAGAAACTAACGAATAGTCTTCTCCGCGTGGCATGAACGTTGCGTAAGATTTACTCAGGACCGTAACTTTCGCACCCCAAACCACCCAATTGGAGGGGCCGAGCTCGACGGGGGTCCAAAATTATTTCGAGAACTAACATAAATCATGGTGTATTTTTTGGAATTTTTCAGGAATTTTTTATCGCGCTACGCGCGTTTTATTATTGTCAGATATCTGATTATTCGGTACCCTTTGCAAACAAAAATTACGCATTATTTATAAAAATTGGCAGTTGGGCGTCGGCCATTACCGCACCATGACGCGCCAAGACATATGAAGTTAAAGGCTATGTAACATGCGACTCCAAGAAATGCGCCAGAACGATCAGCAGCCAAAAAACCTTGGTCGAAAAAGACTGGCCCTGTGCTGACCAAAAACTTCGATATGTACAATTAATACAAATGTCTGTGTAATTGTCCATGTCCATAGGCGCCGAAATGGCTGGCGGCGAATGTTCCTGTCCTGACGATCCGAGTCCGACAACAAGACAAATGCCATATCGAGGGAACATTATTTTCCAGTTAAGAAATACCAATTTGAAATCGTGTACGTCTTTTACTTTAGGACGTTTTGGCGATTTCAATATCTGTTGACATAGCAGATAGGGGGTCAGGAAATAGCATCATGTAACGAAGTCATTATATCAACGGGTACGCCCGAAGATGTTTTCTTATTATTTAGAGCAGTGATTCCCAACCTGTGGTACGCGTACCACTACTTCCAGGTGGTACGCGAGTAGATTCTGTTTTTTTCGACCGAAGGGAGTTAGTTCAAGTGGGGTTGATTTTGAATTTTTGGAAGTTTTTTGACTAATGGTAAAGAGACAATTCCATGCATCCCATCAACCCTGGCTGATAATGCTTAAAAAATTTGTTATTAGTTGTGGAGATTTTTTTGACATGTCAAAATATGTCAACATTTTGTTGAAATGTTTACACAGCCAAAATATTTTTGACTCCTCCATTTCGTTTGTATCGTAGATTTTGCACTGTCGGTGAACATATCATTTGATATTTTACAGCTTGTAGCCTACTTTATAGGCCTACCGTTATGGACGGTCCATTGTCTGCTCGTCGTGAATCATAAACGGCCAAACGAAACAAATAGGTTGACAATTGACATGGTGTTATGGTCAACGTACCGCAATATCCTAAGTGAAGCAGGACTGCTTGGGCATTACATAATCCTTATGTCAAGAAGTGCATGATGAAAAATTGTGATGTAGACAGCATTGTCATAATGAAGCAGCACGGTGTGTCACCAGCAGTGTACGCACAACTTCAGTGCTGTCAACCAACAACTACTGTTGTTGAACGTTCTTTCTCCATTCATAGGGCCAGATATCGTTAAAATAAAGTTGTATCATGTAAATATTTGTCAGTTTCCAAGTCAAAAACACCTTTTCAGGCCAAACTACTTCGTAACGACATACTCTCCCATCCAGAAATGAATATAGTTAGTACAATTTTAACGTCATGTGCAAAAGCACCTACTTTGCATACGTGAGGTCAAAATTTGCTCAAGATTAAGTTTTTTAAGTCAAAATCCTCCATTTTTTAGGTAAAAAAATCGCCATAGCTATTACACCCACATAGGTCAAATACGTGATTATGACGTCATAAATTGTGGAAACAATTTTGACCGCCTACGGCGCGCGTAACTTGTGTAGGTGGTACGCGAACACTGAATAAAACCTCGAAGTGGTACGTGGGTGGAAAAAGGTTGGGAAACACTGATTTAGAGGGCCAATCTATTCCAACACACCTCACTGGATCAGCTCTACCGGTAAATCTGATTATGTGAGCATTATTGATAGCAATATATAGGCAATTCCCGATCATATTGGCCGATATGCAATCATGAATTATAGAATTTTTTCGCGCTTCGCGCGTTTAGGGACGCTACTACCAATGGGGCACCCAATATAGATGATAAGTACCGGAAAAAGCCTAGAGCCCAAAGGGGAGTCTGGGGGGCGAAGCCCCCCAGTAGTTAATTTTATCCCCCTATTGGAGGGTGGTTGCCCACTGTTGTCCGAGGGCCTGCGCAGTGAGTTGGCGTGTTTGCGCAGACTCTTGAAAAATTAGAGGGAACATTGCCCTGAAGTAATTATTATATTACCATAACACCAGCAGATGATTGAGCTTGTGAACATAGCCACAACCGGGACACAATGGCAACACCCGATTATGTAGTCATGACCATATGGTATTCGATAAGACGTTGAATCTATATTGGGCTCATAGTTTTCATGCTTGAGTGTGACTTTAAGGTTGTGACTTTGGAAATGGTCGGGAGTTGATAAAATATCCATAAAAGGGTTCAAATTTGCGAGAATAAATTAAAGTGCTATCTATGGTAACGACGTAGGCTACCTAGTAAGTGAGTAATTGCATGAACATTGAACATTCAAAATCAGCCATTTGGTACATGCTCTAATCCAGGGGTTCTCAAAGGGTGAGCCATGGCCCACTGGTGGGCCACAGAGCATTTTGAGGTGGGCCACAGAGCTATTTAGAAAATGTCAGAATTAATGTAAGTTTAGTTATATTTCTTATGTTATTCGCTAAAAATATATTGGTATTATCTAATTATACGTAGGCTACATAAAGCTTTGCATCCGACGCTGATTAGACGTAGTGGCACGTATGAAGTCAGCACGTACAATTTGAAAACGTTAAGGAGAAACGGTGGCTTTTTCAACTGGCTATGACAACCTACGGCTAACTGAAACTAAAATAATTTCAAGCCTATAATAACTGGAAGATAATGCTGAAGTAACCAATTATTCCGGCAGGGTCATATGTCGTCTGCCGTTGAAAGGGGCATGTAATGAACTCGCAATGAAGTGAAATTGATGTACAGATTTACTGTACTTCGGCAGGCCGTATTATTGTAAGCTAAAAATAGCAATAATTGCAAATTATTAGCAAATTCTGGCGGAGGTATACTGCACCACCGCAACGAATCTTAATGGATTGAGGATTTATCGGAGCGCATTAATCTTTGAAGTCGGTTTAAAATGTCCGGCCTGAAAATCATTGTACATAATGAAAGAGTCACAGGAATTGATTGTATCATTGGATTGAATATTCTGACATCGCAACTTCAGCTGTTTTGGTACAAGACAAACAAAGTACATCATGCATATTGAATAATCTTTCTTCACTTCTCTGTAGTACCCCATTCACCAATGAATTGTTCGATGCAGGTCCAGAATGATTATAATATTCCCCACAATAGTGGAACTGAAGTCCCAATCACACAGTGCGGGGATCTGATCATTGTGTTTCGCGACGCGATTGGAGCAGCGGACGAAAATAATCTTCTTGGGAGTTTTAGCTTATGATCTACCAGGGCCGTAACTGCCGCACCCGCACCCCCAATTGGGGGAACTCGAAGGGACCCAACATTATTTCGTTGGTCGTTTGTTGGAGGATATTAATTCAACTTGAATTTTTTTTCGCGATTCGCGCGATTTGATATCCCCGGAGATTGAGATTTAAATATCATCAGTTAGAGCAGGGGTTCTCAACTTCCCTTGTATAACGGGCCGCATTTTAACGGCAAAAGACGCTGCGGGCCGCAGAACTATGTTACCTTGCATTCATGGGCTACTATTAAATTTAGGCTATTGTAGCCGATTTACCAGTCGTATACCGGCATTTAGTACATTTCTATGCATTATAAAGTAATAATGAACAGCGTTCGTAAGTTTGCAGCTGCTGCTTGTGAGAATATGTATCTTCTAGCGGCGCATGTAAATCCCTTCATGGAGCGTGCATTACATTCGTTGTCAAGTCGGTATATGCAACTTTAAATCCTTCCACCAGAGAGCCGAACTCTTTGTTCCAATGCGTGGGCGAGCAAGTATAAAATTACTATAACTTTTGCGTTACAGAGACCATTATCACATTGAGCTCTGAGTGATATGAGAAGAAGTCTGGTGTTTGGGGGCATTTCTCCTTTCCGTTCATGCCTAAGGCACTGTACCAATAGTTACAGAAGTCAGCTTTGTCAAGTTGATATTTTTCGCTGGTCCCCTCCCCACGTTTGCCCAGCCAGTATTTCTCTGCATATATGTCCACTCTGATAAAATTCAAGCAGATAATTAGTTATACAATGTCGGTTGATTCATCCAAGGCTGCGTAAAAGTAGTCTACGCGGCAACGTGTTTCAGAACAGGCGATAAAAGATTGACTGATATTGATGTTACTCGTCTGGTCATGATTGAATCAGACGATTGCATCTTCGAAATTTGTCTGGTGATGTTGTCCTTGCTGCTAAGTTCCGGAAACAAATATTCGCAAAGTATGTTACGATTTTATTGCAATCACACCTTCTATATCAGATTTCTTGGGTTTAGCGATATTCGAAGCAATTTTAAACGATGCGTCTGTAACGTCGTCGGCAATCTCAACAACCGTTCGCAGTGAGTCAAACACTCTTTAAAAGTGTAGGCCTACTAAGTAGCGGGATTCTCTTGAACCAGAGTCCAGCAGAATAATGATTCAAAACAATAACAATCTGAAGTCGAGCATACATCAAGAAACGAGAGCACATTGAAGCAGTGTTTCTCAAACATTTTTTAGTCACGCCCCCTTTTTGATAGGGAAAAATTTCGTGCCCCCTTATCGTCATATAACAAAATACAACCAGAATGCTAGCAATACAAACGGCTAGTTTTATGGCATGGAAGGTTATAGCCGTTGATCAGAGAATTCTCAAATATTAAATTCCGACTATACACAGAGAAATAACAGCGAATTAGGGATAAATTGCGCGCAGCGCGAAATTTTTTTCAGTTGGCCGCACCTTCGCGCCCCCTTCAGATGCTTCACGCACCAAAGAGGGCGCGAGCCCCCAGTTTGAGAACCACTGTCTTCAAGAATGAGTAATCAAACGAAACAGAGACTGTGCGATAAAAGAGCTAAGTATCTAAATTAATTTGTAACAATACCGTGTCATTAGTAATTGCGTTTATAATGAAAGATGTCGCGGGCCACAAAATATACGTCTGCGGGCCGCATGCGGCCCGCGGGCCGCGGGTTGAGAACCCCTGAGTTAGAGAAGCATATCGGCGCTGTCCATGACCATTGACCACACATTAAACAGGATTATGACTCCACGATATCAGGTGGGCCACAGCACATTTTTAAACCGGAAAATGGGCCACGGCCAAGAAAGGGCTGAGAACCTCTGCAATCGGATGTATGCAATTATGGCCTAGTACTTCACATGCCGACTTACATCTGCAATACACATTAAGGCAGAGTTATCAGTGACCACTAACCCACAAAGACAATTTGTCACTATACATAACATTCCACAGTTGATTTCTGAAAACAACTACATCAGCCGGGAATAGTCTCACCCAACCAGCAGTTTTTTTTATATTATTGGTCCCCCCCCCCCCCCCCATTCGCCGATAACTTGTCCCCATTGCTTGGCTTAAATATGTTTGATAGAGTTCCTTCCAATAGGTTATGAAAACATTTCAAGCACCTTAATTTTGACGAATACTTTCACCTCTTGTACGCTAGAAGTTTGCGACAAGTTACCGTGTAAAGTCTGAATGTCTCCCGGGACAATAGAAACGCCGGAACATTTTGCCAGTTTTTCAATAACAGCCACGTTGTGAGAGAGATCGGTGCATAAATCTTTATTGCTGAAAAGATGATATTGGGTCCAAATGTTACAACCATTGAACGGTAGACACTAAACTGAGTGACAATGACAGCTCATTTGAGTGACAAATTATCCAGGTTTGCTCAATTTCGTTTATGTTACAATGCCGATGGTGATTGTTCAAATATAATCCCTTTTCAGGTGAGGTCAATTTCATTTCAGTAAAAAATAATTCAATTTACGTTTGGGTTTGGTTCAAGGTTGAGGTTGCATTATGAGTTAGCCCTAATGATTTCAATAGAACTTGCCAATGAGTTAAAGACACCTATATTTTTGTCATTTAAACTGTTAAAACGGATCTTTTCAATGTGTCACTCCCTTGATGTTGCGGTCGCTGAACTGCCTATGTGATTCTGTGTAAGCTGTCTTCCCTTGAACTTACAGCGCCGCAAAGTCCTATAAGTTTCCCGATGTAAATATACGCGATCTTGAAGTATGGTAGAAACAGTATATTGCTTGAAGTTCCAATTGATCGAATTTCCTTATATCCAAATATAATAAGACACGATAGTAGCACGAATAAGATATTGTCCCAACAAGATCGGTAGATACAGTGAGGGAACGTCCGGTGGGCCAATTACTATTGACAAACTGTACCCTATCACAGCTATATCCAGAATATTCCCTTAGACCAGACCAGGAAGTATCGTCAAGCATACGCCATCTAGCGAGTACAAGTATGGCTCCTAAATTATTGAACCCCCCAAGATTAACATGAAATGCCCACAGTAACATACCCCCCCAAAAAAGTTATAAAATGACAAAGAACTTTTTTGCAAATTAAGTAAAACATTAGTCCATTAGTGGCTCCTCGTCGGTGGAATCCTCGGTAACTTCCTCTGCAGCGAGAAGCACGACCAATTTGTGGATAGGTCGCTCCAAAAACTGCACATCGTTGATTCTTCTTCCGTACTGATCAATAGTACGGTCGGCGATGCGTATCTTGGCCTTTCGCACCAGCCCATCTGTCGAACTCGAAACCGAGTGTACGATTCCCAATTTCCAAGAGTTTCGCGGAAGGTCATCATCATGAATGATAATAATATCTCCCACGCGAACATTTCGACTAACTTTGCTCCATTTAGTGCGTTGTTGCATGCCAGGTAAAAACTCCCTTCTCCATCTGAACCAAAATTGATTCACAGCGTATTGTGTTCTTCTCCAGCGCCTTCTTGCATAGAGATCTGGCTTGCCAAATTCCCCTGGAGGTGACAACAAAATTTTTGGTTTCATCGTTAACAGATGATTCGGTGTCAATGGTTCTGGCGCATTGACATCACCCAAATTGATAACAGTTAGTGGTTTTGAATTTACCACATTTTCCACTTCTGCGAAAAAGGTTCTGAGTGATTCATCATCCAAATGTGAACCTATTTGACAAAGCAATGGTTCCAAAACACGACGCACCGTAAGAATTTGGCGTTCGACATTCCCATTCATATGACTAGCTTTTGGCACGTGAAAGTTGAATTCTATCAGATCACAATTTTCAGACAATAGATAATCTCTGACCTTTTTCTGATTCATCTCACCCATCGCCTTTTGGAAAGCATTCTTTCCCCCAATGATATTGCTTCCGCAATCACTCAACAGTGATTTTATCGGTCCTCTCCTTGCAAGAAATCTTCTCAGTGCATTAATGAATGAATCCAAGTCCATAGAGTTTGTCGTCTCCAAGTGTATAGCTCTGGATGACATACACGAGAAAATAACTCCGTACCTTTTCAATACGGATCGCCTTTCTTTGATTTCAAATGGCCCGAAGAAATCGCACGAGCAAAATGTGAATGGACCTTGCTCAGCCATTCTCGACTCTGGTAGATCGCACATCTTTTGTGCCGATAATGGTTTCCGTAATTCCCGACAAGTTATGCATTGGTGGATGTGCTGAGAGACAGCGCTCACACCACCTATAATCCAATATCCATGTTGACGTATCTCATTGTGCGTAATTCCACGTCCCATATGATTGACCTTTCCATGAAAATGGCGAATGATCAAGTCCGTTACATGAGATTTCCGAGGCAGCAAAATTGGATTCTTGACTTCAGAAGACAAAGAGCTATTACGGATTCTTCCGCCAACTCTTATCAAGCCATCACAGTCCACAAATGGATCTAGTTTGTACAAAGGACTGTCTTTCTTTACAGTAGAACCCTTCGACTTTGATGCAGGATCAAGACGTTCCATTTCATCCGGAAAGAATTCGCTCTGTAAGTCTTTCAAGATGATCCTTTCTGCCATTGACAACCTTTCAACAGTGAGAGAACTGTTTATTGGCAAACCCTTCAATCTGTCTTTGAATTGCAGGCAGTTTGCAACAGCCCGTTTTGCCTTGAACCACGACGAAAACTGTTTCAAGTTCGTATTCCAAGATTTAGATCCCGAATTTTCATTGGAAGTTGTACAGAATGACACAGTCTTCCTGACTTCCACATCTACCAAGTCATCCACAGATTCGCCTGATGGACGAGCGTCCTTTGGTATTTCAAATCTTCCCTCTTTCCACAAGAATTGCGGTCCATCCCACCATAACGAAAGTGATAAAAGTTTTTCCAGCGACATACCTCTGCTTGCAATGTCACTTGGATTATCATGTCCTGCCACATGCATCCATGCAGAAGAGTCTGTCAAATCATGTATCAGTTGAACTCTGTTTGCCACGAAAACATGAAATCGCCTCGCTACGTTATTTATATATCCCAAAACAACATTGCTGTCAGTCCAAAAATACTCTTTCAAATTTTCATACCGCAACTCTGTGTTGAGAAATTTGCTCATCTTGGCGGATACCACAGCCGCAGTCAGTTCCATCCTAGGAATTGACACTTGCTTCAAGGGTGCAACTCTCGATTTTGACATAATGAGAGTGCAATGCACTTTCCCTTTATCACTAACCAATCGGAGATATGAACATTGTCCGTATCCATACTCACAAGCGTCCGAAAAATGATGAAGCTCCACTTCCTCAATAGTACCGAATTCATCAGGTTTCACACATCTTTTGATTTGAATTTTATCCAAATTATTCAAATCATTTAACCAATCTTCCCATCTACGAGCATAACTTTCTGGTAGCGCAGTGTCCCAATCTAGTTTCATTTTGCACAATTCTTGCAATAATACCTTTCCAACCAGAAGAACAGGGGCCAGAAAACCCATCGGATCGAAGATAGATGATACGACACTCAATACCGTTCGTCTTGTTACTGGCTTCTCCACCAATTCCCTGTGGAACCGAAACACATCCAATGATGGATTCCATAAAATTCCCAAAGACCTCTCTGTTAACGACGACATAGTATCGAGGTCAATGTCCTGTAATCCCTTCGCCCTTTCCGATTTATCAATCGATTCCAATACTTGCATTTTGTTCGACACAAATTTATGCAGTCTCAATCCAGCCTTTCCACATATACCCACGCTGTTTTTCACCAATTCAACAGCTTCGTCCACAGTCTCTACCGAGGTTAATCCATCATCAACGTAGAAATTGGATCGAACAAATTCTGCAGCCTTGCAGCCGAACTCTTGCTCTCCATCATCAGCGGCCAACTTCATGCCATACATGGCCGCGCCTGGCGATGAGACACTTCCAAAGGGAAATACCTTCATACGATACTCTAAAAGTTCCTTTGAAAGATCTCCATCTTTCCACCACAGAAATCTCAGCATATCACGATCCTTTTCATTGACATAAAATTGAAAAAACATTTTCTCAATGTCCGCCATGATGGCTACTTCGTTTTTTCTAAATCTCAACAAGATTCCCGTCATATTGTCCATCAAATTCGGTCCGCTCAATAGTACGTCATTGATGCACAGACCACCGTACTTGGCGCTCATATCATTTACAATACGAAGACTTCCTTTCTTGTTATGAAATACAGGAGAATGAGGTATGTAGTTGATACGACCATTCTTTAAATCAAGTATGTTTTCTGGAACCTTTTCCGCGTACTTTTCAATTGTCAGATTCATTTGATCCTTATACTCCTCATGAAGATTCTGGTTTTTACCCAATCGTCGTTTGACCTGCTCTGCTCTTTTCTCCGCCAAAGGCCTGTTGTTTGGCACTCTAACATTGTCGTATTTCAATGGCAGAGGGAATTCGTAATGCCCGTCCTCTCTCCTTGAAACACCGTTTGAGAGGATGTCCATAAAACGCTTGTCCTCAACCGACAAAGAAGCTTCCAAATTCCTATGTTCGATGAAATCCATTTCTAGCAAATGATTGATATTCTGTGGACACATAATTTCCTTCGTCTTTGTCATGTATACAAAGGCGGTATTCCCTTCAGCAACAACTTCTGAAGTTTCGAAGCCATCTTCCATCTGTGCATCTGTCACAATAGTATGATGCGATACCACACTAGATGATTCACCCTTCAAGTCCATACAAACATTACCAACGATTCCCCAACCAAACATAGATAGTTGACCATACGGATCCTCATCATCACCGGCTACAACCTCACGAGGACGTAAGGCGTTAGGAACATCAGTGCCAATTATTATTCCAACTTTCATAGATGGGTCATAGGGCATAATTTTATCCGCAATGCTCCGAAGATGAGCCCACTCTCTTGCAACCTGAGGTTTAGGGATTTGTGAAATTTTAATTGGAATTTTTGCTCTTGTGTACACTTGAGGAATAGTGACAGAAGAGGTTTCATCGATACTTGAGACTTTTATTCCAGTGATCCTGCTTGAGTTAATAACTGCATCAGATTTATACAATGTGGACATCTGTAACTTAGTATTGACAGATTCCAGTCCTAAGGTTTCCTTTAGATCATCAATGATGAAAGTCCGATTACTTTGACCATCTAGTGCACAATAACATTTGACCTTCTTGGAAGGATTGGCAGCAGTACTCACATATACCGGAACGATCATAGAATTTTGCTTACCTTCCTTCTGTCCTTCCTTGGAGCACACTTGCGTACATTTCGAGTCCACCTCATCAGGTTTAACATGCAGAGATGTCAAATGCCTCCTTTTGCATATCCTGCAAGTTATTCTTGCTGTACAGTCCTTGGCCATGTGGTCTTGCGATGAGCCACAACCAAAACATAGTCCTCGTTTCATGATAAATTCCCGTTTGTCGATATGGGATAGCTTTCCAAAGCCTTCACAATCATCAATGTGATGTGGTTCTTCACAAAAGTAACACTTTGTCCTTGTAACACTCGTGTCGTCCTGACATTCTGTCGAGAACGATGTGACCTTAAATTTTCCCTTGTAAGAGTCTCTATTGCTCACTACTTCAGGAGTGCCAATTTTTCCTTTGTCATTTGGCGAATCCAGATCATCCAATTCTGGAATATTCATCTTTTCGGCACAGACATCGACAAATCCTGCCACTTCTTTCAATGGTGGATATGACGCCTCACCATATTTACTTCGCCATTTGTAAACTTCATCCCGCCATTTACCTCTCAGAAATTGCGGTAGTTTTCCAATGATTTTATTACTTTCAATAGCATAGTTCAAAACACCAAGAGCAGGTATTTTCTGCTCAGCTGCTGCGATTTGATCCAAAAAATCTGCAAATTTTCTCAGACCAATCCCATCTTTGACATTGATTTTTGGCCAAGAAGATAGTCGATTCAAAAATGCATTCCCAACTACATTGTCGTTGCCGTATCTATTTTTCAATCTCTTACGTGCCTTTTCATAGGCATCTCTACTCTGCAAGAGCAGTAAACCTTTTATCATTTCCTTAGGCTCACCAGATAGATGTGACTCTAGATAGTTCAAGAGCTCATGCACATTGCATGTCTTCGACTGAATCAATGCATCAAACGAAGTTTCCCAGGCTAAATATTCAAGAATATTGCCATCAAAAACACCAACCTTAATTTCTGGTAGACCACACGATCGCGCCAACATGGCATTCGAAACAGCCAATTCCTTCAAAACCTGATCCAGGTTTGCATTACCATGATATATCCCATGAGCACCATCGTTATTAGGTGCTCTATCCATTACATTTTCGGTGTTATCCAGTACACTACTCGGTGTCGACTTCCGCCCTCTATCAATTAGCCTTTGCAAGTCTCGTTGATTCTGAGCCGATAGGTCTTTCATCTTCTGCTCGTTGTCTCGTTGATTCTGAGCCGATAGGTCCTTCATCTTCTGCTCGTTGTCCCGTTTCATTTGTTCAACCAGCAGAGCAGTCTCTCTTTCGGGAGAGTTCGAATCTTCTAATACAGCGAACCTATTCCGTCTTGGAGTGGGCTCAGAGAACTTAGCCTTCACTTCGCCGTTGTATTCGTCCAGATAATCCTTTGCTTCGTAGCCAGTCTCTTCTACACGACCTTGTATATCCTTGAATGAACAAGAAATTGCATTCGATTCCTCTGGCCTAAGACGAGGCTCAAGATCACTCCAAAAATCTTGCAGTAGAGCAAACTTCTTCTGCATATCTAAATATGTTTTTAAAACATATTCCCGATCGTCCCGCGACTCTAGCAGGTCATTCAAACATCTGCACTGTCGCAATACCTCTTTGACATGGAAGTCAAACTCTTGCTTCATGTTTTCAATAACTGCGGAGGTTCCTCTAGTTCTCCTGTCCGATATCACGGTTTGGCCACGCTTGTAATCCTCATGCATAATTCTATTAGGATCCGAATCTACGTTATCTTCACCCACCAAAGTAGAATTACTTGAATTAACACCTTTGCGGCCGTCACCAGAAGCCTTCGCCGACTTCTTCCTATTTCTGCCAGGAGTCATTATGAAACCAGAGTACACCAACTTACTGTTTTCTCCAACAGAAGTGTGTCCTTTCTCCAATATCAGTATAAATGAAGCAAGTCCTATTACCGGCACCAATCCACACAATATGGAATTGTCCTTTACTTATGTACCGATAGTCGTCCTGTGTTACTGTTCCGCTTCCTGGCGTTGAATTGTATATTCCAATACAATACTCCACCAAGATTAACATGAAATGCCCACAGTAACACTTGACACTCCCTGTGAATATTCGTTAGAACTTGAAAATATTCTTAAATAATAATAAATAATTTCCCTCATGTGACACTTCATTCCATAAACTAAATCAACTATCATGAATCAGAATATGCATTCACTTCATGTATGTTGCTGTTCACAATACTTCAGCTATCTATTTGTTATCTGAACTAAAAACAAATCATGGAACTACTTACACACAGGATATGATCACTTGAGGTAGTTACGCGTAAGGGACTCGGTAAATCTGTCTGATTTTCCTAATAATTTGTATCACATTCCTCACAGTGTCCATGCAGGATTCCAATTTCAAATTCCGCCTGTCCAACTGCAAAATGATAGGATTGGTAGGGATATTTCAAAGCACGCAGTGGCTCACGGGCCGTATGTTTGACACCCTTATTTTGGAGTCTATTACTCTTTGTAGCATTTTCATTATGGGTCTGCCACACTGAGGGATGGTGTTTGACTTGTATAGCATTTTGAGGTGTTCACAAACAAAGTACTTTTTTATAGAACTTCAATAACCTTTGCCTTCCTATACCACTTTTAGCCATGTGGTCATGTTCTAGATTACTTCTACTCAAATAGATTTACATTCAAAACAGGTTATTTCTCAAAATTTGAATTTTGACATGTGGAAAGTAAATTCTGGCACAAGTTTGCATCACTTACATGGGGCGACTTAATATAATTTAAAAGGTTATATCTATTTGTATATTCTTTGGTAATTTTGCATTAGTTGAGAAGATACATCTAGCAATTTATAAAGTAGCAACCACAATTTATTTGCTAAAACTACATACTTTTTGAAAATGCCTACTCGAGTACTTGTCAAACATTCGTTTGTACACTTGGAGCAGTTTAGACATGTCTTGGAAAATGGTATTTCTGTGTATAATTGAGTATAAATTTACGGCGTTATTTCTCCATCCACTGGAGTAGCAACGATGACTAGTTTAGTAGTATTTCTAGAAGTGACACAAACAATGCGTGCAATATGTATGATCACTAATACCTGTTCTGGGACAGGATAGCTATTACGAGGTATGTGTCGAAAAGCGTGATCAATATGTCAGGTCGTGGTCCGGTAAACTAAAAGTTAACTAGTATTTATTTAGTAGAAATTGTTTTCATTTCGACTTGAATTTGGACATCCTTGATGAATGTAGGATAGCCGGCGGGAAACTGTTCCACAAATCATGTCCGACATACTTGATAGAGCTATGATCTTTTTTGTCTACCATACGGCGTAGTTGGACGACGTGAACGTGTGTGTTTCGTGCATGTAAGCTTTTGATACAAAGGTAAAAAAGATATTGGAGTTTTCGGGGCAGTGGACGTAGTGGAACTGATACATAAACTTGGCAATTTCTAGTTTCCGTATATCTTACATGTTTAGGACACCAAATCTTTTGGAAGAAGTGATATGTAAGACACAGATACTGGTCTCTTTGGGGACCTGGCTATGGTACGAAAAACCTAATGTTGTAGTTTTGGCAGTGGCTTCAGTGCGCTAACATAAAATGTTACCGAAACTTCAATTTGTTAAATTTAACCCAAGGAGGAGCGGATAACTTTAGTACTAGAAAAGATCATTTCCCAACACTTGATCTGAATCATAAGAATAAACACACGATTCAGATTCGAGTACTCGAATCATTGTGCACAGCCCTGATAATTAAGCTACACGCTTTTGTAAATAATAATCGTCAACATTCAGATTTTCATCTTCTAAAGATTTCCCACTCCAAACAGTTTTTGAAATTAATTTTAGTCCACCTGCCTTAAGCACTGCTTCGGGGATACGACGGTCACCCCAGAAAGAGTGTCGCAGATTATATGTGATATTGTTCTCGGTATGATTTTCAACGTCGATTGTTTTCTAGTTGAATCTTGCAACTATAATGGCATCGCATTTTCACTTAAAAATGTTTTCACGTTTCTCCAATTGTCAATCTCGGCTGTGAAACTTGTTTTATAGTGTGAGAAATACCTGTGAACTCCTGTCTGTGTTGACGCAATGTGCAATGTCGTAAATAAAATCAATTTGGCATCCACATCGGCCTAGTTTCCGTTGCAGCTTCGGTTACTGGCAACTCAGTGTTTTGTAAGTTTTTCTTTCAGAAAGTATGAGCTCGAAAATCTTCGAGTGAACCATAAACATTTAAACAATGAACGTATTATTCATTCCTCCTCTGAAGTTCCGTATCCCTAATCGTCGCTTTGTCTATTCATTCATCAAAAGCAAAAATTTGCATTTGAAGGTTGCGATTAGGCGTTTGAATCAAAGTCGATCCCCGCCCTCGGAATTTTGAATTTTCCCCAAGCCGATTAGAAAGCCCTGACCCTGTGGTAATTAGGGTTCTAATACCGGCCGGCTTATCTGAAAGGAATGTAAATCATCATAGCGGTGCCCTTTTCGTTTCTATTACACGATGATTTTCGCTCTAGGTTCTCGGAATAGATCAAATTAACGTGTAGCGACTAGCGAGCATATCCAGCGATGTACAAAACGTGCCGAACGAAAACGAAACAAGACTTTCATGTCAGGCATGCAGGGCCGCGCCTTAGAACAGGAGTGTCAAACTCAACTTGCGTCGCGGGCCGGATTCAAACCTTAATATCGCTCGCGGGCCAGACCAGTCAAATAATTCGAAGTCGTTACCGCAAAATCCATGCACTTATTGTTTTCCATGGAGTACTTTATTATTAAGCCTATATAGGCCTACATTGTACCACATTGCTATATATTACGGATCAAAAGGAATCTATTCTATCTACACGTTTAATCGCGAACTACGGAAGTTGCAAAACAAGGTGATTGGCCGGTTGAATAAAGTTATAAAGCAGGGATATCTAGAAGTAGATATCCCTGTTATAAACCACCAATCCGGTGACTCGTCGAAGAACGATCAAAGTTGGCATATTCCATGCTCGCTTTGTTTTAATCGTCATCTAGCGTTAGCCCTGGGTATGCGTAGGCCTATACCTTGTCAGGAATAAAATATATTCAACTATGTCAACGAGGACGTTGGAATTTGGTTCACTTTATTTAATCGCGATTAGGGTTTCGCTGGAGGCCAGCGATCTGACATGACATATATTTGCCTTATATTTTTACGTAACTATTAAATTCTCCATGCAGCCTGCAAATCCTATATGCCCAACATTGAAATAAATCTTTCGTGATTGCCCTGAAACAATGGTGGTATGCTCGATTTATGCAAATTACTTGTCATATTGAAGAAGATCAGGCTATTCGTCGCACAACGTAAGCAGGTTGTGCATTGTGTGCGGGGCCAGATATTATTATTTACAGCGTAACCGCTAGCCGCACAAATAGGCTTTCTAGTAGACACAGGCAACGTCCACGATGTCATCACGAATTAGTAAGGATAATGGGGAGACATATCCTCAATAAAGTACAGTATTGTACAGGGTTGGCAATTATTTCCCCGGCGGGCAAAATGTGAAGCAGAAAATACATTGGCGGGCGGAGACAACAGTTATGACTACGATCCGCTGCGCGCAGTTTCATTTTTAAATTAAAAACAGTGAATTGTATTGTTAACTGGTGTTTTTACGTGGATGCGTTAATATTAAGCTTCGCTCCGACCTCTGTGTGACTTAGTAAAATAATCTTGCTGTTTTGCTTGCTTCGCTGGCAGGTCCACATCAGCCGAGTGTATGTAGTCACTGCATGAGTTGTCTCATAACGCCGACTCGAAATAAATTCCTAAACACAGAGGGGGAGACATGCTCGGTGCTCACAATAAACTAAAACAGCGGTTCACGGCTGGCTTCAGTAAAATAATATTTAGGGCGGAAATAATAAAGTTGTATTAGCAATATCGTCGATATCACGTTCGTCAGGATTTATCAAACCAGGATTACGAAGATCGGTTGATCGCAGCTCATAAAGTTAGTTTTAATCTTATGATTTAACAAACCGGAACAAACTATAGATAACTAGTTATCTATAAAAACTGCGTGTCCTTCCTTCGCGCAAATGTTTCCGATAATGACCGTGCCGATTGTCTCCTAGGTAACGGTTTCGCTAAACAATCAATATTGTATAATCAGTTTCGTAGTTTTACCGCACTAGACCAGACCACGACCTGACCTATCGATTTCGGATTCCAAGACACGCCACCCCATTTCTTGTCGCTTGCTTTTTCTATACTATCTTCTTTACTTTTCATTCCGTGCGCAACTGCGCATGCCTCCACTTTACAACGCCTAGGCCAGTGATTCCCAAGCGCGGACCTGAGGGCCGCATGCGGCCCCCAGCTAGCCTTCTTGCGGCCCCCGAAAATACTAAGAAATCGAGTTATGACAAAAAATTAAATTTATATTTATAAAATACACTTATAGCTTGGCTTGGAGTCTGGAGTTTTTGATTAAGATTGCAGGAAAGTAGGCAATAGCTGTAGATATAGATAAGGACAGGACTGTAACTGTCGCACGCCAAACCCCCAATGAAGGGGGGGGGGGCGAGCTCGAAGGTGGCTCAATATTATTTCGTGAATTAGCATAAATTATAGGGTATTTTTTGGAAAATTTATGCATCTTTTTCAATTTTTTTTATGTAGGCGTGATTTCATGCTGTGAAATATCTTGATTTCCGGGTACTCATCTCCAAGAAAAAATGCGTAAGATTTATAGAAATGGGCATTGGCCATATCGGCATTGGCCTTTACCGCACCACGACGCACATAGCGAGAAAACCTTGGCCGAGCAGTACTGCCCTTTTGCTGATCGAAAGCGTCGTTATATATACACAAAATACTGTCTTGGAAATCTTAACCTC
Source organism: Botryllus schlosseri (assembly GCF_051294905.1). Lineage (NCBI taxonomy): Eukaryota > Metazoa > Chordata > Ascidiacea > Stolidobranchia > Styelidae > Botryllus > Botryllus schlosseri. The sequence goes on along the minus strand of NC_137245.1, from coordinate 14,321,900 downwards.
ACTAGACAAAATACCATCCCGCAGGGAAAAGTTATATTCCAGTGAAGAAATACCAATTTGAAATCGTGTGCGTCTCTTAGTTGAGAAGCCTACGTTTGGGAGATTCTATAATTTTTGGATCTAGCAGACAGGGGGTCACGAAATAACATGTTACGGAATCATACTAATGGGCCCTACAGTTTCCAAGACACCTCACTCAGCTCTGCCGGTTAATCTGATTACTTGAGGAACGAGGAAATTGATAGCAATATATATGCAATTCCCGACCATATATTGACTGATTTTATCATGAATTAACGAAAATTTTCGCGCTTCGCGCTGGCTCGCTTTAGAAGTACACCTAGTTTCGTGGCAAAAGCGAACAAGATGATAGGGATAGGTTTATTATAATGGGAGCCTAAATCCCAAGTTTACTATTTTTTGGGGGGGGGGGTGACGAAGTGCTGTTTCGTTCCTGCCAACTGGTATGAACGCCCGAAGATATTCAATTATTATTGAGTGGCCCTGCCTTTTCAAACACGCTCCCCTCGGCTCTGATTGTAAAACTGATTACGTGAGCAAAGAGAGGATGAAAATTGATGGCAATATATATGCAATTCCCGATCATATTGACCGATTCAATCATGGATTACAGAATATTTTCGCGCTTGCGCGTCTAGGCGATAAAACCTGACTCACTAAATCGCCCCGAAAGCAGCATAATTCGTAGTCCTATAGCTCACGGCCGAAGCGTCCTCATAATTTGATAGGTCCGGTCCTTATCGAAAGCTAGTTTCTCACGGAATCCAAAAATGCAAATTTAAATCTCGACAGGACAATAAAACTAGTGCCTCCAAAGGTCGACTGTTCTGAACAATGGGAGCGCAGCAACACAATGACCATAACAATGGCCAATGGCGTCAAGTGATTGATCGGTACAATGCCAATTTTCCTATTTTGATGACATTTTGGGTCCGTTTAATTGCCCTGGTATTCGTGCGGCCCCGCCCGTGCTCTACAATTCTAAATTTGGCCCTGGCATCGAAAAAGTTTGGGAACCACTGGCCTAGGCCAAGGCGGGTGCCTGATTCCATAGACTACTTCAAGTCGGTTGGACACCTTCCCATATTTTTGTATATTGTATCGCATTTTTGTGGTGTATTGAACTGATAAAAATTGCTAATAAACCAATGATGATGATGATGACAAGCTGTAAAATGTCAATTGATAAGTTCACCAACAGTGCAAAATATACGATACAAACGAAATGCAGGTTTTAAATAAATTTGACATTTTTTAACTTAAGGCTACAATTTTGATTTTCATTTGACATGTCAAAAAAACGCCCTACTGATCATAAATAGAAAATTTGTATTACATATTTGTCGAAAATGATTCACTCGAGGTTTTTTGAATAGTAAACATCCATATCATGCTTAGTCGCTTGGGCTCAAACCAGGGCTTTGGAGCCGGAGCCGGAGCCCGGAGCCGGAGCCCCGGAGCAGTGCATTTTCGCCGGAGCTGGAGCCGGAGCCGGAGCTCTAAATAAAATTCAGCCGGAGCTGGAGCCGGAGCTGGAGCCAGTTATTTGAGGAGTAGCTCCGGCTCCGACGTATTTCATAAGATGCTATTATATATGCAACAACCACATCTGCTGATTTATCGTAATTGAACAGCAGGCCTGAATTTTAATGCTGTGCACAGCAATGACATATAGATTAAAGTGCGTTCTAGTGCAACTATGATGTTATCGACAACTGACAAGTATGACGTCACAAGCCAGCACGGCGGCACCTATGTCTTTGTTGCTACATCGGATGTTACTGACGGCTGACAGACTCTAGATTACTATAGATAACTAACCTAGGGGTAGATTAGTAATCTATATAGACTAAGAATGGCGAACCTTTTCGGCTAAAGGAGCACATGCGATTGACGAACGAGTGCGCAGTCCACTAGCCGCGCCAAACGGGTGAAAATATTCAAAGTTAATAAATAAACTAGGTCAATAATTTTATTACTTGAGTATATTGCGGGTCTACTGTATACCGCCCGCTAGGCTCAGTTTGCAAGGACACGACTATTCGGCGTTTGGTCACATCGATATCGAAGGTCTCCGATCATATGCGACAATCATTTTGTGCCTATATTTCACCGTCGACGATCTTTATGCGAGCGCAAACGCGAAAAGACTTTCTCCCGTAATTGCGAAATAAGTTAAACTCAATCGGGTAAATTAGGCGTTTTTTCCATTTTCAGTAGGGGTAGGCTACCAAGCAAGAAATCGTGTGACAATTATAAACGCGAAGCGTGAAGAAAAATTTCACTACTATTTTAGTTTATTGTAATGTACAACGATTTACTGAAAATGTGACTGGACCCTGGATCTGCCAATGCCTCGGAACTGATATTTTAGTCATCAACATCCCAAGTGTCGCAGCCAGACTTGTAATTTTTGGTTGGCATTGCAAGTTCACAATTTGAGCAATTCATTTTCGATAATATAATAGGAAATTACCTCGCTGGCCACGCAAAACCATCTCGCGGGCCACATTTGGCCCGCAGGTTGGCCACCCCTGATATAGACAGGCCCATTCGATAATTTCAGAGCCGGAGCCGGAGCTGGAGCCGGAGCAGTGGTAATAATGCGGCTCCGGAGCTGGAGCCGGAGCTAATGTATGATAGAAGAAAGCTCCGGAGCCGGAGCTGGAGCAGTTTAAATTTACGGCTGCTCCAAAGCCCTGGCTCAAACACAGCATTTTATTCCAGATGATGCTTGCAAGTAGGCACGTAGGATTTATGACCGTGATAGAATTCTTTTCGCTTAGAGTGTATGATTTAAATCGAACGAACTTGTTCGTACGTGTATGTTACTCATCAACAATTGGAGCAGGTTTAAATTTCATATCACAGAAGCATAGTGTATGCTGGTATAGGGTAACGTATCGCATCATATCCTTTTTAGCAACTATCAGAGGTTTCGTATTCTATCCTGTATTTTGGCTAATAGAGCTAGACAGTTACTTGCGTAGGTTAGCAGTTCTATGCATATGCGAGAGAGACAACGCTTTTTTGTATACGTATGAATATTCAACTCTATATTTGTTCCGCGATTCATAATAAATGGGGACTCAATCTGCATTTAAAGCAGCTACCAAAATACAAATTTTGAATCATGCCTCGTACTTTGAAAATTCATATTGACACTGCTAGTAACTTGACTCGAGTCGAAATGTGCAGTGACTCGTGATGATTTGTGACTCAAAGGTAGTTACTTGGTCCCACAACTGCATGGCTGTCCAACCAGGGTTTGCCAAAACGAAAACTCCAATATCTTACGGCTGCTCATAACACGCATCACATAGATCGCTCGATATGGAATACATCCATTGATAGGATTCAAATTTTTTGTCAGCCAGTTCTATCACAAAAGTCGAATTTTTCAGACATTTCTGCGACAAAAAGTCATTGACGGTAATCAGTTTTGCCGACCGGTATGCTGACCTCACAGAATATCGTGATTCGGCTCTTTAGAACCGGTGCGAGCCGGCGGAATCAGATCTCTGGAAACATCCGTTACGAGCACTGATGTTTGGATATATCACTTCAACTTTTCCAACTCTGCCATCAAATTGTTGATATCGGCAACTGATGCTTGTAGCTTTTCTAGCTGTTGAAAGAAACAGATATGAATTACACCACACAAACCTCTCCCACGATGTTCGCAGCTTTCTCTCTTGTTAGTACTTGTGTGCAGGATTGAGTGCAACGATTTGAGTACTTGAATCTGAGTTGAGGGGCTAGTGTGAATTGTAATGATTCGAGTCTAGTAGTGAAAATCTGTTTTTACAAGTAACGAGAGTAATATTTTATCATTAAAAAATAGAGTTTCAATGCTTTTTTCTACATCCCTCCACTTCCACTTGAAAATTACTGCGATGGTTGGTTCGATTTTCGAAGCTGTAAAAGCTGTGGGCTCATTAGTGGCAGTCAGATGCAATCTCAATCGACATGATCACACTCTGGGTTTGTAACATCAATGCTGAACAGTGATGCAGCAAAAACAAATGCTATTTACATTTTATTATATATTTTAATTTACTTACTTTGGCTTCAGCTTTATTCTTCGCGTTCACACCCTTGATTTCCATCAAGTTGATTTCCGATATTTTGTTCTCCAAGAGAGTTCTCTTTTCGGCAAGAGAATGGTATTGCTCGTCACCGTTAATCAGACCCTGAAGGAATTATTATATTACCATAACACCAATAGGCAACAGATGATTGAGCTTGTGAACATAACCACAATCGGGACACAATGGCAACACCCGATTATGCAGTCATCACCATATCTGGTATTCGATAAGATGTTGAATCTATATTGGGCTCATAGTTTTCATGCTCGAGTGTGACTTTGAGGTTGTGCCCCTGGAAATGGCCGGGAATTGACAAAATATTCAAGAAAGAGTTCGAATTTGTGAAAATTTATGTAAGTGTTATCTATGGTACCGATGTACCTAGTGAGTGAGTAATTGCATGAACAATGTTCATTGAACATTCAAAATCAGACATTTGTTACATGCTCTAATTGGGTGTATCCAATTATGGCCTTCACATGCCCACTTACATCTACACTACACACCCAATTTGTCACTACACATAACATTCCACAGTTGATTTCTAAAAACAACTAAATCAGCCGGGATTAGTCTCATTATCATACAGCCAGCACTTTTTTATATTCGCCGAGAACTTGTCCTCATTGCTTGGCTTAAAGGGACACTGCGCTCTAAAAATGATGTGGTCTCAAATTGAAGGTAAAAACGAGCAAAATTTTTTGGCCGCAGCCATTTCCTTCAGAACGCCATCGTAATGGAGCTGCAATTTATTGAAATTTCTACAAGACCAGCTGCCGCGCCTGCTTAACACGTTACATGGCACGATGTCTTCATCGTCGCACTTGCTCGACGCGATAAGGCAGTCACGCAGAGAACGAAACTTAGACACATTTCCTTCATAACATCAGCTGACAACTATCTAAAATTCGTTCTCTGCGTGACTGCCTAATCGCGTCGAGCAAGTGAGACGGTGAAGATATCGTGCCATATAACGGGTCAAGCAGCCGCGGCAGCTGGTCTTGCAGAAATTTCAATTAATTGCAGCTCCATTACGGTGGCGTTCTGAAGGAAATGGCCGCGTCCAAAAATTTTTGTTCGTTTTTATCTTCAATTTGAGACCACATCATTTTTAGAGCGCAGTGTTCCTTTAAACATAATGTTTGATAAAGTTCCTTCCAATAGGTAATGAAAACATTTCAAGCACCTTAATTTTGACGAAGACTTTCACCTCTTGACCGGTGGCAGTTTGCGACAAGTTACCGTGTAAAGTGTGAATGTCTCCCAGGAAAATAGAGACGCCGGAACACTTTGCCAGTTTTTCAATAACAGCCACATTGTGAGAGAGATAGGTGAATATATCTTCATTGCTGAAAAGATGATAATGGGTCCAAATGTTACAACCATTGAACGGTAGACACTGAACTCAGTGACAATGACAGCTTATTTGAGTGAGAAATTATCCAGATTTGCTCAATTTCGTTTAAGTGACAATGCTGATGATGATTGTTCAAATATAATCCCTTTTCAGGTGGGGTCAATTTCATTTCAGTAAAAAATAATTCAATTTACGTTTGCGTTTGGTTCAAGGTTGAGGTTGCATTATGAGTTAGCCCTAGTGATTTCAATAGAACTTGCCAATGAGTTAAAGACGCCTATATTTTTGTCATTTAAACAGTTAAAACAGATCTTTTCAATGTGTCAATCTCTTGACACTCCCTGCGAATATTCGTTAAAACTTGAAAATATTCTAAAACACTATTAAATAATTCCCCTCATGTGACACTTCATTCCATAAACTAAATCAACTATTGTGTCTCAGAATATGCATTCACATTATGTATTTTGATGTTCACAATACTTCAGCTATCTATTCATTATCTGAACTAAAAACAAATCATGGAACTACTTACACACAGGATACGGTCACTTCAGGTAGTTGCGCGGAAGGGACTCGATATGTCTGTCTGATTTTCCTAATTATTTGTATCACATTCCTCACAGTGTTCATGCCGGATTCCAGTTTCAAATTACGCCTGTCCAACTGCGAAATGATAGGATCAGTAGGGATATTTCAAAGCACGCGGTGCCCAGTGGGCCATATGTTTGACACCCCTGTTTTGGAGTCTATTACTCTTTGTAGCATTTTCATTATGGGTCTGTCACAGAAAACGTGTGTTGTTAGACTTGCATAGTCTTCTGAGGTGGACGCTAACACAGTACTTTTTCAGATAACTTCAATAGGCTTTGCATTCCTACACCACTTAGCCATGTGGTCATATTCTAGATTAATTCTAATCAAAGAGATTTCCACCCAAAACAAGCTATTTCCAACAATTTGAATTTTGACACGTGAAAAGTAAATTTTGGCACAAGTTTGCATCACTTACATGGGTGAAATTGTCATCAGAACCATGTTTTGGGGCGACTTAATATAACTTCAAATGTTATATCTATTTGTAGTGTCTTTTGTCATTTTGCATTAGTTGCGAAGATACATCTAGCAATTTAGAAAGTAGCCACCACAATTTAATTGCTAAAATTATTTACTCTTTGAAAATGCCTACTCGAGTACTTTTCAGATATTTATTTTCTAATTACAATTGGAGTAGTTTAGACATGTCTTCGAAATTGCTATTTCTGTGTATAATTGAGTAGAAATTTACGCCGTTATTTCTCCATCTACTGGAGTAGCAACGATGACTACTTTGTTAGTATATCCAGAAGTGACACAAACATTGTTAGTTTCCCAGGCTTTTAGGGTGATTAGTGCACGCTAAACGCTGCTATGAACCTCCGGTCGACATTCCCATCGACAGACCTGCTCGAGAAGTGTATATATGTAATAAATTGTGGGGTTTGGGGGGCCTATATAGATAGGTCTAACTAGGTAGGAACATTTCATTGCCAACGGAGAAGGTTTTGCCTGCTGGAAGGGGCCTTAATTGGAAACCGGTTGTGCATAATGCATGGGCAATAACTATTGATATTTCCAATTGACTCGTAACAACATTAGGTTGTATGGATGTAATTATGAAGTTGGGGGCCTATGATATGCAGTAATAAGCATGCAACCCGGTTGGAACATACCTTATGCTGAAGCCTGTATATTGTAGATATAATTGTGTATTAATTGTTGAGTAATTGTGCTGTAATTAGGACGTAAACGTGCCAATTGGAGTATTTGGTTGTATTAAGGTTGATTGGCTTGATTGGATACTAATTAGTTACTAATTAGTAATAAATTCTGGTTGAAAGCTGTATGAGTTACGCCTGAAAGGTAGCTACATACGACGGAAGAATTGGACACTGTTTTGTCACTACTTGTCGTATACTGGCATCTCTGCCTGACAATTTACAAGTGATAGTGCATACTACAAAGGAACTGGACACTATATTATCACAAATTGTTGCACACTGGCACCTCTGCCTGACAATTTATAAGTGATACTAAAGATATAGGTGACCCGTATAGAGGGCATTAAGTCTTCACAATCTATACGCTGTCATAGCTATATATTCAGGTGTAAACCCTGTACCTGTTCTGCGACAGGATAGCTGGCGACCATCACACTTTTTGCGTCGCCGCAGTTATTCGGCAATCTCTGCCACAATTCTTCGGAGATGTACGGCATGAATGGAGACAATAAACGAATGAAAGTTTCAAAAACGGCTTCGAAATTCTGTTGCACTGCGTGCCGCTGACGGACATCGATATCATCTATCGAGTTGAAAATCGGTTTACATGATTCCTGAAATATAAAAGATTTGTTGCGTTCGCTGCTGGTTCCAATCTGAGGTGGCCAGTAACGAAGAACTTCCAGGTTTTAAGTACTCCAGTATGTCAAACTACTTATCTATTATCTAATTCTAAGATTCTGCAAGTAATCTTTCACCAGGTGATGCATATTCAGCGCGAAAATATGGTCAAGGTGTGTCACTTAGAATGCTTCATAATCATGTAAAGAGGCTCAGGCACACTGGCTAACATCTCAAACATCTTTTCGGGCCCAAAACTTTCTCACTACTTCACAAAATATGGGAGAAGGTCAGGATAAACAACAACAGGGTTACCATATTTTGAGATCCCAAAAAGAGGACACTTTTAAAGAGGCACTGCGCTCTAAAAATGATGTGGTCTCAAATTGAAGGTAAAAACGAACAAACATTATTGGCCGCAGCCATTTCCTTCAGAACGCCACCGTAATGGAGCTGCAATTTATTGAAATTTCTACAAGACCAGCTGCCGCGGCAGCTTAACCCGTTACATGGCACGATATCTTCACCGTCGCACTTGCTCGACGCGATTAGGCAGTCACGCAGAGAATGAATTTTAGATATTTGCCAGCCGATGTTATGAAGGAAATGTGTCTTAAGTTTCGTTCTCTGCGTGACTGCCTTATCGCGTCGAGCAAGTGTGATGATGAAGACATTGTGCCATGTAACGGGTTAAGCAGCCGCGGCAGCTGGTCTTGTAGAAATTTCAATAAATTGCAGCTCCATTACGGTGCGTTGTGAAGGAAATGGCTGCGGCCAAAAATTATTGTTCATTTTTACCTTCAATTTGAGACCACATCATTTTTAGAGCGCAGTGCCCCTTCAACACGTCACAAAATATATAATAGCTGATGAGAAAACATGCAATCGCCCGACTCTCAAAGCTGTAAAGGAGGACTAATTGCCAAAAAGGAGGAGATTTCGGCTTTCTCGGAGAATGTTTCCAATTTCTTGAAAAAGGAAAGCAAATCTCCTGAAGTAACTATAGTCAATATTGATGTAACAAATGTTGCAACAAATTACTTTTTCCCTCTTGTTTTGTTTTATGACAATTCTTCCACTTCTACTCGACAGTTTTTTAGATTAAACAGCTGACTTTTTGGACTAGGGATTTTGTAGTAGTAAGTTGTTTTGGAATATGTTTTCATCACGTTTACAAGTAAAATTGCCATACTGACTGGGTGAAGTAGCACTTGTATTGCAACAATAGAATATATTTTCGAAAATTGTAGTGACTTGCATAGTACTTTTCGAATCAAATCCTCATTTTCTACATCAATTGGAAGCAATGTCACTTATCTTGAGAATCATTACTTCTGAATCAGAATAAATGGCGTTACTGCTATTTCTACACAATGATGAGTAACATCTCACACAATTCCTATGCTGCAAGTAGCATAGCAACTCCACAAACCCATATTTTGATTCAGTCATGAGTCATGACAAGACTGCGATACCAATAGAAGACTTACCAAATAGAAATCCGCGAAATCGTGAATGAAAAATCGATAAAGGGTCATGGCGGCGATAGAAAAGTTGAATTCATCCAAAGATGCATTGACTGTCGTCACAGTGTCTGAAAGTCTACTCAAAATCCATTTGTCGACAGATCTCAGATGTTCTTCTTCCTAAATGTGTCATAAAATTCTTAAGAATATATCTTATATAAAAAGCTAACTTACCCGAACTATGTGAGCATCTTGCTTCGGTACGTGTCTCTCCAGGAATTTGAACACGTTCCATATCTTGTTGGAAAAGAAGCGATACTGCATAACTCCTTTCATATCAAGCGAAATATCTTTTCCCTGTTTAGGACGCAATTATACAATGTCTCATTCAAATAAATAGAGTTTGTCCGTAAAAAAGCATGGCCTATTTTGCTTTATTGAGTAGACAAGTAGATTGTCCCTGTTTACACAATTTACTTAAACGGATTTAATCACTTTGGCTCAAATAGAACGGTTTTCGGAGACTAATTACTCAATCTTTACATTTGTTTCATAGATAGATTTCACATAGTAGCGCTGAGTCGCAATCAATGTCTGATTAATCTAGAAAATAGGTCAAGCAATCAAAAATCAAAACCATGTGCATTTATAGCAGAGCGAGAGGCAGTCTAATTGATTACTTGAAAGAAATTGAAGCATTTTCTTATTAACCAGCTTTTGTGGAAGGTGACCCTTATTTATCATGTCCCTGACCACGCGCCTATGTAAGCAAATTATAAGGATGCAATGCAGATTGAACATTGTGGTTGAATCTAAATTATCACTTAAATATTACTGCTCAGTGTGCACGCCTACCTTGGATTGATTAATTTGAGTAACAGACATTGACATGCTGTTGAGACACCGTCTCATTCGTATATATGACTGTCTTATTATGTTATGACATTTTGAAACTATACACTCTTGCTGGCAATAGACACTGACATTTACAGTAGAAAAATATATACCGTGTTTTTGTTGAAACATAAGTAGAAACGTAACGCATCGGTTCCGCATTCAGGAATACCGTTCGGCAAAGTTTTCATCCTGTCTTTTAAAGCAAACTTTTCTTCTTTTTCAGGTAAGTTGCTTTGCCGAATAATTTCGTCGAGTTCCTGCACAAACGTTGAGTTGTGTACAAAAGTCAAATCTCAGATACGAACACTTACATCTGGCGGGCATCCGTGTGTGACTTGCAAAGGATCGATGACGTTCCCCAACGATTTGCTCATTTTTCTACCTTGAGAGTCGCGGACCATTGTGTGCATGTAAACTTTTTTGAACGGTACCTGTAATCAGACGTGGTCAGAACGAAGTATTTTAGTTATTGTAGTAGGCCTATTCAGGTAAGTTTTGCATGCTTTTACTAAGCTACTTACTCAAGTGGTTATGTTTTTAGAACTTCAACTTCTACTTGGGTTTTTTGCACACAAAAATGCTTACGTTTTACACTAATAAGTAAAAAGTAGTTTTAGGATGTTCCTATCACTTTTACAAGTGAAATTGTCATAATAGTCGAGGAAAATAGACCCTGCATCCCAATAACTGAATACATTTTTGATAATTGCACCTTCCTGCACTGTCATTATTAGTCATTTTGTGCTGGTTGCCAAGATGCACCTTGCAATTTCGTAAGTAGCGATCAACTGCAAAAAGTAGACTTCAGCCAAAGCTACGTTTTTAAATTGATTATCCGAGTAGATTCATTTCTACTTCCATTTAAAGCAGTGTTGATACGTATTGGAAATCAGTGCTTGTACTACTGTTAATGTATTAATGTAGTATTAAAGACGCCATTTTTCTGCTTCTACCAACGGCAATGACTACTTAGAAAACCACTCGAGTCATTCATTGTTATCTCACCTGATTTGTCAACGCAATTCCAATCATCACCATTCTTGCAACCCAGAAAAACAACAAATCGTGTCCAGTTTCCATAACCGAGAGTGGATAAAACCTACGTGAAGCTCGGAAGTTCAATCAAATAGCTCAAAGTATCTACAAGTGTTAGGACAAACCTTTTCAAACTATCCGAGGTATCTGGCCAGCCAAAACTAGCAAAAGGAAACAGGGCAGACGAGAACCAAGTGTCCAGCACATCCTCATCTTGGGCAACGGATAACGTGTCGGTGTTTGAAAAATGCTGCCGTGCTTTGTGCAAAACCTCTTCTTCATTATGAGCTGAGATCCATTGAGATTTTCTGAAATATAAATTTACTCAGGATTAGATAACTTCGGAGATCAATTAAAAGAAATGGATTTGGGATGGGCATAAGGGATGTACAGAACAGGCATTCTGTATTATGACTCAAGATGAATCCAGCAATTTTTTTTTTACGAGGGTTGGATTGGAACTGACACTTGGAATATCCTGAATAAGAAATATGATATTTTGTGTGTAATAATATCTTGATTGGGTTAACGTTCTGATTTAAAAAATGAATAAAATAGAGATTGTGGAATACCATGACTTGTGCCTCTAATGGCAGGGAAGAGTTTGAAATACAGCAAATAACAAGTTTTGAATTAGGATCATCGTTGCATTGATATTCCGTTTTATATAAGCAGAATTAAATGAAGCTCCTGCATAAACACGATCTGTCCTGCAGCAATGTCAGGGAAGTATTTCTGTCTCAGTATTTAAAGAAAAATATTACATTCGGGTTATACAAACATGTCACTTTAATATCATAATTTTTCTGACCAAGCAATAGCAATCACTCTATTTCCAGCCTGTCCAGTGTCCATATATGATCTAGTACGAATTTACAGCTGAAAATATGTTTCCTTGAAAAAGTACATTCACTGATTTCGAATCATCAATTGACAATATCAATTTACATTGCTTTACAACTGTTTCAGCTCAGAATTCGTAGTGTAAAATACAATTATCGGTTATCCGTACCCGACTTGGTTTGTTACTGTGTACGCTGGGATTCTATGGCCCCACCACAGTTGTCTTGAAATGCACCAGTCTCCACTTTCGGTAAGCCAGTTGTTCCAAGCGGCTGCATGGAAGTCCGGAACAAGCTGTACCTCTCCGTGTTTAACAGCATCAATCGCCTTATCGGCCAGCTCCCTGATCCTACACGACATAGAAAGACAGGGAAATAGTAACATAATATGGATATGATATAGTTGGAATTTCTTGGGATTGCTACCGAGAAACAATATGTCACAAAGTCACATCATATCAAAATAAGAGGGTACCTGACAGATGTGGTAAGTAAAGAAATATGTTTACTTGCACTCGGGTGGTTGTGATTTTATTCTACTTCTACTGACCACTTTTCGTTTTTTAGGCAAAACTAGGCCTGGAATACAAATTTTAAATTACCTGGCTATCGTTACTTCCACTTACTCTTAAGCAGAAATTCACGGTACGGAATCCATACTTCTAGAGTACCAACGATGACTAATTTGACCGCCTCTGCGAATAACAGACGAAAAAGCTCAATGATGAGAGCCCTGATCTTGCAACCTGCAGGCTCAAATTAAGTAAGTAACAGGCTGTGGCAGCATAAAACAAGCAAAACCCATTCCAATCCAGGTCGCAAGTCATGAAGGGTATCCCGCGTAAAACTTCAGTGAAAATGTAATAGAATTTCTTCTGATTGAATGTTGAAGTAATCCTGCCATGCACCAATTACTAAAATAGGACTAAACTAGAAAGTAAGATCGCTCACAATCCTGATAAATTTTAGTTTCAACAGTAATTATATCCTTGAACATTTCATTCATGGGAGTAGTGACTTAATCATCATTGATAGCTTCAGGCATGCGATTCATAGCATCTATGTATCTCAGACTGCGTTTAGTTCTGATGTTTGAGACCGGTGGATTGCAACGTGCAATTGTGCATCCTTGATAATGGTGGGGTGGAATTAATAATTGCTCAAGTTAGATGTCCAGACATTGGCAACACTATGTTGATCCTTAATTCAGAGACCACATGCGGGCAATATTTCAAGAACCGTACCAAACCTAGTACTTGCGGTATTCTACGAAAAGTGCATGGTTCATTCAAGCAAATGAGGAGCAGTGACAAAAATTTCAAATTTTATCCCATTCAGCCATAGTAACAGAAATTGTTCACAGAAAAATAACCATTAAATCTCCTTTATTTATCTGCACATAAGTAGCCAGTACCTCAGAAACCATTGTGTTTTGATTCTTGGTTCCACCACATCGCCCGATCTGCTGCATACTGGAAGAGTCATTTCATGTTGTTCTTTTCCTCTACAGAAATTTAAATCTAAATTATCGGGATAACACCCATGTGTGTCACTGAGACGAGTGAGACTCACCTGTAAAGACCCATGTTTTGTAATGATTCGATGATTGACTTTCGGGCTTCGAATCTCGGCATGCCCTCGAATGCCGGATTGCCGCATTCGAAAATATTGCCTTGGTCATCAAGTATATTTTTTATGGGGATTTCATTGCGATATCCAACCTCGAAGTCATTAAAATCATGAGCCGGTGTTATTTTCACAGCCCCTAAAATGAATAGCACAGGACACATCTCAAATAGTACAGAGTAAGTAACACCTAACAAGCCAGACAGCATTGAGCATGGAAATTCATACTAATTACTCATCACACAGTGACATTCGTCTGATTTAGAATCCCATAAATATTTTGACAAGCCATGAACATGGATGCTCTCTCAGCTAACATGCTTGAACACATAGTATCATGACAGCAGGATAGAAAAACAGAGGTGAGTGTTGCCGAGACAATCATATTCATAGTTTTCGCAGAAGTTGCAAGATAGTACTCAGTAAGAGATTGATTCACTGGATTATGGAAACGGAATAGCGTTTTTCAATCAATAAAATCACCATTGACCAAGCATTAACCCCAAATTAACTATTACTTGGGCTCAAATATGAGTATGTCAGTCACGAATGTTAGCGAACCTGCAGGTACATAATCTCCACAAAATACTACGAAAAAGTATATTGAACGAGTGTAATCATATATGGACGGCGGAGGCATCCATCAGTAATAAGAGATAGTTTAGATGTGGCACATTCTTCAACATATACAACAAACAACAAAGCTTCACAGGGTTATAAGTAGGGGTACAATAGACATGAATTCCCAGGTGTCACCTAAATGAGTTACAATGATAATCATCACAGTAAAATGATAAGGACCCGATTTCAAATAGGTTCCACTTCAATGGTCAAAATTACCGAGGGGGAGCTGCATGGAATTTGGTATCATAAATTGTGCACTCACCCGTCCCAAGACTGGGATTGGCGTAACTGTCACCGATAATTGGTAACGTCAATCCTTCAATTAAAGGATGACATACCCTTGAACCGATGAGATCGCGATACCTAAAAATTGCGAACTTGAGTTTATTTCACGATACAGTTTCACGGATGTGCACCAACCTACATGAAAAAGAAAATGAAATTGCATAGGGGGTCTTCAATCATGTAGAACAGAGCCTTGTTTGGTGATTACTCCGAACCGAGATCGCTAGTACTCGCACTACATGCTCTGGTTGTCGTATTGTATTGAAATTTTGTCTTTTGACTTCAAAAAACTATTGAAGTATGGTAAAAATAGAAATGGAAGTAGTAAAAATACATAACTTCAAGTCAATAGTACGACTTGGGTTGCGTGAAGTAAGAACAAGTAAGGTTACATCAGTCTCATGAATAAAATGGTTCCGAAATAGCATCAGTGGCAAAATGAGCCATTCTGTATTCATATTTCTACTGCAAAATCAGTAACAGAGCAGTGGAAACATAAAGCACCACATGCTCTCAGAGATATCATGGAAATCTGTGATACATACCGGGGATCTTCTGGATGTACAGCGATAGCAGTATCTCCAAGCATCGTTTCAATTCTAGTGGTGCTCACAGTGATGGACTCTATACCTTCAGAATAACATTCAGAATACATATTAGTTTGCGTACGACGCATTACCATATCATGTGTGCTATATTTCGAATTTTTATGTTGCCATTATGTTGACCTGCGGAGAATATTTCTCATTCGTCCAAAGAGAATATCTAAGTTTTTGTAGAGATGTGAACTATCGTATAGCTTATTAAACCATAATTCACGAGAATCAATTCAACATATAAAAATAGAGAATGATTTTAATTCAAGGGTTTGAAAGACTCAAACTAAATTCAACACCTTCCCTCAAGTACCAAAATGACACATTAATAATGATCCATGTGTCTCACCTTGGATTGCCGTCTGTAACGGATAATCGAAAGAATGCATGACTCCAAATTCTATTTTTCTCTTGTACCCGGGAACCGCTAAATATGTCGGTTGACTCACGACCTTGTTGTCTATCTCTATGTCGGATATCGTTGATTGCAATTGACACGACCAGTTGACGAGACTTTCTTTTCGGTAGATAGTCCCATTTTCATGCAGTCTGTCAAAATAAGTGCTTTGATCAAGTAGAAGTAGATGTAATGTCATAAATCTCCATTGAAATACAAGTAGCAATTTCCAAGAAAGCAGAAAATGTTAAGGTCAGAAAACTACTCAGCACCGGTACTCTAGCAGTTTCAAAAAACAGATTGGTCAAGAGCTCACATACCGTACTTTTAGCAGTTGATCAGAAGTGGCTACTTTCAAGATTTCAAGATGTATCTTCGTGACTAACAAAAAATGACTGATGGCACTACACATAGGTACAATCCTCAAAAATGCATTCAGTTGCCATGATACAGCTCTATTTCACACAATTCTTATGGAAATTTCATTCACAAAATTTATGCAGTTTTTACACAAAACTGACTGTTTTTGAAATTCCAAATTCTAAAAACAAGTCTGGAAAACTCTTCAAGTAAAAGGGTGAATCGATCTAAAAACATAACCATCCAAGTAAGTAGTGCATGCAGATAAAGACTAATTGCGTATTCAAAAAAGAAAAACCAATTCGTTACTGATCCGCTCTGCAAATTAGTTCTAAGAAGATATATCGCCCTTGATAAATCTAATTGCTGCAAACCTAATAAAGGCTTCCTGGACGGCTCGGGAAAACCCATCGTCGAGCGTGAAGTTTCTCCTGCTCCAATCAAGAGATGCTCCGAGCATACGCAACTGGTCGTATATCTCGTCTTCTTTCCTGAACAAAAACGATTGTTTTTTTAATCCAGCACCATCCTGTGTTTTATTTCTATCACACTAAATTTCATTTGGAATTCTCAACGGGGAAACTAAAAGGAGGTGGCAAGGTCGGATTAACTGGAAACACTAATAGTACGGTAGTTACTTCGCTCCTAATTTTCAATATAAACATAAATTTTCCTCAATACAGGTATCTCCATCGAAATGTAAGTAATATAATATACAGTGATGGATCAACTTTTTGGATTCCAAACAGACAATAGTCTGGATTGAGCAACAAAACTGGATTTGGACTTCCATATCTCCTGAAATCCAAACGAGAAACAAAGATTTTATTCTCAAATTTTGCTTATTTATCATTTAACTGGTAACTGTACTGACGTCACATCATATTTTTATTCCAATGCCATGACAAGGATGAATTGATTGATTATTCTGACCCAGAATGGGTAATGGGTATTTAGTAGTAGTACTACATTATGTTTGCATGCTAGGTTCAAAGTTAACGGCAGTGTTGTGGACTGTGGAGAGACCAGGGTTGTAACCAAGTCACAAGCTTCCGAGTCACAAGTCAATCTCACTTTTCCAGTTTTGACTCAAATCAAGTCATTTTCAATTCACCACCGAGTCAAATCCGAGTCCAAGTCAGTGAGTAAGCCAGTGGTTCTCAAACTTTTTATACACTTAATGATTGTGAAAAATTTTGCACCCCCCCTCATCGTCATTTCACAAAATACAACCAGAATGCTAGCAATCCCAACGGATAGTTTGATGGCATGAAAGGGCATTCATAATATAGTAATTTTCCTCATTATAACAGTTTCTGGCATCCTATTTTCCATGTATCAGGACTCATAGACGAAATGCCAATAATGTGGTGACTTAACTATTCTTCGAAGTTACAATGAAATGTCTGTCTCGAGTCATATGACTTAGTTCAAGTCATGCACAATGACTCGAGTACAAGTCGAGTCAATACAAAAAATTGACTCGACTCGAGTCATTTTACGGATTTGAAAAAATGACCCGAGTCAAGTCGAGTCACCATTACAACCCTGGGAGAGACGCACTATGCTTAGAGTCTGGTTTACCAATGTTTAATTCAAGCTTAACCTGTCAACAAAGGTGGTTACTGTCAGTAACGCTACTTAGTAGGTTTTGCCTACTTGTACTACTTACTCGCTACTCAGGAGGTTATGATTTTAGTGCACTTCTAATTCAACTCAAATTATTTCAGGCAAAACTAGGCCTAGAATATTTCCTTTTTTGCTTACTTGGAAATCGCTACTTCTACTATCTATTTCTGAGATCAGTATCAATTTTTGAAAGCCAACATACTTGTCCTTCCATTTCCAGACTTCATCTAAGAACCTATCGCGTCCCAACTCATGTCGAGAAGTGCCTTGTGATTTTAATAATCGTTCCACGACTGCTTGTGTTGCTATACCAGCGTGATCGCAACCCGGCACCCACACGACTTCGTCTCCTCTCATTCTTCGCCTAAAAAATGGATATTACCATGAGTTAAATAATGCACACAAAATAAAACAGCAGACAAAATGCGACTGGATTCACGGAACTAAGTTTACACTCACCAACGACACAGCACATCTTCCAAAGCTGCTGTTAAGGCGTGCCCTAAATGTAACTTTCCTGTTACGTTCGGAGGCGGGATTACCATGCTGAATGTGTTGCCGGATTTCCGTCTTGCGGGCTTGAAAAACCCTTCATTTTCCCACCACGCATACCAGAATGCCTCTGTATATTTGGAACTGTATGTCTGCGGCAAGGGGCATTTTGTATCTGTGATAAAAGAAATAGGTATCCGTTGAAACGTGCTAGTTGCGAGTTTGGTCACTGTTTAGTAGGCCTATAAAGAACTTGTACTCAAACTCGGTGCACAGGTTAACTCTGATTGCGATAAGTTACTTATTCCCAAGCCACATAGGAACATATCCAGGGAATATTAAAAGCAAGAACTAAATATGTAGTGAAGTTGAATGCAAAAAATGTGACCCCGAATATCTCACACAAAAACATGCAGCTAGTATTACCAAAAAGACAGGAAACAAGGCAGACAAGTTGTCAAATTGTAGACATGATCATTGCCTATAACATGCATGATATCGTGACCTAGGTCAGAAGGATATAAGGCGAAGTTGTCGCACTGATTTTCACTTATCTGTGTATGTTGAACTACATTGTGGTTACATAATAAATGATAGCAGAGCTACAAACATCCCTCTTCCGCACGAGACATGACATGAAAGACAGCTTCTTGGAAGTAGTCATTTCTTATATGGATATACGAATCCTGTGACAAGTAGATTAGCAAACAATACCGATCCTAAGTGCCCATTAGAACTCCAGGAATATGGAACAGGTCACCATGACAGATGCAGAGTGATGCAGTGTGATCAAACGCAACACTATTCTCCATAGTCACTATAGTATGTAGGGCAGCATCGCCCTAGGCCGCACAGTATTGGGGCAAGACACATCGCTACATTCCGCAATGGGGTGCACATTGCATATGGTGCTCTGCAAAATGTTTAGTGGCCTATGACATGTTCTGCAGCACCAAATCACCTTTCTTTTCACCAAGTTTCGTTGTGCTTTTGTATTCGTCGTTTGATAGAGTTGGTGCCGCATAACTTTTCACAGCTGGTTCACTCTGTCATGGAGGAATAGGAGTTTAGAATTCTGGGTAATGTTAATTACATGAACATTGCATCCGGATTCCTAGCATATTTTTATCGACTTTATAATCATCTTTTTTCCATGTAGGCAACGGTTTACCACAGTGCATCACAGAGTCACAATATAGTTTGGCTTTAGGTCGGCATTGGGATGGATTTTGCTTGCCTGTGGTTTGGAGAGTGATAATGCAATTTGAACCCTGGCCTGCAGATTGTGAGACTAGTGCTATAAGCGCCCAGTTATGTCAGCCCATCTGCAGTCCAGTTTTCAAGTGCTAGGATACCGCAACGAATAAAATTATTTGTACCGTACTTGATCTAATTGAGCCTATTATGTCCTTAAATTGAAACGAATTACCAACCAGTATAACCAATCACTGATATTTAACAAGTCAAAGTGCTAGCATCAAATTTGCAAGCAGTGCTGTTTAAAGGTGATCTGAATTACGTGAGTAGAAGTGAAGATTTAAAAGTAAACTCGGTGAGAAGCTCATCCTTTCAACTCATCCACTTAAGCTTGATGCTGACAGATCAAAGGCCATTAATTCTGCCATCGGCAAACTTCTATTAGCTAATCCGATTTGTGCGAATAATTGTCAAGACAACAGATTTCGCGTCGTTAGGAGGGGCCGTTCACACTTCCCTTTGTGTGCCTTGGAGTCGACTTTTATCAAAATACACCAACCCAAACTCTGTCAACGAAAGGAGTTCGTGTACCACCTGAAAATAGTACATTGAACACTCTCTCGTATGAAATTTCATGCTGGTGACGTCATATTTTGTGATACGATTGTTGATACACAATCTTCTTTCCAATTCTCTACTAGTTGCAGACGATTACCCCTGACGAGTGTCAGCCGAAAGTATTCGGGTTTATTTCAATATGAATGTACTATTCAATTGTATATAAAAGTAGACTATAATGGAACTTTGCAATGGAACGTGCCAATTCTAACCAATTCAATATGCCTAGTAAGGCCTACCTAGTATTACCTACTCTCATTACTACGCCAGTGACCCATCACAATATCAGACACAAGAAAATGTTCGAATTTAATAAATCATGGATTTGTAGGAAGGCATCTTGATATCAATGATTTGCATATAGGTGCACTATTAGAGATCTCTAAATATTTTATTTATAATATCATTAGGAATTCCTTGTTATTGCGAAAAGAAAGAAATTTGCCAAGTATACAGTGGAGATATTTTATTCTTAGATTAGGTGTGGTAATTAACTCAGGAGTAGGGAACCTACAGCCTATCTGCTTTATTAATTTCAGTTCTGCTACAGACTAGCAAGATCAGTTTAAAACCAAATGTTGGATGATGCACACAAAGGAAAAGATGAATCAGTCTTCCCCGTTAGAGTTCTTTCAGCTCATTAATTATGATATCACCCATATATGATTTCAGTTCATTTCTGTAGAGTATAGAGTATTGATATTTGACGTAATTAAAAATTAGGGTCCAAGATGCAAAAAATTCCATCAAGATTTTGCTGTAAATAAATATAAAAGCTGAAGCTCACGGCACACCTCCAACTTTTCAAGTTGCCTAATTTCCTTTTCTCTTCTTCGTTTGTCGCGAGCTGCCTTTTTCTCTAAAACCGAGCTTGAAAATCTTCTTAATGTATTGCAATTACCGCACGAGACATCTTTCGAAATCAAAATGCGCCCTAACATGCTATTGACAATCCTAGAATGGAAAAACAACAATATTTTCATTTCAATTTATTCACCACTGTAAATGATTTTAACATGGACAATGGCTGGAAAATAATGCAAAATCAGATGCATAATATGTCATGTAACGTACTGATAATGAAAAATTAGAAAGGCTGTACTCAAAAGATATATAAACGTATCATTATATCAAATCATTAGCAAAGTTATGTGCATAGATTCTGAGTATTAGTATCAACTTGTACAAATGTTATTAATATCTTGTGGTATGAGATTGAAAAGTAACTTTTTTATGCCGATATAAATATATATGATGTACAATGTAAATATGCGAGGAAAAACAAAATGGCAAAAGAAGGCCACGACTAATTAATCATAAGAGGAATAAAAACTTCTATGGTACCAATGACACAGAAATTACATAATTGATATGATTTTCAGCTAAGCCGAAAACATTGAAATAATTCAAGGAAAATTTAATTTTCAAGCAAATTTCTTTGAAATTGGTATTTTTGATTACCAATTGTAATCAATTCAACTCGAGATCAAGACCGCTATTATCAATACCGGATAATTCCGTTGAGGAGTAACTACTGCAAAACCGGAAGAGATGATCAAGATAATCACAATTGGATTGATAGTATTGCAGAAGGAAAATGACAACATATATAATCATGAATATTACATCAACGCAAACCCACATCGCAATATACCCTCCCGGCGTCAAAGTCCATATCGGCGCTGATATTTTTGTTAACATATCGCAGCTATTAGTCGTAACATAGCTCGTGCCTTGGCACCATGCGTACGAAAATAACCATGGCGTTTCTATCCTGTACTGAATAACCGATATATTGTTTTGGATATAGTTGTATATGCTTTCTGGTGTAGTCTCGTAGTACCCAACGTTGGCAATGCTGATATTATTGTACCTGAAGAATTCGATCGGCGCGGCAGGGCTGACCATTTTCAAATCTGGAGCCTGGATGCGAATTTTAGGACGGTTATCGCCTGGTAGCCATAGTATTTGACTTTCAGACAATCCAGCTTCGAGTAAAGCTTGCAATGCAACTTCGGTGTAATTATCACGATAAGGGTGGCCATCAATAGGAGCATATAAGTCAAATATAATGCTCTGGTTTTTTCTACGTTCCTGTAGAATTTTTGCAATTTGGTTAAGAGACGGTATTTTTTGTTGTTTTATTTTCGTTTTGTAGTCATTTTAAAAGCTACGAACGTTCCGATACGGGTCTTGCTCCAAAAACCAAGAACCAGCATCAAGTTTTTGGAGTTCTTCCCAAGTAAATAACTCAGGGTACTGATCGGCGAATTCTGGAAATACGTCTTCGACATTCGAGGTTCGTTTCAAGTTATTAGTGTCATGGAACAAAAATGGCACGCCGTCGTAAGATATAGACACATCTGTTTCAACATCAAAATCTCCACATACTTTTACAGCTTCGTCAAAACACAGTATCGTATTTTCCGGTGCATATTTGGTTGTACCGAGCCTGTGGGCAATTATAACCGGCTTTGGCATATCATCAACTCCATCACCAATACATGGAGAATGAAAAAATAAAGGCAAGAAGCATATAAACAAAAACAAAGCAGATATGCAAAACACAGCAATAATCCAAACTTTTTTGTTATCGATTCTCATAATTTCATAAAATATAAGCCATGAAGATAATGTTATCACACACAGAAGACAAATATGAAACCATTGGCCTAACATAATCAATCCGATAACAGATGCATACATTTCCTCATTCCACAGTTTCGAAATCAAAATATAAGCAACAATGCACATAGTGAGAATCAACAATATAGTGATCTTGTGGCACAAATGCATATATCTCGACCTTTTACTTCCAATAAGTGTTATCCCGGCAGCCACCAACAGCATCAAGTAGAACATAATGATAACAAAGATGGAAAGAATGAGTATCCCCCATCCAAACCATATTCCTATAGAGTCGTAGATAAACCAGTTGAAATCATTATAATCGTTGCTGAATACACTCCAGCAGAATAACCAGGTCGTTGTAAACACGAGTATGAGGAGCAGGGTCCACCACCAAAGTTTTTCCGCGATTGTGGTAACCCCTGCGGGCTCGCCGGAGTTTTCAACATCCTTCCATCTGCATCGGTATATCCCAAAAGCCATAGAATGGCGGTATTTTCGCCATCGGTTGCCCATTGCGATTGTGATTGGTAGCTCAATGCCTATACCTGCACCACCAAGTCGTGGTTCATCACGATACCAATCAACTCAGTTTGTCACCGATCAAACAGTCAGTTTTGCAGCCTGCCGACGAAACCCTTGTTTATCATGACGGTGACGAAACCCGCTGCTAAGGTGAGACAGGGCTCTGCAACATTTGCACGCCAATGCCCAAATCGGTCTGCATCGATCGGTCATTGACCTTTACGAATCGCGTGACCATAGAAAACTGAATGAGATATGAGATGCACGATTGGTCATGGTCATTAGTTGGAGTTCATTCAGTCAGTCAGTCTTTCAGTGTTGGGATCAAGTCACTACCTTTGAGTCACGAGTCATTTCGAGTCATTGCACATTTTGACTCGAGTCAAGTCAAGTCAATCGATTTTCGAAGGTGACTCGAGTCAAGTCAAGTCACTCGAATTTTGGAGGTGACTCGAGTCAAGTCGAGTCAAATCAAGTTAAGTCACGAGTCAAGTCACAATCCAAGTCAAATTGCCTTTTCGAAGTATGAGGCATGATTACTACATTACATTTTGCTAGCTGTCTGAGATACAGATTGAGTGGTTATTGATTCTAGGCCTATGAACGAATATAGAGTTGAATATAAACGCAAGAAGGCGCTTTATTGCTCACATATACGTTGAAATGCCTAACTACGTACGTAATAGCATGACCTCGGATTATAGTTAGGCCTACCAGCCAAAATAGAGAATAGAGAAGCGAATTGATAAGACGCAATACATTACCCATTTACAAATTGCAATTAAATAGTATATTCATATTGAAATGAACCCGAATATTTTCGGCTGACACTCGTCAGGGGTAATCGTCAGCAACTAGCAGAGAATTGGAAAGAGCACCGCATATCAACAATCGTCTCTAAATACATCATTTGTTCATTTTTGTTGCAGATTCCGGAAAAACAAACGCGATGTTTCAGCATTTGCATCACGTCAACAGTGGATATCCTGATATATTATACTGGGCACATTCCATTGAAATCTTGGCATAGATGGCCACGATCTGAATATTTGGATCTCGTGCCTCCTCACCGAGATGATTTTTTGACATGGAATCATCTATCGCTCTATCGGAAAATCTGCAAGACAATGATACTGAATATTATTTCCTAACTGATAAATGGCATGAAATGCTTCAGGAGGCCCATTCGTGATGTACCGTTAAGCCATGGTGGTAATTTCTTCACTGCGGTCATGAAACTATTTCTCAGTGAACAAAATATCAGCTGAAAATACAACAACTGGGTCTACCGAATGCTTCTTAAATTGATAATGATATGTACCAAACTTCCAAATTCGTACAGAAGTGAATTATTATTACGTACGAGGAAGAATCACAGCGCAAGACAACAATCATTTAAAGGTGCAATTGGACGCTGAGCTTTCGTGAGAAAATTGTCTATAAACCAATGATGATGAAAAAAAGTTGCAAACATGCGTGCGCCATCACATCATATGCGTATTTTTGTGTCATCACGAAGCACAAGCTCTTAACGCCCAAAACGTCAAAAGACTGCGAAAATGAGAAGATATCAAGGGTTTTAAACGACTCGGACTAATATTTCAATCAATCACCCATCTTGACCTATAATAACATGTAAAACGAGGTAGGCTATGTACATTTTACACGGAATTAAAAAGTAACAGATGATGACACAAAAACGACAGGCCATGAAAAGGAAGTACCGTCCGTGTGTCGGTAGGTGAAATAGATATGCCAGTGCCAGATCGTGGTCCGGTAATCTCGAGTGCAGACGACAGTATTCGAAATAGCTCATCTGTCCCGTTCAACTCTGTCCAAATTTAATGGTTACCATCTTTGCCTAATATATACAGTTTGAATTATTTTGAAACGCTACGAACATAACATACGCTAGGGCACCGGCTACCTCACCTCGGCCTACCCAACACATTCCTTACCACATTCCTTGTACAGTTTCTAGATTTCATTTCAGAGCATATAATTTCATATCATTTATATATTATATATGCAATGGAATATTTTTATATTTGGTCGGCCTCAACAGTTACTTACGCTATTCTACCGTAACGTAGCTACATTGTAAATTTATGATTCTACAATCAGAGACATTGGTAAACAAAAACCGATGACGATATTGCGTCGCTTCACTAGGTTCCAGTTTTTATTGTGGGCTTGGGTTGTGCGGTGTACGCTGCGTTCTTGTTGTTTTTGATGATAATTACGGTTACAGTTCGTTTCGTTAGGAAGTGTTGGTGTGTCTAAGAGAACAGCTATAACTGAAAGACGTATTTTAATGGGACTCGTGTTTTAAACTTATATTTTCGCTTGTCTATCATGTAAGGAAGGCCTTTCGGCTACACCCACCATGTATACGCGTCCAATCTGTCCATGATATGAGAGGCTAGGGACGTTATATATTTTTGTCCTTGGTAGTTTTGCGGCATGTGCACAGACTCGTGGTAATGTCATTATTGTTCACAGGTGACAGGACAAGAGATACGGTGTAGGGGCTATATAAGTTATGTACGGTACGGTACTGAATATCCTTTGAACGCTATTAGCCTCGTTCTCATAAACTGATCTAGAGCTAAAAAGATTACAGCCATGATGAATTCAGAGTTCCGAGGAGTCTCAATTTCACATTTCCTCGTCGCATTTGACAGCAAATTTATCTCAACTCTTCTGGGAATTACAGAACAATGCCTACCTTAGTATTGAGAAGAATACCTATATCTCTCCCGAGCATACAGCTCTACACATTCGCAAGTATCATACTTGTGGGATTTGTTGTGATGTGGGCAAGCAACGAGTACGACCGAACTTTAATTAGTGAACCAGTGTCAGAAAAACCGCCTGACACCCAATTAATTAATGATGTAGTTCGTGAAAAACCTGCGAAGGAAAATAATACCGAAGAACCTGTGAATATAACATCGTACGCTCAAGGTATGGTCTATTAGATTTCATATTATTTACATGTTTGCCATGCTAATTGATAATATAATTTCTGATTAACATTGATGAAAAATGTATATATATAAGTCAATTTATCAAAACATGGTAGAAGATGTAATCACGGAATCTTTAATGTGTCTTGAAGTAGGCCTACAATACTGTGCAATTTTTCAACATTTTGATACTATCGTTATTACGATGATATTCATGATAAATGAATGGTGAATTCTTTATTCATGACCGTTACTCCAGGTAGTCTACCACTATATATTTACTTTGTTATAAATACAGAGTTTGATCCGGCTCTACCAGAGTTTTATCAATGTAGCGGCCTACGATTGCATTTTATGTCAAATTGATACCTGGGTTCTTTTATAAAACAGGCAAGGACGACTATTAGGCTACTATAGAATAATATCTATTACCTACATGATATCAGGATCAGTAACAACGGCGTTGGTTTGATTTTGAATTTGTCCAATGGCCGTGTCTGTTTACAATATAACTGCTGTTAATCAATAGTAGCCCTGACTACCAAGTTCACGAATATGACTTAATTTGCCTACAACATACTGACCAGTGTAACATTTTACGTAAGCCTACAAAGCTTTTTCAACAGAATGATTTGAGTCACTAAATGGCATATAATTTGAAAACTGTAGTTTTCCAGTCAAATCATTTCAACGTTTAAGCGCACCCGGCACCAGTATGTTACATCATGTAATTCTTGTCCTTTTAATAACATTACTTGTTGACTAATTATGAAATTAAATGTCATGTCAATGACAATGACACTCGATTGCTTTCCAGAACTTTGCCTGTCATAAAATCTTTAAATTTCGTTTTGTACATTGATTAGAAAACCTCACATTTTACTGTCAATATTTTGGATTACGTCTGTGCTGAATTTATAATTGTAGTCTTCATTTATATTGATGGAAATGCTCTTCAGACCTCTATATCATGATATTATCTCAGGGCATTACTCTATAATTTAAATGTTAATAATCCTATAATGGTTTATATTTATGCAAAATGATTATCCTGAGTGGTTTTCAATCTGGGTTCATAATATATAACGGCAGACCAGATGACGTCCTGAATTTGGATGGAATATTCTCGACAGTATTGCTCACATTATACCAAAGTCACAGAACTAGGACACTGCAAAGATTACTGATTACATTCACAACTAAATGCTAGCACACATAAGGTACCAGAGTATCCTGGTCAGGTGCGACAGTGTACCGAAGAACTTGATGCTATGTCTGGTTCAAGCGTAAATTCATTTTTGTCACCTACCCCTATTTCACTAATAAGATGACTTCTCTGGATGGAGATCAACCTGCCTTAAAAACGAGTGAATACAGTTTGGTTTTCACAAAAGGATTTATTTTTAGGAGTACTGACAATTATGTTGGAGGAGCCACTTTGTCTTGGGGTTCTGATCAACGCAGCCTACTGCGTTCTCGCTATCTATGCCAAAATCGTTTTGAAGATTGTATTTGGTGACTTGAGAATGGTGGAGAGACAACATTTAAAGGTGATTGGAGCTCATTACCTTCATTTCTATGTAGTGCTTTTTGTGGAAATGCATGCCACATTTTTACTACTAGCAATTCCTTGTCTAATATAGCCTACTTTTTAAGAGTAGCCGAGTATGTCGCAGCACCCTTGAGCGTTCAAATCACTTTTGTAGTAATTTGAACTAGAATTGAAAATGCACTACTAAACTATGATCACATCACCACCAATGTTGAGGAATTCTTCATAAGCATATGTAGGCTACTGCCCTACTGGTATCAGCTGAGCAAAATTGCAGTGGACTAATTTTTTTTCTAATCTTCAAGTAGCATACATTGTAATCGCAAACTGTTTGAGTTTCCGTCATGAAACTTCATCTTTGATTGCAAATCGATGTGTTATCCGCAAGTCCTTTCTCGTGCTTTGCTGTGTGACTATTGATCTCATATTTCCGTTAGTAATTGATACTCAAGACATCGAAACGGGTAATGCTGGAACCCATCTTTGTTTCAGGATAAGTTTTGGAACTTTGTCTTCTACAAATTCATCTTCGTTTTCGGCGTCATGAACGTATTGACGTTGAACGAAGTGCTTTTGTGGGTGGGATGGTACACAGCTATCGCCGCGTTGCTGCTACTTATCAAGCTGTCAAAGGACAGATTCGAATTTCTATCCTTTTCGCCGAATACACCGACGCGATTTCATTGGAAGGTTTGTACTCTCTTTATTGAATACTTTGATTGACTTCTGTACAGGTCTCTGAATTAAATATCATCCGTCTGTTACAGTTCATGACACTACCACATGATTTGGAATATAATCAGTAAATAGACGAGTTATCAGCATTTGTGTGTGCCAATCAAACATGCCTTAACTTTTATTATAATTCAGGTTACGGGAACTTGAGATTTTAAAACTTTTCCTCGCTGAATATACTTTGGTTCGACAGCTGACAAGCTTATGGTTTTTCAGGTTGTAGGCCTTCTTGTTATGGTCGTAATATCCGGACTGTGTTTGTCGTGGACCTGTATATCGAGGGCACAGCCATTCTATCCCATATCGCAGGAGTTTCACAGTTTGATATTCATGCTGTCGGAATGTGCAATCATTATCGTGAAAGCTCTGCATGTACTTATGAGGTGAGACTTGTTGCTTTGCTGTTGGGACGTTGCTGCTATCAGAGCGCAACAATAGGATGATGAGAATTTTTTTCTAAAATGCGAGAAAAATCATGCAACAGATTTTCTTTTGCCGTTATCTGTAGTTTGATTGTGTTTTAATGTGGATATTACAGGCTTGAGCATTTAATCGCAGACTGATATGTCTACATGATCTGATATATTTGTGAATAACTGAGCTACCTACAGCAATGAATATTATCAGATGTAATTGCTTTGATTTGTTGAAGGTCGTACAACTACTATGTAAATTTTATCTTTGATTTCAAAGCGCTTTTGATTAACATGTAGCAAAATATAATAATATTCATGTTACAGCAGCAGCCAGACAGCTAACATGTGAATATGCTTCTAGCATTTGCTAGGCACATTTCAGTCATAATATATTATTGGATGCAGAATTATGACGTGAACATGACATTCGTGGATCGGAATGGGGAAATTTAATGTTGCAAAAAATTTTAGCTGTCATATTTTCTTGCATTTATTAGATGTGTCAACTGTTAGCCAGCATCTTGCTGCGGGTAGTATTCACGAGTGTTCAGTGTCTTTCCAAGCGAACTCTTCTGTATGTTTGCGTTTGGCAAATACTTGAGTCGACAACCTTTGCTCCATTAGAATACATTGCGTAGTGCATGCAATATATTACAAGACATTCCACTTCATAAAGCTTTGCTTTACTTTTCATTGGTGTAGGTCAAAGAGACAATCAAAATTCCTCGGTTATGTCATGTGTTATGTTATGTCATGCTTAATTGTATTAATATAATTTAAGCAATGGACTGATTGCTGTTTGTGGCATATGGGACGAAATTGGCATAACATGGCTGGAGTATAAATGCAAAACTGTCCTGACGCAACTATAAAATTTCAATGTCATTTTGTCCTTTCGATACCGTACAGAAATATCATATCTCTATTTCTCTAATATAATTTGTATGAAGGATACGATTTACCAACCACTAAGTGAATCCAGGATTAACGCGGGCTAAATGAGGCCGAACTCGTGTTTTTGTTATAAACCTCTTTCCTATATTTCCATTGATTTGTAAAATCAATTATCTGAGTAAATCAGCAGCACTTATATTCTCTAGCATCTGACACGTAACAGTCTTCCACTCTCAATTTTGACGCTAGTTATTTTGTCAGATTAAGATTACCAATACATCCCTCCTTCATTGTTTGGAATAGTGATACGCTTTCATTTCATTTTTCTGGAGCGATTGTAGGCGTAGCCTACTCTAACAAGCAGTTAATAGCTCACCATTTCCTATTCCGAGTATTGTCCAGAGATCCGACATTCACAAGCTTTATACTGCGGTATTGGAATGCCTGCTTCAACACTATAAATGCTGGAGTTTCATACCATTATACATAAACTATGTAATTAATTATAATAAAATCACCATGTGTTAGATTGTTAGCCTGATATTTTCTTGTGAGTAATATTTGGGTGTCAGAATTCATTCCATCTATCGCACATATAAATGCCATTCTTAGTAATTGATTATAACCACGGTTATAGATATTGATGATAGTTTGAGCTCAAGCTTTATAGTATATAAATATTGGGATGCTCCTTTTTGTTATGGTGGCAATCCTATTGAAAATTCGCATGCATATTGAAACGCCTACATCTGAACCAAATGCAATGCATGACACAGTTATTTCCTTTTCAAAGGTACGGAATTCATTTGTACGACATCCAACGTGAAGAGCTGTGGGAACGTAAAGCAACAATCGTTTACCACACTGATCTACTGATGGATCTGCTTTCGCTGAGCATCAACTTTGTGCATCATCTTCACATGCTATTTTCGGGAAATATATGGCTCTCAATGGCCAGCTTGGTTATATGCATGCAGGTAATAACTCGATTTTAACAAGGTACGTTGTCCAGTTTGACTTCCTGTATCGTATTTCTGTGTGACAAACAAGTTCCAATTTTACAAACGTCATTTCTGAGGATTTACGTTTTGCTTTTGTAAGAAGTAATGCTTTTCAATTGCCCGAGGTCTTGCGATGATGCAACAATGGCAGGTTTACGCGACTACGCTAGTCTCGTGCTTGGCAACTGTCAATGCGTGTCACTGAAATTGGTCAAAAGGTCTATTTTTGCATGTACTTGCAGTGGTTTCAACTAGGGTTGGATTATCCGGATAACGGTTAACCGGTTATCTGCAGGTATTTTTGATATCTGATATCCGGATATGATTTTGCCGGTTAATCGGATAGAAGAGTAGCGTTGCTAATGCGTTTTACACTTTTTAGTAAGCTTCCATAAGTCGTATGCAGTTTTGTGCGCGGCCGATTAGCGGGAAGCGTGTTGGCAATTAGCGAGATGCGTCCGTTCACAACTGCACATTGCACAATGTAACGCGACGCGATCTCCCGCTGAGAAGATCGTTAAATTAGGTCTTTGATTGCCGCGGCCTCGGCCATCATCTCTGGCCTGATTTATCGCGTCTTCGAACAGCCTATAGTTCCGCTGGATACAAGAATCTCATCTGCAATAGGCCCTGTGCGGTGTACATTGTGCAGTGTGCACTGTGCACACTATACCATCGCTGGCCTGCACAATCGCATCTGCATTGGCTTGGTGCTCACGATATTATCGCTGACCTACACAATCGCATCTGCAATAGGCCTACGAAAGATATGATCGCTGGCCTAACCATCGCGTCTCAGGCCAAGCATGCGTTGCCTCCTATCTCTCGATGGCTTGGTGACGATATGCCGTTAAGTGTATTCTGATTAGCGATTGTGATAGTGACATTGCGAAACTGAATGACATCGAATGTTCGCAAACATGTGCGTGCGTGCAAGCGTAATTGATTCCCGCTGATTCGATAATCGAAACCCCCTCATTTTATTTTAAACACCACCCTTAATTTTCGGCTGGCTGCGTGCCTGATCATGTGAACTTCACGCGGAGGAATTAGAGTGATGTATCATGTCGTCGTCAATTCCAGTATCAGCTACTCGTCCTTCTAGTACTCGAAACCTAAACAGAAGAATGGTCAAAAGGAATGTAAAGTCGTTGAAATCTCCGGGAAACGACCTGCCAACCTTAAGACTCTCTACGAAGCGCTGCTAACTATTCAGCCCACTTCTGTGGAAGCTGAAAGAGCATTCTATGCATGTGGACTCTTTGTTACAAGATTCCGGTCCCGGCTACAGGATGTCACAATTGATGCGTTGTGCTTTATAAGGAGGGTGTTGCAGAAGCAGTGAACATTAAATTTCCGTGTTTTTTCTCGTATTCGCTCGTACTGCGCGTGTACGTGTAGGTCTACTCTACAATAACACTGCGTAATGATTTTGCGATCCTTTTTTCATGCAGACCTCGTGAAATCGATTGTCTCACTTAGCAGTTATTATCCGGTTAACCGGTTAGATAAATTCCAAATATCCGGATATATCCGTTATCCGGATAGTGAAAATTATTGATATCCGAACTAACCCTAGTTTCAACATTATTATACTCCTTACATCAATTTAAAGTAGAAGTATCCTAAGAACATGCCTATTTTAGGTATGTAGTGGAAGAAGAAGTAGTTACTCAGTTACCAACCGCCTATATGGATCTTTCCACTGCTTTACAATCCATATTCTTTAACTTGTGCTTATGGAGTCCATTAGCTGTTACCATGCAGCACTGCGTGTCTGCAAAACATGGTGCGCTCAGGCCTCATTGACCTTGCTGGCAGTTGAGCGCATTTGTCTTTCTTGCAATCTCATTTTTCACTTCCTTGTTACATGAAGGCACTCCATGCTACGTCATTCTCAAAGAACGTCATTATGATCCGCAATTCTAAAGAAATCGTTCATATTGTGTATTTTTATCCAACATAACATTTTGAGAGACAAGCGGGCGAAACAATCAAACCAAGAAAAATGCCAAGTATTCAGACATTGAAGGGGCACTGCGCTCTAAAAATGATGTGGCCTCAAATTGAAGGGCAAAACGGAAAAAGAAATTGGCAGCAGCCATTTTCTTAAGAACGCCACTGTAATGGAGCTGCAATTTATTGAAATTTCCACAGGACCTTCACGCTACTTGAGTAATTAATAAATGCAGATAAAAACTACTTGAGTACGTCGAACAAGTACATTTTTTCATGGCTGTGTTCTCCAAGTCTTGCTATAAATCCATATTAATCATTTTGCCAAGGTTCAGTAAAGATTGCGAGTGTGCCCTTGCGTTCACCCAAATTTTAGTGAACTCATGGGACTGGTCCTGCTAGCTTTTTGGGAAGTGATGAGACATGTCACGCTTATTAACGTGACAATGAGTCGAATCAGTATAAGAACCACCGATGCTGACCGATTTTGATCGCGCGATTTCGTTGGCTTTCCAGTCGCAAATGTTCCAATTATTTTGTTTCCGAACAATCTTTCCTTACTAACAAATGTTTCTCGATTCGATACAGCTCCGCTATATCTTCTCCGAAATCCAAAAGCGAATAAGAAAATACAAAAATTATTGCCGCGTCGTCGCAAATATGGAGGCCAAATTCGCGCCTGCCACCCCGCAAGAACTTCTGGAACATGGTACGCATCTGTTTTATTGACCTGCGTATAGAGTTTTTGGACAACTTTGTTTTGATCTGCAGAGGACAGCTGCGCCATATGCTGGGAAGATATGGAGTCTGCACGAAAGCTACCGTGCGGGCATATGTTTCATAGCGGTTGCTTGCGGTCCTGGTTGGAGCAAGACACCACTTGCCCAACATGCAGGTAAAGTTAACTCGCGTACAACGGCATTGATTCCAGTCTTGTCATCAATAATGTATGGATGCATCGGATATTCATGTCTGCGTGACAAATTCTCAATTTATGACATCTTGTAGGTATTGATTTGTGCTATTGGTACCCACTTGACCCTTGTTAAAAACCGATTATTATCTAATTATCTCTCACTACATGGCAATTTTCCTGTCTGCCTTAACGATGGGGTTTATGACAGAATCGCAAGAGGCTAGCATATGAGGGCCTACCTGTTCAATACATTGCGAGTTTCTGATAAAATCAGCTTACGTGTTGGTCTTCAAATGCAGATGTCTGGCATTATAAAATGAACATTGTGATCATAATATTCTGATAAGTGATTTGAGTCCATTTCAAATCATGAAATATTTGTGTCCTTTGACATTAATCTGCAGATGCATATACATATTTTACATGATTGCCTAGGCTAGACCATGTTTTTTATATAAATTGATGAGCATGCTGCCAACATGATGCTCCATTCAAAATAACATGAGTACGGTTCAATCTAAACAACATCTATTGACTGAAATACTGCATGAAGGGTGTAAAGGCAGCGCCAACCTCATATTTACGTAGGGGAAAAATAATGTTTGTGTGTAGAAGTTTTATCACTAAATTTTGTCGGAATTGCTCAAGGCAGGACAGATTTTAGTCTTTGTATGTCTAATTAAGTATAATGTATATGTGTATTTGTATGATATTACAATGCCTATCAAATCAAGGCATAAGGTGTTTTGTCTGTAATGTCACCACGGATAGAAATAACCATATTATGGAAATGGAAATCGTACCAGTTAACAAAGAATTGGTATTGATGAGGTGGCTTTGTGAACTACAGTATTTGACGACTTGAAAATTGACTCGAAAATTACTCTCCGAGTCTTCAGTCGTTCCATGTTTTTCATATATTGTTAAGTTGTGACTCCAGTCATCCCAACGCTGATTGACCGCAAGGGGTATCTACTACAATAGGGATTCCCAACCTTTTTCACACAGTGGCCCCCTTTGAAGATCACGAAAAATCAATGGCCCCTCTACAACTTTAAGAAAATTAGAATTATAATTAAAAATACTGGTGTTTAAACAATATCCAGGAGTTAGTATAATAAAGTGATATAAATACTCACACAATAAATATGATAGTGAAGTAATTAGCTAGCACATCTTCAGTATAATGTGATGGCTGAGCTTGTTTTTGCTCTGACAATGTTTAAGGGTGGAATGATAAAGTCGGCTGATCCCGAAGAATGCCAATCATGTGATTAAAAACTGCTAATCGGGACGCATTTTAGGCGGAGATCTTGAAGTTACCTGATCCGGAATAATACTAATCGTGTCAATAAACACGGCTAATCGCGACACATAAAGTTGGATAAGGTTATAAGCGATGATTAGTCGAGGTGTCCCGAGTTTTCAATCAAGTGGTGCTACCTGTTGCATCATAATGCGAAAACGTGTTATCGGCTGTGCGTTGTCAATTTGTTGAGAGAAACAGCAGCCTGCTGATAACGATACTGCCTCTGACATAGGTAGAATCATCTTCATCACGAAATCAAAGTCGTGTCCAATTAGTACGGTACAGCTAAGAAACGGATTATAGAATATTGATGTCGCTCTGCAATGGTTGGTACATAATTCGTTGATTGTTTAGTGAAGCCATTACCTAGGAGACAATTGACTTGGTCATTATTGGAAATATTTGCGCGTAGGAATGGTATGGAGTTTTTATAGATTAATAGTCATCTATAGTTTTTTCCAGTTTGTTAAGTCATGGGATAACTAACGGTTGATAAATCCTTCATAATCTACTTTCCTGCTAATCCAACTTTATTATCCTCGCCCTTAATTGATGATTTGGTGATTGAAAGGGGAAGTCATACTGAATATCCAATACACTTCACAGCTTTGTCTTTGGTAGTAAAGGCATGCAATTTCTTTTGTCATAGTAAAATAGACTTAGAGATGATAATTTTTCAATTTTTCTATGACCTCCCCTAAAAAAGGTCATGGCCAACAGGCTGGGAACCCCGGGGCTACAACAATTTGCTATAGTTTTGTCATTAGTATGAGAAAAGAACTGGGCATGTCACAGTGACCATTGAAGCTCGGAACATCTCAATTCTGTAAAATGTGTATCAAGTGCTAATGTAAGAAATTAAAAGTAGGCTACACTTTTTCTTTTTAGAAAACAACTTGACGTTAGAAGCACAGTCAATACAAACAGGGAAGCCGAACAGAATCCAGCGCCTGAGAATGGTATGTTAATGAAGAAATTCCAATTATTATTTTTTCGAAACATATTGATTCCGGTTTTATTTGCTTTGTGTAATCTTGCAATTCACAATACCTAAGGTTTTTGATGGGATGCATTTTTTAATTTGGCTTAGCACTAGGCATGTTCAAGCCGACAGTTGCACATAACACTACAATTAAAAGATCGTCCGTTACACAGGATGTGTTGAAATCTCAAGTCTTACTGAAAATCCGTATTAATCAGTACGCCAAAATTCAGTAATGTTTGCAAGTGTGCCTCGGATTCGAATCCCACATTTTCAGCATCGATGCACTTCAATTTTATGATGTTAATCCACACGCTATTACTCTATCGAACATGGTTATTTTCAATTTCTGCGCTTTTTTGTTTAGATGCAGAAGGAGAAGCAGAGAATATAGTTAACCCCGACCAGCACCAAAACCATTTCTGGCATTTCGACGGCTCGCGATTTGCTAGCTGGCTTCCCAGCTTTTCGCTGGAAGTCACCCACTCGGCCATGAATCGAGGTAACATAACACCACCGTTTTTGCCTCCTTTTTTGATGTCGCTGTATGTTTTATGGGACGCCAAGTACGCAAATCCAATCCTGGAAGCCAGCTTTCATATGACATATCACTTTCGAATTTTGCTGTAGACAAAATTGTGTTGGAAATATTTCAAAATAATTAATTACCGCACCACTGAATTTCAAAACTTATTTTGACCTGTCCCCCCATTTGATTGGGGAAAAGCTATTCTGTCATTACACACTATCATTCTCTAACTTGATTCTTTTTCAATTCATAGGCGGCGCCGTCAATTTTCGAGCACTCAACGCCAATCAACCCACCGGCAACTCGCAGTTGGACAATATGGCGAGAGAGGTCCAGGCTATATTTCCGCAGGTTAGCCAGGACGTATTAATGTCAAAACCCCTAACTCGCCACTTCTGCTATCGGTATAAGACTGTGATTGTAATCTCAAAGTTACCCGGATAAGTTGCATTGATAAGCTTGCTTGTGCTATCTCGAAAACTGACAACAATTTGTTCTGAATTTTAGTATATCTTCTAGGATTGTTGATTACATGTGTGTTGTGTAGAGAAGACCTGGGCATTGTGCAGCAGATGGGCCATATGCGTCTGTGACACGATTCTGACTGCCCTGCGAAAAGTTCCTTGGATTTAACACCATGAAATCTATTTATTAATGTTAATGCGTAGGATATATAAACCGAACCGTAAATTTTACTGTGGATTCAAGTTTATTTATTTACAGTGATCATGATTACATAACCCACATACGTCGTATGCGTAATCCAGGTTCAAACTATACCAATATATTGAAGTGTGCTGTAACAAGTAAAGTTACAAGTCACTGTTTACATATTCAAGTTTAAAGCTTGTTTGTCAGCATTGTTTTTACAGGGTCTGTGCTTTGAACTGTTACATCATACGTTTCCAAACCCTAATTCGTAAAACAATGCAAATGCAATCAGTGCATGCCCATTTTGTCTCGGCCCTGCCAACGTATTTTCTGCTTCGCATTTGGCCCGCGGGGAAAAATAATTGCCTGCCCCCGCCAGTGAAGTATTGACCAATAGGTTGTACCTTTCACTAGAATATGGTAACCGGTACATGACTCAATTTTAGGGCAGGGCACAATGATTCGAGTCCTGA
Organism: Botryllus schlosseri; assembly: GCF_051294905.1. Taxonomy (NCBI): domain Eukaryota; kingdom Metazoa; phylum Chordata; class Ascidiacea; order Stolidobranchia; family Styelidae; genus Botryllus; species Botryllus schlosseri. The sequence goes on along the minus strand of NC_137245.1, from coordinate 14,284,450 downwards.
AATTATACGCTCCTCGCAACCGAAAGTTAATTTACTAATGAGAATTATAGTTTTGATACTATTTTCCACTGAGAAAGTCTTGAAACCTTGATTGGCCGTGTCGCAACATACGGGACGTATACAAAGCTACAAACGTTACTAGAAATAGCACATTTCTGCAGTCATGATCATCCCACCACATTGTCAAGAAGTGCAATAAAATCGGTATGGTCGAAAAAATACCAAAATATCTTAAATGTGACGGATAACAGGCATTATATTCTTTGTGGTGGCATAAAAGGTACATATTTAAACTTTGACATAGTACATTCTGTTGTGACATTATATTTTGTGATACTCGAATACTCGACTCGAAGCGTAATACCTTATACGTGATTCAGAATCGAATCACTCAGGTACTGCATTTTACCCAGTCCTACTTAATTTAACGATCTGTCTCACCACAAGTTAATGGCAAAATCAAGTGCTCGAGATATTCAATAAAATATTCATTAAACTATTATATTATTTGAGATATTTACAAGATGCCGCTTTCAGATTCCATTTGGCGTTATCTTGAATGATTTAAGACTGACCAGGTCGGTGGAAACGACAACGGATAATATATTGGAAGGAAGAGTGTCTGTGCCTACAAACGCAGTTTTAACAGGTAGGGAAATGAAATGCTATTTTTGGACGATTTTCCGTCAAATTCAGGGCAAGCTGGATGTGTATACATTAAAAGTGCTGATCGATCAAATTCCATATGCGGTGAAGGGCTTATCGAATTGAAAGGGGAAATCGGGAACAGTATATAAATTGTTTCAGTGAAAATTATGGGACATGTATGATTTTGCTATTGAAGACTGTAAAGTGTGATCTGCACGTTAATACGTTGATACCAGAGCTGTGGAGTCGTTCCACTCTACCACCGACTCTTCTCAGAACTTTGTCTCCAACATTCCGGTGAAACTACTCAGAAAATGTTACATTTTACATTTCATGTTATTAATACCAATTGTATCAACCCAATTTTTGGAATTAATACAATTTACGCTCGCAGACAGTAATCAAGTTTGTGAGGGTCCGCCTACATAAAAATATAACTTCTCTTAACTGCAGTGGCACGTTTGCACATTTGATTCGATTTCGAAGTAGTTGCAGTCGGAGCATCTTAAACAAACTCTAGCCAGTAGCCTATGGGTTTCCTCAACTCTGACCCCAAAGGGTGTTACAATATTTCTGTGACTGCGACTCTACAGCCCTTGTGGACGCAATGGTAGCCGGTATTTGAATGCTATCCAATATCTGGAAACTCGACTGAGGTCTTGCACGCCTTGGATCAAACTCTGTGGGATTCATCTGTATTCCCGTGACGGTTCAGAAGATGGAGATGGTTCCTACTGAAAAGAAAAAATATGCAGGAAACTGTGATTCTTAATGTAGTATATTTAACAGATATATTCTCGTTACCCATACAACTTCCGTGTGTTTTTGTTTAGGTCTTCCTCCGCAACCACGTCAGAATGCAATGCCGCTCCAGCAACGATTAGAAAATTTCCGAATTTTAAGCCAAATCTATGCCCCGAACTTTCCAGCCGCATTTCAGCCCCGGCACCCTGCCGCAGCTAACGCTGCTGCTAGCACCTCTCCCGAATTGCAGCCTGCACCCGTCTCTCGCGTTGCGGAAAGTACCCAAGTTCACCCTGCTTTGATCCGTTCGGCTCCAAGCGATATACAGTTGCGACAACGAAACGTAGCTAGTAGTAGGGACGATAACACTACATCCAGTGCGACTGAACACAGTGAGCAGCCTTCCACCAGCTCTTTAGATAACAGGGAAGCCGACAACCCAGGCACATCTTCTCCCTTGCCTGCATTTCCCGCTATCGGCGGACACTTCTCGAAGACGCCTGGCGAACGCGAGAAAATGTTGAAAGAGCGCCGCGCCGCTTTCATGAATTTCGCCAAACAGCGTTACCTTCGCGACAATCCCGCACAAGATCAAACTCCAGAAGTAGCGCCCGCGAGCGCAGACACTTTCCCGTTGATTAACATCAGAAACATGCTCCACCCCATATCAAACCGCTCTTCACCTTCCGAAGTACAGCGTGCCTCGCCTTTACTGACGCGGCCACTGTCGAACGACGTAGATACAGAAGACAGTAATACCACGCCCGCGATGTACGAAGATGAGACGGACTGACGGAATCGGTGATGCGAGCTCTCTGCACTTACGTTTATCTTTAATTATACGTACCGGCTACTCGGTCCTGTGGGGTATGTGAGTGCTCAGTGCTCACAACTAGGGTTGGGCAAAATCAAGACCAGAGTATTCGATTATGAATCGACTGTGAGCCTTCGAGTAACACCCATTACGAAGCCATAACAGTATGAATGTTGTGGAAGGTTCAAACATGTAGGTATCCTTTATGCAAACGCAAAGAAAACGATGTCAGTTCTGTAGCATATTATGAAGATGATATGGTGTTACGACCGCACCTCTTTCCAGCACCCCAGATGTTTCGTACACTGTGGTACGACTAATCTTGGTTTACAGTCTTCCGCCGTGGAAAATAGTATCGGAACTGTACCTCTTGTCGATAAACCGACCTAGTGGCAGGAAGCGTATGGTTTCAGTAATCGAGATAATCATATCTAACAAAACCTTGGAATTTATACCCCATTCAGTTGCGAGTACAAAGTCATTTGCCCGGCCCTATTCGAGCTGGGATGAAATCTGCGTTGTAACGATTCAAACCTTGCAGCAACATTAGATTATGTTGGGTCCTGTATGTCTGCGCTTTGTGACTGTAAATGATATCGACATGATTTTATCTCGCTGCTTCGTTGAAATTGTGTTAGCAACGAATTTAAGAGACGTGCCTTTGACGACTTGAAGTTGAAACCACGGGGCACGCCGAGCGTGACAAGTTATCTTGCCTTTCCCGTCTATTTTCTCCGATTTTGCCTGAATTGAGTTCTAGGACCACAGAGAAAATGATAATGAAATGAAATGATAATATGGTATTTTACCATACCTGTTTCAGTGCATTTTGTGATTATCTGTGGGATGATCACGACTTCGCAGAAATGTCATTACAACTAAAGTGCGTGTCATTGTAATACAGCTTTTGGATGCTTGCATGCCGCTAATCGAGGTTTCAAGGCTTACACGTTGGGAAAAGGTATAGAGACTGTAATCATTCTGGTTGATAATATAACTCTTAGTGGATTAGGGTGCTCATTTCTCTCACCACTTAGATCATCTTTCCCAACCCTATTCGTGACTTTGTTGAATTGAGCCTCTCAAAGGAGGCTGTTGCTAAGGTGGAAATTTTAATAGCCATAGAGTGAGTACATCACACCTTCCTTTGCCGCTTGCTTTGCTGTGGGAAAGTTGTTTCATTGCTGATGTTCTGTATTTTGGGGCAAAATTTGTATCCGGTTTGGTAAGGTTGCACGAAATTTTGATCTTATTCCTTTGAACTGATAGTTTGAAATTGTGTCCGCTGCTGGACCTGGCGTGATGTCGTGTTGCAGATTTACTATTATTAAATGTATATACCATTCGTTTCTTCTCGCTTGCGTGTCGAAATGTGTATGTTGTAAAGGCGGGTGCCGCTGTTGCACGTCGCTTAGCAGGCGGGTGCCGAGCAGCTGGATCAAGGAATACATTGTCGATTGAAAACATATTTCGACGACCTATCTGTAACGAAATGCACCGTCCCGTGTTTCTTGAAAATTTTAGCGCTCGCACCCCTTGAGCTATCATGAAATGTTTTTCATGTCCCCTATCCAGGATCGAAACAGCACTTTGTCAAGTAACTTCAAAGGCTGGTCTTGGGCCACCATAGCGTTTTCAACACAACTAATTTGGCCTCAAGAGACTATTCTTTCATAATTGCGAAAAAGCCTTCACTCATTTTTGCGGCTTGTGTCGTAGATTTTATTATACGCCTACCATTACTTTGTTGAAAGGACTGACATAGCCAAATTTAAAGAGCGAATGCTCTTGAAATGGACTCGCGCGAGCCGCGAAGAAATTTCCTAGTCGAGGAAATCCGGCCAATAATATTCCACTTCAAGTTGATTTGCTAAATCATATACGTAATAAATAACGTATAATTGCGCACTGCACATCGTACCCCCTACTTGCCTGGTGCAGGGTACCATGTTGGGATCAATCGATTTTAGAAGGTGACTCGAGTCAGGCTTATTTCTCGAAGTATACGAGGCAAAATTAGGTCATTGCATTTGGATAGCTGTTCGAAATTCGCCATTTATTTTGAATCGAGATTTGAATATGGAGTTGAATAAACATGCGAAAAGGCGTCGTATCGCTCATGCATGCGTAGAACTGCTAAATTGCATCTAAGTAACCGCATACATTGGCGTAGCCAAGGGAGCGCAAGGGCAGATGAATTCAACCTAGAAAATTTCTCCGCGCGATTTAGTCTAACTATATATTTTAATTTTATAATGGGAAACCATAATTTGAGCACCGACCACAATGAGCAGTCCATAGAACAAATATTGATACTTTTGCCATTAGATATTACTTTACTATTAGTTTAAGACAACGTAATCTTAAGGCTCCGATCACTTCGTTTGCGGGCAGTTTATGTGCGATAGAAAATTGGAGGCCCTACAAAACGCACCATCATTGAGTGCGCATGATTGCTCACACCAGGGTGTTGCTAACAATTCGAATATATACAAGATCAGCCATTTTTATCGACACCGTTACTTGATGACTTGAAATTGACTCGTAAATTTTGCTCCGAGTCACGAGTCAACCCACATTTCTGAAATGCCGATTCAAGTCAATTTTGCAAAGTGACTCAAGTCAAGTCGTACGAAAAATGTGACACGAGTCAAGTCATCTGCCGTCAATATTGTTTCATCCGCGGTAAATCGTTTCGGGAGCTGTGAAATCTCGAAAGATAGTTGATAGAAAGATAGTATTGTAGTCGTTTTGCGCAAGTCACATGCTTACAGAACGGCAATTTTCCAAAATGGCAACTCGAATGCAGCAACCTCATCAGACTTCGCATCACAACTATATTTATTGTCGACAGAGGTTTACAAAATACCTTAACGATTAGTTGACGGTCAACTAATTATACTGATTTTTTAGTAGTTCTAGTTGCGATTGAGGATAGTTATTGGCAGGGATATCTAGAACTAAATATCCCTGGTTATTGGTATTGTATTTCTGTCAATTCCGTTGTTTGCGAATAACGGTGTGGCTAGAATAGTGGTGGAAGGCCGTGGATTTCCAGGTAACATTTTGAAATTATTTGACTAGCGCGGCCCGCGAGCGATCTGAAGGTTTGAATCCGGCCCGCGGCGCAGGTTGAGTTTGACACCCTTGTTTAAATAGACCGACTCCGACTTCGCAGTCTTTGAACGTTCCAACCCTGACTATTTTCCTCACAGAACTCCGACTCCTGCAGTTATTCGTATTATCAGTTACCAGTTAGTTGCGTTTTGATTAACGTAGTTGGTTGGTATGGTTGCGTATTTTTAAAGGTCGTTAATTACTTCTCGTTGCGCATTTTGAAATTCCACTAGTTCAAGGCTGATTGTCGTAGGTGCCATCACCTTTTTGACGATATAATTTTACTGGTTGCCCGACATATGAGCATGCGACACAATGGAAAACGACAGTTCAGCATGGAACACAACAGCATGCGTCACTTCAGCATGTGACTGTATAACCCAAAAACTTACCCTAACCCGAAACATAGCCTAACCTAACCTAACCTAGCCTAACCTAACCTAACCTAAAGCCTAACCCTAACCCAACCATAAATCCAACCCTAACCTACCCTAACCCGTAATTTAACCCACATGCGCATGTGTGGCATGCCAAATTGTCGCATGCCGAAGTCTCGCATGCTGTAATGTCGCATGCTCATTGCTCATATGTCCAGATTGTCCACGGACCAATTTTATTCTGCGGAAAGTGTTTTGTTTTTTTTGCTTCTATATTATTCCATTTAGGAGGACGGCCCATATAGTAGGCCTATACTCTGAATCGAATAAGTCAAGTATTCCCTGTCGTGGGAAAACCAATGTTTGTCTTGCAGTCGGGATAACCTCCGATACATCTGTAGTTCGAGAAATACGTCACTGCGTTATCTTTACTACATGTATGCATAGATGCGGTGTTCTCATACAGGTTGTAGGACACGTATTGATGATGATGCGGTCTTCTCGCATTGATGGCGCGAGGAAGGTATTGATGAGATTTCTCTGAATTAGTTAAATCCTCGGGTTGAAGACGGATTATCAGTGAATGGTTGGTTTTGATATGGCTGCGCTTTTACATAGACTACGTTGGAGTAGGCTAGTCAGATATGCTTTTTCTAGCGTGTCACGAGTGTTGTCACTGTCGTCAAGTTTTCCTCCCAACTTGCGCTATATTTCGATTGTTATCCTGCTTTTTGGCTACTTTCTTCACTTCAGTAATCATTGATTATATTGCTAAAATTGCTAATAAACCAATGATGATGATGGCATTCAATATTCATATGGCGCATCTTGTCTGGGGCTTGGAGACTTGGAAGCGAAAAGCAAATTAACATCCTTTTTGTAAATTACGGTAGATATCAAGCGCTTGTTGTTTCTGGTAAGGGGATATACCTCATAGCCTCACTTTTCGACGGGCCGGCCAATCATCTGTATATCAGTATCCCAATGCTCTTAGCGACGTCGTGTGCGAGAAGATGGCCACAAATCGACTGCGTCGAGTAGTAGGCCTAGTGAGGGACGAATTTTTTTTCGAGAACTGATCAAATTACATGATTCTTGTCACTAGTTTCGATATAATTTTCCACTGTGGAAGTCAAAGCCTAGATTGGTGATATTCAGATATTGCAGCATACGAATCATGTAGCACTAAGATATAGGCACACTAGTGTAAATGAGATACGTGTGAAGTGTGAAGGCGTGATCATGATCAAGTCATAAGCAACTGTTATAAAGCGCAATTCAAGAGGCATGGTTGGATAATACCACATTACCTTTATTGTGACGTGTGGGGTCTCATAAAATGCACATATTTGAACTTGCCACGTCATTCGTATTCTAATAGTGTCATAATGAGTGAATCGAATCACTCCTGTAGCCTACTCGATTTTGCCCAGTCCTATACTGGCGATACAATAATTATGATTATGCATGTATTACGCATTGCATTTAATTATGATACACATGTGAACACATTTGTACGCTTATTTTTGTAGAATTGTATCATGATTTTACGAGAATCCTTAGTCGTTTTCCTGTCGGCCGTAAGTTTGGGTTTTTGCCTGGAAAATGAAGAACCAGTAGACAGTTTCTCTCAGGTCGACGTGAGGGAAATAAACGAATGGCCGGTCCGGGTGGGACTTCAATTTTGGGATGACAGAACAGACAGGTACTATTTGTTGGACAGCCTATATCGAGTTCAGGGTTGTAATGACTCGAGTCATGACTCGACTCGAGTCAGACTCGAGTCACGATTTTCTGATGACTCGTCTTGACTCGAGTCATTTTCTCAAAATACAGAAATGACTCGACTCGAGTCAATCTGTGAATTGACTCGACTTGGACTCGAGTCGTTGCGCATGACTCGAACCAAGTCATATGATTCGAGACTCCGACGGCCAAGACCGACATTTCATTGTAATTTCGAAGAGCCGTAAAGTAACCAGTTAACCACCCTATCGGGATTTCGTCTATTGGTACTGGTACTTGAAAATGTTACCAAAAACTCATCAAAGTGAGGAAAATTAGTATATTATAAATGCGAACCATTCCATATCACCAAACAGAGTTGTAAAAGTGGGTTTAACAAGACTTTAACTGGAAACTGAGCAGTCAACACAATGACTTGGACTTATGGACTCGGAATCGAGTCATAATACCATGACTCGGACTCGAACCTCTGCTCGGAGACTTGGAATCGGACTTGACTCGATGGCGAATTGAAAATGACTCGACTTCACTCGAGTCAAAACTATAAAAGTGAGATTGACTTGTGACTCGGAGCTTTGTGACTTGGTTACAACCCTGATCGAGTCCAAAAATGTTGACAAAAATACACGACGTAGAATGGATCGCGAAAATAGAGTCTCGACTTTTATGTATGCATATTCAGATACAAGAAGATTCCGAAGTCCCTTGGATCGAGTCTTAATACAGGATTGTGGTCGACATTGTGGGAAGTTTCAGCCGCTGCTCCTGCTCCTTGGTACTCGGATGATGAGAGGATGGATTTGTGGATTGGTACCATATACAGAAATCTATATGACAAGCACGACGCAATGCGGGTAATCAGTAATAAATCTATTGAAGACTACTTTTAATATACCAGTTAATATACCAATCAGAGGTAACCCACCCACCCAAGTGAATTACTACTGGGGTTCCATTGCCTGATACGAATCGTACCAGAATGCATGGATATACCTATATTGCGTCTTGCATCGCTCGCTCCACGCAAGACCATCGGATCCATCTTGAGAATCAAAAGTATCAAATATAGATTCTTTCTTGAGAATTTCTAGTAAATTCGAACAGTTCGTGAATTGAAAGTGAATATCACGAAGATAGTCTTACCAGGAATTTTATATCAAGGCCCTTGTGGCGATAGCATTTTGAATATGCATTTTGAATATGCATCAATGAATTGTGATGTTATATCATGGTTCGTATACTTTTGTATGCTGTAAATACGCATTATATGGCATTATGGTATTGCGAATGAACAGCATACTTTGTAACTCCTGCTAATCTGCCATCGGCTCGTGCCATCCATACTGTATATCTCGACATTATTTTGAACCTTTTCTTCGATTAAAAGTAATTCAATGACATTTACACATATATGTTCAGGTTTCGGGGTAACCTGGTCACCGGGACGATTGCGACGCTCTTCCTAAGCCTAAAATATTGATAAACATCCCGTGCGTTTTTTCTACTGTATATTACAATACAGGCCTAGACAGTTCTGAGTTCTGTCATCATACAATAGGAATCTCACGTCGATATGAAATCGTTCGTTCCAATTTACCACCGTCCCAGTTTACTGGCAACCTTCAAAAGTAGGATACCATAGCGTGAAGTGACTATTAAGTTACAAGTTCAGAATTCAGGCTGTATTTTGAGCCATGGAACATTTTCAAAACGTAAATAGGGACACGGCCATAGAATGTTTGATAGTTTGGTCTACGAGAATGTGTTCTGTTCACTAGTCACAGCAGTCAACATAGTGATTTTAGAATGGTCAATTGTCTCTAACATTACATCAATACGCCCACCCACATTCAGTAATCGCCTGCAGACTTAGAAGCAACCGTTAATACGCCGAAATGTAACTTGCTTAGATTAACGATGTGAGTGACGGATGGCATATCTATTCCAGAATGCGACGTACTTTTTCGGCAACCATTCAATAGAGATAATTGGAAGATTTCTCGGAGTTCCAGAGGCATACTCACTTTCCGTGGCCCAGAAGAAATATCGCGCTGAGAAGGCAGCTGAGGAAGTAAGATCAGGCTTCGGTCAATCCATCGAATTTCTCCAACACAATCCAGGAAGAGTCTATCTCTAATTTCTAATTATATAGCCTGTATTACGTTTTGGGGATACACGTAGGGATGGTGTGAACCTCTGAAAGTTTCAGGTTCGTGTGAACGCGAACCTTTTTGAAAGGTTCTGTGTGAACGCGAACGTGAAGCACGTGACGTCATTTTGCTAATCCCAGCCCTACATTTCAGTCAAGTTATAGTCTTATATTAATGTACAGTACACACTGTACAGTACACGATGCCTAGCGTCGCTAGCGACGACACGAGCCACATAATGCCACAATGCTTAAGTAGGCTGCATATTGAGGTTTTAAACGTCGCCAAATGTATCAACTGGGGAAATCAAATGATGTAATAATCCCATAAAATCAATATCTTCCGACGCTAAGCCCACTATTTCGACGAGGGCTTGCAACGGAATATACGCCTTAGCGCCGGTTAGCGGTCTAGGCCAGACGAGCGATGTATTCGCGTTGTAGTGCTGCGAGTATTGCGACGTGGATATTGAGCAGAGTGTAAGTCTGTAAGAGCGTTTCTATACTTGCTACCGATATTACTCAATTGACAAGTTATACAGCAGTAGCCAACACCCCAATCGCACGGATTTTGTTTCTATGATACAATAAACATATGAAGTCGAGATTGACCCATTACGCCTGTTAGATTTTTTTATATCAGGCAACGTAAGCATCATTCGTTGACTACATGTACTGTATTTCGCTCATGCTGTTGTGTCATTGCGGGTCAAGCTCACAGCAGAGAGTCACTAAAAATTCTCAAATGGAATGCAGGATATTTTGAGAAAACTTTTGTGGCAAAACAAGTGAAAATTTTAAGATTGTCAAGGTGCATGCCCGTTAGTGTTGATTTTTATGCTGACAGCGCCATGCATACAATGGCCCGCAGGTGAAATGCAATAAATTCCAACCTAAGATGTTATAATGAAGTGAAAATGGTAGTATATGGAAAAGCTTCACACTGCAGAACCTAACAAGGTTCGTTTGCGAACGTGAACCTCTAAATTTGTGATGTTCACACACAGAACGCGAACGTCAACCTCACGTTCACACCATCCCTAGATACACGCTTATAACTGCACCTCACGGTAATGTAATAACGTTTCAAGTCAATGGTTCACACCTGTGACGATTTGTCGAGGAGGAAATTTCACACCCCAAGGAGAAATTGGAGTCATGAGATTTGGTGGAGCAGGGATGCCTAATGTACGGCGTGTGAGACGATTATATATGCGTCCCACGAAACCCTCTCGACTAAATTTCTCATAAGTTAGGGATTTACCATATTTTGGAAATCTGAAAAGAGGACACTTTTTCGTGATTTTCAGACTTGCAAAACCGAAGGAGAATTCTCAAAATATGGTCGATTGTCTAAAAAAAAGGTCAACTTTCTCGCTCGCTGCTCAAAATACTGTTTTTTCCTTCACGTTGTCGGGTGGTTGACTAAAAAAAGATCCGCTCAGCACCCGAAATAGCCGCCGGAGCGTCACTCCGGTGCTGATTTACGGCATCTCTGTCGAATTTTGCTATGAATTTGACCAAAATTCTCAAAAAAGAGGACAAAAGGGCGTGCTCCGAAGACACTTTCAAAAAAGGCAAAAAAGAGGAGAAATCCTCTTAAAAGTGGGCGTATGTTAACCCTATCATAAAAGTTGAGTCGATCACAACGATGCCACTAGTGAAATGTATTACTTTTTTGTCAACATTTGCCCGAGTCCGTCGATTTACCTCAAAGTTACCACCAGAAGAAGATATAAGGAGTGTTTTTGTTACGATTCCAATAATAGTATGGCTTTGGTCATATCATAGCGAACAGATAATGTTCTATTCTCAATAATACCACACGTAACACAGATTATGAGTTCGTTATAAGATCCCAGCACGGCCAGCACCCAATATTTCAGGCAGTGACATGAACATAGGCTACATTAATAATTTCAGGAAGGAACGGAACCCGATTTAACCACCTTTTACGTCACACATAACGGCCTGGATATAGACCGCATCGATGACCTAGGAAAGTTTTTCGCCGCATCAGTTGATCATCTGAAGGGACTAGGTAAATATTGATAGCATATCTGCAAATCGTGAAGTATATTAGCTTTTATACCGACTTTTAGGCGAAAAACAAACGCATACAGCGGTTTAATTTCCTTTCGCGCTAAGATTATCATACAATATGGAATCGCCCAATTAATTCATAATGAGATTCAAATGTTCGTTATAACAGGAATACAGTTTCTCACAAATTCTAAACGATCTACTCCCAACTTCGTATTTGCAATATTTAACTATTTAGTCGGCCGTACATCCAGAAAATCTCAATATACGACTCGTGTTCGGCTCTCGACTGCGTGAATTCAAATCAATGACTCGCAGTCACAACTTAGAGAGCGTATAGCCTATAGTTTCCCTGACTTGTAGCATCAAGTCCTTCAGAAACGACAATTGCAGTCCTCGCTCCGACTAATACTCTCGTCCGCGTGTAATGAAGTTATACATTTCTATTCAATGGGAGTTCATATTAACTTCGCTGCCCTTGGAAGGTGTCAAATTGCCGTATGTGGAGTTGTTTGATGAGATTGCTGTGGGCGCAGAAGACACGTTTTACATCAGCCCATCCGAAGTGGTGTATTTGGTGAACAAAACTAGAGAGGAGTTGGACGCTCGGAGTCTGTTTCCTGAGGATGTGAAAATCGTGGTTCCCGGCGTCAGAAAACCAGCTCAACTAAAACCCTACTTGAAAGCTTTTGGTAAGCAGTACGTCATCTTATAATTATATAAATTCGTTATCTAAATGTTGTGGGCCTATATTATTTTAATACAGAGGTGGTCAGTAATTGAGTACAGTACGTCAACTTTTTCGAAGCACTCAAGTACGTTTCTTCTACTTCACTATATTTGCTCAAGTGGTTTTGGTTTTAGAGTATTTCTAATTTTACTTCACAGTTTTCAGTTTCAGTCCAAACAAGGCCTCGGGTACCTAAATAATTTATTTAATTAATAATTATTATTTTATCTTATTATTTGCCATCAAACTCGGATAGGTAGACTTTGAGCAGGCCTTTTCGTACGGTGTCTAATGATAGATAGTGGCAGTGTCGGGATGATTAAAGTATTGCCTTGAGTCGTGTCAGATCCAAGTTTCATCAAGCTAGAGTTTATATTATACCCCGAGTGGAGCATACCTCGAATAAATAATGTCTATATCAAAATCATTAGCTTTCAGGCGAAAAATTGGGGCATTTTTCTGTTTTTATTCTAGCAAACTTCAGCATTTTGTTACATCATGCTATCGCCACGATCGATCCAGGGTTCATCGAGATTCTATATTTCAATCCGCAAATACACACAATAATCCACTTACGTTTAGTTCGCTATTGTAAAGCCCTTACACGGGACAATAATCGCTGTTATATTTTGTTGTATTGTCCAATAGGGAAATATAGTTACATTAGTAAAAAGTCATGGTGCAAAAGGTCTCAGTTTGCCGAAAGGCAACCCCTCCCCCCTTTATACATGCATATATCAAACTTTCAATTTGAGTTCGCAGTTGAAAATTAGCATGCCATATTTTTTTCGCTATATGGCGCACCAGAAGTAAATTTCAGATCTCTAACGTCTCTATAATTCAGCTGAAGACAAAGAAGCATACGATAAATTGTACGCCATCTCTACGAAATTCGTCGATAATGGATCGCTACCTCTAACGTCGATCGAAAAGCAAGCGATTAATCTGAAGAAAAATTTAGTGGTCAGCAATACAATTGATTCAATTGGTGATCTGTCAAACCTTCGTAAAGACTCAGGAATTGACGCGATTGATATTTAGAATATCATCCCATCTGAATGGGACAAAAAGCCTGTCGTTGTGACTGGCCTCGCTTATGAAGGCCCAACAGATGTCGAGTATAACGGAATGCGCTACTATGGAGATATCAAGCAATGTTACGAGGATAAACATCAAAGGACCGGCCACGAGACCTTGAAAGACTCCATTTGTCAAACCCCCGCCTTTGGTGAGTGTGTAAATTTTATATTTTGGCATAGCTCACATATATATAATACAAACAATTCGTGTTCTTTTTAATATCAACAACGACGCTCAAATAATAATTTGACAAAATGTTAGTGCACCATATATGATCATAAGCTAGTCATCAATAAATGGTATATACCCAGGGTTGCCATACCGTCCTTATTTCTAAGATTTGTCCTTATTTTGAAGGGCCACGTCTTAGAAAACTCATTTGTCCTTATTTCTAAGAAATGTCCTTATTTTCGCCTTGCGTCCTTATTTTGTCTTATTTTTAACCACTACAGAACTTCGATCGTTTTCCTCTGGTATCTGTGTTGCATAAAAAATTATGCTTTTCCGTCGAGATTTCATGACATCATAAATGAAAGGAACTCTCGTGAGTCGTGACGTACACACCACAAGATTTGAATTCTAAGTGGTGAGATAACTAGGGCAGTGAGTACTGAGTAGGGGTATAGCTTTTTCGTCTGTACCAAGCTACCGCAGCGGACGTCATTTTAGCAGTAAACAGCAGTAACAGGTTCCTACTGTTTGATCTATAGCAGAATGAGGCATGACCTCAACGCTCAAGCTGTGGGGAAGGCAGCATTTATTGCGTAGTGAAAAAAGGCGCAGTGCAGTCGACACATTGGTCAAAAAGTAGCAAAGCTATAAATAATTGATAAATTTATCTAAATGATATTGCACTTGCGCATATAGTTTTAGCTACTAATAAGGCTAAATCTGATTAGTTAAAATGAGCAGGCGTAAAAACGTTTTTCGTGACGATTATGATAGAGAATTCAAAGGTATCTAACGAAGCTTGAAGGGCGAGTGTTTCGCACATTACAATATCTAAAATTGTGACAATAACCTAGAGGCCATAGGAAAGACCGCTATTTTAACTCACATTGATACCCAAAAACACACGAAGTGTGCCATAATCATTAATTTGAGCCAGTCGACGAATGATTTTTCCACAAGTCGATCAGCACCAACGACCACAGACCGCAAGGCAGCTGCTGCAGAGGGTACATGGACATTCCATACTGTCAAACACCAGCAATCATTCCACACCAACGATTTACCATCGCAATTGTTCAAAGCAATATTCCCCGATTACAACATCGCAAATAAGGTTTCTTCGGCCAGTACCAAGACTGCAAGCAGTTCTTTCTCCATACGCTCAAAAATGATTTTGTCTAAACTTGCTGTACGGCCTTTTCCAACTTGGTTGACACCTCTAATCACAACGAGATGAAGAAGTTTGGTTTATCACCCTATGGGAAGCCCAAGACCAACAAATGTACAAAAGCGCTTTTTCATGCTAATCTAATTTTTCGACTGTCCTTATTTTTGGGTCCATGTCGATGGCAACCCTGTATATACCAGTACTCCCCACCTTATTCTCCTCGCGGACTCCTTGTAGTTCACCATGACAATCCCGGACCCCCCCTACGTTTTAGTTCAAATTTAGCTCAATTATCTGCGAATGTCGTCTGTCTTGTGCCACAATTAATTGTAGGCTAGTGTCAACCGCGAACCGGCGGTTGAGAACCACTGGTCTATATGAATAAGCAATATTTGGAAATATTAAATAGGCTATCTCAAGCTTACCGCATTTGCCCCATCGTGCCCTCCATTACCTACTCGTAAATAATGGCTTTGAATCCAATTTTTATAGCGGTACGAAACCTGGCCGCCATCACTATATTGCTCTCACATGGACTACCCTGGATCGCGTTTCAGCAAGCGGCCGATCCCTGGTGGGTCCCCGCGTGCGATGGATTGCTAGATAAGAACGATAAACCGAAGCAATTGCTAGCCGCGTTGGAAACCGTTGTGCCGTACTTTACTAACGGTAAGTGTGTGAGGTAGGCTTCTGTTCAATCCATGCACGTTGCGCGTTGTTCTGGAAAAACTCGAGTTAAGTCGAGTTATTTCTCCAGGCCGCTTGTCAGGGATTGTTACAGATATTTGGCATTTTAATACCTATTCTCATCTTTACATAGCATAATAGGGCGAGGACGGTTGTGCCGACACCATATAGAAACTGGTTGATTCCAATGTGCCAATTTTCCATTTTTTCGAGCTAAATTAAAATATTTTTAGTAGATTAAATGTATAGACTACCCTGAAAACTGATTTTCCGACAGTTCATTTCCGATCCAGTCCATACGTTTTTTGTAGTTTGGCAAAACTTGTGAATATTTTATCATCTACAAGCCCATTCGAGAACACTATTACAATTACGCCCTTATGGATGTGTGTGATTTCACGACAATTTCTGCACTTCCGCTGGTTTTACTACAGTATAGCGTCCACGTTATCCGGAGGGAATTACTGGTAACTAAACGTTGAAAAGACTGATCTGATTGACTTTTCTTATGGAAATTGACTCCGAACAACCAGAATTGGACAACTAGATCATTCTAGTTGTCTGATTCCACTAAATTAGAGAGAAATGTCAGTAATCTAATTTGTGAAATGTTTCTATGCTATAATTTTAATTTTAATCTAATTTATGAACTGTCCCTACGGTCTAATTCTAATTCTAATCCAATTTGTTAAATGTTTTTGTGCTCTAATTTTAGTTCTCATCTAATTTATTGTTTTCCTGCAAATGCCTCTTTGTCCGTGGCATTTTGCAGCAGGAATATCCCTCCCGCGCATAGGGAAATCCTGTATCAAGCCGCCATCGCCTTACACCGTCCGTACAATCATAGTAGATATTGTGACAACTAATAGCCATGCGGCCATAATAGCTTGTAGTCTGCGAACAGCATTCTAGTTGCGATCACGTTTTTAAAACTTACGTTAGTACAACGCCGTGCTCACTTGCATGGACGATGGGCATGGTTACCACAAAGAACTAAGAGCTGCGCAGTGCGCACGATACCTGATCACATTTTTCAACGACTAATGAGTCGATATTGGGACTAGCCAGACATGTTATTAGTTGAAAGAATATTTCATCCCAAAGATTGATCTTGTGATAAAGCCCTAGGCCATTTTCTAAGTGTCTCAGTCTTGACAGTGCCAGGCAATATGCTCATTGCTCATTGCTCATATCAGCTGACTCTCCAGCGATGGAAGGCTGCTGCCATTTCAGTTGGCGAGGAATAGCGTTGTGTGGCACAGGCGAATAGATTATTTTGAAACAACTACAATAATTCGAAACTGAAATCAATTTCAGTATTTCAAAATTCTTTACTTCGTGTTCTTCCAAAATCCCAAATCAGATCGCCGACCACGTGTGGCCCGCGTGTTGGTGACCCCTGGTATAGTACAAAACGAACCAAGTTTGGTGTACAAACGTTAACCATCTCATGCTTATGGGAATACACTGCAGTGATTTGATATGAACTGAACTTTAATTTTGCTGTATTTATTTCTCATTCACAAGTTCATTCAATTTCCAAGTTTTGGGGAATTCAGTAATTATAATTCTAATTCTAATCTAATTTGGAAAAAACTGTGTAGCTTTAATTCTAATTCTAATCTAATTTGGAAAAAAACTGTGTAGCTTTAATTCTAATGCTAATCTAATTTGGAAAAGCTGAAAATTTTCTAGTTGCCCAAGTTTGTGATCAACTGAACAGTTCTTTCGGTGCGCCGATAAGATATAACAATGCAAGAGGACAGGAAGTTTTAATTCATTAGCGCTAAGGAACGATAGTCTATTGGCTCACATATCCTTACGCCATAATACTGGTCGATGTTAATAAATTCAATCGATAATTATCAAAAATTGATATGAGTTGACTGGGGGTTTGCATAAAGCAGCAAATCGTAGGATCGGCCGATCTGTCGGGTATGTTAGATATGCAATTTGATGATCTTTTTACGGGCTTGTGCGTTCCCAGATGGTCTAGTGGTCAGGATTCCTGGCTTTCACCCAGGCGGCCCGGGTTCGATTCCCGGTCTGGGAAGCACTTTTTCTTAGCAGCTCTTTGCTAATTAAATGTTTAAAATATGTTAATTTGTTCACTATGCAAGTCATCCAATCCCCTTTGCTGTAGGGATAAAGATTCCTAGCTCTCACTCTGTCGGCCCTCCATATCCTGGTCAGCAAGTCATTTCTGTCTTGCAAAGTATATGATTTAATCAGATTTTGGCACTAGCAACATATAAGGTCCATATATCATTGCGCACTTTACAAAATTTACACCGCGGTATAAGTCCGAGGTAGGTTCTGTTTTCGTGTGACATGGGTGTATATTCACACCTTTATGGCGGGGGTGGTGCACAGGTGGAAATACATACACTTTTTGCTAAGAATGTGGGTTTCAGGATTATTGGCTCGGCCGTGGCAGCCCGGGTCCGATTCCGGGTCTGGCATTTTTTGGTTTTCCATATACTTGAGCAACAGGGTTATTACACCAGATTTAAGAAATAAAGATATAAGAATTTGTTCATTGCGGATTTCCAATGAATCACATGAATAAGTAACCGACTGGAAGGGAAATGATTATCCAGCCACGAGGGCAATGTCGCCACAATGGGCACCAGTGGGGGTATGATGGCTCATGTACAAAACGGACCATTTCTCGTGTTACACCATATTGTCCTGGTGTGGACACAGGCAAATCTCACGGCTCAGTAAAATTGGTCTACGTCACACTTTCCATATGGCTAATGCCAATTTGCCGGTAATTTTTGACCGGCTTGCCGAGCGCGAAATTTGATAAAACGGGTATCAATCGAAAGCTATCGCGGTATTGATTGCGAAAATATAAATTTTATTCTGCTCGTTGTCCTGTAACCCCCGAAAATCAGCATCGAATGTTGCATTGTAACGGAGTTCGGTATTGTGACGCAACAATGCTAAATATACCGTGCTGGTAGCTTTCTACACATTACACTATTTGACTATTCGTTTAGTCATTTATTGCATTTTTCAGAGACCTTCCCAGTCAAAAAGCAGTGGAAAAACTACGACGAATGCTATATAGCAGCGTTCAGAAGCATACAAAAATCGGTGCGATATATCATTACGGTAACGAACTATTCCCCACAAGTTTGCGAGCGAAGTTTCAGCCTGAAAGGCATCGAACTGTGGGACATAAAAAAGGGTAATACTACAAGATACATTCTGTATGATGGCATCGGTATGGCGTGAAGAATTATTCATTATACGTTACAGCGCACGTCACTACTTACAACAATGGCACCGTCAGCCTTGATGCTGACAAGCCATACAGAGCATTGATCTCGAAGAAAACATTAAATTATGATATCTATGACGAAGAGGACGGGTCTTATGTTGGGCCAGAAATCGAGTTCGACTTGACTGTAGGACCGTACGCCTCGGCAACTGCTGTGATTGACGCCAGAATATCGAAAGGCAAGAAAAGTAAGTATAGTGATTGACCGTTGGACACTTTATTGTTACAACATTGATTGATACGTAAAAAGCTTGCCAGTTTTCTCTATTCGGGCATCCGAGAAGAGTAACGTCTGGGTGCCTGATTTCAAAGACTACTACAAGTCGTTTCGACACATTCCTATCTTTTCATCGTATGCAATCTTCTGGTGTTTTGGAGAGGATCAAATTATTGAAAATAAACTCATACTAATAACTCGCTAGTGATAAATCCATTCAGCCGTGACCACCAACCTACAAATATAACTCAATAAGCGTTACATTTTCTCGTCAGAAAAACCAAAGCCTAAAAAAGAGCCAGCAAGCACCGTGGAAGAAGACGAATACGATGACGAAGAAGAAATAGAATTCGACGAAGATGATGACGAAGACATCGAGAAATCAGACGTTATTGAGCAAGTCACAAAAAGTTCTGAAGGTGCCATTGAAAACGGAGACGGAAAAAATGAACAAGATGATGACAAGTCGCAACATACTGAACTCTAAAATAGATATAATGTGTCGTTGGAGGTATAGAATCAAGGAATCATCCTATTCGCATTTTATAATGATATTTTATTGTGTTCCTTGAACCGTGTTCGACTAAACCGGGGATATTTTCAAAAGTTAACGTTTCCTCAACTTGGCATATCGTTATGATACTGCATGCGATACCCCTGTTAGTTCGGATTAACGACATTAAATTGTTTTACATAATTAATAAAACTTTGGAGCAGAATAATAAGCGTTTTGATGAGTTAAAATGGAGTCTCCTCGATGCATGGTTTTTTGTCCACCAAAAAAGGCTCCATATTGTATTTGGAAAGGGTAACGAAGTTGATAAGGTACTACATTTCTGGGCATTGGATATGTGGAAAACAGCTTTGACACGCGACTCGCATTGGGGTACGTCGATTGCGATATGTTTGAGATCGTGTACGGTCGATAGATGTCTTTCTGTGAATTGGATACAGTAGGCTTTCTTTCGAGGGTTATCCCTTCTTTTTCTGGTGAATTCACTCTGTCGATAGTTCTAAATGAGTTTTCAAAGCCTCTACGAAGCTTCTCGAAAGCAGTGCTTGGTACCGGGTATCTCCAGTTCTCTGTTACACCCGATTCGGTTACTGGTGCCGCAAGGTAGCCAGATTTCTCATCTGATTTTGAATCCACACTCGGCTGAACAGTGTCGTCGATTAATGATGTAGCTGTGGAGGCGTGGTTGGACTCCGCACATGCTCCTAAAAAGTGCTCGATTGCCATGATTAAATCGCCGTCACATCCTTGCAAGACGAGCTCCAGTACGGTTGGTGATTCAGCTTTGAAAAGCCTTGTCAGGATTTGTAAAGGACTGAGTTTTCCTGGCCGGAAAGACGAGGCGATTGCGTTGGTAACGTCGAGACGCGAAGCTTTCTTCGAATTCATGTCTTGGGCAGATTTTGCCGCATTTATGCCACCAACATCGTCTTTGTTTATCACAAAATCGCGTTCTGTTCGATGTAAGTCTTCGTTTTTGCATTCCGGCGACTCTAAAATACAGTTTGTTAATTAGGAGTTTATATTCTGGCAGAATACTGAAACGTACCCATGTCGCGTTCGGATCCGGTATCTGCTGCACTGAATACGGGGCCTGATTGCAAATATGCTAATTGATCTTTGGAAGGGGAGCTTGAAGAAATCCGCAACCCCAAAGCTATCGCGTCTTCCGCCGACTGCTGCCTTTTTAATGCTACCTGAAGGAAAATGGAAAATAGGACATGGTCACAAACAACCCCGTAAAAAGTACATGTCTTATATTGAGAAATATAGGTTTGGCTTTGGAATTTGATATGACAAAAACTGATTGCAAGATCTTGGTCGGATTCAGAGAGGGTTTCAATTTGAGACGTTAGCTCAAATTAATGTTGACGATTTGGATTCTTGTAGGTAGAATTCTCTTTGGTAATATTACCAGACGGGATTGGACATGACATAATAACTGAATTCTGAATTTATATTCAATTAAATAAGGATTAGAAATTTAGTAAGGGCAACATCTATCATCACTCGCGTATTATAGCAAGACCAGTGACTGCTCAATAGTTTGGAACTGTCGTTATTAAAATCCTATATAAAGGATTTTTGGTCATTGTGGCTGTGGAGAGAACTTGTTCTGTACCTGCGCCGCCATCACTCTTTGCCTTTCCACAATCAATCTACATTTCCTGCATTCGCAATCCTTGTACGGACAACGTCTTTTATGTCCTTTCAGCCATACGATCATCCCGTGGTTTCTGCAACGGGCGCACTTCGGCTTTCTCGCACCTTTCTCAGTCTTCGGGTAACGCTGCAAGCCGTCCATATTGTTTCGACGAAATAGCTAGATATTCTCTTGATATTAGTCAATACTCGACACTGTAATATAAACGAAATGAATCATATGATTTGGTTCATAGAATTACGTCGCTTAAACACATTCCTGGATGTTTACTTTATCCCGGCGTATTGCACAATAAGTGGCAATTCACTTGTCGACCATTTGTGTCTTTTCCTGCTTCACGGCATGGTTGCGTCACAATACCAAACTCCGTTACAATGCAACATTCGAGGCTGATTTTGGGGTTCCAGGACCACGAGCAGAATAAAATTTATATTTTCGCAATCAGTACCGCGGTAGTTTTCGATTGATACCCGTTTTATCAACTTTTGCGCTCGGCAAAAGCCGGTCAAAAATTACCGTTAGATTGCCTTTAACCAAATGGAAAGTGTGACGTAGACCAATTTCCCTCAGCCGTGAGATCTGCTTGTGTCCACACCGTATAGGACACTATGGTATAACCTATATTACGATGTTATTAAATTCCGGCCTACACAGTGCAAAATGTTCGATATTTAATAAAACTTCCCACTTTCAAAGGAGTCGGGATATGTACTTATATAGGATTGCATTTAAAACAAACGGTGTTTCAAAACACTTTTTGTTTTAAATGCAGCCTTATATGTAGCACAGATCCGATAATGTCTGGTGTTGAGGGTGAACACTTATCAATCCGGATTGGAAGGGTCAAATCCCAGTGGAGTCTAAACACCGATTAATGAAACGATTACCAGATATAACACTGGTCCAGCTCTCCTCACAAAAAGAGCACCCAGTATGACCACCGTCAATAAACAAAAATAGCAATAACAACATCTGATACGGATATCGGTGAAGTGTCATTATGACATTGGAATTTTGAAATAGCGCATCTTGCACAAAGAGCTACACTGTCAAACAGCCATACTACACCGCTTTACTTCACGATTCACGATTCTATAGCAGGGGTGTCAAATATACGACCCACGGGCCAAATCCGGGCCGCCAGACCATTTCATCCGGCCCGCGTAATGTAATTCTGAGGAAATGAAAAAATACTTGTATTATTCAGCACATTTATATCAATAGTTATTAATAAGAACTACTTTTACGTGAATTATCCCTCAATACAGCACATGTTCGAATCCGCATATGCCATAATATAATCAACCAGCCGACGTCAGTGCTGCGTTTGCACTCAAGACACCATTAGGATCAAGTCGGTGAAAATTACGAGAAGGCAAGAACGTGCGCACTACGCTCATATTTTTCCGGACAAATAGATCGTCAAAGAATCTGACACGCCAATGCGCAGCCGTAGTATGCACGGCTGATAAGTTACACAATTAATAAAATGATATATGTGTTTGCACTGATCTAACAGCTGAATGAAATCGTCCCTGGCCTCTGGAGAAACCCGAATGGTGGTTTCATAATATTGAAGCAAATTACAGCGACCGTGTCTACAGTTAAATTTCCTGTCTTCCTCATAATGCATGCGCAGGGCCAATGTCGTATCAAGACTAGAACAAAGGGGGCATAAAAATATGCGAAGTTATGTCGTCGTAAGATCCATTGTTTTAGCGGTTTTTAACTTCATTTAATCGGTCAATCATCGCATTTTTGACACTACTTTTTTGCGAATAAAAGCGTTGCCATATTATCCGCAGTGTAATCTAGGCATATACTTCATATACAGGCTTGATAACGAAGGATTCCAGTGTGAAGAAAATGCATGGAATTTGGCATATTTTGATTGGTCCGGCCCTCAAGCGATCGAAAGGTTTGAATCCGGCACGCGGACCAAGTTGAGTTTAACACCCCTGCTTTATGGTGATAGGAATAGTTCACGTCCATACGTAGTCTCTCATAGAATGGTGAAGTTATCGAATGAAACGTATAAATCTTATGCCTAGAAGTGCCATTGCGAATATTTTGGCACATGACTCTTCTCACTAAGTTCACGCATACCCTATCACTGCAAGACCAGCATACCGACTTGGTAGTATGGCATCTCTGCCAGTTAAACATCGCTAGTCTGAAGTCTTCCTGAAATGGACATTAGTTGCCCGATCACGTCTTTAGATGAACTCTTTTCCGATGATAAAATGGCGCTTCCCTTTTGAAAGAGATGCCAAATTCTTTTTTCTCGTCAACTTACCATATAGAAGATCGTCTGCCTTATCGACAAACAACAGGAACCGCACTATTTCTACCTTCGAACTATATCTCATCGCAAAACGAGAAACAGTTCGAGGATCAGTTCGCTCATGTCTGAGCTCAGCTACTTCATCGGCATTATCGAATAATTTCTGTGGTAAATAAGTTAACAGAATTTCGCAATCCATAAGAATCAGGTTGATTCATTGACAATATTTCAAGGACCACACGTTCAAATCTGCCACTCAACATAATAAATTGTAATATGCAAAACGTTTGTATTAAGCATATATCTTATCGATGGAGGATGGGGAACACTTCTACGCTTTGAAGTCAAAGCACTGCAAGAAAGTTCATCATTATTTTTTGCACCTCACTGCTACCGCGAAGGGTGAAGCCCTGTTACAAATTGACGGTTACAAGCATCGGTAGCAGTGATTTCTTTAACTATTTGTGAATAATGGGTCAGAAATTATACAGTTTGCGTATTTAATGACCTCAACGAAAATACATACTAAGTTTAGAAAACATGCGTGATCAATTTGCCCGATGATGATTAATAGTATGACCCTGCTAATTTCCAAGAAGATATCGAACGCTTACGCGGGAACAGCAGTGTTGGTGTATAAGTAGTTCGATTTATCTGTCAAAGTGTTTCGATTTTCGTTAATCCGCCAAATCCTAGAACACTTGGTTTTAAATTACCGAAAGCGAATGGAAGATGTCTCTGTACAAACATCGTAATCCAATCGCTGACAGTTTATCCTGTTAATGTAGTAAAATGCATGCTAATATCACGAACGAAGTATATTTTGGATTTTGCTGCACTTACAACTTGACATACAACTGTTACTATCGTGCTTTAAGACACCCAAACAGCCTAACTGTATTTTCATGCTCCGGCATCAATATTCATCGTTGGGTCACCAATGTATGTCTCCCCTTCGTCAATCGACCCGCTATCTTCGGATCGCTAGCAATATCGCTGCACGAATGAAAACCAAACGCTTATCGTCTGGAAACATGAAATTGCGACCACGAGTTTTTTCCTATCGCCTTAAAGGCTGCGAAATATAGTCGTAATATATGTCATTCGCAACCGACTCATATTGGGTCTTGCCGGGTCAATTTCGTTCAGCACGTTGTTCTATAAAATTCTCGAGGATATATAATCCTCCAAATATCGAAAAGATTCCAGGTTTCAACTTTCAGCAAACTATACTACGTCTTGTGAAATCGTTCTACCTTAAAACAGTCAATGACCACACGCTGAATCTGGAAGTACTAATCGGAGTGCAACGGATCGTTCTAAGCTATAAATTTGATTAATTATCGCACTTGAAAAGGGTTCCACGGGGGTTGAAAATCCATCGCTAAGTCTTTGTTTTTATAACACCGACCTATGGCCCGTTGATACGCGCGTTATCTCACGAGACATCCAGAGGTTTGCACAACAATCCAAGTATCGATTGCCGTCGACCGAGATCGCATCTGTTAAAATTAGTTGTAGAAGTGTATTTTCTATGTAACTTATAATAGGGCGATAATATGTACTTGTCAGGATCATTTTTTTCTGTGACCTCTGCGTATTTGTGTTATGCGAAAGCGTTTGGGTTTGCGTATCAACGCTTCATGAAGCAATCCTATTGCTAAATGTCACAAAGAGAGAGGGGTTTATTTACGAATGTTTGCATTCATAGGTGACATCATCAGGCTAATACTCAAGATTTCGTTAATAATAACGGGGTCCTTATGTCGGGGCAAATGGGAAATATCAATTTTAGCGAGAGAATGACTTCATGCATGACACGACTCGAACCCGCAACCCATTGGTGTTGCAGCTGTGGATTATACAACTACGCTATCTCGCCACAAGTTTGTGGTGTCCTGTTTTTGCTGTAGTTATTGTTTAGTTTTTATGGTATTTCAAGTTCGATGTTCATTTTACACGACGCCCACATATTATTGTTGAATCGTGATGCATGCGTTCAAGTCATCATATATTTTGCTACGTAATCATTGCAAGTAACTGACTACACCTTCGGTATCGGACGGTGTTGATTATCACAAATACCTTGCAACCAAAAATCACATGTGGTGCATAGTAACGGCTATATCAACACATATACCACGGGAAGGCGAATGGAACAGACAACCAAGTATCAAAAACATATGTATAAGCTGTTTATCAACACGCCAATAATATAATCAATAGTAGCGCCTCGCCCTCTTATGCGAATAATCCATTCCCAATGCTCCAAATCCTTTCTTTCAAAACCCCTCGCGATCGCAATTGCGTCCAAATAATGCTATGAGTTCTTCTTTCGCTAATGAATCGGGGACCAGGTGGCAAAAATGTGGCGACTCAATACGGTTCAAGTGCACTTAGGCAACAGACGCTTATCCGGTGACCGCTACTCAAGACTCGATCGCGGATGTGTTCACGGGATCTTGGGTCCGAGCCCTCCGATGAAGTGTGGCTTAAATTCGACTGGAGACGCTTTTGATGTAGCGTCTCGGAGTGGCGTTTATGACAACAATATATCATTCGGGCCTTCTACCGAGTAAAAAAATGAAGAAGATTCTGTTCTGTTTCCGGTTTCAAAACAAACGGATATGTTTTGTGATTATAAACTTTTGCACCATTGCTTCGTCGCAAATATTGATTTATTTTCAACAGTTGCGACGCATAATTAGAACTTTTACCCATAAAAGTATTCATATGCAGGCCTGGGTAAAATCGAGGACCTGCTGGGTGAGTCGATCCCGAGTGTTCTGCTTCGAGTCGCGCAGAGTTTTCGAGTATCGCTTGATATGACGTCACACGCATCAGGAAAATCTGTAAAGCTGAATTATGTACCTTTCATTTGACTAAGAAGAAGATATTGTCAGTTCAACATAATCGGGAATAATTTCGAACGTGCCTCCCATAATTATGAAATAACGCATTGTGATTTGTTACCACGCTACGAGTTGGACTCTGAAAAATTTTCCTTGTTAGGAACATTGAACATGCATGGTTCTTTGCAACATGTATTGGATTCGATGATAAGAAGGAATTAGCGAAAGAATAATTTATCCTTGAAAAATCATTCTTAGTCGCAGATCGCAATGGGCGTAGAGATTCAGTGGTGGATAGAATTGACTCGGACATGTCCAATCATTCACCAATTCCAGTGCAACGTAGCCGTTTCTGAAGTATAAATGTAATGCAAAGTGACAAAAAAGCCTTTTACATCCTCAGGTACCAAATGAGAACCAACGATGATCAAAGAACAGCCTATAGATTACCGTTTTGGTAATCATAGGAAACGTTGAAATCTCATAATTTAAATCATTAATATACTGTCCAATGACGCTGTCACCAATGGCCTTCACCATGGCATCAATCTAAGGTAATATGCAGGCATGAAACATGTCCCTCGTCATTGCCAGGCAATCTTGTGATCATTGCTGCGATTTCCGTTTTCATTGCCCCTTTCGCCCCATTAAACCAAGAATGATTCAAAGACATCGATGAAGTGATGGTTATCGACCGTGGTCAGTATAGTCAGTGGTCATTGGTCACTATATAATAAACATGTAGATGCCCGTGAAAATGAGAATAGGTTCAAATCGCCAGGCCACACATGCACTGTGGCGATAGTTAGACAAATGATCGGTAAACATATCCTGTTGTATGTATTTTGTAACTCAAGCGACTCTCGCAATTCTGTTTCAATTACACTCAAGGTCTCTTGACGGCAGCGTCAAGCATGCGTTCCCTTATCGAGAATGGTGTGTCGATCCAAAACTAATCACTCCCGAATATATTATCAATTATCCCTCACAAGAGTTACAGGTCCGATGGAAGCTCCGTCATGGATTCATGGTGATACATTCGTTGAAATAGCGCAGGTCTGACAAACCTTTCAATCGTGCGTCTGTTTTCTTGTTACCAATTCTGAAGCAAACACATTACACCATTGATAGAATATTATTTCTCGAAGACGCTCGTCTTTGTATCCGTGGAAACTTCGAATTACTACTACAATCGTAAGCAGAAGTTGCGCAACTTCCAAAGCAAGGCCTGTATATACGAGTGGGTAAGGTCACTAGAATAGTAATGTGGATATGTATAGTGTATAGTAGAGTAGCAGTAGTTTTCAGCCTTTGGTTGGTGTCAATCTCCCTGCCAGTCCACGATATCTACGCTTAAATAAAGGTTCACCGGTTCGCAAAATTTCTTTTTTAATGTTACTGATCCCCTAGCTAAAAATGTTGAGAACCATTATTGTAAATGGAATGCGCATCCAATTCGATGTTAGACTTTAGGGGGTCATTAATTTTTTCAAACCAAGAGCTACTTCTTGGGAACTGATTTTTATCCGCGCTTAGTTGGATTTTTTCACTTAGACATTCAGAGCACTGGGAAGGGTGTCCGACCCTTACCGAGAACAGATAACTATCACTTACCGTGACTGACATCAGCGTCTCCGGGTTCAGTTGCGTTACCGCACTGCTCGCCTAAGCGACAGTCTCTGCGTCGAGACTATAATAACCATAGATTCCCGTTAAGCCTTCGCGTGGACGAAGACGAGCAACGCACAATCGAAAACTGTGTTCGTGTGTTCCCTAGGGTCGACTGACCCATGTTCAACTGCTGTTCATTTGAAACCCTTGTCTACTCGACTTTTAAATCTCTCATTGCAATATTTACTAGTTGGGGGACAAAGTATACAGACATTGTCTATGTACTTTTATTATTCATCAAAATGACTTACTGCGGTGTTGTATATTGTGTCAAAAGTCATTTACACTTGCTACGTCTGCGGACACTCGGCATGGAATTATGTCAATAGGTAAATATAGCGAATTGTTTATTTCGAATCCAATGACTGGTCTTTGCGATTTACAGCTCTCACATTGACATATATATATTCATATACCAGAATTATATAATAACGGACATTGTTTCAAATTTGAGGATTTTCAGCTTGGTAGGCTGTAAGGCGATTTAGCATGTATTTATAAGCTGAAAACACAAAATATGATCTCACATAGTGATAGGGTCAATGCTGTAATAATAGGGTATACAATGTTTCAGCATATGGATTCCTATTCAACACAATTAAAATTTGACCTTTTTCTTAGAAAAATGTGACGGCACTAATTATATTGATTCAAGCATAATCTTTCCATCGCAAATTGCGAATCAAATTTATAAATTTGGTGTTCGAAAGGAAAATATACGGCTACTGGACCATATCTTAAATTATGCATAAGTTCGCCTTTTGCGTTCACGGCTAGACCATACGGTAGTTTACTCTTAATATGACGGATCAATTGAGGAAATGTTGAAGGCTAGTAACAACGCATTTTAATCCTGGATTCAAAGTGATTAACCCCTAATAACCCTGCGTTGTTTCTTCAAGGAAATTAGTGTCTGTAACAGTTGAAGCGACTGCGATAATGAAGGCACGATACACGAAAGTAAAATAATTA
The DNA here is from genome assembly GCF_051294905.1 of Botryllus schlosseri. Classification (NCBI taxonomy): domain Eukaryota; kingdom Metazoa; phylum Chordata; class Ascidiacea; order Stolidobranchia; family Styelidae; genus Botryllus; species Botryllus schlosseri. The sequence goes on along the minus strand of NC_137245.1, from coordinate 14,255,514 downwards.
TCCCCGCCGGAGCGACCGACCAACTTATTATAATGATTTATATGCTACTCTGCTGACTCTTCGGGGAAGATACCCTCGGTCGACCTACACCCAAATAGATACAGTTGTTGATAATAGCCATCGCGCAGGCTTTGCGGAATACCACAAGGCTGAGCTTATTATAATTGGTCGAGATAGAATAGAAAATACTGTATCCTGCATAAAACCGCCATTTTGTATCTTCGATAAATTCCTCGATTGTGGTACAGGCGCGTTTCTCAGGCGGCTATTTGACTTTGAGATGAAAATTCTGATAGTCGAATCGAATTTCCATTTGGGCGCTATTGGCCTACACGATAATTTAACCTTTAAAGCGGTATTGTAATGCACTAGTTCTTAACAGGTGTCCCACACCTCTTTATTTATTAAACTATGATCCTAGTGGATAATATAACATGATATATCGTATACGGTAAGCATAAGTAAAACCGAGTAAATCAGTAACCAAACAATCGGTTATTACTATCGCTAAATCATCTGTTTTTCAGGGTTGTAATGACTCGACTTGACTCAAGTCATTTTTTCGAATGTGTAAAATGACTCGACTCGACTCGACTCAAGTCAATTTGTATATTGACTCGACTTGCACTCGAGTCATTGTGCATGACTCGAGACTAGGGCGGCCAAGACAGACATTTCATCGTAACTTCGAAGAATAATAAAGTCACCTCTTTATTGGTATTTCGTAACTGTCAGGACCGAGCAAAATTGCGATATTATGAATGCGAGCCATGCATTATGAATGCGAGTCACAACACTATGACTCGGGCTCGACCTCAACTCACTGACTTGGACTCGGACTTGACTCGGTGCTCAATTGAACATTACTCGTCTTGACTCCAATCAAAACTAGAAAAGTGTGACTGACTTGCGACTAGGAACCTTGTGACTTGGATACAACCCTGCTGATTTCCAACTGTTGTTGTACAGAGTACGGTTTGAATTTCGGGATCAAATTTCAAATCGTGGGATCGGGATTTCCCGGTCACTCATTAATCCTGGGGTTTTTCGGGATTTGCAAAGTAGGAAATGCGCATGCAATCCACACAAATCGCGTTTATTTATTGTAATACTAACGTAAAGCTATGACAGCTTCGAAGGTGTCATCATTAAGACGATAGCCATAGACATCTGAACTATCACATTCGACGGAGTAGGCTATACGAAAGCAACCAAGCATACTTTGGATCAAATATAAGTCGTATGATTCGAAAAGCACACAATTAAGCCGGTAAGAAGTATATTTGTGGAATCCAAAAAGGTTATTTTGACAAAATGCATCTCCGTATAAAGCTCGATCCCAATTCCCGTGGCGCAGTTACCAAAGAATAACTATGAGTATTTGTCACCAATTCTATACCTACCTCTAGAACAGTGGTGCTGAACCGGTGTTTCATATAGCAATAGGGGTTCCCTGAATTGGAATCTGAAAGGGAACAGCGAAAGTCAAACTGATGGCCATAAATATTCATTATAATGTTTTCATCTTGTGTGCAAGTTATTTTTTATGGTTTTGTTCTCTTAAACCTTTTGTGCGTCCGTTAGTGCATAGTAATGTGTTAGATGTGGATTGTCGTAGATTTTTGTTTTCGCGACTCAGCAGATAATTTGGTGAACCGCGAAGGCTTGCAGAATAGCGTGTGTTCAGCACGCTCGTGAATGTTAGGAGCCACTGTTCTAGAACTTATTAATCTATCGCCTATCCATCTTATTCTTACCAGACCTAAGTAGCACGTTGTTTATTGTTTTCGTGATAATAAATAAGACAACAAAACAACATGGTGTGACGGACATGTATTAGGCAGGGCTGTCAAACATATGGCCCGCCAGACGATTTCATCCGGCCCGCGATGCAATTCAGAGTAGATTGAAAATTATTTTTATATATTATCCAGCACATTTGTTTCAAATGATCAGATATTTTGCAGGAAATAATTTCAATAAATATTCTCTCAAGACAGCTAATGCCTGGGATGTTCATATATGTCATATTATAACCACCCGACTAAGGCGTTGTGGCTTCACTCTCGTTACCACTAGGTACAAGTCGGTGACATCGACACCCAAATTCGAGAAGTTACAAAGTGCACACTGAGTTCAGAGCAGACATGGGGTGATTACTTCACGAATGTAATCGATTGCGATTACGATTACTTGTGAATCCCGCGATTACGATTACGATTACGATTACAGCAAAATCAGGAAGTAGTCGATTACGATTACGATTACATTTCAAAAGTAATCACGACTACTCACGATTACATTTGTTTTGCTTCTTAAAACTAATTTCAGAAGCGATATTTGAAGAAAATATAAGGCTTGCGATGAAAAGGTCTAACGAGATAACAACTTTCTTTATAAATCATACGTCATTTGGTTGTTACGTCATAATGCACCCATTTCCCAACTCTACGCCGGACTATTCGTCGCACCCAACGATTTGCATTCTTGCCAGTTCCGTAATTGCCACACCCCAAACTTCCCAATAGGACCGGGAGCGAGCTCTAAGGGGACTCAAAAGTATTTCGTAAATCATCATAAGTTATTATAGTGTATTTTCAAGAGAGTTAATTACCTTGAAAATTGTCTTCGAGCTTCGGGATTTAATGTCTCTAAATAGCTTGATTTTGAAATGCCTACCTCTCCCCCTCAAGAAAAAAAGCAAGCATAATTTATAGGAATAGGCATTTCGGTGGCGGTTATTGCTCCGCCACGACACACCAAAAGACGTATGCAATTTCGGCCAACATGCAACTCCACAAAGTGTGCTACCAAAGAATGACCTTCGTGCCAAAACTTTTGGTATGTGTCCGTTGTCTGTAGCCGCGCTCTGTGGGCGTGACGAATAGTCCGTTCCTTACAATCTAAGCCCCAATAATGCAAGTGCCACCCGGGGTACTCACAGAGGAATGAAGACATGACAATTTGTGTGTGCGTCTCACGAAACTTTTTTTTTAGTCTGCTACGTTTGGGCGACTACAGTATCTTTTGATTATATAAAAAACGGGAGGTCACGAATCAACAACATACAATAAAGTAATTATAACAACATACCCGATGCTATAATTATGAATTACCGTAATTTTCCATGTATAATGCGCAAAATTTTACCGATTTTTTGCCCTAAAATAGGGGGGTGCGTATTATACATGGGTACATCAAGCCTTGAAAAAAAAATCCCTCGATCAAAAACTTGAAATCACACCTTTCTTCATGTTTGTTTAAATCGCGCGTCAGCTCTAGCCATTGGGTCCCGTAATTCGTATTATAGAGTGTAACGCGGCGCCAAATAGAGAAACGTGTAGCCAATTAACGAAAAGCGTATTTCTAATTAACCAGAGTCGGCTGCAAAGCACGCGATATCTTGCTGAGTTGGTTTGCAGTTTGTACGCGAGCGAAATCAGGTCACTGATTGCTAAAAGCGTGCGTTCCAATCCTTGTTGATTCATCGCGTTAACGACAGGCCTTAACAATCGCATACACAAGAGGCCATGTGCGCAAGATATAATCGCTCGCGTAATCGGTCGGATCTCCAACAAGACTGGCGCGCCCGACATAACCGTTGGCCTGAGGTCCTGAGCAATCGCATCTGTAATTGTAATAGGCCTCATGCAGTCATGCGCAAGATGTCGTGTGTCGCTAGCCTGAACTATCGCGTCGCCGACCTCACAGGCTTTGGCTACTATCTACTCTCGTTTAGAGACCATGCCGTTAATTATATTATGATTAGCGATCATTAAGTCATGATTGTTCGACAGTGACATCGCAAAACAAAACGACATCGCGTACTAAAACACAGCTATTCATGCACTGCGAATGCAGGGTGCGTACTATACATGGGTACATGCTTTTTCCCAGAATATACAGTTATACACGTCATTTTAAGGGTGCGTATTATACATGGGGGCGCACTATATTCGGAAAATTACGGTACGTGCCCCCAGCTCTACAGGTAAATCTGAATGAATAGCAATATGATGTAATTACCAATATTATTGACGAAATTCAGTCATCAATTTAAAAACTGACCACCCCATGGGGCCCCAATACCCAGGATTGTAATGACTCGAGTCATTTTATGACTCGAGTCGCGATGTTTTGGTGACTAGACTTGACTCGAGTCATTTTTTCAAATGCGTAAATTGACTCGACTCGAGTTGATTTTTTAATTGACTCGACTTGTACTAGAGTCATTTTGCATGACTCGAACCAAGTCATATGACCAGAGACTAGAACCGCCAAGACAGACATTCCACGTAACTTCGAAGAATAGTAAAGTTACCACATTATTTGTATTTCGTCTATCAGTCCTGATACTTGGATATAGGGCCGTAAACTGTGAAAACTGATGAAAATTACTATATTATGTATACGAGCCTTCTATATCACTCTAGCAGAGTTGAAAAAAGGGGGTTCAACCGGATTGATCTGAAAACTGATCTGTGAACATAACGACTTGACATCGTATGTCAGTCAAACATTATGACTCGGACTCGTCCATATACTAGCTGACTTGAACTCGGACTTGACTCGGGGTTGAATTGAAAATGACTCGACTTGACTCGAGTCAAAACTATAAAAGTGCGATTGACTTGTGACTCGGAACATTGTGACTTGGTTACAACCCTTCCAATACCAACGTTGGGAGTGGGGGACGAATTGCTGTTTCGGTCCTGATTGTGCCTACAATTCACGCTAACATGGTGTATAAGCGGATGGCCATAGCGACAGGTATAAATCTCGAGTGAAGAACTATGAAATAACGATTGGCGCCCGTTTCGAGTAGAGTCATATGAGAATCAGATAAAGTGAACTTAAAATTCTACTTTACACTTAATACAGATACTGAAAGCTGCCGTTATGAGAAACAGCAAAGAATGGGTCGGTTACGATATATAACAGCAGCTGTTGATTTTAACCATCGTAATGTTTTATTTGAGTACAAAATTTCAAATCTTTGTCCGGTGTACGTACAATACGTACGTATACTACATAGATAGGCCTACTGCTCGCCAAGCAGCAACGGTCAAACTGCGTTTAACTGAGCATAACGAAACATCAATACATAAGTTACTATTTGAAACTAGGCTGAGTGGTGATTATTATCTTGCTGCGAGGTTGTGGCGTCTGGAGTTTATTGAAAACCTGATATACAGCATGGCTTACACTGTTCTAACAATAACACAACAATGACCATCGAATATATATTTACCACGTGTGGATACTTCTTACGCAAGGACGAGCAAAGCTAATACTTCTGACGTAATAATGAGCAGTGACGTTTGAAAATCAACCGTTTGCGCTATCAATAACCTTGTATAACATCTCTTCCTTGTTCACGAATGTTCGGTAATGTCATATTCATTGTACAAATAAAAAGTAATCGTTCTTTCACAAAGAAATCGATTATATATTTGAAGTAGTCGATTACGATTACGATTACTTTGGATTTTTTTCGAATGTAATCGATTGCGATTACGATTACTTGAAAATGCTGTAATCGTCGTAATCGATTACGATAACTAATCGCGATTACCCCATGTCTGGCCACAACACCATGACTCGGAGTCGATCCTCTCCTGACTGACTTGGACTCGGACTTGACTCGGTGGTGAATTGAAAATTACTCGAATTGACTCGAGTCAAAACTACAAAAGTGGATTGACTACTCGAAACCTGGTAACTTGGTTACAACTCTGCACTAGACCAGAGTTAATATTTGCACAATGCAGACGACGGTTGCACGATAATGGAGCTAAATTTGAACTAGAACTTGTGTGTGTAGGGGGTCCGTGTGGCAGTGTTGAAATGACTCGAGTCAACGTTTTAGTATGACTTGACTTGACTCGAGTCACTTTGCAAAAATGACTTGAGTTGACTTGACTCGGCGCTTCACAAATGTGGATTGACTCGTGACTCGCAGCAAAATCTACGAGTCAATTTCAAGTAATCAAGTAAACGGTGTCGATTAAATCACCCCAGCTTATGTATGTTCGGATTGTTCGGGATACGTCGGTGTCACTTGTGAGAGCAACCAATCAATCACTTACGTTTCACTGATTCTCCATTGCTACATCACAAATAAAATGACCGCAAACGAAACGTAGTAGTAGTAGTAGATTAATCTAATAACAACAACGTATCTCTGCTTCTTAGACGGCTCAGTGCCTACATTGCGCAGTGCTTACCTTTAACTAGGGCTAGGCACAATGATTCGAGTACTCGAATCTGAATCGAGTATTAATTTTAATGATTCGAGTCGAGTAGTAAAAGTCGATTTTTTTCGAGTACTGAAATTATAGACGTCTCACCACTGAAAGTCAATTTATCAACGAGAGTCGTAGTTTCGATACTAATTTTCACTGTTAAGCCTCGAGACCTCGATTGGCGGTATCGTAACATATGAAACATATGGTACAAAGCTATATAGTATATACGAAGGTTACTGGACGTAACACATTTCCGATGTCATGTTTATCCCACAACATTATCACCGAGTGGAATGAAATCGGTATGGTCGAAAAAATACCCAAGTATCTTTTATGAGATGGATAACAAGAATTATATTCTTTGGGGTGGCATATAAACGGTACATATTTGATGTGTGACTATTACATTATGTTATGACGTCATAATGATTGATACTCGATTACTCGACTCGAGGCATATTTCGTGATTCAGAATCGAATCACTCAGGTAAACTCGATTTTGCTCAGCCCTACCTTTAACAACCCTCTAGTATAATTTAAATTGAACGAACATAGTTTATGCGTTTATATTCTCACGGATGTGTATTAATTTGTATCAACTTCTCGAGGCTTCGTATCCGATCCTCTATTTTGGCTGATTATTATTATCACAAACATGAGTGGTGCTTTTCGCCATTTATGGCCTTGTGCGCCACGGTCGTCAGGAAATTCAAATCAAGCAGTAACTAAATGAACTTATTACAACTTATCACGAACTCAGCGACGGCGGTGGACAATTGCGATGACGAGAGTAGGTTGCGTATGGTGAACGGTACATGTAACTGATTGCAATAGGTTATTAAAAATGATCGATGAAAGTCGTATTTAATAATTTTGGCTGATAATAACACACTGCAGCATGTAGCTATACAGTTACTCACGTATTTTATTAGCAGTTCTACGTGTGCGTGAGCGATGCAACGCCTTTTTGCATGTATATTTAACCTTATATTCACTATTTGATATAAGAGAAATAGCCAATTAATCGGTTTTCACCCAGTTAGCAAAATGTAATGACTTTGCATCATCACTCATAGTTCAAAAATTCAATTTGACTTGAATCGTGAGTTTACTTGACTCGACTTGACTTGAGTCACCTTCGAAAATCCATTGACTTGACTCAACTCGAGTCAAAATGTGCAATGAATCGAGATGACTCGTGACTCGAAGGTCGTGTTGGGTAAGCGGGTCGTATAAAAATCTAGAAGTGGGTCGTGAAAATCGGCCTGGTGTAAATGTCCAATGTCCATAGTAGTCAGCAAACACCATGAATACCTCGAACAACAACAACAACAACAACAACAGCAACAACGACAACAACAACAACAACGACCCGTGTATTAAATGTATAATTGTATATTAGGGTGGTCCTTAAAAGACGAATTTTGGAAAGTTGTTGGTCTGACCCTGCTAAAATGTTCCTTTTGGTTAAAAAAACACCATGTGTAAAATATTATTGATGTTCATTGATGTTTAGAGGTGACTCAATGGATCCGAAATTCTACCCATTTTAGGCATAAAACATCAGGAGCAGAAGTTACCAGGTCTTCCGAAAAGACTGATGCCGGCCAAGCATCTGCTCTAAATAAATGCAGGTCCTTTAGTGCCGACCGGCATCGACATCAAAGCATATCCCCAGGACCTTTTTCTTTAAATTTCCGTCTTTCAGAATAGAAAGGATAGCCTCAGCTTGTGCTTTTCATATCCTAAAGCCGACAGGTGGCAACTTTGGGACTGAGTAGTAGCTGTGATTGGCCAGTAGAGGCAGTCCGTCAACAGTCTACGTTCCAGTGACATCTGGGATTAGTTTGCCATCCCCGTGCACAATGAGTGGAAACTGTGGGTCTAACTAATATTTAAATTCTTCGGAGATGATTCTGCTATTAACGTTTAAAGGAACTATTAAAGCATGCAATTATTAACTTGAAAAACATTCGGTAGAAGACTTTATTCGACTTTATGACGAAGAAATTACCAATTATTTTAAGAAACTCGCGTCTTTCAGACGTTTTTCTTGAATACCAGGATGCTTAGAGGAAAGAGCAACCTAGTTTCATTGCCGCAAAAACTTTTATCGGCATATTGGCTCTCACCAGCTATCAGGCTTAACGTTCCATTGCCTTAATTGAGGAGTTTTCTGACCATATCACAAAGGACAAGGAACAACTGCAATTTACATTTGAATTTTTAGCTGACCAACGCGAAAAAGCTCCCTAGCACCCAGAAACTGACCTTACCTGGTAACGGCAATTGCTATTGGTCATCATGAAACCCCAGCCACTGAGCAGCTAATATGCACGCGACGGAATCCAGGTTTCAACGTTAGTCAGCGAGCAGCTATAGAAGTGACTATGTGCTTTATACCGCAAATGGGTAGAATTTCGGATCCATCGAGTCACCTCTAAACATTAATGAATATCAATAAAATTTCACACAGGGTGTTTTTCAGCCAAAAGGAAAATTTTGGCAAGGTCAGACCAACAATAACTTTCCAAAATTCGTTTTTTAAGGACCACCCTATCGCATATGCGTGACAATAACGTATTACAGTGAAAACCAAAAGCAGAAGGTATAATCTTTTGCAATCAGTTGACTTGTCCGACCCACGAGCGCTTTGAAGGCTTGAATCCGGCACGCGACGCAATTTGAGTTTGACGCACCTGGATTAGAGTCAAAACATATTAATAAAACTTCCTGTATCGTAAAATGCACATGCCCTCACAATCACTTGTATCCACGTTCCGTTACAGTGGGATTTTCGCACCTGGTGGTCTTCGGTATCTTTCATTAAAATAATATCTCAGATGAACAGGAAATGCAGACGGTTGTTTTTGTGCACCTGCGCTTCGTTGTCGGTAAGGCAACCACAGTGGTTTCAGCTTGTTGCGGTAAACAGTGCACTAATGCATTCGCCATATCAAGCAGGTCTCTGCAGTTATTTATGCCTACGCAGCAACTGTGGAATTAGTGTGGAATTTCGAGTGTTTGCTATGATGCTTTGGTTATATGGTGTGGTGTCCAGAGGTGCTCAAAGTAGTCATGAAAGCTACTCAAGTAGAAGTAAAAGTAGCGATAAAAAATCTACTCAAGTACGAGTAGAAGTACTTCTTTCATAAGCAACCTAAAATTGCTTGAAGTAGAAGTAGAATTTACTGACTTGGATGCGGCAGTGGTTCCCAACCGGTGGGGAATCCAATGGTTTCTGGTGGGGAATATCGCATTTGTTAAATATTATATATAGGATAGTCTACATTATTTACGGAGACACATGCGCGATTACCATTACCAGTTAACTGCTCTGGAATGTATGTATCGAAAATTATACTGTATGCTGTTCACAAAAACTCTGGATAACCAATGATGGCGTCACAAACGCATCCAGCACTAACAGTATGACGTGAAATACCGCTTTCGCTAAATTTTGAGGGTAACCGGTATCGGTTTACAATTAGGGCTGGGCAAAATCGAGTACCTGAGTGATTGATTCTGAATCACGTATTATGCTTCGAGTCGAGTATTCGAGTATACCACCATTATGACGTCATAACGGGTTAAAATATGCAGTGTTGGGATGACTCGAGTCATGACTTGACTCGAGTCGGACTCGAGTCACCTTTTTCGTATGAGTTGACTTGACTCGAGTCACTTTGCTCAAATGACTTGACTTGACTTGACTCGGCGTATCAAAAAAGTGGATTGACTCGTGACTCGGAGCATAATTCACGAGTCAATTTCAAGTCATCAAGTAATCGGTGTCGATAAAAATCATTGTATCTTGCATATGGTCGGATTGCTCGCGAAACGCTCGTGTAACCCGTGAGAGCGACTAATCATTCAATGATCGTACGTTTCACTGTGCCTTCATTGTTCTTTCCCAAATAAATTGACCGCAAATCAGTGATCGAAGCTTATAGCTTACGATCTCGTAAACTAGTATAGTAAAGTAATTTAATAGTAAAATGTATATTTCTGTTTTCTGTTCTTACCTTAACCAAACCTCTTGGTTGATTGAAATTGACTTCAAATATAGTTTATATAGTCATCAACCATTGGCGCAGGCTCGAATGTATAGTGCATCTTATCAATTCGTTTCTCTATTCTCTATTTGGCTGGTAACTAGATACTGAGGCTATGCAATTACTTACGTACTTTAGCAGACATGTGAGCGATACTGCGTCTTCTTGCGTGTATATTTAACTCTATATTCGTTCATTAGTTCAGAATCAATGACCACTCAATCTGTATTTCAGACAGCCAGCAAAATGCAATGACATAATCATGCCTCATACTTCGAAAAGCCAACTTGACTTGAATTGTGACTTGACTCGTGACTTGACTTGACTCGAGTCACCTCCAAAAATCGAGTGACTTGACTTGACTCGAGTCACCTTCGAAAATCGATTGACTTGACTTGACTCGAGTCAAAATGTGCAATGACTTGAAATGACTCGTGACTCGAAGGTAGTGACTTGATCCCAACACTGAAAATGTGTCAAAGTTCAAATATGTACCTTTTATGCACCACAAAGAATATAATGCCTGTTATTCATCACATTAAAGATACTTAAGGTATATTTTTCGACCATACCAATTCCATTGCACTTAGTGACAATGTTGTGGGATCACCATTACTTCGTAAATGTGCTATTTCTAGTAACGTTCTTAGTTTTTTGCTATGTTTTGTATGATGCGATACGGACAATGGAGGTTTCAAGGCTATCACAGTGGAAAATAGTATCGTAAATTTAATTCTCGTTGATAAATTAACTTTCTGTGGCGAAGAGCGTATAGTTTCAGTACTCGAAAAAGTCGTCTTTTACAACTCGACTCGACTCATTAAAATTACTACTCGATTCAGATTCGAGTACTCGAATCATTGTGCCCAGCCCTATTCACAATACGTTTTATGTTGCAGTTATAGGCAGGCCGTGTTATTTTTGGCATTTCAGGAGCCAGATGCCAAAACTGCCAAAAATAAAAATTTGAAAATGCCAAATTTAAGCAATTTTTGGCATATGCCAAAATTAACACGGCCTGCCAAATAGTGTATTTCGTTCATGGCGTTGTGTTAACAGGACCGCGTAACAAGTGAGAAGAGCGTTTGTGAAAGGCAGGCTTCTTAATCTGGGTCCAATCCACCCATTAGGGGTGTAAGCATGGTGTCCTAAATAGTGTGGGCACAGCGAGATTGAACGTCTGACTGCATTTGGTTCACGTCATACTTTCCATTTGTCCAAATGCAATTTTACGACCATTTTTGACCGGCTTGTCGAGCGTAAATTTGATAAAACAATTATCAATGAGAAGCTGCTCCAGTACTGATTATTAAAATAAAAATTACATTTTGCTCGTGGAACTGGAACCCCCAAAATCAACCACGATTTTTGCATTGTGATCGAGTGGAACATTGTGACGCAACAAACTGTCTGGCTATTTCAGAGCTGCATAGTCTCGTTTTGCCAGACAGTCTTGTTGCGTCAATGTTCATAAACAAGCTAACCTTCCCAGGACTCTTCCATGCGAGTTGGTAATATTAAAGCCACCTGAAGTGACAATAGTCCTCCGAAAATATATCGGTAGACTGAAGGAGAAATGATAGTCGGGCTACCAAATAGAATGTGGTGAGAGACAACACAGGAAACTCCTGGAAAAAGATCGGGAAGAAAATTCTTTCCGCGATGAGATCGATGGCACTGGCGAAGCGATATCTTTTCATGATGCGGTTCGGCCCTCCAAAGATTTTGAAGCTCTGAAAACCTATTGTGGATGACTGGCAACATTCTATCCCTAAACGGCTACTGTTAAAGCGGATATTTCCCAGATTTGCTTGGCGAGAAATGAATTTAGGAGAAACTTAGCTGACCTGAGTTTGGAAGCACTGTTACATTGCAAACGATTTAAGTCTATTCAACAGCTGTGGCAATCAGCTGTTGAGCGTGTTTGTTAGGCTTTTTTTTTCTTTTTTTTTTTGCTTAATAGCACCGATTCCGATGGATACTGCACATTTTGTGGTTTCGTTTGATATTATTAACCTATGAAATGGTTAGGTTTTTTCTTCTTATTGTTTGTTGGCACTGATTATACGTGGATGCTGCACATTTTGTGGTGTCTTTTGACAAACTAGCCAAAATAAAGCGTTTTTGTGACTAATTCAAGGCTGAAACTATCTATTTAGAGGACGATGCCAAAACTGCCAAAACTAAAAATCGAAAAATGCCAAAAATACGTTATTTTTGGCAGTTTTGGCATATGCCAAAAATAACACGGCCTGGTTATAGGCGATTGTCTTGCGTACTGGTGTGGCTGTGTGTATTGTGTACTCAACCAAGCAAATAGATGCTCCATAATAACAAAAGTCAAAAGGAAATACGACGATAGTTTTGGGTAGTGGGGAATTAAGACTCGGAATAAATCTGAAGTGGGGAATGAAAACAAAAAGGTTGGGAACCACTGGGTTGCAGGTTCGAGTCCGACCGAGGTCGACTCCATAATTCCTACTTAGGTCTTGAGGGTTTATCCAGGCTCATCCTCGCCATCTGATCCGTGTAAGCGGTGTCTTATAAAAAGTCTAGAACTGGGCAGTGCTACAAATCGGCAGTTACTGAATAAAAATGAAGAAATTGGCCTGGTGTAAATGACCACAGTAGCCGACAAACACCATGAATATCTCAAGCAAACACACACACACGCAATGTACACTGCGATATACATTGTATCATTGAATTCTATTACCAAAATATGTTCATGTAACACTAAATATGTTTGTCAGTCATTCTGTGGAGTAGGGTTACAAAAGGCATGTACATCGAAAAGATCGTCGACACGTCTGTGTTCACCAATCGATGACAGATAGAGGGAATTCGATACATGCACAAATGAGGTGAACAATCGGCCTTGGCCGTTGAATGATTTTTGCGTTGAAGCAAACAGCTTTAACTGTTATCATGGGTGAAAAGTTGAAAAATATCATTAATCTGGACCTCTTTAGTGCTTGTAGTTTAGAATCAACACATCAATTCCCTAACGCCCCAAATTGGAATAACATTTAAAGGCGATTCGACTTGCTCTTGGTGATGTATTGCGAGAGGTCAGAAGTGACAAGTACTGTTTTTACTATAGCCCCGAAGAGTACGAAAGCTAAATTTTGGTGATTAATACCGTTTATCGCATGATGCCGGATTGCCGAAAAGTAATTTGCAACCACTGAATATAGGACTCGAGTTTTTCGGTGGGGCGAGATAGCTTGTAGTGGTATAATTCACAGCTACAACACCAATGGGTCGCGGGTTCGAGTCCGAATGTGGTCGACTCCAGATTTCTTACCTAAGTGTTGGAGGTTTATCTAGGCTCGTTCTCGCCACGTGATCCGCGTAAGCGGTGACTTATAAAAGCCTATAGAAGTGGTCCGTGCTACAAGTCGGTAAATACGGAATCAATATAAAGACTATCGATCTGGTGTAAAATGTCCAATGTATAGTCGAAACACCACGAATATCAAACAAACAAACATACCAATGGGGCATTTGTAATCGAACCTTACGTATGTATAATTTATGCCTTCGCGTGGTTGTTGTAACACGTTGGATGAAGGATACAGGGTCATATTTTAAGACTTCGGTATTTCGTAATGTAGTCACTAGTCAGTTTGTCACAATTTCAAGGCTAGGGTATGATCACGGGACAATATTTCATCGCTGATTGATTATTTGCTTGTGACGTTGTGCACATCCTACTCTTCTTGAGAAATATAAAATCATTGCATAGTATTTCAAAAAGAATTCTTGCATTGCAGATTATCGTTAATAATTATAATAATTAATCCTGATGTTGGGATATACACGTCACCGTCACAATCGTGGTGTTCTTCTCCTAGTTACATGCATGAAATGAATATTTTCTCGTGGCAACGGTAGGAGGCAAAAGATATCGATTGTTTCACAATCAACGAACTGGGGGAGTCCCCAATAACACAGAATTCAATGCAGATCCATTCATACGAAAATTCGAACTAAATGAGTTTTAAAACTTTCGCTCTTATTAGTACTCATTGGCGTATATAATTGCAATTCCAGTATCATCTGACGAGTGCCGCGATCTTTGGTCGTCCCAATAGAATCTGACGAAATTATGACGAGCACCAGCGGGGCGTACCTCGATATACACTGTTGCCGACACGTCAACATCGCTTCAAGATTTTGTCAATGTGTGATGGTGGCGAGATAGCGCAGTATCGCATAATCCACAGCTGCAACACTACTGGAATACGGGTTCGAGTCCGACCGAGCTCCTCCTCGCTGTATGATCCGTGTACAAGCGATGTATTACAAAAGCCTAGAAGTGAGCCGTGCTACAAGTTGGCGGCTACGGAAGAAAATGGAAGAAAATGGGCCTGGTGTAAATGACCATTGTAATCGACAAACGTAATCAAAACGAACAAATAACAATGGGTGATCATGACCGTTACGTTCCGCACGGTACACAGTGCTTAAATGATATATTGACCATTCGAACGTAGCCATTCGAGCTTAGGATACGTAATGCATGTTGCGGTTTCAAAAGGATGTCACTTATCTGATTATAAGGTGGATCTAAATCTGTTTCTCAGACATTCGTGAACGTTTGAAATCATCCAGATCGCAATTAACTTATTACTGCCTAGTGCGCGATTGTCCGTGGCATGTTGTCTTTTCACGTTCCAGGGTTATGTCCCATTCTCTATTTTACATTTATGAGCATCGTACGTACTCGGATAGCGCTCGGGCCGTATTTTGCACAATTTCGAGACAGTCGGGTCTGATTCAGATTCTTATTTCAGATTTTTTTAGGGATAGTCTTGACCAGACGTGACGTGACGTGATTTCAAGTCAAAAGAAAAGGTCGTCAGCTCGACAATCAAACATGGACAGTAAGCACGTTCTGGTAAGACTGGTAACACGCTAAAGTTGTTCTGTAAAATGTCCAAGCCAATATAGATATGAGGTAACCCTAATCTTTTCCTTTTTAAACACTACTCGCAGCTCAGCTGTAAAATTAGGATTATTCGGAAAAGTTGCTCGATTCGGATTCTGGACGGCATTATTCGGATTCCCAATGACTTTTGGTTGAGATTGTTCGGATTCGGATGGATAGTTCCTCACAGACTCGATCTGTAAGACGAATTCGGATTCTCAGAAATCAATCTCCGCGCACCACTGCTATTTTACGCGGCAACAGCGACACCACCTGTAATACATGGAAACAGTGATATCATATTGTTGCTACTACCTCCATCTTGTGAATGACACAGCCGTGGAGTAATATCACTAGGGCACGATATTTCCCTCTGTAATTCCTGTAAGTTCTTTCCAATAATGACAATGCTATTGATTTATAGATTCTATGCCAATTTTACAATCAATAACAACAACCATGCATAACTAAGGAATGCGGAAATGGGATGTCGAATTGTCGATACTCCTGGCCCCAGGGTTGTAATGACTCGAGTCATGACTCGACTCGAGTCAGACTCGAGTCACGATTTTCTGATGTCTTGACTTGACTCGAGTCATTTTCTCAAAATACGGAAATGACTCGACTCGACTCGAGTCAATTTCTGTATTGACTCGACTTGGACTCGAATCATTGTGCATGACTCGAGCCAAGTCATATGACTCGAGACGCAGACCGCCAACACCGACATTTCATTGTAATTTTGAAGAATAGTAAAGTAGCCACACTATTGGGATTTCGTCTGTTGGTACTGGTACTTGACAATGCGGTCAGAAATTGCTAAAAGTGATAAAAATGAGTAGGCTATATTATAAATGCGAACCATTCGATATCACCGAACAGAGTTATGAAAGGTGGGTTTACCAAAACATTAACAGGAATCTGAGCAGTCAACACAATGACTTGGACTCGACCTGAGTCATAATACTGTGACTCGGACTCGACCCTATTTACGCAGACTTGGACTCGGACTTGACTTGGTGGTGAATTGAAAATGACTCGACTTTACTCGAGTCACAACGTTAAAACTGAGATTGACTTGTGACACGGTGCCTTGTGACTAGGTTACAAACCTGCCTAGCCCTCGAATAGTTTGCTGGACATCAAGCATGACAATCTTCATAGAGTCGACAAATTTCTTTTTTCTGATGTGTTTAGTGAGTTTTTTCCGTAGAAAAACGAAACTATATTCCCCTTGCTTTTGGACGACAACAACACCAAGAAAACAAGCTTCGAGAATTATTTTATAGCAGTATTTGAGATAACTGCCGGTTTTCAGTTCGGTTTATTAGCAATTTTTATCTGCTCAATACAGCACAAACAATGCAATACAATGAAAGGATAGGAAGGAAGGTGTCGAACCGACTTGGAGTAGTCTTAGCAATCAGACACCCACCTTGGCATATAGGCGATGTAAAGAGGGAGCATGCACACTGAATTAGAAGTAAAAGAAGATGTATAGAAAAAAGCAAGCGACAGAAAATTGGACTGTATGTCATGGAAGGCGACATCGATAGGTCAGGTCGTGGTCCGAAAATCTTGAGGACGGACTAGTTCTGTGCTACATGCTTAACACTTTGCGCACGACACCCCAAATGAGTCATTGGAGAGTAGCTGCATCACCTGCTGAAAATAGGTGTAGTGATCACGGAAGCGACACCCAACGCATAACTCTCACCAAGTAGACTTTAGGTTGTTGTTGTTAATCCAGGTTTTTGGTAGAATGTTCTCAACTCAGTCCAGGCGGCAGAGATTCCACCCAATTCAAATGATCATCAATGACGCTGGCGGAATGTCGCGAATCCTAAAACTACTGACTCTGTTATGCAAACTTGAGAAGGCGACGAACAGCAAATTGAGAGGGACGAGATAGCGTAATGGTAAAATCCACAGCTTCAACACCAATGGGTTGATGGGTTCGAGTCCGACCAAGGTCGACTCCATAATTCCTAGATCTAAATGTTGGAGTTTGTCTAAGCTCCTCCTCGCCATCGTGCCCGTGTAAGGGATGTCTTATAAATGCCTGGAAGTGAGCCATGCTACAAGTCGGAAGCTACGGAATATAAATGAAGAAAATTGACCTGGTGTAAATGACAATAGTAGTCGAAAAACACCATGAATACCACAAACAACAACAACAACAACAATTTGATTGGAATTCATTTATCGCAATTAACCATTCGGCGATATCAAAGCATATGCTTGTACCGCTTACCTCTCAAATATAAATGTATTTGAAACACAGATCATGTGTTGTTATTTTATTGCAGGGGTCGCCAACTCAAAACGGGTCGCGGGCCACATTTCAAAATTTGTAGAGGCCGCGGGCCGCATGACTTCAATATCAAGATAAAAACAGGCAACGTAGTTTAACAGCAAGGTTTTACGCATTCATAAGTGAATTTCGTCATTAATGTTAGTATAGTTCAACATATTACTATCAAATATTTATCCTTTCTCAGCCCATGCGATCAGATTTACCTGTAGAGTTGATGCAGGGGGTGTCTTCGAAAACGTAGGTTATCAATGCTGTGCTGGATCCTTGGGTGGGTCAATTGTTATTAGTCCCCTTTCGCGGATCCTGTTAATTCTTGGCATCCCATCAGGATTGTCGTTATCGTGGAAAGATATTGGATTCGCCCAAACGTAGGCCTAGCAGAAACAAATTTCCTTCGTAATGAGGAGAACATGATTACAAATTGATATTTCTTTATGGGGCGCATCATTTTCCTCTGCTGTTTGTATCGAATTTCAACCCTAATTGAACCTCACGCCACGCGATGAAAATTTCAGGAATAATTTAAACCTCTCATTACTTAGGGAGTCGAAAAAACGATATTGGGGTTAGCTATAGGCACGGTTTTTCCTGGAAAACCCCTCGTAAAGCTTGTTCTTTTGTGGAACCCGAAGATGTTTTCTAAGTGTCCCGGTCTTGGCAGGGGTGGGCCATTGCACGTCAAGGCAATATGCCCATGTCATTCATATCAGCAAATTAGAATGATATTACCATCAGCTAATGAGCAATAGTGACATATTGGATATTGGAAAATAACTCACTTTGAACAACAACAACAACAATATGTTTAAACTGAAATCAATTTCTTCCGAAATTTCAAATCCGGTCGCGGGCCGCAAACATGACCTTGCGAGCCGCGTGTTGGTGACTCCTGTTTTATTGTTTTATTCTTTGCTTTCTTATAGCCACGAGCATTGAGCACCAATATGTGAAACAAAATTACAATATTTGATTCATTTGTATGCATGTGCAAGACATAGACTGTTCGAAAGTTATACTTCAATTGTATTCAAGAAATACATTTATTAAATAATAATAATATAACTGAGAGGCATCCGTTCACATGAGACTGAGCTGGGAGCAGCAATTCCTTGACTTTCACGCATTATATTCAGTGTTATCCATAAACAGGCCGACTTGCCTCCAGACCGATAGTTGTCTTTTGTGCAATCTCACCATACCGTGTTACGTTGAGGAATCTTCTCATTCTCGGCTGGACGAAACGGCGATGCTGCTACTTCAACGCAGTATTTATCTGTCGTGTTAGATCAGTGATTCCTGAAATGGAAAATCACGAAAAGGGTGACAGGGAGCAAAAATGTTACTTAATTTCATTTAATTAGCCGTTTGGTTTCTGGTTAAGTTCAATTTATTACCCATGACTCAATCCCATCACCAGAGAGGCAAAATGAATTAAGTCGGCAAAATTTGCCTCACATTACGCCAATTGAACTTTGCTCATGAATTTCACACGTATACCATTGCGTTGAAGTTGCGTTAGTAGTACGTCAAAGAACCGTTACTGAGTATAGGAAAATATTAGTATTTCATCATAGAAAACTGTTGAAGTAAAAGTAGTATACAACACAAACTACACGCTTATATGTGCAAGAATTAGATATTCGAATTTAACGGAATGTAGCTCCCCACTGCTTCAATATCTGTGGTACCGTGGTCCCTCGTCATCGCTTCTCAACCCTTTGCAAAACTTCTTGCACACATTGCTGTTCTGTTGTGTTATCGATGTCATCAACCAGCAGAGAATGAATATTAGATTGTTGTGAATTGTCATAATTGAAGTTTACGACTGGTTTTGCTAAACCAGGTAGGGAACAACAATATGCAAACTTTGCATTCGAAATGTTGGAATGACTTAAATCAGGACGTCTACAAGTGTTTTTGTTCTGCGAAATCGTTTCACCCGCTGCGGCAGTAACGAACGGCAAGTCAGTTAGAAAACGTCACAGAAATTTCGATGGTTTAACGTAAGAAAATCGGACGCCAAATCTCTCTGCCTCCTTCTACCAAGCCCTCCTATTACCAGCGCAAATGAACGTACAGCTACCCAGAGAAAACTCATGTCAGACAAATCTTGATAGGACATTAAATCAACTTGTGGGGGTGGTCACATCCTTCATGCTGAAATAATTTGGTCATAACATTTTTTCTACGAGTGTCACTTATTGACGAGCACGAGCATATAGCCAACACAGTGAACTTGTAAATGCACAAAGTATCTACGGGAGTTCGTCCCAAGCGCGAAGAAATGTTTCTTTTTGCACGAATGTTAGCAAATATTACTTATATTAATCGAGAGCTTGGGTGCGGTTGCAACCCAAATTTATCCCCTTCGCGACCCATATATTGCGAACCACTGCTATATTTGTTATTACATGTTTATTGTCTTTATACTCCGTGTCACCAGTCACCACCTAGCAATATCGAAATTCCCTTTTGCACGACTGCTGTATATGCGATCTTAGTTTGTGAGGCTGTTCAAAGGTCTGTGGGCAATTACACCGTTGTGGAATGTATTGTATTGTAATCGAATATGTTGTCTTTCGATCAAGTTTCCAGAAAGGGTAACGAAATAGCAAACTTTCGCTTTGTCTACAACATAAGTATTTGTAGTGACGTTTAAAAATCCGGAGTCAATTATCACGTTGCGTGGCTTGAACATTTGTCACCACGACACACGCAAATGTGACCCGTACTTGAATATGACCAATCACTGGCGATTGTGCGAACCCCTAACAGGTTTGGATAAGTGCGAAAATGAACTTTCGTTAAAATAGTCTTCGTAAACTTGAGATCGCAAACACGAACCTGAACATATTAGAACACGCGATGTCGCGACATTCTGATTCAAACGCAAAACATTTTTGCCTTCATGTTTACAGGTCCGTCCTTTGCTGCAGTAGTATCGTTGGTATACCTGTACAGAGTGTACACTTGATGCATGTGACTGGAGTGGAATGTGATACCATGATCTTACAGTAATTTGATTCCAAAATCCCAATAAATCTGGTGCTACTTTAGCGACCTAATTGCCCCATAGAATTGTTGGATTATGCTTGGAGAATCTTCGTAGCCTAGAAACGATTTTGCAACACTGGATCCACGTATCATTTGTGGTTGCATTGGGCATGGATATTCCTGCTGCGGCGTCGGAATATATAGCATTATAATCTCGATCTAGCCAGTTTTCGGGTCAAGCACGAATAAATCGGTGGCGGAAGCCAACCAACTCTTTGTTCACAACGTTCACAACGGAGTAGCATGATGTTGTCCCGAAAAGTTCCTGAGAATCAGTTTAGTATTTGGTATACAAGTATTAGCGCAGTTTTGCATTAAAATTGCTTTTTGTTGTTGTTACAGTGATGCAGGAAGGTTGGAACGTTGAAATTCGTGGAATTTAAAAAAAATACGTTAGGATTTCTGTGACATTCTGGTATAGGCTACTTTTTTAAAATATTCACAGGGTATGACCTATAGTTTATTACCTATTACACTTGTCAACAAAATGAAAAAAAAAACATTTTGGGCAGAACATCTGAGAGCCGTTTCTGGGATTTTTGAGGTTGCTGATTACGAATATCACATTAGTTTTGTCCGATTGGCCCTCTGCCAGAAGATATTTATACCCCTAAAAAAGCCCAAAATAACTATATTTACCCTTAAATGTTTCACTTGGTAGGAAGAAAATCGTAGTTTTTTCTCATTTTATACTGCGCCTAAATGGCTACTTGACTATGAAGAACCCTCATGTCATTCTATCAATATTAACATGGCATGATGCGAAATATTTGTTTGTCAAAAAAGCAATTTGTAAAGCCTAAAAATTGTATTTTTGCACAACGGAAATTCATATTCTCCTGTATCAATTGGTCATTCTACCAAAATTAAAGAGGAGTATGAAACTGTAAAATTTGTCCTTGAAAGGCTTGGCTACAATTCTCATATGTGTCTCATTTCTTTTGACTGGTAAATGGATAATTTTCCACTGATTTAACAAAGTGGCTATACCTAGTAACCCTATCAAACGAGAAGCTTAATTCTGGTATCTGGTATATTCGAATACCGATGAAAGATTCCAATTTCACATTAGGAAGGAGTTTACAGCATGTAATTTCTCCTAAGATGTAGTAAATACATTTTTTAGATGATCATAAAGCACCCAACTACAAACAGTTGGTCCGAATATTCGTATCTGCATATCGAACATCTGAGCACAAACATGAGCATAAAAGCTCACTTCCTGCTCAGTCATCTTGATATATTTCCCGATCATCTTGTTGATTAGCAAGGGAAGAGGTTCTACCAAGAAATCAGAACAACAAACGAAATATACCAGGGCGGATGAGATGAACCATTGCACATATTATTTCAGACCATTTCCGGAACCTTTCGAGAAACTGCACTAATTAGCTTACAGGTGAAAATCGTACAAAAAAATAATTTCGATTCAATATATATCAGTAATGTTGCATTCCAACTGATTATTTCAAATTCATAATAGGTGGTTGACGAAAAACTGATGGAATTAATGCCACGTTATTTGAGTATCTAGGTAAATACTTATATACATGACAGGAGTTTATTTACGTACATGATATCCGTGAAAGTCTGTAACTATGATAAATCTATTACCCATAAATATAGTGCTGTTGCTGTATTTTGATTTAAAATGGTCTTCTCTGTGTAAAAATAACAAGTAGATTGGATTTCTAAACTTTATAGTACGACTAAGCCTATTTTTTATCTAGTCAATACCGCGAAAATGGGAGATTTTGGTCAAAATAGCTCCTTGGGTTATCTCCACAAGAGCCAATTTGAAAAAACTAAGGTCATATTCGGAATCAGTGCCCTTCAGAACCTCCAAAACCACTCTTACTTTGTCTGCCTAAAAATATGTGTTGACCAGTAATATTAAGGTTCGCATCGTCACTGGATTTCCAAGACCTCCGCGTGATCCGCCGCTACATTTCCGCTAAGCTGCGCTCGCACAGTTTCTTGTTACGAGTGAACTTCTCGCCTTATGAACTAAACTTATACTCGTTTGGAAGTTTGCAGAGCGTACTTCAACATTTATTTTATTATATTCGGCTATTTACCTTCAATCGGTGTGATCTTTGGCTATACATCAACTGACAATATAGGGTGGTATAGTGTGGCATAGTACAACATCTGGTTATTGTATAGATTACACATCGTGGGCTACTTTATCTCAATGTTAAGAGTAATATGAGTGGTATATTGGATCGCGTCATTTCAACGAATTTATATCGCAATTTACAAAACGTATAAATCTTGCTTGGAGTCTATTATCCAGCAAACTGAAATCACAGGGGCAGTATATTTTAATTTCAACAGCCGGTTGTGAAAAATGAGATGCCATATTTCACTGTGACGCTCTTTCAATAGAAATATCCGATTCGATATTCGTTCCGATTACGTTCGTGTTCGATACGAACCTTAATAAATCTGATGTTTGGGTTCTCAGAAGAACCGTTAAATGTGGACAGGTTTAGTGAAATATCATAATTTTACAGTACTATTTAGATAGTTAACAATCTAATTGGATTTTAATGTCCTATTAACCGCTATACATCATAATGAGTGCATGAACAGATACTCAACCTTAAACTATAAGATGGAATAGGCCTATGTATCGCCGAAAATCATACTGATTCCTTATGTAGAATTTATTTACTATGGGCCTTAAATCGGAGTATAGCGATATCACGAACTTCTTGCGTAGAGGCAAAGTGGTCAATATTGTTTATTATGTTTGATTAATCTCTGAGTGGTCCAGCAATGCTGGGTGCAAATAATGGACCGTTTCTGGTCGAAGACGAATCCCAAATCATTTGAATTTTATCAACAAGTCGTTATAAGATAGAACATTTCGCTTCAGTCATATTCTCACCAGTAAATCATAGGAATGACGACGGACGTATTCTGAATAACCCTCAGACTATACTGCACTGGCAATATCCTACATAGCAGTGGTCGGGAACCTTTTTTTGTCCGAAGAGCCATATTGGCCCTATTTTTTCCATCTCGACTCCCAAAGAGCCATACATGCCAATCAACTGTTACGTCACAATTGAAAATTCGTGACGTCATGGTAGCACTTATTCGAACTCACTACATGGGATTTGTCATGTGCGCCATATTTTCTCTGTAAAAACTGGTATTTATTGTTCGAAAATAAAGCTCGGAACGAGAGGTAAGGCACAGACGGGTCGAGCCTCGCCATTGATAACGCAATCCATCGTAAGTACTTTAGAATTTATCAGTGGTGGTGAGTAACGAAGTACCTCTACTTTTTGAAGTACTTGAAATAGATTTTGCCTGCTCGCACTACTTATTAAGTAGTTTGATTTTAGACTATTTCTACTTGACAGTTTTCAGTTTTTTAGGCTAAAATAGGCGTAGAATACCTAATTACTTACTTACTTGTCAACCACCACTCCTACTTCTACTTGAGTAGAAATTCCGGCGTTACTTCTACTTGCGTAGCGACGGTGACTACTTTGACCCCCTCTGGAATTTTTTATAACTGATAATAATCGAATGTGACTGTCACACTGATTCCGAAAATATAAATACTTCTCAATTCTCAAAGTATTCGGCGGCAACATAACGTCGCGCTACGCGCATACATTTTATCGCCGGTGCGGTACTACACAGTGCTATATACTTAGTTGCCAATCAAGAACGTGGATAGCTATGGCGTTGTTTGTAATTCGAGTTTGTAATTGTGAATGTCACATCCAAAACAGTTCATTTCGCGCCGTAGATCAGGAAGACAATGTGTATTTGAAAACTGCGTTTTGAAATAGGCGTCGCCGTGTCCGCTATGCTCTTTGATTAATCAACTTACAGCACAATTCAAGATTTCGAGTCGGGCACATAGAATTCGAGAGTGATATTGGCCGCCGGCGTGACAGTAACTTAAATTTGATGATTTTGAAAAGACGGGGTCCGAACCCCTAAACCTAAAGACGACATTGTCGTGACCTCTCCAAGACATGTTTAAACTGCCACGAAAATAATTATTCTGGCCGTGATGGAAATTTACCAACAAGTCGCTGCAATATAGATCAATTCAGTACAAAAATAAATATTTGGCAAAGAGCCATATCTTATACCCAAAAGAGCCATATATGGCTCGCAAGCCATAGGTTCCCGACCACTGCTATATAGGCAGGGCGGAAAACACGATTGGCATTTGAAGTCGCGTTGTGACGTCCTGTGACGACATATGTTCTTGTTCACAGCGCAGTGGTTGTTAAGCGGGTGGAGGGCGTAATTTCCAGGGGATTGACTCCTGAATCCCATACAAAATGTTGGAGGTTTATCTAGGCTCCTCCACGCCATCTGATCCGCGTTAGCGGTATTTTAAACGACATAGAAGCGGGCCTTGGGATACAGGTCGGCAGATCTGGAATCACAATAAAGAATATTGGAATGGTATAAATGTCCTTGGTATAGTCCACAGCAACCATGAATCCCACAAGCAACAACAACACTCGCTCATCAGAATCGCAAGTACTCACATGCATTTGCATAACAATTCATGGCATAATTCTAACAATTCGTTTTAGGCAAAAGTTGTATTACGACATACGTTATTGTTGTCCATCCAGCAAGTCGCTGCTGAAGAGATTTGGTGTCCTAAACATAAAAGATATGCGTAATCTGGAAATCGCCAAGTTTATGTATCAGTTCCACTGCGGTCATTGCCCCGAATATTTCAATGACTTATTTACCCCGGAATCAAAAGCGCACAAGTACAACACACGCGCGTCCACGTCGTCCAAATATCATATGATCGACCGAAAAGATCATCTCTCTATCAAATATGCCGGACCTGACGTGTGGAACAGTATCCCGCCGGCCATCCGACAGTCGACGAGCATGTCCACATCCAAGTCGAAATACAAGGAATCATTACTAAATAAATACTATTCCGCCCTCAAGATTACCGAGCCACGACCTGACATGTCACGCCTTCCATGACATGCCACTCCATTTCTTGTCGCTTGCTTTTTCTATACTATCTTCTTTTACTTTTGATTCAGTGTGCAACTGTGCATGCCTCCTCTTTACATCGCCTATGCCAAGGTGGGTGTCTGATTCCTAAGACTATTCCAAGTCGTTTCGACACCTTCCTATTTTTTCATTGTATCGCATTTTTTTGTGCTGTATTGAACTGGTAAAATTGCTAATGAACCGAACGAGTTAAAATAATTCTCAGTGCCTATTGTAAGGAATTCGGCCATACTTTCTCGTAGTGCTTGTGCCTTGTTCATGTTATTATGGTTTAAATTTAGGAATACAGATGTGAAGACAGACTCTCGGGTTCAAATTTGGTTTTGAGCCGGGTCATGTACGGCCATCGCAAATGATACATATAATTCACGTGCTAGACATCCCTTGGCCATAGCTGGAAATTACCGGAAATGTCTTCACGAATTCGCGACTTGCAAGGCTGTTCCGCTAATGGTTAATTCACAGGGTATGATCTCGTTGACCTAATTTTACAGGGCCCACATTTTCTTTTCGCAATCGCGAAGCAGCTGCTATTGTACCTCTCAGAGAGATCCAAACAGCAGAATAAGTTATTTCTGTTGAATTGTCATGATGCCAATACTGTTATATGGTAGGCCTATATTGTGAAATTTATGCGACTTCGACATTCCTAGTTTGTCTAATATCGTTAATAAACTGCGCTACACAAGTCGAACCACTTTATTGCTAAATGACCTAATTAGGAAGTGAGAGCGTTGTTCAATGATCATATTGATACGAAACTACCCTCGTGTCGCAATTTGGCGACAGTGATAGACATCGCGCCTTTCTGTTACCTAGGTGTATCTGATATCATTGCTGATTTCATACTCCGCAGTCTGCATGTTCGTAATTGAGAGGTAGAGATGATACCCATAAGAATCTAGAAAGCGAGAGGCAAAATTACCTCTATTATTGCATACATATATTACTTTGAGCTCAGCGTGGGCCGTCAAATGGTATTAGCTTCACATCGGAAGCTCGAGGCAGATAGTAAACAATTCCCTTACACTTCCTTCTACGCAGAACATTAAGAGACTCAAGTTTATCATTAGTATGGAACGGATAAGACCTGCGTAGGGACTTCGTAAATCACTTTCTCCCATTGCACCAAATCATAGATTTAAAGACTCTATTACAGGAGAGCAAAAATTATTTGCCAGACATCAATCCAATTTAGCGCAGCAAATGAACCCGCCATCCACACTATGTCAAATCATTTATTGGAGTAAACTGGATCGCTACAGTCCAGACTGTTATTATTACTTAGTGTTTCTGACCCGTGTGTATTAGCATAGTGTCCTATGGTATTAGATTGTGAGGTTCTAACTATTCCACAGCTCCCAGCCATGGCAGCGAAGCAGGTGTCTGGAATGTATGAAAATATGGGCAAATAACTCAGTGCGCGACGTGCGTCACTCAATGTTCTCTTCATTGGTATTTGTGGGCTATGGTGGATGTTTGGATAATGTTCATCACTTCGTTTCAGCTTCTCCCGATCTTTCATGCCATCACAATCTTGCTATATTTTTGAACTGTTGAAATTGATAAAAACTAACGAACCGATGGACTTCATGCATTTTACAGATCGCCATTGCGTTACCACTTACGACTTTGCTGGTTGCACAGCACAAATAAAGGTTTGGCTCGAACTTCAAAATGTAGTTTAGTTTGCAGTATCAGACCTAATTATGGTGATGTTAAACAGATTAAACTCGCGAGACCGTCAGCTGCGCTGTGCACTGGGTGCAAGAAAGATAATACCACCCCTTTCACCAAAATTGAATGTACCTCTTTCAACATGTGCATTGTGCAGTTGTGCACATTGTGTAGCGTCAAATTCGAGTTGCGTTCTTATCATCATGGCAGTTTGCTCTTCACAAATCCGTAACCTCTTCCTCAATCTTTAAGCTACTCTACTTCAAAGCATTCTATCAATACAACAGTTAGTTAACGGGTTCATGGATGGCTTGCAGAACATTGTTGTCCACCTGCACGGTTCGCAGCACCGCCAGTTCGGGTGGCTATTTTACTAATGCATAAAAATTCCTTTGTTCTCAAGCTATCGAGTAGCAATTTGGATTCAATGACATAATAAATATGCGCATATCAAAATCAACCCAAGATATTACTGTTGTCGTTAACGAGTTTCGTGTCACAAAACGAAGTCCCACTGTCGCCATAAGAACGAGGGATAAGATGAGGCTCCAGTCAGGTTATGATCAAATCGTAATGACGTAAATATTTTCAACAATCGCTATTCTGTTGCCGGAAGACATATCGGGCCACCGTAGCTATATTGCCATCTCGAACTCACATAGTATTTGCGCATTTAACGAGTTATCGCCGACTTCTACGATGGAAAGGCACGAAAACACTGTTGTAAGACTTTTTTTTGGACTCGGGCGCATCATAAATTCGAAATAATTTCAAACACATGCATTTCGGACTCGGATTGATATTATGTAGTCCTGGTCTCTTGAGTGATTGAGAAGCGGAAAACGTCCGTCCTGATCCAGTACAATAACATACCCTGCGTGATGCTATGCTGTTTTCGTTTTGGTTCGGTAACTATTTTAATCAGTCACCAAAAATTGTATAAAGTCGATCGTATCACATCAACATCTCTCAATTCTATCGTGTTCGTGATTTTATCGCATAGTTTTAGCATATTTTATTTTGCTTATGACACATTAGCACATCGTTACAATGAAATACTCACGGATTGGGAGTTTCTCCTCCAATATTTTCGCGATTCTTACAACTTAGCCTGTCATTACGAAGATTGTCTTCTTGATCTATATAGAATGCATTAATTATGAATTTACGGGGACCTATTGTAATCGAACCAGCTCGAAAAACAATTACGTATACGGCTGGATGGTTTCACCCGATTTTCTGCAAAATCAGCTATTTTTCGAGTCATTGCATGTCTGTCAGAGCAACTTGAGAACACTCACCTATTTGCAGAGATAATAAGATCACAAGCTCGCTTTAAAATACCTCAAAACCGTGTCTCCGTTGATTGTGGGATTGCGAAAATCTTGCACAGCGGAAATTTTCTTATTTATTCAATTTCCGTATTTAAGGTCTTATATTTTATGGTGTGGCGTCAGTGGATTTTATTTTATTAGTGAAAGGTTGCTAATTATTGTCTTTGTGTCAATACTCCAATTTAGATATCAAGTGTTACTAGGCGTGGATTTTGTTTTAATCGGTTTATTACAGCCGATTTAGCGCATAACAATACCAATATGTGATTATAATATGCTCAAACCAGATCGTCTGTATTCGGAAACTTGACCTTCTTCATCACAGAAATATAGCAGCAATTGTATTTCGATTTACGCTCGCTCAATTTGAATCACAGCTGTTTGGAGAACTATAATCATGTAGCCTCGAAATTTGGATAAAACGCTCCTTCGGTTTCCTGCGTTGAGAAAATATCTCTTCTCCCTTCTGTGTTATCTTCCTTTCTCCTTCGACTTTTACCCACTCAATAGAAGGAAACAAAGGTTGGATGAGAGAAAACGGGAGAGAGTAGGTACCGTGAATTCAATGGAATCGGTCTCAGTCCAGTCTGAACGACGGGGCGAGTGGATATCGTACCGATTTCAAAGGCGCGCATGTCGGCGAACGTCGATTGAACTATCGGCGTGTGACGGCTCAATTGTTGTCGTCAACGCCGAGAGCATTTCACGTTAAGAATACTTAGTTTGAAGTTCACGCTGTGGAGAGGTAGTAACGTAGGGCCAGGCGCAGTGTATACATTGAGTGCGGTACTGCGTCAAAGGGTATTTAACGATGCGTTAATCATTGCAACGTAACTTCAGCGTCAAGCCATATTAAAACTCTATACCACAGCAGTTAAGGTTTACATTCATATAAATGAGATAACTCTGGACTTTATGTTCCAGCTTCAATTACTGTGGTAGGTGCCGTAGCCCTGTGTTATCTCACTGGATAAGGTGCGCAAGGGGTGGATGAGGACTCGTAACTTCTAAAGGGAGATACGATTCAGTTGGACTTTGTATCGGAGATACACTACCAAGTCTGGGGCTGCTCACACGCCAGGAAAGAATGAGGCGCTGGAGTGCCATACTCGTCACCTGCGTGACATTGGTGGTGCCGAAGCTAGTAAATTGCATGAGCGAATGCTACAACCCCAAGACGGGAGACCCCCAAGTTTGCCTACCTCCGTTTGTTAATGCCGCGTTTGGTAAAGAAGTGTACGCCACGAACACTTGTGGGCTGAACGGCCCGGAACAGTATTGCTTGCAAACGGGAGCTACAGGCGTCACCAAATCGTGTCACTATTGCCATTCGAGGGACCCCAGCCGGCAACACAACGCGTCCTATTTGACTGATTTGAGCGACGATAGCGGGCCGACATGGTGGCAGTCTCAAACAATGTTAGCAGACGTACAATATCCGCATATGGTGAACTTAACGCTACATCTCGGTAAGTGTTTTACGTTGCACGCCACAATTATTCGCAAGACCGTGTCGTAATGATAAGTTTACACTTCCTCCGCTATGCCATGGAGCTAGGGGTCGAGATAAAAAGCTATCGGTCGTCAATTACACTTAAACCTTTGTGACGCATACAATTGTAACGTTCATTTGAGATCAAGTGCAATAAATAACGTCCTGGCGTGAATGGCCGGCTACTACCGGCTCGTTTACTCTTCCTGCTATTGACATTAAAGCTATAATCAAGGCCACGGGACAGTGTAGCATTTGGTATTTGTACAGGCGCAGGTCTGTGTATTACCAGCGCCCTACCGCGAAGATTAGCGGTTACATGATAGACCCATTTCTAAATAAATTGTCGTGCGAAGTTGATTGATTGCGAACGGATGACCGTACTCTACAATTTTATTTGCTTGTTTCACGGGTCTGAAAAATCGGAACATGAAAACGCGGACAAAACCTCTCGAGCGTGCGAAAGAGTCTTACTGTAAAAATACCGTTCAAAGTGTATCTCCGTTGCGCACTGTAACTCGTTATTAGTCAGATGTAATTTATTTAGGTATAATTCGTAGACTCCGCTAATTGGGCGCGGTACTAGATCAGTCAGATGCGAGCTTTGACTCATAGATTTCCTATTTGAACGACCGACTTTCTGGCTTTATCTGGTTGTAACTCATTTATCATCCAGCATAAGCAAGAACGCACAATCAGCCGTGGCGTAATACATCGATATGTCTCAAAACGCATTCTATGATAGGAATCTATTTGAATTTTAGTCTGAATGCAACATTATTTACAGTTTACCTGCCATAGTTTTTAGCCGGTTATTACATAATATCTTTTGCGGATGGAATCTCTATGCTGATATATGCCTTATAAATATATCCGTCTTTATATTATGGGATAAAAGATTATAGGTCTGTTTACAGATAATCGGTGTAAAGTCCTTTATAATCGTAGAAACGCAGAGGATTTGGGGAACGTTTCCGAAGCTATTGCTCTACGCGCTTACAAACTTGCCCGCTGCCCAGTGCCCATACGCATTGCAACAATTTGTGTAACCGTATAGGAAACCATTCACGTAATTATTTCCGAACGTCGAATGGCACTTGCGTTCCCTTTTGGTCTCCAGGAGTTGAAAACAGTTCTTGAATGTTTCTTATCGCAAATGAAACGATTTAGTCGTACTGAAATCGTGTCATATTTGCGAAGCAATACAGGGATTGTGATGACACATTCCTTCTCATTTCGTCTCACCTCAACTATACGGTACCAACACCGTAGTGATAAGACATGTGATCACTGATAACTTATTACCATTGTACTTGGGTACTGTGGTTATATTATGTCATTTTAGCCGCGTTCGAATGGGAATGCTTTCAGATTCGTGTCTCAATTAAAAACAAACCCATTCAATAAAAGTTTTGTTTGTTCGATCCACTTACAACAATCACGGCTGGCATCTTTTCTTGCCGACTCCGGTGAGTCCTTGGTTTAAATCGCGTGTCACGTTCAATTAGTGTATTATATCTGTCCTCTCTTCGTGGCGATGTGTTGCATGGTGTTGGTGATGCCAGACAGCGCGAACGATCGGATGCATATTCAACTTAATAGATAACGCTGCCACGGTAAATCAGGGTCACAACGCTGTATAGTTTCACAGTGTAGGCTTTTGAGACGTATCACTGCCAATTACTGATTCAATAATATACAATCCAAGTCCAAATCGTTGATTTACCACGCATCCGGTAACGAGTGAACTAAGACTGATTGCAATCTAATAATTCATCATCATTCGAAATCGTTTTGTTAAGCTCGTGATACTCGGTCAATTCGTTGAATTCTGAACCAATACCATAGCTGAATATTACCATTGATTGTTGATGGTGCGTTTAGTTTTAAACCGGCACACTTAGAATTCATATTTCATAATTATAAAACGGCCAAGTTATTCGCTTATAGGAGTGACATAACGCAAACACGGAAGTTTGTTTTCAAAGCCAACTTCATTGAAATACCTTTTTCCTATTTTCCAAGTTTATGCTGAATTCTTATATCATAATAATCCATGGCGGCCTTTAAATCTGTTTTCTGTCCAGTACATATTTGCAAACACCCGTGCGATCATCGCATTAATTGGTACCATATTTAGCGATATCGTATGTCATTTGATCTGGAATTCCATAAATTTCAACTCCTCATCCGTTACATTTGCCGGGTGTAATGAATTTGTTGAGCATGAAACAGCACTTAAATCGAACACAAGTCCAGCACCTGTGAAACGGTACATTTCTTATCACAAATTGTTCAAGTAGCTCGTAGTCCCAAATGTTTATCAAGAGTTGGTTATCCACCGATTTCAATTCTACAACGACTGCAATCTATTAAAAATCCACTGTTACGTCACTCAAATTAAATCGGATACTAGATACCTGTGACTGTTGATTCCTTGTAGAGATCAACGGAGCGATGCCCTAATCTTCCGCGCGTTGTTCAATTCTGTCAACTCCGAGCGAGGACAAAATATGTGCGATAGAAATTTGATATAATACCCATAATTTTGTTTCGTCTGCTCGCCGGCGTTATTTTGATGTGCAGCGTAAATTATCAGTAGGAAGTCGTTGAGACGGATACTTATTGTGGTAGGACTCTCTGCGAAGGCAAATAGAGCGCCGGTTACTGAACTATAATTAGGAACTTTGATTTGTGCGGTAGCTTCCTGTCCGGCAAAGGCTTGTCGCTTGTTATCGAAGGTGTTTACCGAAGACCGATGTAGCGTAATGGCGAGCATGTGTCTTGAGATCGTAAAGAGTAATTAATACTTCCTATGCCAGTAGACAGTAGTGTTCAACTTCCATAATATGATGGGTCTGGTCTGTTTATTAGGGAGTATGACATGACTTGACTAACCATTTACTGTTTTCTAAATAAAAGCGAAATCCAACTTTGAACCTTTGGAATTGGAATAATGGCTTCTGTGACATCACATTTGAACTGTAAGGTATGCACTCTGAACTGACATCCGTCCCTCCTCATTCCATTCAGTTACGTTTATGTCATGTGTAATTGCTTCATTTATAGGCTTGTCATTTAGCCTTCCTGACTCCTTACTACATCGTAAGCCTAATCATAATCTCATATGCTATGAAGCGTGTGTGAGGAATTCGATTGATACAGTACTTGCTGACTATCTGGTTCGTGTTGCATTAGGCCAGGGGTGGCCAACCAGCGGCCGTAGAATAGAATTTGCGGGGCCGTCGACGTGTTATTCAATTGGTTGTGTTGGCGGCCGTCGACATGCATATTAAATTTACCAATTGAATATTTGAGACATTTTAATTCATCTGGAAATTTTCTTCGCGCCACGCGCGATAAGTTATTCGATTTTAATATAGTAGGGCCCTATGCAATTCGAACCCCACAGTACAGAAGCTGACAGCAGAGTAAAATGACTTACTCCATCACAGAAATACCAATTTAGAATCGCGTGCTCCTCACGAAAGAAAATTGATTCCGGTACGGTTGGGTGATTCCAATATCTTTTCACTATACCTTACGTACAATCCTGATGGGGGGTCAAGAAATAACGGATGCAAAAATGTGACTAATTACAATTTTGGCATACCATTTATAACTTGACCTGAATTTTCGAAAACACTACTGGTGAATCTAATCACATGAGCTGTGAAAGGATAAATAATTTACGGTAATATATTAAACTACTAATATTAATGACGAAATTAATTCGTGATTATGAAAAATGTTCACGCCTTCCGCGACCTTAACTAGTCCCAGCAACTATTCATAAAATGACCACTCCGAGCTTTCGGCCTCGGCGCGGACAGTAAGCCGATATGAAAAAGTGGATTATTCCGGAGTTCACCGGAAATGGGCTATGGACAATTGGACATTAGGGCTGTTCAAAAATAACTTTTTTTTTCCGGATTCCAGCCATTCAGTGATTAAATTGTCAGTTTACCTTAAAAAACGCTGCACACCAAATTTGGTTCAATTCTAACAAGTATCGCGGATCCAATTAAAATTTTTAATTTATACAGGAAAATTGAAAAAAAAAATTTCAAATTTTTCTGTCAACCCCATGAAATTGTTGAGCTGTCTTCAGAGACGATGCAAAAAAAATTTGGCTCAATTCGGACTAGTAGAAGTGGAGTTATTGGAGTTTTTCGTTGATAATACTCCAATTATCCTTGATTGGTGGATAATCCGAGAATTATCAACGAAAAACTCAAATAACTCCGTTTCTAGTGGTTGGAATTGACTCAAATTTCATTTGCATGGTCTTTGAAGACATCTCAACATTTTCATGGGGTTGAGAGAAAAATTTGAAATTTTTTTTTTTAATTTTACGTAGTAAATTAAAAATTTTAATTGGCTCTGCGGGCGCTTAGACATGTTCGAATTGAACCAAATTTGGTGTGCAGCCTTTGTTGTGGCAACCTGACAATTTAATCAGTGAATGGCTGGAATCAGGGAAAAAAGTTATTTTTGAACAGCCCTATTGGACATGGACTGTTTAACATGGGAATTTGCCGTTTAGTTAGTTCATTACGGGATGCCATGGATGGAATGAGGCCGTAGGCTACATAAGTAATCGAAATGCGGACGTGAATAGCAAAAAAGGTACGCCGAACTGTACTATGCAGACCCGATTGGCTTGTTCCACTGATTCGCATGAATACACTAAAAGATCCCAGAAAATTGCGATACCAGGGAATATGGATATCTAGATAGCCCTGTTCGATACCCGTTTCAACGCGCAGGGATGAGATAACTCTGAGCTACTCCATTTGTATTGTGTTTGGCATGTACGATTCTAGGGGTAATAGCAATAATGGTCGGCGAAGTATTGCGATGATTAGACATTGAAGAAGCGTTTTGTGATTACAATTTGTGCCGGCCGGTCTCCGGTGGGATGGATATGTGGCGCATCAGTAGGCCCTGATTGTAGCTACTAAATTAATTTGGCGCTCCTACGACATCTGATTCTGGATATATCTGAAGACTACCAGCGACGGCATTTTTGAAGTTTCGTCCGTGGGTAATTAACCCATTTGCTTGGTCGTCAGGAAGACTGGCTTCTCTTGCCCCCCGTGCAGAACAAGTGTATGTGTGCCATGTTATTACAATGCCAGACCCATCATATTGTTGTCGGTCTGTACTCTGTGGTAGCGCATACGTATATGTCCTGCAGGTTACTGCCGGTAGTCACAATACTGCCGTTTGTGTACGCTTCGGATTATAACAATGAGCTTATCGCGAAAGTACGGCGCTCAGACGGCAATCTAGCGCGTTATCTCGACGTTGCGGTTTGGCGAATTTGTTTTACTGTCTGAGCGTGTGCTTATGTTTCTTGCGTGAAATCGTCATCCATAAAAGCCCGCTTGTGTACTAATAATAGCAAAGTTTTCGAATCGCGGTTACTCGGTTATGTATGATCGAAGCGCTTTCAGCCGCAAGGGAAATGTACATTCCCTGTAAGCCTCATTTATTGAGAAATTGTTGTTGGATATAGGAAATGTGACCTATTTTGTTATCGCCGTATCGTTGTGGTGGTGCGTCCCACATCACGATTACAAGGTCCACATCAAACCAACTATGCGACTATATCGATTTTAATTGATTAAGCCATTGTTTTCGTGAGATTTCATGAAATCTTGATTCATTTGTTGATGATGTCCGTGTGATGGCAACCAACATTCATAATTGCATTTTGCCACGCTCTTTTATGTGATTATTAGTTCAAACTTTTCAAATACAAATCCTATTTTAAGTATATACCCATTACCCATAGTCCTGATTTTATAGCATGCCCTAATCCTAGCGAGTAACAGGTTGTAACGCTTTTTTAAAAGCATTTTTGAATCATTTGAAATTCCTGGTTGCGTTGGTAATCATACTTTGTTTTCCAATCCAACCATGATGCAGCCGATACCTTCAAAGTCATGATTGAATTCAAAGTCATCGAAATCCAGTCGCATCTTTCGCATACTCTGTATAGTACCACTAACGTAAATACTGCTGTGTGTATCGATACCATGTCTCACATCTTAAGGTAGGCCGCGTGCTAAAGGTCACGAGGTTATCGGATTTGCCGTCTGCAATGGTCGAGTCATAGTTTGAATGTAATAAATGCAGTGAGTGCTTTGCGATGGCGTCTGTTGGAATTCTATGCGGTTTCGCGAAGGAATGCGTCCTGTCGCTACCTTAAGTCTGGCGATACCAGACCAGCTCTACGCCAAGTGCAGTCAAAGTTCTGAGTTCACGAGCTAGGTCACGATGTCTCGTCACGTTTTAACCCTGAGCCGTGTCTACATTAGCGCAACAACTCTTCATTAATTACAGTATTAGGGCATTACAGACAAGGCGATCCAATGTGTACGAGCTTCAGCATTCCGCCGCGTTACCTTCTGGAACAAAGTTACCTAACTCAGCCATTGACCTCAAATTCCCGATAGCTTAGCTGGCGGGTGGCGAAGTTGCCTCGCGATGTCACGCCTTATTGAACACAGGCCTTCACACGAACCTTGTCGCCGCCAGAGATAAACACGAAAGTTGCATGTAACTGTGCAACCGGAATCTAGGTATGAAGTTGACAGAAATTAGATGCAACTATCAGCGACGCCATTACATCTTCTGTCGATGCCTTAACAGACATTGCGCGACATGCGCGTTTGTCTCAACATAGTTCATTCGCCCACGATTGCAGTGTGAGCTACTACACGGCGACATAGGTATATGCTCCAACTGCCCGCGGGGTGCAGCCTAACTCGGAAGCGATTATGATGGAACATCTCGCACGGCGACAAAACCTAGATAGATTGTTGTGACTCATGACTGAGGAACTTCGACTCCGTCTTCAACGGACTGGACTAATACCTTTTTGGAGAGGATTACGAGGATCTTATATAGATTTAGGCGCTGAGACCTAATCGATTATACCGGGCTTGTGTAAAGCCAACGGTGTCGATCTGTTGATCGGTATATTTTGATGCCTCTTATTTCTCAAACTGCGGTTAAATGCGGTAGGTATCCTGCTGCGATTTGGCACCGTTCATTAGTAGATATAAGGGGTGATGTTTTACAAAATAAAAAAATGGAATGCACTAAAACAGGGGTGTCAAACATACGGCCCACGAAGCAATTCTAAGTAGATTGAAAAACTCTTATATTGTCCTGCACATTTGTAACATGTGTTGAGATATTTTGCAGAGAATACTTCCATGTTCATTAGCCCCATTACAACCACCCGATTACGGCGCTATGGTTTCACTCTAGTTCAGTGGTTCCCAAACGGGGGGGGGGGGAATTCCCCACTGGAGGGGGTAATTCAATGGTATCTGGTGGGGAATAGACGCATTTGTTCAAAATTATATACAGGACAGTCTACGTATTCACGGAGACACATGCGCAATTACCGTTACCAGTTAACTGTTCTGGAATATCTGTATCGAAAATTATATTGCGTGTTGTTCACAAAACTTCATTTTTAACTCTGGATGGCCAATGATGGCGTCACAAGCGCATACAGCACGACTAGTTTGACGTGAAAGTAACGCTTTCGCGAAATTTTGAGCGTTACTGGTATCGGTTCGCAATACGTTTTATGTTGCAGTTATAGGCGATTGTCTCGCATACTGGTGTGGTTGTGTGTTTTGCGCATAGGCAAACCAGCAAATAGCTGCTCTGTGATGACAAAAGCGCTGGGTAGTGGGGAACAGGACCGTAATGCCGCACCCTAAGCCCCCAATTGGGTGGGGGCGAGCTCGAAGGGGCCCAAATTTATTTAGTGAATTAATAAATTAAAGTATTTTTAAAAATTTATGACACTTTTTCAAAATATTTTCGCGCTCGGTGCGCGATTTAATGTTGCCAAATATCTAATTATTGGGTACCCTTCCCCCACGAAAATGCGTAGAACTTATAGGAATGAAGACTTCGACGTCGGCCATTATTGCGCCACGACGCACCAAGGCATATGAAGTTATAGGCCATGTAACATGCAACTCCGAGAAGTGTGCCAGAACGATAAGCAGCGAGAAGACCTTGACCGAGAGGAAATGCCCTTGTGGTGACCCAAAACTTCGATATATAATACGATACATATGGTCCGTGGACATATGAGCATGCGGCATTACAGCATGCGAGACTTCGGCATGCGACAATGTGGCATGCGACACATGAGCATGGGGGTTAAATTACGGGTTAGGGGTAGGTTAGGATTGGATTTATGGTTGGGTTGGGGTTAGGGTTTAGGTTAGGTTAGGCTATGTTTTGGGTTAGGGTAAGTTTTTGGGTTATACAGCCACATGCTGAAGTGACGCATGCTGATGTGTTCCATGCTGAACTGTCGTTTTCCATTGTGTCGCATGCTCATATGTCGGGCAACCGATACATATATGTTTAATTGGCTAAATGGCTGGCGCCGAATGTTCCTGCCCTGGCGATCTGAGCCCCACAGGACAAATGCCATCCCGCAGGGAAAAATTATTTGCTAGTAAAGCAATGCCTATTTGAAATCGCGTGTGCCTTTTAGCTTTGGCTATTTCCATATCTTGTAACGAAGTCAATATACCAACAGGTCCGCCCGAAGATGTTCAATTCTCATTTAGGGGTCCTACCTTTCCCAACACACCTCACTCAGCTCAACCGGTAAATCTGATTACGTGAGCTGAGAGGAGATAAAAATTGATAGCAAAATATGCTATTCCCGATCATATTGGCCGATTCAAACACGAATTATATAAATTTTTCGCGCTACGCGCGTTTAGTCAAAATAAGGCGACGCACTAAACAGTAGACCCTAGGCTTACCATATTTTGGAAATCTAAAAAGAGGACACTTTTTCAGAAATTTGGGACTTGCAAAACCGGAGAAGAATTCTCAAAAATCCGTGAATTTTTCCTACTTTGTGATCGGTTGACTAAAAAAAAGGTCATCCTTTTCGCTCAGAGCTCAAAGGACCGTTTTTCACTCCGGAATACCCGCCGGAGCGTCACTTCTGTGCTAATTTACGGCATATCACTCTCATTTTGCACTAAATGTGACCTAAATTTTCAAAAAAGAGGACAAAATCTCAAAAAAGAGGACAAAAGGGCGTCCTCCGAGGACACTTTCAAAAAAGTCAAAAAAGAGGACAAATCCTCTTAAAGGAGGACGTATGGTAACCCTAGTAGACCCAATGTAGCTGATTAGGCTGCTGAGAAAAAGCGTACAGGCTCAGAGGGGGTTCTGGGGGCCCAAGACCAACGTTTTATTTTTGCGGGGGTAACAAAGTGATGTTACGGTCCTGGTGGGAAATGAAAGATTTGGATTTGGAGGATTTGTGCGGCGGCGAGCACTACATTCTGAATGCTAATCTAACGAAATGCATACAAATACAGTCACTCTCGTGTGATGTAAACACTGGTTCAAGGCAAAGCGGTGCAGCTGAGTGAAAAAGCTGTCGATTGTCGGTTTGTTCTCGGATCGATTGCGCCCAGAATCTTGAGCGATGCATTGTCATGGAAATATGGTGCAATGATATGGTAGATGCAATTCCTTTGTCATTGTTGGCCTCTAGTGATGGTGACGTATATGGGAAGTTATTGGGCCGCTGTCGTGTGGACGTAGGCAATTGGATTTACTATTTCCGCCATCGCATCTACTCTAGCCCTTATGTACGCATCATCATCATCCCATCGATAAGCCCGCCCGCTGCAGAGCGAACGCGGCACATGCAAATGTTTTTTATTCAATAAACGGCTATTCACATGAAAATTAAATCATATATTCGTACGCAATATTCCATGCGATGGCCGGTCATTATTATCAATGCAAAGCATTATTCTTTGTTTCTTGCTGTGTTCGCCGATACGGGGAGTCGTTCATGCTACTAGATTTATACTAGTTTTGCAAATCTGATGTTGACATAACATTGTAAGAACGTATGATGGCGGTGCGCGTTATCGGGTGTCTTGTTTGAAATGTAAATGATATTTTAGTGTACCGATACTCTAGTTTCCACTAATAACACGAAAACTTATTAAAACTCCTTGTCAAAGTATCAATACCCTCAACAGGTCCTTGCTTTGTAGGCCGCTACTAAGTCGCTGATATGTATTTACATTTACGCATGCGCGAATGAAGAAACTATTACTAATATGTCACCAATACCAATGAATATTGCAGGCCTATTCCGTTTCGAATTTATCGGTAATTGTGTTAATCTATGCGTTCTTGAATTTTGTGAGGATTTTTCACGGCGAGTGTACCGTGCTATTATAGCAGAACGCCGTGAATTTGAAGCGCATACACCATACATTATACAACCGGCGGAATTAGCACTCTAGCAACGTATAGGTCTTTGAGAAGTCGACACTATTAATTGGAATGTTCTAAAGTGACTAAAATCGTAACCTGTGTCAACTATCGCTCCCATTGCGCCCTGAAGGCGGCGACACTGTCTTCGCACGTCTGGTATTGTTGGACACGGGTGAAATGTCGCTGCCACATTCACCGATGACCTCTCGAAGGAAGTCGCTATTTAAAACATGCCGCTTGTAAGTAAGTAGTCCACCATGCAGTCATCCAGTGTCGCCATCGCGAGTGCCAACTGTCTAGAGCCGTACTTGCGAATTAGTTGGAGATAGTGGCGGTGTTCGTCAGCGGAATCTGCCTTCTGAAATTGCGAGATCAATGTTCGTTTACAGTCGACAATTATCACATATGCGAGAGTTCAAAAGTGTGAAATCACGTGACGACGCCCTTATTGTGACGTCAGAACAATACCGTATGGCGTCTACTCTTCGCGTAAAGTTCTTGCTCATCAACATTTGCTGCCGTGTGTTCCACATAAAATGGCTTTTACGGCTAGTGACTGTGACCACAGACCACAGCGATCGGTATTATACTTTGACTGATGTTTTGACGGTGATGCCCTTCCTTTTTAGTTTTAGTATGTTAGTGTCACGGCCGCTTATGGAATTTTATAGCTTTCGAATGGTCTGTACTGGCATACAGACATGCATACGTTTTCAGAGAAGGTACACATGAGGATATCGATCGACTACATTATTGATTGATATCGATATCGATATGGTCCCTCGCTGGGTCCCAACAATAATATGATCTCGCAGATTCAAGTGTTCCCAAAGTATGTATCGCGGGGGTTTGTGAAGGGTGGGCCTGCAGTCCCAGAATCTTCGATACCTCACCAGAGCGATCGTTTATTTTACCCAAAATGCAGTTAGATCATTGAGATAAACGTTCTTTGCAACTCGCGCTACCTAATTACGCCCCATCCCATGGGTGCATTTTAAAGTCCACTGCGCTGGTTAATAAGTGGCCTGCGTAGACGAACTGTTAAATAATATCACCCGATCATAAAAGTGTGGCTACCTTGGCTGGCACTGAAAAATTGGGTTTGATTAATGCTTAACTAAAATCTCTAGCACGGGGTCGCAGAACAAGTATAAACAGAAAGCTTGATTTAAATTATAGCAACATTTCGTATGTCAATGTTATACAGTACATTGCTATGCAATGTGTGGTTTTGGGGAACCATTGGTTACCTCCACTCTTTGTATTTAGCTGACCGCGAGCATTAAAATTGCCTTGAAGGACTCTTTCAATGAAAACGTTGGAAACTAGGCCTACTGGAAACTAGATTTTGGTCGCGCTCTCAACTGTTCGGGAACCACTGTCATATTCCTATATTTCAATCCGTTGTGAGCTCGTAACCTACCCTCAAATGACGTAGAGTCGCAGATTGTAGACATCGTCCAATCGATTTCCGTCCGGATAATTAGATACTGCCAGTATTGTTCTCGATTGCGCCTCTACAAACTCGTTATCGACGCCGGAGGTTTCTGGAATGCGCGCACAGTGTACGCGGTCTTTGATACAGCTTCAAACGTGCCGGTACAACTGGTTATTATTTCATTCTATTCTTCCGTCTCGGAAGCACGGCAATTTATAATATCACGCCGTAATTGTTGCCTTTCTTGCATCGGATTAAATTTAGGGTATAATGATACGAAGTACTATTGTGATTTGTAGTCTCAGTCTTTTACTTTATTTATTCGTGATAAACTTAACTTAGCTTGTACCGTAATGAGAGTTGAGATGGTGCCCCATTACCCATGATCAACTGTGAATCTGTGATGACATATTTAGTCAATGCTTATTTGTTGATGCATTCTGCTTGTCTATGATGTTAATAGTGCGAGACACTTGATAATGCGATCGTTGCAAATTTAATATCCCACGAAGCATTACAATGATATTGTGCTGCTATGCGTTTGGTGTCTTGCTGATGAAACCCACCTACATAAAAACCATCATTCTCTACCAGCTCTGTGATGTATATTTTAGTTGCATTCCACGGCTTGATAATTGCCCAATTCGTAATTAAAGTGCTCTTTTAATGACCGCTCAAAGCTAATTGGGGTTATGATGGCTTGCATTACTTCGTTTACAATGCACATAAAACCCAGAAGATCGATCCATTGTGATGTCAGTGCCGCAGTGCAGTGTGGACACTGTGAACTTCTGATTTTCGAGGCACGCGTTTTTAAAGACCTTGCAGTAGCAGGCTTTGCGGAGATGTCTTGAATAGACTAATTATGGCGTACGTTCGTAGAAATACGGTTGCCGTTCCACACAGGTTTCTTTGTTAACGACTACGTTGACTCGGCGCTTCCGTACAGACACAAGAGCACAACAGCGATGGGAATGATAGTTTCGATTGTTATATTGCGAAATTATTACCTGCTAGTTATGTCACCTACAAGTCAATTGGTTCTTCAAGATCAAAGTTATATGCAGACGAGACGTCCTTGTGTTATTAGCGCTTACAAAATCCGTCTAGTCTTGAATATTAATCTGTCGCAAATC
This sequence comes from Botryllus schlosseri, assembly GCF_051294905.1. Lineage (NCBI taxonomy): Eukaryota > Metazoa > Chordata > Ascidiacea > Stolidobranchia > Styelidae > Botryllus > Botryllus schlosseri. The sequence goes on along the minus strand of NC_137245.1, from coordinate 14,212,497 downwards.
GCTGGTCATGTTTGTCGCAGATCATAGTCTGGTATATGTTTTTGTTCCAGATATAATGCGTTTGTGTATAAAATCCATAGCCCACCCATTGAATTGTTTCGTTACAAGTAAAGCATACTTTTGTAAGTTTCGATCCAAATTGAGTTACTTCCCTATTAGTTCACAACAGTATGTGTGTTGCTAGATTCCATCGGATTAAATGCTAACTTGAGCCGGGGCCTACGATATTCGTAGGCCCCGCTTGAACACTAGATTTGCATTCGATTCATTGAGATTTATAAAACTTGTAATCCCTACGCAACCGATAAAGACTTTCTCCAATTGTATAGTTTTGCGTCAGTTATATGGAGTTCGGTCCGCATGCCCGACGCGACATAACTCGGTTAGAGTCGCAATTTTTCGTTGAATTGACTTGACTCGACATATTCTATATGACTTGTTGAAGTATCGCATATCGCGATATCGGGACCGATAATTGAAAAATAGGCCCAGAAACTGTCTTCTATCGGTTTGAATAAACATGTTCAGAGTGAGAAAAATAGTATATTATGAATCCGATGCCTTCGATGTTACCCAGTCGTTTCACGGGAGCGAGTTAAATCTCACTTGAACTCGATACTGAACAATAAACACTGTGACTTGGACTTGACCCGTTGCTCGCGGACGTGGACTGGGACTTGACTCGGTGGTGAATTCAAAATGACTCGACTTGTCTCGAGTCAAAATTATAAAACTCAAATTGGCGTGTGACTCGAAACCTTGGTTGCAACTCTGGTAGTATCCTCAAAGTACACTTTGAGCACTTTCGATTACATGCCATCCTTTCCCAATGTGGTGAAATCAAAGTCAATCTATCTCGACTCGCTCATCCAGGCTGACTCACGGCTCACCCTCACGTAGATAACAGCGTTAGATCGCACGCACCCTTGATACAATCCGTCACGTTCCCAATCGACCGCAACTACGGCGGTAGCAAGCTGCGGGTGTTTGCGTCGCTGTGATGACGGATTTGATTGATCTGTCGCTATCGCCACCTTATTGAAGCTATCTCGGTGTTGTATGTAGCGGGTGAGCTTTTGTGTGCCCGCAATGTTGTGGTTGCATTTCAACTCGTATGATCTTATAATGGAATGCATGCAATGGAATGCATTGGAATTGTTAGTGCGTACTTCGTGATACACGTTGAGGGAGATAACTGCTGAGAGGCAGGATAAACCTAAACAAAACTGTACATACACTCGGAATTTTTACGGGGTATTATTGTGGGGCGCGCCGCACGCCAGATGCTTACCAAGCCGCAGACCGTAACAAATTCTAAAAACCTGTCTGCGGTATCTGGCCGCTTGCCAAAAATGCAGAACGACATCGAAAAACCGAATTTCGACAATGATACACGTTAATCTTTGATCATTATTAACTTTGATAGAGGAAGCGATGTGGTACGTTATTGCCGATTTCGATTGGTATCTCGTGTACTTCCGTTGGTCGATGTTAAAAATTCGGAAAAGGGTGTCTCACCGTTAGCAGCAAAAATGCAGCCGGCGTTTCCGTGTCGGTTTAATATTCGCGACTCTGCCGTAAGTTATGACACTTTACTTCCCCGTTCCCAGACTGTTCGTTTCCTGTGCTGAGCGAGGCGTACGTACGCATGTCTGAGAGCGGCGAGAGAAGTATACACACCGCTCTCTCACTCGACGTGTGAAATTGTTTCTTTCGTTATCTTACTCTTCTTACCTACGCCCGAGCGCTGTTCGTTTGTCTTGGCGATTGTTTAATTGATATCGAAGGTTGTGTAAGTGGCCGTCTCAAGAGCCTTGCGTCCCATGTGAGCGTAAATTAGCACCGATTTGATCATTGTAACTGATGTAACCGCGTGTCCATTGTTACAAACTGCAAAACAAGCACGTACAATTGATTTCAGTACACACTGGACTTGATAGGGCTTGTGTCTTACTTGGTCCTACGTTTTGCCGGTACATGCGTTGAATTAAAATGGTGAAATGCTCGGGTCACGTCGACGCCATGTATAATCGCCATCAAAGCCCGCGACCCTCCCAAATCAAACTATTGAGTCATACCCACGCACGTATTAAGCAAATACCGCGGCGATGTAAAAGGTCAGACGTTGGGCTTTTCGATGAGATGGTTGAAATATATAGCGTCCAGATGGGCGTCGTGTAGTATAGCGTTGTGTGTGTTTGGGTCGGCCATAAAATTGTACTATTCTATACTACGTTATGCCTCTACCGCTATCTTAGATCTAATAGTGTTTGCGGAGTGGATTAGTTTTGTGGCAGTAGCAGACACACAATACACATCATACATTTACCTGTTCCTGGTGTAAGGCAAGACACATTTTTGTTGACTTGTGGTTCATATTCAGCGACTCAAATACATACAATTTGCTCTATTCGCAGATTTACTTTGGTTTGTCGGTAACTTTAACTTAGTAGGATCAAAGCTAGTAAGATTGTTATGGGAGGCATTCAAACGCGTTCAAATTGTGTCGTTTGGTATGACAATATATTTGTACATCGGTGTAGTAAGGTAACATTTTGATGCTGCGCCAGCAGAACCGCATCCGAAATTACCCATGTATAGGCGTGTGGTTGCTCGTTTATCCGCGTTTTGTATTTTGTTTTCCAGTAGAAGCTTGTGCGTTTATTGTTAATGACTGGAACGATCAATAATTTTGGCGCGAACATATTCAAAGTTCGAAACGAAATTGGCGTTTCTCAGATATGCGTTTTGTTTTGGTTTTCAAGTGGAATAAGCGGTGTTTGCTGGTACAAAATTCCAGAAGTCAATCCCACAACATATGACACACCTGTCCAGCTGTCTTACCCCCACCAGTTGGTGTAAAATATCTCAATACGCCTAAGGTGGCTTATGTCTGTGGTGGTGAAAGTTATTCCGTGTACGTTTTCAACCTTACTGGTGGAAAGGCACATTTTACCATCACGGGTGCAATATGCACCCCTTCGTTAAGATTGTACCCGATAGTCCATGGTGCGGAAGAGCTAAATACGCCCATTATGACTTCGGTCAGTCGTAACGAAGGTTCTGTTTGGGGTTGGTAATACGGTCTTTTTTGCTGCGAGTGTACTAGATACTAGCTATATTTTGTGGTTTGGAAAATACAACGTCAAGACTTTGTCGTGGTCAGCAATCTCTCGACCCAAGACTATGAGACTATAAATAACCCAGTTTCTTGATTCCCGCTCTGCTGTTGCATAGCATTTCTGTAATCGTTCACATTCCTGGATGGCACATACAGCAGACAGTATTCGTTGTTTGCGACGTGCTGGATCTATGCCGATGGTGGTAACGCGATGCCTTCAACTATTCGGAAACCGGGCTATGATAGATTTGTATATATACCAAAGCGTTGCAGCTAAAGACACAAAATTCAATCCGCGCATGTAGACTTATACAAGTAAAATCCGTATAGAAAACCACCATTCAATACGATGGGCTGGAGTGGACTTTAGTAAGTGAAAATAGTAAGTGAAAATACAAATACTGTATTTCGCCGATTTCAACCGTATCGTCTGGTGCAAAGCAGGTAAACCACATCTTCGCCATTTCTCATAGAGGTATCCCAGCACCCAGGAATCGAGTGGGTTATATTTACGCACACCACCCCAAGAAGGGGCAAAGGGCGGTGTGCAGTGTGCACAAACAGGACCCACTACTACCTGAGATATCACAATATGGATTGGTGAATTCGACCGTTTTAACCATCGAAATAGGCGCAAAAGCAAAATTTGATACCAGAAAGTGTGGATTGCATGATTTGCGCCCTATTCTATGGTGGAAATCTGGTGAATATACCTGGCTCCACCCAGGTACAGAACTTCGATATTATACATTTGACCAGTATGTTATTCACTCTCAGCCCATATATTTACAGTGTGTCTTCTTAGGCTCAGACAGTTAGCTCTGAACTCACAACTTCTCTCATTTTCAGGCAAGACTTTTGACATAACATACGTCCGGCTCCGGTACCACTCTTCAAGGCCGGAGAGTTTCGCGATATATAAAAAGACCTGCGAAGATTGCGAATGGGTCCCGTATCAGTATTACTCGGGAAAATGCCACAGCACGTTCGGAATCGACAACGAGGTAACGTCTTTTCGCCTATCTTACGTTATCCTCGCATAATATGTTCTCGCTCATATCGCCTTTTAATCTCGTACGGAACAGAGCGTGGGAAATAACGTGAACTCGCACGAAATAAAGGTAGTCACCCCGCAACGAAATAAGAAGCCAACCCATTGCGTATTTAGCAAGCGAACCGCTGCGAAAGACATTGACCCATTGAGTTTGACACAAAGCAAATCGAGACACCTAGATCGGTCTCGGTGTTCCTAAGATTTCCGAACGGGTGTTGGGTATCTTACCGAAGAGAGGTATAGTTCTCATCTGCGGACAAAAACACAGCCCGCTTGTAAAACGACCTTCATTGTAGCCGGCAATGGCGCCGTATTCGTTTCATGTCACGGTTTTTGATTTTGCACAGTCAGCATGACTTAGCCGGGTGTGTTTATATTAACCAGATGTAATCCGCAGCCTTCTTGTTTCGTTTAGTGAAATACTTGCTGCCGGTGTGATAAATCTAAAATAGCAGGTTGGAATTCACAGGTGTTGATAATTGATATCTGTATTTTCGTAACTTGAAGCCCTCTACATTTATGTGACTTATTCACCTTTTGTAACCGTGAACGATCCTAAAAGGTTGGATGTTAATTGAGATTTTGTGTCCAAAAGAAATCATATCGGTCTCCTATATATGGTATCGCTATGAGCGCGCCAAGCCTGTCGTATTTTGTGTCAGTAAAGGTATTTTAGTTCTGCAATTTGAGGCTATGGTGGACCCTGAATCTGGTATGGCTACAGAGGATAAGACGCATTATGCCACACTGAATTGTTGTCGCAAATCTGCTTGCAGGCAACGCTAGCCGTTAACCGGCTGTTAATGCAGAAGGTCAACAGGTCACTCACACTTCGCTTTCCTGTGTAGTAAAGGTTGCTTTGAATAATAATTGGGAAAGTCTGAGGGGATTGCCCGATCGTGATTCATAAACGCTTCCGGGTAAATCATGTCGCCTTGCAGTTTTAGGTGATGGATATCTTCAATGGAATGTCACCATGCATTTATAGTAAGCGAGGATGATTCACTGTCGAGCTTTTGTTACAAGCTGAAATGTGATGACCCACGGTCCACCCCGTAGTACTGACATTGCGTATATACAGACATCTCTAATGTATATTATATTTCATGCCTTCTTGCGCATAGCATCCTTGACTTTTCAATTGAATGTGGATATATCTTTTGTTGTTGTTGTTAGATGTTCATGGTGTTTCAACATCGATATATAATGAATTGTTCATTTTACATCATAGTATATCATGGGTTTCTATTATTCAGGGCAATTTAAAATGCATGTCTTAAATGTCTTAACTGAACCCAAATCAAGTTTTTCAATTATCCGGAATTCGAATCCGGTGAAAATATCCATATCCATATGGAGTATCAGTTCGAATTAAATCAATGAGCTTCTTACCAAATAACATCGGACGTTGTGGATACGTAATGTCACAATGCGACGCGTCAGTTCGTTAAATTTTCATTTCCTAAGAACCGCTTCGCCCACAGATTGTCAGAGATATCGAGCTCCTATGTTTTCCCGAGACATATCCCGAAACGGCACTCCAGATCTGTTAGCGTTTAAGACATGCCTCGTTTCCTGTAGGACATCATCACCATCGAGGATGAAAGGAAAGCATTGTGCACGGACGACTACAGCGACATCTCGCCCCTTACCGGCGGAAACGTAGCGTTCAGCACCCTTGAAGGGCGGCCGAGCGCGTACAACTTCGACAAAAGCACTGTTCTACAGGTACGCTGTTTTTCCTGTATCTATCCCCCGCCGGAATGCAACGCTCCGCCTGTTTTGAAACGTAATTTTCCGATTTGCGGTCGGTTTTTGTTTTCCCGAACTCCGAAAATTATTTGCGTTACGGACATTGGGCGCGCGTTTGATCAGCGTCGAGTAGGTTTTATTGTGAAGTTTATGGCTTTGTGACTATGGCGGCGCGTTCAATTACGGACCACACGCAGGTCGCGGACAATGTGATGTTGTTGTATTCGTTGGTCTGTTGCTAAAATAAGACTGGCCTACTGCAACCGCTCTTCAAATCAGCGATGCCAAGCGTGACCTGTCTTGCAATTGATACTTTATTGATGTTGCGTGTTTCAGCGGCTTGTTTACGTCTCGTGCGACGCTATATCTTCCCTTCGTTCCTGCTTTTCAAATAGTGATAATAGATACTAGATAGGGTAAGTTTGTGTTGCAGTCAAATCCGTGGAAAGTTGCACTTGTTTTTCTTAAAAAGCTGCAGTAAAAATTTGCATTTATTTTTCACAAAAGTTGCACTAAAAGTTGCATTTATGGACAAGTTCCTTGACATTATTAGGATATGAGATACTCGAATCGATCCGTATCCAAAAGGCACTGTAGCAAAACTCAGTGTTGAATCAATAGCCTGGAAAAATTGGCACGGTGAAAATATAATTTTCGGTGATCTAGCCTGAATGTGCGTCAAATCAAAAAGGACATCAAATTTAAACGAAAGTGAAATAATCAAGCGATCTATTTACATACAGAGCCAAATATTTGCAGTAAAAAGTTAGTTGCATGAAAAACCCAAAAAAGTTGCAAAAAGTTGCATTAAAATCGAAAAAAGTTTTAAAAAGTTGCATGAAAAATCTAAAAAGTTGCTAAAAGTTGCATGAAAAAATGGAGAAAAGCTGCAAAAAGTTGCAGTATAAGATTCCTCCATACTTCATAACTTCTGAGTATTTAGGAAACTGCCGGAAGCTCTAAAAAAAGTTGCAAAAGTTGCAAAAACTTGCCCTAATAACAAGAGTCGATAACTAACTAATATGGTACTCCCAGCTCTTCCTGGCTTGCAAAACGCGTCGAAAATTCAAAATCGGTTTTCAGACACGATTCATTTTTCGTTTATAAAGTATGACTTTCACTGAAATCGCTTTCATGCTACGACAGATTTATTTCAACAATGTTGTCGAAATATACAAGCATACGGAATGATACCGGACCCGGACCTTATTCGGCGCCCTCTGTCACTCAATGCTCCAACAGCCCCCAGCTATGCTTTTATATTGGGGAAGTTTTCGAACGCATCAAATCGCACATCACCCGCGTTTTACCGCGTAGCAAATATTGTATTATTACGCGGGGGATCGTTGAAGATAGCTCACATCCCAACCGCAATAAATTACGTCGTGTCACGCTATTGATATTAGAAAGAAGGTAATGGAAAGAAGTTATTGAAATATCCTTTTCGCACGACTAATTGAGGTTTAATTTTCCAACCAGTGCTTATCTCCCTTTTTCCGTATCTAAATTAGGTGATCGACCAGAAAATTAATTTCCCGTGAAATCAGTCTCAAATTGTAATAACAACCAGCCGCAGATGCCGGAGAACTCGTCTGTATTGTTTTTACAGCTACACGACCAAATCCCACCCAAATCCGTTTTCCTCAGGAATATAAATTTCAAATGCGATCTCATTTCCGTTATAAACATGTTATTAATCCCGGCGTCTCAACGTATGGCGAAAATCGACTGAACCTTATGGTGACATCACAACACGCGGTCCTCTAATGCAGGTGCCAGGTTTAGGTGAAGGTCACGAGCTTGCAAATACCAATCGTTTTGTTCGTAGTTTGACACCATATACGTGACTGATTATATTGTCACTTTTCGGTATTATTGTTATCTCGCTGTCTGCCTTTCCAGGATTGGGTCTCGGCCGTGTCGATCCGAATTACGTTGAACCGGATAAATACTTTCGGAGACGAAGTGTTCAGCGATTCCAAAGTGCTGAAGTCTTACTACTACGCCATCTCGGATTTCGCTGTCGGTGGAAGGTGTGTATGCTTTCCATACGATAATCTTACGCATATCGAGTACGAGACACGTCTAGGTGTTTGTGGAGGGCCAACATAATGATTGGACAGTGGACAGGACACTCGTGATACTTCCGTTGCAATAGAGGCGTAAATCAGTCAAAACACTCCATTTGTCTGAAAATCGCGCGAGTCAACCGAAAACACACTTCTGACAGGATCTTTCCCGTTCAAATCAAATACGAGATGGACGGTTATGCCAACTCGATGTATTGAGCTGTGGTATGGCGAATATGGAATTTGAGAATACCGATCGCTTGAATAGTCAATTCTCGATGGCCGCATACGCAGCATTTATGATCAACTGCGTGACAATTAGGAATGGGCACTCCGAATCGGCGATAGCATGCGACCCGGCTCTAACGAATTGAATCCGCGCGTTTTCGAATATCAGATCGGGGAAATGACCAAACGTGATACGACGCCGAAATGCATAATATATAAAACCATACGTTGCACTTCCGCAGTCGAGCTATTTTCGCATGGGCAGACAGAAACGCTATCTTATCAGCTGAGGCAACGTCATAAATTCCTATTCGAGTTCATATAGAACAGAGGCGGGCGACTTCTTCAGTCGGTGGGCCTAATTTGGGAAAATGGAGTACTTGGCGGGCCAGATTCTTGAATCGATAGAGTAATCGCGTATTTATCTATCCACCAAAGAATAAAGCGTATTTATTGTAAACTAAAAGCTTAAAGCATAGAGAGAACAAAAACAGTATTTAATGTACTCAATAGTATATTCATATTGAAATGGACCCGACTATTTTCGGCTGACACTCGTCAGGGGTAATAAAGTTCGACTTCAAGGCACACAGATGAAAGTATGAGCGGTCCCTCCCGATGGCGCGAAATCTGTCGTCTCGATCATTTTTCGCACGAGCAGGATTATCCAACAGATGTTTGCCAATGGCAGTAATTTATGGCCTTTGAACGCTCAGCATTAAGCTTGAGCGGATGAGTCAAGGGTGAGCTTTTCACCGAGCGTGATGCACGCGTTCTGATAAATCTAGGGACATGCTGGTTTATGCGTTCCTGCAAACAATGTTTTTCCAATTCTTCACTAGTTGCTGACGATTACCCCTGACGAGTGTCGGCCGAAAATATTGGTTCTATACTATTACCGAGAATGGACATTACCGAGAATGGACATTACCGAGAATGGCCAATGTCAAGAATATAGATTACTGGGACTGGCGTTGTCGAGAAATTTATACCTGAGCATCGATACCGAATGTGGCAACACCGTGATGCACACACACGACCTGTTCATATGCATAACATGCCTGCATTGCATATATTGCATTCTCGGTAATGTCCATTCTCGATGGTGTCTATTCTCGGTAATGACCATTCTCGGTAATGTCAATTCTCGGTAATGTCCATTCTCGGTAATGGTTTTCTCGGTATTGACCGGACACCGGAAAGAGTCGGGTTCGTTTCAATATGAATTGATTTACTATTCAATTGTATATTGAAGTTCTGTACCTCCAAGAAGCTCTTTATGTATTTAATGAATATATTAACGTAATGTAATTCAGTAGCTGTTGAAGTCAATGAGACATCTGCGGTTGATCAAAGTTGTCAACAAGTTCTTTGCACTCTGACTGCATGTCGGCTGTAGAAACCCTTAGTGAAGACTGCACGTGAACATCAGTTATATTGGAACGCGTCCTTGTCTTGTTAATCTTAATGGTCGAAAATGTTGGCTCGGTAGTAGTTCCATGGCCAATGAGCAATGTCCATCTTTCTCAAGTTGGCAAACTTGGATTCATTCTGTGATGCATAAAATTAGTCAATACTTTCAGACTAGAATTTCGCTTTCAGGGTAGAAACAATGTGAGCTGGGCTAAGTTTATTGTCATGTCGAGCCCGCTTTCTCTCCTGGCAAGCAGAAGTCTTGTCCGTGGGCGTATATCTGAAGATAGAAAATAGATTATGAACAATAATCTCTCAATTATATAGGTACTCGCATAGTCTATTACATCTATAACGTCAGTCATCAATGAACGAATCAGCAGTCTAGCGCGGTGCATTAGACTGTACAGTGTACAGTAGGGCTGTTCAAAAATAACTTTTTTCACCGGATTCCAGCCATTCACTGATTAAATTGTCAGGTTACCCTAAAAAGCGCTGCACACCAAATTTGGTTCGATTCTATCAAGTATAGGACTCCGCAGATCCAATTAAAATTTTTAATTTATTTGGAAAATTGAAAAAAAAATTTTTTCAAATTTTTCTGCCAGCCCCATGAAATTGTTGAGCTGTAGAAGCGGAGTTATGTGGGTTTTTCGTTGATAAATCGCGGATTACCCACCAATCAAGGATAATCCGGGGATTTTCATCGAAAAACCCACATAACTCCGCTTCTACTGATCGGAATTGACTCAAATTTGTTTTGCAACGTCTTTGAAGACAGCTCAACAATTTCATGGGGTTAGCAGAAAAATTTGGAAATTTTTTTTTTCAATTTTTCATAATAAATTAAAAATTTTAATTGGATCTGCGGAGTCCTATACTTGTTAGAATCGAACCAAATTTGGTGTGCAGCGCTTTTTAGTGTAACCTGACAATTTAATCAGTGAATGGCTGGAATCCGGGAAAAAAGTTATTTTTGAACAGCCCTAGTGTACAGTCTAGCGCGGTGCATTAGACTGTACCCGAATGATCTGCATACGGCGCAAAATACGTTTGTGAGGGCTAATGGAATGCAGAAAACTCTGACACATACACTCAACGGAGGTGGCCCGTTCAAATTCAAGGTTTTCGCAATTTCTCGCGCAGGTGCAAATGCAACGGTCACGCTTCGGAATGCGTCTTGAGCGCCACCGGGAAGATGACATGCGTGTGCGAGCACAACACAGCTGGCGACGACTGTGAGCTATGCAAGCCGCTGTACAACGACGCGCCCTGGCAGAGAGCCGGCGATGGACAGGCGCATGAATGCAAAGGTATGTGTTTTGATCAGGGGTGTCTGTCACTTATTCAAGTTGTTATGTTTTCAGGCTACTGTCACTTCTAGCTTCTACTAACTCTTCGCACCTTAAATTTTGTAAAGCAGAATTCGGGGTTATGATTGCATCGCTTTTATGAGAGAAATAACTGTCGAAATGGCCCCTGCATCACGGTAACACGAAACATTTCTGAAGATTGATTGTAAATTTGTAATATCATCGGGAATTCTGCGTTGGCTTCGAAAACGCGTGTGGTAATTCCGGTACTAGCCACCTCCGACTGCTGAAAGTGCGCGCGCCCTCGGCCAAACCTACTTCCTTTCACTGATTACTTGAGTACTTTTCACATTTTGTACTTCCTCTCAAAGTAGTCTGAGCAAGTTTGGAAAATGACACTACTGCTACTTGTAATTAGAGACAAATTTTAAACAATACTTCTACTTCTACTTGAGCACCAATGCTGGCTATTTTGGTTTTGATTATGTAAGTTTGATCCAGGTTATATAGGCGGCTTGTTGACCAGTTGCAAAACGATTTCCCACGAGTTTGAAATGCTTTGAGTGGATTCTATCATTACTCATTACTGATCAGCGTATCTTGAACTTAAACCCGAGTTTAAACTGAGCCTCAAGATTCATCTGCATTCTACCCCGGTGTGAAACTCGCCAACCTCAGACTCAAACAACCTTCCAGGATTGTTTGATGGCGGGGTGTGCGAGATCCATTGTTAGAAACCGACTGAACTCGCGCTTAAAACAATATCACAACTTGTTCCAGCTATGGTTTCGAGTTCAATCACGATGTGTCATTTCGCCCCTAGTTAAGTCCAATTCGTTCGATTCGAGCGCTTTCTTCCCGTTCCCAATTGAAGGGTAGTCCCCGTTGCGGTTGTTCAAGTTTAAACTCCAATCGAAGTTGAATTGGTTCCGCAATATTTCCGGTTTGAAACAGCTGTATCGCTCAAGAGTAATGTTATTTCTAATCGATGGGATTTGTTTGTAGAAGCTGCTCCCTTGGAATCGTGGATGTTGTAGGTTGCAGTCCTTGAGGAAATATAATTGAATATGTCTGGAATGATAGCCTAATGCACGGCATCGTAAGAGAGCGTTCGTCTGTGAAAAGCATTAAAACGTTTACTATTTTAAATCCAGTCTCGGGATATGGTGCATGAACGTAAAATTCACTGCTGGTAGTGTTGCACTGCCATTATGATTTCCGCCTCTTGACTCAGACCAGCCCATGCGCGCGTATAGCGTCTGTCCATAAGTATATACTTTCGCTTTTGGGTGATGTGTCATCGGCTGCACGTGTGTGCACTTTTCAGTGGCATAACAAGACCAAACTGATTATACTCTGTAATTTACTCATTAAAACAGCTGCGTGTTGTCGTTACATCGCGCCCTATAATGTGTCGCCATTTCACAATCAAAAATACTCTCAAGAGTGTCCGCATGCAGCGACGATATAATACGAATTAGTTTATTTACCTCCCGGCTTGACGTCATATATATTCAAACTATTTCTGAATGCTATTCTTCGTTGTTATATTGGTTGTCGCCGAGAAATTACTTCATTCAATACCAATACGGAAGTCATAAATGACGCTTTTATTGCGATTACGTTCGCCGGGAACGGTATCAGGCATTCAATACGTGTGGAGTTGACTGCTGTGTTTATCTCGATACTTTTTCATGGAAATTGGTATGTTGACAAGGTAGACCATGGCGAGAGAAGCCAGATATATTCTACTGAAAGTCTGTTGAAATGTATGCATTCAAGTTATCATGGTGTCACATTATTGCATACGCAATCTCTATTCTTCTAGCTTGCGACTGCAATGGCCTGGCCGATAGCTGCGAGTTCGACGCGGACCTCTACAGAACCACCGGTCATGGCGGGCGATGCTTGGGATGTAGGCAGAACACCGCGGGCGCCAATTGCGAGCTATGCTTGCGCAACCATTACCGCGAACCAGTTACGGAAACTTGCATTTCGTGCGACTGCAGCCCGATCGGTTCGTTTCTTTCATCATTCTTAGCGCGGTAGAGATTTTAAAATGTGAACATGCGGTATTTTTCATATGCTATGCGTGGAAGAATAGTTACTTCCTTGTAAGGACATTTTCTCTAAACTAAGCTTAATTTGCAGTAAAGTACACTGGCTTGTTGTACTAGATTAGTCTCGTCTATTTAAAACTGAGGAATGTAATTGAGGATATTAATCGGTAGCCTACTTAGCGTTGTTATTACCAGGGAAATTCTTTGATCTGGCATGGTACATGATAGACCGTTAATTTAACCTCGGTACTACAAAGTATCGAGAATGTTCACCCTCGGCACTGCACCTTGTTGATCAATTCTATTGCAAGTTCATAACAGTGCCGTATCGCGGATGCGAATGGGTTAAGCTAGTGTCTCTGGTGATATAGGAACCGCAGAGGTACGTTGCGGGTTATCTGGGATCGCTCTCGTATATTCTTGGATGTTGACATCCCTTGACGATATCTGTGACGTCACTAATTAGAGCATTTGAACCCTGCTGATACGTCCGCTTGCGTCTGATAGCGAATCTAACCCTGCCGTTGTTTCATGTGGTGTGACCCTTTGACTTGCGCGAAACGCCGATAAGGCAAAGTGACATGTGTTTATTTTTGCAGGCTCTACTAACGAACAGTGTAGTGCCGACGGTACGTGTTCCTGTAGGCCTGGCGTTACGGGCAGAAGGTGTGATCAGTGTTTGCCCGGATATCATAGTCTTACTGAGGCTGGTTGCAGGTAAATAAATGTGAAATATCTATACTGGTACATATAGTATATATCTTTTTGCATTTCTTCGGATCCCAGCTTCATATATCCAAGTATTTCCATCTCTACCGGGATATGCACGCATCAGACTTCTACAAACTACCGCGCTTTCAAAATGCGCATTTTTCAAAATTAGCAACTAATTTTAAAACACAACTAGATGTCTATAACGGAACACCACATTAATTTATATTTTGTCGGAATCGGATCGGCTTTCCACATGCTACAGCAGTACTAGTTGGAAATGGCTTACTGTTGTCCAGCCCGTTGTTAGTATTGATGACTCTGAGCCATCAATGGCTTCAAGAACATCACACAATAGAACTCCGATATCACGATTCACGCCAAAAGACGACACTTGTTTTCCAGTCGTTCGGCAACGAAATTTTATTTAAATGCGCAACTAGAACTAGAACTTCACTGCAAAGTTCGAAACTAAAACTAATTCTACTAAAAAAACGGTAGTTTGTTGACCGTCAACAACAGGGGTGGGCAATTATTTTTCTCCGCGGGCCAAATGAGAAGCAGAAATTTGTTGGCGGGCCGAGTCAGAAATTTTAGAATATCCACCGTATTGGTTTTATTTCTAAATTCGTGCTCAGTGGATGTGTTGATATTGAGGAATGACAAATTGACGGTTAATTACCCCAAAAATCTCTATTTGCCGTCATATTTTGAACAATGTTAAACATGATACATTTCGAACTCTCTTTAAACCCCTATCCGCGTTTTTCTATCAATACCAGCCCCCATCGAGATGCACGATGCACGAAATGTCTTGTATACACTGATTAGCAACGTCTGTGCCCTAATCGCACGAAGCGCGGAATTTTTTCATGATTCATGATTCAATCGGTCAATAATATTGGTAATCGCAAGTATATTGCTATATTTTTTAACCTCTCTAAGCCCACATAGTGGCCTACTCAGTTTTACCGCTAGAGCCTAATGAGGAAATATTCGGGAGGGCCCGTTGGTATAATTACTTCTTTACATGTTGTTATTTCGTGACCTCCCGTCTGTTATGTGAAAAGATATTGAAATCGCCGAAGCTTACCAAACTAAAAAGACGACCACGATTCCCGATTGGTATTTCTTCACTGGCAAATAATGCCTATGGACAATTGGACTTTGAAGTTTTCGGTCAACATAAGGGCAGTCCTTTTCGGCCAAGGTTTTCTCGCTGTCGAGCTTTATCCCTTTACTTAGTTAATTTGATCAGCAGTTGCAATTGCAGTGCCTCCTCGGAATCCTGTGTTGGCCTAAAGTTCATTTATTTTGGTGCGTCGTGGCGCGGTAATGGCTAACGCCGAAATGCCCATTCCAAAAACCATTGAATGAAGTTGCATAAATTTTCAAAAAAATACCCTATAATTTATGTTCACACATGAAAAAATTTTGGGCGCCCGTCGAGCTCGCCACGCAATTGATGGGTTTGAGTTGCGGGAGTTACGGTCCCAAGGAAAATATATAGCTTATTGTCTTGGTAGCTGGTTTCTGAGAAGTGTGCAGCTTGCCGAAATGGCCTTGTTGATTAGGGAAGGTTGGAGTTATTAACCATCTTTGAATTTCAACTTTCGGCTTTATTTTTTTTTTGACATCCTTTATGGGTAGTGACATATTCATTCATAGATATCATGGGCAATGATTCACTTGTTTCATGAATTATGGATTTGGAAACACATCACGTAACAATTTGAAACACAGACCGTGTAATGCATAATGTGACAATGGAACCAAAGAAGGTTTGGTGACTTCTTGTGACTTTAATTCTAATGGCATAACTTGCTACATTGACTTTAGTTTTAATCTGGATTAGGCATGTGAGGTACGAATAGGCTGCGTAATCACGGTATGTTAATGAACAGGCTTGATGGTAAACGAATTTCCGGTCCAGTTAATACATCGTATGGTTTTAGTCCACGCAGCAACATTAAAAAGTAGGTTTGATATTTTAAATTTCAAACAGCCTTTCGCGGGCCGCACAGAATCGCTCGGCGGGCCGCATTTGGCCCGCGGGCCGCACTTTGCCCAGACCTGCTCAACAAGATGGATATTTTGTACAAGTCTGCCAGGCATGATGCAAATGCATGCCCGCTTATAAAGAATAAGTAAAATGTTATTGAAAATCTACAGATTTTCTGAAAGTATCGTGCTGTACTCTTACCTGTGATGAAATTATTAATGAATGATATGTGAGTAAAGACCTGTTGCAAGCAACGATTCTTATCCTCCGCCGAGGGCCGTATTATTTGTACGCTCATATACATATCAATGACCCGCTTTTTTCATTGAAGTCTGTGTCTATGCGATGGCGACGGAACAGAACCCGGCACAGTATGCGACCCCGCTAACGGACAGTGCGTGTGTAAACTCAACGTGGAAGGAATCAACTGTGACAAGTACGTCATAATAATCTGTCTCGTTCGTCTTTTTTCCTTCCGTCTCTCGTCATACCGCATTGCGTTAGGCCTAAAAGTAGGCCCAGTAGGTCGCTGGCAATTACGGGGACTTTGATTTCCTCCGTATTTTGAGGATCTCTATAACTATTAGCTATTACTAACTACTTCAAATTGCCATTAATATGTATTTACAAGGCGTTCCTCGTATCCTATCCGTTGTTGGCATCTATACTTCTTGTCGAAAGGACTTGTCTGCATGGATTTGCACAAATCGACAATCAAGTCATGTTTCTCTTGTCAATCGCAGTCTGTATTCCTTAAGCACCACTGCTTATGGAGTCGCGATACATCCAGTTCAATTAATTATGTTGATTATCCCGATAAAATCTCAGGTTAAATGGTGCAGCCTGCAGTGCCCGGGATTGCTATCTCATGCAGGAACAGTAGGTGTTGTATATTTTGCCGATATAATTTTTCCATATACACAGGATCTCATCAGAGACCGGCCTGTTCCACTAGTTACTGATCGACAGTAAAGTTATAATCCTATTACTGAAGCCTTCCGACTTGTTTATTCGCTTATGCGTGAAATCTTGTCATGTATTAGCATAATCCATCCGTCGAAGCCAATCGAGACGCTTATTTCGGGTTAAACTAAATATTTATTCCTGTGATAAACTCTCCACCTGTAAACGCTACGAATGCCCATCTGGTCGCAGTGTGATACAATTTCTGTACATTTGTGTCGAATAGCTGTCATCAGTGGTTGGGATAACGAGGATTTGAACGGGTTATAAGTGAGCTTCAGTCATTTCCGAGTGCGCTTAGTTGCCTCCGTGTAGCTTGAAGTCGGACTAAAATATTAAAGCAAAAAATCATCGTCATTACTGATCCAGAAATCGCATCGCTGCGCAATACGTGACAGGTGCTCAACTTGTTTTGTATGTAACCGTGGTAACCTTTGCAGATGCAAGCCCGGCACAATGAATTTGGACCACGAGAACCCGTACGGATGCACAGCCTGCTTCTGTTACGGGCATTCGTCCGTGTGTCAAGTCGCCGGCGGTTACACGGTCGCTTCTATTCAAAGTCAATTTGCAGGCGGTCAGTAGAAGACTTTGTATTTTTAGTATTTTTACGTCAAAATGCTGTGCGGTTTGTGCCATTAGAGGAGTCGTATGTCGTTGTATTTATTTGCTAAATTGGAAAATGGAGTCTTCTGCACTATATGTTTATTGCTTAACTTGTTTATTGCTTAACTATGTCGTATCGTAATCTTCGCTATTGATTTATATAAATTGATAAATATAAATATATTATGTAATGGCGAGCCTTCTTCAAATTACAGAGTCGTCTTTCATTTGAACCAGAAAATTAAATTCGGTGATAAAAGTATCACTGGACTCTAAATATCTGGTCTCAAATTAAATATGGAGGCAGGGCCTACTATATTATAGTAGGCCCTGATGGAGGTTTGATAAATGTTTGAGCAGTAGCCATTTTCTTCAAAAATGCACAGTATTCGGATTGCAGCTAAAAGTATTCCGCGAAATATACCGTAGAACTATATATCTCTGTGGTCTCGATGTGAAATTTCTGGCGCTAATTTTTCCCTGTTGCACTTTCTCGACGCGTCCCCGTCTTAATCTCACTTCTTTAGTAATTACGCGGAATTATGTGATGCATCGCCCACCTTGCTTCCGCTTGATGCGACAGCACACGCTCTCGTCGCAAGTTGTCGCTTTTGACGGCGCTGGCGTTGCCTAATATCTGTTTCGCGACTGCTATACGTAATTATTCCTATTCAACGCGCTTCGCGCAATCGCATGTGACGTGTTTTTGTACGCGTACGTCCTCTACGACTTCCGGCGCGACGCATAAAAATAGATCGACGCCCCTATTGTCGTAGCGTTGCGCAACACCGTGTCGGCGGCGGACGCGAGGAAGCTGTATTTTCGGTTGCCAGACTTATCGACTGTTTTGTTGATGTCTTCGTGATCTTATTCCCAGCGCGCCGGCACGAAGGTGTGATGCGCAATGCGTCTGCCGCGATTGCTGTTTGCCCGTGTTTATTGTGGGCGATGAATATGTGGCAGTATACGGTTTATTGCAGAAATGAATCGTTCGTTATTCCGAGTTTCACTTCATCACTGCTTGATGAGTTGCATAAGAAAACGCTGTACTCCACATTTTCCCGATTCCGACCAGTGGAAGCGACATAATTGCCATTTGAAATTTCAATAATTTAGGAAATAATATTTCGTCACTTGGTGACCAAAGTGATGCTTTTTCCAAACGTTTTCGTCTTGAGGTGGGCCTGTGCTAGGGCTTTGGTAAATAAATTGCTAATTGACGAAAAGACCTATGACACTGATGAGCTGCAAATTGGTCAACCGCGTTGAGATAATCTCGTTAAAACGAAAGTGATGTGATACCCAAATGGAATACTTGCGACACTGACATCGGCGACCACGAAGAGGAAATAAACTGACAAGAACGTAAACTACAGGGAAATAAACTAACATGGTGGTAGAATTCAGGAAGCATATTTCCCATCCAATAGTCAATATGGAATTGTGTGTTGTCGCGCCTATTTAGATGTCACGGAATTGTAACAAGCTTGATATCGGCTAGCAGGGTCAAATGATAAAAAGATTTGGCCTTGGCTAATCTACAGTTGCGTTTATTGCATATCAAGTCGGCACCATAAGTAGTAATAGAGGTCCTGTCATCGTCTTTATAGCGCGATTCAATATTCGAGTAATACTCTTCTGACGGGAAATAGCCCGTCGTCAGGGGACAAATATCGCCTCAAGTTTCGGACTTCCGAAATAGTGGCGTCATTAATGTTTACTACGTCATAATGAATCCATTTCAGTTTTTAGTTACTCCATTTGAACAATTATTACCCTCCATTCCGGAACATTCATCCGGGCGGCGCCCTTGGTAGCCACAGTCAATTCAAGGGTAGACACAGACATATAAAGGTCGATTGGTTTCAATAATGTAGTTTAGTAGTAGCATCTCATCGGCTATGAGCCTATGGCGTAGCGACATCCCAAATCTGAAAGGCGACGGTTACGACAGTTAGACAAAAATAATGTCACAGTGTTCCAAGATCTGAACCTACGAGCCTGAATTCGTTTTTGACCCTCCCAGCAACGCCCTATCTATGTGTTTAACGTTTAATCTACACGTAAACATTGGGATTAAAACGATGAAATCCAGCCTTTCGAATGATTTTGACTCAGCGCTACCGAATTTCGCAATGTACCTAGTCCGTGTTTGCAATAGTTATACCATTGCTAATTGTGAGAAACATCACAAGCATTAAATTAATGTGATAAATTAGTCCCGGAAAGTTCCATGATAACTTCTTCTCTTATTTTATTTTACTTTGCACCTCAAACCTATGTGCTGAGTCGGTCAAAGGAGTCCTCATTGGTATTCCAGTGGAAATAGAGGTGACGTAATCATAATCACTTCAGTGAGTATTGCAAGTAGGCAAACCGTACTTGTATACGCCAAAAAATAGAACTACGTGCCTACATGACAAGGCATACTGTGTTCGCCTTGCTGTCAGTCACTTGATATTGTCAGAGAAGTCAATTGTGCCATACCTCAATGTAGGTCTATGCACGGTTGCCCACGTTGCGCAAACAATACACAGACGACTTTGTCGATTGTACTAGATTTTTAACAATGCTATTGTGTTTTCATTGTTCAGGCGATGACGGTTGGAAGGCGGCCGATACGAGCGGTACTGTGCGCGGCGATGTGTCTTGGGGCAGCGAGGGGAAGATTGGCCTGGATGGATTGTACTTTAGTGCACCGGGTGAGAATGTGTTATTTTGTGGCTTGGAAATGTGGTTGTCACAGGGAATAATGCCGATGACCATCATGTGCATTGATGTACATTGCACAGTTGTACATATACAAGAAATACTTTCAATTTCTATTCTAATATTCTAGCAAAAGTATGGGTTTGGTAGACGTAAGCAACCTGGAGTAGTCGACAACACAATCGAAAGTTATTTGATGCTACTCCAGTATACGGAAAAGTAGTGGTTTCCAAGATATGTTGAAGTAGAAAAACAAGATGCATGATTAGGTGATTTGAAAGGTGCGTGGAAACTGCCTCCCAGTAGAACGGAAATATGACTTGTTCGAAAACTTTCAAGTTTTGTCCCAGTATAAGCAAAAGTGACAAATTCTATAACATAGTAAGTGGAAGTGGATATTATGTACAATTATAAGTAGAAGTCTTGATCTCCAATACATGACATTGATGTCAATACTACTTGAAGTAGAATACGACATACTTGAGAAGGACTAATAGGCCACTTGAGTATTTTCAACTTCTGATGATAACTTCCCAATCCACAAAATGCGTTACGCCAAATGAATTATGCAGCCCCACAGACAAATGAATTGTCAATTCAGAATTCAATACCTGTACTCGACAGATGTTATTACAAATTCTTGCTCATGAAAAGGATGCGAATGTATTTGAAACTGACTTGGAACCTTGACATATTCTCTGACTACATTAAGCTGTTAGACTTGCAATACCGTTGAGGTTGAATCGGAAATATTCTATATCTAACATCTACTACTAAATAGGGTATGTAGATGATGCCGTCAGAAGAGAGTAGGAGTAGACTTACTGACCAGTGATCGCCCTTGTATATTAAGATCAGAGATGTTGATGTCTCTGGATTATGATTCGAGTTTTTCCCGGATTTGCATAACTGGTTTTCAGGCAACTGGATTTGGAATTGGACTCGCTCTCCGGGGTAATTTTGAAGGTTTTACTTCTCACAAATTTAACACGATACCAGTTATGAACTTGGGCTGAATCGGAAATTGATTTCGGCTTTTAGATTTGAAGATTTGGGTTTTACAATATCAATTCCGCTCATCTCTACCGGCCATTTGGTTCACCATGTTACATAATGAATTGTGGGAGTAGTGTAATTTTCAAATGCATATCGAAAGCCGAATCTAAATATGGTGGATGTTTGCAGAAAATTACTTGGGAGGACAGCGTTTCAGTTACAACCAATTCCTGACTTTCGTTCTGAGTTTTGACGGGCAATCGGCGTTGACGTCCGAGGGATCCAGCGGCACAGGAGATGCGCTTAGCCGCAGGTCTGGGCCGCGATACGGCCATGATATCATCATCGAGGGCAGCGAGTATAGAGTGTCATTGCCACTCTACGAACAGGTGTGTGGTTCAATCTCTAACTCACGACCAGGGGTGGTCCGAGTAGTAAGCATTGCCACTCGACTGGAAGTGGCAGTAACCAGGGTTGTAATGGCTCGAGTCATGACTCGACTCTAGTCAATCTGTGTATTGACTCGAAGGGACTCAAGTCACCGCGCATGACTCGAACCAAGTCATGTAACTCGAGACTCGTACGGCCAAGACCGACATTTCATTGTAATTTCGAAAAAGAGTAAAGTAACCTCACTATTGGGATTTCATCTATTGTTACTGGTACTTGAAAATGCGACCGGAAGCTGCTAAAAGTGAGGAAAATTAGTAAAATATAAATGCGAACTATTGGATATTAACAAACAGAGTTCTAAAAAGTGGGTTCAAGACTACAACTGAAAACTGAGATGTCAACACAATGACTTGGACTCGGACTCGAGTCATGATACCATGACTCAGACTCGACCCTCAACTCACTGACTTGGACTCGGACTTGACTCGGCGGTGAATTGAAAATTACCCGACTTGACTCCAGTCAAAACTATAAAAATGAGATTGACTTGTGACTCGAGTCCGAGTCATTGTGTTCACTGTTCAGTTTTGAGTTCAATCTGGTTCAACCTACTGTTTTCGACTATGTTCGAGTGATATAGAATGACTCACTTTCACAATATCGTAATTTTCCTCAGTCTTGACAGT
Organism: Botryllus schlosseri; assembly: GCF_051294905.1. Classification (NCBI taxonomy): domain Eukaryota; kingdom Metazoa; phylum Chordata; class Ascidiacea; order Stolidobranchia; family Styelidae; genus Botryllus; species Botryllus schlosseri. The sequence continues at coordinate 14,190,421 of NC_137245.1, read as the reverse complement.
TTCTGTCCCTAATTTCGAAGTATCAGGACTGATAGACGAAATACTAATCATGTGGTAAGTTTACTATTCTTCGAAGTCGTCCTAGTCTCGAGTCATATGACTTGGTCCGAGTCATACTTTTTTACGTGACTACTTTGACGACCCCTGGCCATTGACCATCTTTGATTGCGACACTCCGTGACACAAAGATTACTCCAGAACAACCCGGAACCATCATCCGAGCCGCAAGAATTTCGATTCCGACTTCACGAGGCGGCCGGCTTCAGTCCGCGGCTGACTGCGTTCCAGTTCCAGAAAATGCTGAACGACCTTACGAGTGTGAGAATACGGGCTCTTAATGACGAAGGTACAGTTGCTCATGGATCTGTAGCTCTAAAAACCTGTCAGTAGACTAGGGTTGTTGAAAAATAAGTATTTTTCCGGACTCGGGGGACACTGAATAATTGTTAGGTTGCGTAAAAAAACCCTGCTCACCAAATTTGGCGCGATTCCAACCAGTAAAAGCCGACGCAGAGTCAATTAAAATTTTTGAATTTAATATAAAAAATTGAAGAAAATTTCGGACTTTACTGTCAACCCCTTAAAATTGTAAGTTGCACAAAAGAACAATGCATTATAATTTTTCCTCTATTCCAACCGGTAGAAACGAAGTTGTTGCAGTGTTAAATTAGCAAAAATAGCATTGATGGTGGAAAAACTCGGAACAATTGATAAAAAAACTCAGATGACTTCGCTTCCACGGGTTGGAATTGCGTCAAATTTGTTTTGCATCGTTTTTGTAGACAACTCGACAATTTCATTGGGTTTACAGTAAAATTTGAAAAATCAATTGGCTCTGTGCCGGCTTTTGCTGGTTAGAATCGAGCCAAATTTGGTGTGCAGCGTTTTCTTGTAGGCAACCTAACAATGTAATCTGCGAATCCCTGTAATCCGGAAAAATAAGCTATTTTTGAACAACCCTACTGTACACTGATAATATTAACCGTAGGGCAGCAGTGGTGTAGAGATTGGGAGAGGTTCATACGCTATAAATCTTGCGGAATATGATGTATAGAGGAGTATAATATTGGAAAGTGTTAATTTTGAATGGTGTGTGGCCTAGGAAATGACATAATGATTCATCTTACATTTAAGCTCAGAGAAGGGACACAAACAGTGGTGGGATTCGGCCAATTTTATGCGATCGGTGAACCAGTATGCGTTACTGGTCTATGACTTTTTGTAACAGAACTGACTGAAAAATGCGACTTTCATGATAGAACCGTCCACAACTGAATCCCAGCCCATTTCAATCCCACCACTCGACGCAAATACCAAGTCAACAAAATATGCATATGCTGATTGCATACATGCATATTTTGGTAAAATGTAGTCGATAGCCTGAGAATTGTATTCGCATTTCGCCCGATTTACCTCGTCGCAATTGCATTATGAGATCATGTGTCACCTTACAACTACTAAAAAGCATTGTGGGATTTGGATATTTTTCGAAATCATTCGCGACGATTTCAAAAGACACATGTTGGATTTTGATTCATGCGTTACGTGAAGGTCACGTAGTATCGTCCGTACTCGAGTATTTTTGAGCAGTCTGCCAATGTTGTGTGAATATTTAGCCAGAAAATCACAGATAACTGTCTCGCTGCCCCGACGACACGCTATGACAGATAACGCTTTGTGCTGTTTTGGTTTGTTTGTTGGAGAAGGCGAAGATGTCCTACTCGAGTATAGAGAGAACAAGTTTAATTAATTCTGTAACCATAATGTTGATAACCATGCAAGTAATGAAAAGAGATATCTTTTTAATTGTCAAACTTCTCAACCTATCTGCAAGTCATTGAGTATATAGTGAATATATAGCTCCTGTAATTCATTACGTCGCAAAATTATTGCGTCTCCGCAATTTCTGTGTGCCACACCCTTCCATACACTCGGCGACAACGTTATATGTGCGAATATCAAACTCGTGGTATTGACTTCGACAGGCTTCACGTTTCTCCACTCCGTTACCCTTGATACCGCCGAAGAGGGCGGCACCGGCGAGCCCGCAGATTGGATCGAGTATTGTATCGCCGAAAATTATTTGGGGACCAATGCCGAGTCGTGTGCACCCGGGTTCACGCGTGCTACTGCAAACGGAGGCGTTTATTCGAAGTGCGTCAAGTGCGATTGCAATGGACACGGGGACAAATGCGACCCTGAATCTGGTGAGTGAACTCTGACCATAGTATTTGATACAGCTTTCACCACAACATCCATTTCAAGAATCCATTCGTGAACATTGCAATTATTGCAGTATAATTTATAAACTTATTGTACATTATTATTTATTATATTCACAGTAAAACTGGTAAATACGCACATAATCCGGGGTGCAAACTGTCCCTAAAGAAAATGGCAAGATTGAAGTAAACTTTTGAAATTTCACCAATAGTCAAATCGTTATTTCTAAGCAATAGATGAAGAGGTCAGATTACAGAAGATGAAGAATTGGCAAGGGTTGTAGAGGTAGAGATGATTGAAAATGAAGAATCAAAATTACAGAAATTATGCTGTTATTTTCAGTACAAGTATAATTTAGTCCAGTAGTGCATTTCAGGGCATTCCGAAAAATATGCGCAGTGCCCAATAAAGTGATCTTCTGGATCATGTCGAACCGAACGTTTCCCCGGAATCTTTTTGATATGTATCATCATGAGTTTTTAGCTTACGACCCCTCCACATTTTCTCGAATTACATTTTGAGGCCTGCGTATTTTGACTGTTTTTCTGATTATAATTAGCTGCAATGAATGTAGTCTTGAGCAGAATATTCAAGTTTAGCACCGCCAACCAGCTATTAAAGTATTTGAAGAAAAGGTACAATAAATCTCAAATTATGAAACGCGAAGAGCAAAAACACAAAACAAAGGAAACAAATTGAAGATTTGTATGTCGTATATCGTTTTTGCCTTCAGTGATGCTATTATTATGCCGTATACTTCAAAAGTTTGTTGCTGCCATGGTCACAACTTGCCATATTCGCTCCAATTTTGAATCCGTACAATTTATTTCCTCCATTGAAATCTTAGTCTATAGGAGCTGACTGTTTCATCATTCTCAGGAATTTGCGAATGCACGGACAATTTTGCCGGTGCTCATTGCGAGGTCTGCGCTGTCGGCTACTACATGGATGACAAACTGTGCCTGCCGTGCCCCTGCCCGGATGGCATAGCGTGTGCGCCCACCGAAGATGACTCTGTGAAGTGCTTGAGCTGTCTGCCGGGTCACTACGGCAACCATTGCAAATTCTGCATGGACGGATGGTGAGTTGAAGTGGAATTATGGAATGCCCAATAGAGTTATTATTGGAAGTAAACACCCTGTATGAGTAGTCATCCAAAACTCTAGGACAGTGGTTCTCAAACCGGGGTTCACTGGCAGTCAAGACACACACTCAACTGATACATATGATTTGTGATGGTTAGGGCGATTGTTACCTAAAAAACGGAATATTTTGACTTGAAAATCTTCCACGTTTTTGATCTTGAAAAATTTGATTTTGACAAAGTTAACCTCATGTATGCAAGTTAGGTGTTTTCGCACACATAGTGTTAAAATTGTACCACCTCCATTTCTGGTTGGAACTGTCCGTCTTTAAGAAGTAGTTCGGCCTGAAAAAACTTTTTAGACTTGAAAACTGACAAACTTTTACGTGAAAAACTATATTTTAACGAAATCTTGACCTATGAAGAATTCCAGTAGTTACATAACGCAATATGGTATAAATATTTAAAATTTGTTGTAGTACAACGAAAGATACTTTCCTACATTCTCGGGTAGAAGGTGTCTGTCCCTACTTAGTAGCTTGCCAGGAATATAGAAAGAACGTTCAACAGCAGCAGTAGATGGCTGGTAACACTGAAGTTGTGCGTACACTGCTGGTGACACACCGTGTTGCTTCATTCTGACAATGTTGTCTACGTCACAAGTTTTCATCATGCGCGTCTTGATATAAGAACCAATGCCCATGCAGCCTCGCTCAAGTTAGGATATTGCGGTACGTTGAGCATAACGCCGTGTCAACCTATTTGTTTCATTTGACCGTTTATGATTCACAATGAGCAGACAGTGGGCCGTATGCAACGGTAAGCCTATAAAGTAGGCTACAAGCTGTAAAATGTCAAATGATAAGTTCACCGACAGCGCAAACATCTACAATAAAACGAAATGCAGGTTGCAAAGTTTTTGACTTTATATAGGCACTGATTTGCAATATATATTCAGTATCGTGCTTTCGTGATAACTGATAATCTAATTTTCATGATTTTCTTCCTCTAATACTATATTGATTTATGATGTATGATCATTTTTTACACTGGTTATCTTAGTAATGAAATATATGTGTAGTTAGATTGTGTAATGTTGTGTAATGTTTAAGATATTTTGCTTTTGTTATGTCGCCACCGAACGCTATTGTTGTTCCCAGGTTTGGTGTGGATACTTGTCAACGCTGCACCTGTAACGGCAACATCGATTCTAATGCCGTCATGAACTGCGACACTACAACAGGCGACTGCCTGAAATGTATCTACAACACGACGGGGCTTCGGTGTGAAAACTGTTTGGAAGGTTACTACGGAAACCCGCTCAGCACGGTGCACGAGGAACGGTGCCAAGGTAATGTTAATGGAAACGTGCTAATGTCTATGTTCATGATGGTGATATTTAATAAACTCATTCCATATTACAGCTTGTGAGTGCTACTCTCTCGGAAGCACAAACTCTCTTCGTTGTGACCCGGTCAACGGACAGTGCAGTTGCCTTCCAAACGTGGCAGGTCAGTATTTGCGTGAGCGTATAAGAGCATCGTGACAATTTTCAAACCAACCTATTGATATCTTTCAGGACAACGCTGTGATATGTGTAAGGAAGGCTACTGGGATCTGAACAGCGGCACGGGATGCGTGGCTTGTCGGTGCGACCCGATCGGCGCTACCACGGGCAAGTGTGACCAGGACAGCGGGCAGTGCGCCTGCTTGCCGGGCGTACGCGGTCAGCGGTGCGATGTATGTGAAGATAATTACTACAACCTCACCCGTCAAGGATGTACAGGTAAAGCAGTGTCCGGCGGCGATTTGTAATTTGACTTGGTACAGGAATATAGATTTTGTGTACTGGGTCTAGTAGAGCTTTAATCTGCAGACGCGTATAGTCGGTCCTGTCAAAATTCAACTTTCCGTCAGTTCATCGACCCATATCGAATTGACAACTATCGCAGATCCGCGTGATAGCTGCTAGGTAACATATGAATATCTTATGCTTCCTTTTTTGCCTTCGATAATATTCTTATCACGTGCTTATACGAGATATGGCGATCTAACGATACAATTTGATTTTCGCTGACGTTCGAATATTATTCAAAATTTGCAATAATATCTTGTATGCTTCGATAGCTGTCATATTGCTATATTGACCAGAGGTGGTCAGTAATCAAGTATCTACCTCTTATTTTCGGAAGCACTGCGTACAAAATACGCTCTTCCCGCCCAATATTTGATTTAAAACGTGTGATGTCATTGTGGCCGACTGTGGAGACAATGTGTGCGTCTCATGTCGTTAGTCGGCATTTTTGGCAGTCCCATGTCAAACTGCTATGTGCTGAGATATTTTGTGTGTGGCAGCTTGCGAGTGTAACGCGTTGGGCAGCGAGAGCCTGCAATGCAACGAAGACGGCTCGTGCGACTGTAAGCCGGGCGTGTACGGCATGAAGTGCGACCAATGCGAGGAGAATTTTCACGACCTATCACAAGGCTGCATCGGTAAGTTGAAATCGTTTTGTAACGATCTGTGAACATACGAGTATGGAACACTTATTTGGGTTAATGCACTGCTCTTTAAATATGACATGAATGTTAAATGTTTCTATAATGATGCGTTTTATATAAAGAATGCCCCGCCTGCTATGGACTGGTGCAAGACGCTGTTCAAATCCACCGCGGTGAGTTGGACCGACTCGAACACTTGGTGGCGACCATCGGCGATGCTCCGCCTACCGGGGGAGACGACTTCACGAAACAATTAGACACGCTTAAAGACACCCTGATAGAAGTCAAAGACCAAGCAGATCAACTTGCAGGTATTTTGGGTTATCTTGATCAGGAGCTCACAACCAGGAGCTCCAAGTCTACCGTACTATCATGAAATATACGCATTAGAATTTTACAAAAATACTAGTACAGTAATAAGCTATCTGTTAGTGCTATCTTGAGTTTACTTCTCTTTGTTTTACAAAGCTAAGCAAATCGCACCCTAATGAAATAGCCGTGCCATTGCTGTTGCTTTTCCCATGGTCACGTCTTTGCGAATGTGGGTTTTCTACGATGGTACTTTATGAGACCAAGCGGGACACTGTCTTGGATATTCATTATCCCACGAGACAGGTTTTTTCCATCACCAAGCCAGCAAGTAAAACTTTGTCAAAGCAAAATTAAGCTCAACCATCAAATTAATCGGATATGTTATAGCCAATTAATGTACCTACTATCAGTTTTTCAGTTGAAATACCATTTCTCATTTTTTGAAAGTTTGAAGCAAATAGGGGGGCATTGATTTTTCAAAATTTTCCACAACTAGCTAACTAAACTAATTAGATTCAACTCTGAAGCAAGTCATTAATCGGATTGGCTTTCCTCATTAACAACAGTACCAGTTTGAATTGGGATAGCTTTCTACCCCAAAAACCCGCTCACTGGCTACGCCACTTTTAGTAGTAATGACATTGAGCTAGCAATGGCTGCAAGAACATCGCACAACAAAACGCCGGTATCACGATTCACGCCAAACGACGACCCGTGTTTTCTAGTCGTTTTGCAACTAATTTTTTTTAAATGTGCCAACTGGAGCTAGAACTATTCACTTTTCAAAATCTACAACAAGAATTACTCAAAAGTGTCGAAATTGGTAGTTTGTACAAGTCTGGCAGGGGCATCACTGCTAATTCAATGCTAGATTGGATACGATAACCGGCGTCGCCTTTCCTTCCAGACAAGAGAAACGACCTGAACACCAAGGTGGACGAGGTCAACGACAAAATATCCGTGCTGGTCGTGAAAGTGGCCAGCGCCGAAGGCAACGTGGACTCTTGCGCTTCCCGCGTGGAAGACGCCAACCGCACCATGGTGGCCACCAAGGAGCTCATGACGCAAATTGACGAATCGCTGGAGCGTGCCAACGCAAAGCTGGTCGAGGTTGGCTTCACCGTTTGCTTTTTGTATTCATTTAAATTTAGGCGACGCAATGTATGGTTTATTAAGCCAGGTGTATCACAGTACTTCGACTGTCCGAAGGTTTTTTTACCTCACTTCTTACTCAAGTTATTATGATTTTAGATCACTACTACTTCTACTTCACGGTTTTCAGTTTTTCGGACAAAACTTGGCCTGGAATAATTACTTTTTATCTAATTTGTAAATCGATATTTGTAGTTGTATTTGAGTAGACATGTACAATGTTATTTCTATTTCTACTTTGACCACCTCTGGGCGCCAAAGAGAATAGGCTTAGAATGACTGGGCTACGTTACGTCCTCGCCGCTTGAAAGAGCACTACTCTCTGCATACGGTGCGGTCTCGAATTAAAGTAAAGAGTGAAAAACATTTAGTCAGCAGCCCTTTTCCTCTGAAAGTCATCGTATTCGTACTGCAACTAAATGATTTTCACGGGTGGTGCCATTTCATCTCGCCCATCTCTGTGGTATCGAAATCACGCTTCCTCGCTTCTTGATGAAACTTCTGACACGCATTTCTTCGCTTTTGCACTTTATCAACACGGTTGCCCAGTAGGGCTGTTCAAAAATAACTTTTTCTTCTGGATTCCAGCCATTCAGGCAGTGAATTGTCAGGTTACCCTGAAAAACGCTGCTCACCAAATTTGGTTCAATTCTATCAAGTATAAGGCTCCGCAGATCCAATTAAAATTTTTATAATGAAAAATTAAAAAAAAAAATTTCAAATTTTTCTGTCGATCCCACGAAATTGTTGAGCTGTCTTCAAAGACGATGCAAAACAAATTTGAGTCAATTCGAACTAGTAGAAGCGGAGTTATTGGAGTTTTTCGTTGATAATTCTCGGATTATCCTTGATCGGTGATAATCCGAGGATTATCAACGAAAAACTCCAATAACTCAGCTTCTACTAGTTCGAATTGACTCAAATTTGTTTTGCATCGTCTTTGAAGACAGCTCAACAATTTCGTGGGATCGACAGAAAAATTTGAAATTTTTTTTTTTAATTTTTCATTATAAATTAAAAATTTTAATTGGATCTGCGGAGCCTTATACTAGAGAGAATTGAACCAAATTTGGTGAGCAGCGTTTTTCAGGGTAACCTGACAATTTAATGCCTGAATGGCTGGAATCCAGAAGAAAAAGTTATTTTTGAACAGCCCTATTGCCCAGTCATCAAGATAGTTGTTAACCAATGTTGTGATGGAATTTTAGATAGCGGTCCATCGATATTATACAGAAATTCCACAAAGGTTTAGGAAGCGATGATGCATTACCTCAATACCATAGAGATTTTGTGTTCTGCAATTCGAATATGGTGGCTTTCTGAGGAAAACGGTTCGTGTCCAAAAATATTTCCGCACTTTCAACTTAAGAGTACAGTGTCCCTTTAACAATGAAACTAGGATGGATCCAAGATACCATCCAAATACATCCTGTTGTCACGGTATTCAGAATCGAATCACTCAGGTACTCGATTTTGCCCAGCCCTAATTATGAGTCGCTCAATGAATCCATTCTCGTTAAAAACAAATACTTCTCCGCAGGCTTCGGACTATATTGACCAAGCTAAGTCGATCGCCCTGGACAGTTTGTCGAAAGAGAATAACATGACGCGTCTCGCGGACGAAGCCGAAGCGATTGCAGACCAGTGAGTTGGTTGTTTTATCGGGCCTCTCAACATCTACCCATTTTAAACAATCGCTTACCCGCACAGGCACGAGCAAGAGTCCGGATCTGTCGTGTCCACGGCGCAACACGCCCTCGACACGTCGACGAAGGCGCTGAACGCTATTCAAGATTCTATCGCGACGTTGAATACATTGATCGACTCATTTGACGAAATGCGAGTGTGAGTGTGATATTATATGTCTAGCAATCGTTGTAGCTATACGAGAACAAAACTGGTACCGGAATGTCGTTTAATAGCGAGATTGGCGTACTTTGTGATGGAATTCATTTGCACTAGACTCTAAAATGCTAATAAACTAGTTGTAATTTGCTGAACACTGGATCACCTATTGGCAGGATCCTTATTTATAAGATTTTTCCTTGTTTTGAAGAGTGTTGGCTTATAAACCAGGTTGTCACTTTGACCCAGTCCTCAAGTCAAAAAAGGACAAATCTTAAAAGAGAGGCATCGTCTTTTGGGGTGAAGACTAACAGACAGACAGACATTGATTGGTTCGTTAAAAGACAAAATTTGACTGGAGGTGACGAAATGACCTGAAAGGTCTTGTTACTTGTCACCTCCATGACAGTGAAGCAATACAGTATGATTTTAAACATTTTAACAGTGGACAGTCTGCAAATGTAGGATAACAGGAGAAGAAAAACAGAAATACAAATAAATAACAAAAACGGCAGTCATGGCAACATGCTAGTTGTAACAATATACATGTGGAATCAATAACCAGTGGCATAATACACGAAACATACAACAATACTCATTCAGCACTTAGAAAAAGGGTAATTCAGGTATTGGATTTTATGCTGAGGCAATTTTTTTAAATTATCAGCGACACTTCCAAATACTCAGTAGACTGTTGAGTCAATCTTGAGTTCATGCAGTGAACATTATGCGATACAGATCATCAGATTTTGCTGACATCGTAGAATAACCTCTTATATATTAGTACGGTATGGCCACCCTCCTGTCTATTGGTGACAAGGTATTTGGTTACAATAGAACCCGACTGCCGAACGCCATCGCTCGCCGCGACGACCTGGCGATTTACGCGGAGCAAACCTTGGAGAAAACAAAGGCGGCTAAGAAGAACGCGACGCAGCTGCTGACGGAGGCTGAAAAACTTATCCTGCCCGATTACAACGTCGACGATCTGGAAGCTGAAATCGAGCTGGTCGACGAGAACGCGGAAGGCTTAGGCCCAGAGGTAAGGTTGGTTTTGTTATCTGAGCGCCGGTATAACGCTATTCATCGCGTATGTGTTATACAGATGTGATCAGAAGCTACTTATACCACAATACCTTTCTGTAACGAAAAATTTATACTTTTTCGTAGTAATCAGGTAGGTTTTGCCCACATTAGGACTACTTACGCTTCTACTTGAACAGTTTTTTTAGGTAAAACCGTTGACATGTTACACTTTGGATTTACGAAAAATCGAAAGTAATATTGCGACAACTTTGTGAATGGATTTTTGATGACGATTTGGCCCATAAGGAACGGAATAGCCCATGAGTCGCAGTAGCCGAAGTAAATTAGACCTATAAATCGTTAGTCGTTTTGTCTTATTCACTGATATATATCTTGCATTTTCTGAATTATCCACATCTGATTAACTGCTGAAAGTTGCGGTATCGGAATTAAGTTTCGAAAATTGTACCGGCATCTAGTTTGCATCAGTGCTGCAAATATAAACTGCCAATTTTAGGGCTAGTGACTTCTAAACTAGTGAAAAAGTCTCTGATGCCTTGGCCTAATCTATTTCTCCAACCTACTCCAGTATTTTCCTACTTCTCCGCCAGGTACTTTTTCCTGAACTCAAAACCATTACTTCTCTTTGTTCTTGATTAATGTCGATGTTTCTTTTGACTATCTCTGCATGTATGCGGGTTTAGTGCTTAATTTTGAACGATGAAATGACTTTGCTTGTTACTTTCGAAACCACTCTGATGCTGCACAATCTAGTTGGCTTTCCGTCGCTAGCTGCCTAGCCCCAGATTTTGGAAAAGTTCATTCTGGTCTGCTCATGAATTGTTCCATTTGTGTGTAAATCGCTTTGTTACGTTGTCACAGGTGATCAAAATATGAAACTAGGTTATCGGTAGGCGCCTATGGCATGATATTGGGCAGATAGCCTTCCTGATATACCCAGGGTTGCCATCAACATGGACGGAAAATGACAGTCTAACTCAGTGGTTCCCAACATTTTTCGACCCATCGCCCCCTTATCAAGCTCAACACCGATCATCGCCCTCCAAATTTTGTGTACCGAAAAATGGGCGTACAAACTGTAATCACCGGTGGGTTGACTAAAAAAAAATGTCAACTTTCCGGCTCGATGTCGATTTTGACGCGTCATTGCCGCCCTATCTCCCCCTTCGCTATTTTTGCCCCCCTATCGCCCCCTTCGTCATTTTTGCCCCCCCCCCTAGAGGGCGATATTTGTCCACGTTGGGAACCACTGGTCTAACTGCGGAATTTTTCAAGTGATTACTAAAAAAGTTGTTCGTGGCTCGTTTGGGAAGTTGGTGACTAAACAAAGTTCCTCACTTTCGCCCAGTTCTAACTGAAGCCTCTTGTGGGCCTTTAAAATGGGGCAAAAGTCGGAAGGCCAAGTCAAAAGTTGGGACAAATCTTATAAGAACATTGTAATTTCATAAGGACTCATCTTAGAAATAACGACGGTATGTGAACCTCGGCTATAGGCTACCCCCGATTTCAGCCACCGACAGACTTCTGTTGTGCGGTCTTGTAACGGTGCTAATGGCGTATCTTCTTGCAGAGAACGGATCTGAACGAAGAATTCATGGACGGCTATCTCATGATTCAAGCCGACATTGATCGCGCTAATTTCCTTCTCGGCAATTCGAAATCTACTCAAGACGTAAGTTTCCATTCGCTAGAGGGGACCACGAACTGCGTGTTAATATATCTTCTGGTTTTGCGTTATCGTGTTCTCCCGAGGCACGATGTTGTATTTTTTACAGCTCAACCAACTATCATTCGCCATCAATTTTGTAAGATTAGCTTCAGCGTTTAGTTACTCCAGTTTGAGGTCAGAAATTTGTGATCTGTGATTTTGAAACAGATATCGTTGAGCCGCTCGCAATTACACTAGCCACATTGAAATTCATTTGGATCTCTCACGGCTGTAGCTGCACATTGGGGCTGTTTAAAAGTTTTTTCTACATTATTTCTCTGACTAGGTTAGGAAATTTTGCGCTGCCTATAACGCTTCACACCAAATTTGACTCAATTCCAGCTGGTAGAAACCAAGTTCTTACAATATAAAATTTCAACCATGATATAAAAGAATAGTGTTTACTGTAACAAATTCTGTCACTTCGCCATGACAAAGCATTGTGTTCTACGAACGCCTGAAGAGAAAGTGACGCTTTTTCACACAATATCATCTTGAGATTGGCCTGTGATAGCGTTTCGATAAAGTTATTGCTAATTACAGGAACAAATATGATGCTGATTCGCTGGAAATTAGTCCACTTCATTAAGATGACCACGTTGAAATGACTGGTATTCGACTCTGCTGCGTCATTCCCGTTGTCTCTTAGTGTTGACCCTCCTTTACTTTGTGACTTCCATGGCGAGTTGGATAGCACGTGAAGCTCTGTATATGCAATGCACATTTATTTTTTGTAGACAACCGACCTTTTGACGGCGCAAGCCCACGGCGCGTTGGGCAAGGCCACGGAAGCTGTGGAAAGGGGCAACGCGGCCTACGAATCTCTGCTGGAAACCGAGGCTTCGCTCAAAGGTAGCTTAGTAGAGAATTGCCATTTATAATAAAGAGTTTGTAGCAAGTGCCAGGGCTGGGTGAAATCTCTAGTAACTAGTCGATAGTAGTCTTGAATCGGGATTTCGTGTATCAATAAATTTGATGTCGTACTCTCCATAGCAAAAATTTTGAAGAGTTGATATATGTACCTTTCAGAGATCACAAATGAAATATTGCCAGTTCGACTTGATCAGAAATAATTTCGTATGAGTCCGCCACAATTTTGACATAATATGTTATAGAAAACGCCTTTGTTGATCACTACTTCACAGAAATGTAGTTTTATGAACATGTGCCCTTTGCCGTTTGTTTTGGACGCTGCGGTGTGTAAAAGATATTTCCAAGATGTAAGAACTGAGCGTTCGAAAAAAATCGAGTCTCACTACTCTACTAAAAATCAATACTTGGTTCATATTCGAGAACTCTCGAATTATGGTGCCAGGCCCGGAAAATGGGTAGAATTGAAGTTTCGGCTGGCTCTCCGGAGACACGTTGAAACCGAACTTAGAATACATCACTTCGCTCTAGTGTTTATTCAATTGAAATTTGCCGGATTAAGTAGTTTATTTATCTAATATTTCACACTGCAACTTGCTGATGTAACACAGTAGTTCTGATTTTTGAGCCATCGCCCTTTTCGTAAGCCCGTCGATACATCTTTATCGCTTAGCTAGCTAGAGGTAGTCTATAAGAGTACTTCTACCTTACCATTGTACACAAGTAGGTGTAATATACCTGTTTCCCTTAGGCAAGTAGGATTATTTGCATACTGCTTCTACTGCGACAGTTTTAATGTGTGACATTGTCATGGGAAAAGTTTTTTTAACTAATGTGTTGCTATAAAGTTTAGACAATTCCTAGAATTCAAATATTGGAATCGCTGTAATGCGAAGCAAATTTCCCCTATTTAATAATTTTCATCTCTCGCGGGCTGGGATTAGTCGAGCGTTGCGGCGCTTTTCTATCAACATCCATACACAAATTGGACTTGGCAAGAAACCAAACAGTTGACTAGATATAATGGACTGAAATTTTTAGCATTTTTGCCTTCACAAGAATCTTCGAAATCATCATCGGTGTAGATTGCTGTACTAGATTGCGACGATGAAACGACAGGAAGTTGTCTTGGAGTAGTCTTTGAAATTGATCAAACCTGGGTTGAACTGAGGTGGCATTGAGTACCCTTGCTGATACGTCACGGTACACACGGTCGCTGCTGTTAGAATCTTATGTTTTTGCTGTACTGAGGACAACAGTAACAAGGATTTTGATCTATTCCCAGCGTTCTCGGACCAGATTGAGAACAACGAGGCGCAGGCCACTTCGTCGTTGGAACGCGTCCCCGAAATCCAGGCCACCATCGACGAAGCCAACCGGAAGAGCAACAAGTCTAAGACGTCGCTGGGCAAGGCTCGCGAAATCTCGGAACAGGCCAGAGGCAAGGCGCAGAACGCGCAGAGCATCGCCTTGGACGTGCAAGAGGTAAATAGCTGTAGTTGCGATGCTATAGATGTGATGCCAATCCAAGCAACCATTACCTTTCACTTTACAAGATGTAAGAGGTAGTGCTTCTGAAACTATTTACGTAATCTAAAAACACAACCACCCGCTTCGTTCAAGTAGGAGAAAAAAACCTCTGGAGCTCTCCTAGAACTGTATATTAAGGGTCTTCAAAAATGACTTTTTTTCTCAAATCGTACTGGCTACTTGATAAAATTGTTAGGTTACCTAATTTAAGCCGGCACACCAAACTTGGTTCAATTCCAACCAGTAGCCGCTTTGCTGCAGGAGAAAAAAGTTTCTATTCATTATATAAAAAATATAGAACAAAAAATTTTAAAATTATCTGTTCACCCCATGAAAGTGGTAGGTTGTCTATGTCTATAGAAACGATGTTCACCAAATTTGGTTCAATTCCAACCAGTGGAAGCGGAGTTATTGCCGTCGAAAAATTTGGATTATGAATAAAATAGTATTTGCGGTGACCAATTCTTTAACTATTTATTATAGTGGGGCCCACCGTAAATACTATTTTATTCAAATCCAAATTTTTCGACGGCAGTAACTCCGCTTCCACTGGTTGGAATTGAACCAAATTTGGTGAACATCGTTTCTATCGACAACCTAACACTTTCATGGGGTGCACAGAAAATTTTAAAATTTTTCGTTATACATTTTTATATAATAATTGGAAACTTTCTTCTCCTGTAGCAATGCGGCTACTGGTTGGAATTGAACCAAGTTTGGTGTGTAGGCTTAAATTAGGTAACCTAACAATTTTATCAAGTAGCCCTACTAGCCCTACTCTACTGACCCCTACTGTAAATAGCAGACGCGCTTGTCGCTGCCCATCAGTGTTGGGATCAAGTCACTACCCTCGAGCCACGAGTCATTGCACATTTTGACTCGGGTCAAGTCAAGTCAATCGATTTTCGAAGGTCACTCGAATCAAGTCGAGTCAAGTCACAATTCAGTCAACTTGAATTTTGATGATTCGAAGTCGTTACATTTTGCTCGTTGCTTGAAAAACAAACTAATTGGCTCTTTATCTTGAATCAAACAACGAATATAAAGTTAAATACGGGCAAAAAGGCGCTGTATCACCCACGCACACGTAGAACTGCTAATTAAATACGTGATTAACTGTAGAGCTACATGCTACAGTCTGCAATCATCATCCAAACTCAAGGATCGACGGACCTTGCTATTAGAATAATCTACTAGTACTGCAACGTAATCTGCGATCATTTCGATTGCGGTCAATTTATTTGTGAAGTAACAATGGAGGATCAGTGAAATGTACAATCACTGAATGACTGGTTGATCTCACAAGTGACGCCGGCGTATTGCGAGCAATCCGAACATACACAGGATTCAATCGATACCGTTTACTTGATGACTTGAAATTGACTCGTGAATTTTGCGTCGAGTCGCGAGTCAATCCATATTTCTGAAGCGCCGAGTCAAGTCAAGTCAAGTCATTTTTTCAAAGTGACTCGAGTCAAGTCAAGTCACACGAAAAAGTTGACTCGAGTCGAGGGGACCCTCTTATTTTTGAATCTTGTATTATGACGTGTCGCTTCCCCTCAGCAATCCAAGAAGATTCGTTACGGCGCGGAGGATTCGCTTGTCGACGTGCGAGAGGCGCAGAATGACGTCAACGGATTGAAAGGCAAAGTGACCGAGACGGAAGAAGCGATCGCGAGGGAGGAGGTCATTACTAACCAAAGCACATCCGCCGTTGCTGAGGTGAGTGATTTGGGGCAAACTAACTTACACCAAACGTGGTGATAGCATGCCACCACTATCGCCACGGTGATAGAACATGGTGTTGAACATACGAAATGCAATATTTCAGTGTAAGTAACCTGTGTACAGATCAGTAACTCGGTTACAGATCATTCTGAGAGGACACACAAGCAGTGCCTTCAAAGCCGTAACGTGTCTACATTCACCGTCGTTGACTGTCCTAATGATCAGTTACCGGTTCTAATCTTAACCCTAGCCCACTACAATGATTCGCCATGGCCAAGAGTCATCATTAAGGGTCGCACGCTGATTTTTCCGCTTCAATGATAAATTGGATACTGCGGCTTTCTACTGGATACGCAGGAGTGAGCAGATTAGTCGGCGTTTTTACTTGAGCAGAAGTTAAGCCATGAATTTCTACTCAATTACAAGCAGGAATTAAAGATGTCAAAACTACTTTCAATGGGGAGTACTGGGGAAATTTTAGAAAGCGGTGGTTAGTACTGTCGTTTAGCTACTTCCGAAATTGCGAGATGCAAAACGATTCATGCCATTACGAATAAGTTCAATTTCCAAATGGTTCATTGTGATTCACAGGCGCAGAAAGAGGCCGCCGCCGCCAAGGCCAAAGCTACCGCGGCCAAAGCCAAGGTTGCAGAAGTACTCGCCCGTCTCAGCCAGCTGCATTCCGATCTAGGTAACTTATCACGTTTCCAGAAGACTTGGACCACTATAGACATTTATATTCGTCAAATTAGATAAATTAAAGTGAAATGACGGTAATCTAGTTCTAATCTAATTTGTGAAATGTTTCTATCCTCTAATATTAACTATAATTTCTTTCTTTCACACAACTCCGATTTGATATGAAATGAACTCGATTTATGTTGCATTTCTTTAAATCGAGATTTTGATTCAATTTCCGAGTTTTTGCGAATGTACCGATTCTAATTTTAATCTAGTTTGGGAAAATTGTGTCATTATAATTCTAATTCTGATGTAATTTGAAAAAACTGGAAATTTCTCGTCCTGTGCAACTCTGGTTGCGAGTAACAAACCTCCAATCGCAGAAAACCTGGAAGACCTGGACGAAGCCGAGATGTCAGAGCTTGAAGGCCAGTTTGTCAGCCTACAGCGTCAAGTCGACGAGGCCAACATCGAAGCGGAGATCGCATCACTGCAGGCCGACGTAGCCGAGCAACAGAAGACTATCGAAGCCTACGACCAAGAGCTGGCGTACCTTCGCGCCGACGTGGCCAACGTCGAGCGCATCGACCAGGCGCTGCCAACCGACTGCGTGGCCGCCGACCGGCCTGTAGAGCAGCGGTGAGCGGCGACACGCGCGCTCGAAACCACGCTGCGTCGAAATTTCCAAACAGAAAAATATCGTAAATTCCAAACGGATAAAAGAAACTAAACGAGATACTAACCGCGAAGTGCTGAATTTACTCAATCCGTTAAAATACGTTGACGTCGGCGTCTTCCCTGATTTTTTTGAGAGCGGAAGGTTTGTATTGCCGACGGCCACATTCATTTTAAATACACATGTACCCAGCAATGCGGGTCTCGCTATTTGTAACGCTTTCGAGCCCATTATAGTCCGCCATTTCGGCGCTGGCGCACCGGTGGAATGTATCGCGTCGTTGTTTTTCTTACTATTCACACTTTATTACGTCTTTAATAACGAATTTGCCTTAACATTATCTATATTTTATTGTGAAGCTCGTAGCGGATAAAGCGTTGGTTGTCTCACTTCACTGGCCTATTTTGGATGATAATTATCGATTCGGACTAATTAGGAAATTTAACTGCGTGCATTTTATCATGCCAGTCAATTTTATCCGCACGCTTTCTCTCGGCCTTCCTGAGATTAAAATGGTTTGCGAAGCCGCAATATTCGAAGCAGGCTACCTCCATTTTGAACCTCGCTGAACCCTACTCGTCCCCGACCGGTTGTTTCAAGACAGTGCCTCGCTTCTACCCGTTTTGTATTTTTCAAGATTCGTGCCTTTTTGAGATTGAACTTCAATCCGACAAATTAGACTTACTGCTGTGTGTTCTTGTGGGCGAAGCCGATGGTGCGATAGATATGGCTCTCATCTCTCCGTGATATTGGATTTTGGTGTGTGTCTTGTTAAGAACTTCATAGACATCACTGTCGCGGTTGTTGCTCAGCCTAGCTATTCTCACCGACTGCGTCACCGTGTGTGTTTTTGATTTTTAAGCTGCCATATATTTGACGCCGTTCTTTTCACGTCTGCGTTTTACATGTTTTCCCGAGGTGGAGACCATCAGTAACCGTTCATTTATGTATCGTCGCCCCTTCGTTATACGTTATTTTCTTGCATGTTAGTCTTGAAAGGCCTTTGGATACAGCATCGAATGGGAGTCGCAAGTCGCCGCACTGCGTCTTCCATCTTTTTTACTTCTCTTTTCTCCATACCCTATTTTCATATGTGTTCTGCGCGGTTGGTGATGATGCGTGTTGCGTGTGTGTGTCTGGGCGTATGCAACTGCGTCGGATTGTGTGATTTTTGTGGTCGTTGTCGGTATCGCGGTCCTTCCGGTTTATGTTGTAGCTGCGAGAAGCCTTGGAATTTTCGTTTGAACAAATGTTTTCGGACGACGCCGTTTCTGTTATCCCGCGTACCTACCGAAAATGACATTGCAGGCATCTATCTTGAAATATATAACCGATAAACTACACCGCGTCTTCCTCTGCTTGGTCTTGTTCCGGAAGCTAAAACGTCGAATTTACAGGGGTCAGAATTAGGCAGCTAATATGTCGAAAAACTGGTACAAGAAGAAGAGGGGGGCGAACAACGATAGAAGAAGCACAGGCAGGACTGGGAATATGAAAGCAGAGTTGGTTGGGGACTATTCACACTATGAATGGTTAGTTCCTTGAATCCTTAAGTGATTGACCGGGATCAGTAAAAGCACGTAGCTCATCAATCCGCAAGCATCACTCACAGAGCAAACGATCCCAAGCATAACCAAAAGAAAGTGTTCAACACAATACTAACGGCGATGTCAAACACTCAAAATATCGGGTACCGTGCCGTCCTCGCCCATGTTCAAAGTTAATAGTTGGTGCGGCACATAGCCTTTCTGTACCTCATGTTTAGTGTTGCCGCGGCCGCTGAGTATTGCACGTAAAATTGATTGGTTGATTGCGTGCGCCCTGATTGTAGTTTAGGCTTTAGTTTAGCTTTAGTTTACTTTAGCTTAGCTTAGTTTAGCTTTAACTTTAGCTTAAGCTTCAGTTTAGCTTTACTGTAGCTTAGTTTAGCTTTTTTTTCGAAATTTCACTCGCTTAATGATAAAATTGTCAGGTTGCCTAAAAAGTGCTACACACCGAATTTGGCTCAATTCCTGCCAGTGAAGGCCGTACAATCTTAATTTGAAATTTCGACCATTTTTGAATTTATAGTACGGTGGCAAATTTCGACACTTTGATATGACCAAATGTCGTGTTCCAGGAATGCCTGATGCTTTTTTCAGGTGTTTACATCTTGATACTGGGCTGTGATAGAGTTGGTATTATGAAATTGCTAATTAATGAAAAATTAATTTGACACTGATTTGATGGGAATGAGTCAACGAAATGGAAATAGTCTCGTTAAAACGATCGTGATATATACAGCAAATAAAATAGTAGTAAGGCTGAAATCGGGCACCATGAAGAGAAAATGAACTGACGCACAGGTAAAATACAGCAAAATAGATTTCCCGGGTAAATATCGATACCCGAAAGTATCCTTCTATCGTGCCGATGTAGATTTGACGACGTTGTGGCTGTATTCTACGCAATGCGTTATGATATTTGATTTTCACGACTCCTTCTACAAGGCGAATTACAAATGATGGGGCATCATTTTCCAATTTTAGCGGATCCGCAACCAGTGGCGTAGCAGCATGTAGGCTACTGCCGTTTGTGACTTTCGTTGAAAATGCCACCCCTCCCGCCTATAAGTAGACCGCAGCAAATTTCGACATAGTTTCATGTTCAAGCAATCTTTTCAATCCTGTATAATAAAAATGCGGATAAAAAATCCAAGTGTAGCTCTTGTGTATGAGTCAGCAACTATATAATAAAGAGATTGAACTTACTAATTTTGTCATTGCACACTATCCTGATTACAAGCACATACACTCTTACTACTAATAGACATTGGTCATAAATGGAACGACCATAGCCTATGTCTAGTCTACATGTACTTAATCAAGTATTCAAGGATTGGGACTTGCAGTCTTTCTTAATCATTTGTTCGACCCAAACAGCTAAGCTACACTACAAATATTTTTAATTAATTAATTTAATCAAGTGGGAAGCATCGTTTGGTCGTATTTACATCATTTTTACAATTTTACAAAACCAGCCGATGCATTTGCTCTGTCACAGTATCATGGTATAATTCCAAAAATTGCATCAATTTTGACTGCATCGCGAAAACGCATATTGCGATTTTCTTCCCCTCTGCAACTGAGTTGAAATTTGCAAGTAATGTCTAATTTTATGTATATCATGGGTGGGCAACTTTTTCGGCCAAAAGGACACCTGAGATTTACGAACCATTGCGCGGGCAACTGGAATGTTGATAATCTTTTTTTAGTCGTCCGATAGGAGCGAACCGAATTAGGTAACATTGCCAACAAGACTTATATCAATACGCTCCAAAATTGATAACAATATGTCATGCAATTGCGCAGTGCGCAATCAGGCCCTGGTCGCGTGAAGCGCGAAATTTTTTTGCAAGATAATGACTGAATTATATCAATAAATATGTTGCTAACATATAGGCTACATTGTGGGTCGCATCTGCATAGGCCTACTTCTGGGCTCATTTGGCAAGGACAGGATTATCCGACGTTCAGACATAGCAAAATCGACGGTATCAGTCAGTCAGTTAGTCAGGTTTATTAATATTTTCATCGTTTCAAAACATCACAAGACTGCGATACAATGAAAAGATAGGAGGGTGTCGAAACAACTTGGAGTAGCCATTAAGATCAGACACCCACCTTAGCCTAGGCGAAGTAAATAAGAGGCATGCACAATTGCACACTGAATGAAAAGTAATGCAGAGAAATATAAGACGCAAGCGACAAAATGGGGTGGCATGTGGCGGAGGGCGAGGTCGATGTTAGGTCGTGGTCCGGTAATCCTGAAGACTGGCTAGTGTTGATTTAGAAGAAATTGCTTGTATTTCGACTTGAATGCGGACATGCTCGACGACTGACGGATAGCCGGCGAGATGCTGTTCCACAATTGGGGTCCGGCATACTTGATAGAGCAATGCGTTTTCTTGTATTCAGTCCTGATCATATGGTAGTTGTTCTTCGTTGACGCGCGTGTGCTGTACTTGTGCGCTTTTGTCTCCGAGGTGAAGTCGTCCTTGAAATTTGAGGGACATTGACCGCAATGGAACTGATACATAAACTTGGCAATTTCTAGCTTCCTCATATCTTCTAAGTTTAGAACACCAAATCTTTTGAGAAGCGATTTATCAGTTGCACATCCAGGCCCCCGTGGGGCTTTGGCAATGATACGGATGATCCGATGTTGAAGTTTTTGCAGTGGGTCAATTGTATTCTTGCAGGCAGCACCCCAACAAAGAATTCCGTATTGTAACTTTGATAGGAATAGAGAGTTGAAGAGTATCAACAGCACGCTGACTGGCAGAATGTAGCTAAGGCGGCGAAATAGACCACATACCTTCGATAGTCGTGGTTTGAGTGATTGTATGTGACTCTTCCAGGACATGTCCGAATCCAGTAAAACACCAAGGTATTTGGCGTTTTTAGTGTTGGAAATGTGAACAGTGAACAGTGAACATGCCTCTATCATTTTGTGCAAATGTTTTGTCGACGATATCGCTGCGAGTGCACAAGCGAAGCCGCATGTTGGACGACACGTTATCTCCTAATTGCGAATATAGTTAGACTCAATTCTGTGAATAATATGTATTTATAATTTTCAGAAGGGGGCTCAAATACTGAATGCAAGAAATCTAGTGACAATGAATCATGCGAAGTACCGAGAAAAATTTCAAGTCAAATAAATCTGCTATGAAATATTCTACTTTATGGTCATATACGAAGATATGGGATAAATGTAGCTGGCCCCTGGATACGTCAATGCGTCAGAATTGTTGTTTTAGTCATCATCAAATTTCGCGGTCATGCTAATCAAATTTTGGTTGGCCTTGCAATTGTACCGGATGTCATAAATAATTTCGAGAATTACCTCGCAGGCCACACCTAACCTTCTTGTGTGCCAAATTTGGCCTGCGTGCCACTGGCTGGCCGCACCCGATCTGTATGGTTATTAATAACAGTGATTGGTGGTAGCCTACATAATAATTCTATTGAAAATTCTTTGAAAGCAAATGTTTTCATGATAGAGAAGTTGGAGTCGGAGTCGGAGTCGAAGTCAGGGTCATTCTCACAAACTCCGACTCCGTCTCCAGTCAGTATTTTCCCACCGACTCCGACTCCGACTCCGACTCCAGCTATTATAGTCTTCACGACTCCGACTCCGACTCCGACTCCATCAAGCGAAAATTACCCAGACTCCGACTCCGACTCCACCGACTCCGACTCCGACTCCACAGCCCTGATGCAAAATGCATATAGGTTTAATTAGGCGCCTAATTGACTGGCGCCGAATGTTCCTGTCTTGGCAATCTGAACCTCACAAGACAAATACCATCACGCAGGGGAAAATTATATGCCAGTGAAGAACTACCAATTTGAAATCGTGTCCGTCTTTCAGTTTAGTAGCCTACGTTTGGGCGATTCTATATTTTTGATATAGCAGACAGGAGGACACGAAATAACATCATGTTATGGAGTCATACCAGCGGGCCCTACAGTTTCCATAACACCACACTCAGCTCTACCCAGGGCCGTAACAGCACTTCGTCTGCCCCCCCAAAAAAACGTTGGTCTTGGGCCCCCATATGATGATAAACCGAACATCTTGGGGCTTCACCCCCCCCAGACCCCCTCAGGCTGTACACTGTTTGCTACAACCTATCATCTACTTTTGGGGCGCGTTTACTGGGTCAGCTTTTCTCGCCTAAACGCGCGAAGCGCGAAAAATTTCTATAATTCATGATTGAATCGGTCAATATGATCGGGAATTGCATATATATTGCTATCAATTTCTATCCTATCTCTGCTCACGTAATCAGATTTAGAGGTAGAGCTTAGTGAGGTCCGTTTGAAAAAGTAGGACTCCTAAATAATAATTAAACATCTTCGGGCGTATAGCCTACCCGTTGGCAGGAACGAAGCAACACTTCGTCAGGCTCCCCAAAAAAACTTAGGTTTTGGGCTCCCATAGGGTGATAAACCTACCTCCAATCACGCTATTCGCTTTTGCCACGATATTAGTCGTAGGCCTACTGTTTAGTGAGCCAGCGGTAAGCGCGAAACTTTTCGATAATTCATGATAAAATCGGTCAATCAGATCGGGAATTGCATATATATTGCTATCAATTTCTTGCCCTCTCTGCTCACTTAATCAGATTTACCGGTAGAGCTGAGTGAGGTGTCTTGGAAACTGTAGGGCCCGTAACATGATGTTATTTCGTGACCTCCTGTCTGCCAGTGTTGGGATCAAGTCACTACCTTCGAGTCACGAGTCATTTCGAGTCATTGCACATTTTAACTCGAGTCAAGTCAAGTCAATCGATTTTCGAAGGTGACTCGAGTCAAGACAAGTCACTCGATTTTTGGAGGTGACTCGAGTCAAGTCGAGTCAAGTCAAGTCAAGTCACGAGTCAAGTCACAATTCAAGTCAAGTTGGCTTTTCGAAGTATGAGGCATGATTATGTCATTGCATTTTGCTGGCTGTCTGAAATACAGATTGAGTGGTCATTGATTCTGAACCAATGAACGAATATAGAGTTAAATATACACGCAAGAAGACGCTGTATCGCTCACATGTACGTAGAACTGCTAAAGTACGTAAGTAATTGCATAGCCTCAGTTTATAGTTACCAGCCAAAATAGAGAATAGAGAAACGAATTGATAAGATGCACTATACATTCGAGCCTGCGCCAATGGTTGATGACTATATAAACTATATTTGAAGTCAATTTCAATAAACCAAGAGGTTTGGTTAAGGTAAGAACAGAAAACAGAAATATACATTTTACTATTAAATTACTTTACTATACTAGTTTACGAGATCGTAAGCTATAATCTTCGATCACTGATTTGCGGTTAATTTATTTGGGAAAGAACAATGAAGGCACAGTGAAACGTACGATCATTGAATGATTAGTCGCTTTCACGGGTTACACGAGCGTTTCGCGAGCAATTCGACCATATGCAAGATACAATGATTTTTATCGACACCGATTACTTGATGACTTGAAATTGACTCGTGAATTATGCTCCGAGTCACGAGTCAATCCACCTTTTTGATACGCCGAGTCAAGTCAAGTCAAGTCATTTAGCAAAGTGACTCGAGTCAAGTCAAGTCATACGAAAAAGGTGACTCGAGTCTAACACGAGTCAAGTCATGACTCGAGTCATCCCAACACTGCTGTCTGCTATACCAAAAATATAGAATCGCCCAAACGGAGGCTACTAAACTAGAAGACGCACACGATTTCAAATTGGTATTTCTTCACTGGCGTATATTATTTCACTGCGGGATGGTATTTGTCTTGTGAGGTTCTGATTGCCAAGACAAGAACATTCGGCGCCAGTGATTTAGGCACCTACGGACAATTGAACCTGTATGTATTTTGTATATATAACGAAGTTTTCGGTCAGCATAAGGGCAGTCCTTTTCGGCCAAGGTTTTCTCGCTGCCGATCGTTCTGGCTCACTTCTTGGAGTCGCATGTTACATGGTCTAAAACTTTATGAGTCTTGGTGCATCGTGGCGCGGTAATGGCCAACGCCGATATGCCCATTTCTATAAATCTTGCGTATTTTTTCTAGGAGGAAGAGTAGGCCTACCCCAAAATCAAGATATTTGGCAACTGGAAATCGCGTATAGCGCGAAAATTTTTTGAAAAAGTTGCATAAATTTTCAAACAATACTCTATAATTTATGCTAATTCACGAAATAATTTTGGGCCCCCTTCGAGCTCACCCCCCCCCCAATTGGGGGGTTTTGGGTGCGGCAGTTACGGTCCAGGCTCTGCCGGTAAATCTGATTACGCGAGCAGACAGGACAAGAAATTGATAGCAATGTATATGCAATTCCCGATCTTATTGACCGATTTAATCATGAATCATAGAACTTTTTCGCGCTTCGCGCGTGCAGGCGAGAAAAGATGATTTAGCTCACTGCCCCAGCTAGCGATAAACAGTGTAGATACTGAGGGGTTCTGGGTGGCGAAGCCCCCAGAAGTTCGGTTTATCATCATATGGGGCCCACGACAAACGTTTGGGGGGGGGGGGCTGACGAAGTGCTGTTACGGCCCTGCATGTCATTAGTTGCATGCCGTTATTTCTTGACCTCCCATCAGGATGTTTGGTATAGTGGAAAGGTGTTGGAATCGCTCAGACGTTTACCAGAAACAAATTTCATTCGTGAGGAGCACACGATTTTAAATAGGTATTTCTATATGGGACGCATCATTTTCTCTGTTTTTCGCATCAGTAGGCCTACTGTGGGGCTCAGACTGCAAAGGGCGGTAGGGATAGTAAACTCGAAAAATGAAGTGGCATTGAATCACGCATATCATCGTGAAGGAAATTTCAAGATTAATTGAAATTATTTCGAAAATTCGGGAGGTAAATTAAATATATGTATGTCAACGGCCGCCATCACATACTAATTGAATTACGTGTCGACGGCCGTACAAATTCCTTCTACGGCCGGCAAATCACATGCGACGATTGAGAGGGGGTCGACTTTTATTATTGTGTTGCTGCTGTGCCCTTGTGGCAATTTATGTTTTCATCTTTTTGATACAATTAAACGTAACTACGTTGTAAATTGCTATGCCTATGTCAATTCGGAATGTAGTCCACTCCCCGTTCGATCATAGCAATTTACAACGTAGGCTACGTGCGTAGTAAATTGCCATGGTTCATCACAACAGATTTCATATCGGGGGATTCTAAACTGGAGTCCCGGGACCCCTTTGGGGTGCGCGAACTAGTTTTAGGGGTCCGTCAAAAGGACTGCAAAACCAGATTATCCTTGAGCATGACGTCGATCGTGAGTGAGACCATAGTGTTGTATATGGTGTCGACACAAGCAAATCTCACGCCTCAATGAAATTGTATCACGTCACAATTTCCATTTGGCTACAGGCAATTTGACGGTCATTTTTGACCGGCTTGCCGAGCATTAAATTTGGTAAAACTGGAATCAATCGAAAGCTGACTCAGCACTGATTACGAAAATATAAATTTTATTCCGCTCGCGTCCCTGGAACCCCCACAATCAGCCTCGAATTTTTCATTGTTAAGGAGATTGGCATTGAGATGAAACAATGCTGTCTGGCGAAACGAGAGAGTTACTCTCTCGTTTCGCCAGACAGCATTATTGCGTCCCAATGCCAATCTCCATAACGATGAAAAATTCGAGGCTCATTGTGGGAGTTCCAGGGCCACGAGCGGAATAAAATTTATATTTTCGTAATCAGTGCTGAGTCAGCTTTCGATTGATACCAGTTTTACCAAATTTAATGCTCGGCAAGCCGGTCAAACATGACCGTCAAATTGCCTGTAGCCAAATGGAAATTGTGACGTGATACAATTTCATTGAGGCGTGAGATTTGCTTGTGTCGACACATATAGGACACTATGGTGAGACTGTCACTATAGAATGTGAGTGAGACTGTCACTATCGAAGTCACATTCGATACTGTCACTACCTTGTCCAGTAATTAGTTATATTATTTTAGGCATAGAATAGCTTAAATAGTGTTGTGGTTGATGTGATAAACTCCTAGATATCGGCTTCTGAAATTTTGGGAGTATGCGCAACTGCCCAGGAATCCTCGTCAAAAAAAGTTCAAGAAATCCTGCTTTATGGTTCCATACTCAACCAAATCTTGAAACTATACTTGCTCGAGTACTTTTGAGACCAATCACTTTTACTTCTATTTGAAGTAACATTGTACATCTACAATCGTTTTACAAAATATTTCTATACTCTTATCATAGCCTTCATAAAGGCTATGCTATCATTATAATAGGGGGTACGAACTACGAACGAGACCAATATTTTCTGCGTTTTTTCAAGCGTGACCACGACATCACACAAGAACAGCAAGACGGGCAAGCTCGCTAGCGCTACTAATCTTTGGGCGGAAATACAATCCCAGTTGTCTTCGGACTCGTAGCAATATTTTGCGTGTCGCTGTTCTGTAGTAATAATAAAAGTTTGAATAGTAGCAGCAATAAGAGTGGTAATGAAGGCGAATAAATCACGGTTTAGCACAGTTCCCTGCTCTGCAAATCCACGACATTACCTTAAAATGGCGCTAATAGCATTTATATAGGCCAGAAATAGGGCCTATGCCGTGATATTATCCATTAATAGTTGATACGAACTGACGGGAACTGTCTTGACTCTTAGTGGTGTGAACTAATGAACTTCCTTGATGATCCAACATTGGATTGTTATCGACTATCAGATAGCCGCGTATTACTGTCGCAATTATTTACGGAATATGTCCTGCACGCTTAGTCACTTAACTTTTCATTTTCAGACAGCCTATATCACTTGATGCCGAGAGAGGAGCACTCTTGGCTCTGGGCTACGTCAGTGTATAGTCAGTACATAGGCTTTAGACACAAACTTTACGCACAAATATTATTTTCTGACCAATTACGTTTGTTTAAGACATCAGAAGCTTAAGGCATCAGCATTTTGAATGCGGTGCATCACAGCATCAAGCTAGATCAAGGGTTAACAACTTTTCTTAGTCAACTTATCTTTAATGATTGGGGCCGGGATGCGGGTGCAATATGACTTTCGAAACCCCAAATATATCCTACGCTATAGTTCAGTGACTTGGTGCTTGCTTCAGTGGTTATATTGTGAAAATGACATTATTTGAAAAAGAAAATTAGCCAGCGATTATGTTTTTGAGAATGTAAAGTTTGTTTTTGTTGTATCTGCGATACGTGGTTTTGAAATTGGTATCAGGAATTGCATGTTGAGGTATAGGCTATAGCTCACAGCAGGGTATAGTACGAAACAGCTGACAGCTCTGATCTGGAGCAGTTTGCCTACCTACCTTGAAATGATGTGATTATGTTGATTTTTAACAGTGCTGTTTAGTCTTGACTAGTATTGATCGCCCGTGCTGGAACATGAGCCTTTGTTGCGATCGAGGATAACACAAACCAAGATTATAGTGTGCGCAAAGGCTGTATTATCAATTTTCATGGGAATCGTGTGATATACAAAAAGGATGGGGAATTGCATTAGACAACTGTTTGGCCACGACGAAGGAGGCTCCAAGAAAAATGGTGGCAATGGTCGAAATGAGTTTCATGCCATTGTACCGGAACCATCTGCAGGTCACGGTAGGTGTGGATTGATTTTTGAGCCGTAGACCCATTATGGAACTCATATTAACAATTTAGAGCACGCCTGTCCATCCAATATGGAATCGTGGCACGTGCTTGTTTGCCAATTGCACGCGGTCATGATTGCAGTGTGGGCTGACAAAAAAACTCGTCTGGCCTACTGCTGCGAATGCCTTGAGTTGTTTTCGGCTAACGTCATGCTAATTCCATTATAATTTAGCAAATCAAAAATTTCAGAAACGAAAATTTTTTCAAATTAATCTTTCTACCTCTAATAGCTTCACTTTCTACATTTAAAATTTACTATTTTTGTTTTTCAAATTATTGATTTGTAATAATGGTATTTACGATAGAGCTCTGTAATGTATAAATGGTCAGAGAAATGTGAGGTTGCCAACACAGCATTTGATGAACTGGCTAATTGGTGTAGCATCAAAGCTCAATTTGAAAATCAAATTTTATATCAGCCATAGGCCTTTGAAGTATATACGTATTGCATTAATATTTTTTGTGACATGGAATGCCGCATATATTTTTTTACCTTTTTAAGGTCCGTCCCATCCCCCAAATTCTTCTTTCATCCATAACTTATTTTGCATTTAGTTTGAAGCTAAACGGATAAGTGTTTTGAATTCCTTGGCCCAAGAATTGGTTAGTTAGACATTTTCATTGTTTCTCTACCATCACTGTAGTGCAGAATATTGATTTTGAAGATTTTTCCTCATGCAGCGCCATCTAGTGATGGCATTATCATGGGATACACTGCAATACTTGTCGCTGATGATATATTCGTCATTCGGAATATTTTACTGCTATATCAACATCAAATTTTTCTTGTGTCAACAAACGTGTCGTCATGCAATATATTTTCATCCTACAAAGTCTTGTAAACGTTGATTTATAAAATACCGTGTATAATATCTCCGTTTATAGCATCCCGTATCTTACTCTATTTGGACAAACTCTCAATCCTATGACCTTCTCATATCCTTTTGATAAACCGTTCAACCAACCATTGCCAAACTAATTTATGGTGCAGCTTGATATAGATAAAACAACCACATTGTATTGGTTGACATATCTTTCACTGGAACTAAAATTACTCCAATCTGATAAAATATCATGGGGTAACTTGGGATATTACATTTTAGTATAGTGTGTTTTAGTTTTAATATACGGATGAGCCAAATGAGATTTTTGCTGTGGGCCAAGAGAACTAAAAGCTTTCTGTTGACAACTTTTTATGAATCACATGCTTTAAAGCAGTGGTTCCCAACCTGGGGGCGTGAAAGCTCGGAAGGGAGGCGCAAAGATACAGTCAACTGAAAAAAAATTTCGCGCCTTGCGCGATATACCTCCAATTCATGCG
Organism: Botryllus schlosseri; assembly: GCF_051294905.1. NCBI lineage: Eukaryota > Metazoa > Chordata > Ascidiacea > Stolidobranchia > Styelidae > Botryllus > Botryllus schlosseri. The sequence goes on along the minus strand of NC_137245.1, from coordinate 14,160,538 downwards.
TGTTTCTCTATATATACACCAAATTTCATATTTTTTAATTCTCTCATCAACAGTTATAACCTTCCATGCCATCAAAAAATCTGTTGGAGTTGCTAGCATCCCGTTTGGATTTTGTGATATGGCGATAAGGGCGGCGCGAAATTTTTCACTATCATAAAGGGGGGGCGTGTCTTCAGAAAGGTTGGGAACCACTGCTTTAAAGGTTCAAGTGATGGAAGTTCAAATGAGTCTGTTTCGATGATACGACCCCTTTTGTTAATTTATCCCCGATGGGTCAATTTAATTGGGCAGAGATATTAGTTCGCCTTTGCTTGAGACTAGTCAAGGTACTTCTGCCTGGGAGCAAATCCACTGCAGCCGCACTTTTCTTTCTATGATGATTTGAAGGTTTCAATCATGAAGTTTCCGAAATTGCCCCCATGCCTAAAGTAATCACGCTGTATGATATGCTTCTTTTATTTGAGTAATATCTAGAAAATCTGATATTTTCATGAGTACATGAGTTTAGATGTCATTAGAATACTTCTAGTTCCTACTATATACTACTTACTACTCATTTTATGTATAGGCCTATACATTATGCAGGATATATTTGCGAAAATGTCAAATTTCAATAAATGGACTGACTTCACCAAAGACACCAATGATTGTTTTTTTCATCATTTCATTATACGCATCTCTTTCAGTTAATTATTTATCAACACAATAAATGAGTATGGCTGTGGAATTGAATCATTTAGGGGTCCTTTTGTCGAACCTATATTATGTGCGTTTATGACTCCCTTTAAAGTTTGTCCTAATTAACTTTCACATTCATCGCTACTCACACTTCACCTCTCTCGAGTTCAACATGTTACCAGGGCACCCAAACCTCTATCCATGTAAATACGTCATAATATTATCCGACATAATGACAAATTATCAGACAAAATGTGATTCGAATCAAAATAGATTTCGTGCCTACTTCATGATGGCGAATGAAATTGTACATTGAACAATGAAAGCGTTTTGAATTTATTAATAAGAAGACAAATTATCATACGTGACCACTTTTTGTAGCTGTAGGGGCTGTAGCTGTTGACCTAATTGCAGTTGATATGATGACAGTGATTGGCTTTTAATGGTGGATTAGTCTCATTTTTCTAATAACCCTGTATGTTACAAGTATGTTACCAGTAATAAGATTGCACAATTCTATTCAGATTGTTTTCATCCATCATACTTGGTGCTTTAGTAAAATCAATCACAGGACAAAGAACAAAAATTGATTTGTAAACAGTGCCTACTATTAACACCCTCTTGACACAATTTTATCCCTAACCAACCACCCACGCTTGAATCGCTGCTCTCTCTTGGAAAATCAGTTATTTTTAGATTTTGTTATTTTTCAGTGCGTCAACCAGGTCCCACAGCGGGAAAAGAGATTTATATTGGGTTATACGACTATCAAGCCAGAACTGAAGATGATTTGAGTTTTCATAAAGGTGAGTCATACTAAATTAGTGAATCCTCTACCACTGTCTGGTGACTAATACTTTAAATAATGTCACCAAGGCATACCTGCTTTCATACTTTTTCTCCATGCTCTCTTTGGTGTGGAAAAAAGTGCAAAATCGTTCATAATATGTCTTCTACTTTCCATTATCACTGCAGGTAGCTTGAAATGTTGCAGGGATTAAGATGAGAAATTAGCATTAAACTTCATTGACTAAGAGTTGTATTGTCAGTGACATGTCAGTATTGAACTGATTGTTGAGGAAGTTGTATATTAGCGTGTTGAACTACATAAATTACAAATACAGTGGTTATCTCACCTACACAGTTTATGATGTGGAATATGTCAACACCATTGAATTGAAGTCAATTAGCAGATGAGGAAAAAAAAATAGTTTCTTTGTTTTGATATTGCATGTTGCGGTGTGCCAGGAAATATTTAATGATGTAGGATAAAATTCAGTCAATATCTTCCCTTGTTCATCAACACATTGAAGGATACGGGTGCTGTATTGTCAGTATTTGTCAGGTTAGTTGATTGTCTCCTGTCTGGCAGTTGTGGCTAGTATGTTGTGTATTGGATTGATGGATGTTACACGAATTGGCATGAGAAAGTGTGTATATTCGGGTATTGCTTCCTGCTTGTTATGTGATCTGGGTTGCAGTATTTCTGTGACATACTGCTTTGGTATCATTTACTATTCATACCTGTGTCTTATAATGTTTGAAAATGGGCCAGGAGGTAAAGCTTACAAACACTGTGATTTTTCCATGATATCTAGAAAAGGCCGATTGAAATGTTGTGGATGTTATGTTCTTTCCTCGATTCTTGTGGGCTTTCTCTGATTTGACAATGTGTGCGCAATGTGTTGTACTGGTAGTAATTCGTGACTGTTTCTGACTCCTGTCATTGTAAAACTTTACATAATCAAATAAAAGTTTGTGTTTCATGATTTTTTTAATTACTTCGTTCTTGTAATACGTCTGTGGCCCACTTTTGATAACGGTCAAGCAAATATGCAATGCAGTGCATTTTTGAAAACATCAAAGCATATGTTGTGACATAACCGTTAAATCGCACAGTTTCCAAATGTGGTCATCACATCACAGTTGTACCAATGTGTTATACTCTAGCAGCTTACCTTGTCTAGCTGTCTGCTTCGTGATTTCGGCAGATTTGTTTTGGGATTGTCTATTACTAGCCTACTTCATTTTTAAGCTGTGATGCTTTCCAAGGCAGTAGTTGTTCTTCTTTGCTGCAATTTATGCATCACCATTTCTTATTCAGGTGATCTCATGGAGATCCTATCCCGGGACCAGGGGGATTGGTGGATGGCGAGGCATTTGAATCCAAAGCCTGGCTCTCGTCGGGAGGGATACATCCCATCGAATTACGTAGCGAGGAATAGATCTCTGGATGCCGAAGTGTGAGTCACAGTTTCACCATTGTGCTCTTTTCCGCTTGTAACCAGACTAGCCTACGCAAAAGTGTTATCCTTATTGCCTGTATCTTGTAGTGTTTTTTTTTCAAATGTTTGGGTATATATAGGCCTATACAATATACACACATACATGTATGATTTCAAAGCTTACTGAGTCAAATATATCTGTACAGTATTTGACCTTGCCTCGTGAGTTGGTGTCATCGTACTAGCAAATTTGTGTGTGATTTTCACATCAGAATGGATATGTTCAACCCGTTGATTTTTGATTGTCTGGCATTAAAATAAAACGGTTTATGATAATTAATTGTAAAATTAGTGTGTGTTAGCTGTGTTAAAAACCTATCATTTCATGATGTAATGATATAACATCGCTTGCCTACCTCATTCTCTATTGAAATTCGTAACATAAATCTCGTGGTCCCTATGGAGCTATGGTGTTGGATATGTGGGTTTCAATCATCCCAATATTACCAGCTTCGCAAAAAGTAATGTCTGCAAGTGAATTACTGTAAATATTTCGAGTTCCTGGTTTTTTCAGCTCTGCTAATGACACTTCTAAGCTAAGAATCTGGTATTTCAAGTCACCCACTTCTATTCAATAATCCATGAGTATCACACGAACAGTCAATATACCCTTAGGCTAGTCGACGAATCCTCGATTGTATAGTAATTTATACCATTTCACAGTAATGGAACTATATTTGTGTTATTGCTTTAAACCTGAAAGATATATATGATTGAAACTAGGTGTATTAATGTGATACATGCTACAAGCTAAATCATCACCCATGAGACCTTGAAATTGGATGTCTCTTGAATATTCATAGTCTAGTCTGTCTGTGGATGGCATTACATGTGATAATCACAGCGGAACATAAACATAAGGGCCTAAAGTCATTTCTCCTTGTTGATGTCATCATGTGATTGTCTTGGTTAGCAAATTTGGTGTATTGTTGGCGTATGGTATAGTTCATCCGTGAATATTTGCTGCTTATAGTGAAGGTGAATATAACATTATTTATCGACTCCTGAAATCCATAGTAACTGCTGTCTGTGGGCTGAATCATATATCTGCGGTTGAATCATAATCTAACATATTAAACTTGCCAAAATTGTGGGCTCATGTACTTGTGAAAAGCATGATATTGGCCTGCGACATTCCTGTGTACTACATTGGATTAGGGATTATTATGGCATCAATTTGTATCATCCATTCTTGGTCGAGCCAGTAATTTGCTATGAAAAACTTGGGCGACAGGGAGAGAGCTATGCTGTAAAGTACAGTAATTTGGGAATGATAATGACACTGAATATCCGAAGAAGATTTCTCCGTTAAATCAATGATCATTCCGTAATATCACTGTACAGGAATTTTGAGTACAAAGTCTTGTATTGCACCTGATCGTGTAGGTCACAATGGCAATCAGATAATTTGTTGGATTTGTATAATGTGGGGTTGGTGTTGACAGCCTTGCAGGTAACATACAGCCCAAGCTAATAACTTTGTGATTGGAGACAGTTGAACTTTCACAGTATCTTGATGTTTTGTTCACTGTAACTGTAACCACACCCCATAGGCATAAGCGCTATTAGATGGATCTTCCAAATGTTGATTAGCCTATATTTTCACATGGCACCTGCTAAAAATCGCATGCTTTATGAAATAGAAATTTTTGTAACATTCAACATTGACAAATTTACATTCTTATCAAATGGTATCTTTGGATTTGTTCGCGTCAAGTAAAATGAAAGTCATTGCTATTCTGTTTGTGAATTTCCGTGAGCCCGACATTGGACACCCATTTCATAGTGTGATGGTTGTGCTTTTGATGACCAAGCATGTTGGTTTATTAGGAAACTGAGTTTGTTTGCAGACCGTTCATATCCTGCCAATCAGAAAATCACACCCAGAGAGATGTTCACATTGTAATAAAAGTATTGTTGGTTCGTTACACTCTCCTGGAAGTGAAAGTAATGATAAGCATTTTGTTCTTTCTGCACACCGAGCAGTTCATCTCCTGTTGTGCCTTGCTGGACTATTATTTGTAGCAACGTTTTCCAATCTGCTATGGGAATTGAGTAAAATAATTTTCATGTGATTTGCAATCAAGCGTTGAGTTATTTTTCATAACGTGATACTTGCGATCGCAATGTGTGGGCCGACAGTCGTTGATTGACAACTGATAAGCCTAATGGCTACCTTTTCCACATTCGATTCCAGATTGAAGGTTGGGCCTTTTCATTATCATCCTTGAAACTATTCTTCTTGTTCCTTCAGCTATTGAAAGCCTACTTTAAATATACGCGTCTTCTGGAGCTTCACACTGCTAGTCATACTTGGCCAGATTCTAATAGGCATGTCCTTGTTCAAAATGTGACCCGCCTGCTGTGAAACCATCTTTAATTACGTTAGGTAACAAATTTGTAATATTGTCTTCTGGAATTTTCATGAAGTGACTCTTCGTAAATCAATGATTTGTTTTGATCGCGAGATTTTACCAATGATGTGAACTTTCGTCAAATTTGAGATGCGTTGAAAAAGGGGTTAGAGCCACTGATCCATGGTGTGTGTGTCGTAACAAACAGTGGACCTGAACTGGAGTTGTCTGGGGAAATATTATAGTGTTTCTACCTTTTTACAGGTGGTTTTTTGGTGATACCAAAAGGTTAGAAGCAGAACGAAGACTAATGATGCCGATGAATGCGTCTGGATCATTTCTTGTGCGTGGCAGTGAGAGCAAGCCCGGAGATTACTCGCTATCGGGTGCGTTTTCTGTTTGTTTTTCAAGGAAGTACACTAGCGTCAATCTTTTACAGCCAAATCTAGAGAAAGAATCGTCATACATTTGACGTATCCATGATTTGAATCCATAAAGTGTATGGAGTAAAAAACTTCACTGAAAAATTTCGTCTTGAAAATGTTTGCCAAAAATTATTCCAAAATCCAGTGAAGGTCAAATAAACGTTTACCATTTCCCACCAACTTTTCACGAACGTTAGACCTGTCTGGTCCAAATATCAGAAAGATTATCTCATTAATTTAATAGTAATGGCCTAATGGGTTCTTCACACTGATTTTCTAATTCCATGGGTGGGATGGTGTAGTGTAGGTTATAGAGTAGGCTATGCAATAGTTCAGCAATGAGCTCCTAGGCGGGTACCAGTCATAAAAAACTGAATTTAATAGATTAAGCATTGTAAAAATTGTGTGTTGGTCTAGACATGTCGAAATGCAACCACTGCATTATCATAAAACCTTCCATCATAGTATCCCAGTTGTAGGCCTACTACTTTGATAATTTGTCCGACCATAACATCGGAAATCAGCTGTACATCATTGATAATCAGATTTAGAATGTGTCATTTTATGCTTGGTGCAACAACATAATGATGGGTCGGCACTATTGTTTGGTACTTATTACGACCAAGGCAATTTGTATAGATTAGCTTGCTCTATTTATAAGTTGCCTTGACTTTTGAAAGGTTTTACCAAGTATCCCACATATTATCAAACATTATGCAATAAGTACCTGTATATTGTTGTCAAATGCTTCAGGATAATTGATTTCAGCTAGTGCAGTTTATTTCTTTCACAGCTATATTATTTCAAACACCAAAATCATGCCCTCTTGGTAATCTGAATGTATAATGAATTTGGTTCTTATGTGATGAGGAAATATATGATTTATTGCGATCATTGTGGAGTCTACAGCAGTAGAGTAGCAGAAAATTGTGTTGTTGAATACGGACCTACGTTGCTTCGAGTGTAATAAAAACATGAAAGGTTTCAGATTAATTATTTCTGTACACTGATCCTTGAACTAGTTCTTAAAAATCTCCTCAAAAACTTTGAGGGAAATTACCAACGCGTGATTCTACGACCAATCGATTTCGTTACATAAAGGTAAAACATGCTATTCAACGTGTTTATCGTTCATGAACTATCACGCCGGGCCGTTGCGACAATTTCATTCATAAAATCGATGCAAACCCTGTCAAAGTACTTCCTATTCGACAAAACTTGGCAAGCAATAATAGGTAGGTGCTTGGACTGCGATATCGGTAGTGTAGAAATGGTGCGGGATCAATTGGTTTGGGCGCAGTTCGTTTGGCACCTAATTGAGGCGTAGGCTATCAAGTCGAAGTTTACTTGAGAACTTCAATATGCAATTGAATGATATCTTCATATTGAAATTACTCCAAATATTTATGTTTAATGAATACTTTCATTTTGGAGAAAATTTGACGAGAGGACATATTTTACGTCATTCATTCTTTGATTTGTGTGCCTTGAAGTTGACTTTTTACCAAAATCCACCAACCTAGAATATGCCAATGAAAGAAGTTCAAATGTAATCTAAAAATAGTACGCAGGCTTAAACCATCTGTCCGCCTGGTGACGTTATATTTGATGATACAATTGTTGATATAAAAAGCTCTTTACAATTCACTACGCGTACGCGCACTACACTCGGTTAAAAGCTCACCCTCGACTCATCCGCTCAAGATTGATGCAGTACAATCAAAAGGGGTGTCTTTATTTTGTACATGCAAGCTAATTAAGCTAATGAAAAGCTAATTAAGCTAATTAAGCTAATGAAAAGCTGATGAAGCTAATGAAAAGCTAATTAAGCTAATGAAAAAGTTAGCTAATGAAAAGTAAGCTAATGAAGCTAATGAAAAGCTAATTAAGCTAATGATAAAGTTAGCTAATGAAAAAGTTAGCTAATGAAAAGTAAGCTAATAGTACATTGAACGCTCCCGTACTCAAAATTACATTCTGGTGACGTCATGTTTTGTGATACGATTGTCAATGTAAGATGTTCTTTTGAATTCTCTACTAGTTGCTGACGAGTGTCAGCCGAAAAGATTCAGGTCCACTTCAATATACTACATGTATTATATTGTAAATTCACTACTTGAAGACCTTCTTGGAGGTACAGAACTTCAATAAACAATTCATGAAATGAACCCTAATATTTTCGGCTGACACTCTCGTCAGGGGTAATCGTCAGCAATTCACTACTTGTAGGTGACAATTACTCCTGATGAGCGTCAGCGGGAAATATTCCGTCCGGTTTATTTCGATAGGAATATATTATTCAATCAAAGTTTACTTTAGGCTACTGCTATTCTATTTTGTTATCATTTGGGTCGGGTACAGTTACTTTGAATGCCCTTGTTGGTGCGTTTGACAGCCCACTTTCTTACGTGGCGTTTCTTCTGTCTAGTGCGAGACGACGACCATGTGAAACACTACAGAATTCGTAAACTAGACGCGGGCGGATTCTTCATCGCGCGAAGAGCGGAATTCGCGTCGGTCCAGGAACTGGTGGAACACTACAAACAAAATGCCGACGGCCTGTGCTACAACTTGCGCAAGCCATGCTCGGTACGTGACTATATACTTGATGCTGCACCGTTTCCTCCCTGAATCTGCCCCGGATAACTCTGATCCAACTCCGATATCGTAACGGTATTAATTAAATGAGTTGAATACTTGCCAACCGCTCATGACATGGCATGAAGAACATGAATCTTGTAGTATGAATCTTAGCAAGATCAGCTTAAAGAGTTACATACAGGCACGGGGGAGATACATACTAACAACGCACAGTAGCTCAGCCAGAGAGTCCATTCCAATCACAAGCAAAACTATTTCCATAATCGTGAGGTGTTTTCATATCAATCGGCTCCAATTGCTGAATCTCTTTCCTCTCTGAATTTACATTAAATCTAAGACGGCAGAACCGCACCACGAAATTCCTACAAAACAAATGACATTGACTGATAGACTACGTTTTGTCGAGGCTAAGATAAATCTTGCTGGCCATAGAGATATAGATATCAATCTTCATTTCGGATGGGGAACATTCTAAGATTCTACTAAGAGTGCACTCTCGCTGAATGACCATATTGTTACAAGTGTGGCAGTTCGATAGATTGCCTCAATCTGCTTTTGATATCTTTGCATACTCAGTAAAAACATGGCATAAGTCATGGATGTCTAAATTCTATAATACGGGATACTGCAGCAGCAATAAGCAGTGATTATGACCTGCTATCCAGGTGTAACAGAATATTAATAAAATAACACGCTCCAATTAGCATAAATATCCCTGTACTTAACCTATTTAGCATTAGAAGATGAGTAATCTGATGGGTTGAGAGTTTGGTATGATGCTCTCTGGGAAGCCATTGCTCTGGCGAGCATCAGATCATGCATTCATTCTATTAGTATTACAATTGCTAATGTAAGAATTCCCATAGCCTCAGGATATGTGATACAGGTGATAAATTTCTTGAATCAATCTTGAAAACTGTTCGTATTGGACTTGACATTGGTACTAACAGTAATAGCCACTGCTTTCAACATTTATCCAATAAATTTATCACCTCTCATATATCCCCGAGGCTATGGGAATTCCTACATTTCCAAGTGCAACTGTTGACTTTGACAGCTGCTCTCTGAGCGAGTGAGTGAAGATTTCGAATTTAATGTCGTAGATTTACTACAATATATGGCCACCGTCTATGACAGTGGTTCTCAACCTTTCTGTCCGTCCAGGCCCCTGTGGACCCCTCAAGTTTTGGTTCACATTTTGCTCAATTATCCTGCCATCGGAATTTGTGATTACTTTTATTGTTCCAAAGCGAAATCACTTAGTGCGATTTGGCAGAAGCAAGTATTCAAATAACAACATGGTGGAATAGCCATGGCCTGGTATCACGCTACCTAAATATATTTTAGAAAATTGCACCTATTTGTTGTTGTCATTAGCCACGAAAATGCATCTTGCGATCTCGAACTTAATCACTTTCCATGCACTGCTAAAATTATGCTTGTAGCAGTGCTGATATGTCCTGGAAACAACTACTTGTATTTGCAATTGGGTAGAACTTTATAACGTGATGATTTACTCGACCTTATGAAATCACAAATTAGGCTATCATTCATGTTTCAAATTTACAGGTCTCGAGGATACTGTCAAAATGCTTCGCAGACCCCCCCCCCCCCCCCAGTTGAGAACCACTAGTCTATGGCTTGCCTGCACACTGTGAGGAATCTGACAGTTGCATTTTAAACGAATGGTGTTATACAACACTTTGTTTCAGTATTCCAAAAAAAATTTCATTAAAAAAAATTGTTTTTTTTGTTCAAACGTTGTATAATTGTGCCATAATTGTGTCAGATATACTTTCAAAAAAAACTGTTAGTATGCCCTATGAGCCTACGGACTAATTATTCCCAATATAGTCGACGTACACGATGTGGAATGGCTGGAATCCTCCAAATCGTCGTCGGCGCAACAGTTGTAACCCGTAGATGCAGATCATTGGTACGGTCTGTTAAACACAGGGGTCAGAATCCTTTTTCGTTGAAGGAGTCCTATTTACCCTACATTTTCAATTGTCAATGTAAATCGACTGTGACGTCACAGTCACAGATTTATGACGTCATGGCTAAAACAATTTAAAACATGTTTTAAAAAGGCCATGTTTGTTTTGAATTGATTTTGGTTTTGAATGCAACCAGGATTTGAACGTGTTTTTGCTGTAAAAATGTGAGGTATCATCAGCTTTTGTTTGATTATCCCAGTTCAAACGTCAACCGCAATGTCCCCGTGTTTGTTTCAGACCGAAGCTCCTATGACGCACGGCCTATCGCATAACACGGCAGACATCTGGGAAATTGACAGAAGCTCTTTGAGGAAAACTAAAGAACTCGGTTCCGGCCAATTCGGAGAGGTGTGGGAAGGACTGTGGAATGGCACCACCAAAGTCGCGATCAAACAGTTGAAGCCCGGTGGGTATTGACGCTTCTGTGTTGCTCGGGATCCATAATTTAGCTGGTTAAGGCAGTCATTGTTGGTACTCACGCTTATCAGTTAGAGTAACAATGTAAATTACTACTCAATTACAAATGGATGTATAAAATGAATTCATGAAAATTAGCCTACTCAAGCAGTTTCGAAAAGTAGACTTGGTTGAAACCTCGCATTCATTTAGTAGCAGAAGTTGAATAATTTCCGAATTGCAGAATGCATCTTCGTGACAAAGGTAAAATGTGTAATGACACTATGAATTCCTGCAATTTCCTGATATATATACAGCTTATCGTGATACAGGGGCTATTTCGCCCAGTTGTCATGACAGTTTCCCCATCAACGTGACAGAAACATATCCCAAAACTACTTGAAACTTTACAAAATCCAGAGGCTGAAAACGAAGTAGTTTGGTAGTATATATATTAATAAGTAGTTGTTTTTATATATTAATTTCAGCGCTTTAGCCCCAAATCACCAACGAATTATGTCATTATATTGATGGCTTTACTTGGATGCTGGCCTGGTCTTTTTCTGATTGAAAGTTGAAATTTAGGTTGTTCCCCTATTTTATACACAAAACTCTGAATATCCAAAAAGTATTATCGGCCAGAGTGGCAATTTGCCATGGATTAGTTGGCTATAAGCTGATTAGCGTTAAATGGTGGACTATGACAGATGTAGTCGCATTGTAGGTGTCAATTAAATTTGTTGTCACATCTGTAGATGCTTGCAAATTCTATTGATATTATTTTATACCTTTGATTTTTGATCCTGAGCAGGTTTCGTGTGGATATCTTGATATATTTTATTATGTTATCTTTAATGGATTTAGTTGTTTTTGCACAGATATAAATTAGACTTTACTGTATGATGATAATCGCTCCTTTTTTCATAATGTCCATATTTTATAGATGAATTTTATATCCTATTTTTAATATTGTAAAACCATCAACGCGGTCACTGAATCTTAGCCAATCTTGGTCAATCCAGCTGCTTCAATTTTGAATTCTCTATTCAAATATGTTGGGCATGGTCAATGGCTAACCACAGGTATGTGGAATTCTTCTTCTTGGTTAGCCTGCATCGCCCCTGTAACTTGGGGATTTAAAAAAACTAAGCTTGGCCTTCCTCGGATTGTTATTAACATCGATTACCACCACAAATGAATGTAACTCTAGTATTGTGTAAAACAGTCCATGTTAAGATTATCTACCAACATCTTTGGGCGTATCCGATATATCACCATTTCTTGTGCCTGGTTTAATCTATCTCGACAATGTATACCACATTGTTAGTACCTTGAGGCTGATTGTTTCATAACACGGGATCTGCGCTGCGTTGGCGACAATACAGCACTTCTATCATGGTATTTTGTTACTTTACATGTCAATTTTTGGTTGGATTTTCATCTTATCAATTCCTTATTTCAGATTTCTTATTGGTAGCATCTAGCATCCAGCAAGGTGGTTCTGATCTTACTTCCGACCCGACCTCCATTTCGAAAGGAATCAATAACTCGTCTCTTAAATTTGTATGTTAACACACATTTGTTCTGCTTGGGCCTCATGACCCTGGGAATGTTTGATTGTTTATTACTGTCGTGTTGACTTACGGTTATTTTATGATCTCATTTCTCCCGATTACCGGGAAATTGGCATGCTGCATTTACTGACCATTCGCTTCCATGAAAGTCAATTTAAAGTAGAATAAATACATATGAAATAAATTTCTATTCTAGGCACGATGGACGCCAAGGAATTTCTGAGGGAGGCTCAAATTATGAAGAAACTGAGACATCCAAAGCTCGTGCAGTTGTACGCAGTTTGCACATTGACGGAACCTATCTATATCGTCACAGAATTAATGTGCAACGGAAGTTTACTCGATTATTTGAAAGGTGAGTGTCAATATGTTTTAGTTGGCGCCTCCATGCAGTTAATATGATTACCAGTACAACTGTTTTTTCTTTCGTGTGCGTTTGTGTTATGAAATCGAGTTTGTCTCATAAAATGTGAACTCTAGTCTTGAATACAATATGCTTATTTTGTCGCTTGTCTCATAAAATGTGAACTCTAGTCATGAATGTGTCAATTCCTTGTTCTAAGACTCCCTGTACCGCCTCCATTCACAGTTGATGAAGATTAAATTATGGTGCTTGCATGCTCAAGAGGTCAATTTTCTATTTTTTTGTAATTCTGATGCAGGGAATCGCTGGGTTTTCTGTCTATTTTACAATATACAGTGGGCCTATACTATAGCTATCTCATTATTTCACCTGCCAAATGACCCTGTAGCGATTGCAGTCTGATGAAGACGGTGATGTTACAGTTTTATTTTTCAAATTCCTAGTTTTCCTCCTACAAAGGGACACCAGATGAGGGATGGGTCTTTACCGCGCTGTTTTAGACAAGCTATTTGGGGTGCAGAACTTTGGAATTGAATCGTGCAATACCTTCTTATTGGCAATCAATTCATGACAGGCTAGTAGTATAGATAATGGGAATCTTATGAGGTACTGTTAGAAAGGTACTTTTCATATCGATAGATCATGGATGTTTTACATTCTTTACGATTGATCGCACACAGGTTTACGTTGTTCAGACAAGTGATCAATTTCTACCAGTATCCCATGCTCTTTTCTGCATGCCTAACCGTCATGCAAGTCAACCTGTATCAAAAGAAATGTAACATGCTGCTTATATTAATCTGGTTGATGCTGATTATGATCTGGACATGAAAATATTGGTTGATTGCTAGCTGTGTTTGACATATCTAATTAGTGTCGTTATCGTTACACTCAGCTATTCTGTCTATTGGAATAGTTTATATTGTGTTAGTTCATACTAAATATCTAAATCGAACTGGCATTTCCTATCATGTTCTTATGTATTTTTATTGCGAGCTGCGTACGGGGGGTACGGGGGTATTTCCATGGCGTGATGTTTCATGAACTCACAGATGTAATGTAAATATTTAGTTGCTGCTTTCCCCGTCGAATTTGTTGTTGGTTATTACCGGAATATGATTGCGAAATAAATTTATATCCGGCAATAATTCTCTACATAGTAAAAGAGAAACTATTGCCGATGGGGCAGAGTTCATGTTGTGCGTCTGTTTGTTTCAGGAAAGGGTCGCGGTATCGAGTTTCAAGTTATGATCGACATGATGGCGCAAATAGCGGCGGGAATGGCGTATCTGGAGTGTCAAAACTTCATTCACCGGGACCTGGCCGCTAGGAACATCCTCGTAGGCGATAACAACACGTGCAAGGTGGCCGACTTCGGATTGGCCAGATTTATAAAGGTGATTGCTTTATGAATGTGCAAGGTTTTTTGGTAATGTGTAGAAGTTAATTTTGTGTACTGTAAAGTGTTTTTGAGCTTAGAGTGGGTAGCTCGAAATGTACTTTGTGTTATGGCTGAATTGACATTGACCTGTTTATAGTCAGCAAATATTTGAGAATCGCCCGTATTTTCTTGCGTGTAAGATAGTCAGAAAAACATCTTCAATACGATGGAAATTCGCCATTAATGACGTTTTAGCCAGAAACAGAAAATTTCAGCACCTTGTTTGTTGTTATTTTCCATCCTGCTCACTCCAAATACTGAAATGTGCGTTAGAAGTCGTTCCTTATTTAGAAACCATTAACCAAAGTCGTATTTTCGTCGGCAGCTTATGTATGCCCTGGATGATTGTCAGGAACGTTAGAGGTTGTAAATGATGGGCTTAAATTTGTCTAAAAATACTTCCCATCGTGCCTATTTCAATGAAAAATAGTCAGTTTGCAGCGGTGAACCGTACCGAGCAGCAGGCAAAGCTTATTTCAAGTTTGATTTTGAATTCGAATATGAATTGAAATACCTTTAAAATCCATTGGTGGTCATTTTTGCCCGGTGGGTAGTGACTATACTTCGACGAAAACTTCTGGTGGAATGAACTGACGTTTTCGTAACCGGTATGTTGATAGATATATGTTATATTAAACATGAGCCATAGATTTTTGGCAATTATACAAAGAAATTGCATTCATTGTGGACTTGTAGTTATCTACATTGGGAAGGTACAAAGTATTGGTCATTTGTCAATGTATTTGCAATATCAGTAGTCTCATTTTTCTGCCAAGACGAAGCTTTGGCAAAGGCTAGGAGTTATTGTGTCTATTGACGGAAGAATTAGCGGGTTAGAGATTCTGTGAAAGTTGCCACTCTCCTTATCGAAGGAATTCCTTGCAGCTGGGTTTTGTAGACAGCCGTAATTTTATTACAGCTTCAAAACTGAGATGTGGCACTGAATCGAATTGTCAACATGAAATTCCTGGATGGATCACAATGAAGTTTGCAATTTTCCAGACCTATCAGAGGCCGGGCGTATTGAAACTTGTAACATACACGTTGATACATGAAAGTAATAGCAATCGACAATAAGTATTTGTGTCATCTATGTCCGACCCTATGAGATAAAGTTACACATCGAAAACCTCTAAACAACCCTGATGGAATGTATTTTAAATGGTCCTTGGGCATCTGAACACGCGGCACTTTGAGGATCTGGGTTAAAGTTAGGATTAAGACTAATTGCGGGTTTGGGTTAGCTTTGGGATTACAGAGTCATATGATCATATGTCGTTTTTCATTGTGCCACACATGAAAATGTGGATCAACCTTATTGAATATGGTTGGATATACCACGCAAAGCTCTTTTCAAGAGGGAATTGATGTAACCCGCCACTTTCAGGACACCGATCAAGATGAAGGCGAAGGAATCTATATGGCTCACGAGGGGGCGAAATTTCCCATCAAATGGACTTCGCCGGAAGCGGCCCTGTACAACCGGTTCACGATCAAGTCTGACGTGTGGTCTCTTGGAATATTGCTTTACGAAATTGTAACCCGGGGGAAAATGCCGTATCCAGGTGGGGGCACGTATAAATTTGCAGTGCCGCTAATTGGAAGTTTGAGTGGAAATAGATAATATTCGAAATCTGTAGAAAATATTGGCTTTATCAGCATCGAATCGGAAATTTTGATGTCATTCTAACAAAGGTACCATGCAGTCAGTAAATCAGTAAATGGGTTTCGCCTACTTCCGTTTGTTCGATTTTTATGGGAACACTAATTAGGCATAGCCTACTTTATATACTTCATATTTTGAGAGCAGTAAGTAGTTTTGTGATAAGTTGGCATTACTTTCACGGGTGACATTGACGTTAGAATCCTGTGAAATAGCCCCTGTATTTAAATTTTTTTATCATATTTTAAATATTTAAGACTTAGTCAATTTGTGTGTTGATTTGACCAAGTCACGTGACTCGAGACTGGGACAGCCGAGACTGACATTTCATTACGACTTCGCATGATGAAAATTGTGATGTAGACACCATTGTCAGAATGAAGCAACACGGTGTCACCAGCAGTGCACGCACAACTTCAGTGTTGCCGGCCTGCTGCTGCTGAACGTTCTTTCTTCATTCTTGGCAAGCTACTTAGTAAGGACAGACACTTTATACCCGAGAATGTAGGAAAATATCTTTCGTTGTTCTGCAACATATTTATATATTTCTACCATAATGCGTGATGTAACTACTGGAACGCGTCCTAGGTCCAGATTTCGTTAAAATTTTTCATGTAAAAATTGTCAGTTTTTATGTCAAACAGTGTATTCAGACCAAACTACTGCGTAAGGACAGACAGTTCCAACCAGAAACGAAGATAAGTAGTACAATTCTTACATGTGCGAAAACGCCTTTACATACAGGAGAGCAAAATTTTCATTTTTAGGGCAAAATCTTCGGTTTTTTATGTCAAAATATAACCGCCCTACTAATGACGCTACAATAAGGCTTTGATAGAATTTTTGAAAACACATCCAGTTGCCGTATACAAGGAGTCAGGGGACAATTTCGCTTTCAAATCCTTTGAACCTTATTCCAAAACTAGTTTCGCCTAAAAACTGTTCAAGTAGAAGTGGAACTAGTCTGGAAGCGTAACCACTCAACTAAGTAATGAAAGTAGGCAAGACCTCCCTGACGACCTCTTCTCGACTGAAGTAGCCTGAAAACATATCCGCATGAGAAAGCGCAGCAAGCACGTTTATATCGGATATACATGATATAGGATCAACACGTGTGCATTTGTTTGTAGGCATGACGAATCGCGAAGTGCTCGATCAAGTAAGAGTGGGGTACCGCATGCCGCAAATGGCCGAGTGTCCAGACGCGCTCTACGAGATCATGATGGAGTGCTGGAATGCCGACGATCAGAAGAGGCCTTCGTTCGAGACGCTGCAATGGAAACTCGAAGAGTACTTCTTCCAAGACGACAACGACTATAAGGAAGCGGAAGCCGTGATGTAGTGATTTTGCGGATGGTCCACACCTATTCCAAGCTTGCGCGGAATCGGATCAATGATACGGCATTTGTGATTTTTAGTAACTAAATTATCGATAGACTGCCGTTGACTTTGTTTTGTGTTCAGCGGTAGATTTCTTTGGAATGCGGCGTTGATTAAAGGGGCACTGATGTGGTCTTCAATTAAGAGTGTGAAAATATTTTCTGCTGCCGCTTTTCCCTCAGAAAGCAGCTGTAAGATTTTCACGAGTGGTCCTATTGCACTTCATCAATCTCTGTGTGATCGAGGTCAAGAACATGCCAGAAGTTTTACAAAGCATTAGGAAGCTATGACACTTCACCTTGGTACCACAGAGATGAATGATCGGATGATAGGACCACTTGATAATATATTTTTGGTGCAGTTCGAATACGGTGACTTTCAGTGGAAAATGGCTGCTTATAAAAATGTTTTTCACGCATTCAATTTCAGTTTGAGACCATGTCGTATATAGAACACAGTGCCCCTTTCAACTGATGATTTATTTAATGCCGTCAAGTGGAATGTGGTGCAGATTACCATGCTAAACAATATCGTATAAAAGGCTTGGCATCAACGACTGATGATGATGGAATATGTGTACCGTCATTGATATTTATGGGAACATTAAACAATTGGGTTTTGAGTAACAAAATTTACCAGACATTTTCGTCGATACAGCTATTTTGGAACAAAAATATTACTGTAATATTGTGTGCACGTGCCTTTTAATTCGTTGATGACGAGATTTATATTGTTACAATTCATTGTGCGGAACCTATTACCTACTAATAACATTGTGGCTAATAATACAGCATCGCTCATATAACAGCATATAATACAGTGCACCCTTTCGCTACAACGGTGAGCATTGTTTTATTTTCAATCGTTTTTCCTAGTCTTTGTGGCAATTTATTTGTCGCTGTATCGACAATCCAGTGCTTTTATTCCGATTGGTACATTCATTTTCGGCAAGTCGATCAAAAATTATAGGCACTCGAAGTGTGCCAGACGGTTTTATTTCATATCGAAAATAATGTTTGAATATGTAATGCACCGGTGCAACCGCCTGATGGGACAAACTTGACTTGTGCATTTTGACACACTTTTGTAAAACCAAAGATGAATTATGTTTAGAGTTACGTTTCTACTTGGCTTACTGATCTCAACATATATTTCCGTGGCACTACTAGCGTTACTCATTGTGTTTTGCAGTTTTATGCATTGCGTAGTTCATTATGATTTGCATAGGCCATCGCTTGTATGCGTGTTTCACACTTTGTATATCTTTCGAGCAGAGCAATTGCTCTTAATTTTTTTTGTACCTATGTCGATAAACTCTGATACATCGCACTTTTGCGGGCTGTTCTCTCCAGTTGTTGGGCCGATTTCGTGAGTGTGCCCTTATTCCAGGTTAAATTTCTCAAAAATAGTCAGGATGAAAGGACGGGTGTGGAGATGAAGTCAATTTTATGCATTCGTTTTCATACCATGGTTACCAATCGAAGGATTCAGGGGGAAACAAGGTGGTTTGGAGGAATCATTCCCGTTTCCAACAAACACAGGATTTATATCCTTTTGAGTCCCGATCCTCTGGTCTACGGTACGCACATCGATGCGATTTTACAATGTTAAAAATATCGTACTGAACAACAATGTGGAAAGTGACAACATAACATGATTATATCTGGAAACGACGAACCAGAAATCCCCATTCATTGCGACTTGCGAGGTATTTGCAGTTATATATAGATTTATAAGTGATAGAGCTTCGAAATAAAATAAATGATTTTCATTGGCCTTTCATGGACCACTGCAAACTAAACCGACGGAGTCTACAGCAGTGTGTAGAGCTGTACTGGATAATGGCGGAATATTAATGATTTTGACCGAAATCGTAGCTGTGATGGTGAGGCCGGAGTAGGGTTTCAATGTGGATGAATATTACCAGGAAAAATTTCAGTAAATGGTCACATGGAATCTAAGCACGTCAAACGGCTTTCACTTTGCTCTCGGTATATACCTTTCCAACAATCGGGGTTCTTATGACTCGATTCGCTATTTTTCGTTGACTCGAGTCAAAACCATACAAGTCAAATGACTTGTGACTTGGTTACAGCCCTGCGAACAATATAAATGGAAATCGAATTCCCTCGATCTACATTATGTAAACGCAGATTTCGGGCTACTCACGGCCTATCGGAACTTTATGCATGGGAGTTCTGGTTGATTCTAAGATCCATCCTGGGAGATGGATGGAATTCGGATCTCGTCTTTAGGAAGCCGGATTGAAGTCGTGGTGGGAAAAACGCTCTACATACTAGCTCATGTACCGCATTTTAACGATGGATATACTATCTGATGCAGCGATGGCTCGTCCCATAGGGCAACTGGTGTATTGCTCATCATGTCCAATTGTAACTATGTCAACAAATATATACTATAGAAATATTAAAAAACAAATTATTTTTATTACGACGTATTTTCACTTGTAAATACCTACCTGGGCATAGATTTTATCGCTCCACCCAGCAAACACAAAACCGTAAGAGGATCATCCGGGATCATCTCGATTAGGTTCCGATTTTCTATGTCTCGGGGGTATGTCTAAATCACGTAGAAAGGATGGTCCTCTAGTTATATGCATTTAGAATAATTCCCACGCAGTGCTGTTCCATCTCATGCGGTAGGCTTCCGGTATATCCCGTAGGTATATTAATCAGGCCAATTTTCTATTGCTCATGGTTATGTATAAAATACGTAGAAAAGATGGTCTTGGGTTTACATTCCATCAAGAAGCGAATTCCTATCCGGTGTTGATCAATCTCATGCGATGGATTCGCAAATCCAATATAAAACGTCATTGCTGGAAAGGAATTGTGATCGCCAGTGTTGTTACGTCAGGCTGATACAGCTCGGTGAGAGATGATTCGCGGACTGCTGGCTTCTGATTGGTTGTTGAATTACTAAAAAGTTCGGGTGCTGGAAAGGAATTGTGATCGCTAGTGTTGTTACGTCATACTGATACAGCTCGGTGAGAGATGATTCGCCGACTGCTGGCTTCTGATTGGTTGTTGAATTACTAAAATGTTCGGGTGCTGGAGAAAAATTGTGGCGCTGGCGCTCTTCAACAGATTCTGCATTTCTCTATGGTAAATGCCGTAAAGATAAACTTTGTGACTGAGAGAGGTAGCGGGCAAAAGCTATGTATGTACAGCAGCATGTAGCTTAGGGGGTATTTCGAATTACCTGTAGTATATGACGTCTAGAGCTGCTTGACTCCTTCACACCAGAGTTGCACCGTAGAACTAGAAAACTTTCAGCTTTTCCAGATTATAATCCAATACAATAGAATTAGAACTACATAGTTTCTTACAAATTAGAATAGAATAAGATTACGGTACTGACATTTCGCTATAGTTTGGTGAAATTAGACAGCTAGAATTATGCAGTTGTTCATTCCGCTTCATACATATGCATGCATTTATCAATATCAGAATATTATTTATGCTGGAATTTTCTATAGGTGAAAGTCACATAGATATATCTGTAGAACATATCTGTAGGTTACCTTTCTTGATACTGGTATCCTGATTTTTTATCAAGTTTGAGAGGGAAAAGTGATAAAAAGAGAACGGAACTGATCCTAGAAGATGTAATACCAGAGCCACTCGACACAAAACACGATTTAAAGAAATTCGATGACAGACTGCATGAAAACACAGCCTTTGCAAGAGATGTGGTATGTTGAATGTGTTTTATTATTTTTAGAAATTCAGTTAGTCAAAGTTGTCGATCGTATTACTTGGATCATTTTTAGGCTTGTTTTAGCACAGTGGTTACCAACCTTTTTCGACCCATCGCCCCCTTTTCAAGCTCAACACCGATCGTCACCCGCCAAATTATGTGTACCGAATAATGGGCATACAAACTGTAATCACCGGCCAGTTGACTGAAAAAAAGGTCAGCCGTTTTGACGCGTAATTGCCCACCTATCGCCCCCTTCGCTATTTTCGCCCCCTGTCGCATCCTTTGTCCATTTTCGCCACCCTAGACCGCCAATTCGCCCACGTTGGGAACCACTGTTTTAGCATCTATCGCAAAGATGCTAAGATACAACTGTTCTCTGAACGCGGAAGGTCATGAACGGTCGACTAATTCTGTTCCTATATTGACACTTCAGATATTTGCACTCAGTACCGTAGGCGGAGACAGTATTGGACAGTCGGCAAGAACCATGATGAAGAAAGTCGCCTGTGCTGGTGTCTGGAGTCAATATAGCAGAGTTGGAAAGAACGGGAAAGACGCTTTTATCAACCTCAATTTAAACAAGATCATATAAAGCAGTGGTTCCCAACCTTTTTCGGTGGCAGGGCCAAATTAAGAATTTCAGAGTACGGCCGGGGCCGCACGAATACCAAGGCAATGAAAGGTGCCAAAATAGTCACCAAAATATGAAAATTGGCATTGTTCCGATCTTATGTTTGACGCCATTGGCCAATGTGTTGCCGCGCTCCCATTGTTCAGAACAATCAACCTTTGCTGGCTATTTCGGAGTAGTTATATTGCCCGGGTGAGATTTCAATTGGTATTTTTGGAATCAGTGCACACTTGCTTTCGATAAACACCGACATTTCAAATTATTCGGACGCCTGGGTCGCGAGCTATAGGACTACAAATTATGCTGCTTTTTGCCGGCTAAACAGTAGGCATATCGGCGTATTCAATCGTGAGTCACTTGTTGCACATCTATCCGTAAATTAGTTATCAATACCCAGGGCCGTAACAGCACTTCGTCAGCCCCCCCCAAAAAAACGTTTCTCTCGGCCCCCCATAGGGTGATAAACAGAGCTTCGAAGCCCCCAGACCACCTCAGGCTAGATGGCTGTTTACCGCTATTTATCATGTAAATCGGGTGTCCGTTTTAGGCAGCTTCTCACGACTAATCGCGCGAAGCGCGAAAAAATTCTATAATTCATGATTGAATCGGTCAATATAATCGTGAATTGCAAAAATATTGGTATTAATTTTTATCCTCTCTCTGTTCACGTAATCAGATTGACCGGTTGAGCCGAGTGAGTTGTGTTTGAAAAGGTAGGACCACTCAATAATAATTAAACATCTTCGGGCGTATACCCGTTAGCAGGAACGAAACAGCACTTCGTCAGGCCCCCAAAACACTTAGGTCTTGAGCTCCCATAGGGTGATAAACCGGAACCCGTGCCGGTTGTGCGCTTCTGCCACGAAATCAGGATCCCAGTTTAGTGAGCCAGCGTGGAGCGCGAAAATTTTCGATAATTCAAAATAAAATAGTTCAATAAGATCGGGAATTGCATATATATTGCTTTCAATTACTTGTCCTCTCTGCCCACGTAATCAGATTTACCGGTAGAGCTGAGTGAGGTGTCTTGGAAACTGTAGGGCCCGTAAATAATAATTAAACATATTCGGACGGGCGGACCCGTTGGTACGACTTCGTTATACATGATGTTATTTGTTATTTCGTGACCTCTAGTCTGCTATATCAAGAAATATAGAATCGCCCAAACATACCAAACTAAAAGATGCCAACGATTTCAAATTGGTAGTTCTTCACTAGCATATAATTATTCCCTGCGGGATGGTAGCCTATTTGTCTCGTGAGGTTCAGATTGCCAAGACAGGAATATTCGGCGCCAGTTATTTAGGCGCCTATGGTCAATTATAGCCTACCTATATGTATTTTTAATATAGGCCTGCATAACGAAGCTCTCGGTCACCGTAAGGGCAGTCCTTTTCGGTCAAGGTTTTCTCGCTGCCGATCGTTCTGGCACACTTCTTGGAGTCGCATGTTACATGGCGTAAAACTGTATATGTCTTCGTGCGTCGTGGCGCGGTAATGGCCAACGCCGATATGCCCACTTCTATAAATCTTGTGTATTTTATCTTGGTCGAAGAGTACCCAATAATTAAGGTACTTGGAAACTTGAAATCGCGCGCAGCGCGAAAAATCTTTGAGAAAGTTGCATAAAATTTTCTAAAATACTCCATAATTTATGCTAATTCACTAAATAATTTTGGGCCCCCTTCGAGCTCGCTCCCCCCAATTAGGGTGCGGCAATTACGGTCATGTCAATACGTATATCTAAACCTATATCTATAGCTACTGCCCGTTCAACTAGAAAGTTAGGGCACATTGCATTGAAACAGCAGTGACGTAATCTTAGCAGTCTACTCCCAACTTTCCTGCAATCCTTATTGAAAACTCCAGACTCCAAGCCAAACAACAGTATTTTATAAATATAATATTTTTTCATAAATCGATTTCTCAATATTGTTGTGGGGGCCGCAAGACGGGTAGCTGGGGGCCGCATGCGGCCCTCAGGGCCGCGGTTGGGAATCACTGATATAAAGTAAGGGACATTCATGATATGCTGCCGTCGAAAAATTTGGATTTGAATAAAATAGTATTTACGGTGACCGATTCTTTGTTTATTTATTATAGTTGTGCTCACCGTAAATACTATTTTATTAAAATCCAAATTTTTCGAGGGCAATAACTCCGCTTCCACTGGTTGGAATTGAACCAAATTTGGTGAGCATCGTTTCTATAGACAGCCTAACACTTTCATGGGATGAACAGAAAATTTTCAAATTTTTTATTATTTATTTTTATATAATAAATAGAAACTTACTTTTCCTGTAGCATAGCGGTTACTAGCTGGAATTGAACCAAATTTTGAATGTAGGCTTAAATTAGGTAACCTAACAATTTTATCAAGTAGCCAGTACGATTTGAGAAAAAAATCATTTTTGAAGAGCCCTAGTAGGCATTCTGGTAGTTTGCCTTTGCCGTAAGCCAAAAGAGTTCAGAACTACTGTGCTAGTGTGCCGCGAACTACTTTTCATTTTCAAAGTATGCCGTAAGGTCGAAAAGGTTGAGAACCACTGATGTTATAATTTAACATTTTTGATGTCAACGCTTCCAAAAATCATTTCAGGAGCTTGCAAAAGGATTCACGTTGGGGCAAATGAAAAAGATTACATTCATGTTATCGGGGAAGCACTGCGGCACTTCCCAAGTCAGAAAGGGGGATGCGGATGGAAGGTAGGGTTTTTATGTATGTACGCCGTACGGTGTACGCTGAAGCACTATTATAGGGGTCCGTCTATTTTGTGCATGTCGGCTATATCGACTATGTCGGCTATGTCGCAGCTATGTAGCGGCTATATCGGCTATGTCGACTATGTAACAGATATGTCGGAGCTATTTGGACTTTGTTGCAGCTATAAGTCGACTGTGTGACAGATGTCGCAGACATATGTCGAGTATGTCGGCTATGTCGACTATGTAACAGATATGTCGGAGCTATTTGGACTTTGTTGCAGCTATAGGTCGACTGTGTGACAGATGTCGCAGACATACGTCGAGTATGTCGGCTATGTCGCGGCTATGTCGAGGCTATGTCGGCTATGTAGCCGCTATCTCGGCTATGTCGCCTACGTAATCAACTCCGGGCATGCAGGAGTGGATTTTGCAATAATATTAATTTTGACATTGGCTTACATATTTTTCAGGAAAAGTATTAAGTGCCGAAGTCGGATCCAGAAGGGGTGCCTTTATTTTGTGCTAGGAAACTTATGAAACTTATGATAACTTATGAAACTTATAAAACATGAGGTAAATTAATTCAGATTCGAATTTTATTGTGAGACCATTGTCTCGGTATTCGATTCCAAATAGGGATTTTTAAATCGTGATTGCAATAATGGCAATCCAGATTTACATAGACCAGTGGTTGTCAAAATTTTCAACCTCACGGCACCCTCTGTAAATGGAAAATAGTCAGCGGCACCCTAGCACAGTGGTTATCGACCTTTTTTGGCTAACAGTACACTATAAACTACCGGAAGATTTGACAGCACCGATAGACACACGGAGGTGATCTCTGACGAAGCTATTTTACCTATTCGGTGACCGTAAAACATGGACATGAACAATCTGATTCGAAAATTCATCCGAAGGGAGGGTTCGCCGATGAAAACATAATTAGTCGAAACATAGTCGACCTATAGCTCCGACATATCTGTTACATAGTTGACATAGCCGCTACATAGCTGCGACATAGCCGACATAGTCGACATAGTTGACATAGCCGACATGCACAAAATAGACGGACCCCTATTATAGGACTTCATGGGACTGATTGCACACATCAACGAGTGACGACTGACTAGCAAGCTACTCTATTCAGTGTATGTGCTTATGTGATAACTACTTATGCACTACTTATCCTCATTTCTGGTTTGAAGTGTCTGTCCTTACGAAGTAGTTTTCCCTGAAAAAACTTTTTCGACTCAAAAACTGACAAAATTTTACATGACAAAATATGATGAATTCCAGTGCATGACGTACTATGGTTAAAATAATTAAAATTTGTTGTAGTACAACGAAAGATACTTTCCTGCATTCTCAGCAGGGATATCTAGTTCTAGATAGCCATGATTCTCTGATTCTGCTAGTGGCACACAGTGTTGCTTCATTCTGACAATGGTGCAGGCTACATATCAATTTTTGTAAGAACTATGCAATGCCCACGCAGTTTTGCTTCACGTAGATAATTTTGACATTTTTTGACTTGACTCGAGTCAAACCTATAAAAGTGGGATTGACTTGTGACTTGGGGCCTTTTTACTTGGTTACAACCCTGGTTTAATATTAACATTTTCTGGCGGTTGCGGTAACAACACGCGGTAATGTAACTACTGGAATTATTATTGTCAGTTTTTGCGGCAAAAAAGTATTTTTTCTAGGACAAACTACTTCATAAGGACAGACCAGGACAACCAGAAATAAAGGTAATTGGTAAAATTCCAAAACACCTGGTCTGCATACTTTGGGGTCAAATGTGGTCAAATTTTTCTAGGTCACAAATGTCAAAATATTGATTTTTCGCGTGAAAATCTTTCGTTTTTAGGTAAAAAAATCGCTCTATTCTTCAGTCCAGTAGCAAACGCTTCACAGTCTGAACATCGGTGTAGCCAGGAGAGGGTCATGCCCCCCCCCCCGTATATTTTGAACTGTTCTGTAAATTAATAGAAGATGGAGTATCTTTGAGCAGATGTTTTGAACTTCAATTTTTTTCACACGCTATATTTAGTTTGGGACACTGTAAAACCCACAAAACCTGTAGAACTAGCAGGGTTTTGCGGGTGACAAAGTGGGGTGAATAGCAGGGTTCTGCGGGTGATAAAGCGGAGTTTTCCAATCGGTGACAAAACAATGGATAAAGGTATAATTAGATGACCAAAACACTTTTGCCATGAAGGAATGATATTGTAAAACATACACACATTACCTGAATATGCCTTGCTTTTGTTGCTATTGTTATGTGTGCCACCCGCTTTATCACCTGCTAGTTTTGCGTGTTTTACAGGTTTTGTGGGTTTTACAGTGTCCCATTTAGTTTCGGTATTTTTTATCGTTGAGTACCCGCCTCTCGATAAAAATATAAATAGACGTAAATAGTACGCATGATGTACAGAATTGTATATCTATTTGTGTGATGTCTGTTTTTTTTTGCGCTTAGTGCCGCAAGAGATACACGGTGTGCCTACATGGCAATGACGTGGGGCTTTCGATCCATCCTGTTGGGTGCCCATTGCCCACAGATCAGTGAAAGTATCACTATTATTGACCATTATCTTTAAAAAAAATGTGCTTTGCGCGGAAGTAGAGGAGCACTGATCTTCCATAACGTTATGTCTGTGGGTAAAAAGATCACCGTTGAAGTTGTGTTAATCACCCAGTTACGAGCCTAAGACCACAGTTTTTTCACTCTATTTTTTTCTTCATATCTTCATATTTCCCCATCAAACATTTTTCTGCCCTCTCCTCAAAAAACAGCTATGCCCTGGATTTGAATTAATGCGACAACTAATCGATATTTCTGTCTTTACAGGAGGTTGCTAAAAAAAGAAAAAGAAATAACACCTTATCGTCAGACGACGAGCAAGACGAAGAAGTGATGTGTTTTTAAGGGTCCGTGGACATATGAGCATGCGACATTACAGCATGCGAGACTTCGGCATGTGACAATTTGGCATGCGGCACATGAGCATGTGGGTTAAATTACGGGTTAGGGGTAGGTTAGGGTTGGATTTATGGTTGGGTTAGGTTAGGCTAGGCTATGTTTCGGGTTAGGGTAAGTTTTTGGGTTATACAGTCACATGCTGAAGTAACGCATGCTGATGTGTTCCATTCTGAACTGTCGTTTTCCATTGTGTCGCATGCTCATATGTCGGGCAACCGTTTTTAAGCTGACATGAAAATTTATTGTTTTGGAAGTTCTTTCTTTTTGTTTGAGTTTTTTCGTATTATATTCAATAAGAGCCATATAAAGCTGTGATTTGTGTGTTCCCGAGGTCAGTTATGCCGCTAGTGCTGACAGTCCTGCGGAGCAGAGATGAGCGGATTTGAAATTTCTATGTCCTTATCCAATCCAAATCCGAACCTTCAAATCATAATCCATAACTTTTTCATATTCAAGTCCATGTCCAATCCTAATCCGATTCCAACTGGAAATTCAGAAAAAAAAAAATTTTATGCAATGGAGGGATTCGAAAATTTTCTTTCACAACCAACGATTCACTTGATTCAAGATAACCTAGTAACCATAAGTACATTAATAACTGATCCGAATAAAGTTTGTCGCCATTCGCCGCACGACATTTCAATCTCCCAGAAAATAGATAAATCCTAATCCGTTCAGAAAAAAATGTCAAATCCAAATCCGCCAAAATTTCACAAATCCTGTTTTTACAAATCCTAATCCATGCTCATCTCTGCTGCGGAGCAAAGAATTACGTTGGAACGAGGGATTATGTACCGTTGTGCAGTCGACAAGGCAGGGTATTTTTACATGCTCGCCACGCCGTAATAAACCGGCACTTGCAGAGTGTTTAAAGTACGTTGAAAAGATCTATTTAATACGGTCTTGCAGAGCGTTAGAAGTACGTTGAAACGAGTCGACAAGGCAGGGTCTTTTTACATTCCCGACACGCCCTAATAAAAACGGCCTTTCT
The DNA here is from genome assembly GCF_051294905.1 of Botryllus schlosseri. NCBI lineage: Eukaryota > Metazoa > Chordata > Ascidiacea > Stolidobranchia > Styelidae > Botryllus > Botryllus schlosseri. Next base: position 14,132,340 of record NC_137245.1, on the reverse strand, counting down.
ACATTCCTGGTCTGTACTAGTGTTTGCTGGGCAGTAACGTTCAGTATCGGTATCAGTTTATTAATATTTTCATCATTTCAAAACACCACAAAACTGCGATACAATGAAATGATAGGAAGGTGTCGAAACGACTTGAAGTAGTCTAAGTATTTCTTCGATTACTTTCCTATATCTGATAGACAAGGAGGGAATTTGACGGATGGACCTCACCAAGTCGACGCGATCATTTTATCCCACTTCTTGTGTTGTATTTTAATGGAAAAATACACTAAATAAATGTAGTGGCGAGAGAGCGCAGTGTTATGATCCACAGCTGCAACACCAATGAGTTGCGGGTTCGCGTCCGACCGAGTTCGACTCCGGAATTTCTACCAAAGTGTTGGAGGTTGATCTAGGCTCCTCCTCACCACGTGATCCGCGTAAGCGGTGTCTTATAAAAAGCCTAAAAGTTGGCCGTGCTACAAGACGGTCGATCAGTCAATCAGTTTTATTAATATTTTCATCTTTTCAAAACACTACAAAACTGCGATACAATGAAAAGATAAGACGGTGTCGAAACAACACCCACCTTGGCCTAGGCGGAGTAGAGAAGCTAGAGGCATGCACACTGGATGAAAAGTAAAGCAGGGAATATAAAAGGCAAACGACAAAATGAGGTGGCATGTGGCGGAAGGCGAGATCGATATGTTAGGTCGCGGTCCGGTAATCCTGAAGGCTGACTAGTATTCATTTAAAAGAAATTGCTTCATAACTAGCTTTTACGTGTTCTCGGATAGATGCTCGGAATGAATGAACCGATGATTTAGATTCATTATTTATCTTACTCGGGGATATTAGTGAGCAGATAGGGCAGCTTTTCATTTTGTCATAGTTTTTTTTAAATCCTGTGTATACCTATAATGTAACAATGATATCCGCATCTGCAATGCAATGCGACTAGCTTTCGAATTGTATATATTGATGATGTCATCTAACACTGTAACAAATTTCAAGATTACCACTAACTGATTAGGGTGGTAATTCCGTTATCGACGTCGAGTATATAGGAGCGCGCAGCCTAGCGCGTAACGGATTTTTCGCCAAAGCCGCTATCGGTCGGTGTTGATATTGATTGTGTTGCATACCCAGATGAGCGACTAGCTTTGGAATTGTATATATTGATGATGTCATCTAACACTGTAGCAAGTTTCAAGATTACCACTGACTGATTAGTCTAGTAATTTCGTTATCAAAGTCGAGTATCTATAAGTGTGATATGCCATTTAACCTAAGGCAAATTGTTCGATTGTTGCGCTGCGATTGACCAAAGCCGCTAGATTCAGTCGAGCGTGACTTAACAATGGGAAAAGGGGAGTTTCCGTTCCATAGTCACATTCGATAGTGTAACCATAGTGTCCTATATGGTGTAACCATAGTGTCCTATATGGTGTCGACACAAGCAAATCGCACGGTTCAATGAAATTGTATCACGTCACAGTTTCCATTTGGCTACAGGCAATTTGACGGTGATTTTTGACCGGCTTGCCGAGCATTAAATTTGATGGATCGGGTATCAATCGAAAGCTGACTCTGCACTGATTACGAAAATACTAATTTTATTCCGCTCGCAGCCCTGGAACCCCCACAATCTGCCTCAAATTATTCATTGTCGAGTAGATTGGCAGTGTGACGCAACAATGCTGTCTGGTGGAACGAGAGACTAGCTCAAGAGCAAGGATGCGGCCGAGCGGCGAGAGTGGGATCAGCTGACGTCGCGGCAATAGTGATGTGCAAACGCGCCACAGAGAAACGCTGCGCTGTTGATACTTTTTCTATGCGTTTCGGTACAAGCGAGCACACACCAGCCTTTCCTTGACTTGTAAGGGTAGAACTGGTTCACAGAATGTATTAGGGCCCTACCAATTTTCGCGCAATATCCTTCAGCTGATAAAGAAATGTAGGCTACGTCTAAGTAGTCTACATTGGATATGTCAGATTATTATGATATCGATTGCCTTAGCCCGCTTGTTGCGTAGGGCTCCAGAGACACGTCGCGCTGTTGATGGCGGGTGTCGATACTTTCTATGGTCGCTTTTATGGTTAAGTGTGAGCAAGGAGCATTGAGCATGAGCATACATTACAAGCTTTTATTTGATCCGTATGGGTAGGACTTGGTCCGCGAATGCAGCAGGTAAAATGTTGATTGTTGAATAAAGTTCAACAGCAGGAGTGTCGAATTAAACTGGTATCGCTGTCCGGATTCAATCCGTTACTAGAAAGCTTGCGGGCCATACCTGCCAAATGATTCCAAAATGTTACCACCAAATTCATACCATTGTTTTTCACTGGAATATATCTGATATCACTATTAACGTTGACGTTGGAATTTGGTTTAGCATTTTTCAATCACCAAATAGTTTTTTTGAATGCCGGGGACCTTTTGCGTCAAAAGTAATACAGTGGTATCACAGATATTTGAATTATATTCATTCTGTAGCCTGCATATATATTCCTAATGTAACTTACGTAAAACGGATTTGCAGTATTTTTTTCGCATCTGTGAATAACTGAATGTCCATTGTCCATTCGGCCCAACAGAGTTTGCACTTTTTCGCCTTCTCGGAATTTGGCAAGGTCACCGACGTGGTGCTTATGGGGAATGGAGTGAAAACTCAACACTGTAGTTGTATTACTACAATATGATATATTTACATTATCTAAATTTGCTGTCTTGAGTGAATCTTATTACTTGAAAGTATATTTTTCTTACTAGAAATATCTCTAACAGCTGAAGGATTACGCGAAAATTGGTAGGGACCAAATACATTCTGTGGACCCAGTTCTACCATTACACGTCAAGGAAAGACTGCATGGTGTGTGCTCGCTTTTAGCGAAGCGCATAGAAAAAGTATCAACAGCGCCACGCATCTCTGGAGCCCTACGCAACAAGCGGGCTAAGGCAATCGATATCATAATAATCTGACATATCCAATGTAGACTACTTAGACGTAGCCTACATAACTCTATCAGCTGAAGGATATTGCGCGAAAATTGGTAGGGCCCTAATACATTCCGTGGACCCAGTTCTACCCTTACAAGTCAAGGAAAGGCTGGTGTGTGCTCGCTTGTACCGAAACGCATAGAAAAAGTATCAACAGCGCAGCGTTTCTCTGTGGCGCGGTTGCACATCGCTATTGCCGCGACGTCAGCTGATCCCACTCTCGCCGCTCGGCCGCATCCTTGCTCTTGAGCTAGTCTCTCGTTTCGCCAGACAGCATTGTTGCGTCACACTGCCAATCTACTCGACAATGAATAATTTGAGGCAGATTGTGGGGGTTCCAGGGCCATGAGTGGAATAAAATTTATATTTTCGCAAGCAGTACAGCGTCAGCTTTCGATTGATACCCGATTCATCAAATTTAATGCTCGGCAAGCCGGTCAAAAATCACCGTCAAATTGCCTGTAGCCAAATGGAAACTGTGACGTGATACAATTTCATTGAACCGTGCGATTTGCTTGTGTCGACACCATATAGGACACTATGGTGTAACTATAGTGTAACGAATTGTCTTTTAAATTTTGAGATCGAGAACTCGTGCAACCCCATTTCGTTTGTACAAGATTTCATACTTCCTGTCCCGTGTACCCTTGTCCAGTGCTACGCATATATTATTCGCTGTTACATGTTTCGCTTTGTTGTTCAACATCGTGACTTTATAGAGAAAAAATATATATAATTTACTGAAATACAGTCCATCCTCAAGATTACCGGACCACGACTGATCTATCGATCTCGCTTCCCATGACATGCCGCCCCATATTTCTTGTCGCTTCCTTTTTCTATACTATCTTCTTTACTTTCATTCAGTGTGCATGCCTCCTCTTTAGTGATGAGCATCGGAGCGGAGTCGGAGTGGATTCGGAGCGGAGTTTTGCCGATTTTGTGACAGTTGGAGCGAACTCGGAGTTTACTACAGATATTTTTTCGGATAATTTCGGAGTATTGGAACTTTTGTCTCCGATATCTTTGGATAACTCTGACCAGAATACACGATTGATTATGATTACAAACCAAAACACAGACAGTTGACACCTTGTAAAGTTGTAATATGACGGGTAACATGCAAACATGATTGCAAAGTGCATAAAAATCAGCCATCTGCACTGCAATTGGGGACTAGAGAGTAGATAATACCATGAGGTCAACCCTATTATCACATTAATTCAGTATAACACATTACCAAGTGTACCGTGCTTGCCACTGTTTCGGATACTTGGCGAGATTCATCGGAGTATCTCTGAGTCTGGGATTGAGCTGTTCGGAGTCGGAGGGAGTTTTCCTCAGAAAGTAAAGTTGTCGGAGGGATTCGGAGTCTCCAAAAGCACTATCCGCTCATCACTGCTCCTCTTTACATCGCCTAGGCCCTAGGCCAAGGTGGGTGTCCGATTCCATAGACAACTCCTAGTCGCTTCGACATCTTCCTTTCTTTTCATTGTATCGCATTTTTTGTGGTGTATTGAACTGATAAAATTTCTAATAAACCAATGATGATGATGATGATGAAAAAGTCCAAAATGTTTTCATGTCCGTCCGGATTCCCTACATCTATATCGGTGACGAAGTCTGTGGTTACGTTGGGAAGATTATTTACGAGAGAGAAGGCGCCATACTTTGTGTTGTCTCGCCGATAACGGACTTGTTCAGAGAGCACGCTTCGTACTTGTTAACTGCTGCTGATATTACTGGTCGTGTCCATCCTAATGCAACTTCGGCATCTGGGTGTTACAGATGGTTTCGTAATTTTACCTGGACCATAATGCTGCGCGTCCCGCTTCTGAGAACCCTACCCAAAGCGGCGAAGTACAAAAAGAGAGAAGCGCTTTCGGTTTCACTTCGCGGTGTGTTAACACTAAACAGAAAACTGTAAGAAGGGATGTGTGAGTCTGTGTTTGTTTAAATTGTGTGTGTTCGTTGATTGATGGAAAATGCAGCTGTTATACGTCAAAAAGGTGTTCTAGATATGGTGGTGATGATGGAAAGATCAGTTTTTTCAGTTAATGTTCCAGTACTTCTCGAACAATATAACTATCATACAAAATGCGATTTCAAGACCGTAACCCACCCGTATATAAGCTCCTATTCTATTCAAGTTTCGGATTTTATTCACTTGTGCCGGTATGCAGCCTACGAATGCTGCCAATAAACCGTCCGGTAAGAATTGAATCATTTGAATGTATAGGCTCATCGTATCATATTAGATATCAGCAATTAGTTATTGAAGCCAACTGACGCCTGTTGAAAATCATTGAAGGTAAAGTACAGCCTCTACTTTAGTCATTTCTACTGTAGTTATTACTATAAGATTTTCTCCAATTAATCTGCTACCGAGCTCCAGCTCTATATTAAAAATGAATGATAATTCTGTTACACTTGACGCCTGTTTGGAATCGGTGTCCTGTGCTCACACTATATTTCATTTTTTAATTATTTTTTATTGAATTACTTTAACTTGGAAAATCATCGCTGCTCACCTGATATATCAGGCAAAAAGGCCAGCGATTCCAATCAGGCACTTGAGTGATGAATTCCACAACTTCAGTGAATTATTGCATGTAAACTCACTGGAATGGACCATGATAATTTCCTAGCACATGCAAAATTGGTATTCTCCTGATCTGTGAATATGATATGATTCACATTTTCTATGAACTCGCTACTCAATGTAGGTGGAATGGCAGTCCCTTTTCCGCAATTATTTAAGCGTGATGGGAAGATTCCATACTGTAAATCCTATTTCAATGCATGAAACTGAAATTCTCGTTGAGCTTGTCTGCATCAATGAATCAAAGGACAGATTATATTTTCATCTGCCCAAGACACGCACCCAATGTACAATGTAATATATAAGACACACAATGCGATGTAATGAACAGATAGGGGGGGGGGTCTCTTGAACTGGCATACACCTCGACCTATAGTGCCCGATGTCACAGTCTTCTTCGATTTTATTCTATCTTCGTTGGTTTTCTTTAGAAGCTATTTTTTGCTCTTTTTCTTCCATTAACGGGTCTTTTTTTCTGGGCTTTTTTGTTGCTGGAAGAACTACGACATGGGGGACGAGGAGCCCAGAATAACCTCTGATGGTGGGAATTGAACCCGCGTCGCCTGCTTGGATGGCGCCGAAGCTCACCAGTACGCTATCTCCCCCGTATAAACTGCATATCATCAGCTACAATAGCCTTTATGATGAACCCATATAGTAACAAAAATCAATCTGAACTGTTTATAGCGTTTCTGGTTAGCTACGTGAAGCTCATCTGACAGACGACCCGTTTTCAGTCAGCTGTATTGGCGTGACCAAATTAATTATCTGCAATTTCCGCAATGCCATTGACGCCTGTCGCCTACTAACTTGTAGGCCTACTAACTTGAGTTATAAACAAATAAAATGTGTTCTTATGATAGGCAAGGTCACACAACAGGCATGTTGTTCGTCACTGTCTAGACTATTGAGGGTATAATTAAACGCCTTTGTAATTGCGACCTGACATCTGTGAAGTGCTGACTTGTAATTGGTATTGGACTGATTCAATTTTATACACATGAATTTCCCTGTCACTAATGTTAGCAGGATTGTGGGGTGGGGGTGGGAGTAATCATTACGGGAATGTTATTCGATGCGTTTTCAAGTCCTTGGTGCTGTGAGACTTGAACGTAGAGTGAAATGCTGAGCTATTACATATTACACGATTATGATCCCTTGGGCATTGGACAATATTACTTGATTCTGATGATCAATCAGCTTATGACCCAGGCAGAATCACCCTCACGGCACACAAGAAGGTTAGAAAATACTACAATGTCGCTACAATTGCAATGCTGTAAATAAGCCTTTAAACACTTCTGAAACTGTTCTTGTTCTTCATGAACCTAAAGGCTAAGTATTGCTCGACAGGACAATTGTTAGCAATATTTATATCTAATTTGAATGCTACGCGAGTGTTGATGGTCTAGAACTTTCTTGAAATAATCTTCCATTATACTGTTGCATTACATTTACATAAATACTTGAAGTCTGGTTATCAGCTCACAGGAATCTTGGCATGCGTTTGTGACTAACACTGGATAAAATTTCCATGAAATGTGCTAATGTCTTGTTGAGATCACTGTGTTAGGAAGTCTTGTCTATTACAGATCTGACTCATTTTTAGAGTGTTCTACGAGATATGTTAATTGTATTGTAACCAGCAACTTACCAGGAAGTTTTGGATTATGATGAAGGACCAGCCTGTAAATTTGTCTTTTGTTTTCAAGAATGAAGGCTTGATATGAAATTTGACTTCTCCAAAGCCAAATTAAATTATTGGCACCTTCATTTATCGAAGGCGGTAGTTAACCATCTAATTTAATTGTGTGTTTGATAAATAAGCTTAGTCGGAACTGAAAATTTGAAGGAGAAATCTGTAAAATATGTCATTTCGTACAAGTCATTCAATTTCTATGATATTATCCAGACTGGTACAAAATCTGCCAGGGAAAATTTCGAGCCCCAGGATGTATTCTTTTCTATGTTTAAATCTTCCAATTAGTGTTCCCGTGTAATCCGCATTAATTTTGCTGTAGGTCACATCCAAAACTGATGGCATGCAAGATGCAATAGCATCGTTTCACTTTATGCTGTTATCAATCGGCGGACATTGTTTTCTATTCCTCGGTCATTGCAAATCTGTCACTAAAGAATACTTCCTAATAATGTCTTTATTGAATTTAAGAATGTCACCATAATAGGGCTACTTAAAAGTCGATTGACAACGCGAATCTGCATATCGTAGGAAGGAGTGTTATTTATTGTAAGTCAAGTTTGGAAGGGAAATTCACCCAAAAATATCATTAGGAAACTAATGGCAAAAATTATTGCTTTATCACGCGCAAGCAACTAGTTTCTGCAATTTTCGATTGTTGGGGTTGTTACTTTGATGCATCCTAACCTGTGCACTATCCGCCCCATCAGTTATCATATAAATGCAATCAATAATACCAAGGAAACTTGCTAGAGGAGATACTCGACATGTCTATGGGTAAATACAGTTATTTAACGTTTTAACTTTCCGACAATGTTATAATCTTCTGACATTCCTTGTCATGTTGAGCTGTAGTAAACTGTCATATGATATACACAGCATGTCTGCTATGCTGTCCTGTATCCTACTTTTTGACCCGGGTTGAACGAAATATTCAGGTTTGAACTGCACTAATTGTTGATATTGATCTATCAACTATATTAAATGTCTACTCGTGCTTTTTCTTGTTGACTTCTACCTCGTGTGGGCCAAACAAACACAGGGTTAATATTTCATAACTTTCCTAAACCGGCAATGTAGTTTGGCACTTAAGAAGATATACTTTTCAGTAAATGGGAACACATAAAGTAAGATGGGGAGAGCAGCTTAGTGGCATGCTAGTATTCGTATCCACAATTTTCCAAATATAATTGTCATTGGTGGGAACCCACTCTTAGTTATCCACATTTTGTTTTTGTGCCAGACGTATGTGCTAGATTTTTGGAAGTTTCTGAACAGTGACTTCTAGGACATGAGCATGTAATACCATTGGTTATCTCATTTGTCACGGGTCACCTTTGCAGCAGTACATTGTATACATTCCACTGTTGCATTCGGTACTGTATTATTAGAATGCGGGAATACTTTGAACCGAAGGCACCTTTAAACCTTTGACACACAATTCTCTTTCTGTGTAATACTCGTGAAGCATATATGTACGATACTATGGTTACTCCGACATACTTCCTGTTTAGTTGTGTACTCTGAATACTATAACTTTCTGACGTGAGTTCTTGCCATTCGCTGGCATAGTAGCCGCCACATAAGGAGTGTGAATGTTTGTGGATAAGACCATTCACAAGTTGAGCGAAATGATTGGTGAGTAAGTCTTCTATAGAGAAGTTGATCAAGTGTCCATTCAGTTACATGGTTTCAAAGTGTGTGTCATCAACATAAGATCCAAGTTGCCCATGCCATCCACTTCAATATCGCTATGTTGATTTCAAGTCTATATGCCTACTTGAGGTTCAATCAAGTCTGTTGGTTGAAGAGATTTAGATTAATCTATCGTTATATTGTCTGTGTCGGATAGCGTGAAATTGATTTTTTGATGACAGCAATGGTATTTGAAAGGCAATGCCATTGCTAAGGCCTTGTTTTCTTGACAGACTTTCTCCTTGATTCGACATGAAAATGAGCTTATCTTCACAGGATTCCTTTTGTGTTTACTTTCTGTGTAAGTAGGTTAATCACTCCGCTTTTAGTTTGCGTCAACAGAGTCAATGCTTGCTGGGGAATTTTCACGAAATGCTTTTCTTGTCCAGTCTACCTTTGCCTCAGAACTATGCTTTCAATGGATCGGTGCAACAGTAATATTTTATGATTGCATTGCACACATCAGCATCCTGTCGCCTATATGCTACAGTGCCGGATCTCGGCATTTAGTCATTTTATTGCACCACACCAATTAATCTTGGAATCAATTTCACTCTTCAATGTTATTGGTCGGTAACACCTTCCATTGGAATTGCGTTGTGAAAATTAATAGGCTTGGTTAATGGTTCCTCGACTCTGTAAAATATTAATTTATTAATAGTAGGCTCAGGCTTTTTGTCAATCTCATTCTATAAACCACTGGTAACAGTATCTTTGCTTGTGTTTGGAGTTGTGTTGCTTTGGTACGTTGTGTTTGGGTTCAACACTGTTACTTGCTCCGAAAATTCCATGCAAATTCTCACTAAGCTGCTATCTAAATGAGCGTGTCGTGAATTGATTCAGACTTGGATCATTTTTAGCAGGAAGTTGAGAAGCCTAACTCATACATTATCGCTCACCGGCACCCACGTTAATACCGCTTTGAGATGACCAATCTTAGTAGTAATGGCACGATAGTTTCTACGGTCCCAATGAGGCCCAAGTTCTGACTACATGGATTTGTTGATTTAACGCATGATAGGTTAATGATGTGTGCTGACTGGACATAGTATGTCCTAGTTACTTCTTTAGTGTATTTTGAAGAAGTTTGGTGAGCATGGGTTTCGAGTTTTAAGGTATCTGTTTTGGAGAGAGCTCGTCCTCAAAAATTTTCTAGTATAGCTCGGTGTTTGGTCGTGATATTTTGAGTCGGATCGATACTCGAAAATATTATTCTCTTACTTTCCAGGTTCAAAGGGTAAGCCTCTATGTCAGGCCTGGGCAAAGTGCGGCCCGCCGAGCGATTCTGTGCGGCCCGCGAAAGGCTGTTTGAAATTTAAAATATCAAACCTACTTTTTAATGTTGCTGCGTGGACTAAAACCATACGATGTATTAACTGGACCGGAAATTCGTTTACCATCAAGCCTGTTCATTAACATACCGTGATTACGCAGCCTATTCGTACCTCACATGCCTAATCCAGATTAAAACTAAAGTCAATGTAGCAAGTTATGCCATTAGAATTAAAGTCACAAGAAGTCACCAAACCTTCTTTGGTTCCATTGTCACATTATGCATTACACGGTCTGTGTTTCAAATTGTTACGTGATGTGTTTCCAAATCCATAATTCATGAAACAAGTGAATCATTGCCCATGATATCTATGAATATGTCACTACCCATAAAGGATGTCAAAAAAAAATAAAGCCGAAAGTTGAAATTCAAAGATGGTTAATAACTCCAACCTTCGCTAATCAACAAGGCCATTTCGGCAAGCTGCACACTTCTCAGAAACCAGCTACCAAGACAATAAGCTATATATTTTCCTTGGGACCGTAACTCCCGCAACTCAAACCCATCAATTGCGTGGCGAGCTCGTCGGGCGCCCAAAATTTTTTCATGAGTGAACATAAATTATAGGGTATTTTTTTGAAAATTTATTCAACTTCATTCAATGGTTTTTGGAATGGGCATTTCGGCGTTAGCCATTACCGCGCCACGACGCACCAAAATAAATGAACTTTAGGCCAACACAGGATTCCGAGGAGGCACTGCAATTGCAACTGCTGATCAAATTAACTAAGTAAAGGGATATAGCTCGACAGCGAGAAAACCTTGGCCGAAAAGGACTGCGCTTATGTTGACCGAAAACTTCAAAGTCCAATTGCCCATAGGCATTATTTGTCAGTGAAGAAATACCAATCGGGAATTGGGGTCGTCTTTTTAGTTTGGTAAGCATCGGCGATTTCAATATCTTTTCACATAACAGACGGGAGGTCACAAAATAACAACATGTAAAGAAGTAATTATACCAACGGGCCCTCCCGAATATTTCCAAGACAGTACCTCATTAGGCTCTAGCGGTAAAACTGAGTAGGCCACTATGTGGGCTTAGAGAGGTTAAAAAATATAGCAATATATTTGCGATTACCAATATTATTGACCGATTGAATCATGAATCATGAAAAAATTCCGCGCTTCGTGCGATTAGGGCACAGACGTTGCTAATCAGTGTATACAAGACATTTCGTGCATCGTGCATCTCGGTGGGGGCTGGTATTGATAGAAAAACGCGGATAGGGGTTTAAAGAGAGTTCGAAATGTATCATGATTAACAGTGTTCAAAATATGACGGCAAATAGATATTTTTGGGGTAATTAACCGTCACTTTGTCATTCCTCAATATCAACACATCCACTGAGCACGAATTTAGAAATAAAATCAAGACGCTGGATATTCTAAAATTCCTGACTCGGCCCGCCAACAAATTTCTGCTTCTCATTTGGCCCGCGGGGAAAAATAATTGCCCACCCCTGCTCTATGTGATACCCGAAATATTTATTCTGCCTGGAAAAATTTATAAATTTGGACTTTGAATAAACTTACTGGCCGATCAACTCTTTTTACTTATTCGATATTCTATCGTACTGAATTAACTCATTTTCAAATGCACTAGCTCCACTGAACTCAAATGGCAGTAACTGGATGAGTACTTGGTTACTGTTTGTGACTAACCAGGTGGGTCATCATGCATTACTTTCAGTTTCCCCTTTCCGATTGAGTTTCACTTCGAAATTTTCATGTCCAAAATTTGATTGCATGCAAAATTTTCCCTAGTATGGTGTCATATACTTCATATCCGTTTGGGTTGGATTTACATCTGCTGCTGCAAGTGATTAGCTGATTACATTGACCACTTAGGTCTCGAAGTACATCATTGGATATTCTATATCAGTGCTCTTCAACCAGGGTTTTCGTACACCCTAGGGTGTACCAAAATTTTAAAAGGGTGTACCACTCACATGGTGTGTACAGCCGTGCAGGGGTGTACCAGATCCGAATTAAAATGGACCGATAACTAGCTATCACAATAAACAGGCAATTGTATGCTTCAGAACATCAATATGTTGACCGGGCGTGCATTATCGTAAAATATGTTCATATCAGCTGTACGAGATTGTAAGCTATATTCCTTTTGGTGTACCATAAGCATATGTTTGTGCACATCACTTAAATGTTGGTATGGACTTTTTGATTCCTTTTGGAGTAGATAAGGATGGAGATGTGTTCCGCTTGCAATATCCGTCTATAATGATGCTTAAGGAAACCACTGCGACGGTTCAGAAATATTGAATTTTCTACTTTATGTGAGCTCCTTATAAATAGCGCAGTATACATCATTACAGGGGCGTAGCCAGCGTGTCTCGAGGGGGTCTAGTTTGAGAACCACCATGCTAGCTGGTGGTCCGGATCCTTGAGCCCTAATTAGTATTCAGCATTTCAAATACGTTGCAGCATTGTTCATCCTTATTTCAACAGGCCAGCACCTGCAGACATACGGTCGCAAAAACGTTGGTCATGGGCCCTCATAGCGTCATAGACAGTAGACCCCTCTTCACGATCTACGTTTTATAACCGCTACTTTGTCAGCAAAATTTGTTATACATGTTAGTGGGCTAGTTTATAGCGTAAGATCGCGCGAGGCGTGAAATTTTCTATAATTCGTGATTGAATCCTTCAATAATATCAGAAATTGTAAGGAATCGAAGCACGGCCGTGAATAACAAGGCGGTTGAACACCGTGGTCTAGGCTTACTATATGGAATCAATGAGTTAACCGGTCGGGGGTGTACCGGTTCCAAGTGAACCTTGAAAGGATGTACCACGACGAAAAAGGTTGAAGAGCACTGTTCTATATCGCTGAGTCTGTGTCAGTGATTATAATTTATAATGGATATAATATGCTAGTTGCCCTATTGAATTCTTTGCAATGAAACAGTGAACCCATCATGTTGCTTTCTCTCGTATTTCTCATTCTTATCAATGTCATGTCATGAATTAAGACCCGTCACCATCTCATAGCTGTAAGAGAGGCTTGGAGAGGCTTGAAAGAGTTGATCTGGCTATCTTCTGGCAATAAGGGGACTCCTCTAAGCTGTCTTGAGGTCAATGTATTTCCAGTTGATAAGGTGCAGTCAGCTTCCTAGACTTTATCGTCTGAAGGAGTTTTGTTGTAGATGTTGCGGTTTGTGTTCTTTGTTCGGAATATCGGCTGTTAAGGTGGTTGGATTTCCATGTTTAGTCTTTGCAAAACTGTCGACTCCCTCTGTCTACGTTGACAAGGGATGTGACTGGTAACAGCTCAGTTCTTGAAAGTGTCAGGTGTTGACACCCTAGAAAGGGTGATGTTGCCATGCTGTTGGAACTGACAGGAAATGAATAGCTGTCGAAATTCATAACCATTCATCTCCATGGCCTCTGATTAGGATTAGGGCTGCTTAACAGCCTACCTACTTTTTTAGTCTCTGATTGAATCATTGGAATTCCAAATCACATATGGCAAATTGAAAATTGTAATAATAGAACAACTGCATATATAACGCTCGTCTTTTCGGAAGAACTCAGTCGGACAGTGTGTCTTTTGCATAAGTGTTTCGGTATGTACGAAACGCTGGAGCTTTGTTTAATTTTCATTGAGAGGCCGATGGAAATGTGTTACACTAGCGTTGGGTAGTTTCATGTAACCTGTTTTCCTTGGTCTCCTACTTGATACTTCACACGGACTTGTAGAATTTTGTTGTAGTATGTTGAAGACCTCTTTTGGAAACAATGGGATGATCACTCACGCAGCTTCGTTGCATTGCGCAATATGTATTGTAAATGACCTTGTTCTGTTTATGGATTGGTCCATGTTAGGGGAGTAGTGTAATTTTGTTAGTTGCAGGCATTTGCTTAGTGGTCACTCCTAGATTGGCTCGTCCGTGTTTTAATAGCCAATATCGAGGCCGAAGCAGAGTGTGAATTGGTTCATTCCTTACTTGTATCATCTCACTGACTTACAATTAGCACAAAAGGAGAGCATGTGTTCAGTAACTTTCATCTCACACACCTTTAATGTTACTGTTTACAAACAGTGTGTGACCCCACATGTTATATTGAATCATTATTTCCAAAAGAAGTTGGTATTTAAGTTTTAATTTTTGTGTGAATTGAATCCAGTAAAATACTCAAATTTTTACGTTTATCATCGTAAACTGACATTATATAGGGATAATTTTCCATCGGCATACTGTAGAATGAGACACGGAATATAATAACGCTACACTTGCGGTCAATATATTGAGAGAGGAGAGCTTGTCTCGGAGACTCTCGGTAGTTTGTTATCATGTAAATCCCATGATTGGTATTTCGAAACGTTCACTAAATGAATAGCATATTGCCATGTTGCATTCATCAGATGAGCATAAGAATCACAACCAATAATAATAGTACCCAAATGTTGTATTTACAAATTTTATTGGAATTAATTCAACGATCAAGGTGTTGGAAGCTAGATGTGCGTCAATGAGTGAGACAGGCCAGGCCCACTTTGAGAAATATTTCCTGTTATTTCCAGTATATCAGTTTTGGGGATGTTCTATTGTGCTATCTTCATGGCAATTGATATTGAAGTAATACTTTGGTTTCGTGTTGTCCTTTCTCCTCGATTGAAGTCGTGATAGTCTTTTTTTTCAAGATGATTAACTGAATCATTGCATGTTTGTGTATGTTACTATGTATATACTAGAATGCTCTTTGGCTGTGCCAGAGGTATTGCAGGGAACCGGCGGTATCGTTCTTTGTAGCATCAGTCAGAGCGGTCTGTTTGCCGGGATGAAATAGGTTTGATGTTATTGAGAGACCAATTTCATTGCAACAGTGATTCAAGTTACTGCTCTTAGTTTCAATTATCAGTGGACAAATGTTAATAAGGAATAGTCGAATAAGCTCGCATCAAATCAGTCTTGTGGGAAATACATGAAGAATATAGAACGTTTCTTAATTCCATTCTCTCGCTCATCATAGTCTACAGATCATTATGTATATTGCTTTCCAGATATTAATTATGCATCATCACCCGAAACGCGATTGACAACCGAGACAAGGAATTCCAATCTGCACCAAATAAGTTCATTGAATTAGATCTCAATCTGAAGCAGTTGGTAAATTTCTCAAATATTGCGACATAGTCTCAGTTTTCATCCGTCTTGCATAGTGTTTCTATGACACTGCCAATTGAATAGGAGAGTTATGTGGGAACCAGTCGTATCACTCGAATAGGTTTAACATGTTTCTCAATTTATCAGGTTTTTCATTAGATTTTTTTCAATTAGGACGGAGAAATGTATTGCCTACTTTTGAAGATCGTCAGCCACCAGTGGTAGCCTATGTTATATCAGGGTCAGCTAATGGTAGAAAATGTGGTAAACTACCTTCTGTATGAATGGCTCTAATAATGTTGCTCATAATGTTAAAAGTACAATGCCCATGTTTTGTGACTTTCGTCATTTTTTTATGGTCGGCAGCTTTAACACTGCCGCATCAATATTTGGTTTGTAGCTTCTTCCTTCAAATACCATCTGCTCTGGATGGTTTGATTTTGAATTATTCAAATCAATGTTGATGTGAATATTCCACTTTGTTCAATATCATACTCCATTCACAATCCTAAGTAGTTATGGCGATCGATAGTGTTGTAGTGCCATTCAAATGTGTTTACATTGTACAATGTACATTCCTTGGGATGTGAATTCGGCGATTTTATTAACGCCTGTACGTCCATTCGGTAATTTGTCTTGGAAAGTTTGACTCCCATTCATTTTTTCTCTTATCTTCCACATAAGCACACATTTGCGGACAATCCAAACCTCAGGTATGAAAGTTTTTCAGTGTACCACTTGTTACTTTGTTAGTGTGGCCGTGTTGATTTGATATGGATTGTGCTTGATTAGCACTTGATAGTTTCAGAGGAATTTGCGTGCTGTTCTTTCTTGATAGGATGCCCTAAAGGCATTCATAGATTAATTACAGCCTGCAGCTTGATGCAGGCAAAGATCGATGGGGTCTGTAATGTCAACCGCATCTGTTTCGTTAGATTTTGGGAAGTGTAATTACTATCGATTTATAAACCTGGTGATGTGATGCAAGGCTCACAGTGCAGAGTGTTCCAATATAACATGCCATGCAAGAATATGTGTGTAAATATTCTGATCTGTGGCTATTTGCAAAAATCTGGAGAGGATGTCAATGAAATTTTACATTGATCAACTCTTAATTCTCATATCTTTCTGTACATCTAAAATGACTTTGGCTCCAGCTCCCATAGAAAAATGTTCATGCATGGATGATGGAATAGGCATATGGGCATACAGCACCAATTGCCCAATTCAAATGTACAGGAGACTTGGTAATGTTATTTTGATCAATGACCTCATTCATCCAAATTGAAATCATGAACCTTCTACAGAAAACCTAGACTATATATCCTTAACATTGATATTGCTTATATTTCCCAGTTTGCTCAGCTTGGAGGTTCCTAATGTGAAGCTAGACAAGTGCAATTAGGAAGCAAATAGAATCAACCTATGCCCATTGCCCATGAATCAGAACTACAGGTTATGCATGACCCTGTAACTCTCAATTTCAGTTTGCTGCAAATAGCCAGAAGCTCATGTTAATGAAGTCTCGGTGTTTATAATTTGCTTCTATTCTCAGTTATTTCAGTCTGTCGTGATTTGTGTGACTTCGAAAGTTTCCCACCCACATTCTGGAATTGAAATATCTCGGTAGATCAGTACTTGTTTTCGCGTCTTAGATAGTAGTATTTTTCTTATGCAACTATGCTTTGTCTTACAGGTCATGAAAATCAGCCGTATTCATCTATGTTGAAATTAATTGATCGCAAAATGTATATGATTCCGGTACATTACTTTAGCTACTTGTTAAGTGGGTGGGCTTATTTATTGTCCCCTTGCTTCTATGCTTACTTCAAGAAATTGTCATACACCAATATTTTGGAAAGGATGATGATGAGGTTATAGAGTGCCACAATGTAGGACGGTTAGAACTACTATTTCCTCACGTGCGTAATTTAATGCATGCAGCTGAAGACGTGAGCGTTTGAGTTGACAGCTTGTGTGATGTGGAGAGGAGGCGGGGATAATGGCATGTCAGCATTGTCACAGTTAGTGTGTCAATATTGACCGCGGTTTTGCGTTAGTGTGATTATCAATATTGCTGCACATGTATGCTGGCAAGCTGAAATGTTTTCACAGTTCTCTTGATCAGCGTTATAGGCTGGTAATTGATTTGAAGCGATCGGCACAGGTAAATACTTCGTCTTGAACCAAGTGCTGTGGCAGGATGGCATTAACTGCAATGCTCTGATGAATATACTTCGATTTGGGCAGTTTTAAAGCAGCTTACTTGTATACTGTGTTGCTATATCATTGGGGCCCTGGAAAATCACATTGAAGCTACTCTTCTGTCTTGTACTGTTAGCTGTGTTGTGTCTAAGTGAGATATATATATGTCTTGTGATAATCAGTCTGGAATTAGACTACTTTATCCATTTCCTTATTTTCGTTTGTGCTCATTCAAGTCATACTATTCCACTGAACTGTGAATGTCAAGTAATCATTGAATTGAATTGGGCATGGCAGCTGATAGCTAGGAGCTTATGCGACGTTTCATTAATCATTCCGATATTACAATGATCGTAATGAAAGCTGCATACTGATTACTTGGTTAGTGGTAATTGTGGAGTGGATGGCGTGAAAGTATGTTGATATTTGCGTTGACTTGCCTTTGTATTCTTGTGACGTATTCTGGCATGGTTCTCTTTACATTTGTTATTATTTCTCTTGTACTTTGTGGAGAGGTAAATTCCTTAGATCTTTAGAATTAAACTATTGTCAACATATAATGGTAGAGCTTTTGTGATTTTAGAAGTCTATTGTCCAAGACCAATTGGGAATTATTCTGTTGATAGTTGCAGATATAATAGGAACCATCAGAGCATCAAGTTCATATGTCATTTTCTCGATTTACCGGTAGATCAAAGATGTCCAGTTGTAGTTTGCTGGTTTGCGGCGTTGAAGTGTTTGATGGGGCGCTATTGCATCACATGATTGCGCAAGGCATATTTGAAGAGTTCAGTGGATTCTAATACCCTCCAATGTGGCCTATTTTGTTTGTTGAAAGAGAGATATCCGGCAACTTTGCAATATTTGACTTGCATGAAGTGCGGTACTTACCCTTTCTTATCTAAAGCCGGCAAATTGTCATCTTTGAGGATGCTGTGTGACACGTTGGTGTGTACTTTTTCAATTCTCACCTTATCCGTTGCTGAATTTTGTTGGGTGTATGATGGTAATTCAGCGCTGTGGTGGTCTCGACCAAAACAATTAGGAGTTGCTTGTCTTGCCGATACTTCTGAGAATCCTTGTACTGACTGGTTTGGAAGTATATTTTGGAAGGGAGTCGTCATGTTTCCAATTCCGTTGTTATCTTTGTGTGGGCTGATAGATGTGTGTGGAACTGCTTATTTTCATGCAGTGTGTTCTGGGTAGCTATGGTGTTTGATTTTGCTGTGATATGGGATGAACAAGGTCTGTTATATACTATATAATAAAACATTCATTTTTTATTTTGTCTCAGCCCTAGACGTAATTGCAAGCCAATAGTGCAAGTTGTGGTTAATGTATCTTATTCTATTTAGTTTTTTCCGTAGATAGCTGAAATACTTAAAATTCCATTTTTGCCACGCAATCCTTCAGTTAGTGTTCGGTAACGTCATCTGCCATTCTAAAATAGGCTATTTGTAACCTCACCTTTAGCTGCAATCGGTCATGTGATAGTTTGCAGATAGCATGCCTTTACCTGGTACTTTTCGGAGTAATTCGTCATGTTCGCTGTGTTTGTTGTGCTACCATGTTGTTTATATGTGCTTGAAGTTGGGAAGTCTTCATGTTAGGCGAGTGTCATCAGGTGATCGTTAAATTAGTAAAACAGTAGACACTTGAACACTTGGAAACTAGTACTGTTTTCAGTATGTAGAAAGAACATATTTTTAGTTGTATAGAATGATAGTTTCACTCCATGAATTTTGTAGTAGGATAGGACTGACTGAGTTATATCGGCTTAAAAATTGGCATGTCTTCCAATCCAAACCTTGATTATTAACTGATCTGTAAAGTTTGCTGGGTTTTAAATGCCTTTTTGGTATCCACTCGAGTAATCGTGTGGAAATTTGATTTGTTATAGTTATGTTTTGCTGGTTAGCTTATATGCTTACCATTTGTATGTGTATGCAGTTTGGGATATCCGCAACACAATGCTCTCCCAAGTGTGTTTGGCGTTGGCATTGTTCGTTTCAATTTCCGTTGCGCTTATGAAAAGGCCACATCAATAGATTTGTTTCAATTTCTGTCAATTCCTTTAAACTGCAATCAATATCATTGCTATGTTAGATTAAAACTATGTTAGGCCTGGTGGACACATCAATATAATATGTCTATTTTATTCTTTGAACTTTCCACTAGCCTGGATTCTGTCACATTGGTATTCTATCTATCTTGTAATAAGTTATAGTTCATAGATATTATGAATAGAATTCTGAAATTGTGTTTCTTATAAAGACCGTTTATATGATGAAGTCCATTGTCATTTTGTGTCTTTCCATTGATTCAAGTGCTACGGTATGTATTATAATCGAGTGCTACGATATGTATTATAATCAAGTGCTTGTAGTCTCGCTCAATTTAGACTTATAAATCCTGTTCGACCATTCTAACTATGGTGATACCGGGAAGTTGATTCTATGCTTGGTGTTGGTATGTGTCTTGAAAATGAACTATTATTAATGCTACAGGAATCCAATCAATGGTACTTAGTTTCAACTTCATCCTCGTCAACATGCTTTTTAAATTCTGTGGTCACAATTGAAAATTTAGGCTTGCCATAGCACGATATTTCCCTCACAGTAACATGTTGGAACTGCTATATGCAATCTTTACCATAAAAATGAATTACTATAACAATAATCTACAGGTTCCAATTACTTCGCGTTCAAACCATCCAGCATCAGTGACTCTTGTACACAGTTCTTCAGTGACTAGAGTCACTAGACGAAGTAGAGAGTAGGTAATCTTAAATGGTCCGCACAATGATTTGTAAATCTCATCTTGCCCTTTGGCTGAAACGGTTGGCCACCCCTGCTCTACTTGCACTAATTGTCAAAGGATTTGTTCCATGAATGCTACTTCCACAATATTCGAAGACCGATTTTCTACTTTTGTATATAGGCCCTACTGGCGGTACGAGATATTCAGAAGCTGTACTGTATATCCTATTCTGCGTATTGTAAGTAGTTGAGAACTAGCAAGTAGAAACAAATAAAGTTTTAAGGCAAGCCACTTTTACAAGGTTTCGGAATGTTTTCAAAAGTTTTCGACTGCTTGCGGAATAGCTAGCACCTTTACTTTTAACCGCATTCACCATAGCTGGGACAGATCTATGTGGCTAGTGGCCTCCTTGCATCTGACACTAATATATGGCATAAAAAGATCTTGGTCAGGAATATTTACTACAGGGAACTGTTTGTTTTCGATTTTATTTTCCGCGAAGTCATTTGATACGCCGTTGCGTTATTAATATCCCGTCGCATTGTGAACTCTGATACATTCAAGTGAACAGTGTCGTCAGCAGACCTACAGAATATGGCATTGTACCTATTCACGGTGTGCCGTACGTCAACAGATTTTATCAACAGAAATTTATGGAGGCCTATCAAAAGAAGACATGGTCAAATTACAGAGTCTTTTGTTAATCGCGAGGGATTGCAATTTCTATCTGTATTGTGCTGGCCAGACAAAAACACTAGTTAGATGAGATCTCTCAGCAATGCGTAGTGGTGGTGTAGGGGCTGGGACAGAATGGTAGGGGCTGTGTGTTTGCATTGTTTGTCGCTGTACGTCGGGTTTTGTACTATTGCTTATTGATTGGCTTATTGCAATCTCATTTGGTTTCATCTCCAGTATTGATCTTTCAAGCTGTGTCGCAGTTTGTCAAGTGTTATATAGAAGGTAGTTGACATCACCAGATATTCACAGAAATTACGTTTCTGTCGACTTTTCATGAGTTATTGCTTCCTAGTCATTATGGTGACTTTATTGCAGGTCTTATTGGTTATTGCTGCTTATTTCGACTCATGGTGACGTAATGATTAGCTGTCTGTCAGCAATTTGTGGCTACTGACAACCGCTATTCCCAATGTTAGGAGTTGATGAGCCCTGAAACTTAGAGGAGCTCGTTTCTGATATGATTATTGCATCTCGTGTCTCAGAAACGAAGTTCAAAATTGTGTGCTGACATCGAGAGTTGTGAAATGTCACGTGTCTCACACTATTTGGCTTTGGACATTCCTAAGATACTTCTAACCTCAAACGATCTTTGTGCTTTTCGTGTAAGAGCGTTATTTGGAAATAACCGCGCACAGTTTCTTTCTGTTTCATTCAGTTTCTGATACGTGCTCTCAATTCAGAAACATGCTATTGAGAAATTTTACTTCCGTCGACATCGTTGGATATAGGCTATTTGTGGCTGCAAGCAATATATTAGTTAAGACAATTTAACCACGAACCAGCATCATGGATATCATTCAATGACTCGTTGGTCACCATTGTATACATGTAAGGTGCTATACATACTTATAACCTTTCAAGTAAGTGTAGGACTACATGCCTGTATGCTATAGTGCTTTTCATTTGTCAATCCTGATATGTAACTACTTGTCTATCTATTGCTATGTACATTCGATGCATTCATCTTGAGCATTTAAAGGTGTTTACTGTTGCCATCACCAGGCGATCAATTGAAGTTGATAGTAATTTTGTCATATTTATATTATATTAACAAAATTTACTGAAGCCTTGAAGCAGCGGTCTCTCTTGCTTGCTGTCCACTACACTTAAGATGGACAAGGACATTGTGACAGTCTATTCCTAATCACCGCTAACACATCTACTGTGTGCAACGTATAATAAATAGACTTTTATGGATTCGTTCTGTAATTTAGGTTTTGTTCCGGTTTCTAAATCAGATATTTGACTGTCCGGATATGTGGTTGATGCGAAAAATTATGTTGCAGGTTGTAGTATATTGACAAGTGATAAATCACTGGCGTGTGTCAATTCCTTGTTTTAGGATCTCAACTAGTCCGGGTCAGTATTCATACACATCACATTGAATGGTTCCGACCCATAGTCTTATCTCAATCTGTAGGCTACCCTTTCTTGTCTGCTTCCGACAAATTAGATATATCATCACAATCTTCCACATTGGAGGCCGTTGAAATAGTGCTTCAATGCAGCTGTAAAATATTTATCAATAATTGATATGCTTTGTGAATAATATGTTCATTTTGAGACATCTGCTTGCTCATTCCCTGAATGCAGTAAGAGAGGTGTCACACTCATTTGCGACACGAATTCAAATGAGGACAGTAGCAGCTGCTGTTGATGAATTGAGTGAGATTTGTGCTGCAGATTTGACAGTTTGATTTTCAGATATGGAAAGCTTAGGCTATCTACATATCACAAAATAGGTATTGTTGAGGAACCCGTGATCTTGCGATAGATTACAGGCTTACTCAGACATTCTTTGGTTGTCGATAGTACTTAAGATTTATATTCTTAATGGAGTGAATGTTATGTAAATACTACTGATATCAAACTATGATAAATACGTACCTCACTTTTTTATGATACTGTTTTTTTTCTAAGCAACTGTTGAATGATGCCGTGGTCCATTTCGTGACAAATACTCTCTGCGGGGTAGGATTCACAACTTGAATGTGTTATGATGTTTGTTTGAATGTGCGAGCCAGGTATTCATATTCAAATTTAACAACCTCTATGAATTGAATGTAGCACCGTTAGTTCACCACCGAATAGAGAGTCCTCTGAAAATCATCTGTTAAAATGCTTTGTAAGTGTGCAGATGGGAATCTTGGCAAATTAGTTTGTATCTGTCCAGGTGACTGCAATTTTGTAGACGTAAAAATTTTCTGTTGATAGGTTTGAGTTGGATATGTGAATGTCGGGTAGTCGGTAATATTTGCTCTGTGCTAGTTACTAAACTAATGCACATCGGCATGCAGATTGTACAGTTAGCAATTGCTGTCTTCTGATAATACATTGGAGTTGATCATATAAATAAATTTTCATCCGGAGATCCGGTAGAGTGCATTTCCGTTGGTTACAGTTTTGTCTCATCAAAAATTTATGCTGGTGTTCCAGACGAAAAACGGTAGTCTGGCAGTTGTAATTTTATTAGACTTGCTTTACAACGATCCTTAAACTATTTCTCCCACAGATCAGGATAAATGCACTTTTGAGATGTAGCATATCGCAACAAAATGCTTACATCACCAGCAGGATAAACCTATTTATGCATGCTATCCAGCATCAATAGACCGTGTATTTCATTGAACTTGACAACAATTTGTCTTGGTTTCATGAAATCCATTACTATCGAGATATCACTGATTCTTTCATCTAACCTCTACACTACAAGTCTCAATCAAATGTCGTTGATGAATCCTTATGCTCAAATATTTTTCGATATTTTTTATGAAGCATTGACTTCTGTAAGTTTTATAGGATCGCTGTGTAGGGTATTTAAAGTAGATGATATTTTATCCTTAATACACAAGGTTATTTTACACCTTATATCCGTTTCTGCTGTCATTGGTACCTCGTTATGTAAACTTTGTGGTATCGGCTTGTAACTTCTTTAATGTACTCACTCAAACGGCCATAACTTTTGAAATGAAATGAAAGTATTATAAATTCCAATGTTTTCTTTTCTCCTCACAGTTTAAACATCCAAAACAATAATGTCGACATTGTCGACAACAGGATTTGAGTGATAGCCTCCATTTAAGTCAGTTGGGATCTTGGTCGAAAGATGCCTGTTTTCGGAATGTAGGTAGGCACAACTGTAGCAACAGGTCGTGCACAGGGTAAAGTTATTTTGTTTGTTCTTCGACTAAATCATTGACAGGCGATCACACCTTGTTTCTGCAATTTCTGGAATATTCAGATATCAAGAAGCATGAGAGTGTACTCTCTGTTACAGTGGTTCCCAACCTTTTGATGGTAGAAGCTCAAATTTAAAAAATCCCGTGACCCAACGCTAAATTTGGTATTCTGACCAGCAACAAAAAGTTCAGCACCTTCACAACCGACGGAAAAAAGGTAGACGACCTTAGGTTGAAAACTGATTATGTACCGCAATATACGTTATCGGCAATTTTGTGCAGCTTGACGGGCTCAATTTAAGATACGTTCGCAAGCTATCAAAAGTAAGGTAAATCAATCAATTGCAGAAACTTAGTGTATGGCTCAAAATACATGTTTACAATAACGTCGATTATTGTGTTTTTCCAGGATTATTTAGGCCTAAATGAATTGAAATTATAATTGGGAGGCACAATGTCTGCTTTGCATCCGTCCGATCTGGAAGAGGACGCCAGGGATGGTGTCGCGGGCGAGTTGTTTGCCCAGGGCAGCGAATTCTTGACTCTCGACCCTTTGGACGTACTCGGCAGCGACAGCGTGTCCATGGTCAGCCAGGACACATTCGAGAATAACAAACTGGCCGCAAAGACTTTGCCAGAACGCAGCGCAATGACCGTCGACGCAGACGCTAAAGACGTGTCGGCGATTAATTCCGAGGTGAACAGCCCGAGAGAGACTGTGAGCCCTACGGCTAGTTCACCGTTTAGCGCGATGGAATCGGATGGTGAAGGCGTTGAAACAGGGCAAGACGACGCTAACTTATCGTGCGCCGGGGATCAGAGTTTTAATCGAGGGAAGGGCTATTTCGGTGCGTCGACACCGCTATACACGACCACGCCTTGTGCGTCTTCGAGCTGCTGCGATGAGGATTACGACACCTCGGGCAGTCGTAAAAAACGCAGAAAGACCCGAAGAGACATGCAGCATTTTCAGCACGGTTTCTCTGTGTCTGTGGTGCCCGCTTCGAAGCAAGCGGCGCAGGACTGGCCCCAGGACAGCGAGACATCTCCGTTCAGCCCGCCGACGTGCCCGAAGGGCTTGAGCTTTGCGTTTGCGTCGCAGAACGGACGCAGGGCTTCTGGCGGCGGGAATAACCCGGGCGGCAATGCGATGGCGGATGAGTTTCCCCACGAAAACGCTAAGCGCACGAGAAAATGCACGGAACAAGGAGACGAGGAGATGGCGAATATAAAACAGGAGCCGCCTTGTGGCATGGACACCACAGCCGCGGTGCAAATCGCTACCGTGGCGAAACGTGGCTCGAAAGCGTCTACTCAAGACGCGCAGGTTTCTGGCGAAGAAGAACAGCTGCTGCACAAACAGTACCCGCGCAAAAGCGGATCCTATGAGTTGCACATTATCACGCAGCCCGAGCATCAACACAGGGCGAGGTATCTCACCGAGGGCAGCCGCGGTCCGGTGAAAGACGAGACTCAGACCGGGTTTCCCAAAGTCCAGCTTTTGGGGTACAACAAGCCGGTGACGTTGCAGGTTTTTGTCGCTACCGACGCTGGTAAAATTAAACCGCACGGGTTTTATCAAGCGTGTCGCGTGACGGGTCGTAACACTAGCGCTTGCGAGGAGACAGAAATCGAAGGCACCAAGGTCATCGAGATTCCGTTCAAGCAAGAGGACGGATCTATGATTCTAAGCGTAGACTGTGTCGGGATATTGAAGCTGCGGAACACGGATGTTGAAGTGCGCACCGGTTTACGAAATCAAAAGCGCAATCAGAGCGTGAGACTCGTGTTTCGCGTTGTCCTGAACACCAACACCGGCCCGGCGGTCGTACTGCAGGCGGCCTCCACCCGAATCAGCTGCACACAGCCGCTGGGCCAGCCCGAGATCACAAAGAAAAGCATCGACCGGTGCTCGGTCGAAGGCGGAACTGAGATGTTTATTATTGGTAAAAATTTCCATAGGGGCACCAAGGTAGTGTACCAGGACCCGGAAGAGCCAGACAACAGGCAGTGGTCCGCCGAGGGTGAAATAGAGAAGGACACTTTTCACCAGTATCATATGGTGGTCCGCGTGCCGCCGTACCACGACTTGAACATTGCCAAACCTGTCAACGTGCAGCTGATCGTCGAGTTTCAGGATAAAAAGTGCGAGCCGCATAGTTTTACGTACACGCCAAGGCCAAAGTGTCCTGGGCCGGCGAAAGAAGAGGCAAAACCGGCCGTGTCTCAAGCGTCGTCGGACGCGAATATCGAGACCGCTTTGAACTTGCTGGACGGCCCGATTGATAAGAAATTTCTGGTGGCTTTGTTTTCAAAACTGCTGACGAATAGTCAAGGGGAAGGGCAAAACGCGGGTGACACTTCGGACGTAAAAGACGCGCGGCTAATTTCTAATCCGCAATCTCTCCTGAACGCGGTGTTCCTCGGAAACCAGGGTGCGAAAAGCGTAGGCCAAGTCGCTAATCCCAGTCCTGTGTCGCCGCCGAGCACTATGCTGGCCGGGATATCTGTCCAGACGCAACCGATTGTGGCAAACTCGTTTATAGGTAACGCACAGCTGCAGGTGGCTCAGACTTTTGCGTCCGGCCATCAAACTGTCATCCCTGGCAACGGAATGAAATTGATAAAAAGCGAAGACATAGCTTCTGAGAATCCGGCATTTTCAGCCTCTGGCGTTCCAGTTCAGTCACTCCCCGCACTAATACAGGGCCGGCCATTGTCTGCAGCGACTGCGTCCGTAGCGCAAACAGCGGCTGAGAATGCGGCATGTTCCACAATGGTCATAAGTACTGTCTCGGGACAGACCTCGCAGGACCCGTGTTACAACTCATTCATGACGTCTCAAGCTGGATTAGCGGCACCCGTTAACAACGGCGTGTCGGTCTTTTCCATAAGCGGTCAACACCAGACTGGCGTTGCCGACATACGCAAAACGCAGGGCCAGCCTACCGTCAACGCTTTCATTAACGCTCCCCAAACTCATCAGAATGTCGGAGTTGGCAATGTCTCTTTCGGAGCAAATGCGGGCGGTATGCAAAGTTTTCCGGTCGCAAATTTTCAAGTCGTGACACCCGTTAACCAAGGACAGCAAGGCGCCGCTACGATGCCGAGCGCGGGCCACGCGCCTGCTAATCAGTATCCGCAAATTTATTCTCAAGGCCCAGGGCAGATTACGGTGCACAACAGCGCGCAGATTTCTGCACAGTCTAACGTGCTGCAGCAGCCTACTTTCACTTTTCAGAACGCGACCCCAATTGTCAGCACCGTAGTTCAAAACCTGCAGACTCAGCCCGAGCCTGTCTTGGCTACCGGCGTTATCAATTCAGGACAGGCGTTCGGCAATCAGGTGCGTTTCACGATCGGTGTGGCGGACATGAACGTCACGCAACAATCTATGGCGGTTGATCAACAGACCGCAACCGACACAAACCAGCAACAGCCGTTCACGCTGGTCACGCGCGGCTTTTCCGCGGGTAACATCCAACAGCCTTTTGCGACAGACTCTAAACAACAGCAGGCCATGCTATCTTTTGCGACGTCTGTTTCAAGCTCTGCGTCACACGCCAACTCTCCTTTTGTTGTGGCCGCACCGAACCAGGTTTATCAACAGGTCAACGCGCAAACTCAGCCTTCCACAGCGCCAATGGCACATCAAGCCAACGCGATTTTTCAAAACCAGTTTACTGCACAGGCGCAGCACGCTGACTTACATGGCGCTGGCACTTTGTTGGTGGACTCTAACGGTAAGCGATTGCACACAGAGCAGTTCGGCGGATTACAAAACACGATTCATCACACCACGATGAGCACGCTAAACACGCAGTCAGAGCAGCAAGCAGCCGCTGTACAACCGATGGACGGTGTGCTCACCCAAAACTCCAACGAGAATGTCGGCAGTGACGTCATGCTGCAAGACCAGCATATGCAGGCAGCTATCATGCGTCAGCCTGTCCCGATGGCTACGGAACCCAGCCCGCCGTCCGTGGGGTCAGACGTCTCATCGCCGCACAGCGATAACCTACAGCCTGCTGGCTTCGCGACGAGCGGTCACAGTTTTCAAACTTCGCCACCGGCGGAAGCCCCCATGCACGTGGAGCCTGTAGTCAACCAGCAGTCTATGGAGCTGGAGCAGTCGAACCCGAATTATCAGATACAGCAGCAGCAGTATTTTCAGGGGAGCCAGAGCGCGCCGATGCATAGTAACAGCAGTTTCACGAATCAGGTGAATTTCAATGCGGGCCCCGTCATTACCAGTAGCAACTCGACGGGCGTCACAATTCACGCTTTCAGTGGGCAGCAACAAACATCTCAAGGCTCGGGTCAAGGTGCCAGTCTACAACGCGACGTGGTGGCAGGAAATTTCATGCAGACCATTCAGGACACTACACAAATTGGTGGTCAAGCCCAACATTTTCACACCAACCCCATTGCGAACGAAGGCCAAAATTTTCAAACTAATCCGATGTCAAATGAAAATAAAAATTTTCAAGTCAACCCTATGGTGAACGAAACCCAGAATTTTCAAGCCAGCCCAATTTCGAATGAAGGCAGAAATTTACAAGTCACTCCAATGGCAAACGAAGCGCAGAGTTTTCAAGCCAATCCCATGGTGAACGAAATCCAGAATTTTCAAGCCAACCCAATTAAGAATGAAGGTAGAAATTTCCAAGTCACTCCAATGGCGAACGAAGCGCAGAATTTTCAAGCCAATCCCATTGTGAACGAAGCCAAGAATTTTCAAGCTAACCCCGTTGCGAACGAGGGTCGAAATTTTCAAGCCAACCCGATGGCAAACGAGTCGCAGAATTTTCAGTCCAATCCAGTGGCGAATGAGTCGCAGAATTTTCAAGCCAATCCTTTGGCCAACGCTCGGTCCAGTAACAATTTAGAAGGCTTCCAACAGAACTTACAGCAGCAGATGGCCAACACGACTACGAACTTCCAAGTTAATCCGACTGGGAACAGCCCGAACGCGAACCCGGTCAATAACAGCCAACCCTTTCAGGCAATGCAGGCTCAAAACATGAATATTTCCGCCAACTTGCAAGGCAACGCCGTCAATATGGGTCAGCAACAGTTACCGGCGATGCATCAAGGCAACGGCAATATTAAGGTTTCAGTGGTTGGTGTCGATAACTTCCAATCGCACACCATTGTTAACGTGACGCCTACACAACCGCAGGCCAAGACTGTCACCAGCCCTGGAACGCAATCTATGTTTCAAAGCTTACCAATGCAGAACGTAGCAATATCGGGTCAGTCGTATCAAACTGTGAATCAGCAGCATATCGACAGTTCGGGAAATCGTGAATTTGTAGAACCGCAAAATGCAGAGCAACACCTGGTTAACGGTCACCAACAGAGCGAGGCCGCTTACCCGTATAACGCAGGACACGCCGTGCAGAACCCAGCCTTGCCAGGGCAGGGACTGCACCAGGGGGCGTGCGCGAACAACACGGTCGACGGGCATCCGCGATCTCCGGACATTTACGCGATGACCCAATTGCTGCAGTCGATAAGCGGGTCGGAAAATCTGGCTTCTTTTACTGACGAGGACGTGCGGAGACATTTTCAATAGTGACGCTCGGACTCGTGGCTTTCTGCCGTCGCGAGGCTCAGGGCCCGGCGTGTTACCGGCGATTCTATCAGCGCTATAGGCAGGGTTACCATCAACATCCATCAAACTGAGAGCCAATGGTCCCGAAATTTTGATGTCTGATGACTAAAAGAAAGGTCATCTTTTTGGCCCTTCCCTCATTGCTGTCTTATCTAGTTGAAGCTTTTGATTTTATAGTCCGTGGTACTATTATGTGCTGTGATGAGCACTGAAAATAAGACAAAAGGACACAAATCGACAATAAGGACAAATCTTATATAGGCCCATAAGGATAACGTAGTTTTATACGACAATACTTTTTGAAATGAGAGAAATCTCCGAAATAAAGACGGTATGGCAACCCTGGCTATAGATTAGCGTCGGTGCGACAATGTTTATTAAATTGAGCAGGTGATGACTTGAAATGGAGTCGCAGCCTTTTAACTCTCCATAGTAGCCTAAAAATCTTACTCGGCTTCAATACAATAAGAACAAATTTAAGAGGGAAGAGATTAGTTTTAACTTCTCTTACGATTTGCATAACGCCCCTCTCCTTACTGTGATATTAGTGTCATTCCAAACGTCAAGAGCAAATTGTCTACGCACCGACGCTACCGCGGGCGCCGCTGTCTCGCAAATATACGCCGACCATTTCAATTTCGAAGCGCGCGATCTGCAATGATTGTGTTGGACGCTCTTTCGCGACCGTGCGATCTCAGTCGATATGAAGTTACGAGTCCTTTTCTTGTTTTGTTTATTGTGATTTTTAATATTGCATTTTATGATCGTAACTTTCTTCTTTCTTACGCCAAGCGCCCACTCTTTCTTGCCACCACTTCTGGTGGATTTGCAGCTCTTTTAGAACGTCGTACTGGATAGCTTCATAAGTCGCGTATCACTCTCTTGCGTGGCACTTTGTCAGCGTGATCGTTTGTAATCTTGCTTGATAAATTTGCGGAATCCGTTTGGGTGAAGTTGAGTTGGTCCAGATTTTGTTGGTGTAGGTCAAGGATTCCCTAGGGGGCCCATGAAAACAATTTTAAAATAACAATTCAAATTTACCATTTGTCCACTCCACTAAAGTGATAGATGGGCCATCAAGTTTTCAAAGGGGTCCACGGTGTGAAAAAGGATGGGGACCTCCAGGTTTTGTAGGTGGTACTGGAATTGACTGGAAGAAGCTACCTTGATACTCCAAATCACGTTGACGCAGAGAGTTGGTTGTTATCAATTTCAACGGTAATTGCTAGTAACCTGGCCAACAAAATCTCGACACCACTCACTCAAGTTCACTGAATCGCGTTCTGTTCACCAGTTTTTTTTGTTTTTTTTTCACAGGATTTACCTCTGTGTTGACTCCAACTTCCTGAATTATCGGTCTGACCACTTTTTGCCAAGCCAGGTGCTCCGTGAATATCACGTCTCTAGTTAAAGAACTTGCATAACTTATGTCAACGTTGACCAAACAAAGTTGTGCCTCTGCGGCCGTACATTTTCCGAGTCTCGGCCGAATTGTCTATCAGGTGCCCGCCCCGCTGCATTGCTTCTACTTCCGCTGATTCTTCCATGCTTTTTATTTTTTACACATATGCATTCATGTGGGCAAGATTTGTTGCAAGGTGCATTCTTGCATGCTGTGTCATCTACGTCGACGTGTTGAAATGTCGTCTACACTAGTGATCGAGCAATATTAACTTCGACCGATATGTCGTCGCTAATGGTAGTTTCCGATTGCAATGCTACAGCTCAGAATGATTTATCATCAGCTCATTGTCGACCAAGCCGGGTTTTTTAAAGAATAATCGACCGAAATTGCAAAATTTCATCGTTCAAACGTGGTGTTCGTGTCCCTTCAAGTAACACATATGCTGGCAGGGCTGATGTAGTTTTGCCGCGTACATAATTGCTAGTCTCTGTCCCCTACGTCGCGTGTCACAGTGATTCCTGACGTAAAAACGTCTGCGAAGGTGTATCGGTTGAAATTTTAATATTGGTCGATCACTATGGGTGAGGATGTCGGGTCGATTTTTAAACCACATTTGAACGTTTGGATCTATTCTTGAAAATATGAAGTCTCGTGATTTACTATTTTTACATATAAGACTCGCATCATCGAAAAACAGATTTTCTTCGAAAGCCTTGTCCTTACTACTAGTATTTTACACAAACGAAGCCTGTTTAAGAGTGGCAGACCAGACTGTCGCTCTTTGCCGGAATTACTGTTTGAATCCTTTATATCGTTCCCAACTACAGTGTTGCATGGACGCTACCCTCCTTCCTCCTATTTTTCTACGTTTCGAAATGAAAAATGGCGCTCATACTACTGTTTCAAAATTCATTCTGGTTTTAGAATGTGATACCTGTGTCGTGTGTTTCACCGTCCCATGCCCGACTCGCTGTATAGCTGTCATCAATATTTGCAGCCTTTCGAAATTGCTTTTCATTTCGGTGTAAATGTCGGTATTTCACACGACACTGGTATGTTTGGCGATGAATCTGTTATTTCATATGCATCACGTCACAGACTCTTTATTTCACCGCTGGATTTAATCTGAGCCATATTGTGTTCGTGGGATCCTATTGCGACCGTCTCGCAGTTCTCTTCTATTGATCTTTACCGCATGTCTCGAACAGACAAACGATTACTGTAGTCTCGAAAATCATGTTTTTTCATGTCGAGTAATATTCTGTTAGCGAATTGCAGATTCCTAGTTATGTGTCGCTGTGTTTTTGTCTTGGGCCAAGTTCTACGTGTTCGTTATCTGTCAGCATCGGCCATGTTTTCCCAAGCGAGTTTTCGGTTACCTTTCTGTGATATTTTCAAACTAGTCCACTGTAAGGGGGTTCGGCGGTGACGTACATTACTCGATCTGTCCGCTATGAATGTTTTATTTCCTCCAGTTTTGGCAGGATTGAGTATCACTGGTGGAATCCAAATCTGAGTCAAGTATTAGCCATCACGTGTTCGTCACTGCTACCACTTGTAAAGTCCCATACTCCGTACCATAGATATGTGAAATTATGCTATTTTTAGGCTTGTCAATGAAAATGATAGCTTGCCATGTGTCGTTTCTTGTAGTATCCTACTTAGTGTACTGCCCCAGTGATGAGCGTGCACAGATTCATTGCTTCGATAAAACCAAGCTTCATTGGTTATATTGATTTTCAGTCCCAGCAATTGAGTACATGGACCGCTGCTGGTTGACTCAGTTTTTTAGTACTCTGACCTACTCGCCCTTCCCCAGTGTTAAATGTCTGATTTTGATATCTTTTGAAGCGACACCGTTTGGGATTGAAGTTATTTTACCGGCTTTCGAGGCGCCCGTTTGCAAGTACAACTCGTCGAATATAGTATTGTATGTCTCGTTATGCTATAATGACAAGTTTTGCGCATTGTGATTTCATGAAATTTATTGTCGCTTGCGAGGGCTGAAACAGTGCTTGTCACCGGGGAGGTAGTGTCCATTAATCCGTTGAAATTGGTGCATACTAGGGAATATCCTACCAAATGTTTGATATTCTCCAAACTTGAATCCCACAAATAGCTTCCAAAATCACCTTATTCAAATTATCGATCTGGTTTGCTAACTTGATTTGAGAAGGAAATCTAATAAATCGTCTTGACTCTAGGTATGACTCCTGAAAAGCTACCGCAGCTTAATATAATCTGAAGAACACAAGTCCAATTTTTGGATGATATAGCCCATGTGCATTTGAATTGACAAGCACTGCGTCAAGTCGTTTCAATACCTTCAGCAAATGCCCTTTGCACAGAGGCTGTCGCGTTGAGGTATTGGCCGTTGTCTCATTTTTGTTGGCGCATCTTTTGGCAATGTGGTTTGCATACAAAATTTGTAATATATCTCGATTTCTATAAGCTCTCATCGATATTTTTGGGGCACGTCACGTGGTCTTGTCTGTCAATCTTCCGAGACTATTCGAGAAGTTTCCGACGTCACGATACTTGTCCGCTCTGGCATATCCCCCTGTGTTCTGTCTTTCTACTTTGTGTCGTACATACTTATTCTTGTTTTGTATATTTATCGCCCCACGGGTTATAATTGAATAATAAAAGAATAGCACAAACCATGGTTACTATGGCGCCACCGGCGAGGATCGGGCCCTCGATATTGAATAGCAATCTCGCGAATTTGGCGAGCGAGTGCCAGAGAATGGTGGAGTGCGGTGCCGACTATCTTCATCTCGACGTCATGGATGGGCACTTTGTACCGAATTTGACGTTCGGCCATCCCGTAGTGCAGAGTATCCGCGATAACCTAGGCGACAAGCCGTTCTTTGATGCGCACATGATGGTGTCTAAGCCGGAGCAGTGGGTTAAGCCGATGGCGGACGCGAAAGTCAATTTGTTTACATTCCATTTGGAATCTACGCAACAGCCACAGGTGAGAGGGAGTTTTATATACCGCAGTGGTGCCGGTAGATTGGTGTGACAAGGTAGAAGTCACGCTGTCGAATTTCACCCCGTGTCCGTGTGGATCGATTCGACCCAGAGGGACGACTTCCAAGCGATGTTAGGATGACTGGCGCCTCTGAGACAAATTTTTGAATCAATTTAAGAGTCGTCGAATATTTTGTTGTCGAGTCACGTTATGGAGGTTAATCCTGGGCTTACTTGATGCCATTTTGTATCACATTTTTGATACGCAGTGACCTCACAAACTAAGATTTGCCGACCACCTAAAACAATTTGTTAGACATCTACTCCACTTGTTACAAAATGACATTTAGACATCTACTCCACTTGTTACAAAATGACACAATGTAACAATTTTTTCCTGTTGCTTCGGACCAGTAAGTGTCAAAAATCAACTTTATTCCATATATAAACTTTGCTTTCGTGGTTTGGAGAATGAAATTCTAAAATGGCACTATTTTTGAGAAAAGAAATAAAAAAATAAGATTAATTCACTTGGTAATAATGATGACTAAAATGTAATGAGTTATTGTAGGATTGTCTTACCTAGTCGATTCACAAAAATTAGTGGAGTCACAAGTTCTGCAAAGAGAATATTAGCAGCAGAGCTTGAGTCGGTACGAAAAACATCCAAAACAAAACGGTAAAACAGAGCATTGACTGTCATGCTAGTTATAATAGTGTGGTACATCAAACTACATGTAGACTCAGGAAAAATTACTTCTATTGATGTTGCTTCCTGGTTCCATGATGAATAGCCATGCACCAAGGTTATGAACCACGTACCCGTACAGTACAGTGTATAGGGGTTATGGGGTGGATATTGCATCACTATAACAGTGTTATGCTGATGTTGAAATCATATTTTAGTCTTATCATGTGTGTTGGATATGTCTTTGCTTACAAATGTCACTTAGCTTGACATTTTTTTTTCTAGGATTTGATAAAGCAAATACATGAAAGCGGTATGAAGGCTGGATGTGGCATAAAACCTGGCACACCCGTTTCGCTTTTGATTGAATTGCTTCATTCCCAAATGTGCGATATGGCTTTAGTAATGACAGTCGAGCCTGGCTTCGGAGGGCAAAAGTTCATGACGGACATGATGTCAAAGGTATGTAGCTTAAGATGTCCAAGTCCAAGTCACAGAAGCGGTATAGAGAGACTTGTGGATATTTGTGTCTATATCAGTTGAGTCTTTGAATTAATGGCAAGAATGATTCTGAGCGAAAATTGTAAATTAACGAATATACGTGATTCCACCTGTGCCTAGCCTTAGACACGCTTACCAAACTCCTACAATGATCAGCAAAACCATTTCCTATACACATTCAGTGTCTGTATGTGCCAGTTGGAAATACTTGTCTGGATTCCTTAAACGGTGCCCGAGCTACACGCCTTCTCGCCAGTTAGCGAGCAACTCACCCATCCGTAGCATGTAATAAAAATGAATGGTAGCAAATGTTTTAGAGATCTTGATCATTCATCATTCATCATTGATATGGTAATTCCTGCCTGCTTTTCATCTATACTTATTTTGGACTAGTCTTACTTGAACAGATATTAAAGTCAAATCAATCATTTTCTAATATCGAATTTTTTTTTGAGTGTAATGTGAAATTTAAATGTCGCTCTGCATCACGATCTTGCCTACAGACGTCTTCACAGCTTTCACTACATCATCCATTGCAGTAAAAAATTTATTGAACTCGGAGGACTTTTCGGGTGCCTCTTTTCAATAGTTAACAGCACACTAAAGGGATTCATAAGCAGTCTTGCCTGCATTCCGTAATTTATGCTGTGTTCTTATCTAGTGAAAATATGAATTGAATAGTATATTCATATTGAAATGAACCCACAATATTTTCAACTGACACTCGTCAGGCGTAATCGTCAGCAACTATATACCATTCAATTGTATATTGAAGTTCTGTACCTCCAAGAAGCTCTTTGAAAATAAGAACTGTTAATTTCGAAGCTTTACGAAAAAGGTCTGGTTTGCATCTGTTAAAAATTCTATCTTACAGTTTGTTACGTTCCTTTCAAACATTTCATAATCCATTATTTACCCAAGTCAAGTTTCTCATAACCTATACTTGCTTTATAGGTCAAATCATTGAGGTCTGAGTTTCCTGGGCTTGATATTGAGGTTGATGGTGGGGTAAGCCCCGCCACTATTCAGCATTGCGCGGAAGCTGGGGCGAATATGATTGTGTCCGGTTCGGCGATCATGAGGAGCTCCGACCCCAAAGGTGTGATCGAAGAACTGAGATCTGTTGTCGAGGAGTACGGTGTACGTAGGTGATGCCGCGTCTACGTAACTGCCGGATTCAAAACGCGATTTAGTGCCTCTGCATTGGAGCTGTGTTCTCAACCTCATTTCGTACTGCAACACGCAATTTTCATGCAATCTACTGACAAGCTGCTATTTCGAATAATGCACCATTCGTTTTCTACTTGTTTGCTTTCTTTGTATCCCCGCTTGGGTCAAAAGGTTAGGAAGGCCTATGCATGAATACGACTTATCAGTGTGGTTATTCTGATAGATCTGTTTGAGAGTATGTCAGCCAGTAGTAATGCATGTAACGAAATAATGTTAACTGATCTAGGACACATGAAAAATTTTGACATTGCTATCTATTGGTACTTGAACGTCTAGCTCATTCGTTCTCAACCTTGCGGTGCTGGTAAAATTTTGAATCAGAACCTTGAAAATCAGCCCGAAATCCATTTACAACAAAATTATGCAACACAAAAGCAAATAAAATTGATTAATTGAAACAAATATTGAAAACATTGATTTAATGAGTAGGCTGATTCTGGCATTGAAGTTTATGCAAGACAAATCCTGTCCTAATATGATTGCGGTTGTTCGGATTCGTTTGATAGAACATACTTTTGTTTCACATTTACCCTATTCTAATGCCAAATTACACTTTCAAATTTAACTTAGCACAACACATAGACTTGCGATCATGAACTCAAATTTTACAACAGTGTAGAAAATTGTCTGGAAATTCGAATAGGTCAGGACGATTCGTTAGACAAGCGTCCAATTTCTTGAATTTTGCAATACTTCATCCTAGGCACAAGAAAGCTAAGTCATTGATTTGTCAAGAAGTATCGGTATTAAAATCACCTCGTCGGATATATAGTGCTTGCCAACAAATGACAAGAAATTTGTCCGTCGTCTGAATCGCAGCAGGATTCGAAACCAAAAGGAAGAACAATAGTTTTGCAAGCAAATTGCTGCACTTGAGACAACGCAAGTTTGATTGTCTGATTTGAAAGAACGTACTGTCTCTCGTTGATGCCCAGTTAGGCAGATGGAAAGAACTAAAAAGAACATCGATAAGACCAGTGTTGGGACGACTTTAATCATCTTTTTCAGACTGGACTATAGGCGTTTCGAAAATGCGGATTGACTCGTCACCCAAAGCAATTTTTTTTGTACGACAATCTACTTGTAGCCTACATGTTCTCGACACTCTAATAGGACCTGCGTGAGCATGAGCAACCAGTCATTCAACGATTGCGCGGCCTGGTTTAACACAGCTTTCATCACTATGTGAAAAAGTAAATTGACAGCAAACAAAGCGATTACAGCTTACGCTGTTGTATAATTAACTCGTTGCTCGGTTCAGAATTAGTAGCTATTCAATCTTGAAAATGCAACGTCTTGAATCATGCCTCGTGCTTCTAGAATTCGACACGCGCTTGTGAGTTAACGACTTCTGACCTGATCCCAACGCTGGCTACATAAAGAACAGGTAAATTTTATAGGTCTATATCAGTGGTTCCCAACGTGGGCGATATCGCCCCCCCAGGGGGCGATTTGTCGGTCCAGGGGGGCGAAAATAGCCAAGGGGGCGATGGCACGTTGAAATGGCTATATTGGCGTCCATGACCGTAACTTCCACACCCAAACCCCCAATTGGGATGGGGGACCCGAACTCGAAGGGACCCACAATTTTTTCATGAATTAGCAATAATTATAGATTATTGGTTTGGAAATTTAGGCAACTTTTTCAAAAAAATTTCGCGCTGCGCGCCATTTCGTGGTCGCATATTTCTTGCTTATTGGATACCCTTCCTCCATGAAATAATACGCACGAGTTATAGAAATGGGCATCTCGGCGTCAGCCATTGTCACACCATGACGCACCAAGACATATGAAGTTTCAGGCCATGTAACATGCGACTGCAAGAAGTGTGCCAGAACGAGAAAAATTTGACGGAAAAGGACTGCCTTTATACTGACCGACTTCGATCTATATACGATATACGTATATATTTAATCGTCCACAGGCGCCTGAATGGATGGCG
This sequence comes from Botryllus schlosseri, assembly GCF_051294905.1. Taxonomy (NCBI): domain Eukaryota; kingdom Metazoa; phylum Chordata; class Ascidiacea; order Stolidobranchia; family Styelidae; genus Botryllus; species Botryllus schlosseri. The sequence continues at coordinate 14,093,666 of NC_137245.1, read as the reverse complement.
CCAAATGTTCCTGCCCTGGCAATCAGAACCCCACAAAAAATGCCATCTCGCAGAGAAAAATTAATTGCCAGTGCAGAAATACCAATTTGAAATCGTGTGCGTCTTTTAGTTTAGCAATTTGAATATCTTCTGACATAGCAGACAGGCCACGAAATGTCATTACGTAACGAAGTCATTATACCCACGGGTTCGCCCGAATCTGTTCAATTATTATGTACGGGCCCTACATATCCAAGACGCCTCACTTAGCTTCACCGGTAAATCTGAATACATGAGCAGAGAGAGGATAAAATATTGACAGCAATATATATGCAATTACCGATCATATTGACCGATTCAATCATGAATGATAGCAATTTTTCACACTTCGCGCGAATTAAGCCCACTAACAACAAAAATTTGTGCTGAGAAGTAGCGGTAAAGAGGTATCGGGGGAGTTGGGTCTGAGGGGTGCAGAAGTTTGCTTTATCGCCCTATGGAGGGGGGTCAAGACTAACGGATTGGGGCGGGGGGTGGCTGACGAAGTGCTGTTACGGGCCTTTTGGAACCAAGTCGGAGAAATCACCTTTTTTGTTAGTCAACTCATCAAAATTTAGCTGGAAAAGTGTAATTTCGAGGTCGAGCCGAAAACTTGACCTTTTTTCTTAGTCAAATCGCCGGTGATTTCAGTCTGTATGCCCATTTTTCGGTTCCCAATATTTGGGGGGGGGGGCGATGATCGGTGTGGAGTGTGAAAAGGGGGCGATGAGTCGAAAAAGGTTGGGAACCACTGGTCTATATATTGCCATATGCAATAAGCCCTATGATCGCATTCAACTGACAAGTTCAAAATTTTCAGGGATCTTGGTCCCAGTGTTGGGATGACTCGAGTCATGACTTGACTCGAGTCACCTCTTTCACATGACTTGACTTGACTCGAGTCACTTTGCTAAAATGACTTGACTTGACTCGGCGTATCAGAAATGTGGATTGACTCGTGACTCGGAGCAAAATTCACGAGTCAATTTCAAGTCATCAAGTAATCGGTGTCGATAGAAATCACTGTATCTTGCACATGTTCGGATTGTTCGCGAAACGCGGGTGTAACCCATGAGAGCGACCAATCATTCAATGACCGTGCGTATAACTGAGGCTCGATTGTTCTCCCACAAATAAATTGACCGCAAACGAAGTGATCGAAGCTTACAGCTTACGTTGTAACTCTAGTAGTAAAGTAATAAAACAGCAAACTGTCTATTTCTGTTCTCTATTCTTACCTTAACCAAACCTTTATTGAAATTGAATTCGAATATAGTTAGTACAGTTATCAACCATTGCCATAGGATCGAATTGTATCATATATTTGTAAATGGGTAATGTATCGCATCTTATCAATGTGTTTCTCTATTCTCTATTTTGGCTGATAACTTTTAACCGAGGCTATGCAATTACGCAGTTTAATAGTTCTATGTTTATTATGTGAGCGATTCAGCGCCTTTTTGCGTGTATATTTAACCCTATATTCGTTCGTCGGTTTGGAATCAATGACCTGACCACTCAATATGCATTTCAGACAGATAGCAAATTGCAATGACGTAATCATGCCTCATACTTCGAAAAGCCAACTTGACTTGAAATGTGACTTGACTTGACTCGAGTCACCTCCAAAAATCGAGTGACTTGACTTGACTCGAGTCACCTTTGAAAATCGATTGACTTGACTTGACTCGAGTCAAAATGCGCAATGACTCGTGACTCGAAGGTAGTGACTCGATCCCAACACTGCTTGGTCCTCAAACTGGGGGTGCGAAGCCGCCTGGGGGAAATGATGTTTCTTGAACTCGTAATGAGTTTCATTTGTGCTCAAACTTGAGTTTCAACAACGTCGATAATCCTAATTATACGATGATTTTACATAGCTGTGCCGTCAGGCACCGATCAGAAGATGTCTCAGAATTACGAGTAGCTGGTAAACGCAATGTATAATATGGCTTTTGAATCTAATAAACGAGGATTTACGTCGAAGTAGCCTTTTATTATATAACAATAATGGGGCACGAAAATTTTCACCATCATCAAGGGGTGGTGTTTAAAAAGTTGGAGAATCACTGTTCTAAATGACCGAGATCTGGAGCTTGAGTGCTACAGACCTACACTTGTAACAACCTAGTTGGACAACTTCACTTCGAGCATCCCAAGCGAAATCCGTTACCCACAATTTATTTCCTGTTATCCGTAAACCGATCCGAGGCATAACACAATTCAAACAGCCACAAAAATGCTTGCAAACACTCTATATCATACCAGCGTTATCGCTGGTACTCAATATCGTAATCAAAGTAATTCTGATCAAAGTTGTGAACACGCACAAAACCATCTTCAGCCCCACTTGAGTAACTGCAAAATAATATTCAAATCAAGTTTTCAATATGAATGACATACAACCTGCACTCACCTTTTCCCGTTAGGATGAAACGCGAGACTGTTAATCGGACCAAAGTGACCTTTAACCCTGCCAAACTCTTCTTCGATAACCAGATGGAAGAACCTTGCATCGAATTTACCAACTCTTGTGCTGGTTGTTGTGACTTCCATCGCTTCTTGACCACCGCCGATTACAACCTGGGTGACGTATTCAATCAACAACAATTTTCTAAAATACTACCACAGATCAGCTTACGTGGAGAGCTGTAGGTGACACCGCCGCGGAATTCACAGGCCTGTCAGTTTTATATGTTTTCAAATGCCGTAACGTCGCCGTGTCAAAGAGCTGAAATTGATGAGCAAGCCATAATATAATCATTTTTCAGATTTTTGGCACACAGACTATACCTTTGCTGTTTTGTCTTTACTGGCGGTGATTAGCATTGTTTGATCCCGGTTGAACTGCATATCTCTGATGAGGGCGGTGTGCTCACGAACTGAATGAAGTAACTGGCCAGTCTAGAAAGACACGTCAACTCGCATTACCACAGTTGCGTTGGATTAGTAACATTTCACATCTTCTGCTTCCGAAGCAAGTGCGGCAACTACTACAAATGAAAATAACTCGCTCAAGACATAGGCTACTTACCGCTAGATTTCATATCCTCAAATATAGAAATAGGCCTAGTCATAAATCAGATCAAAGTTTCTAGAAAGTGAAGTCCAGATAAAACCATTAGCTTGATTTTGAGCGTTGGGTATATTTCGAAAGAAATCTGACTTCACTAGATGGATAGATCTATTATAATATCAAATGTCAATAAATTGTACTGTCTTTTTAGGCCAGAACTAGTTGAGGGCTACTTTTCAACTATTTGGTATAATACATGCAGCATTGTGGCGCAACTTTCATGATATATTTCTATTATCAGTTTCAAATTAGATTTTTATATGTTTCTAATTAATGAACAAGCCTTTAAAGTCATTGCATTATAGAAGTTGACAAGGACCACTGAGCAAGAGGGTATTTGTGTCAGACTCGGAGGACGAATCGATAGCATAATTGTGGCATTGAACATATGTACTAATGCAATTATTAGATATTGGAAAATGGAGAAGTTAATGCGACGTAAAAATCATACATTGGAAACATTTCTTATTTTTACGACAGCATTCGGCCATACAATATGTCCTGCGTAGATACACATACAAACCTTTGTATCCCAATGGGCAAGGGTACCATCATCATGGCCTGTAATGATGTATTCATCCAACGGACCCCACAGCGAACACATCGGTTTGGACATTGTCTTTGTCTCTATGTTGAACTGCAGGGCTGGGGTTGCATCGGCTGCTCAAAAAGTAAAATTCAAAGTAACACAATAATGACATTCCAATTCAAATCTTTACTTTACCTGGCTCCCTCACGTCATGAACTGACACCATAGGTTCGTGTTTCATTTGTCTGTCGGTTGTGTATTCAAGTAAATTGCCACAATAACTGAAATTCGCACTTCTGCTAGATGATTTCGTGTCGTATGTAGTAACACATGCACCTGGAAACGATTTGGGATGATAAGTCAAATAGCTACGATTGCCTTATGTGGTAGCATCCAAACCTGTTTCACAATCCCACAATTTTGAAGTCTGATCAGCACCAGCTGTCAACACTCTGGTACTGTCCCAATTTACGTCGATTGCCCATACCGTACCTCTGTGACCATCATATGTGCCTAACCTGCATTAAAAGTATTGATCAGACACATCTAGTCGGCTGACTTTGTCACCTATTTTTAGTAGGCATAGCAAGTAATGCGCTTATAGTTATAGCTCAAACAACAAACCTTTCACCGTTGATTGTGAACCATACATTCGGTTGGGAATCTTTTGCGGCTGTAAACAGTAAATCACCCTCCCTGTTGTATTTTATTTGAGTAATAGAACGTTCGTGACCCTGGAGGATTAACGGTTTCTGAAATGGAAATCAATAAATATAAATTCATAAGGAACTACATTGAATATGAAGACAACAAGATATTAGCAGCTTTTGGATAAGAAATAACTCACCATGATGCTCGATTACGGTATATTTTCTTCAATCGGGCTTAAATATTGCGCAAAATATACGATATAACAACGACAATCCACAGGCTCCAGCAAAACAGCGAACATGGATGTCGAATGGGGATTTCGATGCATAGTATGATATGGCTCATGATAAAAAAGAAATTTATATATGAAATGGACATGGACATAATGACAAAAACGGGTTTCAAGCCCCATAATTATTATATCATTATTATTTTAATTATTATTTGAATCGGTGCCTTCCATCTCTCTAATGTATTGTTGCCACTTGCCTAGGGTTGTCATACGTCCGGAATTTCCCGGACATGTCCGGAATTTCACTGTTCAAACTAGCATCCGGGAGGAATTTCTAAAATATGCCAAATGTCCGGAATTTTGACGTAGGCTCATAATTTTTTTCGTAAATCAGCATAAAAACAATATAGTTTGGAAATATTTATGCTGATGTATGATATTTTTCTGCGCGCGATTTACTACCACATTTATTGATTTTAATATGGAGACTAGGCCCTACCATCCTCGCAAAAACTGCCATAAAATATAAATATAAACAACCTTCATTTACTGGAATAAGCCAAATTGTAATCGCAATTATAGGAGAACGGTATATTTCTATAGATCGTTAAGGTCGTGTAAATGCTTTATTCAAAGATTGTGGTTCGAAACGGGGGGGGGGGGGGGAGGGTCCTTTGCCTTTATTCTGGGGTTTGCGAATATGTTGAACGTGATCAGTTCCAAAATAGCCCGTGAGAAAGCCTGGGCAAAGGTGCTGACTTCTTTTAGTAATCAGCTCGTAGAATTTTGATCTGGGCCTCGGAACATTTTCAGATTGGAGTTGGAGTCGTGACCATAAAAGGTTGGAAACCACTGGATGTGGGGTGTTTATAAAGCTCCGTGATGCCCACCGGCATAAGGCTGATTAACAATCTTATCGGTAGGACATGAACATGACTTAACGAAGTACATTACGCTCCCAGTATTTTCGAACTCATCAACCTCCACCAGCACTACCGCTAACTCTGATCATGTGGGCGGGGAGTAGTATCTATATAGTAATATATGGAACGACCAATATTATTGACAGAATTCATTCCAATAATTTAACGACCAGAGGCATACAGAAACCAGATTCATATAGCAAGCACCCCCCCCTCAGAAGTTGCATCGATTACCCTATAGTGTGGGCTCAAAATCATTGTTTATTTGGGCGGGATGGGGCTGAAAACATGTGCTTTCGGTCCCGGTTACACCAAAGAATGTAGACGACCCGAGCCCTCAAATTGAATAAAGTTGATGTTATCTGAAAGCTACTGTCGCACTGATTCCGAAAATATACATTAAAATCAAATCAGGACGATGGAAACGCCTCGAAATACACCGCAAAGTCTGAAAATCGGCATTGTTCTGAACAATCGCAACCACGCAAGGAGCATTGTTATGGCCATTGTGGTGCGTCGCTGCGATTGTTTAGAACATAGCCGATTTTCAAACTTTGAAGGCTATTTCGGGATGGTTCCATTGCCTTGATGAGACTGTAAAGTACATTTTCAGAATCAGTGCGACAGTAGCTTTCAAATAAGATTAAATTTATTTAATTTGAGCGTTCGGGTCGTCAGCTGTGGGATTGGAAATTACGTTGCGCTCAGATTGTTGAGCAGTATTTTCCTCCGAGCAAGCAAGCGTGACGACGGGTGTTGTATATCTATCCGTAGGTTAGTTATGTATAAGATAACTAACCCAGTGCTCTTCAACCGGGGTGGTCGTACACCCTAGGGTGTACCAGAATTTTCAAAGGGTGTACCACTCGGATGGGGTGTACAGGGGTATACCAGATCCACATTATGATGAACCGATGATACGATGACTATAGCTATCACAAAAATACGCCAGTTTATGCTTTAAAACAGAATGACCGGATGTGTAATATCGTACAATGTGATGTCATAAGCAAATGTTTCTAATCATTCAACCTTTGGTAATGGACTTATTACTTCCTTTTCGAGTAGAGCAGGGTGGAGTTAGCATGTGTTCAGCTTGCGATATCTGTCTGATGATTCTCGAGGAGATCTCGGACATTTTGAATTTGTGCTTCCTGCGGCCAGCTTATGAATAGTGCAGAATACATAGCCTATTTACGCAGGCACGGGGTCGAGTTTGCGAACCACTGCGTTAGATGGTGGTCCAGTAACCTCGAGCCCTTATTCGTATTATCATTTACTATACGTTGCAGCCTTGCTCAAATGTCCATGCTTATTTCGGCTACGTCAGGGGTGCTCAACCTGCGGACGTACGGCCTTATTCAGCCGCATAACCATAATTTTGCGATCTTCTACACATATTCAAATTAGCGTGTGTTGGCGGCCGTCATTATGTAACCAATTGTTGCTGGTTCTAGTCTCGGCTCTGCCATGTTTCTATGTGTCGGATGTTTATCTAGGCTCCTCGTCGCCGACCCCCTGTTAACGTAACGTCATGAAAAGCCCAGAAGAAGAGTTAACCGAGCTTCAAAGTCCTGAAAGTGGACGCACGTTAGCGAGAGAGAATGAAGAATGGGAGTGCGCGTGCAAGCAAAAGTCGTCCTCATTACCCAAAGCAAAAATACTAAACTTTTGGAAATGCACTTTCGTGGCGCACAAATTCAAAACAGGCGATTATCACCACTGTCATTGATGTGTAATGAAATATTATTAATAACAATACAAACAATCCTGGTGAGAGGCCAAGAAATAACAACATGCAACTAAGTGATTAATAGGAACCGCAAGATGCATCATCATTAATATTGTACCCAATATTTTCGAAAACACCCTCCATCAGCTCTACGGGTTAATCTGATCACGTGAGCTGAGAATTAATAAATTTTTGACAATAATATGTGAAACTACCAACATTTTCGATGAAATCCATTTAAGGTGCAAAATTTTCGCGCTCTGCGCGACTACACACATAATCCTAGTGTCTTTTCTTGATATTTATACTCGCGATTTTGGTACATAAATTATATATTGTAAGCCTGCTGGGATGTTTTGCTTCTACAGTAAGAAAATTTGCGCATTGCATATCTCAAGAAATAAGTGAAGGCACAGAACACCACAAGGGGTCTCCGTGGTGTTAAGTTCCCAGTATCCAATTTCATATGAGCATTTGTCGTCCATGCGCCATGGCGAATCCCCGTTGGAATCCGGACATATTGTATATGTAATCAAAATGCGGCTTTCGGCGTTATCGGTGTATTATACGGTCAGGGGTGTACGAGTTTTGAGAAAATGTTAAAAGGGTGTACCACGACGAAAAAGGTTGAAGAGCACTGAACTAACCTACTGATAGATGCGCATCACGTGATTCACGGTCGAGTGATGCTACAGTAGGGTTACCATATTTCTGCGAAGCAAATTCCGGGCACTCTTTAGCGCCCACTAGCGGATTTTAAAATGAGGTGTCACACATTGACCGTCAATATGACATAACACTAGCAAAACATTGTCCATCGACTGTATACACTAGGGGCGGCCAACCTTTTCGGCCAAAGGGCCACATGGTATTTACGAACCATTGCGCGGGCCACTTGATGTTAATAACCATTTGTTAGGTATACTCAAATACTCAAAATTGGCCCGCGGGCCATGGGCTGGCCGCCTCTGGTATACACTATACAGGAATGGAGTGGAACATAGGTCATGAATTTGGCCATCTGTAAAGTGAGCTCTGGTGATTGCTGCTAGGGTACGCAATAGATTCCTCCACGGGCCGGATGAAATCATCTGGCGGGCCGTGTCTGGCCTGTCAGGATTGTGTTTGACAGCCCTGCTATACTGTTAGGTCGGTACGGCTATCTGTTTATGTGTTTTAATCAGGTCCGAAACAACATTTTTTTCTGCCCCCCTCCGCCCGAAAAAGCACTGGTCTTGGGCCCACCATAGGGTAGTCGATGTAACATGTTGGGCACTTACTATATGGATTTGGCTGGTAAATTTTATGTATGAATTATGTCAATAATATTGATTCTTTCATATATTATAGGCTGCAATAAAATGCACCAGCAGGTTGCACATCCGGTGATTTCCAACCTTTTATGGTCGCGACCTTATTTCCCACTTGAAAATGTTCCGTGGCGAAGCTCAAAACTTGATAAGCTGATTACTAAAAACATTCAGCTTGCCTAAACTTACTCACGGCCTAGGAAGATGATTACGTCCAAGATCATCGCGATCCCCAGATAAAGGCGAACGACCCCAATATTTGGAACCACTGTCTGTGACTGAAGCATCCAATTGGCCTTAACCAACTCTAGGAATATACCGTTAGCTTATAATTGCGAGTTCAATCAGACTTATTTCAGTAAATGATGATTATTTATATTTATTTTGATTGTATTTTTTGGCGAGGATGGGGCCTGGTGCCCATCATTATACGTTGTATTTAACTAGCGCGCGGCGCGAGGAACAATTTTGAATAGCTTAAATCTGCTTGAAAATATTATTGCTTATGTTTTACGAAAAACTTTTGAGCCTGCTTCAAGCCTTTGAAATTCCGGACATTTAGGCATATTTTAGAAATTCCTCCCGGACGCAGATTTTTCAGTGAAATTCCGGACATGTCCGGGAAATTCCGGACGTATGGCAACCCTATGCTACAGTCGCAGATTTCTTATCGCTTCATAGCATGAAACTATAGGACACTATGATGGAACGGTAACGTAATTGCTAATCCTATAGATGACGAGACGAGCGCTTAGATTCACTTGATCTTATTTGAAAGCTACAGTCGCGCTGATTCTAATAATAAACGTAAAACTTTCATCAAGGCAACGGAACCCCCTCGAAATACCTCTTAAAGTCTGAAAATCGGCATTGTTCTGAACAATTGCAACCACGCAAGGACCTTTGTTATGGTCATTATGCTGCATTGTTGCGATTGTTTAGAACAATGCCGATTTTCAGACTTTTAATGTTATTCGTAAGTCCAATAGACGATTTAAAACGGCCCGCGAAGAAATCTGTTGCAGACTCAAGCAATCACCAAAGCTCACATAAGAGATGACCAAATTCAGGACCTATGATCCACTCCACTCCTGCATACAATCGATGTAGGCGAAGCTTTGCTAATGTGACGTCATATTGACTAACAATGTATTCATATAATCATAACACATTGTAAATCCCGCTAGTGATCGCTAAAGAGTGTCCAGAATTTGAGCCACAAAAATACGGTAGCCCTATTCTAATGATAGTTACCAAATTTAATATGTGCCCGTCTTCGTATGTTCTTGCACAAGTCCAAATTTGTTATGAACATGAATATCTTCACACCCACAGACATCATATTCACCTTAATCTGGGACTCTGACAGCTCGTCCTGTAAACCTATTAATCAACAACGAAGATCTATGTCCGGTTTAAATAGCCTATCACTGGGGCGGAATCAGGAAAGATCAGGCGTGGACAATTATTTTCCCCAAAGAGCCAAATAAGAAGCAGAAAATAAGTTAGCGGGTCGAGCCAAAATTTTAAAACTATATCTCTGGGCGACTTGGTTTTATTTCTAAATTGAAGGCGGTGAATTACATTGTTTAAACAGGCCGCTAAGTGGATGTATTAATATTAGGTGATGGGTACGTGAGCATTAACTTACAACAATTATTATTTATTCAGTGTCAATAATCCAAACAATTTCTACTTACCGCTTTCCGCCCAGGCAGCCCGGCTTTGATTCCGTTTCGTAGGTTATGTTAGGCTCCTCTTCCGCGCGTCGCTGTTCTTAAGGCGACAAACAGCCCAGAAAAAGACCCGATAAAAGAACGCTCTCACCAAGAATGGAAAGAGCAAGAAAGAGGTGCGGAATAGAGACAAACATCGAAAAAGGAACTGTGACATCGGGCACTAGGCCGAGGTGGATGCCAGTTTAAGAGACCGCAGCTGCATGGTCGTTCGTCATTCTCCTATCGATTTGTTCATTACATTGTATTGTGTCTTATCGCATTGTACATTGTGTGTGTCTTGTTCAGATGGAAATTCTTGCATTATTGCTGATGATATCCCCTGACGAGGGTCAGTCGAGAATCTTCGCGAATAAATATGAATATATTATTCGAATGTGTCAGATGAAAATATAATCTGACGATTATTGATTGAAACATAAAACATCTCCAACTCTTTCTAGTCACTTTTTCACCTCCAGACACCCAAAAATGTATTTGCGATAATACGGAGCTGGTCTTGGTCGCTGCATTGCGAGCGGTGTCTAGTAATAGATACTTGTTGATTTGCTCGCTTCACCAATGATATATAGACCTATATATCACTTGCTTCACAAACACGTCTTTCGAAATTCGCGTACTCTCAGCCTCAGCTGAACGCCTGTATTTCACTGGGATTTTCCTCGCAAAGCCGACTCAGGTAAACTCTTTAAACCAGACGACCTGATCACAACAAACTAAACTAATAAGACGGGTTTACTTCTGACTTCGGAAAAATATTTCATGCTCCTAATCTTCTTGAGATTTCGGCCTTCAATCTTCACATTTCGTTCTTTTTGACATGACATTTTATGGGGGGACTACTCACGTGCACTGATTGATTTGGAAACGTATTACGAGTGACAGACATAATTCGTGTTGCAACAATCGCAGCAAATGAAGTCTATAATACATACCTAGTGTGAGCATGCCCAATGACCATCCGCGGTCCGCGGGAGGCTACATCGTCATCACCACATGTGGAGAAAAAGGCGTCTATGGCGTGACTCAATGTTATAAAAACTTTACCATATGAAAAAAGGAAGAATATTTTGAAATGGATACTTCCATGATAACAGTGAATATTTCGAGATGTGCCACAAACAAACAATTTTGCATGTCATTGTGAGCATATGTTTGCATATGTTTAATGGTTATATGAAAGTCATTCAACCGTTACTGTGGCACGTAATTTTCGAAGTAAATTTGTAGTACTGTTGGCGTCGGAGTCGGAGTCGGAGTCGGAGTTAAAGTCGGTGGAAAAATTTTCCGACTCCACAGCCCTGGTTGACGCAAAATCGCTTTTATGCACCGGAAGAAATATGTAGTTTTATATCATGTGTGTACAGTCAGATTTCGGTAGATTTATGATGGATTTTTGTTTTTATGACTCGGCGAAAATTTGGGGATCCGCAATGGCTTTCGGATTGGAATACGTGTTACACACGTTAGTACAGGTTAAGAACAGAGGTGGTCAATGTAGTCAAGAAAGCTACTCAAGTAGAAGTAGAAGTAGCGAAAAAAAATCTACTCAAGTACGAGTAGAAGTACTTCTTCCATGAGCAATCTAAAACTACTTGAAGTAGAAGTAGAATTGACTGACTTTAAAAGTACTCAAGTAAGTAAGTAGTTGTGAAAACGATCCTAATTCGTTGACATGGATTGTAAAAAGGTGCAAATCGAGCTATGCGAAAGGTGACGAGCTTGATTCATATTGATGGATACCAACAGGTATCTAATTTTCGATAGCATAAGCATTCATCAACATCATGATAGAATTGATATGGAAATGCGATACTAATCCTCTGTTTTCTCGAATAGCACGTTTTAGAAGAGACCATGGTACGGCGCCATCCCCCATATTATAAGTCACGTAGTTTAGTCGAAGAGCTATACGGAGAAGTTGTATCGGTAACGGTGTAAATACTTTGCACGATTAGTAAACGTTAATAAAAAAAATATTGTGGACCGTAAAATGCCATATTGTGTAGCTTTATTTCGGGAAATTAAAGGCATTACTACACTTGCTTTTATACTTCAACATGTATGTTATCCAGACAAAAGATCTGGTATTAATTATAACTGAAAGTATATGATATTGGGAATCAAAAATGAAATATAGATACTACTTCTAAAAGTGGAGCATGTATTTCATGCCTTTAGTCCAGAAAGTTTCAAAGGTGGTGTGCTAAAACAGCTCTAAAACTAAAAAAAAGTCAGAGTCCACGTTTCCAGATTAGGACTCGCCATGGACATGCTAGATTACGATATGACAAGTAAATGCTAGATTGCGAAACATCAGTTTCAAACGTTATGATGAGTCATATATACTGTGATGAATTATTTCATATGGGCGAAGGGTGACGATGTGGTGTAAACGGAACCCCGCCAACCTGCGACCTAAATTATATTCACCGATACTTTCGTGAAATCATACTGGTCACTCCATATCCACTGCGCGCGAAGCACGACGAAAATTCTTGATTTCACTTAACTTTTGTGAAAATTAAATGTTGATACTCCGTGAAAACAGCCCCGAAATCTCCCACGCTATCTTCCTGATTGTAAAATTGAACTACTACTACTTGACAAACTGAAAATAACGAAAAGTAAGTAAGTAGATCACAAAATATTACGAAGTAGAAGTAGCGAAAATCAGATCTACTTGAGTAAGTACCAGAAGTAGAGGAAAACTACTTGAGTACTTCGAAAAAGTAGAAGCACTTCGTTACTGAACACCTCCGGTTAAGAACCACTGTTCTGAATGCCATATACTCAGTGCATACACTTCTACAAACAGTGGCCAACACAGGAGATAATGGCGTTGGGCAATGGGCAGGCCGTGTTATTTTTGGCATTTTAGGAGCCAGATGCCAAAACTGCCAAAAATAAAAATGCCAAAAATGCCAAAAATAACTTAATTTTTGGCATATGCCAAAAATAACACGGCTTGCCAATAGTGTATTTCTTTCATGGTGTTGTGTTAACAGGACCGCATTACACGCGAGAAGAGCGTGTGTGAAGGGCAGGATTCTTACTCTATGGGTCCTGCCCACCCATTAGGACAGAAAGCATGGTGTCCTAAATGGTGTGGGCACGGCGAGATTGAACGGCTGACTGCATTTGGTTTACGTCATACTTTCCATTTGTCCAAAGGCAATTTTTGACCGGCTTGCCGAGGGCTAAATTTGATAAAACGTGTATCAATGGAAAGCTGCCGCTGTACTGATTACTAAAATATAAATTGTATTCTGCTCATGGATCTGGAACCCCCAAATTCAACCATGACTTTTGCATTGTGATCGAGTTGAACATTGTGACTCAACAAACAGTCTGGCTATTTCTGAGCTGCAATCTCGTTTTGCCAGACAGTCTTGTTGCGTTATTGTTCCTAAACAAGCTAACCTTCCCAGGACTCTTCCATGTGAGTTGATAATATTAAAGCCATCTGACGTGACAAAAATCCTCCTAAAATATATCGGTAGACTACTGATGGAGATGGGATGGTCACGCTACAAAATAGAATGTGTTGAGTGACAACACAGGTAACTCCTGGAAAAGTATCGGGAAGAAAATTCTCTCCGCGGTGAGATCGATGGCACTAGCGCAGTGATCTCTTTTCATGATGCTTGGAAGGCGGTTCTGCCCTCCGAAATTTTGAAGCTCTGAAAACCTTTTGTGGAGGACTGGCAACATTCTTTCCCTCAACGGCTACTGTTGAAGCGATGTTTCCCAGATTCGTTGGGCGAAAAATTAATTCAGGAGAAACTTTGCTGACCTGAGTTTGGAAGCACTGTTACAGTGCAAACAATTTAAGTCTATTCAAGAGCTGTAACAATCAGGTGTTGAGCGTGTTTGTTAGGCTTCTCATTCTTTTTGCTTATTGGCACCGATGCCGAATGGATACTGCACATTTTGTGGTTTCGTTTGATATTATTAACCTATGTATTCATTAGGTTTTTTCTCTTCTTATTGTTTGTTGGTACTGATTATAAGTGGATTCTGCACATTTTTTGGTCTCTATTGATAAACTGACCAAAATAAAGCGTTTTTATGACTAATTCGAGTCTGAAAATATCTATTTAGAGGTCGATGCCAAAACTGCCAAAAATAAAAATAAAAAAATGCCAAAAATAAGCTATTTTTGGCAGTTTTGGCATATGCCAAAAATAACACGGCCTGGCAATGGGCATTCGGGAAAAGAGTAGGCGACGTCACGATGTCGATATGTATCTTTATCTATCCAAATGTGCAGGGGTACTGGATCATACCACGATTTGATCGACTTTAGTCGTAGCTAGACTTGATCCAACATTTTATCTTTGTATAAGCGGAGCCTTCCATGGCGATTTGATTTAGGCCTATATGCCCTTATAAAAATATTCATATCATTTGATTTTGCGATAGAAGTAAAAAGTAAAGGAAATAGGACTGATGCTCATGATCAACTGAGCATCAGCTTTATAACTATGTGATTTTCTCGTGCATTGGATTGTTTGTATAGTATATTCATATTGAAATAAACCCGAATATTTTCGGCTGACACTCGTCAGGGATAATCGTCAGCAACTACTAAACCATATATGGGACACTATGATTAAACTATTAGAGAATTGGAAAGAACATTGTATATCAACAATCGCATCACAAAATATGACGTCACCAGCATGAAATTTCGAATGAGAGAGCGTTCAATGTACTATTTTCAGGTGGTACTCGAACTCTTGTTGTTGACAGAGTTTGGGTTGGTGTATTTTGATAAAAGTCGACTCCAAGGCACACAAATGAAATGTGAACAGCCCCTCCCAACGACGCGAAATCTGTCGTCTCGATAATTATTCGCACAAATCGGATTATCTAACAGGCGTTTGCCGATGGGTTTATTTCAATATGAACATACTATTCAATTGTATATGGAAATTCTGTACCTCCAACAAGCTCTTGGATTGTTTGTGTTAATTATGAAAGTCTTCATGGCATAGTGAATGTCAATGTGTCAAGTGAAAGTATTTTGTCTTTCCATTTGAAAATATGACCCATCATTAAAGAACAGAAGAGCAGTAGGACAGGCGCCGATTTCTTTTTGAATTCCTCGACTCCATTATAGCTTCAAATGTCTTTTATCGAAACAACTCTTAACATTCTGGAAGCTGTGAACAAGTGGAAATCATTTCCATACTACGTAAGAAGAAGTGGGTACAGCATATAGCCTATTTTGTCTCTGATACATCATTTCGAAAATAAATCAATTCGGGAAGTTAACTAATAAACTGTAATTGACTAAACGTTTTCTTAAAGCCATCATCCTAAATAGTATATCCGCGCACCTAGAACAGTGTTTCGTAACCTTTTTAGCGCTCGTACCCCTGGAGCTTTCAATAATATTTCTCGTACCCCCTGTCCATTTCAACAGAAATTATGACACTGATCAGTTGATCACCACTCTTTACACACACCATTCACAAACACGCAAACACACTCACTCTTTCCGTATCCAATAAAGCCCGAGATTATACAATTCATTAACGAAAGACTTCAATCGTCCTACCATTCACAAAGCTGCATGATCGCCGAAACTTCTTGTGTCCAGTAGCGGGATTTACGGCCGACGCCGAAATACCGGTGCATAGTATTCCTGCACCAGCAGGTTCCACATACATACCGACAGACTAAAGTCTCCCCCCCCCCATCAAGCTATACAAGTAATATACCGTTCCCTCGTAATAACGAAGACAGTTTGACTCATGGACTCATCGTATGCTTTTATTTTTTAATTATCACTATTATTTGGCGAGGTGATATCAATATTACAATTAATAATTCCTTTGACATGAAATCGAGAGTAGCGCGAAGAAAAATTTTCGAATTGAATAAATCTGCTCATAAAATATTCCACTTTTTGTTGATTTTCGAAATAAGTTTGTACTGTATAGTCTAAACCAGAACTAGACCTAAACTGTGGTATGCGTGACTCTCTCAGGTGCTAAGCGAGAAGTTTTGGCGGATCGAAAAATTAATGAATTTTACCTTTTGACGAAGCGAGATTTGTATACTTAATATGAAGGCATCAGTCATCGATCAAGCATAACTATATGCTTATTGGGTATTAGGCTTTCGAAATATAAATAGGCCAATGTTATATGCCACCATATACTATATGACTCTTTCATGATCTGGCTGCGAATTCATAAGTCACTACAGGTTACTTTGCGCCGAGAAGTCACAATATTCAGATTCCACCTAATATCAATATCAAGATCTTATTCTCTTCACCGGAATATGCATAAGTATAGCCAAGTTTCAAGCATCAGAACCTCTATGAGACACGTTACAACGGTATAGGAGGTTTACAACTCGAAATATCGAATTTTCATATATCTTATATTACGATCGATAGGAGAATATTTTAGACACAATTCCACAAAACTGAAAAATTCTCGCGCTTCGCGCATTTCACTTCAGAGGTTTGAGAGAGAGATATGGTATTCTTTTTCGCATGCACCATCGAGATGCTTTGACGACGGAGATGCGATATGGCCTTTATAGTAAGGTCATCTAGTCTGCACCCCCGTTTTTTTCTTCTCCATGCTATCCGTGATTGCTGAGCGCCTAGCAGGATAGCTACGGATACCAGTTTTCGAGTCTTTGGTCTGACCCGGCCGGGGATCGAACACACGACCTACCGATCGAGAAGCCGGACGCACAACCATTACACTATCTCGCTCGGTTGACGGTCTATCGGCCATTATAAATATAAGATATCTACATATTTCGTATGCGAAATATCAGGCGCTATGAACGTCTCCAATCCTCATTCACCGAATTAATGTTGCCGTCATGACCAACTGCGTATGGAGGACACTGACGACTTTTATGCTGTATTCTTGCGTAATGCAATATCCAACATGGGAAGAAGAGTTGTCTTTCATTGTTGTCGAGTTTGAAACACTGTTATAGTCAGATACAAACCATGCTGGTAGGCTCAGAGAATAACATAATATCGAAATATATATAAATCAAATGGCCAAGCGTAAAAATAACGACGCAATCAAACTTATTACATGTGGAATACGACCAACTTGAGTATGTGATCGATAATCATATGTCATATTTAGGTCGATTTTTTTCACCTAAAAAAACGAGAAATTTGACCTAAAAATCAAAATTTTGACATTTTTTAACCTTTAATAACTGAATTTTGGCCAAATTTTGACCTAACGTATGCGAATTGGGTGTTTTCCCACATAATTTTGGAATTGTACTACTTATCTTCATTTCTGGCTGGAACTGTCTGTCCTTACGAAATGCGAAGTAGCTTGGTCTGAAATAACTTTTTGACTCAAACATTGACAAAGTTCTACATTAAAAAAATTTAATTCAATGAAATCTGTCCCCATGAAGAAATCCATTAGCTACATCAAGTATTATGATAGAAATAATTAAAATTTGTCGTAGTACAACGAAAGATACTTTCTACATTCTTGGGTAGAAAGTGTCTGTCCTTGCTAAGTAGCTTGCCAATAATGGAGAAAGAACCTTCAACAGCAGAAGTTGTTGGCTGACAACAACGAAGTTGTGCGTACACTGCTGGTGACCGTGTTGCTTCATTCTGAGAATGGTGTCTACGTCACAATTTTTCATCATGCACCTCTTGATATAAGAACCATGCAATGCTCACGCAGTATTGCTTCAGTTAGGATATTGAGCATAACACCATGTGAACCTATCTATTTCACTGGAATGTTTATGCTTCATAATGAGCAAGCAATGGGCCGTCTACAACGGTAGACCTATAAAGTTGGCTACAAGCTGTAAAATGTCAAATGATAAGTTCACCAACAGTGCAAAATCTACGATACAAGCGAAATGCCGGTTGCAAAAAAAAATTTGACTTTGTAAAAAATGTTGACGTTTTTTTTTTACCTAACGCTACAATTTTGACAAAATTTTGACTTTTCTGACATGTCAAAATATCGCCCTAGTCATATTATATAGTTCGTCTATTGCCAACGCCACAGGAGAGGGAACACTTGTCCACAGTGCTATTTAACCTTGTACGATGTCATACTTCTTAATCTTTCGAGTTTACGACAGAGAAGGAAGCGTTCCAAATCACGCACTCGGCATGCTTTTCGCCTGTCTTCCGGCCGTTTCCAGCCATCGGAGGATGTAGGAGTGTTTTCTTCTATAGTTCGGCGTAGCGTGTCTAACGAGTGGAAGTCCGATCTGATCGCTAAACCTAACCCGCTTTTGCGATGTGGGTTCAGTTTCAATGGGGGATTCGGGATGCTTTTTCGGTGTGAATGGCACAGTAGTACGAGGCAAAGCAGGTATGACGCGTAAAACCGGCGCCATTTTTCGGGCATGAGTTACTGGATTCGCGAAATTGAAAGATGTTTGATACGGATATGAGTAAGCAATATCATCCATAATATCGGAGCGTGCTGCCGCTGATGGTTTTCTGTTATGTTTCATATGATTTTCGATTATTCGGTAGGCCGTGCCTGAATACGTCTGTGACGTAGACCATGCTGATGAGTCGCGCTGTGTTGCAGTTTTTACGGCGGTGGCATTCAATCGAGAATGCTTTCCAGATGCTGGCGACGTTGCAGTATACCGGTAAGGATGTCGTATTTGTGTTGTTGGTTTATAATGCAAGTTTGATAAAACTAAAGGATGTCCTCGTATTGATGAACTTCGTGGTCCGGAATTGTCTTTTTGCATCAGTCTGTAAGCTGTCGCTTTTCCACTGCCAGTTGGTTTAATACCAACGGCTGTACCCAGGTGTCTTGAAGAAGAGGCTGCTATTTCCTTTTCATTGAATCGCTTAACCCTAACGGGGGCGGTGTTTGACTTCATCAGGTACTTAACTTCTTCCTGAGATCCCAGTGTGATAACCCCTCTGCTTGGTGTCAGGCATAGCAGCTGTTGGGTACTGCTAATTACTGACGGGTGCGAGAAATTCTGCAATCGATGACTACGCAACAATCCATTATGAATCGCTGATCTAAAATTAAAGTTCAGCATAACATCAATAAAATTTACTGTACAGGTTTCTGTACATGAGATCAATTTTAATTCACCTGCTCGGTTTTCTTCTCCGTGGCTGTCCTGTCTCGAAAGGATACTTAGGTGGTAGATCTGGGTCCCTTCCAATGCGGATGACCTTGATTTCCGATGTCATTGGAGCTGGCTCATCTTCGTCATTTTCCAAGGGGCTTGTACTTTTATCGAAAGTCACTTCGTCATCCGCTTTGGATTCCCATGGACTTAACGACGATGGCTTCCCTGTTTCATCGTTTGGCATTTTGATGTTCTGTAATAAAAATATCGCATCCAAATAAACCACACTGTAAAAGACAATTATATATGGATAATCTAAATAAATTTGATGTGATAGAAGTGACAAATCGTGTATATCCAAAATGTAAAATAAGAAAACTTGTGAGATAAAAGTGTGTTTCACACTATCGATATGCCCCATTCATGATATCGTATCTGACCTGCTGCATAGGCTATTCGGTATAATACTAAAAGCCCAGATCAATCAAGTAAAGTCGAGCTTACGAAATCGGCTTCAACAGACACCTGACGAGGACGCGTGGGAGAGAGAGAGAGAGAGAGAGAGTGGAAGATGTGAATGAATTCGTGACTGCAAGTCGTCAGCAAAACGTACCGGAAGCAAAGGCATAGGTCTACGAACATTACAATATTCATGATCGGGCGCAAATGACCGTATCGGCGATAGGCGCCGAAATTGTTCAACAAAAACAAAAATATCGTAGTTGAAGAAGTAGGATATATTTGTTCTATGCAATGCTTGATGCTTGTTTGGTCTATTTCGAAATTCAGGTCTAATGCTTGAATTCGTGAATCAATTAGTGTATAGCCTAAATTAGGGGTGGCCAACCTTTTCGGCTAATGGGCCACAGGAGATTTACGAACCATTGCGCGGGCCACTTGAATGTTGATGCCATTTTTAGTCGTCCTATAGGACAGAAACGGATTAGGTAATGGTAAAATTAGGACTACGCATCAATTCTATAACAAACAGCTCCTGAAAACTGTGGGCACACGTACGTCCTTACCGCGCGAAGCGCGAGTCAAACATGAGTCTATCATTTTGCGCAAAGGTTTCATCGACAATTGCCTTTCTGGGAGTGCAGACGCGAAGTCGCATGTTGGTCGACACGTTTTCTCGTAATTGCGAATATAAGTAGGCTAAATTCCGCAGATTGGGCGTATTTTTAATTTTTAATTTTTATGAGGTCACCAAAACTAAAAAAGCTAGAAATCAAATAACAATAAATGGCGCGAAGTGCTTAGAATGATATCAAGTCAAATAAATGTGCCACGAAATATTCAACTTTAAGTTCATATACGAAGATCTAAAAAAATGTGGATGGCCCCTGGCTACGCCAATGCTTCGGAACTGATATTCTAGTCATCAGTATTTCAAAGTTCGCGGTCAGGCTGATCAAATTTTCGGTTGGTCTTGCATGTTCACAATAAATTGCCTGGCTATTTTAAAAAAAATATTATAACTGTATAATTTCGAGAATTACCTCGCGGGCCCCTCAAAACCTCATCGCTGGCCACATTTGGCCTGCGGGCCACGGGTTGGCCGCCCTAGACCTAGATCAAACGATGACACCAATGACAGAAAAACGACACAGCCTGAAGCGGAGGAAAACGAAGCGATACTTGGTCCTTTGTAAGTTTCGTAAGTTTCATTGAGTAACATGCATTTAGGCAGTATATTCTCTCGGATTTATAGAATAGATGGTTACCTACCCCGAACATCAGACAGCAGCCTATCGTATTCTAAAAATTGATCACGTTTACCTGAGTATTTTCTTCGTCACAAAATATATTCTTTGCAATACATCCTATTCATAATTTTAGCATCTCAAGCCGTCCAAGGCAGCCATCGCACCTACTCGTCGGCTATTGCCAAAGCCTTTTGCGTAATGAGTCATATGCAGGGCAAGTTTTTGCAGCTTCCGGTGGCTTCCTAGATACTCAGAGTTCATGTACTATGATGTTTTAAGCTGTATGTAGGAATTTTATTTTGCAGCCTTCTGCAACTTTTTTTAATTATTCTTGTAAATTTTTACTGCAACTTTTGTAAAGTAGGATATAGCTCAAAATGTAAAGGAGTGATTTAAAAAACATGCCATAAAACAATTTATAGTATGGTTCGATTCTCATTGAATTGCGCAATAACGAGCTATGCGATGGATTAGCTGCATCTATTATTGTTTCCTATGACCCAATGGCTTGCTAGCTAGAATTCCACTACCCTATAGACAAGCACGACCGTGCACGAGTTAATCATATTGCTTGATAATTCTATGTTTTCGATAATTTCCAATTTCACGGACGCCAAGGCGAGACTGCCGGAAATCACATTTTCACCGTGTCACCTTTTTCATGCTATTGATTTTATTAATGTCACCAACACTGAGCTTTGCAGCCTCGGTTCAAGTTTGCAGACCTACGTAACTTGAAGTGCGGTATTTGATTTGTTTTGGTGGGAGGGGGATTATCGCTATGTTGTTTGGCTTTTGGGGGGATATTATTACCGCATTGCGTTATTTTATTGCTGCTTAGCCACGGCAAAGAATGTAATTTTCGGTGGTCTCGCCAAGCCGTCCGTGAAATTGGAAAGTAGCAAACTTGACAGCTCTCAGGAGCAGACAGTGAAATGCAGTCATGTAGGTTTCAAACCTAAAGAACATAAAACGTAAGCATGATCGATTAAATGGTGAAGAAAGAAAAGGAACAAGCAGACACCCTGCAAATATTGAACTGTTGGGTTATACCACGGAAAAAATATTAATGCAGGTTTTTACTGCAGCCTTTTTAAATTAATTGCAACTTTCTTGGGATTTTAGTGCTACAAAAACTTGCCGCCCTAGTCATATGTAAGAATTTCTCCACATATTGAGGAAGCTACGCCCAGCACCGTAACTGCCGCACCCCAAACCCCACAATTGGGGGGCCTGAGCTCGGAGGGGGGCAAAATTATTTCGTGAATTAGTCTAAATCATGGAGTATTTTTTGAAAATTTATGCAACTCTTTCAAATTTGTTTCGCGCTGCGCGCGAATTCAAGCAACCATTTTTCTTTTATTATTGGGTATTGGGCCATTACCGCGCCACGACCCACCAGGACATGCAATCAAGTTTTAGGCCATAGAACATGCGACTCCAAGAAGTATGCCAGAACGATCGGCAGCGAGAAAACCTTGGCCGAAAAGGTCTATGCCCTTATGCTGACCGAAGACTTCGTTATATATACAAAATACTAGGGATGGTGTGAACCTCTGAAAGGTTCAGGTTCGTGTGAACGCGAACCTTTTTGAAAGGTTCTGTGTGAACGCGAACGTGAACCTCATGACGTCACGTGACGTCATATTGCTAATTCCAACCCTAAATTTCAGTGAAGTGATAGCCTATATTAATGTACACGATACCTAGCGACGCCGCGCGTCACGTAATGCCACTATGCTGAAGTGCATATTGACGTTTTAAACGTCGCCACATGTATTAACTGGGGCAAACAACTGATATAATAATCCCATAAAGTCAACATCTTTCGTCCCTGTGCCTACAATTTCAACAAGGAGTTGCAAGGGAATATAAGCTTACGCGGTAACGGTCTAGGTCACACTGGACAAAGTATTCGGAGTCTAGTATTGCGACGTTGACATTGAGCAGAGTGTAAAACGGAGGGTTTTTATACTTGCTGCCGATATCACCCCATTAAAAAGTTGGAGCTGTAGCCAACACGCCAATTGCACGGATTTTGTTTATATGATACAATAAACATATGAAGTCAACATTGACCCCGTACACCTATTAGATTTTTTACATCAGACAACGATATCAATTCCGTTGATTGATTGAAAAAGCATCATTCGTTGACTACAGCTGACTGCTACTGATTTTTTATGCTGCCAGCTCCGTGCATAGAGTGGCCAGCAGTTGAAATGCCATAAATTTCAATCAGAGACGTTATAATGAAGTGAAAATAGTATTATAAGAAAAAGGTTCACAGTGCAGAACCTTCCAAGGTTCGTTTGTGAACGTGAACCTCTAAATATCCGATGTTCACACACAGAACGCGAACGTGAACCTCACGTTCACACCATCCCTACAAAATACATATAGGTTTAATTGTCCATAGGCGCCTAAATGACTGGCGCCGAATGTTCCTGTCTTTGCAATCTGAATCTCACAAGACAAATACCATCCCGCTGGGAAAAATTTTATGCCAGTGAAGAAATACCAATTTGAAATCGTGTGCGTCTCTTAGTTTAGAAGCCTACGTTTGAGCGATTCTATATTTTTTGATATAGCAGACTGGAAGTCACGAAATAACATCATGTAACGAAGTCATATAAACGGGTCCGCTCGCCCGAAGATGTTTAATCATTATTTACGGGCCCTCCCGTTTTCAAGACACTTCAGCTCTACCGGTAAATCCTGTTTTTAAAGCTCTGGTCCGACTCCGGTCCTACTCCTAGGCCGGATTTTAGAAATGACGGTGGTCCGGTCCGAAAAACTTCGATAACACTGGTCAACACATATTTTTAGGCAAACAAAATAAGAGTGGCTCGGGGGGTTCTGAAGGGCACTGATTCCGAACATGACCATAGTTATTTTTTGAAATTGACTCTTGGTTTGGAGATAACCCATGTTGCTATTTTGACCAAAATCCCCCATTTTCGCTGTAATGGCTGGATAGAAAATCGGCTCAGTCGTACTATAAATTTTAGAAATTCAATCTATGGTTATTTTTACACACCGATCACTCTTCTAAATCAAACTACAGCAACAGCCCTATGTTTATGGGTACTAGATTTATCACTTTCACGGATATCATGTACAATGTACATAAGTGAATTCCGGTCATGAGTATATTTACCTAGATACTCAAATAACGTGGCATTATTTCAATCAGTATTACATCAACCACCTATTGTAAATTTGAAATGATCAGTTCCAATATAATATTATTCATTTATTTTGAAGTACAATTGTTTTTTGTACGATTTTCGCCTCTTGAGCAATTTAGTGCAGTTTCAAGAAAGGTTCAAACAATGGTCTGCCATAATATGTTCATCTCATCTGCCCCAATATCTTTATTTTGTTGTTTTGATGTCCTGGTGGAACCTCTCCCCTTGCTAATCAACAAGATAATTAGCAAATATATTAAGATGACTGAACAGGAAGTGAACTTTTATGCTCATGTTAGCTCCAAGTTATCCATATGCAGATACGAATTTTCGGACCAACTGTTTGTAGTTATGGGTGCTTTGTGATCATATTTATTTACTACATCTTTGGATGAATTCCATGCAGTGAACTCCTTGCTAATATGAAATTGGAATCTTTCATCCGTATTCGAATCTGAAATCTATCAGAGATACCAGATTTAAGCTTCTCGTTTGATAGCGATATTATAGGTGATTGCCCGACATATGAGCATGCAACACACTGGAAAACGACAGTTCAACATGGGACACTTCAGCTTGCGTCACTTTATCATGTGACTTTATAACCCCAAAACTTATCCTAACCCGAAACATAGCCATGAAATTAACGCTTATATATAACCTAACCCCGAGCCTCACCCTAACCTCACCATAAATCCAACCCTAACCCACGCCTAACCCGTAATTTAACCCACATGCTCATTGCTCATGTGTCACGTGAGTAGTATAGTAGATCGCTGGCACATTGGTGTTGTGGCTTATGGGTGCGGTGGCACGGTGCCGAGAAACTCGTGGTGGCACGGTGACCCTTATCTCTTATGGGTGCGGTGGCACGGTGCCATTGTGTCTTATGGCTGTGGTGGCATGGTTACCTTTTCGGGTATAGGCTGCGGCGGCACGGTGTCGTGAAAACTCGTGGTCGCATGGTTACCTTTTCGGGTATAGGCTGCGGTGGCACGGTGTCGTGAAAACTCGTGGTGGCATGGTTACCTTTTCGGGTATAGGCTGCGGTGGCACGGTTACCTTTTCGGGTATAGGCCGCAGTGGTACGGTGTCGTGAAAACTCGTGGTGGCATGGTTACCTTTTCGGGTATAGGCTGCGGTGGCACGGTGTTGAATATGTACCAGATGAATAGTCATGTGAATGAACCTTTGTTAATGTGTATATCGTAAATTATTATACATGATGTAGTTTAGTCGTGACAAATGACCGATCGTGTTCTAAGTCTTTCCGTCTTTCCTCGCTATTGATCGCTAGCTGAATAGTACTTTCAGATCGGATTATTCGCACCTTCCGTACCGCTGTAGCCGCGTTCACAAACTAACACTCCAAAAAGGTGTGAAATATTCTCTACAAGCGCTCGCAAGATAACACATCAGAATAGCCATCTCTCGTGGTTTGATGTTACAAAAGTAGGAATTACGCACAAGTAATATTTTGTCACAGAACCGGCATAGACGGTGATTCGAATATCAACAATAGCCGCATTCACAAACAAACACTTCAAAAACGTGTGAAATGGGTTACAAATCCCACGATCGCTCACAAGATAACACCAAAGACATAGCCATTTCTCGCGTCTTGTCATTACATACATCCCAATCGATACAGTGTAATATGTCGGTGGTTGTTACTATCAAGTAATAAGTAATGAATAACAGTACCAGCGCAGACCATGATTCGAAAACCAACAATTTGACACTTGCACGCGATCGCTATATGTTTTGACACTTCGGAACAGTCGTTGACTTTGCGTGATACAAATCATGAAAATATTCAATCAGTGTGTCAATTTGTCAACTTGAAATGAAACTTACTACACAAATCAAGTTGATTCGTATCTGAATGTGTTAATTCGGTACAATTCTAATTATTTTGAGTAATCTTTTTAACGCGATCTTTTGATTCGACCGTAACCTGAATATTACTGACGCCGACTTTCAGCCACATTGAATTATTCGCACATTCCGCGACGTCGTTTTCATACCTATAGAATCAATACCAACTATAACTCTACAAGAATCAAGAATCACAAGTATGCACAAGCACATACAATAATTGTCTTTATTAACTCGAAATCAAACTCTTAACAAAAACACGCATCTTATCACTCGTCAACTCTATCATGAAAATCCTCAAGTCCTTATTATCAAAAATGTTATAGCGCGGTGTCGAAATCCATTCGCGGGATGTACTAAAGGTAAATCCAGATAATCCAAAATGAAATATTTGGACTTTGACATAGTCTGAATTGAAATATATTGACAAACATGACTACCAACTTTGATCCAGTCACATTTCAAGATCATACTTTGAAACAATCCTTGAAACTTACAACTCTATTTACGACTGAGTTTTCCGTTTATCAAATAGAGTTTCAGTGAATACTATCGCGATATTTTAATGTGTTACTACACACAATAGAATCAATCAATGAAATAGCACCTGTTGTAAATATTTCTTACTTGACAACCACTTGTGCATACCGCGATCGACTTGTGACGCGATGAGTTAAATCGGAATATTTCAATCTATTTGTCGAAGCCTTGAACAAACTATCAGGTTATTTTTTGCTGCAATCGAGTAAACGGAAATAGTATTACGTCTCGACATCTTACCATCTTACCATATTCAAAGAGTCAACCACAAAAACATTGTCAAGTAAATCCGTTTGTAACTTATCCGACCAACTCAAACAGTATCAGTATGAAAAACAGCCAAGCATACACGAGTCCATACCATCACTAAAACCTAAAATCCATAACAAGTTCGGTTGTATTCATATCCCTACACATCTTTTTATTCAACTGTAGGATGAAGTAATTACTACTTGGTGCGCGACTTTAGATTAACATATGTTTTGAATATACGACATTTGAAAGGTCGAGCAACGTAGTTAAGAATTCATTTCTTATACGATCAAACACCGGTGTTACATTGAAAGTTATCATGCTGTAAACATAAGTATTGACACATTGATTTGACATATGTAATAGTTGATCATGACTTGATTATTAAATTATTCGCGTTAATTAGACCCGGTGTTGTGGTAAAGGTTATTATGACAGCAACAAACTTTTCCCTACCGTGGTTATTAACATATTGATTTGTAAAACTATACTTGTCTGAAATGTTCTTGATTGGAAAGATATTCCGTGTTGGTACAAATCACTCTGCGTATTACGGATATCAGAAAATATTTTTACAAATGTAGTTGTTTCCAGTAACCAAGACTAAAGATGCAACAATTTCGTTATTCAAACATTGAACACCCGATGCAAAATGCTTTATTGGTCAAATTCGCAACGGGTAATTGAAACGACTAAGTGTAGAGTCAGTATATCACGATGGCACGTCGTTACTATTGAATCCAGCAATTGATAAGATTTATTGTCGGGATTTGTGACATCGCATTGAAACATACACAACTTACAGAGTGTGAAAATATCACTTTGGGTATCGAGTACCGTTTGAAGCGTGCGATCAATACATAATTCCGTTCACACTCTCTGAGGCGTTGTGAAGTCTACAGATTTACACTTCAAGACTTTGATCAACACAGAAGCAATTTGGAATATCTTTACTGGACGCATCCTATTCTACTAGACTTGAGTAATATACAAAACTCATAGCATTAACAAAATCGCAATAGGCGTTACACTGAAATCTACAAAATGTGTTTGTATTGTTACTCAAAGTAGTGATCATAAATTATCATTTGAATAAGTAATTGTAATCATAAAACCAAACTTGCGAAAGTCATTACCATAACAAAAGAATATTGTAGGTTGCTTGTTAAATGTATGCCGGAAATATTTGTAGAACGCTCACGACCAAAGAAATTGGAAATTTTCGCATTGTCATTCGTCAAAGTAAATGTCGTCACAATACTCAATCACTAAAAAAAAAAAACGATATACTTGTATGTGATTGAATCACCGGTAATTAACTAGCTAAATCAAACCCCTAAGAAATTTCACTCACTCATTGGATATGAAACAGCGTCGCTTAATCGGCGTAGATCGTTTTTCTAAATGCAAATCATACCTGACCAACAGAAAACAATTTTCACTCACCTTGTAATGAAACCAAGTGGTGGGCCTTCGTTTCAATATTTTGTGTCAAATACTTTGCAATAAACACACTGGGGTGGTTGAGCTTTACATCATCAAGCTGTCATCTGTAAATCGAGATCGCATCCGACTTGTAACTGTATCGTTTACCTAACCGAGTTGTATGCACAGTTTGATATTTTTGTCATTTAGTGATTGCTGAACATACCAAACGATACACATTCACTTCCGAAATACTGCGTTGATCTCAATTCTCTTTGTCGTGATAATCGAAGTACATTTGTTTCGAATTCGTAACAGCCGACTTTTCTATGACACGATAAATTTCGACAAGTTATGCTTAGAAGATTGGTTGCATATCGCGAAAAATAACATACTACTCATATTGATACTGTTAATCGGTATTTTCACGCGAGTCGATTTTCAAACGAGTAAAATTTATTACATGAGTTGTTTCGCTTACTATATTTAAATGTAAACTCACCCATCTTTCAACAACAAACAATGATAAAAAAGTACGCAATCAAACACAACACTTTGTACGACACTAATTATTGTTCCACACATCTCATTTCATACTAAGTGTATACGAAAGATATTCATGACACATGAAAATATTCGCTCATGCTACGAACATACGCAATGCTTGGTGACGCTTTCAAACTGTTTCGATATCACAAGAACTTTATTGTCTGAATGGGTGTTCATGTATCTTAATAATCAAATAGTTCAACACAGAACTAGTACGAACAGAAACATCAGAGTTGTTTACACAAAAGTTTGTATGTGTACAGTATGCGAATACCATGTGTAAGTCCAGCACAATTGCGGTATCCATCCGAGTTTAGTTAACACAAATTGATTACAACGGAGCCACGTAAACTTTCGTGAAAGAAAAGCATACTCACTTCCAGAGGGTTATGTCAACGCCATAGCAGTACTCCAACAACAAAGTACATATGTTTTCTAGTCACGGTCCTTACATCTTTCACATAGATCAAACTACTTTGCTAACGAAAAGTGCTGAGTCATCACATGATTGCCCTCACAACAAAACAGCTAGAAGATATTATCATACAAAAATATTCCTAACCCTTTGCGCACCAGTGACAAATCATACAACAAACATTTTTTGTGAGTCGAATTGTTGTTCAGTGTCACGTCTACCTGTTGAAACGTACATTAAAACAACACAGTCACAATTCAATTAAAACCACAAATATATTTTCATTTCGTCACAAACTGTCACATACAGAAAAATAAATTTTCTTTCCCCAACATATACTTGTAACCAATCGCTTTCATTAAACACTCAACTCCATAAAAGTATTTACTCTCTACAACATAGACATTCCGATGTAATCAAGAAATATTTTTATTATTCAAAATCATCGACTTCTGTTTACGGCGTTAGTGTGTGCATGTCATACATATGGGGGTCCGTATTAAAATGGAAACGGCACGACTGAATGTAAGGAGATAGAAGTCTATCGCATGGACCGGGACCGAACAAGTTAGTTAATGTATTCACGGTCATGATTGTGTTTGTCATATACGAATGATAGGGTTACTGTCAAATCTACATACAACAACCTTCTGGCACTCATAATAACAATTTCATTCTCCCCCCTTTCGTAATTGCATACTCACGACAAGTATATTGTACAACTCGACAGCTACGTTTAACAATACCAACGACACTAAACATACGATACCTACCCAAGTAAAATTACCATTTTCACCTGGAGGTCAGGCGTTACCAGAGTAAAAAATACCATTGTCCTTTGGAGATTTATCGTTTACTCAGAGTAGCAATACATTTTCACTTGATGGTCTATCGTTTCCCAGAGTAAGAAACCATTTTCACTTGTAAATATTTTTTTCACCGGGTAACAAACCTTTTTCACTTGGAAATATATTTTTTCTCTGGTTAACAAACCTTTTTCCCTGAGCAACACGCCATTTTGACTTGGTGGTCGTCGTTTACCCGAGTAAAAATATCATTTTCTTTTGGAGATCCGGCGTTTACCCAGTGTAACAATACATTTTCACTTGGAAAAACACTTTTACCTAGAGTAACTAATCATTTCTCCTGGGTAACAAACCCATTTCGTCTGGAAAACTATCATTTGCCTGAGTACCAATACCGTTTTCACTTGGAAATCTATCTTTCTCCTGGGTAACAAACCCTTTTCGTCTGGAAAACTATCATTTGCCTGAGTACCAATACAGTTTTCACTTGGAAATCTATCTTTCACCTGGGTAACAATACCATTTTCGTTTTGAAAACTGACAACCACACCGGTCAATTTGATATTTTTGTATATTGTTACAACGGACAGTGACAAAAATACACCAACAACGACTCCGATACATTTGTGTAATCGCATATTCACTTGTTCTGGTGCATCCCGTCAAAACCCTCAGTTACCCACATGTAATGCGCTATACATCGATGTGAATGTTTTGGAAAATTGGACAATAGGCTTCGATAGTTCTGTGATGTCCGGGTTCGTGCTTTGGATTTTCCAGAGTCAAAATGTCTGAATAAAACACCTCCTTGACGATGGTTGGTATGTGGATAACGGCGTTCGGAAAACGGTTGGATTTATGTCACCCATCGCGATAACAACTCCAGGTCGAATTTTCCTCCCGCATGTTTACTATATTGTGTCTTTATTGGTCAATGTATGTCTCGACATTCAGTTTGAAATCGGAAACCCTGATAAAGCATGTAACCGGATCCGGATATCAACTGTGAATCGATAGACCAGTGGACAATATTCAAAGTAAACATGTTACACCCTGTGTTTCCACGAAAAAATACCATCCAGACATACGTCGCGCTTGTTTGCCCACATCAGTATACGCGCTAATGGAGGTTTGTGACATTGCATGCAATGTGTTGGTATACAAACATCGATCCACAGACATTATCATAGCCGGTAGTATTGATGTAGATCGAATGTCACCCGATAACAATACCAATAAGTCACATTGCAATGACTCTGAGTCTGCGCTATTACATCGATATTTCGACACCGTTTTTAGTCGATGGTTTTATCGCGTTGTAACATCACAAGATAGTCATGACCCTATCTCCAGACAGACCACCCAGATCGGTCAATATCCGTCGTGTTGTCGACACCGAAGTTTGACCAATGCGAACTATCGAAGTACGGTGCTCGAAATGATTGCGATCAGTCTTTCACTAAATCACGGGATGTCGCTACTCCCACATAACGACTCCAGATAAATATCGTGAACAGTGATTCTGAAAATCTCGGACTGATACTGTGATCCAATAAGGTGTGTTTCTGTGGAATCTGCAATCATACACCACAATAGAACACTACTTCGTTATTTCACACGCAATCATAAAACACATCATCATAAGGGTCCAGTTCATCCGGCGACATTTCGAAACGGTCATCGCCACAAGAGATCGGTATCATTTTGAAACGCCATCGTCACAAGGCTATTGACGTCGATTCAGTTGGTCATGTCAATCCGTTTCACAATCTGTCGTTTTTCAACTCCCAGCACCATAGTGTTACGACACAGACAAGAAGCGTCGGTGGAAATAATAAAACACAGAAGGCCCACTTTGGTGTTATTTGACATGGATTTTACACCAGACGAACCTTACATTCGAGCGATACATTGGAATGGCGATTGTATTATTGATGTCCGGGGAAAAGAAATGTATCGATTTATCGGTTTCGTACATATCCAGCAAAAATCTGGTTATATGATTGTACACGGTGAATGTCTGTGAACGCTCTATTGATATATGTTGTACAGTTCACTTTCACCGTCGTGTGAATACCCATGTTACGGTTCCATGTTTGTGTGTCTGTATGTCATGCTTCAGATTGACTCAGAGTCATTGCAATGTGACTTATTGGTATTGTTATCGGGTGACATTCGATCTACATCAAAACTACCGGCTATGATAATGTCTGTGGATCGATGTTTGTATACCAACACATTGCATGCAATGTCACAAACCTCCATTAGCGCGTATACTGATGTGGGCAAACAAGCGCGACGTATGTCTGGATGGTATTTTTTCGTGGAAACACAGGGTGTAACATGTTTACTTTGAATATTGTCCACTGGTCTATCGATTCACAGTTGATATCCGGATCCGGTTACATGCTTTATCAGGGTTTCCGATTTCAAACTGAATGTCGAGACATACATTGACCAATAAAGACACAATATAGTAAACATGCGGGAGGAAAATTCGACCTGGAGTTGTTATCGCGATGGGTGACATAAATCCAACCGTTTTCCGAACGCCGTTATCCACATACCAACCATCGTCAAGGAGGTGTTTTATTCAGACATTTTGACTCTGGAAAATCCAAAGCACGAACCCGGACATCACAGAACTATCGAAGCCTATTGTCCAATTTTCCAAAACATTCACATCGATGTATAGCGCATTACATGTGGGTAACTGAGGGTTTTGACGGGATGCACCAGAACAAGTGAATATGCGATTACACAAATGTATCGGAGTCGTTGTTGGTGTATTTTTGTCACTGTCCGTTGTAACAATATACAAAAATATCAAATTGACCGGTGTGGTTGTCAGTTTTCAAAACGAAAATGGTATTGTTACCCAGGTGAAAGATAGATTTCCAAGTGAAAACTGTATTGGTACTCAGGCAAATGATAGTTTTCCAGACGAAAAGGGTTTGTTACCCAGGAGAAAGATAGATTTCCAAGTGAAAACGGTATTGGTACTCAGGCAAATGATAGTTTTCCAGACGAAATGGGTTTGTTACCCAGGAGAAATGATTAGTTACTCTAGGTAAAAGTGTTTTTCCAAGTGAAAATGTATTGTTACACTGGGTAAACGCCGGATCTCCAAAAGAAAATGATATTTTTACTCGGGTAAACGACGACCACCAAGTCAAAATGGCGTGTTGCTCAGGGAAAAAGGTTTGTTAACCAGAGAAAAAATATATTTCCAAGTGAAAAAGGTTTGTTACCCGGTGAAAAAAATATTTACAAGTGAAAATGGTTTCTTACTCTGGGAAACGATAGACCATCAAGTGAAAATGTATTGCTACTCTGAGTAAACGATAAATCTCCAAAGGACAATGGTATTTTTTACTCTGGTAACGCCTGACCTCCAGGTGAAAATGGTAATTTTACTTGGGTAGGTATCGTATGTTTAGTGTCGTTGGTATTGTTAAACGTAGCTGTCGAGTTGTACAATATACTTGTCGTGAGTATGCAATTACGAAAGGGGGGAGAATGAAATTGTTATTATGAGTGCCAGAAGGTTGTTGTATGTAGATTTGACAGTAACCCTATCATTCGTATATGACAAACACAATCATGACCGTGAATACATTAACTAACTTGTTCGGTCCCGGTCCATGCGATAGACTTCTATCTCCTTACATTCAGTCGTGCCGTTTCCATTTTAATACGGACCCCCATATGTATGACATGCACACACTAACGCCGTAAACAGAAGTCGATGATTTTGAATAATAAAAATATTTCTTGATTACATCGGAATGTCTATGTTGTAGAGAGTAAATACTTTTATGGAGTTGAGTGTTTAATGAAAGCGATTGGTTACAAGTATATGTTGGGGAAAGAAAATTTATTTTTCTGTATGTGACAGTTTGTGACGAAATGAAAATATATTTGTGGTTTTAATTGAATTGTGACTGTGTTGTTTTAATGTACGTTTCAACAGGTAGACGTGACACTGAACAACAATTCGACTCACAAAAAATGTTTGTTGTATGATTTGTCACTGGTGCGCAAAGGGTTAGGAATATTTTTGTATGATAATATCTTCTAGCTGTTTTGTTGTGAGGGCAATCATGTGATGACTCAGCACTTTTCGTTAGCAAAGTAGTTTGATCTATGTGAAAGATGTAAGGACCGTGACTAGAAAACATATGTACTTTGTTGTTGGAGTACTGCTATGGCGTTGACATAACCCTCTGGAAGTGAGTATGCTTTTCTTTCACGAAAGTTTACGTGGCTCCGTTGTAATCAATTTGTGTTAACTAAACTCGGATGGATACCGCAATTGTGCTGGACTTACACATGGTATTCGCATACTGTACACATACAAACTTTTGTGTAAACAACTCTGATGTTTCTGTTCGTACTAGTTCTGTGTTGAACTATTTGATTATTAAGATACATGAACACCCATTCAGACAATAAAGTTCTTGTGATATCGAAACAGTTTGAAAGCGTCACCAAGCATTGCGTATGTTCGTAGCATGAGCGAATATTTTCATGTGTCATGAATATCTTTCGTATACACTTAGTATGAAATGAGATGTGTGGAACAATAATTAGTGTCGTACAAAGTGTTGTGTTTGATTGCGTACTTTTTTATCATTGTTTGTTGTTGAAAGATGGGTGAGTTTACATTTAAATATAGTAAGCGAAACAACTCATGTAATAAATTTTACTCGTTTGAAAATCGACTCGCGTGAAAATACCGATTAACAGTATCAATATGAGTAGTATGTTATTTTTCGCGATATGCAACCAATCTTCTAAGCATAACTTGTCGAAATTTATCGTGTCATAGAAAAGTCGGCTGTTACGAATTCGAAACAAATGTACTTCGATTATCACGACAAAGAGAATTGAGATCAACGCAGTATTTCGGAAGTGAATGTGTATCGTTTGGTATGTTCAGCAATCACTAAATGACAAAAATATCAAACTGTGCATACAACTCGGTTAGGTAAACGATACAGTTACAAGTCGGATGCGATCTCGATTTACAGATGACAGCTTGATGATGTAAAGCTCAACCACCCCAGTGTGTTTATTGCAAAGTATTTGACACAAAATATTGAAACGAAGGCCCACCACTTGGTTTCATTACAAGGTGAGTGAAAATTGTTTTCTGTTGGTCAGGTATGATTTGCATTTAGAAAAACGATCTACGCCGATTAAGCGACGCTGTTTCATATCCAATGAGTGAGTGAAATTTCTTAGGGGTTTGATTTAGCTAGTTAATTACCGGTGATTCAATCACATACAAGTATATCGTTTTTTTTTTTTAGTGATTGAGTATTGTGACGACATTTACTTTGACGAATGACAATGCGAAAATTTCCAATTTCTTTGGTCGTGAGCGTTCTACAAATATTTCCGGCATACATTTAACAAGCAACCTACAATATTCTTTTGTTATGGTAATGACTTTCGCAAGTTTGGTTTTATGATTACAATTACTTATTCAAATGATAATTTATGATCACTACTTTGAGTAACAATACAAACACATTTTGTAGATTTCAGTGTAACGCCTATTGCGATTTTGTTAATGCTATGAGTTTTGTATATTACTCAAGTCTAGTAGAATAGGATGCGTCCAGTAAAGATATTCCAAATTGCTTCTGTGTTGATCAAAGTCTTGAAGTGTAAATCTGTAGACTTCACAACGCCTCAGAGAGTGTGAACGGAATTATGTATTGATCGCACGCTTCAAACGGTACTCGATACCCAAAGTGATATTTTCACACTCTGTAAGTTGTGTATGTTTCAATGCGATGTCACAAATCCCGACAATAAATCTTATCAATTGCTGGATTCAATAGTAACGACGTGCCATCGTGATATACTGACTCTACACTTAGTCGTTTCAATTACCCGTTGCGAATTTGACCAATAAAGCATTTTGCATCGGGTGTTCAATGTTTGAATAACGAAATTGTTGCATCTTTAGTCTTGGTTACTGGAAACAACTACATTTGTAAAAATATTTTCTGATATCCGTAATACGCAGAGTGATTTGTACCAACACGGAATATCTTTCAAATCAAGAACATTTCAGACAAGTATAGTTTTACAAATCAATATGTTAATAACCACGGTAGGGAAAAGTTTGTTGCTGTCATAATAACCTTTACCACAACACCGGGTCTAATTAACGCGAATAATTTAATAATCAAGTCATGATCAACTATTACATATGTCAAATCAATGTGTCAATACTTATGTTTACAGCATGATAACTTTCAATGTAACACCGGTGTTTGATCGTATAAGAAATGAATTCTTAACTACGTTGCTCGACCTTTCAAATGTCGTATATTCAAAACATATGTTAATCTAAAGTCGCGCACCAAGTAGTAATTACTTCATCCTACAGTTGAATAAAAAGATGTGTAGGGATATGAATACAACCGAACTTGTTATGGATTTTAGGTTTTAGTGATGGTATGGACTCGTGTATGCTTGGCTGTTTTTCATACTGATACTGTTTGAGTTGGTCGGATAAGTTACAAACGGATTTACTTGACAATGTTTTTGTGGTTGACTCTTTGAATATGGTAAGATGGTAAGATGTCGAGACGTAATACTATTTCCGTTTACTCGATTGCAGCAAAAAATAACCTGATAGTTTGTTCAAGGCTTCGACAAATAGATTGAAATATTCCGATTTAACTCATCGCGTCACAAGTCGATCGCGGTATGCACAAGTGGTTGTCAAGTAAGAAATATTTACAACAGGTGCTATTTCATTGATTGATTCTATTGTGTGTAGTAACACATTAAAATATCGCGATAGTATTCACTGAAACTCTATTTGATAAACGGAAAACTCAGTCGTAAATAGAGTTGTAAGTTTCAAGGATTGTTTCAAAGTATGATCTTGAAATGTGACTGGATCAAAGTTGGTAGTCATGTTTGTCAATATATTTCAATTCAGACTATGTCAAAGTCCAAATATTTCATTTTGGATTATCTGGATTTACCTTTAGTACATCCCGCGAATGGATTTCGACACCGCGCTATAACATTTTTGATAATAAGGACTTGAGGATTTTCATGATAGAGTTGACGAGTGATAAGATGCGTGTTTTTGTTAAGAGTTTGATTTCGAGTTAATAAAGACAATTATTGTATGTGCTTGTGCATACTTGTGATTCTTGATTCTTGTAGAGTTATAGTTGGTATTGATTCTATAGGTATGAAAACGACGTCGCGGAATGTGCGAATAATTCAATGTGGCTGAAAGTCGGCGTCAGTAATATTCAGGTTACGGTCGAATCAAAAGATCGCGTTAAAAAGATTACTCAAAATAATTAGAATTGTACCGAATTAACACATTCAGATACGAATCAACTTGATTTGTGTAGTAAGTTTCATTTCAAGTTGACAAATTGACACACTGATTGAATATTTTCATGATTTGTATCACGCAAAGTCAACGACTGTTCCGAAGTGTCAAAACATATAGCGATCGCGTGCAAGTGTCAAATTGTTGGTTTTCGAATCATGGTCTGCGCTGGTACTGTTATTCATTACTTATTACTTGATAGTAACAACCACCGACATATTACACTGTATCGATTGGGATGTATGTAATGACAAGACGCGAGAAATGGCTATGTCTTTGGTGTTATCTTGTGAGCGATCGTGGGATTTGTAACCCATTTCACACGTTTTTGAAGTGTTTGTTTGTGAATGCGGCTATTGTTGATATTCGAATCACCGTCTATGCCGGTTCTGTGACAAAATATTACTTGTGCGTAATTCCTACTTTTGTAACATCAAACCACGAGAGATGGCTATTCTGATGTGTTATCTTGCGAGCGCTTGTAGAGAATATTTCACACCTTTTTGGAGTGTTAGTTTGTGAACGCGGCTACAGCGGTACGGAAGGTGCGAATAATCCGATCTGAAAGTACTATTCAGCTAGCGATCAATAGCGAGGAAAGACGGAAAGACTTAGAACACGATCGGTCATTTGTCACGACTAAACTACATCATGTATAATAATTTACGATATACACATTAACAAAGGTTCATTCACATGACTATTCATCTGGTACATATTCAACACCGTGCCACCGCAGCCTATACCCGAAAAGGTAACCATGCCACCACGAGTTTTCACGACACCGTACCACTGCGGCCTATACCCGAAAAGGTAACCGTGCCACCGCAGCCTATACCCGAAAAGGTAACCATGCCACCACGAGTTTTCACGACACCGTGCCACCGCAGCCTATACCCGAAAAGGTAACCATGCGACCACGAGTTTTCACGACACCGTGCCGCCGCAGCCTATACCCGAAAAGGTAACCATGCCACCACAGCCATAAGACACAATGGCACCGTGCCACCGCACCCATAAGAGATAAGGGTCACCGTGCCACCACGAGTTTCTCGGCACCGTGCCACCGCACCCATAAGCCACAACACCAATGTGCCAGCGATCTACTATACTACTCACGTGCCGAAGTGTCGCATGCTCATTGCTCATATGTCCACTAGGGCTCTTCAAAAATGAATTTTTTCTCAAATCGTACTGGCTACTTTATAAAATTGTTAGGTTACCTAATTTAAGCCTACACACAAAATTTGGTTCAATTCCAGCCAGTAACCGCTTTGCTACAGGATAAGTAAGTTTCTATTTATTATATGAAATAAATATTAAAAAATTTGAACATTTTCTGTTCACCCCATGAAAGTGTTAGGCTGTCTATGGAAACGATGCTCACCAAATTTGGTTCAATTCTAACCAGTGGAAGCGGAGTTATTGCCGTCGAAAAATTTGGATTTGAATAAAATAGTATTTACGGTGAGCATAACAATAATAAATAAACAAAGAATCGGTCACCGTAAATACTATTTTATTCAAATCCATTCTTCAAAATGTCATTTTTGAAGAGCCCTAATGTCCACGGACCACTACAGGTATACACACTTATTTGACTCAGCGGCAAATAATCCATTAACAAGTCAAAAGAAATGAGACGCATATGAGTTTTGTCTTTAAGGTTTTCAAGGACAAATTTTATAGCTTTATACTCCTCTTTAATCTTGCTAGAATGACCAATTGATATAGGAGAATATGTATTTACGTTGTGTTAAATTACAATTTTTAGGCTTGACAAGCTGCTTTTTTGACAAACAAATATTTCGCACCAGGTCACATTATTATTGATAGATTGACCGGGAACGACATGAGGGTTCTTCATTGTCATTTATCTATTTATGCGCGGTATAAAATTAGAAAAAAACTTACGATTTTCCTCCTATCAAGTAAAATATTCAAGGGTAAATGCAGTAATTTTGTGCTTTTTTCGGGATATAAATATTTTCTGAACAAGAGCCAATCTGGCAAAACTGTGATATTCGTTATCACCAACCTCGAAAACCCTAGAAACGGCTCTCAGATGTTCTGCCAATTTTTTTTCTTCATTTTGTTGACCAGTGTAATAAAATTATCTACACACAGGATGGTATGGAATATTGATTGAAGCAATGTAAACAGGGCATTAAAAATTTAAAGATAAAACCCAGCACTTATCTGAAGTAATTATGCCAAATTTGACTTAGCATGTGGGCTTATTTCAATGGACGTTTCACTTTACGTACTGATTCGAGGGTGGAAGAGGGTAAGGCTGTTATATTCTCAGTTAAAAAGTACTGATCCGGCTCCGGCCAAAAATGAGAAAATCCAGCCGGATATCCATTTCGGCTTCGGTCCATGCTCTTCCCGCCCTAAATATACCTGACGTTGATATTGACGACATATATTGTTTTAATTATGTCATTGGTATGTAAAATGAAGATTTATTTCCCCCCATCATTCTTCCGGAGAAATGTTATTCTTAAGAAGATCATTCCTTCCTATTAAACCGAGTTTTAAGATCTGGTTGGCGTCTTTCTATACCAGTACCTCTCTGAATATTTGTCTGGCATAGATCAGGACTATATCACAGGGTTGTAACCCAGTCACAAAGCTAAGAGCCACAAGTCAATCTCACATTTATTGTTCAAGTCCGAGTTCAAGTCAGCGAGATGAGGGCCGAGTCCGAGTCATGGCATTATGATTCGAGTCCGCGTCAAAGTCATTGTGTTGACTGCTCAGTTTACAGCTAAAGTCTTGTAAAACCCACTTTTTATAACTCTGTTTTGTGATATCGAATGGTTCGCATTTATAATATACTAATTTTTTACTCACTTTTAGAAGTTTCTGGTCGTATTTCCAAGTACCAGGACCAATAGACGAAATCCCAATAGTGTGGTTACTTTACTATTCTTCGAAATTATAATGAAATGTCGGTCTTAGCTGTATGAGTCTCGAGTCATATGACTTGGTTCGAGTCCTGCGCAATGACTCGAGTCCAAGTCGAGTCAATACGAAGATTGGCTGGAGTCGAGTCGAGTCGAATCATTTCCGTATTTTGAGAAAACGACTCGAGTCAAGTCGAGTAATCAGATAATCGTGACTCGAGTCGGACTTGAGTTGAGTCATTACAACCCTGCTATATCACCGGTCAGTATATCTACTGGATGTAGCACTAATGGAAGTTTTGTCGCCCATTGAACTAAATTATTGTAATGTAAGCCGTATTTCAATTTCAATAAGAGTAAGTATTAATTATTTTGGCATTGACATGACAGCTATACGCGACTCACTAATATTTAATTATGCGCTGCAGTTCAGGCCTATCGTAAGGCTTCACTCATTAATTAAACTAAATATAGCTGCTGTCTATACTCGACTAAATTTTAAAAGCAAAAAGTCGAAAATGGCTTAAAAGCTATAAAACATCTTTGGTTACTATGTTATAAGTATAGACAATTCTACATCTGTTTCGAAAATAGGTAGGACGCCACACCGCTCAACACGCTTAATTTTGTTTGGAGCAATACTACTACGGTAGTCCGTAGTTGCATTCACCGCAAGATTTGATATGGCTTTCGTGATGACCCACCTGGTTCTGCGAATTCAGATACTCCACTTTGTCCTCAGGGGTATATGACTCATTAGTTAGAAAGAACGAGGTGAAATCTCTATCAAGGCTTGATGATAGTGCCACCTGTATATCTTCAGTTAGATCTGCGTCGAGAGTGTCGCCTTTCGGTTTGAAAGAACTGGCTTTGCTGGACCTAATCCCTGAAAGTCCACGCAGTGAGACAAATTCCCGCCTCTTTCTTGTGGGCTCTTCCAGTTCTGTACTCGAATCGTCAGAAAATTCTGGTCCCAATAAGTCGGACGAGGATGGACTCACGAGAAATTGAATTCGAGCTCGTGTGTCGTCTCCCCGGTTAAGTAACCTGTCACCAAGGGTGTTCAACTTGCGATCTTTCAATTCCAACTCATAAGATGTTTGCCTCCCACTCGGTGTGGCGAACTTGGGGCCTGTACGTTTATCGCTAGTCTTCTTACGTTGGTATCTATCCCACACCAATTTGCTTAGTGGATCTGCTGACCTATTTCTCAATCCAAGCGAATTTCTGGTGCTATTCTTTCTGTCGCGGAATCTTGCAATTATTGGTTCATTTTTCCGGGATTGCCACCCTACATAAGGCGAGTTCATTATACATGTTTAACAAGAGGACGCGTATCTGAAGACGTAATAGTTCCAATTGGTTAATATATTGGCACATGCTAGAAACGAACATATGTCCTAAAAACCAAGGTTACTTTAGTATGAATATCGTAAGGTATAGCATTTACTTGGCCTCTCATGGTCGCTGGAGTATGCTGAAAAGGCTAAACCGCAAAAGGTTAGAATTTTGCTTACCGACCTCAGGTAAGATAAGCGTTTACTAGTTTCAATTGGTTAATATATTGGCATATGCTAGAAACGAACATATGTTCTCTAAACCAAGGATACTTTAGTATGAATATCGTATTAGTGTAGCATTTACTTGACCCCTCATGGTGGCTGGAATATACTGAGAAGGCTAAACCGCAAAAAGTTGGAATCTTGCTTACCGATCTCTAGCAAGATCAACGTTTACTACTTCCAATTGGTTAATATTTTGGCTAATGCTAGAAACGAACATATGTTCTATAAACCAAGGTTACTTTAGTATGAATAGCGTATGAGTATAGCATAGCATTTACTTGCCTCTCATGGTGGCGGGAATATGCTGAAAAAGCTAAACCGCAAAAAGTTAGAATCTTGCCTACCGACTTCATGTAAGATCAACGTTTACTAGCCGAACCAACGTGTTTAGACATTCTAAATACGTATCTATACGAAGCACATGAAAGTCATGGATACAGTCACTGAGTTCCGACTTCGCTAGATCGCTTGGATGTATATCCTGTGTCAATCGTCGACATGTCCCTACATATCACTTTTCAAATACCGCAAACCTGGGTGTTTGGAAATAATTGAAAATGTTAGAAGATTCTTTTGTCTCAAAATCCGTATCAATCAAAGTGATATGTTTGTCAATGTAACGATTTTCCAGGATGTATCAACCATAAACAGAGACGAAGACCTGCTATTGTTGTGATTCTACGATGTGTTTCTAGCGACACCTTCTGGAATACTGCTGCTCACTACGCTGAGATTGTGCAACGTCGAGGGCGAACAGAGAACTGCTAGTGCCGTGAGCTCGTAATTAGGGCTGGGCACAATGATTCGAGTACTCAAACCTGAATCGAGTACTCGAACCCGAATCGAGTATTAATTTTAATGATTCGAGTCGAGAAGTAAAATACGATTTTTTCGAGTACTGAAATTATACGTTCCTCGCGACTGCAAGTTAATTTATCTACGATAATTTTAGTTCTGATGCTATTTTCCACTGAGGAAGCCTTGAAACCTTGATTGGCCGTGTCGCAGCATACGAGACATAGTTCAAAGCTACAAAGTTACTGGAAATAACTCATTTCGGAAGTCCTGATCATCCCAAAATATTGTCAAAAAGTGCAATGAAATCGGTTTGGTCGAAAAAAATATCAAAGTATATTTAATGGCACGGATAACAGGTATTATGTTCTTTGTGGTGACATAAAAGGTACATATCTGAACTTTGACATAATGCATTCTGTTGTGACGTCATAATGAGTGATACTCGACTCGACGCGTAATACGTGACTCAGAATCGAATCACTCAGCCTCAGGTACTCGATTTTGCCCAGCACTACTTATAATCCATGTCTACTCGACGAGAGAATTTCCATTTTGGAAATCTCCAATTACGAATTCATTTTGCCATCGGCCGGCACTCATACCAAGTTATACCATAATATCGACCAACATCTTTATTGCATTGGATTTTATGGAAGATTTATTTGTAGTACGTAGCACCAATGTCGAGAAACGGTTCATAGTACATATTCGACTACCTTAGGACTTCATGCAGTGGATACCGAATAACGAATTGAACGAAGCGTTGTAGCTAACCAGTTGGTCTTGTGAGATGTTCACAGCTTTTTCGATGGAAGACTACGGTGGAAAGGACAATATTCCGGTTGTAAGACTTTCACATGACAACGCAAATGAAGGACCTTGGTTACTTGACATTAGGCTTCGAACCCACTTCCGCAGATAGTTAGCGTTGTCATTGTTGAAAACGTATAATTGCACTGTGCATCTTGTGCAACGTGAGGTAATTTTATACGTTTTGCACTGTGTCTGCATTCAGGTTGTGTTGCACTGCGCGAAATCACAAACGTCTCAGAAC
Organism: Botryllus schlosseri; assembly: GCF_051294905.1. Classification (NCBI taxonomy): domain Eukaryota; kingdom Metazoa; phylum Chordata; class Ascidiacea; order Stolidobranchia; family Styelidae; genus Botryllus; species Botryllus schlosseri. The sequence goes on along the minus strand of NC_137245.1, from coordinate 14,049,909 downwards.
CAGGTAAGTCGAAATTCACTACATTCTGACTGATAGATTAGGTGGGTCAATTCCATCAGTTAGTGAAATAGCACGTTTGCGTCTAACCGCTTGCAAGGCGGTATTCATGATAACAGCTACTTTGCTGTCCACAAACTGTTTGAACGTTTCCGGGATACATTCGAGGGTAATCGAGGACTGTTGTTTGACAATTTCGTAGCCGGATCGCCGATTTCGAACTTTCGGTTTAACGCCCTTGGCATTAGTTTCGTTTCCCCTGGTTTCAGCAACCTTCCCGGTACGCGAGGCTTCATTGCCCGGAGACACTTGGTGTAATAAAATATCGGCCACGCCACCGTCGCTACGGATAGCATTTCTGAAGCTTTGACCTCCTTTCCCTCGACTGTAAAATGTTTCAGCCGACTGCGTACGCTTCATATCCTGTAAAAAATAACACATATAGGCGTCAAATTACTGACCGTATTATTGACATTATAGAACAGTGTCTATATGTGACATATTCTACAATTCACTCGGACATGATTTGTGTCTGAATGGCGTGTAAGAAATATAGGTGGTCAAAGTAGTAGATGGAGAAGTAACGCCGTAAATTTCTACTCCATTATACATATTATTATATAAATTAGTATAAATATATTAATTTTATAAATAGATTCAGCGTGCAGTTACTGGGATTGCTATTTCACGCGGTTCTTACCAGGATTTCATACATAAAAGCGATGCATGCAAACTTATCCCAAAACTACTTCCTACTTTTGAAATCAAAGGTGTAAAAAGTAAAACGTTTGTCCAAAAACTAGAAAGTAGAAGCGGGAGGAGTGTAAAAACAAAACTACTTTAGTGAGCAGCCCAGATATAGGCAAAAACTACTTGAGAACAGTGAAAAAGTATAAGCGCATCGTTACTGGTCATAAAATACCAATGTCAAACATGACGTGACTTCATTGTTAAAAAGAGTCTAGGGCACCTACCTTCTTTTTGCTTTCGTTTATCGACCCGGTTTCGAACAAGTCGCTTTCGGACGACGACGAAGACTCCCTCCACCTACTCGGCCTATCAATCCAACACTTGGTGTCGCTGTGTCGCTTATATTTCCTCCACGGCGAAGTGAACACGTTCTTCTCCCGGCGCAGTCTAGGCCGCCTGCCGGTACTGTTAGTCGCGGGGTGCGATTTCTGCGCGCCTTCCGGGTCCGTGTTGTCAAGACTGGTGGAAAAACTCTGACGCATCAGACGCATGATGCCGCGATGCTTGCCGGCGTCGGGCGGTACGTTACCGTTCTCGTCGACATCGAAGAAATACTTCTCTATGCTCGGCATCGCTTCGTTCGTGTATCTGTGGACGGTCACCGAGCGTATCCGCAATCGGCGCGACGCGGGAAGAAACGACTTCGCGCTGGATGGCATTCTGTGCATTCCGGGCCAGCCCGAGGACGGGTTTATAATTGTTTTTCGTTTCGGCTTTTGTTCGGATTTTCCTTTCGCCTGATGCGGCGGGCTTCTCCCGAACCTTTTCGCGATCGACTCCATTGACTTTTGGAGGATATCTCTGATGGATGGCGGTTTTAATACAGTCCACCGTCTTTTTTCGACTTGTTTCAAACTTGCGACATCAAGATCTTCAATTCTTTTCAGCGGTGTTGGCTTCTCTTCGTCGAAAACTGTAGATACGCTTTTCACACACAGCGAATCCTTGATAGTCCTGTGCCGTTCCCTTTGCGGATTCCGGGCTATCGCGGCGCCGTCCGCTTGTACTATGAACGGGCTACCGTAAACATGTCCGCCTTTACCGATACCTGTTGCGAAAACAAATATTTATCGTATCGATTCGTGTTGACGGCGCCATATTTGTAATACTTCAACAGTTTTCAACATAAAAGAAGTCGCGATAGTTTCGCGCGTCGGATTCGGTCCCATTCTTGACATGACTGATTGCTGATGCACACAAAGCATATGCCACCGCATCGATTCCGTTTATAAGGACACGGGTGAAAAAACGTAACAGGCGTTTCAAGTAACTCATTTCTATTCATACGTGAGGTCACCGATGGTTTCCGCGCTACGACCGCCTCTTCAAATATACAAAATATCAATCGATGGTTATTGGAATTAATTTTCGATCGAATCACGGTGGCCAATGTAATATTTTCGATACGCGGAAGCAATCCAAAAACATGGGGTGTCGCATCCGGTAATACTGATTCGCCATTACAATGTCATCATTGGGTACCTTAAGATGGGAAATGTCCTGCAACTGTTTTGCAACGAGATGCAGACCTACGGTCCAGGGATGATTTTAAATTTTGACTCGAGACAAAAGTCCTACTTCCGATCACATTTTCATTCACGACCCTGTTAATAAATATTTAATGTATCGCATTCAGAGTCCAGCCTATTTATTCCACACTTGGTGATCGCAAAGAGAGAATTCAGAATGAAACACAGACAGAGTCTTGATTTCCACATCGGCATTAGATTGTGCAGCAGTTTACTGAAAAAATCATTTGCTGACCCATCATATCAATCCAAACACCGCGCTATGGAAGTTTTTCATCGATGTCGATTGCTAGCTACTATGAATCAGAACACAAATCCAAACAAAAAGATCGCGGAGGAACGGTTATATTTTACTGCCAGATGCATATTGTCCGCAATGAGCAATCCATTGTTATTGGGCCGAAATATATAATAGAAATAATTTAGTCAACATTCGGACGATTTTTTTGGTATGTCAAAATTGTAGCGTTAGATCAAAATTTGTCCAAATTGTTTACAAAGTCAAAAACGGTTTGCCCTCTGCAATTCGTTTGTATCGTAGATTTTGCACGGTCAGTGAACTTATCATTAGTTATTTTACAGCTTGTAGCCTACTTTATAGGCCTGCCATTGTAGACGGTCCATTGTCTGCTCCTTGTGAATCATAAACGGTCAAATGAAACAAAGAGGTTGACATGGTGTTATGGTCATTGGTCAACGTACCGCAATATGCTAACTGAAGCAAGACTGCTTGGGCATTGCATGGTTCTTATATCAGGAAGTGCATGATGAGAAAATGTGATGTAGATAGCATATTCGGAATGCAGCAACACGGTGAGTGTTGCCAGCCAACAACAGCTGCTGTCGAACGTTCTTTCTCCATTCTTGGCAAGCTACTCACTTTCTATCCGAGAATGTCGGAAAGTATCTTTCGTTGTACTACAACAAATATAAATTATTTCTACCATAATATGTGACGTAACTACTGGAATTCTTCATAGGGTCAGATTTCTTTAAAATACTAGTTTCGTCATTTAAAAATTTGTCAGTTTTTAAGCCAAAAATGTGTTTTCAGGCCAAACTACTGCCTTAGAACAGACAGTTCCAACCAGAAATGAAGATAAGTAGTACAAATTTAACAATATGTGCGAAAACACCTAATTTGCATACGTGAGGTCAAAATTTCGTCAAAATTCAGTTTTTTATGTAAAAAAATCAAAATTTTGAGTTTTTAAATCAAAATCATCCGTTTTTAGGTAAAAAAATCGCCCTAGTCGGCATTATCATTATTCCGAGAACCGTAATCAACTTATCATCGAAATTTGCGTGATGTCACAAATCAGTGTGATCGAGTTAGTTTGCCTGCAGCAACAGTGCTTGTTTGATGGAAACTTCGACTTGTTGCTTCCACGCCATCAATTCCTACCGACGTGTTAGAGGTTTGCCTAGGCCCCTCCTCATCACCCGATCTGCGTAAGCGGTGTCTTAAGAAGCCTAGACGTGGACCGTGCTGCAAGTCGGTACATACGGAATCAAAATAAATAATATAGGCCTGGTGTAAACTGACCAATGTAGTCGAAACACCATGAATATCAAACAACAACAACAACCATCAATTGCTCAGGCGCTTGATTGACACAATGTCACGCAGACACGCTTATGTTGTCATTATAATTTTGAAGAATTTGATAGGGCAAAGGTGCTGTTCTGAAACTTATTGGTAAAAGTTTGGGGTCAGCAATAATTCCGCTAGCTAATGACAACAACGTTTATGCTTGGGATACGCGATCTTCCAGCTGGATAAACGAGGTCTACCATACGTCACGGATCGGTCGCGTTCAGTCGCTTCATATAATACAAGAATTTTTATCGCTGTTACTGAGTACTAGAGGCGGGGGAAATCGGATGTTTAATGAGAGATTCCTGTTCCTGTTTTGTGTTATTCCATTATCCGTAGAACACATATCGTTGTCGTCGTCGATACTATTTCGATTCGAAAATAATCATACTAAACAATGTATGCGGTATATTGTCAAATGATGTTATGATGAAGTATATGTATATGGAATTCCAGTCTGCAGCATGATAAAGCACTTGATTACAAACGCACTTTTTCCGCTTTGAAAATATATTTAGCTCTTCTGTCTCAAATTATTACATACCAGGCCGAACAATTATCTTGCAAATTCCTTTCGAGCGTACAATGTAGAAAACTTTGTACAGCATTCTCGAGACTTTTACAATTTCTATAGGACGCTCGGAGTGCGGCAGATCGGTGGCTTCGTGATATTCTTCTCCCTGCAACAATACCAAGGAATTAAGTATGGCGAAGTTTTCTGTCATATTCGACCATAACGTCACGAATGTAGTCATGACGGGTCAACGGCACAACAATGCCTCTCCAGAATTCTCATCCTATCTATGCATAATTTGCATATGGGCGTTATTTAAATACTAGCTAAACGGGTTCCAGATCATGTTGCACTGATAATAATTATTCTTGAACAACAGCTATGCCTCAGGTTGGATTTCAAAATTCTTCAGTACGCACGGTTCTCTATATCACGCATCCTCTTGGATATGCGGTGAGTCACTGTATCTCTTTTCGTGTGCTTGTCCCAGACTGAGCGCAAACGCGAAATGGAAGCAGTGCATCCGAAAAGCAACATCACTCACTCGATGTACAATGATCCTGGCGTTTCTACTATTCTCCCGCCAAATATCTCCGCTGTCGTCGTGTATTTCCACAGTGAATGACGGACAGGAAAAACAAGTCTCGACCTTGAATTCGTTGCGTAGATTGATATTGGCGTGACTGATGCCGGGTCCATTGACGGTGAAGCGAGGCTGTAGAATACTGCGAAATGAGGGTTGGTTATGGCTAACCGACAATGGATGCGCGGCAAGATCCGTTCTGTACTTAATGTAGGCAAATATCCCGACACCCGGACCATATGACCGCTTGGAGATTACTCAACTCCGATTTTTCAGACAAGATAACGTACTGGTGGAGAGTCCGGATTCTTGGTTGGCAGGTTGTGGGTTAAATCCATGGCCGGGTCAAACCAAAGACCTGATTAGTAAAACTGGTATCTGTGGCTCCCTGCTAGGGGCTCAGCATTGCGGGATAGCATGGAGGGTTGGTGTACGTCTTAGAAGACCCAAGGCTAAATCAGCACCTTTCTTGTCCAGCGGCATATGCACATCATGCACTCATGGTATGCATGTGCAGTGTGCACAGATCGTGTGTATGTCTATATCATCAGTTGGTGTATGCCGCAAAAATATCAATTACAGAAGTTTGTACCTCCTATACGGTCCTGATCGACTGACCGTGTAATATTTACTCGCGGCTGATTTCAAATCGACCTCTGAGTGAGTTATGCGGCCCTGTATGGCAAGGCCTACTGATATATCGTTGCATAACCGCAAGAGTCATTGCATGTAAACATCGAGAAAGTTCAGCATTTCTCAGGTAGCATGGATGGGTGGTGCGGGACTTTGAAAAGCCTTGTAAAGCTATTTCTGTACCGTCCTTATCCAGCGGCATAGGGCCCATCATGCACGGGCGTCGGGCACGCATCACTTGTGTCACGATTCGGTGATCGATGTTTATGCCGCAAAAACATCAAGTCGTTTCGACACCTTACTATATCTTTTCATTGTATGGCAGTCGTGTGGAGTTTTGAAATTGTTATTAAACTGATACTGAGAGAATATAGACGTCCTATTCCTATTATACTCTAGCTATCAGAGAGAGAGAGATATGATATTCTTTCTCGCCTGCACCATCGAGATGCTTTGGCGACGGAGTTGCGATACGGCCCCATGAGGTCATCTAGTCTGCGCCCCCGTATTTTTTTTCTCCTCCATGCTATCCGTGATTGCTGAGCGCCTAGCAGGATAGCTGCGGATACCATTTTTCGAGTCTTTGGTATCACCCGGCCGGGGATGGAACTCACGACCTACCGCTCGAGAAGCCGGACGCATAACCATTACACTATCTCGCTCGGACGGACGCTCGCATGGACGTATAACTATATGCATTTCGACATGTCGTACAATCTTACCTTCCAAGACCATCAGCTGTACGAATCACTTGCCTCAGAATGATTGCCCGCCACGATCGTTTGTATTGGTTCATGATACGATTGAGAATGTAAATAATATGGTGCATCGACACCTCATTAGAAGCGACCAGACAAAACAGTATTAACTGATTCTGTAATGAAATTACTAATTTTAGGAATATGGATGAAAATAACGCTTCATGATGTATCGTATCCCACACTCTTGTTGACTTATGTAGGTTACTATTGCAATCACCGTCATCGTTGCTATGGCATAATTACGAATTAGCGTTCGAGCTTGTACGACACATTGTACAATGTACACTCTTGTCTATCGACATCACCAATACACATCGTATTTGAGCGTTTTTTGGTTTATACCAGTCGTAGTGTATCTTGTGACAGTTAAATGGAAATTGATCAATTGTCTTCAAATATATGACTTGCTTTATTTGATAATATAGTATACAATATATGTCCCGGGTACGAAGGGTCATACTCATATACAAATATATGATAAATGTTATGGTAATGTCATCAATCCGTGATTGTTATTGACTACCGCGGTATTTCTCCGGCCAATGTTGGAGAACTTACTATCACTATCCATCCCATTTTCTCGTCTGATCAAGCTTAATTAAGGAAGCATTTTCGTGCGCTTACTAACTGAGTCAGCGTAATCGTGAAAATGACTAAGACCAATGCATAGCTGTCCTATGCCGGTTATAGTCATGTCAGCGTTTCCATATCAATGTATATTTTGTCAACAAATTAGATCGATGAAACCGGTCCGAGTTAATGGGGCTGCCGAAAATCGGTTAGAATTTTGAGCCCTTAAATATGAGTCGCACCTAAAATTCCAGATTGCCGTTCCGAGCTTTTGACTAAGATATGTCTGGAACCTGTAGCTGGACAATATTTATCGAGACTCAAACCTCCGTATATTTTCATCAAGGATTTGTTTATCAAGTTAATCAGTTGTCTGTAGGGTTGCATTTAAAACAAATGGTGTTTTAAACAAAGACCATCAAAAATTGTGTTTTTTTTTAAGTTGTAAAACTATGCCATATTAGTGTAAATACTTTCCAAAAGACATGTTGTATGAGCTTACGGACAATTACCACCGGATGTAGCCGACGAATATGGATATGGGACGGCTGGTACCCTCAAAATAGTCGGTTCAACATTAATAGTACAGATATTCCGTCAAATGAGCTATATTTACCCTAGATTTTCAATAGTCAATGTCACTCCATTATGACGTCACAATTGAATATTCGTGACGTAATGGCTTAAAAAAAACAATAAAAGACATGTTTTATTTAGGGCCCTGTTTTAAACATGTATGTTTTAAATTGATTTTTGTTTTAAATGCAACCCTAGTTGTCTGTATCGTAAATGTGAATTAACTGTACCCGTCCACGGAGGTCGTAGGCTGCACACGTTAACGTAAGACGGTTATTCATACTCTTACTTTCACAGTTGCGAAGTATTGTCGACTCGTGTGAACAGAAACCTCATTAGATTCGGCGTAGGTGCGACCCACTGGCGTAGCAGCATGTGCTGCCGCCCCTGGCTCTCGCTTAAAATGCCGCCCCCCTAAGTAGACCGCAGCTAATTTCGACATATATTCATATTCAAGCAATCTTGTCAATAAAAGTAATTACAAATAATATGCCGCGTGTCAGCAAGAGATGACCATGGATTAGGATTGAGATTTGAAAAAACAGGATTTGTGAAATTTTGTCGGATTTGGATTGGATTATTATTATATATTTTTTCTGAACGCATTAGGATTTGGATTGGATTTACCGATTTTCTGGGAGATTGATATGTCGCGTGGCGAATGGCGACAAACTTTATTCAGATCAGTTATTAATGTACTTATGGTGCACTACACTATGGTACACTCGGTGCCAATCAACATGAGAGTTGCAGCCCTATGCTAAGTTATCTTAAATCTAGAGAATCGTTGGTTGTGTAAGAGAAATTTCCAATTCTTCCCTTGCATAAATTAGCATTTTTTCCGAATTCCCGAGTTGGAATCGGATTAGGATTGGACATGAACTTGAATATACAAAAGTTCTGGGTTAGGATATGGATTAGGATTTGAAACATCGGATTTGGATTGGATTAGGATATAGAAATTACAAATCCGCTCATCTCTGGTCAGCCTCACCGACTCAACGGAAATAAGGCCAAAAAAATTAAAGACAACAAATGGCGAACGAATGTATTGTGCAAATAGAAAATCAATAGCCGCCTCAAAAGCTAACTTTTCGGGATTTGCCGAAGCGAAATCAGCGATAATATCCTCAAATTCAAGATTTTGAACGTAGTCTTTTTCTATAGACCAGTGGTTCTCAACCGGGGGTCCGCGAAGCCTCTAAATTTGTAAAGCCATTGTGATAACCTTATTTACATTTTTTCAATTAGGAAAAGCATGCTGGGGCAGTTTTCGCTTCATAATTACTAAAACTTTATGAATAACGGCATTAAAATGGTTCGTTTCGAATTCCGACAGTCTACCCAATTCCGACATATAGTGTGAAGTTATTTTGAATAAAATTCATTTTCTGGCTGTTTATCACTAGCCTACAATCAATGTTTGCACGAGACAGTTGACGGTTGAACGATAATTGGGATAATTTTAAACGAAAACTTGAGGGGGTCCGTGGGGGTATGTGGCGGTCCAAAGGGGGCCCGCGATGACAAAAAGGTTGAGAACCACTGCTATAGACAGAATGGATAGAGCTGATATCTGATCATCATTCATGGTAGAACGTAAATAAGACTTAATTAGTTTGAGCTTTGAGAAGCTCCTCGCACAGCTCGCAATTGAAACACCAATGGCCAGATGAAGTTCCAGACACGAGCATGCATCAATATGGTGTTGAATGAAGTAGCTTTGCATTAACTAACTAGCGGCCTTGACGTAGGCTTACCATATTTTCGAAATCTTGAAAGAGGACACTTTTTCAGAAATTTGAGACTTGCAAAACTGGAGTAGAATTCTCAAAAACAGGTGAATTTTTCCCACTTTGTGACCGGTTGACTAAAAAAAAGGTCATCTTTCCGCTCGGAGCTCAATAGCGTTTTTCGCTCCGAAAAACCCTCCGGAGCGTCACTTCTGTACTAATTTACGGCATATCACTCGCAATTTGCTCTAAATCTGACCTAAATTTTCAAAACAGGAGGACAAAATGCTCAAAAGAGAGGAAAAAAGGGCGTCCTCCGAGGACACTTTCAAAAAAGTCAAAAAAGAGGACAAATCCTCTTAAAAGAGGACGTATGGTAAGCCTACCTTGACGGCTATTTCGGAATCGTTCCATTACCATGTTAACATATCAATTCGTGTTTTCGGAATTAGCGTGATACTATAGTTTTCGATTGAGACCGACACTATAGCTTTCGATTGAGACAAGTTTGATTAAATTTTAGCTCACAGGACGCCAGCTATAGGAGTACCAATTACGCATCATTTAGCCGGCTGTGTACACTGTGTTGTGTAGCCTCATTTTGCTGCCCCCTTGGAGCCTGCCGCCCCTGGCGCAGAGCCAGAACCGCCAAGTGGCTGCTACGCCACTGGTGCGACCCAATGCACAATACCCACAGCAGTAATAGTGTATATGCACAATACTTGAAGGTACTACTTAGTGCTCACTCGACAATGACAGCGACCGCGATGGTATGCGAGGAGATGTGATTTGTACGGCACGATCCTCAACACACAATATTATTGCGATATGACCATCTATTACCGGATGACTCTTCCGCAGGGATAAGAAACGCATCAAATAAAATGTATATTTGAAGGAAATAGCACGTGGTGATTATGAATCAAAATACAACTCAACGTGTCGTACATGTCAAAGACACTACTAGGTATTACGTAGTGTGCGGTTTCAAATGTAACATTTCAGTAAAATGCATTTGCAAAATCAGTAAGCATCAGGTAATCCATTATTCAGCGTTACTAATCTAGGCAGTGCTGTCTTAAATATGCCGTTATGACACACTTGACATCGAAGTTATCCGGTAATTCGGCCTGATGAGTGCAGCATATAGAGGAAATCATTAGTAACTCCGACATGCGCCAGAAAACCCATTTAGTCTTGCGAACGAAATTGCATTCCAAAATGTTTCACCTATATGTCCAAATGTATATAGTCGGCCACAAAGACCAAGTTGACAAAGGCATACAGCAAATCCCAGAATTGATGATAATGTTTGGATATTCTTAATTTCGAACTGATGGAGAAAACGACATAAATGTGATCAATGAGGCTTGCACTCGCTTATACTTTCTTTTAAGAACAATTCATTGTCGCGCGGTCTGCACGGAACCAAAATAAGTCTCTCGCGGCTCAACACCCGGGTAGCCAATATGGTATTCCTAATTATTATAACAACAAAAATCACGGGTGACGGAGTCAAGTTGGCTGACATCGGTTTTGGACATGGCGGCATTCAACGCAACCAGGCAGTCAATGTCCTTCAACGCGACATCCACTTCGTCTCGGATATACGCATAATGCAAATATCATTACGTGTCAATCCGATGAAACTGTACTTTGCAAGTCGAAATGAGAATTCAATTGGTGCTCGGAATGGGGAAGTCGATGACCGTAGTAAAAATAGAATGTTTGTCAACAAGTCACCTTGACAGCTGTGTTGATTGATGTAAATTGTAAATGAACTTCCCTCACCACGCTTGCTAACGCCCGGAATGTCAGACTATTCGCACCTGGATTGCTATACAATCGTACTATAAATATGTGTGGATTATTTATACCGCGTCTGTAACCTGGCAGTAAGCGAAATATAATTATTGCTCATGCCTATATCGCTGCTTCTACAGCCATTTTTCATCGTGTTGACCTCAATACGCGTGCAACAGATGCTGGAGTAAATTCTCATCTCTATACTGACAAGCACTATTTATTGTATTGAATATTAGTGTATTTATTTGGAGAAAACATTCCCTGAGAATTTTAACTGGCCAGCATATTTTTCGGGTGATTGATTAATTACGATCATGAATTATGTATCTGCTGACTGTAATTGGTGTATACAAATTCATGAATTATACATATAAATTAATTATATATATTGCGCGTAGAAAAACACATATGGTCATACGCTCAAGTCTAGGCATTAGTTTTATCTAATCAATTGATATTACAGAGCGCAAAAATAGGGAAATTACTATCAATCAATTTCGATAACAAGTTTGATAGGGAGGATACATCTTTAAATTGAATGTTCTAGTCAGAGATATAAATATTTGTTAAAATGAGTAAAGAATATTCATGATTTCGAAACCCCACACGTGCCAAATTAGTACGAATGTAGATTAACTTTAAAATCCGAAATGTATCCACCGCAGAACGTTTGAGCATCTTACTTTTATCGTCATGATAGAGAATTAAAGGTAACGACTTCTTGCTCGACACAAATCACCAACAAATCGTATTTGCACTAGATATGTAGGCTACGGCTCACCTTTACAAGGCCTGGATAAACGCGCTTGATTTGTGCACCTATAAGAGACCAATTTTCTTTCTTCTTTCCTTGAATTAGATGTCCTGACCTAGAACGTATATAATATAGTGGGTCAATGCCTCACTAAATCAAGACCAATGGAAACTACTAAGATATCCGAGGTAGCAGGCGAAGTTATGAAGGATATATCTGCTCCTTCAACGGGCCACTGTCACTTGTTTCCCCTTCGACTATATTGCTTAGCTGTGTGTGGAATGCGACCATCTCATATAATGCCCAATTTCCAAAAGGTTGTCGTTTGGTTGGTATTCACGGTGTCTTTCGACTACACTACATGGTCACTTACACCAGACCCGATATTCGTTATTATGGTTCTGTATCTGCCGAATTGTGACACGGCCCACTTCTAGCATATTTTAAGACATCGCTTACGGATGAGATGGAGAGAAGGAGCCTAGATAAACCTACAGCACTTAGGTAAGGATTCTGAGGTCGACCGCAGTCTGACTCGAACCAGCAACGTATTAGTGTTACAGCTGTCGATCATACTCGTCACTAATTTTCAAAGGTGTCATGAATTGTCTTTCGCGTTTCTTAGCCGTCTTCACCTGCATTCGTGGATCGGACTTTCATTGACACGCAGTGGGCTAAGTAGTAAGTATAAGGCCACAGAAGAAGGTTGACCAATGCGAGAATATTGCAGTTACAAAATGACTTCACGATTCGACAGTGACATTACAATAATGATTACGTCATAAAATAACAGATTTTCACAAGCGGTATAGTACGCTCCCAAAAATGGTGAGTCATATTTTATTATACTTCGTTCTTACGGGACAACGTTCTATGTACCGCATTGGGTTATGTTCACTCGCTCAAACGAGCACAGATCAGTAGAAACCGTACCCATTCATAATCCACACGCCATCACGATTCTATCAACATGTATCTTGTAACATCATTCACTCACCAGCGCTTTTTGTCCACACGTCTTAGTATCTGCCACATAAGAGTACCATCGTTCCACCTTGAAGACTCGTCGAGAGATGCAGGGAAGCCAATGCGCCTCAACCAACGCGACACTGATGGGGTGTAGTAAGAAGGCGCGAGTTCATTTCCATTTGCTTCTACATGGAAAAACAACAGCATCCCCTTTCATTAGTAATAATATAGTGAAGATATGCGTGTAGAAAGCGGTTGTCGTCATTGTAATACCAACAACGTTCAGACTGGTTAGCCTTGATGACTGGTTTGGTTGATATTACGAGATAGGAAAGACTTTACTGTCGTTGCCATTGGTCTCGTATACTATTTAGTATTTTTAAATATGAATCACTTGGCGCCAGTACAAATATAAAATGGAATTTGGGGATCATGACTGAGGCAATAAATGCTTAGGCAATAATAAATCTCGTGATTGGCTGTTTTAAAAGGTCGTGCCAGTCAAATAAGCGCTCTTGCTATGCGTAAATAAATTGATATTAGCCTACATTTCTAAATTTGGCGCCTGCAATTTATTATGCTGTGCCAGAATTACCAATTTTACTTCCACGCATCAGATTTGATGATCGCATCTGCCAGCAGTGTCGGAAATTGGTGCGCGGTGGTCTGATATACGCTTTCACAGCCATGATATTGTATCAGTAACGGGAATACAGTTTCAATTCTCGATTCCCACTGACGAAACATCGGTCAGTGGTATCTCAGCATCGAAAACATGTTGCAAAAACATTCGAATATTCGCGTGTGAGTGACGTTTTCTGCCTAGTACTTATCGACCCTCACAATGGTCCCAAAGCGCTAACGAAATATTCATGGTTCAGTAGTACGAAATTATTTGGGATGACGTGTAGCTGGCATCATATTCCTCGTGGCCACAAAAGATACATTATTTAATATTCATTTGGAAGGTCATATGAATAGATGTTATACTCCCGTTATAGGAGCTCAATATTTGACCCGGATTCGAATCACTCAGGTACTCGATATTGTCCATTCCTAGATATAATATATTTTACTGACTACAAGCCTGTTCGTCGCTCATGAAAGTCCTTTGTTGTGGCAATATTGTGTCGGATGTTATGAACCTGTCGGTCGACGATAATATTGTGTATTAGGTATCGATAAATACCACGCAATGCAGGCTATGAAAATGAAAAGGACATATATGAAGTGATTTCGTCAATAACATGATAATGATTGGTATACTTCAATGTAATTTTGTTCGATAACAACTAGATTAGTATATATTTACCCTAAAACCATTGCTTTTAATCAGTCGATGACCTATACCCCACCGCGTGGACTCATTACGCGAGGTCATACCATTATACAATTGTCTTGGCGTCAAACGACATGGGCATTAACATCCTGTCGTGTTCTCTCTGTATTATAACTCGGACTGGCAACATTGACTACCCGGTACCCACGCCATTCTATCTCGACAGTAGGACACTAGGAAGCATTGAAAGTTCGAATATGTGGACTACTGTTTATCATTCGATAACAAATAAAAATCTTGCCTGAAATACTTTCGTGTTTACTACACATAGCTACGAATTAACGCACTGAGACAACGACGGGAGGTGATCTCAACTTTCGTGAACATGAGTTAAGTAGCCGTATGCTACGAGCGCGGATGCTGTGAGTGATACGGCCAATCCAAGGTTCCCACGGCACGACGGAACGAAGTATTAAAACGAAGATTGTTGTTTTTAGTAGCAAGGAACGTATGAATGCGGTGCTCGAGAAAAAAATTCACTCCCACTACCAGAGACAAATCATTAATATCAACACTCGCTTCCGATTTCCGGTTCCGAGATCTTGAATCATCTTGTCAAGCCCAAATTATGACACGGCGTTAGACTGGTTTACGTACAATAATAAATGTCCAGCGATTTGAGGATATGTAACAGTGTGAAAATAGAATTATATTTTCCAAATCGAAATAGTCGATATTATAAGTTCATACCTTCCGAATTGCTTTAGATGGCAGCAATAATTTAGAATAAGTCGCGATGTATTCACCGATATTACATATTAGACATCTGTGCTGTTACTCAATAAGCTTTCAGATCGTTGTTTTAAATGTGGATTTGTAGCATAGTAGAATTGAGAAAATCCCTTGGTACGTGATTGCGCTTCTTGTGGGTGGATTGGCACCGTTGTATACATACCAATACCACAGAATTCTGTTGTCTGTAAATTTTCCGTACATCCAAGTTGACGGGCGGTTAATTCAACAAATCTTTCAATAACAAAGTTTCAAGCCAGTGTCAATAGCTTTGGAGTTGATCAAATCATAACAAATTACTCAGGGTTCGTGCTAAAAGGACCACTTTAGCCATTGGCATATCAAAGGGTTAGATAAATGTATGTATATTACAAACATCTAGGTGGAAATTTTAGTACCCACGGCACTAGTGCGAATTTTAATTGTTAACCGTTACATTTCTCAATCGAACGTGGATAGTTCAAGTCATTTAACACATAAACTAAGCGATAAATCACACTTACCCTCTCCGCAAATACAGGAATGCGATGGCTTTTCTAATCGGGAGCTTTCTTTTTTACTTGTTGCTTTCGAGAAGGGATTGAAGTATGAAGAAGCATCATAAACAATATCCGCCTCACAGAACTCCAAGTACTGAGTCAATGAGCTCAAGTGTCCCTGTATGCCGCATTGGATCATGCAGAGATAGTAGGAGCAAAGTATCCAAAAACTGGTAAAAAGTCCAGCTACTCTTTTACAGTTCTGTCCAACTTCAAGAGCGAAAGACCTCATATTTCGCGACATCTTTATTTTTATCAAGTCGCCAACGCCGTACGAGTCAGCCCGTCGATAATACCTATCTTGTTGCATAGTGGAAACATATATCTGTCTCAGGCACAAGAAAAAAAAGCCTTTATCAACAATACACATCCATATAAACACCCATGTGTATGCCTATTGGCTATACATTGTATACACAGTCGCTATACCAATAGCAAAACGTAGCCTACTATGAGAATTCACAACCATAAGCTATGTTATATTTAGCGAACCACATTGTCTTTGCAGACCCCAATAACAATTGCATAATACCTGTGTACCCGTACTGCGTACGCGTACCGAGTATCCTGTCACATAATTGCCCTCGACCATCCAAGCAGCGATGAGGGCCTAAGATCTGTAGTTGTGCTGTAGAGTTGTACCGCCTTCCTTACCCAGTGCAGAATACAGATGCAAGATATTTAGGTATGACGTCAAAACGCATGTCTCAAATGGGTTACGAACTACTAATCGGGTGCTAAGACTAATTATACGCATAGTCAGTAATGCTGCTTCAATACACATACTCATCGATCTACGACGCCTACCAAGCCTTTACCAGTATCGTGTTGTGACCATTTCGTGCAATTTGCTTGTACTCGACATAAGGATACATTGGGTATTCGATAGTTTCTGTCAATACTCATCTCCAAGCGGTGTGTACACAATGGCGTAAAATCGATCGAAAATTATTACAAGTTGAACACTATCACCTTCGTCAACGTTTTGCGTCGAATACTTTATTTCTCCCAATATCTGCAGGCTGTCGCAAAACAGTTTAATTATGAACATAAATATTAGCAACATTTGAAGAGCAAATTCGTTATACAAATAGCGAAAATGTTAGAGCAGATGACAACGCATCATATATTGGACGAATATAATATAATAGTTTCATGCCTACGTTAATACTATCCTATGTAAACGGATAATATCGCATCGATCGTCTGCACTATATTCACGTTTATGAAAACCGGAAAGTATTAATAATATAACTTCGACACCGACACTAATTGATATCGGATGGCCTCGCATTGCTTGACACGGCCGATGTTTGCTTAACCTCATGACTTCATATCGCAGATTATGGTTGACCCGCGCAGAATTATATATTTCGTAATTAGAAATGATAGTATTCTCCCAACGCTTGCTCCTTTGGTACTACTCGCGACACCTTTCTGTGCAGTTGAAGTTTTAGGCATGAATAAACACAAGCCAATGACAGTGCAACTCAATATTCGTTACAGTTTGGTTATCTGACTCTCATGCAGGACAATATAGAAAACGTAGAGTAAGTTTCATTCTCAGTTTTGGTTGACTTCACAAATATCTCCCTGTTGCCGCGACTACAAACGAATATGCCGTTGCCCGAAACCAGCAGAATATATTACGTCGGCAAGCTGTGAGTCTTCGGTAACATGATTCTGACATATGTCACTGCAACGCATTGTATATCAATGATATGACGTAATGATAATACTGGTAAAGTTCTGACCAAATCTTTCGAAATAAGTAATATGCACCGAGAGATTATATAACTGAGAGAAAACAACAAAAATATTACCGCTATTATGACAATCTGATTCTGTAAGACATTTGAGCTGTTAGCCTATCACACATTTACCATTCTTATTATTAGTTTCGAAGCACTTTTGATTTGCTCATACATTACACATTTCGACCAAACTGGGCCATATAGCCGGTAAAGGTCTGAATCCCGGAGAACACAAAACACTATACACACAGGACAAGGACATTATCACGGTCCTTCCTAAATTTTGCATAAGAATTGACGCAATGGCACGTCGTGGCAATCCCAACGCGCTACAAAATAGGATCCCAATGCACTTACGACGGAAATAATACCAATGCCAGACATGCCCTTTTCAGCACGATATAATTACAGAAAGATAAACGTTTTTAGAGTAGTGTCTAAATTAGCGTATCGCTGTTAGCTTTGAGAATGTTCCTGAATGGTAAATACATGTAATTGCAAGACTCTGTCTGCCATGAACAATTTTCGACCACCTAGTTTCATGCAGGCATGATAAAGCAGGCAGGTGGTTCTATGGGCCCCATAACCTCAATCGATGTTTTCTGCAACGTATAAAGGTTCACTATCCTGCGTGGAATAAGATCGAAGCATTTATGAGTCTAAAACCGGATGCACATGGATTCTCGCGACATGGTAAATCGAGAGAGTCGCTTCTATTAACGTCACACTGCTGTGCAGCAGGGGTGTCAAACTATAGATAACTAATCTCCGTAGGTTACTTATCTATAGTCAAACTCAAGTGATTCAACACTTCAGATCGCTCGCGGGCCACACCAAAATTCCACAGTCCCAAAATACCTATAATCCATGCTCTTGTTTCTCATTTCAATACTTCATTAACCAGGCTATATAAACAATAGTATATTACATTTTATGGGGAAGCGAGTGGCGCAGTGTGCTAAGCGACACCAATGGTTCGTGGTTCGAGTCTCGGCTTTGCCATGTTTCTATGTGTCGGAGGTTTATCTGGGCTCCTCATCGCCGATCCCGCTGATACGCAGCGCCTTGAATGAGCCCAGAGGAAGAGTGAGCTGAGCTCCGAAGTAGGCAGCAGAGACCAGCAAGAGGACGCATGAAAGCAAGAGCGAATGGAAGAGTGGATGTGCGCGAGCATGAAAGTCGTCCAGAGTGTACAAGAAGCAAAGAAACTGAACTTTACGAATACATTGTCGTGGCGCACAAGGCCTAGACAGGCGATAAGCGCCACTGTCATTGTTGTGTGATAATAATAATATTACATTTTATAACGGATCATAGAGGTTATATTCTAGGGTTACCATATTTTAGAAATCTGAAAATTTTGAAAATTTTGAGACTTACAATGCTGGAGTAAAATCCGAAAAAATAATAAATTTTCACCCGACATTGTGGTTGGTTTACTGAAAAAAATAAGGTCAACTTTCCGGCACAACTCCCGAAATACCCGCAGGAGCGTTACTTGAGTACTGATTTGCTACATCTCAGTCGAATTTCAACCAATATCTAACCTAATTTTCAAAAAAGTGGACAAATTCTCAAAAAAGAGGACATTTGGGCGTCCTCCGAGGACACTTTCAAAAAAGTCAAAAAAGAGGACAAATCCTCTTAAAAGAGGACGTGGTAACTTTATTCTATTCTGGCTGCACGTTTATTCACAAGCAGTGGAACTACCAATAATACAGTTATAAACCGACGAAACTGTGGCTCTAAAGATGATATCAGTTGGCATATTTCTGCGCTTCCTTCGTTTTAGAGATATATTAGCATCAACCCTTCGTATGCGTTGTGAGGAATGCAAAAGATTTAACTGTGAACACGGACGTTGGAATTTGCTTCATATTATTATATCGCGACTCGGGTTTCTCTCCAGGCTGGGGACCTCCATTAGATATTTACTGTAATCTGCATATAAGGGTTTCGCATTGGCGTTTTCACTTATGCGAATAACTAGTTTTTGGTCAGCGAAATGAATTCGAACTCTCTTGCCAATGTCAGCGCCTCAGCGGCCTGCTCCTAATGGTGACTAGAAACCACAACATCGCAGACGGGTGGTTATAATGTGGTCTATAAACATACTCGACATGTGCTGTCTTGAAGGACTATTTAATGGAAGTATTTCTTATTAAAAATCTCAGAATTTGTTAGTAATGTGCTATATAGGCTAACACGCATTTTTCAATCTTCTCAGAACTGCTTCGCGGGCCGGACGTTTGACACCCATGCTGTACAGTGCATACACTGCACAGTTTGGGGATTTGTGATTCATCAATCCGGCTATATGTTTCTGTGACATGACCGGTAAATCTATGAATTTGAAAGCGCTTATTTGTATCGGTTTGGCTACACAATGGAACAAAAGTGCTTAAAATAGTTGTCGGAAAATTGAGCATGCGACACAATGGACAACGACAGTTGAGCATGGCAAACTTTAGCATGTGTCACTTCAGCATGTGCCTTCATAACCCTGAAACTAACCCTAACCCGTAACATAACCCTGAAATTAACCGCTATTATATATATCCTAACCCCAAGCCTTACCCAATCCAAGCCTAAATTCAACCTTAACCTACCCCTAACCCGTAATTTAGCCCCCATGCTCGTGTGTCTCATCCAATTGCCGCATGCCGAATGCCCATGCTATAGTGCCGCATGCTCAATACTCATATGTCCGCGGACCGCTTAAAATACAATAATACAGTTTCCTATTGAATGGTTCTCAGACACCACGACTTCATTCTTATTAGATACACCGATGTATGGTACACATGCGCTACATACGTCCCTAACTCGCTATCAATTGCTAAAGAAACGCCCTGATGTAACTCATCCAAACAGGTATAGTTGCCCGAATGACGAGGAAAACTCTTCGCAATTGGCTGTATCGCCGCGCATCTTCTATGACCGAGAGAGGACCGGAAAATCCCTGTGATTCTCGCATCGCGAAGCATGTGTGAATCAGACAGGATACGCTCTAACGCAATGTTCGCACTTGTTCTCAACATCAGCATACATTATCACACCGTGTAACACGATTTTTGTTCCCGGGTTCTAATTGATATTTCCTGATCACTCTCACCTAGAAACTTCCAAAAATCAATATACTTCAATCCAAACTTTGATTTTGTGGTTTGGAGAGTGATTTTTTGAATTTATTAGCATGTGTAATATACTGCATGGTTATACTGATTTACCCTGTAGGAAATTGATATTTACCAAACTGTCATTGATCGCTGATACATGGTACATTGGAATTTGCACAAAAATGTATTAACTGTATCCGAATCAATGTTAAATGCAAAACTAAATAAATATTTCAGGCTAATACAGTTCATGTATAAAATCAGTCGAAAATGGGATGTTTCGCTGGATTTCATCCTGTAACACGATTTTTGTTCCCAGGATTTCATTGATATCTCTTGATCTGTCTCACCTGGAAATTTCCAAAAATCAATATAACTCATTCCAAACATGGATTTTGTGGTTGAAAGAGTAATTTTTTTAATTAGCTAGTATGTGCAATATTGTGCATGGTTATACTGATTAGCCCAATGGGAAATCGATATTTATCGAACTGTCTTTGATCGCTGCAAGTCCATTTTTAATCGCTTGGCATCGACTAAGAAGTAATATTCTATAAACATATTTACTAAATATTCTGACGAGTTAGTCCAGTGGTTCCCAACCTTTTTCGTCTCGTCCCCCCCTTGGCCGATATTTGAGCTAAAATCCCCCCCCCCCTATGAAAAAGTTGCCTCTGACTTAAAAAAGGAACTTTTAACGCACAACCATTTGTCGACTGAGCGATTATTGGCCAAACATATCCAGATATGTCCGACGCATGTCGAATGCGGACCGCACTAGACTTTGGTAAAGTACAGTTAAATTTGACCTGTTTTTTACTAGTTGGGTAGCCGCTGATGAAAAATATATCACCAAGTCCGCTTGCTATGGCTTTGAGTTGAATCAGTGAATTTGGTATGTTTTTCACGTGAGCTCATATGTTTGCTTTAAAAGTTGAACAATTTCAGCAGCGGCTTTGTGCTGAATTCGGCTTGACATTTTCCTGCTTAGTAGCAATTTGGTCGAGAGGCTGTCGCGGGCCCAACGAAATCGTCTCGCTAGCCTCACATTATCAGGGGGTGTAATATTTACAGAAGGCATTTAAGCATACACATAGCTTAAAATCCGCCAAAGAAACATACAATTGTAAAGAACTAATTTCTACTTAACAGTTCCATACCATAAATATCTAAAATCCTTGTGGACCCAGTGTATCTTCCGATACAAAGCCATAGCCAGATTCCCCCCTCAAAGTTTCAAAATTCCCCCCAAGGGGGGAATTCCCCCCCGGTTGGGAACCACTGAGTTAGTCGTAGGCTATCGATTGCTTTTTTGCGAAGCAAATTAGAAGTAACTTTTGGTTATTTTTCTGTCTGGCATGCGGTTGATTTTGACTTTGCATAATAATTAGAACTTTTGTTAATAAAATCAAATCACAAAGCACAGGCATTTGGTACATGGAAATTTGCACATAAATGTCTTAACTGTATCCGAATCAATGCCATCGTTAAATGAAAAACTAAATAAATATTTCAGGCTAAAACAGTTTGAGTATAAAATTATTAAAAATGGGATGTTTTTCGGGATTTTCTTTTGTACTCTATATCTCTACTTTCCCGCATTGAGGCCCAGACATAATCTCCCATCACGCTTTCATTATATTGCCCTTAATATTTCATTTCAAAATATTTTATTTCTTGATGCAATCGCTCCCGTTGTTCTTCTGAATAAGCTCCCATATTATCTTTGAACTCTTCCAAGTGAGCATCAAGCATATGTAGTTTCATAGACATTCTGCACCCCATGTTTCCATACGACTTTAACAAATTGGCAACGAGTTCAGCATACTTATATTCCTTATTATTGCCCAAGAACCCGTTCACCACATCTGCAAAGCTATCCCAAGCCTTCAATTCAACATCACTAAGCATTTGGATAACATTATTCGACTTGAAAATATTTTTAATTTGTGGGCCAATAAATACACGAACTCCTATTTTAGCTTCTGACAGTTCAGGAAACAAGTTCTGGAGAAACTGGAATGCGTCACCACCTTTATCCGATGCTTTCACAAATTGCTTTATAAGGTCAAGTTTCATGTGAAGGGGAGGCATAAGCACTTTGTTTGGGCTAGAATCAACCGAGTTTGCTTTACGTTTGTCTCTGCAACAAAAAAAAATCGTTTCGTTTTGGCCATATTTGCTTTTTGTAGTGTTCTGTGGTTGCCCTACTATCCCAAAGGCAAAGGTGCCGAAGATACTTGGTGAACCCCTCCTTGCATACCCATCAAAAACGATACCATTTGTAAGTCCCCAGTTACATCCGAGTTATATTTAAAAAATAAAAAATATTTAAAAATTAGCAATTGCAAATCATAAAATATCAAAACCTCAAAACTCAACCCTGCGAACAGAAAGATCTGTAAAATGGCAAATATTGCAGAGCATATTAACATTTAAAAGTGATTAACATCCATCTTGGATGCTCTTTAGCCATATTTTTGATTTTTTTCTCAAAAATAGTGCGATTTTAGAATTTCATTCTCTAAACCACAAAAGCAAAGTTCATATGGAATAAAGTTGATATTTGACACTTACTGCTTCTAAGCAATAGGGAAAAATTGATTAGAACCTGGGAACGAATTTTTTTTTTGTCGTCACATTGTGTAATGAATCGAAGTACTAAATGTGAACGTAAAATTATATGGCTCATATTTCGCCCACGATCGCCCAACTGCGTAATTCTCCGACTTCATGACGTATTCCGATAGTTTGAAATGTTCCAACGGATGTGTCGCTAAAAGTACGTGGTCTTACTATTATCATGTACGCGTGACTCAAATATACTCACTGCATCCATCAGCACATCACTCATGACGTATACAGCGAGCTATCGTGAAACACCCAAGCAGTCGAAGAATCCACGCACTTCAAGTTATCGGTCATGTGAAAATACACGATTGATGCAAGAAAGTGCATTACGGGTGTTAGCTATCTCTACTACATATTTCCCGCTAAGAAGGTAGTTATGAGAAAATATGTCTACCATAACTATACATATGACGTATTTCGCACCGAAAACCATTGTAACTGATAGCTGGATGTAGTAAAACACAACCCCCACGAGCAAATCCGGCTAAAATTCATGACTCATCGTCTTATCTTTTGAAATTGAAAATTCATCTCACGCTATGTGAATTCGAATCAGTTTTATTTGCATCAACTCTGACAAGAATGGGAATAAATTTACAGTAAAGGCGAAGGAAGTGCACATAAAATTAGTTTACAATTTATTCGAAGGATTTTATACTATGACAGCGTCCTGATATTTTAGCCCTATTTAAAAGAGGGGTTGCTCGTAATATCAACATTTCCCTGATATGGTGGCAGACAATAATACCAGTGTACTTAAATATTAAATATAATCGCTTTTCACTGTATCTGTTTGATGTTTGATATAGATTGTCCAAGCACGTGATTCCATCTTAGAGTGAAATAGACCGTTTACTGTTCAATGTTCAGTCGCGTGCGCACGAGGTACGTCTGGCATCTTCAGTCTCAACTTATTTTTGTTGCAAATATTTTACACTTTTACAATCCTAAAACGAAGATTGAGATACGAAGTTTGCCATAAGCACAGCAACGGAAGAGACTAGCCTGGTAACCAGTCCACCGTTGATATGCACAACGACTTCATTTTTAGTTGTATCCTCTTGATTTTGTCATTTCTTTACCTTCGTAATTTTTCCCTCAGATAGTAGCGATGGATGCAATACGCCTATAATGTTTCTAAAACGGCATATTTCTCCGGTGAGGGGACACCTTTACGCCCCATTGACTTTGGAACGGGTCGGTAGCATTTAATCCGGCATTTCCAAGTTGATAACAGGCTGGATTATCATAGTCACAAGCAACATGCAATTTATCAATCAGTATGGCAGGTCGGAAACAAATTACATAATCGTTAGTTCGCCGAAAGCGCCAGATTTCTGAATCAATATGGTTTTCACTAATACTAAGAAGACTCTATATATTTTGCATACAATTAGTGGATTTAGTCGATGATTAGAGTAACACCGTCTTCATTTGTCGGCAATGGACATGGTTATCTTACTCCCCGATATATATTTCCGAAACGGAAAAGTTATGTCAGCAAATATGATGCTGAAAAAATCCAGATTTTCGGACCAAACCCCGGAAACGGTGGTAATGCTCGAAAAGTCCAGATCTGGATGAAAAAAAAACAGGCTTAGGATGTCTCCAGAACTATGTAGTACTATGTGATATAGAAGATTAACGATGACGCGATCGCTCTCTAGAAAACGATTAACAACTTAAGCAATAAGCATACAAGTGCTTAACAATCGATTGTGCCTATGGTTTACCAACGGTTTGAGAATCACTGAGTAAGGGTATTGCATGCTGAACCCTGCATTTTCACCTCTATGACTGACAACTCGCTTACTTCCGCAGCTATTCTAACTTTCGAAGGCGGTTGATGATCGATAAAATGGACTATTTTCTGCGGATACGAGTAGCTAACATTCGGCACTGATTGCTAAGATCTACCAATCGAAGAATGTTGCTACTATTGCACTTATCGATGACCGAAACGCCACTGGTTGCCTTCCCGAATTTCTGATGCACGTCATATTAGTTGGCAGACAACAACAATACATTTCACGCTGCCTGACGTAAGTCCGGTTCTGATCGAAGACTTTGCGATGACGACTCAATAAAGTCTAACCGCTTGGGACGCTGACCACAAGCACCTATATGCCGACTGCTACTTGACTGTTTGTTTACGAAGAAATTAAACAGGGTTCGATTCAGACGCATGTATATATGATTATATCCGTGGTCCGTCGAAATAGGAATATCAACATTATCATCATCTTGGTTTTCATAGTGTTCAATTGTATGCGAGCTAGTATGAAATGTTCCGATAAGTATACTCGTATAAATAGTGCCGAAATAAGTGTGAAGAATCAAATCTAGCATATATATCACTATCCATCCACGTTACAGTATTGGGCGGAATTGGCTTGATGGCAACGTATATGCGATTTATCGGGAAGCACCATCCAGTTTCGCTTTGGTCTTTCTCAACATAACTTCAACGAGTTCGTCTACTCCGTATTCGTGCGACCACCCCCAGTCTTTTCGGGCATTGGCGTCGTCAAATCGCTTCGGCCACTTATCAGCTGAAACATACAAACTGGTAACAGCCAAACCCGAATGCAAGTCTTGATATATCCAGATTTGGTGATACAAAGTACGTGTAGAAACTATAGATTGATAATGCTGTTGAGCGAGCGAAAAGTATTCCACCTTGTTTACATAGAGGTGCTCAGTAATTGTCGGTAGCCACTTTTACTTTTATTTAGTAACGAAATGGCACTGTACGTCTACCTTGCCCTTTACAATCGGTTTACATGTGTGTCTTTCGAACATTTAATTTTCTATTTGAAAATACGCATGCGTTAACGAAGTTTCGACATTGCACTGATTGAAGGCAGAAAACTTGAATTTTACTTCAACATAATCTTAGAGCAGCGTCTCAAGAATGACACCATGTGACAAAGACAACCTGCGTTGCTCTTAGACGTCACCATCGGACGCCACTGTCGGACGTTCGTAATTTTCATGCTAGAATCCACATGGAAAAACTCACCAATATCTTGCATCCTCTGGACTACTTGGTATTCAATTTGGAAGTTCGCTATTCGTCGTTTTATTGCGCTTGCTAGCTCTTCCGGAGTAAAGCTCATTGCGTGGATGTTGTAGGTTCTCAAACTCAGCTTGTCGCTAGGAAATCCCATGAACTAGAAAGAAAATATTTATTATTTTCGTTTAGGCGCTGACCGTGACCACGAAAATACATTTTCTAACACGACCTGCGTTGCATGTTCTCCAGCACAACATACACCAGAGGTTAGTGGTTGTAGAACAGGGGCGGCCAACATACGGCCCGCGAAGGGATTTTGTCCGGCTGGCGGACAGTTTTCCGTGTTACATGATAGTGTGACCCGCGGCCCCAGTCTGCCGAGATTCCCCACTACTTGCTTACATACGTCAAATTTTAGTGACTGTATGTCATTATACACATGTATGCCCACTTGCGCAGCGAGCGAGGGTGGAGCTTACGCGTAAATTCGTCGAAGCGAGAAGACTTATTGCATTATCGGCATGTACGGTGTACTCAATCCTTAATGTCATTTGTTGTAATCATGATGGTGTTTGTCGACTACAATGGTCATTTACACCAGGCCGATAATTCTTATTTTTGATTCCGTAACCGTCGACTTCTAGCACGGATCACTTCTAGGCTTCTGTAAGACACCGCTTAAGCCAGGGGTCGCCAACTCAAAACGAGTCAGGGGTCTCCACTTTCAAATTTCGTGGAGGCCGCGGGCCGCATGAATTCAATATCGAGATAAAATAGGCCACATAGTTGAAGAACCACACTATCTCGTCCCCTACTAAACCCAAATGAATTGATATCTTGGTAAACTTGGATACCGGGCTTATCGAACGCCTTGAAATCTTAATTAAGAATTGCACCGCGTGTTGATTGATCATAGAGAAGCAGACATCGCGGTGCCTGTATGACAATGCTGTTTTCAAATCCACATTGTCTTCGTCATTATTGGCGAGAAATGGCTTCGAAGTTACATTGCTGTCGTTAAAATACATTCATTGAATACGATTTATCCCTTGTATATGTGGATAAATGGGCGAATAATGTATCGATTCAGCAATCCGGCCCGCCAAGTTCCTAATTTTCCTATATCCGGCCCGCCGACTGGAGAAGTTGCCCGCCCCTGTTGTAGAAGGTATGTTCGACGGTTAAGGGTTTCCCAGCGTTCCACATTGTCAATGGCATCGGAAATTTGAACGGCTACGGGGCAACGTGCTCGATTTGCTGGGATTTCAATTTTTATCGGTCGGCTCTATCACAAAAGTCATATTTTCAGCTTGTTTTGGTATAAAAAATCATGGAAAGTAACCAGTCTACGCTGCTCTCATAAGAATTCGTGAGACGGTTCTATATTACGGGCACGGACGGGCTAACACCACCCACTTGCTGAAGTCATAATATACATCGGTATTATGTGATGAACGGAGCTCTAAACACGACCTTCGGAGTCCAGCGTCACAAGTAAAACTCATTGCATCAATTAGGCCTACTTGACCGTGACTTGTACTCACATCAACCGTTGCCCGTATGCAGTCATCAATATACATCATAGGCAGCCTCGTGTCTGACTCCAAGTTACATGCAAACCTCCCACTGGTCAACGCGGACTGGAAAATATCCACCGCGTAGTCTGCAATCGGTTATCTTTGTCATTCCGTATGCGGACTGTGACTTTGGTGTATTCCTTTACCTGTTGTTCCACCTCCAGGTTCTTTTTCAGATGAAATAATTCCGGGATAACGCAGTGATCGGAAATCCACCCCGTATCGATGGTGGTAGTACTGTGGGGATGGAGAAAAATTATTTCAGCAACATATGTGAAAAGATGACCTCACACATTGACGCTTGACACGTCGGTCGCGATTGACCGGACTACCGACCCGCTGGTATAGGGGTTTATTGTCAGTCCGTGGGATGATTTTAGATTGATGATCTACCATTCCACCATGACTGATAAATATTTGGAAGTGTGCCGTAATTGGTCTGATCAATTGGGAGGTCAATTGGGAGACATTTCACAGCCTGTTCACGGTGCCACTAGACGGCTGTAATAACCAGCTTACTGGGGTTATTTACGCGCAACTCGGTGTGGATGGTCACGTCCGATCAGTGATTACTTGTTAGGACATGCGCAGAGTTTAGATGGAACGTGAACAAACATGCTTTTTTGCGTTTGAAATATGTTTGCCAATGAGTATCGTACTAGTATTTACGGTATGGTTATTTCAAGTATCGTTCAAGGTATTACTTTTTCGGAGAGTGTTGTTTGAATGTTCGTTTGGGGTTTCGGTACGCCTGACTGGAAGAGCGGTGTTGGAGGTCAGTTGTTTCCCACATGAGCAGCTACTTTTTGAAATGGAGAATTGCGGTGATAAAATGGGATCCCACCAGCTCTCGGCTACATGTTTCAGATTCTCCGTTTTCTCGCATCATTTATTCGTTATACTGCTTGGAGTAAGCACAGATTCGAGCATTAGGGAATCTGTAATTTGGCGAGGCCGTACAACGTTATTGGTACGGTCTGATTGCACGGATAAGCTTAACCAAAATTTGCTGTAACTTTGAGCTGACGCCAATGTTGTAGTTTAGTTAGTAAAATTCTATCGATCGGCAATGAGTTTTGAGTTCGTAACACAATGAAGCAGTGTTGGGATCAAGTCACTACCTTCGAGTCACAAGTCATTTCGAGTCACTGCACATTTTGACTCGAGTCAAGTCAAGTCAATCGATTTTCGAAGGAGACTCGAGTCAAGTCAAGTCACTAGATTTTTGGAGGTGACTCGAGTCAATTCGAGTCTAGTCAAGTCAAGTCACGAGTCAAGTCGCAATTCAAGTCAAGTTGTATTTTAGAAGTATGAGGCACGATTACGTCATTGCATTTGGCGATCAGACAGAAATACAGATTGAGCCTGCGTCAATGGTTGAGGAGTATATAAACTATATTCGAATTCAATTTCAATAAAACAAGAGGTTTGGTTAAGGTAAGAACAGAGAACAGATAACAGATATAAATATTTTGCTAATAAATTAATTTATTGCTCACGATAACGTAAGCTGTAAGCTTCAATCACTTGGTTTGTGGTCAAATTATTTGAGAGAACAATGGAGGCTCAGTAAAACGCACGATCAATGAATAATTGGTCGCTCTCACGGGGTACGCCGCCGTTTCGCGAACAATCCGAACACATGCAAAAACAGTGATTTTTATCGACACCGATTACTTGATATGACTTGAAAATGACTTGTGGATTTTGCTCCGAGTCACGAGTCAATTCACATTTCTGATACGGCGAGTCAAGTCAACCCAAGTCATTTGTGCAAAATGACTCGAGTCAAGTCAAGTCATACGAAAAAGGTGACTCGAGTCATCCCAACACTGTAATGAAGTCACCATAGTCTATAATATTTACCTCGCCCAGTAATTCGGCATGGACCTTCGCCACTCCGTATATTGTTTTAGGTCTTTGAATGCAGACATCCGGAGTTGGGTCTCGTGGCGATTCGGGACCGAATGCTCCAATAGTGCTGGGAATAAACACCCGTAGATCGAATTCTCTAGCTGGAAAATGAACGGGAATTAGATAAGCAAAATATCTTCCGGACAAAATCAACTCGGTGTGTGACGAAACTGTCTCAATCCCATTCAACAACTTGTATTATCTAGTGCAGTTCGTGCTAAATAAATTTGATGAACCAGCAGTCCGATTACGGTGACTTTCTGGATTAGTAATAATGAATTGATCGCTTCTAGTGCGACTGAGACATACAGAATGCTTCGAGACGTAGAATATGTGGTAATCTTTACCCATATATTTGTATCCCAGTCACGAACCATTTCACATTTCTCATAGGCCGAGTCCCAGTTAAGGTCTTTTTGCGGCCGTGACTGGAGTTAAGTCAAGCCATTCAAAGATCGCGACCCTATAGTCTAACTCCAGTCAAGTCATGAGTCGAGTCGTTCCAACACTGTCTCTGATATAATATCGTAATTTCGAATAAGGTAATTAATTTACTCACCAAGCTCGAGGACGTTGTGTACCGACTCAATGTTTACTTTCATCGCTAGAGGTACATTCATCTCTCCTATTGAACTCAAGAGGGCACTGTAGTGGACTATCCAATCCACTCCATGATTCACAACAATCTTTCTGAGACTTTGCAAGTCGAGAACATCAGCAAACACAAACGGGCCTGCACATGTAAAATTGAGTCGAATAAGTTCACTTCTAATGGGCCGAATACAGAGTGTCTTTAGAATAACTAGAAAATCTGTATACGCCAAAATCTTGACCTTGAGTAACAGTAAGTTTTATTGGTCAGGGCGCCGATTTTGTATTCTGGTGTTCCAATCCAAAGTGGTTTCGATGTCGGACTGGACAATTAACGGCCACTGATTGAAGTAATGTTTCAGTCATCCGTGCGGATTGTACGTTAATTATAACTTACTCACTTAACCGGCCGAGTCGCCAAACCTCCACCGGATACAAATATATGTGTATACGAGGTCGGGACAATATTTTGAATTCTAAAAAATTCGTAGCGTAACGAGGTTATCGACTCGGTACCTGATGCAGCCTCTTCTGGTGTTGGCTTCTTAATATCTGACAGTAACACGCTTTTGTTGCCGAACAATTTTCTGAGGTTTCTGGCGAGACCGAGACCGAGTTGACCGAGTCCACCTGGAGAAATAAAAATCCCTTTTATACAGGAGACAGACAGGCAAACAGATTTGCCCGGTAAAAAAATGTCACACAAAATAGTACAACACGGATCATAAACAGCGATACGACCATATTTTGGCGATCAAAAATAGTGTGAAGTTCCGGAAAGATTTCGCTCGAAAATATCTGCGAGGTGTATAGTATAACATCTTGGTGGTATTGAGCAGAGATGTTCAAAGTAGTCAAGAAAGATACTCAAGTAGAATTAGAATAAGCGACGAAAAAAATCTACTCAAGTACGAGTAGAATACTTCTTACATAAGAAATCTAAAACTACTTGTAGTAGGAGTAGAATTGACTGACTTTAAATCTACTCATGTAAGTAAGTAGTTGTGAAAACGATCGTAATTCGTTCGCATGGACTGTCAAAATCAGCAAATGTGCAAAACGATAGTTTCAAACGCTATTGGGGCAATACTTACTGTGATGAAAAATTGGATATAAGCGACAATGCGGTGTGAACGAAACCACGCAGCCCAGTATCTAAATTATATTCAGCGATACTTTCGTTAAAACATATTTGTGACTCCATAACTACTGTGCGCGAAGCGCAACGAAAATTATGGGTGTTACATGACTTTTATAAAGACTAAATGTTGGTCCTACGTGAAAACAGCCCAGAAATTCCGTAGGCTATCTTTCTTATTGGGAGATTAAACTACTTCTACTTGACAAACTGAAAATAGCGAAAAGTAAGTAAGTAGTTCACAAAATATTACGAAGTAGAAGTAGAAGTAGCGAAAAAAGATCTACTTGAGTAAGTACCAGAAGTAGAGGATAACTACTTGAGTACTTCGAAAAAGTAGAAGTACTTCGCTACTGACCACCTCTGGTATTGAGATATATATCGCTTTACCGATTCTGGAGATGCATACTTTAAGAAGTCAATCAGTTCATGGATAGGAATGAGGATACGTCTACAAGATTTCCTTTCCCATGATTCAAGACACGTTCCATGACACATCGTCTGCCCGCATATTACCAGGGGGCATTTTCCAGACATCGTTCCCTGGCAATGCGCATTGTGAAAAGTAGGTAGCCTATATGTGTTCGGGATAGGTAGATTATAGCGATATGTGTGGATGATGTCGCCACGAAAACCTTGATGAAAACACATTTTATATAACGGTAGCGAATGGACAAGACATTTTATCTAAAGCTTCCCTTTCAAGATCCCTTCACAATAACGACTTAAGACATGTGCAGTTGACTAGAACATTATTTCCATTACCTACCATCGCTTGCTGGCGACACATAATAGAATGAAAAGGCTTGTGCAATATATGATTGACATTGCTATGTCCCTACAACATGATACCAACAGCCTTAGCGTCGGTAGATATCGACTGCGACCACAATTGTTTACATTGAACACCGTCGCTTGGTGGCAGTTAATACAGCGACAAAGGAGCTTTTTAATTATGAGGCAGACATTAGACCAGAGGTCTCAAACTCAGATGTGCTTGCGGGCCAATTTCCTAATTTGTGATGACCCGCGGGCCGCAGCATCAATAAATAGGGGTATTCAATCTATAATATCCAACTAGGCCTTATTTAACGGCACCTTGCAGACAGGCTTTCCACAACCATCGAGAAAATGCAATTTACTATTATACTATTCACGCTTGGCACGAACAAATCACATTTTCAAATATTTGAATAAAATAGTTTTTGTGCCGGGCATAATTTGTTAGAAATAATGAGTTTAGACATCATGCGAGACGATGTATCATGACATCGTAAAAGCTGTCTGTGGTGATTCGTATACTCTTTTGTATTCAAGCCATCGTGCATCATGTAATCATTGCTTTTCTAATCATTAGTTTCCAATTCCTCTGTTACTTAAATCGCTACTGTTACTGTTATTGTTCTATTTGACGCCGAGATTTAAGTTAGTAAAAGCCAACGAAACAAGAGTCTTCTGTTTACTGGTACGACACTGTCGAGTTGTAATATTGCAGCTAGTGGACCTTTGAAATGCCACAATTTTATGTAGAATATTTTAGAATTCACCAAAGATTGATCTGATATCAGAGCATGTGAGCGGTGTAGCCTAATCGGGGTTTCTGATATACTCGTGATAAGTATAGGCTATTGTTACTGTC
This sequence comes from Botryllus schlosseri, assembly GCF_051294905.1. Lineage (NCBI taxonomy): Eukaryota > Metazoa > Chordata > Ascidiacea > Stolidobranchia > Styelidae > Botryllus > Botryllus schlosseri. The sequence continues at coordinate 14,017,148 of NC_137245.1, read as the reverse complement.
ATTGCCAAAGTCAAATTAAACCAGCGTTAAGTTTTCTTCGATTAATATTGGAACAGATCAATAACAACTTAAATATAATCATCATTGTTCCATAGTAATAGAATTGTTTCTTAACCGTTTTAGCGATCGTACCCCTTGTACTTTCAATTAGATTTCCAGTGCCCCCTGTCGATTTTCAACACAATTTCTGATATGGGTCCTATAACAATCAGAAAGCCCATTCACATAAAACCGCGCGTAGCGCGAATAATATTTTCCAGTTTGCTAATTAATTAGCCCAGAAAGTATTCCACAGCTTATAGGCCAATTTCCACAATGCATCTGGTACCCCCTGTGGTTCTTTGTACCACGAAGGGGATACGGACCCCTGGTTAGGAACCCCTGTAATAGAAATGACTAATCGCGGAAGAATCCATTGGTGTTGCAGCTGTGGAGCGTACCACTACCTTACTCGCAACCGATAATAACATGGACAGAGAGCACAAACAACATCCAGGATGTAAATATATGTCACGGGGGCCACAGAATGCCGATGGTTTCAATACAGACCTGATTAGATTTCTATCTATATTCTATATACCCTACGCAACGCAAGCTAAGGGATTTTGATATATTACTATTCCCCACGACAGCTTCCTAGATTTTTGCGTCCGTAGGATTGCCAAGTCACTATTCCGAGAGTCAAGTCCTTCTCTGATATTAATGTTCGACCCTACTCAACTCGAGTCACTTTTAGTTTATCACTCAGTCAATCCAAAATCGAGTAATTTGACGAAAGGTCGCACCACACAAAATCACAATTTTCAGTCACGAATCATCAACGGTTCATGTTTTGTCACCATGAACCTGAAATGTGACGTGATAGCGATCTTCCACTGCATGGTAGATTTTAGGAAGCGATGTGATAGTGAAGTTTGTTTAGATTTCAGGTTTTTGTAGTAGTTTTAGAGTAAACTTCAAGTTCCTAAATCTAAAAAAAGATATATGATACTAGAATATATTGTGGAATACTTGAAATTGAAAAATGCCTTCGCGGGCCGCACAAAATGTTCTCGAGGGCCGCATGCGGCCCGCGGGCCGCGTGTTTGAGACCTCTGCATTAGACAATACGTTACCTGTAATTAAGACTCTCGTGTCTGAGTTGTCTTGTATTTCAGACATAACTTGTGACGCAGGACTCGAGGAGAATGACGGCCGACTTTCTTTGGTACTTTTAACACACTTTGAATGCCCAATAGTGGGTGCAACAGAAGAAAGTTTCGCTATTACCGACCTGGGATGGTCGGCGACGCATCGACCAATATTTATTATTCCTTTACGCATTATGACCGTTCAAAGTTTCTAACCTGCCTGCAATGGAATAAATGGATGAAAGTTCACCGTATTGCCTACCACCGATTTGACACATATCTATAAATATACTGTAATTGCATGGCGGAAAAACAATATAGTGGATCGCTCTTCGCATACTATCATGCAGGGAAAATTACCAAGTGTATGGGTTTCGTGGCTCAAATATCTGTTGTTCAACGAAATCATCTGTTCAGATATTGACCCTTAAACCTCATATGATTGGCAAATCCTGTCTATAGAGACTGTGCAGTTGGAAAGTTGGACTCATTTTGCGCACTCTTCAGATACGACTCCGACGAGCCTCGACTACACTCATGGACTATCCACATCGTCCGTTTGTATATATATACTGTATATATCATTCACAAAACAATCGCAATTCAGTTTCACGTGTTGAAAACTTACACTTTCCTTGCCTCGGGCGCTGCGAAGTTATATGATTTATCAAATCCCGAATATCCTGAACAGTATACCTAATTAATCCAATTATAAACTCTTCCCTCAGTATCTCCTGCGGGGTAATGAAGTGACATGACTTTATTTTAACTTGTCAGGTGTGTGTTTTGAACGATAATAGAAAAGAAACACAAGACAATTGATCTAATAGGTAAACTACAAAAGAATCGATGTGATCTGATACCTGAAGTTTGACATGAGCGGGTCACGTGACTGACACACCTCTCTGTATCTGCGACGGCGGCAAAAACGGAGAAAATATAAGTCTAAATGCAGTAATGTAAAGTGTTCTGTAATTTAGTTTTTTAATGCGTTTTAATGACATATAAATTTCACAGTAAAACAGCATGACGGTGCGAATTATGTCCATTCATAGTCTGTCCCGCCTTTGTTCGGCATACAGCGTTGATGACCTTACATATGCTGATCACATCGATTGTTGTACGTAGCGAAGTAGAAGCATACTCATAATATAATTAATCATAAGGCATAACGTAATCATGAACACTAGTGTCTGGCCAAAGAGACTTTATTTTATGTTAATTTGCGTCAAATGTTATGGTAGGGGGCATGGCTCTTTTCGTCATCCTGGATACGGCAATGACTGTTTTATTTCAGGGTTTACTGCATCGAAAGCCATAAGGGTGTCTGTAATGAATGTCTCGATCGGTAAATACAAATTCCTCTTGTAAAACCATTCGGATAAGCATTGCCGTGAAGCAGGGGTGGCCAACCTTTTCAGCCAAAGGGCCACATTTGATTGACAAATTACTGCGCGGGCTACAAGCCGCGCGAAGCGCGAATTTTTTTCGAAGTCCATAGGTCAATAATATCGTCACTTGAATATAATGCGGGTCTGCTGTATATCGCTAGGCTCAGTTTGCAAGGGAAGGACTATTCTGCGCCTGGACATATCGATATCGAAAGCTTCGACCAACATGGGTCAATCATTTTGTGCCTAGGTTTCATATAGTCGACGGTCTTTCTGCGAGCGCAAACGCAGGTCGCATATGTTAAACGACACTTTGTGTCGTAATCGCGAATAAAGTTAGACTCAATCTGATACATTAGGCTTTCTTTCATCTTCACAAAAGGGTAACAATATTAAAAGCAAGAAATCGAGTGACAACATGTTGCGCGAAGTGTGTAGAAATTTTTTACTTTTGATAAATCTATCGCAAATTATTCTGCTTTATTGTAGTGTACGAAGATAAACCAAAATGTGACTGTCTCATGGATCTGCCAATGCGTTGGATCTGATATTTTAGTCATCACATTTCAAGTGTTGCAGCCAGACTAATCAGAGTTTTGGTTGGCCTTGTAAGTTCACACCACAATCTGTGCAGTCCATTTTTGATAATATTACTAATTTCGGAAATTACCTCGCGGGCCACTCAAAACCTTCTCGCGGGCCACGGGTTGGCCGTCCCTGCCGTGAAGAGTACGTTGTCAACCTTTCAACCTTTCGTGATTTTACTGTAATCATATTCTCCATAACTAAACTAATATAGTGTGCTTATTCACTTTTTATGCTGTCCGAGGAGGTCATTCGATACTGGACAACTTCAGGTTTTCCATTTTCGTTTGAGTTATTGTTGTTGTAGAGTACGATTTGATTGGCGATTTTAACTCAATGGTTTTGTTCGCCATTTTTGCGATGATTGTTCATGCATTAGATTACTGCATTCGTTGAAAGAGTGAAATCTATGACATCCTCGAAGAGCCGTGGGTCTGTCAGTGGGACTTTCAATTTCATTGATACTTTGAGGTGCGAGCATTTGTTAATCAGCGCTTTCCTTTGAATTATATTCCGATACTTCCACCCGTCAGTTCTTCTCGGATTACTACATGGGGCGGCGATTCATCGTAAGAACTTGATATCCCAAATAGCCGACTATAGCGTTGAAACCAAATCACGCCGTTTTCTTATGGTGCAATGAAACAACGATGTTGGCCGTCATTAAAATCATTTATTGAAATGCTTGCAGTGAATACATTTTCAATATGAAATCTTTGTTTCGCACAAAACCGTGATTGGCAACGAAAATCCCGACGAGGCTGGAGACGCAGGATGCTTGATTAAATTTGGTACACGTTGCAACACTTTTTAACAGGGTTCTGCACCCATTAAACCTATTTCAAAATATAGCGCAATAAGTCACAATGCTCTCAAAATGATTATAATGTAGGATCAAAAATCATTGAAGATAAAACGAGCTTTTATGATCCGTTCGGGTTACATTTGAATAATTGTGAAGATGGTCATTGCTTCTGTAGCCAGACTCACATTATAACGAATTTTTGAAGCCTTGAAATGCCGGAACTATTGGACTTGGACTTTTGTAGGTCGCAACAGTTGCTAGTACCTCTCATCACAACATAAACCTGCAACACTTATCGTCAATATGGCACATAGGCAGATTGTTGGCAATCGGGTCATGCAACTCGAATCAACAACTTTTTTCGTAATACGGGCATTAAATTATGCTCGCTGTCGGCGCTAGTCATCATTTGAACCTGTATCCCCCTCTATCTGACATTTCACTGAACAACTTGCACCATAAATCTCTACGATACTAAACAGTTATACGGAAGGTTTTAACCTTTCTTCCTTATATTGTTTGGCACAATAGCAGAAATAAAGAAGTAAAACTTGAATGAAGGATAGTATAAAATGGGCAATAGAATGGGGCGTGAAAGGTACAGGAAACTATAGAACACCGTGTCGCGAGAATGGAATCATTTAGTCGCCGGAAAAAGGCATGTCGGTAACAGCCTGGACTCTGTTCGTCTTTGGCGGAGCGTTGGTGATCCGCATTCCGCCTTCTTATGTCCGGAGTGAATCTTCGGGGCGAATCTTTCCTTTATTAATGGAGTCAGTCTTCTGAGTGTTGTCTAAAAGCAAACATAATGAATGACACCACGTTCTACAGCTATACTGTTTAGTTGTAAATTTTTACTTACGATTTTGCTTTCGGAAGTTTCGTTGGATGCATTGCAATTTGAATTGCCTCCCAAAGTTATGTGGTCATCGGGAAACCTGACAAATAGTTAGAAATGTTTAGGTGGCTAGGCAACAAATTGCCCTTGTTACTGAGATATCGAAGCAGAGTCTCACGGGTAACTTCAATTTGAAAATGTTTCCCAATTGAACCAGCGACAAGCATAATTTTAACCGATTCCCTTTTAGCATCTTCCAAACTTTCTATCTTATATTTATATAAGAAATCGTTAGAGTTCTAAAGTTCTATATACAAAATACAGCAGATTGCGCAGTCTCATTTGTATTAACTTCATGGAACTGCAATCGCTTAAATTTTGCGCATTATGGTCAACATTATCCACAAACAGGTCACCATGCTTCACAATATTTATATTATAATAATTAAAATAACCATGGTTTTTCTAAGAACGGGATGCATCAACAATGCTCTGATGTTAATTGCAGTCACTGGGAAAGCAAGTAGTTGCATGAAACATGATTTATTTTAAATCTGTATAGCTTTCTTACTTAGTCTATCGCACTTTTTATGCAGTGCGAATAAGCTGGGATATCCGGCGATACGACTTGGTCCAACCCAGCTGCGAAATTTGTTCTGTTATTGCACTTCATAGCGATTTGGTTTTGAGATTTACCTGTAAAGTCGGCTTGAATCTGCGAACACTTCCTCCTCCCATTTTCCCTTTACGGTTTCTATTAAGTGACTGGAAAGGTAGTGCTGAAGAAGCTTGACTGCCTGAAATAAGTATTATCCGTGTTGACCGGAACGACTGAACGTGCGTACAGAAATTTTTACTCATCTATATCCTACGTACAGGCACTTGGGATTCTATTGGGAGACAATTTATTCCTGAGGATTGGTATTAAGATGCTATGTTGTTTCGAAAATTGTCATTTTCACGACACATCCTACATTTTCTTACAATAGCATTAAATCTCAACGACAAAGAGCAGAACAGAGTGCAAGCTTTTCAACAGTGCTTTGCACATGTACAAATAAGTGATTTGTGGTACAGAACTTCAGAATAACGCGAAACAATAACTTCATATTGTTAATTTATTCGCTAAAAGCTTTTCGACTAACTCTCATCAGTAGCGAACGTTATTCACCCCATCACTAACGTTCGCTACTGATGAGAGTTAGTCGAAAAGCTTTTAGCGAATAAATTAACAATATGAAGTTATTGTTTCGCGTTACATGTACAAATGTACATTGTGCAGTAGGTCTATACATGTAGTACATTCTCATGTCATATGGGCAGCTATAGATCCATTGTAAATTACCGCACCTGCGGCAGTACATACGGTGATGTTGAAATACGTAATCTACATCAATTCAGATCTTTTCATCAGACACTTCCTGGCAACATCGAATGGTCCAAATTTGCATGCTCAATGGTCATGTTCTACCATTCTATAGCTACCGTACATATTAAAATTGTGATTCTTGTAAAAGGTCTGGGTGACAGCATAGCAACAAGAGACGATATTAATAAATAATGTAGCTATTTACCTGTGCGCGTTCGGGTTTCCGAGGCAATTTCTCATTCCCCAACATGATATGATATAACACATCAGTCGCTTCATGCCCAGAGAAACATTTCGAGTAAGTTTTAAGATTCCTTCGGTGGTTCCTACACTGCATCGACTTTCGAAAGGACTGCAACATTTCGTTCCATAGCTCAGTGAAACGGTAGGTCGGCTTTGATCGGAAAGACGACCGATATTCATCCGGGCGATGTCTGCTACTATCCTGAACTGTATCCTGAGACATGGCGTGCTGCATTCTGAGTAACTATAATTCCAAACGTATGCTGGTTCGAATCCAGTTATTGACAGCCAAGTATGAGTTCGCAATACTTTCTCTGTCCATTTATATGCCTTTGGTTGTCATGCATAATCCGCTCTCCAGAATGAAAGCGACGAATATCACCTGTATCGACTTGACAGTAACACGATTTCTCCGATTGTGACATCATCATCAAACAACACGCCTTTGTTTGCAAACAGCCTGCCTGGTTGAGAGCTCAATACTTCGACCGGAAATATTCATGATTACCTATTTTGTTCTTGAACCTTGCGATTAAATGATAATAGGTCGCAATCTAAATTTCACTTACGGATGCAGGATGATTTCCACTGCAGCTTTGTTTCTCTCCAACTGCATTTTGTTACAATTGTAACAAACACATCTTATAGCCTGGAGTATAGTCGCACCTGTGCATATGCCGTGTCACAAAAAGGTTGTAGGGTACTAACCACAAAGTATGTCGGAAGTGAACGGTGATTTTATAATTATATATAGTCTATCATCATTTCAATACCTATGGGGCCGTAACAACCGGGTATATGCAGACGCCAATGCTAGATGCGTGCGGTAGTTACGGAACAAATAGAGTAATTTGCCGCGGCACAACCTATGGAATGTGTTGATCACAATGGAATCGATACAATTGCGACACGACTCGACTCGAGTCAATCTGTGTATTGACTCGACTTGGACTCGAGTCATTGCGCATGACTCGAACCAAGTCATTGGCTCGAGACTCAGACGGCCCAGACCGACATTTAATTGTAATTCCGAAGCCAACACACTATTGGGATTTCGTCTGCTGGTACTGGTACTTGAAAATGCGACCAGAAACTGCTAAGAGTGAGGAAAATTGGTATATTTTAAATGCGAGCCGTTCGATATCACCAAACAGAGTTATAAAAAGTGGGTTTACCAAGACTTTAACTGGAAACTGAGCAGTGAACACAATGACTTGGACTCGGACTCGATTCCTAATTCCATGACTCGGACTCGACCCTCCGCTCGATGACTTGGACTCGGACTTGACTCGGTGGTGAATTGAAATGACTCGACTTGACTCGAGTCAAAACTATAAAAGTGAGATTGACTTGTGACTCGGAGCCTTGTGACTTGGTTACAACCCTGAGTATTACCATGAACTCGAAACATTAATTTTGCCCCAGCCCGTTTCGGTTATGAAATTCCGTATGAGGGTCGTGATTCGCAAGAGCTACATCACAGCCAGCAGCAGAATGCGGGTATATGCCATTGACTACGGGCTTCCTCCAGGTGATTATTTTTTTATTAAGTGATAAATTCGCAGGGTATGTGCGATTTTGGAGCATTTCTATTATCACAAAACTTTAACTGCAGTGGTACGGCGCTATTGTGAGCATGAACGTAACATGGCTTTCGTATGTGAATGATATTGGAAAATATAGCTAAGGCATTCACGATGAATAGAAACATGTCTTTCCAAACCGCCCAAACGGTTGATATTGTTGAGACAAGCGATAATTTAAGCCACGTGAATATATAAACTATTATATCAGCGACCCAATTTAAGTCGAGACGTAGGCCTTATTCAACATGTCTTTTCTGCATTCGAACACGAATTACTGACCCGGAACATAATTTGATTATATGTATTATGTAAGTCCATGACGATCTCAAAAGTATTTTAAGTATTTTCTTAGTATCGAAGTTGTAACGAAATTAGTCATCCGTTGTTGGAAGTATAGACAACAGGCAAGATGAACCAATACATATATCACGGTGTTGAATTGTGTTTTATCCTCAGGTGAAAGGTCCGGACTAGACAGGATTCAGTATTTAAAATTAGGTTGACATTAAAAAATTAATCCTTATAATTTTGTAAACATTCTTCCCGTGACTATTTCATGGCGCTTTGTGACAATGCCACGGGTAAATCACGAACTCACAGAAAAGTCGTTTCAACGAACCTGAGTATCTTTCTACGACATGTTTTCGAAGCCGAGTTACGAAAAACCGAGGGTAGATAAAAGTATCGAAACTTTATTTTTCGTTCATAAGATAACTCTCAGTGAGAAAGGCGTATATTTTCTTTTCTCGAAAACATCGAATCTCATTACTCGAATCGAATCATCATAATTGATTCTCGGCCCAGATTGGTGCACTCGAAGCGTTGTACAAAGCCCTAGCAATGACCCGAATATGAACGTTGGGACCACAGAATTATACGCCCACATTCGACATAACCGTTTAACTTGTCATGAACCGATCACTCGGACTTGTGCAAACTTCTAGATTTCCAAAATGCGCAATTGTAACTAGAGCAAGATCTAGAACTATACTGAAATACGGTACTTAGTTGACGGTCAATTAACTAGATTGGTAGTTTGTGCGATTCTGACGAACCATTGCCTGCTTCCTATATTTTAATGACTGTGACCGACATGTCCAATAGGATGACCATGGCCATACTTGTAATCCACAAACCGGTAGTATATACATGCCGATTTGCCACCCTGGTGATAATCATATTCTTAATGATTTCAGTCTGGATTTGAATATATATTCTGCTTGTCTCTCTGGCATCACAATCTAGCTCGGAGTCCGCGTAGAATAGGACATGGATTACTCTCAGCCTAACATGATGCAGCAAACATCGCAGCGACAACACCTTTAAAGTTGCCGTAACAGCAGTTTTATATTAGTATAGGCCAGGGGCGGGCAACTTCTTAATCCGGCGGGCCGGATAGGGGAACATAAACATGAGGTGGGCCGGATTCCTGATTTTTTTTTTTAATGATTTCAGGGTAACTCCCCCCGTGGGAAGGCGCCACAGATCCGCTCATCCTACCCTCCACTACCCTTTGTACATACAATTGAGAGACGCACACATTCCTGCAGTTGGGCGACCGATTCACGAGCGAGCCCGAATCGGTGATATGAATGCGAGTCGAAATCCGATCATATTTGGCATATAGTCGCGCGAAGCGCGAAAAGTTTTTGCATATATGAATGAATTTGATCAATGGTATTGGTGAGTGTATGAGCAAGTGGTTTCTTCGAAAATTTACAGCACGTATAATTATAATTATGAACATTGATCATGGCATAAGAATATACAATCATACATCCATGAGCTTATCGCAACTCCTGCAACCCAACGGTCTCGGGCTATTCTAGTGTATTTATGATACTGTATTCTCATAATCAAGACACGCACGTAGAGACACTAAACCACGCGCCGCGCGCGAAAAGATTTTATTTTGAATCCATCTGCCCGAAAATATTCCACTATTTATAAATATCACGAAATATTCTCGAAAAATTTGGGAATGACATGGACCCATTCGCCCCTGGCTACGTCAATGCGGTGAACATCAGTTGTATTGGAAGGTCGCTTTGTCGTGCTACTGTTCATGCTTGAAAATGTTTGTGCCTAAATGCATGTACACGGCGACGCGGGCCTCTTCATCACGTAAGACCGAAAACTGTCAGCGGGCCGCACAAAATCCCCTCGCGCGCCGGATCCGGCCCGCGGGCCGTATGTTGCCCGCCCCTGGTATAGGCGAAAGGATGAAAATAATCAAAACTAGCATTAGTATTGCAGAAATTGACCAACACCATGGAATGTGAAAAGTACGAACACGTATGGAACAATTACGGCGAGCAATTCGAGTCTGTGAGGGGGAGGATAAAGACATCGCGGTACCAGACGTGATGCTGTCATTCTTTGGCGGATGATTGGCGATCCGCATTCTTCCTCATTTCTGTTGCGAATGCTGTTAGGGTCGAATCTTTCCTTTATTAACGGAGTTAGGCTTCTGAGCTTTGTCTAAACGCGATAAGAAAGAATGCTCCGATTTTCCACACTGTTAATAAGTCCTCAATTTTGTACTCACGTTTTTGTTTTTGGGAGGTTCATACGATAGACAGTGTGTTGAATCAGCTTCCGAAGCTCTCTGTTCGACAGGAAACCTGCCAAAGAAAGATAAAGATTCGGTGAAAATGGTACGGCAAGGAAGTATCCCGAATGATGGTGACGACATTGAACCAGCACCATGTACACATGGCTATTGGTAGCTATTAGTCAGGCATCGCGGCGTTACATCTCCCTATTTCATCGCAGTGGTCGTTTATACCAATGTCTGAAGGCACGGTTCGACATCTCGATATATAGTCGACTCCGCTAAATTTAGATACATTTTGGCTCCGCTAACTTTTCGCCGAATTAACCGGGCTCGACTGTATATCAAAGGCGGACTTTTATATTAACCTCGTAGGACTATACTGATATACCGACATCGTTCGAGCGACGAATAATGCTCTTGTGATATATCCAACCAACCTGTATAGTTAAACAGATCAATTTATAAATTCGTGATGGTCATAGGCACACAAATAGAGCAATTCCAACTTGGATTTTTTAAAATTGAGTGACAAATTGGTATAGCCTACTATTACTATATGGCACTTCTAGGGCAAGGAGGGACGATTTACCTGTACAGTCGGTTACAATCTGCGAATTCCCTTTTCTCCCATTTCCCTTTGACAGTCTCTATTAAGTGCTTGGAAAGGTAATACTGAAGCAACTTGATAAATGATAACCTGAAATGACAGTAATAAGGTTTGATTTGAAGACTCACGGTGCACACTGCACACACACAACCTATACGAGTATGAGCAATATACTTAGCGTATCAGTCTCTACTAGGAAGTGGACAAGTGAGGGATACAACCATCAAAAGCCCAGTGAACGCCTAAATACACCGGAAACACCATATGCCGATGCTGATATCGTGATATGCCCGTAAATTGCACCCACATCTTGTCCGGTCTTGTGGTTATATACATCTCATTGGCATTTAGCATGTTCGAATTTTAACATGACTATTTTACATGTTATTACAGGGAGAGTTGAAAATAAGGATGATGACAATATAATGTCAGCAGCAGTATGATATTGCAATACTATCCCTACCTGTTCGCGTTCCAGTTTTCGAGGCAGCTTGTCGCATCCCAACAAGATATGATACAAGACACTCGTCGCTTCGTGCCCGGAGAAACATTTCGAGTATGTTTTCAGATTCCTCCTGTGTTTCCTACACTGCATCGACTTTCGAAAGGATTCCCACAAATCGTTCAGTGAAACGATACTTCGGTATTGAGAACAAAGTCGGCTGATCTTGATCCAAATGGCCACTACGGTTGTCCTTGACTGAATCCGTAACTTGTAAAACTATAATTCCTAAGGTACCGATTACGATTGCGAGTCAGGTTTGAACATTCACGAATTTAATTCTCACTACTTTCTCCATCGATTTATACACCCTTGATGGCTATGCATAATCCGCTCTCCATAGAATGTGATTAAACTGGTATCAACTTGACGGTGACATCATATACTTTCGTTATCATATCACAATCAAACTACATGCATTCCTGTGCAAACAAACTCATGCATATGGTCGAAAGATAAATAGTTCGAACGGAAACCTTTATCATTGACCTGTTTTGTTCGTGACCCTGCGTTGTCACATATATAAATAGTTGCACGTGCCGACGATGTGTTTGTGCGATTTGGAAGCAATTTTATTATCACAAAACTTGTATCTGCTATTTGAACGGCGCTACTGCAAGCCTAAGTGTATGAATGGTATCGGAAGAAGCTAACGCATTTGCACTAAATACAGTCATGTCATTCAGAGTTGAGACAAGCGATAATTTAGGCATCCGGATTATATAAAAGCGACTCAATAGATCATTAACCAAATATGAATCGAGACTTACCCCAACACATCGTGCCTGTATCTCAATCCGAATTATGCATCCGGAACATATATTTGACAAAATTTATTATGTACAAGCGCAAGATTATTTTGTGCAATTTTATGTCATTTGTGTTAGTATGTAATCGGACTCTAGAGATAAACTGGATTATTCTACAGTACGGTGTCCGGACCAAGCAGGATTCAGTATTTCTAATTCACGAAGAAGGCATAAGCCGTTTACATATTTAGGTGGTTTCGACCTGCATTTACACCATCTTATCATATTTATATATGAGTTGACTCGAGTCCGGCTCGAGTCACGAGTTTCTGATGACTCGACTTGAATCGAGTCGTTTTTTCAAAATACGGAAATGACTCGACCCGACTCGAGTCATTGCGCATGACTCGAACCAAGTCATGCGTCTCGAGATTCAGACGGCCGAGACCGACATTTCATTGTAATTTCGAATAATAGTAAAGTAACCACACTCTTGGGATTTCGTCTATTGGTACTGGTACTTGAAAATGCGACCAGAAACTGCTAAAAGTGAGGGAAATTAGTATATTATAAATGCGAAATATTCGATATCACCAAACAGAGTTATAAAAGTGGGTTTAGCAAGACTTTTAGTGAAAACTGAGCAGTCAACACAATGACTTGGACTCGGACTCGAGTCATAATACCATGACTCGGACTCGACCCTCTGCTCGAAGACTTGGACTTGGACTTGACTCGGGGGTGAATTGAAAATGACTCGACTTGACTCGAGTCAAAACTATAAAAGTGAGATTGAATGAGTTACTACCCTGCTAATCGACGCACATTATTACCATTGATGCTTGACTCGGATTCGAGCAACTGAATCGTTGGGCCCATAGCCCTAGAAAAAGCACGGATTTAAACGCTGTTATTCCAAAATTGTAGCCCGATTCAACATATATATATATATATATATATCGGCTTTCAATTAAATAAAAGGGCAAAAGAAAACAGGAAACAAATGAACATCAAGATAATCAGTTTTGGGCCCTTATTAAGCGCCTCCAGTGTGGGCGGTCGTGGGCGTCTTCGAGCGATAGCCCGCGTTGCGCTAGCTCGGTCTCTATTGTTGAGCGCCATGTGGTTCTATTCCAGCCACCTCTGCGCCATGGCTCCGTCGGAATGTGGTTGATGATGGCGGCGGCTGGTTGATCGTCTTGATGCCGCACTAGATGACCGATTAAGCATAAGCGTCGTTCAGCAGCCAGCAAACGGCATGGGACTGTTTTTGTGAGTTTGCGCAGAGCATTGGTGGATATGTGCTCCGGGTGGTGGATGCCGAGTGCGTAGTGGAGGAGTGCATCGTAGTTGGCGTTGAGTGTCTTAGCCAGCTCTTCTGTCAGCGTGAGTGCTTCTATTCCGTAGAGAAGAACCTGCTCGACAGTGGCACGGAAGATGCGGGTCTTGAGCTGGGTTGAGGCACTTGAATGGAAGAGGCTATGTAGCCGTCTTGCCGCGCCCCAGGCCTTTTCTCGCCTCGCCTTGAGCGCTTTTCCAGAGTCAGCGACGTCAATACCGAGGTATACAAAACTCGTTACATACTTTACTCAACATCACCATAGCTTGCAATGCTAAACCGCTCACCCACAAAGACACACGATCCTAAGTCATGGTTTGTACTTTCATGACTATTTCTAACAGGTCACATAGGATGAGCAATTCACATCCGCAAACCGGTAATACAGGTCTGTCTATACTGCCATATTGGCAACTGTATTATATTTAGTGCTTCTGGTTTGGATTTGAATAGATTCTGCCGGTTTCACTACCATCACCTTCTATAGCTGAAAGCCTGCGTACAATCGAACATGGATGGATGATTCTCAGCATATTATGATGATGCAGCAAACATCGCATAGACAATATGCTTAGAGAAGCTCCACAGGTCAAAAGTAACCTGAACAGCATTTTTATATTGGCAGGCAAAATCGTGAAAATAACGAGTCAAAAATAGTATTAGTATTACAGAAAGTGATCAACAGCATGGGATGTGAAAAGTATGAAAACGAATGGAACAAATACGATGCACAATTCGAATCAGTCAGTGGGCGGGTAAAGACATCTTGGTACCAAACGTGATGTTGTTGTTCTTCTTTGGCGGAGGATTGGCGATCCGCATTCCGCCTCATTTCTGTTGCGAATTCTATTAGGACCGAATCTTTCCTTTATTAACGGAGTTATGCTTCTGAGTTTTGTCTAAAAGCAAGCATAAAGAATGATTAAATTTTCCACACAGTCAAAATCGTCACTATTATACTCACGTTTTTGTTTTTGGGAGTTTCATATGATGAACAGCGATTTGAATCAGTTTCCGAAGCTCTCTGTTCGACAGGAAACCTGCCAAATAAATATAAATATTCGGTGAAAAGTATTCCGCAAGGAAGTATCACGAATAATGCATATGGCTTTGATATTGAACCAGTACCATGTACAATTTTGTACATATGGGTATTGTGCTAGCCATTGCTTCCTATCTCATCGCAGAGGTCGTTTTAACCTGTGTTTCAAAGCAAAGTTCGATATCTTGATATCATCACCATAAGTAGTCCGACATGGGGTAAACGAGACATTATATCTGCCGCATATGGGCCCATATAGGACTACTTATTAGTGCGGAACATGAACCGGAGCCGGATTGGATATCCGGCCGGATTTTTACAATTTTGGCCGGACTTGATCGGAGCCGGATCAGTACTCTTTCTGTTACGGCCGGAGCCGGATCTTAGCCGGATCACTACTTTTTTGATACGGGCAGAATCTTTATAGATAAACATGACTTTTATAACTAAATAACTACCAACCAACCACACGCAAGGAACCGCCAAGCCAGTGCGAACATAAACAAGGCATATTTATCAATTCACGGAACCCCCGTACCGTGTAGGGCCGGATTTCTGGCCGGATATTTTCATTTTTGGCGGGAGCCGGATTGGAGCCGGATCAGTACTTTTTTCTGATACGGCCGGAGCCGGATCGGAGCCGGACCAGAGAATTGAAAAACCGGATAGGAGCCGGACCAGAGAATTTTACGATCGGCTCCGCACTACCACTTATATGCTGACATCGTTCGAACATAGAAAAATGCTCATATGATATACTAAACCTGCAGTTCAATAGTTAAATTATTCAGCATTAAACACATAAGAGGGATATTACTACTAAAATTCGAAAAATATTGGCGGATATTTATTATAGTTCTAGTGCATTACTAAGGTACTTCTGCGCCACGAAGGGGGAGATTTACCTGTAAAGTCGGTTGGAATCTGTGAACACCTCTTTCTCCCATTTCCCTTTGACAGTTTCTATTAAGTGCTTGGAAAGGTAGTACTGAAGCAACTTGACAGCCTGAAATGAAAGTCATAAGGTTCGATTTGAAGATGCGAACACACAAGATTTATGCGTATGAGTAATACGTTCAGACTGTAATCTGTATAAGCAAGTGATGGATACTAGATTTGACGCTCTGGCCCCATCTTGTGTTCAAAACACCCAAATACACCGGAAACACGAAGTGCCGATTATCGTGTTATGCCCGTAAATTGCACCCACATCTTTTCTTGGGGTTATATACATCGCATTGGCATTTCGTATGTTCTAGTTTCAACATGACTATTTTACATGCAATTACAGGAAGAGTTGAAAATACGGGCGATAGCAAGATAATGTCAGCGACATCACGATAATGCAATACTATACCCCTACCTGTTCGCGTTCGGGTTTTCGAGGCAACTTGTCGCATTCCAACAAGATACGATATAACAAACTCGTCGCTTCGTGCCCGGAGAAACATTTCGAGTATGTTTTCAAATTCCTCCTGTGTTTCTTACACTGCATCGACTTTCGAAAAGATTCCAACAGGTCGTTCCATAGTTCAGTGAAACGATACATCGGTTTTGATGACAAAGTCAATCGGTTTTGATCCAATTGTTGAGTGCTGTAGTCCTTGACTGAATCCGTAGTCATTTTTTGTATCCTGAGAAACTCCTAAGATATCTATCACGATGCGGCGTCGATTTGGAGAATCCACGAATGAATTCTCACTACATTCACCTTTCATTTATATGCTTATGGTGGTTATGCATAATCCGGTCTCCATAGAAAGCAAGCGATAAAGATGTGATTAAGCCCATGATATCAACTTGACAGTGACATCATAACCTTTCGCTATGATATCACAATCAAACAACATGCATTCCTATGCAAACAAACGCAAGGCCGAAAGATAAATAGTTCGACCGGAAATCTTCATTGTTACCCAGTGTTGTCGACCCTGCGTTGTCACCTAAATAAACAGGTCGCTTTTTGGGGATGCTACGCGCGGGTCCGCTATAATTTCCTCTGTGGCTTGCTTTTCCCCGATTGCACTTTGTGACAATTATGTAGACTAGTACATTCTATATCCCGGGATAGCATAGTCTATCTGCATTGTTGTAGAAGCTTTTAGGAGATAGTGATTTCAGTGTTAAAAGGATGTGAATTGTCAATTTATAATTGTACAGTGTGCCTGTGCAATTAGAAAATGTGCAATTACCGTTCCACGATGATGCCAGCGGCGTGATAATCGGGTTTGTGGACGCCTCCCAGATGCACACGGTAGTTCCGCATATTAAATCTACGTCTTTGATTGGCAACCGTAACGTATTCCTTTGATTATAATGATCATAGGGTGGATAATAAGAATGGAGCACTGGTAAAACTGAACAACGGAACCACCCTTTACACTTACTTCTCTATGTAAGTATACAAGGAAACGAATGAAATATTGACAACGTTAGGAATGGCTGTTGATTTAAAAATAGTGATCGTTATTGCCTCATACCCGAATCGTTCCCTATATGTGGTATATGACAATGGTTCTTAAGCGGCGATCCATGGAACACTAGGGGTACCCTGGAGATCAACAAAGACACGCACTCAACTCATGCATATGACTTGTGATGATACGTCCGTCTTCGCTGTCATTGGTTGCAAGTATTTACGATAGGAATGGTGTGAACCCCTGAAAGGTTCATGTTCGTGTGAACGCGAACCTTTTTGAAAGGTTCTGTGTGAACGCGAACGTGACGTCATATATTGCTAATCCCAACCCTACATTTCAGTGAAGTGATGTACAAGATACCTGGCGACGACTCAGGCCACATTATGCCACAATGCTGAAGTATATGCTGACTTTTTAAACATCACCAAATGTATCAACTGTACCAATCAAATGCTATAATAATCCTAAAATCAATATCTTCCGTCGCTTGGCCAACAATTTCGACGAAGACTTGCGAGGGAATATAAGCTTACGCCTTAACGGTCCAGGTCAGACCGGACAATGTGTTCAGCGGAATCTGACTATTGCTACGTTGATATTGAATAGAGTGTAAACGGGTTTCTATACTTGCTACCGATATTACCCCATAAACAAGTTATACAGTGGCCAACACCCCAATCGCACAGATTTGGGTTTTATGATACAATGAACATATCAAATCAAGATGGATCCCGTACGCCTGCTAGATTTATTACATTAGACAACGATGTATTCTTAATATAAATTGCATCGATTGGTTGAATAAGCATCATTTGCTGACTACCTACATGTACTGTATTTCATTCTTGATTTGTGATTGCGGGTCAAGCTCACAGCAGAGAGTTACTAAATATTCACGAACAGCAAGTATTTTTTTTACATTCATGGCAAGGTGCGTGCTCGTTTACTGTTGATTTTTTAATGTTGCCAGCGCTATGCATAGAGTGGTCCTATAGTTGAAATGCAAAGAATTTTAACCAAAGATGTTAAAATGACGTGATAAATCGTGATATCTGAAAAAGGCTCACAGTGAAGAACCTATCAAGGTTTGTTTGTGAACGTGAACCTCTAAATTTCCGAGGTTAACACACAGAACGCGAACGTAGACTTCACGTTCACACCATCCCTAGTAACTGGGCCCGATCAATAGTCGAATAGTGACTGTTGTGGTTAGGGTGATGTATTTTTTCGTTTTAATATAGTAGTTTCCTTGCAATTTGAGCGCGGCATCGTACAAAATGATGCGCCGCATAAAGCAATACGAATTTGGAATCCTGTGCGTGTCACGAATGAACTATTATTCTGGTACGTTTGGACGATTCCAATATATATTTTACTATCCCGACAACCCTGATGAGAGGTTAAGAGACAACTACATGCTACAAAGTGATTAAAAACAAATTGAAGATGCATCATCATTAATTTAGTGCCCAAAATCTTCGAAGACAATCCCTCCGTCAACTTTACCGGTACATCTGATCACGTAGGCTGAGAAAGAATTTTGATGGTAATATGTGCAGTAGGGTTGTCCAAAATTTGGAAAATCTCAAAAATGTTGGGTATCAATGTCTTATTCTATAGATTAGTGATAAAAAACAGCAATGAGCCTGGAATACGCTCACAGGAAAGTCGTTAAGATTTGTCGCAAAGCGTTTGAAAGTAGCGACCGACGAGTGGGCGTGCCAGCGGCCATACAACGGCCACAAAACTAGTAATCACGAAATCGCGACTCTCGTTTGGCTAATCGGCTATGCTTCAATGATCACGACGGTGGTGGCTTGCTGATTAGTTGTTAAAAGAGTTTGCTAACGACGGTGATTCTGTAAGCGCATTGTAGGTTGGTTGGCAGATAATGATTTACGATTAGTTCAGAACATGTTGAGTTACTAAATACATGATGATGAACAAACAACAGCTGCTTCACACAAACTTAAAGCACGACTGGCTTACTGTGAGAGAAACGGCCTCAGCCTACGTGTCTGTTTTGACCGAGGGAAAGCAAAGAAACTGCGGAGAAATATTGCAAAGGCGCTTATATGCAAGTGGTGATCGAATTTCTTGTTTCAGAAAGGATGCATCATCATTAAATACAAATATAAAGCTTAACAATGACACTACTTTGTCTGATCTTATTAGGCTCCAGCCGCGATTTCTGTGCGTAGTAAACCTGCTAGGGATTCTGTTTCTACAATTACAGACTTTTATGCGCAGAAAACAGTGAAAGTCCAGAACATCACAAGCAGGGCTTTGGAGCCTGAGCCGGAGCCCGGAGCCTGAGCCCCGGAGCCGTGCATTTTTACCGGAGCTGGTGCCGGAGCCGGAGCTCTACATAAAATTCAGCCGGAGCCGGAGCTGGAGCCAGTTATTTGAGGGGTAGCTCCGGCTCCGACGTATTTCATAAGATGCTATTATATATGCAACAACCATATCTGCTGAGTTCACATAATTCAACAGCAGGCCTTCGCGAAATTAAGAATCTTTTCCTCTTTGGCGCTACCTTTTCCGACTAACCATATTCCCGAGGATTTAACAGCGGAGCAGTCATATGTACAATGTTCAATTTTCATTCATGAGTGCCGAACCTCGGTATGCGAAATATGCCTGTGAATGTTGTGGGTATTCGGCATACCCGCAATTTCATCATCAGCATAACCTTGTTGGCCAATTGTACGGTTCGAAAATAATGATCACTATGTATTACGCGAAATGGGAGAGAGGATAAAAACGTGATTTCGTTGCACATGTCGATATGACGAGCACGAGACGAGAAATTCCATCTCATCGTTGCTGTGAATTGAATGAGCAAATACTCGTTCTTTCGTGATAGTTCTTTAATCGGGTCGCGAAATTGGACAGTGCTATTGAGCATGCAATTATGCATGCTAATTGGAATTCATTACTGCGCATGATCGTAATTCACTCCAGTAAGGATGTTCGAGCTTAAATAGGGGATGGCAGAAAAGTAGCCCAAAACATCGTTTCACTCAGCAAACAATTGTCGCGGTGCGAGCTACTCAATACGATGTCAGGACCCCATGGTATTCTATGTTGGAGACAAATTACTGATTTGATACGCGATTTCCAATTTGTAATCATCTGTTGCGTAAATTCATTCTTGATGTCTGCTTGATACTCTAATATTCCCGGATTATCGCGCACTGTGACTTGTAAATGTGCAATGTGCAATTGTGCATACTGCATATTTTAATTCGTTATGGGCATGGCGCAATGTGCATGGCACACTTGGCACAGTGTTCAATTCATTTATTCGATTCGTTTGAACGGGAAAATATTATATTCCGATAAACTTGATTGACACCGGATGGACTGGTAACGAGTGTACCAATAACCATTGGCCCTTTGGTACAACTCGAATTTCTGTTGATAACGTCGTGATATCCGCCCATATTGCTCTTACTACAGTTATAGTTGAATAATAGTCGCACATTTAAAGATTGAATTGAGCTGTATGGCTTAATGTTACCGAGTACAGTGCCAGTGTTAAAACGCCGCATCAGAATTCTAATGCTGTACACAGCAATGGCAAGGAGTAAAGTGCGTTCTAGTGCAACTATGATGTTATCGACAATTGACAAGTATTCATTATGACGTCACAAGGCGACACGGCGGCACCTACCACCTATGTCTTCGTTGCTGCATCCGATGTTACGAAGGCTGACAGACTCTAGATCAGTGGTTCTCAACCGGGGGTCCGCGAAGCATTTTCAGGGGGTCTACGAAGCCTCAAATAGTTGATAACCTAATTTGTATTCTTTTACATCCGGATCAATTTCGCTTCATTACTAGTAAAACTCCAGAGCTCAAATCAGCAGAATATTCGTCTGAGATGAAATATCCTACTGTGAAGACCCATTTTAATTGCTAAATTGCCAATAGCCTACTGATACAAACATTTTGCTGTATAGAGATGTTTTGTTGCGGATTGTGGAAAAAATAGATGAGGAAGGTCAATCACGGTGACTTCGCAGTGTCTACAAAATTCATTTTATCCAGCGATATCCACAACCATTTTTCCATAATAACTGCTGCTAGCTAGAAATGACCAGTCTTGACGTTATATGTTTATTTAAAAAATTGTTTGTCAATAATCCTGGTGCCATATTTGTTGCGATCATACCTAAATGTTTGTTCGGAAGCGTTACTCGTTATCATTACATTCGCCACCATCAATGTTTGTGGAGATTGATTCTCGGCATTCGTTCATAGCAAATCGAAGGCACGGATTTTCAAGACACGACCACGTATTTCAATAAATGCAGTTGCAGAATTCGCTTTGAAATAATGGAAGTCAACCCAGGCAATTTCAACATGAACAGTATGATCATATTTTCGGAAAAAGTCATTTTGCTGCTGTTTATCACTAAGCCTGCAGTTATCACTTGCACAAGACGGATGACGATTGCACGATGATGCGCTAAATTGGATCAAAATTTTCATGGGGCTCCGCGGGGGTCCGTGACGGTCCAAAAGGGGTCCGCGTAGACGAAAAGGTTGAGAACCACTGCTCTAAATTACTATGGATAACCAACCTACGGGTAAATTAGTAATCTATATAGACCAGGGGTGGCCAACCTTTTCGGCTAAAGGGCCACATGAAGTTGACGAACGAGTGCGTTGCTCACTAGCCCGCACCAGGGTATATTGTGGGTCGACTGTATACCGCCCGCTGGGCTCAGTTTGCAAGGACAGGACTATTCGGCATCCGGACATATCGATATCGAAAATTTCCGCTAATATACAACAATCATTTTGTGCCTACATTTCATCGTCGACGATCATTCTGCGAGCGCAAACGCGAAAATACTTTCTCTCGTAATTGCGAATATAGTTAGACTCAATCGGCTAAATCAGGCGTTTTTTCATTTTCAGGTGGGGGTAGGCTACAAAGCAAGAAATCGTGTGACAATTAAACACGCGAAGCGTGAAGAAAAATTTTACTTCTTTTTTAGTTTATTGTAATGTACGACGATTTACTAAAAATGTGACTGGACCCTGGATCTGCCAATGCGTCGGAACTGATATTTTAGTCATCATCATCCCAAGTGTCGCGGCCAGACTAATCATATTTTTGGTTGGCATTGCAATTTCACAATCAGAGCAATTCAATTTCGATAATATAACAAAATTTCGATAATATAATGGGAAATTAGCTCGCGGGCTACTCAAAACCTTCTCGCGGGCCACATATGGCCCGCAGGCCGCGGGTTGACCACCCCTGATATAGGCAGACACCTTCGATAGTTTTCAGAGCCGGAGCCGGAGATGGAGCCGGAGCAGTGGTAACAATGCGGCTCCGGATCTGGAGCCGGAGCTAATGTATGATAGAAGAGAGCTCCGGAGCCGGAGCAATGCAAATTTACTGCTGCTCCAAAGCCCTGATCACAAGGGCTGTCCGTGGGGCGAAGTCTCCCAGCAACCAGTTTAACATGGTGTACCATTACGATTGTCTTCTGGAATTGAGCGGGCATGTTAGATGGATTATCGAAATATGGACGGGAATAGCAAAAGGGTGGAACACTCCTGTCTTTGATCAAAGGGGTTTGCTGTTGTGCAATGAAGCACCCAGATGCAGTGTTGGGATGACTCGAGTCATGACTTGAGTCACCTTTTTCGTATGACTTGACTTGACTCGAGTCACTTTGCTAAAATGACTTGACTTGACTTGACTCGGCGTATCAGAAATGTGGATTGACTCGTGACTCGGAGCAAAATTCACGAGTCAATATCAAGTCATCAAGTAATCGGTGTCGATAAAATTCACTGTATCTTGCATATGTCCGGATTGTTCACGAAACGCCGGTGTAACCCATGAGAGTGACCAATCATTCAATGATCGCGCGTTTTACTGAGCTTCCGTTGTTCTTTCACTAATCAAGTAACCGAAAACGAAGTGATCGAAGCTTACAGCTTACGTTGTCGCAAACTAGTATAGTAAAGTAATTTAATGGCATCATAATGTCTATATCTGTTATCTTTTCTTATCTTCAACAAACCTATTGTTTTATTGAAACAGAATTCGAACATAGTTTACAGTCCTCAACCATTGACGCGGGCTCGAATTGTATCGTATCAATTTGTAAATGGCTAATGTATTGTATCTTATCAATTCGTTTCTCAATTCTCCATTTTGGATGGAAACTATAAACTGAGGCTATGCAATTACTTACGTAGTTTAGTAGTTCTACGTATATGTAAGTGCTACAGCGCCTTCTTGCATGTATATTAACTTCTATATTCGTTCATCAGTTCAAAATCAATGACCAGTCAATCTGTATTTCATACATGCTAGCAAAATGCAATGACGTAATCATATCTCGTACTTCGAAAAGGCGACTTGACTTTAATTGTGACTTGACTCGTGACTTGACTTGACTCGACTCGACTTGACTCGAGTCACCTTCGAAAATTGATTGACTTGACTTGACTCGAGTCAAAATGTGCAATGACTCGAAATGACTCGTGACTCGAAGGTAGTGACTTTATCCCAACACTGCCCAGATGGTCTCGATCAATGAGAAGAGGAACCGACCTTTTTCATAAATTACAATGGTGAAGAGTGTGTAGATAGTTGTAATTCGGTTGTGTCATAATGTGTAACATTTTCTGGTGGTAAGACAGCCAGGAGTATTTAGTTGTATTAAGGCAAGCATCGCCTTACTGGACGCGGGGCGGTGCGAAACCCTAGTGGTCCAACCTAAATACTATCCAATCACTGTCTCATGAACCCATAGGGAGAGTATGGCAGCCAGGCCTTCATATTCCGACCCCGGGGATGCGGCCCGTAGTTCACGGCTGTTCTCCCCAGGCACAAGCATGGTGGCGGAGGGATCAGTGGCCGCAGACGCCCCCTCTAAAGCCTGCTTGTGCCGACCGTTTGAACATTGAAGAAACAGACGAAAAACGGTATAAAACGGAAGCAACCTTATGGGTGCTTTGAGTCCAACGACTCAGAGGGCCCTATTACGGGCGCTTGTGGCACATAGTGCTGTGGTGGAATGCCGCAGTGCTGTCACAAGCGTCACGGGGGGAGGTTTACTGCGGTTCCTCCAGACCCCTAAAAAAAAAGACAGCCACCTCGAGAAAATACAGAATGGTTGCGACAGTAACTCGCCCGAAGCGCGAGAAAGTATTTCAAGTTGAAGTATCTGCCGTGACGTACTCTATATTATGTTGATTTATCCACTTATTTGACCACCTGCGCAACTGCCGGGGTTTGGATTGCGGCAGTTACACACCTGATGGCGACAACATATGCCTATGGAAACAGCGATTTATGTGGAAAAGAACTAATCAGCGCCGGCTGTTGCGGCGCAGGATATTTCGATGCCATGATGCCGTTGGTATTTCTCCTTCATAGTGTTTTTATTGTAGTACTTTTTTATTATTCACTATACGTACATCGATGATTTCCAACCTTTTCCTGTATATCACGAGTTATATGAAGCCAATTTTGAAGCTGACGGAACTACATCGGTCAATTAAATTGGCAATTGATTTCACAAAAGAATCACTAAAAATCAGTGCGCCCCTGTACTAATATTCAAACAGGACTCAAGCTACCGCACCCTAAACCCCTCCATTATGGGGTGCTAGAAGGTAAATCGTAAATCAGCATAAAGTAAAGTCATTTGGGGCAGATTTTGTTCTTCTTGGTAATTTTCGTCGCCCGATTTAGTTTCATCGGATTTCTTTATTACATTATATGGATGCTTAAATATATCAAAAGAAAATATAATATATGCATAATATACAGAAATGTCTATTCGCTATTCTAATCAGTATCTAATCTAAATTCACGCTTACCAAAGAATCGGACATTGATAACAAATGAGATAACCACAGCACACATTGGTACCGAAAAAAGACAATGCAGCAATTTACCACTACATCCATCAAAGACAAGGAAGGACTCAGGGAAGAGAGAGAGACGACGATAAGCGAAGGAGCATGAGAATGCAAAGCGGCCGAAAGCTTGAGAAGTCAAGATATACGTGAACATAACAATTACCAATGGCGCGGCGTAAATGAATACACAGATAAGCGCGACGGTAGTATGCATGGGAAAACGAAGACAAGAACAAAGGAGTTCCCACAGTGAATATAACAACAATAGCATATAGCCGACCTGCATGTACGTGATGCGATAAAGATACAATACCAAACAATGGAATTCGCGATTCTGGTCCACGACCCAAGGACGATGATATTATAAAATATAAATTTTGGGAAGCGATATCTTGCTTTCTTGTATCAACGCTTTCGTAAGAAAACGTTTCCATCACTTCGCAACCAATTTAATTCGGTGTGAAGATACCTGCACAATCCATTCGGTTTTTCGTTATTGTGGCGTTAATATCTTGCCGTAAAACATCAATTCGTAAATGTCTAACCGTTTAATAAACGATACCGGCGCATCGCCAATCCAATTCGCCGGAGGTCCGCAGACGAGACCAAGGTATCGATTTACAGAATTATGGAACGAACTGCTGCGATACTTTCGCAGGACTATCAAATGCAAGAAGCATAGAAGAAAACTGAAATCGCATGCGGAGAGTTTCACTGGAACCAAGGCAGCCGACGTCTTACATCGAATTCTGGTGGAGAACGAAAATCTGCAAAAATTGCCAAAGAGACAACAGGTGTGGATTTGATATCACTAATATTGTCACATCGGGATATAGGTAGAAGTGGTCAAAGCAGGGTCATTGGTACTCAGGTTGAATTAGAAGCAATTATGTAATTTTATTCTCAAGTATATAACTCGACGTAGCGATTTCCAAGTAAGTAAAAGATAAATATTCTAGGCCTAGTTTTTGCCTTAAAACGAAGAATGTTATAAAAAAGTAGCCTGAAATCGAAGCCCCTTGAGGGGGCAGTGCAAGTGTAGGCTAAAATGACTTGGAGTACTTCACAAAATTGAAGTATACTTCGTTACTGACCACCTCGGAATATAGGCTATCCATCCGATTATTAGAAACGTGACGATACGTCAGCAGGATGAAGGATGTATTCTGAATAGTATATCCTAAACATCATATTTGTATAATTTTATACATTAGGATACTTATCGTGTATAAATATCATGTCATCTACAAAGCCATCATGTATTTCGCTCTGATTCAGACAATCCAGTCTAGTTGTAGGCTTACTGTGTCGTTAAACTAGCGGTTTCGCAGTGCCAGCTATGTGCTAGGGATGGTGTAAACCTCTGAAAGGTTCAGGCTCGTGTGAACGTGAACCTTTTTGAAAGGTTCTGTGTGAACGCGAACGTGAGCCTCATGACGTCACGTGACGTCATATTGCTAATTCCAACCCTACATTTCAGTGAAGTGATAGCCTATATTAATGCAGAGTTGTACACGATACCTATAGCGACGACTCGGACCACATACTGCCAATATTCTGAAGTACATATTGACGTTTTAAACGTCGCCAGATGTATCAACTGGGGCAATCAAATAATATCATAATCCCATAAAATCAATATCTTCCGTCGCTTTGCCAGCAATTTCGACGAGGACTTGTAAGGGAATATAAGCTTACGCCTTGACAGTCTAAGCCAGACCGGACATTGTATTCGGTGTCTGAGTATTGCGACGTTGATATTGAGCAGAGTGTAAAACGAGTTTCCACACTTGCTACCGATATTACCCGCATTAACAAGTTATGCAGCAGTAGCCGACACCACAATCGCACGGATTTGGTTTTTATGATACAATAAACCTATGAAATCAAGATTAACCCCGGACGCCTGCTAGATTTTGTACATCAGACAGCGATATCAATTTCATTGATTGGTTGAATAAGCATCATTCGCTGACTACCTCTACACGTAGTGTATTTCGCTCTTGATGTTGTGTAATGGCGGGTCAAGCTCACAGCAGAGAGTCACTAAATATTCGAGCAAACAATTTTGTAACAAAGCAAGTAAAATCTTTGAGATTGTCAAGGTGCATGCTCGTTTAGTGTTGATTTTTTATGCTGCCAGCCCTATGTATATAGAGGCCCGCAGGTGAAATGCAATAAATTTCAACCAAAGATGTTATAATGAAGTGAAAATTGTAATATATGAAAAAGGTTCACAGTGCAGAACCTACCAAGGTTCGTTTGTTAACGTGAGCCTCTAAATTTCCGAAGTTCACACACAAAACGCGAACGTGAACCTCACGTTCACACCATCCATACTATGTGTCGTGAAATAGGAACTTTGAAAAGTGCAGGGTAGCCACCCCGAGTACGCCTGTACCTTCATGGAATCAGTTCCAAATCGTATCCTATATATCATGCCAAAAATGACCATATATATGCTCAAGTCTTCGCGCTACAAACACCAGCGCAGTTGATACAATATTCATACGCGGAGGCTACTCTGGTATGGACCTTATATCAAACCAGTTGCATATTCAACAGGCAATCAAGTTGCTACAAAAATACCTCTCCGATAACATTATCGAAACTGTACGAGGGACATGGAGAGATGAGATATTTTCAGATTCGAGGAAGCTGTACAGGTACTCAGACTATATTGTACTCTAATTAAACCCATGGGTTAAAATCCCTTCAAACGCTGAATTACAAATGGGGAGTTTGCAAATATATTTCTTTTCAAATGTCAGCTAACAATAGGCTACTTTTATTGTATTCGCAGTGATGTTGCACCGTCAGTGCTTTTTCATTTTCCTCCCGCAAAAATATGCGCCATGCTGAATCTAAAAACATATTAGAGTGGACTTTGGACCCTTAGATCCAGTTCTCCCGGACCAATATACTCCGTTGATTTGACAATAAATCTTGAATATTCATTCCATGACTTACCGTGCAGCGATTATACACATGTGCATAATGCATACAGGTTTTCACGGCACAACGCCGAACCAGGTCCTAACGAGATCCCGCATTCCGATAAAAAGACAAATGAAAAAGGAGAGCTGGAGACGGACATCAAGTCGGCGTTGATCCCGAGACATGGCGGCTGCTTCGTGTTCAAGACCTTCTCTCGCATATTCAAATGATTCATGTTTCTTCACTTCAGTTTCACGTCCTTTACACGATGCCAAATTCTGCTCTTATAGCCGCAAGCAGGAATTATTTCCACTCACACCGACAAGCCTTTTTGTTGAAATAAACTAACTTTTGAGGTGACATTCTATTTTGGCGTCTTTGTTATTGCTGACCATAGAATAGTATCGACCAGGGGTCAGGAACTTGTGGCTTTTTGGCTACTGAATTCGCATCTTATTTATCAATTTGCTGTATTTTTTCGTTAATTTTCATGACTGTCAGAATTATAATGCTTGCGGTAGCTAAGACAAGTCTTAATATGTTCAAAACCTGGGACATCCAGGTGGTTTTAGGGGTTAGGAACCCGTCTTTTCATAATATTAAAATTTATCTGAAATATTGCCGGCTGATATTTGCTCATTTACCAGTCCGAGATAACAAATTATTTTCTATATTGGTGAAAACACCTTCAATATTTATTGGGATATTCACCGGTCAAATCTAATCCGTCGAGCCCGATGCTAAATTTGTATATAGTTGGAACGGCAAAGTTGCTATCGCGCAGGCAACCATAATTCGCTGTACCCGATATCGCGCGATGCGTTGAATAATCAGAGAGAAAAGCGAGCTTGGCGACGCCTTTATGACAATCCAGTATTCAAATCCCTATTGGCTTCCTGATCATCGGCGAGAAATGGACTCACTTTGGAATGAAAAGATAGGAAGGTGTCGAAACAACTTGGAATAGTTTTTAAGATCAGACACCCACCTTGGCCTATAGAGGCGAAGTAAAGAAGACGCATACACACTGAATGAAAAGTAATGCAATTAATATAAGACGCAAGCGATAAAATGAGGTGACGATGTTAGGTCTTGGTCCGGTTATCCAGAAGGCTGACTAGTATACGTTGAGATGACTTCGAAAACTCAAATGTATTGGACGAAATGGTCTCTTTGACAGGGATTAACGTACCCTATTGTGCAGGCCTATTTTCTACAGAATCGAAATCCTCCAACAAATCGTGCCCAGCACAGAAATAACTTTGGAATACTAATATAATTTCGCCTCGCATGAAATATGCCTCGCTATGCAGTGGCGGCCCTACGAACGGGGAGGCCCCGGACCCCCCTTTAACATCTGTTTTTATGATCTATCTTTCACCACGTCAAGGTTTGGCCAGATGCTGGATTGGACCACATCTATTATTACATGTGTGTAAGGATAGACTATATCAAAACTAAGTAATTATACCGCATGCAGAGACGTGATGATTATCGGGATACGGGACTTTTCTAACAAATGCAGAGATTTGATGATGATTGACACATCTGTACGGAATCATATTCTTGCTTGGTACACGGATTTCCATGTTTATTCGCTATTATCCTTGAAAAAAGCGCGAAAATCAAAAGGGGGGGGGCCTTCGAACAGGGGGCCCCCGGGCGACCGCCCACCTCGCCCACCCCAAAAGCCACCACTGTCGCTATGTGCCTTACGTATGTACCGGACATCAGCGTGGTTTCTAGCATATCCGACATTCTCTAGTATGTATATTGATCATGAATATAAGTCAGCGTACAAAATGTAATGATATATCTTTATTATTACGTCAAAATACGATTCCATTATGGTTCACGGCTGCCATTAATTTTGACGAAAATATGTAGGCCCATATGCAATTCCTTGCGAGTGAAAGCGATCGGTCAGACCTTAGTTGCTGGCCTATTAGCTTCAAGACTACGTGCGAAATAACCACAAACTATGCACTCTAAAAACTGGGCCCACCTTTTAAGGTGTTTCAAAAAAAACCTTCAAAAGAGGAGGGAAATTTTCCACCTTATTCTCACCTGGTGGTTATTTCCCACCTCATCACAAGGTGGGCAACTTTCCACCTTGTCCTATCCGGATTCTGCTTCATCCTACCCGGATATCCTCGAGGTACAGCATACAACCACACTTTAAGCCTTCACAAAACACTAAATCATCTTCATTCCAATGCCTTTATTTGCAAATTAGTCACGAATGTGATCCAGTTTGGCATACTCTGCAGTACTGATGTCTTTTACACCTGGCAAACGCGCCAGAAAAACTGACATGACAGTCACAAACTGCATTTCGAAGATCCAATGAATTTCTAGCATCACTGCAAATGCCTCATGGAAGCTCTCGATATTCTTCACCTTTTCAACATCAAACCAGACGGTCCACTCTTTCTTCGTTGTATCGTAGCAAATTGTAGGGCACGCGGATGTGGGTGTCTTGAAGAAATATATTATTATGTGAAAGAAGCATCAGGTCAAACATACACTTAACACACACACACATTGATGTTATTTCAGTATTCAGCTTATGAAATATACCGGCAGCAGGGCACTGCGGATCCTATTTTCAGTCAACATATGATATCAAATAGCAAATAGGCCAATGTATACGCGGACTTGGCCAGGTGGAAGTGATGACCATTTTGAGTCATCAGCTAATGTGAACAGTAACCTTTAGTAGAGTGGCTCTCAATTTTTTGTCGGTGCGGACCCCTTTTCTTATACATCAGGGCAAGGCATCCGTGCAGACACCCCTAAAGTTTTAGTTCAAATCATGCTCAATAATAGGGCAACCGCCAACCACCTCTTGTCAATAGTCCTTTTTTTGCAAGTTACAAATATACATCTTGGCGAGTTTAAAGTAGCAACCTCGGATAACTGCTGATATCTACTTTTCGAACTACTTGAGTACTTTGCAGCCCTTCATTTCCTACTTCCACTTGAAGTAGCTTTGACGTGGATTTGAAATCACTACTTCTACACTGTAATAACCTAGAAATATCCGAAGTGATGCTTTACCCGAGCTAAGAAAATCACAAATTATATTACCATTCAGATAAAAATTTTAGAGGTCTGCAAACACCATAAAGATGTGCTTCACGGACCCAGAGTTAGAGCTGCGGGTTGTGGGACCGAGCTGAAAAGGGAGCATGGGCTTGTAACACCGGTTTTAGGTTTGCTCCTCACTAAAAAAGGTTGAATACACCACATTAACAGAAATGTATTGATACTATAATTCAATAATTGATAATATAAAACGTAATTTTCAGTATTTAAAATCGTCTCCGAATCTCCACGACTCGACTACAGTTGAAGCTCGATTTTGTGCCAGTAGTGGAATAGTTTTTCCCATCCCAAATTTTAAGCAAACAGGTACTTATAATATTCATAAAAATCCGTACCTGTTGAACCTGGAAGAAATTGCCACATCCTTCATGAAAAATTGTAGGTATAGAAACAATCCGGTCTAGATTTTGAGATGCTGTAAAACAAAATATATTATAAGTCCAAGTTGATCACTGAATACATACAGGTCAACATCAACTCATTACAATACAGCAGAGTGGAGTGCGTCAACGCGTCGCGTCGTAATGACAGATTAGTATAGATTAAAAACAGTGCGAAAATTGATGCCGTGCAATTGCAACATGACTGAAGAACGCTTTATAGGCCTATATCCGGAGAGGCAATTTATAGATGGAAATTACCTACTCAATACAAATATTTGAAGAGATCAATGCTTATGTCAAAATCAACAGCTTTATTACAACAAAAGTAATAGATATAATAGCAGAAAGAGAAAAACATACCAATCACAATCCATCATTTTGTCTTCGGGACATCGATGTCAGCTTCTGCGCTTCATCCTATCAATCATATTTTCAACCAATTCCGCGTGGAGGGGAAATCATGCTCATCTCGTCTTCAGGGACGGGTCTTCTGCAAAGCAGTCGAAATTTGAAATATGCAGTAAAACAGAATAAATATTTCATTTGGAGAAAAATTCGTCAAACCGAACCTCAAATCATTTTTTTAACAGGTGAAGCAGCAAAAATGAGCAGATTTAAATTTATAGGCTTTACTTTGCCTTGATGAGCCAGTCGAACTTTTCATGCTACTAGTAGGGCTGGGCAAAATCGAGTACCTGAGTGATTCAATTCTGAATCACGTAATATGCTTCGAGTCGGGTCAAGTAATCAAGTATCACTCATTATGGCGTCATAACAGAATGTAAGATGTCAAAGTTGGAATATGTACCGTTTATGCCACCACCAAGAATTTAATGCCTTTTATCCATCACATATAAAATGCTTTGGTATTTTTCGACTTCATCAATTTCATTCGACTTGGTGACGATGCTGTTGGATGATCATGACTTCGGAAATATGCTACGTCCAGTAACCTTGGTAGCTTTGGTACTATAGGTTTCGTATGCTACGATACCGCCAATCAAGGTTTAAGGCTTCAACTGTGAAAATTAGTATCGAAACTATAATTCTTGGGTATAAAGTAACTTTCAGTGGAGAGAAGCGTAATATCAGTACCGGTACTCGAAAATATCGTATTTTACTACTCGACTCGAATCATAAGAATTAATACTAAATTCAAGATTCAGGTTTGGGTACTCGAATCATTGTGCCCAGCCCCAGCTACAAGTGATAGTCAGCCTGCCAGTCGCCCAATTGTGCTGCGTACACCAATTCCCTACTGGATCTACTATATAGCATGGTTTCATATCATAGGCTTACCATACGTCCTCTTTTAAGAGGATTTGTCCTCTTTTTTGACTTTTTTGAAAGTGTCCTCGGAGGACGCCCTTTTGTCCTCTTTTTTGAGATTTTGTCCTTTTTTGAACATTTAGGCAGATTTAGAGCAAATTGCGAGTGATATGCCGCATATTAGCACAGAAGTGAAGCTCCGGCGGGTATTTCGGAGTGAAAAACGGTGAATTTACCTCTGAGCGAAAAGATGACCTTTTTTTTTATTTTATTTTTTAGTCATCCACCTAGCAATATGGAGTAAAAACGTTATTTGGAGTTCTGAGCAGACGTGATGACCTTTTTTTTTTTTTTTTTTAGTCAACCGATCACAAAGTGGGAAAAATTAACCGGTTTTTCAGAATTTTACTCCGGTTTTGCAAGTTGCAAATTTCTGAAAAAGTGTCCTCTTTTTTGATTTCCAAAATATGGAAAGCCTAACATATCAGAAAATGACCATAAATTGCAGTTACTAAAAAATTTTTGAACAATTATTTCAACTGAACTGAAACAAAGCTCACTCTGACTTAAGCATGTAGATTTGAAAAGGCAAGTTTGAAGCATGAAAATTCATTCATTAGTCCATTATCGTCTCACCTTCCATTTCTTCACGTGGCGTAATGTAATCTCCATTCTCCAATATGGCGGCCGATCGTCAGACAGCCGACAACGACAGGAACAGTTGAGCAACTATATACGGGTTTATGCTAGCGAGAAAAGAATGCGTTCATACCGCATTCCTTAACAGGAAGAAGCGGTTCATATTTAAAAACGTACAACTAGTGTCTGTGTAGTAAGAAAAAGCACAAGTCATAAGAATAATCTTCATAATGAAATTCAAGAGAAGACATGCGTCGCCAACGCGGTCTCTTCGATCTGTCTGCTTCGAGGTTCGAACGCTGATTAATTAAAGCGTAACCGACATGGCTGATCAGTCAGCATGAGATATTAGAATCTTCGCTTTTTGTGTTCGAATTACTACTTAGTACACTAAATAAATATTATAACTATCATTATTGAGTACAGACTAGAAATTGACTGAAAAGGATAGTAAGATGCAAGTCGAACCATAAGTAAATCGGTGTTTATGAAACTCGATGGTTGAACGGGGTCCGTTGAGAATGTGGTTCCCGCGGAAACTAAGCTGACTTCACGGAATCGCCGCGCAAGTAACTGATGCGTTGCATTACTTTAGTATATATTATTCGATATTATTTTCGTAGTTAAATGCATTCATTGCTATGGATCAAGCCCAGGCTGGTTTCGGGAATATATGACAACGTTGAAACCGCTGATACCAGTCACGTCTTTGAAATGCGTAAGCAACATAATTAAGTTTCTGTGCAGTGATGTGATGATGAATGCTGAACGAGGACGACGGCAGGTTCCTGCAAGCGAGCTGCAGAAGTGTTTGTTTTCGAATTCAGTTGTTCATCAGACATTGATTCTTATACTGCATGTTCATCTGCCATTAGGTTACTTGATATCAGTTGTCAGGATGACAGAAGAGCGAGGTGTCCGTGTTGTTGCAGAGGTAGCGTGGTGGTTCTGATTTCTGCTGTCATTTGGAATGATTGTGTGGTGAGGTAATGTATGAATATATGCTGGCATGGTCAATTATGCATGTTTATGATTTCGGAAACACACTGGAACTGAAGAACTACCGGTACTCTTTGATTGATTGCGCACATCATCATGCTGGTTA
The DNA here is from genome assembly GCF_051294905.1 of Botryllus schlosseri. Classification (NCBI taxonomy): domain Eukaryota; kingdom Metazoa; phylum Chordata; class Ascidiacea; order Stolidobranchia; family Styelidae; genus Botryllus; species Botryllus schlosseri. The sequence continues at coordinate 13,982,639 of NC_137245.1, read as the reverse complement.
TATAATAATATTTATATTTCCTATTCATTGCTGTGCTGCTTTATCAAGTGATAATTTTGATTGATTCATCCATTTTGTTTGATACATGGCTGTTCTGTGACTGCTTACTTCTTGTGAAAATTTAGTATCATTCTTCAGGAGTATTATGGTAGGAGGCCTAGTGGTCTTGGCCAAGTCACAGTAACACAATATTTAATTTTGTTGTTGGCATCAGCAATGCATCATGGCATGCCTGGTTTACTTATGTTAACTCTCTCCATTAAGCAACTAATATTGCTTTCTCTGTTCTCGCAGTCTTTTTATCTTAGTTTCTCTGCCTAGTTCCTACCACTTGCATTTATATTCAAAATATATACCGTACCTAAGATTATTGATTTGAAATGTAATATATATAAACCCTTGTAAGGCATTTGTTGATACTAATTTTTTGATTGTAATGTTCATATCTGTTTTGCAGGCTATATTTATGTGAAATAGCACTAAATCAATAGCAGGATTTTTTTCGGATCCTAATTTTGTTACTCAGCTGTCGGACTCCGAAATCCTATTTGACTGTTGGATCAGGACGGATACAGATTCCCCAAATCCCATCTCTGAAATCATCTCATCAAATCATCTCATTTGGCTGCAATTCTCAAGATTCCTGGACAGTAACGGTATGCTGAAAGATTGGTGGAAATTCGATTACGGCATTGGCTATCTGAACCGATTGAAGAAGCAGTTTTGCATCAATATGAGAAGTTTGAAGACTTGACTGTCACTTCATAATAACTGTTTCACTGGCGGATCTGATGTAAGCGCGCGTGGAAGGGATGGAGCTTGTGTCTCTCCCGGTGCGGTAATTCTCCCCATGATGTGGCACGGCGTTGTTATGGTTTTAGTTTGGGGAATTTGTTCATTGATGTTAGTTTAGGGCAGGGCTGGCCAACCTTTTCAGCCAAAGGGCCACATTCGATCGACGAAATATTGCGCGGGCCACTAGCCGCGCGAAGCGCGACAATTTTTCGAAGTTAATAGCTCAATAATATTGTCACTTGACTATATTGCGGGCCTGCAGTATATCGCTGGGCTCAGTTTGCCAGGACTGGACTATTCAGCACCTGGATTTATCAATTTCGAAAGCTTCGACCAACATGCGTCAATCGTTTTGTGTCTAGGTTTCATAGTCGACGGTCTTTCTGCGAGCGCAAAAGCTAGGTCGCATATGATGAACGACACTTTGTCTCGTAATCGAGAATATAGTTAGACTCCATCTGATACATTGGGCGTTCTTTCATTTTCACAAAGGGGTAACAATATTAAATGCAAGAAATCGAGTGACAACATGTTGCGCGAAGCGTGTAGAAAATATTTACTTTTGATAGATTTATCGCAAATTATTCTGCTTTATTGTAGTGTACGAAGATCTACCAAAGTGTGACTGGCTCACGGAAATGCCAATGTGTCGTAACTTATATTTTAATCATAACATGTCAAGTCTTGCTTCCAGACTAATCAAATTTTTGGTCGGCCTTGCAAGTTCACGATCTGTGCAATTCATTTCTTACCAATTTCGGAAATTACCTCGCGGGCCACGGGTTGGCCGGCCCTGGTTTAGGGCTAGTGTTCTGCTAATGTAGTGAGGTCATGCCCGTGTTTGCGGTTTTGTTGATGATTTTTAACTTTTTTATGGTATTTTGTGAGACTGCTGCTATAGGCACTTCTCAAGTTCGATCGGAATAGTGTAGCAGCTGTGTTCTATACTGCTCCTTACGTCAGTTGTAGTATCATCGCATCGTGCTTTCACTTCCGCTTTTGCTACTGACCGCTTCGGCGGACGGACGTGTAATAAAGTCTCTTCAGCATTGTTGAATCGTGCGTGATCATGATAAACTACAGATGGAGGTCTTTTACAACTATGCATTCGCATTCAGATTCATTATCAGGTGATGCATTATATGATCTCGCGCGAAAATACATCTTCCACCTCCTAAAACCCTCCTTATAAAGTGGTGTATCGTATATCACTTTATAGGAGAGTTTTTGGAGGTGGATGATCTATTGTCGGAGGTGGGAAGACGTACTTCACCTTCTTCAGAGGTGTATACCATGTTCCTACCTCTTGTGAAAGGAGGAATTACCGTTTCCACCTCAATTTTAGCCAAAAACCCACCTTTATTTTTTACAGTGTGCGTGTCGTAATTGGAGACCCGTTCCAATCAAAGATAGACAAAACAAGGTAGATAGCATGAGAACGCGTTTTGTACAAGTCGTTTATCGAAGCAATGGTTACGGACTCGAGTCTCTTGAAAACTCGGTATATATGGACTTATTAGTCGGTCAAATAGACTTGTCAGCCTATCTGATGTTTTTAAACGCTTATATTATCCCCGCATCCGCATATTTGTATAATAGAGGGGCTACGGCTAGGGCTGGGTACAATGAATCGAGTACTCGAATCTGAATCGAGTATTAATTTTAATGATTCGAGTCGAGTAGTAAAAGACGACTTGTTCAAGTACAGAAATTATACGCTCCTCGCCACTTTAAGTTAATTTACCAATGAGAATTATAGTCTTGATACTATTTTCCACTGAGGAAGCCTTGAAACCTTGATTGGCTGTGTCGCAGCATACGAGACATAGTATATATATAGATATATATAGATTGTTACTGGAAGTAACACATTTCCGAAGTCATGATCATCCCACAACATTGTCAAGATGTGCAATGAAATCGGCATGGTCGAAAAAATACCAAAGTACCTTTAATGTGACGTAATTTTGCGGCGTGAAAGCATCAGAAGTGGGGCGTGAAGCTGAGCTCAACTGTAAAAATGTTTCGCGCTCGGCGCGATTTACTAACAATATCATTATTGTTTCTCTGTATTTACTTTGAATTTCACATTTAAAAATCTCTCATCCATAGTCGTAACCTTCCATGCCATCAAACTATCCGTTAGGTTTGCTAGCAACCTGGTTGCATTTTGTGATACGACGATATGATCATCCCACAACATTGTCAAGATGTGCAATGAAATCGGCATGGTCGAAAAAATACCAAAGTACCTTTAATGTGACGGTTAACAGCCATCATGTTCTTTGTGGTGACATAAAATGTACATATTTGAACTTTGACATATTGCATTCTGTAGTGACATCATAATGAGTGATACTCGACTCGACTCGAAGCGTAATACGTGATTCAGAATCGAAACACTCAGGTACTCGATTTTGCCCAGCCAACGTCACAATACTACAATGTCAAATGCCGAAGCTGAAAATATTACTATATAAGCAGAATCTGAATATCGTTTGGTATCTGTCAGGTATTATAATGATGTATCTTTATTCGGAGTAACAACTGATAAACACACACACACAATCCGGGGAGCATCCCGTTCCCTAAATAATTTGGTGAGGTTGCTAAAGTAAACTATGGCTTACCTAAATGACTTCAAATTACGGTTACTGTGAATGTGAATGGATCCACCCACTTACATTCCTGGTCCCCAAGCCGTTTGCGGTACAGTCGACGAATCGTCTTTAACAAATACCTCCTCGTCATCTGATCCACGTAAACGGTGTCTTAAAAAGCCCAGAAGTGGGCCGTGCTACAAGTTGGCAGCTGCGGAATAAAAATAAGGAACATCGACCTGATGACTGTTTTATTAACACAATTGGTACTTATAAACACTTGGGTCATTTGCGCTCCCACACTGCGCCACTCGCTTCCCCATCGGCCTGGAGTAAATGACCATCGCCCTTGAAAACACCATGAATACCACAAACCAAACAACCGACATACTTGCAAGACACCGCGCCGTTTGAGCGAGCTCATTACCAGGCACTGCAGGTGGTAACTAGCCGTCGAAATAATTGGTTCATTCAACTTCTGCATATAGTACTTGCTGTGTCAAATCGGCATTTACGTGAGAGAGGGATTCGGCGTAAGGCCGGATCCGTCACACTCGCATTAGGCGAACATCTATTTAAAAGATGTATCCACTTTGTAATGAAGAAACACTGAAGTCGACATATGCATTATGCATCGCTCCCTCACGTCAAGTCGGTGACCAACGACGATTTCGCAGCATGTGAAGGAACGAGTAGTTAATGACAATTGCGATATCATCGGAAGCATATGCGAATCGCGGAATGCGGTTTGTTTGCCGTGACAGGGAGAAAGGATTCAACAATTCATAACCACTTCCAGCTGCGCATGTGAAAAGCTGCGCAGAACACATTGGACGTTAATAAGTTGATCCTACTTTTGGCCACGAAAAGGTTTCATCTCCACATGCATTTCAAAGACCGACACGGTCAGGGTGAGGTGATCGCTCAAGTTATTGGGCTACTGGATGTTCGGCTATTCTGTAGTGTCGTGAAACGTTGTATTTGAAAATCATGGTTGCCAGTGATACAAACGAATCAGGTGGTGGTTTGCTTCGGAAACCGCAGTACAGGTTTACGGAATTGTGGAATGAGCTGCTGGGATGTTTTCGTAGAGCCGTTCCGTGCGAAACGCATAGAAGGAATCTGAAATCATATCGTGAAAGTTTCACGGGACATGAGACTGTCGATGCCTTGCATCTGATTCTGCTGCTGAATGAAAAGCTGCCGAAAAAGCCGAGTAGAGAGCAGGTACATATTTCATATCATATTAAATAGGCTCTTATAGATGGTTTATGACGATGATTTGTCAATTAAAATGCATATTTTAATATTTTCATGCTGGTGCGATAGGCAACCGTCTACCAGTTTAACCATAGTGTCCTACAATGGTGTGGACACACGTAAATCTCACGGCTCACTGCAATTAGATTACGTCACACTTTCCATTCGGTCAAAGGCATATTTTACGATAATTTTTGACCGGCTGGCCGAGCGCGAAAATTGATGAAATTGGTATTAATCGAAAGCCACCGCGGTACTGATTTCGGAAATATAAAATTTATTCTGCTCGCTGTCCTGGAACCCCCCAAAATCAACCTTGCATTTTGCATTGTAACGGAGTTTGGTATTGTCACGCAACGTAATTTATGCTTAGGAGCCCACTGTCAAAATGAAACCAGCTTGGGGAATATTTGCTTGTTTTACAATGGTTTCGTAACAATTAGGCCTTCTAATCCACTAAGGAAGCATGCCTGCTTGCATATTGTGATTCAAACTTTAGGTAGCCTACCACAAAGTTCCATACATATCATGCCACAAATAAGTCTTGACGTTATAGAAGAAGAATGCTCAATACGATATTGCAATGCAGAGGCTACGCCGTCATGGTGCAAATATTCCCGATATATTTTGAGTGTTAACTCAATGCAATTCGATTTCAACAGGCTGTGAATTTGCTGCAGATATACCTTTCAAATCACATGATCGAAACCGTGCGAGGGAAGTGGAGCGATAAGACATTCCGTGATTCTAGGAGACTTTACAGGTATGGGTATTCTCGGCACGCACATTTTACGCAAGTAAATTAAAAGCGAAAAATCTTCGTACGTGATTTTCATATGTTTCGAATGTCAGATCCGACCAACATATATAGACTCGAGTATAAGGATGGCACGAATTTTCATAACAAAAAGGTCCGCTATGTCCTCTCAAACACAAATCACATTTTGTCGTCTTGTCTGTGCCTCTGTCTGTAAAACATCTTGGCGAAGTTGCATAAGTCATTGATCAGGGTACGCGGGGCCTACGAATATCGTAGGCCCCGGGGTACGCTTGGTGAAATTGGAAAGATGTCACTATGACCGAATTACACTGGAACGAAATGTCTTATCATTATGTTAACATACTCCTGGATAATGCTTATGAAGATCCAAGGTTAGTTTTCGGTTGACAAACACCCCTTATTCGTACCCTGTGTTGTTGGGCAGCTCATATAATTTTTTGAGCCCAGTAACAATTTGGCACCGCGAGACCGAAATATTATTAGTAGTTTCATCACCAAGAACCAACTGTGCTGTTGCGCTGGAATAACAGCTCATAATACCATTTTAGTCCGTTTTCGGGACAACCCTTAACGGGGACGGAAGCCGTGAAAGATTGATATCCCAAGCAGAATTATCGAGAATCAAAAATCTTTTCGCCTATCCTCTGTAGCATGGGTCACCAACACGCGGCCCGTGAGGTCACATTCTGCGGCCCGCGTCCTGATTTGAGAATTCGGAAGTATGCTTGGTAAAGCACTTCAAAATACTGGAATCGATTTCAGCTTTAAAGCATTGCTCTTGTTGTTCAAAATATGCTATTCTCCTGTGCCCAATGCCACCTTTTCTCACTAGCTGATACGGTTTCGGCGGTGGTAATAGCATTCCATGGACGCAGAATTAGCTGATTTGAATAGGCAAAGCATATAGCCTTAACACGCAATGGCCCTGAAACTACCAAGAAGAAAACGACTTAAGGCAAGATTAAGCTTTACGAGAAGCGTATAGTTTTCCAGTAAATATCGTGTCTAAAGTAGGGTTACCATATTTTTGTAATCCAAATTTCGGACGCTCTTTAGCGACCACTAGCGGATTTCAAAATGACTTATTACCACATTGTGGATCAATATGACATCACAGCAGTAAAGCTTTGTCTATCGACTAGAGGTGGTCATGATCCGGTTCAGGAGTATGTGGTTGTGTGTTGTAGGCTATAACCAGAGCTGAAGCCACATTTTTTCAGCTTCCTGCCGCCCAAATAAACACTGATCTTGAGCCCATCGTAATTGATGCAACTTTTGAGGCTTACTTTATGCATCTCGTTACTATATGCCTATGGTTTCTGTATGCATCTGGTCGTAAATGATTCGAATGAATTAAATGAATTATGGGAATAATATTGGTACTTCCATGTATTACTATTTAATTTGATCCTCTCTCCGCCCACATGATCAGAGTTAGCGGTAGAGCTGGTGGTGGAGGATGATGACTTCGAAAATTCAAGGAGCGAAATGGTACATCGTTACGTCATGTCAAAACGGCCTAAACCGACTCTATGAACATACCGTTATATTGTAATTGCGATAACAATTAGACTCATTTCTGTAACTGAATGTTATTTTTATTTAATTTTGATCGCAGTCTTGCGAGGGTTGTATTCCTCATATTAAAACCAATATACACGATACTAAATCGCGCGCAGCGCGAAGAAAATTTCATTTAGCACTAATCTTCCCAAAAATAAAAATAATATTTTTTATGTGAATTTAGGAAAAATTATGAGATTAATTCAAAATTCCGTACAGTTAGGCATATTGTAGAAATTCCTCCCGGACGCAGTTTCAACAGTGAAATTCCGGACATGTCCGGGAAATTCATGGCAACCCTAGTCTAAAGTAATCCCAATATCGATTAACTTAGTCGCTGAAAAGTATCGTCAGGTATCATGCGCAGCTCATAGTTCAAAATAGAATGAAAGTGATCATCATGATATTTTTTCAAATAAAATATTATTCATTTTGTGCCAAATATGCCCTTCCCCATTTTAGAAAACACAGCGTTGTACTGAAGTAAAGTTCTAATAACGTGGTTGTTACACTTTGTGGCCTATTTTTATTTCGATATTGAATCCATGCGGCCCGCGGCTTCTACGAAGTTTAACAAGTGGTCCGTGAATCGTTTTGAGTTGGCGACCCCTGCTCTATAGGTTCAATTTAGTTTAGTGTTCATGCAACCTACTTGTATTGCAGTCGCCGTCATGCAGCAAGTAGGCCTAATAGGTTTAGAAGGCATCTGGATTTTAATATTATTGTGAAATTATGCTATTTCGAAAACAGCTTCACGGTGTAGAATCTTCAAGAATTAGTTAGCGACCACGAACCTCTGGCATATCGAGGATCCCACCACGAACACGAACGTCAACAGAAATGTCGCACAATACCTAATTGGGTCACAAGAGGCAATTTTCTATTTAATGAATGATACTTAAACCATATTATTCATACAGATTTGTCTACGAAAATGATGGAGAAACACCTAACGATTACCCATTTGCAAATATAAACGAAATAATGAAAAAGAACACGACGGACAAGGGACACACGTGAAGAATCGCAAGTCGTCGACTATCCTAAGAAAGAGAGGGTGCACGCATTTACGCCCTTTCATCGTCTAATCGGATCAGATCGCTTTTCTGTCGCCTATATATATCAAGAACTCTTGGTATTCGGGTTGTGATTCAAACGTTTGGGTTGTTTAAAACGTGTTTTTATTATTGTTTCCTGTTTTATTAGTCATGGCCACTTATATATGAGTAATAAGTAGGGCAAGTTTTTGCAACTTTTGCAACATTTTTTACAGCTTAAGACAGCTTCCTATGATACTCATAATCTGTGTACTATGAAGTTTTAAGCTGTTTGGAGGGATTTTATGGTGTAACTTTTTGCAACTTTTCTCTGTTTTCATGCCAATTTTTACTGCAAATTTTTATCAAATATTGAGTTGAAATGTGAGTGAGTGAGTTAAAAACATGTTATAAACGATTTCTAGTATGGTTGTTGCAAATGACAACAACCACTAGGAGCATCATATAGGTGGCGAGATAGCGTGTAGTGGTCAGAGGTGGTCAAAGTAGTCAAGAAAGCTACTAAAGTAGAAGTAGAAGTAGCGACGAACCAATCTACTTAAGTACGAGTAGAAGTACTTCTTGCATAAGCGACCAAAAAGTACTTGAAGTAAAAGTATAATTGGCTGACTTTAAATCTACTCAAGTAAGTAAGTAGTTGTGAAAATTATCGTAATTCGTTCGCATGGATTGTCCAAAGCTACAAATTGAGCTACGCGAAAGGTGCCAAGCTTGATTTATATTAATGCATACCAGGGGATAATCAATTTTCGACAGCATAAGCATTCGTCCGCATCACGGAATGAAAATAATGGCATTGATAGGGAAATGCGATACTAATCCTCTGTTTACTCGAACAGCACGTTTTTGAAAATATCATGGTATGGCGCACTCCCCCATAGTATAAGGTCCGTAGTTTAGTCGAAGATACGGAGAAGTTGTATCAGATACGGTGCGTGATTAGTAGACGTTAATAAAAAATATGGTGTATCGTAAAAATGCCATGTTGCGTAGCTTTTATTTCTGGAAATTAAAGACATTACTACACGTGCTTTTATGCTTCAACATGTATGTTATCCAGACAAAAGAATTGATCTTGATAATTAGAACTCAAAGTATATGATACTGGGAGTTGAAGTGAAATATAAATACTACTTTTTAAAGCGGAAAATTATTTCATGTCTTTAGTCCTGAACGTTTCAAAGGTGGTACGCTAAAACAGCTCTAAAACTAAATAGAAAAGATTCCACTTTTCCAGATTAGTAGATGCCATGGACTGCTAGATCACGATATGATAAGTAAATGCTAGATTGCAAAACATCAGTTTCAAACGCTATGATGGACCATATTTAGCGTGATGAAATATTTCATACGGGCGAAGGGCGACAATGCGGTGTGAACGGAACCATGCCAATCCGCTACCTAAATTATATTCAACGATACTTTTGTGAAATCATTTTGGTTACTCCGTAACCACTGAGCGCGAAGCGCGACGAAAATTCTTGGCTTTACTCAACTATTATGAAAATTAAATGTTGATAATCCGTGAAAACAGCCCCAAAATTCCTCAGGCTAACTTCCAGATTAGAGGATTAAACTACTTCTACTTGACAAATTGAAAATAGAGAAAAGTAAGTAAGTAGATCACTAAATATTATGAAGTAGAAGTAGAAGTAGCGAAAATCAGATCTACTTGAGTAAGTACCAGAAGTAGAGGAAAGCTACTTGAGTACTTCGAAAAAGTAGAAGTACTTCGTTACTGACCACCTCTGGTAGTGGTATAATCCACAGCTGCAGCACGAATGGATTGCGGGTTCGAGACCGACCGAGGTCGACTACAGAATTCCTACCCAAGTTTTGCAGGTTTACCTAGGCTCTTTCTCGCCATCTCGTCAGGCTAAACGGTGTCAAATTAAAGCCTAGACGTGGGTCGTGCTAAAAGTCGACATCCACAGAATAAAAATAGTGAAAATTGGCCCGGCGTCAATGACCATAGCAGCCGACAAGCACCATGAATACCACAAACAAACAAACAGGAGCATCATATGCGTTCTTTCCACCATATATACTTGAAAAGATGGCCCATTACCCACCGCGCAATGTTTGCTTACCTGTACAGTCGCCTTGAATCGGCGAATACTTCATTTTCCCAGCTTCCCTTCACGGTTTCAATGATATGCCTGTGCAGATATTTCTGCAGGAGCTTCACTGCCTGCAATACGCCTGATGTGTTTAGCATATACTCGGTTGTCCGCAATGCAAAAAATTCAGAGATGAGTTGAGTAGCCTACTTCGCGTGCTGTTAGGATATCGAGATGCTCTTGAAGTAAGCACAATGTTACGAAATTTCTCGCGTCACGGGTCGATGACAAGCTTATGGACATTTTTTATGCTCGATGTACTTTTCCACACCCTTAGAACTTGACTGATGTAAAAGAAAGGCATAAAGCCGCTGTGAATATTTGATTCCAATCGGCGGTGCTGTCACTCGTGAAATTGCTGATGCCGATTGATAGTCAGTGCAAGCAGGGTTACTTTGTCGCGTAAACGCGTAAATTTTGTGGTGGTGCGGAGTGCGAACCCCGGAAAGGTTTTGTCTCGCGTGAGCACGAACTCTTTCAGAAGGCCCGCCTAATGCATGTATTTGTACATATATGTGCACAAACTTGAACATTAACCTGTGGCATCACGTGGTGTCACATTGCTAATTCCAACGATACATTCCACAGGGTACAGATGTAATATGCTACAATAGCTGAGTAACATATTATAGTTTCCAAATATGCGATTACTTGAAAATTTGATTGTGAAATTCAAAAATGCGATGGCGTTAGTATGACCTATTCGAATTTCTATATAGCAGTGGCTCACAACCGGTGTTCCACGGTACACAAGTAGGGGGGGGTCCATGAGTCAGTCTCTGGGGGGTTCCGAGGAGGTCAAAAGTCACTCTATTCGGGCAATTAGGCCCGATCAGCAGTCGAATTGTTATTGACGTGGTAGTGCATCGTGTGCAGTATCGTGTGGTACATCACACTGAGGACCCTCTTGAACCACGTTTTCACAGTATTATAGGTTATTCAAATAATACGGTGATTATACCAGAAAGGATGACATATGATGCCTTATTAACGCCATCAAACCAAAGACATAATTAAGGGCAAGTTTTTGTTGCAGTCAAATCCGTGGAAATTGCACTTATTTTTCACAAAAGTTGCACTAAAATGTTGCATTTATGGACAAGATCCTTAAAATGATTAGGGTTGTAGATACTCGAATCGTTCCGTATCCAAGGCTCCGTAGCGAATTCCACAGATGCAATAGCCTGAAACAATTGACCCAGTGAAAATATAATTTTCGGCGATCTAGAGCGTGAATGTAAGCTACATCAAATCAGAAAGGACCTAAAATGTAAACGACATTGAAATAATTACGAGATCCATTTATATATAGTGCCAAATATTTCCAGTAAAAAGTTGGTTGCATAAAAAAATCGAAAGAACTTGCAAAAAGTTGTATGAAAAATCGAAAAGAGTTGCAAAAAGTTGCATGAAAAAAAATGGAGAAAAGTTGCAATATAAGATTCCTCCATACCAGGGGTTCCCAACGTGGGCGATATCGCCCCCAGGAGGCGATTTTTCGGTCCAGGGGGGCGAAAATAGCCAAGGGGGCGATAGATGGGCGAAAATGAACGAAGGGGGCGATAGGGGGGCGATTGCGCGTTGAAATGGTTGTATTGGCGTTCATGAACATAACTGCCACACCCAAGCCCTCAATTGGGATGGGGGGCCCACAGCTTTTTCGTGAATTAACATTAAATAAATTATAAAGTATTATTTTGGAAATTAAGGCAACTTTTTCCAAAAAATTTCGCGCTGCGCGCCATTTCGTGGTCACATATTTATTGCTTATTGGTTACCCTTCCTCCAAGAAATAATACGCATGAGTTATAGAAATGGGCATCTCGGCGTCAGCCATTATCGCACCAAGACATATAAAGTTTCAGGCCGTGTAACATGCGACTCCGAGAAGTGTGCCAGAATGAGAAAACCTCGGCGGAAAAGGACTGCCTTTATGCTGACCGACTTCGAAATATATACTATATACATATATATATTTAATTGTCCATGGGCGCCTAAACGGCTGGCGCCAAATGTTTCTGTTCTGGCAATCAAAACCCCACAAAAAATGCCATCTCGCAGAGAAAAATTAATTGCCAGTGCAGAAATACGAAATGTCATTACGTAACGAAGTCATTATACCCACGGGTCCGTCCGAATATGTTCAATTAATATTTACGGGCCCTACATTTTCCAAGACACCTCACTCAGCTGTACCGGTAAATCTGGATAAAAAATTGACAGCAATATATATGCAATTCCCGATCATATTGACCGATTCAATCATGAATGATAAAAATTTTTCGCGCTTCGCGCGAAGTAAGCCGACTAACTAAAGAGTCCAAAAATTTGTGCTGAGAAGTTGCGGTAAAGAGGTATCGGGGGGGGGAGGGGGGTCTGAGGGGTGCATAAGTTTGCTTTATCGCTCTATGGAGGAGGGTCAAGGCCAACGTATTGGGGGGGGCTGACAAAATGATGTTACGGTCCTTTTGGAATCAAGTCGGAGAAATCACCTTTTTTGTTAGTCAAATCACCAAAATTTAGCTGGAAAAGTGTAATTTCGAGGTCGAGCCGAAAAGTTGACCTTTTTTCTTAGTCAACTCACCTGTGATTTCAGTCTGTATGCCCATTTTTTAATTCCCAATATTTGGGGGGCGAAGATCGGTCTGGAGTTTGAAAAGGGGGCGATGAGTCGAAAAAGGTTGGGAACCACTGCTCCATACAGCTTAACACACCATACTGCATAACTTCTGAGTATTAAGGAAGCTGCGGGAAGCGGTAAAAAAAGTTGCAAAAGTTGCAAAAACATGCCCTAAATAATGTGACGGTTTCATTAGTTTTGGCTTCCAGTCCACGAAAGCAAAATCTTTTACCCAGAGTGGTAATCAAGATAGCGGCACCAGATGAATTGAGAGTGACCTTGCTTCAGATTGATTAAAATCTATCCGTCATAAACCTTCATAAATATACCGTCTCACGTCAGCAGCCCTTGCTATTCAATCATCAATTTCCGTTTATGTTTTGCCGGCCCCACGCGAAGAGCAGTTCAATGCCTGAATTACCTGTTGCCTTTTGGGTCTTCTTGGCAAATTTTTGTTATCAAGCAACACGGTGTGCATGACGTCGGCCGCCTCAGAACCTGTGAAGCTCATATAATATGTTTTGAGAATCCGTCTGTGCGTTGTGGTATGCACTTTGGTCCGAAACGACTCCAGCAATTCATTCCATAATCTTGTACACCCAAAATTCGATCTGGACGTTGTCCGGTCGTGCTCTGACAGTATTATGCTATCCATAAGGCTACGGTTATCGTAGTTGTAATCAACGAATGATCGAATGATTGCTGCGGCTTATGCTGGTCACTACAACTGAGGTATCCGTCTATTTTATACCGTTGACAGCTGATGATGGATGGAAGGAGATTACTGCTAAGCTTGGTATCAATGCAGTTCGTACGTATGCCAACCTGTACAAAGTTCAGGAGCATGGCGTAAAGATTTCGGAACTAACGATTAAATATGTTTCCATCGTATTTCGAATTAGTGATAGCCAATGAACAATTGCTGATGATAATGTATGGCCGTATATAGTGTAGCTCGATGAACGGAGCTTACGAGTAGAACATCGAAGGTCACAGTTAGCGATTGAAATCGATATTGTATTCAGAATTAGATAACTCAAATAGATAACACATGCAATTATGCATACGACAGTGACTCTTCCCTGAATCGATTGGATGTCATAGATTAATGAAGATAGGTATTTACTGTTTTTCTCGATACTTTAAATGCGTTGTTGTCTCTGTTAAATCACGGGGCGTTGTTGAACGCAGTAGCCTACCCCAATGGTGCAGATAATTCACCAGGGAATCAGATGAGCTCCTAAAAATCGTCAGTCTTTCAGTTTTGAGAGAATGATGGACAATGGACATACCCTGTATGATCGATTTGGCAGTGGTCTCACAACTCATTTAAATGATGATATCATTAAGGTACGCTCCATGCTTTCAGAACGTTCTTGACTTCTTACTAAATTTAAAGATGACTACAGATTTGCTGATGACTTACATACAAGGCTATCATTCGCGTGAATGTCTACAGACCATTTATGCGGGAAGACGAGCATTGGCCAAAGACGGTTCGGTCTCGTTGGAAGCTGGTTCAGGAGCAATTTGAATAATCCATATATAGGGGGATTATGCTATAGGTGGGTTTACATGTTTTCGAAATGTTCTAGACATGTCCTATAATTTAACTTCGAGACAATTATGTGTGCATATGGCTTGATGCTTTACATACAACTATGGCAGTATAATGTAAATAGGAGAATCAGGGCTTTGGAGCCGGAGCCCCGGAGCCGTGCATTTTCGCCGGAGCTGGAGCTCTACATAGAATTCAGCCGGAGCCAGAGCTGGAGCCCGTGATTTGAGGAGTAGCTCCGGCTCCGACGCATTTCATAAGATGCTATTATATATGCAACAACCCTATCTGCTGATTTCACATAATTTAACACCAGGTCTTCGCGAAATTAAGAATCGTTGCCTCTTTGGCGCTACCTCTTCCGACTAACCATGTTCCTGAGGATTTAATCGCTGAGCAGTCATTTGTTCAATGTTCAATGTTCAATTTTCATACACGAGCGCCCAACCTAGGCATGCTAAATATGCCTGTGAATAGTGTGGGTATTCGACATACCCGCAATTTCATCAACAGCACAACCTTGTTGACCAATTGTACGGTTCGAAAATATTGATCACTATGTATTACGCGAAATGGGACAGAAGATAAAAATGTGATTTCGTTGCACATGTCGATATGACGAGCACGAGCCGAGAAATTTCATCTCATCGTTGCTATGACTCGGATGAGCAAAAACTTGCTCTTTGGTGATAGTTTTTTAATCTGGGCGCTAAATTGGACAGTGTTATTGTGTATGCAACTATGCATGCGCATTGGAATTCTTTACTGCGTATGTTCACCGTTCAACCCAATAAGGATTTTCGACAGTAAATAGGGGATGGCAGAAGAGTAGCCCAAAACGCCGTTACACTCAGCAAACAATTGTCGCGGTGCGAGCTACTCAATGCTACCCCATGATATTTTATGTTGGACACAAATTACTGATTTGATACGCGATTTCCAATTTGTAATCATCTGTTTCCTGTATTCATTCTTGATGTCTGCTTGATAGTCTAGTATTCCCGAATTATCGCGCACTGTGACTTGTAAATGTGCAATTGTGCACATTTCAATTCGTTACAGGAACGGCGCAATGTGCATGGCACAGTGTTTAATTAAGTTGCAATATTAATGAAACATCATATTCGCCGTGGCAACAATTCAGATTTTTTTCTATTCGTTTCAACGGGAAAATATTATATTCCGATAAACTTGATCGACACTGGACTGGTAACGAGACCACCAATATCGAACGTCAAACCATCGGCTATCTGGTACAAATCGGATTTTTATTGATCAGGTCGTGATATTCGCCCATATTGTTCTTACTGCAGTTACAGTTGAATAATAATCGCACATTTAAAGATTGAATTCAGCTGTATGGCTTAATGTTAACGAGTACAGTGCAAATGTTAAAACGTCGCATCAGAATTTTAAGGCTGTACACAGCAATGGCGTCGAGTAAAGTATACGTTTTAGTGCAGGGGTGGGCAACTTCTCCAGTTGGCGGGCCGGATATAGTAAAATTAAGTACTTGGCGGCCGGATTGCTGAATCGATACATTATTCGCCCATTTATCCACATATGCAAGGAGTAAATCGTATTTAATGAATGTATTTTAACTACAGTAGGGTTACCATACGTCCTATTTTTTGACTTTTTTGAAAGTGTCCTCGGAGGACGCCCGAATGTCCTCTTTTTTGAGAATTTTGGTTAAATATAGGGAAAAAAATCGACTGAGATACAGTAAATCAGCACTGAAGTAACGCTCCGGCGGCTAGTTCGGGAGCTGAGCCGGAAAGCTGACTTTTGTTAGTCAACCAGCTGATAATGTGAAAGAAAATTTGTAATTCGGGGTTTGAGCCGGAAAGTTGAATTTTTTTTTATTAGTCAACCGACCACTAAGTGGGAAAAATGCACCATTTTTCACGATGTTCCTCCGGTATTGCAGGTCTGAAAATTTTGAAAAATTGTCTTTTTTTCAGATTTTCAAAATATGGTAACCCTAAACAACAGCAATGTCATTTCAAAGCCAATTCTCGTCGATAATGACGAAGACAATGGTGATTTGAGAACAGTATTGTTATCCAGGCGCCGCCATGTCTGCTTCTCTCTGATCCATCAACACACAGTGCAAGAATTCAAGGCGTTCGATAAGCCCGGTACCCCAAATTTACCAAGATATCAATTCATTATGGTTGAGTAGGTGGCGCGATAGCGTAGTGGTGTAATTCACAGCTACAACACCAATGGGTTGTGAGTTCGAGTCCGAGCGAGGTTGACTCCAGAATTCATACCTAAGTGTTGGAGGTTTATCTGCTCCTACTCGTCATCTCATATGTGTAAGCGCTGTCTTATAAAAGTCCAAAACTGGGCCGTGCTACAAGTTGGCGGTTACGGAATCAAAAATAAGGAGGAATATCGGCCTGGTGTAAATGATCATTGTACTCGACAAACACCTTGATTACCAAAAACAAAATTAGGCTTAAGTAGATCGTAAATGCCGATAATGCAAGTCTTCTCGCTTCGACGAACTTACGCGTAAGCTGCACTCTCGCACGCTGCGCACACATGTATATAATAACATACAGCAGACATGGGGTAATCGCGATTAGTAATCGTAATCGATTACGACGATTACAGCATTTTGAAGTAATCGTAATCGCAATCGATTACATTCGAAAAAAATCCGAAGTAATCGTAATCGTAATCGACTACTTCCCATATCTAATCGATTTTTTTGTGAAAGAACGATTACTTTTTGTTTGTACAAGGACGATGACATAAACTGAATATTCTTGATCTTGAACAAGAATGAGATAATATACCACGTTAGCGATAGCACAAACGTCTGTTTTCAAGCGCCACTACTTATTATTACGTCAGAAGTATTAGCTCTGCTCGTCATTGCGTAAGAAGTATCCACACATAGTAAACAGACATGCGATGGACATTGTAGTGTGATTGTAAGAACACCCCCGTGTTGTATATCAGATTATCAATACACTACAGAAGCCCCTACCTCGCAGCAGGATATTGATCACCACTCATGCCTATAGTTTCAAATAGTAACTTATGTATTGGTGTTTGGTTGTGCTTAGTTAAACGCAGTTTACCGTTGCTGCTTGGCGAGCAGGAGGCCTACGTACGCACGTGCACCTGACGAAGATTCGGAATTTTGTACTCGTCGAATAAAACATTGCAGTTTCCACAACGAAGCATTACAAATAAACAGCTGCTGATATATATCATAACCGAGCCGTGCTTAGCCATTTCTCGTAACAGCAGCTCGCAGTCTGTATATGTATTAAGTTTAAGGCAGAATTTTTATGTTCACGATATCTTATTCTCATATAACTACTTGAAACAGGCGTTGATCGTTATTTCACAGTTCGTTACTCAGCATTTGGGCCTGCCGCCATAACCATCCGCTTATATAGCCTGACATGTTAGCGTGGGTTGTAGCTAGAATCAGAGCCAAAACAGCAATTCGTCCCCCAGTCCAACCGTTGGTCAATTTTAAAAACTGAATTTCGTCAATAATATTGGTAATTGCATTATATTACTATTCATTTATAACCTCTGTCAGCCCCGAGTGTCAGATTTACCTGTAGATCTGGGGCACGTAATTCATTATAGCATCTGGTCTGTTGTTATAATTACTTTATTTTATGTTGTTAATTCGCGACCTCCAGTCTGTTGTATAATCAAAAGATATTGTACTCGCCCAAACGTAGCAGACTAAAAGAATATCTTTCGTGAGACGCACACACAAATTGTTATGGCTTTATTCCTTTGTGGATGCACCGGATGGCATTTGCATTGTGGGCCCAGATTGGAAGGACAGGAGTTATTAGTCACGCCCACCCAGCGCGGCTATTGACAATGGACGAATCCTAAGTTTCGGCCAAGGTATTTCTTTGGTATCGCATCCCGTGGAGTTGCGTGTTGGCCGAAACTGCATATGTCTTTTGGTGTGTTGTGGGATCGTGACGCGGTAATGACCGGCTCCGAAATGCCTGTTCCCATAAAATAGCCTATGGATTTTTTTCTTGGGGGGAAGAGGTATGCATTTCAAACCCAGGTATCTACTGGAGCAGAGCAGTTATCTACCATACGTTTTGAAACAAAAAGCTACTTCTTGTGTAGTGTGTACTGAATATTGCGACGACCGACGGGTTACCACTTACTCCCGCCGTTTATCCGTGTTCAGTTGCATTTCTTCACTTAGAGTTCACCTAGGCCGGGTTTCCGCCCCTTACCAAGAACAATAAACGCTCACTCGCCGGAACTCACACCAGTTCCTCCGGGCTCAGTTGCGTTGCTGTAGTTTTGAATATACACGCAAGAAGGCGCTGTATCGTTCACATATTCGTAGAACTGCCAAACCATAGTTTATAGTTACCATGCAGCCAAAATAGAGAATAGATACGAATTGATAGGATGCAATACATAACCCATTTACTAATCGATATGATACAATTCTTCGAGCTTGCGCCAATGGTTGAGGACTATATAAACTTCGAATTTAATTTCAATAAAACAAGAGGTTTGGTTTAGGTAAAATCAGAGATTGATTACTTTACTATACTAGTTTACGACAACGTAAGCTGTAAGCTTCGATCACTTCGTTTGCGGTCAATTTATTTGTGAGCGAACAATGTAGTTTCTGTAAAACGCACGATCATTAAATGATTGGTCGCTCTCACGGGTTACACCAGCGTTTCGCGAACAATCCGAACATATGCAAGATTCATTGATTTTTATCGACACCGATTACTTGATGACTTGAAATTGACTGGTGAATTTTGCTCCGAGTCCCGAGTCAATCCATATTTCTGATACGCCGAGTCAAGGACAGGACTATTCGGCATTTGCACATATCGATATCGAAGGTTTCCGCTAATTTGCGACGATCATTTTGTGCCAACATTTAATCATCGACTATCTATCTGCGAGCGCAAACGCGAAAAGACTTTCTCTCGTAATTGCGAATATAGTTAGACTTAATCGGGTAAATTAGGTGTCTCTTTCATTTTCAGGAGGGGAAGGCCACCAAGCAAAAAACCGTGTGACAATTAATGAATTAAACACGCGAAGTGTGATGAAAAATTTCACTACTAACTTAGTTTATTGTAATGTACGACGATTTACTAAAAATGTGACTGGACCGTGGATATCCCAATGCGTCGGAACTGATATTTTTGTCATCAACATCCCAAGTGTCGCGGTCAGACTAATCAAATTTTCGGTTGACCTTGCAAGTTCAGAATCTGAGCAATTCATTTTCGATAATATAACAGGAATTCGATAATATAATAGGAAATTACCTCGCGGGTAACCCCTGATATAGACAGACCCATTCGATAGTCTTCAGAGCTGGAACCGGAGCTGGAGCCGGAGCTAATGTATGATAGAAGAAAGCTCCGGAGCCGGAGCTGGAGCAATTCAACATTTACGGTTGCTCCAAAGCCCCGAAGAGAATGTTCAATTGATGTGGTGCGATCGAACAATGCCAACATTGAAATGTTTTGCACGGTCGCACTGCACACCTCCTGTTTAGACTTCAATATTATTCAGGGGTCAATGTGGGCCTAAATGCACTTGACCCCTCATCACCTATCTGAGGCTGGTGAATCGACGACCTGGGGATACGATTGGGACTTAGTTATTCGCTGGGCTTCAGGTCGAGTAGAGCATTGGTTCTCAACCTTTTTGTCTTCGCGGACCCCTTTTGTACCGTGACGGACCCCGCGGACCCCTTCAAGTTTTAGTTAAAATTTAGCACAATTATCGTGCATCAGTCATCTAGGCTAGGCTAGTGATAAACAGCAACAAAATGACCGTTCTTGAAGACATGGATAGACTTTTATTATTTCGAAGGGATTTCTGTAGCTGTATTTCTTATTTCTTGAAATATGTGGTCATGTCTGTAAACTTCACACGTTCGATTCGATATGAAGTGCCGAAAATCCATTTCCACAAAAGTAGCTGGCGTTGAATACAATATTAACGCCTGACGCTTCCGACGACACCATTGAGCACGATCGCAACATATATGGCACCAAAATTAAGAAATCGATTTTTCAATCTAGTTATCATTTCCTGACTAGTCATTTCTATATAGCAGCTCATCTTCAAGATATTCTGGGTTAGTGGTTATGTATATCACAAGATAAAATGGATTCCGTGATGAGGTTTTAATCCTTTTTTTTTGAGACGGACTATAGAAAAAAAATATTTTTTACAATCCTCAACAAAACATCTTTAAACAGCAATATGTTTGTATCAGTAGGCCATTGGTAACTTGAAGATTAAAATGAGTTTACACCGTGGGTGTCAAACATACGGCCCGCCAGACGATTTTATCCGACCCGCGAAGCCATTCCGAGTAGATTGAAAAATGCTTGTATTATCCAGCACATTTGTCACAAATGTTGATTTGTTTGGAAGAAAATACTACTGTTAAATATTCCCCAAGTCAGCAAATGTCGAGTCTGTTCGTAGGCTGCATTATAATCACCAGACTACAGTGTTTTGGTTTAACACTTGTTACCACTATAGGAACAAATCAGGGACATTGACACCCAATTTCGAAAAGGCAAAAACTGAAAAAACAAAGTTGAGTTTTATGGAATAATGTGCTAAAAAGTAGTTATTCAGACAAGCGAAAACGACAATGCCGGACCGTTAAATGAAGTTTACATGGATAATATGTTATTTATACAAAGAATACAATTCAAATATCAGTGCATGGCAGTGACGTGCGGTCAATGGAGGCAGGTGACGCAGTGCCTCACCTGTCGTCAGGGTGAGTATGGGAAAATTGTGAAAACCCTCAATGATTTTGATATATTTCATCGATGTTCACGAATAACTAAATTTGAACATTTTTCACCCAGAATCAACATTTTGCAAATTTAATATTCAAAATACGGCTCGAAAGGAGAGGTGAGGCACAGGTGAGGCACGGGTGAGTCGTGCCTCACCTGCGACAATGCAATTCATGATATACAACTCAGAATCAAAATAACTGGTATCCATCAAATGCTATTGTCGCACTGATTCTGAAAATACGAATATTATTAATGTCAGAGCACCAGAACCCCCTCAAAATCGCCAAGGAATGTTAAATTCGGCTTAATTGCTCACAATGGAATCGCTCAGAAACAATGGCCAGGTGAGGCACAAACGAATCTGCCTCATCCATTATTCGCGGGTGCCTTTATTTTGTGCTAGGAAAATTATGAAAATTATGGAAACTTATGAAACTTATGAAAACTTATGAAACTTATGAAAATTATGGAAACTTATGAAACTTATGAAAACTTATGAAACTTATGAAAACTTATGAAAACTTATGAAACTTATGAAAACTTATGAAAACTTATGAAAACTTATGTTGTGGCAACCGTTATGATTTATTTGACGAGTACAAAATTTCACATTTTTGTCCGGTGTACGTACGTAGGCCTACTGCTCGCCAAGCAGCAACGGTCAAACTGTGTCTAACTATGCCTGCATAGCCAAACATCAATACGCAAGTTACTATTTTAAACTAGGCAGAGTGGTGATTAATTATCCTGCTGCGAGGTAGTGGTGTGTGGAAGGTGTTGATAACCTGATAAACATCACGGTGGGTGTTCTTACAATCACACTAATGTACGTACAGTCGTACATCGAATATCAATTTACTGTGGATACTTCTTACGCAATGACGAGCAAAGCTAAGAGGCTACTTCTGACGTAATAATGAGCGGTGGCGTTTAAAAATCAGATGATTGTGCTATCACCAAACTGGTATCCTTGTTCAATGTTCATGAATGTTCATCGTTCAGTTTATGTCATAGTCTTTGTACAAATGAAAAGTAATCGTTCTTTCACAGAGAAATCGATTAGATATTGGAAGTAGTCGATTACGATTACGATTACTTCGGAATTTTTTCGAATGTAATTGATTGCGATTACGATTACTTGAAAATGCTGTATTCGTCGTAATCGATTACGATTACTAATCGCGATTACCCCATGTCTGATCACGGTATCTGGATATATACGAGAATTCCACCTATTTATATGTGACGCCATTAGTAATTTTGCGTTAATCAAAAGTGTCATTTCAAAAGTATAGTCACGGCTCCGATAAACTGGTAAACGTATGCGATCCGAGGCCAAATCTATACTTTTTGAATCCACTTGCTTTTTACATCTTTCATTTTGAACTTCCACTTGATGTAGTTTTGACATGTCTACGTGTAACTGAGTAGAAAGTTACGTCGTCACTTATATGTCTACTGCGTGTGGATCTCTACGTGTGTGATCAGGATGGCAAGAGAACTCATGGTAGTCATTAGTCAGTCGGCTAGTGCGTACAACTGGAACTGTAGCATCGACTCCAATCGGGCACTATACCAGCCTGTCTTGCGCACACTATACCTTGACTACCAAATTATTTTCTACGATTTTTTAATGTAGCGTATGTAGTTATAAGCTGTCAGCGCAATGGTAGTAAACTCTGTGATTGCATTGTTGGTGACATTCCAATCATATCAATATCAATCTTTACACGAATTTATATTTTAACGGCACCAATAATGTGAAGCATAATATAGCTCACAATGTTGCCATCAAGTCTCGGAGGAAGTATACAGTTCAATTAACATAAAGTATAGCACTATTAATTCATAGCTAGAATAAACAATGAACCGGGAAGGACCTATAGCTGCTTCTCAAAACTAACGTCCATTGTATAGTCAAATTGATGAATTAGCCGAAATAAAACGTCAGGCATTCTGCGTGATCAATTTCTGAATACATCCATCGCATAACTTATATTTCTGTATTTTGCATATTGTTTGGCCTGGCTTGACTTTTATTATTCGACTACGGACGAACGGTATTGTGCAGAAGCTAAAACCGATCCAGCGTTGCGCTTGTGTTGTTCAGCAATTCGCATCAACTGTTCGTGTGGCCATAGCTCAATATACTACTTATAGTTCGGAAGGTGATATTATCACGCTACGGGTGCGGTTGAATGGGAGCTAATTGTAGTGATTTCATCTGTGTGTTTGCTTATTTTTTCATATTTCATATATGGAAGGAGGAGTATTTATGAAAGGATTGGCATATCTATCTGCTCTTCCAAAGTAAATCTTCCCAGTTATATACCCTTAATCTACGTGATTTCACAGTTTGTGTGCTTGTTACATTAGTGGTAATATGGTGGGAAGTTCATTTATATTTCGGCGGACCTGAATACATACCGCACTTATTACAGTTATTGTCGAGCGATGGTAGGAATTGTAACTTGAGAACAAATACTTTTCGACGGATTCTATGAAATCCAAAATTATGCCGTGGGGCAAGGAGGGTACGGGGACGTCTCTGAGTATCCGATCCTCATATCTCAGTAATTACGCAGTTGCAATAATATGTAAGCGATTAGGGGAAGGGAGAGGAACTGGAATATATGAGCATTGTAAGCGCAATGATCAGGTTCATAATCAAAATAATATTTGCGACCTGCTAATCGAGGAAGGGGAAAAAGAATTATAATTTTGTTTTACGAATTATGCAGTGTAACTTTGGTACACAGTGAAGCCCAGTACAGCATCGGAAACAATATTCATCGAATCACGTCATGTAAGGTTACCATATATTGAGATCCAAAAAAGAGGAAACTTTTCAAAAATTCTGAAAGCTCTTGCACCGGAAGAGAAAACTGGTGATTTTGAGAACTTTTTGACCAATAGTGTTGTGTTGACCAACAAAAAAGGTCATCCTTCCGACTCGACTTCCAAATTACCCCATTTTTGCGGTGTTGACTAAAAAAAAGGTTATCTTTGCCATCTCTACTCCACAAATATCCGTCGCGCCGTATTTTTCGTTGATTGTCTTCTCAACTCTAGCGTTCGCTGCGTCTTTGATAACATTTTAACACTTTTTCCAAGAAAAGGGGACAAATTACCAAAAAAAGAGGACATGTAGCCGTCATCCGAGGACACTTTCAATTTATTGAAAAAGAGGGCATATTGTTGAAAATTTTGTTGAAAAAAGAAGACAAATCCTCTTAAAAGAAGACATATGGCAACCCTAACGTCATAGATATTGATATCATCCCAATATGAGGAGATTGCGCATTGAGCAGTACCATTATTCTGCTGGAGCCTATAAGTTCACACAAATAACCTCAGTATTGATCTTAGAATCGTCTGGGACAATACAACCCTACAGGCAGGGCCGTAACAGCACTTCGTCAGCCCCCCCAAAAAAACTAGAGTCTTGGGCTCCCATTGGGTGATAAACCGACCCCCCCCCCTCACGTTGTTCGCCTTTGCCACGAAATTATAGACGTATCGTTTAGTGAGCCAGCACGAAGCGCGAAAATTCTCGATAATTTATATTAAGCTCGGTCAATAAGATCGGGAATTGAATATTTATTGCTATCAATTTCTTATCCTCTCTGCTCACGTAATCAGATTTACCGGTAGAGCTGAGTGAGGTGTAGAGCCCGTTAATAATAATTCAACATCTTCGGGCGGGCGGACCCGCTGGTATGACTGCGTTACATGATGTTATTTTGTGACCTCCTGTCTGCTATATCAAAAAAAATATAGAATTGCCCAAACGTACTAAACTAAAAGATCACACGATTTCAAATTGGTATTTCTTCACTGGCATATAATGTTTCCCTGCGGGGATGATATTTTTCTTGTGAGGTTCAGATTGCCAAGACCAGAACTTGAACCAGACATGAACGCATGTTACATGGTCTAGAACTTTACATGTCTTGGTGCATCGTGGCGCCGTAATGGTCAACGCTGATATGCCCATTTCTATAAATCTTGCGTATTTTTTCTTGGGGGAAGAGTACCCAATACTCAAGATATTGGGCAAATTGAAATCGCGCAACGCGCGAAAAATTTTTGAAAAAGTTGAATAAATTTTCAAAAATTACTCTATCATTTATGCTAATTCACGAAATAATTTTGGGCCCTCTTCGATCTCCCCCCCAATCGGGTGGGTTTGGGGTGCGGAAGTTACGGCCCTGCCTACAGGTCAGCGAGTAGGTTGTGGATTGTGGTTCATATTACTGAAAGTCATCAATTTGTAGAAATTACGTAAGTCCACAACCTGGGCATAAGCAAGCCTGCAATAACCGAAATGGAAAAGGTAGTTGTCACGAACTGTCCATTGCTAAGGGATATAATAATATATGTATCGACGAAATATGCTCAAGACATAGCAATACAGTTACGAAAAATGGGCTGAAGGTCGGGAACGATTCGTAATTGATCAGACCAGATCTAACATGGATCACAAACACGCTTTCACCACTCTGGGGGGATATTATTCAAACCCTATATCATGGGTGGTATGCGGGGGTGTCCTAATACACAGTTACAAACTTTTTTCGCTGAAGTGGTTGCTCAGCCACTAAACTGTCTGACTACTTCTTGGAAATCTTGTACCATTAAGAGAGACGAGAAGTTGAAATACCCGCAGATACAAATTCTAGCTATGATCAATAAAATTTCATTGAGAGGATCATATCCGACTGTGAATCCTTAAGCAATAGAACGTCCTAATATTCTGTGTTTCGATGTATCGAACCTCCCATTGGTAATGCGTTTGTTCACATAGTCTACCTTCCCATTCAGGACCGTAACTGACGCACCCCAAACCCCCCAATTGGGGGGGGGGCGAGCCCGAAGGGGCATAAAATTATTTCGTGAATTAGCATAAATAATATAGTATTTTTTGAAAATTTATGCAACATTTCAATTTTTTTGCGCTACGCGCGATTTCAAGGTGCCAAATATCATGATTATTTGGTACTCTTCCCAAGAGAAAAGAACACGCAAGATTTTTAGAAATGGTCATGTCGGCGTTGGCCAATACCGCGACACGACGCACCAAGACATATAACGATTTAGGACATATTGCATGCGACTCCAAGAAGTGTGCCAGAACGATCGGCAGCGTAAAAACCTTGGCCGAAAAGGACTGCCCTTACGCTGACCGAAAACTTCGTTATGTATATAAAATGCATATTGCATATAGGTTTATTCGTCCATAGCCTAGGCGCCTAATGACTGGCGCCGAATTTTCCTGTGTTGGCAATCTGAACCTCAGAAGACGAATTCCATCCCGCAGGGAAAAATTATACGCCAGTGAAGAAATACCAATTTGAAATCGTGTGTGTCTTTTAGTTTAGTACGTTTGCCCGATTCTATATTTTTTATATAGCAGAAAGGAGGTCACGAAATAACATCATGTAACGAAGTCATACCAACGAGTCCGACCGCCCGAAGATGTTTAATTATTATTTATTATTTACGGGTCCTAAGTTTCCAAGACACCTCACTCAGCTCTACCGGTAAATCTGATAAAGTGAGCAGAGAGGACAATTATCGAAAAATTTTGCGCTTCGCGGTGGCTCGCTAAACGGTACGGCTGATTTCTTGGCAAAAGCGATCAACACGATGGGGGGGGGGTCGGTTTATCACCCTATGGGGGGCCCAAGGCCAACGTTTTTTGGGGGCCTGACGAAGTGCTATTACGGCCCTGTTCCCATTGCACAGGCTGTGACATTTTCCGTGAAGAGTCAACAAGCTGTCAACAAGATAGGCGTCGCTATAACAATGCATGTATGAGGTAAAAAATAATACCGCTGCATGTCACACCAATGCGCTCCCAGACCGGCTTTCAAAACACCGATGAAAAGGACATCTTACTGTGTCATTCACGTAACGCGTCAGATGCCGAACTATGCGTAGTTAGTTACACGATAGTGTGACGAAGTTGCGAAGTCATTAAATTTATGAGCAGAAGATATAAGCATAAAGCAGTTGCTAAATTTGCAATTGAACCTATAAATGGCTTGCGAAATTTTTATCGGCTCCTCATGTCATCGTCACACTTTTTGAATTGAATTGAGCATTCGCTATATATCGATATAAACATTGTACATAATAGAAATTATTCCATAAGTACCGGGGATGAGTTTGAAAAGTATTCGAGAGCGGTCTTATGCAAGGCATTGGACGTTCATCTAGGTCAGAGGTGTCAAACATACGACACGCGGGCCGCACCCGGCCCGCCAGACGATTTCATCCTGCCCGCGAGGTAATTCTGAGTAGATTGAAGAATCCATGTATTATCCAGAGGTGGTCAAAGTAGTCAAGAAAGCTACTCAAGTTGGAGTAGAAGTAGCGACGAAACAAATCTACTCAAGTACGAGTAGAAGTCCTTCTTCCATAAGCAACCTAAAACTACTTGAAGTAGAAGTAGAATTGACTGACTTTAAATCTACTCAAGTAAGTAAGTAGTTGTGAAAACGATCGTAATTCGTTCACATGGATTGTCAAAAGGTCCAAATTGAGCTATGCGAAAGGTGCCGAGCTTGATTAATATTGATGCATACAAGGAGGTATCCAATTTTGGACAACATAAGCATTCGTCCGCATCATGAGAATAAAATGATAGTGTTGATTTGGAAATGCTATACTAATCCTCTGTTTACTCGAACAGCTCGTTTTAGAAAATTTCATGGTATGGTGCCCTCCCCCATATTATAAGCCCTGTAGTTTAGTCGAAGAGCAATACGGAAAAGTTGTATGCGATACGGTGTAAACGCTTTGCGCGAGTAAAAAACGTTAATAAAAAATATGCCGGCTCGTACATACTGTGTAGATCTATTTCCTGAAATTAAAGGCATTACCACACTCCCTACTTCAACATGCATGCTATCCAGACAACCAAATTGATATTATTGAGAACTCAAAGTATATGATACTGGGAATTGAAAGTGAAATATAAATACTACTTCTAAAAGCGGAACAGGTATTTCATGTCTTTAGTCCAGAAAGTTTCCAAGGTTGGTACGCTAAAACAGCTTTAAAAACTAAAAATAAGTCAGAGTCCACTTTTCCAGATTAGGACACGCCATAGACTGCTAGATTACGATTTGATAAGTAAATGCTAGATTGCGAAACACCGGTTTCAAACGTTTTGATGAGCCATATATACTGTGATGAATATTGTATTCTGCGATGAAATATTTGAAATGGCGAAGGGTGATACTGAGGTGTGAACGGAACCACGACAACCCGCCACCTAAATTATATTCACCGATACTATCGGGAAATCATACTGGATTGCGCGCGAAGCGCAACGGAAATCCTGGGCTTTACTAAAATTTTATGAAAATTACATGTTGATATTCCGTGAAAACAGCCCCGGAATTTTTCAGGCTATCTTCCCGTTTGTAGGATTAAACTACTTCTACCTGACAAACTGAAAATAGCAAGTAAGTAAGTAGATCAAAAAATATTAAGAAATAGAAGTAGAAGTAGCGAAAATCATATCTACTTGAGTAAGTACCAGAAGTAGAGGAAAGCTACTTGACTACTTCGAAAAAGTAGAAGTACTTCGTTACTGACCACCTCTGGTATTATCCAGTACATTTCTAACTAATGTCCAAATATTACAGCAAGAATTACTTCCCACAAGGCAGCAAATGTCAAGATCATAGGCCACATTATAATTATCCGACAGCAGTGTTATGATCTCACTGAAGTCACCATCAAGATCAAGTTGGTGATACTGACATCTAATTCCCAAAACACAAAAAAGTGCACACTGAGTTCAGGAAACGTGAGCCAAAAAGTTGTTATTCGCGAAGCGAAAAGCCAAAGCGAAACTATTATATTCAGGTCGCATGGAGAATATAATAGTTACAAAATAGTACTATTCAAACATATTTGGTGGCACTATGCTGTATCACTTCTGACTCAAAAGGTCCCAGACAGACAGAGAGACCAGAATCACGATTAATAATAATGGGCCAAATTATAACGTACGCCTTTACAGTTAAACCTCTTGTATTCCCCACAACGCATATACAGAGTTAACGCCAGATTACGACTAAACGAGAGGGAGCATAGACGTTTGCCAACTTATTCCGTCGTTAGAGTAAGTGTTTTAGCGGTTAAATTCAAACGAGTAATCTTGGAATTTTTGTCAAAATTTCCGCTGTTTGCAAATAAAGGTGTTGCTAGATAGCCTTATGATCTCTAATCTAATGTAATATACTATTGTGTATACATGATTGATAATAAAGTATTCAAATGAAAAGCAAGGGAGCGCATTTTGAGGTCACATATTGGAACCATTTGACTGGTCTGGCCCGCGAGCGGTTTGAAGGTTTGAATCCGGCCCAGGATGCAAGTGGAGTTTGACACCCTTGATCTAGACCAGGGGTTCTCAGCCCTTTCTTGGCCGTGGCCCATTTTCCGGTTTAAAAATGTGCTGTGGCCCACCTGATATCTTGGAGTCATAATCCTGTTTAATGCGTGGTCATGGACAGCGCCGATATGCCTATTTCTCTAAAATATACGTATTTTTCTCTTACTGATGAATGATGTATTTAAATCTCGATCTCCCGGGATATGTAATCGCGCGAAGCGCGAAAAAAATTCAATTAAAAATAAATATCCTCCAACGAACGACCAACGAAATAATATTGGGCCCCTTCGAGCTCCCTCAATTGGGGGTGTGCATGCGGCAGTCACGTCCCTGGTAGATCATAAGCTAAAACTCCTAAGTAGATTATTTTCGTCAGCTGCTCCATTCGCGTCGCGAAACATAATGATCAGATCTCCGCATTGTGTGGTTGGAACTTTAGTGATACTATTGTGGGGAATATTATAATCATTCTGGGCCAGCATCGAACAATTCATTGGTGACTGGGGAGAAATATTTTTCAATATGAATGATGTACTTTGTATGTCTTGTACCAAAACAACTGAAGTTGTGATGTCAGAATATTCAATCCAATGATTCAATCAATTCCTGTGACTCTTTCATTATGTAGCCTACAATGATTTCCAGGCCGGACATTTTAAACCGACTTCAAAGATTAATGCGCTCCGATAAATCCTCGATCCATTATGACTCGTTGCGGTGGTGCTGTATACCTTCGCCAGAAGTTGCTAATAATTTGAAATTATGGCTATTTTTAGCCAGCAATAATACGGCCGGCAAGTACAGTAAATCTGTACATCAATTGCACTTCATTGCGAGTTCATTGCATACCCCTTTCAACGGCATACGACATATCACCCTGCCGGAATACTTGGTTACTTCAGCATTATCTTCCAGTTATTATACGCTTGAAATTATTTTAGTTGCTGTTAGCCGTAGGTTGTCATACCCAGTAGAAAATGCCACCGTTTCTCCCTAACGTTTTCGATTTGTACATGCTGACTTCATACGTGCCACTACGTCTAATCAGAGTCGGCTGAAAAGCTTTATGTAGCCTATATATAATTAGGTAATACGAATATATTTTTAGCGAATAACATAAGAAATATTACTAAACTTACATGAATTCTGAAATTTTCTAAATAGCTCTGTGGCCCACCTCAAAATGCTCCGTGGCCCACCAGTGGGCCATGGCCCACCCTTTGAGAACCCCTGATCTAGACTCTTAACCAGGGGTCTCCAACACGCGGCCCGCGAGGTCCTATTTTGCGGCCCGCGACCTGATTTGAAAAAAAAAATCAGAAAAACGCTTAGTAAATCATGTTGAAACGCTAAAATTGATTTCAGTTGAAACATAATGTTGTTGTTTTTCAAAGTGAGCCATTCTATGTGCCCACTATCACTATTACTCACTAGTTGATACGGCTTCGGCATGGTAATATCATTCCATGGATGAAGAATTTGCTGGTACGAATGGGCATATTGCCTTGACGTGCAATGGCCCACCACTGCCAAGACCGAGACGCCTGCAAAACGACTTCGGGCGCTCCAAAAGACCATGCTTTACGAGGAGATAGTTGTCTAGCAAGTAGGCCTACCGTGTATAGCTAACCCCAATATTGATTCTTCAATCCATGGGTGGCCAATCTGCAGCAGTAGAAGGAAAATTATGCGGCTGTCGACACTTGTAATAACAACCCTAAGTTTTCGCAGATACCCCCTGCATCAGCTGTATCTGGGAATCTGATCACATTGGCCGAGAAAGGATAAATATCTTATAGTAATATGTGAAACTATACTAATATTTATTGACGAAATTCACTCATGAACATGAAAAATTTTTCGCGCTTCGCGCGACTACAGATTGGTTCTCTGTGGCTCTTTACAACATAACTACTAACGATTTGGTGCGCATAGTAAGCCGATATGTGCATATAGATTAGTTCGGAGTGTACCGGCAATGGACATGGACATGATAACGTGGGTATTTGGCCCCACCTATAGTTTGTCACGACTAACCACCGGTATGCGGCCGCAGGCTAGCCTACATGAGTACGCGAAATGCGGCCGTGAATTACAAAAATGTTGGCCACCCCTGTTTTAGCGGCTAAAGAGTGTTGTCATTGTCAGGTATCGTGTACAGCTCATAGTCCAAAATATAATGACATTGATGATCATGATACTTTTTGTTGTATTTGTGTTTGTTCAATAAAATATTAGTTCTTTTGTGGTGACTATAACCGTCGCCTATGTTAGAAAGCACAGCGTTGTAATAACGTAGAGTTATCAGACGTGGTTGTTGAACTGCGTTGCCTACTTTTATATCGATATTGATGTCATGCGGCCCGCGGCCTCCAGGAATTTGGAAAAGTGGCCCGCGACCTATTTTGAGTTGGCGACCCCTGCTCTTAACGGTCATCAGATCCCCACGAGGGGTGTTTTACTACAGCCTATAGCCATAACCAGGATCGAAACAGCACTCCGTCAGGGTAGCCTTTCCATTCCTTTGAAAATTTTATCGCAATTAATCAATGATAAAACATATTGGGGCGTGTCCGTTGCTATTAAATACCTTAGTATTATAACCGGGGGGGGGGGGTTGCGGTCCTGGATATAACGAAAGTTGTCCGTGGTAGAGGGTTTTTGGCCCAGCATTCATAAGAGAATAACGGCCTGGTGAAAAATGACCAATGACCATTGATGTCGAAGCATACCATGAGTTTAGGCCTACCTATCAACAACAATAGCAAACAAATTATTAATCATATGTTTTTACTTCAATGGCTGACGATAGTATTGAGCATTCGAATACGAACATTAACTATAGCCATCCAACTGCTGACATGTTAGGCAACAACGACAACTCGGTCAACAGAAAGGATTTTGAAGGTCAAGATCTCGTCAGCAACTACGAATCCAATCAACTGGAATGGCCCGACGAGATGAGGCAAGCTATTTTGGAATGTCTAAAGCAAAACGAATCGTATGGAGTTCGCCGGCGTCTCCTCTTGGACGTTGGCTGTGGGGCTGGGAAGTTAACAAAGGTCCTTGCGGATGATTTCGATCATGTGATTGGTGTCGACGTCAGCAAAAGTATGATTGAAAATGCTAGAAAGACAGTAACTAATTCGAACGTGAAGTTTGAATTGGTATCAGATGATCTTTTGCCAGTTGAATCATGCTCAACCGACCTTGTAACCTGCGGAATATCTTTTCATTATCTGAACACGCCGGTCTTCTTGGCGGAATGTGATAGAATATTAGTGGATGGCGGCATATTAGCTTGCTTGGTGTACGGTCCAAATATACTCACTTCATTGGATGGCAGACCTATAGCGAACTACTCAGCGGACTCGTCAAGGTGGAAACAAGTCTTGCGGGAATTCCACATTAATTGTGGTGTCAATGAAACTGTACGTGAAATCCATGTAAGTCGCTACGCAGCCATTTTCAAGTCGCTGGCTAACCCCACTAAGCGCTGGCTCCATGTCGCAAAAAGTGATAGAAAATACACGGTAAAGAAAATGCTGGATTACATGTCGGTAATTGCTGGATATCGCACCAAAAAATATCCCGAGCCAGATAAAGATCCAATAAATATATTCCGCCAGGGCTTAGTTGAGATACTTCGTCATGCAGGACTGGACGGCAATGACGATACGGAGTTTATGGTCACATTCGAATTCTCGGCAATGATCATTGAAAAGAAGAAGCCGTTTGGAATCGCATAATTCCAGCCTGCTACGCAACGTTTTTGTTGCCATAGGAACCAAATCTGGAGATGCACGTTCCCATGCGAACACCGCAATAGGTTATTTGCTGCTGAAGTAGAAATATACTTGCAAAAATTCAGATTTAATATGTGTTATTTGTTGCTGAAAGCTGAATTGCTGATACACTGCTGTACCGTTATCTGTCTATCACTCTCACGGAATATATAGCCTATTCCCATCCAATGATTTCGCGTCTAATATGTTCTATTCTAGTGCTATCATGGCTTACTCAATCAACATCATTCGCTAGACTCAGTGACAGCACTAAACCAGGCATGCCACACTTGGTTTGGGTTTCCGCCCGGATCCGGATCTTTCGATTCCTTGCCGGCAGAACGAGTGCAAGAATGTAACAAATGGTAATCGTAACCTTCGCCTTTGTTTTTCAGTAGTATGGTAATATCCAGCCTACATTTGTGGGCGACAAAATATAATCAAGGGCCACACGGGATCTACCCAAATTCCAGCAACAAATGTATTGACATAGCATGCATGACCGATGACCATTTTCCATTGAACAGTGAAGACGATCAAACAACTTTTCGTCTTAATATGTGATATATGTAATGCAGGGACCATGACATTAGAAATGCTATTCATAAAATTGCCAGTTAGAAAATCTCATCGTACTTAGTTAATTGCAAACAGTAATAAACGTCACTGCTGTCTATGTCATTTTGATGAGTATATGGGGTCGAGTTAGCAAATCCTCATTGGTTCAAAACGGATGATGTAACTCGAAACTGTGGATATTCATATGTGGAAAAATTTCAAACTCGGAAATTATTTATTGACAACAGTCGAGTTGAGGATATGTAATGCTGAACTTTTGTACCACCGCAGTTTTTCCCACGATCTCGAACCGCAATATGACATTCGAGTCCGACACATGGGCTAACTTCAAGAGGGATACGTAAGCTTGAATTCTGACATTTTAGAGTATTTCAAGATGGCGACTGATCCCTTATTTTTATCCTATCCGCATGATAGGCCTATATAGCAGTGTTTCTTAACCTTTTGCTAACCCACGGTACGCCCACGCAAATATGCAAGACTTCGCGGAACACCAAATTTCCGCTGAGTCATAGAAACAAGAATGCACCACAATATATTACTGTGTAGATTATATACTGATGCAAAATATCAATTGTGCATCAAGTAAAGGGGCGTCGTATTGTTCTGTCGAAACGTGACATCGTGATACTAATCACTTAATTACAGATAATTTTATAATATCGCAGAAGGACGGGTTGAGGTTTCGAACTCCAACGTCCCCTACGTACGCCATTGCGCACGACGTACCAAGACCGCAGTCACAACTAGGCTGCTTATCGGGCCTAATGAGCTACAACCAGTGATGGGCAAGTCGGTTGTATGATCACAAATCGTGTATGAGCTGAGTGTGTGCCTTTACCTCCACAGAATCTAATAGTCCCGCAACCTCAAACAGCATCCACGAATACAGTTATATTCAATTCTGTACATTATGCTTATTTTTTCATTTCATTTATCGAAAGGCGGGTAGTCAATAATAATAGAAAAACACTGACAATATATATTGCGTGTAGTGCGAAGAAAAATTTCAAGTTGAATAGATCTGCTCCGAAATATTCAAACATATGTTAATTTACGAAAGTATATGCTGTCACCAGACACTGAGTGTGTAAAGGGATTAAATCATTATGCAAGACCAAATAATGGTTGGTATCAGTCAGAGGTGGTCAAAGTAGTCAAGAAAGCTACTCAAGTAGAAGTAGAAGTAGCGACGAAAAAATCTACTCAAGTACGAGTAGAAGTACTTCTTCCATAAGCAACCTAAAACTACTTGAAGTAGAAGTAGAATTGACTGACTTTAAAAGTACTCAAGTAAGTAAGTAGTTGTCAAAACGATCCTAATTCGTTCACATGGATTGTAAAAAGGTGCATATTGAGCTATGTGAAAGGTGACGAGCTTGATTCTTATTGATGCATACCAACAGGTATCCAATTTTCGATAGCATAAGCATTCATCCACATCATGATAGTATTGATATGGAAATGCGATACTAATCCTCTGTTTCCTCGAATAGCACGTTTTAGAAAATAGCATGGTATGGCGCCATACTCCATACAATAAGGCCTGTAGTTTAGTCGAAGAGCAATACGGAGAAGTTGTATAGGATACGGTGTAAACACTTTGCGCGATTAGGGTTATGTTCTTGATCTTGTTTGAACAATAACTCAATACGACGAGGTTGCAATACGGAATCAGTATATTATACAGCAGAATAACTTTTGGCAGCGACACGATCCAGAGTGCAGTTAAACGAAAAAGACAGTCGTCAACAGAACACAGGGTATATATACAAAGCACGACACACGAGGAAATAATGATTGGCGGTAATTACTAATCCTAGACAAATAAGAAACAAACGATACCAACGTAAAATGCACGAACATAAGAATTAGTAAACGTGAATAAAAAATATGTTGGACCGTAAAAATGCCATATTTTGTAGCTTTACTTCCGGAAATTAAAGGCATTACTACACTTGCTTTTATACTTCAACATGTATGTTATCCAGACAAAAGAACTGATATTAATTATAACTCAAAGTATATGATAGGCTACTGGGAATTAAAAGTGAAATATAAATACTACTTCTAAAAGTGGAACATGTATTTCATGCCTTTAGTCCAGAAAGTTTCAAGGGTGGTGTGCTAAAACAGCTCTAAAACTAAAAAAAAAGTCAGAGTCCACGTTTCCAGATTAGGACACGCCATGGACATGCTAGATTACGATATGACAAGTAAATGCTAGATTGCGAAACATCAGTTTCAAACGTTATGATGAGCCATATATACTGTGATGAATTATTTCATATTGGCGAAGGGCGGCAATGTGGTGTAAACCGAGCCACGCCAACCCGCGACCTAAATTATATTCACCGATACCTTCGTGAAATCATACTGGTCACTCCGTATCCACTGCGCGCGAAGCGCCACGAAAATTCTTGGCTTTACTCGACTTTTGTGAAAATTAAATGTTGATACTCCGTGAAAACAGCCCCGAAATTTCTCAGGCTATCTTTCTGATTGGAAGATTGAACTACTTCTACTTGACAAACTGAAAATAGCGAAAAGTAAGTAAGTAGATCACAAAATATTACGAAGTAGAAGTAGAAGCAGCAAAAATCAGATCTACTAGAGTAAGTACCAGAAGTAGAGGAAAACTACTTGAGTACTTCGAAAAAGTAGAAGTACTTCGTTACTGACCGCCTCTGGTATCAGTCGAACGACCATCGCGCAACGGCGACGCACACATAGTAGGGTTGCATTTAAAATAAACGGTGTTTTAAAACACTTTGTTTAAAACATGTTTTAAACAGTGTTTTAAACAAAGGTCTTTTTAAAAAAAAATCGTGTTTTTTTTTAAGTTGTAAAATTATGCCATAATTGTTTAAATACTTTCCAAAAACATGTTGTATGAGCCTACGCACAATTACCACCCGATATAGCGGACGTATATCGATATGGGATGGTTGGAACCCTCAAAATAGTCGGTTCAACAGCAATAGTACAGATATTTCGTCAAAGGAGATATATTTACCCTATATTTTCAATCGTCAATGTCAATCCATTATGACTTCACAATTGAATATTCGTGACGTCATGACTTCATCAATAAAAACATGTTTTAAACAAGTGCATATACCTATCGTATATATATATATATATATATACATATATATAGTAAGCCTGCGGGGATGTTTAGCTTCTTTAGAAAATTTTATACGGAAGGCATATCTCAAGAAATTAGTGACGGCACAGTACACCACAATGGCGCTGCAAAGTTCTCCGTAGCCAGTTTCATATGAGTATTTGTAGTCCATGGGCCATGACGTCTCTCCCCTGGAATGCGGCCGT
The DNA here is from genome assembly GCF_051294905.1 of Botryllus schlosseri. Lineage (NCBI taxonomy): Eukaryota > Metazoa > Chordata > Ascidiacea > Stolidobranchia > Styelidae > Botryllus > Botryllus schlosseri. Next base: position 13,945,359 of record NC_137245.1, on the reverse strand, counting down.
ATGCTATATATGTAATCGAAATGCGGCTTTCTACGGTATCGGTGTATTATATGGTCAGGGATGTACGAGTTTTGAGTAAACGTTGAAAGGGTGTACCACGATGAAAAAAGTTGAAGAGCACTGCCCTAAATTATACACTGAGCAATGTCGGACTTAACGCAATTTATACTTGACTATGAGCCGTTATTTTGATGTTAGCAAAGTTGTGTCAAAATTTACTCTTCACAGAAACGATGTAAAAAGGGCTATGACTAGCAGAACTCAAGATACATCCTTGTCTGACGGGTATTCATCCATGCGTTTGACGCTAGTCTGCAAGAATTCTCTTCCCCGGTTTTCAGAAGCGGCCTTGGACGGCTTTAGACATAACTAATATCTTTCATTTTATCATTCATATACAGAAATTGCCTATAGCTATTCATAGAAACAAACAACGACTGTCGCCTATTATATTTTTGTGGCAAATTTAGAGGTTAACCCTTTGGAGGGTGGCGATCATATTTGCATCAGGTTGATGGCCTAGGTCCAGGTCCTCGTTACGATAGCAATTACGCCGTCAGCATGTGCAGCAGACACTCGGTTTTAGTTTCAAAGAAAAGATTATAATTTTCAGATTCGTTTGACACCTTTTTCATATTTCTGCTAAACTTGACAGAAACAAGTTTTCCCTAATTTTTTTTCGGTTGAAAAAAGTGCTTAAATTCTGCCATAACATATCAAGTCGGCTGTGTATGCGGCTTTGTAATGCATCTTATGGCAGTCTGTGTGATTTTCTAGCATTGCAAACAACACACCGGGTTAGAATCAGTGACTTTTAAGTACACGTTCAAGTTCACGACGGAAAATTACCTAAAAGTGGTTTAGTAAGTTTGCAAGGGGCTGGATACAGGGCAAGAGAAAGCATATTAGTTTGCTTCAAGCTTTAGAAGTGGGAGTAGGGGCTCAAATGTGTATTGACCTAATTACCACGCCCTGACCACGCCCCTACGGAAATGATTCACGACATTAGTGGTGAGGGTTGAATCGATATACGCCGGCCAATTAGCGAAGGCCACGTCGCCCCAATTACCACGCCTATATGAAATCCATTGCCACATCACCCGCTACGTCATCTGTCACAGCTGTGCCACATCATCAAGCGCCGCGCCTATGTGACGCCCATTGCCACATCATCGTCACGTCAATCACCGCTAGACTATCGCCGTGTGTGTGTATTTATGTTCACCGCTCGGTTTCATGACGTCAGCATGATTTTATGTGTATTTAAGAATATGTATGATACACAAGACGAGACCTCTGAAAAGATTGGGAAATGTCATCATCACTAACTAATTAATATAAAATGTGATTTCGAGTGTAGAGAGATATCGCGGTTTCGATTTCTGAGGGTACACATGTAGATAATTTCCTCAGATGTTCTAATGATACTTTCCTCAGATATTCTGTTATGTGTATTTAGGACTAATGCGACTTGATAATATTAATGCGTACACTTTCGAGAAATAAGGACGTTGGTAACATCCAGATTCTGCGTATGATTTTTTTAATATTTCAGACTCGCATTAGACTATCAACTATATGCACGATTTTATGTGTATTTACCACTATGTATGGATAATAACTTGGGTTCAATGATGTTATCACACAGGGCGTAGGCGACTATCTTGCAGTAGGTTGTAGGTTCTATTACCATAACATAACGATTCAGTGCTAACCTTTTTCATGTACTTTAGCTGACACTTTACTCAGTCACATGATACTTTCCTCAGATATTCTATTATGTGTATTTAGGACTAATGCGACTTGATAATATTAATGTGTTGATATTGTTTCATACCGATTTGGAAGATAGTACACTTAATTTTCGTAAAGTAGCTAGATAACTACTTCGTCACGTCATGGACGGTAACGAGCGCACTAATATCGAATTTCAAACCATTGGGTATAATTGGTGGAATGTTGATTTCTGCTGATAAGGTCGCGACATGCGCTCATTTCTGCAGTTACAGTTGAACAAATCGCACCATTTCAAGATTAAATTGGACTGTGTGGCTTAATATTAACGAGCGCAGTACCGGTATTAAAACGTCACGTCACGTCACTGTTTTAACGCTGTATAATGTGTACAAACTTTACATGCAACGGCATGGAGTATAGTGCGTTCTCGTGCGGATATGACGTCCTCGACAGACGACACGAAGGAATTATCACGTCACAGGACTTTGCATGCCCCCCACAAAATGATGGTTCCTTACGACGGCTACAACCATAGATAACTAAGGTTTACCTTAGTTATCTATACTACAATCGAACGATAGTTGCCGGAGCCGGAGCTGGAGACGGAGCAGTGCTTATCAATGAGCTCCGGACACTGAGCTATATAAACACAGCAGCCGGAGCCAGAGCAGGAACCGGAGCTAATTCATGATAAAAGAGAGCTCCGGAGTTGGAGCTGGAGCAGTTTAAAATTTGCGACTGCTCCAAAGCCATGATCGACGGCATGTTCGAAACCTGGCAACGGCAGCTACGCGATGAAGCATCGTATTTTACTCTCGGACTTCACATTGAGGGCCAGCTTGGACAAAATTTCGAAATTGGATGATTTTTTTGGAGAAAAAGTTTGTTTTTTCGATTTTATAAAACACGCAAAGCGTGGTATAGGGCATTGATCGAGGTCGAAATTGATATAAGGCTATACGCAGCTCACTTTTAAACTGAAACCATACGCGGGTTCAAGTCTCGGGAAGGTCACAATATGAATTTGAAAATAGTGCTTCAATTTCATGAATATCAACCCCCCCCCAAAGGGTTAATCAGAGCCGCAAGAAGACTATCTTGGAGCCGCAGTTGGGAATCACTGGCCTGAACGTACCGGAAACAAATTTCTTTCGTGAGAAGCACACTATTCCAAGTTGGTATTTCTATATGGGGCGCATCATTTTTATCTGCTGTTTTGTTTTCTCGCAAACCATATTTGCCAAGCTAGACCATGGCAACTCCATCAATTTAGCGATACATATTGTCGTTGAAACTGAAACTGAAACTGAGCGGGTGGCAGTTTCATGTAGTTCAACGAAGTTGCACGTAAACGGTATCCGTGTAATGAGCATATACATGGGCTTCCATGGGCTTGTGCTGGATTATGAAGTCGTCGGATCGCTACTTTCGGACTGTGTGTGATGAGGAGCCTGACGCGGCCCACTATTTTCTATACTCCAATATAAAATCCCTGTCACATTTTATATTTCACTGAATTCAGTTGGAGACGTATATTTGGAATAGTGAACGAAATAGGTAGCTCGGAATCAACCATGGATTCACAGCAGAAGGCCAATAATGACAATCATGCAAATCAATGCAACCCGAACAATTACAGGTGATATTTTCATACCGATATTAATTCATAATGGGACAAGATCTGGGAGTTTTTTTTTCCGTTGGTTCAAAAGATCATCATCCATCTTCTTCCAGCTCATTGAAATATAATTTGAAAATATATGCTTCCCGGTCAAAATGTTATGGATATCATGAGTCAATGTAAATAACGTGTTATACGTATAACTGAACAAACAAAAACTAGTAACTTCCTGTTTGTCTTGGAATTACCTTAATTTTGGTTTTAAGATATGATGGATATTCGTCAAGCTACGAGGGCAGTGGAACGCAAGCTGATCGCGACAACCATGCAAATCAATTGAATCCGAACAATTCCAGGTATATGTAATGGAACAAGAGCTCGGTTGCGTTCTGCGTTGTTCGATCATTATTATGGTTTCTTTCAACGGTGTTTCGACATCGATGCTCAATTGCTCATTCTACAGTAGGCCCATATTTGTCGCTGCTCTTACGGCTAATTTACAATAATGTCCAGAGAACGACCGCGGAGAAGGGCGAATATAAGAAGCGAATGAAAAATACGAGGAAAGTGCCGTTAAAGAAAAACAGTGGCAAGACCAATATCGAATACCGTAACATCGGGCATTAGGTCGAGGTGGATGCAGTGGCGTATGAGCATATGTGCTGCCGCCCCTGGCTATCGTTGAAAATGGCGCTCAAAATTTGAAATTGTTTCAATCTTTTCAATTATATTTACTGGAAATCTTGTTGCGTTGACAAAAAAAAAGGTCATCACCTCACATTTTGCCGCCCCCCCCCCCCCATGGCGCAGAGACATAAGTGCCAAGTGGCTGCTACGCCACTGGGTGGATGGTAGATTGAGAGACCGTACTTGGTCGTTTCGACATACTACCATCTGTTCCTTACGTCGCATTGTACATTGTGTGTTGTGCAGGCAGAATGCTATTGTCGATTATTTATTGATTGATTGAAAAAGTACTGCTTTACAGCTTTGACGATTATGAGGGGATTAGTGTTGCAGCAGCGGACCATACCTGATAGAAACACACTAGGAACAATACGGGATGCCACAGATCATGACCGTCTCACTGAGAGTTTTTTCCGCTGGTTTATAGATCATCACACATGCGCTTCCAGTTCATTGAAATAAAATTTGAAAATAAATGCTGCCCGGTCAAAATGTTCTGGAATTCATGTAAATAATTATATGTAGGCTATAACCGAAAAAAATGAGTAACTTCCTGTTTGCCTTCAAATTACCTCATTGATTTTGGTATTAAGATATAAAGAACGTACGTCAGGCTACCGCGGCAATGGAACGCAAGCTGATCGCGACAATCATGCAAATCAATTGAATCCGAACAATCCCAGGTATATGTAGTGAACAAATTAGCTATCCGATTACATCGGCGTGGTTTTGCTTGGCTAATAATGATCGCGTAATTACTAGTTGGGGTTGCATTTAAAACAAATCGTGTACCAAAACGTGCTTTAATCAATGTCAAACGAAATCAGACAAAGCAAGTCGTATTTTTCCCAACTGACGACGTCAGCGGGGATATTGAAATTGAAAATGAAATTTATGACATTTGAGCAGTTGGTTAAACACAGCCCTATGTTAATGTTGATGAATCTTTTCCCTGAGTTGGTAATTAGATGCGACAACTGACTATATTCACATTCGATAATACTGTCCGTATAGCTCCAACCAATGAGATGCACCGACGTACGATAGTGCATGGAATTAACTTCAACCGACTCCAGAATCCCTTCCAAGTGTTGGCGTTTTATCAAGGCTCCTCATCATTCAATCCCCGTAAGCGGTGTCGTACAAAAGCCTGAAGGTCGGCATCTCATCAGGAGTCGTAATAAGCAATATCCACCATGTGTAAAATTACCATAGATGTTGAAACACCATGGATACTAAAACACAACAACAACAATCAACATCAACGCATTTCTTATGCACGATCTCAGAAAAAGTCACATTTTGAATATGCATGTTGCTTGAATTTGCAAATCCGGTCATGATTCAAGATGACCTGTTTATGTACAACACTGAGGAGTTGAAGTCGTGCAATTGCTGCTTAATGCAGCTCACAGTCTGTCGTGCATGCATGCCGCTTAGTGATCTGGTCACGTGAAAGTATTTATTTAATACATATTATATAATATAACTTTGTGTATGAAGAGACTTTTTGGGGTACAGAACTTTAATATACATTTTAGTAATATATAAGCTTCCGTTTAATATATTTACATTATGAATATATTATTATGTTATTTTTCATATATTTAATATATTAATCATACTTTAAACAACGGTCTTATTTTAAACATATGTGTTTCAAAGGCCTTTTCATTGTAAATACCAATAAAGCCTTATAGCTGCGTTGCGTGTGTATGGTGTTGACGTAGCCGCTGAGTTACTTCACGGCTATAGCTGAAATTACACCCCGTATGATCCACCGACTTTATTCTGGCTGCCTAAAAGTGTATATGTAGTAAAACATTCGCGATATTGTGTGAATAAAGCTAGCGCTCTTCGTAGCATCAAGTGTCTCTTTCAGCTACATCAGTAGTTCTTCACCTTTTCCCTCTCGCAGCACCCCTATTAGAGGGGAAAATACAGCGTTGTAACCAAGTCACAAGTCAATCTCACTTTCCTAGTTTTGACTCAAGTCAAGTCGAGTCATTTCAATTCACCACCGAGTCAAGTCCTAGTACAAGTCAGCGAAAATAGGATCGAGTCCGAGTCATAGTATTATGACTCGAGTCCGAGTCCAAGTCAATGTGTTGACTGCTCAGTTTCCAGTTAAAGTCTTGTTAAACCCACTTTTGTATGACTCTGTTTGGTGATATCGAATGGTTCAGATTTATAATATACTAACTTCCTCAATTTTAGCAGTTTCTGGTCGCATTTTAAAGTACCGGTACCGATAGACGTAATCCCAATGATGTGGTTACTTTACTATTCTTCAAAATTACAATGAAATGCCTGTCTTGGCCGTCTGAGTCTCGAGTCATATGACTTGGTTCGAGTCATGCACAATGACTCGAGTCCAAGTCAAGTCAATACACAGATTGACTCGACTCGAGCCGAGTCATTTTCGTATTATTGAGAAAATGACTCGAGTCAAGAGAAGTCAATAGAATGAAAAGCGCGAGGAAGCCTGAAAAAAATATCAAGCACTGCTACACCAGACATAAGGCTGAAGAGGATGCCAGATTGAGAGACCTAGGCTGTTTGGTCGTTTCGACATCCTCATATCTGTTCATTACATCGCATTGTACATTATGTGTCCTTTGCTGGTAAAATAATAGAGCCACAAATTATGCCACACTCAGAACTTGGAATCTTTAATTTTTGTTATACATCGACCTTACTTACCACATTTTCCAGCTGCACTCCCGGGCAGTCCAATCGACACCCTTGTGCAGCGGCACACCGGTTACGAACCATTGAGCTATACATGCTGCGGACAGACCCTGAAAATGCAAACGACCCTGTGCATTACCAATTAACAAATTAATTGGTAATTGTATTTGCCAGCATGTGGAAGTGCACTTCTTAAATGGCTATATCGATGATATTGATGTACGTATAATTATATATGCTGCTCTTTACATTTTATAAACGATGAATGATGAAGGACTGTAGGCCTACCTGTTTAAACCGAAACTAATTAGATATTTTAACTTTTCTGCAGATATCAAGGGAAAAGATGAGCTGCCATGAATTTCCAGAAATGTGAACGTTAACAACTAATCAGCAGTTTAATCGTTATAGTTACACTAGCAAACTGTACCCGTCAAATATTAAACGTTACCGCTCGCTTCTTTAATCTAAGTGCGATTGCTGATCCCAAATAAGTCTTCCTGTCTTCCTGACGCAGATTTGGGCGCATAATCTCCCGACGATCGAGTCAGGGGAAATTCTGACTCTTGGAAACCCCAAAGTGACAATTTCAAGCGGAACTAGACTGTCAATTGCTGTATGCAATGGAAATGGTAACAGATAGGGTAGCCCAAGATTAGAAAATGGAAAGTAAGAATTGCGTTTCATGTTCGACCGACTCGTCATAAAATGTTCAAGTCGGATCCATTGAAGTGTTAGGTTTTGATAATATGTAAGCAGAAAGTATACGTTTTACGGTTAACCGGAAAGAATGAAAGCACTCGAGATAATACAGTTGTAAGCTATATTTAGCTGCAGAGCAGGCAGGCGAGTACAACCATGTAGATGGAATTATACATGCTTGGTTTTAGTGCCAGGATATTGACTAGGGAAGGTGTGAACCGCCGAAAGGTTCAGGTTCGTGTGAACGCGAACCTTTTTGAAACGTGAACCTATGCATATTGCTAATTCCAATGCTATATTTCAGTGAAGCGATATATTAAATTCAAGTCATCAAGTAAACGGTGTCGATTAAATCACTGTATGTGTAATTGTGTATGTTCGGATTGCTCGCAATTGGTCACGCCAGTGTCGCATGTGATAGCAACCAGTCATTCACGGATTGTACGTTTCACTGATCCTCCATTGTTACATCACTAATAAACTGATCGCAAACGAAATGATCACAGCTTCCGTTGTCGTAGCAGCAGTGGTGGCCCTACGATTGGGGGGCTGGGCGAGACTTCCAGGGGCCCCCTGTATAAGTATGTAATCGCAGTATGTAACCCTCCTTTCGTATCTATTATTACCAACTTAATATTAGTGCGCCACATGGAACCGGATTACGTGATGTGTATATGCGTCACTATACACACGACTTGACTTGATGATTATCGGGATATGGGACTTTTCTAACAAATGCAGAGATCTGACGATTGACCTATCTGTACAGAATCATCTTCTTGATTGGTACACGGATTTCCATATATATACACGGATTTCCATATTCCGCTATATTCTTTGAAAAAGGCGCTTAAACCAAAGAGGGGGGCCATTCGACCAGAGGGGGTTGGGGCTGGGCGATCGCCCACCCCAAAAGCCACCACTGCGTAGCAGCAGTAGTCAGAGGTGGTCAGTAACGAAGTACTTTTACTTTTTGGAAGTACTCACGTAGTTTTCCCCTACTTCTGGTACTTACTCAAGTAGATCTGATTTTCTCTACTTCTACTTAGTAATATTTTGTGATCTACTTACTTACTTTTCGCTATTTTCAGTTTGTCAAGTAGAAGTAGTTTAATCCCCCAATACGAAAGATAGCCTGAGGAATTTCGGTGCTGTTTTCACGGAGTATCAACATTTAATATTCATAAAAGTCAAGTAAAAGCCACAAATTTTGTTGCGCTTCGACCACAGTAGTTGTGGAGTGACAAATATGTTTTCACCAAAGTATCAGTGAATATCAGTGTTGGGATGACTCGAGTCAGACTCGAATCACCTTTTTCGTATGACTTGACTTGACTCGAGTCACTTTGCTAAAATGACTTGACTTGACTTGACTCGTCGTATCAGAAATGTGGATTGACTCGTGACTCGGAGCAAAATTCACGAGTCAATTTCAAGTCATCAAGTTTATTATTATTATTATTGGTAAAAACGATGAAAAGATGGTGAAGCTTTTCACATTAAAGCCTTTTGCGTCACACCATAGCATGCATATGAGAAATGCACAAACTTATCATCCAAGAAATATTAGAATGATGAAAAAATAAATCGTCGACAGAGGTATACACAGGCATATTTGAGTGATCTGTAGGCACACATCCAATTCGGAGACATAACCACTACGAATTCAGAGATATAAACATTTAAATAAAACGCCTTGTTTCCTTGACATATTGAATGACATGATCTAACATGCATTCACTAGTTAATAGGTCTACTGTATTTAAAAGACTGTCATTATTAATATATATAGCGTTTCAGATTTGCACGTTGCCGTACATACTTCAAACAGTTCATTAGATAATGATCGACGGTTTCGGGCAACGAACATTGTTCACATAGAGGAGAATCATTGCATCCAATCTTATGCAGGTGGTAGTTGAGCCGACAATGGCCTGGTCTCAACCGAAACAGAATGATTTGCTCTTTTCTCGATGCTAAACTTGGTAACCTCTTGTAAATCGTGTCTTTGATGAGCTTGTATTGACTTCCGGTGTCGCTTGTCCTGTACAGTTGATCCCAGTTGTTTCTGCACGAGTTCCTAAGGAGCGAGTACGCATCCCCTACGGAGACGAAGTCCAATTGTTGACGGGGCGGTGTTTCTGATGCTCTAGCGCTTCTTGCAAATTGGTCGGCGATTTCATTGTGCTGAATACCACAGTGTGCTGGAATCCACACAAGTGATACTGTGACCTCGCGTGTAATTGGTGTATCTTCTCGACTATCTCGGTAATGAGGAGAGGAGCTGCGAAATTGAAATTTGCTATGCACGTTAATGCGCTCAAGCAATCACTGAGTATTGCCACTCTACTGTGGGTATTATTCAGCACCCAAGATAGGGAATCTGAAATAGCGATTAGTTCGGCTGAGAATACTGAAAAATAGGGCGGCAATAAATTTGCAGACGTAGTAATATTTGGAATATGATAAGCGTATCCACACCCTGTCTCAGTCTTGGATCCATCTGTGAAAATCTGAGTGTAGCCATGATATGCAGAGAAGATATGATCTAATGATAATGATTTTCTGACATCGGGGGTATATATCTTGCGTATTGAGTGGCACAAAGAAAGGTCCACATTTGCTGTTAAAATTGTCCATGGAGGAGTCGTCGAGATTTCGCTTCCACAAATCCGTAGTTGGTCGATATCAGCAACCCTAGATAGGATATTAAAGGTGACGAACCGTCTATTTAGCAGACTGTATGTTTCTTCCCACGAGCTTTCGAGTATATCATTGGCCAGATTGTCCTGTTGCGTTTTTAGATGGTAGCGATACTTTGAGCATTTCAACGCATGTCTATTTTTCAAAGGCATTTCATTGCATTCGGCCTCTAAGACGCATATCGGTGTGCTTCTCATAGCCCCAGTGCATATTCTGAGTGCCTGGTTACGTAACGTCTCGATTTTTGTTAAATGCGTTTTGGGGGCGAAAAAGTACGCTTCCATACCATATTCTAAGACAGATCTAATAAGAGTTTTATATATAACTAACAGGGTTTCTTTACATCTTTACAAGTCATCAAGTAATCGGGGTCGATAAAAATCACTGTATCTTGCACATGTTCGGATGGTTCGCGAAACGCTGGTGTAACCCGTAAGAGCGACCACTCATTCAATGATCGTGCGTTTTACTGAGCCTCCATTGTTTTCTCACAAATAACGTGACCGAAAACGAAGTGATCGAAGCTTACAGCTTACGTTGTCGTAAACTAGTATAGTAAAGTAATTTGATGGCAACATGTGTATTTCTGTTCTCTGTTCTGACCTTAACCGAACCTCTTGCTTTATTGAAATTAAATTCAAATATAATTTATATAGGTCTCAACCATTGGCGCAGGCTCGAATTGTACCATATCAATTTGTAAGTGGGTAATATATTTGCATCTTATCAATTCGTTTCTCTATTCTCTATTTTGGCTGGAAACTATAAACAGAGGTTATGCAATTATTTAGGTAGTTTAGCAGTTCTGCGTGAATGTGAGCGATACAGCGTGTATATTTAACTCTATTCGTTCAACGGTTCAAAATCAATGACCACTCCATCTGTATATCAGACAGCTAATAAAATGCAACCACTTAATCATACCTCATACTTCGAAAAAGCAACTTGACTTGAATCGTGACTTGACTCGTGACTTGACTTGACTTGACTCGACTTGACTCGAGTCACCTCCAAAAATCGAGTGACTTGACTTGACTCGAGTCACCTTCGAAAATCGATTGACTTGACTTGACTCGAGTCAAAATGTGAAATGACTCGAAATGACTCGTGACTCGAAGGTAGTGACTTGATCCCAACACTGGTGAATATATATTTTCGGCACCGTATTGCTTGGTTCCGCTCACACCATATCAAATAATTCATCACAGTAAATTTGGCCCACCAACATTTGAAACTACCGTTTCGCAATCTAGCAATTACCTATCATTTCGTAATCTAGCAGCCCATGGCGTGTACTGCTATACTGGAACATCCGGCTTTTTTTTTAACGTTACACCTGTTTTAGCATATCATAGGGTTACCATACGTCCTCTTTTTAAGAGGATTTCCTCTTTTTTGACTTTTTTGAAAGTGTCCATGGAGGACGCCCTTTTGTCCTCTTTTTTGAGTTTTGTCTTCTTTTTTGAGAATTTAGGTCATATTTATAGCAAAATTCGACTGATATGCCGTAAATTAGCACCGAAGTGACGCTCCGGCGGTATTCCGGGAGCTGGGTTGAAACCGTATCCGATATAACTTCTCCGTATTGCTCTTCGCCTAAACTTGGGGCCTTGTAATATGGGGTAGGGCGCCATGCCATGATATTCTCTAAAACGGGGTCTTCTAGTAAACAAAGGGTTAGTATCGCATTTTCATATCAATACTATAATTTGCATCCCATGATGCGAAAAAATGCTTATTTTGTCGAAAATGGATACCTCCTGGGATGCATAAATACGAATAAAGCTCTCTGCACCTTCCGCATATCTCAATTTGCAGCTTTTGACAGTCTATGCCAGGGGTGTCAAACATACGACCCGCGGGCCGCATCCAGCCCGCCAGACGATTTCATCCGGCCCGCGATGCAACTCTGAGTAGATTGAATTTTTTTTATATTTTCCAGCACAATTGTGACAAATGTTGAGATATTTTGCAGGAAATACTTCAATGCTCATAAGCCCAATTATAACCACCCGACAACGACGCTGTCGTTTCAGCCTAGTTACCACTAGTAACGAATCTGTGAAATTGACAGCCAATTTAAAGAAGGCAAAAAGTGCAGACTAAGTTAGTTTTATACCAATATGAACCAAAAAGTAGTTGTTTACAGAAGCGAAAACGCCAATACGGAGCCGTTATATGCAGTTTTCATTGAAAATATATTAGTTGCACAAATATATAATAGAAATAGCCTATCTATGGTCGCACTGTGTGTCATTTTCGATCCAAATTCCAACGTTCACGTTTCCAATTAAATATCTTGTATTCCTCACGATGCATAGGCAGGGCTAACTCCAGATTACGACTGAATCAAAGGGAGTATAGAATATTGCAATATATATCGTCGTTAACGCCACTGTTTTAGCAGTTCTTAACTATATTCAACCAGACAATCATCGCATTTTTGCCAATTTCATAGTTCTCGAATAAAGGTGTTGCGACTTGCTTCTTAAAAAAACATGATCCGTGTATTATCTATGTATGCTAAAGTATTCAAGTGAAAAGCAAGTGCACGAGGCAACATTTTGAAATCCGTCGACTGGTCCGGCCCGCGAGCGATTTGAAGGCTTAAATCCGGCCCGCGACGTAATTTGAGTTTGACACCCCTGGTCTATGCGAACGAGTTAAGACTGTTTACAAAACTACTTACTTACTTGAGTAGATTTAAAATCAGTCAATTCTACTTCTACTTTAAGTAGTTTAGGTGGCTTATGGAAGAAGTACTTCTACTCGTACTCAGAGGTGGTCAAAGTAGTCAAGAAAGCTACTCAAGTAGAAGTAGCAGTAGTGACGAAAAATTCTACTCAAGTACGAGTAGAAGTACTTCTTTCATAAGCAACCTAAAACTACCTGAAGTAGGAGTAGAATTGACTGACTTTAAATCTACTCAAGTAAGTAAGTAGTTGTGAAAACTATCGTAATTCGTTCGCATGGACTGTCAAAAGCTGCAAGTGGAGCTATGCGGAAGGTGTAGAGAGCTTGATTCATATTGATGCATCCCAGGAGGTGTCAATTTTTGACAGAATAAGCAGTCGTCCGCATCATGGGATGTAAATAATAGTATTGATATGGAAATGCGATACTAATCCTTTGTTAACTGGAATATCGAATATCATGGCGTGGCGCCCTCCCCCATATTATAAGGCCCCTAGTTCAGTCGACGAGCAATACAGAGAAGTTGTGACGGATGCGGCTTTAACACTTTGCGCCATTAGTAAACGTTAATTAAAAATATGGCAGATCGTAAAAATGCCATAGTGTATAGCTTTATTTTCGGAAAATATAAGGCATTACCACACTGGCTTTTATACTTCAACATGTATGTTCTCCACACAAAAGAACTGACAATATAATTAGAGCTCAACTTATAATACTCGTAATTGAAAGAAAAATACAAATACTACTTCTAAAAAGCGGAAAATATATTTCATGTCTTTTGTCCAGAAAGTTTAAACGGGGTGGTCTGCCAAAACAAGTCTAACGTTAAAAAATGTCAAAGTCCACTTTTCCTGATTAGGTCACGTCATGGGCTGCTAGGTGTAATAGGTAATTGCTAGATTGTGAAATGGTAGTTTCAAACGTTATGGGAGGCCGTAGTTACTGTGATGAAATATTTGATATAGGCGACAATGCGGTGTGAACGCAACCATGCTACCCGGTATCTAAATTATATTCAGCGATACTTTCGTTAAAATATATTTGTCCCTTCATATCTACTGTGCGCGAAGCGCAACGAAAATTCTGAGTATTGCATGACTTTTATGAAAATTAAAAGTTGGTACTACGTGAAAACAGCCCCGAAATTCCTTCAGGCTATCTTTCTTATTCGGGATTAAACTACTTCTACTTGACAAACTGAAAATAGCGAAAAGTAAGTAAGTAGTTCACAAAATATTACGAAGTAGAAGTATCGAAAAAAAGATCTGCTTGAGTAAGTACCAGAAGTATATGAAAACTACTTGAGTACTTCGAAAAAGTAGAAGTACTTCGTTACTGACCACCTCTGCTCGTACTTGAGTAGATTTCTTCTTCGCTACTTCTACTTCTACTTGAGTAGATTTCTTGACTACTTTGACCACACTGGTAGTAGTATAGTAGTTGATTAAGCTACTAGCAACGTATCGCATTTTATTTTACGGCTCTGTGCTTACATTGCACAGCGCTTGCCTTAACCAAGACCAATTAACCCTCTTGTATGATTTAAAATAAATCGAACGAGTATATAGTTTATATGCGTTTATACAGTTTTCAGTATTTTAGTCAAAACACGTCCTAGAATATTTACTTTTTTACTTACTTGTAAATCGCTACTTCTACTTCTACTTGAGTATAGAAATTTAAGGCGTTACTTGAGTACCGACGGTGACTGCGCTTTGACCACCTCTACTTGCAGTACTTACAGTATTATATTTTCATCTGCCCAACACACGCAAAATGCGATATTTTTGTGGTGTATTGAACTGATAAAATTGCTAATAAACCAATGATGATACAAGACACACAATGCGATGTACTGAACAGGATATGGGGATGCCGAACGACCAGTTGGGGTCTCTTGAACTGGCATCCACATCGACCTAGTGCCCGATGTTACAGACTTCTCCGATGTTATTCTTTATTCGTAGGTATTTTTAGAAGTTATTTCTTGCTCTTTTTCTTTCTTTATCGGGTCTTCGCCTGCTTGGATGGCGCCGACGCTCACCACTACGCTATCTCCCCGTTCGGTCGTAGTCCTTGCTATCTGACCGAATACGGCCAAGTTATTTCAGGTTCGACTGGACCCAGAGACACATTGCAGATTCGGCGGATATATCATTTATGTAGCAGTAGGTCCCTTTCTCGCACAGCACTGTGACCCATATGACATGTTTCACCACAGTAATTATGGCCGAGCAAAACGTATGGAACGCTAGGTATCCTATTCTACGATAGCCTCTGCTACCCGGGCAGCCCGGGTTCGATTCCGCGTCAGAGATTTATCTGGGCTCCTCTTCCCTCGACAAAAAATCCCAGAAAAAGACCCGATGACAGAACGCACCCACAAGGAATGGAAAGGGCAGGAAAGAGCCGTGGAATAGTGATTGACATCGAAAAAAGAACAGTGACATCGGATACTAGGTCGAGGTGGACACATTGCATTGTGTCTTATCGCATTGTACATTGTGTCTTGATCAGATGAAAATATAATCTGACGATTATTGATGTTGATTGACCTCCACTACGGGCCTTGGCGTGAGAGAGTCATTCCATGACAGTGAAGAACCGCAGCAAATCTATCTAAATTATATTTTACTGTATTTGATAAAAATTGATAAATCGTTCGGACCTTTTCCTCGGAATCAAAAGCGCACAAGTACAACACACGCGCGTCCACGTCGTCCAAATATCATATGATCGACCGGAAAGATCATCACTCTATAAAATATGCCGGACCTGATGTGTGGAACAGTATCCCGCTGGCCATCAGACAGTCGACGAGCATGTCCACATTCAAGTCGAAATACAAGCAATTACTACTAAATAAATACAGTCCATCCTCAAGATTACCGGACCACGACTGACCTATCGATCTCGCTTCCCATGACTTGCCGCCCTATTCTTGTCGCTTTCTTTTTCTATACTGTCGTCTTTACTTTCATTCAGTGTGCGTGTGCACTGTGCATGCCTCCTTTTTACATCGCCTAGGCCAAGGTCGGTGTCTGATTCCATAGACAACTCCAAGTCGCTTCGACATCTTCATGTCTTTTCATTGTATCGCATTTTTTGTGGTGTATTGAACTGATAAAATTGCTAATAAACCAATGATGACCATTGATACAGATATACTATAAACAATAAAAAAATTTCAACAACCGCCGGTATATCTTTCCGCTTCCATGGAGATGGGCGTGAGTCAAAGGACGCCAGAACGTGAATGCGTAGCATCGTTCGATTTTCGTGTTGATTTACTTGCTTCTCATGTAGTTCAGTTCAAGTTTTTTCATAAAATTTCATCATAGTTGCAGTTTGTGCAGTTGTTCGACGCGTGGTACGTTATATTACACCTTGAATCATATCTTTCAAAGGTTTGTTAGAGATTATGGGTTGCGATAAATTGATTGTCAGTAGCCTAATTGGAGTACAGACTACCGTATATATAGAGTGATTGAAAAGCGCGCTGTATGGGGAGAGAGAGAGAGAGAGAGATTTATTTATTCGTCAACCGGATTAAACAGAATGAGTATGCAAAAAAAAATACTCAAGACAAAAACAAACACATATACATTAATAATAGCGTGTAACTGGCTACCGGTATGTAACGGTATAGACCAGTGATTCCCAAGC
The DNA here is from genome assembly GCF_051294905.1 of Botryllus schlosseri. NCBI lineage: Eukaryota > Metazoa > Chordata > Ascidiacea > Stolidobranchia > Styelidae > Botryllus > Botryllus schlosseri. Next base: position 13,928,855 of record NC_137245.1, on the reverse strand, counting down.
GCGGCCCTGAGAGCCGCATGCGGCCCCCAGCTAGCCTTCTTGCGGCCCCCAAAAAATATTAAGAAATCGAGTTATGACAAAAAATTAAATTTATATTTATAAAATACACTAGCTTTTGGCTTGGAGTCTGGAGTTTTTAATTAGGATTGCAGGAAATTTGTCTGTAGACTGCTATCGTTACGTCCAGTTAAACGAGCAGTAGCTATAGATATAGGTAAAGACAGGACTGTAACTGCCGCACGCCAAACCCCCAATGAAAGGGGGGTGGCGAGCTCGAACGGGGCTCAAAATTATTTCGTGAATTAGAATAAGTTGTAGAGTATTTTTTGGAAAATTTATGCATCTTTTTCATTTTTTTGCTGTAGGCGTGATTATATGTTGCCAAATATCTTGATTTTTGGGTACACATGCATCCCCAAGAAAAAATGCGCAAGATTTATAGAAATGGGCATCGGGCATATCGGCGTTAGCCTTTACCGCGCCACGACGCACCAAGCCAGAAAACCTTGGCCGAACAGGACTGCCCTTACGCTGACCGAAAACGTCGTTATATATACAAAATACTGTCTTGGCAATCATAACCTCACGAGACAAATACCATCCCGCAGGGAAAAATTATACTCCAGTGAAGAAATACCAATTTGAAATCGTGTGCGTCTCTTAGATTAGAAGCCTGTTTGGGCGATTCTATATTTTTTGATATAGCAGACAGGAGGTTACGAAATAACATATTACGGAATCTTACTACTGGGCCCTACAGTTTCCAAGACACGTCACTCAGCTCTACCGGTAAATCTGAATACGTGAGCAGCGAGGACAAGAAATTGATAGCAATATATATATGCAATTCCCGAACATATTGACCGATTTTATCAAGAATTATGGTAAATTTTCGCGCTTCGCGCTGGCTCACTTAACAGTACAACTAGTTTCGTAGGAAAGGGGAATAGGGATAGGTTTATCACCCTATGGGAGCTCAAGACCCAAGTTTACTATTTTTTTTGGGGGGGGGGGCTGACGAAGTGCTGTTTCGTTCCTGTCAACGATTATATACGTCCGAAGATGTTTAATTATTATAGAGGGCCCTACCTTTACAAACACACTTCCCTCGGCCCTACCTGTAAAACTGATTACGCGAGCAGAGAGAGGATAAAAATTGATAGCAATATATATGCAATTCCCGATCATATTGACCGATTCAATCATGAATTACAGAAAATTTTCGCGCTTTGCGCGTCTAGGCGATAAAACCCGACTCACTAAATCGCCCCGAAAGCAGCATAATTGGTAGTCCTGTAGCTCGATCACGGCCGAAGCGTCTGCATAATTTGATAGGTCCGGTCTTTATCGAAAGCTAGTTTCGCACTGATTCCAAAAATGCAAATTGGAATCTCGCCAGGGCAATAAAACAACTCCGAAATAGCCTCCAAAGGTCGACTGTTCTGAACAATGGAAGCTCAGCAACACAATGAGCATAACAATGGCCAATGGCGTCAAGTGATTGATCGGAACAATGCCAATTTTCATATTTTGATGACATTTGGGTCCGTTTAATTGCCCTGGTATTCTTGCGGACCCTAACGTGCTCTGAAATTCTAAATTTGGCCCTGACACCGAAAAAGTTTGGGAACCACTGGTATAGACGGGTGCCGGCGATATGATCCTTACGATCTTCATGTCAAGCCGGAACCTAGGTGATTAGAAACAAGTATACAGATACATACACTCATGCTTACTAGTTATGGTGGTTTGTAAAAAAAAAAACGAAAATAGAAAAGCAACAACGAACTACACAGTGGATGATGCCTTGATGCGATAGCAGATGGTGAATATATCCGATGGCGATTAGTACTTACTGAGAAGTAGGTCAAGGAATTCCGCCTTGAATGACGGAAAGCTCATACTTTTCAGTCACGGGGGTAATTTATTCCACACATAAATTCCAGCACGCTTCAAGGGAGGAAAAGCATTGTCGGAATTAGACATAAATAGGTTGGAAGAGCTCCTAGATCGAGTACCGTAGTTGTGTATATGCATGCACTATTCAAAGTAGTTTACAAGTGAATTTGGAACTTCTTGTTTGTTAAACTTATATATGAACTTTGCTAATTCAAAAGTATATATATCCTCAACTTTGAGAATGCGAAGTTTCTTATAATATGGAGATAAGCGATGATAGATGGTCAGTCCAGCAATTGCGCGAATGGCTTTATTCTGCAGTACTTGCAGTGCCTTCAAGATAGTTTGGGTTGCAGATCCCCACATGATAATACCATATTGCAAATGGCAGTGAACGATGGAGAAATAAAGACTTCTGAGCATAGGCCTAGGAACAATTGTATTCAGTCGCCACAAGACACCAGTATTGCGAGAGATCTTTAACGAAACATGACTTGTATGGGTATTCCAACTGAGGTCGTGGTCAATAAAGATTCCTAGATATTTGATTGATTTGCTAAAGCACATCACTTGACCAGCCATCATTAATTTGTGATTAGTATTGGAGAGTTCTGTTCTCCTTTTTTCTTTGCCTATGGGTAATACTTGGCTCTTACTAGCATTAATGGACAATTTGTTACATGTGAGCCAGTTGCTGATAACTTCAAGTTGGTTGTCAGTTGATATCAATAGATTTTGACTATTGGATGAGGATAGCAGTAAGTGTGTGTCATCTGCAAAAACGGTAGTGGCGAATTGCGAGCAGGCAGTTGTATCATTAATATACAATAGGAACAAAGTTGGCCCCAAAACTGACCCCTGTGGTATACCGCAGGAGACAGCACGGTAGTCAGATTTCTCTAGACCGATGACTGTATAGTGTATATTGTTGTCGGTCAGTAAGATAATTACGAAATATTTCGAGAGCAGAACCACGTACACCATAACATTCTAGCTTATCAATTAGTAATGAATGGTCGACAGTATCAAATGCCTTCTTGAGGTCAAGCGAGATAGCCACACCATAACTGTTGGCTGATTGTACATCATAGTATCCTGTCATTATTTCAAGAATGGCGTGAATAGTAGAATGTTGATCCCGAAAACCATATTGGTGATTGCTGATTATTTTGTATTTTGACAAAAAACTAATGAGCCTACTTAGTAAAAGTTTCTCAAATACAATTGCTGGACTAGGTAGAACTGAAATAGGCCTATAGTTGTTTGTCGTGAACCTTGAACCTCCTTTGTAGACAGGGGTTATTTTACCTATTTTGAGGGAGTTCGGAAAGCATCCGAGTTCAAGCGATTTGTTGAAGTAATATGATAATGGAACACTCAGTGGATCTGCAATTATCTTAAGGAGGTTATTTGGTACTTGATCATGTCCCGCTGCTTTAGCAGATTTAAGAGTATGTATGGTACGTTTCACTTCATCTGCTGTTGATGGCTCCAGGAACATTGACGACGTATTTCTTCTCAAGTAATCTTGCGCTTTCGTTGCGGATGGTGGAATAGCAGAAGCTAACTTTGGACCAATTGATGCGAAGAAGTCGTTGAACTCGTTCGCTACCTTCTTTGGTTCTTTGATGGTACTACCATTTACATCACATTTCAGATATGGGGGTGCAGAAGTTTTGTTGTTATTGATTAGCCCTTTTATGATCTTCCAAGTATCTCTTTGATTTCCATGACAGCTTGAAAATAATTTTCGGAAATATGCTTCTTTTGTTTTTTTCTTGATTGAGCACAATTTTTTGGCATATTCTTTGTGACGTAGCATATCTTGTACATTTTTTGCTCTAATAAACTTCTGATACAAAAAATTCCTAGTTTTTATTGCTCGAAGAATGCCAGGTGTGAGCCATGGTTTCAATTTGATTTTTGCTGTCGTCGAGAAAGTCTTTTGATAGGAGCGTGTGAATCGAACACACTCTTGATTTCATCAATAAAGTTGCCGAATTTCTTGTTCAATTCGTTACTGTTGACACATGGTGTTGTAGCCGCTTGTTCAAATTATTTTACTCAAGTCTCTTTGCAGTGCATGAGATGGACGAGATACAATAGGTTTTAAACCAAATTCACATAAAATAGGAAAATGATCAGAGATATCATGGCACAGTATGGCTGGAGACAGCTCTATGTCACTTACATTGGTTATTATATGGTCCAAGATGCTTTCACAGTCTTTTGTAACACGGGTTGCATCAGACACAAATTGAATACAGCTCGAGGAGTGCAGGCAGTTTTTGTAGCGTTCAACGATTTCAGAATTTGCCAGGAGGTTGATGTTGATGTCTCCCATAATTATGAAGTTTCGTCCACAATGAATTAACATCTCCAATGTCTTCTCGAAACAGTACAAGAATTCTGAAGGACTTCCATGTGGATGCCTCTATATGATGCCAATGGTAATAGAATTTGATCTCATTGTATCCAGCGTGACGTCCGCCCATATCTCCTCAACTGATGAACAATTGAGTTTGTATTGATCAACCAAGTAGTAATCATATCCTTCGGCAATATACATCCCAACTCCACCAGCATCTGTACTAGATGGACAGTGGTTAAATGAGTAGTTGGGTAGGTCTATATTGATTTGTGGGTTACTTTTAAGGCGTGTTTCGGAGATGCCGAGTATGCAGGGTGGTTGTTGCATCAAGGATAATAGAGTACAAAGGTCATTATGGTGTTTCTGGAGAGATCGGATATTTAGGTGCATCATGGTAGATTTTTGTTCCAATTCGCTTTAGCTCACTTGGTAAAAGTTTCTTGCATCGAGTAATGTTGGTAAACAAAAGGCTTCCATCTGCTTCGTCATTGGGATTGTGCTCAGATGTTTCTGGGGTCGCCATTTTTTACTTCAGCGTGCAAAAACATGATGAGTAAGTTCACTAGCGTTTTCTACTCAAGGCGATCCAGCACTTCCATCGAGTCAACGTGAATTATTTTGGATTTCTCGTTTTTTCGCAGAAAGATCTTTCCGTTGCTAGTCCATACAAATTTATATTCGAGCTCTCTTTTCTTTTGCCGGGCTTTATAACACAGATCTCTTTTCAGTTTCGTGTGATTTTCATTCATGAACAAGTTCTTCATTCCAGCTATGCCGAAATCAAAGGAATCTGTGATATCCTTTCTCTTTTTGAAGAAATCATCACGTGTCGACATTGACTTGAAGCGAACAAGAATGATGGGATGGGATTGTTTTGCATCATCTTTTTTATTGGAGGGGATTGTTTTGCATCATTTTTTTTAGTAAATCTGAGGCAGTAGGATATTTCACTCCGTGTCAGGCTCATGTTGAATTTTGAGGCAAGATGAATGACAAGCTGTACAAGATCTTCATCTGCCACCATCGGTACTCCATGAAGCTCCAGATTTTCTCTCCTGGATCGCATTTCTATATCATCTACTTCTTTTTCGTTCGTTTTGACTCTTTCCTTGAGTTCCTGTGTTTCATTTACGAACTTTTCATTTTCAGATTTCAAGTCTTTCAAAGCTTTTTGCATTTCAGTTATTTTAGCTTTTTGTTCTTCGTATTGACTACCGTAGAAGGATTTTTCAGTTGCATCTTGGTTTATGTGATTAGTTAGTTCTCATTTTATCTCATCATTTTCTTGTCCGAGGGATGCCAATTTTGCTGTGAGATCATCTTTTGTGTTGGCGATACAATTCTCAAACTTTTTGCACATGCGTTTTTCAGATTCTTTGATTTTGTTGTCGATAAGACTCTTGACGGCATCAGTTATCAGATTTTTCAGTTGCTGTGAGAGGGTGCCCGTGATTCTTTCCTCCATTGTATCTATCCGTAACAGCAGCTCCTCAATTTTTGTTTGCAGTTGCGCTGTCGTTGGCATGGCGAGTACCGGTAATATACCACTCTTCACGATACAGCAATATTTCAGTTTATTTATGCAGTATATATCTATATATATATATATATATGACACATCACTTTCCATACACAGCTTTACAATCACTAAGTGAAAAAGGTGCCCATAAGCCATGCTCCAGAAGATCGTTGTGGATGAATAGTAGAAGCTCAGCGGATGCCACCTTTTCTCTGGTGCAATGTTCCCTCTAATTTTTCAAGAGTCTGCGCAAACACGCCAACTCACTGCGCAGGTCCTCGGACAACAGTGCGCAACCACTCTCCAATAGGGTGATAAACTAACTACTGGGGGGCTTCGCCCTAGGGCTCTAGGCTTTTCCGGTACTTATCATCCACATTGGGTGCCCATTTAGTAGCAGCGTCCCTAAACGCGCGAAGCGCGAAAAATTTATGTAATTCATGATTGCATCAGCCAATATGATCGGGAATTGCATTTAGTAGCAGCGTCCCTAAACGCGCGAAGCGCGAAAAATTTACATAATTCATGATTGCATCAGCCAATATGATCGGGAATTGCATATATTTTGCTATCAATTTTTATCCTCTCCCTGCTCACATAATCAGATTTACTGGTAGAGCTGATCCAGTGAGGTGTGTTGGAATAGATATGCCCTCTAAATAATAATAAAACATCTTCGGGCGTACCCGTTGATATAATGACTTCGTTACATGATGCTATTTCGTGAGCCCCTATCTGCTATGTCAAAAGATGTTGAAATCGCCAAAACGTACTAAAGTAAAAGACGTACACGATTTCAAATTGGTATTTCTCAACTTGAAAATAATGTTCCCTCGATATGACATTTGTCTTGTTGTAGGACTCGGATCGTCAGGACAGGAACATTCGGCGCCAGCCATTTAGGTGCCTATGGAAATGGAGAATTACACATATATTTGTATATATCGAAGTTTTCGGTCAGCACCGGGGCAGTCTTTTTCGCCCAAGGTTTTCTCGCCGTAGATCGTTCTGGCGCACTTCTTGGAGTCTCTTGTTACATAGCCTTTAACTTCATATGTCTCGGCGCGTCATGGTGCGGTAATGGCCGAAGCTCAACTGCCCATTTCTATAAATCATGCGTAATTTTTGTTGGGAAAGGATACCCAATGATCAGATATTTGACAATAAAAAAAAAATTCCTGAAAAATTCCAACAAATACACCATGATTTATGTTAATTCTCGAAATAATTTTGGACCCCTTCGAGCTCGGCCCCTCCAATTGGGGGGTTTGGGTGCGAAAGTTACGGTCCTGAGTAAATCTAACGCAATGTTCATGCCACGCGGAGAAGACTATTCGCTAGTTTCTCGGAGATTAACTTCGAGGTAGCCCATTATTATTTATAACTTTGTTAAACCATGTTATTTCGCCATTCCCAGAAAATAATGCGCCATTGAAATGATATCAGTATCGCTCATGCGTACGAGGCCATACTAAAAAATATATTCCGTGAGATGCACGTTATTGTGAATTCTTATTTCTTCACGGAGCGCAATAGTTACCTTTGTGGGGCGCACTTGTACCTCGATTTCAGACTTCATTGATAGCACTATTTGGCCCTGATAATGTCCCATCTTAATTTTCACGAATCTGCGCGCCTGCGTGGATCATTGGACAACAGTGCGCAACAACTATAAAATAAAACATCATTTCTGATTTTTTGTGCGCAGCGTAGATTTTCTGTGCGCAGAGACCGTTTCAGCACTGCGCATTTGCGCACGTGCGCAGCTTAGAGGGAACATTGCTCAGATGTATACGTTAATCAACCAGACTGAAATGAGTGAACGCGTGTTTCAGTATTCAGTAATACCGTTATATTATATTCTAAAGATGGCTATAGATCAGTGCGGCTGCGGATGGGAAAATTGCAGTGTGGATCACAAACGCGTGTAGAAATTGTGAATATTTTTTACTGTTTTTCAACTGGAATAAATTCTAGAATAATTCAAATCAACTTGATAGGATATTAGTTTCAGAGCTCGCTAACTTTTGTCGTTGCGACGCATTTGTAACAACTTGTTGGAAGACGCACCGCTATTCGCAGCCTTAACTTAATTTTTGTCTCGCACGAGCCTGAGTGTATTAATATTTGCGCACTAGTATTATGGCGTATTCAAAAGTCTGGTTCTAAAGCGGGTATAAAGACATGGCCATACAAGCACTAACCTCACAACTTATTGGCTGAATAGGTCTTTAGTGCAGTAGTTGTCATAAGAACGAGGAACGGGGTTGTCTTCTTGATGAAACACTTGATGACCTAATGCGGGGAGCTTTGCAGCAAGTCATTGATAAACCCGGAATCTACGTGTTGGACATTTCAATAAAAATTGCCGATCTCGCTGCATTATAATTTTGTGGCATAGGCTAATCTATTTCGACTGAGTTGTGCGAAAATATAAGTTCTGATGGTCCTCGGAAAGGTTGAAAAGCATTTTTAGTTATAGAGATAGATGATCGTGCATACATGATACAAATGACTAGTTCTCACTAGACTAGACTAGGGTTACCATATTTCTGCGACCCAAATTCCGGACACTCTTCAGTGCCCACTAGTGGATTTCAAAATGAGTTATGACGTCACACTAGAAAAGCTTTGCTCATACATAGGACCAGAGGTGGTCACGATCCGGTTCAGGAGTATGTGGCTGTATGTTGGGTAACCGATACAGTGGTTTCCAACATTTTATGGTCGCGACTCCATCTTCAATTTGAAAATGTTCCGTGGCCCAGATCAAAATTTGACGAACTGATTACTAAAAGAAGTCAGCACCTTTTCCCAGACTTACTCACAGGCTATTTTGAAACCTGATTACGTTCAACATATTCGCAAACCCCAGAATAAAGCCAAACGACTCACACGTTTGGAACCACTATCTTTGAATAAAGTATTTAAACGGCCTTAACGATCTCTAGGAATATTCCGTTCTCCTATAATTGCGATTACAATTAGGCTTATTCCAGTAAATGAAGGTTGTATTTATTTATATTTTGTCGCAGCTTTTGCGAGGGTGGTAATCTCCATATTAAAATCAATAAATGTTATAGTAAATCGAGCGCAGCGCGAAGAAAAATATCATGCCACAGCATGAATAGTCCCGAAAATAATGTTTTTATGTTGATTTACGAAAAAAATATGAGCCTTACGTAAAGTCTGCAAAATTCCGGACATTTGGCATATTTTAGAAATTCCTCCCGGACGCTAGCTTGAACAGTGAAATTCCGGACATGTCCGGGAAATTCCGGACGTATGGCAACCCTAGCCTAGACTAGACTCATTCACAGTTTGGAAAGCGAGAAATCAAATTAATAATTTTCGAACGCTCCAAAATACCCGTAACTCAGTGCGATTGGAAACACGGATGGCGACACATCTCGAATGAACTTATCAGATGAGAAACATTGGACGTAAGCCCAGTAGTATGAAGGAGAGGCAAGCACAGCGAATACCGACGATTTTGCCTCAGCATCTGTGAAGTGAAATTTCGTCATTGAGATGGCTTGTATTCTAATGTCATTTAACCCTAGCTATACATACATTCCGGCTTTGCTTTCTGGTCGATTCTTCCATCTTGATTTCTAGACATGGCAGCGAGTCCGTCTTCTTTTCGTAACAAAATTAACTATTTTGGATGTGATATTACATTGGATTGAAGAAGCGCTCAAATCTACATAGGGTTATGGCTTCAATACACCCGCATCCTGCAACCCTCGCAGAATGAGAGACTCAGGTGGGCATCGAGATGATCATTTTTCAGCAGTAGCCCACGAATATATCTGGTCTGAAACGATGTTCTCATACCCATACGTTTGAGGAGTACACAAGTAGTTGATCGTTACTTGATCGATTTAATATTGACAATTTTACAATGTTTTACCTCCTTAAAATACTTACATTTTAAACTTTGAATGTTGTATCGCAAAACGTAGTTTTGGGACATGTTTGCATCACTTTTGTGAGAGAAATTGGCCAACTGGCCGAAATAGTCCAAGCATCACGGTAACTGGATAGATTTTGGAAAATTGCTATTATCGTGAGGTCATTGGTAGGGCGATTTTTGTTACATACAAACGTAAGATTTTGACCTAAAAATCAACATTTTGACTTTGTTACCTTAAAAACTTAATTTTGACCCCATGTATATAAATTAGGTGTTTTCCCACATAATGTTAGAGTTGTACTACTCATCTTCATTTCTGTTTGAAACTGTCTGGCCTTACGAAGTAGTGCGGCCTGAAAAAATTTTTGACTTGAGAACTGTCAATTTTTTACATGAAAAAACTTTATTTTAACTAAATCTGGACCTATGAAGAATTCCCGTAGTTAGCCTACATCACGCATTATGGTATAAATAATTAAAATTTGTTGTAGTACAACGAAAGATGCGTTCCTACATTCTCGGGTAGAAAGTGTTTGTCCTTACTAAGCAGCTTGCCAAGAACGGAGTAAGAACGTTCAGCAGCAGCAGTTGTTGGCTGGCGACACTGAAGTAGTGCGTATACACTGTTTTTGACACACCGCGTTGCTTCATTCTGACAATGTTGTCTAAATCGCGATTTTTCATCATGCTATTCTTGATATAAGAACCAATGCCTACGCAGTCTTGCTTCAGTTAGGAGATTGCGGTACGTTGAGCATAACACTATGCAGGGCATGGTATGGTATGGTATGGAATGAGAATTTTCCATACTCCATACTTGCCTTACTCTCTCCATACCATACTTGCAATTTTCCATACCATACCAACATTGTTCCATACCATACTTGATACATATTCCATACTTTCAAATACTTCAATATCATAAGTATAGTACCTTTTCTAGCACCTATATTATTGATATTTCGGATGTCATCAATGCTTAAACTAGCCATGATGCGAATCTTACTCCTGGTAATAGTTTCACAGAGTCTGTTTTGGTGAGGTTTAGTTCACGGTGGTGAGGTGCCGTGTACCTTTACTCTGTCTACAGCAGTGGTTCTCAACCGAGGGTCCGTGAAGCATTTTCAGGGGGTCCGCGAAGCCTCTAAATTTGTAAAATGATTGACAACCTAATTTTTAGTTTTTAATTAAGAAAAGCATGAGCCTTTTTCGCTTCATAATAACTAAAACTTTTGGAATCACATCATTGAAATGGTCGTCTGAGATGAAATATCCGACTGTGCAGACTCATCTTAATTGTCAAATTGCCAATAGCCTGCTGATGCAAACATATTGCTGTTTAGAGATGTTTTGTTGGGCCTTGTGAAAAAATGAAATGTTGGAGATAGCAAGGTCAAGCAAGCAAACATTTCGGATTTGGAGTTGTCAGTCTCAGCAAATTAGTAAACAGTCGTTTGAAATAGAAATTCCTGAATTTGTTTTCCGCATCTGTCTCAATGAAGGAATTGAAACTTCGCCACGAAATCCATTTTCTCCTCTGATATACCACTAAATAACTTCAATATGAGATGCTAGGCTGGACGTGAAATGTTCATTAAAAACTCACACCAAATTCTGCCATCGGAAGCGTTACCCGTTACTATTACATTCGCCACCAATACATCGTTCTGGAAATGGATTTTCGGCACTCATTCATATCAAGTCGAAGACGCGGATTTTCAAGACAATAAATACAGCTGGAAAATTCCCTTCGAACTAATAAAAATCTACCCAATTTCTACATATAGTGTGCTGTTATTTTCAACAAAAGTCATTTTGTGGCTGTTTATCACTAGTCTACATTTACTATTTGCACAAGACAGTTGACGATTGCACGATAATTGAGCCAATTTTGAGCGAAAATTAGAGAGGGTCCGTGACGGTCCAAAAGGGGTCCACGAAGATAGAAAGGTTGAGAACCACTGGTCTACAGCTTCCGCGAGCAAATTGAGATAGTCAGGAGATTTTTATCTAGGACCGTCCATAAAAGGGACTGGCAACATACGGCCCGCAACAACATTTTGTCTGGCCCGCGGCCCCAGTCTGTCGAGATTCCCCACTACTTGCCTAAACGCCAAATTTTAGTGACCGCATGGTATTATATAGGTCTGCGCACTGCGCAGCGAGCGAGAGTGGAGCTTACGGATAAGTTCTTCGAAGCGAAAAGACTTGCATTATCGGCATTTACGATGTACTCAACCCTAATGAATTGTTTGTTTTTTGGGGTATTCATGGTGTTTCTCGACTACTATGGTCATTTTACACCAGGCCGATATTTCTTTTTGTATTTTCCGTAACTGCCGACTTATAGCACGGCCCACCTCTAGGCTTTTGTAAGACACCGCTGATGCGGATGAGGTGGCGAGGAGGAGCCTAGGTAAACCTCCAACACTTAGATATCGGAATTCGGAAGTCGACCTCGGTCGGACTCGAACCCGCACCCATTGGTGTTGCAGCCGCGGATTATACCACTGCGCTATCTCGCCACGCCTAATGAATTGATATCTTGGTAAATTTTGGGTAAAGGGGCTTATCAAACGCTTTGAAATCTTAATTAAGGATTGCACTGTGAGTTAGTTGATCAGCGAGAAGCAGACATGGCGGCGCCTGTATGACAATGCTGTTCTCAAATCCACATTGTATTTTCATTATCGGCGAGAAATGGCTTTGAAGTGACATTGCTGTCGATAAAATACATTCAATAAATACGATTTATTCCTTGTATATATGGGCGAACAATTTATCCGTTCAGCAATCCGGCCCGCCAAGTACTTAATTATCCTATATCCGGCCCACCGACTAGAGAAGTTGCAGGCCCCTGCTCCATAAGAATATCATCGCATTTCCGGTATACATTGGCATGAGGCACTAGCAAGTTTGAAGTCAATACTTTATAAATAATTTATAATATAGGCGCACCCATAAAATATCCCAGCTGCAGGCGATCAATACTGCAGCGATCTGCGTGATTATTAGTAAAGTATTTGGTTGGGGTTAGTGGCGAGAATTTCAAACTAAATCTACCCCATTCCCTGATCTATAATCCTAATGCGAGAGCGTTTGAAATATGACCAATAAGATATCTCGGTATGTAAATAGTATAAATGTGCGGATCATGTTTCAGAAGAAATGTAATTATCAATCACATTGAGCATTAAGTACGTTGCATCATGATTGCTTGTAAGCTCTCGTCACTCAAGGAATGAGGTAGTTGGAGTTGCCAAAATTACCAATTATTGCCTCACATTATAGACCAGTGGTCGGGAACCTTTTTTGTCCGAAGAGCCATATTGGCCATATTTTTTCCATTTGACCTCCCAAAGAGCCATACATATCAATCAGCTGTTACGTCACAATTGAAAAGTCCTGACGTCATGGTAGCACCAATTCGAACTCGACTATACGGGATTCGTCGTGTGCGCCACATTTTCTCTGTAAAAACTTGAACTAATCATGCTGGTTGGCATACTTGAGCATGCCAAACTTGAGTTACGAGAACGTAGGTTCCCCGTGATGACCCTTTTAACTGTGAGAACCCATTTTATCACATGCGTAGGCGGAGCCAAACATGGTCACTACAGCAATGGCCTACCCACTATAAGCTGTTAGCGAAAATTTTGAAACCTTCAATTATTATTGGTATTTTCTATTGATGTTCATGGATGACTAGATTTTGAACATTTTTCTCCCAAATTCACACAATTTGCATTTTATTGTTCGAAAATAAAGCGCGAAACGAGAAGTAAGGCACAGACTGGTCAAGCCTCACCATTAATAACGCAATTCATCGTAAATAGCTTAGAATTGATTATAACTGATATTAATCCAATGTAACTGTCGCACTGATTCCGAAAATCTAAATACTGATCGACTTCTCAATTCTCAAAGTATTCGGTGGTAACATATAACGTTGCGCTACTCGCCTGCACGCCTATTTTATCGCTGGTAGAGCTACTTGCCAATCAAGAACGTTGATAGCTATGGCGTTGTTTGTGATTATTCGAGTTTGTAATTGTGAATGTCACGTTCACGGCAGCTCATTTCGCGCCGTAGATCAGGAAGACAATGTGTATTTGAAAACTGCGTTGTCATATTGGTGTCACCATGTCTGTTATTCTCTTAAATCAATCAACGTATCGCGCAATCCAAGATTTCGAGTCGGCTAGGCCACATCGAATTCGCGATTGATGTTGGTCTTCGGCGCGGCAGTAACTTAAATTTTGAGGATTTTCAAAAGAGTTCGAGCCCCTAAACCTGAAGACGGCATTGCCTTTACCTCTCAAAGACATGTTTATACTACCATGGCAATAATTATTCTGGTCGTGATGAAAATTTACTAACAAGACGCTACAATATTGATCAATTCAGTAAAAAATAAATATTTGGCAAAGAGCCATATCTTATACCCAAAAGAGCCATATATGGCTCGCGAGCCGTAGGTTCCCGACCACTGTTATAGACTATGCTCGGAGACGTCGTGTCTAGACTCAACAGAATATCGGATCAACATTACTGTTGTCATTATTACATCACAAAATCATGCCATTCCAAGTGCTCCTAAATTCGTTGCACAAGCGTGTATTTGATCCTACACAGCGTTCAATAGTTCACGTTCACACATAACAAAAGCGATCGTATTCCGTGAACAGCGAACAACGTACGCTTCATAAAGCTTGCACAGATCACGATAAAATGTATAAACACCAAAGTATGGAAGTATGGAAATTTCATTCCATACCATAGATTAAAATCTTCCATTCCATACCATACTTGCATTGTTCCATATTCCATACCAAAATATCGATCCATACCATACCATACTTCCATACTTCCATACCATACCATACCATACCATGCCATGACACTATTTCAACCTATTAGTTTCATTAGACCGTTTATGATTCACAATAAGCAGACAATACCACGGTAGGCATATGAACGGGTTGCCATAGACATGGACCCAAAAATAAGGACGGTCGAAAATTAGATTAGCATTAAAAGGCGTTGTTGTACATGCTTTGTTTGTATTTATACGAGCTGCGGCATATCACAATCAATTCATCTTATTGCTTATAATTTCGTCATTCTAATTCACCACAAGACTGCGATACAATGAAAGAAAAGACGGTGTCGAAACGACTTGGAGTAGTTCCGAAATCAGACCCCCACCTGGGCTGGGCGATGTAAAAAGGAGACATGCACACTGAATGAAAAGTAAAAGAAGATAATATAAATATAAACATAAAAGGACAGGAGACAAAAAGTGGCATGTGTCGGAAGGCGAGGTCGATATGTCAGGTTCGGTAAACTAGAGGGCTGACTAAGTAAGATTCATTCAGTATAATTCGGTGGTATTTCGACTTGAATGTGGACAGGACATGCTCAGTGACTGTCAGATAGCCGGCGAGATACTGTTCCACAAATTGTGTCCGGCATATTTGATGGAGCGAAGATCTTTTTTGCCTACCATATGGTAGTTGGACGACGTGGACGCCCGTATGTCGTGCATCTTTTATACCGAGGTGGCAGTGGCACTGATACATAAACTTGGCAATTTCTAGTTTCCGCATATCTTTTATGTTTAGGAGACCAAATCTTTTATAGCAGTGATTTGCTGGACACACATCCCGGTCCCTGTGGGGCCCTGGTCATGATACGGAGAACATGAAGCTGTGGTTTTTGCAAAGGCTTCAGTGCGCTAACACTGGCAGCCTCTCCAACAGATGATGCCATATTGTTGCTTTGATTGGAATACTTTTTGCCTGAAATAATCTGCTCCAGCAACTACTTGTTATTAAAAAGTTCTTCATGGATCTCACGACAACTGAGGTCTAGGTTTACCGTGACTGGTAGCTGGGATTTGACTGTCATTTCAATCTTATACGTCCATTTTAATAGGCTTGCCGAGCGCTAAATTTAATAATCAATGGAAACCTGTATACCGATTACGAGAATATGAATTTTATTCTGGTCATGGCCCTGGAACCCCCAACCCCCAAAAAATCACCCTCGAATTTTGCATTGGGATGGAGTTTGGCTTTGTGACGTAACGATGCTGTCTAGCTCCTTCTCTTGAGCTGCACTCTCGTTTTACCAGACAGAATTGTTGTGTCACAATGGAAAATTCGGGATGGTTTTTGGGGTACCAGAGCCACGAACAGAGTAAAATTTATATTTTTGTGATCAGTGCAGTAGCAGCTTTCCATTATTACCAATTTATCAAAGTTAGCGCTCGGCAAGCCGGTAAAAAATGGCCGTAAAATTGCCTTTGGCCAAATGAAAAGTATGATGTAAACCTGGGGCGGGCAACATACGGCCCGCGTACAGTTTTCCGTCTTGTATGATAATGTGGGCCGCGGCTACAGTCCAGCGAGATTCCCCGCTACTTGCTTACTACGTCAAATTTTAGTGACTGATGTATGTTATTATATACATGTATGCACACTGCGCAGCGTGCGATAGTATGTAGCTAACGCTTAAGTTCGTCGAAGCGGGAAGTCTTGCATTATCGGCATTTACGATGTAGTCAACCCTAATATCGTTTGTGGTAATCATGGTGTTTGTCGACTGCAATGGTCATTTACACCAGGCCGATATTTCTTATTTTTGATTCCGTAGCCGCCGACATGTAGCACGGCACACTTCAAGGCTTTTGTAAGACACCGCTTATGCCAGGGGTCGCCAACTCAAAATGGGTCTCGGGCCACTTTTTAAATGTCGTAGAAGCCGCGGTCCGCATGAATTCAATATCGAGATAAAATAGGCCACACAGTTGAACAACGACCCTGTCTCGTCACCTACTCAGCCCTAATGAATTGATATAACGGTATATTTGGGGTACCGGGCTTAGCGAACGCCTTGAAATCTTAATTAGTGATTGCACCGTGTGCTGATTGATCGGAGAGAAGCAGACATGGCGGCGCCCGTATGACAATGCTGTTCTCAAATCCACATTGTCTTTGTCATTATTGGCGAGAAATAGATTTGAAGTGACATTGCTGTCGTTAAAATACATTCATAAAATACGATTTACACCTTGCATATGTGGATAAATGCGGGAATAATGTATTGATTGAGCAATCCGACCCGCAAAGTACTTAATTTTCCTATATCCGGCTCGCCTACTGGAGAAGTTGCCCGCCCCTGATATAAACCCAAATGCAGTGAGCCGTTCAATCTCGCTGTGTCCACACCGTTGAAGACACTATGATCTCACCACTTAGAATTCAAATCCTGAGGTGTGTATACACGTCGGGCGTTATTTTTCATTTCTGATGCCATTAAATATATCCCCGTAAAATCATTATTTTAGAATATTGTGCAACACAGATACCAGAGGAAAAAAAAAGTTCTGTAATTGTTCAAAATAAGACAAAATAAGGACGCAAGTCAAAAATAAGGACATTTCTTAGAAATAAGGACAGTTGAGTTTTCTAAGACCTGGCCTTTCAAAATAAGGACAAATCTTAGAAATAAGGACGGTATGGCAACCCTGCATATAAAGTAGGCTACAAGCACATTGTTACTTCTACTTGTAACTAAGTGTACTCTTACGGCGTTATTTTTACTTCCACTTGAGTACCAACGCTGACCTCTTTGATAAGTCATAATTCCACAATGAAATTTGCTCGACGCAACTGATGGAGCACGGATAACAATATTCAAAGTCACTCAACTAGTTATTTCTACTTCCAATTGAGTACCAACGCTGACCTCTTTGATAAGTCATAATTCCACAATGAAATTTGCTCGACGCAACTGATGGAGCATGGATAACAATATTCAACGTCACTCAACTAGTTGAGTGACTTTGACAATATTCAAGTCATGATATCTTCCAAAGAAATTCAGATCAAGCTGCCGATAACGGAATTATACACAGATGAAATAATATCGGACTATACCGCCGATGTATCGTATGGGGGATGATATGTGCATTCAATATGACGAGGTGCCAGTTGCCAGTTTAAAACGTTGAATTGGCACCCAAACGAATCCGAACTAGCTTAGTCGACGTATGATGCTACTAATTTCTAATCTATGAGCTTTAAACTGGGCAGACCCGCAACATCTGTCCCTGTTGTTAATTTTGCCATACATACTTTCTATGAACGTGTTTCCATAATGTCCATCATCGGTGTTCAAAGCTTCTGTTCGGAAAGTTGTCCTCCGCCCACTAAATGAAAAGTAGGTTATAGTAAGGGAAAGTTTCACACTTGTAGAAGAATTATCATCAAGGTATCAGCAGGGGTGGGCAAACTGCGGCTCTTTCAGCCGTTGATTGCGGCGCGTTAAATGACTGTGTAACGGCGTGGTCTTCGGATTGGTATTGCTTTACTACGATATGACGTACGTACCAGTGTTGGGATGACTCGAGTCATGACTTGACTCGAGTCAGACTCGAGTCAACTTTTTCGTATGACTTGACTTGACTCGAGTCACTTCGGAAAAATGATTTGACTTGACTTGACTCGGAGGTTCAAAAATGTGCATTGACTCGGAGCAAAATTTACGAGTCAATTTCAAGTCATGTCAAGTCAACTCACCGAGCGAGATAGTGTAATGGTTATGCGTCCGGCTTCTCGATCGGTTGGTGGTTGGTTCGATCCCCGGCCGGGTCATACCAAAGACTTGAAAATTGGTGTCCGCAGCTATCCTGCTAGGCGCTCAGCAATCACGGATAGCATGGAGGAGATAAAAAAAACGGGGGCGCAGACTAGATGACCTCACGGCCGTATCGCAACTCCGTCGTCAAAGCATCGATGGTGCAGGCGAAAAAGAATATCATATCTCTCTCTCTACTCAAGTAAACGGTGTCGAATAAATCACTGTATCTTGAGTACGTTCGGATTGTTCGAGATACGCCGTTACTGTGTTACTTGTGATAGCAACCAGTCATTCACTGATTATACGTTACACTATCCTACATTGTTATATCACAAATAAATTGACCGCAAACTAATTGATCACAGCTTACGTTGTCGAAGTAGTAGTAGAAGATTAATCTAAATAGCAATGTGTCTCTGTTTCTTAGACGGCTCAATGCTTACGTTGCGCAGTGCTCACATTTACCAAGCCTCGTGTATGATTTAAATCGAACAAATCTAGGTTGCGCATTTATATTCTTGCGGATGTGTCGGCTATTGTACCATATCAATTTTTTCAACTTCTCGAAGCTTCGTATTAGGTCCTCTATTTTAGCTGATAACAACGGACATTGGCATGTAGCTGTACAGTTACTCACGTATTCTATTAGCGGTTCTACGTGTGCGTGAGGGACACAACGTCTTTCTGCATGCATTTTAACTTGATATTCGTTATTTGATACAAGATAAATGACGAATTAATCTGTCTTTCTCACAGCTAGCAAAATTTAATGACTTTGAATCATCACTCATACTTCGAAAATTCAATTTGACTTGAATTGTGACTTGACTCGTGACTTGACTTGACTCGACTCGACTTGACTCGAGTCACCTACAAAAAACGAGTGACTTGACTTGACTCGAGTCACCTTTGAAAATCGACTGACTTGACTTGACTCGAGTCAAAATCTGGAATGACTCGAGATGACTCGTGACTCGAAGGTAGTGACTTGATCCCAACACTGGTACGTACACGTACAAGTAAACTGCAACGTATCGACATCACAACATAAATCGGCCTTACGACAGCTACGAGACCGGCCAACACGACGTCCAAGCCGGAAAGAGCGAATCTGATTATTACAGGAGATCATGTGCACAGTTCATGACCAGACCACAGATAACATAAATAACAAGGGGAACAAGAGGTTTAACCTGACTATATATTGATGTATTTTATAGCGTTTTAACAGGAGGTGTCTTGTTTTCGTGTTGTTTCTTTCCTGGTGGTTTACGCAAGACTTGTAAAATTTTGGGGAAAGTGTCACTACAGGGTTTGAAATCTGTATTTGAACTCGCGAATCGAGGTCACTTCACTTCACATAAACGTTTCACCCGCAACAATGGATGCTGGTCATCAATCAATGATAAATCATTGTGTTCACAATCAACTTGATAATTAATTACGCTAGCGCAGGTCACTAATCATTTCCGGACTAGCAATGGTGAATACTGCTCTTACGTTTTTTGTAAAGGCTAGCAATAACTGCAGAGTTTGGCTAAGAAAATGTCGTCGAGATTACCGATCTCTCTCGCTCGAAAACCGAACACGACCAGTAAACGCGTTCTGGTAGGACTATGGTAGAACTCTAAAGTTTTTTTTTTATTCAAAGTTCCAAGCAAATATAAATCAGCTAACCCTGACCTTAGCATTTGTAAAGATTACTTATCTCAGATACATCATCAGGATTCTTCGGAAAACTTATTCGATTCGAATTTTTCATGTTGTAGACGGTATTATTCGGATTCGCGTGAATATTCGCCTGAATCATTGGTTGAGATTGTTCGGATTCGGACGGAAACTTCCTCAGAGACACAAGCTGTCGGACGGATTCGTATTCTCGGAAATCAATATCCGCTCATCACTGCTGGTTTCAAACACCTTTCAGCCCAGGTGGAGACGCATCGTATCACCGCACATTAACAAACTTCATTCGAGAGCCTGGACTTCATTGTGACGTCATAAATACGTATTCTTGAATTTTTTGTGTTGTGACTCTTTCAAAACTAAGATTTTTGATATGCGGCGCATAAAGCAGGTCTATCCACCCCTGCTCTATAGATAACTAATCCACGTTAGTTAACCTAGTTATCTAGACACTCCAATATAAAGTGGAGAGGAAGATGGTATAATGCTGGTTCTACAACTTTGAGGTTCCAAAGCAGGGGTGGGCAATTATTTTCCTCCGCTGGCCAAATGAGAAAAATAAATACGTTGGCGGATGAAGTGAGAAAATTTTGCTACATTCTCCTGCGTATTTTAATTTTATTTCTAAATTATATTGTTAATAAATTTTGCTCAGTGAATGCGTTGATATTGGTAATGAGAAAGTGACGATTAATTAAAAAATATCTATTAGCTGCCATGATTCGAAACAATGTGAAACATGATACATTTTAGCTCTCTTTAAACCCTATCCACGTGCCTCTGTTAAGTCTCTCTAACACAGTGGTTCTCAAACTTTTTTAGGCATGCCTCCGTTTATGACAGGGAACAATTTCGCGCCCGCTTATCATGATATCACAAAATATTAAAATGTGCAACCAGAATGCTAGCAATCCCAACGGATAGTTTGATGGCATAGAAGATTATGGCTGCTGATGAGAGAATTGTGAAATATCAAAGTCGGACAATACATAGAGCAGTAACTATAAGCTAGGGGTATATCGCGCGGAGTGCGAAAAAAGACTTCAATAAACTTCGGCTTCGCGCCACCCTTATGATGCTTTCACGTCTCCCTGCTCGAGAACCACTGCACTGAAACGAGAACCACTGCACTGAAATGTACATGCAATGGGACAAGGCTTATATTCTTAATCGCTGCCTTCCCAGCAGCGTGCAGGTCAAATAGCCTTTATGAGGAGCGAAGCTTGCAGTTTTTCAGAACTTCGCCCTCCCTTGACCGAGTGTTTTTTTTCATAAGACCGACATTAATTAAAATCCTTAATCTCAGCGACATGATCGGCCAACACTGAAATGATGGGTTTACCCATGACTCCAGTATGCGAATATTTAGTGCTCAATATTCTAAACCTAAACCTTGTTTGAATTTTAGTTTTTGGCCTTTTTTGGCATGCCCGTTAATCATTTATGGCTGAATGATAGATATGATGAGCCATATAGTAATTGCGAGCACTTATTGACTCGTTTTACGAATTAGGGATTTGGAAAAATATAACGTCACAAATTGAAACACATACCGTATAATACGTTTACTGTTTAGTCCAGTGGTTCCCAACCTTTTTCGGTGGCAGGGCCAAATTTAGAATTTCAGAGTACGGTGGGGGCCGCACGAATGCCAGGGCAATGAAAGGACCTAAAATAGTCACCAAAATATGAAAATTGGCATTGTTCCGATCATTCGCTTGACGCCATTGGCGATTGTGTTGCCGCGCTCCCGTTGTTCAGAACAATCAACCTTTGCTGGCTATTTCGGAGCAGTTTTATTGCCCTGGTGAGATTTCAATTCGTATTTTTGGAATCAGTGCGGCACTTGCTTTCGATAAACACCGACATATCAAATTATTCGGACGCCTGGGTCGCGAGCTATAGGACTACCAATAATGCTGCTTTTTGCCGGCTAAGCAGTACGCATCTCGGCGTATTCAATCATGAGTCACTTGTTGCACATCTATCCGTAAATTAGTTATCAATACCCAGGGCCGTAACAGCACTTCGTCAGGCCCCCAAAAAAACGTTGCTCTTGGGCCCCCATAGGGTGATAAACCTAACTTCGAAGCCCCCCAGACCCCCTCAGGCTAGATGGCTGTTTACCGCTATTTATCATCTAAATCGGGTGTCCGTTTGAGGCAGCTTCTCTCGACTAGTCGCGCGAAGCGCGAAAAATTTCTATAATTCATGATTGAATCGGTCAATGTAATCGGGAATTGCATATATATTGGTATCAATTTTTATCCTCTCTCTGCTCACGTAATCAGATTGACCGAATGAGCCGAGTGAGTTGTGTCGGCAGGAACGAAACAGCACTTCGTCAGGCCCCCCAAAAGACTTAGGTCTTGAGCTCCCATAGGGTGATAAACCGACCCCCCGTCTCGTTGTTCGCTTCTGCCATGAAATCAGGATCCCCGTTTAGTGAGCAAGCGTGGAGCGCGAAAATTTTCGATAATTCAAAATAAAATGGCTCAATAAGATCGGGAATTGCATATGCATTGCTATCAATTACTTGTCCTCTCTGCTCATGTAATCAGATTTACCGGTAGAGCTGAGTGGGGTGTCTTGGAAACTGTAGGGCCCGTGAATAATAATTAAACATATTCGGACAGGCGGACCCGTTGGTACGACTTCGTTACATGATGTTATTTGATTATTTCGTGACCTCCAGTCTGCTATATCAAAAAATATAGAATCGCCCAAACGTGCTAAACTAAAAGATGCACACGATTTCGAATTGGTAGTTTCTCACTGGCATATAATTCTACCCTGCGGGATGGTAGCCTATTTGTCTCGTGAGGTTCGGATTGCCAAGACAGGAACATTCGGCGCCAGTCATTTAGGCGCCAATGGTCAAGTATACCTATCTGTATTTTTTATAAACATAACGGAGTTTTCGGTCAGCGTAAGGGCAGTTCATTTCGGCCAAGGTTTTCGATCGTTCTGGCACACTTCTTGGAGTCGCATGTTACATGGCCTAAAACTTTATATGTCTTCGTGCGTCGTGGCGCGGTAATGGCCAACGCCGATATGCCCACTTCTATAAATCTTGCGTATTTTATCTTGATGGAAAAGTACCCAATAATTAAGGTACTTGGAAACTTGAAATCGCGCGCAGCGAGAAAGATTTTTGAATATTTTGCATAAAATTTCATAAAATACTCTATAATTTATGCTAATTCACTAAATAATTTTGGGCCCCCTTCGAGCTCGCTCCCCTCAATTTCCTGCAATCCTAATTGAAAACTCCAGATTTCAAGCCAAGCAAGAGTATTTTATAACTATAATTTTTTTTCATAAATCGATTTCTCAATATTTTTGTGGGGGCCGCAAGAAGGCTAGCTGGGGGCCGCGGTTGGGAATCACTGAGTCATTCAAGAAGCCAGTTTATGTTTTGAATTCTAAGCAACCTTTCGCGGGCCGCACAGAATAGCTTCGCGGGCCGCATTTGACCCGCGGGCCGTACTTTGCACAGGCCTGCTCCAAAGCAATTTCCCCTATCAAAGTAGTTGATAGGGCAGAAAAAATAATCTCCCTGTCGCATTTCTAGGCTACTAGTTGAGCTGTTTTCGTCATGATGACTTTTACTGATGATTAACTTTACCGAGCGAAATAGTATAATGGCGGATACGGTCGTATCGTATTTCCGTCGTCAAAGCGTCTCGATGATGCAGGCGAAAAAGAACTTCATGTCTGTCTCTGTCAGGGCTTTGGAGCCGGAGCCGGAGCCCGGAGCCGGAGCCCCGGAGCCATGCATTTTCACCGGAGCTGGAGCCGGAGCCGGAGCTCTACATAAAATTCAGCCGGAGCCGGAGCCGGAGCTGGAGCCCGTTATTTGAGGAGTAGCTCCGGCTCCGACGTATTTCATAAGATGCTATTATATATGCAACAGCAACATCTGCTGATTTATCATAATTGAACAGCAGACCTGAATTTTATTGCTGTGCACAGCAATGGCACGGAGTAAAGTGCGTTCTAGTGCAACTATGATGTTATCGACAATTAACAAGTATTTATTATGACGTCACAAGCCGGCACGGCGTCACCTATGCCTTTGTTACTACATCGGATGTTACTGACGGCTGACAGAGTCTAGATTACTTTACTATAGATAACTAACCTATGGGTAGATCAGTAATCTATATAGACCAGGAATGGCCATCCATTTCGGTTAAAAGGGCACATGCAATTGACGAACGAGTGCGCGGTCCACTAGCCGCGCCAAGCGGGTAAAATTTTCAAAGTTTATAAATAAACTAGGTCAATAGTATTATTACTTGAGTATATTGCGGGTCTACTGTATACCGCCCGCTAGCCTCAGTTTGCAAGGACACGACTATTTGGCGTCTGACCACATCGATATCGAAGGTCTCCGATAATATGCGACAATCATTTTGTGCCTACATTTCACCGTCGACGATCTTTATGCGAGCGCAAACGCGAAAAGACTTTCTCCCGTAATTGCGAATACAGTTGGACTCAATCGGGTAATTTTTTCATTTTCAGTACTGGGTAGGCTACCAAGCAAGAAATCGTGTGACAATTAAACACGCGAAGTGTGAAGAAAAATTTCACGACTATTTTAGCTTATTGTAATGTACGACGATTTACTGAAAATGTGACTGGACCCTGGATCTGCCAATGCGTCGGAACTGATTTTTTAGTCATCAACATCCCAAGTGTCGCAGCCAGACTTGTAATTTTTGGTTGGCGTTGCAAGTTCACAATCTGGGCATTTCATTTTCGATAATATAATAGGAAATTACCTCGCGGGCCACGCAAAACCCTCTCGCGGGCCACATTTGGCCCGCGGGTTGGCCACCCCTGATATAGATAGGCCCATTCGATAATTTCAGAGCCGGAGCCGGAGCTGGAGCCGGAGCAGTGGTAATAATACGGCTCCGGAGCTGGAGCCGGAGCTAATGTATGATAGAAGAAAGCTCCGGAGCCGGAGCTGGAGCAGTTTAAATTTACGGCTGCTCCAAAGCCCTGGTCTCTGTGACAGTGTGCAATGACTATAGCCACTTTTATATGACCTTAAAAATCAATAATATGACGTTATGTTTTGGAAAATAGGACTTTGTGTGAAAATTGTGTATTTTTACATGCGAACAACGTCAATCACGCACCTAAATAGTAGTAAAACATAACAGTAATACACATCCATTTTAATTTTTAACAACTTTTATAGTACTGTACAGTTCCATGTCTTCTGGAATGTTAGAGTCTTTGAAGTTACGATTTGGACATAAAAATGACTTTAGTAAGGAAAATGAGCGCTCCACAGACGCTGATGTAGGCTGACACTTCTGCAGTTTTGCATAAAACGCTCGTGAAATGTCTTGTCTTTGAAGGTTTAAACTCGTCCTGCAAGGGTAAATCTGTCACGCATCGCCCTTTGCGTCGTCGATTTCTTGAGATTGAGAATACGGACCAATGAATTTCCAATATTTTTGAATTTCTTCATATATATAAAATATCAGCCGCGATATCGACTATAGCGAAAAAATTACAAGTATTTCTTTATTGACCAACTCTAGATGAGGGACTATACTGAAGTCGTATCATTGTCTTTACAGTCATATGATATTTTTAATTTGTAGTCAAGCCTCCAACGCCTTCCTCGTTAGTATAGTGGTGAGTATCCCCGCCTGTCACGCGGGAGACCGGGGTTCGATTCCCCGACGGGGAGGAGTTTTATCACTTACAACGTTCCAGTAATTTTACTGATCAATCTTCAAAAATATTTGGTAACGTTTCGTCACTTGGTTGTGGAATTGTATTCTGTCAGTCCGCCCTCTTTTACGTATTTTGCATGCGTCAAATAGATACAAACAAATTAACGCACATCTACCAGCGACAGCACGTCTTATATGTTACATCTAGTATAGATCACTAACCTACGGTTATAGGCCGGTTTCGCTCCAATCGGAGCATTGCTACAGTTACATAGAATATTTATATGGCATCTCATCACCACCGATATTGACCGAGGTATTCGTAGTACGACGTGATCGGACTAGGGTGATGAGGGTTAATCAACAAGAATATCAGAGTGTGTCAAAATGGCAATATACAGATATGCTGACATAACAGTGCACACCATACGCCAAGTCCATCCATAATTATACACGAATTATATAATATCCCACCCACCAATATATCATGTAAGAATAAACGGATTGAATTCAATAATAAGACACAGTTGTGAATGCCATCTTTGTGTGAGCAGCATAGTTCATTAAACCAAATGGCGTTTGGTACAAGTTGAAGAGCAATCAAGTATACGAGATTGACTCTTTCGTTATCGCCTTGTTCGTGTGGTGGTCGTGGTATGCGTACGATCATGACTGATAAATACCATCTATGCTCTGCATATTGGCGGGGAATGGAATCGGGGCCTCTCGCGTAGCAGGTGAAAATTTCATCACTCAAACGCCTGTGACAAGAGTCACTGGACCCGTTCCGAGGGTACTTGACAAAAATCAAAAATGTCCACTTTAGAATATTTCGCTTTGTTATGTTTGAGACCATAGGATGATCAGAATCAGACATGGGGTAATCGCGATTAGTAATCGTAATCGATTACGACGATTACAGCATTTTCAAGTAATCGTAATCGCAATCGATTACATTCGAAAAAATTCCGAAGTAATCGTAATCGTAATCGACTACTTCCCATATCTAATCGATTTCTCTGTGAAAGAACGATTAATTTTTATTTGTACAAGGACTATGACATAAACTGAACATTCGTGAACAAGGAAAATATATTATACCAGGTTCGTGATAGCACAAACGACTGATTTTCAAACGGCACTGCTCATTATTACGTCAGAAGCAGCCTATTAGCTTTGCGCGTCATTGTGCAAGAAGTATCCACAGTAAATAGATATTCGATGTACGTACGTCGTATACATTAGTGTGATTGTAGGAACACCCGCCGTGCTGTATATCAGGTTATCAACACGTTCCACTCGCCATTACCTCGCAACAGTATAATTTATCTCCGCTCTGCCTAGTTTTAAATAGTAACTTATGTGTTGATGTTTGGTAATGCTTATGCTTAGTTAAACGCAGTTCAACCGTTGCTGTTGGCGAGCAGTAGGCCTAGCCATTACGTACGTACGTCGTGCACCGGAACAAGATTTGAAATTTTGCACTCGTCAAATAAAACATTGCGGTTTCCACAACGAAGCTTTAAAAATCAACAGCTGGTGATATATATATACATCATAACCGAGCCGTTCCTCGGAACGGCAGCTTGCAGTACAATATCTGTATTAAGTTGAAGGGCGAATTTTATGTTCTCTTCGTCTTATTCTCATATGACTTTACTTGAAACGGGCGCCTATCGTTATTTCATAATTCTTTATTCAACATTCGGACCAGTCGCCGCTTATGTATCATGTTAGCGTAGGTTGTAGCTGGAATGAGGACCAAAACAGCTATTCGTCCCCAGTCCAAACGTTGGTTTTTGGCCCCCAGGGTGGTAATCTCAAATTGAATACTAAATTTCGTCAACATATTTAGTAATTGCAATATATTTACTATTGACTTTTAATCCCCGATGGTCATATTTACCTGTAGAGGTTATTTGTTTGAGGTAACCATGGTGTTTGTCGACTACATAGGTCATTTACACCAGGCCGATTTTCTGCATTTTTGATTCCGTATCTGCCGACTTGTAGCACGGCCCACTTTTAAGCCTTTTGTAAGACACCGCTTACGCGAATGAGGCGGCGAGGAGGAGCCTAGAAAAGCCTTTAACACTTAGGTAGGAATTCTGAAGTCGACCTCGATCAGACTCGAACCCGCATACAATTGGTGTTGCAGCCGTGGATTATACCACTGCGCTATCTCGCCACACAATCACCTACCTGTAGAGCTGGGGGAAGGTAACTCATAATTATGACCTCTGGTTTCTTGTTATAATTACTTTAGTGTATGTTGTTAATTCGTGACCTCCGGTTTTTTATATAATCAAAAGATATTGTAGTGGCTCAAATGTAGCAGACTAAAAGAAAAGCTTTCGTGAGACGCACAAAAAATTACCATGTCTTTATATCTAATTGCATGTTTAGCAACTCAAGTTGTAAATTACTATAGGGTCAGTGGCCACATTAACTACAATAGGACTTGAAAACATTTTCATGATGGGTAAAAAAAGCATTCATTCCGTCAATGCGGCCGTTGAACTTAACTATCAAGTCAAATAATCCATTGGTTTGATGGTCAGATAGCGTTGTAAAACGTGTTGTAACACCACCTGCACTTAATTAGGTCTGATGATGAGCACACTTAAATTTGAGTGCCGATCCAAACGTATTTGAGTGTGAGCAATGAGCATACTTTTTGACGTGAGTTGAGTAACGAAATCGTTGCTGAGCAGAGAATCGCTACTCTATGAAAATGGGCAATGGGTACATTATGACGTAACAAACAAATGACGCATATTTTTTAAAGGGAGTTTGTTATCTCATTAGTAGGGCGATTTTTTTTTGACATGTCAAAAAAAGTCAAAATTAGGTCAAATTGTAGCGTTAGGTCAAAATTTGTCAAAATTGTTTACAAAATCAAACTTTTTTTGACCTCTACATTTAGTTTGTATCGTAGATTTTGCGCTGTCTGTGAACTTATCATTTGATAATTTACAGCCTGTAGCCTACTTTATACGCCTACCGTTGTAAACGGCCCATCGTCTGCTCATTGTGAATCATAAACGGTCAAATGAAACAAATAGTGACACGGTTT
The DNA here is from genome assembly GCF_051294905.1 of Botryllus schlosseri. Lineage (NCBI taxonomy): Eukaryota > Metazoa > Chordata > Ascidiacea > Stolidobranchia > Styelidae > Botryllus > Botryllus schlosseri. The sequence goes on along the minus strand of NC_137245.1, from coordinate 13,900,040 downwards.
TATGGTCAACGTACCGCAATATCCTAACTGAAGCAAGACTGCTTTGGCATTGCATGGTTCTTACATCAAGAAGCGCAAGCTGAAAAATTGTTATATAGACAACATTGTCAGAATGAAGCAACACGGTGCATCACCAGCAAGCAGTGTGCACACAACTTCAGTGTTGTCAGCTAACAACTGCTGCTGTTGAACGTTCTTTCTCCATTCTTGACAAGCTACTTAAAAAGAACAGACACTTTCTACCCGAGATAGCGCAGTGGTATAATCCGGGGCTGCAACACCAATGGGTGTGGGTTCGATTCCGACCGAGGTCGACTTCATAATTCCGATAGCTAAGTGTTGGAGGTTTACCTAGGCTCCTCCTCGCCACCTCATCCGCGTAAGCGGTGTCTTACAAAAAAGCCTAGAGGTGGGCCGTGCTATATGTTGGCAGTTACGGAAAATAATGAAAAATATTGGCCTGGTGTAAATGACCATAGTAGTTGACAAACACCATGAATACCACAAAACAAACAAATAAAACAAACACTTTCTACCCGAGAATGTAGGAAAGTATCTTTCGTTGTACTACAACAAATTTTAATTATTCCACCATAATACGTAATGTAACTACTGCAATTCTTCATAGGGCCAGATTTCGTTAAAATACTAGTTTTTTCATGTAAAAATTTGTCAGTTTTTGAGCCAAAAACGTTCTTTCAAGCCAATCTACTTTGTAAGGACAGACAGTTCCAACCAGAACTGAAGATAAGTAGTACAATTTTACCATTATGTGCGAAAACACCTAATTTGCATACGTGAGGTCAAAATTTGGTCGAATTTCAGTTTTTTTAGGTAAAAAAAAGTCAAAATTTAGATTTTTTAGGTCAAAATCTTCCGTTTTTTAGGTAAAAAAAATCGCCTTACTCATTAGGCCTTTTCAGCGCAATCCATATATTGTCTGCCAACATAGCTTCTAAGATGCAAAATAGATGTAATCGTGAGTAATCGTGATTACTTTTCCAATGTAATCGTAATCGTAATCGACTACTTCCCGATTTTGCTGTAGTCGTAATCGTAATCGTAATCGCGTCATTCAGAAGTAATCGTAATCGTAATCGATTACATTCATGAAGTAATCACCCCATGTCTGATCAGAATATAGTGACGTGCGCTGAGGGTCACGACTGGTGAGGCACGGACCACCCCCACACACAAATAAACGCGCGCACGCAGTTAAAGTATCTGATGCATAGACCTAAAATGTCAATAACAACAGCAGCGGTTTTAAAGAGCACCTTTTATTCACACTGATAGCCGTTGCAATTCCAAATTCTACACTACATGTAGGACTGGTCGCTATTGTGCTAAATGGACAATTTTAGACGGATATAATTAGCCTACTATCTTTTCAAGTACCGGTATAAATTATTCGAAGCACATGAAAATAGCATTCTCATTTACAAATCACTAAGCAAAAGGTATCACTCGGGCAATTGAGCAGTGAAAGGGGTCCGTGGAAGGTCGCCTGGAAATGGAAACTACGCAAAAATACACTATCCTTTGAGAATGACGCTGTGAGTGGGGCTGTGACTACCTTCTCTGGTCATTTGTTATCTTATTTTAGGCCTGGGATTTGATGAAATAGAGTGCATCTTGATCGTGATAACCCTCTCCAGTCATCGGCTTTTGAAATTTCGGGGTTACGCGCAAATGCCCACAAAACTTGAAGGGGTCCGCGATCAAAGAATCCCTGAATTAGAGGACGCATCCAATATTGCTTACTATTGCCTTAACTGGAACGATAAAAATGATAATTATACACGACGATTTCACTTAGTGACGCAAACCTATACCAAAATTGCCTCCTAAATCCCAAGTCTTAAAATTAAGTCTTTGGCATACGAAACTTTTCAAATAGATGTCGGCGTAGTCGAAAACATATCATGGTGCAACTGGGGAAAATCTACTTGAGTACTTCGAAAAAGTAGAAGTACTTCATTGCTGCGGGAGCCACAAGATGGCATGTCTATATGATGAGCAGTTTTAGTAAGGGCTACTTAAATCATCCCTAGCAATATGGCTGTGTACAAGAGATCGTATGTATCGAGAGAGACGGATCCTTCCAGTGTTAGGGTTCAATATTTTTTATATGTTTGCGTCGAGCAATTAGAATATATTTTGAAGTTTTCGATATCTGATGTGTACGGAAATATCAGGGCATTGGTGGTTCAGTGGTAGAATTCTCGCCTGCCACGCGGGAGGCCCGGGTTCGATTCCCGGCCAATGCATTTTAATTTCAGTACCGAGTCACATAACAATGCATAATACCGTGGAGATAGGAGGATATTATCGATAACAACTCGGGTACCATGAGAATATAAAAACTGGTCTCATATGAACTGATAAATCGGACTTGGTCGGTCTTATAGTGTGGAACTCTGTACTAACATCCACACGGAACCGCCCGTCACCTTTTGCTGAGCCTTACGCTTACCGCCTTTATCATATTCCAAATTTACATTGTTTGTATTATGCTGGGTTGAATTACGATTTTTACCCCAACCGTATGCAACTTAATATCTAAATAACATCCGTAATTTTCGAATGCAGATCATAACATTATGATGTCATAACAGAATGTAATAGTCAAAGTTCAAATATATACCGTTTATGGCACCACAATATGGCCACGATATGGCTCTCGGTAGGGTCGACTGCATAGTACCATAGTATGACTTGGCGTGATTTTCGAGATGTATATTGATACTGATATGGGGACCACGCACCGCCCGCGCAAAAATGCAATCAACCTGTCATCAGTATCAATATACATTGTATTAAATCGCGCGCAGCACGATGAAAAATTTCAAATAGCATAAATCTGCTTAATAATAATAACATTTATGTTGATTTACGAAATTCCTTTAAGCCTCCTTCAAGCCTTCAAAATTCCGGACATTTGGACATATTTTACCATTTTCTCCGGGACGCAGTTTTTACAGTGAAATTCCGGACATGTCCGGGAAATTACGGACGTATGGCAACTCTAAATTATACATATCCAGTTGGACAATTCTGGGGTGAATATAATCGAAGCATTCTAAACCACAAAAAGAGAGGCAATATCTTTCGCATACCATTGATGATTTGCTGCACTATGTTTCGACGTGACACTATCCGATGTCAATGAGTGCCGATTTACCAGGCGTCGAACACTGTCTGCTCTGCTGAATCTGCTCTCGAACTCCGCAAACCTTGCGTATCAGTCTTATATTCAATATAACATAACCAAGCACTCTTAATGGAACAAGGCTTTGGTTGGTTAAAATACGAAGATGTATGATCAAGATTCGCAATAGTGCTCGCTCGTCCGTTGCTCGATAGAATGGAGAGCGAGACAACGGTAACGAGCGCAATTTATACAAACGAAAAAGACAATTTAAAACAGTATTCAAACAATCGAATCACTAAAATCGTACAAATACATTTAGTAGAAACATGAAATGCAAATAAGGACAGTTGGAAGACGAACTGATTCCTCTAAAAACCTTATCAAATAAAGGATGAAAAAAAACATGCGCAATCGCAAACATGCTAAATATGCCTGTAATGGCTTATTCAAGTATGCAGTTTCGAAGAGTGTGGTAGTAGAGTTATGTCGATGGCTACTTCTCGCAGTTGTTATGACGATTTCACACATAAAAGTGACCCAAGCATATACTAAAACTAATTTCTGATCTACATAATCTAACACCTTAAAAGCAAGTAGTTTGATCCACAAAACTGTTCAAATAGAAGTGGAAGTAGTCGGAAACAAGACCGATTGAGCAAGTAGTGAGAGTAGGCAAAACCTACTTGCATACGTCGAAAAGTAGGCCTACTTCGTTACTGACGGAGCTAGTCAGTCTGTATGACGATGTATAGGCATACTGTCCCCACAAAATGACTGTGTTCGCTGTATTCAAGAGGTTGAAAGTAACGAAAGATATAGAGATTCATCTATAGTGGTGGGAATAAGATTTTTTGTCAACTTGTCAGTATTACAAAAATAAAATTTGTCCAAGACGACTCTGTTACATTGGCAGTAAAGAGTGAAACAACTTTGAAAGGTATGGAGGCATCGCTGAATTAGAATAGTATGTACTTTCATCATTTCTCGATAAGTTTGAAAATGGCAACTTGAAAATAAAAAAGTCGAACCAACCTAGTTCAAGTGGTTTAGATAGGCTAAATATGCTACCCCTCAATGGTACCGTATCGCATTGGTGGTTCAGTGGTAGAATTCTCGCCTGCCACGCGGGAGGCCCGGGTTCGATTCCCGGCCAATGCAATTTTATTTCAGTATCTCGCCACACAACAGTTCACGACACCGCGACGATCGGTATTGCGGTAATATGAGAATCTAACAGATGGTCACGAAAATCACGCCAAGTCATACCATGGTACTATGCAGTCGACCCTACCGAGAGCCATTTTCGTTTGATATTATTTTCATACGCTAATGCGATTTATTGTAAGTTTGACGAATCATTAAAAAGCCCTTTGATTATTCGTATATATTGCTATTACGATCGCAAAGAAACGTACACTTCAGGTAATGAATGACGAGGTAGCTAAATGCATTGCTATTGGCGTTGATGATAATCGAGGATATTTGTTTGTCTGTGGAATTCATGGCGTTTGGCCACTACTATGGTCATTTACTCCAGGTCGATATTCTTTATTTTTATTCCTTATATGCCAACTTGTAGCTCGAGTCCAGGGCTGGGCACAATGATACGAGTACTCAAATCTGAATCGAGAATTAATTTTAATGATTCGAGTCAAGTAGTAAAAGACGATTTTTTCGAGTACTGAAATCATACGCTTCTCGCCACTGAAAGTTAATTTATCAACGAGAATTATAGTTTCGATACTAATTTTCACTGTTGAAGCCTTGAAACCTTGATTGGCGGTATCGTAACATGCGAAACATATAGTACAAAGCTACGAAGGTTACTGGACGTAGCACATTTCCGAAGTTGGGAATATGCCACAACATTGTCACCAAGTGGAATGAAATCGGTATGGTCGAATACCAAAGTATCATTTATGAGATGGATAACAGGAATTATATTCTTTGTGGGGCCATAAACGGTACATATTTTAACTTTGACCATTACGTTTTGTTATGACATCATAATGAGTGATACTCAATGACTCGACTCGAATCGAATTCAGAATTGTTCGATTTTGCCCAGCCCTAAGCACCACCCACTTCTAGGATTGGCGAGTAGGAGCCTAGATAAACTCCCAACACACACACGCACACATATATATTAATTCTGGACCGACCTATGGTCGGACTTGAGCTAGAGGTCGATACCGATGCCGATTATCGACACACTCACATGGCCGATAACCGATTTCATAGGCCGATATTAAGATGGAAGGAGAAGAGAACCATTTCGAGAAAGTATTATATATAAGGCAAGATGCCATCACATGTACATGCTACAGAAAGCTGTACAGCAAACGATAAAACTCAAATTGCAAATAATTATTGCTTAATTGTGCACATTCATTGGAATTTGAGATAACCCCAAAAGCACAACGTGATACAGAATTGCAGATCAGTCCATTTGAGGTAGATTGTAGTCCAGGAAACATAGTTTGCCTGCATAATCACCCAGTTAAACTCGTCCTGCAATGGTAAATCTGTCACATATCGCCCTTTGCGTCGTCGATTTCTTGAGATTGAGAACACGGAACATTGAATTTCCAATATTTTTTAATTTTTTTATATATAAAATTTCAGCCGCGATATGGGCATTCATATGCCCATACCGATAATCGGGAAGGTTCCAAATATTGGCCTCGATAATCGGCCAGGTCGGTAATCGGTCGACCTCTAGTCGGAAATGCGCATGGCGAGAAATAGGGGGCGCTGGGCTCAGGGGGCGGTATGGGAGGCGGTGAAGAAAATGGCCTAGCAGTAGATAGTGTAGCAAGGACATATTATTAAATAGTAGAGCAGTAGTTCTACATATCCCTGAGTTCTCATTGCAAACTAACATTCTACCATATATCAATTTACACTGTAAATTGCGATGATTCGACAAAATCTGTCAAATCAATACGTGTTTCGTTGCGCTCATCGCGAAATATCCACCGACGATATTTCCATGAATGCAGTGGTTTATTTTAATTCATGTAAAATGAATTTGGTGTACTTTTGGATTGCCAATTCCCATTAAAACACTCCCATCACGCTGTATAGCTACTCCAAGTCGTTTCGACACCTTCCTATCTTTTCTCTGTATTACAGTTTTGTGCTGTCTTAATTGATATGATGGAAATATTAATAAACTGAATTACTTATACTGATAGCTCGGGTTATTTCCACAAAATGCTGTGAACTGTGAACTAGATGTTTTATCCTGCAGCGCACTGCGTGTTGATATCGCAGAGGCAATGTATACTATAACTTTTGAAAGTTATGCCCTTTGTACATTGAAGATGTCTCGAAGCTGTTCGGTCAAAAGAATGACTAAATATACTCTGTATTTCGGAGCTACAAAATTAAATCCTCAGAAACATTCTTCATCGTATCATAAAGGATGATGCTGCTTAGTGTTGTCACCCCCATTCATGTTAAAGTTAGGAGCTTGGTGCAGTAGTAAATTTAATGTGAGCAAATCTCTACCGGATGCTCAGTCGATTTAGTAGTGACATAATGCTATAAAACAAAACCCAATACAATTAACTTCCCCGTATTGCCAATCGCAGAGGAGAATTCGGAATCTGTATACATCCTTCTCGAACCAAATGCTATGAAGACGTAGGCTTTACTCGATTGTTGCTATAACAACCTGGCTTTGATCCCGAAAATTGCAATTACAATTACACAGCTTATTAGTCGAATGGTTTAATAGTGAAGTCCCAACCCGGAACAGGACTTCGATCACATATCCATTGTTATTTTGCTACAGTCCTTAAAATAGAGGGGCGCCAGACCCAGGTAATTTTTGAAAGGGGGCGCAGGAGAAAAAAAGGGTAAGAACCACTGATGTAACGCTTGGAATTTAGAGTGCAGGCCAGGACTGGACAACATGCGTCCGTAGAATGGAATTTGTACGGCTGTGGTCACGTAATTCAATTAGTATGCATGTGTTGGCGGCCGTCGACATGCAAATTGAATTTACGAATTGACTCCCCAATTTTTGACAGATTTTAATTAATCTTGAAATTTTCTTCGTGCTGCGTGCGATACAATACGACTTCATTTTCGATTTTAATGTAACGCCCTTTGCAATCTGAGCCCCGCAGTACTATGTGAACAGCAGAGGAAAAGGATGCGCCCCATATAGAAATATCAACTTGGAATTGTGTGCTCCTCATGAAAGAAATTGGGCGAATCAAATGTCTTTCCACTATACGACATTCCGACAATCCTGATGAGATGCCAACAAATAACAGCATGCAACAGTGTGACTAATAACAATTGGCCCATCCGAAGGTCCATCATCATTTATAACTTTTCCCTAAATTTTCGAAAGCACCCCTTCCATTAACTACCTGTGAATCTGATCTTATGGGCTGCGAAAGGATGAAAGCTTGATACTATAATATGTGAAACCACCATCATATTACCGACAAAATTCATTCGTGAATCTCAAAAGTTTTTCGCGCTCCGCACAAGTCACAAGTCAAACTCACTTTCACAGTTTAGCCTCGATTCAAGTCGAGTCATTTTCAATTCTCTACCGTGTCAAGTCCGACTCCAAGTCAGTGAGCATAGAGCGTTGAGTCCGAGTCACGGTGTTGTGACTCGAGTCCGAGTTCATGTCGTTACTTCACTGTTCAGTTCTGGTTCCAATCCGGTTCAACCCACTTTTTTCAACTCAGCTCGGGTGATATAGATCAGTGGTTCTCAACCGCCGGTCCGCGACGACTTTCCGCCGGTCCGCCAGGCATATTTCAATTTTAAACAGTAATTTCAAGATGCAATATGTTGAAACGATAAAATAAATAAAACCTGATTCATAACTTCGCGAGGTAACATGTTCGATCTGACTTGAAGTTCAGGCCGTATCATTTGACGTCATGCGAGCGACAAATAAAATCTGACGCACTAAACCACGCAGTTTGCGCGATCATTCGTTTTCGATTCATTCATTTTGTGCAGGACCGTAACTGGCGCACCCAGAACCCCCAATAGGAGCAGGGCTGAGCTTGATGGGGCCAAAAATTGTTTCGTGAAATTGAATAAATTATAGAGTTTTTTTAGAAACTTTATCAAACTTATTTCAATTTTTTCGCGATTTGCGCGATTTAGTGTCTCTGAATGTCTTGGATATTGGGTGCCCTTACCCCAAGAAATACACATGTTTAACAAAAAATAGGCATTTCGGCGTCAGCCATTACTGCGACACACGCATCAACACATATTTAAGTTCAGGCTAACATGGTATTCCGAAAATTGTGCCGAAAAGTGCCGAAAATGACTTCCCTTTGTTAACCGAAAACTTCGATATGCATATGTCTAATTGTCCATAGGCGCCCGAATGACTTGCGACTAATCTCGCTGTCCAGGCAATCTGTACCCCACCGGACAGATGCCATACCACAGAGAAAAATATTTGTAAGTGAAGAAATACCAATCTTTTAGTTTAGTAAGCTTGGGCGATTTCAATATCTATTCACTATATATAACATACAGTAGGCCACGAAGTAATGACATGCAACGAAGTAATTAGCCCAACAGGCCGGCCCGAATATGTTTAATTAATAATTTCGTGCTCCAAATTTTTCAATTCAACATCTCACTCAGCTCTACTGGAAAATCTAAAACATTTATAGCAAGATATATGCAATTATCAATATTATTGACCGATTTGGTCATGAATTATGGAAAAGTTTCTTGCTTCGCGTGATTAGGCTACATAAACTCTTTGTCTACACTAAGTAGGATGAATGTACTCACAAGTACTGGTGAAACCATCCATCCAACTGTGGGTTTGGGTGGGAGGGGGGTCTTGCGAAATACTTTTTCGACCCTGATTTTGTGGATGGTCAAGAAAAGCTGTTGTCAGGTGTTTTCGTACGCAGCCTTTTATTCATAGTAGCCTACGCCTGGTGGTAGTGGGAAATGAGCAAAGTAGCAAGGCTATCTTACCTCGACTCAGCAAACTCACTACCGTAAAATGGATGCCATCTTAATCATGATTATTTACGATCAATACCCTCAAAATGTCACTCTGTGCCACCATATACTTGGAAGAAAACTGTGTGATACTTTACATTTTGGGTTAATTTCAATTTTTGAAATTTCGAGATAGTGTACTGGTTATGCGTCCGGCTTCTCGAGCGGTAGGTCGTGGGTTCGATCCCCGGCCGCGTCATACCAAAGACTCGAAAATTGGTATCCGCAGCTATCCTGCTAGGCGCTCGATCAGCAATCATGGATAGCATGGAGGAGAAAAAAAACGGGGGCGCAGACTAGATGACCTCATGGGGCCGTATCGCAACTCCGTCGTCAAAGCATCTCGATGGTGCAGGCGAAAAAGAATATCATATCTCTCTCTCTCTCTCTCACCGGTCCGCCAAACATTTTTTGAAAATCAGTTTGTGACCCTATTTTCCACGTAGCAGGACTAATAGACGAAATATCAATAATGTAGGGATTGGGACTTATTACTATTCTTAGAAGTTACAATGAAATGTCTCTCTTGGCCGTCCTAGTTTCGAGCCATACGACTTCGTTCGAGTCATGCACAATGACTCGAGTACAAGTCGAGTCACTACAGAAATTGACTCAAGTCGAGTCATGTTACGCATTTCACATAATGACTCGAGTGAACAAAAATCGACTCGAGTCATTACAACCCTGCGAGGAAGGCCCGTGCTATGTAAGTCGGCAGCTCAAGAATAATCGAGAAAATTAGCCTATAGTGCAGAAGGGCAATACATGATGAAGCAACAGTAAGGTAGCTCTGTCGCAATCTATCATTTGTTGGAGACGATAGGCTAACTTGCATGGCCGGGTAGAGGCTTTATTACACTGGTGAGCACATATTTTTTGGAAACAAAGTAAGAGTGGTTTTGGGGGTTCTGAAGGGCACTGATTCCTAATTTGACCTTTCTTTTTTCTTCAAATTGGCTCTTGTTGTGGAGATAACCCATGGGGCTATTTTCACCAAAATCTCCCATTTTCGCGGTAATGACCATAAAATCGGTTGAGTCGTACTACAAAGTTTAAAAAATCAACCTACTTGTTAATTCTACACGCAGAAGACTCTTCTAAATCAAAATACAGCAACAGCACTATATTTAGGGGTTATAGATTTATCATAGTTACAGATTTTCATGGATATCAAGTAGGCCTACATAAATAAACTCCAGTCATGTACATAAGTATTTACCTAGATACTAAAATAACGTGGCATTAATTCAATAAGTTTTTCGTCAAATTTGAAATATTCAGTTGGGATATAATATTGATATATTTTAAATCACAATTGTTTTTTGTAATATTTTCGCCTGTAAGCTATTGAGTGCAGTTTCTTGAAAGGTTCCGGCAATGGTCTGTCATATGTTCAATTGTTCATCTCATCTGCCCTGACATCATTCTTTTGTTGTTTTGATGTCTAGGTAGAGCCTCTCCCCTTTCTAATCAACAAGATGATCAGGAAATATATCAAGATGACTGAACAGGAAGTGAACTTTTATGCTCATGTTAGTGCTCAAGTGTTCCATATGCAGATACGAATTTTCGAACAAACTGTCTGTGGTTGGGTGCTTTATAGCTTATAATCACCTAAAAAGTTTTATTTACTACATCTTAGGAGAAATTACATGCAGTGAACTCTCACTTGCTAATGTGAAATTGGAATCTTTCATCAATATTCGAATGTACCAGATTTAAGCTTCTAGTTTGATAGGGTTACTAGGTATACCCACTTTGTTGACTCAGCGGAAAATTATCCATTTACCGGTCAAAAGAAAGGAGACGCACTTGAGAATTGTAGTTAAGCCTTTCAAGGACAAATTTAATAGTTTTATACTCCTCTTTAATCTTGGTAGAATGACCAATTGATACAGGAGAATATGTATTTCCGTTGTGCAAAAGTACAATTTTCAGGCTTGACAAACTGCTTTTTTGACGAACAAATATTTCGCATCATGTCATGTTAATATTGATAGAATGAAACGAGGGTTCTTCATAGTCAATTAGTTATTTATGCGCAGTATAAAACTAGAAAAAACTACGATCTTCTTCCTACCAAGTGAAATATTTAAGGGTAAATACAGTAATTTTGGGCTTTGTTAGGGGTATAAATATCTTCTGACAAAGGGCCAATCGGACAAAACTAATGTGATATTCGTAATCAGCAACCTCAAAAACCCCAGATACGGATCTCAGATGTTCCGCCTTAAAAGAAAATTCATTTTGTTGGCCTGTGTTATCAATACACAACAGCAGATGCGAGTGTCGTCTGCTAGGCCTCGAGCGACAATGCATTTCGTAATGTTCGGTTTCTTTGCTTTTGGTAATCATCGCGGACTATGTGACTATATATTTCACCAAAAATATTCCCATATTGCTAACAAACATCGATCTTCCTGCCCAATCTAAAAGGATAGGCGAATCACGATTTTGTCTATCCTAGCTTTTACTAACAGATACGTACACAGCGATAAAGCTGCTATTCTAACGGCAGCTCATCCTCGACAAATCCCAATTCCAGAACCTATCGACCCTCGCGTACGCCGTCTCGCGAAACCACATTGAAAGGACTCTTCAGACGATAGCATTTCATTTCTACTGGACTAAAAAGGCACGAAGTACGCACAGAAACGAAGCACAACACAGACACAGCATATGGTGAAACATTGAACTGCATATAGATTCGACGAGTGTAATGAAACCGGCGTGAACAGACTAAAGATTGCATTTTATGACATCACAGTTGGCTGGAAGCATAGAGGTGCAGTACAGACGGACAAAGCAAAATTCGGCTTACAGGTCGCGATTAACAGGATTAGCATGCGCATACGAACTATAGTATGATTATGACAGTGTGGCTTGAAGGGTGCCGTGTGATCGACGTGAGACATGTATCTCCTGTGCAGAGGCTGTCCGTAACGAAATACGTCTACTTTTTGCGAGCACAGAAGTAGGCTTTGTGTACCTCTGTCACTGAAATAGTCTTCATGTGACTTGGTAATGGCGACTTCCACTCGTAATGGAGTGGCAATTTACTACTACATCTACTTCGACTTGAGTAGAAACGCTGATCACTTTGACAGACTCTGCGCCTATGAGGTTATATCAGAAATTCATCATCTGGGAACATGAGATGTGACTGACCCACTGATGAGTGTGCAATTGAAGGTATGGAATGTCACAAGAAAAAAATAATTTCATGATTGATGATAGTTTGTGAACTTTCGTCATTAGCATAGATAGCAGTGGTCGTTCAATTGAAATTGTATATATACTCATTATAATGTACAATCAATCGGAGCGAGGTACAATGCGGCACAGAAAAACACTGTCACTTTGAGACGAGCTTAGATATTTGAAGTGTCTTAGAAGGTGTCTTGGTCTTAAAGTAACGACATTATCGAAACTGGATTTTGCGGACGAGATTTGCGAAATTTGGAGATTTAGATTTTACTCCACAGCTAAAACAATCCACTTATATTCTTATTGAAACTGGCCAACTGATAGGCTGAGTCTCACGCTGCGACGCGCGATTGTCATTCTAAAACTCATACAAGAAAGATCCTTTCTTGCCGGCCGGACGAAGTGGAGTTGGAAGTGTGAGATTAGCGGACAAGTCACATACGATTCTTGCACCCAATGCCAATATTCGGTGGCTGTTACCTGATGATTAGCTGATACAGTGGTGGACGCACGACGTGATAACATAGTAAGGAGAAAAACGGCATAAGTGTTATATACTGCATATTCGACAAGATAAAGAAAATTACTAGAGGAGCTAGTGATAAATACATTTTCGCAAGTACCATGAGTATGATGTCAGAGAATCCAAACGGGCTGTGTTACTGCAGAAAAGTGTCACAAATGTACGAAAAGCTTAAACATGCTCAAAGATGAGTAATCAACATCAATTTAGAGTTTGTTACGTGGTAATTACTGCATATTTTGATGGGTCATTTAATGTACCGAACACATTCCTGACACTGAAACAACAAGAATACGTTGTGAGACAAAAGCCAAAATTAAGACAACTACTGGCCATACGCTGATATTATCTCCGAGTCCACAAATCGGAAACGTATTGTGAACGAGACAGTTTGGAAGTGACGACAAAAATACAAGAATAAAAATCGACAGCGAGGGACCCTAACAGTGCCCACGAGAAAACGAAAGCATTTTACACGATTTTGAGCTTATGGAGATACAGTGTCTTAAAGCACTGCGATTTCGAAAAAGATACCCTACAGAAGGTGGTCAAATTGAAATTATTTTCTCAGCCCGGCTCTGCCACAAAAGGTCATTCATAGTTAGCAACTGTGTGTGCGCTGAGTTAAGCCACTAGTGTACACACGACAAGTACTCCAGCACTGAAATAGCTCCGTTTCCCTTTCTTGCTATCGGTGAGCGTGTGAAGCACTGGTGATCTTGTATCGTCTCAAATTCGATCAACGCTGGTTGGCCGGCACAAATTTCCATCTTCGTCGTCAGACAATATCAGACCTAATGAAAATAGTTGAGCCGTAGATGACTACGATTGAGGTTATGCAGCAGAGCTTGGTTCGATTTCATCAATTTATAGCGCTGCCAGGCTGGATGTTTTGAGATTGCCGAAGCATTTCAAAAAATTTTCAGCTGATAACAGTGGTTTCCAAAGCAGGCCTAGCACTCCTACGGGGGCGCTAGTGACCTGAACAGGGACAACAGCTACAGCTGGGCGTAAATTAAGGAACAACTACTTAATCTAGTACTTTCAATACCTTTCATTTCTTACTACCACGTGAAGTAGTTTTACAAGTCTTGGAAATAGGTACTTGAGGCGTTACTTCGATTTCTACTTGAGTTGTGAAGCTGACTGCTGACCAGGGTTGTAACCAAGTCATAAAGCTCCGAGTCACAAGTCAATCTCACTTTTATAGTTTTGACTCGAGTCAAGTCCGAGTCCAAGTCATCGAGCAGAGGTTCGAGTCCGAGTCATGGTATTATGACTCGAGTCCGAGTCCAAGTCATTGTGTTGACTGCTCAGTTTCCAGTTGAAGTCTTGGTAAACCCACATTTATAACTCAATTTAGTGATATCGAATGATTCGCATTTATAACATAATAATTTCCTCACTTTTAATAGCTCCTGGTCGCATTTTCCAGTACTAGGGTGGTTAATAGGGTGGTTATTTTACTGTTCTTCGAAATTACAATGAAATATCGGTCTTGTCCGTCTGAATCTCGAGTCATATGACTTGGTTCGAGTCATGCGCAATGACTCGAGTCCAAGTCGAGTCAATACACAGATTGACTCGAGTCGAGTCATTTCCGTATTTTGAGAAAATGACTCGAGTCAAGTCGAGTCATCAGAAAATCGCAACTCGAGTCATTACAACCCTGCTGCTGACTAGTCGTGATTTCAGCCCGACACAAGCAAAGTACCTCCACGAAATTCACCTTCTTCCGTCGAGTCAAACTCGCAATCCTCCAAACCGGCTCGGTAATGCAAGAGAAGCAAGGCAAGCGGCTGCAGTCTGTCGTCGGATTTCGAGATTTTTTTCCAGATTCGTTTCCACTGGCGTGATCCGTTCTCGTAGCGCTTCAGCTCCTGGAAATGCGCCAGAATCAATCAATGCCGTTATGTAATAAAGTGCTTGCACTTGTTCAGGATGCCTGAGTACGTTTCGGTAATGTTTACTACTTACTCAGTTGGTTGTGTTTTTGGCCTCCTTCCACTTCTAGTTTCGAATTTTTTCTGTATCAATACTGAAATTTTGATTTTGTAATATTGTGCTAAAAAATGTGTATCACGTCATTTGACATGAATATCCAAACGCGATTACGATGTCATCTGAACAGTGTCGAGTTATTCGATGGAAGGAAGGGACAAATGCTTCTGCAACAAAAATTTCGAGCCCTGTATATCGGGACTCCAAAAATGACTAGGTTTGACGTAGGCCTCAGCCGCCAATGGTCGTATCGCTGGACACCATTTCACCGCAATACTTTCATGCGTTTTGGAAAAAAACTTCTGTCTGTCAGTCTGATCCAAACAAAATCTGGATCCAGACATGACTCGAGATTCAGTCTGATTATGTCTCAAAATTTGAATTGGGATCTAAAAACGTGACTTGTCAAGAGAAAACAAGCCACCTGCCAGTAAGAGAGAGAGAGAGAGAGAGAGAGAGATCAGTCTTGTTTTCGTTTGCGCCATCGAGGTGATTTGAAGATGGAGCTGTAATCGAACCTTTAGATAAGATCATCGCGTGCTCTCCATGCTGAGTGGCTACTGGGGAAGCCACATATTACAGTTATACTATCATTATCAAGTATTTGGTCTGACCAGCCCTGGATTGAAGCCACAATCTGACGATCAATAAGTCGGATGCTCTACCATTGAACCATCTCATCTCAAGTCTATGTCGTTGCATATTAAACGATTGTCAAATGCATGAACATGGCAGACGCGAGAAGCGTCGGGGGCGCCATTAAAGAAATCTCACTTCGAGAAATTGTTCCTTCTCGGCGATCTCGCTGTTCAGTTCCGTTTCCACCTTTTGAATTTGACTCTCAAGCATCCGCCTTCTCTCCGACATCGGAAGGTCTCTGTGTAGGTCTCTGAATCGAATTATATTTCCGAATGAATGCAAGAGTAATGCAACTGGATGTGAAGGGCTGGGCGCAACAATTCGAGTGGCCGAATCACAATCGGGTCTTGATTATGTCTATATGACATCAAAATGAGTGATATCTGTCAGTTAACAGATTCTGCACCATAACCACATACTCACAGAGCCTTGCATGCATCAGATGTCATGTCAGTAAAAGGATTGATGGGACATGACTCTTGAAGGGGCACTGCGCTCCAAATATGTGGTCTCGAATAAAAGTTGAAAGTCACCATATTTGAACCGCAGATAAGCGATTCTGACGACTGTTCCTACTGCACGTCATAAATCTCTATGGTATCGAGGTCACGCTTCATCAATTATTAATCCAGTTTGCAAAACAACATTGCAAAAATTGCAAATTTCCGAAAGCGATCTCACTTTCCCATTTCCTTGGCGTTGACGGCAAGCATGTCTTCTGAAGTCTTCGAGAGCAGCTGCGACCCCTGCTTGAAATGCAGCATCTCGGCCGGATTGTCGCGGTGCCTCTTCGGCAACGTCATGTCCATGATTTTGTTTCGCAGGCTGGCGGCCGCGTTTGGTATTCCGTCCGAGTCTTGAAACGGAAGGGTAATTTACGAGACCCGTGACGCCGACAACTGGCTGCGAATCGACACCAATATACCTGAGGTGCTGCCGTCGGTATCTGTTTCATTGTCGATCGGAGAGTTATTGCGATGGTGGCAGTCGTCTTGTATGCAAGCTCCTTTGTGAAAGAACAGGCTTGAGAATTTGACATCCTCAATTGGAGGTGAGACGGAAACAGAGTGTACATGTGCAATTGTGCATATACAGTAGGGGTGTTCAAAAATGATTTTTTTTTCTCAAATTGTACTGGCTACACTTGATAAAATTGTTAGGTTACCTAATTGAAGCCTACACACCAAATTTGGTTCAATTCCAACCAGTAGCCGCATTTCTACAGGAGAAGAAAGTTCATTTATTGCATAAAAATGAATAAAAAAAAATTAGATAACCTAACAATTTTATCAAGTATCATTTTTGAACATCCCCAATGTACAGTACATGCACCCACCACAGCGATCCACTCTTGCTGATTTTAAAATTATCTAGCTACACACACAGTTTGAGAAGGCCCGGCCAGGCTCAACCGAAAGACTGTAGGCCTACAAACCTTAACGTAAAAGTTCGTGATCTATCAGTACAGTGTGAAATAGGCTCGTTAAAGCACAAATCCCGAAATAAGTAACGCGAGCAAATAGAACCTAGCGAAAAACTCTAATTATGTTGAAACATGTCATCAAGAGGGCAAGTTTTTGTTGCACTTATTTTTCACAAAACTTGCACTAAAAAGCTGCACTTTCGGCGGTCAAGCCTGAATGTACTTCATATAGGAAAGGACCTCAAATTAAACGACAGTGAAATAATCGAGCAATCTATTTACATATAGCGCCAAATAATTTCAGCAAAAAGTTGGTTGCCTCATTTGATTCAGCGGTTGGTTGCATAAAACATCGAAAAAACTGGCAAAAAGTTGCAGGAAAAATCGAAGAAGTTGCAAAAAGTTGCATGAAAAATGAAGAAAAGTTGCTAGAAGTTGCAAAATAAGATCCCTTCAAACAGCTTAAAACACCAAACTACATAACTTCCGAGTATTCATTAAGCTGCCGGGAGTTCAAAAAAAACATGCCCTGGTCATTACTGTGAGCCTCATACTGTGAATCAAAATAGTCGAGTCGTAGTTGAAAAAATAACTTGGAAACGATGATGTTCGCTACGTTGGTAGCTAAAAAATGCTGCATGCTGGCAACAAGGATAAGGTAAGCGATGATGATAACACGAAAACATTCCAAAGCAAATGTTAACAGTCCAAAAATCAAAATTTGCGTCGCAAACTTTTGCATGCATTTGAATTTCCATGTACTGCACAATATTCAAAATCTGAAAATTGAAAAATCTGCGTCTATCATGTAAGTAACTGAGCGAATTCACCGCTTGAAAACAAAACGAAACCACTCCCGTACCGGCGCATTCGTGCTTGTCCTTGAAAGTGTCAGTACATCGTTTGTGGCAGACAGCATGACAAGCGACGCATTGCAGCCCTGTTGAAAGTGCGACGAAATAAAAGAAAAACAAATGCGTACATGTACAGACACAATCATAGCGAACAGACTGACAGTGAGCCATGCACGTTGCAAGCACAGCATTTTGAGTACTCAAAATCTGGTTGAGTCTTGAACAAAATTTTCAAGATGAGCACTGACGATTTGCTCCGTGTACTGTGACTTCGCCTCAACACAATCAATCATAAGGATTTGATATGATGGCGGATGAAATCAAAGCATGCACGTAGTGGCGAAATTTACAATCTACCACTCCTGCATAATAAGACAAACAATCAATCTTTTAGTCAAACGGAAACGTCACGTAAAATGTGAGCCCGATCCGATAATTGTACATTAAAGGTAATAATGATAGATGAAAAGCTTCAAGAGGAACATAGGGTTTGTATATTCAACCACTCCGTGGGTTACTTATGAGAGATACTCTCATGATTTCATTCTAAACGTTGGTTTTTGCTCGATCAGTAATCTGGTTGACTGAAAATTTAGTGAACTGGAAAGAAATCCCGTCATTTTACCCGATTTCGTCCAAATCTTCTTCTTACAATCCGTGCACTTTGTGCTCTTCGAGAACCTCACCGGTTCGAACTGGTGCAAACCGGTTCTGCGATTCGTCAAAACGCCGATTGTGACCTCACCGTCTTGATTCGTGTCTGAATCTGCAAAAATAACATCAAGTATGGATATTTCGCGTATACTGTATATTCTCAATGAGTAATTCTTCACCGAAATCCTCAGAAACGCTACCGCGTTCTTCCAGGACCTTTGATTTCTTTGGTTCCTGTTGGCTTTTATTGGTGCTACTGCTCAAAAACCCAATGAGTTTTCTTGTGAGGCTTACTTTCTCTAAACAATGTAAGCAAACACAAGTGGCACACTGTCAACCAACAAGGAGGCTAAAAGAGTCTATTTGCAAAGTCACCGAACTCAATGTCATACCTTTAGGCACGTCGTCTTTATTATTGGTTTCTGTCTCTGGAACATTTCCGCTGGATTCCTCGACAATATCTTTGCTGTCATCGCACGAGTTGGAGGAACGTTCGGGTACGTCGGGATTAGTCTGAGTCGGCCTCGAAATCAGTAGTTTTGGGCACCGAGTGGATTGGGAAAAGTGGAAGTCCTTGCCTGTCGGTAAAATATACTTAAAAAAGTGTGCTACACTGTTCTATGCCATCAGTAAGTGAAGGCCTACTGGGCACCAGCCTCGGACATCCAGATAACTGTTGCTGTAGAATTAGACTAATTAGAGCGATATGTCGACAATCTTATTCTAATCTAATTTGTGAAATGTCTCTATGCTCTAATTCTAATATAGGCTAATTTCCGTATTTCCTGAAAATGCTACCTGTGTTGTATAGCAGCAGCATAGCGTATAGAGCGAAACGAAACAAGATTTGTGTGTATGACATTATGATGCTTATGACAATGAACGGTTTGATATGCACTGAATTGCGTCGTCTGGGCATGACGTCAAGCGATCTCCCGTTGAGATTGTTTTTCATTTGAACGCGAAATTAGGTCATTGATTGCTGTGGGCGCTCAATAACCGACAGCACTGCCGGATTCGGTGGTAATTTATCATGCACGGAAGTTTGCCAACATAGGAAGCTGGTATAATCACTATTTAAGTATGTACTATGTACTTAAACCTAATGAATTGATGCTATTTTGGTAAATTTGAAAAAACTCCAACCCCCCCTCCATTTCAAACTCTCCTTATCCAGCTGAATCGAACTGAATCCTTCTTTTCAAATCTAATTTTTGAATCTCCGAATCGCTTTGAATTCACGCCCGATGAATTTCGATAATTAACATACAGGATTACCAATTGACATACGAAATTTACCTGTTGCCTGCGATAAATTCTTCAACATTTCATCGGCGAGGTCATTCGCGTCCCGAGTGTTCGCTGATTCCTCGGATTCGGGAGGATTCGCATGATTGCTGCTGTTGTTGTGGTTACGCGAATGCGGGAGCAACTAACAAGAAATGAGTGTAAATTGAGACAAAATTCATTTTTGTATCTCCTACGTATCAGCATGCAGTGGTGCTGACCAGTGGAGAGGTTGTTTCCATACTATAAAATATATGTTTGAAGCTCTGGTTTGTGTGGTTCTGCCATGTAATGTTCTCTTCTTTGAATACAATTCGACTATGCTTGAGTATATTCATTTATTAGGGTCAATAAGTCGTTATTAAGTGACTCTTCTGTCGAAAGATTCTGCAACGTAGGAGTTCAGCGTACATGTCACCCTGCGTGAAATAGCTGAGCAATATTATGATAGTATGGAACCTGTCACGGCGACTGATTCACCAGTTTCTGAGATTAAGAAATACCGGTTTCAAGTGTGCTCGGCACATGAAAAGGGATCAGCAAGTTTAGCTGCCGTCCCTGGATTAACTACCGAGCTGGGGCTTCGATCTTTGCTAGGACGATTGCGTTGCACAATTATACCTGCGCACCACAGCCCATCCTGCATTGATAAACGTGTAAACAACGTTTAAGGTAGGCAGTACAGCAGTTAAAATTCGAATATGTATCCGATCGCATTTAATAGTGTTTACGGTGAGCAGGTAAACGGGCGACATAAGGTTTCATATTGGCGTTATACAGTATACACATCAGCGTTCACGAGTGTTTACGGAGTAACTTCTAATGGCGCGTGATTCTTTTGAATGATTGAGTGTGAGTGTAGCGGTGATCTAATACTCAGACGCGTAACCGGAGGTGACCCCTCCCCCTTTTGAAACCCTGTGTTCTGTTGTCTACTGGTCTTTCGTTTAACTGCACTCTGGATAGTGTCGCTGCCTTAAAGTTATTCTGCTGTATAATATACTGATTTCACATTGCAACCTCGTCGTATGAGTTATTGTTCAAACAAGATAAAGAACATAACAGAAACCACATTTTTTGAAATGTCCATTCTAACTCAAATATTCAGTTGCAATTCAACAATTCGTATCATCAGTGTTGCGTGCAGCCAATTAGCGAGAAGCGGTTGCCAATTAACGAGAATCCTCTGGCTCTGAGCACAACGTAACGCCTAGTCCTGCTGAGATCGGTGCGAAATTGGGTCATTGATTGCGGAGCACGCGGCGATCGTCGCTGGCCTGGTAATCGCGTTTCCACGTAGCCTGATTCCGTTGGCTTGAGCAAACGCATATACCTACAATAGACCCGGTGCGCGCTATACCATTGTTGGCCTTTACAATTGCATCCGCATTGGCTTGATGTGCATAATATCATCGCTGGCCTACTCAATCGCATCTGCAATAGGCCTGAAGCGAAACATATCCAAGCTTGCCTGACTATCACGTCTCGGGCCTAGGATGCTTTGGCTGCAATCAATGTTCCCTCTAAGCTTCGCACGTGCGCAAATGCGCAGTGCTGACACGGTTTCTGCGCACAGAAAATCGAAGTTGCGCACAATAAATCCGGACTGATGACCTTATTTTTTAGTCGTTACGCACAGTTGTCCAAGGGTCTGCGCAGTAACTTATTGAGTGTGCGCAGACTCTTCCAAAATTAGAGGGAACATTGGCTGCAATCCCTCGAAGGTTTGGAGACAATGCCGTTAACTGTATGCTGGTTAGCGATTGTTAAGCCATATTGAGTAAATAGTGACATCGCGATACTGAATGACATCCAATGTCTGCAAACAGAATTCAAAGTGTGTATCTGATTTCCGCTAATGCTAAAACAAAATGATCAGAAGACGTGCGTCAAAACTCGAGTTATAAAAGACGATAAATGTCTGAACCACCAGAAATTATTATAGAACAGATTCCAAAACGGGCACGGACATATGTTGAATTGCGAAAACTGTCGCCGAGGCTGTGTAATGTGCGGTACCACGCTCGCCAATTTAATTGTTAATCAGCATGCAGGGACTCGCCAATTGACAGCGCTATGGGACTGTGGGCAAGCTCCGTCAACACCCGGAGAGTGTATGATCTTCATTTCACTAATGCACTTAGCCGTAATGAATAAACGCTATATTGGTAATTAGAAAAAATCGAACCCCCTTACTTTTCGGATGACTACGCGCCTGCTAATACTCATCACGATAATCAGAATAACTGGCAGTGCACTGGTTTATTATCCGAAGCGCCTCATGTTTAGCACAATTTAGCGACCTAAAGAAAACCTGCAATGCGATGGTGACAAATACAGAACTATAGCCACGTATCTTTACAGTGTAAACAGATGATTAGGAACACTCCCTCCGGCTCAATGGTAATTCACGACTAGTTCCCTCTTACAAACGTCCATATACTTAGAGTTCGTCATTCATGCACTTGCTCTTCTATCAATCTGTTAACCCGAAGTAATGATTTTCTCATTCTGCTTTGGCATCATACAGGCTAAGCTTTAAACTCGGAGTGGAGACCGATTGAACACTGCGCGCCGGAAGGCCAGTTACTTAATTTCCGTGACACAGCCTGGGCTGTTTAAGCGAATTGAGTAAGGTTGAGAACCACCGTTTACCTTTTACCATGCTATTATTTCAGCCAATCGCACTTACCTTAGCTGTCAGTGTGGTGTCACCGTAGCAGTACTCCTCGCGAAAGCTGTTCCTACTGGAAACGGGATCGTTGAAAAACCACCTGCGGACAAGATTACATTTAAATTTTATCAGATTATCTGACTCGCTTGAAGTTTTACTTATAGGTGCATTCCAACTCCGTTTTATCTACATATCCTTATAATCTTACGACTCTTGTGTGCGACGCCCAAGCGTAGGGATGATATATTGCTATATTCGGCACTCTATGTCAATACTTCCAAACCTTTGTCAGTTCGCGACCCCCTGATAGTAAGTATCATTGTGTGACCCACAATTACATATGACCAGACGAATGAAAAAACAAATTAATGAGAAATGGAACAAAGCATTGTATATACAATTTACATGCAATGTACTATAAATACGAAAGTTACGCTTGCATGTTGGATAAAGATAGATCAAGTCTAGGCCTGATTCGAGATGGGTTCATATGCAACTGGGGCATGGCAAGAGAAATTTGATGCAGCCCTCTATGACATATTGAATAGAAAACTGCTACATTTAAAAATGATTCACGACCCAGCTGAAATACCTTCGTGACCCACTGGTCGGGAATCACTGCTATAAATTATTATATTTTTATTATTATTACACCGAAATATTTGATAAACAGCCTGAAAATATCTGATAACCATTCTCTCAAACTCATTTGTCTTAATGATCACTTGTCTATTAATTATACTTGCAGTGACAATATCCAATTAAGAGCCTGATGACAACATGCTCCACGTGTGTCTTATATGTTTACTAATGTCCGATAAACATCCTGATAACAACATACTTGAAGTCGTGCGGCAATTCGTTCGGAGCCGATAGCGGGAATCGCCTCGTAACTCGTCGCGAAGTCACACCGCTGCAATACATTTCCAGCTCACACAACGGAACGGACAGGCAAGCGATGATCTGATACGGCTTTCCTTTGACAACGCCAAGTCTGTTAACCTGCCGGAGCACAAAGAACGATGTTTAGTGGTCATTAACGTCTACTTTTTTGAAACACTCGAGTTTTAGTTTTAGTCTACCTGCGCTAGTTACACAAGTAGAATTTTAAAATTTCAGCCATTTTATAAAACATTTGAATGACCAAACATTGTGTTTGGTTTACCTGATAGGAGAGTGAAGCTTTTTCACCTGTTTTCATATTGAGAAGTGCCTATATGATAGAATTTGGATAAATAGATAGTTACTTGTTAAAAATATGACGCTGATTAGCTGGAATTTTTCCAACTTCATTGAGATAGCCTCGATGCAACGATGGCAGCCATGAATAGGAAATAAACTGACATGCATGTAAAATGCAGAAAATATATTTCCAAGTGCTGGTCAAGTGGTCATTATCTCGAAGTATCTTTTGTAGTACCAATATAAAATTCAGCTAGTGGTTGTTTTCAGCACATCGCATCTTGGTAACCTAGAAATTTAATTACTATACCAGTGATATTAGGAAAAAAAGTTTTTTTGAAGAACAGGCAATATATTACACTTTATCCAGTGGTAGTATTGGGTAGTTTTGGTAGAATTGATAAGTGATGCTTTCTCCACGTTGAAGGTTAATTGTGATGGTGGAATTACCTGTTGCGTCCAAAATCGTATGTTCAAATATCTGTGTTCCGTTTTCAGATTGAAAGAAAACTTTTCGTTGTCCCAAGAATACTCCCTCTGATTGCAATTCGCCAAAGTGGTCTGTAAAGAGGGGGTTGAAATAGTAAAAAGAACTGTTGGAATTCTTAAATATATACATCAGCAATCGACTAATATGTAAATTCCAGACTGATATCTATATGTGAGCGCTAATGTGCTGGTTTGAAGGGTGATTGGGGGATAGGAGAAGAAATACTCCAACTAGAACCAGAAAGATAGTGCAAGCAACAACACAAATCAAAAGAGGACCAAATAGAGAGACAAAACCAGGTTTAAGACAATATAACTAGATAGATAAATCGATATGATAGACGGATGGATAGATAGGCTTTTATTCGTAACATCAATAAATAAAGAAGTGTACAAAACAAATTATGGTATAGACTAACTGATAAAACCATCAACAAAATACACATAGCAATCACAAAGTGTGATGCTACCATGTTTCCCTGACAAATTTCCAACTCCTTATTGTATAGTAGAACAATTTCGAGTCACACACAGACGTTGTTCAGTATCAAAATACTTGTGCTGGCAATCGAGTAGAATGTTACTGCATTACTTTTAATAGTGTACTTGAGCTTTTCAACAACACAGCATATTAGTAGAGGATACATATTCTATTTTACATGAATACTCCCACAGGTTAAGTGGGTTTTATGTCACAGATGGCACCACAATGCTGTTCTAGTCTTTATAATATTACACCACGAAAATGGACGGCATCCAAAGAAAAGGAATCCCAACAGTAAAACAGTGACGGCTTACCTTATATATCTGAGCGCTTTCATCGTTATCAACACGAGCAAAGCTCAGATTATCTGGCTTTGCGGCGATGACATGATCCAATTGCTTCTTTGGAGATTCTGTTATAGACGGGGCCGGCTTGGTTGGCTCGCCTGTATCTGACTTTGAAGTCCCAGGCAATCCTGAAGTATCCTTGTTCTTTGATGGAAACTCTGGACAAGAGAAGTGCCGAGTTTATCGCGCATTCGACATTGACTTGAAGATTGGTTAGCACACATTCATTATGCTTTCATAAAATGTTAGGGCTTGATAAGTGAGCATGATTGGACTATTCTTGCAGAATAACATTTAATTATATATTCAAGGTTCATTTTGCTGTTATCGTACGGAATTTCAGTAGTTTTCAGACTTGTACAATATTTAAGGCCGGTATTGCAAAATATTATGCCTGGAGCTAACAAAAAATATGGACAGTTGGTGCATCCGAATAGTTAGGAAAATGTGAACCAGGTGAAGTGAAAGATTCCTAGCTAATCACGGGGAAAGTAAATTTTACCTTTCTTGCTTTCTTCTTTATCTTTAGCGGGTGAAGATTTGCTAGGGTGCGCGTTTTTGCGTAAAACAGGTGGCGATTCGCTCTTAGAACGTGGCGCAATCACCTAATAATCAAACGAACGGGGAAACTTTTGAGTGTGAGGGAGGTCTAGTCCAGATCAACCACGACTGAATACCGAGTCAATGTAAGTTAAAGACGAGATATTGTAGATCTTATGTGAACAATGACAACAAATAAGCAGATTTGGAACAGATCGAAGATCACTTGGAACCAAAGACCATGCTGACGTACAAAACATTAAATACTACTTTGCGAGTGCGTGAAAAGACTGCACCTTGTGTATGTGTTCCCTCCGCGTGTACTTCCGTTCTTCCTCTGAAAATAGTCCGTTATGAAATCACTGACTTGTTACACTGACAAGTCGAGCCTTACCTCGAATATTTTGCGACGTGTCGGGCTTTGAAGAAGACGCCAACGTCATGTAAGGCACTTCGACACTGCAGTCGGTATCGTTCGACAGAGAGCTGCTGCGGGATTCACCAACGCCGATCGCTGACACTGCCCGTCTTTTCACTTCCTTTGTTACAAAAATATATAAATCGCATTCAGAATGGCAATGACAACAAATGTGAACATGATCGTCAAGTGTAGATATATTGAAATTTGACATCACAAAGACAAAATGTAATTTTGTAATTTTGTTTTATGCCAAGTTACCGCTTAGTCGTTCTAGTATTAGTGATGGGTGCTGGGCACAACGATTTGAGTACTAGAATTCGACATGGGTAAGTAAGAGTCTGATTTTCCGAGTATAACAACAATACACCCACAGAGGTGGTCAGTATGAAACTCGTGGGTTCAGTCCGCTATCACTACCTGGTGAAGTTGTTATGCTTCACACTACTAGATCTACTTTAATAGTTTTTCAAATCAAACTACTTTGTTTCTACCTTTGTCAAATCGTTAACGACACTTTCAGGAGTGATATTGCCATGGCAATTATCCCGTATGACGTTAAAAGAACATAATTTCAAGAACCGCGTCTGTCACACGGGGTATTCACACTGACCTTTGCCTCAATCTCAGCGACGTCCAAACTTATGTTGACAAAGTCACGATAACCGTCCGATTCCACGTCCGAGTGGTCTGATTCCGTTTCTATGCTGTAACAACAATATATTCCATATTGGTTTCCCTAATATGGGCATGGATGTATCCTTCGATGTATCACACATCAAACCACGCTTGCCATACACAGGTTGCAATGAAACGTTACTGCTTTGTAATTCATACTCAAATACGGAGGTGGTCAGTAACAATGTACTCAAGCAGGATTTGCTTACTCGTACCATGCGTTGTGATTTTAGATTACTTCCACTCTACTGAACAGTTTCAACTTTTTAGGCAAAACTAAGCCTAGAATACCGACAGAAATTGCTACTTTTACTTGTACTTAAGTCAAAATTTATGAAATCACTTCCACTGCTAGAGTACTACATTGACTACCTCTGCTGAAATATAGTATAGCAGTCAAGGCAAAAGACGAAATTTTGCAAGGATGCAAATAAAAGAGTTTTTAAATCAATCACCTGCCACTCGACCTGTCCGAGTCGGGGTCGTTGTTGCTGTCGCTATTTTTTGGGGCGGCCGGTTCGCGCTTCGTACGTTTCACTTTGAACTTGAAAGCTTCCTTCGAAGAACGCACGCGCTCGATCGTGGCGATGGCTTGACTCAACGACGCGATCGGTACGCCGTTGAGTTCGACGACAGTGTCTCCGTTTCTGAATAGAAGAAAAATAACCGTCCAGTGTGGTTTGTTTCTTTGTGATATTCATGGTATTTGTCGGCTACAATGGTCATTAGGGGTGTTCAAAAATGACTTTTTTTCTCAAATTGTACTGGCTACTTGATAAAATTGTTAGGTTACCTAATTTAAGCCTACACACCAAATCTGGTTTAATTCCAGCCAGTAGCCGCATTGCTAAAGAAGAAAGTTTATATCTATTATATAAAAATATATAATAAAAAATTTCAAAATTTTCTGTCCGCCCCCCTGAAAGTGTTAGGTTGTTCGCCAAATTTGGTTCAATTCCATCCATTGGAAGCGGAGTTATTGCCGTCAAAAAATTTGGATTATCAATGAAACAGTATTTACAGTGACCAATTCTTCAATTATTTATTATAGGTGTGCCCGCCATAAATACTATTTTATTCAAATCCAAATTTTTTCGACGGCAATAACTCCGCTTCCACTGGATGGAATTGAGCCAAATTTGGTGAACATCGTTTCTATAGACAACCTAACACTCAGTCGGACTCGAACTCGGCAACCCATCGGTGTTGCAGCTGTGGATCTCGCCACTGTCCAGTCCAGTGTGGTAGAAGCGCACAAATTTTGGTAAAGATTAACCTTAGATAAATTTCATCAAGTAAAATCGCATTCATCGCACATTTCAAGCACCGACCACTTAACCAGACCTCAAAATTTCAATAGTGTGATGATATTTCAGTACCAATAGCGTATTTTGTGGGAACTGATTACTAGGGCTGAGAAAAATTGATTGCCTGACTCGATTGTGAGTCGAGTATCAATCTGTGAGCATACGAGCACCGCTCACTATGACGTCATGACAGAAAGGCAGGCTCGAAGAGTTTACAATATACCGTTTATGTGACCACAAAGTAAATAATCAAAATTTAATTTTCAATCTGTTAACAAATTATTAAATAACACAAGCGGTTCTTCAACGGCCATCGATTGTTTACGAAAAAATACTTAAAAGAGGCTTAAATCATCATCCGCATCATGCAAGAAAACCTGAAGGGAACACCGTAAAACCAGCATAACAGATGTTCAAACCTCATGCCTGACTGGCCGCTGTTTTGGTGTTCTGTGACGTTTTGGACGATCACCGATTTCTGTCCGTCCTTTCTGATTTCTTCTTTCAAAGTAGCACCGAAGTTTAAGGCAACCATGACGTACGTTGGAGACTCGGGACTGAGCAAACTGCCAGGCGCGCTTTTACCTGTGTACAAATTCGATACATGTATACAATAGCATATTCATGTAGGTATTGGCATGTTCATGACATTCAATATAGGTTTTTCTGTACGAAAATACGGAATATATTCCATACTCTTTATAAATATAAGGATATATAATAATATTCTAATGTTAATATATCGTATTAGTAAATTCACCTAATTTGTGTGTGCCGCAAAACAAATGGGAAATACAATCAAAACTTGATAATAAATTATGCTCTAAAATGATGAGGCACTAGTTTGACATGGCTGCATCAGCACTTTATATTATCATAAATTTGTAAGTAGAAAATATAAATGAATAGTTTACATCAGTGGTTCCCAACCTTCTTCGGTGTCAGGGCCAAATTTAGAATTTCAGAGTACGGTGGGGGCCGCGCTAATACGCTCATTAGGTATAGCAATAATTATAAAGTAGGGTTACCAGACGTTCTCTTTTAAAAGGATTTGTCCACTTTTTTGATTTTTTTGAAAGTGTCCTCGGAGGACGCCCAAATGTATTTTTTTTAGATTTTGTCCTCTTTTTTGAGAATTTTGGTTAAATATAGGGCAAAATCGACTGAGATACAGTAAATCATCACTGAAGTAATGCTTCCGCGGGTATTTCGGGAGGTGAGCCGTAAAGTTGACCTTTTTTTAGTCAACCTCTCACGAAGTGGGGAAAATTCATCATTTTTTCAGAATTTTCCACCAGTTTTTCAAGTTTGAAAATTTTGAAGAGTGTCCTCTCTTCAGATTTCCAAAATATGGTAACCCTATTATAAAGCATCAAAGCACGTACCAACTTGACCAAATGATTGCAGCTCTATAGAATCTTTGTCTGCTTTAGATCAATAAAAAGTTCACTAAGTAGAGTAGGCCTAAAATTGAGGAGAACTGGACAGCTGCTGCCTGGTTTTGCCTTTTTATTTTTTATTTTTTGGACGCTTCACAATTGTGCATGTCATCCTTGGCCAATGTTATGGTCATTGCATTTCCGCGCTCCAATTCTTCAGAACGATCGACCTTCGGCGGCTATTTTGGAGTAGCTTTATTGCCCTGGCGAGATTTCAATTCGTAATTTTGGAATCAGTGCTGCACTAGTTTTAGATAAAGACCGGACATATCAAATTATTCGGTCGCGAGGTATAGGACTACCAATTATGCTGCTTTTAGTCGGCTCAGCAGTACGCATCCCGGCGAATTCAACCGTGAGTCACGTGTTGTACATCTATCCATAGATTAGTTATCAATACGTATATCTATAACTACTGCTCGTTCAACTGGAAAGTTAGGGCACATTGCATTGAAACAGCAACGACGTAACGTTAGCAGTCTACTCACAACTTTCCTGCAATTTTAATTAAAAACTCCGGACTCCACGCCAAGCAAGAGTATTTTATAAATATTTATTTCATGTCATAAATCTGTTTCCTAATATTTTTGTGAGGGCCGCAAGAAGGCTAGCTGGGGGCCGCGGTTGGGAATCACTGGTTTACATAATAAGGATTTGTTTCAAAAGTCATTGTGAATCGTGTACGCCAATTCTATGGCAGGAGATCGGACGCAATTCAAAAACAACAATCGATTTCATTGATTGATTGTTTTGTAATTGATAATGCGGTGTGCCACGTCAGATGAATAACGGCGTAATCCTAAATTAGCTCGCATTATTGGTCACAAACAGTTGCAACAAACAAACAACTGCAATCTTGGTATCAATGCGTTGTCAACATACCCAGATCCAACATACCTGGCACGTCGGTTTCAGGTATATTCAGGTCTAATGATTTTTTGGCTTGCAACACTTCCGATTTTTCTTGATGATCACTGAAAAAATAGTAGTAATTTTGACACCTTGCGTTTGTGTCGGCCAATATTTTGACATACCATCAGGTATTTAAATAAAATAAGGGGATTCCGAGGAATGAAATTATTCGTGGACTTGTGTTATGATCTTTCACAACTGGGTCCATATCTCAATGCATGAATTTGACGCAATTCCAACCCATAGAAGCGAAGTTATCTGAGTGTGTCATTAATAATTCTTGGATGGCCCACCGTCCAGGCGATTTTTGCGAATCCAAAACTTACAACTGCAATAACTTCACTTCAACCGCTTGGAAATGAGCAACAATCGTTAAGCTTCGTTTTTTCAGACAACTTGACAATTTTATGGCAGCAAAATTTGAAATTTTTTTTTTACAACAAAATCAAAATTTTCTAAGCCCTGTGCGTTCACATCTACCAGTTGAAATCGAACCTAATTCGGAGTGCACCGCAGCGGACTGCAAAACCTTACCCGGCGTCCGGCTGATTTTTCTTGGGACCCTTCGATTCTTTTCTCCGTCGAAGCCAAGACCTCGACAAAGAGTCCAGTCCCTTCGAAGTGGACGGCTGGTCTTTTTTATCGTCCGGCGGAAATGGATCGATATTTTCTGGCGATAATATTCAATATTTGTTAGACACAATATTCGCATACAATGCACCGTTCAATTTGTGTACCAGTTCCTAGTTTCGGAAAAGTAGCGCCTTCACCAGAGATGGTCACTGACAATGCTGACAACAAGACAGCTATTCTCCTTGAGTAGCATTAGAATTAAAATTATAGCTACACACTGTTTTCCAAATTAGATTCGCAAAAGAAATTAGATTAGAATTAGAACGCAGAAACATTTCACAAATTCTATTAGAATTAGATTACCAGCATTTCGGTATAATTAGTTTAATCTAATGAGACAAATGGGATTATTTCATTATTCTACTCGAGTACCAGGCGCGTAGCCAGGGGGGTTTTGCGGGTCGAAACCCCTCCTATTACAAACTATAAAACCTGTGGTTTTGAAAGCCCATTCTGTCTCCAATATTCAGTTGCTAATTAGTAATTCGTATTACGAGTGTTATTTGCTGCCAATTCACGACATTGACAAAATAGATACACCTGTAACGAATTGCCACTACTCTTTCAGAATGCTGAAGTGTGTTTTTATCCACTTGCTCGTGTGGCGTTGGTTTTAGACTGAAACCATTGATACACAACTGTTTCAGAGGTCAAATAACTTGCTTGCATGTTACTTTTAGATAATGTGTAGCAGAAAATACTTTTCATACATATCCATATCATTTTATGAGTGAAATCATCATACCAGCCGGACAACACAGCACATGTATGACCGTAATAAGATGTAATTTCGAATTTACACCAATTTGTCGTGATGTCATTAGTCATTCCGCACATTTTAAGAAGATTGATTCCTGCAAATTTGGATGCCGCGGCTTGCGATTGAATAATAAAGGTGCAGGAGGCGTCGTTCCAGTTCGAAAATTGCTTGTCAAATTTACTGCATTACTTCGACTTCAAGTTGAATAGCATCCCAGCTACTTTTAACCGCTCTTACCGTAACATACTTTGATATCAGAATGACTGACTAATGGGAAAAGAACAACTCTTACAGTTAACCAATATTAACTTCCACTGTATGGACAACAATCACAAACTTCAAGAATAGAGTAATGTTTCTAAAAGTCTAAAAGAACCTCACCAGACTTCGATACCAGCGGCGTCGAGATATGATGTAATACTGGTTTCCCCAAACACGACTCGACATTCACAGATAACGTGGCGAAGATCACGCATGATGGGTGTTCCGAGCTACGGTCCTTTAAAACGACAGAAGTTAAAACTTGAATAGCGCGTCAAATCAACTTGACATCGCGATTGACAGCAGAAAGAAAATTTGTCTGAAATAGGAATCATTAATTGGTAGGTCACAGCTGCAGCTGGGTAATAAGTCTGTAATCTAATATTTTCCGAGCACTGCGTCTAAAAATAGTACAGATTCCCACCTGATATTTACAATACCAGCTTAAGGCATGGTCGCCGAGCTTCGTTATTTGCAATATTCCACTAGCCTACTTAACGACAGTTTGGTCTGCTCCAATTGATTGCTTTTTCTATTTTGGGACGCCTACGTCAGTTGAATTGAGGCAAAGTCACTACGGCTAAATGTTGAGTAGACATCACACAATTAGGGTGTTTTGGAGATTTATGATACTATGTGATTGGTAACTACCTCTGTTGAATCGTTACCGTTAGTTTTGTAAAA
Source organism: Botryllus schlosseri (assembly GCF_051294905.1). Taxonomy (NCBI): domain Eukaryota; kingdom Metazoa; phylum Chordata; class Ascidiacea; order Stolidobranchia; family Styelidae; genus Botryllus; species Botryllus schlosseri. The sequence continues at coordinate 13,867,478 of NC_137245.1, read as the reverse complement.
GGGAATTCATATGACCTAGCACCGTGAAAAGTCCGCATAATTCCACACTTTGATGCACGCTAAATGGATGTAAATTACTCGAGCTCTGCCCGACCTTGCGACAGAGTTCAGTATGTGCCGTAATCGAGGGTCATCAAAAGTAGACCTTGCATTCAATGAGTACTGTATGATTCAAACAATTTCAAAAATTGACCGGAGGTAACTTGAATATTCCTTTCAGGATTACGTTCATCGTGGTATCATTTATTTAACGCAAATAATTTTCGGGTGGCTTTTAATCAAGAGTTAAAAGCACAATAAGCAGCATATAAGCAAAGATTCAAATGAAAACCAATTTGGTTTAGTATGACGTAACGGAGGAATTAAAAAAGAAATGATAGACAAAGTCTGCCGTACTGGCCTACAATGTTGTCGTCATAGCAAACACTGGTTGAGAATCAAATTAAACAAAACACGGGGAAAACGCTTCGACATACATATAACATCATAGGCCTATATTATTGAAATAATGTTGGATTGTAAAGGATCTCCTTCTGTCGGCGAAAATTTGGTTTATTTAACTTAATACGAGTTATTAGTTAACCCTCTAGTTCACCGGACCACGTCCTGACATATCAATCTCGCCTTCCGACACATGACACCTTTTTTGTCACCTGTCCTTCCATAGCCTATTTTTAGCAACAAATTGAATTGAATAACTATGGACTCCGATACGTACAAACCTAACAATGTATGGGACATGTCTAAAAAATAGACCCTGCTGCATTTTATACGATTGCGACAGGCGACATCAAAATTACCAGCACCTTTTCGCTTTTGTTGGAGAACAGCAGCCTGGTGGCAGCAGAAATGGACACCTCCAATACGGCGGGATGTACCGGAATGTCCGAGATGAAACCGTCAAACGGACTCGAATCGGGATGCTGAAAAGAATGGTCCAGTCATTGCTAGAAGCACTCACTTCAACTGAGTACTCAAGTCTGCTAGCTCTAATAGCAACGGCATAAAATAATTCTCTTTTTATTCAGGTACACTTGTATTTCCCAATATTTGATGCCCAAAGCTATCTAATTGACATGTTTTGCATAAATGGCAGTTATTTCATTCTTATCAATTTTACGGCCGAACAATGCCAAATTACTTTGTGACTGATGAATATTTTCAAAGTGCTTAGCAGTCTTTTGAATTCAGATCGATTATACGACTGAATGATCAAGGCCAAGTAAAGCCAATTTACTCGGTAACTGACCATTTTTTACGACACCTCATCGATACAGCTTGGGTATATTGCCTATGCTAGCTTGGGTATATTGGCTCTGCTAATATATTTTGAAAATGATTTGAACTCATATAGTTCTATCTTATGGATGCGGATGTAATGATGAATCCCAGATTTCTGTAGAGAAAATCTACATTCGCAGCGTATCCTGCAAGTGGGCTACGACCGAATAATCCGAGTATTTTGCTCTTATGCGAGTACATTAACAGAACGACAAAGGCATGCTCAAAGTAGTCATTGCTGGCACTCAAGTGCAAGTAGAAGTAATGGCGTGAATTCCTTCTCAATTACAAGTAGAAATATTAGTTTTGAAGACTACTTAGAGTAGTAGAGAACGCGAGTTCCGAAAAGTATTCAAGTTATTTCAAGTTGAATGGGTCAGAGTCACTTTTGTTACTCAGTCACCTGTGAATATGTGATAGCTTCATAAAGCTATAAGTTGAAGCAGAAGTGGTCTGAAGACTATATTCTTTGAGTAAGTATACAAAAAAACTACTGTTGAATAGTATATTCATATTGAAATGAACCCGAATATTTTCGGCTGACAATCGTCATGGGTAATCGTCAGCAACTAGTAGAGAATTGGAAAGAACATTGTATATCAACAATCGTATCACAAAATATGACGTCACCAGCATGAAATTTCGGATGAGAGAGCGTTCAATGTACTATTCGGGTTCATTTCAATATGAATATACTATTCAATTGTATATTGAAGTTCTGTACCTCCAAGAAACTCTTTAAAAAACTACTGCTGTACAAAAAGGCAGTAATTTCTTACTGACCACATATGGAACTAAATGAATAGTTAATGGTTATGGATGAACAATGAAAAATAAGGTAGGTAGGTAGCTTGCATTGTAAATACCTGAAACGAGAAGAACGGGTTGTATCGCATCTTGTAATGGGGAAATGTATGCTTCCTCTTGATTGTTCGTCGAATTTGATTAACGATCAAGGAAGTAAGCTGAAAAGGAGCAGGTCAGGGGTTAATTTGAGGCACCGTTACTAGTACTGTTGTAGTCGCACTCGCAGAGATAGGTACATCTCAATTCTGAATGATAACATGTCCTTTTCAATTTTTCCAAATGCAAAGTTGAGTAATCTCCCGCTTTTTTAGACCTTTACTCGTCGTAGCTTTGGCATTTCCTGGAAATTCCCAGCACTTTCACTTTTAGCTGAGTAGCATAAATCAACGACGGAGTTGACTACCGCCGGGTCTACAGAATCCACGCTCAGTTCAAGTCTTGGAATGTGTCATTAATGAGATCAGACGTACGGTACAGTAGGCCTAACGCGTGATCAGAGATCATGGGTTATAGTTCAAGTCATGTGTAAGCCTACATATAAATTTTGAAACAGCTAGTCTCCATTACATACAGTAGCGGCCAAATCCTTCAATGCATTGACGTGTATATTTAAGCAATATTACTAAGCCGAAATCGCTTGATCAGACCTAGTTTCATCACCGAATTACTGTGGTATTGATGTAACATGTGTGTAGCAAATCACTTGAAGGTAATTGGTGCTTGTTAGTGAGTTTGGTGCTTTGTTCGAATATTTGGCAAACATTCTGTACAATTACGAAGTAAACGGATACTAAATTACATAGCCTAATACATATAGCACACAGAACACAAAAATGAAGTAATAACTGCTCCACAGACTACTCCACCATTGAAGTGGATCGCAGACGCTTTGTTGTATCATCACCTGCGGTAATTGCCTGGTCTCAAAGCTTGTCTTCACCTCAAACTTTATGACAGGCTCTTCCACAAAGCACAGTGACCAATATGTACACGGCTGTCTTCCGAACTGCAGTCTCGCTTTTCCGCGAAGATATGATATTGCAACTGACAAAAATGCGTTCTTTCCTGAGGATGAGAAAAAGATATTCAAGTTTGGAATGGACATCACACGGATTTTTCGGACCAGTGCAGGAAAATATGCGGCAGATATCCTCACAACATTAATACACTTATTGATTTGGCTATATCGATATACCATTTATTTCACAAGGTCGTATAACTTTCTAGATGAATCTAACACATGCGCGTCATAAGGTATTAATCATTATAAACAAAACAGCAATGTCTCCTAATTATCGATTTATGGCTATTGGTTAGGATATTGCAGCAGTATATTCTCAAGCTAAATATTCATTCATTATTATGATATTAGCCAAATTTTCCTTAACAGTGCTAAGAACAGACATATATACATTTATTGCTCAAACAAAATTTGTCTGGAGGTGACAATTTGACCTGTAAAGGTCTTGTTACTCGTCACCTCTATGGTGACATGCTTGTGATTTATTACGATGTAGGAGCAATATTGTTTATTGAGCTTTAAAAATTATCATGATCGAATCTTGGTGTTAGATTATTTTATGAGTAGGATTTGCGTTTAACTGGCTTTTACATCCGATATATTGCGTGGCAGGATAAAATTAATCGAACATAACACTAGACAAAAGTGTTTATGAAATATATTTAGAGAGATAAATTGTCCCAGTTCCATTTCAATCAAGTCGGCCTCAGTTCAGTTAAATCAAGTAATGTGAAATTTACTGTAAATAAATGAAGGACAAAAGATTTACCGAACACCAAGTCGACATCGATCGCAAGGAAAAACCCGCCCAGGTATTCCATGTCCACTTCCAACACGATAGATTCCGGCAGATCGTCACCGTTAAACGCGTACGGCTCTTTTATCTTAACGCTGTGAAATACTGGAATAGAAAACAAAACTATTTATATAATATTACAACTCCAACTAAAAGGTCTTTGGATAAGATTAGATGGTGATGCTAATATGGGATTACTTACAAACCCTGAGAAAATGTAGCTAGATATTACATTCATTCCGTTGCGAAATCACCATAAATCCTTATCTATTACCAGGCACACAATACCAGAGGTCACAGCTTGGATTCCAGCTGGCTGTCCTCGAAACCCAGCCCTATTGTTGAAGACAATTTGCAATAAATTTTGACTAATGGTAGATCAGCAATATGAACAGGGCACGAGAACAGCTGGGCATGCAGGAAATGCCTGCAGAAAACAATAAAAGTAACCAGAAACAGCTAGAAACAGGCGGTAAAACAGCACACTCTGCGTACAGGAAATAATGCACAAAAGGCCCTTGTTGATGGATCACAGCCAGTGAACAATTGTTCTGATCAAGGATGGTTACCCACATGTATTATTATGCTTGTGAAAGCGATTTGTTGTGGATATCATTTCTGTCATGGTAACATGATTAATTGCTGATCAACCGAAACTAACTGAAAAGGTTGGCATCGGCTTATGGGGATGATTGAAAGTCATCCGAAAAATCGGCGAAAAGTTATTATTAAAGGTCAATGACCATGACATCAGTCAAAAAGAGGGTAGGGTTATGAAGCAATTCATAGAGGCCAGCCACAAAACGACAAATTTCAGAAAAATGAACAGGATGCCATCAATAATAACCCTTACCCCCAGTAGTCAGATACGTTATTACTTTGTCTAATATTGATTTACAAATGACACCGATTATATTCGCCACATGATTAAAACTTTGCCGCCCAAGAGGCGGTACCAGATACACTCGATCACTTTAACATTGGTCATTCGGAATCAAACAGCAGTAGAGTGGTACGGCGTCCTTGCCATAACACTTAACCTTTAAACAATTACCCTTTCAAAATAAATGGACAATTTGTAGGAATCAGCTAATTAGTACAACCAGCGGAAACACTTAGCTGTGGTGTGATGCTAATGTGAAACAGTAGCCTAAGGAGAGGAATTGGACAGTCTTTGTGTGACACAAAAACAGCCCTATAGTACGTAGCTGCATAGATGACAATTTTTATGGAAGTTTGATTTCATAAGGTACAGTATGGCGAGAGACAAAAAAGAATGATCAGTAGAGCTAAGGCAATTTAAAGAAAATTCCATACAGGAGCATTTTATATGTTCCCCACCCTTGATTTAATGCTGTTTTAATTTTGTCACTGATGCGAATTGAAATTGTCGACAAACACTCAAATGTACACACAGTTTAGGCATAGTAGAGAAAATCACTGTATATTTTAGACGGATTTTACTGCATGTATCAAATACCATAAATTTGACCAGAGATCGATAAGATGATGGAAAATAGTGATTTATCCTTCCGATTTGATTTACTCAAGACAAACAATAATAAATCATCGGACATTGGACAAAGAATGATGGCAACAAAGACAAATTCTCTGTTCGACAGTCGGGATCAATTTGTGCATTACATCATCCGTGAATGATATAGTTTGTTTACAACAACGGTATTGGTATCCAATACTATCCTGGTTAACCTATTGCAACAAAAGCATTGAATCTTTCAAGCGGAATATCTGGAAAGAGCATCCTAGGAATGGGGATAACAGTCATAAAATCACAAGTGTTGCCCATTGCATGCCATGCACTGTCCGTGTACATACACTGAACAGTGAGGCTCTTCAAATATGACTTTTTCTCTCAAATCGTACTGGCTACTTGATAAAATTGTTAGGTTACCGTACCTAATTTAAGCCTACACACCAAATTTGGTTCAATTCCAACCAGTAGCCACATTGCTACAGGAGAAGAAAGTTTCTATTTATTATATAAAAATAAAGGACTAAAAATTTGAAAATTTTCTGTTCACCCCATGAAAGTGTTAGGTTGTCTATAGAATCGATGTTCACCAAATTTGGTTAATTCCAACCAGTGGAAGCGGAGTTATTGCCGTCGAAAAATTTGGATTATGAATAAAATAGTATTTACGGTGACCAAGTCTTTAATTATTGATTACCGTAAATACTATTTTCTTCAAATCCAAATTTTTCGACGGCAATAACTCCGCTTCCACTGGTTGGAATTGAATTAATTTGGTGAACATTGTTTCTATAGACAACCTAACACTTTTGTGGGTTGAACAGAAAATTTTCAATTTTTTTGTTATTTATTTTTATATAATAAATATAAACTTTCTTCTCCTGTAGCAATGCGGCTACTGGTTGGAATTGAACCAAATTTGGTGTGTAGGCTTAAATTAGGTAACCTAACAATTTAACAAGTAGCTAGTACGATTTGAGAAAAAAAGTCATTTTTGAAGTGCCCTACTGTACACTGTACAGTGTACAGGAACATTATAATACTATCAAATCTGCTTTACTGCATCTATAAACAATCATCACCTGGAAAATTAGTGCCCAGGCTAACATCGTGAATTTTGAGACCCTGTAACAATCTGCTCGCCGTTTTCGTCTCCATGAACTCCACAAATTCAATGTTAATTTTCTTCAAAACCCATCTGAAACGGAACATATCGTCAGTAGGGGAAGTTTTTGTCGCAGTCAAATCCGTGGAAAGTTGCAGAGCATTTTCACAAAAGTTGCACTAAAAACTTGCATTTATGAACAAGTTGCTTGAAATTATTAAGGTATGAGATACCGGTACTCGAATCGTTCCGTATCCAAGGCACTGTAGCAAAACTCAATGTTGGCGACTTCAACGAAATCAATAGCCTGAAAAGATCGACCTAGCGAAAATATAATTTTCGGCGGTCTAGCCTGAATGTATGTCAAATTGGAAAGGACGTCAAATTAAAACGATCCAGTGAAATAATCAAACGATCTATTTACATATAGTGCCAAAAATTTCCAGTAAAAAGTTAGTTGCATAAAAAATCGAAGAAAAAGTTACATGAATAATTGAGAAGAGTTGAAAAAATTTGCATGAAAAATCGAATAAGTTGCATGAAAAACTGGAGAAAAGTTGCGAAAAGTTACAATAAAAGATTCCTCGAAATAGCTCAAAACACAATACTACACAACTTCTGAGTTTTTAGGACGCTTCCGGAAGTTGTAAAAAAAAGTTGCAGAAACTTGCCTTAATCGTCATCAGTCATCGAGATGACATTCAAAATCTATGTAGCAAAGGGTAGAAGTTGAATATGACCCAAGGGTAGCGTTTTATTTAGTCAACGGCAGGTTGAGCATCCCAAGTGAAATATTTACCAAGTCATGAAACAGGCCTAACCGTCATATCACAAATAAAGATGATATCGCAATTACAATTAAGCAACAGTGCCAGGCAGTAACAATACTTGAATCATTCTTTTACTTGACTTATGCTATGCAGCACCTAACGCAAGAAGCCCCAAAGTTTATGTTTAATATTCAAAAGTTAATGAGCACAGCAAGACTAGAATAGAGGATCTACAGCTGAAGTAGGGAAGCACAATAAAGCATCGATGGCTGGTGTACTGAGCCTGAAAACGGAGGAGCCAGGTTATAACTGATTTCCTCGCACGAATTCAAATTAATCATTACCGCCCAGATCAAGCAAGATAACTGCCAGTAGGCTATGCTGTTAGAATATATTATATTTCAAAGCGTAGCCCTACATCTTGCGTTTTGGTGGAGTTATTGTTGGTTAAATGCGTTAATTTGATTGTGAATCACATTTTATGTAGATCACCACGTAATCAGTAAGCATGCTCGACAAAAACATTGCACTTGAAAAATTTCAGCAGTTTTTGAGTCGCGGATCGAAGATCTCTTGCCCAGCAAGCAAAATAAATTCCATCAGTACCTCAATTATCGCTGCGTACCGGTATACAGAAATTTACACCTCATCAATTACCCAATTAGAAAATTTAATATAGAATCTCGATAAATCAAAAATCACCAAGCTTATACCATAACTACCAGAGCTGGACACCGAACAGTGATTACTGATCAGGAACATAGCACTTCATAAATTCTTTCTCGCTATGTAGACTCTAATGTGACAACTATATCCATGGTACTTACTTTAACAGATGCATCATATTGACAGACACAGGACTTGATGACATGCATGGGTAACACTACCGATTGCTCACCAATTCATTTCGACTGAAAATTAACAAATGGCCTTACTTCTGCAACTGATTGGTATCCCTCCACTCCTTGAATATGTACGCAAAAAGGACATTGACAAAACGGCACGATTCATCCTGGCCAAGAGTTGGAGGCTGGTTTGTGTTGCAGAGGTTGTAATGTAGCAGATTTCCAAGTTGATTCTAAATTGACAGATTCCTTGAATTGGTGAACTTGAACACTATCTTGACATTTTGAGATGGAGCGGTGTGTTTCCGACCAGAATTAAAAGACCAATATCTAATTTATGCTACAGAAGTCTACAGAATACATCGTCAATGCAACTAGGACTGCATTCAAAAATTTGTTGCACTGCCGTGTGTCTACAATTCAATAGACATTCACACATAAGTTCACATTAGGTAGCCAATTATATTGAACGAATTATGAAAACATTTTCAATCAGGAGTTCAGTAATATATAGGGGAGAGGAGGCCAAGATGAGACATGCAATTTTTTCATGGAACAATTTTCTGATTGACAGATTCCTTAAACTATGTTGTTCCCATATTGTCATTCTATATTCCTACCATATTAACAAGGCAAACAGATTTGAGGTTGGGCAGAAATATGCCAGAAACTATATTTTCATAGTCTGTGTCAGTTATGTGAATTCGTGTTTGTAAGGGCATACCTATCATAGTATTTCATATCATAAAACAACATTACTGCATCTGGTAGAGTGAGATATTAGCAGTGTAATCATGCACTTACCTCTGAAAAGTAGTAGACAGAAATTTTTTTATTGACGTTTACACAATAATTGAGGTGTGGGGGTAGGATGAGACAAAGTCATGGGGGTAAGTTGAGACATGGGTATCGGAGGGCTTTTCCATTGAAAGCCTCATAATATTCAAAATTTACTGTTCAAGGCGCACTCAATAGATTATTTATCTAGTAGTGGACCAGATGTGACATTTCAAGACAAAATAAAAACGAAACTCTTGTTGCTGGATCCCATGGATAATAATTGGTTTTCCATGTCATTTAAATTCGTATATGATGTACAAATTCTTTTTAAAAGTGAATTAGTTCATGATTATTACCGTATATCTTATTCATGATGTTGCTAGTTGATTCATCGTTTGGGATGAACTGGTGGTGTAATGAGCAAGAATTGCTTGGTGTCTCATCTTGAACACAGCGTGTCTCATCTTACCCTCACCTGGGAGTAAGTTGAGACATTTGAGCAAGGATTTTTGAGAGCCAAGAAATCTAGGAGTATGTAGTTCAATATACTCGAGACATAGTCATAAATAGCACAGATCACAGGCTTTTCATTGGTACCAAAATTATTCCTCAGAAGGCATTACCGTACTCTTTGAGTGGCGTTGAAATATCAGAAAAGTGTCTCATCTTGGCCTCCTCTCCCTACTATGTGCATTACGTGTCGACGGCCGCACAAATTTTTTTCAGCGGCCGCAGGTTGGCCAGCCATGGGTTACGTTATAATAGATAGCCCATTTATTGAAAAATCAGTGGGCTTCTGCTGTTTCCATTCAGATACCAGTTCAGAAATGCGAGGAGTCACCTCGGAAAGTGTCATTGCATTGTTTGGTAGAAAAGAAACAGTACCAATTAATTAATTACAAATGAGGTCATAAATATTTGAGACAGAATTGGCATATCAGAAGGACGGGTTTCGATTTTGAACCCTAACGCCATTGATTGCACACGATGTACCACCACAACAGTGACAATTCGAATACTGATCGGGCCTTATTACCTGCAACCAATGATGGTCAAGACAAGATTATCATCACAAAACATATGTATGAGCTGAGTGTGTGTGTTGACCTCCACGGCACCCCCGGGACTGGCACATGGAACCCATAGTGTTAAAAACCACTCATGTAGAGCCCATGTTCTTGGGGCAACACCGATACAGTCGACTTACTTTTTCGTAACTAATTTGAGGTTTTCTGTCCAGCTGAAAGAGATCTTCCTTGTATTTGTAAAGAATGTAAAATGCTGCCAATATCACTACGAGTGCTCCAGCAATAAAAGACGAGACAACGGCTCCTAGAATGTTGAAAATGCAAAACATAAGAACCAATAACCCAATATGGAATCGGTGTCTCGAGTGCACACCAGAGATTCCACTGATTACACACAGGTGTGACGCTGAGAAGCGTCTTGGCACACTAAATATATTACGCTTAACGTATCGGGATTCCAACCCGGCCAATAACATATATAGGTATTTCTGTATTTGTATAAAGTATAATTCAAGGCGTTACAGAAAAGTGACTGTCATACAATGTCTATAGTGTGGGAATAGTCTGCACATCTTTATGATCAAATAAAATTGTTCTGGTGGTATTTATCCGACGATGTTTAGGCTCCTTGCAAACTGTGTTTGTAAGACCAACAACAAAACACACAGTCTACCAGAAGCCCAGACTGGAATCGGTGGTTGTTTTCGACAACACGTTGTTGTGCGTGACAGGCGGATTTCTCGCGTGATTGGAAAATTTCATCCGCGTGACGGAATTATTCTTCGCTCTGATTCGATACTAAATTACTTATTAAACGACACAATGTGCTGAAATAGACCTGGTATACGCCGGACTAGGGTTACGCCGTATATTCGCTGTTGCGCAAATGCCACGCTTGCTTGCGTTCATTGTAAAGCGCAAGCGCCTTATTCTGGATCTGAACTCTGGTATCGCTTTGTGACGTCAGCATAATTCATTAATCGACGCGCTCATATCTAAATGCTCGCGTGCCGTTGCCACCGATTCCACTCTGGCCAGAAGCTATGTTAACAGTGTATTTCCACAGAATAGGCTACCAACACAATACCAAAATATAAGATATATGTCTTTCGAAACGAAACATCATATTTGATACGCCATATTAGGGAGAATGTCTGTTGATGATATAGTTTCAGTAAAGCATCGGTTAATTTCAAATTGATGCTTCTACGAGAAAAAATGTTTCTAAAGAGAATTACCATGAGGCCCTCTTACCCTCATCACCATCAAAAATAATGAGAACCAAAACTTACCAAGGAAATAAAGCATTTTATGTCAATGTGTTGCCAACTATGTCACAACCATTCCAATAAGCTGATTGAAACTAGCTGCATTTCTCTTCAAATGGCACTTGCAGCTGGTTGCATTGAGTATCCGAGCATAGGATCAGCTATACCACACTCATTATCAGTAACTGTTTGCTGGTGAAGTGTTAAGGTGTGAATATATATAAATCAACTATACTAACTGAACTCATAAAACACACATACATCAATTTAAAACTCTATATATGTGAATTGTTACATGTATAGCATTACTGTCTAAGAGTGAAAAGTTACAATATACAGATCCGAGAAATTACCGATCTCTTCATTCCAAATGAAGAGACGTTTGACCAGACAGAGAGAGAGAGAGAGAGTGATTTATTTCGTCAACCGATGACGGGAAAATAAAAGTATAAATATGCAACAAATAAACAGTGCTTCGGTATCGGTATTGACTGGTACCGGTGATATGATCATGCCGATCTCCAAGTCAACCGTTACCAGAGTAAATACCGTAGTTATTCAAAGAAAATAACGTCATAAACTAACACCAGACAAGTTCCAATGGTTCGTAACAAAAAGGATCGAGTTTATTATCGCAATGAATCATGCAAATCAATGTATTTTCATCATATCAAACATCGAAATACCGCAGTGGCGCAGTTCAGTGAATAATCAGAATATACAAAGTTAATCACATCCACATCGGCTTACGTTGTTCAACAGCAATAACAGGCTAACAGCATTGGACATTGATCATTACCAATAGTCAGGTTGGTGATATATAAACGAAACGAAAGTAACTGTATTACCACACTACGCCGACTAGCTTCTTTCTAGAAACAGGTCCAAATTCACTATTCAGTGATAGTGACAGTGATATATATCACGCAAAAGGCAAAAGACTGTTTTGTTTCGTTCTGTGTCTATCCATGCGTAGAGATTTATTTTTACGGAGTGGACCACTAGCAGGCAATACTCCAGTTCAGTTCAGTTTATTATTGAAATTTCATCATTTCAAAACACCACTTGAGTGCGATACAATTAAAAGATAGCTAGCTGTCGAAACGACTTGGAGTAGCCTTTGAGATTAGACACCCACCTGGGTCTAGGCGCAGGACCGTAACAGCACTTCGTCACCCCCCCCCCCCCTACAAAAAAAGTTGGTCTTGACCCCTCGTAGGGTGATACCCCGAACTTACGGGGGTGGGGATTCGCCTTGCAGACCGCGCTTGCACTGTACGCTATTTGCCGCTACTTATCGTCTACATTGGGCGTCCGTTTAGTAAGTCACCCTGTATCGACTAAACGCACGAAGCATGAAAAAATTCTATAATTCATGATTGAATCGGCCAATATGATCGGCGACTTAGATGGATCTCCTTTACAGCTTCATTCACACTACAATTCGTGAAGAATTCCCATTGTAGTTGTCTCCACCTTGACGATTCTGTTGAGAAGTTGGCTATCGGTCTACCATTCAATGAAGTGAGTATATTTGGACCGTACGTACACCAAGCAAGCTAATATGCCGCCATTCACTAATATTCTGTCACATTCCGCCAGGGTTATCGGTGTATTCAGACAATGAAATGATATCCCACAGGTAACAAGTTCTGTTGAGCATGATTCAACTGGCGAAAGATCATCGAATACCAATTCAGTATGATTCAAAACGCTAGAAAGACAGTCACTAATTCGAACGTGAAATTTGAATTGGTATTCGATGATCTTTCGCCAGTTGAATCATGCTCAACAGAACTTGTTACCTGTGGGATATCATTTCATTGTCTGAATACACGTTCGAATTTGTTACGATCCTTCTAGCCCAGTGGTTCTCAACCTTTTTTTAGACACGCCCCCTTTTTGATAGTGAAAAATTTCGCGCCCCCCTTATCGTCATATCACAAAATCCAACCGGGATGCTAGCAACCCCAACAGATTGTTTGATGGCGTGGAATGTTATGTTACACCAGCGTGTACTCAAAGGTGGTGTGGACACTCGGAAAATTACGTGACTGTCACGCCCATATACCTTTGACGACTTTGTTATTGTCGATCCGTCTGCAACAGTAATTAAAGGCAAAGTCGCTATTGCTCTTCGTTGATTTTAACTATGTTTCATATCGAGTTGGGTGACAGAATTTCGTATGGTATATTGTGATGATGTCGTCTTGCGCTGTACCAAGTCTTAAGACTATGGCTTTATGACTAGCGTAGTAATTTCGCTGTCGAAGTAGAGTATCGAGTAAATCAGCGCGCACCGATATATTGTCGACTTTGATAACGGAATTACTATGCCAAGCATTGAGTGACGACACTAAAACCTACTGCGAAGCTGCATAACACAACCAAGATATACCATACCAAATTTCATCATCCATCTCGGTATGGAACACTTTCAAAATTCACATATACCAATATCAAATTTTGCGAAAATTGATTTATGCGGTAGGCGCAATGCCAAACAAGCGCACGCAGACCCTGGATGCGCGAATTTGATAACGTACTTACTACTGTAATTATAGAGTCACACCCTTGAAAATTGGTACAGTGTTAGATTCCTTCATCAAGATATACAATACCAAATTCTATTATCCATTGCCGTATAAAATACATTTAAATTGTACACATAACAATACTGGCTTTTGCAATAAAATCTGCTAGGCGGCAGGCTGAATGCCAAATCAGCGCGCACCCTGACATACGCGACTTTGATAACGAAATTGCTACGGTAATAATTGAGTCACAGTCTTAAAACTCGATACAGTGCTAGATGTCTCCATCAGAATATACAATACGATATTTTGTTATCCACCGCGGAATAAAACACATTCAAAACCTACATATAGCATTATAGCAATTTCGGCTTTTGTGAAAAATCTGTCATGCAGTAGGCTAGATGGCAGGTCAGCGATGTACTTGATATACTCGACTATGATAACGAAATTACTATCCTGATCACCGAGTCACACCCTCAAAAATTGGTTCAGAAGATGCAATCATCTGACCTTCAGCCTACCGCATAACTGATTTTCACGAAAAACAGTATTGGTATGTGTAGATTTTGATTGTTTCCTATACGGCAATGGATAGCGAAATTTCGTACTACATGATTGTCTTCATGATGGCATCTAACACTGTATGAAGTTTTAGGGCTGTGAACTAATAACTACAGTAGTAAGTACGTTATCAAAGTCGAGTATCAAGGGTCCGCGTGCGCTGATGTCGTAATGAGCCTACCGCTTAATGGAATTTTCGCAAAATTTGATATTGGTATATGTGAGTTTTGAAAGTGTTTCATACCGAGATGGATGACGAAATTTGGCATGGTATATCTTGATTGTGTTATGCAGCTTTGCAGTAAGTTTCAGTATCGTCAGTCAAGGATTAGCATAGTAATTCCGTTATCAAAGTCGACAATATATCAGCCCGCGCTGATTTACCAGATACTCGACTTCGACAGCGAAATTACTACGCTAGTCATAAAGCTATAGTCTTGAAACTTGGTACAGCGTAAGATGACAGCATCAAAATATACCATACGAAATTCTGTCACCCAACTCGATATGGAACATAGTTAAAATCAACGAAGAGCAATAGCGACTTTGCCTTTAATTACCGTTGCAGACGGATCGACAATAACAAAGTCGTCAAAGGTATCTGGGCGTGACAGTCACGTGATTTTCCGGGATTGGGCAATCGATTCACGGGCGAGCCCAAATTGGCGATATGAATGTGATAAAAAATCAGAGTATATTTGGCTGGGAGTCGCGCTAAACGCGATAATTTTTTGCATAACTGAATGAATTTGATCAATGATATTTGTGAGTGTAGGAGCAAGTGGTTCCTTCGAAAATTTTCAGCACGAATAATTATAATTTTGAACATTGATCATGACGTAAGAATACACATTCATGAGCTTATCGCAGATTATTAACTTCGGGCGGGTTCATTCTTATTAATTACTTTGTTGAAAACTCCTGCCACCCAACGGCCCCGGGCTATTCTGGTGTATATATTCAGAGGTGGTCACTAACGAAGTACTTCTACTTTTTCGAAGTACTTGAGTAGTTTTCCTCTACTTCTGGTACTTACTCAAGTAGATATTTTTTTCGCTACTTCTACTTCTACTTCGTAATGTTTTGTGAACTACTTACTTACTTTTCGCTATTTTCAGTTTGTCATGTAGAAGTAGTTTAATCCCCCAATACGAAATATGACCTAAGGAATTTCGGGGCTGTTTTCACGTAGTACCAACATTTAATTTTCATAATAGTCATGTATTACCCAGAATTTTCGTAACGCTTCGCGCACAGTGGATATGGAGTGACAAATGTGTTTTAACGAAAGTATCGCTGAATATAATTTAGACACCGGGTTGCGTGGCTCCGTTCACACCGCATTGTCGCCTATATCAAATATTTCATCACAGTAAGTATGGCCTCCCATAACGTTTGAAACTACCGTTTGCGGTATGCGGTAGAAGATCAGCTATACTCCACAGCTGTAACACCGACGGATTCTTCGATGATTGTTGGACATTTCTATTCTTGGGATTCGTAACCAGGGGTGTGTGGACCCTTTGGAGGCAAGAACCACCACATCAGGGGGTGCGAGATGCATTGTGGAATTGTAGGCCTATATGCTATCTAGAGCTTGAAATTATTTTTCAAACCAACCAAAAGTGGAATATGTTCTGGGCTAATTTAGTCAACTGAAAAATGTAGCCTACTTACAGGACTATATCAGAAACCCCGATTAGGCTATACTGCTATATACTGATATCAGATCAATATTAATATTAGTAGTTTCTCATAATCCCATCAAAGATTTATTCTTTCTCAGCCCCTGTGATCAGATTCCCCGGTAGAGTTGATGGAGGTGGTGTTTTTGAAAATTTAAGCAAAGTTATAAATGATGACGGCTCTTCGAGTGGGCCAATTGCAGAGGTGGTCAGTAACGAAGTACTTATACTTTTTCGAAGTACTCAAGTAGTTATCCTCTACTTCTGGTACTTACTCAAGTAGATCTGATTTTCGCTACTTCTACTTCTACTTCGTTATATTTTGTGATCTACTTACTTACTTTTCGCTATTTTCAGTTTGTCAAGTAGAAGTAGTTCAATCTTCCAATCAGGAAGATAGCCTGAGGAATTTCGGGGTTGTTTTCTTTTCACGGAGTATATCAACATTTAATTTTCATAAAAGTTTAGTAAATCCTAGAATTTTCGTCGCCCTTCGCGCGCAGTGCTGGATACGAAGTGACCAGTATGATTTCACGAAAGTATCGGTGAATATAATTTAGGTAGAGAGTTGGCGTGGTTCCGTTCACGCCACATTGTCGCCCTTCGTCCATATCAAATAATTCATCACAATAAATATGGCTGATCATAACGCTTGAAACTGATGTTTCGCAATCTGGCATTTACCTGTCATATCGTAATCTAGCATGTCCATGGCGTGTCCAAATCTGGAAAGTGGACTCTGAATTTTTTTTTTTTAGTTTTAGAGCTGTTTTAGCATACCACCTTTGAAACTTTCTGGACTAAAAACATGAAATGCATGTTCTGCTTTTAGAAGTAGTATTTATAGTTCACTTTCAATTCCCAGTATCAAATACTTTGAGTTATAATTATTATCAGTTTTTTTATTTGGATAACATACACATTGAAGTATAAAAGCAAGTGTAGTAATGCCTGCAATTTCTGGAAATAAAGCTACACAATATGGCATTTTTACGGTCCGCCATATTTTTTATTAACGTTTACTAATCGCGCTAAGTGCTTACACCGTATCCTATACAACTTCTCCGTATTGCTCTTCGACTGAACTACGGGCCTTACAATATGGGGAATGGCGCTATACCATGCTATTTTCTAAAACGTGCTGTTCGAGAAAACAGATGATTAGCATCGCATTTCCATATCAATACTATCATTTTCATCCCATGATGTGGACGAATACTTATGATATCTAAAATTGGATACCTGCTGGTATGCATCAATATGAATCATGCTCGTCACCTGTCGCATATAGCTCAATTTGCACCATTTTACGATCCATGTGAACGAATTAGGATCGTTTTCATAACTACTTACTTACTTGAGTACTTTTAAAGTCAGTCAATTCTACTTCTACTTCAAGTAGTTTTAGGTTGCTTATGGAAGAAGTACTTCTACTCGTACTTGGGTAGATTTTTTCGTCGCTACTTCTACTTCTACTTGAGTAGATTTCTTGACTACTCTGACCACCTCTGGCCAATTGTTATTAGTCACTTTGTTACATCTTGTTTTTTCTTGACCTCCCATCAGGATTGTCGGTATAGTGGAAAATTTGGAATCGCCCAAACGTACCAGAAACAAATTTCTTTCGTCAGGAACACACGATTTCAATTTGGTATCTCTAGGTGGAGTGCATCATTTTCCTCTTTTCTTCTGTACTGTGGGGTTCAGGTTACAAAGGGCGCTACTATATTAAAATCGAAAAATGAAAATTTCAAGATTAATTGAAATCTCTTAAATGTTCGGTAGTCAATTCGTAAATTCAATTTGTATGTCGACGGCCGCACGAATTACTTGTTCATGGCCGCACGAATTTCCTTCTACAACCGCAGGTTAGCCACCCTGTGTTAGATACACGCAGCACGCATTTGACACTGGAATACAACAAGAAATTACAGCGTTATTTGTACTGGAGCATAGGAGTCCCCAACGCGGTGCCCACGGTTACCAGGCCGCTCGTAAGGTCCAGATGAGTCGCCCCTGGTGGCATTAGCAAATATTCAAATGAAAGCCCTGAGGATAGAAGTGGAACACGCCCTAAGGACGTTGCTCGTCCGAAAGGTAATCTGGTTAATATTTCCGAGATTCGATTCGCAGATTGGCATCTCGGCGCCCAGTGTGGCAACGCAGTTGAACTGGAATACGCGGGCGTGCGTCCTGGGAAAATTTGTCTTTACTTGGTAAGGAGCGGAAACCCTATCCAGAGCTCTAAATGTCAAGGTGAAGAAATTCAACCAATCACGGGTAAATGGTGGGAGTAACTTGTAGCCCGTCGCGTTATTCAGTAACCAAGAAGTTGCTCCTGGTTTTAAAAAGGTTGGTTACCCCTGTACTAGAGTAACAACGCTTACTACTTTGGCCACTTCTGGTGATACTATGCACCAGTCTGTTTCGAGGGCATGCAACCGTTACATTTCATCCCACTGTTAATATTCATATTAAACCCACAGTACAAAGCTCTTGAGCATTTTAATATGCCGCTGGCTCATAACAAAAACTTCGGAACTAACAGAGATAAAAATATAAATGCAAAAGACACGAAGAATATGAAATATTTTCAAAGCGAACTCAAAACGATAGAGAAGCAGCAAGGATGCAATATTATCGTGCGGGCGATGGCACACTAGGACGTGTCAAATATTCCGTATTGTCCATACGACTTACGTAAAATATAAACGGATATCGAAATAGCAGCATGGCGCGGATGTCGCCGTGGCGTATATGTAACAGCATATTTTCTACGCTTATGCAAATGCATCGGATTATCCAAAATCTTACAAGTCGGCAGTATTTGCGGGATTTTTACGGGTAAAATAAACCCGTAACCTTAGGATTACCATTTTTTTCAAAACGGGTAGGGACACTTTGACCAAATTTGTCCATTATCTTGATGTAATGGAGGACGAATTGCCAAAAAGGAGGACATTTAGGCGTCCTCGGAGGACACTTTTAAAAACCCGAGAAAGGAGGACAAATCCTCCTAAAGGAGGACGTATGGTAAACCTAGGTAACCTGCGCTGTTCGCGAAGCGGAAAAGACATTTTTTTTATAATTCGCAATACTGCGCAGCATGCGTTAATTACTGATCACCGAATCATAAGAAAGTCTGAATGCCAAATGATGGTACATCCCAGTGACTTGAGATCGCATAAAGTCACTGGCGGAACACGAGGTAGGGCGAAGCAAACGAATTACAGTTGAAATGATAATACTTACTGGTTTAAAATGATCTTTCGAACGACCAGATATGATCCGATATACGTACATTTAAAGATACCGAAATATCGTTCGGCGATAGAAAATAAGCCTTCCACAATATATATAGGCCTTTATGTAGAGTAGCATCATTGCTATAGCCGGACCGGTTGGCCCTTAATATCGAGTCGACATCACTATTTCATAGAAATATCGGTATCGGCCGTTAGTGATAAAATGTCACCGGCTATTTCGTGATGTCACAGAATGGTAGCAAGGCCTTATTATTTGGGACTGCCAGACTGGGCAGTGGGCAATAATTAATATTGTATAGCTTACAAGTGTCAAGACGCTGCCGTTCCAGTGAGATCCATGTCCAAGCATAGCAATGGCCGTTCAAATATGCACTCGCGAAGTTTTATAAATGAGCCTTAAGCGACATGGCATATCTTTTGACTGTCCATGTCGATGAATATATCGGGGTTATCGGTGACGGTGCAACTTATTGGTTTTATCGGTATGCGCTCAAAAATCCGATATCAGTAGGGCTCTAATCATTAACGTAAACGTACAAAATATACATTATCCCCCGATTTCAACCGAAGATCCCATTTCGCCAGCGAGTCCCGGACAGCAACGGGAACACATAAGTCGGGGTATCGACGCAAGTTTTGTACGCCGGTGTCGCGTCAGGAAACTCCTTCCCGACCGTTTGAACACGCGCGTTCCAGGCTTGCCGAAACGCAGGGCCTCTTCATAAAACCGAGCTACTGCGCGAGAATGACATTATATTCGACTTGTCTGCCGTTGTCCCAAGCGTACACCGTCTTGTCGGCGGGATTGTAAGAAAACTGCACCGCGTAGGAATACAGGTTCTCTATCCCCAAATATATCGACCGTTTCGCCATCGTCTTCGTGTCGAAAGCGTCCGTGACTGTGGCGCGCCGTGAGTCGTATCCGGTGGTCGTGTACAGGATGCCGCAGATCATAAAGAAATGTGAGGGAGATTGCCTGCAATAGAAGACAGAGGGGTTGATAATTTCGGTGCTCATACTGTAATCCCTGGGCGGTGTAGTAAGATTTGGGAGACTTTGCGAGAAACAAAATGACGTCACAGAGTTACAGGACGTGTCTAATACGGCGGAAACCAGAGTCGGTCGAGAGGGTCACCTGACATTTGAGCATGTGGTACAATGAAAATCGACAGTTGATCCAACACTAACCAGAACGAGATCGTCAGTAACGAAGTAGTTTAACCTAGTAGTTTAACGGAGCACTCAAAAGAGACATTTATATTCTAGATTAGTCTTGATATCCCTGGTAATCACGGTTTTGCCTACTAGCACTACATAGGCCTACTCGGGTGGTCATGTCTCTATAATATTTCCACTTCTACTTCAACAGATTCTACGCAATAGTAGCCTACTTACTTTTTGCAATTTGGATTTTGTAAGTAGAAAGTATAGCTTTGGGATATGTTTGCATCCATTTTATGGCTGAAATTGTCGTAAGAACCGCGTGGAATATCTCCCGTACGCCGAAACCTGAATATATTTCGGAAAATTCTACCTATGTGTACTGTTTAGGGTAGGGTCATTGGCAATTTTGGTTAGTCCAGGGTTGTATCCAAGTCACAAGTCAATCTCACTTTAATAGTTCTGACTCGAGTCAAGTCGAGTCAGCGTCAATTCACCATAGAGTCAAGTCCAAGTCGGTTAGTAGAGGGTCGAATCCGAGGCATCGTGTTTTGACTAGAGTCCGAGTCCAAGTCATTATATTCACTGTTCAGTTTTCAGCTCAATCCGTTCAAACCCACAATTTTCAACTCTGCTCGAGTGATATAGAATGACTCGCATTCAGAATATTGTAATTTTCCTCAGTTTTAACAGTTTCTGGCCCTATTTTCCAAGTATCAGGACTGCTAGACGAAATAGCAATAATGAGGTAACTTTACTATTCCTCGAAGGTACGATGAAATGCCAGTCTTGGCCGTCCTAGTCCCGAGTCATATGACTTGGTTCGAGTCATGCACAATGACTCGAGTGCAAGTCGAGTAAGCACAAAAATTGACTCGAGTCGAGTCACTGTTTTCGAGTGAAGTAGAGTCCCCAAAAATTGCGAGTCATTACAACCCTGGTCGACTCAACCGAAGAATATTCAAACGTTTTGTTTCTTACTTCAACTTGAAGTAATTTCTGCGTGTCTTGAAAATCGCTACTTCGACTTGTAAGTGAAAAGATTACAGTATCACTTCTATCTGTACATGAGAATCACTATTTACTGCTTTGACCACCCACACAATCCAAGTCCAATTTCTCCTATAATTAGATCACCAGATCACTTCACATATTCCGCAAATTTCATCATGTATACCTAAAAATCTTTATTTTTCTCAGAGCTCCTTCATGGACCACATTTAGGGTACTGCATAAATCAATATGTTTGTGTCATGTAAAATTCAAATTACATTTTTGCGACGATGATTAAATTCTCTGTATCTCTCTCTCCACCCACATGGCAGGAACGAACATTTGCATAATGATCGTGACGACACGAACACGACTTGAGAGTACCCAAAACATAACATTGCAGGACTTTCGCAAAGTGTTCCATCGATTGTTTTCGACAGCACGAAACTAGTGACCTACCTCACTTTAGTCTTGTAAGACTCCATCACGCTCAAATCGACGGGGTTGATTCTATTCACGATGTAGGTAAGTTTGGATTGCGACCGGTACGGGTCTCTCGATGGGTAAATTACCCAGAGGCCGTGTTCTTCGGCTACTAGGTGCACTAAAAAGTGCCCCTTCCAATTGCGTGGCATCCAGGTCCGGTACACGGCGTTGGGTAATCTGCTCCACGCAGTCACCGTTCTGTAAAGGAAATAAAAATTGAAGTCATTGACCATGGACTACTAGTTAATGAACATTAGCACTAAGCAGTAATAATAAAGCAGAGGCGGTCAGTAACAAAGTGCTTCTACATTTTCCGAGCACTAAAGTGAGTTTTTACTGCTTGCACTACATGGTCAAGTGCAAGACAACGTTCGCTTCTTCTTGAACAATTTTACGAAAAACTACTTGCTGTCTTCCATTTGGATTTTTAAAAGTAGAAAGTAGTTTTGGGACAATGTTGCATCACTTCCATGAGTGAAATTGTGATAAGAACCGCCAGAAATAAATCCTATAAGGGAACTGAATGTATTTTTGAATGTCATACCTATTTGTAGTGTCATTCAGCGTTATAGTCGTCAATATATATATTGAAACGTAGTCAGCCCCTATTAACTGCTAAAGGCCTCTTAAAAATACCCGGTACTAAAAGCCGTTCCTTCTACCTCTACTTGAGTACCAACGCTGAATAATTCGCCAGCCTCTGGTTACAGCACACTGCCAAATAAGAATATAGCATACATTACATTCAGATGCCAAACGCACTAACCTTCGTTTCAGGTCGTATTTGATCAGCGACGTGGAAAACGCCCGGTTATAATAGAACGAGCCGTTGTAGACGATATGCCCCGTACCGATCCATTTGTGAGAGAGAACGTACGAATTTCCGATCCGAGACTTTCTGAGCAGAACAATATGTCGATTTTTAGTACCAATTATATATATAAAAAAAAGTCCCAATCCTATCTCACTTCATGCTATCGAGGTCGTCGAATTCGAGAAGGATGTTCCCGAAATAGTAATTGGTGACGTAGATTCTTTGCGCGCGGGCAGGGTTGTCCGGGTCGCGAATTACGTCACGCATCCACGCGCCTTCTCTCCTGCCGAACGCGCCAACCGCTCGGGGCCGCGAAATCCGATACAGCGTGCCGCAGGTGTCTAAGATTGCGAAGAGTATAAACCAGTGGTTCTTAGCCTGGCATCGGTGAGTCAGTCTCAGAGGTTCCACGGAGTTGAAACCTTTGACATACTTATAACGTTTGTTACATGATATCTGGGTAATCCGTCCTACACTAGTACGGCAGATATGAAACGATTTTTAATCAAATTTTACGCGCGGAACAAAACAGGTGGCATTTCAAACAGAGAAAACTGACCGATTCCACCAATTCCTTGCGTTATTTCCGCTGCTTCGGTAGTTGCCGTGGTGGTGAGAATATCGAAGTCATCATAGTACTCGTCTTCGTAGTCATCGTTGGCGTCTGTTGAGTTCGAAGCCGTCGATTCCTACAATGCACAAAACGAAGCTGAATTTATCCCCACACCAGCGACCAGAGATGAGCAATGGGCATGTAAATTTGGATAATACGTAGTTCCTGCGCTCTATACGTTTCAAGCGACTAATCAGTCGAGATTTTGCGGTACTCTGCTTAATTTACGTGCGACGTGAAAATCGACCATGCACCATACCACATTTAAACTACTGGTGGGGCAGATGATTCATCTCGATGAGCATGACCCAAATTCGGTCTTTGAAATCCAAATTTACTATCAAATGATCATCTTTACCAAGACCCAGCACCCTATCAAATGCCGTTTCAATGCGTTTTGGGATGCATACCGTGTCATTATGAGAAGACAAAGTCAGGCTATATCGGCGGACAAATATAAAACGACTACATAAATGGAAACATACCGAGATAGCGCTAGTTGTTGTTGTTGTAGTGGTAGTAGTTGCTGCTGTTGTCGTTGTACTTGTAGTACTAAATGGACGTTCAACTTTCTCAGTCACAAGATCTCCGTTGTCGTCGTACTCATATGCGTAGTCTTCTTCAGAGTCGAAATCCAACTCTGCAAAACACATCTGGTTTGGGCAAACTACGCCTTGTTCTTGGGACCCTAATATCAAGTTACAGTTCGTAGCTATCACAGAGAGACTTTGTAACATATTTTTGAAATTATCCGTGTACCGACACACAGCATTGCTTTCACGCCGCGTATAACTTAGCGCCAGGCCTCTGAATATCATTTACAAAAGATTTCGAAGCACAACAGTGCAGTGAACCAGTCTCACGGTTTCACTGGAGCTCAAGGCACATATCCGACTCGTGCAGCAAAAGTGGCAATGATTTGCAGTAAATTTCCACCATTAACCTTTTTGTTTTGATTGAAAATCATGCTTAATGGGTATATTCTTTAAGACACTGTTGTTGATGAACGTAATCTCATTTCACGCACCTGTATCCTTGTAATGTGCCAGAAGTGTAATGTGATAGATGTGCTTTTGTGACTATGGACGAAAATTTGAGGTTCGGCTAAGGCTTGCAAATTAGCGTTAAGAGTTCGCCAGGTTCGTAAAGGTTAAGAACGTAGACCAATACCAGTATCCCTTTGCGGTGTATTTCAAACGCGCAAAACCTTTCCAATGCAAATTAGTAGACACGCGATTTCGCCTACCTCTACTGCGGCTCTCCTCTTTATTCGGATTCGTTCGATGGAAATCGAATCCGTGCCGGACACTCTCGTCGTCACTGGCAGGCTCGGCGCCATTCCGAGACACGGTCGAAACATCTTCACGCCCCGCGAGCGTCGGTGTCTTGGATGTGTTGGGTGTGTTGTGTGTGTGTGCTAGCGTTCGGCCGACATGCGCTCCTTCGTTATCGGAATATAAGCCGTGTTATCTATAGGTCAAATTATGGAAAGGGAATACGCCTACCGCCACTTCCGTCAACATTGGGTTCGTTGGCGTTTCGGGGTTGATTCGACTCCAGCGCCGGTACCACCACTTTGTTACTTTCCGAGATGGCGACATCAGTTCTGCTGGAAAGAAAACAGCAGAAACCAGTGACGCAATTTTACCGCAACACTGCGAAGTGCACTATGATACGTAGCATCGATCAGTAACGAAGTAGGTCTACGTTTTCGGATTCCTCAAGTAGGTTTCGCTATACTTGCTCTACTTACTCAGGTGAATGGGTATGTATTCAGAATATATTTCCACTGCAACAGTTTTTTTAGGCTAAACTACATACTTTTACCTCTTTGGATTTTGTAACTTAGAAAGCAGTTGTTTTGGATTATGTTTCCCTCGTGCTTATAAGTAAAATCATAATAACGTTACATTTATCTCTATTTGAGTACCAACAATGGCTACTTTGACCATCTCTAAAAATCTAAAGCACAAGTCTTATCGAAATTCATTTGCGACCGCCTGATACGGATTTATTTGGGGTGGATTCAAGTACGATTCTGCCAGGTAACAGGTGGAGTTTACGATCGCTAAATTTCGCTTGGGAAATTGAATGTATAAGCCAGGGTTGTAATGACTCGAGTCACGATTTTTCGGTGAATCCGGTCATTTTTTTAAACGCGTAAAATGACTCGAATCAATGTTTGTATTGACTCGGCTTGAGTTCGAGTCATTGTGCATGACTCGAACCAAGTCATATGACTCGAGACTAGTACGGCCAAGACAGACATTACATTGTAACTGCGAAGAATAGTGAAGTCACCTTATTATTGCTATTCGTCTATCAGTCCTGATACTTAATAAATAGGGCCAGAAACTGTTAGGATTGACTAAAATTACGATATTATGAATGCGAGCCATTCTATATCACTCGAGCAGATTTGACAAAAGTGGGTCGAACCGGATTGAACAGAAAACTGAACGATGAGCATAATGACTCGGATTCAACACTCAACTCACTGACTTGGATTCGGACTTGAGTCGGGGTGAATTGAAATTGACTCGACTTGACCTGAGTCAAAACTATAAAAGTGAGATTGAATTGTGACTCGGAACCTTACGACTTGGTTACAACCCCGGTATAAGCCTCACCAACCCACGACTCCGACATGCGTGGTGAGATAGCTTAGTGATAAGTTCCACGGCTGCATCACCAATGGGTTGCGCGTTCGAGTCCGACCATAAATATCAAATAACAACGACTCCGACCCGCTTTCATTCATTTTCCAAACTCTGTGGTTTTACATCACACCCATGCATTCAAAACGCGACAGTTATTTTACTATTTGATCACGATGAGCTGTATGCTAGGTCAATCACTCATCGTAACGTGGTGGCTACCGTTACGTGCCGATAATCGAGTCACTGCACGAATTCGTGTTTCTTATGCAGGCGTGGCCGCTCTGTCAATATAATTAGAGGTAAAGGTAGTGCAATAATAAGGAACCGCTTCTGCGTGGTTTTATATTGCACTGAACCGAGAGATCGAACGATGAAGATTCGACAAATCGTAAACTGCTGCTCGCAAAATTACGTCGACAGACCAGCATTATGCGTGATGTGGGATATTTTACGATTACTTCAAAAGGCACGCGTTCAAATAGCTTAGCGTTGGTCTTAAAACCCTACCATAAAGACAAGGATGTAGTTTCACGACGCTACAAATAGGTACAATCTTAAAAAACATATTCAGCAGTTACTGTTTCACGCAATTCTTGTGACGATTTCACTCGTAGAAGTGACACAAACTACTTCAAAAACTACTTTCAACTATTAGAAATTCAAAGTGTAAAAAGCCAGTCGTTTTTTTTGCCTAAATAACGGTGCAAGTAGAAGCGGAACTAATCTTAAATCAGAACCACTTCAGGCGAAACCGACTTGAGTATACTTCGAAAATCTAAAGGTTTTTCGTTGCTGACAACATCCGCCTCTATACTCAGATTCGGACCTGGTCGCTATGATATCTTTACACCGAACATTGTTATAGCTATAATCCTACTCGGTCTACATACACGGGCTGTCTACATACATGGGCACTCTTTCCGAGAAGGCGATAAGCTCAGTAGCATTCGAGATTCGCGGCACCTGCAGCACAAAACAGACGTTATCACACGCTCGCCATCCGTCGACACCCTCAGTGCCCGTGCTCTCGCACCTGTTTCGGCTTCACTTTGGCTTTGGATTTCGTCAGCAGCTTCTGAAGTCTCGCGACCACCCTGGCAAGCTTCGCCACGTTGTGTTGGAACTCGTCGCCTGTTAAGGTTTCGTCGTCTAGCAGAGCGTTACGCGACTCCGGCTCGGGTTGTATATTCTGAAGGAGACAGTGCAAATTTAAAGGGATGCCGGTTCGCGTCGTCGGTCAAGTGTAGAGAATTCCAATACGCAAGAGTTGGCCGTGTCAAGTAATCAATCAAATCAAGTATTGACTGCCACTTTACACGGTTAGTTAGCCCACAGACTTAAAATCGCGAACGCGAGTCATTGGGACTGTATACACCGTAAACTAGTACAGTTACCCCAGTACCGCGTGATAATTTTTCTGCGGTATGAGGATGAGAGTCTCGTCGGCTCAATTTGGACAAGATATTGATTTAGGACTTATGCAGTGGCTATGGATTATTACTATTATCATATTCTGTGATATATAAAGTTCTTTCGATTACGATTCTTACGATTACCCCTGACGAACGCCAGTCGAAAATATTCGGGTTTATTTCAATATGAATATTTAATTCACTTGTGTATTGAAGTTCTTTCGGTTTTGAGCAACTTGTAGATTTCGTTAATTGTGAATCCGTAAATTGCGAATTTTATACGAGTTGAGGGGACAACTGAAATCAGAATTTCGATTTAAAGCTCACATCCCGAATGTAATTTGACGATGCTACATCCGCCTATCTCTGCGATAGAGTACCCGCAAATATTTAGCCGCTTAACATTAGCGTATAGTCTCGCAGATAACTTGTTTATTATGATATCTTGTCTAAATAGTTAAATATTTGATGACGCATCATCGAAATCCGTCATTCAATGTGTGTGTATGTGTGATTGCGCGTGCGTGTATAGTGAAGCTAGGCGCGATTACGTGGATAACATTTTTATACCGCGGAATAATGCTTGTGAGACGCCAAACCACATCTTCGAACAGAATAATTCGAGGCGAGGTCGGATTACTATATGAATATATGTAACATCATCGAGCATTAATGTAGTATTCTCGTGCGGTACGCCTAAAGTCGAAGCCGAAACCGACCATGTCACTGATGAGACATGGATTTGCGAATCTTCGTTATGATATTTAGAGATAAGCTATGAACAATATACGTATTTATAAACCGTATAATCGCACATGGTTCATTTGAAAATTAGGTACTGCCAGCCTGTCATAGGAATGACTGGTCTTGTATAGATTTATATTAGCAGACATTGAACAGATCTTGCTGAGTGAAAACTAGTTTGTGCAAGTGTGCATATTGCGGGGCCACGATATAGCATCCGCTTCGCCCACAGACACATGGCACTTCATTTTCCTTGCCTTTCCTTCTTAGGCAATATTCTATCACTTTTCTTTCAGTGTGTAGTACTATGCGTGCCTTTTATTTACATTTTTTTATTGAAAGACTGCCATAGATCGTTTTGACACCTTCCCATCTTTACATTTATTCGCAATCTTGTGATGTTTTGAATTGATAAAAAAATACTAATCAAACGAACCAGTTACTCTAAATAGGTCAAATGCGCCATTTCTCATCCCACGGGTGTAGTGGGTTTCGCTTCCGTGTACCACCCAAAACAGGCACAAGAAAGTGGTACGCGTACACGAATTACATGCCAGTAAGTGACACCGGAATTAGCACGCCATGGTAAAAACGGCTATTTGAAAAGCTCCTCGGTAGTGCAGAACTTCAATGTGCAATTGAGTAGTATGTTCATATTAAAATGAATCCGAATATTTCGGGTGACACTCGTCAGGAGTAATCGTCAGCAACTAGTAGAGTATTGTAAAATCACATTGACTGTTAGCCGAAAACATCGCGGTTTATTGCAACATGAATATATTCTTCAAATACGCATATTCGTCCCCCTGTTTACACTGCAGATAAAACGTAGTGAATGCAATCCAGAATTCAACTGCGCGAGGTTGTGCTCGACTAAATCATATATCAACTGACGTAGTGATACTTTGTACCAAGTCCATCCCATTACCAGAGAGGTGACAAGGGGTCAATACAGCAAACGCGTAGTCGGTACCATGGGTATTGTGTAACGGAGTAAATTTCTCAGGCAGCGTGACTCACCCAAGCACATTTCATGAACTTACAGGATTGCGTTAAAACGAAAGGATGGCAACGAAGACGTACGTCGTACATGTTGCAATCGGAAAGAGATCCGACGAATTAATTCACAGCTGCCGCCGTACAGACGAAAGATCCCGAGGATTAAGTTCCGTGGGGTTCTTATTTTCAAATTAAAATCAAGTACGGGATATTTTGAGTGAGATCCGCAGCGAAATTCATCATTCTCGGTAGAGAACAAATTCGTGAAATGTAGTCGTATATGCATTATGCAAGAACTCCGGATAATACAATATTTCATATCCGAATCTGGCCAAGATCTCGTCAATCCGGCTATTCTCAAATTTAAATCACAATACTTGTATCTCAGCGATATCGACCCATTGGGGGAGATTTTTAAAGATAGGGGATGGGGGGCACGAAAATATAAGAATGTTCAGTCTATTTTATTGATACTAGAAAAGCGACTCAATGCTGGACTCATTCTAGCACATTAAAGGTGAAAAGGAAGTTTGGGAAACACCGATTTACCCCAATACCACACGCTGGTATCGGTGATCCCACTACTAAGGGATGATTGCACGGCCCACTTTGGTTCTGGAATGATGTATGACACTGCTCCGTAGTTTTAGTTGTGATGAGGAGCCTACATTAACCTCCAACACTAAGCTAAGTATACTACAGTCGATGTCGACAGAACAAGAGTCCGCATATCCACACATTTTCAACTTGGTACAACGACTATATCACGGGTAATGTAGCTGTGAGTTGTGTACAAGTGGTGTCGAAATCCGACAGGAGAGCATGAAATCTCTTATTGCCAAATTGATCAGTAATTTCGAACCTTGTCGACTGATCGAATTAGCCAATTGCGGTAGTCGTTGATTAAGTATATCGTCGCTGATAACCTCGGTGCAGCTCTACGATCTGAGTCGAATATTGCCCCAATCGGTCACGCGCGTGACTTCTCGAAAGCTTGCGATTCCACAGACCATATCCGTGTTTGATTTTTCCTATCAAAGCGGCAGGGTCGGGTCAGGAATTCCCACCTCCATAAGCGAATGCCAATACATCGATGCAGTGAGCGAATCGGGGTTCGATGATTCATCTATCAGAAGTTCATATTCTGCTACCTGTACCTTTCGGGGTCAGTCGGTATCATCACATACCAATACGAAGTGAAAATTACCAGATACATCATGGAAGATTATGCATTGCATCAACCATCTACCAGCTGTGCGAAACTGGTACGCGAGGCATTCATTGATTGTCCGCCCTATGGCCCGGTTTCAATCCCTTGCTATTGATGGTGTATATTGTATGCAAACTTTGCGAGTGCGGGATGTACACTATGGAAATACTAGAAAACGACACCTATTCATTTGTAGTAGCAAAATAACAAGATAACACACGTGTTCGAATGTTGAAATGCATCTCATAGTGGAACCGTAAAGTGACCGATAAGGAAACCGGTGTGAACGCAGGTCGCTCATAATTTTATGTAGGAAGTCATACCATGATATTTATAAGATTCCATTAGGAATCAAACCATGTACGGTTAAGATCTATGATTGACTTGTTCGTGCAGCAGTTGCAGCAATCAATAATCCTTTGGGGCTTCGGGGAATCGCCAAACAGCGAGTCATGCCCTATACTTGATACTTATATAAACAGCGTAATCCTCATCAGCAGTCTGACGCATATGACGTAAACGGCTAGTTCACGTTATGCAAGCGTCGCGTATGAAGCAACATTTTCGAATATTTTGTAGCAAGGAATCGATGTCACAAACAAACTGTAGACTTGGCAGTGACCCCATCGCGTTGGTTTATCCGGTAAACATCCGAGTTCATATTTATTATTAGTCTTGAAGGGTGTTTGTGGTGTTAACTATGCAAACTCCTGTATATTTGACGCGAGAAGAGGATTTAGAGTCACGAGGCCTTCGTAACTACGTCAAGTCAGGTACGCACTGAATTGACAATTCGAACACCGCTTTGGCCTGTCGCAACGGGGTGTACTACTGTAATTCGGGGCAGGAGCGGTTAAATTTCAATATCATGGCTCTAATTATACTAGTTTACCAGATTTTAGCAGCTGTTACAACCTGACCACGGAACAAGGTGCGGTACGTATATGTACAGTAGTACACTGTACAGTGTACGTACAGTTGTACACTTTGTACAATCGTCTTCACCAAACCACAATACGCGCGCTTTGCAAGAGAGACTAAAATAACGCGAAAATGTCACCAGCTTTCAAGTTGTGTACAGACGCGCGCCGCACGATGCACCGCAACGTGTTTTTTCGATTGAAGCGAGCGATTTTTCTGGAACTAAAGCATATCGCCTTACGCGTTACGTTAGATTTAAAGGCACTTCTGACTACAATGTAAACGTCACAGGTTAGCGTTCTAGGAATACCAATCAAACAATTACGAGGGGGAGTTCGATGTACGTGTGGAGTCGCGCATTTCTGTGCTTTTTCGACACAACAA
Organism: Botryllus schlosseri; assembly: GCF_051294905.1. Classification (NCBI taxonomy): domain Eukaryota; kingdom Metazoa; phylum Chordata; class Ascidiacea; order Stolidobranchia; family Styelidae; genus Botryllus; species Botryllus schlosseri. Next base: position 13,835,839 of record NC_137245.1, on the reverse strand, counting down.
CACTTACAGTTTCAGAAGAACTGAGCACGATGATTTATGGCAAAGCATTATCGACGTTCAAGTGCTGGGATAAATGGTATCTCGGCCGCAAGGTCAAACCGTACCTCCAATAACAACAGCTAAATTTCATCTATTCATTTTAACGGCGAATCATTGCTGCAATCAAAGACGCCGTGTGTGTCCGAGGTAGTCGCCACAAACATTGCGCGAGTGCGGCGATAGAACAGGTGTAGACATACCGGTAAGGTATGCTTTGTCTAATTAGTACTAGCAGCGAAACAAATAAACGTTTTGCCTACGGCGTATCGTGTCCTATCCAATATTCGAAGACGGAATGTGATCGTGCCAGGGATATCTAAAGTTTTAGAAATCCCTGGATCGTGCATTAAAATCATTTCAGATATGTTCAAGATGTGCCAAGATAGACCGGTGTTGATATGGTCGTTTGTCATGGCGTGTTTGACCCAACTGCAAAATTCTGGTGAAATATGAAAACTATAGTTCTACACCAGAGGTAGTCAAAGTCGTAAGTGATTCTAGTGAAGTAGATGGACAAGTAACGCCTTAAATATATCCTCGATTACGAGTAGGAGAGTTTTCCGAACGGTGCCCAAATGACTTCCGGTTTTGAAAAGTAGTTATGGTCACGGGTTCGCATACATTTTGGCAGTTGATCGGCGGTGGATACTTTCTAAATTGCAAGATGCGTCTTTGCGATTAACGTAAAATCACTAATGACGCTACGAATAGGATGAATCGGGGCCTGCGATAACTTAGGTTACGGTAGGCCCCGGTTCACTTTTCGGAAATATATGCTGCGGTTTCTGTGACGGATATATTTCTCGCCGATCTTATCACGATTTCACACATAAGCGAGATGGAAACTTATCCCAAAACATCTTTCTCCAAAACGTAAAGTGTAAGCATAGTATACCCAACAACTGTCCAAGTCAAGATGGAAGTAGCCTAAAACATAACCACTTGGGTAATGGTTAGTTTTGCCTATACTTGAGCCCTTCGTAAAAATATATGTACGACGGTACGTACACCGTTACTGACCACTGACCAGTGACCACCTCCAATCTACACTATACCCAGCAGGCATAATACGAAATCGCTTATATTTTACTGGTGTATTTTACTGATGTATGGCTTTGTTAGCAAGTCTTGAAAGTCCCAATCCCTCACGGGATCTACATCATCTACTGCACATGCCACTGTCTATTCGCACGCGAATTCCCCGTCACGTATTCCTTTGGGCAGAATTCTGGCGCTCACTTTTCAAACCGTGTTATTAATTGGAAATGATTGACTGACAATACTATCGTGTGCACGGCGGGTATAATAGATGTGCGGTAGCGCCGTAAGGCTTGAAACAATTGACTTCTACAGCCGTCTTTGAGTGTATTATTTGTCGGCGGTTACGAGAGATGTGGTCGATATAGTTTGCGCTACTATCTGAGTAGGAGTATACGTAATGCACTATATTTTGCGCTCAATTACAGGTAGAATTGGCAATCTCCAGAACATTACGAATCGGCTTCTAGTTTAAGTACAAAAAGAAAGGGCTGAAATGTAAAGTAGTCTCGAAAAGTATATCTGGTCTTGGCCCTAGAGCAGGGGTTCTCAACCAATTTTTGTCCGTGGCCCATCTTCAGGTTTGAAAATGTTGTGTGGCCCACCTTTTATCTTAGAGTCATACTCCTGTTCAATGCGCGGTAATCGCCGGCGCTGATATGCATATTCCTCTAAAATATGCGCATTTTTATTTTACTAATCATATTTAAATCCACACCTCTAGGGACATGAAATCGCGCGAACATGCAAGTTGTACAATGTATGTCTTGCCATGGCGCACTGATTGAGAACCGATACCCTAGAGTCCAGGAATCGCATACTTTTATCGTTTATTCGCAAGTGACTACATTTAATTTTACAAGATTCATCTTGGCGACTAACGCAAAGTGACATGGTCCTACTGATAAGTGCAATCTATTTCACTCGTTTTTCATGTCATTTCCATCCGATGAATTGATGCCAACTCAACCCAAACCACCTTTACAAAATTCAAAGCGTGAAAAGTAAGTGCGTTTGTCCAAGGCACTGTTGAGTAAAGTAGAAGCAGCTGAAAACATATACTTGGGATAAGTAGTGCAAATAGTTCAGAATCTACTTTATTACTCCAAAAAATTAAAATCACTTCGTTATGACTAGAGCCCGACCGATATTGGATTTCTGAGCCGATACCGATAAGACCGATATCCAGTACCTCCACCGATAACATCGATATATTCAGCCGATATTCAAAAGATGTGGAATCTAGCGCAAGGCCCATATTTAACAGCTCAGAGCATTTATTTCAACAACTTTACAGCCATTGATATGCTTGAACATGAAATAAATGATATAGGGGCTATAAAAATGTATCAAAAAAGCACCAGTCCAGCAGTTGCAGATTACAGTTCACGAAGCACAATTTCTCGGCCATTTCTCCAAGGAGGGAACTTCTGTGGTCTTCCATAAATGATGTATATAGTACTAAACACAGTGAGCAGTCTTTCACTTGGTACCATAGTTAGTGGCACAGCAAGAATTGGAAATCTTTCTTCATTTCGGTTCCACCGCTCCCTTGCAGGGGATCTTTTCTTCATGGTTTCACTAAATATTGATATTCTTCTGGCAGTACACCTGGAGCCTTCAGCACATCATTAACAAATAGCTGAAGAGAATGAGCAAATCAACTCAAATTGTCCACGTCTGCAACTGCTCCACCCATCCCCTTAGGCCTTGACCATGACCAGCATTTCAACAATCAATTGATCAATAATGATTGGCCAATGTCATCATGGAATCAAAAATTTTCGTATCAATTATTGGCCTTACTCCACGTTTGCTTGATTTTCTTGCCCTCTATGCTCGCATATTTCCTGTCATGGTGGCGCCGCAGGCCTCAGTCAGACGACTTCTGGACTTCATACATTACTGGTATAATTAGCTCTGTTGGTCTTGGTACCGAACCAATAGCACTATCTTCAGAGAAATGTTTCGACGCGACGCTTTTCTCTATCATAACGAGGGTCAGTCCAGCATGATTGAAGTTCTCATTTCTCTTACTGATTGAAATCTTCTGCAGACAACTATCCATCCAGCTGCTCTATGTCTATAGATAACTAACCTACGGATAGATGGGCAACACGTGATTCACGGTCGAGAGACCGGATGCTCGTCAGATTTGTTGTCGCTTCATAGCATGAAGCGGGCAAAGCGGCGGGTTGTCGGCCAGATTGACTGTTAAAAATGCAGGTATGTGTGGTGCGAATAGTATATAGGGCAATCAGAACAGGTTCTTGAGTGATACAGTACATAGCCACTGGCGCGGCTATCAAAGCATTAATATCAGGAGTATATTTAAGGACTAACGCCAGTAATCAGAGATGCCTCAAACTCAAGTCTTGCGCAACGGAGTAAAGGCATCCTTGAACTCCATTGGAGTAGAGGCTTCATATTCAAAGACATTTTCGACATGTCTGGCACTATTCGCTACTGTGCGTTCGCTCGATATGAAATGTTAAGATACCCTCCAGGGTTGGAATCCCGGTATGTTTAGCGTAATATATTTGGTGTGCAGTATCACACCGCGTGTACAATTAGTAGGATCTTTGGTGTGCACGAGGCACCGATTCCATATCGGCAGACAGGCATACGGTACGTGTTTCATTCCTTTCAGATAAAATGGATATGGACATAGATATGTTAGAATATTACATGCAAGTGGATGGAAACAGGCTGCAGCAAGTACAGAAGTACCTTACAGATTTTAATAATTGATTGGAATACCTCACTGAGGAACGGTGTTCTGATCGCTATAGGCTTAACGAAAGCCTGTGTTAGTGGATTTATGGAGGTCCTGCAGTGTGACCTTACCAACCCATCCAACAAAGGTCTACCCCTGCCCCCGTTGTTGAAGTTCCTTGTTGTTTTGCACTCTTACGCCACAGGAAGCTTTCAAGTTGTTGCTGGGGAGCTGGAACATGAACCTGGACAGTATTGTCATAGCTCATAAAAGCTCAACATACATCAAATTCCCACAAGGTGAAGTTGCAGCCAATGGGGCCTCACGATTTTATGACAAATAGCTGCTGAACGTCGATATAACAAGGTTCAACTATCCTCCAGAATAACTATAGAACGGATTTTTTGGAGTGTGGAAGAGCGTGTTTTCCTGCTTATCACTGGGTCTACGGATAAATGTCGACACAGCAATGGCTTTGATTGTTGCAACAGCAGTGTTATACAACTATGCCAGAAAACACAGGTAATATATTTCTTGATTTTTTTAATATCAAGCGCTTAACTTCCTTCAAATTTAGGTGCATTATCAACAATGAAACTGATGTCATCCCGCAAGTTGTAGAGGCACCAAGAGATGTACGAGGATCCCTGAGAGGCCTACCTAGCTCAGAGACGCCGGATCGTTGAAACCCACTTTAGGAATACAATTTAATTTGTTATCATAAATAAAGAAACTGCGGTGAAACTTGTATAAAACCGAACGAAATGAAGTGGAACAGTACCTATCAATAATGCACAGTTACATGGCTATGGCCATAGCAAAAAAAGCATTAATATCGCGGTGCGGTGTTGCAAGTCGAAGCTTATGAAGTTGAATGAGCATAGCAAAAGAAACGTATTCATGTCTTGGTGCTGCAATTAGAGGCATAGTAACTATCAATAATGGGAATGCCACAAAAAGAGTTTACATCACGGTGCTGCAAGCAGAAGCTATGAATCTTAAAATAAAAGCTTTTATAAAGTAGGTAGACTAGTTTAAACTACTAGATCTGGTGAAGGCGAGCCTTCAAGCTTTTGCCTTGCATCTGCTATCAACAGGTGCTTGGTCACAAGTACCAACTGCAGATCAGCAAGGGACTGCTGCTCCTCCACTAAGAGCCTTTGCTGTTGCAAGCAGTCAATTTCTAATTCAATCTTTTTCACTTTCAGCTCATGCTCCAAGAACATGGTATCCGATATGAAGTTATTAACTTCAGCTCTTTTTGGTTTCTTTCTTGGCAACCCTGTCTTTTCCGTTTCTTTTACCACCGGAGTTGCAGTCGTGAAAGTCACATCTGAAATAGGGACATATGATATAGAAACCCTCCTTGCATAGCAAATGTGTATAAATTCTAATGCAGTCGTGAAAGTCACATCTGAAATAGGGACATATGATTTAGAAAGCCCTCATTGCATAGCAAATGTGTATAAATTCTAATAACTTCTATACGGTATGCTTATGAAGCTATGCATCTGTATATATTTACACAGATTTTAGTTAACGCTCATTAATAATAAACAATATCGATGACCACACCACATCGAGGATATGTCCTAGACCCTGATCACCATTGACTGGCTATGGTCCTCACGACTATCAATCACTGTGCTTTGCTAATTCCGCTCAGTGTTAGCTTTCAGGTTTGCGAACATATGGTTTTACAGTTATTTAGATGGAGCGATTTTGGAGGTTTTACAGCTAAGCGGTAGCCCAACACGCAGCAAAACCTACATAACCAGAGTCAGCGATGCTCACATATCAACAGCGAATACCGCTGACTAAACTAATTTGTGGGGATCACTGCTTGATATGGTGCTTTTATCCATGAAGTGTCCATTATTATGGCATACCGTACCCGAAGATGCTGATGAAGATGTGGCTCGAATTGTTCTGGTATCATGCTATGGATCATCTGTGACATGGTACTGCCTTGGTTGGAGGGCCTCCAGTTGCCGCCATGTGGGCCCGTTCCTCTGTAATATCTTCTTTCGATCTGATGAAATGCATACGCATTAGAACTGGCCTGGCACATTCCTAGAATTCCATCAAAAAGCTTACCTCGTCTTCACGTTAGTCCAACATTTTTCAAGCTGCTTGGATGATACCTTTCGAGCATGCCGGAAGGAATTGTATTGAATGGCAAGATCTTCCCATGCACCATTTTTCCTTTGGATAGAACTTCATCATTTCTTTTATCTAAGTATATCCAGCTTTGCACTTACAAGAGTCATAAGACGGCTCTAGTCAGCCAAACTAAACCTTAATTTTGACATACTGTAACTGAAAAAATATTCCTGTTGATATCCAACAAGTCTGTCACATGATAATGTTCAGGCAAAGCAGACACATCGAGTAACTTTTTCTCTTTATTTATCAATACATACCAAAACATATCTATGATTATACAAACCAAATTATTTCAAGGAAACCTCATGCAGCTGGATTCAATATTGAAACCAATTGATAACCTGAATAATAAGAGTGAATATCATGACTTCTTTGGCTCCTTAAAGATACTCCTGATATTAATGCTTTGATAGCCGCACCAGTGGCTATGTACTGTATCACTAAATAACCTGTTCTGATTGCCCTATATCCTATCCGCACCAAACATACCTGCATTTTTAACAGTCAATCTGGCCGACAACCTGCCGCTTTGCCCGCTTCATGCTATGAAGCGACAACAAATCTGACGAGCATCCGGTCTCTCGACCGTGAATCACGTGTTGCCCATCTATCCGTAGGTTAGTTATCTATACTATGTCTTCATGGTGATCGATTACTGCAGGGGGATTCCCACGAAGTCAGTGGGGCATAACGGTGGTTAGTTATCTAGAATATTTTTTAGATAGGCACGCCTACTGCCTGTATGCAGTATGCATTATATGCTTCTTGGCCATTTATTTTTTATAATTCACCGTCCTCACGTCTTCTATCGACTTCTTTGACTCCATGCCACCATGTTGTGACGTCACCAAAATATCGATATTTTTTACCTTCAATGGCCGATACCGATATTTCTCTCCAGGCGTGATATCGACTCGATATTATCGGCGAGCCGATAATCGGTCGAGCTCTATGACCACCTCTCCCTAGGACCTTATTAGTCAAACTGCCAGTATAAAAAGATATCTGATGGCATCACATGCCTTTGCATTTTGGGAGCATAATCTCGACATATGCCCCTCCATTATGTTATTTCCAAAAACGACCCGAAGCTCAACAGCTACATGGGCCGTATACGGAAAGCTGGAACTATAAAGCGTTATTTCCAGCCGTTCCGTGATCGATGATGTAATTTACGTCATTTCATAAGCACGCGCACCCTCGCATCATCGCCAATTGTGATGTTTTCCCGTGATCAAGTACGCAGCATAAAATCATTTCCATTGTAACTTTGATACCAAGTCTACACCGCATACACAATTACACATACACCGCTCTAATCACTTTGAGAGAATGGACTCTGGCGAGAGAGTTTAGACAACGTCACCAAGCGGCACGTATTATAATTATATACGCAAATTACGCACCCATCTAATTCATCTGATTGGAATAAGTTACAATAGCGCGCAATCATCGAACAGATGTATCCTTCAAACATCATTCTTGATTCAAATACCATTTATTCCACTCTAACACGAGTCACCAAACTAACGACAGGAAGAAGACATGTTACTACACAATAAAAGGATCACTTGAACGGTAAAACAAATAATTAGTTAAAACAGGCTTGCACCAGGGACCGATAGAGATCGGTTTTAGTCGGGTATCAGCTGAGCTTGTTTGATGACATATCGTCCCGTGTAGAAGCGCCAAAATTTCTATCATGTCAAGAGCCTAGAGACACGGAAGAACGGAAGTGGTTTCAACATGGATCCAGGCTCATATCATAATATTTATCCGATACAGATGTAGCATATTTTGGCCGATAAATCGATATCTTCGTCGATATAGAATTGTGACATATTGTGACTACATAGAACTTCAAATTACCGACAATGATTGGTAAATTATATCCCTATAAACTTCATCTATTTACAATTAAACTTCACATGGGGAAGAAATTAGTATTTCAAGTCCAACAGGCATATATACTTTAGTTAAAGAAATACAACTTCTCCGCATTTACCTCAAGAGCTGCAGACCCCTACGGGTCTATATAAATAAACCGAACAGAATTGAATAATTCCCAATAATTATGAAGTTTCATTCGCGTCATTTGGTCGAAAATATAAGTATAAGTTCATGGTATCTTGAATTTGCTAATATGTATAATGTGTTTATTTATTTACTGCTCTCTATCGGTGCTGTTTTTCGTTGTTATTGCTACTGTTCTGCATTTTATTATATCTTTCTCTGCGGTTTTGTTAAACTGTTGCAGCCCGACAGTTATTTGTTATACATGACTTCAGCTGACTTTAAGACCGCACTTATCGAATGCAGTCCTATCGCTAGCATTGTCTGTCTGGAATGTTTGTGCAAAACTTGAATTTAACGAAATAAAGAAGCCTATAACCTCGCCTGGCCAATGCCGATATTTCAACCGACACCGATTTCGATCGGGGTGCTTAGTTAGAACCTCGAGTCGAATGATAGCGGAGTGAACAATTTTTAATTTCGATATTGTGCCCCTCGAGTGCGGTAATTTCGATATTAGTGGTTAGTGATACGATGACGATTGTTTTTGGTAAAACGAATATCGATTGTACGAAACGGAGCTTCAGAAGTTACATTTGTTTATGTTTAATAACAGATTGTCGTTGGATTTCTATAGAGACCCTATCATTCTCCAAATAGCCACCTCCACCGATCCTGACGTGACTCACTTAAGCCGAATAATCGCGTTTATTCCGTTTCGGCGAGTCCCGCGCCGGTAAGACCACAACAAACACCCGCGTTAAGACTCACTTCGCAGGGAGCGGGCGGCGGCGTGTTACACGAGCATCTGCAGTCGGATCCGACGGGTATGGTCTCTACGACGTAAACTGTAGCCCGCGAACCGTCGCGGCAGACATGTCCCTCTTTCGCGTTTATAATACACTTGCACCTGCAGTCCGATCCGGAAGAAAGGGTTTCTACCTGCAATAAAATGTGGTGTTTGATAGAATCAGAGGTTCCATTTTTTCATTCGTACACAATGTACCAATGCGACACACGAGTGCGCGTCACCAGCGTGAACATCTGAACATTGCACCGTTATTGCCGTCGAAAAATTTGGATTTGAATAAAATAGTATTTACGGTGAGCACAACTATAATGAATAAACAAAGAATACTATAAAACCGTAAATACTATTTTATTCGAATCCAAATTTTTCGACGGCAATAACTCCGCTTCCACTGGTCAAATTTTTAATAAATAGAAACTTTCTTCTCCTGTAGCAAAGCGGTTACTAGCTGGAATTGAACCAAATTTTGTGTGTAGGCTTAAATTAGGTAACCTAACAATTTTATCAAGTATAGCCAGTACGATTTGAGAAAAAAAGTCATTTTTGAAGAGCCCTACTGCTGGTGTGTCTAAATTATGAGTATTTTCTGTATTGTGTGGAGGAGTACACTTAGGGTTGCACTTAAAACAAATGGTTGTTTAAAACATGTTTTAATATAAGCGGTGTTTTAAACACAGGCCTTTAAAAAAATTCGCCAAGTTGTATAGGCTAACTATGCCACAATTATGTAAATACTTTCCAAAAGCATGATGTATGAGCCTACGGACTACTATTACCACCCGGTATAGCAGACGTATACGAAATGGGTTGGTTGGAACCCTCGAAATACTGGGTTCAACAGCTATAGTATACGAAGATACAGATCATTGGTACGGAATTAATGCTCTGCTGATGATGAGCGCCGACCGTTAAAATGCTGCATGACGATGCAGTCCTGGTTAAAGGTATTTTTGGTCCGTATGACAGAGGTTGGCAGCCTTGTTTTAAACTTGTTTGTTTTGAATTGATTTTTGTTTTGAAGACAACCCTAGGTACATATATGAAAATCGAAAAAGTAGCGACACTGAAATGCGTGAAGCGCAAAGAATATTTTCAAGTTGAATAAATCGTCGAGAAAATACTGCATAGTCTATTTGCTTTGTGTTGCTTAATTTATTTCGGGCCACTACGAGCTTGTTTCCCGCCGAATTAGTGGCCTTCTGAAGCGCCAGTTACGATCCGTAATGACTTATTAACACAGGTGCTAATTGGATGTGTCTAGTAATGCAAATCGAGGATTTATCTACAACAATATCAATTTTAATCACAATTAAAATCAGAGACCGCGTTTATCGTAATGTAGCAATGGCAATGGCAACAACGTCTGAATGATACTATATGAAAACAGTAAAGCTAAAGTTGTAATAATCATTCATTCAAGCAGTCCAATCCAAGTTCAGCAGAATATGGCAGTTTCTCCCTAACTTGCACAACTCACATTAGTTTTGTATGTTTTGTGTATTTATGCGTCATATTCAGCTTTAGCGTGACTGATTTCGAATATTACTTTCATTTTGCATCTGGACTACGCATACGGGATACGTAGGCTATGTACAATGGTACAGTGTACACACTATACAATGTACAACTGTACATAAATAAATAGGCGTCAAATAGTAGGAACGTTTCCCGTTTAGTTGATACAGACTATGGTTTTATTGACCAAGCCCAGGTTCAGTACAGATTGTGTAAAGATATAGGTCGGTGTCATGTACAGTACAAGTACACTTGCGCGGAAGACTGCTGGAAATAGCAAACAAAGAAGCTTTTGGCGGCTTCCCAATAAAACGCAATGTCTTTGAACTGCGCTCGTGGAGTTGACTTTGAACTTATCTGCAAACATCCTGTTCCTGATTTGTATTGATCAAAGACAATGCCGCACTCCCATTTATTGTGAGACAATTACCGGCTAAGTCCCAATTAATCAGAAACATTGTGTAATCATTGATTGCTAATCAACTGCCAAGAGACACGTTGTTTACGATAATAGCAAAATGCATATAATCATTAGTCACTAGTCTGTTTGTGTTTTATTCGAACTCCTTTTGCAAAGCCATACCAAAAGAACAGCTCGTGGGCTTATTCCGATCCGCATTGGAGTTTTATCAGGCCCTCTGTCACAAAATACACAAGGGATCAGCAAAGCTACGCGTCTAGCCTATCAAATCCGCTGAATCCGCGACAATCTCGACCCCACGCATTGCAGTCCACGTCTCTGTTTCACAGTACGATCAAGCGCATGCGATATCTGTCAACTGAGACGCCTAAAGTACGAATTTCCAGTGAATAAATTTCGCCTTTCGACTGTCACGCAGACATTCGGCATTCATCATTACATAGCATACATAACATATGTTCAATGTACATATGAATAGTGCAACATATTTTAAATATGAATTTTCCAGATTGTGGTGCAAACGGTATAATAATAATTGCCTTCCGCGGGTTTAGAATATGTATAGTATACGCTGTTGTAACGGAAAAAGACTTCATTGAAAAACGCGTCACTATATTTCATTCTTTTGTTTTTAACAATCGTATTAATATTAATAAAAATAATAATAAAGTATTAAACATGTAGTATCAGGGTGAACCACCGATGATAACGTGCTTTGAAATCTAGAAATCGAACACTGTTTGCATAACATCATGACACCGTGGTACCGCGCGAAGTACAGCTAAAACATATCCTCGACATCGCTTTCCTTCAGGTCCTAATTCCGCGGTGGAAAGCAAACGGCGATCGATATTCATACAAGACATCAGTCATCGTTATCATCATACGATGCGCTGATATCGGTCTAAGCATATTCGGCAAATACATATTAAGTAATCTTCCAATAAGCACGAGTCCTCGATGATAGATTGGACTCGCAAGTGCAACATTTAATGATTAGACAAGGAAGTCAACGCAAGATGATGTACGGTGTCGAATGGAACGATTCCATCGGTCGTCTTCATTTTGGATCGACAAATATGCAGTTCCGTGACAAAAGTTAAAATTGATCAGAATCATACCAAGCAGACCATATGGAGTAGAAACTGCAATAGTTCAACATATTGTCAACTTATATTCATGACTTGTACGCTGACTCTCACCTCCGAATCTAAAATGGGTTGTTCGAGGGGGAATGGTGGACTGATATTGAAGACAGTCGCGATTTAAACAAGAGAGCCGTTTAGACGTGAACATGTCTAGAATAGAATGACTACAATCACTTTTTTGCAGCTGGTCGTCTGGTTAAGTCATTTAATTTGCTGAAAGTAATAGTTCAGCGGCCTCATCTAGAGTTGGGAGTTCCCAAAATACAATAGACATTTTCGAATAACCAAGTTGGAGTCATCTGGGTTTTGGAATGACGTTTCCAAGTACAATCTAAAATTTTAAACAATCGTTTCAAGTTTTGAGGAGCGAAAATCCTCTTGCAGACCTTCATTGAATACAGAACAGCCGAAGCGTCATAATATTTAATTGTGACGTGATTGATCGTGTGCATTCTCGCTCCACGTAAAATTTCAGTTTATTGTATTGTGTACACCATCCGAAAAGTTTGCAGAGCTACTGTGCTTTGACATTCGGTGTTTGTAGTACATTTCCTCACGTCAATGTAGCAGTGGAGCCGAGTCAACGGCGTGGTTACTTAGTTTACGGGAGAAATTCCGTCAGAAGTAATCGGTAATGGGACGTGACATAATGGTCTTTCAGAAGGCGTGGATTGTTTGCCGGTATTGCGGAGGCTGGTTCAAGTAAACGCGTCGAGAGACATGCGTACTGCTCAGAGGTCTTCACTTCGCGCGATATTGTGCGAATCTGATTCGGACGAGAGCCCTGAGCTTGAATTCGTAGAAATTACCGCTTGCATTTAACATATAGTTGTAGAATTTGTTAAATATGAGTAGATATTTTAAGGTTACCGTATACGTAACAGTGTCGGAAAATCTATCTGTCCCTTGAACTGTGGGATAACAGCTCTTCGGGATCTGTACACTTTCTGAGTAAACACGTAGTACCGATGTTGACACAAAGATATCGAGAAGTACTTTTTAGGAATATCATAAGCATTAGGAGGCTTCTTTTTGTAACTGACTACGAGCCATAGCCAGGTACCTATAGTGCGCCGTGTAGGACCCGACGGCGTCCGTGTTTGTTGTGATTGTATTACAAACAAAACAATTCTTCCTAATAGGTAGATTCGAGATATTTCGAAGCGAAACGCAGCAAACGTGCTGCAAATTCGCCGTAATAAGAGCTACGATTGCCTGCAAAATGCACTGTTGTCGGGGAATTGGTAGAAGACGGTATGGTGTATGGTTCGATAAGACTGATCAGCATGCGTGACACGCAATTTCTTTCATGCCGTACTAAGCATTATAAAATATCGCAAGGCCCCGGGCACGGTATAACGCAGGGACGGGCAACATACGGTGCGCGAAGGCGGTTTGAGCGGCCCCCAGAGAATTTCCGGTCTTACCGGATCATGTGGCTCTCGGCTGGAGAAAGATGGTAATTAAACTACTTGTTCCGTTCGAGTCTACATATATTTGCGAGCAAACATTTTCGACCATGAGAATGAACAGACAAAGCTGCGTTCCAATCTATAACTGATGCTCACGTGAAGTCTTTACCAAGGGTTTCTACGTCCGACATGCAACCAGATTTCAGAGAACTTGTCGACAACTTTGATCGACAGCAGATCTTACTGACTTCAGAGCTATTGAAGTAGCCTATATTACGTTCATAAACCGACTTGCCAAGTACTTCATTTTCCTATATCCGGCCCGCCGACTGGAGATGTTGCCCGCCCCTGGTATAACGTACACGATATAATTATCGTGCCGCAATTTCAGTGCCCTTATCGTTCAAGGCAATACATATTTGGGTTGACTCCGACCACTTACCACGGTGTTACAGATAACGGCATAGGACGCCGAAGAGAAACTTGCGGTACCCCATGCTTCGTGCGAGAACCGAGTAAGCTGAGACGTATCGTGACTGAATACGATGATAACACCTCGTCGAGGAAGCGACAGTTATTCATCAAAATTAGTTTATATTACCCTTTTAGGTCGGAAGGGCGTGGCGAATTGTAGCCTAAGATTCTATTGCGCGGGTACAAATTATCGCGGAAACGAATATTCAATAGATGCAATTAGTTTTATTTTGTGACGAACAGTGGACACGGACGCACGTCGCACATCGCCCAAGTCCAATGCCTAAATGACTACCATATGCGATGGATTGTCAAATTTAGAATGAATTCCTCCCTCACAGCCTATACCACTCGCAATCGGCAAAATGAGAACATAATTCTACAAGTCACTTCAAAGGAGTATGCGGCATTCGGCGTTTCAGATATTGAGATCAAAACGCCCACAAATCACCCATTTCACTCAATGACTCAACCACTTTTATACCACGCCAGAAGTCAGCAATGTACTATATACAGCTAGGGTGCAAATTAGGGCGGGGTGGATGAAAATTTGCTAGGGGCGTTGATAATTTGGAGTGAATTTCGCCCCAATGTCTACGTCAAAGACGGTGCTATTATTTGATGTCTGCGAAGCGGTCTATTCCACCCACCCCCCCCCCCCCGCCAATGTGATGCCATAACGCTTGTATAATGTAAAATTGTAGATATTCAACGATGGTTGCATGTAGCATGGCAATTCTCCACACAGTAACAAAGTTCAGGGGAATATGACATTAGCGCCACAACAGGAATGTAACACTATAGTCGACATTTTCATATTCGAATCAAAAAGGAAAACCCCTGTTTCGAGACATACCCGCATGCCGCAACCCTGCTTTCATAGCGTGTCCGTTACATTCAAGAATATTTTGAATATTTGTTTCCGTTACATTTACGACTTGCAATCGTTCGAATGGTACGAATTGTAGTCCATCAGTGAACGGGCTGATGAGACATAGGCGTGTCCCCACGCCATATTTTATGGGGTGCTTTCCCGCGACATACGCAGTCACGAACGTGAACTATTGTTTCGGGATGAAGTGTTCTAACACCGACGCACTACGTCTTGGATCATTGGCAATGAGAACGTGTGTATATGCTGCTCTTTTGAAATCGAACGATTCGCTGGGCTACTTCTGCGTGAACGACATTAGTGGCTAACGATTAGAAATTCTACCGATCCGTACTTTCTCTCTACCATTTGATGCTGTTATTGCGAGCGCATTCCAGCCGATGACAACTACAAATCATAACCACTGCGTAATGTCTACGCATGCAGTCCCAAGAGGGCATTGGTATTCGCTGCGGCGAGCTGGACATGATTAAATTGCAGAATGTTTATGAGGTGTCAAATGTCGACTTGTGAGAAAATGTATTGAACAAACGAATCGGAGATTGAATACCGCTGGGATGAGCAACCTACCAAGCCCTGTATTTCAATTAATCCTAAATTTCTCCACGAAAGTCCCGTACGTAACGGTCTGCTACTCAGCCATGCAATAGCTATTAGGATTAGTTGTAAATGTACTTCGAATCCAGCGCGATATGCAATGTGAAAAGATAACGATATAGTTAATTGGTGTCGAAGGCAAATAAGTGCGACCATCTCAAGTCATGCGATGTCATATCGCAAGTCTAGACAAACAAAATTGCCGATTTATTATGTGCAAGAAAGAGGCGTCGCATGGCCAGGTTAATTGAGTTCTCCTGATAGACTTAGACGCAAGGTTCGGGTTCGGAAAAAGACATTCTAGCCATCTGGTGTGTCGATATCCGACAATATTCTCAAATATCCCTGAAACTTTTGTTTGGTGTACTTAATACCACAAGCGTCAAACAACGGTGTAAATAGCATAATAAAATATAGCTTTCTAAGGATAAGATCGCGAGCTTACTGATAACATAAACCTAATGTTACAAGATTTCGTAACAGGCGCAAGCCTATAATTTCCTCAAATTCCATGCCGACCTCGAAGTCATGATAGACCTGTCGGCTGAAGTGTTTTCAAGGAGGTGATTATCTGGTCTCAAGTGTTAATTCTCCTTAACCTAAAAGCATACATAAATGACATAGACAATACGAAGGTGCTGCAGTAATGATAATATCGTGAACGAAAATTATAAGATATGATATTTCGTACATTTACCATTTTTTCTGATACATATATATATTAAGCATGGATCAGTGCGACGGCAACTGTGTAAAACCGTTCTGTTATTTGTGCTAAACTGGGAAAATGATGCATTTCTTCGCATTTCAAACAACAATTACAGTAAGCCGAGTTTACCTCGATTTTGGCATGGTTTGCATCAAAATCTTGCTAATGTCACGATTACGACTGGAGCATTTAGTTTCAATGAACCGCTGTGCACAACCACTAGCGTCAAGTTACCCGTGGGTCGCAAAACCTATCCCATTAATCTCCTATTTGCTAAACTGTTTCAGCTTTTCTTTACAGTGTCAATACTCAAGTGTGGAGGAATTTCCGAAAGGTGACAGCGAAGGCGAAACATAAGATCACCAAAAATAATTTACCGTAATATCATCATTTGCACATAACAAGCAACAATGATAGATCTTTCGTTGTAATATAAAACAGCATTTCACCGGCAAAACGTTTCGAAATCCCGATTCCTCGCGGATTGCTATCATTAATCGCACGTAGATCTTCGAACAATAAATTACGTTCGCTAATAGACAACGGAATGATTTGAAAAAGCCGCAATTGCATGCCTGATAAATCGTTGTTAAATAGCCGTTAGGATTCAACTGCACATATCGCAGCTATCGGTCGGGGTCATAATGTCTGTTCATACGTACATGTTCACTGAATAACAGAATAATTCATAGAATAAATGATAGAATCCTAGAATAATTGTGGTGCTTGTGAGATGATAAAGTATTAACAACTGTAAACTCAAGATCAACAAGTTTTTGAAACCATTATTGCATATTGCATACCGGTGCACACGCAGGTACAACCAAATATTCAGACATTCATCAAAAGCTTCGCTACCTACCATAGTCTTACATATTCCGCCGCACGTTAGCATCCATAGACTCAGCAGCACGGGATAGCTCAGCCTCGACAACATTTTTAGCTATGCTGGTAAGAAAGCCTGTTAGATTCCAGTGCTTCTACGATGCATTTATATCTAAACATTAAAACAACGCCGAGCGGTATACGCGGTATAAACCCGAACAACGAACAGTCGTACCGAGACGCTCTCGATGGAGCCGCCAACCATGCTGGCATATGAATTTAGCACGAAATAATTTATCATAGGCTATTAATTTTGCGTCTGGTTAAGCACAGGCTAGTCACTGGCTGAACTACAGAGTCAAAGTCCTTGGCAGCGATTCATATTTGTTACGAGCCGCACAAAGAGGCGATAAGTCAGAAGAACCCGCGAATACCTCAGCTAAGCTATCTCGAGCAAGCATTCAAACTCAACAATGAAATCTCTCGCCGGCAGAACGCTTGATTGCCTGGCAAAAACATCACCGGTCAGCCGAGGCTTGCGTCACCTGTACTAAATCATCGAAAGCAATAAAATGATGGGTACTACAAACACCGTTAAGCTAATTGATTGCGGGCTGTCAACTTATATCAATGACGCGGCAGTTAAGTCTTAGTTCATGCCTTCTATTTCACAGCCTCCGATGATTGCGCTGCACACTTGTAGAAGGTCCTAATTACGAATTCATCAACGCTTCACGATCCAGAATTCTAGTTGACCAGCTCCTAGATAGGTTTCATGTCACGTTTGGTGTTAATTATCAATATAATAATACCTTATGAATCTTATCGGAAACAAATATCGTAAATCAATTCGGTTATAGACATCAATAGATCAACGTCTTGACTATTTCTTCCTGTCAGTAGGAAGTTATCAATGTCGAAATTTAATCTGACATAACAACAAAGTTGAAGCTGCTGACTTCGATTTTTCGTGGCATCGAATCGATGTCGTAGTATATGGTTTGAATCAGTGGTTCTCATCCTTTTAACTTCGCGGGCCGGTAGAACTTCAAAAATCAAAATTTACCCATAATTTAATTACGACAAATATGTGAAAATCAAATGTAATATATTGGAAGCTTCATTTACTACTGCCTTTTGTACATTACATATTTATAAGTGGTTCTATTGAAGTTTCTGCAAGGCGAAGCTCGCTAAGTTCTGGTTAATACTATTAATTCAATTGTGATTGTTCGACATCCTTTGAAATAAATTTGACTTTGCTGTTCGATACAACCTCTGTTATACTGCCGAGTGTCGCTTAATTGCACTATCCGAATTATACAAAGTATGTTTCAGACCTATGTACTTTTCACATGTAAATTGCCTGAAACGAGTTGTAGGCTACTTCAAACAGTTTCGTACAACACTCGCACCATTGCGACGTCCGCCCAAAGTAGAGCATGAACTGTCGATTGCGACACAATGCAGGAAAATACGTTCCAAACTTCTCAATCACTTTAAAACATCATATTTTATTTATGCAAATAATAGACAAGCTTCCAAATGATTGTATTTTGGAATTGACAAATAATATTCTGGTGATTTGGCGCACCGGCAGGAAACTGGCCACGGACCGGCGGTTGAGAATCACTGGTCTAAATTACATTAAACTTTAACTTGTCTTCAATCTGTGTCTATGATCAATTGGGCCCATAGGTGTACTAGACATGATAATCAGGGCACAGTCCGTTTTCAGTACGCCTCGATGGTTTGTGGGATGGCGAGATAGCGTAGTGGTATGGCGAGATAGCGTAGTGGTATAATCCGCAGCTGCAACACCAATGGGTTGCAGGTTCGAGTCCGGCCGAGGTCGACTCCAGAATTCCTACCCAAGTGTTGGAGGTTTATCTAGGCTCATCCTCGCCATCTTATCCGCTTGTACTGTGCTTTAAAAAAGCCTAGAAGTGGGTCGTGCTACAACAAGTCGGCAGCTCCGGAATCAGAATAAAGAAAATCGGCCTGGTATAAATGACCAATGGTCATTGTAGTCAACAAAAACCATGAATACCACAAACAACACGAATTCATCATTAGATCCAACTCTACTGTAATATATAACTATGGTGAAAAAATCGATTCCAAAAAACTTATGAATGTCCGTAATAAATCAGATGGATAATGTAATTGCTATCCTCATAAATTCACGTCACTTCACAGTCACATGAAGACTAGGGTTGTTCAAAAATGACTTTTTTTTTCATATTCCAGCCATTCACTAATTAAATTGTAGGGTTACCCTAAAAAATGCTGTACACCAAATTTGATTCAATTCTAACAAGTATAAGTCGCCACAGAGCCAATTTAAATTTTTAATTTATTAGGAAAAATAAAAATGAGATTTCAATTTTTTTTTTGTAAACCTCACAAAATTGTTGAGTTGTCTTCACAGACGATGCAAATCAAATTTATATCAATTCCGACTTGTAGAAGCGGAGTTATTTGAGTTTTTCGTTGATAATTCTCAAGTTATCTACCAATCAAGCATAATCCAAGAATTATAATTATAGCTATCAATGAAAAACTAGGAGGCCCATGGATAAATTGACTTTGCCTTCATTTACAGCAGCGCAGTGATTCACAAAAATGCGGATTGCTGTGTTCTCGTGGTTGCTCCAATCAGTCCGTTAGGTGCAGGCTTGATCGTATTAGGTACTATTTTACATTTCACTCCGTTATTGTCCGTATGGCTTTATGGTCGAAGCGAGGAATCTGTCTGTCTGTCAAGTAATTTCAACGACTCAATATTCACCTCTCTGCCGAAGGAATAGTCAATCATTCATTTCTTAGTCATCTCACGCCCCCCAAAATACATGATCTCTCGTCGTTTGCTAACACATTGGTTGCAGCATCACCACCGCAAACTAGATATTATTCTTTGTGGCTGTTTGCAGTAGCGGGACGTGAAATGAGCTGCATTTCCAAACTGAGAATACGGCGTGCGGACTTGGTCTGGAACTGGCGTCGCAGTGCCAGAGAAGTCATTCTGTTCCTGGCGTTACTGAGACGACTAACGTGACTTGTTATATACAGAACAATCGATTTTCCTGATAACTGTATCTTATAACTTTACGGCACATCCCCGCTATGTACTAAATGCGCAAGAACCAGGAGCTTCATTCAGCCTCAATAACTAATCGCCGTGGCAAGCTGTAGTGTAGACTATAGTCTAATATTTCTGGTGCTTACTGTCTGATGCCCTTCAAATTTAGCAAAGCGTCGCAACAATTATGACATGGACGCCTTTGGTGTTGATGAAATGAGCTGTTAAATATATCTCACCCTATACTCAAAATAAACATATTCGTCCGTCATCGTGAGTTCAAAAATGTTATTTTGTTTGCGATTTACCACAACAACATTCTTGGCAGCGATAAAAATATATCCCTGTGAGATGATGAGAGCATTCCAATTTCAATTTTCGTTAACCTCTTTTGTGCTATTGCCTGAATGGAAAAGATATTCCTCATGTCAGGTACCAGCACACCTACAGGTCCTACGGAGTGTCATTTACGATAGAGGACATAGTTTTTGAGGGATATCACAAAGCGTGCACAATGAACTGTTTGCACACATGCCCACACCCCTTAAACCAGTGATTCCCAAGCGCGGCCCCCAAATAGCCTTCTTGCGGCCCCAAAAATATATTAGGAAATCGATTTATGACAAAAAAATATATTTATAAAATACTCTTGCTTGGCTTGGCCTCTGTAGTTTTTAATTATAAAATTGCAGGAAAGTTGTGAGTATGGACTGCTAACGTTACGTCACTGCTGTTTCAATGCAATGTGCCCTAACTTTCCAGTTGAACGAGCAGTAGCTATAGAGCTAAAGATATAAATAGGTATTGATAACTTTGAAAACCGAAGGAAAATCCTGAAAAAATGATAAATTTCTCCCACTTCGTGGTCGCTTGACTAAAATAGAAAAAAGGCTCAACTCCCGGAAAATACAGTTTTTCTTTCACATTAACAGGTGGTTGACTGAAAAACAATGTCAACTTTCCGGTCTAGCTCCCGAAATAGCCGCCGTAGCGCTCCTACAGTGCTGACTTAATGTATATCAGTCGAACTTGGCCCTATATGTTACCAAAATCCTCAAAAAAGTAGACAAAATCTCAAAAAAGAAGACATTTAGGCGTCCTCCGAGGACACTTTAAAATAAAATCAAAAAAGAGGACAAATCATCTTAAAAGAGGACGTATGGTAGCCCCGTGATAACTAGATGTGCAACACGTGACTCATGGTTGAATACGCCGAGATGCATACTGCTTAGCCGGCTAAAAGCAGCATAATTGGTAGTCCTATAGTCAGGGCCGTAACTGCCGCACCCCAAACCCCCCAATTAAGGGGTGCCGAGCTCGAAGGGGGCCCAAAATTATTTCGTGAATTAGCATAAATTATAGAGCATTTTTTGAAAATTTGTGCAACTTATTCAAAAAATTTTCACGCTGTGCGCGATTTCAATTCGCCACATATCTTGCTTATTCGGTACTCTTCCCCAAGAAAAAATACGCAAGATTTATAGAAATGGGCATGTCAGCTTGGCCATGACCGCACCACAACGCACCAAGACATATAAAGTTTTAGGCCAAGTAACATGTGACTCCAAGAAGTGTGTCAGAACGATCGGCAGCGAGAAAGCATTGGTCCGTAAAGGACTGCTTTTATGCTGACCAAAAACTTCGAAATACCAAAAACTTCGCTATATATACAAAATACATATAGGTTTGATTGTCCATATAGGTGCCTAAATGACTGGCGTCGAATGTTCTTGTCTTGGCAAGCTAAACCTCACAAGACAAATACCATCCCGCAGGAAAGAAAATTATATGCCAGGGAAGAAATACCTATCTGAAATCGTGTGATCTTTCAGTTTAGTAGGTTTTGACAATTTCACATTTTTTGATATAGCAGACAGGAGGTCACGAATAACATAATGTAAAGAAGTCATACCTAGGGGTCCGCCCGCCCGAAGATGTTTAATTTTACGCGGTCTGCAGTTTCAAAGACACTCAGCTCTACCGGTAAATCTGATTGCGTGGGCAAAGAGGACAACCATGCAATTCCCGATCTTATTCACCGATTTTATCATGAATTATCGAAATATTCGTGCGTCACGCTGTCTCACTAAACAGTACAACTTTAATTTCGTGGCAAAAGCGAACAACGTGATGCGGGGTCAGTCTATCACCCTATGGGAGCCCGGGGTCCTGACGAAGTCCTCTTACGTTCCTGCCAACGGCTATACCCCCGGAGATGTTTAATTACTATTGAGGGAGCCTATACCTTTTCAAACACACCTCACTCCGCTTTACTGGTAAATCAGATTACGTGAACAGAGACAGGATGAACATTGATAGCAATACATGCAATTCCCGATCATATTGACCGATTCAGTCATGAAACTAAAGAAACTTCTCGCGCTTCGCGCGTTTATGCGAGAAAAGCTGATTCACTCAACGGACACCCAATGCAGCAGATAAGTTGCGGTAAACAGTGTACAGTTTTGAAATCTCGCCAGGGCAATAAAACTACTCCGAAATAGCCATGATGACATTTTGGATCCGTTTCATAGCCGTAGTATTCGTACTCTGAAATTCTAAATTTGGCCCTCACACCGAAAAAGTTTGGGAACCACTGCTTAAACAATACCTTATGAAAATGAAATTGTCGTCGATGGAAATTAAAAAAAGACTATTCACGACTCACTGAAAGTTTTTTTTTGATGAATCACCGAAAGATTTTCCGATGTCAACGCCTTGTAGGCCTAACCCTAGACACCTTGCGCAGTTGGTGTATACTGCAATCCGCATTCATGACCTTATGATTGCAGGTTCAATGACAATACGAGTAGGCAGCCTTTTATAGTTGACAGGTTCTCGATATACTTCCTCTGTGGTGCTTAAATTATGTTAAATCAAATGTTTAGTCCTTCTCTGAACTTGAATAAACTTACTCTAAATCTGTCATATTGAGTTCCTCTTTAGGTGATTGCAATCCAAATTTTAGAACTATGTTGTTCAACGACCCATAAAGTTCGAGATTATGAGGTCGCTAGAAACCTTTGTAACAATGACTGCTCCAGTGCTCCTATAGTCGCGATTACAGAGCAGGGCTGCCATGTCACACAAAGCCTTCGGCCCAAGCCCACTGCTGAATGGTCTTGGAATACGGTTAAATTCTATCCTTCCAGCTATGTCATGAATGGAATTATCATTTCGTATACTTATTGCTTATTTCTATAAGTAGCAGCATTTAATTATGAATATCATAAAAATAACTGAATGAGCATGAGTGCATGTACAGTAGTACACTACAGTGTACCCTAAAATTAGTGATATATCCGCTCGAATTGACGGTTGTAAAGTTGTTTTGTCCCACCTCCTTTCTTTTCATTATATCGCAAACTTGTGGTGCTTTTCAATTTCAATTTCACTAAATGCTTGACTGATTCGGTGTATAATCTGTGTTCTGTATTGCCAAACAATTTGGCCGTAAAGTATATTTACGTCCACGCCCAAATACAGTTTGGCTGTAATATACCCTTGTACTCAACGAACCATGGGAAAATATGACCAGAATTTAACAACTTCACCGTAAAGACGACCAAATGGTACATGGATCTGTGAGAATAAAATACGGATCATATTCGTGATCAATATATCCCGTTCAGGTTACTATTTAGATCTGAGCATCGGAGCGGATATCAATTTGACGCGCGTATTCACATTATCAAACTATTGAACGTTGAATTCGGTTACTTTATATTCGCGTTGTCAGTCATAATAATATGCATCGCAATTTCCTTCTTTTAGCACAAGGATAGGTTTAGTTGAAGATGTTGATGGCCGTTTTAATAGTAAAAACAATGCCTGCAACGAAAGATGCTGTCCCATGGATTTCTGTTTTATTGGTTTATGACTGCATTTAATCGGCCAATCATGTATTTTACAATTTCCATTGTTTGCGAATAAAAGTGTTGGTGGAATTTAAAATAGAATTGAACCCCTATAATTCGTAATATTCAACATGATGCATGTTTATGTATGATATTACTAATGAAAAGAATCTCACTGATAAATGAATGCATTGATGAGGTTTAGCATCGTGTGACTGGTCTGCCCGCAAACGATCAAAAACTCTGAATTGGGCGCGCTGCCCAAATTGAGTTTGACGCGCCAGGCCCTATGCCGTATAGTGAGCAGACATGGGGTGATTACTTCATGAATGTAATCGATTGCGATTACGATTACTTCGGAATCACGCGATTACGATTACGATTACGATTACAGCAAAATCAGGAAGTAGTCGATTACGATTACGATTACATTGGAAAAGTAATCACGATTACTCACGATTACATTTGTTTTGCTTCTTAAATGATGTATTGGTAGACAATACAAGGATTGCGATGAAAAGGCCTAATGAGATATCAACTAGAGGTCGACCGATATTGATTTTTACAGGCCGATACCGATACCGATATTTCGACGCTCACAAGGCCGATAACCGATATCATAGGCCGATATTAATATGGATGGAGCAGAGAACTATTTCGCCAAAAATATTATATATTAGGCAAGGTGGCACTTGTTCATGCCACAGAAAGGTGAACAACAAACGAGAAAACTGAAATCGAAAAGACTTATTGCTTAATTGTGAACATTCGTTGAAATTTGGGATAACCCGAAAATCAAAACATGATACAGAATTGCAGATCAGTTCAGAAAAGGTAGATCGTAGTTAGATATAAAATATCGGTCGCGATATCGGCCTAGATTGGCCGATACCGATATTCGAGAAAGTTCCAAATATCGGCGCCGATAATCGGCCAAGCCGATAATCGGTCGACCTCTAATATCAACTCTCTTCATACATCATGCGTCATTTGCTTATTACGTCATAATATACCAATTGCCCAACTTTATAGTGGATGATTTATTGCACCCAACGATTTGCATTATTGCCAGGTCTTTACCTGCCGCATCCCAAATTCCTTAATAGGGTGGGGAGCGTGCTCGAAGGGGACTCAAAAGTTTTTCGTAAACCAACATAAATTATAGAGTATTTTCGAGAATTTAATTAATTTTTGAAAATGTTCTTCGAGCTTTGCGATTCAAATGTCTCTAGTACAGGGGTCACCAACGCGGACCAAATGAGTCGCCCGCGGTCGCTGTAGCAAATATCCAAATAAGAGATTTGCAAGTTGAAGCTGGTTTCATATGAGCAGCAGTTGAACATGGGTCGGTCGACCCCAAGGAACATACGATCGCAGTCACTCGGGGCATTGCTTGTCTTCGCCCACGCGGCGGCTCAACGGGAATCTATAGTTAATATTCCCGAGTCTCGACGCGGAGATTGGCGCTTCGGCGCGCACTGCAGCAACGCAACTGAACCCGGAGGAGCTGGTGTGAGTCCCGGCGAGTGAGCTTGTATGTTCTTGGTAAGGGGCGGAAACCCGGCCCAGTGCTCTGATTGTCTTACTCTAAGTGAAGAAATCCAACTGAACCCGGATAAACGGCGGGACTAAGTGGTAACCCATCGGTCGTCGCAATAATCAGTAGGCCTACACACTACACAATAAGTAGCTTTTCGTTTCAAAACGGTTGGTGACCCCTGCTCCAGTAGATAGCTGGGTTTGAAATGCATACCTCTTCCCCTCAAGAAAAACATGCATGGGCTATTTTATGTGAACAGGCATTTCGGATCCGGTTATTACCGCGCCACGATCCCACAACACACCAAAAGACATATGCAGTTTCGACCAACACGCAATTCCACGGGATGTGATACCAAAGAAATACCATGGCCGAAACTTAGGGTATTCGTCCATTGGCAATAGTCGCGCTGGGTGGGCGTGACTAATAACTCCTGTCCTTCCAATCTGGGCCCAAAATGCAAATGCCACCCGGCGCACCCACAAAGGAATAAAGTCATGACAATTTTTGTGTGCGTCTCACGAGAGATAACTTTTAGTCTGCTACGTTTGGGCGAGTACAATATCTTTTGATTATACAACAGACTGGAGGTCACGAATTAGCAACATACAATAAAGTAATTATAACAACATACCAGATGCTATGATTATGAATAACGTGCCCCAGCTCTACAGGTAAATCTGACACTCGGGGCTGAGAGAGGTTATAAATGAATATTATTATAATGCAATTACCAATATTATTGACGAAATTATGTTTTGAAAATTGACCAACGGTTGGACAGGGGGACGAATTGCTGTTGTGGCTGAATTGGCTGAATTGCTGATTCTAGCTAAAACTCACGCTAACATGTCAAGCTATATAAGCGGATGGTTATGGCGGCAGGTCCAAATGCTGAGTAATGAACTGTGAAATAACGATTTACGCCCGTTTCAAGTAGTTATATGAGAATAAGAGATAGTGAACATAAAAATTCTGCCTCCAACTTAATACATATACAGCGAGCTGCCATTACGAGAAACGGCTAAGCACGGCTCGGTTATGATATATATCAGCAGCTGTTTATTTGTAATGCTTCGTTGTGGAAACTACAATGTTTTATTCGACGAGTACAAAATTCCGAATCTTCGTCAGGTGCACGTGCGTACGTAGGCCTCCTGCTCGCCAAGCAGCAACGGTAAACTGCGATTAACTAAGCACAACCAAACATCAATACATAAGTTACTATTTGAAACTATATACGCAGAGTGGTGATCAATATCCTGCTGCGAGGTAGGGGCTTCTCTAGTGTATTGATAACCTGATATACACCACGGGGGTTGCTCTTACAATCACACTACTAATGAATGTCCATCGCATGTCTGTTTACTATGTGTGGATACTTCTTACCAGGGCTTTGGAGCCGGAGCCGGAGCCCGGAGCCGGAGCCCCGGAGCCGTGCATTTTCACCGGAGCTGGAGCCGGAGCTGGAGCTCTACATAAAATTTAGCCGGAGCCGGATCCGGAGCTGGAGCCCGTTATTTGAGGAGTAGCTCCGGCTCCGACCTATTTCATAAGATGCTATTATATATGCAACAACCACATCTGCTGATTTATCATAATTGAACACCAGGCCTGAATTTTAATGCTGTGCACAGCAATGGCATGGAGTAAATTGCGTTCTAGTGCAACTATGATATGTTGTCGACAATTGACAAGTATTCAGTATGAAGTCACAAGCCGGCACGGCGGCACCTATATGTCTTTGTTGCTACATCGGATGTTACTGACGGCTGACGGACTCTAGATAACTATTGATAACTAACCTATTATTAGATTAGCAATCTATATAGACCAGGAATGGCCAACCTTTTCGGCTAAAGGGGTACATGCAATTGACGAAAGAGTGCGCGGTCCACTAGCCACGCCAAGCAGGTAAAATTTTCTAAGTTTATAAATAAACTAGGTGAGTATTGCGGGTCTATTGTATACCACCCGCTAGGCTCAGTTTGCAAGGACACGACTATTCGGCGTCTGGACACATCGATATCGAAGGTCTCCGATAATATGCGACAATCATTTTGTGCCTACATTTCACCGTCGATGATTTTATGCGAGCGCAAACGCGAAAAGACTTTCTTCCGTAATTGCGAATACAGTTAGACGCAATCGGGTAAATTAGGCATTTTTTTCATTTTCAGTAGGGGGTAGGCTACCAAGCAAGAAATCGTGTGACAATTAAACACGCGAAGCGTGAAGAAAAATATCGCTACTATTTTAGTTTATTGTAATGTCCGACGATTTACAGAAAATGTGACTGGACCCTGGATCTGCGAATGCGTCGGAACTGATATTTTAGTCATCAACATCCCAAGTGTCGCAGCCAGAATTGTAATTTTTGGTCGGCATTGCAAGTTCACAATCTGAGCAATTCATTTTCGATAATATAATAGGACATTACCTCGCGGGCCACGCAAAACCCTCTCGTGGGCCACATTTGCGGGCCACCCCTGATATAGACAGGACCATTCGATAATTTCAGAGCCGGAGCCGGAGCTGGAGCCGGAGCAGTGGTTATAATGCGGCTCCGGAGCTGGAGCCGGAGCTAATGTATGATAGAAGAGAGCTCCGGAGCCGGAGCTGGAGCAGTTTAAATTTACGGCTGCTCCAAAGCCCTGCTTCTTACGCGATGACGAGCGGAGCTAATACTTCTGACGTAATAATGAGTCAGTGGCGTTTGAAAACAGACGTTTGTGCTACCGCTAACCTGGTATATTATCTCATTCTTTTTCACGAATATTCAGTTTATGTCATAGTCCTTGTACAAACAAAAAGTAATCGTTCTTTCACAAAAAAAATCGATTAAATATGGGAAGTAGTCGATTACGATTACGATTACTTCGGATTTTTTTCGAATGTAATCGATTGCGATTACGATTACTTCAAAATGCTGTAATCGTCGTAATCGATTACGATTACTAATCGCGATTACCCCATGTCTGATAGTGAGTAGTGACACATACTGACGAGGTACTGACATCTTGCGGAAGATGTGCACAGCAGTTCCTGACATAGCCATTTCACGCCGTTCTTATCAAGATTTCGCAAATAGAAGTGACGGGAAAACTATTTTCTAGTTTTTTTAAGTACAAAGTGTAAAAGGTGGTAAGTAGTTTCGTACATGGACCTATCGATCTCGCTTCCCATGACATGCCGCCCTATTTCTTGTCGCATTCTTTTTCTGTACTATCTTCTTTACTTTCATTCAGTGTGCATTATGCCTCCTCTTTACATCGCCTAGGCCAAGGTGGGTGTCAGATTCCATAGACTACTCCTTGTCGCTTCGACATCTTCCTGTCTTTTCATTGTATCGCATTTTTGTGGTGTATTGAACTGATAAAATTGCTAATAAACCAATGATGATGATGATGATGACATAACACTGTTCAGGTAGAAGCGGATGTAGTCTAAAAACATAATTCCTTAAGTTTACATTGCAGAGAGAGAGAGAGAGATATGATATTCTTTCTCGCCTGCACCATCGAGATGCTTTGGCGACGGAGTTGCGATACGGCCCCATGAGGTCATTTAGTCTGCGCCCCCGTTTTTTTTTTCTCCTCCATGCTATCCGTGATTGCTGAGCGCCTAACAGGATAGCTGCGGATACCATTTTTCGAGTCTTTGGTATGACCCGGCCGGGGATCGAACCCACGACCTACCGCTCGAGAAGCCGGACGCATAACCATTACACTATCTCGCTTGCAATCAAGCATAACCTACATGAGTCCTTCGAAAAAGTAGAAGTACTTGATTACTGACCACCTTCAGGATCAGGCTCATGTTAGCTTG
This sequence comes from Botryllus schlosseri, assembly GCF_051294905.1. Lineage (NCBI taxonomy): Eukaryota > Metazoa > Chordata > Ascidiacea > Stolidobranchia > Styelidae > Botryllus > Botryllus schlosseri. The sequence continues at coordinate 13,806,756 of NC_137245.1, read as the reverse complement.
TATTCTGGTTGGGTGTAAAGTTATAGGGGTATTTCACGTATTTTGAATGGCTCAATCGCTATCATGGCACTAAGAATTTCTTCAACGGCCGCTTTAAAAGCCTAGTGATCATGGCAAGCGCTGGTCGTTATCAGATCAGAAATATGTCTCGTCAGTCATGATCATGGAATATAGTATTGAATTTGCATCCATTTCTATGCCCATCTTGATAGTAGTTAGTCACGGATATGCATTGTTATAAGCTGAAATTTGTCGCATGCTATTCACAAATACTGCAATACTTCCATTCGTATTCATATTTCCTGCGCTGTCTTTTTAAAGTCACCTGCGTTTAGTACTTTTGAACCCCTTCGTTTTGCTGAATTGGATGTCGACTACGATATATTACGGGGAGCATATAAGCAAAAAGAGCTCCCACTTCGCCATAATATATATTGCCTCCATAACATCGTTATTGATAGACACACGACCGATATTTTAAAGCTTCGAAATCACAATTTTCCATTGAATCAAGTATGACTTTAATAGATTACCTATGGTCGGAAACTTGCACATACCATAATATGTCCAGATTAGTCCGTTAATAATGCCTAGAGAATTATTGTTTGTCTGCCGCAGGCTGGCTTGCAACAATGTTTGTTTGTGTTATTCGAAATGGGGGGCGTTGCGCTCAGGGGGCGATATTGGGGGGCGCTGAAGAAAAATGGCTTCGCAGTAGATGATGCAGTAGTAGGACATATCCTTAATGAGTATTCAGAGCAAATGAACATTCCACAAAACATGTCAAATCTCGAAATTTTTGGTCGCGCTACGCGGCGACGTTTGCTACATATGTTTTCATAAATGCAGTGGGTTATTTTAATTCATGTAAAATGAATTGCACGTACTTTTAGATCGCCAAGTTCCCGTTAAAATACTACCGTCACGCTTGCTATGGCTATTTTCAACAAAATGTTTCGAACTATGTATTATATCCTGCAGCGCACAGCGTGTGGAAATCGAAGAAGGAGGCACTGTATATCATTTTCGAGAGTGAGAGCCCCTTGTACATAAAATATGTTTTGTGCACGAAAGGAATTACTAAATATACTTGTATTGGAGAGCTACAAAATTAAATCGTCAGAATATTTCTTCATCGTATCATAAAGGATGATACTATCTATTGTTGGCGTCCACAACCTCACATGAACGTTATATAAAATGAGTTGCTTTGTTTGGAATACATTCATATTAAAGTTAATAACTTGGTTCAGTACTAAATTCAATGTGGGCAGATATATGCATCCCATTCGCAGTTGACTTACTTGGTCACACAAAGCACTAAAACAAAATCCAATAGCGCCTATACCATTAATTTCCCCGTATAAATTGCCAATCGCAGTGTGGATTCGGGATGCGTACATCTGGTTCGAACCACAGGGTATGAGAAAGTACCCGATTGTTGCTATAACAACCTTGATTTGACCCTGAATATACCACATACAATTATTATATGGTTTATTATAATTGAGTGGTCCTCGAGCGCGATAAAATCACGAAATATTTCCAATACTAAAGTCCCGAAAAGACTGACTGGACTTTCACCTCTTACCAGAACCGAAACTGCTGCAACCCAAACCCCCAATCGAGGGGGTGAGCTCGAAGTCTGCCCTAAATTATTTCGGTGAAGGAACAGAAATTATACATCATGTTTTAACGACTCCCCCACGAAAAAATACGCATAATTATAGAATATAGAAATAGGTATTTCGACGTCGGCCATTATCACGCCACGATGCACGAAGACATATGAAATTCGGGCCAATATGGGACTCCGAGAAGTGTGCCAAAAAGATCGTCAGCGAGAAAACCTTGGCCGAAGAAGATTGCCCTTATGTTAACCGTAAACTTCAATGCATATAAGTCTAATTGTCCATAGGTGCTTAAATCGCTCGTGCCGAATTATCACGTCGTAATAATCTGCACCCCACAGGACAAATAACATCCATTAGAGATAAATTATTTGCCAGTGAAGAAATACCAATTTTGAACCGTGTGCTTACTTTAGTTTAATACGTTTATGCGTTTTAATATCTTTTGACTATGTAGCGGACAAGAGGGAACAAAATAATAACATGTAATGAAATAACTCGTACCAACGGGCACGCTCGAATATGTTTAATTATTAATTATCTGGTCTTCTTTTTCCAAGACAACAGCTCACTCATCGCCACTGGTGAATCGGATTACGAGGGCTGCGAGGATAAAAAGTTTATAGCGACATATATATGCAATTACTACTTATTCATTCGTGCATTACAGACATTTTTGGTGCCTAGGGCGACCAGACCACACAAACTTTGCTGACTATCGAAATCACGCGCAGGGGTTCGTGGGGGCGAAGCCCCAAGAAGTTTGGTTTATCGCACTATGGGTACCCAATACAATCGTTGTTTTAGGGGGACTGACGAAGTGCTGTTACGGCCCTCCCTCTTACCCATTGTCTTTAATACAGTCCTTACAATATGGGGTGGGGGGCGCTAGAGCACGATAATTTTTGAAAGGGGCGCTGGAGGAAAAAAGGTTAAGAACCACTGGCCTAGACAAACCTCCAACACTTAGGTAGGAATTCTGGAGTCGGACTCGAACCCGCAACCCATTGGTATTGCTGCCGTGGATAATACCGCTGCGCTACCCCGCCACCATTAGAATTGGTGTTTGTCTGCCGCAGTGTGGCGTTAAACGATGCTACAATAACTATATCAAAGATGGTGCTGTCCGTACATTGTTATCGGAATTTATTTCCTTTAGTCAATTTATATTTGAACATCACGTCGGATATTTATGATGGTGCCGGAACTAGGAATACGCTTTACAAGAGTCAGTTTTGGGATTACTCGAGCCATGACTTGACTCGAGTCAGACTCGAGTCACCTTTTTCGCATGACATGACTTGACTTGACTCGAGTCACTTTGTTAAAATGACTTGACTTGACTTGACTCGGCGTATCAGAAATGTGGATTGACTCGTGACTCGGAGCAAAATTCACAGTCAATTTCAAGTCATCAATTAATCGGTGTCGACAAAATCACTGTATCTTGCATATGTTCGGATTGTTCGCGAACGCTGGTGTAACCCGTGAGAGCGACCAATGATTCAATGACCGTGCGTTTTACTGAGCCTCCATTGTTTTCTCACAAATAAATTGACCACAAACGAAATTATCGAAGCTTACAGCTTACGTTGCCGTAAACTAGTAGTAAAGTAATATAATAGAAAATTATCTACCTTATCCAAACTCTTGTTTCATTGATTTTGAATTCGGATATAGTTAATATACTTCTCAACCATTGGCGCAGACTCGAATTGTATCATATAAATATGTAAATGGCTAAAGAGTAATGTATTGCATCTTATCAATTCGTTTCTCTATTCTCTATTTTGTTTGGTAACTATAAACTGAGGCTACGTATATGTGAGCGATACAGCGCCTTCTTGGGTGTATATTCAACTCTATATTCGTTCATCGGTTCAAAATCAATGACCACTCAATCTGTATTTCAGACAGCTAGCAAAATGTAATGACCTATTCATGCCTCCTACTACGAAAAGGCAACTTGACTTGAATTTTGACTTGACTCGTGACTTGACTTGACTTGACTTGACTTGACTTGACTTGACTTGACTTGACTTGACTTGACTTGACTTGACTTGACTTGACTTGACTTGACTTGACTTGACTTGACTTGACTTGACTTGACTTGACTTGACTTGACTTGACTTGACTTGACTTGACTTGACTTGACTTGACTTGACTTGACTTGACTTGACTTGACTTGACTTGACTTGACTTGACTTGACTTGACTTGACTTGACTTGACTTGACTTGACTTGACTTGACTTGACTTGACTTGACTTGACTTGACTTGACTTGACTTGACTTGACTTGACTTGACTTGACTTGACTTGACTTGACTCGAGTCACCTCCAAAAATCGAGTGACTTGACTTGACTCGAGTCACTTTCGAAAACCGATTGATTTGACTTGACTCCAGCCAAAATGTGCAATGACTCGAAATGACTCGTGACTCGAAGGTAGTGACTTGATCCCAACACTGACAGGAGTCCAAGCTTCAAGTCGTATTGCAGATCGCATGTTGCTGGCCTCGACATAATCCGCTCACTGCATCACCGCATCCTTCGTGCCAAAAATTCGGATGATCGTTTTATTCAAACGACTCGTATCAGAATTAGGGTAAAGTATTCAGGAAAGAAGTGTCAGTATAACCTTCTTTTTTGAAAGCTTTGCGATGCTTGGACTTGGGTATGTCATTTAGTTTGAAAATTGATATGCTATGGATACGATTTAATACCGACAAATATGATATACTTGGTGACTTGGTGATTCTTGGTCATGTCTAAATTGACAATTTGATAAGGATAACAATTACACTCGGCCAGATTATGCTTTATAAGATGCTTACGAATTCCATGTGTCCACAGTGTCCACTGTCCATCCTGCTAGTATCATTCGGTCCGGTCAGTCGCTATATGCGTCATATTGACACAGCACTACCAAGACCAAGATACATTTACCATGATGCTAGTTAGTGGCACCCGGCTGTCTGTAAGTGTGCCATGCATGAATTGTATTTTTTTGGTAAATTCTAAATGTCACCAACACCATTCGATCACGCAGGGATCTGGTATAGGTGTCTGTCGTTGCCTCACTCATACTATGACAGCGACGCCTCCATCCACATATGTTTACACAGATGCCAAGTGAACGAGATGGTACTTAACTATCGCGACACACTTTCACATAAAGCAAATGATAGCAGAAATATCAATTGTAGGCCAGTGGCTAGAATGGGAGTAGACAATAATTTTAAAGAAGTTTGATACATTCGCTTAGAACAGTCGATAATGTTAAGTATAGTACGTCTGCAATTGGGTCCGGCGTATAGTTGGAGCCGTAGGTATAGATCGGTATGTATAATTATTTGTATAATATTCGGTTCAAGGGATGAGGCTTCTAATGTTGTGATATGAAATTAGCCAGTGAAATTCCTAAACGGAACGAAATGTACGCTGTTATAATATGATGATATGCTGCATAGGGGTCCGGTATTTATATTGTTCTAGAAATGATGTCCTAGACGTAGGCTTACATTCATACATTATCCGTACCATATGCCCATAGTTTTACATCCGCACATATACATAAGCAAAGTCCTTCAGCAGACGTGTATTAATTCCTATTCTGTTGCAATCCATTACTGGGAATGTGATTTGCCAGGCAACAGACTATTCGCAAGAGTGTAAGTATGTACACAGATTTTTAAATCAGTTCAACAGGAAATAGCGATGAGCTTTAACGCAAATTCTGAATTAATAATAAATATTGTGTATGTCTTTTTTGCAACAACCGGATGCTATTTCAACTTTTTGAGTCGTAAGCACAACGAATAGGCTTCCTATCGCAAAGATCTCGCCTAAATAGTGGTTATCAGCTATTGTAAATGCTTCACACTTCGATTTAGGTTGAATTTATACCTTACCCTCCTACAAATACAAGTTTCGCAATAACATGCCGTATGCATTTTATAGGGATTGGGAACTTTTTTGTGTGAATTTGTGCCATCGCATGATCTCTGAGAGTTCAGTCTTGTCAGGTATCATTATTTACAGTTCTCCACTGTTCGTATTACTGCTATTGTACGGCGTTTTTCGGACATTATTTGCTTAATGAACTAAATTAAGCCTTACTGCCACCCAGCTTCCGTAATTTAACCTTGTATGCAATGACTATGTCCTGCTTTTATCTTTATTTGTCTTTCTGTTAATTGACAGTTATATTTATTTAAGCACCAGAATACTCCAACATTAGCATGACAACAGCTGACTCGTCTTCAAAGTGGTCATGTCGTTGAATTCCTGCATGTGATACTCTGTTTGTTTGTTTTGAGGTATTCATGGTGTAGTCGACTACTATGGTCATGGTCATTTACACCAGGCCGATATTCTTTATTTTTATTCCGTAACTGCCGACGTATAGCACGGCCCACTTCTAGGCTTTTTGTAAGACACCGCTCTGTTATTTTGTACTATTGCAAACTTTCCTTGAACGAATAAATACTGTCTGTCTGAGTATGACCAAATAAAATAGCACGTTAGGTCCTCAATGAAGCAAGGCCATTCTGTGCGCCGACAGGATTCCAAGTATTTCGGTTCATCTTGAATAGCACCACTCTTTGGATAAATTAGATATCGCAATTGAAATTTAAGTTGCAACGACATATTGCCGGCAACAAAGTCATATTCCCGATGCTGAAAGAGATTATATCCCGTCAAAATTGGCCATCATATTTCAGTGCCATGCTTTCATCGCGGTACGCGGGGTAGATGTCGTATCATGTCATGTCAAACGATGTTCATTGTGCACAAGCGAGTGCAGTATAGTAGTTTGTTTATGCAGATTGTCTATTCAAGACAAGTTCAGTACCAGTTGACAGTCTGCATATGCCAAATGGTTATTGTGTGGCTTCTCTCGTGTATGTATGTATGTATTAGTACCTATCGCCTATACATCGACGTTTCAGAAGATCATGAATGATGATCATGATTATGTTACACCCGAATACAGAGTTCATCTGTTTCTTGATTCTATCCGAGTCATTCCAAGATTCGCCTCAATCGCGAATGCTCACAAAAGCACAAGCTCAGCTTTTTTAACGAACCAACAAGAATAACAAATATCCGCATCCAGCATGTGTCATCGTTGTAGTGGGTAGGTGAGTATAGTCTCTCTCAGTTACATGGCAGTCTCAGTACCATTACGAAAAGAGTATGTAGAGGTGCAGTACCTAATACCTATCAGATGACAACTTAAAATGTCGATACATAAACAAGGGCAATCGTATATTTCTTTACCACCGACTCCACCTTCATTACCCAGCACTAGGGCTGGTCACAATGATTCGAATACTCGAATCTGAATCGAGTATTGATTTTAATGATTCGAGTCGAGTAGTAAAAGGTGATTTTTCCGAGTACTGAAATTATACGCTCCTCAGCACTGAAAGTTAATTTATCAACGATAATTATAGTTTCTATACCCTTTTCCACTGTGGTTGCCATGAAACCTTGATTAGCCGTATCGCAGCATACGAGACATAGTACAATGCTACGAACGTTACTGGAAATAACACCTTTCTGAAGTCATGATCATCCCACAACATTGTCACAAAGTACAATGATATCGGTATGGTCGAAAAATATTAAAGTATCTTTGATGTGATGGGTAAGAGGCATTATATTCTTTGTGGTGGCGTAAAAGGTACATATTTGAACTTTGATGACATATCACATTCTGTTGTGACGTCATAATGAGTAATACTTGAATACTCGATTCGACTCGAAGCATCAAACGTGATTCAGACTTGAATCATTCAGGTACTCGATTTTGCCCACCCCTACCCAGCACGTGGATTCCTAAATGGTCAAGTAGAGCATTCGTAAGTAAAAATTAACGTTAAAAGCATTTATTTGTATGCATACATTACTGCATGATTTCATGCATCACTGCATTTCAGTACAGAATTAATAATTTCATCATTTGAAAACACCAGAAGGTCGTGATGGTATGCTATGATATAACACAATACGATTATGCATCGGGAGATTGAAAGTGGCGCATTGGGAAGGATGCGGATGTAGAATGTATAAAACGTTAGTACCACGCCGATTCTAAGTTTTCACTTTGGCAGTTAACTTGCTATCGAGCCAACTTATTGATCATTGTTTAATATGCGCGTGTGGGATTCTCGTGGTTAACTCCAGACTTCGTGTTCAAAACTCAAAACGACAGCACGTATTTAGACTATATGCTCGACAACATGCACCGGTTACATTTGATAAAGCGTTTGTGACACAAACAAACGGAATCCTGCGTTGCTCGGTTTCCTCGTGTCTAGGTTAGGTTGTTGGAAGGATAACGGACTCAAAATCGGACTACCGAACTGATCTGCTACGAGCGAATGGAGATTTTTAGCATATTTTGAATGCAGCATAATGTAAGTCGATCAGCCATTTCATAATAACATGATTATTCGAATGTCCACACGTCAAGAGAAAATTCCAGAAGTAGGGCGAGGGTTAACAAAGTGTATGTGGAGAAGTACCGAATACCGCTTCCGATCGTTCCTGCGTATCCCCCGTGGCTTTGACTTCTCGAATAGACCAAGAATGACTATATGCAGGAACGGTGGCATGCGCTATTTCACAAAGCGGATCCCATCCGGCACAAGCGTACGCTATCGTACTGCATCTAATGCGTCACACATCGTGACTGACAAGAGGCTGAAGGAAATTACCAAATTTGTACGCTGGCTTCAGGTTTTCATGTAGTAGCCTGCATACGGTCGAAACGACCATGCGACGTTGTGCAGTTATGCCTAGTGATGAGACAAGTTTCGGATTACAGTACTTGGCGTACCACCGTTACACACTGCGCTGATGAATTTCCGAGACTCGTGACTTCGAGTTGTAACTGGGGCAGATGAAATGAAGCACGCTGTCGAAACGTTTGAATTGTCAAATCTACCTTGCGATGCCAGCCACGGAGCAATGACACAAACAAGCGAGAGTACCAGCCATCGGATATCCCCATTGCCGCACGTATTGAAACTAAAGAGAGATCGGTGCGCAGGAAATTATTTGGTCACCGAAATGTATTTTAAAAGCAGCCTAAATTGGATACCGCAATGCGATTGCAAGCTCTTCGTATGATATGTGCTGAAATGGAATTTCATTCCGGGCGAGAGTCGTCAAGGGGACATGGACGGCGCGTGAAAACGGTAGGTTTGGGTGAATTCGGTGAAATTGATGAAGACAATTCAATACGCGAAAATTATCCCAAGAGCATGTTAAAATGCATTACTTAGTCAGTGCGATTGAGTAACAAATATCAGCTCCCGGTAAAACGGATGCCGACGCTCATTGAGCAGAGACTTAATAGCCCCCAGAGCATTCCGGTGGCATCCCATTTTGGTTTAACTATATTTAACATTGCTGAACTTATTCAGCGTGGATGTGAGACGTACGTTCATGCAGTTAATGTCCAATTTTGTTGAAAGTATTGTGGAGTTTTTCGATATGTCATTTACCACCTACTATAAGTGAAATCTATTCAATTCTCTTCGTAAATAGATTTCCCAAATCAGTAGTTTTTTCTGTCAGAAAAGGATGGTGTATGTGTATTACTGCATTATATTCACTTATGATTTCATTCATAGTGATTTTGGCTATTCATCATTCTTTAGACAAGTAATACGCGTCGAGACACAACAAGTTAACATCGAGAGTTGACTAATATCAAGCAACATGGGATGCTGCCGAAGGAATTCAAAATATTGGCCGTCTGCTGTGCGAGAGTGCATGTCACCGGCTATGCATGTGGATAGTGGAATGTTAGAGGATTGCCAACGGTGAGTACTGTTACGGTTATGTTTTAGTGCAATCGAGGGGGTGGTGTTCTTATCCATGAGCCGGTCCTGGAGGGAGGACGAAAGGGAAGCTCCATTTGAATATAAATTCTTGCGAATCGAATGCATATTTGAAGGCTCGCCATGGTATGGTTCCTGAGGTAGCCTTGTTACCTACGGTACCAGGTGCGATGCGGCTATGATCTCGTACCGTGAGTAATAAAGCTTTCTCGGGGGCATTTTTCAGCAAGGCTGTGTGCATGTTTTCCTTGCGCTATACTCATTATAAACTTCAATGTGTGTTTAAGATTGCGATACAACTGATGTAGTAGCGCACCGTTCACTGTTGAGTGTTGACGAACTGTGCGTGCATGTTGTTATTTCTAATCCAATTACATTGATGAATTGCGAATCAAACCTATGATATCGATTGATATCATGTTGAAATGAAACTCCTTAATCTGGAACAACTCCAGTTCTCGAAGAAAACGCCTTAACTTTGAAATTCAAGGCAAACTTCGCGGTGCTGACCCAAGACTCATGATTTTAAAATATAAAGCCATACTCGGACTCGCCATTGGTACATGTTAGCTTCGTGTACGTTGTGTCATGCATTATATTAGACGTTTGGAAGCAAGATTTCCTGTGCAGTCAAACCGTGACTGTCGGATATTCCCGTTTCCACTACCTGATCAAGGTGTGGTCATTCCCTCAATATCGGCAGTAACTTCTACAAAAGTTGCACTACACGTCTCCAGCAATGACTCAACAGGAAACAGTCGATTCAATTCGATTACCTTCCGCAAGCTATTCCAAAATCGTGGTTTATATGGCCCATTTCGGACGACTGCGGTGATACCCAAATCCATCTCTGTTGAACGGTAAAAATGCAGTAAAAGTGGCACCCCCATAATGTAGTAGGCCTAGTAAACAATAGTTAAGGCAGTTTTTAAAGCCTGTCTCGTTCCGTATAGATCACCACTGTGGAGGAGAATCATCCAATGAACGGTAAAGCTGAGCGAGAAAGTGGCGAATCGTATCAGGTCAGTATTATTAGCTCCTGAATCCACAGCCGGTGATAAAACTCACTTACCGCGAAAATGATAAATTTGTCTGCATATCGATATCGAATTCTTGTCGAATCAACGCAGTCCTCGATATCATACGGCAACACCCGGGAGTCATATTTGGATTTTTAAATCCCGAAACTTAGTGAAAATATTGCTTCAGAAATGCGTACCACTGATTTTACCGCGCCCATTTTGATGACGGAGAATCCAATATATGTGATCTGTAATGCGAATAAAGGTCAGACCCCACCGTGGTGGATAAACACCATTACTATATAAGTATACATAGAATTTTCGTGCCAGCAAGTCTCTCCAAATTCAGCCCTCGATATTGACGGTGGACCTTTGCGCCGAACGAGTCACGTGATTTTTAAAAATCAGTTGTATGAACATTGGTTATTGTAATGATTAGGGCAAGTAGAGGCTCAAACCGGTAACTCTTAGTTGCCAAATCTGGTTCTTAAGCTGTTCCTAAACTCAGACCAGATGTTGCGCAGTCATCGAGGCTATAGCATCAAAAGGAAAGGGTTCAGGAAATAATGCGAAGTTTGTGCCACTCTGTATCTGCTTTTGGGAACGTCCTCTCGCGCTCAACCACTTCCTTTCACACACGCTTGTGCCATTCACCGGCGGCGATTTTCCGCGCGCCGTTTCTGGAAAGTATCGAGAGTATTGCGCGCGTCGGAATCCTCAATAGGACGACGCACCTACATTTGAGTCATTCACCGCTGCGTAATGCTTTCGTGGCAAACTATAGTACTGGTAGGAAATGCTGTAACATGCATTACAAATTGGCGTATGTGGACCGTAAGGACTGCACTCAGTCGGCGGTAGAAATGCTGTAACATGCATTACAAATTGGCGTATGTGGACCGTAAGGACTGCACTCAGCCGGCGGTAGAAATGCTGTAACATGCATTACAAATTGGCGTATGTGGACCGTAAGGACTGCACTCAGCCGGCGGTTCTGTACCAGCCTACGAAACTGCTACATTATGGCGAATGATCATGATCATACGTAATTAAAGGATCTGAAAGGATATCACCAGTCTATATTACTACATCACTATAGTGAAGGCTAATTGTAAGCATCCCCTTGCAACATTAATAACACGAATGAAAAACCCGAATAACGAAGCAAATTCTTAAGTCTGAGCTTAAAGTTAAATCTCTTGTATTCCCCATAACGCGTATACACCAGTACACAGCACTAAGGCCAGAGTATGACTAAAACAAATCAAGAAAACAAATATGCCAGCTTATCGTCGTTAGACACACTGTTTTAGTGGTATATAACGAGAGCCCGACCGATTATCGGTTCGCCGATAATATCGAGTCGATATTACACTTTGAAAGAATTATCGGTTTCGGCCATTGAAGGTGAAAGAATATCGGCAATTTTAGTGACGTCACAAGATGATGATAGGAAGTCAGAAACTGTAATCCTTGACCACTAGACTAGGAATATTGCTATAATTCATATAGCTAGCAAAGAGTCAAGATCCAGCTTTTCTAGTTTATGTTCAAGTATATGAAAATGGCTGTAAAGCTGTTGAAATAAATGCTCTGAAGTTTTGAAAATGAACCTTCAAGGTAGATTCACACCTTATTAGAATATCGGCTTAATATATCGGTGTTTTTGGTGAAGTTGTTCGATATCAGTTTTATCGGCATCGGCCCAAAAATCCAATATCGGTCGGGTTCTATTTATAACTGTATTCAACCAGCCAATCATCGAATTGTTCCATTGTTTGCGAATGAAGGTGTTTCTAGATTAGAACTCCTATGATCCGTGATATAATGTAATATACGGACTTGGTAATAAAGTATTCAAGTGACAAAAAGAGCATGGTTTGTGACTTGTGAGGTAACATTTTGGAATCATTTGACTGGTCCGGCTCACGAGCGATCTCGACGTATGAATCTGGTCCGCGACGCTAGTTGAGTTGGACACCCCTGGTGTAAATGGTAAAATAACAAGTAAGCGATACTGTCAACTGTCCATGTCCATACTATAACTGGTGTCTTCTAATGCGAACGGCGGTTCTATAAATTAGAGCCCAAGCGATAGCCTTCCCAACATTACAAGTCCTAACACCTGGTTTGAATCAACGGCATCATATGGAGTATGAGCATGCGACAAAATAGAATGCGACGCTTCAGCGTGCGACAATTGGGCATGCGACACTAAAGCATGGGGGTAAAATTTGGGGTTAGGGCGGATGTTTGCTATCGTCTTTACTGCAGTAATTCCGACCACCTCTGTAACGATTATGAATTTCAGTACTGTATCTGTATATTGTCGATCTTGTAATGCATCTTAATTATGTATTGAAGTGAAATATCGTGTCATTGTGTTGTCATTTCCAGGGTTTCAGCGGTCTGCACTTGAGAGCTGGTGAGGGCGCCGTGGAAAGATACTGCGGAAATTGACAAGGACACTGCGAATAAAATTGTTATCACGGCGTGGAAGTCTATAAAATTGTGATAATTGTGTGTACACTGTCTGTCATATTGAATCCCAGTTCGCGTATTTGCCAAAATCGCGCAGTACCGGTACTTGCATTTTGTCCTCTTATATTTACGTCGTATAGGGTAGATGTGCTTCGAAAGATACAGTGAGTGTGAGACGAGCATACTGGGTTAGTTTTATGGGATCAATCAATCGTTTAACTCTGTCAATTTGTTGATTTACTGACAGAAGCTTGTTCGTACTCAGTTCCTCTAGGCTGCGCAAGGTATGGAGTTTGTGATGAAGATATTACGTTTTTATGGTGCAAAGTAAATTTGGGCTCACGCGACACAAAGAATCTGCCAATGATTTCCATGTAAAGTGGGGTGCTTGTATCGGGCTGGCCGCTTGTCGCGGTCTCAAATACGCCACGCTAATAGACCTAATCTATCTCCGACGCGCTCATTGACCGGTTTACGTGGCGGTGTGCTTGCTAAAAAATATATTTCAATGAATAAATTTTCTGGGCTTTGATTTTCAATCCGCTTACAAAGCGCTTCAAGCATAGTTTCGTAATAGTTGAGGCATTGTATCTGAAACGATAATACAATATTGGCAACAGCGCGTTCCAACGGTGTGTTGAGTGAATTTGGCAGATGTATAAAAAAAAAGACGCAAGTTCGAGTATAATAAATGATAATTCTTGAGGTGGCGCACAATGTGCAAGCATTTTAAGTTTGAGAAGTGAGCGAGTAGCCTACCATTGAAATTACTCCAAAGCGACGCGTTCTATACATGGAATTGTTGACAGTCTCCGACGCTCCGACAAACATTCAGAAATGCCGACGAATGTACCAGTTTGTACCACGCTCAATGTACCGCTTACTTTAACCAATTTACTTACTATGCCGCAATTATTCACCCCGGTCGCCGAGTTTATTATTTCATGTAACATGTATGTATAGTTTGAAAGTTATTATAAACCTATGTCCCAGAGCACGAAAATTCGATCCTTGATAACATATTTTGTCCGTGGTGCACAAGGCCGGAAACGGCGACACGCGTCACTGAAAACTCCTCATTAATAATAATAATAATAATTGGTCACTACATTCATCTTGAATTATGCAAACATTTTAACATCACCACTTCGACAAAAAATTGGTATGATTACAGCCCAGCACCAGTGACAGAAAACGAACAAGTAAAAATTCTGTGGGATGTACCAGTTATAACTGACCGCGAAATCAGGAGCAACCGCCCGGATATAATCGTCAAACTAAAAAAGAAAAGAGAATGCTTATTCATTGAACTGGCTGTCCCAGCTGATCACAACCTACTGCAAAAAGAATCAGAAAAATACTCCAAATACGCAGACCTCAAAATGGAATGTGAGAAAATGTGGCGATGCAAAATAAACATTGTACCGATAGTCATTGGTGCTACAGGGGTCGTGAGCAAAAAACTCATGAGGCATATCCAACAAATTCCGGGTAACGTTCGATTCGACATGATCCAGAAAATCACATTATTGGGCACTGTGCACATTCTTCGGAAGGCCTTGAATGCACCACTGGACTAAAATTACACTTGTGAATCACAGCATAATTTCTGTAATTTCGATTCTTCATCTTCAATCATCTCTACCTCTGCTCTGTAACCCTTGCCAATTCTTCATCTGCTGCAATTCTGTAATCTGACTTCTCCGTGTATTGCATAGGAATAACAATTTGAATGTATTACTGAAATTTTAAAAATTTACTCCAATCTCGCCATTTTCCTTTGGGGGCAGGTTGCTCCCCGGATTATGTGTGTATCTACCAGTTTTACTGTGAATAAAGAATATAATAATTGGTACAATTACAGCCCAGCACCAGTAACAGAAAACGACCAGGTAAAAATTCTGTGGGATGTACCAGTTATAACTGACCGCGAAATCAGAAGCAACCGCCCGGATATGATCATCAAACTAAAAAAGAAAAGAGAATGCTTGTTCATTGAACTGGCTATCCCAGCTGATTACAATATACAACAAAAAGAATCAGAAAAGCAGTCCAAATACGCAGACCTCAAAATGGAATGTGAGAAAATGTTGCGATGCAAAATAAACATTGTAGGCATACCGATAGTCATTGGCGCTACAGGGGTCGTAAGCAAAAAACTCATGAGACATATCCGACAGATTCCGGGTAACGTTCGATTCGACATGATCCAAAAGATCACGTTATTGGGCACTGTGCATATTCTTCGGAAGGCGTTGAATGCACCACTGGACTAAAATTATACTATAGTGAATCACAGCATCATTTCTGTAATTTCGATTCTTCATTTTCAATCATCTCTCCCTCTGCTCTGTAACCCTTGCCAATTCTTCATCTACTGCAATTCTGTAATCTGACTTAGACTCCATGTATTGCATAGGAATAACAATTTGACTGTGTAACGCCCTGGTGATCACATTGTGTTGTCATTGAGCTGTTTCTAGAATGTTCGGTAGGAGAGTTGCACGTGGGAGTCTGGGAGAAGTGGAAGAGGCTTGGTCTGGCTGGGAGTGTGGCTGGAGGTGCTGGTTGTGAGCGAGTATGTTGGGTTTGAAGTTGAAGTAGTAGCTCAAGTGGGGTAGTACAGTAGGAAGTGTCTAGGGTTGACAAGGCTACTGGGGTTTGTGTAGTGAATTATGAGTGTAACGTGTTTGGTTGAGTATTATGCCAATGTGTATGTTTGCGGTGTTATGTCGTTGTATGTGAATATATGCGTATAAAGCAATGTGGATTTGTGTTACCGATGCGTGCGATCGCGGAAAGGCGAGGTCCCGAGCCCACGAATACGACGAAGTCCCTGTTAGGTTTTGCATGCCGTATCAGGGACGCTACAATTGGCGAGCACGCCAGGACCTTGTTCATTTTCGTGGTTGCCGTACCGGTACATGGTGATAATCGGAAGATTTGTTTCGTATGCATGGGAATTACGACAAGAGACTGGTGATATCGTGCTGTCGCGGAGCCTGCGAAAGGCTGTGTTTATGAACAGGACATTGTTTGTCGGAGCCTGCGGAAGGCTGTGTTTATGAATTGAACATTGATTGCCGGAGCTTGAGTATGCTGGTCTTGGCTGGAAGACAACGTGGCGGTTGTCAGTGTCACTCACGTTATGGGCGTATCTGTCGAATGCAGTGACTCGTCGGGTCGCGGCTGTGGAGCTGGAAAAGCGCTGCGTTGCTGCGCAGAGGTTGCCGGGACCGGGAAATGTCAGTGCGGGTCTCGGGATGAAGACAGCATTGGCTAGTGTGTCGGTGTCTGCTGCGGCATGCAATCGGGTGTTGCCTTCCGGGAAAGGTCATTGGTGACAGTGAAGGTGCGTCTCGTTGAGAGCTGCTTTGATGCGAACAGCTGTGGAATGGGAGCCGACGGCAGAGGCTGCTGTGAACTGGTGCGACATGCTGTGATGTGGGGGAACAGTCCGAGAAGTGTACTCACGGAATCGCGGGTCGTTTATTGGCTTCAATGTGATATTTTATGCAGTCGTGATGATTGATGCATTTTGATTATGTGATTAAGATTATTCTTGGTAGAAAATCTAATCAAGAAAGGGGAGGGTAATGTAACGCCCTGGTGATCACATTGTGTTGTCATTGAGCTGTTTCTAGAATGTTCGGTAGGAGAGTTGCACGTGGGAGTCTGGGAGAAGTGGAAGAGGCTTGGTCTGGCTGGGAGTGTGGCTGGAGGTGCTGGTTGTGAGCGAGTATGTTGGGTTTGAAGTTGAAGTAGTAGCTCAAGTGGGGTAGTACAGTAGGAAGTGTCTAGGGTTGACAAGGCTACTGGGGTTTGTGTAGTGAATTATGAGTGTAACGTGTTTGGTTGAGTATTATGCCAATGTGTATGTTTGCGGTGTTATGTCGTTGTATGTGAATATATGCGTATAAAGCAATGTGGATTTGTGTTACCGATGCGTGCGATCGCGGAAAGGCGAGGTCCCGAGCCCACGAATACGACGAAGTCCCTGTTAGGTTTTGCATGCCGTATCAGGGACGCTACAGACTGCATTACTGAAATTTTAAAAAATTTACTCCAATCTCGCCATTTTCCTTTGGGTGCAGGTTGCTCCCCGGATTATGTGTGTAATTGACCAGTTTCTTACTGTGAATAAAGAATATAATAATAATAATAATAATAATAATAATACATGGAATTGTTGACAGTCTCCGACGCTCCGACAAACATTCAGAAATGCAGTATGAGATCGCCTTGACTGACGCAAAGTATACCTATATACAGCACCGTAACTGCCGCACCCCAAACCCCCCAATTGGGGGGGGGCCCGAGCTCGAAGGGGGCCCAAAATTATTTCGTGAATTAGCATAAATCATAGAGTATTTTTTGAAAATTTATGCAATTTTTTCTCGCGCTGCGCGCGAATTCAAGTAGCCATTTATCTTTATTATTGGGTATTGGGCCATTACCGCGCCACGACCCACCAAGACATACAATCAAGTTTTAGGCCATATAACATGCGACTCCAAGAAGTGTGCCAGAACGATCGACAGCGAGAAAACCTTGGCCGAAAAGGTCTATGCCCTAGGTCTATGCTGACCGAAGAATTCGTTATATATACAAAATACACATAGGTTTAATTGTCCATAGGCGCCTAAATGACTGGCGCCGAATGTTCCTGTCTTTGCAATCTGAACCTCACAAGACAAATACCATCCAGCTGGGAAAAAATTTATGTCAGTGAAGAAATACCAATTTGAAATCGTGTGCGTCTCTTAGTTTAGAAGCGTACCACGTTTGGGCGATTCTACATTTGTTGATATAGCAGACTGGAAGTCACGAAATAACATCATGTAACGAAGTCATATCAACGGGTCCGCCCGCCCGAAGATGTTTAATTATTATTTACAGGCCCTCCCGTTTTCAGTACACTTCACTCAGCTCTACCGGTAAATCTAATTACGTGAGTAGAGAGGACAATAAATTGATATATGCAATCGCCGATCTGATTGACCGATTTTATCATAAATTATCGCTTCGCGCTGGCTCACAATACAGTACGGATGATTTCGTGACAAACGCGAACAACGTGATGGGGGGGGGGGCGTTTATTCACCCTATGGGAGCCCAAGACCCACGTTTGTGGGGGCCTGACGAGGTGTTGTTTCGTTCCTACCAACGGGTATACGCCTGAAGATGTTTAAATATTATTGAGTGGTCCTACCTTTTCAAACACACCTCACTCAGCTCTACCGGCAAATCAGATTACGTGAGCAGAAAGAAGATAAAAACTGATAACAATATATGCAATTCCCGATCATACTGACCGATTCAATCATGAATTCTAAAAATTTTCCGCGCTTCGCGCGCTTAGCCGACAAAAGCTGATACACTAAACTAACTCCCAATGAATATGATAAATAGCGGTAAACAGTGTATCGACGGAGGGGGGTCTGGGGGGCGAAGCCCCCCAGAAGTTCGGTCTATAACCCTATGGGGGGCCCAAGACCAAAGTTTTGGGGGGGGGCCTGACGAAGTGCTGTTACGGCCCTGCCTATATAGATGCCGTGCTAAAAGAAAAGTAATTTCGAAACTTTGCTCCGAGATCGTGTTGCATGGGCTATCCGCTATGCTACAGCAGGGATCGGCAGCCTTTTTTACTCTGCGGATAGGTCTTCAAAAACACAAATGTTTAACGTTAAAAAATTGATTGCACTCCATATACCAGGGCTTGGAACCTATGCCTCGCGAGCAAAAGGCAAAAGGTTACCGTCCCATGTAGCTATAAGCTTAAGTGTCGCATGCTGAAATGTCGTTTTTCATGGCGTCGAATGCTCAAACGTAAGGCAACTGGCTTGATCAGTGCGGGGTTTATAACATTACACCAATGCGTACACCGGAAATATGGTGCACACCACGAATCCCATTTAATAAACTACTATTTCGCGAACGAAACAAGGACGTCACGACTCTTTAATTGTGATGAACACTCAATCGTGATCATTGTACGGCTCTTTCAGAATTACAATTAAAAATAAAAGGTCAATATGGCTCTTTTGACGAAAAAGGTTCCCGACCACTGCCATATACTATAAGATCGGTAAAGGGTGCCCGGTAAGGCAATCACACATATAAGTTTATATATGAGATTAACGTGATTGTCTTTCATTTCTTACCAGTTATCATGACTATCCCAAAGTATACTAATTTGTCGCGGACCAATAACGAATAGGGATGGTGTGAACGTGAGGTTCACGTTCGCGTTCTGTGTGTGAACCTCTAGAATTTATAGAGGTTCATGTTCACAAACGAACCTTGGTAGGTTCTGCGCTGTGAACCTTTTTTATATTTTACAATTTTCACTTCATTATAACATCTTTGATTGAAATTTATTACATTTCAACTGCGGGCCACGATATGTATGGCGCTGGCAGCATAAAAAAAATCAGCACTAAACGAGCAATCGAGCATGCACCTTGACAATTCCAATTTTTTTCTTGCTTAGCTACAAAAGTTTCATCGAATGTTTAGTGACTCTCTGCTGTGAGCTTGACCCGCAATCACACAATATCAAGAGCGAAATACACTACATGTTGTAGTCAGCGAATTATGCTTATTAAACCATTCGATGAAGTTGATATCGTTGTCTGATGCAAAAAATCTAGCAGGCGGACGGGGTAAATCTTGATTTCATATGTTCATCGTATCATAAAAACCAAATCCGTGCGATTGCGGGGTGTTGGCTACTGCTGTATATCTTGTTAATGGGGTAATATAGGTAGCAAGTAGAGAAACCCGTTTTACACTCTACAAATCAAACGTAGCAATACTCAGGCGCCGAATATATTGTCCGGTATGGCCTGGGCCGTTAAGCCGTAAGTTTATATTCCCTTGCAAGTCCTTTTCGAAATTGGCTTGGGCAATAAAATTCTCCGCGTGCCAAATGAGAACCAGAAAATGCGTTATCGGGCAGAGTAAAAAACATTTAGCTGTATTCTCGAGCGTATCAATTTTATTTCTAAATTGAAAGCAGTGAATTACGCTGTTAATAAATACTGATAAGGGGATGTGTTGATAATAGGAAATGAGAAAGTAACTGTTAGCCTAATTACCAAAAAAAAATTATTAGCCGTCATATTGCGAAACATTGTTGAATGTGATACATTTTGAACTCTCTGTAAACTCCTATCCGCGTTTTTCTATCAAGACATTGAAATGCGTTTGGGATACTACAAAGCTTTAATAATGTGGGGATGTGAATCATCATCCAGATAGCTGAAAACGCTCAACCTATATGTGCTGGTAATGATAGCTGAACAGTGAACACGTTCCTATGTGATAATGATGGGTCGCCAGAATCATTACTTATCTGTTCTAGTAGCGAGGAAACATGATGAGTCAAATCGGGACCATCCATAATAGTTGCATCTTCATCTTGATCGATGGAGTGGTTTCTGCCAGCAAACTGGATCAGAGACGAGGGAATCTTTCAAATTCGATAGAGACTCCGGATTGCGCTTCGTTTGCGGTATCCCACCAGTGCCTCGGAAATAGCAGCAGCATATCACAGACAACTAATAAGTATCCACAGCGAAACGCTAACATATTGATTGACTATAGCTCTTCGCTCTTTTCCCGTCTGTCTGTCAAATAGCTGAACTATACCGGTGACGGTGACGAGATGCTATCTCCGGTTTATATGAAATGCACATGATTGTCCGATAATAAACCACATTTGCGCATCTCGTCCGTAAATTTGAAAAAACCAAAATAATCAATAAAATCAAAATGGTAAGATTAAAGTAAAAATATCAACGAAAAACCTGATTTAAACCAGAACCCTATCGGGACTGAAGTGCCGCGTCGAAACAATTCGCAATAGTGCTTGCCCGTCCGATGCTCGATGGAATGGAGAATGAAACAACAGCAACGAGGAAATACATAGGCAAGCGTAGGGACAAGCAGTAATCAAGCAATCAAATCGACTAAAAGCGGACAATTTGAATGATCAGAAAAACGAAATACAAATAAATGACAGTGGAATTGCGAACTGATTCCTTAAAAACAAAAGTCGTCACAATTTCAACTAAATCAGTGGTTCTTAACCTTTTTTTCCTCCAGCACCCCCTTTCAAAAATTATCGTGCTCCAGCGCCCCCCCCCCCCCCCACCTC
Source organism: Botryllus schlosseri (assembly GCF_051294905.1). Lineage (NCBI taxonomy): Eukaryota > Metazoa > Chordata > Ascidiacea > Stolidobranchia > Styelidae > Botryllus > Botryllus schlosseri. Next base: position 13,785,606 of record NC_137245.1, on the reverse strand, counting down.
ATATTGTAAGGACTGTTATAAAGACAATGAGTAAGACGGAGGGCCGTAACAGCACTTCGTCAGCCCCCCTAAAAATGATTGTCTTGCGCACCAATAGCGTGATAAATCAAACTTTTGAGGGCTTCGCCCCCAATAACCCCGTCGCGTGATTTCGATGGTCAGTAAAGTTTGTGTGGCCTGGTCGCCCTAGGTGCCAAAATGTTCTTTAATGCATGGATGAATAGGTGGTAATTGCATATATGTGTCACTATAAACTTTTTATCCTCCGAGCGAGATATAGTGTAATGGTTATGCGTCCGGCTTCTCGTTCGGTAGGTCGCGGGATCGATCCCCGGCCGGATCATACGAAAGACTCGAAAATTGGTATCCGCAGCTATCCTGCTAGGCGCTCAGCATTCACGGATAGTATGGAGGAGAAAAAAAACGGGGGCGCGGACTAGATGACCTCACGGCCGTATCGCATATCTCTCTCTCTCTCTCTCTCTCTCTCTCATCCCACGTAATCAGATTTATCAGTAGCGCTGTTGTATTGGCCACGTAATTAATAGTTGAACATATTCGGGGGTGCCCGTTGATAAAATTAATTCGTTACATGTTGTTATTTTGTTACCTCTTGTCCGCTATATGGTCAAAAGATAATGAAACGCATAAACGTATTAAAATAAAGTAAACACACTATTCAAAATTGGTATTTGTTCACTGGCAAATCATTTTCTCTAATGGATGCTATTTGTCCTGTGGGGTTGGCAATATACGGGGAAATTAATGGTGTTGGATTTTGTCTTAATGCTTTGCGTAACTATAAGTATAGGTCGACTGAGAATGGGATGCATATATCTGCTCACATTGAATTTAGTACTGTACCCAGTTAATAATTTTACCATGAATTTATTCCAAACAAAGCAACTCATATTATATAACGTTCATGTGAGGTTGTGAACCACAACACTAGATAGCATCGTCCTGACGATTTCATTTTGTAGATCTCAAATACAAGTATATTTAGTTATTCATTCCGTACAAAAAGCTTCAAAACTTATTCACTCTCAAAAGTTATATACAGTGCCTCCTTCTTCGATTTTCACACTCTGTGCGCTGCGAGATATAATACCTAATTAGATGCATGTTGTTGAAAATAACCCTAGCAAGCGTGACGGCAGTGTTTAAACGGGAAATTGGCGATCTAAAAGTACGGGCAATTCGTTTTACAGGAATTATAATAACCCACTACATTTATGAAAACATAGCAAACATCGTCGCGTAGCGCGACAAAAAATTGCGGGATTTGACATGTTTTGTGGAATGGTAATTTGCTCTGAATACTCTTTAAGGATATGTCACACTACCACATCATCTACTGTGGAGCCATTTTTCTTCAGTGCCCCCATATCGCCCCCTGAGCCCAGCGCCCCCCATATCGCCCCCGGAGCGTTTCCGCCCCCTTCAAAATCGTCAGCGCCCCTTGGGGGGCGCTGGAGGCAAGGTTAAGAACCACTGAACTAAATGATAACAAATAACATGCGCAATCCCAAACAACTAACCTGCGTAAGTTAGTTATTATGTAGGGATGGTGTGAACGTGAGGTTCACATTCGAGTTCTGTGCGTGAACGTCAGTGATTTAGAGGTTCACGTGCACAAACGAACCTTAGTAGGTTCTGTACTGTGAACCTTTTTCATATATTACAATTTTCACTTCACTAGATCATCTTTGGTTGAAATTTATTGCATTTCAACTGCGGGCCACTCTAAGCATGGCGCTGGCAGCATAAAAAATCAACTCTCAAACAGCATGCACCTTGACAATCTCAAAAGTTTTACATGCTTCGTTGTTACAAAAGTTTGCTCTAAATATCCAGCTTTCCGTTAGTGAATATTTAGAGCAGTGGTTCTCAACCTGCGGGGGGGGGGGGGTGCGTGAAAGCAACTGAAGGGGGGCGCGAAGAAGCGGTCAACTGAAGTTATTTTCGCTCTGCGCGATTTATATCCAATTCACGCGTGTTTCTCTAAATATAAACCGACTTTCATATTTTTGAATTCTCTCATCAACAGTCATCAGTCATAACCTTCCATGCCATCAAACAATCTGTTGTGGTTGCTAGCATCCCGGTTGAATTTTGTGATATGACGATAAGGGGGGGGGCGTGAAATTTCTCACTATCATAAAAGGGGCGAAGGGGAGTGTCTAAAAAAGGTTGAGAACCACTGATTTAGAGCCTCTGTGCTGTGAGCTTGACCGGCAATGATACAACATCAAGAGCGAAATACACTACATGTAGTCAGCGAATAATCAAACCAATCAATCAGGGTCGCGAGATAGCGCAGTGGTTTATTAAGGGATATCCCTGGATATAATCCGCGGCTCCAACGCCAATAGGTGCGGGTTGGAGTCCAACCGACGTCAACTTCAGAATTCTTATACCCAAGTGTTGGTGGTTTATCTAGGCTTCTCCTCGCCACCTCATCCGCGTAAGCGGTGTCTTACAAAAATCCTAGAAGTGGGCCGTGCTATAAGTAGGCAGTTATGGAAAAAATGAAGAATATCAGTCTGATGTAAATGACCATATAGTAGGCGACAAACACCATAAATACCACACAAAAAAAAACAATCAATCAATGGAATTAATATCGTTGTCTAATGTGAAAAATCTAGCAGGTGTACGGGGTCAATTTTAACTTTATGTTTATTGCAATGTTCCCTCTAATTTTCGATGAGTCTGCGCGCAGACACCAACTCCGTCCGGGTTCCCTTGGACAACATTGCGTAACGACTAAATAAAGGTCACCCCTTCGGATTTTTCGTGCGCAGCTTACATTTTCCGTGCGCAGAGACCGTGTCAGCACTGCGCAATTGCGCACGTGCGAGCTCAGAGGGAACATTGGTTTATTGTATCATAAAAAATACCTACGATTGGGGTGTTGGCTACTGCTGTATAACTTGTTAATGGGGTAATGTCGGTGGCAAGTATAGAAACCCGTTTTACACTCTGCTCAATATCAACGTCGCAACTCAGACGCCGAATACATTGTCCGGTCTGGCTTAGACCGTTAAGGTATGAGCATATATTGCCTTACAAGTCCTCGTCGAAATTGTTGGCAAAGCGACGAAAGATATTGATTTTGTGGGATTATTATATCATTTGATTGCCGCAGTTGATACATTTGGTTAAAGTTGCGCAATGGATAAAATTATTGTGGCGTAATGGGGCAAATGGCAGTCGCTTATGATGCAATCTCATCGCAATTGTTATACTGTTCTCCAAAGCGATTTCAAGTATTGAATGTGACCGATAGTCACATTCGGTAGGTCAAGGTTCAAGTTGAAGGAATCAATGTCCATGTTATCATGAATGATCCTGATTACTTCCCCATGTAATCGTAATCGATAACTACCAGAATCTGCTCGCAGTCGCAGTAGCGTTTCCGAAGTAATTGTAATCGCAATAAATTACATTGATGCAGTAAGCAGTAATCAGTAATCCGATGCATACTTCAGATTGTGTATTGTACAAATGTACAACTCCCTAGGGCGCCGCAATCGTGGATATATGAAATTAATGGAATTTTAACACAGACCAATAAAATTTCATACCAATGATAACGTTGCTTATTGACCATATGAAAAATGATAGCTTCATTGTTTTACGACACGGATTAATGCTTATGGCCCGTTTTGACTCGCCCTAAGACCTGTGCCTCAAGTTCCCAATAGTTCATCCAGTTCTGCAACTACCGGAAGGTTGTGACGATTTATTCGACAAAATGCGAAACAATTCTAAAGAACCTGCTACCAATATTACGTTAAAGTATGGTTACCATATTTTGGAATAGGGAAAGGAGGACACTTTTACCAAATCAGAAAAGTTTGTTGATCAAGACTGAAATCTGCCGATTTCGATATTTTTTGCTGTAAAATTTGGTGAGTTTACTAAAAAAGGGTCATCACTTTCGTTCGACTCCCGATCCACACACTTTTCACTTACATTAGTGATGTTGACTTAAAAAATGGTCGTCACTTCCGATCGAACCCTGAATTTCCCGCTCGAACGTCCGTCTTTGCTATTTAGCGTCATTTATGCTCATTTTCACACGAATCTGTCCATTATCCTAGCTGTAAAAGTTGTAAAGGAGGACGAATTGCCAAAAATAAGGACATTTAGGCGTCCTCGGAAGACATTTTCAAAAACTTGAACAAGGAGGACAAATCCTCCCAAATGAGGACGTCTGGTATAGCCCTACTTTAAGGCATGAAACTTAAGTACTTTGACTTCAACAGCAGAATCACTCAACCACTATGTCATTCTTTCACGACCTATGCTTCGCAAAGTAGGCACCGGCTAGAAATATGATTGGATTTGAGACTATTGGTGGTAGGTACAGGTTCACTGCTGTCGTCGAATGTATTGTAAAATAACTGAACAATGTTTGCTCTATATCGGATTATATTAGTGATGAATATTTCGTGAACCTTGAAAACATCCGATTGACATCTCAAATCCAGGGGAAACCTAAATCTATAGATACGTATGCGGCCAGTGATATTTCCACGTTATATCACTCCTAATAATGTTTATGCGGAAAGATGAGGGTGCGTACGACGTACGTACGTATAGTCACGTGATTTCGAGAACATGAATTACCATAGCAACGCCTATTGAAAGTAGTGGGATATGTTCTTCGACAAACGACAATTCATCTACATCTGTCCTCGAATCATATTCATAACTGGGCCGTCATCACCTCAATATACGGATCTGTTTTGGGGACGCTTTTTAGCTGGTGAGTGTCATAACTTATTGTTGGTAAACCGTATATGATTTGGTACTGCACCCTAAATGTATTGTGTTGTCTGTTATGTACTGGTAACTTAAACTCTGACGCTCTTTTGTCGGGTATCGTTTAAATATCGCTACACAAAAGAATGCCACGCCGCGAAAAATTGCTATTGATAAACCAATTAAATAATGTAATGTCAAGCGATATGACTTCTAGCATCAGGGAGATGAAAAATTATGAAGGATTCCTTTGTACAGCCACTCGGTAGTGGCAATTACACTCCGTAGGTGACTATACTTTCAGTCACCAGGTACAGTCTACGTTCCACAAGCAGGTTTTTTAACTTGTGCAGGTTGCTATTTGTCGCAATGATAAACAGTCCTTCAGAGTCAGAAAGCGAACTTTTGACAGGCAATAGATAAGTGCGTTTGCGTTTGTCTATTTGCGATACACTTCATGTTCCTCATGCGGGGTCTAACAAGTGACGTATATTATTTTATAAGGACTACGAATGCCTATGGTATGAAGTAACCTCCGTCAATTGATGCGGTCACTATAAATAATTGTATATTTCTACATCCGAGTTGAACATCATCTCACACTCACACTTGCCTCATACAAGTATAAACTGCTGTAGTAAGCGCTGCAATATCTTGGTCTGTTGCGTTAAAGGGGAAACATCTGTAAAGTGGAATCACCATATTGCTTTATTTAAGGGCACGGCATAATTTCGAGAAATCCTTGTAGAACCCAATAGGTATAGAATGCCTCTCGAAGCACACCCAATAGTTATTCCAAGTGGCGTACCGCCAGGAAATTTTGCGTCCAAACTTATCAAAGCCATTCACGGAGATAGTCGAAACAACGTATTTCCAGCTGACGGACCATACGCTAGGGAGAGCAGGATGTCGGGATTGTCAGCATACGGCTCGAATGGAGTTCCTAAGGACATAAGAGTGGAAATACCGTTGGAACATCCACAAGAAGGGAGAAATAATCCACAGCCCACCAAGGTGTGTGTCATATTCTCTTTAGATAAGGACACATCACATAATATGTGTATATTGCCATTCCCCATATATGTGCATTTTCTACAAGATGATTTCTTGACAGATTTTGCCAGCCGAGGAGCATATTACATACATTTCCCTCTATCATATGCCGTAGTGCCTCGCAGTTACTTTTAAGTTGATTGACTCATTTGTGGTGCAGTTCCGGACAGCCTATGTAATCCGCTCAATGTAGGAGATGCATGATGATTTAATGGCATACTGCGTCGGGCGCAAGTATATGCAATATGCATCGACTTCATCGTAGATGTTTTCTCGTTCCACTAATTGTATCTCCGTATGGGTCCTGCAATATGGCTGAATTTGAATGCCATTATAATATTTCAAAAATGTATTTTTCCATGAATCATATCGAATCTAAAAATGATTTCATCTCTAGGCAAGACGTTGTAGGCCAGAGGTCTCAAACACGCGGCCCGCGAGACCATTTTGTGCGGCCAGTGACGGCATTTGGGATTTCGTACTATTTCACAATATTTATCTACCAATTTTGTTTAATTTGAGAACTTAAAATTCGCTCTAAAACTGCTCCAGAAGCCTGAAACTACTCATAAAACTTCATTATTACATCATTTTCAAAAGTTACCACGCAGTGGAAGATAAACTATTACGTGACATGACCTGTTTATGATTCGTGACTGAAAATTGTGATTTGGACTTGGGCGCGATTTTCTGTAGAAATACTCGTACATGCAATCGTCGCGTCAGGCGTTACAACCAGAGAAGGATGATTCCACATTTATACTGCTATGGCACAGTATTCATTATCTTCAAGTTGTTATTGATCTGTTCCAATATTCGAAGGCATATTTAACGCTGATTGTATTTCACTTTGGTAATGACATGATCAATATAGCCTGGTTATCAGGAGTAGGCCTATGCCAGAAACCCGGATTAGGCTGTACTGCTCCAATGCTCTGGTATCAGACCAATCTTTGTAAAATTCTTAAAGTCTACCTATAACTGTAGCATGTCAAATGTCCGCAAGCTGCAAAATTATAACGCGAGAGCTTTTGCGATGTCCTGATTCATTTTTACTCTCGCATGGTGTCTACAATCAAATATTTTGACAAACTATGCCAAGTACAGCAACAAAATTATTGAAATACTTGAAATGTGATTTTTTCTTGCCACGCGTGAATTCGCAATAGTGAATTACATTTTCACGAAGCGTGTGGAATATCACTCTGCAAATAAGGCCTACATTGAATTCACCCCATTATTATTGCTGCGGCCCGCGGAGCACTCCAATAGTAGGAAATTGGCCCGCGAGCACGTTTGAGACCTCTGTTGTAGGCTAAGGTTCCCGATCGTGGGATTGAAATGCAGACTAGATCGTGATACTTGGTGAGTCACTAGCTACTAGAAGAATTACTAGGAACCTTTTAGTCAGGCAACAATGACGGAAATCACGATAATCGACCATACTAAGTGAGACTGAGTGTAAGGGTGCAATGCAGTCAATCGTTGATGTAACTGACGCAGCGTTTTATACAACGAATTCGATTGTATTGCTGTTGTCGGCAAATTGTTCACTATAAATCAACATGATGGTGCTTGTTTGCTGTGCAAGTAACGATTATAAACGGGGTGATTCTTGGAGTGAAGACCTTGTCGGTTCCCATTTTCCACTAGCCTACTATCCGACCGAGAGCCGTAAGCCCTGTTTCATTTCTAAATGACGATCACGATCATCCACACACTGCACACTTCATAGTTTCGTTCTACTCATGCTAAAGTAGGGCCGTAGCGATCGGACTTCTTGTTAGTGGAAACCGTGGAACTCTGGTATAATGACAAAGCAACTTTCACGGTCATTGCAGTGGGTTTGAGGTTATCGACATTCACAACAAAATTCGATCAGTTGCAATTGATGGAGCCCGGTCAGTCTGCGCTATGCTGCCACTACCGTATAGCATCTCACAATATACTAGTGTTGGGATCAAGTCACTACCTTCGAGTCACGAGTCATTTCGAGTCATTGCACATTTTGACTCGAGTCAAGTCAAGTCAATCGATTTTCAAAGGTGACTCGAGTCAAGTCAAGTCACTCTATTTTTGGAGGTGACTCGAGTCAAGTCGAGTCAAGTCAAGTCAAGTCACGAGTCAAGTCACAATTCAAGTCAAGTTGCCTTTTCAAAGTATTAGGCATGATAACGTCATTGCATTTTGCTAGCTGTCAGAAATACAGATTGAGTGGTCATTGCTTTTGAACCGATGAACGAATATAGAGTTAAATATAAACGCAAGAAGGCGCTGTATTGCTCACATATAGCCTACGTATGACTGATAAATCTCAGTTTAATGGATACGAATTGATAAGATGCAATACATTACGCATTTACAAATCGATATGATACAATTCGAACCTGCGCCAATGGTTGAGGACTATATAAACTATATTCGAATTCAGTTTCAATAAAACAAGAGGTTTGGTTAAGGTAAAAACTGAGAACAGAAATGACTTTACTATACTATTTTACGACAACGTAAGCTGTAAGCTTCGATCACTTCCTTTGCGTTCAATTTATTTGTGACAGAACAATGGAGGCTCAGTAAAACGCACGATCATTTAATGATTGGTCGCTCTCACCGGTTACACCAGCGTTACGCGAACAATCCGACCATATACAAGATGCAGGGGTTTTGATCGACGCCGATTACTTGATGACTTGAAATTGACTCGTGAATTTTGCCCCGAGTCACGAGTCAATCCACATTTCTGATAGGCCGAGTCAAGTCAAGTCAAGTCATTTTAGCAAACTGACTCGAGTCAAGTCAAGTCATACGAAAAAGGTGACTCGAGTCTGACTCGAGTCAAGTCATGACTCGAGTCATCCCAACACTGCAAAATACAATTATACATTTATTTTGCTTTAAATCTGCGAAGAACCGCAGTACGCACAAAAGAGTCATATGCGACTCTCGAGTCACGGTTTGCCGGCCCCTGTACTAGACTTATAAGGTTCCGTGCCTATGCTGAGTCATGGCCTGCTATTTTAGTAGGCCATGGCTGAGTTGAGTAGCTATATTGGGCAAGCATACCCGAATATAAACACGTCACAGTCTATTCTCTAACTGTGAAAATAAAACTCACCAACCACAGCTGAATGTCTCACGGAAAATATTTATTTGTGCATTATGTAAGAGAAGGAAATAAGATAATATAGGATGCAGGAATTCTGTAAATCATTACCTCGCTTCACTGGATAAAACCGAGTTAAGTAAGTTCATTGTCACTGTGTAGTGACGTTTACGAGGTGAATATTTGCTTGACTACCGCGTTTCACCGAATTCCCACCTTGTGTTGTTTTGTGCTTGCGGCAGTGCGGGATTAAGACCTTGAGGACTTTGGATCCAAAACTAAACGAAAATATCATAGCGAGTATCTTGATAACCAACGCTACGTTGTATATACTCATGGAAATGACGATAGGATGCCCGAATGGAAAGACCGCCTGGGTTACAAGAATCGATACCAAGTCCGTGAACACAACGATAACGCACGAGGTAACCCCTCGGCGCACCGCTAATTCTATAGGACTGGTGATGGTGTGCTCAGACTTGCCCGCGACAGAATGGGCCCATTTCTGAACGTATGCCAACGTCGGATACCGCGGCCGTATGGATTCGCGTCTACTCGCATCCAATTCCTCGAGTTCCACTTGCGTCTCGAACTTCACTCTGGCGGCGGGATAGATGAACAGGAAAATGACAAGAAAATTAACAACTGCCACTGGAACCACCAACGCATTTCGGTGGCTTGGTTCTATCAATGGCGTGCCCGCTGTAAAATTGGCCAGTACGCATCCGGACGGACTATCTGTGAAGTCCATTAGTAAAATGTAAAAAACGATCAAAACAGCAGCCGATAACGTAATGAATACACAGAAAAATCTGCTAAGCCAATTAACCCACGGTTTGATATTAGGCCTGACGTATGAGTGTTTATATATTAATCTTTGGAGTCTCCACAAAAACAAATATATCACGTAAGATGATATCACGTGCGCGCCAACGGTGACATCGCCCATTTCCTTGCATGTGATGGCGAACGTGTGCCCTTCACAGAATTGGAAGCTCATGAACGTCACAATAGGGAAAGAAACGCACACTGTCATTGCTATGGTTCCGTAGACATAAATGGCTCCTGTGCTCAGACTGGAGCTGGAGGCGCGCTTTTTCCATCTTCTTGTCTTTGTCCCATAAATGATCATAGAAAGTAATGTCCAAATGGTAAAAACTAGGACTACCAGTGTCAGTATTTCCAGCGCGAAAAACCATTCTTCCCTTATAGGTTTCTCATTCCCGTTTCCCATTTCTTTGGAACCATTTTTGGGAAGAGTTGTGTTGTTGAAATAAGCGAATGTCGTGGTATCGACCGTGGTAACATCCATCACGTGTGCATCCGTAGACAAGCGTATGAGTATCCAGAACAATCTCGTATCATATCGTCTCAGTTAAGCTATAATCGCGAAAATAAATGATGCAAAATTACGTAAACAGCAAGCTGACTATTCCATCACCAACAAATTTAGTTTCTGCCTGCACTGCGTAATGACTAATGAAAAATAACGGTACGGAATTCCTGTAGGCAACCATCAAACAGGCACCCTGTGAAGAGACAGTGTTTTACAAGTAGGAACCCTCCCAATCAATACCCCGTGCATCAGTCCACCAGCACGAATGATACAGCCTGCGAATCAGTTTTGCACAATCAAAAATGTCGTTATTTTTCGGTGTATGAGTAATTTCCTCGCGGTAAAGTGCGCCCGCAAGGATTAACAATTAACTTGCTATGCATCACGAGCGCGTCATAGTCATCATTCTCGGTGTCCGCAATCTTCCGGTGTGAAAACAGCGGCGAAACCACGAAACTCCGGCCTTCGTGCATCGCATTACAGTTACGGTACGCCATAAACGAGTCTGCAACTCTGCATGCTTATATCAAACATCTGACCGATAATCCAATATTACTTGTGACGCTTTTTACAGTGAACAGGATATTATACATGACGTCGTATACAAGCGAGCATAGAAAAGTGTCAGCGTCGACATTTCCTGTGCTTTCACGGAAATCGCACAATACGGCCGATGTATTACCCTTGCGTAGACTGATTCCTAGCTGAAACGGCCTCATATAGAGAATAGAGCTTCTGCCTCGGCCCCAATGCATAAACATTAGTGTTTGTTATTGATAAATCGGCCAATACTGGCATTTCGAAGAAATCAATATCGACGAACTATGATGTCAGCGTGAAATTTGACTATATGGTGACTAGTGCATGGCATTATGGAGACTGTAGTCTACAGTCTCTAAAATGACAAAAGGAGAGAATTGTTATGTAATATATAACGTGATGTGCAAATGTTCTTAGATAGGTAGTTGTGTTTCTGCGTATATCCTCCTAGGCTCTTTCTAGGTAAAATACAATATTCAGCCTACTTTTTTTCTGACGTTCATTCCTACAGTGCATTTGGATCGTCCCAATACAGATAGCAGATTTAGAAATGTAATGAGACGTCTTTGTTTATGTCGTGATCCGTCGCTGGTTACCTACCACGGTCTATAAGGGTCAACTAAAACATACATATTCGAAAGTCACTCGATTTTGTACCAAAGAGCTGTAAAGTTGTGTCACACGAAAGCATGGGATAAGCTTTCTACCTTCTCCTTCAGTCTGTTGACGAATACCTAATTGAACGCCTCATTACCAATTATATACTACGCATTAGATGCATCGATTTCACGTCGCTTACGAAGGTGCCAGCATAGCGTCTATTTTTATCATCGCTCTGGTCCAATAATCCATTGGGACTGCTATCAACACCACATGAGACGCAAATGGATCAAGACGCATTAACCTAAATCAAAAGCGTGTCTATTCCAACTCGCAAATTTTTGGCAAATGAGCATGTTGCTGTGCAGCTAAATACAGTTAAGCTTACGGCGATGTGTATTTCGTGCCAAATCCAAGTTATTCGCGCCCATGATCATGACTTCGGGATGGATGCTTAGTTTGGGGGAGGGAAGGTCTTCGTCCTTCCGCTCTTATCGGGCCAGAGCTTGATTTCAACTCTTCAATGCAATCAGTTATCCAATTGTGGGTTGGCTGGGTATACTAGTTGCGAGCCATTGTATAGTCCGGCGTGTCCCAAAACTGCAGTACTCCCACCAGTTTCAGAGGGCCTGTCACATGTTAATCTCTTGGTTTATAAATATGGGGCTACTGATCTGAGGCTAAAAACTGATACTGATAAGTATATTCAAACTAAGTGCCCAATTGAATGTATCGTGAACTACTCTGTTTATTGGAATTTCCCCTTGTACAATGATCAACAACAAAGATCGTTTGGTATGCGAACGAATTGCCTCACAGTAAATATATAGCAAGTACTTTTAAGTTGAAACAATAACAAAGGAAACAGAACTGCGCTTGAAGCAGGTGTCAGGCATTATATTATCGCAATTGGGTTTGTTTTATTATATATTGATGGGGTTTCGACCACGTTGGCCATTTTTGGTTTCGCTGTGAAGCATTTGTAAATGCCAACAACTCCGCGAAAATATTCCAAAAACTCTCCTATGTAATTTTTACATAGGTTTAAGTAACTGCTGCTCTATAGTTTGACAAAGCCTTCCACAGTTTCCCTGGTTAGCGTGGCCACCGGGCAATATGCGGGAGTCGTTGATTGGCATGTCGATATTGTCAGAGACGACCATTCCATTTCGTTCGGCTTCATCCCAATAATAGCGGTTTCAGCGCTGATCGCTGAATGACGCAAACATTGTCTTGCTCCGCGTCATCCGCCTGGTACCAGGTATTTGAAGACCTGTCATTCTGTACCTTGAACTACTCTTATCGTTACTTTGCTACACAGCACGAAAGACGCGATATTTATCAATAACCAAATTCCTTGAAGTGATATTGGGTGAGCACTGGTTGATTTACCCTATTCAACTGGATCTATAAATCGCCGTCTGGAGTCGGTAGTGCTCGTAATATTACCGGGAGACCTGTTCTCTATCAGAACAGCGGCGTTTCCAGATTAACGATATGGCAAGCAGTCACACGGCTGTCAATTTCGGAGTCCTTATTACTATGTTATTTCCTGTATTTCTGGGAATATGAGGTGAGAACATAAGCCCTCCCTGCTCCTGATTAATTCAAATCTTGATTGATCGCATCCAATTGACCCTGCTCATATCTAAAAATGGCGTCACGAAAAATACTAATTGAAAAAGCGAATATATGATTGTAATACGACTCTTTGGAGTCACGTCAGGTCAGATAACATTAATGTGAAGTCATAATTGCACTTCTCTTGACTATAAAGAAGCCATCATCGGGTGTTCACCGTTCATAAACGGAATATTTCTAAGATTTCACCACACATCACTTGGCAGTCGCTCGGATAACACAGCAAAGACGTCTCCGGCAGGATATGGAAGAAATACTATCTTTTGACGTAAGACGGTTAACCATACATTCCTAATGCTAGCAAGCAGAAATAACTGTTCACGTCCAGTGTCCAGCGTGTTTCTAAATTCTATCACCGGCCTTGAAAGATTAAAAGTGAATTATTGCAGTGTTGAGGAATGAATTTATCCAATGCGTCATCACAATCATGAATGCGTCAGATCAGAATGTTGGTAATCAAGAATTTAGTCGGCGTAAAACCCACTCTGCTCACTGCTGAGTACGCAATTCAGACCCCGTAGTACAGCCTTATTTGCACCCAGTGTTAAAAGGCTTTGACTCTATATCGAATATACACTTATACAGGATTAATGCTGCTTGATAAAGCAAATTCATTTGTATTGCATATAAATATCAGCTATACTCAAATTCGTATCAATACTTGGACATAATATATCCATCACTTTATGGGCTGTATCCTTTATTATTATTCCTCTCACTATTTACCTCATGAGCTATCCCTTGTGCCTGACTCGCATCGTAGCTTTTCCATGTTTTAGAATACTTCAATCTGACACAAGAAGTTTCCTGTTTGTTACTCATGACGTGCGGCCATTTGTACCAGACCAGTTAACTCATTGTTGATTTCTGTACTTCTTTTGTAGAGCCCAACCTGAGGTCCTGCGCGATTTGAACGAGAATCAGTATCATTAGTCATGTTAGTGATCTATCAGCAGTATTCAAAATATACGCCATACGAGCGCAGGCGCAGACCTTGTTATCGATTGTGATGTATCAAAAATGAACCTTACCCTATGCATGGTGGCTATATTTAGACTACAGAGTCGATACCGACATTGATATAATAGATTCATAATGTAAATGATCGGTGAACTATGATTGGCATCGATGGGTTGGGCATGTGGGAGCAAAATTCAGACATGTAAACGCATGAGAGGAGTAAATGATAACCCCAACAAGAGCATTGTGATATATAGTTAACGTATAGTAGTAAGGTTGATGATTAGTGTGTTGAGCTGTTTCAGATCAAAATTCATTGCATATTACGTTCGACTTTTTTACAACGCTTGTCAAATCACGGGTTCAGTAAGTAATTTATCAAACACAACGTATCACATTTATAATATCATCCGATATATATTTTTGATTTATTTCAGATATCTATCGCTACCTCACCATATGAATAAATCAGCCAGGCTGACTAAGTGGCTATTTATTGTTTGAATACTATTTCACATGTAATCTTCAGCATTCCACGACACCGTGTAATATTACCGATATCGTAATTTTCATTTAAGCACCTTTTGTGTACTACTAAACGCTCAAAAATACTTATATAGATGAATGCTCGTTTATCCAATACAAATATTTGTATATTTCGCCAGCTTACTTAGCCAACTAGTGCGTTTGGAATATCAACACTCGGATAATTAGGTGTATAGAATTAAGTGGTATTGAGATAATCTTTCGCAAGCGCTCGCACACCACGGTTAAGGGTATGCTCAAGGACTTTCGACCTCTTCACCACTATATCTTGAATCACTATTCAACAATAGCTTCAGGACTCTGTAGGACGTGTAAACATTTAAAATAAATGGGTGTTGATTTACGGATCGAGACGTTTATTGTTGTCTAATCAGAGTAACAATACCCTTTCTAATATGTCCTGTTCGATTGTGCCAATCACGACACCGCCATTGTGGCGCAGGAGGTAATCTTTCGTCGGTAATTCAGCGAGAGGTTGTGAATTTCGAAATTCGCTGAGCGCATTGTTACATGGGCGGAGGAATGAGAGTGGAATTCGCGCGGCGTATGTACTGATAATTTAGCCAACGCAAGTGTTTTATCGTGGATAACGCGTGTTTGGGGACGTGAGAACTTAACCTGATTAAACCAATATTGTGAGAAGGGGAATAGTAACGCACTTGGGATCGGTTTAATATTGATAAACGTGTGTAGCGTTTTGATATCGAAATATTGATACCTGAACTGTTGTAAACGTCGTAGCGCCATTGACAGTGATGTGGTGTAGCAGGGCTACTAATCTACTTTGTTACTCTGCAATAATCTAGGAGTTTATATAGATTAAAAAAGAGATGGAGTTAGCAAATGCTGTATTCAGCTATTCCAAATGGCGGATAACCATACAATGGACTGATCTTCCTCGAGTTTTCGAATAGGTGTCATGTAATGTCATCGTAAGGATTTAGCAATGCAGCTAAAGCTATTGTTTAATGCTCAAAGCATGCGAGCAGTCATAGGTCATGCGGTCAATTGGTCATCATGACCCTAACAATGGCCATTGCTACTCATCATGTGTGCTAGACAGAAGTGATATTACGCTAACGTTCACATTTTGCCGCTCGGACGGTAGCCAGTACTCACGTATAGGCGCTACAAGGCCATTGCATACTGAATAGAAGGTTTCCAGCTCATCATAAAATGAGAATTCCGAGAAAAGCCGAAATAAGAATAAGAAAACAATGGATGTACGCACAATTCCCTAATAATGAGATGTATCTAATTGTTCAATATCCTTCCGCAGATTTGTTTGGTGCAAATTGCCTACATATATTGACAAGGTAGTTCTACATAACCGTACGCAGAAAGCAGTTCCCTTAGACCTTGGTATTTGTCATCCCACTTACTATCATGTTGAGCGCTACCAAACCCAACGGACAGAAACATGTAAGTTTGTATTTAGAACCCTCAGACGTGAACTCAGCATGTTATTGAAATATATCGACTTGTAGCTGCCCGTGTCCGGCTTTTCATTTAACGTGATCGCGTTTGTTTAGCTGCACTTCCTAGCGAACCGCTTTGGGATTTATCATACATTCGCTCTTTATCTCACGAGTATATATAGTACAATCGCACAGAACCCCGATCCGACATGAGCGCATAAAGGAATGACGTAACGACTTGCAGACACTGCCTTGCTAATGCCTTTGTCTGTAGATATGGTAAAGTCGCGTCTATATACTAAGTATTACGAATTACGGAGATGCGATATGGATATATGGTATACCTTTTAGCGTAGTTTCTCTTGCCAATTGAATCTTTCTACGGTAAAATGTCATCAATTCGTGCTACCAGAAATTATGTAATTCCAAAATTGTCAATATATATTACTCGCCCACGACGGATTTTAATCTCTTGCCAATGAAGTGACGAAAGCATCTGGTTCCGAATAGGTAATCACAAAGCGACACCACTTGTAAATACACGGAGACAATTCGTTATTATTCGAGTCCAAGTAGAAGCGCAAATACTCAATTTAATGTGTTCTCTTTGAAGCCCTAGCAATGTGTGTTGTGCGTTGGTCACTCAAATTCGCCAATATCTTTCCTGACGAACACCTAACTTCATGCATGACAGTATATCTATATAATTATGACATATTCTCCATCAGGATTACCCCACCCGGTTTTATATCTTAAAATGATGACATCACAATAAAATCAGGACATGTATATTCATCGCGAGATCCTTTAATTAGTTTGGACAATTTACAGCCTGAATCCAATACCCGGTATTCTCCTCAATTTCATACATCAATTTACGCCTGCTGCATGGCATATTCACAATACAAAATCTCTTCGAAGAAATATTTCTATGCCTATTACCAGATTGTAGCAAACGCACTCTATCAACGGTGTACGTCGTCTTTGAAAAAAATCACAGAGCTGAATCCAACAAAGCGCCTGCATATAGCCCAGGTTTATGGTGCATTATACCTTACAGGGTTTCATGAACTGGAAGGTTCCAAGTCGATATCAAAGCACCGACTCACGGGGAAGTCAAATGATTGATGATGTTGAAAGAGTGAAGACTGCTGGATCCAGATACGTGAGGTAGGGTATCTGACTGCATAACTAACTGTATCCAGTGGTGGCTTTTGGGGTGGGCGAGGTGGGCGGTCGCCCGGGCCCCCCTGGTCGAAGGGCCCCCCCTCCTTGGTTTATGCGCTTTTTTCAAGGATAATAGCGAATAAACATGGAAATCCGTGTACCAAGCAAGAATATGATTCCGTACAGATGTGTCAATCATCATCAAATCTCTGCATTTGTTAGAAAAGTCCCGTATCCCGATAATTATCACGTCTCTGCAGTCTGCTTGCGGTAGAATTACTTAGTTTTGATGTAGTCCATCCTTGCACACATGCAATAATAGATATGGCCGAATCCAGCATCTGGGCAAACCTTGACGTGACGAAAAACAAATAATAAAAACAAATGCGAAGCAACCACTGACTGTATCTCATCTTTGGTCATTCCTGACCAAAACTATGGGATATAGGTTGGTTTTTGGCTGTTCAATGCACTTTATAACGGTATAAATTGACAGAGATAAGCTAACAGATAGCGGGCATGCGGTTGGGCACACCGATTCGAGTATTGAATTGAGTCGAGCCGTGAGAGTCGATGTGTCCGAGTAACGAAAATATACGCCTTTCAGATTAAGACATATTTTATCGAAGTAGAATATAATTTCGATACGGACGTCCCACCGTAGGGAGCCTCGAAATTTCATTCACAACTCGGCATCCAAAACATATTACACAACGCTACGTTCGTCTAAGACAGTGGTTCCCAAACGGTGGGGAATTTCGGGATTTTTGGTGGGGAACAGAGTCACCTTTGAAAAAATCTTTACAGTAAAGTTCTCCTTTATTAAATGTCATTTTGAAATGCCGACCGAATATTTCATAGCTCATTTGCAATTCAGCGATTCAGCATATTATCAGTGCCTCCAATTAGCGAGAATTGCCTGGATAGCGACACCGATCCCCAGACATGTTTTTATTCATTTGTACACCATCATCGGTCACGAAACGTAGTGATAGAAAAATTCTGATTCGTTGTAATAAGAGCTCATATTGCTGAACAATGAACATGTATTCAAGGGAGATCGTGGACTCGCTAATTGATAGCACATCCGGACTCGTTACAAAGGAAATTACATATTTATGTTATTTCAAGTTCTTTCAGTATTGTGCGAAAGTGTAGTTTACAGCGGCTTATATATATATGTATCGCACGCATGAGTTCGTCAACACCAGTAAGTTTATCTGACCCATGTATTATTCGGTGTTTACGTATGTAAATTGATGCTACCCCGCAACATTTGGAAAATTTTCAAACCCCTCCTATTTTTCTGTTGGCTGCGCGCCGGGGTGGATACATATATTTACGGAGGTGCGTTTACGGTTACCAGTTCACCGCTGCGTTAATTTTATTGTGTGCTGATCAATTCCGGGGATCTTAACAATCATCAATAGCACGTACTATATACTAAGCAAATTCTCGCAAAATTTTATTGGAGGTAGCACTTTAAAGGGTAGATATGAATATAGAGTTTTTAGGTGGGGAAGGAAGGCTCGTAATAAATCGGAAGTGGGGAATTTGGATAAAAAGGTTGGGAACCACTGGTCTAAGACGACATTTTTGTAACTTTGTGAGCGACCGTGGCATTGTCACAAAGCGCTATGAAATAATTATGGCCAAGAAATACCAAATTATTTCCACGATGTGTAACTGGCATTTTTTTCTTGTAGAGCTTCCTGGAGGTACAGAACTTCAATATTGAATAGTGTATTCATATTGAAATGAACCCGAATATTTTCGGCTGACACTCGTCAGGGGTAATCGCCAGCAACTAGAAGAGAATTGGAAAGAACATTGTATATCAACAATCATATCACAAAATATGTTCTTTCCAATCTAGTAGAACATATTTTGTAATACGATTGTTGATATACAATGTTCTTTCGAATTCTCTACTAGTTGCTGACGATTACCCCTGACGAGTGTCAGCCGAAAACATTCTTATCGTAGTATCGTAGTATTCTTATCGTAGTATCGTATAGGCCCCGCTCTCACCAAACCCTAATAAAACATAACCTAACACAACACTACCCCTTCCCTAACCTACTTTAATCTAGCCCATAGCCTAACCCTAAGAAGACATAACCTAATCTAACCTAGCACCTCGGACCTAATATTCCAATCTCTGACCTTTACCCTTATAACCTTTAGGGGTAACCTAACCCAAACTTCCTTCCTAAGTTCGAAACGTCCTCTCCAAAACATACAATCTCCGAATTGTCTGGCTACCATGCCACTCAATTCAACTCGATCCCTTCGCTATTTTTTATGGTTTAACATCTGCATTATAGACCTCAACACGGCCATACACAGACCACCCACTTCGCACCACCCCAAGGGAAATTCGATCCGATAAAATCAGAGCAACAGGAACACATGGCAGAAGTGTTAAAACGGGAAGCGGCTCTGAAGGAACATTTGCGACAAAAAACTTTATCGTGTATGTTGACCGCACTAACTTATAATTAACTATGCGCCATACCTCGATTTGTGTACGCAATACCAGTTTCGTTTTTGTACAGTGCCGAGGATAGCCCAAAGTTATCCCCAAAGACGATCGTCCAGTAGTAGACAATCTGGGCCATTACCGTTGGAACCAAGAACATATTCGGCTGCTCAGAGATGGTTGAAAAGGAATCCGGAACAGGAAGAATTAGCGAATAGGGTGAGTGTCCGTTTGTTTACTGAATGGAGGAAGAGTTATATCTTTCAAAACAGTTATAAATTTCTGGCTTGCCACCGTGCTATCACATATTTTGCTCAGTTTCGTGACACGCCGCTGTCCAGGATTATGTGTTCTAAAATCCAACGTATCTGATGCACCAGCATGGTGTTTAAATTTTGTCAGATCGTGAAATGATAGGTTTCTGTTATTTGGTTTGCGTGGGGCTGTGGCCAAAGTAATGTTGGTCTGGGTTGGATATTCGAGCGTCTCTTCACTCCGTCGTGGTTGGCCGGAACCTGTTTTTTATATATTTTCAATGGAAATCAATTAGTATAGTTGTGGTATTGGAGATGTTTTATATTTTTCCGAAGCGATACGCTGTTCTAGAAATATTGTTTCGTTGCTGTTAAAAATACAACCAAGACTTTCAATTTGAAGGCGGCGCTTAGACTAGGGTTACCATATTTTGGAGTCGGGAAAGGAGACACTTTTACGACATCTGAATATTTTGTTAATCAGAGTTGAAATAAGCCTATTGCGCAATTTTTGCTGAAAAATATGGCTGGTTGACTAAAAAAATGGTCGTCGCTCTCGATCGAACCACGAATTTTCTATTTAGCGTCATTTTTGACCATTTTCACTCTAATCTATCCATTATCTTAGCTCTAAAAGCTGTAAAGGAGGACGAATTGCAAAATAGGAGGACATTTAGGCGTCCTCGGAGGACATTTTCAAAAATCTGAAAAAGTAAGACAAATTCTCCTAAAGGAGGACGGTTACCCTAGCATAGACTTAACAGTAGCTGAGATTAATTTTGCAATCAAGTAAACATATTGGTGTTTGCTGTGCGTCATACAACACATCCAGTCACCAGCGACATATGGTGCTATTTAGCTCAATAATGGGCTTCGTTTTGGCTCCAATTGTATGCGTGCATACTTTAACTGCTTTGAAAAAAATTGCAGGTGTGTGACTGTTCGTGATATATTATGCAGTGTCGATATTGATCACCTTCGAATGAATCAAATGACCACACAGTAAGATACTGCATATAGGTGCCAAACGTTTTGACCATTCACGCGATTCAAAACTAAATAGTAAACAACGAAAGATCACTTGCTTTGTTTATTATTCATATGCGAACCATTTCATGACGAAAGGAACTACACGCTGTATCTCGTCTTATACACTCAGGTATTGCGTCAAACCGGCAGGTCAGAAGTGGATAAATTGCTTGAAAACACCATACAGCCGAACGCAAAGAAAGCCGTCAGAGAATGGTTACAGACTGCTACAGAGGCTGGTGCGTTGCATTGAAAAACAGTCTGCGTTCGCAGGTAGAGAAGACTTGACATTTACATTACAGATAGACAAGCGGCATTGAAGTTCTTCCGGTCCGTTGGCGGCAGTAGACTGCTTGGGGGGCCAAGCGGTTTTCACCCGGAAAGAAACATGCAAGGGGATAGAAATGCTCGCCTCAACGCAGTACTCAGTGCATTACAAGAACAGCAGTAAGGCGAATCTCGATTAGGATTGTACAGAACACGCGGTATTGCTGGGAAAATATTCAACCGATTACTTTACAGTGGTCAGTACGACCTGCCGAGAGCAACGATGGACGACAAGCTGGAAGTTCTTATGAAAGCGGCGCAGCGAAAGCATCTCAGGCTGCTGTCTCCAAATACCCGTTTGCGAAGAAGGGAATTTCAGACGTGGCATCATATGCCGGTAAGTAGCCATCAGCCAACCCTAGCCATGTTTAATTTACATTACCAGAGCACAATTTTCGCCACCGAATAATTGCATTTTAAACATCTAGACTAGATCTATGTTATCAGGCACATTAAACGATTTCCTGAAAATTCAGCGCCGTGGAAACATCAGTTCCAACCAAACCGGTGGAATTTATAGGCCTGCTCATTGAACTGTTCCAAAAGTC
The DNA here is from genome assembly GCF_051294905.1 of Botryllus schlosseri. Taxonomy (NCBI): domain Eukaryota; kingdom Metazoa; phylum Chordata; class Ascidiacea; order Stolidobranchia; family Styelidae; genus Botryllus; species Botryllus schlosseri. The sequence goes on along the minus strand of NC_137245.1, from coordinate 13,763,829 downwards.
CGGGTCTGCAATACTTCTGGATTTATATAGGAGGACCATATAAGTTCACGTTCACATCTTGGTCGGAATGCGGAAAAGTTGTGTTTTCTGACCTACAATACAGGCCTGTTGGGCTGAATTACTCTCTGTAACTTGAGACTCTATTGAAAAAATGCCATATTTTGATATCGGCAGAAAATATCGAGTTTATCGGCATCGGCTCAACCTCTGGATATCGGTCGACCTCCAATTCTGATATCCAACACATCTTTACTGCCAGCTAGTGTTGGTATTAAAAGTGCGAATTCCAATTGGCATGAACTAAAAGCATACTGGGCCCCAGGTCTGAAGTAGACTGCACTTCTCTAGCAAAGCTACCAACTACAAAGACCTCATTTAGCTTTAATAATGTTAACAGCGTATTTGAAGTTTGATCCATCGCCCAATAAGGTAAATTACATTATTATAAAATGCATCCTCAAAACATTGACATGTATGAACTTGACAAAGGAAATTTCCGACGCTCGAAGCTACTTTCTTTTTGAAATTTACGAGATGAAGTAAATTGTTCGATTATCATTTCTTCACAGGTTTATCCACACGTCGGGCCAGTGGAAAACGTTCTCTCCATGTACACAAAACCACGTGCTCCTAAGCCACAAACCTTCAAGATCCATCCCGAGTGGGGGGCGTGATTGGTCAATGGTCATCTCTCATTCCGCCGTACCCCTGTCACTACGGGAATCGTTTCAATTCCTCACATCTACTAATTTCCTCATATATGCGAGTTCAACCAAGTTCCATGTCAAGTCTGCGATTACCTTAGTTTCCACCAGATTGAGATTATACGCGTCACTAGCCACTGTATAGCCAGTCAGCAATGATAGCCATCTGTTTCGTTATGAATACAGGTTTGTCAATCTAGATGCGGATCAGTTTATTTACCACTTTATGGGGTCCGTGATTTTGATAACCTCTCGACTTCTCAATGTCATCATCCTTTTTTTGCATTTCATTATCAATAAAACATGCTATCTCATTTCTCGGGTGTAAGTGCATATTTTGGGCTAGGACGGGCGGGGCGCTCGTTTCGTTTCACACCTTGACAGCAATCAGCTGAACAGTGAACTGGTAGATTTACGAGATCGCCCACTCGGCCTTATTTCGTATAAGCCAGTAGTTCCCAACCTTTTTCGACTCGTGGCCCCCTTTATCAAGCTGGACACGAATATTCGCCGCCCCTCCATATTTACGGATCCGAAAAAGAGGACATATAAACGGGAAATGTATTCACCTAACTCTGATCGCTGGTGAATTGACTAAGAAAGGTCCTTCTCCCGAGTAGGTGCTCGGAAGATCTGATTCCGCGTCTTCTTTACGCGTTGAGTTGACCTTCTTCCGCGTCGTATGCAGTATAATCCGTCTTCGCGTGCATTTTTTGTCGTGCTAATTAAATATATCTCACTGGGCGTTCTAACATTTTCACCCCTTGTTTCTCAAAATCGCTCACTGGCGGGCGATATCGCCCACGTTGGGAACCACTGGTTTACATATAATCATTATTTTACGTGGCAAATTAAGAAAAATGAAGCCGTGTAATTACGAGAAGTTCTGACAACCATGCTTACAAGTCTTAATGCGATATTTCTCTACCTATTACATACAACATTTCGCCGGACATTTTTACAATTAGTTAAACAAATCCTCCGGGCAATGTACTGTAATATAGACAATAAGTCAGCGCCGTGCTCCTAATTTAATCGGAAGTTATGACTCGAACTCTTGGTGACGTTAGCGGAAATCTTTGGGCTTACTGGGTAATTTGGTTGTGACATAAATTCACTCATACAAGCAATCACCGGATACGAAAACGGGATATGAGGCGCTATTATGCGGGAGCTATAAATACGTCCATATTATCAGCCTCCGGGGTGCATAACAGACTCACCTTAGCCCGGAAAACTATCTCGTTACTCATCGCGACGATCTTGGCTTAGCGGTATCACAACTTGAATGACCGCTCAAGACTCTCACTAGTCACTACATTACATCTCCGTCTGTCGTCATAACAATCCTCGTTATCAGAAAGTGGCGGTACTAGCCTTTGTTATGTAACTGCGTAGTTTGAAACTAAAAAGACAACTTCACTCTTTCTCCTGATTTCCAAACCACCGAACTACAACACGAAGACATTGGCCAGGTGGCCACTGTCGCCGTAACGAATTTTGATGCAGCGTATATAAGCATCTCGAGTCGTCCAGAGCCTGAACGAACCTCGCTAAATCCAGTATTACCAAGTTGATTACGTTCGGACTGCGTCCACTATCTATAGTAGGCTAGTTGTGATCAACCTATTTGCCCTTACTAAATGAGCACTGAGCAGTAACCACTACAAGTCTGCTTTGAACACTAACCAGTTTCAGCGATTTGCGTAAACTGTGAAGTAATGACTTGGGTCCACGACTAACTTTCACTGGCACAATAAGCGTGTCTCATTAATCAAAATAATTTGAAAGTTCGAACGGCTACTTAGGACGCTACTACTAATAGATCCGGATGTGGTATGCAATATCAGACGCGTATTAGCGGTTTAAAGCAGTGGTTCACAACCTTTTGGCCTTTGCGGACCCCTTTTGGACCGACACGGACCCTAAAAAAGTTTTCGTTCAAATTTAGCTCAATTATCGTGCAACAATCCTCGGTATTGTGCAAATATTAACAATAAGCAATTGATAAACAGCAACAGAGTGACTTTTCATAAAAAAAAGTAACATCTTATTATATACTATGTAGAAATTGTGGAGACTTTCATTACTTCAAAGCGAACTCTGCAGCTGCATTTTTCGTGCGTGTCATAAAATTCCACGCGTTAAGTTTCATATTAACGAGAGCCGAAAATCCATTTCCACAAGGATAGGTGGATGCAAATAAAAATGATCGCAACATATTTGCCACCAAAATTAAGAAACAAAATTTTTAATGAACATATTGCCTCTAGCCTAATCATTTCCATCCAGCAGCTCATCTTGACGTTATCCTGGAACAGTGGTATGCATAGCACTGGAGAAGAGATTCCGCGGTGAGGTTTCAATTCCTTTGGTGCAGATTAGGAAAAACTTAAGGGTTTCTATTTCGAACGACTGCTCAGTGCTCACTAAACTAATGTGCTGGGGCTGACAACCTCAAACCAAAAGTGTTTTGCAAGCATTGCGTGGTTATCCTGATTATATGCTGGGATGGTATAGATTAAGGATACTCCATATCTCAGACGGCCATGTGAGTCCTAAAGTTTCAACAGGTATGAAGGGAAAACTGCCTTCTTATTTTCCTATCTCAGAAAATTAAAAATAAGGATATCAATGTTGTTGCAGCTTTAGAAGTTTCGCGGACCAACGGTTGAGTATCACTGGTTTAGAGTATGTAACTGCGAGGCCGTTTTATTGACTTCGTGAGTCTCGTACGTGTCGCGTTATATCCAAAGCTCATAGATATGTACTTGAGTTTTCAAAATAAGCAAATAGGGTTTGGTTACTAGCACAAATGGTTTTGATATAGAGTAGGTTACATCTACTTCCGTGTCTCAGACAAAACTAGGCCCAACACTTACGGTTTCACTATTTGTAATTGTAACTGAGTCGCTTCTACTTCTATACTCGAGTAGCCTACCAACGATGACGAATTTGACCTCCTCTCACTATATCTGCCAAGTCCAAGGACAGCCCGTTTCACTGACATATAACACTCATGGCAAGTGCAAAACATATTAATCGGAAAAATTCTCCGGCTCTGGGCGAAGAAGTCCACCTCTAACAAACTTAACGGAAGACAAATGAAGAGCAGAAGAAGAAGCTGAGCGTTCGCGGGAAACTCCCTGGTCAACCGCAACACCGATTTCATCACGAAGACGAGATTCACGGCCAGTCGCAATGCTACGGCCCAACGGCTGGCTTCTATGTTTTAAAGCAGTCGGGTGTCTGGTGCGCAACAAGTCGTCTTGTACGTCTACGTCCAAAGGACTATCGTAGGCAGTCGTAATCACGATTCCGTCGTCCGGCCCAGGTACGGCCCGCTGTCGCGATTTCTTAGTCCTTTCTACAAAGCGCTTATCGCGTATATTAAAAGCAAATTGCGGATACAAAGGAGAGTGACTTGCTTGCGGCTCGCCGGACCTGGGGCCCCACAATTTCCCGGTTTTAGGTCTACCGGGTATAAACGAAGGCGGTGGCATGCGTTCGGATGCGTTACATGTAGAGTGTCGTAGTTTCTCCCCGTGATACCCCAGCCCGCGTTTTGTATTCGGGTTTTGCCCGTCTAATTCTATAGGGTCTGTGATAGCTCCGGGCCTCTGACGCGGGCCTAACGGGTCTCCTTCCGTCCACCCGCCTTTTTCCAAAAGACGGCGGCCCACTCCTTTCGTGTGCTTTTCGAAATTTCCTCTGGCCTCTGTCCTCGGCGGGCTTTCCGACTGGCTTCTTTGTCTTCTGCGCTTGATGGGTTTCAAATCGCCGAGCGAGTCGTCGTAAACGGCTTTTCCTCTCCTGCACAGAAAACATTGAATATCAGACAGAAGGTAGTGAAGTTTACTGAAGTATTGCGCGACGAACAGTGATGGTCAAGGTGGTCGGTGTTGCCACTAATTAGAAGTAACGCTGTAAATTTCTACTCAAAAAACAAGTAGAAGTAGCGATTTGCAAGACACGTCAAAACTAGGCCGAGTGGAACTAGAATAAGAGAGGTATGAATTATACTCAAGTGAATACTTTTCAAAGTAGATTTGATGGAGAGATTGCATGCTTTTAGCGGGTAATAGGAGGTGGGTACATTAATAATTGCAAGACGCGTCTTAGCGATCACCGCAAAATCACTAATCAAACTATACAGTACACGGGTACAAAATTCGAAAATATATCCATTTCCCATAATACAGTGCCTATTCGTGTGACGAAGTAGCGTAGGGGTATAATCCACTCCTGCAATACCAGTGGGTTTCGAGTTCGAGTCCGACCGAGGTTGACTCCAGAATTGCTACCCAAGTGTTGGGGGTTTGTCTAGGCTCCTCCTCGCCATCTCATGGGTCTGTTGTAAATCACCGTTGCAGTCGACGAGCACCTTGAGTACCACGAACAACAATGACAGTGCCTATTTTGCGCGGTCCCGAAAGACGCAATACTACTTTCTACTTTAAGTAAGTAGTTTTTCCTGAAACATTGTTGAAGAGGAAATATCATCCGGTCTAAAACCAGAACCACTTAAGCAAGCAGCACAAGAAGGGGAAACCTACTTGAGCACTCCGAAAAAGTAGAAGTACTTCGATACCGACCGTCTCTGCTGGTATATTAGTATTACAGACTCACATTTTCTCCTTTCGAATTTGCAAATACTGCCTCGCGTCCAGGTCGCCTCTCTGTCCGTAATACTCGCTCATATCCACGTCCCAATCGTCTGTGTTTTGCTCCTCGAAATCTCCTTCCTGTTCGTTCCAGAATTGAGCATCTGAAAACCAGATGTGGTCAGAACCAAAGTACGTTTTTACTTGCACTGCTTACCCAAGGGTTTATATCTTTAGACTAAATTAGTGGATCTCAAATTGGGGGCGTGGAAGCATCAGAGCGGGGACGCGAAAACGCCTGAGAGAAATGACGTTTCTTGAACATGAGTTCAATTTGCGCTGAAACTTCCAAGTTTCAACAGTGGCAATAATCCTAACTATATTTCGATTTTAAATGTCATAAATGCGTCGTACTTTTCACACACTGATACCGAACCTTGCACTAATCAGATGATGTACCTGAAAGAATAGTAACTGGTGAATGTGTGTAGCTGTGCCATTGGTTTTTAATTTAACTTATGGTCAGGTACCTTTGAGCTAAACTCAAGTTGGGTAATAGAAGGGGTTAGGAAACAAACTCGCTAAATATCTATGTGCTACCATTGCACATGATTATGTATAACAAAACAGTCAACTGTAATTTTTTTCGCGCTCGGCGCGATTTACCTCCAGCCCGTTGCTCAGTGTATAGTCCGAATTCCAATTTTGAGAAGTGTCTCAATAGCCATAACACCTTCTATGCCAGCAAAGAATGCGAAGGGGTTGCAAACTTTCCGGTTGCTCTTTTTAATATTTTTGATGCGAAAATAAAGGGGGCGCGAAATTTTTCAGTATCATCAAGGAGGCGTGTCGAAAAAAGTTTGAGAACCATTGGACTAAATCCACTTTCACTTAAGTTTTAGACAAGTTTTGCATTGTAGAGGTTTGGGGATATCTGATGGAAATTGTCGTGACCATGTGAAATAGCCCTTGCATAACGAAAACTTGACATGTTTACCGAAATTGCATCTACTTATAGTTCCACTATTGTTCAGTATGCGATAGTTGAGAAAATGCAGCCCCCAATTTTGACATGGACCACTTACAATTGACTGCTAAAAGTATGCAACCCGTCGCCCAAATGTACTTGTAATTGAGCATACATTTACCGCGTTAGTTACTTCTACTTGTGTAAAAACTATTTGACTGCCTCTCCTGAAAATATTTTCGAGACCATGGGAACGACACAATTCCAACAAAATTTGATTGAGTTTTCGGGGCCATACCCGTGTAAAATACAAGTCCACTGCCTCCTTTTTCCCATTTCAATTCGATTTCTTCTTCGAACAGCCGCTCCTTTGTTCTTCCTTGCGATGTGACGTCATTATGCAGTGCTTCGTGACGTTCCCATTCTTCCCCCGTGTCGTCGTCATCATCTGACCCTGACATAATTATTGATGGTGAGTGTATGAGGAAGTTACGGTGTAGCAGCGTTTGTGGCAGAAAAATGAAGGGACGCTATCGCTTGATAAGTTTTTCCATAAGATTTATTGCGGCCGCTTCATAAACACACAAATTGAAAGCTACAATAGAGCATCTGACAATATGAAATCTATTTTGCGTCAATATTGCTGCAAAGTTAGGCAGCGTTTTAATGCCCACAAGTTTAATTGTCGCTACTCCACAAATCCCTAAAATACACAAATTCAAAGCGACAATGTAAAATCTGACAGTATGCAGGCTACTGGATAAATAATCTATTATAGATAGGGGTTATTATTTCAACAATGTGGAGCAGTGTCAAACATGATAGCCAATTTACTGTGTTAATGCTGACCAAGTTGCCAAGTTTTCTAACAATGTCACTACCGAAAAAAAATATTGCTCTGCTCAGACCACTCAGGCATTTCGTTCAAGAGAAAAACTGTAGATCTTCGTAAATTATACAACAAGGTTGATTAGCTACTATGTCAAGTTAAGGTGACAAGAAAATGCAACAGTTACCATTTGGGACATGAAAATCTGTTAAACAGTCATCTGTGGCACAAAACCTCAAACATTATAGCAAATCACTTGTCAAATCCCAATTTAACAGATCTCTAAACTTAAATTTGATTATGGAAAGAAAATGTGGGCTAGCAAGAAATGAAAAAAAAATGAAATTGATACAGAGGTGCGTGAATCAGTTGAAGTTTAGAATCAGCATACTATCGATATTAATAAATATTTGCTGCATTCCGCAACCGCATCCACCACATAACCTACGATTTGTTGATCACAGACTCATAAAAATAGTAATTTAGTTTCATATTGCTAATCAGTGACTAACCTGACGATTCCTGCTTGTCATCCTGAGGATTTTGAGTAATATGTTCATCAGCGTCCGTTGTCTCTTTCTCTGCATACTTGAAATTACTAGAACCAAATCAACTAACAAGGATATATGCAGGCTCATACCTGGAAGATCTTGGACATTAGTTTCAATGACATCTCCATTAGCAGTGAATGTACTTGACCCGGGCACAATTTTCGATGAAGAATCATGGTATGTCATGCGAACATTACCATAACGCCGAGTACTCCCATTCAACGGAAATTTCAAGTCCAACTTGCGAATAATCCTATAAACATATATAATAGAAAAACGATAACTTTCTATGCACTCTGCTTGCATACTGGATAATAGTAGGCCTACTACATAGTACCTACAGAGCAGAATTACGCAACAAAATAAAGTAACGTGATCTACCAAGACGAAATTGAAATTGGCAGACTACAACCATATTACATCTTGACATCCATGTGTTAAATTGCTTATTGTTACAATTGTGGTGTGGTTGTCCTAAATACATTTCATATAGGTCTACGGTAAAACCAATCCCACAACAATTCTCTCCGTAAGAAAATAAGCCTGTGACAATCTGCACATTACTAACACTGGTAGGCCGACTACAAATTAAAATTCATGCAGGTTACCTCACACATCCCATTTACTTAATGCCATTCGTTTAATTATTAATTGGTCTGCACTTTGGGCTGCTCAATAACTATAATGAACTCTCTATCTCTTACCTATGTGAAGGGTACTACCTGTCTGTACAGTAGGCCTTCTTCTAATTGAATAAGGTTGCCATTGTGCATATAATTTGAGGAAGTCAATTGTCGATCGCATGTTCAGAATTCTTACTTAATACCAGATATATAAGAAAGGGAAATTCATAATATTTCATACCTTGGAGGTAACTTGCATTCTCTGATTAACTTCATAAATTCGTTTGTTGTTGTACCGACGTTTCCTCTCGGCATTACGTGAACAGGCGGTTTCAATTCTGACAATGCCGCGTGGGAAAATTCTTCACTTTCAGCATGGTGTTTTTGATACTTCACTTCTCCCCTGTAGGTCATCACACCAACTTCAAAGTACGAACAGTGACAACAAGAACTGGCTGCACTAAATGTGGGATAAACGATGACAGTAGAGAGACAATAGTCCCAGTAGCCTATAGTTATCTGAGCCCTTCCACACCATATATCAGATTTTGGTGGAGTATGTCAGCAAATCAGTTATAATATCACCACTCATATGAGCAAACTATATCGTGAATAATACCGACGAATATCATCAAGCTCAAGTTAATTCAAAATCAGGTAGGCCAACATGACGATAAAGAGGTTAAGTGAACAATGAACACACATCATAATTAAATTCTACGATGTGCAATCTATTTAAAGAACATCTCTACAAAATGATTACCTATTCTTGAAGGATTCTGTAGGCTTTTTGGCTAATCCTTCAGCATTGACCTTTATTCTGTGAATGATACATCTGGCCTGTAGAAAAAAGTGATATTTAGCAATTCAGGAGAAAAATTCGCATAGAGACAGCAAGTCATTTGCGAGAATTTCAGCCTGATTTCACATGTTATTTTATCAACATCATCAAGGATTAGTTTTATATACTGCTATTTATTCCACTAGCACTAATAAAATTTCCTTACGGGAACTATCATGAAACTTCAATACAGAAGTCAAGTAGTTGATGCAATAACAAGGTAGAATGGGTTACTAATTGTCGAATGTGGAGATTGCAAACATTTTCAAAAACATCAGCAAGTGGAAGTTGTGAGAGGCATTTCCAAAATATTTAGGCTGCTACAGATCCCATCCGTGGTGTGGCGAGGAACGAAGATGGCGCACAACATTAAAGTCAAAAACTTCAGGGGTTTACTTTTTCCTTATTAATTTTGAAGAAACATTAACAAAAATTGTAGTGCACATTCACAGGTTGCTAATTTTTGGTTTACTTCAACATACCTTGATATAATTGCCAGACCTGTCAATCCAGTTTGACATGCTGTATTTAGCTATGAGTTCCGACAATGCCTCTTCATTGCTTGTTTCGAATACACAACAACATGAGTTGGTTTTCTGTTTGCTATCGCCAGCGACATGGGAGTTTGTGGTATCAAATCCTTTCGCTCTGGTTGATTCTGGCCGATGCCTGAAGTGGAAGCATTTGAACTTGGCATTTTCCACAAAGTCAGAGAAAAAATTCTTCAAATCGGAGGAATGAAAAGCTCCCGGAATATTTCGAACGACGCCATAACTTTGACCAGATAGTTCTGGCTGATTAGTCTCTGCATCATTCATAGTTCATCCGTCTTTGTACAATATAGAAACAAATGATGCCAATCTAAGAAATTCCCAGATGAATCTATGCCGAAATCACAGAATCCGGGGAAAAACAACAGATCTCTATCATTAAAAGCAAGGTCAAAAAGAGAGCATTATTTGAGGATCATAAATGAATAAAATGTCACAGGCTATAGGAGATTTGCAAATATTTATAACAAAACAATGCCAATATGAAAATGAACTTCCATATTCTGTAGTCTGGGACATACCCACTAGGTTGGAGTCAAGACAGAACTTGATGATACCCGTTAGTGGCAAATAGTAAAACTTGCTATCTTTTCAAACAGCAAAAACTAATCTTCAATGACGGAATCTATACTTAGAGTTAGATCAATAGGATCATCAAGCTACATTCGGGAATGATAGCTTTTATGTCAACTATTCCCTGGCCATTTTTTACCACGGTACGCTGAGAACTTACGAGTACTCTTGGTGAGAGAATATATAGTCAAAAATCCTGTAACGTATCCTTCTACACTACAATATCAAACATTAATTGGAACAACAGAATGTATATATGTAGACATCACTCAAGCCTGAACAATATGGATACTCCACTGCGTGAAGGAATGAAACCGAATTAGAACGAAAATTTACGGAAGCTATTCAACGACTAGATAAAAGCAAATTCCACGAGAATCGCAGAACAATAAAGGAGCTGTCAGAGCAGACATGGGGTGATTACTTTATGAATGTAATCGATTGCGATTACGATTACTTCGGAATCACGCGATTACGATTACGATTACGATTACAGCAAAATCAGGAAGTAGTCGATTACGATTACGATTACATTGAAAAAGTAATCACGATTACTCACGATTACATTTGTTTTGCTTAGGACTATAATCTTAAATGATACATGGGAAGACAATACAAGGATTGCGATGAAAAGGCTTAATGAGATATCAACTTTCTTCATCATGCGTCATTTGCTTATTACGTCATAATATATCAATTGCCCAACTTTATAGTGGATGATTCATCGCATCCAACGATTTGCATTATTGCCAGGTGTTTACCTGCCGCGCCCCAAATTCCTTGATAGAGTGGGGAGCGTGCTCGAAGGGGACTCAAAAGTATTTCGTAAACCAACATATATTATAGAGCATTTTCGAGAATCTATTTAATTCTTGTAAATGTTTTTCGAGCTTTGCGATTCAAATATCTCTAGTACAGGGGTCACCAACGCGGACCAAATGAGTCGCCCGCGGTCGCTGTAGTAGTGGTGGCTTTTAGGGTGGGCGAGGTGGGCGGTCGCCAGCGGGGGCTGGCCGAAGTGCTCCCCTATTTGGATTATGCGCTTTTTTCAAGGATAATAACGAATAAACATGGAAATCCGTGTAAGGCAAGAATAGGATTCCGTACAGATGTGTCAATCATCATCAAATCATCAAAGTACCATATCCCGATAATCATCACGTCTCTGCATGCGGTGGAATTACTTAGTTTTAATGTAATGTATCTTTGCACATATGAAGAAATAGACATGGCCGAATCCAGCACCTGGCCGAACCTTGATAGATATAGATAATAATAACAGATGCGAAAGAGGGGTCTGGGGGGCGAAGCCCCCCATAAGTTACGGATAGATACTTATAGGGGGCCCCGGTAAGTCTCGCCCAGCCCCCCCCCCCCTCCCCCCGTTCGTATGGCCACCACTGCGCTGTAGCAAATATCCAAATAAGAGATTTGATAGTTGAAGCTCGTTTCATATGAGCAGCAGTTGAACATGGGTCGGCCGACGCCAAGCAACATACGAACGCATCAGTCGCTTGGGGCATTGCTTGTCTGCGCCCACGCGGCGGCTCAACGGGAATCTATATAGTTAATATTCACGAGTCTAGACGCGTAGATCGGCGCTTCTGCGCGCACTGCAGCAACGCAACTGAGCTTGGAGGAGCCGGTGTGAGTCCCTGCGAGTGAGCGTTTTTTTTTCTTGGTAAGGGGCGGAAACCCGACCCAGTGCTCTGATTGTCTTACTCTAAGTGAAGAAATCCAACTGAACATGGATGAACGACGGGAGAACGAGGTAACCCGTCGGTCGTCGCAATAATCAGTACACACTATACAAGAAGTAGCTTTTTGTTTCAAAGCAGTTGGTGACCCCTGCTCCAGTAGATAGCTGGGTTTGAAATGCATACCTCTTCCCCTCAAGAAAAAACATGCATAGGCTATATTTTATGGGAACAGGCATTTCGTAGCCGGTCATTACCGCGCCACGATCCCACAACACACCAAAACACATATGCAGTTTCGGCCAACACGGAACTCCACGGGATGTGATACCAAAGAAATACCTTGGCCGAAACTTAGGGTATTCGTCCATTGTCAATAGCCGCACTGAGAGGGCGGGACTAATAACTACTGTCCTTCCAATCTGGGCCCACAATGCAAATGTCACCCGGCGCATCCACAAAAGAATAAAGCCATGACAATTTGTGTGTGCGTCTCACAAAAGATATTCTTTTAGTCTGCTACGTTTGGGCGAGTACAATATCTTGTGATTATACAACGGACTGGAGGTCGCGAATTACCAACATACAGTAATTATAACAACATACCAGATGCTATGAATATGAATTACGTGCCCCAGCTTTACAGGTAAATCTGACACTCGGGGCTCAGAGAGGTTATAAATGAATAGTAATATAATGCAATTACCAATATTATTGACGAAATTCACTTTTGAAAATTGACCAACGGTTGGAGAGGGGAATTGCTGTTTTGGCTGAATTGCTGATTCTAGCTACAACCCACGCTAACATGTCAGGCTATATAAGCGGATGGTTATGGCGACAGGTCCAAATGCTAAGTAACGAACTGTGAAATAACGATTGACGCCCGTTTCAAGTAGTTATGTGAGAATAAGATATGGTTAACATAAAAATTCTGCCTTCAACCTAATACATATACAGCGAGCTGCTGTTACGAGAAACGGCTAAGCACGGCTCGGTTATGATATATATCAGCAGCTGTTTATTTGTAATGCTTCGTTGTGGAAACTGCAATGTCTTATTCGACGAGTTCAAAATTCCGAATCTTCGTCAGGTGCACGTGCGTACGTAGGCCTCCTGCTCGCCAAGCAGCAATGGTAAACTGCGTTTAACTGAGCACAACCAAACATTTATACATAAGTTACTATTTGAAACTATAGGCAGAGTGGTGATCAATATCCTGCTGCGAGGTAGTGGCTTCTGTAGTGTATTGATAACCTGATATACACCACGGGAGGTGTTCCTACAATCACACTACAATGTCCACCGCATGTCTGTTTACTATGTGTGGATACTTGTTACGCAATGACGAGCGGAGCTAATACTTCTGACGTAATAATGAGTCAGTGGCGTTTGAAAACAGACGTTTGTGCTAATGCTAACGTGGTATATTATCTCATTCTTGTTCACGAATATTCAGTTTATGTCATAGTCCTTGTACAAACAAAAAGTAATCGTTCCTTCACAAACAAATCGATTAGATATGGGAAGTAGTCGATTACGATTACGATTACTTCGGATTTTTTTCGAATGTAATCGATTGCGATTACGATTACTTCAAAATGCTGTAATCGTCGTAATCGATTACGATTACTAATCGCGATTACCCCATGTCTGTGTCAGAGATCGCCTTATCTTTATCGATGGTGTCACCGCAGTCTCAGTCTCAATGGTGGTGGAATCTTTGTTTACCATTGTCATCACTCATGCATAGCCCAAACATATCAAAGTGTCTTCGCCTCATATCAACTATTCTGTCATAATGGTGGATTTACCGATATCTGTGACGTAACGGTATTACGTTAAAAGAAGACAACCCAGACGAACTTGACACTTGAGAGACCTGTACTTGGAAAGCGTCGTGATTAGTACTTTTGATACTGATGGAGATGACCGAGAATCAACTAATTGAAGAAAAGATAAACAATAGAACGGACGAACTTATGGATCTTCTCATTCGGGATCCTGATTCTCTATGTAAGGAAGATTTGGAGAAATTATGCGAGGCAATTTCACGAGATGCCTTGTCGACAAAGGACGCAATTTTGAATGGCGCTTACCCACCTCAACTCACAAATTATAATATTCGTGAGGATGTGCGATCCATGTGCAGTGATTCTGAATCCTCGCGACCTGTTGAACAAAGCGGAGCACTTGGAACTCCAATATCTGCACAGCCGGAGGAAATTCATGTGAAGGAAGAATATTCAAAGGGTGTCCAAAAAACTTCGGTATCTTCCGCTGTGAACATGGCTTCTGGTGATGGGTTGCCGCAAACTTCTTTTAATTACGCTTACCGTGATGATCAAGGGATGGTTATCAGTAATCCATCGGACGCAAGGCAAAACTTGACTGCCTCTGGACAATATGGTAAGTTATTTCAGTCCCTGTCATAATAAACGATTTATCACATATTCTTGCTCAATGCTCATTCCTCATATCATATAATGCGATTGCAAAGCAATATTAAATCCAGGACCGACCGATATTACGAACCATCGTCATGAACATGATACGGCATCTAAAAGGGTATTTTCGGGACACATCAAAAACAACGTTCCTATCATAAAGATTGCTCAGCCTAACGTTGCGCAAACCGTCAGACAAAATTATCCAATCGCAACTATTACTAGTACCAAAGGTAAGTATTAATGACTGTCAGCCGTTCCGATTTAGCGTCTGAAGTACAATATTCTAACTGCGTTCTAGGGCCGAGTCAGCCTAACCATTCAATTGGTTTTTTGGTACGGTCGGCTAACGGAGTAACTGTATCTTGTCCATTTGAACGCGCATACCAAGTGGGGGAGTCTCCTACAACATTTTACGCTATGCCGACGCGACAGATGAAATATACTGTACCCTGCAGTGAGCAGGCCATCGCGACGACGAACTGGCTATTAGAGAACTTCGAAGAAAACATTTTGTCTACCATGCCTCGTAGTGCTATGTACGAAGTGAGTCATAATATATACATAAAATATGAAAATAGATGCCCTGAATTACGATGAAAATATATCTGATAGTGCTATCTTCGATAGTATAATAGCGTGATTCTTGTGCAGGAGTATGTCAGGCGTTTCAGTGCAACAGATAAAGTCAAACACTTCAACCAAGCCGTGTTTGGCAAGATGGTTCGGGCTTGCTTCCCCAATTTAACTACCCGAAGACTCGGTGTGCGAGGACATTCAAGGTCCGTGAAGTCTTGCCACTAACTATTATAAGGTATCAAAATTTATGATTCGTTTATGATTGACAGATATCACTACGCAGGACTTGGCGTCAAGCCGACTTCGAAGTACATAAATTCGTTGTCTACTCGGATGACAACAGTTCCTAGAATACGAAATGGATTGAAGTGAGGCTACTAATTTTTCGTAACTCTCTGATAATTTCGATTTTCTTGGATAGGAAAGAAAATAGGATGCATCTTGGCGTTGCTGCCAACGTCACGATCGACAGCACGGGAGATCCCCGCGAAGCGAATGGATCGCAACGCAGGGATGTCGCTGGAGAATATTTTGGTTAGTAGCCTGAGACTGTAATTGAGTTGTTAGCATCAAAGTAGAATCTGTTTCTGTGGCTTGGTCGGCATTCGGGTGAAAACCGTTCTTTATGTTGAATTATGTTTGTTCGGGATTGTGACGTCATGAATATATGCTACTGTTTAGTTTATCTATGACGTCACTTAATCATGGAAAATTTTCGAACCCGCAAAAACTCGGTGTGTCGCCATTTTGCTGGCGCATACGTTCATTTTTTTTGCTACTACGTTTGGGAACCTAATTATTCTCCTCAATTGCTGAGGAAATCGACTGATTTATTCCTTAATCTTACTCTCTTATCCAACTTCGGATAGGAACTGTGTCCAATTTCGAATTCTGTTTTCAAGATCTTCCGAGCACCTTTCCCGGTGTAGAAGACTTAGTCAATATTTCTGGAGATACTGATGGGGAATCTTGGAAAGTATTTGTCACATTTTATTGCGATTATAACAGGCAACTGTTCAGTTACATATCGTCGCTGGATCAAGACAAAACGAAGGTTAGCATGACTTGCTTCGCATTCTTATTTTTCCGAGACTGAGCGCCTTGCTACAAAGACAAGCCTTATTTTTACTGAACTCAACCAAATGCATGTCGCATATAAAATTATCTCAGACATTGCCATTAAAAAAACAATATATTTGTAGTTTGAGCAAATCAGTTTATCGCTATCTACATATATATGCTAAATGTTGATAGTTATAAAGCCTACACGCAAAGAGAGGAAGTCGTTAACGAATCACTTCTTTTCGGAGTACTCAAGTAGGTTTTGTTTACGTGCAGTATTTACAACTACCGTAATCATCTCAGCGGGAGATCACGTCGCGTTGCAGGTTGCACAGACGATTCTCGCTAATTGGCCGCGCGCCACACTGATAATACGACTTATTGAATCGCAACTGAACATGAGCGGCAGAATGGGAATTTCAAAAGGACGGGGTTTCGCGTTTCAAAAGGGGAGTGAAACCCCCTTGCTACGCGCGTGTCTGTCTGTAATGTCATTTGTGACTTTGCGTTATCTGTGGGTTCAATTGTGAACAACCCTATTGAGTATTTTCACGCTGCAATTCCCGATTAACTCCTAAAATCATGTGACCCCTCGACTAAATCTACTTTTGAATCTACTTAATTGAGTACTTTTCACGCCTTCATTTTCTACTTCCACTTGAAGTAGTTTCGACATGTTCAGGGAATCGCCACTTCTACTTCTAATTCATTAGAAATTGATGACGTTACTCCTCCTACTTTAGTACCAACGCTTGATAATTTCACCCCATCTGCATATATATGTCAACATGTAAAGAATCTACAATTGAATATACTATATACTATTCAAGTGTATATTGAAGTTCTGCACCTCCAAAAAGCTCTTCATGTAAACAATTGCTCCCGTTTTTCTAATTAGCTACCTGTCGTTAATTCACAGGACCACTTGCAAAAATTTGAAGCATTATGTCCAGAAGAATGCCTGAAGTTGCTTTCATACACTTTCGTGCACGATGTTGTCAAGGTTTTCGACGGTATTCTTTTCACACAAGCGACTACAAGCTTGCTGCCTCATTGCATGGCGACTTTATCGACAGACTTCAAAGGTATACAATACATATTATTTTCCGACAAACATGTCCTAGCCAAGCATTTGAACGTTTGCAAACTTCAAGTATCTCTTCGAAAATTTGCGAGAGCTTACGTGGACTGGCTACCTTCTGGAATTGCCGGCTATAAAGACCATGATAATTTCTACAAAACACGACTTGAAAGCGCTACTCAATGGGCCGAGCATGTTAAAAGGGTAACGACATTGTGTCACGTGGCAAAAGAGGCGCGAAAGTCGTTGAAGGACAACGCTGTCACGAAGCAGGTATTCGAGTGAATATTTCGGTTTGATATGGGTGTAAAATTTTACACTACAAATCGCAGCTTCGGCTTGATTTGGAAGTCATTCAATTGGAGGAAATAAGTCTCATAAGTTCGTGGTGCGGGAGTGGTGATAGCTGTAATGGCAATGCGGTCACAGAAGGGCGCATCGCACGGCGGTATATGAATCTACTTCTCATGATGTTGAAGGTTCGCGACTGTATATTTTACGTTAGAAGCACTTTTTGAAGTATTTCAGTCCTTAATTGCATTATTTTCACCAGGGTCGAGCTCGATTGGATGAATACATTGCCTTAATTGACAATATTGTCCACGATCACGTTTTCGATAATCATAAAGTGACATCGAGATGCTCTGAGGTTGAGAAGCAATTTCTCATGAAGTGGTCGATGTATAGTAGCAAAATTCTAACTGAAGTAAGATGCTACTCTTGGCGATTGTTGAATTTGCGACATCGTGCTCATTTTTGCACTCAACTCGTCCAGATAACTCTAAAATCGAGCGCTTCCGTTGGGACCTTCCATCTTCTTTCCCTCTTATTTGGAGACTACGCCAACCACTTAATTTGCTCGAAACACGATAGAGACGCTCTTCGCAATGTTGCTGCAAGAGTACTGAGGCCCAATGCTTGCCAGCCAAGGAACTTTTCGACAGCATGATCAGCGTTGCCGATAAAGGCCCAGTTCGTTCAAGAGCATACCGTGCGTGGCGTTTGTTTAGTTTCGATGGAATTCATTTCTTTAAACTCAAATGAGATGTTTCGTGATATATATTTTTACTATTTAATTGAAATATTTTTTTCAATAAAGCAGCGCTATACTGGTGTACTCTCCTGCCTCAGTTTTATTATGCCTTACCGCCTTGGAATGACTCGATTGCAGTCAGCGAATGTGGGTATGATAAAATGTATCGTAAATCGTGCTGCTATTTTCTCTGATTACACGGTCCCAATATCGATGCACGGCACGGCAAAAATATTGTACGGTGATTTTATATGTTTGTAATAGGTCTATTATACGCGTTACCATATTATTTTCAGATCCAAAAAATGGGTGGGGGGGGGCACTGGTTCAAGTTTCAACAACAGATATAGAAACGGAGATTTTATACAGATAATTGTGATTCTAGATCATTTAACTTTTTTTATAGTCGGCCACCGCGGCAATAATGCAAAAGTCCGGTTTCCACGGATAGTTTGTGATGGGTTGACCTTTTCTAGTTTTGGCTGTATAATCGCCTCAAATTCAAAGCAAAAGAAGACGGCGACATGTGGGAAAGAGAACAGTTGGGCGTCCTCGGAGGAAATTTAACTTTAATTGAAAAAATTGGACAAATCCGCCTGAAAGAAGAGACCAGAATAACTCCCGACGCGGAATCGAATTCGAGGCTCCTCTTCCAGGGCTGTGGAGTCGATGGAGTCGGAGTCTGGGTAATTTTCGCTCGATGGAGTCGGAGTCGTGAAAACTATAATAGCTGGAGTCGGAGTCGGTGGGAAAATACTGACTGGAGTCGGAGTCGGAGTTTGTGAGAATGACCCTGACTTCGACTCCGACTCCAACTTCTCTATCATGAAAGCATTTGCTTTCAAAGAATTTTCAACAGAATTTTTATGTACATTCAATCACTGTTATTAATAACCATACAGATCAGGTGCGGCCAGCCCGTGGCACGCAGGCCAAATTTGGCACACGAGAAGGTTAGGTGTGGCCTGCGAGGTAATTCTCGAAATTATTTATGACATCAGGTACAATTGCAAGGCCAACCAAAATTTGTTTAGCATGACCGCGAAATTTGATGATGACTAAAACAACAGTTCTGACGCATTGACGTATCCAGGGGCCAGCCACATTTATCCCAGATCTTCGTATATGACCATAAAGTAGAATATTTCATAGCATATTTATTTGACTTGAAATTTTTCTCGGTACTTTGCATGATTCATTGTCACTAGATTTCTTGCATTCAGTATTTGAGCCCCCTTCTGAAAATTATAAATACTTATTATTCACATAATTGAGTCTAACTATATTCGCAATTAGGAGATAACGTGTCGTCCAACATGCGGCTTCACTTGTGCACTCGCAGCAAGATCGTCGACAAAACATTTGCACAAAATGATAGAGGCATGTTCACTGATATCGTCGATTTTGCTATGTCTGAACGTCGAATAGTCCTGTCCTTGCCAAATGAGCCCAGATGGTATACAGATGCGACCCCTAATGTATGTTAACAACATATTTATTGATATAATTCAGTCATTATCTTGCAAAAAAATTTCGCGCTTCGCGCGACCCGGGCCTCATTGCGCTCTGCACAGTTGCATGACATATTGTTATCAATTTTAGAGCGTATTAATATAAGTATTGTTTGCAATGTTACCTAATTCGGTTCGCTCCTATCGGACGACTATAAAAAAGGCTATCAACATTCCAGTTGCCCGCGCAATGGTTCGTAAATCTCATGTGTCCCTTTTAGTGCGGGGCGGATCGACAAATTATTTGGTCCGACTCCGATCCTGTTCCACAATCCACTGGTCCGACTCCACTCCGACTCCAAGGCCGGATACTTGAAATGAGCGATATCCGATCCAAAAAACTCCGATAATATTCATGTACGACTAGCTATTTCCAGTTAACAACAAATGCAGTAGTAGGCAATGGGTTCAGGTTATATTGAAAAAAAGAAACATGGCATTGAAACTCACAGCTTTGTATGGAATATGAAAACTACACAAACACTACATAAACACTCCCAGGCTGGTGCCGAATATAAAAAGACAAGGTAGGCTACATGGTAACAAAAACGCACCAGGTTTGTATGGGATATGAAAACTACACTCACAGGCTGGTATCGAATTAAAAATGACAAGGTAGGCTATATGCGGTCAACGACTTGCAACGAGATATTGTATCAGAAACTTTTTCAATCATGTCAGTATCAGACAGAACTATAGGGCAGTGACTATGCACGGACATCGAGGGCTATAACGTGTGCTGCAGGACAGTCGACAACATGTGGCAAGCACATGTCAGTCTCTGATGTGTTGTCAGTGCAGATCTTATATTGCTTGCGTCATCTGTTATAAAATAACAGAAGTCTAGCATAGAGCTAGTCCAATCTCAGTGCAACATTCCTGGATTTTATTTAGCAGATTTACACCTGATTTCTGCTCCTCAAACTTTGTTGCAGATATTGCTACAGAGTGCAACTTTTCCTCGCGAATGTAATGGGCTGTCAGTGACATGTAATGTCTGCTTTTGACATCAGCCCACATATCCGTGGTGAGCTCAATCATCCCATATTCGCCAGTAGTCGCTTTCACAATGATAGAAATTTTCTCCTTCTCCAGTGCAGCACGGCTTAGAACTTCCCTTTTAACGGTATGTCTGGATGGGATTATTTCTTCTGCATTCATTCGACCATACACCGACCCTATATCCATAAATGTTTGAGCAAGTTCGACAAAACTATCACCCTCTAAAGATCGGAATGGTCTCAAATCCTTTACAGTGAATGATGTGGCTTCTTTGAGCAATTGTACCTTGACCTTTAGTCGGAAGCGGAGCAGATTTTTTTGTCAGTAAGGATGACATTGAATGCTGGCCCGCTGATGGTATGACTTTCGATACACTGCATCTGGTTTTGATATGAGTGGCTTAATGTGTTGTGCCACTGTTCTTTCTCTCATGCTTGAATATCAAACCACCATGCCGACAGAGAACAAATCCTGAGTAGTCACCGACTCACCGCCCTCCTCACTTCACTGGTGCCAGGCCAGGGCCAGTTGGCAAGGCAAAACTCTTCCACACCTCACTTTTATTTCCCTTCACATCAACCGCGTTTGGTTTCCCTTCTTCATACAAGGCTTTTCCTATTTTCGATGATCTTATAATACTAGGATTACCAGCCACCTCACTGCACGATAAGGAGAACGCATCGACCACATACAGCACTTGGAAAGGCCCTGTGGATATACGCAGTTCACGCAGCTCACGCAGTTCACGCAGATCACGCAGTTCACGCAGATCACGCAGGTCACACAGATCACGCAGGTATCACTCTCCCACGTTGTTCTGGTGCTCAGGTATCAAGTCTGGAGTGTTTTGGGGATGTGTTCAAGTTTGTTTAGTAATCAGGTATCGCGCAGGTAAACCTCCAGCACTTAGGAATCGAACTCTGAAGTCGACCTCGGACGGACTCGAACCCGTGTGTCTGCGGCGGTGTGTTCACGCTAGTTATCATGATTTGTGTTTATTTGTCGCCGATTTTTAAATTCGTTGTATTTGCATTTTGCCAAATGGTTTGAAGCGGCTGAAGGAGACACTTTGCTCGCGTGAGCTGACGACCTGGACTAGCATCGAACAGGCGGCCTTGGAAGCAAAATCTATACTTCTACCGGTAGTGGTTACTTCCAACATTTGGAACGCAGATCCCAAGCGGCGAAAGTTCATATGTGATCCTTGATGAAGGAGCGAAAAGGAAGCGAATGTGAAGGACGGGATTTCGTATCTCAATTCCCAAATACATCACGTTGAACGCTTGTCCATTAATTAAAGAAATAACACCTCAATGTCGTCATAGTCAATTCATAATCTACTTTGGACGTACGTCACAAAGATGCGAATTTTCGGACAGATAATATGGAGTTTGCGCAGCTGTTCTCAGATTAGTTGATATCATTATTGATGTATTGGAATAATTGGCTACTATATAATTTATTTGCTGTTCATCAATATAATTGGCAACCTTCGTTGCGAGTTACTTTCAAAGAGTAAGCTAAAACTCGTTTCAGACAGATAATAAATGCGTGTGAACTGCGTGAATTGCGTGAACTGCGTATATCCACAGGGCCCTTGGAAACAAGGATGTTGGAGGTAATAAATGCTTAGTCATATAATAAATGATGCGATTGAATGAGTTGGCATAAATTTGGGTCATGGCTCAGTGATTTTACAGATATGGCTCGGTTATTTTCTCACTGTGGTCGGAAGTTACTATAGTCATGCTGTGGCCGGATCAAAAATATACTGATCCGGCTCCGATCCGGCTCCGGCCGTAGCAGAAAAAATAGTGATCCGGCTCCGATCCGGCCCGACCAAAATTGAAAAAATCCGGCCGGATATCCGATCCGGCTCCGGTCCATGCCCCGCACTAGTCCCTTTGGCCGAAAAAGTTGCCAGCCCCTGATATAGATAAAATTAGACATACTTGCAAATTACAACTCAGTTGCACAGGGGAAGAAAATCGCAATATGCGTTTTCGCGATGCAGTCAAAATTGATGCAATTTTTGGAATTATATCATGATACTGTGACAGAGCAAATATATCGGCTGGTTTTGTAAAATTGCAAAAATGATGTAAATATGACCAAGCGCAACTTCTCACTTGACAAAATTAAAAATATTTGTTGTGTAGCTTAGCTGTTTGGGTCGAACAAATGATTAAGAAAGACTGCAAGTCCCAATCCTTGAATAATGGATTAAGTAGGGGAGATGTGGTACCGATGGATCACTGGGACCGAAAATACATAAAAATTTCTCCATGATAATTCCATGATTAGACTCCGTGAATTTGTCTACAATTACATGCTGACAGAATATTTCCTCACATGCAAAAAATTCGACCTGCGTGAGTTACGGGGTCTGTGACGAATGATTTACGTTTTACAGGGTGTAAAGTAAATTTGGATCGACATTTGCATTTTTCTATATCACCTTTCAGACTAACAAACCCGCCATAATTTTTAATGTGAAGTGTAGGGCTTGTATCAGGGTATATAATGGCACATATTTTTTTAATCAATACCATCCTCGAGTGGACTATTTTCAAGTCAATTACAATATTTATGGTGTGGGGGACCTATGGTACCATAGCCAATTCAAGAAAATAGATAGATAAACTAATTATTAAACAACAGAAACTCGCCTAAATATATATAGGCTGTAAATCATAGTTACTTGTGGTTGTTTATCGCTATTACGAGATATTCGAAAGTCAAAATAACGATTTGCGGGTAATATGTATGTGGCATTAATTTGGTAAGTTTAGGCGTAAATCAAAACATGATTTTATGCCAACATTTGAGTTGATATAATCTATTTTATTCTTGAAGGCCGCGACGAAACATTCTTCATTGGCCTGCTGTAGCTTAGCTTATAGTACACAACAAAACAAGGTAATTTTTTGTTTGTTTTTGAGCGTATGTCTCATAGCTCCCATGGTCATGTGCCTTTGGACCCACCGGGTGGGGACCGATGACACGTTCGAGCAACAAACTTTAAACGTTTATACATATTTTTTGAACAGGCGGATATTCATGTAAATGTCCGCGATAGGTAGAGCTTGTATCGAAGTGTTGAGACAGCAAAAGATCTGCTATTCTCGGCTGAAGATTTGAGGGCCAGAGATCATTTTGCAATTTTTGATCCATCGGTACCACATCTCCTATACATGTAGACTAGACATAAGCTATGGTCTTTGACTACTTAACTAAATTCCATTTATGACCAATGTCTATTAGTAGTAAGGGTGTGTGTGCTTGTAATCAGGATAGTGTGCAATGACAAAATTAGTAAGTTCAATCTCTTTATTAGTTGCTGACTCATGCACAAGAGCTACTCTTGGATTTTTATCTACATTTTTATTATACAGGATTGGATATCTGCCATATTTGAATGATTCATACCAGAGTTGGATCAATTTGTAATGTAATTTGTAATGTAATTGAATGTAATTAATTACATATTTCAATGTAATTGTAATGTAATTGTAATTGAAGCATTTTTATTTTGTGTAATTGTAATTGTAATTGTAATTTGACAAAAATTTTGCTCAATTACAATTTCAATTACATTAAATTGCTATTGAGACCTGACAAGCACAACATAAAATAATTGACTTATAATGCATTCTCTTTAAATGTCGACAAGGAATTTGGTGGATCCATTCGCGGAAGCCCTTGACTGCGCCCTTGCGGGCGAAGTTTTTTATTTTTACCGCTATGCTGGCCTCGGCTGCCATTGTATACAATTATTAGATTACTAACCAACGGATGGATTCGCAACACGTGACTCACGATTGAATACGCCGAGAAGCGAACTGCTGAGCCGGCTAAAAGCAGCAGAATTGATAGTCCCATAGCTAACGATCCAAGCGTCGAAATTTGATATGTATGGTCCTAATCGAAAGCTAGTGTCGCACTGATTCCGCAATAAAAGTATATTTCCAGGCAATGGTACCATCCCAAAATAGTCGTGAAAGTATGGGAATCGGCATTGTTCTGAACAATCGCTATGAGTAATTGGTCATTGTTGTGGTCATGCTGCTGCGGCGCTCTCACTTTTCAGAACAGTCGGCCTTAAACGGCTATTTTGGAGCAGTTACATTGCCCTGACGAGATTTTAATTTGTATTTTCGGAATTAGTGCATCAATAGCTTACGATAAACACCAGATGCATCAAATTTGGACGCCTGAATCGCCAGCTCTAGGACTACAAAGTTTGCTGCTTTTAGCCGGCTCTGCAGTACGTTTGTCGGTGCATTCATCCGTGACTCACATCTTGCGCATCTATCCGTGGGTTGGCAATCTACAATACGATTTCAGATCACGATGCTGCATCGTTACTTCGTCTGGCTAACTAACCAGACCACTGGATATTATATAACGTCTTATCTGACAAAGCACGGTTTTGTTTTCACCCCTCATCCTAATTCCTACGTCCCTCGATAAAAATAATATTATTTCTTTAATTATATACTACATACGCAAATCCAACCAAGGGCGTAGCCAGAAAAAATATTTGGGGGGGGGCGAAAAATTCGATGACGTAAATGAGTCCCTCCCACCTAAAGATAAGGAAAAATGGGCTAAAACGATGGTCTTGGGCCCCTATTGGATGATTAACACAACATCTGAGGCGATCTTTATGCATATATTCCGTTCATATAAAGTGATGTGTGATTGTAGAAAACTCTGACGTCAATACTTTCGCGCGAAGCGCGAAAATTTTTTGGTTAAAGAATGAAATTTGTTCATTATATTATTACTTGCATATTACAAATACGTTTTCATTATCAGATTTACCGGCAAAGCTGATAGAAGTGGTGTCATCGAACATTCAGGGCTAGTACGCTAGTACACTTGAACTATGTTCATAACACACGGCAAGACTATTTAGAGCAGTGGTTCTCAACCGGTGATCCGCAAAGCCTTTTCAAGGGATCCACGAAAATTCCAAATTTGCAAAATGGTTGATAACCTAATAATAATAAGCTATTTTTGGTTTGTTTTAAATTAGAGGGATGATGAAGCACTTTCGCTTCATAAATGCTGAAAGTTCAGGACTCACATAAACAGAGAATGGCCGTCTGAGATGAAATATTCCACCGCGCAAAGTCATTTTAATTGCCAATAGCCTACTTATACGAACACAATGCTATTTAGGAATGTTTTGCTGGGGTTTTAGAAATGATTGTATGCAGAGATCCATTTTCTCCTATGAAATACACCGACCGCTATTCCAGAATAACTTCACGATGAGCTACTAGATAGAAATGACTAGGCTGGAGGATATATTGATCCATGTATGTCGCCATCATAGCCAAATGTGTCGTCGGACGCGTTACGCGTTATTATTACATTCGCCACCACCTATCTCTGTGGAAATGGATTCTCGGCACTCGTTCATATCAAATCGACGACGTGGATTTTCAAGACATAGCCCTGTATTTCAAGAAATGCAGCTACAGAATTCGCTTTAAAATAATAAAAAGTCGATGTTATTTTCAAGAAAGGTAATTTCGCTGTTGTTTATCACTAGCCTACAGATAATAATTGCACAAGACAGATGAAGGTTGCATGATAATAGAGGCAAATTTGAAATAAGAACTGGGGGTCCGCCGGGGTACGTGAAGGTGCAAAGAGGGTCCGCGACGACAAAAAGGTTGAGAACCACTGATGTAGAGTTTGTATAGGGTGGACGCCGAGCGGGACAGTTGTCATTTATTGCTGTTACTTCATGACTTGCGGAGAAAGCTGTCACCACTCAAGAGATCACTCATACACAAGGTCGTAGCCAGAATTACATTTTTTTATTGCGGGGGGGAGGGGGGGATTTTTATGAGTTTAGGGAAGCTCTCCCGTGGGAACACCTCGCAGAATCGTACATCCTGCCATGGACTATTTAATCACTACCCTTTATTGAGTCGATTCTTAGACGAACGCACACACATACCCTATGGAAGTTTCCAGTTGCTTCCAGTTGAAAAGCTGTGTGCATTTCGGACCTAGTCGCGCGGAGCGTACATGTTTTCGAATAAATGAAAGTATTTGATCAATAATATTGGTACGTGTATATGAGCAAGTGGATTCCATTCTTAATAATTACTTCGTCGAAGCACGGTTATTTAGTGACCTCTGGTAAAGATTGATGCTAGTTTAGAGATTGGAATTGCTGATATATATACCAGACCAAATTACAAAACTCCTTTGATCAGACTCGTGCGATTTCAAATTAGCACTTTTTAAAGGGAGGTGGCGATATTTTCCTGTGCCAGTCGCATTCATGTCGGAGAAGTCTGATTGCAGGGACAGGATCATTAGGCGCCAGCCATTTAAATACCCGAAAATCTATATCGAATACATGAGTCGGTTTTATGGCCGTCAATCATTTTGGGAGCGCACTTTGCGGAGTCGCATGTAATAACCTACTTTATATGTCTTCGTGTGTCCCGTAACGGGAATTGCCGGAGCTAACAGTCCCCAATCCCCATACTGAACGGACAACCCTAAACTCAATCAACCCAACAACCTTGAGTTACTCTCGTGTATCTACTGGTACTGTTGTATTCTCATAATTAAGAATGCAGCTAAAATCAATTGTGGGTATTTGCGGAAGATTTTTTTTCGGGACACCGATAATAAAATCAAGACAGTTATGATCATGGACACTAAATCTCGCGAAGCGCGAAGAAATTTTTTAGTTTGCATTCATCTGCCCTAAAATAATGTCATATTTATTGATTTTACGAAAAATTTTCCAAAAATTGTGGGGCGGGCGATCGCCCCTTTCGCCCCTCGCTGGCTACGCCAGTGAATCCAACCCGTGCATGATTATAATACTTTTTTCAACGACATACTGCATACTGGAATAGTTCGAAAACGTTTTTCTCTTATTAATTACCGGGTATTTGCGTATCATGAATGAAACATGAATACTTGAATTGTTGTTAATTACGACGCTACGGTTGTCAAGGAGCACGGTTGAATTTATCATTATTCAATTAAATGTTCAACAGCAGCAATTGTAATTGTAATTGTAATGTAATTGAAGCATGCAAGGAGTAATTGTAATTGTAATTGTAATTTGATATTTTTAGGATGGAGTAATTGTAATTGTAATGTAATTGAAACATGCATGAAAGTAATTGTAATTGTAATTGTAATTGTAATTGAACTGAAATAATGTAATTAATCCAACTCTGATTCATACATTTCGGGATATTAGAGAGTCCATGTTATAAAAACTTGAAAAAGGAAGGATATTTAGCAAATCTTTCTTTCATGTTAATTGCATAGTGGATAATTCGATCTGTTCCACAATGAAACAATTTAGCATGCCACCGTTAATCATATGTATGCATATGTAATGGTTGTATGATAGTCATTCAACCGACAATGTGGCATATAATTTTCGAGGTAAATTGGTAATAATGCTGGAGTCGGAGTCGGGAGTCGGAGTCGGAGTCGGTACGTTTAAAGACCCGGGAGTCGGAGTCGGAGTCGGAGTCGGTACGTTCAAAGACTCAGGAGTCGGAGTCGGAGTCGGAGTCGGCATATTGAAAATGTGTGGAGTCGGAGTCGGAGCCGGAGTCGGTGGTAAAATTTACCGACTCCACAGCCCTGTTCTCTTCCCCGCGTCGCTGTTCTTACGGTGACAAAACAGCCCAGGGTTGCCAGACATCTTTCGAGAAAAAGGATCAAACAGCGCCGAAAAAGGGCCAAATTGTTCAATAACGTTGCAACATTACCCATAGTCAATCACCTGGATACAGTTTTATATTGCTGATACTGTTGTAGGACTCCAAATCCACTACCTACGACTACACTGGATCCAACTACAATAACTGCTATTATTTGAAGCATTTTCCAACTGAATATAAAATCGTAAAATAAAACTTTTTGTGCTATAATATGAGAGTGATTAAATTTTATGCATTTTTAATAAAAATTGAGAGAATATAGTTTCTTTACATTTGAAACTTATCCAACTTATATAATTAATTTTTTGTTTTTTCACCTAAAACCTCTCCGGGTATGTTGAAGTTTTTTTTATTTGAAATTTCTATCAATAATGAAGTACTATAAGTAGGGCTGGGCAAAATCGAGTACCTTATTGATTCGATTCTGAATCACGTATTACTCTTCGAGTCGAGTATTCGAGTATCACTAATTATGACATCACTGCAAAATGTACTATGTCAAAGCTCAAATAGGTACCCTTTATCCCACCACATAATGCCCGTTATCCGCCACATTAAAGATACTTTGGTATTTTTTAGATCACACCGATTTCATCGCATTTCTTGACAATGTTGTGGGATGATCATGACTTCGGAATTGTTAATTCCAGTAACGTTCATATAGCCTGGTACTATAGGCCTACGTCTCGTATGCTGCGACACGGCCAATCAAAGTTTCAAGGCTTCCTCAGTGGAAAATACTATCAAAACTATAATACTCGTTAGTAAATTGACTTTCAATTGCAAGGAGTGTATAATTTCAGTACTCGAAAAAATCTTCTTTTACTACTCGACTCGAATCATTAAAATTAATACTCGATTCAGATTCGAGTACTCGAATCATTTTGCCCAGCCCTAACTATAAGGGTCCTCGTCTTCAGACTTTTCTGCTACTTCCAGCCGTGTTCGATACTTTTTCGTCCACCAGTTCACAAACAATTCCAAATCTTCATCTTCTACAGTGTTACCACTCGAATCTTTGACATTGACATAAACATATTGTCAGCTCAATTTGCGAGATACATTTATTTGAAGAGCTAGTTTGATGGTATTTCTCAACACCTTCCAAAAGAGCAAAATATTGAAAATAAAGAGCCAAGGAGCCAAATTAATTTTTTGGGGTCAAATTTGAGGAATTTGGCCCCAAAAGGGCCAGGCAACCATGGATCAGCCCAGAAAAAGACTCGACGAAAGAACGCACTGAGTGGCGAGATAGCGCAGTGGTATAATCCGCGGCTGCAACACCAATGGGTACGGGTTCGAGGCCGACCGAGGTCGACTTCCGAATTTCGATACCTAAGTGTTGGAGGTTTACCTAGGCTCCTCCTCGCCACCTCATCCGCGTCAGCGGTGTCTTACAAAAAGCCTAGAGGTGGGCCGTGCTATAAGTCGGCAGTTACGGAAAATAAGAAGAATATCGGCCTGGTGTAAAATGACCATAGTAGTCGACAAACACCATGAATACCCAAAATGAAAAAAAAGAACGCACTGAAAGGAATAGAAAGAACCGCGATATAGATACTAACATCGAAAAAGAGAACTGTGACACCTGGCTCTAGGTCGACGCGGATGCCTGTTTAAGAAACCGCATCCTCCCTCCTATCAGTGTTGGGATCAAGTCACTACCTTCGAGTCACGAGTCATTGCACATTTTGACTCGACTCAATAAGTCAAGTCAATCGATTTTCGAAGGTGACTCGAGTCAAGTCCAAGTCAGTCGATTTTTGGAGGTGACTCGAGTCAAGTTGAGTCAAGTCACGAGTCAAGTCACAATTCAAGTCAAGTTACCTTTTCGGAGTATGAGGCAAGACTACATCATTGCAATTTGCTAGCTGTCTGAAATACAGATCGAGGGGTGATTCTGAACCGATGAACTAATATAGAGTCGAATATACACCCAAGAATGCGCTATACTGCTCACATATACGTAGAACTGTTAAATTACGTAAGTATATGCATAGCCTCAGTTTATAGTTACCAGCCAAAATAGAGAATAGAGAAATGAATTGATGAGATGCAATGCATAATTCATTTACATATTGATATGATATGATGGTTCAGGAACTATATTCGAATTCAATTTCAATAAAACAAGAGGTTCGGTTACGCGGTAAGAACAGAGAACAGAAATAGCTATATTGCTATTATGTTACTTTATCACTAGTTTACGACAAGATAAGCTGTAAGCTTCGAATACTTCGTTTGTGGTCAATTAATTTGTGAGAGACCATTGTAGGCTTAGTAAAACGCACGATCATTGAACGCTTAATCGCTCTCACGGGTTATACCAGCGTTTCGCGAACAATCCGAACATTCATCATCATCATTGGTTTATTAGCAATTTTATCAGTTCAATACACCACAAAAATGCGATACAATGAAAAGACAGGAAGATGTCGAAGCGACAAGGAGTAGTCTATGGAATCTGACACCCACCTTGGCCTAGGCGATGTAAAGAGGAGGCATGCACACTGAATGAAAGTAAAGAAGATAGTATAGAAAAAGAATGCGACAAGAAATAGGGCGGCATGTCACGGGAAGCGAGATCGATAGGTCAGTCGTGGTCCGGTAATCTTGAGGATGGACTGTATTTATTTAGTAGTAATTGCTTGTATTTCGACTTGAATGTGGACATGCTCGTCGACTGTCGAATGGCCGGCGGGATACTGTTCCACACATCAGGTCCGGCATATTTGATGGAGCGATGATCTTTTCGGTCGATCATATGATATTTGGACGACGTGGACGCGCGTGTGTTGTACTTGTGCGCTTTTGATTCAGAGGTAAAGAAGTCATTGAAATATTCGGGGCAACGACCGCAGTGAAACTGATACATAAACTTGGCGATTTCTAGTTTCCGCATATCTTCTATGTTTAGGACGCCGAATCTCTTCAGCAGCGACATTGGATGGGCAGCCAGGCCCCTTCGGGGCCCTAGCTATGATTCGGAGTACTTTATGCTGTAGTTTCTGCAGTGGCTTGAGTGCAGTTTTACTGGCAGCCCCCCAACAGAGGATGCCATAATGTAACTTCGATTGGATTAAGGATTTAAAGAGTATCAGAAGAACCCATGCTGGCATGAAGCGCCCAAGGCTGTAGAACAGGCCGCACTTCGGTGATAATATAACATAAGCAAGATACAGTGATTTTTATCGACACCGATTACTTGATGACTTGAAATTGACTCGCGAATTTTGCTCCGAGTCACGAGTCAATAAACATTTCTGATACGCCGAGTCAAGTCAAGTCGAGTCATTTTAGCACATGACTCGACTCAAGCCAAGTCATACGAAAAAGGTGACTCGAGTCATACCAACACTGCCTCCTATCTGTTCAATACATCGCATTGTACATTGTGTGTGTCTTGTTCAGATGAAAATATATTCTGACGATTATTATTAGATAGGATTCTAAATTTATACCTCAATACACCAAAGTGACTTGTTTGTGATTTGTTTGTTGTGCTTGTTTATATTCCCATGTTTTATTCGAACTTGGAATAGATTGGTTTCTGCACTGCATCCCTCTCCCTATTATGTGCACTGTACACTGTACAGTGTACCTGTACAGTGTTCATGTGTGATGCACTACGCATCATGACTGTTTTGTTTACATAGCTCAGTGGATTGTACACTGCGCTGCTCATCAATGGTGTCTAAACAAATCTGGCAACGTATTTTTACAAATAGACAACTCGCCTTGCGAATGTCTACCACTAGGTTTTTGTTATTTCGCGCTTCAGTTTAGCAGCGGTTCGTATTGTTTTTGTGTCAGGGTTTTGTATTTGTGGTGCCGTATTTTACGTAAATTATGAGCGAACAGGACCTTCAAGCGCTTTCAGGTTACCTGGAACAGACTCAAAATGCTAACGGGGAACAAAGAAGACAAGGTACATGTTCATGACATGATAAGCAATCCTGTAATCTGTATGTTAACTATGTACAAAACAGAAACCACAAGGTGTATACCGCTGTGATATATAGGTATAGTGGTCTTACTACTCTGTAGCTTGCAATCTATTCTTCATGTTTCTAATTGATATCCTCATGGTGCGATTGGCAGTCATGTGCACGATATAGCCAACTATTACTCACATCTCACGATGGATGACTATGTACAAAATGTGAGAAATTGTGTAAAAAATGAGAGCATAAGCAGCTTGAGCAGTTGTCGATGTGCGCCCTGTATGGGATCGGTGTCCTGTGCTCACTCTATTCTTTATTTTATTTTTTATTTTTTAATAAATTACTTTAACTTGGAGAATCATCGCAACTCACCACCCGTTATATTAGGCAAAATTTACCGAGATTCCAGTAGTGATGTGCGCAGTGGCTACCAGTATGGAATCGGTGTCCAAGGCACGCAGGATCACGCCGACTTGGTCGCCTGTTGCACGCGGTCACGCCGTCACGGGTCGTTGATTTCATTAAAAAAAAAAAAATGTGAAAAAAAGTCAATGTTCTCAGCCACCCCAAATGCTATATTCCTGTTAGTATGTGGTATATAATGTTTTGGCACTTCTTCGTTATTCCCCACACATCGAAAAAATGATCCCCATTACACCAATAAATGTTTCCCCATGAACATAAACAGAAAAATTTATAAACGTCAAAATGAATTGTTTTTCGCGTTGGGGTGGGATAGACGGATATTAGGGTTGAGGAGAGGGGAGATATTAGGGTTGGGGGAGAGGGGGATGTTGGGGTTAGGAGGGTTAGGGTTAGGTTAGGGTTATGATTAGGGTTAGGGGAGGTGGGATATTAGGGTTAGGGGAGGTGGAATATTAGGGTTAGGGGTTAGGGTTAGGATTAGGGGAGGTGGGATATTAGGGTTAGGTTAGGGTTATGATTAGGGTTAGGGGAGGTGGGATATCATGTCCCTAACCCTCTTCTCCAACCCTAATATCACCCCTCTCCCCAACCCTAACATCCCCCTCTCTCCAACCCTATATCCCGCCTCCCCTAACATCACCCTCTCCCTCAACCCTAATACTCACGTCCCCTAACCCTAATATCCCACCTCCCCTAACCCTAATCATAACCCTAACCTAACCCTAATATCCCACCTCCCCCAACCCTAATATCCCACCTCCCCCAACCCTAATATCCCACCTCCTCTAACCCTAATATCCCACCTCCCCTAACCCTAATCATAACACTAATATCCCACCTCCCCCAACCCTAATATCCCACCTCCCCTAACCCTAATATCCCACCTCCCCTAACCCTAATATCCCACCTCCCCTAACCCTCCTAACCCTAACATCCCCCTCTCCCCCAAACCTAATATCTCCCCTCTCCTCAACCCTAATATCCCCCTCACGTAACCCTAATATCCCCCTCTCCCCCAACCCTAATATCCGTCTATCCCACCCCAACGCGAAAAACAATTCATTTTGACGTCTATAAAATTTCACATGTTCATGGGAATCATTTATTGGTTTCATGGTGATCACTTCTGGATGTGTGGGAATAACGAAGAAGTGCCAATGTTTTGACCTAGTTCTCAAGCCAGGATCTGTGGATTGCTGTCTGTTGGTAAAGTACTTGCACCTTACCAGTTTCTAACCATTAGCATCTGGTCTCTTGTCACTGGCTTAACACAGTCATTTGAAGTCAGTAACCTTGCTTGTCACGCAGCAAAGTTGACTCTGTCACGCGAAAAAAGCTTCTATCACGCAGGATTTATTTCAAAAAAAGGACGGAGATTCCAATCAGGCGGCAGCGCACACCACACCATATCCAAAGCTTTGTCTACATTTAATGCAAATCCTAAATGTGTTCAATGTCGTCATCTCCAACTTTGTGTTCTAACTCGGTAATCATGTGGTGTGTGACCACTCCAGCATGGAATCAGTTTCTATGGCACTAATCTTTCATCAAATCTT
Organism: Botryllus schlosseri; assembly: GCF_051294905.1. Lineage (NCBI taxonomy): Eukaryota > Metazoa > Chordata > Ascidiacea > Stolidobranchia > Styelidae > Botryllus > Botryllus schlosseri. The sequence continues at coordinate 13,729,524 of NC_137245.1, read as the reverse complement.
TATTTTAGATTGTTTTGTAGTAAATGGCACTGGGCCAGAGTGGAATAGGTGCCAACATCATGCGCAACTTTCCGTAATTACTTTATTATTCTATGATGCAAGAAACGCTTCTGTCAAGTGCTACTTAATGTTGACAACAACCATTCCTTCTCGTCTGGGGATTGGATTAACCTGTTTCCATTAGAAAGGAAATTAGACCGACAAACACGCATTTGCACCCATGTGACAGATTTCCCACCATGTCAAATTGACAATTGTGGAAAAGTTACTTTGATTACACCTAGAGCTGGGCATTTGCTATGATTTCAGTTGGAGTATGAAAGCAGATTTAGAATTGAACCACTTTAAACTAATATTTATTTTGTGCTCACGCTCTACATGATTTCCAATCTTAAATATCTTGCAGTCTGCTGTTGTCACCGACCATTGCTTTCTGATTTCTCTGTTGTGGTGTACTATTTGATATTTAAATTGTGGCAATTGATTAGATATATCCAAGTGCTTCACATCAATTAGCATCATGGCACCATGTCTCTCCTGAGAGTCAAACTGGGTCATATTGTAGACTCGATATTGAGCCACTCATTCCATTTTACACTGTTACACTATTAGGACAAATAATTCAATTCTGCAGACAAGAACTAGGAACTGATTGATTGTCAACAGCCATTGTCTTCATGAGCTGCTTATTTATTAATTTTCAATATTGTTATTGGTCGTACAGAGGTCAGTAATTAAGCTCAAGTAGGCTTTGACCACTTGCACTACTTGCTAAAGGTAATATCTTTCTACTTCCACTACTTGGAGCACCTCTAACCTGATTTCCCACACAATGGCTTCTTCGCTATTAGCTTGAATTGTACATTGTACTATAGTCCTAATCTAGTTGTGAATTTGGTGTTGATATCACCAGTTTTGCCTATTATAACCTATGATTTGTATTAATCTGGATTATACTCCACTGCTCTCAACAGTTTGGTGCTAATCCATGAAACTAAATGTCTTTTTTTTTCAGCCGAGAAGTTCCTTGAAAGTGTGGAGAGGAATGAAGGCTACGCGATTATGTTATTGAAGCTCGTCGAGAGATCGATATCTGGGCAGCCCGAAAACTCAGTTGTATCTTTGGCGTCGGCGATCACGTTCAAGAACTTTGTGAAGAGAAATTGGAGAAGGGTATGTCAGCGTTGAACTGTAATAAACTTCTGGTACTTTTTCGAAGGACTTGAGCAGGCAAAGGCTTGGGATATGGGGCCGAGAGTTGAGACATTTACATCTCTAGAAAGTTGGAATCGCTAAAGCTTGGGCACCAAAGTTGCAAAATCCGTCCTTCAAACTCCTAGTAGCCCAGAAATATGTAACCTTTTTGATCTCGCGGCACTCTTTGAAAAGGCAAAATAGTTTGCGCGAACCTAGTGGAAAAATTGGGATGGTGATCACTAGGGCAAGTTTTTGTGGCCAGTCAGATCCGTGCAAAGTTGCACTTATTTTTCATAAAAGTTGCATTAAAAAGCTTCATTTATTTTTCACAAAAGTTACACTAAAAAGGTACATTTATGTACAAGTTCCTTGAAAATATTAAGGAATGAGAAACTCGAATTGTTCCGTATCCAAGGCACTGTAGCAAAACTCAGTGTTGGTGACTTAACAACATCAATAGCCAGAAAAAATTCGCCCAGAGGAAATATAATTTTCGGCGGTCTAGCCTGAATGTACGTCAAATCAAAAAGGACCTCAAATTTAAACGGCAGTGAAATAATCGAGCGATCTATTTACATATAGTACCAAATATTTCCAGTAAAAAGTTAGTTTCATGAAAAAGCGAAAAAAGTTGCATGAAGTTGCATGAAAAATCGAAAAAGATGCAAAAAGTTGCTTGAAAAAATGGAGAACAGTTGCAATATGAGATTCCTCCAAACAGCTTTATTCACCATACTACATGACTTCTGAGTATTTAGGAAGCTGCCTGAAGCTGTAAAAAAAGTTGTAAAAGTTGCAAAAACTTGTTCTAGTGATCAGCAAAAAATATATCAATAATCAGCCTATGCCATATCACTGTTCAGTGTTCAGCCCCAGATTCTAATGGAAAGGTCATCATCACTAGCAGCTAAGCCTCGGCATCACAGCCTAATTGCCGGTACAATGACCTTTCTTCCTATTCATCAGGTTCCCAAGTACACTGATATTTTGGATGGCCCTATGTTTGTTTTATGTTGACAGCAACCCTCTTTACCATATTTTCTTAAGGCACCCCTGATCAGTCCAATTGCCACCCTAGTTGAGGATCACAGCTAGAGAGAATGACAGCTAGAGACTGATTGTGCTTTTTATAAGAAAGACCTGAATGCCGATTTGTGTATTTGTGATTTCAATGTTTGAAATGCCATATTCCCTAGCCGTAACTAACTTCTTTGTATGTGCAGATACCAGACGAAACCGACAAGATATCCCTGAACGACCGTAACACAATCAAGCAACATGTTGTTGAACTCATGCTGCGAAGTCCGGAACTTTACCAAAAACAACTGAGCGAAGCAATCAGCATCATCGGTAACCAGCCCTTGAATTTTTCAATGTGATGACCTCATGGATTTGGTATGGCTTTTGTAGGCAGGGAAGATTTTCCGCACGAGTGGCCATCGTTGATGCAAGAAATGATTGTGAAATTCCAATCTGGGGATTTCCACGTGATCAACGGAGTTTTGCAAACGGCGCACTCTTTGTTCAAGAGGTGAGATAGGCGAAGATTGTGTGAAAAATATGCATGCGGATGTCACAATTATCGACATTGGTTACATTTGTGGTGAACTTGGGTGCAGAGGGGGTCAGTAACGAAGTACTTATACTTTTCAAAGTGCTCAGTTAGTTTCAAATGCCAACTTACGCTTGCTCAGAGTCAAACTGGCGCATATTGTAGACACGATATTGAGCCACTCATTCCATTTTACACTGTTACACTGTTACGATACATGCTTCCAGATTTTTTTTAGGTAAAACTGCTACTTTTTTCCCTTAGGATTTTGTAAAGCAGAAGCAGAAATCATGTTTTTTATTGTAACTTTGTTGCAAATCCCTGATCATGGTTGTCCCCGATATTTAACTGCTGTTATTTGCGAGTGAATGCTTCTATTTTGAGGCCGACAAAGATCTCGTAACGAAAATTTGTTTGATCAACTTTTTTAGCTAAACGTCAGATTTTGTAAACCTCGCAGATATCGACACGAATTTCGGTCAGATAAATTGTGGACCGAAATTAAACTGGTCTTGGACGCCGTCGCCGCACCAATCACGGAATTATTTTTGGAAACGGTAAAGCTCGCCGAAAAGCACAGCTCGGATAAAGCTGCTTTGAAGGTGTGTTTGATATTCCTTAAAAATAATAGACGCCGATATATATACATTCTCTATGTAGGCCTATTTGTAAATCCAGTTTGAGGGCTGTTGCTATATTATGTTTTCTGTGAAAATATATTCCCATCCCAATTCCTGTTAAAATGTGAGCCTGTCCAAGCTGTGGTTTTGTGGGTCAATGACAACTTTCAGATCACTTACGGGCTGTTCACACCATGTATACGCCTTGCTTGGATATACACTGCTGAGAAATGAATGTAAAAACTGTTGCAGGTCATTTTCAGCTCGCTGATATTCATTGCCAAGATATTTTACAGCCTCAACTACCAGGTGAATGACTTTGACGGTGTTACGCCAATTTTGTAGATATAAATAGTAATGTGCGTTTGTAGGATCTTCCGGAGTTCTTTGAAGACAACATGGAGAAATGGATGGAGAAATTCCATTCTTTGCTCACGATGGACAATAAGCTTCTTCACACTGACGTATGTGCTTGAGTTTTGGATGCTTTATGGTGTAGATTTCTTCTTCAATTTCTAATTTCCATCACTTGTTTACTAGTGGTAGCCACTGATGTGAAAATAGTAATTTGCATTTATTGCTAAATGAATTCTTTGATTAATGTAACTATACCTGCCGGGCGGCTGTACATAGCGCTCTTATTTGAAACTAGTTAGATTTGCCAATACTTAGGTTTAACTAGCACCTTCTTTGTAATCTACAAGCGTGGCCTACAATATTCAATAATGAACAATGAATATTGAATGCCCAGCTACAAGTAATGACGCTGATATTATATATTACATGTTTAGCTATGAAAAATATCTAATAACTAGAACTTGAACTAGAAATTTCTATTCAACTACAAGTAGATATAGGAAATTTTGAGATTGCCAGATACATCTTCGTGACTAACGCAAAAGGTCTAAGGACACCACAAATGGATGTAATGCTCGAAAATATATCCAGTTAACGTGATACTTTCTAATCTCATGCTGTCCTTACGACACTTTCACTTATAAAGGGGATGCAAACTTGTTCCAAAACATCTTTCTACTTTGTGAATCCAAAGTCGAAAAAGTAGGTAGTTTCGTAAACAAGCTGCCCAAGTAGAAGGAGGAGTATTCAAAAACATAACCATTTCATTATGTAGTGAAAGTAAGTCCAACTTGACCAACTTTGATCAGCCCTGTTACCAAGCGAAATACCATTACTGACGAAATGAAGTCTCATGATCACCTTTTTCAATTGAATGCAGGACGACGAGGAAGCCGGCTTGGTGGAGCTGTTGAAGTCGCAAATTTGCGACAACGTCGCGCTCTACGCGCAGAAGTATGACGAAGAATTTGCAAAGTTCCTGCCGCAGTTCGTGACCGCCATTTGGGAGCTGCTGGTGCAGACCGGAATGCAAATGAAGTATGACTTGGTGAGTGCGTCTTGGGCAGTGTAAAGAATATCATGCGTCGGGTAGAAAATGATATGTGTGAACTTTGAACGGTGATCGTTTTTAAGGCACTTCATTGATTCCGAATTTGTGCATTTGCCACCCGATGATTTCATTCATATCGTAATCTAATGTTTTTTGATTTGAAGAGATAACTTTGATGTACATGAAATTTTTCCCATCTGTAGATAAGCATCATTGTGCAGTTGGTATGCCAGCGACGATATGATGGCAATCTTTTCTTGATGCTGACTGCAATATAAATTATGCAGTATGTTAATTTCGCTACCGTATAGGTTGTTTATTCTGCTATGTATACTGTGGCTGTTGAATTTTCAAATTTTCATCTGTTCTACCTTCCTCTTTGGCATTTGTTACCGTATGTCAGTGCCTTTAATTGTAAATGAAACGAATTGATACATTTCGACATGCGGGTTACACCCTACATGTGTTTTCTGAACAATTGTTTTGAATTAAACGTTGACAACTTTGAACAGACGTTAATGTTACTAATTGTCATTGACTCTCACTTTGTATGCTTGTTATGGACTGTTCATGATTCTTCAGCTTACATCGAACGCCATCGGATTCTTGACCAGCGTGTCCGAAAAGCAACAGTACAAGTCTCTATTCGAAGCGGAAGGCGTGCTGGGCTCCATTTGCGAGAAGGTAATGTGCTCTGCGTGGGCCCGGTAGTGAATTATTTCCGAGTCTGTATTTTACGTTCGCAGATCGTCGTGCCTAACATGGAATTTCGAGAGGGTGATTCGGAGCAATTCGAAGATAACCCGGAAGAGTTTATACGGAGAGACCTCGAGGGCTCAGGTTGGTAACGTCTTTGTATTGTGTACTGTAAAGCGACCTCAAGACCACAGCGATAGATGAATGGAATGGTGCAACTCGTGAAAATCTTTAAGCTCCAGTTCGAGTATGATGACTTTCTAAGGAGGCCACAATCGTGTTTGGAGTACAGTCCCCTCTTGAATAAAAGTAGTAGTCTGAGAACATAACCAGTTAAGTAAGGCAAAACCTAGTTAAGTTATCTAACTAAGTACTTGGTCGCTGCTGGTACCAGATGCAAATCTGTAGTGTAGTGTAGCATAAAATGTAAATAAATAGCATTCACACCATTGTGTGCGTCTGTATTCCTCTTCATTTCCTTGTTAAATGAGTTGCGATCAGTCCTCACTCCTCATTCAAGAGAACTTGTATGTCGCTGCGACACGCCTTGCCGTCTGCTACACATTGCACGAGCATCAATGACTCATGATTGAGCAAATTCAGCAACTGAATAAATGCAGTGCTGTGGTTGCTATCACAATATCCATGATGTGAGTGAACGGTGGTGACGCTTGCAATATTGTCCGTTTGAAATTATTCCGGCGTTTGGTTTTGAAAACTCGGGCCTTGATATGTGCATACCTTTCAGACGTCCATACCCGACGGAGGGCCGCTTGCGATCTCGTGAAGGGCCTGACAAAGTTTTTCGAAGGGCCCGTCACGCAGATCTTCTCGCAGTACGTCGTCACCATGTTGGACGTGAGTATCCTCTGATGCAGCTGTACTGTACGTTACTGCTACCGGGTTGCCTGTGTTGGAAGATTGTGTTTCGGTACTGGCCTGCACATGCGATAATATTATTTCATTTGCCTTATTGCATTGTAATATAGGAAAAGTCTTGTCAATTCATGCTTTACTATTTACCTCCCACTATGTTTTTTTACTGAATATTATTTAAATGCCGTTCGAATGGCTCTTTGCACCTGTCTTTCTTTTTGCTCGAGTTCAAATCGTTGACGATGACACCGGCATCGCGACTTAGAGTTTTGTTAGTTGTGAAACTAAACTCAAGAACTTTATTAAAAAGTAGAAGCCCCTCATTACTAGGGCTGACATTTACTAGTCAACTTTGATCATTACAAATCAAATATGGTCGCTTCCGTTCGTTTAAAAGTGCTGATCAGGGTTGTAATGACTCGAGTCACGATGTTCTCATGACTCGACTTGACTCGAGTCATTTTCTCAAAATACGGAAATGACCTGACTCGAGTCAATCTGTGTATTGACTCGACGTGGACTCGAGTCATTGCGCATGACTCGAACCAAGTCAAATGACCCGAGACTCAGACTTCCAAGACAGACATTTCATTGTAATTTCAAGGAATAGTGAAGTAACCACCCTATTGGGATTTCGTCTATTGGTACTGGCACGTTAAAATGCGACCAGAAACTGCTAAAAGTGAGGAAAATAAGTATATTATAAATGCGAACCATTCGATATCACCAAACGGAGTTATAAAAAGTGGGTTTAGCAAGACTAACTAGAAACTAAGCAGTCAACACAATGACTTGGACTCGGACTCGAGTCATAATGCCATGACTCGGACTCGATCCTCTGCTTGATGACTTGGAATCGGACTTGACTCGGTGGTGAATTGAAAATGACTCGACTTGACTCGAGTCAAAACTATAAAAGTGAGATTGACTTGTGACTCGGAGCCTTGTGACTTGGTTACACAACCCTGGTGCTGATATACTTCTAACTTTCGCGAAGTCTATATCGTTGCCTGTGCTCAATTTTTCTCCTGGTGGCAACTCTGCTTTGCTTTTTCAAGATGTGCGCCAAGGACAGGACCAATCAGTGGAAGAGCAAGAACGCCGCAGTCTATCTCGTGACGTCTCTCGCGCAAAAAGGATCGACGACCAAACACGGCACCACAAAGGCTAGCGAACTAGTCAACCTGCAGGATTTTTTCGACAGCCACATCTTCACGGAGTTATCGGCGCCCGGCGGTGAGCCACACATCTAAACCTATGTCAAAATGAGGGCCGACGTTTCTAGCTGATAGCTGCTGAAGTCAAAGATTTTCAACGATAATGATTAATGATTATTGACAAAGTGCAAATATTAATATTTTTTGTGGCTTTGAATTGAGTCTCTTAGCGGTAACTAGATCTCAGCTACACATCCGAAATAGTTTCATATTTCCGGACCATGACTATTTAGTAGCGCTTAGTGATTATTGTGAGGGAAATAGTAACAAAAGAAGACCGATCCATCTTGTTTTGATAACACTTTCGATATTTCCGCTCTTTTCCAGTGAACGAATACCCCGTGCTGCGTGCGGACGCTCTGAAGTACGTTGTAACTTTCCGTCAGCAACTGGGCAAGGAACGGCTTCTACGTTGCCTGCCTTTGCTGGTGCAGCATCTGCCTGCCACCAGCGTCGTGGTGCACTCCTACGCCGCACACGCGATCGAAAGGTTCTTAATGATCAAGGCAGCGGGGAACGTGCCGATGTACGTATTTGATGCAGCTTGGTGAATTCCAGTACCAGCGTCATAAGAGTTTTGGTTGGGGGATTAAATATTTTATGTGAATGTACGTACGTTAGGGCTGTTCAAAAATAACTTTTTTTTCCCGATTCAAGCCGGTCACCTCTTAAATCGTCAGGTTGTAGTAGAAAACCTTGCTCACCAAATTTCACTCGTTTCCAACCAGTCAAGGCCTCCGCAGATCCAATTAAAATTTTTAATTTATTATCGAAAATTGAAAAAAAAAATTTCCAAATTTTTCTGCCAACCCCATAAAATTGTTGAGCTGTCTTCAAAGACGTTGCAAAACAAATTTGAGTCAATTCCGACCAGTAGAAGCGGAGTTATGTGAGTTTTTCGATGAAAATCCTCGGATAATCCTTGATCGGTGGATAATCCGCGATTTATCACCGAAAAACTCACATAACTCCGCCTCTACTGGTCGGAATAAACTCAAATTTGTTTTGCAACGTCTTTGAAGACAGCTCAACAATTTTATGGGGTTGGCAGAAAAATTTGGAAATTTTTTTTTTCAATTTTCGATAATAAATTAAAAATTTTAATTGGATCTGCGGAGGCCTTGACTGGTTGGAAACGACTGAAATTTGGTGAGCAAGGTTTTCTACTGCAACCTGATGATTTAAGAGGTGACCGGCTTGAATCGGGAAAAAAAAGTTATTTTTGAACAGCCCTAACGTACGTACATGAACATTAGGGGGTCTTCAAAAATGACTTTTTTTCTCAAATCATACTTGCTACTTGATAAAATTGTTAGATTACTTAATTTAAGCCTACACACCAAATTTGGTTCAATTCCCACCAGTAGCCGCATTGCTACAGGAGAAGAAAGTTTCTATTTATTATATAAAAATAAATAACAAGAAATTTTCTGTTCACCCCATGAAAGTGTTTTGGATTATGAATAAAATAATATTTACGGTGACAAATTCTTTAATTATTTATTATAGTTGGGCCCAATGTAAATACTATTTTATTCAAATCCAAATTTTTCGACGGCAGTAACTCTGCTTCCACTGGTTGGAATTGAACCAAAGTTGGTGAGCATCGTTTCTATACACAACCTAACAGTTTCATGGGGTGAACAGAAAAATATTTTGTTATTTATTTTTATGTAATAAATAGAAACTTTCTTCTCCTGTATCAATGCGGCTACTGGTTGGAATTGAACCAAATTTGGTGTGTAGGCTTAAATTAGGTAACCTAACAATTTTATCAAGTAGCCAGTACGATTTGAGAAAAAAGTCATTTTTGAAGACCCCTAATGCACCTGTACTATCCAAAATCTACTTCTTGCCTCAATTGGTGCCAAATGCCGGAAATGATTAAGCAATTTTAGTTCCCTTTTTACAACTGTCACTGTTGAACAGATTTCGATGCGCAAATAGACTTTTGACCTTCGTTTATCCTGTGTTGGTCCTGAATTATGTGCTGTGCGATTTGTTTTGACCAATCGTACTTTGCTGTAGGATTTCTAAGAAAGACATTGAGCCGATCCTCGAGAGCGCCCTGACGGGGCTGTTTCAAGTGCTGCGCGCGCCCGGTTCGCTCGAGAACGAATACGTGATGAAGGCGGTGATGCGCGTGTTCTCTCTCAGCAACGAACTGCTCTTCCCGTACATGACGACTATCGTAAACGAGCTATGTCAGAAACTGGCGGAAGCCAGCAAGGTAGGACGGAATTCAATCTGAAGTGTATCTCGGGGAAAATTATTTTAGCAGCCATATGTTGCTTTTTTGAACCGGTTGTGTAAATGTTTTCTTACAGCTTAGGGCAGTGGTTCTCAACCTTTTTGGCTTCGCTGACCTCTTTGTGAGCGTCACTGACCCTCCCGGACCCCCTCAAGTTTTAGTTCCAATTTAGCTCAATTATGGTGCGACTTTCATCTGTCTTGTGCAAATATGAACTGTACGCTTGTTATAAACAGCAACAAAATGACTTCTCTTGGAAATGACATCATACTATTTATGCAGAAATTGGGTTGACTTTTATTGTATCAAAGCTAATTTTGCAGCTGTATTTCTCGAACTACGTGGCCTTGTCCTGTCCTTCCATACCGTAAGCTGGCTCGTTTTTGCCGGAAATAAGACATGCCTCTAATTTCGAAAATTTGATAAGTAACAAGACGGTCAATAGGTGAAAATACATATAACCATTAAGGTCATCCCAATTTTCTAGTCGCTTGAAATTTGCGAATTCTTTGGAATCTTATGTTCACGTCGCAACCCAAATCTAGTTTCATCAAAACTCTCAAGTCCAAATACGATCGAAAACCTTAAAATCCGTTTTTTTTCTTCAGACAGGCATGACTTATTTTCAAATATTAAAAGGGTATATTTCACTGAAATAGTGATCCGGGATATGATCGTTAGATCATCAGGTCAGCTGGTCACGTTGTACAATCACATATGGGCCTGTATGTTATCAATGCAAATATATGTTGTAAAAAGTATAATGCAATAAAATGTTTAACAATATAAGTGAATGTAACATGCATGCATACTAGGGTTGTCCAAAATTTGAAAAATCTTAAAAATACCCCGTTTCAGAAGGGATCCATCATCAGTGAATACAAATATAAAGCTTGACCATGACACTACGCTTTGTGTGATCTTATTGGACCCAAGTTGTAATACATAGTTGAAGTTTTAAATGCTCTAGGGATCGACTGAATCAACCGGCTATGGCAGTTATACTTACAGCAAATTGAATTCACATGTAAGTGTGTTCAAATTCCTTAATGATGCTGCAGAAAAGAGGTGTAAAGTAAGTACAGACTATGCTGGATATGATATTCATACTATGCTGGATACTATGCAGCATGGTCTGTGCTTTTCTTTACACCTCTTTTCTGCGTGATCAATAAGGACTTTGACATACCACATCCAGCATAGCCTGTGCGAGTGTGCGTTATCATTAGGGACTTTGGCAACACTTAAGTGAATTGAATTTACTGTAAGCATCTCATGAGTGCCAAGCATAACCCGCTGATTCGGCCGATCCCTATAGCATTCAAAACGTCACCTGTGTATTACAGCTTGATCCTAATAAGATCACACAAAGCACGGTATCGTGTCATTGTTAAGCTTTATATTTGTATTCACTGATGATGGATACCTTCTGAAACTGGGAATTCGTACACCACTTGCATAAGCGCCTTTGCTTTCCCTCGATGAAAACACAGCATGGAGGCTACAGACGTTTCCTTCCAATAAAGCAGTCATGCTGTAAACGTTTTTGTGAAGCAGCTGTTGTTTGTTTATCATGTATTTCGTACCTCAACATGTCCTGAATTAATCTTAAATCACCATCTGCCAACCTACCAACAAGGCGCTTTCAGAGTGTCCGCCGGTAACAGACTCCTTGAACACCTAATCAACAAGCTGCTGCTGTCGTGATCATTGAAGCATAGCCGATTAGCCAATCAAGAGCCGTAGTTATTTGATTACTAGTCTTGTCGCCGTTCTGTAGTCGGTGGCACGCCCATTCTTGGGCAGCTACTTTCAAACGCTTTGCCCGAAATCTTAACGGCTTTCCCATGAGCTTCTTTCAGGCTCATTGTTGTTTTTTTATCAATAATCTATTGAATGAGACACAATCACGGGGTATTTTTAAGATTTTCCAAATTTTGGACAACCCTAATGCATACATATATACTGTACTGCTGTCGATCTAACTGCATGAAATAAGTTACTATACACAGCAAAAGGAGCAAATTTATAACCGAAATCCACTAAAAGCCATTAGAACTCGTTTCCTATGGTGGAGCGTCACAGCTACTGTGGCCTTAACAAACTCGCACTTTGTTCAGAATCCCAGCAAGCCGCACTTCAACCACTATCTCTTCGAGTCGCTATCGCTCTGCATCAAAATCGCGTGTCAGCACGACAAGTCCGCTGTCGGCAGCTTCGAGCAAGCCCTCTTCGACATGTTCACGGGTATTTTGCAGCGCGACGTCACCGAGTTTATCCCGTACGTCTTTCAAAGTGAGTGATGCCAATATCCAGTTCTTCTCGGCGATACTGACTTGTAGTTTTCTGTCGCAGTCATGTCCATGCTGCTGGAGATTCGTGACCCGCCCATTCCGGAGACGTACATGGCGCTATTTCCGCACCTGCTCACGCCACTTTTGTGGGACCGGCCGGGGAATATCCCGCCGTTGGTGCGGTTGCTGCAAGCTTACGTCGAAAAGGTCGGTGGTCGCTTGTGGGATTTGCATCGCCCGGCATGATTGACAGTGAATTTAGCACTTTGTGGCCCCAAACTCTAACGTAACCACTAGACCTGAATACATTAATAGTTAATACATACATGCATTCAGGCGTGCGATACTAGCTGTGTCGGGTAGGACTTTTGAATATTCGTGTAACGCCCTTGAAGGTTTTTATCTTCATCATATGATCCCACTCCAGAAGGTTGTACGTACACTGCTGTGTATTCTCCGTCATAAAACATTCCAAATTTCCTAAGCCGCTCTAAATTTGGTATTTCATTGCTCTATTTAATGGGCAGGCCTTCAAGTTCTTACGTTTTGCAATTGAGGATAAGATTACTATACATATTTGGCCGTGAATGGGCACTGTGGACAGAGCAGAGGTTGTGAACCGCTTGTTATAGTTCAAACCGTTAGGGAATGTATTGTTAATACACTACCGCTATAACCAAACATGACCAAATTCATTCCACTGATCTCGTCAATGTCATTCTGAAACTCGGGCTTTCGCTACAAATTCCATATCCTTATCACTAGGGCGATATTTTTACTTGTCAAAAAAAGTCAGAATTTTGTCGAAATTGTAGCGTTAGGTCAAAAAATTGTCAAAATTGTTTACAAAGTCAAAAAAAAAATTGCAACCTGCATTTCGTTTGCACCGTAGATGCTTGAACTGTCGGTGAACTTATCATTAGACATTCTAGATCTTGTAGCCTACTTTATAGGCCTACCGTTGTAGACGGCCCAATGTCTGCTAATTGTGAATCACAAACGGTCAAATAAAACAAATAGGCTGACACAGTGGTATGCTCGATTTACCACAATATCCCAACTGAAGCAAGACTGCGTGGGAATTGCATGGTTCTTATATCACGAAGCGCATGATGAAAAATTGTGATGTAGAGAACATTGTCAGAATGAAGCAACACGGTGTGTCACCAGCAGTACATCTTTAGTGTTGCCAGCCAACAACTGCTGCTGTTGAACATTCTTTCTCCGTTCTTAGCAGGCGACTAGTAAGGACAGACACTTTCTACCCGAGAACGTAGGAAAGTATCTTTCGTTGTACTTCAACAAATTTTAATTATTTCTGTCATAATGCGTGATTAACTTCTGGAATTCTTCATAGGTCCAGATTTCATCAAAATAATTGTTTTTCCATGTAAAAATTCGTCTGTTTTCAAATCGAAATGTCGACATACAGTTCCAACCAGAAATGAAGATATGTAGTAGGCTACAATTTTAACATCATGTGTGAAAATACCGCAAAGTACCGTAATTTACATGCATGAGGGCAAAATTTTGTCAAAATAAATTTTATTACGGAACCTTGAAAAATGTCAAAATAAAGTTTATAAGGTAAAAAAAGTCATCATTTTCATTTTTTTAGGTCAAAATCTTCCATTTTTAGGTAAAAAAATCGCCCTGCTTATCACACACTCTGACATAGTCCTGCCGTATCCGACTATTTATAGCCTACTATCCATTACTTCGTGTATCAACCAAGTGCTGTCGATTCCAGGGGCCAGACGCCGTCGTGGCTTCCGGTAAGATTCCGCAGCTCTTGGGAGTATTCCAGAAGCTCATCGCGTCAAAAAGCAACGACCATCAAGGCTTCTACCTCCTCAGCAGCATGTACGAGAATATCAAACCGTGAGTCGCCATCTAAATCCGACCCTAATTTGTTTTAGCAAACGAATGTCCCGTGATCATCTCTGCTGCTCCCGCACATATGCAATTTAGAGTTATATCGAGTTCCGTGCCGATAATACTTACTGGTCTCTTTGACTCTGGAAATTTTACGCAGTGATCAGCTCGAACAGTACACGAAACAGATATTCTCACTTCTGTTCCAACGCTTGCAACGCGGCAAAACTACGAAATTTGTGCGTGGCCTCATCGTGTTCTTCTGTCTCTTCATCGTAAAGTTGTCGGCGGAGTCGTTCTTCAAAGTCATCGATTCGATCCAGGCAAAGTAAGCAACGTTTTGGTATTACTTCAGCAGAAAATATTTCCTTGATACGTTAGATTGAAATTTCGTCGTTTCGCGTATTTGAAGAGATCCTTGTAGGTACAGGACTTTACTATAAGATTGAATCGTAAACACAGTTTTGTTTGTTTAAGTTCGAAATTTACGTTGATTCCATTAGCACAAAACAGATTTCCGTTGCATCAAGCCTGGTGTTCTGTTTTCCGGTCTGCTACTTTGGGTAGGCCGTCACAAGTCTTTCCATATGTATGTGGCAGTGTTGGGATGACTCGAGTCATGACTTGACTCGAGTCAGACTCGAGTCAACTTTTTCGTATGACTTGACTTGACTCGAGTCACTTTGCAAAAATGACTTGACTTGACTTGACTCGGCGCTTCAAATATCGTCGCAGTGGAATCAAAGTGACTTATGTCCAGTTTTCAAATTTTCAAGGTCCATTTTTAAAACTTGAAAAAAGTCAAGTTTTTGAAAATTTTTAAATTTCTTGCTGCCATATCTTGGCCATGATTATGCCTGTTTCATTAATTCAAAGTCAATCAGGGCCAATATATGGATGAAAGAAGATGAAAATTTTACCAAAAGTCAATTTTCTCAAAATGTATAAAATGGACATAAGTCACTTTGATTCCACTGCGACGATATGTGGATTGACTCGTGACTCGGAGCAAAATTTACGAGTCAATTTCGAGTCATCAAGTAAATGGTATCGATTAAATCACTGAATTTTGTGAATGTTAGTATTATGCGCGATACGCCTGCTGTGTCACTTGCGAGAGTAACCAGTGATTTACTAATTGTACGTTTCACTGATCCTCTATTGTTACACCACAAATAAATTGACCACAAACGTTATGATCACAGCTTAGGTTGTTGGTAGGAGTAGCAGTAGATTAACCTCATAACAACGTATCTCTGTTTCTTAGACGGCCCAGTGCTTAAATTCCACGGTGATCGCCTTTACCGACCCTCTTGTATGATTTGAATCCAGCGAATATAGTTTGTGCGTTTATTTTCTCACGGATGAGTATAGTGTATAATACCATATCTATTTGTTAAACTTCTCGAGGCTTCGACCCGATTGGCTGCTAATAACAGACTGTTGCATGTTGCTATACATAGTAACTCATGTCTTTTATTTGCAGTTCTACGTGTGCGTGAGCGATACAACGCCTTCTTGCGGGCATATTTAACTTTATATTAGTTAGTTGATTCGAGATAAATGGCCAATTATTCTATCTTTCACACAGCTAGCAAAATGTAATGATTTTGAATCCTCACTGATACTTCGAAAATTCAATTTGACTTGAATTATGACTTGACTCGTGACTCGACTTGACTTGACTTGACTTGACTCGAGTCACCTCCAAAAATCGAGTGACTTGACTTGACTCGAGTCACCTTCGAAAATCGATTGACTTGACTTGACTCGAGTCAAAATCTGCAATGACTCGAGATGACTCGTGACTCGAAGGTAGTGACTTGATCCCAACACTGGTATGTGGTGGTCGTGGTATACTGATCGTTAACGTTTTTTGTAGCATGTTCGGAATGGTCCTGGAAAAGCTCTTTGTCGCCGACTTACAGAAAGTGTCTGGTACGACGGAGCAGAAAATCTGTTCAGTGGGCGTCGCGAAGCTGCTCTCCGAATGTTCCGCCTTCCAGAATGAAAACCACGCCCACCTTTGGTGAGTTCGTTATCCGTTTCGACGCTTGACAGTGAATTACGCAATTGGTGAATTAGCGTTAGAATTGTAATAATGAATTTGAAAGTGTTTCACTGAATATACAAGTGTGAATTGTGATATGCTTGGTGTTGGCATGTATGTATATATCAATTTTTTGGGGTTAGGTTAGGGTTTAGATTAGCGGCCTTCCAAGTGAAAAATTCATTGGTAACTGCCGCGACAGCGCATTACTGCCTTGCTTGAAACCGCCGTCTTTCGCCTTCAGGCCGCGCCTTCTGGAAGCTGCAATCGGTCTTTTCGAACTGCCGGAAGACGACAGCGTGCCAGACGACGAGCATTTTGTAGAGATTGAAGAGACGCCCGGTTTGTGTTGATAATATTTTTTCAATTGCGCGAAGTGCATGCCTGGGGGTATTCGATTTGGAATTTAGCATTAGTGGCTGGATCGCGCGGATCGGACCGCTCAACAAACAACTGTTCAGCGGTGGTCAAAGTAGCCGCCGTCACTGCTCGAGTAGAAGTAGAAATGACTCCGTAATTTTCTGCAATTATGACAAATTCGTTCAGAAAAGTGATGCAGACTTATCCCCAACTACTCTATCTATCCTTTACTAAATTCTAACATCTATAAGTTTGCCTAAGAATCCTTTGAGTACAAATGAGAAGCAGTCTGAAAATAAAACCACGCAACCGAGTGTCGCAAGTATGCAATATCTCCTTGTGTGCTCCGAAAAGTTGAAGTACTTCGGAACTAAGCTCAAGCACTTTACTGATCACCTCTGTAAACTTAGGATTTGTCTTAATCAATGTTTTCAGAAACCAAACATGCGTGGTTTTGACTTGTAGTAACTCTGCCCACCGATGTTGTAAATAGAACATGTTTTATTTATTGACTTTGTATCAGATTTTATATTTGTTATTTCTGCCCCTGCTTTCACGTACCTAGAACTAGTGGAAATCTTTTAAATTTACTATGCCGTAAATTACCATTGACTTTCTGGGCCCAAAGGTGCAGCACGAATTACAGTGATATTTGACTATATTTTTGTTCTCGTTCACTTTGTTCTGTTTGTTGTAGCAAGAGATTTTTTCGATTTGTGCAATGGTTCGCCACAACTGGAATTGGTTTTGGGTCAACGCTCAACATGAATGCTCCCTTCCCTGTTATATTTGAATTCATTCACTGAAGCCGTATCGTTTCTGCAGGATACCAGACCGCGTATTCCCAGCTGGCGTTTGCCAGTAAAAAATCAAGTGACCCGGTAAAAGTCGACAATCCTAAAGTGTTCTTGGCGCAGTCGTTAGCAAACTTTGCAAAGAATTGCCCGGGAAAGGTAAGCCATGTTAGCAATAGCCTGTACTGAAGTGCCTGTCGGACTGGTGATTCTGATGCAAGATGAACAAATTTCATATTTTCAAATCTGAACTTTCTTTCACGTTAGCGCTCTGTATCTAAATTGTCAATTCGTGATTGCCGTTTCGTCCAAGGTTCCGAACATGGTGAACTACATAAACCCGCAAGCCAAGACCTTCCTCGATCAATATCTCGCGGCCGCTAACATCCAACTTTCGTGATGTCACGCCACGTAATCCGTCTGATTACTTACTGATCCCGCACTGCCTGCTGGTCACATCGAACTAGGAAATTTACGGCTGCGACATCTCATGCATTTGCCGCTGTTCGGTTGTAATTATCATGGCGTTGGACGGAACGATGCTGTGCCTGACCCGGTCTCAGCGCAACTGATCAAGATACCGTTTCGCGATCCTACTATTTCACTTTACTATCGCTAGGGTATGTCATGCGATGTGGAGATTTTTGTATTGTTGCCTATTCTTGGAATAAAATTTGGCGGTGCAAAGTCGTGTGTGCAATGTGGCTTAGCTGGATTGAGTATGTGTATGGCGTAGTGTTCGCGATTGGATACGCCCCGTTCGAATGGTGTCACGTACCGAAGCTTCTAAACAGTCGAGTTCAAAAAAATATAGATCACGTAATAGAGCTGTGGATTCTGCACATCGCTGGATTTTCTGCATACCAGAAAGGTAAATCGTGTGAGGTAGGTGATCGATTTAACCCGTCGAGCGCAGGATATTATCATGGTTTCTACAAATGCGTTCAAGGTAAGGTGGAAGTTTTCAATGCCTTAGTTTTAGTTCAGCTTGTTCGTAATTTTATCGCTTCGAAAACACGACAAGATTGCCACGCAGTGAGAAGATGGAAGGTGTCGATGCGATTTGGAAATCGGAAAGGTCAATATGGGATATTCCGTACCATAGGGGCAGTGGTTCTCAACCTGTGGGGGAGCGAGCAGTTGACAAAGTATGTATGAATTCTGACTAAACATGATGTTTCACAACCATTCTGAGAAGCCGATTGTTGAAGATGAAACTTATTTCGTATTCAAGAAAGCTGTTGTTAATAGCTGTCGATCGAGCTGCACTGCCTAGCTATGACAGACTTAGATGCAGAGATTGCCCGGTTTCGCCCTCAATTAGGTTACCCTAAATCAACACAATTTCATTCAATTCCAAAACTGATCAAATTTAGTATGGCAGTACAGAACGACGCCGTGCTCTCTCTAGTCACTACCAGCATTAGGATTAGTCTCGGTGCAACCTACCTTGAAATAAATTGATGTCATGTTCAATGTTTTTTGCTATTTTCAAACAAGTTTGGGGAAATTTGTCAGAAATGTTGAAAACTCAACAACTGGAATGCGGATTCAAACTTTGCATAAGACATACCGTCATATGTATACTATTAGATCAGGGATGGCAACCTGCGGCCGTAGAAAGGAATTTGTGCGGCCGTCGACACCTAATTCAATTAGTAGCCTATGTGTTGGCGGCCGTCGACATGCAAATTGAAATTACGAATTCGCACCCAAATTTTGGATGGATTTTAATTGATCTTGAAATTTTCTTCGCGCTCCGCGCAATTCAACATAGCTTTATTTTTCGGTTTTAATACAGTAGCGCCTTTCTCAATCTGATCTGGAATCGGAATCGTGTGCTCCTCAAGAAAGAAATTTGTTTATGGTACATTTCAGCGATTTCAATAATTTCCACTATTTCTGCTACCGATACAATCGACAATCCGGATGGGGTCAAGAAATAACAGCATGCAACAAAGCGACTAATAATAATAGAGGCCCACCCGAAGATGCATTATCATTTATAACTTGCCCTGAATTTTTGAAAGCACTCCCTGCATGAACCCTACCGGTGAATCTGATCACATGGGCTTGAGAAAGGATAAATATTTGAAAGTAATATGTGATACTGCTACTTTGAGTTACGGAATTCATTGGTGAATCTGAAAATATTTCGCGCTCGGCGCGACAATATGCAGCTCCAGCTACTATTCATAGCATTTGACACGCGCGATTTCGGCGCGTACAATAGGCCATTGTAAAAAGTAGAATAGTCCGGAGTTCACCGGGAATGGATATGGTCTGGACAGATTAACAAAGGTATTTTTCGTCCAGCTAGTTCATTACGGCTTCGCCCTGAACCTGAAATGCGGTCTTAGGCTACATAAGTAATCGAAATACGGCCGTGATTAGCAAAAAGGTTGCCTACCTCTGTATTAGATGATGTGCTCTTTCGGAAATGACGATAAGTGCAAGGGGGGGTCAGGGGGTGCAATTTTTTGGACCGTCGCCAAGGGGGGCGCATGTCCAAAAAGGTTGAGAACCGCTGACATAGGGGAATACATACCATACTCTGTGTCGGAATATCGTTTAATACCATATGACATATTTTATGAACTCCACCAATCTGAGGGATTCGCCAGCGCTCGTGGCCGCATTCGAGGGAATCGTGCGTCTGCAAAATTATGCTGCTGCGAACAATTACGAAACGTCAAGCAAATCTTGGCTATGGATCAGTGCTGATACTGTTGAGATGTAGTAATATCAGTTTATTAATGTTTTCATAATTTCAAAACACCACAAAGCTGCGATACAATGAAAAGATTTTTTGAAAACCGTCTGCAACGTGCTCACGGTTGACCGAAATGAGCATTGAGCATGCTCACTTTGGCATTTGGTTTCACAACCCCAAAACTTACCCTTATCCCGAAGTCAACCTATGTATATTAGGGTTGTCCAAAATTTGGGAAATCTCAAAAATGATGGGTATCAATGTCTCATTCTATAGATAATTGATAAAAAAAAAAACAGCAATGAGCCTGCAACAGGCTCACAGGAAAGTCGTTAAGATTTGTCGCAAAGCGTTTGAAAGTAGCTACCGACGAGTGGGCGTGCCAGCGACCATAGAACCGCAACAAGACTAGTAATCACGAAATCACGGCTCTCGGTTGGCTAATCAGTTATGCTTGAGTGATTACGACGATGGTTGCTTGCTGACCAATGGTCAGTGACCATAGTTGTTAAAGGAAGCTGCTAACGGCGGTGATTCTGTAAGCGCATTGTAGGTTGGTTGGCAGATAATGATTTGAGATGAATTAAGGTGATGTTAAGTTACGAAATACATGATGATGAACAAACAGCAGCTGCTTCACATAAAATTTTAAGGCATGACTGGCTTATTGGGAAGGCAACCGCCGTAGCCTTGCCGTAGCCGTAGCCTACATGCCTGTTTCGACCGACGGAACGCACAGAACAGGTGGAGAAATATTGCAAAGGCGCTTATGCAATTGGTGAATGAATGTCTCGTTTCAGAAGGGATGCATCATCATTGAATACAAATATAAAGCTTAACAATGACACTACTTTGTCTGATCTTATTATGCACCAGTCGCGGTATGTATTTGAAGTCTTGAATATTCTAAGGATTGGCTGAATTAGCCGTTTATGCTGGGGACTTGTTAGACTCTTACAGCAAAATGAATTCACTTGTAAGTGCTGTCAAACTCGTCAACGACGCCGTAGAAAGAGGTGTGATGGTTAGCAGAGACTATGCTGGTGTGAACAGCAAAAAGCCAGTTTGCTGGTAATAGCTTAGCACAGTGGTTCTCAACCTTTTTGGCTTCGCGGACCCCTTTTGACTGTTACGGACCCTCGCGGACCCCCTCAAGTTTTAGTTCAATTTTAGCTCTATTACGGTGCGACCTTCATCTGTTTTGTGCAAATATGAACTGGAGGCTTGTGATAAACAGCAAAATGAATGATTTTTCTTGAAAATAACATCATACTATTCATGTAGAAATTGGGAGACTTTAATACGTAGAAGCTACTTTTGCTGCTGTATTTCTTGAAGTACGTGGTCGTGTCTTGGAAATCCGCGTCTTCGTTTTGATATGAACGAAGAGTGCCGAAAACCATTTCCGCAAATATAGATAGAGGCTACTATAATTCAATATAACCACATAACGCTTCCGACGATACTTTTGGTGTAATCGCAATATTTATGGCACCAGAATGAGGAAACATATATTTTATGAACATATCACCACCAACATCTAGAGCAGGGACGGACAACATACGGACGGCACTTTGATCGGCTCGCAGAGAGTTTCTACCATCAAAGTGAAATCCTAATCTAAAAGTATAGACAAATTTTATTCGCCAAAGAATGGATCCAAGTTTTCCAACCTTAGAAAGACTGTTATGAAACGACTTGTTATGTTCGGGTTTACGTATATATTGACGAGCAAACATTTTCGACCATGAACAATTGAACATTAACGAGACAAGGCTGTAACTGGTGATATGAATCTCGGGGTTGGAGCGTAATGCCTTAATAGCAACGAAACACTCCTTGTCCATCCCAAAACAGTCTTGTCGATAGGGCATCCGCAATAAGAATGCGCCAAATTTGATTGATAGCCGCGAGCTTTAAGAGCAGGAATATCATTGTCCGATTTATGACGGTGTCAGCCGACAATAGTCTTGTCATTTCAATATGAATATACTACTCAATTGTATACTGAAGTTCTGTACCTCCAAGAAACTGTTCAAATAGTGGTTACGCATATCACAGGATAAAATGGATTTCGCGTAGCGAGGTTTCAATCCCTGCATTGGGACAAATTAGGGAAACACTTCGGAAATTTTCATTTCAAACGACTGTTCAGTAAATTTGACGAGACTGACAACTTCAAATCGAGAAGGTTTCGCAGACATTGCGACGTCATCCTGATTAACGGTACTATCTCCATATTTTTATTTTTTCCACAGACCCCAATAAAAGTCTCTAAACAGCAATATGTTTGTATCAGCAGGTTATTGGAAAATTGGCAATGAAAATGGATTTCCACTCTACGATAGTTCATGTCAGACGATTATTATGATGATATGAGTCAAGAGGTTTTAGCAGTTGTGGTGCGAAACTTCCTCATGCTTTCTCAAATTAAAAAAATAAAATAAAAATAAGGTTATCAACAATTTTAAAAAATTTGTGGTCTCGCGGACCCCCTGAAATTGCTTCGCGGACCCCTAGGGGTCCGCGGACCCCCGGTTGAAAACCGCTGGCTTAGCATGTCCTGAATGAATCTTGAATCATAACCGGCTGCAACACCACAGATGCTGGAATCAAGCCAGACATGGATATAAAACGAGCTAAAAATACATTGAAGCGGTGCGATAGTTACACTTCTTCGTGGTTCCGTTATCCAAGCTATCTGGTCGGCCCATAGGACATCTTCCTAGCAGATAAGATTTTGTGCGGCATCCATCTCACGTATGGTGTGCTGCAACAGTTTGCGATGGCTACTATACTTAACCTACGCCCTGAAAAGTAGGACAATTGACGTAATTGTAACCATATCCAACTAGGTATTTCTCAGATTTATATTTAGTTCTAAAAGTGCACAATCTTTCGCCGCTTCACCTCTGTCATGCCTGCGACTCTCTAAGTCTAAGCTATACAAGCAAACTGTATTTTTAATGGTCATACCAGCATAGTCTGTGCTTACTTTTACATCTCTTTCTGCGCCATCATTGACGACTTTGACAGCACTTACGAGTGAATTAATTTTGCTGTAAGAGTCTAATAAATGCCTAGCATAAACGGTGTATTCAGCCAATCCTTAGAGCATTCAAGACTTTAATTATATACCGCGACCGGAGCCTAATAAGATCCGACAAAGTAGTGTCATTGTTAAGCTTTATATTTGTATTCA
Source organism: Botryllus schlosseri (assembly GCF_051294905.1). Lineage (NCBI taxonomy): Eukaryota > Metazoa > Chordata > Ascidiacea > Stolidobranchia > Styelidae > Botryllus > Botryllus schlosseri. The sequence goes on along the minus strand of NC_137245.1, from coordinate 13,706,419 downwards.
ATGATGATGCATCCCTTCTGAAACGAGACATTCATTCACCACTTGCATAAGCGCCTTTGCAATATTTCTCCACCTGTTCTGTGCGTTCCGTCGGTCGAAACAGGCATGTAGGCTACGGCGGTTGCCTTCCCAATAAGCCAGTCATGCCTTAAAAGTTTATGTGAAGCAGCTGCTGTTTGTTCATCATCATGTATTTCGTAACTTAACATGACCTGAATTCATCTCAAATCATTATCTGCCAACCAACCTATAATGCGCTTACAGAATCACCGCCGTCAGCAAGCAACCACCATCGTGATCAGTCAAGCATATCCGATTAGCCAACCGAGAGCCGTGATTTTGTGATTACTAGCCCTGTTGCGGTTCTATGGTCGCTGGCACGCCCACTCGTCAGTAGCTACTTTCAAACGCTTTGCGACAAATTTTAACGATTTTCCTGTGAGCCTGTTGCAGGCTCATTGCTGTTTTTTTTATCAATTATCTATAGAATGAAACATTGATACCCATCATTTTTGAGATTTCCCAAATTTTGGACAACCCTAATGTAGGCCTATATCCTAACCTCAACCCAAATAACCCAATCCCCAATCTAACTAAACCATACCCGGTTCTAAGCAGGGCCTTCGAGCAGCCGCAAATTTTAAACTGCTCCAGCTCCAGCTCCGGAGCTCTCTTTTATCATGAATTAGCTCCAGCTCCGGCAACTATGGTTCGGTTGTAGCTGTCGCAAGGTACCGTCCTTTTCTGGGGGTATGCAAAGACCTGTATAATTACTTCGTGTCGTCTGTCGATGACGTCATATCCGCACGAGAACGCACTTTACTCCATGCCATTGCATGTAGGCTACAATAGGGTTACCATATTTTGGAAATCTGAAAAGAGGGCCCTTTTTCAAAATTTTCAAACTGGCAAAACCGGAGGAAAATCCTGAAAAAACGGCCAATTTTTCCAACATCGTGGTCGGTTGACTAAAAAAAGGTCAACTTTCTCGCTCAGCGCCAAAAATACAGTTTTTCTTTCACAATATCAGGTGGTTGACTAAAAAAAGGTCAACTTTCCGGATCAGCTCCCGAAATCCCGCCAGGGTGTTACTTCGGTGCTCATTTATTGTATTTCAGTCGAATTTGGCCGTAAATTTGACCAATATTCTCAAAAAAGAGGACAAAATCTCAAAAAATAGGACGTGTGGTAACCCTAATGTACAAGTAGGCTACACATTGTACAATGTACAGTGTTAAAACAGTGAGGTGATGACGTTTTAATACCGGTACTGCGCTCGTTAATATCAAGCCACACAGTCCAATTTAATCTTGAAATGGTGAGATTTGTTCAATTGTAACTGCAGAAATGTGCGGATGTCGTGGCCTTATCAGCAGAGATCAACTTTTTACCAATAATTCCCAATGGTTTGAACAGGGATATCTATATATAAGTTATATATTTTGGTGTGCTCGTTACCAGTCCGTCCGGCGCCGATCAAGTTTAGTGGAATATAGGTTCCCCTTCAAACGAATCGAATAAACTCGGAATTAGTGTCACTGAGAATCTGGTGTTGCATCAATATTCAAGAACTTAATGCAACGCCGTACACTGCACAAGTCAGCAGGGTTGTAATGACTCGAGTCATGACTCGACTCGAGTCCGACTCGAGTCACGTTTTTCAGATGACTCGACTTGACTCGAGTCATTTTCTCAAAATACGGAAATGACTCGACTCGACTCGAGTCAATTTGTGTATTGACTCGATTTGGACTCGAGTCATTGTGCATGACTCGAACCAAGTCATATGACTCGAGACTCAGACGGCCAAGACCGACGTTTATTCATTGTAATTTCGAGGAATAGTACAGTAATCACACTATTGGGATTTCCTCTATTGGTACTGGTACTTGAAAACACGTCCAGAAACTGCTAAAAATGACGAAAATTAGTATATTATAAATGCGAACCATTCGATATCACCAAACAGAGTCATAAAAAGTGGATTTAACAATAAGCCTTTAACTGTAAACTGGGAAGTCAACATAATGACTTGGACTCGACTCGAGTCATAATACCATGACTCGGACTCGAACCTCTGCTCGGTGACTTGGACTCGGACTTGACTCGGTGGTGAATTGAAAATGACTCGACTTGACTCGAGTCAAAACTATAAAACTGAGATTGACTTGTGACTCGGATCCTTGGGACTTGGTTACAACCCTGCAATCAGTAACCAATTAAACTGCAAGCTTGCAAGTGACGTTGCGCGACAATTCAAGAATACGAGTGTATCAAGTCGACAAGAATGAATACACAAAATTGATGGTTACAGATTGAAATGCGCACACCCAATCACTAATTGCCCTCTTTTGGTCAACACCAGGGCAGCGTTCGGACACCGCATTGACTAGCTCGCATCGCGACAATTGTATCCGCACTATGATACCGATCTGGTCTGATTCGATGCATTTCCCTATTTACGTTCGCAAACCGTTACTGGAGTGAACGATCATGCGCTGGAATGAATTTCAATTCGCAAGCATAAACGATAACACACTGTCCAATTTGGCGCTACGCTAAATATAGAATCGCCCAAACGTACTAAACTAAAAGATCACATGATTTCAAATTGGTATTTCTTCACTGGCATCTAATTTTTTCGTGTGGGATGGTATTTGTCTTGTGAGGTTCAGATTACCAAGACAGTAACATTCAGCGCCAGTCATTTAGGCGCCCATAGACAAATAAACCCATATGTATTTCGTATATATAACGAAGTTTTCGGTCACCATAAGGGCAGTCTTTCCGGCAAAGGGTTCTCGCTGCAGATCGTTCTGGCACACTTCTTGGAGTCGCGTGTTACATGGCCTGAAACTGTATGTGTCTTGGTGCGTCGTGGCGTGGTAATGGCTGGCGCCGATATGCCCATATCTCTAAGTCTTGCGTATTTTTCCTTGAAGGAAGAGTAGCCTACATAATAATCATAACACTTGGCAAGTTGAAATCGCGTTTTTGTTCTCTGGCGTCGCTTATATATCCGTCTCATTACTAATTAGGTAAATTGTTCAGCGCACATAAACATCAATCCCGTTTTGTGACATGCATATGGTTTATATTATTTTCTTACCACACAGTTGACCATCGTTGTTGTGCTGAAAACGAAATGGCGGGTATACCCATAATAAAGGAATTACGGAATAGGCTGAAAAGCAGTGGCCTACCATAATTATCAATATACTGCTCCACACAAAATACAAATGTCATAAATTAGTGTTGAAGCAAAACAACATATTAATTAGTCTTTTTTAAACGTTTTATGTTTTCTTTGAAGTGCAGTGTACTTTAGGGATGGAAAATCAGAAATGACGGTTTGCGTTATGTGTTTGAAGTACTCGAAAACTAAAATTGCATTGGCCGGGAATCGAACCCGGGCCTCCCGCGTGGCAGGCGAGAATTCTACCACTGAACCACCAATGCGTCGCGTAGCAGAGGGAAGGTTTTTTGGACAAATTGGAAAACCAGTATGTCTAATGTCTATAGATAACTAACCTACGGAGGTTAGTTATCTATAGTATATCACTTGAGGCAGTTGTCAGTTGAATTGAATCAGTTGATAACATGCACGATACTACTAACGTTCATTCTGTACTTTTCAAGCGTGCACTTTTAGAGGTTGCCCATTGCCAGCCGTTAATTTCGGTACATTTATGGCACGAGGGAACATATCGGCAAATAAAATCACACCGCTGATGGGTGTGTCTCTGATGTCACTTGGCTGTCGGAATTTTTCGCCCCTTCCAAGTTTTGAAATTTTGGAGTTGCGAACACTACAAGCGCTGTAAATATATAGTCGTACCATTACTGTACTGTACTATATATAGTAGGGATGGTGTGAACGCGAGGTTCACGTTCGCGTTCTGTGTGTGAACCTCAGAAATTTAGAGGTTCACGTTCACAAACGAACCTTGATAGGTTCTGCACTGTGAACCTTTTTCATATATTACAATTTTCACATCATTATAACATCTTTGGTTGAAATTTATTGCATTTCAACTGCGCACCACTACGTACATGGCGCTGGCAGCATAAAAAAATCAACACTAAACGAGCATGCACCTTGACCATCTCACAAATTTTACTTGCTTTGTTACAAAAGTTTGCTCGAAATATCCAACTTTCCGTTTGTGAATATTTAGTGACTCTCGGCTGTGAGCTTGAGTCGCAATCACACAACATCAAGAGCGAAATACACTACATGTAGGTACCTAGGTAGTCATAAGTCACCGCATGATGCTTATTCAACCAATCAATGAAATTGATATCGACGTCTGATGTAAAAAATCTAGCAGGCGTTCGGGGTCAATCTTGATTTCATATGAATATTATATCATAAAAACCAAATCCGTGCGATTCGTGTATTGGCTACTGCTGTATAACTTGTTAATGCTATAATATCGGTAGCAAGTATAGAAACCCTTTTTACACTCTGCTCAATATCAACGTACAGCAATACTCGGACACCGAATACATTGTCCGGTCTGGCCTAGACCGTTAGGGCGTAAGCTTATATTCCCTTGCAAGTCCTCGTCGAAATTGTTGGCAAAGCGACGGAAGATATTGATTTTCTGGAATGATTATATCAATTGATTGCCCCAGTTGATACATCTGTATACGTTTAAAATGTCAATATGTACTTCAGCATTGTAGTCCGAGTCGTCGCTAGGTATAGCAAGGCTATCACTTCACTGAAATGTAGAGTCGGAATTAGCAACATGACGTCACGTGACGTCATGAGGTTCACGTTCGCGTTCACACAGAACCTTTCAAAAAGGTTCGCGTTCACACGAACCTGAACCTTTCAGAGGTTCACACCATCCCTACTATATAGTAACGAATTCAAAATGCGATTACGTACCGTGAAGTTGTCGATAAACAACATGGGAACAAGAATCTGTGATTATGTACACGGTACAGCACAGTGTACAGTGTACAGCAGGGGTTCTCAAAGGGTGGGCCACAGGAGCATTTGAGGTGGGCCACAAAGTCATTTAAAAATTTTTAGAATTAATGTAAGTTTTTCTATATTTGTTTTGTTAATCGCTAAAGATATATTCATTAGGGATGGTGTGAACGTGAGGTTCACGTTCGTGTTCTGTGTGTGAACCTCGGAAATTTAGAGGTTCACGTTCACAAACGAACCTTGGTAAGTTCTGCACTGCGAACCTTTTTCATATATTACAATTTTCACTTCATTATATAAAATCTTTGGTTGAAATTTAGTGCATTTCAACTCTGTGCCACTCTATCCATGGCGCTGGCAGCATAAAAAAAAATCAACACGAAACGAGCATGCACCTTGAAAATTTCAAAAATTTTACTTGCTCTGTTACAAAAGTTTGCTCGAAATATCTGCTGTGACCTTGAACCGCAATCACACAACATCAAGAGCCAAATACACAACATAGGTAGTCAGCGAATGATGTTTATTCAACCAATCAATGAAATTGATATCGTTGTCTGATGTGAAAAATCTAGCAGGCGTACGGGGTCAATTTTTATGTCATATGTTTATTGTATCATAAAAACGAAATCCGTGCGATTGGGGTGTTGGCTACTGCTGTATAACTTGTTACTGGATAATATCGGTAGCAAGTATAGAGACCCGTTTTACACTCTGCTCAATACCAACGTAGCAATACTCAGATGCCGAATACATTTCCATGTCTGGCCGTAGGCGTATATTCCCTTGCAAGTCCTCGTCGAAGTTGTTGGCAGAGCGACGGAAGATATTGATTTATGGGATTATTATATCATTTGATTGCCCCAGTTGATACATTGGGCGAAATTTAAAACGTCAATATGTACTTCAGCAGTGTGGCATTATGTGGCCCGAGTCGTCGCTAGGTATCGTGCACATTAATAGAGGCTATCATTTCACTTAAATGTAGGGTTGGAACTAGCAAAATGACGTCACGTGACGTCATGAGGTTCACGTTCGCGTTCACACAGAACCTTTCAAAAAGGTTCGCGTTCACACGAACCTGAACCTTTCAGAGGTTCACACCATCCCTAATATTCATATTATCGAACGTAGACTACATAAAGCTTTTCATCCGAGTCTGATGAGACGTAGTGGCAAGTATGGAGTCGCGATGTGCAAGTCCTAAACGGAGGGAGAAACGTCGGCTTTTTCCACTGGCTTTGGCAACCTACGGCTAACAGCGACTAAAGTAACTTGGAGAATATAATAACTGGAATGTATTCAGGGAATGCTGAAGTATCCAAGTATACCGGCAGGGGCATATGTCGTATGCCGTTGAAAGGGGTGTGCAATAAACTCGGAATGAAGTGTAATTCCTGTATAGATTTACTGTACTTAGGCAAGTCGTATTATTGTAAGATAAAAATAGTCATAATTGCAAATTATTAGCAACTCCTGGTGAAGTTATACTGCACCACCGCAATGAATCGTAACGGATTGAGGATTTAGGGAAGCGAAATAATCTTTGGAGTCGATTTAAAATGTCCGCCCTGATATCATTGTAGCCTACATAACGTAAGAGCGACATGAATTGATTGTAACATTGGATTGGATATTCTGACATCGCAACTTTAGTTGGTTTGGTACAAGATGTGTTATTGCATGCATATCAAAAATATATTTCTCCACTTCTCTGTAGCATCGCATTCACCAATAAATTGTTTGAAGCTGACCCAGAATGACTATATTATTCCCCACAATAGTGGAACTAAAATCCCAATCACACAGTGGATGCGTGGATTTGGTCATTGTGTTTCGCGATGCGAATAGAGCAGCGGACGATCATAATATAGCCTACACAGGAGTTTTAGCCTATGATCTACCAAGGCCGTAACTGCTGCACCCAAATTCCCAATTGCGGGACCTCGAAGGGGCCCAAGATTATTTCGATGGTCGTTTGTTGAAGGATATTTATTCGACTTGAAAATTTTTGTCACGCTTCGCCCGATTTCATTGGCCGAATGTCTACATTTAAATATCATCAGTAAATTAAGAGAAAAAAGCGCAAATTTTAGAGAAATTGGCATATCGGCGCCGTCGATTACCACGCATTGAAAGGGGTTATGACTCTAGATAAGAGGTGGGCCACAGCACGTTTTCAAACCGGAAAATGGGCCACGGCCAAGAAAGGGCTGAGAACCCCTGGTGTACAGCATAGCTGAAATTATATTTACGGTACATGATGTATTGTACATCATAGTTCTGCTGAGGAATTTACGGTACATGATGTATTGTACATCATAGTTCTGCTGAGGAAATCCTGTGATCGAGCATTCTATTCGAATGTGTTCTGGGGTCCGTGGAAAGTTACGTATCCCTACACGCTGGTCACGTCACGTCGCAATAAATAGATGTTATATTAGAATAATCATTGTAGGTCAATCTTATGGCAGACTGTCGGCAACAATTTGATCGTCAAGTGGATTATGAATGTTATGTTGTACTTAATTCACGCGACCCTTCAATGATACTTCAGATACGCCCTTATATACCATAACTATATTTAAGTATGGCGGGTAGTCTTTTTGATTGGTTTAACTAGCCTACAGCCTAGTAAGTCGACATGGCGGAGTAATTTTTTTGCTATTTTTGCTACTGTATGAGTAGACCGTTAGCGCTTGCGTTTTTTGTCACTGCCATCCAGCCAGGTAATAGTTAATTCTCAATCTCATACAGAAGGGTCTTGGATTCACGACTGTGCGACGTGCGCGTACGACTGTACGGGGATCACGTATAGAAGGGGGAATCAGAAGAGCCATGCTGGCCCTATATTTTCAATTGCAATTCCCAAAGCGCCATCGCCTGTTACGTCACTAGGGAAGATTAGTTGCGTCCTGGTGGCACTATGACTCATGCCAGGGCTGTAACCAAGTCACAGGGTCTCAGTCACAAGTCCTATAGTCACATGTCACTCTTTTTTTAGTTAGACTCGAGTCATTTTCGATTCACCACGGACAGAGTCAAGTCCGAGTACAAGCCGAGGTGCAGAGGGTCGAGTCCGAGACCCGGTCATGTGTTCATCCTTAAATTTCCAGTTCAAGTCATGTTAAACCTACTTTTTACAGCCCTGTTTGGTTGATACCGAATTTCTCGCATTCACAATATACTGATTTGCCTCACTCTCAACAGTTTCTGGTCCTTTGTTCAAGTACTATAGTACTGATAGACGAAATATGAATAATGTGGTAACTTTACTATTATTCGAAGTTACAATGAAATGGCTGGATTGGCCTCCTAATCTTGAGTCATGCGCAATGACCCCAGTACAAGTCTTGTCAATACGAAAATTGACTCAAATCGAGTCGAGTCATTCTCCGTATTTCAGGAAATCAATTCGAGTCAAGTTCAGTCATCAACAAATCTTGACTCGTGTCGAGTCAAGCCGAGTCATTACAACCCTGACTCAAACTCTATAGTGGCACGAAATCGACGTTCACCGCATGGGATTTGTCGTGTCCGCCATATCTTCAGTATAAAAGCTGATGTCATGTTATAACGCCCGCGCCTATCAAGCTGGTTGCCCGACATTTTAGCATGCAACACAATGAAAAACGACAGTTGAGCCATAGGAGACACTTTAGCTTAGCTAGGGGCTAGGAACTTTTGGCAAGCTAGGTATTTCTTGAAGCTTGAGAGCTGTATCATATTTTCGAAACTTAAAGCAGTAAACTTGTGAATCTACTTTTTGTTCGTCAGTAACACGCTTTTAACAGTTAACCAAGTTTCCAATAAATCCGTGCAGCACACGCACGGTTCAATCAGTTCCTCCAAACCCGGATAATTAATAACTTCAGCGACGGAGATATGGTAACTGGTATCATTTGGCAAATTTTATTACTCTTTTTTCAAATTCGTCGGCGGTGGAATGTTGTGATATAAGGCATACATTTTAATAACAGTGCGAGCAAGCTATACCTACAATCGGCGATATGCATGGCTGTTTGTAATCTGAAATTGTAGTTGGCAATGACACTTCCAAAGGAGTTAATTACCCGCCTATGATCAAGTAGTCAATGTGGATTGAAAAGTGCATTGTCGTACAGCCGTCGCATGTCTGCTTTTCTCTTTGATTAATCAACACATTGTGCAGTTCGAGATTTCAGGTAGGCATACAGCGGCTTATGATATTGGTTGCCTACGTGACAACGTGTTTTTTCAATCATACATACTTCGTATAGAACTCGACGGGTTATATTTGAAGGTATATTGCGTTTTTGGCCTATTATTAAAAGCTTGTTATATTGGCTGGTACATGAGCATGGGCAATAATAATCAGCAGCCAATATTTGACTTTGACATACATTTCAAGATTTGGCAACGGGGTGCGAGCCACTAGAATAAAACTGGATACGACACTGCATTAAGCTCACAAAGACTTGCAGAAATATTGAAAATATGTGAATTAGGTGCCAATTTAAAAATTTATCAGAGAGTCCATATCACCTAAATACCCATATATGACTCGTAAGCAATGGGCTTTCAACCCCTGACGTATAGCCTAATTCACGTATCGTCGTTCCACTTATTATTCTCCTTTTTTTGATAGATTTGGCATAAATGAAAGATACTTGAATGTCGTCGCTATGTTCTCATACGTCAATTTCTACACCGAATCTATAATTCAATAATTCATGAACGATATGCCTACTTGACAATAGAATACCACAAAATGAAGCAGCAGCAATGAATCGTTCATTCGTGGGTCGAATTCCGCCACTGTGATCATACAAACTCGAGACCCCTTACCCCATACATCAGCATTGTTGAAATATTGTGCTTAAATTTTCTTTAAAACTCACAAGACGATAATCGTGATTTTCGAATTCCAGTCAAGTCGACAATAATCAATTCAAGCACAAATTAAATTCCGCATTACCCAACTTCGTGAGACGATTGACAATCCAATTAATCACCAAATGTATGGCTGCTACGAAGAAGGTGGGAATTGTCGTTCGCAGTCCATTTGATCCTCGCATCGCGAAATTGTTATTCTTCTATAAAAATTTAATGTGTTGTCCTAAACCCTGTCGTTAAGCGTACGCATCGCTGGCCATACCGAAGTAACAAAGATATGACCAAGCCATGAAGGTAAAGCAACAAACCAACTATTTGTAGATCACTAAATTTTATTCTTTAGAAACGCTGTTTTGCTCGCAGGGCCTCGCTGAACCTCAGAGAATGACGTGGGGCTACTAGTGGAAATATTTACTTAGTTTTATAGCTTGTGAAAATGCATATGAGCAGTGAGCACCGTGTTACTCGTTAGGGAACGGAAGTCGTATCGGTCAGACTTTTCTTGCGAGGATATATGGAAAGGGTGTAGTTGTCAGTCCTTCACTATTTCAAAAGCATGAGAGAAGCTAGAGTATGTTCCACTGTAAGTTCTGCTGTAGACATATAGGCGTTTTATTGGGCGTAGCCCACGTTACACTGTATGAGTGTACACACTGGCGTAGCAGCATGCGCTGCCGCCCCTGGCTCTCGATTAAAATGCCGCCCCCTAAGTAGACCGCAGCAAATTTCGACATAGATTCCTGTTCAAGCAATCTTGTCGATAAAAATAATTACAAATAATACGCTGCGTTTCAGCGTCACGGTCTCAACGTTAATAAGGCCAAAAATAATTAAGACAAGAAATAGCGAACGAATGTATTGTGTACATAGGGGAGGCGAGTGGCGCAGTGTATAAATCAACTGCGCTGCGGCACCAATGGTGGTTAGTCCGAACCCATGTTCAAGCTAGTTTCTAGGTGTCGGAGGTTTATCTGGGTTCTTCATCGCTGATTCCGCTGTACTAACAGTGTCTTGAAAAGACCCAGAAACACAATAAGCCACGCTGCACAAAGTCGGCATGCGAGACCAGAAGTTGAATGCATGGGAGAGTGAAATGAAGAGTGAATAGTGAAATGAAAGTGAACGATCGCGAAGCGCTTGAAGAAAGACGCAAATATCAACGATACTTAAAAAGACAATGACCCTGAACTGTATAATTTCCATGTCGTGATGCACAAGGCCTGACTAGCGTCATTGAAGTGCCTTGAATTCATAATAATAAATTGTGTAAATAGAAAATCAATAGCCGCCTTAAAACATAACATTTCGCGCTTTCGCCGAAACAAAATCAGCGATAATATCCTCAAATTCTAGTTTTGAACGTAGTCTATTTCTATAGACAGACTGGATAGAGCTGATAGGCGATCATCATTCATGCCAGAACGTAAATACGACCAAATCAGTTTGAGCTTAGAGAATTAAGCTCCTCTCACAGCTCGCATTTGAAACACCATGGGTCAGATAAAGTTACAGACACGAGCATAAATACGGTGACGATTCAAGTAGCATTGCATTAACTAACCACTGTAAAACATCAAACGCTGTTGCACTATACGATCAAACGTGGTTTCACTGCTCCGCACCAGCGTCTTAAATCTGTCAATTTCCGCAGCCTACTCCAAAAAGTCCACCTCGTCGTCATGAGTGCTTTTAAAAGCGCTGGTGAATAAATTGGGACTTTCGCTTTGCAGCAGCGCCTGGGGATTAAAAATCCAATCATCATTTAAGTGGAGTATGCCGGTAAACCTAGTTTCAGCTTCAAGTTTGAATCTGCTTCTGTATTTCTGCTTGTCTTGCTTTCTTCTTCTTTCTAAAGAAAGCTCCACTCTCGTGACACCTTTTATTTTCGAGTCTTAATTTACACTTGTATAAATTTAAGCACAATCTGTCAATCTGACAATTATTACCAACTTAAGCAATTCCTAGGACTGGTTTACCTTCACAGCTATCTCGGTCTGCTGTACCAAATCGTAACCCAGAGTATAGATCACTAACCTACGAATAGATGCGCAACTTAGTTCTCACACTTGAATACGCAGACAAGCCTACTGCTGAGCCAGCTAAAAGCAGCATAATTGGTCTTGGCCATCCTATAGTTGGCAAGGCTCTCCGAGCGCTCAAATTTAACAATACTGATCTTAATCGAAAGCTATTGGTGCCCTGATTCCGGAAATACAATTTAAATGCTAGTCTGAAAATCGGCGAAGTTCCGAATAATCGCTCGATATAATTTCCATTATCATGGTCAATTGGTCATTGTGTTGCGATTGCTAGGAACAACCGGCCATGACGGCTATTTCGGAGTGGTTCCATTGCCATGTTAACTTATTAATTTGTGTTTTCGGAATCAGCGCAACACTAGCTTTCGATTGAGACCAGTTTGATTAAATCTAACTCGCGGGACGCCAGCTTTAGGACTACCAATTACGCCGCTTTTAGCCGGCTGGTGCAGCCTCATTTTGCCGCCCCCTTCGAGCCTGCCGCCCCTGGCGCAGAGCCAGAACCGCCAGGTGGCTGCTACGCCAGTGAGTGTACAATGTACATCATTCAAAATCAGAGGATATATCCCTGACGTGTCCAGGGCCACATGGAATTTGTGCTGATATCCGTATCTTGTCTGCAAGAGTTTACCATAGACTCTATTCAGCTACCATAATCGGATTGAATCCATGCAGATCTAAGATATGGCGCTTCATACACCGCATACGTTAGGTGTACAGTACATAGCCAACTCGCCGGCGAATCATCCCCGTCATAACTCAGGGTAGATGATGCTTTACGATCAGATGAGGTCTGTTGGTCTTCCTGTGAAATCATAAAGCGTATAATGAGCTTTAGCATTTTGTGTTGCCAGGGCGTACCTATATTTATACACAAGCTTTGCTCAGGCCACCTTTTCGCTGTCTCGAGTAGGCCGCCGTTACTATGTAGGGTTCTTGTCATCAGAGCACAAGTGTGTGATAATCTGCCAGAATTCGTGTGGGGTTGGAAACCTCCCGAACAATCAGAATAGGGCTTCCTACTTCACAATATGCGATCGTTTGATCATCCCTAATGTAACCCAAAATATATCCTTGTTGTCATTGTGCTTTGCTCATTGCTCACTGCTCAGATTATTGTAGATGTGATACCAGCAGCAACGGCGATTTCCACACATAATTTTGATATATCATATACTCCATCAGCGACTCTGCAAAATATGCGAGAACAGGACTCGAGTTATTTCGAGTCAACGAACAATCGCGTCTCGAGTCATTACAACCCTGGACGAAGTAGAGCATCGGGACTGTTATACCCTAAAACCTCACGTGATCGCGATTCGCAACACCCATTGTCACGGGTTAATAAAAAGTAGAGATATTGACGAACATGAAATAATGAAGAGAAATACGGTATACTTTTAAGAGAACATAATGACCCGATCGTCACAAAGTCCTATATCCACAATCTGTGACCTACAGCTGGTTCCGCCCAAATGTCTGAACATCAGTCTCCAATTTTTTAATAATCCGGTGTTAGGTATGCGCTTCTCGATGTCAAGTGAGCTTCTGTGTTGCAGCTTGATACATGTTAGATTTCACTTGATTACGCTTCAAATGTTGCACACGCATGGGCGGATTAGACATCGGGAAAACGCACTGCGGATCGGCAAGAAGCTATAGAAATACACCGCAAGCAGTTAAAACTACTCAGAAAATCGGTGAGTATGTTTTGCAACATTTATAATAGAAGTTATTACATAATTTATGTATTCTTTCATCGGTGAACCCCCCCCCCCAAAAAAAAATTTGTAAATCCGAGGAAATTTTAGTCTGACAAATACTTCTTGTGTAGGAAATTGTTATCACGATATCATTACATAGAAGATAGTCACATGATCAATATTGATCAATATGTCAACACCGCATAGATTGCTTCACATCCGAATTCGTCAACACAGCTTTGCTTTAGCTTTCCCCTTATGACATACCGAAAAGTATGTCTTTAATATTTGAGATGCTAACTCATGAAACGAAGTCCAGTCGCGATGAACAAGGTGTAGCACTTTTCACAACAATCAATTGTTGAGCGGAATAATATGTTTTTCAGTTTGTATGGATTCACAATGTGTCCTGGGTTTGATGTTTGTCAGAAAATGAAAAGTATAGCAAGTAATAACACTTGCACCTGTTCCACTTCGAATATGTTCGCAATACCGAACTCGCGAGCCATTCATCAATGGGAAGGACATCAGTCTATAGGCAATAGCTAATGAGGTTGGATAATGGTGGGAGATACCGGAGGTGCCCATTATGTGATATGATAAAGTGGTCATGTACATACCTCGACGGTACTCTGTCATATATAAATGACAGGTAATTAGCGTATAATTCTTAAACGGATGGTCATAAGATCGGAATGGTAAGGTATTCTTGCTTGTATGTTCGAAAAAGACACGAATGCGCCACTTGTTTTGTTTGTTTTGGGGTATTCATGGTGTGTCGACTGCTATGGTCATTTACACCAGGCCGATATGCTTCTTATTTTCCGTAACTGCCGACTTATAGCACGGCCCACCTCTAGGCTTTTTGTAAGACACCGTTGACACGGATGAGGTGGCGAGGAGGAGCCTAGGTAAACCTCCAACACTTAGGTATCGGAATTCAGAAGTCGACCTTGGTCGGACTCGAACCCGCACCCATCGGTGTTGCAGCCGCGGATTATACCACTGCGCTATCTCGCCACCCAATGCGCCACTTGTAATAGCGAGTAATTAAACAGCGCGTTGACGTCACCGACTTGTTGTAAACACGTAGAGAAATTGAATTACCGCGGACCGATAGATCTCTGCAAACAAGTTTTTTGTCAACGATTTTTGAGAGGGTTTGAAAGCTGGACGCAGGACTCAGTGAGAGATAAGAACAGAAATTTCGTAATCCCGCTGTGAATCCGGTATCTTTCCTTTTTTTTTATTTACTGCCTGTTCCAATGGTAGTTTATATGAGTTTTAATTAGATTGCGAGATAGCATGGTGGTTGCAAGTGAGAACAAATATGACTGTTGGTCTCGCAGTGACAAATGGCAATTTCGGAATAATGCGCGCTAATCGTAGCAAACAGTGTTTTAAATCATGTTTTCTTTTTGCATTGCAGTTACACTAGAACAGGGGTGGCCAACCTTTTTGCTATTTATGGCCGCATTTCGATTACTTTTGTAGCCTTACGGCCGCATTCCAGGGCTTAGTCGAAACGAACTATTGGACGCCAAATACCCATGTTCAAATGTCCATGTCCATTTCCGGTGATGTCCTGACTAATCTACTTTTTCATATAGGCTTACTATATGCACCGAAATCGCGAGTGGTCATGTTAATAATAGACAACCGGTATCGGCAATGGTCGTGCAAGTTGCGAATTTTTTTTCAAATTCACGAATGAATTTCGTCATTATTATTAGTGTAGTATTAATCCATAAATTATTCGGCCGCGCCAAACGTGTGTGTATGTATACAGTTAACAGCTTAACACACCACAGATTGTGGTTTACCTGAAAGGAGAAATTCCCGTCCTATGCACCCGACCCTTCAATCTTCATAGTGACGGCCAGACACCATTCTTACATTATAGTAAGTGGCGATTTAAAATAATGCTTCGACTGATGTGAGACCTTGATCGTCGAGTTCGCATTGTTGCCTATCTTGGAATATGAACTAACATTTTCAGAAATTTGCCGCCTACAGCATCCGGATAATTGGCATTCTAGCAATAGCCATTGGTATATAATTTACGTCCCCGCGATCCACAGAAAATCGGCACATGACCCAAGAGGTCGTGATGCCTGGGTTAGGCATTGCTGACCCGGAAAAAACGTTATCTCTAATTCTCCGACTGATAGGATGGGCGCGGTGATCTCCCGAAAGCATTGTTTACGTTTGGCGAACACGCCTGGAAGTTTTATAGTTGTAATTGAAAGGAGAATTAGCGAATTATTGAACAGTTTTGAAACATATTGGAAATCGTAATGTGGACATAATATGTAATCAGTACCAAGTACTGTCACAAAAAAACCTGGGTATTCTAAGTATTAACAAAGGTTGTAGGTACAATGCACAGCTGACTTTAAAGTTACAGTAACGTGATATAATTCACAGCCATTATGTAAAACGTCTAATAGCAAAATTTCTCCTGCATGACGACGTATGGAGGAGGTATAGGAGACAGATAACCGAATACCGTATACAATGTGTAGTCTAATCTTTATCTTGGAGAGTATTGAACTAATAAACAAACAGTTACATCGAAGTTTCTTTAGCATTATTCATGTATAATCGTATAAATGTATATACGCAACAACACTCCTTTTGATTGACGTTGGAATGTACTCTTATATAAAATGAATATTTCAAAGTCTACGTAGAACTCATGAAAAAGTTGGCGTGGTGGATAGACGCCAAATTGACGTAGCAAGTTGCATTTTTATATGGTCGACAGTAATTTTGCGACTCCCCGGCCCTGCTCTGAGGAGACGATTAACGACATTTTGGAATGGATATATGTGGATCAGTTTACGTTCCGGGTTCTCTTGAGCAGGGCTTTACTTCACTCATCCACCGTTATGTAATTATGCTGAGATATACGGTTGAAATTATAATTCGATATAGACCTGCTGGCAAGGACGAGTGCATGTATGCAGTTTATGTTTGGGAGTTAGTCAGACGGGCTACGGATAACAGTGCGGTAATAACGATGACTCCAAATAAGTACAATCACTCCACGACGAAGAAAACGCCGCACGTATAGTTATATGATCGACTTCAAGTGCCGCCACGTATGATTGGTTTCAGGGCAAGATGATTACCACGCCAACTATTTAACTTCAAAGTTATTCTCTATGGCTACGCGGTGACATGACTCTGTACTCTGTAGTCTGTATACATTTTCACGTTCTTTTTCTCCCCAAAGCCGTGCGGTCCTGTGAGGCATTTAATATCTCCTCATTCTATTCCATATATATACGAACGTTACGACAACCTGACAAATATACGGACCTTGGCCGTCGAAATCGATATTGTGCTATAGGCATATATGTCAATATGTGGCTTGTTATGATAATAATCGACTAACGATGTGTGACAATACTCGGTATTATATACAGTACTCTGATTATTATGTATAATTTCGATTGAAGCTGTACTGGGGAAAAGTGATAAAATGAAGTTCCCAGCAATCACAGGTAGGTACATTGCATATATTTGTCTGGTAATCTGGTGGTGTATGCATGGGTCAATTGACAGAATCCCACTTCTGTGCAATATCCGAGTCTTCGCAATTATGTGTAACCTTCGCATTTATCCTTTACTAACTTGGCTAACCCTTACGCTAATATGCCAGCTTTCGGCGAACGCTTAATTATCAAACATCGACCACATCTAATACAATGGTATAGAATACTGACGCACAAAATGAATTGTACAGCAACAACAGTATGTTTAGCGATTAAAATAATTAAAACATGATTCTCACACAAAACAGTAATATTATAATTAATGTTTACTGCGAATCACCGTGACTGCTGTAGTATATGTGTCGGGTATGTGTCTTGATCTCCGGCGAAACCCCTGAGACATGGCTCAGTGACTGTGGATCGTGTGAACCCGGTCCAGAACGGGCCCGTTAAGAACCCCTGCGTTGGGGTATATTTTGCCCGTAGTTCTTTCGGAAGTGCATCTATATACATAACTTGATCACGCCCGGCGTTTTCGCGATACCATAATAATTACTTATCTATGACGAAGTATTGCGGTTCAAATCCTGTCTTTAAATTGTATTAAATAATAATATATTAAAATCATCGCAATCCATAGCGCCAGATCAAACGGCGTTGACATTGGTAATTTACGTTAGTTTTCCGACACGTACCTCGTATTCTGTATTTACATTAGGTAGTCGGTCATTTATTCGATGTCCAAGTGATTTGTGTACATATGTTTGACAACTTTCCAGCGATTTAAATCCCATTATTCCGTTATTTGCGCACACGGGGAACGTGAGCCACAGTATAGTTAGCCAAGAAAACCGTAAATGCTCAGTTCAAATATCTTCCCGAACCTACTAGCATGTAGAATTCCAGATTGACGAGGTAAGACTTTTTAGCGACTATCTGCGCTTTGGATTTAGTTGGGTGTATAAGTTATGCTTGATCTTTCTATCCACCGCTTCTTAGGACATGGGATATTGTATATTGGATTTTCGCCTGCTGTACTAGCTATATATATTTCCAGCCTCAAGGTATCAATGACAATGAGCATTGATTCTACAAGGGCGGCCAACCTTTGTGGCCAATGGGCCAAGCGAGGGTCAGGATTTTAAGGGAGTTTAGCAATTTGAGCCGTTTGTCCTACCATATTTATATTACGAATAAAAATTTTGCATAAATTCAGAACCGAGGCGGAAGTCTGATTTCATCAAGATGTTTCGGCACTGTTTGTCTCTCTGCGGTTTTAACGAATGCATGACAGTATAATTTGGAATTTGAAACAATTCTAAATCTAGATGCGACTTTTCAGCGAATTCGTGTCGCTGCTGCCTGAGTTCAATTTCAACATGATATCTGAATAAAATTTTATATTAATCCGTTTCATTAAGATCGGCAGTATTGCACGGCACTCCAACAGTATAAATTCATATTACAGAGGGATCCATGGCTAGTGATGTAACTGAAAAGTCGCCCGTCATCGAGCAGATGTACGATCGCCCGAAAACGAAATATCTGCCCGGAAGAAACCAAAAGGGTGACGGGCAGTTCGTAGACTGGGGAACAAAATTATATCAACTCGAACTTGAGCTTTCGTATAAAACCAACGAAATCGTGGTGCTTCAAAAAAAGCTGCACAAATTTGCATGTGAGCTTTACCCCGGTGGCGATACACACAAGGTAAGAGACATGCACTACGCCTTTCATTGTATCGCAGTCTTGTGGTGTATTCAAATGATGAAAATTGTAGCAATAATTTGAATGGAATTGAATTGTAGGATTCTGATAGCGTTTTTTATGTTATTCTGATAACGATGTACGAACGTTACTCTCTGCCACAATTTTTTGCTACTGATAGTTTGGTAGTGACCTAAATTTAAGATAAGACCAAAGACCTGATCAATAAAACTGGCATTCGAGGCTTCCACGCTTGGCACTCGACATATCCAGGATATCGTGGTGGGGTGGTGCAAGACTTAGAAAGCCTTCCACGGCTATATCCGCATCCATCTTGTCCAGCGGCATATTCACATCATGCACTGCACAGAGCGTGTCTACAGTGTATGCATATCACAAGTCGGTGCATATGTCGCACAAACATCAGAGACAAAAATAAATAACGTCCTATTCGTATTAATTGACTAGGACAGTGAACCGATCCACTTCGAATCCAGCTCGGAGGAATCCCATTTACTTGCGTGTATTTTTTCAAATATCCCAATTTAGTAAACTCTTGGGACATTCAGGATTATATGAAGTTCGAGGTGTACTGCACGCTATGTGATACATTATTTACTATAGGATCGAATAGCACTATTACCACCAAATTAAGCTGAATTATGTACCGGTATCGTAAAGTAATCTATTTTCTACTATGGCATCAATTGTTTGATGTGCACTCATGACTTGTTAATCCTTTGCGCGTCGTTCAACGCAGAGATCCACTGTACAAAATCTCCGGAATCAGAATGATAACTTGAAAAAACGGATGGCTGCGAAGGAGCGACAAGTCAAGCTGGAACAAAAGAGGTATGATTGAGTCCTAGTCTACAATTCTACCCGACCCCACCAACATTTTTCGTGTTCTAGATTTAGTAATTCAGTTATATGCAAGATGTTAGTACAAACGGTTTTCGAATAGATCAATGATTAAGTGAGCCTTCATCTTAACGCATTAATCTACCGTAAATACCACAGTGGCAGTTGTATAAATATTCGCAAATGACAAAAGATGACTGGTATTCATGCCTGGAATTGACTTTTATATGACAATTCGAGTGGTTGAAATTCATCAAAATCAGCGGACGGGTAATTTATATAGTCAAATGTAAAGTATACATGCCCCGAAAGTCATAGCGAATCTTCCCTTTGAGCAGTCCAGCTATAGCGGCGGTTGGCTCGGGTATATATCGTGTTTTACAAGTTTTACGGCTCAATTTACGATATTATTCGAGCCATTCGAATGATCTCCGTTGCTAGGCAAACACATCCGAAAGGGCCAGTTCGGTAAATATTGTCAAACGACCGTTGAGTGGAAGATTTGCCGAAGCCCGTCATTATCATGTCAAGTGACGTGTAATTTTGTAATTCAACATATCTCAGCAAATAACTATATCCCCTTCTCCGCCCTATTCAATTCGTAAAGAAGAGATCAGTTTGCAGCTCGAGATATATCCCTTAATCCAATAACAGGTGTCGAGGACTTGAATTGGAACTGGCCGAAGAAAAGAAGATTACTAAGGTGAGGGTACATGAATTGTTGCGCCCGTTTGAGGTTCCAATATGTCTATGTTTGTACAGAAATTTAGAAAAGAACAGACGAGCAATCACAAGGCGATTCAAACCTCGCCCGTCAACCACGAAGCGACTCAAGTCAGGTACGTTTTTTCCTCAATCGATTGCAATCTATTTTCCTTGCTCGTAATCAATCACATCTTATTTTTATTATGAATAGTAAGTAGTAAGAAGTAATCGTGAGCCACTACATTCCATGAATTATTCGTTAATTCTACTCCATGTTCGTAAACCATACGAGATTTCATTATACGTGTGTGGGATAGTTGCATTTTCGTCCTTACGCGCTATGTCAGCTGATAACCATAGCAAACACACTTATGATTTATTTAGTGTACTTTGCTTGTCGCCTTTAACAACAATTGAGACTTCAAATTTCAGACCAAGTATGATCAAGCCAAGGACCAGAACCGTGATGACGCAATGTTCTCCCACGGTAGTCAAGGTAACGAACACCACAAAAGTCACGAGCAACGACAGCAGTCCGAACACTAGCAGGACACCGGTCGCGGTAAGCTCTTAAAAACGACATTGCCCGCGGAACTTCGCTTTGATCATAGCGAATATTTTGAAACAGTGGGGTCCAGAAACGCAGAAGACTCCTAGATCCAGGTGTGTGCGGACCACGGCAAGGTCTCCACACTCTCCACCATATAACAGGAATAGGAAAAGCAACCCGGAAAGCGTCACTGTGGAGAATAAGGTATATACGATATAGTCAAGTTTATATCAGTCCAAGGCAGTATTTAATGATAACGCTGACTTGTTAGTCCAGAGAAGGTTAAAATAATCACGGTCGCTATACAAATAGAATAATACTGTAAAATACCATTTGAGCACAATACTGACGTCGCATGAGCCTGTGTCGCCAAAAGTCTGTGTCGCCAAGAAGTCAAAGTCAATTCGAATGGAAACATAATATGACAGATTTGACAATTATTCAGGTGTACTATCTTCCAAAAGTAGCTTTGGGCTTCGCTGACCGGGATTTATTTGACAGTATCTCGTGATAACTTTGAAAATTCTGAGCAACCTCTCCTATATACCTACAGCGGAATGCATGGTGCTATATACAATCGCAATTTTAAAACGATGTTCCGCTGTCGTAATCTACTGGCAATGTAGACCAGTGGTTTTGTCAATCCCAACTGTAAGAATGCAGATTTATCCAGTCTAAAATAAGCAATTCGGCTTCAAAACTAAAA
Source organism: Botryllus schlosseri (assembly GCF_051294905.1). Taxonomy (NCBI): domain Eukaryota; kingdom Metazoa; phylum Chordata; class Ascidiacea; order Stolidobranchia; family Styelidae; genus Botryllus; species Botryllus schlosseri. Next base: position 13,684,831 of record NC_137245.1, on the reverse strand, counting down.
ATGCCCGTTGTTGTATAGCCGCCTCTGCCTATCGCGTGGTACATCAGAGATGAGCACGGATTAGGATTAGGTTTTGAAAAAACAGGATTTGTGAAATTTTTTCGGATTTGGATTGGATTTGGATTAGATATTTTTTTCAGAACGGATTAGGATTTGGATTGGATTCACCTATTTTCTGGGAGATTGAAATGTCGTGTGGCGAATGGCGACAAACTTTATTCAGTTCAGTTATTAATGTAATTATGGTTACTAAGTTATCTTGAATCGAGTGAATCGTTGGTTGTGAAAGAAAATTTTCGAATCCCTCCATTGCATAAATTAGTATTTTTTCTGAATTTCCAGTTGGAATCGGATTAGGATTGGACATGGAATTGAATATGAAAAAGTTATGGATTAGGATTTGGATTTGGATTTGAAGGTTCAGATTTGGATTGGATTAGGACATAGAAATTTCAAATCCGCTCATCTCTGTGGTACATATTAGGCCAGTGTCTCCCAAACTTTTTTGAGCTACCGCCCCCCTGGACAACGAATAAAGTGCCAGCGCCCCCCTACCCCCTCATCACGCCCAAATCAAACGAATGTTGTTTCGCACATATTACAGCTAATGACGAGGCGGATCCAGCTGGTGTATTATTAATATTATCATCATCCTCGTCATATGGGTTTGAATTTCGATAAGAGCGATCTCATTCTAAAATCTTAAGTCTCCACGCCCCGCACTGTCAAGTTGGGTTCTGCCGTGAGTCAGAAGTCTTGTCACGGTACTGAATAGTCGTTTTATTAAATATGAGCAGCGAAGGGCGACGACGAAAAAGTCAACCCGACTGCAGTCAGAGTATTTCTATTTTATTAAATTGTGTATCCAGGACGATTGATTCGAGATATTGAACGTCCGTTTGAACTCAAAACTTTTCAACCTACACTACAATGTAATGAGCTCCTCAATCATTTCATGCTCTGAAACTTTGCAGAACGTATTGATACTTCTGTAAGGAATTTACAATTGGAATATATCCCGCCATCCAGGAATCAAACCACCATATCCTTGCACAGTTTTCTAAGATGATTGATTTATGCTTCAACCTCACCGTCAAAATCGGGTATTCGAGCTGGGCCGGCAGCTCATACAAGCTTGACAATATGAACAGTTTACGTCTCGCAAAATTTCGGTGAAATAGCATAGGCTTATACGACTGAATCCGGACAGTGACGATTTCGTCTTTATTAATACTAAGAATGGAAATATTCTACTCTTAAATTTTGGAGAATATGCCCGTCAACTCGTCAAATAGGCTAGGCCTACATGTGATATCGCTTCTCGCAATATGGACGTCGTGCCGAAGGCCTCGGTCGCAGCACTATGGATAATCCACGATCGTTTGAAGCAGCGAATAAAATCATTCAAGGCACTTTCTCAAAACGCCATCACACCTTGCAGTGAGCAGTAAGTGTTCAAATATTTCGTAGTTCTCACAGCACACAATGAATCACGCTTTCTATGGATTCTGCCGACTGCTAAATTAGTCCATTGATGGGCAGGATCAACATTGCCAAGTAACAATCAACTTTCCCGGTGCAGCTGATTAAATAGAGACGGACGACCCTAACTTGCCCTGAGTGAATCGATGTTGCACATTTACTAGATATTTAGCTGCTTTATTCATCAACCGTTTCAACACTACGGAGCAGTGGCCTTTTAAGCCTACACCGCTCTCATTTGCTCTTAGCGCCCCCTGCCACCCGATTTTATAGCCAGCGCCCCCCAATCGCCCATTTCATCGCCAACGCCCTCAGGGGGGCGCTGGCGCCCACTTTGGGAACCACTGTATTAGGCCATAGGCGCCGACATTTACTTTTGAATGGGGTGGCGGGAGACGCGTAGCCAGCGGGTGTCGAAACCCCCTCCTTTTGAAACGCAAAACCCCGTCCTTTATAAATGACCATTCTGACGCTAATCTCAGTTGCAATTCAGCAAGTATTACCAGTGTTACGCGGGGGCCGTGATTAATTAGAGAGATTCGTCTGTGCACGCATATCGCACAATGTAACGCGACGCGATCTCCTGCGGAGATGATTGCAAAGTTAGGTTATTGATTGCCGCGCACTCGGCATGCGTCGCTGGACTGAGCAGTGAGCAGTAACACGGCGCGACAATTCTGGAACACGAAAGATAGACAAGAATTATGATTACAAACGCGCGTGGCCAATCACTAATTATCCCTTACCGCCAACACAATGGGTTGCTGAATGCTGAATAAAACATCGATTTTGACTGCATTGCCGCATGTCCCGATTTACGTTCACAAAGCATAATAGGATTAATATTATGGGCACTGAAATAAATTCCAACTAGCAGGCACTCACAATAAAACACTGTTTAGTGTTCAACTTAGCGCTCCGATAATATATATTACAGAAATGGTTCATAAAATATTTTAAACTTGGCTTGCGGCCCTCATCGATGCAAATAATGCACTTTAATTTGTAGAAGGTGAACGTATATTTGGTCGTCAAATCGCGATAGAAGATGGTGTTTCTCAGAGCGCGCGATGAAATCTATACGTTTCTAACGATAAGGTCGAATTTGTACATCTAATAAGGACCGTTCGTTTGCTGAAATCATCATCAGTACGCTGTGCGAAATACATAGTTGTGATCAATTTATCGGCCGGGGCAAGGTTGCGCTGATAACGAAATTGCAGGCATGCCGCAAACCAGCAGTAATTACAATTACAGGGTGCGCTAGTCATACCTAAATACCCAGATTCGGCAACGGCAACGAGCACAATTTGTTCAGACGCGGGCATAAGTTTTAATCAAATAGATACATAAACACAAACAATATTACACTCAGATATTGTTACTGTTTAGCGAAAGTGTTTCTGCGGACGGTAGCAGGCCTGCATGCGGACGCGATAAGTCAAACCACCGACGATAATTCACGTGAGATATCGATGACCCATTTCGCATACAAATGATTCTCGCTAATTTGCAGTACGCAGAATTGATAATACGGCCTACGACCTACGTATGCCCCGATCAGCCAGTCGAATTTGATCGTAAAATGGTGCGCTTTTAATTATTCACGTGTTATTGCAGCAAGAGCAATATGGGCGCAGGCGCAGGAAATACATATACATTAGGGCTGTTCAAAAATAACTTTTTTTCCTGAATCTTGCTGGTTACTTGATTAAATCGTTAGGTTGCCTTAAAAAACGACGCATACCAAATTTGAATTCATTCCGACAAATATTCGCGGGTTACGTAGAGTTTGAAAATTTTGGATTTGCCCAGAAACGCCAAAAAATTTTTTTTTCAAATTTTTCTGCCAACCCCATGAAATTGTTGGGCTGTCTTCAAAAACTATGCAAAACAAATTTGACTCAATTCCAAGCCGTAGAAGCGGAGTTATTTCAGTTTTTATTCGATAATTCTGGGATTATCCTTGATTGGTGGATAATCCAAGAATTATCACCGAAAAACTGGAATAACTCCGCTTCTACGGCTTGGAATTGAGTCAAATTTGTTTTGCATAGTTTTTGAAGACAGCCCAACAATTTCATGGGGTTGGCAAAAAAATTTGAGAAAATTTTTTTTTTGCGTTTTTGGGCAAATCCAAAATTTTCAAACTCTACGTAAACCGCGAATATTTGTCGGAATGAATTCAAATTTGGTGTGCGTCGTTTTTTAAGGCAACTTAACGATTTAATCAAGTAACCAGCAAGATTCAGGAAAAAAAGTTATTTTTGAACAGCCCTAATATACATATCCCAAGGGTTTGAAATTCGATCCGCGATATGGTTGCGCTCGATAGAGTCCGTCCAACAATGAAGTTTATTGGGACATAGAAGATTCCCGTTCAAACTAATCGAATAAATTCAGAATTTCCGCCACTGAGAATCTCGTGTTGCATCAATTTGACAACGTAATTCAACGCCGTGCACTGCACAATGCGCAGAATTAATAACAAATCAAATCCTGACAAGTGACACCGAGGGAGTACTGGTGTATGAAGCAGAATTAGTAGCCTACAGATGATAGCAAACGAGAAAGCGCGCATCTAATCAGTAATTTCTCAACTCAACTTGCGAACAGCACAACGGGGTTCCGAGTCTGACATCGCGGCAATTGTTTGCTCATTATAACGACGTTTGAGCTGCATTGTTGGCAAAGTCATGTTAGAGCAGGGGTCGCCAACTCAAAATGGGTCGCGGGCCACTTTTCAAAATTTATAGAGGCCGCGGGCCGCATGACTTCAATATCGAGATAAAAATAGGCAACGCCGTTTAACAACCACGTTTTGATAACTCTACGTCAGTACAGCGCCGTGCTCTCTAACATGGGCGACGGGCATGGTTACCACAAAAGAAATAATATTTTATTGAAAAAATACAATTACAACAAATAATATCATGATCATCAATTTCATTATATTTTGAACTATGAGCTGCGCACGATACCTGACAACACTCTGCAGCAACTAAAACAGGGGCGGCCGACCTTTTTGCTATTGACGATCGCATTCCAGTGCTTAACCGTAATGAATTAACTGGAGGCCAAAACCCACGTTAAACTGTCCATATCCATTGCCGGTTCACTCCTGGCTGATCTATTTACTCACATCGGCTTACTATGTGCACCAAAATCGTGAGTAGCCAGCCATGTTATGAACAGCCGCAGTGATATTTCTGTAGAATTTCGTCATTAATATTAGTATCGTTTCACATATTACTATCAAATATATATCTTTTCCCAGCCCATGTGTTCAGATTCACTGGTAGATTAAACGCAGGGGTGTCTTCGAAAATTTAGGGAAGTTATTAATGCTGTGCTGCATCTTTGGGTGGGCCAATTGTTATTAGTCCCCTTTGCTGTATGCTTTTATTTCTTGACCTCCCATCAGGATTGTCGGTATACTGGAAATATGTTGGATTCGCTCACACGTAGGCCTACCAGAAACAAATTTCCTTCGTGATGAGGAGAACACGATTACAAATTGGTATTTCGTTATGGAGCGCATAATTTTCCTCTGCTGTTCGCATATGTACTGTGGAACTCAGATTACAAAGGACACTACTATATTAAAATCAAAATCAACTGGCATTGAACCGCCCGTAGCGCGAAGAAAATTTCAAGAATGAATTAAAACCTCTCATCAATTAGGGAGTCAATTCGTAAACTCAATTTGCGTATTGACGGGCGCCGACACATCATAGTTGAATTAGGTATTGACGGCCGCATAATTTTCCTTCTACTGCCACAGATTGACCACCCCTGGACTAAAGAATCTATAATGGGGTCAGCTAGACACGATACTTGCTGGAAAACTATTTCCCCTTAAACCATGGTCTTTTGGACAGCAGAAATCGTTTTCAATCGTCTGGTCTTGGCAGTGATGTGACATTGCACGTCCCGGCAATATGCCAATTCAAATCAGCAAATTCTTCCTCCGAAGCCGTATCAGCTAGTGAGGAATAGCGATAGTGGGCACAGGCGAATGACTTATTTTGAATAGCAACAACAATATGTTTAAACTGAAATCATTTTCAGCATTCTTCCGAAATTTCCTGAAATCAGGTCGCGGGCCGCAAAATATGACTTTACGGGCCGCATGCGGCCCGCGGGCCGCGTGTTGGTGACCCCTGTGTTAGAGTAATGAATATGCGCACTGACTTTCAATTCCCAGGCATACACAAACACACTGTCCTATTTCGCGCTCAAAGCCCTCAATTAAAGAGTCCATCACGGAACATACTCAAGAACTATTTTGTAAACGAATATGCGCGCAAATACAATTTATTTAAGAGAAGGAGAACGTGAATTCGCTCGTCTGGTCGAGAGAGAAGATGGCGTTTCTCAGCGCAAGCGTGTTGAAATCGACGTCGTAAACGAGGTTGCTGCGATTGTCTGATTACTAGGGCAAGTTTTTGCAACTTTTGCAACTTTTTTTTTACAGCTTCTGTAAGCTTCGTAAATACTCATAATGTATGTAGTATGGTGTTTGAATCTGTTTGGAGGAGTTTTATGTTGCAACTTTTTGCAACTTTTGTCTATATTTTTCATGCAACTTTTTTCTGCAACTTTTATGAAGTATTGCGCAAAATATGCGATAAAACTATAATAAAGACTAATTTAATGGATTTCAAGTGACAATGCGGCCCACCATAGGCGCCGGACGCAGGTATACTGGGTATGCCGTGTTTACCTAGCAATTTTTTCGGGTATGCGGCATACCCACTATTCCGTTAGTCCCGAATCTCCCTGAACTAACGGGTAAATTGTGCGATTCGGAAATAAGCAAAGTATTTTGTTGACGTGCTACTGCTTACGTGAGCAAATTATCAACACATTGATGAAACGTGAGTAATTAGAAGACGCGACGCGACACGACAAGACCGGGAGCTCGATACCAAAGATGTTGATTTCTACACGCGCGAAATGTTGTAATTGTCCTCTCCTGCTCTGTAGAAATATGATATCTGACTCGCCGACCGGAACCATTACGTCTACTGCGATTGTGATGTCATACTGGATCAAGACTGAGGACGCGGACGAAGTTGATTAAAATAAATACAGCATACTGGTTGCGAACAGACTCAAGCGGCGTAATTGATTTTGTTTTGCGATCAGAAGATGTGTTGCAGGCTAGAGATATCAAAAGTTTTGACGCATCTGAAATTGGTGTCACTCTACTCAACAGATTCCATTTAATGCAACTTCTGCAACTTTTGTTAAAATTAAAAAAATAAATCCAACTTTCTCAGGTTTTTAGTGCAACAAAAACTTGCCCTACTGATTACTAATCACGGATTACAATTTATTGAGGCGTTTTAAGCACTAGTTCGTCCGACGAAGCTGCGTATATTCAATTATTCGCGTGCGTATCGGCTAATGGTAAATAGTTGGCATTTACGCGCTGCCACGGACTCGCTAATTGACAGCGCTGATGATTTGAAATCGCAGACGGCGGGCGTCTAATCGTATTGTATGGGGTGGCCGCCACCCCATAAATATGTCATGGGGTGGCTGCGCCACCCCGTAACTAGGCGCCTATGTATTAGGCTATATAGGTTGCGATGTGTGTGGCCGTGACGGCGATTCTAACTACTTCAGGTCAGAGTTGAGGTTGTTCCAAAAGAAGATCACAGGGTACAGCAAGTTCAAACAGTCGCAATGAGCAACGCAACGAGCTCACCTTCGAATCAATACGTTCCTTCGAAGGAGGGAGTAAAATTTGCCACCGCGATGACGATTCGAGAGAATAAAGGGAAAACGCGGGAAACTGACGACCCACTGGAAATGTCCATAACTCAGGTCGGTGGCATATATATATGTATATAAATTATAAAATAGATCTACGCTATAGTTAGCATGGTCTGGTCAGTAATCAAGTACTACTACTTTATCGCAGTACTTACTCAGGTATAGGTATGTTTTCAGACTACGTTCTACTTAGCAGTTTTAAACGCAAAACAAATTCATTTCTACACATTACATTTGTACAGTAGAAAGTATAGTTCCTTGATTGGTTTACATTACTTTTGTGCGTGAAATTATCATAACAACCTGGCGAAATACTAAAGGAAAGGACGTTATGTATTTTGTCCTTGATATTGTTGCGGCATATACACCGACTCATGATATATACATACACGCGATCTGTGGATATGCTTACCGGTATCATGTGCCGCTGTGCAAGGCAGATATAGATATAGCCTTGTAAGGGTATCTAAGTCTTGCACCATCTCTCCATGCTCCTGGTAATGCTGAGCGCCAAGCGTGGAAGTCATGGATACCAGTGTTACAAATTAGGTCTTTGGTCTAACCCGGCGGGGGATTGAACCCATGACCTACCGTATCGTGTATCGTGGTGAATGAATGGAGATTGCATATTGCTGTGGTGTCATCAGTCGTTTTGCGTTGTCTTGAATATGCATCTTGAAATTTCGAAAGATGCCCCCTTCCGAGTTTCTACTAAAGTATGCGAAACCACGACCAAATTTACTTCTAACAACTAACTTAATTAAGTAATTTTCAGGCCTTCATTTTATAGTTCTACTTGATGTAGTTTTGTCATGCATTGGAGATACTTCTACTTGTAATTGAGTAGAATTGATTCTGCTTCTACTCAAGTAGGGATTCTGATTACTTTGACCACCTCTATGGTTGTTACTGTCTGTAGCAAACTATAGCTCAGACCATACTTCATTCGTATTGGTTACCGTGGCCGTAGGCATGAAGAGGTTGAAAATTAGGCTAATGGGGACAGTTTTTAAACAATGTCGTGACGTCGCAAATCAATGGCGTCACAATGTCCATGTCTAAATTTGGGAGAGATAAGTCGCACTATTCGTCTCCCTGACTGCACCATTACCGATCACTGAAATATCTGCTAAAGACATCATTTAGCCCGTGATATCCTTGTGCTTCTCCCAGAAGTGGGTTATCATCATATTCACGCTCATGTCACTGATTCATATTTATTATCTTGCTAAATGTAGGCGATATCATGGGTTTAAAATTTGGCGTCACTAACTTTCGCCTGAGCTATTCATTACTTTGCTGTTGTTACGGACGTCAAGGTGGGATTGTACCGGTTGGCCACAAAGAGATCGCAGTCCCTCAATGTGCGTAGGCGCATATGTGGACATAGCACACACTGTTGCCAATTCATTACACCATTTAATAGTATAGGTACTATTCCAATTTAAACTACGATATCATTTGGGTAGCGAGAGAACATTAATATACAAACACAACACCTAATTCATTTCCTATATAATGCCCAATTCCAAGTTCATGTCTAATAATGGCACGATTTCATATGGAAATGATTCCGAAATTGGAAAGTATTAGAAATTCCATATACAAAATCCATACACATATATTTATTCCAGATCAGTCTGGAATCTTTAAATGCGAACTTCCTAAACCCAAATTCGGACCAATGCTTATCTCCGGATTCAATACCTTTTATTGCAGGAGTTCGACAAAGAGAACAGCGTTAAAACGGTGGTCCAGTCCAATCGAGACTTCGAGATTAAACAGAAGCCGATTCTGATGTCACAAAACGGACAGGTCACTTCAAGCATCGAACATACAACGTTGCCCGAACGCATTCAATCAGCGAGCTACGAGCTTGACAGCGGACGCGGAAGTTACGTTTCTGACCGGGGTTCGCCTGCTTCAATGTTCCGAGGGAACCAATCAGGAAACGCCAAAGCGAGTTACAGACAGGTAGGCTGGTAGGTGTAGCCGTGAACGAACATGTGGTATTGTATAGTGTAGGTACAACTTACAAGCATTGTATATTATCATTGGTCACTTACATCGATTCAAATTCTTATCCCAGCCCTAATGCATATAGGGCAGGGGCGGGCAACTTCTCCAGTCGGCGGGCCTGATAAATGAAAATTAGGTACTGGGCGGGCCGGATTGCTGAATCGATACTTTATTCGCCCATTTATCCACATATACAAGGAATACTTCGTATTTAAAGAATGTATTTTAATGACAGCAATGTCATTTCAAAGCCATTTCTCGCCGATAATGACGAAGACAATGTGGATTTGAGAATAATATTGTCATACAGGCACCGCCATGTCTGCTTCTCTCTGATCAATCAACACACTGTGCAATCCCTAATTAAGATTTCTAGGCTTTCGATAAGCCCGGTAACCCTGATTTACCAAAATATCAATTCATTAGGGTGACGAGATAGCGTCGTTGTTCAACTGTGTGGCCTAATTAATCTCGATGTTGAATTCATGCGGCCCGCGTCCTCTACGAAATCTGAAAAGTGGCCTGCCACCCGTTTTGAGTTGGCGACCTCTGGCATAAGCGGTGCCTTACAAAAGCCTAGAAGTGTGCCGTGCTACAAGTCGGCGGTTACGGAATCGAAAATAAGAAGTATCAGCCTGGCGTAAATGGGCATTGTAGTCGACAAAAATCATGATTACCACAGACGACATTAGGGTTGAGTGCATCGTAAATGCCGATGATGCAAGTCTTCTCGCTTCGACGAACTTACGCGTAAGCTCCAGTCTCGCAACGCTGCGAATACACGTATGTAATAACATAAATTCACTAAAATTTGACGTACTAAACAAGTAGTGGGGAATCTCGGCAGACTGGGGCCGCGGGCCACATTATCATGTAAGACGGAAAACTGTCCGCGAGCCGGACAAAATCCCTTCACGGGCCGGATCCGGCCCGCGGGCCGTATGTTGCCCGCCCCTGCTATAGGGTGATAGAATACAAATGTTTTCAAAAAACTTTTTTTAGGTATACTGTTATATCTCTTCAGTTGAATTTCCTCGAACTTGATGATCTGCAAACAATGAAGTTCATTAGCCACGATAAGCATGCAAAGCGTGCTGATCAAAAAATGATGTGCCACAATATGAAATCACGGGTTTGCTCTTTGGTTTTCATTGTTTGTCGGCATCCATGCAGATGTGGTTAACGTAGTTATCGTTGGTACTCAATTAGAACCAGAAGTAACGGAGTAAATTTATACTCACGTTTTCGTCAAGGTCTCTGCTGAATGTCATCTGACTCTTGTTTTCACGAATGGAGTCAACAGAGTTCTCGGCAAAATAAAGTAATTTCGAAAACTTTCTTCAGATTTTGGATGGGACATCGCCGCCGAGTAGCGCGTCATCTAGCGACCAAGTGTACGAACGTAACATTCCAGACCTTATGACGTCACAATCTCATCAGCGTACCTCACCGCGAAAGACGGACGCACGCTTCAACACTACCGCGTGGGAGATTTACAACAGAGGTTCACCGAGATCGTATCCTGGCGGAATGGTACCTTATTACTTATTCCGACGCTCAAACGATCACGATTTGAAGAGTCGGGCCAAGGAGAAACCTATTTTTGTTCATGTCTCTGAAATAGTGATGCAGAGGTGAACATGAACATCTGTGATGCAGAGGTGAACATGAACATCTGTGATGCACACAGAGAAGCACTGATTCCTATGTAAGGTACAAGCCATACAATAAGTTCCATATCATATACATGACATGAAGTGGCAGCTTCCACCAGTCGGCAGACATTTCTCGAAGCATGACCACGACCACTGACCAGATTTTACGAGACTTATATCTTGTAACAGCCATCGCAATCCAAGACCCTATGAATACAGATCTTTTCTTCAAATGCAAACATTGTACATAGATCATAGCCTTTATAAAGGCTATGCACAGACTATATATACACGTGATATATTTTATTGTTATGTTTTCAAATGTATATGTCAGATATTTCAGTCTCTTTTGCACACAGGAAAAGCCATGTTCCGCTATTAGAAAACTTTAATTTGTCCTCTCTCTCTATATATAGCATAGATTTCATTTGTGCTTTTATTAGAAATATTTATGAGAGCGCTCATTGTTAGCCCATGACGGTCTAGCAATAATTTGAATCACACAGTACACTTTCTATTACTTTTTGCGTGTTTGGAAAGGATTAATTATGCAGTACCTGTAGAAGTAGGTCTTTTGATGATATAACATTTTGATTTCTATTAGTCTTAGAGAGTAATCAGAGTATTGGCCATGTTTTTGAAGTATATAATTGCTTCGTTCAGTACGGCGTGAACGCACTTATACCACTTATAGTAGTATGCGAAAAGTCTCCAGTTGGTATTCAAATTGATCTGTCTTCTTAAATTGCTGGAACTGTGATACTACGAAGAAAATCCGTTTACCCGCTCCTCATCCTACTAAAACCATTTCAAACTCGTATTGACGGCATTCTCAAGTCCGCTAGCTAGACTTGAATACCTGACTATACAATAGGGCTCTTCAAAAATCACTTTTTTTCTCAAATCGTTCTGGCTACTTGATAAAATTGTTAGGTTACCTAATTTAAGCCTACACGCAAAATTTGGTTCAATTCCAGTCAGTAACCGCTTTGCTACAGGAGAATAAACTTTCTATTTATGATATAAAAATAAATAATAAATAATTTGAAAATTTTCTATTCACCCATGAAAGTGTTGCGTTGTCTAAAGAAACTATGCTCACCAAATTTGGTTCAATTCCAACCAGTGGAAGCGGAGTTATTGCCGTCGAAAAATTTGGATTTTAATAAAATAGTATTTACGATGACCGATTCTTTGTTTATTTATCATAGTTGTGCTCACCGTAAATACTTTTTTATTAAAATCCAAATTTTTCGACGGCAATAACTCCGCTTCCACTGGTTGGAATTGAACCAAATTTGGTGAGCATCGTTTCTATAGACAGCCTAACACTTTCATGGAATGGACAGAAAATTTTCAACTTTTTTATTGTTTATTTTTATATAATAAATAGAAACTTACTTCTCCTGTAGCAAAGCGGTTACTTGCTGGAATCGAACCAAATTTTGTGTGTAGGCTTAAATTAGGTAACCTAACAATTTTATCAAGTAGCCAGTACGATCTGAGAAAAAAAAGTCATTTTTGAAGAGCCCTACTATACAACTATAAAGTATTTCATTTTACTTTATCCGCCCATGCCTGGTAATCGTGTAGATTTTGTCGGTGTAACATGAAAAATGAATGGGTTGTGCGTAATGCAATTGCAAGTGTATAGCTTAGTTTGATATGATTATCAATCAAGTTTCTACTCTGACTGACAGCGAATTGCGATCACATACGCTACGGGTACAATGGTACATGTTAGTTATGCCGTGCCGCGCAACCAAAGCGCATATCGCGATTCATGATAAAGCATAAAATATTGTTGCTCCGCAGCAGAGGGCGAAGTGCACTGATGTTTACAGTTGTCTGACAGATAATTAGTTGAAATGAGATCCTTACACATACTTGAGTAGAAATTTACGATGTTACTTCTACTTCTTCTTGAGTACCAATTATGACTACTTTGATTACTCTGCAACAATCTTGCCGATACATATTTTTTTATTCGTCATATTTCGACAATGCTGCAGTCAGGATATCGTGCGCATCATCTGTCTCATTAACAAAATTCATGAGTTGTACGTGCACGCTCAAAAGTGAACAAGAACAGCAAGAAATTCAGTGTACGATAGTCGAGCAATCCAGCATGTCAAACGTCAATGGTGCTTCTGCTTATTATGAAATCAGATAGGCATATCTAGCCTTTGCGCTTCAACCTCTCAAAGGTGTCATGTCACACAATATCTCCGGCTTGGCATTATTCGAAAGCTTTCAATACAATCCGACACCAGTACCCTACAATAAAGCGACTACATTCTACTCGGGAAATAAACCATTCGGAGATCAGGTTATAGGTTGTTATGCCTTTGTCATTCTTTGTGGTATGACATTGTTTTGAGTCTCCACTGGCTCGCAACTAGATAGTAGAGTTTTGGGCGGAGCGACTACGGGGACTACACGAAGTAAAGAAATATCTGGTAGTAAGTACCAACTTCACAATTTATTGTCTCAACATTTGCGAACGAAGGCGATATAAAACGTGTGGACAATGGCTCGGATTTCATCCTCTGAGAGTCGTATTGGCTAGATGTTAGTTTAGCTAATAGCTAGCGTTCCGATGCGTGCTGGAAGTAAAGCTTATAGCTAATACAGTAACATAACGTATACTCAAAATGTCGAAGGTTGTTGCAAGTGCAAGAGCGGTAAGATAACCCTTTTGGTCAATTTATTTCAACAAGGATGTCTACGTTTTCGTTAACATTGCCCTTATATAGACCTTCAAAAACTAGATGCAAGTTTATGCGTGATGTGCTGGCGTAAAACTCGGCTAGACGAAATATAGCGATGTTCCAATACTTGCCATGTCATTCAAGATACAATCCACCAGTACTAGTACAGACGCATGACATGAATTTTCACTGTCTTGTGTCTGGTTGCATGATTAGGTTTAGGTGGATTTTCGGATAGCCAGAGATAGGCAACAATGATCTTATAATTATACGTACGCTTTAATCAGCATGAGACGGTTTCGAATCGTAGCGATGTTATAACCTAGTATGGGCCTATTTATACGCCTACGATCACGTACAGTGTTACGTAAAGGGCTTTCGACCTTTCGTGTATGCAGATGCTGAATTATAAGGTGCAGTCTGCCCCTGTTTTGTATGAGATCAACAAACGGTAACCTATCGCCCTATTCGAATTGAAACGTTTCATATCTACTTTTCTGTATGATAACCCGGTATTGTTACGTTCTATAGTCACCCGCCGCAGACGCTGCGAATCGACGCGATTGTTCGCCGCGCAGACATTCGTGGGCGATAAGAATGGAGTATCCATTGGAGTTCGGCAGGCTATCTCGACTTTCCTACCTAGGTATCGGACTGAGAAATGGTAAGCGATGTACAATAGTGTACAATCCTGTTATAGTACTAATGAAACCCAAGTGGTCTTGTATCCAAAGCCAACTTGGTCGCTTATATAATCCCTACACCAGTCTCACCGCCATGCAATGCGGACATGACGTTACACACGAATATAGAACATACCCCTATCGTGCACGCCATGTCTTAAATTGAATATAAAGTTGCAACTTCATTGCGTCACGGTATACTTATTCAGTACACAGAGGTGGTCAGTAACGAAATACTTCTACTTTTTCAGTGTAATCAAGTAGATTTTGCCTACTTGCGAACCGAGTGAAATATTTTATATTATAGTTCCGACGATCACATTTATAGTTGTAGTTGTAGTGTCATGGGCCATTTTGCGAAAATCCTGGGTTGTAACCATATCACAATGATCCTAGTTATTGTTTTGACTTGAGTCGAGTCGAGTCATTTTCAATGCATCACCAGGCTAAGTTCAAGTCACGGAGCAACGGGTCAAGTTCGAGTCGTAGTTTTGAGAATCGAGTCATTGTGCTAACTGTTCATTATCGAGTTCAAGTGGGGTTCAACTTTATTCTATGAAATACTTGGCTGATATAAAGACCTCGCATTCATAATATACCCAATTTTATCACTCGAAACATGTTTATTCAAACAGATAAAATACAGTCCTGATACACGAGACTTGAATCAAGTCATATAGATTGCAACTCACGTATTTAATACTGAAATTCACTCAAGTCGCGTCGAATCATTTTCCCTTAAGAAGATGACTCGAGTCAACGTAAAATTGCAACTCGAGTCTGAGTCAATAATAATCAATAATCGTCAGATTACATTTCCATCCGAACAAGACACACACAATGTACAATGCGATTAGACCAGGGGTTCTCAGCCCTTTCTTGGCCGTGGCCCATTTTCCGGTTTAAAAATGTGCTGTGGCCCACCTGATATACTAGAGTCATAATCCTGTTTAATGCGTTGTCATGGACAGCGCCCATAAGCCTATTTCTCTAAAATATGCGCATTTTCTCTAACTGAAGATATTTAAATCTCAATCTCCCGGGATATGAAATCGCGCGAAGCGCGAAAAGAAATTTCAAGTTGAATAAATGTCGTCCAACAAACGACCAACGAGATAATCTTGGGCTCCTTCGAGCTCCCCCAATTGGGGGTGTGGGTGCGGCAGTTACGGCCCTGGTATATCATAAGCTAAAACTCCTAGGTAGATTATTTTCGTCCGCTGCTCCATTCGCGTCGCGAAACACAATGATCAGATCCCCGCACCGTGTGATCGGGACTTTAGTGATACTATTGTGGGGAATATTATAATCATTCTGGGCCAGCATCAAACAATTAATTGGTGAATGGGGTACTATAGGGAAGTGAAGAAAGATTTTTCAATATGCATGATGTACTTTGTCCGTCTTGTACCAAAACACTTGAAGTTGGATGTCAGAATATTCAATCCAATGATACAATCAATTCCTGTGACTCTTTCATTATGTACACTTATTTCCAGGCCGGACATTTCAAACCGACTTCAATGATTAATGAGCTCCGATAAATCCACAATTCCTATATTAAATAGGAATTCACAGCATTACTTCTACGTACGTAGCGACTATATGACTACGTTGAACAACTCTGCTTACACGATTTGCCACAATCTACATAATAATCCAATGACATAGGCCTACTCATTATTTCGGGTTAACCATCTCTTCAGAACTCCAAATTCCAGAATGGGATTTCAAAAGCACGATTGATACTAAGCCGACAGGGCGACTGTTTCTGCAGAAGTCTCCCAGAAATTTTTACACGTAAGTCAAAGCATATTTATACCCGAATCACTTCAATATTGCTCGATACTCCAATTTGCAATCAGCCTGGTGATATACTGAAGACCTTGTACAGTGTTTTGATGTCCTCGTGACCGTGACTTGCCTCATTATGGTTGCGTCACGACCGGAGGCGTATCGTTGGGTTATATTTTTTCATCTGAACAAATCACACACAATGTACAATGCCATAAGACACAATGCGATGTCATGAACAGATAGGAGGATGTCGAACGACAGGCATTAGTAGCGATCCTTCACTCTAACATCCACCTCGGCCTAGAGTGCCCGATGTCACAGCTAGTTCTTTTCGATGTTGATCGTTTTAAAGCCGCGGCCCTTTCTACTAGTTCTTTCCATTCCTTGTGAGTGCTTTCTTTCGTCGGATCTTTTTCTGGGCTTTTTTGTCGCCGTAAGAACGGCAACGGCGGGGAAGAGGAGCCCAGATAAACCTCCGACGGGAATCGAATAGGGTCCGTCAGATTGGTGGTCGCTTATTGTTACCACTACGTTCTATCCTTAATGAGAATGTTGAAACTGTGGACTCCCGATTCGATGGTTAGTCATAGAAAACCATAGTGGTGGCATGACAATTTATGTGGCGTCAGAAGACTGTCGAAACGCTCATACGATTCGTGAATGATAGCGGTGAACTGAAAAGACACTTCAACATCATAAGTTTGGGAATTGCTCGTGTCCTTCGTTCCATTGAAACCCGACTCATAAATTAACCTAATGAAGCTCTCTCACGCTTCTGAATTTTATTAATACATTCTATAATAGGTAATACACGCGGTATTGCCAACTTATCATAAGTAGTTATTGAGATAAACAAGCGATGTCAGAATTAACTGAATTGCACTCATATACTCTCACTAATTCTGCAGAACGGAATTGAAGCGGGACATGGTGGACAACGATAAGCGATTGAAATCGGCGATGAAGAACCACCGGAAAGTAATGTTAAAGAAATCTCAGCAACTAGAAAGGGTGTGTAAATGAGTCATGCAAAGCAGATATATTTGAAAAAGTTACAGGATCAACATCAAGTGCAATAAGAAAACTGCTTTGGCCGGGAACCGAGCCCGGGTCTCCCACGTTGCAAGGGAGAAATCTACCACTGAATTATCCTCTAAAAATTATTATGTTATTATTATTATTATGGTCTCATAGGAATAATATATAATCCAATATCCAATTAGATCACATGAACCCAAATGATAAGTATGGAGTGTATGAAGTTATCATATATATTTATATAGCTTCAAGGAAACTTTAGTCGGTATCGGAACGCCAGATGTTATCGTATGTACTACAGGTGCAAGAATTAGCCGTATCGTCAATTTGAATTTGTAAGTTTAATACTGTAATAATTAATTCCTCAATATATTACACAAAACTGCATCGGCCGGGAATCGAACCCGGGCCTCCCGCGTGGCAGGCGAGAATTCTACCACTGAACCACCGATGCGATGTCGCAACGGGGTGGCTTCTATATTTATCAATAAAACAGCTCAACGGGTTGAACGAGGTTGTTAGGCGTTCCGATTCACGACACACAGTCTCATCTCTTCGGCTGCTACGCGCAATGAGTAATGATCGACTAACTCAACTTGCCAATGCGATCGCCAGTGACCACGAGTCACTGGCGTAGCAGCATGTGCTGCCGCCCCCCTCAGTAGACCGCAGCAAATTTCTACATAGATTCATGTTCAATTATTCAAGCAATCTTTTCAAAAAATATATTACAAATAATATGCCGCGTCTCAGCCTCACCGTCTCAACGTTAATAACGCCAAAAATAATAAAGACAAGAAATAGCGAACGAATGTATTTCATTTTCGAGTCTTAATTAACACTTGTATAAATTTAAGCCCAATCTGTCAATCTGACAATTATAACCAATAATATTAGGATCTTGGTTGCTTTCACACCCTATTTAGCGTCCACTTGCAACGTAATAATTTTATTTATTACACGAGCTTTCGGAGCTCCGCTCCTTCTTCAGGTGTTAAAATGAAAATAACGCAAAGCGATTCTGGATTCAAACATATACGCGTATTGTGACATCACAGAGAAGATAACTATCAGGCCTAAAAAGTTTGTACCTTTGTGACGTCATAGACAATATAATCGAAATTGTAATTTGAAAGGACTACAGCAAGTTATGGCACTGAAAATGAGGTTTGAAAGCGTATATACAATGATTAAATACATATGCACCGAATTTCTCAACTGCAGATTCGCATGGTGTAATGTGACATGCACCCCCGATCTATATTAAGCCCTTGATGGAACGTATTGAATTGGTCGATGTATTTCTGTTCAGTGGCCTTGCGCAGGGTTGAGTCCAACTTATACAGTTCCTAGGACCGGTTTACCTTCACAGCTATCTCGGTCTGCTGTACCAAATCGTAACTAGGGCTGGGCACAATGATTCGAGTACTCCAATCTGATGATTCAAGTCGAGTAGTAAAAGACGATTTTTTTCGAGTACTGAAATTATACGCTCCTCGCCATTGATGTTAATTTATCAACGATAATTATAGTTTCGATACTATTTTCCACTGTGGAAGCCTTGAAACATTGATTGGCCGTATCGCAGCATACAAAACATGTAGTGCAAAGTTATTAAGTTTAGTGGAAATACCACATTTCAGAAGTCATGATCACCCCTCAACATTGTCACAAAATGCAATGAAATCAGTATGGTCGAAAAAATACCAAAGTATCTTTAATGTGATGTATAACAGGCATTATATTCTTTGTGGTGGGATAAAAGGTACATATTTTAACTGTGACATATGGCATTCTGTTTTGACCTCATATAGAGGGATACTGGAATACTCGACTCGACTCGACTCGACTCGAAGCATATTATTATTAACAAGTGATTCAGAATCGAATCACTCAGGTACTCGATTTTGCCAAACCCCAATCGTAACCCAAAGTATAGATCACTAACCTACGGCTAGGTGGGCAACTTAGTTGTCACACTTGAATACCCACTACCCAGACACTACTGATGGACAGGTAAAAGCAGCATAATTGGTCATGGTCATCCTATAGTTGGCAAGGCCCTCCATGCGGTCAAATTTAACAATACTGATCGTAATCGAAAGCTATCGTTGCCCTGATTCCGGAAATACAATTTAAATCCTGGTTTGAAAATCGGCAATTTTCCGAATAATCGCTCGATATAATTTCCATTATCATGGTCGATTGGTCATTGTGTTCCGATTGTTAGGAGTAGTTCCATTGTCATGTTAACATATTCCAAATCAGCGCGACACTAGCTTTCGATTGAGACCAGTCTGATTAAATTTTAGCTCCCGGGACGCCAGCTATATAGGACTACCAATTACGCTGCTTTTAGCCGGCTGTGTAGTGTACACTGTGCACTAGGGCTCTTCAAAAATGACTTTTTTTCTCAAAACGCACTGGCTACTTGATAAAATTGTTAGGTTGCTTAATTTAAGCCTACACACCAAATTTGGTTCAATTCCAACCAGTAGCCGCATTGCTACAGGAGAAGAAAGTTTCTATTCATTATATAAAAATAAAAACAAAAAATTCGAAAATTTTCTGTTCACCCCATGAAAGTGTTAGGTTGTATATAGAAACGATGTTCATCAAATTTTGTTAAATCCCGAACAGTGGAAGCGGAGTTATTGCCGTCGAAAAATTTGGATTTGAATAAAATAGTATTTACGGTGAGGACCACTATAATATATAATTTAAGAATTGGTGTGCACTGTGCACTGTGCAGCCTCATTTTGCCGCCCCCTTGGAACCTGCCGCCCCTGGCGCAGAGCCAGAACCGCCAGGTGGCTGCTACCCCACTGCCACGAGTTCCTACATGTGTGGCAAGATATTTGAAAGCAATGTTGCGAAGTCATTCATTTAAGATACCCATTCATTATATCATTCTCACAAAACCCTCGCAACTAGTGTTAGCCTACCATATTTTGGAAATCTGAAAAGAGGACACTTTTTCAAAATTTTCAGACTAACAATACTGTAGTGAAATCCGGAAAAATGGTAAATTTTTCCCGACTTTGTGGTCAATTGACTGAAAAAAAAGGTCAACTTTCCGGCTCAGCTCCCGATCGTTACTTCATCCCAGTTACTGCGCATCCCAGTAAAATTTTACCCTATATTTATAACCAAAATTTTCCAAAAAAAGGGAAAATTCCCAAAAAAGGGACATTTGGGCGTCCTCCAAGGACACTTTCAAAAAATTCAGGACATTAATCCTCTTGAAAGAGAACATATGGTAACCCTACTCGTAACAAAAAGGCCAGGGACCCTGTGGTCTATGGGTTTCTTGGGGCCCGCGGAGTAGTTTTGCGGGGTCATCCATTAAAGGTCAATGTTAAAACTACACAAATAAATTAGTAACCGAGAAAAGTGCATTGGCCGGGAATCGCACCCGGGCCTCCCGCGTGGCAGGCGAGAATTCTACCACTGAACCACCAATGCGACGTGTCACGTATGTCGAAGCATTTTTACACTAACCAGAACCACTTGAACTGGATGTCTTTTGATATTTACTGTTCATGTTGACATTCCCAAGCATATCAGACATGGGAAAATTCAAACTATTCTATCATGCGATGGTGCTGACGGCTGTTTCGTACTATTCTAATTGGCATCACATGACAGCGAACACGATCAACAATGCCCGAAGGGTATGCTTCTCAATTTTGACGACTCTGCTGTCAATTCCCGTACATTTTAGGATATGAGGGAGCACGAGAAACCGTATGTTTGCCATAGAGGAAACATAAGATCTCGATTCGGCGAGAAATTCGAAAAACTGCCATCATCTCTCCGAGCCAGGATGGTGAGTATGGTTAGCCAGAACCACCCTCAAGTAAAACCGGTACTTGCCAAGAATTTTGGAGACTTGGGCCCGTGGGATAATGTAACCACTAGTATAGAGGTATTTAAATTCATACATATATATAAGCATCACCAATTTTCCCTAATTAGGCCAGGCAAATCATTATCACACCGGCATCGACCATGATGAGTGTGTCGTCGACGATCCCTCTCTCATTACTTTTAACCTGTTGCACACAACCATTTGGCGGGCGATGATATAAGTAGACCTCTAGCGCCACCCATATAAGCCGTCACGTAGACAGACCCTCCTGTGGTTCACGCTAACGCCGCTAGGCTACTTATGAGATGCAGTGCCAATCATGAAGAAAATGATTGTGAATTCCCAAAAATCCTGGCGTTGCACATCACGACAATGCGGCTGCATATATCCTTGTGAAAATATATATTCATCATCAGGGAAGTACCGTCACTCAAACTACCAACACCGCCGTGCCCATGACGGTTATGGATGCTGAGACTTTGGTGTCTGAACAATATGTGGTCTACAGAAGGTGTAACAAAACGTACAAGGAAAGCAGGAACTCGGAAACCTCTTGCAGGTATTGAATATCGCATTTTGATATAGTTTGTCGGTCTTCATTATATTTTCCTTGCTACCAAGCCTGTCCTATTCTATATCTCCAGATCTATACGGATCTTTCAATTTCTGAAGCAGTGAACTACCGATTAACTGCCAAAAAGTATGCAAGCCCTCAATCAATCTATCTTTCGAAATTACTTACCTGATTACTGTCCATACCTTCCGTTTTGTACTTCCAGTAGTTTTGCACGTCTTCGAAATCGCTACTTCCATTTGAGTAGAAATTTGCTGCGTTATCTCCGCTTGTAGGCTACTTGAGTAGCCACGCTGAGTAATTTGACCATCTTTGTTAGATATCACCACGGACCGATTATCGCAGTATTCGGCGGCATGTGTCAAAACTGCGGAATGCTAGACCACACGGAGGGATGCGTCGTTGGCTTTCACACAAGGAAGAAACAACAAACTTTTCCGCCTCCTAGTAAACGACTAACCAACCGATCCCCGATCAAAGGCAAACCGAAAAGACTGCCCGATATGATGGAGGACGAAGGAGTACAGGCTTAGTGCCCGAGGAATATCCCAGAGCCTGTTGGTATTGATATTCCCCACCGGGAACTGTACGACGGCAAATGCGAGCCATCAAGCGTCTCTATATGTCATGTGCATTTTAATTTATTGGTAGCCTATGTATGTATCTTCTTACTAGCTTTGAGCATATGGAAAACTACCGTCATATACGGAAGAGACGACACTGGCATATTTCGTTCCGCAAACCAACATCATCAATATCTGAAAGATATTTGTTCGGTATTTTTTTTTTTTTTTGGGGGGGGGGGGGGGGTTAGAATTCTTCTATTGTTTTTATCCGATAATGTTACTGCAGGAATGGATGTATAACTGCTTATTGTAAAGTCATTTTAATTTAAATGAGGCGTTCCGATTTAAGCAATTCAACAATGGTTGCTCCTTTGCTGTGTGTGTTACTGTATCGACATCAGTCACAATACTATACAAAATGTAGCGAAACAATCAGATAAGTTCATTGGTCGGAAATGGAACCCGGGTACCGTGGGGTATTGTTAGCGCTCTACCACTGACCCACCAATGCAGCGCCTTTCACACGGCTAGTAGTTCCGAAATGGAAAAGTTCACTCGAAAAACTGCTCTAGTGAAGGTAAATAGGATCTACTCCAGTGGTTCCTAAACGGTGGGGAATTCAATGCTTTCTGGCGGATAATAGACGTTACCAGTTAATTGCTCTGGAATATATGTATCGAAAGTGTGCCTGAACGATCAGCAGTGAGAAGACCTGGGCCGAGAAGGAATGCCCTTCTGGTGACCCAAAACTTCGATGCATATGCAGTATACATATATGTTTAATTGGCTAAATGGCTGGCGCCGAATGTTCCTGTCCTGGCAATTTGAACCCCACAGGACAATAAATGCCATCCTTCAGGAAATATAATTATTTACCAGTACAACAATACCAATTTGAAATCGTGTGTGCCTTTTAGTTTTAGCGATTTCCATATCTTTTGACATAGCAGATATAGGAGATCACGAAACAGCACAATGTAACGAAGTCAATATACCAACGGTTCCGCCCGAAGATGTTCAATTCTTATTTAGGGGTCCTACCTTTTCCAACACACCTCACTCACCTCCACCGGCAAATCTGATTACATAAGCAGAGAGAGGATAAAAATTGATAGCAAAATATATGCGATTCCTGATCATATTGGCCGATTCAAACACGAATTATATAAATTTTTCGCGCCTCGCACGTTTAGTCGAAATAAGGCAACGCACTAAACAGTAGACTCAATGTAGCTGATAAGTTGCAGCGAAAAGCGTACAGGCTCAGCGGGGCTGAAGGGGTGCTAGAGGAGCAAGAACAACGTTTTTTTGCGTGGCTGACAAAGTGCTGTTACGGTCCTTCTGGAAATGAAGGCTCGGAATAAATCTGAAGTGGGGAATGAAGACAAAAAGGTTGGGAACCACTGATCTACTCAATATAATATGCCAGTGACGTGTGGTCAGGGGAGGAACGTCAGGAAGTGCCTCACCCGTCGTTAGGGTGGGTAAAATTAATTGTGAAATCTTTCAACGATTTTTGGTATTTGCTATCGATGTTCATGAATTTAAAAAATTAATTGAACTGAACATTTGAATTGAAATGAACAATTGAATTGAACATTTGTAAACCCAAAATCATCCAATTTGCATGGTTATTGTTCACAAATATGGCGTGAAAGGAGAGATGAAACGCAGGTGAGTCACTAGATGAATTTAGCCTCACTTGCGATAGCGCAATTCATATAGTTAACAGCTCAGAATTTGTTATAACTGGTATTAATCGAATTCTCTTTTCGTACTGATTCCGAAAATGTAAATATTAGTGTCAGAGCTGCAGAAGCCCCTCTAAAGCAGTGATTCCCAACATGTGGTACGCGTACCATTAGTGGTACGCGAAGGTCCTCCAGGTGGTACGCGAGTAGATTCTGTTTTTTTTTCGACCAAAGGGAGTTATTAGTTCACGTGGGGTTGATTTTGAGTTGTTTTGAAGCCGTCGTCGTCGTGGTAAGGTGCGTCCGTGGTAAGGAAGCCTACGTCGAAGAAACGAAACCGACTTGTTGCCCCCATGCATGACTTTCGATGCGGTGTGAGCAAACGTATGCCACCATAGTGTCCTATATGGTGTGGACCAGGGCTTTGGAGCAGCCGTAAATTAAAACTGCTCCAGCTCCGGCTCCGGAGCACTCTTCTATCTTTCATTAGCTCCGGCTCCAGCTCCGGAGCCGCATTTTTTCCACTGCTCCGGCTCCAGCTCCGGCTCCGGCTCTGAAATTATCGAATGGGCCTGTCTATATCAAGGGTGGCCAACCCGCGGGTCGAATGCGGCCCGCGAGGGAGTTTTGCGTGCCCGCGAGGTAATTTCCTATTATATTATCGAAAATGAATTGCTCAGATTGTGCACTTGCAATGCCAACCAAAAATTACAATTCTGGCTGCGACACTTGGGATGTTGATGACTAAATTATCAGTTCCGACTTCCGACGCATTGGCAGATCCAGGGTCCAGTCACATGTTCAGTAAATCGTCGTACATTACAATAAACTAAAATAGTAGCGAAATTTTTCTTCGCGCTTCGCGTGTTTAATTATCACGCGATTTCTTGTTTGGTAGCCTACCTCCTACTGAAAATAAAAAAACGCCTAATTTACCCGATTGAGACTAACTGTATTCGCAGTTACGGGAGAAAGTCTTTTCGCGTTTGCGCTCGCATAAAGATCGTCGACGGTGAAATGTAGGCGCAACATGATTGTCGCATATTAAATTGGAGACCTTCGATATCGATGTGACCAGACGTCGAATAGTCGTGTCCTTGCAAACTGAGCCTAGCGGGCGGTATACAATAGACCCGCAATACTCAAGTAATAATATTATTGACCTAGTTTATTTATAAACTTAAAAAATTTTACCCGCTTGGCGCGGCTAGTGGACCGCACACTCGTTCGTCAATTGCATGTGCCCCTTTAGCCGAAAAGGTTGGCCGTTCCTGGTCTATATAGATTACTAATCTACCCATAGATTAGTTATCTATAGTAATCTAGAGTCTGTCAGCAGTCAGTAACATCCGATGTAGCAACGAAGACATATAGGTGCCGCCGTGCCGGCTTGTGACGTCATACTGAATACTTGTCAATTGTCGACAACATCAAAGTTGCACTAGATTGCACTTTACTCTATGCCAGTGGTCGGGAACCTTTTTCGTCCGAAGAGCCATATTGATCGTATATTTTCCATTCCAACTTCCAAAGAGCCATATCATCGATCAACTACTACGTCACAATTGAAAAATCGTGACGTCATGGTAGCGCAAATCCGAAATCTCTACATGGGATTCGTCGTTTGCACCGTATTTTCTCTGTAAAAACTTCTTTTGCAAGTTCTATATTTTTAATTGTATTGCACTGAAAGGCATATGATATTTTTCGAAGCTTGAGACAATTACCATTTAGATTTTTAACAGATGTAGACAACCAGTATGAATCTACTTGTTACACGCCTTTTACAGGTAATGCGTCTTTTGGTGTTGCTAGCAGAGGTGGTCAAAGTAGTCAAGAAGACTACTCAAGTAGAAGTAGAAGTAGCGACGAAAAAATCTGCTCAAGTACGAGTAGAAGTACTTCTTCCATAAGCAGCCCAAAACTACTTGAAGTAGAAGTAGAAATTCCTGACTAAAAATCTACTCAAGTAAGTAAGTAGTTGTGAAAACGATCGTAATTCGTTCGCGTGGATTGTCCAAAGCTGCAAATTGAGCTATGTGAAAAGTGCCGAGCTTGATTCATATTGATGCATACCTGTAGGTATCCAATTTTCGACAGCATAAGCATTCGTCCGGATTATGGAATTAAAATGATAGTATGGATATGGAAATGCGATACTAATCCTATGTTTACTCGAGCAGCACGTTTTAGAAAATATCATGGTATGGGGCACTCCCCCATATTTTAAGGCCGGTAGTTTAGTCGAAGAGCAATACGGAGAAGTTGTATAGGATACGGTGTAAACGGTTTGCGAGATTAGTAAACGGTAATAAAAAATATGGTGGATCGTAAAAATGCCATATTGTGTAGCTTTATTTCTGGAAATTAAAGGCATTACTACACTTGCTTTTATACTTCAACATGTATGTTATCCAGACCAAAGAACTTATATCAATTAGAACTCAAAGTATATGATGATGGGAATGGAGAATGAAATATACATACTACTTCTAAAAGCGGAAAATGTATTTCATGTCTTTAGTCCAGAAAGTTTCAAAGTTGGTATGTTAAAACAGCTCTTAAACTAAAAAAGTTTCACAGCCCCGTTTTACAGATTAGGACACGCCATGGACTGTTAGATTACGATATGATAAGTAGATGCTGAACATCAGTTTCAAACGTTATGATGAGCCATATATACTGTGATGAAATATTTCATATGGACGAAGGGCGACAATGCGGTGTGAACGCCAACCAGCTACCTAAATTATATTCACCGATACTTTCGTGAAATAATACTGGTTACTCCGTATCTACTGAGCGCGAAGCGCGAGGAAAATTCTGGGCTTTACTAAACTTTTATGAAAACTAAATGTTGATACTCCGTGAAAACAGGCCCGAAATTCCTCAGGCTATCTTCCTGATCGGAGCATTAAACTACTTCTACTTGACAAACTGAAAATAGCGAAAAGTAAGTAAGTAGATCACAAAATATCACGAAGTAGAAGTAGCGAAAATCAGATCTACTTGAGTAAGTACCAGAAGTAGAGGAAAACTACTTGAGTACTTCGAAAAAGTAGAAGTACTTCGTTACTGACCACCTCTGGTTGCTAGGTATTCCTGATGGCTCTGTAGTCTGATTGTGGTTAAGCTTCATACAAAATTTGAGACGTTCGTCAGCTATACGAGATCGTAGGTTCGTCTTGATGCTATCCTTAAATGCGAGGACCCATGATGACATACGTAGCTGGAGCCAAACATGGTCACTACAGTAGTATACATGCCCACTGTAATTTGTGATACGTCGGTGAGATGGGGTCAGGGGTGGCAAGTGCGGCAGTGCCTCACCTGTCTACTAGATTTTGAACATTTTTACTACCAAAATCACACAAATTGCCTATTTATTGCTCGAAATTAAAGCGTGAAAGGAAAAGTAAGACATAGGTGAGGCACGGTCGGGCGATGCCGTACCCGTGACAGCGCAATTGATCGTATGTATCAAAGAATTTATAATAACCGGTATCAATCAAATGTAATTGGGGCTCTGATTCCGATCCGACTTCTCAATTTCCAAGGTATTCGGTGGTAACAAAACGTTGTGCCACACGCCCACATTTTAACGGCGACTACAAAGCTACTTTATCAATCAAGAACGTGGATAGCTTTGGCGTTGTTTGTAATTTCAATTTGCATTTGTGAATGTCACTTCCACGGTAGCCCTAAATACGCCACTATATTAACCTCTCAAAGACACTTTATACTGCCACGAGAATAATTACACTGGTTGTGCTGAAGATTTAATGACAATAGTTGCTGCACTATTGATAAATTAGGCACAAAATAGAAATTTCGCAAAGAGCCATATCTTATGCCCAAAAGAGCCATAGATGGCTCGCGAGCCATAGGTTCCCGACCACTGCATTACAGGAATATTCAGTACCGCAAATCATCATTGATATGTGAAAGATACTTCTTCTCTGTTTGTGGTTTGGCATGCGTCGATTATATTCACACGAGAATTGCTAAACTGGCGTGAATGTATAATTGTATATTATACAAGTATATTCTATGAAAACAGTTATTGTTTACGAGATATCTACCTAGTCCAACCAATTAGCCGTATGAGCATATGATATCTTTCTGTTCTGTCATGAAGGGAACGCGACGCAGGCTACATACAGCACGCGGTAGCGAACTACCACCTGTACGAGATAATCGCCTATATATTAGCACCGCGTGCCTCATATGCTTGTACATCGAGATCGTATATTGTTTATTTCAATATCGTAAAAAGATTCATAGGAAAAAACATGAATGTAAAAATTAAGTCTATACTCTTCGATTGTCATCATAGCAATGCGCTTATAAAATGAAACAGAACCATTCATAGTCCTGTTATAACGCCGATGCGAAGTCTCAATGTTGTGATACTATTTCGGCAATAGAACAATAATAGGAGCACCAACAGCGCCAGATATGACGGGTATCATCCTGTAAATTTCTTGTATAGATCTTTCTTGCTATTGCGTCAGTTGATCCAGCGAGTTGGCATGGGAAGGCATTCGGGAGGAGGCGCGCAAGTAAAGTCAGATCCAGCGTACCTCTCATTGCTGAGATTGGTGTTAATTTGTGCCTTCTGCTCATGGCGCACTTTCGATATCCATGGGCTACTACTTTTTGGGCGCATAAGAGTATTTGCTGGACGGGAATTAACGCCGTCATGTGAAACATTTCCTCGCGGTCTCCAATTGTTCCGCCTTGAAATTGATCTTTTGCCCATCTTGATCGGTCGCGTATATTTCAAAACTGCTCCTTCGATATGAGCAATATACCGATTCGACCCGATATATATAGGAGACAACCTTATCAGCCTAAGCCGAAGCTGGATAGAAATGCGATAATGGTAATGGGAAGCGGAGTTGATTATTTGCTTAATCTGTCTGAATAATCCAATTGATAAGTATAGAAAGCGCGTTTCCGTTCCATGATAGAAATTTCATCATTATAATTAATACGTAAGTGAACAATACTGGATGCATTCTCGAGGTGATTCTCGCTGTCAACAAAATGAACTGATTACAGTCATATGATGCGTTGTCGTCGTTATCTGGCACTCGATCTGTTATACGACGAAGAATCGAAATTACGAGAATTGTATGGTGATTTTCCAGTACATAAACATCATAATAGGCCTATATAATAATAATGATTATATATTCACGGTAAAAATGGTATATATACATTAAATAAAACCTGTCCAGTGTCCGCTATAGAAAACATTCGACCTCCGCAAAGCTTTCGACACAGTTAACCACAGAATCTTAAGATACAAGCTAGAGCACTATGGAATCAGGGGTATTGCAGCAACTCTACTTGAAAGCTACCTGCCAAACCGCAAACAATTTGTTAAACTGGGGACATTAAGAACGACTACCAGAGATATAACATGTGGAGTGCCACAAGGCTCAGTCCTTGGACCGACTTTTTTCCTCATTTATATTAACGACATTGTTAATGCATCTTTGTTCCGCACAACCCTATTTGCTGATGATACTCACCTCTTCATTACCTCCAACACTGTCGATGATTTGCATGCTTCTGTGAATAGGGAACTCCCAACAAAAGTGTCGAGATGGCTGCAAGCAAACAAACTAAGTTTGAATGCAGATAAGACCGAGATGCTCCTTTTAAATATTGCCAATCATAGTTTCACTGTGGACATCAATCATAAACAGGCCACTGTAAATTGTACTTTTGGGTCTCAAAAGTACAATTTAGTATAAAATAAAATTTCTGTCGAGTATAAAATAAGGATTTTTTTGTTTACCGTTTTTCGGTGTTTGTCAGTTCACTGGAGTCTCCAAGAAACGCATTGGCGGGTTTATCGCTTCCGTTCGGGCCCTGCTAGCTCCCACAGGTGCTGCCTGGCGGTTGGGTCGGGAGACCGGCATCGGCGGGGGTGCAGATGCCGCACCGCACTGGTGTTCTTCCTGCGCAGCGCTGTGTGTGTGGGTTTGCTCGCACCGAGCGGGATTGATTTCCGCTTCATTCCATTCCACGCTCAGCTCATCTTCCTCTTCCTTTGTTCATTTTTTTTCTGTTTTGTGATCTATCGCAGCTCAAATTAAATTGCCATAGTAGGGTTCCAAATGTCATCTTTCTCGCTCGCTATAATCTACACTCTAGTGAGTGAGTGAATTATCTCAACTATAGGTTGTAACTTGGCACGGCTGACGATCCCTGCTGAACTGGACAAGACCGGAATATACTGTTGCAGTGTATATACCGGCAGTAGGTTGCTTGGTTGAATCAGTTCTTAAGGGGGGAAGGTACACCCAGATCCTGAAAGTGGTCAAGTCCCTGCAAGGCAAGAAAACTTTGGTCACCGAGCAGCACGCCAAGCTGATGAAGTTGCGTGACAACCTGAAGGACTTGTGTTCAGCAACTACAGAGCTACGTGAGGAGGATGGCTTCCAGGATGAATTAGAATACGTCAGAGTGGAATCAGTTTCTGTTCCCATGAGAAATGTTCAGGAGTTCATCCTCGACTTAGGACTTTTTGTGCAGGCCAAACTTGATGAAATCTCGGAGGCTACAAGGAAAACTGTTCAAAGGGGAGTCGGCCTTCTGGTTTGCACCCTACTTCATGGCGTCTGTGATCTCCTGGCAAACAACGCGGACATCAAAAACAACGAGATACCACCGACGCTCCCGAAGGAACTGGTTAAGTTGCGTCGTTCAGCTGTCTCTGACTTGGTTCGCGAACAGTCAGGACGGCTTCGAGCAGCTGGGTGGGCCGAAGAAAAACTCGAGGATGTCGAGACGGAGCACGCTCAAGTGCGGGAATTTTACAGAGACCATGACAATTTCCGCCTTACGTTGGAGGAGGAGGGCCCTGACAGCCACTTCAGGGACGCTTGGGGTGTCCTCGAGGGTATGAACATCCACCTGCCCAACCTAAAGGACTTCTGCGGAACGCTCTCGACCGTGTTTCCAACGACGGCACCAGTGGAGGCGGATTTTTCCGCCATCGGAATTGAAAAGGATGACTACCGGGAGAGCCTGACCGATTTCTCGCTCGAAGGCTGCCTTCATGCAAAACAGTTTCAAGAGCAGCAGAAACTTGTGTGATTTTTGGTTAGATCATTGAACTTGAAACACCGGCAGGTGGAGTAACGCAAAACACGAGCTTGTCTTCACATAAAAGTCTCAGTATGGTAGCCTACCCTCCTACGCCAGGAAAGCCATTTTTCATAAAAGTATAATTTAGTACAATTTAAAATTCTGGTTGAGTATAAAATAAGCTATTTTTGCTAAATTGTACTTAAGTACATTCTAACGACCCCTGATCATCAACAAATCTCCATATGTGACTCAGCAAAATATCTTGGCGTCACCATTGATGCCAAAATGTCCTGGAAGCAGCATATTGAATGCACAATATCAAAACTAGCTCGGTGTGTGGGAATAATGACCCGTCTGCAATCTTTGGTTTCCAGATCAGTACTACGAACCATCTATTTCTCTCTTTTCCACTCTCACCTGCAATATGGAATCGTAGTATGGGGAAGTGCATGCACAACATTTTTGTGCAGAATTCGAACCCTGCAAAACCCTGCGATACCGCTGATCTCATCTGCACCTTTACGTACCAAACTATCGCCTTACTACCGTAAGCTCCGAATTTTGCAAGTTGACAAACTATATCGCTTCGAAGTATCAAAAGTCATTCACAAATATTTTTCCAATAGTTTGCCTCCTGTGTTTGATGACTTTTTCATACCTGCCAAAAATGTCCACTCCCACTACACGAGATCCTCGTCTAAAGGAAACATCTACTTACCCCCACCCAATAGCAACCTAACTAAGAGATCTATCGACTACTCGGGACCTATCATCTGGAATGCATTACCACCACACATCCGTGAATTGCCTTATAATAGATTCAGAGGTGGTCAAAGTAGTCAAGAAAGCTACTCAAGTAGAAGTAGAAGTAGTGACGTAAAATCTACTCAAGTACGAGTAGAAGTACTTCTTCCATAAGCCACCTAAAACTACTTGAAGTAGAAGTAGAATTGACTGACTTTAAATCTACGCAAGTAAGTAAGTAGTTTTGAAAACAGTCTTAATTCGTTCGCAGAATAAGCATATTATTTCGCATCATGGTATGCAAATTATAGTATTGATATGAAAATGAGATACTAACCCTTTGTTTACTAGAAGACCCTGCTTTACAGAATATAATGGCATGGCACCCTACCCCATATTATAAGGCTCCAAGTTAAGGCGAATAGCAATACCGTGAAGTTGTATCGGATACGGTTTCAACACTTTGCGCGATTGGTATACGTTGATAACAAATACTTTGGATCGTAAAAGTTATATTCGGTGTAGCTTTATTTTCGGAAAATAGAGGCATTACTATTTACTACGCTTGCTTTTATGCTTCAACATGTATGTTCTGCAGACAAAAGAACTGAAAGTTATTAGAACTCAAAATGATACTAGGAACTGAAAGTGAATTTCAAATACCACTTCTAAAAAGCGGAAAATATATTTCATGTCTTTTGTCCATAAAGCTTCAAAGGTGATCTGCTAAATCAAGTGTAACGTTCAAAAAGGCCTGATTTTCTAGATTAGCAGGACACGTCATGGGCTACTAGATTACGAAATGATAGGCAATTGCTAGATTGCGAAATGGTAGTTTCAAACGTTATGGTTGGCCATATTTACTGTGATGAAATATTTGATATGGGCGACAATGCGGTGTGAGCGGAACCAAGCTATCCGGTACCTAAATTATATTCAATGATACTTTCGTGAAAACATATTTGTCACCCCAAAACTACAGTGCGCGAAGCGCAACAAAATTTCTGGGCTTTACTTGACTTTTATGAATATTAGATGTTATTACTCCGTGAAAACAGCCCCGAAATTCGTTAGGCTATCTTTCGTATTGGGGGATTAAACTACTTCTACTTGACAAACTGAAAATAGCGAAAAGTAAGTAAGTAGATAACAAAATTTTAAGAAGTAAAAGTAGAAGTAGAGAAAATCAGATCTACTTGAGTAAGTACCAGAAGTAGAGGAAAACTACTTGAGTACTTCGAAAAAGTAGAAGTACTTCGTTACTGACCACCTCTGAATAGATTCAAAAAAGCCCTACTTGATCACCTCTTGTCGTTACACTAACACTGTTGCCCTACCCCGCCCAGACATTGCTTCATTGAACATTTGCTACCATCGTTTAATTTTTCTTCTATTTTATTTTTTTTAAACCAAATCCGTGCGATTAAGGTGCGTACTACTGCTGCATAACTTGTTGTTTGTGGTATCGGTAGCGAGTATAGAAACCCGTTGTACACTCTGCTCAATATCAATGTAGCAATACTCAGACTCCGAACACATTGTCCGGTCTGGCTAAGGCCGTTAAGGCTTAAGCTTATATTCCTTGGTAAGTCCTCGTCGAAATTGTTGGCAAAGCGACGGAATGTACTGATTTTATGCAAGTATTATATCCTTTGATTACCGCGGTTGATACATTTAGCGACGTTTAAAACGCCGATATGTGCTTCAGCATTGTGGCATTATGTGGACCGAATCTTCGCTAGGTATCGTGTACATTATTATAGGGCATATTAGGCTATCACTTCATTGAAAGAAAGGGTTGGAATTAGCAATATGACGTCACGTGACGTCACGAGGTTCACGTTCGTGTTCACACAGAACCTTTCAAAAAGGTTCGCGTTCACACGAACCTGAACCTTTCAGAGGTTCACACCATCCCTACAATATACCGATTCAACCCGATATATATAGGAGACAACCTTATCAGCCTAAGCCGAAGCTGGATAGAAATGCGACAATGGTAATGGGAAGCGGAGTTGATTATTTGCTTAATCTGTCTGAATAATCCAATTGATAAGTATAGAAAGCGCGTGTCCGTTCCATGATAGAAATTTCATCATTTTAATTAATACGTAAGTGAACAATACTGGATGCATTCTCGAAGTGATTCTCGCTGTCAACAAAATGAACTGATTACAGTCATATGATGCGTTGTCGTCGTTATCTGGCGCTCGATCTGTTATACAATGAGGAATCGAAATTACGAGAATTGTATGGTGATTTTCCAGTACATAAACATTATAATAGGCCTATATAATAATAATGATTATATATTCACGGTAAAAATGGTATATACACATTAAGTCCGCGGAGCAACCTGTCCACTATAGAATACATTCTCGACTGTCGTCGTCTCCAATCGCCATGCATTGGGTCTCGTCATATTTTAACTTGTGATATCTTTTGCAGCCATGATATCCGGAAACGGCTGCAAAATCCATCGGTATAGCAATACGGATATGATGAGGGCAGGGTGAGATCGATATGATTCTGGGTAGGGTCGACTGGTATGTTCGGTAGGGGTAAATATCGCAATTTAACTCAGCATAATACAAATAAGGGAAATTTGGAATATCAATATGATAACGGGGGTAAGCGGACGGTTCCGTATGGATGCTTGTATAGAGTTCCAAATGACAGGACCAAGTCGGAATAATGAGTTTACGAGACCATTTGTTATATATTCTCATGGTGCCTGAATTGCAATCGATAATATTCTTCTAACTCCACGTTATTTTATATTGTTATATGACACTGTACTGATACAAAAATGCATTGGCCGGGAATAGAACCCGGGCTTGGCGAGAATTCTACCACAGAAGAGTATCCAGCCGGTCAGTGGGCATGGGAATGAATTCAGGAGGGGACGCAGAAGTAAAGACAGCTCCAGCGTACATCTTATTGCTGTGATTTGTATTAATTTGTGCTGGCTGACCCGAGCGCACTTTTGATATCCATGAGCTACTGAAATGAAATGGAGTAATGGAAATGCGTTGACCGAGAATCGAACACGGGCTTCCCGCTTGGCACAGACGGAACTATCAATGCGGAAGGATTAGGAATGTGTTGTTGGATTCTCAGTAACTGCGATGGTATGTCTGAAGCATGGGGTACCGGATTCGATTCCTGGTAAACGCATCTTCATTTGGTGCTTCAACACCACAAAGGCATGCGGGAAAAAGTTTTTACTTCAACACGCCAATTTAGTTCGACCGACAGAGTGTACTGCCATAACTAAGTGACAAAAAGTGAACAAAATATTGTGGAAGATCGCGCAGAAAAATGACTGGAATGTTGTCAGTGACAAAATTGCTCCTCGTCGGGGAATCGAACCCCGGTCTCCCGCGTGACAGGCGGGGATACTCACCACTATACTAACGAGGAAGCGATCGAGGTTTGACCAATGTTCCCTCTAAGCTGCGCACGTGCTCAAATGCGCAGTGCTGAAACGGTCTCTGCGCACAGAAAATCTACGCTGCGCAAAAACAATCAGATATGATGTTATTTTTTATAGTTGTTGCGCACTGTTGTCCAATGGACCACGCAGGCGCGCAGATTCGTGAAAATTAAAATGGAACATTGTCAGGGCCAAATAGTGTTATCACTGAATTCTGAAATCGAGGTACAAGTGCGCCCCACAAAGGTAACTATTGCGCTCCGGGAAGAAATAAGAATTCACAATCACGTGCGCCTCACGGAAGATATTTTTTTAGTATGGCCTCGTACGCGTGAGCGATACTGATATCATTTCAATAGCGCATTATTTTCTGGGAATGGTGAAATAACATTGTTTAACAAAGTTATAAATAATAATGGGATAGCTCAAAGTTAATCTCCGAGAAACTAACGAATAGTCTTCTCCGCGTGGCATGAACATTGCGTAAGATTTACGCAGGACCGTAACTTTCGCACCCGAACCGCCCAATTGGAGGGGCCGAGCTCGAAGGGGGTCCAAAATTATTCCTTGAATTAACATAAATCATTGTGTATTTTTTTGGAATTTTTCAGGAATTTTTGTTCGCGCTACGCGCGTTTTATTATTGTCAGATATCTAATTATTGGGTACCCTTTCCCAACAAAAATTACGCATGATTTATAGAAATGGGCAGTTGAGCGTCGGCCATTCCCGCACCATGACGCGCCAAGACATATGAATTTAAAGGCTATGTAACATGCGACTCCAAGAAGTGCGCCAGAAAGATCAGCAGCGAGAAAACTTTGGGCAAAAAAGACTGCCCCGGTGCTGACCGAAAACTTCGATGTATACAAATATATGTGTAATTGTCAATGTCCATGGGCGCCTAAATGTCTGGCGCCGAATGTTCCTGTCCTGGCGATCCGAGTCCCACAACAAGACAAATGCCATATCAAGGGAACATTATTTTCCAGTTAAGAAATACCAATTTGAAATCGTGTACGTCTTTTACTTTAGTACGTTTCGGCGATTTCAACATCTTTTGACATAGCAGATAGGGGGTCACGAAATAGCATCATGTAACGAAGTCGTTATATCAACGGGTACGCCCGAAGATGTTTTATTATTATTTAGAGGGCATATCTATTCCAACACACCTCAATGGATCAGCTCTACCGGTAAATCTGATTATGTGAGCAGGGAGAAAATAAAAATTGATAGCAATATATATGCAATTCCCGATCATATTGACCGATAGAATCATGAATTATATAAATTTTTCGTGCTTCGCGCGTTTAGGGACGGTGCTACTAAATGGGCATTCAATGTAGATTATAAGTACCGGAAAAGCCGAAAGCCCTAGGGGGGTCTGGGGGGCTAAGCCAGTAGTAAGGGTGGTATCGATCGGTACCGTCCAATCAGAGAGCGCCACGTCATCCTAATTGCCACGCCCATTTTCATACCCTAAGGGTACATTCACCTGCTACGTCATCTGTGCCACATCATCAAGCGCCACGCCTATAGTGCCACATCATCCATCCATTGCTATATCATCGCTGCATTGATTGCTGCATCTTGATACTTTTCTCAGATATTGTATTATGTGTATTTAGGACTAATATCATCCATCCATATTTTTTAAACTTGATTTTATGTGTACAAGTTACGGTTTCTGCAGTTTCCACATTTTACGACTTATGATTGCCGCGTCAAAACTTACATTGGCACTTTACTCAGTCTCCTTGAAATAGCGTTGTATAGTGTACGAGTTCATTTTATTTCGAAAAAAGAGCATATCAATGATATCGTTGATCGTTATTGCATCGATTCACTAGCTGAAATCCTCCAGATCGGTTGATGTTTCGAGGTACACCGCTTTGCTGCCGTCCGACACTGCGATCCGAGTTCTTGCGTTCGATCTGAGCGTTTTGTTTGATGTAGCGATCACTGGCTTGTAGTATATACGATACGAGCGGAAGGTCGGGATTATGAACAACTACGCTAGGCGAATAGATGACGAATTCATCAGCTCGCAGTATAACCGCTACCTGTATAATGTTTGCATGTCGAGTATAAGGGTATTTAACTCGGCACTAAAATGCCAACGGAATAGCCGCAGGGATCCGGTTCTCGTTGCTATAATTAAACGAACACCTTCGCCGCAGGTACGCGATCACCGACGTTATAATGATAGGGACAAATTAGCCGCATGAAAGCGAGTCTAATGAATATAACGACAGACAACAAGTTAGTTGAAAAGTAAAACTAATCGTGACCGATGCAAGACGGCGTGAAACGGCGCTTTCGCTCGATTCTTGTAGTGACCACAATTCATACGATTCAGTCCTTTTCCTTTTCGCAATTTATGCACTTATTCGCGCAGACTTGGCCGCATTTGCTGTATCTGAAGTAGAGTTTCAGCGTCGTTATTCGCTATAAGCCGAGAAATGCACCTTCGCGCAATTTATATAGCCAAACGCATTAACTCTACTGTATCTGAAGTGGAATTTCAGCGTCGTTATTTGTTATAAGCCGAGAAATGTACCTTCGCGCAATTTTTACAGGCGGTCTCACACACTTTGCTGCGTCTGAAGTAAAATTTCAGCGTCGTTGTTTGCTATAAGCCGGGAAATTAGAGTCGCTGCTTCGCACCATTTTACAGGCAGTCTCACACACTTTGCTGCATCTGAGATTCATACTAATACATGCATAATTTTTGCATGACGAGAATACGGGTAATACGGCCAATAAACGCCGGAGGCGAGTCATTTAAACCATGTTGCTAGATAATACCGCTTTCGGCTTCAACAAAGTTGCCCAGCAACAAAAAATAGAAGCCCTAATGATCATGCAGAGGAAAGTTCAATTATACATCGAATTTTTCGAATAGACTATCTACATTGTGTAGTTATGAAGTGAAATAGAACGGAGTTTACGCAAAAGTTGCTATTGATCATAGACCAAGCTTGCTTTCAGAGCCGGAAACTAAATGCATATGTAAATTTACCTAGGTTTTCCCCACACGCATCAAATGTAGGCGGTATGAGGTGGCGAATAGTTCGAAGGCTGTTGTCATGCAAGGACGTCACATAGAATTGTGGAGTTTTCTGTAAACTATAATCCAGTGATCTATTTTCAATCACTATATTTTTCATTAATCTAAACTAAGTACTGTTAGTAGGCAAACCCTAGGAAAGTATCCTCTGATAAAAGCAGGAGTAATTTGTTATCCGTGAAATAAATAGATGCTGCGCAATATGAGCGGTGCTGCGATGACTGACAAATACTTTGAATTAATGTATAGAAGTAGCGATTTCGAACTACGTAAAAAGTTAGTCCAGCTCACGCATTTTCCAGCTCTGCGATAATTTTGATCACTATGTTTTGATAATGACTTGCTTCCGAGAAAGAAAGAACATTCATTATACGTTAGATGATACTTTTCCTTGATATTCTATCATGTATATTTAGGACTAATGCGACATCACTATGTGTACGACAGGTCTGATTTGAACACCCTAATTTTGCGTATCACACCACAAACTGCGCAAGCCTTCAAAGTTGATAAGTAAACTAGTATTTGCACTCCATCAGAATACTAAAGTAGCTTTTAGCGTATATGTACCTAATACTAAAGTGTTTATGATTTCAGATTGCTTCAACTTCATGACATTTTCAGTATTAACAGAAATATAGACCTAGAATACTAACTTTTATTCGTAAATAGCTACTTCTACCTTAATTTAATGGATTTATCTGAGATCATTGCTTTACTTACTCTCTCCAAAATGTGCATTATACAAGTACGTCACCATCGAAACCCTCTGGCTATAACTATCTGGCAGTATAATTGCAGCAAATACTCGGGTACTAATTTTAAAGTAGCTTAGGTATCTAAATGAGCTCTGAGTCGCTGTTATCTCGCATCTGACCATGGTGTTAACACCGGTATTACCTTCGCTCACTGATGAAAAAGATGAAAGTTATTAAAGAAAGCAGATTAGTATGAAAACTCGTTAAATAGAAGTAAAAGTAGCCTAGAAACATAACTACTTACTGAAAAATCGTTGCGTAGAAGTGGGGTTAGTCTACGAACATAACCACTTACTTACTTTGAAATCTCAACTTGTACTTGTATTCGTACATTACCTTTACACGGCGTTTTTAATGGATACTAATTTTATTAAAAATAAACAAAAAGGGCGAAAAATTACATTTTATCCCGGAACGCAGCAAGAAAAATCGTATAAATTTTGTAAAGTAGATAGAAGACTACACTATTCCGATGCACTAAAGACTCTTACACTCTGGATTTTGTTCGGAATTTACGCAAAACCGGTATTGCTCTGCGATAATTTTGATCACTATGTTTGGATAATGACTTGCTTCCGAGAAAGAAATAACATTCATTATACGTTAGATGATACTTTCCTTGATATTCTATCATGTATATTTAGGACTAATGCGACATCACTATGTGTACGACAGGTCTGATTTAAACACACTAATTTTGCGTATCACACCACAAACTGCGCAATCCTTCAAAGTTGATAAGTAAACTCATAATGCAACAACTTTAAAACTAACGCGGCTCCACATCGACTTTTTGTGTGCATCTGTTTTGCGGGAGCGTATAGCACGTACCTATACATACTCAACTTTAATAACGGAATTACCATGCTTAATATTGAATCCCAACTCTAAACTTGATACGTAGATGTAGGACATTATGGCAATGCACCATGCTAAATTTCATCACACATCTAATGAAGGAACACCTTTAGAACTAACGCAGTCGAATACCGACTTTTACGCATATCTGTTTTGCGTGAACATAGCATATACCTATACATAGTCAATTTCAATAGCAGAATTACCGTGTTAAACATTGAATTCCCACCTTGAAAGTTGGTACGCGGTTATAGGACATTATAAAAATGCACCGTACCAAATCCCATCACACATTTCATGATGGAACAACTTTAAAACTAACGCGACTCTACATCGACTTTTTGCGTACATCGGTTTTGCGGGAGCGTATAGCACGTACCCATACATAGCCAACTTTAATAACGGAATTACCATGCTTAACATTGAATACCAACTCTAAACTTGATACGTAGTTGTAGAGCCTTATGGCAATGCACCGTGCTAAATTTCATCACACATCTAATGATGAAACACCTTTGAAACTATCGCAGTCGAATACCGACTTTTACGCATATCTGATTTTCGTGAACATAGCATATACCCATACATAGTCAATTTCAATAACAGAATTAGCATGCTAAACATTAAATTCTCACCTTGAACGTTAGTACACAGTTGTAGGACATAATAACAATGCACCATACCAAATTTCGTCAGACATTTCATGATGTAACACCTTTAAAACCAACGCAGTTCTATACAGACTTTTGGCTAAATCTCTTTTTCCGTAGCGTAGCACGTACCTATACATAGTCAACTTTAATAACAGAATTACTATGTTAATATTCGACTCCCCACCTTGAGTTAGGGTTACCCAGAATACATTGCAGGTCAAATTTGATTCGATTACGAGCATTATAGCGACAGAGATTTACGATAGTGTAAAATGAGCTACCTTATGACATCAAATTTCGTCTTCTCTCCAAGTGGAAATATCATGTTCTATAATATTGTCCATACCGAACAAATATAAATTTGCCTGTGCTGTTGCTTTGCAAGAATACTTCGCTCACATAGTAACCAATTTCTGGTGGATTCCGAATCGATATAGACAGAAATGCGGAAAGTTACATTGGCATGTCTTAACTTCTACCAATATGTAGGCCTACCTACCTATAATCTTATCAGGCCGTAGCGCTCACGCAAAGCATTATCAAGTAAAGGAAAATCTCCTAATTCTCATCTAGATACATATTTATTCGGAAAATATCCCCTTACAGGGCGAGAACAGTTGTTTTCTCAAGGTCTTCATATCTTCCCCACTCAAGCGCGGTAAGACTAGTTTGACTTTGCGGCATTCAGGATTATATCTCACGAAGCTCTGAATGGAATTCACGTATTTCTCATCGATTCTCGTTCTATCGCTATCACTGAGGTCGATTGCCTTTAGCTGTTAATTGAATAATAGGAGATTTATATCAATTTAAAAATGCAGAAACGAACTACATCGCTATATCGGGATCTATGATTGAGCAGAAAGATCTTACCGTATCGCATCGTTTTCCCATCTCTTCGCTCAGATTCCTGATTTGCATGGAAAGCATCTTGCAATTACACAGATTAAATTCTTCCACACGGGAATTGCACAGGACTTTAGTTACTGTTTTGTAGCAGGATGAAATGCCGGGATTTCTACTTAAATCCAGCGAATGCAGCTAAAACATGGTGTGATGTTCAGATAGTTTACGAGACTACAAACGGCTCGAAGGCCGTAATAGATTAGTCATAATATTATTTACCGACGGTTGAGCAATTTTTTTGCGATTTCTACTCCTAATAGCAAAAACTTATTCAACACCGAAGAAGATAATGAAGCTCGTGATCAGAAACACTTTATTGATGATGAAAATTCTATCGAACAATGAAATGTCATGCTTCAATATGACTAAAACTCACATAAGCATTACACTGTGATTGAATATTTCAGTTAGAAAACAAAACAGACCTAGTTCAAATGATCACCTCATAAATTCCGAGACCATTATTTAACGAGATTAGTGAGTCTTCATCCAATTCGCAAGCTGAAAGTCGAACTGTTTTCGTGCAATGCTTTCTTACGAAGCATCCAATTTCTTTCAAGCCCGCCGGTTCCATATCGGCATTGTAACTCAGATCAAGGCTTTCAACCTATAAATCCACCAATTTATATCAAAATGATCCACAAAACTATAGAAACGAGCGAGTACCCCGATATCAGCAAAACTTTCAAAAGCGCGAATTTCCTCGGGTGTAAGGTCACATCCTTTCATGATAAGAGTAACCGTCTTGTCTTTACAAAGTAAGGCAGGCAGCGCGATCATACACTCTTCATCCAGCTGATTGTAACTAATGTCAAGATATTGGAGCTAAAAAATATCGGAAACTGTAAATTTACGATCAGCAATGATCAGCCATAAAAAATTCAAACTTATAACAGAAAAAAATGTTGTTTAGTCACTCACGTCATATTATAGGCTAAATATGCTAAGATTAAACTAGAATTTCCCTCATTCATCTCTACACAGCCGCTCATACAGAATGTGATCATTAACAACTGTACCCAGCAATAATCGCGCAGACCTTAATGTTTTTGAGCTGCATAGCAATGAAATCTGTTGACTGCAAGCGCGAGTTCACAACTGACAAATATGTTAGATCGCTCGAAATAATAGTCCCGAGTTGCGTAAAGTTAATGTTCTCCCTGTAGCTGAGATCGAGGTTTTTCAATTTCACCTACGGAAATGAGGTATTAGGAAATATCACTTCGAGAGGCTCTATACTAGATTAGCGCCTAGCTTTTTCCATCACCAATACCTGATGGTGCTGGATAAGTTTACTCAAAATAATCAGAAAATCTTCGGATCCACCACTTTCTTGCAGATTGAGCTCTGTCGAAGCA
The DNA here is from genome assembly GCF_051294905.1 of Botryllus schlosseri. NCBI lineage: Eukaryota > Metazoa > Chordata > Ascidiacea > Stolidobranchia > Styelidae > Botryllus > Botryllus schlosseri. The sequence continues at coordinate 13,642,067 of NC_137245.1, read as the reverse complement.
CACTGCTTCATCAGCTCGCAGATTAATGGGATGAGTTTTTCAATGTCGTTGTGTGCTGTAACGCTGAGTTTTCTTATTTCGACCTGAACGAGCGCAAAACTTAACGCATAAAACGCTAAATGATCTATGAACAGCCTAACACTGATCAACTCTGACTATAGTCTATCTAGTAAGGCTATCGAGACTAATGCCTATACCAGTAGCAAATGAGCATTATTCGCTGCGATACCACCAATTCGCGCCTTAACACATTAGTAATACAGAACAATGCGATAACGATAAAGCTGTATCTCAATATTTTACGGATAAGATATACTGAAATAGAACGTGAATTTGTAATGATCAATGACTACGAGCGGAATGTGCGAAGGCGTATACCCCAGATTCAAATCCGCGAATTTTATCCAATAGAATCTTGAGGAGGTTTTCATTGAGATGACATTGACGAAATTCTAACTCATACACGTGAGATTGGCGAATAAGAGAATTCGCGATATTATTTATGTCCAATTCAGTCATAGTTTGGTGATAGAGCCCATAAGGAATTTTCACTTCATCATGATCCGTAAGTACTAATTCATGGTACATCCTCTTTTCAGCTTGATGATGTAGATTATCCTAAAATTATTTACTTTTATAACTCTATATTCTATGATGTAAAAGTAGTATCATAAACGCTATCGGATGATATTCAACGTCGAGCAATTCTTCTCGAATATAAGTACAAGTAGCGATTTAAAGGTGCGTAAGTAAATGTTTGTAGACTATCTCCACCTCTAGCGTTCAGAGACGATGAGTAGAGAAGTACTGAGTACTCAAGTAGGTTTTCCCTACATACAGAAAATACTGGAATGTTGGTGATATAGGATCGTTTCTACTTCAAGACTGTTTCAGTATTAAACAAAAAATAGACCCCTGAATACTAACTTTTTACTTATGCAATAGCGATTACAAAGTATTACTTACCCTCTACTCAAGAGGTTTTTCAGGTGGAACTACCTACTTTTAGGACTGTGTATGTCAAAGTAGTTTGAGCTTACGTTTATATCACCTTGACAAGTGACATTATCACACACGAAAATGATATTATCGCGTAATACCAGAAGTTAACACACGTTAATGTGTTTCGGAATTCACTAGAAATTGGTTACTAAGAGAAGTATATCCTTGTGTACACAATAGCGGAGAGAATATTTAAAATGTAGTAAGCAGGCCGATGGGTATTCATTGAGTTGTATAAGCATAAAAAACATTCCCGCGCGCTCCTAAACCCAACCCTGCCTAACCCTACCACCTAATCCTAAGACGCGCGCGGGAATGTTTTTTATGCTTATACAACTCAATGAATACCCATCGGCCTGCTTACTACATTTTAAATATTCTCTCCGCTATTGTGTACACAAGGATATACTTCTCTTAGTAACCAATTTCTAGTGAATTCCGAAACACATTAACGTGTGTTAACTTCTGGTATTACGCGATAATATCATTTTCGTGTGTGATAATGTCACTTGTCAAGGTGATATAAACGTAAGCTCAAACTACTTTGACATACACAGTCCTAAAAGTAGGTAGTTCCACCTGAAAAACCTCTTGAGTAGAGGGTAAGTAATACTTTGTAATCGCTATTGCATAAGTAAAAAGTTAGTATTCAGGGGTCTATTTTTTGTTTAATACTGAAACAGTCTTGAAGTAGAAACGATCCTATATCACCAACATTCCAGTATTTTCTGTATGTAGGGAAAACCTACTTGAGTACTCAGTACTTCTCTACTCATCGTCTCTGAACGCTAGAGGTGGAGATAGTCTACAAACATTTACTTACGCACCTTTAAATCGCTACTTGTACTTATATTCGAGAAGAATTGCTCGACGTTGAATATCATCCGATAGCGTTTATGATACTACTTTTACATCATAGAATATAGAGTTATAAAAGTAAATAATTTTAGGATAATCTACATCATCAAGCTGAAAAGAGGATGTACCATGAATTAGTACTTACGGATCATGATGAAGTGAAAATTCCTTATGGGCTCTATCACCAAACTATGACTGAATTGGACATAAATAATATCGCGAATTCTCTTATTCGCCAATCTCACGTGTATGAGTTAGAATTTCGTCAATGTCATCTCAATGAAAACCTCCTCAAGATTCTATTGGATAAAATTCGCGGATTTGAATCTGGGGTATACGCCTTCGCACATTCCGCTCGTAGTCATTGATCATTACAAATTCACGTTCTATTTCAGTATATCTTATCCGTAAAATATTGAGATACAGCTTTATCGTTATCGCATTGTTCTGTATTACTAATGTGTTAAGGCGCGAATTGGTGGTATCGCAGCGAATAATGCTCATTTGCTACTGGTATAGGCATTAGTCTCGATAGCCTTACTAGATAGACTATAGTCAGAGTTGATCAGTGTTAGGCTGTTCATAGATCATTTAGCGTTTTATGCGTTAAGTTTTGCGCTCGTTCAGGTCGAAATAAGAAAACTCAGCGTTACAGCACACAACGACATTGAAAAACTCATCCCATTAATCTGCGAGCTGATGAAGCAGTGTGCTTCGACAGAGCTCAATCTGCAAGAAAGTGGTGGATCCGAAGATTTTCTGATTATTTTGAGTAAACTTATCCAGCACCATCAGGTATTGGTGATGGAAAAAGCTAGGCGCTAATCTAGTATAGAGCCTCTCGAAGTGATATTTCCTAATACCTCATTTCCGTAGGTGAAATTGAAAAACCTCGATCTCAGCTACAGGGAGAACATTAACTTTACGCAACTCGGGACTATTATTTCGAGCGATCTAACATATTTGTCAGTTGTGAACTCGCGCTTGCAGTCAACAGATTTCATTGCTATGCAGCTCAAAAACATTAAGGTCTGCGCGATTATTGCTGGGTACAGTTGTTAATGATCACATTCTGTATGAGCGGCTGTGTAGAGATGAATGAGGGAAATTCTAGTTTAATCTTAGCATATTTAGCCTATAATATGACGTGAGTGACTAAACAACATTTTTTTCTGTTATAAGTTTGAATTTTTTATGGCTGATCATTGCTGATCGTAAATTTACAGTTTCCGATATTTTTTAGCTCCAATATCTTGACATTAGTTACAATCAGCTGGATGAAGAGTGTATGATCGCGCTGCCTGCCTTACTTTGTAAAGACAAGACGGTTACTCTTATCATGAAAGGATGTGACCTTACACCCGAGGAAATTCGCGCTTTTGAAAGTTTTGCTGATATCGGGGTACTCGCTCGTTTCTATAGTTTTGTGGATCATTTTGATATAAATTGGTGGATTTATAGGTTGAAAGCCTTGATCTGAGTTACAATGCCGATATGGAACCGGCGGGCTTGAAAGAAATTGGATGCTTCGTAAGAAAGCATTGCACGAAAACAGTTCGACTTTCAGCTTGCGAATTGGATGAAGACTCACTAATCTCGTTAAATAATGGTCTCGGAATTTATGAGGTGATCATTTGAACTAGGTCTGTTTTGTTTTCTAACTGAAATATTCAATCACAGTGTAATGCTTATGTGAGTTTTAGTCATATTGAAGCATGACATTTCATTGTTCGATAGAATTTTCATCATCAATAAAGTGTTTCTGATCACGAGCTTCATTATCTTCTTCGGTGTTGAATAAGTTTTTGCTATTAGGAGTAGAAATCGCAAAAAAATTGCTCAACCGTCGGTAAATAATATTATGACTAATCTATTACGGCCTTCGAGCCGTTTGTAGTCTCGTAAACTATCTGAACATCACACCATGTTTTAGCTGCATTCGCTGGATTTAAGTAGAAATCCCGGCATTTCATCCTGCTACAAAACAGTAACTAAAGTCCTGTGCAATTCCCGTGTGGAAGAATTTAATCTGTGTAATTGCAAGATGCTTTCCATGCAAATCAGGAATCTGAGCGAAGAGATGGGAAAACGATGCGATACGGTAAGATCTTTCTGCTCAATCATAGATCCCGATATAGCGATGTAGTTCGTTTCTGCATTTTTAAATTGATATAAATCTCCTATTATTCAATTAACAGCTAAAGGCAATCGACCTCAGTGATAGCGATAGAACGAGAATCGATGAGAAATACGTGAATTCCATTCAGAGCTTCGTGAGATATAATCCTGAATGCCGCAAAGTCAAACTAGTCTTACCGCGCTTGAGTGGGGAAGATATGAAGACCTTGAGAAAACAACTGTTCTCGCCCTGTAAGGGGATATTTTCCGAATAAATATGTATCTAGATGAGAATTAGGAGATTTTCCTTTACTTGATAATGCTTTGCGTGAGCGCTACGGCCTGATAAGATTATAGGTAGGTAGGCCTACATATTGGTAGAAGTTAAGACATACCAATGTAACTTTCCGCATTGCTGTCTATATCGATTCGGAATCCACCAGAAATTGGTTACTATGTGAGCGAAGTATTCTTGCAAAGCAACAGCACAGGCAAATTTATATTTGTTCGGTATGGACAATATTATAGAACATGATATTTCCACTTGGAGAGAAGACGAAATTTGATGTCATAAGGTAGCTCATTTTACACTATCGTAAATCTCTGTCGCTATAATGCTCGTAATCGAATCAAATTTGACCTGCAATGTATTCTGGGTAACCCTAACTCAAGGTGGGGAGTCGAATATTAACATAGTAATTCTGTTATTAAAGTTGACTATGTATAGGTACGTGCTACGCTACGGAAAAAGAGATTTAGCCAAAAGTCTGTATAGAACTGCGTTGGTTTTAAAGGTGTTACATCATGAAATGTCTGACGAAATTTGGTATGGTGCATTGTTATTATGTCCTACAACTGTGTACTAACGTTCAAGGTGAGAATTTAATGTTTAGCATGCTAATTCTGTTATTGAAATTGACTATGTATGGGTATATGCTATGTTCACGAAAATCAGATATGCGTAAAAGTCGGTATTCGACTGCGATAGTTTCAAAGGTGTTTCATCATTAGATGTGTGATGAAATTTAGCACGGTGCATTGCCATAAGGCTCTACAACTACGTATCAAGTTTAGAGTTGGTATTCAATGTTAAGCATGGTAATTCCGTTATTAAAGTTGGCTATGTATGGGTACGTGCTATACGCTCCCGCAAAACCGATGTACGCAAAAAGTCGATGTAGAGTCGCGTTAGTTTTAAAGTTGTTCCAACATGAAATGTGTGATGGGATTTGGTACGGTGCATTTTTATAATGTCCTATAACCGCGTACCAACTTTCAAGGTGGGAATTCAATGTTTAACACGGTAATTCTGCTATTGAAATTGACTATGTATAGGTATATGCTATGTTCACGCAAAACAGATATGCGTAAAAGTCGGTATTCGACTGCGTTAGTTCTAAAGGTGTTCCTTCATTAGATGTGTGATGAAATTTAGCATGGTGCATTGCCATAATGTCCTACATCTACGTATCAAGTTTAGAGTTGGGATTCAATATTAAGCATGGTAATTCCGTTATTAAAGTTGAGTATGTATAGGTACGTGCTATACGCTCCCGCAAAACAGATACACACAAAAAGTCGATGTGGAGCCGCGTTAGTTTTAAAGTTGTTGCATTATGAGTTTACTTATCAACTTTGAAGGATTGCGCAGTTTGTGGTGTGATACGCAAAATTAGTGTGTTTAAATCAGACCTGTCGTACACATAGTGATGTCGCATTAGTCCTAAATATACATGATAGAATATCAAGGAAAGTATCATCTAACGTATAATGAATGTTATTTCTTTCTCGGAAGCAAGTCATTATCCAAACATAGTGATCAAAATTATCGCAGAGCAATACCGGTTTTGCGTAAATTCCGAACAAAATCCAGAGTGTAAGAGTCTTTAGTGCATCGGAATAGTGTAGTCTTCTATCTACTTTACAAAATTTATACGATTTTTCTTGCTGCGTTCCGGGATAAAATGTAATTTTTCGCCCTTTTTGTTTATTTTTAATAAAATTAGTATCCATTAAAAACGCCGTGTAAAGGTAATGTACGAATACAAGTACAAGTTGAGATTTCAAAGTAAGTAAGTGGTTATGTTCGTAGACTAACCCCACTTCTACGCAACGATTTTTCAGTAAGTAGTTATGTTTCTAGGCTACTTTTACTTCTATTTAACGAGTTTTCATACTAATCTGCTTTCTTTAATAACTTTCATCTTTTTCATCAGTGAGCGAAGGTAATACCGGTGTTAACACCATGGTCAGATGCGAGATAACAGCGACTCAGAGCTCATTTAGATACCTAAGCTACTTTAAAATTAGTACCCGAGTATTTGCTGCAATTATACTGCCAGATAGTTATAGCCAGAGGGTTTCGATGGTGACGTACTTGTATAATGCACATTTTGGAGAGAGTAAGTAAAGCAATGATCTCAGATAAATCCATTAAATTAAGGTAGAAGTAGCTATTTACGAATAAAAGTTAGTATTCTAGGTCTATATTTCTGTTAATACTGAAAATGTCATGAAGTTGAAGCAATCTGAAATCATAAACACTTTAGTATTAGGTACATATACGCTAAAAGCTACTTTAGTATTCTGATGGAGTGCAAATACTAGTTTACTTATCAACTTTGAAGGCTTGCGCAGTTTGTGGTGTGATACGCAAAATTAGGGTGTTCAAATCAGACCTGTCGTACACATAGTGATGTCGCGTTAGTCCTAAATATACATGATAGAATATCAAGGAAAAGTATCATCTAACGTATAATGAATGTTCTTTCTTTCTCGGAAGCAAGTCATTATCAAAACATAGTGATCAAAATTATCGCAGAGCTGGAAAATGCGTGAGCTGGACTAACTTTTTACGTAGTTCGAAATCGCTACTTCTATACATTAATTCAAAGTATTTGTCAGTCATCGCAGCACCGCTCATATTGCGCAGCATCTATTTATTTCACGGATAACAAATTACTCCTGCTTTTATCAGAGGATACTTTCCTAGGGTTTGCCTACTAACAGTACTTAGTTTAGATTAATGAAAAATATAGTGATTGAAAATAGATCACTGGATTATAGTTTACAGAAAACTCCACAATTCTATGTGACGTCCTTGCATGACAACAGCCTTCGAACTATTCGCCACCTCATACCGCCTACATTTGATGCGTGTGGGGAAAACCTAGGTAAATTTACATATGCATTTAGTTTCCGGCTCTGAAAGCAAGCTTGGTCTATGATCAATAGCAACTTTTGCGTAAACTCCGTTCTATTTCACTTCATAACTACACAATGTAGATAGTCTATTCGAAAAATTCGATGTATAATTGAACTTTCCTCTGCATGATCATTAGGGCTTCTATTTTTTGTTGCTGGGCAACTTTGTTGAAGCCGAAAGCGGTATTATCTAGCAACATGGTTTAAATGACTCGCCTCCGGCGTTTATTGGCCGTATTACCCGTATTCTCGTCATGCAAAAATTATGCATGTATTAGTATGAATCTCAGATGCAGCAAAGTGTGTGAGACTGCCTGTAAAATGGTGCGAAGCAGCGACTCTAATTTCCCGGCTTATAGCAAACAACGACGCTGAAATTTTACTTCAGACGCAGCAAAGTGTGTGAGACCGCCTGTAAAAATTGCGCGAAGGTACATTTCTCGGCTTATAACAAATAACGACGCTGAAATTCCACTTCAGATACAGTAGAGTTAATGCGTTTGGCTATATAAATTGCGCGAAGGTGCATTTCTCGGCTTATAGCGAATAACGACGCTGAAACTCTACTTCAGATACAGCAAATGCGGCCAAGTCTGCGCGAATAAGTGCATAAATTGCGAAAAGGAAAAGGACTGAATCGTATGAATTGTGGTCACTACAAGAATCGAGCGAAAGCGCCGTTTCACGCCGTCTTGCATCGGTCACGATTAGTTTTACTTTTCAACTAACTTGTTGTCTGTCGTTATATTCATTAGACTCGCTTTCATGCGGCTAATTTGTCCCTATCATTATAACGTCGGTGATCGCGTACCTGCGGCGAAGGTGTTCGTTTAATTATAGCAACGAGAACCGGATCCCTGCGGCTATTCCGTTGGCATTTTAGTGCCGAGTTAAATACCCTTATACTCGACATGCAAACATTATACAGGTAGCGGTTATACTGCGAGCTGATGAATTCGTCATCTATTCGCCTAGCGTAGTTGTTCATAATCCCGACCTTCCGCTCGTATCGTATATACTACAAGCCAGTGATCGCTACATCAAACAAAACGCTCAGATCGAACGCAAGAACTCGGATCGCAGTGTCGGACGGCAGCAAAGCGGTGTACCTCGAAACATCAACCGATCTGGAGGATTTCAGCTAGTGAATCGATGCAATAACGATCAACGATATCATTGATATGCTCTTTTTTCGAAATAAAATGAACTCGTACACTATACAACGCTATTTCAAGGAGACTGAGTAAAGTGCCAATGTAAGTTTTGACGCGGCAATCATAAGTCGTAAAATGTGGAAACTGCAGAAACCGTAACTTGTACACATAAAATCAAGTTTAAAAAATATGGATGGATGATATTAGTCCTAAATACACATAATACAATATCTGAGAAAAGTATCAAGATGCAGCAATCAATGCAGCGATGATATAGCAATGGATGGATGATGTGGCACTATAGGCGTGGCGCTTGATGATGTGGCACAGATGACGTAGCAGGTGAATGTACCCTTAGGGTATGAAAATGGGCGTGGCAATTAGGATGACGTGGCGCTCTCTGATTGGACGGTACCGATCGATACCACCCTTACTACTGGCTTAGCCCCCCAGACCCCCCTAGGGCTTTCGGCTTTTCCGGTACTTATAATCTACATTGAATGCCCATTTAGTAGCACCGTCCCTAAACGCGCGAAGCACGAAAAATTTATATAATTCATGATTCTATCGGTCAATATGATCGGGAATTGCATATATATTGCTATCAATTTTTATTTTCTCCCTGCTCACATAATCAGATTTACCGGTAGAGCTGATCCATTGAGGTGTGTTGGAATAGATATGCCCTCTAAATAATAATAAAACATCTTCGGGCGTACCCGTTGATATAACGACTTCGTTACATGATGCTATTTCGTGACCCCCTATCTGCTATGTCAAAAGATGTTGAAATCGCCGAAACGTACTAAAGTAAAAGACGTACACGATTTCAAATTGGTATTTCTTAACTGGAAAATAATGTTCCCTTGATATGGCATTTGTCTTGTTGTGGGACTCGGATCGCCAGGACAGGAACATTCGGCGCCAGACATTTAGGCGCCCATGGACATTGACAATTACACATATATTTGTATACATCGAAGTTTTCGGTCAGCACCGGGGCAGTCTTTTTTGCCCAAAGTTTTCTCGCTGCTGATCTTTCTGGCGCACTTCTTGGAGTCGCATGTTACATAGCCTTTAAATTCATATGTCTTGGCGCGTCATGGTGCGGGAATGGCCGACGCTCAACTGCCCATTTCTATAAATCATGCGTAATTTTTGTTGGGAAAGGGTACCCAATAATTAGATATCTGACAATAATAAAACGCGCGTAGCGCGAACAAAAATTCCTGAAAAATTCCAAAAAAATACACAATGATTTATGTCAATTCAAGGAATAATTTTGGACCCCCTTCGAGCTCGGCCCCTCCAATTGGGCGGTTCGGGTGCGAAAGTTACGGTCCTGCGTAAATCTTACGCAATGTTCATGCCACGCGGAGAAGACTATTCGTTAGTTTCTCGGAGATTAACTTTGAGCTATCCCATTATTATTTATAACTTTGTTAAACAATGTTATTTCACCATTCCCAGAAAATAATGCGCTATTGAAATGATATCAGTATCGCTCACGCGCACGAGGCCATACTAAAAAAATATCTTCCGTGAGGCGCACGTGATTGTGAATTCTTATTTCTTCCCGGAGCGCAATAGTTACCTTTGTGGGGCGCACTTGTACCTCGATTTCAGAATTCAGTGATAACACTATTTGGCCCTGACAATGTTCCATTTTAATTTTCACGAATCTGCGCGCCTGCGTGGTCCATTGGACAACAGTGCGCAACAACTATAAAAAATAACATCATATCTGATTTTTTTTGCGCAGCGTAGATTTTCTGTGCGCAGAGACCGTTTCAGCACTGCGCATTTGCGCACGTGCGCAGCTTAGAGGGAACATTGCTCACCACTATACTAACGAGGAAGCGATCGAGGTTTGACTACAAATTATAGCAATCATATGCTACGAATTCAACATAGACGGTATAGGGTCGACTGCAAAGCAGTGTTGGGATGACTCGAGTCATGACTTGACTCGAGTCAGACTCGAGTCACCTTTTTCGTTTGACTTGACTTGACTCGAGTCACTTTGCTAAAATGACTTGGCTTGACTTGACTCGGCGTATCAGAAATATGGATTGACTCGTGATTCGGAGCAAAATTACCGAGTCAATTTCAAGTCATCAAGTAAAAATCACCTTATCTTGCATATGTTCAGATTGTTCGACAAACACTTGTGTAACCCATGAGAGCGACCGACCATTCAATGATCGCGCGTTTTACTGAGCCTTGAATATTTTTCCAAAAATATATTGACCACAAACGAAGTGATCAGCTTACGTTGTCGTACACTAGTAGTAAAGTAATTTAATAGCAAAATATCTATTTCTGTTCTCTCTTCTTACCTTAACCGAACCTCTTGTTTTATTGAAATTGAAATCGAATTTAGTTTATATACTTCTCAACCATCGGCGCGGACTCGGATTGTATCATATCAATATGTATAAATGGGTACTGTATTGCATCCTATCAATTCGTTTCTCGATTCTCCATCTCGGCTGGTAACTAAAACGAGGCTATGCAATATACTTACGTAATTTTACAGTTCTACGTATATGTGAGCGATACAGCCCCTTATTGCATGTATATTTAACTCTATATTCGTTCATCTGTTATTCAGACACCTAGCGAAATGCAATGACGTAATCATGCTTCACACTTCAAAAAGGCAACTTGACTTGAATTATGACTTGACTCGTGACTTGACTCGACTTGACTCGAGTCACCTCCAAAAATCGAGTGATTTGACTTGACTCGAGTCACCTTCGAAAATCGATTGACTTGACTTGACCCGAGTCAAAATGTACAATGACTCGAAATGACTCGTGACTCGAAGGTAGTGACTTGATCCCAACACTGCGTGCAAAGTACCCATTGATATCTGAAACTAGTTCTAGATATCCCTGGGCTTGTATTTAAAACAAATGGTTGTTCAAAACACATAAAAAAAAATTGTGTGTTTTTGAGTTGTAAAGTCATACCATAATTGTATACTTTCCAAAAAACATGTTGTATGGGCTTTGAAAAAACCAAAACCTAAACAACAAAAAACATGTTTTGAACAAGAGCCATTTTTAATCGTGTTTGTTTTAAACTGATATTTGTTTTAAATGCATTGTCATTGTCATTGGTTTATTAGCAATTTTATCGTTTCAATACACCACAAAAATGCGATACAATGAAATGAATACAATGAAGATGTCGAAGCGACTTGGATTTGTCTATGGAATCAGACACCCACCTTAGCCTAGGCGATGTAAAGAGGAGGCATGCACACTGAATGAAAGTAAAGAAGACGGTATAGAAAAAGAATGCGACAAGAATAGGGCGGCATGTCATGGGAAGCGAGATCGATAGGTCAGTTGTGGTCCGGTAATCTTGAGAATGGACTGTATTTATTTAATAGTAATTGTTTGTATTTCGACTTGAATGTGGACATGCTCGTCGACTGTCGAATGGCCGGCGGGATACTGTTCCACACATCAGGTCCGGCATATTTTATAGAGCGATGATCTTTTCGGTCGATCATATGATATATGGACGACGTGGACGCGCGTGTGCTGTACTTGTGCGCTTTTGATTCCGAGGTAAAGAAGTCAACAACAAGTACAAAGTACGATAGCATGCTTCGGCATGATTTTCGAGATCATTTGTTGAATTTTCACGTTCCCTAAATCGTAATTGGTAGTATTTACGGATCTTCGATGTGTTGTGATATGTTGTGTGGTGAGATATACTTAAATAAAACTGCATTGGCCGGGAATCGAACCCGGGCCTCCCGCGTGGCAGGCGAGAATTCTACCACTGAACCACCAATGCGCCGCGACGGACGTGGAGTAGCATATTGGAATTTTACAAACCACTTGAACTAGGTTTGTTCGATACTCTAATTTTCAAGTTGCAATTTTCAAGCATATCGGAATAATGATAAAGGTTCAAACTATTCCAATTGAACGATGCTGGCATACCTTTCAAAGTAACTTCACTCTTTACTGCCAATGCCTGTTTGTAACAGAGTCGTCTTGGACAAATTGTATTTTTGTACTTGAAAACTTGACAAAAATCTTTATCCCACCACTGGATGAATCCCTCTCTCTCGTTACTTTCAACCTTTTGAATACAGCAAACACAGTCATTTTGTGGGGATAATATAGCTCTTATGCTTTAACAGTACACAGACATGCTAGCTCCGGCAGTAACGAAGTACCTTTCGAAGTATTCATGTAGGTTTTGCCTACTTTCACTACTTTCTCAATTGGTTTTGTTTCCGATTACCTCCAATTCTATTTGACCAGTTTTGTGGATCAAACTACTTGCTTTTAAGGTGTTGGAGTGTCTAAAGCAGAAAGTAGTTTTCGTATGTGTTTGGGTCACCTTTATGTACGAAATCGTAAAAGAACAGTGTGAAATAGCCATCGAGGTAACACCACTAATATACTTTTTGTAACTACTTACTTCAATAAGCCATTACAGGAATATTCAGTACCGCAAATCATCATTGATAGGTACTTCCTCTCTGTTTGTGGTTTGGCATGAGTCGATTATATTCACACGAGAATTGCTAAACTGGCGTGAATGTATAATTGTATATTATACAAGCATATTCTATGAACACAGTTATTGTTTATGAGATATCTACCTAGTCTAACCAATTAGCCGTATGAGCATATGAAATCTTTCTGTTCTGAAAAGGGAACGCGACGCGGGCTACATACAGGACGCGGTAGCGAACTACCACCTGTACGAGATAATCGCCTATATCTTAGCACCGCGTGCCTCATATGCTTGTACATCGAGATCGTATATTGTTTATTTCAATATCGTAAAAAGATTCATAGGAAAAAACATGAATGTAAAAATTAAGTCCAGTCTGCGATTGGCATCATAGCAATGCATTTATAAAATGAAACAGAACAATTCATAGTCCTGTTATAACGCGGATGCGAAGTCTCAATGTTGTGATACTATTTCGGCAATAGAACAATAATAGGAGCACCAACAGCGCCAGATATGACGGGTATCTTCCTGTAACTTTCTTGTATAGATCTTTCTTGCTATTGCGTCAGTTGATCCAGCGAGTTGGCATAGGAAGGCATTCAGGAGGGGCGCGCAAGTAAAGTCAGCTCCAGCGTACCTCTCATTGCTGAGATTGGTGTTAATTTGTGCCTTCTGCTCATGGCGCACTTTCGATCTCCATGGGCTACTACTTTTTGGGCGAATAAGAGTACTTGCTGGACGAGAATTAACGCCGTCACGTGAAACATTTCCTCGCGGTCTCCAATTGTTTCGTCTTGAAATTGATCTTTTGCCCATCTTGATCGGTCGCGTATATCTCAAAACTGCTCCTTCGATATGAGCAATATACCGATTCCACCCGATATATATAGGAGACAACCTTATCAGCCTAAGCCGGAGCTGGATAGAAATGCGACAATGGTAATGGGAAGCGGAGTTGATTATTTGCTTAATCTGTCTGAATAATCCAATTGATAAGTATAGAAAGCGCGTGTCCGTTCCATGATAGAAATTTCATCATTTTAATTAATACGTAAGTGAACAATACTGGATGCATTCTCGAAGTGATTCTCGCTGTCAACAAAATGAACTGATTACAGTCATATGATGCGTTGTCGTCGTTATCTGGCGCTCGATCTGTTATACAATGAGGAATCGAAATTACGAGAATTGTATGGTGATTTTCCAGTACATAAACATTATAATAGGCCTATATAATAATAATGATTATATTTTCACGGTAAAAATGGTATATACACAATAAATCCGCGGAGCAACCTGTCCACTATAGAATACATTCTCGACTGTCGTCATCTCCAATCGCCATGCATTGGGTCTCGTCATATTTTAACTTGTGATATCTTTTGCAGTCATGATATCCGGAAATGGCAGCAAAATCCATCGGTATAGCAATACGGATATGCTGAGGGCAGGGTGAGATCGATATGATTCTGGGTAGGGTCGACTGGTATGTTCGGTAGGGGTAAATATCGCAATTTAACTCAGCATAATACAAATAAGGGAAATTTGGAATATCAATATGATAACGGGGGTAAGCGGACGGTTCCGTATGGATGCTTGTATAGAGTTCCAAATGACAGGACCAAGTCGGAATAACGAGTTTACGAGACCATTTGTTATATATTCTCATGGTGCCTGAATTGCAATCGATAATATTCTTCTAACTCCACGTTATTTTATATTGTTATATGACACTGTACTGATACAAAAATGCATTGGCCGGGAATCGAACCCGGGCCTGGCGAGAATTCTACCACAGAAGAGTATCCAGCCGGTCAGTGGGCATGGGAATGAATTCAGGAGGGGACGCAGAAGTAAAGACAGCTCCAGCGTACATCTTATTGCTGTGATTTGTATTAATTTGTGCTGGCTGACCTGAGCGCACTTTTGATATCCATGAGCTACTGAAATGAAATGGAGTAATGGAAATGCGTTGACCGGAATCGAACACGGGCCTCCCGCTTGGCACAGACGGAACTATCAATACGGAAGGATTAGGAATGTGTTGTTGGATTCTCAGTAACTGCGACGGTACGTCTGAAGCATGAGGTACCGGATTCGATTCCTGGTAAACGCATCTTCATTTGGTGCTTCAACACCACAAAGGCACGCGGGACAAAGTTTTTATTTCAACACGCCAATTTAGTTCGACCGACAGAGTGTACTGCCATAACTAAGTGACAAAAAGTGAACAAAATATTGTGGAAGATCGCGCACAAAAATGATTGGAATGTTGTCAGTGACAAAATTGCTCCCCGTCGGGGAATCGAACCCCGGTCTCCCGCGTGACAGGCGGGGATACTCACCACTATACTAACGAGGAAGCGATCGAGGTTTGACTACAAATTATAGCAATCATATGCTACGAATTCAACATAGACGGTATAGGGTCGACTGCAAAGCAGTGTTTGGATGACTCGAGTCATGACTTGACTCGAGTCAGACTCGAGTCACCTTTTTCGTTTGACTTGACTTGACTCGAGTCACTTTGCTAAAATGACTTGGCTTGACTTGACTCGGCGTATCAGAAATATGGATTGACTCGTGATTCGGAGCAAAATTACCGAGTCAATTTCAAGTCATCAAGTAAAAATCACCTTATCTTGCATATGTTCAGATTGTTCGACAAACACTTGTGTAACCCATGAGAGCGACCGACCATTCAATGATCGCGCGTTTTACTGAGCCTTGAATATTTTCCCACAAATATATTGACCACAAACGAAGTGATCAGCTTACGTTGTCGTACACTAGTAGTAAAGTAATTTAATAACAAAATATCTATTTCTGTTCTCTCTTCTTACCTTAACCGAACCTCTTGTTTTATTGAAATTGAAATCGAATTTAGTTTATATACTTCTCAACCATCGGCGCGGACTCGGATTGTATCATATCAATATGTATAAATGGGTACTGTATTGCATCCTATCAATTCGTTTCTCGATTCTCCATCTCGGCTGGTAACTAAAACGAGGCTATGCAATATACTTACGTAATTTTACAGTTCTACGTATATGTGAGCGATACAGCCCCTTATTGCATGTATATTTAACTCTATATTCGTTCATCTGTTATTCAGACACCTAGCGAAATGCAATGACGTAATCATGCTTCACACTTCAAAAAGGCAACTTGACTTGAATTATGACTTGACTCGTGACTTGACTCGACTTGACTCGAGTCACCTCCAAAAATCGAGTGATTTGACTTGACTCGAGTCACCTTCGAAAATCGATTGACTTGACTTGACCCGAGTCAAAATGTACAATGACTCGAAATGACTCGTGACTCGAAGGTAGTGACTTGATCCCAACACTGCGTGCAAAGTACCCATTGATATCTGAAACTAGTTCTAGATATCCCTGGGCTTGTATTTAAAACAAATGGTTGTTCAAAACACATAAAAAAAAATTGTGTGTTTTTGAGTTGTAAAGTCATACCATAATTGTATACTTTCCAAACAACATGTTGTATGGGCTTTGAAAAAACCAAAACCTAAACAATAAAAAACATGTTTTAAACAAGAGCCATTTTTAATCGTGTTTGTTTTAAACTGATATTTGTTTTAAATGCATTGTCATTGTCATTGGTTTATTAGCAATTTTATCGTTTCAATACACCACAAAAATGCGATACAATGAAATGAATACAATGAAGATGTCGAAGCGACTTGGATTTGTCTATGGAATCAGACACCCACCTTGGCCTAGGCGATGTAAAGAGGAGGCATGCACACCGAATGAAAGTAAAGAACACGGTATAGAAAAAGAATGCGACAAGAATAGGGCGGCATGTCATGGGAAGCGAGATCGATAGGTCAGTTGTGGTCCGGTAATCTTGAGAATGGACTGTATTTATTTAATAGTAATTGTTTGTATTTCGACTTGAATGTGGACATGCTCGTCGACTGTCGAATGACCGGCGGGATACTGTTCCACACATCAGGTCCGGCATATTTTATAGAGCGATGATCTTTTCGGTCGATCATATGATATTTGGACGACGTGGACGCGCGTGTGCTGTACTTGTGCGCTTTTGATTCCGAGGTAAAGAAGTCAACAACAAGTACAAAGTACGATAGCATGCTTCGGCATGATTTTCGAGATCATTTGTTGAATTTTCACGTTCCCTAAATCGTAATTGGTGGTATTTACGGATCTTCGATGTGTTGTGATATGTTGTGTGGCGAGATATACTTAAATAAAATTGCATTGGCCGGGAATCGAACCCGGGCCTCCCGCGTGGCAGGCGAGAATTCTACCACTGAACCACCAATGCGCCGCGACGGACGTGGAGTAGCATATTGGAATTTTACAAACCACTTGAACTAGGTTTGTTCGATACTCTAATTTTCAAGTTGCAATTTTCAAGCATATCGGAATAATGATAAAGGTTCAAACTAGGGATGGTGTGAACCTCTGAAAGGTTCAGGTTCGTGTGAACGCGAACCTTTTTGAAAGGTTCTGCGTGAACACGAACGTGAACCTCGTGACGTCATATTGCTAATTCCAACCCTATCTTCCAATGACGTGATAGCCTATATTAATGTACTATACACGATACCAAGCGAAGACTCAGTCCACATAATGCCACAATGCTGAAGTACATATCGGCGTTTTAAACGTCGCTAAATATATCAACAGCGGTAATCAAAGTATATATTAATTGCGTAAAATCAATACATTCCGTTACTTTGCCAACAATTTCGACGAGGACTTACCAAGGAATATAAGCTTACGCCTTAACGGTCTTAGCCAGACCGGACAATGTGTTCGGAGTCTGAGTATTGCTACATTGATATTGAGCAGAGTGTACAACGGGTTTCAATATTCGCTACCGATACCACAAACAACAACAAGTTATGCAGCAGTAGCAAGCACCTTAATCGCACGGATTTGGTTTTAATGATACAGTAAAGATATGAAGTCAAGATTGACTCCCTACGCCCGTTCGATTTTTTACATCAGAAAACGATATCAATGTCATTGATTGGTTGAATAAGCATCATTCGCTGACTACGTATATCGCTCGTGATGTGTGATTGCGGGTCAAGCTCACAGCAGATAGTCACTAAATATTCACAAGCGGAAAGCTGGTTATTCCGTGAAAATTTTTGCAACAAAGCAACTAAAACTTTTAAGGTTGTCGAGGTGCATGGTGCATGCTCGTAAAGCGTTGATTTTTTATGCTGCCAGCACCATGCATGGAGTGGCCCGCAGTTGAAATGCAATAAATTTGAGCCAAAGATCTTATAATGGAGTGAAAATTACAATTTACCAAAAGGTTCACAGTGCAGAACCTACCAAGGTTCTGTTGTGAACACGAACCTCTAAATTTCCGAAGTTCACACACAGAACGCGAACGTGAACTTCACGTTCACACCATCCCTAGTTCAAACTATTCCAATTGAACGATGCTGGCATACCTTTCAAAGTAACTTCACTCTTTACTGCCAATGCCTGTTTGTAACAGAGTCGTCTTGGACAAATTGTATTTTTGTACTTGAAAACTTGACAGAAAACTTAATCCCACCACTGGATGAATCCCTCTCTCTCGTTACTTTCAACCTTTTGAATACAGCAAATACAGTCATTTTGTGGGGATAATATAGCTCTTATGCTTTAACAGTACACAGACATGCTAGCTCCGGCAGTAACGAAGTACCTTTCGAAGTATTCATGTAGGTTTTGCCTACTTTCACTACTTTCTCAATTGGTTTTGTTTCCGATTACTTCCAATTCTATTTGACCAGTTTTGTGGATCAAACTACTTGCTTTTAAGGTGTTGGGGTGTCTAAAGCAGAAAGTAGTTTTCGTATGTGTTTGGGTCACCTTTATGTACGAAATCGTAAAAGAACAGTGTGAAATAGCCATCGAGGTAACACCACTAATATACTTTTTGTAACTACTTAGTTCAATAAGCCATTACAGGAATATTCAGTACCGCAAATCATCATTGATAGGTACTTCCTCTCTGTTTGTGGTTTGGCATGAGTCGATTATATTCACACGAGAATTGCTAAACTGGCGTGAATGTATAATTGTATATTATACAAGCATATTCTATGAAAACAGTTATTGTTTACGAGATATCTACCTAGTCTAACCAATTAGCCGTATGAGCATATGAAATCTTTCTGGTCTGAAAAGGGAACGCGACGCGGGCTACATACAGCACGCGGTAGCGAACTACCACCTGTACGAGATAATCGCCTATATATTAGCACCGCGTGCCTCATATGCTTGTACATCGAGATCGTATATTGTTTATTTCAATATCGTAAAAAGATTCATAGGAAAAAACATGAATGTAAAATTTAAGTCTAGTCTTCGATTGTCATCATAGCAATGCACTTATAAAATGAAACAGAATCATTCATAGTCCTGTTATAACGCCGATGCGAAGTCTCAATGTTGTGATACTATTTCGGCAATAGAACAATAATAGGAGCACCAACAGCGCCAGATATGACGGGTATCTTCCTGTAACTTTCTTGTATAGAACTTTCTTGCTATTGCGTCAGTTGATCCAGCGAGTTGGCATTGGAAGGCATTCAGGAGGAGGCGCGCAAGTAAAGTCAGCTCCAGCGTACCTCTCATTGCTGAGATTGGTGTTAATTTGGGCCTTCTGCTCATGGCGCACTTTCGATATCCATGGGCTACTACTTTTTGGGCGCATAAGAGTACTTGCTGGACGATAATTAACGCTGTCATGTGAAACATTTCCTCGCGGTCTCCAATTGTTCCGTTTTGAAATTGATCTTTTGCCCATCTTGATCGGTCGCGTATATCTCAAAACTGCTCCTTCGATATGAGCAATATACCGATTCCACCCGATATATATAGGAGACAACCTTATCAGCCTAAGCCGGAGCTGGATAGAAATGCGACAATGGTAATGGGAAGCGGAGTTGATTATTTGCTTAATCTGTCTGAATAATCCAATTGATAAGTATAGAAAGCGCGTGTCCGTTCCATGATAGAAATTTCATCATTTTAATTAATACGTAAGTGAACAATACTGGATGCATTCTCGAAGTGATTCTCGCTGTCAACAAAATGAACTGATTACAGTCATATGATGCGTTGTCGTCGTTATCTGGCGCTCGATCTGTTATACAATGAGGAATCGAAATTACGAGAATTGTATGGATATTTTCCAGTACATAAACATTATAATAGGCCTATATAATAATAATGATTATATATTCACGGTAAAAATGGTATATACACAATAAATCCGCGGAGCAACCTGTCCACTATAGAATACATTCTCGACTGTCGTCATCTCCAATCGCCATGCATTGGGTCTCGTCATATTTTAACTTGTGATATCTTTTGCAGTCATGATATCCGGAAATGGCAGCAAAATCCATCGGTATAGCAATACGGATATGCTGAGGGCAGGGTGAGATCGATATGATTCTGGGTAGGGTCGACTGGTATGTTCGGTAGGGGTAAATATCGCAATTTAACTCAGCATAATACAAATAAGGGAAATTTGGAATATCAATATGATAACGGGGGTAAGCGGACGGTTCCGTATGGATGCTTGTATAGAGTTCCAAATGACAGGACCAAGTCGGAATAACGAGTTTACGAGACCATTTGTTATATATTCTCATGGTGCCTGAATTGCAATCGATAATATTCTTCTAACTCCACGTTATTTTATATTGTTATATGACACTGTACTGATACAAAAATGCATTGGCCGGGAATCGAACCCGGGCCTGGCGAGAATTCTACCACAGAAGAGTATCCAGCCGGTCAGTGGGCATGGGAATGAATTCAGGAGGGGACGCAGAAGTAAAGACAGCTCCAGCGTACATCTTATTGCTGTGATTTGTATTAATTTGTGCTGGCTGACCTGAGCGCACTTTTGATATCCATGAGCTACTGAAATGAAATGGAGTAATGGAAATGCGTTGACCGGAATCGAACACGGGCCTCCCGCTTGGCACAGACGGAACTATCAATACGGAAGGATTAGGAATGTGTTGTTGGATTCTCAGTAACTGCGACGGTACGTCTGAAGCATGAGGTACCGGATTCGATTCCTGGTAAACGCATCTTCATTTGGTGCTTCAACACCACAAAGGCACGCGGGACAAAGTTTTTATTTCAACACGCCAATTTAGTTCGACCGACAGAGTGTACTGCCATAACTAAGTGACAAAAAGTGAACAAAATATTGTGGAAGATCGCGCACAAAAATGATTGGAATGTTGTCAGTGACAAAATTGCTCCCCGTCGGGGAATCGAACCCCGGTCTCCCGCGTGACAGGCGGGGATACTCACCACTATACTAACGAGGAAGCGATCGAGGTTTGACTACAAATTATAGCAATCATATGCTACGAATTCAACATAGACGGTATAGGGTCGACTGCAAAGCAGTGTTTGGATGACTCGAGTCATGACTTGACTCGAGTCAGACTCGAGTCACCTTTTTCGTTTGACTTGACTTGACTCGAGTCACTTTGCTAAAATGACTTGGCTTGACTTGACTCGGCGTATCAGAAATATGGATTGACTCGTGATTCGGAGCAAAATTACCGAGTCAATTTCAAGTCATCAAGTAAAAATCACCTTATCTTGCATATGTTCAGATTGTTCGACAAACACTTGTGTAACCCATGAGAGCGACCGACCATTCAATGATCGCGCGTTTTACTGAGCCTTGAATATTTTCCCACAAATATATTGACCACAAACGAAGTGATCAGCTTACGTTGTCGTACACTAGTAGTAAAGTAATTTAATAGCAAAATATCTATTTCTGTTCTCTCTTCTTACCTTAACCGAACCTCTTGTTTTATTGAAATTGAAATCGAATTTAGTTTATATACTTCTCAACCATCGGCGCGGACTCGGATTGTATCATATCAATATGTATAAATGGGTACTGTATTGCATCCTATCAATTCGTTTCTCGATTCTCCATCTCGGCTGGTAACTAAAACGAGGCTATGCAATATACTTACGTAATTTTACAGTTCTACGTATATGTGAGCGATACAGCCCCTTATTGCATGTATATTTAACTCTATATTCGTTCATCTGTTATTCAGACACCTAGCGAAATGCAATGACGTAATCATGCTTCACACTTCAAAAAGGCAACTTGACTTGAATTATGACTTGACTCGTGACTTGACTCGACTTGACTCGAGTCACCTCCAAAAATCGAGTGATTTGACTTGACTCGAGTCACCTTCGAAAATCGATTGACTTGACTTGACCCGAGTCAAAATGTACAATGACTCGAAATGACTCGTGACTCGAAGGTAGTGACTTGATCCCAACACTGCGTGCAAAGTACCCATTGATATCTGAAACTAGTTCTAGATATCCCTGGGCTTGTATTTAAAACAAATGGTTGTTCAAAACACATAAAAAAAATTGTGTGTTTTTGAGTTGTAAAGTCATACCATAATTGTATACTTTCCAAAAAACATGTTGTATGGGCTTTGAAAAAACCAAAACCTAAACAATAAAAAACATGTTTTAAACAAGAGCCATTTTTAATCGTGTTTGTTTTAAACTGATATTTGTTTTAAATGCATTGTCATTGTCATTGGTTTATTAGCAATTTTATCGTTTCAATACACCACAAAAATGCGATACAATGAAATGAATACAATGAAGATGTCGAAGCGACTTGGATTTGTCTATGGAATCAGACACCCACCTTGGCCTAGGCGATGTAAAGAGGAGGCATGCACACTGAATGAAAGTAAAGAAGACGGTATAGAAAAAGAATGCGACAAGAATAGGGCGGCATGTCATGGGAAGCGAGATCGATAGGTCAGTTGTGGTCCGGTAATCTTGAGAATGGACTGTATTTATTTAATAGTAATTGTTTGTATTTCGACTTGAATGTGGACATGCTCGTCGACTGTCGAATGACCGGCGGGATACTGTTCCACACATCAGGTCCGGCATATTTTATAGAGCGATGATCTTTTCGGTCGATCATATGATATTTGGACGACGTGGACGCGCGTGTGCTGTACTTGTGCGCTTTTGATTCCGAGGTAAAGAAGTCAACAACAAGTACAAAGTACGATAGCATGCTTCGGCATGATTTTCGAGATCATTTGTTGAATTTTCACGTTCCCTAAATCGTAATTGGTGGTATTTACGGATCTTCGATGTGTTGTGATATGTTGTGTGGCGAGATATACTTAAATAAAATTGCATTGGCCGGGAATCGAACCCGGGCCTCCCGCGTGGCAGGCGAGAATTCTACCACTGAACCACCAATGCGCCGCGACGGACGTGGAGTAGCATATTGGAATTTTACAAACCACTTGAACTAGGTTTGTTCGATACTCTAATTTTCAAGTTGCAATTTTCAAGCATATCGGAATAATGATAAAGGTTCAAACTAGGGATGGTGTGAACCTCTGAAAGGTTCAGGTTCGTGTGAACGCGAACCTTTTTGAAAGGTTCTGCGTGAACACGAACGTGAACCTCGTGACGTCATATTGCTAATTCCAACCCTATCTTCCAATGACGTGATAGCCTATATTAATGTACTATACACGATACCAAGCGAAGACTCAGTCCACATAATGCCACAATGCTGAAGTACATATCGGCGTTTTAAACGTCGCTAAATATATCAACAGCGGTAATCAAAGTATATATTAATTGCGTAAAATCAATACATTCCGTTACTTTGCCAACAATTTCGACGAGGACTTACCAAGGAATATAAGCTTACGCCTTAACGGTCTTAGCCAGACCGGACAATGTGTTCGGAGTCTGAGTATTGCTACATTGATATTGAGCAGAGTGTACAACGGGTTTCAATATTCGCTACCGATACCACAAACAACAACAAGTTATGCAGCAGTAGCAAGCACCTTAATCGCACGGATTTGGTTTTAATGATACAGTAAAGATATGAAGTCAAGATTGACTCCCTACGCCCGTTCGATTTTTTACATCAGAAAACGATATCAATGTCATTGATTGGTTGAATAAGCATCATTCGCTGACTACGTATATCGCTCGTGATGTGTGATTGCGGGTCAAGCTCACAGCAGATAGTCACTAAATATTCACAAGCGGAAAGCTGGTTATTCCGTGAAAATTTTTGCAACAAAGCAACTAAAACTTTTAAGGTTGTCGAGGTGCATGGTGCATGCTCGTAAAGCGTTGATTTTTTATGCTGCCAGCACCATGCATGGAGTGGCCCGCAGTTGAAATGCAATAAATTTGAGCCAAAGATCTTATAATGGAGTGAAAATTACAATTTACCAAAAGGTTCACAGTGCAGAACCTACCAAGGTTCTGTTGTGAACACGAACCTCTAAATTTCCGAAGTTCACACACAGAACGCGAACGTGAACTTCACGTTCACACCATCCCTAGTTCAAACTATTCCAATTGAACGATGCTGGCATACCTTTCAAAGTAACTTCACTCTTTACTGCCAATGCCTGTTTGTAACAGAGTCGTCTTGGACAAATTGTATTTTTGTACTTGAAAACTTGACAGAAAACTTAATCCCACCACTGGATGAATCCCTCTCTCTCGTTACTTTCAACCTTTTGAATACAGCAAATACAGTCATTTTGTGGGGATAATATAGCTCTTATGCTTTAACAGTACACAGACATGCTAGCTCCGGCAGTAACGAAGTACCTTTCGAAGTATTCATGTAGGTTTTGCCTACTTTCACTACTTTCTCAATTGGTTTTGTTTCCGATTACTTCCAATTCTATTTGACCAGTTTTGTGGATCAAACTACTTGCTTTTAAGGTGTTGGGGTGTCTAAAGCAGAAAGTAGTTTTCGTATGTGTTTGGGTCACCTTTATGTACGAAATCGTAAAAGAACAGTGTGAAATAGCCATCGAGGTAACACCACTAATATACTTTTTGTAACTACTTACTTCAATAAGCCATTACAGGAATATTCAGTACCGCAAATCATCATTGATAGGTACTTCCTCTCTGTTTGTGGTTTGGCATGAGTCGATTATATTCACACGAGAATTGCTAAACTGGCGTGAATGTATAATTGTATATTATACAAGCATATTCTATGAAAACAGTTATTGTTTACGAGATATCTACCTAGTCTAACCAATAAGCCGTATGAGCATATGAAATCTTTCTGGTCTGAAAAGGGAACGCGACGCGGGCTACATACAGCACGCGGTAGCGAACTACCACCTGTACGAGATAATCGCCTATATATTAGCACCGCGTGCCTCATATGCTTGTACATCGAGATCGTATATTGTTTATTTCAATATCGTAAAAAGATTCATAGGAAAAAACATGAATGTAAAATTTAAGTCTAGTCTTCGATTGTCATCATAGCAATGCACTTATAAAATGAAACAGAATCATTCATAGTCCTGTTATAACGCCGATGCGAAGTCTCAATGTTGTGATACTATTTCGGCAATAGAACAATAATAGGAGCACCAACAGCGCCAGATATGACGGGTATCTTCCTGTAACTTTCTTGTATAGAACTTTCTTGCTATTGCGTCAGTTGATCCAGCGAGTTGGCATGGGAAGGCATTCAGGAGGAGGCGCGCAAGTAAAGTCAGCTCCAGCGTACCTCTCATTGCTGAGATTGGTGTTAATTTGGGCCTTCTGCTCATGGCGCACTTTCGATATCCGTGGGCTACTACTTTTTGGGCGCATAAGAGTACTTGCTGGACGATAATTAACGCTGTCATGTGAAACATTTCCTCGCGGTCTCCAATTGTTCCGTTTTGAAATTGATCTTTTGCCCATCTTGATCGGTCGCGTATATCTCAAAACTGCTCCTTCGATATGAGCAATATACCGATTCCACCCGATATATATAGGAGACAACCTTATCAGCCTAAGCCGGAGCTGGATAGAAATGCGACAATGGTAATGGGAAGCGGAGTTGATTATTTGCTTAATCTGTCTGAATAATCCAATTGATAAGTATAGAAAGCGCGTGTCCGTTCCATGATAGAAATTTCATCATTTTAATTAATACGTAAGTGAACAATACTGGATGCATTCTCGAAGTGATTCTCGCTGTCAACAAAATGAACTGATTACAGTCATATGATGCGTTGTCGTCGTTATCTGGCGCTCGATCTGTTATACAATGAGGAATCGAAATTACGAGAATTGTATGGATATTTTCCAGTACATAAACATTATAATAGGCCTATATAATAATAATGATTATATATTCACGGTAAAAATGGTATATACACAATAAATCCGCGGAGCAACCTGTCCACTATAGAATACATTCTCGACTGTCGTCATCTCCAATCGCCATGCATTGGGTCTCGTCATATTTTAACTTGTGATATCTTTTGCAGTCATGATATCCGGAAATGGCAGCAAAATCCATCGGTATAGCAATACGGATATGCTGAGGGCAGGGTGAGATCGATATGATTCTGGGTAGGGTCGACTGGTATGTTCGGTAGGGGTAAATATCGCAATTTAACTCAGCATAATACAAATAAGGGAAATTTGGAATATCAATATGATAACGGGGGTAAGCGGACGGTTCCGTATGGATGCTTGTATAGAGTTCCAAATGACAGGACCAAGTCGGAATAACGAGTTTACGAGACCATTTGTTATATATTCTCATGGTGCCTGAATTGCAATCGATAATATTCTTCTAACTCCACGTTATTTTATATTGTTATATGACACTGTACTGATACAAAAATGCATTGGCCGGGAATCGAACCCGGGCCTGGCGAGAATTCTACCACAGAAGAGTATCCAGCCGGTCAGTGGGCATGGGAATGAATTCAGGAGGGGACGCAGAAGTAAAGACAGCTCCAGCGTACATCTTATTGCTGTGATTTGTATTAATTTGTGCTGGCTGACCTGAGCGCACTTTTGATATCCATGAGCTACTGAAATGAAATGGAGTAATGGAAATGCGTTGACCGGAATCGAACACGGGCCTCCCGCTTGGCACAGACGGAACTATCAATACGGAAGGATTAGGAATGTGTTGTTGGATTCTCAGTAACTGCGACGGTACGTCTGAAGCATGAGGTACCGGATTCGATTCCTGGTAAACGCATCTTCATTTGGTGCTTCAACACCACAAAGGCACGCGGGACAAAGTTTTTATTTCAACACGCCAATTTAGTTCGACCGACAGAGTGTACTGCCATAACTAAGTGACAAAAAGTGAACAAAATATTGTGGAAGATCGCGCAGAAAAATGATTGGAATGTTGTCAGTGACAAAATTGCTCCCCGTCGGGGAATCGAACCCCGGTCTCCCGCGTGACAGGCGGGGATACTCACCACTATACTAACGAGGAAGCGATCGAGGTTTGACTACAAATTATAGCAATCATATGCTACGAATTCAACATAGACGGTATAGGGTCGACTGCAAAGCAGTGTTTGGATGACTCGAGTCATGACTTGACTCGAGTCAGACTCGAGTCACCTTTTTCGTTTGACTTGACTTGACTCGAGTCACTTTGCTAAAATGACTTGGCTTGACTTGACTCGGCGTATCAGAAATATGGATTGACTCGTGATTCGGAGCAAAATTACCGAGTCAATTTCAAGTCATCAAGTAAAAATCACCTTATCTTGCATATGTTCAGATTGTTCGACAAACACTTGTGTAACCCATGAGAGCGACCGACCATTCAATGATCGCGCGTTTTACTGAGCCTTGAATATTTTCCCACAAATATATTGACCACAAACGAAGTGATCAGCTTACGTTGTCGTACACTAGTAGTAAAGTAATTTAATAGCAAAATATCTATTTCTGTTCTCTCTTCTTACCTTAACCGAACCTCTTGTTTTATTGAAATTGAAATCGAATTTAGTTTATATACTTCTCAACCATCGGCGCGGACTCGGATTGTATCATATCAATATGTATAAATGGGTACTGTATTGCATCCTATCAATTCGTTTCTCGATTCTCCATCTCGGCTGGTAACTAAAACGAGGCTATGCAATATACTTACGTAATTTTACAGTTCTACGTATATGTGAGCGATACAGCCCCTTATTGCATGTATATTTAACTCTATATTCGTTCATCTGTTATTCAGACACCTAGCGAAATGCAATGACGTAATCATGCTTCACACTTCAAAAAGGCAACTTGACTTGAATTATGACTTGACTCGTGACTTGACTCGACTTGACTCGAGTCACCTCCAAAAATCGAGTGATTTGACTTGACTCGAGTCACCTTCGAAAATCGATTGACTTGACTTGACCCGAGTCAAAATGTACAATGACTCGAAATGACTCGTGACTCGAAGGTAGTGACTTGATCCCAACACTGCGTGCAAAGTACCCATTGATATCTGAAACTAGTTCTAGATATCCCTGGGCTTGTATTTAAAACAAATGGTTGTTCAAAACACATAAAAAAAATTGTGTGTTTTTGAGTTGTAAAGTCATACCATAATTGTATACTTTCCAAAAAACATGTTGTATGGGCTTTGAAAAAACCAAAACCTAAACAATAAAAAACATGTTTTAAACAAGAGCCATTTTTAATCGTGTTTGTTTTAAACTGATATTTGTTTTAAATGCATTGTCATTGTCATTGGTTTATTAGCAATTTTATCGTTTCAATACACCACAAAAATGCGATACAATGAAATGAATACAATGAAGATGTCGAAGCGACTTGGATTTGTCTATGGAATCAGACACCCACCTTGGCCTAGGCGATGTAAAGAGGAGGCATGCACACTGAATGAAAGTAAAGAACACGGTATAGAAAAAGAATGCGACAAGAATAGGGCGGCATGTCATGGGAAGCGAGATCGATAGGTCAGTTGTGGTCCGGTAATCTTGAGAATGGACTGTATTTATTTAATAGTAATTGTTTGTATTTCGACTTGAATGTGGACATGCTCGTCGACTGTCGAATGACCGGCGGGATACTGTTCCACACATCAGGTCCGGCATATTTTATAGAGCGATGATCTTTTCGGTCGATCATATGATATTTGGACGACGTGGACGCGCGTGTGCTGTACTTGTGCGCTTTTGATTCCGAGGTAAAGAAGTCAACAACAAGTACAAAGTACGATAGCATGCTTCGGCATGATTTTCGAGATCATTTGTTGAATTTTCACGTTCCCTAAATCGTAATTGGTGGTATTTACGGATCTTCGATGTGTTGTGATATGTTGTGTGGCGAGATATACTTAAATAAAATTGCATTGGCCGGGAATCGAACCCGGGCCTCCCGCGTGGCAGGCGAGAATTCTACCACTGAACCACCAATGCGCCGCGACGGACGTGGAGTAGCATATTGGAATTTTACAAACCACTTGAACTAGGTTTGTTCGATACTCTAATTTTCAAGTTGCAATTTTCAAGCATATCGGAATAATGATAAAGGTTCAAACTAGGGATGGTGTGAACCTCTGAAAGGTTCAGGTTCGTGTGAACGCGAACCTTTTTGAAAGGTTCTGCGTGAACACGAACGTGAACCTCGTGACGTCATATTGCTAATTCCAACCCTATCTTCCAATGACGTGATAGCCTATATTAATGTACTATACACGATACCAAGCGAAGACTCAGTCCACATAATGCCACAATGCTGAAGTACATATCGGCGTTTTAAACGTCGCTAAATATATCAACAGCGGTAATCAAAGTATATATTAATTGCGTAAAATCAATACATTCCGTTACTTTGCCAACAATTTCGACGAGGACTTACCAAGGAATATAAGCTTACGCCTTAACGGTCTTAGCCAGACCGGACAATGTGTTCGGAGTCTGAGTATTGCTACATTGATATTGAGCAGAGTGTACAACGGGTTTCAATATTCGCTACCGATACCACAAACAACAACAAGTTATGCAGCAGTAGCAAGCACCTTAATCGCACGGATTTGGTTTTAATGATACAGTAAAGATATGAAGTCAAGATTGACTCCCTACGCCCGTTCGATTTTTTACATCAGAAAACGATATCAATGTCATTGATTGGTTGAATAAGCATCATTCGCTGACTACGTATATCGCTCGTGATGTGTGATTGCGGGTCAAGCTCACAGCAGATAGTCACTAAATATTCACAAGCGGAAAGCTGGTTATTCCGTGAAAATTTTTGCAACAAAGCAACTAAAACTTTTAAGGTTGTCGAGGTGCATGGTGCATGCTCGTAAAGCGTTGATTTTTTATGCTGCCAGCACCATGCATGGAGTGGCCCGCAGTTGAAATGCAATAAATTTGAGCCAAAGATCTTATAATGGAGTGAAAATTACAATTTACCAAAAGGTTCACAGTGCAGAACCTACCAAGGTTCTGTTGTGAACACGAACCTCTAAATTTCCGAAGTTCACACACAGAACGCGAACGTGAACTTCACGTTCACACCATCCCTAGTTCAAACTATTCCAATTGAACGATGCTGGCATACCTTTCAAAGTAACTTCACTCTTTACTGCCAATGCCTGTTTGTAACAGAGTCGTCTTGGACAAATTGTATTTTTGTACTTGAAAACTTGACAGAAAACTTAATCCCACCACTGGATGAATCCCTCTCTCTCGTTACTTTCAACCTTTTGAATACAGCAAATACAGTCATTTTGTGGGGATAATATAGCTCTTATGCTTTAACAGTACACAGACATGCTAGCTCCGGCAGTAACGAAGTACCTTTCGAAGTATTCATGTAGGTTTTGCCTACTTTCACTACTTTCTCAATTGGTTTTGTTTCCGATTACTTCCAATTCTATTTGACCAGTTTTGTGGATCAAACTACTTGCTTTTAAGGTGTTGGGGTGTCTAAAGCAGAAAGTAGTTTTCGTATGTGTTTGGGTCACCTTTATGTACGAAATCGTAAAAGAACAGTGTGAAATAGCCATCGAGGTAACACCACTAATATACTTTTTGTAACTACTTACTTCAATAAGCCATTACAGGAATATTCAGTACCGCAAATCATCATTGATAGGTACTTCCTCTCTGTTTGTGGTTTGGCATGAGTCGATTATATTCACACGAGAATTGCTAAACTGGCGTGAATATATAATTGTATATTATACAAGCATATTCTATGAAAACAGTTATTGTTTACGAGATATCTACCTAGTCTAACCAATTAGCCGTATGAGCATATGAAATCTTTCTGGTCTGAAAAGGGAACGCGACGCGGGCTACATACAGAACGCGGTAGCGAACTACCACCTGTACGAGATAATCGCCTATATATTAGCACCGCGTGCCTCATATGCTTGTACATCGAGATCGTATACTGTTTATTTCAATATCGTAAAAAGATTCATAGGAAAAAACATGAATGTAAAATTTAAGTCTAGTCTTCGATTGTCATCATAGCAATGCACTTATAAAATGAAACAGAATCATTCATAGTCCTGTTATAACGCCGATGCGAAGTCTCAATGTTGTGATACTATTTCGGCAATAGAACAATAATAGGAGCACCAACAGCGCCAGATATGACGGGTATCTTCCTGTAACTTTCTTGTATAGAACTTTCTTGCTATTGCGTCAGTTGATCCAGCGAGTTGGCATGGGAAGGCATTCAGGAGGAGGCGCGCAAGTAAAGTCAGCTCCAGCGTACCTCTCATTGCTGAGATTGGTGTTAATTTGGGCCTTCTGCTCATGGCGCACTTTCGATATCCGTGGGCTACTACTTTTTGGGCGCATAAGAGTACTTGCTGGACGATAATTAACGCTGTCATGTGAAACATTTCCTCGCGGTCTCCAATTGTTCCGTTTTGAAATTGATCTTTTGCCCATCTTGATCGGTCGCGTATATCTCAAAACTGCTCCTTCGATATGAGCAATATACCGATTCCACCCGATATATATAGGAGACAACCTTATCAGCCTAAGCCGGAGCTGGATAGAAATGCGACAATGGTAATGGGAAGCGGAGTTGATTATTTGCTTAATCTGTCTGAATAATCCAATTGATAAGTATAGAAAGCGCGTGTCCGTTCCATGATAGAAATTTCATCATTTTAATTAATACGTAAGTGAACAATACTTGATGCATTCTCGAAGTGATTCTCGCTGTCAACAAAATGAACTGATTACAGTCATATGATGCGTTGTCGTCGTTATCTGGCGCTCGATCTGTTATACAATGAGGAATCGAAATTACGAGAATTGTATGGATATTTTCCAGTACATAAACATTATAATAGGCCTATATAATAATAATGATTATATATTCACGGTAAAAATGGTATATACACAATAAATCCGCGGAGCAACCTGTCCACTATAGAATACATTCTCGACTGTCGTCATCTCCAATCGCCATGCATTGGGTCTCGTCATATTTTAACTTGTGATATCTTTTGCAGTCATGATATCCGGAAATGGCAGCAAAATCCATCGGTATAGCAATACGGATATGCTGAGGGCAGGGTGAGATCGATATGATTCTGGGTAGGGTCGACTGGTATGTTCGGTAGGGGTAAATATCGCAATTTAACTCAGCATAATACAAATAAGGGAAATTTGGAATATCAATATGATAACGGGGGTAAGCGGACGGTTCCGTATGGATGCTTGTATAGAGTTCCAAATGACAGGACCAAGTCGGAATAACGAGTTTACGAGACCATTTGTTATATATTCTCATGGTGCCTGAATTGCAATCGATAATATTCTTCTAACTCCACGTTATTTTATATTGTTATATGACACTGTACTGATACAAAAATGCATTGGCCGGGAATCGAACCCGGGCCTGGCGAGAATTCTACCACAGAAGAGTATCCAGCCGGTCAGTGGGCATGGGAATGAATTCAGGAGGGGACGCAGAAGTAAAGACAGCTCCAGCGTACATCTTATTGCTGTGATTTGTATTAATTTGTGCTGGCTGACCTGAGCGCACTTTTGATATCCATGAGCTACTGAAATGAAATGGAGTAATGGAAATGCGTTGACCGGAATCGAACACGGGCCTCCCGCTTGGCACAGACGGAACTATCAATACGGAAGGATTAGGAATGTGTTGTTGGATTCTCAGTAACTGCGACGGTACGTCTGAAGCATGAGGTACCGGATTCGATTCCTGGTAAACGCATCTTCATTTGGTGCTTCAACACCACAAAGGCACGCGGGACAAAGTTTTTATTTCAACACGCCAATTTAGTTCGACCGACAGAGTGTACTGCCATAACTAAGTGACAAAAAGTGAACAAAATATTGTGGAAGATCGCGCAGAAAAATGATTGGAATGTTGTCAGTGACAAAATTGCTCCCCGTCGGGGAATCGAACCCCGGTCTCCCGCGTGACAGGCGGGGATACTCACCACTATACTAACGAGGAAGCGATCGAGGTTTGACTACAAATTATAGCAATCATATGCTACGAATTCAACATAGACGGTATAGGGTCGACTGCAAAGCAGTGTTTGGATGACTCGAGTCATGACTTGACTCGAGTCAGACTCGAGTCACCTTTTTCGTTTGACTTGACTTGACTCGAGTCACTTTGCTAAAATGACTTGGCTTGACTTGACTCGGCGTATCAGAAATATGGATTGACTCGTGATTCGGAGCAAAATTACCGAGTCAATTTCAAGTCATCAAGTAAAAATCACCTTATCTTGCATATGTTCAGATTGTTCGACAAACACTTGTGTAACCCATGAGAGCGACCGACCATTCAATGATCGCGCGTTTTACTGAGCCTTGAATATTTTCCCACAAATATATTGACCACAAACGAAGTGATCAGCTTACGTTGTCGTACACTAGTAGTAAAGTAATTTAATAGCAAAATATCTATTTCTGTTCTCTCTTCTTACCTTAACCGAACCTCTTGTTTTATTGAAATTGAAATCGAATTTAGTTTATATACTTCTCAACCATCGGCGCGGACTCGGATTGTATCATATCAATATGTATAAATGGGTACTGTATTGCATCCTATCAATTCGTTTCTCGATTCTCCATCTCGGCTGGTAACTAAAACGAGGCTATGCAATATACTTACGTAATTTTACAGTTCTACGTATATGTGAGCGATACAGCCCCTTATTGCATGTATATTTAACTCTATATTCGTTCATCTGTTATTCAGACACCTAGCGAAATGCAATGACGTAATCATGCTTCACACTTCAAAAAGGCAACTTGACTTGAATTATGACTTGACTCGTGACTTGACTCGACTTGACTCGAGTCACCTCCAAAAATCGAGTGATTTGACTTGACTCGAGTCACCTTCGAAAATCGATTGACTTGACTTGACCCGAGTCAAAATGTACAATGACTCGAAATGACTCGTGACTCGAAGGTAGTGACTTGATCCCAACACTGCGTGCAAAGTACCCATTGATATCTGAAACTAGTTCTAGATATCCCTGGGCTTGTATTTAAAACAAATGGTTGTTCAAAACACATAAAAAAAAATTGTGTGTTTTTGAGTTGTAAAGTCATACCATAATTGTATACTTTCCAAACAACATGTTGTATGGGCTTTGAAAAAACCAAAACCTAAACAATAAAAAACATGTTTTAAACAAGAGCCATTTTTAATCGTGTTTGTTTTAAACTGATATTTGTTTTAAATGCATTGTCATTGTCATTGGTTTATTAGCAATTTTATCGTTTCAATACACCACAAAAATGCGATACAATGAAATGAATACAATGAAGATGTCGAAGCGACTTGGATTTGTCTATGGAATCAGACACCCACCTTGGCCTAGGCGATGTAAAGAGGAGGCATGCACACTGAATGAAAGTAAAGAAGACGGTATAGAAAAAGAATGCGACAAGAATAGGGCGGCATGTCATGGGAAGCGAGATCGATAGGTCAGTTGTGGTCCGGTAATCTTGAGAATGGACTGTATTTATTTAATAGTAATTGTTTGTATTTCGACTTGAATGTGGACATGCTCGTCGACTGTCGAATGACCGGCGGGATACTGTTCCACACATCAGGTCCGGCATATTTTATAGAGCGATGATCTTTTCGGTCGATCATATGATATTTGGACGACGTGGACGCGCGTGTGCTGTACTTGTGCGCTTTTGATTCCGAGGTAAAGAAGTCAACAACAAGTACAAAGTACGATAGCATGCTTCGGCATGATTTTCGAGATCATTTGTTGAATTTTCACGTTCCCTAAATCGTAATTGGTGGTATTTACGGATCTTCGATGTGTTGTGATATGTTGTGTGGCGAGATATACTTAAATAAAATTGCATTGGCCGGGAATCGAACCCGGGCCTCCCGCGTGGCAGGCGAGAATTCTACCACTGAACCACCAATGCGCCGCGACGGACGTGGAGTAGCATATTGGAATTTTACAAACCACTTGAACTAGGTTTGTTCGATACTCTAATTTTCAAGTTGCAATTTTCAAGCATATCGGAATAATGATAAAGGTTCAAACTAGGGATGGTGTGAACCTCTGAAAGGTTCAGGTTCGTGTGAACGCGAACCTTTTTGAAAGGTTCTGCGTGAACACGAACGTGAACCTCGTGACGTCATATTGCTAATTCCAACCCTATCTTCCAATGACGTGATAGCCTATATTAATGTACTATACACGATACCAAGCGAAGACTCAGTCCACATAATGCCACAATGCTGAAGTACATATCGGCGTTTTAAACGTCGCTAAATATATCAACAGCGGTAATCAAAGTATATATTAATTGCGTAAAATCAATACATTCCGTTACTTTGCCAACAATTTCGACGAGGACTTACCAAGGAATATAAGCTTACGCCTTAACGGTCTTAGCCAGACCGGACAATGTGTTCGGAGTCTGAGTATTGCTACATCGATATTGAGCAGAGTGTACAACGGGTTTCAATATTCGCTACCGATACCACAAACAACAACAAGTTATGCAGCAGTAGCAAGCACCTTAATCGCACGGATTTGGTTTTAATGATACAGTAAAGATATGAAGTCAAGATTGACTCCCTACGCCCGTTCGATTTTTTACATCAGAAAACGATATCAATGTCATTGATTGGTTGAATAAGCATCATTCGCTGACTACGTATATCGCTCGTGATGTGTGATTGCGGGTCAAGCTCACAGCAGATAGTCACTAAATATTCACAAGCGGAAAGCTGGTTATTCCGTGAAAATTTTTGCAACAAAGCAACTAAAACTTTCAAGGTTGTCGAGGTGCATGGTGCATGCTCGTAAAGCGTTGATTTTTTATGCTGCCAGCACCATGCATGGAGTGGCCCGCAGTTGAAATGCAATAAATTTGAGCCAAAGATCTTATAATGGAGTGAAAATTACAATTTACCAAAAGGTTCACAGTGCAGAACCTACCAAGGTTCTGTTGTGAACACGAACCTCTAAATTTCCGAAGTTCACACACAGAACGCGAACGTGAACTTCACGTTCACACCATCCCTAGTTCAAACTATTCCAATTGAACGATGCTGGCATACCTTTCAAAGTAACTTCACTCTTTACTGCCAATGCCTGTTTGTAACAGAGTCGTCTTGGACAAATTGTATTTTTGTACTTGAAAACTTGACAAAAAACTTAATCCCGCCACTGGATGAATCCCTCTCTCTCGTTACTTTCAACCTTTTGAATACAGCAAATACAGTCATTTTGTGGGGATAATATAGCTCTTATGCTTTAACAGTACACAGACATGCTAGCTCCGGCAGTAACGAAGTACCTTTCGAAGTATTCATGTAGGTTTTGCCTACTTTCACTACTTTCTCAATTGGTTTTGTTTCCGATTACTTCCAATTCTATTTGACCAGTTTTGTGGATCAAACTACTTGCTTTTAAGGTGTTGGGGTGTCTAAAGCAGAAAGTAGTTTTCGTATGTGTTTGGGTCACCTTTATGTACGAAATCGTAAAAGAACAGTGTGAAATAGCCATCGAGGTAACACCACTAATATACTTTTTGTAACTACTTACTTCAATAAGCCATTACAGGAATATTCAGTACCGCAAATCATCATTGATAGGTACTTCCTCTCTGTTTGTGGTTTGGCATGAGTCGATTATATTCACACGAGAATTGCTAAACTGGCGTGAATGTATAATTGTATATTATACAAGCATATTCTATGAAAACAGTTATTGTTTACGAGATATCTACCTAGTCTAACCAATTAGCCGTATGAGCATATGAAATCTTTCTGGTCTGAAAAGGGAACGCGACGCGGGCTACATACAGCACGCGGTAGCGAACTACCACCTGTACGAGATAATCGCCTATATATTAGCACCGCGTGCCTCATATGCTTGTACATCGAGATCGTATATTGTTTATTTCAATATCGTAAAAAGATTCATAGGAAAAAACATGAATGTAAAATTTAAGTCTAGTCTTCGATTGTCATCATAGCAATGCACTTATAAAATGAAACAGAATCATTCATAGTCCTGTTATAACGCCGATGCGAAGTCTCAATGTTGTGATACTATTTCGGCAATAGAACAATAATAGGAGCACCAACAGCGCCAGATATGACGGGTATCTTCCTGTAACTTTCTTGTATAGAACTTTCTTGCTATTGCGTCAGTTGATCCAGCGAGTTGGCATGGGAAGGCATTCAGGAGGAGGCGCGCAAGTAAAGTCAGCTCCAGCGTACCTCTCATTGCTGAGATTGGTGTTAATTTGGGCCTTCTGCTCATGGCGCACTTTCGATATCCATGGGCTACTACTTTTTGGGCGCATAAGAGTACTTGCTGGACGATAATTAACGCTGTCATGTGAAACATTTCCTCGCGGTCTCCAATTGTTCCGTTTTGAAATTGATCTTTTGCCCATCTTGATCGGTCGCGTATATCTCAAAACCGCTCCTTCGATATGAGCAATATACCGATTCCACCCGATATATATAGGAGACAACCTTATCAGCCTAAGCCGGAGCTGGATAGAAATGCGACAATGGTAATGGGAAGCGGAGTTGATTATTTGCTTAATCTGTCTGAATAATCCAATTGATAAGTATAGAAAGCGCGTGTCCGTTCCATGATAGAAATTTCATCATTTTAATTAATACGTAAGTGAACAATACTGGATGCATTCTCGAAGTGATTCTCGCTGTCAACAAAATGAACTGATTACAGTCATATGATGCGTTGTCGTCGTTATCTGGCGCTCGATCTGTTATACAATGAGGAATCGAAATTACGAGAATTGTATGGATATTTTCCAGTACATAAACATTATAATAGGCCTATATAATAATAATGATTATATATTCACGGTAAAAATGGTATATACACAATAAATCCGCGGAGCAACCTGTCCACTATAGAATACATTCTCGACTGTCGTCATCTCCAATCGCCATGCATTGGGTCTCGTCATATTTTAACTTGTGATATCTTTTGCAGTCATGATATCCGGAAATGGCAGCAAAATCCATCGGTATAGCAATACGGATATGCTGAGGGCAGGGTGAGATCGATATGATTCTGGGTAGGGTCGACTGGTATGTTCGGTAGGGGTAAATATCGCAATTTAACTCAGCATAATACAAATAAGGGAAATTTGGAATATCAATATGATAACGGGGGTAAGCGGACGGTTCCGTATGGATGCTTGTATAGAGTTCCAAATGACAGGACCAAGTCGGAATAACGAGTTTACGAGACCATTTGTTATATATTCTCATGGTGCCTGAATTGCAATCGATAATATTCTTCTAACTCCACGTTATTTTATATTGTTATATGACACTGTACTGATACAAAAATGCATTGGCCGGGAATCGAACCCGGGCCTGGCGAGAATTCTACCACAGAAGAGTATCCAGCCGGTCAGTGGGCATGGGAATGAATTCAGGAGGGGACGCAGAAGTAAAGACAGCTCCAGCGTACATCTTATTGCTGTGATTTGTATTAATTTGTGCTGGCTGACCTGAGCGCACTTTTGATATCCATGAGCTACTGAAATGAAATGGAGTAATGGAAATGCGTTGACCGGAATCGAACACGGGCCTCCCGCTTGGCACAGACGGAACTATCAATACGGAAGGATTAGGAATGTGTTGTTGGATTCTCAGTAACTGCGACGGTACGTCTGAAGCATGAGGTACCGGATTCGATTCCTGGTAAACGCATCTTCATTTGGTGCTTCAACACCACAAAGGCACGCGGGACAAAGTTTTTATTTCAACACGCCAATTTAGTTCGACCGACAGAGTGTACTGCCATAACTAAGTGACAAAAAGTGAACAAAATATTGTGGAAGATCGCGCAGAAAAATGATTGGAATGTTGTCAGTGACAAAATTGCTCCCCGTCAGGGAATCGAACCCCGGTCTCCCGCGTGACAGGCGGGGATACTCACCACTATACTAACGAGGAAGCGATCGAGGTTTGACTACAAATTATAGCAATCATATGCTACGAATTCAACATAGACGGTATAGGGTCGACTGCAAAGCAGTGTTTGGATGACTCGAGTCATGACTTGACTCGAGTCAGACTCGAGTCACCTTTTTCGTTTGACTTGACTTGACTCGAGTCACTTTGCTAAAATGACTTGGCTTGACTTGACTCGGCGTATCAGAAATATGGATTGACTCGTGATTCGGAGCAAAATTACCGAGTCAATTTCAAGTCATCAAGTAAAAATCACCTTATCTTGCATATGTTCAGATTGTTCGACAAACACTTGTGTAACCCATGAGAGCGACCGACCATTCAATGATCGCGCGTTTTACTGAGCCTTGAATATTTTCCCACAAATATATTGACCACAAACGAAGTGATCAGCTTACGTTGTCGTACACTAGTAGTAAAGTAATTTAATAGCAAAATATCTATTTCTGTTCTCTCTTCTTACCTTAACCGAACCTCTTGTTTTATTGAAATTGAAATCGAATTTAGTTTATATACTTCTCAACCATCGGCGCGGACTCGGATTGTATCATATCAATATGTATAAATGGGTACTGTATTGCATCCTATCAATTCGTTTCTCGATTCTCCATCTCGGCTGGTAACTAAAACGAGGCTATGCAATATACTTACGTAATTTTACAGTTCTACGTATATGTGAGCGATACAGCCCCTTATTGCATGTATATTTAACTCTATATTCGTTCATCTGTTATTCAGACACCTAGCGAAATGCAATGACGTAATCATGCTTCACACTTCAAAAAGGCAACTTGACTTGAATTATGACTTGACTCGTGACTTGACTCGACTTGACTCGAGTCACCTCCAAAAATCGAGTGATTTGACTTGACTCGAGTCACCTTCGAAAATCGATTGACTTGACTTGACCCGAGTCAAAATGTACAATGACTCGAAATGACTCGTGACTCGAAGGTAGTGACTTGATCCCAACACTGCGTGCAAAGTACCCATTGATATCTGAAACTAGTTCTAGATATCCCTGGGCTTGTATTTAAAACAAATGGTTGTTCAAAACACATAAAAAAAATTGTGTGTTTTTGAGTTGTAAAGTCATACCATAATTGTATACTTTCCAAAAAACATGTTGTATGGGCTTTGAAAAAACCAAAACCTAAACAATAAAAAACATGTTTTAAACAAGAGCCATTTTTAATCGTGTTTGTTTTAAACTGATATTTGTTTTAAATGCATTGTCATTGTCATTGGTTTATTAGCAATTTTATCGTTTCAATACACCACAAAAATGCGATACAATGAAATGAATACAATGAAGATGTCGAAGCGACTTGGATTTGTCTATGGAATCAGACACCCACCTTGGCCTAGGCGATGTAAAGAGGAGGCATGCACACTGAATGAAAGTAAAGAAGACGGTATAGAAAAAGAATGCGACAAGAATAGGGCGGCATGTCATGGGAAGCGAGATCGATAGGTCAGTTGTGGTCCGGTAATCTTGAGAATGGACTGTATTTATTTAATAGTAATTGTTTGTATTTCGACTTGAATGTGGACATGCTCGTCGACTGTCGAATGACCGGCGGGATACTGTTCCACACATCAGGTCCGGCATATTTTATAGAGCGATGATCTTTTCGGTCGATCATATGATATTTGGACGACGTGGACGCGCGTGTGCTGTACTTGTGCGCTTTTGATTCCGAGGTAAAGAAGTCAACAACAAGTACAAAGTACGATAGCATGCTTCGGCATGATTTTCGAGATCATTTGTTGAATTTTCACGTTCCCTAAATCGTAATTGGTGGTATTTACGGATCTTCGATGTGTTGTGATATGTTGTGTGGCGAGATATACTTAAATAAAATTGCATTGGCCGGGAATCGAACCCGGGCCTCCCGCGTGGCAGGCGAGAATTCTACCACTGAACCACCAATGCGCCGCGACGGACGTGGAGTAGCATATTGGAATTTTACAAACCACTTGAACTAGGTTTGTTCGATACTCTAATTTTCAAGTTGCAATTTTCAAGCATATCGGAATAATGATAAAGGTTCAAACTAGGGATGGTGTGAACCTCTGAAAGGTTCAGGTTCGTGTGAACGCGAACCTTTTTGAACACGAACGTGAACCTCGTGACGTCATATTGCTAATTCCAACCCTATCTTCCAATGACGTGGTAGCCTATATTAATGTACTATACACGATACCAAGCGAAGACTCAGTCCACATAATGCCACAATGCTGAAGTACATATCGGCGTTTTAAACGTCGCTAAATATATCAACAGCGGTAATCAAAGTATATATTAATTGCGTAAAATCAATACATTCCGTTACTTTGCCAACAATTTCGACGAGGACTTACCAAGGAATATAAGCTTACGCCTTAACGGTCTTAGCCAGACCGGACAATGTGTTCGGAGTCTGAGTATTGCTACATTGATATTGAGCAGAGTGTACAACGGGTTTCAATATTCGCTACCGATACCACAAACAACAACAAGTTATGCAGCAGTAGCAAGCACCTTAATCGCACGGATTTGGTTTTAATGATACAGTAAAGATATGAAGTCAAGATTGACTCCCTACGCCCGTTCGATTTTTTACATCAGAAAACGATATCAATGTCATTGATTGGTTGAATAAGCATCATTCGCTGACTACGTATATCGCTCGTGATGTGTGATTGCGGGTCAAGCTCACAGCAGATAGTCACTAAATATTCACAAGCGGAAAGCTGGTTATTCCGTGAAAATTTTTGCAACAAAGCAACTAAAACTTTTAAGGTTGTCGAGGTGCATGGTGCATGCTCGTAAAGCGTTGATTTTTTATGCTGCCAGCACCATGCATGGAGTGGCCCGCAGTTGAAATGCAATAAATTTGAGCCAAAGATCTTATAATGGAGTGAAAATTACAATTTACCAAAAGGTTCACAGTGCAGAACCTACCAAGGTTCTGTTGTGAACGCAGCCAGACTGTTCTGAGTCAAGTGTACCTGTTTGATGCTGGTGTGATCAGACTAGATGACCTTCACGGTCTTATCGATCATTCCTATCTAATACCGAATACTGTGCACTGTGCACGCATATTTTCTGTACCACCATTACTGCCGTTTGTTATGTATTTTGGTTCGATGAAAATAAAGACTCTCTCTCTCTCTAAATTTCCGAAGTTCACACACAGAACGCGAACGTGAACCTCACGTTCACACCATCCCTAGTTCAAACTATTCCAATTGAACGATGCTGGCATACCTTTCAAAGTAACTTCACTCTTTACTGCCAATGCCTGTTTGTAACAGAGTCGTCTTGGACAAATTGTATTTTTGTACTTGAAAACTTGACAAAAAACTTAATCCCACCACTGGATGAATCCCTCTCTCTCGTTACTTTCAACCTTTTGAATACAGCAAATACAGTCATTTTGTGGGGATAATATAGCTCTTATGCTTTAACAGTACACAGACATGCTAGCTCCGGCAGTAACGAAGTACCTTTCGAAGTATTCATGTAGGTTTTGCCTACTTTCACTACTTTCTCAATTGGTTTTGTTTCCGATTACTTCCAATTCTATTTGACCAGTTTTGTGGATCAAACTACTTGCTTTTAAGGTGTTGGGGTGTCTAAAGCAGAAAGTAGTTTTCGTATGTGTTTGGGTCACCTTTATGTACGAAATCGTAAAAGAACGGTGTGAAATAGCCATCGAGGTAACACCACTAATATACTTTTTGTAACTACTTACTTCAATAAGCCATTACAGGAATATTCAGTACCGCAAATCATCATTGATAGGTACTTCCTCTCTGTTTGTGGTTTGGCATGAGTCGATTATATTCACACGAGAATTGCTAAACTGGCGTGAATGTATAATTGTATATTATACAAGCATATTCTATGAAAACAGTTATTGTTTACGAGATATCTACCTAGTCTAACCAATTAGCCGTATGAGCATATGAAATCTTTCTGGTCTGAAAAGGGAACGCGACGCGGGCTACATACAGCACGCGGTAGCGAACTACCACCTGTACGAGATAATCGCCTATATATTAGCACCGCGTGCCTCATATGCTTGTACATCGAGATCGTATATTGTTTATTTCAATATCGTAAAAAGATTCATAGGAAAAAACATGAATGTAAAATTTAAGTCTAGTCTTCGATTGTCATCATAGCAATGCACTTATAAAATGAAACAGAATCATTCATAGTCCTGTTATAACGCCGATGCGAAGTCTCAATGTTGTGATACTATTTCGGCAATAGAACAATAATAGGAGCACCAACAGCGCCAGATATGACGGGTATCTTCCTGTAACTTTCTTGTATAGAACTTTCTTGCTATTGCGTCAGTTGATCCAGCGAGTTGGCATGGGAAGGCATTCAGGAGGAGGCGCGCAAGTAAAGTCAGCTCCAGCGTACCTCTCATTGCTGAGATTGGTGTTAATTTGGGCCTTCTGCTCATGGCGCACTTTCGATATCCATGGGCTACTACTTTTTGGGCGCATAAGAGTACTTGCTGGACGATAATTAACGCTGTCATGTGAAACATTTCCTCGCGGTCTCCAATTGTTCCGTTTTGAAATTGATCTTTTGCCCATCTTGATCGGTCGCGTATATCTCAAAACTGCTCCTTCGATATGAGCAATATACCGATTCCACCCGATATATATAGGAGACAACCTTATCAGCCTAAGCCGGAGCTGGATAGAAATGCGACAATGGTAATGGGAAGCGGAGTTGATTATTTGCTTAATCTGTCTGAATAATCCAATTGATAAGTATAGAAAGCGCGTGTCCGTTCCATGATAGAAATTTCATCATTTTAATTAATACGTAAGTGAACAATACTGGATGCATTCTCGAAGTGATTCTCGCTGTCAACAAAATGAACTGATTACAGTCATATGATGCGTTGTCGTCGTTATCTGGCGCTCGATCTGTTATACAATGAGGAATCGAAATTACGAGAATTGTATGGATATTTTCCAGTACATAAACATTATAATAGGCCTATATAATAATAATGATTATATATTCACGGTAAAAATGGTATATACACAATAAATCCGCGGAGCAACCTGTCCACTATAGAATACATTCTCGACTGTCGTCATCTCCAATCGCCATGCATTGGGTCTCGTCATATTTTAACTTGTGATATCTTTTGCAGTCATGATATCCGGAAATGGCAGCAAAATCCATCGGTATAGCAATACGGATATGCTGAGGGCAGGGTGAGATCGATATGATTCTGGGTAGGGTCGACTGGTATGTTCGGTAGGGGTAAATATCGCAATTTAACTCAGCATAATACAAATAAGGGAAATTTGGAATATCAATATGATAACGGGGGTAAGCGGACGGTTCCGTATGGATGCTTGCATAGAGTTCCAAATGACAG
Source organism: Botryllus schlosseri (assembly GCF_051294905.1). NCBI lineage: Eukaryota > Metazoa > Chordata > Ascidiacea > Stolidobranchia > Styelidae > Botryllus > Botryllus schlosseri. Next base: position 13,597,484 of record NC_137245.1, on the reverse strand, counting down.
GACCAAGTCGGAATAACGAGTTTACGAGACCATTTGTTATATATTCTCATGGTGCCTGAATTGCAATCGATAATATTCTTCTAACTCCACGTTATTTTATATTGTTATATGACACTGTACTGATACAAAAATGCATTGGCCGGGAATCGAACCCGGGCCTGGCGAGAATTCTACCACAGAAGAGTATCCAGCCGGTCAGTGGGCATGGGAATGAATTCAGGAGGGGACGCAGAAGTAAAGACAGCTCCAGCGTACATCTTATTGCTGTGATTTGTATTAATTTGTGCTGGCTGACCTGAGCGCACTTTTGATATCCATGAGCTACTGAAATGAAATGGAGTAATGGAAATGCGTTGACCGGAATCGAACACGGGCCTCCCGCTTGGCACAGACGGAACTATCAATACGGAAGGATTAGGAATGTGTTGTTGGATTCTCAGTAACTGCGACGGTACGTCTGAAGCATGAGGTACCGGATTCGATTCCTGGTAAACGCATCTTCATTTGGTGCTTCAACACCACAAAGGCACGCGGGACAAAGTTTTTATTTCAACACGCCAATTTAGTTCGACCGACAGAGTGTACTGCCATAACTAAGTGACAAAAAGTGAACAAAATATTGTGGAAGATCGCGCAGAAAAATGATTGGAATGTTGTCAGTGACAAAATTGCTCCCCGTCGGGGAATCGAACCCCGGTCTCCCGCGTGACAGGCGGGGATACTCACCACTATACTAACGAGGAAGCGATCGAGGTTTGACTACAAATTATAGCAATCATATGCTACGAATTCAACATAGACGGTATAGGGTCGACTGCAAAGCAGTGTTTGGATGACTCGAGTCATGACTTGACTCGAGTCAGACTCGAGTCACCTTTTTCGTTTGACTTGACTTGACTCGAGTCACTTTGCTAAAATGACTTGGCTTGACTTGACTCGGCGTATCAGAAATATGGATTGACTCGTGATTCGGAGCAAAATTACCGAGTCAATTTCAAGTCATCAAGTAAAAATCACCTTATCTTGCATATGTTCAGATTGTTCGACAAACACTTGTGTAACCCATGAGAGCGACCGACCATTCAATGATCGCGCGTTTTACTGAGCCTTGAATATTTTCCCACAAATATATTGACCACAAACGAAGTGATCAGCTTACGTTGTCGTACACTAGTAGTAAAGTAATTTAATAGCAAAATATCTATTTCTGTTCTCTCTTCTTACCTTAACCGAACCTCTTGTTTTATTGAAATTGAAATCGAATTTAGTTTATATACTTCTCAACCATCGGCGCGGACTCGGATTGTATCATATCAATATGTATAAATGGGTACTGTATTGCATCCTATCAATTCGTTTCTCGATTCTCCATCTCGGCTGGTAACTAAAACGAGGCTATGCAATATACTTACGTAATTTTACAGTTCTACGTATATGTGAGCGATACAGCCCCTTATTGCATGTATATTTAACTCTATATTCGTTCATCTGTTATTCAGACACCTAGCGAAATGCAATGACGTAATCATGCTTCACACTTCAAAAAGGCAACTTGACTTGAATTATGACTTGACTCGTGACTTGACTCGACTTGACTCGAGTCACCTCCAAAAATCGAGTGATTTGACTTGACTCGAGTCACCTTCGAAAATCGATTGACTTGACTTGACCCGAGTCAAAATGTACAATGACTCGAAATGACTCGTGACTCGAAGGTAGTGACTTGATCCCAACACTGCGTGCAAAGTACCCATTGATATCTGAAACTAGTTCTAGATATCCCTGGGCTTGTATTTAAAACAAATGGTTGTTCAAAACACATAAAAAAAAATTGTGTGTTTTTGAGTTGTAAAGTCATACCATAATTGTATACTTTCCAAAAAACATGTTGTATGGGCTTTGAAAAAACCAAAACCTAAACAATAAAAAACATGTTTTAAACAAGAGCCATTTTTAATCGTGTTTGTTTTAAACTGATATTTGTTTTAAATGCATTGTCATTGTCATTGGTTTATTAGCAATTTTATCGTTTCAATACACCACAAAAATGCGATACAATGAAATGAATACAATGAAGATGTCGAAGCGACTTGGATTTGTCTATGGAATCAGACACCCACCTTGGCCTAGGCGATGTAAAGAGGAGGCATGCACACTGAATGAAAGTAAAGAAGACGGTATAGAAAAAGAATGCGACAAGAATAGGGCGGCATGTCATGGGAAGCGAGATCGATAGGTCAGTTGTGGTCCGGTAATCTTGAGAATGGACTGTATTTATTTAATAGTAATTGTTTGTATTTCGACTTGAATGTGGACATGCTCGTCGACTGTCGAATGACCGGCGGGATACTGTTCCACACATCAGGTCCGGCATATTTTATAGAGCGATGATCTTTTCGGTCGATCATATGATATTTGGACGACGTGGACGCGCGTGTGCTGTACTTGTGCGCTTTTGATTCCGAGGTAAAGAAGTCAACAACAAGTACAAAGTACGATAGCATGCTTCGGCATGATTTTCGAGATCATTTGTTGAATTTTCACGTTCCCTAAATCGTAATTGGTGGTATTTACGGATCTTCGATGTGTTGTGATATGTTGTGTGGCGAGATATACTTAAATAAAATTGCATTGGCCGGGAATCGAACCCGGGCCTCCCGCGTGGCAGGCGAGAATTCTACCACTGAACCACCAATGCGCCGCGACGGACGTGGAGTAGCATATTGGAATTTTACAAACCACTTGAACTAGGTTTGTTCGATACTCTAATTTTCAAGTTGCAATTTTCAAGCATATCGGAATAATGATAAAGGTTCAAACTAGGGATGGTGTGAACCTCTGAAAGGTTCAGGTTCGTGTGAACGCGAACCTTTTTGAAAGGTTCTGCGTGAACACGAACGTGAACCTCGTGACGTCATATTGCTAATTCCAACCCTATCTTCCAATGACGTGGTAGCCTATATTAATGTACTATACACGATACCAAGCGAAGACTCAGTCCACATAATGCCACAATGCTGAAGTACATATCGGCGTTTTAAACGTCGCTAAATATATCAACAGCGGTAATCAAAGTATATATTAATTGCGTAAAATCAATACATTCCGTTACTTTGCCAACAATTTCGACGAGGACTTACCAAGGAATATAAGCTTACGCCTTAACGGTCTTAGCCAGACCGGACAATGTGTTCGGAGTCTGAGTATTGCTACATTGATATTGAGCAGAGTGTACAACGGGTTTCAATATTCGCTACCGATACCACAAACAACAACAAGTTATGCAGCAGTAGCAAGCACCTTAATCGCACGGATTTGGTTTTAATGATACAGTAAAGATATGAAGTCAAGATTGACTCCCTACGCCCGTTCGATTTTTTACATCAGAAAACGATATCAATGTCATTGATTGGTTGAATAAGCATCATTCGCTGACTACGTATATCGCTCGTGATGTGTGATTGCGGGTCAAGCTCACAGCAGATAGTCACTAAATATTCACAAGCGGAAAGCTGGTTATTCCGTGAAAATTTTTGCAACAAAGCAACTAAAACTTTTAAGGTTGTCGAGGTGCATGGTGCATGCTCGTAAAGCGTTGATTTTTTATGCTGCCAGCACCATGCATGGAGTGGCCCGCAGTTGAAATGCAATAAATTTGAGCCAAAGATCTTATAATGGAGTGAAAATTACAATTTACCAAAAGGTTCACAGTGCAGAACCTACCAAGGTTCTGTTGTGAACGCAGCCAGACTGTTCTGAGTCAAGTGTACCTGTTTGATGCTGGTGTGATCAGACTAGATGACCTTCACGGTCTTATCGATCATTCCTATCTAATACCGAATACTGTGCACTGTGCACGCATATTTTCTGTACCACCATTACTGCCGTTTGTTATGTATTTTGGTTCGATGAAAATAAAGACTCTCTCTCTCTCTAAATTTCCGAAGTTCACACACAGAACGCGAACGTGAACCTCACGTTCACACCATCCCTAGTTCAAACTATTCCAATTGAACGATGCTGGCATACCTTTCAAAGTAACTTCACTCTTTACTGCCAATGCCTGTTTGTAACAGAGTCGTCTTGGACAAATTGTATTTTTGTACTTGAAAACTTGACAAAAAACTTAATCCCACCACTGGATGAATCCCTCTCTCTCGTTACTTTCAACCTTTTGAATACAGCAAATACAGTCATTTTGTGGGGATAATATAGCTCTTATGCTTTAACAGTACACAGACATGCTAGCTCCGGCAGTAACGAAGTACCTTTCGAAGTATTCATGTAGGTTTTGCCTACTTTCACTACTTTCTCAATTGGTTTTGTTTCCGATTACTTCCAATTCTATTTGACCAGTTTTGTGGATCAAACTACTTGCTTTTAAGGTGTTGGGGTGTCTAAAGCAGAAAGTAGTTTTCGTATGTGTTTGGGTCACCTTTATGTACGAAATCGTAAAAGAACGGTGTGAAATAGCCATCGAGGTAACACCACTAATATACTTTTTGTAACTACTTACTTCAATAAGCCATTACAGGAATATTCAGTACCGCAAATCATCATTGATAGGTACTTCCTCTCTGTTTGTGGTTTGGCATGAGTCGATTATATTCACACGAGAATTGCTAAACTGGCGTGAATGTATAATTGTATATTATACAAGCATATTCTATGAAAACAGTTATTGTTTACGAGATATCTACCTAGTCTAACCAATTAGCCGTATGAGCATATGAAATCTTTCTGGTCTGAAAAGGGAACGCGACGCGGGCTACATACAGCACGCGGTAGCGAACTACCACCTGTACGAGATAATCGCCTATATATTAGCACCGCGTGCCTCATATGCTTGTACATCGAGATCGTATATTGTTTATTTCAATATCGTAAAAAGATTCATAGGAAAAAACATGAATGTAAAATTTAAGTCTAGTCTTCGATTGTCATCATAGCAATGCACTTATAAAATGAAACAGAATCATTCATAGTCCTGTTATAACGCCGATGCGAAGTCTCAATGTTGTGATACTATTTCGGCAATAGAACAATAATAGGAGCACCAACAGCGCCAGATATGACGGGTATCTTCCTGTAACTTTCTTGTATAGAACTTTCTTGCTATTGCGTCAGTTGATCCAGCGAGTTGGCATGGGAAGGCATTCAGGAGGAGGCGCGCAAGTAAAGTCAGCTCCAGCGTACCTCTCATTGCTGAGATTGGTGTTAATTTGGGCCTTCTGCTCATGGCGCACTTTCGATATCCATGGGCTACTACTTTTTGGGCGCATAAGAGTACTTGCTGGACGATAATTAACGCTGTCATGTGAAACATTTCCTCGCGGTCTCCAATTGTTCCGTTTTGAAATTGATCTTTTGCCCATCTTGATCGGTCGCGTATATCTCAAAACTGCTCCTTCGATATGAGCAATATACCGATTCCACCCGATATATATAGGAGACAACCTTATCAGCCTAAGCCGGAGCTGGATAGAAATGCGACAATGGTAATGGGAAGCGGAGTTGATTATTTGCTTAATCTGTCTGAATAATCCAATTGATAAGTATAGAAAGCGCGTGTCCGTTCCATGATAGAAATTTCATCATTTTAATTAATACGTAAGTGAACAATACTGGATGCATTCTCGAAGTGATTCTCGCTGTCAACAAAATGAACTGATTACAGTCATATGATGCGTTGTCGTCGTTATCTGGCGCTCGATCTGTTATACAATGAGGAATCGAAATTACGAGAATTGTATGGATATTTTCCAGTACATAAACATTATAATAGGCCTATATAATAATAATGATTATATATTCACGGTAAAAATGGTATATACACAATAAATCCGCGGAGCAACCTGTCCACTATAGAATACATTCTCGACTGTCGTCATCTCCAATCGCCATGCATTGGGTCTCGTCATATTTTAACTTGTGATATCTTTTGCAGTCATGATATCCGGAAATGGCAGCAAAATCCATCGGTATAGCAATACGGATATGCTGAGGGCAGGGTGAGATCGATATGATTCTGGGTAGGGTCGACTGGTATGTTCGGTAGGGGTAAATATCGCAATTTAACTCAGCATAATACAAATAAGGGAAATTTGGAATATCAATATGATAACGGGGGTAAGCGGACGGTTCCGTATGGATGCTTGCATAGAGTTCCAAATGACAGGACCAAGTCGGAATAACGAGTTTACGAGACCATTTGTTATATATTCTCATGGTGCCTGAATTGCAATCGATAATATTCTTCTAACTCCACGTTATTTTATATTGTTATATGACACTGTACTGATACAAAAATGCATTGGCCGGGAATCGAACCCGGGCCTGGCGAGAATTCTACCACAGAAGAGTATCCAGCCGGTCAGTGGGCATGGGAATGAATTCAGGAGGGGACGCAGAAGTAAAGACAGCTCCAGCGTACATCTTATTGCTGTGATTTGTATTAATTTGTGCTGGCTGACCTGAGCGCACTTTTGATATCCATGAGCTACTGAAATGAAATGGAGTAATGGAAATGCGTTGACCGGAATCGAACACGGGCCTCCCGCTTGGCACAGACGGAACTATCAATACGGAAGGATTAGGAATGTGTTGTTGGATTCTCAGTAACTGCGACGGTACGTCTGAAGCATGAGGTACCGGATTCGATTCCTGGTAAACGCATCTTCATTTGGTGCTTCAACACCACAAAGGCACGCGGGACAAAGTTTTTATTTCAACACGCCAATTTAGTTCGACCGACAGAGTGTACTGCCATAACTAAGTGACAAAAAGTGAACAAAATATTGTGGAAGATCGCGCAGAAAAATGATTGGAATGTTGTCAGTGACAAAATTGCTCCCCGTCGGGGAATCGAACCCCGGTCTCCCGCGTGACAGGCGGGGATACTCACCACTATACTAACGAGGAAGCGATCGAGGTTTGACTACAAATTATAGCAATCATATGCTACGAATTCAACATAGACGGTATAGGGTCGACTGCAAAGCAGTGTTTGGATGACTCGAGTCATGACTTGACTCGAGTCAGACTCGAGTCACCTTTTTCGTTTGACTTGACTTGACTCGAGTCACTTTGCTAAAATGACTTGGCTTGACTTGACTCGGCGTATCAGAAATATGGATTGACTCGTGATTCGGAGCAAAATTACCGAGTCAATTTCAAGTCATCAAGTAAAAATCACCTTATCTTGCATATGTTCAGATTGTTCGACAAACACTTGTGTAACCCATGAGAGCGACCGACCATTCAATGATCGCGCGTTTTACTGAGCCTTGAATATTTTCCCACAAATATATTGACCACAAACGAAGTGATCAGCTTACGTTGTCGTACACTAGTAGTAAAGTAATTTAATAGCAAAATATCTATTTCTGTTCTCTCTTCTTACATTAACCGAACCTCTTGTTTTATTGAAATTGAAATCGAATTTAGTTTATATACTTCTCAACCATCGGCGCGGACTCGGATTGTATCATATCAATATGTATAAATGGGTACTGTATTGCATCCTATCAATTCGTTTCTCGATTCTCCATCTCGGCTGGTAACTAAAACGAGGCTATGCAATATACTTACGTAATTTTACAGTTCTACGTATATGTGAGCGATACAGCCCCTTATTGCATGTATATTTAACTCTATATTCGTTCATCTGTTATTCAGACACCTAGCGAAATGCAATGACGTAATCATGCTTCACACTTCAAAAAGGCAACTTGACTTGAATTATGACTTGACTCGTGACTTGACTCGACTTGACTCGAGTCACCTCCAAAAATCGAGTGATTTGACTTGACTCGAGTCACCTTCGAAAATCGATTGACTTGACTTGACCCGAGTCAAAATGTACAATGACTCGAAATGACTCGTGACTCGAAGGTAGTGACTTGATCCCAACACTGCGTGCAAAGTACCCATTGATATCTGAAACTAGTTCTAGATATCCCTGGGCTTGTATTTAAAACAAATGGTTGTTCAAAACACATAAAAAAAAATTGTGTGTTTTTGAGTTGTAAAGTCATACCATAATTGTATACTTTCCAAACAACATGTTGTATGGGCTTTGAAAAAACCAAAACCTAAACAAAAAAAACATGTTTTAAACAAGAGCCATTTTTAATCGTGTTTGTTTTAAACTGATATTTGTTTTAAATGCATTGTCATTGTCATTGGTTTATTAGCAATTTTATCGTTTCAATACACCACAAAAATGCGATACAATGAAATGAATACAATGAAGATGTCGAAGCGACTTGGATTTGTCTATGGAATCAGACACCCACCTTGGCCTAGGCGATGTAAAGAGGAGGCATGCACACTGAATGAAAGTAAAGAAGACGGTATAGAAAAAGAATGCGACAAGAATAGGGCGGCATGTCATGGGAAGCGAGATCGATAGGTCAGTTGTGGTCCGGTAATCTTGAGAATGGACTGTATTTATTTAATAGTAATTGTTTGTATTTCGACTTGAATGTGGACATGCTCGTCGACTGTCGAATGACCGGCGGGATACTGTTCCACACATCAGGTCCGGCATATTTTATAGAGCGATGATCTTTTCGGTCGATCATATGATATTTGGACGACGTGGACGCGCGTGTGCTGTACTTGTGCGCTTTTGATTCCGAGGTAAAGAAGTCAACAACAAGTACAAAGTACGATAGCATGCTTCGGCATGATTTTCGAGATCATTTGTTGAATTTTCACGTTCCCTAAATCGTAATTGGTGGTATTTACGGATCTTCGATGTGTTGCGACCATTCAATGATCGCGCGTTTTACTGAGCCTTGAATATTTTCCCACAAATATATTGACCACAAACGAAGTGATCAGCTTACGTTGTCGTACACTAGTAGTAAAGTAATTTAATAGCAAAATATCTATTTCTGTTCTCTCTTCTTACCTTAACCGAACCTCTTGTTTTATTGAAATTGAAATCGAATTTAGTTTATATACTTCTCAACCATCGGCGCGGACTCGGATTGTATCATATCAATATGTATAAATGGGTACTGTATTGCATCCTATCAATTCGTTTCTCGATTCTCCATCTCGGCTGGTAACTAAAACGAGGCTATGCAATATACTTACGTAATTTTACAGTTCTACGTATATGTGAGCGATACAGCCCCTTATTGCATGTATATTTAACTCTATATTCGTTCATCTGTTATTCAGACACCTAGCGAAATGCAATGACGTAATCATGCTTCACACTTCAAAAAGGCAACTTGACTTGAATTATGACTTGACTCGTGACTTGACTCGACTTGACTCGAGTCACCTCCAAAAATCGAGTGATTTGACTTGACTCGAGTCACCTTCGAAAATCGATTGACTTGACTTGACCCGAGTCAAAATGTACAATGACTCGAAATGACTCGTGACTCGAAGGTAGTGACTTGATCCCAACACTGCGTGCAAAGTACCCATTGATATCTGAAACTAGTTCTAGATATCCCTGGGCTTGTATTTAAAACAAATGGTTGTTCAAAACACATAAAAAAAAATTGTGTGTTTTTGAGTTGTAAAGTCATACCATAATTGTATACTTTCCAAACAACATGTTGTATGGGCTTTGAAAAAACCAAAACCTAAACAATAAAAAACATGTTTTAAACAAGAGCCATTTTTAATCGTGTTTGTTTTAAACTGATATTTGTTTTAAATGCATTGTCATTGTCATTGGTTTATTAGCAATTTTATCGTTTCAATACACCACAAAAATGCGATACAATGAAATGAATACAATGAAGATGTCGAAGCGACTTGGATTTGTCTATGGAATCAGACACCCACCTTGGCCTAGGCGATGTAAAGAGGAGGCATGCACACTGAATGAAAGTAAAGAAGACGGTATAGAAAAAGAATGCGACAAGAATAGGGCGGCATGTCATGGGAAGCGAGATCGATAGGTCAGTTGTGGTCCGGTAATCTTGAGAATGGACTGTATTTATTTAATAGTAATTGTTTGTATTTCGACTTGAATGTGGACATGCTCGTCGACTGTCGAATGACCGGCGGGATACTGTTCCACACATCAGGTCCGGCATATTTTATAGAGCGATGATCTTTTCGGTCGATCATATGATATTTGGACGACGTGGACGCGCGTGTGCTGTACTTGTGCGCTTTTGATTCCGAGGTAAAGAAGTCAACAACAAGTACAAAGTACGATAGCATGCTTCGGCATGATTTTCGAGATCATTTGTTGAATTTTCACGTTCCCTAAATCGTAATTGGTGGTATTTACGGATCTTCGATGTGTTGTGATATGTTGTGTGGCGAGATATACTTAAATAAAATTGCATTGGCCGGGAATCGAACCCGGGCCTCCCGCGTGGCAGGCGAGAATTCTACCACTGAACCACCAATGCGCCGCGACGGACGTGGAGTAGCATATTGGAATTTTACAAACCACTTGAACTAGGTTTGTTCGATACTCTAATTTTCAAGTTGCAATTTTCAAGCATATCGGAATAATGATAAAGGTTCAAACTAGGGATGGTGTGAACCTCTGAAAGGTTCAGGTTCGTGTGAACGCGAACCTTTTTGAAAGGTTCTGCGTGAACACGAACGTGAACCTCGTGACGTCATATTGCTAATTCCAACCCTATCTTCCAATGACGTGATAGCCTATATTAATGTACTATACACGATACCAAGCGAAGACTCAGTCCACATAATGCCACAATGCTGAAGTACATATCGGCGTTTTAAACGTCGCTAAATATATCAACAGCGGTAATCAAAGTATATATTAATTGCGTAAAATCAATACATTCCGTTACTTTGCCAACAATTTCGACGAGGACTTACCAAGGAATATAAGCTTACGCCTTAACGGTCTTAGCCAGACCGGACAATGTGTTCGGAGTCTGAGTATTGCTACATTGATATTGAGCAGAGTGTACAACGGGTTTCAATATTCGCTACCGATACCACAAACAACAACAAGTTATGCAGCAGTAGCAAGCACCTTAATCGCACGGATTTGGTTTTAATGATACAGTAAAGATATGAAGTCAAGATTGACTCCCTACGCCCGTTCGATTTTTTACATCAGAAAACGATATCAATGTCATTGATTGGTTGAATAAGCATCATTCGCTGACTACGTATATCGCTCGTGATGTGTGATTGCGGGTCAAGCTCACAGCAGATAGTCACTAAATATTCACAAGCGGAAAGCTGGTTATTCCGTGAAAATTTTTGCAACAAAGCAACTAAAACTTTCAAGGTTGTCGAGGTGCATGGTGCATGCTCGTAAAGCGTTGATTTTTTATGCTGCCAGCACCATGCATGGAGTGGCCCGCAGTTGAAATGCAATAAATTTGAGCCAAAGATCTTATAATGGAGTGAAAATTACAATTTACCAAAAGGTTCACAGTGCAGAACCTACCAAGGTTCTGTTGTGAACACGAACCTCTAAATTTCCGAAGTTCACACACAGAACGCGAACGTGAACTTCACGTTCACACCATCCCTAGTTCAAGCTATTCCAATTGAACGATGCTGGCATACCTTTCAAAGTAACTTCACTCTTTACTGCCAATGCCTGTTTGTAACAGAGTCGTCTTGGACAAATTGTATTTTTGTACTTGAAAACTTGACAAAAAACTTAATCCCACCACTGGATGAATCCCTCTCTCTCGTTACTTTCAACCTTTTGAATACAGCAAATTCAGTCATTTTGTGGGGATAATATAGCTCTTATGCTTTAACAGTACACAGACATGCTAGCTCCGGCAGTAACGAAGTACCTTTCGAAGTATTCATGTAGGTTTTGCCTACTTTCACTACTTTCTCAATTGGTTTTGTTTCCGATTACTTCCAATTCTATTTGACCAGTTTTGTGGATCAAACTACTTGCTTTTAAGGTGTTGGGGTGTCTAAAGCAGAAAGTAGTTTTCGTATGTGTTTGGGTCACCTTTATGTACGAAATCGTAAAAGAACAGTGTGAAATAGCCATCGAGGTAACACCACTAATATACTTTTTGTAACTACTTACTTCAATAAGCCATTACAGGAATATTCAGTACCGCAAATCATCATTGATAGGTACTTCCTCTCTGTTTGTGGTTTGGCATGAGTCGATTATATTCACACGAGAATTGCTAAACTGGCGTGAATGTATAATTGTATATTATACAAGCATATTCTATGAAAACAGTTATTGTTTACGAGATATCTACCTAGTCTAACCAATTAGCCGTATGAGCATATGAAATCTTTCTGGTCTGAAAAGGGAACGCGACGCGGGCTACATACAGCACGCGGTAGCGAACTACCACCTGTACGAGATAATCGCCTATATATTAGCACCGCGTGCCTCATATGCTTGTACATCGAGATCGTATATTGTTTATTTCAATATCGTAAAAAGATTCATAGGAAAAAACATGAATGTAAAATTTAAGTCTAGTCTTCGATTGTCATCATAGCAATGCACTTATAAAATGAAACAGAATCATTCATAGTCCTGTTATAACGCCGATGCGAAGTCTCAATGTTGTGATACTATTTCGGCAATAGAACAATAATAGGAGCACCAACAGCGCCAGATATGACGGGTATCTTCCTGTAACTTTCTTGTATAGAACTTTCTTGCTATTGCGTCAGTTGATCCAGCGAGTTGGCATGGGAAGGCATTCAGGAGGAGGCGCGCAAGTAAAGTCAGCTCCAGCGTACCTCTCATTGCTGAGATTGGTGTTAATTTGGGCCTTCTGCTCATGGCGCACTTTCGATATCCATGGGCTACTACTTTTTGGGCGCATAAGAGTACTTGCTGGACGATAATTAACGCTGTCATGTGAAACATTTCCTCGCGGTCTCCAATTGTTCCGTTTTGAAATTGATCTTTTGCCCATCTTGATCGGTCGCGTATATCTCAAAACTGCTCCTTCGATATGAGCAATATACCGATTCCACCCGATATATATAGGAGACAACCTTATCAGCCTAAGCCGGAGCTGGATAGAAATGCGACAATGGTAATGGGAAGCGGAGTTGATTATTTGCTTAATCTGTCTGAATAATCCAATTGATAAGTATAGAAAGCGCGTGTCCGTTCCATGATAGAAATTTCATCATTTTAATTAATACGTAAGTGAACAATACTGGATGCATTCTCGAAGTGATTCTCGCTGTCAACAAAATGAACTGATTACAGTCATATGATGCGTTGTCGTCGTTATCTGGCGCTCGATCTGTTATACAATGAGGAATCGAAATTACGAGAATTGTAGGGCGATTTTCCAGTACATAAACATTATAATAGGCCTATATAATAATAATGATTATATATTCACGGTAAAAATGGTATATACACAATAAATCCGCGGAGCAACCTGTCCACTATAGAATACATTCTCGACTGTCGTCATCTCCAATCGCCATGCATTGGGTCTCGTCATATTTTAACTTGTGATATCTTTTGCAGTCATGATATCCGGAAATGGCAGCAAAATCCATCGGTATAGCAATACGGATATGCTGAGGGCAGGGTGAGATCGATATGATTCTGGGTAGGGTCGACTGGTATGTTCGGTAGGGGTAAATATCGCAATTTAACTCAGCATAACACAAATAAGGGAAATTTGGAATATCAATATGATAACGGGGGTAAGCGGACGGTTCCGTATGGATGCTTGTATAGAGTTCCAAATGACAGGACCAAGTCGGAATAACGAGTTTACGAGACCATTTGTTATATATTCTCATGGTGCCTGAATTGCAATCGATAATATTCTTCTAACTCCACGTTATTTTATATTGTTATATGACACTGTACTGATACAAAAATGCATTGGCCGGGAATCGAACCCGGGCCTGGCGAGAATTCTACCACAGAAGAGTATCCAGCCGGTCAGTGGGCATGGGAATGAATTCAGGAGGGGACGCAGAAGTAAAGACAGCTCCAGCGTACATCTTATTGCTGTGATTTGTATTAATTTGTGCTGGCTGACCTGAGCGCACTTTTGATATCCATGAGCTACTGAAATGAAATGGAGTAATGGAAATGCGTTGACCGGAATCGAACACGGGCCTCCCGCTTGGCACAGACGGAACTATCAATACGGAAGGATTAGGAATGTGTTGTTGGATTCTCAGTAACTGCGACGGTACGTCTGAAGCATGAGGTACCGGATTCGATTCCTGGTAAACGCATCTTCATTTGGTGCTTCAACACCACAAAGGCACGCGGGACAAAGTTTTTATTTCAACACGCCAATTTAGTTCGACCGACAGAGTGTACTGCCATAACTAAGTGACAAAAAGTGAACAAAATATTGTGGAAGATCGCGCAGAAAAATGATTGGAATGTTGTCAGTGACAAAATTGCTCCCCGTCGGGGAATCGAACCCCGGTCTCCCGCGTGACAGGCGGGGATACTCACCACTATACTAACGAGGAAGCGATCGAGGTTTGACTACAAATTATAGCAATCATATGCTACGAATTCAACATAGACGGTATAGGGTCGACTGCAAAGCAGTGTTTGGATGACTCGAGTCATGACTTGACTCGAGTCAGACTCGAGTCACCTTTTTCGTTTGACTTGACTTGACTCGAGTCACTTTGCTAAAATGACTTGGCTTGACTTGACTCGGCGTATCAGAAATATGGATTGACTCGTGATTCGGAGCAAAATTACCGAGTCAATTTCAAGTCATCAAGTAAAAATCACCTTATCTTGCATATGTTCAGATTGTTCGACAAACACTTGTGTAACCCATGAGAGCGACCGACCATTCAATGATCGCGCGTTTTACTGAGCCTTGAATATTTTCCCACAAATATATTGACCACAAACGAAGTGATCAGCTTACGTTGTCGTACACTAGTAGTAAAGTAATTTAATAGCAAAATATCTATTTCTGTTCTCTCTTCTTACCTTAACCGAACCTCTTGTTTTATTGAAATTGAAATCGAATTTAGTTTATATACTTCTCAACCATCGGCGCGGACTCGGATTGTATCATATCAATATGTATAAATGGGTACTGTATTGCATCCTATCAATTCGTTTCTCGATTCTCCATCTCGGCTGGTAACTAAAACGAGGCTATGCAATATACTTACGTAATTTTACAGTTCATACTATATGTGAGCGATACAGCCCCTTATTGCATGTATATTTAACTCTATATTCGTTCATCTGTTATTCAGACACCTAGCGAAATGCAATGACGTAATCATGCTTCACACTTCAAAAAGGCAACTTGACTTGAATTATGACTTGACTCGTGACTTGACTCGACTTGACTCGAGTCACCTCCAAAAATCGAGTGATTTGACTTGACTCGAGTCACCTTCGAAAATCGATTGACTTGACTTGACCCGAGTCAAAATGTACAATGACTCGAAATGACTCGTGACTCGAAGGTAGTGACTTGATCCCAACACTGCGTGCAAAGTACCCATTGATATCTGAAACTAGTTCTAGATATCCCTGGGCTTGTATTTAAAACAAATGGTTGTTCAAAACACATAAAAAAAAATTGTGTGTTTTTGAGTTGTAAAGTCATACCATAATTGTATACTTTCCAAAAAACATGTTGTATGGGCTTTGAAAAAACCAAAACCTAAACAATAAAAAACATGTTTTAAACAAGAGCCATTTTTAATCGTGTTTGTTTTAAACTGATATTTGTTTTAAATGCATTGTCATTGTCATTGGTTTATTAGCAATTTTATCGTTTCAATACACCACAAAAATGCGATACAATGAAATGAATACAATGAAGATGTCGAAGCGACTTGGATTTGTCTATGGAATCAGACACCCACCTTGGCCTAGGCGATGTAAAGAGGAGGCATGCACACTGAATGAAAGTAAAGAAGACGGTATAGAAAAAGAATGCGACAAGAATAGGGCGGCATGTCATGGGAAGCGAGATCGATAGGTCAGTTGTGGTCCGGTAATCTTGAGAATGGACTGTATTTATTTAATAGTAATTGTTTGTATTTCGACTTGAATGTGGACATGCTCGTCGACTGTCGAATGACCGGCGGGATACTGTTCCACACATCAGGTCCGGCATATTTTATAGAGCGATGATCTTTTCGGTCGATCATATGATATTTGGACGACGTGGACGCGCGTGTGCTGTACTTGTGCGCTTTTGATTCCGAGGTAAAGAAGTCAACAACAAGTACAAAGTACGATAGCATGCTTCGGCATGATTTTCGAGATCATTTGTTGAATTTTCACGTTCCCTAAATCGTAATTGGTGGTATTTACGGATCTTCGATGTGTTGTGATATGTTGTGTGGCGAGATATACTTAAATAAAATTGCATTGGCCGGGAATCGAACCCGGGCCTCCCGCGTGGCAGGCGAGAATTCTACCACTGAACCACCAATGCGCCGCGACGGACGTGGAGTAGCATATTGGAATTTTACAAACCACTTGAACTAGGTTTGTTCGATACTCTAATTTTCAAGTTGCAATTTTCAAGCATATCGGAATAATGATAAAGGTTCAAACTAGGGATGGTGTGAACCTCTGAAAGGTTCAGGTTCGTGTGAACGCGAACCTTTTTGAAAGGTTCTGCGTGAACACGAACGTGAACCTCGTGACGTCATATTGCTAATTCCAACCCTATCTTCCAATGACGTGATAGCCTATATTAATGTACTATACACGATACCAAGCGAAGACTCAGTCCACATAATGCCACAATGCTGAAGTACATATCGGCGTTTTAAACGTCGCTAAATATATCAACAGCGGTAATCAAAGTATATATTAATTGCGTAAAATCAATACATTCCGTTACTTTGCCAACAATTTCGACGAGGACTTACCAAGGAATATAAGCTTACGCCTTAACGGTCTTAGCCAGACCGGACAATGTGTTCGGAGTCTGAGTATTGCTACATTGATATTGAGCAGAGTGTACAACGGGTTTCAATATTCGCTACCGATACCACAAACAACAACAAGTTATGCAGCAGTAGCAAGCACCTTAATCGCACGGATTTGGTTTTAATGATACAGTAAAGATATGAAGTCAAGATTGACTCCCTACGCCCGTTCGATTTTTTACATCAGAAAACGATATCAATGTCATTGATTGGTTGAATAAGCATCATTCGCTGACTACGTATATCGCTCGTGATGTGTGATTGCGGGTCAAGCTCACAGCAGATAGTCACTAAATATTCACAAGCGGAAAGCTGGTTATTCCGTGAAAATTTTTGCAACAAAGCAACTAAAACTTTCAAGGTTGTCGAGGTGCATGGTGCATGCTCGTAAAGCGTTGATTTTTTATGCTGCCAGCACCATGCATGGAGTGGCCCGCAGTTGAAATGCAATAAATTTGAGCCAAAGATCTTATAATGGAGTGAAAATTACAATTTACCAAAAGGTTCACAGTGCAGAACCTACCAAGGTTCTGTTGTGAACACAGCCAGACTGTTCTGAGTCAAGTGTACCTGTTTGATGCTGGTGTGATCAGACTAGATGACCTTCACGGTCTTATCGATCATTCCTATCTAATACCGAATACTGTGCACTGTGCACGCATATTTTCTGTACCACCATTACTGCCGTTTGTTATGTATTTTGGTTCGATGAAAATAAAGACTCTCTCTCTCTCTAAATTTCCGAAGTTCACACACAGAACGCGAACGTGAACCTCACGTTCACACCATCCCTAGTTCAAACTATTCCAATTGAACGATGCTGGCATACCTTTCAAAGTAACTTCACTCTTTACTGCCAATGCCTGTTTGTAACAGAGTCGTCTTGGACAAATTGTATTTTTGTACTTGAAAACTTGACAAAAAACTTAATCCCACCACTGGATGAATCCCTCTCTCTCGTTACTTTCAACCTTTTGAATACAGCAAATACAGTCATTTTGTGGGGATAATATAGCTCTTATGCTTTAACAGTACACAGACATGCTAGCTCCGGCAGTAACGAAGTACCTTTCGAAGTATTCATGTAGGTTTTGCCTACTTTCACTACTTTCTCAATTGGTTTTGTTTCCGATTACTTCCAATTCTATTTGACCAGTTTTGTGGATCAAACTACTTGCTTTTAAGGTGTTGGGGTGTCTAAAGCAGAAAGTAGTTTTCGTATGTGTTTGGGTCACCTTTATGTACGAAATCGTAAAAGAACAGTGTGAAATAGCCATCGAGGTAACACCACTAATATACTTTTTGTAACTACTTACTTCAATAAGCCATTACAGGAATATTCAGTACCGCAAATCATCATTGATAGGTACTTCCTCTCTGTTTGTGGTTTGGCATGAGTCGATTATATTCACACGAGAATTGCTAAACTGGCGTGAATGTATAATTGTATATTATACAAGCATATTCTATGAAAACAGTTATTGTTTACGAGATATCTACCTAGTCTAACCAATTAGCCGTATGAGCATATGAAATCTTTCTGGTCTGAAAAGGGAACGCGACGCGGGCTACATACAGCACGCGGTAGCGAACTACCACCTGTACGAGATAATCGCCTATATATTAGCACCGCGTGCCTCATATGCTTGTACATCGAGATCGTATATTGTTTATTTCAATATCGTAAAAAGATTCATAGGAAAAAACATGAATGTAAAATTTAAGTCTAGTCTTCGATTGTCATCATAGCAATGCACTTATAAAATGAAACAGAATCATTCATAGTCCTGTTATAACGCCGATGCGAAGTCTCAATGTTGTGATACTATTTCGGCAATAGAACAATAATAGGAGCACCAACAGCGCCAGATATGACGGGTATCTTCCTGTAACTTTCTTGTATAGAACTTTCTTGCTATTGCGTCAGTTGATCCAGCGAGTTGGCATGGGAAGGCATTCAGGAGGAGGCGCGCAAGTAAAGTCAGCTCCAGCGTACCTCTCATTGCTGAGATTGGTGTTAATTTGGGCCTTCTGCTCATGGCGCACTTTCGATATCCATGGGCTACTACTTTTTGGGCGCATAAGAGTACTTGCTGGACGATAATTAACGCTGTCATGTGAAACATTTCCTCGCGGTCTCCAATTGTTCCGTTTTGAAATTGATCTTTTGCCCATCTTGATCGGTCGCGTATATCTCAAAACTGCTCCTTCGATATGAGCAATATACCGATTCCACCCGATATATATAGGAGACAACCTTATCAGCCTAAGCCGGAGCTGGATAGAAATGCGACAATGGTAATGGGAAGCGGAGTTGATTATTTGCTTAATCTGTCTGAATAATCCAATTGATAAGTATAGAA
This sequence comes from Botryllus schlosseri, assembly GCF_051294905.1. Lineage (NCBI taxonomy): Eukaryota > Metazoa > Chordata > Ascidiacea > Stolidobranchia > Styelidae > Botryllus > Botryllus schlosseri. Next base: position 13,578,234 of record NC_137245.1, on the reverse strand, counting down.
AGCGCGTGTCCGTTCCATGATAGAAATTTCATCATTTTAATTAATACGTAAGTGAACAATACTGGATGCATTCTCGAAGTGATTCTCGCTGTCAACAAAATGAACTGATTACAGTCATATGATGCGTTGTCGTCGTTATCTAGCGCTCGATCTGTTATACAATGAGGAATCGAAATTACGAGAATTGTAGGGCGATTTTCCAGTACATAAACATTATAATAGGCCTATATAATAATAATGATTATATATTCACGGTAAAAATGGTATATACACATTAAATCCGCGGAGCAACCTGTCCACTATAGAATACATTCTCGACTGTCGTCATCTCTAATCGCCATGCATTGGATCTCGTCATATTTTAACTTGTGATATCTTTTGCAGTCATGATATCCGGAAATGGCAGCAAAATCCATCGGTATAGCAAGAAGTAAAGACAGCTCCAGCGTACATCTTATTGCTGTGATTTGTATTAATTTGTGCTGGCTGACCTGAGCGCACTTTTGATATCCATGAGCTACTGAAATGAAATGGAGTAATGGAAATGCGTTGACCGGAATCGAACACGGGCCTCCCGCTTGGCACAGACGGAACTATCAATACGGAAGGATTAGGAATGTGTTGTTGGATTCTCAGTAACTGCGACGGTACGTCTGAAGCATGAGGTACCGGATTCGATTCCTGGTAAACGCATCTTCATTTGATGCTTCAACACCACAAAGGCACGCGGGAAAAAGTTTTTATTTCAACACGCCAATTTAGTTCGACCGACAGAGTGTACTGCCATAACTAAGTGACATAAAGTGAACAAAATATTGTGGAAGATCGCGCAGAAAAATGATTGGAATGTTGTCAGTGACAAAATTGCTCCCCGTCGGGGAATCGAACCCCGGTCTCCCGCGTGACAGGCGGGGATACTCACCACTATACTAACGAGGAAGCGATCGAGGTTTGACTACAAATTATAGCAATCATATGCTACGAATTCAACATAGACGGTATAGGGTCGACTGCAAAGCAGTGTTGGGATGACTCGAGTCATGACTTGACTCGAGTCAGACTCGAGTCACATTTTCCGTTTGACTTGACTCGAGTCACTTTGCTAAAATGACTTGGCTTGACTTGACTCGGCGTATCAGAAATATGGATTGACTCGTGATTCGGAGCAAAATTACCGAGTCAATTTCAAGTCATCAAGTAAAAATCACCTTATCTTGCATATGTTCAGATTGTTCGACAAACACTTGTGTAACCCATGAGAGCGACCGACCATTCAATGATCGCGCGTTATACTGAGCCTTGAATATTTTCCCACAAATATATTGACCACAAACGAAGTGATCAGCTTACGTTGTCGTACACTAGCAGTAAAGTAATTTAATAGCAAAATATCTATTTCTGTTCTCTCTTCTTACCTTAACCGAACCTCTTGTTTTATTGAAATTGAAATCGAATTTAGTTTATATACTTCTCAACCATCGGCGCGGACTCGGATTGTATCATATCAATATGTATAAAATGGTACTGTATTGCATCCTATCAATTCGTTTCTCGATTCTCCATCTCGGCCGGTAACTAAAACGAGGCTATGCAATATACTTACGTAATTTTACAGTTCTACGTATATGTGAGCGATACAGCCCCTTATTGCATGTATATTTTACTCTATATTCGTTCATCTGTTATTCAGACACCTAGCGAAATGCAATGACGTAATCATGCTTCACACTTCAAAAAGGCAACTTGACTTGAATTATGACTTGACTCGTGACTTGACTCGACTTGACTCGAGTCACCTCCAAAAATCGAGTGATTTGACTTGACTCGAGTCACCTTCGAAAATCGATTGACTTGACTTGACCCGAGTCAAAATGTACAATGATTCGAAATGACTCGTGACTCGAAGGTAGTGACTTGATCCCAACACTGCGTGCAAAGTACCCATTGATATCTGAAACTAGTTCTAGATATCCCTGGGCTTGTATTTAAAACAAATGGTTGTTCAAAACACATAAAAAAATTGTGTGTTTTTGAGTTGTAAAGTCATACCATAATTGTATACTTTCCAAAAAACATGTTGTATGGGCTTTGAAAAAACCAAAACCTAAACAATAAAAAACATGTTTTAAACAAGAGCCATTTTTAATCGTGTTTGTTTTAAACTGATATTTGTTTTAAATGCATTGTCATTGTCATTGGTTTATTAGCAATTTTATCGTTTCAATACACCACAAAAATGCGATACAATGAAATGAATACAATGAAGATGTCGAAGCGACTTGGATTTGTCTATGGAATCAGACACCCACCTTGGCCTAGGCGATGTAAAGAGGAGGCATGCACACTGAATGAAAGTAAAGAAGACGGTATAGAAAAAGAATGCGACAAGAATAGGGCGCCATGTCATGGAAAGCGAGATCGATAGGTCAGTTGTGGTCCGGTAATCTTGAGAATGGACTGTATTTATTTAATAGTAATTGTTTGTATTTCGACTTGAATGTGGACATGCTCGTCGACTGTCGAATGGCCGGCGGGATACTGTTCCACATATCAGGTCCGGCATATTTTATAGAGCGATGATCTTTTCGGTCGATCATATGATATTTGGACGACGTGGACGGGCGTGTGCTGTACTTGTGCGCTTTTGATTCCGAGGTAAAGAAGTCAACAACAAGTACAAAGTACGATAGCATGCTTCGGCATGATTTTCGAGATCATTTGTTGAATTTTCACGTTCCCTAAATCGTAATTGGTAGTATTTACGGATCTTCGATGTGTTGTGATATGTTGTGTGGCGAGATATACTTAAATAAAATTGCATTGGCCGGGAATCGAACCCGGGCCTCCCGCGTGGCAGGCGAGAATTCTACCACTGAACCACCAATGCGCCGCGACGGACGTGGAGTAGCATATTGGAATTTTACAAACCACTTGAACTAGGTTTGTTCGATACTCTAATTTTCAAGTTGCAATTTTCAAGCATATCGGAATAATGATAAAGGTTCAAACTATTCCAATTGAACGATGCTGGCATACCTTTCAAAGTAACTTCACTCTTTACTGCCAATGCCTGTTTGTAACAGAGTCGTATTGGACAAATTGTATTTTTGTGCTTGAAAACTTGACAAAAAACTTAATCCCACCACTGGATGAATCCCTCTCTCTTGTTACTTTCAACCTTTTGAAAACAGCAAATACAGTCATTTTGTGGGGATAATATAGCTCTTATGCTTTAACAGTACACAGACATGCTAGCTCCGGCAGGAACGAAGTACCTTTCGAAGTATTCATGTAGGTTTTGCCTACTTTCACTACTTTCTCAATTGGTTTTGTTTCCGATTACTTCCAATTCTATTTGACCAGTTTTGTGGATCAAACTACTTGCTTTTAAGGTGTTGGAGTGTCTAAAGCAGAAAGTAGTTTTCGTGTGTGTTTGGGTCACCTTTATGTACGAAATCGTAAAAGAACAGTGTGAAATAGCCATCGAGGTAACACCACTAATATACTTTTTGTAACTACTTACTTCAATAAGCCATTACAGGAATATTCAGTACCGCAAATCATCATTGATAGGTACTTCCTCTCTGTTTGTGGTTTGGCATGAGTCGATTATATTCACACGAGAATTGCTAAACTGGCGTGAATGTATGATTGTATATTATACAAGCATATTCTATGAACACAGTTATTGTTCACGAGATATCTACCTAGTCTAACCAATTAGCCGTATGAGCATATGAAATCTTTCTGGTCTGAAAAGGAACGCGACGCGGGCTACATACAGCACGCGGTAGCGAACTACCACCTGTACGAGATAATCGCTTATATATTAGCACCGCGTGCCTCATATGCTTGTACATCGAGATCGTATATTGTTTATTTCAATATCGTAAAAAGATTCATAGGAAAAAACTAGAATGTAAAATTTAAGTCTAGTCTTCGATTGTCATCATAGCAATGCACTTATAAAATGAAACAGAATCATTCATAGTCCTGTTATAACGCCGATGCGAAGTCTCAATGTTGTGATACTATTTCGGCAATAGAACAATAATAGCAGCACCAACAGCGCCAGATATGACGGGTATCTTCCTATAACTTTGTTGTATAGAACTTTCTTGCTATTGCGTCAGTTGATCCAGCGAGTTGGCATGGGTAGGCATTCAGGAGGAGGCGCGCAAGTAAAGTCAGCTCCAGCGTACCTCTCATTGCTGAGATTGGTGTTAATTTGGGCCTTCTGCTCATGGCGCACTTTCGATATCCATGGGCTACTACTTTTTGGGCGCATAAGAGTACTTGCTGGACGATAATTAACGCCGTCATGTGAAACATTTCCTCGCGGTCTCCAATTGTGCCGTCTTGAAATTGATCTTTTGCCCATCTTGATCGGTCGCGTATATCTCAAAACTGCTCCTTCGATATAAGCAATATACCGATTCCACCCGATATATATAGGAGTAAACCTTATCAGCCTAAGCCGGAGCTGGATAAAAGTGCGACAATGGTAATGGGAAGCGGAGTTGATTATTTGCTTAATCTGTCTGAATAATCCAATTGATAAGTATAGAAAGCGGGTTTCCGTTCCATGATAGAAATTTCATCATTTTAATTAATACGTAATTGAACAATACTGGATGCATTCTCGAAGTGATTCTCGCTGTCAACAAAATGAACTGATTACAGTCATATGATGCGTTGTCGTCTTTGTCTGGCACTCGATCTGTTATACAATGAAGAATTGAAATTACGAGAATTGTATGGTGATCTTCCGGTACATAAACATTATAATAGGCCTATATAATAATAATAATGATTAATTATTCACGGTAAAAATGGTATATACACATTATATCCGCGGAGCAACCGGCCCACTATAGAATACATTCTCGACTGTCGTCATCTCCAATCGCCATGCATTGGGTCTCGTAATATTTTAACTTGTGATATCTTTTGCTGTCGTGATATCCGGAAACGGCTGCGAAATCCATCGGTATAGCAAAACGGATATACTAAGGGCAGGGTGAGATCGATATGCTTCTGGGTAGGGTCAACTGGTATGTTCTGTAGGGGTAAATATCGCAATTTAACTCAGCATAATACAAATAAGGGAAATTTGGAACATCAATATGATGACGGGGGTAAGCGGACGGTTTCGTATGGATGCTTGTATAGAGTTCCAAATGGCAGGACCAAGTCCGAATGATGAGTTTACGAGACCATTTTTTATATATTTTGATGGTGCCTGAATTGCAATCGATAATATTCTTCTAACTCCAAGTTATTTTATATTGTTTTGTGACACTGTACTGAAACAAAAATGCGTTGACCGAGAATCGAACACGGGCCTCCCGCTTGGCACAGACGGAACTATCAATGCGGAACGATTAGGAATGTGTTGTTGGATTCTCAGTAACTGCGACGGTATGTCTGAAGCATGAGGTACCGGATTCGATTCCTGGCAAACCCATCTTCATTTAGTGCTTTAACACCACAATGGCACGCGGGAAAAAGTTTTTATTTCAACACGCCAATTTATAGTTCGACCGACAGAGTGTACTGCCGCAACTAAGTGACAAAAAGTGAACAAAGTATTGTGGAAGATCGCGCAGAAAAATGATTGGAATGTTGTCAGTGACAAAATTGCTCCCCGTCGGTGAATCGAACCCCGGTCTCCCGCGTGACAGGCGGGGATACTCACCACTATACTAACGAGGAAGGCGATCGAGGCTTGACTACAAATTATAGCAATCATATGCTACGAATTCAACATAGGCGGTATAGGTGCGACTGCAAAGTACCCATTGATATCTGAAACTAGTTCTAGATATCCCTGGGCTTGCATTTAAAACAAATGGTTTTCAAAACACCTTAAAAAATTGTGTTTTTTTGAGTTGTAAAGGCATACCATAATTGTATACTTTCCAAAAAACATGTTGTATGGGCTTTGAAAAAACCAAAACCTAAACAATAAAAAAACGTGTTTTAAACAAGAGCCATTTTTAATCGTGTTTGTTTTAAATTGATATTTGGTTTAAATGCAACAAGTACAAAGTACGATAGCATGCTTCGGCATGATTTTCGAGACCATTTGTTGAATTCTCACGTTCCCTAAATCGTAATCGGTAGTATTTACCGATCTTCGATGTGTTGTGAAATGATGTGTAACGAGATACTTAAATAAAATTGCATTGGCCGGGAATCGAACCCGGGCTCCCGCGTGGGAGGCGAGAATTCTACCACTGATCCACCAATGCGCCGCGACAGACGTGGAGTAGCATATTGGAATTTTCCAAACCACTTGAACTATAGGTTTGTTCGATATTCTAATTTTCAAATTGCAATTTTCAAGCATATCGGAATAATGATAAAGGTTCAAACTATTCCAATTGAACGATGCTGGCATACCTTTCAAAGTAACTTCACTCTTTACTGCCAATGCCTGCGAACTACCACCTGTACGAGATAATCGCCTATATATTAGCACCGCGTGCCTCATATGCTTGTACATCGAGATCGTATATTGTTGATTTCAATATCGTAAAAAGATTCATAGGAAAAAACATGAATGTAAAAATTAAGTCCAGTCTGCGATTGGCATCATAGCAATGCATTTATAAAATGAAACAGAACAATTCATAGTCCTGTTATAACACGGATGCGAAGTCTCAATGTTGTGATATACTATTTCGGCAATAGAACAATAATAGGAGCACCAACAGCGCCAGATATGACGGGTATCTTCATGTAACACTCTTGTATAGATCTTTCTTGCTCTTGCGTCAGTTGATCCAGCGAGTTGGCATGGGAAGGCATTCGGGAGGGGGCGCGCAAGTAAAGTCAGCTCCTGCGTACCTCTCATTGCTGAGATTGGTGTTAATTTGTGCCTTCTGCTCATGGCGCACTTTCGACATCCATGGGCTACTACTTTTTGGGCGAATAACAGTACTTGCTGGTCGAGAATTAACGCCGTCATGTGAAACATTTCCTCGCGGTCTCCAATTGTTCCGTCTTGAAATTGATCTTTTGCCCATCTTGATCGGTCGCGTATATCTCAAAACTGCTCCTTCGATATGAGCGATATACCGATTCAACCCGATATGTATAGGATACAACCTTATCAGCCTAAGCCGAAGCTGGATAGAAATGCGATAATGGTGATGGGAAGCGGAGTTGAATATTTGTTTAATCTGTGTGAATAATCCAATTGATAAGTTTTCAAAGTACGTTTCCGTTCCATGATAGAAATTTCATCATTTTAATTAATACGTTAGTGAACAATACTGGATGCATTCTCGAAGTGATTCTCGCTGTCAAGAAAATGAACTGATTACAGTCATATGATGTATTGCTGTCGTTATCTGACACTCGATCTGTTATACCTAGGGTTGCATTTAAAACAAACGGTGTTTTAAAACACTTTGTTTAAAACATGTTTTAAACAGTGTTTTAAAAAAAAGACTTTTTCTAAAAAAAAGTTGTGTTTTAATTAAGTTATAAAATTATACCACAATTGTGTAAATACTTAAAACAAAACATGTTGTGTGAGCCTACGGACAACATCACGGGCCAATTGCCAGAGCGATGACCGTCTGTTTAGTTATCACCTTCCCAAATGCCGTCCAGTTTGGGTCACACCAATATTGACGGGGAGCGCCGGGTTTGTTTCTTGACAGTAGCAAGTTCCGTAGCGTAGGAGGTTTATCTTAGGTTCTCCTCCTCGCCCGCGTCCTAGCACAATATGTCATGTATATCTGTATTGGGATTTGATGACGCATTTTTTAAATAGGCGTACCCTCGGAAAGGGCCCTGCGACTCCTGTCACATAGGCAGTTCAGTGATGGAATTTTCACCTGTCACGTGAGAGGCTCGGATTTCATTCCCCGTCAATATGCAGATTATAGATGGTATGTATCAATCATGATCGTACCAGTGTTGGGATGACTCCAGTCATGACTTGACTCGAGTCAGACTCGAGTCACCTTTTTCGTATGACTTGACTTGACTCGAGTCACTTGGCTAAAATGACTTGACTTGACTTGACTCGGCGTATCAGAAATGTGGATTGACTCGTGACTCGAAGCAAAATTCACGAGTCAATTTCAAGTCATCAAGCAATCGATGTCGATAAAAATCACTGTATCTTGCAATCGGATTGTTCGCGAAACGCCGGTGTAACCCGTGAGAGCGAGCAATCATTCAATGCTTGTGCGTTTTACTGAGCCTCTATTGTTCTCTCACAAATAAATTGACCGCTAACGAAGTGATCGAAGCTTACGCCGTCGTTAACTAGTATAGTAAAGTAATTTAATAGAAAAATGAATATTACTGTTCTCTGTTATTACCTGAACCAAACCTCTTGTTTTATAGAAATTGAATTCGAAGATAGTTTATATATCATAATCATCATCATTGGTTTATTAGCAATTTTATCAGTTCAATACACCACAAAAAATGCGATACAATGAAAAGAAAGGAAGATGTCGAAGCGACTAGGAGTTGTCTATGGAATCGGACACCCACCTTGGCCTAGGCGATGTAAAGAGGAGGCATGCACACTGAATGAAAGTAAAGAAGATAGTATAGAAAAAGGAACCGACAAGAAATAGGGCGGCATGTCATGGGAAGCGAGATCGGTAGGTCTGTCGTGGTCCGGTAATCTTGAGGATGGTGGTCCTCAACCATTGGCGCGGGCTCGAAATGTATCATATTAATTTGTAAATGGGTAATGTATTGTATCTCATCAATTCGTTTCTCTATTCTCTATTTTGGCTGGTAACTATAAAGTGAGGCTATGCAATTACTTACGTAGTTTAGCATTTCTACGCATATATATGCGATACAGCACCTTCTTGCGTGTATGTGTATATTTAACTTCATATTCGCTCATCGGTTCAGAATCAATGACCACTCAATCTGTATTTCAGACAGCTAGCAAAATGCAATGATGTAGGCATGCCTCATACTTAGAAAAGGCAACTTGACATGTGACTTGACTCGTGACTTGACTTGACTTGACTCGACTTGACTCGAGTCACCTCCAAAAATCGAATGACTTGACTTGACTCGTGTCACCTTCGAAAATCGATTGACTTGACTTGACTCGAGTCAAAATGTTCAATGACTCGAAATGACTCGTGACTCGAAGGTAGTGACTTGATCCCAACACTGGATCGTACGCATACCACACGAACAATGCGACTGTGCGAGAGTCAAACTCCTATCGGCCTACTTGATTGCTCTTCAAATATAGTAGCCTACCAAACGCCATATGGATTAATGAATTATGCTCCTCTTACAAAGATGGCACTCACAAGTCACAATTGTCTCTTATTGATTTCAATCCTTTTATTCTTGTGATATGCTATTGGTGGGTGGTATCAAAAGTGCGTCGCCCAAGTATCATGTGATCGACGCGAAAGATCATCGCTCTATCAAATACGCCGGACCTAATGTATGGAACAGTCACTCGCCGGCTATCCGTCAGTCGTCGAGCATGTCCAGTGTCCACATTCAAGTCGAAATACAAGCAATTTCTACTGAATGAACACCAGTCAGCCCTCTACTTTACCGGACCACGACCTGACATATCGATCCCGCCTACCGTTACATGACACCTCATTTTGTCGTTTTTCCTTTTATATTACCTTCTTTTACTTTTCATTCAGTGTGCAATCTGTGCATGCCTCCTCTTTACATCGCCTAGGCCTAGATGGGTGTCCGATCTCAGAGACTACTCCAAGTCATTTCGACTCCTTCCAATATTTTCATTGTAGGCCTATCGCAGTCTTGTGGTGTTTTGAAATGATGAATTTTAATAATTAACTGAACTGTGTTGAACTGAACTGGATATTGTATAATTTTCGTATATAATTCTCGATGGACATTGTAGGCTACTTGGCATATGGTGTGCAGTGTGCCGGGATACCTATATATTATCATTTTGAGACACTCTGATAATCTCGTTGATGGACCCTCATAACCAGGCCGTGTTATTTTTGGCATTTCAGGAACCAGATGCCAAAACTGCCAAAAATAAAAATTTGAAAATGCCAAAAATAAGCAATTTTTGGCATATGCCAAAAATAACACGGCCTGCCAAATAGTGTATTTCGTTCATGGTGTTGTGTTAACAGGACCGCGTTACAAGCGAGAAGAGCGTTTGTGAAAGGCAGGTTTCTTGATCTGGGTCCAACCCACCCATTAGGGGTGAAAGCATGGTGTCCTGAATGGTGTGGGCACAGCGAGATTGAACGGCTGACTGCATTTGGTTTACGTCATACTTTCCATTTGTCCAAAGGCAATTTTACGACCATTTTTGACCGGCTTGTCGAGCGTAAATTTGATAAAACGGGTATCAATGAGAAGCTGTCTCAGTACTGATTATTAAAATATAAATTATATTCTGCTCATGGAACTGGAAACCCCACAATCAACCACGATTTTTGCATTGTGATCGAGTTTAACATTGTGACGCAACAAACTGTCTGGCTATTTCTGAGCTGCATAGTCTCGTTTTGCCAGACAGTCTTGTTGCGTCAATGTTCTTAAACAAGCTAACCTTCCCAGGACTCTTCCATGCGAGTTGGTAATATTAAAGCCACCTGAAGTGACGAAAGTCCTCCGAAAATATATCGGTAGACTGAAGGAGAAATGATAGTCGGGCTACTAAATAGAATGCGTTGAGAGACAACACAGGAAACTCCTAGAAAAGGATCGGGAAGAAAATTCTTTCCGCGATGAGATCGATGGCACTGGTGAAGTGATCTCTTTTCATGATGCATGGAAGGCGGTTCGGCCCTTCAAAGATTTTGAAGCTCTGAAAACCTTTTGTGGATGACTGTCAACATTATTTCCCTAAACGGCAGCTGTTGAAGCCGATATTTCCCAGATTCGCTGGGCGAGAAATGAATTTAGGAGAAACTTAGCTGACCTGAGTTTGGAAGCACTGTTACAGTGCAAACGATTTAAGTCTATTCAACAGCTGTAACAATCAGCTGTTGAGCGTGTTTGTTAGGCTTTTTTTTTTTGCTTATTGGCACCGATTCTGGCGGATACTGCACATTTTGTGGTTTCGTTTGATATTATTAACCTATGAAATCGTTAGGTTTTTTCTTCTTCTTATTGTTTGTTGGCACTGATTATACGTGGATGCTGCACATTTTGTGGTGTCTTCTGACAAACTAGCCCAAATAAAGCGTTTTTGTGAATAATTCAAGGCTGAAACTATCTATTTAGAGGACGATACCAAAACTGCCAAAAATAAAAATCGAAAAATGCCAAAAATAAGTTATTTTTGGCAGTTTTGGCATATGCCAAAAATAACACGGCCTGCTCATAACCCTAGTTCAGTGGTTCCCAACCTTTTTCGACTCATCGCCCCCTTTTCAAGCTCCACACCGATCATCGCCCCCCAAATATTGGGAACCGAAAAACAGCACTTCGTCAGCCCCCTCCCCCCTCCCCGAAAAAAAAGTTGGTCTTTGGCCCCATAGGGTGATAAACCAAACCCCAGACCCCCTTCAGCCAGTGGGCTTTTTGTCGCTACATATCAGCTATACCCTATTTCATGTACTGTTTGGTGAGTCACCGTATTTCGCCTAAACGCGCGAAGCGCGACAAATTTATATAATTCATGTTTGAATCGGTCAATATGGTCGATGTGGTATGTTGGAAAAGGTAGGACCACTAAATAATAATTAAACATCTTCGGCGGAATCGTTGTTATATTGACTTCTTTACATGATGCGATGCTATTTCGTGACCTCCTATATCTGCTATGTCATGAGATATAGAAATCGTCAAAACGTACCAAACTAAAAGATGCACATGATTTCATATTGGTATTTCTTTACTGGCAAATAATTTTGTCCTTGCGGGATGGCGTTTGTCCTGTAGGGTCAAGGTCGCCAGGACAGGAACATTCGACGCCATCCATTGAGGTGCCTATGGACAATTAAACATATATGTATATTGTATATATATCGAAGTTTTCGGTCAGCACACTGGCATTCCTTTCGGCCAAGGTCTTCTCGCTGCTGATCGTTCTGGCACACTTCTCGGAGTCGCATGTTACATGGCCTCTAACTTCATATGTCTTGGTGCATCGTGGCGCAGTAATGTCCGACGCCGAAGTCTCTCATTTCCATAAATCATGCGTATTTTTGTTGGGTGACAGGGACCCCCACATCAAGATACATGAAAATATTAAATCGCGCGCAGCGCGAAAACTTTTGAAAAAGTCGCTTGAATTTTTCAAATATTACTCTATCATTCATGTTAATTCACGAAATAAATTTTGGCTTCGATTTCGGGCCCCCACTCCCAATTGAGGGGGTTTGGGGTGCGGTAGTTACGTTCCCGACTCCAATATAGCCGTTTTAACGCGCCATCGCCCCCTATCGCCCCCTTCGTTATTTTCGCCCCCCTAGACCGCCAAATCGCCCCCTGGGGGGCGATATCGCCCACGTTGGGAACCACTGCCCTAGTTGATCACGTTGCATTACGAATTCCTCGGTCGATATTGGCGGTGATAAGCTAACATAGATATTGTCTGTAACTATAGCATAGCTCTGATTGGAACGAGAACCATAAGTTAGTAATGTAGTGTATACTAGATGTAACATATAAGACACACGTTCGCTGGTAGAAGCACGCTAACTTGTTTGTATCTATGTGATGCATATAAAATACATGAAAGAGAGCGGACTGACAGTATATAATTACATAACCAAATGACGAAACGTTAACAAAATTTGTTGAAGATCGGTCAGTATTATTATTGGAATGTTGTCAGTGATAAAACTGCTCCCCGTCGGACTGCAAAATACATGAATGAATGAGAACCGCCGGACTATTGGATAAAAAGGCGACTAAACGTCAACTAAAATTGTTGAAAATCGATCTGACAAATTTAACGGATTGTGGTGAGAAATAAAATTGCTTCCCGTCGGGGAATGGAACCCCGGTCTCCCGCGTGACAGGCGGGGATACTCATTACTCACCACTATACTGACGAGGAGCCGAATTAGAATCGAGACGCCTGACCAAATATTATAGAACTTCAACATAATCACCATTCGGCCTAGTGTGGGAAACCGATTTATGCAGGTCAAGCAATTATCCCTAATGTCCGATGGATTGAGCTTGCTCATCTTATTACTGCTTGATCACGCAGTAAATAAAACGGAACGAAACAAGATAAGAACTAAGAATGTAGAATGTAGAATGTCTCGTCATATTTTAACTAATGGTACCTTTTGCTGTCGTGATATCTGGAAATTGCTACAAAATCCATCGGTATAACAATACGAATATGCAGAGAGCTATTTATTGATTCGTCAAACAAATCACATTACTTTATGAATATATAAAAACAAATGAAACTTAACGGTTTAGGACTGGGTGAGATCGATATGACTCTGGGTACATAGGGTCAACTGTTATGATTATGATCTGCATTCAAAAATTACGGACGTTATTTAGATATTAAGTTGTGTACGGTTGGAGTCAAAATCGTAATTTAAGTCAGCATAATACGAACAATGTAATTTGGAATATGATAAAGGGGATATGTGAAACGCTCAGTAAAAGGAGACGGGCGGTTCCGTGTGGATGTTTGTATAGAGTTCCAAACTATAGGACCAAGTCCGATGTATCAGTTTACGAGACCAGTTGGTATATTCTCATGGTACCTGAGTTTTAATCGATAATATTATCCTATCTCCACGGTATCGTGTATTGTTAGGTGACTTGGTACTGAAATAAAAATGCATTGGCCGGGAATCGAACCCGGGCCTCCCGCGTGGCAGGCGAGAATTCTACCACTGATCCACCAATGCGTCGATATTACCGAAATCATCAAAAATGAGGAACTTCAAAATATATTCTAATTGCACGACGCTGTTATACGTTTCCAATTTTACGAATCACTTGCAACACTGTCAATGGATTTTTGTAACGGCTTAAAAAGTGACTTTTGTCACCGAAAACACGTAAAAATATCGAATCCCACCACTGGATGGATTCGTCTCTCTTGATACATACAACCTCTTGTACACAGCCATATTGTGAGGGATGATTTAAGTAGCCCTTACTCTAACCGCTCATCATCATATAGACATGCCCTCTTGTAGCTCCCGCAGTAATGAAGTACTTCTACTTTTTCGAAATACTCAAGTAGATTTTTCCTAGTTGCACTATGTTATGTTTTAGACTACGCCGACATCCATCAGAAAAGTTTCGTGGGCCAAAGCACTTCATTTGGGATTTAGGAGGCAATTTTGGTAGAGGTTTGCGTCACTGTCATAATCGTCGTGTATAATTAACATTTCCATCGGTCTAGTTGGGGCAATAATAAACTTTACTGGACGCATCTTCTAATTCAAGGATTCTTTGCTCGCGGACCCCTTCAAGTTTTGTGAGCATTTGCGCGTACCCCAAAAACTTCAAAGGCCGATGACGAGAGGGTTATCACAATCAAGATGTACTCTATTTCATCAAATCCCATGCCTTAAATAAGACAACCAATGATCAGAGAAGGTAGTCACAGCCCCACTCACAGTGTCATTCTCAAAGGATTGTGTATTTTGTGTGTATAGTTTCTAGGCAACCTCTCACGGACCCTCATTCACTGCCCAATTGCCCTAGTGATGAGCTTTTGTTTAGTAATCATCTTCCCAAATACGGGCGTACCACTAACATTATTCGTAAGATTAATCAAATAATTGACGGGTAAGGTTTGTTTCTTGGCAGTAGCAAGTTCCGTAGCGTAGGGGGTTTATCAGAATAAAATATAACTTTTATTCTGCTCATTGTCCAGGAACCCCCCAAAATCAGCCTAGAATTTTGCATTGTGATCGAGTTTGGCATTGTGATGCAACAGCGCTGTCTGGCTCATTCTTCTCAACTTCACTCTCGTTTTGCCAGACAAAATTGTGGCGTCACAATGCCAAACACGATCACAGTGCAAATTTTTAGACTGATTTTGGGGGGTTCCAGGACCATGCACAAAATGAAATTTATATTTTCGTAATCAGTACAGCAGCAGCTTTCCATTGATACCCGTTTTATCGAATTTTGCTCTCGGCAAGCCGATCAAAATTTACTGTAAAGTTGCCTTTGGGTCCAACCCACCCATTAGGGGTGAAAGCATGGTGTCCTGAATGGTGTGGGCACAGCGAGATTGAACGGCTGACTGCATTTGGTTTACGTCATACTTTCCATTTGTCCAAAGGCAATTTTACGACCATTTTTGACCGGCTTGTCGAGCGTAAATTTGATAAAACGGGTATCAATGAGAAGCTGTCTCAGTACTGATTATTAAAATATAAATTATATTCTGCTCATGGAACTGGAAACCCCACAATCAACCACGATTTTTGCATTGTGATCGAGTTTAACATTGTGACGCAACAAACTGTCTGGCTATTTCTGAGCTGCATAGTCTCGTTTTGCCAGACAGTCTTGTTGCGTCAATGTTCTTAAACAAGCTAACCTTCCCAGGACTCTTCCATGCGAGTTGGTAATATTAAAGCCACCTGAAGTGACGAAAGTCCTCCGAAAATATATCGGTAGACTGAAGGAGAAATGATAGTCGGGCTACTAAATAGAATGCGTTGAGAGACAACACAGGAAACTCCTAGAAAAGGATCGGGAAGAAAATTCTTTCCGCGATGAGATCGATGGCACTGGTGAAGTGATCTCTTTTCATGATGCATGGAAGGCGGTTCGGCCCTTCAAAGATTTTGAAGCTCTGAAAACCTTTTGTGGATGACTGTCAACATTATTTCCCTAAACGGCAGCTGTTGAAGCCGATATTTCCCAGATTCGCTGGGCGAGAAATGAATTTAGGAGAAACTTAGCTGACCTGAGTTTGGAAGCACTGTTACAGTGCAAACGATTTAAGTCTATTCAACAGCTGTAACAATCAGCTGTTGAGCGTGTTTGTTAGGCTTTTTTTTTTGCTTATTGGCACCGATTCTGGCGGATACTGCACATTTTGTGGTTTCGTTTGATATTATTAACCTATGAAATCGTTAGGTTTTTTCTTCTTCTTATTGTTTGTTGGCACTGATTATACGTGGATGCTGCACATTTTGTGGTGTCTTCTGACAAACTAGCCCAAATAAAGCGTTTTTGTGAATAATTCAAGGCTGAAACTATCTATTTAGAGGACGATACCAAAACTGCCAAAAATAAAAATCGAAAAATGCCAAAAATAAGTTATTTTTGGCAGTTTTGGCATATGCCAAAAATAACACGGCCTGCTCATAACCCTAGTTCAGTGGTTCCCAACCTTTTTCGACTCATCGCCCCCTTTTCAAGCTCCACACCGATCATCGCCCCCCAAATATTGGGAACCGAAAAACAGCACTTCGTCAGCCCCCTCCCCCCTCCCCGAAACAAAAGTTGGTCTTTGGCCCCATAGGGTGATAAACCAAACCCCAGACCCCCTTCAGCCAGTGGGCTTTTTGTCGCTACATATCAGCTATACCCTATTTCATGTACTGTTTGGTGAGTCACCGTATTTCGCCTAAACGCGCGAAGCGCGACAAATTTATATAATTCATGTTTGAATCGGTCAATATGGTCGATGTGGTATGTTGGAAAAGGTAGGACCACTAAATAATAATTAAACATCTTCGGCGGAATCGTTGTTATATTGACTTCTTTACATGATGCGATGCTATTTCGTGACCTCCTATATCTGCTATGTCATGAGATATAGAAATCGTCAAAACGTACCAAACTAAAAGATGCACATGATTTCATATTGGTATTTCTTTACTGGCAAATAATTTTGTCCTTGCGGGATGGCGTTTGTCCTGTAGGGTCAAGGTCGCCAGGACAGGAACATTCGACGCCATCCATTGAGGTGCCTATGGACAATTAAACATATATGTATATTGTATATATATCGAAGTTTTCGGTCAGCACACTGGCATTCCTTTCGGCCAAGGTCTTCTCGCTGCTGATCGTTCTGGCACACTTCTCGGAGTCGCATGTTACATGGCCTCTAACTTCATATGTCTTGGTGCATCGTGGCGCGGTAATGTCCGACGCCGAAGTCTCTCATTTCCATAAATCATGCGTATTTTTGTTGGGTGACAGGGACCCCCACATCAAGATACATGAAAATATCAAATCGCGCGCAGCGCGAAAACTTTTGAAAAAGTCGCTTGAATTTTTCAAATATTACTCTATCATTCATGTTAATTCACGAAATAAATTTTGGCTTCGATTTCGGGCCCCCACTCCCAATTGAGGGGGTTTGGGGTGCGGTAGTTACGTTCCCGACTCCAATATAGCCGTTTTAACGCGCCATCGCCCCCTATCGCCCCCTTCGTTATTTTCGCCCCCCTAGACCGCCAAATCGCCCCCTGGGGGGCGATATCGCCCACGTTGGGAACCACTGCCCTAGTTGATCACGTTGCATTACGAATTCCTCGGTCGATATTGGCGGTGATAAGCTAACATAGATATTGTCTGTAACTATAGCATAGCTCTGATTGGAACGAGAACCATAAGTTAGTAATGTAGTGTATACTAGATGTAACATATAAGACACACGTTCGCTGGTAGAAGCACGCTAACTTGTTTGTATCTATGTGATGCATATAAAATACATGAAAGAGAGCGGACTGACAGTATATAATTACATAACCAAATGACGAAACGTTAACAAAATTTGTTGAAGATCGGTCAGTATTATTATTGGAATGTTGTCAGTGATAAAACTGCTCCCCGTCGGACTGCAAAATACATGAATGAATGAGAACCGCCGGACTATTGGATAAAAAGGCGACGAAACGTCAACTAAAATTGTTGAAAATCGATCTGACAAATTTAACGGATTGTGGTGAGAAATAAAATTGCTTCCCGTCGGGGAATGGAACCCCGGTCTCCCGCGTGACAGGCGGGGATACTCATTACTCACCACAATACTGACGAGGAGCCGAATTAGAATCGAGACGCCTGACCAAATATTATAGAACTTCAACATAATCACCATTCGGCCTAGTGTGGGAAACCGATTTATGCAGGTCAAACAATTATCCCTAATGTCCGATGGATTGAGCTTGCTCATCTTATTACTGCTTGATCACGCAGTAAATAAAACGGAACGAAACAAGATAAGAACTAAGAATGTAGAATGTAGAATGTCTCGTCATATTTTAACTAATGGTACCTTTTGCTGTCGTGATATCTGGAAATTGCTACAAAATCCATCGGTATAACAATACGAATATGCAGAGAGCTATTTATTGATTCGTCAAACAAATCACATTACTTTATGAATATATAAAAACAAATGAAACTTAACGGTTTAGGACTGGGTGAGATCGATATGACTCTGGGTACATAGGGTCAACTGTTATGATTATGATCTGCATTCAAAAATTACGGACGTTATTTAGATATTAAGTTGTGTACGGTTGGAGTCAAAATCGTAATTTAAGTCAGCATAATACGAACAATGTAATTTGGAATATGATAAAGGGGATATGTGAAACGCTCAGTAAAAGGAGACGGGCGGTTCCGTGTGGATGTTTGTATAGAGTTCCAAACTATAGGACCAAGTCCGATGTATCAGTTTACGAGACCAGTTGGTATATTCTCATGGTACCTGAGTTTTAATCGATAATATTATCCTATCTCCACGGTATCGTGTATTGTTAGGTGACTTGGTACTGAAATAAAAATGCATTGGCCGGGAATCGAACCCGGGCCTCCCGCGTGGCAGGCGAGAATTCTACCACTGATCCACCAATGCGTCGATATTACCGAAATCATCAAAAATGAGGAACTTCAAAATATATTCTAATTGCACGACGCTGTTATACGTTTCCAATTTTACGAATCACTTGCAACACTGTCAATGGATTTTTGTAACGGCTTAAAAAGTGACTTTTGTCACCGAAAACACGTAAAAATATCGAATCCCACCACTGGATGGATTCGTCTCTCTTGATACATACAACCTCTTGTACACAGCCATATTGTGAGGGATGATTTAAGTAGCCCTTACTCTAACCGCTCATCATCATATAGACATGCCCTCTTGTAGCTCCCGCAGTAATGAAGTACTTCTACTTTTTCGAAATACTCAAGTAGATTTTTCCTAGTTGCACTATGTTATGTTTTAGACTACGCCGACATCCATCAGAAAAGTTTCGTGGGCCAAAGCACTTCATTTGGGATTTAGGAGGCAATTTTGGTAGAGGTTTGCGTCACTGTCATAATCGTCGTGTATAATTAACATTTCCATCGGTCTAGTTGGGGCAATAATAAACTTTACTGGACGCATCTTCTAATTCAAGGATTCTTTGCTCGCGGACCCCTTCAAGTTTTGTGAGCATTTGCGCGTACCCCAAAAACTTCAAAGGCCGATGACGAGAGGGTTATCACAATCAAGATGTACTCTATTTCATCAAATCCCATGCCTTAAATAAGACAACCAATGATCAGAGAAGGTAGTCACAGCCCCACTCACAGTGTCATTCTCAAAGGATTGTGTATTTTGTGTGTATAGTTTCTAGGCAACCTCTCACGGACCCTCATTCACTGCCCAATTGCCCTAGTGATGAGCTTTTGTTTAGTAATCATCTTCCCAAATACGGGCGTACCACTAACATTATTCGTAAGATTAATCAAATAATTGACGGGTAAGGTTTGTTTCTTGGCAGTAGCAAGTTCCGTAGCGTAGGGGGTTTATCAGAATAAAATATAACTTTTATTCTGCTCATTGTCCAGGAACCCCCCAAAATCAGCCTAGAATTTTGCATTGTGATCGAGTTTGGCATTGTGATGCAACAGCGCTGTCTGGCTCATTCTTCTCAACTTCACTCTCGTTTTGCCAGACAAAATTGTGGGGTCACAATGCCAAACACGATCACAGTGCAAATTTTTAGACTGATTTTGGGGGGTTCCAGGACCATGCACAAAATGAAATTTATATTTTCGTAATCAGTACAGCAGCAGCTTTCCATTGATACCCGTTTTATCGAATTTTGCTCTCGGCAAGCCGATCAAAATTTACTGTAAAGTTGCCTTTGGTCAAATGGAAAGTATGACGTAGCGCAAATGCGGTGAGCCGTTCAGTCTCGCTGTGTCCACATTATATAGGACATTATGGTGAGACTATTCATGAGTTTCTTGAGGGTGAGCGTCGGGCCTCGGTGGGCCACTTGTAATTTCTTACTTGGTTGAAGCATGCTGTTTTTTTCGTGGCCTCCAGAAAAATTTATCGCCACTCGAAAGATCGCTCACACGTAGGCTACCACAACTATAATAATATAGAAATTTGGTCTTTGGTGAGATGCCTACGATTCTCAATTTGCATTTATTAATGAGGTGAAATATTAATTGTCTCTGCTCGTTGCATTGGTACCGCAGTACTCAGATTGCAAGGACAGGGCCAGCCCACGCGATCTTCGGCGAAGGTTCTAACGATGGCGATCTTTCTGGGATCGCACTTATTGTTGGTTAAAATATATCTGCATTGGTGTGTCTTTTTGGCGCCGAAAAGCTGATGCCTAATAGTCTTGCAACTGCTGCCAGCACACACGAATACAGTGGAAGTGGGCACTCAACAATGTTGCTGTTTTGGTTCACTATTGCATCTGTGAGCTTATGGTCTTTAGATCAGGGGGATGTGACACGCAGACTTGGACAATTTGATAATTCTAGTTGTCTAATTTCACTAAATTAGAGCGAAATGCTAGTAATCTAATTTTAATCTAATTTGAGAAATGTTCCTATGCTCTATTTCTAATTCTAATCTAATTTACTGTTTTCCTAAAAATGCCTCTTTGTGCGAGACATTTTGCTGCGAGTTAACAAGAATATCCCTCTCGCACAGAGAAATCCAGTGCCAAGCCGCCATCGCCTTACTTACACCGTACAGTCATAGTAGTTATTGCGACGAATAATAGCCTGCTAGCATAGTAGCTTGTAGTGTGCGAACAACAGTCTAGTTTTAAAACTTTACGTTAGTACAACGCCGTGCTGATTAACATGGGCGATGCTCATGGTTACGACAAAAGAAGTAATATTTTATTAAAGTAGTACAAATACTAAAAGAAATACGATCATAAACGTGATTTTATTTTGAGTTTATTATGAGTTGCGCACGATACCCGACAACGGTTTCCAACGACTAGTGAATCGACATTGGGGCTCCAGACATGTCGCTAGCTGAAAGACTATCTCGTCCTAAAGATTGATCTTGTTGGGACGTCCTATACCGTTTTCTAAGCGTCTCGGTCTTGGCATTGTCTGGGCCATTGCACGTCAAGGTAATATGCTTATTCATATCATCTGACTCTCCATCGGTGGAATGTTGTTGCCTTCGCCGAAACCGTTTCAGCTAGTGTGGAGGGCACAGGCGAATAGCATATTTTGAAACGACAACAATAATAATTTGAAACTGAAATCAATTTCAGCATTTCAAAATTCTTTATTTCGCGTTCTTCCAAAATCTCAAATCAGATCGCCCGCCACGATTGCGTTGACTCCTGATATAGCACAAAATGAGACAAGCTTGGTATGCAGACGTTAACCATTCTCATGCTTATGGGAATGCACTGGAATTTGATATGAACTGGTTTTTGCTGTATTTATTTCCCATTCACAATTTCATTCAATGTCCAAGTTTTTGCGAATTCAGCAATTCTAATTCTAATCCAATTTGGAAAAAACTGTGTAGCTCTAATTCTAATCTAATTAGGAAAAAGCTGTGTAGCTCTAATTCTAATTCTAATCTAATTTGGAAAAAGTTGTGTAGCTCTAATTCTAATTCTAATCCAACTTGGAAAAAACTGTGTAGCTCTATTTCTAATCTAATTAGGAAAAAGCTGTGTAGCTCTAATTCTAATTCTAATCTAATTTGGAAAAAGTTGTGTAGCTCTAATTCTAATTATAATCTAATTCGGGAAAGCTGAAAATTTTCTAGTTGTCCAAGTCTGATGTGATGTGCTTCCTGCGAATCATCACGCGAAGAGGTGCATTGCTGCTGTCTTTGAGTTTTGGCGGAGAGAAGCGAAAGGGCTACGGGGGATAGTAGGCGTTGTTGTGTCAATTGTCTTTGTTTTTCTATTCCTTTCGAATAACTACATCTTCGATTACACCTCTAAACATTATTGAATATCAATAAAAA
This sequence comes from Botryllus schlosseri, assembly GCF_051294905.1. Taxonomy (NCBI): domain Eukaryota; kingdom Metazoa; phylum Chordata; class Ascidiacea; order Stolidobranchia; family Styelidae; genus Botryllus; species Botryllus schlosseri. Next base: position 13,556,078 of record NC_137245.1, on the reverse strand, counting down.
GTTTCACAGGGTGTCTTTTTTAACCCAAAGGAACATTTAGGCAGGGTCGGGCCAACAACTTCTTCAGATTTTTTTTTCTTCTTTTTTTGAGAACCACACTAATGTAATGTATATTATTATACGGTTAGACAAATACTGGCACAGGTATCAACTGCCTGTGAAATCGAATAAAACTGGATTTCTTTTCACGCGTGATTATCACTATTTTGCCGTATACCTACGATTTGGAGGTTTATCTAGCCCCTCTCCCCCTCAACATTGGATCTCTTACAAAAGCCAAGGACGGAAGGTGGGCCGTGCTTAAAGTCGGTAGTCAGATAATAATTACAAAGAGCATCGGTCTAGTGTAAAATGAAGTCAAAACATAATGAATATACAGCAGGGGTCACTAACCCGGTGCCCGCGGGCACCAGGTAGCCCGCGAGGACTAGAGTAGCCCGCGAGCCCATTCTGAAAATAGGTGGAATAGCAACATTACCAATATTCGTCTGATTATTACCAGTGAGCTTTTAGATATATAGATTGATTGATTCAGCTATTCTTGTTTAAAACACACTAACATGTAACTTACATATATAAACACTTAAAAATATCTTCAATTACAATTAGTAATATATAGATGTATGTGATAGATCACCAGAAATTCAAGATACGGCGCATTGCCTATACAGGCGACATGACGGAATACCGTTCACGGTCTTCTTGAAATGGTGGGGGGTTCCGTTATGATAGCTCGACGACCAGGGCAATGCCGGAGTAGTAAACAATATTACTATTCGGAGTCAGATAGCCGTGAAGTACTAGCAGATTTTCAATATCTGTATACCCATTACGTAGCCTATTGCATCTTTTGGCACAGCTTGTTTTGTTACACTCAACGCAGTTTAATGTACCATGTTTCTAACTTTCTGTAATCGTTTCTGCTGTCCAGTATAATGAAATCTTGTCATTTCTGGATGCTGAACAGTTGGAGATTGAAATTGTAACACTGCAAAATGACCCCCACCTCAGTCTGCAGCAAACGTTTGGTGCATTGTTGATACGGAAAAGTATAGTGGTGTATGCGCAGCAGCTATGAAGGTTGCAAGCGTCTATGGTTCAACTTATCGTTGTGAATCAGCCTTTTCGGACATGAACTTCATCAAAAACAAACACAAAACACGCTTAATTAATGCACATCTGGAACACTCACTCAGAATTGCAGTGTCAAGTTAAATACCAGAGTACAGCGCACTAGTTGATATCATACAATGCCAGGCTTCCCACTGGCTGCTATAGAAACAGATAACATGATGTCCAGTGCTATGAATATCAAAGCGGAAATTCAGTGTGGCACGGGTAAACGGCGGGAGTAAATAGTAGCCCGCCGCTTCAATCATTACGCAAAAGTAGCCCCCGGTTGCAAAAAGGTTGGTGACCCCTGATATACAGTATACACACACGAAATATTTTTACAAACATTGGATATGATGTTCTTTTCTGAAAGGTTGTTGAAACCTGAAATATTGTTTTCAAGGATAGTGATGAACATATATTGAGCTTAATAAGGTGTGTTGAGTCAAAAAAGTACGGGTACCATCCTACCATCGGTCTACCATATTCCAAACTTACGCATTTCCAGGTGCAAATGCAGTGTACTAATGAGACTGCAATTTTACCACCTTATAGTAAAAAAAATGAAACAGCTATGAAAAATTGTCCCTGAAGCCAGCTTTCATATGATACCCTACTCGCTTGAAAATTTTAATAGGGTTTTGAACAATTCGCATTCTAAATTGTGTAACGCTTGACCGACATCAGACCATCGATCAAGTTTCGCCTCAATTTGACCTTTCACCGTACACCGCATGACATTTAATACCACGTGAATATAGACCATTAGACTATAGCTACTCAGAAAACCGAGGGCCAAATCTCAACTGTAATCCAACATCTGTTTACACCTTTTCGAATATTACATTGATAAAACGTGAATGCTGCAGTGCTGCAATGAGCATAAAATCGTCAATTTTCAAAATGACGTAACTTTTGACCCAGGAGTTCAATTTTTCTCAAATAAGGTTTATTGTGTTCGAAATGACCTCATCCATGCGTGTACCAAATTTCAGGAGATTTGGGGGTTCCAAGTTTTGTTGTCCAGGTTTGGAATGGCCCTAATCACGTTACCGAGACTTCTGGACTGACTATAGATAACTAACCTACTAACTAGCAGCCTAATTGGTAGTGTTATAGCTGGTGACCCGAGCGCTCAAATGTAATTGATATGTCTGGTCTTAATCGAAAGCTAGTGTCGCACTGATTACGAAAATACAAATTAAAATCTGGCCAGGGCAATGGAAACACCTGCAGACTGACAGGGTTAAGAAAACGCAGCAGCACCGCTATAGTGCTCATTGTTAATACTGGACATGATCCGGTAAAAAAATCCGTTAATAAGTCTGCTCGGAATTCCAGGGTTCCTAGCATCCCTAATTCCCCACGCGGGGATGGAGACAATGAGTAGCACATTTGCTATTTCCTCTCTGTTTGCTAATGTCTCGTCATGGTATAATCGATGTTACAGACAATGATAATAATCGTTGGGTTATAATTTTCATCTGAAGAAGTCACACACAATGTACAATGCGATAAGACACAATGCGATGTCGTGAACAGATAGGAGGATATCGAACGACAGACACGCAGTTGCGATCTTTTTAAGACTGACAAGACAAGGCGCATTCATTGACTCTTATAAGGGTAACGCGCGAGTGTTCGGTAATAAATATCACAAGCACCGTATTTCAAAGTACTGTATATCGTCGCTGTTGTCCAATTAGAGCGAAATGCCGTTAATCCGTGTGAAATTTTGCTATGCTCTCTTTTTAAGTCTAATATTATTTCTGGTTTTCCTGAAAATAATACAAGAGGACTGGCAGCGCGAAGCGAGCCGAATCTGGGTGCACAAACATTTGCCGTTCTCATAGAACTCAGAATTGATATGAACTGAGCTTGAGTTTTGTTTTATTACATTTGCGAATTCAGTATTTCAAGTTCTGATCTAATTTGAAATAAGACTATGTGTAGCTATAATTCTAATTCTAATCTAACTTGGAAAAGCTTAGGATTTTCTAGCTGTTCAGCTGTGGACTGTGCTGTAGCCTACAACATATACTGCGAAAATCAATCAGGAACACCGATTCAACATCGAATAATATCAAACCGAATCATTTTTGTTAAATAAGCTTAAGTAAATGATATTGGATGTTTTTGTCTATACCCTAAATCATTTCGGTTTGGTAAAACATTCATTTTCCAGATGGCAGTATTCGGTCATTCGGTGGTAAACCTACTATATCAAGTTATTTCGACTCAAAGGGCATGTCCAGGGAGAAATTAGAGCGGGAGCAAATATTGGATCAGTTCACCGCGGTGGTCCCCAACAGGTGGCACTTGTGGGGAATTCAAGGGTTTCTGGTGGGGTACCATTACACTGGCTCAGTTCAGTTTATAAAAAAAATCGTCATTTTAAAACACTACAAGACTGCGACTCAACGAACAGATAGGAAGGTGCCGAAACGACTTGGAGTGGTCTTTTAGATCAGACAACCACCTGAGCCTAGGCGATGTAAAGAGGAGGTATGCACACTGACTGAAAAGTAAAATTTGATCCAGCCCGAGCTATTAACCCCTGTGGCTGAATTCGTGATATCATGTCGTAGAATTTTTGATTCGTATATAGCCGAGATTGAATCACATTGCAAGGGTAGGCTACTTTTGCCAGGAGGTAATTACAGACCGTGGTGCACCAGACCCTTAAGGGAGATAAGCGCCACTACCACGTTTAACCATATTAATAAGAATAAGAATAAGAAAAGTAAAATAAGTTAATATGAAAGGACAAGCGACAAAATGAGGTGGCATGTGACGGTATGGGTGAGATCGATATGTCAGGTATTGGTCCGGTAAAGTAGAAGGCTGACTAGTAGGCCCTATTCATTCAGGAGAAATTGCTTGCATTTCGACTTGATTGTGGACATGCTCGACGACTGACGGATAGCCGGCTGGATACTATTCCACACTGTAGGTTCGTCATACTTGATAGAGCAATGGTCTTTCGCGTCGATCATGTGACACTTTGACGACGAGGACGCGCGTTTGTTTTTAGCCAACGTATGCACTTTTGATGCTGGTCTACAAATTTCAAACAAATTTTTGCGCTAAAACGCTGATGATTTATCTAGGCTGTTGCTTAATCCGATTCTAAACTCGGAATTGCTCTATCGCGTAAGATTTTTTTCGCTATGAATTTTGCACAATTTCATACAGTGATCAAATTTCGACTCTAGTTAGCGACATTACGGCGATAGAGTATAACAGCAACAGGTCAAATATTGTTACTGAAATGATCTATGATGAAACTTGGGCTGTTGTAGAATAGAATGACTGAGTTTTCGGTGAACTTCAATTTAGTGGTTCTCAATCTTCTTTCAATCAGGACCTCTTTTCGACTTTTGAAAATATAGGTGAACGTAGGCATTTTTAGTTGGTAGCAGTTATCACCTTTATACGACGCTCGTGGTTTAAAGATTGTGTTTAGTATAACTCCGTACTTAACTTCGTTACCACTGTTATCTTTATAAATTTGCCCTGTGGACTTAACCAGTCAATGCATTTTGTGACAGAGCACACAGTTCTTTCGTACAATGTAAAATTTCCTAAACAAAAAACATTACATTGTTCGTATATAACAGGGGCGGGCAACATACGGCCCGCGAAGGGATTTTAAGCGGCCCGCTGAAAGGTTCCGGTCTTACATGATAATGTGGCCAGAGAAAGGTGGCCATGAAACTACTTGTTTCGTTCGGGTCTACATAGATTTGCGAGCAAACATATTTTCTACCATGAAAATGAACATACAAAGCTGCGTTCCACTAACTGATGCTCAAGCTCAAGCGCAGTCTTTGCCAAGGGTTTCTACGTCCGACATGTAACCAGAGTTCAAAGAACTTGTCGACAACTTTGATCGACCACCTACCTCATTGACCTCAACAGCTATTGAAGTATATCACGCTAATAAATGCATTAAATACTGTTTTGGCCTCTATACTTTCAACTTAAAATTGTCATTTTATAGGATTGATTCCTTGTATCGGTGGATAAATACACAATTACTGTATGGTTTTAGAAATCCGGCCCGCCTATAACTTAATTTTCCTAAATCCAGCCCGCCGACTGAAGAAGTTGCCAGCCCCTGGTATATAATGTAGAAAAGAAGTGTGCACGTTGGCATATGACCCGAATGCGTGGTACTATTAGCTTGCTTTGAAACAACAAAAGACACAGGATGTCTGCTTTTCAAAAGAACCAATCTGCTTATCATACTAACTTGAACGCGTGTGCTTACCATGCTAAATTTTCTCCAGTTTGGATATACTGTCACATATTTATCGGAATCGAGGAAAGCTGTTTCTGAACTATTTTTCTTCTGAAAGGTTTTTGGTGTATTGCCATGATATAATGGCCTTCTTTTGTATCGTTTATTGACAACAAGATGAATGGAGACGTTTATTAACAGCTCAAACCAAAACCTCATATGCGTGTTACTTCAGAATAGAGATAAATACCTATCGATGCTAGGACATTCGATTCTTCTCGACATTGAACTTTCAGTAACATTCAAAAAGACGTATTAATTAGGGATGGTGTGAACGTGAGGTTCACGTTCGCGTTCTGTGTGTGAACCTCGCAAAGTTAGAGGTTCACGTTCACAAACGAACCTTGGTAAGTTCTGCACTGTGAACCTTTTTCATATATTACAATTTTCCAGGCATTATAACATCTATGGTTGAAATTTATTGCATTTCAACTGCGGGTCACTCTATGCGTGGCGCTGACAGCATATAAAATCAACTCTAAATGAGCATGCACCTTGACAAACTCAAAAGTTTTGCCTGCTTTGTTACAAAAGTTTGCTCGAAATATCCAGCTTTATGTTTGTGAATATTTAGTGACTCTCTGCAGTGAGCTTGACGCGCAATCACACAACATCACGAGCGAAATACGCCTCATGTAGGTAGTCAGCGAATGATGCTTATTCAAACAATTAATGAAATTGATATCGCTGTCTGATGTAAAAAATCTAGCCAGCGCACGGGGTCCACCTCAATTTTATATGTTTATTGCATCATAAAAACCAAATGCGTGCGATTGGGGTGTTTTCTACTGCTGTGTAACTTCTTAATGGGGTGACACCCATAGCACATTCTGCTCAATATCCCCGTAGCAACACTCAGACGCCCAATACATTGTCCGGTCTGGCCTAGACCGTTAAGGCGTAAGGTTATATTCCTTTGCAAGTTCTCGTTGAAACTGTTGACAAAGCGACGGAAGATATTGATTTTATGGAATTAATATATCATTTGATTCCTCCAGTTGATACATTTGGCGACGTTTAAAAAGCCAGTATGTTCTTCAGCATTGTGGCATAGTGTGGCCCGAGTAGGTATAATTTCTATAATAATCGCTAGGTATAATTTCACAGAAATGCAGGGTTAGAATTAACATTATGACGTCACGTGACGTCATGAGGTTCACGTTCGCGTTCACACAGAACCTTTGAAAAAGGTTCGCGTTCACACGAACCTGAACCTTTCAGAGGTTCACACCATCCCTAGTATTAATACATAAGGGATGCATTGGAAACACTGAAGTATACTATTGTATACAGTGATCATTACTGGAGATAATATATTTAGACATATAGAAATCATGAACTTTCTGTTGGCATAGCAAGGTGGTTAGGAGGTTAGCGTTAGGCCTACACACAATATGCTGCTTTCATGGCCATAACAGAGCCAAAGATAAGCATAGTTAGTGATTTTTCTAGTGATTTTTTGAACGATTTCGAGGCTTCGTATTTGTGATTGGCGTGATTATATGCTTCGGCAGTTCTGATCATAATAACCTTTGAATTTTCAGGCCGTTTCTGATTTGCCGTAATGTTTTACTGTGAAACAGTGCTGGTCGAAGTGATCAGCGTTGCTACTCAAATAGAACAAGTAACGCCTTACATTTCTACTCAATTACAAGTAGAAGTTGTTATTTATAAGACTTTAGGCGGAAGAGGAAAACGAAAGACTTGAGAAGTATTAAAGTCAAATGTGTCTAAGTATATTTGGTCGGGGGCGGGCCGCATACTTTTAGCAGTTACTATAGGAGGTCACTATAATACGAAATCGCAAGACGTATCTACTCGACTAACGCAAAATGATTATAATGACACTGCCCATGGGTAGAATCTTCGAAAATATATAGCCACTTACCGTGATTCAGGGGCTATTTCACGCAGTTCGAATGACAATTTAGCTCATGCACGATACAGTAGACAAGCATGGCCCCTGTGCATCGCAAGGATGACACGCAAAATCGTGAAGCTAAAAAATTGATAATCTGATTAATAAAAAAGGTTAGCTTGCCCAGATGTACACACGGCGTATTTTGGAAGGTGACATCTTCGCGATACCCAGAGTAAAGGCAAGCGACCCCCAGGTTTAGAACCACTGTATTCGACTGAAGGATCCAAACGGCCTTAACCAACTCTAAGAATATACCGTTATCTTATAATTGCGATTACAATGAGACTTATTTCAGGAAATGATGGTTACTTTTATTTATTTTTTCGTTGCATTTTTTGTGAGGGCCGAGTAATAAAATCAATGTCCTCCACACTAAATCGCGCATAACGCGAAGAAAAATTTCAAGTAGCATAAATCTGCTTACAAATAATATTTTTCATGTCGATTTACGGAAAAATATTGAGCCTACTTCAAGCCTCCGAAATTCCGGACATATAGGCATATTTTGGAATTTCCTCCCGGACGCAGTTTTTACTGTGAACTTGCGGACATGTCCGGGAAAATCCGGGCGTATGGCAACCCTATGTTAGACTCCTTCCTATCATTTCATTTTATCGCAATCTTGTGGCGCTTTAAATGATAAAATCATTAATATACTGATCTGAAGGTTCGTACCTTCAATCAGTCTCATGTGACTTTCCTAAAATTAGGTTTTCGACGTACGAAAACTGATAGGGTAACTGACCGTATGTTGGGAAGGTACAAGACCGTGTTACTAAACTTATACCCCATTTCATATACGTTGACGCGGTAATTTCAAGTTATATTTACATTCGATTTTCTCTTGGCAAGACGGGTCTACTCTACACCCGGTATCGCGGGTGAATAGGCTGTAAAAACGGTGGTCCTTATACTCCATATTCATTGCGACAGTGACTGTCGTGGTACACTTGTCGTTGGAAGTACTAAGGCAGACATTTCATAAACCGCTGGCTACGGAAGTTCCTTCTACCGTGGAAATCGCAAAGAATGGAAATCAAAGCAAAGATGATAATCATAGTCATAATGTTGGCTGCCACCACGAAGCCAGCGCGAACATTTATAGGCCGGTTGAAGAATAAATTCACCCCAGGAATTTTGCGCCGCAACTGTAGAGGCAGGTGGAGCGAACGTTATATCAAGGATACCTGCGGTGGAAAGAAAGAAGGCCACGACTTCAATATTCAACGGTTAGGATCCTCCTGGCGTATCACGCCAAAAGGCAGCGACAGTCCTGTGTGGAATGTAGTACGTGACAAAATGAGAAATAATGAGTACGTACTTCACATCAGATCATCGAAAATATATGATCCCGTGATTGAAGTTATAAATTGCTCAATGAACTTGCATCTCTGATCTGTGCGATACTGCCACACATTCATAGCGACAAGAGTGTGTGTTCACACCCAAAGGGCCGAAAAGGCTGGTAGGCTACACGAAAACAGAACCTAACTCAGAATTATATCGCGGTCACAAATCCTACGTGCCTACGTGCACACATAATTTGGACTAAAATATTGTACTCGATATATACCGCGGTATAAGTCTAAAGTATAGATTATGCGGGTTTCGAGTACTATTTTCGCTAAAAGTGTACACCATCATCTGTTAGTTGAGGATCGTATATCAAATCATATGCCTTTTGCTATGCACGGAATTGTTTCCCGCTTTTCTTAGAATTGCTACCCAACTGCCGAAGTTGTATTTTTAAGAAATTTTAGACGCCTAAATATGCATTTTAATAATGAAATATTTGTTATCTGAACTCTAATCATATTAGTTATTTTTTATTACTACCTCGCTTTCTCGTGGTGTCTATTTGGAATGTAATGTTCGGTGCAACAAATACTGTCACAGGTGGCAACTGACTGTGAACACAAATAAAACCGGACTCCTCTCCAAGTGTGATATCTACTATTTCCATACCTAGAAAAGTTTGAAGTTTATCAGGATCCTCCTCGCTATCCGATCCGCGTGAGCGGTCTCTTATCAAAGCCTGCAGCAATAGTGGCACCTGTGTAAAACTAGGTATGTATAGGCTAGACCAGAAATCACGAAAAAGAATATCGCCCCGGCTTGTAATCAGGACATGTTTTTGTTGCAGTCAAATCCGTGGAAAGTTGAATTTATGTTTCACAAAAGTTGCAGTAAAAAGTTGCATTAAATTTTCAGAAAAGTTGCACTAAAAAGGTGCATTTATGGACAGGTTTCTTGAAATTATTAGGGTATGAGATACTCGAAACGATCCGCATCCAATGCACTGCAGCAAAACTCAGTGTGGCCGACTTCAACAAAATCAGCAGCCTGATAAAATTGACCAATGAAAATATGATTTTCAGCGGTCCAGCCTGAATGTACGTCAAATCAGAAAGGACCTCAGATTCAAAAGACAGTAAAATAATCAAGCGATCTATTTACATATAGTGCCAAATATTTCCAGTAAAAGTTAGTTGCATTAGAAAAATCGAAAAAACTTGCAAAAGTTGCACGAAAAACCGAACAAAGTTGCAAAACGTTTCATGAAAAATCGAATAAGATGCAAAATGTTGCATGAAAAAATGGAGAAAAGCTGCAAAAAGGTTGCAATACAAGATTCCTCTAAACAGCTTAAAGCGCCATACTGCATAACTTCTGAGTATTTAGAAAGCAGCCGGAAGCTGTAAAAAAAAGTTGCAAAAGTTGTAAAGACTTGCCCTACTTATAATATATAATCAATACTGCAGCAACACCGTGCATACAACCAATAGCAGCAACAACAACAACAAACGGCCGAAAAGATATGCTTCCAAAATATCCTGTAAGCATTGTAATACGATTTCAAGATTGTCCCCAATTCATGCGATACGAACACTTCCGCTTCACTATAATTCTTAAAAGTGAAGTCGTCATAAGAACCGCGAGGCGAGAATCTTCCCAGTAGTAACTGTTGTGGACATTTTTGAAGATATCATCTATTTGTATCGTGAGCAGTAGTGATCTTGTAATAGTCTACTAATCTACTTTTCGAACCTATACTTACTTGGGTAGAGATTTACTGCGTTATTTCTACTTCGACTGGAGTAGCAACGCTGACTACTTTGAGCACATCTGTTTAGAGGTATCTTCTTATTGGCTTTGAGAGGTTGGAACACTAAACGTAAGATACTGAAAAGACGATGCTGGTACATTTCGTACAAAAAATCAGCATTCGTATATGGGAGATATTATTTCTTGTTCTTTTTTTCTAATTAGAAATCTTCGATGTTTTGTACGCGGGAATGCGATACACAAGACACGCAATGCGATGTAATGAACAGATAGGAGCAGGCTAAACGACCATTCGCGGTATCTTAGACTGGCATCCACCTCGCCCTAAGCACGGTGTCACTGTCTTCTTCGATGTCAATCTTTCTTTGTCGCTATTTCTTGCTTTTTTCCTCGTCGGGTCTTTTTACTGGGCTTCCTTTTGTCGCCGTAAGAATAGTGACACGGGTTACGAGGAGCCCAGAATAACCTCGTACGGTGGAACTTCATCCCGGGCCGCCTGCGTAGATAGGGTGACGCTCACCACTATACCAGCTCCCCCGATATATAAGTGTGTATAAGGGGGTGAGATAGCGTAGTGGTATAATCCACAGCTGCAACGCCAATGGATTTCGGGTTCGAGTCCGACAGAGGTCGACTCCAGAATTCCTACCTAAGTGTTGGAGTTTATCTAGGTTCCTCCTCGCCATCTCATCCGCGTAAACGGTGTCTTATAAAAAGCCTAGAAGTGGGCCGTGCTACAAGTCAGCAGCTACGGCATACAAATCAAGCAAATTGGCCCGGTGTAAATGACCATAGTAGTCGACAAACACCATGAATACCTCAAACAACAAGTGTGTATAAGTCAGATAAATTCTAAATGAGGTGTTCCAAGTAGGTACTTCAACAATGGATATACCTATGTTGTGTATTACTGTATCGAGATCAGCCACAATGCACTGCAAATTGTCGCGAAGAAAACAGAGAAGTATGCATAAGTTCCAGCACCGTAACTGCCGCACCCCAAACCCCCCAATTGGGGGGGGGCGAGCTCGAAGGGGGCCCAAAATTATTTCGTGAATTAGCATAAATCATGGAGTATTTTTTGAAAATTTATGCGAATTCAAGCAGCCATTTGTCTTTATTGTTGGGTATTGGGCCATTACCGCGCCACGACCTACCAAGACATACAATCAAGTTTTGGGCCATATAACATGCGACTCCAAGAAGTGTGCCAGAACGATCGGCAGCGAGAAAACCTTGGCCGAAAAGGTCTATGCCCTTATGCTGACCGAAGAATTCGTTATATATACAAAATACATATAGGTTTAATTGTCCATAGGCGCCTAAATGACTGGCGCCGAATGTTGCTGTCTTTGCAATCTGAACCTCACAAGACAAATACCATCCCGCTGGTAAAAATTTTATGCCAGTGAAGAAATACCAATTTGAAATCGTGTGCGTCTCTTAGTTTAGAAGCTCACATTTGGGCGATTCTATATTTTTTGTTATAGCAGACTGGAAGTCACGAAATAACATCATGTAACGAAGTCATATCAACGGGTCCGCCCGCCGAAGATGTTTAATTATTATTTACGGGCCCTCCCGTTTTCAAGACACTTCACTCGGCTCTACCGGTGAATCTAATTACGTGAGTAGAGAGGACAATAAATTGAGACCATAATATATATGCAATCGCCGATCTGATTGACCTATTTGATCATAAATTATCGAAAATTTTCGCGCTTCGCGTTGCCTCACAATACAGTACAGATGATTTCGCGACAAACGCGAACAACGTGATGGGGGGGTCGTTTTACACCCTATGGGAGCCCAACGCCCACGTTTTTGGGGGCCTGACGAGGTACTGTTTCGTTCCTGCCAATGGGTATACGCCCGAAGATGTTTAATTATTATTGAGTCGTCCTACCTTATCAAACACACCTCACTCAGCTCTACCGGCAAATCTGATTACGTGAGCAGAGAGAAGATAAAAATTGATAACAATATATATGCAATTCCCGATCATACTGACCGATTCCATCATGAATTCTAGAAATTTTCCGCGCTTAGCGCGCTTAGGCGACAAAAGCTGATTCGCTTAACAAACTCCCAGCAATATGATAAATAGCGGTAAACATGGTATCGCCAGAGGGGGGTCTTGGGGGCGAAGCCCCCCAGAAGTTCGGCCTATAACGCTATGGGGGGCCCAAGACCAAAGTTTGGGGGGGTGACGAAGTGCTGTTACGGCCCTAAGTTCTATAGTTTAACAGGCCAAAACGAAAGTACCACTAGTGGTATTGATATATATTACATCCGCGCATTTTGAATTGAAGTTCGAATTTGTGGTCAAGCTTGCACCAGAAAAAATGCAACAAAACCTCGTACGTAAAATGGCCCATGAACATAGCAAGCGTGTAAGTTCACAATTCCATGCCACAATTTAATGTTAATTCATTTTCGTTATTTCCAATTCAACAACAATAATAGTACCACTCGGGAATGTATACCTGTGCATTGGCTGGAAATCGAATTCGGGCCTCCCTCTTGGCAGGGGAAAATTATATCACTGAACCACCAATGCCACAGGGTCCGCAATGTATGCCAATTTAACTCCGGTATCTCCCTACCTCGACACAACAATGTCACACGCGGAATTTTTATTTTTTATTTTCAATGACAATAAGTTACTTCGTGGAGATCTGTATTTATTATAGATGCAATCGGAACGATGAAAGTATCTCCGTCTCGTTAAACGCAACTTGACTAGAGAGAGACCAATTTGTATGAAATACCCGTTCACGGAATGCTGCTGTATGTGACCATTGTGGCATAGCCTAAATATTCCGGGTCCATAATGTTGTAAATGATAAAACCGCCCCGTCGGGGAATCGAACCCCGGTCTCCCGCGTGACAGGCGGGGATACTCACCACCAGTGGCGGCTCGTGACAATATCGGGTGGTGGGGCAAGGGATGCAAGCGACATCAAGATGACGTCACAATGGCGTTTTCCAACGTAAACAAGTAACTTGGTGGTACGGTAACACGAACGACAACAATGATTTTAACGTATGTGCCGCGAGAGGTCTGCTGGTGAGCTGTTACTTGAAGTGTGGCAACTGCGTAAACGGCGTGCGGAACAAAGATTCGACACGGTTCATGTTCGCACTACACCTGACTAATTATCTGCAGAAATGGAAATGACTATAACTCGAGAGATTGCGTAAGCCTAATTGGAAAGGTCAACGAGTTCGGACACTTACGCAATTGTTATCTCATAGATTGGACATGTCATATTGAATCCAAAACATCATTCTGAAGAACTACGGATAGCAGCCTCGGAAATTCGGTCCCGGTACAGCATAGGACAGTGGTCGGGAACCTTTTTTGTCCGAAGAGCCATATTGGCCCTATTTTTTCCATTTTAACTCCCATTTTAACTACATGGGATCCGTCGGGTGCGCCACATTTTCTCTGTTAAAACCCGTTCTAATGATTAGAATCTAATCATACTGGTTACCTTATTTAAGCATGCAAAACATGAGTTACTAGAACGTAGATTCGTCGTGATTGTCCTTTTAAATGCGAGAACCCATGATCACATGCGTAGGGGGAGCCAAACATGGCCACTACTGCGGTAATATGCCTACCAATCTAAAATTTGTGATACATCAGTGACGTCGGGTTAGGGGAGGCAAGTGAGGCAGTACCTCACCTGTCGTCAGGATGAGTGAACGAAAATTTTGAAACCTTCAATTACTTTTGGTATCTTCTATCGATGTTCATGAATGACACGTTTTTTAACATTTTTCTCCCGAAATCACACAATTTACATATTTATTGTTCGTAAATAAAGCGCGAAACGTGAGGTAGACACAGACGCAGACCATTGATAACACAATTCATCGTAAATAGCTTATATGATTTAATATAACTGATATTAATCTAGTCTAATTGTCCCCGTGATTCCGAAGATCTAAATACTGATCGAATTCTCAATCCTCAAAGTGTTCGGCAGTTACATATAACGTTGCGCCGCACGCCTACGTCTTATTGCCGGTAGTGCAGAGCTACTTAGGCCTACCAATCAAAAACATGGATAGCTACTACATTTTTTGTAATTTGAGTATTGTGATTGTGAACGTAACGTCCACGGCATTTCATTTCGCGCCGTAGATCAGTAAGATAATATGTATTTGAAAACTGCGTTGTCATATGGGCGTCGCCATGTCTGCTAATCTCTTTGATCAATCAACGTATTGTGCAATTGTGCAATATTGGTCGCCGGCGCGACAGTAATTTAAATTTGATGATTTTGAAAAGAGGGGGTTCCTGCCCCCAAACCTGAAGACGGCGTTGTATTTACCTCTCAAAGCCATGTGTATATTGCCACGAGAATACTTATTCTGGCCGTGATGAAAACTTTCTAGCAAGTTGCTGCAATATTGATCAATTCAGTACAACAATATATATTTGGCAAAGAAGCATATTTATACTCAAAAGAGTTATATATGGCTCGTAGTGCCTTACCTGTCTTCTAGATTTTGAACATTTTTACTACCAAAATCACGTAACTTATTGCCTATTTATTGTCAGAAAATAAAGTTCGAAACAGAGGACAAGGCATTGTGATAGGGCAATTCATCGTAAATATCATTGAATGTATAATGACTGATATTATTCGAATGCAATTGTCTCACTGATACCGATTCGGCTTCTTAATTCTCACGTGTTCGGCGGTAACATTTGCGCAACACGCCTACATTTTAACAGCGTCTACATTCTACAAAGCTACGTTATCAATCAAGAACGTGGATAGCTATGGCGTTGTTTGTAATTTAAATTTGTAATTGTGAATGTCACTTCCATCGCAGTTTATTTCTCGCCGCAGATCAGAAAGACAATGCATATTTGAAAACTGCATTGTGATACAGGTGCCGCCATGTCTCCTTGTCTCTTTGATCAATGAATGCATCGTGCAATTCAAGATTTCGTACCGGGTACATCGAATTTATTGCGAGTGATATTGGTCGCCGACGCGACAGCAACTTCAATTTGAGGATTTTGAAAAGGGGGTCCGAACTCTTAACCTTGAATACGTCACTGTAGTAACCTCTCAAATACATTTTATACTGCCACAAGAATAATTATACTGCTCGTGCTGAAGATTTAATAACTCGTTGCTGCAATATTGAAAAATTTGGCACAAAAATAAAAAATTCGCAAAGAGCCATATCTTATGCCCAAAAGAGCCATATATGGCTCGCGAGCCATAGGTTCCCGACCACTGGCATAGGAGATTTTGGCCTTGAGACTGGAGACTGTCACACGACACATACGGCTTACGGTCTATTCTATAGTGTCTATATGTCTGCAGCAAAATCGCCTTTGGAAAATATATTACCGAATAAATCCGTGATTGAAAGCCGAAAACTTGGTACACTGTTACATGAAATCATCGAGAAGTAGCCTCATGACCGTTTTCGGTATGGTACACTGTCATAATTAATACGAACAGACCAACACCGAATTTTGCGTAAAATTTACTGAGGAATAGGCTGATCAAGCGATCAGCTGTTAGCCGCCATCGAAAACGAAACAGCTATCGCGCTTGACAGGGGTTGTAATTGTAAGCAAATGGCCTGAAGGCCACAACTGCACGGTGAAATTGACATTGAAGAATATAAAATAAAACTAAATATTTGAATGCAAACCGAGGATGTTAGTAAACCGTTTCATGATATCATCATCTCATCAACTATCTCAGTATGGAACACAGTTAGCGTTAACACATATACACCGGCTTTTGCGTGAAATCCACAATGCGTTAGGTGGGCTAAGTGTCAGATCAGCGCACATCTCTACCATACTCGACCTTGATAACGAAATTGCTGCCCGAATCATTGAGAACCAACCTTGAGACTTGGCACAGCGTTCGATACTAAAATCAAGACATACCATGCAAAAGCTCATGACGGATCTAGCTAAGGAGCATCGTTAAAATCAATGGAGACCAATACCGGCTTTGCGTAAAATATGTTTGCGATAAATGACGAGTCAGCTCTCACTCGACCACTAACATAGTTCAGTGACAAACTTGAAACTTGGTACAGCGTTCGATACTAACATTAAGACTCACCGTACCAAATGCCATGACCGATCTCGGTATGGAACATCTTCAAAATCAATGGACACCAATACCGGCTTTTGAGTAAAATCTGTTTGCGATACATGACGGATCAGCACACACTCGACTTCGGAAACGGAATTACTACCCTAAACTTCGAGTAGAAGCCCTGAAGCTTAGAACAGTGTTAAATACCACCATCACGACATGACATACCAAGTTTCAAGAATTATCATGGAGTGAAACACCATCAAAATCGACCTATACCAGCAAAGATCGACTCAACGCATATGACGGTAACCGAGTTCAGATATAGATACGATTGTTACATCACACCTTAAGGGAAACTAGGCTATGTTGCCCCGGTTGCTCGGTAATTTTATGAATAGGAGAGAGTAAATCACCGTTTCTTTATTGTGCGCGGCTTTGAGAGAATAGACAGTGAAAGCTTGTTATGAGCGCTACCGGGGCATGCCCCGGCTAGGCATTCGCAAAGCGAAAACACGAAGAGAATTCGATTTTCGCAGAGACTTCGCTATATAGGGGCATTTACAAGCGAAAGGACAAGAAGAATACGATTTTCGCTGTGATTTCGGTGCGTTTATAAATGGTAAAGAATTGTTATTGAACAGAATTTTAGGTAGGGCAATGCCCCAGTTGCCCTATAGGACGAGCCGCCACTGCTCACCACTATACCAACGAGGAGCCGCCGGAGTGCTACGCACATTTGATATCATATTACAGCAATGATATGTTCCCATTTCAATATACTCGCCGTAACTTATATTAGGAGGTTATGCTCAGGGCTACCAATTAGTACATTTCAAGCAGTTATTGCGATGTTATAGTCCCGTAGAATGAGCTTGCTTATATATATTATATCTATATTCATCACGCAGTATATAAAACAATGAAAGGGTTAAAGAAAACAAGAAAAAAAAAGAATTTATATCAGTAAATAGCTCTTTGCATATATATTATTATGTCCTTAATCATCATCGTCAATCGCAATGTAATGGCTATTCTGTCATATATAAACTACTGTCATTCTTTGCGAGTATGCAGAAAGCTATTTACTGATTCCTCAAGCCTGAAAGGAAATCACAGTTTAGCGTATATGAAAATAATACCAAAAGATATCGATGTATAACGGGACAGGATCGATGTGAACCTGGAGAGGGTCGACTGGCATGATTTTGTATGGTCAACGTCAGGGATATCTAGATATCGAGGCATACGTGACCATTTGTTAGATTCTCACGATGCTTAAATTGTTATCGCCGCTATGGTTCTGGAGTAGCGTTAATCTATCCAAACAACTTGAACTTGCACTACTTAATCGGTTTTGTTTCCAACTGGCGTCCACTTCGATTCAATTCGGTTTATTACTAGCAATTTTATCAGTTTAATACAACACAAAAATTGCGACACCATTTAAAAATAGGGAGGTGTCGAAACGACTATGAGTAGTCTTTGAATAAGCTGTTTGAACAGTTTCGTGGAGCTATAACTACTTCTTTGGCTTTGCATAAACGCCTCGAATTCCCAATTGCTAACAGTAAATTCAAAAAATAACCTAACCGTTAACATCGCTGGTCAGCCCGTTTCCAACACAGATAATGCCAAACATCTCGGGGTTTTATTGGACTCGAACATGTCCTGGAAGAGTCATATTCAGTCCCTGGACACTAAATTATCACCGAAGTGCGGCCTGTTCTACAGCCTTGGACGCTTCATGCCAGCCTGGGTTCTTCTGATACTCCTTAAATCCTTAATCCAATCGAAGTTACAATATGGCATCCTTTGTTGGGGGGCTGCCAATAAAACTGCACTCGAGTCACTGCAGAAACTACAACATAAGGTACTCCGTATCGTAGCTAGAGCCCCACAGGGGCCTGGTTGTCCATCCAACAAGTCGCTGCTGAAGAGATTCGGTGTCCTAAACATAGAAGATATGTGGAAACTAGAATTCGCCAAGTTTATGTATCAGTTCCACTGCGGTCGTTGCCCCGAATATTTCAATGACTTTTTTTACCTCGGAATCAAAAGAGCACGATTACAACACACGCGCGTCCACGTCGTCCAAATATCATATGATCGACCGAAAAGATCATCGCTCCATCAAATATGCCGGACCTGATGTGTGGAACAGTATCCCGCCGGCCATCCGACAGTCGTCGAGCATGTCCGCATTCAAGTCGAAATACAAGCAATTACTACTAAAGGAATACTAGTCCATCCTCAAGATTACCGGACCACGACTGACCTATCGATCTCGCCTTCCATGACATGCCACCCCATTTTTGTCGCTTGCTTTTTTCTATACTATCTTCTTTATTTTTCTTACAGTGTGCATGCCTCCACTTTACATCGCATAGGGCCTAGGCCAAGGTGGGTGTCTGATTCCATAGACTACTCCAAGCCGCTTCGACACCTTCCTATCTTTTCATTGTATCGCATTTTGTGGTGTATTGAACTGATGAAATTGCTAATAAAGCAATGATGATGATGATGATGATGATGATGAAGCATTTTGAAAAGCAGAAAGCAGCTTTATTGTAAATTTGGGTGACTTTTATGTGTGAAATCGAGAGAAATCAGAGAGAAGATCGACCTTGGCGAGGCCTTTATGACAATGCAGTTTTCAAACCCACAGTCTCTTCCTGGTCATCAGCGAGAAATGAAATCCCTTGAATGGAAGTGATGTTCCTATAATTTCAAATTCAACGTACAAATACCGTTCGGTAGCTTGCTCGTAACGCCGTTATAATGTAGGCGAGTAGCGCAACCGGGGCCCGAGTGCAACGTTATATTACCGCCGTGGCATTTGAGAACTGAGTGATAAAGTTAACCAAATGACATGGTCCGCGCCGATGAAGTTTTTCCATTGCTTGAATCAAATGATTGAACAGCGCGTCACTGTCAGTAGAGACATTGAGGTATGGCTATCCTCGCGCGTGATGCATAGATGTCTTGGGGAGCCGTATTACTGAATAATATACTCTTAATTCGCACGTTTACTGCTGTCTATGATTGATTGATTTGCTTTAAAATTCACATCTTAATTGCCTTAACTTTCACAAAATATCATAATGATGGCTCTAACGCAGTGGTTCTGAAACTGGGGGCAGGGGTGCCCTTTGGATCTGAGAAATGAGGATTTAAATCGAAGTGGCTTAAAACGGGACCGCGCCGTTGGTTTTTGATTTCGCTTATGGTCAGGTATACGCTTGAGCCAAGCCCAGGTGAGAAAATAAAAGGTATTAAACGCCAATCGCTAAAATATGTATATGCTAGGTGCTACCATTGAACATGAATATTTTTCACAAATTATTCCACTGAAATTTTTTTTGCTCCGCTCGATGTACCTCCTGCTGATAATCATTGCTATATGTATAGTCCGAATTTCATATTTGAGAGGTGTCTCAACAGGCATCACCTTAAAAATGCCATCAGACTATGCGTTGGCATTGCAAACAATCTTGTTGCTCTTCCTGATAGTTTTTTTTTTCATATGGCGATAAGGGGGCGCTAAATTTTCCACCACCATCAAAGGGGGCTTCTCCACATAAGTTTGAGAACCACTGCTCTAACGGACAGAAAATTAAAAATATGTAGCTCACAAAAGGTTTCCGAACCCTGTGGATAGGCTACAGGGTCACATGCTCAAATGTCCTGTTTCACTGTGTCGGTTGCTGAAATGTTACGCAACCTGCTTGATTAGTGGGGGCCCTATCGTAACATCTCTTCATCGTTTACGCAGACAATATGGCGCACACGACGAATCCCATGTATAATTAACTTTGATTTCGTGCCTCAGTGACGGCACCGATCTTATATTGTGATGGAATAGTTGTCATCGATGTGTGGCTCTTTGGGAATTACAATTCGAAATTTAGGGTCAATATGGCTCTATAATATTAATTAGAAGCTGAGTTGATGTTGATTATCCCCGTAATATGTGCGAATTCACTTGATAAGTGAAGGAAGCGCATTTCTGACAGATGTAAACAAAACATTACTGGGTGCATTCTCGAAATGATTATCACTTTCAACAAAATGAACGAATTATAGTCATGTGATGATATTGTCGTTTTCTGTTACTCAATCTATTATACCAATCAATATTGTGAGATAAGAATATTAAAAAAGAAAATGAAAACATTACTGGGCGCACCCTCTCGATTCTCGATTCTCGATTTCAGCAAAATTATTATTTTATTATATTATTATTATATTATTATATTATTATTTTGCCGATTCCATTCCATCTTCAATATTTCTATTCTCCATGAAATTGAATCCAAACTTATAGAGATGATGGCTACCATAAAATATCAGACTATGTATTATAGAGGCACATATTCATTGTTCAATTTATTGTCGGTACTTCCGACTCGAAAAGTAGCACTAGTAGAGGTATAGATATACAATACATGCATTGGCCGGGAATCGAGCCCTATAGCTCCCGTGTGGCAGGCGAACATTGTACCACTGAACCACAAATGCGACATGAACAAAAGCATAGAGTTTGGTTTCACTAACTGTGATGGTAGGCCTACACCACGGATTCGATTCTCGTACAGTGCATTTTTATTTGAGTACCTCGACATAATAAAGTCACTTGGGCAGGAAGTTTTTCTTTCATCAGGACAATTCTCTTCTAGAAGATCTGTAATTAACATCGATACAACTCAAGCAACGTGAGAATATAGTGTCGCACGATTTGCATATTCGTACGAATTATAATCCTACGGATTTTGTTAGCATCGCCGATTTTCCAATCGTCAATTGATTGCCAATACCCAGGATCATATCAAATAGAAGCCAGATACCTGGCATGAACATGCTCCACCCGCCACCAAACAGTCGAGACTCAATCGGTACTTGATTGCTCTCAAACTACGCCAAAAGCGTATTAGTTAAGCAATTACGCACTCAGAATACCCTCTCAATATTTATTTCAAGCCGTTCATTCTTATGATACTGTAGACCGAGGTATAGTATATTATATAATTCACATATTGGATAGTATATAGTTGTCATGATTTGCACTGCCTCACGATATCCATTGTCATTTCTACACCGGGCGCATAATAATGTTGATGAAACCTCATCACCCTAATTTTATCACTTCGTACTATGACAGTGGTTCTCAACCTTTTATTTTTGCGGACCCCCTTTTGACCTTCAAGTACCCTCTTTGCCCCCCCCCCACCTTTTAATTTAAAATGTTGCTCAATTATGGTGCCAACAGTCATCTGTCTTGTGCAAACATTAATTATAAAACGTCCCAGTCATTTCTATCAAGCAGCTCATCTTGAAGGTGTCATGGAATAAAAGTTATTGATTATCACAGGAGAATATGGATTTTGCAAACAAATCTTTTCCGAAATCCGATCAAGACATCTCTAGACAGCATTATGTTTTAGCAGTTATGACGCGAAACTGCTTTGTAATTTCTCTAATTAAAAAAATACAAATTAAGTTATCAACCGTTTTGAAATTTTGAAGGTTTCGCGGACTCCCAGTTGAGAACCGCTGTACTATGAGTTCCTAGGTTAGCAGCTCTGATGGGAACGAGACTTGAGTAAGACGAATATTCGCGGGTAGTGGCAGGCTACATTAATTTGGTTGTATCTATACTTGGTGCACGCAACTGCAAAATACATGAATGAATGAGGACCGACTGACTATGGGATAAAAAGGCGATGAAACGTCATCTGAAATTGTTGAAAATCTATCTGACAAATTAAACGGAATCTGGTTAGAGACAAAAATGCTCCCCGTCGGGGAATCGAACCCCGGTCTCCCGCGTGACAGGCGGGGATACTCACCACTATACTAACGAGGATGACGTCGGTTTCGTAACCACTAATTATACCAATCATATGTTACAATATCAATATAGTCGCCATTATTTATGTTAGGAAAGGACGTAATTTATTTTTGTCCTTGATGTTTTGGGGCTTATGCGCCGATAAACCATTGAATAAAGTAATTACCCGTGGTGCCAGTCCATCGAATGAGCTTGTTTATATATTCCGATCTCGCAGTTCAAGATATTTGTCTCATGTCAGTGTCAGCCGAATAGAATAACTTGTTCATATATTTACATCTCGCAGTACAAACTGAAAGAATTAAACGAATGAAAATATGAAAGGAGAATATAATTTTATCCTTTAGAGGGCCAGATTTCGTTAAAATAAAGTTTTTTCTAGTAAAAATTTGTCATTTTTGAAGTCAAAAACGTTTTTTCGGGCCACACTTCTTCGTTCCAACCAGAAATGGAGATAAGTAGTACAATTTTAACAATATGTTCAAAAACACCTAATTTGCATACGTGAGGTCAAAATTAAGTTTCTAATGTAAAAAATGTAAAAATTTTGATATTTTTTAGGTCAAAATCTTCCATTTTAGGTAAAAAAAAATCGCCCTAGTCATAAGACTTTAAACGACATGAAAAGTTCAAATATGTATGTATCCCTTTATGCGACCACAAACAATGTAATGCCAGTTCTACATCGCAGTAAAGATTATTCGGTATTATTTTGGATACGCATATTTCATTGCATCTTGTGACAATGCTGTGAGTTGAACACGACTTCACAGATATATCATTTTCATGTACTACATGTTTCGCATTCAGCGATACGACTTATCGGGGATTCGAAGCTGAAACTATAATTAACTCTAGTGGCAAAGAGCGTGTCGTTCTATTGTTCGAAAATATCATCTCCCACTACTTGAATCGAATCATTAGAATTAATACTCGATTCAGATTCGAGTACTCGCCACAGTATACCGACCTCTAGTGACCGGGTGTCGCTGTTGCCAGACGTTTTCGTGCGAGGCATTGTATTCGTAGTATACGTCTGGTGGCAGTGGGATATGCCCAAGGAAGCACGACAAACTGTTTGGTCCGACTATGACGCACTTCTTCTCTCGATATTGCCGAAGAGAAGAACATTATTTGAGTTGGCATTGTCGTTTTATCCACGTCCACGGCCCTCGGCGTGGAATACTGTGATCGAGTATCGAAGGTAGCACGCTTATCTGTGCAAGGTAATGTTACTTTCACTCTGCAGTCACACTCACTACTAGGGATGGTGTGAACCTCTGAAAAGTTCAGGTTCGTGAGAACGCAAACCTCATGACGTCACGTTACGTCATATTGCTAATTCCGACCCTAAATTTCAGTGAAGTGATAGCCTATATTAATGTACCCGATACCTACCGACGACTCGGGCCACATAATGCCACAATGCTGAAGTACATATTGACGTTTTTAAACGTCGCCAAATGTATCAACTGGGACAATCCAATGATATCATAATCCCAAAAAATCAATATCTTTCGTCACTTTGCCAACAATTTCGACGAGGAATTACAAGGGATTATAAGCTTACGTCTCAACGGTCTACGCTAGACCGGACAACGTATTCGGCGTATGAGTATTGCTACGTTGATTTTGAGCAGAGTGCAGTGGCGGCTCGTGACAATATCGGGTGGTGGGGCAAGGGCAAGCCCCGAACTACTGCCATCTCCAGCTAAGCAAATTTGCGTGGTCACCATCTTACAGATGCATTGTGGGTAGTAGGCTGGACGACTTAGTACAGGCGCTTATGGAAAAACGTCCAGTGTTAAAATATATTTGATTCGTAATGAGTTTGTAGTATTTTATACGAATGGAGCTTTGAATGAATAATCATCGTAACATTCAGGATTTGTTTCAGCCCAATATCTCGTGTTTATATCTGTGTTATCTGTGTATTTCGACATGTCGAAGACATCTCGTTTTGGTGGTAGTGTTTGTTGCGCCTATGGGTGCAGTAAAAGGCGGAAAAAGATATCCACGGAGTCATATATGAGAAGTAATAGCGATGGTAGTAGCGATGAAGAGTCTTTGGTAAAGCGTCGGCATCCAAGAACATTTCACCGGTGAGTGAATGGCAGAGTAAGCCGGGCAGCAAGACTATCTTTGAAGAATCAGTTTCTATTTTTAATATCTCCTGACCATCACAGTCAATCAATGTCCAGATAAGCCACAGCATTAATGAACAGGCCATGTTAAAGTGTCATTATACCAGAACATTTTGTCACAAGTATATGGGTGTTGGTATGATCAGAGCAGACTATATCAGCAGTCCCAGCACCATGTCAGTTCATCAGTATACCTGTAATAGCATGACCAGCCAGGTCACTGTTTGTATTCTGTATGGGCAGTTCAGCCAATAACTAGTTTAGTACTCAATCCTTGCTTAAAATTGTCGTGAAGGTTGGAGGTAGGACTAGAAGGAAAGGTATAATTAACGGCCACACGGTTTTGCCCAGCATAGTTGAGTAATAATTCTATATTTCTGGTGCCAGATGCCCACACTACAGTTCAAATTGCTAATTCCCTGGTCGAGTTCATTATAGCTTCGTGCGTGCGAGACGTTCGATTTGTCTCGTGAGATGTTTTTTTTTTGGGTTTACCTTTGGCTTAAGATTTAAAAGGTTACCTAATAGTCTATCCTTCTGGGGTAGAAAGTAACAGATATATTTAAATCAAACAAGATAATTTCTATATGTTCCTGCTACTTTTATCATCGTTCATAACAAAGAATGGTCAATTTGGTGTGCTTTGTATCATAGAATTACTTGTGAACTGATACAATGTTCTGTACAACGCAGCTTTCCTACCAATGATTCCCTGAAAGAAAGATGGATAGAATGTATTAGAAGAAAAGACTGGGTGCCAGCAAGATCGTCGGTCATCTGCTCTGATCATTTTTCACAAAGTGATATTTACCGTGTTGGCGGGAGAATTCGTTTAAGGACGAATGCGGTGCCGACAAGATTACTGAATTTTCCAAAATATATGAGGCCAAAGGTACGGTAGACACTAGACAGTGACTATATATTTATAAAGTTTGAGTTCCAATTACTATACCTTTATTTTAGACCTAGTTAACGTAAAATTCACAAATTTCAGGCTTCGAACAACCGACGAGTGAGACCTTATGCAGTTCTAGATAACAAACGGCATTATGAAGCACAAACCGCTGAACCTGAAGTAGTTCTTCACGACCACAGCTACTGTGCGCATACGTCTCCTCGAAAAGTCGTTCAACAGCAACGCCGTAGGGTGGCAGAAATTAAAAAGAGGTTGCATGCAGCCAGAATGAGAACATACTGTCTGCAAAAAAAAGTGAAAACTCTGGATGAGGTCATTGCATCTCTTAAGAAGAACAATTTGATAAGCGATTCGTGTGTAGAGGTAATGTCACAAAAATTCAGTGGTCTACCAAGTGAGCTCTTGCAATGTATGAAGCTACAAGCCGGTGGAAGAGGAGTCAAATACTCTAAGGAACTGCAATCATTTGTAATGACGCTTCAGTATTATTCCGCTAAGGCATACAATTTTCAACTTGCTCTTCCCCATCCAAGTGTGATAAGACGCTGGTATGGAAAACTTCCCGCTGAGCCTGACTTTACTAGTATTGCCTTTTCCTGCTATCAGAAGAAAAGTAGAGGCATCAGCAAATCCTGTTCTAATTCTGTCTTTATTTTTTCATGTTCTTTTAATATCATCCAAAACCGTGCGTTTCTTATAACTAAAGCTGTTGTTTCTGAAAAGGAAAGTTCAGTATTTTGGTACGAGGCAGTACAGCGCGTTATTGCGTGTGATCACAGAAATGGTTGATCTAAAGCCAGGTTGGAGTGCTTCATCTAGTAGGGTAGGCAAGTATCGTATGCGTGTGAAATGTTCACATGTCCAGTTGGTTTTGAATCTAATCTAATTTCTGGTTTCATGAAAGTGCAAAACGAGCCAAGCTTCATGTACACACGTATATGGGTAGCTATAGGTGTAATTATGATCAAATACATGTGCGCCATCAAGATTGTATCTTGTGCCGTATTGATCCGATAAAATTAATATTTATTATAAACTCCCACAGTGCACAGATTGCTGTAACCAACATATCCTCAATTTCAGTGTGAATTAGGCAATTCTAGCTACATCTGAATAAGGACCCATGCATTTCTTGTTTCTCTCATTCAATGAGCTCATTCAGTCACTTCTGCAGAAATCACTACCCCATCGCTACACATAGCAGACATATCTTTACTTTCTCTTTTTTGGATTTATTTAAATACGCAGAAACAATGGATACGTAGAATAACCACAATGGCATTCAATTGATTTCAGCAGTGCCTTTTGATATGTCCCATGATGCTGAATTTTCTCCATCAGCAATATTCACAGCCACCACGTAGCTGGCAGTTACAGCATTCACATCAGCTCCATTGCAGTATGAAGATTTTGAATCCAGGATAGGTAATTCCGAGGCACGCTCCGATAATAACTTCGAGCTGGCAATCGTAGATGCTCTTACTTCCTATAGATACATATATCTGAAAGATAACTGAACTTGCATTATAGGCTACATCTTTTGACAGCTTGGTTATTTCTGTACACGTAAAATATGCCAGTTTGTTCCTATCCAACATTAGTAATAAAAGCGAACTGCAATGTTTATTTGTATCATTGCATATACGGTGACCTGAAACTGAAGGTAAGGAGTAAGAAGACAGCATCAGAAAACTCCCTCAGGATAAACGGTATCATACCCAAGTCAAATTGTTAATGCCATGGCAATCGCCCTATCCAAGTAATTGTGATAAAGGCACTCAGCGACCATAGAAATTTCTGAACATAAATACGTTTATTTAGCTGGATACAACGAGTAAAGCAATCTACATCAGGAATATAACCACAAATAAATACATACGATGACACTTAGACAACCTTATTTAACCACGAACAATCGAAACCACTTATATCTTCGACATGTCGAACTACACAGATAACACCGATATAAACACGAGATGTTGGGCTGAAACAAATCCTGAATGTTACGATGATTATTCATTCAAAGCTCCATTCGTATAAAATACTACAGACCCATTATGAATCAAATATATTTAAACACTGGATGCTTTTCCATAAGCTCCTGTACTAAATCGTCCAGCCTACTACCCACAATGCAACTGTTTCTAGTGACAACGTAAATATCGCGAGTAGCGCACTCCAGTGTTTATATAGCTCAGTGGGCAAGGGCTGCAAGCGACTTTTTATCAAGATGACGTCACAATGGCGTTTTCCAACGTAAACAAGTAACTTAATGATGTTACGGTAACATGAATTTCCCGACAACAGTGGTTTTAACGTATGTGCCACGAGAGGTCTGCCGGTGAGCTGTGATTTGAAGTGTGGTAACTGCGTAAACGGCGTACGGAACAAAGATTCAACGCGGTTCATGTTCGCACTAGACCTGACTAATTATCTGCAGAAATGGAAATGACTATAACTCGAGAGATTGCGTAAGCCTAATTGGAAAGGTCAACGAGTTCGGACACATACCCATACCCAATTGTTATCTCATGCATTGGGCCTGTCATATTGAATCCAAAACATCATTCTGAAGACAATAGCAGTCTCGGAAACTCGGTCTCGGTACAGCATAGGAGATTTTGGCCTTGAAACTGGAGACTGTAACACGACACATATGGTTTTATTACTGTCTATAGGTCTGCTGCGAAATCGCCTTTGGAAAATATATTACCGAATATATACGACGTGGATGAAAGCCGTAAACAAACTTAGTACACTGTTACACGACATGATCAAGAAGTAGCCTCATGGCCCTTTTCGGTATGGCACACTGTCGAAATTAATGCGAACAGACCGAATTTTGCGTAAAATTTACTGAGGAATAGGCTGATCAAGTGATCAGCTGTTAGCCGACATCGAAAACGAAATAGCTATCGCGCTTGACAGGGGGTTATAAGCAAATGGCTTGAAGGCCACAATTTCACGGTGAAATTGACATTGTAGAATATAATATCAAAGTAAATATTTGAATGCAAATGAGAATGATATCATCATCTCGTCACCTATCTCAGTATGGAACACAGTTAACGTTACCACAGATACACCGGCTTTTGCGTGAAATCCGCAATGCGTTGTAGGCTAAAGTGTCAGATCTGAGCACATATCTACCATATTCGACCTTGATAATGAAATTACTGCCCTAATCATTGAGTGTCAACCTTGAGACTTGGCACAGCGTTCGATACTAAAATCAAAACACACCGTGCAAAAGCTCATGACAGATCTAGGCAAGGAGCATCGTTAAAATCAATAGAGACCAATACCGGCTTTGCGTAAAATCTGATAGCGATAAATGACGAGTCAGCTCTCACTCGACTTAGTAAACGAAATTACCACTAACATAGTTCAGTGACAAACTTAAAACATGGTACAGCGTTCGATACTAACATTAAGACTTACCGTGCCAAATATCATAACCGATCTCAGTATTGAACATCGTCAAAATCAATGGATACCAATACCGGCTTTCGAGTAAAATCTGTTTGCGATGCATGACGGATCAGCACACACTCAACTTCGGAAACGGAATTACTACCCTAAACTTTAAGTAGAAACCCTGAAACTTGGAGCAATGTTAAATACCACCATCACGACATGACATACCAAGTTTCAAGAGTTTTCATGGTGTGAAACACCATCAAAATCGACCTATACCAGCAAAAGTCGACTAAACGCATATGACGGTAACCGAGTTCAGCTATAGATACGATTGTTACATCACACCTTAGGGGCACAGACCTATTGAGCCCCGGTTGCTCGGTAATTTTATGAATAGGAGAGAGTAAATCACCGTTTCTTTATTGTGCGCGGCTTTGAGAGAATAGACAGTGAAAGCTTGTTATGAGCGCTACCGGGGCATGCCCCGGCTAGGCATTCGCAAAGCGAAAACACAGAAGAGAATTCGATTTTCGCAGAGACTTCGCTATATATGGGCATTTACAAGCGAAAGGACAAGAAGAATACGATTTTCGCTGTGATTTCGGTATATATAGATTGTTGTGCGTCTATAAATGGTAAAGAATTGTTATTGAACAGAATTTTAGGTGGGGCAATGCCCCAGTTGCCCTATAGGACGAGCCGCCACTGGCAGAGTGTAAAACGGTTTTCTATACTTACTAACGTTATTACCCATTTACAAGTTATACAGCAGTAGCCAACACCCCAATCGCACGGATTTGGTTTTGATGATCCAATAAACATATAAAATCAAGATTGACCCCGTACGCCTGCTAGATTTTTACATCAAACAACGATATCAATTTCATTGATTGGTTGAATAAGCGTCATTCGCTGACTAACCTATACAAGTACACATGCAGTGTATTTCGCTCTTGAGGTTGTGTGATTACGGGTCAAGCTCACAGCAGAGAGTCACTAAATATTCACAAACGGAAAGCAGGATATTTCGAGCAAACTTTTGTAACAAAGCAAGTAAAAATTTTGAGATTGTCAAAGCGCATGCCCGTTTAGTGTTGATTTCTATGCTGCCAGCGACATGCATAGAGTGGCCCGCAGTTGAAATGCAATAAATTCTAACCAATGATGTTATAATGAAGTGAAAATTGTAATGTATGAAAAAGGTTCACAATGCAGAACCTACCAAGGTTCGTTTATGAACGTGAACCTCTAAATTTCTGAGGTTCACACACAGAACGCGAACGTGAACCTCACGTTCACACCATCCTTGATCACTACCGTAAAATTACGTCAGGGGTGACCATTGACCAACCTTTTCTGCCAAAGGGCCACATGCAATTGACGAACCATTGCGAGGGCCACGTGCCGCGCGAAGCGCGAATACTTTTCATAGTTTGTAAACGAGCTAGGTCTATGATATTGTTGCTAGAGTATATTGCGGGTATGCTGTATATCGCTTGGCTCAGTTTGCAAGGACATGACGAATCGGCGCCTGGACATATCGATATCAAAAGCTTTGGCCAACACGCGTCATTGATTTTGTGCCTAGGTTTCATCATCGACGGTATTTCTGCGAGCGCAAACGCAATGTCGCATGTTGGTCGCACTTTTCTCTTTTAATTGCAAATATAGTTAGACTCAATCTGGTAAATTAGGCGTTTTGTTCATTTCCAGGAGGGGTACCAATATTAAAAGCAAGAAATCGAGTGACAACATATTGCGCGAAGCGTGACGAAAACTTCTACTTTGGATAAATCTACCGCAAAATATTCAACGTTATTGTAATGCACGAATATCTACCAAAAATGTGACTGCCCCATTGATCTTCCAATCCGCCGGAACAGATATTTTAGTCATTAACATCCCAAGTGTTGCGGCCAGACTAATCAAATTTTTGGTTGGCCTTGCAAGTTCACAATCTGGGCAATCCATTTTTGATAATATAACCAATTTCGAAAATTACCTCGCGAGCTACTCAAAGCCTTCTCGCAGGTCACGGGTTGGCCGCCACTGAATTACGTGAACACCATCATGCATGAACATATTCAATTACGATGAAAACCTTTAAAATTTCGCTCTCTGGTGCCATATACTTGAACACGGATGGTTGCATGCTTTACATTTCGACTTCATTTCGATTTTTGAAGATCCACCGGTTCGCAACATATTTTTCGAAATTTTACCGGTCCGTGAGCGGGTTGGTTCATTTGAAATATTTATTTCCAAGATTGCCGCTAAGGTAGGTAATTTCAGGTCAGTAAGGAGATCATTCAGTTTATCATGATGAGATCGAGATTGATAGCCGCGGATATTTGTATGGGGCCGACTAATATGTTTGCCTTTCGGAGAGTGGAGAAGTTTCTTTGGTAGAGATTAGAGATACACCTTTTAATAAGCGGGAAGCCATTGTTGTTTTTATTCCGAGTTGGCCCAGATGAGCATGTGAGCGAGTTATCAGCTAATTATGCAGTTGCGTTATGCTTTCCGATTCACGCAAATCTGAGTTGTTAGGGAGCGCTTACAATAGCTAGCGATTAGAAGCATCATGGGTCGAAGAATTAGCATCAACCTTCAGATGCAAATATCAGATAGACGTCAGATCCAAATTGCTTATCCAATTCGCTAGTTGTCTTTTAAAGATTTTCGGCTTCAACGCTGGTGTATCAATTCAGTTGGCGAAATTCTATCTATCTATCTATCCATCCATCCATCCATCCATCCATCGATCCATCCATCCATCCATCCATCCATCCATCCATCCATCCATCCATCCATCCATCCATCCATCCATCCATCCATCCATCCATCCATCCATCCATCCATCCATCCATCCATCCATCCATCCATCCATCCATCCATCCATCCATCCATCCATCCATCCATCCATCCATCCATCCATCCATCCATCCATCCATCCATCCATCCATCCATCCATCCATCCATCCATCCATCCATCCATCCATCCATCCATCCATCCATCCATCCATCCATCCATCCATCCATCCATCCATCCATCCATCCATCCATCCATCCATCCATCCATCCATCCATCCATCCATCCATCCATCCATCCATCCATCCATCCATCCATCCATCCATCCATCCATCCATCCATCCATCCATCCATCCATCCATCCATCCATCCATCCATCCATCCATCCATCCATCCATCCATCCATCCATCCATCCATCCATCCATCCATCCATCCATCCATCCATCCATCCATCCATCCATCCATCCATCCATCCATCCATCCATCCATCCATCCATCCATCCATCCATCCATCCATCCATCCATCCATCCATCCATCCATCCATCCATCCATCCATCCATCCATCCATCCATCCATCCATCCATCCATCCATCCATCCATCCATCCATCCATCCATCCATCCATCCATCCATCCATCCATCCATCCATCCATCCATCCATCCATCCATCCATCCATCCATCCATCCATCCATCCATCCATCCATCCATCCATCCATCCATCCATCCATCCATCCATCCATCCATCCATCCATCCATCCATCCATCCATCCATCCATCCATCCATCCATCCATCCATCCATCCATCCATCCATCCATCCATCCATCCATCCATCCATCCATCCATCCATCCATCCATCCATCCATCCATCCATCCATCCATCCATCCATCCATCCATCCATCCATCCATCCATCCATCCATCCATCCATCCATCCATCCATCCATCCAAATATTTATTTTTGTACTGGATTGATCAATATTGTAGCGACGTGTTGGTAAATTTTTATCACGGCCAGAATATTTATTCTCGTGGCAGTATAAACAATAAACATGTCTTTGAGAGGTAAAGACAATGCCGTCTTCAGGTTTAGGGGCTCGGACCCCCTCTTTTCAAAATCTTAAAATTTAACTTACTATCACGCCGGCGGCCAATATCACTCGCCAATTCTATGTACCTGCCTCGAAATCTTGAATTGTGCGATACGTTGATTAATCAAAGAGCAGCAGACATGGCGACGCCCATTTCAAAACGCAGTTTTCAAATACGCATTCTCTTTCTATCTACGGCGCAAAATGAACTGTTGTAGATGTGACATTCACAATTACAAACTCGAATAACAAACAACGTCATAGCTATCCACGTTCTTGATTGGTAAGCATAGCTCTGTGTAGTACCGGTGATAAAATGTAGGCGTGTATAGCGCAACCTTATGTTACCGCCGAATACTTTGAGGATTGAGAAGTCGATAAGTATTTAGATTTTCGGAATTAGTGTGACTATCGCATGTGGCAGTTACATTCGATAGTGTGACAGTCACAATCGATTAATATCAGTTATCAGAAATTCTAAGCTACTTACGATGAATTGCGTTATCAATGGTGAGGCTAGGCCGGGTCTGTGACTTACCTCTCGTTTCGAGCTTTATTTTCGAACAATAAATAACAGTTTTTACACAGAAAATATCGCGCATACGAGAAATCCCATGTAGTGAGTTCGGATTAGTGCTACCATGACGTCACGAATTTTCAATTGTGACGTAGCAGTTGATTGACATGTATGGCTCTTTGGGAGTTGAGATGGAAAAAATAGGGCCAATATGGCTCTTCGGACAAAAATGGTTCCCGACCACTGATCTATTTAATGAATCAACCTCTTGTCTTCGGAATTTGGTAACCTAGTGCTGGTCAGCTAAGAGACGTGAGGGGCTAAATGGCGGAGCAATGAGGTCCTAATATATTGGGAAAATATATTGTTTCCCCACGAGGAAATATGTTAATTGCCGTCGGTGAATTCATATTTCGGAAAACGAAAGTGTCGAAAGGCATTTCGTACTGGATTCGCACTCATTACGACAAAAGTAAATGTCGGTGTTCCTTGAAAGTCATTGATGGGTCGGATCCACCAGTTATTCAGCAGCAATCCCAAGAACATAATCACTGTGCTAGTTTTGGCACAGTTTAGAGGCCAAAGAAATGGTTCAAAGGCATGCTTTTTTATAGTTTTGTAGTGTTTAGTGTGCTTTAACAGATATCGTTCTCTATCGTGATGAACTTTCATATTCAGACTTGGATTGGTCGGGATTTGTAATCCGAATCGATTACGTCACTATCAAGTAATCGTAATCACAATCTATTACATTCGAAAAAAATCAAATGTAACCATGATCGATTATTTCACGTATCTAATCGATTTCTTTACAATATGCCTCTACGACTAACGGCAGCTCGCAATATCTGTAAGTGAAAGCTACACGTATTGTTAAATCAACCTATAAATTAGTGTTATCCAGCAATGACATTTTCTTTGGGATCAACCAGCAGTCTGTATTGCTCCAGAATAAAAATTCGAAGCTGTCAAAGCAACGAACCACCATCGCAAATATATGCGTCCGCTATGGCATCAGCCCAATTAAGTCCCTTAGGGGCGATTGCGATGGGGAGGAAAGAGACAGTAATGCGGACGATCAGTCGTACTCGAATCAAATATAATCACGTGGTACTGCATCGATATAGTTTGGGCTCTTTGTGAAAATGAAATATTTTACACTTTTATTTGTTTCAGCCCTCATTACCAAGGTCCTTACAATACTTGGAAATTCGTCCTTTGATAACGGATGGAGGGGTAAATTTGATGCCCTTTCAAAGTGGACGATCAGTCACTAATAGGAGAGTTGTCGTCTTTCCAAACGATGAATCCCTGGACAACATGGAAAAGTAAGGATTTAAATCGCCTTTTATATATGCGAGAATAAAAAACTTTGTAGCAGACGTGTCTAAGTAGCGGTATTAGGCTAAATATATCGTGAGAGGATATTTTTGGCGTATCCGGGAGACTTCTAATCGTCTGATTGTAGGGCCGGGCACAATGATTCGAGTACTCGAATCTGAATCGAGCATTAATTTTAATGATTCCAGTCGAGCAGTGAAAGACGACTTTTTCGATTAGTGAAATTATGCGCTCCTCGCCACCGAAAGTTAATTTATCAACGAGAAGTATAGTTGTGATACTATTTTCCACTGAGGAAGCCTTGAAACCTTGATTGGCGTATCGCAGCATTCGAAATATATAGTACAAAGCTACGAACGTTACTGGAAATAACAAATTTCCGAAGTCCTGATCATCTCATAACATTGTTACGAAGTGCAACGAAATCATTACGCTCGAAAAAATACCAAAGTATATTTAATATAATGCATAACAGGCATTATATTCTTTTGGGGGGCACAAAAGATACATATTTGAGCTTGGACATATTATATCCGCTATGACGTCATATTGAGTGATACTCGAATACTCGACTCGAAGGATAATACCTTATAAGTGATTCAGAGTCGAATCAGTCAGGTACTCGATTTTGCCCAGCCCCGATCATAACTGCTAATCGTGGCGCATAAAGTAGGGTATTATTTCGCCCACGAATTATCCCGAGTCGTCTGGTGAAACTTTTAATCCACCGGGATAGGGTTGCCTGTTTTTAATCAGAGGATTTTCGTTCTCCAGTATGGCGAGGAGGAGCCTAGATAAACCTCCAACACTTATGTAGGACTTACGGAATCGACCTCGGTCGGAATCGAACTCGTAATCCATCAATGTTGCAGCTGTGGAAAGTACCACTACGCTATCTAGCCACTACCCATCCAAGTGTTATTTTCGTGTTTCCGTGTATATCATAATAGAATAGAATAATACAGATGCTCGCAAAGCACCACAATGAAGTCTGCGACGAGGTTTAACGCAGCCCTCGACACCGTCTCCGCTGAGTCTGTCATGAGTGATTCGCAATGTGATCGGCATTCGAGCTCTACAACAAGTAAGAGTGTAGCCTACATCTGACATGGCACGATTAGTACATGAATTTCATCAATTACTATTGCGATTAGCCCACTCCTGAAACGCGCAATTACAATTACAAAAGGGTGCCTTTATTTTGTACATGCAAGCTAATGAAAAGCTAATGGAGCTAATTAAGCTAATGAAAAGCTAATTAAGCTGATGTAAAGCTAATGAAGCTAATGAAAAGCTAATGAAAAGCTAATTAAGCTAATGAAAAGCTAATGAAACGCTAATGAAGCTAATGAAAAGCTAATGAAGCTAATGAAAAGCTAATTAGGCTAATGAAAAAGTAAGCTAATGAAAAGTAAGCTAATGAAAAGCTAATGAAGTTAATAACTATACTGTAGCACGGGAGCCTTTCAACCCGCCTGGCGGGAGCAGACATTTTAACGTGGTCCATTCATTTCAAAGGGGAGTTTGGACTTTGAAAAATTTCGAGCTCGTCTATATTTTAACGTGAGCGACATAACTGCCGCAACTTTATCGCGCGTCGCCTACCCCCAAACACGCGGCCCTATGGCAAATCACCTATACTTGCTCGGATCGGTCCCAGATTTCGCGTGAGCCTAGTCGTGGGGGTGTTTGGCTGCGAAATTTTTTAGAAATTTTCCCAAAATTTTTTCGGACTTCAACTTTTTTTCAATTTCGTCCCCTGGTTAAAGGATAGAGAAGTTGGACTTGGTCGATTTTTCAGACATTTTATGATTTTACAATTTTTTCGAATCCCGATTTTCTGCTATCGGTCGAAGTGGCGCACGCAGTAAAACGCGACGATACCTCTTTTGTCTCGATCGGACCACGGGGAGGGAAGTTATGGCCCGAAAACCAAAGTTAGGACTTAAATTTTTTTTCGATTTCGTCCCCATGTTGAAGGATAGGAAAGTTGGGCTTGGTCGTTTTTTCGAAAAAATAATTTTTAATTTTTTTTTCGATTCCTTCTTTTCGGGTATCGTTCGACGCAGCTCACGGCGTAGAACGCGACGACACCCTCGGCGTGGCTCTAGGAGGTCGCAGAAAGATTTTAGATTTTTATCCTCGTTCTGTTATCAGGAGCTTGAATCGACTATCCGCTTAGCTCTACGACGGAAAGGAGCCGAGATACGACAATTCGTGTTATAGCTCGGCTCCTGTGAGGCGTAGCCCCAAGCCCGACTCCTCGTTGGAAGCGCCGTCGCGAGACGAATACGGAGAAAAAAAATTATCCGGATCGGGTTATCCGTAGCCGAGATATGTCCGGTCAAAGGGCGGAAAAAAGCGACCTTCGATCGCCTCTGGAGACCACACCGTTTGTCAGATCCGGATAATTTCTTCACAGGGCGTCTAGTTATCTAGAAAGGAACGCGACTAGGGGTGTTTGGACGAAAAATTTTTTAAACTTTCACTTTCTTTCGATTTTTACCCTATTTTAAAAGTATAGGGAAGTTGGACTTGATCGTTATTACGAGATTTTTCAAAACTTTCAACTAAGTTATCGTAGGCCCCGCTTTCGATCGGCTCTGGAGACCCCGCCGTGTGCCCGATCGGTGCGATTTCTTCACAGGACTCAATTAATTTTGTTGTGAGTCCATCATCTGGATATTCGATCCAAATAGGGATTTCTGAATCTTGATTACAATAGTCCCTATTCAGATTCAGACCGGCCAGTGGTTGTCAAAATTTTCAACCTCGCGGCACCCTCTGAAATTGAAGACAAGTTGATGTCTGAAAATATTTTCGGATAAATTTCTAAAAAAATTTCTCGGCCAAACAACCCTCACGACTAAGCTCACACGAAATCTGGGACCGATCCTAGCAGGTATAGGCGGTTTGTTATAGGGTCGCGCGTTTTGGGGTAGGCGACGTGCGGCAAAGTTGCGGCAGTTATGTCACCCACGTTAAAGTATAGGCGAGCTCGAAAATTTTCAAAGTCCAATCTCCCTTTAAAAATGCATGTGCCACGTTAAAAGATCTGCTCCCGCCAGGCGGGTCGAAAGGCCTCCGTGCTACATCATAGTTATTAGCTTCATTAGCTTTTCATTAGCTTTTCATTGGCTTTTCATTAGCATACGCGTACGTTTCATTAGCTTACTTTTTCATTAGCTTAATTAGCTTTTCATTAGCTTCATTAGCTTCTCATTAGCTTGCTTTTCATTAGCTTACTTTTTCATTAGCTTAATTAGCTTTTCATTAGCTTAATTAGCTTTTCATTAGCTTTTCATTAGCTTCATTAGCTTTTCATTAGCTTGCATGTACAAAATAAACGCACCCTATTTATTTTGCTTTCTTGAGCGCGAACCTTGATCTGTGATCGCCAGGCTTGTTTATTTTTGGATAATGGGTTTTATTTTTGGAGATTCTCCAAAAATAAGATTTGAAAACATCCAAAAATAAGATTTTTTTGGATGATGTTTTCTCAAGTTTTTCAGTAAAATAAACAATTCAGAGCGATGTAAACGACCAGAAAATTCATGAAACACACAAAAACACCATGTATGTGAGGGAGGGGTCACCGAAACGCTAAAACTACTTCCACTCAATCCACTTCACGTTTCTGCTGACCTTGCCCTCCCGCCCCTCCACCTTTGTACTCCTAGTTTCACAGTGCGACACGTATAGAAGACGGGAAGGCAGCTTGAGTGAGGCAAAGGGGACGGCGAAATCATAACCACCACCTCTGTCACGATCACTTCGTCCACACGATGACGGGACTGATCTGCTGATGCTTCAAACGGCAGCACAACTTGATCCAGTAGATGGAAAGTGCGCGCCCCAAGTTTGTTGTCGCTCGTTTATTGTCAATGAAGTGGGTGGCCTCTTGGTTGACTGGAAGCCGTACCAAACTCCTTTAGGTTATGGACGAGAACAGTCCGGAGTGTGCACCTTCGCTGCAGTGGTGAATCCAGCTGATTGCTCTCGATCGCATGGTCACGGTCTCACAGAGCTGAGCACCACCGTCGCGAAGCTTCATGGTCTTGACGTTCTGATCATGGAGCAGCAGGAGCTCATGCATCTTATCGAACGCCTTTGGGCTCTGTGTCCAGGCGAGTACTGGGACAAAGAGGACCGCCACAAGGAAGGTTTTCTGGTCAGATGGTGTTGGGCTGTCAAGTTCAATGAGGCACGCAACTTCGTGGGGGATCAGAGGTTTCAAGCGCATTACTGACGAGCGCTTGTCAGGAGCAAAGGCTTGGAAGATTGGAGAATTTGAAAAATTATACATTCCTTCATTTGTGGGCCCCTTAACCTCGATGTTTCCCACAATTGCGACGTTCGAGGCCGATATCTCGAAAATCAAGTGGGATGAGGGTCTCGGCGGGGCGTCTCGCAATGATTGATATTCTTTAGAAGGCATTCTTCAGGTCAAAGACTAAATTTGTG
Organism: Botryllus schlosseri; assembly: GCF_051294905.1. Classification (NCBI taxonomy): domain Eukaryota; kingdom Metazoa; phylum Chordata; class Ascidiacea; order Stolidobranchia; family Styelidae; genus Botryllus; species Botryllus schlosseri. The sequence goes on along the minus strand of NC_137245.1, from coordinate 13,517,028 downwards.
AAGAATGTATTGGAAAGTTAGATCAAGATCACTGATGATATCTATGTGTTGGAGGACTTGAATACATGATAATAACATACTTTTGGTGGAGTTTTTTAGTAGTAATAGGGCTCAAAACACCTTCATTTCTTATTTTTGGAGATTCTCCAAAAATAAAATTTGAAAACATCCAAAACTAAGCTATTTTTGTTATTTTTGGAGAAATCCAAAAATAAACAGGCCTGGTGATCGCATATTCGAAGACTATTTCCATAACAATCGAGATGAGACTGAATCATGAGAAACATATTTATGGCTATTATGTGACGTCGTTTGTCTGTTACGGCAAGATTGCACGACTGGTACGTTTGCAGGTGTGGATAATTTGTTACGAAGCCATTGATTAGCATTGAGCCTAACTGATACTATAGATTGTAATAATGACCAGTGCGATTCACAAATTGGAAGCTGCTACTTGATATTTGGCGCCATTGCTTCTCAAATATTCAGTTCCTGTTTATGGTATACATGTCTTGCAAAACAAAAAACTTCAGTAATCGTCCATTTACAAAGAAATATATTATATAGGCCAAATATTCGAGTACGATTACTTCGAATTTTGTGCAATGTTATCGAAAACGACCAGTCAAAGATGCTGTAATCGTTGTAATCGATTGCGATTACTAATTGCGATCACACTATGTTGTTGTCATTGTTTTGACTCGTTGTGTTTCGATTACTATGGCCACTTACACCCTATTATGATTCCTGAACTGCCGACTTATAGTAAGGTTCACATTTGTTAGAGAACGCTTACGCGGATCAACCTCGTCGGCAGACTTGTACAAACTACTCATTAAATTGGTCGATGGTCAACTAACTAACGGTTTTTTGAGTAGTTCTAGATCTGGTTCTAGTTGCTGATTTTGAAAATTGAGTAGTTATAGTTTAGGGTTACCATATTTTTTTAATTCAAATTCCGGACGCTCTTGAGCGCCCATTAGCGGATTTCAAAATGAGGTGGATCAATATGACGTCACACCAGCAAAGCTTTGTCTATCGACTAGAGGTGGTCACGATCCGGTTCAGAAATATGTGGTTGTGTGTTGTAAGTTGTAATCAGGGTTGAAGCCTCCTCGCCACATCATCCGCGTCAGCGGTGTCTTACAAAAGCCTAGAGGTGGGCCGTGCTATAAGTCGGCAGTTACGGAAAATAAAAAGAATATCGGCCTGGTGTAAATGACCATAGTAGTCGACAAACACCATGAATACCACAAACCAACCAACCAGGGCTGAAGCCACATTTTTTCAGCCCTCTACCGCCCAAATAAACACTGATCTTGAGCCCACCGTAGGGTAATCGATGCACTTCTGGGGGCTTAGTATATGCATCTGGTTTCTATATGCATCTGGTCGCTAAATTATTTCAATGAATTATGTCGATAATATTAATTCTTCCATATATTATTATATAATTTGATCCTCTCTCCGCCCCCGTGATCAGAGTCAGCGGTAGATCTGGTGGAGGATGATGATTTCGGAAATACAAGGAGCGTAATTGTACATCGTTAGGTCATGACCAAACGGCCTAAACCGACTCTATGAATATACGGTTATTTTGTAATTGCGATAACAACGAGACTTATTTCTGTAACTGAATGTTGTTTTTATTTATTTTTGATCGCAGTTTGCGAGGGAAGTAGTCCCCATATTAAAACCAATAAAACCTACTAAATCGATAATACGAATTAGTGAATTGGCATTTCAAAAGGACGGGATTTCTAGATATAATTGACGCGACCTTATCAATAGAAATACATATCCAAAAGGTTTGAAATTCGATCCGCAATAAGGTTGCGCTCGATAGAGTCCGCCCAGCAATAAAATTCATTGGGACATAGAAGGTTCCCGTTCAAACTAATCGAATAAATTCAGAATTTGCGCCACCGAGAATCTCGTGTTGCCTCAATTTTGACAACGTAATTCAACGCCGTGCACTGCACAATGCGCAGTATACATATCAAATCAAACACGGACAAATGACACCGAGGGAATACGAGGGTATAAAGCAGACAAGAATTAGTAGCCTACAGATCATGGCAAACGAGAAAGCGCGCATCTAATCGGTAATTCCTCAACTAGCGTACAGCACAATCGGGTTCCAATTCTGACATCGCGACAATTGTTTGCTCATTATAACGACGTATGAGCTGCGTTGTTGCATTCCCCGATAAAAGTTGGCATAGCCCTGTTAGAGTAATGAATATTCGCACTTTGCGCAGGAATGACTTTCAATTCGCCATCATATACAAACACACTGTCCTATTTCGCGATCCAAGCCTCCAATTAAAGAAACTATCACGTAATTACCTCAAGAATTACTTTGCGAACGATTATGGGCGCAAATACAATTTAATTAAGAGTAAGGGGAACGTGAATTCGCTCGTCTGTTCGAGAGAGAAAATGGTGTTTCTCAGCCCAATCGTGTCGAAATCGACGTTGTAAACGAGGTTGCTTCGCTTGTCTGATTACTAATCGCGGATTACAATTTATTGGGGCGTTTTAAGCACTAGTTCGTCGTCGCCAACGAAGCTGCGTATTCAATTATTCGCGCCCGTATCGTTAATGGTAAATAATTGGCCTTTATGCGCTATCATGGACTCGCTAATTGACAGCGCTGATGATTTGAAATCGCAGACGGCGGGCGTTTGATCTTATTGTATAGGGTGGCCGCCGCCGCCCCGCCGTCCTGTAACTCGGCGCCTATGAATGTGATACTAAATCGCGCGCAGCGCGAAGAAAAATTTCATGTGGCATAACTGTGCCCAAAAAGAATATTATTTCTGTTGATTTAGGTAAAAATTATGAGCTTACTCAAAATTCCGGACATTTAGGCATATTTTAGAAATTCCTCCCGGACGCAGTTTTAACAGTGAAATTCCGGACATGTCCGGGAAATTCCGGACGTATGGCAACCCTATTGTAGTTGTAGTTCTAGCTGCGCATTTTGAAAATTGAGTAGTTCTAGTTGTATTTACACATTAAAAAAATATTGGTTGCCGAACAACTAGAAACACGTCTCGTCGTTTTGAGCGAATTGAGATGCCGGTGTTCTGTTGAATGATGTTTGTGCACTACAGCCATTGCTCGCTCAGACAAATCGCTGCTAACAGTGGCGTAGCCAGTGTTGACTAGGAGAATGAACGCTAGTTCTGTACGGTTTTTAACCTTTAATGACTTGGGAACCCGTACGTCACAGATTAGAACTCCTACGTCACAGATGGGAAACTATTTTTCTGAGAATGACAGGCAGGATATGCGTTGGCGAGCTCAGTCAAAAGTTTGCACTATATTCTGCGGTGTATTAGTTTCTAATAATTTATAAATTAAGAGCAATGAATTACGTGGTTAACACGAGCTTCTGGCTTAGGCAATTAAGAATTTAGATTTAAAGTACAAAAATAAATTTATCCCACGTAATTATTCAAAACAATGGTAAACAAGAAATTTTGTTAACTCTTTTTAATCCCTTCAATCCCTAGACAGTAGACACGTCCTTCTATTAAGACACCAAAATGTATAGGATGATACAGCTTGGTCACTATCCCGAGCGGTGTGTAGCTTGGTAAAATCGTCCTGTTGTTTTGGTAATCACGCTGGCAGGTTTTCCGAATCCGTCTTCTCGCAGCCTCATCCGAATGATTGCGCGCTTATGTCATAACCCCGACTTGAATTAATCCATGTTATATAGACTTTATTTTAAAAATAGATTACGCCAGGCATCGGCTACCCTTGGCACGCGTGCGTGCCAAAAGTGGCTCGCAAGATGATTTTTCATGGCACGTTAAATGATTTGATGTGCATTATTATAACCATGTTAATATAACAAAAGTTTTCAAAATGGAAATATCATCTTGCGTGCCACTTTTGGCACGCGTGCCAAGGGTAGCCGATCCCTGGCGTAATCTATATTTAAAATAAAGTCGATATAACATGGATTAATTCTAGTCGTGATTATGACATAAGCGCGCAGTCATTCGGCTGAGGCTGCAAGATGACGGATTCGGGAAACCTGCCAGTGAAATTACCAAAACAGCAGGACGATTTTACCAAGCTACACACCGCTCGGGATAGTGACCAAGCTGTAACACCCTATACATTTTGGTGTCTTAATAGAAGGACGTGTTTGGTGTAGGCCTACAGCACTCTGTACAGTACAATTTTCCGTCTGTACAGGCAATAATACGTCCAAAAAACCTACAGTTTTCGATCGAATGGAAGAGAATGAGGACCAGCTGACCAACTCTTCAGCCAAACGTTCTGATGGCGGGGGACATGTCGAGGCTACAAGGCCGACGAGGGCAACGACGCGACAGGACATGCGATTAAAGAGACGTAGCACTAGCAAGCGTAAGACCATATTTTAGGTGCTTGCGAGAACTTTGTATCCATGTCAGATTTTTGGATAATTTATACAGATGATCGCCGGGACAATATTTGAACTATTCCCTTTCGGACGAAAAAACATTCGTAATGTAATAAATTCGTAGACGCAGGTCATAATGACACCGTGAATTACGGTTATAATACATAATTTATTTTCATTGGTGTTGTGGTTGTTGTTGTTTGTGGTATTCATGGTTTTTATCGACTACCATGGTCATTTACACCAGGCCGATAGTCCTTATTTTTGATTCCGTATCTGCCGACTTGTAGCACGGCCCACTTCTAGGCTTTTTACAAGACACCGCTTACGCAGATGGGATGGCGAGGAGGAGCCTAGATAAACCTCCAACACTTGGTAGGAATTCTGGAGTCGACTTCGGTCTGACTCGAACCCACAACCCATAGGTGTTGTAGCTGTGGATTATACCACTACGCTATCTCGCCACTTTTTCATTAGTGTCGTCGACATCCATTTATAGTTTGGTCAATGGGCGAGGAAAATATCTTGCATCAGTAAGCAGTATAGTTATCTGTGATATAATTTTATACTTACATAGTCATTAGTAGCTACAGTCATTAGTCAGATAGTCATAGGCACCAATACGTAATTTTGTGTGGGCACTGGGTATTCGTCGTGTTATTACATCAGTACCACCCATGTTGGGTCAGTGGTGGAGTGAACAGGAGTGAATGTAAGATTGTATAATATACAGGTAAATTCTAAGAAAACAGGTATTCTTTACGGGAGATCTGCCTGTAGCCTAACCAATTAGCCATGAGAGCATATGAAATCATTCCAGTCTGAAAGGCAAGGCAACGCAGACTACATTATAGCAGTCAGTAGCGAACTACCACCTGTAAGAGTTAATCGCCTATAATAGCAGCAGTGCCACATCTGTTTGTACATCGAAAACGTATATTGTTTATTTCAATTTCGTAGCTGTATTTCAAAGAGCATTTGAACATACTTCCAGAAAAAAAAACAGCCATAAGGAGCATACGTTCGGAAATAACTGGTTGCCTACATGATAGTTCGGATATGAACAATTTGGGAAATCCGTTACAATTCAAAAGTGGAATTCCTCCCAAATATTGAAAAATTCTCCTAAGCGGGGAATTCCTCCCCGGTTGGGAACCACTGCATGAAGACAAAAGAAAACCATACCGGATGCACCACTCTAATTTAATTGATTGTGGATTTCAGCAAAATGGACTTAGCCTATTATTATTATTGCCATCAGCTGCGTTGCTGTTGTTATCTGGCACTTTGTAATCTGGCAATCTAATTTGTGAGGCATGAATAGCATGTTGGTATCCAATCGCAACCATAATAGAAAAGTCGGGAAATTTCAACGAAATAAAAATCCATTAAAAAGAGATAACTCGGGCTGAATTTAAAATCATCAAAATCGATTAGCAATATTGTCATAATGCAATACAACATGTTGTTGCTGTTGTTGTTAAACAGAAACTTTGGTGCTTGTCACTTGCTGTTATTTTGCACCACCATCAAAAAGTACTATACAAAGAAATGCACCTGGCACAGTAAATACCATTGGGGGCCGTGCTATTTGTCGGCAGATAAGGAAATATCGGCCTGGTGCAAATGACCATTGACCATAGCAGTCGAAACACCATGCAAACCGAAACAGAAACAGCAACAATCACAGTTATTGTTGTGGTGGCATGTCATGTGCAGCCCCTACGCAGGGGGTGAATCGGGTTGATTCCAGGCATTTTTAGGGTCTATTATTTTTTAAACTTCCATATATAGATTCTCCATGGAGAACAATCCAATATTTTAGTGATTATGTCCATCATACCATACCAGACAAAAATACACAGTGATCAATATATTTTTGATACATCTGTACATAGTCGTTGGTAATAGGTATACATGCATTGGCCGGGAATCGAACCCGGGCATCCCGCGTGGCAGGCGAAAATTCTACCACTGACCACCAATGCGACAGGGGCATAAGCGATACCTTGACGCTAGACCCCAAAGCTTCAGAATTCACTTCCCGCACAAATTGATTTTCATTTGCGTACCTTGACACCACAAAGTAACAAGGGCAAGAAGTTTTTTTCCATTACGCCAATCACTTCTTGCAGATCAGTAATCGATACATATCAGGCACATTTCGGATATCGTCTCATGAACTCAATGATCCGGATTTGCGTATTTGTACGAATTGTCATGTTCTACTGGTGAGAGGGATAAATTAGAACTATAAGCGAAAGTGATGACATTTTAAAACGCTCTTTAAATATGCTTCGGAAAAATGGAATATAATGTGATGAGAAACGTTCCCTTAAATTTTTGACGAGCATGCGCGCGCTCACCAGCTCACTGCGCGGTCGCTTGGACAACAGTGCGTAACGACTAAAGAAAAGGTCATCACTTCTGATTTTTTGTGTCAGCACTGCGCAACTGCAACTTGAAGGGGACATTGGTTATGAGGGACAAAACTCCTCCCCGTCGGGGAATCGAACCCCGGTCTCCCGCGTGACAGGCGGGGATACTCACCACTATACTAACGAGGAGTCGTGATGTGCTCAAGACACTTGACCAATAATTATAGCAATGATGATACCACTTCAACATACTCACCATTATTTTGATACCGATTTATACAGTACAAACAATTGTTCCTATATCGGTCCCATCGATTGGGCTTGTTTAAATATTTTCATCACTCAGTATTCTCAGTAATTGAAAACCATAGCGTTGAACGAAACAATATAAGAATGAAGAATGTAGATATTTTTCCCTATACTTTCGGTATTATCTCCAATCGACATACAATGTCTGTGTCGTCATATATTACCTAGTGGTATTTTTTTGCTGTCGTGACATACGGAAATGGAAATAAAATGCAGTGGGATAGCAATATATGCGAATGTGCAAAGAGAGCTCTTTATTGCTACTTCAAACCGAAAAGCTAATCGCACTAGCCTACGAAAATAATAGAAATGAAACTAAACCATGTAGTAGGCTACCGTGATTCTCAAACTGTGTTCCGCCAAAGATTCTCACGTGTGTTATATGCGAGTCTTTTTGTAAATCTTTTTTCAAAAAGTTTCAAAATGAGGAATGTAGGCTAGCACATGTAGCGAGCTCTTCATTGGTTCTTCAAACCGAAAGTAAATCTCATATTGAAAATGAATCTTAACCATGTGGTTGGATAAAGTGGGATGGATATGACTTTATAGGTAATGGCAGCTGGTGCATTATGCGCTGCATTAAAAACTTACGAATATAATTTAGAAACGAGGTGGTGTTCGGTTGGGGTGAGGGTAATTTAACTCAGCGTAATACAAGCTGTGTAAATTTGGGATGGAAGATTGGCAAAGCGTAATGGGTCTGCAAGATATCGTATGGGTGTTTGCATAGAGTTCCTAATTATAGGAGCAATTCGGAATCAATCAGTTTACGATACTATATGCTAAAATTGTAATCGGATAATGTTTACCGACCGGTATGGTTGTTGAGGTCTGAGAAAACTGCATTGGCCGGGAATCGAACCCGGGCCTCCCGCGTGGCAGGCGAGAATTCTACCACTGAACCACCAATGCGCTGATATCTTTCCGCAATACATTTTAAAGTAACCCAAACACTTAAACTGGCTTTGTTTGATATTCTCGTGTTCAGGTTTATTTTCCAGACACATCACAACTGAGAAAGTTCAAAATATATTCCAATTGTAGTATAGGCTGCTGTACATTGCAAAATTGCATCACTTGGTTAATAAGTCAATGACTTTTTGTAACGGAACCGGCTTAATAGAAAATTGACTTTAGTCATTGAATTCGCTTACAAAAATTTGAATCCCACCCCCATGGATGTATCCCTCTCTCTTTCATCAGCCTCTTTCACACAGCCATTTTGTGAGCAATCATTCAAGTAGCTCTTACTCTAACTAATTGGTTCACATACTTTTCCAAGAAAAATCGCTAAACATCCCTTGGCAATTTCTGAAATGACTCACGGTCCTTAACAAAATGAACACAAAAATAAACGTTTGATTTTATGGTGTCAATGATACAGCTGGTGTTGCCGATATTTTGTGACTTTTTAATTGTGACTTTGTGACTTTCTGTGACTCGGCTTTGTTTAATTGCGTTTTTGTGAACGCAACTCTGATATCGTCGAAAATAGGAAGGGGTAATGGGGTCTAATGACTGCAAGTTATAATTCTGAAGTAACCAAATATTTTTGCAGAATCATACGTCGTATGCCGTTTAAACGGGACTGAACTCGAACTGAAGTACATTTGATGTAGACTGATGGTACTTCGGCAGGTCGTATTAATGTAAAACAAAAATATTCATAATCGCAATTTAATATCAATTAATAATAATTACACTCAATACATTGATGCATCCAAGAGATAATGCATCTCAGATTTGGGTTTAGAATTCTTCCATTATCTTCAACCGAGAATTTTCCAACAGGAGTGAATGTATAATTGTGTAATATGTAAGTACATTCTATAAAAACAGTTGTTCTTCACGGGAGATCTGCCTAGTCTAACCAATTAGCCATAAGAGCATATACAATCGTTTTAGTCTGAAAAGGTAACGCAACGCAGGCTACATTATAGCAGTCAGTAGCGAACTACCAACGCGTTAGTCGCCTATATAATAGCAGCAGTGCCACCTCTGTTTGTACATCGAAAACGTATATTGTATATTTCAATCTCGTAGCAATTAAACAGGCGAAAGAATCATACGAAACAAGATGTGAAAGTACATATTAAGTAGGGCTGGGCATAATGATTCGAGTACTCGAATCTGAATCGAGTATTAATTTTAATGATTCGAGTCGAGTATAGTAAAAGACGATTTTTTCGAGTACTGAAATTATACGCTTCTCTCCACTGAAAGTTAATTTATCAACGAGAATTATAGTTGCGATACTATTTTTCACTGTTGAGGCCTTTAAACCTTGGTTGACGGTATTGTAGCATACGAAACATATAGTACAAAGCTACGAAGGTTACTGGACGTCGCACATTTCCAAAGTCATGATTATCCCGCAACATTGTCACTAAGTGGAATGAAATCGGTATGGTCCAAAAATACCATAGTATCATTTATGAGATTGATAACAGGCATTATATTCTTTGTGGTGGCATAAACAGTACATATTTGAAGTTTGACGTATTACATTGTGTTATGACATCATAATGGGTGATACTCGATACTCGACTCGACTCGAAGCATATTACGTGATTCAGAATCGAATCACCCAGGTACTCGATTTTGCCCAGCCCTAATATTAAGTCTCCGATTGCCATCATAGCCATGCACTTATATAAAATGAAACAGAACCATTTATAGTCCTGTCATAGGGCCCGATGCGAAGTCTGAATGTTGTGATACTATTTCGCAACAGAAGAAATAGGAGCACCAACGGCGCCAATTATGATGGGTTTGTGCAGCCTGTATGCAGGGGGTGGGTCGGGTTGATTCAAAGGCGGAACCCCGGCATTTTTAGTGTCGAATATATCTTCCATATATGGATTCTCCATGGAGAACAATCCAATACTTTAGTGATGGTGTCAATCATACCATATCATACAATGTAATACAATGCAAAAATACGTAGTGATCAATTTGATTTAGGTATACATCCGACCGCAATCCATATATACATTGGCCGGGGCCCGGGCCTCCCGCGTGGCAGGCGAGAATTCTACCACTGAACCACCAATGCGACATGCGCTAAGCGATTGCTTGATTCAGGGTAACTGCGATGGTACGTCCCGACGCTTCAGGACTAGGATTCGATTCCCGGACAAATGCATTTTTATTCGGGTATCTTGACTCAAGGACAAGAAGCGTTCTTTTTCATCAGGCCATCACTTCTTGGAGATCTGTAATTGATTCAAATCAATAAAATTGCGGATATATCGTCTCAGGAACTCAATGATACGGATTTGCATATTCCTGCGAATTGTAATGTTTTACTGGTGAGGGCGATAAATTATAACTATAGGCGAAAGTGATGAAATTTCAAAATGTTCTATAAATCAGTTCAGGATGACGATCGTTCGGAAAAATTTAATATAATATGATTAACGACAAAACTCCTCCCCGTCGGGGAATCGAACCCCGGTCTCCCGCGTGACAGGCGGGGATACTCACCACTATACTAACGAGGAGTCGCACTAAGTTCAAGACGCTTGACCAATAATTATAGGAATGATGATACCACTTCAACATACTCACCATCATTGTCGTGTACCGATTTATACACTATCATCATCATCATCATTGGTTTATTAGCAATTTTATCAGTTCAATACACCACAAATAATGCGATACAATGAAAAGACAGGAAGATGTCGAAGCGACAAGCAGTAGTCTATGGAATCGGACACCCACCTTGGCCTAGGCCCTAGGCGATGTAAAGAGGAGGCATGCACACTGAATGAAAGTAAAGAAGATAGAATAGAAAAAGAATGCGACAAGAAATAGGGCGGCATGTCATGGGAAGCGAGATCGATAGGTCAGTCGTGGTCCGGTAATCTTGAGGATGGACTGTATTTATTTAGTAGTAATTGTTTGTATTTCGACTTGAATGTGGACATGCTCGTCGACTGTCTGATGGCCGGCGGGATACTGTTCCACACATCAGGTCCGGCATATTTGATGGAGCGATGATCTTTTCGGTCGATCATATGATACTTGGACGACGTGGACGCGCGTGTGTTGTACTTGTGCGCTTTTGATTCAGAGGTAAAGAAGTCATTGAAATATTCGGGGCAACGACCACAGTGAAACTGATACATAAACTTGGCGATTTCTAGTTTCCGCATATCTTCTATGTTTAGGACGCCAAATCTCTTCAGCAGCGACTTATTGGATGGGCAGCCAGGCCCTTTTGGAGCCCTAGCTATGATTCGGAGTACTTTATGCTGTAGTTTCTGCAGTGGCTTGAGTGCAGTTTTACTGGCAGTCCCCCAACAGAGGATGCCATAATGTAACTTCGATTGGATTAAGGATTTAAAGAGTATCAGAAGAACCCATGCTGGCATGAAGCGCCCAAGGCTGTAGAACAATTACACTACAAACACTACAAACAATTATTCCAATGTCAGACGCATCGATTGAGCTTGTTTAAATATTTTCATCACTCAGTAAATGAATCAATAGAGTTGAACGTGACAAGTAAAGAAAGAGGAATGTAAATACATTATCGACTATCGTTATCTCCAATCGACATGCAGTGGCTGTCTCGTCACATATTAACGAGTGGTATTTTTTGTTGTAATGACATCCGGAAATGGCTACAAAATCCAGAGCGATAGCAATATATACGAATATGCAGAGAGCCCTTCATTGATTCTTCAAACCGAAAAGCAAATCACATTAGCCTACGAAAATAATGAAATTGAAGCGGTGCGTGTAGGTAGGATAATGTGGGATCGATATGGTAACGGCAACTGGTGCATTATGCTCTGCATTAAAAACTTTCGAATTTTATTTAGAAATGAGGCGTTGCTCGGTTGGGGTAAGATCGTAATTTAACTTAGCGTAATGCAAACAATGAAAATTTGGGATGGAAGAAGGGGCAAGCGTACGCGTAAATGGAAGAGAAGGTGACGGAAGATCCCGTATGGGTGTTTGCAGAGTTCCTAATTATAGGAGCAAGTCTCAGTTTACCAGGCCATTTGTTAGATATAGTCGCGTTGCTAAAATTGTAATATGTAATGTTTACTGATCTTCACGGTAGTGGTGAGGTCTGAAATAAAATTGCATTGGCCGGGAATCGAACCCGGGCCTCCCGCGTGGCAGGCGAGAATTCTACCACTGAACCACCAATGCGTTGATGCAGAGCGTAATAGCATTTTAGACTATCCGAAACACTGAAACTGGGTTTGATTCATATTCTCATGTTCGGGTTTATTTTTCCAAACACATCAGAAATGAGAAAGTTCGAAATATATTCCGATTGTAATAGGCTGCTGTGCATTTCAAATTTGCATCACTTGGTTAATGTCAATGACTTTTTGTAACGGAACCGGCTTAACAGAAAATTGACTTTTGTCATTGAATTCGCTTACAAAAATTTTGATTCCCGCCACTATGGACTCTCTTTCAACCTCTTACACACAGCTATTTTGTGAGCAACGTTTAAGTGGCTCTTAATTTAACCCAGTGGTTTTTAAACCCTTCAAAACAAATTCGCCAAACGGTCCCTTGGCAATTTCTTAAATGACTCACGGTCCTTACCAAAATCAACACAAAACAAAACGTTTGATTTTATGGTGTTAATGTTACAGGTTTTGCCGACTTTATTTTGTGGCCAGCTCGTCTTTGTCTGATTGCGTTTATGTGAACGAAACTCTCATATCGTATTCAACCCCCGAAAACGGTGATCTTGGCCCTCATAGGACAATCGGCCTAATCTGTCGAGGACGAGTAATTCAGACCCCTCTTACACAGCTAAATGCAATTTCATCACTACACTTTATACATCCGATTCACAAACGGTGTGAATCACGAACGAACGAGACGAAGTATAGCTAACGGCAAACGCAAGACTTATTAATTTGTTTCTATCGGCATAGTATAAGCACCAACCAGTGTTATGAAAATAGGTGTGTAGTTATTTTCTTGTCGCGTGAAGCGAGAAATGTTTTAGCGTTAATGAATCAATTTTGTCAATATTAATAATTGCTTTGTTGAATCATGTTGTTATTTCGCGAACTCAGTTAAATATTGTGACTACTCAAAATGTATTGGAATCGCTTACACGTATCAGACTAAGTAGAGGAAAAATCCCTTTTCAATCGGATTTCAACACGGGGAACATTATTTTCATCCGCGGGTAGCATTTGTACCGCGCAGGGTTACATTAGGACTATTCCGTGCTTGAACATATAAATATCGGAAGGTTCCGGCGGTGATAACTTCGGGGCACGGCTTTATCGCCAGTGATCTTTGGGCAGCGCACTTCTCGTGAAGTGGCATGTTGGTTTAACCTTATGTCTTGATGTATCCTGGCGCCAAAATACTCAGCGCCGAAAGGCCGATGACGCACCCGCACTGCCGCAGGTTCCGCACCCCAAGACAAAATAGTTCAACGGCCTCAAGTGATGCTCTCATAACTACAAATACAGGTAGACTTATTTCTGTAAAATTATTCATATTTTGTTCTAGAGTTGGTATACGCACTATAACATCAAGAAATGCATAGTGACACTAAACCACGCGAGGCGGGAATCAAATCAAAATTTGATAATTCTGAATCAAAATACTCTACTTTGTGTTGATTATATCGATATAATGGCAGGCCAGAACTATCGATTTTGGTTTAAAAATAACTTGCCTGAAATTTCTATGATCTAAAGATTTTTTTATGGATTGTTGTAATTTTTTCAAACGTACCTCGCAGTCCTAAAAAATCGTCCAAAGGACCACCGACCCAAGTTTGAGAATCACTGCTCTAACCGTACGCCGTCTTATATAGCCATACCATATATTGTTGCTCCGGCTGTAACGAAGAACTTTTCGAAGTAGCCTATACTCAAGTATAATTTGCCTACTTGCACCACTTGCACAAGCGGTTATGTTTTGGACAACGTCCACTTCTATTTCAACAGTTTGGTGGGTCAAACTACTTACTCTCAGGAATTGGGATTTTGAAAAGTATGGAGATAGTTTTGGCGTAAGTTTGCGAAATTATGTTATGTGTAAAAATCGTTTCTACTCAACCTTTCCAGCAGTCTATTTAAGGCAGGGGCGGGCAACATACGGCCCGCGACCCGCACATAGTTTCCGGTCTAACGTGATAATGTGCCCCGAGGTCGGAGAAAAGTGGACATGACACTAATTGTGATGTTCGGGTCTATACATACATTTGCGAGCAAACATTTTCGACCATGAAATTGAATAGATGAAGCTGGGCTCCAATCTAACTGATGCTCACGTGCAGTCTTTACCGAAGGTTTCTACGTCTGATGTGCAGCCAGAGTTCAAATAACTTGTCGACAACTTTGATCGACCACAAATCTTTTTGAATTTAACAGCTATCGAATTATATTACGTTAATAAATTCATTAAATACTGTTTTTGGCCTCTATGCTTTCAATTTAAAATTCACATTAAATACGATTTATCCCTTGTATAAATACACGATTACTTCTTTGACCAAGGAATCCGGCCCCCAAAGTACTTCATTTTCCTGTAACCGGCCTGCCAATTGGAGAAGTTGCCCGCCCCTAATTTCAGGCACAAGTAAACATTGCATGAGACATCTTCGAACTCAGTGGTTCCCAACGTGGGCGACATCACCCACTCACCCCCCCCCCCCTCAGTGGGTGATTTTGAGAAACCATTGTTCTAGATATGTTTGTTATAAATTGATTTTTGTTTACCGGACGACGGCTTGACCTACCGATCTTGTCTTCCATGACATGTCACCCCATTTTTGTCTCTTGCTTATTTTATTCTATCTTCTTTTACTTTTCCTTCAGTGTGCATGCCTCCTTTTACATCGCCTAGGCCAAGGTAGGTGTCTGATTCCATAGACTACTCCAAGTCGCTTCGACACCTTCCTATTAGGGATGGTGTGAACGTGAGGTTCACGTTCGCGTTCTGGGTGTGAACCTCCGAAATTTAGAGGTTCACGTTCACAAACGAACCTTGGTAGGTTCTGCACTGTGAACCTTTTTTCATATATTACAATTTTCACTTCACTATAACATCTTTGGTTGAAATTTATTGCATTTTAACTGCGGGCCATTCTATGCATGGAGTTGGCAACATTAAAAAATCAACACTATACGAGCAAGCACCATGACAATCTGAGAAATTTTACTTGCTTTGTTACAAAAGTTGGCTCGAAATATACGGGATCAATCTTGATTTCATTATGTTTATTGTATCATAAAACCCAAATCCATTCGATTGCGGTGTTGGCTACTGCTGTATAACTTGTTAATGGGGTATTATCGGTAGCGAGTATAGAAACCCGTTTTACACTCCGCTCAATATCAACGTCGCCGGGGCCTGCGATATTCGTATGCTCCGATGTAGCAGTACTCAGACGCCTAATACATTGTCCGGTCTGGTTTATACACCGTTAAGGCGTAAGCTTATATTCCGTTGCAAATCCTCGTCGGAATTGTTGGCAAAGCAACGGAAGATCTTTATTTTAAGGGATTATTATATCATGTGATTTCCCCAGTTGATACATTTGACGACTTTTAAAGCGTCAATATGTACTTCAGCATTCTGGCATTATGCGGGACGAGTCGTGGGTTGGTATCGTGACTATCACTTCACTGAAATGTAGGGTTGGAATTAGCAATATGACGTCACGTGACGTCATGAGGTTCACGTTCGCGTTCACACAGAACCTTTCAAAAAGGTTCGCGTTCACACGAACCTGAACCTTTCAGAGGTTCACACCATCCCTACTTCCTATCTTTTCATTCTATCGCATTTTTGTGGTGTCTTGAACTGATAAACATTGCTAATAAACCAACGATGATGATGATTTTAAATGCAACCCTATAGTAGTCATATGCTCCACAGCTGCGACACCAATGTATTGCGGTATCCGATACATAGCTTATCTGTCTGTAGTGCTCTTCGTCTTAACTACGGGCCTTAAAATACTAGGGAGGGCACTATTCCAAATCCGTGACACTTTCTGTAACGAGGCGCTGGGGTGAACAGTAGTCGAGAACCACTGTTCCATGACAAAAATATCATTTGCATCCTAAGCTCCAGTGGAGTTTTTATGTTGTGAACCTCTTGGGATGTAGTAGCACCCAGCTCTCTGCACCTTCCACATAGCTAAGCTTCCAGCTTTTAACAGCGTAGTTATGGCAACTTTCAAAACCACTTTCTTACTTTAGTAGATTCCAAGACAGTAAAACCAACACCTACTTGAAGTTATTTGGAGTTGCTTTTATAACAACTTCTTCTCCTCTTACTTGAGTAGTAGATTTTTGCGTCGGTGCTACTATACTTCTACCGTTCTTGACTATACTTCAACCACCGCTGGTGACGACGAACTGGAATAAAACTGCATTGTCCGGGAATCGAACTCGGGCCTCCCGCGTGGCAGGCGAGAATTCTACCACTGAACCACCAATGCTCCACGAGTCCGCTCCACGAGTCCACTCTACGACCATTTACTTCGTGTAAATCAAAAATGTTCTTTGTCCACTTTATACCCCTCAACTATGTCAGCTAATAAGCATATGTTTTCGTAAATCAAAGGAGCAGAAAGCATGTCGTGGGAACAATCTGACCTCGTCAAATCATTCCATCTCCATCACTGCAACTGACTTTATGAGAAACCGAAGGATCGCATCGCTACGTTAATTATTGTGTACGCATTTTTCATACATATTGTGAATATTTTGATTATAAAATATGTATTTCTTTCCGTCTGATTGTACCTGTGTCTGTCTGTCTGTCAGTCAGTCAGTCTGTCTATGTCCATATGCATATAGAAAGGGACGTGGGTGTGCGTGTGGTGCCGACAGGAGTTAGGAATGCGGACATGCTCGCAAATTACGTAGTGATTATATCCTGTGGTTCTACCGACTATCTTTACGTCAGTTATATTGATAAAGATTAAATGACTGCGTGCAGAGATCAGAGTTTCCATATAATACATTCTGATAATTTTATTTAGCACACTTTGACTTACTGATTAGTTACTGGGTTGTGGAAATGTGGCAACATATATCGTGTATATACCCGTATTGTGATTTTATGGCGGATTGTCGTCGCCCTCTGGTCTGTAACAAAGTGGCAGATTGTAAAGTGGACGTTTTTGATTTCTGTTAAGTGAAATTGGAGAGGATCCTGTGATTCCTGTAGCATTGGCATTTCCGTGGTGGAATTTTCACTTGCCACGCTCAAGGCTAAATTTCCATTCCCTGCCAATATGCAGAATCATATCTTCTACCAGCCAAACATAGGTGCCAGGTATCAGTCATATCCATATCCCGATCTATTTTTAGATCAGGCTCGCGGGCTACTCATATGGTCCCCATGGGCTACCTGGGGCCCGCGGTCACCGCGTTGGTGACCCCTGATTTAGAGCAAATGGTTGTTTAAAACATTTTGTTTAAAACATGCTGTTTTTTAAACAGTATATTAAACAAAGGCCGTATAAAAATGTGTTTTTAACCTGTATAATTATGCCATAAGTGTGTAAATACTTTCCAAAAACATGTTCTATGAGCCTACGGACGATTACCACCTCATATAGCCAACGTATACGATATGGGATGGTTGGAACCCGCGAAATAGTCGGTTCAACAGCTATAGTACGTATAATAGATCATTGGTACAGAATGCATGTTCTGATGACGATGACCGCCGACCGTAAAAATGCTGCTTGGCGATGTAGGCCTGGCCATGGTTAAAGATATTTTTGGTCCGTATATGACTGGAGTTGGAAGTCTCTTTCGTCAAAGGAGATATATTTACCCGATATTTTCAATTGCCAATGCCAATCCACTATATGACGTCACTCTTGAATATTCGTGACGCCATTACCTAATCAAAACATGTTTTAAACAAGGGCCTTGTTTTAAACATATTTGTTTTAAATTGATATTTGTTTTTAAATACAACCCTAGTCGCTAACCAATTACGGAACCGTGAACAGGGCACACCGAAATTTATACTTAACGCCTGAACCATTTTGCCGGCGCACACACTTGCCTGGGCATCGCAAGATCATGAGAGCGCTTTCCGAGATTGGGAGCAAAATCATATAAATCGAAATTGCAACACTTTTCCTGGTTCCTTCGTAGATACAGATGGATATAGAAATTATTGCGATCTGTTACTGTTCCAAGTCATGTGATCGCCAATATGGATTATAATCCATCACTCTTGCAAATAACCGTGACAGTTGACATAACGTCGCTAAAAGATGATATTTCTACTTACAGGCTTTTTAGGAAACAATATCTGCATCTTGAATGGTATATATGGTATGCGATGGCGACACATTATAAGGCGATGATGTGCCTGGTCAGACAAAATTGTTTAAGCAATATAGTCATAGTCATATATACTCTATAAAACTACGATCATGTTAAGTTTAGCCTAGTCGCAATGGCCGAACTCTGGTTTGATCGATTGAATTACTTTGCCATGTAAAAGAATTCTTCCAATGCAAGCGTTATTTTACGCAACTCGCTCATTCATCTTGCGAGATTAGCAAATAGGCCTACCGACAATATAGCGCTGCGTCTATGTTCACTGTTCAGTTCATGTGTTGCAAAATATGCTACATTATAATCGCATGTAATCCTGAACAAGTAAATGACATCATACGTGTGTCTATGATGCAATTATCAGACAGTTATTGATATGGATGAAGCAGTCAGATGTTATAAGTTTAGATGTGTCTATAATATTTTACCCTATCTCAGATAGAGCATTTGACAGTCTATGCGCGTTCGTTCGTTGTGACTATCTCGCGAATTAATTGTTGGTTGCTCTGCCAACAAGGTGCCACTGAAACTATTACGTCTAATTACTGCAGGCAGTTACATGTCAATACTATATTTAAGACGATACGATGTTGGTGTATTCTACACCATTTGATAGGCAATCGAGGAAACATATCCGTATCAATTCTAGTCTACAAGACGTGCAGAAGATTCATGACATCGCTCGACACCTAGAAGACAGCTTCAAAACGGAATTTCCTTTCTATTGATCTCCATTAGCTCAGGCATTTCTCGGTATACGTTTTACCTATAAGCGGGCGTGGGCTGCTTAGGATGTTTTGATAATAAGAAACTGTTGTTCGAAAACCATGCAATAAATGAGTAAAGATCGTACGGTTATTCGCCCAAGCAAAATAAGCGCAGTGTTCATATAGCGGGCGCATTCATTCTATCGAAAGGCGGAGAATGTCACTAAACTCGTGAATCGCAAGACTAGAGATTTGTATCACTCATAGGTATATTATCAAGGCGACTGCGATTTCTATCGCAACAAGAACAATAGCGCTTTAACGTATTATTATGACTCTTCTTATTGTATATTAAGCCATTCCTCGACTTAGCCTAGCTTCATTGAAGATGTTGCTGTATGAGCAAATAACGATAGCGTTATCTATGTTCTGGTAAATTAGATTCGACGTAAGCCCGCCTCGCTCGGTTAAACATTCATTGTTTCATTCCGCCATGTTTTGAACTTAGATTCTCCCCCGCTTTGAAATAGATATCTTTCGGGATTTTCAGAGGTTTGGACGAGGATTTTTCACTTTTATCGAGGTTATACTGGAAATCAAAACTGAAGCTGAACAAAATAGAATAACGTCAGGGTCTCTTGTGGCGTTTCGAAGACTTTCTCTTCCAAATTGACGGATTCGATAATTCGCAAAATGAGTCATTCCGAATCAAATCCAAAGAAGTCTATCAGAAAAGGAATCAAGCTGTTTTCGCAAGTAGATTTACCAGGTGAGTAAAACTCCAATATTTACATGCAGGTGGGCAGATTTTGAGCTCGTCTTCGAATATATGATATTCGCTTAAGAGGCGTGGGGCTTTGTTCGAGTGATCCTTTACCATGTTTCACGTACAAGTCGTTTATTACGCGCTACCCCCAGCCAACTAAATCGTTGAACATAGTATTGTACTACTTTGTAATTTTGAAATTTTATACGTAACCCGTATAAAGGTTATGTGCTTTTTGATATTATAGGAATAGTGAGCTGTCGAAAGTACCGTAATCCGTTAACGGGTTATGAATCAAGACGCATATTTAAACCAAGACATAGCTAAATTTTGAACACTGGCCGTAAACGGCGTGAATTTGCTTAACTCCATCGCATAACAGGTGTGAAAGTAGTGAACTAAATATAGGTCGCATTTACTACACGGCTGAGCGATTACAGACGTTAGACTTTGTTTTGCCGCGGGCATGTTACCCTGTAAATATTCGAAATATGTCTTTGTCAGATAATTCTTTATGTAGATAGATGTATAATGTATGTTCTTCAGGTCCCGTGAATGCATATTTTTATGTTCTTACCGAAGATAGTGATTTTATCCGACCCATCACTGGTATTATTCGCATAAACTGGAAGCGCACCATATAAATTTAGAAGTGCTCGAGATGAGGGCGTAGTCAAGCGGCTTCACTGAGCGTATCGCGTTGAGCATATTTTTACATCTATTTATAGAAAAATTGATATCGTGCCCGTATAAATTTTGGTGATTATCACTTCTCATAACTGTTGTTTCGCATTGCTGGCCGGGATTTCGCTATTTACCATACATTTGTATAGATTGCAAATATGGCAGGTACGTGTTTTGTTGCTAGTCCATATTTACGAATGTACCATGCATTAGGAACTCGTTTATTTCTTGAAATATGAAATGTTGCAAATATCGACTTTTTCATGGTTTGACCGAATTTTTGTCTTTTGCATGTGCCGTTCGAATTCTCAGAGCAAAAGGTAAGAATTTTTATACTTTGCTGAATGAGACATTTACATGGTTTGCCTGGCATATCATTAGAAACCTCGATCATATGGACATGTTGACATGCATCTTGCACCACACATTTTTAGCTATAAGAGGCTTGCATGATGTTTCCGTTTCACAACATCTTCCCGTTATCTGTGCTGCTTCAAGCATTTTTTCTACTTGTCTGCATGCTATGGCGCATCAATTGCTTGAGAATGAGATCTATTTTGGCCAGCTGGGGCTAAAGTCACTTGTGGAAATCGGTGGACGCTGCACAGTGTCGGTGTCGACTGCATGCAACTGCACAAATTTAACTCAAATCCTGTTAGTGAACTGGAAGAAGCAATAAATTACATGGTCACCACAAGATTGAATGTTATGGTAATGGTACCCACTTGTTTTGTGAAAAACATGAAATTCCATGCTGATAATGTGTGGTAGCCGCCTACTCGGTAATCATGGTAATCAGTAAACTAAGTAGCTTAAACTAGAAAGAATTTTTCAAATTTGATATTATCCTTCTTCAGTAAGGACCGAATCACTGGTTGAGCAAAATTGGGTAGCTTATTATCACTCTACATGATTTTATGTAGAGTATGAACAACTGGGGAAGATCAAATGAGTATGTACCCATTATTCAATCACAGAAAACATCATCTAGCCTACACTACTATAAAAAGAATTATGATATTCTTGACCTATTTCATATTGCTTAGTGATAATTCTGTGGGTCGATCACTAATTTTAAGAAATGTCTCCGAAGAAGATGCCTATGCGTGTACGGTATCGGACTCTATTTCTGCATGAGTTACCGTACTTCATCGTTTTGTTCAAATGGTCGTTATAGTCATTACATTGCCTGAGACCTCATGTTGCTGATGATGAGAGTTTATCGTCACTTGTAAACCAAACAGTTTTCGACTTTGACCATATTAATTGGACCTAAACCAGTTTTGTTTTCAATTTGCCTTGAAAATTCAAGTTCATAATTATGTTCACTTCACTAGAAATTCCTGCTATTTAAGAACTCGGAGCCCGGTTAAAACGAAAGATATATGTCCAATTGATGGAAGAAAATAATTCAAAAATACACAAAGTGGACATAACACAGTTTGGTTTTTCAGCGACATTATGCTCTTGTCCTTACCACAAAATAAAACTGTAGCATGATGCAAACATGTCATTCGTTATTAAAAAGAATTCCAACTGGTCCTTGAAATATTGTTAAATCGCTAAAGATGCCTCGGCGGAGACCAGAGGGGCAATGATATTACGGTGCACAATTTATTGTGAAATAAGAAGGAATCACCAAAATGGTTGAGCAATTTAACTCAATGATGGACGTGTTAAACTCTGAAGTGTCTAAATTAAACAAGCATCCACATATACTAAGCTGATTACCAAGTTTAAAACTAACCAAGCTCATGTCTTACCAAAACTCAATCAAACACATAATTTTAGATTCCGCATGTTGTATCATTCCTTTTTGCAATGTATAAAATGGTATTGTCAAAGCAGTTTGTGGCAATACAGTAGCTAATCATTATGCTAATCAACAAACCACTTATTGCAAATTCCGCATTGCAAGAGATCTTATCCTATTCACATTATGATATAACGTAAATTACTGCTAGCTGCTTGGTACCTGAAAGCTACAGTTTCGAGTTGTAATTATCTACATCAGCAGGCTAGTGTTTGTCGTTAATGTTGTACCACTATATCATTTGACAGACTGTTTTCTCATCATGCACGATGCAATGTATGTTCTGAAGACTAATGCCATGCACTTTTGGCCCCATGTCTGCCTGCTCAAAATTATTCATCTTGTGGTTTGGAAAAAATGATCGTCACCCATCCCTGCTTGAGAAGTAATCAAACAAGCTCAGAGTACAGCGGAGCAGTAATCTCATGGTGCATGGCTTGGTATCAAATGTACCAGCTTGATTATGTTAGCTATCAAATATATGGGCTCGGGGCGTATTTGCTTTTAATAATTTGAACATTTTTATGGTTCATAGTACAATGCCTCTGAAATCCGAAGGAAATATGAGGGCATTTCGAAAGAATCTAGAGAGGAACCGTCTAAGTTCAAGGTTTGTTGTGTGTAATAATGGATGATGAAAGACAGACAGTGTGATGTTAAGCCATTATAGGCCTTGGTAATGAATATTCTTGTAATTATGTAGGGACTGCGAATGGTTCAGTGTTTTTCTGCCTCATGAGGGCATGGGATAAATGAATATATTGTAATTTAATTTCTGGTGATTGGAATGTGTGTTGTGGTCTTTTAATACACAGTTTGGGGGGTGCTTACTGCATGATTTTTCTCCTACCATTTTATACACTATTCGAATATCTGCAATACATATCGCTTTAATGCGTAGCGTTTCAATCATTGAAATGGCAATTTCAAGAGTCGAGATGTCTATTGCCTTGAAATGCATAACTTTTCAAGGTAAATTTGATCTGCCTGTAGTGCTTTCAGAAAACCTTTATCTATTGACGTAGTTGCTGATGGCAGATAATAATAATGCTTCTGCATGGGGCATAGTAATTGGTGACTACACTGACTTGTTTTGATAAAGGCAATTCTTTTTCTGACGTATCTCGTTCTCTGGTGTTCATCACTTGTTGGACTACCTGCAACAATACTGGTATGCTATTCTGCAGTTTACAAATCCGGAGACCGCCGGTTATGTGGGTTTCGCAAACCTCCCCAATCAAGTCCATAGGAAATCTGTGAAAAAGGGCTTTGAATTCACCTTGATGGTTGTGGGTAAGATGATTGGAGTGATGCCGTGCCATACTGTATGATATCAAGTTTCGAGTTTCAATGACTTTCTTTTGTGAGCTAGTCAGCTAGGGCAATGGTTCTTAACCTCTTCCCTTGTTCACACCCCTTCGAAATCACCTACTAGTGCCAGTGCGCTCTCCAATATGACTTGCAACTGTGGTGTTGTGAATATACATTAAGAGAAACAAAATATTTTACGGATAAAGTGAAGTCTTGTTACTAATGTTAGAAGATGACATCAAAGTCCCGAAGTGGAAAACCGCGGGGCAATAGCACGTTTTATTCCCCAGTTACACCGCTGTTCATTTGTAAATAACGAAAGCGTTACCTTCCTCTCACTTTCAATTACCATAACCGATCCTCAGAATCGGCCTTTGGGGGCACGAGCACCCCCTTGGTCAAGAACCATTGTGCTTGTTCAATTACTGGGGCACAAGAAACACTTTTTCATCTCATACTTTACTTGGACAATATTGTGACAATGATATCATAACCTGCTGAATATTTTGGTTATATGTCTCCACTTGGCACACAATTATGCCTTCAGGGCTACAATCATTGCAGTGTACCTTGCAGACTTTTCGTGTGCCCCTTATTGGATGTTGAAGGCGCATTAACAATTAATAACAGATTCAAATGAAAACTAATTTGACCCAGGATGACGTAACAGTGTAATTTTTACTTGCCAGCTCCAACGGTAACTATGCATTAATTGGAAAATGATACTGCAATGAATTGGGTCCTGATTGCAGTATTCAAGTTTTGAACCGACGTTCAAGTGTTTGACACTTTGTAAACAGTACCTGATTTGTGTACGACACCGTTTGCAGGAGAATCCGGCCTCGGAAAGTCCACCCTTGTCAACAGTCTGTTTTTGACCGACCTCTACCCCGAGAGGGTTATACCGCCTGCTGCCGAAAAGATTAATCAAACCGTGAAGATAGACGCCAGCACCGTCGAAATTGAAGAGAGGGGTGTCAAACTGAGGTTGACCGTGGTCGACACTCCGGGTTACGGGGACGCCCTGAATTGCTCAGACTGGTAACTACGAGTAATCACTGCGTGTGTCTATAGTGTGTTTAACGACACATTTTTAACAGTTTCAAGCCAATCATCCAGTACATCGATGACCAGTTTGAGCGATACCTACATGATGAAAGTGGCCTCAACAGACGTCATATCATTGACAACCGCGTGCATTGCTGTTTTTACTTCATTTCACCAGCGGGCCATGGGTATACGTCTGTTTGTATTCTGACAACACTTCTTAACAATATTTTATGATTAGCCGAGCATAGACTTGCACGAACTATATTTTTCGAAATCCGCAACTAGAACTATAGTTTAATTAGTTGACCGTCATCCAACTAAATGGGTAGTTTGTGCAAGTCTTGCATGGTTTTCATTTACCATTAGGGCTGGGCACGTTGAATTATAGCTTCACTACTTTAGCCGTTTCAGCTTTTTCGGAGTAGGCCTACTTATTTAATTTTTGCCTACTTGTAATGCCTACTGGAGTAGTTGTTTAGTTTGTATACTACTAAAAATGCTAATTTCAAATACGATAACTTCGGCCATCGTCGCTGTATTACCCAACGGAAGTGTCGTGTGCCGGAGTTGCATGTTGTGCCTTGTTTCGCAGGTTAAAGCCGTTGGACGTCGAGTTTATGAAAGCTCTCCACAACCGCGTCAACATTGTGCCCGTCATCGCCAAAGCGGACACGCTCACCCTCCACGAGATTAAGAGAATAAAGAAACGCATCCTGGAAGAGATAGCCGGCCACGGAATACAGATCTACCAACTTCCCGACGCCGACGAAGACGAGGACGAAGAATTCAAGGAGCAGACCAGGCTCTTACGGGTGAATAGATATTTCAAAAATATATCTCATGGTTCACAATGAAGCGTCTGTGAATTTAGTTGTCACACGTGGCGTCAGGTTGCGATGCAGCTGACAAGCCTTTTCGAGTCTAACACACGCTGTAACCGCAGAGGTGGTCACTAATAAAGTCTCACTTTTTCAGAGTGGTCTGGTAGTCTTAGCCTACTTCGACCTAATGTGCAGTGCATTTTGTGATAAACGTCAAATATTTGGTGAAATTCCCCACGAATAGAAAATGACAGCTCGGTGGTGGCTGCCTCCGAACTAATCAAACAAATTTCTGGTTCATTGTTCTCTACAATGCAGGGTTGTAATGACTCGAGTCACGATTTTCTGACGTCTCGACTCAAGAATATGTGTATTGACTCGACTTGGACTCGATTCATTGCGCATGACTCAAACCAAGTCATATGACACAAGACTGAGACGGCCAAGACCGTCATTTCATTGGAATTTCGAAGAATAGTAAAGTAACCACACTATTGGGATTTCATCTAATGGTACTGGTACTTGAAAATGCAACCACAAACGGCTAAAAGTGAGGAAATTAGTATAAAATCAATGCGAACCATTCGATATCACCAAACAAAGTTATAAAAAGTGGGTTTAACAAGACTTTAACTTGAGACTGAGCAGTCAACACAATGACTTGGGCTCAGACTCGAGTCATAATACCATGACTCAGACCCGACCCTGTACTCGCTGACTCTGGTCAAAACTATAAAATTGAGATTGACTTGTGATTTGGTTACAACCCGGCTACGATGTTTTGAGGCTGAGTACATGCGGTATGCATGCGCCTTGTTAAGCTCTCCAAGATATAAATTTCTTTCGTGTAATTTTGAAAGCTCCCTAAAGACCACCCCAGTAAGCAATGTGAATGTTACCGTTTCGCTAGTATGCCGCTGTAGCCGTTGTTATTCTATATGTCGCTGATCTTTTCCTAATTTGAAATCCATGCAATCATTTTATACTACGCAGTACGTAAAGATTGATCAAACTACTTTTCTAACGGTGACTTCGTTCTACTGCAGGAAAGCATACCGTTTGCGGTTGTCGGATCCACGCAATTGATCGAAGTGAAAGGCAAGAAAGTGAGGGGAAGATTGTACCCATGGGGCGTTGTCGAAGTCGAGAATCCAGAACATTGTGACTTTCTCAAGCTTCGTACCATGCTCATGTAAGATCTTGGTGGCCCTGTCCGCAGCAATAACTGCTTCCGCTACCTGACCGTTTTTGATAAGCCGGATGATTTTACATATGCCATGCATTTATGCTTTTCTGACAACCATACTTATTTAAAGTCCCTTGCGATGTTGCGATCAAAGTTAATATTGACTAAAAACTATTGGCACACAGCATCCACTACATAACCCTGGATCACTTATTGGGCTTTTACCAGACTTGCCGACGAAAGTTGTTTGACAAAATTATCTTTGTACATGACACTGGGTAAAAATTGATTTTGATTTTTAAAACTACTTGAAAAACTATTTATAAAAAGGTGGAGAACCACTGCTGTAATTATTCCCTACTCCATACAGGCCGACCCAATACTAATCCATCAGACTAAATACCAATAGCAAATATCTGGTAACTCGCCATTTGATTATCCGGCCAATTTTCATCCTCGCGTCGTCAACTGAAAAATTCAATTTACACTGTTCAATCGCGACATATCTGATTTCACAGAACGCACATGCAAGACCTCCAGGAGGTCACGCACGACTTGCACTACGAGAACTTCCGTGCTCAGAGGCTCAAGGGTAGCAAAGACTCCGGCGGAGACGAGTGAGTGTCATTGCCCTTTTCGATTGAAATCTCCTTCTCTAAAGCTGATCCGGCTTTTCAGGGTTGAAGATCCAAACTTGTCCGAAAAAGATAAAATGCTCCTCCAGAAAGAAGCGGAGGTAAGGGCTTTTTGCTTTAGATTTGTGTTCACCAATGTACTGATTTATAATTATGTACTGTGTAAATATATAAATAGGTGTGATGTTCTTGTTGTTGTCACTGTCGATGCGGTATGATAGGATATGATGGGATATTCAGAGTTGGTTGTTATGGACAAAATACTTTCAGAATGCTCGAGCAATTTTTCCTGCTTGCACTACACACTCAAGTGGCTAGGATTTTAGAATGCAAACTACTCACTTTTCTCACTTTGGAGTTTTGGGATAAGTTTGCATTACTTCTATGAGTAAACTTTCTCGAGAATAACGCGAAATAGCTACTTTATCTCGAAATGAAGTCATCTTGCGTTAGCCACAAAGATGCATGTAAAGTAGCCATCTCCAAATACCTAGTAGAAGTATGCGATTCCTCCGACAAAGTTATATTTTGAAACTACATACTTGAGTACTTGCTAACCCTTTCATTTTTTACTCCTTTGTGTAATTGAGTAGAAGTGCATGGCGTGACTTCTACTCAAGTAAAACCGCGGACTACCGAGTGATATACCAAATCACTATATGGGTTAATGCATGGTGTACTTTATACTGGGATTTAGCAGCCAGTTCTCTTTCCATAATCACTCCAATTCTATTCTCCAGCTTCGGCACATGCAACAAATGATTGCCCGCATGCAGGCGCAGATGAAATCCCAGCAAAAGGACGCAGGCAGCCCGGGGAAAGTGACTTCGCACCAAGTGTAGATTAAAATAGAATTCCCGCTCGCTTCATGCCAGGAGCAAGCAAATCCTTGTTTACCAGCCGTGCTACTGCCAAGCAATATGGAGATGAGAGATGTTGGACGTTTCTCATTCTGTGACCGTACCAGCTGTATTTGTTATTGGACGCCCGCGACTGTCTCTTGCCTTTAGTTTTCCTGGTGATTCGTTACTGAGTCTAATATTGTACATGTCGTTTCCTATGCTTTGTTTGTGTCCCGTCAAAGCCTGGTTACTACTTATTGCAGTCAAAATGCTTTCGTTTCTTTGCGTCATTTGTAATCAGTAATATTCCGACATATATTGTCATATGCGTCACGATATCTTTGTGTTGGGCCATGTTTCCATTATTGTATTAACACATCTATGAATATAGTATTACTGTATTTGCATACGCGGAAATGTGTGGTGAGACTTGTATCGACTCGACAAGCGGAAACACTTGAAGTCTAGTGTCAATCGGACTAAAGAGCTGGCGAGGACGGGTTATGTATTTCAACGAGATTCCTCTTTAGATGGATCGAAGTGTTTACAAGCGCTATTATGGCGTAGTATCGATCGGAAAGTATAGTTCGGTGATCACTAAACTATTGGATGCGTGGTAGTGGTCTAATAGTGCGGTTGCTGTGTTTCGTCTTGAAACTATGTTCTCCTGGTTGGGGACAAGTTCTAGTGAAAACTCCATTGACGGAGAAGATCATGCAGGGTTGGAAGGTCTTAAATTGCTCATGAAGACACTGTCGCTGCAAAGTTTGTCTCAGGTAATATCGCAGTCGTTGCTAGTCATGTAGACCTATGTAGACTAGCTGTTTAAGTGATCTCGTTATTGCAGAGTCTTGCAATGCTGTTCCTACGCTCGTGACTCGTAGCAAATTTGAGTGGCCAATATATTGGTGTCGATCCTTCGATGTGATTCACTGTTGACTTTCCGTAATATCGAAACAATGCTCGGAATCCATCGAATCTCGGTTGTATTATAATGAGCCGCATTCTATTCCAAATAATCAAAAATTATTTCGGTTTGCTTGTCCAAAGTCCCTTCATGTTACCTAAATGTAATGCCTAATTGTTTATATAGATCGGAAACCGAAAAGTCATTATGTTAGACGCAGAATGCGCTGATCTATCCCACTAAAAATCCTGTCACTCACATATTTATGACTATAAAGGATTAATTACAGTTTTCTAATATCCCTCAAAATTTTGTAGGCCTTGCGTGTTTCGTAATCAGTTTTCCGAAGCTGAGTTCGGATACGTCACAACATAAACCGGAGTTTGCTAGCAGTCGCGTATAAGAACTTTAGAAGGCTGCAAATTGAGGCGATACATGCATATTACATCAGGTCTTGTCGTGCGTTGTATGTTTGGGTTTCTTCTGGTGGACATTCGACTGTCGTTAATACCTATGTGCAACATACTTAAGACGCCGTGCTAATGATTTGAGAGTTCAATCAACCGTTTTGATTAACTTTATAAAGCGACCAACAAAGGATTTTTGGCAAATTCACTTTGGTAACACTAATTTTTGAGAACGGTACGCCGCTCATCTGCAATGGAGTTTGCTGATTATATACCGGTGAGATATGTATCATTACTTTTATGCGTCATGGAAGCGCTAGTTTAATCAGATTAACCTATATTCCTGAGCTAAGCTAAGCAACGTAATCTCATTTGGAAATCTGGAAATGTTATCTTTATTCAACAGACGCGCCGAGTTGACGAAGTATGGTGTTCCGATAATCACAGTAAATCAACGACAGCCGGTACTTTATGCCTCACAGGCCATAATATGATACTTTACGCGAATGATACAAAGAAAGAGGTATGGATCTCTTACAGAAATATCGACTCTGTCGAAAGAAGGTAAATCTATCGCTGACAGTTCTTACAGTTAGACATGCTTGATTCTCAAAGTGTATTTCAGGATTGGATTGGACAAAGGTACTATCGTTATTAAATGTAAAGATTTGAAGCAGTTCAGCCTTACTATTCCGGGAGTGGATGAGGCATCGAACGTGGCATACTCCGCAGAAGTAGGACCTTGGATTATTTTTGTTATTTGGGTGGATAAAACGTAATGTATTTCAGACACTTTCAAATGTTTTGGACCCTCACCTTCAATATCCCTACTTCTATCGACCAAAGTTTGAATTTTCAGAAGATGGTTGGGAATTATTCAGGATAGACAAAAGAATTGCCAAATTGAATATGACGGTAAGCCTTTGAATTTTGTGGTAATGGTTAGTCACGGAGCATATTTCCAAATTATTTGCTTGCTGGCAAAACCTAGTGCAAGCATTGTAAGATAACTGAAATGTATTATGATTTTTCCATTCATTGTTGACAATTTTATTTCCACGAACGGCTTACACTGCCGTATAAGTCAGTAATTCCGCACGACTTGGTGTAAAAATCTCAAATCACATTTTGGATGCAGGCCTGTTTGTTCACGCTATCTGCCAACAGCCATATGTTCAAAATGCTTTGATATTTGTATATATCATATCAACCCGGTCTTTTGTAGTAAGGTAATATGGAGTGTGATTGATCGAAGAGATGATATGAGTATTAGTATAATCATCTGCGCTTTCAACTACACCATTTGCTTCATACATTCCTAGATATCTCTTGGATGAGTAGTAGCCTACCTTATTGTAGGATTCTATGTTATTGCAATGTGAAAGTCTGTTATTTACTGATACAATATTTTACAGTCAGAAAGGTGGCGTATATCGGACATAAATTTCAATTTTGAATGTTGCCGCTCCTACCCAACTCATATTATTGTGCCAAATGATATCAAAGACGACGTTTTGATGAAAGCAGCGAAATTCCGACAAGGAGGCCGATTTCCGGTGATGAGTTACTGTCACAGAAACACAGCGGTCAGTATTCAAATGTTCTTTTTCATCATGATAAAATTATTGAAACGGTATTTATTTCAAGTTGCATCTGCAATCTTGTATACTAATACAAAGTTCTACTACAAGTGTGAAGGACATTTTCATATAATATGGAAGATATTGTAACCTTAATCAGTAGGATTCTCTATGACAAATTGTCAGCCTCCTGACTAATTACAATAACTGTTTTCCATACTCCAAAATTCATTGGCTTGTCAAGATTCTTGTCCTTCTGTATTTGCAGGTTTAGGTGCCTGTATACTTCGTGCTTATATTTCACTTTCTGAGTGTGAACTAGACTCGTCTTGGTAGTCACAGTTTCAAATTGACGTTGTGGACGATTAGCCTATTTCATGGTTAATATCCTCTGGAACAGTATATATTTTGATGAAATGATGTAAATTTTGATATTCAAGTAAATAGTCATCAATGATATCTGAATGTAGGCCTATTATTGTAATTTGTAATGATACATGGATTGCTGTTGCTTGATAGTCTCTGAAAGCCGATAATGCCAGCAGTTGATCAGAGATATTCAAGGGTAATACTTGACATGTGTAAATGCTCCAGTAACTCAGCGTCCAGTCACACAGGGTTTTTTCTACCCAATATCTTCAAGAATTCAGGATTGAAATTGTCAGTGGTAGCTATTGCTTTCAGCACGTTGCAGCTGCACGAATTGTGTTAGCGAGGATCGGTCGCAAAATGATTCTCTTTGCTATCAATGCTAACATTATATGACTCATTTTAATCATGGACATTGTACACTGTCTAGTTTCCTCGACTGTCTTGACTCAATGGCACGCCACTTTTTGGTAAGATTTGTCTTGTAAAATACCGAAAATCTTCACAGACCATTATAAGATCCAGTCAACCACTTGTTGGGTCCAGCAATCGACGGTGCAAGGAAGATGAAAAACTGCTCAACGCCATGCTGGGGCCTTCTCACAAAGGATATATTTTTGACATCAGGTAGATAGCAGCTTGGATGTTATCTGCCGTCGGCTGTTCTGTATTTTCCTTCGTTCTGCGTTATGGGTGTGCAGTAGGGTTGTCCAAAATTTGAAAAATTTCGAAAATGCTGCGTTGTAATGTCTTATTCTATAGATTATTGATTAAAAACATCAACAAGCCTGAAAGAAGCTCTCAGGAACGTCGTTAAGATTTCTTACAAAGCTTTTGAAAGTAGCTGCCAAAGAGTGGGCGGGCCACCGACGGCGAAATTGCAACTAGGCGGGCAATGACGAAACCACGATTCTTGATTGGGTAATCGGTTATGCTTCAATGATGACGGCGGCTGTCAGCTCTGATTTGGGTGCTTCACCGTGTTTGACAGAAGGAGTAGGTTTTGCTGCTGCTGAGTCTGTTGGTGACGGCTGTAATACTGTAAAAGCGTGTTGTGGTTTGATGAGTCAATAGTAGTAATGTAACAGTGGTTCTTCGAATGTATCAGTTGTAGCAGTAGTTTCTGTTTTGCGGAGGTCGAGTCTGTTAGTAGAGACGGGAATTTGTAAAGCGCATTGTGGGTTGATGCATCAATAGTTGTAATGCAACACTTGTTCCTTGCTCAATGTTTTAGTTGCAGCAGCATTTTCTGTTCTGATGAGGTCGATTTTGTTAGTAGTGGTTGTGGTTATGTACAAGGGCATTGTGGGTTGGTGAGTTAATAGTCGTAATGTAACACTTGTTACTTAAATGTTTTAGGCGTAGCTGTAATTTATGATAGAAGGCAAAAATATTACTGTCATGGCAGAGGCAAAACGGCGGAAGACTGTGCACTTGCCACAGAGAAGAACAAGATCTCGATCTGAGCATTACTTGGTCGGATATGCTTGCGATTACATCTGTGGCTCGAGATTACCAACCTTGCGAGAAGTAATGAGTTACTTTCTGCATCTGAAAGACCATTGCCCTCAGTCAACCCCTACTCGTGAGCTATGTAATGTGGTGGTTCATGATGTCATGACAGTGTGGCAAATGGCGAGAATTGCCACAATACTTAAAGGAAATGCGGTGAAATTACTTGAAAAACTGAACAAAAAATATATTTTTCTGAAGGCGACCATGAAACGGGAAAGTGATCCCAAGGGTAAGAGGAAAAAATTCACGGAAGATTTGGACAAGTTGTGGGATATTGGAAGTACAGATGCGATAGCAATAATACAAAATGACATTTATCTATCACATGATAGAAAGCTCGAAGACATTG
Organism: Botryllus schlosseri; assembly: GCF_051294905.1. Taxonomy (NCBI): domain Eukaryota; kingdom Metazoa; phylum Chordata; class Ascidiacea; order Stolidobranchia; family Styelidae; genus Botryllus; species Botryllus schlosseri. The sequence goes on along the minus strand of NC_137245.1, from coordinate 13,483,673 downwards.
CATTCTATGAAGATCAACAGCAATCTCGCAAATGCATAATGTTGGGAAGAGACAAGATTCTCGCTAAAGACATCGAAAAGAAAATAGCAACCATGGCGGATAGAACTGTTAAAAACATTCAACATGACTCAAGTGATGACTATGTTGTTTTAGCATCTTCTTCATCTTCAAAAGAGGGTGATAGTTTGAGTTCAAGTTCTGATTATGATGCTGATGTTGGTCTTGGCACCTCGACAGCCATTAAGCTGATGGCACCTAAAAATATTATGAATAATACCCATGTGTCCCAAGCTCTGGATCGATTGCAAATAACAGACAACAAGGCAACAATGCTGATCGGAGCATTTATTACGGCTTGTGGCGGTGACATAGCAATGTTCTCTCTGTCAAGATCTTCGACAAAGAGAGCCAGGGAAACAAATCGTCTTGAAATTTCCAAGGATATTTCAGAAAAATTTGCAGAAAATAAACCTCAACATGTTGCTATTCATTGGGATGGAAAGCTCACAGAGGATAGATTAGGAAATCAGTATGAGGCTCTGTCAATTGTCCTATCTTGTCATCCTCAATACTCAGAAGGAAAACTACTTGGCATTCAAAAGATGCAAAATGCTGCAGGTCAGACGCAAGCAGAAACCACTTTCAACATAATTGAAAGTTGGAATATAAAAGATGCTGTAACAGCTTTGGTTTTTGACACTACAGCAAGCAACAGCGGCTGGAAGAAGGGTGCGGCAAAGATTCTTGAAGACCTTCTAGGAAGGAAGGTGTTCTACCATGCATGTCGGCACCATGTGTATGAGCTGGTAGTGAAAGACGTTTGGAAATCTTTATTTGGAAAGGCCACAACTGGACCAGAGAATGCATGGTTTGCCCACCTTAAAAGGAACTGGAGCAGTCTTGACAGGGAACAGCAATTCAAGACTCTGACTATTCCTCTATGTTTTGCTGAACGAGCTGCAATGATAGTTGATAAGTTCAAGCTACTGTTGAACAGAAAAGATTTTTTCACACGGGATGACTACAAGCAATGTGTGACTAATGCTCTTGCTCTTCTCGGTGCAGATGAAGATATACGTCATCACAAACCTGGTGCAGCACACCATGCGAGATGGATGGGTACAATTCTGTATGCTCAAAAGATGTTCATGTGGGCCGACCAATTAGATTACAAATCTGAAGAAGTTGAACTGCTGCGCCGCTTCAATTTATTTTTGGTTCTCTTTTATATCCCTGCGTGGGTGGATTCAAGCATTGGTCGTGATGCAGCTGGTAATGACTTGAGATTCGTTCAGCACATGTTGAGTTATAAGGAATATGATGAGCAAGTTTCCACAGCTGCTTCACGAAAGCTTTTGAAGCACGACTGGTATATTGTTGAGGAAACCGCTGTATACGCCTTGTTTTCACCGACGGAGAGCAAGGAAACCCGGGAAAATATGGCAAAGGCGCTCCTGCAAGTAGAGCGAACTTCCAGTTTCAGAAGGGGCCCACCCTCATTGATTGCAACTATACAGATCAACAAGGACAGTACGTTGTCTGACCTTATTGGGCCCCAGTCGTGGTACATATTTGAAGTTTTTGAATGCTCTGGGGATTGGCTGCGTCAACCGGTTGATGATTGGCACTTTTCAGATTCATTCAATAAAATGAATTGCTACGTTAGTTCTGTCAAAGTCGTTAATGATGCCGCAGAAAGAGGTGTCAAGCTAAGCACAGACTATGCTGCAATCTTGACTGACAATGAACAGCAAAGAGACAGTTTGCTTCAAGCTGTGGAACAGCATAGGAAGATTTTTGGAGACAGCAGGAAGTCTACTCTTATCAAAGGCCAGTGATCTGCAACACTGACCCTGCGATATACTTTTTAATGATGCCTTTTGTAAATAGCATTTTTGCCTTTGTTAAATCTTGAATAAAAAGTGTAATATGCGTTCGTTTTAGAGAGAGACGTCGACTTACCATAACAAGCCATAAGGAGAAATTGACTACTGGTTTGCAATTTGAGTTACAGTCGTTGTCAACTGGTATGTTTTAGAAGGCTCGAAGGTAGCACGATGCATGCATCTAGTTCATTCTTATCTTAATTGGCCAAGCTCCTGTGCAAGAAGTAACAAAACTGTTATACACAGTGTTCAGGTAGAAAATATATTACTGGATCGTTATGCTGTTGTCGATGGCAGCATTAACAACGTCAATTTACCATATCGCCAATGCCACGAACAGAAATGGCTGCAAACCAACACAACAGAGTAGAACGAAATCGTGACCAGCAATGATCACAAAATCAGTATTTCAGCCAATCAGTAGCTTATTATTACAGGTTCCAACCAATCAAAATTCTAGGTTCGTGATTGCCCGCCCACTTCATCGATTCCCCGCCCACATGCAGACGGCTACTTTCAAACGCTTTGTAAGAAATCTTAACGACGTTCCTGAGAGCTTCTTTCAGGCTTGTTGATGTTTTTAATCAATAATCTATAGAATAAGACATTACAACGCAGCATTTTCGAAATTTTTCAAATTTTGGACAACCCTAGTGTGCAGGATGGAGATAAATTTGGATTTTATGTTTATGAATCGGGAACAAATTTAGAGTACGGTAACAAATTTGTAAAAGTATCATACCTGGTCTTGGTCCGAATATTGAGCTCCCAATGATATTGCATTTCCATAACTAATTAAATGTTTCAGTTATTTCTGATTAGCACTTGGATTTAGCCTGGATATTCGCTCAAATGGCTGTTTCTGTTTCAAAATAGTCAATTCATTGATATAATCCGGTACAGGATTAGGGTCTTCTGAATGCAACTTCCTGTTTTGCTTGCTATGAAAAGGCCCAGTTTACTTTGGCAAAGCGAGTAACTGTGACACATATTCACAACATTCCAATTTGAACTTGTTTCCATTTCAATGGCATGATGGTACATAAATGTTCTAATCTACTACCTAATCAGTGGGTGTAAACCTACTCAAAAAGGAACGTAATATGATTTTATGATGCCACGTCTGATTATACTATTAATGAGTGGCAGCGTAAAATGACATTACACCGTATCGCAGAAATGCAGGTACTATATAGTGTTAAGTCGTTGGATATTTATGGGCGAGAATTTTATTATCTTTCTTTTTCATATTGGCTTCAAATCAAGTTTTACTTTCAGATCGGAACACGGTGCAACTCAAGCGAAGACTAAAGGAGGCGGTTTTGAAAGCCAACTTCATTATTCTAGATGGAAAAGAATGCATACCAATCTTAAAAAGTTAGTACATGCATTGCATATAACTGTAAAGCTTTGACCACACTGAAAATAGCAGGAATCTTTCACAGCCTGCAGATGACCAGGTGTATATATGTAGATTTAAGAATGTAGATGCATAGTTTATAGGCCTATCCTTCTGTGGTCACCGATACAGTATTTACTATTGTTCGTGGCCAAGTCAACAAATTTAAGCAGTTTACTGAGCTATTGAATATCATTTGCCTTCGCCGTCATACCTTGTATTAATGAACCGTAAATTATCAATAATATTAAGATGGATAGCAATGTTACTAGATTTTTGTGGTACAAACGACCACATCATTGCTAATATGAGTGGGGACAAGACAATATTCGGGGTTTCATTCATAGCTACCAAATCTTCGTTACTGTCGTAACCGCGATTATTTTGAAGAAATCGACACTTCGAGCTTGTATTTTGTGAAAAGCGGAATATAGAGCCAAGTTTATGATGTCGTTCAAATAAAGTCTACGTTTCCCTTGCAGTTATTTTGTGCAACAAGAAAGCTTGATAAAGATTGTCGAAGCCAGCAACGACAAGTCGGGGAATATGGACCGGTGGCTGAGCAAGATGGAGTCGAGCAACTGGATGGAATACATCAAGAGATCGCTGGACGCGGCGTGCCTTGTCGCTCAATGCGTGGATTGGTGAGGAATTTGTCAGATTTTATTTTGATGTGGTGTACTACAAAATGGAAGCATAATACTGCTATAGCTTGCCCCAAAGAATGTAGAAGGACAAGAAGTGCGAGGTCATTGTGTCGTCATTTCATTGTTACGTATGGCGTCCGCCATTTTGGTCTCAAAAGCTGCAGCGATCTGCCTTCGGTTTGCCTACAGACGTGCTTGCCAGTTCTATTAAAATTTATTTTTTGAATAATTTCACCTATGACTGATTAATTTATACACCAATTAATCATCACTAAGAAACTGGAACGAGCCTTAACCCGAGAATATATTAAAAAATTCAGAAAAATGTTCGTGGTATCAGAGCATTTACTCAGATATCTACACTATCGAATGTAAACATTCGATATAGAAACACTGTTGGAGCTCAAAAACTACCCATTCTTTCCAGATAAAAACCTGATTTTCAGTACTGACATAATTGTATCACCGGACCATCAGCATCCAGAGGCCTGTCCTTTTTTCAAAGCTTGAATCTGATCCTTGTTAACAAAACTTCCTATCCTCCTCCATCTGTCCCGTGTTATCCGAGCTTACATGCAACTACCAAAACGATCATAAATTGTACAATTCCGCTATTTTTCACATTTGGGTATCTTGTATGGTTCTCATTGTGTATTTGTATCGTCAAAATGCTACAATTAATTTCACAAGGATTTCGCATTACCAGCGATTTCAACGGCGCAATTTCTCCATCTTTCTCCCTGAATTTGTTTGCACTGTATTCCGTGGCACACAAAACCTGAACAGGTGATAAGGGTGACTCTAAACTTTTAATAATAATAATAATAATAACGCACAATTTCTTCATCTTTCTCCCGACACCGGCCTTGTAGCTGCAAATTGTAAGATTGGTGACTTTATATCGTAGTGGGTGGTCTATGCTGTTACAGTATCTATGCGGAAAGTTCCTATCGGCAATATTGAATCTTACTAGCTCCATCTCCTGCTTCAACAGGATACAATTCTCACAAGAAGCCTTTTGGTTGAGATTCTAAATAAAGGGATTAATTCGCCAAATCATGAAGAAGCAATGTAGGATTGTACGCCTACCGGGATTCGCCGGTGATTTGTTTTTCATCAACATATACAGTTATACACGCCATCATTGCAATCCAAACGACCAGCAGACAACGAAAATACATAAATTCACCTTGGTTTCTATGTCCAATATTCCAGTTGCGAGCGTAATCCCATAAATATCACTGCCAATATGACCGAAAACTACAGCCGCACGCATAGGTTCAGGCTGTCTTTGTGGTCTTTTGAGACCAAAATGGATGCCGCTGCGTAACAGTGGCATGACGCAACAATGACCTCGCACTTCTTGTCCTTCTACATTCTTTGGCTTGCCCGACATTTCAGTACGGTGACGCAATGAAAAACGACAGTTGAGCCCAAATCAACCCTTGTTCTAGCCCAGGGGTGGGCAAACTTTTGAGCTTGCGGACCGCATTCCACATGTAAATCCATTCGCGGGCCGCACTATATAACATTGAGATTATAAACCAAAACGCAATATTGGTATTTGATTATATAGTGAGGACATGGAGATAATATATGTGCTTATTTAAAACAAAACAAACATTGCTTTGATGATATCGTGCACACGTCAGAAACATAGTGGCGAGATTTCATAGGCTGGTCGGCCTCAATAACCAATTTCTCAAAACTATAGAGATGAAAGTCAGTTGTCCTGATTCTTAGACCAGGATTGAAATTTCAATCTGTGGGCAGCGATCTGTTCATAGAGTTACTATTTCCGCTTTTGGTTCAGTTTTATGACACGCAATGCTGACAGCATCATTCCTAACCATGTTAGCTTCAAACACGCTTCTACGTGGGCCGTAGTTTGCCCACCCCTGTTGTAGCCCAAACCTTAACTTCGACCCACATGCTCAAATGTTGCGTGCCATTGCTCCGAATGTGGTACGAATGTGTTTTCCAAATCAGAAGCCCTTTCTGGCTAACACTAAGACTGATTGTCAACTGGCTGTTCTTTTTGGCGAAATCAAGATTAGATGGTGGTGGTGACCTCGCTGAGAACTTCTAATGCAAACGAAGGCGGGACAGCCTAGAATGAACATCTGAACGAGCGTAGAGCTATTTGAAAATTTTGGGGTGGCATAAATTTTTTACTCATGACTGTAATGTCACAATCGAAAAACGCTTCTGTCCTGACTTTGCTATGCAACTGGGTGTAAGCATTTCATTCGAAAAGGCCTATCACATCAGTGCTACGGTGTGAGCTCTGTGGAAGGGATGAATATGCAATTAATCTCGATTCATAATAAGCTTTCACCTGCGGAAACCATGAATGGTCTTTTTTTCTGAATTCAAATACGTATCAGGCAGGGCTCGACCTGTTTGAAACCTGTTCTTGAATTTTTCATGCCTCACACCTGATTTTTATGGCTTTGTACGTTGTCATTTTAACATGCTTTTCAGGGATGGATGGTCAGTTCTGGTCCATGGCTCTGAAGGCTTCGACTCTACCCTCACTGTGACGTCGCTGGCTCAAGTCATTCTCGATCCGGAGTGCAGGACGATCCGCGGATTTCTAACGCTGATTGACCAGGAATGGCTGCGGGCCGGTCATCCGTTTGGCGAGAGAATGTCGCGCGGCCCGTACAGGTGAGGGTCAGGCTTAAGAGGCAGAGATAAGCATTGATTTGGATTTGAAATGACAAAATTTTAAGATTTTGGCTGGATTAGGAGCGGATTAGGATTTGAATTTGGACGTAAGATCTCCATTAATTTACTGATTTTGTTGCACTTTCGAAAAAAAATTCTGTCATTAGGGGGATACGAACTTCGACATGATGATAGTGAGTGAATTCTGGATTTAGATTTGGGCTCTTATTTTAATGTCAATTCTGGACCGCTGTCTCGTCGTTGGAATTCGAGACTATGCCGTAAATTCTACTCAATTACGAGTACAAACTGTGATTTTCATTATATGGCGAAAGTGCCGGAAGTAGAAAACGAAGTGTATGAGAATTACTGGGCGGTTTGGAGAAGTGAATGGGGCAAGGGCTCACGTACCTTTGTTGGTGCTCGCTTTGACAATCGTAAGATGTGTCTTTGCGACTAACGAAGGTTGACTAATTTATGATGCTACTTCTACTTCAGTTCGATGGCTACTTTGACCGAGTTTGCATACGGCTACATCGCACAGTTGTTACGATAATTTCACTTTTAAATGCAAATCTATCGGAACTGACATGGTACTAGGCGAAAACGGAAGTAGTCTATAAATGCAACCTACTCAAATAAGGAAGTTGAAAAAAACTAAAGGTATTCTGCCATCGACTACCGGCTGAGTGCGTTTTTTTGGCAGCAATAACAAGCAGCGGAGCGAGGGGCCGATTTTCCCGATATTTCTGGAGTGCGTGTTTCAAGTGCTACAGCAGTTTCCGTTGTCGTTTGAGTTTACGTCGAGGCTGCTCTTGGATTTGCGCCACCACTGCTATTCGTCACAGTTCGGGACGTTTCTCTTCAACAGCGTGCAGGAAAGGTACGTCGCCCGGTTTTATTTTGGTGCACGTTTGCTTTGCGGATTGTGTTGAATCGTGTCTGGAGTAGAGCTCTACCGATATATCGGTTGATATGAATTCAATTGCTTAACAATTCAGTTTTATCATTCGCTAGTAACCTGCTATAAAAGTCGCAAATTCTTTGTAGGTTGCGAGCGAAGCTACAGAGCAAGACGGTCTCGCTATGGAGCTTTATTCTTTCGCCATCCGAATTCGGCAAATATGTGAATCCGCTATATAGGAAAAATAATAGCGTTATCTGGCCGTCTGTAGCACCGCAGAGTTTGGAATTTTGGGAAGGTAAGTGTGCTGTAGTCATGCAAATCGGTTTTACAATACTTCCCACGTCAATTTTCTAGCAATAATGCATCTTGTCTCGATATGATAACGTAGCATATGCCAACGCTACAATCGTAAGTGAGGCGTGCAACTGGTTGGGCAGTGGCAAATACCAATGTATGTTTGAGTGATATCCCTAAAGGGACTTTTGGATAATTTGCACCTTCACAAAATAAGATTTTTTTTATCCAAGCCACGATGTGGTCGGTAAATTTCTGTGTCCAGGAACTGTTAGATTAACAGACAAGGGAATATGTTTAATTTAATTAATAATAATACATAACTCCCACTATGAGCATACGTATCTAAGTCATGCCAGTGCCGAGGTTTAGCCAATTGCAACGTCATTGAAATTTTTGTTTACTTGCACAACGAATATGCATTCTAGTTGCTTCGTATATAAAATATTATCGCCGTAAATATTCTTTGATGCAAGGCCCTTATCGCTTGAAACTGTGTCGCAATTGGGCAAACGAATGAAATACTATTTATACTTTAGACTGTGCGGTTCCCTATGCATTGAAAAATAGTATCATGTCATTATACTGACAGGAAATGTTTTGTTTTCGGAAGGAAATGCTGTATCTTCTACCTTATCACAATTACTAATTGTAATTCTTGTTCGAATTCTGTTCTCTTCGGGGCATTCCATCATCATCTTATAACTGTATTCTCAGAGTACTACATCCCCGATCTGAATCCGCCGAACCCAACTCTGGACAGGGTGCGAACACTCCAGAATCACAGAATGGAACTTGAACTTTTACGAGCGCAAGTGTCTCAAACAGCCGACACGAGCGGTGACAACGGGCTCGGGAACATCCAGAGCTTGGTAGATGTGAACCAAGCTAAATCGGAGGAAAAATCCGGCGCAATACCACGGCGTCCGAGTCCGTCGCTTGTACTTAAGGAGGCGCCTCAATCTACTTCAGAGACACCGATGGCAACGCCTGACACAGAATCCCAGAGCTGTTTCTACGTCCCGATTGCCGGCGACACTTCATATAACAAGTCGTCGGACAGTTTCTCTGTAAATTCTCAACCTGATTTGTTGGAGGATCTGTTGTCTTTTGTAAATAACGGAGATCACGGTAGCGGCTCGACCGCAGACGCCCAAAATCTACCCGATTTGGACGATCTCGCTATAGACAGCCCTGAATCGGGCAGCCCCGAAGCTGTGTCGCCAACGCCTAGTTGAGCGAGTAATTTAGTGGTAATATTTATGCTGTGTCGAGAAATTTTAATGCATTCTATATTGTGATTTCGTATCTACCAATAACAACGTGCACTTTACCGGCGGTGGCGGTGTAAATCTCGTGGACAATGTGGTATACACAATGGATATTCTGGTTACGTCGAATCTTGAAGTCTTGTTCCGGGTTGCAAAATTAAACATTTTCTCTGTTCTTCAAGTGCTTGAAAATGTTGCCTGGAAATGAACCGCCTATAAAATTTTTGCTGAATCTTTTGAACTGTAAGAATTGCGTTCCTGCGATGCCTGCTCTGAATGTCGTACGTGCAATAGAAAATTCGAAAAGTGACTGTATCGTTTGTGCGGTTGCATATAGATATCCTTATCGAGCATTGCGTGTTTTTGGATCGGATATGACCAGGGAAACGATTATGTCTGTCCTGTCGAGGCTTTTGTGTGATATACTGTCGTCAAGGACTTGAGGCGTAAGCAGGGGTCGGATTCATCAAGTACTATAGAATTTCCTCACGAGGTCCTGTGAGATCAGCGAACCGGCGATCATTGCTGGTTACTGTCGATCACGTTTTGTGACAGAACCGGCTTGAAAATTTGAATCTCACTACTGGGCGCAGGGATATGTATGCTAATGCCTCGGATCATTGAACAACCAAGCGTGCGAGCTAAGTAGCGGAGTTCTCATGCATCGTCGTTAGCGCTCGCTGCCTGCTGTTGACTATTGAAAACCGGAAGTGGCAGTAGGTTGCAGTGCAAGGATACATCGAAGCAGATTCATTACTGCAAACCAAGCACTCGCTATCCCATTCATTTTCATTGCTCCCGAAGAATAGATGTTTCGATTGCATTTTATCAGCACAGCTGAACAACCAAACTTCTAAATCAATAAGTAGACCGAAAGCGTCCAGTCGAGTTCAAGTTTATCATAAAATTTCACCACTTCAAAACATCACAAGACTGCAATACAATGAATGATAGGAAGATACCGACACCACTAGGAGTAGTCTTAAGATCAGACACCCACCTGGGCCTAGGCGATGTAAAGAGGAGGCATGCACACTGAATGAAAGTAAAAGAAAATAATACAAATTGGCCGCGATAAAATCAGGTGGCAAGTGACGGAAGGCGAGATCGATATGTCAGGTAAATGGTGATGGCTGACCAGTATTCATTCAGCAGAAATTGCTAGTATTTCGACAACAACAACAACAATCATTGGGTTATAATTTTCATCTGAACAAGTTACACACATTGTACAATGCGATAAGACACAATGCGATGTAATGAACAGATAGGAGGATGTCGAAAGGCGCGCATCAGTAGCGATCCTTTACTCTAACATCCACCTCGGCCTAGAGTGCCCGATATCACAGTTCTTTTCGATGTTGATCTTCTTTATTTTTGAAGCCGCGGTCCTTTCTACTAGTTCTTTCCATTCCCTGTGAGTGCTTTCTTTCTTCGGGTCTTTTTTCTGGGCTTTTTTGTCGCCGTAAGAACGGCGACAGCGGGGGAAGAGGAGCCCAGATGAACCTCCGATGGGAATCGAACCCGGTCCACCGCCTTAGTAGGCGCTTATCGTTACCACTACGCTATCTCCCCGCCGACTTGAATGTCAATGCGGAATAAACCGAACAGCGCTCTCCCTCTCATACCAAAAATATACGTGCAAATCTTGGAAGTATGTCTTCTGATGGCGCCGAAAACCTCAGCATTCGTGATGGAGATCAATTCCGTGTCAAGTCGTGAATCGCGGAAAAGCGGACAGCCGTCACTGAATTCACAGACTGGACCTGCGCAATCGAAATAAAGTAATCGACAAAATCCTGAATTTGATTGACTTGCTAATGATACATCAAGGTCCATTGCATAAATGCACATTGATTGAAACTATTGAAAGTATAGCCTACCCTACCACTATATTCGTGGTTGGCGTTCCTATTTTCAATTCAAGATGCTCGACGTCCGTCCGTTTTTTTTTCACGTTCAGTGTGGAATTGTGCAAGGTTAAGAACCACTGATCTAGGCCATTTCACAACACTACAAAACTGCGATACAATGAAAGGGCCTATTTTACATATCTCATCGATTTCTTTGTAAAAGCGCGATTAGGCCTACTTAACATTTTACTTTATTTACAGCGACTGTGAGAGGAACTGAACATTTGGAGACGAGGACTGGTGCGTTGTCTCAATTCATTGGCAGTAGCATGGCGCGCGGTGTCTTCGTTGGCGTGTTCCCTTCCCTCATGTCCGCGGACTCCAAATCAATAAAGTTAACACATTCGGAAAACGTCTATGTAAAAACAACCGCGATGCTCGTAACACGAATCCTCAAAGCAGAGCATAGCGGAAAAGTCAAGAATACGAGTTTCATGTAGTAAATTTGGCGGAAGATTGCCCATGCCCATCGATTACATGGCTTACTTTGATAAGATGATAATAGGCGGGTACCAGAATCCACTAAGCGGATAGTGGAAAAGTCAACCGCTATTGGATCGACTTTAATGTGTGCTATTCGCTTTTCACGTGTGCATGTTATCCGGCGTGCCGTCATCGCGTCCTTTGTTCGGCTATCCTGCGTCATGAAGCTGATTTGGCGTCGCACCAGCGCTATTATGACTAAAACCAGGCACGACTTTGTTCCACGCCGATTTCTTAGGTCACAGACCATAATCCTAACGAATTGCCACATCTCCGACAGAAAATCGCATTATAGATTCATCATATCTCATATATTCTCAGATCGCCCCGAAAAATAATTTCCCCATCGTTGTCGATTAATGAGATGGGGAATTGACTTTTAAAACTCTACCAATCAATCAGGTTTATCAATATTTTCATCGTTTCAAAACATCACAAGACTGCGTTACAATGAAAAGATTACAATACACACACATATACGAGAATTCCGATGACTCCGTATGCTGCGGAAACGGAGCGTAACGTAAGATATGTTTTATATTGCAATACACGCATCTCGCGGAGTCAATTTATTGCGGTATTCCGACTTATTTACTGTCACTGCAGAATAATCTTATAGCCAGTACCAGTCCCAAGCCCGCGAAATTAGGCAGGGTAAAACGCTCTAAAGTCTAAATTGAGTTCGTCTGCAACTTCAGACAAACGTTGAATATGACAGCGCTCTTCATATAGGCTTACTACTCGAGAGGCAAAAGACAGCACAACTCCAGGCAGATATAATTCTGTGACAGCAGTACAGTATCTCTAAATTGAATCTCGAGCATGCTACAATTGAGCATGACCAGTGACCACACTTCATCTTGGGACACCTTAGCACTAGGGCTGGGCAAAATCGAGTACCTGGGTGATTCGATTCTGAATCACGTAATATGCTTCGAGTCGAGTCGAGTATCGAGTATCACCCATTATGATGTCATAACACAATGTAATACGTCAAACTTCAAATATGTACTGTTTATGCCACCACAAAGAATATAATGCCTGTTATCAATCTCATAAATGATACTATGGTATTTTTGGACCATACCGATTTCATTCCACTTAGTGACAATGTTGCGGGATAATCATGACTTTGGAAATGTGCGACGTCCAGTAACCTTCGTAGCTTTGTACTATATGTTTCGTATGCTACAATACCGTCAACCAAGGTTTAAAGGCCTCAACAGTGAAAAATAGTATCGCAACTATAATTCTCGTTGATAAATTAACTTTCAGTGGAGAGAAGCGTATAATTTCAGTACTCGAAAAAATCGTCTTTTACTATACTCGACTCGAATCATTAAAATTAATACTCGATTCAGATTCGAGTACTCGAATCATTATGCCCAGCCCTACTTAGCACGCGACAATTGACCATTACGACACTTCCGCACACAAAATTTGAGCATGTAAACAATTTTCCTTTTACTTCGGACACAGGCTCGCAATTCCTATCGTTAGATTGTGATATAATAAACTGCATTATTATTGCAGTATTGGCGATGCGTTGTTTGCCTTTACCCATGACCTTAACCATGAAAGAAACGAACAAGTGATTTTCCGCTTCATTCGTACAAAGCCTTTTCTTCGGTCAAGAGGGAGCGGAATCAAAGTTTCCGAATTGAGTGGAATCGACAGAAATTGGTTTAATAAGTTCAATATAGTTGATTATTATCAATGAGTGTACGTACCCGTACAGTTCATAAATATCCATGTCACTGATTCGTTAGACCTATTATATACGGTCGGGTTTTGCGTTCTAATACACGCATGACTGGTGATCCAATTCGTCTGAATAACAGCCTTCCTGCCTTTAAAATCTTCGCTCTTCGTTATCATAAAGTCACTTGTTATACATGTTAACAGTATGAGTTTGGGTAGCCGTACTCGAGTTACACATTATTATAGCTTAGAGCTGTATGTGCTACCGATAAAAAGGTGTTTTGGTAGAGTGTCCGGCTTCTATATATCTTAATGAAGGGTGTAAATACACGCAACAGTGGTTGATTCAATTCGTCATATTAACAACCTTGTTGTATTTAATCCTCGCTCTTCGATACCATCAAATCAATAGCTATACAGTAGATACATCTTTATAGTGTTAGTTTGGGTAGCTCGATGAGAGTTAACTTAAAGCTGTTAGTGGACCGATGACACGGCGTAGGCTATTGGTAGAGCGTCCGGGTTCTAGATATGGATCAAGAATGTGGTTTTAGGCAAAAGCATTCCAATAAAGCATGGCGATGTGTCCCCACCCCACGCAGATGTGGCCAAGTGCTCAAGCGCCACATGCTGAAATATCGCATGCTTATCTGCCGTGCTCTCTCGTCACCCTGTTCTGTGTTCAGTTCACCTGTCACCCCTCAGCATGCTGATTGCTGATGTGTCGACTTGGTGAAATATGGCATGCTATGTGTAGCAGGCTCAAATGTCACCATGCTGATGTGTACGCACTCCCCGTGCACATTTGACCACCCTGCTCTACCTTTTATCATGACTGTAAATATTATCATCGTTTCATTTTCGTAACATCGGCATATAATTTGTAAAAGATATTTCGTTAATGAAGCGACATGTGTGAGCAAATAAGGAGAGGATCCAGCTAAGCAGATGTGGCATGTTAAGGCCAGGTAAAACACCCCGATATTGAGATCATAGCAAGAAGTTACGGAGTTCGCATTAGCCATTGGTGCAAACACGTTGGATTTGGATTTCGATTTCGATTTCAGCATTATGACCGTATTAAAGTCCGCCATGTTATCGATGGGAAATCTGCCGTCGAATTGTTCTTGTAATCGCTTGGTTGACTTTTCCGCTAATCTCCGCTATCCGCTCATGTAGATTCTGGTCTCAGCTTATTAACCCACGGGCCGCGTGTTGGTGACCCCGGCGTTGCGTTAAGGGGACCAGCGGTCCGCCACAACATTTAGCGGACCGGCAGGAAACTTGCCACGGGCCGATGGTTTAGAACAGTGGTTCCCAACGTGGGCGATATCGCCCCCCGGGGGCGATTTGGCTGCCTATAGGGGGGCGAAAATGACGAAGGGGGCGATATGGGGGGCGAAAATGGACAAAGGGGGCGACAGGGGGCGAAAATAGCGAAGGGGGCGATAGGAGGGCGATGACGCGTCAAAACGGCTATATAGGAGCAGGGCCGTAACAGCACTTCGCCAGCCCCCCCAAAAAAACTTTGGTCTTGGGCCCCCCCATATGATGATAAACCTAACTTATGGGGGGCTTCACCCCCCAGACCCCCCTCAGGCTGTATCCTGTACGCCGTTAGCCGCTATACTTATCATCTGACATGGGGCTCCGTTTACTGAGTCAGCTTTTCTCGCCTAAACGCGCCAAGCGCGAAAAAATTCGATAATTCGTGATTGAATCGGTAAATATGATTGGGAATTGCATACGTATTGCTATCAATTTTTACCCTCTCTCTGCTCACCTAATCAGATTTACAGGTAGAGCTGAGTGAGGCGTGTTTGAATAGGTAGGACCCCTCAATAATAATTAAACATCTTCGGGCGAATACCCATTGGCAGGAACGAAACAGCACTTCGTCAGGCCCCTAAAAAATCTTGGGTCTTGGGCTCCCATAGGGTGATAAACCTACCCCCAATCACGTTCGCTTTGCCACGAAATTAGTCGTACTGTTTAGTGAGCCAGCGCCAAGCGCGAAAATTTTCGATAATTCATGATAAAATCGGTCAATAAGATCGGGAATTGCATATATATTGCTATCAATTTCTTGTCCTCTCTGCTCACGTAATCAGATTTACCGGCAGAGCTGAGTGAGGTGTCTTGGAAACTGTAGGGCCCGTTGGTATGACTCCGTAACATAATGTTATTTCGTGACCTCCTGTCTGCTGTATCAAAAAATATAGAATCGCCCAAACGTATAGGCTACTAAACTAAAAGTCACACACGATTTTAAATTGGTATTTCTTCACTGGTATATAATTTTCCCCTGCGGGATGGTATTTTGTCTTGTGAGGTTCAGATTGCCAAGACAGGAACATTCGGCGCCAGTCATTTAGGCGCCTTTGGACAATTAAACCTGTATGCATTTTGTATATATAACGAAGTTTTCGGTCAGCATAAGGGCGGTCCTTTTCGGCAAGGTTTTCTCACTGCCGATCGTTCTAGCACATTTCTTGGAGTCGCATGTTACATGGCCTAAAACTTTATATATCTTGGTACACCGTGGCGCGATGATGACCAACGCCGATATGCCCATTTCCATAAATCTTTGCTTATTTGGGGGGGGGGGCAAGAGTACCCCAAAATCAAGATATGTGGCAACTTGAAATCGCGCCCAGCGCGAAAAATTTTTGAAAAAGTTGCATAAATTTTCAAAAAATACTCTATAATTTATGCTAATGCACGAAATGATTTTGGGCCCCCTTCGAGCTCGCCCCCCCCCCAATTGGGGAGTTTGGGGTGCGGCAGTTACGGTGCTGTATAGGAGTCTACACAGAGAACTAACCTTTTTTTTAGTCAACCCACGGAAATTTAGTTGCAAAAGTGTAAAATTGGACTCAACCCGCCGATGTTTACAGATTGTATAACGATTTTTCGGTTCACAAAATCTGGGGGGCGATGATCGGCGTTGAGCTTGAAAAGAGGGCGATGAGTCGAAAAAGGTTGGGAACCACTGGTTTAGAACCACTGATCTAGGCTACATCACAAGTATTATAGCTGTGCTCTTCATTGCGTCGTAAAACGTTGTCGATAGACATTGGATTGGATGTGTTAAGTGTTAACTTAATACAATTCAAAAAACCATCTCCATTGCATAGGCCTATATGTCTGGTCAGCGTCTTTTTTATCAAACCAATACACACTGGATATAAGAAAGGATAGCATAAAGGAAGCGACAAAAATGAATGCTGCATCTGTCGGTAGGCGAGGTCGACTTTTCAGATTATGGTCCAGTAATCTTCAGGGCTGACTAGTATTGATCACCAGATACCGCGAACCCACGTAAGGAGGATGGTGATAATAATCATCACTCAGCTTAAATTGAAATACCATCTCAATTGCGATGCTAGGTGCTTGGTTAAGAGTTATGCTTGTTAGGTAAACGCAGTTTGAACATTGTTGCTAAATGAGGAGTATATGTATACAATACCAGACACATACCAGATTAAAGACATGAAATTTATACCCGCCAGATAAAACATGACGATTTCCATAACAGTTCATTAGTCAGCGGCAGCTGATATAAATCATTACCGGACTCGGACTGGTCTTTGGCGTTAGTCGTAAAGGAGGCTCGCAGTATTGTAGGTATACGTGTGGAGTGCACTCTGCACTGTGCATGTGTTGAACTACGACAAGCATTATTCGTTATGACTAGGGCAAGTTTTTGCAACTTTTTTTACAAATTTTAACTGTTTATTGAAGGAATATTGCAACTTTTTGCAACTTCTCTTCATTTTTTCAAGTAAATTTTCCAACTTTTTCGATTTTTCATGCAACTTTTTGCAATTGTTTTTGACTTTTCATGCAACTTTTCGAAAGGTTTTGCGATTTTTTATGCAACTAAATTTTTACTGGTAATATATTTGGCACTATATGTAAATAAATAGATCGCTTGATTATTTCACTGTTGTTTAAATTTGAGGTCCTTTCTGATTTGACGTACATTCAGGCTAGAGCGCCAAAAATTATATTTTCCCTGGGTCAATATTTTTCAGGCTATTGATTTTGTTGAAGTCGCCAACATTGAGTTTTGCTACAGTGCCTTGGATACGCACCCTAATAATTTCGAAAAACTTGTCCATAAATGCAACTTTTTAGTGCAAATGTTGTTAAAACTACATGCAACTTTCTACTGCAACTTTTGCGAAAAATAACTGCAATTTTCCACGGATTTGACTGCAACAAAAACTTGTTCTGACAAAATGTTGGGCAATGGATATATGATGATGGTGACGTAACACGCAAATCGTTATACTGTCTTCGAATATGTGTTCAGTTCAAGGCTCGGGTTCAAGGAGTTGATATATATGTAATCATGATTTCCATGTAATGGTAATCAACTAGAACTACTGCGAGATTTTGCTGTAATCGTGAATGAAATTCAAATTTGCCAGAATTCCGAAATTTGGCGCTAAATGTGCCAATTGACAACATCACAATACGGAATGTAGTCTATTCAGCCGCCGTATTGAGTCTTTGAGTGTAGGCATATATTATATCTTGTAGAGACGCCATACTGCCTGAAACTCTCTTGCGAAAGGTTTTCAATATTATGCTGTAAGAAGCAATATCATTCCTGAAGTATAATAAAATCTGTTTGAGGCCTTTGAAATATCCAAGCAGCGTTTCAGTGGTCTCATTTTCATGTAATTTCACGCAGCCCGTAACGTTTATTGTATTGATGGAATATGTTGGTGAATTAGCATCTTGAGTGCTATGGGTTGAAAGAAAGGACATTACCGCGGATCTTGTATAATGTATAGCCTACAGAAGTGCAGGAAAGTTATGAAAGAGGCTTAAGTGGAAGCTGAAAAAAAGTTGAGACGCCCAGTTATAAGAATGCGGAATGTAATAATTTTATAGGAATTATGGTACTTCCCTATTTATTTCAGTAGAAGTCGATAGTCTCTTGAGTGTTGTGCCAATTCGCTTTATGGCGGTAAGTTATCACCACCGCAGCCTGTGAATATCGTAGGCCCCGACACACGCAATTGTATTCTGTGATTTTATGTAATTGGCTACCGCTAGTTTTTTATGCAGTAGCCTACTTACAAGTACTAAATCCTGCTTAGAAATAATGCGTGATTAGACTGTGAAATCTTATGGGGAATCGGATAATTGCTAGCTTTCCCGTAGTAGTTGTACGACGTCGATGTTTAGTATTTGTTTGCCGGAGTCTACACTTGCTAAGAATTTCAATAGGCCTCTACAAGTGAATAGTGTATTCATATTGAAATAAGACCGAATATTTTCGGCTGCCACTCTGCTGGAGTAATAGTCAGCAACCGGTAGAGAATTGGAAAGAACATTATGTATTTAGTGACGATCGTTCGTTGCTAAAACGGGGTGTTCGAGTCAGGGATATATAGAACTATAGTTCTATATATCCCTGGTTCGAGTAAACCAAGGATTAGTATCGCATTTGTATATCATCAATACGATCATTTACATCCCATGATGTGGACGAATGCTTATTCTGTTGCAATTTGATACCTCCCGGGACGCATCAATACGAATCAAGCTCTCTGCACCTTCGCAAAGCTTAATTTGCAGCTTTTTACTGTCCATGCGAACGAATTACGGCCATTTTCCCAACTACTTACTTATTTGAGTAGATTTAAAGTCAGTCAAATCTGCTTCTACTTCAAGTAGTGTTAGGCTGCTTTTTAAAGTACTACTTCTACTCGTACTTGGATAGATTTTTGCGTCGCTACTTCTACTTCTACTTGAGTCGCTTGGCTATTTTGCCAACCTCTGCATATCTGGTCTTTGGTACCGCCAACACCACGGACGAAATTTCCGCTTAGCCATTTATAATAATTACTAATTATAAATAATTATCTAGTTTAGTGGATCGAGCGATATCACGTCTGCAATCCATTTCATTCGAAACGATATTGCATCACATTTTGTAGTGAAATATATAACGTTGAAATAATATAGGCTCGAAACATGCTTCAGCTCGGAAATAGATCTCTGACTTTGGCAAAAGCGAAAGAGATATTGACGAAACCCCAGCATATATATGACGAACCTGCAGCACAAGCAAAAGGTGGGGAAGGCTTTTTGTTTCGCTCAGCAGATCAATCAGGAAGACACGACTTTCAATGCGACGAGTATCGATTTGTTCATACAGGAAGGTATCGTGACGAAAAAATAGGAGTATGCAAGCGTTACTATGAATTGAAGGATCCAGACGGAAAGTGCAGAAAAACTCTGCCCGGGTTCAAGCGACACATGTATTCCCTAATAGAAGACGAAAGAGATAACGAATCCAGCACCGTCATCTATCTGGTTCACTACATGGGCGACAGTACTTTGCACGGAGACAGTACTCAGGGAAATGCAAAAAAAGGTTCCATACTTGTTCATATCTCTACAACGTGCTTGGAAGATGACGATGAAAAGACTCAGAAACAAACGAATGCCGATTTACAAGTCAAGAGAATGATACAGGTGGATCAATTTCGAGTGGTCACAGAGAGGCCGCTCGATGAAAAGCAATGCGAAGACATGCAATGCACAAAGACTCAGTCGCGGTGTAGATCCAAAGAGACTATAGTTAATGCTTTGAAAATGGCGTATCACACCGATGACTTTGTCAGAATGATGCGAATACATCCCGATGTAATGATTCTTATGGCACACAGCGATATGCTCAAGGAGACTAGAAATGTGTTGAAAATCTCTATCGTGAACACCGAACTACCACAAGTGCTCTCCTATGGCCCTTCTTTCTCTCTCGGAGATTTTTATTTGTCAGTTTTGGGGTGCCGTAACGTACTGCTGGTAGGAAATCCAATATTTCCAGTGGCATTTATGGTGCACGAGAAAACATCCACGAATAACCACGAAGAGATGCTTCGCGACATCTTGCATTGCCTCGGGATTGATGAATGTTCAAATATTCCGCTCGTAACTGACCGGGAAAAAGGTATAACGAAACTGCTCCACGACTTCTTTCCGGAGTTACCATACTTTATTTGTCTGAATCACGTCCTAAAAGATGCAGAAACATGGCTTCGTAATAACGGTGTAAAAAGAGAGGAAATAAGCATCTTGTTGGGTGATATTTGTGAATTGGTTTGGACGGGTAGAGAAGACCAATTCAACGAACAATACCACACACTAGCAAATGGATGGCCAGTCGAATTCCGGGTATATTTTGACAAGCATATAAAAGGTGATATTGCTCGCAACACTTGCAGATTTAGAAATAAACAATTTTCCGCTTTTAGCGATGGCCCTCCCACTAATAACATCAGCGCTTCGATGAATAAACTTTTGAAGAATGCGAGCGAGCATAAAGAAATGGCGCTGGATTCCATGATACTGAGGTTTCATCAGATGCAGACAAATTACCTTAATGAATTTCGCCGTGCTGAATGCGGACACGGGGAATATGTTCTCAAAGAAGAATTTAAGGACATGAGAAAACATCACAGACACGTCAAGTTTCTTGGAATGATGTCTATTTAACATCCTATTCCATTCATGATCAGTCCGCAAGACTGATCATGATCATGATCAGTCCCCCCAATTATATCATTGGCTTTCGCAGTCATTAATGTGTATAAACTTCCACAGCACAGTACGTAAAGATTTGAGATCAGGGGAATGGTTAGAATCTAACCGTTAGATGACGCAGCAGTGCAAGCCTTTTTGCGATATGGCATCTTATTTTTCGGCTTGTTGTGCTACAGATACGCAGAAAGCAATCGCTCCGAAACGGTCCTCTATAAGTTCGTGGACAGGTCACAGGCACGAAGCGTTGAACAGACTTTCTTTATGGTTGCGAATGTGACATGCAAACTCAATAAGTGGCAGTTTGCACCTAAACCAGTATACGAATCCGTTCTTGAAAACACAGCCGAAATATATGGGACAATGGCGACAGCAGCTTGTGTGAAGGTGGCAATAGCGAAGACGCACGTGTGGTAAAGGCCGAAGCCAATGAAACGATCTATGATGTGTTACCAAAATGACTATTCCGCTATGTCCCGTTCATTGTATTCCTTTTCTTTCATATCAGCTTGATCGATTTAATGTACCATCATTTCATGACTGTAAATATCGAGGTCGTCTCGTTTATTTTCTATTATCGTTGTTTCATTACAACCATTGCCCAATTGCCCATGTATATTGCATATCGGGTTTTAATATCAGGGGATAAGTTCAGCGTCTAGTTGTGAGCCCGCGACAAACTCCGTGATGTTGAAGTGATAGCAAGCAAGTTCCGGAGTCAAAGCGTTATAGAATGACTGTACATTGGCCATTACTGCTGTTACGCATAATTTACCGCTTCCGTTGTTGCCGCGCTATGATTATAGTAATAGTTGAAGTTATGGATAAGTTGTTTTCCGCTATAACTTCTGCAACGGTCGATGACCGAATGTTCCGCTCTCCGCAACTTCCACTGTTTCGGACATTACAAATAGGTGGAAACTTTCAAAATATAGTCAGTTACCGTGATACAGGGTCCATATCCCTACGTTTTGCTATTCATAATCCAAATTGTACAAAATAAATAGTTTTGCATAAAATCTGTGAAAGTAGAAGTGGATGTATAGTCTAAAAATATAATCTCTTGAGTCAGTAGTGCGCGTAGGCAAAACCAGAGGTGGTCAGTAACGAAGTACTTCTACGTTTTGGAAGTACTCAAGTAGTTTCCTCTACTTCTGGTACTTACTCAAGTAGATAGAATCTTCGCTACTTCTACTTCGTAATATTTAGTGATCTACTTACTTACTTTTCGCTATTTTCAATTTGTCAAGTAGAACTAGTGTAACCCTCTAATTCAGAGGTCCCAAACACACGGCCCGCGAGACTATTTTGTGCGGCCCGCGGAGGTATTTTGGATTTCGAAGTTTTCGACAATATTTAACTGCGAAATATCTTGTTTGATTAATTTGAAAACTGAAAATTCGCCTCAAAACTACTCCAGAAGCCTGAAACTACTCATAAAACTTCACTATTAGCGTACATCTCTTTCAAAAGCTACCACGCAGTGGAAGATCAATGAATACTTGGCGATTGGAAATTTCTATTTCTATGGCACAGTAATTATTATATTCAAGTTGTTAGAGATCTGTTCCAATATTCGAAGGTAACTTTAACGCTGATTTCATTTGACTTAGGTAAAGATATGATCAATGGCCTTGTTATCAGGACTCAAGAGTATGCTCGAAACCCGGATTAGGATGTACTGCTCCAATGCTCTGATATCAGATCAACCTTTGTAAAATTCTAAAATATTCTACCTATAATTGTGACACGTCAAATGTCCGCTGGATGCAAAATTGCGACAGCTTTTGCGATGTCCTGGTGCATTTTTACTCTCGCATGATGTCCACACTCAAATATACAGCAACTACAACTATGCCAAGTACAGCAACAATTTTATTGAAATCTTTTTAAATGCGATTTTTGTTCGTGCTAGGCATGAATTCACAATAGTAAATGGCATTTTCAAGATGCGTGTGGAATGTCAGTCTGCAAGGTCCCGTCAAATAAGGCCTACTTGGAAATACGTCGAATTCCCCTAATATTGGTGCTGCGGCCCGCGGCGCCATCAAAAAGTAGGAAATTGACCCGCAAGCACATTTGAGTTTGAGACCTCTACTCTAATTGGAAAGAGAAACTGGGGAATTCTCGAGCTGTTTTCACGGAGTTTTAACTTTCAATTTTAAGAAAATTCAAGTCAAACCCAGAATTTCCGTCGCGCTTCACATCAAGTAAATATGTTACAATATGTTACAAATATGTTTTCGCGAAAGTGAATGTTATTTAGGTTGCAGGTTGCATTGCCTCGTTGTCGCCCTTATGACATATTTCATCACAGTGAATATGGCCCATCATAACGTTTGAAACTACCGTTTAGCAATCTAGCATTTACCCATCATATCGTAATCTAGCAGCCAATGGCGTGTCCTAATCTGGAAAAGTGGGCTCTGACATTTTAAGCGTCCGTTGAAACTGTCTCGGCAAAAGACATTTTCCGCTTTTCTGATGTAGTTATGGTACTTCTCGTTCAATTCGCAGTATCATTACTTAGAGTTCTAATTAGTTTCAGTTCTTTTGTCTGGAAAAAATACATGTCTAAGTTTAAAAGCAAGTGTAGCATCGCCGTCTACTTTCCAACAATACAATTACACTATATGGCATTTTTTCGTTATGCCATCTTTTTTTTAATCATCGTATACGAATCGCGCAAAGTGTTAACATCGTAACCATACAGCAGCTTCTCCGTATTGCTCTTCGACTAAACTAAAGGCCGTAATATGCGTGAGCCGTGAGGGAACATGCCATGACATTTTCTAAAACGGAATGTTCGACTAGACAAAAGATTAGTATCTCATTTCCATAGCAAAACTATCATTTGCATCTTATGATGCGGTCAAATGCTCAGGCTGTCGGAAATTTATACACTCTGCGATGCATTAATATGCATTGTACATGAAGCTATCTGCGCCTTCCGCATAGCTCAATTTGCAGCTGCTGAAAGTCTATGAGAACGTATTATGACAGTTTTCAAAACTACTTACTTACTTGAGTAGATTTAAAGCCAGCAAATTCTGCTTCTACTTCAAGTAGTTTTAGGTTGCTAATGGAAGAAGTACTTCTACTTGTACCTGAGTAGATTTTTTTCGTCGCTACTTCTACTTCTATTTGAGTAGCTTTCTTGACTACTTTGACCACCTCTGGGCAAAACCTACTTGATTACTCCCAAACCATAAAAATTGGCGTGCTTCGTTTACTGATCAATGACCCATTGACCACTCACCACTTTTGTATATCGGCTTACAACTGTTGATCGCTCTTAGTATACCGTAACCGAAACAACCTTTTAGCGAGTTTTAAGCCTGGAGTGGGGTTAAATTCATGCTAAATATGCTACACAGTATTTTCGATATTTTCTGGCAGAGTGAGTGACTCGGTAATCCATTGCTTCCAGGGCCGTAATAAAATATTTAATAGCTGAGGACTCGAAGCGACATAAAATTATTTCTTCAATCAACATAGCATTATATAGGCCTATTTCTGGCAGAAGTTATGAACTTTAAAAACTTTTTTTTCGCGCTCGGCGCTATGTCGTCTACTCCGTCCATCGCTGTATATTTTCGTAAGGGCGTATGCAGTGATCTGGTGACCAAATTGCATCGCGGATAATATATAGGATGGATTATATTTTAATTAGACCAAATTGAGAGTCAGTGATATGCGCAACGACAGTAAAAGTTTCCATGTTGTTAAAAGGTCAAGTACCACAGCACACACCACAATACTTCATCAATTGGTACATTTGGCTGGCATCTGCAACTACAGGCCTAGGTCAAACTGTGAAGTGGAAAATGAACAACTAATGTCGGAAATATCCGCTGTCGATATCAATCTATGAATGTTTTACGATGCTCAATATTTCAATTGCAATTTCAGTCGTAACACTGATCGAGGCATGACACGGGGCCTACGTAGGCCCCGCATGACAATCCAACAATTCACTACTCAAAAGATTTAAAGGAACCTTATAAGGAAGTTTGTAAATCAGTCCCATATGCGGTCGCTGCTTCACAGAATACGACTTCTTAAGTTCATAGTAAGCGCATAAGTACTCTGTAACACACGCCGGTCCCCGCAGTCATCTGTAGACTTGTAGGCCTACATTAAAACTACTTGATAGATAGATATATAGCTAGCTATAGATAGATATATAGACATAAATAGATATAGATAGCAGAGGTGGTCAAAGTAGTCATCGTCGCTACTCAAGTAGAAGTAGAAGTACCGCCGGAATTTCTACTCAAGTAGAAGTAGGAGTGGTGGTTCACAAGTAAGTAAGTAAGTAAGTAAGTAGGTATTCCACGCTTATTTTTGCCTACAAAACTGAAAACTGTCAAGTAGAAGTAAAAGTAGTCTAAAATCATAACTACTCAAAAAGTAGTGTGAGTACGAAAAATCTACTTCAAGTACTTCAAAAAGTAGAAATACTTCGTTACTGACCACCTCTGATAGATAGGTATAGATAGGTGTAGATATAGATATATATATAAATTAGGGTTACCATACGTCCTCCTTTAGGAGGATTGGTCCTACTTTTTCGGGTTTTTTGAAAATGTCCTCCTTTTTGAGATTTTGTCCTCTTTTTTAGGAATTTTGGTCAAATTTATCGCAAAATTCGACTTGAAGTGACGCTCCGGCGGGTATTTCGGGAGCTGACCGAAAGTTTACCTTTCTTTTTCAGTCAACCGTCTACGAAGTGGTAGAAATTTGCCACTTTTTCCACCGGTATTCTGTGTTTGAAAATTTTGAAAAAGTGTCCTCCTTTCCCGATTCCAAAATATGGCAACCCTAATATAGATATCGATAGATATATAGTAGGGATGGTGTGAACCTCTGAAAGGTTCAGGTTCGTGTGAACGCGAACCTTTTTGAAAGGTTCTGTGTGAACACGAACGTGAACCTCATGACGTCACGTGACGTCATATTGCTAATTCCAACCCTATCTTTCAATGAAGTGATAGCCTATATTAACGTACACGATACCTAGCGACGACTCGGGCCACATCATGTCACAATGCAGAAGTACATGTTGGCGTTTTAAACGTCACTAAATGTTTCAACTGAGGCAATCAAAGGATATAATACTCCAATAAAATCAATATCTTCCGTCGCTTTGCCAACAATTTCGACGAGGACTTACCAGGGAATATAAGCTTACGCCTTAACGGTCTAGGCCAGACCGGACAATGTATTCGGCGTCTGAGTAGCCTATCGCTACATTGATATTGAGCAGAGTGTAAAACTGGTTTCTATACTTGCTACCGATATTACCCCATTAACAAGTTTTACAGCAGTAGACAACACCTCAATCACAAGGATTTGGTTCTCGTGATGCAGTAAAGATATGAAGTCAAGATTGCCCCGTACCCCTGCTAGCTTTTTTGCATCAGAAAACGATATCAATCTCATTGATTGGTTGAATATAAGCATCATTCGCTGACTACGTATTTCGCCCGTGATGTTGTGTGATCGCAAGTCAAACTCACAGCAGAGAGACACTAAATATTCACAAACGGAAAGCTGAATATTTCGAGCAAACATTTGTTACAAAGCAAGTAAAACTTTTGAGATTGTCAAGGTGCATGCTCGTTTATAGTGTTAATTTTTAATGCTGCCAGCGCCATGCATAGAGTGGCCCGCAGTTGAAATGCAATTAATATGAACCAAAGATGTTATAATGAAGTGAAAATTGTAATATATGAAAAAGGTTCACAGTGCAGAACCTACCAAGGTTCTGTTGTGAACGCGAACCTCTAAATTTCCGAGGTTCACACACAGAACGCGAACGTGAACCTCACGTTCACACCATCCCTAATATATAGCTCAGTGTGTACAACACACAATTTTTGACACTAGTCGCATAGCAATAACGTTGTGAATTGCTATTCAAATACCTATAAGATCTACGTTGTTGGATACCCCAGCATTGTAGCTTTTCTTTTCGAGTGCTCTTAAAAATCTTAACAATTTGAATAACAGCTTGGATAATAAAGCTAAGGATGGAAACTGTTCTGAGAAAGTTCATTGCCATTTGGGATCCATACTCGCATTCATCCGCCAGGTGACGCACTCAATCATCTGATGTCGTTGTTACTATTGTGACGTAATAGTTGGTCATATACTGTTGTCATCTAATGGCCGGCCTCTGGACCAGTATTCTGCGTTTTGTTATTGATATTTGCCTTTTCTTGCACTGGAATAACGATACTGCGACTACAGCATGAATTTCCAAATGCAAAAGGTTAGGGGCATACAGTCAATGGCGCAAAAGAAGCTCACTGCTGTTCGTCAAGACGTGAGTAGTACCAGATCCACCTGAATTTAGCAGTACTGCTTTTCGCAACGTCGTTTACCGCCGCCTCTATTGTAATGCGTAGTCACACACATCACAAAGATTATCATCTGTTGGTCAGTTTGACTTGCGTGGCGCTCGAACCTCGAATACCATGGTCAACTGGTTTACCATGCTAGGCCCATGTCCTACCATGGATGCTGCTAGCTTGACCCATGACCAATACGTGTTATATAAGGGTTACTATATATCCATGTGTTATTAAATGGGACCAAGAATATAATCTTGTGTTATACTGGGAGTGTAGACATTATCAGTTATAAATTGGAATATAGCCTATTAGTGGAGAGCCACATGAAGCTAAATGTTGATGATTTGCACCCGGATTTCACTGAATTGCTTCAACCTAATGTCATTACATACAAACTTCAAGAACCAATCACAGGCTATAAGCATTATCCAGTAGATTTATTAGGATTCATGATGTAATGCAGGGGCGGGCAACATACGGCCCACAGGCCGGATCCAGCCCGCGACTGGATTTTAAGCGGCCTGCAGAGAGTTTCTACACTGAAAGTGAAATTCTAATCTGAAAGTATTGACAAATTTTATGCGTCAAAGAATGAATCCAAGTTGACCAACCCGAGAGTGATGGTCATTAAGCTACTTTTGTTCTGTTCGGGTAAACAATACATATATACCAGAGTGGAATTGGTGGCAAACGTCACGCGCAACTTTTCATTCAATTCCTTAATTATTCTATGGCAGAAACCCTTCTGTCACGCGCAACTTATTGCCGAAAACAACCACTAATTCCAGTCTGGCATATATACATTTGCGAGCAAACATTTTTTGACCATGAACATTAGCAAGACAAGGCGGCACTTCTTCGATGGCAGTCAGAGATCGGAAAGTGTTCACCATGATCACCAATGAATGTTTTCCATGAACACGAACAAAAATTTATAAACGTCAAAATAAATTGTTTTTGTGTGTCTTTGGAGAGACGGATATTAGGGTTGGGGAAAGGGAGATTGGAGGTGAATTAGGGTCAAAGTTGGGGTTAGGTATCCCAAGATCAGGGTTGGGGGATGTTAGGGAAGGGGGATATTAGGGTGGGGGAAAGGGGGATTGGAGGTGGGTTAGGGTCAAAGTTGGGGTTTGGGTATCCCAAGATTAGGGTGGGGTTGGGGGGATATTAGGGTTGCAGGAGGGGGGATATTAGGGTTGCGGGAAGGGGGATATTAGGGTTGGGGTTAGGGGGATATTAGGGTTGCGGGAGGGGGGTATTAGGGTTGTGGGACGGGGGATATTAGGGATGGGGGAGGGGAGGTGGGTTAGGGACAAAGTTGGGGTTAGGGTATCCCAAGATTAGGGTTGGGGAAGGGTGATATTAGGGTTGGGGGAAGGGGATATATAAGGGTTGGGGTAAGGGGGATTGCAGGTGGGTTAGGGTATCCAAATATTAGGGTTGGGGAAGGGTTATATTAGGGTTGGGGGAAGGGGAGATGGGTTAAACCACGGTTAGGGGTAATCTAACCCCAACCTTGAACCTAATCCACCTCCAACCCCCCTAACCCTAATATCCCCCTTTTCCCTAACCCTAATATCCCCTCTCCCCAACCCTAATATCCCCCTTCCCTAACCCTAATATCCCCTACCCTAACCCTAATATCCTCCCTCCCGCAACCCTAACATCCCCCCTAACCCCAACCCTAATATCCCCCCTCCCGCCACCCTGATATCCCTTTCCCGCAACCCTAATATCCCCCCTCCCACAACCCTAATATCCCCCTTACCCGAATATCCCCCTAACCCAACCCTAATATCCCCCTCCCACAACCCTAACATCCCCCAACCCTAATATCCCCCTCCCACAACCCTAATATCCCCCTTTCCCCCAACCCTAATATCCCCCTCCCAACCGTAATATCCCCCTTCCCTAACCCTAATACCCCCTACCTCAACCCTAATATCCTCCCTCCCGCAACCCTAACATCCCCCAACCCTAATATCCCCCTCCCGCAACCCTAATACCCCCCTCCCACAACCCTAATATCCCCCCTCCCACAACCCTAATAACCCCCTCCCGCAACCCTAATATCCCCCCTAACCCTCTCCAAACGCAAAAACAATAATTTTGACGTTTATAAATGTTTATTCGTGTTCATGGAAAACATTCATTGGTGATCATGGTGAACACTTTTCGATCTCTGACTGCCATCGAAGAAGTGCCGACAAGGCTGCGTTCCAATGTAGTTGATGTTCACGCACGGTCTTTACGAAGGGTTTCTAGTCCGACATGCAGCCAGAGCTAATAATTGTCAGATTATATTTTTTATCTAAACAAGACACGTACAATGTACAATGCGATTAGACACAATGCGATGTAATCAACAGATAGGAGGATGCCGAACGACAAATTGCGGTTGCAGCTGCGTTCTCTTGAACTGCCATCCACCTTGACCTAGTGCCCGATGTCACAGTTCTTTCTTTGATGTGTTGTCTCTATTCCGCGACTCTCTGTAGCTCATTCCATTCCATGTAAGTGCGCTCTTTCATCGGGTCTTTTTCTGGGCTTTTTTGTCGCCGTAAGAACAGCGCAAAAAAACTTCCTGCGCGGAATCGCGCCCGTGCGGCAGTCGCTTATCGTCATCCCTACGCTATCCGAGTTCAAAGAACTTGTTGACATTTTGATTGACTACGGACATCTGATTGACTTCAACTACGTAGTTCAACAGCTGTTGAAGTACATTAGGCTATTATATCCATTAAATACTGTTTTTGGGCTCTTAGCTTAAACTAAAAGTTTACATTAAATACGATTTAGTCCTTGTATAGGAGGATAAATACCTGAATAATGTATCAATTCTGTAATCCGGCCCGCCGACCTGAGAAGTTGCCCGCCCCTGCTGTAATGGGTACTGTAAGTAGCAGGAACCATATGAATCCTCACAGGGGACGAGACTTTCCAAAATTGAACATGGACATAGCATGCTTACGGTAAGTGTTATGATTGCATGAGAACCAGGAGCTTTGAAAAATATACTTTATGCCAGCAGTTTCATTTCATAAATAAAGATAACTAATACAAAAATCTGTATTATTTACAGAATGCCTTGGAAATGCTGCAATCAGAGGCGGAAAAAGTTCGTAAATGGCAAATTAAAGTGGACATGAGTATGAAGGAAAAAGTAATTTACCTTCCATTACATAGATCTGACTATTCAGTGTTTGCACCCCATAAGCGACATGACGATGACATCGTACCTTTTAGGAAAAAGAGGTCAAGACTTTGAAGGATGCAATGGACACTCTACAGAAGTCGATGTTGGAATGCAGAATAGACAAAGAAGCGGCTGAAAGGAAGCTAGAGGAGGAAATCAAAAGTCGAGAGTCTACTGCTAAGAGGTTAAATAATCAAAATTGAGCAACCATCAACCTTTGATACTGTTTGTAAAATGAGGTGTCTGATAGTTTGGGTTCCACGTTGTTCAAACATTTGCGTCGTGAATTGTGTGGAAAAAGCTGATCTTCTGTTATTGAACATCAGCAGGGACTTTTATTTTATACGTTTGAGTTTGATATGTCCGTCCTACTACTTGATTGTAACGTGATTATAGACTCGACTCCACACGACATATGTGTATGCTCATCAAAGAGGAGTTTACAAGGGTTGATGACACGTTGACATTGTGTAAGCAAATGTCGGAAGCACTTCGTGTTGAGGATGAAAAGAAAAAAATGCAAATTCAGGTAAGTTTCCTCGGCCTAAAACTAAATGTAATTGTGAGCATTTTTTTTCAATCAAGTCCTCAAGGATAAATTCACTACCACTCATTGCCAATTGAAGCTCTGATTGCTAGACAGTGTTTTAGCTACAAGTCGTAAGTTGAGGTTAACTCCCAGATGTTCTCACATTGTTAGACTCGAATATATAATCTAACCTATGCTGCTTCGGTAAAGCGCGTGTCGTTAGTTGAGATGGCTGAATGAATCACGAATCCATCCAAACTTAATGGTTTCGACACATTTCTATCATGAGGTAGTTGTGAATGTAAGTATGAATTGGGGTTCAAACAAGGATTGTGATTTTAGAGTAAATAAACACATGGTTGAGTAGCGCACTAACTTGTTTGAATTTCCCACACAGCTCAGTAAATATTATCAATGAAACACTAAACAATTGGCTGGCATCGGTGTTCAGTGGATACTGGAGACACAGTAAGAGGCTGAATAGATATTAACATTATACACTCTTTATTGGAACAGAAACTTTTGGATGATTTTGTCGCCATGGAGGAATTTGTGGCCAAATCCAGCGAAAATTGGGAAAGAGAATGTAACAGAAAATATAACTATTATGTCTTATTGTTTTTTAATCACGGTTTCACATTTTCATGTTTTTGACTCCTGATTCGTTCAAATTCCGACCATCAAGTTGCGAGACTCCGATCGGACAAGAATGAAACAGGCCTTCAATTGATCGCTGCAAATAACAAAATAGCAGAGAAGAACTCAGAGATGTGTGATCTCAAAGATGAACTGTGTACGAAGCAGTCACAGATTGAGGAACTCGCATCTGCTAAAAATGAACTACAATATTCTGTGAAAGAACTTCTCCTCGTCATTGCTACTATCAAGGTATGCTTGATGTTTACATGCTAAATTTCTTTGTGATGTTCCGTGGAATTGTGATTTCAGCGAGGTGAGGAATTGGCTGTGTCGGACTTGGAGAATCAACTGCGAGTGGCGACTGAAATTGCCGAGGAGAAGAATCAATTGTTGCAAAGGGTCAGAGAGCAGTATGAACTGTCCAAACAAACGTGGCATGCCGCTGAAGAAGACTTCAATGCTATGTTAAAGAAGATGACTGCTGAAAAAGAGGAACTTACTCAAAAGTGAGGCCGCTTTTCAAATAATTAATTGATATGTAATTTAATGGAATAAGTGTCTAAATATTCACGTGAAATAATCTTACTACAATGCGTGTAGACATGATCATTTAATCGCTAACAACCGCTTTCAAAGCAAAAGTCTGGAAACCAGCCGTTGTATATGCAACGAAATGGATTCATTATATATATGATGGTAAAAATCCTTAAGGTAGTCTTTATCAATCCTGGTCGTATACCAAAAATATGTCAGCAGTTATCCTTTACCTCAGTAACATAGGCTGGCGTCTCGGTGGTACCTCATAGATTGGTATCATACATAAATAATGATTGCTTGCTGCATGCCTCTCGACGTGACAAGGTGTAGAGTTGTAAATGAAAGTTCCATAATTTAATCATTAAATTCTGTTCTCGTTTACAACACTGTACCCCAAATTGTGAAATCTGTTGTCAGTGTTATGACAAAACTGCCATATGCATTTTTGGCAACCCTACTGTGACATAGGAATTTCATAATAATGACAATGCTAGTAGTAATCAATGAATTCATAAAATTCAGCTTAGGAATTAGGTATAGTGAGAAAACGAAGAATGAATTTATCAACACTGCAAGGTCCTACCACTCAAACCCTGACTAAAATTTGGCGGCACTAGGATCCATTCTCAAGCTATATCTTTTTACACAAAGGCTTGAAGAAGCCGCGAGCAAAGAAAGCAACTTGAAGGCCGAAATGGAGAATGCAGTCTCGGGGTTGAATGAAAACATCTCATCGTTAATGGCTCGTTTGGCGGTAGCGGCAGAGAAAGTGAAATTGACTTGTTCCAGGAACTTCTCGATTTTGTCTGATCTCGTCGGATTTGTTTTTAGGAAGCGGAACTGTCCATCGCCATGGATGACATGCAAAAGAAAAGCAACGAACACATTGCTTCGTTACTTTCGCGTTTGTCCATTGCATCAGAGAAGGTGACATCACAATACGTCGTTGATTTTAACATATTTTATCTCGAATCTTATGGTATTTCTATTCCAGGAAACCAACCTAACACGTACCATGGATGTTCTGAAGAGTGAAATGGACGAAACCCGAATAGCCAAAGAAAAGATGGAGACAGAGTTTACGGTATGTAGGCCTACTTATTCTGTCCAAAGTAAACCTGGCCTTCAAGTAGTCAAGTATAGCATAAGTGGTGTCCTTGCACCCAACGTTAGAATCATTAATGCTAAGGTAGGCGATCGATTGAATGACTGCTCAAGACGCTTCGACTCCTTCCCATCTTTTCATTTAATCTCAATCTTATGGTGTTTTAATTGGATAAGATTAATAATGAACGGAACTGAACTGAATTGGGTTTGAGTAAGATTGACTGCAAATTCACAAGCAGAGTATCACGCGCTGCTAGAGTTGAACATGGCTGACTGGTGTTAGCTGAAAATGCTCGGTTTATTTCAATATGAATACATTATTCAATTGTATATTGAAGTTCTGTGCCTCTAATGGTCTATTCAAATAGTTGGCACAGTACTTAAAAATTCACGATATCTTTTTGTTATAGAACCTTCGAAGCAATTGATAATGCCTGAACGAGAAATGTATAACCTCGCTTCAGTTACCGGTAGGCCGGTATCATTCACATATTTCAGTTGTAGCCTATTCATATTTTTTTCTTCAATATTTACTGCAATTATTCTTTGCAATCGATTGTATTCGTTTCCACTTTTTATTGACACGACAGGCGTCATTGTCTGCAAAATCGGAAGAATGCTCCAGACTGGGCGGTAAGGTTTCGGAACTGGAAAATGAATTGAAGTCAGCTAAAGAGGAGGTTGATAATCAATTGGTAATGTACAAAGACAAATCTTCTTTTTTTGACTTGATTCTGCGTGTTATTGGATTTGGTCCTATAATGAAGTGTACCCGAAGTATTCTCCACAGATATGAATGGTGAATATGCGGCTATAAATACGACATGTCAGTGGATATCTCTATTCTCTATCTGCAGTTTTAGTCGGTTAGGTCACTATTTGTGACTGATATGAAAAACAATACCGTGTATATTTTAGCAGTCCGAAATGTTCACACAAGTAACAAAATCAAACATGTGTCAATGAATCAGTAAAAGTTCGGAGAACCTTATCACAACCTAGCAATGTAATAACATTTGAACCTGCAGCATGTAAAAAACCTCATCCTGAAATCAATAGTTTCAGCATTTTGATTGTATTGGCAGATTGGTCTCCCAATTACCCTTTTTAGTCTAATTTCATAGGAATGAGCAGCAAACACAGCAACTAATGGACAATACACATGATATGAGCTTAATTGCGTGCGGTTGGTAATATCAACCATTCAAAGGCAGACATTAACTCTATATATCAGTCTAGTTCTTTACATTGCTGCTTTAGCTTAGATTAGATATATTTACTATTGATTAATTTCCATTTCACATACTGTGGTAGCCTAACATGTAGCCTCCAGCACAACGTTCGGTGCGCGGAGAAAATTTACAGTACTCATGCGGTAGGCTCTGGCTCTATCAAGCATCAAAATCTATAGCCATGATTGAAAATTTCTCTGTGTGTACAGACACAAATAAATGATCAATCTACCCTGTTGGCGGAAAAAGATCAAGAGATAGAAAGACTGCAGTCGGAGAACACCAAGATCAGCGCAAAAATCGAAGATGTCCGTACCAAATCGTAAGATCCTGTTTCCGTCTCATTCCGAATCTGCATTCACCGCCCGTTGTTTAGCCTCGAGAGCTTGAAGACGGTGAAGTCCGACTACATGAAAAGCAAGCAAATTTACGCCAGCGAAGTGAAGAAATCTAAGAAGGTCACCCAAGACTGTAAGCAGTGGGAGAAAAAGTCGCAGGAGCTGGAAAAGGCTTTGCAGAAATGCGAGGACAGATTGGCGGAGAAAGAGGAAGACTACAAGTAACCATAATCAGTGGTTCTATCAATTTTATCCACTAGAGATACACAATGTACTGTACAAGTACTCTCGATCTAACATCCACCTTGGCCCACTGCTATTGCATGTGTTAATCCTGTAAAAGATTCGATCTTGATCTTTTGGGTGTCTTTCTTTCGAAGCTTCCTCGCTCTTTTGATTCTCTTCCCTGTACTTATTCTCTATCGGTACTTTCTGTGGTATTTTTTTGTGACATCGTAAGAACAGTGACGCAGGAGAGTAGGAGCCCAGATATACCTCTGACACTTGAAATAATGCTATAGCCTAGAATGGACCGCAATTTCTCTTGCCGATTTCGGTGCGCTAACTAACTCCCCGCTATCTAGTATCTATTAAGCGAGTTGTGTTTTGTCAGGAATGAGTTATTGATAGGGTTTGAATTTCAGAAAACAATTGAAAGGAAAAGAGGAAGATGTTGAAAAGATGGAAAAGGACCTCGCCAGCGCTAATGAGAAAGTAATTTTCCTAATATTCTTTGTTTAGTTTGTTTTGGATGTCATACCTGTGTTCCATGTACTTACTGTGTTATTATCATTTTTGGTTCCGTTGTGGTGATTGATCGATGTGAGAAGAAATTACACATTACGATTTTGTTGTTAACCGTTCCCACGACATAGTGACAATGTGGTCAGAATAGTCATCATAGGTTCTCAAGTAGCAGTAATAAGGTATATTTCTGCTCACTACCAAGTACTAAGAAGTAGCAACTGCCAAGTAAGTATAAAAGCAAGTATTCTAGGCCTATCTTTGCCCAAAAACTGTGAAATAGAAGTATTCCAAAGTCATGACTATTTGAGGAAGTAGTGCAGGTGCTTTTTTATTGATCACCTCTAGTGTTGTATTTATTGAAGCAATTGCTTATTTGAATGTTTTCATCATTTTATAACCACGCATTCATATTTTACACAAATGTGAGGGTTTTAACCACGTAACACTTAACTATATTTCTTAGGCCAGTCACGAGGTATCATGAAAACCCTGTTGTGTGATCGTTTCATGGTAGGTGATTACTGATTATGTTTAGAGCAGCGGTTCTTGGGTCTTTTTTGATCTCATACCCCCAAAATTTCAGAAGCCGATCAATGAAACGTCAGCATATCAAGCTCGGCAATATTTAGGCTAAAATAAGATAAGTAATGATTAGACAAGGTAGATACAGTTTCTTGATGACTTTTTGTCCTTTTGCAGACCCCTAAAAACTAGTTCACTGACTCCCAAGTTCAAGAACCCTGATTTAGAGATAACGCTTGGGAATTGGTCTGGTACAGTTACTTCATTAAACTCTGTGCTCGACTATAGCACAAAATTTCATGACTTTGTTCGAGATCACTATGATGTATTCTGTGATAACCACCCTTGTTTAAACCATTCAAATTGGCCTGAGATTTGAATATTTTCTGAACATCATCCCGCAGAGTTGGTCAAAGTAGTCATTATAGGGACTCAAGTAGTTGTAATGTCATATATTGCTACTTAAGTACAAATAAAAGTGGCAATTTCCTAGAATTATTCTACGTCTCGTTTTGCCTAAAAACTGAAGTAGAAGCAGATAAAATCATAACAACTTGAGTAAGTAGTGCTGCTTGAGTACTCCTGAAAAGTAGAAGTACTTCTTTACTGACCACCTCCACCGTTCCATAGGTGACGGAGCTATTAGGCTCCCGGCAGTTGTTTGAAGATGGTTTGAGAAAGAAAATGCAGCAGCTGGAACAGGAGAAAGGCGACATACAAAGCAAAGCGACCAACCGTGACAACAGCGTCACCAAACTAAGGAAGGAAGTCGAATTTCTCCGACAGCACCTGGTCTGTTGTTTCGCTGTACATCAATTCAGTTCGTGTACTTACGTTGACTTGTTGCCATCTCCAGAAAGACACGGAGGACCTGCTCAGTATGGAGGGGGGCAAAGTAAAGAAGACTATGGACGAAATGGATAAGTGCAGAAACGATATCGCCGATCTTGAGTATGCAGTTGGGAAAAAAGAAATCCGAATTCAGGAGCTTGAGAAAATGGTGAAGGAAAAAGAAGTGCAAATATTGTCGCTTGCCGGAGCCGCTAAGCCGACCCCATTGAAGGTAAACGATTGGACAGCAGTTTTCAAGCTTTTGGTCAGACACCCATCTTGGCTTAACAACAGCATGTAGAAAAGGCGTGCTCACTGAATGATAAGTAGCGAGATAGCATAAGACGGACAACCTATGAAATGCAACGGCATATGACAGTAGGTGAAGTGCATGTCAGATCATGGTCTGGTAATCTGGAGCGTTGACCAGTTTCAGTTGAGATTTAGCACTGCAGCTGTGATCTGCGTTTTGCAGTAGGCCAGTGTGTACTGTGAATTTGAAAATATCATCATATTGTGAATAATTTTATTGCTTTAAAGCCAATTTAATTAATAATATTTCTGCTGCTGCGTGTCAGAATACGTCAAATACGAGTTCTTGACTTGGTCTATCCTTACTATTGCATAGGTTGGACACAATAATTAGTTGCGCTCGGATAATGCTACCTGGTCTTGAACAGTTATCACTTGGCACGACAATTTAGGCCTACCGTTGGCTAATTGGATTACAGGCAATTAAAATGAGTTTGCACAGTAGGATATTTTAACCCCGGCAGACATTCCGTGATGTGAGCCCTGGCGGTTTAGCAGTTATGAAGTAGACCATCTTTGTGTGATTTATCCTCAAAGAACCTTGAATAAGTTAGAAATCATATCATAAAGTTTCGCAGAACTCCTAAAAATACTTGCGGACGTCCGGTTGAGAACTGCTGCGAAAAGAATCGTAGGTTCATTCCAGGGCTTTGGAGCAGCCGTAAATTTAAACTGCTCCAGCTCCGGCTCCGGAGCTCTCTTTTATCATATATTAGCTCCGGCTCCAGCTCCGGAGCCGCATTATCACCACTGCTCCGGCTCCAGCTCCGGCTCTAAAGTTATCGAATGGCGCCTATCACAGGGGTGGCCAACCCGCGGGCCAAATGTGGCTCGCGAGAGGTTTTGCGTGGCCCGCGAGGTAATTTCCTATTATATTATCAAAAATAAATTGCTCAGATTGTGAACTTGCAATGCCAACCAAAAATTACAATTCTGGCTGCGACACTTGGAATGTTGATGACTAAAATATCAGTTCCGACTTCCGACGCATTCGCAGATCCATGGTCCAGTCACATTTTCAGTATAAATCGTCGTACATTACAATAAACTAAAATAGCAGCGAAATTTTCCTTCGAGCTTGGCGTGTTTAATTGTCACACGATTTCTTGCTTGGTAGCCTACCTCCTACTGAAAATGAAAAAAAACGCCTAATTTACCCGATTAAGTCCAACTGTATTCGCAATTACGGGAGAAAGGCTTTTCGCATTTACGCTCGCATAAAGATCGTCGACGGTGAATTGTAAGCACAACATGATTGTCGCATATTATCGGAGACCTTCGATATCGATGTGACCAGACGCAGAATAGTCGTCTCCTTGCAAACTGAGCCTAGCGGGCGGTATACAATAGACCCTCAATACTCAAGTAATAATATTATTGACCTAGTTTATTTATAAACTTAGAAAATTTTACCCGCTTGGCGCGATTAGTGGACCGCACACTCGTTCGTCAATTGCATATGCCACTTTAGCCGAAAAGGTTGGCAATTCCTGGTCTATATAGATGACTAATCTACCCATAGGTTAGTAATCTAGAGTCTGTCAGCCGTCAGTAACATCCGATGTAGCAACGAAGACATATAGGTGCCGCCGTACTGGCTTGTGACGTCATACTTAATACTTGTCAATCGTCGATAGCATCATAGTTGCACAAGATTGCACTTTACTCTATGCCATTGCTGTGCACAGCATTAAAATTCAGGCCTGCTGTCCAATTATGATAAATCAGCAGATGTGGTTGTTGCATATATATAATCAGGGCTGTGGAGTCGGTAAATTTTACCTCCGACTCCGACTCCACACATTTTCAATATACCGACTCCGACTCCTGAGTTCTTAAACGTACCGACTCCGACTCCTGGGTCTTTAAACGTACCGACTCCCGACTCCGATTCCAGCATTATTACCAATTTACTTCGAAAATTATATGCCACATTGTCGGTTGAATGACTATCATACGACCATTAAACATATGCAAACATATGATTAACTGTGGCATGCTAAATTGTTTCATTGTGGCACAGCTCGAATTATCCACTATGCAATTAACATGAAATAAAGATTTGCTAAATATCCTCCCTTATTCAAGTTTTTATAACATGGACTCTCTAATATCCTGAAATGTATGAATCATTCAAATATGGCAGATATCCAATCCTGTTTAATAAAAATGTAGATAAAAAATCCAAGTGTAGCTCATACGTATGACTCAGCAACTAATAAAGAAATTGAACTTACTAATTTTGTCATTGCACACTATCCTGATTACAAGCACAAACACTCTTACTACTAACAATAGACATTGGTCAGAAATGAAATTTAGTTAAGTAGTCAAAGACCATAGCCTATGTCTAGTCTGCATGTACTTAATCAAGTATTCAAGGATTGGGACTTGCAGTCTTTCTTAATCATTTGTTCGACCCAAACAGCTAAGCTACACTACAAATATTTTTAATTTTGTCAAGTGGGGAGCATCGTT
This sequence comes from Botryllus schlosseri, assembly GCF_051294905.1. Taxonomy (NCBI): domain Eukaryota; kingdom Metazoa; phylum Chordata; class Ascidiacea; order Stolidobranchia; family Styelidae; genus Botryllus; species Botryllus schlosseri. Next base: position 13,444,109 of record NC_137245.1, on the reverse strand, counting down.
TGGTCATATTTACATCATTTTTACAATTTTACAAAACCAGCCGATGCATTTTCTTTGTCACACAGTATCATGGTATAATTCCAAAAATTGCATCAATTTTGACTGCATCGCGAAAACGCATCTTGCGATTTTCTTACCCTCTGCAACTGAGTTGTAATTTGCAAGTAATGTCTAATTTTATCTATATCAGGGGTGGGCAACTTTTTCGTCGAAAGGGACACCTGAGATTTACGAACCATTGCGCGGGCAACTGGAATGTTGATAACCTTTTTTTAGTCGTCAATAGGAGCGAACCGAATTAGGTAACATTGCAAACAAGACTTATATTAATACGCTCTAAAATTGATAACAATATGTCATGCAACTGTGCAGTGCGCAATCAGGCCCTGGTCGCGCGAAGCACGAAATTTTTTTGCAAGATAACGACTGAATTAGGCTATAGCTATATCAATAAATATGTCGCTAACATACATTGGGGGTCGCATCTGTATACCACTGGGCTCATTTGGCAAGGACAGGATTATTCGACGTTTAGACATAGCAAAATCGATGGTATCAGTGAACATGCCTCTATCATTTTGTGCAAATGTTTTGTCGACGATCTCGCTACGAGTGCACAAGCGAAGCCGTATCTCCTAATTGCTAATACAGTTAGACTCAATTCTGTGAATAATATGTATTTATAATTTTCAGAAGGGTGCTCAAATACTGAATGCAAGAAATCTAGTGACAATGAATCATGCGAAGTACCGAGAAAAATTTCAAGTCCAATAAATCTGCTATGAAATATTCTACTTCATGGTCATAAACGAAGATCTGGGATAAATGTGGCTGGCCCCTGGATACGTCAATGCGTTAGAACTGTTGTTTTAGTCATCAAATTTCGCGGTCATGCTAATCAAATTTTGGTTGGCCTTGCAATTATACCTGATGTCATAAATCAATTCGAGAATTACTTCGCAGGCCACACCTAACCTTCTCGTGTGCCAAATTTGGCCTTCGTGCCACGGGCTGGCCGCACCTGATCTGTATGGTTAATAATAGCAGTGGTTGGTGGTACATAAAAATTCTATTGAAAATTCTTTGAAAGCAAATGTTTTCATGATAGAGAAGTTGGAGTCGAAGTCATAGTCATTCTCACAAACTCCGACTCCGACTCCAGTCAGTATTTTCCCACCGACTCCGACTCCAGCTATTATAGTTTTCACGACTCCGACTCCATCAAGCGAAAATTACCCTGACTCCGACTCCACAGCCCTGTATATAATGTCATCTTATGAAATAGGTCGGAGCCGGAGCTACTCCTAAATAACGGGCTCCAGCTGAATTTTATGTTGAGCTCCGGTGAAAATACACGGCTCCGGCTCCAAAGCCCTGGTTCATTCATATGTGCGCTGTAGCATTACCTACAAATTTGGTAATACTGTGTAGGTGACTGGCAATGACGGCAAATTTCTGGATCCCCAGGACAGACTTGGACAACTAGATAATTCTAGTTGTCTAATTTCACTAAATTAGATCAAAATGCCAGTAATCTAATTCTAATCTAATTTGGAAAAGCTGAAAATTTTCTAGTTGTCCAAGTCTGCCCCAGGATAGGCAATTTAGCCGAAACGACCGATTGATATTCAACTGATAAGTATTGATTTTAATGCAGGTTGGGTAATGTATTTAGTATTGTGTGAAAGTTCCGTCACACATGCCTCAGTCTCTCTTGAACTGTAAATAAATAGGATTTACGAGCACCATGAGGAGTGATAGTTTTGTAATAACTTCGCACTCTTGTTTGGAAGTTGTTCATTGAATTCGGATCCACAAAGGCCTGCATTTCAGAAACGAGCGCAGATATTCATCATTCGATTGAGTGCTTGTTTTTGTTTTATTAAGAACTATAGTTGGCAATTTGATTGAAATTTGCAGGTAAGAAGAATTTCTTCTACACGCTCAAGCTCTATTTATATTCTGCACAGTTTCGCACTGCTTACACGTCATACATACAGTCTTCAGTACAGCCTGCAGTATTTCAGAAAATAATTGTTGCTTACATACATACATAATTATACTCCCATAGTATTTAGCATGGAGTATGTATAACCTACGAACAGCTTTCTCACAAACCTGCATAAAATGGCATCCGCTTAATACACCAAACATGTGACTTGAAATCGGTAAATTTGAGATGGCTTGGCTCAAGTCAACATTTGCATGAACTGGAACGTACTGACTTGATCTCAGGTCGTGTAGTCAGTGTATCCAACACCGAATACTGTGTTTTTCTTGTGCATCATTATTGATGCTGTCTGTCATGTATTTCGGTTTGACGAAAACTGAATACGTCCTCTCCCATCATACAGAGGTGGTCAGTAATGAATTACTTCTACTTTTTGGAAGTACTCAAGTAGTTTTCCTCTACTTCTGGTACTTACTCAAGTAGATCTGATTTTCTCAAATTCTACTTTGTAATATTTTGTGATCTACTTACTTACTTTTCGTTATTTTCAGTTTGTCAAGTAGAAGTAGTTTAATCCCCCAATGCGAAAGATAGCCTGAGGAATTTCATGCTGTTTTCACGGAGTACCAACATTACATATTTATAGAAGTCAATTAAAGCCCAGAAACTTTGTCGCGCTTCGCGCACAGTAGTTATGGAGTGACATAAATGTTTTCACGAAAGTATCAGTGAATATAATTTAGGTAGCGGGTTGCGTGGTTCTGTTCACGCCGCATTGTCGCCCATATCAAATATTTCATCACAGTAAATATGGCCCACAATAACGTTTGAAACTACCGTTTCGCAATCTAGCGATCACCTATCCTATCGTTATCTAGCAGCCCAAGACGTGTCCTGCTAATCTGGAAAATCTCGCTTTTGGAATGTTACACCTGTTTTAGCAGATCACCTTTGAAGCTTTATGAATAAAAAACATGAAATATATTTTCAGCTGCTTTTAGAAGTTGTATTTGTATTTCACTTTCAATTCCGAGTATGATATACATGCAAGCATAAAAGTGTAGTAATCCCTCTATTTTCCGAAAACAGCTACACTGAATATAAATTTTACGATCCACAATATTTGTTATTAACGTATACTAATCGCGCAAAGTGTTGAAACTGTATCCAATACAACTTCTCCGCATTGCTCTTTGCCTAAACTTGGGGCCTTATAATAAGGGGTAGGGCGCCATGCCATGATATTCTCTAAAACGGGGTCTTCTAGTAAACAAAGGGTTAGTATCTCATTGTCATATCAAAACTATAATTTGCATCCCGTGATACGAAAGACTACTTATTCTGTCGAAAATTGATACCTCCTGTGATGCATCAATACGAATCAAGCTCTCTGCACCTTCGGCATAGCTCAATTTGCAGGTTTTTACAGTCCATGCGAAGGAATTAAGGCTGTTTTCAAAACTACTTACTTGAGTAGATTTGAAGTCAGTCAATTCTACTTCAAGTACTACTACTACTTTGATCACCTCTGCCAACATACACTGCAGTGTTCGCGGAGGTCATGCACTTCGTGAACAATGAGGTTGACACGTTTCCCATCCGTTCAGCCGTCTTCAGGTCCTAAATCTAACACGCCGTACCTCCTTTTCAGGAAAACTTCCTTTCCGACATCACGAAGAGAAGAAACCAGGGCATTTCAAAACGACCAAAAGTAATCTTGTCTTGTATGCATTCTAGTAGGTCTGCTCGCAAATGAGCAGCACGCATGCACTTTCAGATCCAGATTCCAACGATCGCGGAACCGGAGAACATCGATCCGAAATCACCAAAGCATATCAAGAAACGGCGGAAGCCTGACATTTTTGATACGACGACAGATCAACTGCTAAGCGAAGTAACTGCACGTTTTGCGCTTTATTAACAAGTGAACCATTTGAAAATGCTACAATCACAGATATCGTTTGGATCGCCACCAGCGAAGGACTTGTACCGACCCACACCGCCGTTAGTCTCCTCGACACCAAAAGTGTGCGAGCAACCATCAAAACCACATGGGAAACCGAAAACGTACTCCAAGGTCCGAGCAAAAGTCACTCACAAAATGGCAAACAACGGTCAGAAAAGGCCCAACAAATACGCACAGCCTCGAAGAACCAACAAAGTAAGTGATTTCAAAAGCCGACAGGCCCCGGCCAAAACTGACATGCTCATATACTTCAGGCGAATATGGTTAAAACCGAACCAAAACAATTTTACGACGTTTATGAGTTTCATGGATGAGAACAAAGATGAAATGCTTCAGTCTCGTGAGCGTTCTTCAATTTGCTTCTGCACCCGCGTTATTCAATTTGTATTCAATGAAATTTTTTTCACTGTTGGTAATAAGTTTGCGAGTACTGAGGCCACTGACTGTACTGTTGTTGGTACTGCTGCTGGGCTGCTGCCTGTAGCAAAAAATATATATCATTATTGATATTATTTTCTTCCGAAATATACGCGTTTCTTGCCTCTGCTGGCTTTTGTTGGTAGTTCCAGTAGTTCTGGTAGTATAAACTCGTAGCGTCCCCGGTGGCAGCTTGTTGATAGGCTTGGGCGGTTGCTTGTGCCGTTGCCGCTTGCTGTACGGCGGTTTGAGTTGTGTAGCTTCCGTTGGTGGTCGGTTTTGCTGAATATCTGCTCAAAACAGAAACAGTTGTGGAGCTGTCGGGAAAAAGCAATGATAAGATCTCACGTTTGTCGTGCCCCGGCTGTCGTCTCGATCTTACTGCCACTTGTCGGGCTGGAGGCCTCAGTCTTTGGCTTTTTGGATTGGGCCGATTCCGCCGCAGTTTGCAGCCTTTTTTTACGGCTCCGGTACAGCTTCTGATGCTCGTCGTAGACATTTTGTACCCTGTGGCAGATCAATCAAAATCATCACACTAGCCACTTTGAAATCTCCACCACCGAAACCCTTACAGAGTGGCGTCCTTGCCAAAGTCTTCCATGTACTCCTGCTTTCTCTGGGAAAACACAAACTTGCTCTCTTCGCCGAGGTGTTGACTTTCCAGCGCCAGGTCGCACGCCTTGCAGAAGCTTTCCTCGTCACCATGGGAAAATTCCAACCCGACCAGATCCTTGTACAGTTGCTCCTGAACACATACAGAGAGGACAATGCAGAAAACGTCTTCTGCAAATTATGTTTTACATACCTCGTCGCCTATCTTGGAAATGGCGTCTTTCAGCACTTGCCTGGCCTCGCCGATTTTCTTGGACACGTTGACCAGGAACCACACGTATTTTCGAATGAAAAAGCAGCGCTCTTCCACCTTTTCCAAAGCAGTCGAGTATTGTTTGAGAAGACTTTCGGCTTGCTGCAGCAAAACACTGGAGTTTTTGTATCGCCATATAAAGACTTCTTACAAACAAATTGCTTGGATACCTCAATATGCCCGGCACGTCTTTCGACGGCTACTCGTCGCAGCTTCACCATTAACAAATTCGGTAAAGTATTCTCCAATTCCACTAGAATCTTGGCAGCGCTATGATAATTACCTGTGGTATTTAAAAACACGCATAAAGTAATCATGCAAACGTGATCTGCAAATGAAATCACCTTGAACTTCCTCAAACGACGACCAGTGTATATGTATGTTCGGCTTCTTGGGCAGATGTATCTCGCAAGCCCGCCTGTACACCTTGCGAGCTTTTGGCGGATCGGTTTTCATCAAGTATCTCGCATACTGGAAAGGGAGAGAAGATGAAACATTGTCATCCATCTACACCAGGGGTCAGCAAACCCTGGCACACGTGCCTCTTCCGTGGCACGCCTAACGATTTGACACATGCAGTAAAGTGCACCATTTGCATATCCGTGAGGAATCTTTCTATAGCTAGTAGCAAAGACGCAACTTTCAATTTTGAAAGTACCCACCACCGACTACTTTTCAGACATCTTACTTTCTACTTGGCTTGTCTTAGGAATCACTACTTCTATTTGTCATCGAATAAAAATTTATGGCATTACTTCTAATGGCGTAGTAATGCTGACTACTGTGATCAACACTGGGTATATCACCTCCATTATAAAAAAACGACCACTTTGAAAAACGGTTCGCACGATCTAGCCACCGCTCTATAGCAGCGAAAATCCTGAATTTTGCAAAGTCAACCATGGATGAGTGCCAAAAACTGGGTGAAATCACTGAAACGTATTGCTGCACCCTGCATTGGGATCCACTAATCTATGTGAAGAAAGATTTTGCGCATTTATTCTATGTGCACATCACAGCCGTGCAACACTCAGGAGATATTTCGTTAAAAACAAACAGCACATTTTTCTCTTACCTAGATCTAATATATATAAGAAGGGTTGCCGGCCCCCGACCTTACGTACCTTCAGCCAAAAGTCCTCATACAGAGCACACGCTATGAGGCACCTTTCGAACAGCAGCACGGTTCTACGGTGGTTTTCCTCGCCCTTGGCCATCTCGGCTTCGAGGTAGTCCCGCCAATTCTTGATCTGCGTCCGTTCCAGGGCTTTCACGTGGAAATAGGGCCTTTTCACCTGAAGCCAGAGAATATTAAAGTAGTCAGCATGGCTACTCAAGTAGAAGTAGCAGTAACACCATAAATTTCTACAAGATTTAAAGTAAAAGTATCAATTTCCGAGACATCTTAAACCTATTTTGAATGAAGTAGAAAATGAGATCTGAAAAGAACTCAAGTCACGGTAAACGAAGGTTGAATGTGGATGTTTCTTCGAGACTCGATGCAAAATCAGTATTGATACTAGAAATGGTTCAATTACCAAAGATATAACAAGCTTTAGCGATACACGACTATTTCACAAGGTTTTTATGACAGCTGACACAAACATCCTCTACTTTGTACCAAAAGTAAGAAGCAGACGTGGAAGAAGCCCAAACATAACAACTTGAGCAGGTAGTTTGAGTAAACCTACCCTAGTACTCCAAAGAAGTTGAAATACTTCGTTACTGACCACTGTCTGAAACACCATCAAGTGTGTAGAGCCCTATATCAGAATTTCGAGCTGATAGCGATCAAACATATTTTCTGCCGATATCGAAAAGCAACCATTTTTCAACTGGAACATCAAACTAATCAGAGAAATACACCCCGCAGACTTTATTCATTCACAATTAACCGGCTGAGTAAGAAGCTAGTACTACCAGTAAAAGAAACAAGACTTCCCATTACTTTTACCGAAAAGGGACATCCTACAGTCCACATAAATTAACCCAACAATACCGTGAACAATTACAATTGGAACATTAGTAAGGGTGAAAACGAGAAGCGAAAGTGAACAAAGACCAACCCCTTCTTCGTAAGTCCAAATTTTGGTGACGACGACCTCCGTCTCTTCGTACAGTCTCTTCTTTTTCAAGATTATCTTCTCGCCGACCGCTTTGATTTCCTTCTCATTCTGCAGAAAGAAAATATTCCAAAATGGGCTCCCGATAGAGACAGGCGGCCCGACTTACCGGCGGTCTGCTTCTGTCGTCTTTCTCAATACCAGGCGGGTCGTCGTCGCTGGGCTTGGGCGGTTCGTCTTTGGTGTCGGCGTCCTTGTCTTTCTTCTCTCTCTTCTTACGTTCCTCTTCCTTTCGCTTTTTCTCCTTTTCCTTCCTTTCTATGTCGTCGCGGACCTCCTCCAGCATTTTGTCGAAGGTGTCGACGTCAACAAGGTCTTGCGGCGAATGCGTGTGCACGAATTCCTTGAAGCTGAACGAAATCGGACAATGTTTAACGACGAGCAGAAGTAGCAATTTCAAATTATGGAAAGAGCAAGTACTCCAGGCCCAAATTCACTTGTAAAATAGAAAACTGCCAAGTAGAAGTGAAAGTAGTCTGAATCGTAACCACTCGGCCAAGTAGTGAAGTAGGCAAAACCTACCAAGTAGGTTACCCTGAAAAATTACCGGTACTTCGTTACTTATCTCCTCGGTTCATATCCCAGTGCAGCTGGTACTGGCAGAGCCTAGCATGACAATTTTGACCAGATTTGCATGAGTCACGACTATTAAGCTGTGCTTCTAATCATTTTCGATTTTCGTGCTAACTCTCAAAAAAATTTCAGCCCCATCACTGGATTCGGACATCATACACAATGAATTTGGGAATTGCAATTGGATCATTTCAATGACGATGTTAAATCCGTTTATTTGAAATTTCTCTCAGACGAAATTCAAAATCGGTTGGAGTGGTAAACAGACGTTGCAAATTCGAATCTAACGCAATAAATTTGTAAAAGGTGATACATGAAATACTTGACACATACCCAGAATACAATGACCCAGATACGCAATGTTGCCCGGCCGTACTCATGAATACCAGAATTCAAGACTCACTCTTTAAAGTAGACGGCGTAGTGCTGCGTCGGAAGTCGCAGCACACGGTCGTAAAGCGCCATCACGTCGTGCCACACTTTTGTCTCCTTGATCCACTTCAGGTACTTGTTCCACAGCTTCTCCGAACGAAACTCCTCGCCGGCCGCGGCCCCGGCGCGTTCAAACACCCTGAAAATGGGAACAGCACCGCTTAGAGCAGAGGACTCGACTTTTTTCAGAGCAGGCCTCTAAATTTGTTGTGGCATTTGCTTTCGTGAAACCCCTTTGTGACCTCGTCCGATATAATTGTTTTGAACTGGATTAACCAGACTCTGTTTAACATAATTTGAATGACAACTCAAGTTAACTAAGCTGATGACGTCTAGTGAAGTTAACATCTAGTGTAGCTACGGCTGATATGATTGTGCATTGAGCAATGTTCGGAAATTCAATTAAATAAGATATTTATGTTGAAACAAATCCGAATATTCGTCAGGTACTAGTACATTAGTACAGATATCAAAAGTACTGTGTATATCACCAAATATGGTATCAATGGCATAAAATTTGAATAATCGAGGCCAACAGATGGCTTAGGCTCGATAGGGGCCTACTAGCTTGAAACCTTTGCCTCAAAATGTAAGCCATCTGTTATACTGAGCGGCGCAATCACAAATGCACAACGTTACCTGAGTAATGAGTATTATGGCTTTAAAGTGGGTGTTTTCTGGTCGAAATTGAAAACAATCGCTGATGTCTGTTTGCGAACATCGGCCTTGTTATTGCCATTCGGCATTTATGAACCACATAAAACTAGGCTCTGCTGTCAAAGGATTGTCTACGTGACCAAAAGCGCTGTGAACTCACTTGCGTACTTTCTCTGTGCCCGCATCAGGTCCCTTGTAGTGGTTGATGTAGAAGTCGATAGTGTGCACCCACAGATCGATGCTGAGCGGTATGGCGCGCACGCCCCTCTCTAAGATCTAGTTGACAAGAGAGAATCGACTTGGCGAGCGTTCAAAAGGACTAAGCATCTCAAATACTACACGGACTCGCCATCCCGACTAAGTGGGAGTTACCATTTTAACGCCGAATCAACTCTTTTTCGTCGATGCAGAACTTGGTGGCATGGAGATCACACATCCCAGAGTATCGCGGAGTGTTACAGGATACGAAAATAATGCATTTTTATCACCGACAAGGTCGGGAGACGCCAAAAAAATTGCGTGTATTCAAAGTCACAGACTGTGTATAATCGCATGCAGAACGGCAGCTAGTTACGATACAGAAACGGCAAAATTTCAAGAATTTCAGGCGTCCGGCAGAACGGCAAAGCAACAGTGTAACGGTATAAATTTCAAACAAAAAACCAATTAAATGCGTCGTACGCCGCACGGAAGAAGCATCAGCCTCTGAGCCGACTGCCCTTATCTGTAGATGCAAAATTATGTGTAAGGGAATCGGAAAATCATCAATTCAACTTCAATACTTATCGTCCGGAATTGGCGGAATTTCAAAACGTAACCGCACGCGCATCTTACCCGTTGCGCGCGGACGTAATTGCCGTTTCTCCTCTCCAGCTCCGAGAATTTTTTCCAATACCCGTAGCAGAGAGGGTAGCGTCGAAAAAATCCGTTGTAAGCCCGACGCGCCAGGCTCGGTTTGTTCTGGAGAAAGACGGCCATGATAAATCAATGTCATCAAAGCGGATTACCACATAATCAAACATACTAACCGAACTTGAAACTGACACTTAAACGAAAATAAAAATCCAAGCCTACAAAACAGTTACACAAATGGAGGGATGGGGCAATTCAACTGGAGGCATATTTAGGCATTATATCAAGAGCCTGGCCGATTTCGTATTTGTGAGCCTATAATGATACGGTAACCCCATACATTCAGTCGATATCCAAAAGATGTAGCATGGCGCTTTTTCAAAACTTTAGAGCTTTTATATGAACAGCATTACCGCATTTTCTATGCTTCGACATGAAATTAACAAGAAAGGGTACATGTGTACTGACTGTACACCTGTAATCTAGAAGAAATATTTGAAGAGCTTCTTACAGGTACAGAACTTCAATAGCCTATACCAGGGGTCACCAACCTTTTTGCAACCGAGGGCTACTTTTGCGTAATGATTGAAGCGGCGGGCTACCATTTACTGCCGCCGTTTACCCGTGTCACACTGAATTTCCGCTTTGATATTCATAGCACAGGGCTGGACTGGACATCATGTTATATGTTTCTATAGCAGTCAGTGGGAAGCCTGGCATTGTATGATATCAACTAGTGCGCTGTACTCTGGTATTCAACTTGACAGTGCAATTCTTAGTGAGTGTTCCAGATGTGCATTAATTAAGCGTGTTTTGTGTTTATTTTTGATGAAGTTCATGTCCGAAAAGGCTGATTCACAACGATAAGTTGAACCATAGACGCTTGCAACCTTCATAGCTGCTGCGCCTACACCACTGTACTTTTCCGTATCAACAATGCACCAAACGTTTGCTGCAGACTGAGGTGGGGGTCATTTTGCAGTGTTACAATTTCAATCTCCAACTGTTCAGCATCCAGAAATGACAAGATTTCATTACACCGGACACCAGCAACGAATACAGAAAGTTAGAAACATGGTATACTAAACTGCGTTGAGTGTAACAGAAACAAGCTGTGCCGAAAGATGCAATACGTAATGAGTATACAGATATTGAAAATCTGCTAGTACTTCACGGCTATCTGACTCCGAATAGTAATATTGTTTACTACTTTGGCATTGTCCTGGTCGTCGAGCTATCGTAACGGAACCCCCCACCATTTCAAGAAGACCGTGAACGGCATTCCGTCATGTCGCCTTTATAGGCAATGCGCCGTATCTTGAATTTCTGGTGATTCTATCACAAACATCTATATATTACTAATTGTAATTGAAGATATTTTCAAGTGTTTACATATGTAAGTTACATGTTAGTGTGTTTTTAACAAGAATAGCTGAATCAATCAATCTATATATTTAAAAGCTCACTGGTAATAATCTGACGAATATTGGTAAATGCTGCTATTCCACATATTTTTAGAATGGGCTCGAGGGCTACTCATCTAGTCCTCGCGGGCTACCTGGTGCCCGCGGGCTCCGGGTTGGTGACCCCTGGCCTATACAATTGAATAGTATATTCATATTGAAATAATCCCGAATATTTTGTGCTGACACTCGTCAGGGGTAATCGTCAGCAACGAGTGTCAGCCGAAAATAATCGGATTTATTTCAATATGAATATGCTATTCAATTGTATATAGAATAAATACTGTAATATTGTATGAATATATCATTAAATATGCATACCGATCACAAATAAGGTACAGAATTTACGGTACTTTCTCTCGTCATGGCAAGACTACGAACATGCGACACGTCCCCTCAATGCTTAGAACACTTCACAGCCGCTCTTCCAACATTACAGGTTGACACAATCGCCTTATTTTACCCAACAGGTTCATCAGAAATGTAACAAAATCAAATCTTTCAACTTTGGATTGAAATACACCTACCGCCCAACAATACATTACTACAATACTACCAACTATGGAGGCGAATAAAAGATAATACAAAATATAGCAACTGAAAACTTCCGAGATCTGCAATGCACTATTACGCCTGAATTTGAGCCAAATTTTGATCGTCACCAGAACAAACACAGTTAGTCCAATAACGGGCAACAGAGCAACACCAAAGTCAACTCGGAAAAAACTGTGCAACGAATAATCACCTCTTGCTCGACCAGCTGCAGGAGATAGGTCCAATTCGTGAAGTCCTGCGGGTTGTCGAGGACGGCCCGCCAATATTTCAGGAACTCTGGCGACTCGTTGCCGATCAACACCTCCCCGTTGTCGCCTTCCGGATCGATCGGAACCTCGGACTCGTCGTCGTCGTAGCAATACGGAACCGTGGGCTCTTTCTCGATTAGGACGTCGGAAGAGAAGCCATCGTCGTAGTCGCCATCGATCGGATCTTTCATTTCCGAGTCGTCAACGGGAACGTCTGTAAAATTATGTTGCACAGTGTCGGAGGCGGTCAAAGTAGGTAACGGACACATTGCATTATAATAAGCTTACAATTACGATTCGTAACGTAACAACGACGTCATCGTAGTCCTCAATTTCTAGTGATGTGTTAAAGAAAGTGTTTTGGCGGTGCAGGCTGTTTTAGGTGCTGTTACTAAACTGTTTTACTCGTACCGCTGAAATTGCTTATCACGATGTTGCTGTAACTTTTTCTCTTAGTGAAATTTACTTCCTTCAATAAAACTGGTGTAAATTTCATTTCAAATATATCAACACATCTCTTGATTCCTGGCAATTATAACGATAAAGAGCTGTAAATGAGCATTACTTCTTGTTAACACATACTACGCAACAATTTTTAGCTTGGCTAAATGATAGAATTTCCCAAATTAGAATTTTCTACTCTAATAGCTACGCTTCTACGGGTTAGAATTGAGCCATAAAGTAGAAGCTGATTCGACAAACTGCACAGTGAGGAAATACATGCTAAAAATTTCACAAAGGATCAATCTCAACACAACAGAGATCGCACGTGTGTTATGGGAATATATTGATAGTCTTATGGCTGCAGTTCAAATATTGGCATTCTGAAGGAAATGGCTGCTGCCAAAAATTACTTCTAAATGATCATTTACTTGAGACCCCATCAGTTACCCTTCAAGGTTAATTTGGCTGCTTACTTTTGTAACTACTAAAACAAAACACAAGCCGATGTGTGCCGGGTTACAGATGAATTGTATTGAAATTGAACACTTTTGCAGAGCAGCTCGGCGAATTCGGGACAACCGACAAAAGGTGAATTTACATAACAGCAAGTATTTGAAAAGCTTCTTGGAGGTACAGAACTTCAATATACAATTGTATAATATAATCATTATTAATATTGAAATAAACCCGAATATTTTCAGGTTAACAGCAAGTGTATAGGCTAAACAAGGGAATGAAAATGACGTCTATTTGATACTGTGTGTACACCAAAATAACACTTCCATCCACTTATGCAATTTAATTTCAGTATAAATGCCCTGCAGGCAGTCTGTAAAAAGCAGTTTTTACTACCTATTATGCAAGAATGCAGTAATTAGCCGATGATTCTAAGATTTTGATGACCCGAAAGGCACACTGTTAATTCGATTAAGAAGCACGCAATGAAAGAATTATTTACAAGTCCAACCATTAGCGGCAACCAAAATTGTGACGATTTATGGGCTACACAGAATAAGGCCGAGACATCACATCATGACAAGAAACTTTGTGCATGCATGACGTTGCGAAACCCACTAGGACTATGAGTTTTGACAACATTGTGACTGCGACAAGCAGCCAGTCTATCATAAGTTATAGATTTGTTTCTTGTGATTAATTGCATGGACCAAATCATCCAGGGCCTTTGGCATGTTTCAGTCCTGCAAAAGAAGCTCTGGTCAGCTTGACAATCAATTGAAAGTCCACGTAAATTGTTCAATGACACATATCATTAAATGATAATGTTGATAGCTCGATAATATAGATAAGACAGACCGCCAACAGCCAACGATTCATTTGTTAGTTCTTTTTTTATTAGTAACTTTATCATTTCCAAACACCACATGATTGCGATAAATTGAAGACGGGAAGGGGTCGAAACGTCTCGTAACAGTCTTTTAATTAGGCACCCACCTTAGTCTAGCCTAGAATATGCAAATAAGAGGAATGCAGCAATAGAAGATAAACATAAAAAGAAAAAGCTATGAAAATGGAGAGGCATGTGTCGGCAGGGGCGTAGCCAGCCGACAAAAAACGGGGTATATTTGGAGAAAGGAGGATATTTTTTTAAATAGGAGAATGCTTCAAAAAAATGATGTTCCAAGATCTAACCGATTCATCAGGTTAATTGTGGGACACTGTAAAACCCGCAAAACTCGCAACCCGCAAAACTGGCAAAACCCACAAAACTCGCAAAAGCAAGGCATATTCAGGTAATTGTGAGTATATTTTACAATATTGTCGCTGTACCGCCTCGAGATATCATGGATTAGTTATGAAATTACCTGCCGGTAACTATACAGCAGGGATTTGCAGGTGATTAGCAGGGTTTTGCAGTTGGCTACGAAGGTTTTGCGGTTGTCCAGAAGGCTTTTGTGGGTACCTAACAGGGTTTTGAGGTTGTCTAAGAGAGTTCTACGGGTGAAAAATAGAGTTTTGTGGTTGTATAGGATAGCTTTGCAGTTGTAAAGGAGAGTTTTGCGGTTGTGTAGGAGAGTTTTGCGGTTGACTACCAGAGTTTTGCGGTAGACTACCAGAGTTTTGCGGTTGTATAGGAGAGTTTTGCGGTTGTATAGGAGAGTTTTGCGGTTGTATACGAGAGTTTTGCGGTTGACTACCAGAGTTTTGCGGTTGTATAGGAGAGTTTTGCGGTTGTATAGGAGAGTTTTGCGGTTGTATACGAGAGTTTTGCGGTTGACTACCAGAGTTTTGCGGTTGTATAGGAGAGTTTTGCGGTTGACTACCAGAGTTTTGCGGTAGACTACCAGAGTTTTGCGGTTGTATAGGAGAGTTTTGCGGTTGTATAGGAGAGTTTTGCGGTTGTATACGAGAGTTTTGCGGTTGACTACCAGAGTTTTGCGGTTGTATAGGAGAGTTTTGCGGTTGTATAGGAGAGTTTTGCGGTTGTATACGAGAGTTTTGCGGTTGACTACCAGAGTTTTGCGGTTGTATAGGAGAGTTTTGCGGTTGACTACCAGAGTTTTGCGGTAGACTACCAGAGTTTTGCGGTTGTATAGGAGAGTTTTGCGGTTGTATAGGAGAGTTTTGCGGTTGTATACGAGAGTTTTGCGGTTGACTACCAGAGTTTTGCGGTTGTATAGGAGAGTTTTGCGGTTGTATACGAGAGTTTTGCGGTTGACTACCAGAGTTTTGCGGTAGACTACCAGAGTTTTGCGGTTGTATAGGAGAGTTTTGCGGTTGTATAGGAGAGTTTTGCGGTTGTATACGAGAGTTTTGCGGTTGACTACCAGAGTTTTGCGGTTGTATAGGAGAGTTTTGCGGTTGTATACGAGAGTTTTGCGGTTGACTACCAGAGTTTTGCGGTTGTATAGGAGAGTTTTGCGGTTGACTACCAGAGTTTTGCGGTAGACTACCAGAGTTTTGCGGTTGTATAGGAGAGTTTTGCGGTTGTATAGGAGAGTTTTGCGGTTGTATACGAGAGTTTTGCGGTTGACTACCAGAGTTTTGCGGTTGTATAGGAGAGTTTTGCGGTTGTATACGAGAGTTTTGCGGTTGACTACCAGAGTTTTGCGGTAGACTACCAGAGTTTTGCGGTTGTATAGGAGAGTTTTGCGGTTGTATAGGAGAGTTTTGCGGTTGTATACGAGAGTTTTGCGGTTGACTACCAGAGTTTTGCGGTTGTATAGGAGAGTTTTGCGGTTGTATACGAGAGTTTTGCGGTTGACTACCAGAGTTTTGCGGTAGACTACCAGAGTTTTGCGGTTGTATAGGAGAGTTTTGCGGTTGTATAGGAGAGTTTTACGGTTGACTACCAGAGTTTTGCGGTTGTATACGAGAGTTTTGCGGTTGACTACCAGAGTTTTGCGGTTGTATAGGAGAGTTTTGCGGTTGTATACGAGAGTTTTGCGGTTGACTACCAGAGTTTTGCGGTAGACTACCAGAGTTTTGCGGTTGTATAGGAGAGTTTTGCGGTTGTATAGGAGAGTTTTACGGTTGACTACCAGAGTTTTGCGGTTGTATACGAGAGTTTTGCGGTTGACTACCAGAGTTTTGCGGTTGACTACCAGAGTTTTGCGGTTGTATACGAGAGTTTTGCGGTTGACTACCAGAGTTTTGCGGTTGTATACGAGAGTTTTGCGGTTGACTACCAGAGTTTTGCGGTAGACTACCAGAGTTTTGCGGTTGTATAGGAGAGTTTTGCGGTTGTATACGAGAGTTTTGCGGTTGACTACCAGAGTTTTGCGGTAGACTACCAGAGTTTTGCGGTTGTATAGGAGAGTTTTGCGGTTGTATAGGAGAGTTTTACGGTTGACTACCAGAGTTTTGCGGTTGTATACGAGAGTTTTGCGGTTGACTACCAGAGTTTTGCGGTTGTATAGGAGAGTTTTGCGGTTGTATACGAGAGTTTTGCGGTTGACTACCAGAGTTTTGCGGTAGACTACCAGAGTTTTGCGGTTGTATAGGAGAGTTTTGCGGTTGTATAGGAGAGTTTTACGGTTGACTACCAGAGTTTTGCGGTTGTATACGAGAGTTTTGCGGTTGACTACCAGAGTTTTGCGGTTGACTACCAGAGTTTTGCGGTTGTATAGGAGAGTTTTGAGGTTGACTGCTGCTAGTCACCTAAAACCCTGCTAGTTACCTGCAAAACTCTTCTATAAAACCGCAAAACTCTGGTAGTCAACCGCAAAACTCTCCTATACAACCGCAAAACTCTGGTGGTCAACCAAAACCCTATTTTTCAACCTCAAAACTCTCTTAGACAACCACAAAACCCTATTTTTCACCCGCAAAACTCTCTTAGACAACTGCAAAACCTCACCCGCAAAATTCTTTAGACAACCACAAAACCCTATTTTTCACCCGCAAAACTCTCTTAAAACAACCGCAAAACCCTATTTTTCACCCGCAAAACTCTATTTTTCACCCGCAAAACTCTCTTAGACAACCGCAAAACCCTGCTAATCACCAGAGATGAGCGGATTTGAAATTTCTATGTCCTAATCCAATCCAAATCCGAACCTTCAAATCTAAATCCTAATTCATAACTTTTTCATATTCAAGTCAATGTCCAATCCTAATCCGATTCCATCTGGAAGTTCAGAAAAAATACTAATTTATGCAATGGAGGGATTCGAAAATTTTCTTTCACAACCAACGATTCACTTGATTCAAGATAACTTAGTAACCATAAGTACATTAATAACTGATCAGAATAAAGTTTGTCGCCATTCGCCACACGACATTTCAATCTCCCAAAAAATAGGTAAATCCAATCCAAATCCTAATCCGTTCCAAAAAAAATGTCTAATCCAAATCCAATCCAAATCCGATGAAATTTCACAAATCCTGTTTTTTCAAAACCTAAATCTAATCCATGCTCATCTCTGCTAATCACCCACAACACCCTGTTAGGTTCCCACAAAACCCTCCTGGACAACCGCAAAACCCTCGTAGCCAACTGCAAAACTCTGCTAGTCACCCGCTGTATAGTTACCGGCAGTTTAGTTCCATAACTAATCCATGATATCTTGAGGCCATACATCGACAATATTATAGAAGATACTCACAATTACCTGAATATGCCTTGCTTTTGCGAGTTCTGCGGGTTTTGCAAGTTTTGCGGGTTTTACAGTGTCCCGTTAATTGTATGCAAAAATGCAGATATTAAACTGTCAGATAACATGATCTGGATTAAATATGTTTTAAATCAATGTGATGTCTGCAGTCTGCTAAGATGGTGTAGTATATTGTGTGGAGATGGTAAATAATATTAAATAAGGAGAATAATGCTAATTTACAATCAGCTTTCCAGCAGGCGACATAGGATGGCATTAGTTTTGAGGTAGCCTAGGCCTAGATATTTCCAGAACATTAAAAATCAGATTTCATACCTTTTGAACTTGTATCTTTTGCTTCACTTTCATCGGCTTCCGGGTTTTTGTTTGCGTCTGGCTCTGGCACACTGCCTTGGCTATCCGTAGCAGCAACTTCCTTAACATCATCCGATTGGTTTACCTCCATAGGCTCATCCTTAGCGGAACTCTCCACTTTTTCAATGTTGCCACTTTTAGATGGCTCAGCTGTGCTAACATCCGCACTTTGTTCAGCAGTGTCAACAACTTCCGGTACCTCCACCTTGTCAAGGTCACCCTGCTGTTCATTAGATTCCACGGATTGTTTTTGTTCTGATTCGTCTTCCGACTCTTTCAAGGCTTCCACAGCCTGTGCGGTTTCACCATCGTCAACCGGATTTTCTGATGCAGTATCATCTTCTTTTAGAATTTTTCGAGCCGGCGACCCGTCGTCTTGCGATGCCACGCTGGTCTGTTCGCTCTCCTCAGCAGCTACATCCTCTTCTGAGGCCTCGACCTTTTTACCTAGGATTCAAGATGTTTGGCGTCGCAATTTTGTTCGAGGCGTATCGATAAGCATATTAAAGATGGCGGCGGTCGGCGATTGCCGCCGATTTTAAAAGAATAAAACGCGAATAACAGTAAAACTATATATGCTACATAAGTTCTAAATCGACTACCAACTCACTCTGTCTTCGTTTGCTTCGTCTTGGCATGTTAATGTGCAGCGATGACCTATACAAAGCCCCTCAAAAGCGAAAAACCGACAAATATAAATCCAGGCTTCAGGTTTCGTACAGCTGCAGACAACTTTTGAAGCGCGTGTGATTGGTACATCAAAATTGTAGTGGTATGCTCAAGTTTTCAATATCTGTTCTCGGTAGAGCTATTAGGGTCCATCAAAATTGTAGTGGTATGCTCAAGTTTTCAATATCTGTTCTCGGTAGAGCTATTAGGGTCCGTCAAGCAAAATCAGTATATCCGCTAGTGGCGCTAGACTTGAGTTGTTAACTTCTACTAGAGAACTTACTGGGAGCTTTTGACAACCGATCAGTACCGTGAGTCGTCTTTGTAGTTTGATTGATGAGGATTGTAAGCTCTCAACGGAGGTATGCCGCAGTACTGCTGTGCCCCCAGATGTAATAATACATCCTAGGGTCACATGTTTCCCACTGACATGGATTTACAGTTGCAGTGGCGAGTAGCGATTAGGAGAAATGTGGAGACCTGACTTGTATCGCGACCGCGTTTGTAGTAGTCATTTATGGAAGAAGATTACGTGCAGCCAACTGGATCACTCGGCAAGCGCCGTTACAGAAAGTTAAAAAATGCCGTCCCGTCCGTTTTTCAATTTAGCACACCGATATCTAAGCTACCATCTGCTAGAACAGAGAAAATGGTTTCTTGGAGAAGTATTTTAACCGTTGATTTGGAGGATGAATGTCAGCACCAGAATATAGCTAGACAAGAGACGGTCGAGACAGGGAATTTTCTTGATTGCGCAAGCGAAAAAAGTAAATGCGATGTAGCTTACAAGGTGCAAGAAGATTCCACACAGCATACCGGTAATTTCCTATGTTACATTTTTTTCGCAGGTGTATGTAAATTACTCTCTTACCTCTGAGTATGAAGCGACGCTACTTGTGTAAACACTGCACTCCAGACTGCTAAAGAGAAATCTTAGGCCTTGAATGCTGCCTCGCTCCGCTAATCCAGAAACAACAGGTAAACAAAACAATAGTTTTATTGAACTGAACATCAAAAGAATATAACATATAACCAATCCTAACAAAGTAACTTTTTTTGAAAAGAATTTCCTCCAATGATTTTCATAGGAGTGTATATATTTCTCTAAGAAGTGTTTATCAAATTTAATATTTTCTGTAAATAAATCTTTGAAAGTGTAAACAGCAAAATAAAATATTTTCTAGTTGTTAATCCAAGTTAGCCTTTATTTGGTAATAATAATTGTGGTTTCTTTTCAGCTCACTTTTCTGATTTTTGATCACAAGAAAGGGGAGTAAATTAATTGAAGCTGCTGTGATATGGCCATGTCGACCATTGTATGGGCATGTCACTTCAACAAGGCCGTCGGGTGAAATTTGCGAATCAGGAGTTGCTCCAAGATATGTAAACTCGGGATTAATAAAGAGTCCACATTGGGCTGCCTCTATGCCGTCTACAGTCGTGAAAGCTTCAATTGCCGTATGTTCGCATGCTCTACCATGAAAATAGCTGGTGAGCATAAACTTTTGGAGGCAAAAATATTCTCACACAGTAACTCAATATTTCTCCTGTTTGTTGACTTTACAACCTCCCCAAATCGTGATGCACTAATTCTACACTCTCTGTCGTGGTGCCATTCTTTGCATTCTCTCTGTGTCTGCAGTACTGTTGGTTCTTGAATTTGTTGCGCTTCCTCGTCAGTTATGTATTTAGTTTAGATGGTCAAATTCATAAATAATAAATATTTGCCTGTCCAGAATTTTTACTGCCATATGCATGTTTAGACGCTTTGTAGTAAAACTGACTATTGTGGCTATCATGAGAGTTCAGATTGCCTGACTATTTCTGTTGGCATTGTGAATTTATCATTTACTTTTTCAGATTAAGAGACCGAATCAATACCAAAATGTTTCAGAGTGATTCTGGGACGTTCGTGATCGTGAAAAAGCTCTGATACCTGTGTATAATTTCTGGGACCGATGAAATGTCTGAAGTTTCTCAATGCAGGATTCATCAATGAAGAGTCGACCATGCTCCGTGTACTCAGCAACCATGAGGCAAAGTGCTGCCAAATGCTTACAGGACCCTGTAGGTCCTTTTCATCTAGGACACTCACATCCCACATTTAGAATGACTCCATCTCGTGCCATTCTGGCCTTAACATTATAGAGGACATGTCTCTTCATTTCAGCAGCAACAATGCCACTGAAAAAAACATCTGTCCCAATGGTCAATGTTGAACATGCCTGCCCCTTAAATGCAGAAACCATGGCTTTTCCATTTCCAATAGCTTTCACGTCTCCAATTATCCTTTCCCTTTCGTATCTCATAATAAAATAAGTTTCCACGAGTTTCGTTGTAATTTTTGGTAACAAGTCTGTCTCTGTAAGGCTTTGATAACCATCCTTTGACCATACAAATGGTTGAGCGGTTTCTTAGTTCGCAGATGTTGACTGAGCGGTGGTTTGAAACTGGAAATTGCAGTTTCTATTATATGCGTCCAATCTGAGAATATACAACGATCATGAAGGATAAGCAGTATGGATGATTTGGAGTTCAGTGTCGGTTTTGTTTAAAATTTCACCATCATTTCAAAACACTATAAGAATGCAATATAATAAAAAGATGGCAAGGCGTCGAAGCGACTTAAAGAACGGTAGTCCTCGAAATCAGACACCCACATGCGCCTTGGCGATGTAAAGAGGGATGCACACTGAATGAAAAGTAGAAGAATCTACTCTACTAAACCTTGAGTCGAGGAGCCGTTACTAAGTATTCTGCAATCTGGTGTGGCAATTGTAATTTAATGAAGTTTTTTCATACATATGAGTCATCATTCAAGACGTAACTTCTGGTGCTGAGCTGCGGGTAGCCGACATTTAGTTGACAATTTCACATTCTCACCTAGTTATCAAATCGGCCTTATTTCCTTTCGTAGAAGCTTTCCAAGGTTTTAGTTCATTTTATAGCGAGTCTAGGGTCCACGTAGAATATGTTGTAGTCATTATCTCCATATAAAATACCCTTGAACAATCGAGAAAGTAACCTACAGGTTTCTGATAACGGCAGCGGCGTACGTAACAACGGCGGTTACCACCTCAAGTTTGGCGACACCTAGTGGTTTGATGGAATAGTATAGTATATTCATATTGAAATGAACCCGAAAATTTTCGGCTGACATTCCTCAGCGGTAATCGTCAGCAAGTAGTGGACAATCGGAAAGAACATTGGGGGAGATAGCGTAGTGGTTACGATAAGGGGCGGATGTGGTACGATTCCCGTCGGGGGTTCATTTGGGCTCCTCTTCCCCCGCTGTCGCCGTTCTGACGGCGACAAAAAAGCCCAAAAAAAGACCCGAAGAAAGAAAGCACTCACAAGGAATGAAAAGAACTAGTAGAAAGGGCCGCGGCTTCAAAAAAAAAGATCAACATCGAAAAAGAACTGTGACATCGGGCACTCTAGGCCGAGGTGGATGTTTGAGTAAAGGATCGCTACTGATGCGTGTCGTTCGACATCCTCCTATCTGTTCGTTACATTGCATTGTGTCTTATCGCATTGTACATTGTATGTATAGCTTGTTCAGATGAATATCATAACCCAATATATTGTATTGTATTGTATATCAACAATCGTATCTCAAATTCTATTCTCTGTAACTACTAACCTACGTAGGTTTCTACGCAGATAACTAACGTCCGCAGGTTAGTAATCGATACTGTATCCGAGTCTAACGAATGATGACACGCTCGAAGACTCGGCATTAGAGTAGGAGCTATTACACCAGAGGTCTCAAACACGCGGCCCGCGAGACCATTTTGTGCGGCCCGCGACGGCATTTTGGAATTTCAAGTATCCACCTATATAGTCAAGTGCCGTATATCTTT
The DNA here is from genome assembly GCF_051294905.1 of Botryllus schlosseri. NCBI lineage: Eukaryota > Metazoa > Chordata > Ascidiacea > Stolidobranchia > Styelidae > Botryllus > Botryllus schlosseri. The sequence goes on along the minus strand of NC_137245.1, from coordinate 13,421,602 downwards.
TTTAGATATATGAACTTAAACGTCACGCTAAAACTACTATAAAATAACCGAAATCTCAACAAACTTTACGACCACATCACTTTTAAAAGCTACCATGCTGTGGAAGATCGACTATTGCGTCTCATTTCTAGTTTATAATGATAAGACATGACCCGTTGATGATTCGTGACGGAAAATTGTGATTTGGTTTGATGCGACCTTTTCGTTACTCGATTTCGGATTGACTGGGTGATTAAATTAAAATGACTCGAGCTGAGTCGGGTCAAACGTCAAAATCAGAGAAGGACTTGCGACTCGGAACGGTGACTTGGTTGGTAATCCTGGACGCAACAATATATGATACTGTCATGGGTAATAGTAATATATATATAAAGGTTGTAGCTTGCGTTGCGTGGGGTATATAGCTATCTAATCAGGTCAGTATGGCAGCCATTGGTATCCTGTGACCCCGGTGACGTAACGTTGAATATATGGTAGGTGTTTTTTGTTCTCTTCATCCATGTTATTATCGCTGGCGAGTAAGATTGTAGTACGCTCTACAGCTGTAACACCAATGAATTCTTCGCCGATTGGACATTTCAAGTCCATGGGTTCTTAACCAGGGTCCACAGACTCCATCGGGGTACGAAGCACCACATCAGGGTGTACGAGATGCATTGTGGAATTAGACCTATATGCTGTGGAATATTTTCTTGGCCAATTGATTCAACGGGAAAATAGTCCTCGCGCTACGCGCGATTTCATGAGAATGGGCTTTCTGATTTTAATATAGGTACCATCAGAAACTGTGGTAGGCCTATAAATGAACATGGGCTACGAGAAATCTTATCGGAAGCACAAGGGGTACGGTCGCAAAAATGGTTAAGAAGCAATGCTATTACTATGGCTCAATAATGATTATATTTAAGTTGTTATTGGTTATTGATATATTCCAATATTAATCGAAGGCTTTGACTTTGGCAATGACAGCAGCCGATACTTATCACGACTGTATCAAAACCAGGATTAGGCTACACCGCTCAAATGCTCTGATATCTGATCAATCTTCAGTAGATTTTAAAATATTGTACATAGAATTGTGGCACGTTAAATGTCCACTAGCTGCAATATTATAACCCGACAGTTTTACGATGTCATGAGGCATGCTCTCGTATGATGTCTATAGCTCATTAATTAAAAAATTATGCCCGGCACAAAATCAATTTTATTGAAATATTCGAAAATGTTTTTTTTTTCGTGTCAAGCGTGAATAATGCAATAGTAAATTACATTGCCACGATGTTCGTGGAATGCCTGTCTGCAAGGTCCCGTCAAATAAGGCCTATACTTTGTAATTATATATACATTGAATATCCCTAAGATTGGTGCTGCGGCCCGCGGCGTCAACAAAAACTGGGAAATGGCCCGCGAGCACATTTGAGTTTGAGACCTCTGTATTACACAATTACAATAATTACAATCAAATTCGGAAATATATATGTTACTGTGAGGTAGGCTACATCACAGTTTTAATGACTTTCGAGTCACAATACGATTAGTTTTCTTATTTATAATATCACATGGAAAATTACGTGCCTCGAGTTGTGTCACATTTGATATGACTATTAGCATCAGTATCAGTTTAATAGTCATTTTACCATTTCAAAACACCACGGGAAGATAGGAAGAAGTCGAAACGACTTGGAGTAGATAGAGAGTGAGAGAGAGAGTCTTTATTTTCATCCAACCAAAATACATAACAAGCCGACGGCAATGATGGTGGTACAGATAATATACATGCACATTGCACAGTATTCGGTATCAGATAGGAATGATCGATACGACCGTGAAGCTCACTGGTCACGCCCGCATCAAACAGCTACACTTGGCTATACAGTCTGGCTGTAAAAAATGTTAGTTAAAAATGGGAAAATAAAATAAAAAAGAAAGATAATAGGTCCTGAGTATAGTCGATAGATTTCTTAGTTAGGTTTCTATTGGGTGGGGGTAAGTTGACATTTCCCTTTGACGAGGATCTCGTGTATTGGGAGTGGATATTTTAACAGGTATAAAAAAAAACTCATCAAACACAGGAGCAGTGGTGGTCCTACGATTGGGCGGGCCCTGGGCTAGACTTCCGGGGTGGCCCCCTATAAGTCTGTAATCGCAGCTTCTGGCACAGCTTCTTCATGTCCTTCAATATCATTAAGCACGTATCAGCGGTTTGCAAAAACTATTCGTCAATTATGTCGCATAGCAAACATGTACGTACGTACGTACAATTTAAATCGAGCATACACTGTAAAAACTGGGCCTACCCCTAGAGGTGGTTCAAAATGCCACCCCATGATCAGAAGGGTAGGGTGGACTGGTCTATCCACGCCACAGGGTAGACTGGTCTAACCACGCCACAAGGTAGACTGGTCTAACCACGCCATAGGGTAGACTGGTCTAACCACCCCTATCCGGATATAACCCTTACCTATCCGGATATATCAACCTTGGGATATGCTTTACAAAAGTCAAACCAAGGCATAACAACCTATATCCTGCCCGAATATCTTCATCAAACGCTCAATCTCCGGTTACCAATACCAGCCCATATCTTTGTCAAACGCCTATTCCTGCTGCACTCTTATATACCATATCGGTTTTTGTGGTGTTTATTGAAGTGTTCATTATGCCTCGCATGCTGACATAAATTACCAAACATCGTCATTATTTCAGGCAACTCATTTGCAAATTAGTCACTAATCTCGCGAAGTTTGGTGCGAACAGCACCACTGGCCTTTAAATTAGGCACGCGAGCGAGAAAAATTGACATGAAAGTGAGAGATCTTTTAATCTTGGGTGAAAATTTCATGTTGAAGACCCAATGAATTGATATCATCACCGCCAATGCCTGATGAAAGCTGCGTATTTGTGTCACGCGTTGCCCTTCAAAGCCGACTGTCCACTCTTCATCAAAACAAATGACAGGGTATCCATTTCCGTGTTTGGGTGTCTGTTATTATATCAAAAAAGAATTAGGACAAATCTACACAGCACATCAGGCACAGACTTTTAGTAATCAGCAGTGTTGGGATCAAGCCACTACCGTCGAGTGACGAGTCATTTCGACTCGAGTCAAGTCAGAATTCAAGTCACGTTGCCTTTTAGAAGCAAGATGCATGATTACGTCTCAAGTGACTCGAGTCAAGTCACGAGTCATGTCAGAATTCAAGTCAAGTTGCCTTTTCGAAGTAAGATGTATGATTACGTCTCAAGTGACTCGAGTCAAGTCAAAATTCAAGTCAAGTTGCCTTTTCGAAGTAAGACGTATCATTACATCTGACTCGAGTCATCCCAACACTGGTAATCAGCCCATGAAACAGAAAGAGCATGATCAGGCATATTTTGTTTGAAGCGAAACTTGAAAAGTAGATTGTTGAGATGTAAGTTTATTCTAGACCAGTGGTTCTCAACCGGGGGTTCGCAAAGCCGCAAAATAGTTGATAACCTAATTTGTATTTTTTGAAATTCGGAAAATCACGAGGCAGTTTGGCTTCATTACTAGTAAAACTCACAGATCTCACTTCAACAGAATAACGTCAATAAAGGGGCGGTAAGAACCCTGAAAGTTTCAAGTTCGTGTGAACATTTTGCTTATATTCAATATTATACAATGTTTTTTGTTCAAATTCCGCGACACACAGTTTGGGAATCGCTGGAATAAATTAAGCAGATTATGCAGCCAGGTGTAAGTTGCAATCTTTTTTTTTGTCACCAACATTGAACGAATTATGTTAGTTGCGGCAATAAAATACCAATGGTGCGTAATTTACATAGGAGTTGATAATGGATTCAGATGCCAATTTATCATTGATGAACTTCGTACCTGATCATTGTGATCAATCAATAGGAAGTTGTCATACTTTTCGTGAAAAACGGCGGGTACTGCGACCATCCAATCTAGATTCTGAGATTCTGTAAAAAATACAATAATAAAGTCGGGAGTTGGGTACTGCGGGGGGCAAGTTTACTAGTTGATGACAACATAGCTGTGATCACATTGGTTGCGGTCAATTTATTTGTGACACATAAATGGAGAGTCAGTCAAAATATACGGAGCAAACCACGGATTTCGGAAAAAAATTAAACTTGGTACAGCTGAAATAAAGTATGCAGATTTGGCAGCCAGGTGAAAGTGGCGATCGTTTTTTAGGCGCCAAAATTGAACGAATTACATTAGTTGCAGCGATAAAATACCAATGGCGCATAATTTACAGAGTGGCGTTGATAATCGATTCATATGCTAATAACATTGACGAGCTTCGTACCTAATCAATGAATAGAAGTGGCAATACTTTTCACGAAAAACGGCCGGTATAGCGACCATCTGAGATTCTGTAAAAAATGCAACATTAAAGTCAGGAATTAGTTTACTAGCTAATGACATTTCTGTAATCTTTCAATTACTATAGTTCAGGGGCGATCAGCCTTTTCGGCCAGAGGGTGACAATAATCCAACAAACCATTGCGCGTGTCACTTTTGGACATATCAATATCGAAGATTTCGGCGAACATGCGTCAGTCATTTTGTGCAACGGTGCCATCACCGACTATCTTTCTGCAAGTGCAAACGTGAAGTTGCATGTTGGACGACACGGGACACGTTCTCTAATATTTTCGAATATAGTTGAACTCATTTCTGTAAATTCGGCGCAAGAAATCAAGTGACCATAAATGGCGTTACCTAATCCGGTTTGCTCCTATCGGACGACGAAAAAAGGACATCAACATTCAAGCGGCCCGCGCAATGGTTCGTAAATTTTATGTGGCCATTTGGCTGAAAAGGTTGGCCACCCCTGCTATAGAGAAAGTGCTTTGTTTGCTAAGGAGGTATGAAATGGGTGCCATATCTGATTTTGATGACTAATCAATACAGAGCAAATCACGGCTTATGAAAATTAATTGACATGAAAGTCAGAGATTTTATAATCTTGGGTCAAAAATTCCATATTGAATGCTCAATGAATTGATATCATCACTACCAATACCTCATGAATGCTTTGTCTTTGTGTCACGCGTTCCGCTTCTAAACTGACTGCCCACTCTTCATTCGCCATATTGAAGCAAATGACAGGGTATCCACTGTCCATACTTGAGTGTCTGTTAATATAACAAAAAAGAATCAGGTCAAACATACACACAAACATACGTATCGACTAGACTAGCCTAGCCTATATAGCAGTGGTCGGGAACCTTTTTTGTCCAAAGAGCCATATTGGCCCTATTTTTCCCATCTCAACTCCCTAAGAGCCATACATGCCAATCAACTGTTGCGTCACAATTGAAAATTCATGACGTCATGGTAGCACTAATTCGAGCTCACTGCATGGGATTCCTCGTGTGCGCCATATTTTCTCAGTAAAATCTGGTATTTATTGTTCGGAAATAAAGGTCGAAACGAGAGGTATGAACAGACGGGCCAACCCTCACTCTTGATAACGCAATTCATATGTAGCTTAGAATTTTTTACAACTGATATTAATCGAATGTGACTGTCACACTGATTATGAAAATCGAACTACTTATCGACTTCTCAAAGTAGTCGGCGGCAACATAACGTTGCGCTACACGTATACATTTTATCGCCGGTACTACACAGAGCTATACTTACCGATCAAGAACGTGGATAGCTATGGCGTTGTTTGTAATTTGAGTTTGTATTGTCACATTCACAACAGTTCATTTCGCGACGTAGATCAGGAAGACAATGCGTATTTGAAAACTGCGTTTTGAAATGGGCGTCGCCAGGTCTGCTATGCTCTTTCATTAATCAACGTATCCCGCAATTCAAGATTTCGAGTCGGGTACATAGAATTCGCGAGTGATATTGGCCGCTGGCGTGACAGTAACTTAAATTTGATTATTTTGAAAAGAGGGGTCCGAGCCCCTAAACCTGAAGACGACATTGTCTTTACCTCTTAAAGACATGTTTGTACTGCCACGAGAATAATTATTTTGGCCGTGATTAAAATTTACCAACAACTCGTTGCAATATTGATCAATTCAATACAAAAATAAATATTTGGCAAAGAGTTATACCCTAGAGAGCCATATATGGCTCGCGAGCCATAGGTTCCTGACCATTGCCATATAGTAATCAGTTTATGAAATATAAGGTATGATCAGGCATGGGCCGGGCATTGCTTTTTTCAGACACAATATTAATATAGTATTGACGCAAAATGTTGTCGTATCGCTCACCATAAGTAGACCTGCCAAATGATAAAGTAATGGTATAGCCCCAATTTCCAGCCAGAATACATATATGCTGATTTGGCAGCCAAGTGAAAGTGGAGACCTATTTTAGTCATCAACATTGAACTTATTCCATTGGTTGCGGCAATAAAATGCCAATGGTGATTCATTCCCATGCAAATTTGTTTTTAGGTTTTACCGCTCCGCGATGTCAAAAAGTTGCGAAACACTTCTCTAAATTATAATCCATCAGAATCAAATGTAAACCTTGCAAAATAAAAACAAAGATGATTTGACGTACCTGATCAACATATCTTTCATGCAGAATGGTAGGTATAGAAACAATACGGTCTAGATTTGGAGATGCTGTAACACAATCACAAAATATATTATTGAGTAAAATTTTATCACTTAATACATGCAGATGAACATGAAATCATTACTAGGGCTGGGTACAATGATTCGAGTACTCGATTCGGAATCGAGTATTAATTTTAATGATTCGAGTCGAGTAGTAAAAGACAATTTTTTCGAGTAATGAAATTACACGCTCCTCTCCGCTGAAGGATAATTTATCGACGAGAATTATAGTTTTGATACTATTTTCCACTGTGGAAGCCCTGAAACCTCGACTGGCCGTATCACAACGTACGAAACATATAGTACAAAGCTACGCGCGTAAGTGAAAATAACACATTTCCGAAGTCATGATCATCCCACAACATTGTCACAAATTGCAATGAAATCGGTATGGTCAATAAAAATTATCTTTAATGTGATGGATAACCGGCATTATATTTTCTGTGATTGCATAAAAGGTGCTCATTTGATACTTGACATATTACATTCTGCTATGATGCCATAATGAGCGATACTCGAATACTCGAATCGAATCACTCAGGTATTCGATTTTGCCAAGCCCTACTCATTACAAGATACAGCATATCGAAGAGGAGTGCATCGAAGTGTCGTTTCGTAAGCACGTATTTAGGCATGGCCTGATTTTGATTGCCATGCAATTGCAGCATGACTAATAAACATTATATATCATGAGAGGCAATTTGTAGATAGAGATTAACTACTTGGTACAAATATTTGAAGAGATCACGGCTTCTGTCAAAATCAACAGCTTTATTGGAATAAATACATAGATAGCAGAAAGAGAAGAACATACCCATAAGATTCGAACCAATTCCGCATTGATCACGCTTATTTAGTCTTCAGGTACGAGGTACATAAGTCGAAACAGCTTTCTGCAAAGCAAAGCAGTCAAATTTTGAAATATGCACTGAACCAGAATGAAAATTTCATTAGGAGATTGAATGTGTGGTACCGAAACTCAAACATTTTTGCAACAGGTGAAGCAGCGAAAACGAAGCATCCTCAATACAATATACATTTATATAGGCAGCTAGTGTGAAATGGAGATAGTTTTAATAATCTTTTAGCTACAATTTCTTTACAGTGCCTTTCTGTCCTGAATAGCTGATGGGATGAAATTTTAGTACTGATTAATTTGAGACCACGTCATATTTAGAGAGCAGTGCCCCTTTAACTCAAACTGTACCACAGGCACAAACCATTCGTTCTAATGATGGTAAGTTTGAAAGCATCACTCTTACCTAGAGCATTTTTTTTTGGCTGTCCGCCAACATATTTATAGCTTAATTTATTTCAATACAGATAATTATAATTTATGTATTATAATTTTATCGCGCGCACTCGCATTCATACACATCAAATTTACAAACACGATGCCCACATTCTCATTCAGAAATGACGAAATTTGCATTACCAAAGTCTGTGGTGACTGCTATGGCACGAGCAGACATAATTTATAGCCTTTACGGTGACAGCAGGGTGACTTGGTAAACCAGACGAATTTTCATGATAGTGATATTCAGCCTGCCAGACGACCAATCAAGTGTGCTGCGGACATCAATTCCATACTGGATATACTAGCATGGTTTCATACTAGAAAATGACATCATGGATTGCAGTAACTTCTTACTTCTAATATTTGTTATCAACTATAATTCAACCGAACAACTCTGACTCAATGACTCTAACTCAAGCATGTAAATTTGAAAAGGCAAATTAGAAGCATGCAAAATACACTTATGAGTGCATTGTCGTCTCACCTTTCCTTTCTTCACGTAACGTAATCTCCAATATGGCGTCCGACCGTCAGTGTCAGAAACAATCGAGCAAATACCGTAACCGGTATATGCCAGCGAGAATAGAATGCGTTCATACCGCATCCCTTAACAGGATGAACCGGACTCATATTCTAAAACGTACAACTATTGCCCTGTGCAGTGAGAATAAGGAAATTCGCCTCATAGTAAAACTGCAAGACACATTCGCCATCTTTCCCCTTCGATCTTTCAGCTTCCGCATTCGCTTCGCGCTTTCGAGCCTCGGTTGGCGAGTCACTAAAGCGTAACCGACCCGGTTGATCAATTAGCATCGGATATTAGTATCTTCACTTTAAGTGCGTGCCACTTCCTACATTCACTAAATGAATATTATAACTATCATTATTGAGTTCAGAGTAGAAGTTGATCGAATATGATGGTAAGATGTCAGTCGAACCATTAGCTCATCTGTGTTTATAAAGCTCGGTGGTTGAAAGGAGTGTGTCGCTTCCCGCGGAAACACAGCTGACTTCGTGGGATCGCCGCGCAAATAACTGAGGCGTTGCATTACGGTAATATGGAATAATATTATCTCGATACCGTGAACAACGATATTAGAATTTTAGATCAAACTTTATTCGGTATCGCCTTATCGGTAGCTCGGCATCGCCTAAATTTCATTATATAAGTTTGTCTCTCTATCTAATTGTGAGTTTAAAACGAAAACAATGTTGCGATTTCCTGCTACAGGCTCACTGCTAAATTTTGAAATGAACAAACTAATATATCTTCATTTAACTCGTTCAATTTCTCTTTAATGATGCTGATTTGCACGACTGACCGATAAATATTCTTTCACTCCCGCTCTCTCTGTATCGATAAATGGTATGTCTGTCAGTCCGTTGATTTGACCATCAGCGACTTTGAGCACATATGCATTCAATCTTGCGACATCAACGCCGCGCAAGCATCTCGCGCGTACATATACAGCGCAGGTGATTGAAATGTTCATAGCGGAAACATATGTATCCTCAATTGATCAGAGGTGTGGTCGCCGTGCCACGCTTAATCCAGGGTGGCTGGATGCAATCCACTGTAATGCAGGGGTAGGAGCAACATTCCCACGCCTATTCTACCCTAAACGGGGGTGGAACAGGGAGGTACACTCCTGCATTACGGTAGATCATCCCTATCCACTCTTATTCCACCCCAAAACCCACGGTTATTTTTTACAGTGTAGCTAATCACTCAGTAATCAACAGATAGAGGAGGATATAAGGCTACCTCGACTCGAGACATCGATTTCGACACCCGCTGAGCTGAGAAGCAGAGATGCCACTGGGATATTTCGGAAAAACCCAGATGTGGAGGCGAAATGAACCCAGAAAAACCCAGATCCTATATTTCACTCAAAAGACACGATATAGCTGTGAAAGTGGAGCCTGATAGTCGTCGAATACACTCATACAGTCATTGAAGCCTTTGATATTGAATTTACAACAGTTCATAATACGCATTTTGCTGCGAATCGCACAAAAAAACATGTTGTTTTCCTCTCGACACATCGCAATGAAACAATTAGGGTGCAGTGTGAATACTTGATAGTGTACCGGTACTAATTAGTAATTATATCATCGCGCTGCGAAAGTTCAATGCGATGCCATCCATTCCCTATTTCTAAGGATGATTTCATGTATTTTCAGCGACCTGTACGGATTGAAAGTAGCTTTCGATTGATTAATCCTACGACAATCACTTTTATTTGGAATAATCACAGACCAATGTATACCGTAGTGGAAATAAATAACTGCCAAATCAGGAAATTCAGGGTTAGGGTTCAAATGTGCTGATAACCAATGCCTCTGATTAACTTGCTACGGGTGTCCAACTAACGATTAACTTGCTACGGGTGTCCAACTATCTCTCTCTCTCTCTGAGTATCCCTGTTGAAACTATAAATATACTCAGATAACAATAGGATTATATTAGTCGGATCATCACCTGGTCTGTTCATGTGCTTGTGCACACCATACAGTTACATGATATTTATCGATACATACCTGCTGTTCATAATTTACATCAATGATATTGGTCATTTATTTGACAATGACATTACACTGTTTGCTGATGACACCAGTCTAGTTATACCCGGTAAAAATTTATCTGATGCATTTGACAACATTAACACTAAGCTATCGACAGTGTCAAAATGGATGGCGTCTAACCAACTTCAGCTCAATGCCTCCAAAACCAAAACTCTCGTGTTTCATACACAAGTGAATTACTGAATTGCAGTGTAATTATAGTAAATAACGCACATCTTGATACACATAAAACTGTTAGATATCTTGGCATTATCATTGATGATAAACTCGGATGGTCTGATCATATCAACAATATAAAAACTAAAATCTCGCGTGGTGTCGGGGCTCTCTATCGCCATAAAAATTTAATTCCTCATCAAACTCTCAGATCAGTCTACTATGCCTTAATTCACTGCTATCTCATTTATGGGATCCTAGTTTGGGGACCTGCTGCGAAAAAACATCTGCAGAAATTGCAAGTCTTGCAAAACCGAGCCATACGAATTCTCTGTCGGAAATCTAGATATGAGAATTGTAATAGCATGTATCGTAGCGTTAGAATATTGAAAGTGGAAGACATTTTCAAATTTGAGGTAATGAAATTCATGCATAGCTATCATCAGGGTGAACTGCCACTATATTTTCATAATCTGTTCAAGATACCTTCAGATACCCACCAACATCATACCAGATTTTCTTCTAACTTGTCTCTGTCTGTGCAACACCACTCTACCAGTCTAGTACAAAATTCAATCAGTTTTATTGGTGTCAATGTTTGGAATAAGCTGCCACCTAATCTCCGCAATTTAGACTCTTGTGCTTTGAAAAAACAATGTTTTCATTCTCTTATCTCTAACTACCGGTAAATTGTATTTGCGTTGTATTTCAAATTGGTCCATCATACTGTGTCTTATTTTTCCTTTCGTTCGTTAGTTTATTTTAATTTTTTTTTTCATTAGTTATCGACTGTGAAAATTGCTCCTGTCCCGGGTGGCTCGGCTCTGAAGACTATGTCATATCGAGCCTCCCGTCTACCTTGCATGTCGCATTTCACTGTTACATTTTTGTAGTGTTATGTTGATATGTAATGTATACGAATAAAGATTCTCTCTCTCTCATGCCGAATTGTTCACCAACTGCCGAGTTCGCTACTGGCAATCGTCCTATATGAACATGACTTTCTGCGACCTGGAAGTTACCATTCAATGAAGCTCCATGGCATCAAGCCGAAGCCTCTCATTTTAGTGGTGAAATTGATTCTCAACACTCCGTCGTTACAATAACAGCAAAATCCATCGACAATGGCGAACTGAAGTGCGTGCATTTTACGATATTACGACCATACTAATCTAATAATTAATTTTCGAGCGTAAAACTGACCTGGCGAACTGGATGTTGAAAAAAAAAACAGATTTCAAGGATAAAAACCCAGAAACCCAGGTGATGCTAAAAAAAAACAGATCTGGGTGGAGAAACCCAGGAGTGGCATCTCTGCTGAGAAGCACTCTCCAAGTCTCCATGTGACGAACAAATGCCTGCGTGTGCAGTGCACACTGCACGCGCAAGCATTTGTTCGTCACAATGGTCACATGGAGACTTGACTCACTTGGAGACTTGTGCACTGTGCATCTGTGCATGTCTCCTTTCTACATCGCTTAGGCCAGGTGGGTGTCTGATTTCGAAGACTATCGTTCATTGTATCGCAGTATTGTGGTGTATTGAAATGAAATTGATTCCATGTCATACCAGTCTAAAATTATTTGTAATCGCAGCAAACCGTATACGTCGGTTAGGGTTGTTCAGAATTGATCGACTTTCAAAATGTCGTGGTTTTCAGTCCGATTCCCATGCCTTATACCATAAAAACATATTCTAGGTACTTTTTTTCGTAATTCATCCCTTGCATCCGTGTGCACATTGAGCTGGAAGAATATCGGCTAAAAATAGGGGATTCCCCTAAAATTTGAGTGTCGCTATTCGGACTAGGCTAGTAAAACGTCAAATATAAGCTGGTTTTATGTAGCTATTGCGGTTGGAGTGCTACATAACCTCACTATAGAAAGTATGGTCAGTTCAGGACACCATTTTCATGTCCCACACTCCCTTAGAACTCCTCAAAACTGCCTAAGACTGATAGTCATTTTGTTGGATCACCTATCCTACACTCCTCAACCCTACCCGAGATTGTTCATCAATTGCCGGGATCACCACGTGCAAGAATACAACTGTAAATGTATCATTCACTCACAGCCACATTATAAACATCACATTGTTCAAAGGAAACAAAACAAAAAGGCAAAGAAACAGATCAACTTGGCACATTGCATTGCACTGGGATGCAAAGCTCACTAGAAGTCGTTTCGGAGGGAAATTTGAGGCCTTGGCAGTGCTGGCATAGTCTGCGTATTCCAACGAATTTGAGAAAGGCAAACTTCTTGGCAATCGAACTCTGGAGAGTGCTACAGGAAAAGCACAGGCTGATCTGTCATTTGAACTGCTGGAACTTTATAATTTAACAAGTAATGTCAGAGCTCTTGTGTTTGACACAACACCCTCAAACAATGGAAAAAATAAAGGTGCGGTTCTGTTACTTGAAGAATTGATAAACAGGAAAGTTTTCTACTTTCTACTTCTGCTTGTCGCCATCATATTTATGAACTAGTCATCCGGGGAGGTCTGGAAGTGAAGTGTGTTTGGATCTGCGACCACAGGCCCTGAAAACACAGATTTTAATACCTTCCAAGAAGTGAAAAGATATTGATCAATTAAGAAGCTCTAAAACACTTCAGTTTGATGATTGCAGCTGGTTGGCGATCAAAGCTGATGAAGCTAAGCAAGAAATAATTCCACTGATGAAGCCATATAATGGAAAGCAGAAAGAAGTCTTGATAATAAATGACTACAGAGAATGTGCAACAGGCACCTTGGCGATTGTAGCTGCCAAATATATTGATAATCGTTTTCGCAAGCCTGGTGCTACTAATAGCACTGGATGGATGAGTCAAGTGCTGTCCTGTCAAAAATGTTCATGTGGAGAGAGCAAATGGGCTATTCTGAAGAGTTCATTAGAAAGTTGCCCTGTTTTATGTCCCAGCTTGGTTGAAAACTGGTAATGCATGTGACGCACAGTATATTGATCTCAAATTCCTTCATGGCATGACAGACTTTTCATTGTGCGATTTCACAGTTGCTGATGTGGCATATGAAAAGATGCGAGAACATCATTGGCATCTCACCGAGGAAACGGTGGTATCAACAATGTTCGCGGCTAAACCAAAGATTCCTGACAAAGTGAAGGAAGCGATGGCTGCTAAATTGCTGCAAATGCCAATCCTTGAACAATTTCGCAGAGGTAGGCTATACCTCTGAGTCTAATCTCTGACTCTGTCTCTGAGTCAATGAGTATGGTTGCTTTAATTGAACCGGAATCATAGTTTCTATTCAATGCTATACATGTCGAACATGATTGGTTTAGTCTTCCAGTTTCGGAATGGCATACTGATTCGCATTTCGTGACTTCTCAAGAATTTGTGAGAAGCGTTGAAATAGTTAACGGCGCAGCAGAGCGTTTGGTGAAATTGAATACCGACTTTGATGCTTTCAAAACAGATGACTAAGAACAGCGAGCGAGCTTCTTACAAGCCGTGGAAGATAACGGGAACAGATATGACGATTTCTCTAAAGCAACTATCTCATCCGGACCTGATTTAAGTAGTATTTGCCAAGTTGATCGGTTTCTTTGCCTTTTTGTTTCGTTTCCTTTGAACAATGTGATGTTTATAATGTGGCTGTGAGTGAATGATACATTTACAGTTGTATTCTTGCACGTGGTGATCCCGGCAATTGATGAACAATCTCGGGTAGGGTTGAGGAGTGTAGGATAGGTGATCCAACAAAATGACTATCAGTCTTAGGCAGTTTTGAGGAGTTCTAAGGCAGGGTGGGACATGAAAATGGTGTCCTGAACTGACAATACTTTCTATAGTGAGGTTATGTAGCACTCCAACCGCAATAGCTACATAAAACCAGCTTATATTTGACGTTTTACTAGCCTAGTCCGAATAGCGACACTCAAATTTTAGGGGAATCCCCTATTTTTAGCCGATATTCTTTCAGCTCAATGTGCACACGGATGCAAGGGATGAATTACGAAAAAAAGTACCTAGAATATGTTTTTATGGTATAAGGCTTGGGAATCGGACTGAAAACCACGATATTTTGAAAGTCGATCAATTCTGAACAACCCTAACGTCGGTGTTTACGGCAATTCGCAAGCGATTTTTTTTGTCTTTTTAATTGGATCGCAATTGGACAGTGTGCGTGTGCGTGTGTCTTGGAATTTGTTCCTGCCCATAATAGTTATTCCAAAATGTGTTGATATAAGACTGTGCAGTGTGCAACTTTGCATACAGTGCCGGGAGTTGCCTTATAGATTCGATCAGCCACTCGGCAGTCATCGACGAAGTCTACATAAGTACCATTTTAGTACTAGAGTAGACATTAGTGACCGGGAGTCGGGAATGAATATTTTACGAACGACCGATCGAAGGTCACGAGTCGCTCCATACGATTTACGCCTGCAGTGTGAACTTCATCTTCCCGTCGATTTGCATAGCTTTCGTTAGCTTCCACTTAATGTAAACCGGCTTTTAAACGTGAAATGTCGCCCCCCTCAACAACGCCGTTATAATCAGCGCGACAATTGATGGATTTTGCCGCGAGACGACGGCAGAACCCATATGACATACACCATTGTGTTGGTCGGTAAATACGGTAGGAATTAATGATTGGATTCGCGCTTTCTTGACTCCCGAATTGTCGCGCGAATTGTTATTCGTCAGTGTGTAATAAACTCCTTATAAGTGCATATTTCAGAGAGTTGGATTGGGCCATTCCCTACAAACGAATCGAATAAATTTGGAATTCGTGCCACTAAGAATCTGGCCTTGCTGCAATATTCTGAAAAAATTATGCCGCCTTTCGGTAATCCAACTGGTCGAGCCCCGAAAACGATTCGATTCATTCAAATGTAGTTCATATGCTATTCACGGTAAGATCTGAAGAACGATGTTGAAAGGAATTTACGTTATGCATCTCTACTAAACGAGAGGTCAAGATGAGAGAATTTAGTCAAAATGAAGAACTGCACAGTGCTCACTTCACAGTGTGTATGTGCGGTGTGCGCAGAGTCCCATACGATATAATTGCACGAGGGCAATTTAAGCATTGTCTTCGCGAAATGAGCAGTTAATCATATTTGAGGCGATTAGGCACGCATCTACTAGGAATCGCCTTTTGAAATCTGTCAGGGAGAAGTCCTCCCTAAGCTCTCGTATATTTCTGACAAGTCTGCCTTTGCCGTTTCGCATAGCTAGTTCAGGTCCAGGACTCAGAAGTAATTGATAGCATAGAAATATCTGCTCAAAAGCCTTTGTTTAAATGTATTTTCAGTCGGAGAACCGTAAAATTTTATTCAGCGGTCGATTCATATAATACTTGCTACTAAACATTTTATTAAAAATCTGTCAGCGCTTGAGATTGCCGGATCACGATTTGATATATCGTCCATCCGACAGATGCCACCTGATTTTTATCCCTTTCCTTTTCATGTTATCATCTATTACTTTTCCTTCAGTGTGCAACTGTACTTGCCTCTTCTTTACATCGTGGAGTGTAGAGCAAATATGCCCTCTTGTTGGTGTAGATGTTATGTAAATTCTGTACCTATATTCAATTGCGGATAAGTAGTACCTTGTTACATAGCATGCGTGTGAAGAGCGCCAATGAGCGCGTTAGCTATCTAGGCTATCTATAATGTCACTGTCGACACGACAGCTATAGCATATAGTAAATGGTCTCCCGGGGCCTACGATATTCGTATTCGATATTCGCAGGCCCCGGGTCTCCCTTTCCAATTGTTTAGACTGCCTGAGATTCACGTTGTATGATATTCTGTTTTCAGATTTTTCGTCGAATTTGTGTGGGGACTATATTTGTTCAATTGGCAAGGCCATGGCCATGGTATGTTTTATTGGCTTTTTGTAAGACGGAAATGAAATAACATATATCCTGTTATTGCTTAGACATCTGGAAATAACGATGATACCGCCGCCGTCGCTGAGGAGATTTTGAATTCATTGATTGGTTGTGTGACCGGGTAAGGCCACATATTGTGGCTACATAAGTTTTGCTTGGTATGCTATCGATAATGCAATGGTTCTCAATCTTTTTGGACTCGCGGTGCCCATTCAAAATGAAAAGTAGTTCGCGGCACACAAACACATAGTGATTTGGCAATAGCTCGGCGGAGTGTCGGACCATTGTATATGCTTTTTAAAAAGTGCCTTTTCAATTTACTTGGCACCATAGCTTCATTTGACAATTTTGCATGAGAGAAAGGCCAATCTGGTACATTCATTATCACACCAAGTGATGCCCAATGCCCATATTTAGATAGGTCCGTGGACGGACATATATGAGCAATTGAGCATGCGACACTTCGGCATGCGACAATTTGGCATGCGACACATGAGCATGTGGGTTAAATTACGGGTTAGGGGTAGGTTATGGTTGGATTTATCGTTGGGTTAGGCTTTAGGTTAGGATATATATAAGGGTTAATTTCAGGGCTATGTTTCGGCTTAGGGTAAGTTTTTGGGGTATACAGTCACATGCTGAAGTGACTCATGCTGATGTGTTCCATGCTGAACTGTCGTTTTCCATTGTGTCGCATGCTCATACGTCGGGCAACCATTTACATAACTGTCGCAATATAAGCGTGCTTTCTTTTCCAGGCCCACCTCCATTTCCAAAATATCTTTTCTCTTTACTGCAATGATCATCACCGCCTAACTTCCTTCCTATCAAAATAAAAGTCTCAATTTTATTATTTCTAAAAGTAAATTTTCGTGAGTAAAGCGTCCCTCAGATTACTAAACTCTGAAAAATAGTCGCCGTATTCCTCGGGTCAGAATATCGTTCCTTCGTGATTACCACAAGCAGGGCGACAGGGCGTATGCAGACGAATGGGGGTCACTTTGATTTACTAACGATTTACGGCGTCACGGAAACTTAGGACAGCGCTTAGATACTATTTCACAGTGGCGGCTCGTCCTATAGGGCAACTGGGGCATTGCCCCACCTAAAATTCTGTTCAATAACAATTCTTTACCATTTATAGACGCACAGCAATCTATATATACCGAAATCACAGCGAAAGTCGTATTCTTCTTGTCCTTTCGCTTGTAAATGCCCATTGCCCATATATAGCGAAGTCTCTGCGAAAATCGAATTCTCTTCTGTGTTTTCGCTTTGCGAATGCCTACACTGTAAAAAATATCCTCGGTAAATCCCGACATTAGGTTTGGTTCAAAATTCCCCGAGTTTTGACCCGGGAAACTACTTTCCGACTCATTAAAAGTAGGTAAATCCCGAGTTCTCCCTGACTCGGATTGGAAAAATGCGAGTCTGATTGATAATTTTCATTGACCTTTCACCTCAGCCAAATCCCAACTGTGCTGACTAACTAGGATTGCAAGAAACCGAGCCTGACAAATAATTGTCATTGACCTTTCACCTTAAACACACATAATCAGTAGTCAGTCTGCAGATTAAAGAGCAGTGTATATTAGCAGCAAATAAAGCAATGTTCCATAAAAGTACAATCAACAATATTGGAAACCTGCAGTGTCACAAATTCATAATGATGCGTAATTATTACAGGTAAACAAACAATATATGTTTGTTGTTCAAGTTGAAAATTTTATTGTGTAATGAGCACGCTGTGCTTGTGCCAACAATTGAACAATGGTGCTTTTAAGGTTTAGGCCAGTTGGTTGCCAATACGTTAAGCAATCCAAAAATATAATCAAAAGACCAAACTCTGGGCCACGACCATTACAAATATATTGCGAATTGATATCGACAAGGACGACTAGAGTAGCACCGATCAATTAAAAAACTAATGCACAATGCTAAGCGTCGCAACACAAGTTATGTCTGCTGGCAGTCATCAAAAAGGGCAAAAACAGGACCGCCACAAATCATAATACGACAATTAATCATCGGGTATCATGTTTAACTTGTTGCGAACAGCATTAATTGGTTTGACGTCTATAAGCTTGGCGAGAAAACTTGCGACAAAGTTCAAGGAGTCTGATGATGAAGGAGCAAACTTCACATTGAAAACCCAATAAATAGCCATGAGGCATGCTAAAGCATGGTGAAAACCAAATAAACCTTTCACAACTTCTCCATCGAAATGAATCGTCCACTTTTCCATCAGAGAATTGAATGCGATGGTCGGATAGACATTCTTCGGCTCCTACGAAATATAAACGTTACTAATATCCAGTATCCATGGAATAGTTTAAAAGAGTGTGAGGTTTGTGGATCAGTGACTTATAATGTGGGCGGGTAGGCAGAAGCTTGAACATTATGTAAATTATATTTAATTAATTATAATATAACCCATGAATTCTGATAGAAAAACGGGCAATGCATGACCCATTGAACTTTTTTATGGACTATGCAAAGCAATGCATCGTCAAAGTACATTCCATTTCATTTTCACTTAATTATGCCTAGAGCACACAGTATTCATCAGTTAAAACTGTTGAACACGAAAAACGCATCAGTAAGGAATACAAGTAGTTGACTGCTACTTGGGTACTCTGGAAAAGTAAATTTACCAGATTACTCATGACTTTGCTTTTTAGAAGGCATAGGGAAATATTAAACTTGATGCGGGGTTGTTCAGTGAAAATAAGTTGGAAAACGACAGGCGTAGATCAAGACGAGCACATATAAATATTCTACAAGATACATCATGTGGTCATATCATATCGCTTCAAATTAAATAAAGTATGAACTGTGAAAACAACACTGACAGAGGCCATTTTAAATGTCCAAAATATGTAATGAATGGGTGGAAATGTTTAGCTGCAGTTTGAGAAATACCAATGATCAACACACCTTGTCCACAATCAGGAAGTTGTCATACTTTTCATGGAACATGGTTGGGATGTAGACCATCCAGTCCAGTTTTTGACTAAGCACTAAGGGACAGAAAATGATTCCGGAAATAACCAATAACGTAGTTAGCGAAAGTTCGAACTTTTGCGGTTTATCAAGTAAAAGGGGTACGTTGATACACGCGTAGGGCACAATAATTAGAGTACTCGAATGATTCGAGTCGAGTAGTGAAAAACGATTGTTTTGAGTATTGTAATTATACGCTTCTTCTAACTACTAGTTAATTTATCAAAGAGACGTATAGTTCCGATAGTATTTTCCACTGCGGAAACCTTGAAATCACGATTGGTCGTATCGCATACGAAGCATATCATAAAAGCCACAATACTGGAAATATCATATTTATGAAGTCATGATAAACCCACAGCATCGCCACAAAGTGCAGTTAAATATGTAAGGCTGGAAAAATACCATTGTGATACTCGAATATTCGACTGGAAGCCTGATATATGAGTTATAATTGAATCCATCACGCACTCGATTTTGCTCAGCCCTACGCATGAGCGTACGACAATTGGGCATGCGACACTTGGGAATGTGGGTAAATGGGTTTACGTCTGGGTAAGGTTTAGAATGAGGATCTAGTTTGGAATAGGTTTGGGGTTAGGGTGAGTTTTTGAGTTGTGAAACCACATGCCAAAGTGTGGCATGCTGATCTGTGGTTTTTCATTGTGTCGCATGCTCATTGCTCCTGTGTTGGGCAACAGCTGAAAGGATAAAAACATTAAAGCATACATTACTTACGCATTAACTTCGTGCTTTCCAAAGGAATATTCTGCGCTAGTATGAATCTTGATGCTGAGCTCCAACTCTTCTCCAAAATCTTTGACGTCAGGTCGACAGGGTAAGTATCGTCGGGAACAGTCTTGTTTCTGACAAATCATTTTCATTTCTTCCAAAATCTGAGCAGGGGGAAATATTGTCATCATAGAATACCATGCCATGGGTGGTTCTGGTTAGTATAGTATAACTTTGCTGCAGGGGCCTTCAATTTCAGTAGTAGTTTAAATTGACGTGCAAGTCCGGTGGCGTACTGGTCTTAACTATGTATAATGTTCTACCAATACATAGAGAATATTATACACCTACGAAAAATATATAAAATATATATCATAGCATTTAGTGTAATTCATTCTTGTGCGTTTCGTATATATGCACACATGGCTTATAAGTCGTGCTTGAAACCACTACGTTACACCTACCCAATGAGCATCTGCCAAAACTGGGTACGACAACAACAGACTCTTTGTTGATGTCCCTTTGATAACGATATCTCGACGAGCTTTAAAGGTCCTTTTCATCCTATCCAAGATTGTGATTTTATCAGCGTTTCGGCTTCTTTTCCACTCAGTCCTCATTTCATTTTGATGTTCTTCGATGCTACGCACATCCTCCGTAGGGTTTACGGTTGGAATCTACAAGAAAAAATATATTTTCTAATCAGACATGGTCAAAGGTATTTTCATCGTCAAATTTTGACGAGTTTATAATTGCGTAATTGGTAATGCTGCGCGCACAGTCGATGGACTCTCGCATAGGCCAAGAGTAGATTTGGGCAAAGGTGCTGACCACTTTCTTTAATAATCAGCGGAGGCGTCGCTGCCAATTTTAACAATGCCCGAAATATTGATTGCTGGGCTTGCCACCAAGCTAGCTTCGATTTTTCTAAGATCAGGCGATATGTGAAACTCCAGAAGAAACAGGCGTAGTATCATTTCAAGCTTCGACAATTCGTCACGACAACTGTTCTTTGACAAATATGACACATCGATTTTCCATTTATATCTGGGAAAGCAAATTCATTGCTTGACGCAGAGTTACAAACCCAGCTTTCGACGTTCTCGTTTCTAGTAGGCCTACATGTTTCTGCTCAAAGCATTCACGGTGTGTGAAACACTTTTTAAAAGTGTTCTACGCAGTGGGATATTCTCTTGAAGCAGAGTGCAGCGGAATGCCGATTCAAAACAATAACAATCTTAACTTCAGCATAGGCCTATATCAAGAAACCAGAACACATCAAAGTATGAGTAATCAAACGAAACAGACAGTGCAATAAGAAAGCTAAGTAGCTAAATTAATATGCAACAATTCTGTGCCAGTATAGTAATTGCTCACGTAATGAAAGATGTCGCGGGCCGCAAAATAAACGTCTGCGGGCCGCGGGTTGAGAACCCCTGCTGTACGTTATAGCCCATGTCACCAACACATGCCCCGGAGGTCATACTATGCCGCATGCGATCTGATTTGAGATTTCGGAGAAGTGCCAAGTAAAGTATTTGAAATGCTTAAATTGATTTCAGTTATTATTACTGTTGTTTCAAAACAAGCTATTCTCTTGTGCTCAATATCAATATCCTCAATATTCCCCTCTCACCCGTTATACAGGAAATATTAATGAACTTTGAAGGATTTGAAAATGCTTACATTGCATGATGACATCCGAGGATTGCTGTTTCCACAACAAGGTCGTTATATTTTCGTTTACGCTGGCGGTGTCGTCCATCCTGCAGTTCAAGGAGTTGCACAAACGATGAATAATCCGTACATGATTCAGCAAGGCTTTTCGCGATGAAAACTCATTAGAAATACAACCTGATGCTGGACACACCTAATTCATAGCCGTCTGTCGGCGTGAAACCGCACTCAGTCCGTTTACCTCTGCTGTGTTCTGGTGAAAAGCATGGTACGCGCATCTTCTCGCGCGGAAAATTCTTGACCTCAAAAGACCTCTCTCGGGTCGATATATTACAGCAAATATTTGCAGAAACTCTGTCATGCCTGCCGAAGCGAGACAATAATAATGGAGCTTAGTACCTGTTCGCTGCTACATGTCTATATTATGCGCTTGCTACACACTCCATTCTGCCGTATAAGTGAAATAAAATTGAACGCGCGGACATTGGAGACCTCAAAAGTCAATCTACTGTGTCATAGTTAATAGGCTTTGGAAATAAAATAACAAATCTTTGCATTACAATAGAGATTTATATTTGTTGACTGCTACATTTGGGTTAATACTTATTAGATTGCTGTACTCCGTTCATTCAATCCGGCGTCGATAAGCGCGTTAAAATTGAACGTGCATTGTGATGTGGGATCACGGAACATCCTTGCCTCAAAAGCCACTCTACACTGTCGTAGTTGAGTGGCATCGTAAGAAAATAACGAATGTTTGTAGAAACTATGCGTTTTCAGCCATTGCGATTACAATAGAAAATCGTGTTTGTTGGCTGCTACATTTGTATATGGATTAATAGATTCCTGAAACTGACACTCCATCCGTTCCAGTTGCTGACTTTATGAATTGATAGCCGCGTTCACTCGGCGTAATAATAGCCTACAGCAGGCAGCGCGACCGATATTACGCCTATCGAAATTTTGGAAAGTTAGGTCAAACCTAACATCATGATGACTAACGCTAGAGAAATCGGTGATGTTTTACTGAGAGGGAAATATCACTATCTTTTAAGTAGCTACATGTTCGAGACTGAGGCTATCAGGGTTCACCCGATAAGTCATAAAAACTCCTAAAAATATCTCAACACGTAAACATTTTCTCGCGTTCAGCACAATGTAGCTCTATGATGTATCTTGCGGTCAGCTGTTTCCATGGGGATAATATACGCTAGAGGTGAATCTCCTGGTTACCACGATATACCCACGCTGCGGTCTATAGCTTATATACAGATGTGACTTTATCTAAATTTTAGTGGGTCGAGTGAAATTCGAGGAAATCGTAGAGATTTCATAACGTTACATCATTCCCTATATCAATCAATAAATCAATGGAATCTGTCAGAAATCATCAAATCCGTCATGTAACAACAATAAAATCGCCGTGATTAACGCGTTATGATATTCGCTGTGGCCTTGTTCTCGGATCGGATGTTCGTGGGTGTCGCTACGTTTACTGCTAGGATGTCCACGTGTCGCCATGTTTTAGTTCCAATATATTCGTACACCGGTTTTGCTGTTAATTGTCGTGCCATGGTGTTATAGTTTATCGGTGAGTCGGCGATAGGGAGAGAATCTGTAAGTGTCTAAATGTGTAATCAATAACACACGAAACAAAATGCATTTAGATGAAGTGTGATATACAGATAAGCGTGACATAAGGAGGACAGGCTGATCGTTCATAACCTTCCTCGTTGATTTCGCTGGTCATTATGCCAGCGTGATATGCCCACCCCTTCCGGTGTCCGGTCAATACCGAGAAAACCATTACCGAGAATGCCATTTCCGAGAATGGACACCACAGAGAATTGACAGTACTGAGAATGGACACCACCGAGAATGGACATTACCGAGAATGGACACCACCGAGAATGGACATTACCGAGAATGCAATATATGCAATGCGGGCATGTTATTCATATTTACACGACATGTATATATTTATCACGGTGTTGTCACATTCAGTGTCGATTCTCAGGTATAAATCTCGACAACGTCCGTCCTAGTAGTAAGGTAGATTCTTGACATTGTTCATTCTCTGTAATGTCTATTCTCGATGCTGTCCATTCTCGGTAATGATTATTCTCGGTAATTCTCGGTTGGGTCCATTCTCGGTAATTGTATTCTCGGTAATGTCCATTCTCGGAGGTGCATATTCTCGGTAATGACCATTTTCGGTAATGTCTATTCTCGGTAGGGTCCATTCTCGGTAATGGTATTCTCGGTAATGTCCATTCTCGGTTGTGTCTATTCTCGGTAATGACCATTCTCGGTAAGGTTCCAGCTTCGGTAATGGTATTCTCGGTAATTTCCAACCTCGCATGCGGTTGACATCTCGCGTGACTCGGAATGCACTGAAAACGAGTCGACGTTTTGGGGAAAAAACTCGGAAATGGGTTGAATCGAGTCATATCCGAGCCTAAGCTCGGGATTTACCGAGGATATTTTTTACAGTGTAGCCGGGGCATGCCCCGGTAGCGCTCATAACAAGCTTTCACTGTCTATTCTCTCAAAGCCGTGCACAATAAAGAAACGGTGATTTACTCTCTCCTATTCATAAAATTACCGAGCAACCGGGGCACAATAGGTCTGTGCCCCTAAGGTGTGATGTAACAATCGTATCTATATATCTGAACTCGGTTACCGTCATATGCGTTTAGTCGACCTTTGCTGGTATCGGTCGATTTTGATGGTGTTTCACTCCATGAAAACTCTTGAAACTTGGTATGTCATGTCGTGATGGTGGTATTTAACGCTGCCCCAAGTTTCAGGGATTCTACTTAAAGTTTAGGGTAGTAATTCCGTTTCCGAAGTTGAGTGTGTGCTGATCCGTCGTGTATCGCAAACAGATTTTACTCAAAAGCCGGTATTGGTATCCATTGATTTTGACGATGTTCAATACCGAGATCGGTTGTGACATTTGGCACGGTAAGCCTTAATGTTAGTATCGAACGCTGTACAAAGTTTTAAGTTTGTCACTGAACTATGGTAGTGGTAATTTCGTTTCTTAAGTCGAGTGAGAGCTGACTCGTCATTTATCGCTAACAGATTTTACGCAAAGCCGGTATTGGTCTCTATTGATTTTAACGATGCTCCTTACCTAGATCCGTCATAAGCTTTTGCACGGTAGTCTTGATTTTAGTATCGAACGCTGTGCCAAGTCTCAAGGTTGACACTCAATGATTAGGGCAGTAATTTCGTTATCAGGGTCGAGTATGGTAGAGATGTGCTCTGATCTGAAACTTTAGCCTACAACGCATTGCGGATTTCACGCAAAAGCCGGTGTATCTGTGGTAACGTTAACTGTGTTCCATACTGAGATAGGTGATGAGATGATGATATCATTCTCAGTTTGCATTCAAATATTTACTTTGATATTATATTCTCCAATGTCAATTTCACCGTGCAATTGTGGCCTTCAAGCCATATGCTTACAACCCTCTGTCAAGCGCGATAGCTATTTCGTTTTCGATGGCGGCTAACAGCTGATCACTTGATCAGCCTATTCATCTGTAAATGTTTCGCAAAATTCGGTCTGTTCGCATTAATTTTGACAGTGTACCATACCGAAAAGGGCCATGGGGCTACTTCTCGATGATGTCATGTAACGGTGTACTACGGCTTTCATCCACGTATTTATTCGGTAATATATTTTCCGAAGGCGATTTCGCAGCAGACCGCCTATAGACAGTAATAAAGCCGTATGTGTCGTGTTACAGTCTCCAGTTTCAAGGCCAAAATCTCCTATGCTGTACCGAGACCGAATTTCCGAGGCTGCTACTCTTAGTTCTTCAGAATGTTTTGGATTCAATATGCCAGGCGCAATGTATGAGATAACAATTGCGTATGTGTCTGAACTCGTTGACCTTTCCAATTAGGCTTACGCAATCTCTCGAGTTATAGTCATTTCCATTCCTGCAGATAATTAGTCAGGTCTAGTGCGAACACGAACCGTGTTGAATCTTTGTTCCGTACGCCGTTTACGCAGTTACCACACTTCAAGTCACAGCTCATCGGTAGACCTCTCGTGGCACATACCTTAAAATCACTGTTGTCGGGAAATTCATGTTACCGTACTTGTTTACGTTGGAAAACGCCATTGTGACGTCATCTTGATAAAAAGTCGCAGCCCTTGCCCCACCACCCGATATTGTCACGAGCCGCCACTGCTATTTCATAACATTTGTTTGACAATGAACTCTGCGCAGTGCACACTTCCGCCTTGTTGATGTAATTATAACCATCGCACCGAAGAGGCCAGGCACGATCGTCACTAACGAATACAGGCACGTATACGGATTCCAGACCAGTGTTGCCAATTTAGCGATTTTCGCGCTAGATCTAGCGATTTTTCATCCGGTTTAGCGCCAAAAAATATGGATCTAGCGCCTAGCGATAAATCTAGCGATTTTTGAAGAAGTATTTAGCGATTATTTAGCGCTTTTTTACCGAAAATAACCACTAAAGATCAGTTCTGGCTGACGACTGCATTGGCTATACCGGTCACCAGAGTGCGGACTCCGATGATATATAATTATAGATTAATACCTGCCGATAGATAGTAGTAGATACGCAACTCCTGGCGGTTACGCATGGGCAAACAGTGTCTCTTGCTGAGTAATCTAAAAGTAGCATAGTTGGCAGCATAGTGTCCTATATGGTGTCGACACAAGCAAATCGCACGGTTCAATGAAATTGTATCACGTCACAGTTTCCATTTGGCTACAGGCAATTTGACGGTGATTTTTGACCGACTTGCCGAGCATCAAATTTGATAAAACGGGTATCAATCGAAAGCTGCCGCCGTACTGATTACGAAAATTAAATTTTATTCCGCTCGCGGCCCTGGAACCCCCACAATCAGCCTCTAATTTTTCATTGTTATGGAGATTGGCATTGAGACGCAACAATGCTGTCTAGCCAAACGAGACAGGTGCTCGAGAAAAAGGGAGCCAGACAGTATTGTTGCGTCTGTCGTTTCGCCAGACAGCATTGTTGCGTCCCAATGCCAATCTCCATAACAATGAAAAATTAGAGGCTGATTGTGGGGGTTCCAGGGCCGCGAGCGGAATAAAATTTATATTTTCGTAATCAGTACGGCGGCAGCTTTCGATTGATACCCGTTTTATCAAATTTGATGCTCGGCAAATCGGTCAAAAATCACCGTCAAATTGCCTGTAGCCAAATGGAAACTGTGACGTGATACAATTTCATTGAACCGTGCGATTTGCTTGTGTCGACACCATATAGGACACTATGGTTGGCAGTGCTAAAACTGGCGACCTGAACGCTGAAGTTTAATATAATTGGCCAATGGCCATAAACGAAAGATAGTGTCGCAGTGATTTCGAAAATACAAAATAAAATCTCGTCCGGACAATGGAACCGTGCACCCCGAAACAGCCCTCGAAGTCTGAAAACCGGCATTATTGCTCCAACAATGGCACCGCCGCAACACGGTGAACATAACAATGACCAATTTCGTCCAGCGATTGTTCTTATCAATGCCGATTTCCAGACTTTGGGGACTGTTTTGAGGTCGCTCCAATGTCTGGTCATTCGTTTAAGGCCAGATTAATTACATTTCATACACCGGGTTGGTCCTCGGATTATTTTCTTAAGGTCTCTACTTATAGTGGAAAACAAACCCGTTTCAACGTCGTGTTGTGACGGGTCAAGTCGTGTGTCGTGTCCACGTGTGTCAAGTCGCATGTCGTGGTCAAGTAGGCCAACTCCAACACAGTTTAGAGAAGAAGTCAAGCGCATAACCACGGTACATCGCATCACGTATTCACGGACTCATCGAGTAAGGCACGCTGATATAGTGAGCGGTTATGCCTGCAAACCTGGTCAGTGTTCACGGTATAGCGATCGTTGCGCAAAGCGATCTGCTTTATCGAAATGCACTGCCGTTTTGTCCCGCTTAGATATGGCTATTACGTATTATGAACTATAAATATGATAAGTGACTTTGGCCCCAGACGAGTAAAATATAGCTGAGAAGAATACATCGATATAATGGTTCAATTTAACACCTTTTGCAGATTTAGCGCTATTTTTTAGCGCTTTTTTCTCAATATTTAGCGCTATCTAGCGATTTTTGACACCAGTTTTAGCGATTTTCTTCCATCCGGAGTTGGCAACACTGTTCCAGACTCATTTCCCCTCAGTTTGCGTGAGGATAGCCAGACCTAGTTAGTTCTACTGCCAGCCACACGCAGTTCAATTATATTATAGTTCCAACAAACCGGGAAAATAACCTCTGCGGTGGGGACATTTGTAGACTGATATGTGATATAATTTGTAGGTAGCGAGATAGCATATATTGGTATAATCCGCTGCTGCAACACCAATGGATCGTGCGTTCGAGTCCGACCTAGCTCGACTCGAGAATTCCTACCTAAGTGTTCGAGGTGTATCTAGGCTCCTCCTTGCCATCTCAAACGCGTAAACGGTGTCGTAATAAGCCTAGAAGTACAGGGCCTGCCGGCCTGGCAACAAGTCGGTAGATACGGAATCAAAATTGGGAATATCGGCCTGGTGTAAATGAAAATTCTGGTCGACATACACCATGAATAACACAAACAACAACAACTTCTCAAATTCGTCACCGGTAACATAAAGTTGCTCTACAAGCCCATATTTTAACAGGAGTGCCGGCACCTACCTACCTAATCATAATCACAAGGTGGAAGGCTATATTTGTAATTGTAATTTGTAAACGTGAACACTGAACATCACTTTCACTTCCAAAGAAGTACATTTCGTGCATGTGATTAAGAAGACAATGAGGATTTGACAATTGCATTGTTACACAAGCGCCGCCATGTCAGCTCTTCTCCGCGATTAATCAACCTATTGTGCAAAATTTTATGCAGCCTTCAAAGCATGAAATATGTCGGGTAAAGCGAATTAGCGGGGGATGTTGTTTGTCTGCGTGGCAGCAATTTTGATTTGTCAAATGTACAAACATCACACCGAGCCCGATTTAGATTATTATTGATCATTTGCTATAGACTAGAATTATTTTGCGTATAGTTTCAAAATTTAGAAGAAATATCTTGCGGCACAGTGGAGAGACGTGAATGGCACACTCGTGTGCCGCGGCACACTGGCTGAGACCCAGCGATGAGCATCGGACGGACTCGAATAGAATTCGGACCGGATTTTAGCTTATAGTTAACAACATTATAGGTGCAGACTTAGAGCGTGGCAGCGGCGTATCAAACCGATATTTCATTACCCTACATTGTTTTATGGCGTCACAGATATTTCGTTGTGTGCGTTACTTAGGTTTACCATATGTCCTCCAGGAGGATTTCTCCTGCTTTTTCAGGAGATCGAAAATGTCCTCCTCCTTTGAAGATTCGTCCTACTTTATAACTTTGACAACTATAGGCCAATGGACTAGGTCAACTGAAAATTGCCATGAATGACGCGAAATACCTAATGCGGACGTTCGAGCGGGTCATTCGGGAGTCGAGTCTGAGATCTGTTTTTTAGTTGACACAAAAAGATTACCAGTAAATATTTCAAAATCAGCAGTTTTCAATTTCGATAAACTGACTTTTATGATATGATAAAAGTGTCCCCTTTCCCGATTCCAAGATATAGTAACCCTAGCGTTACTACCGTTTCCTAAGATTTATTTTTCTCTATTCTCTGCCAACCGTCGATATAATAACGCCGCGTTCATAAAAGAGGCCAGGCCAACCACGATCGCCACTAACGAATACAGAGGAATGAATGTATGCTTTTCAACGTCTTTACAAGACGTACCACGGCCGTATACAATACAGTGTGAATGTCACCTTGGAGGCCATTTCTCGCCGATAATTACGAAGACAATGTGGGGTTGAGAAAAGCATTGTCATACGGGCCCCGCCGTGTCTGCCACTCTCTGATGAATCAACACATGGTGCAATCCTTAATTAAGGGCGGAAATCAATAAAGTCGGCGCGTCCGGGAGAATGCTAATCGTCTGATTATATCTGCTAATTGTGGCGCATAAAGTTGGATAAGATTTCGCGCGCGGATTATCCCGAGGCGTCTGGAGAAACTCTTAAACCATCGGAGTTGGTTGCCTCGATTAATTGTTTTTAATCAGAAGATTAGCATTTACCAGTATAGGCTATGAGTCTTATGACTTTACCAGTTATCCACCCTAAGATTTCAAGGCCTGCGGTAAGTACCGCGAATTTGCGGGTGAGATTGGTTGTTGCCAACTTAGTTTTTGC
This sequence comes from Botryllus schlosseri, assembly GCF_051294905.1. NCBI lineage: Eukaryota > Metazoa > Chordata > Ascidiacea > Stolidobranchia > Styelidae > Botryllus > Botryllus schlosseri. The sequence goes on along the minus strand of NC_137245.1, from coordinate 13,391,431 downwards.
AATTATATGTATCTGTATATAATGTATACGAACGAGGGATTTCCATTTTTTTTTCAAATTTACCAAGATACCATAAATTCATGAGGGTGAAGTACATGCGTATATACCGATAATACAAGCTTCTTCCTGTTGATGAGATTACACGTACGCTCCATTCACGCAGCATGCTGTGATAAGTTTGCCAGCAAATCCGGCAATGTGCTTCGGTCAATTTGCGAGTCCCTGATCTCTTGTGAACGTGAAGTCGAGAATACCAATTATTCACTACGCGCGCGCTGGAACAACTGAACTATTTTTTCAAATCAATATGCTCAAATTGTGGAACCTGTTCTATAATGGTACCGATTTCAGTCGACTCACACTTGCCTTGTCTTTTGATATCCGGAGCCTTGTCACACATCTTATGATCGTTATGTTTTAGTATTAGCGCAAACGCAACTCAATCACGCCCGTTAAAGTATGTTTGCGGCCAATTGCGCAGATTCGTTGTTATACAGTACTCTGCGCAGTGCACGCGGTGCACGGGAGCGGGGAGTACAGCGCATGGATAAATAAAGTTCGTGATGCGAACATTCACAGATTACGCAGCGAGTGCTGCCGACAGTGGATGACATCATAAACATGAAGCATCAGTATGGCTACCTTACATTTTTAACTTGCAGACCGATAAAAATCGACCCAACTTGTTATTAATCACGACAAACTCTGTAACTCAAAAGCAAGGAGTGAAAACTTCAACTAAATGCGTCGATGTGGCAACGACGTATGCAGCGAATTTATAATCAATACATCCAAATGTTGTTGTTTTGTTGTGTTTCGGTATTCATGATGTTACGAATACTATGTGGCCATACACCAGGACGATATTCGTTATAATGATTCCTGACAGCCTGATATGTCGACTCCTAGCACGGCTCCCGTTTGTAACGGCTTATACAAGGATCAGATGGCGACGGGAAGCCTAGATAAACCTCCAATACTTATGCAGGACTTGCGTAGTCGAACTCGTATAACCCATCGGTGTTACAGCTGTGGTAAGTGCCACTGCGCTATTTTACCGCTACTAGAGCTGGGAAAAATCGAGTCCCTGAGTGATTCGGTTCTGAATCACGTAATATGCTTCGAGTCGAGTGGGGTAATCGAGTATCACTCATTATGACGTCATTGCATAATGTAATACGTCAAAGTTCAAATATGTACCTTTTATGCGACCATAAAGGGTACAAGGAATATAATGCCTGTTATCCGTCACATTAAATATACTAAGGTATTCTTTTGGCCATTCCAATTTCATTGCACTTGGTGACAACGTTGTGGGGTGATCATGACTTCGGCAATGTGCTATTTCCACTAATCTTCGTAGCTTTGTACCATGTGTTTCGTACGCTATGATACGGCCAATCCATGACTTCAACAAAGAAAACTAGTATCAAAATTATAATTCTCGTTGATAAAATAACTTTCAGTGGCGAGGGGCGTATAATTTCAGTACTCGAAAAGATCTTCTTACACTACTCGACTCGAATCATTTAAATTGATACTTTATTCAAATTCGAGTACTCGAATCATTGTGCCCATAGCCCTAACCGCTACCCTTCCAAGTGTTTTTTTCGTGTTTTCGTGCATATCATAATATAATATAATAATACAGATGCTTGCAAAGCACCAGAATGAAGTCTGCGACGACGCTTAGCGAAGCCATCGACATAGTATCCGCAGATTCCGCCATGAGTGATTCGCAAGGTGATCGGGATTCGAGCTCCACAACAAGTAAGAGCAGACCTGGGCACTACGTGCGGCCCGCGACACGATTCTGAGCGGCCCTCGAAAAGGTCCTTAAAATTTAGACTCTAAAATATATATATTAAGGTTAATGCGCGGACAAAAACTACTGCATAAACTGATCCGGACATGCGCTTACTTTAAAATCTAGTTTAATTATGCACCGCGATTACGTAGCCATACGTACATCGAGTGAACAATCCGGGTACAAAATATAGCCAGTATATAGCAAATTACATCGTAGCAATTAAGGTTACAATCCCTGCTTCCCTATTCTAGTTCAAATCCTATCTATTGCCAGGTCTGTGCTTGAAACTGTCAAGCCATACGAATCCAAATCCTAATTGGTGACATAGTCATCATCATCATTGGTTTATTAGCAATTTTATCAGTTCAATACACCACAAAAAATGCGATACAATGAAAAGAAAGGAAGATGTCGAAGCGACTAGGAGTTGTCTATGGAATCGGACACCCACCTTGGCCTAGGCGATGTAAAGAGGAGGCATGCGCACTGAATGAAAGTAAAGAAGATAGTATAGAAAAAGGAAGCGACAAGAAATAGGGCGGCATGTCATGGGAAGCGAGATCGATAGGTCAGTCGTGGTCCGGTAATCTTGAGGATGGACTGTATTTATTTAGTAGTAATTGCTTGTATTTCGACTTGAATGTGGATGCAATCAGTGCACGTGATTGGTGGTCCTCCTCACTCAAAAACGACCTTATGTAGTTGAAACATCTCAACAAAATTAGGAGCACTAAATATATGTTCACTGAATTCAGCCGTTAGCCGGTCATTTTAGTTTATGGTGAACAGCGAGCAAGTCTCCATGTCTAAGGAGTGTAATTTGAGTCGGCATTATGAGACAAATCATGCAGTGAATATAGGCCTACATCAGGCCCAGGGGTGGCCAACTTTTTTTCTATTCACGGTCGAATTTCGATTAATCGTGTAGCCTACGGCCGCATTCCAGGGCATAGTCGTAATGAACTAAATGGACGCCAAATATCGATGTTAAAATGTCCATTTCCGGTGAGCTACGGACTGATTTATTTATTCAGATAGGCCAACCATACGCACCAAAAGCGCATAGATAGGCCAACCATACGCACCAAAAGCGCAAGTGACCATGTTATGCGTAATATCTTGGACCCGTCATGGTCGCGCGAGGCGCGAAAAAATTTCAGATTCACGACTGAATTTCGTCATTAATATTAGTAGTTTCATATATTCCTATCAAGCACTTATCCTTTCTCAGCCCATGTGATCAGCTCACCGGTAGAGCTGATGGAGGAGGTGTTTTCGAAAATTTAGGGCAAGTTATAAATGATGATGGATTTTCGGGTGAGGCAATTGTTGTTAGTCACTTTGTTGCATGCTGTTATTTCTTGACCTCCCATCAAGATTGTCAGTATATCGTGGAGAAATATTGGAATCGCTCAAACGTACCAGAAACAACTTTCTTTCGTGAGTAACACACGATTCCAAGTTGGTATTTCTATAAGGGGTGCATCATATTACTCTGCAGTTCACATCTGTACTGCGGGGCTGAGATTACAAAGGGTGCTACTATATTTAAATCGAAAAAATGTAGTTACGTTGAATCGCGCGCAGCGTGAAGAAAATATCAATAATATTTAAAATCTCTCAACAATTCGGGAGTCGAATCGTAAATTCAATTTGCATGTCGACAGCCGCCTACACATACTAATTGAATTACGTGTCCACGGCCGCATGTTGGCCACCCCTGGCCTACATACACTCGGCTGATGCGGACCTGCTAACGAAGCTAGCTAAACAGCGAGGCTATTTTACCAAGTTACACAGAGCCATAGGGACGCAGCCTAATATTAACGCACCCACTTAACAACATGTGTTAAATATGCAATTCACTGCTTTCAAATTAGAAATAAAACTGCACATCGATTGCGATTACAATGACTCCTGAAACGCGCAATTACGATTGCATTTATTTTGCTTTCTTGAACTTGACCTTGATCTGTGGTCGTATATTCGAAGCCTATATTTACCTAACAATCGAGACGACAGACGAGACTGCATCATGAGGATCATATTTATAACTATGGCGACGTCACTTGTTTGTTACGTCAAAGCTACATGACTTGTACGTTGGCAGGTGTGGATAATTCGTTACGAAGCCATTGATGAGCATTGAGCATATAGCTATAATACTTTAAATTGTTATAAAGACCAGTGCGGTTCACAAATGGGACGCGCCTATATGATATTTTGCAACATTCTTAAATGTTCAGTTAACGTTTATAATAGTATACATGTCTTGCAAAAAACTCAGTTATCGTCCATGTACAAAGCGATCGATAATATATCAATTACGATGACCTCGAATTTTTATGTTATCGAAGACGACCGCTCAAAGATGCTGTAGCCCAGTTGTGGCCCTACGAAGTATCTATCCGAAACCTCTGGGGGCTCCACCCCCCAGACCCCCTTTCGCATCTGCTATTCTTACCTATCTTTCACCACGGCAAGGTTTGGCCAGATGCTGGATTCGGCCATGTCTATTTTGCATGTGTACAAGGATAGACTACATCGAAACTAAGTAATTCTACCGCATGCAGAGACGTGATGTTTATCGGGATATGGGACTTTTGTAACAAATGCAGAGATTTGATGGTGATTCACACATCTGTACGGAATCATATTCTTGCTTGGTACACGGATTTCCATGTTTATTCGTTATTATCCTTGAAAAAAGCACATAATCCAAATAGGGGGGCCCCGGGCGACCGCCCACCTCGCCCACCCCAAAAGCCACCACTGCTGTAGCCTAACCGTTGCAATCGATTACGATTACTAATTTAATTACGATCACACCATGTTGTTGTTGTTGTCGTTGTTTTTACTCGTGATGTTTCAATTACTCATGGCCAATGTTCCCTCTAAGCTGCGCACGTGCGCAAATGCGCAGTGCTGAAACGGTCTCTGCGCACAGAATATCTAAGCTGCGCACAAAAAATCCGAAGCGATGAGTTTTTTTAGTCGTTGCGCACTGTTCTCCAAGGGGCCGCGCAAGCCCGCAGACTCGTGAAAAATTAGAGGAAACGTTGCCAGGGGAAAATAGTGTTGTCGCTGAAGTCTAAAACCGAGGTACAAGTGCGGCCCGTAAAGGTAGATATTGCGCTCTGCGAAGAACTCATAATTTGCAATGACGAAAGAGATTTTTCTTTTATTATGGTCTCCTACGCGTGAGCGATACTGATGTCATTTCAATAGCACAATCTTTTCTGGGAATGGCGAAATAACATGGTTTAACAAAGTTATAAATAACAATGGGCTAGCTCGAATTAGTTAATATGTGAGAAACTAACGAATAGTCTTCTTCGCGTGGCATAAACATTACGTAAGATTTACTGTACAATTAGCCTACATGCCGCGAATTTTCGAAGTCATATCACTTCCATCAGGCAAATCTGATCACATATGGCGGTGAGATAGGAGAATGTGCAGAATATGCAAGTACAAGCACCAATATTGTTGAAAAAATCCATCCCCTTGCAAACGTTGAACGGGAAATGCTGCCTCTGTGCACTGTAGGGCGTTGAATTACATCAGCTTCTCAGCAGCACAAATTTTGATTTTATTCGATTTGTTTGAACGGGAATCTTCTGTCGATAAGGTCATACGCTGATATTGTTCTTGCTTCAGTTGGACTTGAATATTCATATCATTATATTTGACTTGTGGTCTTGATATTAATGAGTGCATTGCTGGTATTAAGACGTCACATCAGTGTTTTAACGCGGTGAAGCCTACATCAGGGGTAACCAACCTGCGGCCGTAGAAGGAAATTTGTGCGGCCGTGGACACGGAATGCAACTAGTATGTGTTGGCGGCTGTCGACATGCAATTTGAATTTACGAATTGACTCCCGATTTCTTGAGATATTATAACTGATCTTGAAATTTTCTTCGCGCTGCGCGCGATTTAATGTGACTTCATTTTTGGATTTTGATGTATAACAACGCTCTTTCTAAGCAGTGCCCACAGTACAGATTCGAACAGCAGATGAAAATGATGCGCCCCATATTGAAATACAAACTCGCAATCGTGTGCTCCTAACTATACCAACAATTCTGAATGGAGGTCAAGAAATAACGGCATGCAACAAGGTGACTGATAACAATTGGCCCACCCGAAGACGCAGTATCATTTATAACTTGCCCTAAATTTTTGAAAACACCCTCTCCATCAACTTTATTAGTGAATCTGATTACATATGGGCTAAGAAAGGATAACAGTTTGATAGTAATATATAAAACTATTAATTTTAATGACGAAATTCATTAGTGAAACTGACATAGTTCCATAACATGACCACGCAGTAAGCCTATATATTATTAAATGGCTTAGTCCGGAGTTCACCGGAAATGGCCATAGACACTTTAACATGGAATGCGGCCGTATAGGCTACATCAGTAGTCGAAATGCGGACGTGAATGGCAAAAAGGTTGGTCACCCCCGGCCTATATCGATCGCGTGTATTGATTTGAAGTGCGTTCTCGTGCGTGTGTGTCTACCAGTAATCTATAGCAGTGGTTCTCAACCTTTTTCACCTCGCGGACCGGTAAAATTTCAAAAAATATTCGGCGGACCGGTGAACCTCCAAAATGTAACCCAAAATGTAACTTATGTCACCGTTTTGTTGCAAGTAGCCTATGTGGTGCTAGGGATTGACAGTTTGACGGTTCTGATCGTCAATAATTATGATAAAGATGGCATCCATGTGATTTTACGGTAGTGGGTCTGCTGAGTCGATGTAAAATTGCCTCGCCCGGAGAAACGTGCTACCGCCGACAGTCGTCCACGGTCTTTCGTGCCGAAGGCCGCGGATGAAACCTACCACGCTATCTCGAATAATATTATTATATTCGGCAATATCGAGAGATGAAGCGTTTCGGAGTCTAACAAAGCACCTTTTCGTGCAACCTTGCTCATCATTGCCCACTACCACCAGACGTATAGGCCACTCTGGCTACTACGCATACAATGCTCCGCACGAAAACACATGAATTATCAGAATTATCAGGTTTCCCGGAAGAGCTAATTGACGTGTCCGTCTTGGAAAATTTAGGACACGTTAATTAAACATATTCAGGCTGGCCTGTTGGAATAATTATTTCGTGGCATGTCATTATTTCATGACCTATACTGTCTGGTATGTAGTGAGTATATATTGAATTCGCCCAAGCGTACTAAACCAAAAGACGTACACGATTCCAAATTGGTATTTCTTCACTGGCCAATAATTTGTCTCTGTGGTATGGCATTTTTCCTATGGGGTACGCAGATTGCCAGGACAGCGAGAATCGTGTCCAGCCGTTTAGGCGCCTATGGACCATTAGACACTTATAGATCGAAGTTTTCGGTCAACGAAGGGCAGTCTTTTTCGGCCAAGGTTTCCTCGCTGCAGAATTGTTTGGCACACTTTTTGGAGTTCCATGTTAGCCCAAACTTCATTGTGTGTTGGTGCGTCGTGGCGCGGAAATGGCTGACGTGAAATGCCTATTTCTATAAATCATGCGCATTTCTTGGAGAAAGGGCACCCAATAATCAAGACATTCAGTGACAGTAAATCGCGCAAAAGTTGGATAAATTTTCAAAAAAATACTCAATAATTTATGCTAATACAAAAATAATTTTGGGCCTTTTCAAGCTCAACCCCGCTCCAATTGGGGGTTTGGGGCAGGCCAGTTACGGTTCTGCGCAAGATTAATGAATCGAAAACGAATGATCGCACACAGCGCGGCTTGGCGAATCAGCTTTTACTTGTCACTCGCATATCGTCAAATGACACGGCTTGAGCTTTAAGTCAAATTGACAATAAACATGTTACCTCACGAAGTTCTGGATCAGTTTAAAATTTGATGATTTTTTATTTTATCAATAGACAAGCCTTCAACATATTGCTTCTTGAAATTATGGTTAAAATTGTAAATTACCTCGCGGACCGGCAGGAACATCGTCGCGGACCGGCACCGGTCCGCGGACCGGCGGTTGAGAACCACTGATCTATAGCATGTCATATGTACACGGATTTATTGTGACGTCACAGATGGGTAGTTTCTCATCCCCTCACCAAGCCACATTAACAAGGAAGTGCGATTCGTTTAACATGGAATGGTTGTCGGAGCATGTGAAAAGGGAAGACAAAACTCTAGATGATCAGTATAGCGTAAACCCCGAGGGGGGTCTGGGGGGCGCAGCCCCCCAGTCTTTTGGTTTATCACCCTATGGGGTGCCTGGTTGTGCACTGTTGTCCAAGGGCCTACGCAGTGAGTTGGCGTGTTTGCGCAGACTGGTGAAAAATTAGAGGGAACATTGCATGGCCAATGGCCATTTACAACTCGCCGATATTCTAAATATGATTCCTGAACCGCGACCTAGTAACGTCCACTTTCGTTACAAGCCATTTGTCAGACACCGGTTACGCAGATTACGCGCGTAGGGACCTAGATAAAAACTCCAACACTCGATTCTGGAATTCTGGAGTCGACACAGCTAGGTCCAACTCAAACTCTGAATCCATTGGTGTTACAACTATGGAACGTATCACAATCCTATCTCGTCATATGTCTGGTGAACAGTAGCCTACTCCGTATCCCATGTTTTGTCTGGTGTAGGCCTGCAGTACTTTCTATAGGCACACTACACTGTACTGTACTCTGTACATGTACATTAGGGCTGTTCAAAAATAAACTTTTTTTTTCGGATTCCAGCCATTCACTGATTAAATTGTCAGGTTACCCTAAAAAACGCTGCACACCAAATTTGGTTCGATTCTAACAAGTATAGGACTCCGCAGATCCAATTAAAAGACGTTGCAAAACAAATTTGAGTCAATTCCGACCAGTAGAAGCGGAGTTATGTGAGTTTTTCGTTGATAAATTGCGGATTATCCACCCATCAAGGATAATCCGAGGATTATAATCGAAAAACTCACATAACTCCGCGTCTACTGGTCGGAATTGACTCAAATTTGTTTTGCAACGTCTTTGAAGACAGCTCACAGCTCAACAATTTCATGGGGTTGGCAGAAAAATTTGGATTTTTTTTTTTAATATTCCATAATAAATTGAAAATTTTAATTGGATCTGCGGAGGCCTTTACTGGTTGGAATCGAGTGAAATTTGGTGAGCAAGGTTTTCTACTGCAACCTGACGATTTAAGAGGTGACCGGCTTGAATCGTGAAAAAAAGTTATTTTTGAACAACCCTAATGTACATTGTACACTACAGTTACTATAATTTTCCGTTTGTACAGGCAATACGCCCAGAGAACCTCCAGTTCCCGAACGAATGGAAGAGAATAATGACCCGCCGACCCATTCTTCAGTCAAACGTTCCAATGGCGGGGGACATGCCGAGGGTACAAGGCCGGCGAGGGCAACGTCGCCACAGAACTTAAGATTAAAGAGACTAAGACGTAGCACCCGCAAGCGCAAGACTGTATATCGGTGCTTGCGAGAACGTTATATTCATTTCAAACTTGTGGATCATTTATACAGAGGATTGCCGGGACAAAATTTAGACTATTCCTTATCGGATGAAAATTCATTCGTAATGTAATAAATTCGAAAATACAGGTGATAACGACGCCGTGAATTATGGTTAGACGGCCAATCGATGCCACCACATAAATTTTTTAAAGCGGTCGAGTAGGCTATATGGGTTGGACTGAATCCGGATTTGACAGTGATTTGATTTTTCAAGCCGTATGGAGCCGGTTGGCAACTTTATGTCAGAATTTGGCTGGTGTTCTCTTTTCGTCCTTTGATTTCTTCAAGCGGTGACAAGTCCACCATCCATGGTGCGCATTGGTTCGGACCGCCGTTATTTGTGAACAGCCCTAATGCGCAGCAGCTATGAAGGTTGCAAGCGTGTTTGGTTCAATTTATCGTTGTGAAACAGCCTTTTCGGACACGAACTTCATCAAAAACAAACATAGAACACGCCTCACTAATGCGCATCTGGAACACTCACTCATGAGTTGCAGTGTCAAGTTATGCCAGAGTACAGCGCACTAGTTGATAGTTTACAATGCCAGGCTTCCCACTGACTGATATAGAAACAGCTGTCATGAATTATTTTGTCCAGTCTTAAAGGGGCACTGCGCTCTAAAAATGATGTGGTCTCAAATTGAAGGTAAAAACGAACAAAAATTTTTGGCCGCGGCGATTTCCTTCAGTACGCCACCGTGATGGAGCTGCAATTTATTGAAATTTCTGCAAGACCAGTTGCCGCGGCTGCTTAACCCGTTACATGGCACGATATCTTCACCGTCGCACTTGCTCGACGCGATTAGGCAGTCTGCCTTATCAGACTGCCTTATCGCGTCGAGCAAGTGCGACGATGAAGACATCGTGCCAGGTAACGGGTTAAGCAGCCGCGGCAGCTGGTCTTGTAGACATTTCAATAAACTGCAGCTCCATTACGGTGGCGTTCTGAAGGAAATGGCTGCGGCCAAAAATGTTTGTTCGTTTTTACCTTCAATTTGAGACCACATAATTTTTAGAGCGCAGTGCCCCTTTAAGTGTGACATGATATGTATAAAATTTGACTTGTCAAAAACATGGTGCGAAGTAATTCATGATTTCTTTAAAAAATCTTAGTGGTCAAGTTAGTTTAAACGAGACGTTTTGATTTAAAAGACTCTCTTAGAAGTCTTATCAACGCCGAAATTCAGGCTCATACGGGTAAACGGTGGGAGTAAATGGTAGCCCGTCGCTTCAATCAGTACCAAAGAAGTAGCTGTTATGGCAGATATAGCCCGTCCGTCGTCTGCGGATAGTATACGGCAAGTCCGTTGTCTACGGATATCAGCTTACAGTTTATACTTAACTGGCACTTCCGCGGTAGCTGACACGAACGTCCTGTGTTCTGTGTAGTTCTTGACTGGCAGTTCAATAGAGACGACAACAATTGCCTTTTCCAGATATATTGTACAGTAATTCGGATAGTTTTAGCAGTAAGTTTCAGCGTACATGAGTCTCGTAATCTGAGCCAATCTTTGATATGCACTGGGTTATAACTATGCGATAAGTCACGTGATATAGCATTATACCATAACAGATAGGAGAGAGAAGGGGCCAGAGAACCACACTGTTGGCTGCAAAAAGGTTGGTGACCCCTGTGTTAGGGAGATTGGATGCACTAGTTCCAATTTCTAATCATCTATTCTGCGTATTCATTCTTGTCTGCTTGATACACTCGTATTCTTGAATAGAGGTGCAATGTCACTTGTGAGCTTGAAGTTTAATTCGTTACTGATTTTTACAGTGCACGGCTCTGAATTAAGTCAAATATTGATGCAATTCCAGATTCTCAGAGGGACTTATTCTGAGTTTATTCAATTCGTTTGAAAGGGACCTTCAATATTCCACTATAAACTTGATCGACGACGATGAGCGCATCGAATTTAAAACCAATGGTTATTTGATGGAAAATGGATTTCTGCTCATAAGGTCGCGACATGCGCTTATTGCTGCAGTTACACTTAAACAAATCGCACCATTTCCAGATTATATTAGAGAGACGGTATGGCTTGACTAACGAGCGCAGTGCCGGCATTAAAACGGCACGTCACTGTTTTAATGCTGTACAAGTACATGTAGCTATGATACGGAGTAAAGTGCGTTTTCATGCGGCTATGACGTCATCCACAGACGGCATCAAGTAATTTCATGTCACAGGACTTTGCATACCCATACCCACACAAAACGCCAATTCCATGCGACGGCCACAACCGCACTATTCGATAATTTTCGGAGCTGGAGCCGGAGTATAGGGATATCAGTGCGCTTCGGAGCCGGAGCCGACTTATAATAGAAGACAGCTCCGGAGCTGGAGCTGAAGCAGTTTGAAATTTACGACTGCTCCAAAGCCCTGGTTATAATGACGTGAAAATGATAATATGAAAAGGTTCAAAGTGCAGAACCTACCAAGGTTCGTTTATGAACGAGAACCTTTAAATTTCAGCGGTTCACACACAGAACGCGCTAGTTATAATAAATAATTTCTTTTCCTTGGTGTCGTCGATATCGATTTATAATTTTAAGTCAATATGCAAAGGAAATATCTTGCATCCGTAAACATTTTATTTAGGGTTACCCCACGTCCTCTTTTAAGAGGATTTGTCCTCTTTTTTCACAAAATCTTAAGGGTCCTCGGAGGACGCCTAAATGTACTCTTTTTTGGGGAATTTGTCCTCTTTTTTCAGAAAAAGTATTAAAATGCCATTAAAGAGCCCACTTTCAGGCAGAATTGGGAAGCAGAATTGTAGAAAAGTGGGTATAATGCGGGAGTCGATCGAAAGATCGAAATGACTACCTTTTTTAGTCAACTCAGAAATTTTGGTAGAAAAAGTTTCAAATTTATAAGTTGTTTTTCTTTCAGAATGTTGATACAGTGTCCTCTCTTTCGGATCTCAAAATATGGTAATACGCGATATATTTATCTAAATATATAGTTTTATACGTTATATTCTCACTATAGTAGTCATTACATAGTCATAGGCCCCGACACATAATTCTGTATTGGTATTCGTCATGTTATTACGTCACAACTAGCTAATTATCCAGATGCTTTTTATCAGAGTGGGCATGGGCATATTTCCAGAGGAAATGCTGACGGGGCAAACGTGGGAAGGGGACCAGGACATCAATTTGACAAAGCTGACTTCTGTAACTATTGGTGTAGGGCTCCAGCCATGGAAGGAAAGGAGAAGAGTTGATTGATTTTCTCAGAAATGACCCCCAGCGTCTCAATTCTTCCCATATCATTGAGAGCTCGAAGTGATAGGTGGAAGGGTTTGAAGGGTGCATACTATACCGACATGGCGACGAATGGAATGTAGGCCTACGCTACATGAAGGGATTTACTTGCGCCATTTGAAGCTCGATATTCTCACAAAGAAACAGCAACTGCAAACTTACGAACGCTCTCCATTAATGCTTTTGAATGAATAAAGATGTACTAAATGCCGAATAAGACTGATAAATAGGCCTAAATTTAATAGTAGCCCACAAATACATGGTGATAATTTTCTGCGGCCCGCAGCGTCTTTTAGTGTGAAAATGCGGCCCGACGTCAGGTCGTCAGGTCCGACATATTTGATAGAGCGATAGATCTTTTCGGTCGATCGTATATGATAATTGGACGGCGTGGACGCGCGTGTGTCGTACTTGATGTGCTCTTTTGATTCCGAAGTATAAAGAAGTCATTGGTATATTCGGGACAATGACCACACTGGAACTGATACATAAACTTGGGAATTACTAGCATTTACACATATATTTTTTGTTTTGTTTAGGACACCGAATCTCTTCAGAAGCGACTTGCTGGATGGACAACCAGACCCCTTTCAGGTCCTAGCTACGATACGGAGTAGCCTATATATGCTGTAGTTTTTGCAGTGGCTGGAGTGCATGTTTTACTGGCAGCCCCCCAGCAGAGGATGCCATACTGTAACTTCGATTGGCTTAAGGATTTAAAGAGAATCAGAAGAACCAGGCTGACATGTAGGGTCTAAAGGCCTAAGAACAGGCCACACTTTGGTGATAATTTTGTGTCCAGTGATTGAATATCACTCTTCCAGGACATCTCCGAGTTCAGTAAATCCCGAGGTATTTGGCATTTTTCGTGTTCGAAATGGGCTGACCCCTGACCAGGGACCAGGGATGTTAACGGTTAGTTTTTTTTTATTACGCTCGGCAATTGGGATTTCGAGGCGTTTATATGCAAATGTTATTCGTCCGCTCATGCACTTTGGGAAATTGGTCACTATAGTCAGGGCATCCAACTTTGCCGTCGAAGATGCGGAAGAGAGGGATGAGGTAAAGTATCATCAGCGTGCGGTGCTCATGAGGCGGTTTCAAAAATACCTAAGTTACAAAAATTATCCTTGAAGTGATTTGCGATGACCGCCGTGTTTGTCAGTTTGTCCCCGGTACGAAACAGTGTATTGGCTTTTGTTCGGTGTAAGAAAAGACTTAAGTCCTTGACCAAGTTTTGCGAGCGTCCTTTTTGTGTCTGTTGAAAAATCTCTCATTGTATTTTGCTTTTGCCCTGGAAATATAACTATACTTCTACTGTATTTGAGTATAAATTTACGTCGCTGCTTCCAATGGAGTAGCAACTCTGACTACTTAAACCATCTTAATCAACCACGACTACTCAAAAATACTGGAATCGCCGTGATCAATGATATATATATTGTCCTGATCGATTATGATTACAAATCACGATTATTCCAAGTTTGCGGCTGATTCCGGATCCTTTTGAAGGATCATGTCACTCCATCCCGGATCATTCTGGGCTGCAGCAAGGGCACCACCCCTCATCCTTGCCTGTCGTGTGTGCCAAGCCGTTTAGAATTTCAAGGCATTTCTTATCGGTATATTCTAACCTGAAAAGATTTCCGTTCACATCCGTTCGTTCCGTTGTCCCGTTCGTCATTTCTACAAACCTTTGATTGACAGGTAACACGTTCGTAAGGTCAAAATCCGTATATCGGTTAGCAGTTTGCCAGCGACGTCTTAGTTTTGTGGGTTTCATTTATAGTGCGGATATATTTAGAATAATGGCGTTGTCGTCGGTATCTCGTTCGATATCACTACTGTCCCGTCAAGTAGCATCAAGATGCAGGCCGATTACAGGAGTAAGGAGTGAATCGACGGACGTGACTGTGTACGATGCCACACGAAAAAACATGGCGATCAATCGCAGTACCAAAGTCATCTGCCAAGGATTCACTGGCAAACAAGGTACTTTCCACAGCCAACAGGCGATTGCATACGGAACAAAAATGGTAGGCGGCGTGTCACCAGCAAAAGCCGGTACCACACATTTAGGCTTACCGGTGTTTGCCAGTGTAAAAGAAGCAGTGCAAGAAACAGACGCAAATGCATCTGTGATTTACGTGCCGCCGCCGTTCGCCGCGAACGCGATAATCGAGGCCATTGATGCCGAAGTCCCCCTAGTCGTTTGTATTACCGAGGGAATCCCGCAACAGGACATGGTCCGTGTGAAACACAAGTTGGTTCGACAAGACAAAACAAGATTGATCGGCCCAAATTGCCCTGGCATAATCCGCCCCGGCGACTGTAAAATCGGCATTATGCCAGGACATATCCACAAGCCAGGAAAAATCGGGATTGTTTCGCGATCCGGAACATTGACTTACGAAGCTGTCCACCAAACCACTTTGGTCGGACTTGGACAAACTCTCTGTGTCGGCATTGGTGGCGATCCTTTCAACGGGACAAATTTTGTCGACTGCTTGGAAGTCTTTTTGAATGATCCACAAACCGAGGGCATTCTGCTAATCGGCGAAATTGGAGGTGGGGCTGAAGAAAGAGCGGCCCAATATCTCATTGAGAACAACACAGGTCGAAACAGCAAGCCTGTTGTTTCTTTCATTGCTGGTGTCACTGCTCCGCCAGGACGGCGTATGGGACACGCCGGGGCTATCATTTCTGGGGGTAAAGGAGGCGCTGAAGGAAAGATTGCTGCCCTTAAAGAAGCTGGTGTCAATGTAACTTTATCTCCCGCTCAAATGGGGACTGCTATGATTGAGGAATATACGAAATTCTATGGTAGAAAATCCGTTAATTAAATAGAACTGTTGATAATACGATGACCCGTTTATTTTGAGAGCGTTTTATGAGCTTGGGTAATAATATTCATGTTGTGATGGTAAATGCTTTAAATTCAGGTCCGGAAGAAATGAATATAGTTATTAGTAATGCCGTGATGGGTATGTTTACATTTTGACAGGGAAACACTAATGAATTGGAGTCTCATGATATCCATCCATCATTTCTCCAATTTCATCAATTTGAAATGCACCCTGCCCATGTGGTCCATTTTTCTATTTGACTTATAGACGTTGCAACCCATGTTACCCGGATCTCTTGCATGATTTGTGTGAAAAACTACACAACTAATTTATTGCTGGTGAAATTAAATAACACAATTGTCATCATATGTCGCTATATCAGAAATTTGTGTTATAGCCTATATGACATGTTCCATTGGCATAATGCACCGTACATCAACTGTTCTGTATCAATTAGTAGGGACTAGATTTGTATTGAGATTCCGCCCTTCAAAATTTGAGTGTGTATTTCAAACAGTGCATTCTAATTTCCAGAATTACCTGCAAATAACTGGCTTAAATGTGACTGCAATTATGACATTCTGGTGTCGAGTATTTATGTCAATCGTAGCTGTGTGTACAACGTGTGTCACGGCTAGCGTAAGTTGGGATCTGTACCTGCCAGTGAAGGAAGTCGATGAAATATTTGGTGCTGACGGCATGGAATTGTATTATATAAGAGACGGCAACATCAACCACAACGCCATCAATTTCACCGCCGAGATTAGCGAAACAAAATCGAGTACGGAATACGTGTGGAAAGCAAGCGATGCGGATAGCGTGCTGTATGAAATGAATTTCTCTCCGATAAAAAATAGGAATATCATCGACGCACCACGCGCCAACATCAATAAAAGCGGCAATGTGCCTGATCACAAGGAATCCTTCAAAATCCACACCAATTGCACTGGGAAGAAAACTGGTAATGTGATGATTGGCATTATATTCAAGTTCATATTTGCCGACAGCCCGACGAAAGGTCATGTAATTAAACTGACGAGGCTGAAACATTGTGTAAAGACGCCGCCAAAGCAAAAAGAGTCTTCGATCATTGAGGAAAAAGTCCCCTTAGACGAAAGTCAAGGCACACATGCATTTTACATAGCCATATCAATAGTAACTGTAGTAATCATACTAGCGGTGGTGGGTGTGAAAATATGCCATAATCGCACCAGAGGCAGGCAACATAGAAGGACCGAAGGTGAAGCGTATGTGATGAGCCATATCGCTAGCGCGTCACACCATAATCAATTTCTGAGACCAGATTTACCCAATAATGCCACTGTCCCGCAGCCAGGTATAGGGGCCAGTAATAGCTGGATGAATTTCAGTCCTATCATTAACGACTTGGGCACCGACATTGTAGATATACGCACGAAGCTTTCGGCAATTGCAGTTCCGAAGAACGATGTCACTTTGGACGAGACTTTACAGGAAGGAACGTTCTCTAAAATATACCGCGGTACCTACGAGGATAACTGTCCAGTGTTGATCAAAACAGTGACAGGTGCCGCATCCGAAGAACAGACAAGGTTACTGCTGTTTGAAAGCTCTATCTTCAAAGGAATGCATCACAGAAATCTTCTCTCTATAAGAAGGGTAGTCCTCGACGGACCGGAACCACCCCTTGTACTATTCCCTTACACCAAAGGAGGCAACCTTAAAAGATATCTCCGTGATATTAAATTAACAGATTTGAACTCTTTCGGCACATCGTCATCTAGCCATACTAATTACGAGCAAGCGTCCACGCAAGATCTCGTCGAAATGGGAATACAGGTGGCGTGCGGCATGACCTACTTGGCGAAACGAGGGTTAGTTCATAAGGATCTAGCTACACGAAATTGTGTGATTCACGAAAACCTCAAGGTCAAAATCACAGATAATGCGTTATCGAGGGATTTATTCCCTGCGGATTACTGTTGTTTGGGCGACAACGAAAATAGACCAGTGCGTTGGTTGGCGATGGAGAGTTTGGTCCACAAAGTTTACTCTACCGCCAGTGACGTGTGGTCGTTTGGGGTTCTTCTCTGGGAGCTACAGTCTCTGGCGGCTACACCATATATTGACATTGACGATTTTGAAATGGCCGCTTACCTTCAAGATGGCTTCCGTTTGAGCCAACCTATCAACTGTCCTGACCATTTGTATAATATTATGGCCGGTTGTTGGCATTATTCCTCCGATAAACGACCCACGTTCAGTAGTCTGTTGCAAATGTTGATGGAATTTAATGCGGAGCTTGGTGAATATGTGTAAAGAACAAGCCACTTGAAGCGACAGTTCCTTGTTAGGCTTTTGCCAGTTTTGCCTAATCTTGGTATGCATGCGTTTTTCATCATGGTATGTTGTGTTTTGCATGCGCGGGTCTACTTTTTGAGTGACTGATCATAGATATCTAGCAGTATTTTATTAATCTGCTATCTTTGGGAATCATTGTACCTGTATTATTTTAATATTTTTGACATATGCATTTGCACACTAACTTTGCCTATTTTTTCAATAAAACCAGTAAATTTACAAAGATATGTCGGTTAGTCTAGGTGGCATGTTGTGTCATGGCTCGTGCGTTTCATTTGTAACAGGACGCAAGTATCTGAATCAGCATGTAATGTTATGCTACCCATAAATGACGGAGTTAGCACATCTTGTTGGACTGTGCTATGCGCCATACATGCTCATTCATCCCAAATCCACATCTTCTATCAACTATAGATATTTGGTCAGATATCGGACATCGATCTGACAGTAAATGGCAAGAAGTTTAAGATTGTGAATGAACATAACACGCTTTCAAATTATTCTGTTACAGCCATTTGTAGGCATGTAATCGCTGCCTAAATATTTTGTACTGTAATCAATTTGAGCAACAGTCCGCAGGAGAAGAGTATCCTGTATGCGCACGAAAAGTTTAGGTACACTAACTACAGTAATTCCAGTCTTACTCAGTTTTTCAGGTGCAATAGTCTTAATGTGCACGTAAAATAGCCCCTGTGTAATGGGAAATGAGTATATATCTTTGTATATTGCGCTTATTTGTAGTGTCATTAGGGTTAACATTCGTCCTCCTTTCTAAGGTTTTTGAAATTGTCCTCCTTTCTGGCAATTCGTCCTCCTTTACAGGTTTTAGAGCTAAGAAAGTGGATAGATTCAAGTGAAAATGGGCATAAATGACGCAAAATAGTTAATTCGTGGTTCGAACGAAAGTGACGACTTTTTGTCATGTCGTGGAAAATTTACCATTTTTTTCGGATGGATTATCCTCCAGTATTCCAAGTCGGAGAAAATTTGAAAACCAATTCCAACTACCTAATCCCTTGAAGTATGCACTATGCAGCCCCTACGCTAAATCGATTTTTTCCAACTAAGTCCGAGTCCAAGTGAGCTACTGGAGGGTCGAGTCCAAGTCATCATGTTCAGTTTTCAGTTCAAACCGGTTCAACCCAGCTCTGCTCGAGTGATGGTTCGCATTCATAATATAGTAATTGTCCTTAGTTTCAACAGTTTCTGGCCGCATTTTACAAGTATCAGGACTGATAGATGAAATACTAATGATGTGGTAACTTTACTATTCTTCGAAATTACAATGAAATGTCTGTCTTGGACGTCCTAGTCTCGACTCTACACTTGTACTCGAGTGATTGTGCGTGACTCAATACAAAAATTGACTCGAGTCTAGTCATTTTACACATTTGAAAAAATGACTCTGGTCAAGTCGAGTCACCAAAAAAATCGCGACTCGGGTCATTACAACCCTACACTTAACAATAACATACAAGCGTATCTGCGAGAGCAATAGAGTCTATAAGATTTATTCCTCCCATTTTTGACAAGAAATCAGCAAACATCAAAAATAGCCCAAACGGCCGCGGACTTACACTCTTACTGCACTGATGTAGCTTGGAACTGTGTGATAAATGGTTCTATACCAATACCGAGGATGGCCAATGCGAAGAATCTACCTTGCTGAGACGGACGTTGTCAAGAAATTTATATCTTAGAATTGACACCGAATGTGGCAATGTCGCGATGCACATTCACACGACCTGTACATATGCATAACATGCCTGCAGTGCATACATTGCATTCTCGATGGTATACATTCTCGGTGTTGACCGGACAACGTGATAAATCGGGTTGTGACGGGAAACGAATCAAACATATTCTAGCACGTTCTGTGTCATGACAGGAGATGTATGGTAATATGAAGGTATTGGAAACAACACATGGGGTAGCCTGGAAGTTTAACCGAAGTCCACAAAATAGGTAGAGGAATGTCAATTTCAGCTTCAACACGCTGCACGCAATTGAACGCAAAGAAATTTTCCTCGCTACATCACTCAGGAGACATTCTACCAGGAATTACTGCTCACACAGCCTGTAATAACAAGCACAGCACACCCCAATTTCACAGTGTCAACAGGGATACAATACAACACGGCGCACTATGCTTGAGGTGATAACATAACTTTGCACGCAATTACTCGGCCCACATCCCAAAAAATTAACAGATTATACAAGACAAGATACATCAATATCTGAACTGGCGATGATACAAGGTGCACAGAATACAATAAGAAAAAAAGAATCATCGGAAAGACAAAGAAATGCCAAGATTAAATCGATAAATTATTTAAATATATTACTGGGGAAGTGAGCCCTGTAAAAATTGGCTGACAAATATATAGAGCCTATTCAAACTGGTAAAAAATGCATGGATGAAAATTGAAATCGCGTAGACAGTCCAGAAGGAGATAGTGAGTTTTTAATCCAGAAGAATGAGCACACCCAATGCAATATTGTTGCTTGCAAGTTGCTACAGTAAGATAACTAACCTCAGTGCGTTAGGTATGATAGAATTGTCTTCGATCAAGTGCGGGGCAGACGATTTCATAGAAGCCATTCTGCACTAACGTATGATTCCCAAACAACACCAGGTGGCAGTCACTCAAGATTTCTGGAACGCCGCTACCGTTTCAAAAGTACTATCTTCCGAGGTTATTTTAGAGTGCTTCAGACTCATCTTTTTCACGTATTCGTACCCAAGTATTAGCGCCCATGACGTGAATGAAGATTGGGCGATTCTTGCAGTCATGCCTTTGGTTAGTCCCTTGTAACCTTCCGACTGGAGAAGTGCTTGGAATGTCGACCACCCGCTCATGGTGCCGGTGCCTCTTCGGACCTGAAAACATTGAAAAGTAAGTCTCTAATGACAAGGATAGCTAGGCTAGCTTGTTTTATGCTTTCCATTAGGTTTGTGTACATGAAATTTGTCAGCTTACGAGTAATGGCTACACAAAATGATCAAAGTAGGTTTATTAATAAGAACTCTTTAACATAGTCGCAAACCTCTATGCAATTGAAAATGTACGATTGAAATTTGCCAATTCCGAGGGAACCATCAAGATCTCATCAGTTGTGACAATTCATAAGGTAGGATTTACAGATTTGATTGGTAACAAAGAGTTAACTCCATGGGCTAAGTTGTTATCGTAATCAGTAGCAGTTTCAAGTTAAGTCTTCATATCTGTCACCTTACCCACAACTAATCCTAGCTTAAACAATATAACTCCAGATAAACATAACACATTTGCTGAGTGATATGACTGGAAGGTGGGGTAGTTCGGCATCCTTTCTGTTCGTTACATCGAATTGTAGATTGTGTATATCTTGATCAGTTGCAAATATAATCTGACGATTATTGAGGTCACAATGGCAGTGAACTACGTCAATGTCAATATTGAGGTCACGGAATAATCAAACAATAAATTGTGTTATCAACTAACACAGTGAACTCTACGTTTGTCCATTCACTGCAAATATTACAATACTTTATTAGTTGTGATGAATCTGGTACTTGCAAGTAATTACAGCACTATACTTAGCTGATCAGAGGAGGCAATTTCAAATTGCCATAGAACTCGCAAGCAACATCGCACAAATGTTGTATAATAGGGTATTTAAAAGTAAACTAGCCAGCGTGCTGATGAGGAACAAGGCAAAAATCATATCTGTTACACTTCAAGACATACCTGCAATTGGTACCTGGTCCGAACAACGTCGAATGGGTTAGTGAGACATATGGCAGTGGCTGAACTAAGTAACCCAGACGTCGATATCCTCAAGGCTTCCTGCAGTTTGCTTTTATTCTCGGGAAGAAAGCTTTCGAATAGTTCCGAATACAGGTAATAGAAACCCCAGTAAAACCCGCTGTTGAGGCCGTAAGTGCACAGGGAGAGAAGGTATCCCCGGTACAGCCCACTCAGTCCTTCGTTTTTTATTAAATATCGTGAAATGTAAAACGCTTGCCCAAGCACGGATCTTCCCACAATACTTGTTGAAGAATATCTAAAATGTATGGATATATTAAATCATCTATCTATGGTACTGATTAATTGATAGTAACACCAAATCGGAAAGTGTACGTTAGGGCCAGACCACAAACCGACCATGCCACGTTCGAAATAATATCTGTCTGTGAAGGGAATTGGAAATAAACACCAGCAAGTTTACTTTGTAATTTTGTAATTTCAAAAATTTCCAACCTGAGATCTCGGGCTCATCATTTTCGGGGAGTATCGGCATAGCTAAACAAAGGGTAGGCCTACAATTTGAAAAGTAGACAATGGGATGCGAGTACAAATCCAAGTCCTAGTAATGACCGATTGATCAAGACAGATCTGATATGCATTACGTGAATTATATTGTTATTGACGGGACGGGTACTACACTTCCAAAAAAATACCGTTGACTTAGATAGAGTATGCTCCATTCCGAATATGGACAGGGCGTTCTTGAAGTTATGACTTTTGAGGTCAGGTCAAATTGCATAACATATTTATTAATAATAACTGACATAAAGCTCTAGCCATTGATAACATACTTTGCCACCATCGTGCTAACATTCAATTTCCGTGCCATGTTGGGTTTTGTCTGCGAGGCGCTTATCTGTTGATACTGCGATATAACATCGACCGGCACCATTATCGTCTGCGATATGCACGACGCCACGAATCCCCCCAAGAAATGCTGTACCGGTATTGATTTTTTGTGGAAGATCGTTTGCTTCGACGTCTCGTAAGTTGTGATGTATAACTGCCCGGCGGCCACCTGAAAATTGAAGTACTGGTATTTGATTTCTAATTCGTGAACATCAATCATATGCAGAGTTCACAAACTTGTTTCATCATATGATCCCAATTCACACTTCCCAATTTTTCATATCGCTTAGTAGAAATATGGAAGTACAGAATTCGATACAGAGTAATGGCTGCTTGGGAGAGTACCGCCGAGATCGGTTAAAAGAATACCACCTGGCCCTTTCTTAAGTGACTATTGAATGTGCACGATGATTTGAATACACACGCGCTTACACGTGAGGAATGAATGGCCGTATCACATGACAAACAACAATCTTTAGGATATGAAAGTCCCTTCAACATGTTTGAACACTACCCTATTTCTAACAATTAAAAAATTCCCTCGCCAAGTCTACCAGGGGGGAGGGAGGGTAATTGGTTCCGAATGTACGGAAATCAACTATTATTATGAGAGGTTTTGTATTAGTTAACCTATGGCAAGATGAACAATATCACTGCTAGTTCTACCTTGCTAGTCATTCCATTATTTCAAAAAATATTTATATAGCGTTTACGGGCATGAGTAAATATACATAGACAAGTTGATGGATGATATAAAACTAGTACGCAAATTCCAAAGCAGCATTCTCAGTAATACTGTAACTTGTCATGACTCATGGACATAAGGACGTGCACTCCATAACATTGCCATAGATAGCCTGAATTAATGTTATGTTAGGATGTCCTAATCACACCTACATTAAAAGGACGGATTTTATCGACCAAGATAAAAGATAGAGGTCAAAGTGTTTATTTGAATTGTGGCCCACAATTTGTGGGTGATGACATCTAAGTTTTAGTAAACTGTAACGCATCGTCCTGATACCAGTAATCGGAACAATTTGATTGCATTCACATCCGGCTATTCCCGGGTACCAATTATGCCGAAGTGATCTATGATGACAATTAGATGGCCCTGCTTGCTGTTAAGTGCGGTGGCACATTTTATCCGTCATTCTGTTACAGAACTTGGATAAAATACGTCTTCTCAAATTTAAGATATTTCATTGTCTTATAATGAGCATTGGTTTTGAATTTGACATGGTTATATCATACTTTGCGGTGTATATTTAAGTTGACAGACTCTCAAACAAAAATGGTTTAGGTCAACATCAAGATGAATTGTGGTACAAATTAGCCAATCACAAAAAGCAGTAGTTCGATCAAATGTATAGAGGCAGAACTGGTAGTGGCGTTACTTGTCAAGCTACTTTCACAAACCTGAATTAAACTGATGGGAAATCCCTTATAGAAACCACGGATTCCTTCGCGTCTCGCAATTTTTTTAATTGCATCGAAGGTCCCTTTGTACGCTGTCACACCTTCTTGAGCCTGACAAAAAACAGTCCAGTAAGTTATATGCTTAATGACACTCACACTTAGTCTAGTCATACTGCATGATGTTCACACCAAACATACAGCACAACATATGATCTGATCTGAAATATATGCACTAATATTGGAGTAAACATGATTCATATTTCCAAATTCATTTGATTTAATCCCATCATTACATCTCCTGAGTCTCTAAACACATTGTGCGGTGAACCAGTGATTATAATAAGTAATGGTCAGTGAATTTGACACAGGCCAGCAACTCCCGATCTCGGGTAAGCTGAATGTGTGAAATCTTCCAGCGATTAAATAACCGAATTGATCCATGTAACCATAAATTATAGTTAGACCTATGCTATTCTGAAGTCTGTGTTTCCTTTTCATCCGTATGTCAAATAAACTTCACGTTTTGAATTGATTCAGTGCATTGAACAGATGCTTTCCCCGGCAGTCGGAACGCATGCAGTGAAATGAGCTTGATAATACCTTTTGCAACAATCAATCAAGTTTATTTTTTATATTAATAAATAGGGGAGAGTGGGTGGGTATGGGCCACTGTTGAGGTGTGGGCCACTGCCATATCTGGTGACTGTGGCATCACATACGCTTGTCAAGCTCTGTGATTGTTAGAACAAGGCTCCAGACTCGCCCATGTTACTCACAGCCATGAGGCCAGCGGAGTTTTTGACTCAGCTAGAGATATATAATTTTTGCGGTCTAAAGTAAATTTTTTTGAAAATAGGGAATTTGGGTTTGAGTCAGCATATGTGCATGTTTCGATTATACTTATTTATGGTGTGAAAGCTATAGAAATATGCTATCTATGGAGTATAGTTTTAATGCTTTGTCAATCTCTCGGATCTTGAAATTATGGTAAGAATCCCCAAGATGGAGTGTTTGAGGTATGGGCCTTTTAGCAGGTTGGGGTATGGGCCGGCCCATACCTCAATAGGCTGGGGTATGGGACAGCATAACATATACCTGGAATCAATATTTGATTGATCCTATTAAATATATTCATCTCTAGAATACAGAAGGTGTTGGTTTTATCCCTCCCATATACAATCACTTCAAAGTAAATCATGAAACCCATAAAAGGCCAGTTTTCAGAATCAGATCTGAGCTTGGCAATATGAAACGTTTAAGCATGGGAGGTATCAAAAAGAGAAGCATGCCGTCAGTACAAAATTGGTAGAGCTACATTAAACATGAATATGGAAAAACAGGGGATGAGTCTCACATGAAAAAGATTTCAAAATCGTTTTCCAATAATGTCTTTAATGAAGAGGAGAAAAGTTTGTTAGCACAGTATGTCATCATATGCTCAAATATGTATCATGATTTGTCACTCCCACTTAAATAAGAGATAGAGCTGTGACATTTGGATTTGATGGGGTAGTTGAGACGAAAGAAGCATGATTTGATAGTGATTTTAATGTTACATATTTTAAGTTAGCGTATCTTGTTTCGTTATGGCTTACGATCAATACGGGAATTGAAATATATGAATTGTCCACTTCCAGCCCAGCTTTATATCAGTATATACAAACTGTTGGTAACTGTGACAAGAGTTGAGGTTTGCAGGATATGAATGGCATTTATTGATTCAATACAGACAGCGGCCCATACCTCACCACCCCCCGGCCCATACCTCGTAGCCTATTTTTTATTTACAAAAATGATGTATTGTTACAAAATTTGATGTCACTTCCAAATACATGGGTATTTTAGCTTAATTCTACCAGTAATAGTTAGCCGTATAACTAATGATCGTTTATACCAAAATTTAGGAATATTAGACCAAGTTTGGCCAAGTTATAGCTTTGTAAGATTTGGTGGCCCATACCTACCCACTCTCCCCTAGATCACCGTAAGTGAAGCAATGGCAGAATGATAACAGGGCAGCAGCTAATGGTTACAACATCATGTCATCTACAGCCAGAGCACAACAAAAAAATTGTCAGCAACTGGTTCTTTTAATATTGTTTGTCATATAACAAATTAAATATTAGCTGGTATTGACAGGTCAATGTCAATGTGTCATTCATATTATTTTGAGGGAAAAGTTGCAGCTTAATAAAATAGAAATTATTGAGCTGGAGCTGGGTGTTTTTGTAAATTTTAGCCAATGGGTAGGTAGATGGCTGGATAGAAAAAAACAGATTCATAGAATTTGTTTGTCGAGCCGGACAATGAACACAGCTGTATACATTAGACGAGTTAGCAGTGGCATGGTGCCAAGTTAGCAAGGTCATTCAAGTCCATTACATAACACACCAATTCTGTATTATTAGTAACATATGAGCAAATTATCATTATCAATTAAAATGGTGATGGCTAGTTATGACCATGTTCTCATCAGATCTGATGCTGTCATAGTCAAATTGAAGAGACTTGACGCGCAATGAACTTCACAAGATATGAGGTAATCCATAAAAAACGAGAGTGAGCAGAATTTGAAAATTACGGACTGCCCAATTTGCATGATCAATCAAGCAAGATATATGTCTTTTCAATAACGAGCGACTTGAGGTACTCAGAAAATAGTCGAGGACAGTTGAATTGATGATATTTGCAAGATGACCCAGAATACGTAAGAAACAATGATTCCATTATCATTAACAATCATGTGTGAGACATCTCACTCTTTAAAAGGCAGCACGCCTGTATAGGGAATATCACAAAATTATGGTTCTGCATCCGAGAAAGATTTTGATTCTGGTTTACCTCGAGAACGTAATACATTAAATCGCCCAATGCAAAGCATTTGGCATTAACAGAGCCGTTCTCACGGAGATATTCTACCCATCAAATAGGAAGTGATAAGGTGACACGAGGTTAACTATTGCTTTGAAAGGTGGCGATACAGCTGTAATGAGAATGTCATCGCTAGCCTGATATACATGATAATGGAAAAAGGAAATCAGTTACTTCGGAGCTGCATATTGATCATGAACTCACATGCCATTTCATTGTGATAAAATTTTCATCATTTCAATACACCACAAGACTGTGATAAAAAAAATAGGAAGGTTTCGAAATGACTTGGAGTAGTCTACGAAATCAGACACCCGCCTGGCCAAGTTGAAGTAATTTAATAAAAAATATAAAAATGAAAAGAATTGTGTGAGCACAGGGCACCAATTCCATACAGGCCCTCCAGATGCTTTCACGTCCCAGTTTGAGAACCATTGGTCTAGAAGGTATTATGGCACATTTTGCTGGTTTTACAGGTTTTGCGA
Organism: Botryllus schlosseri; assembly: GCF_051294905.1. Classification (NCBI taxonomy): domain Eukaryota; kingdom Metazoa; phylum Chordata; class Ascidiacea; order Stolidobranchia; family Styelidae; genus Botryllus; species Botryllus schlosseri. The sequence goes on along the minus strand of NC_137245.1, from coordinate 13,364,237 downwards.
GTTCTACAGTTTCCCCTCCGGAGCATTTCTCGGACCATATCCTGACATTACATCTACAATAAGTCATACCGTATATATGATATCTCCGTATATCCAAGGGGCAGAAATCAATTGGGATGAGTGACGAGTGAGAGACTCATTTTTATCATATTCACCATCCCATAGCAGACTTCCATGCATTTTTGTAACGGAAATCGGTTTAGATACACACATACTATGACTATGAGTAGCATACGACTTCAGATTTTTTTGAATATTATATGTCAATATCATTTATATATACAGCGTGTGAATTATTTAGAAATTTATTAGTACGGTGTAAGGTAGGCATATGTAACATTTTATTGATAATCATTATAACAGCCAGTGAGCCAGAGATATCATGGAAACTATGAAACTGTCCCTCTAATCAGCAGTCCCAAATTATAGTATAATATTTCTATATAATCTCTTTTTCTGCACAGTAGCATTAGCAGTTACCAACCATCAGCCTGGTCTTTATTAAATTCAGTGGGTAAACAGAGAAGCGTATCGTCGTTCCAAGCATGAGGCTGTACCCGTAGAACTTTCTTTTATCCATATCACGCCATTCTATGATTTTCAGTGTCTTTCCTTCCTTCATATTGAGCGGAAAGCCGAGTCTTTGAAAATAGTAGGCGTACTATAATAGTCCGTGAGCCCTTGAGGCTGTACAACACGAATGTTCCGTTGATTCAAGAGCGATTCATAGACCAACAGGAGATGAGGCACTAACAAAGATCACCAGCCAATGGAAGCACAACTCTCGCTGATCTGTGTTCTCACCCTCCCCGTATTACAAATAAACCGTAGGAAAAGTTCCGTAACCTGACTCCCATAAATCCCGAAAGCTGAACTTAAATCGCCAATCATTCGCTCCGCTTCAGCAATCCAGGCGGTATTGTACTTTAAAAATATTTAAGGTCATTCTGGAATCCGCGTAAAGTATAGTAACGACTAACGAGGACGAAGATATCTAAGTAACATACGCATTCTACCTAAATGGGGTCTGATAACCAAAATTTAATTATTCTTTTGGTTCATATGATATAATATAAGCGTACGCCTCCCTTACGCCTGCCTGAGTATCGGGGGTGTGGCATTGGCCGGCATGCTAACTGTCCAATCAGCGATCAGAATTCTAAGCAAGGACTTATCATTGTGGCAAATTTCGATCAGTCTGCGAGAGACGAGTAAAAATTGGTGACGAAATGCGGGTATGTTTGTCAACAGTGCAACTTCGTTTAATTCGTACATATTCTATGTTCGTATAAATAAGCCTGGCCATTGGCGATGGCATCACCACGTAAATATTTTTCAAACAGGCACTTTATTGTAAATGTGAATCGATTGTTTTATGATTTTTCTAGTGTGCCACAAGCAAGTTTGGGAACCACTGCTCTAACCGGTTCGCTTCATCATCATCATCATTGGTTTATTAGCAATTTTATCAGTTCAATACACCACAAAAAATGCGATACAATGAATAGACAGGAAGATGTCGAAGCGACTTGGATTTGTCAATGGAATCGGACACCCACCTTGGCCTAGGCGTAGTAAAGAGGAGGCATGCACACTGAATGAAAGTAAAGAATACAGTATAGAAAAAGAAAGCGACAAGAAATAGGGCGGCATGTCATGGGAAGCGAGATCGATAGGTCAGTCGTGGTCCGGTAATCTTGAGGATGGACAAACAAATTCATGCAATACCTTTTCTCGCGGCACTCATGAGCATTCCAAATGGCACCCCAGTTGAGAAACACTTACTGGGGCGTATTGCAGTTCTTCCAGCGCATATACTCAACAATATGTAATTAATTAGTATATTCATATTGAAATGAACCCGAATATTTTCGGCTGACACTCGTCAGGGGTAATCGTCAGCAACTAGTAGAGAATTGGAAAGAACATTGTATATCAACAATCGTATCACAAAATATGACGATTGTTGATATACAATGTTCTTTCCAATTCTCTACTAGTTGCTGACGATTACCCCTGACGAGTGTCAGCCGAAAATATTCGGGTTCATTTCAATATGAATATACTATTTAATTGTATATTGAAGTTCTGTACCTCCAAGAAGCTCTTCAACAATATGTGGTGTAGACACTGGGAAATCAGGGATATCTAGATACACTGTGTGAAATATGACGTCGCCAGCGCGTGAATGAGTGAAGACCGTCACCTTGAATTGCTTATATCGTCGCGGTGGAAGCAAATTATAGCTTACGTCAATATTTTTCAAATTTTGAGATCAAATTTTCAAATTGATAGAAATTTTATTTTTTGTAAAATTTTTATCACCTTGTTCACACCTTATTCAATGTTCATGTTTATGTTTGTCACATATTATTTCAAAGTTAATCATGGCCAAGATGGCCGAAAGAAAATGAAAACCTTACACAAAGATAATTTTCCTACAATGTGTAAAATGGACATAGCTGTACTACACAGCGACGATATTCCCTTTACGTCACAGTGAATCGTCATTTTCTAAATATGTTTTGTCTAGAGTTGCATTTAAAACAAAAATCAATTTAAAACAAACATATTTAAAACAATAAAGCCATGTTTAAAACATGTTTTTTTATTTTTTCAAACCATGACGGTTATGAATATTAAATTGTGAGGTCACAGGGAATTGGCACTGACAATTGAAAAAGTAGGGTAAATATATAGCGCCTTTGACGAAATATCTAGAGAGAGAGAGAGAGTCTTTATTTTCATCCAACCGAAATACATAACAAACGGCAGTGATGGCGGTACAGAAAATATGCGTGCACAGTATTCGGTATTAGATAGGAATGATCGATAAAACCGTGAAGGTAATCTAGTCTGTTCACACCAGCATCAAACAGGTACACTTGACTCTGAACAGTCTGGCTGTGAAAAATGTTTAAGAAAGGAAAATAGAAGAAAAATTAAACGATGGTAGCAAATGATCAATGAAGCAATGTCTGGGCGAGGTAGGGCAACAGTGTTAGTGTAACGACAAGAGGTGATCAAGTAGGGCTTTTTTGAATCTATTAAGGCAATTCACGGATATGTGGTGGTAATGCATTCCAAATGATAGGTCAATAGATCTCTTAGTTAGGTTGCTATTGGGTGGGGGTAAGTAGATATTTCCCTTTGACGAGGATCTCGTGTAATGGGAATGGACATTTTTAGCAGGAATGAAAAAGTCATCAAACACAGGTGGCAGACTATTGGAAAAATATTTTACGTATATTCTAATATATTCTACGTACGATAGCTGTTGAAACGACTATTTTGAGGTTTCCAACCATCCCATATCGTATACGTCGGCTATGTCGGATGGTAATTGTCTGTATAGACTCACGCAACATGTTTTTGGAAAGTATTTACACAATTATGACATGATTTTACAACTTAAAAAAACACAATTTTCTTAAAGGGCTTTGTTTAAAACACTGTTTAAAACATGGTTTGAACGAAGTGTTTTAATCAACCGTTCGTTTTAAATGAAACGCCAGTTTTGTCACTAAACATAGACGCATCGTGCGGTTAACCGGTCGTGCGATTCAAAGTTTTGTACATTCGACCCTTCTATGGCGAATATTTTGCTGCTGCGTCAGACAATAATGCACGGCCCTCTGATGCGGCCTCTACCGATGAATTGACTTCGAAATATCATCGTCCGTATCGTATCATTCAACGGACCCATCGCGATCATCACATGATAATTCCAAATTAGAAAGTAATTGTTTTTCAGTATCGCTGATATCGCTTTGATAAGGCAAGCCGCAGAAAATAAACACACGAAATCGAGCCGATATTTTTCTGTCAATAACATAGGACTACATCTAAAACAGGGCTGGGCACAATGATTCGAGTAGGCTACTATAATTAACAATTGCAAGGATTCGAGTTAAGTATAGTGAGCCAAAACGCAATATTTTTATTTAATTACATATAGTGACCGAGGAAATATGAAGATAATATGTCAAACAACCAAACATATGGTTGATAACGTTCACGCGTCAGATTAAATATTAACATGATTTTATAGGCTGGTCGCCCTCAATAACCAATTTGTCAAAACTAGGGATGAAAGTCGGTTGTGCAAGATGATGGCAATGAAAGGAAACAGAAAAAGGTCCTCAACCTGCGTCATGTCACTGTCCGTGTCCGGCCTTCGGTTCTGATGGCGGTGACTAGAAAAAGGTGAAAACCGTTGAACACACTTTAACATTGGGAAGCGAGTGGCGCAGTGTGCTAGCGACACCGTCACGACACCAATGGTTGTTGGTTCGAGTCTCGGCTCTACCATGTGTCGGAGGCTTAGCTATGGGCTCGTCATCGCCGACCTCACTGTGATTGCAGTGACTTAAAAAGCCCAGAAAGTACAGTGAGCCGAGCAACACGATACACCTCGACATCACGACCCGAGTGTTTAGTTATCATCTTAACCCAAATGCTACTATATGTGAGCGAAGCAGCGTATATCACCGCCATTGACGGTGGATGCCACGGTTTGATTCATGGCAGTGGCAATGTTCCAAAGCGTCGGGTATATATCTGAGATTCTCCTCCCCAACGTCGCTGTGCTCGGAGCGTCTTTGCAATGAAAAGCACAATGAAATACCCGATCACGGATCAATCCAAGGAAGATAATGAAAAGTTCGAGGACGACTAAAAACGAAAGATAAAGATAGAATACTGACACTAGGCTAATGGAAATTCCAGATTGAGGGACCATAATCGGTCGTTTCGACATTATTGTACCTGTTCATTGCATCGCATTGTAAGCTACATCCAGGATTTATCCCTGACAATACATCGTATGTCTTGATCGGGTAAAAATAATAGAACCTCCTGTCATGCCACACTAATAATCTGGGTTCCGTAATTTTTGTTATACGCGACCTTGTTAACCGCATTTGCTCGCGGCACCCCTGAGCAGTCACAGCAGCAGGCATACTCTACGCTCTCAGTGAAAAGAGTGCGTATTCACACCCATGGGTCTAAAAGGGTGGTATACGAGAACAGAACCTGACTCAGAATTATATCGCGGGCATAAATCCTACGTGCCGATGTGCACACCTTCCTATGTTCCTATTTGCATGCATAATTTTGAAACTGTTGTAGGCCTACTCGATTAATACCTCGGTAAAAGTTTGAAGTAGGTTCCGGTTTCGTGTGTTATGGGTGTATATATTCACACCCGTAGTAGGGGTGGTGCACGGGTGGAAATACACACTCATTTCGCTAGGAGCGTATAGTGTGCCGCGGCACACCGGTTGAGAACCACAGGCCCAGATACTGCCATAAGACCGAAACGCTTAGTAGACGACTTTAGGCTTCTCCACAAGCTTCATGAGCTCATTAACCTTCATGAGCTCCATCAAGCTTCACGAGAAGATTTGTTTTTCGGCAAATACCGTGGTTATCTAACCTTAATTGTTATTATATAGTCGCTAAAAAGCGTTGTCTCGTATCGTGCGTAGCTAATAGTTCAAAATAGAATGAAAGATTGAAAGTTATGATTGCGATATTTTTGTTGTATTTGTATTTCTGCATGGCCTAGGCCAGTGGTTCTCAACCTTTTTGAGCTCGCGGACCGGTAAAATTTCAAAAAATAGTCGGCGGACCGGTGAACCTTCAAAAATTGAATAAACCCGAAATGCGATTGCGATAAAAGCATGCAATCATTTTTTGCAAGAACGCTACTAGAGAGTGACATTTTGAGGGTTTTATTTGTGTTCATGACGGCATTCGTTAAATTCTGCGGTAGTCTGTCGAAGGCCGAAGGCCGTGGATTAACCGACTACACCAGGGGTTCCAATTTTTTATGGTCGCGACCTCAAGACACCTAATTCTGATTTGAAAATGTTCCGCGACCCCACCTCTCAATTTGGCGTGTTGACTACAAAAGAATAGTGAGCACCCCGCCCAACCCTACTCCTGGCCTATCTGGAAAGCTGACGACCATATGTGTCAGTGACGTGTCAATATCGTTTTCCGTCCCATACTATACCAATATGTCGTTATTTTATTACGCGGATGATCGCATTTGTACCGCGCGCGGTGACGACTATAATAATAATAATAATAATATAATAATTTATAGAGCGCCGAATATAACAATATATCATTACTACACTAGGGCGCTGTACATAAAAGGCAATAAAATATAAAAGTAAAGGATATGTATAAAAGACGAAGTGCATAGTTGTAGGGCGGAATGAACACTACTCTAGTTCGAACGCTCGTGCGAATAAAACCGTCTTGATTTTGCGTTTGAAAACATATAGCGAGTCACATAGTCTGATAGAAATTGGAAGATTGTTCCACAGAATGGCGGCCGAGGAAGAAAAGGTTCTCTCGCCGTAAGTCGATGTTCTGACTCTTGGAACGGACAAGAGCTTTTGCGACTGAGAACGTAGCGCTCTTCCGGGATTATACATTGTCACTAGCTCACGAAGATACGCTGGTGCACTTCCCTTCATGCATTTGAAGACGTACAGAAGAAGCTTGTATTCAGACCTAAATTTCACGGGTAACCAATGAAGGGATCTAAGAATCGGTGTTACGTGATCACGCTTCCTTGACCTAGTTACCAAACGAGCAGCGATGTTTTGGATCTTTTGTAGCTTGTCGATGCAATTTTGGTTTACCCCGTAAAGCAGAGCATTTCCATAGTCAAGCCGTGATATCACCAGCGACAGTATTATGGCTTTGCATGCATCCTCAGATAGGTAGTTCCTGATTCGACTGATCTTGTGGATATACATGAAGCACATCTTTGATGTATAGTCGATATGTTTTTCCATTGAGAGCATGCCGTCAAAGTGAATACCTAGGTTACGTACACAGGTCTTGGCTTGGATGGTGTCTGATCCGAATCTGATTGTGGTCGATGGGGCGTCTGGTTGGCGTAAAAATGATGAGTTCAGTTTTCTCTTTGTTTAACTTGAGACGATTTTGTGTCATCCAGAGCTCAATATCAATAAGACATCGCTGCAACTTGGATGACACGCTCTCCCAATCATTGCTATTTTTCATAAGACCGTAGACCTGTGTATCATCCGCGTAGCAATGGTGGAAGAAACCATGGCGACGGCAAATATCTCCAACTGGCTTCGTGTACATGAGGTAGAGCAATGGGCCGAGAACAGAACCCTGTGGTACGCCTGATTCGATTTGAATCTCTGACGAACGGACACCATCCACAGATACGCACTGCATTCGATCTTTCAAATAGGATTTTACCCATTCTAATGCCACGCCGGAGATTCCGAATACATGATGGAGCCGTTCCACCAATAGAACGTGGTCGATAACATCGAAGGCAGCGGAGAGATCCAGCATTATCAGAGCGACCATGTTTCCGTGGTACTATGTAGCTGCTTGAACATATAAATATCGAAGGTTCCGGCCAACTTGCCGCCAGTGATCTTTTTTCCAGCGCGCTTCTCGTGAAGTCGGGTATTGGCCAAACTGCTCTATTTCTTGGTGTGTCCTGGTGCAGAAACGTTCAGCGCCGAAATGCCGATAACGCAGCCGCTCTTTACGCGCCCCTAGATTATAGTATTTCAACGGCCTTAAGCGATGCTGGCGTAATTGTGAATGCAGGAAGATTCTTTAGATTTCAATAGTCAAAATTTATGCGTATCTTGTTCCTGGGTGGGAATACGCACAATAAAATCGAGAAATGCATAGTGGAACTAAAGCGCGCGAGGCGAGACAAAAATTTAAAATTTAATAATTTAGCATCAAAATATTCTACATTATGCTGATTAATGATATTATGTCGGTCACCATCGAGTTTGATTTAACAATAAGTGGCCTGAATTTTTTTATACTCCAAAATTTTTTTTCTGGATAGTTTAAATTTTTCGGAACGTGTCTCGCGGACCCCAAGCGAACCTTGGAACCCAGTTTAAGAACCACTATGTTAACACATAGCACTATCGGTAACTTGTTTTCCTGGAAGGAAATTTACCGTCCCATTGATTTCTAGGCTCACGACATTTTAATTTTAATAGCACCCGGTTCATTGGCATTCTTGTAATGGTCATTGATATTTAATTACTGTCCCCGCGACTCCGTAGAATAGGAAAACGGATCCGTTGAGGTCGTGACACAAGGTTGGGAACTCCTGGAATAACTCGACGTGAATTTTTTCTTCGATTCGATAATATCGAGACAAGAAGCGTTTTGGAGTCGGGACAGACACCTTTGCTCATTTCGCACTACCACTCGAATAAAATGGGGATGTTTATACTCAGTTTTGAATGCGATGTGTTGCTTCTTTTATCAATTAAGAAGCCTTCAACTTATTTTATTTTGCAATTGAAGTATAAAATTACAAAATGTCAGGCGGACCGGCAGAGTAGTCGTCGCGGACCGGCACCGGTCCGCGGACCGGCGGTTGAGAACCACTGGCCTAGGCTACTACTAGCCTACTGTTTTTACTAGAGCATGATTTTTGTAATAAAACATTAGGCTATTTCTTTTGTGGCTCCTATTATGGCCGTCACTTAGGGTTACCACACGACGGACACGTCCTCTTTTAAGAGGATTTGTCCTCTTTTTTGACTTTTTTGAAAGTGTCCTCGGAGGACGCCCAAATGCCCTCTTTTTTTGAGGATTTGGGTCAAATTTACGGTCAAATTTGACTGAGATGCCGTAAATCAGCACCGAAGTAAAACGCTCTGGCGGGTATTTTGGGCACTGAGCGAGAAAGTTGACCTTTTTTTGTCAACCGACTACGAAGTGAGAAAATTTACCATTTTTTCAGGATTTTCCTCCGGTTTTGCAAGTCTGTAAATTCTGAAAAAGTTTCCTCTGTTCAGATTTCCAAAATATGGTAACCCTACCGTCACTCATGTTAGAGTGCCCAGTATCGTACTGATAAGTTTTGAAAGCGTGGTAATAAAGGTTATGGTTAAACTGCGTGACCAATTCAAGCTCGATATTGCATTCGTGCGGCGCGTTGCGTCTACGAAATTTGAAAAGTGGCCAGCTACCCGTTTTGAGTTGGCGACCCCTGTCCTAATTAAGATGGATCAACAAGCTTTATGCAAGTTTTGTTACTATTCCAAACACTTCGGAATATAAACGGAAACTGGCCTGTGCCATATACTATGCCCATGAGTCCTTTTATTCGGGAGTTCTCAGTTTCTTGCGGTTGCATGTATTTCAATACTGTCCCATTTCACTTGTGTATCCATCTATCCATCCATAGGCCTACTCGTTGACTATATGGGTTGCTGGCAACTGAAATGAGTTTGCACAGTAGGTTAATCTATCTGAAACCGCCATTCCGATGATGCGAGTCCTGAAATTTTAGCAGTTATAAAAATCTGCTTCATATGATCTACACTACCCTACTAAATCACAAATTAAGTAATCAATCATTTTTCAATATATACTTATCAAAAGTAGCAATGGCCACCCAGAGGCCCGGAGCCAGATGATCTCGGACCACAAAATCCAAATCGAGATGTGGGAGATACAACCGGACCAGTAAGCGCGAGATAGTATAATCATAGCAATTTACAACGTTGCTAGTTGCTACGTTTTAAATGGCTATGATGTAATTATAGAGACTGTAGGAAATAGGAACATGGGACTACAGTCTCTATAGTTCAATGGTGATGCGTCCTGAGCGATAGATCGTGGGTTCAATCCCCGGCCGGAGTTGACTCGAAAATACTAGGGATATCTAGATATCCCTGGAAAATACTCTCGGAAACACTCAAAAATCTGGTATCAGCCGCTCTCTCGATTGGCGCTCAGCTTTCACGAATAGCATGGAGGAGAAAATCTGATCCGATAATAAATCTGATCTCTCTCTTATCTATCGTAGTCGTTTACAGCTCTGTGAAGTACTATGGTACCATGTATCCAGAAGCTATTTAAATGTTACTACCGTGCATGCGAATTGTGATTTGCGAATCATATTCATAAGGGTTTGACTATAGAAATTAAACATGGAACGGCAACGACCGATTTTGCAGCTTCGTTCCGCTTCGCAGAGGCTGGAGAGGAGAATTGTTTTGCGTAAGCGACTGTAGGATTTCTGGCAATCCAAAAGCTATCTTCCCGAGCGCAGAAATTATTGAATCTGGTCTTGATCGAAAGCTACTGTTGCACCGATTCCGAAAATATAAATTTAAATAATGATCAGGCACTGATCCACCTAGAATCTGTCCTCCAAGTCTGAAATATCGGCATTGTTCAGAACAATCGGGTAACCGCAACACAATGACCATAACAATGACCCGTTGCGACTCTCCGATTGTTCGAACAATACCGATATTTCGACTTGGAGGACGGATTCTAGGTGGATCAGTGCCTGATCATTATTTTAATTTATATTTTCCGAATCGGTGCAACAGTGGCTTTCGATCAAGACCATATTCAATAATTTCTGTGCTCGGGAAGATAGCTTTTGGATTGCCAGAAATCCTACAGTCGCTTACGCAAAACCACTCTCCACTCCAGCCTCGGCGGAGCGGAACGAAGCTGCAAAATCGGTCGTTGCCGTTCCATGTTTAATTTCTATAGTTTGACCGAAGTAGTAGCGTGACTTTGCTTATGGCGAGCTTTCAGTTTCAGTCAAAATGTGTCATGCAGGTATACCATCATGGCCAGTCCTAGAGTTAGAACGCATAAATTGCCATTCTATGCTAAATAACGATTTCGAGAACGCATAAATTGCCATTATATGTTAAATAACGATTTCGTTTATAGGTCATAGCTGAGCGAAATGGCTGCATCAACAGGTCTTTCAGCCAGTAGATATTTTTCTACCACATTTCCGCTGATGAAAAAAATCAAAAAAGTCCCAACGAAAAATTTCGCGGAGGTTTACCTCAAAGGCACGCCGGCGTTTATCCAGAGACAACTTTCAGATCCGTACGTAAGGAAAAGAAGACTAGAGAATTATCGCTGCAGGAGTGCTTTCAAGCTAATCGAAATTGATGATAAATTCGGATTTTTGAAGCCAGCTTCAATTGTACTAGATCTCGGAGCATCGCCTGGATCGTGGTCTCAAGTGGCTCGGGACCGTATGGAAAATGACAATAGTTTTGTAATAGCAGTGGATTTATTGCATTTTCCCGCATTAGACGGTGTCCATTTCATAAAAGGCGATTTCACAGATAATCTAGTTCAACAGAAGATACGGGGCTTGGTTAGTGAACATTCAACTTCCGGTAATGTGGACGTGGTATTATGCGATGCAGCACCAAAAGCTTCTGGTATTAAAGCTGTCGACCAGGACGCTATAGTTCGTATTGTATCGTCTGCGATATCTGTAGCATTCAAACATCTGAATAATGAAGGCACAATGCTGTTCAAATTATTTAGTGGTAATAATTCCGGGACATTGGTAAAAACAATTCAACCGTACTTTCGTCAGATTAAGTCTATCAAGCCAGATGCTAGTAGGAAAGACTCATCTGAGTATTTTGTGCTCTGTTTAGGATATAAGAATCGCTAGAATAGGATACTTGAAAATATGTCTATCAATCCTGAAAATCCTAAAATCCAGCAAAACAGAATGACCAAGCCGTTGGCTATAGGATAGAATATATAGATTCTGCCGAACAAATGTCGCAGCTCGTGGTATGCAAGAAAGCCCACAGTTGACAACGCCTGTCTTATATTATTATCAAGTATTATTTATTCAATTTTGCCTTTGTAACTGAAACAATATTAGATTGTCTAATCATCAATGTAGGCGCTATTTGAGATCGTGCTTCAATCGACTCTACACAGATTTTTACCAGTAAGGTGTTGGTTTCCTTTGCAGCTGTGCAATTTCTATGTCGACTGCAAACAGTCTACCGATTAGGTCTAGATGTTATAACTGAGTAAAAAATTTAAAATTGTTAAGACGAGCAGTTACCAGATTTGCTGACTTTGAAATCTTGATTTCATACAGATATAACTACGATAGATAAATTCTCGATTAGCAAGTTGATTGCAACATGCTTCGTGCAAGCTTCAATGTTGGACGCGGATTAATAAGAAATCACCAATGGCGGAGTGCATGCCAATCGGTGCTTCGTGCTTCTCAAGAGGCGGCTAGTGTAAATGGAGGGGAACAAACTTCGACTACGTATAACAACAAAAAGCATGTGGAAGGTCAAGGGCTGACTCCTGACAACCCATACTCGGTAGCGTCTCCGACAACCAAATGTATCGTTGGCTGCTCTTGTGAGCCAGAATCTCACGCGATCAACTGGTTTTACGTGACGGAGGGCGAGCCACAGACGTGCAGTTGCGGATATTATTTCAAACTCGAAAAAGTGGACCCCAGCACGACGTGGGTCCCGGAATATTCGCGGATTATGTACGTCGACGAGATGCGGGTCGATCCGCGGCTGCAAAAACGCGAAGGGATATTCCAGAAGTTATTTTCCAAGGGTAAGCGGCAGGTGAAGCCGCCGCCGTCAATGGCGGAGAAGTTGAACAGAACTAAGTCCAATTCGTGATTATTGTACTTGTTTTTGGTATATTAGCGTTCAATTTTATGTCTAGGCAATTACTGATGAATAACATGTTGAAATCTCTTTTTGGCATATCAGCCTTGCGACAGAAATTGGAACGGAAGTTCAGCTGCATTTGGTGCGCTGTAATTTGTGATTTTGCTGTGTTTTTAATATGTTATTATTCAGCTGTTCTATACAGCTCTTCTGACACCATGGTTTTCGTAGGCAATCCTAACCCAGTGAAATATACTTATCATATCGGTGGACATGTTGAATGACTTTTGACTATGTTAAATTGTCCATAGCAGCCTACTGAGCTTGTAAATGTGGACTGTTGTATAGGATTCAAGAACTTGTGCCTGTTATATAAAAATCAATACCTGAGTGTAGTTGAATTTTTTCATTTCGTGCGTATGCTGTCTTGGGAATTGGTTGTGAGATACCGATACATCACTTGTATTATGTCGGCCATTAATGTTCTGATATCACATTCGTTGAAACATTGTACCACTGTGCACTATTATGCTAAAGAATTAGTTGTGTGACAAGAGTATAATCATAAGCTGACTTCTCTATGAATTATTCTCACTTGAATAACTGTATGATCCTGCGGATGGGGGTGCATTTCCTATCTCAATGTCACAGTATATTCGTAATGTAATGTGATTTGCAATCTGTCTCTCTTGAATACCCATTCTGGGAACACCCTGAGAACATTGTATTAAGCTCAAGTCGTGATGTGACTTTAACTCATAACTCCTAATCATGGTGCCGTTTTGTGCTAATTTATAACATGACAGTGATGACTTTGTAGCAAGTGATCTTTCCAATGAACCCTTAATATGGTTCTCTTCATCTCACGTTTCGTTTGGGTCGTTTCCAGTTGCTCATTTTAAAATGAGTATTTATCATTAGCAGACAAATTAATGACGGTTAAACGTTTCCAACGAATATCCGATATTTTGACTGATGTGTGGAAATGCTGATGTTCTGTACCATATATGCTTGATGAGTTTTACTGATTTTATGCGGATAGTAACAACGTACCATGTGTGATGTCATTGATGAGGAACCTTCGATCACAGTTGAATTCGTCACACTTCCCATGAGGAATTCCCCTTATTATGATTCTGACTACCTTACAGTTGACGTTTGATTTTTAATAACGACAACTACAATATTCTAATTGATCTTCATTTGATATGACAGATTCCTTTCCCATGCTTACATTTTCTCTTTCTCCCTTATCGATACGTATTTATTTGCGTTCAGAAATCGAAATTAGCCATTCTAAGTTAGCTCGAGTAACATATTTCCTCAACAGGCTCCGGAAAAGCTATTTCGCGATGGTAGGTTGTTATTTTCAGTCATAAAACACGAAGCACTGCATGACTCAATATCTTGTTTGCCTTTAGCCGCATAGGTCAAAGAAGAAGTTTATTGACAAAAAGAATGCAGTTACTTTTCAACTTGTCCACAGGTAAATTGTTTGAAAAATCCTTGGATATAGTAATTTCAAGAACTATGTGCTTGTGTATTAAAAAATACTAACCACACAGTGGCTCCCCAAGCAAGTTCCAAAAATTTTTATGGTCATGACATTTTATAGTGTTCGAACGACTTGTCCGAAGTGATTTGTAAATGCTCACATATAGGCGATACTATGCTGGCTGTTAAGACGTCTTTATAAATCGTTCCCAGGAGTCAGAAGGATCCTTTAGCAGCTGATGATGAAGCCCCTCAACGTGTTTTGGTGCCAGTCACAGAAAATGCTGCAGACTATGACTTTGCTGAGGAGGTATGTAAAAATTCTTTGTGTTACCATACCGTGATAAAATGATGACCTCAGTCTTTCTTCTATCAGTCCATCTTTTAGATAATTTACGACAGTTCTCACAAAGACTTATTTCATCACGTCTTTGCGCTTTCAAATGATTCATGGGATTGTGAAATCTTCATGATTACAGATTTTAATATCCGATTATTACTCTGATCACATGTCGATTTTTGTTTGATTATTCGTCACTGTATACAGCAGACAACATTTGATCACAGGGAACTTCGTAGAATCAGTCCTACATATCTAGACATCCTCCCGGAATGTATAGTGGTGCCATGCGTTTGTTTACGAAATCATAATTCTTGCAGATCGAGGCGATTCAGGCGAATGTGTGCTGATGGGTCTATTTTTTGTTATCATTCAATATGTCACAGTAGATAATAGGAGTTTCCAGGATGAAAATTTTAAGATATGAAAAATGCACGCCAGGGTTGTAACCAAGTCACAAAGCTCCGAGTCACAAGTCAATCTCACTTCTACAGTTTTGACTCGAGGCAACTCCAAGTCATCGAGCAGAGGTTCGAGTCCGAGTCATAGTATTATGACTCGAGTTCAAGTCATTGTCTTGATGGCTTAGTTTCCAGACAAAGTCTTGTTAAATCCACTGTTATAACTCTCTTTGGTAACATCGAATAGTTCGCATTTATGATATACTACTTTTCCTCACTTTTAATATTTTCGGGTCGCATTTTCAAGTACCAATACCAATAGACGAACTCCCAATAGGGAGGTTACTTTACTATTCTTCGAAATTACAATGAAGCGTCGGTCTTGGCCCTCGAGTCTCGAGTCATATGACTTGGTTGCTCATGACTCGAGTCCAAGTCGTGTCAATACACATATTGACTCGAGTTGAGTCATTTTCTTATTTTGAGAAAATTACTTGAGCCAAGTCGAGTCATCAGAAAATCGTGACTCGAGTCATTACAACCCGGGCGAACGCATATGACGTCTCATTACCGTTGATCAAGAATAATTTTGTGTGGCCAAGGTGCGTTTCGCCCCTTCCTGACTATGCCTATTATTTGCTGGAAACCATGTTTTGTAGTGTCAGATGGCATTCCCATAACGGGGTTGACAGCTGGCAGAGATCGCCGATTTATTTTGAAAAAAATTCTCATTTATTCGACAGTTGTCGAGCAAGTCCACAGTTAAGTCAAAGTGCATACTCTAGGCCAGGTGGGTGTCTGATTTAAAGACTACTCCAAGTCGTTTCGGCAGCCTCCTATCTTTTCATAATATTGCAATCTTGTAATGATATGATATAAATTTCTCTAAAACAATTGATTGAGTGATTGGTCTCAACGCAGACTCCAAAACAAAAGGAGGAGAGGATCAGCGCTCAGCGGACATTCGGAATAGGTTTCGACGACGACTACAACTACATGCAACATCTTCGTGAGCCGGAAAAGCAGACCGCCGTACTCATTCCGAAAGATCCTTACATCGACTGCGAAGATCTGTTCGAAGACGCGGAGGACGGGGCCTGCGCGGAGGAAGGGAAAGCGAAGGGCACGATTAAAATGCCTTCCGTCGTGTTTGCTTCCAAGGACGAGGAAGAAGTCGGAATGCTGCATCGGGCTATTCCCCCCGTCGGTGAGAGAATGAGAGATTGGAGGATTTTGGCCTGTCTATATTTACTAGGTGGTCAGTCTCACTAATACTCAAGTAGTTATGTTTTTAGCTGCTTCCACTCCACTTGTGTCGGATTTTAGGCAGAACTACTTACTTTTTACATTATTATCCACTTGATGACAGCCTATTCTGAGCTGATGACTAAAAATAAGAGCTGGTTCATCACTATTGCCATGTCCTAATTAAGGCCTAATTGCCATCTAGTCTAGTTGAAGACATCTGTGGATCGTCCATGCAACTATTGTGACCCGTGGGCGCTGAAGATTATACAAAATAAGGACTTTGAAATGAAATTCTGAAGATGTTAGATCAGATGTGTGCAACGTTTCTTCTGTCTGTCGATTTCAGGACCGCAAGTAGACTGGGACCCAGACGTGGTGGCGGCGATGGACGAAGACTTTGATTTTGACGCCGCGGAAAATGTACTAGATGATGATTTTGTCGTGCGCGCCATAGGAGAAAACGGTGATGAAGACGCAGACATGTAAGAATTCCACGCGTTACAATGCCCGATGGGTTTCTGCTTGAATTTTGATGGGTTTTACATTACCATCCCCGATCCCCAGAATTAACAGAATATTCTAATTTCAGGTATTCAGACGATAGCAATCAGTGCTGCTACTCGGACGACGATTCCGTCGGCAGTAACGGTCCTAATAACGAGTTTTTCGATCAATTTTATGAAGAGGAGACAAGGTCGCGATTCACCCAATACTCGATGACTTCGTCGGTGCTACCGCGAAACGACCATTTGACTAGGTTGGACGATCAATTCGAAAAGGTAACATCTAGAACTCAAAAATCTGCAAACTGGTTTATATGTCGGGACAAAGGTAGTGAACTAGTGATGCAAACCAAACTGATATGAAGTGTCAGTTACAAATAGGCTTACTTTCCAAGACATTATCTTATCGATAGTATGAGGAAGCAGTAGCTGTGTTTCAAGCACATATATTCTAAATTACCAAGCTCATCTTGCTCGATTTGACTGTGCATTGTTACATTGATAAATGAAGCGTTCAGTTTAATAAGATTTGACGATTATGAATTCTCCGCTGTCGTTGATCTTCATTTCTTCGTTTGTCTGCCAGACGCGGAAACATACTATGTAGTCGAATCAGGCAATTTCTCTGAAATCCTCATAACTTAGGGCTGTGAATTATGATGAGGGAGCAAACTCTGTGCTTGTTGTATTCGCAGTTTTACGAAATGTATGACGACGACAAAATCGGAGATATCCCGCACGTTGAGATTGACGGATATCTGCCCGTCGATAATGTCGCAGAAAACGAAGCTGTCCGGCAGTTACTCGGCATTAAAGAGGAAGATGAAAAGTAAGTTTCGAATGTTTCTTGACCAACTTGGATCGTAAATGGCAATAATGCAGGTGACCAGTTGTTTAATCGAAACGTTAATCGTCAAAAAGCCTAATTTTCGATGATTCAAGCTAATAGAATTATCACTCGTGTTGATGTTGATTGTGACGGAATACCCATTTTGTAGTCGATCATCTGTCTAGAGAAATGCCCTCTCCAATAGTCTTATGCTGGAACACCAAAGATATCAAACTCGATGCCTTTATCCAAAACAACTGGAAACGAATGATGATAAACATTTTTCCAAATTTTCAGCGAGAGTCCCCTCTGGGGTGCAGTCGCACTCAGAACGTTCGCATTGCCATACACGTTTATTAGCATCCGTTATTCCACATTTACTGACCATGGTGATACCCTAGAATGGAACAGCGGCAAGTGATATCGCAGCAAGCACCTACCAGTAATAAGGAGAACGAACAGAGATCGACCGACAATGACGAATCTGACGAGGACGACACTGAAGATATGGTGAATGTTTACATGGAGCGTCCGAAAGAAAAATGGGACTGCGAGTCTATACTGAGTATGGAGTTGTGTGCGATGGCTGTTGTACTATAGTCCAATGACGTTTTTTCATTAATAACAGGCACATATTCGAATATTTATAATCATCCCAAATTAATAGACGACAGGCCTGAAGTGAGTATCTGCTATTTCCTAGCCGTTGTCCGCATCTGCAATGATTTTCATCACAGAAACCGATCCGGTTATCAAAGAAGACAGGCATACCGATCGATGTGTTGCCGACGAGAGGACTCACAGTAAAACAGGTAATGCGTTAATAACGTGGTGTGAATAATTTTAACACATATTGGAAGATGTGTGTATCGTGGGTGTGTCACATTGTGACTGGTAAATTGCCTGTGCAGTATGTAAATGTCGGATCTGTGAATTTGGCATGATTTTGATCTAGTGTTCTAGTGTTTTGACAGCTTTCGTCTATGCCTAACAAAATTGAATAAATTTATGATATATTTCTCAATTTTGACTTGTATTATGCCTAAAATCACTTCAAAGTTGTAAAAAGTTACTGAGTATTTCCCACTGGCTCAAAGTGACATACTGTTCGAACAATAGGCTTTTGGAAGTACAGAACTTCAATATAGCAGCAAATATATTCATATTGTCAAATTTATTCCACTGTAAGCTTTTCGACTGACTCTCATCAGGAGCGGATGTCCGTAAATGCGGTAAATCATACTTGTTGTTGTGATGTGACGTAATAGTGACAAGTACACAGAGTCATATAATAATGTTTGAACAATGTAACGATTCATCAGCATACAAAACGATCAACCGTTGGAAGAATTGAATTCCAATCTGTATATTACTGAAGAATTCAAATGTTAAACGTTGACTACTGTTAAGTTTGATTGAGGACTATATCTGCAGTAAATCGCAATTTCAGTCAGCCGTACATTTCAGTTGCATCTCCTTGATCTTCAAAATGCCAATGAAGAGAACAGAACACGTACCGTATCAGACTCTAGTAACGTTACTTATGAATCGGCTAACGTCCGCCGAAAAGGAGAGAC
The DNA here is from genome assembly GCF_051294905.1 of Botryllus schlosseri. Lineage (NCBI taxonomy): Eukaryota > Metazoa > Chordata > Ascidiacea > Stolidobranchia > Styelidae > Botryllus > Botryllus schlosseri. Next base: position 13,345,363 of record NC_137245.1, on the reverse strand, counting down.
TAAGGAAGAAAAGGCAATGCGTAAACAAATGGTGAAGGAAATGAGGAGGGTAAGTTATTTTGTAGGGGGCTTATGGGACTGTTGAATTGAAAATTACTTGGATCGTTACTTAGGAGCGGCGTGCAGAGAAGAAAGCCACTAAAATCGCGTTTCGACAAGAGAAGAGCAGACAGCAAAAGGAAATGCTGAATGTTCAACTTAACCTCCAAGGAGTGAAGATAGCATGAATTGTTGATCTTTGTGTATTGATCTCGGGCTATCGTGTTCACGAACTGCGGAGTCGGGCTCCTGCTACTAGCTTTGGTCTTTTTCCATTTTATGTGGCTGGTAACTGGAATCAGATGCGGCAATCACTGTCAAGCTTTGTCTGCGATGTCGGGTAATCCATAGTTAGGGACCTTTTTTCGAAGTCTGGTCGTTCGAGCGCAGATGCAACTGGATACTTGCGGCAAGAATAAAATTTGGTGCGAGACCTACCGTGTTTTTTCAATGTGCCTCGCAAAGTGAATGGGTATAAGGGTATTGACGTTGTGAGTGGCATGACGATTTACAGTTACTAAGCACTGATTATGTTTATGGATGGGAACTAAACCTAAGTTAACATGGAATAGAACAAGGGAGGGCAACTTCTCCGGTAGGCGGGCTGGATATGGGAAAATGAAGTACTTGGAGGCTGGATTACAGAATCAATACATTAATCGAGTATTTGTTCACCTATACAAGGAATAAATCGTATTTAATGTAAACTTTAAAGCATAGAGACCGAAACAGGATTTAATGAATATATTAACAATAGCTGTTGAAGTCGGTCAGACATACATCTGTGGTCGATCAAAATTGTCAACAAGTTCTTTGAGCTCTGGCTGCTAGTCGTAAGTATAAACCATTAGTAAAGAAAGCACGTGAACATCAGTTGTGTTGGAACGCATCCCTGTCTTGTTAATGTTCGTTGTCGAAAATGTTTGCTCGAAAATGTACGTAGACAGGTCCGTAAAAGCACTCGTCAGCCCCCCCCCAAAAAAACGTTGATCTTGGCCCTCCATACGGCGATAAACCAAACCTCTGGGGACTGCGCCCCCCCAAACCCCCTGAGGCTATACGCTTGTTGCCGCTACTTTTCATCTACATTGGGTGTCGGTTTAGTCACTTAGTGAGTGAGCTGGTGTCGCCTAAACGCGCGAAAGATTTCTATAATTCATGATTGAATCGGTCAATATGATCGGGAATTGCATAAATGGGGGGCAAGGGCATAAATGACGCTAAATAGGAAATTCGTGGTCCAACGAAAGTGACGACCTTTTTCATTTTTTTAGTCCACCGACCGCGAAGTGGGAGAAATTTACCATTTTTCAACATTCTCCTCCGGTATTGCAAGTCTTAAAATTTTGAAAAAGTGTCCTCTTTTCAGATTTCCAAAATATGATAACCCTAGACTACACTTTCATCATCATCATCGGTTTATTAGCAATTTTATCAGTTCAATACACCACAAAAATGCGATACAATGAAAAGACAGGAAGATGTCGAAGCGACAAGGAGTAGTCTATGAAATCTGACACCCACCTTGGCCTAGGCGATGTAAAGAGGAGGCATGCACACTGAATGAAAGTAAAGAAGATAGTATAGAAGAAGAATGCGACAAGAAATAGGGCGGCATGTCATGGGAAGCGAGATCGATAGGTCAGTCGTGGTCCGGTAATCTTGAGGATGGACTGTATTTATTTAGTAGTAATTGCTTGTATTTCGACTTGAATGTGGACATGCTCGTCGACTGTCGGATGGCCGGCGGGATACTGTTCCACACATCAGGTCCGGCATATTTGATGGAGCGATGATCTTTTCGGTCGATCATATGATATTTGGACGACGTGGACGCGCGTGTGTTGTACTTGTGCGCTTTTGATTCAGAGGTAAAGAAGTCATTGAAATATTCGGGGCAACGACCGCAGTGAAACTGATACATAAACTTGGCGATTTCTAGTTTCCGCATATCTTCTATGTTTAGGACGCCGAATCTCTTCAGCAGCGACTTATTGGATGGGCAGCCAGGCCCCTTTGGGGCCCTATAGCTATGATTCGGAGCACTTTATGCTGTAGTTTCTGCAGTGGCTTGAGTGCAGTTTTACTGGCAGCCCCCCAACAGAGGATGCCATAATGTAACTTCGATTGGATTAAGGATTTAAAGAGTATCAGAAGAACCCATGCTGGCATGAAGCGCCCAAGGCTGTAGAACAGGCCGCACTTCGGTGATAATTTAGTTTCTAGGGACTGAATATGACTCTTCCAGGACATGTTCGAGTCCAGTAAAACTCCGAGATATTTGGCATTATCTGTGTTGGAAACGGGCTGACCAGCGATATTAACGGTTAGGTTATTTTTTGAATTAACTGTCAGCAATTGCGATTTCGAGGCGTTTATGCAAAGGTTGTTCTGGGCCGTCCACTCATGGACTTTGGGCATTTGGTCACCAGTCAGGGCATCCAGCTCTGCCGTCGAAGATGCGGAAGAGAGGAAGTGAGTATCATCAGCGAACAGTGTAGTGTTCAATGAGCAGGTTTCAAAAATGTCGTTGACATATAAGGTGAAAAGGACCGGTCCAAGTACTGAGCCCTGGGGCACACCACAGGTCACCGGGTGAGGAGAGGACAAGGTGTCTGAGATCGCAACCATTTGTTGGCGTCCAGTGAGGTAACTTTTCATGAGCTCAAGTTGTGGGCCCCGAAGTCCGTAACGCGCCAATTTCGAGATGAGAATTTTATGATCTACGCAGTCAAACGCTTTTTTTAGGTCGAGAAAAATGCTACATCCCACATTTCGCTTCTCTTCACTTGCTCATTTAACACAAGAACAAACCCCATACGTATTCCGAGCCTGAGACCGATTTTCTTAGTCCCAAAAGGGAACCGATGACAGAAGCGAATATGATAACTGATAAATCGCTTCTCAAAAGATTTGGTGTTCAAAACTTAGAAGATATGAGGAAGCTAGAAATTGCCAAGTTTATGTATCAGTTCCATTGCGGTCAATGTCCCTCAAATTTCAACGACTACTTCACCTCGGAGACAAAAGCGCACAAGTACAGCACACGCGCGTCAACGAAGAACAACTACCATATGATCAGGACTGAATAGTGAATACAAGAAAACGCATTGCTCTATCAAGTAAGCTGGACCCCAATTGTGGAACAGCATCTCGCCGGCTATCCGACAGTCGTCGAGCATGTCCGTATTCAAGTCGAAATACAAGCAATTTCTTCTAAATCAATACTAGTCTTCAGGATTACCGGACCACGACCTAACATCGACTTCGCCCTCCGCCACATGCCACCTCATTTTGTCGCTTGAGTCTTATTATATTCTCTGCATTACTTTTCGTTCAGTGTGCATACTGTGCATGCCTCTTATTTACTTCGCCTAGGCTAAGGTGGGTGTCTGATCTTAATGGCTACTCCAAGTTGTTTCGACACCTTCCTATCTTTTCGTTGTAGGCCTATCGCAGTCTTGTGATGTTGAAACGATGAAAATATTAATAAACCTGTTTGATTGAACTTACCCAATTGCGTGGGCCAATTCATGAATGATTGCATATTCTGTGCAGCCCTGTGCTATAGGATAGCCTACACTCAGTTATATATCCCTGGTGTTGCCAAGGATGTACATTGTACATACAATGTACAACATTTGAATTGAAAAACGGAGTGACGTCATTACGTTAAAGTCTAATTTTGCGTGGACATTCATGCTTGCCTATAGTGATTTGGCATCGATGTTTTTAATTTATTAAAATGTTCATGTGCAGCTTTCTTCGATCCCTTTGACTTTGGAAAAGCTGGAAAACCACTCATTGATGTGTGAGTGTATATGACCTTCACCAATTTTTGTATCCCTCAATCAGATTGGATCGAATGCAAAGGATATTATTTATATTCGCGAGAATCTGTTTCAGTATAGCGCCGAAAATATGAATTTGCTTGGGGAAATAAATAATGATCAATATTGTCTGATGTGAAAGACGATTGCAGAAAACTTGATGAATTTGTCATTTGTTAAGTCTTCCCGTAACTTCATTGGTGTTAATGAATACATCCTCCTCATACTTTATGTAATAGATTTCCCCTGGCTTTAAAATTTGGTGTGTTTTTCGTCGATCTGGTGTTTTTTAGTCGGCAAATCCAGGGGTGTCTTTAATTTGTACATGTCGCCATGAGGCGTCGGCAGGCGACGCCCTCGGTGTCCCAATGTAACCAATGTCGACGTGTATCTATAAATCTGTATCTGTATCTGTAAATACAGTCCATCCTCAAGATTACCGGACCACGACTGACCTATCGATCTCGCTTCCCATGACATGCCGCCCTATTTCTTGTCGCTTTTCTTTTTCTATGCTGTATTCTTTACTTTCATTCAGTGTGCATGCCTCCTCTTTACTACGCCTAGGTCAAGGTGGGTGTCCGATTCCATTGACAAATCCAAGTCGCTTCGACATCTTCCTGTCTATTCATTGTATCGCATTTTTTGTGGTGTATTGAACTGATAAAATTGCTAATAAACCAATGATGATGATGATGTCAATGTCGCCAATGTCAGCAATGTCGCCAATGTCACCAATGTCCCCAATGTCGGCTATGTCACCAATGTCGCCAATGCCGACATTGCCGGCAATGCCGCCATTGCCGACAATTCCGACATTGCCGACGATGCCGCTCGGGGGCCAAAACTAGGGTACTGTAATAAATGGCGTAAGTAGAAATGAAAAGCAGTCAATGATGGCGTACGTATTGGATAGAAAGACATAATATCGCTCAAAATCGAGTCGCGGGCCTCATTTGGCGCAATCTCGGCGACGACGAACTATGTTCGCAAATCAAAATATCCAAGTAATTATATTGGAATCTGCTTTGTATATGACAGCGATTTCAAGTTTCAAGCCAGCCCTTCCTTATCTTTTGACAACTCGAGCCTTGGCACACATCTTCTGAACGTTTATGTTTTAGTATTAGCGGATATCAATTAGGCAGGCTAGGCCTACGCCCATTACGGTTTATGGCGAATCGCGCAGATTCGATGTTATTCAGTTTCAAGATGTCACTAACTCATTCAACGGTAGAGTTGATGGAGAGGGCAAGTGAATGACGTGTCCATCATCATCATTGGTTTATTAGCAATTTTATCAGTTCAATACACCACAAAAATGCGATACAATGAAAAGACAGGAAGATGTCGAAGCGACTAGGAGTAGTCTATGGAATCTGACACCCACTTTGGCCTAGGCAATGTAAAGAGGAGGCATGCACACTGAATGAAAGTTAAGAAGATAGTATAGAAAAAGAAAGCGACAAGAAATAGGGCGGCATGTCATGGGAAGCGAGATCGATAGGTCAGTCGTGTTCCGGTAATCTTCCACGGCCGCACAAATTTCCTTCTATGGCCGCTGGTTGGCCATCCCTGGTTTACACCAGTGTTGGGATCAAGTCACTACCTTCGAGTCACGAGTCATTTCGAGTCATTGCACATTTTGACTCGAGTCAAGTCAAGTCACTAGATTTTCGAAGGTGACTCGAGTCAAGTCAAGTCACTAGATTTTTGGAGGTGACTCGAGTCAAGTCGAGTCAAGTCAAGTCAAGTCACGAGTCAAGTCATAATTCAAGTCAAATTGCCTTTTCGAAGTATGAGGCACGTCATTACATTTTGCTAGCTAGCTGAAATATAGATTGAGTGGTCACTGGTCATTGATTCTGAACCGATGAACGAAGATAAAGTAAATATACACGCAGGAAGGCCTTGTATCGCTCACATATACGTGGCATAGCCCCAGTTTATAGTTACCAGCCAAAATAGCGAATAGATAATAGAAAATCGAATTGATAAGATGCAATACATAACCCATTTACAAATTGATATGACACAATTCGAGCCTGCGCCAATGGTTGAGTAATATATAAACTATATCCGAATTCGATTTCAATAAAACAAGAGGTTTGGTTAAGGTAAGAACTGAGAACAGAAATAGATATCTTGCTATTAAATCATTTTACTATATGTTACGGCAACGTAAGCTATAAGCTTCGATCACTTCGTTTGCATAAAATTTATTTGTGAGAGTACAATATGGAGGCTCAGTAAAACGCACGATCATTGAATGATTGGTCGCTCTCACGGCGTTTCACACCAGCGTTTCGCGAACAATCCGACCATATGCTAGATATGTTGATTTTTATCGACACCGATTACTTGATGACTTGAAACTGACTCGAGAATTTTGCTCCGAGTCACGAGTCAATCCGCGTTTCTGATACGCCGAGTCAAGTCAAGTCATTTCAGCAAAGTGACTCGAGTCAAGTCAAGTCATACGAAAAAGGTGACTCGAGTCAAGTCATGACTCGAGTCATCCCAACACTGGTTTACACGAATGACATGGCGAGGAGAAGCCTAGATTAACCTCCAACACATTAGGTAGGAATAGCGAGGAGTCTAGATAAACCTGCAACACTTAAATAGGAATTCTGGAGCCAACCTCATCGGTCGGACTCGAACTCGCAACCGAGCGAGATAGTGTACTTTTTGCCAGCGTACCTACGCCCGGTCGTGTATTTTCATCGCGAATCTTACACTGGAATGTATAAAGATTTCGACGTTTATTCAATTCAACGTAGGCCTAAAAATGTAAATAATATGATTAGTTATAAACAATTTGCGTTTGTGGCCATGCAATCTTCAAGTCTTCCCGTCATTCGAGTACAGGTCAAGTCAATACCAAGATTGATTCAAGTCGAGTCACCAAAAATCCTGTCATTACAGTACCCTAGTTTCGGCCCCCGAGCGGCATCGCCGGAATTGCCAGCATTGGCGACATTGACAAAATATATACACGTCGACATTGGCGACTTGTACAAATTAAAGACACCCGCAAATCCAGTGTCTTTTCACGAACTTCGAGTGGCAACACCGACCGCGCGTAACCCTATCAAACTTTCATATGCGGATTAGCAGTTTTCAATCACACGATTAGCAATCTTCCGGATCAGCTAACATGACGTCGGCCCAAAATGCGTCACGATTAGCGGCTTTTATTCACCCTATTAGCATTCTACGGGATCACCTAACTTTATTATCTCCGCCCTTAGAGTTGTACAATCTTATACAAGTAACTTCGCTGTCAGGCCACAGTATCCTAGAGAAAACTCTCGTTATTTTGTTGTTTTTTTTGTATACAAAACCGCCAATATCCCCAGAACGGCTTTAGACAGACACAAGTCAATGCTTGCACCAGGGTTGTAATGACTCGAGTCATGACTCGACTCGAGTCAGACTCGAGTCACGATTTTTTTATGACTCGACTTGACTCGAGTCATTTTCTTGAAATGGGAAAATGACTCGACTCGACTCGAGTCAATATTTGGATTGACTCGACTTGTACTCGAGTCATTACGCATGACTCGACCCAAGTCATTGACTCGGCTTATTTTATATGACTTGAAGATGAAGAAATTTGCGAATCATAATGGCTAGATCAACGCATCCGACGAATTCTGCCGACATCGCTATTTGTCACCACTGCTTTCGTTGCACTTGTCTGATATCAGATATGCCGCCGTAAAAACAACAGAAAATGATACATAGTAGCAATGCATTGTACAAAATCGTCCAGTGATGAAGAGGTAATAGATCCTCCGCAATTAAAGTACTCAAGACTTTTCAATTATACAAGCAAACAATTGGATCAAAGTTCAATTAGAGCCAATGAAATGACTCAGATGGTGAAGAGACTGATAAGCTCATGTGTAGATTTGAAGGCGATGATTCTTTGCATTTTTGGGCGACTAGAAAGAATGAGTATTAAATGCTCTTCAGTGTGGTTCAAAATTGCTTGTCAATTCCTGCATCGAGTGCACTAGTGGAGCGTGTATTCAGTAGATGTGGATTCATTCTACGGCTATGCCGCTTTAACATATTTGAGAATCTCCTTTTCACATTAGTATTTTTGAGGTGTAACTCATTGATTTGATCTGCTGTCTGTGAAAACACACAATGCCCCTCGTCCATTTGACGTTTTGTTAGGTATGTGCATTGTGCACGTGAGTAATAATGAATGGCTAATGTTGTGTGATGTTTGTACAATGTGGCTGTTCTAAAATAAATTCTTTTTTATTTTACTGGGTGGTTACTTGATAAAATTGTTATGTTGCATAAAAGGAACACTGAATCTGGCTCAATTTGAAAAAAGTGGAATCAATGATGTGGGAGGAGAATATTTTGGATTTGAAAATAAATGGAGTATTTTAGTGAGAAATTCTTTCATATCATATAATTACATAGTAGTAAGCCGACTATTTTTTCATATCCAAAACATTCTACTATAATAACTTCACTTTTTCTAGTTGGAATTGAGTCAAATTTGCTATGAATCATATTTTTACACAATGTAACAATATCATGAGATAGCCGGTAAAATTCGAAAATCTCTATTTGTAATTAGTCTAAAATTTTCTTTCATAGCATTGCTTTCTACTGGTTGGAATTGAGCCAAATTTGATTTTTTAGGCAATCTAGCAATTTTCAGAAGTAGCCGGAAAATTTGAAAAAATGTTTTTGAACAGCCCCATTGTACAATTATTTCTCCAATGCTGTAACTGCGATGTAGTCTGTAATGCAATTGGGAAACCTTTAGTATAATCAAAGGGTATCTGTTCTGTTGTCACTGCACAATGCACATAGTTGCATGCACGCTTTTACAGCATGCTGGCCTGTTGTAAATACCTCTACATAAACATGCATCTATTGATTCTCTATCAACTAGTATCTTGACGTGAATTTGTTGGTTCTCTATCAGCTATTCGTGAACTATCGTCGATGTGTTCATAATAAAAACTGAATGCTGGTATTGGTGATGTATCAGACTGACAAGAGAGATATTCGATTTTAAGTTCTAAGATTAGTAAAGTTATCTTTAGCATCGCTAAATGAGGCCAGGACCTGTCCGTTATCTGCCTTAATAAACACGTGCCAAGACTCTGATATGGACAAAATGAGCATGTTTCGCAAACAAGGAATTCGATATTACCCAAGCAGGATTGAAAACATGAGTTGAACATGACTTCAATACTGTGACTTGGACTCGAGTCATAACACCATGACTCGGACTTGACCCTTTAAACGGTGACTTGGACTCGGACTCGAGTCTGTGATGAATTGAAAATGACTCGACTCGAGTCAAAACCACAAAAGTATGATTGACTCGTGACTCGGAACCATGTGACTTGGTTACAAGCCTGGCTTGCACTGTATATGATGTACCTCACGGAGTTATACTATACAATCTGATAGCTGTCAGGAGTGTCAGCCCACGGGAACTTGAGGAATTTTTTTTTCAATTTTTTTTCTTCAATTTTTATATACCAAACAATCACCACTTCAATAGTTTTGGGAAATTTATTGTGTACCAACATAAGAGTAAATTCAGCCTTGCATCATTCCATCTTGGTACAGTAATGAACGATGAGCTTTATCTATTATTGTCATTTTCAACTATGCCTCAGTATTCGTCTTGTGAGATATTTTAAAGATATGAATGTCTTCAGCACGAAATTCAGGATGCATCTCATGAAATGGAATGAACGCTATCCTCAATCCAAATTCTTCTTGTAATATTCTTCGAAATTCAATCTGGAGCTCAGCTTTGTCGGAAGTATCTCTATCCTCATACGAGCAGAGGGCCACGCTAGAGTTACTTGAATTCAACAGAGCTAAAACAGATTGAGCCAGAGGACGGACAGCATCTCTATAATAAACACAATCTGCTATTAGAATACAATCGGGCCGGATAAAGCTTTGGATCGATGTTAAATGCTCTTTTTTCCCCCATGTCAGTTGGGCAGCGGTTACAATTCCGTGTATATTCTCCTTATTTGTTTCAATATTTTTATTTAGTAAAGGCAACAAATCAGGCAGATCTGTCACCATTACTTCCGCTGCGCCACATAGAGAAGCTACAAGACCGACAATGCCAGTTCCAGAGCCCAATTCCACGATCTTTTTCCCATAAATAAGGTCCTTCACTTTTGGTGTTTGCAAGTAATATGACAGCACCAGTGCCGCATCCCATACGACAGTTCCGACGTCTCCAACCTATGACAAACAAAGCAAAATTACCCCACCATGTTTCTTTCTCATTTACAGCTACATCACGTAATGATCCAGCTGAAATTCTTGCCTGTTCCTGGTGAATTGAAAGTTCTTTCTCTACACCGGGTAGACATTCAACGGCAACGCTGCGTATAAACGTGTCGGCATCACTCATTGACCCTCGTCTAGCCAATTGCCATCAGTGATGCAAATGCAACGTTGCGCGAGCGAAAGCTTCGGTTCATTTGACGATTCACTAAAACGCAAGACCCGGACATACCGAGCGCATACGTTTATTGCCGGTTTATGCCACAGAGCTGGGGTTTATATAGCTCAGTGGTTTATTGTCATTCTTGCTAAATAATCAGAGAGAGAGAGAGAGAAAGAGAGAGACAGAAAGAGAGACAGAAAGAGAGAGAATCTTTATCTGTCTACTATATATATCAACGTCACATCACAAAAATTTAACACAGTGAAATGCGACATTTGAGGTAGTCTAGAGGCTCGATATGAGAGAGTCTTCAATGCCGAGCTACCCATGACAGAGTTGTTAACTGATAAATAAAAAATAGAAAAAAAACAACAACGAAAGAATGAAAAGAAAAACAACACACAGTATCATGGAACAATCCGAAATACAATGCAAATACAATTTAGCGGTAGTTAGAGACGATAGGAAAATGAAAACATTGTTTTTACATGCACTGCGGCCACTGCCTCGAAAACTTCAATGACTTCTTTACCTCGGTATCAAAAGTGCATAAGTACGACACACATGCGTCCACGTCATCCAACTATCATATGGTGAACAAAAAATATCATCTACTGAATCAATACTGGTTAGCCCTCTATTTTTCCGGGCCACGTCCTGACATATCGATCTCGCCTTCCAAAACATGCCACTTTTTTATCACCTGCCCTTTCATATTATCCTCCTTTACTTTTCATTCAGTGTGCATGCCTCCTTTTTTATATCGCCTAGGCCAGATGGGTGCGTCTGATATCAATCAATCAATCAATCAATCAATCAGGTTTATTAATATTTTCACCGTTTCAAAACATCACAAGACTGCGATACAATGAGAAGATAGGAAGGTGTCGAAACAACTTGGAGTAGCCATTAAGATCAGACACCCACCTTAGCCTAGGTGAAGTAAAGAAGAGGCATGCACATTGCACACTGAATGAAAAGTAATGCAGAGAATATAAGACGCAAGCGACAAAATGAGGTGGCATGTGGCGAAGGGCGAGCTCAATGTTAGGTCGTGGTCTGGTAATCCTGAAGACTGGCTAGTATTGATTTAGAAGAAATTGCTTGTGTTTCGACTTGAATGCGGACATGCTCGACGACTGTCAGATAGCCGGCGAGATGCTGTTCCACAATTTGGGGTCCAGCATACTTGATATAGCAATGCGTTTTCTTGTATTCAGTCCTGATCATATGGTAGTTGTTCTTCGTTGACGCGCGTGTGCTGTACTTGTGCGCTTTTGTCTCCGAGGTGAAGTAGTCGTTGAAATTTGAGGGACATTGACCGCAATGGAACTGATACATAAACTTGGCAATTTCTAGCTTCCTCATATCTTCTAAGTTTAGAACACCAAATCTTTTGAGAAGCGATTTATCAGTTGCACATCCAGGCCCCCATGGGGCTTTGGCAATGATACGGATGATCCGATGTCGAAGTTTTTGCAGCGGGTCAATTGTATTCTTGCAGGCAGCACCCCAAAAAAGAATTGAAGACTACTCGACTACTCGACTATCGAAGACATACTCCAAGTCGTTTCGACAGCTTCCTATCTTTCATCATTGAAGACTACTCGACTCGACTATCGAAGACTACTCCAAGTCGTTTCGACAACTTCCTATCTTTCATCGTATCGGAGTCTTGTGGTGTATTGAAATGATGAAATTGAAATTCAATTGATTCGCGGTCGTTCGGAGCAAACTACCAAATTGCTAATAAACCAATGATGACGACCATAGGCTATGGACACTCGGACAGATATGGCTACTGCATATTTTCATTGGGGTACCTTTTACCAGTCGATAGAAGTGTAGCGAGGAAGATGAATGGGGGTGGATCTGAAAATCTTAGTATAGCCTGACTATACCAAATGATGGGGTTTTACACAAAAAGTAGCCGGAAATTATTCAGTTGGGGGGCTGCCAGTAAAACTGCACTCAAGCCACTGCAAAAACTACAACATAAAGTACTCCGAATCATAGCTAGGGCCCCAAAAGGGCCTGGCTGCCCATCCAACAAGTCGCTGCTGAAGAGATTCGGCGTCCTAAACATAGACGATATGCGGAAACTAGAAATCGCCAAGTTTATGTATCAGTTCCACTGCGGTCGTTGCCCCGAATATTTCAATGACTTCTTTACCTCGGAATCAAAAGCGCACAAGTACAACACACGCGCGTCCACGTCGTCAAAATATCATATGATCGACCGAAAAGATCATCGCTCTATCAAATATGCCGGACCTGATGTGTGGAACAGTATCCCGCCGGCCATCCGACAGTCGACGAGCATGTCCACATTCAAGTCGAAATACAAGCAATTACTACTAAATAAATACAGTCCATCCTCAAGATTACCGGACCACGGCTGACCTATCGATCTCGCTTCCCATGACATGCCGCCCTATTTCTTGTCGCTTTCTTTTTTCTATACTATCTTCTTTACTTTCATTCAGTGTGCATGCCTCTTTACATCGCCTAGGCCAAGGTGGGTGTCAGATTCCATAGACTACTCCTTGTCGCTTCGACATCTTCCTGTCTTTTCATTGTATCGCATTTTTTGTGGTGTATTGAACTGATAAAATTGCTAATAAACCAATGATGATGATGATGATGATTTTAATCCCGTCAGGTCCGGTTTCGCTGATTAGTGCTTCCAAGCTTCGCTGCGTATTATTGTCGCAACCTGGTCGCCGTGAGCTGTTCAAGATATAGTTACGATCGCTTTGACTAAGTTGACTTAATAGTAATCGTACCTTTCGTAGGGTTCAGTAGCAGCACATCTGCTAACCATGAGCAAGCGAAAACCAGCATTGAGAATAGGAGGTGGCATTTTGAATCGCAGTAACTTGTCCTACAACCAAAAAGGTGAGTATATACAATAACAAAGTGTGTGTAAGGTTGTAAATTGCTTCAGTAAATACTCACACCTTTGCAACAATTTTGTATTAGAGGTATCTGCGGGCCCCCACGGTTTGATTCATACATAGTCTTAGACCTGAGTCTCAGTCAAGTCGTTTTCACACCTTCATGGTGTCACGATCCTGCCTTTTTCGAAATCAAGATCGATAATGATTTTAATTGATGAATTAAATAAAATCCAGGGTGACACATTAGAGACATACTACACATTATGAATGATGCTGATTACTCACATGTGTCTAACGAAAATTTCCATTTTCAGTCAATATCAATACAAGTCATGACGTCGCGAAGATTGAACGGCATGACGAAATTGATTCACAATTAGCAAATTTTATGAAAGAAATCGATGAAGTGTCGGCAGCTACCGATACACAGAGTGACCATGTCCAGCCGACACAGCATGGTATGTACCGGGATTACGAGATATAGAATTTCATTTTTTCCATACCATACAATAACTCATTTTAATGTCTTGTTCCTTGTTCAACAGTACGATTGATGTGTAGGCCTGATGAGGATTGTCAAATCAAAACAAGTAGATTATTATCAACAAACAGTAGCAGTATAGAATATGTGTATGTGGACAACCACATTGACTTTGATGACTATCGAAGCAGGCTGAGGCTGTCCTATACCACAACATGAATGCTATAAATTGATGTTGGTTCAAAGCATTACCACATATTCTAATGTTGTCACTGATGTTCAGTTCACTCTGCTTTGGAGGTACCGTATGCTGGAAGTAGGTTGACTTGCATCCTTTGCAATGTCACCAGTCAAACCTTTTATATTTTGAAGTATGGTTCTAGTGGCAGACTCCACACGAAGCCGTCATGCTGTTGAAGCTTGATCACGCTGAATTATCGGTTCTGTGACGTGATGCGAATTCCCATCGCGCGCAGTTGCAGAAATGGTACCTTGATTACATCCCGGGTTAGGGGTTTGAAGTTTGATCGAGGTAACCCCAAATTGAGCTTGTTATGACTCCGACTCCATTAAGCTAAAAATTAGTCAAACTCCGACTCCACAGCCCTGGCCATAGAGATCCTGTTCTGAAATCTTCATCGCTCTAGTCTTCACGTCTCTATTCCATAAAAATGTGCTACTTCAGTTTACTTACTGTAGGCCAGCGGATATTCGTAACAGAACATGCCACCACCATCAATCCCGCGTAACGTCTTTGTTGAACTTTTACAAGCGGCAACTTGCTGCGTGGAATTTAGCTTTAACGAGGTCATGTTTCTCCAAATAGACGGCTTAGCCATGGGTAGTCCCCTGGGACCTATTTTGGCCAACATTTTCGTAGGGTATTACGAGGGCGAGCTTCTGTCCCAGCGTGAGTCCGCCAAACCACTATTGTACCGCCGCCGATACGTAGATGATACATTTGTTATTTTCAGGAATGAATCGGAGTGTGACCAATTTCTCATTCGCTTAAACTCGCTTCACCCGGCCTTGCAATTCACAATAGAAAAAGAACGCAATAACTCATTATCATTTCTGGACGTATTAGTTGAAAAGCGCAATACCAACAAATTTGAAACGTCTGTTTTCAGGAAACCGACATTCACAGGCCAATACCTTCGCTGGAATTCATTTAGTCCTCGGCGCAGAAAAATTAACCTCATAGGCACACTCGTGCATAGAGCGTTGATGATATGTTCGGGTAACAAACTGAGTTTAGAACTTCACTACATCCGAAAAATCTTACTTGATAACGGTTACCCTGAACACGTCATCAGCCGCGGCATGGAGAGGAAATTAACGCAATTCAACGCAGAAAAACGAACAGAGCCCACCGCACGAACAATAAAAGATGTTTATATCCATCTACCTTGGATTGGCCCCATTTCCACCCGCTTTGAAAAACAATTGATTTCTGCTGTCGGTAAATGTTACGATACAGTCAAAACCAATGTGATTTTTACAACAACACAACTGCTCCCTTCAACACGCAAAGACGTGCTTCCTGCACTTCAACAAAGTAATGTAGTGTACGAATATAGGTGCCACTGGGATTGTGGCTACGTGGGAAGAACGTCAAGACGTCTGCAGGACCGCATAAACCAACATGTCCCCAGATTTATCAGAACACGTGCGTCACGCGATGTGAAAAGCTCACCCTTAACTCATCCACTTGAGATTGATGCTGATCGATCAAAGGCAATTAATTCTGCCATCGGCAAACATCTGTTGGATAATCCGATTTGTGCGAATAATTATCGAGACGACCGATTTCGAATCGTAGGTCGAGGCCGTTCACAATTCCATTTGTGTGCCTTGGAATCAACTTTTATCAAAATACACCAACCAAAACTCTGTCAACAAAAGGAGTTCGTGTATCACCTAAAAATAGTACATTGAACGCTCTCTCATTCGAAATTTCATGCTGGTGACGTCATATTTTGTGATACGATTGTTGATATACAATGTTCTTTCCAATTCTCTACTAGTTGCTGACGATTACCCCTGACGAGTGTCAGCCGAAAATATTCGGGTTCATTTCAATATGAATATACTATTTAATTGTAACAGAACATATGCGTTTGCTTTACCCACATCATATCGAATTGCTATGTTCTTTCTAGAAAGAGTCGGGAACTGGCAGATATGCGTAGATGAAAAGACGCAACATCCATACTACTGGAATACTGTCACAGACGAAGTAACTTGGGTTCTACCCGAAGAGGTTGCCCAAAGTGTGAATGTAAGTTTTGAGGCACTGGATCATAAGCTTGAACACGAGTACTGCATTCAACAAAATCCCCATTTTGACCATCGCATTTCGACAATATTCCTTTCAGACCACTTCTGGTAAGACTCAACAACAGGCAAACGAGCAACGCGAAACACAAGACAAATTAAAAGGTACGAGTTTGTGATTTAGCATAGAAAATTGTTATGGGTCCTCAATTTGCAATGACTTCTTATTAAGATGACAGTGGTGGCACACCCGAAGAAGTGAATTCGATTCAAGACGAAATCATCAGGTTTGGCAATACCTCTATATTAATTTTAACGATGTAGAAATGACACTATTTATTAATCCAGAAGGGATGCGGACGAACACAAAATAGCAGAACCGTCAGAAGAGACACACACAGCTGGTATTATTGAAAGCGAAGGTAAATTACAGTTATTGATGTTTCTAAGAATTGTAAATATACCTGTGTGAATGCATATGTCTACATGACATTGACAAAAGTTTCAGTCGACCTTTTCGTGAAATCGTCACGGTTTCACCGTTGCAGACCTTGCAGACTCCACAGAATTATTGCACAGTGTCGTAGACCACCCAACGGAGCTGATTCAGTCGACAGAAAATGAAGAATTAAACAAGTAGGTATTTGTTACTGTTACCTCAATAGGACTTGTACAAACTACTCACTTTTCAAAGATTGCTAATAGAAGTAGAACTACTCACTTTTCAAAACTCTAGATAGAATCGTCATTTCAAGAGGATGGGCTTTCGACCTCCAAAACCTACCCTTGGCTACGCCACTATTAGTAGTGATGACTCTGAGATAGCAATGATTGCAAGAACATCGCACAACAGAACACCGGTCTCACGGTTCATGGCAAACGATGTCGCTTGCTTTCTAGTTGTTCTTCAACTGATCATGGATTCGCTTAAAACTCTGTTCAGTCACGCCAATTGTTATTGTATACTTTCAGCGCAAAGAATGTTGCAACGCAATGCAAGCTGTGTTCCTCAACGTGTGAAGCGAGCAACAATATCGCGAGCATGAAGGTAATGGCATTGTTATTCGAATTGAGCCTGCATTGCTGACGTTGATATATGGTTCATTCAGATGGAAGTTTTGAAACTTCGAGATACGCTATGCGGGAAATTGAACTTTCTCGGCGTGTCGACAGCGTCCCTTATACAGTCGCAGATCCTTTTGATTCAAATACAGGTAAGTGGCGTCGACACCGTCTTGAAATTTTCGTATCAATGTATCTCATATATGCAGACGAGGATAGCAGACTGGAAAGCGAAAGTGTTGCCGACGTCTTATGTTCTGAAGCAACTCGAAGAAGCGCATTTGCAGATAAAAGTCTTTGAAGATAGCGCGACTCCGCCGGGGTGGACATGCCAATGGGACAGGTGTGGTATTTTCTGTTTGGAAGCTCACGTTTGAAGGTACCGTGGGAATCTTTCTGTGAGAAGAAATGCCAATATCACTGTGCTGACTCTGGTATCTGTGCTCACATTGATTGTCTGGCATTCATGTGATACGTGGACTGGTGGACACCCTCGTCCTAGTCTTCTGTGGCACCAATGCAAGTTGTTCCCAAATTATCGCTTTTGAATGTTACGATAAGCTATTGCAGCAGTGACGTTTGGAATTGTTGTAATTTTTTGAATTTTCGCTTTTTGTTGATTGATTTCCGATAGGTCGTGTCTTGCCTTAGTGTTGGATGGCCTTGAAGACGGTGTTTAACTTGAGAAGTAACCGTAGGTGCTATTGCCAAATGTGCCTTCCCTATAGACATGTCGTGTTAAACCAAAAGGCTCGCTCAAGACGTTCATGACACGGTGTGAAGTTATGTCAATATGCAAATAATATTCGAACTGGTCCGATATCCCTGTTACGAATTGGCCAGAGAGTACGATTACAGGTGAGAAGTACTCGGAGCCGATGCAAAATGAAACATTTCTGTGGAACGTTTCGATGCAGGACCGAGGTAAATCTGTGCTAGAAATTGCTATCAGGCAATGTAAGCACGTGTACTCAAGGACTTCTTTAAAATGAGCAATGGCCATGCAAAATGTGGTCGGCAATGCAGTACCACTGATTTGAGTAAATTACTCTGGTAGCTTGTTGGTTAATTTGTAAGTGTTCGTTTGTCAACGAGAATCGGCATGTGTACACTTTCTTCGTTCCGTGGGAGTCCAGAGACTGTGTTTACTGTATCGTATCAAAAATGTAGCCCAACGCTACTCATGTTTATTTCGGTGAAGTATTAATCGTCCTGCGGTATGGTTATTTTTTTTGTAGCCAAAATACACACCTTCACTCCAAGAGTAATATATAGTTTTAATACTTAATCCCACCGTTGGAGCCTTGAAACCTTATTTGGCTGTACAGTACCTCAGCATTGAAAAACATGTCGGACAAGGCTACGAATATTCATGGCATGACATTTCGGTCGCGTAATGATTGACCCTCACATGCGGTACAAACTAGCCTAGATTAGGTCCAGAAATATGAAGTAATTTGGGTGGCATGTAACGGGCATGATTTTTCTTTTAGTCACAAATGCTGGATATTTGAACTTTTCGAGCCATTATTATGATATTTTAATAGGTGTAACGAATACTCGACTTTGCTTGAATTTTAGAATTGGACCTGAAGTCAAATCATTCTGGTGCTCGGTTTTTCCCAAGTCTACTAATCATGTATTCACCGCTCTATCTATTTTTGAAACGCTTTTTGGTCGAGGCTCATCTGAATATCGCCATCAATAAGGTTGATGGAATTTAAATGTAGTGCACTACATACCTAGAACACTCGGATTTGCCTTGCTTGTCCACTATTGAGTTGAGGCGAGAATTCTGCTGCCCAACTCTAAATAACTTAATTCAACTTGACTGTGCAGCTGTCATCAATACTACCCATACAAATTGCATGTGCTTCACTGCTTTTTCTACTTCAAAACACCAATCATTCCTAATCACATGCCTGAGGGAAGTCGGGTTGTGTACTAGTATTGATATTGATAACTAATATCTCATGATTCACCCTACTCCTAACTGATGTAGAGTCTGTGAAGTAATAGCTTGTCCAAAAATTTATTGTTGTTGAATATTGGTTATCGATTGTCCCTGATTAATTGCCATTGCAGACAAATGAACCAAACCTTAGTGTGATTTATTTTGCGACTAAATCCTTTGCTAGACACCATATCGGTAAAAGACTTGTGTTTGTTCCTCTAGGGCCGCCCCCAAATCAGTCGTGAACAAAGCTGTCATGGAATCGCGCGATATTTTGACGCGGTCCAAACTTTGTTTATCTGTCTCGAGTACTGTACGCGAGTCGCCCGTACCTAAATTTTTATTGATTGCTTGGGGCGGGCGTGGGTTATAGAATTGGAGCCGCGCCATTGGAGAGCCGTGTGTGACTCAGCAAGCCAGCCTTCCAAGTTTGTCCGGAAGCGATTATTCGCGTAAGGTAAATATATCTTTTTCCTGTTTTCGTGTTCCTGCTTCGGTTTTTACGCCTGTATAGCCGCCGTGACCCTGGATACCGTAAAATCTTGATTTTGGGTGCCCCACTGTATGTCGTTGTTTTGGTTTCAACAGCGCCACGTTGAGATACTTCTACGTGAACGCAAAGACGCAATTGAAGCAATGGACATATCCCGATATCCTCGGTGGTAACGTTACGAACGAGTCTGCCGACAGCTCATCCAATGATGAAGGTATTCCCTTGCCAGCTAGCTGTTTGGGCTTGCAGTTGTATGCTAGGACTAGTAAAACTAGTTTCAGTTGTCTGCATATGTGATGTCACAATTTTGAGCCTTTAGTACAAATGTCTAAGACATTTAGCAACTAAGAACCGTGTGTGTGTGTGTTTACACCCCGACTGATATATCAGACCAGTATCTGTCCCCATATAAACATCGGTATCAACCTGTCCAATGTCCTGAGAGGGTTGTCAGCGCAGTTGAATTGATGCCCGTGTTGGGATCAAGTTACTACCTTGAAGTCACCAGTCATTGTACATTTTGACTCTAGTCAAGTCGATCGTGTTTCGGGGTGACTCGAGTCGAGGCAAGTCAGTCAGTCACAATTCAAGTCACATCGAATTTGAAGTGTAAGTGATGATTCAAAGTCATCTCGTTTGCTAGCTGTGTAAAAGACAGATCATTTGGCCAGTTATCTTGAATCGAATAGCTAATGTAAAGTAAAAGGTACATGCAAAAGGTCTATCGCTCACGAACTAGTAGAACTGCTAATAAAAAATGTGAGTAACTGTATAGCTACATGCTGCAGCCTGTTATTGTCAGCCAAAATAGAGCATCGAAAACGAAGCCTCGAGAAGTTGCAGCAAATTGATACGGCACAATGCACTACCCATCTACACATCCATGACGATGTAAACACATAAACTATATAAGTTCGATTTAAATCATACAAGAGGGTTGGTAAAAGTGAGCCGTGAGCACTGTGCAATGTAAGCACTGAGCTGCCTAAGAAACGGAGATACGTTGCTAATAAGACATCGTAAGCTGTGATCATTTCGTTAGCAGTCAATCTATTTGTGATGTAACAGTGGAGGATAAGTGAAACGTACAATCGGTGAATGTCTTGTTGCTCTCACGAGTGACATCGCAAACAATCCGAACTTACACAAGATACAGTGATTTATCGACACCGCATACTTGATGACTTGAAATTGACTCGTAGATTTTGCTCCTGAGTCACGAGTCAATCCACGTTTCCGAAGTGCCGAGTCCAGTCATTTTTACAAAGCAATCTGAGTCTTACGAAAAAGTTGACTCGAATCATCTCAACACTGATTGATGCACGGGGCCCGTATGAGTTACTGGCATTGCATATAATCTTGGTAACAGCCTAATTATGGCCTAAAGTTTTGACACAACCATATAACCATAACCGTTCCGTTTTCCAATAATTTACGCAAGGGTTTGTAGAAGTGTCTCGAATTTAAACTTGCAGACGCGGCACCGGCCAAAAAAGCAAAGACAGACGACCCGCCTTTGCCCCCACTGCCCGACATCCCACTCGAGAAACCCCCACCGCCGCCCCAGCCAGAAGAAGACGACGGCTACGAGGTCGAGGCCGACGAAGACATAGATGGCGGGAAAATGCCTGACGACGGGATTATGATGGAGATCAGTGACGGGGAAGATGACAGCGGTAGGTTGGGATGGATAATTTGTACATATCCTGAACTTCTTCATATTAGACATTGTTGTTTCAGGCGAGGAACGAAACGAGAATAAAACTGCGCCCGTGCCGGTGTTGTCGCAGCAGCCAATCATATATAAGGTGAGGCGCACTTCATCATCTGACAATCAATACTTGTACTAAAGGACTACCAATCAGAGGTGGTCAGTGACGAAGTATCTCCATTTCTTTGGAGCACTCAAGTGGGTTTAGAATATGTCAATAGTTAATTTTTGAATACTTTTGTTTCCATGTTATTTCTGCAATAGTAGCTTGCAGATTCTGTTTGAGGATTTATGATGCAATACCTCACTGTATCTAAAGAGGATTCATGAATTCCAAGGCTGGCCAGAACTTCTTGTGTGCCGTATATAAAATGCACTGATTGGAGATACACCTGTGTCTCCCATGTTCTTGTCTTGTAGCTAATGATGTCAGTGGTCACTGCCTTTCCGAAACTTCGTTCCTATCTTCCTAGAGTCTTTGTCAGGTAGTCGTTAAGCTCACACTTTAGCTAGATTTTATCACTTCTACATATCCGGCTAAATTTGACTGATGATATCCATTTTCAGGGACCCGAAGTATTGTCTTCCGCACCCGAGCGGACTTTGAAAAACGAAGCTTTGATACGCCTACAGCAGAGTTATTCTTCCGCTCCGGCCGTGGACAATTCAAACAAGTTTAAACCGAAGAAGACCAAGGTGAGTGGCTGCATGTCAATTTTGAAAGTATTAGCGCAGGAATGCTTGGAAATATCTGAATGTCAAGACTACTCGAAAGTCGTTTCGACAAGTACCTACCTTTTTATTGTATTGCAGTCTTTTTAATAATATACTTAACTGAATGTCAAAATCTTCCCACAACATTCTTGTAAACCTTGCTTCTGATGCGAGTGTGCAACTGTGTCTCTTGCCGTTTATGTAATAATCTGCTTTCTATTGGGTCAAACAGTTGAGTGTGAAGGGGCCGTTTTCGACCCACCAAAATTTGAGCATTAGTTTTCTTCAGATATGGTCAGTATCAAGAAACTTCTACTTTTTCAGAATTCTTTGTGTTCTTAGAGTACTTCCACTTCTACTTGCACAGTTTTGACTCAAAATTGTTTACTTTTTACACTCTGAAAGAAAATAATAAAGTATTTTTGATTAGTTGTGATTCCGCTCGCTTTTATGAGTGGAATAATTGAAGAACTGCACGAAATACCCCCCCCCTCCACTTGGTTGTTATTGAGTTGAGATGTACAGCTTTACTTCTATCTCTGCTTTAGTAGCAATGCTGACTGCTCTAACCACCTCTCGTCTATTCAGAGAAATGTGATACTCGATATCTTGTTGTTACCTAAGAACGTTTCGTTTGTCAGGTCAAGAAGACCAGCACCAAGAAGCCGTATAAAGCCATGTCGTCACTTGTGGCGCAGTGGCAGCGGGCCAAAAGCGAGATAGACCAGGAAGACCGAATGTTGGAAGAGAGTGACGAAGAGGAAAAGCCGGAACCCACTGCGTTTAAAATTGCCAAATGGAAGCAGGACCAGATATCAAGGTGAGCTGGCAGTCGAGTCACTGGGCAAAATAGAGTAACTGTCCGATTTAATTCGTGTAGCGCTTGCTATGGCGTCATACGTAGAAGTATGAAATAACCTGAAATTTCCGTGTTTCGTATGATCTCAAAGGAAATTATGTCAGTTACACGTGTCAAAATGAATGTTTTGTTATTTGTTGACCATAACTGTGGCATACACTAGGTTGATCACTATACTAAAGTCTCTCCGTGAATTTCCTGTCACATGTTGTGTGGCATGAAATGTCAAGGTTGAAACTGTAGTACCCGCCGTTAACATAGTTCCATGTGGCATGGGACGCATGATTCCGGTACCGAAAATGATCGACTCTCGTGTTTTTCAGTGGAAAGGCAGTGTCAAACCCCAATTTCGAGCCTGTTCCTACAGACTGGAGGACTCGGCTGCTTGAGAAAAAGAAGAAAAAATTGTAATTGCGCAGCTGGTGGGATTCCAGATGGAAGATGTTCTGCTACCGCCGCTGTTTCGCAATACTGTCTGTTTGTTGTATGCAACGAGGCGAGGCATAGAGTGCTTGATAGCACCCCATTTTGCGGAAATGCGATTCCTTATGGCGTTTTTTCAGTACAATGAATTTTATACTTTCTATGGTACTGTCAGATTGCTCATCTTGGTTAGTGGTATCTGTGGGAATGGAGATCAAGCGAGTGTCGAATAGGTTTTTGGGTATTAGGTAGGGTTTACCATACGTCCTCCTTTAGGAGGATTTGTCCTCCGAGGCAGTGGCGTAGCAGCGTGCGCTGCCGCCAATGGCTTTCGTTGAAAATGCCGTCCGCCCCCTAAGTAGACCGCAGTAAATTTTGACATATCTTCAATAAAAATAATTACAAATAATGCGCCGCGTCGCAGAAGTTCTGTATTGCCTGAGAAAGAAGCCTCAGCGTTTATAAGACCAAAAATAATAAAGACAAGAAATAGTGAACGAATGTTTTAGGCCAGTGGTTCCCAACCTTTTTCGACTCATCGCCCCCTTTTCAAACTCCACAGCGATCATCGCCCCCCAAATATTGGGAACCGAAAAATGGGCATACAGAGTGAAATCACGGGCGAGTTAGCTAGGAAAAAAGGTCAACTTTTCGGCTCAACCTCGAAATTACACTTTTCCAGCTAAATTTTGATGAGTTGACTCACAAAAAAGGTGATTTCTCCGACTTGATTCCAAGAGGACCGTAACAGCACTTCGTCAGCCCCCCCCCCAATACGTTGGTCTTGTCCCCCCCATAGGGCGATAAAGCAAACCTCTGCACCCCTCAGACCAAACTCCCCCGATACCTCTTTACCGCTACTTCTCAGCAAAAATTGTTAGCTTCTTTAGGTAATTCGCGCCAAGCGCGGAAAATTTCTATCATTCATGATTGAATTGGTCAATATGACCAATATACATTGCATATATATTGCTGTCAATTTTTTATCCTCTCTCTGCTCATGTAATCAGATTTACCGGTAAAGCTGAGTGAGGTGTCTTGGAAAATTTAGGGCCCATAAATAATAATTGAACATATTCGGACGGACCCGTGGGTATAATGACTTCGTTACGTAATGTCATTTGGTGGCCTGTCTGCTATGTCAAAATACGACATTCAAATCGCCCATATACGTACTAAACTAAAAGACGCACACGATTTCAAATTGGTACTTCTGCACCGGCAATTAATTTTTCTTTGCGAGATGGCATTTGTTATGTGGGGTTCTGATTTCCAGGACAGGAACATTTGGCGCCAGCCATTTAGGCGCCTATGGACAATTAAATATATATGTATATCGTATATATATCGAAGTCGGTCAGCATAAAGGTAGTCCTTTTCCGCCAAGGTTTTCTCGTTCTGGCACACTTCTCGGAGTCGCATGTTACATGGCCTGAAACTTCACATATCTTGGTGCGTCATAGTGCGATAATGGCTGACGCCGAGATGCCCATTTCTATAACTCATTTCTTGGGGGAAGGGTATCCAATAAGTAAGAAATATGACGCCACAAAATGGCGCGCAGCGCAAAATTTTTTTGAAAATGTCGCCTAAATTTCCAAAATAATACTCTATAATTAATGTTAATTCATGAAAAAATTTGTGGGCCCCCATCCCAATTAAGGGTTTGAGTGAGGCAATTACTGTCATGGACGCCAATATAGCCATTTTAACGCGCCACCGCCCCCTTCGTCCGTTTTCGCCCCCCTATCGCCCCGTTCGCAATTTTCGCCCCCCTGGACCGACAAATCGCCCCCTGGGGGGCGATATCGCCCACGTTGGGAACCACTGTTTTAGGCAAAAAAATCCATAGCCGCCTCAAAACTGAACTTTTTGGGCTTTCGCCTAAGCGATATCGGCCACAATATTATATAAATCAAGTTTTTGGACGTAGTCTCTT
The DNA here is from genome assembly GCF_051294905.1 of Botryllus schlosseri. Lineage (NCBI taxonomy): Eukaryota > Metazoa > Chordata > Ascidiacea > Stolidobranchia > Styelidae > Botryllus > Botryllus schlosseri. The sequence goes on along the minus strand of NC_137245.1, from coordinate 13,320,218 downwards.
TCAATAGAAAGAATGGATGGAACTGATAGCCAATCATTATGGTAGAACGTAATAAGACTTTATTTCGATCAAAAGTATGGTATGAATGCTTCGCACCAGCCTCGAATCAATAATCGTCGGATTATATTCTCATCTGAACAAGACACGCACAAGGTACAATGCGGTGTAATGAACAGAGGAGGATACCGAACGACCAGCTGCGTTCACTTTCATCGGGTCTTTTTCTGGGCTTTTTTTGTCGCCGTAAGAACGGCGACGCGGGAGAAGAGGAGCCCAGAATAACCTCCGGCCAAGAATCGACCAGAGTCGCCTGGGCGGTAGGCGCATATTGTCACCACATACGCTATCTCCTCCGCTAACTCCAATTTAACAATACTGATCTTTATCGAAAGCTATTGTTGCCCTGATTCCTGAAATACAATTTAAAAGCTGGTATGGGAGGTGTGTCTTTGATAACCTGCTAGAGTTGTAACCTGAGTTCCACGTAAGGTGTGGCTGGGTAGACAGACAGATTCTTTATTCGTACGATGATTGTTCACACAAATATGTAAAAAAGACAAACACAGCGATATGACCACATCAAGATGTGTAGTCTTCAAGTCAGCTGTAGTCAAGGCGTAACGTTAGAACATTTACATCATGCAACTGTCGGTCAGTAACACTTCAACAAAAGATTAAACAACAAAACGCAAAACAGTACTTAACTCGGTAGACACACGTTCCTGCGCATTAGTCCTTGATCTGACAACTTCAACGTGAATGCCACGACAGTATTGCCTCAGATAGATATATCATCATCATTGGTTTATTAGCAATTTTATCAGTTCAATACACCACAAAAAATGCGATACAATGAAGAGAAAGGAAGATGTCGAAGCGACTAGGAGTTGTCTATGGAATCGGACACCCACCTTGGCCTAGGCGATGTAAAGAGGCGGCATGCACACTGAATGAAAGTAAAGAAGATAGTATCGAAAAAGAAAGCGACAACAAATAGGGCGGCATGTCATGGGAAGCGAGATCGATAGGTCAGTCGTGGTCCGGTAATCTTGAGGATGGACTGTATTTATTTAGTAGTAATTGCTTGTATTTCGACTTGAATGTGGACATGCTCGTCGACTGTCGGATGGCCGGCGGGATACTGTTCCACACATCAGGTCCGGCATATTTGATGGAGCGATGATCTTTTCGGTCGATCATATGATATTTGGACGACGTGGACGCGCGTGTGTTGTACTTGTGCGCTTTTGGTCGAATATGCATGGAATATTCAGTAGGATGTCGCATATGAGTCTGGCCTATAATTCAAATGCACGAGCTGGTAAATGGTAAGTCACGTGGTAGCGAGAAGAAAGATATAAGTCACGTGATATGCAGATATGGGCGATGTAGGCCTATACCATACAGAGATGCCACTGGGATATTTCGGAAAAACCCAGACGTGGAGGCTATATAAACCCAGAAAAACCCATATCCTATATTTCGCTTAAAATACATGAGATAGCTGTGAAAGTGGAGCCTGATAGTCGTCGAATACACTCATACAATTATTGAAGCTTTTGATAATCAGTTTACAACAGTTCATAATTCGCATTTTGCTCGGTTTAACACCGAAATTGAATCAATTGTAATTTGTAATTGAGCTGAATGTAATTAATTACAATTTTTCATGTCATTGTAATTGAAGCATTTCTATTTTGTGTATGTAATTGTAATTTGATAAAAATTTTGCTTAATTACAATTTCAAATATATTATTATGGAAACCTGACAATCACAACATAAAATATCAATTAATCGATCATTTATTCGTCACACCAGTGAAAATCCGGTACGGACCAGGATGACGACGAGGGGCCTCAAGGCCTTAGTACACAGTCGCCAGTCGCCACCTGTAAGAATTATAGCCTTTACATCGCTGTTCTATGCGTGCCGCGTTACAACTAGATAATTGAGCCATGCTAAACTGTTTCCCATACTTCAGTAGCAACAGAGAACTTTGTGAATTACAATATAGGCTAACCCAGTGGTTCTCAAACTGGGGAGGGGGGGGCGTGACCCCCCCCCCCCCCTTGGGCGGCGTGAAAGCATCTGAAGGGGGCGCGATTCACCTCCATTTCATAGTTATTGCTCTGCGCATAGTCCGAATTTCACATTGGAGAATTCTCTCACCAACAGTCATCCATAGTGGTTCCCAAACGTTTTCACTGTGAGGGCCAAATTTGGAATTTCAGAGTATGGTCGGGGCCGCACGAATACTACGGCTATGAAACGGACCCAAACAGTCATCATGGCTATCTCGGAGTTGTTTTATTGCTCTGGCGAGATTTCAAAACTGTGCACTGTTTACCGCTACTTATCTGCTGTATTGGGTGTCCGTGTTGAGTGAATCAGCTTTTCTCGCCTATACGCGCGAGGCGCGAGAAATTTCGTTAGTTTCATGACTGAATCGGTCAATATGATCGGGAATTGCAGGCATTGCTACTATTAATTTTCATCCTGTCTCTGCTCACGTAATCTGATTTACCGGCAAAGCTGAGTCAGGTGTGTTTGAAAAGGTATAGGCCCCCTCAATAGAAATTAAACATCTCCGGGGGTATACCCGTTGTCAGGAACGTAACAGCACTTCGTCAGGACCCCGGGCTCCCATAGGGTGATAAACTGACCCCGCATCACGTTGTTTGCTTTTGCCACGAAATTAAAGTTGTACTGTTTAGTGAGACAGCGCGACGCGCGAATATTTCGATAATTCATGATAAAATCGGTGAATAAGATCGAGAATTGCATGGTCGCCTCTTTGCCCACGTAATCAGATGTACCGGTAGAGCTGAGTGAGAGGTGTCTTTGAAACTGCAGACCCCGAAAAATTAAGCATCTTCGGGCGGGCGGACCCCTAAGTATGACTTTCTTTACATGATGTTATTTCGTGACCTCCTATGTCTGCTATATCAAGAAATGTAGAATTGCCCAAACCTACTAAACTGAAAGATCACACGATTTCAGATTGGTATTTCTTCACTGGCATATAATTTTCTTTCCTGCGGGATGGTATTTGTCTTGTGAGGTTCAGATTGCCAAGACAAGAACATTCGGCGCCAGTCATTTAGGCGCCTACATGGAAAATTAAACCTAAATGTATGTTGTATATATAACGAAGTTTTTGGTCAGCATAAAAGCAGTCCTTTACGGCCAAGGCTTTCTCGCTGCCGATCGTTCTGACTAGGGTTACCATCCGTCCTCTTTTACGAGGATTTGTCCTCTTTTTTGATTTTTTTTAAGTGTCCTCGGAGGACGCCCAAATGTCTTCTCTTTTGAGGATTTTGGTTACATATAGGGCCAAATTCGACAGATATAAATTAAGTCAGCACTGTAGGAACGCTACGGCGGCTATTTCGGGAGCTGGACCGAAAGTTGACCTTTTTCAGTCAACCACCTGTTAATGTAAAAGAAAAACTGTATTTTCCGAGAGTTGAGCCTCTTTTTCTTATTTAGTCAAGCGACCAGGAAGTGGGGAAAATTTACCATTTTTTCAGGATTTTTCCCCGGTTTTGAAAGTTATCAATACCTATTTATGTCTATAACTACTGCTCGTTCAACTGGAAAGTTAGGGCACATTGCATTGAAACAGCAGTGACGTAACGTTAGCAGTCTATACTCACAAATTTCCTGCAATTCTATAATTAAAAACCACAGAGGCCAAGCCAAGCAAGAGTATTTTATAAATATAAATTTTATTTTTTGTCATAAATCGATTTCTTAATATATTTTTGGGGCCGCGCTTGGGAATCACTGGTCATAACCCATACCATCAAACTATCTGTAATGATTGCTAACATTCTGGTTTCATTGTGTGTGTTTTTCGATGATAATTCTTGGATTATCCACCGAGCAAGGATAATCCCCGAATTATCGAAGTAAAACTTAAATAGCCCCGCTTCTACTAGTTGGAATTGAGTCAAATTTGTTTTGCATCGTCTTTGAAGACAGCGCAACAGTTTCATGGGGTTAACAGAAAAAATTCACAAAAATTTTTTTTTGCATCTTTGGGTAAATTCAAAATTTTCAAACTGTACCAAATCGGCGATTATTGGTTGAAATGAATTAAAATTTGGTGAGCGTTGTTTTTTAAGGTAACCTAACGATTTAATCACGTAACCAGCAAGATTCAGGAAAAAAAGTTTTTTTTGAACAGCCCTAATGCCCATATATAGCGGAGTCTCTGCGAAAATCGAATTCCCTTCTGTTTTCGCTTTGCGAATGCATAGCAGAGATGAGCATGGATTAGGATTAGGTTTTGAAAAAATAGGATTTGTGAAATTTTGTCGGATTTGGATTGGATTAGGATTAGAGATTTTTTTCTGAACGGATTAGGATTTGAATTGGATTTACCGATTTTCTGGGAGATTAATATGTCGTGTGGCGAATGGCGATAAACTTTATTCTGATCAGTTATTGATGTACTTTAGTACACTTCACTATGGTTCGTTCGGTACAAATGAACATTAGAGGTGCAGCCCTATGCTAAGTTATTTTAAATCAAGAAAATCGTTGGTTGTGAAAGTAAATTTTCCAATCCCTCCCTTGCATAAATTAGCATTTTTTTCTGAATTTCAAGTTGGAATCGGATTAGGATTGGACATGGACTTGAATATGAAAAAGTTATGGATTAGGTTTTTGATTTGGACTTGATGTTTCGGATTTGGATTGGATTAGGACATAGAAATTTCAAATCCGCTCATCTCTGATGCCTAGCCGGGGCATGCCCCGGTAGCGCTCATGACAAGCTTTCACTGTCTATTCTCTCAAAGCCGCGCACAATAAAGAAACGGTGATTTAGTCTCTCCTAATCATAAAATTACCGAGCAAGTGGGGCACAATAGGTCTGTGCCCCTAAGGTGTGATGTAGCAATCGTATCTATATCTGAACTCGGTTACCATCATATGCGTTTAGTCGACCTTTGCTGGTATAGGTCGATTTTGATGGTGTTTCACACCATGAAAACTCTTGAAACTTGGTATGTCATGTCGTGATGGTGGAATTTAACACTGCCCCAAGTTTCAGGGTTTCTATTTAAAGTTTAGGGTAGTAATTCCGTTTCCAAAGTTGAGTGTGTGCTGATCCGTCATGTATCGCAAACAGATTTTACTCAAAAGCCGGTATTGGTATCCATTGATTTGGACGATGTTAAATGCTGAGATCGGCAATGACATTTGGCACTGTAAGTCTTAATGTTAGTGTCGAACGCTGTACCAAGTTTTAAGTATGTCACTGAACTTAGTGGTAATTTCGTATCCTAAGTCGAGTGAGAGCTGACTCGTCATTTATCGCTAACAGATTTTACGCAAAGCCGGTATTGGTTTCTATTGATTTTAACGATGCTCCTTACCTAGATCCGTCATAAGCTTTTGCACGGTATGTCATGTCTTGATTTTAGTATCGAACGCTGTGCCAAGTCTCAAGGTTGACACTCAATGATTAGGGCAGTAATTTCGTTATCAAGGTCGAGTATGGTAGAGATGTGCTCTGATCTGACACTTCAGCCTACAACGCATTGCGGATTTCACGCAAAAGCCGGTGTATCTGGGGTAACGTTAACTGTGTTCCATCTGAGATAGGTGATGAGATGATGATATGATGATATCATTCTCAGTTTGCATTCAAATGTTTACTTTGATATTATATTCTCCAATGTCAATTTCACCGTGAAATTGTGGCCTTCAAGCCATTTGCTTATAACCCCCATGTCAAGCGCGATTGCTATTTCGTTTTCGATGGCGGCTAACAGCTGATCACCTGATCAGCCTATTCCTCAGTAAATTTTACGCAAAATTCGGTGTTGGTCTCTGTTCGCATTAATTTTGACAGTGTACCATACCGAAAAGGGCCATGAGGCTACTTCTCGATGATTTCATGTAACAGTGTACTAAAAGTTTACGGCTTTCATCCACGTATCTATTCGGTAATATATTTTCCAAAGGCGATTTCGCAGCAGACCTATAGACACTTAGACAATAATAAAGCCGTATGTGTCGTGTTATAGCAGTGTCTCCCAAACGTTTTTGAGCTACCGCCCCCCTGGACAGCGAATTAAGTGCCACCGCCCCCGACACCCCCCTCACCACGCCAAATCACAAAACGAAACTTGTTCTGCATTTAATACAGCTAATAATGAGACGGATGAAGCTAGTGTATCAATATCATCATTCTCGTCATATTGGGTTCAAGTTATGATAGGAACAATATCAGTCTGAAATCTCCAGTGTTCACTTCATGTAGGCCTATTGGCAAATCGGTTTCTGCTGTGAGTCAGAAACTTGGACTCGGCGCTGAGAACACGTTCTATCAAATATGAGCGGGGAAGGGTAACGACGAAAAAGCCAACCCGACTTCAGTGAGAGTGTTTATTTTTCATTCAATTGTGTAACCAGAACGATTGATTGGAGATACTAAACTTTTGGTTGAACTCAAAATTGTTCTACACTACAACTAGGGTTACCATATTTTGGGAATCTGAAAAGATGACGCTTTTTCAAAATTTTCAGACTTACAATGATAAAGTAAAATCCGGAAAAAATGGTAAATTTTTCCTAAGTTTGTGGCTAGTTTACTATATTAAAAGGTCATTTTTCCGGCTCAGGTTCCGAAAATCCCGCCAGACCGTTACTCGGGCGCTGATTTCCTATATCTCAGTCCAATTTCCACGTACATTTAAAACCAAAAATTTCAAAAAAGAGGAACAATTCTCAAGAAAGAGGACGTTTAGGCGTCCTCCGAGGACACTTTCTAAAAAGTCAAAAAAGAGGACAAATCCTCTTAAAAGAGGACGTATGGTAACCCTGACTACAATGTAATCAGCTGCTCAAACATTTCATGCCTGAACACTTCACAGAATGGATTGATTATCCGGTGAGGAATTTCTAATTGGAACATATCGTGGAACCAAATCATCATACTAGATTAATTTTGTGAGATGATTTTTTGAAACAGATAACAAAATCTCTTGAAAAGCCATCACATCTTGCAGTGAGCAACAACTGCTCAAATATACTTCGTAGTTCTCACTGCAGCACGCAATGAACCACGCTTTTCGGGTACGCTGCCGACTGCTAAATTAGTACATTGATGAGCAGGAATAGCATTGACAAGTAACAATGGACTTTGCCGGTGCTGCGAATCTAGCCTCTTTATTAATCAATCGTTTCAACACTATACGCAGCAGTTGACTTCTAAACCTACACCGCCCGCATTTGCTCTCAGCGCTCCCCTACCACCCAATTTTTTAGCCAACGCCCCCCAATCGCTCATTTCATGACCAGCGCCCCCTCCACGCTCGCGAACGCCCCCAGGGGGGAGGGGGGCTCTGGCGCCCACTTTGGGAACCACTGTGTTACAGTCTCCAGTTTCAAGGCCAAACTCTCCTATGCTGTACCGAGACCGAATTTCCGAGGCTGCTATTCTTAGTTCTTCAGAATGATGTTTTGGATTCAATATGACAGGCCCAATCTATGAGATAACAATTGCGTAAGTGTCCGAACTCGTTGACCTTTCCAATTAGGCTTACGCAATCCCTCGAGTTATAGTCATTTCCATTTCTGCAGATAATTAGTCAGGTCTAATGCGAACATGAACCGTGTTGAATTTTTGTTCCGTACGCCGTTTATACGCTGTTACCACCAGGGCTGTGGAGTCGGTAAATTTTACCACCGACTCCGGCTCCGACCCCGACTCCACACATTTTCAATATACCGACTCCGACTCCGACTCCGACTCCTGAGTCTACGAACGTACCGACTCCGACTCCGACTCCGACTCCTGGGTCTTTAAACGTACCGACTCCGACTCCCGACTCCGACTCCAGCAATATTACCAATTTACTTCGAAAATGATATGCCACATTGTCGGTTGAATGACTATCATACAACCATTAAACATATTCAAACATATGAATAACGGTGGCATGCTAAATTGTTTCATTGTGGAACAGCTCGAATCATCCACTATGCAATTAACATGAAAGAAAGATTTGCTAAATATCCTTCCCTTTTCAAGTTTTTATAACGTGGACTCTCTAATATCCTGAAATGTATGAATCATTCAAATATGGCAGATATCCAATAATGTATGATAAAATGTAGATAAAAAATCCAAGTGCAGCTCTTGTGTATGAGGTAGCAACTAATAAAAGAGATTGAACTTACTAATTTTGTCATTGCACACTATCCTGATTACAAGCACACACACTCTAACTACTAATAGACATTGGTAATAAATGGAATTTAGTTAAGTAGTCAAAGACCATAGCCTATTTCTAGTCTACACGTACTTAATCAAGTATTCAAGGATTAGGACTTGCAGTCTTTCTTAATCATTTGCTCGACGCAAACAGCTAAGCTACACTACAAATATTTTTCATTTTGTCAAGCGGGAAGCATCGTTTGGTCATATTTACATCATTTTTACAATTTTACAAAACCAGCCGATGCATTTGCTCTGTCACAGTATCATGGTATAATTCCAAGAATTGCATCAATTTCGACTGCATCGCGAAAACGCATTTTGCGATATTCTTCCCCTGTGCAACCGAGTTGTAATTAATGTAGTAAGTAATGTCTAATTTTATCTATATCAGGGGTGGGCAACTTTGTCGGCCAAAGGGACACATGAGATTTACGAACCATTGCGCGGGCAACTGGAATGTTGATAACCTTGTTTTAGTCGTCCGATATGAGCAAACCGAATTAGGTAACATTGCAAACAATAGTTACGCTCTAGAATTGATAATATGTCATGCAACTGTGTAGTGCGCAATCCTGGTCGCGCGAAGCGCGAAATTTTTTTGCAATATAATGTCTGAATTATATCAATAAATATGTTGCTAACATACATTGGGGGTCGCATTTGTATACCACTGGGCTCATTTGGCAAGGACAGGATTATTCGATGTTTAGACATAGCAAAATCGACGGTATCAGTGAACATGCCTCCATCATTTTGTGCAAATGTTTTGTCGACGATCTCGCTGCGAGTGCACAAGCGAAGCCGTATCTCCTTTTTGCGAATATAGTTAGACTCAATTCTGTGAATAATATGTAGTTATAATTTTCAGAAGGGGGCTCAAATAGGCCTAATGAATTCAAGAAATCTAGTGACAATGAATCACGCGAAGTACAGAGAAAAATTTCAAGTCAAATAAATCAGCTATGAAACATTCTACTTTATGGTCATATACGAAGATCTGGGATAAATGTGGCTGGCCCCTGGATACGTCAATGCGTCAGAACTGTTGTTTTAGTCATCATCAAATTTCGCGGTCATGCTAATCAAATTTTGGTTGGCCTTGCAATTGTACCTGATGTCATAAATAATTTCGAGAATTACCTCACAGGCCACACCTAACCTTCTCGTGTGCCAAATTTGGCCTGCGTGCCATGGGCTTGCCGCACGTGATCTGTATGGTTATTAATAACAGTGATAAGTGGTACATAAAAATTATATTGAGAATTCTTTGAAAGCAAATGTTTTCATGATAGAGAAGTTGGAGTCGGAGTCGAAGTCAGGGTCATTCTATCAAACTCCGACTCCGACTCCAGTCAGTATTTTCCCACCGACTCCGACTCCGACTCCAGCTATTATAGTTTTCACGACTCCGACTCCGACTCCATCAAGCGAAAATTACCCAGACTCCGACTCCGACTCCACCGACTCCGACTCCACAGCCCTGGTTACCACACTTCAAGTCACAGCTCACCGGCAGACCTCTCTATTGGCACATACGTTAAAATCACTGTTGTCGGGAAATTCATGTTACCGTACCATCATTAAGTTTCTTGTTTACGTTGGAAAACGCCATTTTGACGTCATCTTGATAAAAAGTCGCTTGCAGCCCTTGCCCCACCAACCGATATTGTCACGACCCGCCACTGCTGATCACAGACCAATGTTTAGCCGAAAAAAATAATTGCCAAATCATGAAAGTCAGGGTGCATTCGAATGTGTTGATAAACAACGCCTCTGATTAACTTGGTAGGGGTGTCCCACTCTCTCTCTCTCTGAATATTCCTGTTGGAACTAAATTTACTCAGATAACATTAGGATCATATTAGTCGGATCATCACCTAGTCTGTTCATGTGCTTGTGCATACCATACAGTTACATGTTATTTATCGATACTCGCCGAATTATTCACGAAGTTCACCAAGTGCCGAGATCACTCACTACTGGTAATCGTCCTATAATATAAACATTACTTTCAGCAAAATCCGTCGACAATGGCGAACTGAAGTGCGTGCATTTGACGATATTGCGACCTTATTAATCTAATAATTAATTTCCGAGCTTAAAACTGACCTGGCGAACTAGATGTTAAAAAAAACATATTTCAAAGACAAAAACCAAGGTGATGCTCAAAAAACCCAGATCTGGCTGAAAAAACCCTGGAGTGGCATGTCTGATTCAAATGCACGAGCTGATAAATGGTAAGTCACGTGGTAGCGAGAAGAAAGATATAAGTCACGTGATATACAGATATGGGCGATATACCATATTGATGTTGTATCTTACAAAGTGTATGAACCGTGAGAGGGCGTAGGGCGTTCCTACACTGGTCAGGGCAACGGAACCACCACGAAATAGCCATCAAAGTCTGAAAATCGGCATTGTCTCGAATATCCGCTAGATACAATTTCCATTGCCATGGTCAATTGGTCATTGTGTTGCAGCGCTCCGATTGTTCGGAACAATCGGCCTTGACGGCTATTCATGAGGGCATGGTTCCATTGTCATGCTCACATTTTAATTTGTGTTTTCGGAATCAATTCGACACTAGCTTTCGATTGAGACCAGTTTGATTCAAGTTAAGCTCTCTGGTCGTCAGCTATATAGGAGTATACCAATTACGCTGCTTTTAGCCGGCTGCGCACATTGTGCAGTAGGGGTGTTAAAATTAGTTTTTTCTCAATTGTACTGGCTACTTGATAAAATTGTTAGGTTATCTAATTGAAGCCTGCACACCAAATTTAGTTCAATTCCATCCAGTAGCCGCACTGCTACAGGAAAAGAAAGTTTTTTATTATAAAAAATTAATAAAAATAATTTCAAAATTTTCTGTTCACCCCATAGAATTGTTCGGTTTTCTATAGAAATGTTGCTAATAAAATTTGGCTCAATTCTAACCAGTGGAAGCGATGTTATTGCTGTCGAATAAATCACGGTATCTTGTGTATGTTCGGATTGTTCGAGATACGCCGGTGTCACTTGTGAGAGCAAACAGTCATTCACTGATTCTACGTTACACTGATCCTCCATTGTTACATCACAAATAAATTGACCGCTAACTGAACGCTCACAGCTTACGTTGTCGAAGGGAAGTAGTAGTAGAAGAAGATTAATCTGAATAGCAATGTGTTTCTGTTTCTTAGAGTTAGACGGCTCAATGCTAACGTAGCGCAGTGGTCACCTTTACAAACCCTCTTTATGATTCAAATCGAACAAATATAGTTTGTGCGTTTATACTCTCAAGGAGGCGTAGACGGGTAGTATAGGCTATTGTATCATATCAATTTGTTTCAACTTCTCGAATCTTCGCATTAGGTCCTATGTTTTGGATGATAATAATGACAGTATCATGTAGCGGTACAGTTACTCCCGTATTTTATTAGCAGTTCTACGTTTGGGTGAGGGATACAACGTCTTTTTGCATGTATATTTAACTAGACATGCGGTATTTGATTCAAGATTATTGATCAATTAATCTGTCTGTCACACAGCTAGCAAAATGTAGTGACTTTAAATCATCACTCGTACTTCAAAAATTCAATTTGACTTGAATTGTGACTTGACTTGACTCGAGTCACCTCCAAAAAACTAGTGACTTGACTCGAGTCACATTTGAAAATCGATTGACTTGACTTGACTCGAGTCAAAATCTGCAACGACTCGTGACTCGAAGGTAGTGACTTGATCCCAACACTGGTATACATTAATATAGGCTATCACTTTACTGAAATGTAGGGTTGGAATTAGCAATATGACGTCATGAGGTTCACGTTCGCGTTCACACAGAACCTTTCAAGAAGGTTCGCGTTCATACGAAACTGAACCTTCAGAGGTTCACAACATCCCTACTAACCAGCAGACATGGGGTAATCGCGATTAGTAATCGTAATCGATTACGACGATTACAGCATTTTCAAGTAATCGCAATCGATTACATTCGAAAATATTCCGAAGTAATCGTAATCGTAATCGACTACTTCCCATATCTAATCGATTTCTCTGTGAAAGAACGATTACTTTTTATTTTTGCAAGGACTATGACATAAACTGAACATTCGTCAACAAGGAAGAGATATTACACCAGGCTCGTGACAGCACAAACGTCTGATTTTCAAACGCCACATCTCATTATTACGTCAGAAACAACCTATTAGCTTTGCGCGTCATTGCGTAAGAAGTATCCACACTGAATAGATATTCGACGTACGTACGACGTACGTCGTACATAAGTGTCATTGTAAGAACACCCGCCGTGCTGTATATCATAGGCTTACCATACGTCCTCTTTTAAGAGGATTTGTCCTCTTTTTTGACTTTTTTGAAAGTGTCCTCGGAGGACGCCCTTTTGTCCTCTTTTTTGAGATTTTGTCCTCTTTTTTGAAAATTTAGGTCAGATTTAGAGGAAATTGCGAGTGATATTCCGCAAATTAGCGCAGAAGTGAAGCTCCGGCGGGTATTTCGGAGGGAAAAGTGGTGATTTCAGCTCTGAGCGAAAAGAAGACCTTTTTTTTTTAGTCAACCGATCATGAAGTGGGTGAAATTTACCTGTTTTTGAGAATTCTTTCCCAGTTTTGCTTGTCTGAAATTTCTGAAAAAGTGTCCTCTTTTTTCATTTCCGAAATATGGTAAGCCTAGTATATCAGTATCAGGTTATCAACACGTTCCACACGCCACTACCTCGCAGCAGTATAATTATCTCCGCTCTGCCTAGTTTCAAATTCTAACTTATGGTTGATGTTTGGTTATGCTTATGCTTAGTTAAACGCAATTTGACCGTAGCTGCTTGGCGAGCAGTATGCCTATCTAGCAGTGGCGGCTCGTGACAATATCGGGTGGTGGGGCAAGGGCTGCAAGCGACTTTTATCAACATGACGTCACAATGGCGTTTTCCAACGTAAACAAGTAACTTAATGATGGTACGGTAACATGAATTTCCCGGCAACAGTGATTTTAACGTATGTGCCACGAGAGGTCTGCTGGTGAGCTGTGACTTGAAGTGTGGTAACTGCGTAAACGGCGTACGGAACAAAGATTCAACACGGTTCATGTTCGCATTAGACCTGACTAATTATCTGCAGAAATGGAAATGACTATAACTCGAGAGATAGCGTAAGCCTAATTGGAAAGGTCAACGAATTCGGACAGATACGCAATTGTTATCTCATAGATTGGGCCTGTCCTATTGAATCCAAAACATCATTCTAAAGAACTAAGAATAGCAGCCTCGGAAATTTGGTCTCGGTAGTCGGTACAGCATAAGAGATTTTGGTCTTGAAACTGGAGACTGTAACACGACACATACGTTTTTATAGGTTTATAGGTTTGCTGCGAAATCGCCTTTGGAAAATATATTACCGAATAAATACGTGGATGAAAGCCTTAAACTTGGTACACTGTTACATGACATTATCGAGAAGTGGCCTCATGGCCCTTTTCGGTATGGTACACTGTCAAAATTAATGCGAACAGACCAACGCCGAATTTTGCGTAAAATTTACTGAGGAATAGGCTGATCAAGTGATCAGCTGTTAGCCGCCATCGAAAACGAAATAACTATCGCGCTTGACAGGGGGTTGTAAGCAAATGGCTTGAAGGCCACAATTTCACGGTGAAATTAACATTGGAGAATATAATATCAAAGTAAATATTTGAATGCAAACTGAGAATGATATCATCATCTCAGTTAACGTTACCGCAGATACACCGGCTTTTGCGTGAAATCCGCAATGTGTTGTAGGCTAAAGTGTCAGATCGAAGCACATCTTTACTACACTCGACCTTGATAACGAAATTACTGCCCTAATCATTGAGTGTCAACCTTGAGACTTGGCACAGCGTTCGATACTAAAATCAAGACATACCGTGCAAAAGCTTATGACGGATCTAGGTAAGGAGCATCGTTAAAATCAATAGAGACCAATACCGGCTTTGCGTATAATCTGTTAGCGATAAATGACTAGTCAGCTCTCACTCGAATTAGGAAACCAAATTACCACTAACACAGTTCAGTGACAAACTTAAAACTTGGTACAGCGTTCGATACTAACATTAAGACTTACCGTGCCAAATGTCATAACCGATCTCGGTATTGAACATCGTCAAAACCAATGGATACCAATACCGGCTTTTGAGTAAAATCTGTTTGCGATACATGACGGATCAGCACACACTCAACTTCGGAAACGGAATTACTACCCTAAACTTTAAGTAAAAACCCTGAAACTTGGGGCAGTGTTAAATACCACCATCACGACATGACATAACAAGTTTCAAGAGTTTTCATGGTGTGAAACCCCATTAAAATCGACCTATACCAGCAAAGGTCGACTAAACGCAGATGACGGTAACAGAGTTCAGCTATAGATACGATTGTTACATCACACCTTAAAGGCACAGAGCTATCGTGCCCCGGTTGCTCGGTAATTTTATGAATAGGAGAGAGTGAATCACCGTTTCTTTATTGTGCGCGGCTTTGAGAGAATAGACAGTGAAAGCTTGTTATGAGCGCTACCGGGGCAAGCCCCGGCTAGGCATTCGCAAAGCGAAAACACAGAAGAGAATTCGATTTTCGCAGAGACTTCGCTATATATGGGCATTTACAAGCGAAAGGACAAGAAGTATACGATTTTCGCTGTGATTTCGGTTTATATAGATAGGTGTGCGTCTATAAATGGTGAAGAATTGTTATTGAACAGAATTTTAGGTGGGGCAATGCCCCAGTTGCCCTATAGGACGAGCCGCCACTGCTATCTAGTATGTACGTAGACCGGACAAAGATTTGAAATTTTGTACTCGTCAAATAAAACATTGCAATTTCCACAACGAAGCAGTAAAAATCAACAGCTGGTGATTTGTATATATCAAAACCGATCCGTTTTTGCCGTTTCTCGTAACGGCAGCTTGCAGTACAATATCTGTATTAAGTTGAAGGCAGAATTTTATGTTCGCTTCGTCTTATTCTCATATGACTCTACTTGAAAGGGCGCCAATCGTTATTTCACAATTCTTTACTCAACATTGGGACCAGCCGCCATGGCCAGGGGCTTATATATCATGTTAGCATGGGTTATAGGTAGGGAATCAGGACCAAAACAGCAAGTCGTCCCCCATAGGGTGGTAATCGCAAGTTGAAGACTGAATTTCGTCGAAAATTGCATTATATTACTATTGATTTTTAATCCTCTCTCAGATTTACCTGTAGAGTTTGTTTGAGGTAATCTTGGTGTTTGTCGACTACAACGGTCAGTTAAACAGACCGATTTTCTGCCGACTTGTAGCACGGCCCACTTCTAGTAAGACACCGCATACGCGGATGAGGCGGCGAGAAGGAGCCTAGATAAACCTCGAACACTTAGAAAGGAATTCTGAAGTCGACCTCGGTCGGACTCGAACCCGCGACCCAATGGCGTTGCAGCCGTGGATGATACCACTGCGCTATCTCGCCACACAATTACCTACATGTAGAGCTGGAGGCGCGTAATTCATAATTATAACCTCTGGTACCTTGTTATAATTACTTTAGTGTATGTTGTTAATTCGTGACCTCCGGTTTGTTATATAATCAAACGATATTGTAGTGGCTCAAGCGTAGCAGACTAGAAGAAAAACTTTCGTGAGACGCACAAACAAATTGTCATGTCTTTATATCTGACTGCATGTCTAGCAACTCAAGTTGTAAATTACCATGGTCAGAGGCCACATTAACTACAATAGGTACAATAGGACATGAAAACATTTTCATCACGGGGAAAAAAGCATTCATTCCGTCAATGCGGCCGCTGAACTTAACAATCAATAAGTCAAATGATACATTGGTTTGATGGTCAGATAAGACCACCTGCACTTAATTAAGTCTGATGATGAGCAGACTTAAATTTGAGTGACGATCCAAACGCATTTGAGTGTGAGCATACTTTTTTGACGTGAGTTGAGTAACGAAATCGTTGCTGAGTAGAGAATCGCTACTCGACAGCAAAGGAATTGGACTCCACCCTTAATTATAAACTTCAGATTCCAAGCCAAGCAAGTGTAATTTTTGAATCAATGTTTTTGTTTGTTCCAAATTGATTTTATAATATTTTTGTGGGATTTTCCAACGTCAATGGGAGCCGCCAGTAGGCTAGCTCGGAGCCGCGGTTGGGAATTACTGATCTAGAGAGGATTTTCAAGTTAATTAGATCTCTCGAAAATAATCTATAACTTATGTTGGTTTACGAAATACCTTTTGAGTCCCCTTCGAGCTCGCTCCCTACCCTATTGGGAAATTTGGGGTGCAGCAATTATGGCCCTGGCAAAAATGCAAATCATTGGGCGCGATAAATTGAACTCTATAAAAATGGGTACATTATGACGTAACAGGCAAATGACGCATCTCTTTTAAAGGGAGTTTGTTATCTCATTAGGCCTCTTCAGCGCAATCCACATATTGTCTTCCAACATAGCTTCCAAGATGCAAAATAAATGTAATCGTGATTACTTTTCCAATGCAATCGTAATCGTAATCGACTACTTTCTGATTTTGCTGTAATCGTAATCGCGTCATTCAGAAGTAATCGTAATCGCAATCGATTACAATCAAGAAGTAATCACCCCATGTCTGCTAACCAGGTAGTACATCTCTTTTCCTTGTTCACTAATGTTCAGTTTATGACATAGCCTAGTCCTCATACAGATAAAAAGTAATCGTTCTTTGGATTTTTGCAAACATTTCGAATTTACTCTGATTGATCTTGGTACTCCAACCAATTTCCAAAACCCCAACAGAACATCTTCAAACGGAAATATGTTCGTATCAGTAGACAACTTGGCAATTAAAATGAGCTTGCGCTGCCAAACAGACAAAACTGCCTAGTGATTTCCTTAATTTAACAACAAATTACAGGTCATCATCATCATCATTGGTTTATTAGCAAAAATGCGATACAATGAAAAGATAGGAAGGTGTCGAAGCGACTTGGAGTAGTCTATGGAATCAGACACCCACTTTGGCCTAGGGCCTAGGCCAGGGCCGGCCAACCCGTGGCCCGCGAGAAGGTTCTGAGTGGCCCGCGAGGTAATTTCCGAAATTTCTAATATTATCAAAAATGGATTGCACAGATTTTGAGCTTGCAAGGCCAACCAAAAATTTGATTAGTCTGGCCGCAATACTTGAGATGTGATGACTAGAATATCAGTTCCGACGCATTGACAGATCCATCAGTCATTCACATATTGGTATATCTTCGTACACTACAATAAAGCAGAATAATTTGCGATAGATTTATCAAAGGTAAAAATTTCTACAAGCTTAGCGCAATATGTTGTCACTCGATTTCTTGTTTTTAATATTGTTGCCCTTTTGTGAAAATGGAAGAACACCTAATGTATCAGATTGAGTATAACTATATTAGCGATTACGAGACAAAGTGTCGTTCAACATATGCGACCTTGCGTTTGCGCTCGCAGTAAGACCGTCGACCATGAAACCTAGGCAGGAAATGATTGGCGCATGTTGGTCACAGCTTTCGATATCGATATGTCCATGCGCCTAATAGCCCAGTCCTTGCAAACTTGGCCCAGCGATATACAGCCAGTGTTGGTATCAAGTCACTACCTCCGAGTCACGAGTCATTTCGAGTCATTGCAAATTTTGACTCAAGTCAAGTCAAGTCAATCGATTTTCGAAGGTGACTCGAGTCAAGTCAAGTCACCCGTTTTTTGGAGGTGACTCAAGTCAAGTCGAGTCAAGTCAAGTCACGAGTCAAGTCACAATTCAAGTCAAATTGAATTTCGAAGTATGAGTGATGATTAAAAGCCATTACATTTTGCTAAGTGTCTGAAAGACAGATGAATTGGCCATTTATATTGAGTCAAATAACGAATATAAAGTTAAATAAACATGCAAAAAGACATCGCATCGCCCACGCACAACTGCTATTAGAATACGTGAGTAGCTGTACAGTTACATGCTACAGTCAGTTATTATCAGCCAAAATATAGGACCGAATACGAATCCCCGAGAAGTTGAAACAAATTGCATTTGTACAATAGCCTACACTACCCATCTACACATCCGTAACAATATAAACGCACAGACTATATTTGATCGATTTATATCATACAAGAGGGTTGGCAAAACCGAGCAATGCGCAACGTAAGCATTGAGCCGTCTAAGAAACAGAGACACATTGTTATTCGATTAATCTACTACTGGTACGACAACGTAAACTGTGATCGTTTCGTTTGCGGTCAATTTATTTGTGATGCAACAATGGAGGATCAGTCTAACGTACAATCAGTGAATGAATGATTGCTCTCACAAGTGTCACCGGCGTATCTTGAACAATCTGAACATACACAAGATACATTGATTTAATCGACACTGTTTACTGATGACTTGAAATTGACTCGTAAATTTTACTCCGAGTCACGAGTAAATGCAGATTTTTGAAGCTCCGAGTCAAGTCAAGTCAAGTCATTTTTGCAAAGTGACTCGAGTCAAGTCAAGTCATACGAAAAAGTTGACTCGAGTCAAGTCATGACTCGAGTCATCCCAACACTGTATACAGCAGGCCCGCAATACAGTCAAGTGACAATATTATTGACCTATGAACTTCGAAAAATTTTCGCGCTTCGCGCGGTTAGTGGCCCGCGCAGAAGTTCGTCAATCAAATGTGGCCCTTAGGCCAAAAAGGTTGGCCAGCCCTGGCCTAGGCGATGTAAAGAGGAGGCGTGCACGCTGAATGAAAAGTAAAGTATAGTATAGAAAAAAGCAGGCAACATGAAATGGAAGGCAAGATTGATAGGTCAGTCGTGTTCCGCTAATCTTGAGGATGGACTAATATTCAGTTAGTAGTAATTGCTTGGATTTCGACTTGAATGTGGACATGCTCGTCGACTGTCGGATGGCCGGCGGGATCCTGTTCCACACATCGGGTCCGGCATATTTGATGGAGCGATGATCTTTTCGGTCGATCATATATTTGGACGATCATTTTACAAATTCAGAGGTTTCGCGGACCCCCGGCCGAGAACCACTGTATTACGTGAGTCCAGCAAATAGTTAGCATAGCACCTTATCAAATACATTGGAGCCTCATCTACTTTAAAAAGAACTGACTTCAGCTCCTCTTCTATTGGAATTTCACGATGAGCACAAGTTAAGCCTCAAAATAAATCACAACTACTCAATATGAAATCAGAAAATAGAATACATGTCTACTGCGATTGCATAAGAGAACACCACTGGGCATTTGATCATATGAATAGTCATACATATACGAAGACATCTCTCGATTTCGACGCCAGCATAAATATTCCTGTTATGGTTAAGCTCACTCTTGCAGGCATATGCCTTCCCACATTCATGTCCGACGCCACGTGCAGTGCATATCAATATGCACGTTGATTTAACTTTTCCGAGTCAATTCTTCAGTACATATGCCACATATGCCACGACAGAAAAATACCTCTCCATATATGAAGCTGGTGGTGATGCTTGCAAGCAAAATATTTCCCATATATATACCCAGCTTACATACCCTTAAGACGCTGCTTATTTCATTAAATGCTACATAATTTATATCTGAGTCTCGGTTTTTGATGTCTGCAATCTGCATGCATATTTATATGAAGATTGAAGTTGAGTAAATGATTTATCACAAATATCACATTTAGGGTTTTTGATGCCAAAATGTATATCCATGTGATGTGACGCTGGTGGCCACGCTTCCAAGTAAATACTTTCCCACATATATCGCATTAATGATTTTTGATGCCTGCATGCCAATTCATATGAAGCTTGAGGCTGCTCTTTCGAGTAGTTTCCTTACCACATATATCACATTTGTGTTTGATGCCAGCATGCATAGACATATGAGTTTTGAGGTTGGGCTGCAGAGTTAACTTTTTCCCGCATATATCACATTTATGGTTTTTGATGTCAGCATGTATATTCATATGAAGCTTGAGGCTACTCTTTTGAGTAAATTCCTTACCACATATATCACATTTGTGTTTGATGCCAGCATGCATAGACATATGAGTTTTAAGGTTGGGCTTCATAGTAAACTTTCTCCCGCATATATCACATTTATGGTTTTTGATGCCAGCATGTATATTCATATGAGGCTTGAGGTGACCCTTCATGATAAAGGTTTTTCCACATATATCACACTTATGGTTTTTTACGCCAAAATGTATCTTCATGTGAAGCTGGAGGCCATGCTTCCGACTAAATACTTTTCCACATACACCGCATTCATGAATTTTGGTACTTGTATGCATATCCATATGAAGTTCGAGGTGACATTTTTGAGTAAATAATTTACCACATATATCACATTCATGGTTTTTGACGCCAACATGCATACTCAAATGAAGCTTGAGGCTACCTTTGTGAGGAAATTTTTTGCCACATATACCACATTTATGATTTTTGATCCCAGCATGCGTATCCATATGAGTCTCGAAGTTGCTCCTACGAGTAAATTGTTTCGCACATATACCACAATCATACTTTTCTTTTACGTCAATATGACTATTCACATGACGCTGATAGTCACTTTTCCGAGTAAATTCTTTTCCACATATATCACATTCATGATTCTTGATCCCAGCATGCATATCTATATGGCTCTTGAGGGAACTCTTTCGAGTAAATTGTTTCGAACATATGCTACAAGCATGTTTTCCTTTTATGCCAACATGGCTGTCCACATGACGCTGGTGGCGGTCTTTCCGCATAAATTCTCTTCCACATATATCACATTTACGATCTTTGATCCCAGCATGCATATTCATATGTCTCTTAAGGGCACGTTTTTGAGTAAATCCTTTCGCACATATGACACAAATATGATTTTTGGCGTCAACATGCCTAACTATACCACACTGATGCTCACACATCCGAGCAAGTCCGTTACCACATATATCACATTTATGTTTGTTGACCCCAGCCAGCATATCCACCATATGAGATTGTAATCGATATTTAGAATATAAGACTCCTGTTGTAAGTTTTTTGTTTGTTGAGAATACGGATTGCAATTCGATATATAAAGATGAATTATGTAGTGTGACGTAAGAATGGTATAACAACAATAAGAGCGTTAAGCAAAAATGCAATAGTGCAATACAAATTCGTTATAATATACAGCCAGAGACGCAACACTAATGAAAAACACGGAGAGAATAGAGCCGGTCCTATTGCCGACAAAGAATCGGTTGCTCGAGTTTCATTATAGTTGATTCGAGAACCTTTAGATGGAACAGAGTACGTCCGCGAGCAAGAATTGAAAATCTGTTATCGTTATACTATTTTGCACACTCTGGATGGGTAAGAAGGTGCTGACCTATTGCGGAGTTACATGCCGTGGTCTGGTCATAGTCTCACAAGAAAGGGTTACTTGTCTGCGATTGACTGTCTGAAATAGCATTGACGTCAGGTTTTCTCATCTGCTTGGGGACATGTTGGTTAATTCTTTGTTGCAAACGGAGTGAAGTACGACCCACATACCGACTGTCGCAGCGGTACGTATAATTGTAAAATGTAAATAATACTACTCTGTTTTGTGGCAGGTAGTACATCCTTCTGTGTTGCAGGAACGAGATTTTGTGCTGAAACAATCCTAGGTTGCAATCTCCGTATTTACTGACGGCCACTCCCGACGAGGGTCAGTTGAAGAGCTTATCAGTTACCTTACAACTACTCACTCAATCAAATGAAGACCCTTTTTAGTATGAATACAGTTCAGTTTGCAAATAGTCAATGTTAGAACTGCATGTAAATAAAAGCAATATCTCGATATCGATTCAACCATCAACAGACTTGAAACAGACTTCTTGTCAGCATGTTGTATGGTTTGTATTCACGCAACTCCATATTGAAAACACAAACCAAAAATTCCACATTGAAAACACAATCTGCTTTCAGATGGTACTACAAAAAGCCCGGATAGTTTTAGTGGTCCAATGGGCTCGAAACTAGATGGCTATGTTTCTGAATGGCCAATTGCTAATTTTGAAAGAATCCCTAACCCTATTTTCCACAACTGCCTCAGTCTGTTGTGGAAGACGTGAGCACCGATCAAAAGTATGCCTATCAAATGTACACAGCTGTTTTGATTGGTCTTGTTCAGTGGTTCTCAATCTTTTTGTCTTCGCGGACCGCTTTTGGACTGTCACGGACCCCCTCAATCGTTTTCTCAAAATTAGCTCAATTATCGTGCAACCGTCATCTGTCTTTTGCAAATATTAACTGTAGGCTTGCGAGAAACAGCCATAAAATGACTTTTCGTGAAAATAACATCATACTATATGTAGAAATTGGGTATAGACTCTTATTATTTTGAAGCGAATTTTGCAGCTGTATTTATTGTCTTGAAAATCAGAGTCTTCGATTTGATATGAAAGAGTAACGAAAACATTTCCACAATAATAGGAGCTGACGAATGTAATATTACCGCATACCGGTAATGCTTCCGACGACACCTTTTGCTGTGATCGCAATATATATCGCACCAAAATTGAGAAACAGAGTTTTTAATGAACATATAACGTCCATGCTAGTCATTTCTATCTAGCATCTCATCTTGAAGTTATTCTGGAACAGTGGTTATGTATATAACAGTAGAAAATGGATTTCGTGACGAAGTTTCAATCTCTTCATTGGGACAGATTGGGAAAAAAATTCAGGAATTTATATTTCAAACGACCCTAACAAAACGTCTCTAAACAGCAAAGTTTGTATCAATTGGCTATTGGCAATCATAATGAGTTTGCACTGCAGGATATTTTATCCCAGACGAACATTGTAATGATGTGAGTCCTGAAGTTTTAGCAATTATGAATCGAGACTGTCTCATGCATTCGCTAATATGAAAATATTGCAATTTAGCTTATCACCTGAAAATGCTTCGCGGACCCCCGGTTGAGAACCACTGGTCTAGATGAACCTGATCTACAGTATTTGGAGGTTGGGCCAATCATTCATTCCAGATGATTAACTCTCGCATGTAGAATACTAAGGTTATATGTGGGAAAGAGTGTTCCATCAAGATCAACCAACCAGGACTCTCTTGCAATATTCTGCATGGAGGTATATTTTCCGTTGTGGTTTGGAATATATATGCACAATTCAATTATTGATGGTGCCAAGAATTTCTACAATATTGTTTCGCGTATTACAAAGTTGCCTGATGCACGAATTCGCACCCTTGCATCAACGATAATAGATTGGATTTTGTTAAAAAACAAAGTACATACTAAGACATATAAGGTCAGCACAGAAAATGTTCAAATTCGGACCATGGTCCGCCTGATTAGTAGCCTGACCTATTGTAGTCTAGGGCTGCTAGATGAGCTTCTTTAGTCACCAGCTTCTCAAATCTTGCATTAGAATGCCACAAGCTATTTTCCCCTTTCCGAGGGTGTCGCGAAGTCAAAATTGGGGTTTCGTGGCCAATGAACAAAGTCTTATGGATAATGGAAATTAATTCGGATCATAGTTGGGGACTGCCCAGTTAAGAGTATACCGATTGACAATTAATGCTGGGCAAATTCAAGTACCGTAATGATTCGATTCTGAGTGGAGTACTAGGCTTCAAATATGCATCTAATATGCGACCAGAAAAAGAATGCCAGTGCTCCGGGTAATTAAAGATAATGGCGCTTCTTCGATATACGCCCAGATTGAAACAGTGTTCCCCATGACAACCGAAAGTGTTACCGATGAACATGATAAAATTTTATAAACGTCAAATTAAATTGTTTTTTGCCTTGGAGAGACGGATATTAGGGTTTTGAGAATGGATATATTAGGGTTGGATGTGGGTTAGGGTATCCCAAGATTACCGTTGGGGGAGGGGGATATTAGGGTTGGAGGAGATGGGAATATTAGGGTAGGTTAAGGGGGGATATTAGGGTTGGGGTAAGGGGATATTAGGGTTGGAGGTTGGTTAGGGTCAAAGTTGAGGTTAGGGTATCCCAGGATTAGGGTAGCTAGGTGAATGAGGATATTAGGATCGGAGGAGATGGGGATATTATGGTTGGGGGATATTAGGTTTGGAGGTGGGTTAGGGTGTCCCAAGATTCGGTTTGGGGTGAGGGACACGATATCTTACCCTAATATCCCACCCTCTCACGCATAGGCGCCGAACGCTAATTTTCCTTAGGCATGCGAGTTCGATGACGTCACAAAGGAATGACGTCATGATCCGACGGAATTGATAATTAGGGATAATATAGCATCAATTCATGAGGGTTAAGTGCCTGCATAAATGCCGATTATGCAATATCTGCGTGTTAACAAACTTGCGCGTATGATAAGCTTGTCAACGAGTCCGGAAGTGCTGTCAATTAGCGAGTCCCTGATCGCTAGCGAACAATTAAATACGCCGCTTATCAACGCGTATTACATAACCTCGGCGACGATTTGCGCAAGGCAAAATGTCAGAGTTGTTATGGAATCTGTTCTATAATAGCACCAATTTCAGGTTGTTCAAACCTTTCCCGTCTTTTACAACTCAAGCCTTGACAGTTGACACACATCTTCTGACGGTTATGTTTAGGTATTAGCGGGATTCACTTACGCATGCACGGCGCACTCATAATCGCACATGTCTGCGGACATTCGATGTCATTCAGGTTAGCGATGTCGCTCTTTAATTACAATCGCTAACCAACAAACACCTAACGGTATTGTCACCAAGCCATCGAAAGATTGGAGCTAGCGCATGCTAGGCTCGAGAGACGGGAGCCAACGCATGCTCGGCTCTAGACACGATAGTTAGCCAGCGATGATATCTTTCGTACCAGGCCTGTTGCAGATGCGATTGTGTAGGCAAGCGATAATATCGTGTGCGCCAATGCAGATGCGAATGTGCAGGCAGCGATGGCACAGGGCCTACTGCTGATGTGATTGTTCATCATGCTCAAGCGAGTGAAACTAGGCTTGTAGGAGACGCGATAAAGCAGGCAGGCGTCCCAAACGATGATTGCCGAACGCACGGCAATCAATGCAGTGTTGCCAACTCCGGATGGAAGAAAATCGCTAAAACTGGTGTCAAAAATCGCTAGATGTCGCTAAATATTGAGAAAAAAGCGCTAAATCTGCATTAATTGCTAAAGGTGTTAAATTGAACCATAATATCAATACATTCTTCTCAGCTATATTTTACTCGTCTGGGGCCAAAGTCACTTATCATATATCGAGTTTATAATACGTAATAGCCATCTCTAAGCGGGACAAAACGTGCAGTGCATTTGGATAAAGCAGATCGCTTTGCGCAATGATCGCAATACGTGACCACTGACCACCGACCAGGTGTGCTGGCATAACCGCTCACTATGTAAGCGTGCCTTGCTCGATGCGTCCGTGAATACGTGATGCGATATACCATGGAAATGCGCTTGGCTTCTTTAAACTGTGTGTGAGTACTTGAACACAACATGCGACTTGTCACACTTGCACATGACATGCGACTTGACCCGGGTTTGCCAACCACTATTAGTAGAGACCTTAAGAACATAATCCGAGGACCAAACCAGGGTATGAAATTTAATGAATCTGTTCTTAAACGAAAGCTAGTGTCACACTTATTCCGCCAATACGAATTAAATTCATGTCAAGACAATGGAACGACCTCAAACAGCACAAAAGTCGGAAAATCAGCATTGATCAGAACAATCACTGGACGAAATGGGTCATTGTTATGTTCATTGTGTTGCGGCGGTGCCATTGTTAGAGCAATGCCGGTTTCAGACTTTGATGGCTGTTTCGGGGTGCATGTATTGCATTGTCCTGACGAAATTTTATTTGGTATTTGCGAAATCACTGCGACACTACCTTTTGATCAAGGCCAATTATATCAAATTTCAGCGCTCAGGTCGCCAGATGTAGCACTGCCAATTATGCTACTTTTAGATCACTCAGCAAGAAGAGACACTGTTTGCCCATGCGTAACCGCCAGAAGTTGCGTATCATTCAGTAGGTTAGTAAGCTGTAATAATAGTGTTCTTAGAACACTATGCTATAATTATATATCAACGGAGTCCGCACTCTGGTGGCCGGTATAGCCAATGTAGTCGTCGGCCAGAACTGATCTTTATTAGTTATTTTCGGTGAAAAAGCGCTAAATAATCGCTAAATACTTTTTCAAAAATCGCTAGATTTATCGCTAGGCGCTAGATCCATATTTTTTGGCGCTAAACCGGATGAAAAATCGCTAGATCTAGCGCGAAAATCGCTAAATTGGCAACACTGAATCAATGACACAATTTCGCGATCATCTCAGCGGGAGATCGTGTCGCGTTACATTGTGCAGAGACATATCTCGTTAATTGGCAACGCGCTTGTAGCTAATTGGCCGCGCGCAACGGGTTACCTCTCTCACATAAGCGGTAGCAGGTAATGTCGTAAACGGAAATACATTGCGATTCGTTCTAAATAACACAATCGGGGATTATGCCGAACCGAATTCTAGGCATGCCGCATGCCTAAAAAAATGTCTAGGTATGCCTTGCACGCCCAGGTTCGGCGCCTATGCTCTCACGACCATAATATCCCCCAACCCTAATCTTGGGATACCCTAACCCCAACTTTGACCATCACCAGCCTCCAGCCCTAATATCCCCCTCTCCCCCAACCTTAATATCCCCCTCTCCTCCAACCCTAATATCCCCCTCCCCCAACCGTAATCTTGAGATACTCTAACCCCAACTTTGACCCTAACCCACATCCAACCCTAAAATCCGTATCTCCAAAGGCAAAAAAATAATTTATTTTAACGTTTATAAAATTGTAGCGTGTTCATGGGAAACACTTGCTGGTGATATGTGAAACACTGTTTCGATCTGGGCATATATCGAAGAAGCGCCGGGAAATTTGGTGGGAAATATCTTTATACCACAAATTCCTACAGGGTTGGTGGGATTGCATGCAAAATAAGGTCAGTCGGGACATGCAAAATAGGGTCAGTCACCATAATGTTAGGGTTAGCGAGTTTAGGGTTGGGTTAGTCTGCGCATAAAGCCAAATTTTAAATCCTTCCGAGTACGAATGCCGATTTAATATTCTATTCGACACCTAAATCTTCTCACGAGAAATGTATTATCCAAGTACGAAAGTATCTGTGGACAGTTTTCCTTGCAATATACTTTTAATGGGTTTTGTGCTGACGAGAAGGATGCAAGGCTAGGCGACTTCATCAATTGCAAAATTTCGCCAAGTATTTTTCAATATTATTCTCCAAAACCTTTTTTGATCCCAACGTAGTCTAGACGTGATACTTATTATGCAGAGTGACCACTGAGTAATACCTGAGTGATACAGCTGTATATCCACAGGGCCACTCTAAACTGTGTAACTATAGCGCAAGCGCAACCTGACATATACACAAAACAGTGCACCAGGACAAAACGACTAAACGGCGGAACGAGCCGAAACGGAACCGGAACACGCGAAACTTGCACTACTAAATTACGGAATTAGGGATAATTATAAGCGGACCATCACAAAATTCACAATAAAAACAGCGGCTTACACAAGGCAAAACTCTCAATATTTCTAATTTCTCCGGTGATTTTTCTCTAGGACAGGGGCCTCAAACTATGGATAACTAACCTACGGATGGATTCGCAACACGTGATTCATGGGGGTGGTGGCGATAGTGGTGACGATAAGCGACTACCGCCTAGGCAGCCCGGGTTCGATCCCGTGTCTGCGGTTATTCTGGGCTCCTCTTCCCACGCGTCGCTGTTCTTACGTCGACAAAAAAAAAACAGAAAGAGACCCGATGAAAGAGCGCACTCAAAAGGAATGGAAAGAGAATTGAAACTAACATCGAAAAAAGGAACTGTGAAATCGGGCACTAGGCCGAGGTGGATGCCAGTTTAAGGGACTGCTACTGCAAGTCTGCAACCGCAACTGGTCGTTCAGCATCCCCTTATCTGTTCATTACACCGTATTGTGTCTTATCGCATTGTACATTGTGTGCGTCTTGTTCAGATGAAAATATAATCTGACGATTATTGATGGATTATAATAGTACCGCGATTCTGCTACTGATTGCTGGTCGCTTCGTAAATAGATATTGAATGCCAACGGTCGGACAGAATTATATCTGGGATGGATTCGGACTGTATTGCCACTCGGACATCATGTCTGGGGTATGTCTAGGCTGTGTGGCCACTATGACGTAGGTTAGTTATCTACAGTTTAACCACTGTTGCACAACCTATACCGATCAAGAAGCCGGACGCTCAACCATGTACGCTATCTTGTCTGATTTCAAAGATCACTCCAAGTCGTTTCGACACCTACCTATCTTTTCATTGTCTTGTGGTGTTTTGAAATGATGAAATTTTTAATAAACTGATCCTGATACTGATTCATCAAGTGATCGTCAATATTTGCATCAGTGAAAATTTCTATGACGCAGTAATATTCAGTAGAGCGTAGCATACCATTACCATTTCGCTTCAAGTTTATAGCAACGGCTGCGGATAATTCGTGTTAGTAAACTAGCAGCGAAAGTACTGGTTGAAATTGTGAGAGCAGATGAGTTGATAATAATTGGTTAGTCAGACATCAAGGAGGAATATATTGTTTTTGATAATCTCGAGATGCCACCGTACTCGGTAAGTCACTGGACTCATGATATCGTAGATATGGAATATAATTGTGACTGCTTTGATATCTAGAATATGGAGGAGAATAGCGCTGACCGTAACTACATTATTTTCAATCAAACAAAACGTGAATTATTCACCTTGAGTCAAGGATTCAAAACCCTGGGCAGGCGTTTGAAAAATAATTGGCAGATCATGCCGTGAGTATACTTTTCTGTACTTGAAACATTTTTGCTAAACGTGTACGTTAACATCTTGATAATTTAATGCTATGCTTTCACTTTATACCATTGTATCTTATGCTATTTTTATAGTTTGAAGGACGAAATAACGCCGGAAGATCTGTCTTCTGGAAAGCTCTACATTCTGCCTGGCTGTCGGGAGAAGTTTACAACCATTGAAGTAAGAACCCCTATTATTATAGGTCGCTCGTTGCGATTGAGATAATTCACAACCAGTAGTGCCTAGTAATTTACTTAGTTTTCACCCACTCAAGCCACACACTGTACAATGTGTTAACAAGACACAATGTGAATTGCGAGGTAATGAACAGAGAAGGATGTTGAAACAAAACAACCAAATAGTCCATCAATCTCACATCCACCGTGGTGTACTGGAATTTCTAGCGTCAATGACCAATGTAACAGTTTTCGATCCATTGCTATATTCATTCTCTTTCCTGTATTCGTCCTTCACCGGATGTTTCACTGGGCTATTTTAGCAAAATTGCCGTAAGAAAAGCGACAGGGGAGCAGGTACGCAATAGCACGATATATTTGGTGTACCAAGACATTTCATAGTGTCACACCTGTGTGCAGTGAGTAAAATCTTTGGTTTGCACGAAACACCAATTTCATATTGGGAGATGAAGGCCCCAGTGAACCTCCAAAACTTTGAAACGTGCTACCGCCGAGACTCGAGCAGTCTCCT
The DNA here is from genome assembly GCF_051294905.1 of Botryllus schlosseri. Lineage (NCBI taxonomy): Eukaryota > Metazoa > Chordata > Ascidiacea > Stolidobranchia > Styelidae > Botryllus > Botryllus schlosseri. The sequence goes on along the minus strand of NC_137245.1, from coordinate 13,290,407 downwards.
GTACTGATGGTGGTGTACTAACCAACTGTGCCAACTCCCCCGACTACAACGGGGGATATCTTCTGATTTTTAATACATATATTACTGCAGCACTGATTGGAATTTATGCATTAATTATCCAGTTAAAAGGCTTTTCCATGTGCCATCGACAATATTTTACAAAGTTCCCAATAAGAGTTCTTGTTGACTGAAGTATCAGTAAGAATTGTAGTAGGCTACTCTATATTACAATCGCTATGCATTGCCGAAATTCCATTTTTTCCACAATCTCTCATTATAGAAATGGACTTATAACATGTCGCACATTTATGTAACCAATTCGTTTCCTCCTATAATAAGCTAGCAAATGATGCCTTAATGTGGTGCCATTGTTGTGTTGCTGAAAATATGTCGTAATTGCTAATTAGCATCGCATGCTCTTCCATGTATTTTATCAAGCCTTCATCGTGGTTTCCTATTCAACTTTTTTGTATTTAGTTTGAGCACATCAAGCAGTTTATATCTGACGGAGGCAATGTTCTCGTTATGCTCGGCGAGGGAGGGGAAAAGACTTTCAACACAAACATCAATTATCTGCTTGAAGATTTTGGAATCATGGTGAACAGCGGTAAGGTCTTAAGATTATTTTGCTTTCCGCATTGATCCTTGATGTTATGCATGAAGTGTAGCTGGATGTTGCCAGCAAGCAAATCACAAAGATACAAAGGCGTAATGAAATAGCGGATTTTTATCTCAGCACTTGAGCCTTGCTTGGACAATAATGGACATGTGCCTGGTTACAAGCCATTTACAAATCTTTTATCCTGAATTTATTTTGCTTCGCGATCTGTTTTGTTTTGAATTTTTACGTCAATGTCGCCCTGATAGCGTTCTCATCAACTATTAAAATATTTTTATATTTCTCGACCGTGAGTATTCCATAGCACGTTGTGACAATGCTCTGGTTTGATCGTTGTTTTACAGAAATGCTGTTTTCATATTCGTAGTTTTGCGCAACATGTTTTTGATGAGTGGCTAATTCCATTATAATTTAGCAGGGGCTGTAATGCATACCCTCAGAATTGTCCAATATTTACAAATGTTCGTTTTTGAATTCTGAGTTTATAAAAAAAAACGGTTTAAAAGATAATGCGATTCAAAATCCTCTTGTCACTAGGTGGCGCTACATGCAAAAATATTTACAATCGATATTTTTGGCTTCAATGATTGTAGAGAACCAATTATAATGTCTAATTAACCAGTTCTGGGGCCAAGGAATTCAAAAAAATCAACAGTTTTGTTCTAAACTCAATGAAAAAAAGTTAGGGATATCTATGAAAAAAAAGTTGGGGGGGACGGGCTTGAAAATTTATGTAAGATTCGGACTACACAAAAAAAAATTCTGCAAAATGTACTTTAAAGCAGTATGGTTGATATAAAGTTTTATTTTAAATTTAATCTTTATTCCACCATTAATTAGACAGTTTCACAATACACAGTTATACAACTCGACCAGGATTTTAGTACTCGAATTTGCTGTGACGAGCCCTAACTAATCGCTGTTTCGGGGATCTGTATTTCCAGACGCCGTCGTCCGAAGCGAATACTTCAAATACTTCCACCCGAAAGAGGCTCTCGTCAGCAACGGCGTTCTGAACCGAGCAATCAGTCAGGCGGCAGGAAAATACATACCCGGACTGGACGACGTCGCGGAAAAAGACGAAGCAAACTCCGTGTCACAGTAAGAGCTAAATTCAAGTAGAAGTAAATTTCTATTGTAAATAGCCCAATCCTACTTGAGTAATCTGAAAATGTAGTAGTACTTCTTACTGAACACCTCTGGCCTCTGGGTGTAGCAAAGCACAAATGTCATACCAGGGTTGTAGCCAAGTCACAAGGTTCCAAATCACAAGTCAATCTCACTTTAATAGTTTTGATTCGAGTCGAGACATTTTCAATTCACCAAGGAGTCAAGTCCAAGTCAGCCAGTACAGGGTCGAGTCCGAGTCATGGTGTTTTGACTCGAGACCGCATTTGAAAAATTGACTCGAATCAAATCGAGTCACCAAAAAATCGCGAGTCGAGTCTCGACTCGAGTCATTACAACCCTGTGTTACACTTCCGTTACTTTTCAACAGTTTTTCGCGTCCTAGTCTCCACAAACTTGGCTTTAATTGTAAAAATCGCCGGCACAAAACTGACACTAGGCCTTACTATCAATGTTTTTGTTTCCAGGACTCTGCAATTCGTATACCCGTACGGCGCAACGCTGAATGTTGCCAAGCCCGCTGTCTCCATATTTTCGACCGGAACCGCATGCATTCCTGTTAATAGACCGGTGATAGCTCTTCACCAGGCGGAGGTGCGCAGGGGATTATCGACATGAGATTAAGAGCTGGCAGTGACTCTAATTTCTTTCTGTTCAGGGATCTGGGAAACTGGCCGTGATGGGTTCGGTGCATATGTTCTCCGACCAGTATTTGGACAAGGAAGAAAATAATAAAGTCATGGTACGTCGCACTGTTCTTTGGTTCGTAGCGTCCTTGCACAGTACATTGTTACATCGTTTAGGAAGTTTTGTTGCAATGGTTGACGACGGACGAGATTGCACTGAATGCAATCGATGCGGAAAACCCGGAGATATCTGATTACAACACTCTACCCCATACTGGAGTTCTCGCAGAAAGGTACGTTTATGTTGTATATGTATTCGGAGAGGTGATCACGGAGTAGTCGAGTAGAGGTATGACCGTGAATTTCTACTCCATTACGAGCAGAAGCAACTTCTATGAAATATCAAAGTTCTTTGAGTGGAAGTAGAAATTGAAAGTCTTAAAAGTGGTCCAGTAAGTAATTTCAATTAGGAGATTTGGTCGAGGGTTTACATCAGGGGTGACAAACTTAAATTACGTCATGGGCCGGATTCAAACCTTCAAGTCGATCGCGGGCCGCTCCAGTAAACTGATCTGATTCCAAAATATTACCCCATTCCCTTGCTTTTCACTGGAATACTTTATTATCAAGCATATATAGATGATATGGTATATTACATTGTATCACGGATCATAGGGGTTTTATTTTAGCAAGTATAGCATCAACTCTTTTGGATAACAATTGAATTGGTAAAAATACGATGAACAACTAAACCAGCGGCGGTTACGGCCATATAAGTTGCCGTATTTCTATGCTTCCTTTGCTTTAGTCATAATCTGGCGTTGGCCTTGTGTGTGCATTGTCGGGAATACAAGAGATATTCTTAAATCACGATTACGGTTTCTCTGGATTCCGGGGACCTCTTGAGTTGGCTTTTGAGTCGCACAAGTTTGATTCCATTTTTCCATAAAACTCTCCATTCAGTGTGCACTTTTTTGCCTTCTCGCAGTTGAGTGTAAATGTCACCGATGTAATCTGAATGGTAGCTAGAGTGAAACCACAACACCGCAGTCTGGTGATTATAATGTGGCCTATGCACATGCTCGGCATTTGCTGTCTTTGAGGGATTATTTAACGTAAGTATTTCCTTCGAAAAATCACAACATTTGTTACGAATGTGCTGGATAATATAAGCATTTTTCAATATACTCAGAATTGCTTTGCGGGCTGTATGTTTCACACCTCTTGTTTACATGCTTTTAGAGGTCGATCGAAGGTTGCAACGTTCGAAATTGCAGGGTGGCATTCTCGACTAACAGAAAATGGCTAATGACACTACAAATAGCTGATGTTTTAGATAGCACATTCAGTGATACAGCAGATATTTCTCTCAATTGTTGCGACAATGTCACTCAAAAGTGACGCAAACATATATAAAAACTAATTTCTACTCGACATACAGAAAGCATAAGCTCAATTCTCAATACGATAAGAAGGCTCTGTCGAGTTTTCTGAACACGCATCAGTGCAAGTAACGTATCTGACTGCGATGTCTCACCTTTCAGATGGAAAAGTTGTCTGCAGGAGGGCGAGGAAATCCCCACCGATTTCACGCAGATGTTTGACAAGAAACTTTTCAAAATGGACATAACCACGCTTCCGAAAGTGCTCAAGTAACATGCTGTCGATTCCGTCAGCAATGCTTTGTTGCTAGTCGCTGTTTTTCTTACCAGGGGCTACGAGGATATGCACGTAAAGCACGAACCGTTAACTTTGATTGCGCCGAATTTCGACACCCCGCTACCACCGTTACAGCCTGCGGTGAGTATTGATTGTGATTAATCGTATCGTACGCCATTACCGAGTTAGAAATGAAGTCTGTGGTATACTCAGATTTTACATGAGCTCCACATAGCTGAAAAGTTGTGTGCTCGGAGTGTTTTGAATCTTCAGCATCCATTTCACCGTGAATATTTTACAACGTACGCCTAAATAGAGGTTATATTTTGTACAGCCTAGGATTAGCGATTAGTGTACTTCTTCCGTTTACTGAAGTAGTCAGCGTTTGTACTCAAGTAGGAACAAAAGTAATTTGTATTCAATTACAAGTAGAAGTGGATATTTGAAATACATGGTAAACTACTTCCAGCAAAAGTAAAATATGGAAATTGGCAAAGTGCTCAAGTATGAAGTTTCAAAAAGTCGACTTGGTTGAGGCATTGCCTACTTTTAGGGCATGGTCGTTGGTGGCCAATTTAGAAATTGCCAGACCTGTTATCGTGGCTGACTCATAACGACAAATGACACCGCAGACAGGTTCGATTTGAATATTCCGTTACCGTGATGCATGGGCTTTTCTCCCGAGTTCAGCACTCCGAAAAATCAGAAGCGATTGGTTACTGTTCGCATTTGTTTATGACCTCCCCATTGCGCTTGCAAAACTTTTCAACTCTTTGTTCGAAGGTGTTTCCACCGGAATTCAAAGATCTGGACCCGCCCGCGCTCGACCTGTTCGACCTCGACGAATGTTACTCGTCGGAAAAGGTCCGGCTCGCTCAGATAACGAATAAGTGTACGCCGCTGTGTTTCCTGTTTCAAAATAATGAAATTAATTGCTCACTACGCGTGTTCAGGCAATGAGGACGACCTGGAGTACTACGTGCGCGAGTGCGGCGATATTCTGGGGGTGACGCCGAAGCTGGGGCCGAACGAGAAGAGCGCGAAACACGTCTTGGAGTTTGTTTTTAAGGAAATTGTTGAATATAAAAAGCTGAACAGGGTCAGTGACTTCGGATTTTTTTTCGTTCGCATATTTTGTTGAAGGCGGCTGCATTCAACGTCAGTGCTGCTAATTGGCACGGGCAGGGGGTCAGTGACGTTAATCCTAACTTCTCCCATGCTGCCATTTTATAATAAGTAGAAATAAAGTCGTTAGTATCAGTATAATCAGTACAGTATAATCAACCAGGGGTGGTCAAGGTTAGTGGTCAGTAATTGAGTATTTGTACTTTATGTGTTTTTGTGTAGAAAACCGTTCAAGTAGTAGCAGAAGTAGTCGAAAACACGACCACTTGGGTAAGTTGTAAAAGTAAGCAATACGTACTGAAGTACTCTGAAGAATAAAAAGTACTTATTTATCCCCCACCACTGCCTATTATCCTTGAATGTGTCTATAATTTCGATTGGTAAATCCGTATGACTAATCAGGCCTGCGTTTGAGATTTTGTTCTGTTCCAGGAGAGAGATTACGATGACGCGTGAGGGACGATGAATATCCACCGACTGATGCTGGTCTTGTGATGTAAGACGGAACGTTGCGTTCCAATCTCTCTGCACCCCTAGCGCGCATATTACTTTTGCACGACGTTTGTCGATATTGATTTTGTGTCTGTAGCCTTATCCTTGTACTGTACATGCAATGTGGTATTAAATTTATTTTTAATAAGAATGACTTTTGTCGTTGTGGGTAACGTCTGGTTACTGTTTCGGCATACTCTGGAAAGCTGAGGGCTAACCTGGTGTGGGATAGGTATGCGTGAGGGTACCGTGGTGCCATAGCACACCGAAAAGGGAGTCTTCATGTTGAAGTAGAGTATAGCTATCTTATTTAGGCCTCATTCATGATCTAGTTACCTTGTGCCAGAGGTAGTCAAAATAGTAAGCAGACAAGTAACTTGTACTCGAGATAGTAATAGTAAGCAATCAGTACTAACGCAGAACTAATAGCGTAAATTCCTGCTAAATTACAAGCAGAAGTGACAATTTCAAAGGCGTGTAAAATAATAATTTTGAAGGTCTCAAGTGAGTACTTTCAAAAAGTAGCTTTGATCGTGACTAACAAAAATATTGGCATATATAACTACAAATGTGCGCATCGCGCAGAAATATTCAGTAACTGTGTTACGGGAGCTATTTCGCAGGGTTGTACTGACTCGATTCGCAATTTTTTGGTGACTTGACTTGAGACAATTCAGACTCATAATAAAGTTACTTACTGAAACAATTACGAATAAATCTGTATTGAGCAATCTCTTTGGTTCAAGACAGGGATATCTAGACTATCTAGTCTAGATATCCCTGGGTTCAAGATATTACAAGAAAGGTTGACGCACAAGTTTAGCAGGCCTATAGCACAGCATTACCCAAAAGATACAGGTTAGAACGCCACTTTGCTACATTCAGACGGTCTATCAGCTAGAACACTTGGACTCGAGCATTAAAACCATGACCTGGACTCGGATTAGAATCGATGGTGGATTGAAAATGACTTGACTTGACTCAAATCAAAACCATAAAAGTTGAATTGACTTGTGACTCGGGACGTTGTGACTTGGTTACAACCAGTGTTGTGATGACTCGAGTCATGACTTGACTCGAGTCAGACTCGAGTCAACTTTTTCGTATGACTTGACTTGACTCGAGTCACTTTGCAAAAATGACTTGACTTGACTTGACTCGGAGCTTCAGAAATCTGTATTGACTCGTGACTCGGAGCAAAATTTACGAGTCAATTTCAAGTCATTAAGTAAACAGTGTCGATTAAATCAATGTATCTTGTGTATGTTCGGATTGTTCAAGATACGCCGGTGTCACTTGTGAGAGCAATCAGTCATTCACTGATTGTACGTTACACTGATCCTCCATCGTTACATCACAAATAAATTGACCGCAAACGAAACGATCACAGTTTACGTTGTTGTACCAGTAGTAGATTAATCTAATAGCAATGTGTCTCTGTTTAAATCGAACAAATAGGCCTATATAGTATGTGCGTTTATATTCTTGCGGATGTGTAGATGTGTAGTGTAGGCAATTGTACCAAATCAATTTGTTTCAACTTCTCGGGGCTTCGTATTCGGTCCTATATTTGGCTGATTATAACTGACTGTAGCATAGAACTGTACAGTGTACGTACAGCTGCTCACGTATTCTAATAGCAGTTGTACGTGTGCAACTGTGCATGGGCGATGCAATGTCTTTACGCATGTTTATTCAACTTTATATTCGTTATTTGACTCAAGATAAATGGACAATTCATCTGTCTTTGACACACTTAGCAAAATATAATGGCTTTGAAGTTTGAATCATCACTCATACTTCGAAATTCAATTTGACTTGAATTGTGACTTGACTCGTAACTTGACTTGACTTGACTCGACTTGACTCAAGTCACCTCCAAAAAACGGGTGACTTGACTTGACTCGAGTCACCTTCGAAAATCGATTGACTTGACTTGACTCGAGTCACAATGTGCAATGACTCGAAATGACTCGTGACTCGAAGGTAGTGACTTGATCCCAACACTGGTTACAACCCTGCTATTTCGCCCTATTGCAACCTCAACCTTTTTCGCAGTGCATGGCTACGTCACAATGTATTCATCACGTCATATATGTCGCTGCAAAATTGTTTCAGCCATCCCATCGCTAATTTCCATTGTGCCCCTCAATGAACTTGATGGAAATAGTCTATTATTCCTCGTCCTGGAAAAATGAAGATATCGAATCGATCATAATGGAGGTTCGTTGTCTAGTTATCGCCCATCGGCTTAGCCGAATACGGGAACTTTCTAATCGAAGTAGATATCATTAATTATTTAATAAATGTCTCAAGAGATTGTATAGCCATTATGGTAATAGAGTTTGTCTTGTTTTTAACGGAAGACCGCTGTCCACCAGCAATGCGTCGCAGAATGCAATGCAGAATGCAATGCAGAAATGCACCGCTGTAAACACTGTATCATTAGAAAAGGAAATACTGGTCAGAGATGTATCTTTATGCGTTGGGTGGTTTGTGGTCAATGAAATTCTGGAAATGATCGGTACTATGTTGATGATCAGTGTGAATCAGTTGAATATAAGTGGCATGATCGATATGATGATTACATTTTCCCTCTCTGGGTTTTCATAGGAGATAAAATACACGTCTACTAATGTTGTCTATATATGAGTGTTTTGTTTATTTTCCTTTCTACTAAGGACGCTACATTGTAGCCGTGAATAGAAGTAACCTAATTGTTACAGTTTTCCCCTTTGATATTTGCGATAGTGTCATAACTAGGGCTGGGCAAAATCGAGTACCTGAGTGATTCGATTCTGAATCACGTAAAATGCTTCGAGTCGAGTCGAGTATTCGAGTATCACTCATTAGGATGTCACAACAGAATGTACTATGCCAAAGTTCAAATATCTACCTTTTATGCCACCACGCAGAACATAATGTCTGCTACCCGTCATATTAAATATACTTTGGTAATTTTTCGACCATACCGACTTCATTGCACTTCTTGACAATGTCGTGGAACGATCATGACTTCGGAAATGTGTTATTTCCAGTCACGATCGTAGCTTTGTGCTATGTCTATTATGCTACGACACGGCCAATCAAGGTTTCAAGGTTTCAAGGCTTCCTCAGTGGAAAATATTATCAAAAATAGAATTCTCGTTAATTTACTAACGAGTATTATAGTTTTGATACTATTTTCCACCGAGGAAGCCTTGGAACCTTGATTGGCCGTGTCGCAGCATACGAGGCATAGTACAAAACGACGAACGTTACTGGAAATAACACATTTCCGAAGTCATGGTCATATTGGTCATCCCACAACATTGTCAACAAGTGCAATGAAATCGGTATGGTCGAAAAAATACCAAAATATCTTTAATGTGACGGATAACAGGCATTATGTTCTTTGTGGTGGCATAAAAGGTACATATTTGAAGATTGACATGGTACATTCTGCTGTGACGTCATAATGAGTGATACTCGAATACTCGACTCGACTCGAAGCGTTATACGTGATTCAGAATCGAATCACTCAGGTACTCGATTTTGCCCAGCCCTAGTCATAACCCGATAACCAGTATGCGGTATCTTGCTCTCTGTCACCACTAGTGTACAGGGCACTTGTATGTTGCGACGGGATGTAGCCATAGTGTTCTAAGTGTTCCTTAGAACACTATGATGTAGCCTACTTTGCAGAGATGAGCAATGAGCATGAGCATGGATTAGGATTAGGATTTGAAAAAACGGATTTGTGAGATTTTGTCGAATTTGGATTGGATTGCGTGACGTCATGGCCTAGAAAAAAATGTTTTAAACAAGGGCCTTGTTTTAAAAAATGTTTGTTTTAAATTGACCGCCACTGTATATATATCCACAACCACAATTGAAGGTATATGTATGGACCGGTGGTTCCCAACGGGGGCAATATCGCCCACGGATTTTGAGAAACAAGGTGGTGAAAATATCAAAGGGGGTCACTGGGGGCGGGGGGATAGGGGGCAAAAATGTTAGAACGTTCAGTGAAATATATTTGATTAACATGCCAAAAAATGCACGTGAAGACTGGTAATTCTCCATATGACGGGAAAGAAATGGTCAACTGAGCGGACAGTAGACGCGAAAACCGGTTTTTCCGAGCACCTACTCCAGTGGTTCGCAACCGGGGGTCCGCGAAGTATTTTAAGGGGGTCCGTGAAGCCTCTAAATTTACAAAGTGATTGATAACCGTATTTTTATTTTATTTTCAAAATGGAGGAATTACAAGGCAGTTTCGCTTCATTACTGCTACAACCTCATGACTCACATCAACAGAATGACCATCTGAGATGAAATATCCCACTGTCCAAATTTTAACTGCCCAATTAATAATAGCCTACTAATAGAAACATATTGCTGTTTAGAAATGATTTATTGGGCTTTTTGGAAAAAAAGAAAAAAAGTATAGGAACAGTAAGGTCAATCAGCGCGACTTCAAATGTTTGCAAAATTCGATTTTTCCTGTGATATACATAACCACTATTCCAGAACAAATTCGAGATAAGCTGCTATGTAGAAATGACTAGGATCGACGTTGCATGTTCAACAAAAAATATGCGTTTCAATTGTGGCGGCATGTTGCGAGCATGCTCAAAGGGGTCGTCAGAAGCTTTGCCCGTTATTATACCATTCGGCACCACCTATCTTCGTGGAAATAAATGTGCGGCACTCGTTCATATCAAATCGAAGACACGATCACATATTTCAAGAAGTGCCGCTGCAGAATTCGATACAGTTTACCCAATTTCCACATATATAGTGTGATGTTATGTTCAAGAATAGTCATTTTGTTGCTGTCACTAGCCTACAGTCAATATTCGCAAAACACAGATGACGGTTGCACGATAATCGAGCATAATTTGAACTAAAACGGGGTGGGGGGGGGGGGGGCGTCCTTGACCGTCCGAAAGGGGTCCGCGAAGACAAAAAATTGAGAACCACTGACCTACACATCTCCGCAAAAAGACAGCGTATTCACATCCATGGGCCGAAAAGTGTGGTACACGAAAACAGAACCTAGCTCATAAATTATATCGCGGTCAGAAATCCCTCGTGTCTACGTGCACTTGCATAGGTAAGGCATATCCATCTGTGCCTCATCACCTGGTTATTGTTTCTCTGCGGCTGCGCTGTCATTTTACGTAACAACGTGACGTGACGTGACGTGAAGTGACGTTATTATTATTTATATTCTCGGAATCATTGCGACAATAGAATTCTGTCAATACCAGTTATTACAAATTCTGAGATGTTTATCACAGGTGAGGCTGGCCAGTTGCCAATCTGTGCCTTTCTGTCTCACCTGTGCCTCACCTCTCCTATCGCGCTATATTTATGAACAATATATGTAAACTCAGTGATTTTGTATGTTAAAATATTTCAGAATGAGTCATTCGTGAACATCGATGGATTGGAAATACACATAATTATGGTGCTATAATCATTGAAGGTGTCTCATATACGACCTCCTCGTATCGTTTACAATATGTCTCTGACCGTGGTTCAAAAGGCCGTCAGGCGATAAGAGCCACATATTTTTGTTGAATAAACGGCAACAACGTTGAAGGTGTCACAATTTCATTTACTCTTGGTGACAACAGGTGAGGCACTGCCTCACTTGCCCCCCATGACCGCACGTCACTGGTGCATGTACAATTGTACATACCACGAGTGCATGGTATGAACTTGAACGACTGAACGACCTGACTTCTGACTACTTTAAAATATCTTTACATTTCATTATCTGATCTACCTATTCCTTCTTTTCTGTCCACAATTTAATGTGTGCTGATGTTAAATGGGTACCCGTAACTAGCTCATAACATATCCGCAATGACCACAAATGCCGTTTTTTGGCATTGCAAACCAATCACAATATACCGGCGCTCCACAAAGAATATTTTTGCAGTCACTCGACTTGCGTCTTACATACTTACAGGACCATAAATGCGACGTGTATCGAATAGTAATAGCTTCCAGAACCAGCTATGCAATTAAAATCAAAATATAGTAATGGCATACTTGTTCATTTAATTCAATTTATGCATGAGTACGAGTAGCCTATTATTGAATACACAGAAATGTCGGTTTTGGGCACTGTATGATATTCGTATCAATTCGAAGCTCCTCAAACAGTATTTTTTTCACTATGAGGATGCGCGTCTTCGATATAGTCGACTGACAATGGGACAATATAATCCACCTTATAGTATTGTTTGTAACACGAAAATACCAGCTAACACACAGTTTGTCATGCACGATGCACCGCTTCGCGAGTAGGCTATACCTCGTGTCTTTCACGATTCAAGACGTTTAAAGGTGACGAGTTCACGAACTGGATCGTGATTATCTACAGTATTATTTATGTTGGGTCGTCTGGCTCCTTTCGGGGCTATGTATTGTCATTCACCGTATAATGCAGCGTCAGGAGAAGAGTTATCCCGAAATGCCAACGCTCCGGCGCCAATACATTTATACGCTATACGAAAAATGATTAAAGCTCCATTTAGCACGTCGGGCTAATCCGCTCTAACCGACTTCGGCACTCAAATGTTGGCTGCGCAAACAAGGATAAATTTGCACGGTGGGAGTGGACGTGCAATGACATATGTGACTGAATCACCAATGTTAGAGAATTCTCGCCTCGCCCCCCGATTATAAATTTAAATCAATACGTTTTCAGTTTGACAGCAGCCGCACATTTTTATCTAGTGTATCTGATCCTTGATCGATAACGTTATTCCGGGAATAGCTCCGGAGGTCAGAAGGACACGTTCAGATTCTCCCTTCATGCGTTTGATGATAATGGATCTGATGCCGCTTTAACATTTTCTGCACAAGTCGGCCATTGCAATGGGTGTGAAAGCAAGATTTTGTGCCAGAAAGTGCCCTTTAGCTGATTTACACAACACGCTATGTTGGAAACCAGCGAGATACACGATTTTCGGTTACAATGTATAGACCAGTGGTTCTCAACCGGGGGTCCGCGAAGCATTTTCTGGGGGCCCGCGAAGCCTCTAATTTACAAAATAGTTGATAACCTGATTGGTATTTATATAAATTAGGAAAATCACAAGACAGTTTCGCATCTTTAGTATAGTAAAATTCCAGAACTCATATCAACAGAATGGCTGTCTGAGATGAAATATCCTTCTGTGCAGACTCATTTTGATTGCTAAATTGCCAATGGCATACTGATACAAACATTTTACTGTTTAGAGATTTTTTACTGGGGATTGTGGAAAAATAAAAAAGTTTGATTAGTAAGGTCAATCACGGTGACTTCGAAATGTTAACAAAGATCCATTGTCTCCTCTAATATAAATAGCCTTTACTCTCATAATAACTTCAATATGAGCTGCTACATAGAAATGACCAGGCTTGACGTTGCATGTTCATCCAAAAAATTGTCAATTTTGGTGCCATATTTGCTGCGAAGAGACCCAAATGTGTCTTCGGAAGCGTTACGCGTTATCATTACATTCGCCATCACCTAAACTTGTGGAAATAGATTTTCGGCACTCATTCATATCAAATCGAAGGCGCAGATTTTCAAGACACGACCACGTATATTTCAAAAAATGCAGTTGCAGAATTCGCTTTGAAATAATAAAAGTCAACCCAATTTCTACATAAATAGTATAATGTTATTTTCAAAAGCCATTTTGTTGTCGTTTATCACTAGCCTACAGTTATCATTTGCACAAGACAGATGACGATTGCGCGATTTGAACTAAATTCGAACTAAAACTTGCGGGGTCCGCGGGGGTCCGTGACGGTCCGAAAGGGATCCATGAAGACAAGAAGGTTGAGAACCACTGGTATAGACATATTCGTTCACATAAAATCTATTGGCGTGCGAAGTTTGGGTGTGACAATGGTACAAGAATATAACGGTCAAAACGCCTTATTCACGACAGAGGATTTCTGACACATTCTGACAGCCGTGACGTTTGAAGTTGTATGACTTCCGGTTGTATCAGTCAAAGCCGAGAAAATGCGTCGTCATAATCTCTGGTTCCGTTTCAGATACTTTTGACGTAAAGCGTCAATTTGACATCTTTCGATGTAAATACGTCCATATGCGTCGGCTTCGATTTCGTATATTTATGAGACAATAAATCAAAATGACTGACAACGGTACTCACGTACGTCAAATTTTCCTATCGTCGGGAGTACACAATACGAGGTATCCAAGACAAACCACTCTCTTTACGCAAAATGTATTTGCACGTGTTCATGCCTTTGCAACGCCACACCAATGGACTGCAGTGTATATAAGGACGACGAAATCGCTATATTCAATCGCACTTACATCAGCAGTCACATGAAAACACTCGAAAGCAGATAGATAAGCCTACTCAGTGATTGCCGGTCTTCGCTGTTATACTTCACAAGTCTTCTGTTTAGTTACAGGTTAATCTGCTGCACTCACGTCCCGCGGAAGCTATATCATATTGTCAAAGATTAGTAAAGAATTTTATTGAGTTACATCAAACCATGCATTGCCTGCGTACTATGATGGCGTTATTGGCCGTGATACTATCTGCCTCTCTGGTTTCCGAAGCAGTGCCGTTAAGCCCGTGGTCTCTGCAACAATTGATCAAGTAAATATCAGGACTCTTGGTTTAATGCATTTCCGTGATATCCGTTTTACACGTATATTTGCAGACAATCGAACTCAAATTTGGGTGGCATCAACCTTGACGTTACTGGGACTAACGACGAACAATCAAGCGATCGAGGATTTGAAAAACGCTACTCGAGCGCCCAACTCACTTCACAAAAGAGTCAAAGCAGAGACAGAGCAGCCGTCCGAAAGCTGTTTTCTTTGCTCGTCGGGAAAAGGTACGAAAATATGATATATGTTCGTCAACGCATGTACGAACAACCTTGTTACATATCATCAATTCCTAAATCATTAAAACCAGCGAGGCAGTTGTAACACCGTAGCACATGAGATGGGCAATATGGCTCGTGACCAATTGCGTGCGTGCGCCCCGCTGAAGTCTCAAGTGGCAATATGAAAAACGTTGATAACAATAGCGTGGAAATTTTTACTAACTACAACGACTTGATAAAATTCTTTTTTGAGATCTCGTTGAAGGTAGATGGTAGTCAAATACTGGTACATTGGCCCAACTCCGGCGACCTCATAATGCATCGATGGATAAACATTCGAATACTACGCAACGGAAATTTTGAACTTCGCATCACGAGTAGATTGGTAGATTGGTAGCTGTTTACCACGTGAAGCAAATTATTGTGGTCACTCTTAACTGGTCAGTGATGCAGTCCTACTTAGTCGAAGATTGGTGCGTGCTCTGGGTATAGGCTATATTTATTTACTGTGTGTGTTGTCAGGTAAAAATCACCATTGTGTATCATGCATTGTATTCAATATGAAATAGAACGAAAGATATTTCCTTTCTACCATCGGAGGTAAAGCAATATGTTTGTCATCCATGCGTTGCTGCATATTTATGGATAACAATTTGAAAGGAAATTTCGAAACAAGACATCCTACTCATAGGCACAATCGATTAAATAATGAGCTGCCAAATAAAGCAATATAATTGAAAAACGTGTTTTAGGCTGCATTAAATGATGCCTACCTTCAGTTCGTCTTTGCGAAAGAAAGTAAAGTAGGCTTGTTCGCGTTTGGCATTAGCCATTAATATAATACCCAAACATCTGCGGAAGCGGAATTGAGTAAAGATTGCATTGCGTTGTGTTTCCGGAAATTAACAAAAGTAGAATCAGCAAATTTATAGTAAGAGGTCGCCCCTCACATACTCCAGTCTCCATTTGAGGCACACACAAATTTTATCCGGAATTTTTACAATTTTATTACTAAATTGGACAGGATAACCAGCTTTTGAAATCTAAATCCTGATTACGGTGTTATCGGGCTGTGTTTAAATTAATGTTTTGACAAGCATCTTCATCAATCTAATTTTTAGATATATGAATATACATTCTATCCAATTTTTAAGTCCCTTTAATCAAATAATAAAGATAGGCATTCTGACTATTTTCGATTTGACGTTTTACCGCTTATAATCATAATTATACCAATAGGGTGGCCTGCGAACAGTTTTGATTCTGAATGCGCCATCCCGTCGTTGGAATTTGCCCACCCACTGCTATGCACTGCACACTGCACATGTCAGCAGTACTATTACTTTAACGCGCTAAAGATATACACAATGTACAACAATCTAATATGCCAAACGCAATCCGATAAACACGAACAGATAGGGCAGTGTTTAAACGAGTAATCGCAGTCTATTAATCAAACATTCTCCAGATCTTTCTAGTATTTTATTAACAATCAATGACATCATTTTTCACAGGAGCGCATCGTCTGCGGAAAAGCGGTCTGGAGCGAACTCCCTGGAAATCACCGACTTACCATCCTCAGCTTTTTCTAACGTCCACGGTTATCTTTTACTCGCTGGAGCGGTAACAGACGATATCGTGCAAGAAGCGCTGGATAGTGACAATACTTTAACAGATGACATATCTAACTGACCACCGACACAGAGCAAGACGCACCAGCTAATCAATTCGTACCAACGATAATTTTTTTTTTCCAATGTCGTATTCTATGAATATAGAAATTGCACATAAAATATATTTTAGACTTCGAACGAATGCGAATTTCTTCGCCAGGCGTGCGACTCTCAGTACCATAGTATGTTGTGAAACATTGTGATGACAGACAGCAAGATAGCGCTTGTTTGAAGTGCGCTTCCAGCGTTTCGAGTAATAGGTGATGTTGCTTCTTGGAGCCAATTCAGAAGTGACGGCTTGTCCTGAAGGGTGGCTTCTGCTCCAACTACTTCCAAAACCTTTGCGTGGTACTTGTTCAAGTAGTCAAGCTAAAGTAGACATATAGCGTTACCGAGCACGAGAAGCACCAGCTGAGCCAGAAATTGCGAGGGACCACAAACGTTGTGGCAGCATATTATGACATTAATCTCATATCGTGTGATGTTCATGATGATCGACATGATAGCAGTACTGACCAGACCCAGTATCAGATTATGCTCGGCATAAGGAATAAACACGATTCATTGAAACCTTATCAAAGTGTCATTACTTACATGTGAGTGTTTTATAACATTCGTTGATTCTAACCATCCAATTACTCACATGATTGCCTACATATCATAGTTAGATTACAATCATTGATCACATATCACATATAGTTAATTCGAAGTTTACGAATGTACTCTTGTGAATGAGTTTTCAATACCATTACGAGAGGAATAAGGAACCTTGTATACGCAATGCTCATTCTTATTATCTCCATCAAGTTGTGAACAGTTACTTCTTCGCTGTATTAGCTTATTGCAAGGAAAAGTGTAGCTATTACTCTTATGAACTCCGTAATCGTAGCAATAAATATCCCGGAATCCATACCTGGAAATCACTAAGCAAATTGATATCGATCATCTTTTTTTGAAATGGAACCATCGTTACAACTTCGAAGGTCAGATAGGCATACTCTCCGAAAGAATACTGAAAGAGAATACGTTTCCGTTAAACACAGCGAAGCTAATTAATCCGCAAAACGATATTTTGAAGATGAAATATGCTGGAATATGCATATCAGTAAAAAATATATTTCTATACATCACCAGTGAAACGCTCTTACCCACCTTTGTGTCTGCCGGCACAACCATAGCCATATTTTCGTGTCGGATTCCAAATTCACCATCCTGGTAATATCCGGGTTCTGAAATTACACATTTGACATATATATCAGCATTCAATGAAAGACATAGATTATCCATAGTTGACATAATCGGAAAAATGTATACCTATACTGGTGAACATTCCCACTTGAAACGGGTAACCCTCCGCCCCAGATGTCCCAACTCCCGGCGGGTCTGTAATCAGTGACAAAGTAACGTATAAGGTAGCGTTTTATCTAGTCGCTGACTCAAACCAGAATAGGATATTCATTACATTCATGAATTGTCAAATATTGTCCGACCCCGTGTCCCGTTCCGTGTCGGTAATTCAAACCAACTTCGTACAATGGCAACCGCGCCAACACCCCGATATCGTTACCATCCAGGGAAGACGGGAATATGGCTGTTTCAACGTCGATAACTCCAAGTAACACACGCGTAAAAGCTTCCTACCGAAAGAGCATTGCGTAAACGATCGAAAATAAATGAATCTATTTCGAGTTGTGTCACTAATGTCACTGCTTTCTACTTTACAAAATTAAATTCAAAGTGTAAGAAGTGTGGGTAGTTTTGCCTTTAAAAGTATAGTGAAACTAGTGCAGTATTGCGTAAGTACTGCAAGTAGGCGAAACCTACTTGAGTACTCCGGGAAAGTGGAAGTAATTCGTTACCGAGCACCTCTTAGATCAGGGGTGGGCAAACTTTTGAGCTCGCGGGCCGCATTCAACATATGAATCCATTCGCGGGCCGCACTAATAAAAATTAGGATTATAAATCAAAACGCAATATTGGTATTTGTCTATTTGATTATATAGTGAGGACATAAAGATAATATGCTTATTTAAAACAAACCCAAGATTGCTTTGATGATATCGTACATGCGTCAGAAACAGTGGCAAGATTTCATAGGCTGGTCAACCTCAATAACCAATATGTCAAAACTATAGTGATGAAAGTCAGTTGTCCTGATTCTTAGAACAGGATTGAAATTTGAATCTGTGAAGAGCGATCTGTTCATATAGATTTACTAATTCGGCTTTTGATTCAGTTCTAGGACACACAATGCTGACAGCATCATAACCATGTAAGCTTCAAACACCCTTCCACTATGTGTAGATAAAATATAAATACCCTTATTCTACGCATATAGAGAGAACGAATCTACCTAAGACACGCATGAATCGTGTTTTGTAAGCTCATCACAGAAATAATTAAAACTGAAGTGACCAATCTGGAATCACACTCGTGATCCGAATTATGTCGATCTCGTTTAGGATTTCTGTGATGTTTAGCAGTTGATACCTTTCAAACGTCGTCGGCCTTGAGATCGGGCTGTCGCGCCAGAAATCAAACATAAAAAAATAATATAGGAAGTAATTACCTTAGAACAGTGGTACTCAAACTTGTTAAGACACCCCCACCCTATGATGATGAAAGATCCCCCCTCATCGTTATATCACAAAACGCAACCATGATGCTGACCAACCTAACGGATAGTTTGGTGGCATGGAAGGTTACGACTGTGGATGCAAGATTTTTTAAATATGAAATTCAGAATAAATACAGAGCGATAATCATGAATTGGAAGTGAATCGCGCGGAGCGCGAAAAAACTTTTTCAGGTTGAGCTCAGCTTCGCGACCCCCAGTTTGAGAACCACTGTCTTAGAGTTATCATGGTCAAATATACTAAGAAAAAGTTTATTCACGTCCCGGTATTCTTTCGATTTTTAATATGCATTTTATTAATATTTTTATGAACTTTTTTTAGACTCTCGCGGGCCGCACAGAACGGTGTTGCGGGCCGCATGCGGCCCGCGGGCCGTAGTTTGCCCACCCCTGTCTTAGATACTTAGATAGTTATTTTTTTCATCATAGTCGTTTCTGATATTGAGCATATTTCGTAGTGGCGGGCTGATTTTCAATCCGACTATAGTACTATTCCTTCGACTGCCTGACAGCCTAATAACAAATGTCGGTTTCCATCACATATTCCTCGGTAGAATATGGATGCCCACGAGTTGGATGTAGTGCGTTGGCGATAATTGCTCCAGGTACATCTTCCAAATCAGGGGCGGGCAACATACGGTCCGCGACGGGATTTCGAGTGGCCCGCGGAGAGTTTCTATCCTGGAAGTGTAATCTAATCTGAAAGTATTGACAAATGTTATGCGTCACAGCATAAATTCAAGTTTGCCAACCCGAGAAAGATGGTCATGAAACTACTTGTTCTGTTCGGACCTACATATATTTGCGAGCAAGCATTTTCGACCATGAACATTAAAAAGACAAGGCGGCGTTCCAATATAACTGATGTTCACGTGCAGCCTTTACTATGGGTTTCTACATCCCAGATGCAGCCAGAGTTCACAGAAATTGTTGACAACTTTGATCGACCGCAGATGTCAGATTGATTTCAACAGCCATGACAGTACATTAGGTTGTTGTTTATGGTATTCAATGTGTTTGTCGACCACTATGGTCATGGTCATTTACACCAGGCTGATATAATCCTTATTTTTGATTCCGTAACTGTCGACTTTTGGCACGGCCCACTTCTAGGCTTTTTGTAGGTTATTAAATTCAGTAAATATAATATTTGGTGTCTACGCTTTAAACTTAAAGTTTACATTAAATGCGATATATTCATCTTATAGGTGGATGAATACGCAAGTAATGTATCGCTTCTGTAATCCGGTCCGCCAAGTACTTCATTTTTCCATATCAGGCCCGCCGACCGGATAAGTTGCCCACCCATGCTCCAAATGAACGCAATCATGTCAGTCGGCCCTAATCAAACTAGCATGTTTTTTGCATAAATAGGCTATTCGCTGTACAAACCTGACCGATTTAATATTTACTAAAAGCCTTTTCACTGACAATGTTCAGGAGCGGTCTTAAATTATTACAAACAATGAACGTTTTTATCAGTATGCCATAGTATTGTCACGACTGTTCAATTGTGCGTAGCGATTCGCTTCTTTCCATTACTCGCATATAAAAATTTGAAGTAAACTTATAGGTTTGATTATTGGAACAAGCACAGACGTGTAGCGAAAACGGGCGAGAAAAAGATATTGTCTCAATTTGACAAGTATGGCGAACGGAAGTCAAACAGCGGTGGTCGGTGAGCGACGTGTTTCTTACTTTTCCGAGCATATCCTCAATTCGTCTCTGGCTACTTGCAATACTTACTCAAGTAGTTGTTTTCAGACTTGACAGCAGTTTTTGATGCAAAACTACTTACATTTTACAGTTTCGCTTTTGTAAAGTAGAAAGCAGTCCGGGAATTGGCTCATATCTCTTTTGAAAGTGAACTTATAATATCAACTTGTCAAAATATAGCCCGTGTGTGATGTTGGAGAAAAATATATTTTCGAAAATTGCTTTATTTGTAGTGTTATCATTGGTCGGTCGTTTTGCGTTGTCGCAAGGAGGCATATGGAAAGTACCCGGCTCTTCTAAAAGTATGCGATGCCTCCAACCAAATATATTTTATAAAACCACATATTGAAGTACTTTTCCGACCGTGCATTTTATCATTCTGCTGGACGTAATACTAGCATGTGTTCGAAATAGCTACTTCCACTTGTACCTGAGCATTAATTTATGGCATTACATATAGTTCTACTTGAGTATTAATGCTGACTACTTTGAACACCTGTGTAGTCAGAATTTAAATTACAGAAAGACTAATTCCCAGTCCTTCCGTAAATACATATTGTATCAAAAATCTTGTGGGTCTACCTTTTGAAATTCAGTAGGATTTCCAAAGTGGATAGTTCTAGTTACATCGGTCGTTCCTTCGTAATACTGACCGCCGGAATCGATCAGATAAATTTCTTGTGTCGTCAGGTTCCGGTTGTTTCCCAAAGCAGTCCTATACCGAAAGCGACGAGGACATCAGCGTATCATAAATAAACATGTTTTGTATAGCGAGAATGCCTATACAAACGCTTCTACACGAGACGATATACAAATTTATCTTACCCGTAATGTGGTTGAGCGGCGTTCGGACCGCTTGCGGATATGGCTTCGAAACTCAATCCCTTGCTGCGGGATTGGTTCAATCGGAATTGCTCTAACCGTTTCGCGCCGTTTTTTTCCGTAATCGCGCCGGAAGGCACATTTTGCTCAAGCCAGATGATGTATTCAATAAGAGCCACGGCGTCGTATACCTACACAAGACGGTGTCGAAGTAGTGCGCAACTTTAGGTATACGTTCTCGATATTACAAACATATAGGCTACGCCATTTCAGATGAAAGCTAAGTAATCTTTAAATTAATGTCAGCGCTTTATGTACCAAATTCGTAAATCAATGTCTTACATGAGCGCGCTTCATCGAGTCTCTTTCCACTGCGTTCTTGACAGACTTGGGCACTTTCATGGGCGACTCTGTCTGGATCTGACGTGCCTGCAAATTACAAGACACAAATGCAGGGCAGGCTATCGCAGTATTGGACAAGGCTTCCGACGCGAGGTCAGCGTCCACAGTATTCTATATGCACTTTCGATATCTCTGAAATACTCTCTATTTTTATGTTCCCAGAAAGAGAGATATACCTATACCTAGAAGCCATACATGTAAAGGCACATACATTAATTCAGGCATCGGCAACCCCTGGCACGCGAGATGATTTTTCTGGGCACGGTAAATTAATTGACACACACGACATATGTTATGTTTATGTTTGTTGCAAAAACTGAAATAGAAGTTTTCATAATGGAAAAAGCTCGAAGGTGACCAAAAGTTCGTATTTCAATATAAAGTAAAGAGTCTCTTGGGGCAGATTTTACTTATCTTGAAAATTTATCCGCTCTTCGCACGATTCAGTGGGACCCGATTTGCTTTTAATGTGGATATACCGCCATACCCCCAAAAATGCATCGAAAAAATCCAGAATATGCTCAGCAATGATTTCAAACTTAGGGATATCTAGACATCTCCTCTCCAAACGTGACACTCATTGGCTATGGAATCAAACACAGTGGATTTGGAAACTACAGAAGCAACCTCTAAAGATCGATCTTGGTGCGAATAATTTTTTTTTGCCATAAATTAAGCAAATTTTAGGTACATTAAATGATTGCTCTTGTGCGGTAGTGACCAGAATGTATACCTTTCGCCGCCCATACTTTGACAACCACTGGCGTAACCGACGCCGTTAGCAGCGTCAGATTAGCGGTTGGTGCAATTTCTTGCTTGGATCGATAAAAATGACAAAACTAAAAATGTCTGGCACGCCATTTATTAAGATTCTTTAAATTGACATATTTTGGCACGCTGCACACGAAAGGTTGCCGACCCCTGCATCATAATTCCTCGTGTTATCTGGTTTGACATACAAACACAACGAATATGAATATGTATTGTTCACTTGTACAGTATATGTAGGCTATCTATATCGATTCTGCGCCAACACGAAGTCACGAATCTTCAATTGTGATATCACTATTGATTTACATCGCAATATGACTCCTTGGGAATTACAGTCGAAAGTATATGGCCAAAATGACTCCTGTGAGCCCGCTGTCTTAAACGTACCAAAGAATATATTTTGAGCTGGACTACATCATCATGCAGCATTTTTCGGCCTGCGGTTATCTTCACCCGAACATCTATTCTGTTCAAGTGATATAATCTGCATGTTATAACTGCTGGATCGATGACGACATTTGGAGGGGTCCAGTCATTCCATATTGTGTACATCGACTATGTCTAGTACATAGGTCCCCAACTCAAAACGTGTCGCTGGCCACTTTTCAAATTTCGTCGAGGCTGCGGGCCTCACGAATTCAATATCGAATCAAAATGACCATACAGTTTAACCATAGTGTCCTATATGGTGTCGACACAAGCAAATCTCACGGCTCAGTGAAATTGGTCTACGTCACAATTTCCATTCGGCCACAGGCAATTTGACGGTAATTTTTGACCGACTTGCCGAGCATTAAATTTGGTAAAACGGGTATCAATCGAAAGCTGACGCTGCACTGATTACGAAAATATAAATTTTATTCCGCTCATGGCCACGGAACCCCCACAATCAGCCTCAAACTGAGCCGTGAGATTTGCTTGTGTCGACACCATATAGGACACTATGGTTTAACAACCACGTTCATAGCACTTTTCGTCAGTACAACGCTGCGTGCTCTCCACCGTGTGCGACGAGCATATAGTTACCACAAAAGAAGTAGTATTTTATCAAAGAAATACAAATACAACAAATAATATCATGATCATCATTTTCATTCTATTTTAAACTATGAGCTGCGTACGATACGCCACAACATTTTTCAGAGACTAGAGCAGTGGTTCTCAAACTTTTTAAGACACGTCCCTTTTTATGACTGTGAAAAGTTTCGCTCTCCCCTTATCCTGATACCGCAAAATAATAAATAGAGCAATCAGAATGCTAGCAATCCCAACGGATAGTTTGACGGCATGGAAGGTTATGGCTGTTGATGAGAGAATTCTGGAATATGTAATTTGGACAATACACAGAGCAATAACCATGACATGGAGGCAATTAGCGCAGGGCGCGAAGAAAAATCATCTAACTGCGGTTTCGCGGTCCCTTTCAGATGCTTTCACGCCTAGACCCAAGGGGGCGCGCCCCCAGTTTCATAACCACCGGACTAAAGAGTCGCAATCGGGGTTAATTGATATTTGTAGTAAATGTCTCTCCTCGCAAAGCTTGATCATGTGGAAAAGCCTCAAGTCGTTTTCTATATAGTCTGGCCGCCTGGGCCATTGCACGTCAAGAAAATACGCCCATTCATGCCAGCTAATCCTCCCTCCGTGGAACGTTATTACCATCGCAGAAGCCGTATCAGACTATGCGTTAGTAAGGGATAGTAATGTTGGACACAGGGGAATAGCTTATTCTGAACAACGACCACAATATTTTTAAACTGGGAATTCAATTTCAGTATTTCAAAAGGCCTTACCAAGCGTTCTTCCGAAATCTCAAATCAGTTGGCGGGTCGCAAAATATGACCTCACGGGCTGCGGCCCGCGTGTTGGTGACCCCTGGTCTAGTGCAAGTCGTCCGAAAGTACATCCTACATGCTTATTCTAAAGTACTAGGACAATTATGACATGTTAATTTTACAAATTTTGAACAATTGTTTTCTTTTGAATTGGTATTTGAACATCACATGTTGTTTTAAACCAGCCATTTCGATGCGCGGTGATGCAGATTTGCAAACTTACCAAGTATGGACAGTCGGACACAGATATAGGAATATGCACTATTTGCGTTATCGAAACTTTACCTCTTCCACCGCACTGTACATTCCGTAAGTAGTGCTCGCGGAGCTCATCCAAACCTTCGATGAGTTATCCAACGATAGTATTTCGTTTCGAGTCATTTCGTATTCCGCGATCTCCACACACATACCATGAGACTCACAATCTGAATTTACGATTGCAGCAATAGACACAGAGCTCTAAACGGGCCTGGCACAGGAGTATATTACTTGCAGGCTTCAAATGATTCGTGACTTCAGTCGACACTTGAGAAGTGTTTAGAAACAACTTTATGCTCGTGTGTCCGATCAGAGCATACGACGGGAAGACAGGGGTGTAAGGTATGTCATTGCCGCGTAGATTGAACGTCCCTGTGTTGTGTATATTGTATAAGCAGGATTTTTCAACCGAGTCAAAGCGACTATAACTATAACATATATTGTTGGCGCTTACAAGCAACTTCGTCCAACATGGATAGCAATAGAAAATCGGCATCCACAGATTGCATTCTGTCCCGGGCAGCAGTCACTTTCTCCTGACAAAATGGAAGTTGAAAAATATCACCGGCAGTATTTGCCGTAAACTAAATTGGTGAGGTCAGTACTGAGCGCCGGTAGAATATGCGTCTGTCGTCACAACTCACAATCCGCTATATAGTCGCGTGCGAAACAAAGGTGATTAGCAAATTTTTGAAACGCGCAACTTGCCGTTCGAGACAAAACAGAACGAGCCTCCATACTAGATAATGCCGATAGCCTCCTATCTACTATAATTGCACTTGAAGAATGGATTTAGTATGACATAAATTCAATAATGTGTTTACAAAGGATCGAGGAGGGCTGTAGTGCTTTTTCATCCAATTTTGCAACAAATTATGTAAATAGGAAGTATAGATAACCCGCGAAACAGTGATCCTAAACTATAGATCAGTGCTTCTCGACCTTTTTCAGTTCGCGAACCACCTTTTAATGCAAGTTTCAATGCGCTATGTGCAGATATGATCGAACGAATGAGAACGTAATTCAACGCATCAAATGCGTCGTGTGCCGCCATCAAGTGACAATGCTCGATAATTCGGAAATATGAGTGTATCAAGCAGATAAGAAATAATTAGGTGTAGATAGATGTTGGGTGGGTTAGATGTAGGCTAAATATAGATGATTACAGTTTGTGGATTTAAAAGAAAAAATCAAGAATAATAACCTGAAATAAATCACACTGATTTGAATCAGCCTGATTGAAAGCAGCGCCCTATTTACAAACGAGAAAGCGCGTATTCAATCGTCTTTTACGTCGAAGATAAAGCGGTTATGACGAGTAGCTTGCATGGCGGAGATTATTTTCTGACCATAGCCGCAAATCGGGATGGATTGCTGCATTTCTCGATCAACGTTCACAATCAAAATGACCGGCACGATAATCTGGCTATTATGAGCACGGAAACGTAGCGTGCGGCGCTTATGGGCGCAAGAACAGTTCAATTTAGAGGAGGCGAACGTGTAGATAATGTGTTTGGCATATTTGGCAAATTGAATAGAAATCTGTACCGTTTAGAAATTCTTCGCGACCCACTGATTGGGAAGCACTGTCCTAGACAACGTATAATTAATAACATTGACAATCTACAATAAGATATATTGAGACTTTCTAAAAATTTTTAGTCAATTTCACACTGATCAAGCCATAGAATATAGATGAAAGGAATTGTTGATAAAATATTTCAAGTGGATAATTTGTGCTTACACCTGACCTATACCCGCAAATGTCTTACAGATGTTATTCCGAATCTCCACCGGCATTACAGCTGGCTGCCCCTGGTTGTATTGGGCTGAATTTGCATACTAACCGCCCAAGGTTGTCCCGCGTACTCCAAAGGAAATACTATGATCTCAGTCCCCGCTGCTCCTGGACGGTCGGTCCATACGATGTCCACAAGATCCGGCAGCGATTGAATAAACGTGTCACCATGGTTCGAAAAATACTCAAGGTAATATTTCCAACGATCTGAACGATAATTCAGCACCACAATTCTCATTTGATTGACACACAGCTCATATGGAGAAGTAGTATGCGTTGCGTTCTTGGGCTATGTAGACAGTACGATCTGGGTACTCGAAATCCGCTTCATGGGCACGACTATTATAGAGTTTTAAACAATAGAACCGCACCAAAACGACAAAAATATATTTTAGCCTGCAACAGTCCAACTTATAGTTCTGCCTATCTAGCCTATATAAATATATACCTCGTTAACTCAGAGGTAGCCTAGTGTCCGCAATAAAATCTTGACCTTTCTAATTGATAAATTGCCTCTTATGGAGACATCGAATATCTCTAGTTGCAGGAATCACAGAATCGATGTTATCTAAGGCACTGCACGCGGCTTTTCTTCCATTTGTTTATCTTCTTTCGATTCACTCAATTTTTTTAATAAATTTTGCAAGCCTTCCAGCCTTTTGAGAAACTAAATAATATAGTGTGATTTTATCGATGTTACTCTTCACGAAGTTCTAAATCAACACAAGTTACGCGTAGCAATGGTTTTGCGGTGAAGTGTACCCAGACACAGACAGTAGCGTATGCTGACTTAACTATAAGCGTTTTAGTGACGCAATGCTTTTGTCGGGGACAGTGTGCTAAGAGCTTGTGCAGATTGTACACAGTGCAAATATTTTTAATTGTTGATTGAATGTCCAGATTATTATTTTCGCCATGTAAAGTGATGAATCATAGGATGACTCTTAAAATATCTTAAATGTATGTTGCATAAAGTCAGCAGATATCTCATGGAGAAGTGTGTGGACATTTCGGCGCAACAGTCAAAATACCCGTGTCCGTACAATGTAGCATAAGAGTTTGGGAGCCGGAATATAAATATGAGTGTATATTTACTTATAGAAAAGACGAACGGGTTAGCTGAAATAGTCAATGGAACTTGCGAAATCTCCACGATCCATTCTTCTATACTGGGGATGGTAGCAAGACCTTAAAATATAAGACCTGAAATCATTGAAAGTTGTTGATATTCACACTTCCGCGGAGAGGTGGTCGGTAACGGAGTACTTTTACTTTTTTGGTACTTTAATTTTACTTGTGCATTCTCAGACGGGTGTGTTTTTAGACTATACTTCTCCTTCTCACAATTTTTTCCTTTCTAGACTTGGAATTTGTAATGTAGAAAGTATTTTCGGAATATGTATCTATCACGTCTATGAGTGAAATTGTCATAACAACGGGGCGAAATAGCCACTGTATGATGGAAACTGTTGGTGCACATTGAAATATCTAAAGTAGCCGTCTTCGATTAACTACTCTATAATTATGCAACGTCTCTACCAAATCTACTTACTTCAGTTCTTTTCATATCTTCATTTTCTACTTTCACTTGAAATATAGTTTTGACATGTCTTGTAAATATCTACTTCTACATGTAATTAATTGGGAATTTTCGTTGCTATTTTCACTTCTATACTTGAGTTAAGCCAATGTCGACAACTTTCACCACTTCATGGCTCCATAGAGAAATCGCTGATAACATTGCCCTCAAACATACCAGATTTCATAAGAGTCCAATTATTATCCAGCTCGCTTTCGGCCTGATCGAAATACCTCCCGTCTGCCCACAAAGCCGCTTGCGTGCTGGTAACTACGGCAACTCCTTGCGATCCGGAAAATCCGGAGATCCACTGTCTTCGTTTGTACCTTGGTGCAACATATTCGCTCTGAAGATATCTAATGATAATATCGTCGACTGCAGACACGTGGGACACTGTTCTGTTACCAGATGCTCATCCTCTGAGGGAATTATATAAACGTCGACGCCTGTACGTTCCATCTCCACACGCAAGGCATGAAGCCGATCTGTCGTGCTTATCGCCCGACTATGGGCCGTTCCTCCCTATATACATCGTAACATGAATTTAGAATTCTAGATCAGCATATATACATCACAGGTAATGTTGGTGCCTACATATAGGTCTCAGTATTGCGTGACTATGTGGCAGCAGTATATAGTTTAATAACCTATACCATCACTAACAGGCTACAGTTATTTATGATTGACGTCCTCGTCGTGCCACCCAAACCTAATTATTAGATATTTAGCAAGCTGGACTCGGCGATCAACGGTTCCATATAGGTACAGACGACCCCAGGTGTTGGTGATGGCTAGGGTTTCATTTAAAACAAAAATCAATTCAAAACAAACAAGTTTAAAACAAGGCCCTAATTTAAAACATGTTTTTATTGTTTATTGTATTTGTTTAAAGTCATGACGTCACCAAAATTCAGTGGTGACGTCATAGCGGATTGACATTGACAATTGAAAATATAGGGTAAAAATAGCTCCTCTGACAAAATATATGTACTATTACTGTTGAACAGACTATTTTGAGGGTTCCAACCATCCCATATCGATATACGTCGGCTATATCGGGTGGTAATTGTCCGTAGGCTCATACAACATGTTTTTTGTAAAGTATTTACACAACTATGGCATAATTCTACTACTTGAAAAAAATAATTTATAAAGGCCTTTTTTTAAAAACACTGTTTAAAACATGTTTTAAACAAAGTGTTTTAAAACACCGTTTGTTTTAAATGCAACCCTAGTGATGGCAATATCTGAACTTTATACTACGGAAAACTTACTTGAGCAACATGATGGGAGACGATGGCGAATCCACAGAATACTGAACGTTCAAAAGACGAAATAATGAATTTTCCAAGACTTCAACATTATATATTAACAAACACATCTACGAATCTTACCTGAGAGTATAATCAAGGATCTCTGCATGGTACAGGGGATTACAACTCTCTAAATTCCAAAGATATAACTTCGTTTCAATATTCTGACTTATTCTGTCTCCGTCAATAAGTTTAACAAAATGTAATTTACAGTGCTTATGCTGATTATGAGTGCAACAGCATCGTAACTGCATTGCAATTTTTGATTGTTTTCCTATAACCCGATGGGTTCAGAAGCGATGTTACGCAACTGCATCGATTGACAGAAATAAACAAATTTTTCGAAAAGCTGTCTCACAGTAAAATACCCATGCGAAATGTACATTCTCTTTCTCCTGTATACTACATCCTACCAGACAGTATCTTGCATGTGAGACCCATACCTAAAAGCTATAATTTAATCGCTTCACAAACATTTCTACAGCAGTTCATTGTGTGATATGTATGCACACTGCTGCGCAATGCATGCTTGTGTTTGCGGTGCTGTCATCTCGCTCCGGCATCAGAATTATTAATCGTTTGAATGATAATGGTGTAATCGGCAATAAAATGACCACGTCACGTTCTCAAAGTGATTGCTGTGATGTCTCTTTATGATTTATATTGAACCTCTCAGTCAAAGTCAGCTAATTCACGAATTGCTGGGAAATACGAAACTCAGTAAACCCTCACCTGGGGTTGCGCATGAGCAAGCAATTGATACAGAATCGTGGAGCTAAATGATGTATGAACGGATGAGTGATAAAGAATTAGAGCATTCTAAGTTGAGCAAAGACTCGGTTAAACTAGAAATAATGAGCAAGGAAATTACATTGTCATGTTAAAAATACTAACTGAATAGCCAAATGAGGTTTTTGAAATACAGTTGCGGTATAGTTAATGTTTACTCGCAAGAAATAGCACCCTGGTGGCCTAAAATTTATTCATGTGAGACCTCTATATTCTCGTAGGTCCCCGACAGCTGAGGCTCATCAGATGAGCTAACTTTTCAAGGAAGGAACCCGAGATTTCGAATGGCACTCTGGTATAAGGAATGTGCCACGTCCCATTCATCCGGTCCAGTGATGTCGAGCATACGTCCCGCGAAGCATCACTGAGTAAATGAAGGATGGTGACATCATCCAGCGTATTTCTAATTAAAGTTGAGATTTGTAATAAGAAATACATATATATTCTCTCAAGATAGGAAATATCGAACATGTTCAATTGTCCATATATGCTAGGGTTACCATACGTCCTCTTTTGAGAGGATTTGTCCTCTTTTTTGACTTTTTTGAAAGTGTCCTCGGAGGACGCCCTTTTGTCCTCTTTTTTCGAGATTTTGTCCTCTTTTTTGAAAATTTGGGTCAGATTTAGAGCAAATTGCGAGTGATATGTCGTAAATTAGCACAGAAATGACGCTCCGGCGGGTATTTCGGAGTGAAAAACGGTGATTTTAGCTCTGAGCGAAAAGTTGACCTTTTTTTTTAGTCAGCCGATCACAAGTGGGAAAAATTAACCGGTTTTTGAGAATTCTTCTCCGGTTTTGCAAGTCTTAAATTTCTGAAAAAGTGTTCTCTTTTTAGATTTCCAAAATATGGTAAGCCTAATATATGCCACGTTATAACCGGTAGACGGCAAAGCTGCATTTTTGTTTACTTCAGTCGCCGTTTATAACAAGTCGGTGACATCAACGTCGAATTGCGAGAAGGTAACAAAGTGGACGCCGAGTTAGGAGGTTTCAAGAAAATGGACCGAAAGGTAGTTATTCACCTATTTATACCTACCGCGGCCAGCTGCAGTTTGATCTCAATGCAGATTTTGCCTTTCAAATACACCGAGCTTCCTTTCCCTGTCTGCAGCCAAACCTAGAAAGCACAACTCGACTGTCTTTATGACGTCACTATGTAAATAGAAACAAAGAACGTTGGAAATGAATTTCAGCGACGCAGCGTTGCTCAAAATATGGTAAAACTGCTGTAGGCCTACATACACATACAGCGTACATATGCGTCGTGAAAACGCTGGAACCATGGTGAATGGTACTTCTCAAACGATGTCAGACAGTCGATCACCACGTAAGTAGCAAGATTATCGTTATTGAGGCATTAACATATTTTCGACATCAATTTATCTTCAGGAGATAAGTCAGATGACAGCGACATCGAGGAAATTGAATTTGTCGAAAAAGCGGAGAGTATTAACGAGAATAATCAGTAATTTTGCTTCTTGCTATATATTTCAATTGATTTTCATTATTTTCTGGCTTTTCATGGCTAAAGAGGAGAAATCCCTATCGTCGAAGAGATTCGAGTACACTTTGACGATCGTTTTGACAGCGGATCGCCGAGAGAGGACGTGGTCAATTCACGCACACGTAAGAGTAGGCTATATAGTTGATACGAGCAGTAAATGAGACATTGCATTAACTATCGATGCCTAATCGGTAGTGTAATCTATTCATGTAGTTATTGTAGCATACACTGCACCAATGCAATCCATTTTCCGTTTCCGACAGGCGTAATCACAGCAAAATCACAAAGTGATCAATTGCAAATCCATCATAGGTGCGCCCAATCCAGTGTTGTGATGAAGTCACTACCTTCGATGAAGTCCAAGTCCGAGTCAAATCCAGTCATTTTAGGGAGTGCCTGTAGTAAATTCAAGTCATTGAAAATTCGTGGTTCGAATCAAATCATGCCTCAAGTCATCCCAACACTGCCTCGGTGCCGCGAACATGTTTATTTTGCTTGCCTGAACAGTCGG
The DNA here is from genome assembly GCF_051294905.1 of Botryllus schlosseri. Lineage (NCBI taxonomy): Eukaryota > Metazoa > Chordata > Ascidiacea > Stolidobranchia > Styelidae > Botryllus > Botryllus schlosseri. The sequence continues at coordinate 13,258,286 of NC_137245.1, read as the reverse complement.
ACACGGAATCGTCACATGTTTATAGAACAAAACGACTGAAAAGAAAACTAAATTCCCATTTCAATTCATCGGGCAAGGTTTTTCGCCCCCTTTTATTCTGGCTGCGAGCAAGTTTACCTAGCTGGGTAGCAGTATCATTGAGCAGAAATCGTCAAAATATCAGTTACGAGTTAGTATAAAGGCAATCCTAGCAGATATGCACAAATTAGTACGCAGTATTTAAAAAAAATTCTGTTCAATACGTAGAATCGTAGAATACATCAATGGTAATGTGTATAAATAATATATATATATTCGCAAGACAATATTCCATAACTCGCTTTTAGATGGCCAGCCAAGCGCATCAAATCAGCAAAATAAACAACATGACTCCGGAGACCATGGTGTTTCCTGCGTAAGTGCTGAAATTCCGCCATCTTATTCTTTTGGTACAAGATGTGTTACGTCTAGGCGACCTCTGGCTCAACGGAAGGAGATGCCACTAAAACAGATAGAAGCAATCAAACTGGTGAGAAAGTTTAGTTCCGACCTGTGCACGGATGCGGCCAATATTTCACACGCCGGAATTTCATATTTAGATGAAGTTTCGTCGAGCACCAAAATTGTCAAGGTTGATTTTGTTGCCAGGAATAAGTCTATGGTGGCAGAAAATAGCGTGAAATTGCGAATGCAAAAGAGCAAGAGACGCGCAATGACGGCTGTGCCGAAGAAGCGGCCGGTAAGTCGAATAAATTTATGTGCAAGACCCTTACAATGAAATGTCGGAACATAAAAAGTAGGTTATCTGCTAAACTAATTCTCATACCTTGTAAGTGTAAAGACTATCTATAGCAGGGGTGTCAAACTCAAATTGCGTCGCGGGCTGGATTCAAACCTACAAACCTACCAACCGGATTCGAGCCTTTCAATCTCTCGCGGGCCTCAACAGTCATCTGATTCCAAAATGTCACCTCATGTCCTATCTTTTCACTTGAACACTTTATTATCAAGTATATTTAGATAATAATATATTACATTGTACCACGGATCTAACGGTTTTATTCTAGCAAGTAGTAATACCTCTATTCGCTAACAATTGAATTGGCAAAAAGCCGATGATTGCCGGCTAAATACAGATATCAACGACTAAAACAGTAGCGATAACGACGATATCTAAGTTGACATATTTCGATTTTCTATGCTACTTTTGCTTTAGTTTTAATTGTATTCAGGCGTTAGCCATGCATATTAGGAGTAAGGTAGGGTTACCATATTTCAGCAACCCAAATTCCGGACACTCTTTAGCGCCCACTAATGGATTTCAAAATGAGTTATGACGTCACACTAGCAAAGCTTTGCTCATAGACCAGAGGTGGTCACGATCCGGTTCTTAAGTATGTGGCTGTGTGTTGTGAAACCGGGACCGAAAGCACATGTTTTCAGCCCCCTCCCGCCCAATTAAACAATGATTTTGAGCCCACATATAAGGGTAATCGATGCAACTTCTGGGGGTGGGGGGGGGTGCTTGCTATATGAATCTGTTTTCTATATACATCTGGTCGTTAAATTATTTGAATGAATTCTGTCAATAATATTGGTCGTTCCATATTTTACTATATAGATACTACTCTCCATCTCCACCCACATGGTCAGAGTTAGCGGTAGAGCTGGTGGATGATGACGAGTTCGAAAATACAGGGAGCGTAATTGCACATCGTTAGGTCATGTACATGTCCTACCGGTAAAATTGTTTATCAGCCTTATGCCAGTGCGCACCACGGAGCTTTATAAACACCCCGCATCCACTGGATTCCAACCTTTTATGGTCGCAACTCCATCTCCAATTTGAAAATATTCCGTGACCCAGATCTAATTTGACGAGCTGATTACTAAAAGAAGTCAGCACCTTTGTCCCGACAGGGACTATTTTGGAAGCTGATTACGTTCAACAAATTCGCAAACCTCAGAACAAAGGCAAACGACCCCCGTTTAGAATCACTATCTTTGAATAAAGCATTTAAACGGCTTTAACGATCTCTAGGAAGATACCGTTATCCTATAATTGCGATTACAATTAGGCTTATTCCAGTACATGAAGGTTGTTTTTATTTATATTTTATTGCAGTTTTTGCGAGGGTGGTAGTCTCCGTATTAAAATCTATCAACGTGATAGTAAATCGCGCGCAGCACGAAGAAAAATATCATGCATTAGCATAAATATTCCCAAAAAATATTGTTTTTATGCTGATTTACGAAAAGATTTGGGGCCTACGTCAAGTCTTCAAAATTCTGGACATTTGGCATATTTTAGAAATTCCTCTTGGACTCTAGTTTGAACAGTGAAATTCCGGACATGTCCGGGAAATTCCGGACGTATGGCAATCCTAGAGTAAGGCATACAAAAGATTTAACTGTAAACGCGGGCCTCAGAATTCGTTTATTAATATTGCATTTCGGGTTTGTCTGGAATTTGGGGACCTTCTGAATCGGAAGTGACACCGCAGTGCGATCGCAGATATTTGAATTGTATTTTTCATAACGGCTCCTCATTGGCGTTTTCGCTTCTGTGAATAACTACTCTTTGGTCCATTTCACCATGTAACTCTGAACTTAATATGCCCTTTTTGCCTTTTCGAAATTGGGTGTAAATGTCACCGACTTGTTTATAGTGGTAACTGGAGTAAAACCATAACACTGCAGTCGGGTGGAAAGTATAATCTACAAAAAAATCTCAACATATGTTACATGATTCAATGTAGCATGATTCAATTTACTTAGAATTGCTTCGCAGGCCGGATGAAATTGTCTGGCGCGCCGGATGCGGCCCGCGGGCCGTATGTTTGACACCCCTGATCTATGGGCTCCTCAATGAGGGGTCCCCTATAGCCTCATGCGTTGCGTGGCTAATGTCTTACCGAATCCCAATTCCCCACGCAACGAATAGGCCGTGTCACATGTAGGCTAATCAGACAAAATTACTGGTAGGCTACGCTGCAAAATAGCCATAGATATCGCGACATCAAGACAATATCGCAGTTATTTCCCCAGAATAAATCCAAGCCGGTGGATAACGACCCGAGGACGAGGAATATTGTGCGGTCTGTCAAAGTCAGCAGCTTCTGCGAAAGCGTATCAGATTCAATGGTGAACCCCACAAAGGTAATCATCAGGGATATATGATTCGCGTTAAATACAGGATGTGTGCCGAACGCCATTGATAGTATTTGGAGATATGTTGTCGGTGATGTGCGAATACCTTTTAAGATTACGCGTTACGCACCAGGAAAATTCATGTGACTTTACTATTTTCGACAGCAAGACCGTCACGCCAGTATTATCCCCGACGAATGGACGATTTTGAGCGAAAATCAGCTGCGCTCGTTCCGTAAACTGTTTAGCAAATTCGATCAAACTCAAAACGGCGGCATCAGCGCGAAAGAACTTTTTGAATCGGTCAAGGTAAGTTAGTCCCTTCATAATAATACCAAGCCGTCACACATGTTCTATTCAGAAATTACTTCCGGACGACGAAATCCCATTCGAAGACGTACAGAAGGTACACGCGGAACTAGACATCAAGCAAACCGGGGAGATTGAATTCGACGAGTTCATTTTTGCGTTGACCCATCCGAAGAACTATGTAAAATTAATAAATGGTAAGTTAGTAAACTAAGAGAGACTTATACGAAAAAATACAAAGCTGTTTTATGTACCATGCACTAGATGACGATAGGATGAAGTTAACGAAAGAAATTAAGATATGGGAGAATTTTCAGCTCAACAGCATTGACCAACCGACTCTTGAGAGCGGTCAGACGCGAAAGTAAGCAGAATACTGGACAGTGTAATTCGCATAATGTCTGATCAGTGATCAGTATGTCACGTTGTTCCACATCGGTTGCGAAGTTGTCAAGTCGAGCGGGCCCAGCATAACTGCGTGATTATGCGTATGTTAACCGAGGATCATTACCACTACGTGGCATCCATTTTTCGACTATCAAAATAATGGAATCACGTGACTTATACGGGAATCGGTAGCACAGAGCTGTGCAAACGCGTAATCTATTTATTCCAATACTTTATTTTCAATTTGTTAAACGAGCTTTCGGAGCGTCGTTTCTTGATCAGGTGTCAAAGCGAAATTTTCCTAATTATTATATCCGCATCGTTTTCATACAATTGTACTCCTGCTTGACGAGTCAGTCAGTCAGTGATATTTCTTGCTTTCTCCATTGCTTCATTGTGGCATTTTGCAGTGAAACATCTGATGTAGGATATGTGGAATAGAAAGCGAACAAGGAACGCTATCAGAGTATTCCAAAATGGTGGACTATTTTTTGTAAATGTCGACAATAAGCAATAACCCAACAGCCAATTTATCTGATATGTCATCGACCCGTATCAAAATTTAATGAATCCAACATAAACAGATACTGCGTCATATAGACAATAATCGAATTTTATTGTGAGGGTTTCGATTGGAAATTATAAGACATTACAAATTAGCACTAAAATCTCGAATGGACTGCGAAATCATTCGTAAATCGCATGTGACCTTTCGCAAAAACCTTGAACAATTGACCAATTGGACATCCCTGCTGTAGACTCACCACTGGTGTAGATAAAGGTGTCGACCAATAGAAATAATTTCTGACCTTGAGAACAACCGGACTTATAGGTGTAACTTCAGAAAACAGATTTTAACACCAAAGCCCCGGGACGTATATCAACCCCGCCATTGTCTTGACCTTGGCCATCGACTGTCGTGCTCGCCCTATATGTCGCTCTGGATTAGAATAACTTTGGGATTTACAGATTCGTAGATTCGCCATTTTTATTTCCTTTGCAGTAGCATGAACAAAAATATATTTTTCACCATGGTGCGGAATGTAGCGAAAAAGGACTCCATGAGAGAGATTCGCCGCTTCTACGTCAACAAGATTAAGAAAATGAACGATCACGTCATACAAGATTGGGCTGCCGGTAAGATTACGCAATATACGGGCAGGTTAAAAATTGCTACTGAGTATAGTTATACCTCAGTTCGGTTCAGTATATGTAAGCCTTTTAGAATCAGCTTTACGAATGTGCTAGACTTCTTGACGCTTGCCCAGACCAACACGATGGCATGAGTAGCGTATGTGGAAATACGCACCTCCCTTCATTAGTAAACCTTCGCAAAGTCGAAGGTGTTGTTGCTAGCCAGCTCTTCATGAATTCTCAGAAGATAGGCATCGCCTTTGCAAATACCGGCACGAACTCTGACTTGGAAATACGCCTAACCTACATAAATGCAGAGGTGGACAAAGTAGTCACCGTTGCTAGTCGAGTGGATAAGAGATAACGCTGTAAATGTCTACTCAATTACTAGCAGAAGTAGCAATCCTCAAGACATGTCCAAACCGTGGCAGTATTACATCAAAGGCCATTCAAAAAAGTATTAGTTTGGAAAAATAGATTTGGTCACATAATGATATAGTAAATAGGTGATTACTTTGTGAATCGAAAGTAAAATGCGTTAAAAAGATTAAGTCGATGGAGACGATGGAGTGATAGCACACAGTGCTGAAGTCGCGTTGTTACACAGGGCAAAGAGTGATAGGACTATCAAACGAAGGTGTCGTCAGGCGCTTCAATGATATCACGAGCGAGCTGAACAAAAGCAGATCGAAATATGCCAAGCAGAAGAATTACAAGGACTCTCCGTACGCCCAGCCACTACATTACGGACTAGTCCATCTCAAAGTATGTAAGATTCGCCTTTCAGGGGATTCGTTCGCAAGACCATATTTTTGTTTGGTTTGCAGCTCAATTCGAGCACCAACGAAAAGTCGCAGAAATCTCCAAGGATTCCGAAAATATTACGAAACGTTGATAGCGATATTCTACGTAAGTGTATGTTGTATACTATAGGCCAGGGGTGGGCAATTAATTTTCTCCGCGGGCCAAATGAGAAGCAGAAAATACGTTGGCGGGCCGAGGCAAAATTTTAGCCGTATTCTCCAGCGTATTAAATTTATTTCTTAGTTGAAATAAGTGAATTACACTGCTGATAAAGGCTGCGAGCGAGATAGTGTAATGGTGGTGCGTCCGGCTTCTCGGTCGGCAGGTAGTGAGTACGATCACCGGCCGGGTCACACCAAAGACTAGAAAACTGCTAAGTGGATGTGTCGATATCAGAGAAGAGGAATGTAACTGCTAATTATCAGAAAATAGTATTTATTTGCCGTCCTATGTTAAACAGGATACATTTTGAACTCTTTTTAAACCCCTATCCCCGTTTTTCTACTAAGACCTTACAATATATTTGGGATACTACTACTACAACTGGTCGCTGCCTTCAGTTTCTACAGCCTGTGGTTTTAGTCCACGGCTCCACGCAGCAACATTAAAAAGTTATGTGCTTTGAATTCCAAGCAACCTTTCGCGGGCCGCATTTGTCCCGCGAACCGCACTTTGGTGGAGTTGGCGGGTTCAATCCCTGGCCAGGTTAGATCCAAGACCTAATCAGTAACACTGGTATCCCTTACACCGATGATATGTATTAAGAACAGGCGGATTTTAAACTGTTTGCAAATTTCTTTATTTTGGTTTCCGAATTGATTAATGTTTGCTAAAATCGCAACTTTCAATCCCCTGCTAATCAAAATAGATGCTCACACGACCGCTCGTTTCGTAAATGCATAGAGTGGAGTCGACTTTTATCAAAATACACCAACCAAAACTCTATCAACAAAAGGAGTTCGTGTACCACCTAAAAATAGTGCATTGAATGCTCTCTCTTCCATGCTGGTGACGTCATATTTTGTGATACGATTGTTGATATACAATATTCTTTCCAATTCTCTACTAGTTGCTGACGATTAGGCTACCCCTGACGAGTGTCAGCCGAAAATATTCGGGTTCATTTCAATATGAATATACTTTTCAATTGTAAATGCATAGAATTGCAATAACACATGAGAGATATTGAAATTGGGCATTCATTGCATGGCTTATCAATTTGATCATTTGAAGCCATCCACAACAGAGCATTGCAAAGTTGAAGTCAATGTGGAGTGGCAGTATGGTATCAATTTACGAGAGTCACACTCCGCAATGATGTATTTATGATTTCCTACTACAGCACTTCTGTTGTTCAAGTGGGGCCACTTAATGAAAATTAAGACCAAATTCAATGGCGTGAGATAGCGCGGCTCCTCGTTAGTATAGTGGTGAGTATCCCCGCCTGTCACGCGGGAGACCGGGGTTCGATTCCCCGACGGGGAGGTTTTTTTGTTGGTGCCCAACTTCACTAAAGCGCGGGCCATTTTTGATCTCCAATTCTGGTACACATCTGCCACGCTTGAACAGTAAGCTCATTCTCAGACCAAAGAAGGCTATTCAGTACTTTCGTGCGTCGCTGCCTTGTGTATATCCATCTTTTTAATTTATATATGCTATTATTTCTATTTCTATTTGATCGATATTTTCAGCGGAACAATTATAGGTACTATGGGTCGTCGGCGCCGACTTTTATTTTTGCATGGGGTGGCGGCAGGCGCGTAGCCAGGGGATGTCGAAATCCTCTCCTTTTGAAACGCAAAACCCCTTCCTTTTGAAATGACCATCCTGATGTTAATATTCAGTTGCAGTTCAACAAGCCGTGTTATCAGTGTTACGCGCGGCCAATTAGCGAGATTCGTTTGCGCACGTATATCGCATCGCACAGTATAACGCGACGCGATCACCCGCTGAGATGATTGCGAAAGTAGGTCATTGATTGCCGCGCACTCGGCATTCGTCGCTGGACTGAGCAATAACACGGTGCAACAATTTTGGAACACAAAGACAGGCAAGAATGATGATTACAAACGCGCGGCGGCCTGTCAGTAATCATCCCTTGCCGCCAATGCAATGGATTTTTACTTGGTATTGAGTAGCTCGCATCACGACAATTGGTTGCTGATTAAAGCATCGATTTTGACTGCATTGTTGCATTTCCCGATTTACGTTCGCAAAGGATAATTGGATTATTATTATTATGGGCACTGGAATAAATTCCAACTAGCAGGCACCACACAATAAAACACTGTTCAACTTTGCGCTACGAGAATTTATCACAAAAATGGTTCACAAAATATTTTAAACGCGGCTTGCGGCCCTCATCAATGCCAATAATGCACTTTAACTTGTAGAACGTGAACGTATATTTGGTCGTCAAATCGCGATAGGAGATGGTGTTGCTCAGAGCGCGCGATGAAACCTACGTTTCTAACGATGAGGTCGAATTGGTACATCTAATAAGGATCGTTAGTTTGCTGAAATCAGCATCAGTGCGTTGTGCGAAATACATAGTAGTGATCAATTTTATCGGACTGTACAATCGGCCGGCAAGGTTGCGCTGATAACAAAATTGCAGACATGTCGCAAACCTGCAATAACTACAATTACAGGGTGCGCTAGTCATACCTAAATACCCGGATTCGGCAATGGCAACGAGCATAATTTATTCAGACGCGGGCTTAAGTTTTAGTTAAAAAGATACATTAACACCAACAATATTACACTCAGAGATTGTTACTGTTTGGCGAAAGTGTTTCTGCGGACGGTAGTAGGCCGCTGATAGTGCACATGAGATATCGATGACCCATTTCGCATAAAAATGATTCTAGCTAATTTGCAGTACGCAGCATCGATAATACGAATTAGTGAATTGGCATTTCAAAAGGACTGGATTTCTAGTTTTAAATGAGAAACTCACTGGCTACGCACAGGGCTTTAATACCGACAACGCGCTGGTTAATATCTGTCCAGGGCCTACGGCCTACATAAGTACCGATCAGCCTGTCGAATTTGATCGTGAAATGGTGCGATTTAAAATATTCAGGTGTTATTGCAGCAAGAGTAATATGGGCGCATGCCGCAACCGTATCATTAGAAATGCAAATCCCGATGGTTTGAAATTCGACCCGCGACATGGTTGCGCCCGATAGAATCCGTCCAGCAATGAAGTTTATTGGACCATAGAAGGTTCCCGCTCAAACTAATCGAATAAATTCAGAATTTCCGCCCCCGAGAATATCTTGTTGCATTAATATTTGACAACATAATTCAACGCCGTGCACTGCACAATGCGCAGTTGTAATAACAAATCAAACACTGACAGGTGTCTTCGAGGGAATACGAGTGTATAAAGCAGACAAGAATTAGTAGCCTACAGATGACAGCAAACGAGAAAGCGCGCATCTAATCAGTAATTCCTCAACTTGCGTTTGGCACAATGGGGTTCCGAGTCTGACATCACGACAATTTTTTGCAATTGAATATGCGCACTTTGCTCAAGAATGTCTTTCAATTTGCAGGCATACACAAACACACTGTCCTATTTCGCTCCACAATTAAAAATGCTATCACGAAACTAATTCAAGAATTATTTTGTAAACGAATATGCGCGCAAATACAATTTAATTGAGAGAAGTAGAACGTGAATTCGCTCGTCCAGTAAAGAGAGCTGGTGTTTCTCAGAGAACGCGTGTCGAAATCGACGTCGTATAACGAGGTCGCTTCGATTGTATGATTACTAATCACGGATTACAATTTATTGGGGCGTTTTAAGCACTAACTTAAGCTGAATATTCAATTATTGGCGCGCGTCTCGGTCAATAGTAAATAGTTGGCATTTACGCGATAATCACAGACTCGCTAATTGACAGCACAGACGGCGGGCGTTTAAGCATTTTGTATGGGGTGGCCGCCACCCCGTAACTCGGCGCCTATGCATGGGTGTTCGCCCTGATATCTCTATGTCGTAGCTAAGCATCAGATAAGTAGCCTATACAACGAAGTTAATCTGTGTCATGGATTCATTTATACAAAGTCTTGAGTCCAGTCATCAATCAGATAATAGCTTTATCTGCGGCAAAATATATTATGGTGTCTATGGTTGCATTTAAAACAAATGGTTGTTTATAACACTTTGTTTAAAACATGTTTTAAACAATGTTTTAAATTTAAACAAATGCCTTTAAAGAACGACATTTTTTTAAGTTGTAAAATCATGCCATAATTGTGTAAATACTGTCCAAAAACATGTTGTATGAGCCTACGGACAATTACAACCCGATATAGCCGACGTATGCATTATGGGATGGTTGGAATCCTCAAAATAGTCGGTTCAACAGCTGTAGTACGTAGATATTTCGTCAAAGGAGCTATATTTACTCTATGTTTTCAATTGTCAATATCGCTTCACTATGACGTCACAATTGAACATTCGTGGCGTCATGACATAAAAAACATGTTTTAAACAAGGCCCTTCTTTTAAACATGTTTGTTTTAAATTGATTTTTGTTTTAAATACAACTCTAATGGTATGCCTCCACCGCCAATATTATCGCCGAATCATCGCCGAATAATATAAATAAGGTTGCGCAGTGTATCAGTGTCAGTCATATCCTCGTTAGTATAGTGGTGAGTATCCCCGCCTGTCACGCGGGAGACCGGGGTTAGATTCCCCGACGGAGAGAGACTTTTTCTCTCAATCTTCAACGCCACTGCTCCTTTCTGACTGATTGGTTTTCAATTCCAGTCTTTGTTTTGTGGTATATATGTATGTGATTTTTATTTGCAAACTATCAGACCCTTTCAATCGCAAGCTAGTCTGCAAGTTTGGTAAGCGTACTTTCCCACTCCACCTCTTTCAATTCATCATGTCTCGACTTTTGTAAACATTTTAGTGATTTATAATGCATCAAATTGTAATCGCGAGGCATATTAATTGGCATTATTTAGTAATTGCTTCACAAAAACGGCAACTATAACAATATTCGATATGACCTGTAGTATCGCACGTATACAGCAATAGCCTTTATAGACCCTGGATGTGCGATTGTGCGTCGGTAAATCGAGAGCGCAATCGTTTGTATGAAGTACATATTTTATGATGCAAAATCCCTGTTGTTGCCGGTGAATAGCAATAAAGCACAGAATTGACTTTCATTGACACTCTCATTATTTTATTCACTGTATCATAGTAGGGGTATGGTCAATGACCCGTGGTCACTGGTCATGCGTGATACCTGGATTTATTCTCGGCGTGCGACGGATCTGGTTCTGCCATTTATTTCCCTAACATGTCATTTATATTCCAACCATATCTGAATTCGCATGGTGCCTGTCCTCATATTTAGTTAAAAACTCGTAACGATCGTGTATAATAGCCGTGAGATACGATACATGCCACCTATACGTATATCCGACGTGAAAATTTCTGTATTGATAATTTCAAGGCCATGCGGTAATATCAATTGATATTCTGTTTGTCGAAAGATATTGGGATCGCCTTCTGCCGTGTGTGTCTCCTCGTTAGTATAGTGGTGAGTATCCCCGCCTGTCACGCGGGAGACCGGGGTTCGATTCCCCGACGGGGAGCATTTTTTCGGCATTTTTTTCTCTTTGTCTCAATTGGTACCCCGGAAAATCTGAGCGCAACGCTTATTGTTGTGAGCAATCACCAACCACCACTCTATTTCGAACCTCTTCTACGCACCAGTTCGCTACATGTTAAAATTATGCCATGAATGTCTGAGATAAATTTTCGCGCAAACAGGATTATCCAACAAATGTTTGCCAATGGCAGAATTTATCGAGGCGACAGATTCCGTGTAGTCGGTAGAGGACGTTCATACTTTCGTTTGGGTGCATTGGAGTCGACTTTTATCAACATACGCTAACCAAACTTGTGCCTACAGAAGGAGCTTGTGAACGATCTAAAAATAGTGAATTGATCTCAAGCGCTCTCTCCGCCCCGATTATTTGAAATTTCATGCCGGCGACGTCATGTTCTGTGATAGGATTGTTGATGTACAATGTTCTTTCCAATTCTCTACTAGTTGCTGACGAGTGTCAGGCGAAAGTATTGGGGCTCATTTCAATATGAATATACTATTCAATTAAATTCCTATATATATTACAACATATTTGTCATTATACTACTATACGTACATATTGGTGTGCCAAATTATCAAATTTGAGGAGGTCATTCCTCCATTGTCTTCGTTAATATAGTGGTGAGTAGCCCCGCCTGTCACCCGGAGACAGGGATTTGATTCCTTGACTGGGAAAATTTTGAAACACCGCTTTATTAACCTATTTCCATTTCTCGCATTTTTCGTTACCATGTGCTAGGCCTATTTATTGCTTCAAATCTCCAATCGTCGTGCGAGATAGTGTAACGGTGATGCGTCCAGCTTCTTGATTGGTACTTGGTAGGTCGTCGGTTCGATCCCCGGTCGGGTCAGACCAAAAACTCTAAAACTGTTATCCGCAGCTATCCTGCTAGGCGCTCAGTATATCCACGAATAGCATGGATGGGAAAATGGGGGTGCAGACTAGGTGAACTTACCGACGTATCGCATCTCCATCGTCAAAGCATCTCCATGGTGCAGGCGAGAAAGAATATTATGCCTCTTTCTCTCTCTACCTCTCTCGTGGTAGGCTCCATCTCGCCTGCGATCCGCGTATGAAAGTGGGTCAGTGTTGCAAGTCGACAGAGCAGGAAGCATAAAAGTATTAGTAACACCATGCATACCAAAACAACAACTACAATTGCGAGGCATACTATTTGCTAGGGATGGTGTGAACGTGAGGTTCACGTTCGCGTTCTGTGTGTGAACCTCGGTAATTTAGAGGTTCGCGTTCACAACAGAACCTTGGTAGGTTCTGCACTGTGAACCTTTCTCATATATTACAATTTTCACTTCATTATAACATCTTTGGTTCAAATTTATTTCATTTCAACTGCGGGCCACTCTATGCATGGCTCTGACAGCATTCAAAATCAACACTAAACGTGCACTTTGGCAATCGCAAAAGTTTTACTTGCTTTGTTACAAAAGTTTGCTCGAAATATCCAGCTTTCCGTTTGTGAATATTTAGTGACCCTCTGCTGTGAGCTAGACCCGCAATCACACAACATCACGAGCGACATACGTAGTCAGCAGCGAATGATGCTTATTCAACCAATCAATGAGATTGATATCGTTTTTGATGTAAAAATGTAGCAGGCGTCAATTTTGACTTGATATCTTTACTGCATCATTAATACCAAATCCGTGCGATTGAGGTGTTGGCTACGGCTGTATAATTTGTCGATGGGGTAATATCGGTAGCAAGTATAGGATCCCATTTTATACTCTGCTCAATATCAATGTAGCAATACTCAGACGCCGAATAGGCCTACATTGTCCGGTCTGGCCTAGACCGTCAAGGCGAAGGCTTTTACATGGTAAGTCTTCGTCGAAATTGTTGGCAAAGCGACGAAAGATATTGATTTTATGGGAGTATTATATCCTTTGATTGCCTTAGTTGATACATTTAGCTACGTTTAAAACGCCAATATGTACTTCAGCATTGTGGCATTATGTGGCCCGAGTCATCGCTAGGTATCGCGTACATTAATATAGGCTATCACTTCATTGAAAGACAGGGTTGGAATTAGCAATATGACGTCACGTGACGTCATGAAGTTCACGTTCGCGTTCACACAGAACCTTTTAAAAAGGTTCGCGTTCACACGAACCTGAACCTTTCAGAGGTTCACACCATCCCTACTATTTGCCATTATTTAGTTCATTACCCGACGGGTCTTAGTATTTTTAAATTTAGTCTTCTTCAATTCTGGCGCTTGCATGCTAGAAAGCCCACAACTCCACGTTCACTCGTTTATGCAACGTATCGCTTAACATACAAAATCCCGACGACATAATTCAATTTCAAATTGCAATGTTTGTTCGTCACCTTCCATAGACAATAGACACCTGTCATGTCTCAAAGATTGACAGAGTCACATCGTCATAATGACTAACCAATTCCTTAAATTTAACCACTTCATGACGTTGACTTTTTGGTCGTCCAAATATCACAAAAATTGCACGAAAAATGTGGTAAGCAAGTCTTCAATCGCTTTTTCGGTTGGGTCGTCTGTATATGTGGCCTCATCAGTAGCGCAAATCGTAAGTCGTTGAATTTACGCGATGCTATTTATATATATATTCCTTGTTATCTGTGACTCTACGCGGTCTTTCGACAATGGATATCATTTTGGTTTAGGTGCCGAACTTGAAAACGAAGCCACAGGTCGCCGAGTGAAGTCAGCCGGCGTTAGAACGCAACCAGGGAATCATCCGTCAACAGAATCATACACGGTAGAACCGAGTTAAGCGTGATCGCGAATATCTGAATCGCGAATCGCTGAATTTCTAGGTGTCAGTGTTCCTATTATGGTGGGGGTTAATAATGCTATTACGGAATGGAATTCGGACTTTTACCGGTTAATAGTCCTGGATGATCACAAGTATATCGTGTAACTCATAAAATTTCCGAGTGTGTAGTACTGGTGCAGACGTCGGATAGTATCGATTTCCGATGAAATCCTCAAACCTCTATGAAACTATCCCTTTTCTAATATATATGTTACGATATTAACGTTGATCATAGTTATTTAGTTTTAGTTTAGATGGAACTCAGATGTTAAATGTATCGTGTGTGTATATAGTGTACACTTGTTCAGTGCACACGGAAACAATTAGCACCAATGAAACAAAACCACCTATATTCGATGTTCATGTCGTTGGCCTGATGTTCTGGTTTTAGACAAGGTCGCCACATCTAGACCTTCATCTAGTATATTTACATATTCAGCCAAAAGCGAAAAGGAAGTCGATTCCATATCACACAAGCAATGTGATGCCGGATCGGCGCTCGATGGTTCGTCGCTCGACGGTCCGGCGGCCGAGGCATATCAGAGCGAAATCCGCACCGCAGCCAGAATTCGAATCTGTGCTCCACGACCATCACCACGGCAAGTTTACCTGTAAATTCAAGAGGCCAAAGTAGCCCTTCGGGCGAAGTAAAGTTTGATATAACTAATTTGGATGTTTGAGTGGCTACAAATCCTCTTGATATAATCGCTCATCCGACTCCTCGTTAGTATAGTGGTGAGTATCCCCGCCTGTCACGCGGGAGACCGGGGTTCGATTCCCCGACGGGGAGCATTTTGGCCGTTATCACGATATCTACCGGGGCTCATCTGATCTCTATTTCCATTATATTATACGTCAAGTTTAATCTAACTATACCATAATATATCTCTCATGCGTGTATCATACTTATCTATAATCTCAAGCTCTGTTAGTGATCGAAATTCCTTTTATTGCACACAAGTAATGAATCCCGTTATATTTATAAATAAAACGGTCATTATCTGTCAATGTCTGTTATGCCGGTTTATACACCCATCATCACTGCAGTATCAGTATCAGTTTATCAATATTTTCATAATTTCAAAACGCCAGAAGACTGCGATACAATGAAAAGATAGGAATGTGTCGAAGCGACTTGGAATTGTCTCGGGGGAGTCGAATTAGGCATTCATTTGCGAATATAGATGCTGAGTATAAAATCCAATTGCTGAACAAATAACATTTGAATTATGTTTTCGAACCTGTGTATATCGCCAATTTACTTTCCAGCGCGAACCCTCCCTGCCGTGTCCTCGTTAGTATAGTGGTGAGTATCCCCGCCTGTCACGCGGGAGACCGGGGTTCGATTCCCCGACGGGGAGCATTTTCTATTGCCGCCGTATCGGTAATTAGGGAGTGGTGTAAAAAGGAAGACAAAGTATCATAATAGCTTGTAGGGTCTTATTTTAATCCGAATCAATTTGGAGGAGCAGATTATCGCTACAATTCGCGTTATCTTTAATGCTACAGCTTGAATAGGTTTAATCGTGTAGGCTATATTTGTTGCAGGAACCAAGAGATTGCATGGGGTTCGCAGCGCACCGCTTGGTGCTTTCAAGTCGGCTGAAAATGCTGTCGCTCCAAAGACCGTACCGTTGCCCGTTTACCCGGTGAAGAAAGGTCAAACGCACTTTGACTACGACAGTGTCGAGAAGATCAGACGAAGGGTAAGCTGTCAATTAGGATTTTTATAGATCTAGAATGAACTGCATGGTATTTCATAATATTACGCGAGACCAGAAATCTATGAAGTCAAATTATTAACGCAATGCAGTCCGATATTCTCACGACACGAGACTTTCAACTGATATCTATATCTCATACAAGAATCCAAGAAAAGGCAGACTATATTATAGACCACAGGCTTCCTAATAGTATACGGCGATTTTTCGCCGTTCGGACTTGAGATTGACACTGTAGTATAGAAGATTCTTAAAAACGATATCCCTACTCAGGATTACAAATTCCTTTACGCTGCACAGTCCACTAAACCAGAAGATGTTTTTTTAGCCTGTATAGCGTGCTCCTACATAGCCATCTTACTGTTCAGTACGAATAGTAGTGTATAGATATGGAATCGTATTTAGTTTAGTACACATCACTTCGTTACTACTATAGGAATAAACACCGAGATCAGGGAATTTCTCAAAAGGACAATTACACCCTCAGACCCCCAGAACTTTACGTTTATATGATTAGCCTACGGCTTAGGTCGATTTTACACTTGATCCCATCTAATAGTAGAGTGCCTCATAACCGAGTTATAGATATCCTTGACTTTAGTATAAGCCAGTGGTTCTCAACTTTTTTTGACACGCGCCCCCCTTGGAGATGGTCAAAAAAATCGCGCCCCCCTGACCCCCCTTGCATTTACCGTCATGTAAAAAGAGCACATCATCTGATACCGAGGAGGGCAACGTTTTTGATAATCATGGCCGAATTTCGATTGCTTATGTAGCGTAAGGCCGCATTCCAGGGCATAGCCGCAATGAACGATCTGGACGCAAAATTCCTATGGTAAACTGTCCATATCCATTCCCGGTGAACTCCGGACTATTCTACTTTTCACAATGGCCTATTGTGCGCACCGAAATGGCGAGTGTCAATGTTATGAATAGTTGCCGGGAGGTGCATATTGTCGCGCGGAGCGCGAAAATTTTTCAGGGCCGCGAACGAATTGTTATTTCTTGCCAATTCCCATTCCGGCTCAGATTAAGAAGGGCGCTGCATTAAAATCGAAAAATGAATTCTTGTTGAATTGCGCGGAGGGCGATGAAAATTTCAAAATTAATTAAAATCTCTCGAAAATGCGGGAGTGAATTCGTAATTGCAATTTGAATGTCTACGGCCGCCAACACATACTAATTGAATTAGGCGTCTACGGCTGCTCAAATTGCCTTCCACGGCTGCAGGCTGCCTACCCCTGATCTAATAGTATACATAAGGTATATCTTACGCCAATTTTGAATCTGCATTCCAGTTGTTGAGTCTTTTACATTGCTGACAAATTTCTCCAAACTTGTTTGAAAATAACAAAAAAAACATTGAACAAGACATCCATTAATTAATTTCCAGGTAGGTCACCCTGAGACTAATCCTGATGCTGGTAGTGAATACAGACAGCAAGGCGTCGTTCTGTCCTGCCAGGCTAAATTTGATCAGTTTTGGAAATTAATTAAATTGTGTTGATTTATAGCCTAACTGAGGGCGAAACCGGGCAACCTATATGTTGCATCTACGTCTGTCTTAGGCAGTGCAGTTCGCAAGCTACTAACAACAGCTGCCCAGCGCGACAAGCTTTAGGCTACTGTCAAAGCTATGAAGCAATGAATGACTTACACGTGAGGATTGCTCTCTATATCTCCAAAGAATATCAAAAATTTGCTCAAATGAAGTTGAAATCAGACTATATACTCCGTTGTGCGTGATTGCTAGAGTTGCAAGCTTTCTTGAATATGGAATAAATTTCATCTTCATTAATCGTCTTCTCATAATGGATGTGAAACACATGTTTAGACACGTACAATTTATACTGACTTTGTTAATTTCTCGCGCCCCCCCCTATACTGACTTCGTCAATTTCTCGCGCCCCCCCCTGAGAGCCTCCCGCGCCCCCCAGGTTGAGAACCCCTGGTATAAGCCGTATAATCGCATGTGCTCAACGGGGCAATGCGTGTGTAAAAGTGCTGAATGTCGCACGAAAAGAAGTTTTCTTGACTTGCGAATCAATCCAGATTCCAAAATATCAAATCCAAACGATATGTTGCAATAACCTTGAAAAACTACACACCAGATCCGATTCGATTATGTTTCAAACAAACATGCAGTCATAAAGGAAACGGACGCAATTATTTTGACTCCGTGTCTGTCATCCATATCCGGTCTGCAGCGGAAGCTTTAGCGTTTAGCCAGCATGATACGCCACGAAACAATACTCAGCATGCTCGAATGTCTATAGCATGGCTTCTCAATCCGGGATTCATGGACCCTTAAGGGCCCGCGGACTATAGCTTTGAGGAAGGGGTTTCTAAACTTCTTTTGAATGCGGACCCCTTCAAGTTTTGTCGCCGGCTGCGCTTACCCCCAACATTCCAGAAACCGGTGGCTGGAAGGTCATCACATCAATGGCTAAACAAGGTATTAGTTACAGTCCCACTCAAGACGTCATTCTTAAAGAATAATCTGGTTTTGTCGTTTCTTAAATAAGTTTAGGAACGCTGTGAAAAGCCGATGCTGAAACTACACAACTACAAACCTACATTGCCATCTGTTCTTGCATTATCTGTTTGTTTCATCATCAGGTAGCTTTCAGGTAATGACTAGACCAGATGACAATACGAGCCGTTGTCTGAAATGAAGCCCTTTTCGGTCATCGGCTTCCCAAATTGCAACGTTAGGGGTCCACGCGACCACCCAAATAATTTTAGGGATCCGCGCTAGCAAAATAAGGTTAAGAAATACCGGATTATATAAACAACTCACAACAGAACCTGAATATTCGTCGTTATATTTGTCTAGGCAAGCGGTATACTGCAGGAGTATTACAACCGGCTGAGAAAAGCTTCGACTATAAATTCGAAAGAAATATTCAAGAAACTACAGGTAAAGCCCGAGTCGGATATTCAGTATCTTAATCGTATCGTGATGTTCAATATATTTTCTATATGGAGGTAGGCTACTTGTATTTCCATGTATTCACCAAGGTCAGATTCGCGAACAACAATGCTAGGCATCGACTATGACGTCACACTCATTCTTACGCAGTTCATTTACCCAAGACAACGTCTTTTTAATCCAGGTCGACCAAATTAGCGACGTCCAACTGAAGCAATTCAAGAGATGCTATTCCGCGTATTTAGGAGGATGCGAATCGTTTGTGATATCGCCATGGGTGCCGATCAAAGAACCGTCTCCCACATGGGCCTCCCCGCTCGGCGAACCTTGTGTAAAAACGGCATGGGCGTGATTGGCTGATGTTGATGGACTTTTTGTGATATTCGTAACGAATGATAATAATATTGCGCATGAAAATGGTCTCTCTACGGTGTGACAAGCCGCCACGGAATCTGGTTGCTTTTGGCTTCTGGCCTCGGGGATCTTACACACAGGCGCCTTCGTGAAGTGAATATGCGATGTGGTGTAGACGAAATCTCAGCGCAAAGTTTGACAGGTTCGCCTCGATAATATAACGGAAATAATAGGGACGGTTCGAACGCTCTGTCCGCATCGATATTTCAATTGAAAGGTAGAAGTTTCAGTAAAATATAAACATACAGTAGGCTATATGTGAATTAGCTGAATTTTTCAGTATGGTAATAGCATTATTGATCGAAATTCATTGAATTGTAAGTTACAATCAGTCTCTGCATGACTGTGACTGCGGGTAAAGAAAACGAATACGAAACTAAAATAAACCTAGCATACAGTAGCCTATTCCGAAATTTCATTGATCCCGGTGATTTTGCTCGAGTTATTTTATCACACTATTGGGTGCATGAGGTTGAGAATAATATAATGACGCGCCTCCGTTTCCGCTATACCTTCTCATGCGTACCGACATTGGCAAGGATGAGATCATGAAATTTTATTCCCTCGCAGTGGCGGATTTTTTCACTCATAGTGAAAATACAAGTTATCTGGGTTTCGTGGACTGAAAAGATTTTCAGAACAGTCCGACGACAATGGGTGCGAATAGGTCTTTGTGAAACGAAAATTAAACCTGGATATAACAGAATTTAGCCAGCAAAACATTCTAACATAACACGTTTCGCACCAGTAACATAATCTTCAGTATTATCCTTCCAGTGAGTTCAAGCGCAATATCACAGACAGGTAAACAAAAAAGTGATTTATGTTACAATAAGCATTGTGGAGTCACAATGTGTTGTAAGTTCGTGTTCACAGCGATCCTCTAGTAAAAGTGTGCACCATCACTTCAGAGTATGATATCTAGGGTTGCATTTAAAACAAACAGCGTTTTAAAACACTTCGTTTAACATGTTTTAAACAGTGTTTATAAAAAAACACCACTATTTTATTTTCAAAAGTTGTAGAATCATGCCATAATTGTGTAAATACTTTCATAAAACATGTAATATGAGCCTACGGCCAATTTGCACCCAACATTGTCGAAATACACGAAATGGAATGGTTGTAACCCTCGAAATCGCTGTAGGTTCAACAGTTATTACACGTATTCCGGCGACGTGCGGCTTTTCTTAGCATCCAGTCCAGTCCATCCTCAAGATTACCGGACCACGACTGACCAATCGATCTCGCTTTCCATGACATGCCGCCCTATTTCTTGTCGCTTCCTTTTTCTATACTATCTTCTTTACTTTCATTCAATGTGCGTGCATGCCTCCTCTTTACATCGCCTAGGCCAAGGTGGGTGTCCGATTCCATAGACAACTACTAGTCGCTTCGACACCTTCCTTTCTTTTCATTGTATCGCATTTTTTGTGGTGTATTGAACTGATAAAATTGCTAATAAACCAATGATGATGATGATGATCCTGGCGACGTCCAATATTATGTATATTCAAGTGCGCCAACCAGAAAAATTTCGAAAATTATACTTAGAATGTGGAGCACAAGAAAAAAGTCACCCTCTGTGTATCATTGCTATTGCAGGTGTGCGTCTGCCACCAATACGCATAAGACCGCCAGACGTGGCATAATGAGGAATCCACAAAACATTCAGCATACAAAACTGAAAACTTCAATGATATATTAGCCAATTGCGATAACAGGATTCAATTCTACTCAAAATGTTAACATTCGCAGCCTGATACATATATTTAAAATCTTATTATTAATGGACGATATGGGCAAAACATACACAACAGAAGCGTTCAATATAATTGATTGGAAGTCTAGAAATTTACGATGGATATAGTAGCGATTGTGACGCAATAAAGAAGTAGGATACCACAGCTATATTTCAAGTGTATACTGGCAGTTGGGAAAACTCGTTAGATACCGAAAATTATCGAGGGCTGCGACTCAAGTAACTTTGCGACGGTCAACTTGGAATTAATCGTGAGTATGAGTATGTTTAACTCCAACTCCGAATCAGTTTTGTGACACCAAAACAGTTTTACGTGAAAAATTGCCATACATGAAGAGTTCAGTCGTTGCCAAATTCTGGTGTCAAACAATCGTCCATGAAATGTATCCGAGAGAAATGGACACGTTCAATTCAATGTAGCTATATCGTTGACTCGTTTACGTATCAGAAATATAGTTTTCAAATACCCTTTCTTGATCTATATGTACTTCTGTTGACGTATTGTGGTGATTTCTAATACTAATTAATTGCTATGCGACACCTAGTGGTCATCATCATCATCATTGGTTTATTAGCAATTTTTATCAGTTCAATACACCAGAGATGAGCATGGATTAGGATTAGGTTTTGAAAAAACAGGATTTGTGAAATTTTGTCGGATTTGGATTGGATTTGGATTAGACATTTTTTTCAGAACGGATTAGGATTTGGATTGGATTGAACTATTTTCTGGGAGATTGAAATGTCGTGTGGCGAATGGCGACAAACTTTATTCAGATCAGTTATTAATGTACTTATGGTTACTAAGTTATCTTGAATCAAGTGAATCGTTGGTTGTGAAAGAAAATTTTCGAATCCCTCCATTGCATAAATTAATATTTTTTCTGAATTTCCAGTTGGAATCGGATTAGGATTGGACATGGACTTGAATATGAAAAAGTTATGGATTAGGATTTGGATTTGGATTTGAAGGTTCGAATTTGGATTGGATTAGGACATAGAAATTTCACATCCGCTCATCTCTGCAATACACCACAAAAAGGCGATACAATGAAAAGACAGGAAGATGTCGAAGCCACTTGGAGTAGTCTATGGAATCAGACACCCACCTTGGCCTAGGCGATGTATAAAGAGGAGGCATGCACATTAAATAAAAGCAAAGAAGATAGTATAGAATGCCATAACTTGGATTTCGGACAGCATTGCGATCGTTCAATTGATGCGAGGGCTTGTTTATTATAATTATTAGTGAAATAACACCCTTTTTAATGTCAAATTTCTGTGTGTGGTTTATTAGTGTATTGAGCTTGTGATTTAAAGGATGTATTGAACCGAATTTTTTTTTGTAATTGAACTAGCCAATCACAGCAAATAAAGTCCGATGAAGACAATCACAGACTATGCAGTCCACGAAATAGACGAGATATGTACACACTTTTCCATTACACGCAATGAAAACGATTATAAAACAGCAATCGATCACTCCTCGAGCGGCGTCCTCGTTAGTATAGTGGTGAGTATCCCCGCCTGTCACGCGGGAGACCGGGGTTCGATTCCCCGACGGGGAGCATATTTTTCTATAGTGATCCTATTTTAGTACAGGATTTGTTGTACGGAATTTGATCAATGCTACTAACAATGCATTCAAATAGTCGCATTTTATTCGATTGATTTTATTTCGCATATATATATATATATTGATTATAGGCCTATAATATTAAATATAATATATTCATATTTAAATTAGCGACATCTAGTTCTATGGTATTATACTGTCCCACCTGCATCAGCGAAACGCTACAAACAGTAGGCTTACCATACGTTCTCTTTTCATCATCATCATCATTGGTTTATTAGCAATTTTATCAGTTCAATACACCACAAAAAATGCGATACAATGAATAGACAGGAAGATGTCGAAGCGACTTGGATTTGTCAATGGAATCGGACACCCACCTTGGCCTAGGCGTAGTAAAGAGGAGGCATGCACACTGAATGAAAGTAAAGAATACAGTATAGAAAAAGAAAGCGACAAGAAATAGGGCGGCATGTCATGGGAAGCGAGATCGATAGGTCAGTCGTGGTCCGGTAATCTTGAGGATGGACTGTATTTATTTAGTAGTAATTGCTTGTATTTCGACTTGAATGTGGACATGCTCGTCGACTGTCGGATGGCCGGCGGGATACTGTTCCACACATCAGGTCCGGCATATTTGATGGAGCGATGATCTTTTCGGTCAATCATATGATATTTGGACGACGTGGACGCGCGTGGATTTGTCCTCTTTTTTGACTTTTTTGAAAGTGTCCTCGGAGGACGCCCTTTTGTCCTCTTTTTTGAGATTTTGTCCTCTTTTTTGAGAATTTTGGTCAAATTTATAGCAAATTGCGAGTGACATGCCGCAAATTAGCACAGGAGTGAAGCTCCGGCGGGTATTTCGGAGTGAAAAATGGTGAAACCGTGATTTTTTTATTTTTTTTATTTTTAGTCATCCACCTGGCAATGTGGAGAGAAAAACGGTATTTTTGGCTGTGAGGGGAAAAGATGACCTTCTTTTTTTTAGTGGGAAAAATTCACCGGTTTTTGAGAATTCTACTCCGGTTTTGCAAGTTGCAAATTTCTGAAAAAGTGTCCTCTTTTTAGATTTCCAAAATATGGTAGGCCGAACAAACAGAAAGGCGTGGATAACATTATCAGAAAGAATCGGGACTGTGGTTTTGTGCTACACCACGAAAATTCATAACCTGTCCTCTCCACTGCCCACAGTTCAAGCTCATTGATTTACTGTTTGTGTTTTGCGAAGTGCGAGTGCGAGTTCAAAGGAGGGCATACATGCGCATTAAATGTTCTAAACTGAAAAAAATTAATAAAGAACTCGTTGATGATTTTACAGATATGTAATGGGCGCATGACAGAACTCATCGCAAGAAAATATGCTACAACAAATTCGACAAATCCCATAGACGGATACGATCCTAACTCTTACTGTTTATGTAGAATTTATATTCAAACACATATATCATGTACACTAGGCATTATTCAGTAGTACCTATATCCTGCCGGAAAGCGCGTAGAAAGCAGGAGAAAATCATTTTCAGAAGCGGATGTATTATGCTTTATCTTGCTTGCACTGTACTTCGTTGTTTGCTTGTCGTTGTAGGTATGTTTGGGTGAATTTCACTACTTCTCGCTATTATTGGCAGGGACTGACTTAGTCGTGTCTTAGATTTAGCTGGCTTTGAAACGATGTGAAGTATTTTCCACCGTCGTTGATACAGAACTAACCTGTGCATTGTGCAATCGCGGTGCAGGCAAATGGAGAAGTATCGCTATAAGATATCAGAGGAAATCGGTAAAGGAAGCTTCGGAACCGTTTTTAAAGCGAAGAAAGTTCGTACAGACTATGCAATTAAAAAAGTAAGTATCAAACTTAATTGTTTTCTGAACTAAGTATGGTAGACTAGACCCATTCTGAGACTGAGGCCTGAGGGCAGTGAATCTATACTGGACTTGGTAAAATTGCCTGATGACTTATAATCCTTACATTTCCAGGTTCGTTGTGATGCACCCGAAAACGTGGAGCTGGCATTGCAAGAGTTTTGGACTCTGTCCAGTCTCGGGGGCCACAACAATATTATTCGATTCGAAGAATGTTTTCTGCAACACGGAAACGACATTCGACCAATGACGCATGATGATAAAGCTTCTCCCTCATATTTGTATCTCGTAGAAATGGCTATTAAAGGTTAGTACCATTCCTAGGACGAAGGGTCCGTTGTGTGAAATGGATAATGCAAGCTAAGCTATAATTTGAAGTCAAATTCATCATGAATTCTTGTTTACATCATAATAATATGTAGGCCTATGTAAGGCTATAGGCATTACTGCTATGTATCATATCGTATATCATTCAAGGCTAGGAACAGGGATAAGAGTTGTCATGATCAGTCCTACTGCTGAACGGGAATTTTCGAATGAAAGTTGCCTAGTTTAGCTATAGCCTAGTTGTTTGTTGAGTGTTGATTGCAACTACTGGCAACAAATGCTGGCATGTGAAGAACGAAGAAATATGCATAGTTTCTCTGCCATAGTGTCAATATCTGTGAGCTTTTTGGAGAACCTTGGGCATTCTTTTCTACCGCTGGTAATTTACTCTGATCAGACATTGTTTGATGTCTCATTTTTGTATGGTCCTCTTGAACTGCACGTTTAATCTCATTTCATTTGAATGTTAATCTTGAGGCAGTGTGTCGATTAGTCTGACAAGTCAAAAGTCAAAATTTTATGCTGGCCGTAATGTCGCGCCATACATGCATTGAATATATAGGCTATGTGTAGAAACACACTTCCAGATAATCATCCTGTATGGAATCGGTGTCTTTGACTCGCACAATCACGTGGACTTAATCGAATATTGCACAGGGCATTGTCCGACTCTCAACAAATTCTATAAATTGATTTCGCCCAGTAAAAAATCAGCTGTCACTGATTCTTGTCTTGTCAACTATCAAAAGTGACTTAATCATACGACTTGAACAATTTCATCATTCGCAATTAATTTTTGAAAAAGTACCGTGATTCCATCTGTTGTTCCAGCATAAAATGCACATTAGAAACCCCCCACATTCAGAAGTTTGAGACTTGCTCTGTATTTATTTGAGGCTGGTCTGGAGGATACGCTAGTCCGAAAAGGGTGAACTTGATCTGAATCAACTCTATGATATTGTAGTTCAGTGATATGTAGATCATTGGATCAGATCTATGGATGCCATGAACGTGCAGTCGTACACGTACAGCTATACCGTTTCTCTGGCCTGGCCTCATGCCCTTCATTTCCTGGATACAACCTTATTGCAGTATCTTGTTGCAGTATTGAGCATGGTCTCGACTTATTGATCATGAGGAATCAGTATTAAAGTCTTGTGATTGCGTTTGATACCCGTAGTTGAGGATGAACAAAATAAAAGATCACTTTTTGTGATCAGTTTGATTCTATGTGGCCACAAAGTTGTAACAATACACCTGAAAAGGGAAAAGTAGTTTTTGACTTCGATAGACGTGATGAATCACCCTTGCTAAAAACACTGCCAGCCAATTTGTGGTTCCTTCTAAACCTATATAACAGGGCTTTTTAGAGTATGGGTCACGACCACCCCAAAGCGAATTGCTAAATTTCTAGGTAACAGAAATTCTTGGCCCTACTTGTGATCTCCTGCGAACGGGTTCTTTTTATACAAGGCCACTGTGTTGGGTACCAGGCTGTCGCCAATAAGTGAAACACGCCAACATTTATATCGCACAAATTAGTTTGATGTCAAAGAAAGATTTGTCTAACATTGGTTTCCCTGGAAGGGACCAACTTGAGCGGGTAATACTGGTGCAGGGTAGAGGGAGAGAAAGGGTGCGATGATAACTGCCGCACCAGATTTTTTTTAAAACATGAACTACACAGAGCTGAATCAACTAGATTTGCCATTGTGAAAGATCATTATGATCCTAGTATCACTTAACGCCATTGGAGGCCGATGGGATACTAGCAGTAGCAGTGTAAAGCATGAAGAAATGAAGTTTTGGCCTACATGCTGCTGGCCAAACTGCAGTGCCAAAGCATCGGATAAATGCGATAAAACCTTGACCCTTCAACCGTCGCTGGTTGGCTAAAACCTCCAATATGGATATGCCCGGTTTTCGAAATGGTCGGCACCTTGCAATCTAATCCAGCAGTCCAAATATGACCCGCATAGGAATATGATGTTCCCCGATTTGGAATCGTGTGCGTCACACTCACATGCGTTTCATAGAACTCCACTGTGAACAACCGGTCGACTACGCCTTCTCTATTTCATAAATTCCTGTAATTATACGCCGCATACTGGCATTAAAACCCATTCATGTCGATGTTTGAGGCTTGTGTCGCGAGATAAAATGAAACTCTGATTTGGGTTGAGGTCGAAAAAGTTCAAGAACCACTGCTACATAAATTTGTCGTTTTTTCATTTTATTTAGATTTGGTATAAGATTGATTTTTGTGTAGGCTAATTTATATCCTATAAAAATCACACAGAATCAATCCCCATGATGCTAATACCCTACAGTTAAAAGTAAACCACGTTTTGTTCCAATATTCATCATGGCTAATCATGTGTTATATCAAATATCAGGCTGCCTCCAACTGGGCTTTTAAATCAGCATTCAGCTGCCAACCACATTTTTACGATGCTAATGACAGGTATTTTCCTTAATATGCTGCTTGCATAGTACTCGGCGCAGAAATTTAATGTCAAGCTCCATGCTATGTATTTGAACCATTATTGATTTTAATTCGTACCTTTGCTTGAACATGATGACTCTTAGTCCTCGGTATTTGGTGTGTTTATGCAATGAAAACTTGATGTTAAAAATTTTGACCGTGTACATTCTGTGTCTGTGGCGGCACAATCCGTTTCCTGGACAAGACCTTAGTCATCACTTGTTGCAAACGGCTAGCTAACAGACAACGCTGACAGCAACATATTGTGTGGTGAATCCTCTGCATTGCATGGCCATTGCATGTCAGCTATGATTGGACTTGTCTGGCAGCATTGCTCATAATGCACAAATACCAAAAGTTTGCACTTCAAAGGCACCGAGCATATATTGTGTCGCAACTTAAGGCAGCTAAATTACATTTATGGAGAAGGTTATAACAACAACAACAACTTCTGAACAGCTTATGTGGCACAAAAAGAATGAATAGCTTGTAAATTTTTGTACATGATGATAAATATCATATTTGACCTTGTAAGATGTCTTGCCAACCCTGGTAAGGTAACCAACTATATTGCGCCAGCAATCTCACAACTTCGATGCCATAATTGGACTGGTCATTGTAAAACTCTACAAATGCGATTCAGTTTGCTCGGTCTCTTTGTTTGCAGTTTTATATTTGTTGGATATTCACTGTTTCTAATATAATAGTAAATACATATGGTCTGACTGCGGTGTTTCACAGGAAGAATATCGTAACGTACTCTTTGAAGAATGGTAATTTTGCGACTTCATACACACTTTTATCACGCTGTGAAGTAGGCTATTATAATGAAACCATTCACATGAAATTCAACCTTTATCATGTTCTACTGCAAGCCGTGAAATTTAGTTACAATTATACTGACATACTACAGTATATGGGCCTCGCTAAAGTTGTTGATAATATTTGTATGATACCATTGACCTGGCTGTATTTTCTACGTCAGCGATGATGTATTCCTTTATTTGTAATCATTCAGCTTTTATCCGTGCAGTGAATGCCACAGGGGATCAGTGATCGGATGCACATTTCACCAGACTCACGACCAGCACTGGAATGGATTTTGCCCACCAGTGGCTAGTTTTATTTGAACTCTCTCCACTGAGCTGCAGCTGTGTTGTGTCACATTCATTATATTTTCCTTTCCTTCTAGGCAAACGTGGCTGGGACCGCTCGCAGTACTACCTGTGGTTTGTCATGGAGTATTGTAATTGCGGTGACATGAACGATTACATCCTCAACAGAGACCCGATCGCGTATTTGAACACAATATTTATGA
Organism: Botryllus schlosseri; assembly: GCF_051294905.1. Classification (NCBI taxonomy): domain Eukaryota; kingdom Metazoa; phylum Chordata; class Ascidiacea; order Stolidobranchia; family Styelidae; genus Botryllus; species Botryllus schlosseri. The sequence continues at coordinate 13,229,666 of NC_137245.1, read as the reverse complement.
TGCAGTTGGCCGATGGGATTGCTTTTTTGCATAAGAGTAACGTTGTACACAGGTATGCGCCTCGTGTTTTATCATATTGGCTGGTACTAGCACTTAGTTCGAGGTGCACAATTTTCGTCGATCAAGTTGGTTATCAACTAAACCAGTCGCAAGTGGTAGGGCCCCAACTGTACTGCCAAAGTGATTATGTGATAAGTGACACCGTATCAAAGAAGCTGAAATGTTATGAATTTGAGATTTACGTTCTTAACTCTGCTCAGACTGTGTGACATCCTTATCAATTGATTGCATTTCAGTTTGAGTTGGCAGTGTTCGGAATTGGCAAAAAACAATTTTGCAATCCAGAATTTCCCACCAGTTTGCTGAAAATGTTTGTGTGTTGATAAAATGTACTGCAGACTTACTTCGAAATTACCGTTCAGGTTACCACATTGACCCATCTTTGCCATCCATTAAAATTGCTTGTATAGTTTTGAAACCGTTTTTTACATGCCCTTGGCTGCAGGGGGCCTATACTGTTTCCCGTACCAACAAGTTAATCAATACTCTGAAACTGTTCTGATTCTCGTTATGTTGCGAATTCAGGGACTTGAAACCTGAAAACGTTTTGGTGCGCGCCGTCCGCGGTAAAGATCCCGTGCTGAAAATTGCCGACTTTGGATTGTCGAAGGTGAATTTCTTCTACACAGGAATTGTGGATTTGCGTCGTGACCGGCCTATTCTCTCTTGTTAGGTTTGTAACTATGCAGTCAAGCAAGACAATTGCGACGAAGACGTCGACGTGGATTCGTGCTGGCTGTCCTCCGCGTGCGGCTCCGACTTTTTTATGGCTCCCGAAGTGTTTCAAGGACGATACACGGCAAAAGCCGACGTGTTTGCTCTCGGTAATACCTTGTGTATGCTTGCGTTTTGCGGATGAACTGTGGTCTTTAAAGAGACGGTCAAAATCAAAATAATCAGCACTGCTACTCTAGTAGATGTGGAAGTAGCCCCGTGATTTTCTGCTCGATTACACGTAGAAGTAACGATTTCAGAGACATGTCGAACCTTCTTCGAGCTGATGTAGATCAGATAGTACTCCAGTCGACTCAAAAAGTAAATCTGGGCAATCTGGCCGATTGCAAAATGACCGATTATGCCGATTGTAGGTACGATGTTCAAATCTGTTCAGTGTTCAGTTTCCGCAATACAGGTGCTTTTTTGCCATGTTGTCGCGACAATTTTGTTTGTAAAAGCCATGCAAGCATCTATTCTAAAACTGGTTTCTGCTCTACAAAATCCAAAGTTTGAAAAGGAAGTACTTTTGCCTGAAAAAACTGCTGGTGATGTAGATGTAATCGGAAAACATGACAGTTTGAGTATGCGTTACAAGTAAGCAAAACCTGGTTAAGTGTTTGGAAGAAGTATTTTGTTACAGAACACCACAGATAACAATGGCAAGCTCGACTGTGATGAATTACTGTAGCTAAGTTTATCGGGACTTATAATTATATATTTACTAAAACAAAACACAAGCCGTGTTACAGACGAGTTGTATCAATGGCCAGTTTTGCCTGCTTGAGTTCTTGGAAAAGCAGTACATCGTTAATGACGCCTCTGGGTTGTTGCAGGTATTATATTCTGGGCCATCATGGACCGTATTACGTTTATCGACGCCGGCACTAAGAAGGTACTTTTGGGCACGTACGTACGTCGAGAGAAAGAAGTGCTGCCGGTGGGCGAGGCCCTTCTGGACGACCCCAACCTGGAACTGACGCAGTTGCTCGTCGACACGGGCAAGTCGAGTACGAGCAGCAAGATTCGGTCGCAGTCCAGGTCTTGCGTCAGCGGGAACAAGAAAAGGCTGCGGTGAGTCGGCGTTTTTGGTGTGGCGAGTGGGTGTGTGGTGCTCATTAGACGTGATTTTTATGCCTTTAGAGATTTGATCGCGCAAATGGTGCATCCCAATCCGGACTACCGGCCCAGCTCGCAGGAATTGTTGACAAAGTTGAATCTGGTGCTACAGCTGTCTGACAGGTACTTTTCTTGAAATTTTGTGTACGTCTGTCTGATGGTGAGACTGTCTGATGACGTCATCACTCCTGCAAACGCTGGAAGTGAGAGGCGCTTCAGTGTTGTTGGATTGATTTACAAGAACTCTACATCAATTGTCTGATCAAAGTCAGCAAAAATTGTGTTGACCAGTGTTCTATATCAGGCGCATAGCCAGCCGAAAAACAGGGGGGGGTTTGAAATAAAAGCGGGGGGTCGATTTTTTTCGAATTTAGTAATGTAGCATCAATTCATTAGAGTTAAGTACATGCGATGCGTAAATAACGATTATACAACATCTCCGTGTTGGCGATTATAGGGGTATGATAAGCTTGTCGACAAGTCCTGAAGTGCTGTTATTTAGCGACTCCGTGATCTGTCGTAAACAATGAAATACGCACGCGTCGAACATTCGAATACGCGCGCTTATCAACGCGTCCAACAATTAAATACGCGCGCTTATCAACGGGTCCAACAATTAAATATGCGCGCTTATCAACGCCTCCAACAATTAAATACGCCCGCTTATCAATGCGTCTTGCGTCTTACGTAGCCTCGGCGACGATTTGCGCAAGTCAAAATGTACGAGTTTTAATGGAATATGTGCTAAAATGACGCCGATTTCACGTGGTTCAAAACTTATTCTTTTTATAACTCAAGCCTACTGGACTATAACTCAAGACTAGTGGCAATCAATTACGCATGTACTTGTACATTGTAGGCACGCGTCGCACATGATTGCGGACATTCGATGTCATTCAGTTACGAGATGTCACTCTTTTAACACAATCGCTAATCAGCATATACTTGATAGCATTTTATCCAAGCCATCGAGAAACAGGAGCTAAAGCATGGTAGGCCCAAGACGCGTTAGTTAGGCTAGCGATACCTTGAGTTCTAGGCCTATTGCAGATGCGATTGTGTAGGCCAGCGAAGATATCGTGCGCAGGGCGCACCAAGCCAATGCAGATGCATTTATTCAAGCCAGCGGAATTAGGCTTGTTGGAGACGCGGTAAATCAGGCTAGCAACGATCGCCGAACGCGCGACAATGAATGACCTGATTCCGTAATTATCTCAGCAGGAGATCGTGTCGCGTTACATTGTGAAGTGCAATACGCAAGGACGAATCTCGCTAATTGGCAACACGCCTTTCGTCCGCGCGCAATACTGATAATACGACTTATTGAATTGCAACCGAGTATTAGCTTCACAGACCGGTCATTTGAAAAGGTCGGGTTTCGCGTTAAAGGAGGGGGTTTCGCATTTCTAAAGGAGGGGGTTTCGACCCCCAAACCCCCCCTGGCTACGCGCCTGTTCTATCTATATTATGTAGGGTTACCATACCTCTTCCGATTCGTCCTCCTTTTTTAGCCTAAAATGCCCAACAAGACCACAAGAGGCGGTAAATTTTATTGTAAAAGTTAGACGTCGGATTACGCGGGAGTGAAATCTGAAAAATGACCTTATTTATCACTTTTATCCAACACCACAGAACTAGGGGTAAAAGTGGGTAATTCGGGACTCGAGCCAGAGTGATGACCCTTTTTTCAGTCAACACAAGATTTCCATAAATATTACAAAATCAGCTGTTTTCAATTTCGGTAAGCTAACTTCTATGATTTGGTAAAAGTGTCCTCCTTTCCCGATTCCAAAATATGGTACCGGTAACCCTAATATTATGACACAATGCAGATAAATATTTTCCAGATTTCTAAATCGTTTGATACATTGCTGTTTAATTTCTTTAAATATTGCACGAGTTTAGAACTTCTTGCATTGTGCCATTTAGTTGAATTCTTTATCAAAATGCTGTTTACAAAAAAGTGATGGTAGCACGTACATTACATGGTCTATCTCGATATGACCATGCTGAACTGTCGTTTTCCATTGTGTCGCGCGCTCTTATGTCAGGCAACCAAATCGCATATGTTTTTCCACAGACCTAAAAATTTCAACACGTCGAAAGTGCAATCTATCACAACATACGCCGGTAGGAAAGAACCAGAAAATGCAGCGATAACGAAAGACGCAACACAAGTAACGACGAAAAAGACGCAGAAAGACCCTAATCCGTCCGCGACCGAACCGATTCCGTCCGAAAACACAAGCCATCATGACATAAAACAGACTGCGGAGACGGACACTGACAAAAACTCGTCTCAGGCCAGATACAGCTTGAGAAGCGGACCGGCCAAGTGCAAGCCTTTTGTTAAGAGACCAAAGCGGAAAATCAAGAAACGGAACTTGGTGAAAAACTCTTTGATTGACTGTTCCGAAAGCGAAAAAGGGACGATTGAAGAGCCCAAAAAGGCCAGTGAGGAGGATACGGGCGACCGCACGCGAGACTCTAATGTGGAAGTCGAAAACTCCGAAAAATTACCGAATCCCCCGACTTCGATTTTGGAAGTCGAAACTATCTTGAAAGACGAGAAAGAATATCCGCGAGTTACGAGGCAAAATTCCGCCCCTGACTCGGACGAAGGTGCCGATTTCCTGGCGGACACGGACGGGGACAGCCGAGACTCGTCGATCATATCCGAGGTGCCGGAACTGGACTCTGGGTACAAGTCGCAAAAATCACGCAGGGTATCGCACGTTTCGGATGCGGCCACTGAGAAAAATGACACAACGCCTGTCAAGGAGAATTCTGCCGTGTCTGAAAACGCCCGGGAAGTCCAAGATTGTTCGGATTCGGCAGGGCAGGATTCCAAACCATCTGTGCCCGATTATGCGTTGAAGAGCCCGTACGGGCGAAGACATATCGGATTGAAACAGCAGATCAATGCTTGCAAGGCCGCGGCGGCTACCGTTGAAGCTGTCGAAAAAACAGTCCAACGTTCGCAGATTCTAACTCGCGAATTCGCGATGCCCTCCAAGCCGAAAGTAGAAGTGCCCCGATCGCCTTGCGTGGTAGTGCAGAGCAAGGCGAGGCACTGTCACAACCCACACCGGACCGCGGTTAAGAAAAGGTGGAAATACTTTGTGTTGGACGACGTGGACCAGGCGTCGATACCTGAACCGGTGACACAGCGGATAGAGCCTCCCAAAGCCACCTCTGACTTTAGCATCTCTTCCATCATCGGACACAGCAACCAGATAATCCACGGTTACGAAAACCCGCAGCAAAAAGCTACGGAAGTGCCAGTAGTGCAAGCGGGTGAGAAACAGGCCCCGGTTTCAGGTTCGTCGTCAGGCGCGCATCATAAGTCATCGCGGAGCCACGATTTCAACGTGGAAGCTCCCCCGTTGAATTTATTGATGCCGGCGCGGAAAAAATGCCCCGTCGAACCGCATTCTGAGATGGACCCGCGGTACCACCGCCCGGTCGAACCGATGAAGCATCTGTCTGAGTACTGGTTGGACAGCAGCCGCAAGAACTCAAGCTCGGGACAGATGGTGGATTTGATGGCTCGGAAAAACACGGACGACCGGCCCCGGGGATCTACGGCACGACGGGGGAGCCAAAGCAAGGAGCCACGCTCGAAAATAAAGCTGGATTCCCCTATCGATCTGACTGCGGACGACTCGCCTGACTATCCGCCGCAGCCAAAACGCCAGCGGCCTAGCGTGTTGCGATGCAGCTGCTGCCCTAACTCGCACATTTGCCAGCGGCAAATGAGACAACGATCCACCCTGTCCACTAGCCAGTACCCTTACCGGGACGAGATCGCCGCCAGTTCTAACTCGCTCGTAAATTTCAGACGCGCGCCCGACTCAGATAATGTCCAGTATGGGTTGAATCGTGACCCTTTAATGCGCACAGTGCCACCGTTGATACCTCGGTACGCTGTTGATAATGTCGCGAACGCTTGTGACGGCACGAGAGTGAGGTGTGTCGAACCGCAAGCGTCTCGCCCGTCACCGTTGATCTCGTCCAGTTACATCCGCCAGTATCATAATATGCCCCCGTTGATTTATTGTGGTTCCGGCAACGTCGGTAGCGACGCTATCAGAACGCTGCAGCAGACTGTCCCTCAACAATACTCGCAAGTTTCCGATCCTTTATCGTCTCGATTCACCTTTAGTCCAAACTTTTTTTCGCCTGTTGCATTACAGCGCGTCCCTAGTACCCTCGGAAACCCTGCCGGATTGTCGCCCGGTTTGAAAATGCCTAATCCCGAGATTACGCAGTATGCTTGCCCTCGGCCTAAACCCATCGCGAATAAGTGATTCGCGTTTGATTGTCCGGTTTGTATCACGGACACTGTGACGCATCCGGGTCGGTGTTAGGTACTTACCGCGAGGAATAAAGCCGGGATTAACGTTTCTCTGTTGTTGGCCATTTTGTGTTTTTGTCGATGTGTGCTCGCTTACTGGCGCTTTTCGAATTAGTTCAAGAGTTTTTAAATGAGTGCATAGCATCCTTTAATTTTATAAATGTGTACGATGAAAAGTTTGGTGCGCTCCGGGGGTGGGTGTGGCTAGGCTGGGGGGATCATAACTTAGCCGGCAGCAAGCGTCTCACAGGCAACGAATGACGAAGAGCAAGAAAAGCGTCGTATAATAAATGACGGCCGAAAGATGGTACACTGCTAAGTAGGCCGAGGCAGGTGTTTGATGGGAAGAATATTCTTCGAACAAACCGGAACCGGCTTGAAATGAGCACGAGCATCGATAATTTTCAGGCATTGACCGAATTTGGGTACATGATTTTTTTAAGTTTGAGTAGGATTTGGACTTGGAAACTTGAATTGGTTTCGATTTGATCATGGTACTCAGTCAATTGAAGATTTTAACTTTGGCTTCGTAGCTCAAATCTATATTTGACGATATTAAACTAGCTCGTGATCGACTGCGAAAAAGACACTGTTCTTTTCGTTTCTGGGCAAAGTTTTCATCTTCTCCGTGGCTTGTTGATGACTCAACAGCGATTTGATAATAACTTGGTCAATGGTGCAATCTGTATATGTCGACATCTCGACAATGTTCATCGCAAATTGCGATACTGTGCAGATCTCGGGCTATGAAGCATCGAGTGAGAAAGGACGCCATTAATATGGAAATACTCTTGAAGAAGATGCTTTGTCAATGACAATCATTATAAATCTAGAAAATGATTAGCCTACATGTGAGTAACGCTGTTTCTTTGATATGAATGAAATTAAGATGTATCGTTTTATGCTATGCGGAGATGGGTATCTGATTAGAAGACTTGTCAAAGTCCTTTCGACTCCTTCCTATCTTTTCATTGTATCGCAATCTCGTGGTATTTTAAATTGATGAAATTATTAATAAATCGATGATGATGCTCACGTGGGCGTCCGCTTTCGGTGCGTGCGTAGGCCTACTACGCTGGCCTGCCCTATTCCGAATCATTTGGTTTTATTCTACCGTGGATCTCGGAGGTTTAGCGAATTGATATAGGACCAATCGTGCAAAAACTATGTTGAACACAAATTTCAGCGATGTATATCAACACACTTTCACGCATTCAGTAGCCAGAGACCAAAGTGGGCTGTCTGCATGCTCTGTGTTGTCTTTTGGTCAGCAACACGAAATCAATCAGGCTATTTTACCGCCGCAAGACCAGGCTAAAGAGTAAATCTTTTTAAAGGATGTGAGATTTCAATCTCGGTAACGAATGAGCCATTTCCTCGTGCGATGCTGCCATGCTGTTAACAACCAAACGTTTGAGCAACAGGCAACGAATAGGCTACAAGACGGGCAATAAAATGTAATCAAACGAATACGCAAAGCTAATAAGGCAATTGAAACGTAATTGGTAAGGCGTCAGCGATAAGGATGATAGCGATAAGGAATGGAAGTGGGTTAGGGTTGTGCGTATTAGCCATTAGGGTTGGAGGTGAACTAGGGTTGGGAGTGGAATATATTAGGGTTGGGGTTAGGGTATCCCAAGATTAATGTTGTGGGAGAGGGGATATTAGGCAATGTTCCCTCTAATTTTTCACGAGTCTGCGCAAACACGCCAACTCACTGCGCGGGCAATTGGACAACAGTGCGCAACCAGGCCCCCCATAGGGTGATAAACAGGACTTCTGGGGGGCTTCTATGCTTTTCGGATACTTATCAACTATATTAAGTGCCCGTTTAGTGGCTATGTTGCCTAAACGCGCGAAGCGCGAAAAAATTATATAAGAGAGAGAGAGAGAGAGTTCTTTTATTCGTCAACCATGAAATATAGTAAAGGCAATGTCCACAAACATTCACGTCCAATAGTATACATTTTTTTAAATTTTCCTAACTATAATTTACACGGTATAGACTGGGAGACCCGATATGACCGAAGTCTTCTAGGCCGGAGTCACCCAAGCATATTGGCAGTATTAATTATAATATGGATAATTCATGATTGAATCGCTCAATATCATCGGGAATTGCATATATATTGCTATCAATTTATTTCCTCTCTCTGCTCACATAATCGGATTTACCGGTATAGCTGATTGTATGAGGTGTGTTAGAAAAGGTAGGCCCTCTAAATAATAATTAAACATCTTCGGGCGTAACCGTTGGTATAATGACTTCGTTACATGATGCTATAGTACAGCACACGCGCGTCAACGAAGAACTACCATATGATCAGGACTGAATACAAGAAAACGCATTGCTGTATCAAATAGCCTATGCCGGACCCCAATTGTGGAACAGCATCTCGCCGGCTATCCGACAGTCGTCCACAATGTCCACATTCAAGTCGAAATACAAGCAATTTCTTCCAGTCTTCAGGATTACCGGACCACGACCTAAAATCGACCTCCCCCTCCGCCAAATGCCACCTCATTTTATCGCTTGCGTCTCATATTCTCTGCAATACTTTTCATTCAGTGTTTCGACACCTTCCTATCTTGTCATTGTATCGCAGTCTTGTGATGTTTTGGAACGATGAAAATATATATAAACCTGGTTGATTGACTGGCTATTTCGTGGCCTCCTATATATGCTATGCCAAAAGATATTGAAATCACCATAAACGAACCAAACTAAAAGACGTACACGATCAAATTGGTATTTCTTTTCTGGCAAATAATGTTCCCTCGATATGGCATTTGTCTTGTTGTGTCCCTCGGATCGCCAGGACAGGAACATTCGGCGCCAGCCATTTAGACGACTATGGACAATTAAATATATATTCGGCCAAGGTTTTCTCTCTGCTAATCGTTCTGGCGCACTTGTCGGAGTCGCCTGTTACATAATAGCCTATAACTTCATATGTCTTGATGAGTCGTGGCGCGGTAATGGCCGACGCCCAAGTGCCCATTTCTATAAATCATGTGTATTTTTTGTTGGGGAAAGGGTACCCAATAATCAAGATATTGGACAATATTAAATCGCCCGCCGTGCGAAATTTTTTTGAAAAACCAAAAAAATGCATCATGATTAATGTTAATTAACGAAATAAATTTGGTCCCACTTGGAGCTCGCCCCCCCACTTAATTGGGTGGTTTGGGTGCGGCAGTTACGGTCCTGAGTAAATCTTACGCAATGTTCATGCCACGCAGAGAAGACTATTCGTCAGTTTCTCGCAGATTAACTTCAAGCTAGCCCATCGGTATTTATACTTTATTAAACCATGTTATTTCGCCATTCCCAGAAAATAATGCCCTATTGAAATGATATAAGTATCGCTCACGCGTACGAGACCATACTAAAAGAAAAATCGCTTTCGTGTGGCGCACGAGATTGGAAATTCTCCTTTCTTCACGGAGCGCAATATTTACCTTTGCGGGCCGCACTTGTACCTCGGTTTCAGACTTCAGCGATAACACTATTTGCTCCTGGCAATGTTCCCTCTAATTTTTCACGAGTCTGCGCGCCTGCGTGGTCCCTTGGACAAAAGTGTGCAACGACTAAAAAGATATCACTTTGGTTTTTTCGTGCGCAGCTTTAATTTTCTGTGCGCAGAGACCGTTTCAGCACTGCGCATTTGCGCACGTGCACAGTAGGGCTGTTCAAAAATTACTTTTTTTCCCCGATTCAAGCCGGTCACCTCTTAAATCGTCAGGTTGCAGTAGAAAACCTTGCTCACCAAATTTCACTCGATTCCAACCAGTAAAGGCCTCCGCAGATCCAATAAAAATTTTTAATTTATTATGGAAAAATAAAAATAAAAAATTCCAAATTTTTCTGCCAACCCCATGAAATTGTTAAGCTGTCTTCAAAGACGATGCAAAACAAATTTGAGTGAATTCCGACCAGTAGAAGCGGAGTTATGTGAGTTTTTCGCTGACAAATCGCGGATTATCTACCGATCAAGGATAATCCGGGGAATATCATCGAAAAACTCACATAACTCCGCTTCTACTGGTCGGAGTTGACTCAAATTTGTTTTGCAACGTCTTTGAAGACAGCTCAACAATTTCATGGGGTTGGCAGAAAAATTTGGACTTTTTTTTTTTAATTTTCCATAATAAATTAAAAATTTTAATTGGATCTGCGGAGGCCTTTACTGGTTGGAATCGAGTGAAATTTGGTGAGCAAGGTTTTCTACTGCAACCTGACGATTTAAGAGGTGACCGGCTTGAATCGGGGAAAAAAAGTTATTTTTGAACAGCCCTAGTGCACAGCTTAGAGGGAACATTGATATTAGGGTTGAAGGTGAGTTAGCCTTACGGGTGGTGGATATTAGGATTGGGATGAGGCATGGTGTCCGGTCGATTCTCAGATATAAATTTCTCTACAACGCCGTCTTAGTAAGTTAGATTATTGGCATTGGCCATTCTCGGCGGTGTCCATTCTCAGTAATGAACGTTCTCGGTAATGTCAATTCTCGGTAATGACATTCTCGGTAATGTCCATTCTCAGTTATGGTTTTCTCGGTATTTTTATAGAACCGTGAGGGATACGATACTCCTAGCCCTAATCTTAGGATACCGAACCCTAACACCACCCACCATAATCTTGGGATACCCTAACTCACCTACTACCCTAATATCCCGCACGGCAACATCTACTTTGGCATTCATGCCAGGAGTTTAGTGCTAAATATCTCTTCATGCTGCCAGCGAAGTTGAAATGCAAATAACTTCAACCAAATGCGTTATAATGACGTGAAAAATTTTAATATATGAAAAAGTTCACGGTGCAGGACCTACCAAGGTTCGTTTGTGAACGAGAACCTCCGAATTGCAGAGGTTCTCAGATAGAGAATGATACGTGATAACCTCACGTTCACACCATCCCTACAAATTACCAGTGTTACTGACTATAGTATGCGGCGGAAGAATTCAACTGCGGTTAGGCTACTGAGATACAGCAATGCAATAAAGAACGAAATATTTCAGCAGTTTTCGAAGTCTGGCCCATGATCGATTCCTAGATATCATGCTAGAGCTAGACCATGGGTTCTCAAACGGGGGTACGTGAACAGCTTCCTAAGCAACAAGCTTGCCAAATTCAATTTCAAATTCGCAACACTATACGTCAAAACCAGGGATATATAGAACTCCGGGATGGCTGACTTCTTTTTGGCCTATACATAAGTAGGGCTATATATCAACCTGCAATCTACCTCGAAATCTTCACTTTTTTCGCAAGTTAGCGATGTAGGTGTTTATACAATCAGGTTCCTTGACCTTTCGCCGCCTTCCTGGTGAGCAAGCAAGACATTCTAGAAAACATGGGTCTTCCCATACCTCAACCTTTATGGTAAGCAAACTCAGACAACGTTGAATATCAGCAATTTCATTCAGTAAATCATGAATACAGTTGTATACTTCAAATTAACCTGAATTTACCGACAGGTAATACATAGAAAGGTGGATAACGAAGAAAATCAGTATTTTCTAAACTTTCAAGACATTGTTTTCCAAACTTTTTCAGTGCGGGTGATAATTTTGAAAAGTATTTGGGAGAAGTAATATAAGTCAAGCAGGAAAGAGTAACTATATGATGCTGAGACTTTTTGAATTGTAAATAAAGGTTCTTTTGAATACTACAACACGCCCAATTTTCTCCACTTTTTCGTCGATAGACATTCCTGAGCTTTATCGTCATTGGCTGTGCAGTAGCAGTACATCCCGAATCAAGCTTCTGAAGGGTTCGATACTAATTCGCAAGTATTGGAAACTATGTGTAATGGTGATGCGCCCGGCTTCTCGATCGGTAGGTCGTGGGTTCGATTCCCGGCCGGATCAGACCAAAGACTCGAAAACTGGTATCCGCGGCTATCCTGCTAGGCGCTCAGCATCCACGGATAGCATGGAGGAGAAAAAAAACGGGGTGCAGACTAGGTGACCTTACGGTCGTATAGCATCTCCGCCGTCAAAGCATCACGATGGTGCAGGCGAAAAAGAATATCATATCTCTCGCTCTCTCCAGAAGATTTTCGGACATGATAACTGATTCAATGGACTGAGTAGATATTAAAAGCGTCGCTGCTGAGACACAAGACCCAAATTTCCAGATTGAAGCCAATATTTGAAGATGGTAATGCAAGTATTGTATAGCAGCATATCCACTGATGATGTGCTGTACAGGATGGAACGTCGCATTTCGTTTCATGAATCTGCAACAAAAATTAACAATTTAGAGATACAAATCAACCATAAACCCAATCTTTAAGAACAGCTTGATCTGGGGATTCAACCCAGTGGTGCTAAACCGCCAAATATGTTAGATTTTTATATCTCAATATTACAAATGCATGAAGCTGGACGCTTGTCCATTAGAGAATGAAACATCAAAGTTCAGATTGAATCGGATTTTTCTGCATGGTGTCGTAATACAGAGCTCATAGTTTACTTTGGTCTTGACGTACGTCACAATGATGCAAGTGTACGGAACGAAATATCCTACACCTCTTTCAGCAACAGTTATATGTGAAAGCTATAAGACTATTAAAAAAAGTTCTTTAAATTTGGACAGTACAATTTAGCGATCTTTAGCAGTGGAATAGAGCTGTGCTGGAAAACTGATAAGCTGCTGGTATTTCTTTCAAAAGCAATCAAACAGTCAAACTGACGTTGGTGGCAGAACCCTTGCAGAAATTCATTAGCACCACCTATAATATCAAAAGGCATTAAATGTTGTTTCCAATATTTAGTTTTTAGTTGCATACATTTGTCCTATATGCAATTTAGGTTGCAAGGTGTGCAAGATAAAAAAAGTTGAGAAGTGACAACCACTGATTTAACCGCCATAATATTCCAGCTATTAATTATAATGTCGACAAAATGCACACTGCAAAGTTGACAAAATGGCAGAATGATCTTTACTATAGTATAGTATAGCAGTGCAATACAGGGGGTAGAAAACTGATGAGCTGCTGGTATTTCTTTCAAAAGCAATCAAACAGTCAAACTGAAGTTGGTGGCAGAACCCTTGCAGAAACTTCATCAGCACCACATATAATATCAAAAGGTATTCAATGTTGTTTCCAATATTTAGCTTCTAGTTTCATACATTTGTCCTATATGCAATTTAGGTTGCAAGGTGTGCGAGATCAAAAAGGTTGAGAAGTGACAACCGCTGATTTAACTGCCATAATATTCCAACTATAGAGTACAATGTCGACAAAATGCACAGTTGATAAAATGGCAGGATGATCTTTTCCATAGCGTAGTACCTCAAGCCATAAGCAGTTGATTCGCTCAACACAAACACACACACACACACACGACAATATATTTAAATGGATTTCAATCCTTGATTTGATATAGCTCACCAGAATCAGACAAACTTACCCATGCATGCTGAGCAGAGGTCGTGGCTGTGTCGCAAGGATTTGACGAAAACTTTTTAACTGTGATGCAGTTTCAAGAGTTCAATCTTCCTTCGCCACATAGGCCTATACAGCATTTCCCCATTGTCACATCCTGACGATAGAGTTAACTTATCCATCATGAGGGAGTGGTCAACATCAAGTCGATTGATGTGATGAATAGTCCTGTCTCTGTCTTGTATCTTCAAAAGTTTCAGTGGCCAGCAAATGACTTGGCTATATTTTACAGTTCACTGCAACGGAGGTATCTTTCCAGTATAGTGGCATTTGATTGCCAGTCATTAACAAACATATTCAATTATTCATGTATCACTAGTAGCCTATCGGTATCTGTAAAGACAGATTGAATTTAAATGGTGCCTGGACTGTTATACAATAGGCTTACCATATTTTGGAAATAAAAAAAAAGGACACTTTTTCAGAAATTTGCAACTTGCAAAACCGGAGCAAAATTCTGAAAAACCGGTTAATTTTTCACACTTTGTGATCGGTTGACTAAAAAAAAAAAAAAAAGGTCATCACTTCTGCTCAGAGCTCAAAATAACGTTTTTTACTCCACATTGCCAGGTGGATGACTAAAAAAAAAGCTCATCTTTTCACTCAGAGCTAAAATCACCGTTTTCCACTCCGAAATACCCGCCGGAGCTTCACTTCTGAGCCAATATGCGGCATATCACTCGCGATTTGCTCTAAATCTGCCTAAATTTTCAAAAAAGAGGACAAAATCTCAAAAAAGAGGACAAAAGGGCGTCCTCCGAGGACACTTTCAAAAAAGTCAAAAAAGAGGACAAATCCTCTTAAAATAGGACGTATGGTAAGCCTATTATACAATTATGAAAACTTCTAACTACTGTGTATTGTATTGTACCACTTAACCACTACCATACTCCAAGGGTTTGTATTTTACGTAAAAGTCTAAAATTCATCCTGACTGTTTGATTGAAATGCAACTTGCATACTGGTACTTAGAGGCGGCAGTTCTTGGTCATTTCACCCTATAAAACTATATAACTGTTTTCTGGGAAACCACGGGTCGGTATAGAATCGTTAGGCTCGTTCGATACTCCTTTCCTTTCCTTTGTTCTCCATCATGTTCTACAATTAGGAACGTAGCATAGATAAACTATAATTATCAATTAACCTATTACATAAAATCCTGACAGACGAAGTCACTCTAAACTGGCGGCAGTTACTGTACTGTACACTGTACAGCCTAGGACTTGGGCTTATTATGCAATTCTATAGCATCAGATCAGTCATTAAAAGCATAACGTAATCAATACTAAAATCATCCTGAAATGTAATTCTAAACATTTTGCTACATCCTGATATGCACTGACGCTTATCAATGTAGCAAAACATACTCGATACGCGGAGATATTCCGAATACCAGCGATATATCGTACCGGCATACCGATACCGGTGGTGCCGATAATAACCTGCAGCTGAAGCTACATAACCAATACTGCTAAAATGATCAACTACCTGAACATCACATGAGTCCTCTAGCTTTATAAACGTTAATATATTGATATCATCTACCACCAATCACAAACTAGAAAGGCAATTCCGAATCTCCAAGTCATGCAAAGACAAAGCGCTGTCAACAATCCTATCTGCAGTGAGTGCGCGAAAATGACCCTACTTGTGTATGACCGCGATGACGCAATCGACGGAGTCAGCCATCCCGGAGTTCTATATATCCCTGGTCAAAACTAAAGCAGTCAGTACTCATAGGTCTTGGACCATATAGTCAGCCCAGTAGAAGCTCAAAGACTATAGCCTGAACTATAGTTCAGTGACAAAGTCATGAAAGCAGTAGGCCTATATCACATATTTGAAAGTAGTCAGGCTATTTACGGTTACAATATTGGAGGATCGCATCTTCACTTGCCATACCTAACCAGTAAGTGAGGTCCCGTGGGTTCATCGAGGTTCCTAAAACTAATCCCAAAATATGCATTATGCATGTTATGACTCAGTACGTGAGTAGCCTATAGTTTATGCAATAGTAATCTTAATATATTTCCGTTTTTTCGCGGTTTCTCAATAAGTAGGCCAACGGCAAGTCATGTCCGAGGGAATGTGATACATAGAAACTATAGCTTTTACAAATGATATGCTTGTTCTAATGTTGCTATTTTCAAAACCATTTTATACATGACCAGTAACCACTACGATGGAAAACCAACGTCGAAATACGGGTCCTCGTTTTCTCTGAATCAATTATCCTACCAATAAAACCTTAAGCAAAATTACCCGCATTGTATAAATTCTTACACCCATTACCTGTACTTTTCAAGAACGACGTGATTCATGGTATACGCCTATCTTGCGGTATAGGCCTACGCCATTTTGCGAGAAAAAAAGTGAGGAACAATGAAAAATGGTAAGCCGCAATGTGTGTAATAGTACGGGCAACTCAATCTTCCGTTGACTAAAGCATCCAAACTGTAATTTAAAGCAAACATTATTCTGGATTTAATAAATTTATCAGCTCTGATAAATTGTCGATAGCAACGAACAGAATCCAACACAACAGTCTATATCGGACAATTCCTGTCAAAACTTTTCCACCGCAAATCTATAAATAGAGCAATCTTGGACCATATCGCTGAATGTATACTTTTTGTCCTTGGCATCCATCAAAATGATACTTTATTTGTGACATTTGTATAACGTTTATCGGTGAACGATCTTTTAAACAACAAAACGATATATCTAGCACCCAATCACCACATTTAAAAATAGGTGGCACAGCTGTCCGTTTTCTCCGTTGTCTTGGAAATAGCCAATGCGATGTATTCTTTTCGGTGATGGCTTAAACCCGGCTTTAAGGTTTCATTGTCAACCAACTCACGTGCAATAGAACCGGGCAGAACTTATATTATACATACAAAAAGCGTTCAGGAATAATCGAAAGATTTGTCTACCACCAAAATACAATGTTTTGAACGAGTTAAGGTATATAGCTTAGATTCTGGTATCCTGCGTTTGCAGCGTAAAGTGGCGGGGTTCTCTGTTACGCTATCGTTTAAGATATTTCATTTCTCTGTAACCTGAAGCATGTCATCATTTCGGAGTAAAATTTACATGCAAGTTTATATCAGGGGTGGTGAACCAGTGGCCCGCGGTCCAAACTCGGGGGACGTGCATTTTTTAATTGGCCAGCGGCGTAATTCCGTCGAGCATTCAATATTACATGCAAACTGTCATGTATATGGATATTCTTTTCAAATCAATTCGGGAACCTAGTTTACGATGTACCATTTCTACAAACTTCGTCAGACATACATGTTATTTAAAATCGACCGACTCCTAAAAGTCATGGTTTGTTGCGAGTGAAGCAACTATACTACTCCGGCCTTCATGCTACGAGTTTTTCTCATACTCCATGTAAAAGCAGAGGTGGTCAAAGTAGTCAAGAAAGCTATTCAAGTAGAAGTATAAGTAGTGACGAAAAAAATCTACTCAAGTACGAGTAGAAGTACTTCTTTCATAAGCAACCTAAAACTCCTTAAAGTAGAAGTAGAAGTGACTGACTTTAAATCTACTCAAGTAAGTAGTTGTGAACATGATCGTAATTCTTTCGCATGGATGGTCAAAAGCTGCAAATGGAGATATGCGGAAGGTGTAGAGAGCTTGATTCATATCGAGTCATCCCAGGAGGTGTCAATTTCTGACAGAATAAGCAGTCGTTCACATCATGGGATGTAAGTGATGGTATTGATATGGAAATGCGATGCTAATCCTTTGTTTACTTGAACACCCCGTTTTAGAGAATATCATGGCATGGCGCCCTGCCCAAAGGCAAAGAGTCGAAGAGCAATACGGAGAAGTTGTGTTGGATGCGGCTTTAACACTTTGCGCGATTAGTATACGTTAATAAAAAAATATGGCAGATCGTAAAAATGCCATATAATGTGTATAGCTTTATTTTCGGAAAATGTAAGGCATTACTACACTTATTGCTTTAATACTTCAACGTGTATGTTCTCCAGACAAAAAAACTGAAATTATAATTGGAACTCAACGTATAATACTCGTAATTGAAAAAATACAAAATTCTACTCCTAAAAAGCGGAAATATATTCATGTCATTTGTCCAGAAAGTTTCTACGGTGGTCTGCTAAAACGGGTCGAACGTTAAAAAAGTCAAAGTCCCCTTTTCAAGATTAGGACACGTCATGGGCTGCTAGGTATAATAGGTAATTGCTAGATTGCGAAACGTAGTTTCAAACGTTATGGGGCCATACTTACTGTGGTGAATATTTGATATAGGCGACAATGCGATGTGAACGGAACCACGCAACCCGGTATCTAAATTATCAGCGATATTTTCGTTAAAACATATTGGTCCCTCCATATCTACTGTGCGCGGAGCGCAACGAATATTCTGGGTATTACATGACTTTTATTAAATTTAAA
Organism: Botryllus schlosseri; assembly: GCF_051294905.1. Lineage (NCBI taxonomy): Eukaryota > Metazoa > Chordata > Ascidiacea > Stolidobranchia > Styelidae > Botryllus > Botryllus schlosseri. The sequence goes on along the minus strand of NC_137245.1, from coordinate 13,211,525 downwards.
TATCGGTACTACGTGAAAACAGCCCCGAAAGTTCTTAGGCTATCTTTCATATTGGGGGATTAAGCTACTTCTACTTGAAAAATTGAAAAAAGCGAAAAGTAAGGAATTCACAAAATATTGCGAAGTAGAAGTAACGAAAAAAAGATCTATTTGAGTAAGTACCAGAAGTAGACGAAAACTGCTTGAGTATTTCGAAAAAGTAGAAGTACTTCGTTACTGACCACCTCGGTGTAAAAGCCCCTGATTCTTAAACGCGTTTCGTAATGAATCTTGAATAAAAATATTGCCAAGTATACTGCACTCACTTCTAATATTAATTCGAAATCGTGGTGTCAAAATATTATTTGTTAAAATTTTGATCAATACAGAATACCACAAGAATGGTGATACAATGAAAAGAAAGTAAAAGTTCGAAATTACTCGAAAAAGTCAATAAATGAAATACCCAACTTGGTCTACAGATATAGTAATACTAATGAAAAACATGCCGAAAAGGGACATGTGACACATGAGTGATGAAAAGGCATGTCTCAGCGCATACTTGGCACGGACACAATAGTCGGTGTGTTAAAAATTCGATCCGGCAATCTCTAAACGCAGGATTACATAGTAATAATTATTTAATACAAGCAGTTTGAATTAGCACCTACTATTACGAATAATACTGACGCATAATGTATTCTGTTGGCTGAATATTAAGCAAGGGTCAGTCAGTGGCGGTTCCTACCTAATGATTAATGTCTGGCAAATGTTTGACGCGCAATATTCGATTGAGTATACATTGGAATAGCGTTCGATAAAATCACAATAGTATCTATTCTTAGGAAATTCCAGATAAGCTACTTGAGATTGATTTGAAAGCGTTTGGAACATCAATACCAATACCAATCAAATTGGTTTACATTTTGTTTAACGGCAGGATGTACATCGCCCGTTTGTCATTTCACCACTGACAGAGCAATTGATTCGTTGATCTACGAGTTCTATTTTCAACTTTTTCCGGATTACGTATCGAACTGACGTAATACTCTTGTAATTCCGAATACACACCCTTATCCATTGCATTATGTAGTCACGCAAGTTAATTTCGGTATTATCATTTAGAGGTGTAATGTCGGAAGAATTCGAAATGACTTTCCTAGTAATCCCTAAATCTGCAATTGTGTGCTTCACGTGGTCTATGGAATTCGAATTCGGCACACCTTCAGAAATAGCAATATTCATCCAAAATCTTCAGTATCTAATAGATCGGCGCCCAGTAGAGAAATCACAAATTGAAGAAATCTTTGAATGAATATGACCTGAGTATCAGCTCCAAGTATTGACTCATTCAAAACATTCAAGTAAAGCTAAGAGTGAGAGAACCAGAAAATTGCGGTTGACATAATGTAATATGTTTCTAATGTTTTCGTTGATCTTATCGATTAATTGTACCATGTAAAATTATGATTGAAAAACATAAGGAATGAGCAATGTGCATATTAAAATCCCTATGCAACCACGTGGTGACAAATATCAAGTTTGTTGGGATTTAATGTTGCAAAACACTAATTTCTTACCGGGTACATCCTACCCCAATAATATGCCTCCTAGTTATTCCTGTCCATAATTACGGGAAAATAAGTTTTTTCCAAGAGACCACAGCGAGACGACCGAGGCACCTATATACTTACAATAAGGGAATGCTGCCAAGCTCGCATGAGGTGCATATACAGGGAAATCGTTGCTGACGTTTGTAAATATCGGAGAACTGTGCTGTTTAAGTGTTATGCTTATATTTAATTGAATCGAATTCGTATAGTATTCGAATAAACCCTTGTGACGCACGTTCGCAATCATCCGTCATAAACCGCGACATAGTCACACAATGTGATTGAAATACGATAGAGCATCTATTCTCCACGCTATTGTGTTTACTTGACCATTTAGTGGTCGTGCACTCGTGTCCACACGGGGTCGGTTGCAAAATTACTCATAGTCGCTACAATCTGTCTGCTAGCGCATGGTCAATGTCATGTCACTGTCTGTTGTGCAATTAAAGCAAACATGCCAGTGGAGTGAGGGTGGATGGTGTTGGTAAATTCATTTATTGGTTATGTTTATGTCACATCAATAATATATATATTCGGTACATTATAAGAATATGGGAATGTGTGAAAACTAAAACTAAATGACGTTTAATCGTCTGCCTACTTATAAAACAAAAGGGACATCTGCCAACTCATATGCATCTCTTTATCTAGTCAACCAATCTCACAATGACTGTTACGTGTTACATGTATACTCCGAGCGGCCCAAAGTCCAAACAATTGAAAGAATTCTATCAATGGGAATGACTCATAGCCTACAGAATTCTCAATAATTGACATTATTTGTAAAAACGATTCGGCCATCTCGGTTATCTAACTTCACCGACTCATCGGTTCGAGACTCGTATAGTTGACGGTGAGCTTTATTGGCGAAATTTGTTCCTAAGAAATTCATCTATATCCTCTTAATTTTACATAGTCCCAGATAATGGACAAATGATGAATATGTAGTTTACAACTGATTAAAATTTGTTGCTGTGAAGTCGTCATTATTTCCTGTTAGAGTGAATTGGGTAGCCCAAAGAGCTTGCGTTATTTTTGTAATATGGGTCTGTACATTGTATGGGTGCGATTTGACCGTATGACGCCTCGCATTCCAGTCCACCGTAATCCACATTTATGCTTGTCAGTCGCAATATAAATAGTTCAAATACGAATTACAAAGTAGTCGGCAACCGACACGTCCACTCAATGTCCGGATTCCACCACATCCGTGTATAAAAGCCGGACAATACGTCATCCCTTGTGCCTAGTCATCAAAATGCTTGAAATTAGTGAGTCATACACCGCGTGTATATGGTGAGATGATGAATCCGGGAAGCGAACGCCGGACATATTTCGGCAGGGCATGCTACGACATATTGCAGCTGTCAACATAGTGATAAGGCAATTTACTGATAGTGCTCCTTGTCCTTCATCGTTGATTACAATATCGTGTTACCCAAAATTATGTTGATGTAATATATATGTGGGGGTTGTTTTGCAATTCGGTCCGACAGACGTGTATAGGAAATCATATACAATATCATCAATGCTTGCTGGAAAGCTTGAAGACGACTGTTCCCTTAGTGTAAGTGATAGCCGGTCTTTATATTCGCTATCACCCGTATCAGAAACAATGATGCCGATTTATCACTTACAGCTTAACTATTTTTTGTCTTGTTGTATCTGTAAGAATGCCAATTGTCTGAAATGGAATCATTTCTAAAAACATGCTACATTTCATGTAGTTGGCGTGGATTGGCATTTAACCGTGGCGGGGTCGAACACGTAAGCGTCCCCTAGTTCGCTTTCCAGCGGGACCCTTTCGACCGCGGGTATGTGTCACGAGAACTTAATAATGCGTCCAAGAACAATGTGTGTACTACCGTGAGAAATGATATTATTCTTCCATTACACGATAACGAGACACTTTTTGTATTGGTTTGAATAACACCCGAATTAGTCAGGGTTGAACAGCGCACTAGCGCACAGGACAGGAAACGGTGGAGACAACAGCGGCAGGGATCAGTATCGGTTCCATTTTCCAGTGTGTCAAGGGTGCGCAAGCAAGATGTCGTCATTTCTGTTTCTTATCGTAGATGAAGCAGGCATCCTAGAAGTTTTATTCGTTGACTATGAGATATGAAGGTCAGCAACAGATCCTAGAAATCTGGCAAAAAACTATCCGTCAAATATCTATTATTCTAAGCCACACAGCAAGCACTTTCTGAGCTAATCATCACGTGAAATTACTATTTTCAGCAAATAGACGAAAAGATTGCACCTTCTTGAGTGACAATCTGATTAGTATAACCGAACCAAAGCAAACTGGGATATACTCAAAAGTTATTTTATTAATTCATATTCATCTACGACGAAGGTATGTATCGCAAGTTGTAACGACTGTAGCTAAACAGCGCATAACTCCTCTTGAGAAAATAGTATGAAGAGATGCCTAAACATACATATGACTCAAAATGGCGGATGAAGTCACGTTGTTTCATCAGTTAGTCTAACGACTCAATTGATACGCCATTGTCATGGCGAAAGCTTGATATGCGGATATAGCCTATGCGCCCTTTCTTTACACTTCCATAGCGTTATAAAAATCTCGATACTTTCCGAGAAAACTAATACATGTCTTAACGACGAGCGAGCGAGTAACATAGCTATTCCTATAAATTTCAGTATAACTGAACAAAACGAAATAATCATGCAAGTCTGCGCTATCATCATCTTCTTACAAGTGTTCTGCATCTATCTCATCAACGGAATGGCGATACCAAAGCCAGAGACTCACAACATCAGGTTTGTAAACTGACTCCTTTATGATATCATAGTGGTAGGTATGATCGAGCTCGTAAATTCAGGAAACGCTCAGCTGACGCCGGTATCACTGATGCAAGCAGTCGCGAGCGGCATATCTTGCAACGCCAGCTTCTATTGACCAGACTCCTCAACTCCATCGACACGAGTGAAGTTTCCCCGGTCTTCGACAAAGCACCATCGACAGAATCGCATCCCAAACACACCAAAAAAGCAATCCGCCGCCTCAACAAATCGTTGAGGAAGATTTTACAGAGCGAATACAGCGACGACGTGCTCGATGCAATCGCCGGCGCTTTGCCGAAAGGTGACCGAAAAGCGAAACGTGCGTTCCAGCAAATCCGTAAGTTCGCAAAGTCACTCGGAAACCGCCCCTGCACGATTAATTAGCAGATGCATGAACACTGAACAGCATATGTATAGAAACATGCGTAGACTCTACGTAATGGCAGGTGTAACACAACTGACACCGGAATGGCTATGTAACTACGAAGGAGGACTAGCAATTGCAAAGAAGAGGATGCAAACTGAAAGATATATTCAAGTAAAGTTGAGAATAACAACGGCGCAAGTCCGAATATAGTTTACAAGTTTATCATAGCATACACAATACATATCGTAGACCGGCGGTTCTTTACCTCGCTATTTCCGGCATGAAACGGTCGGCGATCCTATACCGGCCATGTCAATAACCTCACCCATGTGACTCAGAGCGGCAGTTACCCGCTTTTAATACCATCCGTAATCTCTAAATATTAATATTCTAGCACAAAATTGCGTTGGCCATAATTGTTGCTAGTATCTAATCATTAGTATTTTAGGCTTATACCATGGACAGCATCGATCTTGCCGTGATAATGGGCAGCGTTAAGTTGCTCAGTTTTCTTCCAGTCCCAGCAATAATATCTGAAATAAAACTGATTGGATCGAATCCCACTTGTAGGCTAAGTTTATTGTTGGGCATCGTGATGGGCAAGAGGAAGCACGGATAGCCTACTCATAACGGTAACTTCAACATCATTGTTGGTTTGGATAAACTATAGACCGCTACTTACCGGTAAGCTACAGTTGGGACCGTTACAGTAAATCAGTGGGAAAATACCCTCCCTCACCCACAGGGAAGCAATAATCTAAAATTCTATATTTTCACTCATTCATGGACAGCACTTTCTTTCCGCCATCCGAATTCGCCATAACACTATTTGTTAGAATGATCGAATATCCATTGGCTGAGATGCCTTAGTCGTTGCTTATGGGATTACAGGGATATGTAGATACCTCTGATGGGATTACGGTAAAGTCTGCAGCAAAGGTTACTTATTGACTGGTCAGCAAATGATTCCACACATATGTAAATTGCGGTACTGCTCAATTCTATAATTAATGGTGAAGTCGAAATCGGGGAATTTTAGCCACACGTTCAGGACCACTGATCAAGATTGATTCCGTCCAGCACTGCCTTTCACGCATGAACGCACAGCAGTCGTAGATAAACTGCTTTAGCATCGTATGATGAAGCTTGCAGAATAATTTTCTTTCTCGCATTGCGCGTATGTACATGTAGATATGCCCGCATCTTATTTTTCATTTATGCATATTTCACATCTCATTCCTAGAGGTAATTTTGTTATCCTCGTATAGACGTAGCAACAAGTCGGTTTCTTCAACTGATATATATTACGCATGACTGACCAATGCGTTCTGCATAACAGAGATGTACGGAATCACGTTTTCACAGGATTCGGATCCGATAAAATTATAATCTGGATTCAATCCAATTTCTGGAGAACTTTTAATTTTCTTGTCCGCTTAGAATCGTTAATCGTGATTCTGTACACCCCTGGAGCAGAAACGCATGACCTACATTTGACTCGTGACTCACATGAGCACGTGATATTTTATGTAATTATCTTTTCCAAGCATGTTACAGCATTATTTTCTTTCTCTAGTTTTACTATCACTGTGACCGCATGAAGCTATTGAATCCGAATATGCTCTTGCCCGTTCCGTATTGTGCTTGTGTAGTTATCATGTTTTCTATTATGTACTGCATGTCGTATATTCACATCCATTATGACAACAGGTGAAGTCACCTGGTATTGACAATTTGAATTCAAATTGTCAAGAAAAACTTCTTGTTAATTTATCTAACAGTTAACGTATATATTTATTCATCTCGCTTTTTTATTTATGTTCGCAATTTTCACTGAAGGTCCCCAATAACAAAGAACAGAAACAAAAATCCGAAACCTCTCGATTAATTGAAAGGATCTGACGGCGAGACAAAAGACAGCTGGAGCTTTTCTATTCAGTTATTCGCGGAAAGCGAAAACAAGGAAACTTGATATAATGTCTTACTAATAAACAGCTGATTTTTCTCCTAACACCTGAGATATGATGACTTTTCTTAGCTTTTCACTCCGATATACTGAGATCTTTACTTGTTTTTCCCTTCACCTACTGTGCGGTGTCGTTTATTGAATTTTCGTAACAATATGATCTGCATGCAATATTGATGTATATAGTAATGTAACTAATAACTGATTATTTTAGAGTTAAAAAACGTGTATAAAGTTGTTTATATTCATTCATTCCGTGTTGTTTTCAGTGTGTGTCCGTCAAAAAATAATGTTATTTATCAGGCTGCTTGCTAAACTATGCTGGGCGTGCTTTAGTGGATTTAATCTTTACATCTCTAATGTTTTGATTCTTTAGAGTGAATGTGCTTGTGTGTTTGCTGAGTTCACATTACCTTTATTCGTTGATAACTAACCAAGCCTTACTTCAACTTGATTCTGCGTTTTTCCTACTTTACTTCCGACCAGCTGTTCAATTTTACGTTGTCTTGAGGCCGACAGTAAAGGCCTAGTAAACTTTCAAATCTCAATTCTTGTGCGCGGCTTTAGGCAAGCAAGTCAGATATCGTCTCCTGACCAAACACAATTTGCTAGCTGGATCTGTAGATGTAAACAGATTCCGCACATGGGCCTATGAAAATAATAGCTGACATATACTGAAGAAGTTACAGGTGACACATCGAGTTGATTGCGACAAGACTAATACATAATTGACCGCAGTATCGCAAAATGACAAATACTGCATTCTGGTGTTTTGAATAAAAACGGGATATATAAAAAAATGTTCAACATCACCGCACCATTCTTAGCTCGTCGATATCCCGTGGAAATTCAATAGTTCTATCTCACAGGCTAACGTAGCCTAGCCCCTTAATCGGAACGAATTTTTCACCACATGTGATCTGTAGGAGGTGCAATCAAGCTCTTTTCTGTAATCACGCCTATATCTCATCGGTGTGAGCCTCAACCAGTTTTGAACTGTCGGTCGACTTAGACTACTTAGAGACACATATAGTGCTTATGGGTATTATGAGTAGAGCCCGGCCGATATTGGATTTTTGGGCCGATACCGATAAAACCGATATCTAACATCTTCACCGATAACACCGATATATTCAGCCGATATTCAAATAAAGGGGAATCTACCTCAAAAAGCGCATTTTCAAAACTTCAGAGCATTTATTTCAACAACTTTACAGCCATTGTCATACTTGAACATGAAATAGACTAGAAAGGATGCATCTGGGCACTTTGAAAGTGTAAGCTGTACGAAATATAGCAATATCCCTAGTCTAGCGGTCATGAATTATAGTTCACCCAGTGGTTCTCAACCGCCGGTCCGCGGACTGGTGCCGGTCCGCGACGACATTCCTGTCGGTCCGCCAGGTAAATTATAATTTTATACCTTAATTTCAAGATGCAATGTTGAAGGCTTGTCCAAATGTCCATTGATAAAATAAATAAAACATCAAATTTTAAACTGATTCAGAACTTCGTGAGGTAACATTGGGGCTGGAAACATGTTCGACTTGACTTGAAGTTCAAGTGACAAGTACAGAACAGATACGAGCTGATTCATCGCTAGACAGCGCAGTTTGCGCGATCATTCGTTTTGGATTCATTCGTTTGTGCAGGACCCTAACTGCCCCCTCAAACCACCTAATTGGAGAGGGGGCGAGCTTGCAGCGGACCCAAACGTGTTTTGCAAATAAACATAAAACATGGCGTATTTATTTGAAACTTTTTAATTTCTTTTCGCGCTTTCGCGCGATTTAGTGTCACTAAATGCTTTGCTCATTAGGTGCCCTTCTCCGAGAAATAGGCATTTCGACGTCAACCATTACCGCGCCACGAAGTACCAATACATAATGACTTACATGAGACTCAGAATGGTGTGCCAAAAATTCGGCAGCGAGAAAACCGATTCAGTCATGAATGATCGAAAATTTTCGTTCATCGCACTGTGGGGGCCCGAGATCAACGTTATTGGGGTGGGCTGACGAGGTGCTTTTTTTGCCCGGATTTGCGGATGGCCGGTATAGCTGCTGTAACGTGATTTCGTGCGGCGAATTGTATTCGTAGTTGCCAGATTCTGGTGGTATAGTGCGAAATGAGCAAGGTAGCACGACAAGGTGCTTGGTTCGAATCCAAAATGCTTCGTCTCTCGATATTATCAAGGAGAAGAATATTATTCGAGTTGGCGTGGCCGGTTAAACCCGCGGCCGTCGGCGCGAAAGACTGTAAACCACGATTTCCTCGGCAATAGAATTGGTTTTGTTGTCCAGAAGAGATATTTAATGAAATAATACATATATAACTAATTGACCTGGTGCACAAGGCCATTGCTGCCGAGCACCAAAATTCCATACCAACAACAACAGCAACAACTGTAAACCAGGAGTCATCAACCTTTTTGCAATCAAGAGCTACTTCTTGGATACTGACTGAAGCGACGGGCTACTATTTACTTCCGCCATTTAACCGTACCAGACTGAGTTTCCGCTTTGATATTCATAACACTTGGCAAGTGCTGGGCATGTATCACATTGCGGTAAGACTTCTAAGAGAGTTTTTCAAATCGAAACATCTCATTTCAACTAGCTAGCCACTAAGAGTTTTAAAGAAACCATGAATTACTTCGCCCCATGTTTGCATTAATTATACAACAACAGTCAACTCAAATTTTAAAATAAATCATGCCACATTTTAGACTGGCCATCATGTTATCTGTTTCTATACCAGTCAGTGTGAAGCCTATGGCATTACATGCTGTCAACTAGTGCGCTGTACTCTGGTATGTAACGTGACATTGCAAGTCTGAATGAGTGTTCCAGATGTGCATTAGTGAGGCGTGTTCTGTGTTTGTTTTTGATGAAGTATTCGTTCGAAAAGGTTGATGCACAACGATAAGTTGAACCAAACACGCTTGCAACCTTTTAGATGCCGCACAGTGCGCAACTGCGCATACACCACTGTACGTTGCCGTGTCAACAAGGCATCAAAAGTTTACTGCAACCTGGTGGGACGTCTCTTTGCAGTGTTACAATTTCCATATCCAACTTTTTGCATGCGGACATGACAGATTTCATTTTACCGGACTCTGCAACGATTACCGACAGTTAGAAACATGGTACTAAACTGCGTTGAGTGTATAAGAAACAAGCTCTGTCAAAAGATGCAATACGTAATGGACATACACATATTGAAAATCCGCTAGTACTTCACGTCTGTCTGCTACACAGCTACCGTATAGTAATGTTGTATACTACTGTCACATTGTCCTGGACGTCGGACCCCCTCCATTTCAGGAAGACCGTGCCATGGATGGCATTCCGTCATGTTGCATGTGTATAGTCAGTGCGCCGTATCCTACGGCTTAGATATCTTGTGATTCTATTACATGTTGGTAATTTCTAATTGTAATTGAGGATATTTGATATCATCATTTTAAGTGTTTAATGTAGCCAATTGTCATTCGTAAGTTACATTTGTATTTCATGTTAATGTGATTTAAACAAGAATAGATAAACCAATAAATCTATATATTGAAAAGGTCACTGGCAGTAATCTGACGAATATTGGTAAAAATGTTGCCATTCGATCTATTTTTAGAACAGGCTCGAGGGCTACTCATATAGTCTCAGCGGGCACCGCGTTGGTGACGCCTGCTACTCTTGGCGGTAGCACGTTTATCTGAGCAAGGACAATTCTGCCTCGACTGAGCAGACTCACTACCATAAAATCACATGGATGCCACCCTGAAGATAATTAATTACGATCAAAACCGCCTAAATGTCACTCTCTAGCACCATATAATTGCAAAGAACGGTTGCATAGTTTACATTTTGGCTTCGTAATAATTTTTGAAAGTCCGCCGGTCCGCCAGACATTTTTTGAAATTTTACCGGTCCGCGAGGTGAAAAAGGTTGAGAACCACTGGTTCACCGACTTCCTACCATCATGTTGTGACGTCACGAAAATAACCGATATTTTATCAGCTCCAATGGCCGATACCGATAATTCTTTCAAAGTGTAATATCGACTCGATATTATCGGCGAACCGATAATCGGTCGGGCTCTAATTATGAGCGAATTGTGGGTGACTATCTATGACTTATAATGAGTAGAGTCTAGCAAAATTGAGTAGCCTGCCTTAGTTATTGGATTCTGAATCGGGTATAATTAGTCGGTTATTCAAGTATCACTCATTATGGCATTTTACGAGCTTGGATTATATGGAAATTCCAAATGTGTAGGCTACCTTTTATGCGACCACAAAGGAGATAATGCCAGCAGTGAAGTGCTATGGGGTTCAAGGCTGGTGAGGCCCTGACCCCCTACCCACCCGCACACATGCGTAACGCACCCCATAAAGATACTCAAGGATGTGAATTACAACATCAGCAAGAGAAAGCGGGCCGACGAGAGCATTGACTCTGCTCATTGTGAGCCGTTACAATTCTAAATTACACAATACATACTTCATCTTTTCCATAAAGGGGCACCACATCGTTTTTAGAGCGCAGTGCCCCTTTAAGTGAAATATTCAGTTATTTTAATTGATATAATACAGAATGCTCAACGAAAAATGATGAAAGTAAAACCCTCCAAAAAATTTTCTGGTCCTAATTCCGGTTTTCTATTGCCCTTTGATCGCCCAATCCACTGCATCAGCACAACTAAATATCAAACTAAAATGGTTGAAGACATTATTCATACTGTGGTAAATCAGGGTTATATCTATGATCGGGGATGCAGATTTTCTTCGAATAAAATTCGCACTTAAAAGGTTAGCTAATTGAGTTTGCGACCTGTTTCTTATCACATTGGTCATCTTCATACGCAGGCTATATCTAGACCCCTTTCTCGCCATCTGATCAGCGGTGCCTCACAAAAGCCTAGATGTGGGCCGTGCTACAAGTTGGCAGATATGGAATCATAGCATCGAACATCGACCAGGTGTAAATGACCATGACCATTGCAGCCGAAAACATCGCATTTATTGAAGGCAATAGGCGGAGACTTTGATTTTTGCATGGGGTGGCGGCAGGCGCGTAGCAAGAGGGGTGTCGAAACCCCCTCTTCTTGAAATGCAAAATCCCGTCCTTTTGAAATTACCATTCTGACGCTAATATTCAGTGGCAATTCAACAAGTCGTATTATCGGTGTTACGCCCTTACGCACGGCCGCGACCAATTAGCGAGATTCGTATGTGCGCGCATATCGCACAATGTAATTATAGATTACTAACCTTAAGGTTTAAGCCAAATGCGACGCGATTTTCCGCTGAGATGATTGAGAAATTAGGTCAATGATTGCCACGTGCGCTCGGCATTCGTCGCTGGTCTGAGCACTGAGCAGTAACACGCCGCGACAATTCTGTAACACGAAAGAATTATGAATTATGGTAACAAAAGCGCGCGGCTAATCAGTAATTATTAGGGCTGGGCACGGTGATTCGAGTACTCGAATCTGAATCGAGTATTAATTTTAATGATTCGAGTCGAGTAGTAAAAGACGATTTTTTCGAGTACTCAAATTATACGCTCCTCGCAACTGAAAGTTAATTAACTAACGAGAATTCTATTTTTGATAATATTTTCCACTGAGGAAGCCTTGAAACCTTGATTGGCCGTGTCGTAGCATAATAGACATAGTACAAAGCTACGATCGTGACTGGAAATAACACATTTCCGAAGTCATGATCGTTCCACGACATTGTCAAGAAGTGCAATGAAGTCGGTATGGTCGAAAAATTACCAAAGTATATTTAATGTGACGGGTAGCAGGCATTATGTTCTGCGTGGTGGCATAAAAGGTAGATATTTGAACTTTGGCATAGTACATTCTGTTGTGACATCATAATGAGTGATACTCGAATACTCGACTCGAAGCATTTTATGTGATTCAGAATCGAATCACTCAGGTACTCGATTTTGCCCAGCCCTAGTAATTATCACTTACCACCAACACAATGGGTTTTTTACTTAGTATTGAGTAGCTCGCATCGCGACAATTGGTTGCTGATTAAAGCATGGATTTTGACAGCATTGCTATATTTCCCGATCTACGTTCGCAAAGCATAATTGGATTAATATTATGGGCACTGGAATAAATTACAGCTAGCAGGCACACACAATAAACACTGTTCAACTTTGCGCTCCGAGAAGATTTATCACAAAAACGGTTCACAAAATATTTTAAACGCGGCTTGCATCCCTCATCGTACAAATAATGCACTTTAATTTGTAGAAGGTGAATGCATATTTGGTCGTCAAATCGCGATAGGAGATGGTGTTTCTCAGAGCGCGCGATGAAATGTACGTTTCTAACGATGAGGTTGAATTTGTACATCTAATAAGAATCGTTAATTTGCTGAAATCAGCATTAATACGCTGTGCGAAATACATAGTAGTGATCTATCGGACTGTACAGTGTACAATAGGGCTCTTCAAAAATGACTTTTTTTCCCAAATCGTACTGGCTACTTGATAAAATTGTTAGGTTACCTAATTTAAGCCTACACACAAAATTTGGTTCAATTCCAGCTAGTAACCGCTTTGCTACAGGAGAAGAAAGTTTCTATTTATTATATAAAAATAAATGAAAAAAAATTTGAAAATTTTCTGTTCACCCCATGAAAGTGTTGGGCTGTCTATAGAAACGATGCTCCCCAAATTTGGTTCAATTCCAACTAGTGGAAGCGGAGTTATTGCCGTCGAAAAATTTGGATTTGAATAAAATAGTATTTACGGTGACCGATTCTTTGTTTATTTATTATAGTTGTGCTCACCGTAAATACTATTTTATTCAAATCCAAATTTTTCGACGGCAATGACTCCGCTTCCACTGGTTGGAATTGAACCAAATTTGGGGAGCATGGTTTCTATAGACAGCCCAACACTTTCATGGGGTGAAAAGAAATTTTCAAATTTTTTATTATTTATTTTTATATATTAAATAAAAACTTTCTTCTCCTGTAGCAAAGCGGTTACTGGCTGGAATTGAACCAAAGTTTGTGTGTAGGCTTAAATTAGGTAACCTAACAACTTTATCAAGTAGCCAGTACGATTTGAGAAAAAAAGTCATTTTTGAAGAGCCCTAGTGTACAACCGGCCGGCAAGGTTGCGCTGATAACGAAATGGCAGACAGGCCGCAAACCCGCAATAATGACAATAATAGGGTGGGGTAGTCATGCCTAAATACCCAGATTCAGCAATGGTAAAGAGCACAATTTGTTCAGAACCGGGCAAAAGATTTAATCAAAAAGATATGCATAAACACCAACAATATTACACTCAGAGATTGTTACTGTTTGGCAAAAGTGTTTCTGTGGACGGCAGCAGGCCTGCATGCGGGCGGACACGCTAAATCAAACCACCAACGATAATGCACAATTGCACATGAGATATGGATGACCCATTTTGCATACAAATTATTCTCGCTGATTTGCAGTACGCAGCATCGATAATGCGAATTAGTGCATTGGCATTTCAAATGGACGGGATTTCTATAGTTTCAAATCAGAAACTCCCTGGCCACGCACCTGGGGTTTTAATGCTGACAACGCGCTGGTTAATATCAGCCCGGAGACCGTAGGCCCCGATCAGCCAGTCGAATTTGATCGTAAAACGGTGCGCTTTTAATTATCCTCGTGGTAATGCAGCAAGAGCAATATGGGCGCATGCCGCGACGATATCAATAGAAATACATAACCCAAAGGTTTGAAATTCGATCCGCGAAATGGTTGCGCTCGATGCACTCCGTCCAGCAATGAAGTTTATTGAACCATATAAGGTTCCCGTTCAAACTAATCGAATAAATTCAGAATTTGGGCCACCGAGAATCTCGTGTTGCAGCAATATTTGACAACGTAATTCAACGCCGTGCACTGCACAATGCGCAGTATTATTAACGAATCAGACACTGACAAGTGACACCGAGGGAATACGAGTGCATGTATAAAGCAGACAGGAATTAGTAGCCTACATATGATAGCGAACGAGAAAGCGCGCATCTGTCAGTACTCGTGTTGCAAGGACGGGACTATTCGCTGCTGATCATTTCGTAGGCCGTACCAGTTAAGATCGAAAGTTTTGGCCCACCACCGACGGGCAATTTGGACCAAGCTTTTATCGCCAACATCTTTTTGATACCACAGTTTGCATAGCCGTCTGCTGGCTCAAACTTCAGGCCTTCATGTGTCCCGACGCGAAAGGGTTGGTCTCGAAATACCTGTGTGTCGTAGTCATGGTTATGTACCCTCTCGTTACACACCCCTACACTAAAGCAACCCAACGGTTCCCGACGGTGTTTTTTAGAGAAGCCAATGTCGGACAAATCTTCTCATGAATACGTTTGTGTAATACAAAAGTCGTTGCGACAGATGCATGCAACTCAAATGTAATATTGGAAACTTCATTGAATGCTGTTTTTATGATTGGATATATTTCTACGCGGTTCTATTTTACTTTTTGCAACGCGAAGTTCAAGCGCAAAATGTAACCAGAATGCTAGCAATCCCAACAGATAATTTGATGACATGAAGACTGTTGATGAGAGAATTCCATAATATGAATTCCGGAGTATTCACAAAAATTGAAAGTGGTGGAATTCGCGCTGAGCGCGAAAAATGTTCAGTTGACCGCAGCTCCGCGCCCCTTCAGATGCTTTCACGTCCCCACAAGAGGGGCGCGCCCCCCAGTTTGAGAACTACTGTCCTATGCCGTTTTCTAAGCGTCTCGGTCTTCGCAGTTTTTGGGCGATTGAGCGTCAATGCAATATGCCCCGCACGTTCATATCAGCTGATTATTCTCCATCGATGGAATGCTGTTGCCATCGCCAAAGCCAAAGCTAGTGACGAATAGTGATGTTGGGCATATGAGAATAGCTTATTTTGAAACAACAACAATATGTTGAAACTGTAGTCAATTTCAGCATTTCCAAATGGTTTTCTTAGCTTTCTTCCGAAATCCCAAATCAAGTCGCGGGCCGCAAAATATGACATCGCGGGTCGCATGTGGCCCGCGGGCTGCGTGCGGGTGACCCCTGGCCTATGTAGTACCTACGTACACCGGACAAAGATTTGAAATTTTGTACTCGTCAAATAAAACATTACGGTTTCCACAACGAAGCATTGAAAATCTACAGTTGCTGATATATATCATAACCGAGCCGTGTTGCCGTTTCTCGTAACGGCAGCTTGCAGTACATTATCTGTATTAAGTTGGAGGCAGAATTTTATGGTCGCTTCATCTTATTCTCATATGACCCTATACTTGAAACGGGCGCCAATAATCCTTTCAAAATTCTTTACTCAACATTGAGACCTGCCGGCATAGCCACGGGCTTATATATCATGTTAGCGTGGGTTGCAGCTAGAATCAGGACCAAAACAGCAATTCGTCCCCATCCAAACGTTGGTATTTGGTCCCCATAGGGTGATATTTTCAAGCTGAAGACTGAATTTCGTCAATAATATTGGTAATCGCGTTTTATTATTATTAATTTTTATTCCTCTCTCTGGGCCCGATGTTCAGATATACCTGGAGAGTTGAGGGCACGTAAATTTATAATTATAACGTCTGGTATCCTGTCATAATTACTTTAGTGTATGTTGGTAAATTCGTGACCTCCGATCTCTTATATAATCAAAAGATATTTTTATATCCCAAACGTAGCAGACTAAAAGAAAAACTTACGTGAGACGCACATACAAATTGTCATGTCTTTAGTGCTCTGTGAGTGCCCGGGTGGCATTTTCATTGTGCGCTCAGATTGGAAGGACCGGACTATTGGTCACTCCCACCCAGCGCGGCTATTGACAATGGACACATACCCAAAGTTTCGGCGAAGGTCTTTCTTTAGTAGCACACTTCGTAAAGTCGCGTGTTGGTCGACACTGCATATGTCATTTGGTGTGTCGTGGCACCATATTGACTGGAACCTAAATGCCTATTACTATAAATTAGGGTTGCATTTAAAACAAAAATCAATTTAAAGCAAACATGTTTAAAACAAGACCCTTGTTTAAAACATGTTTTTATTTTATTTTTTTAAGCCATGACGTCACGAATGTGGATTGACATTGACAATTGAAAATATGGCGTAAGTATGGCTACTTTGACGAAATATATGTACTATAACAGTTAAACTGACTATTTTGAGGGTTCCAGCCATCCCATATCGATGTACGTCGGCTAAATCAGGTGGCTATTGTCCGTAGGCTCATACAACATTTTACACAAATTATTTACACAATTATGGCATAATTTTACAACTTGAAAAAACACAATTTTGTTTTTTTAAGTCTTTTTTTAAAACATTGTTTTAAACAACCATCTGTTTTAAATGCAGCCCTACTATAAATTATGTATGCTTTTTTGTTGAGGGGAAGACGTATGCATTTCAAAATCAAGCTTATCTAGAGATAATTTTCAAGTCAATTCAATCTCTCTAAAATACTCTATAATTTATGCTGGTCTGCGAAATACTTTTGAGCCCCCTTCGATCTCGCTCCTCACGCTATTGGGAAATCTGGGGTGCGGCAGTCAGGGACCAGGCAAGAATGCAAATCGTTGGGTGCGATAAATCGTCCTCTATAAAATGGGCAATAGGTACATTATGACGTAACATAAAAATGACGCATCTATTCCAAAGGAAGTTTGATATCTCATTAGGCCTTTTTAGCGCAGTCCATATATTGTCTTCCAATATAACTCTTAAGATGCGAAATAAATGTAATCGTAAGTAATCGTGATTACTTTTCCAATGTAATCGTAATCGTAATCGTAATCGGGCCATTCAGCAGTAATCGTAATCGTAATCGGGCCATTCAGCAGTAATCGTAATCGCAATCGATTACATCCATGAAGTAATCACCCCATGTCTGTAACATACGGACTAATCAAACGATAATAGTCGAACTTCGCGGTGTATCGGTACAATCCCTATTTGTCGTGATCTGACTATCATATATCCCCTTTTCACTAAATTATACCCGACAGTTCGAAATTCGATTATCGTGCTCTCTCAATGGTGATTTCGTTAGTAATTTGTGCTTTGACTATGAGACAGGGTTGTAATCAAGTCACAATTTCTGAGTCACAAGTCAATCTCACTTTCAAACCGCGACTCGAGTCATGACTTCAGTCATTACAACCTTGCTATGAGTTTAATCGGAATATCGAAAATACTGAATGTATTACGTCACTAAATACATTCGTCATTTGTCTATGAAAAGCTATAGTGTAGGTTCAATCTCACAAATTATGTCACCGGTCTTCAAAGGGTGAAATGTAAATCAATACGACATCTGTCAACGACTGGGCGGCTAGTTAACTGTCATAGGAGATTTCAGTTCAAGTGAAAAAGAAATGTATTTCAAATCGTCGATTAAACCCCTCGTAAACTACTCTATTATCAGTCGAAAGGTATGAGCCCACAATAACTAACGTATTGCACATTTTCTGATCATTCTAGTACTAATTCTATGGCCAATCCTCTATATAGTTTACCGGACCAATACCTGACATATCGATCTCGCCTTCCGACACATGCCGCCCTTTTTGTGACCCGCCCTGTTATGTTATCTTCTTTTACTTTTCATTTAATGTGCACGTCTCCTTTTCTAAATCGCCTAGGCCAAGTAGGTGTCCGATTTAGGAGACTACCCCAAGTCCTTTCGACACCCGCTCTTATCGTTCATTGTATCGTAGTCTTGTGATGTATTGGAATGATAAAAATTGTAGCAATAAATTGAATTGTATTAAAATTTAATTTTGATTATTGATAATCGTAGTGTACTTGGCAATTTCCAACTTTGATTACTCTGACAGTCATACGTCCCCATCAAAAGAGCAATATGCGGCTCGCGAGCCATAGGTTTCCAACGCTCTGCGCCGGGTAATTATGAAGTTACGAACTAGCTGATTTGTAGCGAGAACTGAGCTGTGCGAACAAAATACACGCTAACTTTTCCATCGGCATTTAGTTTTCGATACTACTTCAATTTATCAGATTTATAGTTACCTGCAAATCGCTGATCCAACAGCAGCGAAATCATTTCACTTATTGTTGACATTTAAATCGAAGTAATACTGATCGGCTGGACAAGTTCATACTTGCCAATAGTAGCCTACATTTACCGTTTTAGAATATGGATCCAGCACTCGAAATATGCAATGTAAACATTCTAGTGACACGTCTCATCATAAATTCTAATTCTTCTTTGGGCAAATAGTTATGCTTTAGCTAAGCAAGAGCATGCCTCTTGGCCCCTCTTCAGCTTCAAGTTGGTCACGTATAGAATCAAGCACGCGGTCGCAATAGTATTGGCTAACAATCAGCTAACGTCCCACGATGATCAGTCTGTTTGCTCTCTTTCCACCCACCGATATAATAAGCAACACTTCCCACACACGAAGTTATTTCACTGCTGTGTCTAGCACCACCAAGAATCACAGCGTGTATATAAGCATTAGGAAATAAAACATCGAAGAGGATTGTTTCATCCAATATGAATATCGATACTGAGAGGATAAAATTATCGAATGGTCATAAAGCTGGCTTGATTGTCGTTGGAGTGAGTATAATTATCAGATCTACTATCATGGACGAGAGGATATTGATCTCGTCGAAATCATTTTTGCTGAATTCGCGCATGTGCGCGGAATCGCGCAGAGAATAAAAGTATCTAAATACGCCTTAGACACCAATTCTGTAATCTCATGCGCTATTATGAACTTTGCGTGCGGATGAGGCGATTCACGTATTGAGCGCCTCTATACTCGTAAAGATGTTTGGTTAGTTTTCAATATTCTGTTTTAAAATGAACTCTAAAATCACATATTAAGATAACTCTACCACAGATGTAGCCTGCTCATATGCTGAAACTGTTCAATCCATATTGCTGTTTTTTCTACAGCTATTAATGCTGTTTCGAAATAAGTGGTCAGTTTACACCAGGCCGATATTTGCGTTTATGATTCCTCACTTATAGCAAAGCCCACTTTCGGTCTTACTAAAGGTTTTTGTAAGAGACCACCTAAACTTAACCTTACTTATGTCAAGATTGGTTCATTTTATCATAGAAGACGTTTTACTCATGACTTCATTGTGCGACGCCAACGGCTCAATTTCTAGCTAGAAATGCAATGTTGAAAGAAGGCCTACGCATAATTTTTGCTTTTCCAAAAATGCCGGACTGTCAAATCGACCATGTTCGAAGTTGTAACATAGTCGGTCCACTTCATACTGTTTGCGTACAACAGTTAAGAGCAACAGCGTATTACCAGCCTTACATGATAATGGTGATAAATTTCAATCTGTTGATCGTCAATTATTACTAGGGCAAGTTTTTGTTGCTGTTAAATCCGTGGAAAGTTGCATTTATCTTTGAAAAAAGTTGAAAAGTTGCAGAAGTTGCATTTTGACCACATTTTGCTTGGTTGACTAAAAAAAGGTCAATTTTCTGGCTCAGCTTCCAAAATGCCCGCAAAAGCGTTACTTCGGTGCTGATTCACGGTGTTTCAGTCGAATCTGGCCGCGTATTTCACCAAAATCGAAAATACTTTCATGAAAAAATTGCCAGGAAAAAATGGACAAAAGTTGCAAAAAGTTGCGCTATAAGATTCCCTCAAACAGCTTAAAACAGCATTCTACATATCTTGCGAGTATTTAGGGAGCTGCCGGAAGCTGTAAAAAAAAGTTGCAAAAGTTGCAAAAACGTGCCCTAATTATTCCGCGTCACTAAATGTGTCTGATTTCGTTAACCTGAGGAACATGTCCTTTGTCCATGAATCTATTTTTGTTTCAGCTATACGTTTAACTATATAAGCCAAGGGTGAGCAATTATTTTTCTCCGCTGGCCAAATGAGTAACAGAATATACGTTGGCGGGCCGAGTCAAAATGTTTAGCTATAATCTTCAGCGTATTAATGTTATTTCTAAATTGAAAGCAGTGAATTAAATTAATAATAAATACTGATCGGTGGATACGTTGATATTAGATAATGAGAAAATGACAGTAAATTGTCAAAAACCAGTAATCTATTTACTTTCCGTCATAATTCGAAACAATGTTAAACATGATGCACTTTGAATTCTCTTTAATCCATAATTAATACATTAATAGGTATTTAGGATGCTACAAAGCTTATTGTCTTGATCGCTGCCAACATGAGGCGGTACTTTTGGCTAAGGTTTCCTCGCTGTCGAGATTTTTGGCAGCACACTTCGCCGAGTCACATGTTTTCCGAAACGTCACTGTCAACGTGTGATGGCCGACGCCGAAATGCTGATCTCTATAAATTAAGCGTTTTTTTCGGGGAGACAGGTACCCAACTACCCATATTAATAGCAAGACATCTAGCCACGATTAATCGCGCGAAGTGCAAATAAAATTTTAATCATGTTTTGTAAATATCTGAATAATACGAGGTAATTTATGTTGATTTACGAAATAATTTTGGGCCCCGCCCAATCGGGGGATTTGGGATGCGGCAGTTGCAGCCCTGTGTTTAGTGATCCATACCGTCTTAGAATTTCAGCTTTCGGCGTTCTTTATTTGACATGCCCGTACAGCTTTTATGGATGATGATGTCTCATAGTAAAAACGAGCACCGATTAACTTGTTTTACGAAATAGGTATTTCGAAACGTAGCCTATCACGAAACAATTTGAAGCACATGTGACAACGGCAACAAAGGTGGTTTGAACTTAACTATATAGGAAAAAGTTTCTCCTTGTGACGTTAATCGTTACGACATACTTTGCTACATTGGATTTATTTTGTATCTGGATTACGCATGCCAGATTGCGAGGGACGCAGGCTGCGTAAGTGCGTATTCGCGGCATATTATTGAACAGGCTTTAAATTAAACCAATTTCCGTTCCGGTTCCGTTTATACAGCCTATGGTTTTATTCCACGCAGCAACATTCAAAAGTAGGTTTTATGTTTCGAATTCCAAGGAACGGGCATGCGGGCCACCCTTTGCCTAGGTCTGAAATAGGCCTACTGCTAACGCAGTCTGATTTAAGACCGAATACCGGTATATATTATAGATCAGTGGTTCTCAACCGCCAGTCCGCGGACCGGTGCCGGTCCGTGACGACGTTTCTGCCGGTCCGCTGGGTAAATTAGGATTTTATACCTTAATTTCAAGGTGCAAGATGTTGGAGGCCGCCCCATCGGTAAAATAAATAAAACGCCAAATTTTAAATTGATGCACAACTTCGTGAGGTAAGATTAGGCCCGGAAACATGTTCGATTTCAGTTAAAGCTCAGGCTGTCTCAGTTGACGACATGCGAGCGACTCGCAAAGTAGTAGCTGACTCGCCAAACTGGGCAATTATAGTAGGCCTGCGATCATTCGTTTGCGATTTAATAATTTTGTGGACTGACAGGTGTCGCTGTTGCCAGATGTTTTCGTGCGGTGCATTGTACTCGTAGTAGGCAACGTCAGGAAGTAGTGGGAAATGGGAAAGATAGCTCGACAAGGTGCTTGGTCTTACTACAAAACGCTTCATCTCTGGATATTGTCTGAGAGAGTTGGTGCGGTCGGTTAATCCACGGCCTTCGGCGTGGAATTAGCCTATGTTTATGTGAGCAAGTCAATTTTACCTCATCTCAGCACTCAGCAGACACTACCGGAAAATCACATGAATAATTACGAACAAAACCCTGAAGATGTCACTCTCCAGTACAGGGGCTGTCAACTTGTGGCCTTGGAAGGAAATTTGTTCGGCCGTGGACACGTAATTCAATTAGTAAGCCATGTGTTGGCGGCCGTCGGCATGAAAATTGAATTTACGAATTGACTCCCTAATTTTTGAGATATTTTGATTGATCTTTAAATTTCTTCGTGTTGTAGGCGCGATTCAATGCGGCTATATTTTCGACTTTAATATATAGTCGTTGCACCATTTGCAATCTGATGCCCACAGTACACATGTGAACAGCAGAGGAAAATGTTACACTCCATATAGAAATACCAACTTGGAATCTTACGCTCCTCACGATCGACATTTGTTTTTGGTACGTTGAGGAGATTCCAATATATTTCCACTATACCGACAATCCTGATAGGAGGTCAAGAAATAATAACAAGCGACTATACTAACAATTGGCCCACCCGAAGGTGCATCATCATTTATAACTTGCCCTAAATTTTCGAAAACACCCCCCTCCCCTCAACTTTGCGGGTAAATCTGACCGCTTTGGCTGAGAATATTAACGACGAAATTCATTTGTGAAACTGAAAAACCATATCCGAATCAAGTAACTACTCATAACACGACCACTATGTAGCGATTTCGGTGCGTATAGCAAAACGATATGAAAAAACTGATTAGTCCGCAGTTAATCATAAATGGACATGGTGAACACTGGGCAGTTTAACATGGGCATTTACTGTCCAGTTAGTAGGTAGTTCATTGTGATTGTGTCCTGGAATGCGGCTGTAGACCATTCGAAATACGACCGTCAATAGCAAAAAAGGTTGGCTACGTGTTCTCTATAGTGCCATATTTACAGAAAAACGGCTGCATATGCATTAGATTTGGGGTTGATTTCAATTTTTAGGGTGTAGCTTTCACCTCTGCTACACAGACTTCAACTATCTGTTCAGGTATTCGAGATCATTTTTGGACTCAATTCCGTTGGATGTGCCATTGCTACGATATCGTACAGAAAGTCATATCTCGGAAACTGCTACGAGTATTTCTACTACAAATTCCCCAACTACAATTCAGACCTTCAGCCTACGAACCTGAAGTACAACTGTAACTATTACGATTGGCTTTTGGTATATACGACAACTGCTCAGGGCATCTGGACTGGAATAATGGTAGACATATATAGGCTACTTTGTACATATCAAATCATGTACGATTAGAATTTTCCTATCCGTACACCATTTCTCTTTCAGATTGTCATTTCAGCAAGCTTGAACTTACGATTCGCATCGAAACCTACCAAGCAAACGGTATACTACAATGCGGGGATATATAATTCGAGATTACCGTTGTATATTTCGTTTAACAGTAATTCTCTCGAGCGTAAAATATTCAATGATTTGTTCCGGACAAAATCACGACACCATCATTTGATTGAATTGTTATCTGGCAAGTCTGACAGACAATTGGATAGGGACTCAACAATCGACATTCCTTTAATCGTGCTTCCTAGCATTTTCCCATTGTTTCTGGTGCGGTGGTTTGGTATTCATGGTGCGTGGACTGCATTGGTCATTTTACATCGGGGCGATATTTGTATTATAATTCCGTATCTGCCGAATTGTAGTGTATCAACTTGGAGGCGTTACGGGGATCCGATTGCGAGGAGGAGCCTACATGAACCTAAAACATTTAGGCAGGAAATCTGTAGTCGAGCTCGGTCGAGCCCCCAACCAATTGGCGTTGTAGCTGTGTTATATATAGGGTTGGATTTAAAACAAAAATCAATTTGAAACGAATATGTTTAAAACAAGGCCATTATTACAAAACTCATTTTTTAATAGCCATGACGACACTAATATTCAATTGTGACGTCATATTGGATTGACATTGACAATTGAAAATATAGGACAAATATATAGCTCCTATGACGAAATATCTACGTACTATATAGCTGTTGAACCGACTATTTTGAGGGTTCCAACCATCCCATATAGTATGTCTCGGCTATATCGGGTGGTAATTGTACGTAGGCTCATACAACACGTTTTTTTGGAAATTATTTACGCAACTATGGCATGATTTTACAATTAAAGAAAAAACAGATTTTTTAAAGGGCATTTGTTTTAAACAAAGTGTTTTAAACAACCATTTATTTTAAATGCAACCCTAGTTATATACTAATACACTCCTGGACATATCATTATCGAAGGTTTCGGCCAACATGGGAGAAAAGTTTATGGCCGGTGATACCTTTAGGCAGCGCACTGCGCGGACTCACATGTTCGTCGAATCTGTAAATATGTCCTTGTGCGAGAATAGCCGGCGCCGAAATACCGATATCCCGCACCAGCATGTTGCACAACAATGGAATAAAGCATTCCATTGATCTGTTGCGGCGTCAAGTACTAGGAAAGGTAATATAGGTTTATCTAGGCTCCGCTTCGCTCTCCGATCGCGTAATTGCACCCGTAACAAAAAGAGTGTGTATTCACACCCAAAGGACCGAAAAGTGCACAGATGGCAGTATTGTATTCCTTCAACCCCCAATATTTACCAATGTGATCATTCACAACTTATAAGTTTGAGACCCTGTTCATGTCAAGCACTGTGCGAACACAGTGGAAATCCTTCAAATGGTTCGTGTGTAAAACGTTCGGTAATCGCTGCTGTAGAAAAAGTCGTGTCAAACAACACTACGATACGCAGCACGTCTCATATATTCCCATCGTCTCTTTGTGCAGGGATCGATCAGTGGGGGATTTTCGGTATTCGCCTTCATCTTGACGTTCTTTATGATGGGTCTGGAATCGTTTGCGATCGACGCACAGTACAATAGCCACTACTACTACGACGACTACTACGATCACTATTATGTGAGTTCTTTCGTAGAAGCTATATACATTGTCTCATTATAGTATCTATCTTCTTTACTTTCATTCAGTGTGCATGCCTCCTCTTTACATCGCCTAGGCCAAGGTGGGTGTCAGATTCCATAGACTACTCCCTGTCGCTTCGACATCTTCCTGTCTTTTCATTGTATCGCATTTTTTGTGGTGTATTGAACTGATAAAATTGCTAATAAACCAATGATGATGATGATGATGTATAGCTACTATATATATATACTTCATGCAGCATATCAATTATACAATTTTATCAATTCGAGTTTATTGTTGGTAATAGAAATTGTGTTCGGGCGATATGGATAGCAAAATCCGAAGAGAAATTGTTTTTGGGGATATCGGTCTTGCAAAAATGCCCGCCGATAGTTTCGGAATAATGTGCCCAAAGCCGATACTAGTATAGCTGACCAAGAGCTGCATAATCTGCACACTGCGCTATCCGACTGAAGTTTTTATTCTCCATCAAGCATGTCAATGACCACGTTTGGCAATATAATACCAGATAGAACAAGTTTGTTTCTAATATGGAAAATGGATGTTATCGTTACCATGTAAGTGCCAAAAACGTAACCTGACACGGAGTGGGCACCGATGCTATGCGGGTAGCCCGCGAGACTTCAGATTCAGTCCCACTGCTTACGTCTTGTCATAAGTAAATAGATTAAAGTCCAGTATTTTATACATTCCATCTCGTAATCGTCGGTGGCCGTGGCCGAAAGATAAAACCACTTTCAAGTCCAACACAACAAAGTAGTCCAATAAGTCCATACTTGGTTCTGCTTTACACAGACCGAGCAAATTGCAACTTGATAAGAGTGAGTATCTGTCATAGGAAGAATATCAAAATATTTTAAATTGAAAACATGTGCTTTTCTAATTCACAGTACATGTTGTGGAACTTACATTACTCTCTGCTCGGGCTTGCATGTGGAATGTTCATACTCACTATGACCAATATGATAATATCATACGTGGCTACAGGATGCTATGGCTGCTGCTGCTACAAACAACAGGCGAGTATAGAAAACCTTTCACCATTTCATATGAGGCAATGCTCTACTTGCAACACGTGCTCAAGTGACTCTAATGTCCCACTATACACTTCCACTTCCGATCATCATATGTCATTGAGTCATGAATTACTTACATCTCTTTATTTAGAGTTTGTGAAGTAAAAAATAATATGCGTTTTTGTCAATGAGAGAGAGAGAGAGAGAGAGAGAGAAGGAGAGAGAGAGAGAGGAGAGAGAGAGAGAGAGAAGGAGATAGAGAGAAGGAGAGAGAGAGAGAGAGAGAGCGTGCGACGGAGAAAATCAGGGGCTGTTTTGGGGAGAACGCTTCGTCTCGCTCGAGCGATTGGCCTCACGGTCTAATCTAGAATTTGGCTAACTGATAAGACGTTCGACTTCGAAAATGATATAAAACAGGAGAATGAGGTTGAGAAATGATATGTGCATCGTCAGTTCAGCCTTGACACGTGCTGAATGCAGGGGCTCAGTTCTACGCAATAAACTATAGCTCACTTGTATGATGGATATCACTGCCAATCGGACTCGAGTTTAAAGGCCTCTGCACACTGACCTCGCGACGCAACATCGCGAGTTGCGCGTTGCGAGTTGCGAGTCGTAAGTCGCGAAGCAATGCACACTGGTCCCGGCAGTGCCCACAAGCGGCAACTACAGCTCTTGCGCGTTCTGTCCGAAGTCTCGCAATGGATACACATTGCACAGCTCCCGATAGATCGCAAAATGAATATTTCGATGGGTATACGTGGGTTTGTCAATGAATAAGATGACGTCTTATATGCACACACGAACCAATATCATATTTCAATGCTGAAAACGCATAATCTGGGTGACCCAGTTAAAGGCGCTATTTCCGGTTGCCGATCCAAATTTCTGGAGTTCTAGCTGTAGCCTATTATGACTACAAACACCAAGCCTGTCTGTATTCCACTGCCTCAGTGACTGCATCAACTGTCAAGCACTCATACATTAATTTCTCGATATGATAGAGAACAACATTCAAATGCATTATAATTTTATTGTAAATGAATTGAGTCTTAACAATATTTAAATATAACTCTGGGATTCTTTACTTTTCAATCTTCGATTCGCCCTCAGGTATCAAGCATGGAAACTGATCCGTAGGCCTGGTTGATTCATTCTCCATAATGATGCATAGTCCATTTCTGACTTATAATATTAGCCACTACAATTCGTACCGAAGTCTGATAAAGAGGAGAATAGACGAAATCTAACATCAAGAGTTACACTGCTGCTACCTAGTCAACAATAAGATTTTCAGACGTCGTGTTGTGAGATGTACCGGTATCTGAAATATACATCAGTGAACCCATGACATACCACGATTATATGTACCTGCTTGACCCAGTTTTCAACCAGTGTACATTGTACAGTCTGTACAGGTTAAAATGAACCAGACAAGGTATATATATAATAAATCCACCTGTAGACATACAACGACTGAGAGTTTCGCGGTATCGGTACTGCCGGAGCTGGTTGGCCTTTGGTAATTATAGTAATTACCAAGTACCGGTAAGGCCTACAGTAGAATGCGCTTCAATTTTTAAAATGGCCTCAAATCAGTCTAAATTCAATGAGGAAACAATTATAGATGCCAAAACACGCAATACCCGGACAAACTATTGCGGTGACATAGAGCTAACGATCAGTAACTGCTGACCAGTCGCTCGCAACTCGCGACAAAGTTGAAAATTTTCAACTTTGTCGCGGAGTTGCGCAACCCTGTCGCAGACGGCATGTTGCGAGTTGCCGGCGACTCCGGTCTGCATGGTCCAGTCGCAGACAGGCGCGATTCTCTCGTTTTATCGGGTCGCGAGCTCAGTGTGCAGAGGCCTTAATAGTCCGGCGTTTCCCAACCTTTTTCAGTTCGCGACCAACTTTTCATCCATGTTTCGTTGTGCGATCCACAATGAGATATGACCAAGCGATTGAGAACGTAATTCAACGCACAATGCGTCGTGTGAGTAACGAGTTAAACTAGATGCCGACAAGTAGTAACGTTGCGCGACAATTCGGAAATACGAATGTATCCAGCAGACAATAGATATCGTGTTGGATGTGATCCAAAGCTGCAACACAAATGAATTGTGGGTTCGAGTCCGACGGAGGTCGACTTCAGAATCCTTTCCCAAGTGTAGGAGAATCCCTCCTCCTCGCCATCTTATCCGCGTAAGCTGTGTCTCATAAAAGCCTAGAAGTGGGTCGTGCGATAAACTGGACGCTACATTCTAAATTCGAACGCGTGCTGAGCACCACAATAAAACACGCCAAATCCGTTTTTTAACTACCACATAGCAAGTTCGTATACGTGCCTCAATGTGGTGTGTTCCTAGCAGTGTTGGGATGGCTCGAGTCATGACTTGACTCGAGTCAGACTCGAGTCAACTTTTTCAATGACTTGACTTGACTCGAGTCACTCTGCAAAAATGACTTGACTTGACTTGACTCGGCGCTTCAAAAATGTGGATTGACTCGTGACTCGGAGCAAAATTTACGAGTCAATTTCAAGTCATCAAGTAAACGGTGTCGACTAAATCAATGTATTTTGTGCATGTTCGGATTATTCACGATACGCCGTTGTCACTTGTGAGAGCAACCAGTCATTTACTGATTTTACGTTTCACTGATCCTACATTGTTACATCACAAATACACTGGCCGCAAACAAAATGATCACAGCTTGCGTTGTTGTAGCAGCAGATTAATTTATTAGCAACGTATCGTTGTTTATTGAACGGCTATGTCCGTACATTGCAGGGCGCTCACCTTTACCAACCCTCTTGTATGATTTAAAGCGAACAAATATATTTTATGCATTTATATTCTCATGGATGTGTATAGATGGCTAGTGTAATGGACGATATCAATTTCTTTCATCTTCTCGAGGCTTCGTATTCTATCCTCTATTTTGGCTGATAATAAGAGAATGTAGCATGTAGCTCAGAGTTGTCGAACTCAACTGACGTCGCGGGTCGAATTCAAATATTCAGATTATTTGCGGGCCGCACCAGTCAAATGATTCCAAAATATTACTAACTCTTAACTCAATATATGCCCTTTTCGCATCCTCAGAAGTCGGAATTGGGTGTCAATGTCAGCGATTTTCTTCAGACGATGACTACAATCACAACTCCGTTGTCATATGGTTATAATGTGGCCCTATGAAATTTGCTATCTTGAAGGAATATTTATTAGTAGTAGTTCTTGGTACAAATTCGAGAAATGTATAGGATAAAATCATGCAATTTTCAACATATACTCAGAATGTCTTCGCGGGCCGAATGAGATCATTTGGCGGGTCGTATGTTTGACACCCTGATGTAGCTATACAGTTACTGACGTATTTTATTAGCAGTTCTACGTGTGCGTGAGCGATACAATGCATTTTGCATGTATATTTAACTTTATATTCGTTATTGGATTCAAGATAAATGATCAATTGATTTCTTTAACGCAGCTAGTAAAATATAATGAATTTGAAT
The DNA here is from genome assembly GCF_051294905.1 of Botryllus schlosseri. Taxonomy (NCBI): domain Eukaryota; kingdom Metazoa; phylum Chordata; class Ascidiacea; order Stolidobranchia; family Styelidae; genus Botryllus; species Botryllus schlosseri. Next base: position 13,181,662 of record NC_137245.1, on the reverse strand, counting down.
CACTCATACTTCGAAAATTCAATTTGACTTGAATTGTGACTTGACTCGTGACTTGACTTGACTTGACTTGACTTGACTCGAGTCGCCTCCAAAAAACGAGTGACTTGACTTGACTCGAGTCACCTTTGAAAATCGATTGACTTGACTTGACTCGAGTCAAAATGTGCAATGACTTGAGATGACTCGTGACTCGAAGGTAGTGACTTGATCCCAACACTGGTTCCTAGTGTTTCGTGCAGAGCTCAATATTAGAGACACGTAATCTAGAAATAGACACACACGTGTAGCTTCAAACAATACTTTATTGCAATGAATCAGTTTGGAAAGAATGCGATGCATGCCACAGCTGCGATACATGTAAAATTCATGATAGAAGACCATACCAAGGAGTCTTCTCTTGTCATCAGATTCTTGGTGATGCCATTCACTACAATCCAAGATTGTAAATCACCATCCCCACGGCGTGTGATCATAAGATGAGTTGGACTTCACTTTGTCGTCGTTGACCTGATAGTATGTTCCTGGAACTATAACATAATGTCGGAGAAAACTATTTTGCCAAGTATCCGTGGGCGAACTCAGAGCACCAGATTTATTTTGATCAGAAAAGCTTTGACGGTATTTTGCATAATATTGATATACGGATCTTAATTGATGAATAGTCTGCCAAGCTTTGCTCTGATAAGGATCTAGTTGCTTATAAATATGCAGCAAATATGTTGAGATGGATAAATTTATCTGCATGATCAGAATCTTATGGGAAACTACTTGGTCCTGCAAGGACCTAACACCTGTAAAATGCCAACTACAAATTAGTAAGTTATATAACTTTGAATGATATCAACAGATTTAATCAACATGATACGATCATGGCATCAAATACTTTGCTCAGGTTGACCAATTCCATAAGCTATCAGGGTCAGAATGGGCGATCATTTCTCCCCATACGGGATATTTGAAAAGCGGAAAATATTGTAGCAGACCGACACTAAAGTTACAAATATACTTCGTTGCTTAGAAATTATATTTCTAAACCCAAGCAATGTAAATGACATAATTTATACAGACTGCTAAACAGGATGTTATTATTAAGTGATGAGAAAGTGAGGGATCATTTATAAGAAGAATTGAATATACAACCAAACAAGGGTTGTACTGCAATATACGAAAACAGTAATGCGCGAGTTTACTAAGTTAAGTTTATGTTTATGATCAAGTAATTTCTCCATAACTTGCAAATCCCATAGGCCAGATTCGTTCTTATGCTTTCATGTATCTATTTGCAGATATGGTCAGGTCAGTAACGAAATAATTTTACTTTTTGGAGTTTTCTTGCACTACTTTCTACTTGCACTATTTACTCAAGTGGTTATGTTGCTAGAATACTTCCACTTATACCCTACAGTTTTTAGGCAAACCTACTCTTTACACAATTGGGATTTTGAAAACTATGAAGTACTTTGACAAAGGTTTGCAGCACTATATGTAGAAAGTATCTCGAAAACTATGTGGAAGAGCCCATTTGTCACAGTAACGTTGGCAACAAAATATACTTTTGACTATTTTAACTATGTTTTGTGCCATTAGTCAATTTGCGTCAGTCCCCAGGATAGAACTTGCGATTTCAAAAGTTCCAATTTAGTGGTCAAAATATACAAACCGTTGACAAAATAAAATTTTTAAAGCATAAACTTCTTGCATTTGGCCGTTCATTGTCCAAGTTCACTTAAAGGATTTGGACATGTCCTGGAAGTTGCTAATATTGCTTGCTATTAACTAGAAATTTTTTGCGCTACTTCGACTGGAGTGGCAACCTTGACTGCTTCTACTGCAGTGGCAACGACGACTACTTTGACCACCACTGTGTATTTGTCATATTCAACAGCAGCGTTATATTGTTTTTGTATAGAATATGGTTTATACTGTTACATTACAACTTACACAGTCTGTGACTAAAATTATTACCGCATACCTGCCATTGGTTTGATAATGAATTTGGATTGCAAATACGACTTAGGCCGGTTACAAGCGGTTCATAAATAAACGGACTGCACAGTGAACGCATTCAAGTTTAGTCCAAGAATCGACATCTCAATGTAGGTTTTATATTACATCCTTTCGTGGGGCAGTCATACAGACTTGAACAAACTACCCATTTACTTAGTTGACGGCGAACTATGTAACATATTTTCAAGTAGTTCTACCTAAGAATTTAAAAAAATGAGTAGTTCTAGTTGCGGATTTTGAATCTAGTTGAGAGTTTTTAAAAATGAGTCGGTAAAGTTACAGTTGCAGATTTTCAAAAATGAGTAGTTATACTTCTTGTTCTAGTTGCGTGTTTTGAAAATCCAGTAAATTTGTACCATTCATAATAAGGTTCCAAGCCGTAGGTAGCTCGTGAGTCAGCCATAAAATAACAATCGGTATATATGTATGCTTAAACTGTTCCAGAACAAATAAGCCACAATTCTTACACCTCCACTGACAAATCATGCTTTGACTTGATATTCCTTTCCGTGATACCTTCTGCAGTTCTAGCAGTCCTGTCTCAGTCTCATTGACTTCATTTCCCTGCAAGAAATTAAAATCATAATATGTAGGAGGAAAATTCAAGACATCAGATTCCAACAATCACATCTCGATTCACGCGAATTACAAAAGCAGGGTTTAACAGCAACAATGACTAGGCATTACAAAAATGTAATGCAAATCAACAAGACATCTACTGATTTTAGTGTAGGTAATAATTTAATGTCATACAAACCTCCTCGTAAGCCTCGTTTCCAAACATGCCAACATTCTTATCATGCATCTTGTCGACATTCCTCCACCAGCATTTGAATTTCTTCTCTTATATTGAGAGACGAAAAGACTTACTGGAGGCAGATAGTCACAGATTTTTAAATCAGCTGTACACATTCCTGTGCTTGTCAAGTTATACAGAGTCAATAGATTTCGACAACTTGAAAAGTTTAGTTCCATTCTTAAACTTCAATTTGTAGATAGTCCTCATTTATATCAGTAAATGATTGTGTTCTGTAGTTAGTAGGCCACCACTCTTCATATCCTGGCAACTGAAAATATATCACAGTGAATCAGAAAACCATATTCACGACATACAGCATTCCGCAGCATTAGTAGTTCAGAGCGGTAACGGGCAACCTGACATTTCTTGCAGTGACTGTCGCAGAATAATTCTTAACCGACTATAACAGCATGGGTGTTAGAATATGGTCCACACCACGACGGCTAAGGTTGTGAATCATTAGCTCGGAGTAATGGAGACGACGGCCGGTTAGTACTCATGGGGAACACGGCTGTGTAGCATCAGCACTGCTGTTATCGCTGTGTACTATATATATTATATAAACTGTATCTACAAAAGAAAGCCTATCCTTCATACAGTGAAAACTGGAAAAATTTGGTGCGGGAGGTTTTTGTTTAAACAGTCTTAACTTTTGTGAATTTTGAAATCAGGACGCAAAATTTCATCATTTGTGACTACAGGACACACAAAATTGTGATTTTTTTTCAAGTCATAAAGCCCGCTGCACACTGACCTCGCGACACAACATCGCGAGTTGCGATTTGCGAGTCGTAAGTCGCGACGCAACGCACACTGGTCCCGGCAGTGCCCACAAGCGGCGACTACAGCTCTTGCGCATTCTGTCCGAAGGCTCGAAATGGATACGCATTGCACAGATCCTGATAGATCGCAAAATGAATATTTCGATGGGTACATGGTTTTGCCAATGAATAAGGTGACGTCTTATATGCACACACTTTTCCATTAACGAACCAACATCATATTTCAATGCTGAAAACGCAGAATCTGCGTGACCCAGCTATAGGCACTATTTCCGGTTGCTGATCTAAATTTCTGGAGTTCTAGCTGTAGCCTAATATGCTACACACACCAAGCCTTTCTGTATTCCATCGCCTCAGTGACTGCGTCAACTGTCAAGCACTCATACATCAATTTCTTCATATGATATAGAACAATATTCAAATGCATTATAATTTTATTGTAAATGAAGTAGCCTAAGTCTTAACAATATTCAATTATAACTCTGGGATCCTTTCCTTTTCAATCTTCGATTCGCTCTCAGGTATCAAGCATTGAAATTGATCCGTGGGTCTGGTTGATTTTCTAGTTTTAGCTCTCGGGAACCTCATTCTCCATAATGATGCATAGTCCATTTCTGACTTTTATAATAGTCGCTACTACATTTCGTACCGAAGTCTGATAAAGAGGAGAAAAGACGAAATCGAACATTAAGAATTACACTGCTGCTACCTAACCTAGTCAACAATAAGATTTTCAGACGTGCACCGAGATGTACCGGTATCTCAAATATACATCAGTGAACCCATGACATACCTCGATTAAAGGTAACTGCCTAACCCAGTTCCCAACCAATGTATACTGTACAGTGTACACAGTGTACAGGTAAAATGAATCAGACAAGGCATAATAATTCCACCTGTAGACATACAATGACTGAGACTTTCGCGGTATCGGTACTGCCGGTACTTGTTTGTCTTAGTTCAGGGACGGCCAACCTTTTCGGCCAAAGGGCCACATGAGATTTACGAACCATTGCGCGGGCCACTTGATGTTAATAACCATTTTCTAGGTAACGGCGAAAACAATACTTATATTACTACGCGCCAAAATCGATTACAATTGTATCATGAAAAGTTAGTGTGCAGTGCACTCAGGTCCCAACCGCTGCGAAAATTTTTAAAAGATTATGAACGTATTCGGTCAATAATAATGTCACTTGCATATATTGCGGGTCGAATTTATACACCGCTATGCTCATTTGGCAAGGACCTGATTAATCGGTTCTTGGGCATATTAATATCGACTATTTCGAGCTTCGGCAAATATGCGTCTAACATTTTGCGCAAAGGTTTTATCGCCAACGATCTTTCTGCCATTGCAGACTAGAACATGTTGGACGACACGTTCTCTCATAATTTCGAATATAGTCAGGCCCAATTCTGTAAATTGGGCGTTTTTTATTTATTTTAATCTTCAGGGGAGTACCAATACTAAAACAAAGAAATCGAGTGACAATAAATCGCGAGAAGTTCTAAGAAAAATAGCAAGTCAAATAAATCGGCCACGAAATATTATACTGTTTGGTCATATACGAAGATATACGGAAATTGTGACTAGCTACGCCAATGCGTCGGAACTTATATTTTAGTCATCAACATCATACATTCCGTGGTCAGGCTAATCAAAGTTTTAGTTGGTCTTGCCAGTTCACAATAAATTACCTGGCTAATCAATTTTTTGTGTTATAACTAATTTCAAGAATTACGTCGCGGGTCACTCAAAACCTTCTCGCGGGCCACATTTGGCCCGCGGGCCACGGGTTGGCCGCCCCTTTCTTAGTTAATTACCAAGTACCGGTTCTGCTTACAGTAGAATGCGTTCTTGCAGTTAAGCTTCAAGTTTTAAAATGGCCTCAAATCAGTCTAAATTCAATGAGGAAACAATCATGCATAGATGCCAAAACACGCAATGCCCGGACAAACTATTGCGGTGACATAGAGCTAACGATCAGTAACTGCTGACAAGTCGCTCGCAACTCGCGACAAAGCTGAAAATATTCAACGTTGTCGTGGAGTTGCGCAACCCTGTCGCAGACGGCATGTTGCGAGTTGCCGGCAACTCCGGTTTGCATGGCACCGTCGCAGACAAGCGCGATTCTCTCGTTTTATCGGGTCGCGAGCTCAGTGTGCAGCGGGCTTAACCCCACCCGGCAGCCGGCACTGTCGTGCTTGGTTAGGGTTGTTGAACTTCTAGCTTGCAAGATTGCTGTTGCTTCATAAATAACATTGAGATGTTGCTAATCTATCATATAGCTCTTTGTTACGCGAATCAAAGGTAATACAAACATTCTGGAAGTATATATTGCATTAATGGGCACAACACAGTGGAGCTTATCGCCTTTTAGGCCTTGTGCTCCACGACACGAATTTCGTAATACTCGATATTGCACATAGGTCTTTTCTTGGGAACGTCTTTTTCAATCTCTCTCGTAGTCATTCCTCATCCCCTCTCGCTCCCATGCGCCCCCATGGTGGTCTCTGCTGCCGACTTTCAGTCTGGGCTTTTCAATGCAATAGTAAGGTCGGCAATGAGGAGCCTAGAGAAACCTCCGACACGCTGAAGTTGGTCAGAACCGTGATTCGAGCCAACGTCCATTGGTGTCGTGACTGCAGTGTTTAATTGACTGCGCCACTCGCTTCCCCATCCTGGAAATAGTTTTATAGCATGTTTTTTTTTCATTTTCTTTACATTTTGTGTAATAGTTAATGAAAATTACAGTAAAAAGTTGCATGAAAAACAGAAAAAAAGGATGCAAAAAGTTGCAATCAATGTTCCCTCTAAGCTGCGTACGTGCGCTAATGCGCAGTGCTGACGCGGTCTCTGCGCACAGAAAATCTAAGTTGCGCACAAAAAGTCCGAAGTGATGACCTTTTTTTTGTTAGTCGTTACGCGCTGTTGTCAAAGGTTCTGCGCGGTGAGTTGGTGTGTGTGCGCAGACTTGTCCAAAATTAGAGGGAACATTGGTTGCAATATAGAATCCCTACAATCAGCTTAAAACATCGTACTATATAAATTCTGAGTATTTAGGAAGCCGTAAAATAAGTTGCAAAAACTTGCCTTAGTCATCATATAGCTAAAGTATAAATGAAATAATGTAAAGCGATGCTCATAAATTCGACATTTTTACTTAGTACATCGCACTCTTGATTCATTATTTCATGTTCATAGAAATTGTAACAGATAAATCGATGGAATCGTAATTTTACAAAGCAATCGATATAATTATATGCCAAAATCGATTACGATTACTTAAAAAAGCCGTAGTCGTCGTAATCGATCACGAATAGTAATCACGGCAACGCCATGTATGGATCCCATCATCTGTTATGTTCAACTGTAAATTGCTCATGGTATGTATTCTAACAATCGATCAAGGGATATGAGATACGTCCCGTCGTCCAACCTTATTTGGGGGAATAGGTAGGTGTTTGGGAGGCGTGGCTTACGTATAATTTGAAGTTCGTAGTGGCGCTTCAGCAACTAGGTTTATTACAGGGCAGTGCGACATTACTGAGCACCTTAATAATTTAGACCTCATCTGTGGCACCGATGGATATCCAGCACAACGCGGAATACTTGGTTTCGTATCAGCCGCCAACGGTCACTGCTCAAATCCCGTTTGTTACAGAGCAGACTCTCGTCGGACCACAGGCTTTCGGTATATCATTCCATTTCTAATATTATAACTCGCCGAAACCCCAGTAAATTATATCTCAGGCACGATGATGGCACAGCCACAAGTGAACGCACCAGGGCAGTCGTCAGGGAAAAGCATGCTGGCACAACCCGTCTATCCTCAACTTGGTGAGACGTCAATCCAACCACATGCACAAGCGCACTCGCCACCACAGCCTGCGCTTGCGGATAGTAAGGAGCAAAATTTGACGCAGCAATCCGCCCACCCTCAACCAGGGGAGGGGCTGACGAAGTTCTGTTTCGGTCCTGCCTGTATAGGCTACCGCGTGGTAATATTATCAGTCAGATCTAATATAACACGAAGATACGCCCCAGAGCAGTGGTTCCGAACCCTTGTCGACGCGTGGACAGCGTGGGATATACACGAGAAAAAATTTTAACTTGGCATAAACCAGTCCGATAACTAAGTAGGTCCTTCTTCACGCGTAAACACCATTTGTGATTAAAAATTAGGCGGGTGCCGAGGCTTTTAATCTAAAGGTAGGGTACTGCTGACCACTTCAGTATCAATTATTTAAGACTATAGGTGTTCTGTTGTCCAAGGGCTTAATCAGAAATAAAAACACTTGGGGAGGGGTGGAAAATATTTGATCTAGTTTAAGGAGACTACAGAGTGTATTTTCAAGCAGGGCCATACCAACTATATGTAAGCCCTCACAAAAGCGATAGTCGTTGACCCCATAGGTGATCCGTGCTTTTACGGGCAATTTCTCCACTACCTTCGATACATTCAATTCATAGACACACACACACACACACACACACACACACACACACACACACACACACACACACACACACACACACACACACACACACACACACACACACACACACACACACACATACACACACACACAAACACACACACACACATACACACATACACACACATACATACACACACACACACACACACACACCCTTTCCGTAGTGAACCAAGTATGTTCTTATGCGATTCGTGAGCGTGCCCGGATTGGGTAACGGCAAACGCCAGACTTATCAATGTATGGCTATCGCTAACATTAATGTCATGAAAATCAGTGTGTATTAAGTGCCTACAGTCGTGCGAAAATTTTTCAAATCCACTGAATGAACTTGGTCAATTAAATTGGTAGCTGCATGTATTGCATAGACATGACCAAACTTACTGGTATAGCTGGTGGAAACGGTATCTTCGAGAATTTGGTGCACCGATTCCACACGGTTAAGAATATTCATGCAGTTCTCGCGAGATCGCTTCGGGTTGGCCATTGTTAATAATTACTTTGTTGAGCCTTGTTGTTAGATCGCCAGTGAAGATTGTCGCTAGTCAAAAGATATTGGAATCGCCTGCACGTACACTAGATTAAACTAAAAAAATCCTTTCGTGGGACGCTTGCAGTTCCAAATTAGTATTTCTTCACTGGGTTAAATATTATTCTCGACGCGTCGGATTTTTACCGGGGGACTCAGATTTTAAACGCATTTAAAAGGCGATTTAGGGGCCAAAGTTTCATCGCCGTCGATCTTAATGGGAGCTTACCAGCGTATAGTTAGATGGAACGCAGGCTTGCCGATACTGGTATTTGTCTTGATGTGTCCTGGCGCGGAAATGCATGCGATAAAGGGTCCCATGCCGGCGTGGTGCACACCTCTGAACTGAAGCATCACAACGGTTTCAAGCGATACTATGAATATACTGCGTTTCAACGTTGACCCCACTTTCAATTCTATTCTGTAAGCCACGCGTATTAGTCATTTTTTACATTTATGTATTTCTGAAGAGGTGTTCCCGTAGGAAAAGAAATAAATCCAGTGACATTAATTCGCTCGCAGAAATTATTCATGTTGATTAAATTCATCAAAAAGTGCCCCATGATATTATAATAATTGATGAAAATTTACAATATATTGAGGGGGATGCATAGCCTCTTGCCCCTCTCCTCGCTACGCCGATCCTTTTCTCTTCAAAATAAATGAATCGAAATAAAATAGGTAGGTAGTATTGTGTAAATATTGCGATTATTTTGGTAGGATTTTCCCCGCATGAGTAGCTGTTAAATAAACAAAGAAAGTTCACTTGCGAAGACTTTGAGTTGGATCGAAGAATTTGGCCTGATTTTCAAGATCCGGCGTATGTTGTCTTTAAAGAAAGGTTTACACTTTCACTAACGGCCTCGTTGTTATGGATTCGGCATGAGTTTTCCCCAATTAGGAGTATTTTGGTCGAGGAGCTGTGGCGGCCCCAACAATATCGTCTCGGGATTGTACGAAAAGTGACCTTTAAAATAACATTTCGACATATTTCTACCTACAAATCGGCCCAAAAGGAACACTCAATTGGGAAAAATAGTTTCATAAATCATGATTCCGCCCCCCCTGAAAAAAATTGAAATTTATAAAATATATTCGTACCTTGCGTTACTATTGCAAAGCCAGATTTTATTTTGTAAATTACAAAATTCTCCCAAAGCGGGGAATTCCCCACCGGTTGGGAGCCATTGGTGAAGTACAGGAGTTCTTAAAGTATGGGTCACGAACGGTATAATTTTGGGTCACGACGGCACCAGGGTGATCTCTTGATATGTATGTAATATTTGTTGAATTTGCTTCAACCCAAAAAAAAAATCACTGCGCTTCGCGCGATAACCCGTGGACCGTTTACGCATTTCCGAGGTCACTGTTGAGTGCTAGTAGTCGATAAGCGATGAACGCAGAAAAGTTGTTACTGCAATATGGCTTGGTCATGAAAATCAGCCGACTCTCGCTGGTTGGCCAAAACCTTCGATATTGATATGTCCTGTTCTCGAAATAGTGGGCACCAGTCTCATGTGTGCAGTATAAGCAGACAGTAGCACAGATAAGTATGCAAATGCGAGTCCCAGAGAAAAATAATGCAACCCAATTTGAAATCGCGTGCGTCAGACATGTTTCATAGAGCTGCGTTGCGTGCAAATGTTGCGTGTCCTCTATCTCACACATGCCCGTAACATGCCCGCGGTCCAATAATTTTAACAACAACTGGTGTACTACAATTCACATGGTATTTGGGATTGAATTTTCTGTGAAGTGGTGACCAACCCACAGGAATTTTCAATTGTAAAAAAGTGCTATGACATGGATATAGTCGAAAAACTTCATAGTGATGTAGAACTGGCGTTATCTTCCAAGTCAGGGGTTCTTAAAGTATGGGTCGCGACGCGTTTTGGCCAACATTCGTTTTGGTCAAGTGCGGTGAAAAAAAGGTCGGCGGTGATAAAACCGTGGCTGGTTGTCCACAACCCTCGATATTAACATGTCCGGTCGTCGAAATAGTCCTTGCAATCTGAGCCCTGCAGCGCAAATGCGACCCTACGAGGACAACAATGCACCCCAATTGAAATATCGGCGTCACATATGTTTCATATATCTGCGTTTTGAACTACTGATTGTGTCGACCTTTTATATATTTCATACATGCCCGTGAAACGTAGTATCTAACAATAAAACTGAATATATTTCGATGTGCTAGGCTTGGGTCGCGAGATACAAATAAAACACACATTTGGGTCAAGGTGAAGAAATTTGAGAACCCCTGTTCTAAGTGATCGCATCAATGGGACGTATTTGAACTTCACACGCATTCCCCATACTGTTACGGCGTCATTGGGAGTGATATAATTGATATTGAAGTAAATTGATTCGAAGCCTTCCGAATATGAATCTGAACACCCGGGTACTTATTCTTGCCCTGCCATAGAAGTGTATCAGAATTAGTTAGTGTCATACCATGATGTCAAAGTGATCGTCGGACGAAAAACAGCAAGAAGAAACCATAAGTAAATTGACTGGCGTGTACTGTAAATGTCCTGGACTTGCAATATTCGTTTAATGCAGAGGTCTCAAACACGCAAGAGCATTTTGTGCGGCCCGCGGCGGCATTTTGGAATTTCAAGTAATCAACAATATATTTAAGTGCCATATACATTTTTAGATATAAGAACTTAAAGTTCACGCAAAAACTACTATAAAAATCACTGAAATCCCAACAAACATCACTATCACATCTCTTTTAACAGCTACCATGCGGTAGAAGATCAGCTATTACGTCACATTTCTAGTTCATGATGATAAAACATGACCCGTTGATGATTCGTGACTGAAAATTATGATTTGGTTTGGTGCGACCATCTCGTAAAATTACTTGATTTCGGAATGACTGGGTGATTTAATAAAAATGACTCGAGTTGAGTCGGGTCAAACGCTGAAATCGGAGAAGGACTTGCGACTCGGAATGGTGACTTGGTAATCATACGGACGCATCAATCTATGCAACTTTCATGGAGAATAGTAATATATCAAAAGGTCGTAGCTTGCGTTGGGTAGGTTATATCAATATTTAATCAGGTCAGTATGGCAACCATGGGTATTCTGTTACCCCCTGACGTATATAGTTGGTTACACGCTGTATGTTGTTTTTTCTCTTCATCCATGTCATTATCGGTGGTGAGTAAGGTGGTAGTACGCTCTACAGCTGTAACACCAACGAATTCCTCGCCGATTGGACATTTCTATTCCAGGGGTACTTAACCAGGGTCCGTAGACCCCATCGGGGTACGAAGCACCACATCAGGGAGTAAGAGATGCATTGTAGAATTTGTAGGTCCATATGCTGTGGCATATTTTCTTGGCCAATTTATTCAACTGGAAAAAAATCTTCGCGCTGCGCGCGACTTTCTGATTTAAATAGGTACCATCAGAAATTGTGCTGAAAATGGACAGGGGCTTCTAGAAATCTTATTGGAAACACAAGGGGTACGATCACTAAATAGGTCAAGAAGCATTGCTATTACTATGGCTCAATAATGAGTGTATTCAAGTTGTTATTGATATATCGAAGGCAAAATCTTACGCTTATTTAATTTGTGTTTGGCAATGACGGTAACAATAGCCTATAATTACCACGACGATATCAAAACCATAGGATTAGGCTATACCGCTCAAATGCTCTGATATCAGATCAACCTTCGGTAGATTTTAAAATAGTCTACATAAAGTTGTTGCTCGTCATAAGTCCACTAGTTGAAATATTATAACCCGACAGTTTTACGATGTCATGAATGCATCGTCTCACATGATGTGTATAACTCGTTAATTAAAAAAATTCTGCCCGGCGCAAAAACAATTTTATTCAAATAATTGAAAATGTGATTTTTTTCAGTGTCAAAAAGCGTTAATAAATTACATTGCTACGATGCTTGTGGAATGCCTGTCTGCAAGGTCCCGTCAAAAAAGGCCATTAAATATCCTTACCATTGATGCTGCGGCCCGCGGCGTCATCAAAACTAGGAAATTGGCCCGCGAGCACATTTGAGTTTGAGACCTCTGGTTTAATGTATGAATTGAAGACATAAGTTCTAAAATTCCTATCATTACGAATATATTATCGAAACTACAATTCTCTCGAATAAATAGGAAATAGGAAGTTGGGTAGTAGGCATATATTTTCACTATTAAAGAAAATCGACTCTCACTAACTCTCTTCGAATCATTACAATTAATATGTGATACGTATTGAAGTACTCAAATCATTTTGCACTGTCATAACAAAGTTACTTGTTGCCAGAGGTGGTCAAAGTAGTCAAGAAAGCTACTCAAGTAGAAGTAGAAGTAGCAAAGAAAAAATATACTCAAGTACGAGTAGAAGTACTTCTTCCATAAGCCACCAAAACTACTTGAAGTAAAAGTAGAATTGACTGACTTTAAATCTACTCAAGTAAGTAAATAGTTTTGAAGACAGTCTTAATTAGTTCGCATGGACTGTTAAAAGCTGCAAATTGAGCTATGCGGAAGGTGCGGAGAGCTTGATTCGTATTGATGCATCCCAGGAGGTATCAGTTTTCGACGGAATAAGCATTCATTCGCATCATGAGATGCAAATTACAGTATTGATATGAAAATGCGATACAAATCCTTTGTTTACTACAAGACCCCGTTTTAGAGAACATCATGGCATGGCGCCCTACCCCGTATTATAAGGCCCCTAGTTTTGGGCGAAGAGCAATACGGAGAAGTTGCTTCGGATACGGTTTCAACACTTTGCGCGATTAGAATACGTTTATACCAAATATTGTGGATCGTAAAATTTATATTTAGTGTAGCTTTATTTTCGGAAAATAGAAGCAATGCTTTCATCCTAAACTTGCTTTTAAGCTTCAACATGTATGTTCTGCAGACAGAAGAACCGAAAGTAATTAGAACTCAAATTATGATACTCGGAATTGAAAGTGAACAAATACCCCTTATAAAAACCGGAAAATATATTTCATGTCTTTTGTCCATGAAGCCTCAAAGGTGATCTGCTAAAACAGGTGTAACGTTAAAAAAGCCAGATTTTCCAGATTAGCAGAACACGGCATGGGCTGCTTGATTACGATGTGATAGGTAATTGCTAGATTGCGAAACGGTAGTTTCAAACGTTATGGTGGGCCATATTTACTGTGATGAAATATTTGATATGGGCGACAATGCGGTGAGAGCGGAACCAAGCAATCCGGTACCTAAATTATATTCACTGATACTTTTGTGAAAACATATTTGTCACTCCATAACTACTGTGCGCTAAGCGCAACAAAATTTCTGGGCTTTACTAGACTTTTATTAATATTAAATGTTGGTACTCCGTGAAAACATCCCCGAAATTCCTCAGACTATCTTTCGTGTTGGAGGATTAAACTACTTCTACTTGACAAACTGAAAATAGCGAAAATTAAGTTAGTAGATCGCAAAATATTACGAAGTAGAAGTAGAAGTAAGAGAAAATCAAATCTACTTGAGTAAGTACCAGTAGTAGAGAAAAACCACTTGAGTACTTCCGAAAAGTAGAAGTACTTCGTTACTGACCACCTCTGGTTGTTGCGCATTCTTCACTGTTACGACTAAGCAGCCTATAATTTCACACTGAATCTTGTATCCCCTGCTTTAATGCTTCGTGCCCTCAACGGGCATATTTACCCCTGATTAAGGTATGTGTAAAGTCATTGATCGACAATCAGCGGCCGAATCGTTCTTCACATCGTTCATCACAAGCCGCCGAATCGTTATTTTTGATTGTCGAACAAGACTGAGGATAGAATTAAGCAGACGCTTAATTTGCTTCATATGATAATCCTTTTCATTGTATTTATAATAAAGGGCTTCTTGGAGGTGCAGAACTTCAATATACAATTGAATGGTGTATTCATATTGAAATGAACCCGAATATTTTCGGTTGACACTCGTCACGGGTAATCGTCAGCAACTTACCCCTGACGAGTTTCAGCCGAAATTATTCGGGTTCACTTCAATATCAATATCCTATTCAAGTTATAATAAAGTTAAGTTTTACATGGCAACCATAAATATATCAGTAATACTATCATTATGGCTGTTACGCTGGTAACGCGGTAACGGTCAGCTCTGATCAGTGCCTGTAATACCTAAAACGTGTTTGACACGAAACACGGGTATAGTATCTACTACCTTGGATGGATTTCAACCAAGGATGGGCAAAATCGAGTACTTGGCCGACTCGATTCTGAATCAAGTATAAGGCGTTGATTCGAGTCATGTCAATGATATTTATTTATCTATCTATATTATCCTGTGACGGACTGATTTCGTCAAGAACCGATCTTATAGCGTTAGGGGGCGTGGCAGTTTCCAATCATTGTGTATATACTATACACACATCATTGGTTGAGGGATCGAGTCTCGCTCACTATGGCGTCACAACAGTAAAATGACGTGCAAAGTTCTAATATGTGTCTTTTATGCGATCACAAAGAATATAATGCCAGTTTTATATCACATTAAACATTACTTGGCATATTTTCGACAGATACCTATTGTATTGTACTTTGTGACAATGCTGCGGTTTGATCATGATTTCACAGATATGCCATTACACGAACGCGTGTAGCTTTGTGTTACATGCTTCGTATACTGCGATACGCCCGATCGAGGTTTACTACAGCCTTCCGCAGTGGAAAATAGTATCGAAACTATAATTCTGATAGTTAAATGAACTCGTAGTGGTAAGGGCTATGAAATTTTAATACTCGAATCGAATCATTAGAATTCAGAATCGAGCACTCGAATCATATTGCCCAGCCCTAATTTCTACCCATTTTTCAGATATATCTGGACAACAACCAGAATGGTAGATGCTTCGTACAGTGGTCACAGGATAGCAAAAGTTGCCCGGAAAAAGCATGTAAATAGGATACTGCGTTGCTGATTATTATGACTTACTACAGACATGTAGTGTATTTTTCACTTGTAATATAAAACGTGTATGATAACCCATAGTGGAGTATGACACATGTGCTGAGCTGCTTTCGTTAGTTCCCTGGACCGTGATTGCAAGGGATGTGTAATATATATTTTGCGATGTGTTGGTGAAATGTAAAGGACTTTGTTACTGATTCGAGAATATCTTCATGAGAGACGCGGTTTTCGCACACTAGCGATATGATTTAAGATGATCAACGTAGAGACATTAACAAAGTAGAGAAACGCACAAACAGGATTATCCAACAAATGTTTGTCAATGGCTGAATTTAAGGGCTTTCCCTATTCTGAATCAAGCTTCTGGGGATGAGTCGATGGTTGAGCCTATCGTCGATCGTGATGCGCGTGTTCTCATAAATCTTAGGACATGCTGTTTTATGCGTTCCTACAAACGTTGCTTCGTTTTTTCCGCGTAGCCACAATCAAAGTGCCACTTATATTCATAGACCATATATTACTTTGTTGAAGTGCAGGAAGAACCTCTTTGCGTGCTGTAGGAGCATTTGGGTTGACGTTGGTATTCACTGTGTTAACACTTACTTGTTGGATAATCCTGTTAGCGCGAAAAATTATCGGAACGACAGAGTTCGTGTTGTCGGAAGAGGCCGTCCACACTTCGATTTGGGTGCCATGGAGTCGACTTTTATCAAAATACGCCAGTCAAGTCTATGCCTACAGAAAGACTTCGTGTACCATCTAAAAATAGTAAATTGAGCTTAAGCGCCCTCTTCGCCCGGACTATTCGAAATTTCATGCCGGTAACGTCATATTTTGGGATACGTTTGTTGATATACAACATATCACTGTTGGGATCAAGTCACTGTACGTTCGAGTTACAGGTGATCTCGAGTCAGTTCATTGCACATTTGAGTCTAGTCAAGTCCTCCATTTTTGGAGGTGACTCGAGTCAAGTCAAGTTAAATTTTCTAAGTTTGGGTCCCCATTTATTTTGGATCGAGGAACGGATGTAGAGTTGAATATACACACAAAAAGGCGTTGTATCATTCATGCATATGAAGAATTGTAAAACAACGCACGCAACGGCATATCCTGTAATTATCTGTCTGCAAATATCAGCCAAATTACAGGATACAATGCGAAATCCAAGAAATTAAAAGAATGATATGATACCACACACTACCCGCATACAATTCCACGATATAAAATTTTAACCTTCTCGTTGTTGATGAGTGATACAAACGCACAAACGATGTTATAGTTCGATTTAAATCATGCAAGAGGGCTGGGTGAATGAACACTCGGCACTGGGCATTGAGCAGTTTATAGAACAGAGGCATATTGCTAGATTACGTTACTATACTATAGTTTACGACAACCTAAGCTGTAAGTGTAAGCTCTGATTAATGTGTTTGCGATCAATTTATATGTGATTGGCCTATAACAATGAACGCTCGATAAAACTCACTCTCATTGACTGATTGGTTGCGATTATAGGTTAGTAATCCATATTGCGACCACTGAACCGAACTTGGGCAAGATACATCGATTTAGTCGACGCCGGTAAATTGATGACTTGAAATTGACTCGTAAATTTTGCTTCGAGTCACGAGTCGATCATCATTTCTGAAACGACGAGTCAAGTAAAGTGAAGTCATTTTTGCAACGCGACTCGAGCCAAGTCAGACGAAAAGGTCCAGTCTGTGGACATTGGATTTCTGCTTCGAGAGGAACGGGAATGTTTAATTGCATGTTAGGAAAATATCGATTTATAGCCAATAATAAACGATACGGGTCCAAACTTGCCAATGTCTAATGAGAAGACAAACATTTGTAATATCCTATGTAAACACGTAATGCTTCCTCCGATATCTTCTCGTTCGCATTTAATAATAAACAAATATGCTATATATTCGATTTTATTCTCTGAAACTGTTTCAAGTCCGTACCTGACCATCGGATTTAGAATAAACCATGCCATCGTGATTTGATCTATACAGTACACAAACCAACGATTTCGTTTCCCAGCAACAGCATGTTCTCGTTGATATAACTAGGCATCTTAGCTGGTACATGCATCGCTATAGAAGGTTTTTCACTTATACTGCTCGCGCCTCCACGAGCCTCCATCGCGCATACGTGTACGAATTCGGCCACAGAAGGGGACTATCATCCAATGATGGATATCAACAAGGAGACATTAAAATTGTCGAAAGGTCATAAAGTCGGCTTGATTGTCGTTGGAGTGAGTAATAATTAGCTTAAATACATCTGGCTCGAGATCTGCTTAAATCATGAAAAATTGAAGACAAGATGGACTCATCGTAAGGCCGAGGCATCAGAGTTTCTTAACCTACGGATGAATTTACCACCATGACAGTGGTAAATTTGAGCAACTCAAAATACTAAAGAATTAATCTAAGCCTATTTGTCTGCTGAAACAAAACAATATATACACCAGGGGTCGGAAACTTTTTTCGTCCGAAGAGCGAGATTGACCCCATATTTACCAAAGTAACTCCCAAAGAGTCATACATGTCTATCAACTGTTTACCGCGCAATTGAAAATACGTGACGTCATATTATCACTAATTCCAATTCACTACACGGGATTCGTCGTGTGCATGTGCACCATGTTTTCTGTATAAAATCTCGTACTAACCATGCTGGTTGACTTTTTTGAGCCTGCGAAACTTCAGTTACATGTATCCTGTTCAATTACATCTTTTTAATTCTAATTACAGTGAGAGCCATATGATATTTTTCGAAGCTTCAAGACAATTAACATTTAGATTTCCAACAGATGTAGAAAACAATGAATGTGTGACTTTATTATTTACAAGTTTTTTACAGTAATGCGTCTTTTGGTGTTGTATGTATTACTGATGGCTTAGTGGTATGGTTGCTAATTGGTGAGTCGCCAGTCATACGTTATCGCAAGCTCGTCTTGATGCTATTTTTTAAATTCAAGGACCCCTGATGCGTAGTAGGATCTAAACATTGTCATCACAGTAGTAGTTTGCATACCCACTGCAAGGGTGATACGTCAGTGACGAGGGATGATGGGGCGAGAGTGAGGCAGTGCCTCACCTGCCGTCAGGATGAATGAAGGAAAATTGTGAAACTTTCAATGATATTGGTATTTTCTATCGATGTCACGCAATATACATATTTAGTGTTCGAAAATAAGGCGCGGAAGGAGAGGTAAGGGTACATAGGTGAGGTACAGATGGGCTAAGCATCATACGTGATAGCGCAAATCATCGTAAACAGCTAATAGCTGCTATTAATCGAGCGTAATTGTAGCACTGATTCCAAAAATCTACAATATGATCAACTTCTCAATTCTCAGAGTATTTGGCGGTAAAGTAGCGTTGTGATACTTGCCTACATTTTAACAGCTGTACTATGCAAAGCTACTTACCAATCAAGAACGTGAATAGTTATTGCGATGTTTGTAATCAGAATTTGTAATTGTGAATGTCACATCCAAGGCAGTTCATTTCTCGCCGTAAATCAGGAAGACAATGTGCATTTGAAAACTGCATTGTCATGCAGGCGTAGCAATGTGTGCTATTTTCTTTGATAAATCACCGTGTAGTGCAAACCACGATTTCGAGGCGCGCTATGTTGGGTAGCCCCACATCGTATGCGCAATTGATATTGGTCGCTGGCGCGACAGCAACTTAAAGTTGTGCATTTTAAAAAGGAGGGTCCGAGCCCCTAACCATGGTTAGGCCACTGTTTTGAACTCTCAAAGACATGTCTATTAGGGCTGTTCAAAAATAGCCTTTTTTCCTGAATCTTGCTGGCTACTTGATTAAATCGTTAGGTTGCCTTAAAAAACGACGCACACCAAATTTGAATTCATTCCAACCAATTTTCGCGGCTTTCGTAGAGTTTGAAAATTTTGAATTTGCCTAAAAATGCAAAAAAAAAATTTTTTCAAATTTTTCTGCCAACCCCATGAAATTGTTGGGCTGTCTTCAAAAACTATGCAAAACATATTTGACTCAATTCCAAGCCGTAGAAGCGGAGTTATTTCAGTTTTTCTTTCATAATTCTTGGGTTATCCACCGATCAAGGATAATCAAGGTTTCAAGGCTTCAACGACTATAATTCTCGACTATAATTCTCGTTTATAAATTAACTATAAGTGGCGAGGAGCGTATAATTTCAGTACTCGAAATATTCGTATTTTACTACTCGACTCAAATCATTAAAATTATTTCTCGATTCAGATTCGAGTATTCCAATCATTGTGCCCAGCCCTACTCGTGAGCCATAGGTTCTCGACCCCTGATATAGGCCTACATGCAAACAGGTGTCATCTCACGTGAAAGTCCTTTCTCAATCTGAGGCTCTCCGGCGGGGGCGCGAGAAATTGACAAAGTCTGTATGAGTTTTGACTAAACATGTGTTTCACAACCATTCTGAGAAGACGATTGTTGAAGATGAAACTTATTCCGTATGTTAAGAAAGCTCGCCAAATTCAAACTCTAGCAGTAGCGCTTAACGGAGTATAGGCTGATTTCTATTTCATTTGAGCAAATTTTTGATATTCTTTGAATATTTAGAGCAATTCCCACGTGTAAGTCATTCATTACTTCAAAGCTTTGGCAGTAGCCTAAAGCTCGGTGCACTGGGTAGCTGTTGTTAATAAATGGCGAATGGACTGCCCAAGATAGACTTAGATGCAATACAGGTTGCCTGGTTTCGCCTTCATTTAGGCTACCCCAAATCAACACAATATAATTCAATTCAAAAGCTGATCAAATTTAGCATGGCAGTACAGAGCTACGCCGTTAGGATTAGGATCAGCATTAGGATTAGTCTCAGTGCAATCTACCTTGAAATAAATTGATGTCGTGTTCAATTTTTTTGCTATTTTCAAACAAGTTGGAGGAAATTTGTCAGAAATGTTAAAGACTCAACAACTGGAATGCGGATTCCAACTTCGCGTAAGACATACCATATGTATATAGATAAGGGATTGGTAACCTGCGGCCGTAGAAGGGAATTTGTGCAGCCGTAGACACCTAATTCAATTAGTATGTGTTGGCTGCCGTCGACATGCAAATTGAAATTACGAATTCGCTCCCAAATCTTTGAGAGATTTTAATTTTTCTTGAGATTTTCTTCGCGCTCCGCGCAATTCAACATTGCTTCATTTTTCGATTTTAATATAATAGCGGCCTTCTCATTCTGATCCGGAATCGGAATCGTGTGCTCCTCACGAAAGAAGGTCAGGGGGGCGCAATCTTATTGACCATCACGAAGGGGGGCGCATGTCCAAAAAGGTTGAGAACCGCTGCTCTATATACGCATGGCGCTGGCAGCGTTAAAAACAACACCGAACAAGCATCCAACTTGACAATTTCAAAAATTTTACCTACTTCGTTACCAGAAATTTGCTCGAATATTCAGTGATTCTCTGCTGTGAGTTTGACCAGCAATCACACAACATCAACAGCGAAATATGGGACATGTAGGTATAGTCAGCGAATGATGCTTATTTAAACCAATCAATGAAATTGTTTTAAAGAATACATCGTTGCCTAATGTAAAAAATCTAGCAGGCGTACAGGCTTACGCCTTAACGGTCTCGGCCAGATCGGACAATGTATTCGGCGTCCGACTATTACTACATTGATATTGAGCAGAGTGTAAAACGGATTTCTATACTTGCTGCCGATATTACCCCATAAACAAGTTATACATTAGCCAACACCCCATTCGCACGGACTTGGTTTTTATGATACAATAAACATATCAAATCAAGATTGATCCCGTGCACCGATGTGTTCTTAATATCAATTTCATCGATTGGTTGAACAAGAATCATTCGCTGACTACCTACATGTAATGTATTTCGTTCTTGGTGTTCCGTGATTACGGATCAAGCTCACAGCAGCAGAGAGTCACTAAATATTCACAAACGGAACGCTAACTTTTTCGAGCAAACTTTTAGGACAAAGGTAGTAATTTTTTTTTTGATTTTTCCATGCTGCCTGCGCCATGCATAGAGTGGTCTGAAGTTGAAATGCAACGAATTTTAACCGAATATGTTATAATGACGGGGAACTTGTAATATATGAAAAAGGTTCACAGTTCACAGACCTACCAATATTCGATTATGAAAGTTTCTGAGGTTCATAATAGGACGCGAACGTGAACCTCACGTTCACGCCATCCCTAATACATACAGTATATCACTTCACTGAAATGTAGGGTTGGAAGTAGGTATATGACGTCATATGTTCACCTTCGCGTTCACACTGAACCTTTCAAAAAGATTCGTGTTCGCACGAACCTGAACATTTCTGGGGTTCGCACCATCCCTATCTATCACTATTGTCGCACTGTTTCCGAGAATCAGAAAATTATTAATGTCAAGGCACCATGACCTCTTTTAAATCGCCTACAGGAATGTGAAAATCGGCCGTGTAGTCCAAAATGCAAGAAGAGGATGCGAACCAGAACAAAAAAGTATTATTCTATTTTCGGTATATAATTGTAACCGAAATATATATGTGGCGACCCAACAGGTTGCCGACCACTGCAATGGAAGATATGAGGCTAAATTATTGTAACCGATGCACACCATCCATCGCAGTAGCTGTTCAATAAATTCCCTCAACTTAGCAATTCTCGCATCTCTCACTGCTCAGATAGAATTCAGGATTCTTATTGGTGCCACAGCTCACAATTTCGCCAGCCGGGGCATACGATATATATATATAATATCGAACGCTCCGCGCCAGCTTTATTATTAGTCTGATATGATACTAAAGACATGTTAGTACATAAAGCATGATGACTAGAAAGCTTACATTTCGAGGTTATTCCAGTTGAGTTGTTTCACGATAACATATGTCATTCCCAGTTCCTGAAAAAAAAACCTAACCGGTAATAACATTTGCCTTGTTAATTTAAAAATATCTCTCTCATCATCAAAAATGGCGTACAGAAAGCATACTTCGCTAAGCAGTCTACTGTAGATGAGCGAATTCTCTATCTTCATAATGCAGTCTATAAATCCAAAGCTTCAAATCTAAATGCATATCTAAGTCCAGAAATAATTTCGTTCTTTCCACGTCGTAATTCAATTACAAATCCGATAATGACTGCAATTGGTTGGAAAATTGCACGGAAATTTAACAACAGAAGACATTTAATATCCAAGTTCAAATTCAGCTTAAAATAAAAATAATCTATAGCCAGTCCAAATCTGGTAAAAATCATCTAATCCGTTTTTTCAAATCCAAATGCATGCTCATCTCTGGTGTCCACATCTACAGTCTGCAGATAGACAACACCACGATCAGTAACTGCTTTGACTTCGCTCGCAATTTACTCGTATTATCTGGTCGCAAACTCGGTGTGCATCGGCTTTAGTCCTTGTTGCGAATTCCTTCCCGTGGCTGTAATATCTCGAGCTATGCCACTGTGCCTTTTAGCAACAAAGTCTGCTACTTCCCCTCTTTATTCTCATAGCTACCAACTACCATACTAGCGTAGGACAGACTGCCCCGACATCGTCTATAGCTATATTTTGATATCCGGAAACGAGGTCACGTTTTACAAACCGCAAAACATATAAAATCGGACGAGAAGACGGGTAATTTGAAATTTCTTACTGGAAATCCGTTGTGTTGAATAAAAAAAGTTCATTTTTCCAAATCGACTACCGGTAGACCCGCTCTAAGGTCATTTTTAGTCATCCTTGCCGCCCCTGACGTCGAAAACCAGATTACGCGTCTTTGATGGCGTTTTTCAAGTTCTACCTATATAATCTCCTGCCTGTCTAAGCTATGAAGGAGGACGAATTGCCAAAAATGAGTACATTTGGGCAACCTCCTGGGCATTTTCGATTTCTTGAAAAATGAGGACAAATCCTCCTCAAGGAGGACGCATGCTAATCCAAAATAAGAGTATTTCGAAGGCTTAGCCTCCGCCAAACCACTTCGACTGAAGCACCGAAGCAATACTTACTTCCATTTCTCTGTTCAGATTTTCGAAATCGTTTTTGGACTCATTTCTGTCGGATGCAGTATAACCACGATCGTGTTCAGAAAATCATACCTTGCCAACTGCTACAGATATTTCTACTATACCTACAACGATGCATATCTTCATCCATATGATCTGACGACCTACTGCCACTATTACGATTGGCTTTTGGTATTTACGACTACCGCTCAGGGCCTCTGGACTGGAATAATGGTAGATAATATACTATTGTTTGAGCATGTGCTTGGAATCTGCCAACAATATTTCTCATACAGATTGTCATCTCAGCAAGTCTTAGCCTACGATTCGCTGCGAAACCAACCAAGCAAACGGTATGTCGATAGTTCGCAGACATTATCTCGGTAGTAAAGCATTTAATACTTGGAGAAATTGTGCTATTATTTTGTGATCGATTCATAACTGAATCGTCCACTGCTAAACCTAGTCACTCATAATGTGCTCGGTCTGCTGTCGTGCTACCCTAATATTAACAATTCGATCGCTACCCTTGTGCAGAAGCCCGTGTGATTTGTTCTGAAATAAAATTGTTCGCATAAGTGAATTGGATTAGATCCATTCTTCCCAAAAATGGCTAACCTGATAGCTACATTGACTCCTTGGTGAAAATGCGAAAATTCAGGCAACCAAAAGCCTTTGGATCTAACAAATGTTACGTTAATATACATTTTCCATTGCTCGACCCTGTTTCAAATAGATTCACCAAATCGATTAGATCAATCTTCGAATCGTGTCACATAGAGTTACCATATTTTGGAATCGGGAAAGGAATACACGTTTTCAAAATTTTCAAGCACAGAATACCGGTGGAAAATCCGGAAAAAGTGGTAGTCTGTTGACTAAAAAAAAAGAGAAAAAAGTCAACTTTCGCTCAGCTCCCGAAATACCCGCCGGAGCGTCACTTCGGTGCTGATTTGCGGCACCTCAGTCGAATTTTGCTATAAATTTGACCAAAATTCCTAAAAAAGAGGTCAGAATCTCAAAAAGGAGGATATTTAGGCGTCCTCGGAGGACATTTTCAAAAACCCTAAAAAGGAGTACAAATCTATCTAAAGTAGGACGTATGGCAACCCTGGTGTTACAGCACTGTTAATGCAAGGATCGTGTATACAACCAAACAATTTTTTCCTAATACTCGAGAGGACGTGCTGCTTGCTTTCCATCATGGTATGATGGTCAAGTGAATACTAATGCCACTACGACAGTCGGTATGTTGAACGCACATCCCAACATCACACAACACGTCCCCAAAGAATCACAGTTGCCCGATTTGGAAGATTTCATTCACCTATGTAAACTGGCCTCAAAATCGATATCGCACAGCCAAGCGTAGGAGTGCAATTCATCCATTGGCCAGCGTTTGATTATATTACCAGGTCTGCACCTAGAACTACTCCGACGATATGTTTCCAGTACTATTATTATTATTAATGATAAAAAGGGGAGTGACTAAGGTTGCATTCGAACCAAACGGGGTTTTAAAACACTTGGTTTAAAACATGTCTTAAACAGTATTTTAAACAATGCCTTTAAAAAATGAGTTTTTTCAAGTTGTAATATTTTGCCATAATTGTGTGAATACTTCGAAGAAAAACATGTTGTATGAGCCTACGGACGATTACCACCCGATAAAGCCGACGTATACGATATTGGATTGTTGGAACCCTCAAAATAGTCGGTTCAACAGCTATACTACGCAGATATTTCGACAAGGGAGCTATATTTGTCCTTTTTTCTCAATTGTCAATGTCAATCCAATATGACGTCACAACCGAATATTCGTGACGCCATGGCGTAAAAAACAAACAAAAACAAGTTTCAAAAAGAGCCTTGTTTTAAACATGTTTGTTTTAAATGCTACCCTAGGAGTGACGCTTTTTGTCTATAAGGCCTGGTGCGTTACGGACTAGAATGCACGGGCGGTATACTATGGAAGGGTGGTTCTATATTTCAGTTATCAGGCTTCGAATCCCCTTTTATGAAACTTAACAACCCGTTCTATTGTCGCCAGAAAGACTTTTTGTATGGTCTCAATGTAGCAGCTTTCCTGCGCCCCCATATTCGGGTTCGTTATCGGTCATGCTCTCGTTATTCGGTTAAAAGCATGAGGTCTCTTCTTTTCAATGTGTCGGCCGTGCGGGTGCGGTCAGCGATGTTACAGCTTGCGATGCGAGTGAAGTCGTTATACAATTAAATAGTATATTCATATTGAAATGAACCCGAATATTTTCGGCTGACACTCGTCAGGGTAATCGTCAGCAACTAGCAGAGAATTGGAAAGAACATTGTATATCAACAATCGTATCACAAAATATGACGTCACCAGCATGAAAGAGAGAGCGTTCAATGTACTATTTTTAGGTGGTACACGAACTCCTTTTGTTGACAGAGTTTCGCCTCTCTTTCATGCTGGTGACGTCATATTTTGTGATACGATTGTTGATATACAATGTTCTTTCCAATTCTCTACTAGTTGCTGACGATTATACCCCTGACGAGTGTCAGCCGAAAATATTCGGGTTCATTTCAATATGAATATACTATTTAATTGTATATTGAAGTTCTGTACCTCCAAGAAGCTCTTCGAAGTCGTTATAGGTTATGTGGAGTTGTACCGTGTAGTTGCATTGTGAGGTGCCTCTGTGGAATGAATAAATTATCCACTCCACATTTAAAGAAAGGCCGTTACATCAAGATCTCTCACTATCTGTCGTTATTTGCGACATGTAATACGATATTTCTGTCGTGGCGCACCAGACCGATAAGGTGACAAGCGCCACAATGTCCCATTTTCACCATTAATAATAATAATAAGCACAAGCACAAGAAGTTAACTTCACAGCCCCATGTAGACGAGCTTTCATGGACCTGGCTATCCAGCTCTGGCCTGAAACCGGCAAGCGAAGGTTTCATTTTCGCAGCACAAGACCAATCGTTTCCTACAAAATACTATCGCAAAAGAATTCTGAAGCGAAACACGGACGGCAAATGCAGAATGTGCCACAACCAAAATGAAACTGTAGCACATCTCATGTCCGTCTGTGGTGCATTTGCAGCTACCGAATACACATGGAGACACAATAGGATTGGTCACTACATTTATCTTGAAGTATGCAAACATTTTAACATCACCACTTCGACAAAAAATTGGTACGATCACAGCCCAGCACCAGTGACAGAAAACGAACAAGTAAAAATTCTGTGGGATGTACCAGTTATAACTGACCGCGAAATCAGGAGCAACCGCCCGGATATAATCGTTAAACTAAAAAAGAAAAGAGAATGCTTATTCATTGAACTGGCTGTCCCAGCTGATCACAACCTACTGCAAAAAGAATCAGAAAAACACTCCAAATACGCAGAGCTCAAAATGGAATGTGAGAAAATGTGGCGATGCAAAATAAGCATTGTACCGATAGTCATTGGCGCTACAGGGGTCGTGAGCAAAAAACTAATGAGACATATCCAACAAATTCCGGGTAACGTTCGATTCGACATGATCCAAAATATCCCATTATTGGGCACTGTGCACATTCTTCGGAAGGCCTTGAATGCACCACTGGACTAAAATTACACTTGTGAATCAGAGCATAATTTCTGTAATGTCGATTCTTCATCTTCAATAATCTCTACCTCTGCTCTGTAACCCTTGCCAATTCTTCATCTGCTGCAATTCTGTAATCTGACTTCTCCATGTATTGCATAGGAATGACAATTTGAATGTATTACTGAAATTTTAAAAATTTACTCCAATCTCGCCATTTTTCTTTGGGGGCAGGTTGCTTCCCGGATTATGTGTGTATTTACCAGTTTTACTGTGAATAAAGAATATAATAATAATATTATATGGTCGGACCCTGGCTTGTCAGCATTTGACCGCACAAATCTGAAATCTCTGGGAATGCCTTACTCGTCCATCCTGTTCACGACTCTGATATGATTTTAGATCTTGATGCGAGTGAAGTAGAAATAAGCGCAGTTTAGCAAAAGCGGAACAGCGGAATATGATCGCCTCTGGTGTTGAATTCAGAGGTGGTCAAAGTAGCCAAGAAAGCTACTCAAGTAGAAGTAGAAGTAGCGACGAGAAAATCTACTCAAGAACGAGTAGAAGTACTTCTTCCATAAGCAACCTAAAACTACTTGAAGTAGAAGTAGAATGGACTGACTTCAAATCTACTCAAGTAAGTAACTAGTTGTGAAAATTGTCGTAATTCGTTCGCAGTGATTGTCAAAAGGTGCAAATTGAGCTATGAGAAAGGTGCCGAGCTTGATTCATATTGATGCATACCAGGAGGTATCCAATTGTCTACAGCAGTGGTTCTCAACCGCCGGTCCGCGGACCGGTGCCGGTCCGCGACGACATTCCTGCCGGTCCGCGAGGAATATTACAATTTTATACTTTAATTTCAAGATGCAATGTTGAAGGCTTGTCCTTTGATAAAATAAATAAAACATTTAATTTTAAACTGATTCAAAATTTTGTGAGGTAACATTAGGGCTAGAAACATGTTCGATTTGACTTAAAGTACAAGACGTTTCATTTGACGGCATGCGAGCGACAAATACAGAACAGATACGAGCTCACTCATCGCTAAGCAGCACAGTTTGATCATTGGTTTTCGATTCATTTATTTTGTGCAGGACCGTAACTGGGGCACCCCAAATGGCCCAATTGGAGAGGGCCGAGCTTGAGAAGGGCCTAAAATTATTTCGCAAATGAATATAAATCATAGCGTGTTATTTGAAAGTTTTTCCAACATTTTTCAATTTCTTTTCGGGCTTTGCACGATTTAGTGTCCCCATATGTCTTGCTTATTAGGTGCCCTTCTCCGAGAAATACGCATGATTTACAGGCATTTCGGCGTCAGCCATTGCCGCACCACGACGTATCCGCACATAATGAAGTTTATGTTAACATGGGACTCCGAAATTTGGGCCTAAAATTCGACCGCGAGAAAAGCGCTTCAGTCGTGAATGATCGAAAATTGTCGCCATTGTCGCGATAAGCTACGTAAACTCTCTGCTTACGCTGAGTAGAATGGATGTGATCACAAGTACAGGTGAAAACATCCACCCAAGTGTAGGGTCTTGGGGCGAAGCCCCCGGAAATTTTGCTTATCGCCTTGTCGGGGCCCCAAGATCAACGTTTTTGGGGGTGGGCTGACGAAGTGCTTTTTCGGCCCGGATTTGCGGATGGCAGGTATAGCTGCTGCAATGTGTTTTCTTGCGGCACGCACTGTATTCGCAGTTGCCGGAGTAGCCTGCGTCTGGTGGCAGTGGGCAACGAGCAAGGTAGCACGACAAGGTGCTTGGTTCGACTCCGATACGCCTCTTCTCTTGATATTGTCGGTCGGTATTGAGTTGGCGTGGCCGTTTAAACCCATGGCCTTTGGCGCGAAAGACTGTAAACGTCTCTCAGCGCGGTAGCACGTTTATCTGGACAAGGCAATTTTACCTCGACTTGGCAGACTCACTACCATAAAATCACATGGATGCCATCATGAATATTATTAAATACGATCAAAACCCTCCAAATGTCACTCTCTAGCATCATATAATTGCCAAAAACGGTTGCATACTTTACATTTTGGCTTCATTTCAATTTTGACAGTTCACCGGTCCGCCAGACATTTTTTGAAATTTTACCGGTCCGCGAGGCGAAAAAGGTTGAGAACCACTGGTCTACAGCATAAGCATTCGTCCGCATCATGGGATGAAAATGATAGTAGTGATACGGAAATGCGGTACTAATCCTCTGTTTACTCGAACAGCAGGTTTTAGAAAATATCATGGTATGACGCACGCGCCCCCATGTTGTGAGGCCCGTAGTTTAGTCGAAGAGCAATACGGAGAAGTTGTAGAGGATACGACGTAAATACTTCAAGTTTCTATTTATTATATAAAAATAAATAACAAAAAATTTGAAAATTTTCTGTTCACCCCATGAAAGTGTTAGGTTGTCTATAGAAAGAATGTTCACCAAATTTGGTTCAATTCCAACCAGTGGAAGCGGAGGTATTGCCATCGAAAAATTTGGATTATCAATAAAATAGTATTTACGGTGACCAATTCTTCAATTATTTATTATAGTGGTGCCCACCAATTTTTTAAATTTTATTTTTGTATATTAAATAGAAACTTTATACTCCTGTAGCAATGCGGCTACTGGTTGGAATTGAACCATATTTGGTGTGTAGGCTTAAATTAGGTAACCTAACAATTTCATCAAGTAGCCCAGTGGTTCTCAACCTTTATGGCTTCGCGGACCCCTTTTGACCGTCACGGACCCTCGCGGACCCCCTGAGGTTTTACTTCAATTTTAGCTCAATTATAGTGCAACCGTCAACTGTTTTGTGCAAATATGAACTGTAGGCTTGTGATAAACAGCAAAATAATGATGTTTCTTGAAAATAACATCATACTATTTATGTAGAAATTGGTAGACTTTATTATTTCAAAGCTAATCTTGCTGCTGTATTTCTTGAAGTACGTGGTCGTGTCTTGAAAATTCGCGTCTTCGTTTTGATATGAACGAGGAGTGCCGGAAACCATTTCCGCAAAGATAGATGGAGGTTAATGCAATATTAACACATACCGCTTCCGACGATACTTTTGGTGTGATCGCAACATTTTTGGCACCAAAATGAGGAAACATATATTTTATGAACATATCACGCCCACCATCTAGCGCAGGGACGGGAAACATACGGGCCACGGACCGGATTTGGCCCGCGACGGCATTTTTATCGGCCCGCAGAGAGTTTCTACCGTCAAAGCGAAATCCTAATCTAAAAGCATAGACAAATTTATGCGCCAAAGAATGGACTCAAGTTTTCCTACCTGAGAAAGACTGTCATGAAACGACTTGTTCTGTTTGGGTTTACATATATATTTACGAGGAAATATTTTCGACCAAGAACAGTTGAACATTAACAAGACAAAGCTGCATACCAATATAACTGGTGATATGAATTTCAGGGTTGGAGCGTAATGCTTTGATAGCAACGAAACACTCCTTGTTCCTAAAAAAAAAAACAGCCTTGTCGATAGGGCATCCGCAATAAGAATGCGCCAAATCTGATATCCAAGCTTTAAGAGCAGGTATATCATTGTCCGATTTATGACGAGTGTCAGCCGAAAATATTCGGGTTCATTTCCACTATTCAATTGTATATTGAAATTCTGTACCTCCAAGAAGCTGATCAAATAGTGGTTATGTATATTACAGGATAAAATGGGGTTGGTGGCGACAAATTAGGGAAATACTTCGAAATTTTTTTATTTCAAAAACCACTGTTCACTAATTTGATGAGACTGACAACTTCAAATCGAGAAGGTTTCGCAGACAATACGAAGTCCCCCTGATTGACGTTACTATCTCCATATTTTTTTAAATTTTTTCCGCAAACCCCAACAAAACGTCTCTAAACAGCAACATGTTTGTATCAGCAGGTTATTGCAAAATTGGCAATGAAAATGAATTTCCACACTACGATAGTTCATGTCAGACGATTATGATGATGATATGAGTCATGAGGTTTTAGCAGTTGTGTGGCGAAACTGCCTCATGCTTTCTCAAATTAAAAAATAAAATAAAAATTAGGTTATCAACCATTTAAAAAAATTTAGAGGTCTCGCGGACCCCCTGAAATTGCTTCGCGGACCCCCGGTTGAGAACCGCTGAAGTAGCCAGTACGATTTGAGAAAAAATGTCATTTTTGAAGACTCCTAATGTACATATTGTACATGTAATGTGTAATTGCTGTGTTAATGACATGCCTGTGTTGCTAGGCTATATTCACTATTATGTTTGAATGATTTTTTTTCTCGATTTGAATCGTTGTCATCCTACCTAAAGCTTTTCCGAGCGGGAGGGACTCTTATGGCGGATCGGTGCGAACAATACAAATACTCTCTGGACGCCGTATCATCAATTACAATCATTGGTGATCATTAGGCCCATTTACATGGTCAAGTCGTCTTGAGGCCGAGTCGTCTTGAAGTGACGTCATGGGACGGCTTGCCGAAGGGCTGTTAATCCGATCGAGTTTACATGATCATGTTTGTCGCAGCTGAAAAGATACACAGCACTGTAGGATTCAGCTCGGGAATAGGCTACTACAGTTGAAATATCCAGAAATACTTATATGCAATTCTAGAATGGCCGAATACACCGTGCATATATCCTATTCTTTTTGATAGTGAGCTGCGCAAGTTAAATTGTTGGCTATACTCGTTTCATAAGTTACGCCGCTGAACTAATAATACCACGTGCATATTGGAAAAGCAGTATTATGTACTGATAGAGCTTTCATTTTCACCCAGTTGAAATACGTGTCGGTTTCATGAAATACGAACATGAAATGTTGGTATATAGCGGTAGTCTGGATCCGATTTCAAGTACCGGTACTGCTCAAGTCGTCTCCAAGCGACTCTGCGGAACGGATTGAGCTCAAGACGGATTGAAGCCGTCTGCCTTTTTCTCTTTTTCAAAAACGAGAGAGTCGGATTGACGAGTTAGCTTCGAAGCTGACCCAAATGGCCATGTAAATGGGCTTATTGTGTGCGATCCTGCCTGGAATCCTGACTATTTATAGAAGACCGTCGTTCGATGCATGCCCAGAGGTGGTCAAAGTAGTCAAGAAAGCTACTCAAGTAGAAGTAGAAGTAGCGACGCAAAAATCTACTCAAGTACGAGTAGAAGTACTTCTTCCATGAGCAACCTAAAACTACTTGAAGTAGAAGTAGAATTTGCTGGCTTTAAATCTACTCAAGTAAGTAAGTAGTTTTCAAAACGGTCATAATACGTTCGCATGGACTTTCAATAGCTGCAAATTGAGCTGCGTGCGGAAGGTGCAGAGAGCTTCATGTACAATGCATATTGGTGCACCCCAGAATGTATAAATTTCCGACAGCATGAGCAACAAATGATATTAGTGATATAGAAATGAGATACCAATCTTTTGTTTACTCGAACATACCGTTTTAGAAAATGTCATGGCTTGTTCCCTCACCCATATTAGGGCCTTTAGTTTAGTTGAAGAGCAATACGGTGAAGTTGTCATCATCATTGGTTTATTAGCAATTTGATCAGTTCAATACACCACAAAAAATGCGATACAATGAAAAGACAGGAAGATGTCGAAGCGACTTGGAGTTGTCAATGGAATCAGACACCCACCTTGGCCTAGGCGATGTAAAGAGGAGGCATGCACACTGAATGAAAGTAAAGAAGACAGTATAAAAAATGAAAGCGACAAGAATAGGGCGGCATTTCATGAATACGACGTTAACAATTTGTGCGATTCGTATACGATGATAAAAAAAATATGGCGTAACGTAAAAATGCCATATAGTGTAATTGTATTTTGGGAAAGTAGACGGCGATGCTACACTTACTTTTAAACTTAAGCATGTATGTTCTCCAGACAAAAGAAATGAAACTAATTAGAACTCTTAATAATGATACTTCGAATTGAACGAGAACTACCAATACTACATCAGAAAAGCGGAAAATGTATTCTATGTCTTTTGTCGAGACAGTTTTAACGGTGGTATGGTAAAACACATCTAACGCTTATAAAGTCACAGCCCACTTTCCCAGATTAGGGCACGCCATGGGCTGCTAGATTACGATATGATAGGTAAATGCTAGACTGCGAAACGGTTCTTTCAAACGTTATGATGGGCATTATTTACTGTGATGAAATACGTCATATGCGCGACAATGCGGTACAATGCAACCTGCAACGTAAATAATATTTACTTTCGTGAAAACGTATTTGTAACTCTATATCTCCTTGATGTGAAGCGCGACGGAAATTTTGGGTTTGACTTAAATTTTCATAAAATTGAAAGTTAAAACTCCGTGAAAACAGCCCGAGAATTCCCCAGTTTCTCTTTCTAGTTGGAGGGTTACACTACTTCTACTTGACAAACTGAAAATAGCGAGAAGTAAGTAAGTAGATCACAAAATATTACGAAGTAGAAGTAGCGAAGATTATATCTACTTGAGTAGGTACCAGAAGTAGAGGAAAACTACTTGAGTACTTCGAAAAAGTAGAAGTACTTCGTTACTGACCACCTCTGTGCATGCCACCTTTTTATCTGACGATCGTCCGACGCCGTACGACCAACAATGTTTATTAGCCTGTATGCGATGCTTTTTATCCAAAGTCCGTTGATGATTTCTGTTTTTCAATAAAGTGCAGGCCAACGTATCTGCCGACTCTCTGTTGCGGACAGTAGAAGGAACGTGACGACGTCTCGCATTAGACAGCCTACCGCGTCCACGCCCTAGCCAATCCACGGGAGATGCAAATGAACTGGGCAATAAACTGGGCACTTTCTCTGTCCAATCAGGCTTTCTCTATGGAAACCGTACAGTTAACGTTCAATATTATTTTGGCTATGTGCTCTGGATAGCCATTGGCAAGGTAAGGTGATATTCACTTTACCTCATGAGGACCCTGTATACTACAGGGTGCGTTTCGAATTGATCTTACGTATCACGGGGAACATGAATCCCACCCAAGATACTGACACCTGAATGTATCCTTACGATAGACAGTCGTAATAAAATTATTGTTTATCATATGTGCGCTAAATCTCATACGATCATACATCTCAAGCAAAAGTAATCCAGTGCTCTTCGACACTGACTGTTGGATATTGTTCAAATATAGAAATTTCACCCGGGATGCCTCGAGAGAAACGTGGTATAGTCTATTATTATATAAAGCGACACTCGCCCAGCTACAGCATGCTGCGGTAAATCTGATTCGATTCTATTTATTCTATATACAGGGATCAATCAGCGCGGGATTTTCGGTATTCAGCTTTCTACTGACGATGCTAATGATAATTTTGGAAAGTTTCGCGGTCGTATACATGTACTATGGATACTACTACCTTTCATACCAATACGTGAGTTCGTTCAGGGTGATGATAGACAAGTTTATGCTTTAACAACCCGTAATGTTTTCATGAACCCTTAAAGCAGTGGTTCTCAACCTTTTCGACCTCGCGGCACCCTTTGGAAATGATAAATAGTTCGCGTCACACCATCACAGTGGTTCTGAACTTTTTTGGCTTACGGCCAGGGCATGGTATGGTAGGGTATGGAACGAGAATTTTCCATACTCCATACTTGCCTTACTCTCTCCATACCATACTTGCAATTTCCCATACCATACCAACATTGTTCCATACCATACTTGATACATATTCCATACTTTCAAATACTTCAATATCATAAGTATAGTACCTTTTATAGCACCTATATTATTGATATTTCGGATATCATTATTGCTTAAACTAGCGAATATAATTCCTGGTAATAGTTTTACAGAGTCTGTTTTGGTGAGGGTTAGTTCACGGTGATGAGGTGCCGTGTACGTCAACTCTACAGCTTCCGCGAGCAAAATGAGATAGTCAGCATGAGATTGTTATCTAGGACTGTCCATAAAAGGGACTGGCAACATACGGCCCGCGGGCCGGATGCGGCCCGCAACAAGATTTTTTCCGGCCCGCGGACAGTTTCCTGTCTTACATAATAATGTGGCCCGCGGCTCCAGTCTGCCGAGATTCCCCCCTACTTGCCTAAACGTCAAATTTTAGTGACTGTATGTTATTATATAGGTGTGCGCACTGTGCAGCGTGCGAGAGTGGAGCTTACGCGTAAGTTCTTCGAATCGAGAAGACTTGCATTGTCGGCATTTACGATGTCCTCAACCCTAATGAATTGTTTCTTGGTAAATTTCGGGTACCGGGCTTATCAAACGCTTTGAAATCTTAATTAAGGATTGCACCGTGAGTTAGTTGATCAGAGAGAAGCAGACACGGCGGCGCCTGTATGACAATGCTATTCTCAAATCCACATTGGATTGTCATTATCGGCGAGAAATGGCTTTGAAGTGACATTGCTGTCGATAAAATACATTCATTAAATACGATGTATTCCTTGTATACATGGGCGAATTATTTATCCATTCAGCAATCCGGCCCGCCAAAGTACCTAATTTTCCTATTTCCGGCCCGCCGACTGGAGAAGTTGCCCGCCCCTGTTCCATAAGAATATCATCGCATTTCCGGTACATTGGCATGAGGCACATACAAGTTTGAAGTAAATACTCGCAAAATAATTTATAATATAGGCGAACCCATAAATTATCCCAGCTGCAGGCGATCAATACTGCAGCGATCTGCATGATTATTAGTATAGTATTCGGTTGGGGTTAGCATGGCGAGAATTCCAAAATCCAAACTATATCTACCCCACTCACTGATCTATAATCCTAATGCGAGATCGTTTGAAATATGACCAATAAGATATCTCGGTATGCAAATAGTATAGATGTGCGGACAATGTTTCAGAAGAAATGTAATTATCAATCACATTGAGCATGTAGTACGTTGCATCATGATTACTTGTAAGCTGTCGTCACTCAAGAATAAGGTAGTTGGAGTAGCCTACATTACCAATTATTGCGTCACATGATAGACTATGCTCGGAGACGTCATGTCTAGACTCGAAAGAATATCGGATCAACATTACTGTTGTCATTATTACATCACAAAATCATGTCATTCCAAGTGCTCCTAAAACCGTTGCACAAGCGTGTATTTGTTCCTACACAGCGTTTAATAGTTCACGTTCACACATAACAAAAGCGATTGTATTCCGTGAACAGCGAACAACGTACGCTTCATGAAGGTTACACATATCACGATAAAATGTATAGAACACCAAAGTATGGAAGTATGGAAATGTCGTTTCATACCATAGATTAAAATCTTCCATTCCATACCATACTTGCATCGTTCCATATTCCATACCAAAATATCGATCCATACCATACCATACTTCCATACCATACCATACCATGCCATGCTTACGGCACCTGCAAACTACCAGAATACTTATTAGCACCCTAACGCCGACTAATGTCACCATCCCTGCAGTCAATTCAAAATGTTTCTGTACTTCCTTTCTTTTGAAATAAACTTCTCCATTTTAATATTTCTAAAAGTAAACTTTTGTACGTAAAGCGTCCCTCATATCGCTTACTAAGCCGCGATAGAAAGTCGTCGTTTTCCTCGGGTCAGAATATCGTTCCTTCGTGATTACAACAAACATGGTGTATTCAGACGAAAATGTAAAGGGGGTCATTTTAATATACGACTTCACAGAAACTTCGCTCTGCCCTTGAATACTATTTCATAAGATTTGTTTGACAATAAATCTGCCCACTGCCGCATGGGGTCGAGGAGGTCAACCACGACCGCCGCTAATGTATACGGAGGCGTAGAGGTGTGGGCTATACCATGCTATGCAATGCATTTTCACGCAGACCGTGTAGCACGCGTGAGGATAGTCATACCTCGATAGTTCTACTGGCAGACACCCGCAGTTCAATTATATTTCATACGAACCAGGTAACCTCAGCAGCGAAGAGGTTTGTTAACTGATATATTCTGATCAACATTACTTCTCAACTCTCATATTCGTCGACAGTAACACAACGTTGTGCTACAAGCCTGCATTTGAACGGAAGTGCCGGCACGATACCTAACAATCGCAATGTGGATTGCCAAGTTTGTAATTCGAATTTGGAAACCCGCACGTAAATTCTGAAGAACTTCATTTCTTGCTGGTGATTGGGGGGACAATGAGGATTAGAAAACCGCATTGTCAATGTCATACAGGCGCCGCCATATGTCTGCTCTTCTTAGCGATCAATCAACGTATTGCGCAAAACTGAATTCAGCCTTCAAGGCGCGCGGTCTATCCAGCTAAGCGAATTCGAGGAGGATATTGATTGCAGTGATTAAGATTATTATTGATCGTTTGCTATAGACTAGAATTATTTTGCAAATATTTTCAAAATTCCGAAGAAATCGCTAGCGGCACACTTGCGAGACGTAAATGGCACACCGGCTGAGAACCACTGCCTTAAAGCCTTAAAGTATTTACTGCTATGAATATATATCAGGTCCGTAACTATTGAATTGGTACAGTAGCCAGGATTGTAATTTGCAGGTGCATTAAATTCAAGTATGATTCGAGCGGGCCTATATTACTTTACATCGCGAGAGTGAGAGACATTCATACTTATTATTTCAGCGTATTGTGACGTTTATATGGACGTCTTTATTTACAGATGATATAAAGTATAGATTGCTAACCTGCGGATTGATGCACAACTAGTCAGTCACGGCTGAGCACTCAGATAGAGCTTGTGTTTACCGGACGATTTGTTAACAGATATTGTAAGCAGGCGCCGGACAGCATTATGTCTGGGTAGTTTTGCCACTTTGACACCATGTACGTGGTATTTTCGAACACTATTGCCACTCGGACAACATGTCTGCGGTATGTTCGCACTACGATGCGGCACTCGGATAGCATATCCGAGGTATTTTCGGACTTTGTTGCCGTTCGGCCATCATGTCTGGGGTATGTTCAGATTGTCTTGCGGCACTCCGACATTATTGCTGGGATATCTTTCGACTGTGTTGCCACTTGTACGGACACAATGTCCGAACAGTCACAAAGTCCGAACATACCTCAGGGCTCAGACATGATGTTAGACCAGAGGTGGGCAAACTACGGCTCGCGTGTGGCCCGCAGCACCGTTCTGGGCGGCCCGCGAGAGTCTAAAAAAGCTTTTTAGGAATATTGATAAAATGCGTACTAAAAATCGAATTAATGCGGGGACTTGATTATACTTTTTCTCAATAATTTCACCATGATAATTCTAAGACAGTGGTTCTCAAACTGGGGCGTGAAAGTATCTGAAGGGGGGCAGCTCAACTGAAAAAAAATTTCGCGCACCACGCGATTGTCATACACTTCATAGTTTTTACTCTGTATTTAGTCTGAATTTAATATTTAAACATCTATCATCCACAGTCGTAACCCTTCCATGCCATCGAATTATCCGTTAGATTTGCTAACATCCTGATTGCGTTTCGTGATATGACGATAAGGGGGGGGGGGGGGCGTGTCTTGAATAGTATGAGAACCACAGTTCTGCGGTAAATACTTCCTGTGTTATTTCGTATTTTTAATTTCTGGCGCGATAGCCCGATCTCAAGGCCCACGCAGTTTGAAGGGTTTCAACTGCTAAACATCACATAAATCCTATTGTCATAATTCGGATCACGAGTGGGATTTCAGATTGGCCACTTCAGTTTAAATTATTTCAGTGATGTGTGTCCTGGAACTGAACCAAAAGTGGAATTAGTAAATCTATGAAAAGATTGTTGCTCCCAGATTTAAATTTCAATCCTATTCTAAGAAGCGGAACAACGGACTGTCATCTATATAGTTCTGACAAATTGGTTATTGAGGTCGACCAGCCTATAAATCTACCCGCTATATTTCTGACGCGTGTACGATATCATCAAAGCAATGATTTGTTTTAAACAAGCACATATATTATCTCCTTGTCATCACTATATAATCAAATACCAATATTGCGTTTTGGTTTATAATCCCAATGTTATATAGTGCGGCCCGCGAATGGATTTAGATGTTGAATGGGGCCCACGAGCTCAAAAGTTAGCCCACCCCTGTGTTAGACTGACGTAACACAGCCGAACCTACCCCAGACACAATGTCCGAGTGCAAACATATTCCGAATATACCGCGGAGATGATTTCCGAGTGCCAACATAGTCCGAACCTACCCCATGATAATGCTGTCCGGCCGCTTACATATGTATATCTGTTTACGAAGCGGTCAACAACCGCTATAGCGCTCTCTATGGGTACTCAACCGTGAGTCACGTATTACGTATCTATCCGTAGGTTTGTAATCTGTATATGAAGCGGTTGCTGTGTAGTTGTGCCTGCATCTGCTGCTATATATCTGTCGAATCTGCGAATTTCTTGATCCAGTCGAACCTGAACGGCTGTAATCTGAAAAAGTGTCCTTCTATCTGATTTCAAAAACATGGTAACCCTTCTATATCTATTTCGGGCGAAGCATGACGAAAATTCTGGTATCTAAACTTTTAGTCGATACTCCGTGAAAACAACACCTAAAATTCTCCTTCTCAGTGTCCCTCTATTTATTTCTCTCCCTCTATCTCTCATTGGAAGAGTGTAGTACTTCTACCCAGCCAACTGTAAATCGCGAAAAGTAAGTAGGTGGATTGCAAAATATTCCGAAGTAGAAGTATCGTAAAATTATATTTACTTGATCAAGTACTACAAGTACTTCGAACTTTGTTAGTGACCCACTGCCTCTGTGGTTTAGTTGCAGACCAATGCTGCGATCTGCTCTCACCTGAATACTGCCTGTAGCCTTTCAAATATCAAACCCATGGTCGTTATCTTCAAAATGGTGATAAAATGTATGCATGCTGCGGTATGTTTACTAGTTAGGAATTTTAAATCTGAGGGTTCCACCCTGGATAAAACCAATACCCCGCATGTTTGTCCATCCCAGAGCTCAATCCTATTTCCCTGGTTGGATGCACAATTCCGAATTCACCTCATAAATCTTTTATCTATGAGAGGAAGACTGTCGGAATGATTGAAATCGGATGTATTTTATGTCTCACAGTTTGTGATTGGGATTTGCATTACGGACTTCTTGCGCTTGCATGCAGTATGTTCGTGCTCAGTATGACCAGCATGATAATATCGTACATTGCGACGGGATGTTATGGTTGCTGCTGCTACAAACAACAGGTAAGTAGATTTTTGTGATATATCACGTGATATAAAACATTGCGATCTATTTAATCCGACCTGAGCATCCACCAGGATTTCCAACAATGCAGTTCTGTACATTGCTGTTCTGCGACCCCCATCAGCAGGCCGTGTTATTTTTGGCATTTCAGGAGCCAGATACCAAAACTGCCAAAAATAAAAATATGCAAAAAATAACACGGCCTGCCAATAGTGTATTTCGTTGATGGTGTTATGTTAACAGGATCGCATTACAAACGAGAAGAGCGTGTGTGAAGGGCAGGTTTCTTACTCTATGGGTCCAGCCCACACATTAGGGGCGAAAGCATGGTGTTCTAAATGGTGTAGGCACAGCGAGATTGAACGGCTGACTGCATTTTGTTGAAGTCATACTTTTCATTTGTCCAAAGTCAATTTTACGGCCATTTTTGACCGGCTTGCCGAGCACTAATTTTGATAAAACGGGTATCAATGGAAAGCTGCCCCTGTACTGATTACTAAAATATAAATTGTATTCTGCTCATGGATCTGGAACCCCCAAATCCAACCACGATTTTTGCATTGTGATCGAGTTGAACATTGTGACGCAACAAACAGTCTGGCTATTTCTGAGCTGCAGTCTCGTTTTGCCAGACAGTCTTGTTGCGTTAATGTTCTTAAACAAGCTAACCTTCCCAGGACTCTTCCATGTGAGTTGGTAATATTAAAGCCATCTGACGCGACACAAGTCCGCCTAAAATATATCGGTAGACTGATGGAGATGGAATGGTCGGGCTACAAAATAGAATGTGTTGAGAGACAACCAGCACCGTAACTGCCGCACCCCAAACCCCCCAATTGGGGGGGGCCCGAGCTCGAAGGGGGCCCAAAATTATTTCGTGAATTAGCATAAATCATAGAGTATTTTTCGAAAATTTAGGAAATTATTCCAAAATTTTTTCGCGCTGCGCGCGAATTCAAGTAGCCATTTATCTATATTATTGGGTATTGAGCCATTTTCCGCGCCACAACCCACAAGACATACAATCAAGTTTTAGGCCATATAACATGCAACTCCAAGAAGTGTGTCAGAACGATGGGCAGCGAGAAAAGCTTGGCCGAAAAGGTCTATGCCCTTATGCAGACCGAAGACTTCGTTATATAGGCTATACAAAATACATCTAGGTTTAATTGTCCATAGGCGCCTAAATTACTGGCGCCGAATGTTCCTGTCTTTGCAATCTGAACCTCATAAGACAAATACCATCCCGCTGGGAAAGATGTTATGCCAGTGAAGAAATACCAATTTGAAATCGTGTGCGTCTCTTAGTTTAGAAGCCTACGTTTGGGCGATTCTATATTTTTCGATATAGCAGACTGGACGTCACGAAATAACATCATGTAACGAAGTCATATCAACGGGTC
The DNA here is from genome assembly GCF_051294905.1 of Botryllus schlosseri. NCBI lineage: Eukaryota > Metazoa > Chordata > Ascidiacea > Stolidobranchia > Styelidae > Botryllus > Botryllus schlosseri. The sequence goes on along the minus strand of NC_137245.1, from coordinate 13,139,952 downwards.
CGCCCGCCCGAAGATGTTTAATCATTATTTACGGGCCCTCCCGTTTTCAAGACACTTCACTCAGCTCTACCGGTAAATCTAATTACGTGAGTAGAGAGGACAATAAATTGATAGCATAATATAAATGCAATCGCCGATCTGATTGACCGATTTTATCATAAATTATCGGAAATTTTCGCGCTTCGCGCTGGCTCACAATACAGTACAGATAATTTCGTGACAAACGCGAACAACGGGATGGGGGGGGGGGTCGTTTTATCACCCCATGGGAGCCCAAGACCCACGTTTTTGGGGGCCTGACGAGGTGGTGTTTCGTTCCGGCCAACGGGTATAAGCCCGAAAATGTTTAATTATTATTGAGTGGTCCTACCTTTTCAAACACACCTCACTCAGCTCTACCGGCAAATCTGATTACGTGAGCAGAGAGAAGATAAAAATTGATAACAATACATGCAATTCCTGATCATACTGCCCGCTGAAATCATGAATTCTGGAAATTTTTCGCGCTTCGCGCGCTTCGCGCGCTTAGGCGACATAAGCTGATTCACTATACAAACTCCCAATGAAAATGAAGAATAGCGGTAAACAGCGTATCGGCGAAGGGGGGTTCGGTCTATAAACCTATGGGGGGCCCAAGACCAAAGTTTTTTTGGGGGGCCTGACGAAGTGCTGTTACGGCCCTGGAGACAACACAGGGAACTCCTGGAAAAGTATCGGGAAGAAAATTCTTTCCGCGATGAGATCGATGGCACTAGCGCAGTGATCTCTTTTCATGATGGTTGGAAGCCGGTTCGGCCCTCCGCAAATTTTGAAGCTCTGAAAACCTTTTGTGGAAGTCTGGCAACATTCTTTCCCTCAACGGCTACTGTTGAAGCCGATATTTCCCAGATTCGTTTGCCGAAAAATGAATTCAGGAGAAACTTTGCTGACCTGAGTTTGGAAGCACTGTTACAGTGCAAACAATTTAAGTCTATTCAAAAGCTGTAACAATCAAATGTTGAGCGTGTTTGTTAGGCTTCTCATTCTTTTTGCTTATTGGCACCGATTCCGAGTGGATATTGCACATTTTGTGGTTTCGTTTGATAATATTAACCTATGTAATCGCTAGGATTTTTCTTATTATTATTGTGTGTTGGTACTGGTTATAAGTGGATGCTGCACATGTTTTGGTCTCTTTTGATAAACTGACCCAAATTGAAAAATGCCAAAAATAAGCTATTTTTGGCAGTTTTGGCATATGCCAAAAATAGCACGGCCTGCCCATCAGGCAATACGTTTTGACCGCTACATATCAGCGAGATATGTTGTAGGCCTACTGTTTAGTGAGCCAGCTCATTTCGCAGAAACTCGCGAAGCGCCAAAACTTTCTATAATTCATGATCCAATCGGTCAATATGATCAGGGATTGCATATATATTGCTATCAATTTTCTATCCTCACTCTGCCCACGTGATCAGAGTTACCGCTAGAGCTGAGTGAGGTGTCTTTGGAAAATGTAGGGACCGTAAATAATGATTGCATATCTTCGGGCGAACCCGTTGGTATAATGACTTCGTTACATGATGTTAATTTATTCATGCTGTACGACACACGTGAAACCATACGTTCAGACCTTTCCATTTCACAGATTTTGCATTTTTGATATATTACGCATCTGGAACATCCTTGATTTGAACCATTATAATTATTTTAGAAAGCATCTGTGGCACCTATGGACCTCCAACACAACGCGGAATACGGGGTTTCGTATCAACCGCGAACAATCAGTTCTCAAATCCCGTACGTTACAGAAAGAAGTTTCGTCGAACCACAGGCATATGGTATATCTACTTCTGTTATGCCAAAATTTCAGATGACATACCAGACTAATACATCGCAGGAATGAAGACTACACAGCCTCAAGTACATTTGATACGACAGCCTACATTTGTGGATGGTGGGCCTATTGGACAAAATATGCCGCAACAGTCCGCCTATTCTCAACTAGTTGTCACGCCTAACAAATCACATCCTCAAGGGCACCCGTCACCGCAGTCTACATTTCCAGTTGGTGCTGTGCAGAGTTTGCCGGAACAATCCGTCTCTCCTGAAGCAGGTGAGACTTTATTCACATCACCTTCACTGGGAGTATCCACAAACGAGTCAACAACATGTAACCTACTCGCCGACCCCGCATCTGATTACATTATTGATACAGTCACCTCAAAATAACCAAATGACACCGCAGTTAGGGTTGTCGTCGTCCTAATTTGAACGATATGTCAACTCTGAAAATCGAAATCTATAAATTGATGAGACCGGGCCACTATCATGTAATTTCTTCGGCACGGCACCGTACGCTATTTAGTACGGTACAAAATTGCGGTTAACGGTATTTTCCTCAAGTACGGTGCGGTATGGTACGGAATTATATTACTTTTATCGTACCGCAATTTTTCATGTCAACCTGTGTTTTAATCCAGTTGCGTTGCTACCTGGCCTGGGGAATCGGTGTCAGAGTCGGGAGTCGGGGCATTGTGAAGCACTTTTGACTCGTAGCCAGAGTCGCACTTTTCAATTTGCTGGAGTCGCGGGCCGGGGTCAGAGAAACGTGAAATTCGATGTCATCGTATTCGGAGGCAGAGTCGCAGTTGCAATTCGTTTTTTTTTATAGGAGGGAGTCGTTTGTCGCAGAGTTGTGGCAATGTTATCGTAGCTCGCGATTGTATAGTAATTTCCTATAATATAATGATACCGTGTTCGCTGCTCAATGTGCTCATGTTTATATGAGAGCAAACGCGACCGACGCAGAAATAGTGTAATCGCAGCAATGACATATTTTGAAGAACTAAAGCAAACTTAAACGTAGCCTACCTGGACCTAACTAGGAAAAGGAACTAAGACATGTCCGTACGGGCCATCGACTATATTTCCCATTGGAGCTGTCGCAATCCCATGCACCCGACCGTAACCAAGTGATACCTAGAGGATAATTGCAAGGCAATATTTTCAGATAACACCGGACAACAACAAGAATGATGGGAACTACACCGTGTATGATAATGATGCGATAGGTACTCGCAAAGGAAAATGGTTATATTTTACTCAGGAATTTATTACTTGTGACACCAACTATAATTCTTCGCCAGTAGTTTCAAACATCCATATGGTCAAATTGGGGATACCTAGAATTATAGACACCACCGGATTAAACGTATAGGCTAACTAGATACAGGCTGATATGTGTAATGTGCATACATTGTACAGGACATGCGTGCGTGCGTGCATGCGTATGCAATTTTCATTAATGTATCGATGCCGTAATTATAAATAAAATATGATTTGAAAACGAAGCATATGTATAGGAGTTTGTTGTTCAGTGACAGTTGTATATAAATGCACAGTGGTTCTCAACCTTAATCACGTGAGTCTGGTGCACGTCTTGACCTCCGGCAAACCCCGGAGACTGACTCAGCTAACCTGCGAAGTTCGTTCGAACCCTGGTAAGAACCACTGAACTATGGTGCATCGCGTATCCGCACAAATAATACTCCGTCGTCGTCGTAGTAGTAGTAGTAGTAGTAGTAGTAGTTTGGAAATGCATAAAGCATGCGAAACCTGACTATGGCAAGTGATAAAGGATACAGGTTGCTTATAATATAATAAATTTAAATAATGTCGGCTGCGGTCGTTTGAATAAGAGAGAGAGAGAGCCGACCAACCGTAATATACCAGTGTGGTCAGGTTTTGCAGGGAAATGCTTGTCTTGCTAATGAGCTTATTCATTAAAGATTGAAGAATACCTTCGACACACAATTATGACGTATAAATTGCATAGTTAGTGGCAATGCCCCCATTGGTCCCATTGAAATGGTCGCGTTTGCATATTCATCAACTATGCAACAATTACATCACCCTCAAGTCGCATATGCGTGCCTGCATGCTAGTGCGGAGCGGATCGACAAATTCTCTGATCCGAATCCGATCCTGTTTATTCAAATCTCTATGGTCCGGGTACGATCCGACTCCGGTCGTATCAGGAAAAGTACTGATCCGGCTCCGGCTGAAAATGAAAAAGTCCGACCGGATATCCAATCCGGCTCCGGTCCATGCTCCACCCTACACGGTACGGTGGTTCCGTGAATTTTTAGATATGGCTCCATTATATTCGCACTGTCATGGCGGTTACCTGCATGTGGTTGGTTGGTAGTTATTTATAGTTAAAAAAGTTATGCTTTTAAATAAAGAATCTAGCCGGATCAAAAAAATACTGATCCGGCTCCGATCCCGGTACGGCCGTATCAGAAAAAGTACTGATCCGGATCCGGCCAAAATTGAAAAAAAAAACACCAGCCGGATATCCGATCCTGCTCCGGTCCATGCTCCGCACTACTGCGTGCCTGTTTCAAATGAAGTTCTTGTCCGAAATTACAAAAAGATTCGAGGCACATCTGGTGAATATGGAAAGGAAAGGACGTTGTTTATTTTTGTCCTTGATGTTTTCTGCGACATATACACCGACTCATGATACACACACACACGATCTGTGCATATGCATACCATAATTTCATGATGTGCATATGCCGCAGAACAAGGAAGGTACAGATATAGCCTTGTAAGGCTTTCTAAGTCTTGCATATGTGGTGGCATACATATGTCCTGCGGTTTGGAAACCATTGGTATACAATACATGGTGGGGAAAGTTGAGATATACCTTTTATGTGACCATAAAGTATACACTGATTTTCTACATTATATTAAAGATAATTTGGTATTTTTTCGACCATATCTATCCATCAGTTTGTGCCAATGCTGTGGATTGATTACTTCACAAATAGCCTTCCCCTTTCTATTAACGTGCGTATAGTTTGTACTATACGTTTCGTATGCTGCAACACGACAAATGGATGTTTCAAGGCTACCACAGTGCAAATGGAAGCTATAATTACCTGTTAATGGCAAGGAGCCTACAAATTCAGTGCTCGAAAATCGATCCCTCACCACTCAACTCGACTCATTAAAGGGGCACTGCACTCTAAAAATGATGTGGTCTCAAATTGAAGGGCAAAACGAAATAAAGTTTTGGCCGCAGCCGTTTTCTTCAGAATACCACCGTAATGGAGCTGCAATTTATTGAAATTTTGATAGCAACTTCACGCTCCAGCGGTCGCGCAGAGATCGAAGTTTATATCGTTGTCTGCCTATGTTATGAAGGAAATATGTCGAATGTCGTACACGCCAAGGTGGTTTAGATACCGCGTTCATCGAAAGATGTTCATTGTTCAGTCAGATTTATGTCAAAATCAGGCCTACTGTATTCTATTTCTTTAGGACATAGGGCATGTACCGTGTACGACATATTTCCTTCATAGCATCGGCTGACAACTATATAAAGTTCGATCTCTGCGTGACTGCTGGAGCGTGAAGTTTCTATCGAAACTTCGATAAATTGCAGCTCCATTACGGTGGCGTTCTGAAGAAAACGGCTGCGGCCAAAATTTTTATTTCGTTTTGCCCTTCAATTTGAGACCACTTCATTTTTAGAGTGCAGTGCCCCTGAATTGATACTCGCTTCAGATTCAAAGTACTTGAACAAGTGTGTCCAGCTCTATAGTCGTAATCACTTACTGTGCGGCGTAGTAATCGCAATCGCACGTATCATAAATAGGGCGATTTTTTTGGCATATCAAAAAGTCAAAATTAGGTCAAAATTGTAGCGTTAGGTGAAAAAATGTCAAAATTGTAAACAAAGTCAAAATTTATTTCCAATCTGCAATTCGTTTGTATCGTAGATTTGGCATTGTCGGGGAACTTATCATTTGACATTTTACAGCGTTTAACCTACTTCATAGGCCTACCGTTATAGACGGCCCATTGTCTGCTCATTTACTTCGTTTCCATGCTCGGCCGACGGTCGGCCGAAAGGCCATGACGCATGCGTTGTACATGTCGGCCGTGTTTCCATGAGCAGACGTAACCCAACCGTGACTTGGCCGAACTAGGTGGGCGAAGCGATCGCGATGACGTTTTTGGCTTACTTACTCGGTAACAATTTCATAATAATCAGAAGATTGCGATAAATGACTCGGTAGGAATGAGCCGAAAAGACTTGTAGCGGTCATTCAATCAAACAACCCGCTTTGACCTTGAACACTAAATGCATCCAACGTGTAAAATGGTCACGATGAACCAATTGCTTAAAACTAACAGAAGATAAAATAAGATGGATAAAAGATGAAAATTGGTGGCATATCTTAGTATGTGGGGGATATAGATATGGGATATCGTGGTCCAATAATTTCGAGCACAGAATAGTAACTTCTCCAGTAGTCTACCGGTACTACTGTTTCGTCGTCATGATTCAGACATGAACGTCCAGTGTCCTGTCGATGATTTGCTTACCAGGGAATGTGAATAAGTTCACCTAGTTTGTGGTCAAGCGGTATAGTTTGTATTGTATCCATGCACCATAGAACGCAAACCTTCGAATTGTGGCAGCAGCGTATGTGATCAGATCGCGAAGATTTCGGTAGCCTACGGGTAATTCGTAGCAGTACCGGTACTACTAAATTCCGTTGCGATCATAATTCTTGGTTTCTCAAGACGTCCAAGATCCGTCCGGAGTGCAGCCATGGTTAATTTGATACGAAAAGTGTATTGTAAGTAGCGAATACCAATTAGCTAATCGAAGACACAGCGCAAGCATGGCCGAAGGGCTAAGCCGATGGATTTACTAGATGGCCGACGAGTCGGCCGACGTGGGTGTGCATCACTGTAAATGCGCAACAAAATTCTCTCGTTCGTCGGCCGAGTCTCTCGAAAATGGGCCCATCGGCCGAGCATGGAAACGAAGTAATTGTGAATCATAAACATTCAAATAAAACAAATAGGTTAACATGGTGTTTTGCTCAACGTACCGCAATATCCTAACTGAAGCAAGACGACGTGGGCATTGCATGGTTCTTATATCAAGAAGCGCATTATGACAAATTGTGATGTAGAGACCATTGTCAGAATGAAGCAACACGGTGTGTCAATAGCAATGTACGCACGCACAACTTCAGTGTATTCAGCCACAGACCTGTGGAGTCGGAGTCGGTGGAGTCGGAGTTGGAATTTCGCTCATTTTCCCCTAATGGAGTCGGAGTCGGAATCGGAGTCTCTTTTTAGAACGACTTGGAGTCGGAGTTGGATTCGTGAAAAAAATACTGGTTGGAGTCGGAGTGAGAGTTTGTGAAAATGCTCCTGACTCCGACTCCGACTCCGACTCCGATTCTAACTTCTTTGATATGAAAACAAGTGTTTTCAAACATCTCTTAAAATTACTAATAATTAGGGTGATTTGTTTTACCTAAAGAACGGAAGATTTTGACCTAAAAATCAAAATTTTGACACTTTTTGACCTTAAAAATCTTAATTTTAATATGGCAGACCGGAAAGATGTCATATAGTGTATAGCTATATTTTCGGAAAATATAAGGCATTACTACACTTGCTTTTATATTTCCACAAGTATGTTCTCCAGACAAAAGAACTGATACTATAATTAGAACCCAACGTATAATACTCGCAATTGAATGAAAATTACAAATACTACTTCTAAAAAGCGGAAAATATATTTCATGTCTTTTGTTCAGAAAACTTCAACGGTGGTCTGCTAAAACAGGTCTAACGTTAAAAAAGTCAAAGTCCACTTTTCCAGATTAAGACATGGGCTGCTAGGTATAAGAGGTAATTGCTAGATTGCGAAACGGTAGTTTCAAACGTTATGGGGGCCATACTTACTGTGATGAAATATTTTGTATAGGCGACAATGCGGTGTGAACGGAACCACGCAGCCCGGTATCTAAATTGTATTCAGTGATACTTTCGTTAAAACATATTTGGCGCGCCATATCTACTGTGCGCGATGCGCAACGAAAATTCAGGGTATTACATGACTTTTATGAAAATTAAATGTTGCTACTACGTGAAAACAGCCCTGAAATTCATTCGGCTATCTATCTTATTGGGGGATTAAACTACTTTTACTTGGCAAACTGAAAATAGCGAAAAGTAAGTAAGTAGTTCACCAAATATTACGAAATAGACGTAGACGTAGCGAAATATAAGATATACTTGAGCAAGTACCAGACGTAGAGGAAAACTACTTGAGTACTTGGAAAAAGTAGAAGTACTTAGTTACTGAACACCTCTGGTTACGAAACATCATCGCGCCCGGCTTGCCAACCACTGTAGCACCTATTCATCTCGTCCAATCTGTGGACATTGGATTGCTGTTCCAACAAGAACGGGAATGCTCTATTGCATCTCGATCGGATAGAGATTTATAACCAGCGATTACCTATACGGCTCAAAACTTGTCAATGTCTATTGAGAAGTCAAACATTTGTAATATCTTATGTAAATACGTAATGACTTCCCTAATATTTTTTGTTTCACAAAATAAAAAAAAACCTTACATTAAAAATACCATGAAGCATAAATTTCAATAACATCAACCCGACAGAATGAATGATTTTTTGTAATGAATCATGTTTCATAGTATTGCGAAGTGTTCGAATTGTTGTCTGCATCTTTTTCATATACATGCACGTAAAACGCATAACATATACAAATAGTTAAAATGCATTTCTTTGGATACGTGAACCTCGGGTCGTGAGATGCTAATAAAACTCAGAATTGGGCCGTACTATAAACAGTTTTAGAACCACTGTGCACGCTGCAACTTACCACATATATTTTTACTCCCTCTGGACAGACTTTCAAGAAACCTAAGGAAAGTCGATTAAAGAAAACTTATTGGTTCAGAACAGGGGTGGCCAACCTGCAGCCGTACAATGTAAATTATGCGGCCGTCGACACGTAATTCAATTAGTAGGCCTACGTGTTGGCGGCCGTCAACATACAAATTGAATTTACGAATTGATTCCTGAATGGTTAGGAGATTGTAGCAATTCGTGAGATTTCCTTCGCGCTGTACGTTATTCAATGCGAAGTGCCTTTTGCAATCTGAGCCGCACAGTAAATATGTGAACTACAGAGGAAAATGATGCACCCCATAGAGAAACACCAACTTGTAATCGTGTGCTCCTCACGGAAGAAATTTGTTTCTGGTACGTTCTGGGTGATTCCAATATATCTCCACCATACCAGTAATCCTGGTAGGAGATCAAGATATAACAGCCATATGCAACAATAAAGGGACCAATAACAATTGGCCCACCTGAAGATCTGTTCACATGGACTGGGAAAGGATAAATATTTGATAATAATCTGTGAAACTACTAATATTGTTGACGAATTTCATTCATGAACTGGATGAGCTACATAAAACTACAGAACATGAGTACTCGCGATCTTGATGCGTATAGTAAGCCGATAATAATAAATAGATTAATCTGGAGTTTACCGGAAAAGGGCATGGACACTGGACAGCTTAACATGTATATTTGGTATCCAGTTAGTTCATTACGACTATGCACTGGAATGCAGTGTTGGGATGACTCGAGTCAGACTCGAGTCACCTTTTTCGTATGACTTGACTTGAGTCGAGTCACTTTGCTAAAATGACTTGACGTGACTTGACTCGGCGTATCAGAAATGCGGATTGACTCGTGACTCAGCACTAAATTTACGAGTCAATTTCAAGTCATCAAGTAATCGGTGTCGATAAAAATCACTCTATCTTGCATATGCTCGGATTGTTTGCGAAGCGCTGACGTAAGATCCAACCCGTACGTGCTCAGTAACGTGCGTTTTACCAAGCCTCCATTGTTCTCTCACAAATAAATTGACCGCAAACGAAGTGATCGAAGCTTACAGCTTACGCTGTCGTAAACTAGTATAGTATATTAATTTTTATAGCAGAATGTCTATTTCTGTTCTATGTTCTAGCCTTAACAAAACCTCTTGTTTTATTGAAATTGAATTCGAATATAGTTTATGTAGTCGATCCTCAACCATTGGCGCAGGCTCGAATTGTATCATATCAATTTGTAAATGGGTAATGTATTGCATCTTATCAATTCGTTACTCTATTCTCTATTTTGACTGGTAACTATAAACTAAGGCTATACGATTACTTACGTAGTGAGCAGTTCTACGTATATGTGAGCGATAAAGCGCCTACTTGCGTGTATATTTAACTCTATATTCGTTCATCGCTTCAAAATCAATGAACACTCAATCTGTATTTCAGACAGCTAGCAAAATGCAATGACGTAATCATGCCTCATAGTTCGAAAAGGCTACTTGACTTGAATTGTGACTTGACTCGTGACTTGACTTGACTTGACTCGACTTGACTCGAGTCACCTTTAAAAATCGACTGACTTGACTTGACTCGAGTCACCTTCGAAAATCGGTTGACTTGGCTTGACTCGAGTCAAAATGTGCAATGACTCGAAATGACTCGTGACTCGAAGGTAGTGACTTGATCCCAACACTGCTGGAATGCAGTCACAGGCTACATAGGTAATCGAAATGCGGCCGTCCACACCAAAAAAGTTGGCCACCCCTGGTTAAGAAGTAACCATAGACCTCATGCGACCTTGCAGAAGCATATCGGCTTGCTAACAAAATCATAGCTGATGGATTTGCGTCCCAATGGCGTCATGCTTTTCTATTGTGAAAACTTCTATTCCATTTTTCGTAACAAACATGGTTATATAGTATATCGTGTGCGTCAAATCTTTCGGCATATATGTCTTAAAAAAATCATTGTGCCAGGGTTCTTGACCCCTGCAGACTGCAGTAATCGATCATCTCGTCCAATTTGTGGACATTGGATTGCTGCTCGAACAGTAACTGGAATGGTTAATTGCGTGTCACAAATCGAGATTTATAGCCACTGATAAACGATTAGGGTCAAAACTTTTCAATGTTTAATGAGAAGTCAAACATTCGTAATATCCTATATAAACATGCAGTGCTACCTCCAATCTCTTCTCTTTCACATTAAATATTAACCAAATATGCTATATTTTTGATCTTATTCCCCAAAACTGCTTCAAGTCCGTACCTGACCAGAAGATAGGAAATCAACCATGTCATCGCGATGATTTACTGTACAGTATAGAAACCAACAAATTCGTCTCCCAGCAACAGCCTGTTCTCGTGGATACAACTCTCCTTCTTGGCTGGTACACGCATCGCCATAAAGTTATTTCACTTCCACTGCTCGTGCCTCCACGAGTCAAGACTGCGCATACGCGTACCAAATTCTGCCACAGAAGGGGACTCTCACTCAATAATGGATATCAACAAGGAGAAATTAAAACTGTCGAAAGGTCATAAAATTGGCTTGATTGTCGTTGGAGTGAGTATTAATTAGCTGTAATATATCTTGCTCGAGATCCGCCAAATTTGAGAAAAATGTAGATAAGATGGGTTCATCGAAAGGTCTGTAAGGTTCTACGGATAAATTCACCTCCAGGGTAAATTACTGGTTTCCAGTGGTAGATTTAAGCAACTCAAGAGACCACAGAATTCATCGAAGCGTATTTGCCTGCCGAAAAACAAAATGCAGGCAGTTGTAATCGCACGTGAAAGTCCTTTCCCAATCAGGCTCATCCAACCCTTCAATTGAAAGAAGCCTACAGGCTAGTGCGAACACAGGTGTAGAAACACGAAGAATATTTAGTGGTGCAATGGAGAACTTGGGTCAAAAATTTATTCAATAATGGCACCTTGTCACATACGCCACTGACTCATTGCCCTTATTATCGTGTACTATAGTGGTGCTTACTGGATGGTGTGAACGTGAGGTTCATGTCACGTTCACCTTCTGTGTGTGAGCATCCCAAATTTAGATGTTCACGTTCACAAACGAACCTTGGTAGACTCTGCACTGTGAACCTTTTTCATATAATACATTTTTCGTGTCAATATAACATCTATAGTTCAAATTCTTTACATTTGAACTTCGGACCACTCTATACATGGCGCTGACGGCATAAAAAAAAATTCTCAAATATTTGAATAAAATTGTTTTTGTGCTGGGCATAATTTTCTTAATTAATGTGTTATAGACATCATGCGAGAGGATGCATCATGACATCGTAAAACTGTCGGGTTATAATATTGCAGCTAGTGGACCTTTGACGTGCCACAGTTTTATGTAGAATATTTTAAAATCTACTGAAGATTGATCTGATATCAGAGAATTTCAACGATGAAGCCTAATCCTGGTTTTGATATAGTCGTGATAAGTATAGGCTATTGTTACTGTCATTGCCTAATCACCCTATAGGGGACCCAAGACCAACGTTTTTTTTTGGGGGGGGGGGGCTGACGAAGTGCGGTTGCGGCCCTGGCTATATTGCGTCCTGATAATGTCACTGAAATCTCAACAAACTTTTTGTTTGTTCTCGCATCTTTAGCCATGTTATTATCGATGGCGAGTAAGGTAGTTGTACGCTCTACAGCTGTCACAAGTAGGGTTGCATTGAAAACAAACGGTGATTTAAAAAGTGTTTTAACAAATGCATTTTTGAAAAAAATTGTGCTTTGTTTCAAACGTTGTTCAAGTATGCCATACTTGCAGACTTGGACAACTCGAAAATTTTCAGCTTTTCCGAATTAGCTTAGAATTAGAATTAGAGCTACATTTTTTTCCAAATTAGATTAGAATTAGAGATACACAAATTTTTCCAAAGTACATTCGAATTAGAATTAGAGCGACACAGCTTTTTCTAAATTAGATTAGAATTAGAGCTACGCAGTTTTGTTTTTTCAAATTAAGTTAGAATTGGAGCTACACAGTTTTGCTTTCAAATTAGATTAGAAGTAGATTAACTGAATTTCAAAAAACTTGGAAACAATGTTCCCTCTAATTTTTTACGAGTCTGCGCACATTCAGCAACTTACTGCGCAGACCCTTGGACAACTGTAACGACTAAAAAATGATTATCACTTCTGATTATTATTTGTGCGCAACTCAGATTCTCTGAGCGCAGAGACCGTGTCAGTACCGTGCATTTGCGCACGTGCGCAGCTTAGAGGGAACATTGCTTGGAAATTGAGTGAAATTGTGAATGGGAAATAAATACAGCTAAATTCAGTTCGTGTCAATCACAATGCATTCAAATAACCATGAAAATGATTAACGTCCGTACTCCAGGCTTGGCTCGTTTTGTACTATACCAGGGGTCAGCGCAATCCCGCCCAACGATCTGATTTGTGATTTTGGAAGGACGGAAAAAAAGCATTTTGAAATGCTAAAATTGATTTCAGTTTCAAATTAATATTATTGTTGTTGTTTCAAAATAAGCTGTTTATATGAATAGCTTTGTGATGTTACCAAATGTAAAATTATTTATTAACTGATACTGATAATGATACTGAAAAGGACGTTTATGACAATGGTATTTCTTGTTGTATTTGTACTACTTTAATGAAATATTACTTGTATTGTGGTCAGCACGGCGTTGTACTAATGCAAAGTTTTAAAAATTAAAATGTTTTTGGCAGACCACAAGCTATTATGCTAGCAGGCTATTATTCGTCACAATAACTATACTAGCACGGTAAGTAAGGGCGTAAAGCGATGGCGGCGTGGCACTGGATTTCCCTGCGCTGCTCGAGAGAGATATTCTTGTTAACTCGCTTTAAAATGCTTCGGAAAAAGAGGGATTTTCATGAAAACAATATATTAGATTAGAATTAAAATTAGAGAATAAGAACATTTCACAAATTAGATTAGAATTATAATTACACTGGCCAACAAAATGAAAAAAAAGTTCTTTTAGGCAGAACATCTGAGAGCCGTTTCTGGGGTTTTTGAGGTTGCTGATTACGAATATCACATTAGTTTTGTAAGATTAGCTCTTTGTAAGAAAATATTTATACCCCTAAAAAGCCCAAAATTACTGGATTTACCCTTAAATATTTCATTTGGTAGGAAGATATATATTTATACTTTTATAATTTATATTTATACTGCACATAAATAACTAATTGAGGATGAAGAACCCTCATGTCATTCTCAGTCATTCTATTAATATTAACATGACATGATGCGAAATATTTGTTGGTCAAAAAAGCAGTTTGTCAAGCCTGAAAATTGTACTTTTACACAACGGAAATACATATTCTTCTAAAAAATTGTCCTTGGAAGGCTTAACTGCAATACTCATATGTATCTCCTCTCTTTTGACTGGTAAATGGATAATTTTACGCTAAGTCAACAAAGTGGATATACCTAGTAACCCTATCAAACGGGAAACTTAAATCTGGTATCTGGTATATTCGAATACCGATGAAAGATTCCAATTTAACATTAGGAAGGAGTTCACTGCATGTAATTTCTCCTAAGTTGTAGTAAATAAAACTTTTTAGATGATCATAAAGCACCCAACCACAACAGTTGGTCCGAAAATTCGTATCTGCATATCGAACACTTGAGCATAAACATGAGCATAAAAGTTCACTTCATGTTCAGAAATCTTGATATATTTCCTGAACATCTTGTTGATTAGCAAGGGGAGATGCTCTACCAAGACATCAGAACAACAAAAGAAAGGTATCAGGGCAGATGAGATGAACAATTGAACAAATTATGTCCGACCATTGCCGGAACCTTTCAAGAAACTGCACTAAATAGCTTACAGGCGAAAATCTTACAAAAAAACAATTGTGATTTAATATATATCAATAATAGTCAATTGAATAATATATTCATATTGAAATAAACCCGAATATTTTCGGCTGACACTCGTCAGGGGTAATCGTCAGCAACTAGTAGAGAAATGGAAAGAACATTGTATATCAACAATCGTATCACAAAATATGACGTCCCCAGCATGAAATTTCATGAATGAGAGAGCGTTCAATGTACTATTTTTAGGTGGTACACAAGCTCCTTTTGTTGACAGAGTTTTGGTTGGTGTATTTTGATATGAATATATTATTCAATTGTATATTGAAGCTCTGTACCTCCAAGAAGCTCATCAATAATAGTATATTCCAACTGATTATTTCAAATTTACAATGGGTGGTTGACGTAAAACTGATTGAATTAGTTCCACGTTATTTGAGTATCTAGGTAAATAGGCTACTTCTGTACATGACTGGAGTTTATTTATGTATATGATATCCGTGCAAATCTGTAGCTATGATAAATCTATTACCCCTAAATATAGTGCTGTTGCTGTCTTTTGATTTAAAAGAGTCTTCTGCGTGTAAAAATAACAAGTAGATTGATTTTCTAAACTTTATAGTACGACTGGGCCGATTTGATATCTAGTTATTACCACGAAGATGGGAGATTTTGGTCAAAATAGCCGCATGGGTTATCTCCACAACAAGAGCCAATTTGCAAAAACTAAGGTCATATTCGGAATCAGTGCTCTACAGAACCCCCAAAACCACTCTTACTTTGTCTGCCTAAAAATATGTGTTGACCAGTGTTATGGCATAGGAACATTTCACAAATTAGATTGGAATTAGAATTAGAGTATAAGAACATTTCACAAATTAGAATAAAATTAGATTACGGGCATTTCGCTCCAATTTAGTGAAATTAGACAACTAGAATTATCTAGTTGTTCAAGTCTGCATAATTGTGCAAATACTTTCGAAAAACATATAGTATGAGCCTACGGACGATTTGTACCCAATATAGTAGAGGTATACGATATGGAGTGGCTGGAACCTTCGAAGTCGTCGTTGGTTCGACAGTTATTGCAAATAGATATTTGTACGGAATGGATGTTCTGATGATGAAGACCGCCGACCGTAAAAATGCAGCATAACGATGTAGTCCTGGTTAAAGATATTTGAGGTCTGTTTATACCAGTGGTCGGAAGCCTTTTTCGCCGAAGGGAAGGAGCCATATTTACCCTATATTTTCAATTGTCAATGTCAATCCACCGCGACGTCAAAATTAAAAATTCGTGACGTCATGGCTCGAAAAACAAAACAAAAAGCACAATAAAAATCATGTTTTAAAGTTGAACTGTCCTATATAGAATCAATTTAAAACAAACATGTTTAAAACACGTATTAAACATGTTCTAGGTGTAAACCTATAGCTACAAGTTGGCATGGCTCCTTTGGCCTTCTCTTGGCTACGCCACTACTAGGGTTTAATGGGGTTTATGATACACCGGTCTAAAAATGATGGGAGTATCCTGGTGGCTTAGCCTACGCCAAAACCCTATGGCTCGATAGGACACCTAGGTTAATATATACCGCTCCAAACACATAGCCTACCTCCCATTCTCTGTTCAGGTTTTCGAGATCGTTTTTGGACTCTGTTCGGTCGGATGCGCTATAACCACGATCGTGTTCAGAAAATCATACCTTGCAAACTGCTACAGATATTTCTACTACAGCTACAACGATCCATATCTTGATCCATGGTATTTGAGGAGCAACTGTAACTATTCCCAATGGCTTTTGGTATTTACGACTACCGCTCAGGGCCTCTGGACTGGAATAATGGTAGATATCATGCCGTAATTTGAGCATTTGTTTGGAATCTGCCCACAATATTTCTCATACAGATTGTCATCTCAGCAAGTCTTAGCCTACGATTCGCTGTGAAACCGACGAAGCAAACGGTATGCCGATAAACTTCGTAGAAATTATCTTGGTAGCAGACATGGGGCAATCGTGATTTGTAATCGTTATCGATTATGACGATTGCAGCATTTTCGAGCAGGGTTGTAACCAAGTCACAAGGTTTCAAGTGATAAGTTAATTCCACTGTTTTAGTTATGCTTCGCATTCATAATATACTAATTTTCCTCACTTTTAACAGTTTTTGGTAGCATTTTCAAGTACCAGTACTAATAGACGAAATACCAATGGTGTGGTAACTTTACTATTGTTCGAATTTAAAATAAAATGTCTGTTTTGGCCGTCCCAGCCTCGAGTCACACGACCTGTTCCTATCATGCGCAATGATTCGAGTACAAGTCGATTCAATGCACGAATTGACTCAAGTCGAGTTGAGTCATTTCCGTATTTTGAGAAAATGACTCGAGTCAAGTCAAGTCACCAAAAATCGCGACTAGATTCATTACAACCTTGTTTTCAAGTACTCGTAATCACAATCGATTACATCCGAGAAAATCCGAAGTAATCGTAATCGTAATCGAATAATTTCACATATCTAAACGATTTCTGTGTAAAACAACGATTACTTTAAACTTCACAACACATTTGAATAAAATATTCATATTTATTCCCGAAGCTTTTCGGCTGACCCTCGCCGGGGGATATCGTCAGCAATATTGCGAGAATACATGTGCTGCTAGTTATCACGAGGACATGTTCTCTATATTGGCTAAGGGTCACAATTTATTTCATTTGTCTGTTCTTGAGTTCACCATCATCACTATGAGTAAACCTAGTCTATGCCAACTAGTAAGGGCATTTTATGAAATATTTCACAAATCTGTGAACTATATTGTTACCAAACAATTTCTTCACCAATATGTCTGTCAAGGTCTCTTATAACAAGTGTTAAAATGTTGAAGTTCAACTCTTGTGTGAAACCCAGAAAAAAAAGCTGTTAAATTTGACAATTGAAAAAAAAATTGAAATTTATTTCGTTATCGGCTATAGGTAACTAAGGATTATGAGTAAACCTAGTCTATGCCAACTAAACAGAAAGAATTAGTGTATCATTTGAAAATCGCGCTTTAACTTGTTTTGCTTCGCTATCTCCATGCCAACGCTTCAGTTCTCTCGTTTTTCTAACTTTGTATATTTTCTGTGTGACGTCATCATTAGCGGTATATATTGTTGTTGAACATAGTTATTCGAATTCTCGCAATATTGCTGACGATATCCCCTGACGAGGGTCAGCCGAAATGCTTCAGGAATAAATATGAATATTTTTTTCAAATGTGTTATGATGTTCTGTACTTCTAAGCGTCTCTTACTTTAAAGTTGTTAAAGGAATGCGATATAAACTAAACATTCGCGAACAAGAATATTGTATTGCTATTAAGGCAAGTTTTTGTTGCACTAAAATCGCAAGAAAGCTGCACCTAATTTTAACAAAAGTTGCAGTAAAAAGTTGGATTTTTATTTTTATTTTTTAAATTATTGTGTCTGATACTCGAAAGGTGCCGTTGTATAACGGTTTAGGATTTGCTATTTAATCGATCACACTTTTATGCTCTTATGCTCTTTAGGTTTGAAACCTACATGACGGCATTTTGCCATCAGCTCGTGCAGAGCTGTCAAATTTAGTACTTTCCCATTTGACGAAAATAACATTTTCGCCGGTAAGCAGTATAAGAAAATGCCGTAATGCGGAAATAATTTTTCCCAAAAGCCAAACAGCATAACGATAATAATCAATTGTCATCACATAGCTTTGTTATATATATCTGTAAATCAAAGAGAATAGAGCGATATTAGAAATAGTGTTATATAGTGTTTTTTAATCACTGCTTTACATATCTTGCAATATCTGATAAAATTTGCAAAATAAAAAAAGAAGTTGCAAAAAGTTGCAATATAAAATTTCGACAAAAGCTCGAAACATCATACTACATAAATTCTGAGTATCTAAGAACTTGTCGGAAGCTGTAAAATATGTTGCAAAAGTCGCAAAAACTAGCCCTGGATTATGTTATTGATCGCAGAATGTCTGATTTTCAATCTCCACTGTTCATTATTACATCACAAGTATTAGCTTTGCTCATGATTGCGTAATAAGTTAGCCGCATGTAGTAAATAAGGTCCGTGGACATATGAGCATGCGACATCATAGCATGCGACGCTTGGACATGCGACAACTGGACATGGGGCCAGTGGCGGCTCGTCCTATAGGGCAACTGGGGCATTGCCCCACCTAAAATTCTGTTCAATAACAATTTAACCATTTATAGACGCACAGCAATCAATATATACCGAGATCACAGCGAAACCCGCGTTCTTCTTGTGCTTTCGCTTGCAAACGCCCATACATAGCGAAGTCTCTGCGAAAATCGAATTCTCTTCTGTGTTTTCGCTTTGTGAATGCCTAGCCGGGGCTTGCCCCGGTAGCGCTCATAACAAGCTTTCACTATCTATTCTCTCAAAGCCGCGCACAATAAAGAAACGGTGATTTACTCTCTCCTATTCGTAAAATGGCCGAGCAACCGGGGCAAATATGCCTACTCGCCCCTAAGGTGTGATGTAACAATCGTATCTATATCTGAACTCGGTTACCGTAATATGCGTTCAGTCGACCTTTGCTGGTATAGGTCGATTTTGACGGTGTTTCGCACCATGATAATTCTTGAAACTTGGTATGATATGTCGTGAAGGTAGTATTTAACACTGCTCCAAGTTTCAGGCTTGCTACTTAAAGATAATGGTAGTAATTCCGTTTCCGAAGTTCAGTGTGTGCTGATCTATCATGTACATAGTACAGCAAACGGATTTTACTCAAAAGCCGGTATTGGCCTCCATTGATATTGACGATGTTCTATACCGAGATCGGTCATGACATTTGGCACGGTAAGTGTTAGTATCGACCGATGTAACAAGTTTTAAGTTTGTCACTGAACTATGTGGGTGGTAATTTCGTTTCCAAAGTCGAGTAAGAGCTGACTCTTCATTTATCGCCAACAAATTTACGCAAAAGCCGTTATTGGTCTCTATTGATTTTAACGATGTTCCATTATAGAGGATGTAGGATGGAGTGACGACCCATTGTTCTCCGTTTAGGCTGGCTACGCTTGAGTGATTAGGGACAACGCGCGTCGCTAAGGTAAATAAAATCAGCTGCAGCGCTTGTGGAATGGCATTTTATTCTGCTGTTAGACGATTTTCTCGCGAGTTAGTTATTCGCCAGGTCTGTTCTCATAACAGGTGCAGTTGAACAGTTAGTGTACGGAATATGGCGACTCATTACGCGATTTAAGGCTGCAATTACTCTAATAAACGGGCTAGTAAAGAACAAAAAAGATCATTCTTCAGGATTCGTAGACCTGATTTAGTGCCGGAAGCAGATGAGAGGAAGCATCATGAATATCTTATCCATTGGAAGCTGCCCGATGGTCCCAGTGAACCTGATACTCGAATTTGCCGAAGGAGGTAGACAAATGACCTGCAGTTCGGGAGCAACTTCCAGAGAAACTCCAACACATAGAAATCAAGGATGTTGTCCTCTCATAACAAAAATTAATTAAATCATACAGGAGTAAGCAATCATATATCGAGTGATTGCAGTTTTAAACATGATTCACATATACCCTTTTATTTTATGCAGACGTCTGGAGCTTCAGTAAGAGAAATGGTAACTTGTTCAATGACTTCTTTACCTCGGAATCAAAAGCGCACAAGTACAACACACGCGCGTCCACGTCGTCCAAATATCATATGATCGACCGAAAAGATCATCGCTCTATCAAATATGCCGGACCTGATGTGTGGAACAGTATCCCGCCGGCCATCCGGCAGTCGACGAGCATGTCCACATTCAAGTCGAAATACAAGTAATTACTACTAAATAAATACAGTCCATCCTCAAGATTACCGGACCGCGACTGACCTATCGATATCGCTTTCCATGACATGCCGCCCTATTCCTTGTCGCTTTCTTTTTCTATACTATCTTCTTCACTTTCATTCAGTGGGCATGCCTCCTCTTGATATCGCCTAGGCCAAGGTGGGTGTCAGATTCCATAGACTACTCCTAGTCGCTTCGACATCTTCCTGTCTTTTCATTGTATCGCATTTTTTGTGGTGTATTGAACTAATAAAATTGCTAATAAATCAATGATGATGATGATGATGAAATTGTATCAATCTTGGGGTAGCCTACATTATAAATTGAATGAATTATGGGTGATCAATTCATATTATGTTACTATGAAACTAATTTTCAGGATTTTTTTTTTCAAGCAGTCTGAATATTGACTCAGCTGCATTTCATGGATAGAAAAGTTCAGCCTAACTGATTCAGAATTGTGATTTGAAATTTTCTACTCTTCATCAATTTTTGAATATACATATGCAATTTCTAATGTCTGTTACTTTTTGAAATTTGGCGTATCCAATGTATAGGTTGGGAATGAGACTTTGTGTTGGTGTACAGAGCTCCACAGTGTGAAGTTGTAAGTTTGTAACCGATTTTTTTATGACGCTATTGAGCAACATTGACGAATGTGCTAATTTGATACCATTGGTATATCTGTTCTCAGTATGAAACAATTATACGGCATCCACAGTCTGCAGAAAATATGATCTGAAAACAAGGCACAACAGAAAATATTCAAACAGACAAAGTACTCCACGTGGTTCAGATGATGATTGTTCAACGGTCCTGGACCATCTTCATTTAAATTAAAATAAACCCGAATATTTTCAGCTGAAACTCATCAGGCGTGATCGTCAGCAACTAGTAGAGAATTGTTGTTGCTAGCAATTATCCCCGATGAGTGTCAGCCGAAAATATTGGGGTTTATTTCAATATGATTTTATTGTATGTTTGAGCTCTGTACCTTCAAGAGTCTATTCAGTTTTCAATAAAGATTATTTAATTTACAAGTGATTTGTATTGAGAGACGCTGCCGGTCGGTATTAGTGTAAAAAGCCAACACACCACGTCAAGGTTCCAACCTTTGCATTGGTTTCCTTGGCGACAGAAGGAACCCCCATGGGAATAGGCAGCACTCGTCCCATAGGGAAAAAAACTGTTTGGAGAAAGGCTAATTTTCACCTACTTTAGATACCTCCTTTAATCCATCATGTAACCCTTTTGAATATTTAGAAATTTTGGCTTGCTTTTTCTGAAAGGTATAGCGAACAAAACTATGTTAAAAAATCCTATTAAAGTGCATCATGGACTTGTCCAGTACATCCTCCACGATCTCCACACTTTCATAAGTCTGTAAAACTATTAAATCAACCAACTTTTGATATCAATGGTCTTGACGAATTTATCCGAGGATACTGTTAACTGTTTGTTTTGATGCTTCCTTTCCATGGAGAATGAAAATCTGAATAGAATACCAGTGAACTTACCTGACGGATATTTTAGGCGGTATTTCTTTCTCTCCATTATCTGGAAAAAATTGCCAGCACGGCATGTAAAAACCACTTCAGGTGGATGTATAATATTTGAAATGTACTCAAGTAAGTAGTTACTGTTGCAATCCCTCTTTATGTCTCTTTATGGCATTTTAAATCATACACATGATGGCTATATCCCAAACTAAAATCTTACTTTACAAAATTGAGAGTGCAAAAAGTAAGTACTTTTGCCTCACCTTTACTGTAAGTTAACAGGTAGTGAAAAAAAATAACCACCGGTAATACATGTAAGTGGGTAAAATCTGCTAGAGTAAGCCTATATCGGCTACTTAGAAAATGTAGAAGCAGGGCCTACTTTGTTACCGACCATCTCAGGAATTATTACGCATCTCGAGAGCCTAATAATGAATATCATATTTACGTCATAAGTGAATATCAAACCATCTACTATTTTGACAATATTTTGCAAATGATAATTCCTTACCTGACTCATGCCCATTGACACCAAAAGCAGAAGTAACAGGCTCCTCCTCTTACACGCACCAACTCATCGAAAACCTTTAGCAAAACCATTGCAGCAGCTAATTGTGGAAAGCCAAACAACGAAGAAGCTTGGTGGCAAATGTTAAAATAATATTGGTAAAACTGGTTCAATCACGCCAACTCCACAATATCTGGAATTAAGCTCCTCTATGAATGATGAAATATAATATAGATTAAGCTGCTCGAATGGTGGAACTGATTTTATCAAGCAGTTGGCTGACTCACATGCAGCCGTCAGTACGGAGATCGCTCTATCATCATTCATGTTGCTGTCGGGAGTTGGATGATCATGGGTTTTGGCGTGTTTTTAAGCTCCTTTATTGTGGGAAAGGTGGCAGAACATTCTGCACACGAAGCTCCTCTCCAGTTATCCAAGCCTCCGAAGAAATATATAATTTCTTCCGTCACTCAAACCCAATCCTCCCATATCATTTCTTCATCCACACCAATCAGACCACCAGACTATAGACATATACAAGTAACAAAATGACAGCGCAGTACTCACCTACGGGCTACTTGCCGTACACAGTTTTGATTCGCAACAGAACATCGGTCCCTAAGCACTAGACCAGTGGTTCTCAACCTTTTTGGCTTCGCGGACCCCTTTTGACCGTCACGGACCCTCGCGGACCCCCTCAAGTTTTAGTTCAATTTTAGCTCTATTATGGCGAAACCTTCGTCTGTCTTGTGCAAATATGAACTGTTAGCTAGTGATAAACAGCAAAATCATGATTTTTCTTGAAAATGACATCATACTATTTATGTAGAAATTGGTAGACTAGTATTATTTCAACGCTAATTTTGCTGCTGTATTTCTTGAAGTACGTGGTCGAGTCTTGAAAATCCGCGGCTTCGTTTTGATATGAACGAGGAGTTCCCAAAACCATTTCCACAGAGATAGATGGAGGCAAATGCAGCATTAACGCATAACGCTTCCGACGATACTTTTGGCGTGATCGCAACATTTATGGCACCAAAAAGAAGAAACATATATTTTATTAACATATCACGTCCAGCATCTAGCGCAGAGACGGGCAACATACGGACCGCGTGCCGGATTCGGCCCGCGACGCATTTTGATCGGCACGCAGAGAGTCAAAGTGAAATCCAAATCTAATGTTATAGACAAATTTTATGCGCCAAAGAATGGAACCAAGTTTTCCGTCCTGAGAAAGACTGTCATGAAACGACTTGTTCTGTGCGGGTTTACATATACATTTACGAGCAAACATTTTCGACCATGAACAATTGAACATTAGCAAGACACGGCTGCATACCAATATAACTGGTGATATAAATTTCAGGGTTGGAGCGTAATGCTTTCATAGCAACGAAACACTCCTTGTTCATCAAAAAATCAGCTTTGTCGATAGGGCGTCCGCAACAAGAATGCGCCAAATCTGATAGCCGAGCTTTAAGAGCAGGTATATCATCGTCCGATTTATGTCGAGTGTCAGCCGAAAATATTCGGGTTCATTTCAATATGAATATACGATTCAATTGTATATTGAAGTTATGTACCTTCAAGAAGCTGTTCAAATAGTGGTTATGTATATCACAGGATAAAATGGATGTCGTGGCGGGTTTCGATCCCTGCATTGGGACAAATTAGGGAAATACTTCGGAAATTTTTATTTCAAACGACTGTTCACTAACTTGATGAGACTGACAACTTTAAATCGAGAAGACATTACGAAGTCACCCTGATTGACGTTACTATCTCCATATTTTTATTTTCTCAACAAACCCCAACAAAACGTCTCTAAACAGCAATATGTTTGTATCAGCAGGTTATTGGAAAATTAGCAATGAAAATGAAAGTACACACTACGATAGTTCATGTCAGACGATTATTATGATGATATGAGTCATGAGGTTTAAGCAATTGTGGTGTGAAATTGCCTCATGCTTTCTCAAATTAAAAAATAAAATAAAAATTACGTTATCAACCATTTAAAAAATTTAGTGGTCTCGCGGACCCCCTGAAATTGCTTTGTGGACCCCTAGGGGTCCGCGGACCACCGGTTGAGAACCGCTGCACTAGACCATGACCTATCTAAAGCGTCATAATGCATTCAATTGAAGAGAACAATGGGTCGTCACTCCATCCTACATCCTCTATAGTTCCATACCTAGATCTGTCATGAGCTTTCACACGGTATGTCTTGATTTTAGTATCGAACGCGGTGCCAAGTCTTAAAGTTGACACTCAATGATTGAGGCAGTTATTTCGTTTTCGAGGTCGAGTATGGTAGAGATGCGCGCTGATCTGATACTTAGCCTACCTACGTCATTGCGGATCTCACGCAAAAGCCGGTGTCGGTCTGTGCTAATCTATAGTCTGCGTTCCATAACGAGATCGGTGATGATATTTCCAATGGTATATCTCGATGATCGCATGAAACAGCTAACCAAGATTCTCGGTTTGCATTCAAGTATTCGCATAATTTTATGTTCGCCAATGTCCATTTCACTGTGGAATTGTGGCCTTCAAACCATTTGCTTACAATCCCCTGTCAATTGCGATACCAGAGTGAAGTTATCACACAAAATTCTATCACACAAATCGAAGGGTACCTACTAAATGTGACATATAACAACATGAACGGTTCTATCACCAAAATGATGAAACAATGGCGTATCCGGATATTGTATCCGGATTTGGACACTGACACATGATAAAAGGTATATACAACTCTGTCCATACCAAATTTTATGCGGATCTGTCGCGTAAAACATGTCCAAAACAGACAACTATGATTTATTGCAAGTATTATTTCAACCAAATACAATACGCAAGAAGACGTTCAGGAGCCAATTCTACCGTCTAGTTCGAGTCGAATTTCATCTCTACTTTTCAGAGAAATTGCACGAGTATCATCACCTGGCCAACGTCTTTCGCAAAATTACACGTATAGCTCTCGGATTAAAGACGCCGATATTTCTATCATAGACAAGTGTACCACTTTTAACCACTTTAAGGAGTCGAAGCTTGTCCCAACGCATAATCGAACCGAGTTTTAGCCAATTCTACCGTCTAGTTCGAGTCGAATTTCATCTCTACTTTTCAGAGAAATTGCACGAGTATCATCACCTGGCCAACGTCTTTCGCAAAATTACACGTATAGCTCTCGGATTAAAGACGCCGATATTTCTATCATAGACAAGTGTACCACTTTTAACCACTTTAAGGAGTCGAAGCTTGTCCCAACGCATAATCGAACCGAGTTTTAGCCAATTCTACCGTCTAGTTCGAGTCGAATTTCATCTCTACTTTTCAGAGAAATTGCACGAGTATCATCACCTGGCCAACGTCTTTCGCAAAATTACACGTATAGCTCTCGGATTAAAGACGCCGATATTTCTATCATAGACAAGTGTACCACTTTTAACCACGTTCAGGAGTCGAAGCTTGTCCCAAAGCATAATCGAACCGAGTTTTAGCCAATTCTACCGTCTAGTTCGAGTCGAATTTCATCTCTACTTTTCAGAGAAATTGCACGAGTATCATCACCTGGCCAACGTCTTTTGCAAAATTACACGTATAGCTCTCGGATTAAAGACGCCGATATTTCTATCATAGACAAGTGTACCACTTTTAACCACGTTCAGGAGTCGAAGCTTGTCCCAAAGCATAATCGAACCGAGTTTTAGCCAATTCTACCGTCTAGTTCGAGTCGAATTTCATCTCTACTTTTCAGAGAAATTGCACGAGTATCATCACCTGGCCAACGTCTTTCGCAAAATTACACGTATAGCTCTCGGATTAAAGACGCCGATATTTCTATCATAGACAAGTGTACCACTTTTAACCACTTTAAGGAGTCGAAGCTTGTCCCAAAGCATAATCGAACCGAGTTTTAGCCAATTCTACCGTCTAGTTCGAGTCGAATTTCATCTCTACTTTTCAGAGAAATTGCACGAGTATCATCACCTGGCCAACGTCTTTTGCAAAATTACACGTATAGCTCTCGGATTAAAGACGCCGATATTTCTATCATAGACAAGTGTACCACTTTTAACCACGTTCAGGAGTCGAAGCTTGTCCCAAAGCATAATCGAACCGAGTTTTAGCCAATTCTACCGTCTAGTTCGAGTCGAATTTCATCTCTACTTTTCAGAGAAATTGCACGAGTATCATCACCTGGCCAACGTCTTTCGCAAAATTACACGTATAGCTCTCGGATTAAAGACGCCGATATTTCTATCATAGACAAGTGTACCACTTTTAACCACGTTCAGGAGTCGAAGCTTGTGCCAAAGCATAATCGAACCGAGTTTTAGCCAATTCTACCGTCTAGTTCGAGTCGAATTTCATCTCTACTTTTCAGAGAAATTGCACGAGTATCATCACCTGGCCAACGTCCACCAATGCTAAATAATGCTCTAATCTTCCTTCATACATTTTATTTGAAAAGAATTTGAACGAAATTTTGATGAACAATATTCTTGGTGTACATCCATCGTACCATGTCTTTGACAACTTTGGCTCCCCATGATTTGTACCCTGAAAACAAGACGAAGAGTTTAGGCGCCTTCATCCTAGGGTTGTATTGGCTCGAGTCAATCTGACTCACCAGCCGACGCAATTTCGATAATCAAATTGTTACGCGTCCCGTCCGCCTTTCCAGCCAGTCTTGATCTGAGGCCCCGGTCCCGGTCTCCATTTCGCATTGGCTGTCGCAAATAGAAAGAATGCATTGTTGGTACAAATTTTCTGCTAGTTACTGTAGTTGAGTACCTTCATGAGCCTCCTTCTTCCATGTCCATGTTAAGTGGCTGCGTCAGCTGCGGTATGGGCCGTAGTTTGCACGCCTCACCGTTTCGAATATGTTTTGTGAAGATGGCCAGATATGCGTGTATGATTCCGCCTACAATTCTTCGGCATATAACGATGAAACTATATGTTCGATCGGAATGCTGTGTAGACCGCGTTCGAGCACTCTCAGCATACTATTTCCAAGGGTCCAACAGCAAAGTAATAGTAGTGATTGCGGTGTCTTCGCTATAGCCAATGCCATAAGCCTGTGTTTTGGGTTCAATCCAGAAACGGTGGTGTATGAGCAGCAACTTCGGCAGAAGTGCCTCACAATGATTGAAAGAGATCATGTCGATTTACTGGATTTCTTTGTCGTGGATCCAACACCAATCCCCTTCTCAGCTATAAACCTGCCAGTATTTTGTATATGCAAGTTGCCTTATGCCCATTCCCAACCTGAAATGGTAAAATGTGATGCATGTGACACATGGTATCATGGTGAATGCCATCCTCAACCGATTCCGAATGGTGTTTGGAGTGAACCATCTTTTCTATGGTTTTGTTCTGAATGTGAAAAATCCAGTACTTCCTAAATATAATGTTTCGGTATTGTTGACTGCTATTCATATTCGGAAAGCAATCCTTTCATTTTCTGTTCAATAAAAATACAATTTTCAATCGTCGTGTGCATTATGCTTTGCTATTTTTCGACAAACATTGGCCAGGTGATGATACTCGTGCAATTTCTCTGAAAAGTAGAGATGAAATTCGACTCGAACTAGACGGTAGAATTGGCTAAAACTCGGTTCGATTATGCTTTGGGACAAGCTTCGACTCCTGAACGTGGTTAAAAGTGGTACACTTGTCTATGATAGAAATATCGGCGTCTTTAATCCGAGAGCTATACGTGTAATTTTGCGAAAGACGTTGGCCAGGTGATGATACTCGTGCAATTTCTCTGAAAAGTAGAGATGAAATTCGACTCGAACTAGACGGTAGAATTGGCTAAAACTCGGTTCGATTATGCTTTGGGACAAGCTTCGACTCCTGAACGTGGTTAAAAGTGGTACACTTGTCTATGATAGAAATATCGGCGTCTTTAATCCGAGAGCTATACGTGTAATTTTGCGAAAGACGTTGGCCAGGTGATGATACTCGTGCAATTTCTCTGAAAAGTAGAGATGGAATTCGACTCGAACTAGACGGTAGAATTGGCTAAAACTCGGTTCGATTATGCTTTGGGACAAGCTTCGACTCCTGAACGTGGTTAAAAGTGGTACACTTGTCTATGATAGAAATATCGGCGTCTTTAATCCGAGAGCTATACGTGTAATTTTGCGAAAGACGTTGGCCAGGTGATGATACTCGTGCAATTTCTCTGAAAAGTAGAGATGAAATTCGACTCGAACTAGACGGTAGAATTGGCTAAAACTCGGTTCGATTATGCTTTGGGACAAGCTTCGACTCCTTAAAGTGGTTAAAAGTGGTACACTTGTCTATGATAGAAATATCGGCGTCTTTAATCCGAGAGCTATACGTGTAATTTTGCGAAAGACGTTGGCCAGGTGATGATACTCGTGCAATTTCTCTGAAAAGTAGAGATGAAATTCGACTCGAACTAGACGGTAGAATTGGCTAAAACTCGGTTCGATTATGCTTTGGGACAAGCTTCGACTCCTGAACGTGGTTAAAAGTGGTACACTTGTCTATGATAGAAATATCGGCGTCTTTAATCCGAGAGCTATACGTGTAATTTTGCGAAAGACGTTGGCCAGGTGATGATACTCGTGCAATTTCTCTGAAAAGTAGAGATGGAATTCGACTCGAACTAGACGGTAGAATTGGCTAAAACTCGGTTCGATTATGCTTTGGGACAAGCTTCGACTCCTTAAAGTGGTTAAAAGTGGTACACTTGTCTATGATAGAAATATCGGCGTCTTTAATCCGAGAGCTATACGTGTAATTTTGCAAAAGACGTTGGCCAGGTGATGATACTCGTGCAATTTCTCTGAAAAGTAGAGATGAAATTCGACTCGAACTAGACGGTAGAATTGGCTAAAACTCGGTTCGATTATGCTTTGGGACAAGCTTCGACTCCTTAAAGTGGTTAAAAGTGGTACACTTGTCTATGATAGAAATATCGGCGTCTTTAATCCGAGAGCTATACGTGTAATTTTGCGAAAGACGTTGGCCAGGTGATGATACTCGTGCAATTTCTCTGAAAAGTAGAGATGAAATTCGACTCGAACTAGACGGTAGAATTGGCTAAAACTCGGTTCGATTATGCTTTGGGACAAGCTTCGACTCCTTAAAGTGGTTAAAAGTGGTACACTTGTCTATGATAGAAATATCGGCGTCTTTAATCCGAGAGCTATACGTGTAATTTTGCGAAAGACGTTGGCCAGGTGATGATACTCGTGCAATTTCTCTGAAAAGTAGAGATGAAATTCGACTCGAACTAGACGGTAGAATTGGCTAAAACTCGGTTCGATTATGCTTTGGGACAAGCTTCGACTCCTGAACGTGGTTAAAAGTGGTACACTTGTCTATGATAGAAATATCGGCGTCTTTAATCCGAGAGCTATACGTGTAATTTTGCGAAAGACGTTGGCCAGGTGATGATACTCGTGCAATTTCTCTGAAAAGTAGAGATGGAATTCGACTCGAACTAGACGGTAGAATTGGCTAAAACTCGGTTCGATTATGCTTTGGGACAAGCTTCGACTCCTTAAAGTGGTTAAAAGTGGTACACTTGTCTATGATAGAAATATCGGCGTCTTTAATCCGAGAGCTATACGTGTAATTTTGCAAAAGACGTTGGCCAGGTGATGATACTCGTGCAATTTCTCTGAAAAGTAGAGATGAAATTCGACTCGAACTAGACGGTAGAATTGGCTAAAACTCGGTTCGATTATGCTTTGGGACAAGCTTCGACTCCTTAAAGTGGTTAAAAGTGGTACACTTGTCTATGATAGAAATATCGGCGTCTTTAATCCGAGAGCAATACCAGTAATTTTGCGAAAGACGTTGGCCAGGTGATGATACTCGTGCAATTTCTCTGAAAAGTAGAGATGAAATTCGACTCGAACTAGACGGTGTCAGTGTCCAAATCCGGATACAATATCCGGATACGCCATTGTTTCATCATTTTGGTGATAGAACCGTTCATGTTGTTATATGTCACATTTAGTAGGTACCCTTCGATTTGTGTGATAGAATTTTGTGTGATAACTTCACTCTGGTAATTGCGATAGCTATTTCATTTTCGATGTCGGCTAACAGCTGATCATTCGATCAGCCTATTCCTCGATCTATTTTACTCAAAGTTCGGTGTTCCTCTGTTTGCATTGATTTTGACAGTGTACCATACCGGAATGGGTTATGAGATTGCGTATGCTACTTCTCGATGATTTCTTGTAACAGTATACTAAGTTACGGCTTTTATTCATGTATTTATATATTAATATATTTTCCAACGGCGATTTCGCAGCAGACTTATAGACAGTAAGCCGTATGTGTTGTGTCACAGTCTCCAGTTTCAAGGCCAAAATGTCCTACGTTGTTCCGAGACCGAAGTTCCGAGGCTGCTGTCCTTAGTTCTTCAAAGACCATTCAAATTGATGTTCTGGATTCAATATGACAGGCCCAATCTATGAGATAACAATTGCGTATGTGTCCGAACTCGTTGACCTTTCCAGTTAGGCTTACGCAATCTCTCGAGTTCTAGTCATTGGAATTAGTCAGGTCAAGTCAAGTGCGAACATGAATCGTATTGAATCTTTATTCCGTACGTAGTTTACGCAGTTGCCTTTAGAGCGAAAATGATAGGTCTAGAAGTTGTCCAGTCTACTGATCCAATCGTACGCCGGGTGCCTCCGCTTTGGTTGCCTATTATCACCTGGTCGTAACCAGAGATGGCCACAGTCCGGTTCAGGAGCAGGAGCAGGATTTCAATGTTTTTTTATCTGGCCGGACTGGATCCGGATTTCGAATTTGGGGTGACGGTCGGATTTTAGGGTCTATCGATTTGCGTAATCTATAACTCTACCATGAAATCAAAACGCATGCTACTAAGGATGACCTGATACTTGATTCGTGGCATAGGGACGATTCTTAGTTCACGTACATTTTGTAAAATAATCCTTTGATTAAAAATAAATGAATAAAACATTTGTTACCACACTTCAAGTCACGGCTCACCGGCAAACCTCTCGCGGCACCTACGTTAAAATCACTGTTGTCGGGAAATTCATGTGACCATCATAAAGTTACTTTTTTACGTTGGAAAACGCCATTGTGACGTCATGTTGATAAAAGTCGCTCGCAGCCCTTGCCCCACCACCCGATATTGTCACGAGCCGCCACTGCATGGGGCACAGGTGCATGTTGGTTAAATTACAGGTTAGGGCTGGATTATGGTAAGGCTTGGAGTTAGGATATACAGAGGGGTTAATTTCAGGGTTATGTTTCCAGTTAGGGTTATTTTTGGGATTTAAAGTCACATGCTGAAGTGTCCCATACTCAACTGTCGTTTTACAATGTGTCGCATGCTCATGCCGGGCAATCAGTAAATATATATAGATATAGATATATATAGATAGATATAGATAGATAGATAGATAATAAATACCACCTTTCCTAGTTTCCAATAGTAAGGTAATAATTGATGTTTGGTTACGCGTAGTTGAACGCTGCTTCTTGGCGAGGAGTCTGTTTACCGGACATAGGTTTGGAATTTTTTATTCGTTAAATAAAACATGATGATTTCCACAGTGACGTGCGGTCAGGAGAAACAAGTAAGGCAGTGCCTCACCTGTCGCCAAGATGAGTGAGAGAAGATTGTGAATTAGTCAGAAATGACTAACTGTGAACATTTTTGTACACAAAATCACGCCTGGGGTAGGTTTAGACTGTGTTTTCACTCGAACATCATGTGTTTGGTATGTTCGGGCTGTATGCTCGGACATCATGTCTGACGGGGATTCGGACTGTATTGCCATTAGGATATACCGAAGTGGCGGAACACGGTGCGAACATACCACAGACATGGTGTTCGAAGTGGGGGAACACTGTGCGAACATACCCCAGACATAATGTCCGACTGGCGGAAGACAGTGCAAACATGCTCCAGACGTGGTGTCGTAGTGGAAATGCAGTCCCAATCAACCCCATACATAATGCTGCCCGGTCACATGCATATACAATATCTGTTCACGAAGATACCAGCAATCTATAGCTGTATCTGGGTAAGCAACCGTGAGTCACATCTATGCGTAGGCTAGTTATCCCTACATTGATAGCGCATTTCGTCATAAACGGCTCAGAATACATAGGCTAATTCAGTGGTTCCCAACCGGTGTGCCGCGGCACACTCGTGTGCCAATTGAACTGCTTAGGTGTGCCGCGAGCAAATGTGGTAAACTATGTCGAAGTATAACAAAAATCCCAATTTTGAGTGTGTCATTGTTGGTTTTTCTATTGAATTTACCCGATCAAGACACGCGATGCACAATCCGATGAACTGAACAGATACAAGGATGCCGAGGCGACCGTAGTTACGGTATCTCAATCTAGTATTTCAGTCTGGCATCCCCATTAGGTCATGGATTGGGTCTTTCTCTGGTCTTTTTATTGTAAAGACGCTCTGAGCACAGCAACGTATATAGGGGCGGATAATCGAATAAATCTGCAACACTTTGTAACTTGCTACTGCACTGCCATGAATCAAACTGGGGCATCAACCGTCAATGGGTGTGATATGCTAGTTTGCCCACATAGTAGCATCACTAGCATTTAGGACGGTGATGGCTAAACTCGGGTAATTGGACCGTGATATTGAGGTGTGGCCGAAGTGTTCACCTTTTACTTGTCTCCTATCAGAACCGTAGGCAGACATGACGGAGGTTGATGACCTTTTTATGTTTCTATTTGTAGTCGTATTCTTGCCATGTCTTCGTCATCGATGATCATTTTACACCCTGCCGATATTACATATTTTGATTCCTGAGATGCCAACTTATAGCACGGCCCACTTTTTGTAAGACACTGCTTTTGCAGATAGGAGGACGAGTAGGAGCCTACATAAACCTTAAACACCTAGGAAGGCATTCTCACCATCGAGAAATGAACTCATTTGAAAGTGATGTTCACGTTTAGAAAATAGAATTGCCAACATAGCCATTCACATTGCGATTGTTAGATAGCGTGCCTGCACTGCAGGTAAAATGTAGGCTCAGTGCGCAATGTTTTGTTGCAGGCGACAAATTCGAAAATTAAGAAGTAAAGTTGATCAAATCATATCAGTTTCAAATTTCCCCGCCGCTGAGGTTTATTATCCCGATTTGCTGGAACTACAATTGAACTGCGGGTGGCTGCCAGTAAGACTATATTGAGGTATAGCCTACTATCCTCACAGGTGCTATCCTACACGATCTGCGTGGAAATGCGTTTGCCATCCATGTATATTTTATAATACTGCTCTGTATTTGTTGATGGCGATCGTGATGGACTCTTCGATACGACGGTTAATTACACCGACAATGAGGTAGTGGGCAGACTTTATTGTCAAATCAATTTTATAAAATTAAGCTGAACCTGAAGTTTAAACGAGATCACAGCAGGCCAGTTATGAGGTAACAGAGGTAATAGCCGATAATTCAAAACCTCACACGGAAACGGAGAAAACTCTTCTTCCGGCCTGCAATAAAATTGTAAAAAAATGTTTGGGAAGAATTATTATTATTATTATTGATGAAAAGATGAGTGACGCTTTTCGCCTGTAAGGCCAGGTGCGTCACGGACTAGAATGAGCGATTTACCAAAATATGGGCAATAACCGATTTACAAGTAAGTATACCAGTGGCGGCTCGTGACAATATCGGGTGGTGGGGCAAGGGCTGCAAGCGACTTTTTATTAAGATGACGTCACAATGGGGTTTTCCAACGTAAACAAATAGCTTAATGATGGTACGGTAACATGAATTTGCCGGCAACAGTGATTTTAAAGTATGTGCCACGAGAGGTCCGCCGGTGAGCTGTGACTTGAAGTGTGGTAAACTGCGTAACGGCGTACGGAACAAAGATACAACACGGTTCATGTTCGCACTAGACCTGGAAATGACTATAACTCGAGAGATAGCGTAAGCCTAATTGGAAAGGTCAACGATTTCGGACAGATACGCAATTGTTATCTCATAGATTGGGCCTGTCATATTGAATCCAAAACATCATTCTGAAAAACTAAGAATAGCAGCCTCGGAAATTCGGTCTCGGTACAGCATAGGAGATTTTGGCCTTGATACTCCGCAGACTGTAACACGACACATACGGCTTTATTACTGTCTATAGGTCTGCTGCGAAATCGACTTTGGAAAATATATTACCGAATAAATATGTGGATGAAAGCTATAAACTTAGTACACTGTTACATGACATCATCGAGAAGTGGCCTCATGGCCCTTTTCGGTATGGTACACTGTCAAAATTAATGCGAACAGACCAACACCGAATTTTGCGTAAAATTTACTGAGGAATAGGCTGATCAAGTGATCAGCTGTTAGCTGCCATCGAAAACGAAATAGCTATCGCGCTTGGCAGGGGGTTGTAAGCAAATGGCTTGAAGGCCACAATTTCACGGTGAAATTGACATTGGAGAATATAATATCAAAGTAAATATTTGAATGCAAACTGAGAATGATATCATCATCTCAGTTAACGTTACCGCAGATACACCGGCTTTTGCGTGAAATCCGCCATGCGTGTGTGTCAGATCGGAGCACATCTCTACCATACTCGAACTTGACAACGAAATTACTGCCCTAATCATTGAGTGTCAACCTTGAGACTTGGCACAGCGTTCGATACTAAAATCAAGACATACCGTGCAAAAGCTTATTACGGATCTAGGTAAGGAGCATCGTTAAAATCAATAGAGACCAATACCGGCTTTGCATATAATCTGTTAGCGATAAATGACGAGTCAGCTCTCACTCGACTTAGGAAACGAAATTACCACTAACACAGTTCAGTGACAAACTTAAAACTTGGTACAGCGTTCGATACTAACATTAAGACTTACCGTGCCAAATGTCATAACCGATCTCAGTATTGAACATCGTCAAAATCAATGGATACCAATACCGGCTTTTGAGTAAAATCTGTTTGCGATACATGACGGATCAGCACACACTCAACTTCGGAAACAGAATTACTACCCTAAACTTTAAGTAGAAACCCTGAAACTTGGGACAGTGTTAAATACCACCATCACGACATGGCATACCAAGTTTCAAGAGTTTTCATGGTGTGAAACACCATCAAAATCGACCTATACCAGCAAAGGTCGACTAAACGCATATGACGGTAACCGAGTTCAGCTATAGATACTATTGTTACATCACACCTTAGGGGCACAGAGCTATTGTGCCCCGGTTGCTCGGTAATTTTATGAATAGGAGAGAGTAAATCACCGTTTCTTTATTGTGCGCGGCTTTGAGAGAATATACAGTGAAAGCTTGTTATGAGCGCTACCGGGGCATGCCCCGGCTAGGCATTCGGAAAGCGAAAACACAGAAGAGAATTCGATCGCTATATATGGGCATTTACAAGCGAAAGGACAAGAAGAATACGATTTTCGCTGTGATTTCGGTATATATAGATTGGTGTGCGTCTATAAATGGTAAAGAATTGTTATTGAACAGAATTTTAGGTGGGGCAATGCCCCAGTTGCCCTATAGGACGAGCCGCCACTGGTAAGTACCACAAGATATAACAAATTCTGCAACATGGGATAACATTTCGGGGATGATCAGTAGATTTTCGAGTGTTGCAGTGATTTTGAGCTCGCGCGCCCTGTCGATTAAAAAGTTCCGATGAGAAGTTCCGATGGGAAGAATTGAAAACGATTCCCATGTCAAATGATACCATTCGTAGACGTATTTGTGAGATATCCGCAGGGATAAAAGAAAACTCAAGCAGAGAAACGCCTACTTGAGTGCTCCGAAAAGGTAGCAGTACTTCGTCAGTGACCACTGACCACCTCTGTAAAACTATGGTTGCTGCTATGTAGGCATTCTGGTAGTTTGCCTGTGCCGTAAGCCAAAAGAGTTCGGAACCACTGTGCTAGTGTGCCGCGAACTTCTTTTAATTTTCAAAGTGTGCCGCGAGGTCAAAAAGGTTGGGAACCACTGGGCTAATTAGTAGGGCAAGTTTTTGTTGCAGCCAAATCCGTAGAAACTTGCATTTATTTTTGACAAAAGTTGCACTAAAAAGCTGAATTTACAGACAAGTTCCTTGAAATTATTAGGGTATGAGATACTCGAATCGATCCGTATGCAAGTCACTGTAGCAAAACTCAGTGTTGGCGACTTCAACAATATCAATAGCCTGAAAAAATTGACCCAGTGAATATATTGTGTAGAGAATAGAGAGGTAGGTGAAGAATGTATGTAGGGATGTTATTTCGAGCGGCAAAGGATCGGCTTTTGAAACGTTATAAACGTAATTCGAGGAACTTTAAAGGAAAAAAGAGAGCGACCACGAGCAATTATGGAAGATTGATTGCTATTAAAATGTTTTCCACAATCGTGGTGTTTCAAGAGGTGCATGTCCAATGGTAGAATTACATGCTGTTATCTGATCAGCGTCATGCATGGTAACTAGAGGTTGAGTGTAGCCTCACGATAAACAGATGTAACAAAATTATTGTTTATCTTTTACGCGGAAAATCTCATGCGATCATACATCTCAAGAAAAATTAATCCAGTACTCTTCGGTGATATTCAAATATAGAAATCCCACACGAGACAACCAAAATGCCCTGAGAGAAACGTAGTGCAGCGTATTAATAATTATTCTTATAAAGCGACCATCGCCAAGCTACATGCTGCGATAAGTCTGATTCGTCTCCATTTATTCTATATACAGGGATCAATCAGCACGGGATTTTCGGTATTCAGCTTTGTACTGACGATGATAATGGTAATTTTGGAATCATTCGCGGTCGCAACCCATTTCTATGGATACTACATCACACACCAATACGTGAGTTCCTTCAGAGTGATGATAGACAAGTTTATGTCATAGAAATCCGTCATGTTTTGATGAAACGCTTAAACAGCGGTAAATATCCCTTTTCCTCCAACACCCACTTTCTCAAATTCCCATGGCCCCCCATATTCGAGGATTAGTACTCCGAACGATAAGAAAGAGGTTAAAGTCCGGTCGGTCTCTTCTGGTTAACCCAACTAGAACGGCCGGCCTCGAGTCCTATCGCTGGTGATTCGTAATGGTTTCTCATGGGTGCGTTGGTGTGTCGTACCATAGTGTCCTATATGGCAGTGGTTCTCAACCTTTTTCACCTCGCGGACCGGTAAAATTTCAAAAAATATTTGGCGGACCGGTGGACTTTCAGAAATCGTTGCCAACCCAAAATGTGAAGTATGATGCCGTTTTGTGCAAGTATATGGTGCTAGAGAGTGACATTTTTAGGGTTTTCATCGTAATTAATTATGTTCATGATAGCAACCATGTGATTTTACGGTAGTGAGTCTGCTGAGTCGAGGTAAAATTGCCTTTCACAGATAAACGTGCTACCGCCGAGAGTCGTTTACAGCCTTTCGCGCAGTATGCCGCGAATTTAACCGATCACGTCAACTCGAATAATATTGTTCTTGTCGACAATATCGAAAGAAAAAGTGTTTCGGAGTCCAACCAAACACCTCGTCGTGCTACCTTGCTGAATGTTCATTGTCCACTACCACCAGGCGAAGCCTACTCTACCCTAGGCTACTACGAATACAATGCGCCGCGCGAAAACACCTGACAACTGCTATACCTGGCCAATGGCCATACACAAAACCAGTGCCTAAAAGGCACGTTGTCAGTCAAGCCCTCGAAAAAGGTTGGTCTTGGGCCCCCAACAGTTAGATGGATGCTTTCACCAGTACTTGTGAGCAGATCCATTCTAGTGCAGGCATAGTGTTTACGTGGCCTAATCGCGCTAAGCGCGGAAATTTTCTATAATTTATGACCGAATCAGTCAATAATATTGGTAATTGCGTACAATAGTACATATTGCTATAATTTCTCTTATCCTCTCAGAATTATCAGATTCTCCGGTAGAGCTGAGTGAGGTGTCGTCTTGGAAAATTTAGGGCATGTAATCAAATTAAACATATTTGGGCAGGACTGTAGCAATAATTACTTCGTTGCGTGTCATTAATTCATGATCTATGTGTTATATAGTGAATAGATATTGAAATCGCCCAAGTGTAGTAAGCTAAAAGACGCATGCGATTCCAAATTGCTATTTCTTCACTGGAAAATAACTCTTGCCAGGATAACGAAATCCGGCTCCAATCATTACAAAGTGCAGTCGTTTCGGCCAAGGTTTTAACGCAGTCCTATGTTACCGTTTAACTTCATCATGTGCTGATGGGTCGTGGCGCGGAAATGACTGACGCCGAAAATGCCTAATCTTATAAATCATGCGTATTTCATGGCAGAAGGGCACCCAATAATCAAGGTTATTTAGTGACACTAAATCGGACAAAGCGTGAAAAAATTGAAGTTTCACCTAAAACACTCTATAATTTATGTTCATACAAGAAATAACTTTGGGCCCCCTTCAAGCTCGGCCCCTTTAATTGGGGGTTTGTGGTGTGGCTGTTACGATAGGGCCTAGGCTACTGCACAAAATGAACGAATGGAAAGCGAATAATCGTGCAAACTGCGCATTTTAGCGAGTCATCTCGTACTTGTCGCTCGCATGTCGTCAAATGACACGGCTTGAACTTCAATGCAAATGTTCCCAGACCTAATGTTACCTCACGAAGTTCTCAATCAGTTTAAATTTTGATGTTTTATTTATTTTATCAATGGACAAGCCTTCAACATATTGCATCTTGAAATTAAGGTATAAAATTGTAAAATGCCTGGCGGACCGACAGGAAAGTCGTCGCGAACCGGCACCGGTCGGTGGACCGGCGGTTGAGAACCACTGCTATATGGTGTCGGTCGACACAAGCAAATCTCACGGCTCAGTGAAATTGATTCACGTTACAATTTCCATTTGGCTACAGGCAATTTGACGGTCATTTTGGACCGGCTTGCCAAGCATTAAATATTGTAAAACAAGAGACAATGGCCGCTAACGAGCGGTCGCGTGGACTAGAAAGAAGGTCATTCTTATACTCGACTCCCGGAAGACCAGCTGTAACGTAATTTAGGCTGTGGTTGACCTTTTGTCGATTGAAAATACCGCCATTTCCCAGGCGCCTGGCATCTACATGCAATGACATTCGGTATCAATCATGCGACTCGGACAATGCGATTCGTTCAGATTTCAAAATTCAACGTTCATTATTTATTTCGCTGTACTTACCTGAAGGCCAATCTGTCCGGGAGTGAAAATCGCCTCTTTCCATACAATATTATACTGGGATTTGTGACATCTTATGTTACCATGGTGTCAAAGTAAATGCAACAAGTCCCGTCTAAGTTCAAATTCACTGGTCTTCCTCGCAGCATCATTCTGGGTTAGCAGGTCTGGCCAATGTAGTCAGAAAATATACTCGGTAAAAGTATAAGTAGCGACGCAAAATCTACTCAAGTACGAAGAGAAGTAATGATTTTGAAAATAGCGTAACACTACTTCATATAAAAGTAGAATATGCTAGCTTTAGATCCACTCAAATAAGTAGTAGTTGTGAAAAGCATGCAGCCATAAATACGCTGTCATGAACTGGCAAAAGCTGTAAATTGAACTATGCGAAATGTGTGGAGGCTTGGGTTCGTTCCGCTACATTCCAAAAGGCATAGATGTTCCACAGCATAAGCATTCGACTGCATCATGGGATCCAAATGATACATTTGCTGTGGAAATGCGATTCTGAACGTTTATTTACCCCCGCGCCCCGTTTCAGAAAATGTCATGTAAAGGCACGCTATATTCTCTATTTTAAGGCTCGTAGTTTAGAGGAAGAGCAATACGAAGAAGTTGTATCTGACCTGAAACAACGCTTCTCGCGATTAGCATACTTTGATTAAAATTATGATAGATCGTAAAAATTGCCATCCCCCTTCTGGAAAATGGTGGCAATAATGCAGTTGGCTTTGAACTTCAACCTGCATGTGTTCCAAACTAAAGAGATCACATTAATGATAATATGATACCGCGTATAAAAAGAAAAACAGATACAATTTTTAAAATGTGTAAAATTATTTTCATGTATTTTGTCCAGTAAACCTCAACGGTGGTTTGATTAAACTGAGTCCAATGCTCGAAAATCAGGGCCCACTTTTTCTAGCTGACGACTCACCATGAGCTGCTAGATTACGATACGATATTTGGATGCAAGATATAATCGCATATTATTCCAAAGTAGTTCCAAGCTGATTTCACCCTGGATAAGTGCAATGCCCCATTTTTGTTTGCGATATATTCTTGGGCCGTTGTGCATCCTAGAGCTCAGTCCAATTTCCCTGGTTGGATGCACAATTCCATATTCAATGAATAAATCTTTTATCTGTAATAGAAAGGCTGTCGGAATGATTGAAATGGTATGTATTTTATTTCTCACAGTTCGTGATATGGGATTTGCATTGTGGACTTCTTGCGCTTGCATGCAGTATGTTCGTCTTCAGTATGACCAGCATGATAATATCTTACATTGCGACAGGATGTTATGGCTGCTGCTGCTACAAACAACAGGTTAGAAGGTTTTTGCTATATATTTCGTGGTATGAGACACTGCAAGATCTATTTTTCCCGACCTGTGCATCCACCAGGATTTCCAAAAAATACATTTCTGTACATTGCAGTAACAGGACTTTTTCGTACCTCCAAACGCTGGTCTTAACCCCCTCCACCATTTGGGTGATTTATCTAGCTTCGTCATCCATACCCGCATTTCGTCTATGAGAGTTTATCTTTACCTTGTATGGCCTACATACGATCCACACACACACCTTGATGTATGAGTCGGAACAGGTATATGCGAATCCCGCAAGTGTTAAAGTTATGAAATCAGCGATAGTCCAAATTAAAAATAAATATTGAATGAATTCTGCCAAGCTATTGGTACTGGCATATATTTATTATTGATTTCTGAACTTCTCTCCGGCTACGTGAACTAATTGACCGGTGAGAGATGATGGCGATGGTGTCTTCGTAATTTTAGGGCACGGGATTACAGATCAGACGTGTTCTTGTAACATGGTTAAGACTATTGCGCTTGGCACAATGATTCTAGTACACTCCTATCAGTCTATCCGAATCCAGTATTAATTTTCATAATTCGAGTCGAGTAGGGAGAGATGATATTTCATAGTATTAAGATTATACGGCCTTGTCGCTAAGATTTATAATACTCACGATGAATATAGCTAGTTTCCATATTTTGTTCACCGTGAAATCCTTGGAAACTCGATTAATGGCATCACAGCATCTAATGGTGTGAGACGCGCAGTGCGCGAAAACATTTTGTGCGGCACTCTACTTTGGCCTAAGTTATATTACGACTATTCATGAGGTTCTCCATGGTTAGCTTCGTTGTAATATAATATTGAAACATGATGCTTTTTCGCTATTTTGTGATTGTCGCTATTCAAAAGACATTAGAATTGGTCACTCGTACCAGATCAAGCCGAAAGAAAACCTCCTATCGTGAGACGCACGCTATTGCAAATTCGCACTTCATTGCGAGTTGCGTTGATTTTCTCCGCCGAATGCATTTGCAACCCCGGATTCAGATTGCAAGGACAGGACTACTGTGACTGAAGATATCAATATCGAAGTTTCGGCCAGCATTCGGGGATAATTTTGAGTCGCGGTTTTATCGACATTGATCTTTTTGGCAGCGAATCTTGGGATTATTGACCGAAATGCCTTGATGTGTCGTGGTAGGAATCAACTGTAATTATTCGCGGGTACCTATATTAAAATTTAGAAATCTAATTCGAGAAGCGCGAAGGAAATTTCATGTCGAATAAATCTGCCCAAAAATGCTCTATCTGTAGATTAATGAACAAATTTCGAAGCCCCTCAAAGCCCCCTCCCAATTGGGAGGTTTCGCGTGCGGCTGTTACGACCTTGGTTCTGCATCTAACTGCTTTTAACTGTGCTCACATGCCGAGGCACTATGGTCTCTCAAGAAACCTCCTAGATTTTCATCACTGGTCTTCATTCATGGTCATTAGCCGTCCTGTGAACCCAAGCAATGAAATATTCTTACATCACGACAAAATTGTACTTATGGGGTTGGACGGGAAGTTATATATACATAATACATATATGTACTATGTGAAAACTAATCATACACCACCACGTGACCTGAGCACCTTGTAAAAGATCCTGCATTCGCGCCCGTGAACGAACCTTTGACAATTTACCTAATGATAAAAGCCTAGAACAGCGATTCTCAACCTGGGGGGCGCGTGAAAGCATCTGAAGGGGGGCGCGAAGAAGCGGTCAACTGAAAAATATTTTCGCGGTCTGCGCGATTTACCCCCACTTCACGCGTCTTTCTCTAGACCGACTTTCATATTTTTGGATTCTCTCATCCACAGTCATATCCTTCCATGCCATCAAACAATCTGTTGGGGTTTCCAGCATCCAGGTTGGATTTTGTGATGTGACGATAAGGGGGTGCGAAATTTTTCACTATCATAAAGAGGGCGTGTCTAAATAAAGGTTGAGAACCACTGGCCTAGAAGTTCAGGCTGTACAACACACGTGGACAGGGAACACACTTTCAGACTTTACGATTTCGCATATTTTGCATGTTGTGAATATTTTGACATATTGCGCACCTGTAACATCTTGAAAAATTGATCCATTATTCTAGAAAGCATCTGTGGCACCTATGAATCTCCAAAACAACGCGGAATACGGGGTTTCGTATCAACCGCAAACGATCACTGCTCAAATCCCGTATGTTACAGAAGGAAGGCCCGTCGGACCACAGACATATGGTATATTTACTTCTATTATGCTAAAATTTCAACTGACACACCAGACCAATACATCGCAGCAATGAAGACTACACAACCTGCAGTACATTTGACACGAAAACCTACATTTGCATATGGCTGGCCTATTGGACAAAGTATGCCGCAGCAATCCGCCTATCCTCAACTAGTTGTTACGCCTAACAAATCTCATCCTCAAGAGCACGCGTCACCGCAGTCTATATTTGCAGATGGTGCTATGCAGAGTTTGCCGGAACAATCCGTCTATCCCCAACCAAGTGAGGCTTTATTCGCATCACCTCCACGTGGCGTATCTACAAACGACTCAAGAACATGTATCCTACGTATTTAGATCTTTGCTAGCCAACCCCGTATATCTGATTACATTAATGATATGATCACCTCAAAATAACCAAATGACGCCGTTGTTAGGGTTATCCTCGTGTCAATTTGAAAGATTTGTCAGCCCTGAAAATCGAAATCTATAAATTGATGAGATCGGAACACTATCATGGAATTTCTTCGGTACGGCACCGTACGCTATTTA
Organism: Botryllus schlosseri; assembly: GCF_051294905.1. NCBI lineage: Eukaryota > Metazoa > Chordata > Ascidiacea > Stolidobranchia > Styelidae > Botryllus > Botryllus schlosseri. The sequence goes on along the minus strand of NC_137245.1, from coordinate 13,096,171 downwards.
GTACTGTAATAAGTCGAGTAGGCTACGGTGCGTTATGGTACGAAGCTATGTTATTTTTATCGCATCACACTTTTTGCATTTATTTCTCTAGATTTGAAAATGTCAACCTGTGTTATTATCCAGTTGATGTGCTAGTTGCTACCAAGGCTGAGGAGTCGATGTCAAAGTCGGGAGTCGGGACATTGTGAGCCACGTTTGACTCGGAGCCGGAGTCGCGCTTCTCAATTTACTGGAGTCGCGAGCCGGGGTCAGAGTTGTGAAAGTCGATGTCCTCGAATTCGGAGTCGCAGTCGCAATTTATTTTATCTGAGGGAGTTGTGAGTCACAGAGTTGCGGCAAAGTTATCCTGAATCGCGATTGTAAAGTGATTTCCTAATATAATGATATAAAAGTTGAATAATACCGTGTTTGCTGCTCATGTTTCTATGAGAGCAAACGCGAACGACGCAGAAGTAGTGTGACGCAGAAACGCAGTGACAGTATTAGAAGAACTGAAGCAAACTGAGACGTACCTGTATCTGACTCGGTCCCAAGATATGTCGGTATCAACCATCGACTATATTTCCCAATGAAGCTATCGCAATCCCATGCACATGATCTTAACCAAGTGATTTGAGACACGATAAAAGAATGGGAAGTCAAGAAGGGGGGGATAAGGAGATATCCAGATATATTCAGATAATAATTGGAAGGAAATATTTTCAGATACCTCCGGAGAACAACCAGAATGATGGGAACCACACCGTGTATGATAATGCGATAGGTACTCGCAAAGGAAAATGTGTATATTTTACTCAGTGTTTTATTACTTGTGACACCATCTATAATTATTCGCCAATAGTTTCAAACATCCATGGTCAAATTGGGGATACTTAGAACTATACATACCTCCTGATTAAACGTAGGCTAACTAGGCTTATACGTATATGCATCGCACATGCACAGTGCATGCGATTTACAATAATATATCGATTATTATAAATAAAATATGATTTGAAAACGAAGTATATGTATAGGAGTTTCTTGTTCAGTGACCGTCGTATATAAATGAGTAGCACAGCGGTTCTTAACCTTTATCACGTGAATCTGGTGCACGTCCTGACCTCCGACAAACCCTTGAGACTGCATCAGCGAACGTCCGAAGTTCGTTTTAACCCGGGCAAACTATAGCGTATCGCGTATCCGCATAAATAATACTCCGTAGTAGTAGTTTGGAAATGCATGAAGCATGCGAAAACCTGACAATGGCAAGTGTTAAAGCAGGGGTCACCAACATGCGGCCCGCGAGGTCATGTTTTGCGGCCCGCGGCTTGATTTGGAGAAATTTCAAAAAGAACGCTCAGTAAACCATGCCGAAATTGATTTCAGTTTAAACATATTATTGTTGTTGTTCAAAGTAAGCCATTCTACTGTGCCCAATATCACTATTTCTTCGGTTCTGCATGGTGATATCATTCTATGGAGGAATAATTTGCTAATATGAATGGACATATTGCCTTGGCGTGCAATGGCCCACCACTGCCAAGACCGTGAGGCTTGATAAACGACTTCGGGCTCACCAAGAGACATGCTTTTCGAGGAGATAGTTTTCCAGCAAATAGGCTACCGTGTCTATAACTAACCCCAATATCGATTCTTTAATCCTAGGGGGGCCGATCTGCGGCATTAGAAGAATAATTATGCGGCTGTTGACACTCAATTCAATCCGGATGTGTTGGCGGCTGTCAATATTATGCAAATTGAATTTACGAATTGACCCCCTAATTAATGAGAGGTTTGAATTATTCTTGAAATTTTCTTCGCGCTATACGCGCTTCAATGCGAGATGATTTTAGATTTTAATACAGCAGTGTCCTTTGTAATCTGAGTCCCACAGTACAGATGCGAACAGCAGAGAAAAATGATGCGCCCCATAAAGATATACCAATTTTTACTCGTATTGTGCTCATCCCGAATTAATTTTTTTTCGTGTTGTCCTGCGTTTGGGCGAATCCAATATACTTTCACTACAACGACAATTCTAATGGGAGGTCAAAAAATAACTGCATGCAACATAGGGCACTAATGATAATTTACCCACCCAAAGATGCACCACAGCATTAACTTCTCTAAGTTTTTGAAGACATGCAAAAACTCTATCGGTGAATCTGATCACATGGGCTGAGAAAGGACGAATATTTGATAGTAATATGTGAAACTATACTAATATTGAATGACGAAATTCCCTCATGAATGTGAAAAATTTTTCGCGCTTCGCGCGACTACAGTACATATCCCTGTGGCTCTTCGCAACATGACTATATTCACGATCTCGGTGCCCATAGTAAGCCGTTATGAGTAAATAGATTTGTCCGGAGTGTACCAGCAATGGTTATGGCGAGTTTAACGTGGATATTTGGCCCCAGTTTGTTTATTACCACTATGTACCGGAATGCGGCCGCGGGCTACATGAGTAATCAAAATGCGGCCGTGAACAGCAAAAAGGTTGGCCACCCCTGTTTTAGTTGCTACAGAGTGTTGTCAGGTATCGTGCACAGCTCATAGCTGAAAACATAATGAAATTGATGAGCATGATATCTTTTGTTGTATTTGTGTTTGTTCAATAAAATATTATTCTTTTGTGGTGGCTATGCCCATCGCCCATGTAATAGAGCACAGCATTGTACTTACGTAGAGTTATCATACGTGGTTGTTAAGATGCGTTGGCTATATCTCGATATTGAAGTCATGCGGCCCGCGACCTTTAGGAATTTTGAAAAGTGGCCCGCGACCCATTTTGAGTTGGCGAAGCCTGTGTTAAAGGATACAGTTTGCTTATGCTCAAACTAATAATATCATGCGAGGGCGTTTGAACAAACCCGAAGAGAGAGAGAGGGAGAGAAAGAAAGAAAGAAAGCGAGAGTTTATTTCGGAATCATATACAATAAATAAAAATAGATTCAATAGTCCATCTAAAGCAGGCATGGGCATGGTACGACCCGCGATTCTGTTGCTTGGAATTGAGAACATAAAACCTACTTTTGAATGTTAATGAGTGGGGTAAACCATAGGCTGTAAACTGAGCCGGAAATTCGTTTACTTTGAAGCCTGTTTACTATGTACCGTGATTACGTAGCCCACGAATCTACGTACTCGAGATTCAAAATAAAGCCAATGTCGTAAAGTGTGCCGTGACAACTTAAAGGGGCACTGCGCTCTAAAAATGATGTGGTCTCAAATTGAAGGTAAAAACAAACAAAAATTTTTGGCCGCAGCCATTTCCTTCAGAGCGCCACCGTAATGGAGCTGCAATTTATTGAAATTTCTACAAGACCAGCTGCCGCGGCTGCTTAACCCGTTACATGGCACGATGTCTTCATCGTCGCACTTGCTCGACGCGATTAGGCAGTCACGCAGAGAACGAATTTTAGATAGTTGTCAGCCGATGTTATGAAGGAAATGTGTCTAAGTTTCGTTCTCTGCGTGACTGCCTTATCGCGTCGAGCAAGTGCGACGATGAAGACATCGTGCCAGGTAACGGGTTAAGCAGCCGCGGCAGCTGGTCTTGTAGAAATTTCAATAAATTGCAGCTCCATTACGGTGCCGTTCTGGAGGAAATGGCTGCGGCCAAAAATTTTTGTTCGTTTTTATCTTCAATTTGAGACCACATCATTTTTAGAGCGCAGTGCCCCTTTAAGTCACATTAATTACCTGTTATCATATAGTTCAGCTCAAACCCTCTCTGTTGCCATTGTTACGCGGTCTGATAAAAGGTTACACGTCCTGTGCTTCGTTTCAACGTTTCAAAATCCCCAATTCGTAAATCAAGTCAATCATTGTTCCTGATTACCACTCATTATTACCCATAGACGATTAATGGGCATGTCAAAAAATAAAGATGAGAGCTGAATGCCGAAATTTCAAGGAGATTTGGAGAACGAAATATTTGTTTACCGGAGTCAGGGGCAAACACGTCTTTTTAGTTTGTGGTATTCTAATTAGATTTTCATGCCTTAATGGCTTAATAGAAAGCGTAAATGGGGGCTAAAATGTGTTTAAAATGTAGTATGTGTTCCATTTGTTTTGAATTATTACGGCGAATAATTACTATTTTTTGTTATTTAACCGTCACTTTCTCGTTACCTGATATCAAAACATTCACTGAGCGACATGTATTAACAATTTAATTCACGGCTTTCAATTTAGAAATAAAATTAATACGCCGCAGAATATAATAATATTTTTGACTATGCCCGCCAACGTATTTTCTGCTTTTAATTAGGCCCATGCGGATAAATAATATTCTACCTCTGATATAAGGCATCATCAAAACTCCTATCACACGTTGATGAGTGTTTGCTGATCATTGAAGACCACAAAGCGAAGAAAATACCAATCAATAAATGAGGTGCACCGGGTATATTCTATTGTGGTTCACCATCAAAGCATGGATAGATTTTTGAGCTCAATAAACATAGATAATATATTTTGTAACACTGTGGCCGCAAGTGAGTCTGTTATACCAAATAACAAACAAACAAACAACTAAATCGTAGGGTGGCGAGATAGCGTAGTGGTATAATCCACAGCTGCAACACCAATGGGTTGAGGGTTTGAGTCCGACCGAGTTGGACTCCAAAATTCCTGCCCAAGTGTTGGAGGTTTATCTAGGCTCCTCCTCGTCATCTTATTCGTGTAAGCGGTGTCTTACAAAAGTCTAGAAGTGTGCCGTTCAATCTACAAGTCGGCAGCTACGGAATAAAAATGAAGAAAATTGGCCTGGTGTAAATGACCGTAGTAGTCGAGAAACACCATGAATACCACCACCACAACAACAACAACAACAACAACTAAATCGTAGCACATGTAGGCCTAGGGACATGTTCTCGACTCGCTGATACGATCTGTGAGGGAAACCAATCAATAAACACTTGCCCAGCCTGGTTATACTTAAAGTCTCAGACCCAGACAGTCAGTTACAAATAAATTGCTCGCAAACAAAGTGATTCGAGCTTACGTTGTCGTAGACTAGTAGTATTCTGTCCTTAAGCAGTGACTTTCTGTTCAGTGCTAATCTTGACGAATCATATAAATCAGACATACATTTATACAATTGAATAGTATATTCATGTTGAAATGAACCCGAATATTTTCGGCTGACACTCGTCTGGGGTAATCTTCAGCAACTAGTAGAGAATTCAAAAAAACATCCTATATCAACAATCGTAGCACAAAATATGACGTCACCAGCATGAAATGTCGAATACGAGAGCGTTCAATGTACTATTTTAGATGATACACGAGCTCTTTTTGTTGACACAGCCTTGGCTGGTGTATTTTGATTAAAGTCGACTCCAAGGCACAAAAATGAAAGTGTGAACGACCCTTTCCGAGTATGCGAAATCTGTCGTCTCGATAATTCTTCGGACACAGGCGGGATTATCCAACAAGTGTTTGCCAATTGCAGAATTTATGGCCTTGTATTGTTCCGCATCAATCTTGAGCGGATGAGTTACGGGTGAGCTTTTCGCCGAGCGTGTTCTAATGAATCTAGGGACATGCTCGTTTATGCGTTCCTGCAAGCGCTTTGACGTTCATCCCACGTAGCCACAATCACAGTGACACTTGAGTTCGTAAACTACATTGCTTTGTTGAAGTGCGGGAAGCACGTCTTTGCGTGTTGCAGGGAGCAGTTGCGTTGTCGCGAAAATCACGTTGGTCTTCACTGTGTCGTAACACTTATCAGTCGCTGAAATCAATTGCTCTTCAAATCGGGTGAAAATAGGCCCTATCCGAGGTAGATGGAGGTAAACATATTTGGTTGACGAGTGTCAGCCGAAAATATTCGGGTTCATTTCAATATGAATACACTATTCAATTGTATACTGAAGTTCTGTACCTCTAAGAAGCTGTTGACATACATTTATATTAGCTAATACATTTATATCACTCGTCAAAAATTGTCACGGGCTTGAATTGTTTCGTATGGGATGTGTTGGTGATTGTGTATTACATCAAATCACTTTGCTTCAACTCTCTGAGGCTTCATATTCTGTCGTCTATTTTTCGGACAGTTACCGACGTGGCCCATGGTAGTTCTACATATATGAGAGCAATGCAGCGCCCCATTGCAAGTGTATCTAACTCAGTATTTGTTACTCGATTCACAATCAATATGAAATCGATCGATCATTTTGCAAGATGCAATGGCTTGAATAATGCCTCGAACTTGGAATATTAGACATGACTTTGTGACTTGACTCGAGTCACTTCCAAAAATATAATGACTTGACTTGACTCGAGTCAAAATATGCACTGACTCGAATTGACTTGTGACTAGAAGGTAGTGACTTGATTTTCACACTGCCGTGATTACAGAGGATGTGGAATATATAATTTGTGATGCGTTCGTGAAATGTAAATCACTTTGTTGCTGGCTCGAAACGATCTTTATAAGATGTGGTTGGGCTTGGGGGATTAGAGATATCGTTCAAAATGGACACAGTATAAATATTAGCAAAGTACAGAGCTGTGATGCTACTATGTTAAAACCGCAATTTTTGCAACCTGATAACTATAGGGCGATTTTTGACAGGTAAAAAAAGTCAAAATTAGCTCAAAATTGTAACGTTAGGTCAAAAAATGCCAAGATTTTTATGAAGTTAAAACATTTTTGCAACCTGCATTTCGTTTGTATCGTAGCTTTTGCACTGTCGGTGAACTTATCATTTGACATGTTACAGCTTGTAGCCTACCGTTGCGGACGGCTCATTGCCTGCTCATTGTGAATCATAAACATTCAAATGAAACAAATAGGTTGATATGGTGCTTTGCTTAACATACCGCAATATCTCAACTGAAGCAAGACTGCGTGGGCATTGCATGGTTCTTATTTTAAGAAGTGCATGATTATAAATTGTGATGGAGACAGTAGACACCATTGCCAGTAGGGCTGGGCAAAATCGAGTGCCTGAGTGATTCGATTTTGAATCACGTATTATACTTCGAGTCGAGTCGAGTATTCGAGTATCACTTATCCTGACGTCACAACACAATGTAATACGTCAAAGTTCCAATATGTACCTTTTGTGTCACCACAAAGAATATAATGCTTGTTATCCATCACATTGAAGATAATTTTGGTATTTCTTCGACCATACCGATTTCATTGCACGCTTTGACAATGTTGCTGGAGGATCATGATTTCGGAAATGTTTTTCCAGTTACGTTAGTAGCTTTGTACTATATGTTTCGTATGCTGCGATACGACCAATCAAGGTTTCAAGGCCTCCACAGTGGAAAATAGAACCGAAACTATAATCATCGTCGATAAAATAACTTTTAGTAGCGAAGAGCGTATAATTTCAGTATTCGAAAAAATCGTCTTTTGCTTCTCGACTCGAATCATCAAAAAATTACTCGATTCAGATTCGAGTACTCGAATCATTGTGCCCAGCTATAATTTCCAGAATGAAACAACATTGTTTGTCACGAACAGTGTACACACAACTTCAGTGTTGTCAGCCTACAACTGCTGCTGTTGAACGTTCTTTCTCCATTCTTGGCAAGCTACTTAGTAAGGACATACACTTTCTACCCGATAATGTAGGAAAGTATCTTTTGTTGTACTACAAAAATTTAAATTGTTTCTACCATAATGCGTAATTTAACTACTGGAATTCTGCATAGGTCCAGATTTCGTTAAAATAATTTTTTTTTTCATTTGAAAATTTGTCAGTTTTTGAGGCAAAATAGATTTTTTCAGGCCAAACTACTTCGTAAGCACAGACAGTTCAAACCAGAAATGAAGATAAGTAGTACAATTCTAACATTATGTGGGAATTGACCTAATTCGTATACGTTAGGTCAAATTTGGTCAAAATTACGATTTAGGGTAAGAAAATGTCAAAATTTTGATTTTTTACGTCAAAATCTTCTGTTTTTTAGGTAAAAAAAATCGCCCTACTGATAACGTACGCCAGAGTTTTTCAACACGTGGCGCGCCGACGAATATATTGCGGCCTGCCAAATCGTTGATTATTATGAACGCAAATATTAGGTCTGTGGGTACGGTATTGGTGTCTGTCTGTTGAAAATGGTGACTTTCCTATGACTCGGTATTTTGTTGATGACTCATTCTTTGATGTTTTCTGGTACTGGTTGTTGAAATTGTTTATGTTTCGATAATTCTTTTTGACTTTTCGTTCCATATATTCTGTTGGGTGTAAATTTAACTTATATTATCAAGTAAGAAAACCGATCACAAGGCTGAACAGTACAGATTTAGAACTTCACTTACTACTAATATTACTATTAATATTTAAAGAGTATTACACACACCGCGACTGGCTTGAACGGATGAAGACGACGTAACGGAAAGTAAACGACGAAAGGATGGTTTCAACTAGGGCTGCATGTAAAACAAACGGTGTTTTTAAACACTATGTCTAAAACAGGTGTTTTGGAAAAATGCCCTAAAAATGTGTTTTGTCAAACGTTGTATAATTACGCCACAATTGTGTAACACTGTAAATACTTTCGAAAAACATGTAGTATGAGCCTACGGACGATTTACACCCAATATTGTTGACGTATATACGATATGGAGTAGCTGGAACCCTCGAAATCGTCATAGGTCCAACAGTCATAGCAAGTAGATATATGATCATTGGTACGGAATGAGTGTTCTGATGATGATGACCGACGATCGTAAAAATGCTGCATGATGATGTGGTCCTTGTTGAAGATATTTTTGGTCCGTTTATGACAGTGGTCGGAAGCCCTTTTCGCCGCAAGGGCCATATTTACCCTATCTTTTCAATAGCTAATGTCAATCTACGATGAAGTCACAATGAGAGATTTGTGACGTCATGACGAAACGAATAACAAAAAATAAATAAAAACATACTTAAACAAGGGTGATGTTTTAAACATCTTTGTTTTAATTTGATTTTTGTTTTAAATGCAACGCTAGTTTCAACAATGCGTGGAGCGATGAATTTGCTTTCGCAGAGATAAACAGAAATCCGATATCTCTTATTTGTCAAGAACAATTGCTGTGACGAAGCGACGAAATTTATAACGACACCACAAACCGCTTCACCAGGAGTTCACAAATACGTATCCACCTGGTTGTGATCTTGGGAAAAATAAAATCAGAACGTTGCTAGCTAGGCTCCAAGCGCAGCAATCCCTATTTAACGGCATTGTTAAAAGTACTTGGAAGTACTTGAAATGGCTTGGAATATCGCTAAAGCCAAGCCAAGAGTTTTTCAAGAAACTTCAGCAGACCGTACGAATTAACTGTTTTCAGAACGACAATATCATCAGGCAAATCACGAAGCTGGAGAATCTATCAGCAATTACCTGGCAGTAGCTGTTACGAACGTCCTGGGTGAATTCTAGACTGACAGCCCAACAGTCGTCAATTGCCTTTTTCAGATGTATTGTACGGATGGTTAGTAATTCAGATAGTTTAAGCAGTAAGGCTACTGCGTACATAAGTCTCTCTGAGTCAATATACGATACGTGATTGGTTTCAATGCGATAAGTCACGTGACGTGGTATTGTTACATAACAGATAGGGGAGAGAGAGATAGTGAGAGAGAGATAGTGAGAGAGAAAGAGAGAGAGAGAGAGAGAGAGAGAGAGAGAGAGCCAGGGCTCTACAGTGTTCACTTGGGAAACGAAATGATTTCAAAAGATATCTTAATCCGGAGTGTTTGCGACCAATTGTATCGCCTAGGACAGTGGTTCTGAAGCGCCGGTCCGCAGAACGGTTCCGGTCCGTGGCAAGTTTCCTGCCGGTCCGAGACATGATATCAGAATTTCATATCTCAATTCCAAAATGGGGGAAGATGGACGCTTGTCCAATATTAGACAAATAAAACTTCAAATTATAAATCGAGTAAGAAGTTTGCAACGTATGTATCTGCATTGTGTCGTAGTAGACATTTTATGGTCTACTTTGAGTGTATGGCGCAATTGTGAAACCGTTTACACGTAGCATATGACTCGTTTCGGACAAGTTAAATGTGAAAGCTGCGGAAGACTTTTGATAAAACGCCGGTAAATTACGACATTGCATTCAAGCGATACTAGCGGTATACTATAGGGTCTGACAAACAGCATCCCATTCCTTTTAAAGGATACCGAACTATATGAAAACAATTCGTTTATTTGATGATATATGGAGTTCTGGTGTATGAGATGACACGTAACATATATCCTAGCAGAAACGGTCCATATTTTCTGGATCACACGGTGGCTCGTATAATCCCTTGGCAGCCATTTTCTTAATCAGTGTTGCGCAAGCGTGCTCGCAACTACCATATCTGGATAAACGCTGACAGTGAGCGCTGTGAGCATTATTTTTGGCGTCTTGACAGTAACACGTATGCTTCCATTCCCAGCTATGGAATCCTGACTTGATTCGTGTTGTTATCCGATTTCCCGCGTAGTTCAGCTTAGAAATTAATCAATATAGACATCTTAGATTTCGCTATGCGCGCATATTAGACTATCTACTTACCGATGAACTTCCACCGTCACTCTCGATGTCCTTCTTCAATTCATTCCAGGATGTCGTCCACTGGCAGTGATCTCCGGTAGAACATCTTGGACATGCACAAGTCGGGAAGTCGTCCGACCACTGCAAGTATATTTATGCGCGAAATGTATAGGGAGCCACCGCTCAGCATCGGTCCACCGTCGGTTTAGTTTCCGACTTAGTGGGTCATGAGCATGCCAAATATTGAAGACCACTCATCACAAGGTTAACTGACTGCGTGATGTATCTTTGAAACTAAAATACTGCAATTTGTAATCTATAATTATAACCGGTTCTCATATCTGATGACAGCATCATGGTGTAGGGATGTACGAATAACAATCTCGTGGATGTGCCTCACCGTCATAATATAGTGCTCCCTTATAGCTAAGGTCCGAAAAACTGTGAATTAATAAATGAGAGGACTATCACAGGTTATATATTCAGCAAACCTACGCACCTCTCCATTTTCCATGCATGTTATGGCATTTCCTCCTAATTGGTAACTGCCTTCGGAATATGGAACACGATTATTCGAGCAATGAACCACACAAGAAGTCCCAACGACGTAAGCGTCCGCGGAACATTTCAAAGTGCCAAATATTATCTGTGCTGGAGGTTCACAAACTGAGAAAGAGATGAAATCCATTATCCATTTCTTCGTACAGAAATTGAATCAGAGTATAGTTTGTAGGAATAGATGGTAATATAGCCTATATACCTGTGGCGTGTATCAAAAGGCTGGCCTGTTCTGAAGTAGGGGGGAGGGGTACTGTTTAACACAGGGGTGGGCAATTAATTTTCTCCGCGGGCCAAATGAATAACAGAAAATATGTCGGCGGGCCAAGTCACATGTTTAGCTACTAATTTTATTATAAATTGAAAGCAATGAATTACATTGTTTATAATTGCTGCTCGGTGAATGCGGTAATATGCTGCCTTCCGATGAGTTGCTGCTTGGTGAAATCGACCTATATATATATATATATATATATATCGGTTACGGCCAATATGAGGCGGTACTTCTGGTATTTCGTGGCGCAGTATCGGTCGACGCCGAAATGCTGATATCTATGTATTAAGCGCTTTTTTCGGGAACATGGGTCCCAACCCATATTAATATCAATACATTTAGCCACAATAAATCGAGCAAAGCGCGAAGAAAATTTGAATAATGTTTTTATAAATATCTGAAAAAGACTCCATAATTTATATTGATTTACGCAATAATTGTGGGCCCCCATCAAGCTCCGGCCCCTCCAATTTGGGGTTTGGGTGCGGCGATTATACGGCCGTGTGCTTAGTGCTCCATACTGTCTTTGAATTTCGGCTTTCTTTTTTTGACATGCCCGTTAATCCTTTATGGATGATGATGTCTCATAGTAACGAGCACTGATTGACTTGGAAACTTAGCATATCACGAAGCAATGTGAAGCACAGACCGTGTAATGCGCAATGTCACAATGGCAGCAAAGAAGGTTTGATCAAGGATACTTTAATTGTGACGGCATAATTTGCTACATTGGCTTTTTTTAAAATCTGGATTACGCATGCTGCGAGCCTGCGAAGGACGTAGGCTGCGTAATCGCGGCATAATAATGAACAGGCTTCAAAGTAAACCACTTTCCATCCCGTCAAAAGTTGGTTTTATGGTCTGAATTCTAAGCAACGGGTACGCGGCCGCTCAAAATAGCTCCGCGGACCGCACTTTGTCCCAGGTCATCGTTATATTGACGAATCTGAACCACTTGAAATTGAATGTGATGCGTCTAACAACGCTATTGCTGCTATTTTAAGTCAGTGAGGTAGACCTGTGGCATTTGCATCGCGAACATTTGCTAAAATTGAACTAAATTATCCTGCTGTCGAAAAAGAAGCAGCCACAACCATGCATGCTATAAGAAAATGGGGGTATATTTTACATCAGGGGCGGCCTACCTGCGGCCGTAGAAGGGAGTTTGTGCGGCCGTGGACACGTAATTCAATTAGTATATGTTGGCGGCCGTCGACATGCAATTTGAATTTACGAATTGACTCTCGATTTCTTGAGAGATTTTAACTGATCTTGAAATTTTCTTCGCGCTGGGCGCGATTCAATGTGACTTCATTTTTAGATTTTAATATATAGTAGCGGCAGGGATGGTGTGAACCTTTGAAAGGTTCAGGTTCGTGGAATCATTGGGTTCGTGTGAACACGAACGCGAACCTCATGACTTCACTTGACGTCATATTGCTAATTCCAACTAGTGCGGAGCATGGACCGGAGCCGGATTGGATATCCGGCCGGATTTTTTAAATTTTGGCCGGACCGGAGCGGAGCCGGATCAGTAATTTTTTGATAAGGCCAGAATCTTTACGGATAATCATGACGTTTGCAACTAAATAACTACCAACCAACAACACGCAAGTAACCGCCAAGCCAGTGCGAAAAGAAACGAGCACTATTTTTAAATTCACGGAACCACCGTACCGTGCTGGGCCGGATTTCCGGCAGGACTTTTTCATTTTTGGCCGGAGCCGGATCAGTACTTTTTCCTGGTACGGCCGGAGCCGGGTCGGAGCCGGACCAGAGAATTGGCAAACCGGATCGGAGCCGGACCAGAGAATTTGTCAATCCGCTCCGCACTTTCCAACCCTACATTTCAGCGAAGTGATATATATTAATGTAACACGATAGCTCACGACGAATCGGGCCACAAAATGCCACAATGCTGAAGTACATACTGACTTTTTAAACGTCGCCAAATGTATCAACTGGAGCAATGAAATCATGTAATGATCCCATAAAATCAATATCTTCCGTCCCTTTGCCAACAATTTCGACGACGACTTGCAAGGCAATATAAGCTTACGCCTCAACGGTCTAGCCCAGACCAGACAATCTATTCGGCGTCTGAGTGTTGCTATACGTTGATATTGAGCAGAGTCTAAACGGGTTTCTACCGGTACTACCCCATTAACAAGTTATGCAGCAATAGCCAAAACCTCAATCGCACGGATTTGGTTTTTATGATACAATAAACATACGAAATCGAGATAGACCCCGTACGCTAGAAATAGGGTAATCCTCCCATCAGAAAGATAGCCAGACGAATTTTGGAGCTGTTTTCGCGGAGTACCAACATTTAAATATCATAAAATTAAATTAAAGACCAGAATTTTCGTCGCGCTTCGCGCACGGTACATATATGGAGCGACGAATATGTTTTCACGAAAGTATCGGTGAATAAACTTTAGGTAGCGGGTTGTGTGGTTCCATTCACGCCGCATTGTCGCACATATGAAATATTTCATCGTAGTAAATATTGCCCATCCGTTTGAAACTACATTTTCGCAATCTTTTCCCAATCTATAGCAATTACCTATCATATCGTAATCTAGCAGCCAATGGCGTGTATCCTAATCTGGAAAAGTGGATTCCGACTTTTTTCTGCGTTAGACCTGTTTTAGCAGAACACCGTTGAAACTTTCTGGACAAAAGACATAGAATATATTATCCGCTTTTTGGAAGTAGTATTGGTATTTCTATTTCAATTCCCAGTATCATACTTTAAGTTCTGATTAGTTTCAGTTATTTTTTTCTTGAGATCATGCATGATGAAGTATAAAAGCAAGAATAGTAATGCCTTTATTTTCCGAAAATATAGCTACACTTCATGACATTTTTACGATCCGATATATTTTGCACATACTAATCGCTCAAAGTGTTAACACCGTATCCGATACAACTTCTCCATATCGCTCTTTGACTAAACTAGGGGCCTTATAATATGGGGGAAAGCGCAATGCCATGATATTTTCTAAAACGGGGTGTTCGAGTAAACAAAGCATTAGTATCGCATTTTCATATCAACACTATCATTTGCATCACGCGATGCGGACGAATGGTTATGCTGTCAAAAATTGATACCTCCTGGGATGCATCAATTTAAATCAAGCTCTCTACACCTTCCGCATTGCTCAATTTGCAGCTTTTGACATACAGTCCATGCGAACGAATTACGACCGCTTTCACAACTACTTACTTACTTGAGTAGATTTAAAGTCAGTCAATTCTTCTTCTACTTCGAGTAGTTTTAGGTTGCTTTCAAAATCAGTACTTCTACTCGAACTGGAGTAGATTTTTGCGTCGCTACTTCTACTTCTACTTGAGTAGCTTTATTGACTACTTTGACCACCTCCGTGAATAAGCATCATTTGCTGACTACCTACATGTAATATATTTCGCTGTTGATGTTGTGTGATTTCGGGTCAAGCTTTTAGCAGATTGTCACTGAAAATTCACTGAAATTCGATTGAGATGTGTTGGCGGCCGTCAATATGCAAATTGAATTTAAGAATTTACTCCCTAATTAATGAGAGGTTTGAATTATTGTTGAAATTTTCTTCGCGCTAGGCGCGGTTCATGTGCGAGTTGATTCTCTTTTTTAATATGTCTCCTTTGTAATCTGAGCCCCACAGTACATATGCAAACAATAGAGGAAAATGATGAGCACATAATAAAGAAATAGCAATTTGTAATCGTGTTCCCTCATCACGAAAGAAAATTGGTTTCTGGTATAGGCCTACGTTGGGGCGAATCCAATATCTTTCCACTATACCGACAATCCTAATCAAGAAATAACAGCATGCGACAAAGGGGCCAAATAACAATTGGCCCATCCAAAGATTCAGCACAGCATTAATAATAATAAATTTTCGAAGGCCCTCCTTGTAAAACCTCTACAGGTGAAACTGATCACATGGCATGAGAAGGATAGTAATATGGTAACTATGCCCAACGCCCATGTTAGAGAGCACAGCGTTGTACTAACGTAGAGTGATCAACACGTGGTTGTTAAACTGCGTTGCCTATTTATAGCTCCATATTGAAGTCATACGGCCCGCCGCCTCTGCGAATTTTGAAAAGTGGCCCGCGACCCGTTTTGAATTGGCGACCCCTGGCCTATATGAATATCTTTTGAACAAGATCTGATGACGGCCTGCATCTCTGGAGAATATGGTTGGCTAGTTGCTTACCTGTGGATGATTCCTGGATCTTGATCAATTGCAATATTTGTTCCTTCATGACAGCGAGTTCTGTATATATAAAGAAATTCAATACTTCAGGACATACGAATATTTTATGTGAAATAAGTATTGATATAAGGTGTGATCATCATAAAATAAGAAAGAGATAAGACTCCGAGATATGGTCTACCCTACTATAAGTTTTATTATTATATTCATTGTACAGTTTATGCCACCATAATAAATAAAATGCCTGTTATCCGTTTCATAAAGATACTTTGGTATTTTTTCGACCGTACCGATTTCATTCCACTGGGAGACAATGTTGTGGGATAATCATGATTTCGGAAATGGGCTACGTCCAGTAACCTTCGTAGCTTTGTATCATATGCTTCGTATGCTACGATACCGCCAATCAAGGTTTCAAGGCTTCAAAGTGGAAATTAGTATCGAAACTATAATTCTCATGGATAAATTACCTTTCAGTTGCGAGGAGCGCATAATTTCAGTACTCGAAAAAATCGTATTTTACTGCTCGACTCGAATCATTAGAATTAATACTCGATTCAGATTCGAGTACTCGAATCATTGTGCCCAGCCCGAATCGCGAGCACTAATTGACTTGTTTTACAAGTTAGCGATTTGGAAACGTATCCCATTACAATTTGAACACATACTGTATAATGCGTAATGTGACAATGGCAACAAAGAAGGTTTGAACCAAGCTATATGGAAAGAGTGATTTCTTGTGACTTTAATTGCTACCCATACTCATCAACTATAACGTTGCCTTTATTTTGAATCTGGATTACGCATGCGAGGTACGTAGGCAGCGTAATCGTGGCATATTTATGAATAGGCTTCAAAGTAAACGAATTTCCTCTTCAGTTGATACAGCCTATGGTTTTAGTCCACGCATAAACATTCAAAATGCAAGTTTTATGTTTTGAATTCCATCCAACCTTTCGCGGGCCGCACAGAATCGCTTTGCGGGCCGCAGTTGGCCCGCGGGCCACACTTTGCCCAGGTCTGGTCAACGCGAACCTCCAAATATATGAGGTTCACACACCGAACGCGAACCTCACGTTCACACCATCCCTAATGAATAGATATGTCAAATTCAAGTGTTTCGCTTCATGTGTACTGATAACTTTATAATAGTACGGATATGAATACCAATACATCCGATTCCGGTATGCAACCATTCTGCTCGATGCGCCGGCAAATGAGCCCACAAGTAATGCCAGGCAGGTTTGCTCGACGGCTTACCTGCTGACATTTCCTGATTCCTTTTGCTGGATTGCGACATCTCATTTTTGATGACGATGATCTCTAAAAAGATTTAGAGCAGATTTGAAATCTAATTATACGCGAATTTATGTTTGTACGAGGAGCCGCTAACTTGTCGGTGTGCTACGAAGTGTCCATGGACAATTTTTAAAATATATAATTTTGTCACTGATAGTTGATTTGCAACTCCCTCCAATTGGGCTGTTGCATAATTTTGTGTGACATTCAGCATATCACTGCATGGGACTGATGCATCAGCTACATGCGTGGTCGTACCTGCCGTTAGCTCTCTGTCATCCTTTTTTGATTGGGATATTTGAGCCTTCACATCACGAAAGTCTGAAAGTAAGCACCGGATTGCATTACATTGATCAGCTTTCAGGAACGTAAAAATATCAATCGCAAGTTTTACTGTAGTTGTTGATGTATTGAATATTGTTATCATTTGCGTCAGTTCCATGTGTATTGTACACTGTACACAGTGTGCACTGTGCAGTGCCTGATCGACTCTCGATCTGCCAACATAATAGCACGGCAAATTTTGGCTTAGCAATTGTCATGATCACTCTCTGTACAAAAGGGGTATGCAGTATGCACGCAGCCGAACTCGCTTTAGAAATACCGATTGACAAGATATCGAGTATAATAGCGAGTGTTTCATTGTAAAAACCATCCCTTACTGAACCTAACTCCTATTGGTAACTATTGGCATAATTACCATAGTATATATCATGCAATTCAAATGGTGCGGGTGTACATAATGTCATATTGCATCATGTGCATCGCATTGGAATCTGTGTGTCTTGGGCGGGCGAATCCAACATAACCGCCTAATATTATTAAGCACTTGACAGTTATTTCCAGCTTCAGTGAGCTAAAAAAATGACTCACAGGCCTCAATTGGGTCGCGGGCCTACTTAACGTTTAGGCAACTATGCCTTAGGCGACGGCTTATGGGTCACCAACCCGGTGCCTACTGGCAGCAAGTCGTCTGTAAGGACCAGATGTGTAGCCCTTGGTGACAGCAGCAAAGATTTCAATGAGAGCTTTGAAGGTCAAATTCGCGAAGGGTTCCATGTGAACAGCAGTTGAAAATTGCTCAGTCGATCCTAAGGAATACGAACGCACTTTTAAATCGATGGGCCGCTGCTTATCTTCGCCCCTGCGGAGTCCGAAAGGGAATTTTGTTCATATTCCCGAACCTTGACGTGGAGATTTGTGCTTCGGTGACCAGTGCGGCAACGCAACTGAACAGTGAACACTTGGACGCTGGTGTGTACCGGGAAGAGTAATATTTTCTTGGTATAAGCGGTATCCTGCCCAGTACACTCAATGTCATATAATGAAGAAATTCAACCAAGTATTGGCAAACGGCAAGAGTAACGTATCAATCAGCACCCAATATGTAGCTCTTGGATTCAAAAAGGTTGACGACCCCTGGTGTAGAGTCTCGGGAGTGTCATGAATTTCAATTTAATAAATTAATAGATAATTCTTCAACATTGTTGTCATTTTGAATGGGAAAAGTACGTACGTGTCAAATCTTGTGGCGTGCCTTGAACAATGAACTGTCATGACATAGTTAGCACACGTGGGAGGAATTCCCGACCGCTGACCGAGTTACACTAATGACTAATCCAACCCCAATTCCTGTCGCTATTGTATAGACATCCAATCTCTATCCAACTCCCAAAGTCATAAGTGTAATTTATCCGTAAATTGGTCGCAACTATACGGATGCACCTGAATGATAGGGCGAAGGGATATTAATGGAAGGGGATATTTATTACTTGCCCTTTAATAATCCGTCCATCGTCTTTGTCCGTTTGGAAGCTTCCCTTTTAAGAATGGTATTTTCTGAAATCAACAAACAACAAACGATTTCTCCATAGCAATGGTTCGGAGAGGCATTTTCATAGTATAAGCCTTCCATATTTCACTCCGTATAACATGCAGCACCAGTTATTATGAAGTTATAAACTCATAACCTTTGACCATGATTCTTTAAGCACCTACGTGATTTGTCGCATTTAGAAGAAGTTAAAACGTTGCGTACATATGTGTCGCATCATTGCGAATAACAAGGATCACCAGAATTTGACGCATAGAATGACTCACGTCAGCAATAAGTCAATAATTCACCTCGTAAATAAAATTTTCTCTAGAATACGAGCAAATAGCTGGAATAAACTAGAAATACCTTTCATCAATTCCGTGTTGCTTTTCTGCAATTTTCTCATACCTGCGTGAGAAAATTTGGTAAAGTGTGCTGCTGGAGAAGATCTAATACGATTATGAACAAATAGTAGCCTACATACTATGAGACCTACGCCTGGTCACGCTAATGTGCGGGGAAAATCAGTGTGCACTGTGCAGTGTGCATAGGGAAGAGATAGGAAGTGAATGTGAGAGACTGGAGACTGGAGGTGGAGAGGCTGTGTTGGAAACAATACTTGAAATATATGGGTATCAGCCGGTTCATTGGGCGTATATGTATTACTTATAGATTCAGCCATATGCATCATAAACCTGTTTATTGATTGCATATGATGCATGGAAACGTTTAAAATTTTTATATAGTTGGTAAGAGCAATTTGGCACGCTTATAAAATATTTATGAATTAGATATAGATATTTTGGAGTATAGGATATACCTTTTCTTAAAGAATTCAGTTGCTTTTCCAATTCGTCGTATTTTTCCTTCGATGCCTGTTCCTGATCACCTAATCCGATACAAGTAATCGGGTACTCAGACCCGTTCGCTTTCAGATTTTGCTGGAACGGGCCTTCAGCACATTTCGCCAACTGGCAGCCTGGTCGTGCCTTGCATAATATTTCCTCGCGTTGACCAGTAGAAGCCAACACAAATATCGATACCACAAATAGCTCGCGTTTCATCTTCATTTTCACCTACGTACTTTCAGTCAATACTACCGTCAATCAGCGCTGCGGAGTTACAGTACAATATATGTGGCTGCGAAACAGATATCGATATTGGCAAAATTCAATTCCCATCATTCCGGTAGAAACACAGCCAAGGATGCTTGCAATAAATGACCGACAAAAGTGATTGACAGGCATAGCATTATATTTACCATCATATTTGTATTTGACCATAATTCTCCAAAATATAATAATTTCGATTGTCATGCGACGCCTGCAAATTCACAACGGAACTGTCAGATCTTAGTTCTACTATAGGTGGATTGGGGCAGCAAACGTGTACATTAAACGTGCTACCAAGTCACGCGAGTAGGCCTATAGGCTATACCGCGTACAGACACCAGTATCGGATATAGCGCCAATGAACTCGAATATACTCGGAGATGGCCTAGAACACAACTTATTCTCCAAATAACCTTACATCCAAATATGTCCCATCAGTACATCTCGGTCAACAAATATTGTGTTGTCTTTGTCTTGCCATACAATAAATGTCCAATTGTCTAATCATAACCTTTCCTAATCGTCACTGTTTAAGAGTTTAATTGATGATCGTCTACTAAAATTATTCTCTATTCGCACTGTCCAATTAGTCAATGGTACATGCTATTCGTCACAATATAATTCTATGGGTCAGTTGTTCAGTTCGTGAAAGCATATGCATCACCAGCAGTTGTGCTTACGTGTATGACAGATATGCTATTACGAAAACATATTTCATTAGCTCACGGCTTCCGTCGGCTACAGTATTAAAACACAAAGATCACGCGTGCACTGAAGATTAACGATAACGACATTCTCCCTGCATTGGCGAAGTGAAGGTAACGAACACAGAGACACCAAACAGCACAGTCTATGAAGCAAAACTTCATAGGTAAGTTCAAAATCCCGCAGGAAAGCGTCTGCGGCCCGATTGCTGCACCGATTGCTACAACTTGGAAAGTCCCTACCATTCAACCCATCACTTGTAGGCTAGATGGAGTGATCTTACCTGTTGTCTTCATACGCTCCTAATGTACCATGGTATGCGTAACATATGCTATCACTTGAAGATTTGCCGTCTATACTACCGTTTAAATCAACAATGCCCGACAAAAATATAAATTATAAACGCGCCATGCCTTCTCGGCTAACGTTGTTATTCCAATATCTTATAGCCTCGGGTAAATCGATGCTGCTAGTGAATACGAATTGGCATATCATTGGAGTGCCTTTACACAGTGGCGGCTCGTCCTATAGGACAACTGGGGCATTGCCCCACCTAAAATTCTGTTCAATAACAATTCTTTACCATTTATAGACGCACAACAATCTATATATACCGAAATCACAGCGAAAATCGTATTCTTCTTCTCCTTTCGCTTGTAAATGCCCATATATAGCGAAGTCTCTGCGAAAATCGAATTCTCTTCTGTGTTTTCGCTTTGCGAATGCCTAGCCGGGGCATGCCCCGGTAGCGCTCATAACAAGCTTTCACTGTCTATTCTCTCAAAGCCGCGCACAATAAAGAAACGGTGATTTACTCTCTCCTATTCATAAAATTACCGAGCAACCGGGGCTCAATAGGTCTGTGCCCCTAAGGTGTGATGTAACAATCGTATCTATAGCTGAACTCGGTTACCGTCATATGCGTTTAGTCGACCTTTGCTGTTATAGGTCGATTTTGATGGTGTTTCACACCATGAAAACTCTTGAAACTTGGTATGTCATGTCGTGATGGTGGTATTTAACATTGCTCCAAGTTTCAGGGTTTCTACTTAAAGTTTAGGGTAGTAATTCCGTTTCCGAAGTTGAGTGTGTGCTGATCCGTCATGTATCGCAAACAGATTTTACTCGAAAGCCGGTATTGGTATCCATTGATTTTGACGACGTTCAATACTGAGATCGGTTATGACATTTGGCACGGTAAGTCTTAATGTTAGTATCGAACCAAGTTTTAAGTTTGTCACTGAACTATGTTAGTGGTAATTTCGTTTCCTAAGTCGAGTGAGAGCTGACTCGTCATTTATCGCTAACAGATTTTACGCAAAGCCGGTCTTGGTCTCTATTGATTTTAACGATGCTCCTTGCCTAGATCTGTCATGAGCTTTTGCACGGTGTGTTTTGATTTTAGTATCGAACGCTGTGCCAAGTCTCAAGGTTGACACTCAATGATTAGGGCAGTAATTTCGTTATCAAGGTCGAATATGGTAGATATATGCTCTGATCTGACACTTCAGCCTACAACGCATTGCGGATTTCACGCAAAAGCCGGTGTATCTGTGGTAACGTTAACTGTGTTCCATACTGAGATAGGTGATGAGATGATGATATCATTCTCATTTGCATTCAAATATTTACTTTGATATTATATTCTACAATGTCAATTTCACCGTGAAATTGTGGCCTTCAAGCCATTTGCTTACAACCCCCTGTCAAGCGCGATAGCTATTTCGTTTTCGATGTCGGCTAACAGCTGATCGCTTGATCAATGATAAGCCTATTCCTCAGTAAATTTTACGCAAAATTCGGTCTGTTCGCATTAATTTTGACAGTGTACCATACCGAAAAGGGCCATGAGGCTACTTCTCGATGATGTCGTGTAACAGTGTACTAAGTTTACGGCTTTCATCCACGTATATATTCGGTAATATATTTTCCAAAGGCGATTTCGCAGCAGACCTATAGACAGTAATAAAACCATATGTGTCGTGTTACAGTCTCCAGTTTCAAGGCCAAAATCTCCTATGCTGTACTGAGACCGAGTTTCCGAGACTGCTATTCTCTTCAGAATGATGTTTTGGATTCAATATGACAGGCCCAATGTATGAGATGACAATTGGGTATGGGTATGTGTCCGAACTCGTTGACCTTTCCAATTAGGCTTACGCAATCTCTCGAGTTATAGTCATTTCCATTTCTGCAGATAATTATTCAGGTCTAGTGCGAACATGAACCGCGTTGAATCTTTGTTCCGTACGCCGTTTACGCAGTTACCACACTTCAAGTCACAGCTCACCGGCAGACCTGTCGTGGCACATACGTTAAAACCACTGTTGTCGGGCAATTCATGTTACCGTAACATCATTAAGTTACTTGTTTACGTTGGAAAACGCCATTGTGACGTCATCTTGATAAAAAGTCGCTTGCAGCCCTTGCCCCACCACCCGATATTGTCACGAGCCGCCACTGCCTTTACATATATGATGCATGGGTTTTGCATTGTCCAACAACTATTTGTGTGCTATTCTATTAGCATGGGCCATTTTGTAGGCTCGGTTCTTATACGTAACATTCATATGAATAGTGGAAGAGGCTGTGATCTCAATATAGTTAATATTGATTATATACAATTCAACCGTGCGCTGCATAATGTGATATGGTATGGAAATGCGTTGTTCATATTCCACACCCGTTCCACACGTTCGGTAAGCTACCGTACTTACAATTTTTCCATACCGTATTTGATACATTTTCCATACTTCCACAGTAGACCGGTATCTGAGATACGGTTCTATGGAAGTTCTCCGGGGCTTATATTACCATTAGTTTGGATGAAATTATCCATCAATACGCCCTGATGGATCAATTCCACCCCAAGGTCAATGTGTCATATGTGAACCCAGCGATGTAGGTTGCCTAAGCGAAAAGAGGACGTTAAGTATGAAGTTCTGAGTGATATTCAAGACATTAAAGGTTACATTGTTCAACAATTTTTCAACAGTCGTTTGCTTCAAAAAAGAAAATTGTTGGGACATAAAAAATAAATAGGCTTAGACACTCAATCCAAAAATGTTGGTTAAAATTTTCATTGTCTCCAGTTTAAAAAAATGTAATTTTTTCATTTTTGTATAGAAAGTTACCTATATGGCAAACATCGTGAACGTGAGCCTCAAGCTCACGCCACCCCTAGTATATATAGCTTAATCACACCAAGTGGTATGATTCGCATTTTCTCTTCCAGTGAAATATTGGGAGCCGTATCTTGTGTCAATGCTAATCTGGTAAACTCGATGTCGCTTGTTTTCAAACCTGAATTCTTTCGCAACAAAGCCCCAGTAAAACATGATATAAAAAGCAGTCTTATATGGGCGGTATAATAGTCGACTCAGTGTCGAATGACGGAGATCGCCATTGATGACGCTGTCACGTAGATATAAACGAAAACATTTTGCGTTTAAGTCGGTCTACATCAAAAGCATTTTCTAACTGATTTCAATCCATTGCAGTCTAACAATAAAAATAAGTCCGTCAATGCAATTTATAGTATTGCATTGCACATGATTACATCTCACAATGTAGATGAGTCATAATTCAAAGGTTACATTGTTAAACAATTTTTCAAAAGTCGTTTGCTCAAAAAAAAAACAGTTTGGACGTAAATATGTTGTAAAACTGAATTCAAAAATTTTGGTTAAAATTTCTCGTTAGCCCGAGACTCGTGACTTGAAGCAAAATTTTCGAGTCAATTTTGGCCATCATTCATTGTCCGATTAAATCGCTGTACATGTTCGTACATGTTCTCGAGACGCTGACATTACCGTTCATTCGACAATTGAGCAGCCTGGTTTTATTGAACCTCCGATGATATGTCCCAAATAAGTTGTCCGCGAACGAAAGCGCTTTAAGTCTTTTGTTATCGTAGACTAGTATCAGTCTATCTATAGCAGTGGATCTCTGTTCTACAGAATGCTCAGTGCTCACCTTAACGAACCTCTTGTATGATATATAGTACTGATATAGTGTATACATTTATATTACTCGTCAACAATTCGCGTATGTGTAGGCTTAAATTGTACCGTATATGGACATGCGGATTGTGTGTTACTTCATATCATGATCATATTCTATCATTTATTTGTGTGGTGAAATCTTGTGTGCTATTGTCTCGTCCTTTACATTTAGTAAGCCAATTATTACTTGATTACCTGTCTTCTCCGCTATATATTGTCTCGCTCCTAGTTTGTCGTTTCTTGGTACTTGGCCTAGTTGTGTTGCGTATAGTGCTCGTTTTCAGTTAATAAAAGCCTTGCTTAATCTGTGAAATAAAGGTCACCACAGTTTGACTGACAGTTACCCGGTAGTTTGGCAGTTCTACGTATATATGAGCCATCCAACGCCGATTTGAAGGTATATTACCTCGTTATTTGTGGGAAGCGAGTGGCGCCGTGTGCATGCTAAGTGACACCGTCACGACACCAACGGTTGCTCGCGCGTGTCTAAGCTATGCCATGTTGGTATGTGTCAGAGGTTTATCTGGGCTCCTCATCGGCGATCCCACTGTTAACGCAGCCTCTTGAAAAGCCCAGGGGAGGAGTGAGCCGAGCTCCGAGGTCGGCAGCAGAGACCTGGAAGTGGACGCACGAAAGCGAAAGAGAATGAAGAGTGGGAGCGTGCGCGCGCGTGCGTGAAAGGAAGTCCTACGCATTACCCCAGCAAATACACTGAACTTTACGAAATGTACTGTCGTGGCGCACAAGGCTTGAACAGGCGATAAGCGCCACTGTCATTGATGTGTATTAATAATAATAAACTCGATATTTGTTATTCTCCTGGGAATTAATAGCGGCTCAATCTGTACTTCAAATATATTGCAAAATTTAATGAATTTGGTAAATTCGACTTGATTTTATGACTTGACCTGTGGATTAAATCGACTTGACTGGAGTTACATTCACAAATCAAGTAGATTGACTTGACTCGAGTCAAAAGTGCAATAACTGGATCTGCCTTGCCACTCGAATGGGGACTTGATGACAACACTGGCATTGGGTATGTGTGCGGTCCTGTGATCAGTGTTGGGGTGACTCGAGTCATGACTTGACTCGAGTAAGACTCGAGTCAAATTTTCCGTATGACTTGACTTGAATTGACTCGGAGCTTCAAAAATGTGCAGTGACTCATTACTCGGATCAAAATTTACGAGTCAATTTCAAGTCATCGAGTAAACGGTATCGAATAAATCACTATATATTGTGCATGTTCGGATTGTTCGAGATACGTAGTTGTACCTTTTGAGAGCAACCAGTCATTCACTGATTCTACGTTAAACTGATCCTCCATTGTTAGATCATAAATAAATTGACCGCAAACTAAAGGATCACAGTTTACGTTGTCGAAGAAGTGGCAATGAGTCTCTGTCTCCTAGACGGCTCAATGCTTACGTTGCACAGTGCTCACATTTACCAAACCTCTTCTATGATTTGAATCGAACAAATATAGTTTCTGCGTTTATATTCTCACGGAAATGTAGATGGGTAGTGTAGACTATTGTAGCATGTAGCTGTACATGTACAGTTACTTACATATTTTATAAGCAGTTCTACGTGTGCGTGAGTGATATGTATTTTTGTATGTATATCAAACTAATAGATATTCGTTATTTGATTCAAGATAAATGATCAAATAATCTGTCTTTCACACAGCTAGTAAAATTTAATGACTTTGAATCATCACTCATACTTCAAAAATTCAATTTGACTTGAATTGAGCCTTGACTCGTGACTTGACCTGACTTGACTTGACTCGACTTGACTCGAGTCACCTCCAAAAAACTAGTGACTTGACTTGACTCGGGTCACCTTTGAAAATCGATTGACTTGACTTGACTCGAGTCAAAATCAACAGTGACTCGAGATGACTCGTGAATGGAAGGTAGTGACTTGATCCCAACACTGTCTGTGATAGACGTCTGTGGACCTATAGGGTATAGGTTCTATCCAGTGGTTCTCAACTGGTGTGATTTGGCGCACTAGTGTGTCATTTGGACTGCTCAGCTGCGTCGCGAGAAAATGTGGTAAACAAGGTCGGCGTATAACAAAAATTATGCTGAGTGTGAAATAATAGATGGTTCTACTATTTCACCAGCTCAAGACACACAGTATACAATGCAACGCAATGAACAGACAGGATAGGAGGATATCGAAACGACCAGTTGAGGTCTCTCAATCTGGCATCTTCATCAGGCTAATGTCAGTGTTCGATCCATATCTCTCTATTTTTAGGCTTGTTCGCTCTTTTCATTCTCTTCATAGGATTGGTCGTTGGTCGTTATCGATTCTCCTCAGCGGATGGCGTCACTGTCAGAGTTCAGGGTTACGCAGATCACACCTGTGTGTGTGCTTCGTCTCGAGACGGGCTTCAAGCACAATTCGTTCTGTGCGATGTTCCGAATCCGTTGTGGTCTGGTATGAAATTTAAACCCGCCAAGCAATGTTTCCTCTAGACGAGTCTGCGCACACTCACCAACTGACTGCGCAGACCCTTGGACAACTCAGCTCCTCACGGAATCTACTCGCATTTTCTTTACTGCCTAAAAAGCTTTCGTACAGCACACGTGCCTGGTAGATCGAAATTTCCAGCATGTAGCAAAAGATTTTCCTATACGAAATCTTGGATTTGTGCATGAGACTATGTAGCCTACTTCTTCTTTTGATCATTGCTATCACCACCATTCATGTGTTGATGTAGTTTTTTTTATTTATCAGAGGCGGACATGATACGACGCCATCGTGATTCGTGGCAGATTTCGGCGCTTCACAGTGGTTTTCGGGGTCACCTCTATGGTCGATGAATTGCTGACATCAAGTATACCGGTTTCTTATCGTACCAGCTGTTACACAACGCGTCATCACACAACAGCCAGTCCATATCGCCTCGTTTGGCTTTTCCAGACCCACTGTTTTTAGAATGAAGATTGCTCCCAACGTATATTTGAAATTCTGCCAAATATGAAGTGTCAGATTCTGCCAAGGCCCGTACTATTATGCCAAATCTGGGTCATTTTGATGGGATAAATTGACGAAAAGAATCCTTCCCTTGAATGAGAACATGGACTCATCGATTGCCAGCTCCCGTTTCACGTCATATTTTTGCATGCAACTCTGCCTAATTAATTCCATAAATGTACAGATCTTCCACAATTTGTCGGCGGTTATGATGTGGAAGTTTGTGGCTGATCCGGCATTACGTCTTTGAGTTCCGAAAAATGTAAATGACGATGAATCAATCGAAATCGACTGGACGCCGTGACTTCTCCGAAACCCGGCAATCTTAGAACGGGTTGGACTCTTTCGCGAAGCTTCTATTTTCTTTTGTAATATTTTATTAGTCATATCCACCATCATGATGCGGCCCGCGAGCTCATTTTGTGCGGCCCGCGTCGGTATTTTGGATTTCGAAGTAGGCTATACGACAATATTTAACCGCCCCATATCTTTTTTTTCGATTTGAGAACTCCGAATTCGCTCTGAAACCACTCCAAAACCGGAGTCTACTCATTAAACGTCACTATCGCATCAATTTTAAAAGTTAGCTTGCAGCGGAAGATCAGCTATCACGTCACATTACCTGTTTATGACGGTAAAACTTGACCTGCTGATGGTTTGGGACCGGAAATTGTGATTCGGACTCGGTCATGACCTTTTGTAGAATTAGCCTATTCGAACTCGGACTTAATGGGTGATGAAATAAAAATCACTCGAGTTGAATCGGGTCAAACGTTACAATCAAATAGGGACTTGTGACTCGGAACGCCGTGACTTGGTATACAATCTCAACCCAACAAACTATCAGACTATAATGGGGAATAGAAATATATCAAAAGGTCGCGTATTTAGCTAGCAAAGCGGGCAGGTATGGCAACCATTGGCATTCTGTTTCCCCCTGCTGTATAGTTAGTTACATCCTGCGCATTCTTGGGTCCCTTTATCCTAGGGTTGCCATACGTCCGGAATTTCCCGGACATGTCCGGAATTTCACTGTTCAAACTAGCGTCCGGGAGGAATTTCTAAAATATGCCAAATGTCCGGAATTTTGAAGACTTGACGTAGGCTCATAATTTTTTCGTAAATCAGCATAAAAACAATATTTTTTTAGGAATATTTATGCTTATGCATGATATTTTTCTTCGCGCTGCGCTCGATTTACTATCACATTTATTGATTTTGATATGGAGACTACCACCCTCTCAAAATCCGCAACAAAATATAAATATAAACAACCTTCATTTCCTGGAATAAGCCTAATTGTAATCGAAATTATAGGAGAACAGTATATTCCTGGAGATCGTTAAGGCGGTTTAAATGCTGAAATGAGTGGTTCCAAACGGAAGGGGGGTCGTTTGCCTTTATTCTGGGGTTTGCGAATATGTTGAACGTAATGAGCTTCCAAATTAGCCTGTGAGTAAGTCTGATCAAAGGTGCTGACTTCTTTTAGTAATCGGCTCGTCAAATTTTGATCTGGGCCACGGAACATTTTCAAATTGGAAATGGAGTCGCGACCATAAAAGGTTGGAAACCACTGGATGTGGGGTGTTTATAAAGCTCCGTGGTGCGCAACGGCATATAAGGCTGATAAACAATCTCATCGGTAGGACATTAACATGACTTAACGATGTGCAATTACGCTTCCTGTAATTTCGAACTCATTATCCTCCACCAGCTCTACCGCTAACTCTGATCATGCGGGCGGAGAGTATAGTATCTATATAGTAATATATGGAATGACCAATATTATTGACAGAATACATTCAAATAATTCAACGATCAGATGCATATAGAAATCAAATTCATATAGCAAGCACCCCTCACTCAGAAGTTGCATCGATTACCCTGTAGTGTGGGCTCAAAATCATTGTTTATTTGGGCGGGAGGAAGCTGAAAACATGTGCTTTCGGTCCCGATTATAAAACACACACAGCGACATACTCCTGAACCGCATCCTGACCACCTCTGGTCTGTGAGCAAAGGTTTGCTAGTGTGACGTCATAACTAATTTTGAAATCCACTAGTAGGCGCTAAGAGAGTGTCCGGAATTTGGGTTGCTGAAATATGGTAACCCTACTTTATCCATGTTATTATCACCAATCAAAGGTGGCGAGTAACGTAGTGGCCGGTACCGGTACCGGTACGCTCCCCAGCTCTAACACCAATGTATTCTTCGGCGATTGGGCATTTCTATTACTATGTCCTGTTCCAATATTCGAAGGTAAATCGAACGCTGATTTAATTTGACTTTGGTAATGAATGACATGATCAACAGCCCAGTTATCGGGAGTACGCCGGAAACCCAGATTCGGCTATGCTGCTTCTATGCTATGATATCAGATAAATCTTTGTTCAATTCTCAAACATTTCACCGATGTCTACAATTCTACCTGGTATTGTGGCACGTCAAATGCCCACTAGCTGCTAATTATAACGTGACAGATTTTACGATGCCGTGATGCATTTATACGATTACACGGTGTTTATAACTAATTATTTTGACACACTATGCACGGCATGCCAAGTACAACAACAATTTTATTCAAATATTTTAAAATGTAGTTTTATTCCTGCTAGTAGTGAATTCACAATAGTAAATCACATTTTCACGATGTGTATGAAATGCCAGTTTACAAGGTCCCGTTAAATAGCGCCTATTCGCAAATACATTGCATGCCGCTATTATTGGTGCAGCGGCCTGCGGTGCCATTAAAATCTAGGAGATTGGCTCCCGAGCACATTTGAGTTTGCGACCGCTGATCTACAGAATCCATCCGTGTGTTCTATCGGGGATATTCTTCGTCCACTTGTAAACTCTAGTCGCCTCCTTACGTGTCATCACTTTTCTTGGAGGCTCTAAAATAATTCACTTGTGTCACTTTGGCAATATCTTTATACCAATTTTGTAACATTACCGGTATCTGGACTCTTGAGGCGCCGCAGCTTGATCAGTTGTAGATCCGTATGGATCTTGATCTGAAAAATCGCGTTTGGACGCCGCCTTACGTTTCCTCACCTTTCTTGGAGGTTCTAAAATAATTCACTTATGTCACATTGGTACTATCTTTTATACCAATTTTGTAACATTACTGGTATCTGGAGACTCCGCAGCTTGATCAGTTGTATGGATCCGTGTAGATCTCGATATGAACCATCGCGTTCCAAATCGTCGCGTCTCAATTCCACTAGAGATGAATTTCGCAGATGATGCATTAAATCTATTGATGTCATCGGAAAAGAAATTCTCACCTTCCGTCATCGATATATCTTGTTCTTTCGCCTCCTCATTGGAATCTATATCGTCCTCAACATCATTTGCTAATATCGACTTCAATGCTTCTTCCACCGAAATTAAACAGTGTTTCAAACAAATGCCTTTTTGAAAAAAACAAAATTGTTTTTTTTTCTTTGAAAACGTTACATAGGCCTAATTATGCCAAAATTGTGTAAATACTTTCGAAAAACATGTAACATGAGCCTACGGACGATTTATACCCAATATAGTCGACGTATACGATATGGGGTGGCCAAAACCCTCCAAATTGTCATTGCTTCGACAGTTAAAGCAAGTAGATATATAATTGGTACGGAATGACCGTTCTGATGATGACCATGTATGTAGGCTTGGAAGCGCATGTCTTAGTTTCGTAGATTGTAGACGAATTCCAGTTAATAAAGACCTAGTAAGCTGTCAAGCAATTTCGTCTTCGTATACCTACGTTTTCCTCGAAAGGTCACTACACTGTGCCCACTAGCATGAACCGCACTGTGCAAATGAGACCTGCATATGAAAATATTGAGCCCCGTGACGAAATGCGAATTTGAAATCGTGTTCGTCTCACGAAATGATATTTTTCAGTTTTGTATAAGTGGTTCCAATACATTTGTAGCGGCTACAATCTTTGCAATAAATTAAACAAACCGTACCAACTGTAAACGATAGCTTATGTGCGGTAACGACCAACAGTTTTAGTATGTACCCTAGGGTTGCCAAAATTTGGAACATGTTACAAATGCCGCGTTGTAATGTCTCATCCAATATTGATTATTGATAAAAAAAAATATGAATGAGCTTGAAAAAAGACCACATAAAAGCCGTCAAGAATTCGTGCAAAGCGTTTGAAAGTAGCAGCCGAAGAGTGGGCGTGCCAGCGACCATATAAAGGCGTGGAGACTAGCAATCACACAATCACGACTCTTGATAGGCTGATGACCGACTATATGCTTCAACGATCACGATGGCAGCGGCTTGTTGATTAGGTGCTTCAACATTTGTTCAATAATAATAAAATGTGACACCTGGTCATTGAATGTTTTAGTTACGATACGTTTAGAGCAGTTCTCTTCAACCTGTGGGAATACGTACGCACTACGCACCAGTGTTGGGATGACTTGAGTCATGACTTGACTCGAGTCAGACTCGAGTCACCTTTTTCGAATGACTTGACTTGACTCGAGTCACTTTGCTAAAATGACTTGACTTGACTTGACTCGGCGTATCAGAAATGTGGATTGACTCGTGACTCGGAGCAGAATTCACGAGTCAATTTCAAGTCATCAAGTAATCGGTGTCGATAAAAATCACTGAATCTTGCATATGTTCGGATTGTTCGCGAAATGCTTGTGTAACCCATGATCGCGACCAATCATTTAATGATCGTGCGTTTTACTGAGCCTCCATTGTTCCGTCACAAATAAATTGACCGCAAACAAAGTGATCGAAGCTTACAGCCTACGTTGTCGTAAACTAGTATAGTAAAGTAAATAATCTATGTTTTTACCTTAACCAAACCTATTCTTTTATTGGAATTGAATTCGAATATAGTTTATATAGTCCTCAACCATTGGCACAGACTCGAATTGTATCATTTCGATTTGTAAATGGGTAATGTATTGCATCCTATCAATTCGTATCTATTTTTTATTTTGGCTGGTAACTATAGACTGTGGACTAGCAGTTATACGTATATGTGAGCGATACAGTGCCTTCTTGCGTGTATATTTAACTATATATTCGTTCATCGGTTCAAAATCAATGACCTCTCAATCTGTATTTCAGACAGCTTGCAAAATGCAATGAAGTTATCATGCCCTATGCTTCGAAAAGGCAACTTGACTTGAATTGTGACTTGACTCGTGACTTGACTTGACTTGACTCGACTTGACTCGAGTCACCTCCAAAAATCGAGTGACTTGACTTGACTCGAGTCACCTTTGCAAATCGATTGACTTGACTTGACTCGAGTCAAAATGGGTAATGACTCGAAATGACTCGTGACTCGAAGGTAGTGACTTGATCCCAACACTGCTACGCACATGTGCGAATGAAAACATTTGCAGTGCGAATGACGAATGTCGTGCGAATGGTGGTGGGAATGAAAATCCGAATGACTGCCGATGAAAATCGTAAATAATTGTTACTTTTTCTAACGTGAAATAATTCAAATGCACCTAACAGGAAATTCACGGGCAGTGTCTCCCTAACTTTTGTAGTTGCGACGCAATTGTAAAAACTTGTTTGACTTACGACGCACCACTAATCGTAGCTTTGGCAATAACTTTGTCTCTCACAAGCCGTAGTGAATTAATATTTTCGCGCTATAATTATGACATAACCATAAGCCTGGCTTGAAAGCCGGTATAGTGGCAGACATACAATGTAAGTGTATCAGAACGTCTGAGCCGGCAACAGGCTGGAGAAATGACGTCAAATTGACTTTCTGCTGTCTTTCGCTGAACAATCATCATAATTCCGTAATATCGTTTCGATTAGCGCTAGGCACGATGATAGTAGGAGATACCATCACTATACAGACTCACATTTTTAAGTTACTGTGACGCAAATGTTGACCACATCAAGGGTTATTATTGTATGGGCCGCAAAGGGTATAATTTTGGGTCGACAGGGTCCCAGAGCTATCTGTTAATACGTGTGTAATATTTGTTGAATTTATTGCGAAAAATCCTGCGATAGTTTTTACACACCCAAGGTCAATGTGTTGGGTAGTATAGCCAATAAGCGAGACACGAAGAAAATATGGCTTGATCATGAGAATCTGCCGACCTTTGGTTTGAACTCATGATGAGATTGGTCCGACTGGTTTTTTGGGAGAACATGGTCCAAGACCGCTGTGATAAACTAGTGTAGGGTGTGCAACGAGCGAGTTCAGGTCTTTGAGACTCATTCATTTTGAGGTCAACCCCTTCCTAGTCAGGGTACATGAAGATTTAAAGTTTTGGCCAGCATACCGCTGATATAATGCAGTGCCATAAACATCAGCGGCGACAAAACCTTGGTCAAAAATGACCGTCGCTGGATGGCAAAACCTTTCGCTATCGATATGCTCCGTTGTCGGCAGTCGGCACCGAATAGTCCCGTTCTTGCAATCTGAGTAAACATCAGAACAATTGCGACGAGCAGAGGAATTTAAATCACCCCTATTTGAAATCGCGTCCGTCAGACATGCTTCGTATTGGGTAGAATTGTGGTGTGCGCGTTCTGTATGTCAAACATGTCCGTAAAATCGTAGCATACTACTGTAATATTAAAAAAGGCATTCTTTTTCGTGTCTGAGGCTCGGGTCGCGAGATGCGAGATTTTTTTCGTGGTCCAAGAAGCTGGTTATTGGTTACTGAAGGTTATTGAACTGTTATAAACTTTAAAGTGGGGTTCAGCGAAAGAGCCGAACACACGGCATTGTGGAGTTCTTTGCTCTTCTCATTTACTCGCAAGACAGAAAATGGGAAATCGAAAAAAAGAACGCAATTGACGTATCATAAGGTAATAGCGAGCTCTAATGTGTCTATTCTCCTTGATCGTTTTGGACATTATTTTCCAAGACATCAGGCAAAACCTTCAACACAAACATGTGGATTTTTCAACTCTTTCGACAAGCTGGGGCCTCCAGGACCTTTGTGTCATCTTTCAAAAACGATTTCTGCCAGCAAGCATTTTTCACTCGCGGCAACTGATGCGCTGTATTTTGGATAGGAGTGCAGAACAGTTCTTAAGACCTGGACATCCAAGCACTAGTAGACGTTCTTGTACAAAATCCAACAACTTGTTTGGCCGAGAAGAGTTTTGGTGAAATAGTTGAAATCAAAACGAGGGGAAAGGGTTGTCTTTTTAATGAGACACTTGATGGCGCAAAAGCTATAGTAGCCAATTTGTTGCATATCTGAACAGAATCTATTCTTAAGTATTTTCATTTTCTTTTTGTATAACATTTTTTGGTTGGTTTGTGCGAATGAAATTCATTTTCCAAAAAAAATTGCGAATATCAGCCAAAATGGCTGAAAAGCACTGCAATAAAGTGTACCGAGGTTTGTCATAGGTAAATTTCCATGGAAAAATAAGTTTTTTAAACTGGAGTTAATGAGAAATTTAAACCGACATTTTTGGATTCAGTGTCCAAACATATTCATGTCCCAACTGTTCTCCTTTCGGAAGCAAACGACTTTTGAAAATTTTTTGAATAATCGAACCTTTGAATTATGACTCATCTATTTTCCGAGATCGAATCATGTGCAATGCAATACTATAATTTCCATTGGCGGACTTATTTTTATTGTTAGACTGCAATGGATTGAAATTGGTTAGAAAATCCTTCTGATATAGACCGACTTACACGCAACATGTTTTCGATTATATCTACGTGACAGCGTCATCAATGCCGATCCCCGTTATTCGACACTGAGCCGACTATCATACTTCTCACACAAGACTGCTTTTTATATCACCTTTTACTCTTGTTTTGTAGCGAAAGAATTCAGGTGTGAAAACAAGCGATATCGAGTTTACCAGATCAGCATTGACACAAGATACGGCTCCCAATATTTCACTGGAAGAGAAAATGCGAATCATACCACTTGGTGTTATTGAGCTAAGTACTCGGGATGTTGTGAGCGTGGGGTTCAGAAATCTAAAGGTTCACGGTCACAAACGATCTTGGTAGGTTCTACACTGTGACCCTTTATCATACATTACAATTTTTCACGTCTTCTGCTCCAAAAATTCAGCTTTCCGTTTGTGAATATTTAATGACTTTCTTCTGTGAGCTTCACCCGCAACCACACAACATCAAAAACGAAATACACTATGTGGGTACTGGGGATTCACCGAATGATGCTTACTTTACCAATCGATGTAATTGACATAAATGCATCGTTGTCTAATGTAAAAAATCTAGCAGGAGTACGAGATCTATCTTGATTTGATAAGTCCATTGTATCATAAAAAAATCCGTGCTGTTGGATACTGTATAACCTGTTTATGGGTAATATCGGTAGCAAGTATATAAACCCGTTTCGCACTCCGCTCAATATCAATATAGTAACAGTCTTACGGCAAATACGTTGTCCGTCTGGCCTAGACCGTTAAGGCGAAAGCTTATATTCCCTTGCAAGTGCTCGTCAAAATGATTGGCAAAGCGACGCAAGGCATTGATCTTATGGGATTATTATAGCATTTAATTGCTCTAGTTGATGCCTTTGGTGACGTTTAAAAAGTCAGCATGTACTTAAGCATTGTGACATAATGTGGATTGAGTCGTCGCTATAGGTATCGTGTACATTAATATATCACTACACTGAAATGTAGCGTTGGAATTAGCACGTGACGTCATAGGCTCACGTTTACATTCACCCAGAACCTTTCCAATAGGTTCGCGTTCACACGAACCTGAACCTTTCAGGGGTTCACACCACCCGTAATATATACATAGAACTGCTAAACTATACGTCGGTAACTGTCAGTCAAACATATGATGGAATATGATATTGATATGATGCAACACACAATCCGCATGTCCACGTAAGGTAAAATTTAGGCCAGGAGCGGCCAGTCCGTGGCCCGCGAGAATGTTTTGAGCGGCTCACCAGCAATGCTCTCTCTAATTTTTGAAGCGTCTAAGCACACTCACCCAATCACTGCGCATACCCTTGGACAATAGTGAGTAACGACTGAAAAAAGGGTCATCACTTCCGATTTTTTGGGCGCAACTCAGATTTTCTGTGCGCAGAAACCGTGTCAGCACTGCGAATTTGGGCACGTGCTCAGCTTAGAGGGAACATTGCTTACCAGGTAATTTTCGAAATGGATTGCCCAGATTGCAAACTTGCAAGGCCAACCAAAAATTGGATTAGTCTGGCCGCAACACTTGTGATGTTGATAACTAAAATATCAGTTTCGACGCATTGGTAGAACCATGGGCCAGTCACATTTTGGTAGGTCTTCGTTCATTACAATAAAGTAGGATATTTTGCGGTAGATTTATCTAAATATGTTGTCACTGGATTTTTTGCTTTTAATATTGTTACCCCCTCCGGCAATTGAAAGAAACGCCTAATGTACCAGATTGAGTCTAACTATATTCGCAATTACGAGAGACGGTATCGCCCAACATGCGACCTTGCATTTGCGTTCGCAGAAAGACCGTAGGCGATGAAACCTAGGCACAAAATGATTGATGCATGTTGACCGGAGCTTTCGATATCGATATGTCCAGGCATCGAATAGTCCTGTCCTTGCAAATTGAACCCAGCGATATACAACAGACCCACAATATACTCAAGTAATGATATTATTGACATATAAAAAAGTTTCGCGCTTGGCGCGGCTAGCGGCCCGCGCAATAGTTCCTCAATTACATGTGGCCCTTTGGCCGAAAGGGTTGACCGTCCCTGATTCAAGCCTACACCAATTGTTGTCGAGTAATACAAATGTATAAACTATATCGGTACTATATTTAGATCATAAAAGAGGCTCGTTAAGGTGAGCACTAAGCACTGTGTAGAACAGAAATGCACTGATATAGATAGACTAACACTAACCTACGACAACGAAAGATTTAAAGCGCTTTTCGTTTGCGGACAACTTATTGATGGCATACCAACGGAGGTTCGATAAAACCAAGCTGCTCAATTGTCGAACGAATGGTTGGTCACGCAGGTAATATCAGCGTCTCGAGAACATGTATACGTCCAGGTACAGCGATTTAATCGAACAACCATTACCGACTAGACTATTTTGCTTCAAGTCACGAGTCTATCCACATTTTTGAAACGCCGAGTCAAGTTAAGTCAAGTCATCCGATGATAACTTGACTCGAGTCTGACTAGAATAAAGTCATGACTCGAGTTGTCCCAGTACTGCGCTATACCAGTCCGATCTCGATCCGACTGAGTATAGAGGTTTTGCGATGTAATGTTTTCCTCCATGCATAAGCTATGCATAAATTTATAAATTTAGCTATGGCTTCTAGATTATTACTTTTGTATTAAATAAAGTGTAGCAAGGATTGCCATAGGCAACTTTCTATACAAAAATGAAAAAATGATATTTTTTAAACTGGAGCTTATGAGAAATGTTAACCGACATTTTTGGATTCAGTGTCCAAACATATTTATATACAAACTGTTTTCTTTTAGGAAGCAAACGACTTTTGAAAATTTGTTGAACAACCTCTAACCTTTATTGATCTATTGAATTTCACTCAGAACTTCATACCTGAAGTTCCCCACTATCCATATGAATGTTACGTACGAGAACATAGCCTACAAAACGGCCGATGCTTATAGAATGGCACACGAATATTTGTTGGACTATGCAAAACCCATGCATCATATATGTAGACACTCCTATAGGTCAATTCATATTCTCCAAAAATTGATCCATTAGCAGCATCGATTTACCCGAGGCTATAAGCTATTGGAATAAGAAGGTTAGCCGAGAAAGCATGCCTCGTTTATAATTTATTTTTTGTCAGGCGTTGTTAAATTGAACGATGGTATGGAGTCAATTCTACATGTGTTACCATATCTTACGTATACCATGGTATATTAGGAGCGTATTAAGACAACACGTAAGATCATTCAATCTAGTGTACAAGTGATTGATTGAATGGTAAGGACTTTCCATGGTGTAGCATTCGGTGCAGCAATCGGGCCGAAGATACTTTCCTGCGGTATATACCACTGTACATTACGAGGACAGGGTCTCTCCATCCCTAGGAAGATGAAACTGGCATATAAATTTCACTATATGTAGTCATTTTGGAGTTTACAATATATGCAAGGGAGGTCGAACTTATCTATGAAGTTTTGCTTCATAGACTGCTGTTTGGTGTTGCCTTCACTTCCCCCATGTACGGAGAATGCCGTTACCGTTAACCTTTGTTTGTATTCTGATACTGTAGCCTACGGGAGCCGTGGGCTAATGAAATATGTTTTCGTAATGGCATATCTGTCATACACGCAAGCATAACTGGTTATTGGGGGGGGGGTTCAAAAATGATTTTATTTTCTCAAATCGTAATGACTACTTGATAAAATTGTTAGGTTACCTAATTAAAGGCTGCACACCAAATTTGGTTCAATTCCAACCAGTAGCCGCATTGCTACAGGAGAAGCAAGTTTTTTTTTATTTATGCAAATATGTTGATAAATAGAATGGTATATGCGCGCCAATCACTTTTGTCGTTCATTTATTGCAAACCGCCTGTGCAGTGTTTCTGCCGGAATGATATAAATTTGTCTCGTCAATATCGACATCTGTTTCGTATCTATTTACATTGCACTGTAACTTCGTAGCGATGATTGACTGTGAAAGTATTTAGGTGACAATGAAGATAAAATACAAGCTATTTGTGGTATCGACACTTGTGTTGGCTTCTGCTGGTCAACGCGAGGAAATATTATGCAAAACACAACCAGGCTGCCAATTGGCGAAATGTGATCCAGGCCCGTTTCTGCAAAATCTGAAAGCGAACGAGTACCCGGTTACTTGCATCAGATTAGGTGATCAGCAACAAGCATCGAAGGAAAAATACGACGAATTGGAAAAGCAACTGAAATCTTTAAGAACAGGTATATCCTATACTTCAAAACATTTATGTCTAATTCATGAATCTTTCGCAAACGTGACCAATTGCCCTTCCCAACTATATAGGAATTTTAAACTTTTCCACGCACTATATGCAATCTATAAATAGGTTTGTGAGTCGGAGAGCTATAACTTTAATTCCTACAGATATGCCAATGAACCCACTGATACCCATATTCCGGAAAACTTCATAGTATCCAGTCTCCAGACTCCATCCTCTCACAGTCACTTCCTATCTCTTCCCTATGCACAGTGCACACTGATGTTCCACCGCACATTAGCGTAACCAAGGCGTACATTTCATATTTTATACTATTTCTTCATAATCGTATTAGATCTTCTCCAGCAGTACGATTTACTAAATTTTAACATGCAGGTATCTGGAAATTGCGAAAAAGCAACACGGAATTGGTGGAAGGTATTTGTACTTTGTACTAATTGAGGCTATTTGCTCGTATTCTAGAGAATGTTTTATTTGCGAGGTGAATTATTGACTTATAGCTGACATGATTCATTCTATACGTCAAATCCTGGTGATCTTTGTTATTCTCAATTCTGCGATACATGTTCTGTTCATGTTCGCGCAACGTTTTAACTTCTTCTAATTGTGACAAATCACGTAGGTGATTGATGAATCATGGCCAAAGGATATAACTAAGTTTACAACTTCACAATAACTGGTCTTGGATAATATACGGCGTGAAATATGGAAGGCTTATTCTAGAAACATACTTATCGATACCATTGCTACGGGGAAATCGTTTGTTGTTCGTCGATTTCAGAAAACACCATTGTTAAAAGGGAAGCTTCCGAATGGAGAAAGACGAGTGACGAATTATTAAAGGGCAAGTAATAAATATTACTTTCCATTACTATCTCCTCGCACCATCATTTAGGCGTATCCGTATAGTTGCGAGCATGTTTATGTATAAATTACACGAAGTTATAGAGAGATTGGAGGGCTAGAATAGGAACGGGAATCGTAGTTAAATTAATGCAGGGGTGGCAAACCCATGGCTCTCGAGAAGGTTTGAGTGTCCCGCGCGGTGATTTTCGAAATTAATTATATTATACTATTCCCGGTATCACCGTATCAATTGAGGTCGTTGGGATGCTTCAGTATAGTCACTTGAGTGTGGTCCGCGGGACCTGAATCTCGGATTGCATTCATCGTATCTAGTCTAACTCTAAACAAAAGGCCATTAATACTAAAGTGGTCCGCGCTATAGTTCCGCATGTGGCCCTTTGACTAAAAATGTTGGCCACCCCTGGATTATAGTGTAACTCGTTCAGCGGTCCCCTTGCACGCGTGCCGATTGTGCCACGCCAGTTCATTGTTCAAGGCGCACCGAAAGATTTGCCACGCCGGTGGTGATACTTTTACCATTCAAAACGGCAACAATATTGAAAAATTATCCATATATTTACAAAATGAAAAGTCATGACAATCCCGAGATTCTATCAGGGGTCACCAATCTTTTTGAAACCAAGAGCTACTTAATGGGAACATATTGATACACATGATACAATGCGACATAATGAACACCCACAGCATTTGATTTGTGTGATATATACTATAGTAACTATACCAATAGGAGTTAGGTTAAGTAAGGGATGGATTTTGATGTTCGCTATTTAGGATGAAACGTTCATTCGCATTTCTCGATATCTTGTCAATCGCTATTTCTAACGCGAGTTCGGCTGTGCATAGTCATATTGTACAGAGAGACTTGATAATTGCTATAGGTCAAAGTTGCCGTGCTATTTTGTTGGCAGATCTAGAGTCGATCAGGCACTTTTCGTGGACCTGACGCGAATGACTATAATACATCAAGAACAATAGTAAAACTGTTGACTGATATTGTTACGTTCCTGAAAGCTGAAACAATGTAATGCAACCCGGTGTTTACTTTTAGAATTACGTGATGTGAAGGCTCAAATACCCCAATCAAAGAAGGATGACGGAGAACTAACGGCAGGTAAGTCCACGCATGTCACGGATACACCAGACCCATGTAGTGATATGCTGAATGTGCTACCAAAATTATGCAACATCCCGAGTGGAGGGAGTCGCAAGTAAACTATCTGTGACAAATTTATATATTTTAAAAATTGTCCATGAGCAATGCTCATTGAGCATTTCCTAGCACGACGACAAGTTGGCTGCTCTTCGTACGAACATTATTTCGTTTTGCTAGTAGCTGCAGTGTTGGGATGACTCGAGTCATGACTTGACTCGAGTCAGACTCGAGTCAACTTTTTCGAATGACTTGACTTGACTCGAGTCACTTTGCAAAAATGACTTGACTTGACTTGACTCGGCGCTTCAAAAATGTGGATTGACTCGTGACTCGGAGCAAAATTTACGAGTCAATTTCAAGTCATAAAGTAAACGGTGTCGACTAAATCAATATATTTTGTGCATGTTCGGATTATTCACGATACGCCGTTGTGACTTGTGAGAGTAACCAGTCATTCACTGGTTGTACGTTTCACTGACCGTACATTGTTACATCACAAATACACTGAACGCAAACGTAATGATCACAGCTTGCGTTGTCTTGGTAGCAGATTAATTCGATAGCAACGTATCGCTGTTTGTTGGACAGCCGTCCTTACATTGCACGGTGCTCACCTTTACTAACCCTCTTGTATGTTTTTTTTTAATCGAACAAATACATTTTATGCATTCATATCCTCACGGATGTGTATAGATGGCTAGTGTATTGTACGATATCAATTTCTTCCATCTTCTCGAGGCTTCGTATTCGATCCTCTATTTTGGCTGCTAATAAGAGAATGTAGCATGTAGCTCGGAGTTGTCAAAGACGTCGCGGGTCGAATTCAAATATTCAGATCACTCGCGGGCCGCACCAGTCAATTGATTCCAAAATATTTCTAACTCGTAACTCAATATATGCACTTTTTCGCATTCTCGGAATTGGGTGTCAATGTCAATGTCAGCGATTTTCTCCTGACGATTACTACAATCACAGCTCCGCTGTTGAGTGGTTATAATGTCCCGTGGGACTGCGAAACTTTTATGTCCCGTGGGACTGCGAAAGCAATTGTACACAGGATTGAAACGGCTCAG
This sequence comes from Botryllus schlosseri, assembly GCF_051294905.1. NCBI lineage: Eukaryota > Metazoa > Chordata > Ascidiacea > Stolidobranchia > Styelidae > Botryllus > Botryllus schlosseri. The sequence continues at coordinate 13,053,680 of NC_137245.1, read as the reverse complement.
TTTGAGCCGGACTAGAGTACCGGTGCGAGTAATGACGGACTTCGAGTATCTTCAACTGACTGCTATAAGTCCAGACTACAGACACAATAATATCCCCGTCACGATGTATTGTAGAATCAAGGTCAATCAGTCTGGTCCAATAACACAGAAATTTGCTATCTTGAAGGAATATTTATTAGTAGTATTTCTTACTATAAATTCGAGAAATGTGTTGGATAAAATCACGCAATTTTCAACATATAGCCTACTCAGAATTTCTTCGCGGGCCGAATGAAATCATTTGGAGGGTCGTATGTTTGACACCCCTGATGTATAGCTATACTGACATATTTTATTAGCAGTTCTACGTGTGCGTGAGCGATACAACGCATTTCTACATATATATTTACCTTTATATTCGTTATTTGATTCAAGATAAATGACCAATTGATCTCTTTAACACAGCTAGCAAAATATAATGAATTTGGATGATCACTCCATAGTTCGAAAATTCAATTTGACTTGAATTGTGACTTGACTCGTGACTTGACTTGACTTGACTTGACTTGACTCGAGTCACCTCCAAAAAACGAGTGACTTGACTTGACTCGAGTCACCTTTGAAAATCGATTGACTTGACTTGACTCGAGTCAAAATGTGCAATGACTCGAGATGACTCGTGACTCGAAGGTAGTGACTTGATCCCAACACTGGACTAGCTAGAGATTTCAAATTTGCTCTAAATCTCTTTAGAGATCAGCGTCATCAAAACAATGATATTGCAATCCAGCAAAAGGAATCAGGAAATGTCAGCAGGTAAGCAGTCGAGTAAACCAACCAGTTATTACTTCTGGGCTTATTTGATGGCGCATCGAGCAGAATGGTCGCGTACCGGAATTGGATGCATTGGTATTCAACATTCATGCTATTATAAAGTTATCAGTTCACATGAAGCAAATGACGGAGTCATTCACTCATGCTACGGGTTGAGTGTATCTCAAATCCAGGGTTGGGCAATTATTTTTCCCAGCGGGTCAAATGTGAAGCATAAAATATGTTGGTGGGCCGAGACAAAAGTTCAGATTATGTTCTGCGGCGTGCAGTGTTTTTTCTAAATTGAAAGCAGTGAATTACAATGTTAACACATGTTTCTAAGTGGGTGCATTTATATTAGGCTGCATCCTTAGCTCTGTGTGGCTTGTTAGCTTTGCTATAGCAGGTGCGCATCAGCCGATTGTATGTATTAACTGAACGATTTTTCTCAAAATGCTGACTCAAATTATATTCCTCGAACACGGAGACGTTGTCGGTACTCGCCATAAACTAAATATACCGGTACACGGCTGACTTTAGTAATCAAATTTTTAGTGTTTCAGCTGCATCATACAGTGCTTGATATAACGACGATAACATCGCTTATGAGTGCGTTGGCCGCTAATCACGAGCACTGATTGCAGTATTTTACGAATTAGGATTTGGAAATGTGTGACGTAACAGTTTAAAGCACAGACCTTGCAACAACCAAGATTTGAACTTGAATATGGAAACAGTGACTCGTAACTGTAACTGTTACGGCATAATTTGCTATGTTGGCTTTATTTGGAACCTTGATTACTAACACTACGTACGTAGGTTACGTAATCACGTTACATAACTATAAACTAGACTTCAAAGTAAACGCATTTCCGGATCAGTTTATCCCAGGGATCACCAACACGCGGCACGCGAGGTCATATTTGCGCCCTGCGTCCTGATTTAAGATTTCGGGATAACGTGAAGCGTTTTGAAATGCTAAAATTGATTTCAGTTCAGAAATATTGTTGCTGTTGTTCAAAATAAGTTATTTTCCTGTGTCTAACTCCAACATCACTATTCCTCATTAGCGGTTACGGCTTCGCGATGGAAATAGCATTTCCTGGAGGGGAATTAGCTGATATGCTACGCGGAGTTATTTGAGTTTTTCGATGATAATTCTTGGATTATCCACCGATCAAGGATAATCCCAGAATTATCAAAGAAAAACTGAAATAACTCCGCTTCTACAGCTTGAAATTGAGTCAAATTTGTTTTGCATCGTTTCTGAAGACAGCGCAATAATTTCATGGGGTTGGCAGAAAAATTTGAGAAAATTTTTATTTTGCATTTTTGGGCCAATTCGAAATTTTCAAACTGTACGAAACCCACGAATATTGTTTGGAATGAATTCAAATTTGGTGTGCGTCGTTTTTTAAGGCAACCTAACGATTTAATCACGTAGCCAGCAAGATTCAGGAAAAAAGGTTAATTTTGAACAGCCCTAATGGGCATATTGCCTAGCCAGTGGTTCTCAACCTTTTTGTCTTTGCGACCCCCTTTGAACCGTCACGGACCCCCGCGGACCCCGCAAAGTTTTAGTTCCGATTTAGCCCAATCCTCGTGCAACCGCCATCCGTCTTGAGAGAATATTAACTGTTGTTGGTTATGTATATCACATGAGAAAATGTTTTTTTGTGAACATTTCGAAGTCAACCTCTGATTGACCTGTACGGACTTTCTTATTTTTCCACAAACCCCGACAAAACTTCCATTCCGTTGTCGCGTGAGTCCTATAGTTTTAGCAGCGATAAATCGAAACTGCCTCGTGATCTCCCTAATTTAAAGAACTTCAAATTACGTTATCAACCCTTTTGCAAATTTAGAGGTTTCACAGACCCCTAGAGGTCCGTGGACCCCCGGTTGAAAACCCAAGGCCTAGACGTGCAATTGCCCATACACTGCCAAGACCGACACGCTTACAAAACCCCATGCAGCTTTGACGCAAGATCAAGCTTTGCACGGATATACTTTTCCAGCAAGTAACGTGTCTAGCTAACCCCAATATTGATCCTTTAGTCGCTGAAAAGCGTTGTTAGGTATTGTATGCGCACCTCATAGTTCAAAATATGATTAATGTTATGATCACGATATTTTTTGTTTCACGATAAAGAGCATGGCGTTGTACTAACGTAGTGTTATAAATCCGTGGTAGTCAGATTGTGTAGGGTATTTCCTCTCGATATTGAATTCATGCGGCCCGCAGCCTCTACGAACTTTGAAAAGTGTCCATGTTTTGAGTTGGCGACCGTGGTTTATACAGTAGTTTTTGTCTACACATTAACATTATTAACTAGATTTTATAGTCTAAATTCCAAGGTAATATTCGCAGGCCAGATTTGGTACGCAGGCCGAACAATGCATGCTAATTTAATTTGTCAGTTACCGGTAATCTTTCTTGAATGAATACTATTGTCAGCCCTCACCATTTACCGGACCACAACCTGACATATCGATCTCGCCTTCCGTCACCTGCAACTTTATATTATTTTCTTTTACTTTCATTCAGTGTGTATGCCTCCTATTTACATCGTCTATACCCAGGTGGGTGTCTGATCTTAAGACTACTCCTACTCGTTTCGGAATCTTCCTATCATTCATTGTATTGCAGTCTTGTGATGTTTTGAAGTGATGAAATTTTATGAATAAACTTGAACTCGAACTTGTGATACCAGCATGTTCATGATGGGTTTTCTCTCCCTAAAACCACGGATAGATCGGTTAACGCATTTGACCTAGTAGGGTAGACTATGGCTCCTAGTGTTATCTCTTTCATATCTTATGATTATCCATAGGTCGATTCATTTTGACTTAAAAAACAGAAGTTTTTGACCTCAACTTAATTTCGACAAGATTTTGCCCTCGTGAAAGTAAATTAATGTAATGGTAGAATTGTACTACTTATCTTCATTTCTAGTTGAAACTGTCAGTTATTACGAAGTAGTTTGGCCTGAAAAAGCTTTTTGACTTAAAAACTGACAAATTTTTACACGAAAAAAACTTCATTTAAACGAAATCTAGATCTATGAAGAATTTCACTAGTTACATCTCGCATTATTATGGTAGAAATAATTAAAATTTGTTGTAGTACAGCGATAGATACTTTCCTACATTCTAGGGTAGAAAGTGTCTGTCTAAGTAGCTTGTCAAGAATGGGGAAAGAAACACCAACAGCAGCAGCTATTGGCTGACAACACTGAAGTTGTGCGTCCGTACACTGCTGGTGACACACCGTGTTGCTTCATTCTGGCATGTCTATACATCACAATTTTTCATAATGCGCTTCTTGATATGTTAACCAATGCCCACGCAGTGGATATTGCGGTACGTTGAGTATAACACCATGTCAACCTATTTGTTTCATTTGATTCATGATTCATAATTAGCAAACAAGTAGGCCGAAAGTATAGGCTACAAAATGTAAAATGTCAAATGAAAAGTCCACCAACAGTGCAAACATCTACGATACACACGTAATGCAGGTAGTAAAAGATTTTAACTTTGTAAACAATTTTGACCATTTTGACCTAGGCCACAATTTTGACAAAAATTTTACTTTTTTTGCAATGTCAAAATTATCGCCCTAATCATCGCACCTTATGTAAATATCTGCATGTATGTATAAGGGGTTTTATGGTGCTCGACTACTAAGGTCTTGTGTACCAACCCTGAGGGAGCCTTGGTTAAATCAGATAGGCCTACGCCTACACATTACAAAAAATTCTACGACTAGAATAGCCATGCGCGGGTCGGTCAACAGACAGTCCAAGTTAAAGCTCACACTGCTATGTTCAGTTGCATTTATTAAATATTGTCACTGGTGATGGTATCGAGGACACGTCTATAGGAAATGTTCGACAGCTTCTGGTACGCTGCACGTTACGCAGAGACCACTGTCATGATAACTCATGCGATGGAACTTAGAGTTCAATTTACAGTGTCCAGTTTGTAGTTGCAATATAATTGATGATTCACCTAAAATATTCAATTAAATAGTATATTCATATTGAAATGAACCCGAATATTTTCGGCTGACACTCGTCAGGGGTAATCGTCAGCAACTAGTAGAGAATTGGAAAGAACATTGTATATCAACAATCGTATCACAAAATATGACGTCACCAGCATGAAAGAGAGAGCGTTCAATGTACTATTTTTAGGTGGTACACGAACTCCTTTTGTTGACAGAGTTTTGGTTGGTGTATTTTGATGAAAGTTGATTCCAAGGCACTCAAATGGAATTGTGAGCGGCCTCGCTCTACGATTCGAAATCGGTCGTCTCGATAATTATTCGCACAAATCGGATTATCCAACAGATGTTTGCCGATGGCAGAATTAATGGCCTTTGATCGATCAGCATCAATCTTAAGTGGATGAGTTAAGGGTGAGCTTTTCACTGAGCGTGTTCTGATAAATCTGGGGACATGTTGGTTTATGCGGTCCTGCAGACGTCTTGACGTTCTTCCCACGTAGCCACAATCACAGTGGCACCTATATTCGTACACTACATTACTTTGTTGAAGTGCAGGAAGCATGTCTTTGCGTGTTGAAGGGAGCAGTTGTGTTTTTGTATAAATCACATTGGTTTTGACTGTGTCGTAACACTTACTGACAGCAGAAATCAATTGTTTTTCAAAGCGGGTGGAAATGGGGCCAATCCAAGGTAGATGGATATAAACATCTTTTATTGTTCGTGCGGTGGGCTCTGTTCGTTTTTCTGCGTTGAATTGCGTTAATTGCCTCTCCATGCCGCGGCTGATGACGTGTTCAGGGTAACCGTTATCCAGTAAGATTTTTCGGATGTAGTCAAGTTCTAAACTCAGTTTGTTACCCGAACATATCATCAACGCTCTATGCACGAGTGTGCCTATGAGCAATGTTCCCTCTAAGCTGCACATGCACACGTGCGCAAATGCGCAGTGCTGAAACGGTCTCTGCGCACAGAAAATCTACGCTGCGCACAAAAAAATCAGAAATGATGCTCTTTTTATAGTTGTTGCGCACTGTTGTCCAATGGACCACGCAAGCGCGCAGATTCGTGAACATTAAGATGGAACATTGCCAGGGCCAAATAGTGTTATCACTGAAGTCTGAAACCGCGGTACAAGTGCGCCCCGCAAAGGTAACTATTGCGCTCCGTGAAGAAATGAGAGTTCACAATCACCTGCGCCTCACGGAAGATATTTTTTTGGTATTGCCTCGTACACGTGAACGATACTGATATCATTTCAATAGCGCATTATTTTCTGGGAATGGCGAAATAACATGGTTTAACAAAGTTATAAATAACAATGGGCTAGCTCGAAGTTAATCTGCGAGAAACTAACGAATGATAGTCTTCTCCGCGAGGCATGAACATTGCGTAAGATTTACTCAGGACCGTAACTTTCGCACCCCAAACCCCCCAATTGGAGGGGCCGAGCTCGAAGGGGGTCCAAAATTATTTCGAGAATCAACATAAATCATGGTGTATTTTTTGAAATTTTTCAGGATTTTTTTTCGCGCTACGCGCGTTTTATTATTGTAAGATATCTGATTATTGGGTACCCTTTCCCAACAAACATTAGGCATGATTTATAGAAATGGGCAGTTGGGCGTCGGCCATTACCGAACCATGGCGCGCCAAGACATATGAAGTTAAAGGCTATGTAACATTCGAATCCAAGAAGTGCTCCAGAACGATCAGCAGCGAGAAAACCTTGGGCGAAAAAGACTGCCCCGGTTCTGACCGAAAACTTCGATATATACAAATATATGTGTAATTGTCCATGTCTATGGGCGCCTAAATGGCTGGCGCCGAATGTTCCTGTCCTGGCGATCAGAGTCCCACAACAAGACAAATGCCATATCGAGGGAACATTATTTTCCAGTTAAGAAATACCAATTTGAAATCGTGTACGTCTTTTACTTTAGTACGTTTTGGCGATTCCAATATCTTTTGACATAGCAGATAGGGGGTCACGAAATAGCATCATGTAACGAAGTCATTATATCAACGAGTACGCCCGAAGATGTTTTATTATTATTTAAAGGGCCTATCTATTCCAACACACCTCACTGGATCAGCTCTACCGGTAAATCTGATTATGTGAGCAGTGAGAGGATAACAATTGATAGCAATATATATGCAATTCCCAATCATATTGGCTGATGCAATCATGAATTATAGAAATTTTTTCGCGCTTAGCGCGTTTAGCGACGCCACTACTAAATGGTCACCCAATGCACATAACAAGTACCGGAAGAAACCTAGAGCCGTAGGGGGGTCTGGGGGGCGAAGCCCCCAGTAGTTGGTCTTATCACCCTATTGGAGGATGGTTGCGCACTGTTGTCGAGGGCCTGCGCAGTGAGTTGGCGTGTTTGCGCAGACTCTTGAAAAATTAGAGGGAACATTGCCTATGAGGTTAATTTTTCTGCGCCGAGGACTAAATGAATTCCAGCGAAGGTATTGGCCTGTCAATGTCGGTTTCCTGAAAACAGACGTTTCAAATTTGTTGGTATTGCGCTTTTCAACTAATACGTCCAGAAATGATAATGAGTTATTGCGTTCTTTTTCTATTGTGAATTGCAAGGCCGCGGGTGAAGCGAGTTTAAGCGAATGAGAAATTGGTCACACTCCGATTCATTCCTGAATATGACAAATGTATCATCTACGTATCGACGGTGCAATAGGGGTTTGGCGGACTCACGCTGGGAGAGAAGCTCGCCCTCGTAATACCCTACGAAAATGTTGGCCAAAATAGGTCCCAGGGGACTACCCATGGCTAAGCCGTCTATTTGGCGAAACATGACCTCGTTAAAGCTAAATTCCACGGAGCAAGTTGCCGCTTGTAAAAGTTCAACAAAGACGTTTGCCATGAAGTACTGAACTTCTTTATGTATATATAGAACTCGATGTCATGAAGAAACAAATATTACAATTGAGCGGAAAGGACCAGGAAACATCAACAGTTTCATCAGTCATCAACAATTTCGTCAGTACTAGCGGTAAATCTGAGCACTAGGACTAAATAGATAAAAATTTGACAGTAATGTATGCAATTCCAATTTCATTGATCCCGAATTCAACCATGAATTTGATTTGATTTGGATCGGCGGATAAGCTATGATTGATTGTGATTTAGCAATATCATACTTCATTAGAAAGAATGCATCTGTAAATGCACTCATAACTTCAATTCGTTTAGCTCGCGACGAATTCGTTTCATTGATGTTGGACTGATCTGTCTGGGAACCGCACAGCCGTATACTCAACAAACGGACTTTTCAAAGAAACTGGGAAAAAGAATATTCTACATTTAAGACAATGTAACGATGAGCGGTGTAAAATATTTCATCATACGTATAGAATCTCTCACCTTGCAAAATGCGATAAAGGGCGGGGGACAATTTACAAAAGTAACAAACCACTCTCATGCCTTCGTGATTAAATATATTGGTACAAGTGAAGTAAAGACCGTAACGAATGACGGGGTGTAATGGAAACACTGAGTGTAGATATTGAAGTGTTGCACTATATACGTGTAAATGTTGCACATAAATGGGAAATTAGCGGGTGGATTGAGTAGTACGACCCATATGGAACAGGTGTATTATAAGCCCTAGGATGTTAAAGCGTGGATTTCCAAGTGAAAATGGTTTGTTGCTCCGGGAAAAAATATATTTCCAAGTGAAAAAGGTTTGTTACCCAGGGAAAAAATATATTTCCAGGTGAAAAAGGTTTGTTACCCAGGGAAAAAATAGATTTCCAAAGGAAAAGGGGTTTGTTACTCTAGGAAACGATAGACCCCCCAAGTAAAAATGTATTGTTACTCTGAGTAAACGATAAATCTCCAAAGGACGATGGTATTTTTACTCAGGTAACGGCGGACCTCTAAGTGAAAATGGTAACTTTACGCAGGTAATTGTCAGTTAGCCAAACGAAAATGATATTTTTACTTGGGTAGGTATCGTGTGTTCAATGTTGGTAGTGTGATTGCTCTTGTTAAACGTAGTTGTCGAGTTGTACAACACACTTGTCGTGAATATACAATTACGAAGTGGAGAAAAATGAAAATGTTATTACCACCGTAGGAAGGTTGTTGCATGTTGATTTGATTTGTCGGGTCAGTAACTCTATCATTCGCATATGGCAAAAAAATCATTACCGTGAATACACGTAACAGGTTCGCTCGGTTTCGACCAATGCAAAATAGATGGTTCGTTTTGAAATCGTAACCAATACCACGCCTAAGTCGATGCGATTTCTACCTCCGTGCATTCAGTCATGTCGAGTCTATTTTAATACAGAGCCGCAGGTATGAAACACACACTACGCGGTAAACAGACGACGATGATTTTGATACAGATTAATAAAAATATTTCTCAACTACATGTTCAACTAAATCAGGGTTTTGATGTTGTAGAAAGTAAATAATTTTATTGAGTTGTGTGTTTGATGAAAGTGATTGGTTACAAGTATGTGTTGGGGGAAAGAAAATTTAATTTTCTGTAAGCGCCAGTTTGTGACAAAATGAAAATAGATTCGTGGTTACAATTGAATTGCGCTGTTTTAATGTACGCTTCAACATGGAGACTTGACGCTGAACAACAATTCGATTCACAAAACATATCCACTGCAAAATATACCACTGGTGTGCAAAGGGTTAGGAACATTTTTAATACAGTTCCATCTACTAGTTGTTTTGTTGTGACAACAATCATGTGATGACTCAGCACTTTTCGTTTGCAAAGTAGATTGATCTGTGTGTAAGATGTAAGGGCGGGGGCTATAGAAAACATAGGTACTCTGTTGTGGAAGTAACTCGATTACTGTGATGACATTGATAGGTGACCGTGTTTTTGTTTTTGAAAGATGTCGCGGTACCTGAATAATGTTCTCGAAAAGTCAAACTCGGACGGATATCATGACTGTGTAGGACTTACGATAAACATATATTGTACACATACAACATTGTTACAAGAACTATGATATTTCTGTAAGTACTATAGTTGTGTGTTGTATTATTTGAGTATTTAGATGTGTGACCATTCGTGTAAAAAAGTTCTTGTGATACCAAAACAGTTTGTAGAGTCGAACCATTTGGTTTCGTAGTGTGAGGATATCGAGTAAAGTCGATTACTTTGCGTGATGTAAATATCCTTCGTACTTTTGCAAGAGTTGTGAGGATGATCATTCGTATTCTACAAAGTAACTAGTTGATACTACAAAATATTGAATGACCGCTAACACACTGAGTTCATAACCCAAGATAGTGAAAATTGTTTACTGTTAGACTACAATAATTCGTATCCAGCAAAACGATAGACACCAAAGGTTCGATGGAGTTCAAATCTAGATTGTATTAAGCGAAGTGATGAGTACCTCCAGTAATAAAATCGAAACGGCCAAAATAATTTTTCTGTGTCTTGGTTGTTGTAAATAACTATTTGGTATGATATTAGTTGAGTGTGTGACAATTCGTATCTGTCGAGGGGTTGAATGTTTAACCATATAGAAACGAATCCAGAACACATAAAGTATACATTAATCACAATAGAATCGACGAGAATGTTAACCACGTAGAGTGTGTTTGTTTAAAAGTCATTTCCAATACGGCTACTTCGATCGGTATTAATTCCGCGTCATACAAAAACATGAAACCGTTGTACAGTTTTGTAGTATGAGAATATTTTTTGTGTGACGAAAATATATTTTATTGATATTGCACACTGGTTTCATTACCCAAGTGAGTGAAAATTGTTTTCCGCTGGACAGATATGATTTGTATTTAGAAGAAAAAAAACGACCCACACCGATTAAGCGACGCTGTTTAATAACCAATGAGTGAGTGAAATTTCTTAGGGGTTTGATTTAGCTAGTTAATTGCCGGTGATTCAATCACACACAAGTAACGTCTTTTAGTGACAGAGTATTGTGATGGTATTTACTTTAGCGAATGACAACGGAAAAATTTCCGATTTCTTTGTCGGTGTATGTGTTACACAAATAATTCTAGTACACCTAACTATAGGACACATTTGGCAAACATCGTGCAAATTGTTTCTTTGTGATGGCAACGACTTTCAGCGGCTTGGTTTCATGTCGGGAATTATTATTTGCGGGTTCAAAAACAATTTCAATCAATACTACAAATGAACAACAATGCAAAACACGTTTAGTGAATTACAGTGTAGTAAGTACTTCCTTGAAATTACGAGTGTTGTGCACTAGACATTTCTAGGTGAATTGGATGCTTCTAGCAAACATATACCAATTTGCTTTTGTAATGATCAAAGTGTTAGAGTGTAACCTCACGATATTTTACATTTAGCGCGTTCTATAGAGAGTGTGAACGGATTAAGTATTAATCACCCTTCGATATCCAAAGCGATATTTTCACACTGTGTAATGCGTGTATGTTTCAATTCGCCGTCACGAATTCCGACAGCAACGACACTGGTGTTTCATCTTTACCTTAATTCATAAATATCACGACAGTCGGAACGGGAATCGAACGCATGCCTACTTTTAGATAGGCGACACTAGCGATTTTATTACACCTGTGAAATACTTGAAACAGCGACTCGTGATTGTGTTAGCTATATTCATCCTCTATATCTGTGAGCACAAAGATTTCTTAACTTTGGTTGCAACTCGTTCGTAACGAATTGGTCCGTGCAATCTAGAAAAGACACAAGTTGAAGACGAATGATATGATTTTAATCAACTAAAAAGTCCTTTTGTTTTGGTGTTGGGTGTAATACAATCTGTATAACCATGAATTACTTTGATTATAATCGAGTTGTCACGATTATTCGTATTTTCGTTAAGAGTTGATTTCAAAAATGGGTATGATGAGATTTCAAAATGGGTATGATGAGAATATCGGATTGTGAATCGATGTCATCGTAAAGAACTTACTTACCTCACGATATCTTACATTAAAATATACGGATTCGTCTGTGAGAAATTAATTCTCGGTTACTTTTCGGGTATTCAAATCTCGTACACTCAATGTTAATCTCAAGTCGCAAGCATTGATTTGTAGTTGTTTCGTCGTGAAAACTATCAATCGCTTTTACAGTAGAATAATTAAATATGAAGAATACAACTGATATTGATTGTTGGATGTGGTGGTTGTACAAGTGTCGTTTGTCTACTTTCGGATACATACTCTTGTGCTATGTGAGTTACAACGGATTTACTTGGCAGTGTTTTCATAATTGACTCTTTCGAGTGTTGTAAGATGTCGAGATGTCGAGACGAATAGAGTTTGCATTTCCAGTTTCGTAAAAAATAGCTAGTTCGTTAATAAAGTTATAGGTTCTCATGAGTTGATATTATTCAGATCAATATGTGAATATTACAAGCGAGCAACACTATTCGTGTTCACCAGGATGAATTAATAAAGTTTAGAAGTTGTAGTAATATAATCAAGTAAGTGAAAATTAGGTTTAACACATGTGAATGTTTTTGTGCTTGACTCTCTTGTGTGTTCTAACACGGTAAAATTTCGGGGTGCGGTAATGATAGCATTTTCAGAAACTCAATTGTAACAAAAATATTTATTGACCAATGATAGAGTTGTAAGTTTCAACGTTTGTTTCAAATCAACGAGCGAATAATCTGACAACCAAGCGATCAACATTGTTAATATTATTGATATAAGACAGTACCATGTTTACGGACTCTGAATAATATTATCTTGATGTCAAGGTGATATATTTACGCATTCGGATACGATTCAACTTGATTTTTGTAGTGAGTTTCAAGTTGACGAAATACCAACGCGATTGAGTATTATCATGATTCTTGTTCCTCAACTAAAGTCAATCGCTATTCCAAGGTGTGAAAACGAATCGCCGTCTACGACGGTTCTGTGACAGGCTAATTACCAAAACATTACCTTGTGAGCGATCGGTATCTCTGTAACACCAAATCACGAGGGTCGCTATGTCTGAGGTATTATCCTGTGAGCAGTCGTAGGATTATAAAATTATTTCACACCTTTTTGAATGAGCGTTAACTTCGCAAAGGATTACAGTTAGAGTGGAAATAAGTGAGAATTTGTCAGTATTCGAATCACCGTCTGCGACGGTTCTGTTATTCGTTACTTATTAAATCTTACGAGTGAAATCAAGTTCTGTGACAAACTGCTTACTAAAATTTCACCGCGTGAGCGATCGGCATGTCTGTAACACCAAGTCGCGAAAGATGGCTATGTCCGAGACATTATCTTGTCAGCGATCGCGGGGTTTGTAATATATTTCACACCTATTTGAAGTGTTAGTATGTGAACGCGGCTATTGTTGGTATTCGAATCACCGGCTACGCCGGCTCTATGGTAAACTAATTACCAAAATATTACCTTGCAAGTGATTCCTAGATTTAGCAAACTATTTCACACCCATTTTTCTGATAGTACGACATGTCATCGCAGACTATACCTGAGAGTACGATATGCCGCCGCGCTCATAAGAATAACGATATATTAAAGTCGCAATCACCGTAAACGTTGGGATTAACTCGAATCGGTCATATATAATAATTTGGGATATACACTAAGTAAGGACCAATCACGTGACTATTTACCATACCTGATACTTCTTCAACACCGGTCGAGAGATGCATATACCCGAAAGTACGAATTACCACCACGGCACCGGTTGAGCGATCCGTATACCGAAAAGGGTTACCGCGCCCGAGATGTCTATACTAGCCCAGATACCGGTTGAGCGAAAGGGGCGTCAAAATGGTCACCGGTTCAACACGAGTTTCGAGGCACCGGTTGAGCGATCCCTATACCGAAAAGGGTTACCGGTCGAGAGATGCCTATACCAACCCAAGTACCGGTCGAGCGGAAGGGGGGGTCAAAAGGGTCACCGGTTGAGCGGGCCCCATAAGAAACAATTGCAGGTCACGAGCGATCATACTAACTACTGGCATTATGTCACCCGAGTCGTCGTTAGGTATCGTGTACAACTGTACATTATAGGCTATCACTTCACAGAAATGTAGGGTTGGAATTAGCAAAATGACGTCACGTGACGTCATGAGGTTCACGTTCGCGTTCACACAGAACCTTTCAAGAAGGTTCGTGTGCACACGAACCTGAACCTTTCAGAGGTTCACACCATCCCTTGTAGGCACATCAGAGCTTGCTCTTATGATATGTTGCTCCAACTTGTGTTCTGTTTTTTTAACGATTTCCCATTTTCTGACTCGTGAGTAAATGAGAAGAGCAAAGAAAATCACGATAACGTGTGCTCGGCTCTTAAGCTCAATCGAACTTGAAAGTTCATAACAGTTTAATAACCTTCAGTTACCAATAACCTGCTTCCTAGACGACGGAAAAAATCATAGTTTTTGAGGCATCTCGCGACCCGAGCCTCACGCATGACAAAAATGCATTTTTAGTATTACACTATATGCTACAATTTTACGGACATGTATGACATACACAATTGTACCCAACACGAAACATGTCTGACGCACTCGATTTCAAATAGGGGTGATTTAAATTCCTCTGCTCGTCGCATTTATAATACTGTCTACTCGTTTTGCAAGAACGTGACTATTTGGTGCCGACTGCCGACAACGGAGCATATCCATATCGATATCGATATGGTTTGGCCAATAAGCGACGGTCATTTTTGACCAAGGTTTTATCGCCGCTGATGTTTTCGGCACCGCATTTTATCAGCGGTATGTTGGCCAAAACTTTGAATATTCATGTGCTCCGACGCAGAAGGGGTTGGCCTAGAATCGAATGAGTCTCATAGGCCTGAACTCGCTCGCTACACACCCTACACTGGTTCATCCCAACGGTCTTCGACCATTTTTCCAGAAAAAATCAGTCGGATAAATATTTTCACGAATTCAAACCAAAGGTCGGCAGATTCTCATGATTAAGCCATATTTTTTTGCGTTTCTCGCTTATTGGCTAGAGCACCCAACACAGTGACCTTGGATATGTAAAAACTATCGCATGATTTTTTGCAATAAATTCAACAAATATTACGAAAAATTCTAACCTTTGCGGCGCGTAGTTTAATAACCCTTGAAGGGGTAAAAATTTGCGTTACAGTAACTTGTGAATGTGAGTCTGTAATGATGGTATTTACTGCTATCCTACTGCTTCGCGCTAATCAAACTGTTATTACGAAAATATGATGATTGTTCAGCGGAAGAAAGCAGAAAGTCAACTTGACGTCATTATTCCAACCTGTCACCGGCTCAGACGGGCTGATATACTGTATGTCTGTCACTACACCAGTTTGCAAACCAGGCTTTTGGTTACGTAATAATTATAGTGCGAAAATATTAAATCACTACAGCTTGTGAGAGACAAAGTTATCGTCAAAGCTACGATTTGTTGTTCGTCGTAAGTCAAACAACTTTTACAACTGCGTCGCAACTGCAAAAGTTAGGGATACACTGCCCTTGAATTTCCTATTAGGTTCATTTGAATTATTCCTCGTCAGGAAAGTAACAATCATTTACGATTTTCATTCGCACCACCTTCCTCATTCGCACTACAAATTTTTTCATTGGCACAAGTGAGTACCTTCCAACAGGTTGAAAGGCACTGTTCTAGTTGATACAATCGGTGATGCCTAAAAAGTCAACATGTACTTCAGCGTATCCGACATGTGTCCTGAGTACTCGCTTATACATTAATACATTACGTTACGGAAATGTAGGGTTGGATTAGCAATATGGCGTCACCTGATGTGATAGGTCCGTGTTGACGTCCGCTCTCACAGAGCCTTTCAAAAAGCTTCGCGTTCACACGAATCAGAACACTTCAGGAGTTCGCACCATCCCTAGAGATAGGTCATGGCCGAAAAAGGGTTGAAAATCCCTGGTTATCATTGTCATTCCTGATTGACGGTCTTAATTAATATGTTCACTGCCGTGAGTGCACATTGAGCATATATATTCTATAGTTCCATTAACATTATACCCGGTGT
Organism: Botryllus schlosseri; assembly: GCF_051294905.1. Taxonomy (NCBI): domain Eukaryota; kingdom Metazoa; phylum Chordata; class Ascidiacea; order Stolidobranchia; family Styelidae; genus Botryllus; species Botryllus schlosseri. The sequence continues at coordinate 13,037,894 of NC_137245.1, read as the reverse complement.
TTCAATATAGTAAACATAAAACATAAAGCATATATTTGCAACATCAAATTCCCTCCATGTCTTTACAGCCAGTAAATCGAAGAGGTGCTGACACGCCGTGCTTCAGGAGATCGTTATGGATGAAAATCAACTCATCTGCAGACACTACGTTTGCTCTCGTGTATACCCAAACAATCCAATTACCTGAAATTAGTAATGGACACGAAGAAATATTAAAGTAATAACGGCAGACCAATAACATGCGGGTTATAGCTGATTTACACATACACATAGATAGTAGACATCTCCATGTAGCTTGAACGACATAAAGGTCTTTAGTATTCAGACAGCTTGACGCTTAGGGTCATTCGACTTCTCAAATTACATTTCCTGATTGTGAGTCAACGAGTAACGCAGATGCCTTCAAAATACGTGATTGTGTTTTAGTGATCAGATGAGTTGGCCTACTTTTTTCTCATTACAAGTAACACTTACATTATTATGTATTGTGATGACCTGTGCATGAATCCATTTTATCTTAAGCATGGGCATTGGCCTTACATAGCAGGTGCGCATGAATCGATCGCATGCATGAATTACTGAATCTAGAAAGGGTATATTATATATAGAGCAAAATTCCTTATATGCCTACTGAAAGGCTCTTAGGCGGGGAATTAGAATACAGTTAAATATCGCCTATACCCAGACCTACCGGCGGGGTCACATTTGACGTACGCACAATAATATCCAGAGTCTCCAAGCAGAGCATATATATCCCATTCCAGCTCAGTGTCTGTAAAATGTATTAATGTTTATTCAGTTGGATGCTACTCTGCTCGTATCCTAGCGCAACATGGCATATATACCTTCCGATCTTGCTTTGGGATCGATCCTTCCAGACTGATCCTGAGACAAAGCTATCTCTTCGTCTTCTGTTAAAAGACAAAAATAGTAGTCATTTCAGGAAACCTCATATATTGCAGCCATTTACTCTGATTATCGCAAGCTCCAGCTCATAATCATATTCAGCATAGCCCACAAGAATGACTAAAATTTATTTATGGTTCAGTGGAACCATGCAGGGACGACTATCAAGAATATTTGTTGAAGTAGGCTAGGAACGGGAGAATGCCTGAACAAAATTACTGGCAGCTGTCACCGAATGATGCTGAGACACAGTTATTCTTTCGATTGAACCAAGAGAACACCGGGAACATTGCATGGCAATGGACCGTATATAATGGATGTATCCAATGTATAATTCGCGTATTTGTAGGGATACCATATGTACTCTTTTAAGAGGATTTGTGCTCTTTTTGAATACAACTGAAATATCCTCCGAGGACGTCCAAATGTCCTAATCTTTTTCAATCTGCCCTTCCTTTATGTTTTGAGAGTTAGGCGACTAGAGACGACTAAAAAGGTCTATTCGCTAGAAATTACGCGTGCAAATCTGCTTTTTCTGGAACTGCCGGGGAGGTTGACTAAAAGAAGATCAACCGAAAGGAAACTGTCCGAGGAGACCCAGATTTAAGATTTAAGTCTACCTTTTTTTAATCAATCTGCCGGGCGATCAGCATTATCTTTTTAAACTTCCCGTATCATTTCTCTTGTTTCGACTTGAAAAAGGTATCCTTTTTCGAAACTTAACATCTGCTAACCCGAGTATTTGATATTTACTCAGAACGAAGTCCTATCATAAGTTTTAAAACATTCCAGCCGTTTCTCAGAAGATTCTTATCAAATGAGATTTAACCTTGATTGCAGAGGAACTCTGTGTCGAAAAATTAAATTTCATGGTTAGTAGTAAACAATTTGCAGGGTATAAGGTCGGTTATTGCCGATTTTTCTAATTCTAAGAGCCAGATCCAGGCCTGATTCGAAAAGCCTTTTCATTGCAGAACTCCGTACTTTCCACAATCGCCTGTCGAAAATGTCCATCGCCAGTATTGAAAACGTGTGGATGAAAGGAAGCTTGTCGCCCTCTTAATAATAAAATTCGCCATATAATTCGGCATATAATTTAATTAATTCAAACGGTAATGTGACTGACCCGTGAAAGTAAACCTCATATGTGCTGTGAAATCCCCCGGAAGTCGGCGTGATGTCCGTAATAGTCAAGCAATTATGATTTTGGGATATTGCATCCATGGTCGTCAATGTTTCGTACAAAGTGCCGTTGTACTGTTACATATTGTGAAGGTTACATTTGCCCGAGACATTCATTTTACAATGCTCTGCATTTAACCATACCTCGCTCCAATCGATAGGATAATCTTCTTTTGGTAGAGGAGCTGAAACATCACATTGCGTTTGCACGGACGACGCCAACGCGACGCTAATGAAACTTGCCAAAAGAAAAGGAATCATAGTTCCGCTACAATCCGGATCTATATCTTCTGCCGCAAATCAACGCCCACAGAGTGTCACATTAAATTATATAAACATTTCTGCGATCTCTGCTGCTAGTCATTTCGAATCCAACTATTGCTACTCTACTCAAATCATCGCATTTGATACTTGGGTACAGAAACCGTTGTTCCCAGCCCTATATACACTCAAGAGCGTGACATTGACCATGAACATACACCTCTAAACCAACATCGATAACAGCGGCGTTGATAGAGCCCTTACAGTTCAATCAATACGCTAGATGGCCAGGTTCAACGGAATTTCCAGCAGATCTCAGCAAGTCTGCCGATATCATAACGGCGTTCAACACATCAAAAGACATCGAGAAATTCACAATGCGTGTGTGCAAGTGCACCAATCGATGAACTGTGCGGATGTGTGAATTATCACGCTCACGTTGGTATATATACTGATATTCGCAGCATCAGCAAAGCAACAATAACAACAACAATGCAAAAAACATGCAAGTTTTTCGTGAGTAAAATTGACATAATTTGTCCCTCGACGCCACGTGTAATCATAATGCCAATACACTCACAGAATAACTCGTGACTTCGCGAACACGAAATTCGCAGCATCGCAAAGCAATAACATCGCAAAGAACCTGCAGACTGCAGAGTCAAGTGTACCTGTTTGATGCTGGTGTGATCAGACTAGATGACCTTCACGGTCTTTTCGATCATTCCTATCTAATACAGAATTCTGTGCAAGCATATTTTCTGTACCACCATCACTGCCGTGTGTTATGTATGTTGGTTGGATGAAAATAAAGACTCTCTCTCTCTCTCTCTCTGCAGATTTTGGTACTTCTTCGGTATTCTCCACCCAGCGACCAATGTTCCCCATGATCGCCATCTTTTAGTGTTCCCCATGAATACATAAGAATTTATGGTGTTTCACGTGGAAACCAACCGTGCTCACCATTTTCATCTGTTTTCTCTTCACTGGGTTGCGAGAAAGGGAGATTGGAGGTGGGTTAGGATATCCATAGATTAGGGGTGTAATGAGGGTATATTAGGGTTGGGGAAGGGGGATATTAGAGTTCGGGGAAAGGGGGATATTAGGGTTGGGGGAAAGGGGGATTGGAGGTGGGTTAGGGTCAAAGTTGGGGTTAGGGTATCCCAAGATTAGGTTTAGGGGAACGGGGATATTAGGGTTGTGGGAGGGGGTGATGAAATTCAGGATCTACTCCGTTCTACCTACGGCTTGAGATTCCCTATTTCTTACACTTGACAGACATTAGTCCAACACACACAGCAGAGTATATTACAGCAGACCTGTTCATACAGCGAGCGACGTATCGTACTACTACGAGGTAAGCCAGAATCAAACCAATTATACCCCAGTATCAAAACTTCAACTCGAACGTGCACGAGAAACCAGAACATTTTCAACATGAGTCATTCTCACTCATGCAAGGAGACTAGTGGTTAGCTATCAAAGTTCCAGAATATTCCAAACACTAGTACAGTATACAACGAATACACAATATGTACAATATATACAACAGTTTACCAATGTCTCATGTAACATGAAAATCATCATTTTCAACACTCCTTCTCTTGAGACATTTTTAAACGTTCAACACAACGGCAATGACCTACACCAATCTTAACTCTCAAGTAACAGCAGGTTGTCGACGTGACGGCTTTGTCAAAATGTCGGCAAATTCATCATAAGTAGGGATGGTGTGAACGTGAGGTTCACGTTCGCGTTCTGTGTGTGAACCTCACAAATTTAGACGTTCACGTTCACAAACGAACCTTGGCAGGTTCTGCACTGTGAACCTTTTTCATATATTACAATTTTCACTTCATTATGACATCTTTGGTTGAAATTTTTACATTTCAACTGCGGGCCACTCTACGCATGGCGCTGGCAGCACAACAAAAATCAACACTAAACGAGCATGCACCTTGACAATCTCAAAAATATTACTTGCTTTCTTACTTGAAATATCCAGCTTTCCGTTTGTGAATTTCTAGTGACTCTATGCTGCGAGCTTGACCCGCAGTGACACAACATCAAGAGCGAAATACACTACATGTAGTCAGCGAATGATGCTTATTCAACCAATCAATGAAATTGATATCTTTCTCTGATGTAAAAAATCTAGCAGGCGTACGGGGTCAATCTTAACTTCATATGTTTATTGTATCTTAAAATCAAAATCCGTGCGATCGGGGTGTTGGCTACTGCTGTATAACTTGCTAATGGGGTAATATCGGTAGCAAGTATCGAAACCCGTTTTACACTCTGCTCAATATCAACGTCGCAATACTCAGACGCCAACTACATTGTTCGGTCTGGCCTAGACCGCTAAGGCGTAAGCTTATATTTCCGTGCAAGTCCTCGTCGAGATTGTAGGCAAAGCCACGGAAGATATTGATTTTATGGGATTATTATATCATTTGATTGCCCCAATTGATACATTTGGCGATGTTTATAACGTCTATATGTATTAGGGTTGTTCAAAATTTGGAAAATGTTTGGAATTCTGCGTGTCCATCGCTTACTCTGTAGATTATTGTTAAAAAACAATAATGGGCTTGAAAGAAGCTCCCAGGAAAGCCGCTAACATTTGTCTAAATGCGTTTGAAAGTCGTTGTTGAAGAGTGGGCGGGCAACCGACAGCAAAGGCGGGCAATCGCGAAACCACGGTTCTTGATTGGGTAATCGGCTAAGCTTCACTGATTACTGCAACAGCTGACTCGGATTCGGGAGCTTCGCTTTACTAAATTGAAAGTCTGTTTTGCTGAGGTAGAGTCTGTTAGTAGCGGTTGTGGTTCTGTAGAATCGCGTTGTGGGTTGATGAGTCATTAGTAGTACTGTAACACATGTTCTTTGAATGCTTCAGAGTCGATAGCAGTAGTTTATGATTTGGAGCAACAATAGTGCAGTCATGGCACAGGCAAAACGGCGAAATATTGCACACATGCCGCAGCGAAGAACAAGATCCAAATCTGAGCAGTCCTTGGTCGGATATACTTGCGATTACATCTGTGGCTCGAGATTACCTATTATACGAGAAGTAATGAGTTACTTGCTGCATCTGAAAGAGCATTGCCCTCAGTCAACCCCTACTCATGAACTATGTACTGTGGTGGTGGATGATGTAATGACAGTGTGGAAAATGGCGAGAATTGCGACAATGCAGAAATCACATGTGGTGCGATCACTTCAAAACCTGCACGAAAGATGGCGTGATCTGAAGAAGAATCCGAAACAGGAAAGTGAACCCAAGGGTAGGAGGAGAAAATTTACTGATAATTTGGACAAGCTGTGGGATATTGGAAGTGGAGATGCCATAACAACAATAGAAAATGACATTTATCTATCACATGAAAGAAAGCTTTAAGACATTGCATTTTATGAAGATCAACGGCAATCTCGCCAGTCAATAATGTTGGGAAGAGACAAAATTCTGGCTAAAGACCTCAAAAAAAATAACAGCAGCCATTGCAGATCAAACTGTTGAAAACGTTTCACACGACACAAGTTGTGACTATGTTGTTTTAGCATCATCGTCATCTTCAAAAGAGGGTGACAGTTTGAGTTCAAGTTCTGACTATGATGCTGATGTTGGACTTGGAACCTCGACCCAATCCATTGAACTGATGGCACCTAAAAATATTATGAAAAATACGCATGTGTCCCAAGCTCTGGATCGATTGCAAGTAACTGACAATGATGCAACGATGCTGATGGGAGCATTTATTAAGGCTTGTGGAGGAGATATAGCCATGTTCTCCCGGTCAAGATCTTCAACGAAGAGAGCCAGGGAAACAAATCGCCTGGAAATATCTCAGGACATTTTGGAAAAATTTGCCGAAAATAGACCACAGCATGTTGCCATTCATTGTGATGGAAAGCTCACAGAGGATAGATTAGGAAATCGATATGAAGCTTTGTCAATTGTTCTATCTTGTCAACCTCAATACTCGGAAGGAAAACTACTTTGAATTCAGAAGATACAAAATGTGGCAGGTCACACACAAGCTGAAACTACTTTCAACATAATTAAAAAGTGGGATATACAAGATGCTGTAACAGCTTTGGTTTTTGACACCACAGCAAGCGATAGCGGCTGGAAGAAGGGTGCAGCGAAGATCATTGAGGACCTTCTAGGAAAGAAGGTTTTTTACCATGCGTGTCGGCACCATGTGTAAGAGCTAGTAGTCAAAGACGTCTGGAAATGTTTATTTGGAAAAGCAACAACCGGACGAGAGAACACATGGTTTGCCTACCTTAAGAAGAGCTGGAGCAGTCTTGACAGAAAACAGCAATTCAAGACTCTGACTATTCCTATATGCTTCAAAGAACGAGCAGCAATGACAGTTGAGAACTTCAAGCTACTACTCGCCAGAAAAGATTTCTTCACACGGGATGACTACAAACAATGTGTGACTAATGCTCTTGCTCTTCTCCGTGCAGATGGAGATATACATCATCACAAACCTGGTGCAACACACCATGCAAGGTGGATGGGCACAATTCCGTATGCTCAGAAGATGTTTATGTGGGCTGGTCAGTTACATTACAAATCTGAAGAAGTGGAACTGCTGCATCGCTTCAATTTATTTTTAGTTCTCTTTTATATCCCTGCCTGGGTTGCTTCCAGCATTGGTCGTGATGCAGTCGGTAATGACTTGAGATTCATCCAGGACATGTTGAGTTACAAGGAACATGATGAACAGGAGAGGCCCGCCCTCGTTGAATGCAACTGTACACATCAACAAGGACACTACTTTGTCTGATTTTATTGGGCCACAGTCGTGGTACATATTTGATGTTTTTGAATGCTCTGGGGCGTGGCTAGCTCAACCGGTTGATGTTTGGCACTTATCAGATTCCTACACCAGAATGAGCTCCTACATCAGTTCTGTCAAAGTCTTTAATGATGCCGCAGAACGAGGTGTAAAGCTAAGCACAGACTATGCTGCAATCTTGACTGACAATGAACAACAAAGAGACAGTCTGCTTCAAGCTGTAGAACAGCATAGGAAGACAGTTGGAGACAGCACGAAGTCAACTCTAATCAAAAGCCTGTAATCTGCAACTTGTGCCTGACAATGCAACACTGATCTGCAACATACTTTTTTAATGTCTTTTGTAAATAGTGCTTTTCGCCTTCATTCAATTGTGAATAAAAAGTGTAATATGCGTTCGTTTATGGGTGAGACGTCGACTAGTCATAACAAGTACTACTGAGATGTTGACTCCTGGTGGTAAATTTTTGAGTTTCACTCACTGTAACTTTTGGAAAGGTTGAAGGTAGCAAGATGCATGCATCTAGTTTATTCGTATCTCAACTAGCGAGAGCACCTGTGCAATACATAGCACTTATACACATTCTGCTGGTAGATATTAACTTAGGCGGTTGCAATGTTGTACTATGGACTCTTGATGACAACATTAACAAAGGCAATATATCATGTCTGTAATGCCACCAACAGAAACGACTGCACAACAGCACGCAAAAATCGTTACCAGCAGTGTTCACAAAGTCGGTCTTTCAGCCAATCATCAGCTTATTATTACCGGCTTCAACCAATCAGGATTAATGGCTTCTCTTTGCCCGCCCACTTCATCGATTCCGCGCCCACTCGCCGACGGCTACTTTCAAACGCATTTAGACAAATATTACCGGCTTTCCTGCGAGCTTCTTTCAAGACCATTATTGTTTTTTAACAATAATCTACAGAATAAGCGATGGACACGCAGAATTCCAAACATTTTCCAAATTTTGAACATCCCTAATATGTATACTTCAGCATTGTGGCATTATGTGGCCCGAGTCGTCGCTAGGTATCGTGGCTATCACTGCACTGAAATGTAGGGTTGCGGGTTGGAATAAGTAATATGACGTCACGTGACGTCATGAGGTTCACGTTCCCGTTCACACAGAACATTTCAAAAAGGTTCGCGTTCACACGAACCTGAACCTTTCAGAGGTTCACACCATCCCTAATCATAAGTTGTCGCGTAACGAACTTCAATTCCATCTGCATCGACAGGAGATTTAACCAACTCGCACACTTTCAAATCACACATTGATTTCATTTCTATTGATGCAGCTTTTCTCAATAAATCAGAATGCTCGGAGCTCAATACATCTTTCAGACTTTTTGGCTCTGCCACGTGCACATAAGTATCAGGTACTGCATGCGACAATAATGAGACTGAAGGTTCAACTTTAACTCCAACTTCAACTTGTTCTACAGTCTGTCGCAAACTTTCATTGCATGTAAGTCTCGGAGGTGGCTGACCAGCATTCAAACGTGTAGACCTCCGCAATTCTGCAATTTCTTCTTCGTTTCCACTTCTCTCATCATCACGCAATTCCCGGTCGCCATCCATTCCAGGATAGATGAAACTCGACGCAGGCAATTTAGGCTGAGATTCAGCCACTTCTCCTTCTTGACCAAGTCGTGTTTCATCGACACGAACATGACGTTGTACAATCACTTCTCGTCCAACGTGGCCAATACGACGAGGCCACAACACAGCTGAAACGTCTCCAGCCAGACAATTTTCATTCACAAATTCCCCAACAGCATCAAGCGGTAAGACATCCGCTTTATTGCCATTGTTACACTTCGTGTCGACCATTGACAATTCGGAAGACACTCCTTCTGAACCACGCGGGATTTGAGAGTCATCGGCTGACCCTGCATCACCGACTTCACTTTTCAATGTCATAACACATGGCTTGTCAAGTTCGTTCGTATTATTATCAACTTCAAGAGAACGACGCTCCCTTTCGACGGGGCGTGACAAAGGCTCCCACATGTTTTTTTCAGTACAAGGACGACAATTCAGCACATACACATTGTTCACTATACTGCCAGTAGCAACATTGTGCCCAGCAACTCTATCAAAAATCCGAATACCATCCGAATTAAAAGCGACTGCATATTTCGGATTGGCAACAGCAGCTGTTACGGAAAACAGTGTTGTCGACAAGTCGGGAACATAAAGTGCGTTTTGTAAATCGGCAATACCAGTTCTCTTTCCATTTTCATACATGACCATACGAAGGGTCCCAATACCCTCAGCATAGATGACTTTACCATCACCCAATTCGATTTCCGCACGAAAAGGTCTCATTTCAATAAACATATCAGAATTGCAACTCATATGACTGGTTGCACCACTATCACAGATAACAGACAGTCTGTGTCGAGACAGGAAAACAGACGTAAGCATCAGATATTGCTTACTCACACGAAAACGATCGCTATTACCACGATGCGGCATACCCAGATTTCTACTTTCCACGGGTAACACAGCAGACGAATAAAACAGCGAATGTCTCTCTCCTACACGAGTCGATTTATTTTCTCGAGAATTATCACTTCCACAATCAGCATAATGAGCAGTCCGACGCTCAAAACGTCCTCTGCCTTCACCAGAAACACGTCCACGCCCATAACCTTTGATGAAATTCAGGATCTACTCCGTTCTACCTACGGCTTGAGATTCCCTATTTCTTACACTTGACAGACATCAGTCCAACACACACAGCAGAGTATATTACAGCAGACCTGTTCATACAGCGAGCGACGTATCGTACTACTACGAGCCGTACGAGGTAAGCCAGAATCAAACCAATTATACCCCAGTATCAAAACTTCAACTCGAACGTACACGAGAAACCAGAACATTTTCAACATGAGTCATTCTCACTCATGCAAGGAGACTAGTGGTTAGCTATCAAAGTTCCAGAATATTCCAAACACTAGTACAGTATACAACGAATACACAATATGTACAATATATACAACAGTTTACCAATGTCTCATGTAACATGAAAATCATCATTTTCAACAGGGGGGATATTAGGGTTTGGGGAAATGGGGATTGGGGGTGGGTTAGGGTCAAAGTTGGGGTAGGGTATCCCAAGATTGGGGTTAGGGGATATTAGGGTTGGGGGAGGTGGGATATTGGGGTTAGGGTTATGATTAGGGTTAGGGGAGGTGGGATATTAGGGTTGAGGGAGAGGGTGATGTTAGGGGAGGCGGGATATAGGGTTGGAGAGAGGGGGATGTTAGGGAGAGGGGTGATATTAGGGTTGGAGAAGAGGGTTAGGGACATGATATCCAACCCTAACATCCCCCTCTTCCCCAACCCTAATATCACCCCCTCTCCCCAACCCTAATATTACGCCTCCCCTAACATCACCCTCTCCCTCAACCCTAATATCCCACCTCCCCTAACCCTAATCCTAACCCTAAACCGGGTATTTCGGTTTTGGGTGACATATTATAACATTAGGGCCTAACCGTTCGCAATAGGCGTCGTAACATATATATTTCGAGGTAGCATCTAAACATATGCGCGTAGTAAATTCATTACTATTTTTTCTTTCGTGACGTAATGGAATACATCATGCGTCACCGATAGATTTATCCGATACATTACGTGTACATAGGAATATTTAACCCCGTCTCCTATATTAAACCTGGTTGAAAGGGTGTAAATAACGAATTCAAACGTTCGTGTCCGAGTCCAAGTTCGTGTCTATCGCTCGAAACGGCGTTACGTCATTCTCGCTTGCATTAGGTGGTATTCCATATCCATTTTAATATGTACGATCGATATATACAACGTCATATTTATCTGAGCTTTTGTTCGTGCTGTCATCGAATACATCATGAAGAAAATGGACGCCGGTTCGGTGCAATACATACATATAAACATACGTGAGGCGGTTGAAGTGGAAAAACATAAACATGGCGATTTCCAAACGCACAAGTACGAGTCCGAGTCTTCAAGTGTTACCCAATAATGCATTACGTAATATGAGTTTGCGGTAGACGTTCCTGCTCAACCGTGCTAATACGTGCGGTGTGCATACCCACGCATAATTGTTATCATCATTTCTATGCGTGACATCACTGAATACCTAATATCATGTGATTTGACATCATTAACTATACTGTCGCAGAACGTTATGAATTGTGAGTCGATGGAGATTAAACTAAGAATCGGTCGACATCTAATATCATGTCGACCAGCAGTATTTAGTTCATTATCGGTCGCCAATCAATGTTATGTCGACCGGTGTCTGTTCACAATTGGTCGACATGTATTATCAAGGCGACCAGCGTTACATACGAGGGGTGGATCTATAATCGTGCTACTATCATCCTTGTGAACTTGTACCCTACTGATTCATATGTAGTCAGGATCCCTAGTCCGGATCAAGTCGTTTTCTGCGGCATAATCTAATATTAGGGCCTAACCGTTCACAATGAGCATTGTAACATATAGATCTTAATGTACCTCCTAAACATATACGTGCATTAAAATAATTCTGAATTTTGTATTCGTGACGTCATGGAATACATTCTTCGTAACCGCTCTAACTATCCGGTCCACTACATATAGAGATGACAATTCAACCCTGTCTCTTATATTAAATATGGCAGAAAAACAGTGATAAATGTCGGAATCAAAATGTCGAGTCCGAGTCTCTGTCTATTACCTGAAATGGCGTCACGTCGTAACCGCCTGCCATATGCAGTATCCATTTGAAGGTGTACGGTAAACATATACACGCTTTATATTTATCCTAATCTTATTTCGTGACGTCACTTAATACATTATGAGTGAGAGGTATGCCGGTTCGGCCCCATACATATACATATACAAGAGCTGGCTGTATCTTATGTGGAGTATGGGTAAAAAACATGAAACATGCCATTCCATACGCACGAGTCCGAGCCCGTGTCAAGGTGGGCGGCATACATACATACATCTGCACGCATAATCTTTATCATAATTGTTAATCGTGACAGCACTGAATACGTACTGCGGGACAGGGATACCGAGCCGGTCCAATACATAAATATAAATATACTCAATTCAGTTTCTTACGTGGAGTATGTTTCATAAAAATGTCAAATAGTGATTTTCAAAGGGCCGAGTCTGATTATGATTTCGAGTCTCTGTCTGTTATCTGAGATGGCATTACGGCGTAATGTCGACCAGCATTATATATTATCATTATATCAATGATAGTGTTCCTATCCTCCGTATTAAATTATACCATACCGATTTATAGGTATGCAAGTATCATTGGGTACCATTGAACATCATTTAATATCGGGCGACATCTATTATCATGCCGACCACTGTTACATATTATCAATACAACTGTCACAGTCTACTCATTTTCAAAATGACTTTAAAAAAAAATATAAGATAACATAACATATGTATTCGAGGTAGCATCTAAACATATGCGCGCAGTAAAGTCATTATTATTTTTTATTTCGTGACGTAATGGAATACATTATGCATCACCGACAAATTTATCCCATCCATTACATGAACATAGGAATATTCAACTGCGTCTCATATATTAAACCTGGTTGAAAGGGTGTAAATGACGAATTCAAACTTTCGAGTCCGAGTCCAAGTACGTGTCTATCGCTCGAAACGGCGTTACGTCATACGCGGTTGCATTAGGTGGTATTCCATATCCATTTGAATATGTACGATCGTTATATACAACGTCATATTTATCTAAGCCTTTATTCGCGCCGTCACTGAATACATCATGAAGAAAATGGACGCCGGTTCGGTGCAACACATACATATAAATATACGTGAGGCGGTCTCTTACGTTGATGTGGAAAAACGTGAAAATGGCGATTTCCAAACGCAAAAGTCCGAGTCCGAGTCTTCAGGTGTTACCCGAGAATGTATTACGTACTATAAGTTTGCGGTAGACGTTCTTGCTCAACCGTGCTAATGCGTGCGGTGTGCATACCCACGCATAATTGTTATCATCGTTTCTATGCGTGACATCACTGAATACCTAATATCATGTGATTTGACATCATTTACTATCCTGTCGCAAAACGTTATAAATTGTGGGTCGACGGAGATTAAGCTAAGAATCGGTCGACATCTAATATAACAATGTCGCTCACCAGTAGTTAGTTCATTATCGGTCGCCAATCAATGTTTTGTCGGCCGGGGTATGTTCACAATTGGTCGACATGTATTATCAAGGCAACCAGCGTTACATACGAGGGGTAGATCTATAATCGCGCTACTATCATCCGTGTGAACTTGTACTTCTATGCGTGACATCACTGAATACCTAATATCATGTGATTTGACATCATTCACTATACTGTCGCAAAACGTTATAAATTGTGGGTCGATGGAGATTAAAATAAGAATCGGTCGACATCTAATATCATGTCGACCAGCAGTATTTAGTTCATTATCGGTCGCCAATCAATGTTATGTCGACCGGTGTCTGTTCACAATTGGTCGACATGTATTATAAAGGCGACCAGCGTTACACGAGGGGTGGATCTATAATCGTGCTACTATCATCCTTGTGAACTTGTACCCTACTGATTCATATGTAGTCAGGATCCCTAGTCCGGATCAAGCCGTTTTCTGCGACATAATCTAATATTAGGGCCTAACCGTTCACAATGAGCATTGTAACATATAGATCTTAATGTACCTCTTAAACATATACGTGCATTAAAATAATTCTGAATTTTGTATTCGTGACGTCATGGAATACATTCTGCGTAACCGCTCTAACTATCCGGTCCACTACATATAGAGATGACAATTCAACCCTGTCTCTTATATTAAATATGGCAGAAAAACAGTGATAAATGTCGGAATCAAAATGTCGAGTCCGAGTCTCTTTCTATTACCTGAAATGGCGTCACGTCGTAACCGCCTGCCATATGCAGTATCCATTTGAAGGTGTACGGTAAACATATACACGCTTTATATTTATCTTGATCTTATTTCGTGACGTCACTTAATACATTATGAGTGAGAGGTATGCCGGTTCGGCCCCATACATATACATATTAATATACACGAGCTGGCTGTATCTTATGTGGAGTATGGGTAAAAAACATGGAACATGCCATTCCATACGCACGAGTCCGAGCCCGTGTCAAGGTGGGCGGCATACATACATACATCTGCACGCATAATCTTTATCATAATTGTTAATCGTGACAGCACTGAATACGTACTGCGGGACAGGGATACCGATCCGGTCCAATAGATAAATATAAATATACTCAATTCAGTTTCTTACGTGGAGTATGTTTCATAAAAATGTCAAATAGTGATTTTCAAAGGGCCGAGTCTGATTATGATTTCGAGTCTCTGTCTGTTATCTGAGATGGCATTACGGCGTAATGTCGACCAGCATTATATATTATCATTATATCAATGATAGTGTTCCTATCCTCCGTATCAAATTATACCATACCGATTTATAGGTATGCAAGTATCATTGGGTACCATTGAACATCATTTAATATCGGGCGACATCTATTATCATGCCGACCACTGTTACATATTATCAATACAACTGTCACAGTCTACTCATTTTCAAAATGACTTAAAAAAAAATATAACATAACATAACATATGTATTCGAGGTAGCATCTAAACATATGCGCGCAGTAAAGTCATTATTATTTTTTATTTCGTGACGTAATGGAATACATTATGCGTCACCGACAAATTTATCCCATCCATTACATGAACATAGGAATATTCAACTGCGTCTCATATATTAAACCTGGTTGAAAGGGTGTAAATGACGAATTCAAACTTTCGAGTCCGAGTCCAAGTACGTGTCTATCGCTCGAAACGGCGTTACGTCATACGCGGTTGCATTAGGTGGTATTCCATATCCATTTGAATATGTACGATCGATATATACAACGTCATATTTATCTAAGCCTTTATTCGCGCCGTCACTGAATACATCATGAAGAAAATGGACGTGCTATAATGCGTGCGGTGTGCATACCCACGCATAATTGTTATCATTGTTTCTATGCGTGACATCACTGAATACCTAATATCATGTGATTTGAAATCTTTTACTATCCTGTCGCAAAACGTTATAAATTGTGGGTCGATGGAGATTAAACTAAGAATCGGTCGACATCTAATATAACAATGTCGCTCACCAGTAGTTAGTTCATTATCGGTCGCCAATCAACGTTTTGTCGGCCGGGGTATGTTCACAATTGGTCGACATGTATTATCAAGGCAACCAGCGTTACATACGAGGGGTGGATCTATAATCGCGCTACTATCATCCTTGTGAACTTGTACCCTACTGATTCATATGTAGTCCGGATCCAAACCGGGTAAATCGGTTTTGGGCGACATAATATAACATTAGGGCCTAACCGGTCGCAATAGGCGTCGTAAACCTATACATATCGAGGTAGCTTCTAAACATAGACGTGCAGTAAAATCTGTATCATGTTTTTCGTTCGTGACGTAATGGAATATATTATGCGTCACCGATAGATTTATCCGATCCATGACATTTACATAGGAATATTTAAAGGACGAATTAATACTTTATAGTCCGAGTACAAGCCGGGTAAATCGGTTTTGGGTGATATTATAACATTAGGGCCTAACCGTTCGCAATAGCCGTCGTAACATATATATTTCGAGTTAGCATCTAAACATATGCGCGCAGTAAATTCATTATTATTTTTTCTTTCGTGACGTAATGGAATGCATCATGCGTCACCGATAGATTTATCCGATCCATTACATGTACATATGAATATTTAACCCCGTCGCCTATATTAAACCTGGTTGAAAGGGTGTAAATATCGAATTCAAACTTTAGAGTCCGAGCCCAAGTTCGTGTCTATCGCTCGAAACGGCGTTACGTCATACGCGCTTGCATTAGGTGGTATTCCATCTCCATTTAATATGTACGATCGATATATACAACGTCATATTTATCTGAGCTTTTATTCGTGCCGTCACCGAATACATCATGAAGGAAATGGACGCCGGTTCGGTGCAATACATACATATAAACATACGTGAATGCATTACGTAATATGAGTTTGCGGTAGACGTTCCTGCTCAACCGTGCTAATACGTGCGGTGTGCATACCCACGCATAATTGTTATCATCATTTCTATGCGTGACATCACTGAATACCTAATATCATGTGATTTGACATCAGTTACTATCCTGTCGCAAAACGTTATAAATTGTGGGTCGTGACGTCACTGAATACATTATCAGTAAGAGATATGCCGGTTCGGTCCCATACATATTCATATCAACATACACGAGGCTGTCTCTTATGTTGAGTATGGGTCAAAAACATGAAAGATTCCATTTCATACGAGCGAGTCCGAGTCTGAGACCGAATCTCTATATGTTACCCGAGAATAAAATACGTAATACCAATTTACGACATGCGTTCTCACTCGTCCGGGTTAATGTGTGCGGTATACATACCTACATACATATGCACGCATGCGCGCCTAATATTTATCATAATTGTTAGTCGTGACATTGCTGAATACATACTGCGGAACAGGGATATCGATTCGGTCCAATACGTAGGCCTATATATAAATATACTCAAGTCAGTCTCTTATGTGGAGTATGTTACATAAAAAATGTCAAACAGTGATTTTCAAGGGCCGAGTCGGAATATGATTCCGAGTCTCTGTATGTTGTCCGAGATTGTATTACGACCTAACACTTCGCAATAAGCTTTATTACATATCCATTTGAATGTGTACGGTAAACATATACTATACATCAATGATATTTATCATATCTTGTATTAGTGACGCCACAGACTACATTCGACGGAACAGGGATACCGATTCGGTCCAATACATATACATATATAGATAAATTAATGCGGTATCTTATGTGGAGTATGGTTGAAATAAAATGAAACTAGAGATTTTCAAGCGGCCGAGCCAGAGTATGAGTCCGAGTCTCTGTGTGTTACGTCAGGCGGAATTATGGCATACCCGTTCGCATTATGTGTTCTTACAGATCCGTATCAAGGTGTATGGTGAACGTATATATATAGACTCAGCCAGTAAACTTATCATTGGACCTTATTTACTATCATGTTAAAGACATCATACATTATGTGTCGATTTAAATTCAGTTCATAATCGGTCGGAATCCACTATCATATCGACCATCAATTTGCATGCTTATACTCAAATATGTGGGACACCTATTGAACAGCATCACTGTGTTCCATGTGACGACTAAACGCTTTATAACGAATAGTATCCACTTTATGTCATCATGTCGACCGTTATATTAAATTAACAGTATAGTGGCCACATTAGGTATGTTTGCGATTGCGCAGGTTATTTTTCTAGATTTTGATGTTTTTAGCGGAATCAGTTTTCAATTCAACTGTCCTTATTCCTAGTTCGCTTTATCATTATAATTGACTCATTTAATCCTGATTTTTTGATTACTGTTATATCATGCTAATTGTCTGCTTTTGATCCTGATTATTTGATTACTGTTCTAATTTCCTGTTCGCTTGTCTATATATTTCCATTGTTGCGAGCCAGGGCGCGAACGGAGCGTAGCGCCATGGCGCCACATCACATTTGCATGTCACTACCAAGCGTGACATGCTATTTTACTGTCCGGCCAGGTAAAAAAAACATTGAAATCCTGCTCCTGCTCCTGAACCGGACTGTGGCCATCTCTGGTTACGACCAGGTGATAATAGGCAACCAAAGCGGAGGCACCCGGCGTACGATTGGATCAATAGACTGGACAACTTCTAGACCTCTCATTTTCGCTCTAAAGGCAACTGCGTAAACTACGTACGGAATAAAGATTCAATACGATTCATGTTCGCACTTGACTTGACCTGACTAATTCCAATGACTAGAACTCGAGAGATTGCGTAAGCCTAACTGGAAAGGTCAACGAGTTCGGACACATACGCAATTGTTATCTCATAGATTGGGCCTGTCATATTGAATCCAGAACATCAATTTGAATGGTCTTTGAAGAACTAAGGACAGCAGCCTCGGAACTTCGGTCTCGGAACAACGTAGGACATTTTGGCCTTGAAACTGGAGACTGTGACACAACACATACGGCTTACTGTCTATAAGTCTGCTGCGAAATCGCCGTTGGAAAATATATTAATATATAAATACATGAATAAAAGCCGTAACTTAGTATACTGTTACAAGAAATCATCGAGAAGTAGCATACGCAATCTCATAACCCATTCCGGTATGGTACACTGTCAAAATCAATGCAAACAGACGAACACCGAACTTTGAGTAAAATAGATCGAGGAATAGGCTGATCGAATGATCAGCTGTTAGCCGACATCGAAAATGAAATAGCTATCGCATTTGACAGGGGATTGTAAGCAAATGGTTTGAAGGCCACAATTTCACAGTGAAATGGACATTGGCGAACATAAAATTATGTGAATATTTGAATGCAAACCGAGAATCTTGGTCAGCTGTTTCATGCGATCATCGAGATATACCATTGGAAATATCATCACCGATCTCGTTATGGAACGCAGACTATAGATTAGCACAGACCGACACCGGCTATTGCGTGAGATCCGCAATGACGTAGGTAGGCTAAGTATCAGATCAGCGCGCATCTCTACCATACTCGACCTCGAAAACGAAATAACTGCCTCAATCATTGAGTGTCAACTTTAAGACTTGGCACCGTGTTCGATACTAAAATCCAGACATACCGTGCGAAAGCTCATGACAGATCTAGGTATGGAAC
Organism: Botryllus schlosseri; assembly: GCF_051294905.1. Lineage (NCBI taxonomy): Eukaryota > Metazoa > Chordata > Ascidiacea > Stolidobranchia > Styelidae > Botryllus > Botryllus schlosseri. The sequence goes on along the minus strand of NC_137245.1, from coordinate 13,018,906 downwards.
ATCGTTGAAATCAATAGAGACCAATAACGGCTTTTGCGTAAATTTGTTGGCGATAAATGAAGAGTCAGCTCTTACTCGACTTTGGAAACGAAATTACCACCCACATAGTTCAGTGACAAACTTAAAACTTGTTACAGCGGTCGATACTAACACTTATCATGCCAAATGTCATGACCGATCTCGGTATAGAACATCGTCAAAATCAATGGAGACCAATACCGGCTTTTGAGTAAAATCTGTTTGCTTTACTATGTACATGATAGATCAGCACACACTGAACTTCGGAAACGGAATTACTACCATTATCTTTAAGTAGCAAGCCTGAAACTTGGAGCAGTGTTAAATACTACCTTCACGACATATCATACCAAGTTTCAAGAAATATCATGGTGCGAAACACCGTCAAAATCGACCTATTCCAGCAAAGGTCGACTCAACGCATATTACGGTAACCGAGTTCAGATAAAGATACGATTGTTACATCACACCTTAGGGGCGAGCAAGCATATTTGCCCCGGTTGCTCGGCCATTTTACGAATAGGAGAGAGTAAATCACCGTTTCTTTATTGTGCGCGGCTTTGAGAGAATAGATAGTGAAAGCTTGTTATGAGCGCTACCGGGGCAAGCCCCGGCTAGGCATTCACAAAGCGAAAACACAGAAGAGAATTCGATTTTCGCAGAGACTTCGCTATGTATGGGCGTTTGCAAGCGAAAGCACAAGAAGAACGCGGTTTCGCTGTGATCTCGGTATATATTGATTGCTGTGCGTCTATAAATGGTTAAATTGTTATTGAACAGAATTTTAGGTGGGGCAATGCCCCAGTTGCCCTATAGGACGAGCCGCCACTGTATTTCTACAAAAGAAAGCCTATCCTTCATACAGTGAAAACTGGAAAAATTTGGCGCGGGAGGTTTTTGTTTAAACAGTCTTAACTTTTGTGAATTTTGAAATCAGGACGCAAAAGTTCATCCTTTGTGACTACAGGACACACAAAATTGTGATTTTTTTTAAAGTCATAAACAATGTTCCCTCTAAGCTGCGCACGTGCGCAAATGCGCAGTGCTGAAACGGTCTCTGCGCACAGAAAATCTAAGCTGCGCACAAAAATTCCGAAGTGATGTTTTTTTTAGTCGTTGCGCACTGTTGTCCAATGGACCACGCAAGCGCGCAGACTCGTGAAAAATTAGATGGAACATTGCCAGGGCGAAATAGTGTTATCACTGAAGTCTGAAACCGAGGTACAAGTGCGGCCCGCAAAGGTAAATATTGCGCTCCGTTAAGATATGAGAATTTACAATCACGTGCACCTCACGGAAGAGAATTTTTTAGTATGGTCTCGTACGCTTGAGCGATACTGATATCATTTCAATAGCGCATTATTTTCTGGGAATGGCGAAATACCATGGTTCAACATGGTAGCATGCACATTGCGTAATATTTACTCAGGACCGCACTGCCGTACCCCAAACGCGCCAATTGGAGGGCCGAGCTCGAAGGGGGCCCAAAATTATTCCGTTAAATAACATAAATCGATCATGGTGTATTTTTTTGGAATTTTTCAGGAATTTGTTTCGCGCTACGCGCAATTTAAAATTGTCACATATCTTGATTATTGGGTACCCTTTCCCAACAAAAAATATGCATGATTTATTGGAATGAGCACTGGGGCGTCGGCCATTACCGCACAATGACGCTCCAAGACATATGAAGTTAGAGGCTATGTAACATGTGACTCCGCGAAATGCGCCAGAACGATCATCAGCGAGAAAACCTTGGGCGAAAAAAACTGCCCTTGTGCTGACCGAAATCTTCGATATAATACATACATGTTTAATTGTCCATGTCCATAGGCGCCTAAATGGCTGGCGCCGAATGTTCTTGTCCTGGCGATCCGAGTCCTACAATAGGACAAATGCCATATCGATGGAACATTATTTTCCAGTAAAGAAATACCAATTTGAAATCGTGTAAGTCATTTAGTTTGCCACGTTTGGGCGATTTCAATATCTTTTGACATAGCAGATAGGAGGTCGAAATAGCATCATGTAACGAAGTCATTATACCAACGGGTACGCTCGAAGATGTTTTATTATTATTTGGAGGGCCTATCTATTTCAACACACCTCACTCGATCAGCTTTTCCGGTAAATCTAATTATGTGAGCAGGGAGAGGATAAAAATATGCAATTTCCGATCATATTGACCTATGCAATGATGAATTATATAATTTTTTCGCGCTTCGCGCGTTTAGGCGAGAACAACCACTAAACGGCCACCCAATGTAGATGATAAGTACCGGAAAAGCCTACAGCTCGAAGGGGGTCTTGGGGGGCGAAGCCCCCTCAGATTTTTGTTTATTACCCTATGGGAGGGTGGTTGCGCACAGTTGTCCAACGGCTTGCGCAGTGAGTTGGCGTGTTTGCGCAGACTCGTGAAAAATTAGAGGGAACATTGCTCTCAGGTATCAAGCATTGAAATTGATCCGTGGGTCTGGTTGATTTTCTATTTTTAGCTCTCGGGAACCTCATTCTCCATAATTTCGTACCGAATTCTGATAAAGAGGAGAATAGACGAAATCTAACATTAAGAATTACACTGCTGCTACCTAACCTAGTCAACAATAAGATTTTCAGACGTGCACCGAGATGTACCGGTATCTCAAATATACATCAGTGAACCCATGACATACCTCGATTAAAGGTAACTGCCAAACCCAGTTTCCAACCAATGTATACTGTACACAGTGTACAGGTAAAATGAATCAGACAAGGCATAATAATTCCACCTGTAGATATACAATGACTGAGACTTTCGCGGTATCGGTACTGCCGGTACTGGTTTGTCTTAGTTCAGGGGCGGCCAACCTTTTCGGCCAAAGGGCCACATGAGATTTACGAACCATTGCGCGGGCCACTTGATGTTAATAACCATTTTCTAGGTAACGGCGAAAACAATACTTATATTACTACGCGCCAAAATCAATTACAATTGTGTCATGAAAAGTCAGTGTGCAGTGCACTCAGGTCCCAACAGCTGCGAAAATTTTTAAAAGTTTTTGAACGTATTCGGTCAATAATAATGTCACTTGCATATATAGCGGGTAGAATTTATACACCGCTAGGCTAATTTGGCAAGGACCTGATTAATCGGTTCTTGGGCATATTAATATCGATTATTTCGAGCTTCGGCAAATATGCGTCTAACATTTTGCGCAAAGGTTTTGTCGTCAACGATCTTTCTGCCATTGCAGACTAGAACATGTTGGACGACACGTTCTCTCATAATTTCGAATAAAGTCAGGCACAATTCTGTAAATTGGGCGTTTTTTTTAAATTTTAATCTTCGGGGGGGGGGGGGTACCAATACTAAAACAAAGAAATCGAGTGACAATAAATCGCGAGAAGTTCTAAGAAAAATAGCAAGTCAAATAAATCGGCCACGAAATATTATACTGTTTGGTCGTATACGAAGATATACGGAAAATGTGACTAGCTACGCCAATGCGTCGGAACGTATATTTTAATCATCAACATCATACATTCCGTGGTCAGGCTAATCAAATTTTTAGTTGGCCTTGCCAGTTCACAATAATATTACCTGGCTAATCAATTTTTTGTGTTATAACTAATTTCGAGAATTACGTCGCGGGTCATTCAAAACCTTCTCGCGGGCCACATTTGGCCCGCGGGACATGGGTTGGCCGTCCCTGTCTTAGTTAATTACCAAGTACCGGTTCTGCTTACAGTAGAATGCGTTCTTGCAGTTAAGCTTCAAGTTTTAAAATGGCCTCAAATCAGTCTAAATTCAATGAGGAAACACACATAGATGCCAAAACACGCAATGCCCGGACAAACTATTGCGGTGACATAGAGCTAACGATCAGTAACTGCTGACAAGTCGCTCGCAACTCGCGACAAAGCTGAAAATATTCAACTTCGTCGTGGAGTTGCGCAACCCTGTCGCAGATGGCATGTTGCGAGTTGCCGGCAACTCCGGTTTGCATGGCACCGTCGCAGACATGCGCGATTCTCTCGTTTTATCGGGTCGCGAGCTCAGTGTACAGCGGGCTTAACCCCACCCGGCAGCCGGCACTGTCGTGCTTGGTTAGGGTTGTTGAACTTCTAGCTTGCAAGATTGCTGTTGCTTCATAAATAACATTGAGATGTTGCTAATCTATCATATAGCTCTTTGTTACGCGAATCAAAGGTAATACAAACATTCTGGAAGTATATATTGCATTAATGGGCACAACACAGTGGAGCTTATCGCCTTTTAGGCCTTGTGCTCCACGACACGAATTTCGTAATACTCGATATTGCACATAGGTCTTTTCTTGGGAACGTCTTTTTCAATCTCTCTCTTAGTCATTCCTCATCCCCTCTCGCTCCCATGCGCCCCCATGGTGGTCTCCGCTGCCGACTTTCAGTCTGGGCTTTTCAATGCAATAGTAAGGTCGGCAATGAGGAGCCTAGAGAAACCTCCGACACGTTGAAGTTGGTCAGAACCGTGATTCGAGCCAACGTCCATTGGTGTCGTGACTGCAGTGTTTAATTGACTGCGCCACTCGCTTCCCCATCCTGGAAATAGTTTTATAGCATGTTTTTTTTTTAATTTTCTTTACATTTTGTGTAATAGTTAATGAAAATTACAGTAAAAAGTTGCATGAAAAACAGAAAAAAAGTATGCAAAAAGTTGCAATCAATGTTCCCTCTAAGCTGCGTACGTGCGCTAATGCGCAGTGCTGACGCGGTCTCTGCGCACAGAAAATCTAAGTTGCGCACAAAAAGTCCGAAGTGATGACCTTTTTTTTGTTAGTCGTTACGCGCTGTTGTCAAAGGTTCTGCGCGGTGAGTTGGTGTGTGTGCGCAGACTTGTCAAAAATTAGAGGGAACATTGGTTGCAATATAGAATCCCTACAATCAGCTTAAAACATCGTACTATATAAATTCTGAGTATTTAGGAAGCCCTAAAATAAGTTGCAAAAACTTGCCTTAGTCATCATATAGCTAAAGTATAAATGAAATAATGTAAAGCGATGCTCATAAATTCGACATTTTTACTTAGTACATCGCACTCTTGATTCATTATTTCATGTTCATAGAAATTGTAACAGATAAATCGATGGAATCGTAATTTTACAAAGCAATCGATATAATTATATGCCAAAATCGATTACGATTACTTAAAAAAGCCGTAGTCGTCGTAATCGATCACGAATAGTAATCACGGCAACGCCATGTATGGATCCCATCATCTGTTATGTTCAACTGTAAATTGCTCATGGTATGTATTCTAACAATCGATCAAGGGATATGAGATACGTCCCGTCGTCCAACCTTATTTGGGGGAATAGGTAGGTGTTTGGGAGGCGTGGCTTACGTATAATTTGAAGTTCGTAGTGGCGCTTCAGCAACTAGGTTTATTACAGGGCAGTGCGACATTACTGAGCACCTTAATAATTTAGACCTCATCTGTGGCACCGATGGATATCCAGCACAACGCGGAATACTTGGTTTCGTATCAGCCGCCAACGGTCACTGCTCAAATCCCGTTTGTGACAGAGCAGACTCTCGTCGGACCACAGGCTTTCGGTATATCCTTCCATTTCTAATATTATAACTCGCCGAAACCCCAGTAAATTATATCTCAGGCACGATGATGGCACAGCCACAAGTGAACGCACCAGGGCAGTCGTCAGGGAAAAGCATGCTGGCACAACCCGTCTATCCTCAACTTGGTGAGACGTCAATCCAACCACATGCACAAGCGCACTCGCCACCACAGCCTGCGCTTGCGGATAGTAAGGAGCAAAATTTGACGCAGCAATCCGCCCACCCTCAACCAGGTGAGGGGCTGACGAAGTTCTGTTTCGGTCCTGCCTGTATAGGCTACCGCGTGGTAATATTATCAGTCAGATCTAATATAACACGAAGATACGCCCCAGAGCAGTGGTTCCGAACCCTTGTCGACGCGTGGACAGCGTGGGATATACACGAGAAAAAATTTTAACTTGGCATAAACCAGTCCGATAACTAAGTAGGTCATTCTTCACGCGTAAACACCATTTGTGATTAAAAATTAGGCGGGTGCCGAGGCTTTTAATCTAAAGGTAGGGTACTGCTGACCACTTCAGTATCAATTATTTAAGACTATAGGTGTTCTGTTGTCCAAGGGCTTAATCAGAAATAAAAACACTTGGGGAGGGGTGGAAAATATTTGATCTAGTTTAAGGAGACTACAGAGTGTATTTTCAAGCAGGGCCATACCAACTATATGTAAGCCCTCACAAAAGCGATAGTCGTTGACCCCATAGGTGATCCGTGCTTTTACGGGCAATTTCTCCACTACCTTTGATACATTCAATTCATAGACACACACACACACACACACACACACACACACACACACATACACACACACACACACACACACACACACAAACACACACACACACACACACATACACACATACACACACATACATACACACACACACACACACACACACACACACCCTTTCCGTAGTGAACCAAGTATGTTCTTATGCGATTCGTGAGCGTGCCCGGATTGGGTAACGGCAAACGCCAGACTTATCAATGTATGGCTATCGCTAACATTAATGTCATGAAAATCAGTGTGTATTAAGTGCCTACAGTCGTGCGAAAATTTTTCAAATCCACTGAATGAACTTGGTCCAATAAATTGGTAGCTGCATATATTGCATAGACATGACCAAACTTACTGGTATAGCTGGTGGAAACGGTATCTTCGAGAATTTGGTGCACCGATTCCACACGGTTAAGAATATTCATGCAGTTCTCGCGAGATCGCTTCGGGTTGGCCATTGTTAATAATTACTTTGTTGAGCCTTGTTGTTAGATCGCCAGTGAAGATTGTCGCTAGTCAAAAGATATTGGAATCGCCTGCACGTACACTAGATTAAACTAAAAAAATCCTTTCGTGGGACGCTTGCAGTTCCAAATTAGTATTTCTTCACTGGGTTAAATATTATTCTCGACGCGTCGGATTTTTACCGGGGGACTCAGATTTTAAACGCATTTAAAAGGCGATTTAGGGGCCAAAGTTTCATCGCCGTCGATCTTAATGGGAGCTTACCAGCGTATAGTTAGATGGAACGCAGGCTTGCCGATACTGGTATTTGTCTTGATGTGTCCTGGCGCGGAAATGCATGCGATAAAGGGTCCCATGCCGGCGTGGTGCACACCTCTGAACTGAAGCATCACAACGGTTTCAAGCGATACTATGAATATACTGCGCTTTCAACCTTGACCCCACTTTCAATTCTATTCTGTAAGCCACGCGTATTAGTCATTTTTTACATTTATGTATTTCTGAAGAGGTGTTCCCGTAGGAAAAGAAAGAAATCCAGTGACATTAATTCGCTCGCAGAAATTATTCATGTTGATTAAATTCATCAAAAAGTGCCCCATGATATTATAATAATTGATGAAAATTTACAATATATTGAGGGGGATGCATAGCCTCTTGCCCCTCTCCTCGCTACGCCGATCCTTTTCTCTTCAAAATAAATGAATCGAAATAAAATAGGTAGGTAGTATTGTGTAAATATTGCGATTATTTTGGTAGGATTTTCCCCGCATGAGTAGCTGTTAAATAAACAAAGAAAGTTCACTTGCGAAGACTTTGAGTTGGATCGAAGAATTTGGCCTGATTTTCAAGATCCAGCGTATGTTGTCTTTAAAGAAAGGTTTACACTTTCACTAGCGGCCTCGTTGTTATGGATTCGGCATGAGTTTTCCCCAATTAGGAGTATTTTGGTCGAGGAGCTGTGGCGGCCCCAACAATATCGTCTCGGGATTGTACGAAAAGTGACCTTTAAAATAACATTTCGACATACTTCTACCTACAAATCGGCCCAAAAGGAACACTCAATTGGGAAAAATAGTTTCATAAATCATGATTCCGCCCCCCCTGAAAAAAATTGAAATTTATAAAATATATTCGTACCTTGCGTTACTATTGCAAAGCCAGATTTTATTTTGTAAATTACAAAATTCTCCCAAAGCGGGGAATTCCCCACCGGTTGGGAGCCATTGGTGAAGTACAGGAGTTCTTAAAGTATGGGTCACGAACGGTATAATTTTGGGTCACGACAGCACCAGGGTGATCTCTTGATATGTATGTAATATTTGTTGAATTTGCTTCAACCCAAAAAAAAAATCACTGCGCTTCGCGCGATAACCCGTGGACCGTTTACGCATTTCCGAGGTCACTGTTGAGTGCTAGTAGTCGATAAGCGATGAACGCAGAAAAGTTGTTACTGCAATATGGCTTGGTCATGAAAATCAGCCGACTCTCGCTGGTTGGCCAAAACCTTCGATATTGATATGTCCTGTTCTCGAAATAGTGGGCACCAGTCTCATGTGTGCAGTATAAGTAGACAGTAGCACAGATAAGTATGCAAATGCGAGTCCCAGAGAAAAATAATGCAACCCAATTTGAAATCGCGTGCGTCAGACATGTTTCATAGAGCTGCGTTGCGTGCAAATGTTGCGTGTCCTCTATCTCACACATGCCCGTAACATGCCCGCGGTCCAATAATTTTAACAACAACTGGTGTACTACAATTCACATGGTATTTGGGATTGAATTTTCTGTGAAGTGGTGACCAACCCACAGGAATTTTCAATTGTAAAAAAGTGCTATGACATGGATATAGTCGAAAAACTTCATAGTGATGTAGAACTGGCGTTATCTTCCAAGTCAGGGGTTCTTAAAGTATGGGTCGCGACGCGTTTTGGCCAACATTCGTTTTGGTCAAGTGCGGTGAAAAAAAGGTCGGCGGTGATAAAACCGTGGCTGGTTGTCCACAACCCTCGATATTAACATGTCCGGTCGTCGAAATAGTCCTTGCAATCTGAGCCCTGCAGCGCAAATGCGACCCTCCGAGGACAACAATGCACCCCAATTGAAATATCGGCGTCACATATGTTTCATATATCTGCGTTTTGAACTACTGATTGCGTCGACCTTTTATATATTTCATACATGCCCGTGAAACGTAGTATCTAACAATAAAACTGAATATATTTCGATGTGCTAGGCTTGGGTCGCGAGATACAAATAAAACACACATTTGGGTCAAGGTGAAGAAATTTGAGAACCCCTGTTCTAAGTGATCGCATCAACGGGACGTATTTGAACTTCACACGCATTCCCCATACTGTTACGGCGTCATTGGGAGTGATATAATTGATATTGAAGTAAATTGATTCGAAGCCTTCCGAATATGAATCTAGACACCCGGGTACTTATTCTTGCCCTGCCATAGAAGTGTATCAGAATTAGTTAGTGTCATACCATGATGTCAAAGTGATCGTCGGACGAAAAACAGCAAGAAGAAACCATAAGTAAATTGACTGGCGTGTACTGTAAATGTCCTGGACTTGCAATATTCGTTTAATGCAGAGGTCTCAAACACGCGAGAGCATTTTGTGCGGCCCGCGGCGGCATTTTGGAATTTCAAGTAATCAACAATATATTTAAGTGCCATATACATTTTTAGATATAAGAACTTAAAGTTCACGCAAAAACTACTATAAAAATCACTGAAATCCCAACAAACATCACTATCACATCTCTTTTAACAGCTACCATGCGGTAGAAGATCAGCTATTACGTCACATTTCTAGTTCATGATGATAAAACATGACCCGTTGATGATTCGTGACTGAAAATTATGATTTGGTTTGGTGCGACCATCTCGTAAAATTACTTGATTTCGGAATGACTGGGTGATTTAATAAAAATGACTCGAGTTGAGTCGGGTCAAACGCTGAAATCGGAGAAGGACTTGCGACTCGGAATGGTGACTTGGTAATCATACGGACGCATCAATCTATGCAACTTTCATGGAGAATAGTAATATATCAAAAGGTCGTAGCTTGCGTTGGGTAGGTTATATCAATATTTAATCAGGTCAGTATGGCAACCATGGGTATTCTGTTACCCCCTGACGTATATAGTTGGTTACACGCTGTATGTTGTTTTTTCTCTTCATCCATGTCATTATCGGTGGTGAGTAAGGTGGTAGTACGCTCTACAGCTGTAACACCAACGAATTCCTCGCCGATTGGACATTTCTATTCCAGGGGTACTTAACCAGGGTCCGTAGACCCCATCGGGGTACGAAGCACCACATCAGGGAGTAAGAGATGCATTGTAGAATTTGTAGGCCCATATGCTGTGGCATATTTTCTTGGCCAATTTATTCAACTGGAAAAAAATCTTCGCGCTGCGCGCGACTTTCTGATTTAAATAGGTACCATCAGAAATTGTGCTGAAAATGGACAGGGGCTTCTAGAAATCTTATTGGAAACACAAGGGGTACGATCACTAAATAGGTCAAGAAGCATTGCTATTACTATGGCTCAATAATGAGTGTATTCAAGTTGTTATTGATATATCGAAGGCAAAATCTTACGCTTATTTAATTTGTGTTTGGCAATGACGGTAACAATAGCCTATAATTACCACGACGATATCAAAACCATAGGATTAGGCCATACCGCTCAAATGCTCTGATATCAGATCAACCTTCGGTAGATTTTAAAATAATCTACATAAAGTTGTTGCTCGTCATAAGTCCACTAGTTGAAATATTATAACCCGACAGTTTTACGATGTCATGAATGCATCGTCTCACATGATGTGTATAACTCGTTAATTAAAAAAATTCTGCCCGGCGCAAAAACAATTTTATTCAAATAATTGAAAATGTGATTTTTTTCAGTGTCAAAAAGCGTTAATAAATTACATTGCTACGATGCTTGTGGAATGCCTGTCTGCAAGGTCCGTCAAAAAAGGCCATTAAATATCCTTACCATTGATGCTGCGGCCCGCGGCGTCATCAAAACTAGGAAATTGGCCCGCGAGCACATTTGAGTTTGAGACCTCTGGTTTAATGTATGAATTGAAGACATAAGTTCTAAAATTCCTATCATTACGAATATATTATCGAAACTACAATTCTCTCGAATAAATAGGAAATAGGAAGTTGGGTAGTAGGCATATATTTTCACTATTAAAGAAAATCGACTCTCACTAACTCTCTTCGAATCATTACAATTAATATGTGATACGTATTGAAGTACTCAAATCATTTTGCACTGTCATAACAAAGTTACTTGTTGCCAGAGGTGGTCAAAGTAGTCAAGAAAGCTACTCAAGTAGAAGTAGAAGTAGCAAAGAAAAAATATACTCAAGTACGAGTAGAAGTACTTCTTCCATAAGCCACCAAAACTACTTGAAGTAAAAGTAGAATTGACTGACTTTAAATCTACTCAAGTAAGTAAATAGTTTTGAAGACAGTCTTAATTAGTTCGCATGGACTGTTAAAAGCTGCAAATTGAGCTATCGGAAGGTGCGGAGAGCTTGATTCGTATTGATGCATCCCAGGAGGTATCAGTTTTCGACGGAATAAGCATTCATTCGCATCATGAGATGCAAATTACAGTATTGATATGAAAATGCGATACTAATCCTTTGTTTACTACAAGACCCCGTTTTAGAGAACATCATGGCATGGCGCCCTACCCCATATTATAAGGCCCCTAGTTTTGGGCGAAGAGCAATACGGAGAAGTTGCTTCGGATACGGTTTCAACACTTTGCGCGATTAGAATACGTTTATACCAAATATTGTGGATCGTAAAATTTATATTTAGTGTAGCTTTATTTTCGGAAAATAGAAGCAATGCTTTCATCCTAAACTTGCTTTTAAGCTTCAACATGTATGTTCTGCAGACAGAAGAACCGAAAGTAATTAGAACTCAAATTATGATACTCGGAATTGAAAGTGAACAAATACCCCTTATAAAAACCGGAAAATATATTTCATGTCTTTTGTCCATGAAGCCTCAAAGGTGATCTGCTAAAACAGGTGTAACGTTAAAAAAGCCAGATTTTCCAGATTAGCAGAACACGGCATGGGCTGCTTGATTACGATGTGATAGGTAATTGCTAGATTGCGAAACGGTAGTTTCAAACGTTATGGTGGGCCATATTTACTGTGATGAAATATTTGATATGGGCGACAATGCGGTGAGAGCGGAACCAAGCAATCCGGTACCTAAATTATATTCACTGATACTTTTGTGAAAACATATTTGTCACTCCATAACTACTGTGCGCTAAGCGCAACAAAATTTCTGGGCTTTACTAGACTTTTATTAATATTAAATGTTGGTACTCCGTGAAAACATCCCCGAAATTCCTCAGACTATCTTTCGTGTTGGAGGATTAAACTACTTCTACTTGACAAACTGAAAATAGCGAAAATTAAGTTAGTAGATCGCAAAATATTACGAAGTAGAAGTAGAAGTAAGAGAAAATCAAATCTACTTGAGTAAGTACCAGTAGTAGAGAAAAACCACTTGAGTACTTCCGAAAAGTAGAAGTACTTCGTTACTGACCACCTCTGGTTGTTGCGCATTCTTCACTGTTACGACTAAGCAGCCTATAATTTCACACTGAATCTTGTATCCCCTGCTTTAATGCTTCGTGCCCTCAACGGGCATATTTACCCCTGATTAAGGTATGTGTAAAGTCATTGACCGACAATCAGCGGCCGAATCGTTCTTCACATCGTTCATCACAAGCCGCCGAATCGTTATTTTTGATTGTCGAACAAGACTGAGGATAGAATTAAGCAGACGCTTAATTTGCTTCATATGATAATCCTTTTCATTGTATTTATAATAAAGGGCTTCTTGGAGGTGCAGAACTTCAATGTACAATTGAATGGTGTATTCATATTGAAATGAACCCGAATATTTTCGGTTGACACTCGTCACGGGTAATCGTCAGCAACTTACCCCTGACGAGTTTCAGCCGAAATTATTCGGGTTCACTTCAATATCAATATCCTATTCAAGTTATAATAAAGTTAAGTTTTACATGGCAACCATAAATATATCAGTAATACTATCATTATGGCTGTTACGCTGGTAACGCGGTAACGGTCAGCTCTGATCAGTGCCTGTAATACCTAAAACGTGTTTGACACGAAACACGGGTATAGTATCTACTACCTTGGATGGATTTCAACCAAGGATGGGCAAAATCGAGTACTTGGCCGACTCGATTCTGAATCAAGTATAAGGCGTTGATTCGAGTCATGTCAATGATATTTATTTATCTATCTATATTATCCTGTGACGGACTGATTTCGTCAAGAACCGATCTTATAGCGTTAGGGGGCGTGGCAGTTTCCAATCATTGTGTATATACATACATCATTGGTTGAGGGATCGAGTCTCGCTCACTATGGCGTCACAACAGTAAAATGACGTGCAAAGTTCTAATATGTGTCTTTTATGCGATCACAAAGAATATAATGCCAGTTTTATATCACATTAAACATTACTTGGCATATTTTCGACAGATACCTATTGTATTGTACTTTGTGACAATGCTGCGGTTTGATCATGATTTCACAGATATGCCATTACACGAACGCGTGTAGCTTTGTGTTACATGCTTCGTATACTGCGATACGCCCGATCGAGGTTTACTACAGCCTTCCGCAGTGGAAAATAGTATCGAAACTATAATTCTGATAGTTAAATGAACTCGTAGTGGTAAGGGCTATGAAATTTTAATACTCGAATCGAATCATTAGAATTCAGAATCGAGCACTCGAATCATATTGCCCAGCCCTAATTTCTACCCATTTTTCAGATATATCTGGACAACAACCAGAATGGTAGATGCTTCGTACAGTGGTCACAGGATAGCAAAAGTTGCCCGGAAAAAGCATGTAAATAGGATACTGCGTTGCTGATTATTATGACTTACTACAGACATGTAGTGTATTTTTCACTTGTAATATAAAACTTGTATGATAACCCATAGTGGAGTATGACACATGTGCTGTGCTGCTTTCGTTAGTTCCCTGGACCGTGATTGCAAGGGATGTGTAATATATATTTTGCGATGTGTTGGTGAAATGTAAAGGACTTTGTTACTGATTCGAGAATATCTTCATGAGAGACGCGGTTTTCGCACACTAGCGATATGATTTAAGATGATCAACGTAGAGACATTACCAAAGTAGAGAAACGCACAAACAGGATTATCCAACAAATGTTTGTCAATGGCTGAATTTAAGGGCTTTCCCTATTCTGAATCAAGCTTCTGGGGATGAGTCGATGGTGGAGCCTATCGTCGATCGTGATGCGCGTGTTCTCATAAATCTTAGGACATGCTGTTTTATGCGTTCCTACAAACGTTGCTTCGTTTTTTCCGCGTAGCCACAATCAAAGGGCCACTTATATTCATAGACCATATATTACTTTGTTGAAGTGCAGGAAGAACCTCTTTGCGTGCTGTAGGAGCATTTGGGTTGACGTTGGTATTCACTGTGTTAACAATTACTTGTTGGATAATCCTGTTAGCGCGAAAAATTATCGGAGCGACAGAGTTCGTGTTATCGGAAGAGGCCGTCCACACTTCGATTTGGGTGCCATGGAGTCGACTTTTATCAAAATACGCCAGTCAAGTCTATGCCTACAGAAAGACTTCGTGTACCATCTAAAAATAGTAAATTGAGCTTAAGCGCCCTCTTCGCCCGGACTATTCGAAATTTCATGCCGGTAACGTCATATTTTGGGATACGTTTGTTGATATACAACATATCACTGTTGGGATCAAGTCACTGTACGTTCGAGTTACAGGTGATCTCGAGTCAGTTCATTGCACATTTGAGTCTAGTCAAGTCCTCCATTTTTGGAGGTGACTCGAGTCAAGTCAAGTTAAATTTTCTAAGTTTGGGTCCCCATTTATTTTGGATCGAGGAACGGATGTAGAGTTGAATATACACACAAAAAGGCGTTGTATCATTCACGCATATGAAGAATTGTAAAACAACGCACGCAACGGCATATCCTGTAATTATCTGTCTGCAAATATCAGCCAAATTACAGGATACAATGCGAAATCCAAGAAATTAAAAGAATGATATGATACCACACACTACCCGCATACAATTCCACGATATAAAATTTTAACCTTCTCGTTGTTGATGAGTGATACAAACGCACAAACGATGTTATAGTTCGATTTAAATCATGCAAGAGGGCTGGGTGAATGAACACTCGGCACTGGGCATTGAGCAGTTTATAGAACAGAGGCATATTGCTAGATTACGTTACTATTAGGGATGGTGTGAACCTCTGAAAGGTTCTGGTTCGTGTGAACGCGAACCTTTTTGAAAGGTTCTGTGTGAACACGAACGTGAACCTCATGACGTCACGTGACGTCATATTTCTAATTTCAACCCTATATTTCAATCAAGTGATTGCCTATACAAATGTACTGTTCACGATACCTAGCGACGAATCGGGCCACATAATGGCACAGTGCTTAAGTACACGTTTTAAACGTCGCCGAATGCATCAACTGAGGCAATCAAATGATATAATAATCCCATAAAATCAATATCTTCCGTCGCTTTGCCAACAACTTCGACCTGACCGGACAATGTATTTGGCGCCTGAGTATTGCCAAAAGGATATTGGGCAGAATGTAAAACGGGTTTCTATACTCGCTACCGATATTACCCCATCAACAAGTTATAAAGCAGTACCCAACACCCCAATCTCACGGATTTGGTTTTTATGATACAGTATACATATGATGTCAATATTGACCCCGTACGCCTGCTAGATTTTTACATCAGAAGACGAGATCAATCTCATTGATTGGTTGAATAAGCATTATTCTCTGACTACATGCAGTGCGCTCTTGATGTTATATGATTGCGGGTCAAGCTCACAGCAAAGAGTCACTAAATATTCAAAAACGGAAAGCTGGATATTTCGAGCAAACTCTTGTAACAATGCAAGTAAAAATTTTGAGATTGTCAAGGTACGTGCTCGTTTAGTGTTGATTGTTTATGCTGCCAGCACCATACATAGAGTGGCCCGCAGTTGAAATGCAATAAATTTGGACCAAAGATGTTATAATGAAGTGAAAATTGCAATATATACAAAAGGTTCACAGTACAGAACCTACGAAGGTTCTGTTGTGAACGCGAACCTCAAAATTTCCGAGGTTCACACACAGAACGCGAACGTGAACCTCACGTTCACACCATCCCTAGTTACTATACTATAGTTTACGTCAACCTAAGCTGTAAGTGTAAGCTCTGATTAATGTGTTTGCGATCAATTTATATGTGATTGGCCTATAACAATGAACGCTCGATAAAACTCACTCTCATTGACTGATTGGTTGCGATTATAGGTTAGTAATCCATATTGCGACCACTGAACCGAACTTGGGCAAGATACATCGATTTAGTCGACGCCGGTAAATTGATGACTTGAAATTGACTCGTAAATTTTGCTTCGAGTCACGAGTCGATCATCATTTATGAAACGACGAGTCAAGTAAAGTGAAGTCATTTTTGCCACGCGACTCGAGCCAAGTCAGACGAAAAGGTCCAGTCTGTGGACATTGGATTTCTGCTTCGAGAGGAACGGGAATGTTAATTGCATGTTAGGAAAATATCGATTTATAGCCAATAATAAACGATACGGGTCCAAACTCGCCAATGTCTAATGAGAAGACAAACATTTGTAATATCCTATGTAAACACGTAATGCTTCCTCCGATATCTTCTCGTTCGCATTTAATAATAAACAAATATGCTATATATTCGACTTTATTCTCTGAAACTGTTTCAAGTCCGTACCTGACCATCGGATTTAGAATAAACCATGCCATCGTGATTTGATCTATACAGTACACAAACCAACGATTTCGTTTCCCAGCAACAGCATGTTCTCGTTGATATAACTAGGCATCTTAGCTGGTACATGCATCGCTATAGAAGGTTTTTCACTTATACTGCTCGCGCCTCCACGAGCCTCCATCGCGCATACGTGTACGAATTCGGCCACAGAAGGGGACTATCATCCAATGATGGATATCAACAAGGAGACATTAAAATTGTCGAAAGGTCATAAAGTCGGCTTGATTGTCGTTGGAGTGAGTAATAATTAGCTTAAATACATCTGGCTCGAGATCTGCTTAAATCATGAAAAATTGAAGACAAGATGGACTCATCAGAGTTTCTTAACCTACGGATGAATTTACCACCATGACAGTGGTAAATTTGAGCAACTCAAAATACTAAAGAATTAATCTAAGCCTATTTGTCTGCTGAAACAAAACAATATATAGACCAGGGGTCGGAAACTTTTTTCGTCCGAAGAGCGAGATTGACCCCATATTTACCAAAGTAACTCCCAAAGAGTCATACATGTCTATCAACTGTTTACCGCGCAATTGAAAATACGTGACGTCATATTATCACTAATTCCAATTCACTACACGGGATTCGTCGTGTGCATGTGCACCATGTTTTCTGTATAAAATCTCGTACTAACCATGCTGGTTGACTTTTTTGAGCCTGCGAAACTTCAGTTACATGTATCCTGTTCAATTACATCTTTTTAATTCTAATTACAGTGAGAGCCATAAGATATTTTTCGAAGCTTCAAGACAATTAACATTTAGATTTCCAACAGATGTAGAAAACAATGAATGTGTGACTTTATTATTTACAAGTTTTTTACAGTAATGCGTCTTTTGGTGTTGTATGTATTACTGATGGCTTAGTGGTATGGTTGCTAATTGGTGAGTCGCCAGTCATACGTTATCGCAAGCTCGTCTTGATGCTATTTTTTGAATTCAAGGACCCCTGATGCGTAGTAGGATCTAAACATTGTCATCACAGTAGTAGTTTGCATACCCACTGCAAGGGTGATACGTCAGTGACGAGGGATGATGGGGCGAGAGTGAGGCAGTGCCTCACCTGCCGTCAGGATGAATGAAGGAAAATTGTGAAACTTTCAATGATATTGGTATTTTCTATCGATGTTCAAGAATGTCTATAGAATTTGAATATTCTGGTAAAAAATCACGCAATATACATATTTAGTGTTCGAAAATAAGGCGCGGAAGGAGAGGTAAGGGTACATAGGTGAGGTACAGATGGGCTAAGCATCACACGTGATAGCGCAAATCATCGTAAACAGCTAATAGCTGCTATTAATCGAGCGTAATTGTAGCACTGATTCCAAAAATCTACAATATGATCAACTTCTCAATTCTCAGAGTATTTGGCGGTAAAGTAGCGTTGTGATACTTGCCTACATTTTAACAGCTGTACTATGCAAAGCTACTTACCAATCAAGAACGTGAATAGTTATTGCGATGTTTGTAATCAGAATTTGTAATTGTGAATGTCACATCCAAGGCAGTTCATTTCTCGCCGTAAATCAGGAGGACAATGTGCATTTGAAAACTGCATTGTCATGCAGGCGTAGCAATGTGTGCTATTTTCTTTGATAAATCACCGTGTATAGTGCAAACCACGATTTCGAGGCGCGCTATGTTGGGTAGCCCCACATCGTATTCGCAATTGATATTGGTCGCTGGCGCGACAGCAACTTAAAGTTGTGCATTTTAAAAAGGAAGGTCCGAGCCCCTAACCATGGTTAGGCCACTGTTTTGAACTCTCAAAGACATGTCTATTAGGACTGTTCAAAAATAGCCTTTTTTCCTGAATCTTGCTGGCTACTTGATTAAATCGTTAGGTTGCCTTAAAAAACGACGCACACCAAATTTGAATTCATTCCAACCAATTTTCGCGGCTTTCGTAGAGTTTGAAAATTTTGAATTTGCCTAAAAATGCAAAAAAAAAATGTTTTTCAAATTTTTCTGCCAACCCCATGAAATTGTTGGGCTGTCTTCAAAAACTATGCAAAACATATTTGACTCAATTCCAAGCCGTAGAAGCGGAGTTATTTCAGTTTTTCTTTCATAATTCTTGGAATATCCACCGATCAAGGATAATCAAGGTTTCAAGGCTTCAACGACTATAATTCTCGACTATAATTCTCGTTTATAAATTAACTATAAGTAGCGAGGAGCGTATAATTTCAGTACTCGAAATATTCGTATTTTACTACTCGACTCGAATCATTAAAATTATTTCTCGATTCAGATTCGAGTATTCCAATCATTGTGCCCAGCCCTACTCGTGAGCCATGGGTTCTCGACCCCTGATATAGGCCTACATGCAAACAGGTGTCATCTCACGTGAAAGTCCTTTCTCAATCTGAGGCTCTCCGGCGGGGGCGCGAGAAATTGACAAAGTCTGTATGAGTTTTGACTAAACATGTGTTTCACAACCATTCTGAGAAGACGATTGTTGAAGATGAAACTTATTCCGTATGTTAAGAAAGCTCGCCAAATTCAAACTCTAGCAGTAGCGCTTAACGGAGTATAGGCTGATTTCTATTTCATTTGAGCAAATTTTTGATATTCTTTGAATATTTAGAGCAATTCCCACGTGTAAGTCATTCATTACTTCAAAGCTTTGGCAGTAGCCTAAAGCTCGGTGCACTGGGTAGCTGTTGTTAATAAATGGCGAATGGACTGCCCAAGATAGACTTAGATGCAATACAGGTTGCCCGGTTTCGCCTTCATTTAGGCTACCCCAAATCAACACAATATAATTCAATTCAAAAGCTGATCAAATTTAGCATGGCAGTACAGAGCTACGCCGTTAGGATTAGGATCAGCATTAGGATTAGTCTCAGTGCAATCTACCTTGAAATAAATTGATGTCGTGTTCAATTTTTTTGCTATTTTCAAACAAGTTGGAGGAAATTTGTCAGAAATGTTAAAGACTCAACAACTGGAATGCGGATTCCAACTTCGCGTAAGACATACCATATGTATATAGATAAGGGATTGGTAACCTGCGGCCGTAGAAGGGAATTTGTGCAGCCGTAGACACCTAATTCAATTAGTATGTGTTGGCTGCCGTCGACATGCAAATTGAAATTACGAATTCGCTCCCAAATCTTTGAGAGATTTTAATTTTTCTTGAGATTTTCTTCGCGCTCCGCGCAATTCAACATTGCTTCATTTTTCGATTTTAATATAATAGCGGCCTTCTCATTCTGATCCGGAATCGGAATCGTGTGCTCCTCACGAAAGAAGGTCAGGGGGCGCAATCTTATTGACCATCACCAAGGGGGGCGCATGTCCAAAAAGGTTGAGAACCGCTGCTCTATATACGCATGGCGCTGGCAGCGTTAAAAACAACACCGAACAAGCATCCAACTTGACAATTTCAAAAATTTTACCTACTTCGTTACCAGAAATTTGCTCGAATATTCAGTGATTCTCTGCTGTGAGTTTGACCAGCAATCACACAACATCAACAGCGAAATATGGGACATGTAGGTATAGTCAGCGAATGATGCTTATTTAAACCAATCAATGAAATTGTTTTAAAGAATACATCGTTGCCTAATGTAAAAAATCTAGCAGGCGTACAGGCTTACGCCTTAACGGTCTCGGCCAGATCGGACAATGTATTCGGCGTCCGACTATTACTACATTGATATTGAGCAGAGTGTAAAACGGATTTCTATACTTGCTGCCGATATTACCCCATAAACAAGTTATACATTAGCCAACACCCCATTCGCACGGACTTGGTTTTTATGATACAATAAACATATCAAATCAAGATTGATCCCGTGCGTCGATGTGTTCTTAATATCAATTTCATCGATTGGTTGAACAAGAATCATTCGCTGACTACCTACATGTAATGTATTTCGTTCTTGGTGTTCCGTGATTGCGGATCAAGCTCACAGCAGCAGAGAGTCACTAAATATTCACAAACGGAACGCTAACTTTTTCGAGCAAACTTTTAGGACAAAGGTAGTAATTTTTTTTTTGATTTTTCCATGCTGCCTGCGCCATGCATAGAGTGGTCTGAAGTTGAAATGCAACGAATTTTAACCGAATATGTTATAATGACGGGGAACTTGTAATATATGAAAAAGGTTCACAGTTCACAGACCTACCAATATTCGATTATGAAAGTTTCTGAGGTTCATGATAGGACGCGAACGTGAACCTCACGTTCACGCCATCCCTAATAGATACAGTATATCACTTCACTGAAATGTAGGGTTGGAAGTAGGTATATGACGTCATATGTTCACCTTCGCGTTCACACTGAACCTTTCAAAAAGATTCGTGTTCGCACGAACCTGAACATTTCTGGGGTTCGCACCATCCCTATCTACCACTATTGTCGCACTGTTTCCGAGAATCAGAAAATTATTAATGTCACCTTCGCGTTCACACTGAACCTTTCAAAAAGATTCGTGTTCGCACGAACCTGAACATTTCTGGGGTTCGCACCATCCCTATCTACCACTATTGTCGCACTGTTTCCGAGAATCAGAAAACTATTAATGTCAAGGCACCATGACCTCTTTTAAATCGCCTACAGGAATGTGAAAATCGGCCGTGTAGTCCAAAATGCAAGAAGAGGATGCGAACCAGAACAAAAAAGTATTATTCTATTTTCGGTATATAGTTGTAACCGAAATATATATGTGGCGACCCAACAGGTTGCCGACCACTGCAATGGAAGATATGAGGCTAAATTATTGTAACCGATGCACACCATCCATCGCAGTAGCTGTTCAATAAATTCCCTCAACTTAGCAATTCTCGCGTCTCTCACTGCTCAGATAGAATTCAGGATTCTTATTGGTGCCACAGCTCACAATTTCGCCAGCCGGGGCATACGATATATATATATAATATCGAACGCTCCGCGCCAGCTTTATTATTAGTCTGATATGATACTAAAGACATGTTAGTACATAAAGCATGATGACTAGAAAGCTTACATTTCGAGGTTATTCCAGTTGAGTTGTTTCACGATAACATATGTCATTCCCAGTTCCTGAAAAAAAAACCTAACCGGTAATAACATTTGCCTTGTTAATTTAAAAATATCTCTCTCATCATCAAAAATGGCGTACAGAAAGCATACTTCGCTAAGCAGTCTACTGTAGATGAGCGAATTCTCTATCTTCATAATGCAGTCTATAAATCCAAAGCTTCAAATCTAAATGCATATCTAAGTCCAGAAATAATTTCGTTCTTTCCACGTCGTAATTCAATTACAAATCCGATAATGACTGCAATTGGTTGGAAAATTGCACGGAAATTTAACAACAGAAGACATTTAATATCCAAGTTCAAATCCAGCTTAAAATAAAAATAATCTATAGCCAGTCCAAATCTGGTAAAAATCATCTAATCCGTTTTTTCAAATCCAAATGCATGCTCATCTCTGGTGTCCACATCTACACTCTGCAGATAGACAACACCACGATCAGTAACTGCTGTGACTTCGCTCGCAATTTACTCGTATTATCTGGTCGCAAACTCGGTGTGCATCGGCTTTAGTCCTTGTTGCGAATTCCTTCCCGTGGCTGTAATATCTCGAGCTATGCCACTGTGCCTTTTAGCAACAAAGTCTGCTACTTCCCCTCTTTATTCTCATAGCTACCAACTACCATACTAGCGTAGGACAGACTGCCCCGACATCGTCTATAGCTATATTTTGATATCCGGAAACGAGGTCACGTTTTACAAACCGCAAAACATATAAAATCGGACGAGAAGACGGGTAATTTGAAATTTCTTACTGGAAATCTGTTGTGTTGAATAAAAAAAGTTCATTTTTCCAAATCGACTACCGGTAGACCCGCTCTAAGGTCATTTTTAGTCATCCTTGCCGCCCCTGACGTCGAAAACCAGATTACGCGTCTTTGATGGCGTTTTTCAAGTTCTACCTATATATTCTCCTGCCTGTCTAAGCTATGAAGGAGGACGAATTGCCAAAAATGAATACATTTGGGCAACCTCCTGGGCATTTTCGATTTCTTGAAAAATGAGGACAAATCCTCCTCAAGGAGGACGCATGCTAATCCAAAATAAGAGTATTTCGAAGGCTTAGCCTCCGCCAAACCACTTCGACTGAAGCACCGAAGCAATACTTACTTCCATTTCTCTGTTCAGATTTTCGAAATCGTCTTTGGACTCATTTCCGTCGGATGCAGTATAACCACGATCGTGTTCAGAAAATCATACCTTGCCAACTGCTACAGATATTTCTACTATACCTACAACGATGCATATCTTCATCCATATGATCTGACGACCTACTGCCACTATTACGATTGGCTTTTGGTATTTACGACTACCGCTCAGGGCCTCTGGACTGGAATAATGGTAGATAATATACTATTGTTTGAGCATGTGCTTGGAATCTGCCCACAATATTTCTCATACAGATTGTCATCTCAGCAAGTCTTAGCCTACGATTCGCTGCGAAACCAACCAAGCAAACGGTATGTCGATAGTTCGCAGACATTATCTCGGTAGTAAAGCATTTAATACTTGGAGAAATTGTGCTATTATTTTGTGATCGATTCATAACTGAATCGTCCACTGCTAAACCTAGTCACTCATAACGTGCTCGGTCTGCTGTCGTGCTACCCTAATATTAAAAATTCGATCGCTACCCTTGTGCAGAAGCCCGTGTGATTTGTTCTGAAATAAAATTGTTCGCATAAGTGAATTGGATTAGATCCATTCTTCCCAAAAATGGCTAACCTGATAGCTACATTGACTCCTTGGTGAAAATGCGAAAATTCAGGCAACCAAAAGCCTTTGGATCTAACAAATGTTACGTTAACATACATTTTCCATTGCTCGACCCTGTTTCAAATAGATTCACCAAATCGATTAGATCAATCTTCGAATCGTGTCACATAGGGTTACCATATTTTGGAATCGGGAAAGGAATACACGTTTTCAAAATTTTCAAACACAGAATACCGGTGGAAAATCCGGAAAAAGTGGTAGTCTGTTGACTAAAAAAAAAGAGAAAAAAGTCAACTTTCGCTCAGCTCCCGAAATACCCGCCGGAGCGTCACTTCGGTGCTGATTTGCGGCACCTCAGTCGAATTTTGCTATAAATTTGACCAAAATTCCTAAAAAAGAGGTCAGAATCTCAAAAAGGAGGATATTTAGGCGTCCTCGGAGGACATTTTCAAAAACCCTAAAAAGGAGTACAAATCTATCTAAAGTAGGACGTATGGCAACCCTGGTGTTACAGCACTGTTAATGCAAGGATCGTGTATACAACCAAACAATTTTTTCCTAATACTCGAGAGGACGTGCTGCTTGCTTTCCATCATGGTATGATGGTCAAGTGAATACTAATGCCACTACGACAGTCGGTATGTTGAACGCACATCCCAACATCACACAACACGTCCCCAAAGAATCACAGTTGCCCGATTTGGAAGATTTCATTCACCTATGTAAACTGGCCTCAAAATCGATATCGCACAGCCAAGCGTAGGAGTGCAATTCATCCATTGGCCAGCGTTTGATTATATTACCAGGTCTGCACCTAGAACTACTCCGACGATATGTTTCCAGTACTATTATTATTATTAATGATAAAAAGGGGAGTGACTAAGGTTGCATTCGAACCAAACGGGGTTTTAAAACACTTGGTTTAAAACATGTCTTAAACAGTATTTTAAACAATGCCTTTAAAAAATGAGTTTTTTCAAGTTGTAATATTTTGCCATAATTGTGTGAATACTTCGAAGAAAAACATGTTGTATGAGCCTACGGACGATTACCACCCGATAAAGCCGACGTATACGATATTGGATTGTTGGAACCCTCAAAATAGTCGGTTCAACAGCTATACTACGCAGATATTTCGACAAGGGAGCTATATTTGTCCTTTTTTCTCAATTGTCAATGTCAATCCAATATGACGTCACAACCGAATATTCGTGACGCCATGGCGTAAAAAACAAACAAAAACAAGTTTCAAAAAGAGCCTTGTTTTAAACATGTTTGTTTTAAATGCTACCCTAGGAGTGACGCTTTTTGTCTATAAGGCCTGGTGCGTTACGGACTAGAATGCACGGGCGGTATACTATGGAAGGGTGGTTCTATATTTCAGTTATCAGGCTTCGAATCCCCTTTTATGAAACTTAACAACCCGTTCTATTGTCGCCAGAAAGACTTTTTGTATGGTCTCAATGTAGCAGCTTTCCTGCGCCCCCATATTCGGGTTCGTTATCGGTCATGCTCTCGTTATTCGGTTAAAAGCATGAGGTCTCTTCTTTTCAATGTGTCGGCCGTGCGGGTGCGGTCAGCGATGTTACAGCTTGCGATGCGAGTGAAGTCGTTATACAATTAAATAGTATATTCATATTGAAATGAACCCGAATATTTTCGGCTGACACTCGTCAGGGTAATCGTCAGCAACTAGCAGAGAATTGGAAAGAACATTGTATATCAACAATCGTATCACAAAATATGACGTCACCAGCATGAAAGAGAGAGCGTTCAATGTACTATTTTTAGGTGGTACACGAACTCCTTTTGTTGACAGAGTTTCGCCTCTCTTTCATGCTGGTGACGTCATATTTTGTGATACGATTGTTGATATACAATGTTCTTTCCAATTCTCTACTAGTTGCTGACGATTATACCCCTGACGAGTGTCAGCCGAAAATATTCGGGTTCATTTCAATATGAATATACTATTTAATTGTATATTGAAGTTCTGTACCTCCAAGAAGCTCTTCGAAGTCGTTATAGGTTATGTGGAGTTGTACCGTGTAGTTGCATTGTGAGGTGCCTCTGTGGAATGAATAAATTATCCACTCCACATTTAAAGAAAGGCCGTTACATCAAGATCTCTCACTATCTGTCGTTATTTGCGACATGTAATACGACATTTCTGTCGTGGCGCACCAGACCGATAAGGTGACAAGCGCCACAATGTCCCATTTTCACCATTAATAATAATAATAAGCACAAGCACAAGAAGTTAACTTCACAGCCCCATGTAGACGAGCTTTCATGGACCTGGCTATCCAGCTCTGGCCTGAAACCGGCAAGCGAAGGTTTCATTTTCGCAGCACAAGACCAATCGTTTCCTACAAAATACTATCGCAAAAGAATTCTGAAGCGAAACACGGACGGCAAATGCAGAATGTGCCACAACCAAAATGAAACTGTAGCACATCTCATGTCCGTCTGTGGTGCATTTGCAGCTACCGAATACACATGGAGACACAATAGGATTGGTCACTACATTCATCTTGAAGTATGCAAACATTTTAACATCACCACTTCGACAAAAAATTGGTACGATTACAGCCCAGCACCAGTGACAGAAAACGAACAAGTAAAAATTCTGTGGGATGTACCAGTTATAACTGACCGCGAAATCAGGAGCAACCGCCCGGATATAATCGTTAAACTAAAAAAGAAAAGAGAATGCTTATTCATTGAACTGGCTGTCCCAGCTGATCACAACCTACTGCAAAAAGAATCAGAAAAACACTCCAAATACGCAGAGCTCAAAATGGAATGTGAGAAAATGTGGCGATGCAGAATAAGCATTGTACCGATAGTCATTGGCGCTACAGGGGTCGTGAGCAAAAAACTAATGAGACATATCCAACAAATTCCGGGTAACGTTCGATTCGACATGATCCAAAATATCCCATTATTGGGCACTGTGCACATTCTTCGGAAGGCCTTGAATGCACCACTGGACTAAAATTACACTTGTGAATCAGAGCATAATTTCTGTAATGTCGATTCTTCATCTTCAATCATCTCTACCTCTGCTCTGTAACCCTTGCCAATTCTTCATCTGCTGCAATTCTGTAATCTGACTTCTCCATGTATTGCATAGGAATGACAATTTGAATGTATTACTGAAATTTTAAAAATTTACTCCAATCTCGCCATTTTTCTTTGGGGGCAGGTTGCTTCCCGGATTATGTGTGTATTTACCAGTTTTACTGTGAATAAAGAATATAATAATAATATTATATGGTCGGACCCTGGCTTGTCAGCATTTGACCGCACAAATCTGAAATCTCTGGGAATGCCTTACTCGTCCATCCTGTTCACGACTCTGATATGATTTTAGATCTTGATGCGAGTGAAGTAGAAATAAGCGCAGTTTAGCAAAAGCGGAACAGCGGAATATGATCGCCTCTGGTGTTGAATTCAGAGGTGGTCAAAGTAGCCAAGAAAGCTACTCAAGTAGAAGTAGAAGTAGCGACGAGAAAATCTACTCAAGAACGAGTAGAAGTACTTCTTCCATAAGCAACCTAAAACTACTTGAAGTAGAAGTAGAATGGACTGACTTCAAATCTACTCAAGTAAGTAACTAGTTGTGAAAATTGTCGTAATTCGTTCGCAGTGATTGTCAAAAGGTGCAAATTGAGCTATGAGAAAGGTGCCGAGCTTGATTCATATTGATGCATACCAGGCGGTATCCATTTGTCTACAGCATAAGCATTCGTCCGCATCATGGGATGAAAATGATAGTAGTGATATGGAAATGCGGTACTAATCCTCTGTTTACTCGAACAGCAGGTTTTAGAAAATATCATGGTATGACGCACGCGCCCCCATGTTGTGAGGCCCGTAGTTTAGTCGAAGAGCAATACGGAGAAGTTGTAGAGGATACGACGTAAATACTTCAAGTTTCTATTTATTATATAAAAATGAATAACAAAAAATTTGAAAATTTTCTGTTCACCCCATGAAAGTGTTAGGTTGTCTATAGAACGAATGTTCACCAAATTTGGTTCAATTCCAACCAGTGGAAGCGGAGGTATTGCCATCGAAAAATTTGGATTATCAATAAAATAGTATTTACGGTGACCAATTCTTCAATTATTTATTATAGTGGTGCCCACCAATTTTTTAAATTTTATTTTTGTATAATAAATAGAAACTTTATACTCCTGTAGCAATGCGGCTACTGGTTGGAATTGAACCATATTTGGTGTGTAGGCTTAAATTAGGTAACCTAACAATTTCATCAAGTAGCCCAGTGGTTCTCAACCTTTATGGCTTCGCGGACCCCTTTTGACCGTCACGGACCCTCGCGGACCCCCTGAGGTTTTACTTCAATTTTAGCTCAATTATAGTGCAACCGTCAACTGTTTTGTGCAAATATGAACTGTAGGCTTGTGATAAACAGCAAAATAATGATGTTTCTTGAAAATAACATCATACTATTTATGTAGAAATTGGTAGACTTTATTATTTCAAAGCTAATCTTGCTGCTGTATTTCTTGAAGTACGTGGTCGTGTCTTGAAAATTCGCGTCTTCGTTTTGATATGAACGAGGAGTGCCGAAAACCATTTCCGCAAAGATAGATGGAGGTTAATGCAATATTAACGCATACCGCTTCCGACGATACTTTTGGTGTGATCGCAACATTTTTGGCACCAAAATGAGGAAACATATATTTTATGAACATATCACGCCCACCATCTAGCGCAGGGACGGGAAACATACGGGCCACGGACCGGATTTGGCCCGCGACGGCATTTTTATCGGCCCGCAGAGAGTTACTACCGTCAAAGCGAAATCCTAATCTAAAAGCATAGACAAATTTATGCGCCAAAGAATGGACTCAAGTTTTCCTACCTGAGAAAGACTGTCATGAAACGACTTGTTCTGTTTGGGTTTACATATATATTTACGAGGAAATATTTTCGACCAAGAACAGTTGAACATTAACAAGACAAGGCTGCATACCAATATAACTGGTGATATGAATTTCAGGGTTGGAGCGTAATGCTTTGATAGCAACGAAACACTCCTTGTTCCTAAAAAAAACAGCCTTGTCGATAGGGCATCCGCAATAAGAATGCGCCAAATCTGATATCCAAGCTTTAAGAGCAGGTATATCATTGTCCGATTTATGACGAGTGTCAGCCGAAAATATTCGGGTTCATTTCCACTATTCAATTGTATATTGAAATTCTGTACCTCCAAGAAGCTGATCAAATAGTGGTTATGTATATTACAGGATAAAATGGGTTTGGTGGCGACAAATTAGGGAAATACTTCGAAATTTTTTTATTTCAAAAACCACTGTTCACTAATTTGATGAGACTGACAACTTCAAATCGAGAAGGTTTCGCAGACAATACGAAGTCCCCCTGATTGACGTTACTATCTCCATATTTTTTTTTTTTCCGCAAACCCCAACAAAACGTCTCTAAACAGCAACATGTTTGTATCAGCAGGTTATTGGAAAATTGGCAATGAAAATGAATTTCCACACTACGATAGTTCATGTCAGACGATTATGATGATGATATGAGTCATGAGGTTTTAGCAGTTGTGTGGCGAAACTGCCTCATGCTTTCTCAAATTAAAAAATAAAATAAAAATTAGGTTATCAACCATTTAAAAAAATTTAGAGGTCTCGCGGACCCCCTGAAATTGCTTCGCGGACCCCCGGTTGAGAACCGCTGAAGTAGCCAGTACGATTTGAGAAAAAATGTCATTTTTGAAGACTCCTAATGTACATATTGTACATGTAATGTGTAATTGCTGTGTTAATGACATGCCTGTGTTGCTAGGCTATATTCACTATTATGTTTGAATGATTTTTTTTCTCGATTTGAATCGTTGTCATCCTACCTAAAGCTTTTCCGAGCGGGAGGGACTCTTATGGCGGATCGGTGCGAACAATACAAATACTCTCTGGACGCCGTATCATCAATTACAATCATTGGTGATCATTAGGCCCATTTACATGGTCAAGTCGTCTTGAGGCCGAGTCGTCTTGAAGTGACGTCATGGGACGGCTTGCCGAAGGGCTGTTAATCCGATCGAGTTTACATGATCATGTTTGTCGCAGCTGAAAAGATACACAGCACTGTAGGATTCAGCTCGGGAATAGGCTACTACAGTTGAAATATCCAGAAATACTTATATGCAATTCTAGAATGGCCGAATACACCGTGCATATATCCTATTCTTTTTGATAGTGAGCTGCGCAAGTTAAATTGTTGGCTATACTCGTTTCATAAGTTACGCCGCTGAACTAATAATACCACGTGCATATTGGAAAAGCAGTATTATGTACTGATAGAGCTTTCATTTTCACCCAGTTGAAATACGTGTCGGTTTCATGAAATACGAACATGAAATGTTGGTATATAGCGGTAGTCTGGATCCGATTTCAAGTACCGGTACTGCTCAAGTCGTCTCCAACAGTGTTGCCAACTCCGGATGGAAGAAAATCGCTAAAACTGGTGTCAAAAATCGCTAGATGTCGCTAAATATTGAGAAAAAAGCGCTAAAAAATAGCGCTAAATCTGCATTAATTGCTAAGGTGTTAAATTGAACCATAATATCAATACACTCTTCTCAGCTGTATTTTACTCGTCTGGGGCCAAAGTCACTTATCATATTTCAAGTTCATAATACGTAATAGTCATCTCTAAGCGGAACAAAACGTGCAGTGCATTAGGTAGAGCAGATCGATTTACGCAATACGTACGTGATGCGATGTACCGTGGAAATGCGCTTGACTTCTCTGAACTGAGTTGGAGTACTTTGAACACGACATGCGACTTGACACACTTGTACGCGACATGCGACTTGACCAGACACAACACGACTTGAACCGGGTTTGCCAGCCACTAAAAGTAGAGGACCAACCCGCAGTATGAAATTTTCGAATCTGCTATAGTGTCACACTGATTCCGACAATACGAATTAAATTCTTGTGAAGACAATGGAACGACCTCAAAACAGCCCCCAGAGTCTGAAAATCGGCATTGATCAGAACAATCGCTGGACGCAATTGGTCATTATTATGTTCATTGTGTTGCGGCGGTGCCATTGTTGGAGCGATGCTGGTTTTCAGACTTCGAGGGCTGTTTTTCGGGGTGCATGGTTCCATTGTCCTGACGAGATTATATTTTATATCTTCGAAATCACTGCGACACTAGCTTTTAATCAAGGCCAATTATATTAAATTTCAGCGCTCAGGTCGCCAGATGTAGCACTGTCAATTATGCTACTTTTAGATTACTCAGCAAGAAGAGACACTGTTTGCCCATGCGTAACCGCCAGGAGTTGCGTAATGCGTATCTATCCGTAGGTTAGTAATATATGACTAATTTCATTATATATCATCGGAGTCCGCACTCTGGTGGCAGATGAGTCGCCAGTCGTCGGCCAGAACCGATCTTTATTAGTTATTTTCGGTAAAAAAGCGCTAAATAATCGCTAAATACCTTTTCAAAAATCGCTAGATTTATCGCTAGGCGCTAGATCCATATTTTTTGGCGCTAAACCGGATGACAAATCGCTAGATCAAGCGCGAAAATCGCTAAATTGGCAACACTGGTCTCCAAGCGACTCTGCGGAACGGATTGAGCTCAAGACGGATTGAAGCCGTCTGCCTTTTTCTCTTTTTCAAAAACGAGAGAGTCGGATTGACGAGTTAGCTTCGAAGCTGACCCAAACGGCCATGTAAATGGGCTTATTGTGTGCGATCCTGCCTGGAATCCTGACTATTTATAGAAGACCGTCGTTCGATGCATGCCCAGAGGTGGTCAAAGTAGTCAAGAAAGCTACTCAAGTAGAAGTAGAAGTAGCGACGGAAAAATCTACTCAAGTACGAGTAGAAGTACTTCTTCCATGAGCAACCTAAAACTACTTGAAGTAGAAGTAGAATTTGCTGGCTTTAAATCTACTCAAGTAAGTAAGTAGTTTTCAAAACGGTCATAATACGTTCGCATGGACTTTCAATAGCTGCAAATTG
The DNA here is from genome assembly GCF_051294905.1 of Botryllus schlosseri. Taxonomy (NCBI): domain Eukaryota; kingdom Metazoa; phylum Chordata; class Ascidiacea; order Stolidobranchia; family Styelidae; genus Botryllus; species Botryllus schlosseri. Next base: position 12,987,323 of record NC_137245.1, on the reverse strand, counting down.
AGCTGCGTGCGGAAGGTGCAGAGAGCTTCATGTACAATGCATATTGGTGCACCCCAGAATGTATAAATTTCCGACAGCATGAGCAACAAATGATATTAGTGATATAGAAATGAGATACCAATCTTTTGTTTACTCGAACATACCGTTTTAGAAAATGTCATGGCTTGTTCCCTCACCCATATTAGGGCCCTTAGTTTAGTTGAAGAGCAATACGGTGAAGTTGTCATCATCATTGGTTTATTAGCAATTTGATCAGTTCAATACACCACAAAAAATGCGATACAATGAAAAGACAGGAAGATGTCGAAGCGACTTGGAGTTGTCAATGGAATCAGACACCCACCTTGGCCTAGGCGATGTAAAGAGGAGGCATGCACACTGAATGAAAGTAAAGAAGACAGTATAAAAAATGAAAGCGACAAGAATAGGGCGGCATTTCATGAATACGACGTTAACAATTTGTGCGATTCGTATACGATGATAAAAAAAATATGGCGTAACGTAAAAATGCCATATAGTGTAATTGTATTTTGGGAAAGTAGACGGCGATGCTACACTTACTTTTAAACTTAAGCATGTATGTTCTCCAGACAAAAGAAATGAAACTAATTAGAACTCTTAATAATGATACTTCGAATTGAACGAGAACTACCAATACTACATCAGAAAAGCGGAAAATGTATTCTATGTCTTTTGTCGAGACAGTTTTAACGGTGGTATGCTAAAACACATCTAACGCTTATAAAGTCACAGCCCACTTTCCCAGATTAGGGCACGCCATGGGCTGCTAGATTACGATATGATAGGTAAATGCTAGACTGCGAAACGGTTCTTTCAAACGTTATGATGGGCATTATTTACTGTGATGAAATACGTCATATGCGCGACAATGCGGTACAATGCAACCTGCAACGTAAATAATATTTACTTTCGTGAAAACGTATTTGTAACTCTATATCTCCTTGATGTGAAGCGCGACGGAAATTTTGGGTTTGACTTAAATTTTCATAAAATTGAAAGTTAAAACTCCGTGAAAACAGCCCGAGAATTCCCCAGTTTCTCTTTCTAGTTGGAGGGTTACACTACTTCTACTTGACAAACTGAAAATAGCGAGAAGTAAGTAAGTAGCTCACAAAATATTACGAAGTAGAAGTAGAAGTAGCGAAGATTATATCTACTTGAGTAGGTACCAGAAGTAGAGGAAAACTACTTGAGTACTTCGAAAAAGTAGAAGTACTTCGTTACTGACCACCTCTGTGCATGCCACCTTTTTATCTGACGATCGTCCGACGCCGTACGACCAACAATGTTTATTAGCCTGTATGCGATGCTTTTTATCCAAAGTCCGTTGATGATTTCTGTTTTTCAATAAAGTGCAGGCCAACGTATCGGCCGACTCTCTGTTGCGGACTGTAGAAGGAACGTGACGACGTCTCGCATTAGACAGCCTACCGCGTCCACGCCCTAGCCAATCCACGGGAGATGCAAATAAACTGGGCAATAAACTGGGCACTTTCTCTGTCCAATCAGGCTTTCTCTATGGAAACCGTACAGTTAACGTTCAATATTATTTTGGCTATGTGCTCTGGATAGCCATTGGCAAGGAAAAAAAATTTGGTGATATTCACTTTACCTCATGAGGACCCTGTATACTACAGGGTGCGTTTCGAATTGATCTTACGTTTCACGGGGAACATGAATCCCACCCAAGATACTGACACCTGAATGTATCCTTACGATAGACAGTCGTAATAAAATTATTGTTTATCATATGTGCGCTAAATCTCATACGATCATACATCTCAAGCAAAAGTAATCCAGTGCTCTTCGACACTGACTGTTGGATATTGTTCAAATATAGAAATTTCACCCGGGATGCCTCGAGAGAAACGTGGTATAGTCTATTATTATATAAAGCGACACTCGCCCAGCTACAACATGCTGCGGTAAATCTGATTCGATTCTATTTATTCTATATACAGGGATCAATCAGCGCGGGATTTTCGGTATTCAGCTTTCTACTGACGATGCTAATGATAATTTTGGAAAGTTTCGCGGTCGTATACATGTACTATGGATACTACTACCTTTCATACCAATACGTGAGTTCGTTCAGGGTGATGATAGACAAGTTTATGCTTTAACAACCCGTAATGTTTTCATGAACCCTTAAAGCAGTGGTTCTCAACCTTTTCGACCTCGCGGCACCCTTTGGAAATGATAAATAGTTCGCGTCACACCATCACAGTGGTTCTGAACTTTTTTGGCTTACGGCCAGGGCATGGTATGGTAGGGTATGGAACGAGAATTTTCCATACTCCATACTTGCCTTACTCTCTCCATACCATACTTGCAATTTCCCATACCATACCAACATTGTTCCATACCATACTTGATACATATTCCATACTTTCAAATACTTCAATATCATAAGTATAGTACCTTTTATAGCCCCTATATTATTGATATTTCGGATATCATTATTGCTTAAACTAGCGAATATAATTCCTGGTAATAGTTTTACAGAGTCTGTTTTGGTGAGGGTTAGTTCACGGTGATGAGGTGCCGTGTACGTCTACTCTACAGCTTCCGCGAGCAAAATGAGATAGTCAGCATGAGATTGTTATCTAGGACTGTCCATAAAAGGGACTGGCAACATACGGCCCGCGGGCCGGATGCGGCCCGCAACAAGATTTTTTCCGGCCCGCGGACAGTTTCCTGTCTTACATAATAATGTGGCCCGCGGCTCCAGTCTGCCGAGATTCCCCCCTACTTGCCTAAACGTCAAATTTTAGTGACTGTATGTTATTATATAGGTGTGCGCACTGTGCAGCGTGCGAGAGTGGAGCTTACGCGTAAGTTCTTCGAAGCGAGAAGACTTGCATTGTCGGCATTTACGATGTCCTCAACCCTAATGAATTGTTTCTTGGTAAATTTCGGGTACCGGGCTTATCAAACGCTTTGAAATCTTAATTAAGGATTGCACCGTGAGTTAGTTGATCAGAGAGAAGCAGACACGGCGGCGCCTGTATGACAATGCTATTCTCAAATCCACATTGGATTGTCATTATCGGCGAGAAATGGCTTTGAAGTGACATTGCTGTCGATAAAATACATTCATTAAATACGATGTATTCCTTGTATACATGGGCGAATTATTTATCCATTCAGCAATCCGGCCCGCCAAAGTACCTAATTTTCCTATTTCCGGCCCGCCGACTGGAGAAGTTGCCCGCCCCTGTTCCATAAGAATATCATCGCATTTCCGGTACATTGGCATGAGGCACATGCAAGTTTGAAGTAAATACTCGCAAAATAATTTATAATATAGGCGAACCCATAAATTATCCCAGCTGCAGGCGATCAATACTGCAGCGATCTGCATGATTATTAGTATAGTATTCGGTTGGGGTTAGCATGGCGAGAATTCCAAAATCCAAACTATATCTACCCCACTCCCTGATCTATAATCCTAATGCGAGATCGTTTGAAATATGACCAATAAGATATCTCGGTATGCAAATAGTATAGATGTGCGGACAATGTTTCAGAAGAAATGTAATTATCAATCACATTGAGCATGTAGTACGTTGCATCATGATTACTTGTAAGCTGTCGTCACTCAAGAATAAGGTAGTTGGAGTAGCCTACATTACCAATTATTGCGTCACATGATAGACTATGCTCGGAGACGTCATGTCTAGACTCGAAAGAATATCGGATCAACATTACTGTTGTCATTATTACATCACAAAATCATGTCATTCCAAGTGCTCCTAAAACCGTTGCACAAGCGTGTATTTGTTCCTACACAGCGTTTAATAGTTCACGTTCACACATAACAAAAGCGATTGTATTCCGTGAACAGCGAACAACGTACGCTTCATGAAGGTTACACATATCACGATAAAATGTATAGAACACCAAAGTATGGAAGTATGGAAATGTCGTTTCATACCATAGATTAAAATCTTCCATTCCATACCATACTTGCATCGTTCCATATTCCATACCAAAATATCGATCCATACCATACCATACTTCCATACCATACCATACCATGCCATGCTTACGGCACCTGCAAACTACCAGAATACTTATTAGCACCCTAACGCCGACTAATGTCACCATCCCTGCAGTCAATTCAAAATGTTTCTGTACTTCCTTTCTTTTGAAATAAACTTCTCCATTTTAATATTTCTAAAAGTAAACTTTTGTACGTAAAGCGTCCCTCATATCGCTTACTAAGCCGCGATAGAAAGTCGTCGTTTTGCTCGGGTCAGAATATCGTTCCTTCGTGATTACAACAAACATGGTGTATTCAGACGAAAATGTAAAGGGGGTCATTTTAATATACGACTTCACAGAAACTTCGCTCTGCCCTTGAATACTATTTCATAAGATTTGTTTGACAATAAATCTGCCCACTGCCGCATGGGGTCGAAGAGGTCAACCACGACCGCCGCTAATGTATACGGAGGCGTAGAGGTGTGGGCTATACCATGCTATGCAATGCATTTTCACGCAGACCGTGTAGCACGCGTGAGGATAGTCATACCTCGATAGTTCTACTGGCAGACACCCGCAGTTCAATTATATTTCATACGAACCAGGTTTATAACCTCAGCAGCGAAGAGGTTTGTTAACTGATATATTCTGATCAACATTACTTCTCAACTCTCATATTCGTCGACAGTAACACAACGTTGTGCTACAAGCCTGCATTTGAACGGAAGTGCCGGCACGATACCTAACAATCGCAATGTGGGTTGCCAAGTTTGTAATTCGAATTTGGAAACCCGCACGTAAATTCTGAAGAACTTCATTTCTTGCTGGTGATTGGGGGGACAATGAGGATTAGAAAACCGCATTGTCAATGTCATACAGGCGCCGCCATATGTCTGCTCTTCTTAGCGATCAATCAACGTATTGCGCAAAACTGAATTCAGCCTTCAAGGCGCGCGGTCTATCCAGCTAAGCGAATTCGAGGAGGATATTGATTGCAGTGATTAAGATTATTATTGATCGTTTGCTATAGACTAGAATTATTTTGCACATATTTTCAAAATTCCGAAGAAATCGCTAGCGGCACACTTGCGAGACGTAAATGGCACACCGGCTGAGAACCACTGCCTTAAAGCCTTAAAGTATTTACTGCTATGAATATATATCAGGTCCGTAACTATTGAATTGGTACAGTAGCCAGGATTGTAATTTGCAGGTGCATTAAATTCAAGTATGATTCGAGCGGGCCTATATTACTTTACATCGCGAGAGTGAGAGACATTCATACTTATTATTTCAGCGTATTGTGACGTTTATATGGACGTCTTTATTTACAGATGATATAAAGTATAGATTGCTAACCTGCGGATTGATGCACAACTAGTCAGTCACGGCTGAGCACTCAGATAGAGCTTGTGTTTACCGGACGATTTGTTAACAGATATTGTAAGCAGGCGCCGGACAGCATTATGTCTGGGTAGTTTTGCCACTTTGACACCATGTACGTGGTATTTTCGAACACTATTGCCACTCGGACAACATGTCTGCGGTATGTTCGCACTACGATGCGGCACTCGGATAGCATATCCGAGGTATTTTCGGACTTTGTTGCCGTTCGGCCATCATGTCTGGGGTATGTTCAGATTGTCTTGCGGCACTCCGACATTATTGCTGGGATATCTTTCGACTGTGTTGCCACTTGTACGGACACAATGTCCGAACAGTCACAAAGTCCGAACATACCTCAGGGCTCAGACATGATGTTAGACCAGAGGTGGGCAAACTACGGCCCGCGGGCCGCGTGTGGCCCGCAGCGCCGTTCTGGGCGGCCCGCGAGAGTCTAAAAAAGCTTTTTAGGAATATTGATAAAATGCGTACTAAAAATCGAATTAATGCGGGGACTTGATTATACTTTTTCTCAATAATTTCACCATGATAATTCTAAGACAGTGGTTCTCAAACTGGGGCGTGAAAGTATCTGAAGGGGGGCAGCTCAACTGAAAAAAAATTTCGCGCACCACGCGATTGTCATACACTTCATAGTTTTTACTCTGTATTTAGTCTGAATTTAATATTTAAACATCTATCATCCACAGTCGTAACCCTTCCATGCCATCGAATTATCCGTTAGATTTGCTAACATCCTGATTGCGTTTCGTGATATGACGATAAGGGGGGGGGGGGGGGGCGTGTCTTGAATAGTATGAGAACCACAGTTCTGCGGTAAATACTTCCTGTGTTATTTCGTATTTTTAATTTCTGGCGCGATAGCCCGATCTCAAGGCCCACGCAGTTTGAAGGGTTTCAACTGCTAAACATCACATAAATCCTATTGTCATAATTCGGATCACGAGTGGGATTTCAGATTGGCCACTTCAGTTTAAATTATTTCAGTGATGTGTGTCCTGGAACTGAACCAAAAGTGGAATTAGTAAATCTATGAAAAGATTGTTGCTCCCAGATTTAAATTTCAATCCTATTCTAAGAAGCGGAACAACGGACTGTCATCTATATAGTTCTGACAAATTGGTTATTGAGGTCGACCAGCCTATAAATCTACCCGCTATATTTCTGACGCGTGTACGATATCATCAAAGCAATGATTTGTTTTAAACAAGCACATATATTATCTCCTTGTCATCACTATATAATCAAATACCAATATTGCGTTTTGGTTTATAATCCCAATTTTATATAGTGCGGCCCGCGAATGGATTTAGATGTTGAATGGGCCCACGAGCTCAAAAGTTAGCCCACCCCTGTGTTAGACTGACGTAACACAGCCGAACCTACACCAGACACAATGTCCGAGTGCAAACATATTCCGAATATACCGCGGAGATGATTTCCGAGTGCCAACATAGTCCGAACCTACCCCATGATAATGCTGTCCGGCCGCTTACATATGTATATCTGTTTACGAAGCGGTCAACAACCGCTATAGCGCTCTCTATGGGTACTCAACCGTGAGTCACGTATTACGTATCTATCCGTAGGTTTGTAATCTGTATATGAAGCGGTTGCTGTGTAGTTGTGCCTGCATCTGCTATTATATATCTGTCGAATCTGCGAATTTCTTGATCCAGTCGAACCTGAACGGCTGTAATCTGAAAAAGTGTCCTTCTATCTGATTTCAAAAACATGGTAACCCTTCTATATCTATTTCGGGCGAAGCATGACGAAAATTCTGGTATCTAAACTTTTAGTCGATACTCCGTGAAAACAACACCTAAAATTCTCCTTCTCAGTGTCCCTCTATTTATTTCTCTCCCTCTATCTCTCATTGGAAGAGTGTAGTACTTCTACCCAGCCAACTGTAAATCGCGAAAAGTAAGTAGGTGGATTGCAAAATATTCCGAAGTAGAAGTATCGTAAAATTATATTTACTTGATCAAGTACTACAAGTATGGGAAAACTATTGAGTACTTCGAACTTTGTTAGTGACCCACTGCCTCTGTGGTTTAGTTGCAGACCAATGCTGTGATCTGCTCTCACCTGAATACTGCCTGTAGCCTTTCAAATATCAAACCCATGGTCGTTATCTTCAAAATGGTGATAAAATGTATGCATGCTGCGGTATGTTTACTAGTTAGGAATTTTAAATCTGAGGGTTCCACCCTGGATAAAACCAATACCCCGCATGTTTGTCCATCCCAGAGCTCAATCCTATTTCCCTGGTTGGATGCACAATTCCGAATTCACCTCATAAATCTTTTATCTATGAGAGGAAGACTGTCGGAATGATTGAAATCGGATGTATTTTATGTCTCACAGTTTGTGATTCGGATTTGCATTACGGACTTCTTGCGCTTGCATGCAGTATGTTCGTGCTCAGTATGACCAGCATGATAATATCGTACATTGCGACGGGATGTTATGGTTGCTGCTGCTACAAACAACAGGTAAGTAGATTTTTGTGATATATCACGTGATATAAAACATTGCGATCTATTTAATCCGACCTGAGCATCCACCAGGATTTCCAACAATGCAGTTCTGTACATTGCTGTTCTGCGACCCCCATCAGCAGGCCGTGTTATTTTTGGCATTTCAGGAGCCAGATAGTCAGATACCAAAACTGCCAAAAACAAAAATATGCCAAAAATAACACGGCCTGCCAATAGTGTATTTCGTTCATGGTGTTGTGTTAACACAGTGGTTCCCAACCTTTTTCCACCCACGTACCATTTTGAGGTTTTATGCAGTGCTCGCGTACCACCTATATAAGTTACGCGCGTTTCCACAATTTATGACGTCATACTCACGTATTTGACCTATGCGAGGTCTATTAACAAATTCTATTGAACTAAGCCATGGCTGTCATATATACGGCCCGTGGGCCGGATCCGGCCCGCCAGGCGATTTTATCCAGCCCGCATAGCAATTTTGAGTACATTGAAAAAAGACTATATCATCAATCACATCCACAGTAATAAACCAAATTACAACGTCCGCGTTGACGGTTAAATATCTTGTATTCATCACAACGCATACGCAGGGCTAAAGCCACATTATGACTAAAGCAAGGGTGGCCAACCTTTTTGCCATTCACGGCCGCATTTCGACTACTCGTGTAGCCTACGGCCGCATTCCAGGGCATAGTCGAAATGAACGAGCTGATGGACGCCAAATACCCGGTTAACGTGTCTATGTCCATTTCCGGTGAACTCCGGACTAATCTATTTAATGATAGGCTTACTATGCGTACAAAATCGCGAGTAGTCACTGGTAATGTTAAGGAAGGAAGCCATCATAGTCGCGCGAAGCGCGAAAAAAATTCAGATTCACCAATGAATTTCGTCATTGATATTAGTAGTTTTACATATTAACCTCAAACATTTATCCTTTCTCATCCCGTGTGATCAGATTCACTGGTATAGAGTTGATGTAGGGGTGTTTTCGAAAACTTAAAGCAAGTTATAAATTATGATGCATCTTTGGGTTGGCCAATTGGTATCAGTCACTTTGTAGCATGCTGTTATTTCTTGATCTCCCATCAGGATTGTTAGCATAGTGAGGAGCACACGATTCCGCGCTGATATTTCCATGTGAGGCGCATCATATCCCACTGATGTTCGCATCTATATTGTTGGGGTGTGATTGCAAAGGGTGCTACTATAGTAAAATTGAAATATGTAATCGCATTGAATCACGCGCAACGCGATGAAAATTTCAAAATTAATGTAAATCTTTCAAGAAATCGGGAGTCAATTCCTAAATTCAAATTTCATGTCGGCGGCCGCTAACACATACTAATTGAATTGCGTGCCTAAGCCCACACAAATTCCCTCTTACGGCCGCAGGCTGGCCACCCCTTTAATGAAGCAAAGGGAACACTTAAATATGTCTACTTGTATCGCCGGTAATGCCATTGTTTTAGCGGTTCTTAACTGTATTCAACCGGACAAACATCATATTTTCGCATTGCTCGCAAATAATGGTGTTGCGACTCGCTAGAATGAAACCCCTACGATCCGTGTATTATCTATATATGATTGATAATAAAGTAGGCTTACCATATTTTGGAAATCAAAAAAGAGGACACTTTTTCAGAAATTTGCAACTTGCAAAACCGGAGTGAAATTTTCAAAAACCGGTTAATTTTTCCCACTTTGTGATCGGTTGACTAAAAAAAAAGGTCATTTTTTCCGCTCAGAGCTCAAAATAACGTTTTTTTCTCCACATTGGCGGGTGGATGACTAAAAAAAAAAAAAGGTCATTTTTTCGCTCAGAGCTAAAGTCACCGTTTTTCACTCCGAAATACCCGCCGGAGCTTCGCTTCTGTGCTAATATGCGGCATATCACTCGCAATTTGCTCTAAATCTGCCTAAATTTTCAAAAAAGAGGACAAAATCTCAAAAAAGAGGACAAAAGGGCGTCCTCCGAGGACACTTTCAAAAAAGTCAAAAAAGAGGACAAATCCTCTTAATAGAGGACGTATGGTAAGCCTATAATAAAGTATTCCAGCGAGAAGCAATGCCACGAGGCAACATTTACGATTCCGTTGACTGGTCCGGCCCGCGAGCGATTTCATGACTTCGATCCGGCCCGCGATGCAATTTGAGTTTGACACCCCTGAACTTAAGCATTATCAGCCAGGGTTGATGGGATGTATGGAATTTTTTTTTTCACCACCAGTCACAAGAAGAACAGCGTAATGAAATAACAACACACAACAAAAGTCAATTTATTTAATGCGATGGCTGCATTTGTTTATTTTCCACTAGCTTGTCGATGCGTGACATACGTTGCTTGCAGCGCACCGAAAGTCATGCATGGGCGCAACAAGTCGGTTTCGTTTCTTCGACTTGATAGTCATCAGGCATGAAAATCCTTGCTCGTATTTCCACGTATAAGGGAAAATTAGCAGCTGGGGAATAGCGGGAGACGACGGCTTCAAAAAACTCAAAATCAACCTCACCTGAACTAATAACTCCCTTTGATCGAAAGAAAAAACAGAATCTGCTCGCGTACCACCAGGAAGACCTTCGCGTACCACTAGTGGTACGCGTACCACAGGTTGGGAATCACTGTGTTAACAGGATCGCATTACAAACGAGAAGAGCGTTTGTGAAGGGCAGGTTTCTTACTCTATGGGTCCAGCCCACACATTAGGGGCGAAAGCATGGTGTTCTAAATGGTGTAGGCACAGCGAGATTGAACGGCTGACTGCATTTTGTTGAAGTCATACTTTTCATTTGTCCAAAGTCAATTTTACGGCCATTTTTGACCGGCTTGCCGAGCACTAATTTTGATAAAACGGGTATCAATGGAAAGCTGCCCCTGTACTGATTACTAAAATATAAATTGTATTCTGCTCATGGATCTGGAACCCCCAAATTCAACCACGATTTTTGCATTGTGATCGAGTTGAACATTGTGACGCAACAAACAGTCTGGCTATTTCTGAGCTGCAGTCTCGTTTTGCCAGACAGTCTTGTTGCGTTAATGTTCTTAAACAAGCTAACCTTCCCAGGACTCTTCCATGTGAGTTGGTAATATTAAAGCCATCTGACGTGACACAAGTCCGCCTAAAATATATCGGTAGACTGATGGAGATGGAATGGTCGGGCTACAAAATAGAATGTGTTGAGAGACAACCAGCACCGTAACTGCCGCACCCCAAACCCCCAATTGGGGGGGGGCCCGAGCTCGAAGGGGGCCCAAAATTATTTCGTGAATTAGCATAAATCATAGAGTATTTTTCGAAAATTTAGGAAATTATTCCAAAATTTTTTCGCGCTGCGCGCGAATCCAAGTAGCCATGTATCTATATTATTGGGTATTGAGCCATTTTCCGCGCCACAACCCACAAGACATACAATCAAGTTTTAGGCCATATAACATGCAACTCCAAGAAGTGTGTCAGAACGATGGGCAGCGAGAAAAGCTTGGCCGAAAAGGTCTATGACCTTATGCAGACCGAAGACTTCGTTATATAGGCTATACAAAATACATCTAGGTTTAATTGTCCATAGGCGCCTAAATTACTGGCGCCGAATGTTCCTGTCTTTGCAATCTGAACCTCACAAGACAAATACCATCCCGCTGGGAAAGATGTTATGCCAGTGAAGAAATACCAATTTGAAATCGTGTGCGTCTCTTAGTTTAGAAGCCTACGTTTGGGCGATTCTATATTTTTTGATATAGCAGACTGGACGTCACGAAATAACATCATGTAACGAAGTCATATCAGCGGGTCCGCCCGCCCGAAGATGTTTAATCATTATTTACGGGCCCTCCCGTTTTCAAGACACTTCACTCAGCTCTACCGGTAAATCTAATTACGTGAGTAGAGAGGACAATAAATTGATAGCATAATATATATGCAATCGCCGATCTGATTGACCGATTTTATCATAAATTATCGGAAATTTTCGCGCATCGCGCTGGCTCACAACAGTACAGATAATTTCGTGACAAACGCGAACAACGGGATGGGGGGGGGTCGTTTTATCACCCCATGGGAGCCCAAGACCCACGTTTTTGGGGGCCTGACGAGGTGCTGTTTCGTTCCTGCCAACGGGTATAAGCCCGAAAATGTTTAATTATTATTGAGTGGTCCTACCTTTTCAAACACACCTCACTCAGCTCTACCGGCAAATCTGGTTACGTGAGCAGAGAGAAGATAAAAATTGATAACAATACATGCAATTCCTGATCATACTGCCCGCGGAAATCATGAATTCTGGAAATTTTTCGCGCTTCGCGCGCTTAGGCGACATAAGCTGATTCACTATACAAACTCCCAATGAAAATGAAGAATAGCGGTAAACAGCGTATCGGCGAAGGGGGGTGTGGGGGGCGAAGACCCCAGAAGTTCGGTCTATAAACCTATGGGGGGCCCAAGACCAAAGTGTTTTTTTGGGGGGGGGCCTGACGAAGTGCTGTTACGGCCCTGGAGACAACACAGGGAACTCCTGGAAAAGTATTGGGAAGAAAATTCTTTCCGCGATGAGATCGATGGCACTAGCGCAGTGATCTCTTTTCATGATGGTTGGAAGCCGGTTCGGCCCTCCGAAAATTTTGAAGCTCTGAAAACCTTTTGTGGAAGTCTGGCAACATTCTTTCCCTCAACGGCTACTGTTGAAGCCGATATTTCCCAGATTCGTTTGCCGAAAAATGAATTCAGGAGAAACTTTGCTGACCTGAGTTTGGAAGCACTGTTACAGTGCAAACAATTTAAGTCTATTCAAAAGCTGTAACAATCAAATGTTGAGCGTGTTTGTTAGGCTTCTCATTCTTTTTGCTTATTGGCACCGATTCCGAGTGGATATTGCACATTTTGTGGTTTCGTTTGATAATATTAACCTATGTAATCGCTAGGATTTTTCTTTTTATTATTGTGTGTTGGTACTGATTATAAGTGGATGCTGCACATTTTTGGTCTCTTTTGATAAACTGACCCAAATAAAGCGTTTTAATGACTAATTCGAGTCTGTATCTATCTATTTAGTGGTCGATGCCAAAACTGCCAAAAATAAAAATTGAAAAATGCCAAAAATAAGCTATTTTTGGCAGTTTTGGCATATGCCAAAAATAACACGGCCTGCCCATCAGGCAATACGTTTTGACCGCTACATATCAGCGAGATATGTTGTAGGCCTACTGTTTAGTGAGCCAGCTCATTTCGCAGAAACTCGCGAAGCGCCAAAACTTTCTATAATTCATGATCCAATCGGTCAATATGATCAGGGATTGCATATATATTGCTATCAATTTTCTATCCTCACTCTGCCCACGTGATCAGAGTTACCGCTAGAGCTGAGTGAGGTGTCTTTGGAAAATGTAGGGACCGTAAATAATGATTGCATATCTTCGGGCGAACCCGTTGGTATAATGATTTCGTTACATGATGTTATTTATTCATGCTGTACGACACACGTGAAACCATACGTTCAGACCTTTCCATTTCACAGATTTTGCATTTTTGATATATTACGCATCTGGAACATCCTTGATTTGAACCATTATAATTATTTTAGAAAGCATCTGTGGCACCTATGGACCTCCAACACAACGCGGAATACGGGGTTTCGTATCAACCGCGAACAATCAGTTCTCAAATCCCGTACGTTACAGAAAGAAGTTTCGTCGAACCACAGGCATATGGTATATCTACTTCTGTTATGCCAAAATTTCAGATGACATACCAGACTAATACATCGCAGGAATGAAGACTACACAGCCTCAAGTACATTTGATACGACAACCTACATTTGTGGATGGTGGGCCTATTGGACAAAATATGCCGCAACAGTCCGCCTATTCTCAACTAGTTGTCACGCCTAACAAATCACATCCTCAAGGGCACCCGTCACCGCAGTCCACATTTCCAGTTGGTGCTGTGCAGAGTTTGCCGGAACAATCCGTCTCTCCTGAAGCAGGTGAGACTTTATTCACATCACCTTCACTGGGAGTATCCACAAACGAGTCAACAACATGTAACCTACTCGCCGACCCCGCATCTGATTACATTATTGATACAGTCACCTCAAAATAACCAAATGACACCGCAGTTAGGGTTGTCGTCGTCCTAATTTGAACGATATGTCAACTCTGAAAATCGAAATCTATAAATTGATGAGACCGGGCCACTATCATGTAATTTCTTCGGCACGGCACCGTACGCTATTTAGTACGGTACGAAATTGCGGTAAACGGTATTTTCCTCAAGTACGGTGCGGTATGGTACGGAATTATATTACTTTTATCGTACCGCAATTTTTCATGTCAAGCTGTGTTTTAATCCAGTTGCGTTGCTACCTGGCCTGGGGAATCGGTGTCAGAGTCGGGAGTCGGGGCATTGTGAAGCACTTTTGACTCGTAGCCAGAGTCGCACTTTTCAATTTGCTGGAGTCGCGGGCCGGGGTCAGAGAAACGTGAAATTCGATGTCATCGTATTTGGAGGCAGAGTCGCAGTTGCAATTCGTTTTTTTTTATAGGAGGGAGTCGTTTGTCGCAGAGTTGTGGCAATGTTATCGTAGCTCGCGATTGTATAGTAATTTCCTATAATATAATGATACCGTGTTCGCTGCTCAATGTGCTCATGTTTATATGAGAGCAAACGCGACCGACGCAGAAATAGTGTAATCGCAGCAATAACATATTTTGAAGAACTAAAGCAAACTTAAACGTAGCCTACCTGGACCTAACTAGGAAAAGGAACTAAGACATGTCCGTACGGGCCATCGACTATATTTCCCATTGGAGCTGTCGCAATCCCATGCACCCGACCGTAACCAAGTGATACCTAGAGGATAATTGCAAGGCAATATTTTCAGATAACACCGGACAACAACAAGAATGATGGGAACTACACCGTGTATGATAATGATGCGATAGGTACTCGCAAAGGAAAATGGTTATATTTTACTCAGGAATTTATTACTTGTGACACCAACTATAATTCTTCGCCAATAGTTTCAAACATCCATATGGTCAAATTGGGGATACCTAGAATTATAGACACCACCGGATTAAACGTATAGGCTAACTAGATACAGGCTGATATGTGTAATGTGCATACATTGTACAGGACATGCGTGCGTGCGTGCATGCGTATGCAATTTTCATTAATGTATCGATGCCGTAATTATAAATAAAATATGATTTGAAAACGAAGCATATGTATAGGAGTTTGTTGTTCAGTGACAGTTGTATATAAATGCACAGTGGTTCTCAACCTTAATCACGTGAGTCTGGTGCACGTCTTGACCTCCGGCGAACCCCGGAGACTGACTCAGCTAACCTGCGAAGTTCGTTCGAACCCTGGTAAGAACCACTGAACTATGGTGCATCGCGTATCCGCACAAATAATACTCCGTCGTCGTCGTCGTAGTAGTAGTAGTAGTAGTTTGGAAATGCATAAAGCATGCGAAACCTGACTATGGCAAGTGATAAAGGATACAGGTTGCTTATAATATAATAAATTTAAATAATGTCGGCTGCGGTCGTTTGAATAAGAGAGAGAGAGAGAAAGAGAGAGAGAGAGCCGACCAACCGTAATATACCAGTGTGGTCAGGTTTTGCAGGGAAATGCTTGTCTTGCTAATGAGCTTATTCATTAAAGATTAAAGAATACCTTCGACACACAATTATGACGTATAAATTGCCATAGTTAGTGGCAATGCCCCCATTGGTCCCATTGAAATGGTCGCGTTTGCATATTCATCAACTATGCAACAATTACATCACCCTCAAGTCGCATACGCGTGCCTGCATGCTAGTGCGGAGCGGATCGACAAATTCTCTGATCCGAATCCGATCCTGTTATTCAAATCTCTATGGTCCGGGTACGATCCGACTCCGGTCGTATCAGGAAAAGTACTGATCCGGCTCCGGCTGAAAATGAAAAAGTCCGACCGGATATCCAATCCGGCTCCGGTCCATGCTCCACCCTACACGGTACGGTGGTTCCGTGAATTTTTAGATATGGCTCCATTATATTCGCACTGTCATGGCGGTTACCTGCATGTGGTTGGTTGGTAGTTATTTATAGTTAAAAAAGTTATGCTTTTAAATAAAGAATCTAGCCGGATCAAAAAAATACTGATCCGGCTCCGATCCCGGTACGGCCGTATCAGAAAAAGTACTGATCCGGATCCGGCCAAAATTGAAAAAAAAAAAACACCAGCCGGATATCCGATCCTGCTCCGGTCCATGCTCCGCACTACTGCGTGCCTGTTTCAAATGAAGTTCTTGTCCGAAATTACAAAAAGATTCGAGGCACATCTGGTGAATATGGAAAGGAAAGGACGTTGTTTATTTTTGTCCTTGATGTTTTCTGCGACATATACACCGACTCATGATACACACACACACGATCTGTGCATATGCATACCATAATTTCATGATGTGCATATGCCGTAGAACAAGGAAGGTACAGATATAGCCTTGTAAGGCTTTCTAAGTCTTGCATATGTGGTGGCATACATATGTCCTGCGGTTTGGAAACCATTGGTATACAATACATGGTGGGGAAAGTTGAGATATACCTTTTATGTGACCATAAAGTATACACTGATTTTCTACATTATATTAAAGATAATTTGGTATTTTTTCGACCATATCTATCCATCAGTTTGTGCCAATGCTGTGGATTGATTACTTCACAAATAGCCTTCCCCTTTCTATTAACGTGCGTATAGTTTGTACTATACGTTTCGTATGCTGCAACACGACAAATGGATGTTTCAAGGCTACCACAGTGCAAATGGAAGCTATAATTACCTGTTAATGGCAAGGAGCCTACAAATTCAGTGCTCGAAAACCGATCCCTCACCACTCAACTCGACTCATTAAAGGGGCACTGCACTCTAAAAATGATGTGGTCTCAAATTGAAGGGCAAAACGAAATAAAGTTTTGGCCGCAGCCGTTTTCTTCAGAACACCACCGTAATGGAGCTGCAATTTATTGAAATTTTGATAGCAACTTCACGCTCCAGCGGTCGCGCAGAGATCGAAGTTTATATCGTTGTCTGCCTATGTTATGAAGGAAATATGTCGAATGTCGTACACGCCAAGGTGGTTTAGATACCGCGTTCATCGAAAGATGTTCATTGTTCAGTCAGATTTATGCCAAAATCAGGCCTACTGTATTCTATTTCTTTAGGACATAGGGCATGTACCGTGTACGACATATTTCCTTCATAGCATCGGCTGACAACTATATAAAGTTTGATCTCTGCGTGACTGCTGGAGCGTGAAGTTTCTATCGAAACTTCGATAAATTGCAGCTCCATTACGGTGGCGTTCTGAAGAAAACGGCTGCGGCCAAAATTTTTATTTCGTTTTGTCCTTCAATTTGAGACCACTTCATTTTTAGAGTGCAGTGCCCCTGAATTGATACTCGCTTCAGATTCAAAGTACTTGAATAAGTGTGTCCAGCTCTATAGTCGTAATCACTTACTGTGCGGCGTAGTAATCGCAATCGCACGTATCATAAATAGGGCGATTTTTTTGGCATATCAAAAAGTCAAAATTAGGTCAAAATTGTAGCGTTAGGTGAAAAAATGTCAAAATTGTAAACAAAGTCAAAATTTATTTCCAATCTGCAATTCGTTTGTATCGTAGATTTGGCATTGTCGGGGAACTTATCATTTGACATTTTACAGCGTTTAACCTACTTCATAGGCCTACCGTTATAGACGGCCCATTGTCTGCTCATTGTGAATCATAAACATTCAAATAAAACAAATAGGTTAACATGGTGTTTTGCTCAACGTACCGCAATATCCTAACTGAAGCAAGACGACGTGGGCATTGCATGGTTCTTATATCAAGAAGCGCATTATGACAAATTGTGATGTAGAGACCATTGTCAGAATGAAGCAACACGGTGTGTCAATAGCAATGTACGCACGCACAACTTCAGTGTATTCAGCCACAGACCTGTGGAGTCGGAGTCGGTGGAGTCGGAGTTGGAATTTCGCTCATTTTCCCCTAATGGAGTCGGAGTCGGAATCGGAGTCTCTTTTTAGAACGACTTGGAGTCGGAGTTGGATTCGTGAAAAAAATACTGGTTGGAGTCGGAGTGAGAGTTTGTGAAAATGCTCCTGACTCCGACTCCGACTCCGACTCCGATTCTAACTTCTTTGATATGAAAACAAGTGTTTTCAATCATCTCTTAAAATTACTAATAATTAGGGTGATTTGTTTTACCTAAAGAACGGAAGATTTTGACCTAAAAATCAAAATTTTGACACTTTTTGACCTTAAAAATCTTAATTTTAATATGGCAGACCGGAAAGATGTCATATAGTGTATAGCTATATTTTCGGAAAATATAAGGCATTACTACACTTGCTTTTATATTTCCACAAGTATGTTCTCCAGACAAAAGAACTGATACTATAATTAGAACCCAACGTATAATACTCGCAATTGAATGAAAATTACAAATACTACTTCTAAAAAGCGGAAAATATATTTCATGTCTTTTGTTCAGAAAACTTCAACGGTGGTCTGCTAAAACAGGTCTAACGTTAAAAAAGTCAAAGTCCACTTTTCCAGATTAAGACATGGGCTGCTAGGTATAAGAGGTAATTGCTAGATTGCGAAACGGTAGTTTCAAACGTTATGGGGGCCATACTTACTGTGATGAAATATTTTGTATAGGCGACAATGCGGTGTGAACGGAACCACGCAGCCCGGTATCTAAATTGTATTCAGTGATACTTTCGTTAAAACATATTTGGCGCGCCATATCTACTGTGCGCGATGCGCAACGAAAATTCAGGGTATTACATGACTTTTATGAAAATTAAATGTTGCTACTACGTGAAAACAGCCCTGAAATTCATTCGGCTATCTATCTTATTGGGGGATTAAACTACTTTTACTTGGCAAACTGAAAATAGCGAAAAGTAAGTAAGTAGTTCACCAAATATTACGAAATAGACGTAGAAGTAGCGAAATATAAGATATACTTGAGCAAGTACCAGACGTAGAGGAAAACTACTTGAGTACTTGGAAAAAGTAGAAGTACTTAGTTACTGAACACCTCTGGTTACGAAACATCATCGCGCCCGGCTTGCCAACCACTGTAGCACCTATTCATCTCGTCCAATCTGTGGACATTGGATTGCTGTTCCAACAAGAACGGGAATGCTCTATTGCATGTCGATCGGATAGAGATTTATAACCAGCGATTACCTATACGGCTCAAAACTTGTCAATGTCTATTGAGAAGTCAAACATTTGTAATATCTTATGTAAATACGTAATGACTTCCCTAACATTTTTTGTTTCACAAAATAAAAAAAAACCTTACATTAAAAATACCATGAAGCATAAATTTCAATAACATCAACCCGACAGAATGAATGATTTTTTGTAATGAATCATGTTTCATAGTATTGCGAAGTGTTCGAATTGTTGTCTGCATCTTTTTCATATACATGCACGTAAAACGCATAACATATACAAATAGTTAAAATGCATTTCTTTGGATACGTGAACCTCGGGTCGTGAGATGCTAATAAAACTCAGAATTGGGCCGTACTATAAACAGTTTTAGAACCACTGTGCACGCTGCAACTTACCACATATATTTTTACTCCCTCTGGACAGACTTTCAAGAAACCTAAGGAAAGTCGATTAAAGAAAACTTATTGGTTCAGAACAGGGGTGGCCAACCTGCAGCCGTACAATGTAAATTATGCGGCCGTCGACACGTAATTCAATTAGTAGGCCTACGTGTTGGCGGCCGTCAACATACAAATTGAATTTACGAATTGATTCCTGAATGGTTAGGAGATTGTAGCAAATCGTGAGATTTCCTTCGCGCTGTACGTGATTCAATGCGAAGTGCCTTTTGCAATCTGAGCCGCACAGTAAATATGTGAACTACAGAGGAAAATGATGCACCCCATAGAGAAACACCAACTTGTAATCGTGTGCTCCTCACGGAAGAAATTTGTTTCTGGTACGTTCTGGGTGATTCCAATATATCTCCACCATACCAGTAATCCTGGTAGGAGATCAAGATATAACAGCCATATGCAACAATAAAGGGACCAATAACAATTGGCCCACCTGAAGATCTGTTCACATGGGCTGGGAAAGGATAAATATTTGATAATAATCTGTGAAACTACTAATATTGTTGACGAATTTCATTCATGAACTGGATGAGCTACATAAAACTACAGAACATGAGTACTCGCGATCTTGATGCGTATAGTAAGCCGATAATAATAAATAGATTAATCTGGAGTTTACCGGAAAAGGGCATGGACACTGGACAGCTTAACATGTATATTTGGTATCCAGTTAGTTCATTACGACTATGCACTGGAATGCAGTGTTGGGATGACTCGAGTCAGACTCGAGTCACCTTTTTCGTATGACTTGACTTGAGTCGAGTCACTTTGCTAAAATGACTTGACTTGACTTGACTCGGCGTATCAGAAATGCGGATTGACTCGTGACTCAGCACTAAATTTACGAGTCAATTTCAAGTCATCAAGTAATCGGTGTCGATAAAAATCACTCTATCTTGCATATGCTCGGATTGTTTGCGAAGCGCTGACGTAAGATCCAACCCGTACGTGCTCAGTAACGTGCGTTTTACCAAGCCTCCATTGTTCTCTCACAAATAAATTGACCGCAAACGAAGTGATCGAAGCTTACAGCTTACGCTGTCGTAAACTAGTATAGTATATTAATTTTTATAGCAGAATGTCTATTTCTGTTCTATGTTCTAGCCTTAACAAAACCTCTTGTTTTATTGAAATTGAATTCGAATATAGTTTATGTAGTCGATCCTCAACCATTGGCGCAGGCTCGAATTGTATCATATCAATTTGTAAATGGGTAATGTATTGCATCTTATCAATTCGTTACTCTATTCTCTATTTTGACTGGTAACTATAAACTAAGGCTATACGATTACTTACGTAGTGAGCAGTTCTACGTATATGTGAGCGATAAAGCGCCTACTTGCGTGTATATTTAACTCTATATTCGTTCATCGCTTCAAAATCAATGAACACTCAATCTGTATTTCAGACAGCTAGCAAAATGCAATGACGTAATCATGCCTCATAGTTCGAAAAGGCTACTTGACTTGAATTGTGACTTGACTCGTGACTTGACTTGACTTGACTCGACTTGACTCGAGTCACCTTTAAAAATCGACTGACTTGACTTGACTCGAGTCACCTTCGAAAATCGGTTGACTTGGCTTGACTCGAGTCAAAATGTGCAATGACTCGAAATGACTCGTGACTCGAAGGTAGTGACTTGATCCCAACACTGCTGGAATGCAGTCACAGGCTACATAGGTAATCGAAATGCGGCCGTCCACACCAAAAAAGTTGGCCACCCCTGGTTTAGAAGTAACCATAGACCTCATGCGACCTTGCAGAAGCATATCGGCTTGCTAACAAAATCATAGCTGATGGATTTGCGTCCCAATGGCGTCATGCTTTTCTATTGTGAAAACTTCTATTCCATTTTTCGTAACAAACATGGTTATATAGTATATCGTGTGCGTCAAATCTTTCGGCATATATGTCTCAAAAAAATCATTGTGCCAGGGTTCTTGACCCCTGCAGACTGCAGTAATCGATCATCTCGTCCAATTTGTGGACATTGGATTGCTGCTCGAACAGTAACTGGAATGGTTAATTGCGTGTCACAAATCGAGATTTATAGCCACTGATAAACGATTAGGGTCAAAACTTTTCAATGTTTAATGAGAAGTCAAACATTCGTAATATCCTATATAAACATGCAGTGCTACCTCCAATCTCTTCTCTTTCACATTAAATATTAACCAAATATGCTATATTTTTGATCTTATTCCCCAAAACTGCTTCAAGTCCGTACCTGACCAGAAGATAGGAAATCAACCATGTCATCGCGATGATTTACTGTACAGTATAGAAACCAACAAATTCGTCTCCCAGCAACAGCCTGTTCTCGTGGATACAACTCTCCTTCTTAGCTGGTACACGCATCGCCATAAAGTTATTTCACTTCCACTGCTCGTGCCTCCACGAGTCAGGACTGCGCATACGCGTACCAAATTCTGCCACAGAAGGGGACTCTCACTCAATAATGGATATCAACAAGGAGAAATTAAAACTGTCGAAAGGTCATAAAATTGGCTTGATTGTCGTTGGAGTGAGTATTAATTAGCTGTAATATATCTTGCTCGAGATCCGCCAAATTTGAGAAAAATGTAGATAAGATGGGTTCATCGAAAGGTCTGTAAGGTTCTACGGATAAATTCACCTCCAGGGTAAATTACTGGTTTCCAGTGGTAGATTTAAGCAACTCAAGAGAACACAGAATTCATCGAAGCATATTTGCCTGCCGAGAAACAAAATGCAGGCAGTTGTAATCGCACGTGAAAGTCCTTTCTCAATCAGGGTCATCCAACCCTTCAATCGCAAGAAGCCTACAGGGTAGTGCGAACACAGGTGTAGAAACATGAAGAATATTTGGTTGTGCAATGGAGAACTTGGGTCAAAAATTCATTCAAGAATCGCACCTTGTCACATACGCCACTGTCTCATTGCCCTTATTATCGTGTACTATAGTGGTGCTTACTGGATGGTGTGAACGTGAGGTTCACGTTCACCTTCTGTGTGTGAGCATCCCAAATTTAGATGTTCACGTTCACAAACGAACCTGGGTAAACTCTGCACTGTGAACCTTTTTCATGTAATACATTTTTCGTGTCAATATAACATCTATAGTTCAAATTCTTTACATTTGAACTTCGGACCACTCTATGCATGGCGCTGGCGGCATAAAAAAATCAACACTAAACGTGCATGCACCTTACCAATCACAAAAATTTACTTGTTTTGTTACATAAGTTTGCTCGAAATATTCAGCTTTTCGTTTGTACATATTTAGTGACTCTCTGCTGTGAGCTTGACCCGCAATCACACAACATCAAGAGCAAAATTCACTACATGTAGGTAGTCAGCGGATGATCAAATCCATGCGATTGGGGTGTTGGCTACTATGTAACTTGCATATTTCTAATCATTAATTTTGTGTATTCATTTTGTCTATTTGGCACACTCGTATTCTTGAATTGTCACGCAATGTCATTTGTGGGCTTTTAGTTTAATTGTTAACTGACTGGTACAGTACACGACGCTGAATTAATTTGTCAAATATTGATGTAATACCAGATTCTCAGTGGCATCAATTCTGAGGTAGGCTAACCTTATATACTCCACTAAACTTGATCGAAGACGGGTGGACTGGTGACGAGCTCACCAATATAGAATTACAAACCATTGCGTATATTTGGTAGAAAGTAGATTTCAGCTGATAAGGTCGTGACATGAGCCAATTCCTGCAATTACACTTGAACAAATCGCACTATTTCATAATGAAACTAGACTATATTAACGAGCGCAGTGCCGGTATTCAAACGTCACGCTACTGTTTTAATGCTGTACAGCAGTGGTTCTTAACCTTTTTTATTCCAGCGCCCCATTTCGAAAATTATCGTGCTCCAGCGCCCCCCCCCAACTTCATATTGTAGGGAATGTAATAAAGACAATGACTAAGAGGGAGGGCCGTAACAGCACTTCGTTAACCCCCCTAAAACGACTGCCTTGCGCACCCATAGCGTGATAAACCGAACTTCTGAGGGCTTCGCCCCCACGAACCCCATATCGTGATTTTGATGGTCAGCAAAGTTTGTGTGACCTGGTCGCCCTAGGTACCAAAATTTTCCATAATGCATGACTGAATAGGTGGTAATTACATATATAAGTCGCTATAAACTTTTTATCCTCTCAGTCCACGTAATCAGATTTACTAGTAGCACTGAGTCAGTTGTTGTATAGGAAAATAAAGGGCACGTAATTAATAATTAAACATATTCGGGCGTGCCCGCAGGTACAATTATTCGTTACCAGGGCCGTAACAGCACTTCGTCAGCCCCCCGCCCCCAAACAAAAAACGTTGGTCCTGGGCCGGGGGACTTCACTCCCAGACCCCCATTAGGCTGTCCGCTATTTTCTGATAGCCTATTAGGTATCTACATTGGGTGTCCATTTACTGAGGGAGCTATTTTCGCCTATTCACGCGAAGTGCGAAAAATTTCACTAATTATTGATTGAATTGGTCAATATCATCGGGAATTGCATGTAAATTGAGATCAATTTTTATTCTCTCTCTGCTCCCGTAAACACATTTACCGGTAGAGCTGGGTGAGGTGCAATGTTCCCTCTAAGCTGCGCACGTGCGCAGTGTTGACACGGTCTCTGCACACAGAAAATCTACGTTGCGCACAACAAATCCGGAGTTATTACCTTTTTGTAGTCCATGCGCACTGTTGTCCAAGGGTCAGCGCAGTGAGTTGTTGAGTGTGCGCAGACTCATCAAAACTTAAAGCGAACATTGTGAGGTTTCTTGGAAACTGTAGGGCCCGTTACTAATAATTAAACATATTCGGGCGGGCGAACCCGTTGGTATGACTTCGTTGCATGATGTTATTTCGTGACCCCTGTCTGCAATATCAAAAAATATAGAATCGCTCAACGGGGATATCGCTCAACAGGAATATCCCTGTCGCCCAATCGTACTAAACTAAAAGACGCACACGATTTCAAGTTGGTATTTCTTCACTGACATATAATTTTTCCCTGCCAGATGGAATTCGTCTTCTGGGGTTCAGATTGCCAAGACAGGAACATTCGGTGTCAGTCATTTAGGCGCCCATGGACAATTAAACCTATATGTATTTTGAAGGCTATATGTAACGAAGTTTTCGGTGTTAATTTGCTCTGAATACTCATTAAGAATATGTCCTATCACCACATCATCTACTGCGAAGCCATTTTTCTCCAGCGCCCCCCATACCGCCCCCTGAGCCCAGCGCCCCCAATATCGCCCCCTGAGCGTTTCCGCCCCCCTTCAAGATCGTCAGCGCCCCCTGGGGGGCGCTGGGGGCAAGGTTAAGAACCACTGCTGTACAGTGTACACCAGAGTTGGATCAATTACATTATTTCAGTTCAATTACAATTACAATTACAATTACTTTCATGAATGTTTCAATTACATTACAATTACAATTACTCCATGCTAAAAATATCAAATTACAATTACAATTACAATTACAATTACTCCTTGCATGCCTCAATTACATTACAATTACAATTACAATTACTCCTTGCATGCATCAATTACATTACAATTACAATTACAATTGCTGCTGTTGAACATGTAATTGAATAGTCATAAATTCAACCGTGGTCCTTGACAACCGTAGCGTCGTATTTAACAACAATTCAAGTCTAGTTCAGATTGTGTAGTAATAATTGCGTTGATGTGCGTACATAGTATGCTATGTAAGATGTCACTGTGACGTAATGTAAGCGTGTTTTGTATGCTAGGTAATTATGGCTCACGTAATTGGAAATGTAAAATGTTATTTACCTAATTTCCTATGGGTTAGGATTGAGGATAGGGTGCAGTATGTCGTTGAAAAAGTATTATAATATATGCATGTGTTGGATTTGCGTATATAGTATATAATTAAAGAAACAATATTATTTTTATCGAACGGCGTAGGAATTAGGATGAGGAGTAAAAACAAAACCGTGCTTTGTCAGATAAGACGTTATATAATATCCAGTGGTCTGGTTAGTTAGCCAGACGAAATAACGATGCATCATCGTGATCTGAAATCGTATTGTAGATTGCCAACCCACGGATAGATGCGCAATACGTGAGTCACGGATGAATGCACCGACAAACGTACTGAAAAGTCGGCTAAAACCAGCAAACTTTATAGTCCTAGAGCTGGCGATCCATGCGTCCAAATTTGATGCATCTGGTCTTCATCGTAAGCTATTGATGTACTAATTCCGAAAATACAAAATAAAATCTCGTCAGGGCAATGTAACTGCTCCAAAATAGCCGTTTAAGGCCGACTGTTCTGAAAAGTGAGAGCGCTGCAGCAGCATGACTACAACAATTACCAGTTACGCCCATAGCGATTGTTCAGAACAATGCCGATTCCCAGACTTTCACGACTATTTTGGGATGGTACCATTGCCTGGAAATATACTTTTATTGCGGAATCAGTGCGACACTAGCTTTCGATTACGACCATACATATCAAATTTCGACTCTTGGATCGCCAGCTATGGGACTATCAATTCTGCTGCTTTTAGCCGGCTCAGCAGTTCGCTTCTCGGCGTATTCAATCGTGAGCCACGTGTTGCGAATCCATCGGTTGGTTAGTAATTTAAAAATTGTATGGAATGGCAGCCGAGGCCAGCATAGCGGTAAAAATAAAAATAAACTCCGCCCGCAAGGGCGCGGTCAATGGCCTTCGCGAATGGATCCACCAAATTCCTTGTCGTTCGTTTAAAGAGAATGCATTATAAGTCAATTGTTTTATGTTGTGCTTGTCAGGTCTCAATAGCAATTTAATGTAATTGAAATTGTAATTGAGCAAAATTTTTGTCAAATTACAATTACAATTACACAAAATAAAAATGCTTCAATTACAATTACATTACAATTACATTGAAAAATGTAATTAATTACATTCAATTACAATTACAAATTACAATTGATCCAACTCTGGTGTACACGTGTATTGTACATTGCAATGCCATGGCGTAAAGTGCTATGACATTATCGACAGACGACTCGGATTAATTATTACGTCACATGATACTTACACTATAGAAATTAAACATTTATACATTCACATTCTATACTTACACAAAATGACGGCCCTGTGGATATAAATCTGTATCAGCTGTATCAGTTGTATCAGCTGTATCACCCTGTGGATATAAAGCTGTATCAGCTGTATCACCCTGTGGATATAAAGCTGTATCAGCTGTATCACCCTGTGGATATAAAGCTGTATCAGCTGTATCAGCTGTGTCACCCTGTGGATATAAAGCTGTATCAGCTGTATCAGCTGTATCACCCTGTGGATATAAAGCTGTATCAGCTGTATCACCCTGTGGATATAAAGCTGTATCAGCTGTATCAGCTGTATCACCCTGTGGATATAAAGCTGTATAAGCTGTATCACAGCTCTATCAGATGTATCACTTTACCTGTATGGAATCGGTGTCTTGTGTTCAAACAATTCTTGATTTTTTTATTATAATTTTTTTAATTACTTTAACCTTGAGAATCATCGCTGCTCCCATGTTATATAAGACAAACCGTACCGAGATTCACCCAGGTATCACTCTTCAATAAGTATCACGTCTATACTATATCTGGGATGCGCGAAATAGTCTAGTAGGCTATCACTCAAGTATCAACCATGTCACTCAGGTATGAGCTGTATCACTCAATTATCAGCTTTATCATCCAGGTTTCTCTCTGCATAAAAAGTATCACGCTAAGACTACGTCTGGGATGCAAAATAGTAAGGTATCGGAACACAAGGGTATCGTCCCCTATAGTGATTATGCAAACAGCACACAATGTTAGACGTAATCTAGATCATCATCATCATTGGTTTATTAGCATTATCAGGACGCAATATAGCTAGCCCCCCCAAAAAAACGTTGGTCTTGGGCCCCCTATAGGGTGATCAACCGACCCCCTCAGGCCATACGCTGTTTATCGCTACACATCATCTACATACAGCTGATACAGCTTTATATCCACAGGGTGATACAGCCCTCAGGCTCAGGCTATACGCTGGTTATCGCTACATATCATCTACATACGGCCAGAGGTGGTCAAAGTAGTCAGGAAAGCTACTCAAGTAGAAGTAGAAGTAGCGACGAAAAAATCTACTCAAGTACGAGTAGAAGTACTTCTTGCATAAGCAACCTAAAACTACTTCAAGTAGAAGTAGAATTGACGGACTTTAAATCTACTCAAGTAAGTAAGTAGTTGTGAAAACGATCATAATCCGTTCGCATGGACTGTCAAAAGCTGCAAATTGAGCTATGCGGAAGGTGTAGAGAGCTTGATTCATATTGATGCATCCCAGGAGGTTTCAATTTTTGACAGAATAAGCAGTCGTCCACATCATGGGATGTATATGATAGTATTGATATGGAAATGCGATACTAATCCTTTGTTCACTAGAGCACCCCGTTTTAGAGAATATCATGTCATGGCGCCCTCCCTCATATTATGGCCCCTATTTCAGTCGAAGAGCAATAGGGAGAAGTTGTGTCGGATACGGCTTTAACAGTTTTCGCGATTAGTATACAATAATTGAAAATATGGCAGATCGTAAAAATACCATATAGTGTATAGCTATATTTTCGGAAAATATAAGGCATTACTACACTTGCTTTAATATACTTCAACATGTATGTTCTCCAGACAAAAGAACTGAAGCTATAATTAGAACTCAACGTACAATACTCGTAATTGAAGAAAAATACAAATACTACTTTCAAAAAGAGGAAAATATATTTCATGTCTTTTGTTCAGAAAGTTTCAACGGCGGTCTGCTAAAACAGGTCCAACGTTAAAAAAAGTAAAATTCCACTTTTTCAGATTAGGACACGTCATGGTATTATAGGTAATTGCTAGATTGCGAAACGGTAGTTTCAAACGT
This sequence comes from Botryllus schlosseri, assembly GCF_051294905.1. Lineage (NCBI taxonomy): Eukaryota > Metazoa > Chordata > Ascidiacea > Stolidobranchia > Styelidae > Botryllus > Botryllus schlosseri. The sequence goes on along the minus strand of NC_137245.1, from coordinate 12,958,780 downwards.
TATGGGGGGCAATACCTACTGCATGATGAAATATTTTATATAGGTGACAATGCGGTGTGAACGGAACCACGCAACCCGATATCTAAGTTATATTCAGCGATACTTTCGTTAAAACATACTTGTCACTCCATATCTACTGTGCGCGAAGCGCAACTAAAATTCTGGGTATTATATGACTTTTATGAAAATTAAATGTTGGTACTACGTGAAAACAGCCCCTAAATTCCTTAGGCTATCTTTTTTATTGGGGGATTAAACTACTTCTACTTGTCAAACTGAAAATAGCGAAAAGTAAGTAAGTAATTCACAAAATATTACGAAGTAGAAGTAGAAGTAGCGATAAAAAGATTTACTTGAGTAAGTACCAGAAGTAGAGGAAAACTACTTGAGTACTTCGAAAAAGTAGAAGTACCTCGTTACTGACCATCTCTGCATACAGCTGATACAGCTGATACAGATTTATATCCACAGGGTGATACAGCTGATACAGCTTTATATCCACAGGGTGATACAGCTGATACAGCTGATACAGCTTTATATCCACAGGGCCCAAAATGACGGTTCTTTGCAACGGCTATATAAAATACCGAACCATTCGATAGTTTTCTGAGCCGGAACCGGAACCACCGCAATAGAACGAGGGTATAGGCAACGTTTTTACGAGGTGGTCCCGATGTAAAAGAAAATGCACCAAGCATTTACTGGTGACCTCATTTTGTTCTCCGATACCGGGGAAATGTTTCAAGTAATGCTGAAGCTACAATTATAGAGGAATGTTGATAAACAAAAGTAATATTTTCAATTAATAAAAGAACTGAATCTCACGAGCACGAAATTTCAACGTTCAATTTGTACAGGTAATTCGACGGTAGTGCCTGCAATGCATACCATCCAGGCGTAAGATTAGCCGAATATCATGCTCTACCTCCAATAGCTGCTTCCGATGACTTGTGCATAAATAAAATATCAATACGCTGAATATCCGACTTCAAAAATCATGTGGTGAAAATAAGGCGATCAGGTACAGTGCGTTGAATAACAAAATTTAACATATTCGGGTACGTTGGGCGCATTGAAACCCAAGAGTACAAGTGAGCTATAGAGACGGGCCAAGCATCCCCTGTGACCATAGACAAAGCTGATGTTCGTCATGGGCACGCGACTATTGTATGTACATTGCCTGTAGATTTCCAACGTCCAGATAGGTGAATATATACCCTGATTTTCTTAAGTCCAACAAATGTCTCCAATAGGGATGGTGTGAACCTCTGAAAGGTTCAGGTTCGTGTGAACGCGAACCTTTTTGAAAGGTTCTGTGTGAACGCGAACGTGAACCTCATGACGTCACGTGACGTCATATTGCTAATTCCAACCCTATCTTTCAATGAAGTGATAGCTTATATTAATGTACACGATACCTAGCGTACACGATACACGATACCTATCTGTACACGATACCTATTGGCGTTTCAAACGTCGCTGAATGTATCAACCGCGGTAGTCAAATCCAATAAAATCAGTAGATTCCGTCGCTTTGCCAACAATTTCCACGAGGACTTACCAGGGAATATAAGCTTAGGCCTTAACGGTCTTGGCCAGACCGAACAATGTATTCGGAGTCTGAGTATTGCTACATTGATATTGAGCAGTGTGTAAAACGGGTTTCTGTACTAGCTACCGATACCACAAACAACAACAAGTTATACAGCAGTAGCCCACACCTTAATCACACGGATTTGGTTTTAATGAGACGGTAAAGATATGAAGTCAAGAGTGACCCCGTACGCCTGCTAGATTTTTTATATCAGAAAACGATATCAATGTAATTGATTGGTTGAATAAGCATCATTCGCTGACTACGTATTTCGCTCGTGATGTAGTGTGATGGCGGGTCAAGCTCACAGAGTCAGAGAGTCACTAAATATTCACGAACGGAAAGCTGGATATTTCGAGAACATTTTTGTAACAAAGCAAGTAATACTTTTAAAATTGTGAAGGTGCATGCTCGTTTCGTGTTGATTTTTTATGCTGCCATCGCCATGCATAGAGTGGCCCGCAGTTGAAATGCAATAAATTTGAACCAAAGATCTTATACTGAAGTGAAAATTGCAATTTATCAAAAAGGTTCACAGTGCAGAACCTACCAAGGTTCTGTTGTGAACGCGAACCTCTAAATTCTCGAGGTTCACACACAGAACGCGAACGTCACGTTCACACCATCCCTAGTCTCCAACCATATTCCAGTGTAATGATATAATTGGTGGTAATGACGGAGCATGAAACAGTGAATGAACACAAAGGCGTTACAAAGTAATCTGCGCAACCGATTATGCTCACTCCAGTGACATGCGATGAGGCTCATGACTGATGAGGCACTGGCCAACATCCGTCCCGGCACACATACACGCGCGTCCTTTACTCGTCCATACTCTTTTTTACAAGATTGAAACGGACACTGTATCAGCAAAACTAAAATATGTCACTCACCAGCATCAAACTAAAATGGTTGAAAACATCATTCAGACTGTGGAAAATCAGGGTTATATGCATGATTGGAGATGCAGATTTCTTTAGAATAAGATTTGCAAATATAAAAAAAAAAAACTAAAAGGTTAGCTAATTGAATTAGCGACCTGGTTCTTATCACAATAGCCATCTTCAGAAGCAGGGTATCTGGGCCCCTTCTCGCCATCTGACCCGCGTAAAAGCGGTTCCTTACAAAAGTCTAGAATTGGACCGTACTACAAGTAGGGTTGCATTTAAAACAAACGGTGATTTAAAAAGTGTTTTAAACAAATGCATTTTTGAAAAAAATTGTGCTTTGATTCAAACGTTGTTTAAGTATGCCATACTTGCAGACTTGGACAACTCGAAAATTTTCAGCTTTTCCGAATTAGATTAGAATTAGAATTAGAGCTACAGTTTTTTCCAAATTAGATTAGAATTAGAGATACACAAATTTTTCCAAAGCACATTAGAATTAGAATTAGAGCTACACAGCTTTTTCCAAATTAGATTAGAATTAGAGCTACGCAGTTTTGTTTTTTCAAATTAAGTTAGAATTGGAGCTACACAGTTTTGCTTTCAAATTAGATTAGAAGTAGATTAACTGAATTTCCAAAAACTTGGAAACAATGTTCCCTCTAATTTTTTACGAGTCTGCGCACATTCAGCAACTTACTGCGCAGACCCTTGGACAACTGTAACGACTAAAAAATGATTATCACTTCTGATTATTATTTGTGCGCAACTCAGATTCTCTGAGCGCAGAGACCGTGTCAGTACCGTGCATTTGCGCACGTGCGCAGCTTAGAGGGAACATTGCTTGGAAATTGAGTGAAATTGTGAATGGGAAATAAATACAGCTAAATTCAGTTCGTGTCAATCACAATGCATTCAAATAACCATGAAAACGATTAACGTCCGTACTCCAGGCTTGGCTCGTTTTGTACTATACCAGGGGTCAGCGCAATCCCGCCCGACGATCTGATTTGTGATTTTGGAAGGACGGAAATAAAGCATTTTGAAATGCTAAAATTGATTTCAGTTTCAAATTAATATTATTGTTGTTGTTTCAAAATAAGCTGTTTATATGAATAGCTTTGTGATGTTCCCAAATGTAAAATTATTTATTAACTGATACTGATAATGATACTGAAAAGGACGTTTATGACAATGGTATTTCTTGTTGTATTTGTACTACTTTAATGAAATATTACTTGTATTGTGGTCAGCATGGCGTTGTACTAATGCAAAGTTTTAAAAATTAAAATGTTTTTGGCAGACCACAAGCTATTATGCTAGCAGGCTATTATTCGTCACAATAACTATACTAGCACGGTAAGTAAGGGCGTAAAGCGATGGCGGCGTGGCACTGGATTTCCCTGCGCTGCTCGAGAGAGATATTCTTGTTAACTCGCTTTAAAATGCTTCGGAAAAAGAGGGATTTTCATGAAAACAATATATTAGATTAGAATTAAAATTAGAGAATAAGAACATTTCACAAATTAGATTAGAATTATAATTACACTGGCCAACAAAATGAAAAAAAAGTTCTTTTAGGCAGAACTGAGAGCCGTTTCTGGGGTTTTTGAGGTTGCTGATTACGAATATCACATTAGTTTTGTAAGATTAGCTCTTTGTAAGAAAATATTTATACCCCTAAAAAGCCCAAAATTACTGGATTTACCCTTAAATATTTCACTTGGTAGGAAGATATATATTTATACTTTTATAATTTATATTTATACTGCACATAAATAACTAATTGACGATGAAGAACCCTCATGTCATTCTCAGTCATTCTATCAATATTAACATGACATGATGCGAAATATTTGTTGGTCATAAAAGCAGTTTGTCAAGCCTGAAAATTGTACTTTTACACAACGGAAATACATATTCTTCTGTATCAACTGGTCATTCTACCAAGATTAAAGAGGAGTATAAAACTATAAAATTTGTCCTTGGAAGGCTTAACTGCAATACTCATATGCATCTCCTCTCTTGTAACTGGTAAATGGATAGTTTTACGCTGAGTCAACAAAGTGGATATACCTAGTAACCCTATCAAACGAGAAGCTTAAATCTGGTATCTGGTATATTCGAATACCGATGAAAGATTCCAATTTCACATTAGGAAGGAGTTCACTGCATGTAATTTCTCCTAAGTTGTAGTGAATAAATCTTTTTAGATGATCATAAAGCACCCAACCACAACAGTTGGTCCGAAAATTCGTATCTGCATATCGAACACTTGAGCATAAGCATGAGCATAAAAGTTCACTTCATGTTCAGAAATCTTGATATATTTCCTGAACATCTTGTTGATTAGCAAGGGGAGATGATTTAAAAGAGTCTTCTGCGTGTAAAAATAACAAGTAGATTGATTTTCTAAACTTTATAGTACGACTGGTCCGATTTGATATCTAGTCATTACCGCAAAAATGGGAGATTTTGGTCAAAATAGCCCCATGGGTTATCTCCACAACAAGAGCCAATTTGCAAAAACTAAGGTCATATTCGGAATCAGTGCTCTACAGAACCCCCAAAACCACTCTTACTTTGTCTGCCTAAAAATATGTGTTGACCAGTGTTATGGCATAGGAACATTTCACAAATTAGATTGGAATTAGAATTAGAGTATAAGAACATTTCACAAATTAGAATAAAATTAGATTACTGGCATTTCGCTCCAATTTAGTGAAATTAGACAACTAGAATTATCTAGTTGTTCAAGTCTGCATAATTGTGTAAATACTTTCGAAAAAACATGTAGTATGAGCCTACGGACGATTTACACTCAATATAGTCGACGTATTAGATATGGAGTGGCTGAAACCCTCGAAGTCGTCGTTGGTTCGACAGTTATTGCAAATAGATATTGGTACGGAATGGATGTTCTGATGATGAAGACCGCCGACCGTAAAAATGCAGCATAACGATGTAGTCCTGGTTAAAGATATTTGAGGTCTGTTTATGACGGTGGTCGGAAGCCTTTTACGCCGAAGGGAAGGAGCCATATTAACCCTATATTTTCAATTGTCAATGTCAATCCATTGCGACGTCAAAATTAAAGATTCGTGACGTCATGGCTAGAAAAACAAAACAAAAAGCACAATAAAAATCATGTTTTAAAGTTGTACTGTACTGTAGAATCGATTTAAAACAAACATGTTTAAAAAAACTTGTTTTAAACAAGTTTTAAGCGTTATCCTAGCTACAAGTAGGCATGGCTCCTTTGGCACCCTCCTGGCTACGCCACTGCTAGGGTTTATGATACACCGGTCTATAAAGATAGGAGTATGCTGGAGGCTTAGCCTACGCCAAAACCCTAGGGCTCGATAGGACACCTAGGTTAATAAACACCGCTCCAAACACATAGCCTACCTCCCATTCTCTGTTCAGGTTTTCGAGATCGTTTTTGGACTCTGTTCGGTCGGATGCGCTATAACCACGATCGTGTTCAGAAAATCATACCTTGCAAACTGCTACAGATATTTCTACTACAGCTACAACGATCCATATCTTGATCCATGGTATTTGAGGAGCAACTGTAACTATTCCCAATGGCTTTTGGTATTTACGACTACCGCCCAGGGCCTATGGACTGGAATAATGGTAGATATCATGCCGTAATTTGAGCATTTGCGTGGAATCTGCCCACATTATTTCTCATACAGATTGTCATCTCAGCAAGTCTTAGCCTACGATTCGCTGCGAAACCGACGAAGCAAACGGTATGCCGATAAACTTCGTAGAAATTATCTTGGTAGCAGACATGGGCATTGGGCAATCGTGATTTGTAATCGTAATCGATTATGACGATTGCAGCATTTTCGAGCAGGGTTGTAACCAAGTTACACGGTTTCAAGTGACAAGTCAATTCCGCTGTTTTAGTTATGCTTCGCATTCATAATATACTTATTTTCCTCACTTTTAACAGTTTTTGGTCGCATTTTCAAGTACCAGTACTAATAGACGAAATACCAATGATGTGATAACTTTACTATTCTTCGAATTTAAAATGAAATGTCTGTTTTGGCCGTCCCAGCCTCGAGTCATACGACCTGTTCCTATCATGCGCAATGATTCGAGTACAAGTCGATTCAATGCACGAATTGACTCAAGTCGAGATGAGTCATTTCCGTATTTTGAGAAAATGACTCGAGTCAAGTCAAGTCACCAAAAAATCGCAACTCGATTCATTACAACCTTGTTGTCAAGTACTCGTAATCGCAATCGATTACATCCGAGAAAATCCGAAGTAATCGTAATCGTAATCGAAGAATTTCACATATCTAAACGATTTCTGTGTAAAACAACGATTACTTTAAACTTCATAACACATTTGAATAAAATAGTCATATTTATTCCCGAAGCTTTTCGGCTGACCCTCGCCAGGGGATATCGTCAGCAATATTTCGAGAATACATGTGCTGCTAATTATCACGAGGACATGTTCTCTATATTGGCTAAGGGTCACAATTTATTTCATTTGTCTGTTCTTGAGTCCACCATCATCACTATGAGTAAAACTAGTCTATGCCAACTAGTAAGGGCATTTTATGAAATATTTCACAAATCTGTGAACTATATTGTTACCAAACAATTTCTTCACCAACTCTTGTGGGAAACCCAGAAAAAAAAGCTGTTAAATTTGATAATTTAAAAAAAAAAAAAAAAAAAAAAAAATTGAAATTTTATTTTGTTATCGGATATAGGTAACTAAGGATTATGAGTAAACCTAGTCTATGCCAACTAAACAGAAAGAATTTGTGTATCATTTGAAAATCGCGCTATAACTTGCCAACGCTTCAGTTCTCTCGTTTTTCTAACTTTGTATATTTTCTGTGTGACGTCATCATTAGCGATATATATTGTTGTTGAACATAGTTATTCGAATTCTCGCAATATTGCTGACGATATCCCCTGACGAGGGTCAGCCGAAAAGCTTCAGGAATAAATATGAATATTTTATTCAAATGTGTTATGATGTTCTGTACTCCTAAGCGTCTCTTACTTTAAACTTGTTAAAGGAATGCGATATAAACTAAACATTCGCGAACAAGAATATTGTGTTGCTATTAAGGCAAGTTTTTGTTGCACTAAAATCGCAAGAAAGCTGCACCTATAATTTTAACAAAAGTTGCAGTAAAAAGTTGGATTTTAAATTTTTTTTTTAATTATTGTGTCTGATACTCAAAAGGTGCCGTTGTATAACGGTTTAGGATTTGCTATTTAATCGATCATGCATACACTTTTATGCTCTTATGCTCTTTAGGTTTGAAACCTACATGACGGCATTTCGCCATCAGCTCCTGCAGAGCTGTCAAATTTAGTACTTTCCCATTTGACGAAAATAACATTTTCGCCGGTAAGCAGTATAAGAAAATACCGTAATGCGGAAATAATTTTTCTCAAAAGCCAAACAGCATAACGATAATAATCAATTGCCATCACATAGCTTTGTTATATATATCTGTAAATCAAAGAGAATAGAGCGATATTAGAAATAGTGTTATATAGTGTTTTTTAATCACTGCTTTGCATATCTTGCAATATCTGATAAAATTTGCAAAATAAAAAAGAAGTTGCAAAAATGTGCAATATAAAATTTCTACAAAAGCTCGAAACATCATACCACATAAATTCTGAGTATCTAAGAACTTGTCGGAAGCTGTAAAATATGTTGCAAAAGTCGCAAAAACTAGCCCTGGATTATGTTATTGATCGCAGAATGTCTGATTTTCAATCTCCACTGTTCATTATTACATCACAAGTATTAGCTTTGCTCGTCATTGCGTAATAAGTTAGCCGCATGTAGTAAATAAGGTCCGTGGACGTATGAGCATGCGACATCATAGCATGCGACGCTTGGACATGCGACAACTGGACATGGGGCACAGGTGCATGTTGGTTAAATTACAGGTTAGGGCTGGGTTATGGTAAGGCTTGGAGTTGGGATATACAGAGGGGTTAATTTCAGGGTTATGTTTTCGGTTAGGGTTATTTTTGGGGATTTAAAGTTACATGATGAAGTGATGCATGCTAAAGTGTCCCATACTCAACTGTCGTTTTACAATGTGTCGCATGCTCATGCCGGGCAATCAGTAAATATATATATATAGATAGATATATAGATAGATATAGATAGATAGATAATAAATACCACCTTTCCTAGTTTCCAATAGTAAGGTGATAATTGATGTTTGGTTACGCGTAGTTGAACGCTGCTTCTTGGCGAGGAGTCTGTTCACCGGACATAGGTTTGGAATTTTTTATTCGTTAAATAAAACATGATGATTTCCACAGTGACGTGCGGTCAGGGGAAACAAGTAAGGCAGTGCCTCACCTGTCGCCAAGATGAGTGAGAGAAGATTGTGAATTAGTCAGAAATGACTAATTGTGAACATTTTTGTACACAAAATCACGCCTGGGGTAGATTTAGACTGTGTTTTCACTCGAACATCATGTGTTTGGTATGTTCGGGCTGTATGCTCGGACATCATGTCTGAAGGGCATTCGGACTGTATTGCCATTCGGATATACCGAAGTGGCGGAACACGGTGCGAACATACCACAGACATGGTGTTCGAAGTGGGGGAACACTGTGCGAACATACCCCAGGCATAATGTCCGACTGGCGGAAGACAGTGCAAACATGCTCCAGACGTGGTGTCGTAGTGGAAATGCAGTCCCAATCAACCCCATACATAATGCTGCCCGGTCACATGCATATACAATATCTGTTCACGAAGATACCAGCAATCTATAGCTGTATCTGGGTACGCAACCGTGAGTCACGTGATTCACATCTATGCGTAGGCTAGTTATCCCTACATTGATAGCGCATTTCGTCATTAACGGCTCAGAATACATAGGCTAATTAGTAGGGCAAGTTTTTGTTGCAGCCAAATCCGTAGAAACTTGCATTTATTTTTGACAAAAGTTGCACTAAAAAGCTGAATTTATGGACAAGTTCCTTGAAATTATTAGGGTATGAGATACTCGAATCGATCCGTATGCAAGTCACTGTGGCAAAACTCAGTGTTGGCGACTTCAACAATATCAATAGCCTGAAAAAATTGACCCAGTGAATATATTGTGTAGAGAATAGAGATGTAGGTAAAGAAGGTATGCAGGGATGTTATTTCGAGCGGCAAAGGATCGGCTTTTGAAACTTTATAAACGTAATTCGAGGAACTTTAAATGAAAAAAGAGAGCGACTACGAGCAATTATGGAGGATTGATTGCTATTAAAATGTTTTCCACAGTCGTGGTGTTTCAAGAGGTGCATGTCCAATGGTAGAATTACATGCTGTTATCTGATCAGCGTCATGCATGGTAACTATAGAGGTTGAGTGTAACCTCACGATAAACAGATGTAACAAAATTATTGTTTATCTTTTACGCGTAAAATCTCATGCGATCATACGTCTCAAGAAAAATTAATCCAGTACTCTTCGGGGATATTCAAATATAGAAATCCCACACGGGACGACCAAAATGCCCTGAGAGAAACTTAGTGCAGCGTATTAATAATTATTCTTATAAAGCGACCATCGCCAAGCTACATGTTGCGATAAGTCTGATTCGTCTCCATTTATTCTATATACAGGGATCAATCAGCACGGGATTTTCGGTATTCAGCTTTGTACTGACGATGATAATGGTAATTTTGGAATCATTCGCGGTCGCAACCCATTTCTATGGATACTACATCACACACCAATACGTGAGTTCGTTCAGAGTGATGATAGACAAGTTTACGTCATAAAAATCCGTCATGTTTTGATGAAACGCTTAAACAGCAGTTATTAACCCTTTTTCCTCCAACACCCCCTTTCTGAAATTCCCATGGCCCCCCATATTCAAGGATTAATACTACGAACGATAAGAAAGAGGTTAAAGTCCGGTCGGTCTCTTCTGGTTAAGACTTGACTATTTGAAATATTTCGCGCGGAATCGTGCCCTGCGATCATTCGACTGATAATTGTATATAAACTAATCAAATTCAAGGTTGCTAGAACAACCGTCTAGGCTCGAGACCCTAGTACGCACCCCGATTCCCCCTATTCGAATAGCGATACTGTGAAATTCTATTGTGATTTGTTTCATTGCTCCGTGCGAATAGTAAATTAACTGAAAATGTGTCATATACCTATGATCAATGTGTCCTCTGAGCTGCGCACGTGCGCAAATGTGCAGTGCGGACAGGGTCTCGGCGCACAAAAAATATAAGTTGCGCACAAAAAATCCGAAGTGATGACCTTTTTTTAGTCGTTACGCACTGTTGTTCAAGGGTCTTTGCAGTGAGTTGGTGAGTGAGCGCAGACTCGTCAAAAATTAAAGGGAAATGGAGGAAATACTGTTTCCAGTTTCTGAACGTTAACATGCATGTAATCCAAATAAACCAATCCATATTATATAACGACCATGTGTAGTTGTGGATCTCAACGCTAAACAGTATCATTCTTTATGGTACGATGAAGAAGTGATACTTTCGTTTTGTAGCAGACAAATATACAAGGATATTTCGGTTTATCATATTGGCCTCTAAGTTTCAAAGCATGTGTACCGTACAAATACGTGAAATAAGATGTGAAAGCTACCAGACTCCCAAGGTGGTATAGCGTCACTTTCTTGGATTTCGACACGCAGCATGCTACAAGGTACAATATCTAGTTAGAAACATTTAGTTGAGAAAACCCCTATCTATTGCGATGGAGCTGTGTTAAGGGATTATTTGTGATTTAAAGGTACGTACATGAAGCACGTAAGCACATCTTACATTAACTATAATGACCGCTACGTTTGCGAAAACATATTGCATACACCAACGTTATAATTCGCGCCTAGCGCGACAAAAATTTTGTAGATTTGATAAATTTCGGTAAAAGATTATCTGCAACGACAACTCGGCAATATATAATACTACAGTTCGGATATAGAACTATATATTCATATCAGAAATACCATTAACCATATAATTTTTACTGATACGCCATTTCTCGTCAGCACCCCCATACCATTCCAGCACCCCATATCGCCCGCTGAGTATCTCCGCTCCATTGAAAATCCGAATCGAGTGCTGGGGCCGAGGTAAAGAACCACTGGATTTAAGTATGTCCTGCTATGGATATACCAGGTCCATAAATAACGAATTGGCACAGTATAGCTTGACGGATGAAAATTTGTAGGGGTATTCTAAAATTTATTCAAAATTATTAAAGTGAGATTCGAACGGGCCTAGTACTTTACAGCGTAAACTGCAACACCGACTGCAGTCGAGGTCCGCACCAAGTGGCACATATATACTTATTATTTCATACTATTGTGTCCTTTATATATTGTGTCCTAATACATAGCGATGTATAATGGAAACTACCTGATGCCGTGACGCCGCCAGGATGGAAAGAACAGTCATGCTTACAGTGGCGTGCGTTTATAAAAAGAGGACGTTTTTTGTCTCGGGGTGGTATGAAGCGTTTGCCGTGTAGTTGTGCCTGTATATTTTGAGATCCGGAAAAGAGAACACTTTTTACAAATAACAAAACTTTTATTATAAAAATTATTTTCATGGGTAATACTGTCGTGAGTATAGTTAGTATAATCGCTCGTGAGCGGCCATTGTCTCTTATGGGCCCGCTGGTCATTCGTATTGAAACTCGTGTTGGTGATTCGTACTTTCAGACCCACCCCGCTATCGCTGGTGATTCGTAATGGTTTCTCATGGGTGCGTTGGTGTGTCGTACCATAGTGTCCTATATGGCAGTGGTTCTCAACCTTTTTCACCTCGCGGACCGGTAAAATTTCAAAAAATATTTGGCGGACCGGTGGACTTTCAGAAATCGTTGCCAACCCAAAATGTGAAGTATGATGCCGTTTTGTGCAAGTATATGGTGCTAGAGAGTGACATTTTTAGGGTTTTCATCGTAATTAATTATGTTCATGATAGCAACCATGTGATTTTACGGTAGTGAGTCTGCTGAGTCGAGGTAAAATTGCCTTTCACAGATAAACGTGCTACCGCCGAGAGTCGTTTACAGCCTTTCGCGCAGTATGCCGCGAATTTAACCGATCACGTCAACTCGAATAATATTGTTCTTGTCGACAATATCGAAAGAAAAAGTGTTTCGGAGTCCAACCAAACACCTCGTCGTGCTACCTTGCTGAATGTTCATTGTCCACTACCACCAGGCGAAGCCTACTCTACCCTAGGCTACTACGAATACAATGCGCCGCGCGAAAACACCTGACAACTGCTATAGCTGGCCAATGGCCATACACAAAACCAGTGCCTAAAAGGCACGTTGTCAGTCAAGCCCTCGAAAAAGGTTAGTCTTGGGCCCCCAACAGTTAGATGGATGCTTTCACCAGTACTTGTGAGCAGATCCATTCTAGTGCAGGCATAGTGTTTACGTGGCCTAATCGCGCTAAGCGCGGAAATTTTCTATAATTTATGACCGAATCAGTCAATAATATTGGTAATTGCGTACAATAGTACATATTGCTATAATTTCTCTTATCCTCTCAGAATTATCAGATTCTCCGGTAGAGCTGAGTGAGGTGTCGTCTTGGAAAATTTAGGGCATGTAATCAAATTAAACATATTTGGGCAGGACTGTAGCAATAATTACTTCGTTGCGTGTCATTAATTCATGACCTATGTGTTATATAGTGAATAGATATTGAAATCGCCCAAGTGTAGTAAGCTAAAAGACGCATGCGATTCCAAATTGCTATTTCTTCACTGGAAAATAACTCTAGCCAGGATAACGAAATCCGGCTCCAATCATTACAAAGTGCAGTCGTTTCGGCCAAGGTTTTAACGCAGTCCTATGTTACCGTTTAACTTCATCATGTGCTGATGGGTCGTGGCGCGGAAATGACTGACGCCGAAAATGCCTAATCTTATAAATCATGCGTATTTCATGGCAGAAGGGCACCCAATAATCAAGGTTATTTAGTGACACTAAATCGGACAAAGCGTGAAAAAATTGAAGTTTCACCTAAAACACTCTATAATTTATGTTCATACAAGAAATAACTTTGGGCCCCCTTCAAGCTCGGCCCCTTTAATTGGGGGTTTGTGGTGTGGCTGTTACGATAGGGCCTAGGCTACTGCACAAAATGAACGAATGGAAAGCGAATCATCGTGCAAACTGCGCATTTTAGCGAGTCATCTCGTACTTGTCGCTCGCATGTCGTCAAATGACACGGCTTGAACTTCAATGCAAATGTTCCCAGACCTAATGTTACCTCACGAAGTTCTCAATCAGTTTAAATTTTGATGTTTTATTTATTTTATCAATGGACAAGCCTTCAACATATTGCATCTTGAAATTAAGGTATAAAATTGTAAAATGCCTGGCGGACCGACAGGAAAGTCGTCGCGAACCGGCACCGGTCGGTGGACCGGCGGTTGAGAACCACTGCTATATGGTGTCGGTCGACACAAGCAAATCTCACGGCTCAGTGAAATTGATTCACGTTACAATTTCCATTTGGCTACAGGCAATTTGACGGTCATTTTGGACCGGCTTGCCAAGCATTAAATATTGTAAAACAAGAGACAATGACCGCTAACGAGCGGTCGCGTGGACTAGAAAGAAGGTCATTCTTATACTCGACTCCCGGAAGACCAGCTGTAACGTAATTTAGGCTGTGGTTGACCTTTTGTCGATTGAAAATACCGCCATTTCCCAGGCGCCTGGCATCTACATGCAATGACATTCGGTATCAATCATGCGACTCGGACAATGCGATTCGTTCAGATTTCAAAATGCAACGTTCATTATTTATTTGACTGTACTTACCTGAAGGCCAATCTGTACGGGAGTGAAAGTCGCCTCTTTCCATACAATATTATACTGGGATTTGTGACATCTTATGTTACCATGGTGTCAAAGTAAATGCAGCAAGTCCCGTCTAAGTTCAAATTCACTGGTCTTCCTCGCAGTATCATTCTGGGTTAGCAGGTCTGGCCAATGTAGTCAGAAAATATACTCGGTAAAAGTATAAGTAGCGACGCAAAATCTACTCAAGTACGAAGAGAAGTAATGATTTTGAAAATAGCGTAACACTACTTCATATAAAAGTAGAATATGCTAGCTTTAGATCCACTCAAATAAGTAGTAGTTGTGAAAAGCATGCAGCCATAAATACGCTGTCATGAACTGGCAAAAGCTGTAAATTGAACTATGCGAAATGTGTGGAGGCTTGGGTTCGTTCCGCTACATTCCAAAAGGCATAGATGTTCCACAGCATAAGCATTCGACTGCATCATGGGATCCAAATGATACATTTGCTGTGGAAATGCGATTCTGAACGTTTATTTACCCCCGCGCCCCGTTTCAGAAAATGTCATGTAAAGGCACGCTATATTCTCTATTTTAAGGCTCGTAGTTTAGAGGAAGAGCAATACGAAGAAGTTGTATCTGACCTGAAACAACGCTTCTCGCGATTAGCATACTTTGATTAAAATTATGATAGATCGTAAAAATTGCTATCCCCCTTCTGGAAAATAGAGGCAATATTGCAGTTGGCTTTGAACTTCAACCTGCATGTGTTCCAAACTAAAGAGATCACATTAATGATAATATGATACCGTGTATAAAAAGAAAAACAGATACAATTTTTAAAATGTGTCAAATTATTTTCATGTATTTTGTCCAGTAAACCTCAACGGTGGTTTGATTAAACTGAGTCCAATGCTCGAAAATCAGGGCCCACTTTTTCTAGCTGACGACTCACCATGAGCTGCTAGATTACGATACGATATTTGGATGCAAGATATAATCGCATATTATTCCAAAGTAGTTCCAAGCTGATTTCACCCTGGATAAGTGCAATGCCCCATTTTTGTTTGCGATATATTCTTGGGCCGTTGTGCATCCTAGAGCTCAGTCCAATTTCCCTGGTTGGATGCACAATTCCATATTCAATGAATAAATCTTTTATCTGTAATAGAAAGGCTGTCGGAATGATTGAAATGGTATGTATTTTATTTCTCACAGTTCGTGATATGGGATTTGCATTGTGGACTTCTTGCGCTTGCATGCAGTATGTTCGTCTTCAGTATGACCAGCATGATAATATCTTACATTGCGACAGGATGTTATGGCTGCTGCTGCTACAAACAACAGGTTAGAAGGTTTTTGCTATATATTTCGTGGTATGAGACACTGCAAGATCTATTTTTCCCGACCTGTGCATCCACCAGGATTTCCAAAAAATACATTTCTGTACATTGCAGTAACAGGACTTTTTCGTACCTTCAAACGCTGGTCTTAACCCCCTCCACCATTTGGGTGATTTATCTAGTTTCGTCATCCATACCCGCATTTCGTCTATGAGAGTTTATCTTTACCTTGTATGGCCTACATACGATCCACACACACACCTTGATGTATGAGTCGGAACAGGTATATGCGAATCCCGCAAGTGTTAAAGTTATGAAATCAGCGATAGTCCAAATTAAAAATAAATATTGAATGAATTCTGCCAAGCTATTGGTACTGGCATATATTTATTATTGATTTCTGAACTTCTCTCCGGCTACGTGAACAAATTGACCGGTGAGAGATGATGGCGATGGTGTCTTCGTAATTTTAGGGCACGGGATTACAGATCAGACGTGTTCTTATAACATGGTTAAGACTATTGCGCTTGGCACAATGATTCTAGTATACTCCTATCAGTCTATCCGAATCCAGTATTAATTTTCATAATTCGAGTCGAGTAGGGAGAGATGATATTTCATAGTATTAAGATTATACGGCCTTGTCGCTAAGATTTATAATACTCACGATGAATATAGCTAGTTTCCATATTTTGTTCACCGTGAAATCCTTGGAAACTCGATTAATGGCATCACAGCATCTAATGGGTGAGACGCGCAGTGCGCGAAAACATTTTGTGCGGCACTCTACTTTGGCCTAAGTTATATTACGACTATTCATGAGGTTCTCCATGGTTAGCTTCGTTGTAATATAATATTGAAACATGATGCTATTTCGCTATTTTGTGATTGTCGCTATTCAAAAGACATTAGAATTGGTCACTCGTACCAGATCAAGCCGAAAGAAAACCTCCTATCGTGAGACGCACGCTATTGCAAATTCGCACTTCATTGCGAGTTGCGTTGATTTTCTCCGCCGAATGCATTTGCAACCCCGGATTCAGATTGCAAGGACAGGACTACTGTGACTGAAGATATCAATATCGAAGTTTCGGCCAGCATTCGGGGATAATTTTGAGTCGCGGTTTTATCGACATTGATCTTTTTGGCAGCGAATCTTGGGATTATTGACCGAAATGCCTTGATGTGTCGTGGTAGGAATCAACTGTAATTATTCGCGGGTACCTATATTAAAATTTAGAAATCTAATTCGAGAAGCGCGAAGGAAATTTCATGTCGAATAAATCTGCCCAAAAATGCTCTATCTGTAGATTAATGAACAAATTTCGAAGCCCCTCAAAGCCCCCTCCCAATTGGGAGGTTTCGCGTGCGGCTGTTACGACCTTGGTTCTGCATCTAACTGCTTTTAACTGTGCTCACATGCCGAAGCACTATGGTCTCTCAAGAAACCTCCTAGATTTTCATCACTGGTCTTCATTCATGGTCATTAGCCGTCCTGTGAACCCAAGCCATGAAATATTCTTACATCACGACAAAATTGTACTTATGGGGTTGGACGGGAAGTTATATATACATAATACATATATGTACTATGTGAAAACTAATCATACACCACCACGTGACCTGAGCACCTTGTAAAAGATCCTGCATTCGCGCCCGTGAACGAACCTTTGACAATTTACCTAATGATAAAAGCCTAGAACAGCGATTCTCAACCTGGGGGGCGCGTGAAAGCATCTGAAGGGGGGCGCGAAGAAGCGGTCAACTGAAAAATATTTTCGCGGTCTGCGCGATTTACCCCCACTTCACGCGTCTTTCTCTAGACCGACTTTCATATTTTTGGATTCTCTCATCCACAGTCATATCCTTCCATGCCATCAAACAATCTGTTGGGGTTTCCAGCATCCAGGTTGGATTTTGTGATATGACGATAAGGGGGCGCGAAATTTTTACTATCATAAAGAGGGCGTGTCTAAAAAAAGGTTGAGAACCACTGGCCTAGAAGTTCAGGCTGTACAACACATGTGGACAGGGAACACACTTTCAGACTTTACGATTTCGCATATTTTGCATGTTGTGAATATTTTGACATATTGCGCACCTGTAACATCTTGAAAAATTGATCCATTATTCTAGAAAGCATCTGTGGCACCTATGAATCTCCAAAACAACGCGGAATACGGGGTTTCGTATCAACCGCAAACGATCACTGCTCAAATCCCGTATGTTACAGAAGGAAGGCCCGTCGGACCACAGACATATGGTATATTTACTTCTATTATGCTAAAATTTCAACTGACACACCAGACCAATACATCGCAGCAATGAAGACTACACAACCTGCAGTACATTTGACACGAAAACCTACATTTGCATATGGCTGGCCTATTGGACAAAGTATGCCGCAGCAATCCGCCTATCCTCAACTAGTTGTTACGCCTAACAAATCTCATCCTCAAGAGCACGCGTCACCGCAGTCTATATTTGCAGATGGTGCTATGCAGAGTTTGCCGGAACAATCCGTCTATCCCCAACCAAGTGAGGCTTTATTCGCATCACCTCCACGTGGCGTATCTACAAACGACTCAAGAACATGTATCCTACGTATTTAGATCCTTGCTAGCCAACCCCGTATATCTGATTACATTAATGATATGATCACCTCAAAATAACCAAATGACGCCGTTGTTAGGGTTATCCTCGTGTCAATTTGAAAGATTTGTCAGCCCTGAAAATCGAAATCTATAAATTGATGAGATCGGAACACTATCATGGAATTTCTTCGGTACGGCACCGTACGCTATTTAGTACTGTAATAAGTCGAGTAGGCTACGGTGCGTTATGGTACGAAGCTACGTTATTTTTATCGCATCACACTTTTTGCATTTATTTCTCTAGATTTGAAAATGTCAACCTGTGTTATTATCCAGTTGATGTGCTAGTTGCTACCAAGGCTGAGGAGTCGATGTCAAAGTCGGGAGTCGGGACATTGTGAGCCACGTTTGACTCGGAGCCGGAGTCGCGCTTCTCAATTTACTGGAGTCGCGAGCCGGGGTCAGAGTTGTGAAAGTCGATGTCCTCGAATTCGGAGTCGCAGTCGCAATTTATTTTATCTGAGGGAGTTGTGAGTCACAGAGTTGCGGCAAAGTTATCCTGAATCGCGATTGTAAAGTGATTTCCTAATATAATGATATAAAAGTTGAATAATACCGTGTTTGCTGCTCATGTTTCTATGAGAGCAAACGCGAACGACGCAGAAGTAGTGTGACGCAGAAACGCAGTGACAGTATTAGAAGAACTGAAGCAAACTGAGACGTACCTGTATCTGACTTGGTCCCAAGATATGTCGGTATCAACCATCGACTATATTTCCCAATGAAGCTATCGCAATCCCATGCACATGATCTTAACCAAGTGATTTGAGACACGATAAAAGAATGGGAAGTCAAGAAGGGGGGGATAAGGAGATATCCAGATATATTCAGATAATAATTGGAAGGCAATATTTTCAGATACCTCCGGAGAACAACCAGAATGATGGGAACCACACCGTGTATGATAATGCGATAGGTACTCGCAAAGGAAAATGTGTATATTTTACTCAGTGTTTTATTACTTGTGACACCATCTATAATTATTCGCCAATAGTTTCAAACATCCATGGTCAAATTGGGGATACTTAGAACTATACATACCTCCTGATTAAACGTAGGCTAACTAGGCTTATACGTATATGCATCGCACATGCACAGTGCATGCGATTTACAATAATATATCGATTATTATAAATAAAATATGATTTGAAAACGAAGTATATGTATAGGAGTTTCTTGTTCAGTGACCGTCGTATATAAATGAGTAGCACAGCGGTTCTTAACCTTTATCACGTGAATCTGGTGCACGTCCTGACCTCCGACAAACCCTTGAGACTGCATCAGCGAACGTCCGAAGTTCGTTTTAACCCGGGCAAACTATAGCGTATCGCGTATCCGCATAAATAATACTCCGTAGTAGTAGTTTGGAAATGCATGAAGCATGCGAAAACCTGACAATGGCAAGTGTTAAAGCAGGGGTCACCAACATGCGGCCCGCGAGGTCATGTTTTGCGGCCCGCGGCTTGATTTGGAGAAATTTTAAAAAGAACGCTCAGTAAACCATGCCGAAATTGATTTCAGTTTAAACATATTATTGTTGTTGTTCAAAGTAAGCCATTCTACTGTGCCCAATATCACTATTTCTTTGGTTCTGCATGGTGATATCATTCTATGGAGGAATAATTTGCTAATATGAATGGACATATTGCCTTGGCGTGCAATGGCCCACCACTGCCAAAACCGGGAGGCTTGATAAACGACTTCGGGCTCACCAAGAGAGCATGCTTTTCGAGGAGATAGTTTTCCAGCAAATAGGCTACCGTGTCTATAACTAACCCCAATATCGATTCTTTAATCCTAGGGGGGCCGATCTGCGGCATTAGAAGAAAAATTGTTGACATCGTCGCACTTGCTCGACGCGATTAGGCAGTCACGCAGAGAACGAATTTTAGATAGTTGTCAGCCGATGTTATGAAGGAAATGTGTCTAAGTTTCGTTCTCTGCGTGACTGCCTTATCGCGTCGAGCAAGTGCGACGATGAAGACATCGTGCCATGTAACGGGTTAAGCAGCCGCGGCAGCTGGTCTTGTAGAAATTTCAATAAATTGCAGCTCCATTACGGTGCCGTTCTGGAGGAAATGGCTGCGGCCAAAAATTTTTGTACGTTTTTATCTTCAATTTGAGACCACATCATTTTTAGAGCGCAGTGCCCCTTTAAGTCACATTAATTACCTGTTATCATATAGTTCAGCTCAAACCCTCTCTGTTGCCATTGTTACGCGGTCTGATAAAAGGTTACACGTCCTGTGCTTCGTTTCAACGTTTCAAAATCCCCAATTCGTAAATCAAGTCAATCATTGTTCCTGATTACCACTCATTATTACCCATAGACGATTAATGGGCATGTCAAAAAATAAAGATGAGAGCTGAATGCCGAAATTTCAAGGAGATTTGGAGAACGAAATATTTGTTTACCGGAGTCAGGGGCAAACACGTCTTTTTAGTTTGTGGTATTCTAATTAGATTTTCATGCCTTAATGGCTTAATAGAAAGCGTAAATGGGGGCTAAAATGTGTTTAAAATGTAGTATGTGTACCATTTGTTTTGAATTATTACGGCGAATAATTACTATTTTTTGTTATTTAACCGTCACTTTCTCGTTACCTGATATCAAAACATTCACTGAGCGACATGTATTAACAATTTAATTCACGGCTTTCAATTTAGAAATAAAATTAATACGCCGCAGAATATAATAATATTTTTGACTATGCCCGCCAACGTATTTTCTGCTTTTAATTAGGCCCATGCGGATAAATAATATTCTACCTCTGATATAAGACATCATCAAAACTCCTATCACACGTTGATGAGTGTTTGCTGATCATTGAAGACCACAAAGCGAAGAAAATACCAATCAATAAATGAGGTGCACCGGGTATATTCTATTGTGGTTCACCATCAAAGCATGGATAGATTTTTGAGCTCAATAAACATAGATAATATATTTTGTAACACTGTGGCCGCAAGTGAGTCTGTTATACCAAATAACAAACAACTAAATCGTAGGGTGGCGAGATAGCGTAGTGGTATAATCCACAGCTGCAACACCAATGGGTTGAGGGTTTGAGTCCGACCGAGTTGGACTCCAAAATTCCTGCCCAAGTGTTGGAGGTTTATCTAGGCTCCTCCTCGTCATCTTATTCGTGTAAGCGGTGTCTTACAAAAGTCTAGAAGTGTGCCGTTCAATCTACAAGTCGGCAGCTACGGAATAAAAATGAAGAAAATTGGCCTGGTGTAAATGACCGTAGTAGTCGAGAAACACCATGAATACCACCACCACAACAACAACAACAACAACTAAATCGTAGCACATGTAGGCCTAGGGACATGTTCTCGACTCGCTGATACGATCTGTGAGGGAAACCAATCAATAAACACTTGCCCAGCCTGGTTATACTTAAAGTCTCAGACCCAGACAGTCAGTCACAAATAAATTGCTCGCAAACAAAGTGATTCGAGCTTACGTTGTCGTAGACTAGTAGTATTCTGTCCTTAAGCAGTGACTTTCTGTTCAGTGCTAATCTTGACGAATCATATAAATCAGACATACATTTATACAATTGAATAGTATATTCATGTTGAAATGAACCCGAATATTTTCGGCTGACACTCGTCTGGGGTAATCTTCAGCAACTAGTAGAGAATTCAAAAAAACATCCTACATCAACAATCGTAGCACAAAATATGACGTCACCAGCATGAAATGTCGAATACGAGAGCGTTCAATGTACTATTTTAGATGATACACGAGCTCTTTTTGTTGACACAGCCTTGGCTGGTGTATTTTGATAAAAGTCGACTCCAAGGCACAAAAATGAAAGTGTGAACGACCCTTTCCGAGTATGCGAAATCTGTCGTCTCGATAATTCTTCGGACACAGGCGGGATTATCCAACAAGTGTTTGCCAGTTGCAGAATTTATGGCCTTGTATAGTTCCGCATCAATCTTGAGCGGATGAGTTACGGGTGAGCTTTTCGCCGAGCGTGTTCTAATGAATCTAGGGACATGCTCGTTTATGCGTTCCTGCAAGCGCTTTGACGTTCATCCCACGTAGCCACAATCACAGTGACACTTGAGTTCGTAAACTACATTGCTTTGTTGAAGTGCGGGAAGCACGTCTTTGCGTGTTGCAGGGAGCAGTTGCGTTGTCGCGAAAATCACGTTGGTCTTCACTGTGTCGTAACACTTATCAGTCGCTGAAATCAATTGCTCTTCAAATCGGGTGAAAATAGGCCCTATCCGAGGTAGATGGAGGTAAACATATTTGGTTGACGAGTGTCAGCCGAAAATATTCGGGTTCATTTCAATATGAATACACTATTCGATTGTATACTGAAGTTCTGTACCTCTAAGAAGCTGTTGACATACATTTATATTAGCTAATACATTTATATCACTCGTCAAAAATTGTCACGGGCTTGAATTGTTTCGTATGGGATGTGTTGGTGATTGTGTATTACATCAAATCACTTTGCTTCAACTCTCTGAGGCTTCATATTCTGTCGTCTATTTTTCGGACAGTTACCGACGTGGCCTATGGTAGTTCTACATATATGAGAGCAATGCAGCGCCCCATTGCAAGTGTATCTAACTCAGTATTTGTTACTCGATTCACTGTCAATATGAAATCGATCGATCATTTTGCAAGATGCAATGGCTTGAATAATGCCTCGAACTTGGAATATTAGACATGACTTTGTGACTTGACTCGAGTCACTTCCAAAAATATAATGACTTGACTTGACTCGAGTCAAAATATGCACTGACTCGAATTGACTTGTGACTAGAAGGTAGTGACTTGATTTTCACACTGCCGTGATTACAGAGGATGTGGAATATATAATTTGTGATGCGTTCGTGAAATGTAAATCACTTTGTTACTGGCTCGAAACGATCTTTATAAGATGTGGTTGGGCTTGGGGGATTAGAGATATCGTTCAAAATGGACACAGTAGAAATATTAGCAAAGTACAGAGCTGTGATGCTACTATGTTAAAACCGCAATTTTTGCAACCTGATAACTAGGGCGATTTTTGACAGGTAAAAAAAGTCAAAATTAGCTCAAAATTGTAACGTTAGGTCAAAAAATGCCAAGATTTTTATGAAGTTAAAACATTTTTGCAACCTGCATTTCGTTTGTATCGTAGCTTTTGCACTGTCGGTGAACTTATCATTTGACATGTTACAGCTTGTAGCCTACCGTTGCGGACGGCTCATTGCCTGCTCATTGTGAATCATAAACATTCAAATGAAACAAATAGGTTGATATGGTGCTTTGCTTAACATACCGCAATATCTCAACTGAAGCAAGACTGCGTGGGCATTGCATGGTTCTTATTTTAAGAAGTGCATGATTATAAATTGTGATGGAGACAGTAGACACCATTGCCAGTAGGGCTGGGCAAAATCGAGTGCCTGAGTGATTCGATTTTGAATCACGTATTATACTTCGAGTCAAGTCGAGTATTCGAGTATCACTTATCCTGACGTCACAACAAAATGTAATACGTCAAAGTTCCAATATGTACCTTTTGTGTCACCACAAAGAATATAATGCTTGTTATCCATCACATTGAAGATAATTTTGGTATTTCTTCGACCATACCGATTTCATTGCACGTTTTGACAATGTTGCTGGAGGATCATGATTTCGGAAATGTTTTTCCAGTTACGTTAGTAGCTTTGTACTATATGTTTCGTATGCTGCGATACGACCAATCAAGGTTTCAAGACCTCCACAGTGGAAAATAGAACCGAAACTATAATCATCGTCGATAAAATAACTTTTAGTAGCGAAGAGCGTATAATTTCAGTATTCGAAAAAATCGTCTTTTGCTTCTCGACTCGAATCATCAAAAAATTACTCGATTCAGATTAGAGTACTCGAATCATTGTGCCCAGCTATAATTTCCAGAATGAAACAACATTGTTTGTCACGAACAGTGTACACACAACTTCAGTGTTGTCAGCCTACAACTGATGCTGTTGAACGTTCTTTCTCCATTCTTGGCAAGCTACTTAGTAAGGACATACACTTTCTACCCGATAATGTAGGAAAGTATCTTTTGTTGTACTACAAAAATTTAAATTGTTTCTACCATAATGCGTAATTTAACTACTGGAATTCTGCATAGGTCCAGATTTCGTTAAAATAATTTTTTTTTCATTTGAAAATTTGTCAGTTTTTGAGGCAAAATAGATTTTTTCAGGCCAAACTACTTCGTAAGCACAGACAGTTCAAACCAGAAATGAAGATAAGTAGTACAATTCTAACATTATGTGGGAATTGACCTAATTCGTATACGTTAGGTCAAATTTGGTCAAAATTACGATTTAAGGTAAGAAAATGTCAAAATTTTGATTTTTTACGTCAAAATCTTCTGTTTTTTAGGTAAAAAAAATCGCCCTACTGATAACGTACGCCAGAGTTTTTCAACACGTGGCGCGCCGACGAATATATTGCGGCCTGCCAAATCGTTGATTATTATGAACGCAAATATTAGGTCTGTGGGTACGGTATTGGTGTCTGTCTGTTGAAAATGGTGACTTTCCTATGACTCGGTATTTTGTTGATGACTCATTCTTTGATGTTTTCTGGTACTGGTTGTTGAAATTGTTTATGTTTCGATAATTCTTTTTGACTTTTCGTTCCATATATTCTGTTGGGTGTAAATTTAACTTATATTATCAAGTATAAGAAAACCGATCACAAGGCAGAACAGTACAGATTTAGAACTTCACTTACTACTAATATTACTATTAATATTTAAAGAGTATTACACACACCGCGACTGGCTTGAACGGATGAAGACAACGTAACGGAAAGTAAACGACGAAAGGATGGTTTCAACTAGGGCTGCATGTAAAACAAAGGGTGTTTTTAAACACTATGTCTAAAACAGGTGTTTTGGAAAAATGCCCTAAAAATGTGTTTTGTCAAACGTTGTATAATTACGCCACAATTGTGTAAATACTTTCGAAAAACATGTAGTATGAGCCTACGGACGATTTACACCCAATATTGTTGACGTATACACGATATGGAGTCGCTGGAACCCTCGAAATCGTCATAGGTTCAACAGTCATAGCAAGTAGATGTATGATCATTGGTACGGAATGGGTGTTCTGATGATGATGACCGCCGATCGTAAAAATGCTGCATAATGATGTAATCCTTGTTAAAGATATTTTTGGTCCGTTTATGACAATGGTCGGAAGCCCTTTTCGTCGGAGAGGCCATATTTACCCTATATTTACCATAACCAATGTCAATCTACCATGAAGTCACAATTAAATATTTGTGACGTCATGACTAAACGAAAAACAGAAAATAAATAAAAACATACTTAAACAAGGGTCATGTTTTAAACATGTCTGTTTTAATTTGATTTTTGTTTTAAATGCAACGCTAGTTTCAACTATGCGTGGAGCGATGAATTTGCTTTCGCAGAGATAAACAGAAATCCGATATCTCGTATTGTCAAGAACAACTGCTGTGACGAAGCGACGAAATTTATAACGACACCACAAACCGCTTCACCAGGAGTTCACAAATACGTATCCACCTGGTTGTGATCTTGGGAAAAATAAAATCAGAACGTTGCTAGCTAGGCTCCAAGCGCAGCAATCCCTATTTAACGGCATTGTTAAAAGTACTTGGAAGTACTTGAAATGGCTTGGAATATCGCCAAAGTCGAGCCAAGAGTTTTTCAAGAAACTTCAGCAGACCGTACGAATTAACTGTTTTCAGAATTTGGCAAGAACGGCAATATCATCAGGCAAATCACGAAGCTGCAGAAGCTATCAGCAATTACCTGGCAGTAGGTGTTACGAACGTCCTGGGTGAATTCTTGACTGACAGTCCAACAGACGGCAATTGCCTTTTTCAGATGTATTGTACGGATGGTTAGTAATTCAGGTAGTTTAAGGAGTAAGGTTACCGCGTT
The DNA here is from genome assembly GCF_051294905.1 of Botryllus schlosseri. Classification (NCBI taxonomy): domain Eukaryota; kingdom Metazoa; phylum Chordata; class Ascidiacea; order Stolidobranchia; family Styelidae; genus Botryllus; species Botryllus schlosseri. Next base: position 12,932,531 of record NC_137245.1, on the reverse strand, counting down.
CATGAACCTCTCTGAGTCAATATACGATATATACGATTTTTTGTGACTCGACTTGACTCGAGTCATTTTCTTGAAATGGGAAACTGACTCGACTCGACTCGAGTTAATATTTGGATTGACTCGACTTGTACTCGAGTCATTACGCATGACTCGACCCAAGTCATTGACTAAGCTTATTTTATATGACTTGAAGATGAAGAAATTTGCAAATCGTAGTGGCTAGATCAACGCATCTGACGAATTTTGCCGCCATCGCTATTTGTCACCACGGCTTCTGATGCACTCGTCTGATATCAGATATACCGCCGTAAAAACAACAGACAATGGTAGCCTACATATTAGCAATGCATTGCACAAAATGATCCAGTAATGACGGTGTAATAGATCCTCCGCAATCAAAGTAGGCCTACTCAAGACTTTTCAATTATGCAAGCAAACAATCGAAGCAAAGTTCAATTAGAGCCGATGCAATGACTCAGATGGTCAAGTACTTGGAAGAGCTAGACTGATAAGCTCTTGTGTAGGTTTGAAGGCGATGATTTTAGCATTTTTCGGCGACTAGAAAAAATGAGTATCCAATGCTCTTCAGTGTGGTTCAAACATGCTTGTTCATTCCTGCATCTAGTGCACCAGTGGAACGTGTATTCAGTAGAGGTGGTTTTATTCTAAGGTATGGTTGCCAGACGTCTGGAATTTCCCGGACATGTCCGGAATTTCACTGTTAAAACGGCGTCCGGGAGGAATTTCGAAAATATGCCTAAATGTCTGGAATTTTGAAGTATAAGCTCATAATTTTTTCCTAAATCAACATAAACAATATTATATTTGGGTAGATTTATGCTACATGAAATTTTTGTTCGCGCTACGCCCGATTTAGTATCACATATGTCCGCTTTAATATGGGGACTACCACCCTCGCAAAAACTGCGATCAAAGATAAATAAAGATAACATTCATTTACAGAAATAAGTCTAATTGTAATCGCAATTACAATTACATGATAACTGTATATTCGTAGAGTCGGTTTACGCCGTTTCGGGGCTTTATTCAAAGATAGAGGTTCTAAACCTGGGTTCGCGAAGATGTTGAATGCAATCAAATCAGTTTCCAAATAGGCCGTGGATAAGTCTGGGCAAATGTGCCGACCTTTAATTAGTAATCAGCTTATTAAATTTTGAGATGAGCCACGGAACATTTTCATATTGGAAATGGAGTCGCGACAATAATCGGTTGGAAACCATCAGCGTGCGGTGTTTATATAGCTCAGTGGTGCATTGCGCACATGCATTAGGCTGATAAATAACCTTATCGATGTGACATGAGCATGACTTTACCATGTACATTTACTATGTACAATTTTAAGAAGTAGTCGGAAAATTTGAAAAATGATTTTGAACAGCCCCGTTGTACAATTATTTCTCCAATGCTGTAACTGTGATGTAGTCTGTAATGCAATTGGGAAAACCTTTAGTAATATCAAAAGATATCTGTTCTTTTGTCACTGCATATAGCTGCATGCACGCTTTAACAGCATGCTGGCCTGTGAAAATACCTTTCCAGATCTAAACATGCATTTGTTGATTCTCTATCAGATAGCATGTAGACGTGAATTCGTTGGTTCTCTATCAGCTCTTTGTGAGCTGTCGTCGATGTGCTCGTAATAAAAACTGAATGCTTGTATTTGTGATGTATATCAGACTGACAAGACAGATATTTGATTTTAAGTTCTAAGATTAGTGGAGGTATCATATTGGCGGCCTGTCTCGTCTATCTGTAGCATCGGAATTCGATATCACCCAAGCAGGATTGAAAACACGAGTTGAACATGACTTCAATACTGTGACTTGGACTCGGACTCGAGTCATAACACTATGACTCGGACTTGACCCTTTAAACGGTGACTTGGACTCGGACTCGACGATGAGCTGAAAATGACTCGACTTGACTCGAGTCAAAACCACAAAAGTAAGATTGACTCGTGACTCGGAACCATGTGACTTGGTTACAACCCTGCAAACAGCAACCCATTCCTTTTAAATGATACCGAACTATATGAAAACAATGCGTTTATTTGATGAGATATGGAGTTCTGGTGTATGAGATGACACGTAACATATATCCTAGCAGGAACGGTCCATATTTTCTGGATCACACGGTGGCTCGTACAATCCCTTGGCAACCATTTTCTTAATCAGTGCTGCGCAAGCGTGCTCGCAACTACCATATCTGGATGAACGTTGACATTCAGCACTGTGAGCATTACTTTTGGCGTCTTGACAGTAACACGTATGTTTCCATTTCCAGCTATGGAATCCTGACTTGATTCGTGTTGTTATCCGATTTCCCGCGTAGTTCAACTTGTCAATTAATCAATATAGACATCTCAGATTTCGTTATGCAGGCATATAAGACTATCTACTTACCGATGAACTTCCACCGTCACCCTCGATGTCCTTCTTCAATTCATTCCAGGATGTCGTCCACTGGCAGTTATCCCCGGTAGAACATCTTGGACATGCACAAGTCGGGAAGTCGTCCGACCACTGCAAGTGTTATTTATGCGCGAAATGTATAGTGGGCCACCGCTCAGCATCGGTCCACCGTCGGTTTAGTTTGCGGCTTAGTGGGTCATGGGCATGCCAAATATAGAATACCATTCATTACAAGGTTAACTGACTGCGTGATGTATCTTTGAAGTTAAAATAGTGCAATTTGTAATCTATAATTATTACCAGTTCTCACATCTGATGACTATCCGACTTAAATCAGGGTATAGGGATGTACGAGTAACAACGTAGTGAATGTGCCCGTATAATTTACACCGTCATGACAGTGCTCCCTTAAAGCTAAGGCCCGAAAACTGTGAATTCATAAATTTGTGCAGGATTATCGCAGGTTATATATTCAGCAAACCTACGCACCTTGCCATTTTCCATGCATGTTATGGTATTCCTTCCTAATTGGTTATTGCCTTCGGAATATGGAACACGGTTATTCGAGCAATGAACCACACAAGAGGTCCCAACGACGTAAGCGTCCGTGGAACAGGCCAAAGTACCAAATAATATCTGCGCTGGAGGTTCACAAACTGAGAAAGAGATCAAATCAATTATCCATTTGTTCGTACAGAAATTGAATAGCAGTACCCCAGTACAGTTTGCAGGAATCGATGGTATTATAGCCTATATACCTGAAGCCTGTATCAAAAGGCTGGGCTATTCTGAATTAGGTGTGGGGTAATGTATAACAGCAGTTACAGTCTATTATCAAGCAAGTGTTATTGGAATCGCTTAAATTTGAATGTTATCAAAGTAATAGTGATCGATTATTTTGCATTGAGAATAATCGGATCTTCGTTGTCAAATGACGATTGAAGAGCTATGAGTATTCTAGGTTGAAATAACTAATTACATACACTAAACAATTGCCAATGATTTATAAGGCAGAGTCTACGTGTCGGAGGTTTATCTGGGCTTCTCGTTGCCGACCTGAAATGCAACCGCAATGCATTAAATAGCTTAGACGAAAACAGTGAGCCGAGCTACAAGTCGACAGCAACGACCACGATCGGGACGCGCGGGAGTGAGAGAGACTGATGAATGACTGCGAGAGAGGTTGAAAGACGTTCCCGAGAATACAATACAAGAAATCAAAGCCCCTTGAACATTATAAAATTTGTATCGTGCACAAGGACTAAAAATACGATAAGCTCCGCTGTGTTGTGCCCATTAATACAATACAACAAGGCAAACAGCATATCCGATTCTGAATCACGTAATATGCTTTGAGTCGAGTCGAGTATTCGAATATGATTCACTATGACGTCACAACAGAATGTACTATGTCGAAGTTCAAATAAGTACCTTTTATGCCACCACAAAGAATATAATGCCTGTTATCCGTCACATTAAATGTAGTTTGGTATTTTCTCGACCATCCGATTTCATTGCACTTCTTGACAATGTTGTGGGATGATCATGATCATGACTTCAGAAATGTGTTATTTCCAGTACCGTTCGTAGCTTTGTACTATGTCTGTTTTGCTGCGACACGGTCAATCAAGGTTTCAAGGCTTCCTCAGCGTAAAATAGTATCAGAACTATAATTCTCGTTTGTAAATTAACGTTCAGTTGCGCGGAACCTATAATTTCAGTACTCGAAGATATCGTCTTTTACTACTCGACTGGAATCAATAAAATTAATACTCGATTCAGATTCGAGTATTCGAATCATTGTGCCCAACCCTAGAAAAGAGTCACAAACAAATACTGAAAAAACCGCAGTTTACCCACCACCAGACTTGGACAACTAGAAAATTTTCAGCTTTTCCAAATTAGATTAGAATTAGATTACTGGCATTTCGCTCTAATTTAGTGAAATTAGACAACTAGAATTATGTAGTTGTCCAAGTCTGCCCACCACCTGCCTATATGAATATCTTGTGAACAAGATCTGATGAAGACCCACATGTCTAGAGAATATGGTTGATCAGTTGCTTACCTGTTTCCTGTTTCTTTTTGATCAATTGCAATATTTGTTCCTTCATGACAGCGAGTTCTGTATATATATATAAAGAAATCCAATATTTTATGACATACGAATATTTTGTGTGAAATAAGTCAAATTCAAGTTTTTCGCTTCATGTGTACTGATAACTTTATATTACTATGGATAATGAATACCAATGTTCTGCTCGATGCGGCAGCAAATGAGCCCGTAAGTAATGCCTGATAGGTTTGCTCGATTGCTTACCTGCTGACATTTCCTGATTCCTTTTGCTGGATTGCGACATCTCATTTTTGATGACGCTGATCTCTAAAAAGATTTATAGCAGATTTGAAATCTCTAGCCAAACAAATTGATGTTTATACGAGAAGCCGCGAACTTGTCGGCGTGCTAAGAAGTGTCCTTGGATAATTTTTAAAATATATAATTTTGTCACAGATAGTTGATTTGCGACTGCCTCCAATCGGGCTGTTGCATAATTTTGTATCACATTCTGCATATCACTGCATGGGACTGGTGCATCAGTGACATGCGTGGACGTACCTGCCGTTAGTTCACTGTCATCCTTCTTTGATTGGGATATTTGAGCCTTCACATCACGGAACTCTGAAAGTAGACACCGGATTGCATTACATTGTTTCAGCTTACAGGAACATAACAATATCAGTCGTAAGTTTTACTGTAGTTGTTGATGTATTGTATATTGTTTTCATTTGCGTCAGTTCCATGTGCATTAGGGTTGTCCAAAATTTGGAAAATCTTAAAAAGTCTCCGTGATTGTGTCTCATTCTATAGATTATTGATAGAAAACAACAATTAGCCTGAAAGAAGCTTACAGAAATGCCGTTAAGATTTCGGTCAAAGCGTTTGAAAGTAGCTGCTCAAGAATGGGCGTGCGGCGTGCCACCGACCATAGAACGGCGAGAAGACTAGTAATCAAACAACCACGGCTATTGATTGGCTAATCGGCTATGCTTCAATGATCACGCCAGCAGCAGCTTGCTGATTAGGTGTTCAAGAAGTCTGCTACCGGCGGGGATTCTGAGTGCGCATTGTTAGTATTTTGGCAGGTGATGATTTCAGTTTAATGAATTAATTAATTAACCGAGCGAGATAGTGTAATGGTTATGCGTCCGGCTTCTCGAGCGGTAGGTCGTGGGTTCGATCCCCGGCCGGGTCATACCAAAGACTCGAAAATTGGTATCCGAAGCTATCCTGCTAGGCGCTCAGCAATCACGGATAGCATGGAGGAGAAAAAAAAAACGGGGGCGCAGACTAGATGACCTCATGGGGCCGTATCGCAACTCCGTCGTCAAAGCATCTCGATGGTGCAGGCGAAAAAGAATATCATATCTCTCTCTCTCTCTCTCTCTCTCAGGACACGTTGAGTTACGAAATACATGATGAACAAACAACACCTGCTTCACAAAACCTTTTACAGCATGACTGCTTTATTGTGAAGGAAGCGGCTATAGCCTACATGCCGTGTTTTTTACGAGGAAAAGCAAATGTGCTTATGCAAGTGGTGAACGAATTCCCCGTTTAAGAAGGGATCCATCATCAGTGAATACAAATATAAAGCTTGACTAATTTGTGTGATCTTATTGGACCCAAGTTGTAGTATATAGTTTAAGTTTTGAAGGTTCTAGGGATCGACTGAATCGGCCGGTTATGCTTGGCAGTTATACTTACAGCAAATTGAATTCACTTATAAGAGTTGTCAAAGTCCTTACTGATGCTGCAGAAAAGAGGTGTAAGGTAAGCACAGGCTATGCTGGATATGATATCCAAACTATGCTGGATACTATATGCAGCATAGTCTGTGCTTTTCTTCTCACCTCTTTTCAGCGGGATCAATAAGGACTTTGAGATACCATATCCAGCATAGCAGTACACTGTGCAGTGCCTGCTCGACTCTCGATCTGCCAACATAATAGCACGGCAAACTTGGACTTAGTAATTGTCATAATCACTCTCTGTACAAAAGGCCTATGCAGTATCCACGAATCCGAACTCGCTTTAGAAATACCGATTGACAAGATATCGAGTAGCCTATATAACAGTGTTTCATTGTAAAAACCATCCCTTACTGAACCTAACTCCTATTGGTAACTATCGGCATAGTTACCATAGTATATATCATGCAATTCGAATGGTGCGGGTGTAAATTATGTCGTATTGCATCATGTGTATCGCATTAGAATCTGTGTGATGTCTTGGGCGGGCGAAACCAACATAATCGCCTAATATTATTAAGCATTTGACATTTATTTCCAGTTATCCCCAGCTTCAATGAGCTAAAAAAATGACTCACAGGCCTCAATTGGGTGACGGGGCCTACTTAAAGTTTAGGCAACTATGCCTTAAGCGACGGCTTAGGGGTCACCAGCCCGGTGCCCACTGGCACCAAGTCGTCCGTAAGGACCAGATGAGTCGCCTTTGGTGGCAGTAGCAAAGATTTCAATGAGAGCTTTGAAGGTCAAATTCGCGAAGGGTTCCATGTGAACAGCAGTTGAAAATGGCTCAGTTGATCCTAAGGAATATACGAACGCACTTTTAGATCGAGGGGGCGTTGCTTATCTTCGCCCCCGCGGGGTCCGAAAAAGAACTTTGTTCATATTCCCGAGCCTTGACGTGGAGATTTGCGCTTCGGCGACCAGTGCGACAACGCAACTGAACACTTGGACGCTGGTGTGTACAGGGTAGAGTTATATCTTCTTGGTAAGAAGCGGTATCCTGCCTAGTGCACTGAATGTCTTATAATGAAGAAATTCCTCCAAGTATTGGAAAACGGCAAGAGTAACGTATCAATCAGCACCCAATATGTAGCCCTTGGTATCAAAAAGGTTGACGACCCCTGGTGTGGAGTCTCGGGAGTTTCATTAATTTCAATTTAATGAATTAGTGGATAATTTTTCAACATTGTTGCCATTTTGAATGGGAAAGTGTAACAACCGTACGTGTCAAATCTTGTGGCGTGCCTTGAACAATGAACTGTCGTGATACAGTTATCACACGTGCGTGTAATTCCCGACCGCTGACCGAGTTACACTAATGACTAATCCAACCCCAATTCCCGTTGCTATTGTATAGACCTCCAATCTCTATCCAACTTCGTAATTCGACTCCCCAAAGTCATAAGTGTAATTTAGCCACAAATCGCTCGCAACTATACGGATACACCTGAATGATGGGGTGAAGGGATATTAATGGAAGGTGATATTTATTACTTGCCCTTTAATATTTCGTCTCTCGTCTTTGTCCGTTCGGAAGCTTCCCTTTTAACAATGGCATTTTCTGAAATCAACGAACAACAAACGATTTCTCCATAGCAATGGTTTGGAGAGACATTTTCATAGTATAAGCCTTCCATATTTCCCGCCGTATAATATCCAAGATCAGTTATTTTGCAGTTATAAACTGATCTCTTTTTGCCATGATTCATTAATTACCCACGTGATTTATCGCACTAAGAAGAAGTTAAAACGTTGCGTGAACATGTATCGCATCATTGCGATGATCAGTATTACCAGGATTTGACGTATAGAATGACTCAAGACAGCAATAAGTCAATAATTCACCTCGTAAATATAATATTCTCTAGAATACGAGCAAATAGCTAGAATAAACTACAAATACCTTTCATCAAATCCGTGTTGCTTTTCTGCAATTTCCTCACACCTACATGAGAAAATTTTGTAAAGTGTGCTGCTGCAGAAGATCTAATACGATTATGAACAAATAGTATATAATATGAGACCTACGCCTAGTTACGCTAATGTGTGGGGAAAATCAGTGTGTATAGGGAAAAGATAGGAAGTGACTGCGAGAGACTGGTGAGTGGAGGTGGAGAGGCTACGTGTTGGAAACAACACTTGAAATATATGGGTATCAGTCGGTTCATTGGGCGTATATGTATGAATTATAGGTACAGCCATATCATCACCTGTTTATTGATTGCATACGATGCATGGACACGTTTAAAAATTTTATATAGTTGGTAAGGGCAATTGGGCACGCTTATAAAATATTTATGAATTAGATTATTTCGGAGTATAGGATATACCTTTTCTTAAAGAATTCAGTTGCTTTTCCAATTCGTCGTATTTTTCCTTCGATGCTTGTTCCTGATCACCTAATCCGATGCAAGTAACCGGGTACTCAGACCCGTTCGCTTTCAGATTTTGCTGGAACGGGCCTTCAGCACATTTCGCCAACTGGCAGCCTGGTCGTGCCTTGCATAATATTTCCTCGTGTTGAGCAGCAGAAGCCAACACAAGTATCGATACCACAAATAGTTCGCATTTTATCTTCATTTTCACCTAAATACTTTCACAGTCAATACTACAGTCAATAATCGCTGCGGAGTTACAGTGCGAAACAGATATCGATATTGACGAGACAAATATACATCATACAGGTAGAAACACAGCCTGGCTTGCAATAAATGAACGACAAAAGTGATTGGCGCGAATAGCATTCTATTCACCAACATATTTGTAGTTCACAATAATTCTCTGAAATATAATAATTTCGATTGTCATGCGACGCCTGGAAATTCACAACGGGACTGTCAATTCTTGCTTTTACTATAGGTGGATTATAGGGTAGCAGACGTGTACTTCGTATAGCGTACATTAAAATGGCGACCAAGTAGCGCGAGTATAGGCTAAGGCAGTGGTTCTCAACTTTTCTGACCTCGCGGCACCCTTCGGAAATGAAAAATAGTTCGCGGCACACCATCACACTATCACAGTGGTTCCGAATTTTTTTGACTTACGGCATCTTCAAACTATACCAGAATACGTATTAGCGCCCAGTTGCAACACCGACTAATGTGGCCACCTCTGCAGTCAATCCAAAATGTTTTTGTACTTCCCTTTTTTAAATAAACTTCTTCATTTTAATAATTCCAAAAGTAAACATTTGTACGTAAAGCGTCCCTCACATAGCTTAGTAAGCCGTGATAGAAAGTCATCATTTTCCTCGGGCCAGAATATTGTTCCTTCGTGATTACAACAAACAGGGGTTATTCAGACGAGAGTAAGGGATCATTTTAATATACTTTACAAAAACTTCGGGCTGCCCTAAGATACGATTTCATTAGATTTGTTTGACAATAAATCTGCCCGCTGTCGCATTGGGTCGGAAAGGACAAGCACGATCGCCGTTAACGAATACGGAGGCGTAGACGTAGAGTATTATACAATGCATTTTCACGCCGATCATACCTCAATAGTTCTAATGGCAGCAACCCGCAGTTCAATTATAGTTTCAACAAACCAAGATTATGACCTCAGCGGCAAAGAGGCTTGTTAACTGATATAATTTGATCAACCATATTTCTCAATTCTCATATTCGCCGACAGTAACACATCGTTGTGCTACTAACCTACATTTGTACGTAAAGCGTCCCTCACATAGCTTAGTAAGCCGTGATAGAAAGTCATCATTTTCCTCGGGCCAGAATATTGTTCCTTCGTGATTACAACAAACAGGGGTTATTCAGACGAGAGTAAGGGATCATTTTAATATACTTTACAAAAACTTCGGGCTGCCCTAAGATACGATTTCATTAGATTTGTTTGACAATAAATCTGCCCGCTGTCGCATTGGGTCGGAAAGGACAAGCACGATCGCCGGTAACGAATACGGAGGCGTAGACGTAGAGTATTATACAATGCATTTTCACGCCGATCATACCTCAATAGTTCTAATGGCAGCAACCCGCAGTTCAATTATAGTTTCAACAAAACCAAGATTATGACCTCAGCGGCAAAGAGGCTTGTTAACTGATATAATTTGATCAACCATATTTCTCAATTCTCATATTCGCCGACAGTAACACATCGTTGTGCTACTAACCTACATTTAACGAAAGTGCTGGCACGATAACTAATAATCACAATATCGATTGCCATGTGTGAAATTCGAATATGTAAACTCGAACGTCAATTCCAAAGGAGTTCATTTCTCGCTGGTGATTGGGGAGACAATGGGGATTAGGAAACTGCATTGTCATACAGTCGCCTCCATGTCTGCTGTTCTCTGAGCGCGATCAATCAACCTATTGCGTAAAACTGAATTCAGCCTTCAAGGCACGCGATCTGCCGGTAAAGCGAATTCGAGGGGATATTGATTACGGGCACAATATCAACTATGATTTGTCAAATGTGCAAACTTCACACCAAGCTTGATTTAGATCAGGAGTCGCCAACTCAAAATGGGTCACGGGCCTCTTTTCACAATTTCTAGAGGCCGCGGGCCGCATGACTTCAATATCGAGATTAACATAGCCAACGCAGCTTGACAACTACGTATGATAACTATACGTAAGTACAATGCTGTGCTCTCTTACATGGGCGATGGGCATAGTCGCCACAAAATGAATAATATTTTATTGAACAAACAAAATACAACAAAAAATGTCAAGCTCATCAATTTCATGTTTTGAACTATGAGCTGCGCACGATACCTGACAACACTCTGTAGAAACTAATATAGGGGTGGGGATCCGTTTCGTTATTCACTGCCGCATAATGGTGCATAGTGGTAATAAACAAACTGGGGCCAAATATCCACGTCAAACTCACCATGTCCATTGCTTGTATACACTCCAGACAAATCTATTTACGCATATCGGCTTATTATGGGCACCGAGATCGTGAATACAGTCATGCTGTGAAGAGCGACATGGATTCACACTGTAGTGAGTGAATTTCATCATTTAATATTAGTATAGTTTCACATATTACTATCAAATATTCATCCTTTCTCGGCCCATGTGATCAAATTCACCGGTAGAGTTTATGCAGGGGGTGTCTTCAAAAACATAAAAGGAGTTATTAATGCTGTGGTGCATCTTTGGGTAGGCCAATTGCCATTAGTCCCCTATGTTGCATGCAGTTATTTCTTGACCTCTCATTAGAATTTTCGTTATAGTGGAAATATATTGGATTCACCCAAATGCAGGCCTACCAGAAAAAAATAATTCGAGATGAGGAGAACACAATTAAAAATTAGTATTTCTTTATGGGGTGCATTATTTTTCTCTACTGTTCGCATCTGTACTGTGGGACTCAGATTACAAAGGACGCTGCTGTATTAAAATCCGAAATCAACTCGCATTGAAGCGCGTATAGCGCGAAGAAAATTTCAAGAATAATTCAAACCTCACATTAATTAGGGAGTCAATTCGTAAATTCAATTTGCATAATATTGAAAGCCGCCAACAAGTCCTAATTGAATTGAATGTCGACGACCGCATAATTTTTTTTCTACTGCCGCAGATTGGCCGCCCCAGGATTGGAGAATCGATATTCGGGTTAGTTATAGACACGGTACGACGATATCCTATATTTGCTGGAAAACTATATCCTCGTAAAGCATGGTCTATTGGAGAGCCCGAAGTCGTTTATCAAGCCTCCCGGTCTTGGCAGTGGTGGGCCATTGCACGCCAAGGCAATATGCCCATTCATATCAGCAAATTATTCCTCCATATAATGATATTACCATGCCGAACCGAAGGAATAGTGATATTGGGCACAGTAGAATGCCTTACTTTGAACAACAACAACAATATGTTTAAACTGAAATCAATTTCGACATTTCGAAGTGGTTTACTGACCGTTCTTCCAAAATTTCCCCAAATCAGACCGCGGGCCGCGTGTTGGTGACCCCTGATTTAGATTATTATTGATCGTTTGCTATAGACTAGAATTATTTCGCGCATAATTTCAAAATTCTGAAGAAGTCTCTCGCGGCACACTTCCGAGACGTAAATGGCATACTAGTGTGCCGCGGCACACCGGTTAAGAACCACTGGGCTATACCACGTACAGACACCAGTATCAGACATAGCTCCAATGAACTCGAATGTAATCGGAGACGGCACAGAACAGAACTTATTCCCAAAATAACCTTACATCCAAACATGTTTCATCAGTACATCTCGGTCAACAAAAATTGTGTTTAATTTATTAATCGTCTACTAAAATCATTCCCTATTTGCACTGTCCAATTAGTCAATGGTATATGTTATTCGCTTACAATATAACTCAATGTATCAGTTTTTCAGCTCATGAAAGCATATGTATCTCCAGTTGTGATTACGTGTATCACATATATGCTATTACGACAACATATTTCATAAGCCCACGGCTTCCGTAGGCTACAGTATTGGAATACAAAGATCAAGCTGAAAGTTAACGATATAACGACATGCTCCGTACGTGGGCGTAGTGAAGGTGACGAAAACGGAGACACCAAACAGCAATCTATGAAGCAAAACTTCATTGATAAGTTTGAAATCCCGGAGGAAAGTGTCTGTGCCCCGATTGTTGCACCGATTGCTACAACTTGGAAAGTCCTTACCATTCAACCCATCACTTGTAGACTAGACGGAATGATCTTACCTGCTGTCTTCATACGCTCCTAATATACCATGGTTTACGTAACATATGGTAACACTTGAAGATTTGCCGTCTGTACTATCGTTCAAATCAACAATGCACGACAAAAAATATAACTTATGAACGCGACATGCCTTCCCAGGCTAACGTTCTTATCCCAACAGCGTATAGCCTCGGGTGAATCGATGCTGCAAATGAATACGAATTGGTCTATCATAGGAGTGCCTACCTGTATGATGCATGGTTTTTGCATTGTCCAACAAATATCCGTGTGCTATTCTATTAGCATCGGCCGTTTTGTAGGCTCTTATATGTAACATTCATATGGATAGTGGAAGATGCTGTGATCACAATGTCGTTAATATTGATGACAATTCAACCGCGCGCTGCATAATGTGATATGGTATGGAAAGGGATTGTCCATATTCCGCACCCGTCCCACACGTTCCGTAAGCTAGCGTACTTACAATTTTCCCATGCCGTATTTGATACATTTACCATACTTCCACAGTAGACCGGTGTCTAAGATAAGGTTCTATGGGAGTTCTCCGGGGCTTATATTGCCATTAGTTTGGATGGAATTATCCATCAATTCGCCCCTGATGGATCAATTCCACCCCAAGGCCAATGTGTCATATGTGAGCTCAGCGATGTAGGTTGCCTAAGCGAAGAGGGAACGTTAAGTATGAAGTTCTAGTAGTTACATTCAAGAGATTAAAGATTGCATTGTTCAAAAATTTTTCAAAGGTCGTTTGCTTCAGAAAAGAAAACTGGTGGGACATAAATAATAGGGATGGTGTGAACGTGAGGTTCACGTTCGCGTTCTGTGTGTGAACCTCGAAAATTTAGAGGTTCGCGTTCACAACAGAACCTTGGTAGGTTCTGCACTGTGAACCTTTTTCATACATTACAATTTTCACTTCATTACAACATCGTTGGTTCAAATTTATTGCATTTCAACTGCAGGCCACTCTATGCATGGCACTATAGGCATAAAAAATCAACACTAAACGAGCATGTACCTAGACAATCTCAAAAGTTTTACTTGCTTTGCTGCAAAAGTTTGCTCGAAATACCCAACTTTCCGTTTGTAAATATTTATTGACTCTCTGCTGCGAGCTTGACCCACAATCACAAAACATCACGATCGAAATAAGCTACCTAGTCAGCGAATGATGCTTATTCAACTAATCAATCTAGGAGGCGTATGGGGTCAATCTTGCCTTCATATGCTTACTGGATCATTAAAACCAAAGTTGTTGGCTACTACCGTATAACTTGTTATTGGGGTAATATCGGTAGCAAGTATAGAAACCCGTTTTACACTCTGCTCAATATCAATGTAGCAATACTCAGACGCCGAATACATTTTCCGATCTGTCATACGACAAAGGTGACCCGAGTCTGACTTGAGTCTTCCTAACACTGCTACAAGGCTATAATCTGCATCTTCGTTTCCCGATGGCATATGCACATCATGTAGCCTATTCATGGTATGCATATACGCAGATCGTGTGTATGTATATTATGAGTCGGTGTATATGCCGCAAGAACATCAAGGACAAAAGTAAACTATGTCCCTTCCTTCCCTTATATTCCATCTTTCCATGGTAAGTCCTCGTCAAAATTGTTGGCAAAGCGACGGAAGATATTGATTTTATGAGATTATTATATCATTTGATTGCTCCAGTTGATACATTTGGCGACGTTTAAAACGTCAATATGTATTTGAGCATTGTGACGCAATGTTGCCCGAGTCGTCGCTAGGTATCGTGTACATTAATATAGGCTATCATTTCATTGAAGGATAGGTTGGAATTAGCAATATGACGTCCCGTGACGTCATGAGGTTCACGTTCGTGTTCACACAGAACCTTTCAAAAAGGTTCGCGTTCACACGAACCTGAACCTTTTAGAGGTTCACACCATCCCTAATAAATAATAAATATGCTTGGACACTCAATCCAAAAATGTCGGTTAAAATTTTCATTAGCTCCAGTTTGAATTTTATTTTGTTATATTTTTGCATAGAAAGTTACCTATATGGCAAACCTCATGAACGTGAACCTCAAGCTCACACCATCCCTAGTATTTAACTCAATCACACCGAGAGGTATAATTCTCATTTTCTCTTCCAGTGAAACATTGGGAGCCGTATCTTGTGTCAATGCTAATCTGGTAAACTCGATGTCGCTTGTTTTCACACCTGAATTCTTTCGCAAAAAAGCCCGAGTAAAACGTGACATGAAAATCAGTCTTATATGTGAAGTATAATAGTCGGCTCAGTGTCGAATGACGGAGATCGGCATTGATGACGCTGTCACGTAGATATAATCGAAAAAATTCTGCGTGTAAGTAGGTCTACATCAAAAGCATTTTCTAACTGATTTCAATCCATTGCAGTCTAACAATAAAAATAGGTCCGCCAATGCAATTTACAGTATTGCATTGCACATGATTACTTCTCGGAATGTAGATGAGTCAAATTCAAAGGTTACATTGTTCAACAATTTTTCAAAAGTCGTTTGCTTTACCACTCAAAAAAAAAAACAGTTGGGACATAAATAAGTTTGGACACTGAATCCAAAAATGATGGTTGAAATTTCTCGTTAAGTAGCAGTAGAAGTAGAATTAGCGACGCAAAAATCTACCCAAGTACGAGTGGAAGTACTCTTTTTCAAAGCAACCTAAAACTACTTGAAGTAGAAGCAGTGGCGTAGCAGCCACTTGGCGGTTCTGGCTCTGCGCCAGGGGCGGCAGGCTCCAAGGGGGCGGCAAAATGAGGCTGCACAGTGAAAGAGAGAGATATGGTATTCTTTTTTGCCTGCACCGTCGAGATTCTTTGATGACGGGGATGCGATACGCAGGACCGTAACTGCCGCACCCCAAATCCCCAAATTGGGGGAGGGGCGAGCACGAAGGCGGCCCAAAATTATTTCGAGTATTAGCATAAATTATAGAGTATTTTTTGAAAAGTTTTGCAACTTTTCAAATTTTTTTTACGTGCGATTTCAAATTGCCAAATATAATGATTATTTGGTACTCTTCCCCCAAGAAAAGAGCACGCAAGATTTTTACAAATGGACATATCGGCGTTGGCCAATACCGCGACACGACGCACCAAGACATATAACGATTTAGGACATATTGCATGCGACTCCAAGAAGTGTGCCAGAACGATCGGCACAGCGTAAAAACCTTGACCGAAAAGGACTGCCCTTACGCTGACCGAAAACTTCATCATATATACAAAATACATATATGTATATATATATAGAGAGAGAGTCTTTTATTTTTCATCCAACCAAAATACATAACAAACGGCAGTGATGGCGGTACAGAAAATATGCGTGCACAATATTCGGTATTAGATAGGAATGATCGATAAGACCGTGAAGGTCATCTAGTCTGATCACGCCAGCTTTAATTGTCCATAGCCTAGGCGCCTAAATGACTGGCGCCGAATGTTCCTGTCTTGGCAATCTGAACCTCAAGAGACGAATTCCATCCCGCTGGGTAAAAATATACGCCAGTGAAGAAAAACCAATTTGAAATCATGTGCGTCTTTTAGTTAAGTACGTTTGCCAATAGGGATGGTGTGAACGTGAGGTTCACGTTCGCGTTCTGTGTGTGAACCTCGGAAATTTTGAGGTTCGCGTTCACAACAGAACCTTGGTAGGTTCTGCACTGTGAACCTTTTTCATATATATTACAATTTTCACTTCATTATAACTTATTTGGTTCACATTTATTGCATTTCAACTGCGAACCGCTCTATGCATGGCACCGGCAGCATAAACAATCAACACCTTGACAATTTCGAAAATTTTACTTACTTTCTAACAAAAGTTTGCTCGAAATATCCAGCTTTCCGTTTGTGAATATTTAGTGACTCTCTGCTGTGAGCTTGACCGGCAATCACACAATATCAAGAGCGAAATACACTACATGTAGATAGCGAATGATGCTTATTCAATCGATATCGTTTTCTGATGTAAAAATCTAGTATCGTACGGGGTCAATCTTGTCTTCACATGTTTGCTGTATCATAAAAACCAAATCCGTGCGATTAGGGTGTTGGCTATTGTTGTATAACTTGTTAATGGAGTAATAGTGGTAGCAAGTATAGAAACCCGTTTTACACTCTGCGCAATATCCATGTAGAAATACTCAGACGCCGAATACATTTTCGGGTCTGGCCTAGACCGTTAAGGCGTTAGCTTACGGTGCCTGGTAAGTCCTCGTCGAAATTGTTGGCGAAGCGTCGGAAAATATTGATTTATGGGATTATTATATCATTTGATTGCCTCAGTTGATACATTTAGCGACGTTTAAAACGTCAATATGTACTTCAGCATTGTGCCATTATGTGGCCCGAGTCGTCGCTGGGTATATCGTGTACATTAATATAGGCTATCACTTCATTGAAATATAGGGTTGGAATTAGCAATATGACGTCACGTGACGTCATGAGGTTCACGTTCGCGTTCACACAGAACCTTTCAATAAGGTTCGCGTTCACACGAACCTGAACCTTTCAGAGGTTCACACCATCCCTATTTGCCAATTCAATATTTTTTGATGTAGCAGACAGGAAGTCACGAAATAACATCATGTAACGAATTCGTACCAACGGGTCCGCCCGCCGAAGATGTTTAATTATTATTTACGGGCCCTACAGTTTCCAAGACACCTCACTCAGCTCTACCGGTAAATCTGATAAAGCGAGCAGAGAGGACAAGAAAATGATAGCAATATATGCAATTCCCGATCTTATTGACCGAATTTATCATTATTTATAGAAAATTTTTGCGCTTAGCGCTGGCTCACTAAACAGCACGGCTAATTTCGTGGAAAAAGCGATCAACACGATAGGGGGGGGGGGTTATCACCTTGTGTGAGGAGCTTCTCAAAGCTTAAACTGATTAAATCTTATTTACGTTCTACCAGGAATGATGATCGGCTATACGCTCTATGCCTTCTGTCTATATGGAAAGAGACTACTTTCAAAAACTTGAATTTGGGGATGTTATCGGTGATTTTTCTTTGAGGCGGCAATTAATTTTCTATTTTCACAATACATTCGTTCGCTATTTCTTGTCTTTATTATTTTTGGCCTTATTAACGTTGAGGCGGCGAGGCTGAGACGCGGCACATTATTTGTAATTGTTTTTATTGACAAGATTGTTTGAACATGAATCTATGTCGAAATTTGTTGTGGTCTAGCTAGGGGGCGGCATTTTGAGCGAGAGCCAGGGGCGGCAGCACATGCTGCTACGCCAGTGAGTAGAAGTAGAATTTCTTGCAAATGCAATTTCCTGCGAATTGAACTATACGGAAGGTGCAGAAAGCTTGATTCATATTGATGCTTAAAATGAGGTATCGATTTTCGAAAGCATAAGCATTCGACCGCATCGTGGGATTCAAAAGATATCGGTATGGACACTTATGTTTGTTTACCCGAACACCCCGTTTTAGAAAACGTCATGGTGCGGCGCCCTCACCCATATTACAAGGCCCATATAGTTAAGTCGAACTACAATACCAAGAAGCTGTATCGGTGCGGGATTAGTATACGTTAAAGGGGCACTGCGCTCTAAAAATGATGTGGTCTCAAACAGACATGGGGTAATCGCGATTAGGAATCGTAATCGATTACGACGATTACAGCATTTTCAAGTAATCGTAATCGCAATCGATTACATTCGAAAAAAATCCAACGTAATCGTAATCGTAATCGACTACTTCACATATCTAATCGATTTTTTTGTGAAAGGACGATTACTTTTTATTTGTATAATGAATATGACATAACCGAACATTCGTGAACAAGGAAGAGATATTCTACCAGGTTATTGATAGCGCAAACGGTTGATTTTCAAACGCCACTTCTCATTATTACGTCAGAAGCATTAGCTTTGCTCGTCCTTGCGTAAGAAGTATCCACACGTAGTAAATATATATTCGATGTACATTGTTGTGTTATTGTTAGAACAGTGTAAGCCATGACGTATATCAGGTTATCAATACGCTCCAGACGGCACTACCTCGCAGCAATATAATAATTACCACTCTGCCTAGTTTCTAATAGTAACTTATGTATTGATGTTTGGGTATGCTTAGATATACACAGTTTGACCGTTGCTGCTTGGCGAGCAGTAGGCCTATCTATGTAGTATACGTACGTCAAATAAAACATTACGATGGTTAAAAGCAACAGCTGCTGATATATATCATAACCATGCCGTTCTTTGCCGTTTCTCGTAACGGCACCTTGCAGTATCTGTATTAAGTGGAAGGTAGAATTTTAAGTTCACTTTATCTTATTCTCATATGACTCTACTTAAAACGGGCGCCAATCGTTATTTCACAATTCTTCACTCGACATTTACACCTGTCGCCATAGCCATCCGCTTATACACCATGTTAGCGTGGGTTCTAGGTACAATCAGGATCAAAACAGCAATTCGTCCCCCACTCCAATCGTTGGTATTGGCAGGGTTGTAACAAAGTCACAATGTTACGAGTCACAAGTCGATCTCACTTTTATAGTTTTGACACGAGTCAGGTCGAGTCATTTTCAATTCACCCCCGAGTCAAGTCCGAGTCCAAGTCAGCTAGTATAGGGTCGAGTCCGAGTCATAGTGTTTGACTCGACTACGAGTACAAGTCGGTATGTTCACAGATCAGTTTTCAGATCAATCCGGTTTTAGCCACTTTTTTCAACTCTGCTCGAGTGATATCGAATGGATCGTATTCATAATATAGTAATTTTTATCAGTTTTATCAGTATGCGGCCCTATTTCCATGTACCAGGACTGCATGATGATAGACGAAATACAAATAATGTGGTAACTTTACTATTCTTCGAAGTTACATGGAATGTCCGTCTTGGCCGTTCTAGTCTCGAGTCCTATTACTTGGTTTGAGTCATGCAAAATGACTCGAGTACAAGTCGAGTCAATACAAAAATTGACTCGAGTCAAGTCTAGTCACCAAAAAATCGCGACTCGAGTCATTACAACCCTGGGTATTGGGGCCCCATAGTGGTCAGTTTTCAAGTTGATCACTGAATTTCGTCTTAATATGGGTAATTGCATTATATTGCTATACATTCAGATTTACCGGTAGAGCTGGGGGCACGTAATTCATAATTATAGCATCTGGTATGTTGTTATAATTACTTTATTGTATGTTGTTAATTCGTGACCTCCCGCCTTTTATGTAATCAAAAGATACTGCATTCGCCCAAACGTAAGAAAATTTTCGTGAGACGCACACACAAATTGTCATGTCGTCATTTTTCTGTGAGTACCCCTGCTAGCATTTGCATTGTTGGGGCTCAGATTGGAGAGACCGGATTATTCGTCACGCCCACAGAGCGCGGCTACTGACAATGGACACATACCCAAAGTTTTGGCCAAGGTCATTCTTTTGTAGCACACGTTGTGGAGTTGCATGTTGGCCGAAATTGCATACGTCTTTTGGTGTGTCGTACCGGGGTAATGACGGCCACCGAAATGCATATTCTTATGAATTATGCATGCTTTTTTTCTTGAGGGGGAGAGGTATGCATTTCAGAATCGAGCTATTTAGAGACATTATCTCGAAGAAAATTTTCAAGGTAATTAACTCTCTTGCAAATACTCTATTATAATTTATGTTGATTTACGAAATACTTTTGAGTCCCCTTAGAACTCGCTCCCGGTCGTATTGGGGAGTTCGGGGTGTGGCAGTAACGGACCTGACAAGAATGCAAATCGTTGGCTGCGACGAATAGTCCTGCATATAGTTGGGCAATGGGTGCATTATGACGTAACAAGCAAATGACGTATCATTTATAAAGAAAGTTGGTATCTCATTAGACCTTATCTTCATCGCAAGTCTTATATTGTCTTCCAATATCTCCAATATATTAGAAGCCAAACAAATGTAATCGTGAGTAATCGCGATTACTTTTGAAATATAATCGTAATCGTAATCGACTACTTCCTGATTTTGCTGTAATCGTAATCGTAATCGTAATCGCGGGATTCACAAGTAATCGTAATCGCAATCGATTACATTCGTGAAGTAATCACCCCATGTCTGGTCTCAAATTGAAGGGCAAAACGAAAGAAAAATTTTGGCCGCAGCCGTTTTCTTCAGAACGTCACCATCTGGGCTTTACTTACCTTTTATTTAAATCAGATGCTGGTACTCCAGAAAAACAGCCCCAAAATTCCTCAGTCTCTCTTTTGAATCGGAGGATTATACTACTTCTACTTGGCAAACTGAAAATAGCGAAAAGTAAGTAAGTAGATCACAAAATATTACGAAGTAGAAGTAGCGGAAATGAAATTTACTTGAGTAAGTACCACAAGTAGTGTAAAACTACTTGAGTAGGCCTAATTCGAAAAAGTAGAAGTACTTCGTTACTGACCACCTATGTGTATGTGTATAGCTGTATATAAGCTTGGTAATAAAATAAGGTATTCAAGTAAAAAACAAGGGCGTGAGTTTTAAAGGTCATCTATATCGTCAAATACAACTTCATCTTATATTGAAGAGTTTTTCATGCTGAACATTTATAACTAAAAAAGACTTGCCGAAAAACGCAGCATGACGGAGAATTTCCAAGTTGAATGTGGAGAATCCCGACCTTACGAAAAACGAGCTGCGAGTCAGCGATGCGTTCTATGACGTCAGATTGTGTGCAAAGTCGCCAAGGCAATCCAACGCTAGTGAGTTAGCAACGCTAAATCATAATGCTAGAAAGAAATACCAATGATACAACTAGAGGCGGAAGCTATGCGAAGGAATTTTCAGACGAAGGTATCAATTATATGTGATATCAAAGGAATATATAGGCAACGCCTTTTAATCTATCTACTTTTAGACGTTCTCGATCCTACCGAGCTGGAACCCATGGTTTCGGACGAAGTGGTCAGCACGTTTGGAATACTGCCTTCAATCTGACTGTGTTATAGCACTTTGCGATATATTTCTGCCTTCTCTAGATTACAGCAATGAAGAAGTTAATGTTCTCGTCTAATCAAGACTAGGAACGGCGGAGTTCATCACCAATTTTTATTTCAGTAGCGGCATCGTCAGAATTAACTGGGATTATGCTATTGCTGGACACAAGACCCGATATATTACTCTCCCTGATACAGTAGCAGTGCTGATGGATTAGTTATGTTACATTTAATATTTTCAATAAAACTATTCATTCCCAATGAAGCATTTCAAAATTAAAATCCTTTGAAACTACTGGATGTGAATATTGATCGGATGGCAGTAACGACATGCGCAGGCAGGATTTTCCGTATTGTTTTCTGCAGAATCCCCATAACTATTGGACGAAATTTCTGTGCAGCGTTTCTCAGCTTCCTGAAAAGAGTAGTGGTTTTAGGAAATTACTTGACAACGGACTTGCCGTTTCATCTTAATGAGGCTCATTCACTCATGCGTATTTGCTAGATATTATAATTCTGTGGCCATATTCCTGTCCATATCTATATTTAAGACATCTCCAATGCATCACCATCCCGGCAAGCCGATTGGAATCATGGCAATGCTGTGATTCACTCTTATTCTGTCAGGACGAACGTCTACCTGGATTCACTTTCATTGCTATAATCCCCCACATTAGGCCAGGGTAATGAGCATAATAGCTACTACCAGCCTGACATGAAAAATCTTTCATCTCCATTATAGCATTCACACCCTTGCTCCTGAATGAACTCAGCTTAACTTTATTTGTCCGAGTCACTTTATTTAATAATATTCGGTAGGTAATATCGAAAACCAGCCTGCCTGTGAATATCGTTTATAGGTACAAAGCATTCCTGTTCAAAATGGCTGCAACATAAAATACAGCTTAAGAAAGCGCATGGTTTTTCTGGCGTTCCCAACCAGTCTTTCCTCGTTCTCCTAACCGCATCAACCCATGCCTTGTGCCTTATAGGTTCAGACTCTTTTCTGGGGAACGCATGCAACGAAACCTTAGGTTATGTATTAGAGTCATTTGAGCACCCGTAAGCCACGCATCGTTTACTGTTTTTTCGTCACCTCTTCGATAGTTAGCTATCTTCTCTGTTCTGTCCATATTCTGCGATACACGCCAAAGTCGCCAATGACTTTAACAGAAATAAGTAACAAGCCATAAGCCAACAGATCACCAAACATGTACAATGTACATTGTACATTGTACGTACGGCACCCGATGAGTGAGAGTGAGAAACAGAAATAAAACTGCACACAATCTGACGTCATCATACGCTCGAGCGATTTTGTGTCGTTTCAGCGGGGGTTGCTGTTTTACGCCCGATATCTTGAAAAATACGATATCGATTTTCAAAATCAGTGGAAATATATCTACCGAATAATGGAAAGTCGATTTAACCGATGAAGATGTCCTTTAAGGTAACATTTTTTCGGATCATTTGACTAATCCGGCCCGCGAGCGATCTGAAGGTTTCAATCCGTCCCGCGACGCAAGTTGAGTTTGACACCCCTGCCTTAGAGGCCTATTGCGACAGGCTTTTCATGTCGCCTTACCTCTGTTTAGAAGTTGCTGACACTGAAGATGTTCGTCATTCCGCGGTTCCTTTTTCAGTTGAGAATCCGCAAGAATCCCCGGTGCGGTCTGTGTCGTCTGGATGCGCGCATCCGCAAGTTGGTGAAGGCCGAATTCCGCCTACCTAACAGAGCGTGTCAGCTCGTCTTTCATGCTGGGCGGACGGTGGGCGGCCTGGTCATCCCAAATATCTGCAGTGAAGCCGACGTTTTGAGGCTTTTCCAGGCCGCCAAGATGGTCAATTCCACTGACCCCTCTGTTTGGGCGGTTGCGAGTGGAAGATTGGCGTTGATCGTGAGGATAATTTGCTGATTCCGTTGGAGACCCTGACACCTGACAGTCGAGTTTATAAATTGCGTGAGCATAATAGGGCGCGACTCTGAAGCGTACGGAAGCGCCTATACGGGCTTTGGACAGAGGTCTGAAATCTTGGTGCGCACTGGTTCCTGACCATCAAAGACGGGTTCTACCAGTTGTCCCTGGGCGCCGACTACTGGCTCGCCTCACAAAATTTCTTCACCTCATTGTGAATCAGCGTTGGAAGATACGGTGGATGAAGTTGCCTGACTATGGTGAAACAGTGGATTGCCACTCCCCGTACGGGTGCTCCAATCGCTTTCTTCGGTCTTCCAACGTGTTGACGCCAGTCGAATGCATCTGGATGCCTAAGGCTACGCTGAATCTCTTGCCGCTCCGGTCGATACGTGGTAGGTTTAGAAATCGTGTGGAGTCAAGTGTGGTCTGCTACAAGTGCGGACAGCATGATGAAACCCTGCCCCACGTGCTGAACCACTGCCTGCCAGTGATGGGTGCCATCATGGACAGGCACAATCCGGTACTTGGGGTGCTTCTCGACTGTATACCAAGTTCATATTTTTATTCCACTCTTGATGTGGTCCGCGTTTGCGAAGAGCACGACACATTGACTAACACTTGGCAGAGGCCCGACCTCATTCTATCCGACGCTCGTCGGGTCTTGGTCGTGGATGTGGTGTGTTCATTCGAGAATGCAGTAGCCAGCATGGACACCGCCGTCGAACGAAACACTCAAAGTACGAGGACTTGCGCCACATTAGACTCAAGAGGAATAAGGGCTTATATGAATACATAATCAGGAAAATATGCGAGACTCCAATTTCGGAGATGGAAGAAGTCCAGTGTTGGGATCAAGTCACAACCTTCGAGTCATGAGTCTTTTCGAGTCATTGCACATTTTGACTCGAGTCAAGTCAAGTCAATCGATTTTCGAAGGTGACTCGAGTCAAGTCAAGTCACTCAATTTTTGGAGGTGACTCGATTCAAGTCAATTCACGAATCAAGTCACAAGTCGAGTTGCGGTTTCGAAGTATGATGCATGATTAATTCATTGTATTTTGCTAGCTGTCTGAAATACAGATTGAGTGGTCATTGATTCCGAACCGATAAACGAATATAGAGTAAAATATAAACGCAAGAAGGAGCTGTATACCTCACATATACGTCGAACTGTTAACTACGTAAGTAATGGCATGGCCTCATGTAATAGTTACCATCCAAATAGAGAATAGAACTTAAAGAAACGAATTGATATATTACCCATTTACAAATTGATATGATGCAATTTGAGCCTGCGCCAATGGTTGAGGACTATATAAACCATATTTTGATTTAATTTCAATAAAACAAGAGGTTTGGTTGAGGTAAGAATAGAAATAGGCATTTTGCTATTTTATTACGTTACTACTAGTTTACCGGTTACGACAACGTAAGCTGTAAGGTTCTGTCACGTCGTTTGCGGTCAATTTATTTGTGAGAGAACAATGGAGGCTCAGTGAAACAAACGATCATTGAATGATTGGTCGCTCTCACGGGTTGCACAAGCTTTTCGCAAACAATCCGAATATATGCAAGATACAGTGATTCTATCGACACCGATTACTTGATGACTTGAAATTGACTCGTGAATTTTGCTCCGAGTCACGAGTCAATCCACATTTGTGAAACGCCGAGTCAAGTCAAGTCAAGTCCTTCTAGCAAAGTGACTCTAGTCAAGTCAAGTCATACGAAAAAGGTGACTCGAGTCTGACTCAAGTCATCCCAACTCTGGGAAGGACCAGCCTGGACAAACATAAGGCAAGGAGCGCTAGTGCCAAAGCAACGCGATATGAACTGGGCCATCGCAAACCACGTGCTCTGGACGAATTAAAGACTACCAGCGAGTGGAGCTTCAATAACCCGTAACTACGTGATATGTGACGAACACGCCGAAACTCGCATGCATTCGTTCTGGAATTGCAGGATAATTAAACCAGTCCTATTATTCATTTTAGAAGCCTGGGAAAGATCAAGCAAGGAAGTCGCACCAACGCCGATCCTACAGACAATAGGGAACATGGACCTTGAGAGAGCCTTCTCAAAATACATAAAACGACGCTGACAGTAACAATCTCGGTGAAGGAAAGCTCGGTGATCCCACCGACATGAACCAAACTCACCGACATGATCAAGGGATCCCGATGAAAATGAAATTTGAAACTGTGAATTAATATGCGCCCTTTATTACACACGAATCAGGGCTTACGCTATGCTATGTCCAGTGTGGACCATATCACCACTAGTTTACGAAATAAAATGTTGATTCATGGAACGAATAAAACAACATTACACCTCCTATAGTTTTGAGGACATATGAATGACGGCTTGAAAGGTAGTATGATTCTGTGAAAATCCGATTTTGCAATGATTCAACACTATTTGTGGCATTAAAATCATTTAGTCTTATAAATAGTAGTTTTTCAAAGATAATTGCTTGATTCATAAACTGTCGTTTAAATTTGATGTCCTTTTCCCTTTGACGGACGACCAGGCGGGACCACCGAAAATTTCATTTTCACTGGGTCACATTTTCATAGGCTAATGATTTTGTTAAAGTCACGAACACCTGAGTTTTGATGGAATGTCTTCTGTCAAGTTTGCAGACCTAGCGGGTTTGAGATTTCGTATTTGACATGTTTTGTGGGTTATCGCTTTGCTGTTTGACTTTTTGCGGAAAATTCTTTTCGCATGGCGTTATCTTCTTGCTGGGTACCAGCAAAACGTGTAACTATCGGCAAGCCGTTCGTGACATGGGAGAGTATGGTAAAGGTCATACTTCTCTTTTATAACAATTTTGCAATATTACCGGTATCTGGACTCTTGAAACGCCGCAGCTTGATCAGTGGTAGATCAGGGTAGATCTTGATTTGAACTATCGTATTTGGACCGATCTTTTATACCAATTTTGTAACATTACGGGTATCTGGAGACTCCGCAGCTTGATCAATTGTAGTTCCGGG
Source organism: Botryllus schlosseri (assembly GCF_051294905.1). Classification (NCBI taxonomy): domain Eukaryota; kingdom Metazoa; phylum Chordata; class Ascidiacea; order Stolidobranchia; family Styelidae; genus Botryllus; species Botryllus schlosseri. Next base: position 12,905,739 of record NC_137245.1, on the reverse strand, counting down.
TAGATCTCGATCTGAACCATCGCGTTCCAAATCGTCGCGTCTCAATTCCACTAGAGATAAATTTCGTTGATGATGCATTAAATCTATTGATGTCATCGGAAAAGAAATTCTCACCTTCCGATATCGATACATCTTGTTCTTTCGCCTCCTTATTGGAATCAATATCGTCCTCAACATCATTCGCTAATATCAACTTCAATGGTTCTTCCACCGAAATCAAACAGTGTTTTAAACAATTAAATGCCTTTTTGAAAAAAAATGTTTTTTCTTTTCTTTGCAAACGTTACATAATTATACCAAAATTGTGTAAATACTTTCGAAAAACATGTAGCATGAGCCTTCGGATTATTTATAACCAATATTACAACCGTAAAAATACTGCATAATGATGTAGTCCTGGTAAATATATTTTTGTTCTATTTATGACTGTGTTCGGAAGCCCTTTTCGTCAAAGGAGATATATTCACCCTATATTTTCAATTGTAAATGCCAATCCACTGCGACGCCACAATTAGAGATTCGTGACGCCGTGGCAAAAAAAAATAAAAATAAAACATGTTTTAAATTGAATTTTGTTTTAAATGCAACCCTACATGTATGTAGGCTTGGAAGTGCATGTCTTAGTTTCGTAGATTGTAGACGAATTTCAGATAATAAAGACCTAGTAAGCTGTCAAGCAGTTTCGTCTTCCTATACCTACGTTTTCCTCGAAAGGTCACTACACTCTGCCCGTAGCATGAACCGCACGGTGCAAATGAGACCTGCGTTAGAAAATATTGAGCTCCGTGACGAAATGCGAATTCGAAATCGTGTTCGTCTCACGAAATGATATTTTTCAGTTTCGTCTGGTTCGTATAAGTGATTCCAATATATTTGGAGCGGCTACAATATTTGCAATAAATTAAACAAATAATACAAACTGTAAACGATAGCTTATGCGCGGTAACGACCAACATTTTTAGTATGTACTTTAGGGTTTTCCAAAATTTGGAAAATGTTAAAAATGCTGCGTTGTAATGTCTCATCCTATAGATAGATTATTGATAAAAAGACATGAATGAGTTTGAAAAAAGCCCAAATTAAAGCCGTCAAGAATTCGTGCAAAGCGATTGAAAGTAGCAGCCGAAGAGTGGGCGTGCCAGCGACCATAGAAAGGCGCGGAGACTAGCAATCATAAAATCACGACTCGTGATAGGCTGACCGGCTATGCTTCCATGATCACGACGGCAGCGGCTTGTTGATTGGAGGCTTCAACATTTGTTCAATAATAATAAAATGTGGCACCTGGTCATTGAATGTTTTAGTTGTAAGAGTAGTTTTCGATACGTTTAGAGCAGTGCGCTCCAGCCTGTGCGATGGTACGCACATGCTGTGCGAATGAAAACATTTGCAGTGCGAATGACTAATGTGGTGCGAATGGTGCGAATGAAAATCCGAATGAGTGCCGATGTAAATCGAAAATAATTGTTAATTTTTCTAAAGTAGAATAATTCAAATGCACCTAACAAAAAATTCACGGGCAGTGTCTCCTTAACTTTTGTAGTTGCGACGCAATTGTAAAAACTTGTTTGACTTAAGACGCACCACTAATCGTAACTTTGACAATAAATTTGTCCCTCACAAGCCGTAGTGAATTAATATTTTCGCGCTATAATTATTACATAACTATAAGCCTGGTTTGAAAGCCGGTGTAGTAGCAGACATACAATGTAAGTGTATCCGAATGTCTGAGCTAGCGACAGGCTGTAGAAATGATGTCAAATTGATTTTCTGCTGTCTTTCGCTGAATAATCATCATATTTCCGTAATAACGTTTCGATTAGCGCAAGGCACGATGATAGTAGGAGACACCGTCGGAGTCGGAGTCGTGGGAAAAATACTGACTGGAGTCGGAGTCGGAGTTTGTGAAAGTGACCCTGACTTCGACTCCGACTCCAACTTCTCTATCACGAAAACAATTGCTTTCAAAGGATTTTCAATATAATGTTTTGGTAAGCTACCACCAACCACTATTATTAATAACCATACAGATCAGGGGCGGCCAACCCGTGGCACGCAGGCCAAATTCTAGACCGCGAGAAGCTTTTGTGCGGCCTGCGAGGTAATTCTTGAAATTATTTGAAATTTATTGATGACTAAAACATCAGTTCTGACGGATTGGCGTATCCAGGGGCCAGCCATATTTATCGCAGATTTTCGTATAGTATAATATTCCGCAGCAGATTTATCTGACATGAAATTTTTCTCGGCACTTAGCATGATTTATTGTCACTAGATTTCTTGCATTCAGTATTTGGAGCCCCTTTCTGAAAATTATAAATACATGTCATTTACAGAATTGAGTCTAACTACATTAGCAATAAAGAGATAACGTGTCGTCCAACATACGGCTTCGCTTTTGCACTCGCAGCGAGATCGTAGACGACGAAACATTTGAACAAAATGACAGAGGCATGTTCACCGAAACCTTCGATATTGCTATGTCTAAACATCGAATAATCCTGTCCTTGCCAAATGAGCTCAGTGGTATACATATGCGACCTCCAATATATGTTAGTAACATATTTATTGATAGAATTCAGTCCTTACCTTTGAAAAAAATTCACGCTTCGCGCGACCAGGGCGTGACTGCACAGAGCACAGCTGCTAGCAAGCATTTTTCACTCGTGGAAAATACGCTGTGCTTTCGATAAGAGTGCAGAACAGTTCTTATGACCTGGTCGTCCGAGAACTAGTAGACGTTCTTGTACAAATTCCAACAACTTGATTGGCCGAGAAGGGTTTTGGGGAAATATAGTTGAAATCAAAACGAGGGAAGAGGGTTGTCTTTTTAATGAGACACTTGATGGCCTAAAAGCTATAGTAGCCAATTTGTTGCATATCTGAACAGAATCTATTCTTAAGTATTTTCATTTTCTTTTTGTACAACAATTTTAGGTTGGTTTGTGCGAATGAAATTCATTTTCCAAAAAATTGCGAATGTCAGCCAAAATGGCTGAAAAGCACTGCAATAAAGTGTACCGAGGTTTGCCATAGGTAAATTTCCATGAAAAAATTGGGTTTTTTAAACTGGAGCTAATGAGGAATTTAAACCGACATTTTTGGATTCAGTGTCCAAACATATTCATGTCCGAACTGTTCTCTTTTCGGAAGCAAACGACTTTTGAAATTTTTTTGAATAATCGAACCTTTGAATTATGACTCAACTACTTTCCGAGATGAAATCATGTGTAATGCAATACTATAATTTGCATTGGCGGACTTATTTTTATTGTTAGACTGCAATGGATTGAAATTGGTTAGAAAATCCTTCTGATATAGACCGACTTACACGCAACATGTTTTCGATTATATCTACGTGACAGCGTCATCAATGCCGATCCCCGTTATTCGACACTGAGCCGACTATCATACTTCTCACATAAGACTGCTTTTTATATCACCTTTTACTCATGTTTTGTAGCGAAAGAATTCAGGTGTGAAAACAAGCGATATCGAGTTTACCAGATTAGCATTGACACAAGATACGGCTCCCAATATTTCACTGGAAGAGAAAATGCGAATCATACCACTTGGTGTGATTGAGCTAAGTACTCGGGATGTCGTGAGCGTGGGGTTCACGTTCGCGTTCTGTGTGTGAACCTCAGAAATCTAAAGGTTCACGGTCACAAACGATCCTTGGTAGGTTCTACACTGTGACCCTTTATCATATAGGCCTATTACAATTTTTCACGTCGTTTGCTCTGAAAATTCAGCTTTCCGTTTGTGAATATTTAGTGACCTTCTTCTGTGAGCTTCACCCGCAACCATACAACATCAAATACGAAATACACTACATGTGGGTACTGGGGATTCACCGAATGATGCTTATTCAACCAATCGATGTAATTGACATAAATGCATCGTTGTTTAATGTAAAAAATCTAGCAGGAGTACGAGATCCATCTTGATTTGATAAGTCCATTGTATCATAAAAAATCCGTGCTATGGGATACTGTATAACCTGTTTATGGGGTAATATCGGTAGCAAGTATATAACCCCGTTTCGCACTCCGCTCAATATCAATATAGTAATAGTCAGACGGTAAATACGTTGTCCGTCTGGCCTAGACCGTTGAGGCGAAAGCTTATATTCCCTTGCAAGTGCTCGTCAAAATGATTGGCAAAGCGACGCAAGGCCTTGATGTTATAGGATTATTATAGCATTTCATTGCTACAGTTGATGGCTTTGGTGACGTTTAAAAAGTCAACATGTACTTCAGCATTGTGACATAATGTGGCTTGAGTCGTCGCTATAGGTATCGTGTACATTAATATATCACTACACGGAAATGTAGCGTTGGAATTAGCACGTGACGTCATAGGCTCACGTTTACATTCACACAGAACCTTTTCAAAAGGGTCGCGTTCACACGAACAGGGGTTCGCACCACCCCTAATATATACCTAGAACTGCAAAACTACGTCGGTAACTGTCAGTCAAACATATGATGGAATATTATATTGATATGATGCAACAAACAATCCGCATGTCCACGTAACGTAAAATTTAGGCCAGGAGCGGCCAGCCCGTGGCCCGCGAGAATGTTTTGAGCGGCTCACCAGCAATGCTCCCTCTAATTTTTGAAGAGTCCGAGCACACTCACCAAATCACTGCGCAGACCCGTGGACAACAGTGCGTAACGACTGAAAAAAAGGTCATCACTTCGAATTTTTTGTGCGCAACTTAGATTTTCTGTGCGCAGAAACCGTGTCAGCACTGCGCATTTGGGAACGTCCTCAGCTAGAGGAAACATTGCTCACCAGGTAATTTTCGAAATGGATTGCCCAGATTATGAACTTGCAAGGCCAACCAAAAATTTGATTGCTCTGGCCGCAACACTTGTGATGTTGATAACTAAAATATCAGTTTCGACGCATTGGTAGAACCATGGGCCAGTCACATTTTTGGTAGGTCTTCGTTCGTTACAATAAAGTAGGATATTTTGCGGTAGATTTATCTAAATATGTTGTCACTGGATTTCTTGCTTTTAATATTGTTACCCCCTCCGGAAATTGAAAGAAACGCCTAATGTACCAGATTGAGTCTAACTATATTCGCAATTACGAGAGACGGTGTCGCCCAACATGCGACCTTGCTTTTGCGCTCGCAGAAAGACCGTGGGCGATGAAACCTAGGCACAAAATGATTGACGCATGTTGACCGGAGCTTTCGATATCGATATGTCCAGGCATCGAATAGTCCTGTCCTTACAAATTGAACCCAGCGATATACAACAGACCCACAATATACTCAAGTAATAATATTATTGACATATAAAAAAGTTTCGCGCTTGGCGCGGCTAGTGGCCCGCGCAATAGTTCCTCAATTACATGTGACCCTTTGGCCGAAAGGGATGACCATCCCTGATGCAAGCCTACACCATTTGTTGTCGAGTAATACAAATGTATAAACTATATCCGTGCTGTATTTAGATCGTAAAAGAGGCTCGTTAAGGTGAGCACTAAGTACTGTGTAGAACAGAAATGCACTGATATAGATAGACTAACACTAACCTACGACAACGAAAGATTTAAAGCGCTTTTCGTTTGCGGACAACTTATTGATGGCATACCAACGGAGGTTCGATAAAACCAAGCTGCTCAATTGTCGAACGAATGGTTGGTCACGCAGGTAATATCAGCGTCTCGAAAACATGTAGCCTATACGTCCAGGTACAGCGATTTAATCGAACAACCATTATCGACTAAAAATTGACTAGACTATTTTGCTTAAGTCACGAGTCTATCCACATTTTTGAAACGCCGAGTCAAGTTAAGTCAAGTCATCCGAAGATAACTTGACTCGAGTCTGACTAGAATAAAGTCATGACTCGAATTGTCCCAGCACTGCGCTATACCAGTCCGATCTCGATCCGACTCAGTATAGAAGTTTTGCGATGCAATGTTTTCCTCCATGCATAGGCTATGCATAAATTTATAAATTTAGACATGGCTGGTAGATATTACTTTTGTATTGAATAAAGTGTAGCAAGGATTGCCATAGGTAACATTCCATACAAAAATGAAAAAATTATATTTTTAAACTGGAGCTAATGAGAAATGTTAACCAACATTTTTGGATTCAGTGTCCAAACATATTTGTATACAAACTGTTTTCTTTTCGGAAGCAAACGACTTTTGAAAAATTGTTGAACAATATATAACCTTTATTGATCTACTGAATTTCACTCAGAACTTCATACGTGACGTTCCCCACTATCCATATGAATGTTACGTACAAGAACATAGCCTACAAAACGGCCGATGCTTATAGAATGGCACACGAATATTTGTGGGACAATGTAAAACCCATGCATCCTATATGTAGACACTCCTATAGGTGAATTCGTATTCTCCAAAAATTGATCCATTAGCAGCATCGATTTACCCGAGGCTATAAGCTATTGGAATAAGAAGGTTAGCCGAGAAAGCATGCCACGTTTATAATTTATTTTTTGCCAGGCGTTGTTAAATTGAACGATAGTATGGAGTCAATTCTACATGTGTTACCATATCTTACGTATACCATGGTATATTAGGAGCGTAAACACGTAAGATCATTCAATCTATTGTACAATTGATTGATTGAATGGTAAGGACTTTCCATATTCATGGTGTAGCATTCGGTGCAGCAATCGGGCCGAAGATACTTTCCAGCGGTATATACCACTGTACATTACGAGGACAGGGTCTCTCCATCCCTAAGAAGATGAAACTGACATATAAATTTCACTATATATAGTCATTTTGGAGTCTACAATATATGCAAGGGAGGTCGAACTTATCTATGAAGTCTTGCTTCATAGACTGCTGTTTGGTGTTACCTTCACTTCTCCCATATACGGAGAATGCCGTCACCGTTAACCTTTGTTTTGTATTCTGATACTTTAGCCTACGGGAGCCGTGGGCTAATGAAATATGTTTTCGTAATAGCATATCTGTCATACACGCAAGCATAACTGGTTATTGGGGGGGGGTTCAAAAATGATTTTATTTTCTCAAATCGTACTGACTACTTGATAAAATTGTTAGGTTACCTAATTGAAGGCTGCACACCAAATTTGGTTCAATTCCAACCAGTGGCCGCATTGCTACAAGAGAAGCAAGTTTTTTTTTATTTATTATATAAAACCAATAATTATATTTTAGAGAATTATGTCCGACTGCAAATATGTTGGTAAATAGAATGGTATATGCGCGCCAATCACTTTTTTCGTTCATTTATTGCAAACCGCCTAATATGCAGTGTTTCTGCCGGAATGATATAAATTTGTCTCGTCAATATCGACATCTGTTTTGTATCTATTTACATTGCACTGTAACTTCGTAGCGATGATTGACTGTGAAAGTATTTAGGTGACAATGAAGATAAAATACGAGTTAATTGTGGTATCGACACTTGTGTTGGCTTCTGCTGGTCAACGCGAGGAAATATTATGCAAAGCACAACCAGGCTGCCAATTGGCGAAATGTGATCCAGGCCCGTTTCTGCAAAATCTGAAAGCGAACGAGTACCCGGTTACTTGCATCAGATTAGATGATCAGGAACAAGCATCGAAGGACAAATACGACGAATTGGAAAAGCAACTGAAATTTCTAAGAACAGGTATATCCTATACTTCAAAACATTTATGTCTAATTCATGAATCTTTCGCAAACGTGACCAATTGCCCTTCTCAACTATATAGGAATTTTAAACTTTTCCACGCACTATATGCAATCTATAAATAGGTTTGTGAGTCGGAGGGCTATAACTTTAATTCCTAAAGATATGCCAATGAACCCACTGATACCCATATTCCGGAAGACTTCATAGCGCTGTTTCCATCACGTACCCTCTGCAGTCTCCAGTATCCAGTCTCCAGAATCTATCCTCTCACAGTCACTTCCTATCTCCTCCCTATGCACAGTGCACACTGATGTTCCACCGCACATTAGCGTAACCAAGGCGTACATTTCATATTTTATACTATTTCTTCATAATCGTATTAGATCTTCTCCAGCAGTACGATTTACTAAATTTTCACATGCAGGTATCTGGAAATTGCGAAAAAGCAACACGGAATTGGTGGAAGGTATTTGTACTTTGTACTAATTGAGCCTATTTGCTCGTATTCTATAGAGAATGTTTTATTTGCGAGGTGAATTATTGACTTAGCTGACATGAGTCATTCTATACGTCAAATCCTGGTGAATTTTGTTATTCTCAATTCTGCGATACATGTTCTGTTCATGTTCGCGCAACGTTTTACCTTCTTCTAATTGTGACAAATAACGTAGGTGATTGATGAATCATTGCCAAAGGATAATCATGGTCTTGGATATTATACGGCGTGAAATATGGAAGGCTTATGCTAGAAACATACTTATCGATACCATTGCTACGGGAAAATCGTTCGTTGTTCGTCGATTTCAGAAAACGCCATTGTTAAAAGGGAAGCTTCCGAATGGAGAAAGACGAGTGACGACTTATTAAAGGGCAAGTAATAAATATCACTTTCCATTACTATCTCCTCACACCATCATTCAGGCGTATCCGTATAGCTGCGAGCAGTTTATGTATAAATTACACGAAGTTATAGAGAGATTGGAGGGCTGGAGTAGGAACGGGAATCGTGGTTAAATTAATGCAGGGGTGGCAAACCCATGGCTCTCGAGACGGTTTGAGTGTCCCGCGCGGTGATTTTCGAACTTAATTATATTATACTATTCCCGGTATCACCGTACCAATTGAGATCGTTGGGATGCTTCAGTATAGTCACTATAGAGTGTGGTCCGCGGGACCTGCATCTCGGATTGCATTCATCGTATCTAGTCTAACTCTAAACAAAAGGCCATTAATACTCAAGTGGTCCGCGCTATAGTTCGGAATACCGCATGTGGCCCGTTGACTAAAAATGTTGGCCACCCCCGGATTATAGTGTAACTCGTTCAGCGGTCCCCTTGCACGCGTGCCGATTGTGCCACGTCAGTTCATTGTTCAAGGCGCGCCGAAAGATTTGCCACGCACGGTGGTGATACTTTTACCATTCAAAACGGCAACAATGTTGAAAAATTATCCATATATTTACAAAATGAAAAGTCATGACACTCCCGAGATTCCATCAGGGGTCACCAACCTTTTTGAAACCAAGAGCTACTTAATGGGAACAGATTGATACACATGATACAACGCGACATAATGAACACCCGCAGCATTTGATTTGTGTGATATATAGGCCTACTATAGTATCTATACCAATAGGAGTTAGGTTCAGTAAGGGATGGATTTTGATGTTCGCTGTTTAGGATGAAACTTTCATTCGCATTACTCGATATCTTGACAATCGCTATTTCTAACGCGAGTTCGGCTCTGCATAGTGAAATTGTACAGACTTGATAATGGCAATAGGTCAAAGTTGCCGTGCTATTTTGTTGGTAGATCTAGAGTCGATCAGGCACTTTTCGTGGACCTGACGCGAATGATAATAATACATCAAGAACAATAGTAAAAGTGTTCACTGATATTGTTACGTTCCTGAAAGCTGAAACAATGAAATGCAACCCGGTGTTTACTTTTAGAGTTACGTGATGTGAAGGCTCAAATACTCCAATCAAAGAAGGATGACGGAGAACTGACGGCAGGTAAGTCCACGCATGTCACGGATACACCAGTCCCATGCAGTGATATGCGGAATGTGCTACAAAAATTATACAACATCCCGAGTGGAGGGAGTCGCAAATAAACTATCTGTGACAAATTTATATATTTTAAAAATTGTTCATGAGCAATGCTTATTGAACATTTCCTAGCACGACGACAACTTGGCTGCTCTTCGTACGAACATTAATTCGTTTTGCTAGTAGCTAGAGATTCCAAATGGGCTCTAAATCTTTTTAGAGATCAGCGTCATCAAAACAATGTTATCGCAATCCAGCAAAAAGAATCAGGAAATGTCAGCAGGTAAGCAGTTGAGCAAACCAACCAGTTATTACTTATGGGCTTATTTGCTGGCGTATCGAGCAGAATGGTCGCGTACCGCAATTGGATGCATTGGTATTCAACATTCATGCTATTATAAAGTTATCAGTGCACAACACATGAAGCAAATGACGGAGTCATTCACTCATGCTATGGGTTGAGTGTATCTCAAATCCAGGGGTAGGCAATTATTTTTCCCAGCGGGTCAAATGTGAAGCAGAAAATATGTTGGCGGGCCGAGACAAAAGTTTATATTATGTTCTGCGGCGTGCAATGTTTTTTTCTAAATTGAAAGCAGGTGAATTACAATGTTAACACATGTTTCTAAGTGGGTGCATTTATATTAGGCTGCATCCCTAGCTCTGTGTGGCTTGGCAGCTTTGCTATAGCAGGTGCGCATCAGCCGATTGTATGTATTAACTGAATGATTTTTCTCAAAATGCTGGCTCAAATTATATTCCTTGAACACGGAGACGTTCTCGGTACTCGCCATAAACTAAATATACCGGTTCACGGCTGACTTTAGTAATCAAATTTTTAGTGTTTCAGCTGCATCTTACAGTGCTTGATATAACGACGATAACATCGCTTATGAGTGAGGTTGGCCGCTAATCACGAGCACTGATTGCAGTATTTTACGAACTCGGATTTGGAAATGTGTGACGTAACAGTTTAAAGCACAGACCTTGCAACAACCAAGATTTGAACTTGAATATGGAAACAGTGACGCGTAACTGTAATTGTTACGGCATAATTTGCTATATTGGCTTTATTTGGAACCTGGATTACTAACACTACGTACGTGGGTTACGTAATCACGTTACATAAATATAAACCAGACTTCAAAGTAAACGCATTTCCGGATCAGTTTATCTCCGGGATCACCAACACGCGGCACGCGAGGTCATATTTTGCGTTCCGCGTCCTGATTTAAGATTTCGGGAGAACGTAAAGCGTTTTGAAATGCTAAAATTGATTTCAGTTCAGAAATATTGTTGCTGTTGTTCAACATAAGTTATTTTCCTGTGCCTAACTCCAACATCACTATTCCTCATTAGCGGTTACGGCTTCGCGATGGAAATAGCATTTCATGGAGGGGGAATTAGCTGATATGCTACGCGGAGTTATTTCAGTTTTTCGATGATAATTCTTGGATTATCCACCGATCAAGGATAATCCCAGAATCATCAAAGAAAAACTGAAATAACTCCGCTTCTACGGCTTGAAATTGAGTCAAATTTGTGTTGCATCGTTTTTGAAGACAGCGCAACAATTTCATGGGGTTGGCAGAAAAATTTGAGAAAATTTTTATTTTGCATTTTTGGGCAAATTCGAAATTTTCAAACTGTACGAAACCCGCGAATATTGGTTGGAATGAATTCAAATTTGGTGTGCGTCGTTTTTTAAGGCAACCTAACGATTTAATCACGTAGCCAGCAAGATTCAGGAAAAAAGGTTAATTTTGAACAACCCTAATGGGCATATTGCCTAGCCAGTGGTTCTCAACCTTTTGTCTTTGCGACCCCCTTTGAACCATCACGGACCCTCGCGGACCCCGCAAAGTTTTAGTTCCGATTTAGCCCAATCCTCATGCAACCGCCATCCGTCTTGAGAGAATATTAACTGTTGGCCAGTGCTAAACAGCAGCAAAATTGTCTTTTCTTGAAAATAACATCACACTATTTATGTAGAAATTGGGTGGACTTTTGTTTAAAGCGATTTCTGTAGCTGCATTTCTTTAAAAACGGGATCGTGTCTCGAAAATCCCTGCCAATGATTTGATATGAAAGAGTGCCGAAAATCCATTTCCGCAAATATAGGTGGTGGCAAAAGTAATAATAACGCGTAACGCTTCCGACGAGACGATTGGGTATGATCGCAACATATATGGCCCCAAAATTCAGAAGCATATTTTTAATGAACATGTAACATCCAACCTATGTCATTTCTATCGATCAGCTCATCTTTAAGTTATTCCGGAATACTGGTTATTTATATCACAAGAGAAAATGGTTTTTTGTGAACATTTCGAAGTCAACCTCTGATTGACCTGTATACGACTCGGACTTTCTTATTTTTCCACAAACCCCAACAAAACGCCCATTCTATTGTCGTGAGTCCTGTAGTTTTAGCAGTGATAAATCGAAACTGCCTCGTGATCTCCCTAATTTAAAGAACTCCAAATTACGTTATCAACCATTTTGCAAATATAGAGGTTTCACGGACCCCCAGGGGTCTGCGGACCCCCGGTTGAGAACTACAGGCCTATACGTGCAATAACCCGTACACTACCAAGACCGATATTCTTAGAAAGCCCCTTGAAACTTCGACACAAGATCAAGTATTGCAAGAATATACTTTTCCAGCAAGTACCTTGTCTAGCTGACCCCAATATCGATTCTTTAGTCGCTGAAAAGTGTTGTTGTATCGTGCGCACCTGATAGTTTAAAATATGATGAAAGTAATGATCACGATATTTTTTGTTTCATTGTTATTTCTTTATTAAAATATTATTTTTTGCGGGAAACTATGCCCGTCGCCCACGACAAAGAGCATGGTGTTGTACTCACGTAATGTTGTAAAATTGTGGTTGTCAGTTTGTGTTGCCTACTTTATCTTGACATTGAAATTATGCGGCCCGCGGCCTCTACGAATTTTGAAAAGTGGCCCGCGTTCATGTCTTGAGTTGGCAACCCTGGTTTATGCAGTAGTTTTTGTCTACACATTAACATTATTAACTAGATTTTACAGTCTAAATTCCAAAGGTAATATTCGCGGGCCAGATTTGGCCCGCAGGCCGAACAATGACTAGGTCTGCACGCTAATTTAATTAGCCAGTTACCGGCAACCTTTATTTTTGTGATACCAGTAACAGCATGTTCATGATGGGTTTGCTCCCCATAAAACCACGGATAGATCGGTTACTGCATTTGACCCAGTATAGTGTTATCTCTTTCATATCTTATGGTTATCACTAGGTCGATTTATTTTGACCGAAAAAACGGAAGATTTTGCCTTAAAATTTTGACGTTAGAAAAGTTACTTTTGACAGGATTTTGCCCTCGTGTATGTAAATTAATGTAATGTAATGGTAGAATTGTACTACGTATCTTTATTTCTAGTTAGAAATGCCTGTCCTTGCGAAGTAGTTAGGCCTGAAAAAGCTTTTTGACTTAAAAACAGACAAATTTTTACATGAAAAAAACTTTATTTCAACGAAATCTTGACCTCTGAAGAATTTCAGTAGTTAGGCCTACATCTCGCATTATGGTAGAAATAATTAAAATTTGTTGTAGTACAGCGATAGATACTTTCCTACATTCTCGGGTAGAAAGTGTCTGTCTAAGTAGCTTGTCGAGAATGGGGAAAGAACGTTCAACGGCAGTAGTTGTTGGCTGACAACACTGAAGTTGTGCGTCCGTACACTGCTGGTGACACACCGTGTTGCTTCATTCTGGCATGTCTACATCACAATTTTTTATAATACGCTTATTGATATAATAACCAATGCCCACGCAGTGGAGATTGCAGTACATTGAGCATAACACCATGTCAACCTATTTGTTTCATTTGACCGTTTATGATTCATAATGAGCGAACAAGTAGGTCGAAAGTAGACTACAAGATGTCAAATGTCAAATGAAAAGTCCGCCGACAGTACAAATATCTACGATACAAACATAATGCAGGTAGTAAAAGATTTTGACTTAGTAAACAATTTTGACAATTTTTGACCTAAGCTTCAATTTTGGCAAAATTTTCACTTTTTTGCAATGTAAATATAATCGCCGTAATTATCGCACCTTATGTCAAGACTTGTATGTATGTATAAGGGGTTTTATGATGCTCGACTACTAAGGTCTTGTGCACCAGGCCTTACACCTCTTTTCTGCGTCTTCATTAAGGACTTTGACAACACTTTCAAGTGAATACAATTTGATGTAAGCATCTGATAAGTGCCAGGCATAACCCGCTGATTCAGCCGGTCCTTGGGGCTTTCAAAACTTCAACTATGTACTACAACCTGAGCCCAAAAAGAACATACAAATTATAGTGTCATTGTTAAGCTTTATATTTGTATTCAATAATGATATATCCTTTCTGAAACCAGGAATCCGTCGCCACTTATATAAGCGCCTATGCTTTCCCTCGTTGAAAACAAGACATATAGGCTAAGGCGGTTTTCTTCACAATAATGCGGTCCTGCTTTAGACGTTTTTGTGAAGCAGCTGTTGTTTGTTCATCATGTATTTCGTACCTCAACATACCCTGAATCAATCCTAAATCGTTATCTGTCAACCTACATACAATGCGCTTTCAGAATCGCTGCCGGTAGCAGGTTCCTTGATCACCTAATCAGCAAGCCGCTGCGGCCGTGGTCATTGAAGCATATCCGATTAGCTAATCAAGAGCCGTGGTTTCGTGATTACTAGTCTTCTCGCCGGTCTATGGTCGGTGGCACACCCATTCTTCGGCAGCTACTTTCAAACGCTTTGCACGAAATCTTATCGGCCTTCCTGTGAGCTTCTTTTAGGCTCAGTGTCGTTTTTTATCAATAATCTATAAAATAAGACATTACAACGTAGGATTTGTAAGATTTTCCAAATTTTGGACAACCCTAGTGTCCAGTTTGTAGACGCAATATAACTGATGATTCACACAAAAAATTAGTATGTCATGAAGTATTTAACTTCTTTATGTATATATAGAACTCGATGTCATGAAGAAACAAATATCACAATTGAGCGAAAAGGACCAAGAAACATCAACAGCTTCATCAGTCATCCACAATTTGACAATTTGAATTATTTTGTGATAATGTACGCCTCTACATGATATGGCTGTAACGAATGTTACATAAAAATATAAAATGATTGTAGCAAATGAGTGCATACGGTGATGTCATCGTGGGTATAATGAAGACGTCACTTGATGCTTTCGTGACCTCATGTTTGCTATGACAAAAGATATTGAAATAGCCCAAACGTACTAAACTAAAAGACGAACACAATTTCAAATTGTTATTTTATTCACTGATGGCAAATACTTTTTCTCTTTCATTTGTCTTGTGGGGTTCAGATTGCCAGGACAGGAACATTTGGCGCCCGCCATTTAGGTGACCATTGAAAATTAAACATATATGTATATTGTAAATGTATCGAAGTTTTTGATGTGCATAAGGGCAATCCTTTTCGACCCAGGTTTTCTCGCTGCCGATCGTTCTGGCACACTTCTCGGAGTCGCATGTTACTTGTTACATGGCCTTAAAGGTATCAGTGCGTCGTGGCGCAGGCTGGCCGACACCGAAATGCCCATTTCTATAAATCATGCGTCTTTTTCTTGGCGGAATGTACTAGGGGTGGTGTGAACGTGAGGTGCACGCTCGCGTTCTGTGTGCGAACCTCAGACATTTAGAGTTACACGTTCACAAACGATCCTTGATAGCTTCTGCACTGTAAACCTTTTTCATATATTACAATTTTCACGTCTTTACAACATCTTTGGTTGAAATTTATTGCATTTCAACTGCGTGCTACTCGATGCATGGCGCTGGCAGCATAGAAAATCAACACTAAACGAACATGCACCTTGTTAATCTCAAAATTTGACTTGCTTTGTTACAAAAGTTTGCTCGAAATATCTAGCTTTCCGTTTGTGAATATTTAGTTACTCTCTGCTGTGAGTTTGACCCGCAATCACACAACATCAAGAGCGAACTACGGTACATGTAGGTAGTCAGCGATTGATGCTTATTCAACCAATCAATGAAATTGACATCGTTGTCTGATTTAAAAAATCTGGCATGCGTACGGGCTCAATCTTGATTTCATCGTATGTTTATTGTATCATAAAAACCAAAACCGTGCGATTGGGGTGTTGTCTACTGCTGTATAACTTGTTAATGGGGTAATATCGGTAGCAACTAGCAAGTATAGAAACACATTTTACACTCTGCTCAATATCGGCGTAGCAATAGTCAGACGCCGAATACATTGCCCGGTCTGGCCTAGACCGTTACAGCGTAAACTTTTATTTCCTTGCAAGTCCTCGTCAAAATTATTGGCAAAGCGAAGGAAGAAATTGATTTTATGGCATTATTATATCATTTGCTTGCCCAATAGTTGATACATTTGTCGACGGCTAAGACGTCAGTATGTATTTCAGCATTGTGGTATCATGTGGCCCGAATCGTCGCTAAGTATCGTTTACATTAGTATATGCCAGTGGTCGGGAACCTTTTTCCATCGAAGAGCCATATTGGCCCACTATTTTCAATTGTAACTCCCAAAGAGCCATACATGTCAATCAACTGTTTCGTCATAATGTAACATCCGTGACGTATTGGTAGCACTAATATGTGGGATTCGTAGTGTGCGCCATATTTTTCTGCCCACATGGGTAGGGGGAACCAAACATGGCCCCTACAGCAGTACATACCCACAGTGTTATACGTCAGTGCCGTGGGGTTAGGGAAGGCAAGTTAGGCAGTGCCTCAGATGTCGTCAGGGATGAGTAAAGGAAAATTCTGATTCCTTCAATGGTTATTGATATCTTCTATCGATGTTTATGAATGACTAGATTTTGAACATTTTTATTCCCGAAATCACGTAATTTTCATGTTTATTGTTCGAAAATAAAGCGCGAAAGGCAGTGGCGGCTCGTGACAATATCGGGTGGTGGGGCAAGGCCCGCAAGCGACTTGTTATCAATATGACGTCACAGTAGCGTTTTTCAACGTTCATGATGGTCACATGAATTTCCCGTAAACAATGATTTTTAACGTAGGTGCCGCGAGAGGTTTGCCGGTGGCGTGACTTGAAGTGCGGTAACAAATGTTTTATTCATTGTTTTTTATTCAAATGATTATTTTACAAAATGTGCGCGAACTAAGAATCGTTCCCATGCCACGAATCAATCATCAGGGTATCCTTAGTAGCATGCGTTATGATTTCGTGGTAGAGATTACGCAAGCGCCGAGTAAGACTATACCAAAAAATACACAGACCAACTACCTACAAAGAGCATTCGCATGACACCTTGTGGTGTTTTAATCGTTCCATGCTCAGCAATTCTGTAAAGTGCTGCAGCGCCTCCGACCCGATTTGTATATGGTAGGATTCTCGTCCCGAAAGCGAGTCAAATCGATTTGCCCTCGTTTTTCTAAGCCCGTCCGAAAGTGTTTGGTACACGATCCTGATGCGTTACGACCAGGGGATAGGCAATCAAAGCGGTGGCACCCATAAACGTAAAACATTATGAAAAGCCAGCTGTTATCCATGGAAGATTAATTACGAGTCTGCCTGCCATCATTCAAGCAGGAATCCAAGCATTGTGTTAAATTGAAATGCGAGCACATATCGCATTAAACAATTTCATGAATAAATTATTTCATCTTGATGAATTTTTTACTTTTTTTCCATAGCCATAACAAAATATATCGGTAAATTAACTGTCAGTGTGCCTCGAGTAATAAGGATGAAAACCACTCACTTTTCCTTAGCCATTGACATGGTTGAGTTACCTGGGCTCACTTGATTGAAATTATTCGGAATGAACATGATGTGTACAGTCGTCCGCCCACCAGCATCAATTTATGTATTGTATAAGTATTGTGCGCGACGTGATTTCTTATTAGCAAAATGTTCAATAACGAGTTTATTGAAATCTGGAATTCCCAGAACCACGTCGTTGTGAATCGAGAGAACAGCCAACGCATTAAGCCTATCTTGGCCCATCCTGTTTCTTAGAAAGGTCTTGATACGTTTCAATGTGCTGAAACTGCGCTCGGATTCCGTGGATGAAATCGGGGTGGTCAAAATGATATTCAGAAAGCTAGTTACTGTAGCAAAGTTGATCGAAAGCGAATTTTCAACTAGGAATTTTGAAAGTTCACTAGTGGTTTTAATTCCCGAAAAGGATGTATTAGAATACAAACAAGTCAACTCGCTCTCCAACCGAGCAATGTCGATCATCGGGTAATAACGAGGCACGCTGCGCAGTAGTCCAGAAGGAAAATGAATTTTGTAGGCAGGGAAATTTCTCGGATTTAACAGGGCGAAAGTAAATTTAATGGCATCAATCACCCGAGAGAGAACATGCCTATTCTTATCTACAAGCTCATCGTTCTTGCAGACTGACACGCGATAACTTTCATTGAGCTGCGACATTACATTTACTCTGCCAAACAATTTATATTTAACTGCACTAGCCATGTGCACTTGGGATTTTTGGTGCGCTTTCACACGCTCTGACAAATGCTTCAGATCGCGATAACCAATTTTGTTCCAACAAGAGCCACTGCTTCCGGTACCGGCACTGTCGAATAAAAGACAGTAAAAGCAAAACAAGGTGTTTTTATCCTCGCTATAAGTAAGCCATTCATTTTTATCGAAATGCGCTGAAGAAAAGGCACGAGTGCGTTTTCCTCCGGCGTACGATTGGACCAATGGGCAATTTCTAGGCTGATACGGACCTAGTCGCTTTACCTCTAATTTTTGCTCTAAAGGCAGCTGGCTAAACGGCGTACGGAGCAAAGATTCAACACGATTCATGTTCGCACTTGACCTGACTACTTATCTGCAGAAATGGAAATGACTATAAATCGAGAGATTGCGTATGCCTTACTGGAAAGGTCAACGAGTTCGGACACATACGCAATTGTTATCTCATAGATTGGACAAGGAAATGTCATATTGAATCCAAAACATCATTCTGAAGAACCACGGATAGCATCCTCGGAAATTCGGTCCCGGTACAGCTTGGGAGATTTTGACCTTGAGGCTGGAGATTGTCACACGACACATACGGCTTACGGTCTATAGTGTCTACTGTCTATATGTCTGCTGCAAAATCGCCTTCGGAAAATATATTACCGAATAAATACGTGGATGAAAGCCGAAAACTTGGTACACTGTTACATGAAATCATCGAGAAGTAGCCTCATGACCGTTTTCGGTATGGTACACTGTCAAAATTAATACGAATTGATCAACGCCGAATTTTGCGTAGTATTTACTGAGGAATAGGCTGATCAAGCGATAAGCTGTTAGCCGCCATCGAAAACGAAACAGCTATCGCGCTTGACAGGGGTTGTAATTGTGAGCAAATGGCCCGAAGGCCACCATTCCACGGTGAAATTGACATTGGAGAATATAAAATAAAACTAAATATTTGAATGCAAACCGAGGATGTTAGTAAACTGTTTCATGATATCATCATCTCATCACCTATCTCAGTATGGAACACAGATACACCGGCTTTTGCGTGAAATCCGCAATGAGTTAGGTAGGCTAAGTGTCAGATCAGCGCACATCTCTACCATACTCGAACTTGATAACGAAATTGCTGCCCTAATCATTGAGTGCCAGCCTTGAGACTTGGCACAGCGTTCGATACTAAAATAAAGACATACCATGTAAAAGCTCATGACGGATCTAGCTAAGGAGCATCGTTAAAATTAATGGAGACCAATACCGGCTTTGCGTGAAATATGTTTGCGACACATGACGGATCAGCACACACTCGACTTTGGAAACGGAATTACTACCCTAAACTTTGAGTAGAAACCCTGAAACTTAGGACAGTGTTAAATACCACCATCACGACATGACATACCAAGTTTCAAGAATTATCATGGTGTGAAACACCATCAAAATCGACCTATACCAGCAAAGGTCGACTCAACGCATATCACGGTATCCGAGTTCAGACATAGATACGATTGTTACATCACACCTTAGGGGCGACAGGCATATATGCCCCGGTTGCTCGGCCATTTTACGAATAGGAGAGAGTATATCACCGTTTCTTAATTGTGCGCGGCTTTGAGAGAATAGATAGTGAAAGCTTGTTATGAGCGCTACCGGGGCAAGCCCCTGCTAGGCATTCACAAAGCGAAAACACAGAAGAGAATTCGATTTTCGCAGAGACTTCGCTATGTATGGGCATTTGCAAGCGAAAGCACAAGAAGAACGCGGGTTTCGCTGTGATCTCGGTATATATTGAGCGCTGTGCGTCTATAAATGGTTAAATTGTTATTGAACAGAATTTTAGGTGGGGCAATGCCCCAGTTGCCCTATAGGACGAGCCGCCACTGGCGAAAGGAGAGGTAAGACTCAGATGAGGCACAGGCGGGCCAAGCCTCCCCCGTGACAGCGCAACTCATCGTAAATAGCTTAGAATTTATAAATTATAATCACTGATATTGATCAAATGTAATTGTCGCGCTGATTCTGAAAATCCAAGTATTTATCGACTCCTATCCTAAAATATTCGGCGTAACGAAACGTTGCGTTATACATCTACATTTTTACGGCGGTGCTAAAAAGCTAATAACCAATCAAGAGAATGGATAGGTATGACGTTGTATTTAATTTGAATTTATAATTGTGAATGTCACTTCCAAGGCAATTTATTTTTCGGTGTGGATCAGGAAGACCTTATGTATTTGAAAACTGCATTGTCCTACAAGTGTCGTCATGTCTGCTATCTCTTTCGTCAATCAAGGTATCGTGCAATCCACGATATCTCGGCGCGCGATGATGGGTGGATCGAATTCGCGAGTGGTGTTAGTCGCCGGTGCCACAGCAACTTAAATTTGTGGATTTTGAAAAGAGGGCAGTACGAGCCCCTAACCCTGGATACCCCACTATCTTGACCTCTCAAAGACATGTTTGCACTGTCACGAGAATAATTATTCTCGCCGTCATGAAAATTTACTAACATGTTGCTGCAAGATTGATAAATTAAGAACAAAATTAAATATTTATCGAAGAGCCATCACGAGCCATAGGTTCCCGACCACTAGTATAGGCCATCACTTCACTGAAATGCAGGGTTAGGATTAGCAATATGACGTCGCTTGGCGTCATGAGGTTCCCATTCGCGTTCGCACGAACCCGAACCTTTCAGAGCCATTCATAGGGGGCACCGAATAATCAACAATAAATCACCCATAACGCGAAAATTTTTTGAATGAGTTCCATAATTTTCAAAAAATTCTCAATAATTTTTGTTAATTCACGAAATAATTTTGGCCTCCTTCGAGCTCGCCCCCTTCCAATTGGGGGGTTTGGGGTGCGGCAGTTACGGTCCTGTTTCCATCTCACATTAATCTGACGCCTTCTAATCGAACAAACAAACATAACTCAGCTTGTTTGGAGCTTTTCGCTTACCATATAGATCAGTGGTACCCGACCTTTTTCCACCCACGTACCATTTCGAGGTTTTATGCAGTTCTCGCGTAGCACCTACCCTAAATTCACAATTTATGACGTCATTATCACGTATTATCAACAATTTCCATTAAACTAGGCATTATCAGCCAGGGTTGATGAGATGCATGGAATTGTTTTTTCACCACCAGTCACAAGAAGAACAACATAATGAAATAACTTTAACAAACCAAAAAGTCAATTTATTCAATGCAATTGCTCCATTTGTTTACTTTCCACTAGCTGGTCAATGCGTGCCATACGTTTGCTCATAGCACAGTGTCCCATAAATTATAGTGTGGACACAAGCCAATCCCACGGCTCAGTGAAATTGGTCCACGTCAAACTTTCCATTTGGCTAAAGGTAATTTGACGGTAATTTTTGTCCGGCTTGCCAAGCGCAAAATTTGATGAAACGGATATCAATCGAAAGCTACCGCGGTGCTGATTGAAGAAATTTTATTCTGCTCTTTGTCCTGGAACCCCCCCCCCCCCCCCGAAATCAGCCATCACAGCGCATCGAAAATCATGTCGGTTTCGTTTCTTTGACGTGCCTCACCACGACGACGACGGCGTCAAAAAAACTCAAAATCAACCGCATCTGAAATCATAACTCCCTTCGATCCGGTCGAAAAAACGGGATCTACTCGTGTACCACCTAGAAAGATAGAAAGCAAACTTCGTTCACTCGAGTTAAATCGAACCATTCCATGACACAACGTCTCATCATTTCAACAGTAGACATCGAATATCCTGTGTACATTTTCGGTAAGCAATGCAATCTGTGATATCCCCGCCGTCAGGTCGACAACATTGTAGATACCATCGTTTTCGATCCCGTCGACGGCTAGTCGCGCCAGTCGGATAATTTGTGCAGATTAGCCCAATTCCTTGACGACAAGTAGTACTGCCGGTAATTACTAATTGGCGGTAATGGGCGTCACGCTTGAGTTTTAGTGTTAGCATCTAACTGATGGCTGTATAGTGTGTACGATGGTGCTAAAATCTCGACAATTTTATCCCGATAATTCTGATAGGCCATTGTTTTTTACTACAATTCTTAAAATAGGGTGGCGCCAGCAGACCCAGACAATTTTTGAAAGGGGCGCTGGAGGAAAAAAAGGTTAAGAACAATTACCATAGACCATAGAGTATTTCACCAACAAGCAGCCCGCGAGGTCATATTTTGCGGCCCGCGATCTAATTTGAAATTTCGGAAGAACCCTTAGTGAAGCATTTTGATATGCTGAAATTGATCTCAGTTTAAAGTTAAACATATCGTTGTTGTTCAAAGTAAGCTATTTTCCTATCACTATTCCTCACTAGCTGATGCGGCTTCGGCGATTGTAATATCATTCCAAGGAGGAAGAATTTTCTGACATGAATGCGCAATTGGCCCACCACTGCCAAGACCGAGACGCTTAGAAAATGACTTCGGGCTCCCCAAAAGACCAAGCCTTACGAGGAGATAGTTCCGTGTCTAGCTAATCCCAAATAAAGGCTCTTTAGTGCAGGGGCTGCCAAACTGCGGGAGTAGAAGGAAATGATGTGGCCATCGACACTTCATTCGATTAGGATATGTATACGAATTGACTCCCTGTTTAATGAGAGGTTTGAATTATTCTAGAAATTTTCTTCGCGCTATGCGAGGTTCAATGCGAGTTGCTTTACGATTTTAATATAGAAGTGTCCTTTCCAATCTGAGCCCCACAGTACAGATGCGAACAGCAGAGGAAAATGATACGCCCCATAAAGACATACCAATTTGTAATCGTGTTCTCCTCATCTCGAAGAAGATTTGTTTCTGGTAGGCCTACGTATGGGCGACTCCAATATCTTTCAACTATACAGTCGATCCTGATTAGAGGTCAAGAAATAATAACAGCATGCAACAAAGGGGACTAAAAACAATTGACCCACCCAAAGATGCAGCACAGCATTATTATCTACCCTAAATTTTCGAAGATATATAATATGTGAAACTATACTATGACGAAATTCACTCATGAATATGAAAAATTTTCGCGCTTGGTGCGACTAGCACTTTAGCTGCCAAGGCCTATTATGGAAATTGCAAGTAAACGCCAGCAAACAATGAATTTTCTACTAGTTGGATATTTAGCTGGAATCCGGCGTGCTGACAAGTGTAAACCTTGTGCATCTTATGAAAATATAAATTTTTTTTCAATATCAAGGAATTATAAAAATATTGCAATTTTTGGGCTGCTCATTTTATGAGAAGCCACCTAGTGGTCAAACCAAAAAAAGTTGACCTATTGTATACAGCTGCGATTTTTTAAAAATACTTCCGGTAACGAAAATGGTTGTTTCTGACAACAAGCCTATTGAGTATCGTCGAATACGCCCGAAATCCGGGGATAGAATCAATTCCAGACTTTACTGTACGCATTTGAAAAATATCCTAAATATAGGATAGCTGCTGGCACTTTCTGGGATTGAGTAAAATCCTAAATTTAGGATCGTTGGCAGTCAAAGTGCTAGTAATCGAGTCCCTATGTGGCCATTCATAACATGACTACTCAAGATTTCACAGTAAGCCGATATGTGTAAATACCAGGATAGTCCGGAGTTCACCGGCAATGTGCATGGACAATTTGACGCGGGTAATTGGCCTCCAGTTAGTTTATTACGACTATGCACTGGAATGCGGCCGTAGGTATACAACATGAGTAATCGAAATGCGGCCGTGAAGAGCAAAACGATTGGCAATCAATGCTTTGGTTGCTGATGAGTGTTGTCAGGTATTGTGCGCAGCTCATAGTTCTAAATAGAATGAAAGTGATAATCATTATATAATTTGTTGTATTTGTATTTATTCAATAGAATATTATTTCTTTTGGGGTAACTATGCCCGCCACCCATGTTAGAGAGCACAGCGCTGCGCTGGCGAAGAGTTATCAAAACGTGGTTGTTAAACTGTGTCAAATTTTATCTCGTTATTGAAGTCATGCAGCCCGCAGCCTCTATGAATTTTGAAGAGTGACCCGTGGCCCATTTTGATTTGGCGACCCCTTCCATAGAGAATATATTGACCGTTAGATACCACATTAAAGCAGTGGTTCTCAACCGGGTGTTCGCGGAACATTTTCAGGCGGTCCGCGAAGCCTCCAAATGTGCAAAATGGGTGATAATCTAATCTGTATTTTGTTAAAATTAGAGAAATCACGAGATAGTTTCGCATCATAACTGTTAAAATGTCATAACTCACATACTCAGAATGGCCGTTTGAGAGGAAATATTCCACTGTGCAAACTCATTTTAAGTGCATAATTGCCAATAGCCTGCTAATACAGACATATTGCAGTTTATAGATGTTTTGTTGGGGGTTTGGATAAAATTTGTTTGCAAAAATCCATTTTCTCCTGTGATATGCATAACCGCTATTTCGTAATAACAACTAGATAGAAATGACAATGGTAGGTATCACAGGTTACGGTCATACCCACAGGTGTCGTTGGAAGCGTTGCGGGTTATTATTACATTCGCCACCAGCACCTATCTTTGTGGAAATATATTTTCAGCACTGGTTCATATCTAATAAACGACGCGTATTTCCCAGACACGACCGCGTATTTCGAGAAATTTAGCTGCAAAATTCGCTTTGAAATAATAAAGTCTTACCAATTTCCACATAAAAAGTAGGCTATGATGTTATTTTCAAGAATGTTCACTAGCCTACAGATGATATTTGCACAGGACAGATGACGGTTGCACAGTAATGGAGCTTAATTTGAACTGAATCTTTGGGGGTCCGTGACGCTCCAAAAGGGGTCCGCGAAGACAAAAAGGGTGAGAACCACTGCATTAAAGATTATTTGGCACTTTTCCGACCATGCCTATTGCATTGCACTTTGTAACAATGTTGTGGCTTGATGATGGCTTCACAAATGTCTTTTCAGTAACGTTGTTATAGCTTTGTAGTTTGTACTAGATTTTCGTCTACTGCGACACGCCCAATCGAGATTTACAGCCGTCCGCGCAGTGGGAAATAGTATCTATAGACTATAATTCTGATCGATAAATTAGGTCTTAGTGGCAAGGGGCACAAAAGCACTTGTAGTTTATAAAAGGAGAATTAGTTATTATCAGTTGATATGGTGTGGCTGCTTTCAGTGTTGCCTAATACTGTTGAGCAGCGAAATATATTTGAGTGCAACGAAAAAGTATAAGTATAAGACAGCACGCTGTTCCTATATGTGCTCGACGACTGTCGGATTGCCGGCTAAATACTGTTCCACTGTTCAGGTTCCTCCGGCGCTTGCTGAACGCACTGTAAGGAAACGGTGTCGATTACGCCAAGTATTACTGGGAACTGCGGTAGCTGGTCAGCGCATCACAGCATCTTCAGTCTTTGCAATGTCCTTTGAAATATCCTGTGTTCGCAAAATACAAAATCTTCTATGAATTACAGTGTGTATACAATTATTCATTGAAAGAGGTTTCCGGGTATGATAGTGATGGACGAGGATTAATATGACAGGGTCATAAGAGTCACGGCTAATGGTCGACTTGTGAGGGCTGATCAGATGCTAAGTTTCAACGCCGAGACGGCCTACAGCAAGCGTAGCGAAATCAATTTGAATGTATCGTAGAAGCAGAAATACTACTTGAATAGTTTCAAGAACGTGAAAGCAGTTTTCCCAGCTGCATAAAACCACGAATGCATCAGGTTTAATTCAGCAAGTTGCTGTTGCAAATTATGGGTTAAACTCATGACGTCGCAACCACTGTTCTACTCCGTCCGTCAATGAATGCACTGTAAAAATAACTTCAAGTTAAATGCCGGCGAAATACTGATCCACTGTTCTACTCCGTCCGTCAATGAACGCACTGTAAAAAAGCCGTTGAGTTAAATGCCTACGCGATCGACAGCATGCGTAGCGGTTTGGATTATCCCAAGTATCACTGGGAACATTTCGTAAGTCCGAGTGGACTATTTGTGGCGACACAATGGGCTCGCGGAGTCGATCGCGCATTGTTTAGGAGATTCCCGATTGTCTAAAACAATGGGAATTTTCATCTTTGAGTTCGCTTTTTGGGGGGGTTCCAGTGTCCGGAACCAGATAAAAATTATATATTCGGAATCAGTATAACAATAGCTTTCGGATAATACCGGTTATATTGAATTTTGAGGTGTGGCCGCCAAATTCACTAAGTATTTCAGACTGGTGTGTAGCAATAGATTAACCACCGGTATTATCACTCAAAAACATAATGCATGTTCTTTCGAACAAGTCCGAAAAGGAATATATAAACAAGACTCAACATGAAAAGTCTGCACCTTACCTTACAGCAACCTAAGGGGATCGCAGCCTCGGAAAATGACAAGGGATTCCAGTCTCGCATTGGTTAACCGATTCTAGGATGCAATACCTCTTCATTTTCCGAGGCAGGATTTCAGAGGCTGCTATCTTCTGTGATCTTGCAGCAACTCAACCTGTGAATATTCTGCTATCAACAATTGCAATATTCTAAAGCTATTCGATTCGAAACTCCCAAGACCTTACTGAAACGCATCCTTTTATATCCAATACGAAATCATCTCGTCGCCATGATATCTATTTCGCGACATTCAGTAATTCAGTAATTCAACCGCACGTGCTCAGGCTCAGTCTGACGTCTGACGCCGGTATGACTGGAACTCCTATGATGTCACAATCTAACGTTCGCTCTAGCAACTAGGAATTGGTGATCAAACAATTCATGAGGCCTTTTGCGAGAAAAAGGTAAACTCGTCGCAATGGCCAAACAACATGGCTACGCCAGCACCAGTGTTTCGATACATGGTTATTGGTTAGTGATACATCTGGCATGCGGCGTTAAAAATGAATGCAATGTGGGCAGAACTGGCGTAGCAGATCATGACATAAAGTTCATACCTGTTGTAAAACTACGTATATACCAAATACGCTTGGCATGCTTCCTTGATGACTCAAATGATACTTTTTATAAAGTGATATAAACGATGTTATCTGCAATGCCTAAATGTTCAGATACCAGCAGTGATGTTCAGTGTTCACTGATTAGCATTCAGCATGGCCATTCGCCATCGATGTCGTAATTTGATTGATGATTGAAACATGATGCAATGACGAAAATCAGATATGTCCAATTGTCCATTGTCCATTAGCGCATTGTCGAATTGTAAATGCAACAGCAATTAA
This sequence comes from Botryllus schlosseri, assembly GCF_051294905.1. Lineage (NCBI taxonomy): Eukaryota > Metazoa > Chordata > Ascidiacea > Stolidobranchia > Styelidae > Botryllus > Botryllus schlosseri. Next base: position 12,878,338 of record NC_137245.1, on the reverse strand, counting down.
TGCTGTAAGAACGGATTATAATATCTAATTATCCAGTAAATCACTTTTACGAATGCAAATGTAAATCTTAAATACTGATCATCCAGTATATTTCCTTTACGAATGCAAATGTCAAGCTGAAATACTGCCTATCCCGTAAATTGCTTGTACGATTTGAATCTGTAATTTCTTTACCCTTCAAAAACAAGTAAAATTCATTTTGACCTGCCCGTATACTAATGCAGCGGACATTTACCGTTAATTTAACTGACGGAAGAAATTTACAGGTATAATTTGGGTAAATCTACGAATATTTCTAAGAGTGTAATGCGAGGCAGCGGTCAGCAGAGTTTCACGCCATAATAAGAAATGCGAGCTAAATAGTCCAGGCTTCCCCTGCTTTCCACTAGACAATCCATCAATCAGCGCAAGGTATGGTATGGAATGGGAAATTTCAATACTCCATACCCGCCTCAATGGTTCCGTACCATACTTTCAATTTTCCGTACCATATAGCAACATTCTACAATACCATATTTGATAATTTTCCCATACTTTCGCAGTTGCCCTAACTCTCAGATAATATTCCATATTTTACGACTAGAGATTTTCCAGCGTTTATATTATAATTATTTTGGATGAAATTATCCATTTACCAGCCCTTTGCACCAACTATCCCCAGTTTCTTTTTCTTATATGTGAGCGATATAGGTTGCCTAATCATCGAAGACGGAACCAAATATATATATAGGTATTATTTGTGAGTCCCAACAGAAGCTCATGACATGTAAAACTATTGCCGTAACGCAGTGCTAGCAGTAAGAAGCTGTTCTAATATTATTTACAAAATTACATAAAATAAAAGTATTGTCCACGATTAGAATATATCTTATAATACAATTTTACGCATCCACAATCATTATGGATTTTGCGACAGTGATGGATCAAATAATGTCCTATTCATACTTCAGTAGTATATGTAATATATGGCGATGTGCCATTAGTTCACATGGGTGAGGGCGCAAGGTGGTGTTTTGTAGTATAGGCCCCGACGGTTAGGTGGCTGGGTATAGGTATAGGGATCGGTCGCAATGGGGTCTTTCGCTGATGACTTTGGTGGTCAAAACCTGTTGGTTTGTGATCCCATGATCGCCAGTAAGGTGGCTGTACAGCAGACCTGGACAAAATGCGGCCCGTGGGCCAAATGCAGCCCGCGGAGCTACTCTGTGCGACCCGCGAGAGGATGCTTGGAATTCAAAACATAAAACCTGCTTTTTGAATGTTGATACGTGGATTAAAACCATATAGGCTGTATCAACTGGACGGGAAATTCGTTTACTTTGAAGCCTGTTCATTAGTCCGCCATGGTTACGCTGCAAAGTATGAGTAGCAATTAATGTGACAAAAAATCACTCCTTCCATATAGTGCAATTCAAAATTTAATTTTTGCCATTGTCACAGTACGCATGATACGGTCTGTGTTTCAAATTGTTACGTGATACGTTTTCAAATCTCTAATTCGTAAAACAAGTCTGTCAAGCTACTATATGACTCATCTTATCTATTACCCAAGAAAGAGGAACGGGCATGTCAAAAATGGAAGCCGAAAGATGAAATTTAAAGAAGGTTTGGAGCACAAAATATTTGTATACTGGAGTCAGACGTAAACGTTTTAGTTTGTTCTGAGCATGTCACCGATATTTAGGATTATAGTTGAAATAGGTCTTAAGACAAAAACACGAAGACAGACACTCGGCCAAGGGAAGGCGAATTTCAAAAAAACTGCAAGCTTCGCTCAACACCATGGCTATTTAAGCTGCACACTGCTCTAAAGGCAACGACTAAAACAATAAGATGTTAAGGCCTACTATCCCAAATACATTTCATTGCAGTGTTTCTCGAACCGGGGGGCGTGAAAGCATCTGAAGGGGGCGCAAAACCATGGTCAAATGAAAATATTGTTCGCGCTAGGCGTGATTCACCACCCAGCTCATAGTTTTTGCCTTGCGTATTGTCCGATTTTGATATTTCAGAATTCTCTCATCAACAGCCATCACCTTCCATGCCATCAAACTATCCGTTGGGATTTCTAGCATTCTGGTTCCTCTTTTTAATACTTTATGATATCGTGATAAAATGGGGGCGCGAAATTTTTCACCATCATGAAAGAGGGGCGTGCCTAAAAAAGTTAGAGAACCACTGTTATAGTGTAGAACTTGGATACAGGTTTAAAGAGAATTGAAAATATATCATGTTTAACATTGTTTGCATCATGACAAAAAATATATATATATATTTAATTTTCTCATTACCTGACATCAACACATTCACTAAGCAGCATTTATTAACAATATAAATTAATATTAAAATTAAAATATGCTGCAGAATATAGCTAAATATTTTCACTCAGTCCGCCAACGTATTTTCTACTTCTCAATTTGCCTGCAGAGAAAAATAATTGGCCACCCCTGCTGTACAGTGTACACTGTACAGGTATAGGGATCAGTCGCAAGGTGGTCTTTCGACCGTAAGATAATAATGATCAAAAACCTCCAACGGTCGCGAGGTGTTGAGAAATGAGTGAGGAAGAGATTGCGTAGTGGTGACGATAAGCTCCTCGTCCCCCGCGTCGCTGTTCCTACGGCGACAAAAAAACGCCCAGAAAAAGACCGATGAAAGAGCGCACCCATGACCACATAACTCATTGATTCCGTATAGGAAGCCAAATCCAGGGATATTCAACCTCCTAGCTATTCACGACCGTGCTTCAGAGAGTTGTCATGACCCATCTGGAGTCGTATATACTCATGTTAAATTGGTTACTGGGAACTTCGCACCGAGGAGACTCAGGAGAGCCCTTGTGGTGTTCTGTGCCATCACTGATTTCTTGAGATATACCTTGCGTATAAAAGTTTGAAATTGTAGCAGCAGAACAACCCGCCGGCTTACTATCTCTTCACCCAAATCGTGAGTATAAATGTTAGGAAAAGATAACAGGACTGCCTTCCATCTGGAAAATTAATTTCGTCGATAATATTGGTTGTTTCAAATATTAGGCTACTGTCAAAAATTTATCCATTCTTAGCCGACTTGATCAGATTAACCGATCGATCTGGTGTACGGGCACGAAATTAATGATGATGCATCTCAGATAACACTCAGATAACAATAAAAACGAAAAATCCAAGTCAGCCTGAATCGCGCCAAGCGTAAATAAAATCTTCAAGTTTATAATATCTCAAAGATTTGGGAACCAATTCGTTAATTCAAATTGCATATTGACGGTCGTCAGTACCCGCTAATTCATTATGTGTTGAGGGCCGCATAATTATTGCATGACGGCTGCATGCAACGTCTGCAGGTTGGCCACCTCTGACCCGTTGAAATAAGGATGAACAAGGTTGTAACGTATTTTTAATGCTAAATACTAATCAGGGCTCGAGATTACAGAAACGCCATCTAGCACAGTAGTTCGCAAACTTGATGTCCCCCGAGACACCATGCCTACGCAGTACGCACCTGCAATCATGTACACTGCGTTATTTATAAGCATCTCGCTGAAAGTACATATTCAATATTTCTGAGCTCTCGCGGCGGTTTCCCCGAGAATGATTATAGACAGATATCGCAAGCTGAACATTAGGGTTGTTCAAAAATAGCTCTTTTCTTCAAATTCAACTTGCTTAGTGATAAAATTGTCAGGTTGCCTGAAAAAACGCTACAAACCAAATTTGCATCGATTACGACCGGTAGCAGCCGTGCAATCTTAAATTGAAATTTCGATCATTGAAATTTCGACACTTCGGTATGGGTAAATATTGTGTTCCAGTATAGGGGCTGAAATGAATTTAAAATGTAGCATGTTTACCATTGTTTTGAATTAAAACTGCGAATATTTATCATATTTTGTCATAAATAACCGTCACTTACTCGTTATCTGATATCAAAACAACCACTGAGCAACATATATTAACAAATTAATTCGCAGCTTTCAATTTAGAAATGAACATAATGCGCCGTGGAATTTAATTAAAATTTTCGGCTCGGCCCACCAACGTATTTTCTGCTTTTGTTTGGCCCGTGGGGATAAATAATTTCCGACCCCTGTGTTAGACTATACTCCCACTTCCACTTGACAGTTTCCAGGTTTCTAGGCAAGACTAGTTCTAGAATACTTATTATTCAACTTACTTATAAAGTCACTACTTTATTAACTAGCACCTTTCCAGAAATTTACGATGTTGACTACCTTGACCACCTCTTCACATATGTCCATATACTGAACCACCGAATATATGGAACAATACCTATAACCAGCGGGTTGCGAAGGGTTGAGAACATAAGTCGGAAGCCCTTTTCGACGAAGGATTCATATTGACCCTATGTTTTCAATTATATATGTCAATCCACTTGCAACGTCACAACTAAGGATTCGTGACGTCTTAGTTGGAACAAAAACGATAAAAACATGTTTTAAACAAGGGCATTGTTTTAAATATTTTCTTAATTGCTTTTTTTTAATGCAACCCTGTCTATAGAGCATGCGGGGTTCCTAAAAAAAATTACGACCCATTTTATTCTCCCGCGACCCCAACGGTTAATATGAATAACTGCTTGGAATAAAAAATACTCCCCATGCTTAATTTGTTGCAATGAGAATCACACTTGCCGAGATCTTGGATTATAGAGGATGGGATCGGGAACAGAGTTTGGATTGGCAGATATTATATCCACTAGACTTTGATATTCAATCAATACGCGTAAACCATCGCTTCCTGTGTTCCTAGCAGTGTTGGGATCAAGTCGCTACATTCGAGTCACGAGTCAATTCGAGTCATAGCACATTTTGACTCGAGTCAAGTCAAGTCAATCGATTTTCAAAGTTGACTCCAGTCAAGTCAAGTCACTCGATTTTTTGAAGTGACTCGAGTCAAGTCGAGTCAAGTCAAGTCACGTCACGAGTCAAGTCACAATTCAAGTCAAGGTGCCTTTTCGGAGTATGAGGCATGATTACGTCATTGCATTTTGCGAGCTGTCTGAAATTACGATTGAGTGGTCATTGATTCCGAACCGATGACGAATACAGCGTTAAATGTACAATTGTACATGCAAGAAGGCGCTGTATCGCTCACATATACGTAGAACTGTTACACTGCATAAGTAATTGCACAGCCTCAGTTTATAGTTACCAGTCAAAATAGAGAATAGAGAATCGAGAAACGAATTGAAAAGATATGTAATACATTACCCATTTATAAATTGATATGATGCAATTCAAGCCTGCGCCAATGGTTTAGGACTATATAAACTATATATTCGAATTTAATTTCCCTTAAAACAAGAGGTTTGGTTAACGTGAGAGCAGAGACCAGAAATGCACATTTTGCCACTCGATTACTTTACTGCTTACTAGTTTACGACAACGTAAGCTGCAAGCTTCGATCACTTCGTTTGCGGTCAATTTATTTGTGAGAGAACAATGGAGGCTCAGTAAAACGCACGATCAATGAATTTTTGGTCGCTCTCACAAGTTACACCAGCGTTTCGCGAACAATCCGAACATATGCAAGATACAGTGATTTTTATCGACACTGATTACTTGATGACTTGAAATTGACTCGTGAATTTTGCTTCGAGTCACGAGTCAATCCACATTTCTGAAGCGTCGAGTCAAGTCAAGTCAAGTCATTTTTGCAAAGTGACTCGAGTCAAGTCAAGTTATTCGAAAACGGTGACTCGAGTCCGACTCGAGTAAAGTCATGACTCGAGTCATCCCAACACTGGTTCCTAGTCACGTTACGCGTTCACTGGGATAACGGAATGATTTCAAAAAGTATCTTTAAAGCGGATACCGCCGTCCTCTCTGAAAACGGTGCATTTATTTGGTTAGATAGGGCAGTTCGGGTGTATGAGTTGAAACACGAAATATGAAATATGTCCTAGCAGGAGTAGTTCATCTTTTCTAGATCACACGGTGGCTCGTATAAACCCTCGGCAGCCATTTTCTTGATCAGTGTTGCGCAAGCGTGCTCGCAACTACCATATATGGATGATTTTGTACATTGAACACTGCGAGCATAATTTTTTGAGTCTTGACAGCGACAAGTATACTTCAATTCCCAGCTATGAAATCCTGCGTGTACGCGTGTTGTTATCCCATTTCCAGCGTAGTTCAACTTTAAAAAATAATCAATATAGACATCTTATATAGTTTTCTCCATTTATCGTATACATATAATAAGCTATCTATACTGACCATTGAACTGCCATCGTTATCGCTAATGTCTGTTTTCACTTCATTCCAGGATGTCGTCCACTGACAGTTATCTCCGGTAAAACATCTTGGACATGTACAAGTTGGGAAGTCGTCCGACCACTGCAATTATTTATGCGTGAAATGTAGTGCGTCACCATCCACTGGTGAGTCCAGTGATTCTCAAACGGTGTGCCGCGGCACACTAGTGTGCCAATTGAACTGCTCAGGGGTGCCGCGAGCAACTGTAGTAATTAAGTCAAAGTATGGCGGAGTTAATGAATCCAAATTCTTAGTTTGGCATAATCGGCGGTTCTATTATTTTAACTGCTCAAGACATACGATGTACAATGCAATGTAATAAACAGATACTAGTTACGGACTCTCAATCTGGCATCCGCATCAGCCTAATGTCAGTTTTCAATCTTCCTCGCCCATTTCATCATCTTACTTGGATTGGTCCTTGATCGGGTCTTTTTATTATAAATACGCTGTAAGCACGGTGAAGTAGGGAAGGAGAGCCTAAGCTAAATCTCCGACCCTTTGGAATTTGCTACTGCAAATAATCAAACTGGGGCAGACGTCATCAATGTTGGTGATACGCTAATTCGCCCACATATGGTAGCATTTAGGACGGTGATAACTCAACAAAAGGTCATCACTCGGGTAATTGGGCCGTAATATCGAGGTGCGGCTGAAAATGTTTTTCTAGTCCCCCTACCATAACCGGATGCTAAACAGTGATATGACGCAGCTTGATGGCCTTTTTGTCTCTTTTTTAGTCATCATCTTGCCAAATCTTCGACATCTATGGTCATTTTATACCATACCGATATTGTTTAGTGATTTCTGAGATGCCAACTTACGGACCGTTTTCACTTCATACTGCTTGTGAGGGACTGGTTATGTAGATCGGATGATGGAGAGGAGCCTAGATAAACCTCCAACATTTAGCACTTAGATTCTGGGCTCAACCCTGCGACCCATTTGTGTTGCAGGGTGCAACACAGCAATGTACCACTACGCTACTCGCCACTCAGGGTACTCGAAGTACTATGGGGTGCCTCGAACTATTTTCCTCTGTAAGAGGGTGCCATGAGGTCGAAAAGGTTACGGACCTTTGACTAGTCCACCGCCAGTTCAGTTTTCGGTTTAATGTTAGTGAATCATGAGTATGTCAAATATCGTAAACCACTCACTACAGAGTTAACTGCATGGCTGGGTTATATAGCTTTGAAACACAAAAATGGCCGGTAGGCCTACCCATACATGTGGCCAGTAGTAATATGAGTGGGTACATCGTTGCCGGCCGCCGGGCCTACGTTATCGTAGGCCCCGACCGTTGCCTTCAAACATATAGAAACAATGATATTTCGAGATGTGGTTTTGAATTATTATCGACTTCTCAAGATAAATCACCATAAAAAAAATTGCTCAAAATTACTAGATTACTAAAATTATACGCCTAAATGCTAAATGACTCAAGCTAATTGCTTATGAATATCTTGTGAACAAAATCTGATGAAGGTCTACATGTTTGGAGAGTATGATCGGTTAGTTGCTTACCTGGTGATGTTCCCTGGTTCTTTTTGCTCAATTGTGATAATTGTTTCTTCATGACATCGCGTTCTATATATACATAAAGAATTCCAATACTTCATGACATACGGTTTCTTATGTGAAATAAGTATTGATATAATGTGTGATAATCATAAAATATGAAAGAGTCCATAAAGTAGTCTACCCTACTAGGTCAAATGCGTTAACCGATCTATTACTGGTTTTATGGGGAACAAATCCATCTTGAACATGCTGGTATCACAAATATAAAGGTTACAGGTTACTGACTAATTAGATTAGAGATACACTCAACCCGTAGCATGAATGAATCCTGAATAGCTCTGTGTCAAAGTGAAGTTTTTCGCTTCATGTGTACTGATGACTTTATAATATAGTATGGATACCAATCCATCCAATTCCGGTATGCAACCATTCTGCTCGATGCGCCAGCAAATAAGCCCAGAAGTATTTCCTGGTAGCTTTGCTCGACTGCTTATGCTTACCTGCCGACATTTCCTGATTCCTTTTGCTGGATTGCGATATCTCATATTTGATGACGGTGACCTCTAAAAAGATGTTGAGTAAATTTGAAATCTCTAGCAAACCTAATTGTTGTTTATACGAAGAACCGCTAACTTGACGTCGTGCTAAGAAGTGTCCAAGGACAATTTTTAAAATACATAATTTTGTCACAAATAGTTGATTGGCGACTCGCTCCACTCGGGATGTTGCATAATTTTTGTAGCACATTCAGCATATCACTGCATGGAACTGGTGTATCCGTGACATGTGTCAACGTACCTGCCGTTAGTTCTCTGTTATCCTCCTTCATTTGGGATATTTGTGCCTTCACATCACGTAACTCTGACAGTAAACGCCGGGTTGCATTACATTGTTTCAGCTTTCGGGAACGTTATAGTATCAGTCGACAGTTTTCCTGTTCTTCTTGATGCATTGATTACTGTCATCTTTTGAGTCAGGTCCATGTAGGGGAGATGTGGTACCAATGGATCAAAAATTGCAAAATAAAAAACGGCTGTATTAAGGGCTCTTATGCCCGCTTAGGTCCGCATATGATACGAAACACATCCTACAAAGCTTTCAACTTACTGTATTAGATTTGAGGTTTTATTATCTTAAACTAAACCCTCCAAATAATGAGGATCCTTAGTATTTCCAAAAAATGCAACTTCAATGAAAGAGAGTCATGTATTATTTTCCAAATCCGCATTCCTAATAGGAAATAGGGGGTTTTGGTGAGTGTTCTGATTTGAGGTCCAACAAATACACACTGTATTGTATTAATTCAAGTGAGGAAACTTTTTGTTATTGTACAATTCAAATTGATGACTAGGCTATTTCGTTAAGCTTGATTCAACTTTACATAGCTGCTGATCACCTTCGCACTCATGCTGAGAACATTCTTCAGACAAAGACGCTTCACCGAGAGAATCTTCTTCAACTGCTGGTAAAACTTTTAAAGGCAATGCAATTGTGACATCTGATCGGTGAGGAATCGGTCGTGTTGCGCAAGTCAAATTGGATATTGAATTTTATGCTCATTTTTGACATCGAATAAAACACACATGAGCAACAGTAACAAACTTTTCCATGTCCATGTGACTCTTTCCATACCATTGGCACACCGTATGCTAAAGATTTTTGTTTTCAAATGCTTCGCAGACTCAATGTCGCTTTATTTTTCATTCAGTATGCTGTGCATACCTCTTCTATACATCGCCTAGGCCAAGGTGGGTGTCCGATATCGAAGACTACTCCAAGTCGTCTCGACGCCTTCCTATCTTTTAATTGGATCGCAATCTTGTGACGTTTTGAAAGAAAGAAAATAATAATAAATTGATTCTGATATCAAAAACTAGGCCTAGAATACTTACTTTTACCAAAATTATAAATGTTACTTTTACTTCTACTTGAGTAGAATTTGACGCTGTTACTTCTACTTCTACTTGAGTACCAATGGTAGTACGTTAACCACCTCTGATGATGTCACAATGGTTATAGCTATGACTTAACAGCCAGGAATACGTCACAGAACAGGCTGTTTTTACAAATGCAAAATTTTAAATCACAGATTATAAAAAATCTTGACGTGATAGAAAAAAGCGACTTTATATTCGTAATCAGCGTACGAACATTGACTTAATAGTCACTATTTCGGCCAGAAAGCAAAAATCATTTCGACCATTGTTACATTCCCCTCACACAGCGTGTATCAGCAAGGTTATATTCAGTACTTGCCCTTTAATAATTCGTCGCTCTTCTTTGTCCATTTGGAAGCTTCCTTTTTAACAACGGTATTTTCTGAAATCAACAAACAACAAACGATTTCTCCGTAGCAAAAGGTTTCGAGAAGTTATGTTATGTTCTTGATCTTGTTTGAACAATAACTCAATGCGACGAGGTTGCAATACAGAATCAGTATATTATCAGCAGACTAACTTTAGTACAGGCGACACGATCCAGAGTTCAGTTAAATGAAAAGACGACGAGACAACAGAACACAGGGTATAAATACAAGCATGACACACGAGGAAATAATGATTGGCTGAAATTACTAATCCAATAGAAAGAAAGAGTTCTACGACACCGAACGTAAATGCACGAACATAACAGTCCTCCCTTGTAAGTTAGAGGGTTGCCCACATTTACGGTCTATAGAAATCGGTGGGTTTCCTATTTCTAAGAGGATAACGTCTGCCCGACGATCGAGCAGGACTAGCTGCAGGACGTTGTGCCCTATTCCTGACCAATGGTTGCTCAGCTTGGGACTGTTGAGGCTGAGCAACTTCCTGTGTGGCTGTATCATGACCAGTGGAAATCAAGCGTGGTTGGAGTTTGTTTTTGTGCCTCCTCCAATACCCATGATCTGTTTTTATGATGTACACAACACGCCCCAGTATTTCCGTCACCACGCCAGCAACCCACTTTGGTCCGCTTCGGTAACTGCGAGCGTAAACCGAGGAACCAATCTCAAAATGAGTGACTGATTGTCTAGGCGTAACGGGTTTCGATTTGTCGAAGGGCGAGCACAAACTTAACAAATTGCGCGGCTGCCGACCATGTAAAATCCCGGCAGGCGTTTTCCAGTCTATGCCCGGGTGCGGTGCACATCGGTACGTAGCGAGAAGTGTTTGGAGCGTGAAGTTGAGATCTTTTCCCCCGTCGCAATTTTTTATTAATCCAGCTTTTAAAGTCTGGACGAAACGCTCCGCTTCCCCGTTCGAGGCAGGGTGAAAAGACGGGGATACGATATGGCTGATTGCCAAATTAGAGCAAAACGTATCGAATTCATTCGATGTGAATTGCGGCCCGCCATCCGTAACAATTGTTATGGGCAAGCCTTCGATAGAGAGAAGACTTCCCTCAAAGCGTTGACCACACACAAGGTTGTGGTAGAACCGACATTCATTACTTTAACGAAAGGATGTTTCGAATGCGCATCGACGATGACAAGAAACATTTTATTGTTTATTGGACCTGCGAAGTCCAAGTGAATTCGATCAAAGCTTTCAGAAGTTTTGGGCCATTCGCGATACTGACGATCAGGCGCTTTCATTACGGCAAGCGTCGCAACTCTTAACGAGATTTTCAATGTCGCGATTAATGGAAGGCCATGCGATGTAACGTCGAGTCATTTGCTTCATTTGATACCCCAATGTCCTTCGTGCAACAATGATAAGACTCGCGAGCGAAGTGACTGCGGAATTACTACGCGCTGAAAACCATCAATATTGAGCATGACTATGTCTTCGTGCAGAGAAAGCGGATGATTGCGAGTCGAAAACCAAGAAAAATCATCAATGTGCATCTTTGGATTCCAATTAACATGAGTGACGGATAATTTTACTATTTTCATGGTTTTGTCCTTCAGCGTCGCGTCGCGAATTTCATTGCGAGTTAACGGCAAGCCATCGAATGCCATATTAAGGCCTAACGGCCCCTCGTCGTCTCCCAGTCTATTCCGCAATATTTGTTTCGTATACTTCTTTATTTATTGAGGTGACGAATAAAAGACTATCTATCTATCTATAATAGCGTGAACGATCTCCGCGTTTTCACGAGTTTCCAGTTCGTCAAACTCAGGGTCTAGGCCAGGGGTTCTCAACCTGGGGGGCACGCCCCCCTTGGGGGGCGCGGAAGGCTCTCAGGGGGGGGGCGAGAAATTGACAAAGTCAGTATAAATTGTACGTGTCCGAACATGTGTTTCACATCCATTATGAGAAGACGATTAATGAAGATGAAATTTATTACATATTCAAGAAAGCTTGCAAAATACAAACTCTAGCAACCGCGCTCAACGGAGTATAGTCTGATTTCAACTTGATTTGAGCAAATTTTTGAAATTCTTTGGAGATATAGAGAGCAATTCCCACGTGTAAGTCATTCATTGCTTGATAGCTTTGACAGTAGCCTAAAGCTTGGCGCGCTGGGCAGCTCTTGTTAGTAGCTTGCGAACTGCACTGCCTAAGACAGAATTAGATGCAACATAGGTTGCCCGGTTTCGCCCTCAATTAGGCTATAAATCAACACAATTTAATTAATTTCCAAAACTGATCAAATTTAGCCTGGCAGGACAGAACGACGCCTTGCGCTCTGTACTCACGACCCGCATCAGGAATAATCTCAGGGTGACCTACCTTGAAATTAATTAATGGATGTCTTGTTCAATGTTTTTGGTTATTTTCAAACAAGTTTGGAGAAATTTGTCATGTAAAAGACTCAACAACTGGAATGCCGATTCAAAATTGGCGTAAGATATACCTTATGTATACTATTAGATCAGGGGTGGGCAGCCTGCGGCCGTAGAAGGGAATTTGAGCGGCGTTAGACGCCTAATTCAATTAGTGGCTATATGTTGGCGGCCGTAGACATGCAAATTGCATTTACGAATTCACTCCCGCATTTTCGAGAGATTTTAATTAATCTTGAAATTTTCTTCGCCCTCCGCGCAATTCAACAAGACTTCATTTTTTGATTTTAATGCAGTAGCGCCCGTCTTAATCTGAGCCGGAATGGGAATTGGCAAGAAATAACAATTCGTTTGCAGCCCTGAAAAATTTTCGCGCTCCGCGCGACAATATGCTCCTCCCGGCAACTATTCATAACATTGCCACTCGCGATTTCGTTGCGTACAATAGGCCATTGTGAAAAGTAGAATAGTCCGGAGTTCACCGGGAATGGATATGGACAGTTTACCATAGGAATTTTGTGTCCAGATCGTTCATTGCGGCAATGCCCTGGAATGCGGCCTTACGCTACCCCGTACATAAGTAATTGAAATGCGGCCATGATTATCAAAAACGTTGCCCACCTCTGTATTAGATGATGTGCTCTTTTTGACATGACGATAAATGCAAGGGGGGTCAGGGGGGCACGATTTTTTTGACCATCTCTAAGGGGGGCGCGAGTCAAAAAAGGTTGAGAACCACTGGTCTAGGCCTTTTGGTAGGCGAGATAAACCGTCGGCGTTTCCGTGCTGATTAGTCGGTTTAAAGCGAATATCGTATTGGTAAGCCATTAGCGTCAGTGCCCATCGCTGTAAGCGTTGCGCTGTAATCACGGGAATTTTCTTGTCCGGCGAGAAAATAGCTAAAAGCGGTTTGTGGTCCGTCACGAGCGTAAATTTTCGACCATACAAGAATTGACGAAATTTAGTGACACCGTATATGATTGACAGAGCTTCCTTCTCTATTTGAGAGTAGGATTTTTGCGAATCGGAAAGCGTTTTCGATGCGTGCGCGATCGGTCTCTCTTCGCCATTGTGCTCGATTGAGAGGACAGCACCGATTCCGAATTGAGAAGCATCAGTTGACAAAATGAGCTGCTTGTTTACATCATAATGAGCTAACTGCGTAGCGTCGATTACGTCGTTTTTGAGAAAGCAAAAAGCTGCGTCACAGTCCGTATTCCAAATGAATTTCGCGTCTTTTTGAAGAAGACGGTACAAGGCAGCGGCTTTATTCGTGAAATTAGGAATAAACGCGCGATAATAATTGACTTTGCCCAGGAATGCCAGTAGCTGGCGAACATCCTGAGGTTTAGGCAACTGTTTGATTGCTTCAACGGATTTGTGAGACGGGCGTTTGCCGTCCTTGTCGATTATGTGGCCAAGGTACTCGATACTACTTTTGAAAAATTCACATTTAGCGAAGTTGACGGTGAAACCGTATTCGGTGAGGCGCTCAAAGAGTAGCGATAAGTTGCGAAAATGATCGCGTTCATCAATGCCAGTAACGATTATGTCATCGATAAAACTAGCAACACCGGGTAAGCCGGCGATCATGGCATCAATACAGCGTTGAAAATTTGCGGGACTAGATGCGACTCCGAAACACATGCGTCGATAACGGAATAGACCGAATTGCGTGTTGATGACACACAAATTCATCGCATCATCATCTAATTCTAGCTGAAAATAAGCATCGGCAAGATCAGTTTTCGTGAAAATACAACCACCCTGTAACTTGTGAAGGATTTCATCTAAGGAGGGCAGGGGATGTTGATCTATCTGAATTTGTTGATTCAATGCTTTGAAGTCACCGCAAATGCGTACTGATCCATTTGATTTAGTGACGGCAACAATTGGTGCTGCCCAATCACTGTAATTGATTGGTTCGAGGATACCTTGATTGACTAATCTATCCAATTCGGTTTGAACAGCGATTTGCCTTGCGAAAGGCAAAGGGCGTGGCTTGTTAAATACGGGCTTGGCATTAGGTTTCAAGTGAATTGTCACCTTTGTCTTGGTGCATCGTCCTAATACATTAGAGAAAACGGAGGGAAATTTGGACTGAAAAGATACCAATTTGTCTTTCGAATCAGAAATGTCAATAGTATTACATGATTGCGATTTGACCATCTGCGAGGAAATTGCATCCAAAGCAGACATTCCCTTAAGTGGTCATGGAGAAAGCATCGCTCCAATCAAGACCAAAAATGTTTTGCCCACGGTGTTCGTCGAGAACCACCAATTTTAAGTCAACTCGAACTTCCGAACCCACCTGCACAGTTACGGTGCAAATACCTTTCACTTTCAGTGGCTTGTCGCCGTACGCTACGAAAAAGCAATGGTATGCCGAGAGTTTCGGAGAGCCCAAAGTTTTGTACCCAGTCAATCCCACCATGGCGGAGGGTGCACCAGTGTCCCACTGTGTCGGCAACGGAATGCCGTTGATGCTGGAGTTAATCCAGAGCTGGTTTCCTACGCGTCGATATAGTTGATCGATGTCGAAGGAGAGGAGTGGCACTGAGCAGAAATTGACGGATGTGACCTGTTGCGTGATGCTAGGTTTGGTACACATGCACACAGGTTTGATATGACCTTGACGACCACATTTCTGACATACTGCATGTCGATACTGACAGTCTTTTCTCTGGTGATCGATGAAACAGCGGCTGCAGGATTTCAGTCTTTCCAGGAAGTTGCCCTGAGTGGATTTGGAAGGTTTTTTCCCTTCTGATAGCTTCCAGTCATTTTGTTGACGATGGAAGTATCTTTACCGCTACTCTGGCCCTGGATAACCCTATCGGTTTCCAGCGTTCTCACGTATGTTGCGGCTACTTTGAGAACGTCGTCGAGGGATGGATTGGTTTGTGTTAGACAATGCCGTCACACATCCGCGTGCGGCGTTTCTTTAATGATGAGATCGCGCATTAGCTCATCAACGTAGCTCTGATCACAGCCATCTCTTGAGCATATGAAGTTGCAATCCTTGGAGATTCCGCGTAGAGTAGCGATCCAATCGGCGTACGATTGTCCCGGTTGCATTTTACAGTTGTAAAATTCGTACCTGGCTGCTTGCACATGAATTGAGTCCTTGAAGTGTGTAGACAACTTCTCAGTCAACGCGTCGAAGGTTTGCGCACTGACATCAGCAGCACCAAACAAATTACGTAGGAGCGAGTACGTTTCAGGTCCGACCCATGAGAGTAGACACGCTCTTTTCTTCTCCATGTTGGAAATGCCGTAAATTGCTAGGTGATGGTTGAATCGTTGCAGATATTGGTCCCATTTCTCCTTTGATTTGATGAACGAATCAAACTTGGGAGCGGTAGCTTCAGATGTTGACGCACCGGGACTCAACCTCTGCGCTAATTGCGATATGGCTTGCTCATGCTGCAGCTTTTGCTGTGCCATATCTTCTTTATGCTGTGCGCGTTGTTGGTCCAAATCTTCCCTGTGCCGAGCATTTTGCTGCTCCATATCTTCTTTACGCTGTGCATTTTGATTTGCCATTGTTTCTTCATGCTGCTTTTGTTGCTTCGCCATCATTTCTTGCTGCTTCGCTTGTTGTTGCACCATCATCTCTTGCTGCTTCAAGAATTTTCAAAATACCCGATTCCATGATATATATTCGTCGCAGAAATAACTTCGATCCGACTTCTGACACCAATTGTTATGTTCTTGATCTTGTTTGAACAATAACTCAATGCGACGAGGTTGCAATACAGAATCAGTATATTATCAGCAGACTAACTTTAGTACAGGCGACACGATCCAGAGTTCAGCTAAATGAAAAGACGACGAGACAACAGAACACAGGGTATAAATACAAGCATGACACACGAGGAAATAATGATTGGCTGAAATTACTAATCCTATAGAAAGAAAGAGTTCTACGACACCGAACGTAAATGCACGAACATAACAATGTTGCTAGTATAAGCCTTCCATACTTCACGCCGTATAATATCCATGATCAATTATTGTGAAGTTATAAACTTATATCGTTTGACCATGATTCATTAATCACCAACATGATTTGTCGCATTTAGAAGAAGTTAAAACGTTGCGTACATGTATCGCAACATTGCGAATAACAAGGATCACCAGAATTCGAGGTATAGAATGACTCACGTCAGCAATAAGTCAATAATTCACCTCGCAAATACTACATTCTCTAGACTAGAATACGAGCATATAGGCTTAATTACTATAAAGTACAAATAGGCTACCTTTCACCAATTCCGTGTTGCTTTTCTGCAATTTCCTCATACCTGCATGTGCAAATTTAGTATATTATGCTGCTGGAGAAGATATATTACGATTATGAAGAAATATTATAAAAATGAAACCTACGCCTAGTTACACTGATGTACGGGGAGACTCGGTGTGTAGGCTACTGTTCACAGGGAATATATAGCAAATGACTGTGAAAGAGTAGAGACTGTACGACGCATTTGTTGGAAACAGCGCTATTAAGGTTTTCGAAATTGGCATATATGTATGATTTATACTTATAGCCCGATGACTCACATACCTATAAATTGATTGCATAAAATAGATGGAAACGGGGAAATCCTGTATAGCTGAGAAGGGCAATTGGGCAGTCGGGCACATGTGTAAAAGATTTATGAATTAGATAGAAATGTTTCGGAGTACAGGATACCTGTTCTTAAAGATTTCAGTTGCTTTTTCAATTCGTCGTATTTTTCTTTCGATGCTTGTTCCTGATCACCCAATCTTGTACAAGTAACCGGGTACTCGTTCGCTTTCAGATTTTGCAGAAACGGACCTGGATCACATTTCGCCAACTGGCAGCCTGGTCGTGCTTTGCATAATATTTCCTCGCGTTGATCAGTAGAAGCCAACACAAGTATCGATACCACAAATAGCTCGCGTTTTATCTTCATTTTCACCTAAATACTTTCACAGTCAATCATCGCTGAGGAGGTACAGTGCAATGTAAATAGCTGCGAAACAGATGTCGAATTAGTTGATGGTTCGCTCACAATATAATTCAGTATGTCAGTAGCTCAGTTCGTAAAAGCATATGTAGCCTCAGTTGCGTTTACGAGTATGACATATATGCTATTACGAAAACATATTTCATCAGCCCACGGGCTTCCGTAGGCTACAGTCAGCATACAAAGATCACGCGATAACGACATTCTCCGCACATAAGGCGAAGGTAAAGGTAACGAAAACGGACAGCAGACTATGAAGCAAAACTTCATAGATAAGTTCGAAATCCCTTACATACATTGTAGACTCTAAAATGACTCCATATAGTTATATGTCTACATCAGTTTCATCTTCCTAGGGACCCTGTTCTCGTAAGGTACGGTGGTATATACCGCAGGATAGTGTCTACGGCCCGATTGCTGCACCGAATGCTACGACGTGGGAAGCTTTACCATTCAGCCTATCACTTGTACACTAGATTGAATGATCTTACCTGTTGTCTACGTACGCTTCTGATAACACGCTAACACTCGCAGATTGACGGTCTATAGCAGTGATTCCCAAGTGCGGCCCCGAGGGCCGCATGCGGCCCCCAGATAGCCTTATTGCGGCCCCCAAAGTATATTAAGAAATCGATTTATGACAAAAAGTAAAATTTATATTAATAAAATACTCGTGTTTGGCTTGGCCTCTGCAGTTTTTAATTATAGAATTGCAGGAAAGTTGTAAGTATAGACTGCCAACGTTACGTCACTGCTGTTTCAATGCAATGTGCCCTAACTTTCCAGTTGAACGAGAAGTAGCTATAGATATAAATAGGTATTGATAACTTTTAAAACTGTAGGAAAATCCTGAAAAAATGATTAATTTTCCCACTTCGTGGTCGCTTGACTAAAAAAGAAGAAGAGGCTCAACTCCCGGAAAATACAGTTTTTCTTTCACATTAACAGGTGGTTGACTGAAAAAAATGGTCAACTTTCCGGTCCAGTTCCCGAAATAGCCGCCGTAGGGTTCCTACAGTGCTGACTTAATGTATATCAGTCGAATTTGGCCCTATATGTAACCAAAATCCCCAAAAAAGAAGACATTTGGGTGTCCTCCGATGACACTTTAAAAATATCAAAAAAGAGGACAAATCATCTTAAAAGAGGACGTATGGTAATCCTATGATAACTAGATGTGCAACACGTGACTCACGGTTGAATACGCCGAGATGCATACTGCTAAGCCGGCTGAAAGCAGCATAATTGGCAGTCCTATAGTCAGGGCCGTATCTACCGCACCCCAAACCCCCAAATTGAGGGGGGCCGAACCTGAAGGGGGTCCAAAATTATTTCGTGAATTAGCATAAATTATAGAGTAATTTTTGAAAATTTATGCGACTTTTTTGAAAATTTTTCGCGCTAGGCGCGATTTCAATTCGCCACATATCTTGATTCTTGGGTAGGCTACTCTTCCCCAAGAAAATATACGCAAGATTTATAGAAATGGGCATATCAGCGTTGGCCATGACCGCATCACAACGCACCAAGACATATGGCCATGTAACATGTGTGTGATCTTTCAGTTTAGTAGGTTTGGGCAAGTCTAAATTTTTTTGATATAGCAGACAGGAGGTCACGAAATAACATCATGTAAAGAAGCGCTCTCTCACTAAACAGTACAACTTTAATTTCGTGACAAAAGCGAAAAACGTGATGCAGGGTCAGTTTATCACCCTATGGGAGCCCGGGGTCCTGACGAAGTGCTGTTACGTTCCTGCCAACGGGTATACCCCGGAGATTTTTAATTACTATTGAGGGGGCCTATACCTTTTCAAACACACCGCACTCAGCTCTACCGGTAAATCAGATTACGTGAACAGAGACAGGATGAAAATTGATAGCAATACATGCAATTCCCAATCATATTGACCGATTCAGTCATGAAAGTAAAGAAATTTCTCGCGCTTCGCGCGTTTAGGTGAGAAAAGTTGATTCACTCAACGGACACCCAATACAGCAGATAAGTAGCGGTAAACAGTGTACAGTTTTGAAATCTCGCCAGGGCAATAAAACTACTCCGAAATATCCATGATGACTGTTTACGAATTGGAATTGGCCTATCATATTTTGTTAAAGTCGCCAACACTGAGTTTTGCTGCAATGCCTTGGGTCAAGTTTGTAAATCTTCGGATGTGGTATTTGACTAATTGTTTTATAGGTTATCGCTTTGCTGTTAGACTTTTTGAGGAAAGCTATTGCCGCATTGCGTCATTTTCTTGCTTCGTGCCGACAAAAAATATAAGTTCGGTTGTCTCGCTAGGCCTTCCGTGAAATGGGAAAATACCAAATTTGACAGCTCTGCAGGTGCTGACAGCGAAATCCTGCCATGTATGTTTCAAACCCAAAGAACATAAAATGTATGCATGATCGATTGAATAGCGAAAAAGCAAACAGAACAAGCCGACACCATGCAAATCTGACTATGATGGGTTATACAACGGAACCTTTTGGATATGTCATACTCAATGTTCCCTCTAATTTTTCACGAGTCTGCGCACACTCACTAACTCACTGCGCTGTCCCTTGGACAACAGTGCGTAACAACTAAATAAAAGGTGATCACTTCGTCTTTTTTTGTGCGCAGCTTAGATTTTCTGTGCGCAGAGACCGTGTCAGCACTGCGCAATTGCGCACACGCGCAGCTTAGAAGGAACGGTGTTTATACGCTAATAATTCTAAACAATATATAAATGCAACTTTATGCTGCAACTTTTGTAAAAATTAGGTGCAACTTTCTCACGATTTTAGTGGAACAAAAACTTGCCCTACTGATTGATTCTAGTTCTGAAATTATAATCTTTCATTTTTGTATGGAAATCTACCTATGGAAAACCTCGGTACACTTCATTGAATACAACAGTAATAATCTACAAGCAGTGTATCAATTTATACATAGCATGTGCGTGCATGGACGAAAATATTGCATCGGAAAACTTTTGAACACAGTCGGATCGAGCTCGGATTGGTGTAGCGCAGTGTTGGGGCAACTAGAGCCATGTCACTTGACTCGAATCTGATTCGAGTCAACTTTTTGAGATGACTTGACTTGACTAGGCGATTCAAAAATGTGGATTGACTCGTGATTCGGAGCAAAATTTTCGAATCACTTTCAAGTCATTATTCGTTGGTAATATCGATCTCGTATATTATCTGTTATTAGATAGTGACAGAGGTGGGCAAAGTAGTCAAGAAAGCTACTCAAGTAGAAGTAGAAGTAGCGACGAAAAAAATCTACTCAAGTACGAGTACAAGTACTTCTTCCATAAGCCACCTAAAACTACTTGAAGTAGAAGTAGAATTGACTGACTTTAAATATACTCAAATAAGTAAGTAGTTTTGAAAACAGTCATAATTCGTTCGAATGGACTGTCAAAAGCTGTAAATTGAGCTATGCGGAAGCTGCAGAAAGCTTGATTCGAATCGATGCATCCCAGGAGGTATCAATTTTGGACAGAATAAGAATTCTTTCGCATCATGGGATGCAAATTATGGTATTGATATGAAAATGCGATACTAACCCTTTGTTTACTAGAACACCCCGTTTTAGAGAATATCATGGCATGGCGCCCTGCCCCAAAGGCTCCAAGTTTAGGCGAAGAGCAATACGGATAAGTTGTATCGGATACGGTTTCATCGCCTCGTCGCCCAAATGAAATATTTCATCACAGTAAATATGACACATCATAGCGTTTGAAACTAGCATATCGCAATCCAGTGTTGGGATGACTCGAGTCATGACTTGACTCGAGTCAGACTCGAGTCACTTTTTCGTATGACTTAACTTGACTCAAGTCACTTTGCTAAAATGGCTTGACTTGACTCGGCGTATCAGAAATGGTGATTGACTCGTGACTCGGAGCAAAATTCACGAGTCAATTTCAAGTCATCAAGTAATTGATGTCGATAAAAATCACTGTATCTTACATATGTTCGGATTGTCCGCGCAACGCTGGTGTAACCCGCGAGAGCGGTGGCGAGATAGCGCAGTAGTATAATCCGCAGCTGCAACACCAATGGGTTGCGGGTTCGAGTCCGACCGAGGTCGACTTTCGAATTCCTATACCTAAGTGTTGGAGGTTTATCTAGGCTCCTCCTCGTCACCTTATCCGCGTATAAGCGGTGTCTTACAAAAAGCCTAGAAGTGGCTGTGCTATAAGTCGGCAGTTACGGAGTAAAAATGAAAAATATCGTGGCCAGGTGTAGATGACCATAGTAGTCGACAAACACCATGAATACCACAAACAACAACCTGTGAGAGCGACCAATCATTCAATGATCGGGCGTTTTACTGAGCCTCCATTGTTCTCTCACAAATATATTGATCGCAAACGAAGTGATCGAAGATGACAGCATACGTTGTCGTAAACTATAGTATAGTAAAGTAATTTAATAGCAAAATGTATATATCTTAACTTAACCATACCTCTTGTTTTATTGAAATTGAATTCGCAAATAGTTTATATAGTCCTCAATCATCGGCGCGGACTCGAATTGTATCATATCAATTTGCAAAAGGGTAATGTATTGCATCTTATCAATTCGTTTCTCTATTCTCCATTTTGGCTGGTAACTATAAACTGAGGCTGTGCAATTACTTACGTAGTTTATTAGTTCTACTTATATGTGAGCGATACAGCGCCTCACTTGCGCGTATATTTACCTCTATATTCGGTCATCGGTTCAAAATCAATGACCACTCAATCTGTATTTCAGACAGCTAGCAAAATACAATGACGTCATCATGCCTCATCCTCGAAAAGGCAATTTGACTTGAATTGTGACTTGACTCGTGACTTGACTTGACTTGACTCGAGTCACCCCCGAAAATCGACTGACTTGACTAGACTCGAGTCACCTTCGAAAATCGATTGACTTGACTTGACTCGAGTCAAAATGTGCAATGACTCGAATTGACTCGTGACTCGAAGGTAGTGACTTGATCCCAACACTGTCGCAATCTAGCATTTACCTATCATATCGTAATCTAGCAGCCCATGGCGTGTCCTAACCTGGAAAAGTGGACTCTGACTTTTTCTTAGCTTTACACCTGTTTTAGCAGACCACTGTTGAAACTTTATGGGCAAAAGACATGAAATATATTTTCTGCTTTTTGGAAGTAGTATTTATATTTCTCTTTCAATTCCCAGTACTACAATTTGAGTATCAAGTAGTTTCAGTTCTTTTGTCTGCAGAAGATACATTTTGAAGTATAAAATCAAGTGTAGTAATGCCTCTATTTCCGAAAATAAAGCCACACTATATCGTATTTTTCCGATCAGCCATATTTTTTACTAACGTTTACTAATCGCGCAAAGTGTTAACACCGTATTCTCCTTATAATATGGAGAAGGGTGCCATACCATGATATTTTCTAAATCAGGGTGTTCGAGTAAACATAGGATTAGTATTTTCATCCTATCCCATCATTTTCATCCCATGATGCGGGCAAATGCTTATGCTCTCGAATATTTATACCTCCTGGGATGCATCAATATACATCAAGATCTGCATCTTTCACATAGCTCAATTTGCAGCATTTGACAGTCTATATGTGACCGAATTACGATAGTTTTCACAACCACTTACTTATTTGAGTAGATTTAAAGTCTGGTAATTCTACTTTTACTTCAAGTAGTTTTAGGCTGCTTTTAAAAGGACTACTTCTGCTCGTTCTTGAGTAGATTTTTGTGTCGCTACTTCTACTTCTACTTGAGTAGCTTTCTTGACTACTCTGACCACCTCTGGACATGCAGAACTTTTTTTTATCACTATGAGTCGTTGAAAGTATAGCTATATTTCTCTATCATCGCCACCATCATTCTTAATTTCTACTGGAAAATTTTAATACTAGTGTGCATTCCTGCGCGAGAACAAATTCTTCTTGCTCCTGAACTGACATGTATTACTCAGGCGCTGTTGCTCAACCATGTACATATTCCTAATCTATAGCCAAAGCATTCATGCAGTTCTAATGTAAGAGAAATATAAAGATATATTTTAACGACTGTACAGTGTATTGCAATTTGTAATGAATCACCCAACATGTAGAAGCATGCAATTACATTGTTTTTGACATATGGGCATGTAGGCGTGCCATATTTACAGCACCCAAAAAGACGAATTTTTACCGGCAAGTAAAGCGAAAGTAGCACTGTTACGTTTGAGTTAGATGATGTTTTACATTTCCTTGGTAGTTGTAGTTACAAGTTACTGCTCGAATCTGATCCCTCTGATAAGCTGTCTCATTCTTTGCACCATTGTGGTTGTATCAAAGACAAATTGCGTCGGAAAAGGATCCTTGGATTTAAAATGGCTCAGATATCATACAGCCGACTTCGCTAACGTTCTTCCGGCCCTGTCAAATCAATGTCAAGGAGAAACCTCTTCGCCGGCATCTCCTGTCCAAGCCGTTTTTCTTATGGCAGGGCGGTTTGTGTTCACAGGTTGAGGTGCTGTTTTTCCGTTACCATTCAATTCAGTCACCTCCGTGCTGCAACTTTTGAATGGCCTGAGAATGTCTTCGGTCATGCGCTTAGCTTCTTCCCTGATCTCACTCGATGCGTAGTAGTACAGAAATGGATTGAGGCATTCCGTAAGACGTAAAACACCGTTCGGCAGAAGCATCATCCACACCATAACACTGCCATCGATACTGTTTCCAAGCAAAACCACAAGTATTTTCGCTACGTAATCAACGCCGTACCCTCCCATGAACGTTAGTACTATCGTTTTCAGCTGCATCAACGCTTGCTTTTCTTTTTGCCTGGACGAAGAGCTTTGGCATACGCTTGCCGCCACGGCAAACCTGTGTTTCCTGATGTGATGGACGATTGCTACACAGAGCACAATGATCATGACCGTAGGAATCAAAATTCCCAACGTCAATGACAACAGCGACAGTCCCTGGAGCCACGGTGGAGGCTGAACAGTGAACATTCATAAAACATATCGATCCGTTTTTTCACTCTGTAACTTCCATGAGAAGGGCATGAGGTGCTGAGAAGAATGTAAAGGACATGGCCCAAGAAAATATAACAGCAATCCGACACATATTCACAGAAATTATCCAATGCGAATCCATAGCGTATACCACCCCATGTAATCGAACGAAACTTAGCAGAAGCACGTGGTGAGTCGTCACCATGCCCGTCGCAACACTCATAGTTGGTATCAGTTTACACATGTCTTGTGGCAATTCGAAGTCAATCCAGTACAGGTTGTGGTAGATTTGAAACGGGGCTGTACCAAACGATGCAATGTCAGAGATGCGTAGTCCGAGTACGATGGTAGTAAATACCGTGGGCTTCTTTCTGAGTAAGATCACTATCATCAGATAGTTTACTAACAAGCCTGTACCCCACAAAATTCCAAGCGTGATGATGACGCCTGCAGTTGCCCCTTCGCCTGGACCAGTATAGATACTGCCTGAGTAATTCGACTCAAGAACGAGTATGAAGTCGTCAATTTTATCAAATGTCATTTCAAGGCCGGGTATTTTCTTTCGCCATAGTGGTGCCATTCGACATAAGTGATTTTGAAACCTATCTTACAGTTCTAATGAAATCTCGAGATAACCATTTCAGGGAAACGGACTTTTTCCGCATGACACACTGCGATCCACTTATTGAGATCAATTCTTCGATATATTGACAATAAAAGTCGCCACATGGCTTATGACAGTTTTGTTTCTCTTAAATGCCACATGATTAGTATGGCTAAATTACCTGACATTATTTTGCATTTGGATTAATCGCTAGGCTGGGACATTTAACATGGACCTTTGAACAGCGCTTTTGTTTCCAGGGTATAGTTCAAACAGTAAGACGTCAAGACGGGGTCTGTGATGTACGCGGCTTAATTGATTCGTATTGCTGCACCTTTGGCTATATTTAGTATATGTGTAGTAAATTAATGGACTTGTGATTTCTAATTATCCACGATAAATTATGAAACCGTTCAATGTACTTTACATATACAGTCAAAGAAGCAACACTCTTAGCGAATCGAGTGTATATTCACTAAGTAGGGGAGATGTGGTACCGATGGATCAATGGGACCGAAAATACTTTGAAAATACTCTATGATAATTCCATGATTACACTCCGTGAACTTGTCTACAATTGCTTGCTGGCAAAATCTTTCCTCACATACAAAAAAATTCGACGTGCGCGAGCTATGGGGTCTCTCAGAGATGTTTTTTGTTTTGGGGGGTGTAAAGTAAATTTAGATCGACATAAACATTTTTCTTTGTAACCTTCAACACGAACAAACCAGCAATTATTTTTATTGTGACGTGCAGGACTTGTATCAGGCTATATAATGGCACCTATTATTTTTTTCAGTACTTTCCTTGAGTGGAATTTTTTTCGATTCATCTATAAAATTCTAGGGGTGGGGACCGATGATACCATAGCCAAATCAAGCAAAATAATCAAGCATACTAATCATAAAACAAATGAAGCATGCCTAAGTACAGAAAATCTTTATGTAATAATTGCATATGATGTTTTATCGCTATAACGAGGTGTTTGGAAGTCACACTGTCGATTTTCGGGCAATATGTATGTACCCTCAAATTTATAAGTCCGAGCCTAAATCGAAACGTGATTTTATGACCACATTTGAGTTAACATTTATTCTATTTCTTGACGGTTGCAATCAAACATTCTTCTTTGGCTTACTGTAGCTTAGATTATAATACTGAGCAAGAACAGTTGTCACATCTGATGCAGTTAGGGTATATGTGTCATAGGTCCCGGGTCGTGTGCCATTGGACCCACCGGGTGGGGACCGATGACACGTTCGAGCAACAAATTTTGAACGTCCATAAATATTTTTTGAAAAGACGGATATTCATGTATATGTGCGCGATAGGTAGAGCTTGTATCAAAGTGCTGGGCCAACAAAAGACCTGCTGTTTTCGGCTGAACATTTTGGGGCCAGTGATCATTTTCCAATTTTTGATCCATCGGTACGACATCTCCCTTACCAGTTGCCTCACCCGAAATGTTCATTTTCTACTCACAAACGCCATCTCGAGGTTGGACGTTATCACGGTTTATTCTACTAACATTCACACCATTTTAGATTGGCTTAATCATTTTATAGGGTGTTTGAAGGAGCTATGTAGTTGCGCTAAATTCTGATATGACCCGAGGCGAGATTACGGAACCCCAAAAACCCAAACATAGAGATATGACTTAGAGACTATGGCTCAATATGTCGAAATGGAAGGTACATATACCATTGCAAGCAAAATTAAACTGTTTCGAGAATCACGATGAATTATGCGAGAGAATAATTACAAATCATAAGTCATAAATTGAATATGTGAAATCTCAAGTATTAAGAATTTTTCTCCGTAATTTTCAAGTCGTTGGGCGAGCCATGACCCGTTCATGGCTTGTTTATTCCATCTTAGTGTCCTAAATTGTATGGACACAGCGAGATTGAACCACTCACTGCATTTGGAGTACGTCATACTTTCAATCTGGCCAAAGGCAGTTTTGGCAAAGGCAAACACGTGAGTTTCGACTTTCTCCACGTATACAGTAAATCAAAATGTATATAATATATGTATATGATGTGATGACATGGGCATGAAACGCGAATGAATAGTTTTACAATTTAGAAACACGAATCTTTCCTTATGCGGGATTCGTGAAGTGAGTGTATTGCGATTTTGATTAAACGTGGCGTCGAGTGACAAATGAAAACATTTTTCTCACGAAAAATCATCTGCAGGTTTGTCTGTTTTGGGGTATTCATGGTGTTTGTCGACTACTATGGTCATTTACACCAGGCCGATATTCTTGTTATTTTCCGTAACTGCCGACTTATAGCACGGCCCACCTCTAGGCTTTTTGTAAGACACCGCTGACGCGGATGAAGTGGCGAGGAGGAGCCTAGGTAAATCTCCAACACTTAGATATCGGAATTCGGAAGTCGACCTCGGTCGGACTCGAACCCGCACCCATTGGTGTTGCAGCCGCGGATTATACCACTGCGCTATCTCGCCACTCCATCTGCAGGTTCTTTGCATTGTTATTGCTTTGCGATGCTGCGAATTTCGTGTTCGCGAAGTCACGAGTTATTCTGTGAGTGTATTGGCATTATGATTACACGTGGCGTCGAGTGACAAATGATGTCAATTTTACTCACGAAAAACTTGCATGTTTTTTGCATTGTTGTTGTTGTTGTTGCTTTGCTGATGCTGCGAATATCAGTATAT
Organism: Botryllus schlosseri; assembly: GCF_051294905.1. Classification (NCBI taxonomy): domain Eukaryota; kingdom Metazoa; phylum Chordata; class Ascidiacea; order Stolidobranchia; family Styelidae; genus Botryllus; species Botryllus schlosseri. The sequence goes on along the minus strand of NC_137245.1, from coordinate 12,850,565 downwards.
ATACCGACGTGAGCGTGATAATTCACACATCCGCACACTTAATCGATTGGTGCACTTGCACACACGCATTGTGAATTTCTCGATGTCTTTTGATGTGTTGAACGCCGTTATGATAACGGCAGACTTGTTGAGATCTGTTGGAAATCCCGTTGAACCTGGCCAACTAGCGTATTGATTGAACTATAAGGGCTCTATCAACGCCGCTGTTATCGATGTTGGTTTAGAGGTGTATGTTCATGGTCAATGTCACGCTCTTGAGTGTATATAGGGCTGGGAACAACGGTTTCTGTACCCAAGTATCAAATGCGATGATTTGAGTAGAGTAGCAATAGTTTGATTCGAAATGACTTGCAGCAGAGATCGCAGAAATGTTTATATAATTTAATGTGACACTCCGTAGGCGTTGATTTGCGGCAGAAGATATAGATCCGGATTGTAGCGGAACTATGATTCCTTTTCTTTTGGCAAGTTTCATTAGCGTCGCGTTGGCGTCGTCCGTGCAAAAGCAATGTGATGTTTCAGCTCCTCTACCAAAAAAAGATTATCCTACCGATTGGAGCGAGGTAATGGTTGAATGCAGAGCATTGTAAAATGAATGTCTCGGGCAATTGTAACCTTCACAATATGTCACAGTACAACGGCACTTTGTACGAAACGTTGACGACCATGGACGCAATATCCCAAAATCATAATTGCGTGACTATTAAGGATATCACGCCGACTTCCAGGGGATTTCACAGCACATATGAGGTTTACTTTCACGGGTCAGTCACATTACCGTTTGAATTAATTAAATTATATGCCGAATTATATGGCGAATTTTATTATTAAGAGGGCGACAAGCTTCCTTCCATCCACACGTTTTCAATACTGGCGATGGACATTTTCGACAGGCGATTGTGGAAAGTATGGAGTTCTGCAATGAAAAGGCTTTTCGAGTCAGGCCTGGATCTGGCTCTTAGAATTAGAAAAATCGGCAGTAATCGACCTTATACCATGCAAATTGTTTACTACTCACCATGAAATTTAATATTTCGACACAGAATTCCTCTGCAATCAAGGTTAAATCTCATTTGATAAGAATCTTCTGATAAACGGCTGGAATGTTTTAAAACTTATGATAGGACTTCGTTCTGAGTAAATATCAAATACTCGGGTTACCAGATGTTAAGATCCGAAAAAGGATACCTTTTTCAAGTTGAAACAAGAGAAATGATACGGGAAGTTTAAAAAGATAATGCTGATCGCCCGGCAGATTGATTAAAAAAAGGTAAACTTAAATCTTAAATCTGGGTATCCTCGGACAGTTTCCTTTCGGTTGATCTTTTTTTAGTCAACCTCCCCGGCAGTTCCAGAAAAAGCCGATTTGCACGCGTAATTTCTAGCGAATAGACCTTTTTAGTCGTCTCTAGTCGCCTAACACTCAAAACATAAAGAAAGGGCATATTGCAAAAGATTAGGACATTTGGACGTCCTCGGAGGATATTTCAGTTGTATTCGAAAAGAGCACAAATCCTCTTGAAAGAGTGCATATGGTATCCCTACAAATACGCGAATTATACATTGGATACATCCATTATATACGGTCCATTGCCATGCAATGTTCCCGGTGCTCTCTTGGTTCAATCAAAAGAATAACTGTGTCTCAGCATCATTCGGTGACAGCTGCCAGTAATTTTGTTCAGGCATTCTCCCGTTCCTTGCCTACTTCAACAAATATCCTTGTTAGTCGTCCCTGCATGGTTTCACTGAACCATAAATAAATTTTAGTCATTCTTGTGGGCTATGCTGAATATGATTATGAGCTGGAGCTTGCGATAATCAGAGTAAATGGCTGCAATATATGAGGTTTCCTGAAATGACTACTATTTTTGTCCTTTAACAGAAGACGAAGAGATAGCTTTATCTCAGGATCAGTCTGGAAGGATCGATCCCAAAGCAAGATCGGAAGGTATATATGCCATGTTGCGCTAGGATACGAGCAGAGTAGCATCCAACTGAATAAACATTAACACATTTTACAGACACTGAGCTGGAATGGGATATATATTCTCTGCTTGGAGACTCTGGATATTATTGTGCGTACGTCAAATGTGACCCCGCCGGTAGGTCTGGGTATAGGCGATATTTAACTGTATTCTAATTCCCAGCCTAAGAGCCTTTCAGTAAGCATACATAAGGAATTTTGCTATACATACTACCCTTTCTAGATTCAGTAATTCATGCATGCGATCGATTCATGCGCACTTGCTATGTAAGGCCAATGCCCATCCTTAAGATAAAGTGGATTCATGCACAGGTCATCACAATACATAATAATGCAAGTGTTACTTGTAATGAGAAAAAAGTAGGCCAACTCATCTGATCACTAAAACACAATCACGTATTTTGAAGGCATCTGCGTTACTCGTTGACTCACAATCAGGAAATATAATTTGAGAAGTCGAATGACCCTAAGCGTCAAGATGTCTGAATACTTAAGTCCTTTATGTCGTTCAAGCTACATGGAGATGTCTACTATCTATGTGTATGTGTAAATCAGCTATAACCCGCATGTTATTGGTCTGCCGTTATTACTCTAATATTTCTTCGTGTCCATTACTAATTTCAGGTAATTGGATTGTTTGGGTATACACGAGAGCAAACGTAGTGTCTGCAGATGAGTTGATTTTCATCCATAACGATCTCTTGAAGCACGGCGTGTCAGCACCTCTTCGATTTACTGGCTGTAAAGACATGGAGGGAATTTGATGTTGCAAATATATGCTTTATGTGTTATGTTTACTATATTGAAACACCGGGTATAATGTTAATGGAACTATAGAATATATATGCTCAATGTGCACTCACGGCAGTGAACATATTAATTAAGACCGTCAATCAGGAATGACAATGATAACCAGGGGTTTTCAACCCTTTTTCGGCCATGACCTATCTCTAGGGATGGTGCGAACCCCTGAAGTGTTCTGATTCGTGTGAACGCGAAGCTTTTTGAAAGGCTCTGTGAGAGCGGACGTCAATACGGACCTATCACATCAGGTGACGTCATATTGCTAATCCAACCCTACATTTCCGTAAAGTAATGTATAAGCGAGTACTCAGGACACATGTCGGATACGCTGAAGTACATGTTGAATTTTTAGGCATCACCGATTGTATCAACTAGAACAGTGCTTTTCAACCTGTTGTATGGTATTCACTTGTGCCAATGAAAAAATTTGTAGTGCGAATGAGGAAGGTGGTGCGAATGAGAATCATAAATGATTGTTATTTTCCTGACAAGGAATAATTCAAATGAACCTAATAGGAAATTCAAGGGCAGTGCATCCCTAACTTTTGCAGTTGCGACGCAATTGTAAAAGTTGTTTGACTTACGGCGAACAACAAATCGTAGCTTTGACGATAACTTTGTATCTCACAAGCTGTAGTGATTTAATATTTTCGCACTATAATTATTACGTAACCAAAAGCCTGGTTTGCAAGCTTGTAGTGGCAGACATACAGTGTATCAGCCCGTCTCAGCCGGTGACAGGTTGGAATAATAACGTCAAGTTGACTTTCTGCTTTCTTCCGCTGAACAATCATCATATTTTCGTAATAACAGTTTGATTAGCGCGAAGCAGTAGGATAGCAGTAAATACTAGGGATGGTGTAAACGTGAGGTTCACGTTCGCGTTCTGTGTGTGAACCTCGGAAATTTTGAGGTTCGCGTTCACAACAGAACCTTGGTAGGTTCTGCACTGTGAACCTTTTTCATATATTGCGATTTTCACTTCATTATAACATCTTTGATTCAAATTTATTGACTTTCAACTGCGGGCCACTCTATGCATGGTGCTGGCAGCATAAACATTCAACACTTAACGAGCATGCTGCTTGACAATCTCAAAAAATTTACTTGCATTGTTACAAAAGTTTGCTCGAAATATCCAGCTTTCCGTGTGTGAATATTTAGTGACTTTTTGCTGTGAGTTTGACCCGCAATCACATAACATCAAGAGCAAAATACACTACATGTAGATAATCAGCGAATGATGCTTATTTAACCAATCAATGAGATTGATATCGTCTTCTGATGTAAAAATCTAGCAGGCAAACAAGCGTATGGGGTCAATCTTGACTTCATATGTATACTGTATCATAAAAACAAAATCCGTGCGACTGGAGTGTTGGCTACTGCTGTATAACTTGTTAATGGGGTAATATCGGTAGCAAGTATAACAACCCGTTTTTCACTCTGCTCAATATCAATGTGGCAATACTCAGACGCCGAATACATTGTCTGGTCAGGTCAAAATTGATGGAAAAGCGACGCGAGAAAGCGATTTTATGGAATTAATATATCATTTGATCGCCTCAGTTGATACATTTGCCGACGTTTAAAACGTCAATATGTACTTAAGCGCTGTGCCATTATGTGGCCCAAGTCGTCGCTCGGTATCGTGAACAGTACATTAATATAGGCAATCACTTAATTGAAATAAAGGGTTTGAATTAGCAATATGACGTCACATGACGCCATGAGGTTCACGTTCGTGTTCACACAGAACCTTTCAAAAAGGTTCGCGTTCACACGAGCCTGAACCTTTCAGAGGTTCACACCATCCCTAGTAAATACAATCATTACAGACTCACATTCACAAGTTACTGTAACGCAAATTTTTACCCCTTCAAGGGTTATTAAACTATGCGCCGCAAAGGTTATAATTTTTTGTAATATTTGTTGAATTTATTGCAAAAATCCTGCGATAGTTTTTACATATCCAAGGTCACTGTGTTGGGTGCTGTAGCCAATAAGCGAGAAACGCAAAAAATATGGCTTAATCATGAGAATCTGCCGACCTTTGGTTTGAATTCGTGATAATATTTATCTGACTGATTTTTTTCTGGAAAAAATGGTCGAAGATCGTTGGGATGAACCAGTGTAGGGTATGTAGCGAGCGAGTTCAGGCCTATGAGACTCATTCAATTCTAGGCCAACCCCTTCTGCGTCGGAGCGCATGAATATTCAAAGTTTTGGCCAACATACCGCTGATAAAATGCGGTGCCGAAAACATCAGCGGCGATAAAGCCTTGGACAAAAATGACCGTCGCTAATTGGCCAAACCACATCGATATCGATATGGATATGCTCCGTTGTCGGCAGTCGGCACCGAATAGTCACGTTCTTGCAAAACGAGTAGACAGCAGCATCAATGCGACGAGCAGAGGAATTTAAATCACCCCTATTTGAAATCGAGTGCGTCAGACATGTTTCGTGTTGGGTACAATTGTGTATGTCATACATGTCCGTAAAATTGTAGCATATAGTGTAATACTAAAAATGCATTTTTGTCATGCGTGAGGCTCGGGTCGCGAGATGCCTCTAAAACTATGATTTTTTTCGTCGTCCAGGAAGCAGGTTATTGGTTACTGAAGGTTATTAAACTGTTATGAACTTTCAAGTTCGATTGAGCTTAAGAGCCGAGCACACGGTATCGTGATTTTCTTTGCTCTCTCATTTACTCACGAGTCAGAAAATGGGAAATCGTAAAAAAAAAACAGAACACAAGTTGGAGCAACATATCATAAGACCAAGCTCTGATGTGCCTACAAGGGATGGTGTGAACCTCTGAAAGGTTCAGGTTCGTGTGCACGCGAACCTTCTTGAAAGGTTCTGTGTAAACCAGTGGTTCTTAACCTTGCCCCCAGCGCCCCCCAGGGGGCGCTGGCGATGTTGAAGGGGGGCGGAAACGCTCAGGGGGCGATATGGGGGGCGCTGGGCTCAGGGGGGCGGTATGGGGGGCGCTGGAGAAAAATGGCTTCGCAGTAGATGATGTGGTGATAGGACATATCCTTAATGAGTATTCAGAGCAAATTATCACCGAAAACTTCGTTACATATAGCCTTCAAAATACATATATGGTTAATTGTCCATGGGCGCCTAAACAACTGACACCGAATGTTCATGTCCTGGCCATCTGAACCCCAGAAGACGAATTCCATCTGGCAGGGAAAAATTATATGTCAGTGAAGAAATACCAATCTGAAATCGTGTGCATCTTTTAGTTTAGTACGATTGGGCGACAGGGATATTCCTGTTGGGCGATATCCCCATTGAGTGATTCTATATTTTTTGATATTGCAGACAGGGGGTCACGAAATCACATCATTCAACGAAGTCATATTAACGGGTTCGCCCGCCCGAATATGTTTAATTATTAGTAACGGGCCCTACAGTTTCCAAGAAACCTCACAATGTTCGCTTTAAGTTTTGATGAGTCTGCGGCCTGCGCACACTCAACAACTCACTGCGCTGACCCCTGGACAACAGTGCGTATCGACTAAAAAAAGGTAATAACTTCGGATTTGTTGTGCGCAACGTAGATTTTCTGTGCGCAGAGACCGTGTCAGCACTGCGCACGTGCGCAGCTTAGAGTGAACATTGCACCTCACTCAGCTCTACCGGAAAATGTGTTTACGTGAGCAGAGAGACGATAAAAATTAATCCCAATTTACATGCAATCCCCGATGATATTGACCAATTCAATCATTAACTAGTAAAATTTTTCGCGCTTCGCGCTACTAGGCGACAATAGCTGCCTCAGTAAATGGACACCCAATGTAGATACCTAACAGGCTTTCAGCAAATAGAGGACAGCCTAATGGGGGTCTGGGAGTGAAGTCCCCCGGAAGCTCGGTTTATCACCCGATGGGGGCACAGGACCAACGTTTTCTGTTTGGGGGGGCTGGCGAAGTGCTGTTACGGCCCTGGTGACGAATAATTGTGCCTGTGGGCACGCCCGAATATGTTTAATTATTAATTACGTGCCCTTTATCTTCCCATACAACAGCTCACTCAGTTTATCGCGACTTTTATATGTAATTGCCACCTATTCATTCATGCATTATAGAAAATTTTGGTACCTAGGGTGACCAGGCCACACAAACTTTGCTGACCATCGAAATCACGATAGGGGATTCGTGGGGGCGAAGCCCTCAGAAGTTCGGTTTATCACGCTATGGGTGCGCAAGGCAATCATTTTTAGGGGGTTGACGAAGTGCTGTTACGGCCCTCCTTCTTACTCATTGTCTTTATTACATTCCTTACATTATGAAGTTTGGGGGGGGCGCTGGAGCACGATAATTTTTGAAAGGGGACGCTGGAGGAAAAAAGGTTAAGAACCACTGGTGTAAACGAACGTGAACCTCATGACGTCACGTGACGTCATTTTGCTAATTCCAATCCTACATTTCTGTGAAGTGATAGCCTATAATGTACACGATACCTAACGACGACTCGGGTGACATAATGCCACAATGCTGAAGTACATATTGAAGTTTTAAACGTCGCCAAATGTATCAACTGGGCAATCAAATGATTTACTAATTCCATGAAATCAATATCTTCCGTCGCTTTGCGACGATTTCGACGAGGACTTGCAAGGGAATATAAGCTTACGCCTTAACTGTCTAGCTAGGCCAGAGCGGACATTGTATTCGGCGTCTGAGTATTCCTGGGGCAACTCTAAACGGCGGACCGCGGAACAGCGGAACATGTAATACTAAACGGCGGACCGAGCGGACCATAACAAAATAGCTCAAATCTAAACGGCGGAACGAGCGGACCACGGAACTAGCGGAACTTGCAATACTAAACGGCGGACCGAGCGGACCATAAAAAATAGCTCAAATTTAAACGGTGGAACTGGCGGACCGCGGAACAGGCGGAACTCGCAATACTGAACGGCGGACCGAGCGGACTATTACAAAGACCACAATGTGAGCGGCGGACCGCGGAACAGGCGCAACTCGCAAATGTCGCAATACTCCTACTTTCTCAAAAGGTGCCTTTAATTTTGGCAATAAGAAGCATACCAAACATAAGGACATCTTTTCTAGGGTAACTATGGTGTGGCCCAGTACCAACAACCCAAACATATCCCAGACATGATGTCCTGGTTGCAACACAGTACCAACACACCCCAAACATACCCGAGCCATGACGTTTTGGTTGCAATGCGGTACCAGCACAGCCCAAACATACCCCAGATATGATATCCGGGTTGCAACACAATACCAACACTCCCCAAAAATACCCCAGACATGATGTGCTGGTTGCAACACACCCCAAACATACCCCAGACATGTCCTGGTTGCAATGCAGTACTAACACGCCACAGAATGGTATATATTGACCATCTCTGCTCGAGGAGAAATTTATATGTATGATTCTACTTGAGTGGTAATCATAATGAAAAAGTAACTAGCTAACTCTGATGCTCTCATTTTGAATGATGTTTTCACGTCGGTGATGGTGCTCTTAGTCTATCTAGCTAAAGTAGGAACATTCCAGTAGGTTTTCATCTGCTCAATCTTCTAGTGGTTACGTTTCTGGACTACATCCAAATCAACCGATTAATTTAAAGTTAAAATACGAACTGTTAAAAAAGAACAAGTAGAAAGTAGTATTTTGCTCGAACACGTCATAGATAGAACCATTGAGCTGTTAGCTAACGTAAGCAGAACGATGATGGTACGGCTAAATCCACTGAAATATGTCATCAAGCCAGATAAATGCAATTATGTCGCTACTATAGTTCTGTGCTACCTTGACCTTAACACAGATTAAGGTGTTACCAGCTACGCCAAAACGTCATGGTCGTAGCCCAGTTCAAATTTTTGTATGCGTGAGACTGCTTGAAGGTATGTGTCAGAATATTGATGTCACCTGGCTACAACGCTGGTTACCTCCTGCTATGGTTCTCACAGTCTTAGTTGATAATGACTTAATTTTCCCACGGGCGCATCAGATGAAGTAGGCTATCTTTGATCTGTGTATTCTGGTGTAAACTGATTACAACTACTCCAAGTCCATTCGACACCTTTCTATCTTTTCATTGTATCGCAGTGTTTGGGTCTTTTGAAACGATGAAATTGTTAATAGAACTGACGCTGTGGTCCGGTGTCAACAAATTACAATGTCGTGACCATTAAACGTTTAATACATAGAAATACAAAACATAAAGTACAAAGCGGCATGGAATAAAGTAAAATTGTGTCGTAACTCGTAACTATTAGACGCTGAAGAATTACATTTCTTGACAGAATTAAATTACTTGACAAAATTTTCAACAAAATATAAGCTTCAACAAAGTCCAGGAAAAGATCACTTGAGAAAATTACGAGATGCGCCTGAACCGCGGCCCGCCGTTTACATTGCGAATTTTGTGATAGTCCGCCGGGCCGCAGTTTCGCTCGGTCCTCTGTTTAGTATTACATGTGCCGCTTTTCTGCGGTCCGCCGTTTAGTTTTGAGCTATTTTGTTATGGTCCGCTCGGTCCGCCGATTAGTATCGCAAGTTCCGCTAGTACCGCAGTCCGCTCGTCCGCCGTTTAGAGTTGCCCTTTATGAAGTAACATCTGTATCAAGTATAGAAACCAGTTTTTCAGTCTAATCAATATCAATAGCAATAGTCTTACGCCTTAGGAATACATTGTCCAGCCAATACGGCAGAGATATGCTTATATTCTCTTGCAAGTCCTGGTCGAAATTGTTGGCAGAGGGGCGGAAGATATTGATTTTACGGAATTATTTTAGCATTTGATTGTTCTTGTTCAGTGCTTATCAATCTTTTTGAGCTCTATTCGCAATTTCGTTGGAAAATAAATTTCATTCACACAAACCAACAGAAAATTGTTTTACATAAAGAAGATGAAGATACTTGAGGATATTTTGTTCCGATGTGCAACAATTGGCTGGTATTGCTTGAGCCAACAAGTGTATCATTAAAAAGAATCGTTTTGATTTCAACCGTTTCACTAAAACTCTTCTCGGCCAAACACGTTGTTCGCTTTTGTACAAGAAAGTCTACTAGTGCTTGGATGGCCTGGTATTAAGAACTGTTATGTACTCCTATCCAAAATACAGCGTATTTTCCGCGAGTGAAAAATACTTGCTGGCAGAAATCGTTTTTAAGAAATGACGCAAAGGTCCCGGAGGCTCCAGTTTGTCGAAAGGGTGAAAAATCCTCATGTTTATGTTGAGGCTTTTGCCTGATGTCTTGGAAAATAAGTTCCAAAACGATCAAGGAGAGTAGACACTAGGGATGGTGTGAACATGAGGTTCACGTTCGCGTTCTGTGTTTGAACCTCAGAAATTGAGAGGTTTACGTTCACAAACCAACCTTGGTAGGTTCTGCACTGTGAACCTTTTTCATATATTAAAATTTTCAGTTCATTATAACATTTTTGGTTGAAATTGATTGCATTTCAACCACGGGTCACTCTATGCATGGCACTGGCAGCATAAAAAAATCAACTCTAAACTAGCATGCCCCTAGAAAATCTCGAAGATTTTACTTGCTCTGTTACAAAAGTTTGCTCGTAATATATAGTTTTCCGTCTGTGAATATGGAGTAACTCTCTGCTGTGATCGAGCTTGACCCGCAATCACACAACATCAAGAGCGAAATACACTACATGTAGGTAATCAGCGAATGATGCTTATTCAACCAATCAATGGAATTGATATCGTTGCCAGAGGCAAAGAAATCTAGCAGACGTACGGGGTCAATCTTGACGTAATATGTTATTGTATCTTAAAAAACAAATCCGTGCGATTGGGTTGTTGGCTACTGCTGTATAACTTGTTAATGGGGTAATATTGGTAGCAAGTATGGAAACCCGTTTTACACTCTGCTCAATATCAACGCAGGAATACGGGCAACTCTAAACGGCGGAACGAGCGGACTGCTGAACTAGCGGAACTTGCGATACTAAACGGCGGACCAAGCGGAACTGCGGACCGAGCGGACCATAACAAAATAGCTCAATACTAAACGGCGGACCGCGGAACAGAGGAACATGTAATACTAAACAGCGGACCGAGCGGAACTGCGAACCGAGCGGACCATAACAAAATAGCTCAATACTGAACGGCGGTCCGCGGAACAGCGGAACATGTAATACTAAACGGCGGGCGGAGCGGAACTGCGGACCGGCGAACTATCACAACATTTGCAATGTTAACGGCGGACCGCGGATCAGTCGCATCTCGTAATTTTCTCAAGTGATCTTTTCCTGGACTTTGTTGAAGCTTATGTTTTGCTGAAAATTTTGTCAAGTAATTTCATTTTGTCAAGTAATGTAATTCTTCAACGTCTAGTTATGAGTTACGACACAATTTCACTTTATTCCATGTCGTTTTGTACTTTATATGTTTTGTATTTCTAAAATGTAGCAAACTTTTAATGACCATGACATTGTATCTGTTGACACCGGACCACAGTGTAAGTTCTATAATAGAACTTCTATTACCGCAATTTCATCATTTCAAAAGACTGCAACACTGCGATACAATGAAAAGATAGGAAGTTGTCGAATGGACGGGGCAGATAGCGTAGTGGTAACGATAAGCGCACACCAATTGGCGGACTTGGTTCAATTTCCGTCGGAGGTTTATCTGGGCTCCTCTCCCCCGCCGAAGCCGTTCTAATGGCGACAAAAAAGCCCAGTAAAAGACCCAACGAAAGAAAGCACATACAAGGAATGGAAAGAACCAGTTGTAGGGCTCTGGCCCCTTCTCTCTCATGTCTGTATATCACGTGACTTATATTTTTCTTCTCGCTACCACACGTGACTTACCATTTATCAGCTCGTGCATTTCAATTACAAACTAGACTCATCTGCGATATCCTAATGTATATTCCATGCATATTCGACCAATATATCTATCTGAGGCAATCCTGTCGTTGCATTCGCGTTGAAGTTGTCAGATCAAGGACTTAACGCATGAACGTGCATCTTACTACCCACGAGCTAAGTATATCCACCCAGCCACACATTACGTGGGACTCAGGTTACAACTCTAGCAGGTTATCCGACGACACACCTTCCTATACAGTAAAAAGGGCCGCGTCCTCAACAAGATCAAGATCGAAAAGGACTGTGACATCGGGCACTCTAGGCCGAGGTGGATGTTAGATTAAAAGGATGCCGGACCCCAATTGTGGAACAGCATCTCGCCGGCTATCCGACAGTCGTCGAGCATGTCCACATTCAAGTCGAAATACAAGCAATTTCTTCTAAATCAATACTAGCTAGTCTTCAGGTTTACCGGACCATGACCTAACATCGACCTCGCCCTCCGACACATGCCACCTCATTTTGTCGCTTGCGTCTTATATTCTCTGCATTACTTTTCATTCAGTATGCAATCTGTTCATGCCTCTTCTTTACTTCGCCTAGCTAGGCTAAGGTGGGTGTCTGATATTAAAGGCTACTCCAAGTCGTTTCGCAGTGGCGGCTCGTAACAATATCGGGTGGTGGGGCAAGGGCTGCGAGCGACTTTTATCAAGATGACGTCACAATGGCGTTTTCCAACGTAAAAAAGTAACTTTAATATGATGGTCACATGAATTTCCCGACAACAGTGATTTTAAAGTAGGTGCCGCGAGAGGTTTGTCGGACCGGCGGTGAGCCGTGACTTGAAGTGTGGTAACAAATGTTTTATTCATTTTTTTTAATCAAAGGATTATTTTACATAATGTACGTGAACTAAGAATCGACCCTATGCCACGAATCAATTATCAGGTCATCCTTAGTAGCATGCGTTATGATTTCATGGTAGAGTTAGAGATTACGCAAATCGATAGGCCGTCCGAAAGTGTTTCGTACACGATCCTGGTGTGTTACGACCACTGAGCTGGTGGTTACGAGTTACGACCAGGTGATAGGCAACCAAAGCGGAGGTACCCGGCGTACGACTGGATCAATGGACTGGACAATTTCTATCATCATCATCATTGGTTTATTAGCAATTTCATCAGTTCAACACATCAGAAAAATGCGATACAATGAAAAGACAGGAATATGTCGAAGCGACAAGGAGTAGTCTTCTAGACCTTTAATTTTCGCTCTAAAGGCAACTGCGTAAACTAGCCTACGTACGGAGCAAAGATTCAATACGATTCATGTTCGCACTTGACTTGACCAGACTAATTCCAATGACTAGAACTCGAGAGATTGCGTAAGCCTAACTGCAAAGGTAAACGACTTCGGACACATACGCAATTGTTATCTCATAGATTGGGTCTGTCATATTGAATCAAGAACATCAATTTGAATGGTCTTTGAAGAACTAAGGACAGCAGCCTCGGAACTTCGGTCTCGGAACAACATAGTACATTTTGGGCTTGAAACTGGAGATTGTGACGCAACACATACGGCTTACTGTCTGCTGCCAAATCGCCGTTGGAAAATATATTAATCAATAAATACATGAATGAAAGCCGTAAACTTAGCATACTATTACATGAAATCATCGAGAAGTAGCATTCGCAATCTCATAACCCATTCCGGCATGGTACACTGTCAAAATCAATACAAACAGACGAACACCGAACTTTGAGTAAAATACATCGAGGAATAGGCTGATCGAATGATCAGCTGTTAGCCGACATCGAAAATGAAATAGCTATCGCATTTGACAGGGGATTGTAAGCAAATGGTATGAAGGCCACAATTTCACAGTGAAATGCACATTGGCGAACATAAAATTATGTGAATATTTGAATGCAAACCGAGAATCTTAGTTAGCTGTTTCATGCGATCATCGAGATATACCATTGGAAATATCATCACCGATCTCGTTATGGAACGCAGACTAGATTAGCACAGACAGACACCGGCTTTTCCGTGAGATCCGCAATGATGTAGGTAGGCTAAGTATCAGATCAGCGCGCATCTCTACCATACTCGACCTCGAAAACGAAATAACTGCCTCAATCATTGAGCGTCAACTTTAAGACTTGGCAACGCGTTCGATACTAAAATCAAGACATACCGTACAAAAGCTCATGACAGATCTAGGTATGGAACATCGTTAAAATCAATAGAGACCAATAACGGCTTTTGCGTAAATCTGTTAGCGATAAATGAAGAGTCAGCTCTCACTCGACTTTGGAAACGAAATTACCACCCACATAGTTCAGTGACAAACTTAAAACTTATTACAGCGGTCGATGCTAACATTAAGACTTACTGTGCTAAATATCATGACCGATCTCGGTATGGAACATCGTCAAAATCAATGGAGACCAATACCGGCTTTTGAGTAAAATCTGTTTGCTGTACAATGTACAATTGTACATGATAGATCAGCACACACTGAACTTCGGAAACGAAATTACCACCCTTATCTTTGAGTAGCAAGCCTGAAACTTGAAGCAGTGCTGAATATTACCTTCACGACATATCGTACCAAGTTTCAAGAATTATCATGGTGCGAAACACCGTCAAAATCGACATATACCAGCAAAGGTCGAGTCAACGCATATCACGGTAACCGAGTTCAGATATAGATACGATTGTTACATCACACCTTAAGGGCGACAGGCATAGTTGCCCCACTTGCTCGGCCATTTTACGAATAGGAGAGAGTAAATCACCGTTTCTTTATTGTGCGCGGCTTTGAGAGAATAGATAGTGAAAGCTTGTTATGAGCGCTACCGGGGCAAGCCCCGGCTAGGCATTCACAAAGCGAAAACACAGAAGAGAATTCGATTTTCGCAGAGACTTCGCTATGTATGGGCATTTGTTAGCGAAAGCACAAGAATAATGCGGGTTTCGCCGTGATCTCGGTATATACTGATTGCTGTGCGTCTATAAATGGTTAAATTGTTATTGAACAGAATTTGAGGTGGGGCAATGCCCCAGTTGCCCTATAGGACGAGCCGCCACTGTCGTTTCGACACCTTCCTATCTTTTCATTGTATCGCAGTCTTGTGATGTTTTGAAACGATGAACATAATATTAAACCTGATTGATTAATTGATCGCAACTGCATGCGTGTCGTTCGACATCCTCCTATCTGTTCATCACATCGCATTGTGTCTTATCGCATTGTACATTGTGTGTGACTTGACTTCAGATGGAGAATATAACCCAATTAATATCCTCTTATTATCCTGGACTGCGGGAGCAGTGTTAATCAGTTTACACCAGAATACACAGATCAAAGGTACTTCATATGATGCCTCCGTGGGAAAATTAAGTCATTTTCAACTAAGACTGTGAGAACCATAAAAGAAGTTGACCAGCGTAGTAGCTAGGTGACATCCATAATCTGACATACCTTCAAGCACTGATTTGATGAGCCGTTCGCAGTTTCACTTTACGTTCAGTTCGTACTTACACCAGCATGGCTTAATGTTCGAGACAAGCATATTCATCTTAGTCTGCTATTACATTTGTTCAGTCAGTCCACGATTTGCGTTTGTGTAATCTGTCATCTGACCTGTCGTTTTCATTGAGAAATCCTTCTGGGATTTGTATACGAAGTTGTTATATTTCCCTCGCCAAATTATCGTGTTCGAGCAAAAAAACTACTTTCTACATGTCAGAAAGTAAACAGTTCGTATTTCAACTTTAAATTAATCGGTTAATTTGGATATAGTCCGGAAACGTAACCACTAGAAGAGTGAGCAGATGAAAACCTACCGGCATGTTCCAAAATAAAAAGTAGGCTACTTTCCCTATTTAGGTAGATAGACTAAGAGCACCATCACCGACGTGATGGAAACATCCATCGAAAAGAGAGCATCAGAGTTAGCTAGTTACATTTCACTATAATTACTACTCAAGTAGAAACATACATAGAAATTTCCCCTCAATCAGAGATAGTCGGTATATACCATGTCTGCGGTGCGTTAGTAAAGTACAGCATTGCAACCAGGACGTCATGTCTGGGGTATGTTTGGCGTATGTACTGTGTTACAACTCGGCATCATGTCTGAGGCATCTTTGAGGTGTGTTCGTACTGTATTGCAACCAGACATCAAGTCTGGGGTATGTTTGGGGTGTGTTGGTACTACGTTACCACACTTGAAGACACCCCATAGTTACCCTAGACAAGATGTCCTTATGTCTGGTATGCTCCTTATTGCCAAAATGAAAGGCATCCTTTCGGAAATTAGGAGTATTGCGATATTTGCGAGTTGCGCCTGATCCGCGGTCCGCTGTTTACATTGTGGTCTTTGTAGCAGTCCGCTCGGTCCGCAGTTCCACTCAGTCCGCCGTTTAGTATTGCAAGTTCCGCTAGTTCCGTGGTCTGCTCGTTCCGCCGTTTAGTATTAAGCTATTTTCTCATGGTTCGCTCGGTCCGTCGTTTAGTATTACATGTTCCGCTGTTCCGCAGTCCGCCGTTTAGAGTTGCCCTCACGGCAATACACAAAGCTACCGAAAACGACGTTTCTCATGATCGAAAGTGAGATGTCTTTTCTGTCTCGCCAAGTAATCTTTTCCCAATTCGCAAGGATGCTAAAAGTTACGAATATTTCTATTCCAAGTCCCGAAGCCTATGTAAGGAGAGAGAGAGTCTTTATTTTCATCGAACCAAAATACATAACAAACGGCAGTGATGGTGGTACAGAAAATATGCGTGCACAGTATTCGGTATCAGATAGGCAGTGGCGGCTCGTCCTATAGGGCAACTTGGGCATTGCCTCACCAAAAATTATGTTCAATAACAATTCTTTGCCATTTATAGACGTACACCAATCTATATATACCGAAATCACAGCGAAAATCGTATTCTTCTTGTCCTTTCGCTTGTAAATGCCCATATATAGCGAAGTCTCTGCGAAAATCGAATTCTCTTCTGTGTTTTCGCTTTGCGAATGCTTAGCCGGGGCATGCCCTGGTAGCGCTCATAACAAGCTTTCACTGTCTATTCTCTCAAAGCCGCGCACAATAAAGAAACGGTGATTTACTCTCTCCTATTCATAAAATTACCGAGCAACCGGGGCACAATATCTCTGTGCCCCTAAGGTGTGATGTAACAATCCTATCTATAGCTGAACTCGGTCACCGTCATATGCGTTTAGTCCAGTGGTGCCACTCCTAGTGTTTTAACACTAGATCTAGTGTTTTTTCGGTCGTCCTAGTGTTCTAGTGTTTTTTTTCGCACAATTTTGCTAATCTAGTGTTTTTCTGCAATCGTACGAACAATGAATATTCTAACGTTAGACTACTAAATTATACGCTAAATTTATCGCTAATAACGCGATTTGGTCTCTCTGGCTGTGTTTGTTTTCAACAATTCTGTCTGGTGGTGCAGTAACAAGCAATTATTATGTAACAGGGTGCGCTGTAAATCCGTACTTATGAGCGAAAGTCTCTGAAAAAATGAAGAGCGATTTCGCTCTGATGCTCTGTCGTTTCTTGTTGAACTCAGTCTGGGATTCGGGCAAGATTTTCCTTTGCCGAGGACAGCATACTTGAGTGTATTGAATCCGTTAACAGCCTTATCAACACAAAGAATAGTAAAATCAATCATTCCTCTAGCTGTGCAATTTCCTCTGCGATATTATTTGATGATTTGTCGGAAGAATGGGCTGCTTTGGCAAGGTCGCAAAATGAGCTGCAGGTTGTCAGTCAATGCCCTCCAACAGAATTTTTGCAAAAATTGAAATCCGTGCACAATGGATTCGGTGAATCAAAATTCCCTTAACTGGGGAAGCTCATGAAGAATCTCTTGGCATTGCGCCACATTCCACTGCATTCGTGGAAATGAAGTATGCTGCACATGATATCTCCCCATCGTTTGGTTGAAGATGTACGGTAGTGATCAAGATGCCACACAAAAGATACTTATGTTTGATGGATGGTGTACAATCAAAAGATAATTTTTATGATGCCGTACAATTCGAAAGCGACAATATTTGATTTTTCTTTGCGCTATTGAATTCGTTTCAATAATTTTCGTTGACCAATCATGTAGTAGCCTATATCAATTCGTTTCATTAATTTTCGTTGAATAATCAAGCAGTATATCATGCATATGTATCGAATTCATGTGTGGAACACTTCTTATCTATGGATTTGTACCTTGGTCATCATGATTACTTGGCAACGGCAAATTTTTCCTGCAATTTACTAATCTAGTGTTTTTTTCGCCCATCTAGTGTTTTTTCACGACATAATCTTGTGTTTTTCCGCGAACCTAGAGTGGCAACACTGGTTTAGTCGACCTTTGCTGGTATAGGTTGATTTTGATGGTGTTTCACTCCATGAAAACTCTTGAAACTTGGTATGTCATGTCGTGATGGTGGTATTTAACACTGCCCCAAGTTTCAGGGTTTCTACTTAAAGTTTAGGGTAGTAATTTCGTTTCCGAAGTTGAGTGTGTGCTGATCCGTCATGGATCGCAAACAGATTTTACTCAAAAGCCAGTATTGGTATCCATTGATTTTGACGATGTTCAATACTGAGATCGGGTATGACATTTGGCACGGTAAGTCTTAATGTTAGTATCGAACGCTGTACCAAGTTTTAAGTTTGTCACCGAACTGTGTTAGTGGTAATTTCGTTTCCTAATTCGAGTGAGAGCTGACTCGTCATTTATCGCTAACAGATTATACGCAAAGCCGGTATTGGTCTCTATTGATTTTAACGATGCTCCTTACCTAGATCCGTCATAAGCTTTTGCACGGTATGACTTGATTTCGAACGCTGTGCCAAGTCTCAAGGTTGACACACAATGATTAGGGCAGTAATTTCCTTATCAAGGTCGAGTGTGGTAGAGATGTGCTCCGATCTGACACTTTAGCCTACAACGCATCGCGGATTTCACGCAAAAGCCGGCGTATCTGCGGTAACGTTGACTGAGATGATGATATCATTTTCAGTTTGCATTCAAATATTTACTTTGATATTATATTCTCCAATCTCAATTTCACCGTGAAATTGTGGCCTTCAAGCCATTTGCTTACAACCCCCTGTCAAGCGCGATAGCTATTTCGTTTTCGATGGCGGCTAACAGCTGATCACTTGATCAGCCTATTCCTCAGTGAATTTTACGCAAAAGTCGGTGTTGGTCTGTTCGCATTAATTTTGACAGTGTACCTGTACCATATCGAAAAGAACAATGAGGCCACTTCTCGATGATGTCATGTAACAGTGTACTGAGTTTACGGCTTTCATCCACGTATTTATTCGGTAATATATTTTCCAATGGCGATTTCGCAGCAGACCTATAGACAGTAATAAAGCCGTATGTGTCGTGTTACAGTCTCCAGTTTCAAGGCCAAAATCTCCTATGCTGTACCGATACCGAATTTTCCAGGCTGCTATTCTTAGTTCTTCAGAATGATGTTTTGGATTCAATATGACAGGCCCAAGCTATGAGATAACAATTGCGTAATGCGTATCTGTCCGAACTCGTTGACCTTTCCAATTAGGCTTACGCAATCTCTTGAGTTATAGTCATTTCCATTTCTGCAGATAATTAATAATTAGTCAGGTCTAGTGCGAACATGAACCGTGTTGAATCTTTGTTCCGTACGCCGTTTACGCAGTTACCACACTTCAAGTCACAGCTCACCGGCGCACATCTCGTGGCCCATACGTTAAAATCACTGTTGCCGGGAAATTCATGTTACCGTACCGTTAGGCTTACCATACGTCCTCTTTTAAGAGGATTTGTCCTCTTTTTTGACTTTTTTGAAAGTGTCCTCGGAGGACGCCCTTTTGTCCTCTTTTTTGAGACTTTGTCCTCTTTTTTGAAAATTTAGGTCAGATTTAGAGCAAATTGCGAGTGTTATGCCGCAAATTAGCACAGAAGTGACGCTCCGGCGGATATTTCGGAGTGAAAAACGGTGAATTTAGCTCTGAGCGAAAAGATGACCTTTTTTTTTTCAGTCATCCACCTAGCAATGTGGAGAAAATAACGGTATTTTGAGATCTGAGCGGAAGTGATGACCTTTTTTTTTTTTTTTTTTAGTCAACCGATCACACAGTGGGAGAAATTCACCTGTTTTGGAGAATTCTACTCCAGTTTTGCATCTTGCAGATTTCTGAAAAAGTGTCCTCTTTTTACATTTTCAAAATATGGTAAGCCTACCACCGTCATTAAGTTACTCGTTTAAGTTGGAAAACGCCATTGTGACGTCATCTTGATAAAAAGTCGCTTGCAGCCCTTGCCCCACCACCCGATATTGTCACGAGCAATGTTCCCTCTAAGCTGCGCACGTGCGCAAATGCGCAGTGCTGAAACGGTCTCTGCGCACAGAAAATCTACGCTGCGCACAAAAAATCAGAAATGATGTTTTTTTATAGTTGTTGCGCACTGTTGTCCAATGGACCACGCAGGCGTGCAGATTCGTGAAAATTAAGATGGAACATTGCCAGGGCCAGATAGTGTTATCACTGAAGTCTGAAACCGAGGTACAAGTGCGCCCCGCAAAGGTAACTATTGCGCTCAGTGAAGAAATGAGAGTTCAGAATCACCTTCGCCCCACGGAAGATATTTTTTTAGTATGGCCTCGTACACGTGAGCGATACTGCATGATATCATTTCAATGGCGCATTATTTTCTGGGAATGGCGAAACAACATGATTTAACAAAGTTATAAATAAAAATGGGCTAGCTCGAAGTTAATCTGCGAGAAACTAACGAATGATAGTCTTCTCCGCGTGGCATGAACATTGCGTAACATTTACTCAGGACCGTAACTTTCGCACCCTAAACCCCCCAATTGGAGGGGCCGAGCTCGAAGGGGGTCCAAAATTATTTCGAGAATTAACATAAATCATGGTGTATTTTTTGAAATTTTTCAGGAATTTCTTTCGCGCTACGCGCGTTTTATTGTTGTAAGATATCTGATCATTGGGTACCCTTTCCCAACAAAAATTAGGCATGATTTATAGAAATGGGCAGTTGGGCGTCGGTCATTACCGCACCATGACGCGCCAAGACATATGAAGTTAAAAGCTATGTAACATGCGAATCCAAGAAGTGCGCCAGAACGATCAGCAGCGAGAAAACCTTGGGCGAAAAAGTCTGCCCAGGTGCTGACCGAAAACTTCGATGTATACAAATATATGTGTAATTGTCCATGTCCATGGGCGCCTAACTGGCTGGCGCCGAATGTTCCTGTCCTGGTGATCCGAGTCCCACAACAAGACAAATGCCATATCCAGGGAACATTATTTTCCAGTTATGAAATACCAATTTGAAATCGTGTACGTCTTTTACTTTAGTACGTTTTGGCGATTTCAATATCTTTTGACATAGCAGATAGGGGGTCACGAAATATAGCATCATGTAACGAACTCATTAGATCAACGGGTACGCCCGAAGATGTTTTATTATTATTTAGAGGGCCTATCTATTCCAACACACCTCACTGGATCAGCTCTACCGGTAAATCTGATGATGTGAGCAGGGAGAGGATAAAAATTGATAGAAATATATATGCAATTCCCGATCATATTGGCCGATGCAATCATGAATTATAGAAATTTTTTCGCACTTTGCGCGTTTAGGGACGCTTCTACTAATGAGCATCCAATGTACATGATAAGTACCGGAAGAAGCCTAGAGCCGTAGGGGGGTCTGGGGGGCGAAGCCCCGAAGTAGTTATTTTTATCGCCCTATTGGAGGGTGGTTGCGCACTGTTGTCGGAGGGCCTGCGCAGTGAGTCGGCGTGTTTGCGCAGACTCTTGAAAAATTAGAGGGAACATTGGTCACGAGCCGCCACTGCAGATAGGAATGATCGATGAGACCGTGAAGGTCATCTAGTCTGATCACACCAGCATCAAACAGGTACACTTGACTCTGAACAGTCTGGCTGTAAAAAAATGTTAAGTTAAGAAAGGAAAATAGAAAAAAAAATAAACAATGGTAGCAAATGATCAATGAAGCAATGTCTGGGCGAGGAAGGGCAACAGTGTTAGTGTAACGACAAGAGGTGATCAAGTAGGGCTTTTTTTAATCTAAGGTCATTTAACTTGTTGATGGACTAGCCTACTCTACGTTCTGATTCATCTTCGATTTCAAAATCTTCATCATTAGGCCTGCTATCCTTAAGATCTTCATCTCGATCCAAATTATCGAGCGTATAATAATGTCAAGTTACACTGGATAAGCTGAATGGGGCATTGGACCTATAGCTGATAGTAAATGTAATGTTTATTTTTCTTGCCATATCCTGCAGTTTGTATCAAATATGTGTCTGAAATATCCTCGGATGATTGCATAATGCATACTCTAACCAAAAATGGGTGACAGCATCGGCCTAGATCGATACCAGTACCTTTTTTCTTAATAATACAATTGAGCCCATGGCTATATTATACTTATTATATGATAAAGGTGTGGATTTCAATATGGTATGGAAAAATAATTGGAAAAGCGACATTTTTGGAATTAGCACGCCAAAATTAGCCTAAATCAAGTGCAAAATCAAAGTCAACAAATTTTTCGTTCAAAATTGTTGCCCAGTGTAATTGAATGGTTGAATAAGCGCAATTTGCTGTCTATTTACATGAAGTGTATTTTAGTATTGATGTGTTGTGTGATTGCAGGCCAAACTCACAGCAGAGAGTCACTAAATATTCACTAACAGAAAGCTGAACATTTCGAGTATAGGGGTGGGGTGAACGTGAGGTTCACGTTCGCGTTCTGTGTGTGAACCTCAGAAATTTAGAGGTTCGCGTTCGCAAATGAGCCTTGGTAGGTTCTGCACTGCGAACCATTTTCGTATAATACAATTTTCGCACGCACATGAAGGTTGTCGGTGAATGATGCTTATTCAACCAATCAATGAAATTGATATAAAGACTACATCAATGGTTCCCAACATTGGCGATTCGGCGATCTAGCGGGGCGAAAATAACGAAGGGGCGATAGGGGGGCGAAAACGGACAATGGGGGCGACAGGGGGCGAAAATAGCGAAGGGGCGATCGATAGGGGGGCGACGGCGCGTTAAAACGGCTAAATTGGAGTCAAGTCGGAGAAATGACCTACTTTTGACAAGTTATCATGCTTCTGAAGATTGCCAGCAAACTGGGACGAGAATAAATTGGCGCGGACGGTTTTCATATCGACTTGACTATGTTGGGCTGTTTTTGTACTTATACATAGCCTATGTCAATCAATTATTGCAATGGGTAAAATGCTAATGATAAATTCATCAGTATACTGGAGTTTTCGGAACTGACTCTTCATTCATATATCATGACGAACGAATCGAGCAGTCCATGCACACTTACTTTAATAGCAATTCGTTAGTAAAGTAACCGGTTTTGTGGGGAAAACACGTAAACCTTTCTCGTATCATTCCCGTGCGTGCATGCGTGATTTCCAAGAACCATTCATGTAGCCGTACACTACTCGCGTATACATCCGTCCGCTGGTCCTACAAAGTCGCGAAGCACACCAATCGAATCCCTGGCTGGCGCCATCCAAACAGACGGCTCGGGTTCGATTCCCGCCGTCGGAGGTTACCCTGAGCTCCTTGTCCCCCGTGTCGCTGTTCTTACGGCGACAAAAAAGTCCAGAAAAAAGGACCCGATGAGGAAAAAAAAGAGCAAGAAATTAGCATCTGAAAAGGACTGACGGAGAAAGAATAACATCGAAAGAAGACTGTGACATCGGGTACTAGGTCGAAGTGGATGCCAGTTCTAGAGACCCTAACTAGTTGGTCGTAAGGCATCCCCCTATATGTTCATTACATCGCATTCCGAGTCTTGTATATCCCATTGTGTGTGTGTTGGGTAGATGAAAATATAATCTGACCATTGATCGAATGATTATTTACGTAAGAAGTCTGGCGTGACATCATCTAGCTCATGCTTACTATCTATGGTTCAATGAAGTTCAATTTCCGATGATGCTTATTTATTTATCGCGAAGCAGCAACTCACGAAATTACAGACTTTTGCCACATTTATTATCTGCATTTGTACCCTTAGGAAGCAAAGAGCTGTAACAGGGCGGGATATCGCGTCAAACACTTGTTGTTCGACAGATGGATTACTGAATATTCAGAATGAATAAAGATGTCGAAAAACACATTAAAGAAGGATTGCTTTGGCCAAAACTCCCAGAGAGAGTGCGAATGGTAATGAAGATACCGCGTTTCCAAGCAAAAATCGGAATGGAAATTTAAATTAAAAAGTGTACTCTTTAGGTCTGTGGAAATTCTGAAGAGGAATACAACCGGGCATTTCTGGATTATGCCGTAAAAAACCAGATAAAGTACAAGTCATCGCCTGTTCGCCATGTCGTCAAAAACGAAAAGACATATTATGAGAAACTGTTGGAATACAGCAAGAAGAATTTGATGCTTTACCCTTATCACCTTCAAGGCAAGTGCATAGAATCTGGGATGACCCATTTTTAAATATGTTTGTGTTTGGTGGTGCACCACGTTTGATGTGTTACAATTGTTTGGATGAGTAGGCTATGTCCGTTGATTCCCTTTAAGGCTTTCCATTTCAAAGACATCATCTCAAATCTCAGCTCAGTCCTGACGGGAATTGGTGGTAAAGTCATGCAATGTTGCGATGAATTATCTGATTATTCTATGCAAGAAATCCTTCTTGTCATGAGCAACTTATTGCCAACGAAAACAACCACTGTTTCCAGTCACCGCCACCCCAGTCATTCCAAGAAATTGGTTTATCTGTGTATCTTCATTTGATTAGAATATTAACCATCGTTGAAATCGATTCATTGATTAGGCTATTATTAAAACCTGGTCATTGGTCAGCACATGCTGCACATCCTAGCCGTTCCACTATTCCCCTATATAGAATCTCGGTTCATTTTTTGAAATAAATCCTGCGTGATGAGAGCTTTTCTGTATAGAATAATTAGGCAAATAAACAGAAGATCCTGTGTGACGTTGCCACCAATTCCATTCCGGACCTAGAACGGAATCAGTGTTCCACCAACTTGTGCTTACTAGCTGACCAAAAAGAGTTCGGGAATCACGCGTTGGCCATCAAATCATCCAATATGGAATCGGTGTCTCGTGCACACCAAAGATTCTACTGACTGCACACAGGTGTGACGCCGAGAACCGCCTTGGCACACCAAAGATATTGCGCTAAGCGTACCGGGATTCCAACCTGGCAAATCATGACTGCTGTATTAATATAATTCCGTCTGATATTACCTATACCGGTACCGGTGTTCTCAAACTTTTTCCGATATTGTACCAATACTTTGTTTTTGCCACACAGCGTACTACCTGAATTAGGCTACTTATGTTAATTGAATGTACCGGTGTTTATTGGTTATTTATGTTAGTAGGCTATAGGGTTACCATATTTTGGAAATCTGAAAAGAGGACACTTTTTCAAAATTTTCAGACTTGCAAAACCGGAAGAAAATCTTGAAAAAATGGTAAATTTTCCCACTTTGTGGTCGGTTGACTGAAAAAAGGTCAACTTTCTCGCTCAGCTCCCGAAATAGCCGCTGGAGCATTACTTAAATGCTGATTTACTGTATCTCAGTCGATTTTGCCTTATATTTAACCAAAATTCTCAAACAAGAGGACATTTGGGCGTCCTCCTAGGACACTTTAAAAAAGTCAAAAAAGAGGACAAATCCTCGTAAAAGAAAACGTATGGTAACCCTATGTTAGTACTATTCCGCAGCACCAATGGATATCAAGAAAACACCATTTCATGAGATAGTTGCAACTGTTTCTTATGCAGAAGCTTGTCAATCTGAGTTATGACATTACTCAAAGCACTCTTCGCGTAACACAGTATGAGAACCATGGACCTATGCAGTATGTTTTCCCCTGTGACTGGCTCTTTGACTAGGTCTACTCAAAGCACTCTTCGCGTAACACAGTATGAGAACCATGGACCTATGCAGTATGTTTTCCCCTGTGACTGGCTCTTTGACTAGGTCATCAGTTTAGCAATCACTTATAGCGCTATTACAAGAAATAGGCTTATCACTTGTGTTGTCTCAAATAAATTGCACAATTAACATTTACTTGTTAATTCATAATGTATTTATTCTTCTATTAGTCACGAGATGTCATTGACCGCATTATTTTGATCTCTTTGCGAATCCTGGTGATCGTGTTTAATTCTCAATCTCCATACGAAATGTCATACTGGATCACTGATTTAATTGCTAAGCATCAGCAAATGCGAAAGTAAAATCCAGCAACAGCACATGAGCGCAATTAGATTTAAAAGGCTGTAAATCAGCCATATGGTAGTGATGTGGAGGTCTCCTGGTCTAATACGGCATAATTTGAGCATACAAGTGTGAAGCTATTTGTTCGTTTGAATTGCCTCGCATCAACTAGTTAACTTACCCTTTTCTTATCAGAGAGGATGATTGGCCTCCGTATGACTGCCTTCACGTACTACATATCAATGATGGAAGAAATAATGAGGGAGGAGAGAAGCTATGATTCCCTTCCAAATTTTACTGCTGCGGATTGTGAGTATCTCATTCGTTCATTTCAGTGTTGGGATGACTCGAGTCATGACTTGACTCGAGTCTTTTTTTTTCATATGACTTGACTTGACTCGAGTCACTTTGGAAAAATGACTTGACTTGACTTGACTCGGAGCTTCAAAAATGTACATTGACTCGTGACTCGGAGCAAAATTTACGAGTCAATTTTCAAGTCATCAAGTAAGAGGTGTTGAATAAATCACTGTATCTTGTGTATGTGTATGTTTGGATTGTTCGAGATTTGTGACAGCAACCAGTCATTCACTGATTGTACGTTACACTGATCCTCCATTGTTGGATCACAAATAAATTGACCGCAAACTAAACGATCACAGCTTGCGCTGTCGTAGTAGTAGTAGAAGATGAAACTAAATAACACTGTGTCACTGTTTTTTAGACGGCTCAATGCTTAGGCCTACGTTGCGCAGTGCTCACATTTACCAACCCTCTTGTATGATTTGAATCGAACAAATATAGTTTGTGCGTTTATATTATCACGGATGTGTAGATGGGTAGTGTAAGCTTTTGCACAATATCAATTTGTTTTAACTTCTCGAAGCTTCGTATTAGGCCCTATATTTTTACTGATAATAACTGACTGTAGCATGGAGCTGTACAGTTACTCGCGTATTTTATTAGCAGTTCTACGTGTACGTGAGGGATAAAACGTCTTTTTGTATGTATAATGTATATTTATCTAGATATTCGTTATTTTATTCTAGATAAATGATCAATTAATCTGTCTTTCACACAGCTAGCAAAATGTAATGACTTTGAATCTTCACTCATACTTCGAAAGTTCAATTTGACTGGAATTGTGACTTGACTCGTGACTTGGCTTGACTCGAATCACCTCCAAAAAATGAGTGACTTGACTTGACCTGGGTCACCTTTGAAAATCGATTGACTTGACTTGACTCGAGTCAAAATGTGCAATGACTCGTGACTCGAAGGTAGTGACTTGATCCCAACACTGGTTCATTTATTATATATATTCGTGATATGAAATAGTTGAAAATTCATAACTATCGCCATTGCATGGGTAGTCAAATTGTGACTGGCGTGGAAATGGACAAGTTCCAACTACTCAATTATAGGCTTGAGGTTGCTGGGAATCGGGCGGAATCAGTATATTGAACTGATGAACAATTCGCGATCCAACAAGAAGTTTACGTTTCGAAGAAAACCCCAGTTTCGCGACCTGCTCCCGAAATCACCGATTTCAGTCAATATCGAACCGTGGTGGATTGTTACTGTCGGCTACGTCACGGAAGACGATATCAAGGTAGGTTTGCGCGCTCGTGAGTGTTCTGTTCGATTTCTGTCAACGTTTGCAATCCAGTTTAAGATTTGGCGATCGTGACAGAATGTACGGTACTGGCATTGTTTTAGGTACACTGCACTTAATAATATCCACATTGAGCCACTTAACGTTGGCATGAACTGTGCACACACTCATTTTATTTGTGGCTCATGTGAACATCTATCAATTTTAGACTGCCAAGTCAATTTGAAGAATGCTGTAAACACTCTCTACACCACCCATTGTCAACGTCATTGTGGCTGAAAACTGATAAATGCGTCAATCTCACCGATAGTTCAATTACAAATCCCTGCACTCTGCTATTAACTGTAAATATGCTGAGGCCAGGTTTTTTTTAAAACTTCATCAGCATTCATTTCGATTTTGGGTAGTATTATGCTATTATCATTGTTGTGTCAAACTTTTATTGTCCTGATTGACCTTTTCGTGGACCACTTGAACCCTAGTTTAAGAATGCCTGGTCCAGGCTGACGTCTTCCTTTTGTCTATGATTTAGGTATGCACTCCTTCAATGAAAGTCTGTGTAGACAAACTGATTGACAACGGCCCAACTGTAGCGTGTACAATTGAACGGGAAACCCTCGACAAACTGTACATGAGAGGATTGATCTTTTTTGACGTGCCGGTTCAGAATGACACGATTGTAGCAGGTAATGAAATTTAAGAACTGTTTTACAAACACATATGGTATTTCTTGGTGACATTTTGCTGTAGTGCCGCCTTTGGAAGGGTTTGTGATGAACCGCGTGACCGGAGACTACTTTGAGACGCTGCTGTATAAGATATTTGTGTCCATCGATGAGAAGACAACGCTGTCGGAACTGTCCGCTGTTTTGGATATTGATTTGGAACTCGTTAAGGTAAAGCTGAGTCGGAAATTTGTGAGAGATTTCAGTTCATCGCGGTGCAATTCATTGCCAAAACCTTGACTAGGGCTAGGCATAGTAATTCGAGTACTAGAATCCCGAATTGAGTAATGATTGCTGTTTGCTCTAATATTTCGAGTACTTCCCCTTTACCACCTCTTATACACATATAATTTTGTTGTCAAAAGAGTCTTGTAGCCCTCTACTGTATCATTCAAGTAACTTCATACTTTAACATTGGACTGTACGGTGTTTCTTAAGAGTGCAGCGCTATTTTGGCAGTACTCAAATGCTCTACCTCTAATTCTCGGCTTTAAATCACATCTTTCATACATTTGATCTTTTAGATACCGGCTGAAATGGAACTGGAACAATATTGCTATGTTGTAATAGTGTGATTTACGGACATTTTCAGGTTTTGTGTGCGTCACTATACAATATGTGCTGTTGTTTCGATTCTGTACCAAATATCCTTAACCCGTATCTAAGATTCTTGACCCTTTTCGAATTAAGGCATGCTGCC
The DNA here is from genome assembly GCF_051294905.1 of Botryllus schlosseri. Lineage (NCBI taxonomy): Eukaryota > Metazoa > Chordata > Ascidiacea > Stolidobranchia > Styelidae > Botryllus > Botryllus schlosseri. The sequence goes on along the minus strand of NC_137245.1, from coordinate 12,821,598 downwards.
TGATCTAAATTATCTGCTTTCTCACATTCTGGATGCGGTACTTTTATTTCAAATGTGGCGATGCTAAAATTATGTCGACGACATCGGTAGCTTTAACTGATGGTTACCGTAATTTTAGAGCGCAGTTTCCGTATTCTGTCGGCTGGGATTCGCTCGTTTGAAGCAATCGTTCGATGTCAGCACCGAGCCGAAGGCGCATAGCTCCTGGAAAAAAGTGAAGGTACATCGTGTATATTGCCCGTTGTTTTGCATGTAAGCTATGAGGAGCATAATCAATCGACCATTATGACTTTTTAATTTTGTAGGCTGCCTAGGTCTTGGAACACCAGGGTGTAAGACTGACTTTAAAGTGGTGGTTGTTAACCTCTACTAATCTGTCGAACCCTAATCTTGGCCAGTCACAAAATCTATCAACTTACACATCCAATGTAGAATGCTGGTGCACAATATGACCTGTGCTTCAGCAACAATGATAAAAGAACAAAACCATTGAAACATGATTCTCATACAAGGCAAAACTAATATTCGGTAATGGATTTTTTGTGGAAATCAGTGGGACTTTTGCTGTATGAGTTGGGTGTGTCTCTTTACTCTTGGCATCCATTGAACGACTGAGACTGGCTCAGCGATTCATTGGGGTTCATGTGAACTCCAGATAACAACCGCTGCTCTGGCGTGATAGAACTCGAGTATAGGGTTGGGACTTCGGGATCGAATTTGAAATCCCGGGAACGGGATTTTCGCTTCTCAATCCCGGGATTTTCCGGGATTAGCAAAATACTAAAATACGCCTAATGCAAGCTACATAAACAACATTTATTCCTTGTAATATTGATACCCAACCGCGGCTCCAATGTAGCCTTCTTGCGGCTCTGAGTGACCTCTAAATATGCCACAAAATATAATGGACGACAGTTTTTGTTTGTTTCTATAAATAGTTATAGGCAATTTTTGTATATGAATGCTGAAATGAGGAATAGCCTACTAGATATCTCTAAAGCCGTCCAAGGCCGCTCCTGAAAACAGAGGAACAGAATTCTCGCAGACTAGCGTCAAACGCACGGAGGAATACCCGTCAGAACACGACATATCTTGAGTTCTGCTGCTCGTAGACCTTTATATATCGTCTTTTTGAAGAGTAAATTACGACACAATTTCACTAACATTAAAATAACGGCTCATAGTCAAGTATAAATTGCAATAAGTCCAATATTTTTCATAGAATAATCCTCCGCAAACTTGTGTATCAAGTGCTGGAATGTATGAGGAGTTATCACATAACAACAAAATAGTATGTTGAGTAATGATATGCATTTTCAATTTATTTCAATGTATAGCACTTGCTAATCTGCGTCTACCAATGCTATAATAATAGATATACAATATGTAGAAGTCTATGTGCATGTGCAATGTGCATGCTTTTGAGTTTGCTAGATGGTGAGATTTAGTGGTAGTCTAATCGGGTGTTTTAATGCGGCTCCCTGCGTATACTATGAAGTTTGAAATTCGGCTCCGACATTCAAATTGGTTAGGAACCACTGATAAAGAGTATCATCACTTAGACGGTTTCGTAATTTGTTGGCGAAATATCCTTAAAATATGGGTGGGGCGCCAGATGTAGGCCATTTTCGAAATGGGGCTCTGCAGGGACGTGAGGTTAAGAAACAATGTTTTAGACAACCTGTCTAGTTTTTGACACTGCTTTATTACCAAAAAATGACGCTAGGTAAGCCCTGTTAGATGCTGTTCACAAATCCCGGGATCCCGGGATCGGGATTTCCCGGGGTCCCAACGCTACTCGAGTATATCATGTGCCCGTTTTATATACTTATCTTATTAATGTTCGTGCTCGAGACAGTTTCTTATCGACAGTTGTTGCGCGTTTTGGCGCAGTTTTCTAAACTCCACGATGGTATGTGTGCACAGTGAGGAGGCAATGATTTTGATTTCTTGCAGTCTCGTCGCACGTCATCCACTAACAGTTCCGTACTTCATCTTGGTCCTAGTCTGTTGGACTTTGACTTTATCGAGGATGTGGAGGGGTAAGTGGGTACAGACCGAGTCGCGTAGAAGTCGATGGAAATTTGTGCTCCTTTCAGTCTGGGCACCCACTTCGAAGACGTTGAGGGCATGCTCCTGAATTCGGAGGATAACAAGCAAGGTTCTGAGAAGAGTGAAGGTGATTTTGACTGCTTTCTACGTAGGGTGACTAAAAGTAGAACCGCTTTGGAAGTAACCGGTCGATCTAGTATCAATTATGGTCTGAGGTAGCCAATTTTTCAGAGCACTCAAATGGGTTCTCCTACTTTCACAACTTTTGAGTAGTTATGATTATAGGCTACTCCCACTTCTACTTACACAGTTTCTAACTTGCTGCCATTAGCATTACTGAATTTCGATGATATCAAGCAACGATCCTCAAAACTACACAACTCTGGAACATGAATCGGGCATAAATGCTGTTACATATTTCTGGTAGTTTGAATCAGATAGGCATAATGATCTTTTTAATTACGAGTCCTTTTCGGTTACGTTGGGCCAGTAGTGAATGGCTTGCCGGAGATATTTGTCTCATGCAGCTATGATTTTTTGTTGAAAATATTGAGTCACTAGCGACATGGGTCGATAAAGATGTAAGAACGCAAAACGATGATTTTCTTGGTATGGTAGAGAAATGGTATTGTTAGTTTTCGAACGGGTCTGTTGGTATGTTAATATTTTGAACCTGATACGTGTCGAAGAAAAACCACTTAAGTAGACTGTATTGTTACCCTCGCTTGCGCTACTATCAGCTGCCTATGGTAAAAATTACATAACCTCATTGCCTATACGAGAACTCGACATTCTTTTTCAGCCGAAGACTCCATAAGCCTCTCCAGCCAAGCATCATCCGCGGCTTCATTGCCGCAGTCCTGTAATCCGGGGAAAAGAATTGCGTTTGTTTTCGATTCCTCGCTGACGGCTTTCTTGATGATGGGGAATTTGTCGCCGGTAGGTTTTGACAAAGCCTGCACTAGCTACCGATCGCAAAAATCATTTCGTTTGCAATATGTGACGAATATCGGGCTCACTCTTTCAAAGTTGTCTTGAATCGCAATTACCTTGCTGTGACACTTCTTCTGCCAAATCCGATGGCGAAATTAAAAGCTTCAGTTGCCACTTTCGTTCCTCCAGTATCCGCAAAGAGACTGTTTCATGTTCGCAAAGTGATGTTTTCATTCTCTGAACATTGTCCCTACTACTGTGCGATCCAGACATGGTAGTGTAGACACGGTTGTGCGTCATGTGCAAGACATTTGTTGACCGAAATGCGTGCTATAGTGACATCATTCAGAAGTAATCGGAAGAAAGTGTCTTTGAAATTACTATGTTTACCTGTAGTTACGTTGAAATTTGTGGCTTTCCTCTGTTTCTACTTGAGTTTCGAAGATAGCTTCTATGACAAACTCGGTATTAGCATTCCCTGCAAGATTTTCCAGCATTTATCACTCGCCAGGAATTAACTTTTGTTCGGTGCGTAAATCCAAAAATGGTTTGCAGGGTTTGAAAAGTCACGCTGTCACACTTTTCGAAGTCGGCAAGCTGACAGATGAAGGTATCGGAAATTTTATCAACGAACTGAGAAAAGTGAATTCGGTCGACAGCGACGAGGGGGAAGCCCGGAGATATTTTGATCACGCAGTCAATCTGAGGTACGTCCACTCTTTGCGGCGACTTGAAAAGCACGAGTATCAAGAAAACGCTGTTTTGATTGCCTATAATGTGTGATGTGCAATGTATAATATACTTGCACAAATACTTTCGGCTAGCTCTCGTAAAGTGTATTTGTCAGCTATACCTTCTGAATAGACACTAATTGGAACTGCAATTAGAGCTCTGCTGGTAACTGTTGTTGATAGTATGGGTGATTGGGTCACAGAATTGGTCAAAATAGTCGTCGGTGGTAAAAATACAAGTAGCGTTGTAATTTTCTACTCTATTACAAGTAAAAATAGTGATTTCAAAGTAAGTTTTGCCTAAAAAAACGGAAAGCGGTTGAGTAGAAGTACGGTAGTGTAAAATTGTCACCATGTGAGGAAGTAGTGAAAGCCTTTTTTCTAAACTGAACTCCGCACCGGTTTTTCCTTGCAGGTCTACCGTCGAATTCATACGTCACAACAAAGAATTGACGGCAATATTTTGTGACGAGGATGAGGGCAATGGGTCTAGCGGCGACATCGGGGGTGCGTGTATAGCGACCGATTACGTCGATCAGACCGATCACGAATCAGTGTACCTTTATTTCACAGAAATCGGGTTGGATCTGATACGGTGCGAGAGTTTGCGGGGGCTCGACCAGAAAACGGTCGCTCGTCTCATAAATAAGGTCAGTTCTCTCTTCTGTGTAGCACCGAGGACCATGTAGCGGTATAAAACCGGTTCTGGGGGACAGGCATGGGGAATTAAAAATCGAGTTGCAGCATTTATCTTCAAATTTAAAAACTGGTACCATAATGAATATGGGGTTATTTGGCAGTAGGCTACGTTCTTATTAATGCATTGCGCTATCGTCGAACTAAGCTGATAATATTTTGCTGCTGTTGTAGTTTGTTCTTGATTCTGGTATTTGTACTGTAATGACTAGGGCAAGTTTTTGTTGCAGTTAAATCTGTGGAAAGTTGCAGTAAAGAGCTGCAAAGTTGCAGTGAAAAGTTGGACGAAATACGTTGGAGCGTTACTTCAGTGCTGAAGTTGCACTATCAGATTCCTTCAAACAGCTTAAAACAGCATTCTACATAACTTACCAGTATTTAGGTAGCTGCCGGAAGCCGTAAAAAAAAGTTGCAAAAGTTGCAAAAACTTGCCTAGTATAATTGAATATAATTCTGCCACTAGCCTTAATTTTATGATATCAATGAACGACAAACTGACAAACAATTGCTTTTGAATTTAGAATTATCACGCTGTGATTGCGATGGCTCCGTTGAACGACGAAGTGGTCACGAACTTGAATAAAGCACCAGGCGTTAAGGATGACGGTATGATTTCCAAGGAAAATTCTTGCTAGAAAATAGTCCACGTTGGGGCCGTGCATTGTTGGATACAGCAGCAAAGTGTTGTGTAAAAGAGCAGGATGTATAAAAGTTTGAGATTGAACCTACTTATCGGATTCATTCTGTCTAACCACTAAGTGGTGTAATTCCCCATTCATGGAAGTGACTGTAAATTTTGTTGCCTGTAATAGGTCAATTAACCTTGAGACTTTCCTGGAAAATTTTTGACAAGCACTAATTAGCGAATGATCACGTACACGGTCAGTCAAGGCCATTATGTGAAGAGGAGTTTTTTCAAGAGAACTGGTACTGTAGATTCGTGGCACGGGAAATTTGGAAATCTTCTATCTGAATTTTGAATCCGGCCTGCAAAAGTGAATTTTTTCAAGCGGGATTCGATCCGAATGCGCGAAAACTGTTAGGATTTGCCTGACAATTTCTTTCGTACACTTCTTCAAGGTGACAAGTCTGCTAGGGAAGGTGCACACTGGTTCGGGCCGCCGAGCGCCATTATTAATTCCGTGTGGTTCAAGATGTACCTGTACCACACGACCGGTTATGGTCCACCGACCGTTTTACTGGGACGAGGGACGAAGTTGTCACGTTTGCCAAGCGTTTTTGAGGTGACGAATTGTGTTCCAACGTTTTGTTCTGTCATTCTGTCTACTTTGCCTCAGTAATTAAATGCTTTGGTATCATTTCATCCTGTTCCGAGCTGTGAGTGTAGCTACAAACCATGTTATTTCTTCTTACGTTTATACTTCGGTTCGTTACAGCCCAACTAACTTTGTTTAGTCTTATTGTGTTTTATTGCATTATTGTAACTTGTGAGTATTATGTCTTATCGTCAAGGGTCGATTTTCAATGCCTAATTTGAAGGAAAACCCGGTTAGTTCGCTACTGTCACCAAAGTTGGTAGGTAACAAAGTACATTTTTGCAGTACCCTGATATGGTTTTGTCTAATCGCCCCACTTGCTCAAGTGGCTTAGTTTTAACGTTCGACTTCCACTCCACCACTTATTTTTATTCCAAAGATTTTATCAAGCAGAAAGTGGTGTTTGGATACCTTTGCGTCACTTATGCTGTGAAATTGACCCATCAACAGGGCGATGTAACCATAGCAAAGCATAATCATTGCATTATCTACATTGCTCCTGATGATGCTCTTGCCCTATTGTCTAATAAATGTCTGTAATGCCTCGACCTAAACCACTGACTCGGATAATTCTCCGACCTTTCTACTTCTACTTATGGACGACAATTAGTTTCGGTGTGTCTTGAAAATTTTTACTCGAACTTGGATTGTCATGGATTGCTGCTTTGACAAACCCTGCTGGTTACTGTAGATTTTTCATGTTTCGTGCCGTCCTAACCGCAGACAGGTTGCTGCCACGTTATTTTCTGCAGTGTGATTGACGGCGTTCAACCTTTTCAGGACTATGAGGATCTACTGATCACGTCTTTCGGTCACGAACCTTGCGTCATCCCAACTTCAAATGCTCTGCTCATGTTAAGCGAGGCACTCACACATTCCCCTGTGCTAGTACAGGTAGGTATTTTCATATTTTGAGACTGATTTCAGAGTTTTTCAAATGCCGTTGTTACATATTCGGCATGATGGAATAAAGAAGTGTATCAAATCGTCGACCACAGTCAATACATTGCTATCCAGTGCTCTTCAACCTTTTTCGTCGTGGTGCACCCTTTCAAGGTTTACTTGAAACTGGTACACCCCTGACCGGATAACTCATTGATTCCGTATAGTAAGCCTAGACCAGGGGTGTTCAACCTCCTTGTTATTCACGTCCGTGCTTCGATTCCTTACATAGCATACTACCGCATTTCGGCGTGGAGTCGTAATGACCCATCTGGACGTCATATAATCAGGACTCTAACTTCCGCACCCTAAACCCGTCGATTGGGGGGGGGGGGCGAGCTCGAAGGGGTCTCAATATTATTTCTTGAATAAACATAAATTATCGAGTATATTTTTGAAAATTTGTTTAACTTCATTCTATTTTTTTCGTCCTACGCTCAATTTAATGCCAATTTTCTTGATTATTGGGTAGCCTTCCCCAAGAAAAAATATGCAAGATTAATAGCAATGGGCATTTCGGTGTCGGCCGTTACCGCGCCACTACGCTCCAAGACATATGAAGGTTTAGGCAATGTAACAAAATGCGATCCTAGAAGTGTGCCAGACTGATCGGCAGCGAAAAAACATTGGTCAAAAAGGACCGCCCTTGTGCTGACTGAAAACCCCGAGGGGACCAAGGGGCCCGCCCGAATTATTTGTATTTGCGGGCCCTACATTTTCCAAAACATTTCATTTTGATTGTATATCTTAAAGTAAATCAGAGAGAGAAAATAACAAAAAAACTTTTACATGTGGAAAATTTATTTCGTCTGTAATATAGGTATGGTTTCATATATTACTGTCAACTATTTATCCATTCTTGGCACACGTGAATGATTAAGCGATGGAGCGGATGGAGGGGGTGTAGGCATACACGTGTACGAATCCGTCTTAGTATTTCTTTATCGAATGCATCATTTTCCTTTACGGTTTGCATTTGTTCGGTGGGACTCAGATTACACTATACCGTATATAAAATACGAAAAATCCTGGTCCCCTGAATCGCGCAAGCGTCAATATAATTTTCGTCAATTCAAATTTCATATTAACGGACGCCAAAACACGCTCTAATTTAATTAATATGTTTTGCATAAATATTGTTTAACGGCCGCATGCGACCGTATGTCTGCAGGTGCTGGCCTGTTGAAATAAGGATGAACAATGCTGCAACGTATTTGAAATGCTAAATAATAATCAGGGCGCGAGGATTCGGACCACCTGCAAGCACAGTGGTTCTCAAACTAGACCCCCTCGAGACACCCTGACTACGCCCCTGTAATGATGTACACTGCGCTATTTATAAGGAACTCACAGAAAGTACAGTTTAAATATTTCTGAACCGTCGCAGTGGTTTCCTCAAGGATCATTATAGACTGATATTGCAAGCGGAACACATGTCATGTCCATCCTTTTCTACTACAAAAGGAATCAAAAAGTCCATACGAACATTTAAGTGATGTGCACAAACGTATGCTTATGATACACCAAAAGGAATAAAGCTTACAAGCTCGTACAGCTGATATGAAAATATTTTTCGATAATGCACTCCTGGTCCACATATTGATGTTCTGAAGCATACAATTACCTGTTTATTGTGATGCCTATATAGTCATCGGTCCATTTTAATTTGGATCTGGTACACCCCTGTACACCCCATGTGAGTGGCACACCCTTTAAAATTTTTGGTACACCCTAGGGTGTATGAAAACCCCGGTTGAAGAGCACTGCTATAGACCAGGGGCGTATCCAGAGCGCGAAAAAGGGGGGGGGGGTTTGCGTTACGAAATAGGCTATTGTGACGTCATCATTACGATCACTCGTCTCCACGCCCTGGCGAATAATTAATACATTATAGTTTAATAATAAACAGAGATTTGCGGTGAGTGGGAGATGTACGAATACGATACGGACATTGCCTGAAAATCGCGTTTCTTTTATGGTCTGATTGAAAGAAATTCGTAAATGCTCACATTTAGTCATGAGCCGGCAAATGCCGCCCGTCTTCAAGCGCCTAGTTCCGGTCAGAGATGCGCGATTTTGTTGGGTTTTGACGATATTATGCGCACGGTCGGTAGTATCGCAGCGGACGAACAAGCGCGGAATAGGGCGGTAGCATAAACGAGGGCGATCGCCACAGAGAGGTGTGGTGTGAACACGAATGTGTGCTTTTCGATGGCTTTACTAGCCATACGGCTGAGCGTGTAGTACGCGCGAAGATAATTAGACCTTAATTGCAAGCACGCAAGTCAGTCAACTAATACAGAGTACACACTGGGATAATAACTTGATCGACAGAGAAACTTGTCAGCCGATATAATTAGGCTTTACCACTAGGCCTACTCAATTCTCCCGTTCAGCGACAACATAGGCCTATATTTGGACGACCGCAAGCCACCTAACAATCGGGAACGTGGATTGCTAGGCTTGTATTTTGAAATGTGAATGTCAATCCTGGGCCATTTCTCGCCAATAATCGCGAATACAATGTGGATTTGAGAATAGCATTGTCGTTCTGGTGCCGTCGTGTCTGCGTCTCGCTGATCAATCAACACGCCGCCGCGTGCAATTCTTAATTAGGATTTCAAGGCGAGCAGGTGCAGCGAATTCGCGAGCGATGTTGATTGCCGACAACTTCGTCTTTGCAATTACGTATCGCGTCGGCCAATTAGATTAGATTTTCCTAAAATGAGTCTCTCGTTTTAGCAAGGCGAGAGAGAAATCGTGGGAAGAAAGTTGAGAACGTCGGCAATTGCCACAGCTGAAATGTAGCTGAACAAGTGCAGAATTCGTATGGAATTAGCGAATTATAATGACCTATTTTATCCTTTCGACTAATTCGGCGCATAATTCCAATATTTTGTAGGGGTCTTAGTCCCCTTAAATAACATTAAGACGCCATATTCGCCTTCTCATACGTAAAAACGAATATGTTAAACTAATAAATTAGCAAATATTAGAGGCTATATTTGACATCAATTTTTAGGATTTTGAAAAGGGGGGGGTTCCGACCCCCTAAAACCCCCCCTGGATACGCCACTGCTATAGACTATAAATGATTTTGACAGTACTAAGTATATTTCATGTAGTGTGGAATGAGTCATATCTGGCAGTTCGTGCAAAAAGCCTATACATAAAATCACTAGACGATAGTTTGTTGTCAGCAGGAATAGAGCCTGACTGACATCGAAAGTTTGATCCGCTACTAATATCACATATTTTTATCAATATCAAAATTTGACAGACTTCTAATTTGTGACAGTAATATGAAAAATAAATCCTATATCAAATGTTTTTCATTTACCATAGATCTCCAGCCGAGTAGGATATTGGCCGTTCCAACCCAACAGGTGTATTTTTAGTTCGATAAAGACGAGTTTTCAGCCAAGAAGTGATCTCCGCTGGTCCTCATAAATCAATACAGCAGTGCTGAACAGCACCGTTTAGCCCTGAACAGTTGTACGGGTGATGACATCATGGGAGAGGACAATAACTAATGACCAGAATTGGCTGATACCAATATTTTAACTGGGGCAATAATGGACCAGAAAACTAGAAGAATTGAACTTGTCCATTCTTTTTAGGGATACACACTGACTTGGTACAAGACCGAAAAGTTTTATTTGCCATTCCCGATCGAGGAGGCCGGTCAAACCGAACTCCAATTCATCAGTGACTCTCAGTGCTTGGAGTCCGACGAGGCAAACGACGCTCCGAAACTGAGCAAAGACTCGAGCCTTTACAAGAAACTCGTGTCCAATCTCGATCTTCAATGCTCGTGCGGTTTCATCAGCTTCTTGAGATATCAACCTCGCCATTCCAGCTTGGATAGAAATGTGTTCTCCAGACCGGGTGGAGATGATGAAGAGTTTAGAGCGGGTAAGTCTGATTTTAAATTGGTTGTTAATGTTTGTTATTTTAGTTCCAATGTAATTTCAATGGTATTCTGAGCTAACGTCATATTTTCTACCGTGATAATTAGGGCGTTTTTTTTAACCTAAAAACGGTAAATTTTGACCTAAAAAATATTAATTTGAACTTTTTTTAACCTAAACAAACTGAATTTTGACCAAATTTTGACCTTACGTATGCAAGTTAGGTGTTTTCCCACATGATGGTAATATTGTGCCACTTATCTTTATTTCTGTTTGGAACTGGCTGTGCTAACGAACTAGTTTGGCCTGAAAAAACGTTTCTGGCTTAGAAACAGGCAACTTTTACGGGCACTATTTTAACGAAATCTGGCCCTATGAAGAATTGCAGTGCTCACGATACGTCTTATGGTGGAAATGATTAAATTTTCTTGTAGTACAACGAGAGATACTTTCCTACATTCTTGGGTAGAAAGTGCATGTCCTTACTAAGAAGCTTGCCAAGGACGCTCAACAGTAGCAGTTGTTGGCTGACAACACTCAAGTTGTGTGTTCACAGCTGGTCGTGGTCACGCACTGTGTTGTGTTGCTTCATTCTGACAATGTTGTCTACATCACAATTTTTCATCATGCGCTTTGTAATATAAGAATGATGTAATGCCCAAGATGTCATACTTCAGATAGGATATTGCGGTACGTTGACCATAACACCATGTCTACCTATTTGTTTTATTTGACTGTTTATGATTCACAATGAGCAGACAATTAGCCGTTGACAACGGTAGGCCTATAAAGTAGGCTACAAACTGTAAAATATCAAATGATAAGTTCACCGACAGTGCAAAATCTACGATAGAAACGAAATGCAGACGTCATAAAATTTTTGACTTTATGAATAATTTTGACAAATTTTGATCTAACCCTACAATTTTGACAAAATTTTGACATGTCAGAAAAAACCGCCCTAGTGATAATATGTTAATCTGTCAGCATTTCGAACAATCTGTCCTGTAAAATTATACTTCAAGTCCAAAGGTGGTGAAGCAATCGCTGTGCACTCGACTGGTAGTATTTATGGCAGTGCTTTTCAACCTTTTTGAGCTTCATTCGCACTTTTTTTTGTAAAATAAATTTCATTCGCACAAACTAACCGAAAATTGTTATACAAAAAGAAGATGAAAATACAACATTTATTTGTTCAGATGTGCAACAAATTATGTATCTTAAGCTATCAAGTGTCTGATTAAAAAGGCTACTACCTATTTCACTAAAACCTTTCTCAGCCAAACAAGTTGTCAGGTTCGAACGTCTACTAGTGCTTGGATGCCAGGTCTTAAAATCTGTTCTGCACTCCTATCCAAAATACAACGTATTTTTCACGAATGAAAAATGCTTGCTGGAAGAAATCGATTTTGAGAGCTGACAAAAAGGTCTAGGAGGCTTCGTATGTCGAACGGGTGAAAACCCCACTTGTTTGTATTGAGACCTTTCCTTATGTCTTGGAAAATAAGGCCCAAATGATGTAGGAGAGTGGGCAGTGGGCACATTAGAGTTCGCTACCTTATGATACGTTGCTCCAATTTTTTTTTCGATTTCCCATTTTCTATCTCGCGAGTAGGCCTATGTTGAAAGAGCAAATATACTGACGATGCTGTGTGTTCTGATCTTTGGCTCAATCTAACTTGAGAATTCATAACAGTTTAATAACGTTAAAGCAGATTTTTAGACTACCACCAAAATTTGAGTTTTTATGGCATCTCGCGACCCGAGCCTCACCTATGAAAAGGAATTCAATATCAATATTACAGTAGTATATGCTACCATTTTACGGACATGTAGGCTAGGGCTCTCCAAAAATGACTTTTTTTCTCAAATCGTACTGGCTACTTGATAAAATTGTTAGGTTACCTAATTTAAGCCTACACACAAAATTTGGTTCAATTTCAGCCAGTAACCGCTTTGCTACAGGAGAAGAAAGTTTCTATTTATTATATAAAAATAAATAGGGAAAAATTTGAAAATTTTCTGTTCACCCCATGAAAGTGTTAGGATGTCTATAGAAACGATCCTCACTAAATTTGGTTCAATGCCAACCAGTGGAAGCGGAGTTATTGCCGTCGAAAAATTTTAATTTGAATAAAATAGTATTTACGGTGACCGATTCTTTGTTTATTTATTATAGTCGTGCTCACCGTAAATACTATTTTATTCAAATCAAAATTTTTCGACGGCAATAACTCCGCTTACACTGGTTGGAATTAAACCTAATTTGGCGAGGATTGTTTCTATAGACATCCTAACACTTTCATGGGGTGAACAGAAAATTTTCAAATTTTTCCTTATTTATTTTTATATAATAAATAGAAACTTTTTTCTCCTGTAGCAAAGCGGTTACTGGCTGGAATTGAACCAAATTTTGTGTGTAGGCTTAAATTAGGTAACCTAACAATTTTATCAAGTAGCCAGAACAATTTGAGAAAAAAAGTCATTTTTGAAGAGCCCTAATGTAGGCCTATGACATACAGAACGCGTCGGCCTACACCACAATTCTATCCAACACTGCTCTACAAAATATGTCTGACGTACGCGATTTCCAATTAGAGTGAATTGAATTTCCTCTGCGTGTCGCAGTTGTACCACTGTCTACTCAGATTGCAAGAACGGGACTATTCCGTGCCGTCAACGGAGCATACCATATCGAATGGTTTGGCCCATGGATATCTAGAACTATCTAGATATCCCTGGTTTGGCCATCCAGCGTCGGTCATTTTTGGCCAAGGTTATGTCGACGTTTATGTTTTGGCACCGCATTTTATCAGCGACTTGTTGGCCAAAACTTTACGTCGTCATGTGACCCGACGCAGAAGGGGCTGGCCTCGAAATGAACGAGTCTCACAGACCTGAACTCGCTCGCTGCACATCCCCAGTCCCTACACTAGTTCATCCCAACGATCTTCGACCATGTTTACCAGTCGGACTAATCTTACCATGAATTCTCATGATAAAGTCATATTTTCGGAGTGTCTTGCTTATTGGCTACAGTACGCAACACTGGGGCGTTAGATTTGTACAAACTATCGCAGGATCGTTCGCAATAAATTCCACAAATATTACAAACATATTAACAGATAGCTCAGGCACCGTGTCGACCCAAAATTATACTATTTGCGGTGAATACTTTATTAACCTTTGAAGGGGTAAAAATTTGTGTTACAGTAACTTGCAAATGTGAGTCTGCAATGATGGTATTTATTTACTACTATCCACGTGCATCGCACTAATCGAACAGTTATTACAAAAGTATGATGATTGTTTAACGTTAGAAAGCAGAAAGTCAATTTGAGGTCATTTTTCCAGCCTGTCGCAGGCTCAGATGGGCTGATATATACTGTATGTCTGCCACTGCACATTGTGCACAATAGGGTGGTTCAAAAATAACCTTTTTTCCTGAATCTTGCAGGTTACTTGATTAAATAGTTAGGTTGCCTTAAAAAACGACGCACACCAAATTTGAATTCATTCCAACCAATATTCGCGGATTTCGTAGAGTTTGAAAATTTTGAATTTGCCTAAAAATGCAAAAAAAAAATTTTTTTCAAATTTTTCTGCCAACCCCATGAAATTGTTGCGCTGTCTTCGAAAACGATGCAAAACAAATTTGACTCAATTCGAAGCCGTAGAAGTGGAGTTATTTCAGTTTTTCTTTGATAATTCTGGGATTATCCTTGATTGGTGGATCATCTCAGAATTATCATCAAAAAACTTGAATAACTCCGCTTCTGCAGCTTGGAATTGAGTCAAATTTGTTTTCCATCGTTTTTGAAGACAGCGAAACAATTTCATAAGGTTGGAAGGAAAATTTGAAAAAAATTTTTTTTTGCATTTTTAGGCAAATTCAAAATTTTCAAACTCTACGAAATCCGCGAATATTGATTGGAATGAATTCAAATTTGGTGTGCGTCGTTTTTTAAGGCAACCTAACGATTTAATCAAGTAACCTGCAAGATTCAGGAAAAAAGGTTATTTTTGAACCACCCTAGTGCACAATCTTCCAAACCAGGCTTTTGGTTACGTAATAATTATAGTGCGAAAATATGGATTCACTATGGCTTGTGAGAGCTACGATTACTGGTGGGTCGTAAGTTAAACAAGTTTTTACAATTGCTTCGCAACAAGAAAAGTTACACTGCCCTTGAATTTCCTATTAGGTGTATTTGAATTATTCCAGGTCAGAAAAATTAATAATTATTCACGATTTTCATTCGCACCATTCGCACCTCCTTCTTCATTCGCACTCATCCGGGATTTTCATTCGCACCGTTCGCACCACCTTCGTCATTCGCACTGAAATTTTTTTCATTCGCACAAGTGCGAACCGTCACACTGGTTGAAAAGCACTGATTTATGGTAATAACACTGTAGGGCAGAGGTGTGCGAACTGCGGTCCTACGGAAACAATTTAGCCTCTCATGAAGAAGTTACAATTTGGAATGTGTCTCAATTTAGCTTTGTGCAATACTTCTGAGCTAATCTCAGGTGGGCTAAGAGGGACCGAAAACAGTAAAATCAATAAAATATGCAATTGCTGACTTGTTACATGAAAACTTTTGATAAAGTTATTCATCAACCTCAAAATAAGTTTCCTTTCAGCTATTCAAGATGGTTTGTGTTGCCCGGTATTGCGTTTTATTGATAAGTCTTCCGACCACTGTTGGTATTTCTTGACGTTGGGCAGCTTGCAACTACTAGAAACCCTATATATATACGATCTGAAGCCTTAATGTATATCTGGCCTGCTTTCAGAAAGTGTTCCGGACTCCTGTTTTGGCGTATATTTCTACCGAATTATGATATGAAGGAGCATGGTTTTTGTTTAGATCCCAACGAAAAAGAAGGTGTCGTGTGGCAATTGCTGAACGTGAATTTTGGCATTCCGTTATTCAATGAATCGCTCAACGAAGAGGTGTGCCAGAGGTTCATCCGGCAGGAACTTTGCAAAAACGAAAGGTGGAAGCCGATTGTTGCCGTGCCAAATTAGGCCTTGCTAACAGCCTTTTTTTTTGTCAGTGCCATGAAACTTTTTGAATCCAATGCCGACTTGAGCAGAAGAGTGGAGAAATTCGTTGAAAGTTACAAGGTACAGTCTCAGATTTTTGCTGTTGCTCTGCTAGTTACATGCCTGCTATGACGTGACTTTCGCCGTGAGGTGTACTGTACTGTCGACGTAGTAGTGCTTGGACTGTTCAACAACCATTAAGAAGTTGAACAATAAAACCCTATCGAGAGAATTGATATTCAGAAATATTCCGACAATTGTAGGTAGCATCCCGTTTATTACTGAAATCGTCATTGTACTTATTGGTAGTGTCAGCAGTCATTTTGCGTTGCTCGCGAAGATGCACCTTGCAATGTCGAAAGTAGCCCACTGATAGACAGTGTTGGGATCAAGTCACTACCTTCGAGTCATTTCGAGTCGTTGCCCATTTTGACTCGAGTCAAGTCAAGTCAATCGATTTTCGAAGGTGACTCGAGTCAAGTAAAGTCACTCGATTTTAGGAGGTGACTCGAGTCAAGTCAAGTCACAATTCAAGTCAAGTTGCCTTTTCAAAGTATGAGGCATGATTACGTAATTGAATTATGCTAGGTGTCTGAAATACAGATTGAGTGTTTATTGATTTTAAACCGATGAACGAATATAGAGTTAAATATATACACGAAAGACGGCGCTGTATCGCTAAACTATTTAAAGTAATTCCATAGCCTCAGTTTATAGTAACCAGAGAAACGAATTGATAAGATGCAATACATTACCCATCTGATAAGATACAAATCGATTCTGCGACAATGGTTGAGGACTAAATAAATTATTTTCAATTTCAATAAAAAAAGAGGTTTGGTTAAGGTGTAAGAACAGAAACAGACATTCTGATATTAAACGACTTTACTATACCAGTTTACGACAACGTAAGCTGTAAGCTTCGATCACTTCGTTTGCGGTCAATTTATTTGTGAGAGAACAATGGAGGCTCAGTAAAACGCACGGTCATTGAATGATTGGTCGCGCTCACGGGTTACACCAGCGTTCCGCGAACAATACGAACATACGCAAGTTACTGTGATTTTTATCGACCCCGATGACATGATGACTTGAAATTGACTCGTGAATTTTGCCCCGAGTCACGAGTCAATCCGCATTTCTGATACGCCGAGTCAAGTCATTTTGGCAAAGTGACTCGAGTCAAGTCAAGTCATACGAAAAAGGTGACTCGAGTCTGACTCGAGTCATCTCAACACTGCTGATAGATGGTTTCAATGTAATGAATGTATGCCACCCCTCTAGCAGATGTTGATTTTAGACTTCGAAATTTTCATACGTTTCATATTCTATTTTTCTAGTTCTACTTGTGATTGAGTAGAAATTTATTGCGTTAATTCTACTTGAGTAGAGACTCTGGCTGCTTTGGCCGCCTCCAATTTTTAGTTTAAAGTGCTCACTGCTCATACATTGACCATTTCTGTTTCTTATCACGGATAGTATAAACTTAACGTTTCTACTATTTTTCACAGCTGCCTAACAGCTACTTCGGGGTGTTTCGACCAGAGCAAGAAAACGTGCCGCATCCCGAACAGAACTTGATGTTCAGCGGAAGGACTTTGTCGATATTTGGAGGATTATGATCTGTGACACAACTGAGTTGTCGATACTGTTCTTTTATGGTACTTTTATCGAATTTATAAGTCGAGTAGCAGTGTTTTTCGATTCTGACAAGGCCAAGATTAGTGGAATCTGCTTCGTCTCGTTATTTCCGTGCTGTGAAGCTGGCAATTGCTCATCCGTCGAGTCATTTATGGTCGTTCGACTGTTGACTTTCGAACATCGGTTTGACGTGTTGTTTACCTGTCGAAGCTGCGTGTATCCTATTGGTAAAGTGCAATTACATGATGTCTGGAATTGGTCGTCTTGTTGGGAGTGAGTTGTACGAGTACGTCACGTTAAGAATACACTGGAAGAGTGTAAATTTGAACTTTCGGGCTCGTGATACATCGTACGCGTCTTTGGATAAGTGAGAGAAAGTAAATTATTTCGCAAAGCATGAAATTTTATTGACCTTGGATTGTTAACTCGCTGCAAAATGCCGCGGATGAAGAGGCATTTTCAGGAAAACAGTAAATTAGATTAGAATTAATATTAGGGTATAGAACAGGGGTGGGCAAACTTTTGAGCTCGCGGGCCACATTCTACATCTGAATCCATTCGCGGGCCGCACCAAAACGCAATATTGGTATTTGATCATATAGGAAGGACATGGCTGTTATATATAGCCTATATGCTTATTTGAAACAAACCAAACATTGCTTTGATGATATCGTACACGCATCAGAAACAGTGGCGAGATTTTATAATCTGGTCGACCTCAATAACCAATGTGTCAAAACTATAGTGATGAAAGTCGGTTGTCCCGATTCTTAGAACAGGATTGAAATTTAAATATGTGAGCAGCGAGCTGTTCATAGATTTACTAATTCCACTTTTGGTTTAGTTCCAGGACATAAAATGCTGACAGCATCATAACCATGTTAGCATCAAACACGCTTTTACCATGGGTAGATAAAATATAAATACCCTGATTCTACGCATACAGAGAACGAATCGGATAGTTTGATGGCATGAAAGATTACGACTGTGGATGAGAGATTTTTGAATATGAAATTCATACTGAATACAAAGCAATAACTGTGGATTAGATGTAAATCGCGCGAAGCGCGAAAAAAAATCATTTAAGCTCAGCTTCGCGGCCCCCTTCAGATGCTTTCACGCCCCCAAGGGGAGGGGGGTCGAGCTCCCAGTTTGAGAATCGCTGCCTTAGAATCATCATGTTCAAATATACTAATAAAAGTTGCATTAATTCGATTTTTAGTAAGCATTTTATCAATATTTTTAATAAGTTTCTTTAGACTCTCTCGGGTGTTGCGGGCCGCATGCGGCCCGCGGGCCGTAGTTTGCCCACCCCTGGAGAAGCAATTTGCAAATTAGATTGGAAGTAAAGCATAGGAACATGTCACAAATTAGATTGCTGGCATTTCGCTCTAATTCAGTGGAATTTGACAACTAGAATGGTCGAATCATAGCCTTTATCTAATTGTCCAAGTGTAACAGGCTTGAAACAAGACAAAACAGGATTTACACATGAACTTATAATAGTTTTATTACCATGTTTTGGGGCTCAAATTCCTGATACTCTTTAGCGCCCACTAGCGGGTTTTTCAATGAGGTATGAACACATTGTCAGTCAATATGACGCAACACTAACAAAGCTCGCCTATATCGACTGTATACGGGAATTGAGTATACAGCAGGGCTTTGGAGCAGCCGCAAATTTGAATTGCTCCAGCTCCGGCTCCGGAGCTTTCTTCTATCATACATTAACTCCGGCTCCAGCTCCGGAGCCGCATTATTACTACTGCTCCGGCTCCAGCTCCGGCTCCGGCTCTGAAAACTATCGAAGGTGTCTGTCTATATCAGGAGTGGGCAACTCGCGGCCTGCGGGCCATATGCGGCCCGCGAGGTTTTGAGTAGCGCGCGAGCTCATTTCCCATTATATTATCGAAATTGAATTGCTCAGATTGTGAACTTGCAAGGCCAACCAAAAGTATGATTAGTATGGCCGCGACACTTGGGATGTTGATGACTAAAATATCAGTTCCGACGCATTGGCAGATCCAGGGTTCAGTCACATTTTCAGTAAATCGTACATTACAATAAACTAAAAAAGCAGTAAAATTTTTCTTCACGCTTCGCGTGTTTAATTTTCACACGATTTTTTTCTATGTAGCCTACCCCCACCTGAAAATGAAAAAAACGCCTGATTTAGCCGATTGAGTCTAACTGTATTCGCAATTACGAGAGAAAGTATCTTCGCGGTTGCACTCGCAGAAAGATCGTCGACGATGAAATGTAGGCACAAATTGATTGTCGTATATTAGCGGAAATCTTCGATATCGATATGTCCAGATGCCGAATATGGTCCCGTCCTTGCAAACTGAACCCAGCGGGCGGTATGCAGTCGACCCGCAAGAAGTAATAATAATATTAACTTTGAAAATTTTACGCGCCTTGCGCGGCTAGTGGGCAACGCACTCGTTCGTCAATTTAATGTGACCCTTTAGCCGAAAAGGTTGGCCACCCCTGGTCTATATATATTACTAATTTACCCGTAGGTTAGTTATCTATTAGGGATGGTGTGAACGTGAGGTTCACGTTCGCGTTCTGTGTGTGAACCTCGGAAATTTTGAGGTTCGCGTTCACAACAGAACCTTGGTAGGTTCTGCACTGTGAACTTTTTTAATAAATTGTAATTTGCACTTCATTATAAGATCTTTGATTCAAATTTATTGCATTTCAACTGCGGGTCACTCTATGCATGGCGCTGGCAGCATAAAAAATCAAAGCTAAATTTCTCGAAATATCCAGCTTTCCGTTTGTGAATATTTAGTGACTCTCTGCTGTGCGCTTGACCCGCAATCACACAACATCACGAGCGATATACGTAGTCAGCGAATAATGTTTATTCAGCAAATCAATGACATTGATATCGTTTTCTGATGTAAAAAATCGAGCGGTCGTACGGGGTCAATCTTGACTTCATATCTTTACTGTATCATTAAAACCAAATCCGTGCGATTAAGGTGCTGGCTACTGCTATATAACTTGTTGTTTATGGTACCGGTAGCGAGTATAGAAACCCGTTTTACACTCTGCCAGTAGGGGTCTAAGCTTTCCCGTGGCCACTTACTGGCCACAAATTTTTTTGTGGCCGGTCACGAATATCTCGTGGCCGGCCATGAAAATGCGCTGTCTCGTGGCCGGCCACAGTGAATTTCGAGTTCGCCAGTTCACGAGTTCATGGCCAGTTCGTGATTTTGGCACATCTAGTTGGATCAAAATCCGCCCTTTGCATCCAATTTGACAATAGTCAAGTAGATCTTCTTCATTTGCAATACGAACTTGCTGGTGGCAAGGTTTGTATAGACGACTTCCACTATATTATCGCCCGTAGGCTACCTAATAAGTTACATTACCACTTTATTGAGTAGTTTAGGGATGGGTTCAAAATTTGCACGGCTTCACACGTGTTACCTTCTCTGTTCGCTGTAGAAATGAATTTAATTCCCACTGACTATTGAAAAAGTACTCTGGGACGGTGCGTTGTAGACTAACACCGAAACATACGTTCCTTGAACTTTCTAGAATCTAGATAAATATTTGACAGAGTAATGTATGAGCGTACTGTGTACATCTTATTGCTCGGTCAGACAAACGTCTTTACATTAAAACTGGTGTCCACACAGCTTCCACGCCAGACGATCAACGCAGTGGGATTGCGTGGAAAATAAAACCGTGGTGCAGACTCGATAACCTTGCAGTTTCTTCGCATCTCCATCGCCCAAGCCCATTAGTGATGCAAACGTAGATAATCTGACTCCCTGTCCCTCTTTCGTTTTTTACATAAAGAAACCGTCATATTTTGATACAAAAAGTTTGTTTATTCCGTTACCAATTTCACAAAATCTGAAGCAATTGAAGATATGATTACAATCATTCACAATTCCTATTCAAGTAGTTGCATGAATGCAATGTGTCCAGTACATGCTTTTCACAGAAAACACCCAGGGACACGAGAGATCAGATGCACTTTACACGGCGATAAGTATTTGCACCGCATTCAAATGTCGAATTATAATGAACGATTGGGACTTGTCTGTGTCATCAAGATTGTTCGCTGAATTGCACATTGTTCCGTGCATCAACCACAAATATATCATGCCTATTGGTCAATTCGCAGGCTTGGCATGGGCATTTTTTCATCGATTGATGGCGCTGCATTTGATGTCGCATCGATCGATGATGCTGCCTTAGATGACGCAAAGTATCTGAAGTTATCTATTATTATAACAGTAATTCAATTATATAGCAGGCACATTTACGTCCTATGCCCACCACATCGGTTAGCAAATTGATCTAACAACGACATGCAATACAACACGATCCTTGCACTCAAGTAATCAAGTATCCTCTGGCATACACGGCATCGTTAGTGACTGCGACATGTATCTCATTCGTATATTATTTGTTTCAACCTGGAAGAATGGCACCTAGGTGGATATATATACCAATTATGTGGGATCGGAAACGTGCCAAAATCAAATTTCTGGGAACAAAGCCCCACATTTTACCAATATTACCGGTAGGTTTAGGCTACATCGTTGCCTTTATTCTACATCTACAGCACATCTGCAGTGTGTCAAGTTCACGTGCTGCTACAGCATAGAAATATTCTTAGATTCATCGACACAATTCTCATCGTGCAAATGAGTGCAAGTTCCATTGATGTTGAGGATCTCGAACGTCGTATGTATTGTATAGCAGTACGATAATCAAATATGTATATAACCGTATATCGCGGACTCATCATAGACCTGATACAGAAAGGAAGGATTGTATCAGCCTGGCATTATCCAATTCACAGCTATTCAGCTATACGAAAGATAACAAACTATGGAATTGTTTGCAACTACATGTCCTATAGCGTTAGAAAGACATATCAGATCGGGGGAGGCACCGGCCACAGCAAGCTGCGAGCTGCTCTGTGGCCGGCCACAGAATGTTATGTGGATTTCACAGCTTTTCTGAAACTTGAAACAGTATTTTCCACATATTCTTGGTTCTTTGATTCCCTAATTGTTTCGTTCGGGTACTTTCATTGCGGTATTTAGTATTGAAAACAAGAAAACAGGTAAAATGACCGCATATTGACCGATCCATGCAGTATCTCGATGGAACAGATTATGCATTCAGGGAGGTTTATAGTCGAGTCTACTTAAGCGTAAATCGAAAATCGGCAGTGAATTAAGACAAATTCCCAGTACAGTATTGTATTATTCATAAATTCATCAGGGCAATCCACGAAAGATTTTAAACTGCCCCTACAAACATCCTTAAACTGCATGATCAAATATATATGTATTACTTATTCGCATCGCAGACTCCTCATAAACGATAAACATGGTTGAAAAATGAAGGACATTATCATCATCATATTGTTCAATCGTAGGTTCGCATATTTACAAAATAAAACTATAACTATACAATCGATTGCAACTGCACAATGCACATTGCACATCTTACGGTTGAAAATCAATATCAGAACGGGGGAAGCACCGGCCACAGCGAGCTCTAATCTGTTCTGTGGCCGGCCACAGATTGTCATGTGAGTCTCACAGCTTTTGGGGAACTTATAGAGATTTTCTGACAGATATCTGGTATACATTGTTTTTTCCAATTCTATGCAGTTGCATACGATTAGCTGTGACGAGTGTCAGCCGAATATTTAGGTCTATTTCTATAAAAATATACAAATCAACACTTACCATTTACTAGTTTTGATAATGTCTTCATCGCTTCTAGCTTTCTATACCATTATTTCCTGTTTCATTTAACGGATATCCCCCTTTTTAATGCATTCTTTACATCATTTTTTGTGTTTTTTATTGATATATAGAGACTATATTCCAGATCGTTATCATCTTCTTCCTATCGTTTCATTGTATCGCGATTCTTCTGGTATTTCGGGTGAAAATGCATATAAACTGAGCTAAACTCTCGCTCTCACCTAGTTCTATTTACTGTACGCCCATAATAGAACATAATTGATCATGCATTTGACCACGATTGGGCCACATACAGTACTTATCATCGATACTAACTTGATATATTGCGGCCGGCCATGAAATTTGGCTATGGCCGGCCATGAAATTTAGTCATGGCCGGCCATGAGAATGAGTTTGACATGGCCGGCCATGGAGATTTCATGGCCGGCCATACTGAAATTTCATGGCCGGCCATGAAAATCACCATGGCCGGCCACAGAATAGCACTTTTCATGGCCGGCCACGGAATATCTGTGGCCGGCCACGGAATATCTGTGGCCGGCCACGAAATTATCCGTGGCCAGTAAGTGGCCACGGGAATGCTGGAAGTCCGTCTCCACTCTGCTCAATATATATGTAGCAAAACTCAGACTCCGAACACATTGTCCGGTCTGGCTAAGACCGTTGAGGCGTAATAAGCTTATATTCCCTGGTAAGTCCTCGTCGAAATTGTTGGTAAAGCGACGGAATGTATTGATTTTATGAGATTATTATATCCTTTGATAACCGCGGTTGATACATTTAGCGACGTTTAAAACGCCAATATGTACTTCAGCAATGTCACATTATGTGGCCCGAGTCTTCGCTAGGTATCGTGTACAATGTACATTAATATAGGCTATCACTTCATTGAAAGATAGGGTTGGAATTAGCAATATGACGTCACGAGGTTCACGTTCGTGTTCACACAGAACCGTTCAAAAAGGTTCGCGTTCACACGAACCCGAACCTTTCAGAGGTTCACACCATCCCTATTATCTATAGTAATCTATGGTCTGTCAGCCGTCAGTAACATCGGATGCAGTAACGAAAACATAGGTGCCGCCTTGCCGGCTTGTGACGACATAATGAATACTTGTCAATTGTCGATAACATCATAGTTGCACTAGAATGTACTTTACTCCATGCCATTGCTGTGTACACGTACAGCATTAAAATTCTGATGCGGCGTTTTAACACTGGCACTGTACTCGTTAACAATAATAAGCCATACAGCTCAATTCAATCTTTAAATGTGCGATTATCATTCAACTGTACCTGTAGTAAGAGCAATATGGGCGGATATAACGACGTGATCAATAGAAATTCGATTGGTACCAAATGGCCAATGGTTTGACGTTCGATATTGGTGCACTCGTTCCGTGGCGATCAAGTTTATCGGAATATAATATTTTCCCGTTGAAACGAGTCAAATAATCGAATTAAACACTGCTATGCCCATAACGAATTAAACTATGCAGTATGCACATTGCACATTTACAAGTTTACGAAACATATGATTACAAATTGGAAATCGCATATCAAATCAGTAATTTGTCTCCAACATAAAATACCATGGGGTTTTGGGCTATACTCTTCTGCCATCCCCTATTTACGCTCGAAAATCCTTACCGGAGTGAATGACTATGATGCGCAGTAATGAATTCCACTTAGCATGCATATTTGCATACTCAATACGGCCGTAAACCAAACTTTACGCTGATTGGTCGAGAGACAATGGCCATGGATACGGCGCAGCAACGGAGGACGCTGCATTTACCTAAACCTATAGTCGGCACTACGATGTATTCCTATAGCCGTGTAGACTGTATAAAAACGACAAGATGACAGTTAAATGTTTATTTCTTTATCCATAATAAAATTAGGAAAGGAAATAAAATATTTAGTAACACCTATCAAAATATAATGCCGAAATACTGAAGTGTTTATAAATGCAGTGCCACCAATGCCAATGAACTGGGGAAGAACAGATCTTTCCATTCATTTCCTTCCAACGTAAAGGACAGGAAGGCTTGGGAATGCAGAGTATAAGAAGGCAGGACTATTTGTGACATACATTTGGGCCTGAATTTGATGCCAATAAGAGTGATTTACTTGTAATTATCTAGCAGCAGTCAAATATAAACTAATTTTCTGTGATTTCTGCCCAAGTTCAAATTTCATGAGCTCATTGCATGTGCTGTTACGATACCTCAATCACACCAGTGCGGATGAGGTCTGCTCAGCTAGAATCACTCTATCATATGAAGCACCCAGATATCCATATGGAAAAAGAACAAGACCGATCTTTGCTACATTCACATGAGTGATGCTTAGTAGTCTTGAATGGCCCTTTCTTCGTGCAATAACCCCCACGATATTGAATACCTGTTCATACTGTCCTGTCCTTGAAGTGATTTGAAAAGAGATGTTGCATATGGAGTAGGCTACCTGCTGTCTTATTCCCCTCAAAGCACTCCAAAACCCTACCAATATTGCTACTTGTGAGTCGAAGAGCCCTATGTATTTACCCCATTCTTTACATCCTCTTAGGTAGCTTAGGTAGGCTTAGGTAGCTAATCTGCATATGACTGACTTCGTTGGCTTCTAACCCTAAGATTCAGGTGATGGATTTGAAGATTCCATTTCAAGACTACACGATGGCGATTCTAAATCATGATCACCCGATAACAATGTAAGATTTGCATGTGCAGCATCCGCAACATTGGAGGAAGACAGTTGACACGCCATGGAGTTCAGGGTCCGCCTCTTTGCAATGCGCATATCTTCTGCTTCACCACGGAGATTGCGACTGGGAATCGCACCTCTCTTTAGACGTGACTGTATTGGTGTATCTATAATGCACTAGCAGCAGAATCTTCCTTGCAAAAGTGGTGGGAGCAAATTATTATTATTATATTCTTTATTCACAGTAAAACTGGTAGATACACACATAATCCGGGGAGCAACCTGCCCCCAAAGGAAAATGGCGAGATTGGGGTAAATTTTTAAAATTTCAGTCATACATTCAAATTGTTATTCCTATGCAATACACGGAGAAGTCAGATTACAGAATTGCAGCAGATGAAGAATTGGCAAGGGTTACAGAGCAGGCGAGGTAGAGATGATTGAAGATGAAGAATCGAAATTACAGAAATTATGCTGTGATTCACAAGTGTAATTTTAGTCCAGTGGTGCATTCAAGGCCTTCCGAAGAATGTGCACAGTGCCCAATAATGTGATTTTCTGGATCATGTCGAATCGAACGTTACCCGGAATTTGTTGGATATGCCTCATGAGTTTTTTGCTCACGACCCCTGTAGCACCAATGACTATCGGTACAATGTTTATTTTGCATCGCCACATTTTCTCACATTCCATTTTGAGGTCTGCGTATTTGGAGTATTTTTCTGATTCTTTTTGCAGTAGGTTGTGATCAGCTGGGACAGCCAGTTCAATGAATAAGCATTCTCTTTTCTTTTTTAGTTTGACGATTATATCCGGGCGGTTGCTCCTGATTTCGCGGTCAGTTATAACTGGTACATCCCACAGAATTTTTACTTGTTCGTTTTCTGTCACTGGTGCTGGGCTGTAATCATACCAATTATTATTATTATTATTATTATTATTATTATTATTATTGTACACAACAGTGGTGCTTTTAGCCTGTTTAAGGCTTTGTGCTCCACGACATGACAGTATTTGAACTGATCAATGCATTTATTCTTGTCTTTGACATTCTTTCCACTCTCTCACGCATCGGCTCGCGATTCATCGGGTCTTTAGCTGCCGACTTGTATCTTGGCTCACTGTGATTTCTGGGCTTTTTAAGTCACTGCAACTGCAGTGAGGTCGGCGATGAGGAGCAAATGAAGCTTGTGGAAGTAGGCTTGAAATCCTGCCTTCTTACTCTGCATTCCCAAGCCTTCCTGACCTTTGCGTTGGAAGGAAATGAATGGAAAAATCTGTTCTTCCCCAGTTCATTGCCATTGGTAGCACTGCATTTATAAACTCAGCAGTATTTCGGCATTATATTTTAGTATACGTTACTAAATATTTAATTTTCTTTCCTAATTTTAATATTGATGACGAAATAAACATTTAACTGTAATCTTGTCGTTTTTATACAGTCTAGATGGCTATAGGAATACATCGTAGTGCCAACTAGGCTTAGGTAAATGCAGCGTCCTCCGTTGCTGCGTTGTATCCATGGCCATTGTCCCTCGACCAATCAGCGTAAAGTTTGGTTAACGGCCGTATAACTATAGATTACTAACCTCCGTAGGTTAGTAATCTATAGTATAACACTGTCCAATTTCGCGGCCCGATTACAGAACTATCACGAAAGAACGAGTATTATTTGCTCATCCGATTCATAGCAACGATGAGATGGAATTTCTCGGTGCGTGCTCGTCATATCGACATGTGAAACGAAATCACGTTTTATTCTCTGTCCAATTTCGCGTAATACATATTGATCATTATTTTCGAACCGTACACAATTGGCCAACAAGGTTGTGCTGATGATGAAATTGCGGGCATGCCGAATACCCACAATATTCACAGTCATATTTCGCATACCGAGGTTCGGTCCTAATGTATGAAAATTGAACATTGAACATACGACTGCTCTGCTGTTAAATCCCCAGGAACATGGTTCGTCGGAAACGGTAGCGCCAAAGAAGCAAAGATTCTTAATTTCGCGAAGTTCTGCTGTTGAATTATGTGAAATCAGCAGATATCGTTGTTGCATATATAATAGCATCTTATGAAATACGTCGGAGCCGGAGCTACCCCTCAAATAACTGGCTCCAGCTCCGGCTCCGGCTCCAGCTCCGGTAAAAATGCACGGCTCCGGGGCTCCGGCTCCGGGCTCCGGCTCCGGCTCCAAAGCCCTGGTTACATGTTATACATGACGAAACTATCCGAACGATACTATAGTGATCTAGAAAAAGATTCCAATCATTTTCCCAGTGTACATGACATACTGCCATATAAAACTCAATATTCAGTTATTACATTGCATCGCACCACATCAAAATTATTAATTAATTCTTGGGTATTTTTCAAATATTTAATTGTAATCCAGGTCAAATTGATCATTTGAAAACGGTAAAGGATATGGCCCGATGTATGCCTCCCAAAGAAGATATTTGGAGAATGTAACTATAGGCGGAATCACGTCGACACGGGCCTTTGCTGAGTCGATACATAACTGAGACTGTTATTGAATTCGGACTATAGTCACCAGATCAATCTAATTTAGCGGATATATAATTTCGATGTGGTCTGGTGCACAAGACCATAGCACCATTAACCCTACATACAACAACTTGTGATCACCACCCTGGCACTCGATTAAAAAAAAAACTATTGTTGTATCGAATAAAATTAAGAACCCCTGCATTAGTGGGATCTCTGCTTCCCTGAGCTATTGAGCGATAACCGTGTGGCTAAAGTCGCTAAGTAATTCAATTCTGCAAAATCCCCCTGTAACCTAAGCTGAAATTTGACGGATAAAACGCGGAGTCAAAAATCTTGTAATCATCTCAGTTTAAAAATACAGCGCCGCGGAGTGATCAAAATGATGAAATATGAGATCGTAGTAGCTAGTGTGCATTGTAGAAGCGCAGGTCGTTATAGTTTGGTCGAGTCGAGTCTCTCTTTTCTCGTCATCGCGTCCGTGACTATTGCTTCATTCTGATACGCATCGTTCAAGTTTCCATCAAAATTTAATTCTTTGTCGCTATCCTCTTCAAGCGGCCTGTAATATTTCTTTGCGAGGAAAAAGAATGTTGCGGAGAGAGCCTTGAAGACCATCGCTGTAACATAAGGATGCTGTATGACGGTAAAAACTTCGGTACGTCATCGTCCCTGACTTCCAAAGGTGGCCAATGAAACATCTTAGGCTACTTTTCATATTTATCATATTTTATCATATTTTGGAATCGCGAACGGAGGACAATTTTATCAAATTATGAAACTTAGTTTAACGAAATTGGAAACAGCTGATTTTGTTATATTTACTAGAGATATTGTTGTGCTGAGTAAACATACATACACATTGTTCAGATTTTATTCCCGCGAAACCTATCTATCTATCTTTTAGGCCGAAATTTAATGTCTTGGGTTGTCTTCTATGGCATTTTAGCCTAAAAAGAAGGTCAAATTGTCAGAAATTAGGATATTTGGGCGAAGGATGGACATTTTTTCAAAAACGAGGACAAATCCTTCTAAAGGAGGACGTATGGTAACCCTATATCACGTGTAAAGCATATGTATTATGCATGAATGGTGAACACGTCATAACACCCGTACGACATAGCAGTCGCCAAATATAGTTTTGGAATAACCCTGTTCGGGCTACATGATTCATTTTCACTGTTTGGATGCGCATAATGATTATATAAAATAATAGGGTCGCCTGCGTCCCCTAGAAGTTTGTGACGGAGGAGGCGGTCAGTTGCGACGTATACTTCTTACTTTCCTAGTTATAGCCTATACTAAAGAAGGTTTTGCCTTATTGTGTTGACTACTCAAGTGGATATGTTTTGAGACTACTTTTACTTGTAATAAACCTATTTTAGGCAAAACAACTTATTACTTTTTACACTTTGGATTTTGTTGTCAGATATGCTTGTGTCATTTTTATGGCTAAAACTGTCATAGAAGCGGAGCAAAAGAGACTCTCTATCAACGTAACACAGTGGTTCTCAATCGGGAGTCCGCGAACCCCTGTGGGTCCGCGAAGCATTTTCAGGTGGTCCGCGTAATAACCTCTAAAGCTGTAAAATAATTGATAACCTAATTTGTATTTTTTAATTAAGTAAAGCATGAGACAGGTTAACGTCATAATTGCAAACCTTTAGGAGTCACATTAAAAAATAGTCGTCTGAGATGAAATATCCGACTGTGCAAACTCATTTTAATTGTCAAATTGCCAATAGCCTGCCAATGCAAACATATTCCTATCTAAAGATGATTTGCTGTGGTTTGTGGAAAAATGAAATGTGGGAAATAGCCATCTCAAACAGGGTGACTTCGAAATGTTTGCAGAACATTCTGGATCTGCAGTTGTCAGTCTCAGCAAATTAGTAATCAGTCGTTTAAATTATAAATTCCTGATTTTTTTTCCTAATTTGTCCCAATGAAGGAATTGAAAACTCACCACGAAATCCATTTTCTCCTGTGGTATAACCGCTAAATAACTTCAAGATGAGATGCTAGATAGAAATGACTAGGCTGGACGTAATATGTTGATTAAAAACTCACACTAAAAGCGGTCGTCAGAAGCATTACGCGCTAATATTACATTCGCCACCACCTATCTTTGTGGAAATGGAATTTTGGCACTCGCTCATATCAAATCGAAGACGAGTATTTAAAAGACAATAAATACAGCTGCAAAAGTAGCTTCGAAATAATAAAAGCCTACCTACTTTCTACATATAGTGGAGTGTTATTTTCAAGAAAAGTCATTTTGTGGCTGTACATCACTAACCTACAATTAATATTTGCACAAACCAGATGACGGTTGCAATACTACAGTCAGGCCGCAAGATTACCGGACCACAATCTGACATATCGACTTCGCCTACCGACGCATGCCGCATTCATTTTTTGTCGCTTCCTTTTATGTTATCCTTTCTAAAATCCAGCGTACATGACTCTTATTTACATGGTATAGGCCAGTGGTTGAGACCTTGTTGTATTCGCGGAATCCATTTTGGACCATCACGGACCCCCGCGGACCCCCACTAGTTTTAGTTCAAATTTAGCTTAATTATCGTGCAACAGTCATCTGTCTTGTGCCAATATTAACTGTAGACTAGTGATAAACAGCAGTAAAAAGACGTTTCTTGAAAACAGCACCATACTATATGCAGTTTTCTGTTTCAACGCGAATTCCAGAGCTGTATCTCCTAAAATAGGCTACGTGATCGTGTCTTGGAAATGTGCGCCTTCGATTTGATATCATAGAGTACCGAAAATCCATTTCCATAACGATAGGTGGTGGTGAATGTAATATAAATGCGTAACGCTTCCGACGACACCTTTGTGTATGACCGCAACATAGGCTATATGGCACGAAAATTGAGGAACATACTTTTAATGAACATATCATCTCCAAACTAGTCATTCCTATCTAGCAGCTCATATCATATACATCAAAGAAGAAAATGGCTTCGATGAAGAGGTTTCAATCCCTTTTTGAGGCGCACTACGAAAAAATACATTTTCCACCAACCCCAACAAAACACCTCTAAACAGCAATGTATCAATAGGCTTTCGGCAATTTGTAAAGTATAATGAGTTAGCACAATAGGATATTATATTTCATACGGTCATCGTGATGATGTGAGTCTTGAAGTTTTAGCAGTTATGAAACAAAACTTCTCGTGATTCCCCAACTTAAAATAATTGACAAATTGGGTTATCAATCATTTTGCAAACGCAGAGGGTTCGCAGATCCCCGGCTGAGAACCACTGCTACACGCCAATGTGAGTGTCTGATCAAGACTACTCCTAGTCGTTTGGCACCCTCTTTTCTTTTTATTATATCGCAATCTTCTGGTGTATTGATTTGATAAAAATTGCATTAAATGATAATGATGACGACGACGATAATTGAGCTAATTTTGAACCCAAACTTGTGGGGGTCCGTGAAGGTCCTAAAGGGGTCCGCGACGACAAAAAGGTTGAGAACCACTGCCGTAACGGAATATACTTTAGACATTCATTTGAATAGTAATTGGTCATGTTGCGTTGGTGGTAAAGATAAACCTTTCGATTCAAAAAGTATGCGACCCATACTGCGAAAAGTATGCGATCCATCGAGCAAAACTTTTTACCGAAACTACTTACTTGAGTGCTTCTCAGATTTTCATTTGCTACTTCCACTTGAAGTAGTTCTGACATAATATCAATGAAATTGCTACTTATATACTTGCAATTGAGTAGGAATTTACGGCGTTACTTGTACTTATTCCTTCTTAGCAACGGGGAGTTATAGAGTAGTGGTGACAACCGGTTCAATTCCGGCAGCGTCGGAGGCTAATCTATATGTGATCCTCTTCGATCCTCCGCAAGAACGGCGACAGAAAAGCCCAGAAAATACCCGATTAAGATCGTACTCAAAATGAATCGAATGGAAAGAGCAAGAAAGAGCGAATAAATATAAACGTCGAAAAACTGTGACATGGGGCATCAGGCCGAGGTGAATATCAGAGTAAGATACCGCAACTGGTCGTTTCGCCATCCTGATACTATCGTATGTGTCGTATGAATTTCATTGTACGTTGTGTGTCTTGATTGAATAAAAATATATTATCTCACGATTATTATGGCCACTTCTTTGACCACCATTATGGTGACGTCCTCTCGAAACATTATTTCAAAATGTTTACTTGAAGAAGTTTTTGCATATACTAAAATCGCTACTTCTATTACACTTGGGTCTAAATTCGCTTAGTACCTTTAACTCAGACTGCAGTCCTATCATTGACACTCACACATCGATATAAGTATAACAGCTAGTTTCCAACTGTCGTAGAGGAAGCAAGATCCTCGTCCACCACCGCAAGGCAGTTCCTCCCACAGGACGCAAAC
Source organism: Botryllus schlosseri (assembly GCF_051294905.1). NCBI lineage: Eukaryota > Metazoa > Chordata > Ascidiacea > Stolidobranchia > Styelidae > Botryllus > Botryllus schlosseri. Next base: position 12,788,982 of record NC_137245.1, on the reverse strand, counting down.
CGTGTCGAATATCACACCGAATATTAACGGGCCGGGTATGCTGCCGAATATTCTCATCAGCGTGACTTGGAGCCCGACCGCGAACAATCGAAAGTTGTCCGGAACGCACCTGGAAGATTGCATTGATGAACATCTCAAATATATATCTGAGGTTCAGAGGTGGTCAAAGTAGTCAAGAAATCTACTCAAGTAGAAGTAGCGACGAAAAAAATCTACTCAAGTACGAGTAGAAGTATTTCTTCCATAAGCAACCTAAAACTACTTGAAGTAGAAGTAGAATTGACTGATTTTAAAAGTACTCGAGTAAGTAAGTAGTTATGAAAACGATCCTAAATCGTTCACATGGATTGTAAAAAGGTGCAAATTGAGCTATGCGATAGGGGACGAGCTTGATTCATATTGCGATGCATACCAGCAGGTATCCAATTTTCGATAGCATAAGTATTCGTCCACATCATGGGATGAAAATGTTAGTATTTATATGGAAATACGATGCTAATCCTCTGTTTTCTCGAGCAGCACGTTTTAGAAAATAGAATGGTATGGCGCCATTCCCCATATTATAAGGCCCCTAGTTTAGTCGAAGAGCAATACGGAGAAGTTGTATAGGATACGGTGTAAACACTTTGTGCGATTTGTAAACGTTAATAAAAAATATGGTGGACCGTAACAATGCCATATTGTGTAGCTTTATTTCCAGAAATTAAAGGCATTACTACACTTGCTTTTATACTTCAACATGTATGTTATCCAGACAAAAGAACTGATAATAATTATAACTCAAAGTATATGATACTGGGAATTGAAAGTGAAATATAAATACTACTTCTAAAAGCAGAACATATATTTCATGTTTTTAGTCCAGAAAGTTTCAAAGGTGGTGTGCTAAAACAGCTCTAAAACTAAAAAAAAAGTCAGAGTCCACTTTTCCAGATTTGGACACGCCATTGTCATGCTAGATTACGACATGACAAGTAAATGCTAGATTGCGAAACATCAGTTTCAAACGTTATGATGAGCCATATATACTGTGATGAATTATTTGATATGGAAGAAGGGCGACAATGTGGTGTGAACGCAACCACGCCAACCCTCTACCTAAATTATATTCACCGATACTTTCGTGAAATCATACTGGTAACTCTGTATCCAGCACTGCGCGCGAAGCGCGACGAAAATTCTGGGCTTTACTAAACTTTTATGAAAATTAAATGTTGATACTCCGTGAAAACAGCCCCGAAATTCCACAGGCTATCTTCCTGATTGGAAGATTGAACTACTTCTACTTGACAAACTGAAAATAGCGAAAAGTAAGTAAGTAGATCACAAAATATTACGAAGTAGAAGTAGAAGTAGCGAAAATCAGATCTACTTGGGTAAATACCAGAAGTAGAGGAAAACTACTTGAGTACTTCGAAAAAGTAGAAGTACTTCGTTACTGACCACCTCTGCTGAGGTTTCGAAGCGGAACAATCACGTTGTGGTGTCAATAAGTTCAAAGTTAGAATTCATCGGAAATGATAAAATTGAAGTAAATATTTGTATAAATATAATCGGCAATTGTAGTGGTACCTTCCACGGCTGCAACACCAATGGGTCGCGGGTTTGAGTTTGGCCTAAGTCGACTACAGAATCCCTGCATATAAGCGTTGAAGGCAAAGGTGTCCGGCAAACGTTCTTTCGTTCTTCCTGCACAGCCGCAATTGTATTAGCGCTTCTCAAGAATAACGGCATTGCAGGATCGCATAAAACAGCATGTCCTTATAGATCTATTAGAAGTCGGTTATCACGCACGGAGACAAGGTCGTCCTTGATTCATCCCACGAGTTTTGAATCAGAATAGGCAACGGCCATGACTTTTGCCATCCGAAACAGTTGATGAATAATTCTATTTGTGCGAAAAAAGGCCAGGACGAAAGATTTCGCGTCTTCGGGAGAGACCGTTCACACTTTCGGCCCTGTCTGGGAGTGCAACTTATCAAAATACGGCAATCTAGCTAGTGGCAACAAAAGGAATTCCGCATGTCATATAAAAATATCAAGTTGAGCTTACGCCCTTTCTTCACCTATCCAGATTCTTCGAACTTTCATATCATATTCATATTTGGTGAAACTATTGTTGATATACAATGTTCTGTCCAATTTTCCACTAGTTACTGAAGATAAGCACTGACGAGTGTCAACCGAAAATTGCCGGTTATGATTCATTATCAATGTATTATTCAACTGTATATTGAAGTAGTGCACCTCCAAGAGTATATCTTCAAATACGTGTAATTGCGTTGACATTTACGGCTATGAGTAGTAAAACTGATCTCAGTTTACACCTTAAAGACTGGAATTAGACCACCAGCCCATAAATATAGTCACAAACATTAGCTAGAGCAGGGGTGGCCAACCTGCAGCAGTGGACCCGTAATTCAATTAGTATATGTGGTGGTGGCCCCCGACATGGAAATTGAATTTACGAATTGACTCCCAAGTTTTCATTTAAAATATTCTTGAAATTTTCTTCACGCTTCGCGCGATTATACGCGACTTCCTTTTTCGATTTCAAGATGGTAGCCCCTATATTGCAACCTGAGTTCCACGGTGCAGATGTGAGCAGCAGAGGAAAATAATGCGCCCCATATAGAAATACCAACTTGGAATCGTGTGGTACTCACGAATGAAATTTATTTCTCGTACGTGTAGGCGATTCATATATATTTCCTCTATACTGACAATCTTGACGGGAAGTCAAGAAATAAGAGCATGCACCAAAGTGACCAACAACAATTGACCTAACCAAAAATCCATCATAATTTATAACTTGCCTTCAATGTTCGAAAACACCCCTCCATCAACTCTACCGGTAAGCTGATCGCGTGGGCTAAGAAAGGATAAGTGCTTGAAAGGAATATGTGAAACTACTGATATTATAATGACGCAATTTAATCGTGAATGTGGGAAATTTTCACGCTCCACTCGACCATAATGAATCCCAGAAAGTATTTGTAACATGACCACTAGCGATTTCGGTGAATATCGTAATAAGTACACTGTAAATCCGCAAGGTCGTATTGAACACTTCATAACACTTTTTTCTGCGTACAGACACACTTTTTGGGCATATAAACGCATTGGGCCATTATCGTCGCAACGCTTCTGCGTATTTCTCCGTTTACATGTAACACTTCGTCACTGCGGCTTATTTTCAAGAAAATGTATACTTGATAATTTATCATCAATTTTGCATTCATAAACCATCGCTACGTTTGGAGATCACATTAAATCACGGTATATGTAAAATAATATTACTCACTTGACCCAACACTAAGTTTAAGGGTAATATTTCAATGAAATATACATATTTCCCTGTGACGCAGAGGGGTCACAACCTTCGTCACGGTAGAGCGCGCTCGATTTCAGTTTGGATTTGAATTGGTGGTTCGTCAGGCTTCAGGCAGAGAGTAAGGTACACGAAAAAACTTGGCGAAATGGATATATTGAAGCAGTTTCTGCTACCTGATGGCGTAAAGGATCATAAATTCCATGTACTGTAAGGTATGGAGATGCGGTAAATGTTATTGAATGTATGTAATGTGAGAATAGTCATAAAATTAACTCGTTTTGATATTGCTGTAACGTCGTTTGTTTTAGATGTTTTAGCAGGCTACTCATATCCCTTATTCATATGAATGTTCTTTAGATGTTTTGTAGTATATGATTCGTCTGATATTATTGCTGGATGATCGAGCTTCGAATCTGATAATATACCAGGCTGCGACCAGGTCCAGTACTACGGTACTGATGGGAAGCTGCTATAAAATTAACTTTTTTGACATATGGATAAAGGGATGTTCTCTCTATCCACACTGAAATCTGGAAGTATACTAACTGTGCCAGAGTAAAATTGGTGGTAACGTCATGTGCAACTTTCCATTCCATTACTCAATTATTCTATGAAATACACCCTTCTGTCACGCACAACTTATTGCAGAAAAAAAAACTGTATCCAGTATGATATCTGCGTGATTACTGAGCAGTTCAATTGAATTGCGGATTTTTGCAACAAATATTTTCTTTTCAATAGTCTTGGATTGATCCTCAAATTCGTTCAACTGATGTCCACTCTTTAAAAAGAGCCCCCTGGGTCTACCGTGCCTGCGCTATCAGACAATGTTGACGGTGACGTGAGGAGTCGTTCCTCGTTCGTAACGGGTTTTGTGCCGGCACAGTCATCTTATGTGATACAGACCTTTGTCTCAAGAGCCCATGGATACATGTGATTATGCAAGCCTATTTTTTCATTTTATATATCACCATTGATTATGTAATTTGCTGGTTTTTGCAGTCCTACTTTTCTCACGAACTATCTCGCAGAGTAGCTTACGGGCTTTCCGATATGAGCTGAAAAAGGCTTCATCTGTGTACACTGCACAGTAAAGTGTACCCTGAACTGTGTACACTGAACAGAGATGTAGTTGAACGTAATGAGCTCGTGTAACTTGTACTTTAACTATTGCTTACTGAACTATAATGGGCTAGGTCAGTGGTTCTCAACCTGGGGGGCTGAGCACCTCTCCTGCGCTTCTATAACCTATCTGTGTGAAATATTTATATTTACTTCTGCATCAAATTTACAATTTTCCTTTGTAATGTTTCGTATTTTCGTATAAAGAATATGAAAAATGCCCTAATGTGAAAGTAGTATGTATTGCAATTGGCACCTTCTTGAAATGCATTTGTTGTTTTAAATACTGGTAAGCATCGCGGTATTTCGTAAGTAAACTGGTATATCCTTAGATTATGAATTTGATTCTGCTGCATTTGGTTATTTTTATGAATGTTTGCTGGTAAAATTCCACTAAAATGATTAACAATCCAGGAAAGTATGCTACTCGTGCTGTAGTAAAATTGGTGGTACGGTCACATGCAACTTTCCATTACAATAATTATTTGTTCTATGAAAGACACCCTTTTGTCACATACAAATGTATCCAGTGTGATATCTGCGTAATACTGAATGCCGGTGACGTGATATTTTGTGATACGATTTTTGATGTACAACGTTCTTTCGAGTTCTTCACTAGTTACTGACGATTACCCCTGACGAGTCTCAGCCGAAAATATTCGGGCTCATTTCAATATGCATATACTATTCAATTTTATATTGAAGTTTTGCACCTCGAAGAAGCTGTTCGAATATTGAATAGTTCCCTTGTATTGCAAATTTTTGAAACAAGTATTTTCTTTTCAACAGTCTTGGATTGATCTTCAAATTCATCCAACTGGTGTCGACTCTTCGAAGAGACCCCCTGGTTCTACCGTGCCTGTGCTAACAGACAATGTTGATAGTGACGTGAGGAGTCATCTGAACGGATTTTGTGCCGGTGCAGTCATCTTTTGCGATAATACTTTTGCCTCAAGAACCCATGGAAACATGTGATCATGTAAGTCTATTTACTCATTTCATATATCACCATTGATCATGTAATGTGCTGGTTTTTGCAGTCCTAATTTTCTTAATAACTATCTATATATGCGATATGAGCTGAAGAGAGGCTTGATCTGTGTACATTGAACAGAGCTGTTGTTGAATGTAAAGAGCTGGGGTAACTTGTATTTAAACTACTGCTTACTGATCTATACTTGGAACATCAAATTGAGATCATTTCCCATGTCGTGCTAATTCCAAATAATTTCGTTAATTAAATTTAATCAGGAAGGAAGTATTTTGAAAGATTGAGAACAATTATTAATCAGGAAGGAAGTATTTTGAAAGATTGAGAACAATTACGATTACTGCAATGAAGGAAAAGTATTCAACACCTTCGATAAGATGTCACAAAGTTTTTTGTACTAAAGACAATCAATGTGTCCTTTGTCTGGTCAATTATTGTAATGGAAATCCAAACCCATAGGAATAACGATTCTACTATATTTATTTTCGGATCTTGTTTGCAATCGATTACATTTTCAGCAAAACGAGGTTGATGAAGTCAACTGTCTTCTTCTCCAAGCCAAATTGAGAGACAAGCAAATACAATCCAAGACCCAAGCGCATGTCTTATTGAAACAGGTATCGTTATCTTTCTGTTTTGTGGACCATACAAATATACATAGACCGTTCATAGACGTACATAGACGTTGTGCTATAAATTTCATCCTGAGTTACAGTTCTGCATTCTCACTGTGGCCTGTGCATCTGAATGTAAATGTAAATGTCAAAATGGCCAAATTGAAAAAAGCGCGGACCTAATTCAAGATATTTTTATTAGTCGTTATGCGAATTTTAGTCCTTCTCAGGGATAGGATTTCACATGTACCCGAGCGCCTTTCCTGCGCTTGTGTAACCTACATGTGTGAAATATTTATATTTATTTCTGCATAAAATTTAGAATTTTCATTGACATATTCAAAATTTGGAATTTAATCACATTTTCAGGGAGCTCAACTTGGAGTCGACCAGTAGAAAAGAAGCAAACATCATGGCACGCCACGAATCAGAGATTGGCCGATCCTGGATTGTAGCTGATGCCAAGAATATAAAACTGCTTCAGTGAAAATGAAGTATTCAGAAACATTGTTGACGTTTTGAGCTACTATGCATTGGATTGTCATACCCTGAAGGAGTGGTTCTCAAACAGGAGAAAGCATTTGAAGGGGCGTGAACCCGCTGTCAACTAAAATCTTTTTCGCACATGGCAGCTTCTACTTATTTCTCTGTGTATGGTCAGAATTTAATATTTGAATATTCTCTCATCAACAACTATTACCGTCACTGCCATCCAACTATCAGTTGGGATTTTTAGCGTTCTGGTTGCTTTTTTAAATTTCATGATACGACGATAAGGGGTGTGTGAATTTTTTTTGCTATCATAACGGGGCGTGTCCAAATATGTTCATGAACCAGTGCCCTAATGACTTCCAGATTTCATATTTTGCAGCAGACTGGCAAATAACAACAAAATCTTTTCTGTAAATCTGCAAAATTTGTATGGACTCAAAGAAACGATTTCTTTGTTATTTAAACAAAAGTGATTGGCATTAACCTGATATAAATCCTTGTAATGCAAGCCCAAGAATATTTTTGATGCCTGGTTAGCAGGCCCAATCTCATTAAGAGTAAAAAAATACTTTGTTACTTGTTTATCGTGGTAGTGGTAGTGAAACTGATATATTCATTGTTTGTTTTTTTACAATAAAATCAGAAATTTACAAGCCATAATTTGATCAATTATAAATATGTTTTAATGATTTGTGTTGATCATGTTTTCCGTTAACGGACGTAACCAATGAATTTGATTCCATGCCATTGTCACGAAAGTTAAAGATACTAAATGATATTTTGTTATCACTATCCCTAATTCCCTATGCATTCATTTTCATGATTGAACGAGTTGCATGATATTTGTAGTGAGTTTGCTCTTGATCATTTGTGATGTTCGTGATTTCATGGACTATTCCGGAAACGGTTTCAACTGCTGATCTGAATTTATGAAACCCTGTCACTGCAGCTATTGGAAATTTCAATGTTTGCACGTATTTAATCACCCAGGTTGGGTATTATAAGCGTCATCTATTCATGAATCAATAAAATCTGATTTTATTTTGAGCCCTGCGTTCCGGTGACTAGTCAACCAGCCACTTTGAGGCTGAACACTTTTTAGGTAAACACTTTTAATTTAAACACTTCGCAACACTTCTAGGCGTTCAATTTTTGGATCACGTTTCGTGTTCAATTTTCCGGGTTGAGTAACATTCCAGAATTTACAGTGTAGGGATGGTGTGAACGTGAGGTTCACGTTCGCGTTCTGTGTGTGAACCTCCGAAGTTGAGAGGGTCACGTTCACTAACGAACCTTGATAGGCTTTGCACTGTGAATTTTTATCTACTTTGTTACAGAAGTTTGCTCGAAATATTCAGCTTTCTGTTTGTGAATATCTAATGATTCTCGTCTGTGAGCTTGACCCGCAAATAGCCAATCACACCACCTCCAGAGCGATGTACGCTACATCAGGGCCGGTCAACCCGTGGCCCGCGAGAAGGTTTTGAGTGACCCGCGAGGGAATTTCCGAAATTGGTAATGTTATTAAAAATGAATTGCACAGATTGTGAACTTGCAAGGCCAACCAAAAATTGGATTAGTCTGGAAGCAAACACTTGAGATGTTATGACTAAAATATCAGTTACGACGCATTGGCATTTCCATGAGCCAGTCACACTTTGGTGGCTACATGTAGAGAGTCAGCGAATGATGCTTATTCAGCCAATCAATGAAATTCATATCGTTGTCTGATGTCCATCTCGATTTCATTTGTTTATCGTATCATAAAAACCAAATCGGTGCGATTGGGGTGTTGGCTACTGCTGTATAACTTGCTAATGGGGTAAAAGTCGTTTTACACTCTGCTCAACATCAGCGTAGCAACACTCAGACGCCGAATACATTGTTCGGTCTGGCGTATACCGTAAGGTTATATTCCCTTGCAAGCCCTCGTCGAAATAACATAACACAACATCGTTGGGTTATATTTTTCATCTGAACAAGTCACACACAATGTACAATGCGATAAGACACAATGCGATATCATGAACAGATAGGAGGATGTCGAACGACACGCATCAGTAGCGATCCTTTACTCTAACATCCACCTCGGCCTAGAGTGCCCGATGTCACAGTACTTTTTCGATGTTGATCTTTTTTTTTTGAAGCCGCAGCCCTTTCTACTAGTTCTTTCCATTCCTTGTGAGTGCTTTCTTCGTCGGGTCTTTTTCTGGGCATTTTTGTCGCCGTATGAACGGCAACGGCCGGGGAAGAGGAGCCCAGATAAACCTTCGACGGTTGGTTGGCGAAGCGACGGAAGATATTAATTTTATGGGATTATCATATTATTTGATTGCTTCAGTTGACACATTTGGCGACGTCTAAAAAGTCAGTATGTACTTCAGCACTGTGGATTAGGTATACCGAGTCGTCGCTAGATATCGTGTGAACATTATTATATATCACTTCACTGAAATGTAGGGTTGGAGCTAGCAATGTGACATGAGGTTCACGTTCGCGTTCACACAGAACCTTTCAAAAAGGTTCGGGTTCACACGAACCTGAACCTTTCATAGGTTCACACCATCTCTAGTAATAAGGCGATAACAATAAATAAATAGGTCCAGAGCTCACCGGAAATGGACATGGACACTTGACAGTTTAACATGGGTATTTGCCGTCCAGTTAATTTATTACGACAATGTGCTGGAATGCGGCAGTAAACTGTATGAGTAATCTAATTGCAGCCGTGTGGCGAGATATCGCAGTAGTATAATCCGCGGCTGCAACACCGATGAGTGCGGGTTCGAGTCCGACCGAGGTCGACTTCCGAATTCCGATACCTAAGTGTTGGAGGTTTACCTAGGCTCCTCCTCGCCACCTCATCCGCGTTAGCGGTGCCTTGCAAAAGTCTAGAGGTGGGCCATGCTATAGATCGGCAGTTACGGAAAATAAGAAGAATATCGCCGTGGTGTAAATGACCATAGTAGTCGACAAACACCATGAATACCCCAAACAAACAAACAATTGCGGCCGTGGTAGCTAAAAGGTTGGCCAACCCTGTGTTGGCAACTCGCCTGTTTACTAATTGATTACTAACAATTTAACCATCTCCAGGAAATGCCAGCATTACCATCAATGTTCCCTCTAAGCTGCGCACGTGCGCAAATGTCTCTGCGCACAGAAAATCTAAGTTGCGCACAAAAAATCCGAAGTGATGACCTTTTTTTTAGTCGTTTCGCACTGTTGTCCAAGGGCCTGCGCAGTGAGCAGAGGTGGTCAGTAACGATGTACTTCTAAGTAGTTTCCTCTATTTCTGGTACTTACTCGAGTAGATCTTTTTTTCGCTACTTCTACTTCGTAATAATTTGGGAACTACTTACTTATTTTTTTCAAGTAGAAGTAGTTCAATCCCCTAATAAGAAAGATATAGCCTGAGGAATTTCGGGGCTGTTTTCACGTAGTACCAATATTTAATTTTCATAAAAGTCATGTAATACCAATAATTTTCGTTCCGCTTCGCGAGCAGTAGATATGGAGTGACAAATTTTTTTCAACGAAAGTATCACTGAATATAATTTAGATACCGGCTTGCGTGGTTCCGTTCACATCGCATTGTCGCATCGCAGTAAGTATGGCCCCCATAACGTTTGATACTACTGTTTCGCAATCTAGCAATTACCTATTATACCTAGCAGTCCATGACGTGTCCTAATCTGGAAAAGTGGAATTTGACATTTTTGTACGTTAGACCTGTTTTAGCAGACCACCGTGGAAACTTTCTGGACAAAAGACATGAAATATATTTTCCGCTTTCAAGAAGTAGTATTTGAATTTCTATTTCAATTACTAGTATTATTCGTTGAGTTCTAATTATGCTTTCAGTTCTTTTGTTTGGAAAACATACATGTTGAAGTATAAAAGCTACTGTATTAATGCCTTTTATTTTCCGAAAATAAAGCTATACACTATATGACATTTTTACGATCTATCATATTTTTAATTACCGTATACTAATCGCGCAAAGTGTTTACACCGTATCCGACACAACTTCTCCGTATTGCTTTTTGACTGAACTATGGGCCATATAATATTGGGGAGGGCGCCATGCAATGATATTCTCTAAAACGGGATGCTCGAGTAAACAAGTGTTTAGTATCGCATTTCCATGTCAATACTATCATTTACATCCCGTGATGTGTACGACTTCTTATTCTGTCAAAATTGACATCTCCTGGGATGCATCAATATGAATCAAGCTCTCTACACCTTCGGATAGCTCCATTTGCAGCTTTTGACAGTCCATGCGAACGAATTACGATCGTTTTCATAACTACTTACTTACTTGAGTAGATTTAAAGTCAGTCAATTATACTTCTACTTCAAGTAGTTTTAGGTTTCTTATGAAAGAAGTACTTCTGCTCGTGTACTTGAGTAGATTTTTTTCGTCGCTACTTCTACTTCTACGTGAGTAGCTTTCTTTACTATTTTGACCACCTCTGCCAGTGAGGTAGTGAGTGCGCTCAGAATTGTCAAAAATTAGAGGGAACATTGATGACCATTGACACTCACCTCAATACGACAAGCTGCGCGGGCATTGTAAGGGCGAAATTCGCGACGTTGATCAGAAAGAAGACGATAATGAACGGGATCACTGCGCTACAAGTCCCTTCGCACAGCCCGCGAGGTAAACTAGCGAGGCCTTCGCATCCACAATACAGGTATTCCTAAGAATCGAATATGTGCAAACAAATTATATGGTTGCTTTATTTTCATTGCATGACGTTTTTACATCCACTTACGTCTGTGGTGAAATTGTAGGAATAGCATCCTGCGTGACAAGCGGAGAAGTAACTGAAATTTCCGGCGCAGACTGGACTGAAGTATTCGCCTTCGCAGTTGCATTCCGCATTGCAATCCGTACTGATACTGTTTTGTGAAGGCGGATAAGCGAGATCCCTAAAACGCAAGGATCATTTTCACCTATTGCACCGTATAACTAGCTGCGCGTATTGTTCGGAGCCCGAAACTATAACCGTGTCCAGTCAATACCGTGAATGCTAGAACCGAGAAAGGCGATACTGAGAATGCTGTTACCGAGATGGACACGACCGAGAATGCTATTACCAATAATACTATTACCGAGAATTGACATCACCGAGAATCATCACATTACATTGTGTCTTGTCGCATTGTACATTGTGTGTGACTTGTTCAGATGCAAAATATCAACTCAATAATTGTAAATTTGTACATTACCGAAAAAGACACGACCGAGAATGGACATCACCAAGAATAACATTATCGAGAATGGACATTACCGATAAAGACACTACCGAGAATGGACAATACTGAGAGAATAATGAAATCTTTCAACTATAACAGATGCGGCATATTTTGATGGTATATAGATATAGCTTGCCCCTGAATTATAGCGCATTTGTTTGAATTTTTGTGTTTAGATATAATTTGGAGACAAGATAGCTTTTCACGTGGAGTCATAATGTCTTCGTTTTAAAGATCTACGCCTGCTACTACCCATGAGCCATGTCTAATGAATATACTGCCTACAGTACTTCGTCATCCCACCTCAATGTTGTACTTCCCCCCCCCCCCCCTCCATAGGGTGATGAACCACACGGTTTCGAATTGGTATTTCTTCACTGGAAAATAATTTTTCACTGCGGATGGCATTTTCCGTGTGGGGTTTACATCACCAGGACAGGAACATTTGACGCCAGCCATTTAGGCGCCTATGGACAATTAAACATATCGATGTTTTCAGTTAGCATATGGGCAGTTCTTTTCGGCCAAGTTTTTCTCGCTGCCGATCGTCCTGACACACTTATCGGAGTCATCTGTTATACGGCCTAAAACTTCATATGTCCTGGTGTGACGTGGCACATTAATGGCCGACTCCGAAATGCCCATTTCTATAAATCACGCGTATTTTGTCTTGGGGGAAAGGTACTCAACAATCAAGATATTTGGCAACATTAAATCACGCGTAGCGCGAAAATCTTTAGAAAAAGTTGCATTAATTTTCCAAAAAATACTATAATTTATATTAGTTAGTTCATTAAATAATTTTGGACCCCATTCGAGCTCGGGCCCTCCGATTTGGGGGGGGGGGGTTTGGGGTGCACCAGGTACAGTTTTGATTGTGTGTATCGATTGATTCGTTCAGTCATTCCATCACTGATTAATGAATATACAATCGGTCTCTGCTAAAGACGCTCAAGCTATGGATGCTTTCAGTTTTGATTATTCACCATTGATTGCCTACACCAGATTGGTATTTTATAGAAATGATGGCATGATCTATAGCCTATACAGCGGGGGATAAACAAATATCCTGGGAATATCGTCGATTTCTAGGTCTATCCTATATCACGAAATGACGGGTTACTACCTACCCGTACGTCGCTGTGACCCCGATGATAACCGGGTCGTCACAGATGTACAATCCAATTGGCGCCAGCACGAATATAATGCCCAAACACACGATGGCCATGTTCAGAAGCTGTGGTGTCCTCCATTTATATCGACTGACGATAATTGCTGCGATTAGATTTCCAAGCACGCCGCCCGGAATCGCGATGAGTCCTGAATATATGCTACAAATCACTTTTGTGCGTGCGCATGCGCAGTTTATCACCATTCGAGGTATCTGCATTAGACGCGACTCGTCAGTGAAACTATACCAAGTAATCGACGCAACTGAAATAGCGTTTGGACTTGGACACACATACAAGAGTGGTAAAATGAGAACTTCAATACTTTGCCGCTGCCCCCAAGTATAGATGTTGGTGTATAATTGCAATAAATATCTATTCGCGTGGTGACATTCATGAACTATGCCCACCTCTTGATCAGTTGTCGAAAGCATGTATGCAATGTATATATAATGTATGGTCTCCTGGCCGATTTGCGTCAGTACTATGTGTGAAATTGCCAAAATAGCAAGGCGCTGTAGCCACTGCATCAAAGTAACTCAACATAACTTCACCTATCTGTGGCATCAATAACCATACTGCGTTAGCCTCGATGATGCATTTTACTATGTAAAAAATTGTCGCCAGCGATTGGCTAAAATAAGTGCACCATATCAATCTCCTTTGAAATTTGAGTAATTTTCATACGTTTGGATTCGACTTCTACCACAAATGGTTTTTTCAGTATCTTTGAAATCACAATTTCTACTTATAATTGAGTAGTATCTTATACGATATCACTCTTATACTTACAGTATTGTCATTAATATTACCTGTGGCCACCTCGCCATAATTCACATGCATACGTAGGCTACATTGCATGTAGTTTCATTGGGAATATTTTATAGGATTTATGGCGGGAATATCAATGCGCTTCTTCAAATGCTGTTTGGTGGTCTTACCAGCGTACTTCGCTGCTTCGGCTGGCGACGTATTGTATTGGTTTTCGATTACTTTCGGCAAAAACGCAGTGAAACCGCTAATTATAAAGGCTTCGGAGCAGCCGCCCGCGACAGTCAGAATATAGGTTGGATTTTTTAGCAGCAACTTAATCGCCGTCGGCATGTCTTTGATGGACTTCCCGAAGTTCTTCTGTTCGGTTATTTCGGCTCCGGCATTCTCGTGTATTTCCGACTCTTTCTCGTATCTGATTTTTGCACTGCCTACACACAAGACAGTGTAAATGTAGGTTGCTTATCATCCAGCGTCCCTATTCGAAGCATCCAACCGTATGCATACCTGGAAATTGTCTTGGAAAACCGAACATTGGCATCATTATTACTCCGAAGCACAGGATCGCCGTTAACAAATGTCCCAGATACCAAGCACCCACCCACTTGGGGTCGAGAATCGACGCATCCTCTCTGAAATGTAAGAAGGAGAACAAATGATTGGCGGTGGGACGATTGTACTTTCATTGGGATCTATTGGGATTAGCTTACTTCTTGAGGTATAATAGGGATTATAAGAATATTACTGTCTTCCACTATGGAGTAACAAAATGATGGAGACATGCCGAATCTACAATGATTTGAAGATAATGTAACCAAGTGAAGAGCTTTAGAACAAATTTGGAAACTTATACCCCGATTTTAATCCAACACTTGTAATGATTTTGGCCCTGAACCGGCAAACCCAGGCACGGAATTCCATATCTGTTAGGGATGGTGTGAACGTGAGGTTCACGTTCGCGTTCTGTGTGCGAACCTCAGAAATTTAGAGGTTCACGTTCACAAACGAACCTTGGTAGGTTCTGTACTGTGAACCTTTTTCATATATTACCATTTTTCATGTCATTATAACATCTTTGGTTGAACTTCTTTGCATTACAACTTCGGGCCACTCTATGCATGGCGCTGGCAACATAAAAAAATCAACACTAAACGGGCATGCCTCTTGCCAATCTCGAATATTTTACTTGCTTTGTTACAAAAGTTCGCTCAAAATATTCAGCTTTCCGTTTGTGGATATTTATTGATTCTTTGCTGTGAGCTTGACCCGCAATCACGCAACATCAAGAACGAAATACAATGCTTATTCAAACAATCAGTGAAATTGACATAAGGAATACATCGTTCGTTGTGTGATGTAAAAAATCTTGCAGGCGTACGGGATCCATTTTGATTTGATATGTTTATTGTATCAAAAAACCCAAATCCGTGCGATTGGGATGTTGGCTCCTGTATAACTTGTTTATGGGGGTAAGGTCGGTAGCAAGTATAGAAACCCGTTTTAGCCTACACTCTGCTCAATACCAATGTAGCAATAGTCAGACGCTGAGGACATTGTCCGGTCTGGCATAGACCGTTAAGGCGTAAGCTTATGTTCCCTTGTAAGTCCTCGTCGAAATTGTTGGCAAAGCGACGGAAGATATTGATTTTATTATAGCATTTGATTGCTCCCGTCGATACATTCGGCCGACGTTTAAAATGTCAGCATGTACTTAATTTAGCATTATGGTTTATGTAGCCTGAGTCGTCGCTAGCTGTCGTGTACACTGTACTTGTATATCACCTCAGTACAGTATATCACCTCACTGAAATGTTTGGTTGGAAGTGGCAATATGACGTTACGTGACGTAATAAGGTTCACGTTCGTGTTCACACAGAACCCTTCTGGCCCCCAAGGTTTAACACGACAGCAGTAGCAGAGCATTGTATGTGAATGAAGTTTGAATTCTATTATAACTTTAATGCAATACGTATCCTGGGCTAATTACACACACGTTCACCTGGCAGATAACTGTCCCCATGGTAAAGGAAGTCGAATTAATGAGATTTCACAGTAGGCCTATACATTACTATATACACAGTATAGGCCTATACATTTGTTTACTGGCAAGACGCTGCGTCAAACGCAATAACGATTAGTTTGATTACAGAAATATGACTGCAATCGACCGTTTCAACAAATGACAACTGAGAAGGAACTCACGGTTCTGCCCCCGGTATATGAAAGTCCACGTATGTTGGAAGAATCCAATACCCACCGAGTACGTATCCCATGACTGGTCCCAGCAATGACATTGCGTTTGCCCATCCTGACAAACGTAAATATGTTCATTGTTCATGTTTGAATTCAGTTTTTCTTCGAAGGACTCAAGTTGTTCGGATGATGGTGATTGCAGCGTATATAGATATAGTGATTTAGAGAGATTAGGTATCTGTCCTGTAGGCTACATATGATAATATTTTCTATATGCAACTATACTATAATTTCGATATCGCATTTCTGTCACTATAGGCCATCGCTTCTCTGTACAAAATTCGGATTACAAAGAATGACGTTGAAGCGTGTTGTGTATATTGATTCAGTGTATAATAGTATGATTAGCGGACGCACATGAACTATGACCGCCATGGCGCTATATCGTTCAAATAACAAGCACGCGTTATAGGTAGGTTAATTTGGTATGCATAGTTATTGCCTATAGGCTATAGCTCATGTGCTCTCAACCTTTATTCACCGCGACCCAAATCTGAGTTTCATTGGCATCTCACAACCCAAACCTAGCATATCGATATATATGCATTTTTAATGATAGATACTACGTTTTACGGAGAGGGTTGCATTTAAAACAAACGGTATTTTAAAACACTTTTTTTAAAACATGTTTTAAACAGTGTTCTGAACAAAGGCCTTTGAAAACATTGTTTTATTTTTAAGTTGTAAAATTATGCCAACGTATGTTGGCCAAAACTTGATGTCTTCATATGTCCTGGTGCAAAAAGGGTCAGCCCAGAAATGGCTGTGACTAATAGTCTCGCACTTGCAGCATATTACCACCCCTAAATTAAAGCATCAAGACGGTCTCCGACCGTGTTAAGCGATACCAGGAATATACCGTTCTTTTCCGATTGCGAATACGGTTAGAATTATTTCTTTAAACTATGCGCATTAACAACCTATGGGATGGCCCCTTCCTTCCTTTTCCATATCCGAGTACCACATATTTATGATCGAGCCATATTGTCGTAACCATTTCATTGCGTTTCCCGCTTATTGATGATACTACCCAATACAATGAATGAACACGGACACGAACGAAGCATCTACTCCATATCGCGTGAGTCGCGAAATTTTTCTTTGGTTGCGGGAAATTCGGCAAATATTACATGCATATTAAAATATCGCTCTAATGCGGTCCCGACTCAAATTTATACCCTTCGCGACCCATACTTTAAGAACTCCTGCTTTTGCTGTTTTTCGAAATGATACACGCCAGGATATACCCACCGATATACAACGGAGACTTGTTTTTCGGTAAGCTATCCTCCAATATTGCGTAGGAAACGGTAAAAAAATGGTATACAGGCGACTCCTTGCAACATCATGGAAACTATGAATACTCCCAAGTACGCATGAAGATTCTCGGGGTCTTCGTTTGAACAGTCATCGCTTGAATTGGAGCATAGGCCTGGATATATGTGCGTGTGTGTTTGAAACTGTTTTAGAAGATTAGGCTACTACAGCACTTACTTGATGTAGAGTTGCCAAGCTAGTATATGTCTGTTGTGAAATGTGGTATTGCAAACAACAGCGCACCAACACCAAAAAGTATGGAGCCTATAGCCATTAACCTGGGCCGATGTCCCCGATTACCGTAAAAAGTTACAAACAATGCGAAAAACACATATCCGATATCGTACGAAACAGCCACCAGGCCCATCTCTTGGCTGGTAAATCCAAATCTTTGCTCCAGCGTGGTTATAATCACATTGAAGATGCCGTTCACCAACAAGCCTGAAGAAAATAACGGAAGAGAAAGATAGCAAATTGTTTTTCTACTGCGACTGCGTGATAAAGTGATATGCACTAGGGAAGCTTTTGGAGTTAAAAGCGATAAAATTTGAATGAAAATTTGTCTACGAAACCCGTTGCAAATAACAACAATGCTATCACAACACGGAAAGCAGCTACGGTACCACACTTTGAAGGAACTGAAATACTACACCGCGTCTCGACGTGCCCGAAGTATTCTCTTCTGTTTTGGATCAACGTATTAGTGCGAATCCGAAATTCGCCTTAGTTTTGTCACCCTTCAACACACGATGACACAAGCATTAACGTATATAATTAAAATTGATATGCTTATTCATACTATTAATCGAGCAATGGCCGATCTGCGAAATTTGAAAGTAGATTGGCCAGCCCTGCATATGTAGTATCTTACCCTGGGTGATGAGAATGAGAGTGAACATCACAAGAAAACCGAACGGGTTATTCATAAACTGCAGCCTCTTCGGCTCCCAGCTACACCAGCCGTACCGGCCCTCTTCTTCTTGCCCAGGATACATTTCCTGATGTGATTTCTTTTCGCTCCTAATCGACATGGTTTCAGTAGTGAAAGTTGTAACGGATAGGCCTACGCAATCAAAGAATTTTTTGCAAATTAACCTCATATAAATAGTTTCAAACGTTTCCTACTATCTAAATTTCGGCTTCGTTCAGACCATTGCCGCCTGAAAGCGCATTTATATAAAATTGGATGTAGCGACACCGACCTATGCGACTATTGTGCAGTACCTGAAACAGTCGAGCATTTTTTGCTGCACTGCAATCGATATGATTTTCATCGGAACTTTTTATTTGACAGGGCGCGCGAGCTTGGGATCGCTGCAACACTCGAAAATCTACTGATCATCCCCCAAATTTTATCCCATGTTGCAGAATTTGTTCTATCTTGTGGTACTTACTTGTAAATCGGTTCTTGCCCACATTTTGGTATATCGATCGCTCATTCTAGTTTGTGACGCACCTGGCCTCACAGGCGAAAAGCGTCAATCATATTTTCATCAATAATAATTATAATCTAAATTTATTTTGCTGCAGAGTAACTGCTCATGCTCATTCTGCAGTGACATAGCCCACATTAAACCAGATATAGACCTAACAGCTATAGCCGGCAGCGACATTTGTTTGTCCCGTATTAATCCCCTGCACTCTATGCACACATCGTTCACTGATATGCCTACATGATTTGCTGCGCAAGAGCAAACTAATCAAAGTGTTGCGAACGGTCATAAAATTGGTTTATCGTAGCATAATTCTGCATCTACAACAATTGTCCCTTGTTTTCCTGACACATAAGTGGTTTGATAACGCGCTCTTTGTAAGCATATTATAGGTACCATAAGTCTAAAGCCATAGCTATTCGTGCTTGGCCCAAAAACGGGTAATAATGGAGATATGCTTGAAATTGCTACATATGTTCCATTCGGACACTCGAGTTACTTTCACTCCAGCTATAGTTTCCGCATGGATCAGTGGTTCTCAAAATTTTATGAAATAATTATTATACATATTAAGCCGTGTTCATTTATGCCACACGATTAAGAATGAGGTTCTCGCGCGTTAGTAAGGCATTGGCGTAAGAACATATATGTCGCCGCCCTTGGCGTTCGTTGTAAATTCCTCTCAAATTTTGAAATATTTTCAATCTTTTCAATTATATTTACTGGAAATCTAGCTGTGTTGACTAAAAAAAAGGTCATCACTTCACCTCGACTCCCGCATCACCCACCTTTCTCACTACTTCCGTATTGTTGACTAAAAAAAGGTCTTCACCGCGCAGGCTCACATTTGCCGCCCCTGGCGCAGAGCCAGAACCGCCAAGTGGCATCCACGCCACTGGGTCAAGGCTCATTGATTATATTGACGTGATTGAAGCATTTCTATTTCGTGAACTCGGGTCATGATTGTCCCTACACTCAAAAGATATCGGAATAGCTCACACTTAGGCCTCATACCTAACTACTAATGTAAAATCTAGCGATGGTGTGAACGTGAGGTTCACGTTCGCGTTCTGTGTCTGAACCTCGGAAATTTAGAGGTTCACGTTCACAAACGAACGTTGGTATAGGTTCTACACTGTGAACTAGGGATGGTGTGAACGTGAGGTGCACGTTCGCGTTCTGTGTGTGAACCTCTGAAATTTAGAGGTTCACGTTCACAAACGAACCTTGGTAGGTTCTGCACTGTGAACCTTTTCATGTATTACAATTTTCACTTCATTATAACATCTTTGGTTGAAATATATTGCATTTCAACTGCCGGTCACTCTATGCATGGCGCTGGCAGTATAAAAATCAAAACTAAACGAGCATGCACCTTGACAATCTCAAAAATTGTACTGGCATTGTTACAAAAGTTTGCTCAGCTTTCCGTTTGTGAATATTTAGCGACTCTCTTCTGTGAGCTAGACCCCCAATAACACGACATCAAGAGCAAAATACACTACAGGTAGTCAGCGAATGATGATTATTCAGCCTATCAATCAAATTTAAATCGCTGTCTGGTGTAAAAAATCTAGCAGGCGTACTGGGTCAATCTAGCATGGTTACATATGTTTATTGTATCATAAAAACCAAATTCGTGCTATCGGGGTGTTGGCTACTGCTGTATAACTTGTTAGTGGGGTAATATCGG
Source organism: Botryllus schlosseri (assembly GCF_051294905.1). Classification (NCBI taxonomy): domain Eukaryota; kingdom Metazoa; phylum Chordata; class Ascidiacea; order Stolidobranchia; family Styelidae; genus Botryllus; species Botryllus schlosseri. The sequence goes on along the minus strand of NC_137245.1, from coordinate 12,768,528 downwards.
TAGCAAGTATATCAACCCGTTTTATACTCTGCTCAATATCAACGTATAGCAATACTCAGACGCCGAATACATTGTCCGGTCTGGCCTAGACCGTTAACCTGCAAGCTTTTATTCTCTTGCAAGTCGTCATGGAAATTGTTGGCAAAGCGACGGAAGATATTGACTTTATGGGATTATTATATCATTTGATTGCCCCAGTTGATACATTTGGCGACGTTGAAAACGTCAATATGTACTTTAGCATTGTGGCATTTTGATTGTGTGGCCCGAGTCGTAGCTAGGTATCGTGTACATTAATATATAGGCTATAACTTCACTGAAATGTAGGGTTGGAATTAGTAATATGACGTCACGTGACGTCATGAGGTTCACGTTCGCGTTCACACAGAACCTTTCAAATAGGTTCGCGTTCACACGAACCTGAACCTTTCAGAGGTTCACACCATCCCTACTGTGAACCTTTTTCATATATTACAATTTTCCCGTCATTATGACATCTTTGGTTGGAATTTACTGCATCTAAACAGCGGGTCACTCTATGTATGGTGCAGGCAGCATGACAAATCAACACTAAATGAGCATGCACCTTGACAATCTCAAAAATTTTACTCGTTTTGTTACAAAACTTTGCTGAATAGCTTTGCTAAATATTAAACTTACCGTTTTTTGAATATTTAGCGACTCCCTGCTGTGAGCTTGACCCGCAATCACACAAGATCAAGAGAGAAATACGCTACCTGTGGGTAGTCAGCGAATGATGCTTATTGAACCAATCAATAAAATTGATATCGTTGTTTGATGTAAAAAAAAATCTACCAAGCGTAGGCTACGGTGTCCATCTCGATTTAATATGTTTATTGTATAATAAAAATGAAATAAAAAATATGTGCGTGTATACGGTGTTACCTACTGCTGTGTAATTTGTTTATGGGGTAACAGCGGTAACAAATATAGAAAACCGCTTTACACTCTGCTCAATATCAACGTAGCAACACTCGGACTCCGAATACGTTGTCCTATCTGGCCTAGACCGTTAAGGCGTAAGCTTATATTACCTTTCAAGTCCTCGTCGAAATTGTTGGCAAAGCGACGAAAAGATATTGTTTTTATGGTATTATTATATCATTTGATCGACCAAGTTGATGGATTTGCCGACGTTTAAAAAGTCAGTATGTACTTCAGCATTGTGGCATTATGTGGCCCGAGTCGCCCCCTGAGCGTTTCCGCCCCCTGCAAAATCGCCAGCGCCCCTTGGGGGGCGCTGGAGGCAAGGTTAAGAACCACTGATGTACATTATCACTTCACTGAAATGTATAGGGTTGGAATTAGCAATATGAAGTCAAGTTCGCGTTCACACAGAACCTTTCAAAAAGGTGCCGATACCGTAAGCTCCCTACTTACAGCTTGCACACCATTAGACTAAAGCATCCAGTTGTTTACAGAGGTGGTCAGTAACGAAGTCCTTCTACTTTTTTCGAATTACTCAGGTAGTTTTCCTCTACTTCTGGTACTTACTCAAGTAGACCTTTTTTCTGATTTTCTCTACTTTTACTTCTAATTCGTAATATTTTGAGAACTACTCACTTTTTTTTCGCTATTCTTAGTTTGTCAAGTAGAAGTAGTTTAATCTCCCAATAAGAAAGATAGCCTAAGGAATTTCGAGGCTGTTTTCACGTATTAGCAATATCTAATGTTCATAAAAGTCATGTAATACACGGAATTTCGTTGCGCTTCGCGCACAGAAGATAAAGAGTGACAAATATGTTTCAACGAAAGTATCACTGAATATAATTTAGATACCGGCTTGCGTGGTTCCGTTCACATCGCATTGTCGCATCGCAGTAAGTATGGCTCTCATAACGTTTGAAACTACTGTTTCGCAATCTAGCAATTACCTATTGTAGCCTACCTAGCAGCCCATGGCGCGTCCTTGGAAAAGTGGACTTCACTTTTTTAACGTTAGACCTGTTTTAGCAGACCACCGTTGAAACTTTCTGGACAAAAGACGTGAGATATATTTTCCGCTTTTTAGAAGTGGTATTTGTATTTTTTTTCAATTACAAGTAGCTTATTATACGTTGAGTTGTAATTATAGTTTCCGTTTTTTTTTTGTCCGGAGAACATATACATGTTGAAGTATAAAAGCAAGTTTCGTAATGCCTTATATTTCCGAAAATAAATACTATACACTATATGGCATTTTTACGATCTGCAAAATTTTTATTTAACGTTGTAGCGTACCGCTCCATGATTAACCCATAATTACCCTCGCTGATGACTGATTACGTTACTGCTACGTATTGTTGTGTTGTACTCTTTTATGCAGTCGCTTTTAGTCACCGTCCGAGCCAGTCGATCTCCTAGTCTCCGTCGGACGAGCATCGTCATGTTTTAGTTGTTTTATTAAAAGAGCAATGCTGACTTGTCTACTTTGACTTATCGAGCCGCGGACCAAGAAGAACGCGCGCCCACGACAGAGCACGCTATATTTTGGTGACCCCGACGTGATTTCGCTGGCCATCCTAGCTGACGTGATTCGCCAGCCGACTCGAACCCAACGTGCACTCGCTGACTCGAATCCCTTGCTCACTCTCTGCTGTATTTGAAATGTCTTCTCGACGACGACAACAATCGATGGAAGATATTGCCAGCTCGGCCAATTTCACTGGTGCCTCGAGGATGCCGCCACCGGTGGTACATTTCTGGTCCCATTCGCCAGAGTCATGGCTTGTTACGGGGGAAGCCGGATTTGTCAGTTATGGGGTTACGGACTCTGCGTCGAAGAATTTCCATGTCCTGAGATGTTTAGACGGCAACCAGCTCGAATCGATTCGTTTGAAGTTACCTGGCCCAGAAGACGACGACTGCTACGAAGTATTGCGTGATCTTCTGATGCGTGAGTACGCTGTTCCCTTACGAGACCGTGTTAAGGAACTTTATAGTGATCGCTGTAGAGATTTAAAACCCTCTGAACTTCTGAAAAAATTGCGGAATGCAATGGGTACTCTATCAAACACACCAGGTTCCGACTGCTATTTAAAGGAAACGTTCCTTCATCATTTGCCAGATCATATTGCTGGGATATTGTCGTCGCATGTAGACGATACCGTGGAACAGCTTGCCCTACGAGCTGATAGTGTATACACTCGCGCTTCTCCTCGTGTGGTTTCAAATCATTACAGTTATCCTCCCGCAAATCAATTAGATGAATTGCAACGAACTGTTCAATCGATAGCTCGAGAGGTCAGGGAATGGAAGGCTATACCTTCGACACGACATTTACCTGCATCGGGCATACAAAGCTCGCACAATCTCAATCGTAGTTCCGTTCCTCGCCATGAACCTTTTTAGAGGTGATCGACCAGCTTTTCGGACGCAGTCAAACCGTTCAGAGACACGTGGTGAGGTAACTCGATTTGCTCATCTGCGTGGTACGAATCAGTTGTGCTTTTATCATGATAAATTAGGTAATCGAGCTCGAAATTGCCGTCCACCCTGTTCTCCTACTCCTCAAATCGCCCTTTTTTAGACGGAGGCCTCGTGAGGGATCGCAACAATTTTCAACAGTGAACTCCGAACGTGAAAACCCTTTATTGCATGTGCGAGATTCGATTTCAGGGCAGATTTTCCTCGTCGATACAGGAGCATCCGTTTCTGTTTTGCCGACTTCGAGTAACGTTTTAAAAAGTAAACCAGGGCCAAATCTGTACGCTACAAATGGATCGAAAATTGCGACGTTTGGAACGAGATATTTACGGATCGAATTCTCCGATAGACACAAGTATGGATTTCGATTCTACATTGCCATATTGGGGGCTGATTTTATTGAGCGATTTTCCCTCATCGTTGATTTGAGGAGCAATTGTCTGATTGATACTGTTTCAGGAGGTTTCATTCCTGGCTGGAAGTGTAATCCAGTAGTTCGCGGTTTGAACTTTATAGCGCATGATCACAATAGGCCATATGTAGATCTTTTGTCGAGCTTCAATGACATTACCATTCCACGGAATGCAGCAGTACGAGCTAATCACGGTACTGTACATCGTATTATTACTAACGGATGTCCCACTCGTTCACGCTGTCGCCCATTGCCGCCCCATTTGAAACAGAAGGTGAAGAATCGATTACAAGAGATGTTGAAGTCCGGTGTAATCATTCGCTCAAAATCGCCTTTCGCCTCTCCCCTCACTGTCGTACCGAAGGGGTTAGACGATATTAGAATCTGTGTCGACTATAGAAAATTGAACAATCAAACGGTCAAGGATCGATGGCCTGTCCCATTTCTGCATGATTTTACCAATAAACTGTCGAACTGTATAATGTTTTTAGCAAAGTTGACTTAGCGAAGGCGTACCATCAAATCCCTCTTCATCCGGACGATCAAGAGAAGGCTGCTTTTATTTGTCCCGAAGGGCTATTCCAACCAACGACGATGATGTTCGGCTTGACCAACGCTTGTAGTACTTTTAGCCGTTTTATATCCGAAGTAACCGAAGGACTGGAGAATATTTTCGTGTTTTAGACGACATTTTAATTGCGACTCGGACTGAAGAAGAGCACATGGCAACATTGTCGAAATTGTTTTCAAGGTTTCGTAAGTTCGGACTGGTCATAAATGTTGATAAGTGCAGTTTCGGAAAGGAAGAAATCGAATTTTTAGGTCACCTTGTAAATGCAAGGGGAATTGGTCCCTTGCCGTCTAAGGTTGAAGTAATCTCTAACTATCCTCGTCCCGAAAATGTAAAACAACTACGTTCATTCCTTGGACTAGTCTGCTATTACCACCGTTTTGTCAAAAAGTGTGCCGAGATTTTGAATCGAATAAGCGCGATCTTGTAAAATGGACAGATAGTGCTAACACAGCTTTCGAACGCATCAAGACCGAACTGTCCGATAATGTCATATTATCCCACCCGATTCACGATGCTGAACGCATCAAGACCGAACTGTCCGATAATGTCATATTATCCCACCCGATTCACGATGCTGAGCTGTCACTCGTGGTTGACGCTAGTCAAGTCGGAATTAGAGCTGTTTTGCAACAGAAATGTGATGATTCGTGGTCCCCCTTAGCATTCTACTCGAAAACCTTGAATCCGACACAGCGCAAGTACTCCGCATTTGATCGCGAGCTTTTAGCGGCTTATTCAGCAATAAAGCATTTTCATGTCCAGCTAAAGGGTAGGAAATTTTAACTGATTACCGATAATGACGGCCTTGTAAAATCGTTAAGGAATCCAACTGACAGACTTCTGGATCGTCAAGCAAGACAGTTGGAATTTATCACGGAATATACCGACGACGTTAGACACATCAAAGGGACTCTGAACACGGCTGCGGATACTCTCTCCTGACTCGAGGTGAACGCAATTTTTCCGAACACTGTTCCCATCACAGCGGAAGCATTACTAGACGCTCAGAAAGGCGACGATGAGCTCAAAGAACTCCTCGCTAACGCTGGTGACCATTCGTTGCATCTCGCGGAAATACATTTCGTAGAGTTGAACGATCCTATCATTTTCGACAAGTCGTTACCTGGTAGGGAACGTCCCTACGTTCCTGCAGCGCTTCGAGAGACTGTAATGCACAGTGTGCACGATATTTCGCACCCCGGTATACGCGCGACCACTAAATTAATAGCTGAACGTTATGTATGGCCCGGCATGAAACGACATGTGAACGATTTCGTCCGTCATTGTCAGCGGTGTCAACGATCGAAGATTCATAGGCATACTCGAACTGCAATTACCAATCTTCCCGTCCCTTCCGAACGCTTTCACACGGTGTGGACATTTTATCACTCCCTAGTAGTTGTGGCTACTCGTATATTTTGATGTTGTTGATCGCTATACTCGCTGGCCTGTATGTGTTCCAATGATGGACATTCGTGCCCAAACTGTTATTGATGCGTTTAGTTTTGGCTGGGTGTCGAATTTCGGCTCACCCCGTAAAGTAATAACCGACCGAGGAAGTCAGTTTACCTCGCTGGAATGGACTCAGTATATGCAATTCTTGGGTATTTTCCACATCAAAACCTTGGCGTATAAGCCGGAGCAAAATTCTCTTGTCGAACGCTATAACAGAACTTTGAAAGCCTCCCTCCGCGCATTAGAAAGTCCTCATAATTGGTATCATCACTTAGGCTTAATTGTTTTAGGGCTGCGATGTTCTGTCAAGGAAGATCTCGGTTATTCACCAGCAGAGCTTGTGTATATGGCACTTCCCTTCGACTACCCGGTCAATTAGTCAATCCTTCTTCCAGTGGTAATAACGCTAATGATTTCAACTACGTTGGTGAATTGAAACGCTTTTTCTCGGCCGTGGGTGAGATGCCGACTAGGTTTCATTCGAATCAAAAATCTTATGTCCCGAACGATTTGAATAATTGCACGCACGTTTTCTTGCGGATAGATGGTCATCGTAGATCACTCGATCCGGTTTATTCTGGTCCGCATCAAGTTTTAAAACGCACTCATAAATGTTTCACAATTCTAACGAATAAGGGTCCTTATGACGCCTCAACCGACAGGCTTATACCTGGCAGACTTCCCATCGAGCGTCTCGACGAATTGACGCCACCGCAAGTTGATATTTCGCGAACAAATACTGTGTCGGCCAGCGGCCGTAATATTCGTACTCCACATCACTTGAATGACTTTGTGTTGTCACCAGTATTTAAAATGGATATTTAGTGTGTTACTCATTCACTTTTCCGCCATCACTTGTATTATTTCGCTGCAGGCTTCTTTTCTTCATCTCCTGTATGTTCTATAAATCGTGTCTTATTTAGCCTGTCTCATTGTAAAGTGCATCATTATCGCTAAACGAACAATTGTGTCGTTAATAGCTTCACCACTACGCCCATCTCACTTTCATTAACGTTAGAACATTTAGAATTGAACTCGTAATCGAATCGCAATCTGTAATCATTGCCGTGTCATGCTGGTAGGGTCCTTCATTCGTAGTTATATCGTTGACTGATGTAGTGTCCATATTATATCCTAAAGCTTTTACCAACCAGGGGGGCCCTTGTAGCGTACCGCTCCATGATTAACCCATAATTACCCTCGCTGATGACTGATTACGTTACTGCTACGTCTTGTTGTGTTGTACTCTTTTATGCAGTCGCTTTTAGTCACCGTCCGAGCCAGTCGATCTCCTAGTCTCCGTCGGACGAGCATCGTCATGTTTTAGTTGTTTTATTAAAAGAGCAATGCTGACTTGTCTACTTTGACTTATCGAGCCGCGGACCAAGAAGAACGCGCGCCCACGACAGAGCACGCTATAACGTATACTAATCGCGCAAAGTCTTAAAGCCATATCCGACACCACTTCTCCGTAGTGTTCTTCGACTGAACTAGGGGCCTTACAATATGGGTGAGGGCGCCATGCCATGATATTCTCTAAAACCGGGTGTTCGAGTAAACAAATGATTAGTAATAATCGCTTTTCGATATCAGTACTATCAGGGATATATCGAACTCTATATATAGAGTTCTATATATCCCCAGTACTATTATCATTTAAATCTCATGATGTGGACGACTGCTTATTCTGTCAAAAATTGACACATGAATCAAGCTCTCCGCACCTTCCGCATCGCTCCATTTGCAGCTTTTGACAGTCCATGCGAACGAATGACGATCGTTTTCACAACTACTTACTTACTTGAGTAGATTTAAAGTCAGTCAATTCTACTTCTACTTCAAGTAGTCTTAGGTTGCTTATGAAAGAAGTACTTGAGTAGATTTTTTCGTCGCTATACTTCTACTTGAGTAGCTTTCTTGACTACTTTGACCACCTCTGGTCTTGAGGTATATTAACTGTGGGCTAGTGATAAACAGCAACAAAATGACTCCAGCTATAAGTAGAAATTGGGTAAAATTTTATTAATTCAAAGCGAATTTTGCAGCTGTATTTCTCGAAATGTGGTCGTGTCTTGAAAATCCATTTGATGGTAAACGAGTGCCGAAAATCCATTTCCACAAAGGTAGGTGGTGGTGAATGTAATATCTCGCGTAACGCTATACCGACGATATCTTTGGGTATGATCACAACGAAATTGAGAAGCAAATTTATTAGTGAATATATATCACGTAAAGTAGCCTACAGCCTAGTCATTTCTATCTACCAGCTCATCTTCATAATGGGGTTAACATATTTGGAATTGGGAAAGCAGGACACTTTTTCAAAATTTTCAAACTTGGAATACCGGAGGAAAATCTTGAAAAATGGTAAATTTTTTCCACTTCGTAGTCGGTTGACTAAAAAAAAGGTCAACTTTCCGGCTCAGCTCCCGAAAGTTTAGTGCTGTTTTACTGTATATCAGTCGAATTTTGCCCTATGTTTAACCAAAACTATCAAATTAAAGGACAAAATCTCACAAAGGAGGTCTCTTAAGCGTCCTCGAAGAACATTTTCAAAAACCCCAAAAAGGGGGACAAATTTTCCTAAAGGAGGACGTATGGTTTTAACCCTAATCTGGAAGTTATTCTTGGATAGTGGTTATATGTAAATGATATGTTCGTGTATATGTAAGAAATTCAGGAATTCCTTTTCAAACGACTGTTCACTAATTTGCTGAGACTGACAACCTAAAATTCAAAATGTTTTGCAAACATTTCGAAGTCAGCCTGATTGACTTCAACTTCTTATTTTTTCCACAAACCCCAATAAACATCTCTAAATAGCAATGTGCCTGAATCAGTACTTCAGTAGGCTATTGGATTGAATTTTCACAGTATAATATTTCATCCCATATGGCCATTCTGTTGACGTGAGTCCTGAGGTTTTAACAGTTATGAAATGAAATGGCCCCGTGATTTCCCCTGTTTAAAAAAATTATGTTATCAATCATTTTGCGAAATTAGAATTTTCGCAGACCCCTGAAATTGCTTCGCGGACCCTCGGTTGAGAACCACTGAACTATTGAGACTGTAGGATGGTCTCTATAATTGCACGATGCACACATGAACATTCACACTTGCTCTAGCACAATTTATACTTGCACAATTCACAATTGCACATGCACAATGCACAGTGCATACTCGTAGGACTCCGTTCGCTTGATGACGCTGTTCAGCAAAGAATGTAAATGAAAACTATCGACGGGAAAACAAACAAGCTGCCGAATCGATAATGTCATTGCGAGTGTGATCTGTGGACGGATCCTTATCATTTGTAGTTACAGGTGTATCGATGTTATGATTATTGAAGGTATGCAGCTCATTCAGTGACTAGAATAGTTGAGCAGCTCATTTTACCTCGATAATGATAAGAAGTACTATATCTGGCTTGCCATTCTCGTACTATGACTGTTTTATCGCTTCACCATATAGTATATATTTGTGAAGGACGGAAGGTGTATGAGACTAATGATTCAATTTTTGATCTTTTTAGTGCAGTTTACATCCTTCATTCATATATCAACAGTTTACTAGATTTTTTTTCACCGTTTCTGTAAAATGTCATAATAGCAAGATCAGTGTTGATAATGGATCCCGAAACTGCATTATCTATGGAAGCGTTAGAGCTGGAAAAAATGAAACGGAACAGATCTTCCACAGCATCCTCGCAAAGTGCTGGTAGTAATTCCAGCGGCGGCGCAGGTGAATTTGCGTAGACTTCATAGTATTCTTTTACAAAGATTCCAACTTTTCCCAAAGACTTGAAGGTAACGTAACTACATAGGCTATAGAGAACTCAACATGTCCAAATGTCGAATGCAATTCAGAAGCAAGTGTTGTAATATCATTTCATATGTGAAATTCGTGTCTATTTCCTTATCCACACCTTTTTTCCGTTATTATACAACCTATAGCTAGCAAACTCAGCATTCGTAACCTACTATAGGTATTATGTACACATTTCAACATACGGGACTTATATGATGATGTATGTTTGATACTAAATTTAAATGTTAAACTGTGCATAAGCTATAATTAGGTTGTGAATCTTGCAAGCATTTGTGTGTTGAGTGCAATAATTCAATTCTTGTTTTATCATTTCGAAGGTGGAAACGCTGTCCAAAGCCTTGGCGCCGATCTAATTTCGTTTCTTGAAAGCCCCCCAGAACCGTCACAAAACCAATGGTCGCTTTTTCAACCACCCCTGAAACATACCGCATTCAGCAATGGATCTGCTGGTCAAGGAAGGACTATTTCCCCGACATTTCCAGCACTTGGTCTGCCGCAACAGCCAGTGGTCTGGCAACAGCAGCCCCGCTCCAATTCACTCTCTATGAAACCCTCTCAACTGCCCATCAACTCGATGAGACGAACTGGTAGCGGAAATAACTTTTTGCGTGACCCTTATTCTACGCAAACACAAACCATGAGACATCCCACTGTTAATCCATTCGGTGATAACTTTCTAATGGGACAGCAGATGCAGAAGTATTCGCTGTCCCACAGTTCCAGACCTATCAAAGCAAGTACACCACCTGGTATGAGTAAAGCATCTCCAATAGAACAAAATTTTCCAAAGTCGCTCGACACCACTCACACCAGTGTCTCCATGTATCAAGGACGTCAAGGTATGTAAATCCATGGCTGGATACCTCCGTACATTCATTGGAGGAGTTTATATGTGTTCCGGATGTTTGCAAACATGAAGTGAATTACTTCGATCAATTTGTGATGGTCTTGATACTGGTGTAATTCTTTTTAAAAGTTGTAGGATGCAAAATGTCAACGCGTATTGCTCAACTTATTTCCGAAGTCTGCCCAATAATCCTTGGCCCAAACCGAATTTGTCAAAGTACAAATTGCATAGGGATAATAGGTATTTGAGGATATAAAATCAGTAGAAATTTAGAATGTCAATAATTAGTAACGCTGATATTAGATTTGGGTCATTTGAATCATCCTCATATTCAAAGATTTATTGTGAATGGTGTGATGTTGAAAAATAAGTGCACCAGATTTTTCTTTTTCTACATATAAGAAGTGTTTCTTTGACAGTTATCAAATCACATGAAAATGTATGTTTTCTACTTCAGCAGTCTGCAAATATTTGGTCAAGAAATCTTCCACTTTTAACATATTTATAAGCATCAGTTCGTACATTAATAAACTTCATTTCATATTGCAAAGTTACATTCATCAGACTGACTCCGAAAATATAAAACGATATTGGGCATTGAAAATGAAAATAACCAAGTTTAAAATCTAGCCTACTGACCTCCGGCCTAGTTTACAAGAAAATAGTTAATTTCTAGTAAGAGTCGTAATGTTGAAATTGAGTTACTATATCATATTGTGCAATATTACTTCCTAACAAAATGCTGGGTTGTGACTTGTGAGTATTCAGTTTGTGGAGCATAGTTCCGCATAAATGTGCATAATGTGTAGCCTAATGATGTTACATTGACATTAACTTGTTGCAGGAGATAGTACAAGATCAAAAGCGGACGAGGTGAACGATGTTTTCAACAGATGGCTTAATGAAAGTTCGGAGGTTAAAGGCGAATCATTCCCGGCTGAGATCTCTCCTATTCGCGTTGTGACTCCGTCTTTAGACTTACATGAATGGGACCCTCTTTTGATCCATTCAGGTAGACCACCTATCCACATTTTGAGTATATCAAAAAATCATTGTTGCTATAGTAACACTACATACTACAGTGTGATGTAATGCATGATGTCCGCCTATCGAAGTGCTTGCCTTCTAAGCTAAACTTGTTAGACTGATGCTTTGATATTTTGCTTGAGTGTACCATGTATATCAGCTATGTTTTAGTAAATTGTCAGAGTCAGTTTTTACATGATTTACATTAAATATGTGAGTCCTTTGTAAGTCTTATCATCCGGATTGGCATTCTGATGACATTACAAAGTGAAATCACATAGGTTAATAATGTTTGATGCTCAATTGGCCCTAGGACTATACATAAGTAATTTGCGATGTGATGGCCTTAGCGTGAATCCCTTTTGAGATTATTCAATAGTAATCCTGTTGGATATGCACTAGCACTATGATTCAATAGTAATGTCATTAGCAAAGATTGCAACATTCACATTTTGATCCAACGTACATATAATTAATAACAGTACAGTTGTTTCACTGGAAACGAAACTAGAGTAGGCCTATCGTTACAAGCAAATATTTCGAGGCGGACAATTGTGCCATTTGATATGAATCACAATCCTGGAATTATCTGTTGGTATCTGTACTATTTGTGTGTGCAATTTATTTTTCAGTGCCCCAGGCTTTGATCCCTCCTACTCATAAATACAGAAGATATCACTACATAATAAATATAAAATATAGTAATTAGAATCAGTAAGAAGCGAGGCTTCGTAACTCTGCATGACATCCTTGAGCAGAAAATTAGACCTGCTGCCGCTCAACTTTGTTTTTATTAATTGGTGTGTGCAATATTAGGCTACCAAGTATCAATGATGCTCACTGTTCAAATGGTTCAGCCCGTGCATGTGAAGACAGAAGACCCCAAAGAAAAAGCCCCGGCATTGTTGACAAAAATAATTTCCAAACACGTCCGCTTATGTCCAAACCACTTTATCGAATAGGTAGTAAGGCCTTACCCCATGAAATCACCACTTAGCCTTAGGGGTAGAGGAGAGGAGAGGAGGAGGATATCGAACGACCAATTGCAGTTGCGGTCTCTTAAACTGGCATCCACCTCAGCCTAGTGCCCGAATTTACAGTTCCTTTTTGGCTAATTCCATTATAACTTAACAAGGGATGTAATGCATACCCGCAGAATTGTCCAATATTTACAAATGTTGTTCTTATTTTAATTCTGGGTACTAGTACATTAAAAAAATTAGATTGAAAAATTTCCAGCGGATCAAAAGATAATGAGATTCAAAATTCTCATGTCACTAGGTGGCGCTGCATGCAAAAATCTTTAAAATTCATATGTTTTGCTGTAATGATGGTGAAGAATTAATTTAAATGTCTAATTATATAATTTGGAGGCAAAGGAATTGAAAAAAATCAACATTTTTGCTCTAATCTCGAAGAAACAAAAGTTACGGACGAAACAAAATTTGGGGGGGGGGGGGGAGCGGACTGGAAAATCCATGTAGAATTCCGTTAACACAAAAAAAATTATTGCAAAATGTACTACCGTATGGAACAGTATGATTGATAAAAAATTGGATTTTCGAATTAATCTCTATTCCACAAGGAAATCATAAAAAAATTGTCTTTCCATTGTGTAACTGGTCATAATAGTAGTTGTGGTGGGCAGCAGTGCAAAACAACAGCGACGTGGGGAAGATGAGACCAGAATAACCTCCAACGCGGAATTGAGCCCACGCCGCCTGAGCGGTAGGCGCTTATCGGCACCACTACGCTATCTACCCCGCCATTATAGAATGAATCAAATTCCATTTTCCTGAGCAGGCTTGAAATAAGATCTGTGCATAACATTTGGGAAAGCATCATTCAAGAATCAGCATATTCGTGGAATCAATAGTTGGAATAGTATTACTTTGCACTGAAACAATTATTAACTAAATTCAATTTAATGGACTTGCTTGTTTGTGATGTTATGGTAATAGATTATATTGCTATTGGGATGTGTATAGACAGGTCATAAAATGTCATGCGTATTAATTTTGTGTATTGTGTCATGAAATAGCAAATAGAATTATTCTTCAGAGATATTGTTGCTTGTACAAAATCATAGAGGTTGAGATAGGATTTTAATGATATGTGTATGCCTGTATGATTGAGTTTTGAGCACCATACAATTGTTACGATAAATTTGCCTAATTCACCCAATTATCAGCGTCCTGTACTTGAAAACAGATTTGTAATATTTCTGGTTGGATCTGTTAGTAAATGCTCTCAAATTCAACAGGTCCTAAAGAGGTGAAGCCGGGCCATGCCAAAGATGTGTCCCAGCATGTTGCTGTCGAATCCAAGGTTAGTAATTATGCCAAGGTATCAATTGCAAGTTGCGTAAAACAATATGTAATTTAATGATAAATGAATATTTTACATTTTTGTTGTATTTATCAGAATTCTGTAAATGTATTTGTCAGCCATTGTGCAACCATGCTCTCAAATGATAAGTGTTTTCAATGTGAAATGAGGTCACAGCTATGAGTCATAATATTTTGCTCACATCAAAAGGCATGATTTCATCCACATGAATAGCTGGCTGGATATTATATAAGTAGGCCTACCTATTATTTTGTTTCCAACATTCCGCTTTGATGATCATGATTTAATATGCTCCAGATTTTTGATGCTGTACCAGAAACGATTTAGAAACCAAGTCTGGTGTCACATGAAATTGTAATGCAGGATTTCAATGTTTATTCAAGTTATTAGCGAGTCAAATTGCATTCATTATCAAAACTTCAACTCTTAGCATCAGAGGTAATAATGGTCAATCTCAGTAATATTGAATTAATGGGCATATCCTTTGCCAATGGTTCTTGCCTAATGACCCCACCTTAAACGTCATTGGATTTGGATTGTTTAACCCATTCACAAGCAATGTCCTGTGACTTTTCCGTATGCAATATAAATTGCTATACAAAAGAATGTTATTTGTTCAACTACCAAAAGATAGACTATCTAGTTAGTAAGTTTGGTTGGTAAGTTTCAATCATAAATCTTAATGAGCTCTCATCAAAATTTTTTTAAAGGTCACCTTCATACTTTACTGTAGATTGTTGAATGACACTTGGCCATGTTATGGTAAGAGTAGAGCCTGGGTCTGTGGTCGCATTTTTGTTGCCAGTGATATTTGAAAAATCTACACCGCTATCGCAGCTCAGCGATTGCAACTCCGGTCTCGTCAACCAGAGATCCCCTGTTCAAATTCTTGCGAACCGCCAGGAACCCAGCACTGGCGAGCAAATCCAGTGCCAGTCCCGACCCCTCAGCCTGGACAGGTCACCCTGTCACTTTATATAACTAGCCGTGGGACAAGGGCCTCTCAATGCACTGCGTAATAGCAGTGAATAGTGAAACTGGATTTATTTTTTAAACAAAATTTGGGAAAACTTGTATCTAAAATTCTCTGCTAAAAATATTACCTTTTATAACTGCTACATCCAAGCCTACTATGAATGGGTCATTGATTGACCCGACCAGTGTTTTTACAATAATTTTTTCCCTACTAAATTATATTTTCCCTTTTTGTTTGATATTAAAAAGACTATGGTATTAGCGCAGTCAAATTTAAAATTATATTTAGTTGAACAGTCCAATCCATGATGCATTTGCATCCGATTCTTTTATCCTCTATCATCACTGGTATTCTCGCAGGTTAACTATGATTGCTAGTTGTCCTGATTTACATGCCCCCTAATCTCATTCGGTTTGAGTGGATTTATAATCTCTTCGGAACAGATGATTGATTTTAGTTACCTCTCAAGATTTCCAATGACATATGGCTTGTTTGTAAAGTCCATTGCTAATCGAGGTACCAATTATATTATCTTGTCATTTCACTTCACCTAGCAATGTTCCCATCGACCAGATGCTTTTGTACAGCTAATGTTGCTGGACTGAGTAAGTCTTTTTAGTGAGTTACTGTTGGAGGTATGACAGTTCTTGTGTACTCTGTATTACAGTGTTAGTTCAGTTTTGGGTAGAGGCTTGTTTTGCTGTGTGATGTAAGAGCAAGATGTAAGAGCAGTTCCTTTGAGAGGACAAAAGTGTAGCTATTGGAACTGCTAGGGAAATTACTTAAGAATCAAAGATCAACTAATTTCAGTCTTATTTTTTAGAGGGCATTTAAGAAATTTGTAAGTGTAGGCCTGTATGGAAAGTGTGTACAGTCGGTAGGCATGTGTTAGGCTGGCTAGTTGGATTGAGGACACAATGTCTCAAGTATCTCCTCTCGTGATAGTTGTAAGTAGTTTATTCTGTTAGGAATAGAGGGTTTTTATGTCTGAGACTTATGGTTCTATTCAAGCCAGCTGGCCATGAAAAAAAATTCTGAATGTGACCAATGTGTCCTATCAATATGTCTTTTTACTTTTCATTCAATGACTGGCTGACACTGCTAATGTGATGTCTTTGTGTCTTTACTGGAGCATGATTGACATGTTAAAATGTGACATAGCTTGTACCTTAACTGGGCTAATTCAGTATTGTATCTTGCTTCAATACTTTCTTTAACAGTTACTCCCCGGTTCCCCTTCTGTTACAATTTGGAACCAATTCAAGGTTCACCAATCAAATTTCCCATTCCTAATCTTGTCTTTACGGCCAACCCCATACTGTAATGGAATTTGGGTGACACAGACTATCCGTGATAGGGAGCCACTGAATTGAATTGAGACTGTGACCTTGAACTAAAACCAAACTGTGTTTAACATACTATACATCAATACAATCAGGCCAGCCCTGGTTGATAAAGCTCCCATCGGCAGATTCACAGCTACTACCGTTTTCCCTCGCAGACACCGGAAGAAAACGGAGATTGTCCGGTGAGCAGTACCCGGCCCTGCGCTTTCGCAAGCACGTCGAAAGAACAATTTATCGACTCTGTGGTACAAATCCATGCTACTTTTCCTTGTAACGACACGCTCTCCAACCCGGGCTATCTGATCAGCCCAATGATGCCAAAGTGGCAGTCCGCTCAAGCCCAAGAAAAAGACGTCAACACCGTGAAGGTCTCGATCACGACAGAGGAGACGGATGAGCCTGTCGTGTTCACTTGTAACAGTGAGTAGAGTCTATCTTACTTTGGGTATCGTTAAAAGAGCTACTGCGTCTATGCTCTATACATGAGAGATTTTGTTTTATTTTACCAGGAGTCCCCAGTATCTATATCTTGCTTGAACAATAGCACAGTAATTGATTATGTATAATACTTGTATCTTATACGGAGAACGGTTAATTATCTTTTCTTTAAATTTTTCATTCACCAAAAAGATTACAAAATTGTGTTTTCGAGATAACAGCCCTTTTTTGTCACGTTTTGTGACTCAATGTGACACATGTCTCATACCACAGACTCACTGTTACGAGACCTGGAATTACAGGTGTTGCTAGATTTTTTTGGTTGAGAATGCAACTTTGTTTTTGGATAGTGTGCCCAACTGACAGTAATAAATATGGGTGTCTTTTCACATAGTATTCCTAGGAATCCTAGATATTCAACTTCCTTGGCTCAATAATCGTACGATTGTTTGACTTGTCCCTGTCTCCAATCGACATTTTATATTTTGAAGAGGCTGTAAAATTTTTCATAGTGCCATCATTGTGATCTCACAGCAGAGCATTTGACTCCATTTTGTCGCTACTCACTGAATATTTTTCCGAGTTCCAACCTCTTGTTTGCTACACCATACCCTGGCACCATGTGATATGTAAACCAGAATGGTTTTGGTCAAACTTTGACTGTCATTTTTTTTTGTTCAGTCGATGCGTCCGTTGAGCACGTCGTTAGCCAGGCGTTATGCATTGCTCATGAGGACATAAGTCAAATAACAACGTCCGATTATCGATTCCGAGTTAAAGACAGACAGGAGTTTTTGTTGAGGTAAGAATTTTGGTCATTTCCGCGACTGTTCTGTTTCACGAATGAGTATTTTGTAGGCCACTTGTATCTGAAGCGGTTAGGCCTAATCGTTTTTCAGTGTGTGGGCTGTGATTTGTTACTGCGTCGCAATAGTACTGGGAAATGCATTTCCGGTATCGATGGAAATGGTACAAATTTAGTCGTGCCAAAACTATGTCAGCGTCTGCCGGATGCATTAGTTTAAATGATCTTATTAATACTGACAAACATGACCTCATTCGTTAATCTGTCAATGTTGAATGTGACACACAGCGACTTACAAACCAATGAGATTCGCAAATTGGCAGATCCACTGTGATGCTAATGCATAGCCTTATCTAGTCGGCGATGCAAATATTTGCTCTTTTGTATCCCATGCTATTCTTGTAATGGACATAGGTTGCTATATTTACACTACTGTGCTAAGGTTGAAGCATTCATAGTATTAGTCACATATTATTTGAGATATGTTTTCCCCACTTAATTAGTATCGCATCCGTTGTTCGCTATCATCAACAAATTGATATTTCTCAACAAGCTTTCAAGGAACATTCAATTAAATGCCAAACCCTAAAACAAGCAAATATATGGCCAGTTAATCATAGCAGCACCACAGAAATTTACAACACTTACAACTGACCAATACTATTTCATATGTGAAAAATGTATCAGAATTTTGTGCGTTGTCAACCTTTCTCACCCTATATGATAAATATCTCTCTGATAAATCTTGTATCCTTTAGCTACCTGCATTCTGCATTTTGCTGTGTTAATGCAAGAAGGTCTGTAAAGTTTTCTATTGGTGCGTTTGCTATGTTGAGCAACGAAATTATGCAATATCCAATGATAATAAGGGTAGACCCAACGATTGGTATATGTTTACCTTGCAAAGTTTCCAATTTCTGTTCATCCTACTATTGTATGTATCTTAGCAATGAATTCGATAGTGGATCCATAGCACTAGTCCTTAGTAGCTCCATTGATATACGGTTCAATCACCTTGCAAGACATCACATTATTCCTTCTATGCTCCTGAAAATATTTCCTTACTGTAGACTATAAACTAGAATTTGTGCGCTGACGCATGTCCCATTTTACCTATCTGCCCATAAGTTGAACCAGTTTACAGTGGTAGCTTTAGATCAGGTAAGTGCGAATAAAATAAGCGACTTGAGATAGGAATCACCCCACATATATTTGTGTGAATTCGCTGGTAGAGTGGGCCCTTTTTACCCTATAAACTTTGTTTGAAGCATGGTTGTGAAATCGAAATTGCAGTATTGTACTGAACCTATAGATTCCTCTCATAACTATTCGAACAATTATTTTCAAAAGTAGGTTAATAGCAAAGTGTGCTATATATGTGATGTCCTAAAAGTCAATTTTTTTGGTTTCGCATAACAATATTGGACCCTTGATGCTTTAATCATAAAAATTCTGATTCCTTTCTCTGTGTTTTTATCCTTGTTTTGTTGTTTCACTAATGAAACTAACCCATGGGCCTCTCCTTAGTTCTGTTATGGTAGGAAGTTCATGATCGGCGATGCATTTTCAGCGATACTCCAATGCACATCTACGAGTACGTTCAAGACTGCATTAAATTTGACGAGGACGTCTCCTTGCAATTGGTTCTTCGGAACGCTATGAACACGAGTCTTATTCGAACGGTGAGTGAAACAGCTTTTCGATGACGTTATATGCAATACTTTTTCTCTAATTGATAATGGATGGAAATCTACATTAATTATTTCTATTTACCTGGGGAATGGGCAGCATAGGCATCTGGCATAAAAACTTCAACCAAATCATGATTCGGTGCGTTGAGCACTGATCCACTGTGTTTACCCTTGTGTACTGCTGTAGTTAAAAGACTCTCTCTCTCTCTCTCTCTTTATATTATATATTACATGGGAATTTATAATGACAGCTGTCCTGATTAATAGTAAAAATAATGAACAATCATTTGTCTCCTTTATGATTATAATAAAACAGTTAGCCATTTGTCATTGGTCTAAAGCAGTGTCTGAGTATTTAGTTCCTAAGATATGTTTTCTCATCAGGCAATATTTGTTTTTGTGCAGAGTGCCGATATGGATGTGGAAAAATTGAGAGAAAATCTGAAGGCTGCAACGATCAGACCTATTACCTGGTAATTATATAAAGTAATTATATCTCACTATAGGCCTATAGTCCAGGTGCTGGAAATATTACTGATTTTCCAGAGTAGGCCTACTGGATTTGTGTACTGTACACTATTTCGGCAGGCCCTGTTCCAAGTTTTTATTTTAGCCCAATTTTACTTCATCCAAACTGAATCAGTTACTTTCCTCTTTTGGGCAATGCATTTGGTCACAACTCGCTCACCTAGATTGGGGTGATCGTAATTCGATAATCGTAATACTGTGATTTGGCCGTTACTATCCCACCATCTTTAATGCAATTTTGAATGTGACAAGGCATACCAAAATTTGTAGCAAAATAATCCTGGATCAATGCAGATCACTCCTTGTCTTGATGAGTAATTGTCAAAATAATTGCAAGCTTTACCTT
Source organism: Botryllus schlosseri (assembly GCF_051294905.1). Lineage (NCBI taxonomy): Eukaryota > Metazoa > Chordata > Ascidiacea > Stolidobranchia > Styelidae > Botryllus > Botryllus schlosseri. Next base: position 12,748,481 of record NC_137245.1, on the reverse strand, counting down.
TGCCGAGTAAGCATCGAGGAAGTTGTTTGCTTATAATTGAGCGATCATTTTACGTAATTGGTGTCGCATAGTGCCAGGAATAGTATGGTGCCATTCTTGGTGATTTTGTGATGTCACAGGTTGTCTCGGTCCTCTGCATTACGATAAGTTTTATCGATCTTTCAGGGAAAAAATACAGATCGCAAAAGACGCTTATTTCACTGAAATTGAAAAACTGCAGAGCACCAGGGACACGGTAATACATGGTTTTAGATCTGCGGCGTTTGAGGTTGGCATATTTTTTATGCTGAATCATTTTTTTTGCAGTCGAAATATTCCACTTCACAGCAGTGCGAGCGTGTTCACCAGGCCGTTAAAGCCATCAGTCAAGTTCTGGGCGAGATCGAATTGAACGATGTGTCACACGCAATGCTGAAATTGAAAATAGTCGCCGATAAGGACTGCGGTGATCAGCGCCGTTAGTTTATCTTACTTTTTCATACTTTTCAGTGCTGTGACCATATTGATTCTCTTATTCCTATAGAATTGCATTAAAAAATCCTTGACCTTATTAGCAACAACTGTTTTATGACAGTTGATAAACGCTAATTTTATCCTCTTACAATACTAAGAACAAGGTCAATATGAAACATGAGATTACTTTGCTTTTTTAAAATCAAAAATCAAATTAAAAAATGTGAATTTGAACCTTTCATGAGCAGATGCAACAATGATAGCCCTCTCATCCCAATACCTTAAACCTATTGTTCATTATAATTATGTAGGCCTACTTTTTATTATCATTATATCAGTGTCGGCTACCTATTCTGTATTGTCTTATTAAGTAAACACGATATGGCCGAGTCTGTTAATGGCACTCCACCTAGACCTTCAACCTGTTATACTCTAGTATTAACTGTGTCCATTTGGTGCCAGGCACTCTGAGTTTGTGCTGCTGGTGAGTAATATGCATTTGCAATGCTCGATTTGTAACTGCGATGGAGATTTAAGCTGGTTCTCGTCACATTTCCTGTCTGAATTGGGTGTACAGGCAAAGTTGCTTTCTGGCAGCACCTGTAATTTCAGGAAGTGTGTTGAATTCAATGGTCAGCAAGTTTCTATGTGCAATTCAATGCGTGTGGGCAGATAACCGAAAAGTTCATCATTTGTTGACTTGAAATGAAGTCATGAAGTAGTTCTAATGCCTGTTTACCTTCCTACACACTGTATCGTATTTTAGTACCTTTGCAATGAATTAGATTTGTTACCTTTCAAATTGTTTGCTAGCAATGTCATTAATATTGCCGTCATCATATCGGTTTGAGTAAGCATGGTCTGGAATCTGATTCCACATTATTGCCATGACCTGGCATCAGTAGTTGCATAAGGAGTGGCAGTACTGCTTTATTAAACAAGATTGAATGAGATCCCCGAAACATGCCACTGTTATAGCCATCGTGGGTAGCCTATGGTCTCAGTGGAGTCAAAGTAACTTATGTCCAATTTTCAAATTTTGAGATCCATTTTTCCAATTTATAGATAATGATGTTTCTGTAACATCATAATTTTTTTCTTATCTTGGGTCGCGCTTATGTTTATCACATTGTCTCGAAGTTAATCTTGACGAAGATATGACCGAAACAAAATGATAACTTGACATAAAGTTGATTTTCTAAAAAAGTGTAAAATGGAGTTAGTTTGATTGTGAAAATTTACATAGTGGTCATGAGTGGTTTTTGTGCATATTGCAAAAATATCGGTGAAAATATGTTTTTCTGGACCTAATTGATGTTCAACGTACAAATTGTATTACCCTTTTAGCAGTAGCGTTAAGGGCTAAGCACATTTATCTGATTATCCACAGAGACGCTTGGTAACTACTTATCATGACAATTTTTGCCTCCGTTGTGTAATTTTGTTGATAAGGACATTATATTCATTGATATTCTGTATTAATTTCCCTGTCACAGAAGTCTTCAATGCTGACGGTTCCGTGTCACTAACGCCGACCAGCGCCATCCTAGAATCTTCCGGTGATACGATGTCTCGTCAAGATCGTATTGATGCCGCTATCGACAAGCTGACTTCATCATTGCTGCAGTTTATCGAGATGTATGCCAGGGTATGGAGATTTCAAATATGCTGTTTTTTCTGTGGCCCTAGTGTATATTTGCAGAAGTGGTCAGAGACTAAGTACTTCTGCTTTTTTTGAGTACCCCAGTAAATAGGTTCTGTACACTTGCACTACTCATTGAAACGGTATGTTTTTAAACTACTTACACTTCTACTTGACAGTTTTTAAGGAAAAAATAATTCATTCATACACTTAATTGCAGTGTAAGTGGTTATGATAATGGGGCGAAATAGCCGTCGTGTCTCAGTAACTGAATATATCTTCAAAAATTGGACCTATTTGTACTTTTCTTAGCCATTTTGAAGATGCACTTCGCATGAGCAATCCTGGTACTTTATTCATAACGATACCATATCATATCTTCAATATTGTGTTATGATTTTCAAACCTATTTGCATTATTTGCAATGCACAGGCTCTCGAACTGGAATGTAACAAACCTTGCGATCTCCCCACTACGATATCATGTAATGTCTCGGATCTTGTGACTCTGAACGTGGTGTCCGTTCATCGATTGGCGCAACTGTGGAGTTCTATGTATGTGAAAACGTGCTCTTATCATCTTCCGCCATTGACCTTATACTTTATGCAGGTACGATGAATTTTATGTGTCTTGTCAACTGATCTACGGGAATCAAGAACTCACCGGTGCTATCAAAACCAAGACGGTCAAAGCGGTGCATTCTTGGAAATACCGTGTCACTTGGGATGGCTGGTATGCTTTAATTTTGTCGCGATTTTGGTTGTTTTCTCGAAAATAATAAGCATACCGTAACACTTTAATGACATTATATTGCATATTTTTGTGTAAGACCAAGTCACACGACCCCACTCTTCAAAGCTGATTAGACTGCTGAATTAATTATCAATCACAACAGCCGTCCATTTACCACAATATATCCTAAACTGCTTTAGAAATGATTAATATATTAAATGTCCATATTCAGGTTGACTTTTCCGATCAAAGTTTGTGAGTTGCCGCGGGAAACCAAGCTGTGTCTCACTTTGCACGGGTATCCGGTCGGCAGGGACACAAGTAAACCTGAAAAGAACGTCGCTAAGGAGTTGGCGTGGACTAACGTTGCGCTTTTCGATCATAACGGGTACGTATTTTCATGTAGTCGGTCGGATTATGTCATCGCTATACGAGAAATATCTCTGAAGTTTTCACTTGTAATTGAGGAGCTTTTGCAGACAGATTTTATGCATATTACATTTACTGAGGATACTCTAATGTAAAATACGTTTTACCTCATTACCGTAGCTGTAAATCATTCCAAAGATTGTTTCAGTTTTGAATTTCTGCCGTTTATCACAAATATTATAATGTTGTGTCTGGTAGGCTACGTTATGTTATGGTTTTTTCCTCTACAACCGGTTAATCCATGGATACCAACGTTTCAAGTATAAATTTGCATCCCCACAGACTACAGTGGCACTCTGGTGTAGAAAGTGACATCGGACATTAATTATTTACCCTCTTTCCCAAATTCCCATGTAGTTAACGAGATTCATCAGGAATGTGATGAACCTTTTTACTATATCTCATGCAGTTGTGATTGTCCTTTTTTTCTAAGATTACGCTTGTGGTTATCTTACATAGTATCATAGCTTTGATCTGATGTTACCGATATCACAAATTTCCATCAGACCCTGTCACTTGTAACAGAGTGTAGTTGTGATGACTTCATTTGGTTAGATGATAAATATCAAGAGTTGATCACCACCAATATTTCCAAGGAGACAGATATCGTTCTGGCTCTAATCAAAACAATGTCACTGGTGGAACGTTTTGAATTTTAACCGATTATTTCAAATGCGTCTATTTGCAGAATCCTGCATCAGGGCAGCGCTCTTTACGGAATGTGGTCGGCGCAGAACATGACGGCTCAACTGAAAGCTAGCGCGCATTGCTCGTCTAACATCGGCAACCCTGAAAGCGCCGTGATATGCGTCCAGCTCATTTCGACTCAAAATAACAAAAGTTTCTTGTTCCCCCCGTATTCTGTCAATTTCCAACTTCCAAAGTGAGTATCGTTTTATATTTGACGAGCTACAATTTTTCATACCCTTCGTCAATGCAGTAGACGTGGTTATGGTTTTCTTTCTTCAAATTGTGCTCATAAAATACCATCACCTATAAAAGGTCACAGTCTGCTGGCCTTGCATTTATGGTTTATACGTTTTTTGAAATTCACTCATTCGTGTAATAGTCGCATATATGGACTTTGAGCAATTTTTGAGTTCTAGATTCAAGTTCCGGTCATAAAATATGTTACACCCAAATCGTCACAGGCCACTGGATTTGCACTTATGTGCTCTTAACTGGAAAAATACCTGATATTATTGATACGACTACCCTTCAGCACAATACAATGGTTTACGTGCTTTTTACTTGAAGCACTTGATAATACGCTGTCATTTTCACGCTACATGCACAATACTTTACAATAATCCTGCTTATTAAGCAGCCGGCCGTTAAACTATTCAAAAGCTGCCGTCAATGACTGCTAAACTATATCAAACTTCTAGAATTCACCACATTTCGTAACCTGCTGATGTAGTTAATTCGGTAAGCATCTATGCTGCAAGCTTTCAATTTGAGCCCCCATTCCTTGAATGATTTGACTCGCAGCCCACAATAGTTATGTAAAGTGATTACATCGAGAGGTAATGTTATCTTTTATTAATTCTACATCTATACCATGTGCTATTTCCAGGACCATACCCAACAGTGTTTCCCTCGCGTCTTTGGACGAAGGCACGCAGCAAGACTTGTCTCTTATCATGAACAAAAACCCAATGACAAAATTAGCAGATCATGAAAAGGAGCTTTTATGGAAGCACAGGTCAGTTATCGCTATTTGATGTTTCGTATTGGATGGTACTCAGAGTATTGTATTGAATGTAATAACTCGCACACAACTATTAAGTCCAGTTCATTTTTCTTAGATATAGATAAAGCCAAGTAAGTCATAGGGAGACAAAACCGATTATCGGTTGTGAAATCGGAGTATGCTTTCCATGCTGTTGCATATTGTGTGCCAGTAAACCTTTTTTTAAATGTGTGCTAATGTTAGAATATAATGATTAATATGCCTGTCCAGTATGGCTGTTCAAAAAAAAACTTTTTCTTCGTATTTCACTGGCTACTTGATAAAATTGTTCGGTTGGTTAATAAACGCTGCACACCAACTTTGGCTCAGTTCCAGCCAGTAGAAGCGAGATTCTTGCAGCAGAAAGTTTTGAATTTATCATTAAACAACAACAAAACAAAATTTCACAATTTTACTGTCAACCTCATAAAATTGTTAGGCTGTCAGCAGAGATGATGCACACCAAATTTGGCTCAATTCCAACCTCTAGAAGCAAAGTTATTGCAGTAGAAAAATTTGGATTTGAATAAAATAGTATTTACGGTGACCAACTCTTTAATTATTTATTATAAAATCATGGAATTAGAAGTTTTTCTACTGCACGAACTTTGCTTCGTCAACATATGAAGAATTAATCAACTTCAAATAGTCATTTGCCTCTTCAGTGTAGTCAAACTATTGTTGAAAAACTTGAGATCTTGAAGCTGACCCTTTCTTACAAATTCATCCTGAACAATATTGTTCGTATGAAAATGATGATTGATCAAAACATAGCGAGAGTTCGATTTGGCTGCATAAAATAGGCTTACGTTGTGGTTGTGGTGAGTGCGTATTTGTTAATGAATTCCATCATATATTTGTTCAATCCATTACCAAAGTTGACGCACTCTAGCCTTATATTCTCATTTGTCGTAGCTGTAAGCACTATCTGAAGTATTTGATGTCATTTGACCCAGAATTTTCAATAGCTTGTAGATCTATATCAGAATTCCGCTGTTGACTATACATCAGTCCTTAATGGCATTGACTGAGAATTAACATGTCAGTGCCTCGGTGGATCTGCAAAATGCATTTTGAAATTCCTAGTATGCCAACAGTGCGTTGCCATTACGCTACGTAGGCCTACCGTATTCGCTCCTCAATATGTACTCCGCCCTAAATTTGGAATTTAAATTCTGAAAACTGGATAAAATGATACATTCACATCGCATCATTCATTTATTATAACTCAAAGATTTTTTCGGTGCCTCTTATGAAGATTTATCAGGACAATCAAGTGATTCAAACATATTCGCAAGTGAAACCAATATGGCAAAGTATGACATAGCAATCAAAATCAAGGATCATGAAATCTGTGTGGTAACAATGGCAACAACAATCTTTGATCTATAAAGGCTTAATAAGAGCAATGCTAAATCTATAAACGATAAATGGCATACACTGAACTAAGTTGCAACTGGACATTCAACAGTTATAAGGAAAATATTTTTGTTTATATATACTGGGGTTGGACAACTGAATCATTTTCAATTCAACAGCATATTCGTTTGCTGTATTGTCCTGTCATCATTCGTCACAAATAGGAAGTCATCTGCAATCTCCTTGCGATTCTTGGCGGAAAGTGTATCCGAATGTGTTTTCGGCGTTGTTGATTTATCTTTATGGCTTCCGAAAAATCATAGTGACATACCTGTTATCTCTTATTGCAGATACATAAAAGAGTATGTTTGCTGCCGCGGATTCCTGGCACGGATACTACGCAGCGTGCCGGCCTGGTCTCCCCGAAACCTGGACGCGATTTATCGATTGCTGACGATATGGCCGAGTATAGAACCGATCGAAGCCTTCGAATTGCTTTCGATATCGTATGGATACTTCCTTGTTTCGGTGGCGTGTTGTATTGATGACGTCCCCAATTTTGTACAGGTTTCCAGACGCGCACGTAAGGCGATTTGCGGTCCGGTGTATGCGGCGTGCCACCGAAGACGAGGCACACGACTACCTGGTGCAGCTGACACAGGCTTTGAAGTACGAGACGTTTCACGACGGGACCTTGTCGCGGTTTTTGATTCGTTCGGCGCTTGGAAGCGTGCGGATCGCTCACAAGCTCTTTTGGTGGGTATATGTATTTAAATATGATTATCTTAGTCAATTATATACAGTTGTACCTACCAAGAGTCTCTTTACTAACTCCTGAAGTGTCATGACTCGACTCGAGTCACGATTTTTTGATGACTCGAGTCATTTTTTTCAAATGCGTAAAATGACTCGACTTGAGTCAATTTTTGTATTGACTTGACTTGTACTCGAGTCATTTTGCATGACTCGAACCAAGTCATACGACTCGAGACTACAAGAGCAAAGACAGACATTTCATTGTAACTTCGAAGAATGGTAAAGTTACCATATAATTGGTATTTCGCCTATCAGTCCCGATACTTGGAAATAGGGCCAGAAACTGAAGACAGAGTAAAATTAATATATTATGAATGCGAGCCATTCTATATCACTCGAGCAGAGTTGAAAAAAGTCAGCTGAACCGAATTGAACTGAAAACTGAACAGGGAACCTAATGACTTGGACTAAAACTCGAGTCAAAACACTATGACCCGGACTCGGGACCCGGACTGGTCTGTTCTTTTAACACTGTCATTGATGCAGACTTCATTTTGTGCCTCTGTAATCTATAATAATGTATTAGAAGGGTATTGCGGTAGATTTTTCTTTTTGTGAGTGCGTCACCCCTGAGCAGTTCAATCGGCACGCTGGTTGAGAACTACTGCTAAATAATGTGAATTTTCCGTAAATTTAAACCCCACAATGTGAGTTTGAAACTGAATTTCTTCAAATAATATGGACAGTAAAAGAATTTAGAGATGTGTCACATGCAGATTGTTAACTTCATCGACATCAAATATACTTTTCATCTGTTTTATCCCTAAACATCTCTAAAATATATTTGGTCCTGTTCATGACTTTGAGCCAAATTCATTTCTCTGCAGTCACTGCTCTGGAATTAGGGCCCCAATGACACAATTTTGACCCACGAATGGCCACATTGACAATTATGGACACATGAGAAATAGCTAATAGTGACATAGATAAACCACATTTAAAGAAGTAGCTGGTAGGGTCGAAATTAGTGACATAGATAAACCACATTTAAGGAAGTAGCTGGTAGGGTCGAAATTAACGCCTGGAATTGTGTGATAATATGATTTGTCTTAAGCTACTCCACTCCTTATCGAGGCCTCGGCTATCCTCTCATGTGATATCCAGGGGTTTGGCATCCTCAAGTAATGAATTCGGAAAGTAATGCATTTCTGGCTGGAACTATCCAGCCGTTCGCATAGCTCATTGCTTTGAACTGATTTTTTCTTGTCTTTTTTCGTAGGTTGCTGTCAGAACATTTGGAGACGCCCTACGTAGCGGAACGTTACCGACTTATGCTGTCTGCCGTTGAAATCGCAGGCGGCGCAAAACTTTTGAAGGAGTTTCGAAAAGAGGCGTACCTCGTTAAGTTCATTAACAGGTAATGAAGTCTGCAAAAATTTCCCCATTTTCTCGGCATCTTGTCTTCATTTGTTATCATCGTTTCTACAAAAAAACTGTGACATCTTTGGATTCATAAAATTTGTTGAAGAGCTACGCACCATGTTGTTGTTGATATACAAAGTTCTTCTCAATTCTCTACTGGTTGCTGCTGACTACAACTCCTGACAAGTGTATCTTAATATGAATGTATTATTCAATTGTATATTGAAATTCTGTACCTCCAAGAGTTTATTCGAATACTATGTTGCGTTTACATGTAGTCCGCATTAGGTATATATTCAAATAAGTAGAATGCTATATATTCTATGGCAAGCGATTGCTTACGGTAGTTGTTTCCGCGTATTCAGAGCGGCGGAAGCTGTAAAATATGCGAAGGAAAGCAATCGAAATTACGCGCTGCACTCCGAACTGGAAAAAGTAGACGCCAAGGTCAAGAATCAATCTTTCCGACTGCCCACCAACCCTGCTCTCGTGGCCAATGGGATAAACGTGTCGGTACGTAGGTTTTTCTCGGTGTAATCTCTGCCTTTTCTTGACATTCGAGTTTTGTGCTTTACAGAGCTCGTCGTATTTCAACTCGAATGCGATCCCGTTGCGGTTGGCATTTACCAATGTAGAGAAGATTCCGCGCCATTTCAACTTGATGTTCAAGGTGAGTTGGTTTACCACTGTGACTTTACCGGCGACTATTTTCTACCAAATGTTACAGTTTAATCAGTTCATATCACTGTGTTATATTGATCTCGATTTGAGACAACAATCTAATGTAATTTGCGGTTTGCCGGCTGGCACTTCCACTGTTGGTGAAATCGTTTCCACAGACCTATAATATAGTTACCATATTTCCTCCTTTTTTAAGAAATGTCCTCCTATTTGGCCATTTGTTCCACTGGCAATTTGTCCTCTTAGCCTAAAATGCCCAACAAGACCACGAATTTCAGGAAATCTGCCCTTTTATTCAGTCAACTCACCTAATATAAGGTAAAGCGGGTATTTCGGGAGTTTTTAGTCAACCCAACGAAATTAGTTCTACACATATAAAAATCTTCGATTTTCTCGTCCGCTATAGTAACTTTTGCAGCCTGTGAAAAGTGTCCTCCTTTGCGGAACTCAAAACATGATAAACCTACCTATAAAATCCAATTATGTTGGCCCCTGGTTTTATCCAACTATTCCGCTTCATTGGCACAGCAGTCTATGGCGGCTTCATTCGAATAGCTTGCTACAACTGTATAAAGAAATACTTTGTCTACAACAATTGATGTCAATTTGCCAGGTGGGCGACGACCTGAGACAGGACGTGCTGACAATGCAGCTGGTCAATATCATGGACAAGTTATGGCTCTCGGACGGTTTAGATCTGAAAATGGTGACTTTCGCCTGTCTCTCTACTGGAAAAGACCGAGGTTGGTTTCAAATCGTTCTCGGTTGCTGCGTTTGGGATATTTATGTGTATCGATGTAGGTTTTATTGAGCTTGTCTCGGATTCGATCACGTTGCGTGAGATCCAATCCAGCTATGGACTCACAGGTGCCTTCAAAGACAGGCCTATCGCGGAATGGCTTCAGAAACATAATCCCACCGGAAGCGCATATGAAAAAGTGAGTTTGTCTTCTCTGCAGCGGCTGTCTGAACTTGGACTGAGTGCTCTCTGCTTCTTGGTCTGTGATTTAAAATATTTTTTTACCCCAAAACCGTCATCAACCGATGTTGACCCTATCAGCTTATGATACAGATCAACTCAAGTCACAGAGTAGCTCGGATAGCTAGGAATTTTTCGTCAAGAATTTGACAACTTGGTGGTCTGTTGCGATTTCACAACGTATAGTCGTGTAGTCTTTCTCCGACATGGGACGTCATTTTTTCCCAGTCATACTTCCACACCCCTGGTCTTGCGGGTATGTTTAGTATCGAGTAACTTTATTCAGGCGGAAGAGAATTTTACGTTATCGTGTGCGGGATACTGCGTCGCTACGTACGTGCTGGGGATCTGCGACAGACACAACGATAACATCATGCTGCGAAAGTCTGGGCATCTCTTTCATATCGATTTCGCCAGGTTTCTGGGCCACGCTCAGATGTTTGGGAACATAAAAAGGTAGGTCTCGAGGACTTTATGAAGTTTTTATGGTACTGATGGGAAAACTCCCTAGTCCTAATCTTGAGAAAACGTTGTGTCCGAATCCTAATTAAAATAGACGGAATGCAGCACCTCCAGTCTCTTAAAAGCTACACACATAACAGTGAGCGGAATCATCTAAAACTCCTAACCTTGAGAAAAGATTGAGACAGAATCCTCATTGAAATTGTATGTCTAGATCTGAAAAAACTGCAAACTTAGTACTGAGCGGATTAACCAAAAGTGTGCTCTTGAGAAAAGAGTAAGGCTTACTTCCAGTTCAAACTGACAACATGAAGCATATCTGGTTTTCAAAAAACTGGAATCTAGTACCGGAACAGTTCAAAAGTCCTAATCTTGAGAAAAGATAGATGCAGAATCCTAATTGCAATTGACGATATGCAGCATTTCTAGTTTTCCAAAAGTTCGAAACTTGCGTCCTAAAAAGGATTAGGTCAAATTCAAATTGGTCGTATTCGAACTATGTCTGATATCGTCGAAATATTTTGCAGAGATCGCGCACCGTTTGTGCTGACCTCCGACATGGCGTACGTCATCAACGGGGGCGACCGACAGTCGTCGCGTTTCCACGACTTCGTAGATATCTGCTGCCGTGCGTTCAATATCATCAGGAGGAACTGCCATATGTTCATCAACCTGTTGTCGCTGGTAAGGGACTCGAATTCCTTCAGTGGAACGCCAGTCTAGCTGTGTATTTAAAATGTACGTCGAAGGTAGATCTTGAAATTTCGGAACTACGTACGGTCAACCACTAAAAGTTGCGACCCCCCTAGCAAATCTACTTTCTGGAATGCATTGCCAACCTTCAATTTCTACTATGCAGTTTTTGGATGCCTCGTAAACTATTTGTAGTAGAAATTTTCGGGATTACTTCTACTTTAGTACCCGCACTCAACACCCCTGCTTTGCAGATGATACACTCTGGAATTCCTGAATTGCAAAGTACCTCAGACCTGAAATATGTTTACGACGCCTTGAAACCCGCGGCAACAGACGCGGAGGCAACCACCATGTTCACCAGGTAATCTATAATTTTTTGTTATTAAACCTCCGGCTTGATATGGCTGACTTCCCCACGTATTGTTTTGTTCTTCTTTCAACTGAAAATTTACGTGTCAGGTCTATTTCAAATCTCCCGAATCAGATCCTACTTCGGGATAGTCTGTTGCGTTAACCGGACTGGTTAATTTCAAATCCAGATATAGTTTGGTATGTGAGCACTGAATCCAAATGTGGAATCTGTTACAAATCTCCAAAAGCTGCATGGAATTGTGAAATGATGCAAATAGCACATATGTTCCAACCACAGTTGACCAACTGAAAATTTTCAACTGTTCCAAATTGGGTTAGAATTACGGAATTGGATTGAATTGAATTCCTTCCTTCCTGCCTTCCTAATTAGGAACTCATTCCATATCACCAAGCTTGGCTTGTTTCGTGGTATACAGTTGTGCTGTAGCATACTCAGGAAAACCATAAATTAGATTAGAATTAAAATTGTAGCATAGAAACATTTCACAAATTAGATAAGAATTAAATTACCAGCATTTCGCTTCAATTTAGAGTTCACAGTTGATACTATAGTTCCAAATCTGGCCAAGATGTTGTGATCCATGTGCAATGTCCATGCCAATCTCAACGGTAGATCTGAAATTCAATTTAGCATTTGGCCAGTTACAACAAGATATGACGCGCGCCGGATTCGTCTGTGATTGTGTGATTTGCAAGTGATTGTGACGTCACAGGTTGATCGAGGCCAGCCTGTCTTCATCGTTCACCCGCATCAACTTCTTCATCCACAACCTGGCCCAGTTGCGTTTCCACGGCAACGAAAACGGGGACAAGAACACTCTGTCCTTCTCGTCCAAGACCCACACGGCTGACCAGGACGGCCTCCTGGCCGAGGCGGTCGTCGTCGGTTACAGCAAGAGATACAATCCAGAGAAGTATTACGTATGTTCTGTGTTCGAGGGGGGCCCGCCCTGACGACAGCCGTTTGCCTGGTGTGTGATTTGGGATGAATCTAACACGAGCTTGCCGGCATGCGTCACGCTAACTCATCCTGTAACCTGGTGATTCGAGATTTGGTTTTGAGATGTAAGAGTGAGAATTATGGTGTGGTATTTGTAATTTATAGCTACTGGGGCAGTCTTATGTGATTTTGTCGGAATGTTAGACAGTATGCTTCAGTACGACCACGAACTTAGCAAAATAGCAATAATTTATACCAATGTGCTAGCCATCGAAGTTTTGCGATTGCAGTTACTAGACTAGTGGATATTCAAATCCGAACTAGAATATGTAGCTTGATATCCAAGTCTGACTTCCGAATTGGACAGATATAGCTGCCAGATGCACTTCTGTAATTATCGAGTCAAATTCACCTAAGCTATGATGAGAGATAGTTTGAAATTCTATCTCCAAACGACACTAATCCCGAAGTAGCGCTAAGCGTACTCATGCTTGCGTCAAAATCATTGCCACGAAACAGCGCATGCTGCCAGGCGGGATCGGTTTGCTATCATCTCCTAGCCATTTTTGATTTTGTCTGAAACTAATCATTTGCTAATGAAAATCATGCTGATTATTTCTGGTGATAGATCATGTGTGTTAACACCCTCGATTGTGACATCGCAAAGTGTGTTGTTCTGTCATCGACATGATTTGTGTTTTGCGGCGGAAATTCACCGATTCTTGCCGATTTTCCATTTCAACTCCCCACAAACACTGATGGCATGCATTTGATTCTTTTTTATCACGACTCAATTTTTGCGTCTACAAGCTTCACAAGTATCTTTTTTCGTCAGGTCTTCTGCATAAGGTTGAAACGCGACATGAGATCCGCCGAGAGCTACGTGTACCGGACTTACGGCGAATTTGCCGAGCTGCACCATAAACTGTGTCTCAATTTTCCCTCTCATAAAATACCAAGGTGGGGTTCTTTTATTCTGCAAACTGTACTAGACTATGACTAGGTCCTGTGCCATACTGAGCTACTATGAATACTGGACGTATGCCACTAGGGCTATGAGTAGTGATGGGCAAAATCGAGTGGCTAGTTGATTTGATTTGATTCCCAATCGAGTATTTTTGTACCCTATCATGGTGTCAAAACACTAACAATTACTTTAAAAGTGCAAGCATGTATCCTTTTTGCTGCCACAATGAGATTGTTCCCGGTTACACGTACAAAATAATTTCCTCTTTCTGGACCATGGCTACTTTGTAGCGCTTTTTGAGGTTTGATCATGATTAAGTCGATAAGCTTTTAGTGAATAAATCAACAATATCAAGCTATTTTTTTTGCTATATTCATATATATATAATTATATATTCACTGACCAAATCTGCTACTATTTGACGACAAGTGTTTTTTCCCTGAAATATTTAGTACTTGTCAAGGCTTTGGGGCTCGAAACTTGGACAAAACATATTTTAATTTTTGGTATTATTTAACCTGAAATCATTACTATTTGTTTTCACCATAATTTGGACGAGTTTCGCTGCTATCTCGTTCCCAATTTTCAGTTTCCCAAGTAAAGTCCTAGTCGGACGGTCTCAAATCAAGCAAGTAGCCGAGCGGCGCAAGGTTCAACTCAACGCGTATCTGCGTTCGCTGTTGCGCGACCACCTCGACGTTTCACGGGTGAGCAAAAACAATCAAATATATTTGAATTTTGCGATTTATTTTTAAATTTTTTGCAGAGTGATCTCATTTACACGTTTTTCCATCCCATGTTGAGAGACGAGCAAGGCGGGCGGGTCGTGACCACTGCGCAGCCCAGGACCGTTTCCGGGGTGGTCAAAGGCGAGATCAAGCTGTCGGTCCATCATAAAAACAACGCCCTCTATATTATGGTTATGCACTGTCGAAATTTGGTGAGTATCTTCAAGTTCAATGTTTGGAGTTATCACAGCTGTTGATATAGAAAGCTCTTTCGAATTCTATACTAGTGCGGACGATTGCCCCCGACGTAAGTAGCCAGAAATATTCCGGTTTGTTCCAATACGAATATATTGTTCATTTGTTTCTGAAAACCAGGATTTCGGGTACTGTACCACTTTGAAACCTTATAGAACAGTGGTTCTCAGCCTTTTTGTCTTCGCGGACCCCTTTCGGACCGTCACGGACCCCACAAAGTTTTAGTTCAAATTTATCTCAATTATCGTGCACTCGTCTGGTCACCTGTCTTGTGCAAATAAAAACGGTAGGCTTAGTGATAAACAGAATCAAAATGACTTATCTTGAAAGTAAGATCATACTATCCATGTATAAAAATTGAGCTGACTTCTATTACTTCAAAGCGAAATACGTGGTCGTGTCTTGAAAATCCGCGTCTTCGATAGGATATTAACATGTGCCGAAAATACATTTCCGCAAATATAGTTGGTGTCGAATGTAATAATAACGCCTAACGCTTCCGACGACACATTTGGGTCTGATCGCAACAAATACGGCACCATAATTCACAAACAATTTAATTAATGAACATGAACTGAACATGTAACGTCAAGCCTGGTCACTTCTATCTAGCACAGCGGTTTTCAAACTTTTTTCGACACCCACCCCTTTATGATAATGACAATATTTGCGCCCCGTTTCTCGTCTTGTCACAAAATGCAACCAGAATGCTGGCAATCCCAACGAATAGCTTGACGGCATGGATGGATATGACTATTGAGAACCACTGATCTAGCAGCTTCTCTTGAAGTTATTATGGAAAAATGCTTTTATATATAACAGAAGAAAATGGATTTTCGTTAACATTTCGAAGTCACCGTGATTGACCTTACTCATCCAACTTTTTCTCACAATCCCCAGCAAAACATTTCTAAACAGAGTTTGCATCCGTAGGCAATTTAGCAATTAAAAAGGAGTCTGCACAGTAGGATATTTTATCTCAGACTGCCCTTGTGTATATGTGAGCTCTGGAGTTAACTATTAATGAAGCGAAACTGCCTCGTGATTTTCAGAGTTAAAAATATACAAATTAGCTTATCAACTATTTCGAGGCTTCGCGGACCCCCGGTTGAGAACCACTGTTATAGAAGAACAAAATAGAAGAACTCTGTTACTGACCGAATCTTGGCGTACAACAATAGGCATAGCTTAGAAATGAATTTAATGTCATAGTGCTTTTTGTGGTCCTGTAACATAACAGCTTACTGCATTCAAGCATTGTAACCTGTTAAGAATTGCGTCGCGAGTCATCAGTGCGTTATTTCACAGTCCAAATATCTCATCTGGGCTAATCGCCAGCATTTTCTACAATGCGTATCATTTTAGGAATCCCCTGATGGGAACGATCCCGACCCGTACGTGAAAACGAAATTGCTCCCGGACAACAATCGCTCTACAAAAAGAAAGACAAAAATCGCCAGGAAGACGTTACATCCCACCTTCAATGAAATGGTATAATATTATCTTATTATTGTACATTGACTTATTGTACCGCAGTCAAAGTAATCGTAGATGGTGAGCAAGTATAATCTTGCAAAATTTTACACTCCTTCATGAGTAGCTCATAGCTACTTTGAATATGAAATGTGTGGTACGCACACCGCCAGTGCAGGGAATTGTAGCCTGGAGATGAGTTGAGATATTTTCTTGGCGAAAACCCTTCCATATCCCACGGAAATATTTTCTTGGCGATATCCCTTCCGTATCCCACGGTCAGCAGCACTGCAAATGCTGTTATTTTTAGACTACAATTTGTAATAATAGCCGCTGTCTCTCTCTCTCTCTCTCAGCTACGTTCTGTCTCATCAAAAATTAACACGGGAAGTTGTGCTGCTCAAATAGCGCAATCTAGAGTGCTACTGATGTTACTCCATACAATTTTATAATTTCTAAACTTCATGTTTTCTCACCATTGTGATGAAATTTTCTACTGGATACGAATAAAAATGTTGATATTTCAAGCAATAACATTGTCGCTATTGTTGATAAATTCTTACTCACGAAACGTACACACTCGCTATTCAGATGCACATAACACTAGACATACCTCCTCTTTTTGTAAGAAATGTCCTGCCTTCGCCCAAATGTCTTCCTTTTCAGCTTAAAGCACCAAATAAGACCACAGCTTAAAACACCAAGAAAGACCACAAATGTGGGCCGAATACACGAGAGACTGGTATTTCGGGAGTCGACTTGGAAAAATGACATTATTAACTGTATAAATTTGAAAATAAACCGTTTTCTCGTCTGCTATTGTAACTTTTCCTGCCTGTGAAAATTGTCCTTCTTTCCGGGCCTCAGAATATGGCAACCCTACATAACACGTCCTGTTCCACGTTTCAGCTCATATATGAAATCGAACTCTCCGTCCTGGCGACAAGGAGCTTGTACGTCTCGGTGTGGAATTACGAACAGTTAAACGAAAACGACTTTCTGGGCAGCGTAACGCTGGAGCTCGGCAAAATGGACTTGCACAAAGACAACACCGCGTGGTACGCGCTGACATCCAGAATTCTGTAGCAAGGGCAACTCTGTACTGCGGAACCTATTGAACCTATTCATTTTCTTTTTTGATTCCACTTCGTGCAATATTAAGATCAATTCACACTGCACTGGTAGCAAGTATTATACTTCAAGTGAACAACCGTCGTTTATCTATTTTGCGAGTGTAGTGGCTTATCTGCGATGATTTGCTGTTTAATTTCGCCTGCACTATAAAGACTGTTTGGCCGTGCTGACACTGCAAGGCTTGATAATCGCAATATTGTTTCAATAAATTGTTACTTTCCATGCAGTCAACCCAACTAATTAACAGAGAGCATGTTCGATATACATGTATTTGAAGACAGTTGAAAATATCAGAGGTCAATTATCAGGAATTCAACGAAGTCTGCGTAGTAGAGCGAAGTATTAGTAAAATATGAACACTAGGAATATATACACATTATCAGGAAAATCAGAAGTAGCAAAGCTTTGAATATGTTCCTGGCAGTTATGTTTAGTAACAGTATAGCATACACACAGGGTTGTAATGACACGAGTCACAATTTTTTCCACTTGTACTTGAGTGCATGACTTGAGACTAGGACGACCAACACAGACATTTCGTTGTAACTACAAAGAATAGTAAAGTCACCACATTATTTCGTCTATCAGTCCTGATACTCGGAAAACAGGGTCAGAAACTGTTGAAATGAGGAAAATTACAATATTATCACTCGAACTGAGTTGACAAAAGTGGGTTGAAGCAAACTGAACAGAGAACGCAATGACTCGAAACCGAGTCAACACTATGACTAGGACTTGACCGTCTACTCAGTGACCCTGACTCGGTGGTGAATTGAAAATGACTCGAGTCAAAATTAATAAAGTTAGATTCACTTGTGAGTTGGTTACAACCCTGCATACACACAGAGATTCTGTGATTGAAAAAATTAGGATGTCATAAGCTAGTCATTCTTTTTCAACCGCCGACCATGCACCCTCGTAAACAGACAGTGAATAAATTGAATATTTCAACAACGACATATATTTAATGAATAAATAAAATAGAACTGGGCAGTTATTAGACATTCCAGTAGATGTTCTAACCAATGATGAAACAAAAATTCTGGGCAAAATTACAATAAATATTCAAAGATAATATAGAAAATTGCTGTCAATTAAACAAACAGGTCGCGATACTGATGGTGCAACGAACTGTTAGGGGGTGAATGCCTTTTGCACAGAGTAATTGAAGCAATTTTCACACCTTTGCGTTCATTTCCCCTCGAGTCCACAGCAATACTGTACATAAATCGCAGTGATTTCAGGTGCGTTTTAATCTATTTTCTTGCCATGATCTGTAATTAAGGTGGAACCATCTCTGGTGCCGTTGACACGAGTCTTTTTACTTCGCCCCTTGCCAACAACGCAGAACACTTCAGAATACAGCAACGACCCGGCGAAAACAAAAGCGGTGCCCACCCAGTGATTTACGGTAAAATCATTTTGAAAATACAGCACCGATAGCACCAGCGATGCAAACTTGCGCAGGGTTAATATCAAAGTTACGGTGAGAGAGGTGCACTCGGAGATAAGGTAGAAAACAGATCTGATGCAAAAGTACTGGGTGATTACGTTGGCGAAAACGTATTGCCACAGTATGGGAACTTCAAAAGTGTACTGCTCCGACCCAAATGTGTTGCTAGCTGCAGATATCAGGTTGGTAACGCAGATCACCGACTGCGGTTCGGAATCGTTGAAGACTTGAAGGCTATTCATAATGCTCGGGTAGAGAAGTGAAAATAATGGCAGCGGAAGTGCGTGCTGGAAAAGAAACATGGTATTTGTCAGCTAAATATGATCGAAAAGGGGCAGAACAGTTCTAGCTGCTTCAATGGGTAATCACAATGAAGTGACATGATATTTCAGGCTACCAATTGCAACCTACTGTATTCTTTTTGAAAACGTCAGCCTTACAAACTTTTCTCTATGGTAGAAAATTTTTATTTTATTCCTCCAATATAACTGAATGAAATCCTGACACAGATAAAATTGTGATAAAAACACGTAGGTCCGAGCTCTGAGGTAACATGGAAAACACCACTTGCTTACGGTGGCCTCAGGCCTGATCAACGTACGAATGATCATGTATGAAAATTAGCCTTCGAGTATCAATCAGCAATTCGGCGTTCCACAGGATGAGTTCATAAAGTGAAATTGCCTTAGGTGATTCTTGGTATCTAATTGGTTATAGGCTACTGCCTATTAGGGCTGGGCAAAATCGAGTACTCGAGTGATTCGATTCTGAATCACGTAATATGCTTCAATTTGAGTAGTTGAGTATGAGGTCATAATGGAATGGAAGATGTCAAAGTTCAAATATGTACCTTTTATGCGACCACCAAGAATGTAATGCCTGTTATCCATCACATTAAAGATACTTTCGTATTTTTCGACCATATGAATTTCATTGCGCTAGGTGACAATGTTGTGGGATGATCATGACTTAAGTAGTGTGCTGTTTCCAGCAACGTTCGTAGTTTTGTGCGTTATGTTTCGTATACTACGATACGGCCATTCAAGGTTTCAAGGCTTCCACAGTGAAAATTAGTATCGAAACTCTAATTCTCGTTGATGAATTAACTTTCTGTGCGAGGAGCTTATAATTTCAGTCCTCGGAAAAATCGTATTTTACTACTCGACTCGAATCATTAAAATAAATACTCGAATCATTGAGCCCACCCCTACTGCCAACAACTAAAGTAGGGTACTTCGCTTGTATTAGTTTTCGAGTTACTTTAACGATGAAAAGCTGTTTGCTCGATCAGTTTTCCGTCTATTCCTGCCTAGCTTTATCATTTCGTCAAGCAAAAAGTAAAATTGAATGGATTATCATCACTTTCTTGAATTGAAATTGAAGAAACCATCAAGCAACTGCTCTTGTATCATCATGCACACGACCATTGTATCCAGTATAGAAATAGCACCATAGTGGCACGATATGCAATTGCGAGTTTGGGGACGAATGATTGATACTAGAAATTATAAGTTTTCACCAAATGGAAATGATAGGACATGTCACAGGCCCAACTTTGGCAACTTATTCATACACTCGCCAAACCATAATTATCGTAGTATAGGCCCATGTGGGTGTCTGATTCCAAAGACTACTCACAGTCGTTACGACAACTTATTTTTTCATTGTATTGCCATCTTGTGGTGCATTGATCTGATAAAATTGTTAACAAACTGTATATTGAAAGACCAATCAGCAAATCACACTACATGTATGATAGCATTTTGGGAACAGACATTAAAAAATTAATCAAGCTAAAGGCTAAATACCGAAAACACATCACCGAATAGACAAACGGCATCATAGCCGACAAAATAAAGTCTTACATTATAAAATAATGCTTCTTTGGAATGCTTCCCGTGTTGCAACACCATGCTTTCTTGATAGATCCCAGTTCTCGCAGAGACGAAGAGAGATACCAGTAACAATACCACTCCAATGGACATACGGCTTATCTCGTATCCACCAAAGTTGTGCTGACTTGTCTCGTGCCCCTGCATATAAAAATGAGTAAGCTTCGCATGTGCAACGCAAATTGTTTGACATATTCAAAAATAATGAAAGGGTGATATAGCAGTCTCAAATCCCAGAGATTGTTCAAGACTTTACAGGTACAGCAATGAATATCTACTCAATATAAACAAACCAAAGGCATGCCATAGCTGTAGCTAGGTTAGTACAAGTCGAAAAGGAGTGCAATGATATATTCCCACACATTTCATTGCCTAATGGCCAACAATTCAATAAATTTATCATGGCCATTGAGAAGAACTTGCGTAAAATTGATTCAATAGTGATAATTGCAGCCGTTATATGAATTTACATTAACATAATTTACTACTTTCTACTCAACTAAATATACCACAAATAGATAAAGTAAAAGTAATCAGAATTTCGAAGTGTTTCAATGTGGTCACAAATGGAGGTGAACAACTGAACATTGACTACGTTCAGCAATTTGTAGCTCAAGCCCTAATTAACTTGAGCTCAAAAGATAGTCTACATTACAGGTATCATAAAGGATCCAAGACATGACGAAATAAGGTTCATCTTTCGGCTACTTTTGATAAGTGACTGGCAGTTACTAAACTTGAAGATAGCATACTCATATTATAGGCCTACATTTTAATAATATATTCATTACTTGAATATATTTAACCCGAAGCTCTCAATTTTGAAAACTGCAATTGATATTATTACCGTAGAAAATGTGCATATAAGTATTCCGAGAGTCACCAACGCAACTGATATATACTTTTGAACGCTGTAGCATCTTTTCAACAAATAGGCACCAAGCAGCATATTCGCCACCAGAGAGCCCTTTAAAAGCAAAATAACAATTAGGTTATCCTAAATTAGAAATCCATTCGAGAGCTTACCGATTTGAATATCATATGTAGAGGCATTGGAACATCAAACTGCAGGGCCATATTGTTTGTAGCACTTGATATGAAGAAGAGGGACACGAGCACAGCATAATTCCTGGATAAGCAGAATTCCGGCATTTAACATGATTCTATCGTATTTAGCAACAACACCAATGACAAAATCATATAAATCCTGAAAATGCGATCAGTTTGGCAGGAAAACTTCATGCAGATTTCTAAAAATAACACTACTCCATAAAACTTAGTGACAAAGGAAGGAAATGCCCTAGTAGCCCCATGGGCTGCTGAAGCAGATGCCATTTTCATCTTTATTGGCCCCAAGTTTATAGTCAGCCCGTTCACCATCCTCCGAATAAAATGCTAGTCTGCAAAGTCTAAAAAACATACAATTGAAAGTAGATTTACAGACACGGGTCAGTTAAGGGGTGATTCTAAAGAAGAAGTCAGAAACAACTTGTACACTTTTCTACGTCGGAAGTTTTAGATCTTTAAAAATTTGAAAAAATTTGTGATGAATTTCCTGAAAGTTGCATAGGCTAATTATGTAATGCAAAATGTACACAGTGAAATTCTGGGGAGATTTGTTCACCTCAACGGCACATGCCTTTTCTCCCGGCCAAATTTTCTATTCGAAATGAATCCCTCGCAGGCAATAAATAGGAACTGAAGAAATAGCAGCACACTCCCGCTATCAGACGATTTCCTGCAATATTCAAGTGATCGTTTTTATACGTTACTTTTCTCAGTATGTTTTCCATTCAATACTTACTTTGTCAAGTGTTCTAAGAAGAATACATTGATACAGCATGAAGAAAACAGGGTTGCAATTGCAAGAATGATGTTCAAGGAGACTCTTCTGTTATCCATTACCACGAAGTGAGGAGGTATATAAAATAATAATGGACAGCAGCTGTAGCGTGTTTACCACTTGTCATTGCAAAACATGACTATGAAAGGCTCAAAAACTATATTTTGCTGACTATAGCTGTAAATACAAATATAATAGTAAAAATATAAGCAAATACAGGTGGCATGATTAGGGTCATATTGAAACCACCTCCTCTCCTACCACCTACTGGAGTGTTCAAGTAGTAGAATACTGGAATAGGCTACTGTACAGTGTACAAGTTTTGCAGACTCATACCGGTACTGGATTAGAAATTTATGGATAATTTGAATTACTCACTTCAGTCTTCATTGAATCTAATTATAAATATTCATTCATCTCGGATCGGGCGAGAATAAATTATTTAAATATATGAACACGGTGTAGCAATTCCAAACACATTATTAGCCTACACATTACTTTTAGCTGATTCTCATATATTCAAACTATATAGCACATTATAGTTCATCTACTGCGATTTGGATTTGGACTAGGCTATTGACTCCTGTATGGAATCGGTGTTCTGTGCTCAAACTCTGTTTTATATTTTTATTATTTTTTATTGAATTACTTCAAGTTGGAGGCTGCCAGTAAAACTGCACTCAAGCCACTGCAGAAACTACAGCATAAAGTACTCCGAATCATAGCAAGGGCCCCAAAGGGTCCTGGCTGCCCATCCAATAAGTCGCTACTGAAGAGATTCGGCGTCCTAAACATAGAAGATATGCGGAAACTAGCAATCGCCAAGTTTATGTATCAGTTTCACTGCGGTCGTTGCCCCGAATATTTCAATGACTTCTTTACCTCTGAATCAAAAGCGCACAAGTACAACACACGCGCGTCCACGTCGTCCAAATATCATATGATCGACCGAAAAGATCATCGCTCCATCAAATATGCCGGTCCTGATGTGTGGAACAGTATCCCGCCGGCCATCCGACAGTCGACGAGCATGTCCACATTCAAGTCGAAATACAAGCAATTACTACAAAATAAATACAGCCCATCCTCAAGATTACCGGACCACGACTGACCTATCGATCTCGCTTCCCATGACATGCCGCCCTATTTCTTGTCGCATTCTTTTCTATACTATCTTCTTTACTTTCATTCAGTGTGCATGCCTCCTCTTTACATTGCCTAGGCCAAGGTGGGTGTCAGATTCCATAGACTTCTCCTTGTCGCTTCGACATCTTCCTGTCTTTTCATTGTATCGCATTTTTGTGGTGTATTGAACTGATAAAATTGCTAATAAACCGATGATGAGAATCATCGCTGCTCACTTGATATCAGGCAAAACGTACCCAGATTCCAGTAGGGTCTATTGTTTGGTCTGTTGCGTAAGCATGTGGTAACGTCACGAAAGCAATGACGAACAACGTCTTAAATACATTCGTATGTCTTGTGTAAGATCTGCGTCTTAAGAAGATCTCACCACTCAAGGAGAACATCAGGATTTCAGCACAATGCCGTGACATTTATAGCTAAGCAAGTCGTTCCAAACCGTGTCTGCCCTATATAACATAATCTTCCCTGGATCCCTGCCGTTGCGCGAGCAACGCCACTCTAATGGGTGAAAACGAAAATATGTCACAGTTCGCCTATTTCATATGATGCTCAAACTCACAGCCGATTCATATTTCATAACTATACCAATTCACTCATGCATGCTCTGTTTCCATCTACGCGGAAGTATTCGTCAATGTAAACTAAGTCATTGGACCGTGCCATTGTATGGAATAAAAAATAAGCACACACCTAAAAAGCTCCAATAAATTATCTTTCATTCAAAGCGGGGATGTTGTTTGGACCATCGAATAAAAACAGTTATTGCAGTTGAAAATTTTGGATTCGCAAAAATAGTCCGGACGGTGGGTAATCATAGAATTAAGAAAAACTCGAATAACAATTCGCTTCTACTGGCTGGAATTGCGTCAAATTTGTTTTGCATCCTTTTTGTAGATAACTCAACAATTTCATTGGGTTGACAGTAAAATTACCAAAATAATTGATGATTTTTATATAATAGATTAAAAATTTTCAAACATTCACGTTCACATCGCGAGCCAAATTTGGAGTGCAGCTATTTTTAGGAAGCCCAACAATTTAATCAGTGAATCCCTGGAATCCGGGGGCAAAGTTATGTACATTGTACACTGTCCATTGGGTTGTTCAAAAATAATAGTTTTCGGATTCCGGGGATTCACTGCGATAGGTTGCGTCAGGGATGTCTAGAACGAAGATGCCCTGATCGTTATTATAGTTCGCATAGCCTAAGATTGCTGCGATGCGAGCTAGACAATGCGGTGTCCGAACTCTGCCCTGGTGTTGAATATTAGGGCAATTAGTGATTGGATGCGCACTTTCCAATTTCTAATTATCACTTTTGTGTATTCATTCTTGTCTGTTTGATACACTCGTATTCTTCAATTGCCGCGCAATGTCACTTTCGAGCTTGCAGTTCAATTGGTTACTGACTTGTGCACTGTACAGTGAACGACGTTGAATTAAGTTCTCAAAAATATTGATGCACCACAAGCTTATACGCCAGACCGGACAATGTATCCGGCGTATGAGTATTGTTACGTTGATATTGAGCAGAGAGTAAAACGGGTTTCTATACTTGCTACCGAATGACCGCACTAACAAGTTATACAGCAGTAGCCCAGTCAACACCCCAATCGCACGGATTTGGGTTTGATGATACAAAAAATATGAAATCAAGATTGATCCCGTACGCCTGTTCGATTTTTTTACATCAAACAACGATATCATTCTCATTGATTGGTTTAATAAGCATCATTTGCTGACTTACTACATGGAGTGTATTTGTATTTGTGTCGTGTTATTGCGGGTCAAACTCACAGCAGAGAGTCACTAAATATTCACAAACGGTGAGCTGGATATTTCGAGCAAACTTTTGTAACAAATCAAGTAAAATTTTTGAGATTGTCAAGGTGTATATGCTCGTTTAGTGTTGTTTTTTGTTATGCTACCATATGCCATGAATAGAATGACCTGCAGTTGAAATGCAATAAGTTTCAACCAAAGATGTTATAATGAAGTGAATATTGTAATATATGAAAAAGGTTCACAGTGCAGAACCTACCAAGGTTCGTTCTAAATTTCCGAGGCTCACACACAGAACGCGAACGCGAACCTCACGTTCACGCCATCCCTACGTAGCCTATTATCCAGATCCACCTTAACGACGATTAATTAAGTTCAAAACATAGAGACCAAAACAGTTTTCAATGAATTTATTAACGTAATGTACTTCGAAAGCTGTTGAAGTAAATCAGACATTCGTAGTCGATCAAAGATGTCAACAAGTTCTTTGAACTCAGGCTGGATGTCGGACGTCCCAGTAAAGACTGCGTGTGGACCATTAGTAAGATAGGAAGGCTGCTCTTTCTTGTTAGTTAATAGGCGATCACTATTATTTGTGTCCGTTCCGCGATTAATTAATACACTGATCAGCCCAAATTTCACTTTGATCTATTTTTCCGGCTCTAGTCAAGGCATCCGACCGAAGAAAAAATGGAAAGGCACCTTGTGACGCAAAATAACATGTTTGTCAGCCTCCGAAAACAGAAAACACAGAATCAAAGAACAGAAAGAACTTAAAGAATAACATTCGCTGTAGTAATTTAGTAAGCAAGTAATGGGGATTGCAGCAGACTGTGGCCGTGGGCCGCGCATTATCATGTATGAGACCAGAATCTGTATTTTGGCCGTTTGTTGCCCGTCCCTGCCCTGTGCAATACATGTAGGGATAAGATCCGGATATGCAACCTTTTTGATAGGATTTAACCAACCTGGTGAAAGCGAGGGCAAGAGGCATCATTTTATTAAGAACATGTTACATGTGATGACAAAGATTAACAATGAAATAAAATATGTGGCTATAAATAACAATTAGGGCTGCATGGACACAATGATTCGAGTAGCCTACTCAAATTCGAAACGAGTATTAATTGTAATGATTTGAGTCGGGTACTGAGAGATTATCATCGTCTGCCATCTCTCCACTATTTGCAATATGTCCTATTTTAGGGTCTGCTGCATCGGATGAAGGCGAATACATCAAACAAGCTTAAAGCAGCTCAGTTGCAGCAGTTAGTCAAACCTGTTGGGAGCAGAAGGTTATTCTACGACTTGCCAAGATTGCTACTGAATCCTGTCAAGGTAAAGATGTCAATCATGCCCTGTAAAATCTGCCAATTATGTAGTTGGAAACTGGGTCACGCTAGATATGGATGGCTCAGTAGTATGTCTTCAAAACAAAAGTGTTTATAAATTTCATGTGTCTTTTGATAGCTGATTTTTCGTTATATTTTTATCTACTAGTCAAAGTAGGCATCAACTATATTGAACCAGTGTTACCAAACCCTTCTGTTGATGAACCTCTAAAAATAAATTGCAAAAGCTACCAACCCCTTTTTCAAAATCGATGAGTACTGTATGGTTTGAGCAAACTGAAATATATTTCTCATAGTACTTGAACTTGGGAGCCGTCACAGTCAGTAGACCTGTCAACATTAAACAGCCTCGCAGAGCAGTTCAAATAATAATTCGGGTAATGATGGATCCCATGCTCGATGTTACTATCAAAATGAAGGTATGTGAAGCATATGTGAGTAGATGATCGCTCGCGAACTAATGTTTTATGCATGGGCTGTTATGGGTGCGGCAGTGATTCGTATTGAAAACTTGTGGTGGTGGTACTTTTAGACCCCCCATGTTGCGGTGATTCGTATTGAAAACTCGTGGTGGTGATTCGTACTTTCAGACCCCCCTACCGCTCAACCGGTGCCATTGTTTCTTATGGGCGCGCTCGTGACCTGCCTGGGGAACTCTGGTGATTCGCCCTCATTGCTATAGGCTGTGTTGGTAATTCGCCATGTGTTCTTATTGGTGCGTTGACATGCCGTACTTCGTATGCCGTTGAATATTAAGTATATTGATCACGTGATCGATCCTTAGTTATTATGAATATACAAAATTATTATATATGACCGATTCGAGTTATTGCCAACGTTTACGGTGATTGTGACACCAATATATCGTTATTCTTATGGCTGCGATCGCATGCTAACGTTTATTCAAATAGGTGTGAAATAGTTTGCTAAATCTCTCGTGGTTTGGTGTTACAGAGGTAGGAATAACGCGCAAGTAATATTTTGGTAATTAGTTTGTCACAGAGCCGGCGTAGACGGCGATTCGAATACCAACAATAACCGCCCTCACAAACTAACATTTCAAATAAGTGTGAAATAGATTACAAATCGCGATCGCCACCAAGATACCGCCTCAGGCATATCGATCTATCGCTCAATACACGACCGAAGTTGAATCGTAATTGAATGCGTAAGTTTATCACCTCGACATCAAGATTCGAAAACAACAACTTGATGCTTTATGTTGTAACTCTAATTGTATGATAAGTACAATAAGTGACGAATAACAGAACCGCCACCGGCGGGACTTGAATACCAACAAATTGTCACTTATTTCTACTCTAACCGTAATCCTTTGCGAAGTTAACGCTTATTCAAAAAGGTGTGAAATAATTTTAAAATCCTGCGACCGCTCACAGGATAATGCTTCAGGCATAGCGATCCCTCGTGATTTGGTGTTACTGAGATACCGATCGCTCACAAGGTAATATTTTGGTAACTAGTCCGTCACAGAACCGTCGTAGACGGCGATTCGTTTTCACACCTTGGACTAGCGATCGCCTTTAGTTGTGCGATAAGAATCACGAGACTTCTGTGCTAATTTACCAACTCGAAATGAAACTCACTACACAATTCAAGTTGAATCGTACCCGAATGCGTAAATTTATCAGCCTGACATCAAGACATTATTATTTAAAGTCTGTAAACATGGTTCTGTCTTATATCAATAATATTAAGAATGTTGATCGCTTTGTTGTCGGAATATTCGCTCGTTGATTTGAAACAAAAGTTGAAACTTACAACTCTATCATTGGTATATAATTATTTTTGTTACAACTGAGTTTCTGAAAATGCTATCATTACCGCACCCCGAAATTTTACCGTGTTGGAACACACAAGAGAGTCAAGCACAAAAACATTCACATGTGTTAAACCTAATTTTCACTTACTTGATTATATTACTACAACTTGTAAACTTTATTAATTCATCCTGGTGAACCCATGAATAGTGTTACTCGCTTGTAATATTCACATATTGATCTGAATAATAACAACTCATGAGATCCTACAACTTTATTAACGAACTAGTTATTTTTTACGAAACTGGAAATGCAAACTCTATTTGTCCCGACATCTCAACATCTTACAACACTCGAAAGAGTCAATTATGAAAACACTGTCAAGTAAATCCGTTATAACTCACATAGCACAAGAGTATGTATCGGAAAGTAGACAAACGACACTTGGACAACCACCACATCCAACAATCAATATCAGTTGTATTCTTCATATTTAATTATTCTACTGTAAAAGCGGTTGATAGTTTTCACGACACAACAACTACAAATCAATGCTTGCGACTTGAGATTAGCATTGAGTGTACGAGATTTGAATATCCGAAAAATAACCGAGAATTAATTTCTCACAGACAAATCCGTATACTTTAATGTAAGATATCGTGAGGCAATTAAGTTATTTACGATGACATTGATTCACAATCCGATATTCTCATCATACCCATTTTTGAAATCAACTCTTAACGAAAACACGAACAATCGCGACATCAACAACTCGATTATAATCAAAGTAATTCATGGTTATACAAATTGTATTACACCCAACGCCAAAACAAGGGACTTTTTAGTTGATTAAAATCAAACCAACTGTCTTCAACTTGTGCCTTTTTAGATTGCGCTCGACAATTCGTCACGAATGAGTTGTAAACAACGTTAAGTAATCCTAATGCCCACAGATATAGAGGCACGATGACTCCAGTAGACTCGTTACGCACTTAATTATACCCTCCGAATAGACTCACTTGCCCCAACCGTAATTGAGTGATTTTTTAATTTTTTTCAGGTGATTGAAGCATAGAATATGTTATGCACACGATAGTCCTTTCAATAACGCGATGTGTATTGCAACTATTTCAACCTGGACGTGCCCCTGAGCTGATAGCTGCACCCGGACTTGCTCCTGAGCTGATAGCTGCGCACTATTTCAACCCAGACGTGCTCCTGAGCTGATAGCTGCGCACTATTTGCATCAGGACTTGCTCCTGAGCTGATAGCTGCGCACTATTTGAACCCAGACGTGCTCCGGAGCTGATAGCTGCGCACTATTTCAACCCGGACGTGCTCCTGAGCAGATAGTTGCGTACTATTTGCATCCGGACGTGCTCCGGAGCTGATAGCTGCGCAATATTTGAACCCAGACGTGCACCGGAGCTGATAGCTGCGCACTATTTGAACCCAGACGTGCTCCTGAGCTGATAGTTGCGCACTATTTGAACCTGGACGTGCTCCGGAGCTGATAGCTGCGCAATATTTCAACCCGGACGTGCTCCGGAGCTGATAGCTGCGCACTATTTCAACCCGGACGTGCTCCTGAGCTGATAGCTGCGCACTATTTGCATCCGGGCGTGCTCCGGAGCTGATAGCTGCGCAATATTTGAACCCAGACGTGCTCCGGAGCTGATAGCTGCGCACTATTTGAACCCGGACGTGCTCCTGGACTGATAGCTGCGCACTATTTCAACCCGGACGTGCTCCTGAGCAGATAGTTGCGTACTATTTGCATCCGGACGTGCTCCGGAGCTGATAGCTGCGCAATATTTGAACCCAGACGTGCACCGGAGCTGATAGCTGTGCACTATTTGAACCCAGTCGTGCTCCTGAGCTGATAGCTGCGCACTATTTGAACCTGGACGTGCTCCGGAGCTGATAGCTGCGCAATATTTCAACCCGGACGTGCTCCGGAGCTGATAGCTGCGCACTATTTCAACCCGGACGTGCTCCGGAGCTGATAGCTGCGCACTATTCGCATCCGGGCGTGCTCCGGAGCTGATAGCTGCGCAATATTTGAACCCAGACGTGCTTCGGAGCTGCTAGCTGCGCACTATTTCAACCCGGACATGCTCCTGGGCTGATAGCTGCGCACTATTTCAACCCGGACGTGCTCCTGAGCTGATAGCTGCGCACTATTTGCATCCGGGCGTGCTCCGGAGCTGATAGCTGCGCACTATTCGAACCCGGATGTGCTCCTGGGCTGATAGCTGCGCAAAATTTCAACCCGAACGTGCTCCTGAGCTGATAGCTGCGCACTATTCGCATCCGGGCGTGCTCCGTAACTGATAGCTGCGCAATATTTGAACCCAGACGTGCTCCGTAGCTGATAGCTGCGCACTATTTGAACCCGGACGTGCTCCTGGGCTGATAGCTGCGCACTATTTCAACCCGGACATGCTCATGAGCTGATAGCTGCGCACTATTTCAACCGGGACGTGCTCTGGAGCTGATAGCTGCGCCCTAAACGATACGTGACCGGCTTTAAATGACCTGTATGTCTCCGATTTTTGGTGATAGCTGCGATAGATGTGATAGCTGAGTATATCCACAGTAGTGATAGCTGCGATAGCTGAGTATATCCACGGGGCCAAGGAGGGCAGGGGATGTTGAGCTATCTGAATTTATTGATTCAATGCTTGAAGTCACCACAAATGCGTACTGATCCATTAAACTTAGTGACCGCAACAATTGGTGCTGCCCAATCACTGTAATTGATTGGTTTGAGGATACCTTGATTGACTAATCTATTCAATTCGGTTTGAACTGCGATTTGCTTGCGAAAGACAAAGGATGTGGCTTGTTAAATACGGGCTTGGCATTATGTTTCAAGTGAATTGTCACCTTTGTCTTGGTGCATCGTCCTAATACAGTGGTTCCCAACCGGGGGGGAATTCCCCCTCAGGGGGAGTTTTGCAATTTTTAGGGAGTAATTCCACTTTAGAATTGTAACGGATTTCCCAAATTGCTCATGTCCGAACTGGCATGCAGTCAACCAGTTATATCCGAACGTATGCTCCTTATGGCTGTTTTTTTGCTGGAAGTATATGTTCAAATGCTATTTGAAATATCTTTTTCACATACAAATTCCCCCTTGTTTTTTTAAACTAATTCAGATGTGCTGCAGTTCGCAAGACAATTTTGCAGGCCAGCGACGGCCTCTCAATCAAATATATTCTAAGCGAGAAAATGTCGTGCCGAATCTATCACAACAAGGCCTCTATTGAAAGTATTTATCTTATATTTTCAAGTCAACATTTTCAGACAGTGACAAAATATTCCAACGTCATCGATTCAAGTCTAAGAGATCGCTAGCCTTGCTTTATTTTAGTGAACAGTTACCCGATCGAGAAACACATGTTAAACTTGGTGCAATGTTGCCGAAACGGAATGGGTGTCTTAAATTTCAAAGCTCTAGCAGGAATTCTGATCGCGTGTATGTTATATATCTGGGCTGTAACCATGCAAGTCCCTATAGGCTCCGAGTCAAGTCAATATCACTTTCATAGTTTTGACTCGAGTCAAGTCGAGTCATCTTCAATTCACCATTGAGTCAAGTCCGAGTCCAAGTCACCGAGCAGAGGGTCGAGTCCGAGTCGTGGTATTATGACTCGAGTACGAGTCCAAGTCATTGTGTTGACTGCTCAGTTTCCAGTTGAAGTCTTGTTAAACACACTTTTTATAACTCTGTTTGGTGATATTGAAAGATTTGAATTCATAATATACTTATTTTCCTCACTTTGCGCAGTTTCTTGTCGCATTTTCAACTACCAGGACCAATAGACGAAATTCCAATAGGGTGGTCACTTTACTGTTCTTCGAAATTACAATGAAATGCCGGTCTTGGTCGTCTTATAGTCTCGAGTCAGATGTCTTGGTTCGAGTCATGCACAATGATCTGAGTCCAAGTCGAGTCAATAGACAGATTGTCTCGAGTCGAGTCGTTTCCGTATTTTGAGAAAATGACTTGAGTCAAGTCGAGACATCAGAAAATGGTGACTCGAGTCGGACTCGAGTCTGGTCAACCCTGCTATACATGAAAGTACCAATATTATTGGCCAAATGCGTACGCAAACTTGAGAAAAAATCACGAGACCAGTAAATTGATGCATACTGTTTTTTCACAGCAG
The DNA here is from genome assembly GCF_051294905.1 of Botryllus schlosseri. Lineage (NCBI taxonomy): Eukaryota > Metazoa > Chordata > Ascidiacea > Stolidobranchia > Styelidae > Botryllus > Botryllus schlosseri. The sequence goes on along the minus strand of NC_137245.1, from coordinate 12,715,848 downwards.
TTATATTAGCGATTGGTGCATATTGTAAGCCGAAAACACAAATGGAAGTGTGGGGGTCTGTTGAGTCAAGCCTTCCAGAATATGTTGGATTGGGACCAAGACCATTGTTTTTGGAGGTCTAAAAAGTTTTGTTACAGCCTTGCTAGAAAGACACACTCGGTACCGCCCGTTATATTGTTCAGTCAACAGGTGTTTGGGTGTTTGCGCGGTAAAAATGACCTTTTTTCTCCAAAGGAGGAATTTTGGTTCGAATCCCGGCCAAGGGGGGCTCGAGATGAAAAAGCCGTTGTTTGTTTTCCACGTGACTTCTCACCGAGATTTGTTGTACTGTTTAGTCAGTCGGCTTGCTTCGCCTAAACGCACCGAGCGCGAAAAGTTTCAATGCTATTTGATTAATTGGGTAAATATGATCGGGAAGTGCTATCAATTTTATATCCTCTCTGCTCACGTAATCAGATTTACCGGTAGAGTTTAGTGAGTGAGTTTTAGAAACTGTAGAGCCCGTAAATAATAATTAATCTTCAATCGGGCCCGTTGGTATGACGTATGGTAACCCTAATATATATATCGAAGTTTTCGGTCAGCATAAGGGCAGTCCTATTCGGCCAAGGTTTAATCACTGCCGATCGTTCTGGCACACTTCTTGGAGTCACATGCTACATGGTCCAAAACTTTATTTATGCCTTGATTGGTACGTCGTGGCGCGGTAGGGTGACGCCGACACGCCCATTTCTATAAATCATTCGTATTTATTCTTGGTGGAAGAGTACCCAACAACCAAGATATTTGGAAACGTTGAATCGCGCCTAGCGCGAATTTTTTTAAATTTGCCTCAATTAAAAAAAAATACTCTATAATTTATGCTAATTCAAGAAATAATTTCCGACCCCCTTCGAGCTCGCCCCCCCCCCATAATTGGGGGTTTGGGGTGCGCCAGTTACGGTCCTGACCATAGCCAATATGTGACAGGCCCATCAAAGATGTTATGATGAGATGTCCTGATGATTAAAAAAATTCCCAGCCCCTATATCATGCAAGTCGGTTTGATGTCATTAGTTGGTCTGACACTTGATTTGTCTGCAAAGCTCCAAAGATTGCTGTATACCGGTAATGATTGTCGTTGCTCCAGTTATATTAGAATCGCTTACATGTATGAAACGAACCTAAAGCAATATATCCTTTCGTCAGACGAACACAATCTCAAATTCGCATATCGACACGGGGCTCATTATTTGTGTGAATCTCATTTGAGACGTGCGGCTCAAGCTGTGGGCGCTGGACTATTCGCGCCGGTCATTTCAGCCAGGGAATTATAGAACTCCATATATATCCCTGATTTCGGCTTATGTACAGTTGACATATCAATGTCGAACGTTTTGGCCAACTTGTAGTGGTTATTATATTTTGAAGTTTTTTCGCCGCCAATCAGTTTGGCAACACATACAGCGCACGCAGCAGTCGCATTTTGCCCGAAACGTGCTGGGTATCCTATGGAGAAAATGCCCAGCGCCAAAATGCTGGTTTATATAAAATGTTCGCGGTCCCACAGGCTGCACAGTACACTCTCCTAAACTAAAGCATCCAAACGGTTTCATACGATTTTAGGTTGCCGTATATATACTTTTGTGGGTTTCTCAAAATCAAGTAATTACGTCATGGTAAATCGCGCGGAGCGCGTTAAAATGTTCAAGATAACTAATATCTTACCCAAAAGACTTTGTTGATTTATCAAATAATTATAGCTCTTTCCATTTTGAAAACTTATGTGACGTGTTTTGCAACAAACATGGTTGGTTATAAGATGTCGTGTTCGTCAAATGATTTGGCGGGCCATGAAAAATCATCTCACGCGTGCCGGGGTTTGCCGTCCCCTGATATAGTGTATATGCACTATCCAATAGCATATAATTACTATCGAATAAAATGCGGAAGTAGAGAGCATACGTTGAATAGCGAATTCACATATACATTTACATGCACATTTGCGCAATCTAGGCTACAGTTAACCGACTTCGGCGTCAATCGTTCCTAGCCCCAGCAATCGCAGCTTACATTATTACGTTCTTAGCTATGCGATCACATTCTTATTCACTATTTCAAATGCTACGACAGGGGTTTTCAACACACGGCCCGCAGACGCTTATTTTACGGCATTTACCATCTTCGATTGTGAAAGCATTTACTGATATGGTATTGTTATATATTATTAATAGCTACTTTTAGCTCTCTCATCGCACCGTGTCTGTTTTATTTATTGATACTCAATCTCAATCTGGTTTATTGATACGCTCGAAATTCGTACTGTTTTGATCATCGGTATTCGTCTGATGGACGCTGGGCAGTACACTTATAAAGCGTATTATGCTCACCACCGCTGACTTGAACAGATCGCTTCAGCACACTAGCGACTCTGCAATATAGGCATGATATAGCGTAGCTGTACATTGTGCAGTGTGCTTCAATCTAGTCTTGAATGCTAGTTTCGGTATAGATGTGATCTCGGTGTTATTCATGATCTGAAATGGTAAGATTTAGCTAAAACCTTAGCGCAGTAGCATGGCGATTATGATTAATAGGTGATTAATGATATAGAGTAGCTCTGCCTAATTAATTCGCAACATTATAAGCATAGAAATCGCGGTAGGTTTATATTCGCTATAGATCAGTGGTCGGGAACCTTTTTTGTCCGAAGGGCCATATTGGCCCTATTTTTTCCATCTCAACTCCCAAAGAGCCATATATGCCAATCAACTGTTACGTCACAATTGAAAATTCATGACGTCATGGTAGCACTCATTCGAACCCACTACATGGGATTCCTCGTGTACGCCATATTTTCTCTGTAAAATCTGGTATTTATTGTTCGGAAATAAATGTCGAAACGAGAGGTATAGAACAGACGGACCAAGCCTCACCCTTGATAACGCAATTCATAAGTAGCTTAGAATTTATTATAACTGATAATAATCGAATGTGAGTGTCACACTGATTACGAAAATCTAAATACTTATCGACTTCTCGGCGGTAACATAACGTTGCGCTACACGCCTACATTTTATCGCCGGTACTACACAGAGCTCTACTTACCGATCAAGAACGTGGATAGCTATGACATTGTATGTAATTCGAGTTTGTAATTGTCACATTCACCACAGTTCATTTCGCGACGTAGATCAGGAAGACAATGCGTATTTGAAATCTGCGTTTTGAAATGGGCGGTGCCGGGTCTCCTATGCTCTTTGATAAATCAACGTATCGCATAATTGAAGATTTCGAGTCGGGTGTATAAAATTCGCGAGTGATATGGGCCGCCGGCGTGACAAGTAACTTAAATTTGAAGATTTTAAAAAGAGGGGCTCTGAGCCCCCAAACCTGAAGACGACATTGCCTTTACCTCTCAAGACATGTTTATACTGCCACGAGAATAAGTATTTTGGCCGTGATGAAAATTTACCAACAAGTCAGTGCAATATTGATCAATCCAATACAAAAATAAATATTTGGCAAAGAGCCATATCTTACACCCAAAAGAGCCATATATGGCTCGCGAGCCATAGGTTCCCGACAAATGCTATAGATGTTAGCATTATTCACTATTAGAAATGGTATGATAAAGCCTCGATGGGACTTGTAAAATCGCTATAACGCCGGAAGTAGTATAGTCAGATGCTCGCTACAACTTGCAATTCATGTCATCGGGTATATGACATGAGTAATGCTCATCCACTATAGGGAATTCGCAGGCGAACATCGATCTAAATCAGTGGTTCCCAACCTTTTTCGGTGGCAGGGCCAAATTTAGAATTTCAGAGTACGGTCGGGGCCGCACGAATACCAGGGCAATGAAAGGAACCCAAAATAGTCACAAAAATATGAAAATTGCCATTGTTCCAATAATTCGCTTGACGCCATTGGCCATTGTGTTGCCGCGTTCCCGTTATTCAGAACAATCAACCTCTGATGGCTATTTCGGACTAGTTTTATTGCCCCGGAGCGATTTCTATTCATATTTTTGGAAAGAGTGCGACACTTGCTTTCGATAAACACCGACATATCAACTTATTCCGACGCTTGGGTCGCGAGCAATAGGACTACCAATTATGCTGCTTTTTGCCGGCTAAGCAGTACGCATCTCGGCGTATTCAATCGTGAGTCACTTGTTGCACATCTATCCATAAATTACTTATCACTACCCAGGGCCGTAACAGCACTTCGTCAGGCCCCCCAAAACGTTGCTCTTGGACCCAATAGGGTGATAAACCGACCCCCCCCCATCCCGTTGTTCGCTTCTGCCACGAAATCAGGATCACTGTTTAGTGAGCCAGCGTGAAGCGCGAAAATTTTCGATGATTCAAAATAAAATAGGTCAATAAGATCGGGAATTACATATATATTGCTATCAATTACTTGTCGTCTCCGCTCACGTAATCAGATTTACCGGTAGGGATGAGTGAGGTGCCTTGGAAGTTGTAGGGCCCGTAAATAATAATTAAATATCTTCGGACGGGCGGAACCGTTAGTACGACTTCTTTACATAATCTTATTTCTTGACCTTCAATCTGCTATGTCAAAAATATAGAATCGCCCAAAAGATGCAAACTATTTCAAATTGGTAGTTCTTCACTGGCATATAATTCATCTTCTTCATATAATTCTGGTGGCCTATTTGTGTCGTGAGTTTCAGATTGTCAAGACAGGAACATTCGGCGTCAGTCATTATACCTATATGTATTTTGTATATATATAACGAAGTTTTCGCTCAGCCTAAGGGCAGTCCTTTTCGGCCAAGGCTTTCTCGCTGCCGATCGTTCTGGCACACTTCTTGGAGTCGCATGTTACATGGCCTAAAACTTTATATGTATTCCTGCATCGGGGCGCGGTAATGGCCAACGCCGATATGCCCACTTCTATAAATCTTGCGTATTTAATCTTGGCGGAAGAGTGCCCAATAATAAAGGTAGTTAGAAACTTGAAATCGCGGCCAGCGCGAAAAAACTTTTGAAAAAGTCGCATAAAATTTCATAAAATACTCTATAATTTATGCTAATTCACTAAATAATTTTTGGCCCTCTTCGAGCTCGCTTCCCCCACCCATTGGGGAACTTGGGGTGCGGCAGTTACGGTACTGTCAATACCTATATCTATACCTATATCTATAGGTACTGCTCGTTCAACTGGAAAGTTAGGGCACATTGCATTGAAACAGCAGTGACGTAATCTTATCAGTCTACTCACAACTTTCCTGCAATCCTAATTGAAAACTTCAGACTCTAAGTCAAACAAGAGTATTTCATAAATATAATTTTTTTTCATAAATCGATTTCTCAATATATTTGACGGGCCGCAAGAAGGCTAGCTGGGGGCCGCATGCGGCCCTCGGAGCCGCGGTTGGGAATCACTGATCTAAATAGTGTCTAAGTTCTATCCTACGGGGCATATGTACTATCCGAAAGTGCCCAAGTTTTATATGCCATAGTGTATATGCACTATCCAATATCATGTAAGTACTATGGTCATCGAGTAAAAGGCGGAAGTGGAGAGCTTACAGGGAATTTGCATATGCATATACATTTACATGCGCAATCCATGCTACAGTTAGAAGAGTGGCTTCGGCTATGATCCCTCCTAACATTATAGCCCCGCCATCGCAGCTTAGATTATTACGTTATTAGCTATTTGAAATGATACGTTATACCTCAGCGCAAGCAATTCTTTAATGTAGGCAAGATATAGAGTAGCTGTGCACGGACATGGGGTAATCGCGATTAGTAACTGCAATCGATTACGACGATCACAGCCTTTTCAAGCAATCGTAATCGCAATCGATTACATTAGAAAAAATTCCGAAGTAATCGACTACTTCACATATCCAATCGATTTCTGTGTGAAAGAACGATTACTTTTTATTGGTACAAGGATTATGACATAAACTGAACATTCGTGAACAAGGAAAAGGTTAGTGATAGCCGGGTTGCCATACCGTCCTTATTTCTAAGATTTGTCCTTATTTTGAATGGCCAGGTCTTAGAAAACTTAACTGTCCTTAATTCTAAGAAATGTCCTTATTTTCGACTTGCGTCCTTATTTTGTCTTGTTTTCAACAACTACAGAACTTCGATCGCTTTCCTCTGATATCTGTTTTGCATAATATTCTAAAGTTATGCTTTTGCATCGCGATTTTATGACATCATAAATGAACGGATCTCCCGTGGCGTACATATCACAGGATTAGACTTCTAAGTGGTGAGATAGCTAGGGGAGTGAGTGGTATAGCAGTTTCAGCTGTAGCCTACCAAGCTGTCGCAGCGGACGCCATTTTAGCAGTGAAGAGCAGCATAGGCGCCAACTTGTGAGGTTACGCGTACCACCTCGTCACTATATTTACGAGGTGGCGGCCACCTCGTACAAAATACGCAAACGTCCTAGTAATTAGGCGAATCCACGCGACCTCGTCTGAGACGTCGCCGATATAATCAGAAAACAGTTGTCGCGAGGCGAGCCACTCAATACCGCCGCTATCATAACGCATTCTTGCTATAGGCCTATACGATTAGATTAGACCTGGGCAAAGTGCGGCCCGCGGCGCTATTCTGAGCGGCCCGCAAAAAGGTGCTTCGAATTCAAAACGGCGAGGTGGACCAAGGAAAGGGACAGACTTTGTGAAATGGCAGTCGAATTCCAGTTACAAGTAAAGATAAATCTAGACCTTTGCTGTCGTGAGATCCATGAAGCATTATTTAATAACAAGGAGTTGCTGGAGCTGATGGTTTCTGGCAAAAAGTATGGAATGTGACATGCCACGGTTCGTATAAATGTAAAGTATGTACAAAAACGCTTTTTTGATGATATTCTAATTTTTCGACTGTCCTTATTTTTTGGTCCATGTCGATGGTAACCCTATAGCAAAACGTCTGATTTTGAAACGCCACTGCTCATTATTACGTCAGAAGTATTAGTTTGCTAATGATTGCGTAAGAGGTATACTATATCCACACATAGTAAATAGATATTCGATGAACATTGTAGTGTGATTGTAAGAACAACCGGTATAGGCTACTCTATATCTGGTAATCAATACCCTCGGAACGTCACTATCTCGCAGCAGGATAATAATCACCACTCTGCCAGTTGCAAATAGTAAAGCCTGTATTGATGGTTGGTTATGCGTAGTTAAATGCAATTGACCGTTGCTGCTTGGTGAACAGTAGGCATAGGTACGTAGGCCTACACCGGAAAAAGATTTGAAATTTTGTACTCGTCAAATGAAACATAACATTACGATTTCCACAACGAAGGGTGTGTGTCTGACCTCAAAAACGTCACCAAGTCGTTTCGACACTTTCCTATCTTTTCATAGAATCGCAGTCTTGTGGTGTTTTGAAGTGATGAAATTTTATTGATAAGCTGCTGGGATGAGCGGACTTGAAATTTCTATGTCCTAATCCAATCCAAATCCGAACCTTCAAATCCAAATCCAAATCCTAATCCATAACTTTTTCATATTCAAGTTCATGTCCAATCCTAATCCGATTCCAACTGGAAATTCAGAAAAAATACTAATTTATGCAGTGGAGGGATTCGAAAATTTTCTTTCACAACCAACGATTCACTTGATTCAAGATAACTTAGTAACCATAATTACATTAATAACTGATCTGAATAAAGTTTGTCGCCATTCGCCACACGACATTTCAATCTCCCAGAAAATAGGTAAATCCAATCCAAATCCTATTCCGTTCTGAAAAAAATGTCTAATCCAAATCCAATCCAAATCCGACAAAATTTCACAAATCCTGTTTTTTCAAAACCTAATCCTAATCCATGCTCATCTCTGATAAGCTGAACTGAAGCATTAAAATCAACTGCTGATATATATCATAACCGATCCGTTCTTTGCCGTTTGCCGTAACAGCAGCAAACGATAGCCTATCCGTATTAAGTGGAAGACAGAATTTTACATCACTTTATCGTATTCTCATATGACTCTACTTGAAACGGCGCCAGTTGTTATTTTGCAATTCTTTACTCAAAATTTGGACCTGCTGCCATAGCAATACACTTTTACATCATGTTAGCGTGGGTTGTGGCTAGAATCAGGACCAAACAGCTATTCGTCCCACACTCCATATGTTAGTCCTACATCCCCATAGGGTGGTCTGTTTTCATGTTGATGACTGAATTTCGTCAATAATATTGGTAGTTGCATAATGGTACAATTTATTTTTAATCCTCTCACAGCCCCGATGGTCAGACTTACCGGTAGAGCTGGGGTCACGTAATTCATAATTATAACTTCTGGTGTGTTGTTACTTTATTGTGTTGGTAATTCGTGACATCCCGCCCGTTATATCATTAAAAGATATTGTATAGTTGCCCAAACGTAGCAGACTAAAAGAAAAACTTTCGTGAGACGCACACACAAATTGTCATGTCTTCATTCCCCCGTTGGTGCCTCGGGTGGCATTTGTATTGTAGGTATCAGATTGGAAGGACATGACCATACGTCACGTCCACCCGGCGCTGCTATTGACGATGGGCACATACGCAATGTTTCGGTCAGGTTCTTTCTTTGGTGGTACACTTAGTGGAGTCCCATATCGGCCGAAATTGCATGTGTATTTTGGTGTCTCGTGGCGCGGTAATGATCGGGACCGAAATGCCTATTCCTATAAATTATGCATGCTTTTTTTCTTAGGTGGGGGGGGGGGGGATCGAAAATACTTTATGTTGATTAACAAAATACTTTTGAGTCCCTTTCGAGTTCGCTCCCCACCCCATTGGAGAGATTGGAGTGCGGTAGTTAAGAGCCTGGCAAGAATGAAAATCGTTAGGTGATATTAATCTCCCCTTATAAAGTTGGGCAATGCTTTCGCTTTAGAGTGTACTATAATGGTTTCTATTATGTGCGATAAGATTCTCCCACGTTATACCGATTCAGTAACAGTAGCGAAAACTTGAATTTTACACTTTTTAGGCATAGTAGTAGGAAAAGATTTTGAAAGTATGCCCAAAGCTTGATGTAACAGAAAATTTCTATGTGGAAGTTTATATTTTTTGCTCTGACTCTAGCTAGATGCCAGGGTTCTTAAAGTATGAGTCGCAAGGCGTATAATTTTGGGTCGCGACAAAAAAATCGTGCTTCGCGATATTTCCTGTGCTTTGTTTGTGCATATCCACGGTCACTATTGGATACTGGCCAAACAGCGACACACGCAGAATGAAGAATATTGCCCTGGTCTAAATGACCATGAACACCATGAATACCACTAATAACAACACGCAGAAAAGTCGTTAATAGTGAAGACTGACTTGCTCATGCAAATATGTGGACCTTTGTATTCTAAAAATTGGTTTAAATTTATGATGAGATTTGTCCGACAGTGGTTTCTCCCTGGAAAACGCTGTCGGGGATCGCTAGAATGCTTTACTGCAGGGGTGTGCACTGTGCAACCTTTAAATGGGGCACATTGGTTAGTAGTACTATTAGGGTTGCATTTAAAACAAACGGTGTTTTAAACAAATGCCTTTAAAAAAGTTATGCTTTTTGTCAAACGATGTATTATGACACGATAATTGTGTAAATACTTTTGAAAATCATGTAGTATGAGCCTACGGACGATTTTCACCTAATATAGTCAACATATACGATGTGGAGTGGCTGGAACCTTCAAAATCGTCGTTGGCTCGATAGTTATAACAAGTAGATATATATAATTGATACGGAATGGGTGTTCCGATGATGATGACCGCCGACCGAAAAATTCTGCATAACGATGTAGTCCTGGTTAAAAATATTTTTCGCCTGTTCATGACAGTGGACGGAAGGCCATTTCGTCGAAAGAGCTATATTTAACTTATATTTTCAATTGTCAAGGAAAAAAAAAAAGTTGGGCAATGGGTACATTACGACGTAACAACCAAATGACGTATCATTTATAAGGAAAATTGTCATCTCATTGGGCGTTTTCATCGCAACCTTATATTGTCTTCAATATATCTTCCAAGATCAGTTCTAACAAGCTTAATATATGTAATCGTGAGTAATCGTGATTACTATCCAATATAATCGTTATCGTAATCGACTACTTCCGGATTTTGCTGTAATCGTAATCGTAATCCCGTGATTCAGAAGTAATCGTAATCGCAATCGATTACATTCATGAAGTAATCACCCCATGTCTGGTTGTGCATGTGCATCGATCTAGGCTTGAATGCTCGCGTCGAGTATAGATGTGATGTCGGCGTTATTCATGATCTGAAATGGTAGATTTAGCTTCAACGCAATAGCATAGCGAATTTTAAAATAGGTGATAAATGATATAGTGTAGCTCTGCCTTATTAATTCGTGACACGATAATAGTAGAATTCGCGGTAGGTTTATATTAGCTATAGATGTTGGCGTTATTCACTATTGGAAATGGTATGATAAAGCGTAGGTGCGCTTGCATAGCGATTATCATCCAGTAAAAAGCGGGAGTAGCGAGCATACGCTTCATAGGGAATTTGCTTATACATTTACGAATAATTATCGAGACGACCGATTTCGAATCGTTGGGCGAGGCCGTTCACAATTCCATCTGTGTGCCTTGGAGTCGACTTTTATCAAAATACTAGGGATGGTGTGAACCTCTGAAAGGTTCAGGTTCGTGTGAACGTGAACCTTTTTGAAAGGTTCTGTGTGAACGCGAACGTGAACCGCATCACGTCACGTGACGTCATATTGCTAATTCCTTTTGAGTGATTTTTATTCAAGTATGTACATAAAATATCAATAATTTCATAAAGAAAATCTTTCCCTTTCATCGGGTCATCTCGTCTCAGCCGTCGCCGAATTTGGATTTGTAGTCGAGGTCGTAGCCGCTCGGTTCATCTCATCTCGCTGTAGTCGATGTAAATTTGTAGTCATGATCGTAGTAGGAGCCGCCGGTATCTGGCGCTCGTTTGCGTTTGTGGATTGGGTTGGGTGCTAGGTATTCGGTGCGGAGTGGTGGTGGGGTTTGGGAGGTGGGGGGGGGGGGGTTAGATGGGCTGGGGAAGGGTTTAGGGGGGTGGGGTAGAGTGGGATTGGATGGGAGTTTAGAGTGGTTGGGATATGTTGTGGGTGGATTGGTCGGGTTTTCTGGGTCTATAAATACGATACAATTTATCTCGTTTTATCGGTGCGTTCATTGGGCTCACTTAAATTTTTCGGTATATTTTACTTCTTATATCATTGATGCGTTGGTCAATATTTTGGGCGTATTCATTTTGGATGTCGAGTGCATTTTTCCATTCCCACACAAGGGTTTTCACGTTCATAAAGGCTTTTATTATGATCGGAGCTTGCGGTCCGTCGTATACGTTGCGCATTATCTCGTCGGGTGTAGCGTCGATAGTCGTTTGCAGGTCGTTCTCGAGATCCTGTATTACAAGAGAGAACAGTTTTTTGTAAGTTGCACATTCGGCGAAGGTATGGCGCATAGTATCTTCTGCATGTTGGCAGAATTTGCATTTGTTTTTCAAGTAGGCGTCTTTTCTTCGTATCCATCCCGCGTTGGTTTTTCTGGAGCCTGTAAAGTAGCTCTCAGTGTTGATGCGATACGAGATCTCGCGTTGCTTGTTGTCAATGTGATCTTTGATATTGGGTTGGTATAGCCATATCTGTTTCCAGTCCGACATTCGGTTTCCTGCTTGTTGTGTCTTCTTTTTAACAAGGATCTGGTACATTTCTTTCTGGCTTAGTTCTTGTACCTCTTGTGATTGGCTTTTGATTACGTCAAAAATTTCCTTTTCCTTCCTCCATTCCCTCGTCAAGGTATTTCTGTGAGGGTAGAGGTTGTTGTATAAATTGCAATTTATATCTCTCACCTTCGTTGTCAAATTGTATATTGCTTCAGCGTGCCAGATATCGATCGGGCTCTCAAGTCGGCTTAGTTGTTGTAGCCTTTTTGCTCTCTTTGCATGTGTGGCGGATTCAATATCTGGCATGTCTATCCCTCCTTCTGGCTTGGGTTTGATCAGTTTCATTCTGCCTTTTTGCTCGAGTTTTTCAGGGCTCCACAGTAGGCCGAAGACAAGGCGTTCAAATTGCTTGAGCTTGTCGTCTGGAATCTGCTTGTTAGCATATGTATACGTTATTTTGCTAATTATGTATGCCCTAATGGCCGTTATTTTACCAATCCAGGAAAGCCTTTTTGATTTAATATGCCTTACGCTCTTTTCAACTCCATGCCAGAGTCTGTCAAAGTTCATTTGCAGTTCGCTTTCACCGTGGTATAAGCCCAGTATCTTAATTACTGGCTTTAGCATATGTGCATGCGAAGTCTTTTGTAGTCTGTTGAACGATTTCTCGTTCAGTGGTAGGATTTCCGTCTTGTCTGTGTTGATATCTTGCCCTGTCACTCTATGCAAACTTTGATATTCGTTAAGGACTGTGGTAATAGAGTCAGTTGTTCTTAGATACAGTGTGACATCATCTGCAAACTGGTCCAATTTATGCTCGATTCCGCCGATTCGGATACCTTTGATGTTTTCATTTGTACATAATTTATTGGCTAGCGGGTCCCCGCTAATCGCGTATAGTGTCATACTCAAAGGACATCCTTGTCTAATGCCCCTTGTACAATATACATTGGCTGTTTCGAGGCCGTTAACTTCTAGGGTCGCAATTGGATTATCATATAGGGCTTTGATCACGTTACGCGTTTCTCCCGAGACGGGCAATTTATCAAGCACTTTGAAAAGCATTTGGTGGTCGACCTTATCAAAGGCCTTCCTTGCGTCTACAGTCATTATGTAGCCTTCCAAGGGTTTTTCTTGGTGATAATTAACAATTGCACTCACGTTGTGATGTATTGTGTCCATTTGTCTCCCGGGAATTCCCGCTTTCTGTGTCTTGTTGATGTGGCTCGAAATATCCTCAACCAGTCTGTTGTTGAGAATTTTCGCCATTACTTTGTAGTCCGTGTTTAGCAGCGAAATGGGTCGCCAGTTCGCTAAATTCTTTTTATCTTTTCCCTTGTGAATCAAGATAATTTTAGCGCGTTTCCAGCTACGCGGTATGTTTCCGAATATTAGGGCGTTGTTTATGATTTCTGTTAATCTCGTACCAATGCTTTGCCACATAGCGAGGTAGAATTCCACAGTTAGGCCGTCGAAGCCCGGTGACCTTTCGCTGTTCATTGTTTTCAGTATTTGTAATATTTCGCTAGATTGTATTACCGATATTTGTTCATTGTCTCTCTCGTGCATGCCTTCGTGGTGGTACGATGATAGATATTCGTCTTGATCTGACGGAATAATACCATCGTGTCTGGTCCACAATTTTGTGTAAAATTGTTCAATCTGGTTAGCGATAATATTACGGTCATTCGTTACCGTTCCATCTCTGAGCTGGAGCTCTTTGAGCTCTGCCTTGCGTCGTCTGATCTTCAACTGTTGCCAAAATTGTCTCATCGTGCTAGGTTCCCCTTTGCATTGGTCAAGTTTGGTTAACATGCGCAATTTTCCTCTTACCCTCTGATACGTGATCTGGGGGTCTGAGGATTTATATTTGTCGATTTCATATCTCTTACTTACGTTGGCAATTCTATCTTTTAGTCTGTCCCACCATTGTTGAATTCCGTGGCAGTGTTGGATGTTATTTTCCTCTATGCTTATAAGATTAGATATTATATCTCGGTACACGTCATCTCGCAAGAGATCATTATTACACTTCCATTTTTTACGTCCCCATACAGTGCTTGACTCTATTGCAAGTAATATTGTCGGACTAATGTGGTCAGCAACGAGGTTATTTTCATGTCCTGTATTCTGGACATGGTCCATGAGTTCATGAGTTGCGTAGAATCGATCTATTCTCCTCGCGTTTTTTCCAGTGACGTAGGTGAATACCTCGGCACTAGGATGTTTACTTCTAAACACGTCAATCAGTTCCGCGTCGTTAGTTAGCTTTTCAAAATGTCTCTCGGCGCTTCTAAAATGGAGGTTCTGTTTATTTCGAGTGTCTTTTTTGTCAATAATTAGGTTGAAATCACCACCCATAATAATCGGGACTTCAATGTCATGGATTGCTGACTCTAGTTTGATTAAAAAATCGTCACGTAACTTTCTGGCATCTGCGGATTGTCCAGATGGGGCGTAAATATTGATTATAGCAATAGGACAAGTGTCAATTTGAATGCAGAGGCATTGGGCACGGTTTTCGATCATGCTATATTGGCGTAAAATTTTACCTGCGTGATGTTCCTTTATCATTATTGCGGTACCAGAATATTGTCTCACTTCGTTCTTTGTGTTGAAGTAGATAATAAATCCGATATCAGCTGCCCAGTTACGTATATCCACATTATCGATCCTATGCGTTTCCTGAATCAATAATATATCCAAATTCGATGTCCGTATATATTGTTCCAAATCCGGTAGTCTATTTGATAGTCCATTTACGTTAATGGATGCTAGCTTCAATAGGTTCGCCATTGATTCTGTTTTGGGAGTCTTGCGGGTTTTTGATTGTCTTCTTTTGTTTGTTGTCTTTTTTAATCCCATTTATATTCGGTTTTATTATTGTCGCTTGGTTGCTTGTGTCGTTTCTTGTCGTTACTCTGTTTCCGCTTCGTGGTTTCGTCGCCCTATCACAGCTGGCGCTCGATTTTGGTCCTTTGTTGGCATTAGGCTGTTTTTTAATGAGTAGCTTTTGGACCGTGTGCGTTTCATTTGATTTGCCTGATTCGCGTTTTTCCTCGTTGGCCTGAGGTTGCACGGAATGTTCTTGTGTTGTGTCTTCATTCTCGAAAGCAGCGTCCGGTGACTTGTAAGATTTCGTCATCACTGGGCTATTCGACGCTGTTTGATTTCTGTTCGTGTCCTCATTCTGACTCGTATTCAGGTCAGCTGGTTTCTCTGTTGTTATTTTCTTCGATTCCTTCGCTTCGTCGGCTATTCTCTCGTCAGTATGGGGTTCGTTTGAGTTTTCTCTCATTATGATTTTATCTGCGGTTTGATCATTGACTCCCTCAGCATTTTCGATTTCAGCCTCGTGTTCGCTTTGTCTTTTGCTACGTTTTGCTTTGCATTCATCTGTACTATGGCCGAGCCGACTACATTTCGCGCATTTCAATTTTTCGGATTGGCAATCTCTGACCATATGACCCATCCTCTTGCAGTTGTAGCATCGCTTTTGATATGCATCTGCAGCAGTCTGGATCCAGCATCTCAATCCATCAATAAACAAACTTTCTGGCATATCTTCTTTACTGAAATCTTCCATCCAGATGTTTGTGTAGCCATTGTACCAGTTAGTATTCTTGTAAAATACTCTTGTCTGATTGACAACCTTTCCGAATCCATATTTGTTTAGTTGTTCAACTGCCGTTTCCCTTTTAGTTTCACATGCTATGCCTTTGACAATAAGATGTGTTGCTGGACGCTTTGGGAGCTCTATGGTTCATTTCAGTAAAGTGATGTGTTGCTGGACGCTTTGGGAGCTCTATGGTTCATTTCAGTAAAGTGATGTACACAATACCTAGCGACGACATGGGGCTACATATTGCCACAAAGCTGAAGTACATACTGACTTTTTAAACGACGTCAAATGTATCAACTTGGGCAATCAAATGATATAATAATCCCATAAAATTAATATCTTCCGTCGCTTTGCCAACAACTTCGACGAGGACTTGCAAGGGAATATATGCTTACACCATAACGGTTTAGGCCAGACCGGACAATGTATTCGGCGTCTGAGTGTTGCTACGTTGATATTGTATAGAGTGTAGTGTGGGTTTTACCCCATTAACAAGTTATACAACAGTAGCCAACACCCCAATCGCACGTATTTGGTTTTTATGATACAATAAACATATGAAATCGAGATGGAACCCGTACACTTGCTAGATTTTTTTACATCAGACGATGATACCAATTTCATTGATTGGTTGAATGAGCATCATTCGCTGACTACCTACATGCAGCTTATTTCGCTCTTGATGTTGTGTGATTGCGGGTCAAGCTCACAGCAGTCAATAAATATTCTCAAACAGAAAGCTAGATATTTCGAACTTTTGTAACAAAGCAGGTAGCATTTTTGAGATTGTCAAGGTGCATGCTAGTTTAGTGTTGATTTTTTATGCTGCCAGCGCCGTGCATAGAGTGGCCCGCAGGTAAATTGCAATAAATTTCAAACTAAGATGTTATAATGAAGTGAAAATTGTAATATAGGAAAAAGGTTCACAGTGTGCAGAACCTACCAAGGCTCGTTTGTGAACGTGAACCTCTAAACTTCCGAGGTTCACACACAGAACGCGAACGTGAACCTCACGTTCACGCCATCCCTACAAAATACACCAACCAAAACTCTGTCAACAAAAGGAGTTCGTGTACCACCTAAAAATAGTACATTGAACGCTCTCTCATTCACGAAATTTCATGCTGGTGACGTCATATTTTGTGATACGATTGTTGATATACAATGTTTTTTCCCATTCTCTACTAGTTGCTGACGATTACCCCTGACGAGTGTCAGCCGAAAATATTCGGGTTCATTTCAATATGAATATACTATTCAATTGTATAATGTATGTACATTAACATGCACAATCGATGCTACAATTACAAGAGCGACTATATTTTATAAAATCAGAAATGCATACCCACTTTTCACCGCCGGTATTTGCTATGATAAAGCCGGCTCAATTCACTCGCGGAAACCTCGGCGTAATTCAATCTATATGCGTACAATCCCTACATGCTATCTCTAATGGCTATCGCTATTGCTAGCGTTAGTCGCTATATGATGTATTAAAGCCAAGCAAATTTAGTGCAAATCCAGCAAAGGTTACTTTTAATACGAAAATGCGACATAACTATAGATCTGGCCCGCGTCGTCAGCTGTTCTTGCGATGGCTGCCTTATTCGCTATCTGAAGTGCATACCGCAATAGTTGTAACAGAGATGTGGAATTTTTCTGAGCAAGCAAATTGCCTTGGGTGAAAATTCAGCATTCTAATTCATATTGTCGACGTAACCTTTACTTGTAAGCGCTTCTTTGTTATAATATTCTAACTCATGTTATCGATGTGGCATTTTTCTGAAAGAGCGAGTCCTATTCTTGCTAGAATCGCAATCAGCGATATTCGTGGCACGCACGTGTCAGGCTTGCGCCTGCGCGTTGAAAATGTAGACGTGGCATTGATGGTTGTGATAAGGGTGTGCGTTATCAAGTTGCATTCGTGGAATTTAAACGCTCAAATTAATATTTTGAGTAGTTACCTATAGTAATGCATTTATCCAAGCGCTACTTTAGTCTTCGCGAACATAGATAGTCTTACATACAAAAAAATCATACATAGTTGTCGAAATTTACGCATAATTTTAACGTCCATATTTCTCGAAAGCTTTAATATTATCCAGTCTCGGGATTTAAGAGAGAATCGGTATTGATGATAATCTTAAGACAACTCGGTATATCAAGTCTGCGCGATAGTCCAGTGCAAGGGTGGACAACCTGCGGCCGTAGATGGGAATTTGTACGGCCGTCGACACGTAATTTAGTGTTGGTGGCCGTTGACATGCAAATTAAATTTAAGGCCGTAGAAGGGAATTTGTGCATGCAACAAAATGACTAATAACAATTGGCCCACCCGACGATGCATTCTCATTTATAACTTTCCCTAAACTTTCGAAAGCATTCCCTCTATCAACTCAACCGGTGAATCTGATCACATGGGCTGAGAAAGGATACATATTTGATAGTAATATGTTATACTGCTACTATTAATGTCGGAATCCATTCGTGCATCTGAAATTTTTTCGCGCTTAGCACGACCATAACCAATCTCAGTATCTATTCATAACATTACCACTCGCGATTTCGCGGCATAGGCCGATATGAACAGTATAATAGTCCGAAGTTCACCAGAAATGGACATGGACAGTTTAACATAGGTATTTTGTGTCCAGTTAGTTCATTAGGCTACTGCTATACCCCGGAATGCGGCCGTACGCTACACAAGTAATCGAAATGCAGCCGTGATTAGCGAAAAAGTTGCCCACCTCTGGTCTAGTGCGGTCCTTTCCAACGTGGGTGACGTTTCGCACTTGTGCTAATGAAAATAAATTTTAGGCGAATGAGAAGCGTGGTGCGAATGGTGCGAATGATAATCCGGATGAGTGCGAATGAAAATTGTCCATATTTCTCACTTTTTCTGACGTGGACTAACTCGAATACACTTAATAATAGGATATTAAGTACAGTGAGTCTGTAACTTTCATCGTTTGGACGCAATTCTAAAAACTGGTGGTAGCTGTGCTATAGCTGTGCAGTTTCACTCATTTGTGCGTTCTAAATGAGAACACAGCCATATCGCGATGGCGTAACATGTCGATTTTGGAAAAGTGATATTGTTGCTGGTGAATATTGTTCTTGGGCTCGCCCTTCAAGCTTCGAAGGAAATCGCAGCACGATACCCCCGGAAAAAGCAACAAACACCTTAAGAACAACGGTAGCGCGATATCTTTTTTTATATCGCAGTGATTTTAGTACTTGATTAATCAATAATACGATATGCTGAATGTAAAATAATGAATATCTGTACCCAGGGCTGTGGAGTCGGAGTCGGAGTTTGGCTAATTTTCCCTTGATGGAGTCGGAGTCGAAATCGTGAAAACTATAGTGGCTGGAGTCGGAGTCGGAGTCGTGGAAAAAATATGGACTAGAGTCGGAGTCGGAGTTTATGAAAATTACCCTGACTCCGACTACGACTCAGACTCCAACTTCTTTATCATGGAAACAATTGGTTTCAAAGGATTTTCAATAGAATTTTTATGTACCACCAATCACCATTATTAATAACGATACAGATCAGGGGGGCATCACGTGGCCCGTAAGTCAAATGTGGCCCACGAGATTGTTTTGTGTGGCCTGCGATGAGGTAATTCTCGAAATTAGAAAATTGCAACAAAATCATAGAGTCATGTTCACTGCAACCGTCTTTATTGCTATGTCTAAATGCCGAATAATCCTGTCCTTGTCAAATGAGCCCAATATATGTGAGTAGCACAATAATTGTAGTATTCTATTTATAGTTTTGTATTTACAGTACTTCATTCAGTACCTTCGAAAAAATTTCGCGCTTCGCGCGACCAGGTCATAACTGCACACTACACAGTTGCATGACATAATTCTCATCAATTTTAAAGCGTATTATAAGTCTTGTTTTCAATGTTACCTAATTCGTTTCGCTCCTATTGGACGACTAAAACAAGGTGATCAACATTCCAGTATCCCGCGCAATGGTTCGTATATCTCATGTGGCCCTTTGGCCGCAAAGGTTTGTCACCCCTGATATTGATAAAATTGGACATTATTCGCAAATTGCAATTCAGTTGCATAGAGGAAGAAAATCGCAATATGTATCTTCGAAATGCAGTCACAAATTGATGCATTTTTTGGAAATATACCATGATACTGTGACTGAGTATAGGCCTATACATCGTCTGGTTTAGTAAAATTGATGTAAATATAATCAAACGCCGCTTATCACTTAACAAAATTAAAAATATTTGTAGTGTCTTAGCTGCTTGGGTCGAACAAATGATTAAGAAAGACTGCAAGTCCTAGTCTTTGAATACTTGACTTAGTGCATGTAGACTAGACATATGCTATTTGACAATTTCCTAAATTTCATTGTCTATTAGTAGTAAGAGTGTGTGCGATGAGAAAATTGGTAAGTTACATCTCTGTATCAGTTGCTGACTCATACACAAGAGCTACACTTCGATTGTTTTATGTACATTTTAATAATACAGGATTTGATATATGTCATGTTTGAATGATTCATGCATATTAGGATATTGGAGAGTCCATGTTTATCAAATATGAAGAAAGAAAGGAAGGATGTTTAGAAAGGCAATCCCTCATGTTAATTGCGTAGTGAATAATTCGAGCTGTGCCACAATGAAACAATTTTGCATGCCATCTTTAATCATGTTTGCATATGTTTAATGCAGCGGTTCTCAACCGGGGGTCCGCGAAGCATTTTAAGGGGGTCCGCGAAGCCTATAAATTTGAAAAATAGTTGATAACCTCATTTTTTTTAATTAGGAAAATCACGAGGCAGTTTCGCTTCATCACTAGTAGAACTCACATCAACAGAATGACCGTCTGAGATGAAATATCCTACTGTGCAGACTCATTTTAGTTGCTAAATTGCAAATAGCCTACTGATACAAATATTTTGCTGTGTGGAGGTATTTTGTTGAGGATTGTGTAAAAATAAAAAGTTGGATTAGTCAATCACGGTGACGTAGAAGTGATTACAAAAATCCATGTCTTCTGTGACATACATAACCATTTTTCCATATCACCTCCAATATGAGCTGCTAGATAAGAATAACAAGGCTTGACGTTATATATCCAATAAAGAAATTAGTTTGTGAATTTTAGATGTTTGTTGCGATCACACCCAAATGTGTCGTCGGAAGCATTACGCGTTATTATCACATTCGCCACCACCTCTCTTTGTGAAAACGGATTTTCAACATTCGTTTATATGAAATCGAAGGCGCAGATTTTCAAGACACGACCACGTATTTCAAAACATTCAGCTTCAGAATTCGCTTTGAATTAAGAAAAGTCTTCCCAATTTCTACATGAATTATATAAGCTATGATGTTATCCTCAAGAATGGTCAGTGGTCACTTCGTTGTTGTTTATTACTATCCTACAGTTGTTATTTGCACAGGACAGATGACGATTGTACGATAATTAAGCTAAATTTGAATTAAGACTTGGGGGGTCAGCGGGGGTCCGCGACGGTCCAAAAGGGGTCCGCGAAGACAAAAAGTTCGAGAACCACTGGTTTAATGGTTACATGATTGTCATTTCACCGTTACTGTGGCATATAATTTTCGAAGTAAATTGGTATTATTGTTGAAGTCGGAGTCGGAGTCGGTACGTGTAAAGACTCAGGAGTCGGAGCTGGAGTCGGAGTCGGCGTCGGTACGTTTAAAGACTCAGGAGTCGGAGTCGGTATATTGAAAATGTGTGGCGTTGGAGTCGTAGTTGGAGTCGGTGGTAAAATTTACCGACTCTACAGCCCTGTCTGTACCTCCAAGAAGCTCTTTGAATGCATTGTTAATGTTAATGCATCTTTATTCCGCACAACCCTATTTGCTGATGATACTCACCTCTTCATAACCTCTAACACTGGCAATGATTTGCATGCATCCGTGAATAGGGAACTCCCAAAAGTGTCGAGATGGCTCCAAGCAAACAAACTAAGCTTGAATGCAGATAAGACCGAGATGCTCCTTTTAAATAATGCCAATCATAGTTTCACTGTGAACATCAATCATAAACAAATCTCCATATGTGACTCAGCAAAATATCTCGGTGTCACTATTGATGCTAAAATGTCTT
Organism: Botryllus schlosseri; assembly: GCF_051294905.1. Classification (NCBI taxonomy): domain Eukaryota; kingdom Metazoa; phylum Chordata; class Ascidiacea; order Stolidobranchia; family Styelidae; genus Botryllus; species Botryllus schlosseri. The sequence goes on along the minus strand of NC_137245.1, from coordinate 12,694,451 downwards.
GGAAGCAGCATATTGAATGCACAATATCAAAACTAGCTCGGTGTGTGGGAATAATGACCCGTCTGCAATCTTTGGTTTCCAGATCAATACTACGAACCATATATTTTTCTCTTTTCCACTCTCACCTGCAATATGGAATCGTAGTATGGGGAAGTGCATGCAAAACATTTCTGTGCAGAATTCGAACCCTGCAAAACCGTGCGATACGGCTGATCTCATATGTACCTTTACGTACCAATTTATCGCCTTACTACCGTAAGCATCGAATTTTGCGAGTTGATGAGCTATATCGCTTCGAAGTATCAAAAGTTGTTCACAAATATTTTTCCAATAGTCTGCCTCCTGTGTTTGATGACTTTTTCATACCTGCTAAAAATGTCCATTCCCATTACACGAGATCCTCGTCACAGGGAAATATCTACTTACCCCCACCCAATAGCAACCTAACTAAGAGATCTATCGACTACTCGGGACCTATCATTTGGAATGCATTACCACCACATATCCGTGAATTGCCTTATGATAGATTCAAAAAAGCCCTACTTGATCACCTCTTATCGTTACACTAACACTGTTGCCCTACCTCGCCCAGACATTGCTTCATTGATCATTTGCTACCATCGTTTAATTTTTCTTCTATTTTATTTTTTTAACTACTGTAACTTTTTTTACAGCCAGACTGTTTAGAGTAAAGTGTACCTGTTTGATGCTGGTGTGATCAGACTAGATGACCCTCACGGTCTTATCGATCATTCCTATCTAATACCGAATACTGTGCATGCATATTTTCTGTACCACCACCACTGCCGAGTGTTACGTATTTTGGTTTGATGAAAAATAAAGACTCTCTCTCAGGGACAATCTATTTTCATTTTCTACTTGTGTATTAAATTCCGGCTAACTCTGTGCGAATGGAGCTCAACAAGGTTGAAAAGCACTGGCCTAGTGGTTAGCGTCGTGAAAATCGAACCATGCATCCTTATTTCACATCCAGCCAAGGTCACTTTTACAACATGTAGGGTGAAATATTGGGCGTCGTATGCGCGTGGCAATTAGGAAGACGGGAAGCAATTTAATCGGGTGGCTATAAAACGCTTAGCCTCACTACTAAGATTTCCAGTAAATATTTCAAAATCGTCTGTTTTCAATCTCGGTAACCTAACTTTTATGGCTTTTATAATGTGTCCTATTTTCTGAATTCCAAGATATGGTAACCCTATCGTATACCCGTTAGCGATGTCTACCCTAACGTTGTGCTTAGGTAGCAATTATTCAATAGTAGTTATAATAAGGTAAATTTATGAAACTGGTATTACCAATTTATTCAGGGAACAATCCTAAACTAACGTCATAGATACTAGCTACTGATTGCGCCTGAAGAGATGTAAATAATTACTAAAATACCAATTAACCAAAATGAAAAAACAAACCAAGAGCACGCATGCACGTTTGACTCGATCCTACTAAATAACGATGGTATGTTGCCGTTTCATATCTCAAACGAATACGGTTTAGCCGTGTTCCTCAGCTAGTGAATATACCGAAGGCTCGTCCCTGTTTGTCAAATTTTAGCGGCATCACCGCCATAACCGGTTGTTTCGTTTTTGGCAAGAGTGCTGTCACACTGTAAACCTATGATGACAACCATGAAAATCAGATGCACCTTGTGTTTTTATGTCAAGGGAAAGCAGGCAAAATGAGATTTAGGTCGGGAAATACTTGATGCATAGTAAACGTGCACGCAGTGCCAATTATTCATGCAAACCAGAGATTGTAGCAATCTTAGTACGCAATCTTGACTAGATTGGACCGAGTTTCCCTTGGACGTATTTGAGCTTTTCACGGATACGACCGGTTAGATTATTATGAGAAATTGCGGGTGGATTTATTTGCACTCGGACAATTCGAGACTTGAACATTCAACTTTAGAAATATTGGTGTAAAATCAGTAAAGTGATAATTGAACATAGGAACCTTAATATACATTTAAGTAATATATTCATTGCATAAATATATTGAAACGCGAAGCTGTTCGGATGTAAAATTAAATTCGGAGCTAGAATATACCCGGGAAAATCTAATTGATAAAGGGTATCCTGAACATATCATTATCGAATGTAAACATCATCAAGAGTTCCGCGTGCAGAAAACTCAGCAATTTCAATTACTGCAAATTATCGCATACTAGACGTTTAATGTCGTCTCAAATATCCCATGATCACGAATTCTCTACCGATGTGATTCATAAGATCCATCCGCCACCAGATATCTATATTACGGTTTACAAAGAGCACAATATTGTCCTTCTGTTCTCATCAAAGTTTTCTCGTCTTCCTCTTCATGTAACTGGCCAGACAAGTCTAACATGTGGACTTGAGTGGCGCAATCGGCCGCGGTTGGATCGAACGATACCTTGGTTATGGAGTTCACTGTTCAGGTCCCATTAATGTACAATTTCTCAATTCTGAAAAATGAAGTAAAATTTTCGGAGATGGCAGCCGGAGCCAAACTGTTAAAATTAGTAGAACTTTTTACTCCATCTGCGCACTTATATTGTAGTGGCAGTTGCAGTTATGTGAGAACTAAATTCGAGTTTAATAAATCCAACCTTACACCGCACCAATACCAAAGAGAGCAAGGTGTACGTTTGTCAAATGTACATAAACACCATTGCAAAAGCACTAGAAACGGGATCGGGTGATCGTACGTCAGTTACATTCGTTACGGACTGATTGTGTGCGTTAGTTGTTTGTGGTATTCATGGTGTTTGTCAAATTCTATGGTTATTTAGACCAGGCCAACGTATTCTCCATTTTTAATCCGTAGCTGGCGACTTGTAGCACGGCCCACTTCTAGGCTTTTATTAGACACCGCCTCCGTCTACGCCAGGGGTGGGCAAACTTTTGAGCTCGCGGGCCGCATTCAACGTCTGAATCCATTCGCGGGCCGCACTATATAAAATTGGGATTATAAACCCAAACGCAATATTGGTATTTGATTATATAGTGAGGACATGGAGATAATATATATGCGTATTTAAAACAATCCGAAAATCGCTTTGATGATATCGTACACCCGGTACACGCGTCAGAAACAGTGGCGAGATTTAATAGGCTGGTCGACCATAATAACCAATTTGTCAAAACTATAGAGACGGAAGTCGGTTGTCCCGATTCTTACAACAGTATTGAAATTTAAATCTGTGAGCAGCTATCTGTTCATAGATTTACGGATTCCACTTTTGGATCAGTTCCAGGACGCACAATGTTGACAGCATAGCATCATAACCATGTTAGCTTTTCAAACACGCTTCTACTGGTTGTAGATAAAATATAAATACCCTAATCCTACGCATACAGAGAAAGAATCTACCTAAGACACGCACGAATCGTTTTTTTTTATATGCACATCACTGAAATAATTAAAACTGGAGTGGCCAATCTGAAATCACACTAGTGATCCGAATTATGTCACTCTCGTTTATGATTTCTGTGATGTTTAGCAGTTTAAACTTTTCAAACTGCGTGGGCCTTGAGACCGGCTGTCACGCCAGAAATGCCACATAGAAAATAATATAGGAAGTATTTACCCTAGAACAGTGGTTCTCAAGCTTTTTCGACATGACCCCCTATTGATGGTAAAGACTCCCCATCCCGTTATCGTCATATCACAAAACGCAACAAGGATGCTAGCAGACCTAACGGATATTTAGATGGCATGGAAGGTTAAGACTCTTAAAATTCAGACTAAATACGGAGCAACAAGTACGAATGGAATATAGATCGCGCGAAGCGCGAAAATTTTTTTCAGTAGAGCTCAGCTTCGCCCCCCTTTCAGACGCTTTCACGCCCCCAAGGGGGGTGCGTCCCCAGTCTGAGAACCACTGCCTTGGAATTATCATGGTGAAATATACTAAGAAAAAGTCTAATCAAGTTCCAGCATTAATTCAATTTTTAGTACACATTTTATCATTATTTTTAATAAGTTTCTCCAGACCCTCGCGGGCCGCACAGAACGGTGTGGAGGGCCGCATGCGGCCCGCGGGCCGTAGTTTGCCCACCCCTGGTCTACGCGGATGAGATAGCGAGTAGGAGCCTAGATAAATCTACAACGCTTAGGCAGGAATTCTAGAGTCGACCGCGGTCGGACTCGAACTAGGGTTGCATTTAAAACAAATGTTTGTCTGAAAAAGTTGTTTAAAACATGTTTTAAACAGTGTTTTAAACAAATGCCTTTAAAAAAATTGCGTTTTTTAAAAAGTTGTTTACATACAACTTATGTCATAATTGTGTAAATGCTTTTTAAAAACATGTTTCATGAGCCTAAGGTCGACGATTACCACCCGATGTAGCCGACGTATACGATATGGGATAGTTGGAACCCTCGAAATAGTCGGTTCAGCAGCTATAGTACGTAGATATAGATCATTGGTACGAAAGGAATGTTCTGATGATGATGACCGCCGACCGTAAAATGCTGCAAGACGTCCTGGTTAAAGATATTTTTGGTCCGTATATGACAGGGGTCGGAAGCCTATTTCGTCAAAGGAGCTATATTTACTAGGGATGGTGTGAACCTCTGAAAGGTTCAGGTTCGTGTGAGCGCGAACCTTTTTGAAAGGTTCTGTGTGAACGCGAACGTGAACCTCATGACGTCACGTGACGTCATATTGCTAATTCCAACCCTACATTTCAGTGAAGTGATAGCCAATATTAATGTACAGGATACCTAGCGATGACTCGGGCCATAATGCTACAATGCTGAAGTAGATATTGACGTTTTAAACGTCGCCAAATGCATCAACTGGGGCAATCAAATGATATAATATTCCTATAAAATAAAATCTATATCTTCCGCGGCTTTGCCAACAATTTCGATGAGGACTTGCAAGGGAATATAAGCTTACGCGTTACGCCTTAACAGTCTAGGCCAGAACGGACAATGTATTCGGCGTCTGCGTATTGCCACGTTGATATTGAGCAGAGTGTAAAACGGGTTTCTATACTCGTTACCGATATTACCCCATTAACAAGTTATACAGCAGTAGCCAACACCCCAATCACACGGATTTTGTTTTTATGATACAATAAACATATGAAGTCAAGATTAACCCCGTACACCTGCTACATTTCTTTTACATCAGACAACGATATAAAGTTTATTGATTGGTTGAATAAGCATCATTCGCTGATTACATGTAGTGTATTTCGCTCTTGATGTTGTGCCATTGCTGGTCAAGCTCACAGCAGAGAGTCACTAGATATTCGCAAACGGAAAGCCGAATATTTCGAGCAAAGCTTTGTAACAAATCAAGTAAAATTTTTGTGATTGTCAAGGAGCATGTTTGTTTAGTGATAATTTTTTTATGCTGCCAGTGCCATGCATAGAATGGCCCGCAGTTGAAATGCAATAAATTTCAAACTAAGATGTTATAATGAAGTGAAAATTGTAATATAGGAAAAAGGTTCACAGTGTGCAGAACCTACCAAGGCTCGTTTGTGAACGTGAACCTCTAAATTTCTGAGGTTCACACACAGAACGCGAACGTGAACCTCACGTTCACATCATCCCTAATATTTACCATATATTTTCAATAGCGAATATCAATCCACTATGACGTCACAATTGAATATGCGTGACGTCATGGTTTAGGATACAAAAAAAACAAGGCCTTGTTTTAAACATGTTTTTCATTGTTTTTTGTTTTGTTTTAAACACAACCCTAACTCGAAGCCGCGACCTATTTGTGTTGTAGCTGTGGATTATACCACTACGCTATCTCGCCACGGACTGACTGCAGAATTGCTAGATAGTAGTAGTATACCCAGTGGTGGCTTTTGGGGTGGGCGAATTGGGCGGTCGCCCGGGGCCCCCCCTGGTCGAAGGGGCCCCCCTATTCTGATTATGCGCTTTTTTTAAGGATAATAACGAATAAACATGGAAATCCGTGTACCAAGCAAGAGTATGATTCCGTACGGTTGTGTCTATCATCATCAAATCTCTGCATTTGTTAGAAAAGTCCGGTATCCCGATGATGATCACGTCTCTGCATGCGGTAGAATTACTTAGTCTTGATGTAGTCTATCCTTAGACACATGCAATAATAGACATAGCCGAATCCAGCACGTGGCCAAACCTTCCCGCGGGAAAGGGGGGTCTGGGGGGCTCCGCCTCCCAGAAGTTACGGTTCGATACTTATAGGCCCCCCCCCCGGCAAGTCTCGCCCAGGGCCCCCCGTTCGTAAGGCCACCACTGAGTATACCTCAATTAGCAAGCATCTCGCGTACTTTTTCAGGTAAGCAATGAATAGGAAAAGGGCGACTCGAGTACGGTAGCCGAATGACGTTATTTTATGGCATATTGCTATCATACGAGATCCACTGCAGTAACATATCTTTTAAAACTATACGACTTTTCAGGTGCCTCTTTTCAATGTTATCGGCTCACTGAAGAATCCAAGCCAACATTCACCGGTCATTATTGTAGTCTCCAAAAAATGTCAACTACCGTGTTGTATCAAGCTGACTTCTTCTGATTTTCAACTAACATCAAACAAGAACACCAAGTGGATCAATATCTTATTTGTGACGTTAAAAAATCACTCGTTTTCCTGAAAGGACAAAACATAAACGATAGACAGAGCAGAGCTACGACAAAACAAAACAGGCGACCGCCACCGCGTCACTCGACATATTGAGCCCTGCGCCATACCATGTGCAGGGTGCACTACGAAATAGTCAAGGCGGTGAACGATGAGCCATAAAGAAAAATCCACCGCGACATGGCCGGCCCTGTGACCAACTGGAAATGTCAAGGTACATTACAGAGGGTCACAATAATTGATGAGAGGTGGTCGTGAAACGAAACAAATCAAATTGTGAAAAATACATCATGACAGTTCTAAACGACACAACTTACGAATGTCACGTTCGTAGATTCCACATGCAGTACGAACCTTTACTCTCCTGACCAGCCCATTACGATCAGGAAACACATGTTCAATAACACCTTTGGGCCATCTACCACGAGGAACAGTTGTGTCGTTAAGCAAAACAATATCGCCAACCCTAAAGTTGGGTTGTACTTTTAGCCATTTCGAGCGTGCCTGTAATTGCGGTAGATATTCTTTGAGCCAACGGCCCCAGAACAGATCAAGCTTATGCTGTACATATTTCCAGTTTTTCGCGTACTCATCAGCTTTGTTGAATACATGTGAGGGTAGTGATGGATCTAGTCTACCCAATAGAATTGAATTCGGCGTCAAACACTGTAAATCACCAATATCATTTGAGACAGGAGTAAGCGGTCTGTCATTCAAAATGCGAGCGACCCCATAGAGCAGAGCAGACAAGGTATTGTCATAATAAGGGGCATTATTGTTCAATCCATGGAGAATACGTTTACAACTTTGCACAATCCGCTCTACTGCACCTTGAAAATGAGGAGCAAGGGCGGGAGAAAAATGCCACTGAATATTTTTAGCAGCCAATACACTGGCAACTGACTCTACATTCAAGTTTGTAATGGATTTTCCCAACTCTTTCTGAGCACCTACAAATGCAGTACCATTGTCACTGAACATGTGCGCTGGTCTGCCACGAACATCAATAAATTTCGAAAATGCCATCAGGAAGGCCGATGACTCAAGAGAGTCCACCACCTCCAAATGTACAGCTCTTGTGCATGAACATGTAAACACACAGCCATAGCGTTTCACTTGGCTTCGATTACGACGACAAATAAGGGGACCAAAGTAGTCAACCATTGTATAATGAAACACATTCTTGCCGGGCGTAATTCTGCATTTTGGGAGGTCTGCCATATACTGACAGCCGGGTGTTGCCCTTCGACACTGACAGAATAAGCATTTTTTCAGTACTTTGCGGATAGTGGTCTGACTCTTTACTACCCAGAATTTTTTGCGTAGGATAGACAGGACGTGGAGAGTCCCACAGTGGCCATTTTCAACATGACATTGTTCAATAATTAGGCGAGTAACATGGTGGTGGGATGGTAATATCATAGGGTTCTTGGATGAGTCTGGCAAGTCTGATTGATTCAGGCGACCACCAACCAGCATTACACCATTACAAACAAATGGAATTAGTTTAGTCAATGCGTTAGGGAGACATTTTTTGTCAATTGGTTCACTGGCAGGAGAACGGACAGTTAACAAAGGAGTAACATTTGTGAATGATTCAGACTGACAAAGTCTTATAACTTCCCTCAGGGCAGTGTCCAATTCCTTAACAGTAAGGAATCCACGATCAGGTTTGATGCTTGGATCATCCGGAGAGCCTTTAGACTTCCAGTGTAAAATAGCACGTAAGCGTAGGATCCACGCGGTCGAACGAACGAGTCTGTTCAATGATGAGAAACTTTCCAGATAAACAGCCATTGTATCGGGAACAATGGCGATGTCAGAGGCACAGATGATTTCTCTTTGAAATTCAGTTTGAGATAACTCACACTCCTGATATGCGCTATGCATCCATGAGCGAGGTGGTTGGAGAAGGAATTCAGGGCCATTAAACCAAACTTTGGCACGTTTCAACTGGTCCGGCATAAGACCACGAGAGCCAATATCTGCTGGGTTCAAGGCAGATTCAACATGATTCCATTGATCAAACCGCGTCAGTGAACGGATTTTTAAGAGTCTCTCGTGAACAAAGGTATGAAACCGTGACGTCGTACTCTTTATGCATTGAAGTACTGCCGTGCTGTCCGTCCAATAATGAACAGAATCGATCTTGTAATCAACGTCTTTGAGAATTGCTCTTGAAAGTTTGACGCAAGTGAGCGCAGCCGTCAGTTCCAACCGAGGTATGCTAGGAGCATTCTTCGGTGTGACTCGAGAGATCCCCCTGACAAAGGTCAAATGAATTTTGCCATTAGCATCTTCAAATCGGAAGTAGCTACAAGCAGAGTATCCTATTTTGCTTGCATCAGCAAAATTATGCAGTTGAATGTTGACAGGATTGAAATCCGGGGGTTTATAGCATCGAGGGAATGATAAGTCTTCCAAGTTTTTCAAACCATCTGTCCATTTCACCCATCTGGATTTGAGTGTACTCTCCACCGGGGCATCCCACTCGAGATTGAGACGTGTAGATTCTTGTAAGATAAGCTTCGCTGGAAGGAGAAACGGCGCAAGGTAGCCAAAAGGGGTGTATACTTGAGCAATCTGGCTCGCAATACCACGTCTCGTGATAGGTTTAGGTAAAAGTTTTGTACTGACTTGGATGGTATCTTTAGCAACATTCCAAATCACGCCAAGCGTGCTTTCTGAATTAGAATTTTCAAAATCAAGATTCACAAAATTTGGTGCTCGGTCAGACTCTGGAATTTGAGACATGATTCTGGCATCATTACTGACAAATTTTGTAAGGTTGAATCCATAATTAGCAAACAGCGAGTGAAGTTGTTTGATAGTTTCATTACAAAGCTCAACAGTCTCTTGACTGGAAACGCAGTCATCAACGTACATGTTTTTTAGGATACAATCCAAGGTTGCAGCGTCAGCATTAGTACCGTTGAGGGCAACGATTTGACGAAGACAAAACTGTGCAATAGCAGGAGAGCACGTGCTCCCAAAAACGTGAGAAGTCATTTGGAAATCAACAATGTTTCCACGAATGTCATTGTTCTCAAACCACAGGAATCGGAGACTGTCCGAGTCCCTAGGGTAGGTCTGGATCCGAGAAAACATTTGTGCCAGATCTGCTGCCCACGGATATCTGTGCATTCGAAATCGAGATAACACTCCAATGAGGGAGGAATTTATATCCGGCCCGCTGAGCAACTGGCTATTCAAGCTTTTTCCCGGCAACTTCCGGCTGGCATCAAACACAATTCTCATTTTTTTCTGTTTTGTGTCGAAGTGGATCAAGTAGAAAGTACGGTTCGTTGGTGGAAGTATGTCCGACGGCATAGCCTGAGCATATCCCCTTGACAGATAGTCATTAATTTTTTCGTTGTACTTCTGAAAAAGTTCAGGATCTTTCATAAATTTGGTTCGTTGAGTTTCGAGAGACTTTACAGCAGCTTCCCTGTTCGGAGGTAAAGCGACGTCATCTGATTTCCAGAGCATCCCGACTTGAAAACGTCCATTTGTTATGCGTGAAGTTTTCTTCATAATATCAATGGCTTGTTCGTCTTCGACAGAGGGATGAATTTCATATGGATCACAATCCAGATCAGGAAAATCAGCATTACATGCAGAACACATTGGTAATGCTGGAGGAACACAATGTTTCCTGAAATTATCATCAATAACAGAAATCTTGTTATTGCAATCAAGAAAATTAACTTCAGTAGAGTCGACATTTGTTCGAAGGGTTTTGTCAGAGCCACCCAAACACCAGCCAAATACAGTGTGTTCAGCACCAGGCAAATTATCTCGGGGTCTGATAACTTCATCTGCCGGGTAGCACATAAGAACTTGTCTACCAATAATAAGGTCAACATCATTTATATCAATAAGCGGAATATACAGTTCTTTCAGGTGTGAGCATTGTGCAACGGTTTCTGCATTTGGGGTATGACTTTCGACATCAGGAAAGTGGCGAGTAGCCAATACATCATTCAAGTTGATGACTGCACTTTCCCCAATCCCTTGAACAGAGATGGACACAAATTCAGACTGGCTGGGAAGGGTACCCGCGGCAGTATTCATCAAGCACTTAACTGGCTCACCACTAATCCCCAATTTGTCTAGTAAGCGATAAGTACGAAGACAGTTGGTAGCCCCAGAATCGAGGAATGCATGAGTGGTAATCCTGATAGAGGATGCTCTACAGGTGATTACCACAGGTACTACAGACAAACGAACTGGGCAACTTCTCTCCCCGATCGAGGGAAATAGAGGCATCATAGTGTTGTTGCTGGCAACAACATTGGATTTAGGATATACCTGTCGTTTAAATGCGTCATGTAATAACGAGCTATGAAGATAGCCACACCCATCAACTCTACAGCGATATGACGATGGGCAAGAATTGTGATCATGTCCATAGGATAAACAATTACGGCATACCAGGCTCTCTTCCACGAGTCGTCGACGTTCGTCTATAGACATCCTACGGAAGGTATCACAGTAGAAGAGAGGATGGGGGCCTTGACATAGGATGCAAGATGAGTGCGGCTTCTTTTCGACGGCATCTTGATCTGTCGAGCTTGAAGCCATGGCAGATGTGGCATTCACCTTTATTGTAGTCTTGCGCAGATTCTTCGAGTACTTCTTGCTGTGAAGATCATTAATGAACCGACCCAATCGTGACCGAGCCAATGATGTTTCTCTTTTGACAAACTTCACGAAATCTTTGAAATTTGGATCGATGCCGGCTTCAACCTGCTCGACATGCTTTGCGAGAAAACGGTTCAAAAATGAAATGGGATATCTACTCAAGATACCGTGAAAAACACCAGTTGCATTCACTTGGGATATTGAATCACATTGTTCGAGGACCCGTTTGGCAGCTTGTAGCTGGTCGGATGCCTCTCTAAGCATTTGTAAATTTGTAGTATCGACTGGTGTTTCATCAGTCAATTGTCCAATAAATGCTGCTACAACATAGGATGTGCGACCATAGTTGTCGTACAAGACATCTCGAGCATATTTATAAGCAGCATCATCTTGCCTCCCAATGCGGCAGCACTCTAGCGCAGAGCGGGCTTTTCCGGTGCAAAGACTTATCAACTTATTTAGTTTGGTTCTTGCAGAGTGCCTTTCATTAGGATCAACATCCTCGGGATCAAATGAACAATCAAATTCATTGGTGAACCTATGGTAATCAAGGGGATCGCCATTGAAGCTACTAATTTGAATAGTTTGTAGGTCAAAACCGCGTTTCACCGATCCCAACATGCCACCCCACGGGTTCATTCTACTATCAGTGAAGACTGGTACCTGGTGAGTTACAGGCAGAGAAGGTGGAATTATGGGATTTTGTGGCGGGTGCAGTAGCTCACTATGGTTGGCGTTAGCGGCTGCAGAATGCGGAAAACTATGAGAAGGCATTTCACACGTTTGAAAGCCTGGATTAAAATGGATTGCATTAGCCGGCCCATTATGAGTGGCCGAGTACTGGCCATTATATGACGTACCTGATCGGGCGGTAACCTGAATATTGTTCCGCTCACTTGATAAGGTAGCGGCATTAACTTGGTCATGGATAGCCGGCCCAGTGTAAGATAGTGGAAATCTGTTTCTGTAGGTAGGCACTGGAACTGACGAAACGTGGCCGGCAGAACGACGTTGGTCTTGATGTTGGCTGATTAAAACAGGCGCCACAGGTTCTTGATGAGATGGTGATAAGTAACGATCAGTAACATGGTGATTGCTCCTTATATTAGGTTCTGGCAACGAACATCCTTCAATACGGTGAATAGGACGACTCCATGTTGTAAAGGTTTGAAACTGCATAGGAGTAGCTAGAGTGGGTGAAAACTCTTCCACAGGTAGTTTATCAGCAACAGCAAATGGTATTCTTTCGCTAGGGGTAACATTGCTACCCAAGCCGCAGTAACTCTCTTGACTAATCACAGAAGCTACTGAGTCAGTTTTAGACGAAGCTCTAGCTCGTTCAAGTTTGTCCTGAGCATGAAAAACATCCCACTCCAACTCCTCCAAGTTGTATTTCGATCCTATATCCTTGTTTACAGAGGATACCGGTACGCCGGCTATCGAACCTTCATAGTTCAGTCTACTCCTTGCGTCCACAATACCTCTCAAATTTATGTCGCTAGGCGGCGTACTTACTGTTTCAGAAGTAGACTTGCCATATGCGTCATCAGCAATCTTCTTAGTATAATAACATAGGTCATATTCTTTTCAATGTTAATTCAGCAGAGTCACTGACGTCGGTCATCTTCTTCGCTTCGAGAGTAAGATAATCCAAGTGGGCACTGACTCTGTGAAATGTCTCATCGAGACTGTCTTTCGCAGCCACAACCGCAGCAGGTAGAGAAGCTCCACTCATACATTTCATGAAGTACGCATCAGCAGCGTTGAGGTCTCTTCTTAGACCAAAAATGTTGTCATTGACTTTCGCATCGAAGTCTTTTGACGGAGTATCCATAATGTACCGCTAGGTAACACTCGATTTTTTAACCTTTGTAGTCTCCAAAAAATGTCGACTACCGTGTTGTATCAAGCTGACTTCTTCTGATTTTCAACTAACATCAAACAAGAACAACAAGTGGATCAATATCTTATTTGTGACGTTAAAAAATCACTCGTTTTCCTGAAAGGACAAAACATAAACGATAGACAGAGCAGAACTACGACAAAACAAAACAGGCGACCGCCACCGCGTCACTCGACATATTGAGCCCTGCGCCATACCATGTGCAGGGTGCACTACGAAATAGTCAAGGCGGTGAACGATGAGCCATAAAGAAAAATCCACCGCGACAATTATGTTAGGTGGAACTCCTTTTGTCCGAAAAAGCGTAAATAAAATTTGATTTCTACCCTTGTGCGATATTCGTAGGCCCCGGAGCACTTATGATTTGCTCTAAAGACAAATTGCCCGCAGAATTAAATTGGATTAGATCCATTCTGTCCAAAAATGGATATCCCGATAGCATCACTGACTCTGCCATTGCGGAGAAAATGCGCAAATTCAGACAACCTACAGTTTTCGGCCCTAACAAATGCCCGGTGTACATTGTACATACACCTTCCTTGGCTTGGCTCTGTTTCCAATAGATTCACCAAATCAATCAGATCATGCGTCGAATCATGTTACAACACTGTTAATGCGAGGATTGTATTGTAGCGACCCCGTTACGGCGTATACCGGTAGCAATAACGGGGATCGCGGGTGTGTTCTACTGGGCTCGGGACCTCGTCTCTTTGCAACTGCCGCCTGCTCAAACGACACTTACTATCACGGCACAACCGACAACACCACAAGTCTATGCGGTTATAAGATTATATTAATACGACACAAGAAACTCATGATAAACTCATAATAACGATGCTCACGGACACATAACGGAACCCAAACGATCTATAACGCCTATACGATACACTCTGCACAGGAAACTGTAACAAAACTCCACACAAGCCTCACGCACAAGCACACCCATCAGCCTAAACCTAGCCCAGCAGCAGTCTTGCCATCTACAAGCGAGTACGAACTACCAACGGGGCAACATCACTCCCTAGGTGCTCGCGCAGCACCGTCAGTGACTAGGCCGTGCCCCAGCCTATCCGCGCAGAGATTCCGACCGGTACGTCCAACTCAAGCCCGCCAATACAAGACCAACTACCTACTTCACGCCCTAACTGCCTAATACCACCACTACTTCACGCTGCTGCCCCAAACTACTAATACTTCACGCTACCAAACACAGAGACATACTCACTCGCATCCATCTTCAGCCACGCTCTCAGCCAACTCTCCCACTCAGCCAACTGAACACGCGGTCTCCAGCCATACCACGCGCAACAATATTCTAAACGGTAAATACAGAACATTCTGGAAACCCCGGGTTTCCACAGTATGTACAACGAAACAAATTTTGCCCAGCACGCGAAAGGATGTGCTGCCTGCTTTTCATCAAAGTATGGTCATATATGAATACAAATGCCACTGTGACAGTCGGTAGGTGGGACGCACATCCCAACGCTTGCTAGAACGTATCAAACAGCATGTTCCTAAGGGGATAAGATCGACATCGCAGTCTCCCGATTCTAAAAATATCATTCAGCAATGTAAACAGAAACACGCATCAAAATCCCAATCGTACAGCCAAGTGTTGGCATGCAGTTCTGCAATGAGAGACATTCATACACTTGGGGGCGCCAAAACCTCGTCCTAGTGATGCATTGCTTACATTGGATACCGAAAGAAAAGTCGTCTTGATTTGTTGTCTTTTGACATCCCTAGCGTAACTGGTTGGAAGTCAAGTGGCCCTACACGGTAAAAGGATGACCTAATAACACCTTGAAAGTATTTTCCATATTTGATGATTGCTGCAGATGGCTATTATCTGAAGAAAAATCACAGATGGTATGCCCAAGTACAAGGCCAAATGACTTGCGCTTGTATGAAACTATATGTTGTTTTATGCATACATTTCGTAATGTGCATGCACATGGAAAATATAGAGTTTGACCCATAATTTGTTCCTAAATTTAGGATTCTGAAGTTGCAAAAGTTCTACGAAATGTATTGGCGTCCTTTTTTGGTGGTCAAGATTGTGTCACCGCAAGACGAAAAACTGAAAACTGCTGAATGCAATGTAGCTTTGAATACGATTTTTTTGAGCAAAACCGTTCATGCCGTCGTGGTGATTATTGTTATTTCCAAATTCCATGATTCTTTCTGTTGATTACGTAGTCTACCTATATATTGGGAGTTTTTATGTATCTCGTTTAGTAAATGAAAACAAAACTTGCGTCTAGACTCTAGGTAGTGATATGTTTTCTGTTCAGTCATCAAATCCAGTACAGTGATATTCCGGTTTATTATGGCGGCATCAATATTGAAGTGGGAGCAAGAAAATTCATGCAACACTAATAGTAACCAATCATTATCACTAACCAAGTCTGCTTCAGCAAACACAAAATAATAAAAGCATCAAATGCTGTTATGTAGGACTATGTCAAAGTATCCCAGCAAACACTCGATGTCCAGTTGACTTCCGGTGGAATAGCTGGCAGGACATCCTGTTACTTCCGGCCGTTACCTCCCTGGAGTGGGTTTGTCGACAACTAGAGACGTCCTGTCCACTAGCTGAGTACGTCCGCAATGACGTGCTGTGGACATGGTGAGACTCGTCATGGACGCGTCTGACCTGGCCTGGACGTCACGTGGTTCCCTATGGACGCGCCTGACGTACTGTGGACATGACGTCACTCCCTATGGACACGCCTGACGTACTGTGTACCTGACGTCACTCCCTATGGACACGCATGACGTACTGTGGACATGATGCCACTCCCTAGTCCCTATGGACACGCCTGACGTCACTCCCTGTGGACACGCCTGACGTGCTGTGGACATGACGCCACTCCCTAAGGAAGTGTCATTCGCCCCCTTTATCATCTCCATACCTGGTTCAACGCCTCACGACTAACAACATCATATCAGCTCACAGCGTATATTGGGTGAGTGGGGAATGAAACTGGCAAAATACAAATACAATATTGGTTATTATCAACGAAATTACAACTATCTAATTTACGAAACACAAAATGTGAAATAAGGCTAGAACTACTACCACTTAACACAGTCAAGGCTGAAGTGAAGAATCATATCGCGACAAGCAATCACAGAAAATGTGTCACAGGAGTTTACCAAACAGCAACTGCTAATACCACTCAAACTAATGACAAACATTCAAAGTAAAAAAGCATTAATTACATAAAAAAAGTGTCACAGGAATATAAGACACTGCAACTGTTGGGACAACTCGAAGCTAATGGAACAGTCCATGTGCACAAAATTGATAAAATTTAAGAATGGTATCACAGGATAAATTAAAGAATGGTATCACAGGAATAAAGAAACCGCAACAATTTAAAACGAGCATTACAAATAGCGTTCAGTAAAAATTCACTCTGCAAGAATTAAATCAATGCACCGTTTGCTGATGTTGAGTGCCTATTCTTTCTCTTCGTCAATCACAAAACGTTTTTTCTCGGCGCTTGCGGCTGAAATATATACAGCAATGTCAGTGAATTGTGTATGTTGCCTATTTCTGCTCGAAGTAGTTGTACAACGCCTTGGATAGTGCTACATATACTTCACTACAGATTTACGTTACTTACCGGTACATGTCTGCTTGAGAACTAACTCCTGTTCGACGGAGACCACTTCTTCAATTTACTCGAGTACTTATCAACTTATATTTCTACTTCCACTTGAAATAATTTTGACATACCTTGAAAATTGCTACTTCTACTTCAGTTGAAATTCATGATGTTACTTCTACTTCAGCTTAAGTACCAAAAACGACTACTTTTACTTCGGCTAACCATGTTCGGACCATTACATGGTAAAAGAATGAAACATTACAACCAAATCTACCCTTTTCAAACTACTCGAGTACCTTTCAATTTCAATTTTAACTTGGAGTAGTTTTAATATACTTCGTAAATCATTACATACTCCAGAATAAATTCCTGTTACTTCTACTTCCACTAGAGTCCCAACCAATGTTCCCTCTAAGCTGCGCAGTGTGCGCACATGCGCAGTGCTTTCACGGTCTCTGCGCACAGAAAATCTCAGTTGCGCACAAAAAATTCGAAGTGATGATCCTTTTTTTAGTCGTTACGCACTGTTTTTCAAGGGTATGCGCGGTGAGTTGGTGAGTGTGTGCAGACCCGTCAAAAATTAGAGAGAACATTGGTCCCAACGTTGAATACTTCAATTTGTTAAATGCCACTTACGGTTATATGCTAAAATCAAGCGACACCTAGACCAAATTTACGACATCACACTAACTGCTTCCTTGAGGTAGGTTTAACATGTCTTGTAAACCACTACATGAACTTCACTAGAAATTATGTATTACTTGAGCAGTACTGACTACTTTTACTTTGACTACCCATGTTGGCAAGAAGCCACATTCCATTACATCAGGGGTGTCAAACATACAGACCGCCCAGCAATTCTGCGTAGATTGAACAATGCTTGTTTGATGCAATGTAACGTTTGAAATTTCCGTAAGAAATACTTCCATTAAATAATCCCTCAACACTGCAAATATCGAGTGCGGAAAAAATGCATATTGCGTTCCGAGTTCTATGAAAAAATTACCAAAAACAGAAGCACAAACGCCAAAACGGAACTGATACATGCAAGTTACATGGTGAAGACAATAGTTTCACAAAAATATAATTACAATGTCTGTGGTCGCACTAGTGCATCACAAAAGACTCAAATGATCCCTGGCCTTGGGGGAAACCTGAATCGCTATTCAAGACGATGGAGAAAACTTCAACGTCCGCGTTTACAGTTACATACTTTGTCTGCCTCAACGCATACCCAGGTTTGCCGCAGTGTTGAGTAAATTATAGGTAGCATAGAAAAATACCGACTTACATCATTGTTGGAAGAGCTACTGTTTCATTGACTTTAACTGTATTTTGCCGCCAAATCACCATATTATTGACAATTCCATTGTTTGCGAATATAGCGCAGCTAGAATAGAACCTACATGATCCGCAATCGCGAAATTTTTTCAAAGTTTATGAATGAATCCGGGCAATAATAATGTTGCATATATTGTGGGTCGCCTCTGTATACCGCTGGGCTCAATTGACCAGATCTGTATACCGCAGGGCTTAATTGACCAAGACATGAATAATCGAAGTTTTCAGTGAACATGAGTCTATCATTTTGCGCAAAGGTTTCATCAACGACAATTTTTCAGCGAGTGCAGGCGCGAAGTCGCGTGTAGGACTACACGTTTTCACATAATTGCGAATATAGTTGAGATCAATTCCGTAGATTGGGCGCATATTTAATTTTCATGAGAGGGAAACAATACTAGAAAAGATAGAAATCGAATGACAATAAATCGCGCGAATCGCTAAGAAAAATATCAAGTCAAATAAATCTGCGACGAAATATTCTACTTAATGTTCAATGTTCATATACAAAAATGTGGATGGCCCCTGGCTACGCCAATGCGTCGGAACTGATATTTTCGTCATCAACATCCCAAAGTTTGCGGTCAGGCTAATCAAATTTTCGGTGTGACTTGCAAGCTCACAATAAATTACCTGCCTAATTTATTTTTTTGATATTACAATTTAAATCGATAATCAACTCGAGGGCCATTGAAAACCTTCTCGCGAGCCACGGGTTGGCTACTCCTGACCGAGACCAAATCTACTCGATGAAACAAATTACAAGATTTCTTTCTAACTCAATTTTCTGCTTGTACTGGAAGCAGCTTTTACATGCCTTATAGATCTCTACATACACTCGATTAGAAATTTGATGCTTTGCTAGGGTTCCAATGCTGATCATCTTCAACATAAAGATACGCGCTAGTCAGCATGGATATGCGTTGACTGCCTATATTTAGAAATAGTCACGATTTCGTGGCAAGATGATGGTAAAACCTTGACCAAATTTACTTCTCAAAATTTATTGAAGACTTATCAACGCAATTTTTTATTTCCGCTTGTAGTTTCAACAGAAATTTAGGATATCACTTCTACTGCTACTGGAGTACCAATGCTGATATACTTTCACCTTGACTATACCTATATTCGGAAATGGTCACTTACGATTACATTCTAAAGAATTCCACAATTCGGGCCAATCCACTTCTTGATGCTCGTGCAATTTTCTCAATATTCTACTTCCACTTGAGCACTCGTTCACTACTGCTACTTGAACTTGAGCAGAAATGTATGATATGATGCTACGACTGATTGAGTAGTGAGTACCAACCCTAAATTCTTTAACCACCTTCGGTTTTCGCAAATTGTATCGATGCTATTTATTTTACCTTCGTTTGCTATCCAACTTTCATGCCGGGGCCTGGCGCCACAATTGGCATTGTTGATGAATGGATTTCGCATCCGGTGCCTGAGAATAGATTCTGATTTTGAACATTGGTTTTCGCATATGATAGGTAGGCCTACCATTCAACTTACAGAAAATGATATTACACAGACACCACCTGTTCCATGCTCTTTTTTGTCGAGTTGAAGCCCATGCTGTATTTTAGTACTTCATTATGTTGACGGTACACTACACGCTCTATAATGCATTCTTCGTACAGTCTGCTAGTCGTGGTCATCACCAATGACGGACATTGCTGATATCTAGGTAAAAAATAAGAATGGTTGTATTAAAGTCATCTGACAGTACGCGAAACAAAAACAAACCGATGCGGGTGCAAGCATGCTGCCTATAGTGCATTTACACACTAATCAGTTATCAGGTTATTGTTGGCGAGAATATTGGCTACTGTGAATCACCCAGAATATGATTACGTCATCAATGATAATTCGATAATTCATTTTGATAGCCGAGATTCGCTGGGCAATATAGGCCAAACCGCGGCTCTGAGTTGAGGGTTTGATTGCGGCACATGCAATCCCGTTTAGACAATATGCTCGTATATTAACATCAGTTACCTTATCGCTATCGTTACTGGCAAATTTACACGGGCGCGGCTATATACAGGGTGAATTTGGCCACAGCAAGAGCGTATCATGTACTACAAAGGTGCATAGTCAAACAATGAACTTGATAATAATCAATCATGGTATCCTATCAAAGTATGACTTGCACTTGTTCATAATCAATTGCTCATATTGGTTGTATAGCCTATGGAACATACTATTCAGTAAATGTACTCATTTTATCAGGTTTTCGAAGGAAAAGTCAGCAGAATACTTTCAGCAAGAAATGTTAATTGGGTATAATCCACAATGGCGGCAATCAATCTCAGGCGCAACCAAACTAGTAGGCCTACAATCCATATAGAGTTAGCCAGTGATCAAGCAATATATAAATGCCTTATTACATAAATTATAAATTACTACGGTATGACCTCGCGAATACATAAGATATTTTTATCACTATCTTGAGGAACATTCAGTCTACCGACCAGCAAAACATTGCTATTGGAATGAATCAGCAAATAGGTGTTTATGGCGTTTCAATCATATTGCAGCGTGTTTACACTTCACAGTATGGCGTATCTGCATTCCAAGAAATAACGAGGCGTAACAAACTATGAATGTTCTACCATATATTGATATTGAACACAAACTATCAACGAAAAAGGAGAAGCTAAATTACGGTCACAAGAAGTGTATACGAAAGTTAAGTCTTTACGTATCATTCTATATCAATATTAATTGGAACTCTTACCATTTCAAACTGTTCCACTGTTGGAGCGGTTCGGGCAGAGTTTCTACATCAACAACAGACAGCAAGTCTTCAGCTTTCGCTTCGTACAGCTTCTCAATCTAATCAATGACTAATGACTGTTTTGTCAGCGTCCATTATCTGAGCTCGTCGCATCAGTCACACAGACATCAACTTAGATTCAAATGCCAGATACACGCGCCGTCGCGCTGCACTGAGCAGGTGTCACGTGACGGAGAAGGAAGAAGGCTGTCTGGTTTTCAAGATAGGGCCGCGATTGTAGAGATACCAGACTTGACGTGTTGTGTGCTACGAATGGTCATGGCGTATCATGCTTACTGAATCACGTTGTGATGCCGCCACATGCATCACAATTTCACTTTGATGCTCACATTTGTTCTTGTATTTCACTATATTGGGATACATATTCAGAACACGTATTTCGCCATGATGTGCACTGTGCAGTTGTGCAGGTGCAGGTGCACGCTTGGGTCTATGCCTCTTTATAGTTCAGCTTATTAACAATTTCATTAAATCAATACAACGCACGATTGCGATATATTTTTTAAAAAACCAGTAGACTAATAAATGGCTATATAGCCTATATGTCTTACGATTTCGTCCGCGATATGTGCATGTGCATCCCACGTGGGGATGAATAATGATAATATGCCATTTTGAACACAGAGAGAGAGAGAGTCTTTATTTTGAACAAGCCAGCTTGACTCCATGAAAACGATATCCAAGTAGGGGCATCCTGATGAACTCCCATGTACGTGGCATGCAGGTTACATACTACCATGACATCCTCTGGAATATTCATTGGTGAGGGGAATAGGAATATTCTAAAAATTTCTTCCACTGGAAGTCACCTGGAGTTACATAACTGGACGTCCAATTTGTGACAGACTGAGCAAGTCCTCAGTAACTAACCTTGGGAGGTGGGACGAGTTGGAACAATTGTGGACATACCAGTAAATCCATGGGACATCGGGTGTTTGCTGGGATGTCTTTCCAAATCATAAAGCAGAAAAGACTATTTCATTTTTTCAAATGCAAGAGATTGTAAGGCAAGACATTTTGAATGATTTTGAATGTCCTTGCATAACCAATAACCCTTTCAAGGTGTACATGTTTTGAGGAGATGGAGTAATCCTCTACCCGCTGTTCCTGAGAGAGCTGAGTCATGCCTTTCATCAAAGTAGGGGTGTTGATTTTCACATCGAATGGTGCAAACAAACCTTGCAGTAGGTATCCTTTATCAGCCATGATACTGTCGCCCTTTTCAAACATTGCTCTGGCTTCGGCCAGCAAATCAGATTGCTCAATAATGCTGCGGTCACTAACGGATCCACCATAGCAGTCACTTATGAAGGAGACAGCAACCGTGGGTGCATTACCAATTATTACTTCCATGGTATTTCCATTCTTTCAAGTGGAGAATGTAACAGACTGTGCAGTGTGCATGGATATCAGATGGCTTCTCAATTGGGATTTCTGTAGAGTCAATAATTATCTCGTTGATGGATATAGTTTTTTAAATCATCTGGCATGGGATCCAATATTACTTGTTTTCAAGGCGAAATTAGTAATTTTGATGATAAACAGTACATATGCTTGATCCAAGCAAGCATTAATGATGCGGGAAGCTGTTGATTCTGAAACAATACCAAGCAGTTGATTATCAAGAGCTTGATTAGTGTCAGAAAAAACTTGCTCTTCATTTGAACACAACGTACAGGTGTACTCCAATAGATGAACATCGTACATTGCCATGTCCTTTAAAAGCAGAAACTGTTTGATGTCATCAAATCCAGTAAAGTACCATGCACTGCTTTCTTATCATCCATGATATTTTCTAAGCTGAAAGCTGGCATTGAAGCACCTAGTTGGCACTGAATGCCCATATTTTCCGAGTCTGTTTGAAATTTCTGGTCACTATGTGTTCCGGAATGAATTATTTCAGTAGGTTCTGGTGTAAATGGGTTCGAATTGTTTGTCTTCCTGACAGTTTTTAGTGGCGTTCTTTTATCATGCTGAAAGACTGATGGGACTGCCTCCTGTCTTTCAAGTTTCATGTTCGGATCATATAATCACTTGGAAGAAAATGACCATAGCAAGCAATGTCTCTGCCCTCTGCCCAATGTCTCTGTCCAAAGCTGTTTCGTTTTGGAGTTTGATCTATTAATTGCTTCTCTCCATTTCATCAGCTTCCCTGGTGACGTAGGAATCAAATGACCACCAATCCGACTCGTGCAACCAGGTACACAGCAATATCGTGTCATTTTATAATGTAGATAGATGATAATACAGTCAATTAAAATGAAATATACATGTCACTCAGCTAATATTCAAACGTCACTCTCTGGAAATGAAATATCGGTACACGAAGTAACCTGACAATTCATAAATTGCACTGAACTCAATCATCAGTCGTAAATATGTTCAAACTCCGTACATACAAGACATTAATCCTGTTACCCGAATCCAACAGGCAGTGGCTGACCTGGTTTCTAGCGAATATAGCTGTAAGTTTTGTTTGTTTACTACGGACGATAGGGCGTGGTGTTGGCGCCCCAAGTGGTTTGTGAATGTCTCCCGTTGGCCAGCATTTGATCGATAACTCGTCTTGCGCCTCAAACTATTCGGACGACATGTTTTCAGTTTTATCCAAGGGTAGATCCTTATTTCATTTAACAGCTTTGGAATCCACTTTCATCAAACTAAACAACCCGGTCCTTTGTCGTCAGAAAGAATTTTTGTATAATCCTAAAATCTCACACTAGTTGTCGTTGCTTAGCTGTTCGTCCGTATTTCTGTACAATTTTTTTTTTCTGTGTTGCTGCATTGTCTCATTGTATTTGTATGTTATTCCTCACGGGCACTACTTCTTCAAGTTGCTTGTTGCTATATACGCCGCATTGTTGCTATGGTTGAATTTCCATTCATGTTATTTATAAATTTTCATTATTGCGTCACAATTCGCCATTTGGTTTTGAATCCATCTCTGTTCTGTATCCTTAACGTGCCGGTTGCTCTTGATAAGAGGCACGCGAAAAGTTTTTCGAGTCAATAAATATCAATTTACTGTTAAAAGCTGTGTTCAAGTTTTGTACCACCAATCAGTTATCCAAACAGAATTAAAAGTAAAACCATGCATGGCACAGATTGACGTAACAATCCAATACTATACATTTTTCGTGCCCTTCTTTTTGCTTCATATTGGAAATGTCGTTCAGAATTATAGTCCAGTTGCGTTACTATTGTCATGGAGATCTTATACCGTTGCTGCTATGTCTCGAATTAGAAACTCCATGCTACTACCATAACTATACAATCGAATGTCTGAGACATCACTATGAAGTTAAATAGGCACTGCATGCAGTCTAAATATAAGGTAGGTCTAAAATGAAGTTGTAAGTGTGAAAACAATTTGACAGCAGCAATTTTTTCTCAGAAAGCCACCGTATTCGAACTGCAGCTAAATATTTTCCAGTAACAAATCCTTGTGATTTCGAAGGGACACGTCATCGCTTCTTAAATTCGATGCATATGAATAATGAACAATGAATACTAAGCAAACAGTTCTGTTGTGGAAAATGAACCGATGATTTCCGACTCAGAGTAGTGGCGAGAACCGCAAGAAGCTTTGTTAGCAACCTCATGCCTTCCCGGATCTACGCGCTCAATACTTTCTGATGCCCGTATATTCCTTCAGATTTTTAACGTTATGAAGCTGTTAGTTAGTTACAAGACTAATAATAGGTTGGTAGATGTGACTGACAAATCGGAGATCAAAGCTGCCGTCGAGAATGTTTTCGAAAATGAAATTCTGAACCGTCCGATCACCATTCAGTATTATGTCAAAGATTTTGAAGAATATATCGATTTGGAATACGCCGATGTAGAAGATCGTGGGAAAATGAAACTCATTGTGCAAGACTGCATGGATACCGGTTAGTTATCTTAGATGACCTCGCATTTAATGTTAAACTCGCCAGACATAAGCATGGTATTGGGTCCTGCACTCTTAGTGAAAATATTGTGTGTTTCCCCCCATGTACCACGCCTGATATACGGGTGTGAATATACACCCATGGCACACGAAACCGCAGACTTATACCACGGTGTAAAGCGAGTGCAATATGTTAATCCAAATTATGTATATGCAAATAGGGACATGGGAAAATATACACGATATACACGTACTCACGTATATGATTTATGGCTTCGATATAATTCTAAGTTACGTTCTGCTTTCGTGTATCACCCTTTTCGCTAAGAGTGTATGGACATGGTACGGTACATATCGAAAGTCACGTTCGAAAACCTTACGTATAGAACTGTTGTTTACGATATTTGCTATGCCACTTTTGAATTGTGTCAATTACGTTTTTTTCTGCCATATTCAACCACGGTACGAAATATTTGTTCTGTACCGTACCGTGCCATGCCGTGCTTTTGTAGTTCATTTCGTTTTCACAATTCGTCAGACATGAATGTAGACAATTCTTCATGTTTTTACAACACTTTTTGCCTTTTCCACTGTATATGTTTGCTGATAACCGTTTCACAGAGGAAATGCGAATTGTCAATACTCTAAGCCAGTGCTCTTCAACATTTTTCGACGTGTTACACCCTTTTAACGTTTGCTCAAAACTCGTACACCCCTGTTCATTAGGGGTCTTCAAAAATGACTTTTTTCTCAAATCGTACTGGCTACTTGATAAAATTGTTAGGTTACCTAACTTAAGCCTACACACCAAATTTGGTTCAATTCCAACCAGTAGCCGCATTGCTACGGGAGAAGAAAGTTTCTATTTATCATATAAAAATAAATAACGAATAATTTGAAATTTTTCTGTTCACCCCATGAAAGTATTAGGTTGTCTATAAAAACGATGTTCTTCAAATTTGGTTCAATTCCAACCAGTAGAAGGGGAGTTATTGCCGTCAAAAAATTTGGATTTGAATAAAATAGTATTTGGTCACAGAGTCTATCGCAGCCAGTTAGGCCGCCCGCCACGCAAATTGGAATTTATTTCGTGTCAGCCCAAAAACAGCATGACATTACGAGCGATAATCAACCTAAATGTTACAGTATTGGGGAGAGAGTAGGTAAAGCTAGTGCTGCAGAAGCGGTAATTCAGATCAGCGATGATACCAGGCGCACCAGCCTACTGCGTATCAGGCCTGCCACACACCACACACAGTCGATGGTAGCCCATGGGCTGCAAGAGATGTCAGTAACCTCAAATCGTATGCCGCTATACACAGTCTATTGTCGCTAATTTGCATCACTAATAACAAAATACTAAATTGCAAATGTGTGGCGAAATATTGGACATAAAATCGGCATTTTAAAGCAAAAGGGTTTCGATTTCAACATGGAAGCTGTTTCGACCTTGGCTGGCTAAGTCACTTCATTTATGTGCATTGCGGTATTTATCAACGTCGGGTAGGAAGTACCGATTCAAGAAGTCTGAGCTATCGCGGCGGTTTCCTCAAAAATCACCAAAAGACAAATGACTAGCTGAACACATGGTTGTTAACTGCATACTTTCCAACACCAAACGGAACCATTGGTCTATTGCCGACGGCTAAATGAATAGGAGAAATATTTGCCTATGACATCACAATCAAGCGGTGTACAGTATTACACTTGAGATATCATCGTACCATATTACTCATTAACCTGTGCGTCAACCTGTACTGACCCATAAACCTGCCTTTGTGATATCTAGCCATCGGCTCATTGTAATTCGGATCTGATACACCCCTGTACACCCCATCCGAGTGGTACAACCTTTGCAAATTCTGGTACATCCTATAGGGCAGTGGTTCCCAACCTTTTTCGGTGGCAGGGCCAAATTTAGAATTTCAGAGTACGACCGGGGCCGCACGAATACCAAGGCAATGAAAGGAACCTAAAATAGTCACCAAAATAATTGGCATTGTTACCATCATTCGCTTGACGCCATTGGCCATTGTGTTGCCGTGCTCCCGTTGTTCAGAACAATCCACCTTTGCTGGCTATTTCGGAGTAGTTTTATTGCCCTGGCGAGATTTCAATTCGCATTTTTGGAATCAGTGTGACACTTGCTTTCGATAAGCACCGACATATCAAATTATTCGAATGCTTGGGTCGCGAGCCATAGGACTACCAATTATGCTGCTTTTTGCCGGCTAAGCAGTACGCATCTCGGCGTATTCAATTGTGAGTCACTTGTTGCACATCTATCCGTAAATTAGTTATCAATACCCAAGGCCAGGGTTGCAACCAAGTCACAAGGCTCCGAGTCACAAGTCAATCTCACTTTTATATTTTTGACTCGAGTCAAGTCGAGTCATTTTCAATTCTCACCGAGTCAAGTCCCAGTCCAAGTCAGCGAACAGAGGATCGAGTCCGAGTCATGGTATTATGACTCGAGTCCGAGTCCAAGTCATTGTGTTGACTGCTCAGTTTCCAGTTAAAGTCTTCCTAAACCCACTTTTTTAACTCTGTTTGGTGATATTGAATTATTCGCATTTATAATGTATCAATTTTCCTCACTTTTAGCAGTTTCTGGTCGCATTTTCAAGCGCCAGTACCAACAAACGAAATCCCAATAGTGTGTTGGCTTCGAAATTACAATGAAATGTCGGTCTTGGCCGTCTGAATCTCGAGTCAATGACTTGCTTCGAGTCATGCGCAATGACTCGAGTCCAAGTCGAGTCAATACACAGATTGACTCGAGTCTAGTCGAGTCATCTCCGTATTTTAGGAAAATGACTCGAGTCGAGTCGAGTCATCCTAAAATCGTGACTCGAGTCTGACTCGAATCGAGTCATTACAACCCTGCCCAAGGCCGTAACAGCACTTCGCCCCCCCCCAAAAAAAAACGTTTCTCTTGGGCCCCCCATTTGGTGATAAACAGAACTTCGAAGCCCCCAGATCCCTTCAGGCTAGATGGCTGTTTACCGCTATTTATAATCTAAATCGGGTGTCCGTTTTAGGCAGCTTCTCGAATAATCGCCCAAAGCGCGAAAAATTTCTGTAATTCATGATTGAATCGGTCAATATAATCAGGAATTGCATATATATTGGTATCAGTTTTTATCCTCTCTCTGCTCACGTAATCAGATTGACCGGTTGAGCCGAGTGAGTTGTGTTTGAAAAGGTAGGACCACTCAATAATAATCAAACATCTTCGGCCGTATACCCGTTGGCAGGAACGAAACAGCACTTCGTCAGGCCCCCCAAAGTACTTAGGTCTTGAGCTCCCATAGGGTGATTAACCGACACCCAGTGCCGTTGTTCGCTTCTGCCACGAAATCAGGATCCCCGTTTAGTGAGCCAGCGTGGAGCGCGAAAATTTTCGATAATTCAAAATAAAATAGCTCAATAAGATCGGGAATTGCATATATATTGCTATCAATTACTTGTCCTCTCTACTCACGTAATCAGATTAACCGGTAGAGCTGAGTGAGGTGTCCTGGAAACTGTAGGGCCCGTAAATAACAATTAAACATATTCGGACGGGCGGACCCGTTGATACGACTTCGTTACATTATGTTATTTGGTATTTCGTGACCTCCAGTCTGCTATATCAAGAAATATAGAATCGCCCAAACATACTAAACCAAAATATGCACACGATTTCAAATTGGTAGTTCTTCACTGGCATATAATTGTTCCCTGCGGGATGGTAGCCGATTTGTCTCGTGACGTTCAGATTGCCAAGACGGGAACATTCGGCGCCAGTCATTTAGGCGCCTATGGTCAATTATAGGCCTACCTATATGTATTTTGAATATACATAACGAAGTTTTCGGTCAGCGTAAGGGCAGTCCTTTTCGGCCAAGGTTTTCTCGCTGCCGATCGTTCTGGCTCACTTCTTGGAGTCGCATGTTACATGGCCTAAAACTTAACACGTCTTCGTGCGTCGTGGCGTGGTAATGGCCAACGCCGATATGCCCACTTCTATAAATCTTGCGTGTTTTTTCGTGGTCAAAGAGTACCCAGTAATTAAGGTATCTGGAAACTTCAAATCGCGCGCAGCGCGATAAATCTTTGAAAATATTGCATAAAATTTCATAAAATACTCTATAATTTATGCTAATTCACTAAATAATTTTGGGCCCCCTTCGAGTTCGCTACCCTGAATTAGGGGGCTTGGTGTGCGACAGCTACGGTCTTGTCAATACCTATATCTATACCTATATCTATAGGTACTGCCCGTTCAACTGGAAAGTTAGGGCACATTGCATTGGAACAGCAGTGACGTAATCTTAGCAGTCTACTCACAACTTTCCTGCAATACTAATTGAAATCTCCAGACTCCAAGCCAAGCAAGAGTATTTTATAAAAATATTTTTTGTTTTTCATAAATCGATTTCTCAATATTTTCTGGGGGGCCGCAACAAGGCTAGCTGGGGGCCGCATGCGGCCCTCAGGGTCGCGGTTGGGAATCACTGCTATAGGGTGTACGAAAACCCCAGTTGAAGAGCACTGCTCTAGGCTATCGAGTGGCGATTTCAATTCAATTCAATTTTTTGCTAAAAATTTCATCATTTCAATACATCACAAGACTGCGATACAATGAAAGATAGGAATGTGTCAAAACGGCACTCACCTGGCCTAGGCGATATAAAAAGGAGGCATGCACTGTACAACCTACAGGTGACAAAAAGGTGATGTCAGAAGCAGGGCTGTGGAGTCGGAGTCGGTGGAGTCGGAGTCGGGGTAATTTTCGCTTGATGGAGTCGGAGTCGGAGTCGGAGTCGTGAAAACTAGAATAGCTGGAGTCGGAGTCGGAGTCGTGGGGAAAATACTGACTGGAGTCGGAGTCGGAGTTTGTGAGAATGACCTTGACTTCGAATCCGACTCCGACTCCAACTTCTCTATCATGAAAACATTTGCTTTCAAAGAATTTTCAATAGAATTTTTATGTACCAACAATCACTGTTATTAATAACCATACAGATCAGGTGCGGCCAGCCCGTGGCACGCAGGCCCAATTTGGCACACGCGAAGGTTAGGTGTGACCTGCGAGGTAATTCTCGAAATTATTTATGACATCAGGTACAATTGCAAGAACAACCAAAATTTGATTAGCATGACCGCGAAATTTGATGATGACTAAAACAACACTTCTGACGCATTGACGTACCCAGGGACCAGCTACATTTATCCCAGATCTTCATATATGACCATAAAGTAAAATATTTCATAGCAGATTTATTTGACTTGAAATTTTCCTCGGCACTTCGCATGATTCATTGTCACTAGATTTCTTGCATTCAGTATTTGAGCCCTCTTCTGAAAATTATAAATACATATTATTCACAGAATTGAGTCTAACTATATTCGCAATTAGGAGATAATGTGTGGTCCAACAGGCGGCTTCGCTTGTGCTCTCGCAGCGAGATCGTCGAGGAAACATTTGTACAAAATGATAGAGGCATGTTTACTGATACCGTCGATTTTGCTATGTCTAAACGTCGAATAATCCTGTCCTTGCCAAATGAGCCCAGTGGTATACAGATGCGACCCCCAATGTATGTTAGCAACATATTTATTGATATAATTCAGTCATTATCTTGCAAAAAAATTTCGCGCTTGGCGCGACCAGGGCCTAATTGCGCACCGCACAGTTGCATGACATATTGTTATCAATTTTAGAGCGTATTAATATAAGTCTTGTTTGCAATGTTACCTAATTCGGTTCGCTCCTATCGGACGACTATAAAAGGGTTATCAATATTCCAGTTGCCCGCGCAATGGTTAGTAAATCTCATGTGTCCCATTGGCCGAAAAATTTGCCCACAGCTGATATAGATAGAATTAGACATTACTTGCAAATTACAATTCAGTTGCACAGGGGAAGGAAATCGCAATATGCGTTTCCGCGATGCAGTCAAAATTGATGCAATTTTTGGAATCATACCATGATACTGTGGCAGAGCAAATGCACCGGCTGGTTTTGTAAAATTGTAAAAATGATGTAAATATGACCAAACGATGCTTCCCACTTGACAAAATTAAAAATATTTGTAGTGTAAATTAGCTGTTTGGGTCGAACAAATGATTAAAGAAGACGTCAAGTCCCAATCCTCGAATACTTGATTAAGTACATGTAGACTAGACATAGGCTACGGTCTTTGATTACTTGACTAAATGCCATTTATGACCAATGTCTATTAGTAGTAAGAGTGTGTGTGCTTGTAATCAAGATAGTGTGAAATGACAAAATTAGTAAGTTCAATCTCCTTATTAGTTGCTGACGACTCATACACAAGAGCTACACTTGAATTTTGTATCTACATTTTTATTATACAGGATTGGATATCCGCCATATTTGAATGATTCATGCATTTCAGGATATTAGAGAGTCCATGTTATAAAAACTTGAAAAAGGAAGGATATTTAGCAAATCTTTCTTTCATGTTAATTGCATAGTGGATAATTCGAGCTGTGCCACAATTAAACAATTTAGTATACCACCGTTAATCATATGTTTGCATATTTTTAATGGTTGTATGATAGTCATTCAACCGACAATGTGGCATATAATTTTCGAATTAAATTGGTAATAATGCTGATAGTGCGAGATAGTGTAATGGTTATGCGTCCGGCTTCTCGAGCGGTAGGTCGTGGGTTCGATCCCCAGCCGGGTCATACCAAAGACTCGAAAAATGGTATCCGCAGCTATCCTGCTCGGCGCTCAGCAATCACGGATAGCATGGAGGAGAAAAAAACGGGGGCGCAGACTAGATGACCTCATGGGGCCGTATCGCAACTCCATCGCCAAAGCATCTCGATGGTGCAGGCGAGAAAGAATATCATATCGCTCTCTGGAGTCGGAGTCGGGAGTCGGGAGTCGGAGTCGGTACGTTTAAAGACCCAGGAGTCGGAGTCGGAGTCGGAGTCGGAGTCGGTACGTTTAAAGACTCAGGAGTCGGAGTCGGTATATTGAAAATGTGTGGAGTCGGAGTCGGAGCCGGAGTCGGTGGTAAAATTTACCGACTCCACAGCCCTGGTCAGAAGGCGTGATCGATATGCTAGGTCGTGGTCCGGTAAACTAGAGGGCTAACTAGTATTTATTCAGTAGAAATTGTTTGTATTAAGACTTGAATGTGGGCATGCTCGATAGCTGTTCCACAAATCAGGTCCGTTATATATGAATAAATTATATGTATATGCTGAAATAAATAACCTTGACTACACGCACAATGTCCAAGATCGAACATGTTTGAGTATATAGTGATATTTGATAATGAGATCTATCTGTTAAGGATGGTGCCATCCGATCGATGCCATTTTGATGTTCGGAGCTTATCAAATTTGGACGTCTGCGTTAGCTTGTCATTGCATCACTTACAGAAAATCAACGAAATGCAGCACGAATTTGACGCTATCTTTCGTCAAATTTCTTTTCTTTAGGATTGACATATTTTCAGATTCGCTTGGACATGTCAGGGAATAAAAGCTAAAATGTCCGGGATTATTAAAATTATATCGTACTCTACAGAGCTGGCCAAGGTAGTTATCGTTGCTATTCCTGTAGAAGTATCTTTCATTTCTACTCAAGTACAAAAACGATTTCCAACTAATATAAAAGTAAGTATTATAGGCCTAGTTTGGTCAAAAATACACGAATTCTATGAAGTAGAAGTAGTATAAAGTTGACCAATACTTGAGTAAGTAGTTTAATTAGGCAAAATCTAGTTCAAATATGAGTTGAAGCACTACGTTACTGATGTAGCTGGCTCTGTCACATTGAATTGGACTTGGAATTAATATCCCAATATATCTAACAACTTACAGCACGTGACCAACATAAATTGCATCAGATTTCTGTGCTGCGCAATATTTGTTGCGTGGAACTAGAGTTATAGGTAGCTATCACTGGTTTTTTCGTACTGAGATTCTTTCACAGTTCGTTTTACTATGGAATAGTCCAATGGTTCTTAAACGATGGGTATAATGTTGGGTCGCGGCGACACCAGAGCGATCCTTCAATATGTATAATATTGTATTGCATAATTATGTACATTGCCGCTCTTCATGATCAAACTAGAATTACGTAGCTAGGCTCCCGGTTGTCAACGCGTACCACAACCACACTTGTATATTCTTCAATATATTCGTTGACTAAAGCCAAGGCGCATGAACTTTCTTATATCCGTGGAAATACGGGAGTGATGCAGTGAACTGGAAGTTAACAAAACAGAATCAATAACTAGCCTACTGAGTCCTATCTAATAATGCAAAACTCAGGGTTGTAATGACTCGAGTCATGACTCGACTCGAGTCAGACTCGAGTCACGATTTTCGGATGACTCGACTCGACTCGAGTCATTTTCTCAAAATACGGAAATGACTCGACTCGACTCGAGTCAATCTGTGTATTGACTCGACTTGGACTCGAGTCATTGCGCATGACTCGAAGCAAGTCATTGACTCGAGATTCAGACGGCCAAGACCGACATTTCATTGTAATTTCGAAGTAAGCACACTATTGGGATTTCGTTTGTTGGTACTGGTGCTTGAAAATGCGACCAGAAACTGCTAAAAGTGAGGAAAATTGATATATTATAAATGCGAACCATTCAATATCACCAAACAGAGTTAAAAAAGTGGGTTTAGGAAGACTTTAACTGGAAAGTGAGCAGTCAACACAATGACTTGGACTCGGACTCGAGTCATAATACCATGACTCGGACTCGATCCTCAGTTCGCTGACTTGGACTCGGACTTGACTCGGTGGGAATTGAAAATGACTCGACTTGACTCGAGTCAAAAATATAAAAGTGAGATTGACTTGTGACTCGGAGCCTTGTGACTTGGTTACAACCCTGGCAAAACTTACCAATTTATTGATTTATTGATTACACAGGTCAACAAAATGAAAAAAAAAATTTTAGGCAGAACATCTGAGACCCGTTTTTGGTTTTTTTGAGGTTGCTGATTACGAATATCACATTAGTTTTGTCAGATTGGCTCTCTGTCAGAAAATATTTATACCCCTAAAAATGCCCAAAATTACTGTATTTACCCTTAAATATTTTACTTGATGGGAAGAAAATCGTAGTTTTTTCTAATTTTATACCGCGCATAAATGGCTAATTGACTATGAAGAACCCTCATGTCATTCTCAGTCATTCTATCAATATTAACATATGGCATGATGCGAAATATTTGTTTGTCAAAAAAGCAGTTTGCCAAGCCTAAAAATTGTACTTTTCCAAAACGGAAATTCATCTTCTCCGGTATCAATTGGTCATTCTACCAAGATTACAGAGGAGACTAAAACTATAAAATTTGTCCTTGAAAGGCTTAAATACAATACTTATATGTGTCTCATTTCTTTTGACTGGTAAATGAATAATTTTCCACTGAGTCAACGAAGTGGGTATACCTAGTAACCCTATCAAACGAGAAGCTTAAATCTGGTATCTGGTATATTCGAATACAGATGAAAGATTCCAATTTCACATTAGGAGGATTTCACAGCATGTAATTTATCCTAAGATGTAGTAAATAAAACTTTTTAGC
Source organism: Botryllus schlosseri (assembly GCF_051294905.1). Taxonomy (NCBI): domain Eukaryota; kingdom Metazoa; phylum Chordata; class Ascidiacea; order Stolidobranchia; family Styelidae; genus Botryllus; species Botryllus schlosseri. The sequence goes on along the minus strand of NC_137245.1, from coordinate 12,660,059 downwards.
TGATCACAAAGCACCCATACAGTTGGTCCGAAAATTCGTATCTGCATATCGAAAACTTGGAACAAACATGAGCATAAAAGTTCACTTCCTGTTCAGTCATCTTGATATATTTCCCGATCATCTTGTTGATTAGCAAGGGTAGAGGTTCTAACAAGACATCAGAACAACAATAGAAAGATACCAGGGCAGATGAGATGAACCATTGAACATATTATGTCAGATCGTTGCCGGAACCTTTCGAGAAACTGCACTAAATAGCTTACAGGCGAAAATCGTACAAAAAAACAATTTCGATTTAAAATATATCAATAATATTGTATTCCAACCGATTATTTCTAATTTACAATGGGTGGTTGACGTAAAACTGGTTGAATTAACGCCACGTTATATGAGTATCTAGGTAAATACTTATAGACATGACTGGAGTTTATTTATGTACATGATATCCGTGAAAGTCTGTAACTATGCTAAATCTAATACCCCAAAATATAGTACTGTTGCTGTATTTTGATTTAATATAGTCTTCTGTGTGTAAAAATAACAAGTAGATTGAATTTCTAGACTTTATAGTACCACTAAGCCGATTTTGTATCTAGTCATTACCGCGAAAATTGGAGATTTCGGTCAAAATAGCCCCATGGGTTATCTCCACAACAAGAGCCAATTTGAAAAAACTAAGGTCATATTCGGAATCAGTGCCCTTCAGAACCCCCAAAACCCCTCTTATACTTTGTCTGCCTAAAAATATGTGTTGACCAGTGTTATTAATGTGGGGCTCTAATTGCAAAGGGCCCTTATACATTAAAATCGAAAAATGAGGTCACCTTGACTCGCGCGCAGTTCGAAGAAAATTTCAAGATTAATTAAAATCTCTCAAGAAATAGTGAGTCAATTCGTAAATTCAAATTGCATGTCGACGGCCGCCAACACATACCAGTGGAATTACGTTTCCACGGTGGCACAAATTTCCTTCTACAGCCGCAGGTTCGCCACCCCCGATTTATAACAACTTAACCATCTAATACCGTCTTTTTGTTTTCGTTATGAATAGCCACAGCAGTGGTAATATATATTCGTAACAATAAATTAATATATTATGCATGGTGGAGGATAATATGAATTCCCGTACGGCAGCTTTAAACCATAACAGAGGTGGTATGTGCATTGGGCTCAAACCCTATAGGCAGGCCGTGTTATTTTTGGATATGCCAAAATAGCTTATTTTTGGCATTTTTCAGATGTTATTTTTCGCAGTTTTGCATCGCCATGATATCAAATTTATAGACTTGAATAATTAATCATGTAGAACCCTTCAGTTTGGCTTTTCTTATAAATCGGAAGTCACAAGTCACATGCAGTATCCACACTGTGCCATCAACCAGCAATAGATTTGAATGCGAATTGAAAACTATGTTGGAGACCAAATTTACCCAATACAAAACCGAGTGCTTCTGCAATATATATTCTTAATAGTCGACTCACTGTGCGTGCAAAGGTCACAATACTTAAGATAACAATTTAAAAGAGTTTCGGACACGTTTGGATAGCAGTCTTCAGTACCTAACCAATTGTTCGAAATCATGAGTGACATTGATAAATCAATTATCAATATTTATGATATGGAAAAGTATCTGAATGTACATTTGTATGTATGGTACGTATAGATATGGAGATCTTTTTAACCGTGTCTGTCCATTGATGAATTTATGTCCCATTGGAAAACGTGACACAATCTATGAGTTGTTGAACAATGAACATGCAGGCAATTTTTAATTGCAAGTTAAAAGGGAATGGAATTTGGTATAATGCATATTGAGCTAAACAGCCTGGGTCGCGCGTGGCGGCTACATAATGTAAAAAAATGCATGAGAATTGACAACAGGAAAATACCTAGTAATCGCGCTCATTTTTTAAATTAGGGCCCGCTATCACAGATTCCGAAATATGCTGATTACTACTTTAGCGTGCAGAGATCATCTACTTCCCAATCGCTGGATTAATCAATCCACTGATTGGTCGCAAATACAGATTTAATCACTGGACTTTTTCTACTTTTCATTCACCTTTAATGGACCCCTTGGCTAGTAGTCTGCGAACCCCCGAAGGATTCACGGACCGTAATTTAGGAATTCTGAGTTACACACTTTTATGTCGCATCATACAAATTCCTGTCAATTCTTGTTGACATTTTTATCAAAATCTTTCATTAAAATCTATATTTTTAATAAAAAGCCTTATTTTCGACATTTTAAATTTTATTTTTGGCAGTTATGGGATTCGGTTCCCGAAATGGCCCACTTATAGATATGATCCCGTACCCAACAGTTGTCATAAGAACCTTGATTCGATCCCGAAAATAGTACCTACAATTATTAGATCTTTAATTAGTTGTTGTTGTTGTTAGTATTGTTCATATGGTGTTTGGCTACTATGGCCTTTTACACCAGGTCTCAAGAGTCTGATAGATCCATTAGCGTCACAACTGTCTGCCGGTGAGGATAACGAATTCAGCCACTGGTAGTAAAATCCGTGGATCTGATAACAGTTTTGTGAGCTGAAACGGTATGCCTAGATTCGCCGCTGTCGTCTTCAAGTGATCGCGGTGGTTCGAGTAGCGTTCGCAAAGAATTAAAAAGCGGTCGACCGTCTCGTCGATATCGCACGTATCGCATAAACCCGTGCTGTGACATCCGATTCTGCGAAGGTGCTAGTGGAGTCTGCAGTGGCCCGTCTGCAATCTTATCAGAATTGATGAGATATTTCGTGAGGATATGCTGCAGCTTGGCAAGATTGCTTGCGAAGCAAATATTTCGCGATATTGCGAATAATCATCTGATTCCGTGAATTCATCATTCCATCTTTCCTCAGTGTTTGGCGATTTGCGATCGTAGTTCCTTGATTGACAGCGAGATTTGTTCGACCTCACGAGCTGTGGTTCGGCACGCAGCGCTTCTGGCTAGCTGATCAGCCTGCTCGTTTTGACCCACTCATCTGTGCCCAGGAATCCATATTATATGCGTAATTATGTTGCTCCGGACAGATTTCTGCAAGACAGAATAATTTGGGTAATTAAAAAATTCTCATACTGACGATTGGCTATGGCCCAAATGGCACTCAGACTGTCTGAAAAAATAGCTAATTCACACTGTGGGCGAAGATTGTTTTCAGCCCATAAAAGACCCTTTAATATCCCGACAAGCTCCGCAGTAAATACGGACACTTGTTGTGGGAGAGCGACATTAAAAGAATACTTAACACTTTCGACAAAGAATCCTGCGCCACATTTGTGGTCGTTTTTAGAGCCGTCACTGTAGATCCTTGTGTGGTTCCTATATTTTTCATTAATGTACTGGTTACAAGTTAGTTCAATGGCAGTTGGGTGGTGTAAATTGACAATTTGTGAATACAAACTGTCGTCCACACATACATAAATATCTTCCCACGGGGGATTAGGCGGGGATTGTATGCGATGAACATGTTGCTCATCCAGCCACCGAAGTCTACTCAACATGTTGAATGTGATGAATCGCTGAGAGTCCGGAAAAATTTCATGCCATGATTGTATTATCAAGTTACGGCAGTGGTGATTGTCTCTTGCTCTAATGTTACACCGATATTTTAGGCAGGAATACAAGTGTCGAATTTTTACGGGTGGTTCCCTGCAGGAGTGCTGTAGCGCATAGATAGGGGTACTACGCATAGCACCGCTGCAAATCCTGAGCGCGGCATTCTGGATCGTTTGTATAGACTCCATTACGTAATTTGGCGAGAACAAATAAGCTTCCTGTCCGTATTCAATAACTGATCTAATCAGGGACCTGTAAAGAGCTAACAGACACTGTTTTGAAGCACCCCAGGACGTACCTGCTAAAGAACGAAGAAGATTTAGACGCTTAGTGCATTTTTCAACCACCATTCGGGAATGACTTCGGTAATTAAGTTTGGAGTCAAAGATTACCCCCAAGTATTTATATTCCGCTTTAACTTGTACTGGAGAGTCGCATAGCCGTAAATTTATTTCAGGGGTTTTTCTCCGCCGGGTGAAAAGGACTGCCGCTGATTTCTTAATGTTAACTTTGAAACCCCACCGTATGCACCATTCCGAAACGCCGTCAAGTGAATTTTGAATTTTACTAGTGAGATCCGAGATTTGTAAATCCGACTCCCACAGACAGACGTCGTCGGCAAACAAGTTGACCCTCGATGCAATGACGTCAGGAAGATCGTTTATCATGATTGTGAACAGCAACGGACTAATTACGCTTCCTTGAGCCGTGCCATTTTCTAATTCAAACGTAGCAGACAACGAGGTGCCAACGCGAACTTGGAAAGTGCGTCTGCTAAGGAACGAGTGTATCCAATTAATTATGTTACCAGATAGCCCAAGCCTTTGCAATTTGAAAATCACTCCTTCCCTCCAAACCATATCGTACGCCTTCTCAAAGTCGACAAATACAGCTAATACTGATCTCTTGTTCCAAATTGACTTGTATACCTCATCGTGAAGAGACATAATGCAGTCAGTGGTGGATCTTCCTGGTCGGAAACCACTTTGGTTGATGTTGAAAAATTGTTTATCTGTGAGCCACCAATTTAACGTATTTGTTACAAGTCTTTCCATAATTTTGCAAAGGTTGCTGGTAAGGGAGATTGGTCGGTAGGACGACGCAGCGTTGGTTGGTTTACCCTGTTTTGGCAGAGGAATGATTATGGAATGCCTCCAAGAGTATGGGCACCGTTGAGATGCCCAACATTTGTTTATTGATTCTAGCAGTTTAACTAAGCAATCTGTGTCCAAATTCAATATCATCTTCAAGCATAGTGTGTCTTGGCCCGGAGATGTGTTTTTTCTAGGCTGCAAGATTTTTTGGAACTCTTCCCAAGTGAAGGGAGAATTAATATCCTCACCGTCTATTATGTTTTCGTGCAATGCACACTGAACTTCCCTTTCAACCGCGCACCTTCTGAGAATGTGTGAAGGATCAAGGTTACGGTTGCTACTGGCTGATGCAAAGTAGCGAGCGAGCTCATTTGATTTGTCGATGTCTACAGTCAGTATTCCATTGGTGGAGTTAAGTGATTGAATTTGACTCCATTTTTTCGAGCCAGACATTGATCGAATGGTCCTCCAGACTTCTGATAGTTTCGAGTTGTTCGTGAGTCCGTCGCAAAACCTCCGCCAGAAGTCTCGTTTGGCTTAGAGTATCGTCTTCCTTGCTAAGGCCCGTTGCCTTCGGAAATCCATTATTTCTGTCTCGCGGAAAGTTCTTTTCATTTTCAAGTACGCCACCCTTTTGAGACGCGTAGCTTTTGAGCATTCGTTATTCCACCAAGGAACGCATGTCCTTTTTGATGACGGTTTAGTCAGCGGGATAGTCTCAGTGGCCGCTTTAATGATCGCGTTAGTTACTGCGTCAATAGACAATGCATCAGGCCCGTCAGAAGCGGATGAAAAATATTTGTGTGCATTGTCTTTAAATTTGACCCAATTTGCATTTCGGAATGACCAAGACAAGACGTGGGTCTCTTGACACTCCACGTGGAAGTTGGATTCACTAGTTATTTTATTATATAATGATCGCTTCCTAGTAGTTTATCCGTCACAGAGGTTGATACCACGACTGACCTATCGATCTCGCTTCCCATGACATGCCGCCCTATTTCTTGTCGCATTCTTTTTCTATACTATCTTCTTTACTTTCATTCAGTGTGCATGCCTCCTCTTTACATCGCCTAAGCCAAGGTGGGTGTCAGATTCCATAGACTACTCCTTGTCGCTTCGACATCTTCCTGTCTTTTCATTGTATCGCATTTTTGTGGTGTATTGAACTGATAAAATTGCTAATAAACCAATGATGATGATGATGATGATATCTTGTGACTGACGTCTTTTGAGCATATGGTAAGATCTAACAGAGACGTCGAGCCAGGGTTCGGTCTCGATAGGTTCAATCGCGTAGGCACCGTCGTATTGTTGACAACAAGTTCCATATCATCTATGATATGATATAGATGTCGTCCGTACCGGTTTGAAGAAGAGGCGCTCCATAGCGTGAGGTGCGCGTTGAAATCGCCGACGATGATACTTTTCGTGCTACGTCCCGAGAAACAGGGTTGAATGACTGGTCGTGATACAACTCGATTCGGAGGAATGTAGACGATCATAATGGAAATATCGCCTATACTTGGATAGCTAACGCTTCTACTGGATCAATGTCTCCGATGTTTATCTCGCTGAAATTTATCCCACATTTTATAAAGAAACAAATTCCTCCGCCGTGGATATTTCGGTCTTTCCTCAATAAATTGTAATTAGTAATCTTCGGCGTGTATTTGGATACAAGATGAGTCTCTTGTAACGCAATGATATCTGGTTTCGGGTTCGTAGTTTCGATGAATTGCTTAAACTCGTTGATTTTACGGTATATTCCCCTACAATTCCATTGTATTAAAGAGAAGAGGGCTTCCGGTGACTGGTACTCGCAGTATTTTCTGTCATGTTGCTCATACTGAGGTCCATGCATTCACTATTTGTTTCCTCTGCAGCTGCCGAGTGCATGATCGTTGTTTGCGATGACGTGGACTCGTTAGGAACAAATCTCTTTACTTCTTGAGGCTGTCGCATTGCAATTTGCGGGCTAGCACGTGACGATATGACAGTATTATTGGTTTGTCTTTCATCGACATTGTCGACTGGCGTGGGCATCGGTATACCGAAATTTTCTCCGGCGGACTGAGCGATAATTGCGTCAATTTGAGGAGTTTTTCCATCCGCTATAGAAAGTAGCGTGTTCTTCATAACCTCGGCTATAAAGTTGAAAAATGTTGCCAAGGGAATCGTGATGTTTCCGTCGCTAGTGACCGTGAGAGGTGAAGGTGCGGAGCTTTTATTCATGACAGTATGGGGCGATTTCGGAACGTTCGATATGTTCGAGGTTGAAGCACTCGCGCGATAATAGTCATTATTAGGTTCATACACTGATCCCTGCAAAGTAGGAAATTCGGAATGCGATCGGATATCAGGAGCCTCTGTTTCTCGCAGATGCAGCTGTCTCGCCTGCCAATAATTGATTTTTTGATCAGTCATTATTGCGTTTATCTTCGCCTCCTGTTTGTACCGTTTACATCCGCCGTAACTCGCCGAATGAGCCGCTCCGCAATTAACGCAATGAGATTCATTTGCACATTTCTTATCTACATGCCTCATCCCACATCTGGTACATCGCTGCGCACTACGACAGTGTTTGGACTTATGACCATAACGATTGCAATTGAAGCAACGGGTGGGGGTGGGTTATACGGACGTGTCCTAAATCTAAGAAATCCGATATTGACTATAGGCGGTAGTATGGTTGAACCAAAGCCAAGCAACACAGATCTACTAGGCTTTGATTCTCCATCGGATCTATACGAAAACCGGCGCACGTACACTACGCGTTGATCACTCAAGATCTGTTTCAAATCGTCGTCAGACATATTTAAGGGTACGTTAGCAATAACTCCACGAACCTCTGGCGCTCTCACTTTATGGAGTTCGGCGCGAACTTCCACTTTTTTGTCGTTATCTCCAAGATTATTGCAAGCCAGGAGATTAGATAGCTGTTTGGCATTGCTGCACTTAACCCACAAATCACCCGATGGCAAAACTTTGATTTCGCTATAAGAGCCCCCAAGTACACGATGAAGCCCGTTGTTAATGGTAATCAGGTTATACTGACGTAATGGTTTCGTTATTCCTTTGACCACTGCAGCCAAATTTACATCCGCGACTGCCGTATCACTAGCCATCCCTTTTGACGCAGGACCTTCTAAAACATCGCTAGCGGACCGCTTTTGTCCGCCGCTTGCACTAGGCATCCGATGCCAAATATATCTGTTGACGAACTATTTCTATATTCACTACTGTTATATCAACAAATATAACGACTACACCTGGTTTAGAGACGTAAATCCCTGGTCGATGTCGCAGCAGTCGTACGTTCTGTTGATTAGGATTGGACGTCCTTCCTCGACGACGTTCACCACTCGAAAGTGATCTTTAATTAGTCTGACTCCTCGGCCTCCAGAGAAACCCAAATTGCGATATACTGATAACTCAGGTCAACACATATTTTCAGGCAGACAAAGTAAGGGTAGTTATGGGGGTTCTGAAGGGCACTGATTCCGAATATGACCTTAGTTTTATCAAATTGCCTCTATTTTTTGACATAATCCATGTGACTATTTCGACTAAAATCTTGTATTTTCGCTGAATGGGCTGGATCACAAATAGGCTCAGTCGTACTATAAAGTTCAGAAATCCATTCTACTTGCTATTTTGGCACGCTGAAGACAGTTTTAAATCAAAATAAATCAACAGAATTACATTTTGGGGTATTAGATTTATCATAATTGAAGACTTTCACGGATATCATGTTCATAACTAAACTTCAATCATATATATAAGTATTAACTTAAATAACCAAATAACATTGGATTAATTGAATCAGTTTTATGTCAACCCCTTATTTTAAATTCAAAATGATCAGTTGGAATATAATAATAATAATTTATCTTAAAGCAAAATTGGTTCTTGCACCATTTTCGGTTGTAAGCAATTTAGTGCAGTTTTACTAAAGGTTCCAGCAATAGTCTGCCATAATGTGTTCGTCGCATCTGCACTGATATCTTTCTTTTTGATGTATTGGTGGAACCTTTTACCTTTCTATTCCCTCTAAACAACAAAATTATCTGAAAATATATCAAGATGACTGAACAGGAAGTGAGATTTAATGCTCATGTTTGCTCCAAGGTTTCTATACGCAAACACCAATTCTCGGACCAACTGTTTGTAGTTGGGTGCTTTATAACTTCCAAAAAGTTTTATTTACTACATGCTAGACGGAAATACATGCAGTGAGCACCTTTCTTAATGTGAAATTTTAATCCTTAGTTGGTATTCTAATCTGAGATCCATCAAAGATTCCAGATTTAAGCTTCTCGTTTGATATGGATATTAGGTATACCCACTTCGTTGGCTTTACGGAAAATTATCCATTTACAAGTGAAAAGAGATGAGACGCATATGAGCATTTTAGTTAAGCTTTCCAGGGACAAACTTGATAGCTTTATACTCCTCTTTCATCTTGGTAGAATGACCAATTGGTACGGGAGAAAATATATTTCCACTGCGCAAAAGTACAATTTTTAGGCTTGACAAACTGATTTTTTAACTAACAAAGTTCTCGCATCAGGTCAAGTTAATATTGATGGAAGAACTGAGAACGACATGAGTGTTCATCATTGTCAATTATGAATTATGCGCAGTATAAAAGTAGAAAAATCTAAGATTTACTTCCTACCAAGTGAAATATTCAAGGGTAAATAGAGTGATTTTAAGCTTTTAAGGGGTATAAATATCTGCTTTTCTAGAGCCAATCTGGCAAAACTAATGTGATATTCGTAATCAGGAGCCTTGAAAACCCCAGAAACGGCACCTAGATGATCTGCCAAAAAAATTTCAATTTGTTGACCATGTAGTGTAATGAACCATATTTCATTGTCTACGGTAACGGTTCAACACTTCAATTGCTTGTATTTGTCACAATACATAGGCCTACAGAGCACTATATTGTCAGATTAGACTAAAACAAACCAATCATAGCATCATGCTAACCGGCTAACGTATATCGCCTCTGTTTGCAGTTTATATATTTAACCGGCCAAACATCGTAATTTTGTCAAAACCATTGTTTGCGAATAAAGGTGTTGATAGAATAGAACTCTATAGTCCGTGATATACCGTAATTATTATTGTGTATATACCATTGTTGGGATCAAGTCACTACCTTCGAGTCACGAGTCATCTCGAGTCATTGTGCATTTTGACTCGAGTCAAGTCAAGTCAATCGATTTTCAAAGGTGACTCGAGTCAAGTCAAGTCACTCGTTTTTTGGAGGTGACTCGAGTCAAGTCGAGTCAAGTCAAGTCAAGTAACGAGTCAAGTCACGATTCAAGTCAAATAGAATTTTCAAAGTATGAGTGATGATGAAAAATCATTACATTTTGCTAACTGGATTAAGGACAGATGAATTGGCCATTTATCTTTAATCAAATAACGAATATAAAGTTAAATATACATGCAAAACGATGTTGCAGCACTCACGCAAAAGTAGATCTGCTAATAAAATACGCGAGTAATTGTATAGTTACATGCTACAGTCTGATTTTATCGGCCAATATAGAGGATCGAATACGAATCCTCGAGAAGTTGAAGAAATTGATATGGCACAATACACTGCCCAACTGCAGATGCGTGAGAATATAAACGCGTAAACTATATTCGTTCGATTTATATCAAACAAGATGGTTGGTAAAGGTGAGCACATCCGCAATGTAAGCACTGAGCCGTCTAAGAAACAAAGATACACGTTGCCATTAGATTGATCTATTGCTACTACGATAACGTAAGCTCTGATTGTTTCGTTAGCGGTCAAATTATTTGTGATGTGACACAGGAGAGTGGAGAATCAGTGAAACGTACAATCAGCGAATGACTGGTTGCTTTCACAAGTGGCACCGGCGTATCGCAAACAATCCGAACATACATAAGATATGGTTATTTAATTGACATAGTTTACTTAATGACTTGAAATTGACTCGTGAATTTTGCTCCGAGTCACGAGTCAATCCACATTTCTGAAGCGCCGAGTCAAGTCAAGTCAAGTCATTTTTGCAAAGTGACTCGAGTCAAGTCAAGTCACACGAAAAAGGTGACTCGAGTCTGACTCGAGTCAAGTCATGACTCTGAGTCATCCCAACACTGGTATATACAAATGTATATGCTTCATAGTTGAGTATTCAAGTGAAAAACAAGGGCATGCAATTTGAGGCAACATTTCGGAATCATTTGACTGGTCCGGCCCGCGAGTGCGCTGAAGGTTTGAATCCGGCCCGCGACGCAAGTTGCGTTTGACACCCCTGATCTATAGTTGAACTAGCGTGTACTCAAAGGTGGTGTGGACACTCGGAAAACCACGTGACTCAATATTTACAGTAGTAACTTCGTTATCAAAGTCGAGTATGTCAGGGTCTGCGTGCGCTGATGTGGCATTGAACCTAAAACATTTTCGCGAAAGGCGATATTGGTATATGTGAATTTCGAAAGTGTTCCATACCGAGATGGATGACGGAATTTGGCATGGTAGGCCTATATCTTGGTTGTGTTACCTAACTTCGCGGTACGTTTCAGGATTGCTACTTAATGATCAGCGTGGTAATTCCGTTATTGAAGTCGGCAATATATCGGTGCACGCTAATCTATCAGGTACTCGACTTCGACAGCGAAATTACTACGCTAGTCATTGAGCTACAGCTTTGAAACCTAGTACAGTGTTGGATGACAACATAAAAATATACCATACTAAATCCTGTCACCAATCTCGATATGGTACATAGTCAAAATCAACAAAGACCAATAGCGACTTTGCCTTTAATTGCTGGTGCAGACGGATCGACAATAACAAAGTCGTCAAAGGCATCTGGGTGTGAAGGTCACCTGATTTTTCGAGTGTCCACACCACCTGTGAGTACACGCTGGTTAAACGACCCTGTATATCTGAACAGAACTGTTTAAATGGGCTGCAGCGACCGTTTATTGGTAACATTGACTCCAGTTTTCACTAGAGTTTACTTCGCTAGATGTTAGTCAACAATTTGATCAGCGAATTCATGGGTCGCTGCCTCTAACGCGAGTTGATCAGCGATTGAATACCCATGTAGACCCAGACCAGAGCGTCCCGGAACTGGAATCCATGTAAATGAACTACGGCTACCGGCAGAACTGACGCCATACCGCCACTTTGTTGGCTATTCATGTGACCAGTAGTGGATTCAATTAAGTCAAGCATTAACATTTTAAGAATATAAAACATAGAGTTAAATACGCGACACTCGTGTGAAGCTGAGACTGAGAGAGCGCGAATTTCGGAAGACCTGCTAGCGAAGCTAGCAAACAACAAGGCTATGTTACCAGGCTCCACAGCACACGATCTGGGACGAATTGTAATCAGACCAGTGGCTTTGAGCCGTGGGTCCGCAGATCAGGCGGTCTGCGAAACCTCTGTAAATTGGCAACATGATTGAATACATGATTCGTCATTTTCTATGCTATGATGGATCATATGAAGATAGCTTTGCAACAGACATGCTAAAACCTCAGGGCTCATATCAGTAGAATGGTTGTTGCAGGTAATTATTGTATTCTGCAGACTCACTTTCATTGCATGCTAGCCAATAACTGACGAGATTGCATAATGGTTGAACTTGCAGCTTCTTGATCGGTATAGGTAGCAGAGTTGGTCAGTAACGAAGTACTTCTACTTTTTGAAGTACTTGAAGTAGATTTTGCTGACTCACACTACTTATTAAGTAGTTTTGATTTTAAGCTACTTCTACTTCTACTTGACAGTTTTCAGTTTTGTAGGCAAAAATAAGCGTAGAATACCTACTTACTTACTTGTGAACCACCACTCCTACTTCTACTTGAGTAGAAATTCCGCCGTTACTTCTACTTCTACTTGAGTAGCGACGGTGACTACTCTGACCACCTCTGAATTAGGTAGTGAGTCCAATCTTCGCCTAGGTTACAGCAAAGACGTGGATGTAAAACTGGTATCCGCAGCTTCCCCGCTAGGCGCTCAGCACTACGGGATATCGAGGAGATGAAATATGGTAGTTCTGACTCGATAACCTAAAACACGGTTCCTTTGCATCTCCATCGTCGAATCACGTTCATAATGCAGACGAAAATAAAACTGATCTTCTTCTCCGTTTAACGAACGGATATAAACCTATTGATAAAAACTTATTTCTGTTCATTATAGATGTTCACTTAGGTTTGTGGAAAAAAATTGAAATTCTCCCCTCATATACCTACCTATACTATCACCGTGACACTTGAATTAGAATGTTAAATTACTTTGTTGTGAAGCAGGGAGGTCATTCTCCCGGGTTACAAAAACATTGGTGTCATAGGAAAGACAACAATCCATATATCCAGCATGTAACATATAAACTAAAAATATTTGCTTGTAAAGTTTACCAACTATAGGGTTGCATTTAAAACAAACGGTGTTGTAAAACACTTTGTTTTAAATATGTTAACTGTGTTTTAAATAAAGGCCAATTTAAAAAAAAATTTAAGTTGTAAAATTATGCCATAATTGTGTAAATACTTTCCGAAAACATGATGTATGAGCCTACGGACAGGTACCACCCAATATAGCCGACATATATCGGTATGGGATGGTTGGAACCCTAAAAATAGTCGGTTCAACAGCAATAGTACAGATATTTCGTGAAATGAGCAATATTTGCTTTATATTTTCAATTTTCAATGTCAAACCACTATGACGTCACAATTGAATTTTCGTGACGTCATGGCCTAAAAAACAAACAAAAAAACAATAAAACACATGTTTTAAACAAGGGCCTCGTTTTAAACATGTTTGTTTTTAATTGATTTTTGTTTTAAATGCAACCCTAGTACCGACAGACCTCATGCTGCGGCAACGCTGCAATGTTGAAGCTATAAATTGATCTCAAAAGTCACGAAATTGCTGTTCAGCGACAGATGTTGGCGCGCTACTAAAGTGATTATCAAATGTAAAGATGATTGCCTAAACAATTGTTCTGACCATGCACAGGAAATGCTCACAAATCTCACAAATGCTTTTATATCCAGGATCTGCCACATTGGCTGTTGGTGAACACGTTGAACAAACATTTATTGGAAGCTCAGTGAATGTGGTTGCTGGGGATCAGCTTACCACTCATGTTACTTATGCCAATATTGAACCAGGTGAGCGTGAATTTACGAATTTCGTTTTCATTGTGCATACAATGTTCTTGCCTGATTAATTTTTAATACAATGAGGGCCGAGGGGTCAATTACATTATAAATTACTAACATGACTGGTTGCGGTAGGTCAAATTTTCAAATCAGAGAAGAACTTGATGAATATGTTGAAATACGCAATCCACCCGCAATCCACCTTGATTTCCATACGATACAATTATTAACGAGTAATATAAACGAATAAACTATATCAATGCTATATATATCATACAAGAGGGTCGTTAAGGTGAGCAGTGGGCAGTCTATCGAACAGAAATGTACTGCTATTGATAGATTGCTACTAGCCTGCGACAATGCATGCTCTAATCCAGCGGTCACCAACTCAACATAGCTAAAGGATCATATTTCCAATTGAATATGGGTCATAAGAAATGTTCCCTCTAAGCAGCGCACGTGCGCAAATGCGCAGTGCTGAAACGGTCTCTGCGCACAGAAAGTCTAAGCTGCGCACAAAAAATCCGAAGTGATGTTTTTTTAGTCGCTGCGCACTGTTGTCCAATGGACCACGCAGGCGCGCAGACTCGTGAAAAATTAGAGGGAACATTGGCAGGGGCAAATAATGTTATCACTGAAGTCTGAAACCGAGGTACAAGTGCGGCCCGCAAAGGTAAATATTGCGCTCCGTAAAGAAATGAGAATTTGCAATCAAGTGCGCCTCACGAAAGAGATATTTTTAGTATGTTCTCGTAAACGTGAGCGATATTGATGTCATTTCGATAGCGCATTATTTTCTAGGAATGGCGAAATAACATGGTTTAACAAAGTTATAAATAACAATGGGCTAGCTCGAAGTTAATCTGCGAGAAACTAATGAATAGTCTTCTCCGCGTGGCATGAACATTGCGTAAGATTTAGTCAGGACAGTAACTGCCGCACCCAAACCCCCCAATCGGAGGGGTCGAGCTCGAAGGGGACCCAAAATTATTTCGTGAATTAACATAAATCATGGTGTATTTTTTTGAATTTGAAAATAAAAAAAATTCGCGCAATACGCGATTTAATATTGTCAGATATCTTGATTATTGGGTACCCTTTCCCAACAAAAAATACGCATGATTACAGAAATGGGCACTTCGACGTCGGCTATTACCGCACTGTGACGCGCCAAGACATGACGTTATAGGCTATGTAACATGCGACTCCGAGAAGTGCGCCAGAACGATCAGCAGCGAGAAAACCGTGGCCGAAAAAAACTGCCCTTGTGCTGACCGAAAATTTCGTTATATATATAGGCTACATATATGTTTAGTTGTCCAGAAGCGCCTAAATGGCTAGCGCTAAAAGTCCCTGTCCTGGCGATCAGAGTCCCACAACAAGAGAAATGCCATATCGAGGGAACATTGTTTGCCAGTAAAGAAATACTAATTTGAAATCGTGTACGTCTTTTAGTTCAGTACGTTTGGGCGATTTCAATATCTTTTGACATAGCAGATGGAGGTCACGAAATCGCATCATGTAACGAAGTCATTATACCAACGGGTATTCCAAGGATGCTTAATTATTATTTAGAGGGCGTACCTTTCAACACACCTCACTTGATCAGCTCTACCGGTAAATCTGATTATGTGAGCATAGTGAGGATAAAAATTGATAGCAATATATATGCAATTCCGATCATATTGAGCGATTCAATCATGAATAATCTAAATTTTACGCGCTTCGCGCGTTGAGGCGACACAACCACTAATCGGGCACCCAATGTAGACGATAAGTACCGGCAAAAAGCGCAGAGCCCGAGGTGGGTCTGGGGGGCAAATCCCCTCAGAAGTTCGGGTTATCACCATATGGGGTAGCCTGGTTGCGTACTGTTGTCCAAGGGCCTGCGCAGTGCGTGCCCCGTTTGCGCAGACTCGTGAAAAATTAGAGGGAACATTGGTCATAAGCCGCAATATTGCAGTATCGAAATAAAAATAAGTTGAACGCTTCAACGAAGGTTCCACGTAGCATGTTCCGGCTCCGTCATTCATTACACCGTACTATCCCATAGACCTATACTTTCTCTTAAACTCGGATAAACAGCGGATATTCTGACGAGCACGCAATTTTCGCTTTGTATCATGAGCCAGTCCTAACGTTAGGAATGCTTAGCAGAGCCTATATAGAGCCCTCCTTACACAATTTTATGACTGACACTGTGTTTCGTTCTAAAGGCAATACTTCCGAAGGAGATGAGACAATTGGTATGGTTATTGCACTCTCACAGTACTCCTTTTGCTGGCAATATCCTGTACTTGTGGGTACACTCCATTTTCTTGGATACCTTATTATTAGGGCGATTTTGTTACCTAAAAAACTGAAGATTTTGACCTATAAAATCAAAATTTTGACCAAATTTGACCTAACGTATGGAAATTAGGTGTTTTCCCACATAATGCCAGAATTGTACCACATATCTGCATTTCTGGTTGGAACTGTCTGTACTTACAAAGTATTTTAGCCTGAAAAAAAACTTTTTTGCAAACTGACTTACACGAAAAAACTTTATTTTAACGAAATCCGGCCCTATGAAGACTTCCAGTAGTTACATTACGCATTATGATAGAAATATTTAAAAAAATTTGTAGAACAACATTCTCGGGTAGAAAGTGTCTGTCCTTAATAATTAGCTTGCCAAAAATGGAGAAAGAACGTTCAACAGCAGCAGTTGTTGGCTGACAACACTGAAGTTGTGCGTGAACTGCTGCATGGTAACAAACCGTGTTGCTTCATCCAAACAATGGTGTCTAGATCACAATTTTTAATAATGCGCTTCTTGATATATGAACCATGCAATGCCGACGCAGTCTTGCTTCAGTTGGGATATTGCGGTTAAGCATAACACCATGTCAACCTATTTGTTTCATTTGAATGTTTATGATTCACAATGAGCAGACAATGGGCTGTCTACAACGGTAGGCGTATAAAGTAGGCTACAAGCTGTAAAATGTCGCATGATAAATTCACTAACAGTGCAAAATCTGCGATACAAACGGAATGCAGGTTGCAAAAAAAATTTTAACTTTGTAAACAATTTTGACGTTTGTTAACCTAACGCTACAATTTGACGTAATTTTGACTTTTATGACATGTGAAAAAAATGCCCTACTTGTTATATTGATTGAGTGCAACTCAATTAAAAACTATACGATATTTCAGAGCATTAGGTAGCATAGATTCACTAATACTGAGCACCCAATTAGAGAAAGAAATACGGCATTGTTGCTGGTGGTTCAGTAATCGTTTGCGACGTACGGCCTCGGCAAGCCGGGGCATTTGTTTCAATGTTAGCCTGTTCGCCATCAAGATGACGCTGCTGCTACTGAGAGGCCGTATTATATAATGAAACTGAACTGGACGAGCTTATGAGATGAGATTGTTGTGATCTTGCTTGTCCATAGTTGCGGAACTTTCTGGGCTCTAAATCCCGCCGTGGTCCCCAGAATATGACTTTCCCGGCCGCATGTTGATAACCTCTGCTCTAGTCACTCTGTTTGCGTTCAATTTATTTGTGACATACCAACGAAGGCTCTGTAAAACCAGGCTGCAGAATCGTTGAATTACTGGTTGCTCACCTAAATCCTATCAGCGTGTCGAGAACATATACATACCTACCTATAACCGCGACTTGGTTGACGATTACTTGATGACTTGAAATTGACTAGGAAATTTTGCTTCGAGTCACAATACTCAATCCATATTTCTGAAACGCAGACTCAAGTCATTGATGCAGAGTGGTTCGAATCCAGGTAATTAAGTCATCTGAAAAAGTTGACTCGAGTCGTCCCAACACTGTCAGAAGGTCGCAGTGTGAGATTTCACTATCTAAGCAAGTCGTTAAGGCAACCATTGGCATTCCGTGATCCCTTTGATGTATACTTAGTTACATCTGGGGTAGGATAACTTTTTCCATGTTATTAGCGCCGCTTGAAGGTATCGAGTAACGTACTGGCACGCTATGCCGCTGTCATATCAATGAGTTGTTTGAGGATTTGACATTTCTATTACCATGACTGACATATATATTGTTATTATATTGGAGTTGCTATTTATCTGTTCAAATATTCAAAGGTAATCTAGCGATGTATTAATTTGACTTGGGCAATGACATGATCAATACAGTATGGCCCAGTGGTTCCCAACGTGGGCGATTTGGCGGTCTAGGGGGGTGAAAATAACGAAGGGGGCGATAGGGGGGCGAAAACGGACGAAGGGGGCGATAGGGGGCGAAAACAACGAAGGGGGCGATGGCGCTATAAAACGGCTATATGAAGTCAGGAACGTAACTGCCGCACCTCAAACCTCCAATTGAGGGGGGGGGGCGAACTCGAAGGGGCCCAAAATTATTGCGTGAATTAACATAAATTATAGAGTAATGTTTTAGAAATTCATCCAACTTTTTCAAAAATTTTTCGCGCCGCGCGTGATTTCAATTTGTCATATGTCTTGATTTGGGGTACTCTTCTCCCCAAAAAAGTACGCATGATTTTTGAAATATAGACTTCGGCGTCGGCCATTACTGCACCATTACGCACCAAGACATATGAAGCATAGGCGCCGAACGTTAATTTTCCTTAGGCATGCGAGTTCGATGACGTCACAAAGGAATGATTTCATGATCCGACGGAATTGATAATTAGGGATAATATAGCATCAATTCATGAGGGTTAAGTGCCTGCATAAATGCCGATTATGCAATATCTTCGTGTTAACAAACTTGCGCGTATGATAAGCTTGTCAACGAGTCCGGAAGTGCTGTCAATTGGCGAGTCCCTGATCGCTAGCGAACAATTAAATACGCCGCTTATCAACGCGTATTACGTAACCTCGGCGACGATTTGCGCAAGGCAAAATGTCAGAGTTGTTATGGAATCTGTTCTATAATGGCACCGATTTCAGGTTGTTCAAACCTTTCTCGTCTTTTACAACTCAAGCCTTGACAGTTGACACACATCTTCTGATGGTTATGTTTAGGTATTAGCGGAATTCACTAACGCATGCACGGCGCACTCACAATCGCACATGTCGGCGGACATTCGATGTCATTCAGGTCAGCGATGTCGCTCTTTAATTACAATCGCTAACCAACAAACACGTAACGGCATTGTCACCACGCCATCGAAAGATTGGAGCTAACTCGAGAGATGGGAGCCAACGCATGCTCGGCTCTAGACGCGATAGTTGGCCACAATGGCCAGCGATGATATCTTTCGTACCAGGCCTGTTGCAGATGCGATTGTGTAGGCAAGCGATAATATCGTGTGCGCCAATGCAGATGCGATAGTGCAGGAAGCGATGGCACCGGGCCTACTGCTGATGTGATTGTTAATCATGCTCAAGCGAGTGAAACTAGGCCTGTCGGAGACGCGATAAAGCAAACAAGCGTCCCAAGCGATGATTGCCGAGCGCACGGCAATCAATGACACAATTTCGCGATCATCTCAGCTGGAGATCGCGTCGCGTTACATTGTGCACAGACAAATCTCGTTAATTGGCAACGCGCTTGTAGCTAATTGGCTGCGCGCAACGGGTTACCTCGCTCACATAAGCGGTAGCAGGTAATGTCGTAAACGGAATTACATTGCGATTCGTTCTAAATAACACAATCGGGGTTTATGCCGATTCATGCCAAACCAAATTCTAGGCATGCCGCATACCTAAAAAAATGTCTAGGTATGCCTGGCATGCCTTGCATGCCCAGCTTCGGCGCCTATGATATGAAGTTATAGGTCATGTAACACACGACTCCCAGAAGTATGCCAGAACGATCAGCAGCGAGAAGACCTTGACCGAAAAGGAATGCCCTTGTGCTGACCGAAAACTTCGATATATATACAATGTATACATATATATGCAATGCTGAATTATTATTTAGGGGTCCTACCTTTTGCAACACACCACTCTCAGCTCTACCGGTAAATCTGATTACGTGAGGAGGGAAAGGATAAAATATTGTTGTAGCTAATATGTAGCGACAAAAGACCCACTGGCTGAGGGGGTCTGGGGTTTGGTTTATCACCATATGGGGGCCAAAGACCAACGTTTTTTTTTCGGGGGGGGGGGCTGACGAAGTGCTGTTACGGTCCTGATTGGAGTCAACTCACGAAAATTTAGCTGTAAAAGTGTAATTTCGAGGTCGAGCCGAAAAGTTGACCTTTTTTTTTATTAGTCAACTCGCCGGTGATCCCAATTTGTATACCCATTTTTCTGTTCCCAATATTTGGGGGGGGCGATGATCGCTGTGGAGCTTCAAAAGGGGGCGATGAGTCGAAAAAGGTTGGGAACCTATGGCTCGCGAGACATATATGGCTCTTTTGGGTATAAGATATGGCTCTTTGACAAATATGTATTTTTGTACTGATCAATATTGCAGCGTCTTGTTGGTAAATTTTCCTCCGGTATTGTAAGTCTGAAAATTTTGAAAAAGTGTCCTCTTTTCGGATTTCCAAAATATGGTAACCCTAGGTAAAGACAATGCCGTCTTCAGGTTTAGGTCTCGGACCCCCTCTTTTCAATATCATCAAATTTAAGTTAATGTCACGCCGGCGGCCAGTATCACTCGCGAATTCCATTTACCCGTCTCGAAATCTTGATTTGTGCGATACGTTGATTAATCAAAGAGCATAGCAGACATGGCGACGCCCATTTCAAAACGCAGTTTTCAAATACGCATTGTCTTCCTGATCTACGGTGCGAAATGAACTGTTGTGGATGTGACATTCACAATTACAAACTCGAATTACACACAACGCCATAGCTATCCACGTTCTTGATTGATAAGTATAGCTCTGTGTAGTGCCGGCGATAAAATGTATGCGTGTGGCGCAACGTTATGCTACCGCCGAATACTCTGAGGATTAAGAAGTCAAGTATTTAGATTTGCGGAATCAGTGTGACAGTCACATTCGATTAATATCAGTTATGATAAATTCTAAACTACTTACGATGAATTGCGTTATCAATGGTGAGGTTTTGCCCGTCTGTGCCTTACCTCTTGTTTCGAGCTTTATTTTCGAGCAATAAATACCAGTTTTTACAGAGAAAATATGGCGCACACGAGAATCCCATGTAGTGAGTTCGAATTAGTGCCACCATGATGTCACGAATTTTCAATTCAATTTTCAATTGGGACGTAATAGTTGATTGGCATGTATGGCTCTTTGGGAGTTGAGATGGAAAAAATAGGGCCAATATGGCTCTTCGGACAAAAAAGGTTCCCGACCACCGGCCTATATCTGGACTAGCCTACACCCGAATCCTAAAGTAGGCTATATTGTTCAAATGCTGTGATATAAGATCAATCTTTGTTAAGTTCCTTTTTCTTCTTCTCATGATTGTGGCATTTCAAATCTCCACTATATGCAGAATTATAACCCTATAGTTTTCATGATGACATCATTCTATTGTCCTCACGCATGTTGTCTATATGTTATAATTTTGACAGTTCATGCTTACTCTCCAATTTTATTCAAATACTGATAAAAGTGATTTTTTTTTGTGTCGGGCGTGTATTGCTACAATATTAACATCACATTTTCAAGATGTGTGTGGAATATCAGTCTGCAAGGTCGGTTCACTTTCATTCAGAAATTTAATCCCGTCGAAATACATGTAATACCTCTAATGATGATGCAGACAGTGGCGTCATCAAAAATTTAAAAATTTGTATGCGAGCACATTTGAGTTGGTGAATCCTGCTTTAGAACTTATACGCTTGATTAGAAAATGAATATGGTTGGAATTTGATGTAATGAAGGAATAGTTTACATTATATCGATAAGCGCACTTAACGGCAACTTACTTCAATTAGGATCAGGCAAAAGCAGAACGGGCCAAATGCGGCCATATGCAAAGACATAAAACCTACTTTTGAAGGTTAATGCGTGAACTGAAACCATAGGCTGTATAAGCTGAGCCAGAAATGTATTTTCTTTGATGCCTGTTTATTTGCAAAGTTATTACGTAGCCGGCGTACGTCGTAGGCCACAGGGGTGGCCAATCTGCGGCCACGGAAGGAAATCTGTGTGGCCGTCGAGAGTCGTAACGAGATTCAATTAGTATGTGTTGGTGGCCGTCGACATGTAAATTGAATTTACGAATTGTCTCCAAATTTTGAGAGATTTAAATTAAGCTTGAAATTTCTTCGCACCGCGCGCGATTTAATGCGACTTCATTTTTCGATTTTAGTAGCGTCATTTGCAATCTGAGCCCCGCAGTACAGATAAAAACAACAGAGAAAAATGATGCTCTCCATATAGAAATACCAACTTGGAACCGTGTGCTCCTCACGAAAAAAATCTGAAAGTTTAGTCGATGTTATGAGAAAAAGAAACACGGACTATTCAATACACGGTCTTTGCAACTAGAATAATGGGAATGGACAAAGCAAACATCTTTTCATAAGTGGGATGAAAAATATATCGCTTTTCATAGGCACATATGTGCTACGAAGTAGCCTAAATAAAAGCTTTAACCCGATTTGGAAGTATAATTCTATAACAGGTTTCTACATAACTTAAGACTTCCTCCGATGTAACTTACGACTTCTAGTTTTTGCTGTCGGTAGCTCTCCAATGGGTTGCTGGTGTCAGCCCATTTTAGATATATTCGTTTAAGTATGACACCTCTATTTAACAGAAGTCAATGAAGAACATCTGATAAAGGTTGTCAATGACCATACCAAGGAGATAACACGAGATCGCATCCTTGAAGACTTCGAGCATGAAAAGCTTCATGAACCAGGTTTTGAAGTGCATCCACAGATGCTAGAGGTAGACATCAGTGCCTTCTACAAAGGTCATCATGGATTGGAATTGACGGAAAATAACTCAAGCTCTGATAGACCTCGAACTGAAGATTACAAACATCAGTTTACTGCGGAAGTTGGGTTTCACTGCCAAAAACAATGCGAAGATAAAGTAATTGAACTAAAAGACTTTATGGCAACAATAGGACAGAGAGAGGAATTAGTAGCAGATGACGAGGTTGGGTTTATCGCTATTGTTGCATCAGCAGGTTCGGGAAAAACAACTCTCACTAAAAGAATAGCACAGCAAGCACTCAGTTATGTCACTGCAAATGAAAATATGTCTTCGCGCAAACATGAAATGGTGCATTATGTTGAATTGAGATATGTCAAAGAGAAGAATTCGATAAAACCATCCAAATTTTTATTTGACGGTCTTTACAAAAGTGAGTCCGAAGCAGACCAGGCTTTTGAATGGTTGATCAATAATCAAACGAAAGCTATATTAATTTTCGATGGACTTGATCAAGTGAGTTGGAATTTTGATAAAAATACTCTTCAAAAAATGAAAAAGTATGACAAGAGGAATACCTCTACGATCATGTACAACATCCTAGCTCGCAATATTCTTCGCCACGTTAAAATTTTGGTTGCATCGCGTGAATTCAAAGTCTCCGAGTTACCGGCATTGGCTCGACCCAAGAGAATCATTGAGTTGAACGGCCTCACTCTTCAAGATGCGCGGAAGCTTTTCATATTTTTGCTTGGTGACAATGGGAATGAACTGTGGGGAACAATTGAAACTATGTCACCGCGTTTACTCCAACTTGTTACTGTGCCGGTTTTCTTAATCCTTACGGCAATAGTTATGGGAAGGGACCCAAACAGACCTCCTCCCACTACAGTCACGGAATTGTACAACCGTATCGTATTAAATCTTCAAAGCATCGAAAACATTCGAAATCGTGAAGAAATTTTGGCAATAATCAAGAAATTAAAAGCGATGGCTTTTCAAGGCATGAAAGAAAAAAGAGTTATATTCCAAGAAACAGACTTGACTCATTTCGGACTCACCGCAAACAAAGTTCAAGATCTGTTAACAAAAGTTCCTGGAAACAACCTTCTGAGCCGTCATTTGATGGAAGGAAATTTCAAATTCTTCTTCTGCCATCAAAGTATGCAGGAATTTCTTGCCGCGAGTTTTGTTACTGAAATGGAGTTCAATGAGTTCACTAAATTCTCCGAGAAAAATCTGCATAACAGCCACTGGTCTGTGGTTCGCAGATTCGTTGGAGGAATCGTCTTCTCAAAATCGATAAATGAGCTTCATGAAGGTCAGATGTTATCTTTAACTTACTTCCACTTGTCCGCCTATACGTGTGGTTTTCAACAACATATCTATTAGGACTCTACCAAAACTGCTTCCACGAAGCATAGAGATTTGTGGAATCATCGCAACATTTGGCATAAGTTTCCAAAAGTTGATTTGAGCAAATCTATACTCTTCACTAGCTATTAATTCAAATTAATGATCTTATTTTTGCATCATAGTGTCTGATCAGACAAGGAAACAAAAACTTCTTTCTCGATCGCTCCTTTCGAAACTCGAGACAAAGAGTGACAGCTTCACTCGCATGGAACTATACACCGTGATTTATGAATCCAACAACATCGAAGCGACTGCATATCTTTCCGTGATTGATGTGTCTGGGATGTCATTAAGTCTTGATCAAGCTCATGTCGTCGGATCGCTGATTGCAAGAAGTCCACTTCTTGAATATTTGAATTTAGGAAATTGCCGTATCAACGATCACAACTTGCAGGTTATTGCTGAATATCTGAAGGATCGCGTTCAAGTGAGAATTTAAATAAACAAGACGATAGATGGAATGCTTTTATGCAATAACTATTACATACAACACTATCAAGTAAACTTTCGTACATGGTGGTGATGTAAAAAAGCATAAAAGAGCAAGCCATCAAACTATGTTTTTGCATTACGATTGAACAATAACTACGACAATGGTCTCTGGGGCTTTGTGGGTAGGTAGGTAGTTTGGGTAGGCTACAGATTACTCTTTAGTTTCCACTTGCCTGGCATTGAGAATAGTAGAGGGTCAGAAATTGTAGGTAACGTTACACGGCAATCAGATTTTGAATTACGCTGTGATATGCTGTGTACCCGATCAACCCCGGGTTATTCAAGTTTTGAAATCTGTGCAAAGAATCTATTGTTGTTATATGGGACGTATGCGAGCATATTGGTTCGTTGTAAGGTTGTATTCATGCAAGTTTTGAACAGCATTTCAAACAAATCCTTTATTTAAAAACAAATTTATTTTTTTCGAAGGTTGTCCAAGTATTCCATAATTGTGTAAATACTTTCGAGCCTACTGACGATTTGCAACCAATATAGTCGACGTATACGATGTGGGGTTGCTGGAGCCCTCGAAATCGTCATCGTTTCAACAGTTATAGCATAGATAAAGATCATTGATGCGGAATGAGTGTTCTGATTATGAAGACCACCGACCGTAAACAAGCTGCATAACGATGTAGGCCTAGTCCTGGTTAAAGATTCTTTTGGCCTTTTTATGACAGTGGTTGGAAGCCCTTTTCGCCTATATTTTCAATTGTCAATGCCAATCAAATGTGACGTCACAATTAAAGATTTATGACGTCATGACATAAAAAAAACATTAAAAACATGTTTTAAACAAGATCCATGTTTTAAACATATTTGTTTTAATTGTGACCCTAGTTCGTTGTGAACGATGTTGAAGTCATGAGCATTATCTCTCTGGCACGGAGGTGTTTTGACGCCACAATCTCATTCTTGTTTAATGAAGAAAGTCTTGCACAGTGATCAAATGACTGCAACTGCTCTAAAACTAATACCAGTTGGCCAAGGTTTATGTGCAATTGTTCAATGTGCATTGATCGACAACGCATGGTCGTTTCTAGTTTCGACACCCTCCTGTCTGTTCGTTGTATCTTACTGTGTGTATTAGAGAATCCTATTACCACTGATTCTTTTAATACTATAACTTTATAACCTGCGGAAATAACGCAAATTGATGCATTTGTCATTTTTCTGGTATTTATCCTTCTAGATATTAGTGAATATGGTGATGGTCTGGAATTTCTAATCACGATGCAATACATTAATCTTAATTGGACATACCGTTTCTGTATTCAAATTGCCATCATCCTTATATCTGAGTGACATTCAGATTCTCAAATTGACCACAACATCCAATCATGACATTGAATTGTTGAATGAAGGAGGTATTCTACTTATAAGCGGCAAAGGTATTTTCGGACATTTCAGAAAAAAGGTGAGATCTTAGGAGTAATTTTAGGTTTCAGTAAAAAGTGTGGGCCTGTCTCTAGCATAAACGACCAACGACATCAAAATAACAAACTTCTTATCAACTCCCATTTTATTTTACCCCCATTCAGCTCTACAGACAGATGTTCCATTTTAAATTATGTTGGTAATTCTTTTGTTGATCTCAAGCACAATTATGATTGCTTATTTCACAATTATGATTGAATGTAGATCCATCGGTATGAATATATCTTAACCTTACATCTCATACATGATATGTAATAAATTATTGAAAATTTTGGATATGACGCATTTCGACATGATGTCAGAGCAGGACCCTATAATATGCAATCAATATTCACCAATTAACTGGATCAAAATAAACAAGCACTGTGTTTCCTTTGTGATTGCATGCTCTTTAATATTGGAAAATGAATCTTGTAGTAAAGCAACCATAACACAGAGTCAAAATTGGTGGATGTGGGGTAATAAAATATTTCTACATTCACAGGAAGCAACGCTTGAGTTCGAATGGCTCTTCAACATTGATCGATTCAATACTACAATGTTTTTCAAAACACTTCTAGAGCCGGAATCTATCAAAATCAATGTTCCGTATGATGATTTACAATCGATGTCAGAGAAAGCATTATTCTACAAGGTGATCTACAAGGATTCAATTCAATATTTTTAATCATGATTGAGTCTTTGTGAACAAACGGCGCGAAGACCCTCGGATGAGCTCCGACATCGGCGGCCGCGATTGATGTTGGGAAAAGACAGTAGGAGTCTCAGCTTGCCGGTGGCCACACACTGATAGCCACTGATTTTTCTGTGAACGCCGGGCATGAAAAGCGGTGTCTTATGGTGGGCCACATCTCATGGTCAGTTCTTGATTCCCGCACATCTAGTTGGATCGAAATTGGGCCTTTTCATCCACTTCGACTTCTCGAAGAGTTTTTCTTTATTTGTAGTACGTACTCAGAGGCTAAGCTTGTAGACTTTTTCCACTAATATAGGAGTTTATAAAATTATAATACCACAAACTTTATTAAGTAGTTTGGGGTTGGATTTAAAATTACAACACCTGTACAATGTAGGACCACATATGTTAGGATGGCCCTACGTCGGGAATTTCCAGGACATGTCCGGAATTTTACTGTTGAAACTGCCACCTGGAGGGAATTCTAAAATATGCTTAAAGGTCCGGACTTTGGAAGACAAAACAAATTGCGTAAATCAAGATGACTAAAATTATTTTAATCAGTTGTATGCGAATTGAAATTTTTCTTCGCGCAACGCGCTGTCCTCCTTGATTCTGGGGATCGGGAAGATGTTGAACGTAATCGGCGTTTAAAATAGGCCGAGTAAATCTGGGCAAAGGTGCTGCCCTTTTGAGCTGGGCCACGGATCATCTTCAGAATGGAACTGAAGTCACGACTAGAAAAGGTTGGAAACCACCGATTGTGCAACATCCTGGTGCGATTCGTCACCATCTCTGCCGTTAACTAGGAACACTTGTGCGGAGAGAGGATCAAAACTCAACAAAACACTGAAATTTAGTTCACTGCTTCGTTTTCTTGCTGCATCTAGCATACACGAATCTCTCTTGTACAGCTGTACGTAAGTTATTTTGGTATTTCACCACAGCACTTTCTAATTCTTAGTATCCGGCAAAACTTACCCTTATAATCCATTCAGTAGCTAAGGCTCACATTTTCCGAGCTCCGGACAAATAGCTACCGCCTTATTCAATCGCTATCATGACTGTGTCATTATCAGGTGATAACACGAATATTTTCAGGTGGACAAGTTGCTCTTTCATTCTTATCAAGTCAGAAACATTGATTGGTCCCTGATTAAAGATAATGTCAAGAAATATCAGGTAAGCGTCAGTGGTTCATGGAATTCACAGATTATTCACAATTATTTGTTTTCCTTGAAGGTTGAACTCTTGGATATTGAAGTGGAAGGCAAGACTTCCACAGAAGAATATTGCGACATTTTCGAACATGGAAAGGAAATGTCCAGTTTTGGTGTCGACGCAAACTTTCACTCTATATTTCTCATTAGAAATGCGTATGATATACAAAGTATATTGCAAGCATGTCATCAAAATCAAGTAAAAATCGTTGTATGATGTCACTTGTATGTTTTTTGATTTACATTATTTCATAGATCAAATCCATCAGATGCGTGATTGACTGGTTATATAGTCCTTCACTCGAGGACATCATTTCTCTCATCAAAAATTGTGAGAAGCTGTCGCTGATGTATTGGCGAAAGAATGAAATGTTAGATGAAGAGAAATTGGAAAAGGTTCAGGAGATTTCATGCATTCATGATACAGAGTTTGAAGTTTCATGTGGTGAGAAATAATTGCCTGTCGGAATACTTGTGTCTGTTTTGCAATATGGTATCCTGTTCACAACTCGTTTTTTGCTTTCAGGTGACGATCACGATGGTTGGGGGGTAATTTCCATTCGATATCAACCAGGTAGGTTTTGTATTGTCAAATTCATGATGTAACCAATATTCCAATTCGTAACGCCTTTCTACCATGTTCGAAATTAAAAGAAAGACATGATGGTAATGACCTTCCACGTTCAGTTTTCGTGATGATGATATCAAAGATGTTTTCAGTTTATCCGTATCACTGTTTTTCAAATTGTGGGATTTTGTTGTGATGAATCTTTCATCAACCTGCGATTTGCAATATTTTTCTATTAAGGCTCTGTAACATTGAATGAGGACGAACACGTTAATAATGGGCTCAGCAGCTCAGTTGGGGCTACAGGCCAAAACCGATGGACACCTATTACGAAAACACTTGCTACAAAAAGTGAAGAATCTGTCGACAAGACACCGGGTCCCAATCTTGAACGCAAAGAAATCCATCGTTCGTCGTTCACTCGACAAGACCCAGATAGTCTTGCAGCTGGAAACCAAATCAAGCAAAATAGTTATGGGTCAGCAAGTCATCAAAGCAAAGGTGGTTTATGAATTTCATGTGTTCATATTTCTTTCGGCGTCATCATGTGTTGGAATTGGGAATTCATTGCAATGGATAATATTGTAACATAGTTTAACTGCTCCATCTTAAAATCGGGGCATGGTATGGTCAGAGGGGGCCAGTAGCGAAGTAGATTCTGGGAAAAATCCTGTACCCATGTTTAGTACGCACTTGGGATGGTGTGAACCTCTGAAAGGTTCAGGTTCGTGTGAACGCGAACCTTTTTGAAAGGTTCTGTGTGAACGCGAACGTGAACCTCGTGTCGTTACGGGACGTCATATTGCTAATTCCAACCCTACATTCCAGTGTATAGTGATAGTCTATATTGATGTATACCAGGGGTGTCAAACTCAAATTGCGTCACGGGCCGCATTCAAGGCTCCAAATCACCCGCGGGCCGGACCAGTCGACTGATTCCAAAATATTACCTCCTACCCTTGCTTTTCACCTAAATATTTTAGTATCAAGCATATATGGATTATACACGGCTCATAGAGGTTTTATTCTAGCAAGTCGCAACACCTTTGATCGCGAACAATAGAATTGGCAAAAATATTATGATTGTTCGGCTGAATACAGTTTAAGAACCGATAAAACAGTGACGCTAACGACGATATAAGTTGGCATATTTCTATGCCCCCTTTGCTGTAGTCGTAATAGGGCGTTAGCCAAGCGTATGCGCTGTGCGGAATACAAGATATTCAACTGTAAACGCGGACGTTCGAATTTAGGTGATTATTATGAAATCGCATATCGGGTGTCTCTCAAAGTCCGGGGACCTATTGGGTGGAAAGTAACACAGCAGCGCGATCATTGATATTTGGACTGTACAATTGTGTACCTGATATAATCTTCTGTAAACTACATAACGGTGCCGTGTTGGCTATTATGTGAATAACTACTTTTTATTCCGTTTTTCCACAAAACTCTGAAATCAGTGCGCACATTTTGCGTTTTCGAATTAGAGAGAATGAAACCAGTACGCCGTAGTCGGTGGTAGCTGGGGTCGACTCCAGAACGACAACAACCTAAATTTTGGAGGTTTATCTATATGCTCCTCCTCATCATATCATCCGCGTAAGCGGTGTCTTACAAAAGTCTGGAAGTGAGCCTTACTACAGGTCGGCAATTACGGAATCAAACATGGAATCTCGGCTTGGTGTAAATGACCATTGTAGTCGACAAACACCATGAATACCGCAAACAACAACATAATGTCGCCTATGAACTGAACATGCCCGGCATTTGCTGTCTTGGGGGAATATTCAATAGAAGTATTTCCTGCAAAAAATCTCACCATTTGTTACAAATGTGCTGGATAATATAAGCATTATTTTAATCTACTCAGAATTGCTTCGCGGGCCGGATGAAATGGCCTGGCGGGCCGGATGCGGCTTGCGGGCCGTATGTTTGACACCCCTGATGTATACGATACCTAGCGACGGGGAAACGAATGGCGCAGTTGGTTATGCACTGCATCCACGGCACCAATTGAAGTGGTCTATTCCAAACCAGTCGCTAAAACACAGAAATTTCTTTTAAATTGTCTTTAGTCTTCACGAAATGTCACTTTTCCTGATTTCTCGTTTTTCTCAAAATTGGCCTGTATTAATCCGCATAATTCTGTCCTGGATATACAGACACACTAACAAAATGAAGGACTGTGAGCAAATGTTGGCTCCCATATATTGCCAACATTCCCGCATAAGCAAAGAGAACCTGCCACAGAAAAATATACCGTGCAAATCGTTCATACCCTTTTCACGACGGATGACATCGACACGATGAATGCAACCAGTTCCCTAGTTTCAACCTTAGAGTCAGATTTTCCGCATTTCATTTAGTGAGTCTCAACTTATACATCAAGTTTGTGTCGGTTCGGAATGTGTGCTTCTGGATTTATATCTATATGATTCAAGTATTCGACAATATATTCAACTGCCTCATATCTCTTTTTAGCTTTGAGAACTTAAAGTTCACGATGAAACTACTCAAAAACCTGAAAACTCATCAAACTTCACTATCGCATGACTTTCGAAAGCTAACATGCGATGGAAGATCAGCTAATACATCACATTTATTGTTCTTGATGATAAAACATGATTCGTGACTGGAAATTGTGATTTCGACTTATGGGTGCGACCGTTCGTAAAATTACTCGGGTCCGGACTGACTGGGTGATAAAATAAAAATGACTCGAGTTGAGTCGCGTAAAACGCTATAATCCGTGAAGGACTCGTGCCTCGGAATGTCATGACTTGGTACGACCATGGACACAACAAACGATCAAACTGCAGTGTGAAATTTATAACCTGAAAAAAATATTCTGCGCGCTACGCGCGATTTCTGTGGATAGGTCTTCCATCAGAAATTGTGTTGAAAATGAGCAGGGGGTATGAGAAATCTTATTGGAAGCACAATGGGTACGAGCGCTAAAATGGTTTTGAAACAATGACATTGGTACAATAATAATTATGTTTGATCTGTTTCAATATTCGAAGGTAAATCTAACGCTGATTTAATTTGACTTTGGCAATGACATGAGTAATAGCCCACTTATCAGGACTATACCAGAAACCGGATTAGCTCAAATGCTCTGTTATCAGATCAATTTTTGATAAGCTCTTGTTATCAGATCAATTTTTGATAAGCTCTAACACATTTTGCTTATAATTGTGGTTCGTCAAATGCCCGCTAGCCGCAATGTTATAACGCGACTGCTTTTACGACGTCATGATGCCTTTGTCCTCTCGTATATGGTGTCTATAACTCACTATTTTTACAAAATATGCTCAGCATAAAAACAATTTTATTCAAATATTTGAAAATGTGATTTTTTTCGTGCCAAGCGTGAATAGTGCAATAGTAAATTACATTTTCACGGTGTTTATGCTATCATACATCTGCTATAGTGTATATGCACTGACAAATAGCGTATAAGTACTATGATGATCTAGTAAAAGACGGAAGTATAGAGAGCATACGCTGAATAGGGAATTTACATATATATTTACATGCACAATCGATAGCGCAATATAGGCTACAGTTTAGCGACTTCGGCCACGGTCATTATAGCCCCAGCAATCGCAGCTTATATTATTACGTCATTAACAGCTACGCGATCACGGTCTTATTCACTATTTGAAATGCTACACAGGGGTTCTCAGCACGCATGTGGCCCGCAACATTTTCGCACCACGTGACAAAATTTTGCAAAAGTTTTATGTGGCGGAAAAATTTGATGTATTGTGTTTTAGTATTCCAGACTAATTACAAAAATACCAATTTTTTTTCTGAAGTTTCCCAAATTTGGAAGAAATGTAAATTTCCCTAATTTTTGATTTTAGTCATAATTGCTCTGTATTAATCACAATAATTATTTATTGGGCGTAAGAAAACACCAATGAAAAGAATAATATGAGCAAATATAGCTTACTCATGCATCAAGTACAATTGCAACTCTTTAAAAATCGTCAGAAGTGGTTTTGTTTGCGTGACTTGCATCTGTCAAATGAGAAATCTTCTATTATTACGGACCAAAAATAACACCATGTAACAAAATTTTGCAAAATTTGGGTTGAGTAAAATTTTGTATGTATTGTGTTTTGCTATTCCAAACCAATCACTAAAATACAAAAATTTCTTCTGAAATGTTCCTATAGTCTTTGAGAAATGTCACTCTTTCTGTTTTTTTGTTTTACTCGAAATCACTGTGTAATAATGCGCATAATTCCTTATTGGACTTTCAAACACACTAACAAAAAGATGGAATATGAAATGAACGATGGATCAATGTGACGTCGCAGTTTATAAAGGAGCTTGAAAAACATGGTGTGGGAAGTTTAAAAAGCTTAAAATGACATTTTTAAACGACACTTGTGGCAAAAAAATGCCGGAAACATGTTTTATCAAGGAATATGGTATAGGAAATATCAAAAAATCGGTTCTACTAATTTTTTGCTAAATAATGTAATTGGTGTATTTTAGTACATCAATCCTATTTGTTCACATGGTCATTGTTTGTTCCAAAGTTGTGGATGTTCACAGCTCCTGAATAAGAGGACTCGAATAGAATCCTCGATGCGGTATTCAAATAAAATTTCTCAAATAGTGTAGGCAATTTACTGTCTTTGCATTCTTAGTGTTATCTGATACAGCGGAATGGGGTGAAGACCGAAAATCTGATGCCGCTGATGTGCCTCAATCCTCGTTACCCGGAGAAAGTAGTAAGTAACTACTGGAATGTTTGAGTTCCTATTTATTTCCTCAATATTATCCATATAAATTCATATTAATGTTATTGAAATATAATCATATTCGAGCGCTGCATAATCTAATATTAGTAGGACATTCTGGGAAGTTTCCGTGATCTTAACTGGAATTTCAAATGCTCACAAATGAGTATCCAACGAAACATTGGGCGTATGCGTATTACAATGTTCCCGCGTGTCACAGGATCTGTAAGGTTGGCAGAATTCGATAACATCAATCAACGGACCATAAACAGCTCAGTCAACGTTGTGCCAGGAGATCAGATTCACGGGAGCAAGACGACCACCAGAATCAATTACATTATAAATTTTCAATTCCAACAAACAATTCCAACAAACCAACGTGAGTGTTTTATCCGGAGCTTTGTAGTGCAGCCTGTTTTATAAATTGAATAGTCATAGTCGACAAATGTCCCAGACTGCAGCCCGCGCACATAGTCAACCTAGGTCGCGTATAATTGTATATATGGAGGCACTTACCGCATCATCACAATGCAGAATTTCAAATTCACAACTATCATCGGCTATTATATCAATCATATGGATTTGACATATGCCTCCTCTTACAAAAGCTCCAGGCCCTAATATTCAACCGCCCTTTCAACCAATGCATTTAATAAAAAAAAAATGGAGCTATACGGAATGCCACGCGTATCCAGAACGATTTTCAGTGAATGCTTCACCCAAAAGCAAACACGAAGAGAAGACATGGTTGGCATAGGCTGCTTCGCATGTTGAAAACTTTTTACAGTCTCGGTTGCCCAATCGTCCGAATGTCGATCCAATTCACTTTTTTACCCTTATATGATCTATGATTGACGCACTATTACGTGGTTTTATTGGTAGTCGCACCCGATGCAGGCCTATATGCCGCTTAGCCGCATACATTTTCGCATTTTGAATCCCTATTCTGCCCGAAATATATGCAGTGGGTGTTTTATCCGGAACTTTGTAGTACAGGCCGTTTTTATAAATTGAATCGTCACGCTCGAAAAGTGTCTCAGAATGCAACCCTTGCTCATAGTCAGCCTAGGTCATATAATTGTATGTCTGGCGGCATATTCCGCATCATTACAATGTACCATTTCAATTTCACAATGGCGGCTCGTGACAATATCGGTTGGTAGGGCAAGGGCTGCAAGCGACTTTTTATCAACAGGACGTCGCAATGGCGTTTTCCAATGTAAAAAAATAACTTTATGATGGTGACATAACCTTTGCATAAACGCCTCGAAAACCCAATTGCTGACAGTAAATTCAAAAAATAACCTAACCGTGAATATCGCTGGTCAGCCCGTTTCCAACACAGATAATGCCAAATATCTCGGGGTTTTACTGGACTCGAACATGTCCTGGAAGAGTCATATTCAGTCCCTAGAAACTAAATTGTCACCGAAGTGCGGCCTGTTCTACAGCCTTGGGCGCTTCATGTCAGCATGGGTTCTTCTGATACTCTTTAAATCCTTAATTCAATCGAAGTTACATTATGGCATCCTCTGTTGGGGGGCTGCCAGTAAAACTGCACTCAAGCCACTGCAGAAACTACAGCATAAAGTATACTCCGAATCATAGCTAGGGCCCCAAAGGGGCCTGGCTGCCCATCCAACAAGTCGCTGCGGAAGAGATTCGGCGTCCTAAACATAGAAGATATGCGGAAACTAGAAATCGCCAGTTTCACTGCGGTCGTTGCCCCGAATACTTCAATGACTTCTTTACCTCTGAATCAAAATCGTCCAAATATCATATGATCGACCGAAAAGATCATCGCTCTATCAAATATGCCGGACCTGATGTGTGGAACAGTATCCCGCCGGCCATCCGGCAATCGACGAGCATGTCCACATTCAAGCCGAAATACAAGCAATTACTACTAAATAAATACAGTCCATCCTCAAGATTACCGGGCCACGACTGACCTATCGATCTCGCTTCCCATGACATGCCGCCCTATTTCTTGTCGCTTCTTTTTTCTATACTATCTTCTTTACTTTCATTCAGTGTACATGCCTCCTCTTTACATCGCCTAGGCCAAGGTGGGTGTCCGATTCCATAGACAACTCCTAGTCGCTTCGACATCTTCCTTTCTTTTCATTGTATCGCATTTTTTTGTGGTGTATTGAACTGATAAAATTGCTAATAAACCAATGATGATGATGATGACATGAATTTCCAAGCAACAGTGATTTTAACGTAGGTGCCGCGAGAGGTTTGCCGGTGAGCCGTGACTTGAAGGGTGGTAACAAATGTTTTATTCATTTCTTTTTATTCAAAGGACTATTTTACAAAATGTACGCAAACTAATAATACTGGTCTACACAAAATTTCAGGTTTGGGATTTGACAACTGATTTTGGCTAATTTTGGGGCGCTGAATCCGAAAATGACCTCAGATTTTCTTCATCACATCACGTTTGTGATATATGAAATATCCCTAATTAAAAAAAAATCAATCATGACTAACATCATAGTTGCACTTTACGCACTTTAGAACGCACTTTACTCGGTGGCATTGTTGTGTACAGTATGAAAATTCTGATGCGGCGTTTTAACACTGGCACTGTACTCGTCAACATCAAGCTCAATTCAATCTATAAATGAGCGATTATTATTAAACCGTAACTGACCAATATGGGTGGACATCACGACCTGATCAATAGAAATTCGATTTGTACCAAATGGCCAATGGTTCGACGTTCGATATTGGTGAACTCGTTACCAGTCCATCGGGTGTCTATCAAGTTTATCGGAATAGGTAATTTTCCCGTTAAATCGAATCGTGTCGAACCGAACAATATGTAAATAGGTCGCTTTAGATCGCCGAATATTACATTTTCACTCGGTCACCTTATTCAGGCTAATGATTTTGTTAAAGTCTGGTTTTGTTGGTAGTCGCACACGATGTATGTGTCGCATAGCCGATTCATTTTCGCATTTTGATTCCATATTCTCCCCGACATATATGCAGAGAGTTTGATCTGCAAACTAATTTATACACAATGAATGGTCGCCGCATCACTTTCCCGTGACCTAAGGTTAAACCGCTCTCGAGTGGGCTACGTCATATTACGATAACGAGTACTCGAATCTGAATCGAGTATTAATTTTAATGATTCGATTCGAGTAGTAAAATGCGATATTTTTGAGTACTGAAATTATACGCTCCTCGCAACTGAAATTTAATTTACGAACGAGAATTAGCCTATAGTTTAGATCAGGGGCGGGCAACAGACGGCCCGCGAAGGGATTTAGTCCGGCCCGCCGAGAGTTATTACTCTGAAAGTGAAATTTTATTGTGAATGTATTGACAAATTTTATGCGTCATGGAATGAATGCAAGTTTGCGAACCTGAGAAAGATGGACAGTGGACACAACTACTTGCTCGGTTCGGGTCTACTTACATTTTCTACCGTGAACCAGTGTTGGGATGACTCAAGTCACCTTTTTCGTGTGACTTGACTTGACTCGAGTCACCTTGGAAAATTGACTTGACTTGACTCAACGCTTCAGAAATGTAGATTGACTCGTAACTCGCAGCAAAATTTACGAGTCAATTTAAAGTCATCAAGCAATCGATGTTGACTAAGTCGCTGTATCTTGAATAAGCTCGCCAAACCACCATTGTTATATCACAAATAAATAGATCGGAGCATATACAACAGCTTACGTTGTCTTACACTTGCTCACCTCAACCAGTTCTCTTGTATATAATTTAAATCAAACGAATATGGCTCATACGTTTATAATTATATATCGTTAATGAGTAGGTGGGCAGGGTATTGACCTATATCATTTTTAAACCTTCTGAGGTTTCGTATGTTATCCTGTATTTTGGCAGATATTTAAAGACTGAGGACACCGCTATACTTGCGTAGTTGAGTAGTTCTGCGTATGCGTGAGCGATACAGCGCCTTTTGTGAGTAAAATCAACTCTTCATTCCATTACTCCTCGCCACTGAATCCGCGTAAGCGGTGTCTTACGCAAAGCCTAGAAGTGGGCCGTGCTATAGGTCGGCAGTTGAGGAATAAATATGAAGAATATTGGTCTGGTGTAAATGACCGTAGTAGTCGATAAACACCATGAATATCTCAAAATAAACAAACTAACTGTTTATTCGTTCGTCGATTCCGAATAAATGGGTACTTCATCTGTATTTAAAACAGTCAGCAAAATGCAATAACTTTGAATCATGTCTAGTACTTTGAAATTTCAACTTGACTTGACTAGTGACTTGACTCGTGACTTGAATTGTGACTTGACTTGACTTGACTTGACTTGACTAGAGTCACCTTCAAATATCGAGTGACTTCACTTGACCCGAGTCACCTTTGAAAATCAAATGACTTGACTTGAATCGAGTCAAAATGTGCAATAACACGAGATGACTTGTGACTCGAAGGTAGTGACTTGATCCCAACACTGCCAAGAACATTAACGAGGAAGGCCGCGTTTCAATATAACTGATGTTCGCATGCAGTCTTTAGTAAGGGTTTCCGCATACGACATGTAACCAGAGTTCAAAAAACTAGTTGACAATACTGAACGACCGCAGATCTATGATTGACTTCAATAGCTGCTGTAAATAAATTCAATAAATACTGTTTTTAGACTCTATGCTTTAAACTTGAAGTTTGCATTAAATACAGTGGATTCCTTGTATAGGTGGATAAATACGCAATTGAGGTATAATGTATAATGTATATATTCTGTAATCCGGCCCGCCAAGTGCTTCATTTTCCCATATCCGGCCCGCCGACCGGAGAAGTTGTCCGCCCCTGGTTTAGATACTATTTTTCACCAAGGAAGCATTGAAACCTTGATTGGCCGTGTCGCAGCATACCAAACATATTGCAAAGCTACAAACGTTACTGGAAATAACACTTTTCCGAAGTCATGATCATCCCACAACATTGTCAAGAAATGCCATGAAATCGGTGAGGACGAAAAAGTATCTTTATTGTGACAATATACAGCAGAAATAGAATTGCAGTGAAGGAGGCTGATCTGCCGCCTGGGGCAGTAGCTTTTTTCAGTATCAGCCACTGGCATGATACAACAAAGCCAGGATAAAACAAAATATTTTGGCGGAATAGTGAGGTTGGTTAGGAGATGGCAATAAGAGAAATATGCCTAATAAAGGATTAGATTGGGAAGGAACATCGCAGTGACGCCGATATCTGGCCCGTTGAAGGCGGTTGTCATACTGATATGGCCGAGTTTGAGTTTTGCGTCCCTGCCCTAGAACGACAATACAGTATACCAATAGCAGCAATATCTAAGAATTTACAGACGCGAGTAATGGAGGAGCATGACTTATTCGATATTTTTGACAACCCAACTTGTATATAGTGAAACACTTCCCATGAGATGTACCTGGATCGACATCAGTGGTGTCCAATTCAAGCGACTTTCGCAAGATTTTGCAACGCAGCAGTCCATAATATCTTCCAAAATTGTGATATATTGTTATCACAATTTTCAAGCATGACCCTGTTAATTTATTATTGTATGTTGATTCCTGTTATTTTGCTCGCCTCAAGGCCATAAACCTTTCGTTCGACAAAAAATATCGCAGCCTCTGCAGACTATGTGCGAACCTTGCATATGTAGGCTAGTTCCTCGCGTATAGCAATTTGAATAAATATCATCAGCCGATGGAGTGTATATTATAGTACGGAGTACGGAGACTTTGCTACATCTTCTATAGCAGGGGGTCGCCAACCTTTTTGAAACTAAGAGCTACTTCTTGGGTATTGATTAATAAGGATGACTACCAGTTACTCCTACCGTTTATCCGTGTGATGTTCGATTTCTTTACTTGGACATTGAGAGCACTGGGTGGGGTTTCCGTTACTTGCCAGAGCAGATAACTCTCTCCAGCGTCTGCGAGTTCAGTAGCGTTGCAGCACTGTGCGCTGATGCGTCAATATGCGCCTCGAGGCTCGGGAAGTTAACTAGATTCCCGTTAAGTCTCCATTAGGGCGAAGGCAGAGCAACGCCCCAAACGAAAAGCACGTTCATATGTTCCTTACAGTCGACTGACCTATGTTCAACTGCTGTTCATATGTAACCCTTCTCCACTACGACATTCAAAGCTCTCATTTGAATATTTGCTACTGCAACCGCGGGAGACTCGTTTGGTCCTGGCGCCCGCGAACACTGCGTCGGCGACCCCTGTCATATAGCATGGTCAAATAAATGTTATGACTAGGTGCCTGTGTCCGAATCGAGGAGTCTATTGCTCAAAGACTGTTACATCGAATCAGCAATTGTGGAATATTCAATATATAGTTATTAAATGTCCAACCGTCGGGTCGATATAATTTCAGTCGAATTTGATACCTCAGAATCTGGTGGATCTGTACGTGATTTACAGTCTATATCAGGAAGCAAGTTCAGCATAGTAGCAATGATGCACTTTCATATCGCTACATACGCCGATTCGAGATGGAACACGACTATTGCAAGGCTAGGCCACTACCAATTTTCAGTTGAAGACCCCCGATCCAGACCAAGCTCCTTTTGGCTTTTAGAGCTCAGGAAGGAGCATATAGTGTGAAATGTATTCCGATTCACGGTAGATTTTGAGCAAATTATATAAAGAATTATTCACAATATATATTCATACATTTGAATAGTATATTCATATTGAAGTGAATCCGAATATTTACAACTGCCACTCGTCAGGGGTAGTCGTCAGCACTCAGTCGAGAATTGGGAAGAACATTGTATATCAACAATCGTATCACAAAACATTACGTCACAGGCATGAAATTTCGAATAATCGGAGCGAAGAGAGCGGTTAAGCTCAATGTACAACTGCAATATCTGTATTTATATATCGATCTTGAACAGAGGTCGCACACCTTTCTCCTGTTTATGGTGGCATTTCGATTACTTATATAGCCTACGTCCGCATTTCAATTCATAGTCGTAATGGACTAACTGTAGGGTTACCACATTTTGAGATCCGAAAAATAGGACACTTTTCAAAAATTCTGAAAGCTCCAGCTCTGGACTAGAAAACTGATGATTTCGAAAGCTTTTGGACCGATGTTACTGTGTTGACAAAATAAAGTCGCCATTTAGGCTCGACTCCCGAAATACACGCTTTTTTACAATGAAGAGATTCTTGGAGGTACCGAACTTCAATATACAATTGAGTAGTATATTCATATTGAAATGAACCCGAATATTTTTGGCTGACATTCGTCAGGGGTAATCGTCAGCAACTAGTAGAGAATTGGAAAGAACATTGTATATCAACAATCGTATCACAAAATATGACGTCACCAGCATGAAAGAGAGAGCGTTCAATGTACTATTTTTAGGTGGTACACGAACTCCTGTTGACAGAGTTTGGGTTCGTGTATTTTGATAAAAGTCGACTCCAAGGCATACAAATGGAATTGTGAACGGCCCCGCCCAACGATTCGAAATCGATCGTCTCGATAATTATTCGCGCAAATCGGATTAAGCCTAGTTCCGCTGGCTTGAAGAATCGCATCTGGAATAGGCCCGGTGCGCAAGATACCACCGCTTGCCTGCACAATGGCATCTGCTTTGCCTGGTACGCACGATATCATTGTTGGCCTCAGGACCGTAACAGCACTTCGTCAACCCGCCCCTAAAAAACGTTGGTCTTAGGCTCCGCATAGGGTGATAAACCGACAAATACCCTCAGGCTATCCGCATATTGCCGCTACTTCTCATCTGCATTGGGTGTCCGGTTAGTGAGTGGGCTGGTATCGCCAAAACGCGCGAGGCATCACATTTCTATAATTATAATTCATGATTGAATCGGTCCATATGATCGGGAATTGCATATAAATTGCTATCAATTTTTTATCCGGTAGAGCTGAGTGAGGTCTGCTGGAAAAGGTAGGATCCCTAAATAATAATTAAACATCTTCGGCGCGCCCGTTGGTATAATGACTTCGTTACATGATGCTATTTCGCGACCTCCTTCCTGCTATGTCAACTAAACCAGAGGTTCCCAACCTTTTTGTCTTCATTCCCCACTTCAGATTTATTCCGAGTCACTTTTGAACAATCATGACGTAACGATCGCTAATCATTAGACCTGGGGTCACCGACCTTTTTGCAATCAAGAGCTACTTCTTAGGTAGGCTACTGATTGAAGCGACGGGCTACCATTTAGTCCCGCCGTTTACCCGTACCAGACTGAATTCCCGCTTCGATATTCATAGCACTGGGCAGGAATCATCATTACGGTAAGACTTCTAAGTTAGTTATAACCACTAAGATTATTTAAGAAATCATGAATTACTTCGCACCATGTTAGTATAAATCATACAACAACAGTCGACTCAAATTGTAAAGAAATCATGTTACACTTTAGACTGGACACTGGACAGTGGACATCATGTTTTCTGTTTCTATATCAGTCAGTGAGAAGCCTGACACTGCATGTTATCAACGAGTGCGCTGTACTCTGGTATGTAGCTTGACTCTGCAACTCTGAGTGAGTGTTCCAGATGTGCATCGTGCATTAGTACGGCGTGTTCTGTGTTTGTTTTTGATGAAGTTAATGTCCAAAAAGACTGATTCACAACGATAAGTTGAACCAAACACGCTTGCAACCTTCATAGCTGCTGCGCAGTGCGCACACACCACTGCATTTTTCCGCGTCATTAAGGCACCAAATGTTTGCTGCAGCCTGGTGAGCTTTGACAGACATGACAGGTTTCATTTTACCAGACGGCAACAGCGATTACAGAAAGTTAGAAACATGTTACTGGACTGCGTTGAGTGTAAGAAAAACAAGCTGTGTCAGAGGATGCGTAATGGGCATACAGATATTGAAAATCTGCTAGTAGGCCTACTTCACGGCTATCTGCTACAGAATAGCAATGCTGTTTGCTACTTTGGCATTGTCTTGGACGTCGAGCTGCCATAATGGAGCCCCCCGCCATTTCAAGAAGACCGTGGATGGCATTCCGTCATGTCGCCTGTACAGGCAGTGCGCCGTATCCTACGTCTTCGGTATCTTGTGATTCTATTACATGTTGGCGTATTACTAATTGTAATTGACGATATTTCATATCATCATTTTAGGTGTTTACATATATGTATTGTCATTTGTAAGTTACATCTTAGTGTGATTTAAACTAGAATAGCTAAATCATTCCATCTATATATTTAAAAGCTCACTAGTAATAATCTGACGAATATTGGTGAATGCTGCTAGCTATTCGATCTATTTTTAGAACAGGCTCGCGGGCTACTCATATGGTCCTCGCGGGCTAGCTGGGGCCTGCGGACACCACGTTGGGGAACCCGCTGTATTATACACCTGGAGACATTTTCTTTGGTCTAAACCAGAGTTGGATCAATTAAAATATTTTAATTCAATTACAATTACTTCCTTGCATGTTTCAATTACATTGCAATTACAATTACCCAATGCTAAAAATATCAAATTACAATTACAATTACAATTACTGTTAAATATGTAATTAATTACAATTATAATTACAATTACCATTACTTTTAAACAGGTAATTGATTCAGTAAAGAGGTGCTCTTTGACAACCGTAGCGAAGTAATTAGAAACAATCTCAAGCTATTCATGTTTCATTCCTGATATGTTGAATACCTTTTATTTAAAAAAAAACTGGAACGTATTCGAAGTATTCCTAATCATGATTACTGAAAACTACAAGCACGGAAAACTGTCTTCAAGCGACTGTTAAAACCCAAGGTTTGAGCGACTAACAGCGAATAGTCTACAGGACAGTCAATGAAATGCAATCAAACGATTAGGCTACTCAGAGCTGAGTCAGGATAATGAAATGTAATTGGTAAGGCGTATGCGATAAGGATGATACCGATAAGGTGAGTAAAATTAAAATAAATGCAAAAGGAAAGAACCTCCTGATAACTAAGAATTACAATATTTTGTTTCGCATTTACATTTTCACTTGCTCGGAAACTGCTAGATTGCATTTGATGAACATTAGGGTGCGAAAAGTTTCTGGCCCCAGTAAATTTGGCCAAGATCGGAGGTAAGATTGGGATAACATCCCTACACATGCGTGATCAAGTTTGATGAAGCCTCGGTTGGAAACTTGAATTTTTTTGCAATTGTTGCAACAAGCCTCGGTACTGGTCAGAGATTTATTAAACTTTGACCGTGGTGTAGGAAATGGTTCAGCACAGGTTTCAGAAGAGTTGATTTGCTGTTCAGTGTTCATCCATTTTTGAAATATTAGGATTTAGTTTAGCCCACTGGTTCTCTAACTTTTTTAGACATGCCCCCCTTTATGACAGTGAATGTTTCGTGCCCCCTTATCGTCATAGCACACAATGAAACCAAAAAGTTAGCAATCTTTACATTTAGCTTGATGGTATGGAAGGTTATGACTGTTGATGAGAGAATTCTCCAACACGAAATTCAGACTATACACTGAGCAACAACTATAAAACGGAGGTGAATCTGGCCAAGCGCGGAAAAGATTTCACTTCACTGGAGCGTCGCGCCCCATTCAGATGCTTTCACGGGGGCACGCCCCCAGTTTGAGAACCACTGGTTTAACCTATAATGTAATTCACGAAGTTTTCTGTTGCTACTGAAGTAGCCTATGGGAAACAGTTTAGCGTGACTGAATTATTTAGTTCTAACGCAGCACGCATAGAACACCGATGTACATAGGCTAATTATTACATGTGGTGACTATTTACTAAGGCCTCAAGGCCCCTCGTCGTCATCCTGGTTCGTACCGGATTTTCACTGGTGTGACGAATAAATGATTGATTAAATGATTATTTTATGTTGTGATTGTCAGGTTGCCATGAAAATGTAATTGAGATTGTAATTGAGCAAAATTTTGATCAAATTACAATTACAATTACAATTACACAAATTAGAGATGCTTCAATTACAAATACAATTACATTCAGCTCAATTACAAATTACAATTGATCCAACTCTGGTCTAAACCAGTGCTTTTCAAGCACTTTGAGCCCCATTCGCACTTTTTTTGTAAAATAAATTTCATTC
Source organism: Botryllus schlosseri (assembly GCF_051294905.1). NCBI lineage: Eukaryota > Metazoa > Chordata > Ascidiacea > Stolidobranchia > Styelidae > Botryllus > Botryllus schlosseri. Next base: position 12,615,805 of record NC_137245.1, on the reverse strand, counting down.
GCACAAACTAACCGAAAAATGTTATACAAAAAGAAGATGAACATTCTTAACAACATTTCGTTCAGGTGTGCAAAAATTGGCTAGTATGTAGCTTGGGCTTTGAAGTGTCTCGTTAAAAAGGCAACTTTTTCATTCGTTTTGGTTTCAACTACCTCACTAAAACCCTTCTCGGCCAAACAAGTTGTTGGGTTTTGTACAAGAACGTTTACTAGTGCCTTGGATGGCCAGGTCTTAAAATCTGTTCCGCACTTATATCCCAAATACATCGTATTGTTCGCGAGTGGAAAATGCTTGCTGGCAGAAATCGTTTTTGAGAGCTGATACAATTGCCCCGGTGACGTTCCAGTTTGTCGAAATAGTGAAAAACCACATGTTGGTGTTGTGGCATTTGCCTTATGTCTTGGAAAATAAGGTCCAAAACGATCAAGGAGAGTAGGCACATTAGAGCTCGCTATACCTTAGGATACGTTGCTCCAGCTTGTGTTCTTTTCTTTCGATTTCCTATTTTCTGTCGTGCGAGTAGCCTATATGATGAGAAGAGCAAATAAACTCACGATATTGTGTTCGGCTCTTTAGCTCGATCTAACTTCAGAATTCATAACAGTTTGATAACGTTAGCGCAGCTTTTTAGACTACCACTAAAATCTGAGCTTTTGTGGCATCTCGCGATAAGAGCCTCACCCATGAAAAGGAATTCATTTTTAAAATGACAGTAGTATGCTACGATTTTGCGGACATGTATGACATACAGAACGCGCACACCACAATTCTACCCAACACAGCTCTCAAAACATGTCTGACGCACGCGATTTCAAATTAGGGTGATTAAATTCCTCTGCATGTCGCATTTGTACTACTGTCTACTCAGATTGCAAGGACTATTCTTTACCGACAACGGAGCGTATCAATATCGAAATCTTTCGACATCCAGCACCGGTAATTTTTGGTCAAGGTTTTGTCGCTGCATATATTTTTGGCACCGCATTTTATCAGCGGTATGATGGCCAAAACTTAACGTCTTCATGTGCCCGAAGGGGTTGGCCTTGAAATTAATGAGTCTCATATTCTTAAACTCGCTCGTTGCACGCCCTTACACTAGTTCATCCCAACGGTCTGCCTCTCTGTCTCGCTTATTGACTACAGTACCCAACACTGTGACGTTGGATATGCAAAAACTATCGCCGGATATTTTGCAATCAATTTAACAAATATTACATATACACACTACCAGATAGCTCCGGCACCGTGTCGACTCAAACGTATGCCCTTTGCGGTCCATACTTTAATCACCCTTGAACTTGAAGGGGTGAAAATTTGTGTTACAGTAACTTGAAAATGTGAGTCTGTAATGATGGTATTAACTACTATCCTCGTGCCTCGCGCTAATCGAACAGTTACTCCGAAAATATGATGATTGTTTAGCGAAAGAAAGCAGAAAATGAATTTGACGTCATTTTTCTAGCTCAGGGGTTCTCAACCTTTCTTAGGCCATGGCCCATTTTCCGGTTTGAAAATGTTCTGTGGCCTATCTCCTATACTAGAGTTATATATCTTCCTGTCCAATGCGCGGTAATCGCTGGCGCCGATATGCCCATTTCTCTGAGGCATGAGCATTTTTTTCTTACTATCAATCATAATTGAATTATAGTGCGAAAATATTAGTTCACCATAGTGTCCTATACAGGGCCGTAACAGCACTTCGTCAGACCCCCCCCAAAACTTTGGTCTTGGGCCCCCCATAGGGTTATCGACCTAACTTCTGGGGGGCTTCGCCCCCCAGACCCCCTCTCCGGCGATACACTGTTTACCACTATTGATCATATTCATTGGGAGTATGTTTAGTGAATCAGCTTTTGCCGCCTGAGCGCGCGAAGCGCGGAAAATTTCTAGAATTCATGATTTCAGCGGTCAGTATGATCGGGAATTGCATATATTGGTATCAATTTTTATCTTCTCTCTGCTCACGTAACCAGATTTGCCGGTAGAGCTGATTGAGGTGTGTTTGAAAAGGTAGGACCACTCAATAATAATTAAACATCTTCGGGCGTATACCCGTTGGCAGGAACGAAACAGCACCTCGTCAGGCCCCCAAAAATGTGGGTCTTGGGCTCTCATAGGGTGATAAAACGACCCCCCCCCCCATCACGTTGTTCGCCTTATTCACGAAATTATCTGTACTGCATTGTGAGCCAGCGCGAAGCGCAAAAATTTTCGATAATTTATGATAAAATCGGTCAATCAGATCGGCGATTGCATATATATTATGCTATCAATTTATTGTCCTCTCTACTCACGTAATTAGATTTACCGGTAGAGCTGAGTGAAGTGTCTTGAAAACGGGAGGGCCCGTAAATAATGATTAAACATCTTCGGGCGGACGGACCCGTTGATATGACTTCGTTACATGATGTTATTTCGTGACTTCCAGTCTGCTATATCAAAAAATATAGAATCGCCTAAACGTAGGCTTCTAAACTAAGAGACGCACACGATTTCAAATTGGTATTTCTTCACTGGAATAAAATTTTTCCCAGCGGGATGGTATTTGTCTTGTGAGGTTCAGATTGCAAAGACAGGAACATTCGGTGCCAGTCATTTAGGCGCCTATGGACAATTAAACCTATATGCATTTTGTATAGCCTATATAACGAAGTCTTCGGTCTGCATAAGGGCATAGACCTTTTCGGCCAAGCTTTTCTCGCTGCCGATCGTTCTGGCACACTTCTTGGAGTCGCATGTTATATGGCCTAAAACTTGATTGTATGTCATGGTTCGTCGTGGCGCGGTAATGGCCCAATACCCTACAATATAGAGAAACGGCTACATGAAATCGCGCGCAGCGCGAAAAATTTTGAAAAAATTGCACAAATTTTCAAATAATACTCTATGATTTATGCTAATTCACGAAATAATTTTGGGCCCCCTTCGAGCTCGGCCCCCCCCAATTGGGGGGTTTGGGGTGCGGCAGTTACGGTGCTGGTCCTATATAGTGTGGACACAAGCAAATCTCACGGCTAAGTGAAAATGGTCTGCGTCACACTTTCCATTTGGTCAAAGGCAACTTTACGGCCATTTTTGACCGGTTTGCCGAGCGCTAAATTCGATAAAACGGGTATCAATGGAAAGCTGCTGCTGTAGTGATTACGAAAATTTTATTCTGTTCATGGTCCTGGAACCCCCTAAAATCTGCTTCGAATTTTGGATTGTAATCGAGTTTTGAATTGTGACGCAACAATGCTGTCTGGCTCTTTATTCTTAGCTTCGCTCTTGTTTGGCCAAACAGAATTGTTACGCCTCAATGTCAAAATTCGAAGCATCCGCTCGAGCTTAATGGTGACCGATCAAAGGCAATCAATTCTGCCACCGGCCAGCATCTGTTGGATAATCCGATTTGTGCGAATAATTATCGTGATGACAGATTTCGCGTCGTTGGGAGGGGCCGTTCACACTTCCATTTGTGTGCCTTGGAGTCGACTTTTATCAAAATACACCAACCCAAACTCTGTCAACAAAAGGAGTTCGTGTACCACCTAAAAATTGTGCATTGAACGCTCTCTCTTTCATGCTGGTGACGTCATATTCTGTGATACGATAGTTGATGTACAATGTTCTTTCCAATTCTCTACTAGTTGCAGAAGATTACCCCTGGCGAGTGTCAGCCGAAATTATTCGGGTTCATTTCATTATGAATATACTATTCAATTGTATATTGAAGTTCTGTACCTCCCAGAAGCTCTTCAGATTCAAATACGGATGAAAGATTCCAATTTCATATTAGGAAGGAGTTCACTGCATTGAATTTATCATAAGATGCAGTTAATGAAACGTTTTAGATGATCACAAAGAATCCAGTGACCCAGTGACCCAACTACCAACAGATAGTCCGAAAATTCGTTTCTGCATATGGAAAACTTGGAACAAACATGAGCATAAAAGTTCACTTTCTGTTCTTGATATAGTTCCTGATGATCTTGTTGATTAGCAAGGGGAGAGGTTCCACCAAGACATCAATAGAAAGATATCAGGGCAGATGAGATGAACATATTTTGGCAGACCATTGCTCGAACCTTTCGAGAAGCTGCACTAAATTGCTTACAGGCGAAAATCTTACAAAAACAATTGTGCTTTAAAATAAATGAATAACATAATATTCCAACTGATTATTTCAAATTTACAATAGGTGGTTTGCGTAAAACTGATTGAATAATTGCCACGTCATTTGGGTATCTAGCTAAATACTTATATACATGACTGGAGTTTATTTGTGTACATGATATCCGTTCTATACCTATGATAAATCTAATGTATTTTGTTTTAAAAGAGTCTTCTGTGTGTAAAAATAACAAGTAGATTGTATTTCTAAACTTTATAGTACGACTGAGCCGATTTTTTATCTAGCCATTACAGCAAAAACGGAAGATTTTTGTCAAAATAGCCTCATGGATTATCTCCAAAACAAGAGCCAATTTGACACAACCAAGGTTATAGCAGGGCTGTGGAATGGGTAAATTTTACCACCGACTCCAACTCCGACTCCGACTCCACACATTTTCAATGGACCGACTCCGACTCCTGAGTCTTCAAAAATACCGACTCCGACTCCAACCCCGACTCCAACAGTATTACCAATTTACTTCGAAAATTATATGCCACAGTGACCGTTAAATCACTATCATATAATCATTAAACATATGCAAACATATGATTACCGATGGCATGCAAAATTATTTCATGGTGTCACCGGTCAAATTATTCACTATGCATGGAAGATGCCTTTCTAAATTTCCTTCCTTTTTTCATATTTTATCAGTTTTCATAACATGGACTCTCTAATTACCTAATATGTATGAGTCATTCGAACAGGACATACATCCCATACTGTATAATTAAAATGTAAGTTAAAACAATCGAAGTGTTGCTCTTGTGTATGAGTCAGCAACTAATACAGAAACGCATCTTACCAATATTCTCATTACACACTGTACTGATTACTTGCACACACACTCTCACTACTAATAGTTGTTGTACCCTTTGATAGAACTCAATACGATCGGTTCCTAGGCTTCTATTAACATAAAAGTAAGCTAGTGTATCTGAATACAGCACTGCAATAAAACAGAGTTAACGCAGGCACAACGAACAGAAACGATCCCACACCCAACTAGTACAGGATGAACTTAACAGTCACGACGTAAAGGCAATCAGAAAACAAACAGCATCAACACCATCTAGTGGTCAAAGGTACTGAATCACCACAATCTCCCCCACTAATAAAATAAAAGTCATCTAGACTCTAGAGGATTGCCCACATCGTTCAGGCGCACGTCTGATTCTACTTGATCTTCTCAAAGGCGGAGGATCAATGACAACTTCTTGCGAAGTTTCCGACGAATCATCGTTGTTGGTAACGTCAGCCGTAGGTTCCACCAGAGACGAGTCGTTTACCGCTGACTGGTCCGGTTCGACAGCCCCGTCATCGAGTGGAGACTGCTCGGTAGAGGATGGATAAGGTGCGAGGTCCTTGACAGAGACCGTCGATTCCACCCCGGAAGGATGCCGGATCAAGGCATATTTGGAGTTAGTTTCGGGCAAATTGACTTCGATTCCGAGCGGATCACTTTTACTCCTCCTTGCGAAGTTCCTCAGCAATACGGAGCCCCCTTGGAGTATCCAATCTGCAACCGATTCCTCCATCATACTTTTACTGAAATTGAAAAATGTGTCGTGCGGGCATGAATTAGTAGTAGTACACAAAAGCGAACGGATATAGTGACGGGCATCTGGCAATACAGTTTCCCATGAACTTTCAGGTAGCTTTCGTGAAGCTAAGAGCATTTTTACCGATCTCTGGAGCATTTGATTAAAACGCTCATATTAAGAGTTTCCAGTGAGATGGTACGGTGTAGTTTTGCTCGTTGCTATGCCTTTACGGGTAAGAAACGTCGTTACTTCCTTCGATAAGAACGAATTTGAACGATCGCTGTGAACATACTCGGGCAGACCGAACAAGGAAAATAAATCAGTGAGACAATGAACAACCGTACCTGAAGTCATATCTCGGCATGGATAGGCAAATGGAAATCTGCTGTATTCGTCAACAATTACGAGCAGATACTTTCGAGATCCTTCGACAGGGCCTTTGAAATCAATACTTTATATTCTCTTCCACGGCCTATAGTCGACTTGATGAGACGGTGATGGACGTTGCATTTATAGATTTCCGAGCATATTCTGCAGTTAGCACAGATCTTTCTGACTTCATCTATAGAGAAAGGCAAGTTTTTCGCTCTAATAAAATGATGCAACCGTCGTACCCCGGGATGAGCTAGAGCAGTGGTTTTTAACCTTTTTTCCCTCAGCGCCCCCTTTCGAAAATTATCGTGCTCCACCGCCTCCCTTACCCCATATTGTAAGTACAGTCATAAAGACAGTGGGTAAGAGGGGGGCTATAACAGCACTTCGTCAGCTCCCCTAAATGATTTTCGTGCGCACCCATAAAGTGATAAACCAAACTTCCGAGGGCGTCGCCCTCAGGAACCCCAGCGCGTGAGTTCGATGGTCAGCAACGTTTATGTGGCCTGGTCGCTCTAGGCGCCAAAATTTTCTATAATGCATGAATGAATAGGTAGTAATTGCATATATATGTCGCTATAAACTTTTTATCCTCACAGCCCACATAATCAGGTTTACCAGTAGCGCTGAGTGGGCAGTGAGCTGTTGTATTGGAAAATAAAGGCCATGTAATTAATAATTGAACATATTCGGGCGTGTCCGTTGGTATAATTAATTCGTTACATGCTGTTATTTTGTTACCTCTTGTCCGCTATAGACTGAAAAGATAATGAAACGCATAAACGTGTTAAACTTAAGTAAGCACACGATTCCAAATTGGTATTTCTTCACTGGCAAATAATTATCTCTGATAGATATTATTTGTCCTGTGGGGTGCAGATTCCAACGACATGATAATTCGGCACGAGCGATTTAAGCATATATGGACAATTTGATTTATATACATCGAAGTTTACGGTCAACAGAATGGCAATCCTCTTTGGCTAAGGTTTTCTCGCTGACGATCTTTTTGACACACTTCTCGGAGTCACATATTGACCGGAACTTCATGTCTTCGTGCATCGTAGCGTGGCAATGGCCCTCGCCGAAATGCCTATTTTATTTTCTATAGTTATACGTATTCTTCCGTGGGGGAGTCGTCAAAATATGATGTGTAATTTATGTTCATTCACCGAAATAATTTAGGGCACCATTCGAGCTCACTGATTTGGGGTTTGGGTTGCAGCACTTTATGTCCTTGTAAGAGGTCAAAGTCCAGTCGGTCTTTCAAGGACTTTGGTATTGTAAATATTTCGCGCTTTAGTCGCGCTCAAGGACCATTCGACTATAATAACCATATAATAATTGTGTGTGGTATATTCAGGGTAAAAACAAGGTTGCTATAACAACAATCGGGCACGCTCTCATATACCCTGTGGTTCGAACCATCCCGGATTCACATCTGCGATTAGCAATACTGGGAACTTAATGGTATTGGAATTTGTCTTATTGCTTTGTGTAACTATAAGTAAGTCAACTGAGGATGGGATGCATATATCTGCGCACATTGATTTTAGTGATGTACCCAATTATTAATTTTAACATGAATGTATTCCAAACGAAGCAAATCATATTATATAACGTTCTTGTGAGGTTGTGAACCACAGCACCCTATAGATCAGAGGTCTCAAACTCAAATGAGCTCGCGGGCCGATTTCCTAGTTTTGATAACGCCGCGGGCCGCAGCATCAATAATGAGGATATTCAATGTATTATTTCCAGGTAGGCCTTTTTGACAGGACCTTGTAGACAGGCATTCCTTGATCATCTTAGATATATAATGTACTATTGTCATATTCACGCTTGACACGGAAAAAATCATATCAAATATTTGAATAAAATTGTCTTGTGGAGGGCACAATTTCTTTTAATTAATGAGTTATAGATATCATAGGAGAGGATGCATCAAGCACCCCTGTGATTCCAATGAGATATCTTGTTGCCCCTGACCATTTTCAACACAATTTCTGATGGTACCTACATGAAAATAAGAAAGCCCATTCACATAAAATTGCGAATAGAGGCAATACTATTTTTCAGTTAAATAAATTGGCCAAGAAAATATTCCACAGCATATAGGCCTAATTCGACAATGCATCTCGTGCACCCCGGTGTGGTGCTTTGTACCCCGATGGGGTCTACGGACCCTGGTTACGAACCGATGGAGTAGAGATGTCCAATCGGCAAAGAATTCATTGGTGTAACAGCTGCAGAGCGTAGCCTACTTATACCTTTCTCGACACCAATAAATAATAAAATGGATAAAAAAAAAAAAACAACACCCAACATGTAACCAACTATACGCCACGGGGGTCACACAATGCCAATGGTAGCCATACAGACTGGATTAGATAGCTGCTACATATCCTACGCAATGCACGCAACGATGTTTTAATATATACTATTCCCCATGACAGTTTCATAGATTGTTTCGTCCGTAGGAATACCAAGTCACCGTTCCGAGTTGCAAATCCTTCTCTGATTTTGCCGTTTGACCAAGTAATTTTTATTAACTCACCCAGTCAATTCCTAATCGAGTAATTTTACGAGAAGGTCGCACCAAACCAAATCACAATTTTCAGTCACGAATCATCAAGGGTCGTGTTTTATCATCATGAATTAGAAATGTGACGTTAGCAGATCTTCTACTGCGTAGTAGCTTTTAACAGTGATGCTGATGTGATAGTGAAGTTTTTCGAGATTTCAGTGATCTTTATAGTAGTTTTAGGGTGAACTTTAAGATCTTATATCTGAAATATGGCACTTGAATATATTGTTGAATACTTGAAATTCCAAAATGCCGTCGCGGGCCGCACAAAATGCTCTTGCGGGCCGCGTGTTTGAGACCTCTGCTATAGATAGTATCATCCTTTATGATACGATGAAGAATTATTCTGACGATTTAATTTTGTAGATGTCAAATACAAAGTTATTCTTTCCTGCACAACGCTTCAAAACTTATTTTATGTACAAGGGCTCTCACTCTGAAAAGTGATATGCAGTGCCTCCTTCCTCGATTTTCACACGCTGTGCGCTGCGGGGTATAATACCAAATTCGAAACATGATGTTGAAAATAACCCTAGCAAGCCTGAGGGCGGTGTTTTAACGGAAAATTGGCGATCTAAAAGTACGCGCGATTCGTATTACATGAATTATAATAACCCACTACATTTATGAAAACATATGTAACAATAGGCTTACCATGATTTGGAAATCTAAAAAGAAGACACTTTTTCAGAAATTTCAGACTTGCAAAACCGGAGAAGAATTCTCAAAAACCGGTGAACTTTTCCCACTTTGTGAGCGGTTGACTTAAAAAGAAAGGTCATCTTTTCGCTCAGAGCTAAAATCACCGTTTTCACTCCGAAATACCCGCCGGAGCTTCACTTCTGTGCTAATTTGCGGCATATCACTCTCAATTTGCTCTTAATCTGACCTAAATTTTCAAAAAGAGGACATAATCTCAAAAAAGAGGACAAATGGGCGTCCTCCGAGGACACTTTCAAAAAAGAGGACAAATCCTCTTAAAAGAGGACGTATGGTAAGCCTATGTAACAAACATCGTCGCGTAGGGCGACTAAAAATTCGGGATTTGAAATGTTTTGTGACATGGTAATTTGCTCTGAATACTCATTATGGTTATGTCCAACTACCACATCATCTACTGTGAAGCCATTTTTCTTCAGCCCCCCCCATATCGCCCCCTGAACGCTTCCGCCTCCTTAAAAATCGCCAGCGCCCCTTGGGGGACGCTGGAGGCGAGGTTAAGAACCACTGAGCTAGAGCTTCGTGCATCTGATAGAGAGACAAGCCTGAGTTTGGCAAAGAGCAGCATACACGAGAAAATGTATCCGGAACAACATTCTCAGCACCAGTGCGATGTTTCGAGTTTGCACACCGACAATTTAGCATTTTGATTCTACTAGCGTGAGTTCTGCTGAATATGAATGACAACGCTTTTTGATCGGTAACAAGGCGGAACTTGTTGCGGTGCAGCAAGTAACCCCATTTTCGAATAGCCTCAATAATAGCGAGGGCCTCTTTTTCAACGATATTGTATTTCGACTCACATTTGCCAAGAGTATGCGACTAAAACGCTACAGGTCTGCCTCTTTGACTTAGTATGGCGGCGATGGCCACATCGGAAGCATCACAGGAAACCTCGAAAGGTTCGTCGTCAGATATACAACTTAGGCAAGCACCTATAAGACTATTTTCAATGATTCAATAGCAGTCGAATTTATCGGTTTTCAACAGGAATTCATTGTTTCGAGTCAATGGTTTTGCTTTTTCCGAAAACGAAGGTATCCATTTTGAATAATAGGCTAACATACCTAGAGAGCGCTTTGAACTTTTTGCATTGTCAGGGATGGGCATATCCACCAAAGTTTCCAGATGGCTAGGATCATGCTGAATTTTGTTATGGGAAATGAGGTACTCCAGGAGCGACAACTTTTCAACAGAGAACACACATTTCTTTTCATTCAGCGTTAGCCCGTCAGCCTGGGCTGAAGTCATGAAAAGTTCCAACCTCTTACGGTGTTCTTTTTTTAAAAAATTTCCAGAAATAGTAACATTGTCCAGGTAAGCAATAGTTCCTTGCAAGTTGTGGTTTTGGATAAAATTGTCTATGAATCGCTGGAAAGCTGCGACGAAATTGGTATAAATTACCGTCAGCTTCGAAAGCTGTTAAAGGACGGTCTGGCGGGCAAAGCGACACCTGATGATAGGCGGTTTTCAGATCGATGGTGCTATATACTGTTCCTTTTGCGACTTCATTCACAATATGCTCGATTTTAGGTAGCGGATACGCATCCAAGGGCGTATATCTATTAATAGTTCGAGAATAGTCGATCACTAACCGCTTTTTATGGCGTTCATCTTTCGTCACCAGAACCTGAGCCCGCCACGGAGAGACCGACTTCTCTATCACATCTTCTTCCAGTAATCTTGACACCTCTTCTTGGCGTCATCGGAGCAATAATTTCGTGATTTCATAGCGATCGGATCGACATTTCTATCTACGAAGTGGAATATCTTAGGAGTCTCCGTAATCTTGGTGGCAGCGACGGAACAGTACGATTCACCGATGATCAAGTCGCTTCGAGGCCCGTTGAAATTGAAAATGACGTTCTTGTGAGTTCTCAGAAACTCCAATCCTAAGATCACATCCGCGCACAAGTTGTTTACGACTCCGAAACGTGTTTCGCTGTACTTCTGATCATGTATAGTGAATGACGAAGTAACGTTCCCCAATACTTTAGAGGTGGAATCCTCCGATCTCAGAGTAATAGCGGATTCCGGTCCGTGCAGAGTACGAAACTTTTTCAAAGGTAATGAATGAATTCGATCAATAAATATATTACTCGCACATATTGGGGGTCACCTCTGTATAGCAATGGGCTCATTTTGCAAGGACCCGATTATTTGCCGTTTTAGACATGGCAATATCGACGGTTTCGGTGAACATGTCTCTGTCATTTTGCGCACTCGCTTCGGGCGCACAAGTGAAGTCCCATGTTGGACGACACGTCATCTCCTAATTGCGATTATAGTTGGACTCAATTCTGTAAATTACGCGTATTTAAAATTTCTAGGAGTGTTTCCAATACTAAATGCAAGAAATGTGACTATAAATCATGCGAAGTTCTAAGAAAAATTTAAACTCTAATAAATCTGCTACGGAATATTCTACTTCATGGTCATATACGAAGATCTGCGCTGAATGTGTGTGGGGGGGGGTCTGGTTACGCCAATTCGTCGAAACTGATGTTTTAGTCATCATCATCAAATTTCGCGGTCAGGCTAATCAAATTTTGGTTGACCTTGTAATTTTACCTGATGTTATATTTAAATTCGAGAGTTACCTCGCAGGTCACACAAAACCTTCTAGCGCGCCACATTTGGCCTGCTGGGAACAGTTTGGCCGCCCCTGATCTTTATCGTTACTAATAACAGTGATTGATAGTACATAAAAATCATATTATAGTTATTATTAGTAATTTAAGAGATAAAGACGTTGGAGTCGGAGTCGAAGTCGGGGTCATTTTCACTAACTCCGACTCCAGCCAGTATTTCTTCCACGACTCCGACTCCGACTCCAGCCACCACGGTTTTCACGACTCCGACTCCGACTCCATCAAGCGAAAATTAGCTAAACTCCGACTCCGACTCCACCGACTCCGAATCCGACTCCACAGTCCTTGGTTATTGTCGGAATCAGTGCCCTTCAGAACCCCGAAAACCACTCTTACTTTGTCTGCTTAAACAATATGTGTTAACCAGTGTAATAATACGAATTACTGGGCAGGATTGTTAAATGCGATGCGGTATTGAAGATTGAACAAGAAAGGTCTGATTTCTAGTTTTTTTAGGCAGATTTTTTTCAAGAATTGTTGTATCAATGCATAATGGAAAAAAATTATGGTAATGAATTCCTTGTTATCATAAACATACAGCTGTGTCTTGGGTTGGGAAAATTCTGGGACGAGCGATGATTTGTCATATACCTGTATTTGCTCTTTTCTTTCTCGGTTAGTACTTTTGCTGTGTGCCGTTGCGAATAAATCATTTTTCTTTCGCTGTTGCCGTAGAAATTAGCTAGTCCTTCTTAAGTGAGCGTTTAATAATTCTTGATGATCACAAACCCATCTTTGTTGAGTTATCCTGTGAAAAAAGGGAAGTCGTTATTTTTTGTTATAGTTGCTGCCCTTGGTATTCATGAGTCATGATCTTTCGACTACTTTGGTAATTTTACACCAGGCTAATATCATTTTTTACGATTTCTGATTGGTTTTCATTTAGTTGTTCTTTTTTATTTTGGTGTCATGTTTGCTCTCATAGTTTTGATTTCTACTTTTTTGAAGTATTAAATGCATCAATTCAATTGTCCGATCATAGAAGTTCCTTCATTCATTAGAAGTCTCAATTTCTATGCATGTGTTCTATTAACTACATTGTTTAGTGACTTGAGTGTCCTTAGCTCTTGGTCCTCATTCAGGGTTGTAATCAAGTCACAAGGATCCGAGTCAAATGTCAATCAGAACTTTTTTTTATCTATTTTTGACTTGAGTGAAGTCGAGTCACCATAAATTGACGACTTCACGACTCGAATCATTATAACCATGTTCTCATTTCCTTGAAAAGTATAAACTTTTGCCACTGTAGGCCTATTTGTAACAGTTGCCTGCTATAAGTGGATTTGGTAATTGAATCTAGATCGAGTGAATAGTTACTTCTATACATTTCATTGACCATTTACAAGTCTGGTAACATACAGTTTGGCATAGTCGGACTGACATAGTGTGCGTTTCTTTAGATATTGGTGTAGGGGTGTGGCTGGAAGTTTCACTTAGGGCCCGCCCATCCTAGGGCCACCACTGGATACAAGACATTGAAAAACTCCTTTCTTCACATTCACCACAGAATGGTTTGAAGGTGACCCAGAATGGCACAATATTCTCCACCATAGTGGACCTATAACCCCAGTCACACAGCGGGGATTACATAATTGGCTTTTGCAGCGTGAATGGGACAGCGGACGGCCATAATGTACACAATAACTACGATCTACCAGGGCCGTAACTGCCGCACCCCAAACCGCCAAATAGGAGAGCTTTAAGGAGCCCACAATTATTTCGTTGGTCGGTTGTCGGAGGATATGTATTAAATTTGAAAATATTCGTCACGCTTATCGCGATTTCATGAGCCTAGAGGTATAAATTCAAATGTTATTAGTGAGAGAAAAATGAGCACATTTTTAGACGGATAGGCATATCAGCGCTGGCGTTTACTACGCATTGAACGGGACTATGACTCCAAGATAAGAGATGGGTTATACTTAACGTTTTCAAACCGGCAAACGGGCCACGACCGAACAAAGGTTAAGAACCCCCAGTAGGGGCCTCAGCTTTCCCGTGGCCACTTACTGGCCACAGATATTTTTGTGGCCGGCCACGAATATCCCGTGGCCGGCCATGAAAATGCGTTGTCTCGTGGCCGGCCACAGTGAATTTCATGGCCGGCCATAAGAATTCATCGTGGCCGGCCACGAGTTCATGGCCAGTTCGTGATTTTGGCACATCTAGTTGGATCAAAATCCGCCCTTTGCATCCAATTTGAGAATAGTCAAGTATATCTTCTTCATTTGCAATACTAACTTGCTGGTGGCAAGGTTTGTATTAGGGATGGTGTGAACGTGAGGTTCACGTTCGCGTTCTGTGTGTGAACCTCGGAAATTTAGAGGTTCGCGTTCACAACAGAACCTTGGTAGGTTCTGCACTGTGAACCTTTTTCATATATTAGAATTTTCACTTCATTATGACTTCTTTGGTTCGAATTTATTGCATTTCAACTGCGGGCCAGTCTATGGCATGGGGCTGGCAGCATAAGAAATCAACACAAAACGAGCATGCACCTTGACAATCTCAAAGATATATAGCTTTCCTTTCGTGAATGTTTATTGTTTAGTGACTCCTCTGCTGTGAGCTTGGCCCACAATCACACAACATCACGAGCGACATGTCCTATACATGTAGTCAGCGAATGATGCTTATTCAACCAATCAATGGAATTGATATCGTTTTGTGATGTAACAAATCTTGCAGGCGTACGGGGTCAATCTTGACTTCATATGTTTACTGTATGTGTATATCATTAAAACTAAATCCGTCCGAGCAAGGTGTTGGCTACAACTGTATAACTTGTGGGGTAGCCGGTATCAAGTACAAAAACCTGTTTTACACTCTGCTCAATATCAATGAAGCAATAGTCAGACGCCGACTACATTGTCCGGTCTGACCAATACCGTTAAGGCGTAAGCTTATATTCTCTGGCAAGTACTCGTCGAAATTGTTGGCAAAGCGACGGATGATATTCATTCTATGGAAGCATTATATCATTTGATTGCCTCAGTTGATACATTTAGCGACGTTCAAAACGTCAATATTTACTTCAGCATTGTGGCATTATGTGGCCGGAGTCGTCGCTAGGTATCGTGTACATTAATATCGGCTATCCCTACATTGAAAGATAGGCTTGGAATTAGCAGTATGACGTCACGTGACGTCATGAGGTTCACGTTCGCGTTCGCACAGAACCTTTCAAAAAGGTTCGCGTTCACACGAACCTGAACCTTTCAGAGGTTCACACCATCCCTAGTTTGTATATAGACGACTTCCACTATATTATCGCACGTAGCTAAGTTAAATTACCACTTTATTGAGTAGTTTAGGGATGGGTTCAAAATTTGCACGGCTTTACACGTGTTACCTTCTCTGTTCGCTGTAGAAATGAATTTAATTCCCACTGACTATTGCAAAAGTACTCTGGGACGGTGCGTTGTATACTAACACCGAAACATACGTTCCTTGAACTTTCTAGAATCTAGATAAATATTTGATAGAGTAATGTATGAGCGTACTGCGTACATCTTATTGCTCGGTCAGACAAACGTCTTTATATTAAAACTGGTGTCCCAACAGCTTCCACGCCAGGCGGTCAACGCAATGGGATTGCATGGAAAGATAAAACCGTGGTGCGGACTCGATAGCCTTGCAGTTTCTTCGCATCTCCATCGCCCAAGCCCATTAGTGATGCAAGCGTAGATAATCTGACTCCCTGCCCCTCTTTCGTTTTCTACATAAAGAAACCGTCATATTTTGCTACAAAAAGTTTGTTTATTCCGTTACCAATTTCACAAAATCTGAAGCAATTGAAGATATGATTACAATCATTCACAATTCATATACAAGTATATAGTTGCATGAATGCAATGTGTCCAGTACATGCTTTTCACAGAAAACACATAGGGGCACGAGAGATCAGATGCACTTTACACGGCGATAAGTATTTGCACTGCATTCAAATGTCAAATTATAATGAACGATTGGGAATTGTCTGTGTCATCAAGATTGTTCCCTGAATTGCACATTAATTGTTCCCTGCATCAACCACAAATATATCATGCCTATTGGTCAATTCGCAGGCTTGGCATGGGCAATTTTTCATCGATCGATGGCGCTGCATTTGATGTCGCATTGATCGATGATGCTGCATTAGATGACGCAGAGTATCTGGAGTTATCTATTATTATAACAGTAATTTAATTATATAGCAGGTACATTTACGTCCTATGCCCACCACATCGGTTAGCAGCTTGATCTAACAATGACATGCGATACAAAACGATCCTTGCACCCAAGTAATCAAGTATCCTCTGGCATACACGGCATCGTTAGTGACTGCGAAATGGCTCTCATTCGTACATTATTTGTTTCAACCTTGAAGAACGGCACCTAGGTGGATATACAATATACATACAAATTATATAGGATCGGAAACGTGACCAAAATCAAATTTCTGGCAACAAATCCCCGCATTTTACCAATATTACCGGTAGGTTAGGCTACATCGTTGCCTTTATTCTACATATACAGCACATCTGCAGTGTGTCAAGTTCACGTGCTGCTACAGCATAGAAATATTCATAGATTCATCGACACAATTTTCATCGTGCAAATGAGTGCAAGCTCCATTGATGATGAGGATCTCGAACGTCGTATGTATTGTATAGCAGTACGATAATCAAATATGTATATAACCGTATGTCGCGGACTCATCATAGACCTGATACAGAAAGGAAGGATTGTATCAGCCTGGGATTATCCATTTCACAGCTATTCAGCTATACGAAAGATAACAAACTATGGAATTGTTTGCAACTACATGTCCTATACCAGTGGTTCTCAACCGCCGGTCCGCGGACCGGTACCGGTCCGCGACAACTTTCCTGCCGGTCCGCCAGGCATTTTACAATTTTATACCTTAATTTCAAGATGCAGTATGTTGAAGGCTTGTCCATTCATGAAATAAATAAAACATCAAAATTTGAACTGATTGAGAACTTCGTGAGGTAACAGTAGGTCTGGAAACATTTGACTTGAAGTTCAAGCCGTGTCATTTGACGACAAGCGAGCGAAAAGTACGAGATGACTCGCTAAAATGCGCAGTTTGCACGATGATTCGTTTTCCATTCATTCATTTTCTGCAGTAGCCCAGGCCCTATCGTAACTGCCGCATCACAAACCCCCAATTGAAAGGGCATAGCTTGAAGGGGACCCAAAGTAATTTCTTGAATGAACATAAATTATAGAGTGTTTTAGTTGAAACTTCATCCAACTCTTTAAAATTTTCTTTCGCGCCTTGTCCGATTTTATGGCACTAATGCCTTGATTATTGGGTGATCTTCCGCCAAGAAATAGGCTAAGCATGATTTATAAGATTAGGCATTTTCGGAGTCAGCCATTGCCGCGCCACGACGCACCAACACGTGATGAAGTTTAGGCTAACATAGGACTGCGTTAAAACCTTGGCCGAAAGCAACTCCCCTTTGTAAGTCAAATTGCCCAAAGGCACCTAAATGACTGGAACCGAATTTCGCTGTCCTGGCAATCGGTACCCCACAGGAGAAACGCCATCCCACAGATAAAAGTTATTTTCCAGTGAAGATATGGCAATTTGAAATCGTGTGCGTTTTTTAGCTTAGTACGCGTGGGCGATTTCAATTCACTATATAACAGTCTAGGCTAGGTCATGAATTAATGACATGCAACGAAGTAATTATTTTACTAGTCCATCACGAATATGTTTAATTTGATTACATGCCCTAAATTTTCCAACACGACACCTCACTCAGCTCTATCGGAGAATCTGATATTTCCGAGAGGATAAAAAAAAATTATAGCAATATGTATGCAATTACCAATATTATTGATTGATTCGGTTATGAATTATAAAAAATTTCTCCGCTTCGCGCGATTAGGCCATGTAAACTCTCTGCTGCACTGAGTAGAATGGATGTGTTCACAAGTACTGGTAAAAGCATCCAGCTAACTGTGGGGGGCCCTAAGTCCAACGTTTTTCGGGAAGTTGACTGACGACGTGCCTTTTCGGCACTGGCTTTGTGTATGGCCAATTGGCCATTGGCCAGGTATAGCTGTTGCCAGGAGTTTTCGTGCGGCGCATTGTATTCGTATAGTAGCCAGAGTAGCCTACGTCTGGCGGTAGTGGGCATTGAACATTCAGCAAGGTAGCACGACAAGATGCTTGGTTCGACTCCGAAACACTGCTTCTCTCAATATTGTCGAAGAGAAGAATATTGTTCGAGTTGGCCTGGTCGGTTAAATCCACGGCATACGGCGCGAAAGAGTGTAAACGACTCTCGACGATAGCACGTTTATCTGGGAATCGCAATTTCACCTCGACTCAGCAGACTCACTACTTTAAAATCACATGGATGCCTTCATCAACATATAATTAATTACGATCAAGCCCCTAAAAATGTCACTTTCTAGCACCATATGCTTGCAAAAAACGGCTTCATACTTTACATTTTGGGTTGATATCGATTTCTGAAAGTCCACCGGTCCGCCAAATATTTTTTGAAATTTTACCGGTCCGCGAGGTGAAAAAGGTTGAGAACCACTGTCCTATACCGTTGGAAAGACATATCACATCGGGGGAAGCACCGGCCACAGCGAGCTGCGAGCTGCTCCGTGGCCGGCCACAGAATGTTATGTGAATTTCACAGCTTTTCTGGAACTTGAAAGAGTATTTTCCACATATTCTTGGTTCTTTGATTCCCTAATTGTTTCGTTCGGGTACTTTGATTACGGTATTTAGTATTGAAAACAAGAAAACAGGTAAAATGACCGCATATTGACCGATCCAGTATCTCGATGAAACAGATTATGCATTCAAGGAGGTATATAGTCGAGTCTACTTATGCGTAAATCGAAAAATATCTGCAGTGAATTAAGACAAATTTCCAGTGCAGTATTGTATTATTCATAAATTCATCAGGACAATCCATGAAAGATTTTAAACTGCCCCTACATCCTTAAACTACATGATCAAATATATATGTATTATTTATTCGAATCGCCGACTCATAAACGATAAACATGGTTGAAAAATGAAGGACATTATCATCATCATATTGTTTAATCGTAGGTTTGCATATTTACAAAATAAAACTAACTATACAATCGATTGCAACTGCACAATGCACATCTAAAGGTTGAAAATCAATATCAGAACGGGGGAAGCACCGGCCACAGCGAGCTCTGATCTGTTCTGTGGCCGGCCACAGAATGTCATGTGAATCTCACAGCTTTTGGGGAACTTATAGAGATTTTCTGACAGATATCTGGTATACTTTGTTTTTTTCCAATTCTATGCAGTTGCATACGATTAGCTGTGACGAGTGTCAGCCGAATATTTAGGTCTATTTCTATAAGAAAGATACAAATCAACACTTACAAGTTATCAGTTTTGATAATGTCTTCATCGCTTCTAGCTTTCTATACCATTATTTCCTGTTTCATTTAGCAGATATCCCCCTTTTTAATGCATTCTTTAGATCATTTTTTGTGTTTTTAATTGATATATAGAGACTGTTCCAGATCGTTTCATTATCTTCCTATCGTTTCATTGTATCGCTATTCTTCTGGTATTTCGGGTGAAAATGCATATAAACTGAGCTAAACTCTCGCTCTCACCTAGTTCTATTTACTGTACGCCCATAATAGAACATAATTGATCACGCATTTGACCACGATTCGGCCACATACAGTACTTATCATCGATAGTAACTTGATATATTGCAGCCGGCCATGAAATTTGGCTCTGGCCGGCCATGAAATTTAGTCATGGCCGGCCATGAGAATGAGTTTGACATGGCCGGCCATGGAAATTTCATGGCCGGCCATACTGAAATGTCATGGCCGGCCATGAAAATCACCATGGCCGGCCACAGAATAGCACTTTTCATGGCCGGCCACGGAATATCTGTGGCCGGCCACGAAATTATCCGTGGCCAGTAAGTGGCCACGGGAATGCTGAAAGTCCGTCTCAGAACCCCTGCACTAGATTCTGCGCAGATAATAGATTCACTAACAATTTAAATCTCGATATCTATCTTGATTATATAGGTTATATAAAATAATAACAAAAAATGCGGTAACAGCTTTTGTACGATCATTTCTATGAATAAAATAACACGAAGAAATAATATTGTTATCTTCCAGAGAATGCTTTAGCCTTGATCCAACGCATAAACGACGATGCATTCCGAAAAACAGCGGACAAAGTCCTCGAAGACTTCGTCGACTGTGGCCTCCGCAAACCTGATTTCCAAGTACATCCCCAGATGAGAATGGTCACTAGGTCAGAATATTTTACAGGCAAATATGAAAAGATAGATGACATAGAAGTCGAAATAAAGAGAAACTGGTTGTGGGGGCGAAAAAAAGAAGTTGTGAAAAATCAATTTAGAAAAGAGTTTGGATTCCTCCGACGAAAAGCTGACGAGAATAACTTTATCACGCTACAAGAAATTTTGCAACAAAATATTGAGGAGAAAGGTCGTATCACCGCCATAGTTGCGTCTGCGGGATCGGGGAAAACCACGCTCATGCGCAGAATCGCTAACATAACTTTAGGCCATTCACTGGCAAATACAGAAGCCATGGCAGTCCCATCAGCGCTGAAATACAAATTGATACACTACATAGATATAAAAGACGTGCAAGATAAGGGATTGATCAAACCATCTAAATTTCTCTTCGGCCGCCTCTTTTGTCATGGAATCGACGAGGATCATTCATATCAGTGGTTGCTGGAAAACCAATCAAAAGCAGTTTTATTTTTCGACGGCTTGGATCAAGCCATGTGGAAAATCAATAACAATGGCGGTGAGAAAATAAATCCTTATACCCCAGCCGATGTAGCAACGATCATGTACAATATTCTCTCACGTAATATACTCGCGGATACAAAGATCTTCATCGCTTCCCGAGAATATCAAGTCTCAGATTTACCCATGGAAGCGCGACCTGCAGACATCATTACTCTTTCCGGCCTGACGTTAGATGACGCGCAGAAGCTTTTCGAGTGTCTGATAGGTGAGGATGGGGGTGAGACGTGGAAGAGGATGGATAAGATGTCACCAAGGCTGCTCAATTTAATTTCCGTTCCTGTTTTTCTGATCTTAACCGCAATTATAATGAGTAACGATCGGACCCTACCCACTCCAAATACAGTCACTGAACTCTACAAATTAATTATACTTAATTTAGGCGGAATAACAAATTTTAGAAAACTTGATGACATCGACAAAATCATAAAAAATTTGAAAGCGATGGCCTATCGTGGTATGGAGGAAGGGAGAGTCGTATTCTATGACAATGATTTGAGGATGTTTGGAATTTCAAAAGACGAAGTTCAAAATCTCATGATGAAGGTTCCTGGAAATAAACTCCTTAGTTGCAATCCATTGGAAGGCGATTTCATGTTTTTGTTCTGTAATCAATGTCTGCAGGAATTCCTCGCTGCGTGCTTTATAGCTGAAATGACGCTAACAAAGTTTATGAGCTTCAACACTGAGCACCTGCACAAGGAGCGATGGTCGGTCGTCCACAGATTCGTGTGGGGCATCATTTTCGGCGGCAAGACGGATGATATTCACAGAGGTGAGTCTCATCGGATAATATAGTTTTTCGTGATGTACTTTTCTAGAAAGTTATCGTATTTCCGTTACGTTCAGGACTTTGATAATCGTAAAACGCATATTTGTGTATGTCTAAGGGGATTTATGGTGCTCATATACTAAGGTCTTATGTACCAGACCGCAGGGAGCTACAGTTAAATATGTGATATTTCTTCATAATACAACGAACTATGCGACCGGAATAACTATTGGACTAAGCAGATCAGTTAGCAGACATTCCAAGTTAAAGCTCACTCTGCTAAATTCGGCTTTGTTTTTAAATACTATCTCTGGTCTGTTGATCGTATCGAAGACACGTCAGTAAAAATGTTCCGATAGTTATGATAGCTTGATTCAATGCAGAAGGATCATAGTCATCTGCTGGATACGTTTACGAAAAGGCATGATCATTCAATTTTAAGGTGGACATGGAAGTAGGGTTGCATTTAAACAAATGGTTGTTTAAAACACTTTAAACTGTTTTAAACAAAGGGCTCTAAAAATTATGTTTTTCAAGTTGTATAACTATGCCATAATTGTGTAAATACTCTCCAAAAACATGTTGTATGGGCGTACGAACGATTACCACCCGATATAACCGACGTATACGATATGGGATGGTTGGAAACCTCAGAATAGTCGGTTCAACAGCTATAGTACATAATTCGTCAAAGGAGCTGTAGGCTATATTCATCTTGGCATATTTCTTCTTCTTTGCCATCAAAAGTGAACATCGCTGTATGTGGTGAGCCGAATTCGAATTGTTGGACGAATTTTGTCTTTGTGACATGATGATAAAGACTATGCAGGATGGTGAATGACATGTCATTTGACAACGGTCAACGATTAATTATTATAGTAATGAAATATTGTCACGGTCATATCGCATGGCAGAGCCTATACTATACAATTAGGCTACATCACTAAGACAGAGTTATTCCTACATTTTGATGACCGGAATACTCTTGAAACGGAAGTGTGTCACCACTGCTGAGGCAGTTGTCCCACAATAGTAGCAGAATATACCAAATTTAGTTTTTGAAATTATGTACCAAGCTAACATTACCAGTTGAAATATAGGTTGTTGGAAGTGTTTCAAACGATTAGCAAGACTCTCCCAACTTGGGGCATTTCGAAAGGTGTGTTAAATTGGTCCCCATTCGTATTAATCGGTCACAAAAGTTCGTTCACCCCGAACATCTTCAGTTATGGTTCATGTTACTTTTGCTAAGGTCTCGTAATCCTTCATTTCTGACGACAATGTTTTCACGTCATAGTGTCAGATGCAAAGAAGAAACAAGAAATTCTTCATCGGTCAATCCTATCAAAACTCGAGAAGGCAAATGATGGATTCACGCGGATGGGATTATACAACGTGATATGTGAATCCGACAATGACGATCTGATGAGACAACTTTCTGCGATAGATGTCTCTGATATGGACTTGAGACGTGATGAAGTTCACACTATCGGAACGCTAATAACTAGATGTGATGGTCTGGAATCTTTGGATTTGATTTACCGTGATATCAACGATGACACTCTTACGACTATGAGAATTTTGCAGAATAGTCCAATTCAGGTGAGTCTTAAAATAACCTGGATTAAATAAATAATACTCTATATTGATATGGATGCCCCATGTTGAGTAGGGTTACCATACGTCCTCTTTTAAGAGGACTTGTTATCTTTTTTGAATTGTTTGAACGTGTCCTCGGAGGACACCCAAATGTCCTCGTTTTTGAGAATGTTTCCTATTTTTTAGAATTTTGGTTAAATATAGGGTAAAATTCGACTGCGATACAGTGAATCATCACTGAAGTAACGCTCCGGCGGCTACTTCGGCAGCTGAACCGGAAAGTTGACCTTTTTTCAGTCAACCAACCACAAAGTCGGGGTAAATTTAACCTTTTACGCGGATTTTACTCCAGTATTGTACGTCTGAAAATTTTGAAAAAGTGCCCTCTTTTCAGGTTTCCAAAATATTGTAACCCTAAAATGAGGACACAATTACAACGGTAATGAAGCAGTCAACTATTCATTCCAACATTCATATCACCTTGTTTCTATCGAATTATGGCGTCTTATATTATTTTTCGCGGATTCCGAGCTAATAAGTATGTCCATTGGACATTGTCCAACCATAAATTTAACTCTATTAATAGAATATGTTACAAATCAACGCGGTATCCGATGCCATCAAACCAGGCACTGAGACATATCAGGTATTTGAGACAAAACGCCTATTGTTCGAGGTCAGATTGCTCATATCAAGAACCCGCCACGCTTCAGAATACAACGAATGCTCCCAAGGATACCCGACAGATGCCTGTATCTACATTGACAGAAAAATCAATTGCTAATGATTGAAGACACACTGACAGTGACAGCTTATACATTTTAGGACAACCATGTAGATTTGGAGGAGAACACCTTCTCATTAAAACTGCTGAGTTCGTTTGTTGGACTACGTCGGAATGAATCGCAGCATTTGGACTGGAAAGTACGTTTTATGAGCTGATAATGATGATTAGAGAATAGAAACTACCGAAAGCTCGTCTAAACCGGTTCATGTTCTCTCAATTATCTCGAGATTCTGATCTTCTGATGCAGATCATTCGATATAAACAAGCTCTGCCTAAGACGTCTTCTTCAACGAGACTTTTCATGTCCCGCTACATCACTCTGTCGAAAAAGGGTCACATCATCAAGATACATGATGACAGAAAACAGTTCAAAGGACGTTTTCACATACAGGTGAGGCATCAGGAACATTTCTGTCCGAACCCAATATTTGTATAGTTGCCAAATATCTGATTTGAAATGTTAAACAGACTGTCACTGGAAAATTAATATATGCAAAGCGCAAGAGATTTTTCGAGTGGCACGTAACAAACTGCATTTGTTGGCTTTGACAGGAATCGAAATTCGCTTTTGACAGAGTCTATTGGCTCGCTCGTTTGTTGTCTTTTTTGAAACTTTTCGAGCCAGAAGTCGTTCAGACACCCAATGACCTTCTTTACGTCACACAGAATGATTTACGGCATGTATCACGGACAAATATGGAAAAGGTCAGTTTTATTGATTTGTAGAATCGGGATCACAAATTATAGTCAAAGCCTTCGTCTCTCAAACTAATACCCCATTCAGATGAGCGAGATATTGCTTGATTGCACGCAAGAGAAAAACGTCGATTGGATCTTGATCAGAATGTCAGTCAAGAAATATCAGGTCAGATTCTCCGTTGTTCATCGTATTCTCGATATTGATATTTAAATGTGTTTTCATTGAAGGTCATATTCCTGAATATTGCTGTGGAGGGAAAGATATCCACTAAAGAATACGAAGCCATTTTGCAGCACAAGCATAAAATCTCTGGGTTTGGTGTTCACTTCGATATTCATTGGGTGTTTTACGTTTCCACTGCAGATGATATACCAAGCATACGTGAAGTCTTCCAACAAAAGAAGGTTGTATACACCGCATTTAGTGGTGTCATTATAATATTGGAAATTCTTCACACACCGCAGATTGAATCTGCCAGATGCAAAATTGGATTTTGTGCTTCACTCGAAGACATTCGTCGTCTCATCGACGCTTCAATGAAACTCACGCTGGTATACGAATATCGCAAGCATATGTTGAGTGAAGAAACAATGAGTGAAGTTAAAGAGATTTCAAGGCGTCGTGGTACTCAGCTTGATGTTTTAAGCAGTGAGTAATTATCTTGATATTTATGAAGCAACATCATATTTTTGAAACAGCAATAAAGCCGTCTTTTAATAATCGAATGTTATCTCGTTGACGTTGCGTGACATTCAACAGCAAGGCTCAATAATTTGTTTAATATCCATGTTGTGAGTAACTCACCAGCCACCACCAGCTTACAAGAATGCTTGCTATGATGAGTTTCTCTTATGAAATACCGTCGTTTCAGTTCAACGCTCCGATCGAGATGCCTGGTGGGTGCTCGACTCAAAACGTCGCTGAAAACACACATCACACCAACTCCTGATGTTCACAACAGAGAGTTCTCGTTTAAGAAATTGGAATCGAGCTACTTGCACTTCGACGTGACCTATCTTAATTGATGTGGTTGCGCCATCATCACAGGCCTGATAAAGCGTATGGATATAGCAAAACGTTAACGGACTTGATAAATCTTATAAACATTCAGTTGTAATCGTGATTTACTTGCTCTTATGTTCCAGTACATTTAGGAATGTGAATTGATGTAGAGCTAACATTTTGTAATAGCCATTCACAACTTTGTGTAATTTGTGTGACTAGGATATTGCCTTTGTAGCTTGGAGTAGCTGTTGTGATTATAATAATATGTGATGTATTGTAGTGTCAGTGTAATTTAAATATATATCGTAATAGACATCAATTTGACTGCTTCTGTTGAACGTGTTTCTGAGAAACAGAGAACCGAATATTAATCTCTTTGCGCTATACAATCGATTTCTCATAGGTTCGGGTGAGTTATGCGGCGCGATGTGTGTACTGTACACAGTCGCAAGATAGAGGTACGGACACCATGAAAACGGATTCGGGAGTCATTGAAAGAAATTGTAACAAATATTTTAATGATATCTCAGTGAGTTTGATGAATTCAACTGCAGTGAATGAGTTTATATGTCCATATCGGGGTTAGCGAAGCCCGCGAGAAGGTATTATCAGTGGCCCGCGCGGTGATTTTTTAGATGACTTGCCATGGTCCAGTGGCGTAGGAGCATATGCTGCCGCTGTAAGTAGCCTGCAGCAAAATTTGAAATCAATTCATGTTCGAGCAATCTTTTCAATAAAAATTATTACAAATACTGTGCCGCGTCTCAGAGGTTGTATATTGCTTGAGAAATAAGCCTCACCGTCTCAGCGCTAAGGCCAAAAATAAAAGACAAAAAACAGAGAACAAGTGTATTAGCCGCAGATACAAGATCAATAGCCATATCAAAATTGAATTGATTTTGCATATCGTCGGGTACGCTTGCGCCAAGCCCAAGTCAGAAAATATAAGGTATTAGTCACTACAATCGCTAAAATATGTATTATATGGTAGCCTACGTACTATACCAGGGGTGGGCAATGGGCAGATCGGCTTCATGCGCGAGCCGCGTATCGGAAATCTTAGCTTTAAAAGAGCGACAACACAAAAATACAAAAACATGAATTTATGGCGTCACAATTGAAATGTGGACTATCGAATGAAGTTTATTATTGTGTGGAGCGCACTTAGACAACTGGATAATTCTAGTTGTCTAATTTCACTAAATTGGAGCAAAATTTCAGTAATCTAATTCTAATCTAATTTGTGAAATGTTTCTAAATGCTCTAATTCTAATTCTAATCTAATTTGTGAAAGGTTTCTATGCTCTAATTATAATTCTGATCTAATTTGTGAAATGTACTTATGCTCTAAGTCTAATTCTAATCTAATTTGTGAAATGTTTCTAAATGCTCTAATTCTAATTCGAATCTAATTTGTGAAATGTACTTATGCTCTAAGTCTAATTCTAATCTAATTTGTGAAATGTTTCTATGCTCTAATTATAATTCTGATCTAATTTGTGAAATGTAGGCTACTTATGCTCTAAGTCTAATTCTAATCTAATTTGTGAAATGTAGCCTACTTATGCTCTAAGTCTGATTCTAATCAAATTTGTGAAATGTTTCTAAATGCTCTAATAATTAGAGCATTTAGAAACATTTCACAAATTTGATTAGAATCAGACTTAGAGCATAAGTAGGCTACATTTCACAAATTAGATTAGAATTAGACTTAGAGCATAAGTAGCCTACATTTCACAAATTAGATCAGAATTATAATTAGAGCATAGAAACATTTCACAATTCACATTTCACATTAGAAACATTTCACATTTCACTTAGAGCATAAGTAGGCTACA
The DNA here is from genome assembly GCF_051294905.1 of Botryllus schlosseri. NCBI lineage: Eukaryota > Metazoa > Chordata > Ascidiacea > Stolidobranchia > Styelidae > Botryllus > Botryllus schlosseri. The sequence continues at coordinate 12,588,237 of NC_137245.1, read as the reverse complement.
TTTCACAAATTAGATTAGAATTAGAGTCTAATTCTAATCTAATTTGTGAAATGTAGCCTACTTATGCTCTAAGTCTAATTCTAATCTAATTTGTGAAATGTTTCTATGTTCTAACTATAATTCTGATCTAATTTGTGAAATGTACTTATGCTCTAAGTCTAATTCTAATCTAATTTGTGAAATGTTTCTAAATGCTCTAATTCTAATCTAATTTGTGAAATGTAGCCTACTTATGCTCTAAGTCTAATTCTAATCTAATTTGTGAAATGTTTCTAAATGCTCTAATTCTAATCTAATTTGTGAAATGTTTATAAATGCTCTAATTCTAATTCGAATCTAATTTGTGAAATGTTTCTATGCTCTAATTATAATTCTGATCTAATTTGTGAAATGTAGGCTACTTATGCTCTAAGTCTAATTCTAATCTAATTTGTGAAATGTAGCCTACTTATGCTCTAAGTCTGATTCTAATCAAATTTGTGAAATGTTTCTAAATGCTCTAATAATTAGAGCATTTAGAAACATTTCACAAATTTGATTAGAATCAGACTTAGAGCATAAGTAGGCTACATTTCACAAATTAGATTAGAATTAGACTTAGAGCATAAGTAGCCTACATTTCACAAATTAGATCAGAATTATAATTAGAGCATAGAAACATTTCACAATTCACATTTCACATTAGAAACATTTCACATTTCACTTAGAGCATAAGTAGGCTACATTTCACAAATTAGATTAGAATTAGAGTCTAATTCTAATCTAATTTGTGAAATGTAGCCTACTTATGCTCTAAGTCTAATTCTAATCTAATTTGTGAAATGTTTCTATGTTCTAACTATAATTCTGATCTAATTTGTGAAATGTACTTATGCTCTAAGTCTAATTCTAATCTAATTTGTGAAATGTTTCTATGCTCTAATTATAATTCTGATCTAATTTGTGAAATGTACTTATGCTCTAAGTCTAATTCTAATCTAATTTGTGAAATTTTTCTATGCTCTAATTATAATTCTGATCTAATTTGTGAAATGTACTTATGCTCTAAGTCTAATTCTAATCTAATTTGTGAAATGTTTCTATGCTCCAATTATAATTCTGATCTAATTTGTGAAATGTACTTATGCTCTAAGTCTAATTCTAATCTAATTTGTGAAATTTTTCTATGCTCTAATTATAATTCTGATCTAATTTGTGAAATGTACTTATGCTCTAAGTCTAATTCTAATCTAATTTGTGATATGTTTCTATGCCCTAATTATAATTCTGATCTAATTTGTGAAATGTACTTATGCTCTAAGTCTAATTCTAATCTAATTTGTGAAAAGTAGCCTACTTATGCTCTAAGTCTGATTCTAATCTAATTTGTGAAATGTTTCTAAATGCTCTAATTCTAATCTAATTTGTGAAATGTTTATAAATGCTCTAATTCTAATTCGAATCTAATTTGTGAAATGTTTCTATGCTCTAATTATAATTCTGATCTAATTTGTGAAATGTACTTATGCTCTAAGTCTAATTCTAATCTAATTTGTGAAATGTTTCTAAATGCTCTAATTCTAATCTAATTTGTGAAATGTAGCCTACTTATGCTCTAAGTCTAATTCTAATCTAATTTGTGAAATGTTTCTAAATGCTCTAATTCTAATTCGAATCTAATTTGTGAAATGTACTTATGCTCTAAGTCTAATTCTAATCTAATTTGTGAAATGTTTCTATGCTCTAATTATAATTCTGATCTAATTTGTGAAATGTACTTATGCTCTAAGTCTAATTCTAATCTAATTTGTGAAATGTTTCTAAATGCTCTAATTCTAATCGAATTTGTGAAATGTAGCCTACTTATGCTCTAAGTCTAATTCTAATCTAATTTGTGAAATGTCCCTATGCTCTAATTTTAATTCTAATCTAATTTACTGCTATCCTGAAAATGACTCTTTGTCAGAGGCACTTTGCAGCGAGAATATCCCTCTGGTTCAGGGCAATCCAGCGCCAAGCCGCCATCACATTATGTACAGTGTACCAGAGATGAGCATGGATTAGGATTAGGATTTGAAAAAGCAGGATTTGTGAAATTTTGTCGAATTCGGATTGGATTAGGATTAGAGATTTTTTCTGAACGGATTGGGATTTGGATTGGATTTACTGATTTTCTTGGAGATTGATATGTCATGTGGCGAATGGCGACAAATTTTATTCAGATCAGTTATTAATGTACTTGTAGGAACTCGTTTCCTACTGAGTAGTTAACTATAACTACGTAACTCTCATTTCGATACTGAGAACGCCAGACAAGTACAGCTACACTCAATCTGTAATCACAACAACAATAATATGAACATGCTCTCTGACTGGCACCTTTTGAGCGTGCCAAGTCAGAGCGGTATGAATGTATCAGAATGTTAATATTCGAACGGTAACGCGTCAGGAATAAGCGTAATACATTTGTGAGTCGCGATCGCTTGGATATAGTTTGTAGGTGTATTATGTGCAGCTACACCACCCTCCACCAGATCGTGACTAGCCTTTTCATGCTCGGAATCGAGGGGGCACGTTAATCATTCTTCTGAAGCGAGTCTTCATCTGCTTGTTGCGCGTAGACGTCGTGTCGTCCTGTTCACGTTGGGAGCTTTCGGGTGATCGTTGCTCATGATCTGGAGATGGTATCGAACGATCACGCAAGGGCGGTCTACCTCTTGTAGGTGGTTGCGCCGCCACGAATGGATGCTCTCTGTCAATGTAGGCTGGCTTGAGTCTGTCCGCTGAAACAAGTTCTTCGCGCAAGCCAATCCTCAGTCTGAAGACCTTCTCTCCTGGGGAGATTACCTCGTATGGTCCGTCATACGGTCTTGTCAGCGGGTGCCCATGTGCGCCTCTTCGCACGAAAACGAATTTACTGTTTGATAAGTCCGAAGTCACATGAGCTGATGTGTTTCCATGAGACGAGGTAGGGGTTGGGCGCAAACTTCCGGCAGTTTCTCGGAGGCGGTTAAGCAGTGGATTGTAGTTTGTAAAGGTCTCAGGCGTGGCCATGAAATCTGCTGGCACTGCTATTGTCTCACCGTACACAAGCTCCGCCGAAGTCGACCCTAGGTCCGCTTTTCGCGTGGTTCGAAGTCCAAGTAAAACCCACGGTAGCTCGTCTACCAGTCTGAATGCGTGCATCGAGCACGCAAGGCAGCCTTCATAGAACGGTGGAAGCGTTCCACCAGTCCGTTGGCTTGGGGATGGTACGAAGTGGTCCTGTGAAGTTTGGTGCCAATAAGTTCACAAACTGCGTCCCATAGTCTGGAAGTGAACTGAGGCCCTCGGTCAGATGACATATCTGCCGGAACGCCAAATCTCGCCACCCAATTATACAGCAGTGCGCGGGCACATCCGGCGGCGGAAATGTCGGAAATCGGTATGGCTTCGGGCCACCTGGTGAACCTATCGACGATTGTAAGGAGATACGTGTATCCCCGCGAGTGAGGCAAGGGGCCTACGAGGTCGATGTTCAGATGACTGAAGCGCCTTTCCGGAACACGAAACGTTTCAAGAGCAGTTTTCGTGTGTTGGGTGACCTTCGACTGTTGGCAGGCGATGCAAGACCTGCTCCACTGGTTCACGTCTTTTGCAAGACCCTTCCACACATACTTGGCGCTTACCAAATTCTTGGTGGTCCTAATGCCCGGATGGGACAAGGTGTGTACAGCGTCTAAAACCCGTCGTCGCCACGATGGTGGAACCACCGGCCTCGGTGTCCCAGTGCTGACGTCACAAAGCAAGGTGGACCGCCCACCGTCAAATGGAATCCTCTGTAACTCAAGGCTGGTATCGCGTAGATCAAGGTCCGTTTGTTCTCGTGCCATCGCTTGGAAATCAAGGCCGTCGTCGATAGCGTTGACGGTGGCACGCGACAGTGTGTCCGCTACCGAGTTGCTTTTCCCAGAAACGTGCCGTATGTCAGTCGTGTACTCACTGATTGCGGCCAATTGTCTGGATTGCCTGGCCGACCACGGTACAGATTTCTTCGCCATAGCAAAAGTCAACGGTTTATGGTCGGTGTAGACCAGAGGTCTCAAACACGCGGCCCGCGGGCCGCATGCGGCCCGCCAGAGCATTTTGTGCGGCCCGCGACGTCATTTTGGATTTTTATTAATTTGACAATATGTAAGTGTCACATCTATCTTTTCATGTTATAAAGTAAATATTCCCCCTTAAATTGCCCCGAAAGCCTGAAACTATTCATCAAACATCAGTATCACATCAATTGCAAACGTTGCCGCAGTGGAAGATTCACTATTTCGCCACATCTCCAATTCACGATGATAAAACCTGACCCTTAGACGATTCGTGACTGAAATTTGTGAGTTGGACTTGGACGCGAACATTTTTTTGAATTACTCAGATTCTGGCTAACTCGATGGCAATATAATGACTCGAGTGGACTCGAAATACCGTGAATTTGTTAGAACCATGGACGAAACAAACTAGTCGCGTACAAGGGGAATAGTAATAGATCAGAAGGTCACAGCTTGGTATTTTGCTAACTAAGCAAGTAGTTTTGGCTACTATTGGCAATCTGTTAGTTACATCTTTGGTCGCTAAACCATATTCTTAAGGTCACTCAAAGGTTCCGATAGTACCGTAGTGGTACGCTCCAACGATGTAACAACAATGGGTGTTCGGCGTTCCGACATTTCAATCACTAGGACACATTCAGCAATATATTTATATTGTATTTATATTTTTTTCTGCTCCTATATTATCGATGATATTTGGCCATGAGATTAATAGCCTACTTATCAGAAGTATACCCGAATCCTGGATTGGAATTACAATGATCAACCCAAAAATGTTTTGATATCAGATCAGTCTCTATTATCAATCTGTTAAATTCAAAATATTCACAGTAGCTGCAAAATTTTAACCCGGTAGCTTTTATGATGGCATCATACGTTTGTCCGTCCATATTGTGTCTATATCTTATAATTAATATATATTATGTTTAATCTGAGTTGAGTACAACAACAATTCTATTCAAATAGTTATAAATGTGATGATTCTTTTCTTGTCATGCCTAAATTGATACATTTTGACGATGTGTTTTTACTGTCAGGATGGTGGATCGGCTCACTTTCAATAGGGCAATTCATTCCCGCCAAATAGGCCTACTTGGAAAGACATAAAATACACCCCTATAAATGATGCGGCCCGCGGCGTCGTCAAAACTGGAAAACTGGCCCGCGAGCACATTTGAGTTTGAGACCTCTGGTGTAGACGGTGAAGTGACGTCCTTCCAGAAAGTAGCGGAATTTTCTGATGCTCAGATGAATCACCAGCAGTTCCCTATCAAAAGCACTGTACTTTCTTTCAGCATTATTCAGTTGACGGCTGAAGAAGGCTAACGGCTTCCAAACACTCCCCAACTTCTGTTGGAGGACGCCTCCAACAGCCACATCCGACGCGTCTACTGTTAAGGCGGTTGGCGCGTCTGTTTTAGGATGCACCAAGAGCGTGGCCTTGGCTAAAGCAGCCTTAGTAGCGTTGAAAGCCGTGGTCATGTCTGTTGACCACTGGACAGTTTGAGTCTTGGCTTTACGACCTGCGGTTGCTCTGTATAGAGGCTGCATAATTTCCGCAGCACTCGGTAGAAATCTGTGGTAAAAGTTCACCATTCCATTGAATTCCATAAGTTGCTTGACCGTCCGAGGCGCAGGAAAATTGCGGATTACCTCCACCTTCTCAGGAAGAGGCTTGATGCCGCTGGCTGAAACTCGATGGCCGAGGAAATCGAGCGTGGACAGGCCAAATTGACATTTGGTGGGGTTTATCACAAGCCCGTGTTCACGAAAACGGGAGAATAATGTCTGTAAGTCTGCTAAGTGCTGTTCTTGGTCTTGGCTCGCAATTAAGACGTCGTCAAGATAAACAAACACGTTTTGAAGCCTTTGACAGACAGAATCCATCAAGCGTTGGAATGTTTGTGCCGCGTTTTTCAAACCCAACGGCATTCGTAGAAATTCAAAGAGTCCGAAAGGCGTGGTGATTGCAGTCTTCGCCACGTCCTGTGGCCTGACGGGGATTTGAAAATATCCCTTCACAAGATCGACTTTTGAAAACACCGATTTTCCATCCAAGTTGTGTGAGAAATCTTGAATGTTAGGGACCGGGTAACGATCCGGTGTCGTGGCATCGTTCAAGCGCCTGTAATCACCGCAGGGGCGGCTTTCGCCATTGGCTTTTGGAACTACATGCAGAGGAGACGCCCACTGGCTGCTGGACCTGCGTATAATCCCCAGTCTTTCCATGTTGTCAAACTCATCTTTCGCGGCTTTGAGACGGTCAGGGCGCAATCTGCGTTGGCGCGAAAAGACGGGTTGGCCGGTCGTTACGATGTGGTGTTCCACACCGTGTTTCGGCTGTTGTAGTTCAAAAGACGGTTTGGTAATCTCGCTGAATTCATTGAGAAGCTTCGAGTATACCGTGTGTGGATGCTTTTCGACTACATGGAGTTGCATGTGACGAGACCATGACAGGTGGCCTACGACAGTTGTACGGCATGTAGAAGCTTCAAGGAGCCGTCGCCCACCTATGTCAACTAGGAGGCTATGCCGCAAAAGGAAATCTGCTCCGAGAATGGGACGGGAAACGTCCGCGAGGACAAACCGGCACTCGTACGTTTTGGTGCCGATGTGCAGTATTTCCGTTCTGTATCCGTAAGTCTTGATCTCTGAGCCATTTGCTGCTACCAGAAGGGGACCAGTATTGCGAGAGAGGCGATCAGAGCGTAGAGCCGGAAGGATGCTAACTTGGGCTCCTGTATCTACCAGGAACCCGCGGGCGGATTTGGCATCGTTAACGATCAAGAGGCAGCTACGAACCCCACCAACCGCGTCAGCCTCTAACCGCGGTCGGCGTCGTCGTTTCCCTGTCGGGTCTTTCTGCGACGGGCGTAGCGCACCGGGTTCGGCGCTGAAGTTTCGCTTTTCCGTTGAGATACCAACTGGGCAAATGCGCACCCTTGTTTGCAGTTTTTAGCCTCCATACCGAAAGTTTTGTGGTAGTGACAGATGAAAACTCCGGTTGCACTGTCTACTTCTGCCTTTGGGGCGATATTCTGCGCGTCATGGCGTGGGGCGCTCACGTTGGCCGTCTGAGCTGCGAAAAAAACTCTATCCGCTACTTCGGCCAGTTTTTCAACATCTGTTTCAGCGGATGTGGCCAGCGCTGTTCGCACTGCAGCAGGTAGCTGGGCCAACCAGAACGCTCGCAGTAATGTCTCTTGACTGCCACCTAGCGTGCGCATGTGTCTCAACAAACCAGACGGCTTCCTGTCTCCTAAGCCGTCTATGTTAAGAAGTTCAGAGTCCTTAACTTCTTGTGGCTTGCCATATACTTTGATTAGCGCCTTTTTGATAGCAGGGTACTTTTCTGTTGCTGGCGGTTCAGTAAGGAGAGAGGAAATTTCGCTAGCAGTGGCGTTATCTAACACCGAAACCACATGGTTAAATTTCGTATCATCTCGGGTGATGCTTGCAGCCTCGAACTGAGCTTCAGCTCTAGCGAACCACAAAGTAGGGTTGTCAGTCCATATTGACGGAAGTTTAACGCTTACCGCATTAGCTGTCGAAGGAATGACGAGATCCTTCAATGCGTCGGTCAATCCCTGTATAGCGGCGTTATCCATGTTGGAAAGCGTCAGTATAATCCTGGCTGTGCACAATACTCGTGGTCTTCTGGAGTCTTCCAGGTAGTTCGGGGTCACCAATATAGGAACTCGTTTCCTACTGAGTAGTTAACTAACTATGTAACTCTCATTTCGATACTGAGAACGCCAGAGAAGTACAGCTACACTCAATCTGTAATCACAACAACAATAATATGAACATGAACATGCTCTCTGACTGGCACCTTTCGAGCGTGCAAGTCGGAGCGGTATGAATGTATCAGAATGTTAATATTCGAACGGTAACGCGTCAGGAATAAGCGTAATACATTTGTGAGTCGCGATCGCTTGGATATAGTTTGTAGGTGTATTATGTGCAGCTACATACTTATGGTTACCAAGTTATCTTGAATCAAGGGAATCGTTGGTTGTGAAAGAAAAATTTCCAATCCCCCGTTGCATAAATTAGCATTTTTTCTGAATTTCCAGTTGGAATCGGATTAGGATTGGACATGGACTTGAATATGAAAAAGTTATGGATTAGGATTTGGATTTGGATTGGAAGGTTCGGATTTGGATTGGATTAGGACATATAAATTCCAAATCCGCTCATCTCTGCAGTGTACGTATGATTGTACGGTGTACGTCGTATACCGTACGTACAATCATTATAGTTATTGCGACGAATAATAGCCATGCTGGCATAGTAACTTGTAGTCTGCGACAACAGTCTAGTTTCGATCACAAACAGAAAAGCAGCAAAGAAAAAAATAGTTACACAGGCTTGTTCACTTTCATGCCCTTAACTACAGCAAGAAAAAAGAGAATGATTACTACAGATATAACCAAAGAAAATATATTAGATGGTGAAGTGGAAATATTTCACTGCAGAGAGTGAGAGCATGCTGGACCGTAATGTTTTTACTTACTGAAAAAAAGAAAATCGATTCCTCATCTCAAGGCTGCTGTTCGAGAGTTCACAGGCATGACTGCAACATCAGCTCCACCGGAGGGAGTTGTCAGCCATGCAGGAGAACTGTATAAGACAGGGGTCGCCAACTCAAAACAGGTCGCTGGTCACTTTTCAAATTTTATAGAAACCGCGGGCCGCAAGAATGCAATAGTGAGGCAAAATAGGCCACACAGTTGAGCAACCACGTTATTAAAACTTAACGTTAGTAGTTAGTACAACACCGTGCTCACTATAACATGTCCAATGGGCATGGTTACGACAAAAGAAATAATTAAAATATTACAAATACAACAAGAAATATCCTGATCATAATTCTCACTTTATTTTGGGCTGTGTGCTCCGCACGATATACTTGACAATGCTATTCAGCGACTTGTGAATCGATATTGGCGATAGCCAGACATGTTACTAGCGGAAAATTGATCTTGAGAGGACGCCATAGCGGCCTAGGCCGTTTTCTAAGAGTCTGTCTTGGCAGTGTCTGGGCCATTGCACGTCAAGCAAATGTGCTTATTCATATCAGTTAACTCTCCACTCCATAGATGGAATACTGTTGTCATCGCCGAAGTTATCGAGTCGTTTCATCTAGCGAGGAATAGTGTTGTTGGCCACAGGCGAATAGCTTATTTCGAAACAACAAAAATTATTTGGAACTGAAATCAATTTCAGTATTTCGAAATGATTTACCTCGCGTTCTTCCAAAATCACAAATTAGATCGCCGGTCGCACAATGGGACCTCGCGGGTCGTGTTTTGGTGACCCTTCCCTCTGTTATCGTGCAAAACGAGCCAAGCTCGATGTATTGAGATTAACCATTATCATGGTTATGGGAGTGCACTGTGATTAGATATGAACTTGATTTTTGCTGTGTTTATTTCTCATTCATAATTTCATACAATTTCCAAGTTTTTGCGAATTCAGTAATTATATTTTTAATCTAATTTGGAAAAAGCTGTGGAGCTCTAATTCTAATTCTAATCTCATTTGAAGAAAAAAAACTGTTTAGCTCCAATTCCAATTTCAATCTAAGTCGGAAACGATGAAAATTTTCTAGTTGTCCAAGTCTGTGGTGATACGGTGCGTCTCCACCTGCCCTGTAAGGTGTTTGAAATCAGACTGATATGACGTCTAAGCAGTGCGGAGTGGTGGGAGGAAACTCTCCAGTTATTGCTATCCTTTACAACACAAATGGAAGAGTCGTATTCCCCATTGCTAGCCCGGAAAATGATTGTGACCTGCGCTGGCGTAATTAATTATCAAGTTCATTGTTGAACACAATGATTTGTGTACGAGTCAGTGTATATGTCACATAAAAAACATCGAGGACAAAAATAAACCGATTCCTTTCCTTCATCAATGACCATAAGGCATCCATTGTGGCTGGTGTAACGTTTGTGAACTCGATTCGAGAGTTCAATTGCATGTTTCTAAACATGTAGTGCCAACTTTTCCTAAATTTTACAGGTCTTGCGTAAACCATAAGGAAAGAAACAACGCGAAACAATACGCATATTGTTAATACCCGATAAAAGGCATCAATTTGTAATCAGGTTAAACCTCTGTAGAAAAATGGCGAAACGAATACGCAATCAGTGAAGAGCCGCAATCAAAGGATGAGAGCCGCAGTTTGCCAACCCCTCTAGTATACCATTGTCCATGATTATTTTTGACAAATCATTCAACTGAATATTTTTTCTCGCTGCGCCACATCTAACTGCGGGCAGTCAAGTTTTGAACGTGGTCTCTTGCTATAAAAGGAACCGATAGATCTGATATAGCCGATCATCATTCATGGTAGAACGTAAATACGACTTTGCCATTTAAGCATTTGAAACACTAATGGCAGGATAAAGTTTGAGATACAAGCATAAAGATGCTTCGAATTAATTCGGTTCGATTTAGCTTAACATCAAACGCTGTCACGCGCAACATATTGTCGAAAGCAACCACCGATTCCAGTCTGGATCGTAACAAATTATGCTCGTTATTAGTCATCCATCTCTCCGTGCTGCGTGAATTGTCCAGCATCATTTCACGCCCCCACCCCACAGCCTGCCGCCCCTGGCGCGGAGCCACAACAGCCAAGTGCCTGCTACGCCACTGCCATGATTTGCTTAAATTATTCGTAAATTAACATTTATTCAATGTTAGAAAATTCTCGTGACACAAAATATCTTGCGTTTAAAATATGGTTGCCGGTTTCGGAGCAACCTCGTTTACGACGTCGATTTCGACACGCTTGCGCTGAGAAACTCCATCTTCTCTCTCGACCAGACGAGCGAATTCACGATCTCCTTCTCTTAGTTAAATTGTATTTTCACCCATATTCATTTATAAAATAATTCTTGAGTTGGTTCCGTGATAGTCTCTTTGATTGGAGGCTTGGCTGACTGACTTTAAAAGTACTCAAGTAAGTAAGTCGTTGTGAAAACGGTCCTACTTCCCTCACATGGATGGTGAAAAGATGCAAATTGAGCTATGCGAAAGGTGACGAGCTTGATTCATATTGATGCATACCAACAGGTATCCAATTGTCGATAGCATAAGCATTCATCCACATCATGATAGTATTGAAATGGAAATGCGATACTAATCCTCTGTTTTCTCGAACAACACGTTTTAGAAAATAGCATGGTACGGCGCCATCCCCAATATTATAAGGCCCGTAGTTTAGTCGAAGAGCAATACGGAGAAGTTGTATAGGATACGGTGTGAGCACTTTGCGTGATTAGTAAACGTTAATAAAAAATATGGTGGACCGCAAAAATGCCATATTGTGTAGCTTTATTTCCGTAAATTAAAGGCATAACTACACTTGCTTTTATTCTTCAACATGTATGTTATTATGACAAAATAACTGATATTAATTATAACTCAAAATATAAGATAATGGGAATTAAAAGTGAAATATAGATACTACTTCTAAAAGTGGAACATGTATTTCAAGCCTTTAGTCCAGAAAGTTTTAAAGGAGGTATGCTGAAACAGCTCTAAAACTCAAAAAAAGTCAGAGTTCACATTTCCAGATTAGGAAACGCCATGGACATGTTAGATGACGATATGACAATTAAATGCTAGATTGCGAAACATCACTTTCAAAGGTTATGATGAGCCATATATACTGTGATGAATTATTTCATATGGGCGAAGGGCGACAATGTGGCAATGATACTTTCGTGAAATCATCCTGGTCACTCCGTATCCACTGCGCGAGAAGCGGGACGAAAATTCTTGGCTTTACTCAACTTTTATGAAAATTAAATGTTGATACTCCGTGAAAACAGCCCCGAAATTTCTCAGGCTATCTTCCTGATTGGAAGATTGAACTACTTCTACTTGACAAACTCAAAGTAGCGAAATAAGATCTACTTGAGTAAGTACCAGAAGTACAGGAAAACTACTTGAGTAATTCGAAAAAGTAGAAGTACTTCGTTACTGACCACCTCTGAATAGGACAGTGTGTTTGTGTATGCCTGCGAATTGAAAGTCATTCCTGCTCGGAGTGCGCATATTCATTACTCTAACTAAGGCTTTGCCATCTTTTATCAGGAAATGCCACAATATATAGCTCAAACGTCGGTATAATGAGCAAACAATTGTCGGGATGTCAGAATTGGAACAACATTGTGCTGTACGCAAGTTGAGGAATTACCGATTAGATGCGCGCTTTCTCGTTTGCTATCATCTGTAGGCTACTAATGCTTGTCTGCATTATACACTCGTATTCGCTCGGTGTCACTTGACAGTGTTTGATTTGTTATTAATACTGCGCATTGTGCAGTGCACAGTGTTGAATTATGTTGTCAAAAAATGATGCAACACGAGATTCTCGGTGGCGCAAATTCTGAATTTATTCGATTAGTTTGAACCGGAACCTTCTATGTTCCAATAAACGTTATTGCTGGATGGACTGTATCAAGCGCAACCGTATCGCGGATCGAATTTCAAACCTTTCGGATATCGGGATATGTATTTCTATTGATAAGGTCACGGCATGCGCCATATTGCTCTTACTGCAATAACACGTGGATAATTAAAGGCGCACCATTGTACGATCAAATTCGACTGGCTGATCGGGGCCTACGTAGGCCGTATACCCCGGGCTGATATTAACCAGCGGGTTGTCCGCATAAAACCCCAAGAGCGTAGCCAGGGAGTTTTTCGTTTATAACTAGAAATCCCGTCCTTCTGAAATGCCAATTCACTAATTCGTATTATCGATGCTGCGTACTGCAAATTAGCAAGAATCACTTGTATGCGAAATGGGTCATCGATATCTCATGTGCACTTGCAATATAGTCGGTGGTTTGATTTAGCGCGTCCGCATGCAGGCCTGCTATACCGTCAAACAGTAACTATCTCTGAGTGTAATATTGTTTGTGTTTAAGTATCTTTTTGAATAAAACTTATGCCCGCGTCTGAACAAATTGTGCTCGTTGCCATTGCCGAATCTGGGTATTTTTTTAGGTATGACTATCGCACCCTGTATTTGTAATTATTGCGGGTTTGCGGCATGTTTGCAATTTCGTTATCAGCGCAACTTTGCCGACCGATTGTACAGTCCGATAAAATTGATCACTACTATGTATTTCGCACAGCTCACTGATGCTGATTTCAGCAAACTAACGATCAATATTAGATGTACAAATTCGATCTCATCGTTAGAAACGTAGATTTGATCGCGCGCTTTGAGAAGCACCATCTCCCATCGCGATTTGACGATCAAATATACGTCCACCTTCAACAAATTAAAGTGCATTATTTGCATCGATGAGGGCCGCAAGCCGCGTTTAAAATATTTTGTGAACCATTTTTGTGATAAATATTCTCGCAGCGCAAAGTTGAACAGTGTTTTATTGTGTGTGCCTGCTCGTTAGAATTTATTCCAGCGCCCATAACATTAATCCAATTATGCCCTGCGAACGTAAATTGGGAAATGCAGCAATGCAGTCAAAATCGATGTTTTAATCAGAAACCCATTGTCGCGATGCGAGCTACTCAATACTAAGTAATTAATTACTGATTGGCCGCGTGCCTTTGTAATCATCATTCTTGTCCGTTTTTCCTGTTCCAGAATTGTCGCGCTGTGTACCTGCTCAGTCCAGCGACGAATGCCGATTTCGCAGCAATCAATGACCTAATTTCGCAATCATCTCAGCGGGAGACCGCGTCGCGTTGCATTGTGCGATGCGATATGCGTGTACATTACAAACGAATCTCGCTAATCGGTCGCGGCCCCGCGTAACACTGGTAATACGACTTGTTGAATTGCAACTGAGTATTAGAGTCAGAATGGTCATTTCAAGGGGTGGGGTGTTCGACGTCCCCCAGGCTACGCGCCTGCCGCCACCCCATGCAAAAATAAAAGTCGGCGCCTATGCACTGACTCATTTAGCCCATCAAGGATATGATACGATGCTATCTATGCCAGGGATAGCCTGACCAATATTCAATTGGCATGAGTTGGCGGCTGTCAAGTCACCATGCAGTTCGAATTTACGAATTGGCTCACAATTTCTTAGATATTGTAACTGAACTTGAAATTATTACATGTGACTTGATTTTGCAACAATAATACCAACTTGTCGGGTGTGTAAAGTCTTTTCTAGAAAAGAGGACAAATTCCCAAAAAAGAGGATACTTTCAATTTATTGAAAAAAAAATGAGACAATTCCTCTTAAAAAGGGACATATGGTAAATATAGTTTCAACGGTAGCTTTTGTCCAAACATAAACATAAATATCAATAAATATATTTTGTAGTCTACATTCCAAGGTACTTATCGACGGTCGGTCAGAATAGCGTCGCGGCCACATAATGCCCTCGTCTGATATAGACCCATGGTACAGCAACACGCAACTTTTGTGAAAATTGCCGCGAATATTTGAAGTATGCAAAGTACTAATTCCATTGCTGGGTTATTTGAATATTCAGATACATCGGATAGAAATAAGTAGGACATGTTTAAGCCTGAAATTGCACGATTACAATGTGTAACGGAAAGTTTGCGAAGTATAACCAAACAATCTGCGGATTTGTAGCATGATAATATAGAGTAAAGTGAATTAGTTATGGCGACAACTATGGTTCTGTCATCATGATGAAATAGAAATCGACGATGTATTGTAGAAGGGAATGTAAATATTTCCTATGTGGTTCGCTCACAACCCATATATGACAACTATTTCGATTTGTAATTTCAAGCTGGTAATTTGACCATTACCTTGGTTTACCATTCTACCATTTAGCCTGGTTCATTTCAAAATCAAAGGATCTGACGCGAACGAAATAACGAACGAAGAGTTACTCAAACACCTATTTCATAAACCTCCGTGTAAGTAAGTTTGATTACTGAGCTGTATCTATGACGCTGAAAAAGGATCCACACGATGAAGCGGTGCTGGTCAACATTGATATCATATCTACAAGTTGGTAAAATGTAGCTGGAATTTGGCGTGGTTCAAATCAATATCATGGCACATTAAAACGTCAATTGCATTCTGTAGTGTGGGATATCGTATAAATAACAACATAACAAACTATTCTTTATGTCGGTCGTTTGTTTGTGCTTTAGGAATATATCAATTGGAACGAGCGATATCTTTGGATAATATGTGTGCTAAGTTGAAAAATCAGCAATGCTCTGGGATCTTGCATCCGATATATCAGAACCGTTGTTGTCTACTCGCGGGTAAATCGCTGGGAATTCAATCATGCCATGAATCAATATTACATAAGTAAGGTCTTGTTGCGGTATAGGTTATGTCGAGGATTACATTGTCATATAAAGACATCATCAAGGTCGATTTTCTCTCTGATTAATCTACGCATCTCACAATCCAACATAGAAAAGCATACAGTGTTGGTCCCATCGAAATATAGTGTATTTGTATTTCCAAATGTACAGATTTTGTATCGAGCTCAGCGCAATAAATTTTTCCAATGCATGCCACAAAAAACTTGATGGTGTTTTCTCGACCAATAACTAAATTACATTAGTCCAGTGTTCGATACGAATTTAATAATGGATTGATGCTATTGTCCCTTGTGCTCGATAAATCAGAGCTGCTGTACCTGCGCGTCCGTCACAAGCGACTCACTTACAGCTCAAATTCATAATACCGAGCAAGACATTGGTGGCTTGGGCATTGCACGAATAAATATCTTGGTACAGAGAAATGACAAATTTTTGTATAAAAATTACTATATTGAACATGAACACAAAACACATTTACCACATTTCGGTGTACGTTTTCGAGTTCTTTGATATTATGCGTTTTGCATATAACACAAATCTAGTTGAATAGGATGTGTCTAGCAAATAGGGTTCCGGTAAATATCAATTTGCCTCTGATTCGAAGCGATAAAATCTAACCATAATAAAAACCATGATTTTTTTGCTCTTTATTATTATTTTTACTTAGAACAACTGAAACAACAACAACAATGAGTTTGAGACCATTGAAAATCATCTAAATGAAGGTGCTTCGGCAAATCTCATCAACTGAATAATTCGAGGCTCTGGATCTTCATCTGCGTACTGGAAAATATTCAACCCAGCAGAGAAATGTTGGTGGCTAGGATTGTCCGATATCTGTTCTAGTACCAAGCAGACATGTTGCGTCAAATCAGCAGCATCCGTAACAGTTGCATCTTCAGTATCATCTTCATCATGAGCATAGCTGTTGATGTCTGGAGTGGTCTCTGCCAGCAAGGCGTTGATTTTTCTCATCGCCTTTTCCACTTTTCCAGTTCCAGAGTCAGTATCCATGAAGTGATCTTTCACTCGAAGCATAACTTCAAGATTTATTTGCGTTAGGCGATTGCGACTCTTGGCTGCAGTTGCTGCCGCAGATGACCAAAGCCTCTCACAAGACGCAGCATGTGGAACGCTCGAAAGAACAGTCCTGGCGAGTTTTGAACGTTCCGGAGAAACAACAGCTAAATCCTTCCATAATAATGCCGGCCGTGCCGTTAAAAATGGTACCCAGATAGTGGATTCTGCATCAAAAACTCCTAAAAAAATCAGGGTAATATCAGAAACGTGCAGTGATAGGTGTGCAGTGTGCACTCGTAGACTCACCCTCTTTACAATCATAGTCGAACCAGTGTTTGATGAGGTTAGAAGCAGATTCATCATTGAAGCTTGGTTCTATTTTTGAAAATATTTTTTTGGCCAGATCCCGAACAAGCCTTTTGCCAGTCATGTTCAAGCCACAGCCTCTAACTCGGGGATCTAGAACCCAGGCCACTAGATGATGGTCCTCGACATAGTTTTTCGTTCTTCGTTGCATCTTTGATAAAACCAGACTCTTCTCATCAGCATCCTGAGCGGTAGTCTTTTTTTTCTCAAGCTTGAGCCACATCCAGCCTGATAGGATTAGCCCAGCGGAAGTATTGTCCAATTCTGAGATGGCTGTAAAAATGCAAGATTTAAGATTTAAACATATCACCTGTTAACTCTGAGTTAAATATTTACAACTTTATTTTTATTTAGAAATTATTTACAATATAATTTGAATGAAGTAGCATAGTTATGATTGCCAGTGTCGAACAGTCGCCTCGTTACTTTTTTGCTCAGAGTGTTGCTCAACTGCCGCAAAATGAAGTTTTTCAGTAACTAACCAGTAATGACATAATACGGCTTGAGTAGACCATAGATTGCTTTAGTATCTTCCCAAAATTTCTGATCATTGATGATTGTTCGAACAGTACATGCACTCGCTGTATTCAAGTGCGGTTTTGACGTTTCTTGAACAAACACAACCTCGAAAAAAGATGACTTCATGCAAATGTCACAGAAATCTATGAATTATTTACTTGAATAGCTGTTTCAACATTTATGACATGCTTCAATGTTTCGGAGAAGGAATACCATCTTGTCTCGCTAGGTAACCACATGGGGATCTTTTCCCGGCCCATATATCGAGAGATTGAGCTACGGAGAGCAACTGATCGTCGGATGAAAGATGCAACAGTGATCACCTTTTCAACTATATTCCACACACGACTGATGCCCATCAGGTCTTTAACGAGAAGATTCGACTGGTGAGCCAGACATGCACCTGTCAAGGTTATGCCCGATTCAGAATTCTGAAAAACAAATCTCATGGTTATACTAACTCCAAAAACAATGACAGGCATGCATATTATGCAACATACTTTTGACTGGAACTACTTGTCCATGTGTCACTAACAATCGTCAGAGTATGAGCATTATTGACAAATTGTTCAATTGCAGTTGATACTTTTGAGTTGAGACCACATAGTATGGAGCCGGATGCCTGTTCTACGCTCGGCAAATTAAAATCTGGTCGCAACGAATGACAAAATTGTCTAAAATGCATGTTGTTTAGCTGATTCCAAGGTATATTTCCTGTGTAACATATAACATGATGTGGGATATTATCACCAAAAATGAATCTCCAAATGCATGAATACCTGAGATAAATGACAGAACAAGCGACTCGTAACTGGAATATTCTTGGTTCTTCGTCAAGGGTCTAGTCACATAGTTGGTTATAGTCTTCTGTCCAGAAAAATCTTGCTGCAGCGCATTACTAGAGCCTGGGCCTTCATCTGATTCTCGGAACTCTGACCTCAACTTCTGAGGCGTCTTCTTGCAAGTCTAGAGATATATTTAACATAAATCTGATACAATAATCCACACTTGATTTATTAGACTCCATGACCAAGAAGGGTCAAGCCGTCAAGGGAGCCTGTACTTTCTTATACACAGCATGACCATGACAAACCGCGGTTGCCGAAATTAATATTGATTCATCGCTACGGTATAGTGCGATCATTTATCACCCATACCCGTTGCCCCGGAGACAACCAAACCTTACCCTAGCCCCAAACCTATGCTATCTACAATACCCCAGCCATAATTGCATGATGATACGTAACATCATAACCCTAATTATTGACGCCATAAGCTTAGACATGTTCATGGGGAACACTAGCTATTGATAATCTTGTAGTTGTGGATAAGGAAGTAGGCTCAAAAGATGTTGTCTAGGACTATGTGATAAGTATCTTTCGGTTGACGTGTTGCATATTAGATATTACCACATCAAGCATAGCATACCGTAAGCAAGGGTTTTTAGATATGCAAAGAGAGTGCGGTAGCAGTGCTGTAATCTGCCCATACCCTGTTAACGTATTACCATGCACACGCAGTTATTCAAGCGATTACATGAATTAGATTCACTCATAATACAGTAACATGGTATCTTACCTGCGTATGAGTTTTCATTCTGATTACTTGACCCATCATATCAGCACCGCAATAAATGCAAACGGCTCTTTTGCATCGCTTTGGCATTAGAGATGCGGGAATCTCCCGATATATACTCCAGATTGAGTTTCGTTTTCGCCCTCCCACCATCGCCTTGTAAACAGCAGCACCACGGACACACCGAATCCACAGCAAAGCTCAAGAACTGGCTGATCACCGTCACCGCCTATTGCGAGCACTCTGTTCCCGCCTTGCCCTCGATTCGCTAAACCGTGCCGGTACCGGTGACGAAAAACGATGTCCGGGTTGTGTCAATATACAATGGTTGTCCAAAAATCTATATTCACGCACCTTTTTAAAAATTAAAAATAAAAACCAAAAAATCATTTATATCAAAACGGTAAAATTAAAATCAAAAATCAAAGGAAAAAACCTGATTTATATCACACTGATTTAAATCAGCCTGATATTTACCAGAACCCTACTAGCAAACATCGCCCCAGTTTTTCATGTGACGAGGAGAGTTTTGTGTAGATCATCTAATATTTTACAGTGCGCGCGTTGGATAGTGCGAAAGGGATCAAGCATTAATCAACCGGGCGATATACTGACACTGTGTATGCGTTTCAGTTATTCGTCACTAATTCGGACGATAAAGCATTGAACCCGGTGTTCAACGTATCAATACCGAAATTGTTGTTTCATCTTTAGCCTTAGTTGTTACAAACGATTGATTTGTAAAATTGTACCAGTTGTTAGTTTTGATTATTGTAAACGATTGCATTAGTAATCTATTTCCTTACATCTGCACAATACACGGTTGGATTGTGCCAACATGGGTCAATTTCCAATAAACTATAAGTAAGACATACGAATCTGGTTTTTCAAATCGAAGTGCTAATAATGATGCTTCAATAATGTTTGCTGATGTCATATTACCCTTTAACACGGCACAGGAGGAGGTATACGTGAAACTAATGATCATGATCGGACGGTCAAATCTCGGGTTGCAAATCAATGTGGTAATAAGTATGTACGTAAAGAATTTACCGAATCACAATGTTTTACATTAAAATACATGGGTTCGCTTGCGAGAAATTAACTCTCAGTCTATCATTGATCAGACATTGAAATCTCGTATACTCCATACATAATCCAGTGGTTCTTAACCTATAATGTTGAGCGGAATACTTACGCTATTCTGCAAGGCTTCGCGGAACTCCATATTTTCTCTGAATCATAGAAACAAATATGTATTACAATGCACAATAGGGCTCTTCAAAAATGACTTTTTTTCTCAAATCGTACTGGCTACTAGATACAATCGTTAGGTTACCTAATTCAAGCCTACACGCAAAATTTGGTTCAATTCCAGCCAGTAACCGCTTTGCTACAGGAGAAGAAAGTTTCTATTTATTATTTAAAAATAAATCATATAAAATTTTGAAAATTTTCTGTTTACCCCATGAAAGTGTTAGGCTGTCTATAGAAACGATGCTCACCAAATTTGGTTCAATTCCGACCAGTGGAAGCGAAGTTATTACCGTCGAAACATTTGGATTTGAATAAAATAGTATTTACGGTGGGGACCACTATAATACATAATTAAAGAATTGGTGTGCACTGTGCAGCCTCATTTTGCCGCCCATTTGGAGCCTGCCGCCACTGACGCAGAGCCAGAACCGCCAAGTGGCTGCTACGCCACTGCCTACGGGGCATTTGTACTATCCGAAAGTGGCCATTGGCCAAGTTCTATATGCTATAGTGCAGTGCTTTTCAACCTGTGTGACGGTTCGCACTTGTGCGAATGAAAAAATTTGCAGTGCGAATGACGAACATGGTGCGAACAGTGCGAATGAAAATCCCGGATGAGTGCGAATGAAGGTTGTGCGAACGGTGCGAATGAAAATCCCGGATGAGTGCGAATGAAAATCGTGAATAATAATTGCTTTTCAAATAAACATAATACGAAATTCAAGGGCAGTGTAACTTTAGTTGTTGCGACGCAGTTGTAAAAACTTGTTTAACTTACGACGCACCACTACTCCACTATAGTCGTAGCTCTCACAAGCCGTAGTGAATTGATATTTTCGCACTATAATTATTACGTAACCAAACCCTGGTTTGGAAGCTGGTGTAGTGACAGACATATAGCAGCCCGTCAGAGGCTGGGAAAATGACGGTAAATTCACTTTCTGCTTATTTTCGCTAAACAATCATCAATACTTCCGTAATACCTGTTCGATTAATGCTAGGCACAAGGACAGTAGTAAATACTATCATTACAGACTGCCATTTGCAAGTTACAGTAACGCAAAGTTTACCTTTTCAGGGGTTATTAAAGTATAGAGAGAGAGAGAGAGAGATATGATATTCTTTCTCGCCTGCACCATCGAGATGCTTTGGCGACGGAGTTGCGATACGGCCCCATGAGGTCATCTAGTCTGCGACCCCGTTTTTTTTCTCCTCCATGCTATTCGTGATTGCTGAGCGCCTAGCAGGATAGCTGCGGATACCATTTTTCGAGTCTTTGGTTTGACCCGGCCGGGGATCGAACCCACGACCTACCGCTCGAGAAGCCGGACGCATAACCATTACACTATCTCGCTCACTAGACCGCAAAGGGTATAATTTTGGGTCGACACGGTGCCAGGACTATCTGTCTGTTCGGCGTAGCCAGCCGAAAAAAAGGGGAGGGTGGTTGAAATAAAAGGGCGGGTTCGATTTTTACCAAATTTAGTAATATACAGCACTTCGTCAGCCCCCCAAAACGTTGGTCCTGGGCCCCCATATGGTGATAAACCGAACTTCAGTGAGCCAGCGCTAAGCGCGAAAATTCTCGATAATTCATGATAAAATCGGTCAATAAGATTGGGAATTGCATATATATATATTGCTATCAATGTCTTGTTCTCTCTGCTCACGTAATGAGTTTTTTGAGATAATTTTTTCCTGCAGGATGGTATTTGTCTTGTGTGTTTGTCGCGCTGCGATCGTTCTGGCACACTTCTTGGAGTCGCATGTTTCACGGCCTAAAACGTTATATGTCTTTGTGCTTCGTGCCGCGGTAATGGCTAACGCCGATATGCCCATTTCTATAAATCTTGCGTATTTTTTCTTGGGGGAAGAGCACCCAATAATCAAGATATTTGGCGACTTGAAATTACGCCTATAGCGCGAAATATTTTTGAAAATAATACATACATTGGGATTCAGGTGCGGCAGTTACGGCCCTGGTGGTAATATAGCATCAATTCATTAGGGTTAAGTACATGCGTAAATAACGATTATACAACATCCTCCTGTTGACGATGATACGCGTATGATAAGCTTATCGACGAGTCCGAAAGAGCTGTTAATTAGCGACTTCCTGATCCGTCGTGAACAATTGAATACCCGCGCTTATCAAGGCATCGAACAATAAAATAAGCGCGCTGACCAATGCGTCTTATACGTAGCCCCGGCCAGAGTATGGTAGGCCCAAGACAGGGTTGCCAGATTGGCCCTTTCGGGGCCAAATTCGTGAAATTTGACCCTTTGTAGAGGCAGTTGGCCCCAAAATATTAATTTGGCTCCTTGGCCCTTCATTTTCAATTTTTGGCCATTTTTGGAAGCAGTTGAGACATACCGTCAAACTAACTATTAAAATAAATCCGTCTCGCAAATTGAGCTGACAATGTTTATGCCAATGTCAAAGATTCGAGTGGAAACACTGTAGAAGATTTGGATTTGTTTTTGTAGAATGTATACTGTGTTGGAATTGTAAATACAGATTTGTGAACAGGTGGACGAAAAAGCAGCGAACATGGCTGGAAGCTAGGCCTATGTAGCAGAAAAAGTCTGAAGAAGAGCACCCTTATAGTACCTAATGATTGATAGAAATTTCAAAGAAAAAAATTCAACATAACCGTAGAGTTTTTCGGTGAAAAACCTAAAAATTAGATATATAAGTTGGATAAATTTCAAATGTAAAGAAACTTATTCAGTCGGAAAAGGCTTGAAATAATGAAGCAGTTATTGTAGTTGGATCCAGTGTAGTTGCAGGTAGTGGATTTGGTGTCCTACAACAGTATCAACAATATAAAACTGGAATTCCAGGTGTCTATGGGTAATGTTGCAACGTTATTGACGTTATTGAACAATTTGGCCCTTTTTGGCCCTTTTCCGGCGCTGTTTGGCCCTTTTTCGCAAAAGATGTCTGGCAACCCTGGCCCAAGACGCAGTAGTTAGGCTAGCGATATCTTTCGTATACTAGGCAAATGCAGATGCAGATTGCAGATTGTGCAGGCCAGCGATGATATCGTGCGCACCAAGCCAATGCAGATGCGATTGTGTAGAGCAACGATGATATCGTGCACACACGGCCAATTGCAGATGCGATTATTCAAGCCAGTGGAACTAGGCTTGTTGGAGACGCGATAAATCAGGCTAGCAACGATTGCCGAGCGCGCGGCAATCAATGGCCTGATTTCGCAATTATTTTAGCGGGAGATCGTGTCACTCGTGTCACGTTACATTTGCAGTGCAATGCGCAATGACTAATCTCGCTAATTGGTATCACGTCTTCCGTTGGCCGCGCGCAACACTGATAATACGACTTATTGAATTGCAACCGAGTATTAGGGTCTGAAGGGCCATTTCAAAAGTATGGGGTTTCACGTTTAGGGAGGGGGCTTCGCGTGTCTACAGGGAGAATAGCACATTTTGAACAACGTCGACAATATTTTTAAACAGAAATGAATTTCAGTACTGGGCGTTCTTCTGAAAACAGATCCCGGGCCGCAAAAGATGACATCGCGGGCCTCATGCGACCAACGGGCCGCATGTTGGTGACCCCTGCTTTAAGACCTGACCATTCAAGCACTAGTTAACTAGTAGAAGGGTTTTAGTGAAATAGCTGAAATCAAAACGAGCGAAAATAGTAGCATTTTTCATGAGACACTTGATAGCTTATGATACATAGTAGCCAATTTGTTGCACATCTGAGCAAATAAATGTTGTATTTTCATCTTCTTTTTGTATATCAGTATTCGGTTAGTTTGTGCGAATGAAATTTATTTTACAAAAAAATTGCGAATGAAGCTCAAAAAGGTTGAAAAGCACTGCTATAGTGTATATGCACTATCCAATAGCGTATAAGTACTATGAAGATCGAGTAAAATACGGAAGTAGAGAGCATACGCTGAATAGGGAATTTACATATACATTTACATGCACAATCGATAGCGCAATCTAGGCTACAGTTGTCTTATTTGTCGAAGAACAGTTGTCGCAATGAAACGAGGAAGTTTGAAACGACATCACTGATAGTTTCATCCGGAGTTCAAAGTACATGTGCACCTCATCTTAAGACAAAACGTTGCTAGTTAGGTATCAAATCCACAAATCCATATTTCAAGGCAATGTTAAAATTTCCGACAACATTGCCGAGGCATAGTTCAGATTGCTTGGAATAGTCAGCTTGAGAAATGGGATTTGAGAAAACTTTAGCCACTTTTGAAGCCACAGTTGTCTGATCCAACCGTTTTCAAATGAGTAACATTAATGTCGGACAATCTTTTATCGCTTTTCTCAAACAGGCTGCTGCGTAGGCTACTTTAGCCTAGCATCGGACCAACCGATTGCACGGACATTGCATAGCTCGTAATATGGGTGCATTTGCTCAGAATGGACATTTTCACAACCTAACACTTTCATGGGATGAACAGAAAAATTTCAAATTTTTTGTTATTTATTTTTATTTATATAATAAATAGAAACTTTCTTCTCCTCTAGCAATGCGGATACTGGTTGTAATTGAACTAAATTTGGTTTCTAGGCTTAAATTAGGCAACCTAACAATTTTATCAAGTAGCCAGTACGATTTGAGAAAAAGAAGTTATTTTTGAAGACCCCTAATGTGCAACTTAAATCGCCTTGATGTTGAGTGAAGCTTGCGGTTTTTCTGAACTTCGATCTCCCTTGACCGAGTGATTCGTGTTTTTGTCATAAGACCGACTTTAATTAATATCTTTAATCTCGGCGACATGTTCGGCAAAAACTAAAAGGACGGGTTTACCCCTGACACCAGTGTACAGATATTTGATACTGTGAAGTCTAAACCGTCGGCTTTCGGCTTTCTTTTTTCGGCATGCCCGTTAATCCTTTATGGGTGATCGATATGATGAATCATATAGTAATAGTAATCGCCAGCACTGATTGACTTGTTTTACGAATTACGGATTTGGAAACGTATCACGTAACAATTTGAAACACAGTATAGTATAATGCGTAATGTGACTGTGGCAACAGAAAGTTTGAACGAAACTTTATGGAAAGATTGATTTCTTGTGACTTTCATTGCTACTAATATTTTGCCATATTGCCTGTATTTTGAATCTGCATTGCGCATGCGAGGTGTGTAGGCTACTGCGTAGGCAGCGTAATCGTGGCATATTAATGAACAGGTTTCAAAGTAAACGAATTTCCCGTTCAGTTGATACAGCCCATAGTCATACAAAAAGCAAGTTTTATGTTTCGAATTCCAAGCAACCTTTCGCGGGCTGCACAGAATAGCTTCGCGGGACGCATTTGGCCCGCGGGCTGCACTTTGCCCAGGCCTGTGTTAGCGTTATTCACTATTGGAAATCGCATGATAAAGCCTCGGTGCACTTGCACTAGTAGAGCGATTACACCATGTAACAAAAATTTAGTTGAGCCGATTTTTTGGTATTTCATATACCATATTCCTTTACAAAACTTGTCTCCGGCATTTTTTTTGCCACAAGTGTCGCTTGAAAATGTCATTTTAATCTTTTTAAACTTTCCGCATCATGTTTTTCAAGTTCTTTTATTGAAGTTCCTATTAACTGTGACGTCACATTGATCCATCATTTAATCCACAATAGTTGGTTGTTAGTAACAATCATCTTCTCAGTCTCAGTTAGTCAGTATTGGCACTCTAAAATTCCTTTTCGTTTTGATCCACTGATTATGGATCTAGTGAGTATAATCTCATCTCATTAATGTCAACATCACATATGTAATCTGTCTGCTGGCTGTTTTTGCTATATCTGCGGTCTGTATATCAGTTTGAAACAAGTTAGGTATAAAATATAGATAGAAGTAAGGTTTTTGTACTTATTAACTTTACTCTGGCATGAAAATTGGAGACAAAAACTGGGCATTTCATGTAATCTCTGAAACATGTCGATGAAATATGGATGGATGGCTAACGAGACATTAGCATTTATTGTCATTTGCTATTAAAGAATCTGAAGGGAAATTCGAAACCTTATAGATGACTGTTATTTTTTATGGGTGACATTCCAGGGTTCAGAATAACTAGAAAATGGCTCGATATTGCATATCCTTCTATGCCATCTCCTCTCTTAAGCACCTGTTCCCTATTGCGGTAGGTTGTGACTGCCCAAACTATCAGGCAAAAGAGCTCCAGAAGACTCGACAGGGCTTAAAGATACAGAAAATTACGCCGATGACGGCTTCAATATCTCTCACATACATAAAAATCCAGCACCACACATTACGAACCAACACCAACTTGACGATTTAGTTGCGACTCACTAAATATAGTGCCGAAATTCTGACTCCAAAGTTAAAACTAGGGAACTTGTTGCATTCATAGTGTCGCTGTCCTTTGTCGAGTAAAGGGTCGTCGAGAAAAGGTCCATAATACCAGCCAGTGGCGGCTCGTGACAATATCGGGTGGTGGGGCAAGGGCCGCAAGCGACTTGTTATCAATATGACGTCACAGTAGCGTTTTTCAACGTTCATGATGGCCACATGAATTTCCCGTAAACAATGATTTTTAACGTAGGTGCCGCGAGAGGTTTGCCGGTGGCGTGACTTGAAGTGCGGTAACAAATGTTTTATTCATTGTTTTTTATTCAAATGATTATTTTACAAAATGTACGCGAACTAAGAATCGTTCCCATGCCACGAATCAATCATCAGGTTATCCTTAGTAGCATGCGGTATGATTTCGTGGTAGAGATTACGCAAGCGCCGAGTAAGACTATACCAAAAATACACAGACCAACTACCTACAAAGAGCATTCGCATGACACCTTGTGGTGTTTTAATCGTTTCATGCTCAGCAATTCTGTAAAGTGCTGCAGCGCCTCCGACCCGATTTGTATATGGATTCTCGTCCCGAAAGCGAGTCAAATCGATTTGCCCTCGTCCGAAAGTGTTTGGTACACGATCCTGATGCGTTACGACCAGGGGATAGGCAATCAAAGCGGTGGCACCCATAAACGTAAAACATTATAAAAAGCCAGCTGTTATCCATGGAAGATTAATTACGAGTCTGCCTGCCATCATTCAAGCAGGAATCAAAGCATTGTGTTAAATTGAAATGCGAGCACATATCGCATTAAACAATTTCATGAATTAATTATTTCATCTTGATGAATTTTTCACTTTTTTTCCATAGCCATAACAAAATATATCGGTAAATTAACTGTCAGTGTGCCTCGAGTAATAAGGATGAAAACCACTCACTTTTCCTTAGCCATAGACATGGTTGAGTTACCTGGGCTCACTTGATTGAAATTATTCGGAAAGAACATGATGTGTACAGTCGTCCGCCCACCAGCATTAATTTATGTCTTGTATAAGTATTGTGCGCGACGTGATTTCTTATTAGCAAAATGTTCAATAACGAGTTTATTGAAATCTGGAATTCCCAGAACCACGTCGTTGTGAATCGAGAGAACAGCCAACGCATTAAGCCTATCTTGGCCCATCCTGTTTCTGAGAAAGGTCTTGATACGTTTCAATGTGCTGAAACTGCGCTCGGATTCCGCGGATGAAATCGGGGTGGTCAAAATGATATTCAGAAAGCTAGTTACTGTAGCAAAGTTGATCGAAAGCGAATTTTCAACTAGGAATTTTGAAAGTTCACTAGTGGTTTTAATTTCCGAAAAGGATGTGTTAGAATACAAACAAGTCAACTCGCTCTCCAACCGAGCAATGTCGATCATCGGGTAATAACGAGGCACGCTGCGCAGTAGTCCAGAAGGAAAATGAATTTTGTAGGCAGGGAAATTTCTCGGATTTAACAGGGCGAAAGTAACCAACTGGTCACTATTCAGACGATGTTGGATTTGGGACATCAGTATATCGCAACATTCGTAAGCCGCAACAAGCAGGTTTTGCACACTTATCCCACGACGTAAAAGCGCTGTGTCACCAGCGAAGTGTACATTCGCCCGGATATGCGAAATTGCCTCACAAAAATGTGCAATACACAATTGCGCAGTAGTACCATCGGCCATACGCGACTGAAAAGTGCTGTACAGTGTATCGACGTGCATGAAGATGTCACAAAAAAGCTTCAAAAAGAACAAAAATTCTTCGTCTTCCAGGAGTCGTTTAAGCCCCGCCGCTTCACGTATGGAAGTATCATCCCAGACAGGAGAGCTCTCAATCACTGAGAAGCATTCCAGAAGCTCCACCCTACTCTCTGACACTCGTTGCACAACTCTGGATTGGAAGTTCCACCGTGTTGATACGCATCTAGGTAACCGGTGCTTGCATATGTCGCGCAATAGATCAGATCGCTTTGGCGAAACAGAGAAAAAGGAGGAGAACCCTGAAAGATTTGCAAAGAATATCTTGACAGAAGATATTCCTAAGCACATTTTTTTCACTACAAGATTGAGCTGATGCGCGTAGCAATGCAAAAAATGCGCATGCGGGTAAACTTCTTTCATTAAGACTTGTACGCTATGTCGCGATCCGCTCATGACTGCTGCGCCGTCGTAGGTTTGCGCAATAAGTTTCGACTCAACTGAATAGGGCTGTAATGTTTTTTTTAATACGTAAGAAATTCCGACAGCAGTGCGATCGTCAACAGCCACAAAGCTGTGGAATCGTTCGACTGGCATACCAAATTTCGTGAACCGAAGAATCACGACTAGTTGTGACAAACACGTAATGTCAGTTGTTTCGTCAGACTGAATAGATAGATATTCAGCGTCAACAATCTCGGTAAACAAATGCTGTAGATAGATGTGATATATCGAATCAAGCACATCATTTTGAATAGCCTTTGAGGTACCCTTAGCTACTGTCGCGGTGTCGAGATGTTCGCGCAAAATGCTATCAATGGAAGCCGTGTATTTAATTAGATCCAAAAATACCCCCCTATTGAGAGAGCATTCCTTCTCATCGTGGCCTCGAAGGGGCAATTCATGAACTCCAATAAATTTAATGGCATCAATCACCCGAGAGAGAACATGCCTATTCTTATCTACAAGCTCATTGTGCTTGCAGACTGATACGCGATAACTTTCATTGAGCTGCGACATTACATTTACTCTGCCAAACAATTTATATTTAACTGTACTAGCCATGTGCACTTGGGATTTTTGGTGCGTTTTCAGACGCTCTGACAAATGCTTCAGATCGCGATAACCAATTTTGTTCCAACAAGAGCCACTGCTTCCGGTACCGGCACTGTCGAATAAAAGACAGTAAAAGCAAAACAAGGCGTTTTTATCCTCGCCATAAGTAAGCCATTCATTTTTATCGAAATGCGCTGAAGAAAAGGCACGAGTGCGCTTTCCTCCGGCGTACGATTGGATCAATGGGCAATTTCTAGGCTGATACGGACCTAGTCGCTTTACCTCTAATTTTTGCTCTAAAGGCAGCTGGCTAAACGGCGTACGGAGCAAAGATTCAACACGATTCATGTTCGCACTTGACCTGACTACTTATCTGCAGAAATGGAAATGACTATAAATCGAGAGATTACGTATGCCTAACTGGAAAGGTCAACGAGTTCGGACACATACGCAATTGTTATCTCATAGATTGGACAAGGAAATGTCATATTGAATCCAAAACACCATTCTGAAGAACTACGGATAGCAGCCTCGGAAATTCGGTCCCGGTACAGCTTGGGAGATTCTGGCCTTGAGGCTGGAGACTGTCACACGACACATACAGCTTACGGTCTATAGTGTCTATATGTCTGCTGCAAAATCGCCTTCGGAAAATATATTACCGAATAAATACGTGGATGAAAGCCGAAAACTTGGTACTAGGGATGGTGTGAACCTCTGAAAGGTTCAGGTTCGTGTGAACGCGAACCTTTTTGAAAGGTTCTGTGTGAACGCGAACGTGAACCTCATGACGTCACGTCACGTCATATTGCTATTTCCAACCAATCTTTCTATGAAATGATAGCCTATAATAATGTACACGATACCTAGTGACGACTCGGGCCACAATGCTGAAGTATACATATTGGCGTTTTAAACGTCGCTAAATATATCAACTGAGGCAATCAAATGATATAATCATAGTGTCCTATATGGTGTCGACACAAGCAAATCGCACGGTTCAATGAAATTGTATCACGTCACAGTTTCCATTTGGCTACAGGCAATTTGACGGTGATTTTTGACCGGCTTGCCGAGCATTAAATTTGATGAATCGGGTATCAATCGAAAGCTGACTCTGCATTGATTACGAAAATATAAATTTTATTCCGCTCGCGGCCCTGGAACCCCCACAATCAGCCCCAAATTATTCATTGTCGAGTAGATTGGCAGTGTGACGCAACAAAGATGTCTGGCGAAACGAGAGACTAGCTCAAGAGCAAGGATGCGGCCGAGCGGCGAGAGTGGGATCAGCTGACGTCGCGGCAATAGCAATGTGCAACCGCGCCACAGAGAAACGCTGCGCTGTTGATACTTTTTCTATGCGTTTCGGTACAAGCGAGCACACACCAGCCTTTCCTTGACTTGTAAGGGTAGAACTGGGTCCACAGAATGTATTAGAACCCTACCAATTTTCGCGCAATATCCTTCAGCTGATAGAGATATGTAGGCTACGTCTAAGTAGTCTACATTGGATATGTCAGATTATTATGATATCGATTGCCTTAGCCCGCTTGTTGCGTAGGGCTCCAGAGATGCGTGGCGCTGTTGATACTTTTTCTATGCGCTTCGCTAAAAGCGAGCACACACCAGCCTTTCCTTGACTTGTAAGGGTAGAACTGGGTCCACAGAATGTATTATGGCCCTACCAATTTTCGCGCAATATCCTTCAGCTGATAGAGATATGTAGGCTACGTCTAAGTAGTCTACATTGGATATGTCAGATTATTACGATATCGATTGCCTTAGCCCTGCTTGTTGCGTAGGGCTCCAGAGACACGTCGCGCTGTTGATGGCGGGTGTCGATACTTTCTATAGTCGCTTTTATGGTTAAGTGTGAGCAAGGAGCATTGAGCATGAGCAATGAGCATACATTACAAGCTTTTATTTGATCCGTATGGGTAGGACTTGGTCCGCTAATGCAGCAGGTAAAATGTTGATTGTTGAATAAAGTTTAACAGCAGGAGTGTCGAATTAAACTGGTATCGCTGTCCGGATTCAATCCGTTACTAGAAAGCTTGCGGGCCATACCTGCCAAATGATTCCAAAATGTTACCACCAAATTCATACCTTTGTTTTTCACTGGAATATATCTGATATCACTATAAACGTTGACGTTGGAATTTGGTTTAGCATTTTTCAATCACCAAACAGTTTTTTTGAATGCCGGGGACCTTTTGCGTCAAAAGTAATACAGTGGTATCACAGATATTTGAATTATATTCATTCTGTAGCCTGTATATATATTCCTAATGTAACTTACGTAAAACGGATTTGCAGTATTTTTTTGCATCTGTGAATAACTGAATGTCCATTGTCCATTCGGCCCAACAGAGTTTGCACTTTTTCGCCTTCTCGGAATTTGGCAAGGTCACCGACGTGGTGCTTATGGGGACTAGAGTGAAAACTCAACACTGTAGTTGTATTACTACAATATGATATTTTTACATTATCTAAATTTGCTGTCTTGAGTGAATCTTATTACTTGAAAGTATATTTTTCTTACTAGAAATATCTCTAACAGCTGAAGGATTGCGCGAAAATTGGTAGGGACCAAATACATTCTGTGGACCCAGTTCTACCCTTACAAGTCAAGGAAAGGCTGGTGTGTGCTCGCTTTTAGCGAAGCGCATAGAAAAAGTATCAACAGCGCCACGCATCTCTGGAGCCCTACGCAACAAGCGGGCTAAGGCAATCGATATCATAATAATCGGACATATCCAATGTAGACTATTTAGACGTAGCCTACATATCTCTATCAGCTGAAGGATATTGCGCGAAAATTGGTAGGGCCCTAATACATTCCGTGGACCCAGTTCTACCCTTACAAGTCAAGGAAAGGCTGGTGTGTGCTCGCTTGTACCGAAACGCATAGAAAAAGTATCAACAGCGCAGCGTTTCTCTGTGGCGCGGTTGCACATTGCTATTGCCGCGACGTCAGCTGATCCCACTCTCGCCGCTCGGCCGCATCCTTGCTCTTGAGGTAGTCTCTCGTTTCGCCAGACATCTTTGTTGCGTCACACTGCCAATCTACTCGACAATGAATAATTTGGGGCAGATTGTGGGGGTTCCAGGGCCATGAGTGGAATAAAATTTATATTTTCGCAA
This sequence comes from Botryllus schlosseri, assembly GCF_051294905.1. Lineage (NCBI taxonomy): Eukaryota > Metazoa > Chordata > Ascidiacea > Stolidobranchia > Styelidae > Botryllus > Botryllus schlosseri. The sequence continues at coordinate 12,555,877 of NC_137245.1, read as the reverse complement.
GCAGTACAGCGTCAGCTTTCGATTGATACCCGATTCATCAAATTTAATGCTCGGCAAGTCGGTCAAAAATCACCGTCAAATTGCCTGTAGCCAAATGGAAACTGTGACGTGATACAATTTCATTGAACCGTGCGATTTGCTTGTGTCGACACCATATAGGACACTATGATATAATACTCCCATAAAATCAATATCTTCCGTCACTTTGCCAACAATTTCGACGAGGACTTGCCAGGGAATATAAGCTTACGCCTTAACGGTCTTAGCCAAATCGAACAATGTATTCGGCATCTGAGTATTGCTACATTGATATTGAGCTGAGTGTGAAACAGGTTTCTATACTTGCTACCGATATTAGGCTACCCCACAAGTCATACTGCTGTAGCCAACACCTCAGTCGAGCGGATTTGGTTTTAATGATACAGTAAACATATGAAGTCAAGATTGACCCCGTACGCCTGCTAGATTTGTTACATAATAAAAAAACGATATCAATCTTATTGATTGATTGAATATGCATATCATTCGCTGACTACATTTGTGTAGTGAGAATGTCAAGGTGCTTGCTCGTTTTGTGTTGATTTTTTAAGCTGCCAGCGCCATGTATAGAGTGACCCGCAGTTGAAATGCAATAAATTTGAACCAAAGATGTCATAATGAAGTGAAAATTGTAATATATGAAAAAGGTTCACAGTGCAGAACCTACCAGGGTTCTGTTGTGAACGCGAACCTTTAAATTTCCGAGGTTCACACACAGAACGCGAACGTGAACCTCAGGTTCACACCATCCCTACTTGGTACACTGTTACATGAAATCATCGAGAAGTATAGCCTCATGACCGTTTTCGGTATGGTACACTGTCAAAATTAATACGAACAGATCAACGCCGAATTTTGCGTAATATTTACTGAGGAATCGGCTGATCAAGCGATCAGCTGTTAGCCGCCATCGAAAACGAAACAGCTATCGCGCTTGACAAGGGTTGTAATTGTGAGCAAATGGCCCGAAGGCCACCATTCCACGGTGAAATTGACATTGGAGAATATAAAATAAAACTAAATATTTGAATGCAAACCGAGGATGTTAGTAAACTGTTTCATGATATCATCATCTCATCACCTATCTCAGTATGGAACACAGATACACCGGCTTTTGCGTGAAATCCGCAATGCGTTAGGTAGGCTAAGTGTCAGATCAGCGCACATCTCTACCATACTCGAACTTAATAACGAAATTGCTGCCCTAATCATTGAGTGTCAACCTTGAGACTTGGCACAGCGTTCGATACTAAAATCAAGACATACCATGTAAAAGTTCATGACGGATCTAGCTAAGGAGCATCGTTAAAATCAATGGAGACCAATACCGGCTTTGCGTGAAATATGTTTGCGATACATGACCGATCAGCACACACTCGACTTTGGAAACGGAATTACTACCCTAAACTTTGAGTAGAAACCCTGAAACTTAGGACAGTCTTAAATACCACCATCACGACATGACATACCAAGTTTCAAGAATTATCATGGAGTGAAACACCATCAAAATCGACCTGTACCAGCAACGGTCGACTCAACGTATATCACGGTATCCGAGTTCAGATATAGATACGATTGTTACATCACACCTTAGGGGCGAGCAAGCATATTTGCCCCGGTTGCTCGGCCCTTTTACGAATAGGAGAGAGTAAAGCAACGTTTCTTAATTGTGCGCAGCTTTGAGAGAATAGATAGTGAAAGCTTGTTATGAGCGCTACCGGGGCAAGCCCCGGCTAGGCATTCACAAAGCGAAAACACAGAAGAGAATTCGATTTTCGCGGAGACTTCGCTATGTATGGGCAATGGGCATTTGCAAGCGAAAGCACAAGAAGAACGCAGGTTTCGCTGTGATCTCGATATATATTGAGCGCTGTGCGTCTATAAATGGTTAAATTGTTATTGAACAGAATTTTAGGTGGGGCAATGCCCCAGTTGCCCTATAGGACGAGCCGCCACTGATACCAGCAGATTTCTCAGTTCATAGACCCAAATCATGCAAACAAAACCAATTCGGAAATTTTATGAAGCTTGAGATTGTTTCTAATGACGTGCTACGGTTGTCAAAGATCACCTGTTTACCGAATCAATAACTCTAGGGTGGGCAACCTGCGGCCGTACAAGAGAATATGTGCGGCCGTCGACACGTAATTCAATTAATATGTGTTGGCGGCCGTCGATAAGCAAATTGAAACGACAAATTCACTCCCGAATTTTAAGAGATTTCAATTATTATTGAAATTATCTGCGCACTTCGTGCGATTCAATGCGTCTTCGTTTTGCGATTTTAATATAGTTGCGCCCTTTGCAATCTGAGCCAACATTTGTGCATATTCCGTCTTTTTGTTAGTATGTTTGTAAGTCCAATAAGGAATTATGTGGATTGTTATAGAGCAATTTTCAGTAAAACAAGAAATCAGAAAAAGTGACATTTCTCAAAAACTAGGGACACTTCAGAAGATATTTTTGTATTTTGGTGATCGGTTTGGAATAGCAAAACACAATACATAAAAAATTTTGCGCAACTAAAATTTTGCAAAATTTTGTTACATGATGGTATTTTGGTCCATAATAAGAGAAGATTTCTCATTTCACAGTTGCAAGTCATGCAGACAAAACCACTTCTGACGATTTTTAAAGTGTTGCATTGTTGTATGATGCATGACTAAGCTATATTTGTTCAAATTATCCTTTTCATTAGCGTGTTCCTACGTCTAATAAAGAATTATTGCGACCAATACGGAGCAATTATGAGTAAAATCAAAAATTACGGAACTTGACATTTCTTCGAAATTTGAAACACTTCAGGAAAAATTTTGGTATTTTGGTAATTAGTTTGGAATACTAAAACACAATACATAAAAAATTTTAACCAATCAAAACTTTTGCAAAATTTTGTTACATGGTGTTATTCAAAATTGGCTTCCTCACGTATCTAGAACCAGTAGCGGCTTAGGGACTTGTAAAATCGCTATAACGTCGGAAGTAGTAGTCAGATGCTCGCTACAACTTGCAATCCATGTCTTCGGGTATATGACATGAGTAATTCTCATCCGCTATAGGGAATTCGCATGCGAGCATCGATATCAATAGTGTCTAAGTTTTATCCTACGGGGCATATGTACTATCCGAAAGTGCCTAATTTCTATATGCCACAATGTATATGCACTATCAAATATCATATATGTACTATGATCATCGAGTAAAAGGCGGAAGTAGAGAGGAATTTGCATGTACATTTACATGCACAATCGATAGCGCAATCTAGGCTACAGTTGTCTTATTTGTCGAAGAACAGTTGTCGCAATGAAACGAGGAAGTTTGAAACGACATCACTGATAGTTTCATCCGGAGTTCAAAGTACATGTGCACCTCATCTTAAGACAAAACGTTGCTACAGTTAGAAGATCGGCTTCAGCTATAATCACTCCTAACATTATAGTCCCGCCCATCGCAGCTTACATTATTACGTTATTAGCTATTTGAAATGATATGTTATATCTCAGCGCACTTCAGCACACTACCATAGCAATTCTTTAATGTGGGCAAGATATTGCGTATTACCTGTGCAAGTGTGCATTGTGCATCGATCTAGGCTTCAATGCTTCCGTCGGGTATATGTGTGATGTCGGTGTTATTCATGATCTGAAATGGTAAGATTTAGCTTCGACCACGATGTAGCATAGCGAATTTAAAAATAGGCGATAAATGACATGGAGTAGCTCTGCCTAATTAATTCGTAACACTGTAACCGTAGAATTCGCAGGAGGTTTATATCAGCTATAGATATTGCGTTGGCGTTATTCACCATTGGAAATGGTATGATAAAGCGTCGGTGCGCTAGCATAGCGATTATCATCGAGTAAAAGGCGGGAGTAGCGAGCATGCGCTTCGTAGAGGATTTGCATTTACATGCACAGCACAACCGATAGCGCAATCTATGCTACAGTTAGAAGAGCGACTATATTTTATAAAATCACTACGGGAATCAGAAATGCATATCCACTTTTCACCGCCGGTATTTGCTATGATAAATCCGAGAAATTAGTCGTGCCTTCTCACAGTTTTATGTAGCTAATCCGAATCGGAACCTCAGCGCCGTTATTTGCTATAATAAAGCCGGCTCAATTCACTCGCGGAAATCTCGGCGTAATTCAATCCATGCTACAATCCCTACATGTTAGCTCTATGACTATCGCTATAGCTAGCGTTAGTCCCTATATGATATAATATATTTTATAAAACATGTGCGTTGCTATATATCTTAATCTTAAGTGCATACCCACCTGCGTCGTGAAAGTAGAGCCAAGCAAATTTAGTGCAAATCCAGCAAAGGTGACTTTTAATACGAAAATACGACACATAACTGGATCTCGCCTTGAATGCCTGCGTCGTCAGGTTTTCATAGGATGGCTGACTTATTCGCTATCTGACGTACTTACCGCAATAGTTGTAACAGAAATGTGAATTTTTCTGAGCACGCAAATTGCTTTAGGTGAAAAATGAACATTCTAATTCATATTGTCGACGTAACCTTTACTTGTAAGCGCTTCTTTGTTATAATATTTTAATTCATGTTATCGATGTGACATTTTTCTTGAAGCGCGACTTCTATTCTTGGTATCGTAATCAGCGATATTCGTTGCACATTATACACGTGTCAAGCTTTCGCCGGCACGATGAAAATGCAGATGTGGCATTGATGGTTGTGATATGGGGTGTGCGTTATCAAGTTGCATTCGTGAAATTTACACGCTTAAACTCATATTTTGAGTAATTAACTAGTGATACATTTATCCAAGCGCTACTACAGTCTTCGCGAACATAGATAGTCTTACATACACAAAAAATCAACATACGCAGAGTTTTAGCGTCCTTCTTTCTCGAAAGCATTAATATTATTTTCAAGTTTCAAGGTTTAAGAGAGAATCGGTATTGATAATCTCAAAACAGGTCGGAATATCAAGTTTGCGCAATAGTCTATAGTGCAGGGGTGGGCGAGCTGCTGTCGTAGATGGGAATTTGTGCGGCTGTCGACACATAATTACCTGTTGGTGGCCGTCGACATGCAAATTGAAATTAGGGCCGTGCAGTGGTATAATCCGCGGCTGCAACATCAATGGGTGCGGGTTCGAATCCGACCGAGGTCGACTCCAGAATTCCGATACCTAAGTGTTGGCTCCCCCTCGCCACCTCACCCGCGTAAGCTAACAAAAACCTAGATGTGGGCCGTGCTATAAGTCGGCAGTTACGGAAAATAATGAACAATATCGGCCTGGTGTAAATGACCATAGTAGTCGACAAACACCACGAATACCACAAACAAGCTCAAAAAATCAACTCTACCGGTGATCACATGGGCTGAGAAAGGATAAATAATTGATAGTAATATGTGATACTGATACTATTAATATCGGAGTGCATTCGTAGATCTGAAAATTTATCGCGCTTGTCGCGACCATAACCAATCTCAGTGCCTATTGCCATTCTCGATTTCGGTACGTAGTCCGATATGAAAAGTAGAATGGACATGGACAGGACAGTTTAACCCTAGACCAGTTAGGTGAGAAACCGTTAGGCGATTGGTTAGGTGGGGTCAAATTGACCCTTTCAGTTAATATGCTTTTTGTTCTTACTAATTTCGTTACACTGCTGTCTAATAACCTCCTGCAGGACGTTATAACGACGAATCTTCCTTTTTTTGAACCCTATTGTCTACATATTTCAAAGCTTCCCCTGGGGCGTAACACCATTACACGAACGGCGAGGTGGGGTCAAACAGACCCCACCAGTTAATTATAACAACAAAGAACCAACAAAGAAGCTTGTCGTCATGCCTCGTTGGCTCCATGCGGCAGAATCAATGCGAAAGAGCCATAAACAGTCGAAATCGATCCGATCACAATGAGATAATTACTTAGTCTGCCACTATACCTTTAAAATCTAACCCATGCTCAATCAATAGCTCATGGCGGCGAGGTATTAGCGATAATCAGCTAATGCTTTATTCCGATTGATAGTGTATAACACCATTTATGATTGCATGTCTGGAAATAATAATCCGACCGCACATGAAAATATGGCTCACATATTTGTTCGCCTGGGGTCAATTTTACCCCCACCTAACTGGTCAAGGGTTAACATATGTAATTAGCGTCCAGTTAGTTCATTACGGCCATGCCCCAGAATGCGGTCGTAGGCTACATAAGTAATCGAAATGCGGCCCTGATTAGCAAAAAGATTTTCCACCTATGGTCTAGTGCGGTGCTTTTCAACCCGTGTGACGGTTCGCACTTCTGCGAATGAAAAAAAAAATACGGCGAATGACAAGCGTGGTGCGAACGGTGCGAATGAAAATCAGGATGAGGGCGAATGAAAATTGTCCATATTTCTCACTTGTTCTGACGTGGAATAACTCTAATAAACTTGATAGGATATTAAGTACAGTGAGTCCGTAACGTTCGTCGTTTGGACGCAATTCTAAAAACTTGTTGGTATAGCAGTATTAGCTGTGCAGTTTCACTGTTTGTGCGTTCTAAATGCAAACACACTCACATCGCGATGGCGTAACATGTCGATTTAGTGAAAAAGTGACATTGTTGCGGGTGAATATTGTTCTTGGGTTCGCCCTTTAAAACATATGGTTGTTTAAAAAACTTTGTTTAAAACGTGTTTTAAACCGGAGGTCTCAAACTCAAATGTGCTCGCGGGCCATTTTCTAGTTTTTGATGACGCCGCGGGCCGCAGCATCAATAATAAGGATATTCAATGTATAATTTCCAAGTAGGCCTTATTTGACGGGACCTTGCAGACAGGCATTCCACAAACATCGTGGAAATTCAATTTACGATTGCATCATTCACGCTTGACACGGAAAAATCACAGTTTCAAATATTTGAATAAAATTGTTTTCGTGCCGGGCATGATTTTTTTAATTAATGAGTTATCGACATCATACGAGAGTTTGCATCATGACATCGTAAAACTGTCGGGTTATAATATTGTAACTAGTCGACCTTTGACGTGCCACAATTTTATGTAGAATATTTTAAAATCTACAGAAGATTGATCTGATATCAGACATTTGAACGGTGTAGCCTAATCCTGGTTATAATATACAATTTATATCATAATTGTATGAATGCTTTCCAAAAACATGTTGTATGAGCCTACGGATAACGATTACCACCCAATTTAGCCGGCCTATGCGATATGGGATGGTTGGAACCCTCGAAATAGTCGGTTAAACAGATATATTACTTAGATATAGATCATTGGTACGAAATGAATGTTCTGATGATAATGACCGCAGTAGTTATGTAGATCGGTCGCATGACGCCATTGTTTCTTATGGGCCCGCTGGTGACCTGCCGCGAAACTCGTGTTGGTGACCCCACCCTTTTGACCCCCCCTTCCGCTGGTGACCTGCCCTTTCGAGTCCCTATCGCTGATGACCTGCCGTATCGTCGGTGATACCACTCTTTCAGGTATACGCTGTGTCGATGACCTGTCTGATAACGTTACGGGTATAGGGATCTCTGGTGAGGTGGTGTTGAATATCAAGTATAGTAAACAGTGACGCCATTACTTAGCATGTATATTCAATATTATTATATATGACCGATTTGAGTTATTCCCAACGTTTACGGCGAGTGCGACTTCGATATATCGTTATTCTTATGGGTGCGGCGATGATTCGTACTTTCGTTGATAGAATGCTAGCGGCATGTCGTACTTTCACCAAAAAGGGTGTGAAATAGTTTGCTAAATCTAGGAATCAGTCGCTTGGTAATTAGTTTACCACAGAACCCACGTAGACGGCGATACCAACAATAGCCGCGTTCACAAACTAACACTCCGAAAAGGTGTGAAATATTGGCAAAATCCCGCGATCGCTCACAAGATAATACCTAAGACATAACCATCGCTCGCGACTCACTGTTACATACATGCCGATCGTTGACAATGTAATATTTTGGTAATTAGTTTACCACAGAACCTACGTAGACGGCGATACCAACAATAGCCGCGTTCACAAACTAACACTTCAAAAAGGTGCGAAATAGGTTGCAAATCCCACGATCACTCACGAGATAACACCTAAGACATAGCCAGCCCTCACCAACTTGTTGTTACATACATTCCAATCGCCACAATGTAATATTTTGATAATCGGTATGTCACAGGAACCGGATTTCACTGGTAAAATTTAATAAGTAACGAATAACAGAGCCGTCACAGACGATGATTCGAATACCGACAAATTCTCACTTATTTCTGATCCCACCCTAATCCTTTGCGAAGTTGACGCTTATTCGAAAAGGTGTGAAATAATTGTAAAACCCTACGTCGCTGACGGGATAATGCATCAGACATAGCGATCTAGTTATAGCATGGGTCGGAATCCATTCGCGGGATGTACTAGGTAAATTGAGATAATCCAAAACCGAATATTTTGACTTTGGTGTAGTGTGAATTGAAATAGGATTGACAAACATGACTATCAACTTTCCCACAGTCCCATATTGATATTATACGCACATTGATTCGAAACAAGTAATGGAACATTGCAACTCTATTCGCGATCCGACTTTTCGTTTGTCAAAGCGACATTTTTAACATCTTACCATACTCAAAAGAATTATTTACAACATTAACAAGTGTTCAAAATCTAGTTTTCACTTACTTGATTATACCACTGCAACTCACAAATCTGAATTAATTCATTCTGGTTGTATTCATATGATCGGTCTTTTTTATTCAATTGTAAAGGTCGTTACTATTCTGAAGACAAAGTAAGCTATTTACTAATCGACACATAAATGACTTGACATAAACATATTATATTTTGAGTATACGAGATTTGAATGTCTGAACAATAACTGAGAAATAATTTATCACAATAAAATACGTATATTACAGCGTAAAAGATGTTTGAATGTCAGCAACTCTGTACGGTCATAGTTACTACCACTAATTTACCCGACCAACTCGTCATGATCATTCCTGAAATCAACACAAATATGACCACTGACTTGAGTTAACCACAAAACAGCATCAAGTTTTAAATCCACTTGTAGCTTACGGATTATTTGAATGCTGGTTATGTTTTGTTGTAATTGAGTTCACGGAAATAGTATTACGTCTCGACATCTGACCATCTTACCATATTCAAAGAATCAACCACGAAAACATTGTCAAGTAAATCCGTTAACCGACCAACTCAACAGTATCAATATGAAAAACAGCCAAACATACACGAATCCATACAAGCACTAAAACCCAAAATCCATAACAAGCCTGGTTGTATTCATATCCCTACACGTCTTTTTTATTCAACTTGAAAAGTCGTTACTATTCTGTAAGACAAAGAAATTACTATGCGGTATATTTTGTAAGATAAAAGTAATTACTTCTCGGTGCCCGCGACTTGAGATTAACATAATATGTTTGAGTATGCGAGATTTGAAAGTCTGCCCAACATGTTGAGAATTCATTTCTTACAATCGAACGCAGGTGTTATATTGAAAATTATCATGATGTAAACATAAGGATTGACACATTGATTTGACATATGTAATAGTTGATCATGACTTGACTATTAAATTATTTGTGTTAATTAGACCCGGCGTTGTGGTAAAGATTATTGTGACAGCAACAAACTTTTCAGTACCATTGTTATTAACATATTGAGCTGTAAACTATGTGTGTCTAAAATGTTCTCGATTGGAAAATTATTCAGCCTTGGTGCAAACCACACAGAGTATTGTGGATATCAGGAAATATTTTACAAATGTCTGCATTAAACAAGACTAAAGATGAAACAACAATTTCCTTTGTTGAACAATAACCGGGGCAATACTTTATTGTCGGTGAGAATTGAAACACTTTCGCGCATTACCTGGTGTCAAGATATCACACTAGGTGAATTGACATACCACCATTTGATTAATGCTTAATCCGTTCGCATCATTTCACACTCACTTTGATCATTACAAAAGTAAATTGGAATATGTTTGCTAGGCACCACCTATTCAACTATACTTGAGTAATACAGAAACCTCTCAGCATTAATAAAATCGAAATGTGCGCTACACTGAAATCTACAAAAATGTGTTTGTATTGCTGTTCGTAGTAGCGATATCGATTTGAACCTCCATCATCTAACCAAACTACTGAGAGTCGTTGTCAATTTACATGACGTTCACTGATTACATACTAGAACTATTTGTGCAGCGCACACGATCAGAGAAATTGGACATTTTTCCATTGCCATTCGTCAAAGTAAATGTCGTCACAATAATCAGTCACTAAAAGACCATATACTTGTATGTGATTGAATCGCCGACAATTAACTCGGTAAATCAAACCCCCTGAGAAATTTCACTCAGTCATTGGATAGGAAACAGCGTCGCTTAATTGGTGTGAGTCGTTTTTTCTAAATACTAATCATATCTGTCCAGCCAAGAACAATTTTCACTCACTTGGGTAACGAAACCAGTGTCCAATATCAATACAAGATATTTTCGTCACACAAAAATAATCAACTTCACTCGATATTCCCACACTGTTAGAAAAATTAGTAAATTTACACCTATTAATTAGTAAACCAAATACGAATTGCTGTAGTAACATTATTTACTATCGTTTTTAGTAAACCCGTCAATTATTACTATGATACGGATTATTGGTATTGTGTATCAATGCTCCTGAATGAATAAATATTGAACCTTTTCAGACCAGATTCAGATTTGCGAACCATGAAATTTGCGTATTTATTCTTCAAAAATAAAGCGTAAAAGGAGATCTGAGGTATACATATAGGCCAAGCCTCCCTGTGATGATACCGTAATTCATCATCAACGGCTCAGAATTTATAATAATTGATATTATTCGAATGCTATTGTCACACCGAATTTGAAAACCCAATTATTATCGTCAGAGCATCAGAACTCAGAATAGCGCCAAATCACCCAGGAATGAAATTCGGCATAGTTACGTAACAATCCAAGAATTTGTGTTCACCAGGTCGTGACAAATTACTGATTCACGTGCTAGGATGTAGGTGTAGCGGTCGCATGTCAGGCGAAATCACTGCTATCATCGTAGCACGATTTTCATATAAACGGAAATAAAAAATGATTCACCATGAACATAAATATACAAAATGTGATAAATCTAGAATAGTAGGACTACTATAAGTAGTTTCTCGACTAAGATATAGCTGAGTAAACTAGCACTGTCGTTTTAAGTCAACAGAAATCACATCCACATAGATAAAGAAATCAATAGGCCTAAATTGCGATTATCAGCCGCCCCTATGTACCATTTTCAAAGTTCATTAGCAAAACCCCGGACAGTTTCCCGAGGACCAATCTGATTTTAATATACACGAATGATCATAAACGTTCATATAAAAGTAAATTAGAACAATTCTAGGTCCGACACCATGTCCAACTATCACTTTGAAGTGGGCCTATCAATACGCATAAATTGCGATTATCAGCCGCGTCTATGTACCATTTTCAATGTTCATTTAGCAATACCCCGGACAGTTTCCCGAGGACGAATATGGTTTTAATATACGCCAATGATCATAAAGGTTGATTTGAAAGTAAATTAAAATAATTCTAGGTCCGACACCATGTCCAACTATCACTTTGAAGTGGGCCTATCAGATGCGTAAATTGCAATTATCTGCTGCGCCTATGTACAATTTTCAAAGTTCATTAGGCAACACCCCGGACAGTTTCCCGAGGACCAATCTGGTTTTAATATACTCGAATGATCATAAACGTTGATATAAAAGTAAAGTAGAACAATTCTAGGTCCGACACCATGTCCAAATATCACTTTGAAGTGGGCCTATCAATACGCATAAATTACGATTATCAGCCTCGCCTATGTACCATTTTCAAAGTTCATTAAGCAACACCCCGGAAAGTTTCCCGAGGACCAATCTGGTTTTAATATACTCGAATGATCATAAACGATGATATAAAAGTAAAGTAGAACAATTCTAGGTCCGACACCATGTCCAACTATCACTTTGAAGTGGGCCTATCAATACGCATAAATTGCGATTATCAGCCGCGTCTATGTACCATTTTCAAAGTTCATTTAGCAATACCCCGGACAGTTTCCCGAGGACGAATATGGTTTTAATATACGCCAATGATCATAAAGGTTGATTTGAAAGTAAATTAAAATAATTCTAGGTCCGACACCATGTCCAACTATCACTTTGAAGTGGGCCTATCAGACGCGTAAATTGCAATTATCTGCTGCGCCTATGTACAATTTTCAAAGTTCATTTAGCAATACCCCGGACAGTTTCCCGAGGACGAATATGGTTTTAATATACGCCAATGATCATAAAGGTTGATTTGAAAGTAAATTAAAATAATTCTAGGTCCGACACCATGTCCAACTATCACTTTGAAGTGGGCCTATCAGATGCGTAAAGTGCAATTATCTGCCGCGCCTATGTACAATTTTCAAAGTTCATTAGGCAACACCCCGGACAGTTTCCCGAGGACCAATCTGGTTTTAATATACTCGAATGATCATAAACGTTGATATAAAAGTAAAGTAGAACAATTCTAGGTCCGACACCATGTCCAAATATCACTTTGAAGTGGGTCTATCAATACGCATAAATTACGATTATCAGCCTCGCCTATGTACCATTTTCAAAGTTCATTAAGCAACACCCCGGAAAGTTTCCCGAGGACCAATCTGGTTTTAATATACTCGAATGATCATAAACGTTGATATAAAAGTAAAGTAGAACAATTCTAGGTCCGACACCATGTCCAACTATCACTTTGAAGTGGGCCTATCAATACGCATAAATTACGATTATCAGCCTCGCCTATGTACCATTTTCAAAGTTCATTAAGCAACACCCCGGAAAGTTTCCCGAGGACCAATCTGGTTTTAATATACTCGAATGATCATAAACGATGATATAAAAGTAAAGTAGAACAATTCTAGGTCCGACACCATGTCCAACTATCACTTTGAAGTGGGCCTATCAATACGCATAAATTGCGATTATCAGCCGCGTCTATGTACCATTTTCAAAGTTCATTTAGCAATACCCCGGACAGTTTCCCGAGGACGAATATGGTTTTAATATACGCCAATGATCATAAAGGTTGATTTGAAAGTAAATTAAAATAATTCTAGGTCCGACACCATGTCCAACTATCACTTTGAAGTGGGCCTATCAGATGCGTAAATTGCAATTATCTGCTGCGCCTATGTACCATTTTCAAAGTTCATTAAGCAACACCCCGGAAAGTTTCCCGAGGACCAATCTGGTTTTAATATACTCGAATGATCATAAACGTTGATATAAAAGTAAAGTAGAACAATTCTAGGTCCGACACCATGTCCAACTATCACTTTGAAGTGGGCCTATCAATACGCATAAATTGCGATTATCAGCCGCGTCTATGTACCATTTTCAAAGTTCATTTAGCAATACCCCGGACAGTTTCCCGAGGACGAATATGGTTTTAATATACGCCAATGATCATAAAGGTTGATTTGAAAGTAAATTAAGACATTTCTAGGTCCGACATGATGTCCAACTATCACTTTGCAGTCGGCCTATCAATAGGCCTAAATTGCGACTATCAGCCGCGTCTATGTACCATTTTCAAAGTTCATTTAGCAATACCCCGGACAGTTTCCCGAGGACGAATATGGTTTTAATATACTTCAATGATGATAAAGGTTGATTTGAAAGTAAATTAGGACATTTCTAGGTCCAACATGATGTCCAACTATCACTTTGTAGTTGGCCTATCAATACGCCTAAATAGTAATTATCAGCCGCGCCTATGTACCATTTTCAAAGTTCATTAAGCAACACCCCGGACAATTCACAATTCTTCAATCATATACAAACAGTAGAATTCAGACCATGCATTTTGGTCCTGTAACGACTTTTGGTGTGCGGAATGCTTTTTCATAAGGGTATGATATCTTCTGTAAAATGGCGATCTGCTTTCTTGCCTGTAATCAATGGTTTTCAGACCGAGTTGAAATATTGTATCATCTGCATCCGATGCGCATTCTGCCTCATTAGGTGGACCTACTTGCAAGCACGAGCTGGAGCAGATAGCTCCATGGTGTTTGTGCAGGATGTTAAAATGATTTTGAACAGAATCCACCAAATATGGGCAGAGCAACACCTCAAAAATGCTATGAACCATGTTATCCAACTCGCTGAGTGTCTTGCAGACAAAGAGACTATGAATCCAGCACATCGCCGTGAAGCACAGTTTTGTATCATAATGCTTACGACAGAGGATTTTTGCTGCTTTCATGGAATGACTAAAGCAGTTGTGTACAATTGTCTTCCTGAAATCCTCTGCCGATGCAACTCCGGTGACGATGCGGAAACACCGTTCGTAATATTGCCATCTTGTTTCGGAGCAGAACTGAGATAATGCAGCATTCCACAATACTTTACTCCCGTCAATTATCAACATGGCCGGAAAGACTGGTAATGAATTTTTACACGTATATTGAATAAATCGATTGAGAAATCGACTAATTGTCCCCGTATCATGCAAGGGAGTTATGTGCGATACGATCGGCATCGTTGGCCCTCCTGGATAGGGATTCCTTACCAACATGGTATAAATCTGGAATTTACCCTCATCATCTTCCTTATTTTGAGTAATGCCGCCGGTTGCATCAAGATATAATGAATCGTAAGGTGCAATGTCTTGGTATATTTTTATCTGATTTTCACTGAGGAGTGTCGCTTGTCGAGGCTTTCCGGACCAAAATCGAATGAAATGAGATCCTTCGTTGCGATAACGAATTTGTAAAAGGTCCATGTTCACCATCCAGTTTTTGCAGTAAGTCTCAGTTAAATTTAATTTATATTTCATATTGCGCAACACTCCTTGCGCGGGGACAAAAGAATGAGATCCATGAATCCTCTCAGTGTCACTCAAAGATCCGTAGAGATTCCTATAAACCTTCGATGCCGAATTTGATGCCAAGTCATAAGCCAATTTTTCCCCGAGTTGTTTGCCGACTCTTCGACTCCGAACACACGATTTATCATGATTCCTATTACCACTCATGATTAGCCGACAATCGACGTCATTCAATGACGAATAAATTAGTATCTCCCCGACAACTTCACAGCCACAGCAGGTTTTGTGAGCGCAGTATAAAGCTACATGTCCTTCATAGTAACTAGCAGACCAACTATTTAATTCCATAACATTTTCTGGTCGCCGAAGATAGTTTTTTCGGATACATGGAACACAACAATCGTAAACTTCGGAAACTCTTTGCGAGAAATAAGTTACATATCCGGACTCCTTGGCGAATTGATGATCATGCCTGTTCTTGATAAGCATTTGCCAATCTCCGACAGGGATGTGGAAACTCTCCTGGATTTCTACTGCACTCGATCGCTGCGGTGAAAGGTCGGTTTTGAAATGGCCTGCGGCCTGGAGAGTGCTGGTACGAATCCAAGGAACCGCCTGACTCGGTGGGCCTGGGTCCTTCCTTTCAGTGTCTTCGGTTGGTGGCGAAAATCGCACGTCCGAATATGTTGACTGTTGGCTATTGGATGGTACCTCGGCGGTGTTGAGCGTGTTGATCCTTCGCGACGGCGTGTCCGTTTTTTGTTCGGGTTTATTTGTGCCTTGGTAGCTACAATCGTACGTGCTACCGTTTTCAGTTGTGTTGCGAGTCCAAGGAACTGTCGGATTTAGTGAGGCAGGGCCCTTTTCCGCGACGCTATCAGTAACGTCATTGGCCGGTTTCGAAAATTGTACTTCGAAATTCGTGGTCGACTGGGGGCTAGTACAAGGTAACTCTGCGGTGTTGCACGTGCCATTCCTTCTCGGCGCTGTGTCCGTTTTTTGCGCGAGTACATTTGGACCTTGGAAACTACTATCGTACGAGCTATTGCTTTTGATGTTGACACGATTCTGGTGACGCGCAATTTCCCAATCATCCCATCATAGTTGGACATCGTGTCGGACCTAGAATTGTTCTAATTTACTTTTATATCAACGTTTATGATCATTGGAGTATATTAAAACCATATTCGTCCTCGGGAAACTGTCCGGGGTGTTGCCTAATGAACTTTGAAAATTGTACATAGGCGCAGCAGATAATTGCAATTTACGCATCTGATAGGCCCACTTCAAAGTGATAGTTGGACATGGTGTCGGACCTAGAATTATTTTAATTTACTTTCAAATCAACCTTTATGATCATTGGCGTATATTAAAACCATATTCGTCCTCGGGAAACTGTCCGGGGTATTGCTAAATGAACTTTGAAAATGGTACATAGACGCGGCTGATAATCGCAATTTATGCGTATTAATATGCCCACTTCAAAGTGATAGTTGGACATGGTGTCGGACCTAGAATTATTTTAATTTACTTTCAAATCAACCTTTATGATCATTGGCGTATATTAAAACCATATTCGTCCTCGGGAAACTGTCCGGGGTATTGCTAAATGAACTTTGAAAATGGTACATAGACGCGGCTGATAATCGCAATTTATGCGTATTGATAGGCCCACTTCAAAGTGATAGTTGGACATGGTGTCGGACCTAGAATTGTTCTACTTTACTTTTATATCATCGTTTATGATCATTCGAGTATATTAAAACCAGATTGGTCCTCGGGAAACTGTCCGGGGTGTTGCTTAATGAACTTTGAAAATGGTACATAGGCGAGGCTGATAATCGTAATTTATGCGTATTGATAGGCCCACTTCAAAGTGATATTTGGACATGGTGTCGGACCTAGAATTGTTCTACTTTACTTTTATATCAACGTTTATGATCATTCGAGTATATTAAAACCAGATTGGTCCTCGGGAAACTGTCCGGGGTGTTGCCTAATGAACTTTGAAAATTGTACATAGGCGCAGCAGATAATTGCAATTTACGCATCTGATAGGCCCACTTCAAAGTGATAGTTGGACATGGTGTCGGACCTAGAATTATTTTAATTTACTTTCAAATCAACCTTTATGATCATTGGCGTATATTAAAACCATATTCGTCCTCGGGAAACTGTCCGGGGTATTGCTAAATGAACTTTGAAAATGGTACATAGACGCGGCTGATAATCGCAATTTATGCGTATTGATAGGCCCACTTCAAAGTGATAGTTGGACATGGTGTCGGACCTAGAATTGTTCTAATTTACTTTTATATGAACGTTTATGATCATTCGTGTATATTAAAATCAGATTGGTCCTCGGGAAACTGTCCGGGGTTTTGCTAATGAACTTTGAAAATGGTACATAGGGGCGGCTGATAATCGCAATTTAGGCCTATTGATTTCTTTATCTATGTGGATGTGATTTCTGTTGACTTAAAACGACAGTGCTAGTTTACTCAGCTATATCTTAGTCGAGAAACTACTTATAGTAGTCCTACTATTCTAGATTTATCACATTTTGTATATTTATGTTCATGGTGAATCATTTTTTATTTCCGTTTATATGAAAATCGTGCTACGATGATAGCAGTGCGAAATCTCGGATTTAGGAGGAAGCTGTGTTGGTGTCTATAACTATGAAGAAATGGCAGTAGATTTGAAATGCCCGGTGGTCATCTGCGGTATGGAACTTTCTTCAACATCAGATATCTTTTGTCACCTGAAAAGCCATATTGGAAGCGGATTATTCGTCAAGTGTCCTTATCTGTACTGTTCCAAGAGGTATTACGTGATATCATCATTTTCCAGTCATGTTAGCCGATATCATACCGTTTCGGATCAGACCAATGTGATTCAGTCAACTAACCATAATTCTGCTAGTACAAGCCAGAGTTCAATCGCCCAGGATCTCTTATCTGCTGCCGATGAAACGAGCGACAACGCTCAGGAAGAGAAATTTAGGAATGATAACCCGAGCATTATGTTTGCAATGAGGATGGAGTACAAAAACCTCATTCCTTCAACTACAGTACAAGACATCATGGCTGAGCTGCGTAAGCTATTAGCTTCCCATTGTAACGAGATTGTAAAACAGGTTAAAGCCTCAATCATGGAGCAAGAAAATACTGAGCTTACCAGTACATCTCACTGAGCGCTGACCAGAAATGTCTTATCGAAGAAAGCATAAAGGCAGTTCCAGACAGAGAGAAAGTGAGAATGCTAATGTAAACTACATACCGTATCCATTCCAAAGAAAGACAATCAATCAACCTGCTGCAGTATCAACAATCTGAGAAATGTGGCCCTTTCTCTTTGAAGTTGAGTTCATGTTTCAACATTATGGTATTCTCACTGGGACAGGAAATTCCAAGCAATTCTTAATTCGCAAGATGGACAATAACTGGCCTCGCATTCAAAAGTAAGCAAGATTTTTTTTGTAATCCCATAAATAGGCTACACACTATAGGGCTGTTCAAAAAATGAAATTCCTCCAGATTTCACTGGCTACTTGATAGAATTGTTGGGTTGGTTAAAAAAATGCTTCACACCATTTTTGTATCAATTCAAACCGGTAGAAGCGTGATTCTTGTAGTAGAAAGTTTTGAAATTATCATTAAAAAATAAAAAAATTTCTGTCCACCCCATAAATCTGTTAGGCTGTCAGTAGAGATGATGCATACTCAATTTGGCTCAATTCCAACCACTAGAAGCGAAGTTACTGCAGTAGAAAAATTTATAATTCCATGATTTTATAACAAATAATTAAAGAGTTGGTCATCGTAAATACTATTTTATTCAAATCCAAATTTTTCTACTGCAATAACTTCGCTTCTATACACACTACACTAACATATTTCAAAGACAATTACATCAACGAGATACCTGTTATCTTTGCTCTCATTTTAAATAAATGTTAATTGTACTCTTCACAGGACATTAAAAATATGACGGCGCAGGAAGTACAGAAACACTGTCAAGACTTTCAACTATATCGGAGATAACGAAATCAGAATCATATGCTTCCTCTCTTGGCATCCTCGAGCTGATCTGTGCGTTCTTTGACGAACCAGCCTCTCAATTGTTCAAAAGAATGGTTAGTATTATATTAGCCCCAAAACCTATTTTGACATTTTGTGAATGTTTCCAATGTAGTTCTGTTCTATTGTTGGTAATAACTTTGTTTAATAATCTTGTTGTTGCCTGTCCTCCGGTAAAGATTTTCATTACACAAAAATGATATTGGAATCATCGCTCACACATGCATATCTGTTTTCAGGAAATTGCTCAAGATTTAATGGCAGATGCGCCGAACCACCCATTCTTGATTACAATCGGTAAGTATTTATGTACATAAAGTATGGGTCACGTTCACACTGATGACTAACTGACTGTTACTGAATTTATTGCAAGTATAAAGTCATCGTGCGAATCTCATAGACTTAGGTCGGGCATAATGATTTGAGCCTCAAATTGAATTAGGTATTAAATCATTTCATGTTGAAACCAGTTTGTAGTGTAAAAATGATTGCCCACCCCTGCTATTGTCAGTAAGTGACATGCACAGAATAGCGGCATAAGTCTCGATTATGAAAAATGTGTCCGGTTTTGTATTGCACAAGTCGGTTGTTTTTTGTTTTCTCTGGAAATTTGTTACCTCCGCGGGTGTGCTTGGTGAGCTTGGTGTAGAGATAGGGAGTGCGAGCAAGTTGGTACCACTGATAAGACAGTCAACAGGTACTCACTATCCTGTCAATAGTTATGCCGTAGTTGTGAAAATGAAAAACTTCCCATAACTACTTTACAAAATCTGAACACTTGAAAGTTAGTAGTTCTGCCCATCACTGTTTCGTACAAGTGGAAGTAGTCAAATGCCACAACCACTAGAATATAAGTAGCTCAAGTAGGCAACATTGGCAAACCTACTTGAGTATGCCAAAATAATAGATATAGATATACTTGATTACTGACCAGCGCCTCTGGTTGTCTGCACAGTCTCTATTTCATAACCTAGCCAATGGCGTTAAATGTGCTGCATACTAACAATGCATTTTTGTGTTAGTCATGGATCCTGAGAAGATAATTAACCTTATATTGATGCCTGGCTCTTCTGAAGTGCCTACTAGCACCACACTCGAGTGGTTGGATTTTTACGCTTCTTCTACTCGTAATTGAGTATAAATTTATGACAGTAGCCATACATCTAGTTGAGTAGCAGCGCTGACTATTTTACAACTTTTGTTTATTTTCAGGCTCATCGAACTATACAATGTGAAAGAGTTTGTGGTAACTGCCGAAAGATCAATGATATTCACCACGGACTCCTTCTACGTTGCTTTGGCGTATCTGTTCGTCACTTTCTATGTTTTCAACCTGGAATACCCGAGCGAACTGACAGCCACGTTGGAGTTTATGTAAAGGTAAGCTGAGTGAGAGTTAGACTATCAAATGTCAACCCGTAATGGCAATGACTGATTATGTTTCTTCGCTCGGCTCAGCTGATTGCGTTCACTGCTGGGCAGTGCAAAGGCACCTTTATTGGTGATCTCACAGCTGGCAACTGGGGCGCAAAATATTAATGAATCCGGTCCTAATGAAAAGCTAGTGTAACGGTGATTTCTAAAATAGAAATTAAAATACGGTATGGGCACTAGAAATGCCTTAAAATCGCCCTGAAAAATCTGACATCTGCATTATTTTAAACAATCAGAGCTCTGCAACACATTGACAATAACAATTAACTATTGTGGTGCTCTGCTTGCTTGTAACAATCACAATTTAACACGAAAATGTTAACATATGGGGTACTGGTAGCCCATAGTGAATAGGCTACAGAACTTTGTTAATACAGCAATATAGTTTTGTCTGAAGCAAATTCGCTCTTGTTGATGGCCAGCCCCCAGTTATGTTATAAGATATAATTCATGTATTACAGAGTCTTCCGACGATTTCCGACGTAGGCGCGAAGTGTTCAAGAAAGAGAAAGACACTTAGAGTTCATCCAAAGGTGATGAGACTCACCAACCTCCTGCGGGAAACGGAATAGAACATGAAAATAAATGCTTTCATGCTGCAACATTTGATTCAATTATTTCCATGGAGTTGTGCGTATTACCAGGGCGCGAAGTGTTAGAAAACCGCCATGCATATAGCATTAAGTCAATCAATACATTGATTGACACTAGACAGGGCTGTGAATTCAGTGCTAGCTTTACTAGTAATTTACTAGAAAGAGTAAAAATATTACTAATTTTTAGCATCAAGGTTACAAGAGTGAGTAGAATTGCTGCTTATCCTGAGTCAGAAAATTTACTAAAATTATAGTAAAAAAATTACTAATTTTTAGTATTTAACGTTACCAGGGTAAGTAAAACTGCTGCCTCGCAATTAGGAGTAAATTTACTAAAATTTTTCTAACAGTGCATACTACGAAACTGTACAAAGGTTACATGCTTTTGTATGACATGGAATCAATACCGATCGAAGTAACCGTATTGGAGATAACTTTTAAACAAACACACTCTACGTGGTTAACATTCTCGTCGATTCTATTGTGATTAATGTATACTTCATGTGATCTGGATTCATTTCGATATGGCTAAACATTCAACCTCGACGGATACGAATTGTCACACACTCAAGTAATATCATACCAAATAGTTATTTACAAGACACAGAAATTTGTTTTGGTCGTTTCGACTTTATTACTGGAGATACTCATCACTTCGCTTAATACAATCTAGATTTAAACTCCATCGAACCTTTGGTGTCTATCGTTTTGCTGGATACGAATTATGTTAGTCTAAGAGTACACAATTTTCACTATCTTGGGTTATGAACTCAGTGTGTTAGCGATCATTCAATATTTTGTGGGATACGAATGATCATCGTCACAACTGTTACAAAAGTACGAAGGTTATTTACATCACACAAAGTAGTCGACCTTACTCGGCATTTTTGATACTACAAAACTGAAGAATGATTGCCTACGCTTTCAAAGTAAAGAATGCCTAGTTATACTCTACAAACTGTTTTGACGTCGCAAGTGTTTTTGACATGAATGGACACGCATCTAAATATTCAAATAATCCAACACACGACTATAGCACTTACAGAAATATCATAGTTCTTGTAACAAAGTTGTATAAGTATAATGTTTATCGTAAGTCCTACATAGCCATGATATCCGTCCGAGTTTGACTTTTAGAAAACATTATACCGACATCTTTCAAAATTAAAACCGCGGTGACTGTTTCAGAGACCTACCAATGATATTGCAGTAATACAGTTACTTCCACAAAAGAGTATGTATTCGACTTACTTACCACAAATCTAACGCACAAAACAATTTACTTTACTAACGAGAAGCACCGAGCCTCACATCAAAACAACTAGAAAGTGGAACTATATTAAAAAACATCGCTAACCTTTGTGCACCAGCTGTAAATCACACAAGCAACATGTTTCAAGATTCTGGTTATTGAAAAACGTTAAAGTGTTTCTACACCAAGTCGTTATGTTGACGAAAGCGTATATTGTAATACCATGATCGATTTGCATTCGTTGGTCACAAACTGTCACTACTCTAAATAATTATTTTTCACTCAAACACAAAAGCATACTTGTCGCCAATCGTTTTCATCAAGCACGAGTTCAAGAAACCTGCTACGACATGAATTTTTGTTTTTATGTTGTGTAAATAGGTAATAATTAATTCAAGTAACACTATATCAACATCATCGAGTTGTGCGAATAGATTTACATGTGGTTTTAATCGAAGTACACAGCACGGTCTAATGTAGATTCATCTCTATTGTACAGCAACTCGGTAATCGAAATGCATTAACATTTAAACAACGATCTTGGTTCGTCACGCGAAAAATATCTTTACTGTCGCAACACTCTGATACTCTGCACAAGATGTGTAAATCCTTTTCACACTCATAATAATACACTAACGGGATACCGATGTCAAGCAACAACGTTTAACAACATCACTGACACTGAACATACGATACCTACCCAAGTAAAAATATCATTTTCACCAGGAGGTCAGTCGTTACTTGTGTACAATTACCATTTTCCCTTGGGAGTTTAGCGTTACCCGAGTAACAAAACCATTTTCACTTGGAAATATATGTTTTCCCTCAACAACAAACGTTTTTCACTTGGAAATATATTTTTTCCCTGGGTAACAAACCCCTTTTCACTTGGAAATATATTTTTGCCCTGGATAACAAACCTTTTTCACTTGGAAATATATTTTTTCTCTTGGTAACAAACCTTTTTTCACTTGGGAATATATTTTTTTCCCGATCAACAAACCTTTTTCACTTGGAAATATATTTTTTCCCCGAGCAACAAACCATTTTCACTGAGCAACAAACCCTTTTCTCCCCAGGCAACAAACCCTTTTCGTTTGGAAAACTATCATTTACCTGAGTACCAGTACCATTTTCGTTTTGAAAACTGACAACTACACCGGTCAATTTGATATTTTTTGTATATTGTTACAACAGACAGTGACAAAATATACACCAACAACGACTCCGATACATTTGTGTAATCAAATATTCACTTGCTCTGATGCATCCCATCAAAATCATTGGTTACTCACATACAATAACAATGTGCTGTTGTACATCGACATGCATGTTTTCGGAATTGGCGAATAAAGGGGTTTCTGATATGTCCGTGATGTCTGGGTTCGTGCTTTGGATTTTCCAGAGTCAAAATGTCTGAATAAAACACCTCCTTGACGACGGTTGGTATGTGGATAACGGTGTTCGGAAAACGGTTGGATTTATGTCACCCATCGCGATAACAACTCCAGGTCGAGTTTTCCTCCCACATGTTTACTATATTGTGTCTTTATTGGTCAATGTATGTCTCGACATTCAGTTTGAAATCGGAAACCCTGATAAAGTACGTAACCGGATCCGGATATCAACTGTGAATCGATAAACCAATGAACAATATTCAAAGTAAACATGTTACACCCTGTGTTTCCACGAAAAAATACCATCCAGACATACGTCGCGCTTGTTTGCCCACACCAGTATACGCGCAAATGGAGGTGTGTGACATTGCATGCAATGTGTTGGTATACAAACATCGATCCACAGACATTATCATAGCTGGTAGTTTTGATGTAGATCGAATGTCACCCGATAACAATACCAATAAGCCACATTGCAATGACTCTGAGTCGATCTGAAGCGTGACATACAGACACACAAACATCGAACCGTAACATGGGTTATTCGCACGACGGTGAAAGTGAACCATACAGCATATACCAATAGAGCGTTCACAGTCAAGTATGCGAACCATGCACAATCACATACCCTGGTTTTTGTTGGATATGTACGAAACCAATAAATCGATACATTTGTTTTCCTTTGACGTCAACAATACAAGCACCATTCCAATGCATCGCTCGAATGTGAGGTTCGTCGGGTGTAAAATCCATGTCAAATAACACCAAAGTGTGCTTTCCGTGTTTTATTATTTCCACCGACGCTTCTTGTCTGTGTCGTAACACTATAGTGCGGGGAGTTGAAAAACGGCGGATTGTGAAACCGATTGACATGACCAACAGAATCGACGTCAATAGCCTTGTGACGATGTCTTTTCAAAATGATACCGATCTCTTGTGGCGATGACCGTTTCGAAATGTCACCGGACGAACTGAATCCTTACGATGATGTGTTTTATGATTGCGTGTGAAATCGCGAGGTAGTGTTCTATTGTGGTGTACGATTGCAGTCTTCATTCCACAGAAACACACCTTATTGGATCACAGTATCAGTCCGAGATTTGCATAATCACTGTTCACGATATTTGTCTGGAGTCGTTATGTGGGAGTAGCGACATGCATGCATCGTGACTGAAAGACTGATCGCAATCATTTCGAGCACCACTTCGATAGTTCACCTAGATCAAACGCTGCAGCAGAAAACTTCGGTGTCGACAACACATTGACCGATGTATCCAATTGGTCTGGGTGATCCGTCCGGAGATAGGGCCATAACTATCTTGTAATGTTACAACACGATAACACCATCGAGTAAATCAGTGAACGGTGCCGAAATATCGATGTAATAGCGCGGACTCATTGCAATGTGGCTTATTGGTATTGTTATCGGGTGACATTCGATCTACATCAAAACTACCGGCTATGATAATGTCTGTGGATCGATGTTTGTATACCAACACATTGCATGCAATGTCACACACCTCCATTTGCGCGTATACTGGTGTGGGCAAACAAGCGCGACGTATGTCTGGATGGTATTTTTTCGTGGAAACACAGGGTGTAACATGTTTACTTTGAATATTGTTCATTGGTTTATCGATTCACAGTTGATATCCGGATCCGGTTACGTACTTTATCAGGGTTTCCGATTTCAAACTGAATGTCGAGACATACATTGACCAATAAAGACACAATATAGTAAACATGTGGGAGGAAAACTCGACCTGGAGTTGTTATCGCGATGGGTGACATAAATCCAACCGTTTTCCGAACACCGTTATCCACATACCAACCGTCGTCAAGGAGGTGTTTTATTCAGACATTTTGACTCTGGAAAATCCAAAGCACGAACCCAGACATCACGGACATATCAGAAACCCCTTTATTCGCCAATTCCGAAAACATACATGTCGATGTACAACAGCACATTGTTATTGTATGTGAGTAACCAATGATTTTGATGGGATGCATCAGAGCAAGTGAATATTTGATTACACAAATGTATCGGAGTCGTTGTTGGTGTATATTTTGTCACTGTCTGTTGTAACAATATACAAAAAATATCAAATTGACCGGTGTAGTTGTCAGTTTTCAAAACGAAAATGGTACTGGTACTCAGGTAAATGATAGTTTTCCAAACGAAAAGGGTTTGTTGCCTGGGGAGAAAAGGGTTTGTTGCTCAGTGAAAATGGTTTGTTGCTCGGGGAAAAAATATATTTCCAAGTGAAAAAGGTTTGTTGATCGGGGAAAAAATATATTCCCAAGTGAAAAAGGTTTGTTACCCAGAGAAAAAATATATTTCCAAGTGAAAAAAGGTTTGTTACCAAGAGAAAAAATATATTTCCAAGTGAAAAAGGTTTGTTATCCAGGGCAAAAATATATTTCCAAGTGAAAAGGGGTTTGTTACCCAGGAAAAAAATATATTTCCAAGTGAAAAACGTTTGTTGTTGAGGGAAAACATATATTTCCAAGTGAAAATGGTTTTGTTACTCGGGTAACGCTAAACTCCCAAGGGAAAATGGTAATTGTACACAAGTAACGACTGACCTCCTGGTGAAAATGATATTTTTACTTGGGTAGGTATCGTATGTTCAGTGTCAGTGATGTTGTTAAACGTTGTTGCTTGACATCGGTATCCCGTTAGTGTATTATTATGAGTGTGAAAAGGATTTACACATCTTGTGCAGAGTATCAGAGTGTTGCGACAGTAAAGATATTTTTCGCGTGACGAACCAAGATCGTTGTTTAAATGTTAATGCATTTCGATTACCGAGTTGCTGTACAATAGAGATGAATCTACATTAGACCGTGCTGTGTACTTCGATTAAAACCACATGTAAATCTATTCGCACAACTCGATGATGTTGATATAGTGTTACTTGAATTAATTATTACCTATTTACACAACATAAAAACAAAAATTCATGTCGTAGCAGGTTTCTTGAACTCGTGCTTGATGAAAACGATTGGCGACAAGTATGCTTTTGTGTTTGAGTGAAAAATAATTATTTAGAGTAGTGACAGTTTGTGACCAACGAATGCAAATCGATCATGGTATTACAATATACGCTTTCGTCAACATAACGACTTGGTGTAGAAACACTTTAACGTTTTTCAATAACCAGAATCTTGAAACATGTTGCTTGTGTGATTTACAGCTGGTGCACAAAGGTTAGCGATGTTTTTTAATATAGTTCCACTTTCTAGTTGTTTTGATGTGAGGCTCGGTGCTTCTCGTTAGTAAAGTAAATTGTTTTGTGCGTTAGATTTGTGGTAAGTAAGTCGAATACATACTCTTTTGTGGAAGTAACTGTATTACTGCAATATCATTGGTAGGTCTCTGAAACAGTCACCGCGGTTTTAATTTTGAAAGATGTCGGTATAATGTTTTCTAAAAGTCAAACTCGGACGGATATCATGGCTATGTAGGACTTACGATAAACATTATACTTATACAACTTTGTTACAAGAACTATGATATTTCTGTAAGTGCTATAGTCGTGTGTTGGATTATTTGAATATTTAGATGCGTGTCCATTCATGTCAAAAACACTTGCGACGTCAAAACAGTTTGTAGAGTATAACTAGGCATTCTTTACTTTGAAAGCGTAGGCAATCATTCTTCAGTTTTGTAGCATCAAAAATGCCGAGTAAGGTCGACTACTTTGTGTGATGTAAATAACCTTCGTACTTTTGTAACAGTTGTGACGATGATCATTCGTATCCCACAAAATATTGAATGATCGCTAACACACTGAGTTCATAACCCAAGATAGTGAAAATTGTGTACTCTTAGACTAACATAATTCGTATCCAGCAAAACGATAGACACCAAAGGTTCGATGGAGTTTAAATCTAGATTGTATTAAGCGAAGTGATGAGTATCTCCAGTAATAAAGTCGAAACGACCAAAACAAATTTCTGTGTCTTGTAAATAACTATTTGGTATGATATTACTTGAGTGTGTAACAATTCGTATCCGTCGAGGTTGAATGTTTAGCCATATCGAAATGAATCCAGATCACATGAAGTATACATTAATCACAATAGAATCGACGAGAATGTTAACCACGTAGAGTGTGTTTGTTTAAAAGTTATCTCCAATACGGTTACTTCGATCGGTATTGATTCCATGTCATACAAAAGCATGTAACCTTTGTACAGTTTCGTAGTATGGGAATATCGAGTGAAGTTGATTATTTTTGTGTGACGAAAATATCTTGTATTGATATTGGACACTGGTTTCGTTACCCATGCAAGTGAGTGAAAATTGTTCTTGGCTGGACAGATATGATTAGTATTTAGAAAAAACGACTCACACCAATTAAGCGACGCTGTTTCCTATCCAATGACTGAGTGAAATTTCTCAGGGGGTTTGATTTACCGAGTTAATTGTCGGCGATTCAATCACATACAAGTATATGGTCTTTTAGTGACTGATTATTGTGACGACATTTACTTTGACGAATGGCAATGGAAAAATGTCCAATTTCTCTGATCGTGTGCGCTGCACAAATAGTTCTAGTATGTAATCAGTGAACGTCATGTAAATTGACAACGACTCTCAGTAGTTTGGTTAGATGATGGAGGTTCAAATCGATATCGCTACTACGAACAGCAATACAAACACATTTTTGTAGATTTCAGTGTAGCGCACATTTCGATTTTATTAATGCTGAGAGGTTTCTGTATTACTCAAGTATAGTTGAATAGGTGGTGCCTAGCAAACATATTCCAATTTACTTTTGTAATGATCAAAGTGAGTGTGAAATGATGCGAACGGATTAAGCATTAATCAAATGGTGGTATGTCAATTCACCTAGTGTGATATCTTGACACCAGGTAATGCGCGAAAGTGTTTCAATTCTCACCGACAATAAAGTATTGCCCCGGTTATTGTTCAACAAAGGAAATTGTTGTTTCATCTTTAGTCTTGTTTAATGCAGACATTTGTAAAATATTTCCTGATATCCACAATACTCTGTGTGGTTTGCACCAAGGCTGAATAATTTTCCAATCGAGAACATTTTAGACACACATAGTTTACAGCTCAATATGTTAATAACAATGGTACTGAAAAGTTTGTTGCTGTCACAATAATCTTTACCACAACGCCGGGTCTAATTAACACAAATAATTTAATAGTCAAGTCATGATCAACTATTACATATGTCAAATCAATGTGTCAATCCTTATGTTTACATCATGATAATTTTCAATATAACACCTGCGTTCGATTGTAAGAAATGAATTCTCAACATGTTGGGCAGACTTTCAAATCTCGCATACTCAAACATATTATGTTAATCTCAAGTCGCGGGCACCGAGAAGTAATTACTTTTATCTTACAAAATATACCGCATAGTAATTTCTTTGTCTTACAGAATAGTAACGACTTTTCAAGTTGAATAAAAAAGACGTGTAGGGATATGAATACAACCAGGCTTGTTATGGATTTTGGGTTTTAGTGCTTGTATGGATTCGTGTATGTTTGGCTGTTTTTCATATTGATACTGTTGAGTTGGTCGGTTAACGGATTTACTTGACAATGTTTTCGTGGTTGATTCTTTGAATATGGTAAGATGGTCAGATGTCGAGACGTAATACTATTTCCGTGAACTCAATTACAACAAAACATAACCAGCATTCAAATAATCCGTAAGCTACAAGTGGATTTAAAACTTGATGCTGTTTTGTGGTTAACTCAAGTCAGTGGTCATATTTGTGTTGATTTCAGGAATGATCATGACGAGTTGGTCGGGTAAATTAGTGGTAGTAACTATGACCGTACAGAGTTGCTGACATTCAAACATCTTTTACGCTGTAATATACGTATTTTATTGTGATAAATTATTTCTCAGTTATTGTTCAGACATTCAAATCTCGTATACTCAAAATATAATATGTTTATGTCAAGTCATTTATGTGTCGATTAGTAAATAGCTTACTTTGTCTTCAGAATAGTAACGACCTTTACAATTGAATAAAAAAGACCGATCATATGAATACAACCAGAATGAATTAATTCAGATTTGTGAGTTGCAGTGGCATAATCAAGTAAGTGAAAACTAGATTTTGAACACTTGTTAATGTTGTAAATAATTCTTTTGAGTATGGTAAGATGTTAAAAATGTCGCTTTGACAAACGAAAAGTCGGATCGCGAATAGAGTTGCAATGTTCCATTACTTGTTTCGAATCAATGTGCGTATAATATCAATATGGGACTGTGGGAAAGTTGATAGTCATGTTTGTCAATCCTATTTCAATTCACACTACACCAAAGTCAAAATATTCGGTTTTGGATTATCTCAATTTACCTAGTACATCCCGCGAATGGATTCCGACCCATGCTATAACTAGATCGCTATGTCTGATGCATTATCCCGTCAGCGACGTAGGGTTTTACAATTATTTCACACCTTTTCGAATAAGCGTCAACTTCGCAAAGGATTAGGGTGGGATCAGAAATAAGTGAGAATTTGT
The DNA here is from genome assembly GCF_051294905.1 of Botryllus schlosseri. Classification (NCBI taxonomy): domain Eukaryota; kingdom Metazoa; phylum Chordata; class Ascidiacea; order Stolidobranchia; family Styelidae; genus Botryllus; species Botryllus schlosseri. The sequence goes on along the minus strand of NC_137245.1, from coordinate 12,525,654 downwards.
CGGTATTCGAATCATCGTCTGTGACGGCTCTGTTATTCGTTACTTATTAAATTTTACCAGTGAAATCCGGTTCCTGTGACATACCGATTATCAAAATATTACATTGTGGCGATTGGAATGTATGTAACAACAAGTTGGTGAGGGCTGGCTATGTCTTAGGTGTTATCTCGTGAGTGATCGTGGGATTTGCAACCTATTTCGCACCTTTTTGAAGTGTTAGTTTGTGAACGCGGCTATTGTTGGTATCGCCGTCTACGTGGGTTCTGTGGTAAACTAATTACCAAAATATTACATTGTCAACGATCGGCATGTATGTAACAGTGAGTCGCGAGCGATGGTTATGTCTTAGGTATTATCTTGTGAGCGATCGCGGGATTTTGCCAATATTTCACACCTTTTCGGAGTGTTAGTTTGTGAACGCGGCTATTGTTGGTATCGCCGTCTACGTGGGTTCTGTGGTAAACTAATTACCAAGCGACTGATTCCTAGATTTAGCAAACTATTTCACACCCTTTTTGGTGAAAGTACGACATGCCGCTAGCATTCTATCAACGAAAGTACGAATCATCGCCGCACCCATAAGAATAACGATATATCGAAGTCGCACTCGCCGTAAACGTTGGGAATAACTCAAATCGGTCATATATAATAATATTGAATATACATGCTAAGTAATGGCGTCACTGTTTACTATACTTGATATTCAACACCACCTCACCAGAGATCCCTATACCCGTAACGTTATCAGACAGGTCATCGACACAGCGTATACCTGAAAGAGTGGTATCACCGACGATACGGCAGGTCATCAGCGATAGGGACTCGAAAAGGGTGGAGTCACCAACACGAGTTTTCACGGCAGGTCATGAGCGAGTCCTATACCTGAAAGGGTGGGGTCACCAGAGATCCCATAAGAACACATGGCAGGTCACCAGCGGAAGGGGGGGTCAAAAGGGTGGGGTCACCAACACGAGTTTCGCGGCAGGTCACCAGCGGGCCCATAAGAAACAATGGCGTCATGCGACCGATCTACATAACTACTGACCGCCGACCCTAAAAATGCTGTAAGACGATGTAGTCCTGGTGAAAGATATTTTTGGTCCGTATATGACAGGGTTTAGAAGCCTATTTCGTCAAAAGAGCTATATTTACCCTATATTTTCAATTGTGAATATATATTCACCATTACGTCACAATTGAATGTGCGTGACGTCCTGGCTTAGGAAAAAACAATCAGAAATATGTTTTTAACAATGGCCTTTGTTTTAAAACTCTTTTTTTGTTTTGTTTTTGTTTTTGTTTTAAACACAACCCTAACTCGACCCCGCGACCTATTGGTGTTGCAGCTGTGGATTATACCACTACGCTATCTCGACACGGACTGACTGTAGAATTGCTGCATAGTAGTCGTATACGTCAATTAGGAAGCGTATCTCGCTTACTATTGCGGGTAAGCAATGAATAGGAAAAGGGCGACGCGAGTACCGAAGCCAAATGAAGTTATTTTATGGTACATTGCTATCACAGGACATCCCCTGCAGTAATAGATTTTTTACAACTCGAAGACTATTCAGGCAGGGCTTTGGAGCAGCCGTAAATTTGCATTGCTCCAGCTCCGGCTCCGAAGCTCTCTTCTATCATACATTAGCTCCGGAGCCGCATTATTACCCCTGCTCCGGCTCCAGCTCCGGCTCTGAAAATTATCGAAGGTGTCAGTCTATATCAGGGGTGGGCAACCCTCGGCCTGCGGGCCATATGTAGCCCGCGAGGTTTTGAGTAGCCTGCCAGCTATTTTCCTATTATATTATCGAAATTCTGTTATATTATCGAAATTGAATTGCTCAGATTGTGAACTTGCAAGGCCAACTAAAAATATAATTAGTATGACCGCGACACTTGGGATGTTGATGACTAAAATATCAGTTCCGACGCATTGACAGATCCAGGGTCCAGCAGTCACATTTTTAGTAAATCGTCGTGCATAACAATAAACTAAAATAGTAGTGAAATTTTTCTTCACGCTTCGCGTGTTTAATTGTCACACCATTTCTTTCTCTGTAGCCTACCCCCACCTGAAAATTAAAAAACGCCTGATTTAGCAGATTGAGTCTAACTATAGTTTATTAGCAATTACGAGAGAAAGTGGCCTATATTCGCGTTGTGCTCGCAGAAAGATCGTCGACGATGAAATGTAAGCACAAAATGATTGTCGTATCGTATATTAGCGGAAATCTTCGATATCGATATATGTCCAGAAGCCGAATAGTCCTGTCCTTGCAAACTGAGCCCAGCGGGCGGTATACAGTCGACCCGCAATATAGCCAAGTAATAATAATATTAACTTTGAAAATTTTACGCGCCTGGAGCGGCTAGTGGGCCGCGCACTCGTTCGTCAATTTCATGTGGCCCTTTAGCCGAAAAGGTTGGCCACCTCTGGTCTATATAGATTACTAATTTTCCGGTAGGTTAGTTATCTATAGTAATCTGGAGTCTGTCAGCCGTCAGTAACATCAAATGCAGTAACGAAGACATAGGGCCGCCGTGCCGGCTTGTGACGACATAATGAATACTTGTCAATCGTCGATAACATCATAGTTGCACTATCTCTATAGTTGCACTAGAACGCACTTTACTCCGTGCCATTGCTGTGTACAGCATTAAAATTCTGATGCGGCGTTTTAACACTGGCACTGCACTCGTTAACATTAAGCCATACAGCTCAATTCAATCTTTGAATGTTCGATTATTATTCAACTGTAACTGCAGTAAGAGCAATATGGGCGGATATACCGACGTGATCTATAGAAATTCGATTTGTACCAAATGGCCAATGGTTTGACGTTCGATGTTGGTGCACCCGTTACCAGTCCATCCGGTATCGCTCAAGTTTATCGAAATATAATATTTTTCCGTTGGAACGAATCGAATAATCGAATTAAACACTGTGCCATGCACATTGCGTCATGCCCATCAGTGGCGGCTCGTGACAATATCGGGTGGTGGGGCAAGGGCTGCAAGCGACTTTTTATCAAGATGACGTCACAATGGCGTTTTCCAACGTAAACAAGTACCTTGGTGGTACGGTAACACGAACTTCCCGACAACAGTGATTTTAACGTATGTGCCGCGAGATGTCTGCCGGTGAGCTGTGACTTGAAGTGTGGTAACTGCGTAAACGGCGTACGGAACAAAGATTCGACACGGTTCATGTTCGCACTATACCTGTCCGTTGGGTGAATCAGTTTTTATCGCCTAAACGCGCGAAGCGCGAAAAATTTCTATAATTCATGACTGAATCGGGCAATATGACCGGGAATTGCATATATATTGCTATCAATTTTTATCCTTTCTCTGCTTACGTAATCAGATTTACCGGTAGAGCAGAGTGAGGTGTGTTTGAAAGGGTAGGACCCCTCAATAATAAATAAACATCTCCGGGTGTATTGTATACCCGTTGGCAGGAACGAAACAGCACTTCGTCAGGCCCCAAAAAACTGGAGTCTTGGGCTGCCATACGGTGACAAACCGACCCGCCAGGCCGCCGCCACGTTGTACACTTTTGCCACGAAATTATAGACGTACTGCTTAGTAAGCCAGCGCGAAGCGCGAAAATTTTCGATAATTCACGATAAAATCGGTCAATAAGATCGGGAATTGCATATATATTGCTATCAATTTCTTGTCCTCTATGCTCAGTTGCTCACGTAATCAGATTTACCGGTAGAGCTAAGTCAGGTGTTGTCTTGGAAAATGTAGAGCCCGTAAATAAGAATTAAACATCTTGGGGAAGGTGGACCCGCTGGTATGACTTCGTTACATGATGTTATTTCGTGACCTCCTGTTTGCCATATCAAAAATATACAATCGCCCAAACCTACTAAACTAAAAGATCACACGATTTCAAATTGGTATTTCTTCACTGGCATATAATTTTCCCCTGCGGGCTGGTATTTGTCTTGTGAGGTTCAGATTGCCAAGACAGGAATATTTAGGTGCCAGTCATTTGGCGCCTATGTATGTATTTTGTATATACAACGAAGTTTTCGGTCAGCATAAGGGCAGTCCTTTTCGGCTAAGGTTTTCTCGCTGCCGATCGTTCTGGCACACTTCTTGCAGTCGCATGTTACATGGCCTAAAACTTTATATGTCTTGGTGCGTCGTGGCGAGGTAATAGCCAACGCTGATATGTCCATTTCTATAAATCTTGCGTTTTTTTCTTGTGGGAAGAGTACCCAATATGCAAGACAGTTGGCAAGTTGAAATCGCGCGCAGCGCGAAAAATTTTTGATAAAGTTGCTTAAATTTAAAAAAAAAAAATACTCTATAATTTATGCTAATTCACGAAATAATTTTGGGCCCCCTTCGAGCTCGCCCCCCCCCGATTGGGGGGTTTGGGGTGCGGCAGTTACGGCCCTGCTGAGGAACTACAGATAACAGCCTCGGGATTTCCGTTCCGGTACAGCATAGGAGATTATGGCCTTGAGGCTGGAGACTGTCACACGACACATACGGCTTACGGTCTATAGCAGGGGTGGGCAAACTTTTGAGCTCGCGGGCCGCATTCAACATCTCAATTCATTCGCGGGCCGCACTATATAAAATTGGGATTATAAACCAAATCGCAATATTGATATATGATGATATAGTGAGGACATGGGGACAATATATGTGCTTATTTAAAACAAGCCAAATATTGCGTTGATGATATCGTACACGCGTCAGAAACATATAACGGCTAGATTTCATAGGCGGGCGGACCTCAATACCCAATTTGTCAAAACTATAGAGATAAAAGGCGGTTGGCCCGATTCTTAGAATAGGATTGAAATATAAATCTGTGAGCAGTGATCTGTTCATAGGTTTAGTAATTCCGCTTTGGGCTCAGTTCCAGGACACAAAATGCTGACAGCATCATAACCATGTTAGCTTCAAACACGCTTCTACTATGTGTAGATAAAATATAAATACCCCCATTCCACGCATACAGACAACGAATGTACCTAAGACACGCTCGAATCGTTTTTTTTATAAGCACATCACTGAAATAATTAAAAAGGAAGTGGACAATCTGAAATCTCACTGGTGATCAAAATTATGTCAATCTCGTTGCAGCTATCCCGCTGTGATATCAAGTATTTACCTTAGATCAGTGGTTCTCAAACTTTTTAAGACACGCCCCGCCCCCTTATGATGGTCAAAGATTTCGCGCCCCCTTGTCGTCATATCACAAAACGCAACCATGATGCTAGCCAACCTAACGGGTGGTTTGATGGCTTGGAAGGTTACAACTGTGGATGAGAGATTTTTAAATATGTAATTCAGACTAAATACATGGCAATAACTATGAATTGGGTGAAAATCGCGCGGAGCGCGAAAATTTTTTTCGGTCGAGCTCAGCTTCGTATCCCTTTCAGATGCTTTCACGCCCCCAAGGGGGCGCGCCCACCAGTTTGAAAACCACTGTCTTAGAATTATCATGGTGAAATATAATAAGAAAAAGTCGCTGCATTAATTCGATCTTTAGTACGCATTTTATCAAAATTTTAAAAAATTCCTTTAGACTCTCGCGGGCCGCACAAAACGGCGTGGCGGGCCGCATGCGGCCCGCGGGCCGTAGTTTGCCCACCCCTGGTCTATAGTGTCTAACTGTCTATATGTCTGCTGCAAAATCGCCTTTGGAAAATATATTACCGAATAAATACGTGGATGAAAGCCGAAAATTGGTACACTGTTACATGAAATCATCGAGAAGTAGCCTCATGACCGTTTTCGGTATGGTACACTGTCAAAATTAATACGAACAGACCAACGCCGAATTTTTGCGTAAAATTTACTGAGGAATAGGCTGATCAAGCGATCAGCTGTTAGCCGCCATCGAAAACGAAACAGCTATCGCGCTTGACAGGGCTTGTAATTGTAAGCAAACGGCCCGAAGGCCACAATTTCACGGTGAAATTGACATTGGAGAATATAAAATAAAAGTAAATATTTGAATGCAAACCGAGGATGTTAGTAAACTGTTTCATGATCAGAGGTGGTCAAAGTAGTCAAGAAAGCTACTCAAGTAGAAGTAGAAGTAGCGACGAAAAAATCTACTCAAGTACAAGTAGAAGTACTTCTTCCACAAGCAACCTAAAACTACTTGAAGTAGAAGTAGAATTGACCGACTTTAAATCTACTCAAGTAAGTAAGTAGTTGTGAAAACGATCGTAATTCGTTCGCATGGGTTGTCAAAAGATGCAAATTGAGCTATGCGAAAAGGTGTCGAGCTTAATTCATATTGATGCATATCACGAGGTATTCAATTTTCGACAGCATAAGCATTCGTCCGCATAATGGGATGAAAATGATGATATTGATATGGAAATGCGATACTAATCCTATGTTTAATCGAACAGCACGTTTTGGAAAATATCATGGTATGGCGTACTCCCCCATATTATAAGGCCCGTAGTTTAGTCGAAGAGCAAGCAATAAGGAGAAGTTGTATAGGATACGGAGTAAACACTTTGCTCGATTAGAAAACGTGAACAAAAAATATGATTGATCGTAAAAATGCCACATTGTGTAGCTTTATTTCCGGAAATAAAAGATATTACTATACTTGCTTTTATACTTCAACATGTATGTTATCCAGACAAAAGAACTGATATCAATTAGGGCAAGTTTTTGCAACTTTTGCAACATTTTTTTACAGCTTCCAGCAGTTTCCTAAATACTCGTAAGATATGTAGAATGCTGTTTCAAGCTGTTTGAAGGAATCTTATAGTGCTACTTTTTGCAACTTTTTTCCATATTTTTCATGCAACTTTTTCGATTTTTCATGCAAGTATTTTCGATTTTGGTGAAATACACGGCCAAATTCGACTGAAACACCGTAAATCAGCACCGAAGTAACGCTTTTACGGGTATTTCGGGAGCTGAGCCGGAAAATTGACCTTTTTTTAGTCAACCGAGCAAAATGTGGTCAAAATGCAACTTCTGCAACTTTTTCGAAAATAAATGAATAAATGCAACTTTCCACGGATTTAACTGCAACAAAAACTTGCCCTAATATAACTCAAAATATATAATACTGGGAATTGAAAGTAAAATATAAATACTTATTATCAAAGCGGAAAATATATTTCATATGTCTTTAGTCCAGAAAGTTTCAAAGGTGATATGCTAAAACAGCTCTAAAACTAACAAAAGTTGGATTCCATCCACTTTTCTTGAAATAGGAAAATGACTCGACTCGACTCGAGTCAATATTTGGAATGACTCGACTTGTACTCGAGTCATTACGCATGACTCGACTCAAGTCATTGACTCGGCTTATTTTATGTGACTTGAAGGTGAAGAAAGTTGCGAATCACAATGGTTAGATCAACGCATGTGACGAATTCGGTCGACATCGCTATTTGTCACCACTGCTTTCGTTGCACTCGTCTGATATCAGATATGCGCCGCCGAAAAAACAAAAGACAATGGTACATAGTAGCAAATAGCAATGCATTGTACAAAATCATCCAGTGATGAAGAGGTAATAGATCCTCCGCCAACAAAGTACTCAAGACATTTCAATTATACAAGCAAACAATCGAAGCAAAGTCCAATTAGAGCCAAAGAAATGACTATCAGATGGTTAAGTAGCCTAGGGGAGACCGGGGACAATTATAACTAGGGGCAAATGTAACAATCGACCTCGCCGCTAGTAGGATGGAGAAATCAGCTTGATATTTTAAGTGCGCATGCAGTAGTTATCTCTCCTATTATACCTGGAGTTACGTTGAGCTACGATGCGAAACCCCGGAATAATTTGCAAAAAACGAAATTTTTGACCCTTGAGTAAAGTTTTTCTGGTCTGGAATAATTTGTCTGGACGAATAGTACCTCAAGTAGTTACAACATAATATGTGTAGCTGGAACAATGTTACTATAGTCTACCGTGGTGGTGGAAAGAATAGGACTTGCATCGCCGGGAAGGTACCATACTGAGACAAAAATCATGGTCGAGCGTGTCAGGGGCAATCGTAACACTCTGTTACTTTTGCCCCGTTACAATATGTTATCAATTCTGAATGTCTTTGTTCATATGTTGATATTACCATTCATCTACTGCAGAATAATCTTGCAACAGCCAGAAGTTCACCAGAACAGATACTGCCTTGCGATACCAATTCTAACATGATCATCTGTCGAAACGGCCATACAATAGTGGTAATGTGAATTCGACGGTTCGGTTATTTTCGTGATTCCACCACACTTTCTCATGTTGATCGACTTTTGGTGTGTCGAACTTCAATAGTCATGACTTAATTCTCGTCCTCTGACTTTGATCATGACCCACTTACATTTTGATATTTGATGTGAACAATTTATGTTAATTTTCTACAGCACAGATAAATGTCATTATAGCTTTGACGCCACACAATGTTGCGTCCTCGTTTTACTATACTATCATCGGCCCATTCAACCAAGATATGTTAGCCAGGTCGGTTTCGCACCTTCACAGGTGACCGAATGACCAACCCATTATGCCCGCTGAACAACAGAACCTTGGTAGAAGAGGCCGAATATGTGTAGGGAGATGATAGAATGAATGTGTCTCTTGTACACTTTAAGCTTGAACAAGACACGAAGGGTGATATTGCATTCAGATGCCATAAATGCGATGGGGCGTAGCCTGGAAGCGTTCAAACGTCTCTTCCTTTAGTTTCATGCAATATTACAATTTGTGCTTCCGTTTTCGTTGTTCATTCACTTTGTGTTTAGTTATAAATACCACTGTTACAATTGTCCCGCAAGGGTGGTACAATTGCCCCAGGGTACGGGGCGTTTGTAACATTTGAGCAGCGATTTTTGCGACCCAAAATTTCCATGATTGATTGTTGATTGAGTTCCAATTTAGTTTTCATATCAACTATCGAGTTGTTGGCTTCTTTATATAAAACTTTGGAAGTGAAATTTCCACGAGAAGAACACGTAATGTTGGAAAATACGAAAAGTGTTACAATTGTCCCCGGTCTCCCCTACTTGGAAGAGACTGATAAGCTCATGAGTAGATATGAAGGCGATGATTCTTTGCATTTTTGGCCGACTAGAATGGATGAGTATCTAATGCTCTTCAGTGTGGTTCAAAATTGCTTTTCGATTTCTGCATCTAATGCACCAGAGGAACGTGTATCCAGTGGATGTGGATTATTCTTTGGCCATGCCGCCTCAACATATATGAGAATCTCCTTTCCACTTTAGTATTTTTCAAGTGTAACTCATTGATTTGATCTGCTGTCTGTGAAAACACACAATAGCCTCCGTCCGTTTGACGTTTTGTTAGGTATGTGCATTGTGCACGTGATAATAATGAATGGCTAATGTTGTGTGATATTTGTACAATAGGGCCGATCAAAAATACCTTCTTTTTTATTCTACTGGGTGGCTACTTGATAAAATTGCTACGTTGCATAAAAAGAACACTGAATCTGGCCTAATTTGAAAAAGTGGAATCAATGATATGAGAGGAGAAAATTTTGGATTTGAAAATACATGGAGTATTTTTAGTGAGAAATGATTTCATATAATATAATTACATACTAGCAGTAAGTCGACTATTTTTTCATATCCAAAATATTCCACTCTAATAACTCCACTTCTTCTAGTTGGAATGGAGCCAAATTTTCTATGAATCATGTTTTTACACAATCTAACAATATCATGAGGTAGCCGGTATATTTCGAAAGTCTCTATTTGTAATTAATCCAAAATATTTTCTCTTAGCATTGCTTTCTACTGGTTGGAATTAAGCCAAATTTAAGTTCTTTTTAGATAATCTAACAATTTTAAGAAGTAGCCTCTTTTTTGAGATTCTGTCCTCATTTTTGAGAATTTTTTGGTAAATGTAGGCCAAATTCGACGCAAAATCGACTAAGACTACAATAAATCAGCACTTAAGTAACGCTCCGGCGACTATTTCGGCAGCTGAGCAGGAAAGTTGACTTTTTTTCTGGTCAACCACCTGATATGATGTGAAAGGAAAACTGTACCTCTACATAAGCGTTTATCTGTTGGTTCTTTACCAGCTTGTATCTAGCTAGACGTGAATTCGTAGGTCCTCTATCATATAGTATGTAGACGCGAATTCGTTAATTCTCTATAAGCTATTTGTGAGCGGTCGTCGATGTGCTCGTAATAAAAACTGAATGCTTTTATTTGTGATATATCAGACTGACAAGACAGATATTTGATTTAAAGTTCTAAGATTAGTAACGTTATCGTATTGGCGGCCTGTCTCGTTTATCTGTAGCATCGGTATATGAGGCCAGGAACTGTCTGTTATCTGCCTAACTAAATAAACTTGTGCCAAGACTATGATAGGGACAAAATAAGCATGTTTGGCAAGCAAGGAATTCGATATCACCCAAGCAGGATTTAAAACATAAGTTGAACATGACTTCAATACTGTGACTTGGACTCGACTTGAGTCATAACACTATGACTCGGACTTGACCCTTAAAACGGTGACTTGGACTCGGACTCGAGTCGATGATGAATTGAAAATGACTCGACTCGACTCGAGTCAAAACCACAAAAGTCAGATTGACTCGTGACTCGGAACCATGTGACTTGGTTACAACCCTGCCTGAAATCGATGCGGATTTCATTATAGAACACACTCCATAACAACTCCGCTATGCGCCTGAATATTTGATCAAACGCGAGTGGTCAGAAGACGCAACGCGAGGCAACAAGACCGAGAACTCGATACTGAAGATGTCAATTTCTATATGCGCGAAATGTTGCGATTGTCATCTCCTGCTGTGAAGGAACATGATATCTTATGCGCCGGCCGGAACTATCGCTTCTTCTGTGATTGTGATGTCAGACTGGCCCAGACATTGAACAATGAACATGGACGGAATTGATTGAAACACAGACTGACTGTGAACAGACAGCGGCGTAATTGATTTTGACTAACGCTAATACTAAAACAGAACGACCAGAAAATGTCTTGCAGGCTCTTGATATTGAAACTTTCAACTCCTATGAAATCAAAGTCACTAATGAATAGAATCCAGAACAGACCTTCTATTTGGGAAAATAATTCCTGCAACCTTATTAGCCGTCGCCGAAGATGCGTATTCGTTTGTTCTCGAGGCGGAGTGATTGAAATCTCCCAATTGTCGGCGCGTGTGTTGGCGAATATGTTGCGGAGATTGCGAGCTCGCTAATTGACTACACCAGTGGTTCCCAAAAGGTGGGGAATTCCCCACCAGTGGCGAATTCAATGATTTCTGGTGGGGAATAGACGCATTCGTTCAAATATTATATACAGGACTGTCTACATATTCACGGAGACACATGCGCAATTACCGTTAACTGCTCTGGAACGTATGTATCGAAAATTATATTGAGTTTTGTTCACAAAACCTCATTTTTAACTCTGGATGGCAAATCATGGCGTCACAAACGCATCCAACACGACTAGTTTGACGTGAAATAACGCTTTCGCGAAATTTTGAGCGTTACTAGTATCAGTTCACAATACGTTTTATGTTGCACTTAAATTCGATTGTCTTGCGTACTGGGGTGGTTGTTTGTCTTGTGTAGTCAAACCAGCAGATAGCTGCCCTGTGATGACGAAAGTGCTCGGTAATGCAGAGCAGGACCGTAACTGCCGCACCCCAAACCCCCCAATTGGGGGGGGGGGCGAGCTCGAAGAGGCCCAAAATTATTTTCTCAATTAACATAAATTAAAATTTTTTGGGGAAATTTATGCTACTTAATTAAAACATTTTCGCTCTGAGTTCGCGAATTAATATTGCCGAATATCTAATCATTCGGTACCCTTCCCCCACGAAAATACGTAGAATATATAGAAATGGAGACTTCGGGGTGGGCCATTACTGCGCCTCGACGCACCAAGGTCATGTAACATGCAACTCAAAACAGTGTGCCAGAACAAGCAGCGATAAGACCTTGGCCGAGAAGGAATGGGTGTGGTAACCGAAATCTTCGATATATTTAATTGTCCATAGGTAGGTAAATGGCTGGCGCCGAATGTGCCTGTCCTGGCGATCTGAACTGCACAGGGCAAATGCAATCCCGCAGGGAAAAACTATTTGCCAGTAAAGCAATACCACTTGGAAATCGTGTGTGCCTTGGAGTTTGTGCAATTTCCATATCTTTTGACATAGCAGATATAGGAGGTCACGAAATATCATAATGTAATGAGGTCAATAAGTCAACGGGTCCGCCTGAAAAGGTTTAATTCTTATTTAGGGGTCTTACTTTTTCCAACACACCTCACTCAGCTCTAGCGGTAAATCTGATCACGTGAGCAGAGATGGAATAAAAATTGATAACAGAATATATGCAATTTCCGATCATATTTACAGATTAAAACACGAACTATACAAATTTTTCGCGATTCGCGCGTTTAGTCCGAATAAGGCGACGCACTAAACAGTATACTCAATGTAGCTGACAACTAGCGGGAAAAGGCGTACAGGCTTAGCGCGGATGACGGGGTTCTGGGGTCTTCGCCCCCCAGAAGTTAGGTTTATCCTCTGTGGGGGCCTAAGATCAATGTTTTTTTTGGCGGGGCTGACGAAGTGCTGTTACGGTCTTGTGGGGAATGAAGGCTCGGAATAAATCTGAAGTGGGGAATGAAGACGAAAAGGTTGGGAACCACTGGACTACACAGTCGCACGCGTTGGTAATCTTATGGTAGCGTGATGTGTCGAGTACACAAGGATGCTGATCCGATCGATGTATTATCGGCATTGGTGCATGTTCTTAACCATAATAAACTGATGCTACCTTGGTAAATTTGAAATGGATTCAATCAATTCAGCAAGCGGCCGGCTGGCTACGCGGCCTGCTTAATCATATCGTAATTTTGTCACCATATACAAGTGCCAGGTGATATTGAACGCTTGCGAGTCGGGTAATTTGCCAATTCTGGCGCACTATGACGTCATCCCTTTGTGACGTCATCGATCTCGCATACCTAGGGAAAATTAGAGTTCAGCGCCTATGGTTATAAATCTTAACACAATCAATAATAAGGAGCATCGTTAAAATCAATGGAGACCAATACCGGCTTTGCGTAAAATATGTTTGCGATAAATGACGAGTCAGCTCTCACTCGACTTAGGAAACGAAATTACCACTAACACAGTTCAGTGACAAACTTGAGACTTGGTACAGCGTTCGATACTAACATTGAGACTTACCGTAACAAATGTCATGACCGATATCGGTATGGAACATAGTCAAAATCAATGGATACCAATACCGGCTTTTGAGTAAAATCTGTTTGCGATACATGACGGATCAGCACACACTCAACTTCGGAAACGGAATTACTACCCTAAACTTTAAGTAGAAACCCTGAAACTTGGGACAGTGTTAAATACCACCATCACGACATGACATACCAAGTTTCAAGAATTATACTGGTGTGAAACACCATCAAAATCGACCTATACCAGCAAAGGTCGACTAAACGCATATGACGGTAACCGAGTACAGATATAGATACGATTGTTACATCACACCTTAAGGGCAACCAGGCTATGTTGCCCCGGTTGCTCGGTAATTTTATGAATAGGAGAGAGTAAATCACTGTTTCTTTATTGTGCGCGGCTTTGAGAGAATAGACAGTGAAAGCTTGTTATGAGCGCTACCGGGGCGTGCCCCGGCTAGCCATTCGCAAAGCGAAAACACGAAGAGAATTCGATTTTCGCAGAGACTTCGCTATATATGGGCATTTACAAGCGAAAGGACAAGAAGAATACGATTTTCGCTGTGATTTCGGTATATATAGATTGCTGTGCGTCTATAAATGGTAAAGAAATGTTATTGAACAGAATTTTAGGTGGGGCAATGCCCCAGTTGCCCTATAGGACGAGCCGCCACTGCCCATAACGAATTAAACTACGCAGTATGTACATTGCACATTTACAAGTTTACGAAACAGATGATTACAAATTGGAAATCGCGTATCAAATCAGTAATTTGTCTAAAACATAAATTACCATGGGGTTTTGGGCTACTCTTCTGCCATCCTCTATTTACGCTCGAAAATCCCTACTGCTGGAGTGAATGACGATGTTGCGCAGTGATGAATTCCAATTAGCATGCATAATTGCATACTCAATAACACTGTCCAATTTCGCAGCCCGATTAAAGAACTATCACGAACGAACGAGTATTTGCTCATCCGATTCATAGCAACGATGAGATGTAATTTCTCGGCTCGTGCTCGTCATATCGACATGTGCAACGAAATCACGTTTTTATCCTCTCTCCCATTTAGCGTAATACATAGTGATCATTATTTTCGAACCGTATACAATTGGCCAACAAGGTCGTGCTGATGATGAAATTGTGGGTATGCCGAATACCCACAATATTCACAGGCATATTTCGCATACCGAAGTTCGGCACTAACGTATGAAAATTGAACATTGAACATAAGACTGCTCTGCTGTTAAATCCCCAGGAACCTGATTAGTCGGAAAAAGTAGCGTCAAAGAGGAAAACATCCTTAATTTGGCGAAGGCCTGCTGTTGAATCATGTGAACTCAGCAGACATGGTTGTTGCATATATAATAGCATCTTATGAAATACGTCGGAGTCGGAACCACCCCTCAAATAACTGGCTCCAGCTCCGGCTGAATTTTATGTAGAGCTCCGGCTCCAGCTCCGGTAAAAATGCACGGCTCCGGGGCTCCGGCTCCGGGCTCCGGCTCCAAAGCCCTGTATTCAGGTGCCCATTTTCAAAGTTATCGGCTCACCAAAGAACTCAAACAGAATTAAAAGTAAAACCATGGCACAGAATGACGTAACAATCCAATACCATACATTTTTCGTACCCACATTTTCCTTCATATTTGGAAATGTGGATCAGAATTATAGTCCAGTTACGTTACTACTGTCACAGAGATCTTATACCGTTGCTGCTATGTCTCAATTTTGAAATTACCATGCTACAACCTTAACTATACCCTCGAATATCTACATCACTATGTAGTTAAATAGGCACTGCATGCGGTCTACATATAACGTGGTCTAAAATGAAAGTTGTAAGAGTGAAAACAATTTGACAGCAGCAATTTTTATCAGAAAGCCACCGTATTCGAACTGCAGCTAAATATTTTCCAATATTAAATCCTTATGATGTCGAAGGGACACGTCATCGCTTCTGAAATTCGATGCATGTGAATAATGAACAATCAATACTAAGCAAATAGTTTTGTTGTGGAAAAGGAACCGATGATTTCTGACTCAGAGCAGTGGCGAGAACCGCAAGAAGCTTTGTTAGCAACCTCATACTGCCCGGATCTATGTGTTCAATAATTTCTGATGCCCGTATATTCCTTCAGATTTTTAACGTTATGAAGCTGTTAGTTATTTACAAGACTAATAATAAGGTCGTAGATGTGACTGACAAATCGGAGATCAAAGCTGTCGTCGAAAAAGTTTTCAAAAATGAAATTCTGAACCGTCCGATCACCATTCAGTATTATGTCAAGGATTTTGATGAATATGTCGATTTGGAATACGCTGATGTAGAGGATCATGGGAAAATGAAACTCTTTGTGCAAGACTGCATGGATGCCGGTTAGTTATCTTAGATGACCTCGCATTTAATGTTAAACTCGTCAGACGGATGCATGGTATTGGGTCCTGCACTCTTGGTGAAAATATTGTGTAGTTCCCCCCATGTATCACGCCTGTGTGAATATACACCCATGACACACGAAACCTCACCCTTATACGACGGGGTAAAGCTTATGCAATATGTTAATCCAAATTATGTATGCAAATAGGGACATGGGAAGGTATAAACGTACTCACGTAGGCACGTATAGGATTTATGGCTGAGATCTAATTCTAAATTAGGTTCTGTTTTCGTGTACCACCCTTTTCGCTAAGAGTGTATGGACCTGGTACGGTACATATCGAAAGTCACGTTCGAAAACCTTACTTATAGAATTGTTGTTTGCGATATTTGCTATGCCACTTTTCAATTGTGTCAAAAAGGAAGGTTCGAGATCACAGTACGTTTTTTCTGCAATTTTCGACTACGGTACGAAATATTTGTTTTGTACCGTACCATGCCGTGCTTTTGTAGTGCCTTTCGTTTTCACGACAAGTCGTCAAACATGAATGTAGACAATTCAAAACTCTTTTTGCCTTTTCACTGTATATGTTTGCTGATAACCGTTTCACAGAGGAAACGCGGATAGTCAATACTCAATCCGCAACAGAGAGGCGATTTCAATTCAACTCAATTTTTTGCTAAAAATTTCACCATTTCAATACATCACAAGACTTCGATACAACGAAAGATAGGAAGGTGTCAAAACGACACTTACCTGGCCTAGGCGACATAAAAAAGGAGGCATGTAAACTGAATGAAAAGTAAAACAAGAAAATATAAGAGGACAGGTGTCGGAAGGCGATATGCCAGGTCGTGGTCCAGTAAACTAGAGAGCTATAACTAGTATTTATTCAGTAGAAATTGTTTTTTATTAAGACTTGAATGTCGGCATGCTCGATGGCTGTTCCACAAATCAGGTCCGTCATATATGAATAAATTATATGTATATGCTGAAAAAAATAACCTTAGCTTCACGCACAATGTTTAAGATCGAACATGTTTAACTATATATAGTGATATTTGATAATGAGATCTGTTAAGGATGGTGTCATCCGATCGATGTCACTTTGATGTTCGGAGCTAATCGAATTTGGACGTCTGCGTTAGCTTGTCATTGCATCATTTACAGAAAATCAACGAAATGCAGCACAAATTGGACGCTATCTTTCGTCAAATTTCTTTACTTTAGGGTTGACATATTTTCGGATTCGCACAGACATGTCAGGGAATAAAAGCTAAAATGTCCGGGATTATGAAAATTATATGGTACTCTACAGAGCTGGTCAAGTTAGTTATCGTTGGTAATTCCAGTAGAAGTATCGTAAATTTCTACTCAAGTACAAAACGATTTCTAATTAATATAAAAGTTAGTATTTTAGGCCTAGTTTGGTTAAGAAATCACGAATTCTATCAAGCATAAGTAGTCTAAAGTTAACCAACACTTGAGGGAGTAGTTTAAGTAGGCAAAATCCATTTCAAATTTAAGTAGAAGCACTACGTTACTGATGTAGCTGGCGCTGTCACTTTGAATTGGACTTGGAATTATTATCCCAATATATCTACCAATTTACAGCACGTGACCAACATAAATTGCATCAGATTTTTGTAACGACTCGAAGCCACAATCCCTTCTTCATACTGCGAATACTCCGCAATCCGTTTTCCTATTGGCTCAAGCTTCGCAATCCTTGTTACGTGGAACTAGAGTTATAGAGAGATGTCACTGCTTTCTTTGTACTGGGACTGTTTCACAGTACGTTTTACTATTGACTAAACCAGGGGTTCTTAACTGTGGGTATAATGTTGAGTCGCGGCGGCACCAGAGCGATCTTTCAATATGTATACTATTGTATTGCACATTTATGTACGTTACCGCTCTTCAAGATCAAACTAGAATTACGTAGCTAGGCTCCCGGTTGTCAACGCGTACCACAACCACACTTGTATATCCTTCAATATATTCGTTGACTACAGTCAAGGCGCATGAATTTATATATAGCAGTGGAAATACGGAAGTGATATGGTGAACTGGAAGTTAGCAAAACAGAATCAATAACTAGCCAACTGAGTCCTATCTAACAATGCAAAACTTACCAATTGATTGATTTATGGATTATTAATGTTGGGCTTAAATTGCAAAGGGCCCTACTATATTAAAATCGAAATATGAGGTCATCTTCACTCGCGCGCAGCGCGAAGAAAATTTCAAGATTAATTAAAATCTCTCAAGAAATAGAGAGTCAATTCGTAAATTCAAATTGCATGTCGACGGCCGCCCACACATACCAATCGAATTACGTTTCCACGGCGGCATAAAAATTCCTTCTGCAGCCGCAGGTTGGCCACCTCTGATTAATAACAACTTGACCATCTAATACTGTCTTTATGTTTTCGTTGTGAACAGCCACAGCAGTGGTAATATATATTCGTAAACCTAAGTTAATAATGCATGGTGAAGGATGATATGAATTCCCGTACAGCAACTTTAACCCATAACAGAGGCGGTCTGTGCATTGGGCTCAAATCCTAGGCAGGCCATGGTATTTTTGCATATGCCGACATAGCTTATTTTTGGCATTTTTCAGATGCTACTTTTCGCAGTTTTGCATCGCCATGATATCAAATTTATAGACTTGAATAATTAACCATGTAGAACGCTTCAGTTTGGCCTTTCTTATAAATCGGAAGTCACAACGCATGCAGCATCCACACCGTGCCATCAACCAGTAATAGATTTGAATGCGAATTGAAAACTATGTTGGAGACCAAATAATCCCGATACAAAACCGAGTGCTTCTGCAATATATATTCTTAATAGTCGATTCACTGTGCGTGCAAAGGTCACAATACTTAAGATAACAATTTAACAGAGTTTCTGACACGTTTGGATAGCAGCCTTCAGTACCTAACCGATTGTTCGAAATTATGAGTGACATTGATAAATCAATATTTGTGATATGGAAGAGTATCTGAATGTACATTTGTATGAATGGTACGTATATATATGGAGATCTTTTTAACCGTGTCGGTCCATTGATGAATCTATGTCCCATTGGAAAACGTGACACAATCTATGAGTTGTTGAACAATGAACAGGCAGACAATTTTTAATTGCAAGTTAAAGGGGAATGGAATTTGGTATAATGCATATTGAGCTAAACAGCTTTGGTATAATGTAGGGATGGTGTGAACCTCTGAAAGGTTCAGGTTCGTGTGAACGCGAACCTTTTTGAGAGGTTCTGTGTGAACGCGAACGTGAACCTCATGACGTCATAATGCTAATTCCAACCCTAGATTTCAGTGAGTTGATATATTAATGAGAACAATACTTAGCGACCACTCGGACCACATTATGCCACAATGCAGGAGTAGGCTACATACTGACTTTTTAACCGTCACCAAATGTATCAAGTGGGGCATCAAATGATATGATAATCCGAAAAAATCAATATCTGCCGTCTCTTAGCCAAGAATTTCGACGAGGACTTGCGGGAAAATATAAGCTTACGCCTTAACGGTATATAGGCCAGACCTGACAATGTATTCGGCGCCTGAGTATTGGTACATTGATACTGAGCAGAGTGTAAAACGGGTTCCGATACTTGCTATATCACCCCATTACCAAGTTATACAGCAGTAGCCAACACCTCAATCGCACGGATTTGGTTCTAATGATACAGTAAACATGACAAGTCAAGATTGACACCTGCTAGATTTTTTACATCATAAAACGATATGAATCTCATGGATTGGTTGAATGAGCATCATTCGATGCCTACCTGTAGTGTATTTCGCTCGTGTTGTTGTGTGATTATGGGGTCAAGGTCACAACAGATAGTTACTAAATATTCACAAACTGAAAGCTGGATATTTCGAGCAAACTTTTGTAACAAAGCAAGTAAAATTTTTGAGATTGTCAAGGTGCATGCTCGTTTAGTGTTGCTTTTTTATGCTGCCAGCGCTATGCACAGAGTGGCCCGCAGTTGAAATGCGAAAAATCTGAACCAAAGATGTTATAATGAAGTGAGAATTAGAATACATGAAAGAGGTTCACAGTGCAGAACCTACTAAGGTTCTTTTGTGAACGCGAACCTCTAAATTTCCGAGGTTCACACACAGAACGCGAACGTGAACCTCACGTTCACACCATCCCTACTATAATGCATATTGAGCTAAACAGCCTGGGTGGCGGCTACATAATGTAAAAAAATGCATGAGCATTGACAACAGGAAAATACCTAGTAATCCCGCTTGTTTTTAAAATTAGGGCCCGCTATCACGGATTCCGAAATATGCTGATTACTACTTTAGCGTGTAGAGATCATCTACTTCCCAATCGCTGCACATCATCTATTTCCTAATCGCTGGATTGATCAATTCACTGATTGGTCGCAAATACAGATTTAATCACCGGACTTCTTCTACTTTTCATTCACCTTTAATGGACCCCTTGGCTAGTAGTCTGCGAACCCCCGAAGGATTCACGGACCGTAATTTAGGAATTCTGAGTCACACACTTTTTGTCGCATCATACAAATTCCTGTCAATTCTTGTCAATTTTATCAAAATCTTTCATTAAAATCTATATTTTTAATAAAAAGCCTTATTTTCGACATTTTAAATTTTATTTTTGGCAGTTATGGGATTCGGTTCCCGAAATGGCCAACCTATAGATATGAACCAGTACTCAACAATTGTCATAAGAACCTTGATTCGAACCCGAAAATAGTACATACAATTATTATATCTTAGTCTGACTCCTCGTCCTCCAGAGAAACCCAAATCGCGATATACTGATAACTCAGGTCAAGACATATTTTCAGGCAGACAAAGTAAGGGTGGTTTTGGGGGTTCTGAAGGGCACTGATTCCGAATATGACCTTAGTTTATTCAAATTGGCTCTATTTCTGGACATAATCCTGTGACTATTTCGACTAAAATCTCGTATTTTCGCTGTATGGGCTAGATCACAAATAGGCTCAGTCGTACTATAAAGTTCAGAAATTCATTCTAATTGTTATTTTGGCACGCTGAAGACAGTTTTAAATCAAAATAAGTCAACAGAATTACATTTTGGGGTATTAGATTTATCATAATGGAAGACTTTCACGGATATCATGTTCATAAATATACTTCAATCATATATATAAGTATTTACTTGAATAGTCAAATAACATTGGATTAATTGAATCAGTTTTATGTCAACCCCTTATTTTAAATTCAAAATAATAATTTGGAATATAATATTAATAATTTATCTTAAAGCAAGATTGGTTCTTGCACTATTTTCGGTTGTAAGCAATTTAGTGCAGTTTTACTAAAGGTTCCAGCAATAGTCTGTCATAATGTGGTCGTCGCATCTGCACTGATATCTTTCTTTTTGATGTATTGGTGGAACCTTTTCCCTTTCTATTCCCTCTAAACAACAATATTATCTGAAAATATATCAAGATGACTGAACAGGAAGTGAGATTTAATGCTCATGTTTACTCCAAGGTTTCTATACGCAGATACCAATTCTCGGACCAACTGTTTGTTAGTTGGGTACTTGTGATCTTCCAAAAAGTTTTATTTACTACATGCTAGACGGGAATACATGCAGTGAGCACTTTCTTAATGTGAAATTTTAATCCTTGGTTCGTATTTTAATCTGAGATCCATCAAAGATTCCAGATTTAAGCTTTTCGTTTGATATGGATACTAGGTATACCCACTGAGTTGGCTTTACGGAAAATTATTCATTTACAAGTGAAAAGAGATGAGACGCATATGAGTATTTTAGTTAAGCTTTCCAGGGACAAACTTGATAGCTTTATACTCCTCTTTCATCTTGGTAAAATGACCAATTGGTACGGGAGAAAATATATCTCCACTGCGCAAAAGTACAATTTTTAGGCTTGACAAACTGATTTTTTAACAGACAAAGTTCTCGCATCAGGTCAAGTTAATATTGATGGAATAACTGAGAACGACATGAGTGTTCATCATTGTCAATTATCTATTTATGCGCAGTATAAAAGTAGAAAAATCTAAGATTTACTTCCTACCAAGTGAAATATTCAAGGGTAAATACAGTGATTTTAAGCTTTTTAGGGGTATAAATGTCTTATTTTCTAGAGCCAATCTGGCAAAACTAATATGATATTCATAATCAGCAGCCTTGAAAACCCTAGAAACGGCACCTAGATGCTCTGCCAAAAAAATTTCAATTTGTTGACCATGGAAATGCAGTGTAATGAACCATATTTCAACGTCTGCGGTAACGGTTCAACACTTCAATTTCTTGTATTTCTCACAATACATAGGTCTACAGAGCACAATATTGTCAGATTACGACTAAAACAAACCAATCATAGCATCATGTTAACCGGCTAACGTATATCGCCTCTGTTTGCAGTTAATATATTTAACCGGCCAAACATCGTAATTTTGTCAAATCCATTGTTTGCGAATAAAGGTGTTGATAGAATAGAACTCTATAGTCCGTGATATACCGTAATTATTATTGTGTATATACAAATGTATATGCTTCATAGTTGAGTATTCAAGTGAAAAACAAGGGCATGCAATTTGAGGCAACATTTCGGAATCATTTGACTGGTCCGGCCCGCGAGTGCGCTGAAGGTTTGAATCCGGCCCGCGACGCAAGTTGCGTTTGACACCCCTGATCTATAGTTAAACTAGCGTGTACTCAAAGGTGGTGTGGACACTCGGAAAACCACGTGACTCAATATTTACAGTAGTAACTTAGTTATCAACGTCGAGTATATCAGGGTCTGCGTGCGCTGATGTGGCATTGAGCGAAAGGCGATATTGGTATATGTGAATTTTGAAAGTGTTCCATACCGAGATGGATGACGGAATTTGGCATGGTAGGCCTATATCCTGGTTGTGTTATCTAACTTCGCGGTACGTTTCAGGATTGTTACTTAATGATCAGCGTGGTAATTCCGTTATTGAAGTCGGCAATATATCGGTGCACGCTAATCTATCAGGTACTCGACTTCGACAGCGAAATTATTACGCTAGTCATTGAGTTACAGCTTTGAAACCTAGTACAGTGTTGGATAACAACATAAAAATATACCATACTAAATCCTGTCACCAATCTCGATATGGAACATAGTCAAAATCAACAAAGACCAATAGCGACTTTGCCTTTAATTGCTGGTGCAGACGGATCGACAATAACAAAGTAGTCAAAGGCATCATCTGGGTGTGAAGGTCACTTGATTTTTCGAGTGTCCACACCACCTGTGAGTACACGCTGGTTAAACGACCCTGTATATCTGGACAGAGCTGTTTAAATGGGCTGCAGCGACCGTTTATTGGTAACATTGATTCCAGTTTTCACTAGAGTTTTCTTCGCTAGATGTTAGTCAACAATTAGATCAGCGAATTCATGGGTCGCTGCCTCTAACGCGAGTTGATCAGCGACTGAATTCCCATGTAGACCCAGACCAGAGCGTCGCGGAACTGGAATCCATGTAAATGAACTACGGCTACCGGCAGAGCTGACGCCATACCGCCACTTTGTTGGCTATTCATGTGACCAGTAGTGGATACAATTAAGTCAAGCATTAACATTTCAAGAATATAAAACATGCAGTTAAATACGCGACACTCGTGTGAGGCTGAGACTGAGAGAGCGCGAATTTCGGAAGACCTGCTAGCGAAGCTAGCAAACAACAAGGCTATGTTACCAGGCTCCACAGCACACGATCTGGGACGAATTGTAATCAGACCAGTGGCTTTGAGCCGTGGGTCCGCAGATCAGGCGGTCTGCGAAACCTCTGTAAATTGGCAACATGATTGAATACATGATTCGTCATTTTCTATGCTATGATGGATCATATGAAGATAGCTTTGCAACAGACATGCTAAAACCTCAGGGCTTACATCAGTAGAATGGTTGTTGCAGGTAATTATTGTATTCTGCAGACTCACTTTCATTGCATGCTAGCCAATAACTGACGAGATTGCATAATGGTTGAACTTGCAGCTTCTTGATCGGTATAGGTAGCAGAGTTGGTCAGTAACGAAGTACTTCTACTTTTTGAAGTACTTGAAGTAGATTTTGCTGACTCACAATACTTATTAAGTAGTTTTGATTTTAGGCTACTTCTACTTCTACTTGACAGTTTTCAGTTTTGTAGGCAAAAATAAGCGTAGAATACCTACTTACTTACTCGTGAACCATCACTCCTACTTCTTTGAGTAGAAATTCCGGCGTTACTTCTACTTCTACTTGAGTAGCGACGGTGACTACTCTGACCACCTCTGAATTAGGTAGTTAGTCCAATCTTCGGCTAGGTTACAGCAAAGACGTGGATGTAAAACTGGTATCCGCAGCTTCCCCGCTAGGCGCTCAGCACTACGGGATATCGAGGAGATGAAATATGGTAGTTCTGACTCGATAACCTATAACACGGTTCCTTTGCTTCTCCATCGTCGAATCACGTTCATAATGCAGACGAAAATAAAACTGATCTCCTTCTCCGTTTAACGAACGGATATAAACCTATTGATAAAAACTTATTTCTGTTCATTATAGATGTTCGCTTAGGTTTGTGGAAAAAAATTGAAATTATCCCTCATATACCTACCTATACTATCACAGTGACACTTGAATTAGAATGTTAAATTACTTTGTTGTGAAGCATGGAGGTCATTCTCCCGGGTTACAAAAACATTGGTGTCATAGGAAAGACAACAATCCATATATCCAGCATGTAACATATAAACTAAAAATATTTGCTTGTAAAGTTTACCAACTAGGGTTGCATTTAAAACAAACGGTGTTGTAAAACACTTTGTTTTAAATATGTTAACTGAGTTTTAAACAAAGGCCTATTTAAGTTGTAAAATTATGCCATAATTGTGTAAATACTTTCCGAAAACATGATGTATGAGCCTACGGACAGGTACCACCAAATATAGCCGGCGTATATCGGTATGGGATGGTTGGAACCCTAAAAATAGTCGGTTCAACAGCAATAGTACAGATATTTCGTGAAATGAGCAATATTTACTTTATATATTCAATTTTCAATGTCAAACCACTATGACGTCACAATTGAATTTTCGTGACGTCATGGCCTAAAAAACAAACAAAAAAACAACAATAAAACACATTTTTTAAACAAGGGCCTCGTTTTAAACATGTTTGTTTTTAATTGATTTTTGTTTTAAATGCAACCCTAGTACCGACAGACCTCATGCTGCGGCAACGCTGCAATGTTGAAGCTATAAATTGATCTCAAAAGTCACGAAATTGCTGTTCAGTGACAGATGTTGGCGCGCTACTAAAGAGATTATCAAATGTAAAGATGATTGCTTAAACAATTGTTCTGACCATGCACAGGAAATGCTCACAAATCTCACAAATGCTTTTATATCCAGGATCTGCCACATTGGCTGTTGGTGAACACGTTGAACAAACATTTATTGGAAGCTCAGTGAATGTGGTTGCTGGGGATCAGCTTACCACTCATGTTACTTATGCCAATATTGAACCAGGTGAGCGTGAATTTACGAATTTTGTTTTCATTGTGCATAGAATGTTCTTGCCTGATTAATTTTTAATACAATGAGGGGTCAATTACATTATAAATTACTAACATGACTGGTTGTGGTAGGTTGAATTTTCAAATCAGAGAAGAACTTGATGAATATGTGGAAATACGCAATCCACCCGCAATCCACCTTCATTTCCATACGATACAACTATTAACGAGTAATATAAACGAATAAACTATATCAATGCTATACATATCATACATGAGGGTCGTTAAGGTGAGCAGTGGGCAGTCTATCGAACAGAAATGTACTGCTATGGATAGATTGCTACTAGCCTGCGACAACGCATGCTCTAATACAGCTGTCACCAACTCAACATAGCTAAAGGATCATATTTCCAATTGAATATGGGTCATAAGCAATGTTCTCTCTAAGCTGCGCACGTGCGCAAATGCGCAGTGCTGAAACGGGTCTCTGCGCACAGAAAATCTAAGCTGCGCACAAAAAATCCGAAGTGATGTTTTTTTTTAGTTGCTGCGCACTGTTGTCCAATGGACCACGCAGGCGCGCAGACTCGTGAAAAATTAGAGGGAACATTGGCAGGGGCAAATAGTGTTATCACTGAAGTCTGAAACCGAGGTACAAGTGCGGCCCGCAAAGGTAAATATTGCGCTCCGTAAAGAAATGAGAATTTGCAATCAAGTGCGACTCACGAAAGAGATATTTTTAGTATGTTCTCGTAAACGTGAGCGATATTGATGTCATTTCGATAGCGCATTATTTTCTAGGAATGGCGAAATAACATGGTTCAACAAAGTTATAAATAACAATGGGCTAGCTCGAAGTTAATCTGCGAGAAACTAATGGATAGTCTTCTCCGCGTGGCATGAACATTGCGTAAGATTTACTCAGGACCGTAACTGCCGCACCCAAACCCCCAATTGGAGGGGTCGAGCTCGAAGGGGACCCAAAATTATTTCGTGAATTAACATAAATCATGGTGTGTTTTATTTGAGTTTAAAAATAAAAAAAATTCGCGATTTAATATTGTCAGATATCTTTATTTTTGGGTACCCTTTCCCAACAAAAAATACGCATGATTATAGAAATGGGCACTTCGGCGTCGGCTATTACCGCACCGCGACGCGCCAAGACATGACGTTATAGGCTATGTAACATGCGACTCCGAGAAGGGCGCCAGAACGATCAGCGGCGAGCAAACCTCGGCCGAAAAGGACTGCCCTTGTGCTGACCGGAAACTTCGATATATATACACATAGGCGCTGAACTCGGGTATGCTAGGTATGTCGCGCATACCTTAGGCTTACCATATTTTGGAAATCTAAAAAGAGGACACTTTTTCAGAAATTTGCAACTTGATAAACCGGGGTCTAATTCCCAAAAACAGGTGAAATTTTTCCCACTCTGTGATCGGTTGACTAAAAAAAAGGTCATCACTTCCGCTCAGATCTCAAAATACCGTTCTTCTCTCCACATTGCCAGGTGGATGACTGAAAAAAAAAGGTCATCACTTCCGCTCAGATCTCAAAATACCGTTTTTCTCTCCACATTGCCAGGTGGATGACTAAAAAAAAAGGTCATCACTTCCGCTCAGATCCCAAAATACCGTTTTTCTCTCCACATTGCCAGGTGGATGACTAAAAAAAAAGGTCATCTTTCCGCTCAGATCTAAGTTCACCGTTTTTCACTCCGAAATATCCACCGGAACTTCACTTTATGCTCATTTGCGGCATATCACTCGCAATTTGCTCTATATCTGACCTAAATTTTCCAAAAAGAGGACAAAATCTCAAAAAAGAGGACAAAAGGGCGTCCTCCGAGGACACTTTCAAAAAAGTTAAAAAAGAGGACAAATCCTCTTAAAAGAGGACGTATGGTAAGCCTAGCATACCTATGAAATTTTTTGGGTATACCGTATACCCAGAATTCAGTTGGCCTGTAGGTGACTGGCTGGTGAATTGATCGATTTAGAAATCAGCAATGTATTTCGTAGTGCTGCTGGGCGCGTTGCGAAAACCCGTCCTTGACACTAATATTCAGTTGCAATTTAGTTACCGTAGTCGTATTTAATAGTGCTGTGCACGTCAATTAGCGAAAAGCGTGTTTCCAATTAGCGAGAATCGTTTTTGCACGATGTAACGCAACGCGATCTCCCGCTGAGATTATTGCGAAATTGTCATTGATTGCCAAGCGTTCGGCAATCGTCGCTGGCCTGATTAATCGCGTCTCCAACAAGCCTAGTTCCTCTGGCTTGAAGAATCGCATCTGCAATAGGCCCTGTGCGCACTATACCATCGCTGGCCTGTACAATTGGGTCTGCAATAGGCCTGGTACGGAATATAACATCGCTGGCCTAACTATCCCGTCTCGGGCCTAGTATGCGTAGGCTCCAATATCCCGATTGCGATTAAAGATTGACATCGCGAAACTGAATGCCATCGACTGTCCGCAAGCATACGCGTGCGTGATTTCCGCTAATACTTGAACAGAACATAACCATCAGAAGATGTGTGTCAAGGCTTGGGTTATAAAAGACGCCACGTAATACGCGTTGATAAGCGCGTTAATTGTTCATCAGAGATAGGGGACTCCCTAATTGACAGCACTTCCGGACTCGTTGACAAGCTTTTCATACGCGTATAAGTTCATGTATAATCGTCATTTACGCATTGATGCTATATTAGTAAATTCGAAACAATACATTGATCTAATGCGAGTAATTAGAAGACGCAACACGAGGCAACTAGATCGAGACGTTGATACTAAAGATGTCAATCTCTATAGGCGCGAAATATGGCGATTGTCATCTCCTGCTGCGTAGGAATATGATATCTGATACGTAGGCCGGAACAATCGCGTCTTCCGTCATTGTGATGTCAGACTGGCTCAGACATTGAACATGGACGGAATTGATTGAAATACATACTGACCGTGAACAGACAGCAGCGTAATTGATTTTGATTACTGCTAATACTAAAACAGAACGATCAGAAAATGTCCTGCGGGCTCTTGATATCGAAACTTCTGACTCCTCTGACATCATAGAATCGCTAATGAATAGAGTCCATTTGGGAAAATAATTCCGTAACTTTGGTTTATTAGCCGTCGCCAAAGATGCGTGTCCGTTTGTTCTCGATGCGGAGCGATTGAAATCTCGTGATTGTCTGCGCGCGACCGCGCGTGTGGACGAATATGTTGCGGGAGATTGCGAGCACGCTCATTGACTGCACAGTGCACACTGTACAAAGCACACAGTGCACAGTCGGACTCGCTAGTAATCTTATGGTCGCGTGATATGTCGAATCCATATATATCATAGGTGCGAGTCCATTACACAAGGATGCTGATCCGATCGGTGTATTATCGGCATTGGTGCATGTACTTAACCAAAATAAACTGGTGCTACCTTGGTAAATTTGAAATGAATTCAATCAATACAGCAAGGGGCAGGCTGGCGACGCGTCTGGTTAATAGTATAGTAAATTTGTCAACATATACAAGTGACAGAGGTGATAATGAACGCTCGCGAGTCGTTTCAATTGTCAATTCTGACGCACTATGACATCAGCCATTTGGGACGTAATCGACCCCGCATACCTAGGGAAAATTAGACTTCAGCGCTTTTTGTATATACAATATTATATGTTTAATTGTCCATAGGCGCCTAAATGGCTGGCGCCGTATGTTAGTGTCCTGGCGATCCGAGTCCCACAAGACAAATGCCATATCAAGGGAACATATTTGCCAGTAAATAAATAAATATCAATTTGAAATTGTGTAGCCTACGTCTTCTAGTTTAGTACGTTTGGGCGATTTCTATATCTTTTGACATAGCAGATAGGAGGTCACGAAATCAGTGTTGGGATCAAGTCACTACCTTCGAGTCACGAGTCATTTCGAGTCAATGCACATTTTGACTCGAGTCAAGTCAAGTCAATCGATTTTCGAAGGTGACTCGAGTCAAGTCAAGTCACTTGATTTTTGAAGGTGACTCGAGTCAAGTCAAGTCAAGTCACGATTCAAGTCAGAATTCCAGTCAAGTTGCCTTTTCGAAGTATGAGGTATGATTACGTCATTGTATTTTGCTAGCTGTCTGAAAGACAGATTGAGTGGTCATTGATTCTGAACCGATGAACGGACATAGCGTTAAATATACACGAAAGAATGCGCTGTATCGCTCACATATACGTGGAACTGGTTAACTACGGATCAATTACATAGCCTCAGTTTATAGTTACTATAGCCCAGGGGTGTCAAACATACGGCCCGCGGGCCGCATCCGGCCCGCCAGTCGATTTCATCCGGCCCGCGAAGCGATTCTGAGTATAGATTGAATATTCTTATATTTTCCAACACATTTGTAACAAATGTTGAGATATTTTACAGGAAATGCCTCCATGTTCATAAGCCCAATTATAACCAACTCACTACGGTGCCGTGGTTCCACTTTAGTTACCCCTAGTAACAAATCGACATCCAATTGCAAGAAGGCAAAACGTGCACACCAAGTTCAGTGTGTTATACAAATATGGAACAAACAGTGGTTATACAGAGAAGCGAAAACGTCAATGCGGAACCGTTATATGCCGTTTACTTGGAAATTATATAAGTTGCACAAATATATATTTGAAATATCTATGCTGTCTCACTTTCGACCCAATATAGATCCCAAGACACGAGAGAAACCGGAATCGAGATTCAAACCAAATTCCAACGTCCGCGTTTCCAATTGAATATCTTGTATTCCTCACAAAGCATATGCAGGGCTAACGCCAGATCACGACTAAATCATAGGGAGCATATAATGTGCCAACTTAAATCGTCGTCAACGACATTGTTTTAGCGGTTCTTAAATGTATTCAACAAGACAAATCATCGTATTTTTCCAATTCCCTTTTTTGCAACTAAAAGTGTTGCAACTTGCTACTCTGAAAACCCTGTGATCCGTGTATTATCTAGGCCGGTGATTCCCAACCGCGGCCCCCAGCTAGCCTTTCTGCGGCCCCACAAAAATATTGAGAAATCGATTTATGAAATTTTTTTTTTATAATGTACTCTTGCTTGGCTTGGAGTCTGGAGTTTTCAATTAGGATTGCAGGAAAGTTGTGAGTAGACTGCTAAGATTACGTCACTGCTGTTTCAATGCAATGTGCCCTAACTTTCCAGTTGAACGAGCAGTACCTATAGATATAGGTATAGATATAGGTATTGACAGGACCGTAACTGCCGCACCCCAAGTCCCCCAATTGGAGGAACGAAGGGGGACCAAAATTATTTCGTGAATTAGCATGAATTATAGAGTATTTTATGAAATTTTATGCAACTTTTTCAAAATTTTTTCGAGCTGGGCGCGATTTCAAGTTTCCAAGTACCTGCATTATTGGATACTCTTCCACCAAGATAAAATTCGCAAGATTTATAGAAGTGGGCATATCGGCGTTGGCCATTACCGCGTCACGACGCACGAAGACATATAAAGTTTTAGGCCATATAACATGCGACTCCATGAAGTGTGCCAGAACGATCGACAGCGAGAAAACCTTGGCCGAAAAGGACTGCCCTTACTCTGACCGGAAACTTCGTTATGTATATACAAAATACATATGGCGAGATAGCGCAGTGGTATAATCCGCGGCTGCAACACCAATGGGTGCGGGTTCGAGTCCGACCGAGGTCGACTTCCGAATTCCGATATCTAAGTGTTGGAGGTTTACCTAGGCTCCTCCTCGCCACCTCATCCGCGTCAGCGGTGTCTTACCAAAAGCCTAGAGGTGGGCCGTGCTATAAGTCGGCAGTTGCGGAAAAATGAGAAGAATATCGGCCTGGTGTAAATGACCATAGTAGTCGACAAACACCATGAATACCCCCAAAACAAAACATATGGGTATAATTGACCATAGGCGCCTAAATGACTAGCGCCGAATATTCCTGTCTTGGCAATCTGAACCTCACGAGACAAATAGGCTACCATCCCGCAGGGAAGAATTATATGCCAGTGAAGAACTACCAATTTTAAAATCGTGTGCATCTTTTAGTTTAGTATGGGCGATTCTATATTTTTTGATATAGCAGACTGGAGGTCACGAAATAACATGATGTAACGAAGTCGTACCAACGGGTCCGCCCGTCCGAATATGTTTAATTATTATTTACGGGCCCTACAGTTTCCAAGACACCTCACTCAGCTCTACCGGTAAATCTAATTACGTGAGCAGAGAGGGCAAGTAATTGATTGCAATATATATGCAATTCCCGATCTTATTGACCTATTTTATTTTGAATTATCGAAAATTTTCGCGCTCCACGCTGGCTCACTAAACGGTGATCCTGATTTCGTGGCAGAAGCGAACAACGGGACGGGGGTCGGTTTATCACCCTATGGGAGCTCAAGACCTAAGTGTTTTGAGGGGCCTGACGAAGTGCTGTTTCGTTCCTGCCAACGGGTATACGCCCGAAGATGTTTAATTATTATTGAGTGGTCCTACCTTTTCAAACACAACTCACTCGGCTCAACCGGTGAATCCGACTACGTGAGGAGAGAGAGGATAAAAATTGATACCAAAATATTTTCAATTCCTGATTATATTGACCGATTCAATCATGCATTATAGAAATTTTTCGCGCTTCGCGCGATTAGTCGAGAGAAGCTGCCTTAAACGGACACCTTATTTAGATGATAAATAGCGGTAAACAGCCATCTAGCCTGAGGGGGCCAAGAGCAACGTTTCGGGGGGAGGGGGGGGGGGCTGACGAAGTGCTGTTACGGCCCTGGGTATTGATAACTAATTTACGGATAGATGTGCAACAAGTGACTCACGATTAAATACGCCGAGATACGTACTGCTTAGCCGGCAAAAAACTGCATAATTGGTAGTCCTATAGCTCGCGACCCAAGCGGCCGAATAATTTGATATGACGGTGTTTATCGAAAGGAGGTGTCGCACTGATTCCAAAAATACGAATTGAAATCTCGCCAGGGCAATAAAACTACTCCGAAATAGTCAGGAAAGGTTGATTGTTCTGAACAACGGGAGCGCGGCAACACAATGGCCAATGGCGTCAAGCGAATGATCGGAACAATGCGAATTTTCATATTTTGGTGACTATTTTGGGTTCCTTTCATTGCCCTGGTATTCGTGCGGCCCCGAACGTACTCTGAAATTCTAAATTTGGCCCTGCCACCGAAAAAGGTTGGGAACCACTGATCTAGGCTTATTATTATATGCTTTTGAGGTATTCAAGTGATAAGTAAGATCACGAGGTAACATTTTTGAATCAGTTGACTTGGTGCGGCCCACGAGCGATTTGAAGGCCCGAATCCGGCCCGCGACGCCATTAGAGTTTGACACCCCTGCTATAGCCAAAATAGAGAAACGAATTGATAACTTGCAATACATTACCCATTTACATATTGATATGATACAATTCGAGCCTGCGCCAATGGTTGAGTACTATATAAACTATATTCGAATTCAATTTCAATAAAACATGAGATTTAGCTGAGGTATGAACAGAGAACAGAAATTAAATTATTGCCAATCTACCATACTACTAGTTCACGACAATGTCAGCTGTAAGCTTCGATCACTTGTTTGTGGTTAATGTATTTGTGAGAGAGCAATGGAGGCTCAGTAAAACGCACGAATGATGATTGGTCGCTCTCACAGTTTACATCAGCGTTTCGGAACAATCCAAACATATTCAAGATACCGTGATTTTTATCGACACCGATTACTTGATGACTTGAAATTGACTCGTGAATGTTGCTCCGAGTCACGAGTCAATCCACATTTCTGATACGCCGAGTTAAGTCAAGTCAAGTCATTTTAGCAAAGTGACTCGAGTCAAGTCAAGTCACACGAAAAAGGTGACTCGAGTCATCCCAACACTGCACGAAATAGCATCATGTAACGAAGTCATTATACCAATGCGCACGCCTGAAGGTGTTTTATTATTATTTAGATGGCTTATCTATTCCAATACACCTCACTCGATCAGCTCTATTACCGGTAAATCTGATTATGTGAGCAGAGAGAAGATAAATATTGATAGCAATATCTATGCAAATCACGATCATAGTGACCGATTAAATCTTGAATTAAAAAAAATTTTCGCGCTTCGCGCGTGCAGGCGACACTATCACTTAACGGCCCCCAGAAGTTCGTTTTATCACCCTATGGGGGAGGGGGGCTGGTTGCGCAATTTTGTCCAAGGACCTGCGCAGTGAGTGGGCGTGTTTGCGCAGACTCGTGAAAAATTAGAGGGAACATTAGTCATAAGCAATGTTCCCTCTAATCTGCGCACGTGCGCAAATGCGCAGTGCTGAAACGGTCTCTGCGCACAGAAAATCCGAAGTGATGTTTTTTTAGTCGTTGTGCAACTGTTGTCCAATGGACCACGCAGGCACGCAGATCCGTGAAAATTAAGATGGAACATTGCCAGGGGCAGATAGTGCTATCACTGAAGTCTGAAACCGAGGTACAAGTGCGCCCCGCAAAGGTAAATATTGCGTCCGTGAATAAATGAGAATTTGCAATCACGTGCGCCTCACGAAAGAGATGTTTGTTTCAGTATGGTCTCGTACGCGTGAGTTATGCTGATATCTTTTCAATGGCGCATTAATTTCTGGGAATGACAGAATAACATGGTTTAACAAAGTTATAAATACCAATAGGCTAGCTCGAAGTTAATCTGCGAGAAACTAACAAATAGTCTTCTCCGCGTGGCATGAACATTGTGTAAGATTCTCTCAGGACCGTAACTGCCGCACCTCAAACCCCCCAATTAAGTGGGGGCCGAGCTCGAAGGGGGCCCGAAATTATTTCGTAAATTAACATAAATAATGGTGTATTTTTTGGAATTCTTTAAAAAAAATTTGCGCGCTGCGCGCGATTTAGTATGTCAACTATTTTGATAATTGGGTACACTTTCACCAGCAAAAATACGCATGATTTATAGCAATTGGCACTTGGGCGTCGGCTATTACCGCGCCACGAGGCACCAAGACATATGAAGTTATAGGCTAACATGCGACTCCGAAAAGTACGCCAGAACGATGAACAGCGAGAAAACCGTGGTCGAAACAAACTGCCCTTGTGCTGACCGAAAATTTCGTTATATATATATAGGCTAGATATATGTTTAATTGTCCATAAGCGCCTAAATGGCTAGCGCTAAAAGTCCCTGTCCTGGCGATCAGAGTCCCACAACAAGAGAAATGCCATATCGAGGGAACATTATTTGCCAGTAAAGAAATACCAATTTGAAATCGTGTACGTCTTTTAGTTCAGTACGTTTGGGCGATTTCAACATCTTTTGACATAGCAGATAGGAGGTCACGAAATAGCATCATGTAACGAAGTCATTATACCAACGGGTATTACGAGGATGTTTAATTGTTATTTAGAGGGCGTACCTTTCAACACACCTCACTTGATCAGCTCTACCGGTAAATCTGATTATGTGAGCAGAGAGAGGAAAAAAATTGATAGCAGTATATATGCAATTCCGATCATATTGAGCGATTCAATCATGAAATATCTAAATTTTACGCGCTTCGCGCGTTGAGGCGACACAACCACTATTCGGGCACCCAATGTAGACGATAAGTACCGGCAAAAAGCGCCGAGCCCGAGGTGGGTCTGGGGAGCAAATCACCCCAAAAGTTCGGGTTATCACCCTATGGGGTAGGCCGGTTGCGTACTGTTGTCCAAGGGCCTACGCAGTGCGTGCCCCGTTTGCGCAGACTCGTGGAAAATTAGAGGGAACATTGGTCATAAGTCGCAATATTGCAGTATTGAAATAAAAATAAGTTGAACGCTTCAACGAAGGTTCCACGTAGCATGTTCTGGTTCCGTCACTCATTACACCGTACTATCAGATAGACCTATACGTTCTCTTAAACTCGGATAAAAAGCGGATATTCTGACGAACACGCAATTTTCGCTTTGTATCATGAGCCAGTCCTAACGTTAGGAATGCTATGCAATTTTATGACAAACACTGTGTTTCGTTCTAAAGGCAATACTTCCGAAGGAGATGAGACAATTGGTATCGTTATTGCACTCTCCCAGTACTCCTTTTGCTGGCAATATCCTGTACTTGTGGGTACACTCCATTTTCTTGGACACCTTATTATTAGGGCGATTTTGTTACCTAAAAACTGAAGATTTTGACCTAAAAAATCAAAATTTTGACCAAATTTGACCTAGCGTATGGAAATTAGGTGTTTTCCCACATAATGCCAGAATTGTACGACATATCTGCATTTCTGGTCGCAACTGTCTGTACTTACAAAGTATTTTAGCCTGAAAAAAAACTTTTTTGCAAACTGACTTACACGAAAAAACTTTATTTTAACGAAATCTGGCCCTATGAAGACTTCCAGTAGTTACATTACGCAATATGGTGGAAATATTTAAAAAAATTTGTAGAACAACATTCTCGGGTAGAAAGTGTCTGTCCTTAATAATTAGCTTGCCAAAATGGAGAAAGAACGTTCAACAGCAGCAGTTGTTGGCTGACAACACTGAAGTTGTGCGTGAACTGCTGCATGGTAACAAACCGTGTTGCTTCATTCAGACAATGGTGTCTACATCACAATTTTTAATAATGCGCTTCTTGATATATGAGCCATGCAATGCCTACGCAGTCTTGCTTCAGTTGGGATATTGCGGTTAAGCATAACACCATGTCAACCTATTTGTTTCATTTGAATGTTTATGATTCACAATGAGCAGACAATGGGCCGTCTACAACGGTAGGCGTATAAAGTAGGCTACAAGCTGTAAAATGTCGCATGATAAATTCACCGACAGTGCAAAATCTGCGATACGAACGGAATGCAGGTTGCAAAAAAAGTTTTAACTTTGTAAACAATTTTGACATTTGTTAACCTAACGCTACAATTTGACGTAATTTTGACTTTTATGACATGTGAAAAAAAATGCCCTACTTGTTATATTGATTGAGTGCAACTCAATTAAAAACTATACGATATTTCAGAGCATTAGGTAGCATAGATTCACTAATACTGAGCACCCAATTAGAGAAAGAAATACGGCATTGTTGCTGGTGGTTCAGTCATCGTTTGCGACGTACGGCCTCGTCAAGCCGGGGCATTTGTTTCTATGTTAGCCTGTTCGCCATCAAGATGACGCTGCTGCTACTGAGAGGCCGTATTATATAATGAAACTGAACTGGACGAGCTTATGAGATGAGATTGTAGTGATCTTGCTTGTCCATAGTTGCGGAACTTTCCGGGCTCTAAATCCCGCCGTGGTCCGCAGAATATGACTTTCCCGGCCGCATGTTGATAACCTCTGCTCTAATCACTCTGTTTGCGGTCAATTTATTTGTGACATACCTACGAAGGCTCTGTAAAACCAGGCTGCAGAATCGTTGAATAACTGGTTGCTCACCTAAATCCGATCAGCGTGTCGAGAACATATACATACCTACCTATAACCGCGACTTGGTTGACGATTACTTGATGACTTGAAATTGACTAGGAAATTTTGCTTCGAGTCACAATAGTCAATCCATATTTCTGAAACGCAAACTCAAGTCATTGATGCAGAGTGGTTCGAATCCAGGTAATTAAGTCATCTGAAAAAGTTGACTCGAGTCGTCGCAACACTGTCAGAAGGTCGCAGTGTGAGATTTCACTATCTAAGCAAGTCGTTAAGGCAACCATTGGCATTCCGTGATCCCTTTGATGTATACTTAGTTACATCTGGGGTAGGATAACTTTTTCCATGTTATTAGCGCCGCTTGAAGGTATCGAGTAACGTACTGGTACGCTATGCCGCTGTCATATCAATGAGTTGTTTGAGGATTTGACATTTCTATTACCATGACTGACATATATATTGTTATTATATTGGAGTTGCTATTTATCTGTTCAAATATTCAAAGGTAATCTAGCGATGTATTAATTTGACTTGGGCAATGACATGATCAATACAATATGGCCCAGCGGTTCCCAACGTGGGCGATATCGCCCACCAGGGGGCGATTTGGCGGTCTAGGGGGGTGAATA
This sequence comes from Botryllus schlosseri, assembly GCF_051294905.1. Classification (NCBI taxonomy): domain Eukaryota; kingdom Metazoa; phylum Chordata; class Ascidiacea; order Stolidobranchia; family Styelidae; genus Botryllus; species Botryllus schlosseri. Next base: position 12,488,422 of record NC_137245.1, on the reverse strand, counting down.
TAACGAAGGGGGCGATAGGGGGGCGAAAACGGACGAAGGGGGCGATAGGGGGCGAAAACAACGAAGGGGGCGATGGCGCTTTAAAACGGCTATATGAAGTCAGGAACGTAACTGCCGCACCTCAAACCTCCAATTGAGGGGGGGGGGTGAACTCGAAGGGGCCCAAAATTATTTCGTGAATTAACATAAATTATAGAGTAATGTTTTAGAAATTCATCCAACTTTTTCAAAAATTTTTCGCGCCGCGCGTGATTTCAATTTGTCATATGTCTTGATTTGGGGTACTCTTCCCCCCAAAAAAGCACGCATGATTTATGGAAATATAGACTTCGGCGTCGGCCATTACTGCACCATTACGCACCAAGACATATGAAGTTATAGGTCATGTAACACACGACTCCCAGAAGTATGCCAGAACGATCAGCAGCGAGAAGACCTTGACCGAAAAGGAATGCCCTTGTGCTGACCGAAAACTTCGATATATATACAATGTATACATATATATGCAATGCTGAATTATTATTTAGGGGTCCTACTTTTTGCAACACACCACACTCAGCTCTACCGGTAAATCTGATAACGTGAGGAGGGAAAGGATAAAATATTGTTGTAGCTAATATGTAGCGACAAAAGACCCACTGACTGAGGGGGTCTGGGGTTTGGTTTATCACCATATGGGGGCCCAAGACCAACGTTTTTTTTTTGGGGGGGGGGGGCTGACGAAGTGCTGTTACGGTCCTGATTGGAGTCAAGTTGGAGAAATGACTGCTGTAAAAGTGTAATTTCGAGGTCGAGCCGAAAAGTTGACCTTTTTTTTTATTAGTCAACTCGCCGGTGATCCCAATTTGTATACCCATTTTCGGTTCCGAATATTGGGGGGGGGCGATGATCGTTGTGGAGCTTCAAAAGGGGGCGATGAGTCGAAAAAGGTTGGGAACCTATGGCTCGCGAGACATATTTGGCTCTTTTGGGTATAAGATATGGCTCTTTGCCAAATATGTATTTTTGTACTGATCAATATTGCAGCGACTTGTTGGTTAATTTTCCTCCGGTATTGTAAGTCTGAAAATTTTGAAAAAGTGTCCTCTTTTCGGATTTCCAAAATATGGTAACCCTAGGTAAAGACAATGCCGTCTTCAGGTTTAGGTCTCGGACCCCCTCTTTTCAATATCATCAAATTTAAGTTACTGTCACGCCGGCGGCCAGTATCACTCGCGAATTCCATTTACCGGACTCGAAATCTTGATTTGTGCGATACGTTGATTAATCAAAGAGCATAGCAGACATGGTGACGCCCATTTCAAAACGCAGTTTTCAAATACGCATTGTCTTCCTGATCTACGGTGAGAAATGAACTGTTGTGGATGTGACATTCACAATTACAAACTCGAATTACACACAACGCCATAGCTATCCACGTTCTTGATTGGTAAGTATAGCTCTGTGTAGTGCCGGCGATAAAATGTATGCGTGTAGCGCAGCGTTATGCTACCGCCGAATACTCTGAGAATTAAGAAGTCAAGTATTTAGATTTTCGGAATCAGTGTGACAGTCACATTCGATTAATATCAGTTATGATAAATTCTAAACTACTTACGATGAATTGCGTTATCAATGGTGAGGTTTTGCCCGTCTGTGCCTTACCTCTTGTTTCGAGCTTTATTTTCGAACAATAAATACCAGTTTTTACAGAGAAAATATGGCGCACACGAGAATCCCATGTAGTGAGTTCGAATTAGTGCCACCATGACGTCACGAATTTTCAATTCAATTTTCAATTGGGACGTAATAGTTGATTGGCATGTATGGCTCTTTGGGAGTTGAGATGGAAAAAATAGGGCCAATATGGCTCTTCGGACAAAAATGGTTCCCGACCACCGGCCTATATCTGGACTAGCCTACACCCGAATCCTAAAGTAGGCTATATTGTTCAAATGCTGTGATATTAGATCAATCTTTGTTAAGTTCCTTTTTCTTCTTCTCATGATTGTGGCATTTCAAATCTCCACTATATGCAGAATTATAACCCTATAGTTTTCATGATGACATCATTCTATTGTCCTCACGCATGTTGTCTATATGTTATAATTTTGACAGTTCATGCTTACTCTCCATTTTTATTCAAATACTTATAAAAGTGATTTTTCTGTGTCAGGCGTGTTTTGCTACAATATTAACATCACATTTTCAAGATGTGTGTGGAATATCAGTCTGCAAGGTCGGTTCACTTTCATTCAGAAATTTAATCCCGTCGAAATACATTTAATACCCCTAATGATGATGCTGACAGTGGCGTCATCAAAAATTTAAAAATTTGTATGTGAGCACATTTGAGTTGGTGAATCCTGCTTTAGAACTTATACGCTTGATTAGAAAATGAATATGGTCGGAATTTGATGTAATGAAGGAATAGTTTACATTATATCGATAAGCGCACTTAACGGCAACTTACTTCAATTAGGATCAGGCAAAAGCAGAACGGGCCAAATGCGGCCATATGCAAAGACATAAAACCTACTTTTGAAGGTTAATGCGTGAACTGAAACCATAGGCTGTATAAGATGAGCCAGAAATGTATTTACTTTGATGCCTGTTTATTTGCAAAGTTATTACGTAGCCGGCGTACGTCGTAGGCCACAGGGGTGGCCAATCTGCGGCCACGGAAGGAAATCTGTGTGGCCGTCGAGAGTCGTAACGAGATTCAATTAGTATGTGTTGGTGGCCGTCGACATGCAAATTGAATTTACGAATTGTCTCCAAATTTTGAGAGATTTAAATTAGGCTTGAAATTTCTTCGCACCGCGCGCGATTTAATGCGACTTCATTTTTCGATTTTAGTAATATATCGCTTTTCATAGGCACATATGTGCTACGAAGTAGCCTAAATAAAAGCTTTAACCCGATTTGGAAGTATAATTCTATAACAGGTTTCTACATAACTTAAGACTTCCTCCGATGTAACTTACGAATTCGAGTTTTTGCTGTCGGTAGCTCTCCAATGGGTTGCTGGTGTCAGCCCATTTTATATATATTCGTTTAAGTATGACACCTCTATTTAACAGAAATCAATGAAGAACATCTGATAAAGGTTGTCAATGACCATACCAAGGAGATAACACGAGATCGCATCCTTGAAGACTTCGAGCTTGAAAAGCTTCATGAACCAGGTTTTGAAGTGCATCCACAGATGCTAGAGGTAGACATCAGTGCCTTCTACAAAGGTCATCATGGATTGGAATTGACGGAAAATAACTCAAGCTCTGATAGACCTCGAACTGAAGATTATAAATATCAGTTTACTGCGGAAGTTGGGTTTCACTGCCAAAAACAATGCGAAGATAAAGTAATTGAACTAAAAGACTTTATGGCATCAATAGGACAGAGAGAGGAATTAGTAGCAGATGACGAGGTTGGGTTTATCGCTATTGTTGCATCAGCAGGTTCGGGAAAAACAACTCTCACTAAAAGAATAGCACAGCAAGCACTCAGTTATGTCACTGCAAATGAAAATATGTCTTCGCGCAAACATGAAATGGTGCATTATGTTGAATTGAGATATGTCAAAGAGAAGAATTCGATAAAACCATCCAAACTTTTATTTGACGGTCTTTACAAAAGTGAGTCCGAAGCAGACCAGGCTTTTGAATGGTTGATCAATAATCAAACGAAAGCTATATTAATTTTCGATGGACTTGATCAAGTGAGTTGGAATTTTGATAAAAATACTCTTCAAAAAATGAAAAAGTATGACAAGAGGAATACCTCTACGATCATGTACAACATCCTAGCTCGCAATATTCTTCGCCACGTTAAAATTTTGGTTGCATCGCGTGAATTCAAAGTCTCCGAGTTACCGGCATTGGCTCGACCCAAGAGAATCATTGAGTTGAACGGCCTCACTCTGCAAGATGCGCGGAAGCTTTTCATATTTTTGCTTGGTGACAATGGGAATGAACTGTGGGGAACAATTGAAACTATGTCACCGCGTTTACTCCAACTTGTTACTGTGCCCGTTTTCTTAATCCTTACGGCAATAGTTATGGGAAGGGACCCAAACAGACCTCCTCCCACTACAGTCACAGAATTGTACAACCGTATCGTATTAAATCTTCAAAGCATCGAAAACATTCGAAATCGTGAAGAAATTTTGACAATAATCAAGAAATTAAAAGCGATGGCTTTTCAAGGCATGAAAGAAAAAAGAGTTATATTCCAAGAAACAGACTTGACTCATTTCGGACTCACCGCAAACAAAGTTCAAGATCTGTTAACAAAAGTTCCTGGAAACAACCTTCTGAGCCGTCATTTGATGGAAGGAAATTTCAAATTCTTCTTCTGCCATCAAAGTATGCAGGAATTTCTTGCCGCGAGTTTTGTTACTGAAATGGAGTTCAATGAGTTCACTAAATTTTCTGAGGAACATCTGCATAACAGCCACTGGTCTGTGGTACGAAGATTCGTTGGAGGAATGGTCTTCTCAAAATTGATGAATGAGCTTCATGAAGGTCAGATGTTATCTTTAACTTACTTCCACTTGTCCGCCTATACGTGTGGTTTTGAAAAACATATCTATTTGGACTCTACCAAAACTGCTTCCACGAAGCATAGAGATTTGTGGAATCATCGCAACATTTGGCATAAGTTTCCAAAAGTTGATTTGAGCAAATCTATACTCTTCACTAGCTATTAATTCAAATTAATGATCTTATTTTTGCATCATAGTGTCCGATCAGACAAGGAAACAAAAACTTCTTTCTCGATCGCTCCTTTCGAAACTCGAGACAAAGAGTGACAGCTTCACTCGCATGGAACTATACACCGTGATTTATGAATCCAACAACATCGAAACGACTGCATATCTTTCCGTGATTGATGTGTCTGGGATGTCATTAAGTCTTGATCAAGCTCATGTCGTCGGATCGCTGATTGCAAGAAGTCCACTTCTTGAATATTTGAATTTAGGAAATTGCCGTATCAACGATCACAACTTGCAGGTTATTGCTGAATATCTGAAGGATCGCGTTCAAGTGAGAATTTAAATAAACAAGACGATAGATGGAATGCTTTTATGCAATAACTATTACATACAACACTATCAAGTAAACTTTCGTACATGGTGGTGATGTAAAAAAGCATAAAAGAGCAAGCCATCAAACTATGTTTTTGCATTACGATTGAACAATAACTATGACAATGGTCTTGGCAAAGTGACACGATTGTATTCGAGTAGGCTACAGATTACTCTTTAGTTTCCACTTGCCTGGCATTGAGAATAGTAGAGGGTCAGAAAGTGTAGGTAATGTTACACGGCAATCAGATTTTGAATTGCGCTGTGCTATGCTGTGTACCCGATCAACCCCGGGTTATTCAAGTTTTGAAATCTGTGCAAAGAATCTATTGTGGTTATATGGGGCGTATGCGAGCATATTGGTTCGTTGTAAGGTTGTATTCATGCAAGTTTTGAACAGCATTTCAAACAAATCCTTTATTAAAAACAAATTTATTTTTTTCGAAGGTTGTCCAAGTATTCCATAATTGTGTAAATACTTTCGAGCCTACTGACGATTTGCAACCAATATAGTCGACGTATACGATGCGGGGTTGCTGGAGCCCTCGAAATCGTCATCGTTTCAACAGTTATAGCATAGATAAAGATCATTGATACGGAATGAGTGTTCTGATTATGAAGACCACCGACCGTAAACAAGCTGCATAACGATGTAGGCCTAGTCCTGGTTAAAGATTCTTTTGGCCTTTTTATGACAGTGGTTGGAAGCCCTTTTCGCCTATATTTTCAATTGTCAATGCCAATCAAATGTGACGTCACAATTAAAGATTTATGACGTCATGACATAAAAAAACACAATAAAAACATGTTTCAAATGAGATCCATGTTTTCAACATATTTGTTTTAATTGTGACCCTAGTTCGTTGCGAACGATGTTGAAGTCATGCGCATTATCTCTTTGGCACGGAGGTGTTTTGACGCCACAATCTCATTCTTGTTTAATGAAGAAAGTCTTGCACAGTGATCAAATGACTGCAACTCCTCTAAAACTAATACCAGTTGGCCAAGGTTTATGTGCAATTGTGCAATGTGCATTGATCGACAACGCATGGTCGTTTCTAGTTTCGACACCCTCCTGTCTGTTCGTTGTATCTTACTGCGTGTATTAGAGAATCCTATTACCACTGATTATTTAAATACTATAACTTTATAACCTGCGGAAATAACGCAAATTGATGCATTTGTCATTTTTCTGGTATTTATCCTTCTAGATATTAGTGAATATGGTGATGGTCTGGAATTTCTAATCACGATGCAATACATTATTCATAATTGGACATACCGTTTCTGTCTTCAATTGCCATCATCCTTATATCTGAGTGACATTCAGGTTTTCAAATTGACCACAACATCCAATCATGACATTGAATTGTTGAATGAAGGAGGTATTATCCTTATAAGCGGCAAAGGTATTTCCGGACATTTCAGAAAAAAGGTGAGATCTTAGGAGTAATTTTAGATTTCAGTAAAAAGTGTGGGCCTGTCTCTAGCATAAACGAACAACGACATCAAAATAACAAACTTCTTATCAACTCCCATTTTATCTCACCCCGATTCAGCTCTACAGACAGATCTTCCATTTTGAATTATGTTGGTAATTATTTTGTTGATCTCAAGCATAGAACATTCCGTAATCAATTGCATATTTCACAATTATGATTGAATGTAGATCCATTGGTATGAATATATCTGGACCTTTCATCTTATATATGATATGTGATAAATTAATGAAAATTTTGCATCTAACGCATTTCGACATGATGTCAGAGCAGGACCCTATAATATGCAATCAATATTCACTAATTATCTGGATCAAAATAAACAAGCACTGTGTTTCCTTTGTGATTGCATGCTCTTTAATATTGGAAAATGAATCTTGTAGTACAGCAACCATAACACAGAGTCAAAATTGGTGGATGTGGGGTATTAAAATATTTCTACATTCACAGGAAGTAACGCTTGAGTTCGAATGGCTCTTCAACGTTGGTCGATTCAATATCACCATGTTTTTCAAAACACTTCTAGAGCCAGAATCTATCAAAATCCATGTTCCGTATGATGATTTACAATTGATGTCAGAGAAAGCTTTATTCTACAAGGTGATCTACAAGGATTCAATTCAATATTTTTATTCATGATTGAGTCTTTGTGAACAAACGGCGCGAAGATCTTCGGATGAGCTCCAGCATCCGCGGCCGCGATTGATGTTGGGAAAAGACAGTAGTAGTCTCAGCTTGCTCGTGGCCACACACTGATGGCCACTGATTTTTCTGTGACCGCCGGGCATGAAAAGCGGTTTCTTATGGCGGGCCACATCTCATGGTCAGTTCTTGATTTCCTTACATCTATAGTTGGATCGAAATCGGGCCTTTTCATCCACTTTGACTTCTCGGAGAGTTTTTCTTTATTTGCAGTACGTACTCAGAGGCTAAGCTTGTGGACTTTTTGCACTAATATAGGAATTTATAAAATTATAATACCACAAACTTTATTAAGTAGTTTGGGGTTGGATTTAAAATTACAACACCTGTACAATGTAGGGACCACATATGTTAGGATGGCCCTACGTCGGGAATATCCAGGACATGTCCGGAATTTTACTGTTGAAACTGCCACCTGGAGGGAATTCTAAAATATGCCTAAAGGTCCGGACTTTGGAAGGATTGAAGTAGACAAAACAAATTGCGTAAATCAAGATGACTAAAATTATTTTAATCAGTTGTATGCGAATTGAAATTTTTCTTCGAGCAACGCGCTGTCCTCCTTGATTCTGGGGATCGGGAAGATGTTAAACGTAAGCAGCGTTTAAAATAGGCCGAGTAAATCTGGGCAAAGGTGCTGCCCTTTTGAGCTTGGCCACGGATCATCTTCAGATTGGAACTGAAGTCACGACTAGAAAAGGTTGGAAACCACCGATTGTGCAACCTCCTGGTGCGATTCGTCACCATCTCTGCCGCTAACTAGGAACACTTGTGCGGAGAGAGGATCAAAACTCAACAAAACACTGAAATTTAGTTCCCTGCTTCGTTTTCTTGCTGTATCTAGCATACACGAATCTCTCTTGTACAGCTGTACGTAAGTTATCTTGGTATTTCACCACAGCACTTTCTAATTCTTAGTATCCGGCAAACTCACCCTTATAATCCATTCAGTAGCTAAGGCCCACATTTTCCGAGTACCCGACGAATAGCCACCGCCTTATTCAATCGCTATCATGACTGTGTTTATTATTAGATGATAACACGAATATTTTCAGTTGGACAAGTTGCTCTTTCATTCTTATCAAGACAGAAACATTGATTGGTCCCTGATTAAAGATAATGTCAAGAAATATCAGGTTAGCTTCAGCGGTTCATGGAATTCACAGATTATTCACAATTAATTGTTTTTCTTGAAGGTTGAACTCTTGGATATTGAAGTGGAAGGCAAGACTTGCACAGAAGAATATTGCGACATTTTGGAACATGGAAAGGAAATGTCCAGTTTTGGTGTCGACGCAAACTTTCAATCTATATTTCTCATTAGAAATGCGTATGATATACAAAGTATATTGCAAGCTTGTCATCAAAATAATGTAAAAATCGTTGTATGATGTCACTTGTATATTTTTTGATTTACATTATTTCATAGATCAAATCCATCAGATGCGTGATTGACTGGTTATATAGTCCTTCACTCGAGGACATCATTTCTCTCATCAGAAATTGTGAGAAGCTGACGCTGATGTATTGGCGAAAGAATGAAATGTTAGATGAAGAGGAATTGGAAAAGGTTCAGGAGATTTCATGCATTCATGATACAGAGTTTGAAGTTTCATGTGGTGAGAAATAATTGCCTGTCGGAATACTTGTGTCTGTTTTGCAATATGGTATCCTGTTCACAACTCGTTTTTCGCTTTCAGGTGACGATCACGATACTTGGAGGGCAATTTCCATTCGATATCAACCAGGTAGGTTTTGTATTGTCAAATTCATGATGTAACCAATATTCCAATTCGTAACACCTTTCTGCCATGTTCAAAATTAAAAGAAAGATATGCTGGTAATGACCTTTCACGTTCAGTTTTCGTGATGATGATATCAAAGATGTTGTCAATTTATCCGTATCACTGTTTTTCAAATTGTGGAATTTTGTTGTGATGAATCTTTCATCCACCTGCGATTTGCAATATTATTCTATTAAGGCTCTGTAACATTGAATGAGGACGAACACGTTAATAACGGGCTCAGCAGCTCAGTTGGGGCTACAGGCCAGAACCGATGGAGACCTATTACGAAAAAACTTGCTACAAAAAGTGAAGAAGCTGTCCACAAGACACCGGGTCCCAATCTTGAACGCAAAGAAATCCATCGTTCGTCATTCACTAGACAAGACCCAGATAGCATTGCAGCTGGAAACCAAATCACGCAAAATAGCTATGGGTCAGCAAGTCATCAACGCAAAGGTGGTTTATAAATTTCATGTGTTCATATTTCTCTCGGCGTCATCATGTTTTTGAATTGGGAATTCATTGCAATGGGTAATATTGTAACATAGCATAAAGGGGCACTGCACTCAAAAAATGATGTGGTCTCAAATTGAAGGGCAAAACGAAAGAAAAATTTTGGCTGCAGCCGTTTTCTTCAGAACGCCACCGTAATGGAGCAGCAATTTATTGAAATTTCCAGAAACACATCTGGCTGCAGCTGTCGCGGCTCCGGGTCATTTCTTAACCCGTTACATGCTTGACGCGATTAGGCAGTCACGCAGGGGACGAACTTCAGACAGTTATCAGCCGATATTATGAAGGAATTATGTATCGCGCCAGGGCGGTTTCCTTACGTTAAGTATAAGCGTACGGTACCGGCGCTCAACCAACGTATACGATGTTAAGTCAGGAGGATTTGTGTCTGAAGCTTGTTATGACTCTATAATATTTGCCAGATGACTGATACTGAGAATTGAGATGCCATTACAGTTATATATTGATGCAAAGCTATTCACACAGCAGCTGTAATTTTGGGCGGTGATTTTACAGCGTAATACTGACTGCACAGTAGGGTTGTTCATATTTGTTCGCCCAATTTCAAATGATAGTTTAGTGCAGGGGTTCTCAACCCGCGGCCCGCGGGCCACATGCGGCCCGCAGACGTTTGTTTTGCGGCCCGCAACATCTTTCACTATGAACGCAATCACTGCTGGCATGGTATTTTCACATATTAATTTAGTTACTTTTAGCTCACTTATCGCACCGCCTCTGTTTCGATTGAATACTCATTCTTTGATGTGTTCTGGTCTCTTGATATATGCTCGAGTTTAGATTGTTATCGTTTTGAATCGGTATTCGTCAGGACTCAGGTTTAAGAGAATCAGGTTTAAGAGAATCCCGCGTCACTCACCGCGAATGGTTTGAACAAACAAGAACAGGGAAGGGAAAATTAAACGGTGAAAACTGGGTTTGTAACTCCGCGTGGAACAATGAAATTGCTTTCTCAGATATAAATCGAAAACCGATCAGTCATATTTGTTGAAGAACTGTTGTCGTGACGAAGCGTAGAAGATTAATATGATAACACAAAACTTTTTTCCGGAGTTACATATCGCCTGCTCTTAGAAAAGACGCTTCTAGTTGGTGTCTCAAGCCCAGCGATCCATATTTCGAGGCATTTTTAAAATTGCCGACGACGTTACAGACGTATTGGAATATCGCTAAACCCAAGAAATCTGCTAGAGAAGGTGTGATTACAATAAAACTTTAACATATTGTGTGAATATTCGCTGTTTCCGGAACTTAGCAGCGAGGCAACATTACCTGACAAATTTCGAAGTTGTCTGATTCAACCGCCGTGACCAGAAGAGTAGCATCAATGTCAGTTAATCTTTTATCGCATGTTTTGAAACACGTTGCGTCGTAGACTAATTTAGCATAGCATTGAACGAATCCACCGACTTCACAGACATTGTATAGCTTATTTTCTGGGTGCATTTTATCAGAGTGGACATATTTGCAGAAGAAATACTGGAAAGGCAAACGTGGGGAGGGGACCAGCGTAAAACATCAACCTGACAAAACTGACTTCTGTAACTATTGGTGCAGGGCTCCAGCTAAGGACGGAAAAGAGATGGGTTAATTGGTTTGCTCAGAAAGAACCCATAAACGTCAGACTTCTCATATCACTTCTCATATACCGACTTGGCAATGGATGCAATGCACGCTCCATGAAGGAATTTATACTTGCGCCGTAGGGAGATACATATTCTCACAAAAACAGCAATTGTAAACTTACGAATGCTATCCATTAATGCTTTAGAATGCATAAAAATTAACTAAACGCCCGTATACAGCTGGTAAATATGGGCTACAGTTGCCTAAATTTAACAGTAGCCCACAAATACATGGTAGTAATGTTCTGCGGCCCGCGGCGTCTTCCGATGTTAAAATGTGGCCCGTTATAGGCTACGTGGAAAGTTGAGAACCCCTGGTTTAGTGTGTCTTCCTCCCTCTCAAAGCCGTCACAAAGGTCCATGGGGCAATCCCCTTACTACTGGATCTGCAATGTCGACCATGTCACCGGTTCATAGCTTTTGTGGCGTTATCAGTTGAAAACGGCCATGTGGAGATGGGATATTGTAATAAAATAGCTATGTTTACAAAATTGTACTTGAATGCAGTCCTATAACGGCCATATTCATCTCCATTTTGCTCTGCACAACCTGTCTAGTGTCTATCGTGTTCATGGAAAGCATGTATTGGTTGTACGGTTGACATTGGCTTGTTTTAGATCGTTCATCGAAGAAGCGCCACTGAGTTGCAAGTCGAGAACGAATGTAGACAGAATTGTACAAATATTGTTGTGTAATATTTTTATCGTATCATGTTGTTCTCAGTTTCACAAATGATTATTTGTTTTCATCAGTTCATTTACGCAATTCCTTTGACACGTAGATAATATCTAATTTCTTAAAATTATTATTACTAGTATGGAAGAAGATCTGGTTGATGAAGATACAGATGTAGAAGATTTTGATGATATCACGATATTTGGTGAGAGTCTGCTGCCGTATCAATTCGAGCCACAATATTTAGAGGAGGAATTCGCCCGTCTCGTTGCAACTCTAGAAGCACAAACTCATGTCTCTGAATCGTCAGAGTCAACTTCGGACACTTGACGGTGCAGCTGCTTGAACTGTTCACGCATGATAAACGAGAATGAGTGTGTTTACTGCAAGGTAATACAACAGGGAAATACAACAAATAATGGAGCTGCTGGGGAATGGAGGGTCGCTTTGCATAACAGAACATGACGATTTTGTTCTACATATACTACCCTCCATTTTTGAAATATTATTCAAAGCGAACAGAAAAAAAACTGGAATAATGACAATCAGCTGCATGGTCCTGGCAGAAAAGACTTTCTAACAAACAATTTCGCTTAATTAGTGTCTTGTCGACACATACTGGAATGGATTATTGATGGCGATGGTGGACTTGTACGTCGGTTTCAAATGACCGATGGAAAACGAACTGTGATTGAAAACAAAACACTGCGGCTCTGCTATATAAGTCAAATCAGTTACTGTATGGTGTACAGCGAACTGTGCGCATTCTATATTCCAGCAATGGCGGTGGTGTTTCACACATTACTACTTTGCTTACTCTTGTGCATTTTTAATAAATACCAGACAATTGGAATGTAGCCAGGGTATTATTACAAGGGGGCAGTTGTTAGTGACTGGAAGAATTGAATTGAGCTAGTAAGCTGCCTACGTAGCACTGCACACGTCATACAAACTCATTGGCAAAGAATAACAAAGATGTATTTATGTCACGCAGGGATATTTGGAAGTTCTAGAACGAAGTAATTCCTCTTTAGAGGGGGAGCTGGTTCTGGTGCAATGCCAACGTTGTGATAAGCTCCTAAAAAAGGAAGGTGTGAAATTTACTGATTGGAAATTTAGTGATCTGACCTGACCACGCTCTGATAACTTTAGTGATCTGACCTGACCACGCTCTGATAACTTTAGTGATCTGACCTGACCACGCTCTGATAACTAGTGTTATCATCAATGGTTCATTAGCAATTTTATCAGTTCAATACACCACAAAAATGCGATACAATGAAAGGATAGCAAAGTGTCGAAGCGACTTGGAGTAGTATATGGAATCAGACACCCACCTTGGCCTAAGTGATGTAAAGAGGAGGTATGCAGATGTGACGAGTCATAAAAATTACCAGTATGTTTGAACAGAGTCATCTGCTCCAAATCCCGGATCAAAAATTTGTTTTCTATGAAAGATTTTAATGCTTTGAAACTAGGAGATCCGCATTGCAACCATCTAGTTCTTAGGCATTGGTCAAAGTGCCATGGCTGCAGGAATATGTCTCTCCCTCAACTCATGTTCGCCGGTGATGTGATGCAGAAGAGATATCCATCTTCTTTTTAGCACCTGCAATTGCATATCGTTATATAAGAAGTTATTAATATGTGGTGGATGACATAGTAGATATGCAGACTTACACTGCTATCTTGGCCGCAATGCTGACGGCACCACCACAAGTGATTAGTGATGCTTCTTGTCCATAGTACCAAGTCTTCCATACCTTTCTTCCTACTCAGAGACACCAACTTTTTTTCAGTCCTGAGAAATGGTTATCAAGGCAAAGGAAGATTCAAATAATAACAGGATTCAGTTACCTTTGCAGGCATGCCACACATCAAACTGGTGATTGATTGATGGATATTTACCCTTCATCAATTTCTTGATGCTTGGTGCCCGGACAGTCACGACGGTTTCAATCGACAAACCTTGAGCAAGTAATGCATCCAAGGCACGCTCCATGCCAACTTTTTCCATTGCAACACTGCTTGAGCACTCTGTCTCTTGGACCAATTAGACTTGGACAATCTTTCTAGTCGTCTCCTCCATAAATGAATAAACCATATATTTCGCAGAAAACCCAGGTGAGTCCGATCGCCCATTACCCACCACTGTAATTGGTTTACATTGACCCTTCATCTCCCGTAACACATCATATGTTCCTCATAGTACCTTGCCATAGTTGGAAAAATTTATTGCGATTGTATTTCATAAAAATGACGTTCCAAAATGTAGTCAGTGTCCAGTATTTTGAACGGCACATCTTGTCATTGCTGCTTGTAATCATGTCAATGTATTTGTATGTATAAGTATATCCTCAATACAAAGTGGAACTAACTTATTATGAAGATTCTGGGTAGAGCAAGACAATACCGTAGACGTTTTTTCAGGTTAAGAGTTATTTCTTATCCATAACACGAACACCGCCAATCAGGGTTCCCCATGAACATGACAAAGTTTAATTCATTCAAAATTAGTTTAGGGTTCGGGAACTGTAGGAAAATTCATCATCCCTAACCGTAATCCAACGTTTTGAACCTAGCCTGAACCCACAACTCCTCAGCCTACCCAAAAAACATATATATCGTAATCTTACTAATAACCCAGCCATAATTTTACGATACCCTCAGCTTATGATTCTCTAACCCGAATTCAAAACAAATTATGACCGCTATGAATTTCTGAGTGTTCATGGGGCACACTGATTGGTGATGATCATGTTTTATACATAAGAAAAGGACATGATCTGATCTATTTCTGTTCTACAGAAATAGAATACACTAGGCCCGATTTAGACATAAATCTCCCAACTGAACATCGTCTGTTGAAAGCCGTATCTAGCTAGACCGCCTTGGCGTGTAAGACATATTTACTTCATAACATCGGCTGACAACTATCTAAAGTTCGTTCTCAGCGAGACTGCCTAATCGCGTCTAGCAAGTGCGGCGATGAAGTCATCGTGCCATGTAACGGGTTAAGAAATGACCCGGAGTCGCGACAGCTGCAGCCGGATGTGTTTCTGGAAATTTCAATAAATTGCTGCTCCATTACGGTGGCGTTCTGAAGAAAACGGCTGCAGCCAAAAAATTTCTTTCGTTTTGCCCTTCAATTTGAGACCACATCATTTTTTGAGTGCAGTGCCCCTTTAACCGATCCATCTTAAAATCGGGGCATGGTATGGTCAGAGGGGGCCAGTAGTGAAGTAGATTCTGGGAAAAATCCTGTACCCATGTTTAGTACGCACTCGGGATGGTGTGAACCTCTGAAAGGTTCAGGTTCGTGTGAACGCGAACCTTTTTGAAAGGTTCTGTGTGAACGCGAACGTGAACCTTGTGACGTTACGGGACGTCATATTGCTAATTCCAACCCTACATTTCAGTGTATAGTGATAAAGTCTATATCAGACCTGGGCAAAGTGCGGCCCGCGAAGCTATTCTGTGCGGCCCGCGACTGGTCGCTTGGAATTCAAAACATAAAACTTGCTTTTGAGATGACTAAAACCATAGGCTGTATCAAATAAACAGGAAATTCATTTACCTGAAGCCTGTTCGTTATTATGCCACGATTACACTGCCTACGCACCTCGCATGCGTTATCCAGATTCAAAATAAAGGCAATGTGGCAAAGTATGAGTAGCAATTGAAGTCACAAGAAATCACTTTTTCCATATAGTTTATTTCGAACCTTCTTTGTTGCCATTGTCACTGTGACAATGTCACATTACGCATTATACGGCATGGTTTAAAATTGATACGTGATACGTTTCCAAATCCACAATTCGTAAAACAAGTCAATCAGTGCTCGCCATTACTGTATGACTTATCATATCTATATCACCCATAAACTATTACCGGGCATGCCAAAAATAGCCGAAAAAGGTTTAGGTTTAGACTAGAGCAGTGCTCTTCAACCGGGGTTGTCGTACACCCTAGGGTGTACCAGAATTTGCAAAGGGTGTACCACTCGGATGGGGTGTACAGGGGTGTACCAGATCCGAATTACAATGAGCCGATGGCTAGCTATCACAAAGGCAGGTTTATGGGTCCGTACAGGTTGACGCACAGGTTAATGAGCAATATGGTACGATGTTATCTCAAGTACTGTACGCTGCTTGATTGTGATGTCATAAGCAAATATTTCTCCTATTCGTCGTCGTCGCCGTCGGCAATAGACCAATGGTTCCGTTTGGTGTTGGAAAGTATGCAGTTAACAAACATGTGTTCAGCCAGTCATTTTTTTAGTGATTTTTGAGGGAACCGCCGCGATAGCTCAGACTTCTTGAATCGGCACTTCCTACTAGGGATGGTGTGAACGTGAGGTTCACGTTCGCGTTCTGTGTGTGAACCTCGGAAATTTTGAGGTTCGTGTTCACAAACGAACCTTGATAGGTTCTGCACTGTGAACCTTTTTCATATATTGCAATTTTCACTTCATTATTAGAAGAGTTTCTTGGAGGTACAGAACTTCAATATACAATTAAATAGTATATTCATATTGAAATGAACCCGAACATTTTCGGCTGACACTCGTCAGGGGTAATCGTCAGCAACTAGTAGAGAATTGGAAAGAACATTGTATATCAACAATCGTATCACAAAATATGACGTCACCAGCATGAAAGAGAGAGCGTTCAATGTACTATTTTTAGGTGGTACACGAACTCCTTTTGTTGACAGAGTTTTGGTTGGTGTATTTTGATAAAAGTTGATTCCAAGGCACATAAATGGAATTGTGAGCGACCTCGCCCTACGATTCGAAATCGGTCCCCAGATTTATCAGAACACGCTCAGTGAAAAGCTCACCCTTAACTCATCCACTTAAGATTGATGCTGATCGATCAAAGGCCATTAATTCTGCCATCGGCAAACATCTGTTGGATAATCCGATTTGTGCGAATAATTATCGAGACGACCGATTTCGAATCGTAGGGCGAGGTCGCTCACAAGCGACGGGGAAGCGAATGGCGCAGTTAGTTACGCACTGCAGCCACGACACCAATTGAAGTGGTATATTCCAAACCAATCGCTAAAATAGAAAAATTTCTTCTGAAGTGTCTTTAGTCTTTGCGAAATGTCACTTTTTCTGATTTCTCGTTTTTCTCAAAATTGCCCTGTAATAATCCGCATAATTCCTTATTGGATGTACAGACACACTAACAAAATGAAGGAATGTGAGCAAATGTTCGTGTTGGTTCGGAATGTGTGGTTCTGGATTTATATCTATATGATTCAAGTATTCGACAATATATTCAACTGCCTCATATCACTTTTTAGATTTGAGAACTTAAAGTTCACTTTGAAACTACTCAAAAACCTGAAAACTCATCAAACTTCACTATCGCATGACTTTCGAAAGCTAGCATGCGGTGGAAGATCAGCTAATACATCATATGTATTGTTCATGATGATAAAACATGGTTCGTGACTGCAAATTGTGATTTCGACTTATGGGCGCGACCGTTCCTAAAATGACTCGGGTCCGGACTGACTGGGTGATAAAATAAAAATGACTCGAGTGGAGTCGCGTAAAACGCTATAATCAGTGAAGGACTTGTGCCTCGGAATGCCATGACTTGGTACGACCATGGACGCAACAAACGATCAAACTGCAGTGTGGAATTTATCACCAGAAAAAAAATATTCTGCGCGTTACGCGCGATTTCTGTGGATAGGTCTTCCATCAGAAATTGTGTTGAAAATGAACAGGGGGTATGAGAAATCTTATTGGAAGCACAATGAGTGCGAGCGCTTAAAAGGTTTTGAAACAAAGCCATTGGTACAATAATTATTATGTTTGATCTGTTCCAATATTCGAAGGCAAATCTAACGCTGATTTAATTTGACTTTGGCAATGACATGAATAATAGCCTACTTATCAGGACTATACCAGAAACCGGATTAGCTCAAATGCTCTGTTATCAGATCAATTTTTGATAAGCTCTAACACATTTTGCTTATAATTGTGGTTCGTCAAATGCCCGCTAGCCGCAATGTTATAGCGCGACTGCTTTTACGATGTCATGATGCCTTTGCCCTCTCGCATATGGTGTCTATAACTCACTATTTTGACAAAATATGCCCAGCATAAAAACAATTTTATTCAAATATTTGAAAATGGGATTTTTTCGTGCCAAGCGTGAATAGTGCAAGAGTAAATTAAATTTTCACGATGTTTATGCGTAAGTCAGTCTTCAAGGTCCCGTCATATAAGGCCTACTTTGAAATAATACATTTACTACCCCTATTATTGATGCTGCGGCCCGCGGCGTCATCAGAAACTAGGAAATTGGCCCGCGAGCACAGTTGAGTTTTAGACCTCTGCTATAGTGTATATGCACTAGCAAATAGCATATGAGTACTATGATGATCGAGTAAAAGGCGGAAGTATAGAGCATACGCTGAATAGGGAATTTACATATACATTTACATGCACAATCGATAGCGCAATCTAGGCTACAGTTAAGCGACTTCGGCCACGATCGTTCCTAACATTATAGCCCCAGCAATCGCAGCTTATATTCTTACGTCATTAACAGCTACGCGATCACGGTCTTATTCACTATTTGAAATGCTACACAGGGGTTCTCAGCACGCATGTGGCCCGCAACATCTTCGCACCACGTGACAAAATTTTGCAAAAGTTTTAAGTGGCAGAAAAATTTGATGTATTGTGTTTTAGTATTCCAGACTAATTACAAAAATACCAAAATTTTTCTGAAGTGTCCCAAATTTGGAAGAAATGTCAATTTCTCTAATTTTTGATTTTATTCATAATTACTCTGTATTAATCACAATAATTATTTATTGGGCGTAAGAAAACGCCAATGAAAAGAATATTATGAGCAAATATAGCTTACTCATGCATCAAGTACCAACTCTTTAAAAATCGTCAGAAGTGGTTTTGTTTGCGTGAGTTGCGTCGGTCAAATAAGGAATCTTCTTTTATTATGGACTAAAAATAACACCATGTAACAAAATTTTGCAAAATTTAGGTTGAGTAAAATTTTTTATGTATTGTGTCCCTAGTCTTTGAGAAATGTCACTCTTTCTGATTTCTTGTTTTATTCGAAATTAACCTGTAATAATGCGCATAATTCCTCATTGGACTTTCAAATACACCAACAAAAAGATGGAATATGCACAAATGTTGGCTACCATAGATTATAAAAGAGTGGAAAACTTCAAAAAAATTGCGAAGAGGTTTTGTTTGCGTGATTTGGGTCTATGAACTGAGAAATATGCTGGTATGACGAATAGCATATAATCCCCAACCATGATGCAGCTTCAACACCCTCAATATCTTCTTTCCAAATCATACATATCCTGCTGAAACACGTCACTATGTTCTTGCTTACATCACCCATATTCGAACTAAAAAAATCACGGTGAAAATGCGTTTTTAAAGACATGCCCCACTTTATTTTTCTCTTCTCTCGCATTTATTTCATTGTCAAGAGCTTTACAAAATATTGCCAATATTCCCGCATAAGCAAGGAGAACCTACCCGAGGAAAGCAGTAAGTAACTACTGGAATGTTTGAGTTCCTATTTATTTCCTCAATATTATCCATATAAATTCATATTACCGTTATTGAAATATAATAATATTCGGGCGCTGCATAATCTAATATTAGTAAGACATTCTGGGAAGTTTCCTTGATCGTATTTGTATTTACAAATGCTTACAAATGAGTATCCAGCAGAACACCGGGCGTATTACAATATTCTCGCGTGTCTCAGGATCTGTAAGGTTGGCAGACGGCGAAAACATCAATCAACGGATCATAAACAGCTCGGTCAACGTTGTGGCGGGAAATCAGATTCGCATTATTAATTCTGGTAGTGAAGCAATTCCAACAAACCACCGTGAGTGTTTTATCCGGAACTTTGTAGTGCAGCCTGTTTTATAAATTGAATGGTCATAGTCGACAAATGTCCCAGAATGCAGTCCCCGCACATAGTCAACCTAGGTCATGTATAATTGTATATCTGGCTTCACTTTCCGCATCATTACATTAATGTACAATTTCAAATTCACAGTGGGGGTTCGTGACAATACCGGTGGGTAGGGCAAGGGCTGCAAGTGACTTTTTACCAACATGACGTCGCAATGGCGTTTTCCAACGTAAAAATGTAACTTTATGATGGTTACACGAATTTCCTAACAACAGTGATTTTAACGTAGGTGCCGCGAGAGGTTTGCCGGTGAGCCATGACGTGAAGTGTGGTAACAAATGTTTTATTCATTTATTTTTATTCAAAGGATTATTTTACCAAATGTACACGAACTAAGAATCGTCCCTATGCCACGAATCAATCATCAGGGCATCCTGCATGCGTTATGATTTCGCGGCAGAGATTACACAAATCGATTGGCCCTAGTTTTTCTTAGCCCGTCCGAAAGTGTTTCGTACACGATCCTGGTGTGTTACGACCAGGTGATAGGCAATCAAAGCGGTGGCACCTGGCGTATGATTGGATGAAAGGACGATTTCTAGGCTGATAAGGACCATAGTCGCTTTACCTCTAATTTTGGCATATGGCATACGAAAGCAAAGGTTCAACACGATTCGTGTTCGCACTTGACCTGACTAATTTTCTGCAGAAATGACTAGAACTCGAGAC
The DNA here is from genome assembly GCF_051294905.1 of Botryllus schlosseri. NCBI lineage: Eukaryota > Metazoa > Chordata > Ascidiacea > Stolidobranchia > Styelidae > Botryllus > Botryllus schlosseri. The sequence goes on along the minus strand of NC_137245.1, from coordinate 12,467,872 downwards.
TCGAGACTCGAAAGATTGCGTAAGCCTAACTGGAAAGGTCAACGAGTTCGGAGACATACGCAATTGTTATCTCATAGATTGGGCCTGTCATATTGAATCCAAAACATCATTTTGAATGGTCTTTGAAGAACTAAGGATAGCAGCCTAGGGAATTCGGTCTCGGAACAATATAGGAGATTTTGGGCTTGAAACTGGAGACTGTGACACAATACATACGGCTTACTGTCTATAAGTCTGTTGCGAAATCGCCGTTGAAAAATATATTACCGCATAAATACGTGAATGAAAGCCGTAAACTTAGTACACTGTTACATGACATCATCGAGAAGTAGCATACGCAATCTCATGACCCATTCCGGCATGGTACACTATCAAAATCAATACAGACAGACGAACACCGAAATTTGAGTAAAATAAATTGAGGAATAGGCTGATCGAGTGATCAGTTGATCACTGATCAGCTGTTAGCCGATATCGAAAATGAAATAGCTATCACATTTGACAGGGGATTGTAAGCAAATGGCTTGAAGGGCACAATATCACTGTGAAATGAACATTGGAGAACAACAAATTAAGTGAATATTTGAATGCAAACCGAGAATCTTAGTAAGCTGTTTCGTGCGATCATTGAGATATACCATTGGAAATATCATCACCGATCTCGTTATGGAACGCAGAATATATTAGCACAGACCGACACCGGCTTTTGCGTGAAATCCGCAATGATGTATAAGTAAGTATCAGATCAGCGCACATCTCTGCCCTACTCGACCTCGAAAACGAAATAACTGCCTAAATCATTGAGTGTCAACGTTGAGACTTGGCATACTATACTAAAATCAAGACATACCGTGCAAAAGCTCATGACAGATCTAGGTAAGGAGCATCGCTAAAATCAATAGAGGCCAATAGCGGCTTTTGCGTGAACCTGTTAGCGATAAATGACGAGTCAGCTCTCACTCGACTTGAGATACGAAATTACCTCCCATAGTTCAGTGACAAACTTAAAACTTGTTACAGCGGTCGAAACTTACCGTGCCAAATGTCTCGACTGGGGCGATTTTTTTTGACATTTCAAAATTTGTCAAAATATTGTCAAAATGGTAGTGTTAGGTGAAAATTTGTCAAAATTGTTCAAATTTTTTTGACGTCTGCATTTCGTTTGTATCGTATATTTTGCCCTGTCGGTGAACTTATCATTTGATATTTTACAGCTTATAGCCTACTTTATAGGCCTACCGTTGTAAACGGCCAACAATTGTCTGCTCATTGTGAATCATGAACGGTCAAATAAACAAATATGTAGACATGGTGTTATGGTCAACGTACCGCAATGTCCTAACTGAAGAAAGACTTTTTGGGCATTGCATCATTCTTATATTAAGAAGCGCATGTTGCAGAATTGTGATGTAGACAACATGAAGCTACACGGTGTGTCACCAGCAGTGTACGCACAACCGTAACAGCACTTCATCAGGTCCCCCCCCCCACAAAACGTTGGTCTCGGGACCCCCATATGATGATAAACCGAACTTCTGGGGGGCTTCGCCCCCAAGACCCCCTCAGACTGTTTCCGGCTGCTAATCATCTACTTTGGGGGCCGTTTACTGTGTCAGCTTTTCTGGCCTAAACGCGCGAAGCACGAAAAATTTCTATATTCGTGATTGAATCGGACAATGTGATCGGGAATTGCATATATATTGCTATCAATTTTTATCCTCTCTCTGCTCACGTAAACAGATTTACAGGTAGAGCTGAGTGAGGTGTGTTTGGAAAGGTAGGACCCCTCAATAATTTAACATCTTCGGGCGTATACCCGACTCAGACTTGGTAATTAGTAATCGTAATCGATTATGACGATTACAGCATTTTCAAGCAATCGTAATCGCGATCGATTACATTCGAAAAATATCTAAAGTAATCGTAATCGACTATTTCACATATTTAATCGATTATTTTGTGACAGAACGATTACTCTTTATTCGTACAAGGGCTATGATATGAACTGAACAATGAACATTTTTAAACAGTGAAGAGTGCGATATTACACCAGGTTATCGATGGCAGAAACGTCGGATTTTCCGATGCTACTGCCCATTATTATGTCACAAGTGTTGGCATTGCTCATAATTGCTCGATGTACAAGTAGCCGCGTGGTTGTAATAACACCCGCCATGCCTTATATCAGGTTATAAATACACGCAGAAGCCACTGCCTCGCAGCAGCATAATAATCATCACTTTAGGGTTAACATATTTGGGAATCCGGAAAGGAAGACCTTTTTTAAAAATCCTAAAAGTTAGTTTACCGAAATTGAAAACAGCTTAATTTGAAATATTTACTGGAAATCTTGTGTTAACTAATACATGTCATCACTACGATTCGACTCCCGAATGAGCCGCTTGAACGTCCGCACTGCCTATTATGCGTCATTTATGTCGATTTTCTGTTGACCCTATCGTATTGGGCCAATTGCCAAATAAGAGGACATTTAGGCGTTCTCGGAGGACATTTCCAATTTCCTAAAGAAGGAGGACAAATCCCTTAAAGGAAGGCGTATGGTAACCCTAACTTATCAATAGTTACTGTAATTAGTATTATAGTTGCGCGAAGCGAGAAATTTATTTCAAATTTACGAATGAATTTCGTCATTAATGTTAGTAGTTCAACATATAACCATAGGCGCCAACTTACGAGGTTACGAGATGGCGGCCACCTCGTACAAAATGCTTGAACGCCCCATTAATTTGTAACTAGTAATTAGTAATCAGGCGAATCAAGGCGACCTCGTCAGAGACGCCGTCGATTCTGATATACGCTCGTGCGGTGAGAAGCACCATCCCCGATATAGTCTCCCGACCAAATAGACGTTCTCATTTTCTGAAGTCTAAATTAAATTGTAATTGCGCCCGTAAGCGTGTTCAACAGAATTCTTGAGCTAGTTTTGTGATAGTCGTTTTAATCCAGTGGTTCCCAACCTTTTTAGCTTAATTCCCCACTTCCGAATTATTCCGAGCCTCCATTCCCAACCTAAAATCTCTATATCCGCCTTTTAAAAATGCTTCATCCAATAAAATTTGTCAAGACTCTGCTTAGTAAATACGTGCTATTGGGGATTGTTGAGATCCCCGGAATTGATCAGCACACAATAAAATTAGAACAGCAGTGAACTGGTAACCGTAAACGCGCCCCCGTAAATATGTATCTACCCCGGCGCGCAGCCAACACAAATATAGAAGGGTTTGAAAAGTTTCCAAATGTTTCGGGATAGCATCAATTTACATACGTAAATGCGGAATAATGCATGGATCAGACAAACTTCCTGATGTTGACGAACTCATGCGCGTGATATATATCTAAGTCGCCCGAGGCCTACGATATTCGTATCGTAGGCGCCGAGCCGCCTTAAACTACACTTCCGCACGCTACTAAAATAACTTGAAATTAAATAAATATGCAATTTCATTTGTAACGAGTCCGGATGTGCTATCAGTTAGCGAGTCCACGATCTCTCTTGAATACATGTTCAGCAATATGGGCTCTTATTACAACGAATCAGGATATTTCTATCACCACGTTTGGTGACCGATGATGGCATACAAATGAATGAAAACATTTGCTGGAGATCGCGTGTCGCTATCCAGGCGTTTCTCGCTTATTGTAGGCACTGATAATATGAATCGCTGAATTGCAAATGAGCTAAGAAATATTAGAGATACGATCGGCATTTCAAAACGACATTTAATAAAGTAGACTATTACTGTAAATATTTTTTCAAAAGTGAGATCATTCCCCACCAGAAATCCAGAAATTCCCCACCAGTGGGGAATTTGCCACCGGTTGGGGACCAATGTTTTAATCGGAACGCGAAATTGGACAGTGTGTCTGTGTATGGCTGCGAATCGGAATTCATTCCTGCGCAGTGCGCATATTCGTTTCTGTAACAAGGCTTTGCCAACATTAATTGGGAAATGTAGCAATACAGCTTAAACACCGATATAATGAGAAAACAATTGTCGCGAGACGAGCTACTCAATACAATGCCGCAATCAGAAGCCGTTCGTGCTGTACGCAAGAGACGTGATTATGATTAGTAGGGCGATTTTTTTTTACACGTCAAAAAATGTCAAAATTCTTTACAAAGTCAAATTTTTTTGCAACCTGCATTATTCGCTTGTATCGTAGGTGAACTTATCATTGATATTTTACAGCTTGTAGCCCAATTTATCGGCCTGCCGCTGTATAGATGGCTCATTGTCTGCTCATTGTGAATCATAAACGGCCAAATGAAACAAATAGGTTGGCATGGTGTTATGCTCAACGTACCGCAATATCCTAACTGAAGCAAGTCTGCGTGGGCAATGGAAATTGGTTTTTATATCAACAAGCGCAAGATGAAAAAATGTGATGCAGACAAAATAGTCAGAATGAAGCAACACGGTGTGTCACCAGCCGTGTACTGTACACACAACTTCAGTGTTGCCAGCCAACAACTGCTACTGTTGAACGTTCTTTCTCCAGTCTTGGCAAGCTACTTTGTAAGGACAGGCACTTTTTACCCAAGAATGTAGGAAAGTATCTTTCGTTGTACTACAACAAATTTTAATTAGTTCTCCCATAATGCGTGATGTACCTACTGGAATTCTTCATAGGTCCAGATTTAGTCAAAATAAAGTTTTTCATGTACAAATCTGTCAGTTTTCAAGTCAAAAAAGTTTGCTCAGGCAACTACTTCGTAATGACAGACAGTTTCAACCAGAAATTAAAATAAGCAGTACAATTCTAAGATTTTGTGGGAAAAAACACCTAATTTACATACGTGAGGTCAAAATTAAGTTTCAAGACAAAAATAGTCAAAATTTTGATTTTTTAGGTCAAAATCTTTTGTGTTTTAGGTAAAATAAAATCGCCCTACTATTTATATCCTGATTTCTCGTTTGCAATCGTCTATATTTCTTGTGGTCTGCTTGACACACTCGTATTCCCGAATTATTGCACAATGTCATTTGTCGGTGTTCCATTCGCTATCATTACGGCGGATTGTGTGATCGACAGTAGTATAGTAGATCGGTCGCGAATCGTAATGGACTCTTATGGGCCCTCTGGTGATGTGCCTGGAAACTCGTGTTGGTGATGGTACCCTTTAGACCCCCCGTCTCGGTCGCATGGTGCCATTGTGTCTTATGGTATCTCTGGTGATGGTACGCTTTCAGGTATAGCAATGACATATATACAATGATTGGAAACTCCAGTGAGCTCTGCGTTTGAGCGCGTCGCGAGTCATGCTTCACTACAGGTATGAAATCGATGTAAACAAACGGTTCGCCAGCAATCTTTCTTCAGGAACTGGCGTTAACGTAGTGAAAAGTTTTTTATCGAGACCTCTTTTGCACGTGAAATGTGTGCATACTGTACAGGTTTTGGCCAATACCAGTAGCATGGCCTAATATTCACACGAAACTGATGTACCAGTGTGCTTACGTGATGAACATTGTGATCGTAGGTGGTCTCGCAGTATCAAATATAGGTGGATACTTCATAGTACGAGCTAGAGTTGGGATCAGGTCACTATCTTCAAGTCATTGCAAATTTTTAATCAAGTCACGAAGTCATTTCTAATTTTTTCAAGTCAATTCAGGCAGGTTCTAAAACTGACTCTGAAGTCAGGCCTTCTGAAGTTGTGAAAGTAGGCAAAACCTACTTGAGGATATCGCAAAAAGCATCACGTTTTTGAAGTAATAATAGTCATTATTCCTTTGTTACGGAGATTCATCTTGTGATCCGAATGCTCATATATACAATTGAATAAAAATAAAAATATTTTTGTTTGATATATATCAGGAGTAATCGTCAGCAGCTTGTAGATACAGTATACAATTGACTAACAGATGTATACAAAGTAAAGTCTAACTCATTTCTTCATACTACTCGAGTACTTTTCAGACCGTTCATTTTCTGCTTCAACAAGTAGATTTCAATATCCAATTGACTAAGAAACGTCTGCAAAACCTGGTCTCAACCTACTTTTTCAAACTACGGTGCTTCATGGGTACAATTTCCCATGATATGATGGTATATCTTATAAGTGTATGTGTGCGCAAGAGCGACCCACAATAGGTAGAAAGTTCCTGCCACTGTCCATGTCAGGTTTGATAGACTTGTGCACAGCCAATGATCTATAAATGATTGTTCACAGCATATACTTTGTATAGTCATTAAATTGTAATGTTGTCCATGTCCAGTCCAGTTTGTCAACTCTTACAATCATAGTTGACTTGCAAGATGGTGACTTCGAAGAATGGGACGGAATAGAGACTATCCAACAATCCCCTTCACTCAACAAATCTCCGAACTTACACATCACCATCTATTCCCTCAACGGTCGAGGTGATCATGGAAGAAGTTGATCGAATCCGAGCATCATAACAATGTGTCATCGCATGGGTATTACAGAAGCAGGATTTTGAACAGCTTAAATACCTCACCTCTTCATGGACTCCTAACTGCTTTGATACTAGTCGTGTCTAAATTTCAATGAGGATACCAACACCATAATATCATTGAGAATTTTATACAGGGTATGGATATTTCATTTACTATAACACTTGAAAACTGCATAAACAACTTTTGTTATCATGTCAGACTTGTTGTCATCTAAATTCAGAATAACAAGAACCAAAATCCTAGTCAACGGAAAGCATTCAAGTCAAGTGAATATGTAGCAAAAAGGGATTTTCATGTTTATGCAAATTACAATATCAGATATAGGCCTACCTATGTTTAAGCCATTCGATAAATGTACTGTCTGCATCTATTTTTGTTGTAATTTATGAAACTGTGCTGTGCTATTATGAACAATCGAATAACTGTGCCTAGTAGTTGATAACGACAATGTTTGTTGTCACGTAACAAAAATATATATTCTCAAATGTTATTTTTTCGAGCTTTCTTATCCTCTCATAATGACAAATAACAGGACAGCAGTTGGATGGCAGAGCAGCGATCTCACATGACGTTGAACATCGGAGGGCATTCAAGCATCCAGTACCATGGCATTTGAACACTAGTATGTTTCAAGCCTCTTTAGAAATCAATTATTCTTTGAAAGTTACCATATCGCAGGTGCGGCCAGATTTCCTGATCAGGATAAATATGATTCCAATAACGGATCAAGACTCAATCTCTTGGTGATAATGAGGTAGTCTGCTCGATGGATTGGCAAAAATGTCCGTATCAAATTTATCATTGTTGTTGTTTTCTTGTCTCTTTGATAAGCTTCCCTGCTCACGAATTTCGTTGCTGTTTCTGCGGCATAAGAATATCTCCAGTTTTGCAGTAGCGGCATATCTTTTTCCAGCTAGTACAAGTGAAGCAATATTATCTGGAATGCAATATGGCTTTAAATGGCAGTTGTAGCTGAACTTGGTTGTCATTTTCACAAGGCACACGAAATTATCCACAGGTTGCATTGTAGTGTCCATCTCTTCACCTCTCGTACTCGAATAATATGCATAGTCTTTCAGCAAGACTATTTTTCTCTGCATCAATCGATCCAATGAGTATCAATCCTATCCGGCACCATTCGTCAATATAATATTCATTTTGACTACAATCTTTGGAAATATCTCAATGTCTGAAGCAAAGTGGAACATGACATGATTGCTTCTCATGGACGGCCTGGCGTGCCGAAATCCCATAAGATAATGATTTGCACTTTTATTAAGATCCCTGAATCCTTTTCAATTTCCTCGCGGCTGTGGGTTGCTTTGCGGCTGTTTCAATACACGAACAATCTTTTCTTGAAAGTTAGAATGGACTATAATTTATAAAAGATGTTGACGATCCTGTAAAAAATTTATGCATTAGACATTTACAGAATGGGAATTTGTTATGTCACAGTTTTGCCAGCCAACTACAATTGAAATCAAGTTATTTATTCAATCCGTCAAGTATTTTCCGTACTGCCGCATATGCAATATATATGAGCAATGTGCATATTCAAGAGAGAGATTTTGCATTGGATGATTGTGGAGTTACATTGCTGGAAAAATAACCTGGGTAGCAGCACATACAATTCAAGTTGATGCTCAGGCTCAGGTCATAAAGCGTGATGCAAATGGAGAAAAGTTATGAAGGTTATACATAAAAAACCATAGACGTACACGTACACACTATACAATGACGAAGGTTACAAAATCATTTCCTAACCTTTCAATGAATAAGACACCATAGAATGTTGCTCGCAAATGCATAAATCATCTATTTTGTACAATCCTTCCAGCTATCAATCTTAACGAGTACTCCATGTTAATTTTCAAGGTTTACAGGCAATTCATGGGGAACACTTCACAACGGGTAGTTCATATCAAAGAAGTGCCAAAACGTTTACCAGGTATATTTTGAATAAATGGGCATTGGTAGACGCTTGCGGACACCCCGGTGTGAAAGATTCAACTATTGAGAGTAGTACGACATATCACGCCAGGTCGATGTGCACAATACCAACTATGGAGTGATTATCCTCAATGTCATTCTAGTGCATTGTTTTGCCGATGGAATATTGTTTGGAACAATGCCGATTCTCATCATTGATGTGGATTCAACGGCCTGACCCGGTAAAAAGTTATATCTGTTAGCATTTTACCAATCAGCACAATGTTAGTTTCCGGTTAGTTCCGATTTTATATTATATTATGAAGGTACAATCGCTACTGATACTATGGTTGCCAGTGAACTCAGCCCTACAATATTACAATATATACTATATAAAACAACTTAGTTGCTCACACAATTATCGTAATCAACCCTTCTCTTTTAAAAAATCAGGTGACATAAATGCTGCCAGAATATTTTAAAATCCTCTTTTAACAATCCTTCTAGGTTCTGCACATCTATATTGACGCTCACCCACAGTATCTATTAATTTTTTTTGGCTGTGTCGTACATGCATGGTTGCAACCGATGCTAAAATGCCTCACAGCTAGTCGGTACTTTGATAAATGTGCATTGTTAAAAGTTATATTAGATCCTAATATGCAGCACTGCCTCACTATGCTCAAGAATCCAACAAAAACTAAACCAATTGGGAAAAATCAGTGAATTAGTGCGCCAGAAAGGTCGATTGCAGCACTCCCCCACAGTCGACATACGCAATTCCTTACCTCTACTCAAGCATATCCCGCCACGGACTGATTTCGCCGGGAATCTATCTTATAGCGTTAAGGGGCGTGGCAGTTTCCAATCATTGTATATATATCATTGGGTATAGGTTGCGTCGGTGATGTGCCGTGAAAACTCGTGTTGGTGAGTCGTACTTTCAGGTATAGGCTGCGGCGATGATGTACCTGTCATGTATTCTTACGGGATCTCTGGTGATGTGCCATTGTTTCTTATGGGATCTCTGGTGACGGCACCCTTTCAGGTATAGGCTGCGGCGATGATGTGCCCGCGGATTCTTGTGTGATAGTGTAATACCGTTGACGGTATAGGGATCTCTGGTGAAGTGGTGTTGAATATCAATTATAGTAAACAGTGACTCCATTACTTAGTATGTATATTCAAAAATATTATATATGACCGATTCGAGTTAATCCTAACGTTTACGGTGATTGCGACTTTAATATATCGTTATTCTTATGGGCGCGGCGGTGATTCGTACTTTCGGTTATAGACTGCGGGCGGCATGTCGTACTTTCAGCAAAAAAGGTGTGAAATAGTTTGCTAAATCCAGGAATCACTTGCAAGGTAATATTTTGATAATTAGTTTACCACAGAGCCGGCGTAGACGGCTATTCGAATACCAACAATAGCCGCGTTCACATACTAACACTTCAAAAAAGGTGTGAAATATTTGTAAAATCCTACGAACGCTCACATGATAACACATCAGACATAGCCATCTCTCGTGGTTTGGTGTTACAGAGGTAGGAATCGCGCAAAAGTCATATTTTGGTGATTAGTTTGTCACAGAACCGGCGTAGACGGTGATTCCAATACCAACAATAGCCGCGCTCACAAACTAACACTTCAAAAAGGTGTGAAATAGGTTGCAAATCCCGCGATCGCTGACGAGATAACACCTTAGACATAGCGATCACTCGTGACTTTATGTTACATACGTACCGATCGCTCACAAGGTAATATTTTGATAGTTTGGCACGGAACTGGATTTCACCGGTAAGATTTAATAAGTGACGAATAACAGAACCGTCGCAGACGGTGATTCGAATACCGACAAATTCTCACTTATTTCTGCTCTAACCCTAATCCTTTGCGAAGTTAACTCTTATTCAAAAAGGTGTGAAATAATTTTAAAATCCTACGACCGCTCACAGGATAACGCTTCAGAGATATAGCGATCCCTCGTGACTTGGTGTTACAGGTATACCGATCGCTCCCAAGGTAATATTTCGGTAATTAGTTTGGCACAGAGCCGTCGCAGAAGGTGATTCGAAAACCAACAATTTGACACTTTCTGGTGGTCGCTATATGTTTTGACACTTCGGAACAGTAGTTGACTTTAGTTGCGTGATACGAATCATGAGAATATTCAATCAATGTGTCAATTTGTCAACTTGAAATGAAACTCACTACACAAATCAAGTTGATTCGTATTTGAATGTGTTGATCCGGTACAACTCTAATCCTTTGAGAAATCCATTTACCGCGATCAGTTGATTCGAACGTAACCTGAATATTACTGACTCCAACTTCAGCCGCATCGAAGTATTCACACATTCCACGCCGCTGTTTCACACCTATAGAATCAATGCCAACGAACTCAACAAGAATCAAGAATCACAAGTACGCACATACAATCATTGTATTTATCAACTTGAAATAAAACTCTTAACAAAAACACGCAACTTATCACTCACCAACTCTAGCATTATCAAAAAATTCGGGCATTGTTGATTGAAAATCCTTGAATCCTTATTATCAAACATGTTATAGTACGGTGTCGGAATCCACTCGCGAGATGTACTAAAGGTAAATTCAGATAATCCAAAATGCAATATTTTGACTTTGGCATAGTATGAATTGAAATAGGACTGACAAACATGACTACCAACTTTCACGCAGTCACATTTCGAGATTATAGGCATATTGATTTGAAACAAGTATTGAAACATCGCAACTCTATTCGCGAATTGGCTTTACGTTTGTCAAATATAGTTTCAGAAATACTATCGCTATGACATCTCAACATATTAACATTTTGCCATACGCAAAAGAGTAAAATACTAAAACCTTGTCAAGGAAATCCGTTTGTAACTTACCAGACCAACTCAACAGTATCCACATGAAAAGTAAACAAGATTACGCGAGTACATACAACCACTACAACCTAAAATCCATAACAAGTTCGGATAAATTCATATTCCGACAATGCGTATTTTTTTATCCAACTTTAAAAGTCGTTACCATTCTGTAAGATGAAGGAATTACTACGCGGTATATCAGACAAGACAAAATTATTACTACTCGGTATATTTTGTACGACAAAAGTAATTACTTCTCGGTGCTAACGACTTGAGATTAACATAATATGTTTGAGCATACGAGATTTGAAAGTCTGACCAACGTAGTTGAGAATTCATTTCTTACAATCGAACGCAGGCGTTATATTGAAAATTATCATGATGTAAACATAAGGATTGACACATTGATTTGACATATGAGATTTTGTAATAATCTATCATGACTTAATTATTAAATTATTCACGGTAATTAGACTCGGTGTTGTGGTAAAGGTTATTATGACAGCAACAAACTTTTCACGACCATGGTTATTAACATATTGAGCTGTAAAAGTATACGTGTCTGAAATGTTCTTGATTGGAAAATTATTCCACCTTGGTACAAATCACTCTGCGTATCGCGGATATCAGAAAATATTTTACAAATGTAATTGTTTCCAGTTACCAAGACTAAAGATGAAACAACAATTTCGTTTGCTGGTTAGCAACCGGTGCAATACTTTATTGTCAGAATCTGTGACAGTGAATTGAAACATACTCACCTTACACAGTACGAATAAATAACTTTGGACTCCGGGCCGCGTCATTTAATCCGTGTTAAACTCTGTTCACACTCTCTGTCGAATGCGCGAAATGTAAAACATTACGAGGTCACACTCTCAGACTTTGATCAGCAGAGAAACAATTTTGAATATCTTTACTGGATGGATCCTATTCGACCGACCTTGGTTAATACAAAACTCATAACAATAATAAAATCACAGTATGTGCTACACTGAAATCTAAAAAAATGTGTTTGTATTGCTGTTCATAGTAGTGATATCGATTTTAACCTCCGGAATAATTGTCATCATATAACCAAACCACTGAAAGTCGCTGTCAATTTGTATGATGTTCACTGATTGCATACTAGAACTATTTGTGCAACGCACACGATCAGAGAAATTGGAAATTTTCCCATTGTCATTCGTCAAAGTAAATGTTGTCACAATACTCAGTCACTAAAAGATCATATACTTGTATGTGATTGAATCGCCGGCAATTAACTCGCTAAACCGAAGTCCAAAGAAATTTCACTCACTCATTGGGTATGAAACAGCGTCGCTTAATCGGTGTGGGTCGTTTTTTCTAAATACAAATCATATATGTCCAGCAGAAAATAATTTTCACTCACTTGGGTAATGATACCAGTGTGCAATATCAATACAAAATATTTTCGTCACACAAAAAATAATCAACTTCACTCGATATTCCCATACTACGAAACTGTACAAAGGTTTAATGTTCTTGTATGACATGGAATTAATACCGATCGAAGTAACCGTGTTGGAAATGACTTTCATACAAAGACACTCTATGTGGTTAACATTCTCATCGATTCTATTGTGATCAATGTATACTTTATGTGTTCTGGATTCATTTCGATATGGTTAAACATTCAACCTCGACAGATACGAATGGTCACACACTCAACTAATATCATACCAAATAGTTATTCACAACAACCAAGACGCAAAAAAATTGTTTTGTCCGTTTCGATTTTATTACTGGAGGTACTCATCACTTCGCTTAGTACAATCTAGATTTAAACTCCATCGACCCTTTGGTGTCTATCGTTTTGCTGGATACGAATTATGTTAGTGTAACAGTAAACAATTTTCACTATCTTGGATTATGAACTTAATGTGTTAGCGGTCATTCATTATTTTGTTTGTATCAACTAGTTACTTTGTAGGATACGAATGATCACCCCACAACTCTTACAAAAGTACAAAGGATATTTACATCACACAAAGTAGTCGAATTTACTCCTCATCCTCACACTATGAAGTAAATGGTTGGTTAGACTCTACAAACTGTTTTGGTATCACAAGAACTTTTTTACACGAATGGTCACACATCTAAATATTCAAATAATCCAGCACACAGCTATAATACTTACAGAAATATCATAGTTCTTGTACCAAAGTTGTATGTGTACAATACATGTTTATCGTAAGTCCTACACAGTCATGATATCCATCCGAGTTTGACTTTTAGAAAACATTATACCGACATGGCGACATCTTCCAAAATTAAAACCACGGTGACTGCTTGAGAGACCTACCAATGTCATCGCAGTAATCTAGTTACTTCCACAAAAGAGTATGTCTTCAACTTACTTTCCACAAATCTAACGCGCAAAACAATTTACTTTGCTAACGAAAAGTGCTGAGTCATCATATGATTGTCCTCCCAACAATACAACTAAATCATACTATCATACAAAATGGTCGTTATAGTTTGCTCACCAACGGTACATCGTACAAGTAACAAGGATCGAGGATCGAGTTATTGAAAAAACGTTAAAGTGTTTCTCCTGCGCCAAGTCGTTATGTTGACGAAAGCGTATATTGTAATATCATGATCGATTTGTATTCGTTGGTCACAAACTGTCACTACTCTAAATAATTATTTTTCACTCAAACACAAAAGCATACTTGTCACCATTCGTTTTCATAAAGCACGACTTCAAGAAACTTACTAACTACGACATGAATTGTTATTTTTATGTTGTGTAAATAGGTAATAATTAATTTTAGTAACACTATATCAACGTCATCGAGTTGTGCAAACAGATTTATATGTGGTCTTGTGGTTTTAATCGAAGCACACAGCATGGTCTAATGTAGAGTCGTCTCTATTGTACAGCAACTCGGTAATCGAAATGCATGCATTAACATTTGAACAACGATCTTGTTTCGTCGCACCAAAAATATGTTCACTGTCGCGATACTCTGCACAAGACGTGCAAATCCTTTTCACCCTCATAAGAGTGTACCAACGGCCACCGACGACAACGTTTAACAATACCAACGACACTGCAAACACTGAACCCACGACACTTACCCGAGTAAAAATACATTTTCCTGTGGCTACATGACGCTTGCCCGAGTAAAAAATATCATTATCACCTGGAGATCAACCGTTACCCGAGCAACAAAACCATTTTCCTTTGTAGATCTATCGTTTACCCAGTGTGACAATACATTTTCACTTGGCGATCCATCGTTTACCCAGAGTAACAAAACCATTTTCACTTGGAAATATATTTTTTCCCTGAGTAACAAACCATTTTCACTTGGAAATATATATTTATCTAGAGTAAGAATACCGTTTTCCTTTGGAGATCTGGCGTTTACCCAGAGTAATAATACATTTTCACTAGGAAATCTGACATTTACCAGAGTAACAATACCGTTTTCACTTGGAAATCTATCTTTTCCCTGGGTAACAAACCATTTTCGTTTGGAAATCAATCGTTACCTAGAGTAACAATCCATTTTGGTCTGGAAATATATTTTTCCCCTGAGTAACAACACCATTTGCGCTTGGAGATGTGACGTTTACCTGAGTAATAACACCATGTTGGTTTTGAAATCAGACAACCACACGCATCAATTTGGTATTTGTTGTATTGGTGACAGTTTGAAATTGATTACAACGAACAGTGACGAAAATATAAACCGACAACCGGTTTCAGAGTATACCCGCGTCGATCGCATCGCATCTATATCATCGGTTAACCACATGAAATAACAGCATACCATTGTATATCGAAATATATGCTTTGGAAATCGACGAATATTGTGTGTCCTGGTGTGTGTCCGGGTTCGTGCTTTAGTTTTTCCACAGAGTCCATATGTCTGAATAAAACACCACCTCGACTCTGATACCTGGTTGTGATTGGTACATGAATAACGGTAGTCGGAAATCGATGAATTTATGTTTCCGTCGTACTAACAATTCCGGGTTGAGTTTTCTCACACATGTTCACTATATTATGTCTTTACTGGTCAATACATTTCGCTCCAGTCAGCTGAAACCGGAAACCCAGAGAATGTGTGTGGACCAGATCCGGATATTCACTCATGAACCAACGACCAATATTCAAGTAAACATGTTACAACCCGTGTTTTGTCTCCATGAAAAATACAAATGCATACACCATCACATCAAGTACGTCACGATAGTTTACCCACACAAGTATACGCATAAACGAGGTGTTGATAGAATGCGTCGGCGTACAAACATCATGGAAAACAAATTCATGTTCTCAAGTCTCATCATGCGACGACTCTATACATTCAATGTGGGCATAGATGACAGATGGCATGATACAATGAACAGCGCATTATGCATACTGATATATTCTCAGTCAAATATGCGAACCATGCACAACCATATACCCTGATTTTCGCTGAATATCCACGACACCAACAAATCTGTACATTTCTTTACCCTCGACACCAACGATACAATTGTCATCCCAATGCACCAATCGAGTGTACGGTACATCAGGTGTAAAATCCAAATCAAATGTCACCAGGGTATCGTTTTTCATTTTCAATATTTCCACCGCTGCATCTTGTCTGTGTCGTAAAACCACGGTGCGAGGCCAAAGAAGCCTATGGACAGTTACGCGTAGTCCCATATTTACTCGTGGATGTGGTCAGGTGACGATAACGTTTTCTCAATGGTCTGTGTGGGTACACCGTTTCAACAGGTAGCTGGATCAACTAGACCAAAAGTTTCCAACCGCGTTTTATAACGGTGTGTAGAATTACGAGACAGCACCCTCTTGCGGAGTGGTTAACAACCCACAGAAACACACCTTGGATTACATTATCAAATCGTAATCGAACTCGAGATTCACACACACAGAGTCCCTGCTTACGATGTTTAGCTCGAGTCGTTATGTGGGAGTAGCGACATCCGACATATTCATCGCGTGAAAGATTGATAACGATGGTGATCGCCAAATACATTAAACCAGGTGAAACACTGCGGTCTCAGCAAAAAAGTTCGCAGGTTATGACCAACAATACGCGAGGATTGAGCGAGTAATTAAACTACGCAACCCGATTTTACTATGTGTCGAGATCTGGATCACGATACAAGTCTACTTGAAAACCCGGACAATCTTGCAAAATCAAGGTGTGAACCCGTGAAAGGGTTGTACTCGTGTGAGATTCATTTTTCACAAGTTGGGTGGAGGCCGGTCCATACTAAGACCATGTTACGTCCAAATATGGCTGCTTGTCTGTCTCCAAGTCATCTATGCCCACATTGAATGTACAGAGTCGTCGCATGATGAGACTTGAGAACATGAATTTGTTTTCCATGATGTTTGTACGCCGACGCATTCTATCAACACCTCGTTTATGCGTATACTTGTGTGGGTAAACAATCGTGACGTACTTGATGTGATGGTGTATGCATTGGTATTTTTCATGGAGACAAAACACGGGTTGTAACATGTTCACTTGAATATTGGTCGTTGGTTCATGAGTGAATATCCGGATCTGGTCCACACACTCTCTCAGGGTTTCCGGTTTCAGCTGACTGGAGCGAAATGTATTGACCAGTAAAGACATAATATAGTGAACATGTGTGAGAAAACTCAACCTGGAATTGTTAGCACAACGGAAACATAAATTCATCGATTTCCGACTACCGTTATCCATGTACCAACCACAACCAGATACCAAAGTCGAGAAGGTGTTTTATTCAGACATATGGACTCTGTGGAAAAACTAAAGCACGAACCCGGACACACACCAGGACACACAATATTCGTCGATTTCCGAAGAATACATTTCGATATACAATGGTATGCTGTTATTTCATGTGGTTAACCGATGATATAGATGCGATGCGATCGACGCGGGTATACTCTGAAACCGGTTGTCGGTTTATATTTTCGTCACTGTTCGTTGTAATCAATTTCAAACTGTCACCAATACAACAAATACCAAATTGATGCGTGTGCTTGTCCGATTTCAAAACCAACATGGTGTTATTACTCAGGTAAACGTCACATCTCCAAGCGCAAATGGTGTTGTTACTCAGGGGAAAAATATATTTCCAGACCAAAATGGATTGTTACTCTAGGTAACGATTGATTTCCAAACGAAAATGGTTTGTTACCCAGGGAAAAGATAGATTTCCAAGTGAAAACTGTATTGTTACTCAGGTAAATGTCAGATTTCCTAGTATAAATGTATTATTACTCTGGGTAAACGCCAGATCTCCAGAGGAAAACGGTATTCATGCTCTAGATAAATATATATTTCCAAGTGAAAATGGTTTGTTACCCAGGGAAAAATATATTTCCAAGTGAAAATGGTTTGTTACTCAGGGAAAAAATATATTTCCAAGTGAAAATGGTTTTGTTACTCTGGGTAAACGATGGATCGCCAAGTGAAAATGTATTGTTACACTGGGTAAACGATAGATCTACAAAGGAAAATGGTTTTGTTGCTCAGGTAACGGTGGATCTCCAGGTGATAATGATATTTTTTACTCGGGCAAGCGTCATGTAGCCACAGGAAAATGTATTTTTACTCGGGTAAGTGTCGTGGGTTCAGTGTTTGCAGTGTCGTTGGTATTGTTAAACGTTGTCGTTGGTGGCCGTTGGTACACTATTATGAGGGTGAAAAGGATTTGCACGTCTTGTGCAGAGTATCGCGACAGTGAACATATTTTTGGTGCGACGAAACAAGATCGTTGTTCAAATGTTAATGCATGCATTTCGATTACCGAGTTGCTGTACAATAGAGACGACTCTACATTAGACCATGCTGTGTGCTTCGATTAAAACCACAAGACCACATATAAATCTGTTTGCACAATTCGATGACGTTGATATAGTGTTACTAAAATTAATTATTACCTATTTACACAACATAAAAATAACAATTCATGTCGTAGTTAGTAAGTTTCTTGAAGTCGTGCTTGATGAAAACGAATGGTGACAAGTAGGGGAGATGTGGTACCGATGGATCAAAAATTGGAAAATGATCGCTGGCCCCGAAATGTTCAGCCGAAAACAGCAGATCTTTTGCTGGCTCATTACTTTGATACAAGCTCTACCTATCGCTCACATCTACATGAATATCCGTCTTTTCAAAAAATATTTATGGACGTTCAAAATTTGTTGCTCGAACGTGTCATCGGTCCCCACCCGGTGGGTCCAATGGCACACGACCCCGGGACCTATGACACAGATACCCTAAAAAAACTCAAAGGTGACTACTTTTCTTGCTCAGTATTATAATCTAAGCTACAGCAAGCCAAAGAAGAATGTTTGGTCGCAACTGTCCAAAAATAGAATAAATATTAACTCAAATGTTGTCATAAAATCACGTTTCGATTTAGGCTCGGACTTATAAATTTGAGGGTACATACATATTGCCCGAAAATCGACAGTGTTACTTCCAAATACCTCGTTATGGCGATAAAACATCATATGCAATTATTACATAGAGATTTTCTGTACGTAGGCATGTTTCATTTATTTCATAATTAGTATGCTTGATTATTTTGCTTGATTTGGCTATTGTATCATCGGTCCCCACCCTACGAATTTTATACATGAATCTAAAAAAGTCTACTCAAGGAAAGTACTGAAAAAAAAATAATAAGTGCTATTATATAGCCTGATACAAGCCCTACATTTCACAATAAAAATGATTGCTGGTTTGTTCGTGTTGAAGGTTACAAATAAAAATGTATATGTCGATCTAAATTTAGTTTACACCCCCCAAAACAAAAATCATCTGTGAGAGACCCCATACCTGGCGCACGTCGAATTTTTTTGTATGTGAGGAAAGATTTTGCCAGCATGCAATTATAGACAAGTTCACGGAGTGTAATCATGGAATTATCATAGAGAATTTTCAAAGTATTTTCGGTCCCAGTGATCCATCGGTACCACATCTCCCCTATGCTTTTGTGTTTGAGTGAAAAATAATTATTTAGAGTAGTGACAGTTTGTGACCAACGAATACAAATCGATCATGATATTACAATATACGCTTTCGTCAACATAACGACTTGGCGCAGGAGAAACACTTTAACGTTTTTTCAATAACTCGATCCTCGATCCTTGTTACTTGTACGATGTACCGTTGGTGAGCAAACTATAACGACCATTTTGTATGATAGTATGATTTAGTTTTATTGTTGTGAGGACAATCATATGATGACTCAGCACTTTTCGTTAGCAAAGTAAATTGTTTTGCGCGTTAGATTTGTGGAAAGTAAGTTGAAGACATACTCTTTTGTGGAAGTAACTAGATTACTGCGATGACATTGGTAGGTCTCTCAAGCAGTCACCGTGGTTTTAATTTTGGAAGATGTCGCCATGTCGGTATAATGTTTTCTAAAAGTCAAACTCGGATGGATATCATGACTGTGTAGGACTTACGATAAACATGTATTGTACACATACAACTTTGGTACAAGAACTATGATATTTCTGTAAGTATTATAGCTGTGTGCTGGATTATTTGAATATTTAGATGTGTGACCATTCGTGTAAAAAAGTTCTTGTGATACCAAAACAGTTTGTAGAGTCTAACCAACCATTTACTTCATAGTGTGAGGATGAGGAGTAAATTCGACTACTTTGTGTGATGTAAATATCCTTTGTACTTTTGTAAGAGTTGTGGGGTGATCATTCGTATCCTACAAAGTAACTAGTTGATACAAACAAAATAATGAATGACCGCTAACACATTAAGTTCATAATCCAAGATAGTGAAGATTGTTTACTGTTACACTAACATAATTCGTATCCAGCAAAACGATAGACACCAAAGGGTCGATGGAGTTTAAATCTAGACTGTACTAAGCGAAGTGATGAGTACCTCCAGTAATAAAATCGAAACGGACAAAACAATTTTTTTGCGTCTTGGTTGTTGTGAATAACTATTTGGTATGATATTAGTTGAGTGTGTGACCATTCGTATCTGTCGAGGTTGAATGTTTAACCATATCGAAATGAATCCAGAACACATAAAGTATACATTGATCACAATAGAATCGATGAGAATGTTAACCACATAGAGTGTCTTTGTATGAAAGTCATTTCCAACACGGTTACTTCGATCGGTATTAATTCCATGTCATACAAGAACATTAAACCTTTGTACAGTTTCGTAGTATGGGAATATCGAGTGAAGTTGATTATTTTTTGTGTGACGAAAATATTTTGTATTGATATTGCACACTGGTATCATTACCCAAGTGAGTGAAAATTATTTTCTGCTGGACATATATGATTTGTATTTAGAAAAAACGACCCACACCGATTAAGCGACGCTGTTTCATACCCAATGAGTGAGTGAAATTTCTTTGGACTTCGGTTTAGCGAGTTAATTGCCGGCGATTCAATCACATACAAGTATATGATCTTTTAGTGACTGAGTATTGTGACAACATTTACTTTGACGAATGACAATGGGAAAATTTCCAATTTCTCTGATCGTGTGCGTTGCACAAATAGTTCTAGTATGCAATCAGTGAACATCATACAAATTGACAGCGACTTTCAGTGGTTTGGTTATATGATGACAATTATTCCGGAGGTTAAAATCGATGTCACTACTATGAACAGCAATACAAACACATTTTTGTAGATTTCAGTGTAGCACATACTGTGATTTTATTATTGTTATGAGTTTTGTATTAACCAAGGTCGGTCGAATAGGATCCATCCAGTAAAGATATTCAAAATTGTTTCTCTGCTGATCAAAGTCTGAGAGTGTGACCTCGTAATGTTTTACATTTCGCGCATTCGACAGAGAGTGTGAACAGAGTTTAACACGGATTAAATGACGCGGCCCGGAGTCCAAAGTGATTTATTCGTACTGTGTAAGGTGAGTATGTTTCAATTCACTGTCACAGATTCTGACAATAAAGTATTGCACCGGTTGCTAACCAGCAAACGAAATTGTTGTTTCATCTTTAGTCTTGGTAACTGGAAACAATTACATTTGTAAAATATTTTCTGATATCCGCGATACGCAGAGTGATTTGTACCAAGGTGGAATAATTTTCCAATCAAGAACAATCCAGACACGTATACTTTTACAGCTCAATATGTTAATAACCATGGTCGTGAAAAGTTTGTTGCTGTCATAATAACCTTTACCACAACACCGGGTCTAATTACCGTGAATAATTTAATAATTAAGTCATGATAGATTATTACAAAATCTCATATGTCAAATCAATGTGTCAATCCTTATGTTTACATCATGATAATTTTCAATATAACGCCTGCGTTCGATTGTAAGAAATGAATTCTCAACTACGTTGGTCAGACTTTCAAATCTCGTATGCTCAAACATATTATGTTAATCTCAAGTCGTTAGCACCGAGAAGTAATTACTTTTGTCGTACAAAATATACCGAGTAGTAATAATTTTGTCTTGTCTGATATACCGCGTAGTAATTCCTTCATCTTACAGAATGGTAACGACTTTTAAAGTTGGATAAAAAAATACGCATTGTCGGAATATGAATATATCCGAACTTGTTATGGATTTTAGGTTGTAGTGGTTGTATGTACTCGCGTAATCTTGTTTAGGGGAGACCGGGGACAATTGTAACACTTTTCGTATTTTCCAACATTACGTGTTTTTCTCGTGGAAATTTCACTTCCAAAGTTTTATATAAAGAAGCCAACAACTCGATAGTTGATATGAAAACTAAATTGGAACTCAATAAACAATCAATCATGGAAATTTTGGGTCGCAAAAATCGCTGCTCAAATGTTACAATCGCCCCGTACCCAGGGGCAATTGTACCACCCTTGCGGGGCAATTGTAACAGTGTTATTTATACCTAAACAGAAACTAAATGAACAACGAAAACGGAAGCACAAATTGTAATATTGCATGAAACTAAAGGAAGAGACATTTGAACGCTTCCAGGCTACGTCCCATCGCATTTATGGCATCTGAATGCAATATCACCCTTCGGGTCTTGTTCAAGCTTAAAGTGTACAAGAGACACATTCATTCTATCATCTCCCTACACATATTCGGCCTCTTCTACCAAGGTTCTGTTGTTCAGCGGGCATAATTGGTTGGTCATTCGGTCACCTGCGAAGGTGCGAAACCGACCTGGCTAACATATCTTGGTTGAATGGGCCGATGATATTATAGTAAAACGAGGACGCAACATTGTGTGGCGTCAAAGCTATAATGACATTTATCTGTGCTGTAGAAAATTAACATAAACTGTTCACATCAAATATCAAAATGTAAGTGGGCCATGATCATAGTCAGAGGACGAGAATTAAGCCATAACTATTGAAGTTCGACACACCAAAAGTCGATCAACATGATAAAGGGTTGTTGAATCACGAAAATAACCGAACCGTCAGATTTACATCAACACTATTGTATGGCAGTTTCGCCAGATGATCATGTAAGAATTGGCATCGCAAGGCAGTATCTGTTCTGGTGAACTTCTGGCTGTTGCAAGATTATTCTGCAGTATAGATGAATGGTAATACCAACATATGAACAAAGACATTCAGAATTGATAACATATTGTAACGGGGCAAAAGTAACAGAGTGTTACGATTGCCCCTGACACTCTCGACCATGATTCGCGTCTCAGTATGGTACCTTCCCGGCGATGCAAGTCCTATTCTTTCCATCACCACGGTAGACTATAGTAACATTGTTCCAGCTACACATATTACGTTGTAACTACTTGAGGTACTATTCGTCTAGACAAATTATTCCAGACCAGAAAAACTTTACTCAGGGGTCAAAAATTTCGTTTTTTGCATATTATTCCGGGGTTTCGCATCGTAGCTCAACGTAACTCCAGGTATAATAGGAGAGATAACTACTGCATGCGCACTTAAAATATCAAGCTGATTTCTCCATCCTACTAGCGGTGAGGTCGATTGTTACATTTGCCCCTAGTTACATTTGTCCCCGGTCTCCCCTACTTTTCATGTGGATACTGTTGAGTTGGTCTGGTAAGTTACAAACGGATTGCCTTGACAAGGTTTTAGTATTTTACTCTTTTGCGTATGACAAAATGTTAATATGTTGAGATGTCATAGCGATAGTATTTCTGAAACTATATTTGACAAACGTAAAGCCAATTCGCGAATAGAGTTGCGATGTTTCAATACTTGTTTCAAATCAATATGCCTATAATCTCGAAATGTGACTGCGTGAAAGTTGGTAGTCATGTTTGTCAGTCCTATTTCAATTCATACTATGCCAAAGTCAAAATATTGCATTTTGGATTATCTGAATTTACCTTTAGTACATCTCGCGAGTGGATTCCGACACCGTACTATAACATGTTTGATAATAAGGATTCAAGGATTTTCAATCAACAATGCCCGAATTTTTTGATAATGCTAGAGTTGGTGAGTGATAAGTTGCGTGTTTTTGTTAAGAGTTTTATTTCAAGTTGATAAATACAATGATTGTATGTGCGTACTTGTGATTCTTGATTCTTGTTGAGTTCGTTGGCATTGATTCTATAGGTGTGAAACAGCGGCGTGGAATGTGTGAATACTTCGATGCGGCTGAAGTTGGAGTCAGTAATATTCAGGTTACGTTCGAATCAACTGATCGCGGTAAATGGATTTCTCAAAGGATTAGAGTTGTACCGGATCAACACATTCAAATACGAATCAACTTGATTTGTGTAGTGAGTTTCATTTCAAGTTGACAAATTGACACATTGATTGAATATTCTCATGATTCGTATCACGCAACTAAAGTCAACTACTGTTCCGAAGTGTCAAAACATATAGCGACCACCAGAAAGTGTCAAATTGTTGGTTTTCGAATCACCGTCTGCGACGGCTCTGTGCCAAACTAATTACCGAAATATTACCTTGGGAGCGATCGGTATACCTGTAACACCAAGTCACGAGGGATCGCTATATCTCTGAAGCGTTATCCTGTGAGCGGTCGTAGGATTTTAAAATTATTTCACACCTTTTTGAATAAGAGTTAACTTCGCAAAGGATTAGGGTTAGAGCAGAAATAAGTGAGAATTTGTCGGTATTCGAATCACCGTCTGCGACGGTTCTGTTATTCGTCACTTATTAAATCTTACCGTTGAAATCCAGTTCCGTGCCAAACTATCAAAATATTACCTTGTGAGCGATCGGTACGTATGTAACATAAAGTCGCGAGTGATCGCTATGTCTGAGGTGTTATCTCGTCAGCGATCGCGGGATTTGCAACCTATTTCACACCTTTTTGAAGTGTAAGTTTGTGAGCGCGGCTATTGTTGGTATTGGAATCACCGTCTACGCCGGTTCTGTGACAAACTAATCACCAAAATATGACTTTTGCGCGATTCCTACCTCTGTAACACCAAACCACGAGAGATGGCTATGTCTGATGTGTTATCATGTGAGCGTTCGTAGGATTTTACAAATATTTCACACCTTTTTTGAAGTGTTAGTATGTGAACGCGGCTATTGTTGGTATTCGAATAGCCGTCTACGCCGGCTCTGTGGTAAACTAATTACCAAAATATTACCTTGCAAGTGATTCCTGGATTTAGCAAACTATTTCACACCTTTTTTGCTGAAAGTACGACATGCCGCCCGCAGTCTATAACCGAAAGTACGAATCACCGCCGCGCCCATAAGAATAACGATATATTAAAGTCGCAATCACCGTAAACGTTAGGATTAACTCGAATCGGTCATATATAATATTTTTGAATATACATACTAAGTAATGGAGTCACTGTTTACTATAATTGATATTCAACACCACTTCACCAGAGATCCCTATACCGTCAACGGTATTACACTATCACACAAGAATCCGCGGGCACATCATCGCCGCAGCCTATACCTGAAAGGGTGCCGTCACCAGAGATCCCATAAGAAACAATGGCACATCACCAGAGATCCCGTAAGAATACATGACAGGTACATCATCGCCGCAGCCTATACCTGAAAGTACGACTCACCAACACGAGTTTTCACGGCACATCACCGACGCAACCTATACCTG
The DNA here is from genome assembly GCF_051294905.1 of Botryllus schlosseri. NCBI lineage: Eukaryota > Metazoa > Chordata > Ascidiacea > Stolidobranchia > Styelidae > Botryllus > Botryllus schlosseri. The sequence continues at coordinate 12,442,545 of NC_137245.1, read as the reverse complement.
AAAGCGTACCATCACCAGAGATCCCATAAGACACAATGGCACCATGCGACCGAGACGGGGGGTCTAAAGGGTACCATCACCAACACGAGTTTCCAGGCACAGCACCAGATGGCCCATAAGAGTCCATTACGATTCGCGACCGATCTACTATACTACTCACGGCATTAAATGTCTTTGTCAAACATTGATACATCACGAGACGGCACAACTCTGAATTTATTCGATTAGTTTGAACGGGCTACCTTCTATATTCCTATAAACTTGATTGCTGGTCGAACTCGTATCGAGAGCAATAATATCGAATTACAAACTATTGGGCATTTAGTAGACAGTGGATTTCTATTAATAAGATCGCGGCATGCGCACGGAATTGGAGTTACTTCTAGCCCATAACCAGACGCGTAACCAAGGGGGAGAGTTTCGGTGGTCGAACCCCCCCTTCGAAACGCAAAACCCCATTCATTTGAAATGACCATTCTGACGCTAATATCCAGTTGCAATTCAATATGCCGTGTTATCACTATTGCGTGCGGCCGGATTCAATTAGCGAGAAGCGTGTTGCCAATTAGCGAGAGTCGTCTGTGTACAACGTAACGCGACGCCATCTCCCGCAGAGATGATTGTCGCTGGCTTGATCTATCGCGTTTGCAACAAGCCTAGTTCCGCTGGCTTGAAGAATCGCATCTGAAATAATAGGCCCGGTGCGTACGCTACCATGGCTTGCCTGCACAATGGCATCTGCTTTGCCTGGCACGCACGATATCATTGCTGGCCTCAGGACCGTAACAGCACTTCGTCAGTCCGCCCCTAATAAAACGTTGGTCTTGGGCTCCGCATAGGGTGATAAACCGACAAACACCCTCAGGCTATCCGTATATTGCCGCCACTTCTCATCTACATTGGGTGTCCGGTTAGTGAGTGGGCTGGTATCGCTTAAACGCGCGAAGCGTCACATTTCTATAATTATAATTCATGATTGAATCGGTCAATATGATCGGGAATTGCATATAAATTGCTATAAATTTTTTATCCGGTAGAGCTGAGTGAGGTCTGCTGGAAAAGGTAGGATCCCTAAATAATAATTAAACATCTTCGGCGTGCCCGTTGGTATAATGACTTCGTTACATGATGCTATTTCGTGACCTCCGTTCTGATATTTCAAAAGATATTTAAATCGCCCAAAGGTACTAACCCAGAGGTTCCCAACCTTTTTGTCTTCATCCCCCATTTCAGATTTATTCCGAGTCACTTTTGAACAATCATGACATAACGATCGCTAATCATTATACGAGGGGTCACCAACCTTTTTGCAACCAACAGCTACTTCTTAGTAACTGATTGAAGCGACGGGCTACCATTTACTCCCGCCGTTTACCCATACCAGACTGAATTTCCGCTTTGATATTCATAGCACTGGGCAGGAATCACATTGCGGTAAGACTTCTAAGAGAGTCTTTTAAATCAAAATAGCTCATTTCAACTAGTTATAACCACTAATATTTTTTAGGAAATCATGAATTACTTCGCACCATGTTAGTATAAATTATACAACAACAGTCGGCTCAATTATTAAAATAAATCATGTCACACTTTAGACTAGACAGTGGACATCATGTTATCTGTTTCTATATCAGTCAGTGAGAAGCCTGACACTGCATGTTATCAACGAGTGCGCTGTACTCTCGTATGTAACTTGACACTGCAACTCTGAGTGAGTGTTCCAGATGTGCATTGTGCATTGGTACGGCGTGTTCTGTGTTTGTTTTTGATGAAGTTCATGTCCAAAAAGGCTGATTCACAACGATAAGTTGAACCAAACACGCTTGCAACCTTCATAGCTGCTGCGCAGTGCGCACACACCACTGCATTTTTCCGTGTCAACAAGGCAGCAAAAGTTTGCTGCAGCCTGGTGAGCTTTGACAGACATGACAGATTTCATTATACCAGACGGCAGCAGCGATTACATAAAGTTAGAAACATGTTACTGGACTGCGTTGAGTGTAAGAAAAACAAGCTGTGTCAGAGGATACGTAATGGGCATACATATATTGAAAATCTGCTAGTACTTCACGGCTATCTGCTACAGAATAGCAATGTTGTTTGCTACTTTGGCATTGTCTTGGACGTCGAGCTACCATAACGGAGCCCCCCGCCATTTCAAGAAGACCGCGGATGGCATTCCGTCATGTCGCCTGTACAGGCAGTGCGCCGTATCCTACGTCTTCGATATCTTGTGATTCTATTACATGTTGGTGTATTACTAATTGTAATTGACGATATTTGATATCATCATTTTAGGTGTTTACATATATGTATTGTCATTTGTAAGTTACATCTTAGTGTGACTTAAACTAGAATAGCTAAATCATTCCCTCTATATATTTAAAAGCTCACTAGTAATAATCTGACGAATATTGGTGAATGCTGCTAGCTATTCGATCTATTTTTAGAACAGGCTCGCGGGCTACTCATATGGTCCTCGCGGGCTAGCTGGGGCCTGCGGACACCACGTTGGGGAACCCTGTATTATACACTTAGAGGCATTTTCTTTGGTCTAAACCAGTGCTTTTCAAGCATTTTGAGCTCCATTCGCACTTTTTTTGTAAAATAAATTTCATTCGCACAAACTAATCGAAAAATGTCATACAAAAAGAAGATGAAGATACTTAACAACATTTTGTTCAAGTGTGCAAAAATTGGCTATTATGTAGCTTAAGCTATGAAGTGTCTCATTACAAAGGCAACTTTTTCACTCGTTTTGATTTCAACTACCTCACTAAAACCCTTCTCGGCCAAACAAGTTGTTGGGTTTTGTACAAGAACGTTTACTAGTGCCTGGATGGCCAGGTCTTAAAATCTGTTCCGCACTTCTATCCCAAATGCATCGTATTGTTCTCGAGTGGAAAATGCTAGCTGGCAGAAATCGTTGAACAGTGTAATAATACGAATCACTGGGCAGGATTGTTAAATGTGATGCCTTATTGAAGATTGAACAAGAACGGTCTGATTTCTAGTCTTTTTAGGCAGATTTTTTTCAATAAATGTTGTACCAATGCATAATGGAAAATTATGCTAATGAATTCCTTGTCATCATAAACATAAAGCTATGTCTTGGGTTGGGAAAATTCTGGGACAAGCGATGATTTGTCATATACCTGTATTTGCTCTTTTCATTCTCTGTTAGTACTTTTGCTGTGTTAGCCGTTACGAATAAATCATTTTTCTTTCGCTGTTGCCGTAGAAATTAGTTAGTCCTTCTTAAGTGAGCGTTTAATAATTCTTAATGATCACAAACCCAACATTGTTGAGCTATCCTGTCAAAAAAGGGAAGTCATTATTGTTTGTTGCTGTAGTTGTTGTCCTTGGTATTCATGAGTCATGATGTTTCGACTACTTTGGTAATTTTACACCATGCCAACATCATTTTGTAGGATTTCTGATTGGTTTTCATTTAGTTGTTCTTTTTTATTTTGGTGTCATATTTGCTCTCAAAGTTTTGATTTCTACTTTTTTGAAGTATTAAAAGCATCAATTCAATTATCCGATCATAGAAGTTCCTTCATTCATTGGAAGTCTAAATTTCTTTGTATGTATTCTATCAACTACATTGTTTAGTTACTTTAGTGTACTATTAGCTTTTGGTTCTCATTCAGGGTTGTAATCAAGTCACAAGGATCCGAGTCAAAAGTCAATCAGTACTTTTTTTTATTATATATTTTTGGCTTGAGTGAAGTCGAGTCACCATAAATTGACGACTTCACTACTCGAATCATTATAACCCTGTTTTCATTTCCTTGAAAAGCATAAACTTTTGCCACTGTAGGCCTATTTGTAACAGTTGCCTGCTATAAGTGGATTTGGTAATTGAATCTAGAGAGAATATTTACTTCTATACATTTCATTGACCATTTACAAGTCTGGTAACATACAGTTTGGAATAGTCGGACTGACATAGGCTGCGTTTCTTTAGATATGGGTGTGGGGGTGTGGCTGGAAGTTTCACATAGGGCCCGCCCATCCTAGAGCCACCACTGGATACACGACATTGAAAAACTCCTTTTTTCACTTCTGTATAGTATCCCATTCACCACAGAATGGTTTGAAGGTGGCCCAGAATGGCTATAATATTCTCCACCATAGTGGAACTATAACCCCAATCACACAGCGGGGATTAGATCATTGGCTTTCGCAGCGTGAATGGAACAGCGGACGGCCATAATGTACACAATATTACTACTACGATCTACCAGGGCCGTATCTGCCGCACCCCAAACCGCCAAATAGGAGAGCTTTAAGGGGCCCAAAATTATTTCGTTGGTCGTTTGTTGGAGGATATTTATTAAATTTGAAAATATTCGTCACGCTTATCGCGATTTCATGAGCCTAGAGCAGGGGTTCTCAACCCGCAGCCCGCAGACGTTTATTTTTCGGCCTGCGACATCTTTCATTATAAACGCAAGTACGCTACTACTGACACAGTATTGTTACAAATTAATTTAGATACTTAGCACGATTATCGCAACGTCTCTGTTTCGTTTGATTACTCATTCTTGAATGCAGTGGTTCTACAACTGGGGCGCGCGCCCCCTTCTGGCGTGAAAGCATCTGAAGGGGGGCGCAAAACTGATGTCGACTGAATAAAATGTTCGCACTGCTCGTAATTTATCTCCAATTCATAGTTATTTCACTGTGTAGAGCAGCGGTCGGGAACCTTTTTCCTCCGAAGAGCCATATTGGCCCTACATGTTCAATTTTAACCCTCAAAGAGCCATAGGCTACATGTCAATCTACTGTAACGCCACAATTGAAAATTTGTGAAGTCACCACAGCATCGAACTCACTACATGGGATTCATAGTGGGCGTCACATTTTCTCCGTAAAAACTTTTGCTACTCATGATGGTTGCCATACTTGAGCATGCGAAACTTGAGTTAAAACGATCTTTTGCAAGTTAGCCTACATCTTTTTAATTTTCAATACAACATCCATACAACAGTGAAAGCCATATGGTATAACTCTAAACTTAGATAATTATACCATCTACAACAGATGTAGACAATACTAAAAGTGTGAATACTAGGAATGGTGTGAACGTGAGGTTCACGTTCGCGTTCTGTGTGTGAACCTCGGAAATTTAGAGGTTCGCGTTCACAACAGAATCTTAGTAGGTTCTGCACTGCGAACCTTTTTCATATATTACAATCTTCACTTCATTACAACATCTTTCGATCAAATTTATTGCATTTCAACAGCGGGCCACTCTATGCATGGCGCTGGCAGTATAAAAAATCAACACTAAACGAGCATGCACCTTGACAATCTCAAAAGTTTTACATGCTTTGTTACAAAGGTTTCCTCGGAATATCCAGCTTTCCGTTTGTTAATATTTAGTGACTCTCTGCTGTGACCTTGACCCGTAATCACACAACATCACGAGCGAGATGTGTAGTTAGTGAATGATGCTTATTCAACTAAATCAGTGGTTCTCAAAGTATGGGTCGCGACCCAAACATGGGTCGCGGAGGGTCAGAAAATGGGTCGCGACATAGTGATTCAAATCTGTCAAAATTCAATTTTCTTAGTGGATTATTGCTTCATCATACGCATTTCATTTAGCTTCTTAGTGGATTATTGCATCATAAGTGGTTTTCTAAGAGTTTCAATGGCAGCGCAGCTACACTAGGCGTAACTACTTAGCCCAGTAGCTGCTAAAAAGACTAAGTTAAGGAATGGAATGCATTTTGATCGCGAATCTAAGCCTGCGCCAGGCCACTGTTATTCACATGATGCAATCGCACAAGCTCGAGCAGTAATTAGTCTTTACCATCTCCACACACCAAAAATACTACACCATCTTGGCAGACAGTAAAAATCATATTGATTTCAAACAAAATTAATCCAGATTGTTTGTATCAAACGGCAACAGACTATAATTCATTTGCGTTCCAACATCTCCTATTCTACTCCAGTGTGAGATGGCTTTCTCGCGGTAAGGTCTTGCGCCGTCTGGTAGATCTACGAACGGAGCTGAAGGTCTTTCTCAATGAAAAAGTACATCGTCATGCCATTCGGTTCGAAGACAAGGAGTGGATGCTAAAAGCATGTTACTTAAACGACATCTTCACCGCACTCAACGATCTTAACACATCAATGCAAGGCAGAAATCAAAACATTATCAGTCTCTCCGAGAAGCTGTCTGCTTTCAAAGAAAAGCTGCAGATCTGGAAGAAGAAACTGGAGCGTGGACGAACAGCAGCGTTTCCATCCATGAACGAGTATCTGGAGGAATGGAATCAGATTGCTATTAGCAGATTGGATATCATCAAACCCATTCTAATGGACCATTTGGAAAACCTGATCACGGAGTTCGATCGCTACATCCCAGACAGAAATGAGGCATCTCAGTGGTGGGTCACAAATCCGTTCTTGGCAAGGGTTGACAATTTACCAGAGGATGTTGCAGGACTACAGGAAGAGTTTATCGACCTGCATCATGACCAATTCCATCGACTTCTTTTTTCCTCTGCGTCACTTGGAGAGTTCTGGACTTCGGTTAAAAAGGAAAAGCCAATAATCGGTAACGAAGCAATGGCTTTTCTGCTCCCATTTGCGACCACTTATCCGTGTGAGCAAGGATTTTCCGCACTGACGGTTGTTAAAACCAAGGCTCGCAATCGCCTCGATCCTGGAGACGATTTGCGCATTGCGCTCAGTAAGATAGAGCCGTGCATTGAAAATATTATGAAAGAGAACTTTCAGTTTCATCAATCACACTGAATGAATGATCTGTCTCTAATAAATTGTTCTTTCATAGTACTGTGTACTATAACTGGTTGTCTGTGTCTTATCTGAAAAATTAGCAGAGTGGTAACACAAAAAATACATTTTTTTATGTTTGAGATTTGGGTCGTGAGGTGATCATGAAACTCAGATTTGGGTCGCGCTCAAAAAAGTTTAAGAACCACTGAACTAAATCAATGAGATTGATATCGTTTTCTAGCAGGCGTACGGGGTCAATCTTGACTTCATATTTTTACTGTATCATTAAAACCAAATCCGTGCGATTGAGGTGTTGGCTACTGCTGTATAACTTGTTAATTGAGTAATATCGGCAGCAAGTATATAGAAACCCGTTTCACACTCTGCTCAATATCAATGTAGCAATACTCAGGTGCTGAATACATTGTCGGGTCTGGCCTCGACCGTTAAGGCGTAAGCTTATACTCCCTGGTAAGTCCTTGTCGAAAGTGTTGGTTAAGCGACGGAAGATATTGATTTTATCGGATTATTATATCCTTTGTTTGCCTCTGTTGATACATTTAGCGACGTTTAAAACGCCAATATGTACTTCAGCATTGTGGCATTATGTGGCCCGAGTCTTCGCTAGGTATCGTGTGCACTGTACAGTGTACACACTGTGTCACAATAATATAGGCTAGGGATTGAAATTTGCAATATGACGTCACGTGACGTCATGAGGTTCACGTTCGCGTTCACACAGAACCTTTCAAAAAGGTTCGAGTTCACACGAACCTGAACCTTTCAGAGGTTCACACCATCCCTAGTGAATACACTCTCGTCAGTTATACGAGATCGTAGGCTCGTCTTAATGCTCCTTTTTAATTTGAGGACCCATGATCACATGCGTAGGTGGAGCTAAACATGCATGGTCACTACAGCAGTACATGCCCATTGTAAGGTGTGATACGTCAGTGACATGGGGTCAGAGAACGCAAGTGAGGTAGTACATCAACTGCCGTCAGGATGAGTGAACGAAAATTGTGAAACTTTTACTGAATATTGGTATTTCCTACCGATGTTTAAGAATGACTAGATTTGGAACATTTTTGCTCCAAAAATTGCGGAATTTGCATATTTATTGTTCGAAAATAAAGAGCAAAAGGAAATGTAAGGCACATGTGAGACCACATATCAAGCCTCACCCATGACGGCGCAATTCATCATAAATAGCTTCAAATTTATAATAATCGAATGTAGCTGTCGCACTGATTCCGAAAATCTAAATAATAAAAATCATAATAAAAATCATCGACTTCTCAAGTCTCAAATTATTCCACGAGTGGTATTGGTAGCCGGCGCGAAAGCAACTTGAATTTGAGGATTTCGAAAAGGGGCCCCGTGCCTCTATCCCTGAATACGCCATTGTCTTGTCATGTTTATATAGCCACGACAACAATTATTCTTGCCCTGACAAAAATGTACTAAGCAGTTGCTGTAATATTGATAAATTCGGTACAAATATAAAAATTCGGCAAAGAGCCATACATTTTACCCAAAAGAGCCATATATGGCTCGCGAGCCATAGGTTCCCGACCACTGGTGTATAGTCTGGTTTCATTTTGAGAATTCTCGATGCCATCAAACTAGCCGTTTGTATTGCTAGCATTCTGGTTGCATTTTGTTATATGACGTTAGGGGGCTCGAAATTTTTCCCAATCAAAAAAGAGGGTGTATCTAAAAGAGTTTGAGAACCGCTGCTTTAACGGGGCGTTTCTTGATATATGCTCGACTTCAGACTGTTATTGTTTTGAATCGGTATTCGGCTGGACTCGGTTTCAAGACAATCCCGCTATGTAGTAGGCCTACACTTTTAAAGAGTGTTTGACTCACTGCGAACGGTTGTTGAGATTGCCGACTACGTTACAGACTAGGGATGGTGTGAACCTCTGAAAGGTTCTGGTTCGTGTGAATGCGAACCTTTTTGAAAGGTTCTGTGTGAACACGAACGTGAACCTCATGACGTCACGTGACGTCACATTGCTAATTCCGACCCTACATTTCAGTGAAGTGATATATATATTAATGTACACGATACCTAGCGACGACTCTGGTCACATAATATCACAATGCTGAAGTATATACTGACTTTTTAAGCGTCGTCAGATGTATCAACTGGAGCATACAAATGATATAATAATAATCTCATAAAATCAATATCTTCCGTCGCTTTGCAATAACTTTGACCAGGACTTGCGAGGGAATATAAGCTTACGCGTTAACGGTCTAGGCCAGACCGGACAATGCATTCGACGGTTGCCCGACATATGAGCATGCGACACAATGGAAAACGACAGTTCAGCATGGAACACATCAGCATGCGTCACTTCAGCATGTGACTGTACAACCCCAAAACTTACCCTAACCCGAAACATAGCCTAACCTAACCTAACCTAGCCTAACCTAACCTAAACCCTAACCCTAACCCAACCCAACCATAAACCTAACTTAACCTACCCCTAACCCATAATTTAACCCACATGCTCATGTGTCGCATGCCAAATTGTCGCATGCCGAACTGTCGCATGTTGTAATGTCGCATGCTCATATGTCCACGGACCGCATTCGACGTCTGTGTGTTGCTATACGTTGATATTGAGCAGAATGTCAAACGGGATTTGCCCCATTACCAAGTTATACAGCAGTAGCCAATACCCCAATCGCACGGAATTGGTTTTTATGATACAATAAACACATGAAATCGAGATGGACTCCGTACGCTTGCTAGATTTTTTACATCAGACAACGATATCAATTTTATTGATTGGTTGAATATGCATCATTCGCTGACTACCTACATGTAGCGCATTTTGCTCTTGATGTGGTGTGATTGCGGGTCAAGCTCACAGCAGAATGCTGGATATTTTGAACCAACTTTTGTAACAAAGCAGGTAGAATTTTTGAGATTGTCAAGGTGCATGCTCGTTTAGTGTTGATTTTTGTGCTGTCAGGGTTATGCATAGAGTGTGGCCCGCAGTTGAAATGCAATAAATTTCAACCAAAGATGTTACAATGACCTAAAAATTGTAATATATGCAAAAGGTTCACAGTGCAGAACCTTCCAAGGTTCGTTTGTGAACGTGAACCTCTAAATTTCCGAGGTTCACACACAGAACGCGAACGTGAACCTCACGTTCACACCATCCCTATTACAGACCCAACGTTCGAAATTGCTTGGAATATGGCTAAACCAAGAAATCTGCTATAGACGGTGTGATTTCAATGAAACCTTAATATTATGTGCGAATATTTGGTGTTTCCGCAACTTAGCTGCAAGGACAACATCACCTGACAAATTTCTAAGATACAGTCGTATGATTCAATCGTGACCAGACGAGTAACATCAATGCCAGTCGATCTTTTATCGCATGTTCTGAAACACGTTGCCGCGTAGACTACTTTAACCCAGCCTCGGACGAATCCACCGACTTTGCATAATATATGCAGAGGAAATGCTGGCTGGGCAAATGTGGGGAGGGGACCAGCCAAAAATATCAAATTGACAAAGCTGGCTTCTGTAACTATTGGTGCAGGGCCCCAGGCATGGAAGAAAATGATAAGGGGTGATTGGTTTGCTCAGAAATGGCCCCGAACGCCAGACTCACTCAGAGCTCAATGCGATAATGTACTCTGTAACGCAAAAGTTACCGTAAATTATACTTGCTCACTCACGCATTGAAGCAGAGAGTTCGGTTCTTTGGTGGTAGGGTTTGAAGTTGCATATACCGACTTGGCAACGAATGCGAAGCCCGCTCCATGAACAGATTTACTTACGCCGCTAGAAGATAGGCCTACATATTCTCACAACAAGCAGCAGCTGCAAACTTACGAACGCTGTCCATTAATACTTTACAATGCATAAAAATGTACTAAATGCCCGTATACGACTAGTAAATAGGCTACAGTAGCCTAAATTTAATAGTAGCCCACAAATACATGGTATTATTGTTCTGCGGCCCGCAGCGTCTTTTGCTGTTAAAATGTGGCCCGTTATACAAGGGAAGTTGAGAACCCCTGGCCTAGAGGTATAAATTCAAATGTGATTAGTAAGAGAAAAATGCGCACATTTTTAGACGGATAGGCATATCAGCGCTGGCGTTTACTACGCATTGAACGGGACTACGACTCTAAGATAAGAGATGGGCCACACAACGTTTTCAAACCGGAAAACGGGCCGCGACCGAACAAAGGCTGAGAACCCCTGCACTAGATTATGCGCAGATAACAGATTTATTAACAATTTAAATCTCGATATCTATCTTGATTGTATAGGTTGTATAAAATAATAACAAAAAGCGGTAATAGCTTTTGTACGATCATTTCTATTCATAAAATATCACAAGGAAAGAATATTGTTATCTTCCAGAGTATGTTTTAGCCCTGATCAAATGCATAAACGCCAATGCGTCAAAAAAGACGGTGGACAGAATCCTCGAAGACATCGGCGCCAACGACCTGCGCAAACCTGATTTCCAAGTACATCCCCAGATGAGAAGGGTCACTAGGTCAGAATATTTTACAGGCAAATATGAAAAGATAGATGACATGGAAGTCGAAATAAAGAGAAAAGGGTTGTGGGGGCGAAAGAAAGAAGTTGTGAAAAATCAATTTAGAAAAGAATTTGGATTCCTCCGACGAAAAGTTGACGACAATAACTTTGTCACGCTACAAGAAGTTTTGCAACAAAATATCGAGAAGAAAGATCGTATCACTGCCATAGTTGCGTCTGCGGGATCGGGAAAATCCAAGCTCATGCGCAGAATCGCTAGAATAACTTTAGGCCATTCACTTGCAAACGCAGAAGCCATTGCAGTCCCATCAGCGCTGAAATACAAATTGATACACTACATAGAAATAAAAGGCGTGCTATATAGGGGATTGATCAAACCATCTGAATTTCTCTTCGGCGGCTACTTTCAGAATGACATCGACGTGGATCATGCATATCAGTGGTTGCTGGAAAACCAATCAAAAGCAGTTTTATTTTTCGACGGCTTGGATCAAGCCACGTGGAAAATCAATAAAAATGACGGTACGAAAATAAATCCTTATACTGCAGCCGATGCAGCAACGATCATGTACAATATTCTCTCACGTAATCTACTCGCGGATACAAAGATCTTCATCGCTTCCCGAGAATATCAAGTCTCAGATTTACCCATGGAAGCGCGACCTGCAGACATCATTACTCTTTCCGGCCTGACGTTAGATGACGCGCAAAAGCTTTTCGAGTGTCTGATAGGTGAGGATGGGGCTGAGACGTGGAAGAGGATCGATAAGATGTCACCAAGGCTGCTCAATATAATTTCCGTTCCTGTTTTTCTGATCTTAACCGCAGTTATAATGAGCAGAGATCCGACCCGACCCCCTCCAAAGACAGTCACTGAACTCTACAAAAGAATTATACTCGCTTTGCCCAGCGTAAGAAACATTAGAAAAGCTGATGCCATCGACAGAATCATAAATAATTTGAAAGCGATGGCCTATCGTGGTATGAAGGAAGGGAGAGTCGTATTCTATGACAATGATTTGAAGATGTTTGGAATTTCAAAAGACGAAGTTCAAGATCTCATGATGAAGGTTCCTGGAAATAAACTCCTTGGTTGCAATCTATTGGAGGGCGATTTCATTTTTTTGTTCTGTAATCAATGTCTGCAGGAATTCTTCGCTGCGGGCTTTATAGTTGAAATGACGCTAACAAAGTTCATGAGCTTCAACACTAAGCACCTGCACAAAGAGCGATGGTCGGTCGTCCACAGATTCGTGTGCGGCATCATTTTCGACGAAAAGACGCATAATCTTTACGAAGGTGAGTCTCATCGGATGATATAGTTTTTCGTGATGTACTTTTCTAGAAAAGTTATCGTATTTTCGTTACGTTAAGGACTTTGAAAGTCGTAAAACGCATATTTATGTATGTCTAAGGGGATTTATGGTGCTCATGTACTAAGGTCTTGTGTACCAGACCTCAAGGAGCTATAGTTAAATATGTGATATTTCTACACAATACAACAAACTATGCGACCGGAATAACCATGTGCAGATCAGTTAGCAGACTTTCCAAGTTAAAGCTCACTCTGCTAAGTTCGGCTATGTTTTTAAATACTATATCTGATCTGTTGATCGTATCGAGGACACATCAGCGAAAATGTTCCGATAAATATGAAACATATTTTACTGTAATATAATCATCCCGATGCATTCGCTTGATTCAATGCAGAAGGATCATATTCATCTCCCGGATACGTTTACGAAAAAGCATGATCCATTCAATTTTAGGGCGGACATTGAAGTATAGGGTTGCATTTAAAACAAATGGTTGCTTAAAACACTGTTAAAAACACTCTCTGCACTTTAAACTGTTTTAAACAAGGGCCTTTAAAAATATTGTGTTTTTTCAAGTTGTATAATTATGACATAATTGTGTGAATACTTTCCAAAAACATGTTGTATGGGCCTACGGACGATTACCACCCGATATAGCCGACGTATACGATATGAGATGGTTGGACCCTCGAAATAGTCGGTTCAACAGCTATAGTACGTGGATATTTCGTCAAAGGAGCTATAGGTTCTCTTCATCTTGGCATATTTCTTCTTCTTTGCCACCAAAAGTGAACATCACTGTATGTGGTGAGCCGAATCTTTGTGACATGATGATAAAGAGTATGCAAGATGGTGAATTACATGCCATTTGACAACGGTTCACGATTAATTAATATAGCAATGAAATATTACCAGGGTCATATCGCATATCATAGGCTATCCAGATCTGGGCAAAGTGCGGCCCGCCGTGCTATTCTGTGCGGCCCGCGAGAGGATGCTTGAAATTCAAAACATAATACCTGCTTTTTTAATGTTGATGCGTAGACTAAAACTATAGGCTGTATCAACAGGACAGGAAATTCGTTTACTTTGAATCCTGTTAATTGATACGTCATATCTATCATCCATAAAGAATGAACGGGCAGGTCGAAAAAGGAAGTCGAAAGCTGAAATTGAAAAAGGTTTAGAGCACTAAATATTTGTATACTTGAGTCAGAGGTACACGTTTTAGTCTGTGCCGACCATGTCACCGGAATATAGGAATTTATTTAAAGTAGGTCTTATGACAAAACACGAAGACAGACGAATTTCAGAAAAACTGCAGGCTTCGCTCAACATCATGGCTATTTAAGCTCCACACTGTTCGAAAGGCAGCGACCAAGACAATAAGATCTGTAGGCCTACTATCCCTAATAAATTGCAGTGCAGTGGTTCTCGGACCGAGGCGCGTGAAATCATCTGAAGGGGGCACGAGACCGAGTTTAAATGGAACATTTTTTCGCGCTGTGCGCGATTTATCCCCCGGTTCATTGTTATTGCTCTATGTATTGTCCGACTTGATATTTCAGAATTCTCTCATCAACAGCCATCACCTTCTAAGCCATCAAACTATCCGTTGCGATTGCTAGCATTCTGGTTGTACTTTTAATATTCTGTGATATCAAGATAATGGGAGCGCGAAATCTTTCACTTTCATAAAGGGGGGCGTGCCTAAAAATGCTTGAGAACCACTGTTTTATATTCTTAATAGTAGAACGTGGATACGGGTTTAAATAGAGTTGAAAAGGTATCATGTTTAACATTGTTTCGAATCATGACGGCAAAGATGTAATATTTAATTAGCCGTCAGTTTCTCATTACCTAATATTAACACATTCACTGAGCATCATTTATTAACAATGTAATTTAGAAATAAAATTAGAAGATGCTGCAAAATATAGCTACAATTTTCACTCAGCCCGCCACGTATTTTCTATTTCTCATTTGGCCCGCGTAGAAAAATAATTGCCCCCCCCCCCTGGGCTATACCATACAATTACATCACTAAGACAGAATTATTCCTACATTTTGATGAACGGAACACTTTTGAAACGGAAGTGTGTCCCCCCCCCCCTGACAAGGCAGTTGTCTCACAGTAGTAGCACAATATACCAGATTTAGTTCTTCAAATTATATACCAAATTAATATTAGTGCTTCAAACTAATGGCAAGACTTTCCCAACTTGAGGCATTTTGAAAGGTGTGTAAACGTTGTGCCCATTTGTATTAACAGGCCATAAAAAGTTTGTTCACTCTGAACATCTTTAGTTATTATTCATGTTATTTTTGCTAAGGTCTCGTAATCCTTCATTTATGACAACAATGTTTTTACGCCATAGTGCCAGATGCAAAGAAGAAACAAGAAATTCTTCATCAGTCAATCCTGTCAAAACTCGAGCAGGCAAACGATAGCTTCACCCGGATGGCATTATACAACGCGATTTGCGAATCAGACAATGACGATCTGATGAAACAACTTTCTGCGATCGATGTCTCTGATATGGAGTTGAGTCGTAATGAAGTTCATACCATCGGAACGCTAATAACTAGATGTGATGGACTGGAATCGTTGGATTTGATTTACCGTGATATCAACGATGACACTGTTGCGACTATGACAATTTGTCACGATAGTCCAATTCAGGTGAGTCTTGAAATAACCTGGATTAAATAAATAGTAGGTCTACTCTATATTGATATGGATGCCGCATGTAGAGTAGGGTTACCATTAGGGATGGTGTGAACCAGAGTTGGATCAATTGTAATTTGTAATTGAGCTGAATGTAAATAATTACATTTTTCAATGGAATTGTAATGTAATTGTAATTGAAGCATTTTAATTTTGTGTAATTGTAATTGTAATTTGACAAAAATTTTGCTCAATTACAATTTCAATTACATTAAATTGCTATTGAGACCTGACAAGCACAACATAAAATAATTGGCACTTCTTCGATAGTATAGGTAGACATCGAAAAGTGTTCACCATGATCACCAATGAATGTTTTCCATGAACACGAACAAAAACTTATAAACGTCAAAATATATTGTTTTTGCGTTTGGGGAGGGTTAGGGTCAAAGTTGGGTTTAGGGTATCCCAAGATTAGGGTTGAAGTATTAGGGTGGGAGGGGGGATATTAGGGTTGGATGAGGGGGGGTATTAGGGTTGTGGGAGGGGGTATATTAGGGTTGGGGTTAGGGGGATATTAGGGTTGCGGGATATTAGGGTTGGGTTAGGGGGATATTAGGGTTGCGGGAGGGGGGATATTAGGGTTGCAGGAGGGAGATATTAGGGTTGTGAGAGGGGGATATTGGGGTTGTGGGAGGGGGGATATTAGGGTTGCGGGAGGGGATATTAGGGTTGTGGGAGGGGGGTATTAGGGTTGCGGGAGAGGGATATTAGGGTTGTGGGATATTAGGGTTGGAGTTAGGGGGATATTAGGGTTGAAGGTGGGTTAGGTTCAACGTTGGGGTTAGATTACCCCAACCCGGGGTTAACCCACCTCCAATCTCCCTTTCACCCAACCCTAATATCCCCTCTCTCACAGCCCTAATATAGCCTAACCCCAACATCCCCCTCCCACAACCCTAATAGCCCCCTCCCACAACCCTAATATCCCCCCTCCCGCAACCCTAATATCCCCCTAACCCTAATATCCCTCTCCCACAACCCTAATATCTCCCTCCCGTAACCCTAATATCCCCCTAACCCAACCCTAATATCCCCCTTCCGCAACCCTAATACCCCCCTAACTCCAACCCTAATACCCCCCCTCCTGCAACCCTAATATCCCCCCTCCCGCAACCCTAATGTCCCCCTAACTCCAACCCTAATACCCCCCTCCTGCAACCCTAATATCCCCCCTCCCGCAACCCTAATATCCCCCTTCCTAATCTCGGGATACCTAACCTCAACTTTGACCCTAACCCACCTGCAATCCCCCTTTCCTCAAACCTTAATATCCCTCTTTCCCAAACCCTAATATCTCCCCTCCCATAACCCTAATTACCCCCAAGCCTAACATCCCCCCCCCCAAGCCCTAATATCCCTCTTTCCCCAATCCTAATACCCCCCAACCCGACCCTAATATCCGTCTCTCCAAAGACACAAAAAAAAACAATTCATTTTGACGTTTATAAATTTTTATTCGTGTTCATGAGAAACATTTATTGGTGATCATGGTGAACACTTTTGGATGTCTACCTACTATCGAAGAAGTGCCAAATAATTGACTTATAATGCATTCTCTTTAAATGACGACAAGGAATTTGGTGGATCCATTCGCGGAAGCCCTTGACTGCGCCCTTGCGGGCGATTTTTTTAAATATTTTTACCGCTATGCTGGCCTCGGCTGCCATTGTATACAATTTTTAGATTACTAACCAACGGATGGATTCGCAACACGTGACTCACGATTGAATACGCCGAGAAGCGAACTGCTGAGCCGGCTAAAAGCAGCAGAATTGATACTCCCATAGTTGGCGATCCAAGCGTCGAAATTTGATATGTATGGTCCTAATCGAAAACTAGTGTCGCACTGATTCCGCAATAAAAGTATATTTCCAGGCAATGGTACCATCCCAAAATAGTCGTGAAAATCTGGGAATCGGCATTGTTCTGAACAATCGCTGGGCGTAATTGGTCATTGTTGTGGTCATGCTGCTGCGGCGCTCTCACTTTTCAGAACAGCCGGCCTTAAACGGCTATTTTGGAGCAGTTACATTGCCCTGACGAGATTTTAATTTGTATTTTCGGAATTAGTGCATCAATAGCTTACGATAAAGACCAAATGCATCAAATTTGGACGCTGGGATCGCCAGCTCTAGGACTACAAAGTTTGCTGCCATTAGCCGGCTCTGCAGTACGTTTGTCGGTGCATTCATCCGTAACTCACATCTTGTGCATCTATCCGTGGGTTGGCAATCTACAATACGATTTCAGATCACTATGCTGCATCGTGACTTTGTCTGGCTAACTAACCAGACCACTGGATATTATATTACGTCTTATCTGACAAAGCACGGTTTTGTTTTTACTCCTTATCCTAATTCCTACGTCCCTCGATAAAAATAATATTATTTCTTTAATTATATACTATATACGCAAATCCAACACGTGCATATATTATAATACTTTTTTCAACGACATACTGCACCCTATCCTTAATCCTAACCCATAGGAAATTAGGTAAATAACATTTTACATTTCCAATTACGTGAGTCATAATTACCGAGCATACAAAACACGCTTATATTACGTCACAATGACATCTTACATAGCATACTATGTACGCACATAAACGCATTAATTACTACACAATCTGAACTAGACTTGAATTGTTGTTAAATACGACGCTACGGTTGTCAAGGAGCACGGTTGAATTTATGATTATTCAATTACATGTTCAACAGCAGCAATTGTAATTGTAATTGTAATGTAATGGAAGCATGCAAGGAGTAATTGTAGTTGTAATTGTAATTTGATATTTCTAGCATGGAGTAATTGTAATTGTAATGTAATTGAAACATGCATGAAAGTAATTGTAATTGTAATTGTAGTTGAACTGAAATAGTGTAATTGATCCAACTCTGGTGTGAACCCCTGAAAGGTTCAGGTTCGTGTGAACGCGAACCTTTTTGAAAGGTTCTGTGTGAACGCGAACGTGAACCTTATGACGTCACGTGACGTCATATTACTATTTTCAACCCTTCATTTCAGTGAAATTATATACTAATGCACACGATACCTAGCGACGACTCAGGCCATATTATGCCACAATGCTGAAGTACATGCTGACTTCGCCAATTATATCAACTGGAGCAATCAAGTGCTATATTAATACCATAAATCAACTTCCGTCGCTTTCCAAGCAATTTCGACGAGACTTGCAAATAAGGAATAAAAGCTAAGGCCGTAACGGTCTAGGCCAGACCGGACAATGCATTCGCCGTCTGAAATTGCTTCATATATATTGAGCTGAGTGTAAAACTGGTTTCTATACTTGCTACCGATATTACCCATAAACAAGTTATAGAGTAGCCAACACCCCAATCGCACGGATTTGATTTTAATGATACAATAGACATATCAAATCAAGACTTTTTAGTTTATACAACGATGTATTATTTATATCTATTTCATTGATTGGTTGAATAAGCATCATTCGTTGACTCCCTACATATCGCGTATTTGGTTCTTGATGTTGTGTGATTGCGGGTCAAGCTCACAGCAGAGAGTCACGAAATATTCACAAAAGCAAAGCTGAATATTTCGTGTAAACCTTCGTAATAACGAGTGTAAAATCGTTGAGATCGGCAAGATACATGCTCGTTTAGTGTTGATTTTTTATGCTGCCATGCAGCGTCAGTAGTTAGTATGATCGGTCGTGACGGGCTATTGTGTCTTATGGGTGCACCCGACCGGTGCCGCGAAAACTCGTCCTGAACCGGTGACCCTTTCAGACCCCCCTTCCACCCGACCGGTGCCTGGGTTTGTATAGGCATCTCTCGACCGGTAACCCTTTTCGGTATAGGGATCACTCAACCGGTGCCTCGAAACTCGTCTTGAACCGGTGACCATTTTCGGTATAGGGATCACTCAACCGGTGCCTCGAAACTCGTCTTGAACCGGTGACCATTTTCGGTATAGGGATCACTCAACCGGTGCCGCGAAACTCGTCTTGAACCGTTGACCATTTTCGGTATAGGGATCACTCAACCGGTGCCGCGAAACTCGTCTTGAACCGGTGACCATTTTCGGTATAGGGATCACTCAACCGGTGCCTCGAAACTCGTCTTGAACCGGTGACCATTTTCGGTATAGGGATCGCTCAACCGGTGTCGTAGTGGTAATTCGTACTTTCGGGTATATGCATCTCTCGCACGGTGTTGAATATGTATCAAGTAAATAGTCACGTGATTGGCTCTTAGTTAATGTGTATATCCCAAATTATTATATATGACCGATTCGAGTTAATCCCAACGTTTACGGTGAATGTGACTTTAATATATCGTTATTCTTATGGGCGCGGCGATGATTCGTACTTTCGTTGATAGAATGCTAGCGGCATGTCGTACTTTCACCAAAAAGGGTGTGAAATAGTTTGCTAAATCTAGGAATCAGTCGCTTGGTAATTAGTTTACCACGGAGCCGGCGTAGACGGCGATTCCAATACCAAAAATAGCCGCGTTCACATATTAACACTCCAAATAGGTGTGAAATAGTTTGCAAACCCTGCGTTCGCTGACAAGATAATGTCTCAGACATACGCGACTTGATGTTACAGGCATATCGATCACTCACGCGGTGAAATTTTCGTAAGCAGTTTGTCACAGAACTTGATTTCAGCCGTAAAGATTTAATAAGTAACGAATAACAGACCGCCAGTGTCGGTAACTTGAATAGCGACAAATTGTCACTTATTTCCGCTCTAACCCTAATCCTTTGTGAAGTGAACGCTTATTCAAATAGGTGTGAAATAATTTTAAAATCCTACGACACTCACAGGGTAATGCTTCAGACAAAGCGATCCCTCATACCCGCTCACAAGGTAATATTTCCGTAATTAGTTTGTCACAGAGTCGTCGCAGACGGTGATTCGTAAACCAACAATTTGACACTTTCTGGTATGGTCGCTATATATGTTTTTGACACTTTGGAACGTGGTTGACTTTAGTTGTATGATAAGAATCATGCGAATATTCAAGTAATGTATCAATTGACTGAAATGAAACTTACTACACAGCTCAAGTTGATTCGTGTCTGAATGTGTTAATTCGGTACAATTCTAATTAATTTGAGAAATCTTTTTAACGTGATCTTTTGATTCGACCGTAACCTGAATATTACTGACACCGACTTTCAGTCACATTGAATTATTCACACATTCCACGCCGCTGTTTTAACAGTTATAGAATCAATACCAACTATCTCTAACCCGATAATATTCCATCATTTTGGTAATTTACCAACTTTAAATCCATTCGCGGATGTACTAAAGGTAAATCCAAATAATCCAAAATGAAATATTTGGACTTTGACATCGTCTGAATTGAAATAGATTGACAAACATGACTACCAACTTCCCCGCAGTCCCATTTCGATATTATATGCACATTGATTTGAAACAAGTAATGAAACATTGCAACTCTATTCGCAATCCCGCTTTCCGTTTGTCAAAGAGATATTTTAACATCTTACCATACTCAAAAGAATTCTTCACAACATTAACAATTGTTAAAAATCTAGTTTTCACTTACTTGATTATATCACTACAACTCACAAATTTTAATTCATCCTGGCTGTATTCGTATGATCGGTCGTTTTTATTCGATTGTAAAGGTCGTTACTATTCTGAAGACAAAGTATTTACTAATCGGTACATATACGATTTGACTTGGACATATTATATTTTGAGTATACGAGATTTGAATGTCCGAACAATAACTGAGAATTAATTTATCACAATTAAATCCGTATATTACAGCGTAAAAGATATTGGGGTGTCAGCAACTCTGTACGGTCGTAGTTACAACCACATTAACTAATCTACCCAGGCAACTCGTCATGATCATTCCTGAAATCAACACAAACACGACCACTGACTTGAGTTAACCGCGAAACAGCATCAAGTTTTAAATCCGCTTGCAGCTGACGGATTATTCGAATGCATCGATGGAGAATATTATTGAACTCGTCGGTATTGTTACTTCAACAAATTACACCGACTGCGAAAGTTAATATCGAATGATAAGACTTGATCACATATTTGTTGATCACAGACATGACAAAAAAACATTACCGAGATTTTATAAACTAGTCATATTACTCTACACATCTATCAATATCAAAATGCGAGTCATCCAATTTTTCTACTAAAGTAACATTGCACTTTCGGATTCGGATTCGGTATAGTCATACAAATTGTATTAAATCCAACATCAAAACAAAAGGAATTTTTTTTTAGTTTATTGAAATCAAATCATTCGTCTTCGACTTGTGCTTTTCTAGATTGCGCGCAACAATTCGTTACGAATGAGCTGTAACCAAAGTTAAGAATTCTTTGTGTCCACAGATATAGAAGATGAATATAGCTAACACCAATCACGAATCGACGTTTCAGAGTATTTCACGGATGTAATAAACTTGTTAGTGTCGCCTATCTAAAAGTATGCATGCGTTCGATTTCCATACCGACTGTTGCGATGTTTAGGATTCGCTTACAATGACCAAGAGTGAGGATTTAACATCAATGTCGTTACTGGAGGTATTCACAACAGAGAATCGAAACATTACACAGTGTGAAAATATATCTTTGATATCAAAGCACTATCCCAAGTACACGATTAATACTCAACTCCGTTCACACTTTCTATAGAACGTGCTAAATGTAAAATATCACGAGGTTGCACTCTAAGACTTTGATCATTACAAAAGTAAATTGAATATGTTTGCTCGACGCATTCAATTCAACTAGAAATGTCTAGTGCACAACAATCGTAATATTAAGGAAGTACTTGCTACACTGTAATTCACTAAACGTGTTTTGCATTGTTGTTCATTTGTAGCATTGATTGAAATTGTTTTTTGAACCCTCAAATAATAATTCCCGACATGAAACCAAACCGCTGAAAGTCGTTACCAACACAAAGAAACACTTTGTACGATGTTTGCCAAATGTACCCTATGGTTAGGTGTACTAGAATTATTTGTGTAACACATACACCGACAATGTAATCGAAAATTTTTCCGTTGTCATTCGCTAAAGTAAATGTCATCACAATACTCTGTCACTAAAGATCTTACTTGTATCTGATTGAATCACCGATAATTAACTCGCTAAATCAAACCATAAGGAAATTTCACTCACTCATCAGATATGAAACAGCGTCGCTTAATCGGTGTAGATCGTTTTTCTAAATGCAAATCATACCTGACCAACAGAAAACAATTTTCACTCACCTTGTAATGAAACCAAGTGTAGTGGACCTTCGTTCAATATTTTGTTTGTGTCAAATACTTTGCAATAAACACACTGGAGTGGTCGAGCTTTACATCAGCAGACTGTAATCTGTAAATCAAGCTTACATCCGACTTGTAACTGTATCGTTTACCTAACCGAGTTGTATGCACAGTTTGATATTTTTTGTTATTTGGTAATTGCTGAATATACTACTTCGAAATACTCCCTTGAACATAATTTCCATCATCGTAATAATCGAAGTACATTTGTGTCGAATTCGTAACAGCCGACTATGACATGATAAATTTTTGACAAGTTATGCTTGGAAGATTGGTTGTATATCACGAAAAATAATTACCGCTCATATTCATACTGTTATCCATTGTTCGGTATTTTCAAACGAGTAAAATTTATTACTTGAGTTACTCCGCTTAATGCAAATGTAAACACAACCGTCTTTCAACATCGCAAAGACATCGATACAAAGTATACAATCAAACGCAACAAGTTTTACTTTTGTAGGTTGTGTATGGTTATCCTGCATAACTCATTTCTTACCAAAGCCATATGAAATATATTCATGTTACACGAAAATATTCACTCATGCTACAAACCTGTACAATGATTGGTGGTGCTTTCAAACTGTTTCGATACCTCAAGAACTTTATTGTCTGAATGGTTGTTCATGTATCATAATAATCAAGTAATTCAACACAGAACTAGTATTAACAGAAACACCAAAGTTGTTTACACAAAAGTTTGTATGTGTACAGTATACGAATACCATGTGTAAGTCCAGCACAATTGTGGTATCCATACGAGTTTAGTTAACACAATTTACGACACCGAGGTCGCGTCATCTTTCGTAAGACAACAAACCAAGGCTTCAGGATATGTCCATGTCATAGCAATGAATCAGCTACTCCAACAACAGAGTGCATATGTTTTCTAGTTACGGTGCTTACATCTTACACACAAATCAATCTACTTTGCTAACGAAAAGTGGTGAGTCATCATATGGTTATCCTCACTAGTAAAACATACTATCATACAAAATGTCGTTATAGTTTGCACACCAACGGTACATCGTACAAGTAACAAGTCTCGAGCATCCAGTTATTCAAAAAACGTGAAAGTATTTCTACACCAAGTCGTTATGTTGACGAAAGCGTATATTGTAATACCATGATCGATTTGCATTCGTTGGTCACAAACTGTCACTACTCTAAATAATTATTTTTCACTCAAACACAAAAGCATACTTGTCGCCAATCGTTTTCATCAAGTACGAGTTCAAGAAACTTACTACGACATGAATTTTTATTTTTATGTAGTGTAAATAGGTAATAATTAATTCAAGTAACACTATATCAACATCATCGAGTTGTGCTAATAGATTTACATGCGGTCTTGTGGTTTTCTTCGGGACATACAGCACGAACTAACTGTAGACTCCTCTCTGTTGTACAGCAACTCGGTAATCGAAATGCATTAACATGTAAACAACGACCTTGTTTCGTCACACCAAAAATATGTTCACTGTCGCGATACTCCGTACAAGACGTGCATAGCCTTTGCACACTCGTAATAGTATACCAACGTCAAGCGATAACCTTTAACAAGACCAACGACACTGAACCCACGACGTTTACCTATGTAAAATTACCACTTTCACTTGCCAGTCCATCGTTTACCTGACTAAACATATTATTTTCCTTGGAAATATATTTTTTCTCTGGCTAACAAACCTTTTTCACTTGGAAATATATTTTTCCCTGGGTAACAAACCTTTTTTCCCTGAGCAACAAACCATTCTCACTTGGTGGTCCGTCGTTTAGCCGAGTAAAAATATCATTTTCCTTTGGAGATCCGGCGTTTACCCAGTGTAACAATACATTTTCACTTGGAAAAATACTTTTACCTAGAGTAACTAATCATTTTCTCCTGGGTAACAATCCCTTTTCGTCTGGAAACTATCATTTAACTCTGAGTACCAATACCGTTTTCACTTGGAAATACATTTTTTCCCTGGGTAACAATACCATTTTCGTTTTGAAAACTGACAACCACACCGGTCAATTTGATATTTTTGTATATTGTTACAACAAACAGTGACGGAAATATACACAGACAACCGGTTTCAGAGTATACCCCATCGGTCGTATCACATCAATATCATCGGTTAACCACATACAATATGCTCTTGTACACCGAAATGCATGTTTTGGAAAATTGGACAATAGGCCTCGATAGCTCTGTGATGTCCGGGTTCGTGCTTTGGATTTTCCAGAGTCAAAATGTCTGAATAAAACACCTCCTCGACTTTGGTACACGGATATGGTCGGAAAACGGTTGGATTTATGTCACCCATCGCGATAACAATTCCTGGTCGAGTTTTCCTCTGGCATGTTTGCTATATTGTGTCTTTATTGGTCAATGTATGTCTCGACATTCAGTTTGAAATCGGAAATGATAAAGTATGTAACCGGATCCGGATATCAACTCTGAATCGATAAACCAATGAACAATATTCAAAGTAAACATGTCACACCCTGTGTTTCCACGAAAAAATACCATCCAGACATACATCGCGCTTGTTTGCCCACACCAGTATACGCGCAAATGGAGGTGTGTGACATTGCATGCAATGTGTTGGTATACAAACATCGATCCACAGACATTATCATAGCTGGTAGTTTTGATGTAGATCGAATGTCACCCGATAACAATACCAATAAGCCACATTGCAATGACTCTGAGTTAATCTGAAGCATGACATACAGACACACAAACATGGAACCGTAACATGGGTTATTCGCACGGCGGTGTAAGTGAACTGTACAGTACATACCAATATTGTGATCACAGTCAAATATGCAAACCGTGTACAATCTTACACATGGTATTCGTATACTGTACACATACAAACTTTTGTGTAAACAACTTTGGTGTTTCTGTTAATACTAGTTCTGTGTTGAATTACTTGATTATTATGATACATGAACAACCATTCAGACAATAAAGTTCTTGAGGTATCGAAACAGTTTGAAAGCACCACCAATCATTGTACAGGTTTGTAGCATGAGTGGATATTTTCGTGTAACATGAATATATTTCATATGGCTTTGGTAAGAAATGAGTTATGCAGGATAACCATACACAACCTACAAAAGTAAAACTTGTTGCGTTTGATTGTATACTTTGTATCGATGTCTTTGCGATGTTGAAAGACGGTTGTGTTTACATTTGCATTAAGCGGAGTAACTCAAGTAATAAATTTTACTCGTTTGAAAATACCGAACAATGGATAACAGTATGAATATGAGCGGTAATTATTTTTCGTGATATACAACCAATCTTCCAAGCATAACTTGTCAAAAATTTATCATGTCATAGTCGGCTGTTACGAATTCGACACAAATGTACTTCGATTATTACGATGATGGAAATTATGTTCAAGGGAGTATTTCGAAGTAGTATATTCAGCAATTACCAAATAACAAAAAATATCAAACTGTGCATACAACTCGGTTAGGTAAACGATACAGTTACAAGTCGGATGTAAGCTTGATTTACAGATTACAGTCTGCTGATGTAAAGCTCGACCACTCCAGTGTGTTTATTGCAAAGTATTTGACACAAACAAAATATTGAACGAAGGTCCACTACACTTGGTTTCATTACAAGGTGAGTGAAAATTGTTTTCTGTTGGTCAGGTATGATTTGCATTTAGAAAAACGATCTACACCGATTAAGCGACGCTGTTTCATATCTGATGAGTGAGTGAAATTTCCTTATGGTTTGATTTAGCGAGTTAATTATCGGTGATTCAATCAGATACAAGTAAGATCTTTAGTGACAGAGTATTGTGATGACATTTACTTTAGCGAATGACAACGGAAAAATTTTCGATTACATTGTCGGTGTATGTGTTACGCAAATAATTCTAGTACACCTAACCATAGGGTACATTTGGCAAACATCGTACAAAGTGTTTCTTTGTGTTGGTAACGACTTTCAGCGGTTTGGTTTCATGTCGGGAATTATTATTTGAGGGTTCAAAAAACAATTTCAATCAATGCTACAAATGAACAACAATGCAAAACACGTTTAGTGAATTACAGTGTAGCAAGTACTTCCTTAATATTACGATTGTTGTGCACTAGACATTTCTAGTTGAATTGAATGCGTCGAGCAAACATATTCAATTTACTTTTGTAATGATCAAAGTCTTAGAGTGCAACCTCGTGATATTTTACATTTAGCACGTTCTATAGAAAGTGTGAACGGAGTTGAGTATTAATCGTGTACTTGGGATAGTGCTTTGATATCAAAGATATATTTTCACACTGTGTAATGTTTCGATTCTCTGTTGTGAATACCTCCAGTAACGACATTGATGTTAAATCCTCACTCTTGGTCATTGTAAGCGAATCCTAAACATCGCAACAGTCGGTATGGAAATCGAACGCATGCATACTTTTAGATAGGCGACACTAACAAGTTTATTACATCCGTGAAATACTCTGAAACGTCGATTCGTGATTGGTGTTAGCTATATTCATCTTCTATATCTGTGGACACAAAGAATTCTTAACTTTGGTTACAGCTCATTCGTAACGAATTGTTGCGCGCAATCTAGAAAAGCACAAGTCGAAGACGAATGATTTGATTTCAATAAACTAAAAAAAAATTCCTTTTGTTTTGATGTTGGATTTAATACAATTTGTATGACTATACCGAATCCGAATCCGAAAGTGCAATGTTACTTTAGTAGAAAAATTGGATGACTCGCATTTTGATATTGATAGATGTGTAGAGTAATATGACTAGTTTATAAAATCTCGGTAATGTTTTTTTGTCATGTCTGTGATCAACAAATATGTGATCAAGTCTTATCATTCGATATTAACTTTCGCAGTCGGTGTAATTTGTTGAAGTAACAATACCGACGAGTTCAATAATATTCTCCATCGATGCATTCGAATAATCCGTCAGCTGCAAGCGGATTTAAAACTTGATGCTGTTTCGCGGTTAACTCAAGTCAGTGGTCGTGTTTGTGTTGATTTCAGGAATGATCATGACGAGTTGCCTGGGTAGATTAGTTAATGTGGTTGTAACTACGACCGTACAGAGTTGCTGACACCCCAATATCTTTTACGCTGTAATATACGGATTTAATTGTGATAAATTAATTCTCAGTTATTGTTCGGACATTCAAATCTCGTATACTCAAAATATAATATGTCCAAGTCAAATCGTATATGTACCGATTAGTAAATACTTTGTCTTCAGAATAGTAACGACCTTTACAATCGAATAAAAACGACCGATCATACGAATACAGCCAGGATGAATTAAAATTTGTGAGTTGTAGTGATATAATCAAGTAAGTGAAAACTAGATTTTTAACAATTGTTAATGTTGTGAAGAATTCTTTTGAGTATGGTAAGATGTTAAAATATCTCTTTGACAAACGGAAAGCGGGATTGCGAATAGAGTTGCAATGTTTCATTACTTGTTTCAAATCAATGTGCATATAATATCGAAATGGGACTGCGGGGAAGTTGGTAGTCATGTTTGTCAATCTATTTCAATTCAGACGATGTCAAAGTCCAAATATTTCATTTTGGATTATTTGGATTTACCTTTAGTACATCCGCGAATGGATTTAAAGTTGGTAAATTACCAAAATGATGGAATATTATCGGGTTAGAGATAGTTGGTATTGATTCTATAACTGTTAAAACAGCGGCGTGGAATGTGTGAATAATTCAATGTGACTGAAAGTCGGTGTCAGTAATATTCAGGTTACGGTCGAATCAAAAGATCACGTTAAAAAGATTTCTCAAATTAATTAGAATTGTACCGAATTAACACATTCAGACACGAATCAACTTGAGCTGTGTAGTAAGTTTCATTTCAGTCAATTGATACATTACTTGAATATTCGCATGATTCTTATCATACAACTAAAGTCAACCACGTTCCAAAGTGTCAAAAACATATATAGCGACCATACCAGAAAGTGTCAAATTGTTGGTTTACGAATCACCGTCTGCGACGACTCTGTGACAAACTAATTACGGAAATATTACCTTGTGAGCGGGTATGAGGGATCGCTTTGTCTGAAGCATTACCCTGTGAGTGTCGTAGGATTTTAAAATTATTTCACACCTATTTGAATAAGCGTTCACTTCACAAAGGATTAGGGTTAGAGCGGAAATAAGTGACAATTTGTCGCTATTCAAGTTACCGACACTGGCGGTCTGTTATTCGTTACTTATTAAATCTTTACGGCTGAAATCAAGTTCTGTGACAAACTGCTTACGAAAATTTCACCGCGTGAGTGATCGATATGCCTGTAACATCAAGTCGCGTATGTCTGAGACATTATCTTGTCAGCGAACGCAGGGTTTGCAAACTATTTCACACCTATTTGGAGTGTTAATATGTGAACGCGGCTATTTTTGGTATTGGAATCGCCGTCTACGCCGGCTCCGTGGTAAACTAATTACCAAGCGACTGATTCCTAGATTTAGCAAACTATTTCACACCCTTTTTGGTGAAAGTACGACATGCCGCTAGCATTCTATCAACGAAAGTACGAATCATCGCCGCGCCCATAAGAATAACGATATATTAAAGTCACATTCACCGTAAACGTTGGGATTAACTCGAATCGGTCATATATAATAATTTGGGATATACACGTTAACTAAGAGCCAATCACGTGACTATTTACTTGATACATATTCAACACCGTGCGAGAGATGCATATACCCGAAAGTACGAATTACCACTACGACACCGGTTGAGCGATCCCTATACCGAAAATGGTCACCGGTTCAAGACGAGTTTCGAGGCACCGGTTGAGTGATCCCTATACCGAAAATGGTCACCGGTTCAAGACGAGTTTCGCGGCACCGGTTGAGTGATCCCTATACCGAAAATGGTCACCGGTTCAAGACGAGTTTCGAGGCACCGGTTGAGTGATCCCTATACCGAAAATGGTCACCGGTTCAAGACGAGTTTCGAGGCACCGGTTGAGTGATCCCTATACCGAAAAGGGTTACCGGTCGAGAGATGCCTATACAAACCCAGGCACCGGTCGGGTGGAAGGGGGGTCTGAAAGGGTCACCGGTTCAGGACGAGTTTTCGCGGCACCGGTCGGGTGCACCCATAAGACACAATAGCCCGTCACGACCGATCATACTAACTACTAGCGTCATGCATATAGTGGTCTGAAGTTGAAATGCAAAGATTTCAGCTTAAGATGCTATAGTGACGTGAAAACTGTAATATATGAAAAGGTTCACAGTGCATAACCTACACACAGAACGCGAACGTGAACCTCACGTTCACACCATCCCTAGTTACCATCCGTCCTCTTCTTAGAGCAGGGCCGGCCAACCCGTGGCCCGCGGGCCACATGTGGCCCGCAAGAAGGTTTTAAGTGGCCCGCGAGGTCATTTCCGAAATTTCTAATATCATCAAAAATGGATTGCACAGATTGTGAACCTGCAAGGCCAACCAAAAATTTGATGAGTCTGGCCGCAACACTTGAGATGTGATGACTAAAATATCAGTTCCGACGCATTGACAGATCCATCAGCCATTCACATATTGGTATATATTCGTACACTACAATAAAGCAGAATAATTTGCGGTAGATTTATCAAAGGTAAAAATTTTCTACAAGCTCGGCGCAACATGTTGTCACTCGATTTCTTGTTTCTAATATTGTTGCCCTTTTGTGAAAATGGAAGAACATCTAATGTATCAGATTGAGTCTAACTATATTCGCGATTACGAGACAAAGTGTCGTTCAACATATGCGACATGTTGCGCATGTTGGTCGCATCTTTCGATATCGATATGTCCATGCGCCGAATAGCACAGTCCTCGCAAACTTAGCCCAGCGATATACAACAGGCCCGCAATAAAGTTAAATGACAATATTATTGACCTATGAACTTCAAAAAATTTTCGCGCTTCGCGCGGCCAGTGGCCCGCGCAATAATTCGTCAATCGAATGTGGCCCGTTGGCTGAAAAGGTTGGCCAGCCCTGTCTTAGAGAATTTGGTCTCTTTTTTGACGTTTTTGAAAGTGTCCTCGGAGGACACCCAAACGTCCTCTTTTTTGAGAATTTTGGTTAAATACAGGATACAATTCGACTGAGATACAATGAATCATCAACAGTGAATCATCGCAACATGTATCTTCTCGGCTAACGCAAAATGTTTATAATGACACAATACCCATTGGTAGAATATTCGAAAATATATTCAGTTACCGCGCTTCAGGGGCTGTTAAGGCTACTACATTTATGAAATCATAGGCAGTCAACGTCGTTGCGGAGCGGAGCTTTGTTTGGAATACATTCGTGTTAAAATTAATAACTTGGTGCAGTACCAAATTCAATGTGGGTATATCCATGACATTCCCAGTTGATTTACGAGTCACACAAAGAACGAAAACGAAACCCAATACAATTATTTCCCGTATTGCCAATCAGAGATGGGAATTCGGATTGCGTACATCTGGTTCGAAGCACATGTATGAACCCTTCCCCGATGGCTGCTATTACAGCCTTGATTTGACTACGAATATACCACATGCAATTAATATATACATATGCGATTGAAGCGCAAAATATTTCCAGTAGTAAAATCTCAACCAGAAAACAGCGACCGGACTTTGACCTCTTACCAGGACCGTAACTGCCGCACCCCAAACGTCCAATTGGGGTGTCGCGATCTCGATGGGGACCCGAAAGAATGTCGGTGAATGTACATAAATTATTCATTCAGCACTTATCGAAAATTTGTGCAACTCCTTTCAATTTTTTTCGCGCTGGTCGCGATTTCATGTTGCCGAATTTTTGATTATTGAGTACCCTTCCCCCAGAAAAAAGCATGATTTATAGAAAATAAAAATAGGCATTTCGGCATCGACCATTACCACGCCGCGATGCACGAAAACATACGAAGTATATTTGCCAATATGGTACTCTGAAAAGTGTGCCAATATATCGCCTGCGAGAAAACCTTAGCCGAAAAGGATTGCACTTATGTTGACCGTGAACTTCGAAATAAATATAAGCCTATCTAACTATCAATAGCTGCCTAAGTGGCTCGTGTCTAATTATTCTATCATGGCAATCTAAACCCCACAGGTCAAATAACATTTCTCAGAGAAAAATTATTTGCCAGTGAAGAAATACCAATTTTCGATAAAGCCACCACAAACGTTTCTTGGATCTCGCATGGTTTATCAATAAATTACGGCATGATGTGTGGGTGTACGCAATATGGCCATTTCCTTAATTTGTCTGAAAAGTTGCGATCAGCTTTTCACAATTCAGTTTCAAAGCATGATCAATTATAATGTCCAAAGTAGGGTCGCATTTAAAACAAACGGTGTTTTGAAATACAAAATTGTATTTTTTCAAGTTATAAAATTATGCCATAATTGTGTAAATACTTTCCAAAAACATGTTGTATGAGCACACGGACAATTACTACCAAATTTAGCCGACGTATATCGTTATGGGATGGTTGGAAGTGGAATCCTCAAAATAGTCGGTTCAACAGTTGTAGTACATACATTTTGTCAAAGGGGCTACATTTACCCTATATTTTCGATGGTCAATTTCAATCCATTATGACGTCACAATCGTATATTCGTGATGTCATGTCTTAAAAACAAACAAAAAATAAACAACATGTTTTTAATTAGGGCCTTGTTTTAAACATGTTTGTTTTTAATTGATTTTTGTTTTAAATGCAACCCTAGTTTAAAGGGTGTGTGGTACTATTACTCAGAAATAAGCTCCCGAATGACACAGTGAATCACCAGTCCGAAAGCCGTTTCTACACTTAACACAAATTGCTGTTTCTTTTTGACTAAGCACTATCTAAAAAAATAAGCAAGGTAAATGAAACAGACCATAGTAAGTAAACAATACCATAAATGAAGTTATAACGAACAACCATAGCTCTACTTGCACCCCCCCCCCCCATCCCCCTGTCTTGCTCACTCTTACTCCCTGAAACAGATACATAATTATATCTTTATTTTCATATATTCCTTTTGCATCTATATCCTTTTTTTCTGTTGATAATTCATTAGTTTATAGCCTTTTGTTCATATTTTTATGTTAATATTTTTCCTAATTTGAATTTTTACCATTTGGCACGTTTTTGGTCATAACTTTTTTCCCCAAGGTAAAAAAAGTGACAAAACAGATCATTGAAAACTGGTAAAATTATCTTTCCAGCAGTATATAATACGTCTTTATAAGAATTTTTTTTAGGTTGACCCATTTTTAGACCAAATTCTACAGGACTATGATTCATATCACCTTGTTTCTATCGAATTAAGGCGTTTTATATTATTTTTCGCGGATTCCGAGCTAATAAGTGTGTCCATCTGTCCAACCATAAATTTAAATCTATTTATAGAATATGTTACAAATCACCGTGGTATTCGATGCCATCAAACCAGGCACTGAGACATATCAGGTATTTGAGACAAAACGCCTTATGATAACGGTCCTGTTGTTCAACGTCAGATTGCTTATATCAAGAACCCGCAATGCTTCAGAATGCAACGAATGCTCCCAATGATATCCGAGAGATGTCTGTATCTACATTGACAGAAAAATCAATTGCTAATGATTGACGACACACTGACAACTTATACATTTTAGGATGACCGTGTTCATTTGGAGGAGAACACCTTCTCATTAAAAGTGCTTAGTTCGTTTGTTGGACTACGTCGGAATGAATCGCAGCATTTGGACTGGAAAGTACGTTTTATGAGCTGATGATGATGATGAGAGAATAAAAAAATACCGAAAGCACGTCCAAACTGGTTCATGTTCTCTCAATAATCTCCCGATTCTGATTTTCTGATGCAGGTCATTCGATTTAAACAAGCTCTGCCAAAGACGTCTTCTTTAACGAGACTTTTCATGTCCCGCTACATCACTCTGTCGAAAAAGGGTCACATCATCAAGATACATGATGACAGAAAACAGTTCAAAGGACGTTTTCACATACAGGTGAGGCATCAGGAACATTTCTGTCCGAACCCAATATTTGTATCGTTGCGAAATATATGATTTGAGATGTTAAACAGACTGTTACGGTCACTGGAAAATTAATAAATGCAAAGCGGAAGAGATCTTTCGAGTGGCACGTAACAAACTGCATTTGTTTGCTTTGACAGGAATCAAAATTCGCTTTTGACAGAGTCTATTGGCTCGCTCGTTTGTTGTCTTTTTTGAAACTTTTCGAGCCAGAAGTCGTCCAGACACCCAATGACCTTCTTTACGTCACACAGAATGATTTACGGCAGGTATCACGGACAAATATAGAAAAGGTCAGTTTTATTGACTTGTAGTATCCTAAAGTGACAATCGGGATCACATATTATAGTCGAAGCCTTCATCTCTCAAACTAATATCCCATTCAGATGAGCGAGATATTGCTTGATTGCACGCAAGAGGAAAACGTTGATTGGTCCTTGATCAGAGAGTCAGTCAAGAAATATCAGGTCAGATTCTCTGTTATTTCACGTATTCTCGATATTGATATTTGAATGTGTTTTCATTGAAGGTCACATTCCTGAATATTGCTCTGGCTGGAAGGATTTCCACTCACGAATACCAGGAAATTTTGCGGCACAGGAATAAAATTTCTGGGCTTGGTGTTCCCTTCGATATTCATTGGGTGTTTTACGCTTCCACTGCATATGATATACCAAGTATACTTGAAGTTTGTAAACAAAAGAAGGTTGTATTCACCGCATTTAGTGGTATCATTCAAATATTTGAAGATCTCCACACACCGCAGATTGAAACCGTCAGATGCAAAATTGAATTTTGTACTTCACTCGATGACATTCGTCGTCTCATCGATGCTTCGAAGAAACTGACACTGGTATACGAATATCGCAAGCATATGTTAAGTGAACAAAAGATGAGCGTAGTCAAAGAGATTTCAAGACGTCTTGGTACTCAGCTTGATGTTTTAAACAGTGAGTAATTATCTTGATATTTATGCAGCAACATCATATTTTTGAAACTGCAATAAAGCCGTCTTTTATATATCGAATGTTATCTCGCTGACGTTGCGTGACATTCAACAGCAAGGCTCAATAATTTGTTTAATATCCATGTTGGGAGTAACTCACCAGCCACCGACAGCTTACAAGAAGGCTTGCTATGATGAGTTTCTCTTCTCATGAAATATCGTCGTTTCAGTTCAACGCTCCGATCGAGATGCCTGGTGGGTGCTCGACTCAAAACGTCGCTGAGAACACACATTACATCAACTCCTGATGTTCACAACAGAGAGTTCTCGTTGAAATTGGAATCGAGCTACTTCCATTTCTACGTGACCTATCTTAATTGATGTGGTTGCGCCATCATCACAGGCCTGATAAAGCGTACGGATAGAGCAAAACGTTAACGGACCTGATAAATCTTATAAACTTTCAGTTGTGATCATGATTTATTTGCTCTGATGTTCCAGTACATTTAGGAATGTGAATTGATGTAGAGCTAACATTTCGTAATAGCCATTCACATCTTTGTGTAATTTGTGTGACTAGGATATTGCCTTTGTAGCTATTGGAGTAGCTGTTGTGATTATAATAATATGTGATGTATTGTAGTGTCAGTGTACTTTAAATATATATCGTAATAGACATCAATTTGACTGCTTCTATTAAACGTGTTTCTGAGAAACAGAGAACTAGATATTAATCTCTTTGCGCTATACAATCGAATCCTCATACGTTGGGGTGAGTTATGCAGCGCAATGTGTGTACACAGTTGCAAGTTAGAGGTAC
The DNA here is from genome assembly GCF_051294905.1 of Botryllus schlosseri. Taxonomy (NCBI): domain Eukaryota; kingdom Metazoa; phylum Chordata; class Ascidiacea; order Stolidobranchia; family Styelidae; genus Botryllus; species Botryllus schlosseri. The sequence goes on along the minus strand of NC_137245.1, from coordinate 12,407,059 downwards.
GGACACCCTGATAACTTGCATCACGCTAATCGGATTCGAGAGTCATTGAAAGTGATTGTAACAAATATCTCAGTGAGTTTGATAAATTCAACTGCAGTGAATAAGTTTATATGTCCATATCGGGGTTAGCGAAGCCCGCGAGAAGGTATTATCAGTGGCCCGCGCGATAATTTTTTAAATGACTTGCCATGGTCCGGTGGCGTAGGAGCATATGCTGCCGCTGTAAGCAGACTGTAGCAAAATTCGAAATCAATTCATGTTCGAGCAATCTTTTCAATAAAAATTATTACAAATACTGTGCCGCGTCTCAGAGTTTATATATTGCTTGAGAAAGAAGCCGCACCGTCTCAGCGCTAAGGCCTAAAATAAAAGACAAAAATAGAGAGCAAGTGTATTAGCCGCAGATACAAGATCAATAGCCATATCAAAATTGAATTGATTTTGCTTATCGTCGGGTACGCTCGAGCCAAGCCCAAGTCAGGAAATATAAGGTATTGGTCACTACAATCGCTAAAATATATGGCATACGTAGGCTACTATACCAGGGGTGGGCAATGGGCAGATCGGCTTCATGCGCGAGCCGCATATCGGAAATCTTAGCTTTAAAAGAGCGACAGCACAAAAATTCAAAAACATGAATTTATATCGTCACAATTGAAATGTGGGCTATCGAATGAAGATTATGATTGTGTTGAGCGCACTTGGACAACTGGATAATTCTAGTTGTCTAATTTCACTAAATTGGAGCAAAATTTCAGTAATCTAATTCTAATCTAATTTGTGAAATGTTTCTAAATGCTCTAATTCTACTTCTAATCTAATTTGTGAAATGTACTTATGCTCTAAGTCTAATTCTAATCTAATTTGTGAAATGCCCCTATGCTCTAATTTTAATTCTATTCTAATTTACTGCTATCCTGAAAATACCTCTTTGTCAGAGGCAATTTGCAGCGAGAATCTCCCTCTGACTCAGGGCAATCCAGTGCCAACTTCCAACGCGCCATCACATTACGTACAGTGTACGTATGATTGTACGGTGTACGTCGTACACCGTACGTACAATCATTATAGTTATTGCGACGAAAAATAGCCATGCTGGCATAGTTATCGAGTCGTTTCATCTAGCGAGGAATAGTGTTGTTGGCCACAGGCGAATAGCTTATTTCGTAACAACAAAAATTATCTGGGACTGACATTAATTTCAGTATTTCGAAATGGTTTACCTCGCGTTCTTCCAAAATAACAAATTAGACCACCGGCAGCACGATGGGACCTCGCGGGCCGTGTGTTGGTGACCCTTCCCTCTGCTATCGTGAAAAACGAGTCAAGCTTGATGTATTGAGATTAAACAGCCTCATGGTTATGGGAATGCACCGTGATTAGATATGAACTTGATTTTTGCTGTGTTTATTTCTCTTTCATAATTTCATTCAATTTCAAAGTTTTTGCGAATTCAGTAATTCTATTTTTAATCTAATTTGGAAAAAGCTGTGGAGCTCTAATTCTAATTCTAATCTCATTTGAAAAAAAAACTGTTTAGCTCCAATTCCAATTCCAATTTAATTCGGAAACGATGAAAATTTTCTAATGTCCAAGTCTGTGGTGATACGGTGCGTCTCCACCTGCCCTACAAGGTGTTTGAAATCAGGCTGATATGACGTCTAAGCAGGGCGGAGTGGTGAGAGGAAACTCTGCAGTTATCGCTAGCCTTTACAACACAAATGGAAGAGTCGTATTCACCATTGCTAGCCCGTAAATTGATTGTGACCTGCGCTGGCGTAATTAATTATCAAGTTCATTGTTGAACACAATGATTTGTGTATGAGTCAGTGTATATGTCACATAAAAAACATCGAAGACAAAAATAAACCGATTCCTTTCCTCTATCAATGACCATAAGGCATCCATTGTGGCTGGTGTAACGTTTGTGAACTCGATTCGAGAGTTCAATTGCATGTTTCTAAACATGTATAGTGCCAACTTTTCCTAAATTTTACAGGTCTTGCGTAAACCATAAGGAAAGAAACAACGCGAAACAATACGCATATTGTTAATACCCGATAAAAGGCATCAATTTGTAATCAGGTTAAACCTCTGTAGAAAAATGGCGAAACGAATACGCAATCAGTGAAGAGCCGCAATCAAAGGATGAGAGCCGCAGTTTGCCAACCCCTCTAGTATACCATTGTCCATGATTATTTTTGACAAATCATTCAACTGAATATTTTTTCTCGCTGCGCCACATCTAACTCCGGGCAGTCAAGTTTTGAACGTGGTCTCTTGCTATAAAAGGAACCGATAGATCTGATATCCAGGCCTGTTTATTTTTGGATTTCTCCAAAAATAACAAAAATAGCTTAGTTTTTGATGTTTTCAAATTTTATTTTTGGAGAATCACCAAAAATAAGAAATGAACGTGTTTTCAGCCCTATTACTACTGGAAAACTCCACCGAGCGTATGTTATGATCATGTATTCAAGTCCTCTAACACATCGACATCATCAGTGATCTTGATATAACTTTCAAATACATCTGTCAAAAAATCAAGTTGTTGGCCTGGAGAATGCCCTCTAAAGAAAAATCAGAGAGAGGCGCGCGGCCGATCCCTTGTCCAACTTGATTTTAGAGACCTCGACCGTCGCAATTGTGGGAAACATTGAGCCTAGGGGTTCAAAAAGGGATGGTTGGCTAACTCTCCAAACTCCTCAATCTTCCAAGCTTTGCTCCTGACAAGCGCTCGTCAGTGATGCGCTTGAAACCCTCTGATCCTCCACGAAGTTGCGTGCCTCATTGAACTTGACAACCCAACGGCCAACACCTTCTGACCAGAAAACCTTCCTTGTGGCGTGCGTCGTTGTCCCAGTCCTCACCTGGACTGGCTCGAAGACGTTCGACCAGGCGCTGGAGCACTTGCTGCTCCTCGATTAGACTGCCAATACCCTGAAGCAATGTTCCCTCTAATTTTTGACTAGTCTGCGCACACTCACCAACTCACTGCGCAGACCCCTGGACAACAGTGCGTAACGACTAAAAAAAAGGTCATAACTTCGGATTTTCTGTGCGCATCTTCTATTTTCTGTGCGCAGAGACCGTGTCATCACTGCGCATTTGCGCACGTGCGCAGCTTAGAGGGAACATTGCCCTGAAGCTTCGTGACGGTGGTGCTGCTCAGCTCTGGGACCATGCGATCGAGAACGATCAGTTGGAATCACCACAGCAGCGAAGGTGCACATGCCGGAATTTTCTCGTCCATAACATCAAGGAGTTAGGTAGGGTATCCAGTCAACTCGGAGGCCATCTTCTTCATTGACAACCAATGGGCGTTAACAGACTTGGGTCACGCACTTTCCATCTCCTGGATCAAGTTCTGTTGCCGTCTGAGGTAGCCAATCAGCTCCGTCCCGTGTAGACGAAGCGGTTGTGACAGAGGTGGCCGTATTTGATTTCGCCGTTCCCTTTGCCTCACTCAAGCTGCCTGCCCGTCTTCTCTACGTGCCGTACTGTGAAACTTATAGGAGTACACAGACGGAGGGGCGGGAAGGCAAGGTCAGCAGAAACGTGGAGTGGAATGAGTGGAACTAGTTTTAGCGTTTCGGTGACCCCTTCCCTAACACACAGGCTATTTTTGTGTCTTTTTATGAGTTTTCTGGTTGTTTACATCGCTCTGACTTGAAAAAACTTGAAAAATCATCATCCAAAAAAATATTATTTTTGGATGTTTTCAAATCTTATTTTTGGAGAATCTCCAAAAATAAAACCCAATATCCAAAAATAAACAGGCCTGGATATAGCCGATCATCATTCATGGTAGAACGTAAATACGACTTTGCCATTTAAGCATTTGAAACACTAATGGCAGGATAAAGTTTGAGATACAAGCATAAAGATGCTTCGAATTAATTCGGTTTGATTTAGCGTAACATCAAACGCTGTCACGCGCAACATATTGTCGAAAGCAACCACCGATTCCAGTCTGGATCGTAACAAATTATGCTCGTTATTAGTCATCCATCTCTCCGTGCTGCGTGAATTGTCCAGCATCATTTCACGCCCCCACCCCACAGTATGCCGCCCCTGGCGCGTAGCCACAACAGCCAAGTGCCTGCTACGCCACTGCCATGATTTGCTTAAATTATTCGTAAATTAACATTTATTCAATGTTAGAAAATTCTCGTGACACAAAATATCTTGCGTTTAAAATATGGTTGCCGGTTCCCGTGTTTGCAATTAGGGATCTGACATTTGTATTTCTGTCCTTGGCGTTATCGCGGCATATACACTGACTCATAGGCGTCGAGTTACGGGGTGGCACAGCCATCCCTTGAAACATCTATGGGGTGGCGGCTACCCCATACAATAACATTTAACGCCCGCCGTCTGTGAATTCAAATCATCAGCGCTGTCAATTAGCGAGTCCGTGATAGCGCGTAAATGCCATTAATCGATACGCGGGCGAATAATTGAATACGCTGCTTCGTTGGTGACGTCGAACTAGTGCTTAAAACGCCCCAATAAATTGTAATCCATGGTTAGTAATCAGACAATCGGAGCAACCTCGTTTACGACGTCGATTTCGACACGTTTGCGCTGAGAAACTTCATCTTCTCTCTCGACCAGACGAGCGAATTCACGATTAGTTAAATTGTATTTGCGCCCATATTCATTTATAAAATAATTCTTGAGTTGGTTCCGTGATAGTCTCTTTGATTGGAGGCTTGGCTGACTGACTTTAAAAGTACTCAAGTAAGTAAGTCGTTGTGAAAACGGTCCTACTTCCCTCACATGGATGGTAAAAAGATGCAAATTGAGCTATGCGAAAGGTGACGAGCTTGATTCATATTGATGCATACCAACAGGTATCCAATTGTCGATAGCATAAGCATTCATCCACATCATGATAGTATTGATATGGAAATGCGATACTAATCCTCTGTTTTCTCGAACAACACGTTTTAGAAAATAGCATGGTACGGCGCCATCCCCAATATTATAAGGCCCGTAGTTTAGTCGAAGAGCAATACGGAGAAGTTGTATGGGATACGGTGTGAGCACTTTGCGTGATTAGTAAACGTTAATAAAAAATATGGTGGACCGCAAAAATGCCATATTGTGTAGCTTTATTTCCGTAAATTAAAGGCATAACTACACTTGCTTTTATTCTTCAACATGTATGTTATCATGACAAAATAACTGATATTAATTATAACTCAAAATATAAGATACTGGGAATTAAAAGTGAAATATAGATACTACTTCTAAAAGTGGAACATGTATTTCAAGTCTTTAGTCCAGAAAGTTTTAAAGGAGGTATGCTGAAACAGCTCTAAAACTCAAAAAAAGTCAGAGTTCACATTTCCAGATTAGGAAACGCCATGGACATGTTAGATGACGATATGACAATTAAATGCTAGATTGCGAAACATCACTTTCAAAGGTTATGATGAGCCATATATACTGTGATGAATTATTTCATATGGGCGAAGGGCGACAATGTGGCAATGATACTTTCGTGAAATCATCCTGGTCACTCCGTATCCACTGCGCGAGAAGCGGGACGAAAATTCTTGGCTTTACTCAACTTTTATGAAAATTAAATGTTGATACTCCGTGAAAACAGCCCCGCAATTTCTCAGGCTATCTTCCTGATTGGAAGATTGAACTACTTCTACTTGACAAACTCAAAGTAGCGAAATAAGATCTACTTGAGTAAGTACCAGAAGTACAGGAAAACTACTTGAGTAATTCGAAAAAGTAGAAGTACTTCGTTACTGACCACCTCTGAATAGGACAGTGTGTTTGTGTATGCCTGCGAATTGAAAGTCATTCCTGCTCGGAGTGCGCATATTCATTACTCTAACTAAGGCTTTGCCATCTTTTATCAGGAAATGCCACAATATATAGCTCAAACGTCGGTATAATGAGCAAACAATTGTCGGGATGTCAGAATTGGAACAACATTGTGCTGTACGCAAGTTGAGGAATTACCGATTAGATGCGCGCTTTCTCGTTTGCTATCATCTGTAGGCTACTAATGCTTGTCTGCATTACACACTCGTATTCGCTCGGTGTCACTTGACAGTGTTTGATTTGTTATTAATACTGCGCATTGTGCAGTGCACAGTGTTGAATTATGTTGTCAAAAAATGATGCAACACGAGATTCTCGGTGGCGCAAATTCTGAATTTATTCGATTAGTTTGAACCGGAACCTTCTATGTTCCAATAAACGTTATTGCTGGATGGACTGTATCAAGCGCAACCGTATCGCGGATCGAATTTCAAACCTTTCGGATATCGGGATATGTATTTCTATTGATAAGGTCACGGCATGCGCCCATATTGCTCTTACTGCAATAACACGTGGATAATTAAAGGCGCACCATTTTACGATCAAATTCGACTGGCTGATCGGGGCCTACGTAGGCCGTATACCCCGGGCTGATATTAACCAGCGGGTTGTCCGCATAAAACCCCAAGAGCGTAGCCAGGGAGTTTTTCGTTTATAACTAGAAATCCCGTCCTTCTGAAATGCCAATTCACTAATTCGTATTATCGATGCTGCGTACTGCAAATTAGCAAGAATCACTTGTATGCGAAATGGGTCATCGATATCTCATGTGCACTATCGGCGGTGGTTTGATTTAGCGCGTCCGCATGCAGGCCTGCTACCGTCAAACAGTAACTATCTCTGAGTGTAATATTGTTTGTGTTTAAGTATCTTTTTGAATAAAACTTATGCCCGCGTCTGAACAAATTGTGCTCGTTGCCATTGCCGAATCTGGGTATTTTTTTAGGTATGACTATCGCACCCTGTATTTGTAATTATTGCGGGTTTGCGGCATGTTTGCAATTTCGTTATCAGCGCAACTTTGCCGACCGATTGTACAGTCCGATAAAATTGATCACTACTATGTATTTCGCACAGCTCACTGATGCTGATTTCAGCAAACTAACGATCAATATTAGATGTACAAATTCGATCTCATCGTTAGAAACGTAGATTTGATCGCGCGCTCTGAGAAGCACCATCTCCCATCGCGATTTGACGATCAAATATACGTCCACCTTCAACAAATTAAAGTGCATTATTTGCATCGATGAGGGCCGCAAGCCGCGTTTAAAATATTTTGTGAACCATTTTTGTGATAAATATTCTCGCAGCGCAAAGTTGAACAGTGTTTTATTGTGTGTGCTTGCTCGTTGGAATTTATTCCAGCGCCCATAACATTAATCCAATTATGCCCTGCGAACGTAAATTGGGAAATGCAGCAATGCAGTCAAAATCGATGTTTTAATCAGAAACCCATTGTCACGATGCGAGCTACTCAATACTAAGTAATTAATTATTGATTGGCCGCGTGCCTTTGAAATTATCATTCTTGTCCGTTTTTCCTGTTCCAGAATTGTCGCGCTGTGTACCTGCTCAGTCCAGCGACGAATGCCGATTTCGCAGCAATCAATGACCTAATTTCGCAATCATCTCAGCGGGAGACCGCGTCGCGTTGCATTGTGCGATGCGATATGCGTGTACAAACGAATCTCGCTAATCGGTCGCGGCCCCGCGTAACACTGGTAATACGACTTGTTGAATTGCAACTGAGTATTAGAGTCAGAATGGTCATTTCAAGGGGTGGGGTGTTCGACGTCCCCCAGGCTACGTGCCTGCCGCCACCCCATGCAAAAATAAAAGTCGGCGCCTATGCACTGACTCATTTAGCCCATCAAGGATATGATACGATGCTATCTATGCCAGGGATAGCCTGACCAATATTCAATTGGCATGAGTTGTCGGCTGTCAAGTCACCATGCAGTTCGAATTTACGAATTGGCTCACAATTTCTTAGATATTGTAACTGAACTTGAAATTATTACGGGTGACTTGATTTTGCAACAATAATACCAACTTGTCGGGTGTGTAAAGTCTTTTCTAGAAAAGAGGACAAATTCCCAAAAAAGAGGATACTTTCAATTTATTTAAAAAAATGAGAACAATTCCTCTTAAAAAGAGACATATGGTAAATATAGTTTCAACGGTAGCTTTTGTCCACACATGAACATAAATATCAATAAATATATTTTGTAGTCTACATTCCAAGGTACTTATCGACGGTCGGTCAGAATAGCGTCGCGGCCACATAATGCCCTCGTCTGATATAGACCCATGGTACAGCAACACGCAACTTTTGGGAAAATTGCCGCGAATATTTGAAGTATGCAAAGTACTAATTCCATTGCTGGGTTATTTGAATATTCAGATACATCGGATAGAAATAAGTAGGACATGTTTAAGCCTGAAATTGCACGATTACAATGTGTAACGGAAAGTTTGCGAAATATAAACAAACAATCTGCGGATTTGTAGCATGAGAATATAGAGTAAAGTGAATTAGTTATTGCGACAACTATGGTTCTGTCATCATGATGAAATAGAAATCGACGATGTATTGTAGAAGGGAATGTAAATTTTTCCTATTTGGTTCGCTCACAACTCATATATGACAACTATTTCGATTTGTAATTTCAAGCTGGTAATTTGACCATTACCTTGGTTTACCATTCTACCATTTAGCCTGTTTTTTTTCAAAATCAAAGGATCTGACGGGAACGAAGAGTTACTCAAACACCTATTTCATAAACCTCCGTGTAAGTAATTTTGATTACTGAGCTTCTTATAAAGGGTATCTATGACGCTGAAAAAAGATCCACACGATGAAGCGGTGCTGGTCAACATTGATATCATAATCTACAAGTTGGTAAAACGTAGCTGGAATTTGGCGTGGTTCAAATCAATATCATGGCACATTAAAACGTCGATTGTATTCTGTTGAGTGGAATATCGTATAAATAACAACAAAACAAACTATTCTTTATGTCGGTCGTTTGTTCGTGCTTTATGAATAGATCAATTGGAATGAGCGATATCTTCGGATAATATGTGTGCTATGTTGAAAAATCAGTGTTGTTCTGGGATCTTGCATCCGATATATCAGAACCGTTGTTATCTACTCGCGGGTAAATCGCTGGGAATTCAATCATGCCATGAATTAATATTACATAAGTAAGGTATTGTTGCGGTATAGGTTATGTCGATGATTACATTGTCCTATAAAGACATCACCAAGGTCGATTTTCTGTCTGATTAATCTACGCATCTCACAATCCAACATAGAAAAGCATGCAGTGTTGGCCCCATCGAAATATAGTGTATTTGTATTTCCAAATGTACAGATTTTGTATCGAGCTCAGCGCAATAAATTTTTCCAATGCATCCCACAAAAAAAAACTTGATGGTGTTTTCTCGACCAATAACTAAATTACATTAGTCCAGTGTTCGATACGAATTTAATAACGGATTGATGCTATTGTCCCTTGTGCTCGATAAATCAGAGCTGCTGTACTTGCACGTCCGTCAAAAGCGACTCACTTACAGCTCAAATTCATATTACCGAGCAAGACATTGGTGGCTTGGGCATTGCGGGAATAAATATCTTGGTACAGAGAAATGACAAATTTTCGTATAAAAATTACTATATTGAACATGACCACAAAACATATTTACCACATTTCGGTGTACGTTTTCGAGTTCTTTGATATTATGCGTTTTGCATATAACACAAATCTAGTTGAATAGGATGTGTCTAGCAAACATCGCCCAAGTTTTTTATGTGACGAGGAGAGTTTTGTGTAGATCATCTAATATTTTACAGTGCGCGCGTTGGATAGTGCGAAAGGGATCAAGCATTAATCAACCGGGCGATATACTGACACTGTGTATGCGTTTCAGTTATTCGTCACTAATTCGGACGATGAAGCATTGAACCCGGTGTTCAACGTATCAATACCGAAATTGTTGTTTCATCGTTAGCCTTAGTTGTTACAAACGATTGATTTGTAAAATTGTACCAGTTGTTAGTTTTGATTATTGTAAACGATTGCATTAGTAATCTATTTCCTTACATCTGCACAATACACGGTTGGATTGTGCCAACATGGGTCAATTTCCAATAAACTATAAGTAAGACATACGAATCTGGTTTTTCAAATCGAAGTGCTAATAATGATGCTTCAATAATGTTTGCTGATGTCATATTACCCTTTAACACGGCACAGGAGGAGGTATACGTGAAACTAATGATCATGATCGGACGGTCAAATCTCGGGTTGCAAATCCATGTGGTAATAAGTATGTACGTAAAGAATTTACCGAATCACAATGTTTTACATTAAAAGACATGGGTTCGCTTGCGAGAAATTAACTCTCAGTCTATCATTGATCAGACATTGAAATCTCGTATACTCCATACATAATCCAGTGGTTCTTAACCTATAATGTTGAGCGGAATACTTACGCTATTCTGCAAGGCTTCGCGGAGCTCCAAATTTTCTCTGAATCATAAAAACAAAAATCTGAAACAATGTACAACTATAAATAGTCATCTAATAGATTACTGGTACACGAAATAAACTGTACATCAACAGAGTGTTAAAAAACGAACCTATTTAAATGTATTTTTCACCCTAAGCGAAAACATTATTATGAATATGTATTGTAAATCAGTGTGGCTTCTGCTGTTCCGATTCAGATACCAGTTCAAAGGTGTGAGGTTTCACCGTGGAAAGTGTCACCGTAATGTTCGGTCTAAACGCAATCGCGTGATACCACTTGCTTAATTGCAAATGAGCTTTATTGAAGATCGATTTGTAATTTCAGAAGGTCGCGGTTAAGATTTCGAATCTCAACGTCTCCTGAACATGCCACTGCACACGGCATACCATCGCAACAGTTACAACCATTGATCGGGCCTAATTGCCCGCTTCTAAATATGTCCAAGACGGGCGCCTCATCACAAATCAATGTATGAGTTGAGTGTCTGTCTTGGCCTCCGCGGAACATTTGAGATTGGCTCCTGGAATCCCTAGTGTTCCGTACAACAGCGGATGAGAACCACTGTATTATAACCTTTTCACCGATCTACTATATACTCACAGGGCTATTCGGCGCCAGTCATTTTGACGTCGGGACATATCAATAGCGAACGTTTCGGCCGACATGTGGCGGTTATTTAATAGCAAGATTTTATCGCCGTCGATCATTTTAGCAGTGCACTTCGCGGAGTCGCATGTCGCCAGGAAAGTTATATGTCTTGCTGTCTCCTAGCTTGGAAACACCCAGGGACGAAATTACCGGTTCCGAATACTCGCGCACCCCTAGGCTAAAGCCTGCAAACGGCCGCATACAATATTAGCATTCCGCTCTATCACAATTGCTAATACGTTCTGATTAATTGCTGTATGTTAAGCATATTTTGTATTGCCGTGCTGATTACTATATAATGACCAGCACGTTAGCTTAAATCTACTCGCGGCCTTTGTGTAAACTGACGTCCATGATATTTTTTGAAACTACATCACGCACCACTTACTTTTCGAATGATTTATTTTACTCATATTTGCCGGTATAGTTATTTGCGTTATTGCTATACCATAACACCCATTGTCCGCATAAAAACACATTTTAATTTAATAATATATGCAACTGTTTCTTCGTCACAAGCTTTCTTTATCCAGGAAATGACATTATTCTCACAACACGTCAGAGATCGTGTCCACGCTCAATTATAGTCGATTCTGAGTCTTGGCTGGACAGGGGCGGTCATTTTGTGAGTCTGATATGGGAAAATAAAGTAGGCTACTTGACAGGCCGGATTTCCTTAGCGATACAATAATCGCATATATATCCATCTATAATAGGAATAAATTGTATTTAACTTGAAGCATAAAACATAAAGACCAAAATCAGTATTCAATGAATTTATCAACGTAATATACTTGAAAGCTGTTGAAGTCAATGAGTCATCTGTGGTTTTATCAACGTTGTCCACAAGTTCTTTGAACTCTGGTTGCATGTATTGTCTGATGTACCGACATTTGTCGATTAGTAAAGACTACACGTGAACATCAGTCAGATCAGGGGTGGGCAAACTACGGCCCGCGGGCCGCATGCGGCCCTCCACACCGTTCTGAGCGTCCCGCGAGAGTTCAAATAAAATTCTTAAAAATATTGATAAAATGCGTACTAAAAATCGAAATAATGCTGGGACTTGATTAAATTTTTCTTAGTATATTTCACCATGATAATTCTAAGGCAGTGGCTCTCAAACTGGGGGCGCATCCCCTTGGAGGGGTGTGAAAGCGTCTGAAGATGGGCGCAAAGCTGAGCTCAACTGAAAAAAATTTTACTCTATATTTTAGTCTGAACTTCGTATTTAAAAATCTGTCATCCACAGTCGTATCCTTCCATGCAATATAACTATCCGTTAGGTTTGCTAGCATCGGTTGCGTTTTGAGATATGACGATAAGGGGGGCGCGAACTCTTTTACCATCATAAGGGGTGGGGTGGCGTGTCTTAAGTTTGAGAACCACTGTACTAAGGTGAATACTTCCTATATCATTTTTCTCATTCATTTCTGGCGCGACATCCCGATCTCAAGGCCCCCGCAGGTTAAAAGGTTTCAACTGCTAAACAACATCACATAAATCCTAAACGAGATTGACATAATTCGGATCACTAGTGTGATTTCAGATTGGCCAATCCAATTTTTATTATTTTAGTGGTGTGCTTTTAAAAAACGACTCGCGATGCCTTAGGTAGATTCATTCTGTGTATGCGCAGAATTAGGGTATTTATATTTTATCTACACATAGTAGAAGCGTGTTTGAAGCTAACATGGTTATGATGCTGTCAGCATTGTGTGTCCTGGAACTGATCCAAAAGTGGAATTAGCAAATCTATGAACGGATCGCTGCTCACAGATTTGAATTTCAATCCTGTTCTAAGAATCGGGACAACCTACTTTCATCTCTATAGTTTTGACAAATTGGTTATTGAGGTCGACCAGCCTATATGAAATCTCGCCACTGTTTCTGACGCGTGTACGATATCATCAAAGCAATGTTTAGATTCTTTTAAATAAGCATATATATTATCTCCTTGTTCTCATTATAAAATCAAATACCAATATCGCGTTTTGGTTCGTAAGCCCAATTTTATATAGTTCGACCCACGAATGGATTCAGATATTGAATGCGGCTCGCGAGCTCAAAAGTTTGCCCACCCCTGAGTTAGATTGTCTTGTAGTTAATGTTCATGGTCGAAAATGTTTGCTCGCAAATGTAGACCCGAACTAAACAATAGTTTGATAGCCATCATTTTCAGATTGCCCAGCTTGGCTTCATTCAGTGCTTTCAGATTGGACGCTCTCTTTCAGGGCAGGGTCACAGATCAATTACCTCAAGCTGTAAATCACAGGGCATCTTCTCGGAGTAAATTGTAAAGGGTGCTGACGAGATATCAAACTTGGCAGAAAATTTCTGAAAGTCCCTAAAGTGATTCACCTCTGTATTCTGGTTATTGCTCTGAGTGTAGTCCGAATTTCATTTTCGAGAACTCTATCGTCAACAGCCAAAACCTTCCATGCCATCAAACTAACCGTTGGGGTTGCTAGCATTCTGTTTACACTTTTTATTATTTTGTGATATCACGATAAGTGGGCGCGAATTTTTTTCACTATCATAAAGGGAGCGTGTTGTAAAAATTTTGAGAACCACTGGCTGGTGCATATATCATATTGGTGTAGGCCTATTTCTCAGTTATCATCATCTGGGGTACCATAGTTCAGTGTTGGGATCAAGTCACTACCTTCGAGTCACGAGTCATTTCGAGTCATTGCACATTTCGACTCGATTCAAGTCAAGTCAATCGATTTTCCAAGGTGACTCGAGTCAAGTCAAGTCACTCGCTTTTTGGAGGTGACTCCAATCAAGTCGAATCAAGTCAAGTCAGGTCACGAGTCAAGTCACAATTCAGGTCAAATTGAATTTTCGAAGTATGAGTGATGATTCAAAGTCATTACATTTTGCTGGATGTGTGTAAGACATACGTATTGGTCATATAACTTGAATTAAATACCAAGTATAAAGTCAAATATATATACAAAGAGCCGTTGTATGGCTCACACAAACGTAGAGCAGCTAATAAAATACGTGAGCCAAAATAGAGGATCGAATACGAAGCGTCGAGAAGTTGAAACAAATTGATATCGCATAATACACTACCCATCTACACATCCGTGAGAATATAAACGCATAAACAATAATCGTTCGAATCAAATCATACAAGGGGATGATTGGTTAAGGTGGGCACTGCGCGATGTAAGCACAGAGCCGTCCAAGAAACATATACGTTGCTATTAGATTATTCTACTGCTAGCACATGAACGTATGCTGTAGTCATTTCGTTTTCGGTCAATTTATTTGTGATGTAACAAGGGGGATCAGTGAAAGGTACAATCAGTGTATGACTGGTTTCTCTCAGAAGTCACGCCAGCGTATCGCGAATAATCCGAACATAAACAAGATACAGCGATTTAATCGACACCGTTTACTTGATGACTTGAAATTGACTCGTAAATTTTGCTACGAGTCACGAGTAGGGCTGGGCACAATGATTCGAGTACTCGAATCTGAATCGAGTATTAATTTTAATGATTCGAGTCGAGTAGTAAAATACGATTTTTTCGAGTACTGAAATTATAAGCTTCTCGCCACGGAAAGTTAATTTATCAACGATAATTATAGTTTCGATACTAATTTTCACTGGTGAAGCCTTGAAACGTTGATTGGCGATATCGTAGCATACGAAACATATGGTACGAAGCTACGAAGGTTACTGGACGTAGCACATTTCCGAAGTCATGATTATCCCACAGCATTGTCACCAAGTGGAACGAAATCGGTATGGTCGAAAAAACACCAAATTATCATTTATGAGATGGATAAAAGGCATTATATTCCTTGTGGGGGCATAAACGGTACAATGGGTACATATTTGAACTTTGACGTATTACATTCTTTTATGACCTCATAACGAGTGATACTCGATTACTCGACTCGACTCGAAGCATATTACGTGATTCAGAATCGAATCACACAGGTACTCGATTTTGCCCAGCCCTAGTCACGAGTCAATCCACATTTCTGAAGCGCCGAGTCAAGTCAAGTCATTTTTGCAAAGTAACTCGAGTCAAGTCAAGTCATACGAAAAAGTTTACTAGAGTCAAGTCATGACTCGAGTGATCCCAACACTGCCATAGTTTCGAGTGATGGATAGTGTGACTGTGTCAGCAGGACCGAAAAAGCACTTCGTCAGCCCCCAATTTGTCTTGGGCTCTCATAGAGTAATTAATTAACCAAACGTCCGGGGTTATCGCCCCTCCAGACTCCAAATTTATCGCCTACTAACTTGAAGACACGACTTCACTGCCATCAATTCACACAGTATGTGTATGGTGCCTGTGTATTTCATGATCACGCAGTGCACGAAGATATTTTCAAATTCATTACTGAATTTTGTGAATAAATCAATCTTCACCCGAGGTTTTCTCGCCGCCTTTGTTTTTGACATCGCATTTCGCAGAGTCACATGTTGGTCAGAAGTTCATAAGTCTGAGGGTGTCGTGGCGTGGTAATGGCCGTTAAATGAAGTTTAATAATTCCACTAAAAATACTCTCTAATTTATGTGTATTTGCGAAATAATTTTGGACCCCTTTCGAGGTCGCCCACACATTATGGGTTTGGGGTGCGGCTGTTACGGCCCTGTCTGTGACAGCTATTATAATTTGACGTAGTATGCAAGTAGTGGGTGATTGTGGCAGACTGTTGCCGCGGACCACATGGTCATGTAAGGCCGAGGACTGTCTACGGGCCGCTCAAAATTCCGTCGCGGCCCGAGTCCGACCCATGGGCCTTATATATATATATATATATTGCTCTTCCGTGGTCGAGAGTATCATCAAGACCGAGATCATTTGTTCACACTCCGCTGCCAAGACAGGGATCTAGCTAGATTAACTTTCTGCTTCGTTCGGATCAAGGTGACCTTTTCACATGCTGGATTACGTGGCCGGACTGTCCGCGTATGAAAGGATTTTCACACAAACCACGAAAAATACCGCCTGTATTCTATTGCGGTGAATGGATTGGATACTTTATGTAGGCTACTCTGGATTGCAGTTTCGTTTCTGCATGGATACTTTTAACCTGCTTACTATACTGATTAATTAGTATATTGTCCCTAGTATAGGGTTACCATATTTTTGTTTTACAAATTCCGGACGCTCTTCAGCGCCCACTAGCGGATTTCAAAATGAGGTGAGAGCGCATTGTCGATCGATATGACGTCACACCAGCAACGCTTTGTCTATCGACTAGAGGTGGTCGCGATCCGGTTCAGGAGTATGTGGTTGTGTATTGTATGTTGTAACCTGGGCAGTAGTTACATATTGCAGCCCCATCCCACCCAAATAAACACTGTTCTTGGGCCCATCGTAAGGAATTGGATGCAACTTCTGGGGGTTTACTATATGCATCTGGTCGTTAAATGATTTGAATGAATTGTGTCAATAATATTGGCTTTTCCATATATTACTGTATAATTTTAATGCTCTCTCCGTTCACATAATCAGAGTCAACGGTAGAATAGAGCTGATGTAGGATGATGACTTCGAAAATGCAAGGGGCGTAATTGTACATCGTTAAGTCATGTTAATGTCACGCCGATAAGATTATTTATCAGTCTAATGCGGGTGTACACTTCACCACTGAGCTATAAACACCGCACATCCGGTGTTTGCCAACCTTTTATGGCGCGAATCCATTTCCTATTTGAAAATGTGCCGTGACCCAGCTCAAAATTTGATGAGCTGATTACTAATTAAAGGTCGGCACATTTGCCCAGACTTACTCACAGCCAATTTTGGAAGCTAATTACGTTCAACATCTTCGCGAACCCCAGAATAAATGCAAACTACCCCCAGGTTTTAAGCCAACATCTTTGAATAAAGCATCCAAACGACATAACGACGACTCTATGAATACCGCTATCTTTGTAATTGCGATTACAATTAGACTTCTTTTTGTAAATGAATGTTATTTTTTATTTATTTTTTGATCGCAGTTTTTGCGAGGGCGGTAGTCCCCATATTAAAACCAATATATATGATACTAAATCGCGCGCAGCGCGAAGAAAACTTTCATGTAGCAAAAATCTGCCCAAAAATAGTCTTGTTTAGGTTAATTTACGAAAAAAAAAAGATATGAGCTTACTTCAAGCCTTCAAAATTCCGGACATTTAGGCATATTTTAGAAATTCTTCCCGGACGCAGTTTAACAGTGAAATTCCGGACATGTCCGGGAAATTCCGGACGTATGGCAACCCTATACCCTAGTAGCCTATAGCTAGTCAATCCCACCAGTTTCAGTCTTCTTTGTTGGTAATCCGGTCTGACGCAATATTATTAACGTTAGTTATCTGAAGTAACCACTACATACATGATACATTAGCAGTGGTTTTAGCTACTGAAATGGCATCAAATTGTAGACTAAATACAACTAAATACCACTTAAAAACCTGTCGAGTATCACCAGTGACTAGTGGTATTAGTACCACCGTTTGAGAACCACTCTTCTATCAATACTATAGCCTATCATACTATACTATAATATAAATATCAGCGTATGCAGGTCTTTTGAAATGATGTCCATCTATATCCATCGATGTAGTCAAGTAGCAGTACGAGGAATCCGCATCACGCAAAATACAGAGCCGAACGTGAGTGTCCGTCCACTGTTGACACATAGCATTACCGGCTCACCGGTAGTTTACCTGTAAGGAGAAATTCCCATCCTATTGATTACTATGCCACCGAGAACCGACCCTTTAATCTTCATAGTGGTGGTCAGGCACCATACTTCCGTTATAGTAGTGACGCTTTAAAATGACTCTTCAACTGATCTGATACCTAGTTTGCCAGATTCGCATTCCTCATATGACGTTTTTTCCTATTTTGAAAAAGGGACTTTCATTCTCGAGAAAATAGCCTCCGATAGCATCCGGTTAATTGACATTTTCGTAATAGTCAGTGGTAGGAAATATTCGTCTCCGTGACCTCAGAAAATCGGGGCACAACGCCATGGGGGTGGCGATCCCTTGTCGATTATCGCCATCGGTCGTCGAGTTCATCAATTCACGAAGCAAGCTTTTATATGTACGCAACGTGACTTATACTATTAACTGTGAAAGTGTATACCCTGAACGTAAGTAATCCTTATTACAGTCATTGTAATTATGTTGAAAAACTTTATATCGCATGGCGCACAAGACCGGAAACGGCGATAGGCGACACTCCCGTTCTTTCAATAATGATAATAGTATTTGGGCACAGTACTTTCTCAGCTATATGATTAACAGATGTTTCATCGGCAATATGTGATGATTTTGTACGGTCGAGGTGTTGTGAATTGGATTTCAAATCAATTACACGCGTAAATATCGCCAATGACTGACGATCATGTGCGTTACATCAATTCAGATTGCTCATTTGCTCAAGCATAAGAGCCTTCATGAGAAACTGCGATGCTGTCATAGTACGTATTTGTTTATATAACTGCGAATTGGATAGTCAATTTCAAGTGTGCTAGAGCCGTGAGCTCTGGAGCAGGAGTCGCTATTACAACCTGAATGAACCGTCGGTAGGAGTAAGAGTCGTGATTTGCAACCTTCTGAGAGTCTATAGCTGAGTCGCATAAAAAAATTTGTACGTGTGCTGTGCAAGTTATTAGTCCAGCTAAATCAGCTTTCTACTGAAGATATTGTAGCTTCCATAACGCAACAGCAGCTGCAGCCGGAATTGATAATACATTAACAAACGAACAACCGAACAAAAATATGCGCGTGCGAATATATGTATACCGTATACCCGCTAGCGATCTGTAACCTATTTACGTTGTACTTAGCTACTTACGTATAGCAATTATACAACAGTAGTAGGCCTAATAATAAAGTCAGTTTATGAAACGATTATTACCAATTTCTTCTGGCAACAATCTTAAACTAACGCCATTGATACTAGTTACTGATTACGCCTATAGAAAGGTAAATAATTAGTAAATACAGCAATTAACCAAGAATAAATAAATAAAAAACAGAGCAAGGCTTGGTGAATGCACGCACGGCTCGATACTACTATATAACGATTTTATGCTATCGTTACAGCGAGGTCGAGGTTGCCGTTTCATATCTTTAACGAATACGGTTTAGCCGTCTTCCTCAGCAAGAAAATATACCGAAGGTGCGTCCTTGTTTGTCAAGTTTTACCAGCATCACCGCCATAACCGGTTGTTTCATTTTTGGCGAGAGTGCTTCGACACTGTGACCTATTATGACTATAATGAAAATCAGATGCACTTCATGAAAAGCAAGCAAAATGTGATTTAGGTCGGTAAATACTTGATGCTTAGTAAACATGCACGCAGTGCCAATTATATATGCAAACAAGATATTGCAGCAATCTTAGCACGCAATCTGAGTGCACAATTTTAACAATAGAATGTTGGTCAAGTGATCAGGGTAGTGTAATTTCACCGAAACAGGCCTCGACAATTCACATCGTCATTAATGTTCTCGACAAACAATAACATATCGGCGTGCCGTACCCGTCGTGTCGAACAGAGAGTCTTGGCTACATTAGGCCGAGTTCCCCTTGGACGTATTTGACCTCCTTACGAGTACGATCGATTACACTGGTCAACAAAATGATAAAAATTGGCAGAAAATCTAAGCGTCGTTTCTGGGGATCTCAAGGCTGCTGGTTGCGAATATCACATTAGTTTTGCCTATTGATTCTAGTTTAGAAGATACGTATACCCCTAAGAAGACCAAATATTTACCCCCATTTCACCTGGTAGGAAGGATATCATAGATTTTTAACTTTTATACTGCGCATAAATAGGTAATTGACTATGAACAAACCTCATATCGTCCTCAGTTATTCAATAAATATTAACGTGGTCTGATGCGAGATCTTTGTTTGTCAAAAAAACAGTCTTTCAAGCCTGAAAATTGTACTTTTACAGGAAAGAAATAGCCTATATTTTTTTTCCTTTACCAATTGGTCATCCTACCAAGATGAAAGAGGATTATAGAGCTAATCAAATATTTCCTTGCAAAGCTTAACTACAATACTCATATTTGTCTCATATCTTTTGACATTTATATGGAAAATTTTCTGCTGAGCCAACAAAGTGGGAATACCTACTACTAGGGCTGGGCAAAATCGAGTACCTGAGTGATTCGATTCTGAATCACGTATTATGCTTCGAGTCGAGTCGAGTATTCGAGTATCACTCATTATGACATCACACCAGATTCTACTACGTCAAAGTTCAAGTATGTACCTTTTATGCCGACACAAAGAATAAAATGCCTGTTATCCGTCATGTCAAAGATAATTTGATATTTTTTCGACCCTACCGGTTTCATTGCACTTGTTGACAATGTTGTGGGATGATCATGACTTCGCAAACGTGTTATTTCCAGTAACGTTCGTAGCTTTGTACTATGTCTCGCATGCTGGAACGCGGCTAATCAAGGTTTCCAGGTTTCCTCAGTGGAAAATAGTATCAAAACTATAATTCTCGTTAGTAAATTAACTTTCAATTGCGAGTAGCGTATAATTTCAGTACTCGAAAAAATCGTCTTTTACTACTCGACTCGAATCATTAAAATTAATACTCGATTCAGATTCGAGTACTCGAATCATTTTGCCCAGCCCTACCTACTACCCAGTATCCCTATCAAACGAGATGCTTAAAACTGGTATCTTTGATGGACCTCACTGCATGGAATTCCATCTAGGATCTAGTAAATAAAACTTTTTGGAATATTACAAAGCACCCAACTACAAACTGTTGATCCCCGAATTGAAATCTGCACATGGAAAACTTTGAGCACACATGAGCATTAAAGTTCATATCATGTTCAGTCATCTTGGTATATTTCCTGATCATCTCGGTGGTTAGAGTGAAGAGCAAGGGGAATGTTCCACCAAGACATCGAAATAACAGAGGAAAGAGCTTGGGGTTTGAGATGAACTTTTTTATGGCAGACTATTACTGGAACGTTTCGAGTGACTGCACTAACTTGCATACAAGCGAAAATCATGCGAAAAACATTTTTTTCGATGAATTATGGTCAAACTGATTATTTCGAATTTACAATAGGTAGTTGTCATAAAACTGATTTAATTAATGCAACGTTATTTGTGTAGTTAGGTAGATACGTATATATATGATTGGAGTTTAGTTATGTACATGATATCCGTGAAAGTCTCCAACTATGATAAATTTAATACCTCAAAATATAATGATGTTGCTATAATTTGGATTTAAAACAGTCTTTAGTGGGTAAACTTTACTATACGATTGCGCCGTTTTTTTATGTAGCCCATACGGCGAAAATATGAGATTATAGTCAAAATAGCCCTCCAGAACCAGAGCCAATTTGAAAAAAAAACCAAGGTCATATTCGGAATCAGTGCCCTTCGGAACCCTAAAGACCACTCTTACTTTGTCTGCCTAAAATATGTGTTGACCGGTGTTATTGCACGATAAATTGCTAGCGGATTTATTTGTACTCGGACAATTCGAGACGTGAACAATAACCTTTACAAATATTGGCTTAAGATCAATAAAGTGATCATATAGGGGAGATGTGGTACCGATGGATCACTGGGACCGAAAATACTTTGGAAATTCTCTATGATAATTCCATGATTACACTCCGTGAACTTGTCTACAATTGCTTGCTGGCAAAATCTTTCCTCACATACAAAAAAATTCGACGTGCGCGAGCTATGGGGTCTCTCACAGATGTTTTTTGTTTTGGGGGGTGTAAAGTAAATTTATATCGACATATACATTTTTCTTTGTAACCTTCAACACGAACAAACCAGCAATCATTTTTATTGTGAAGTGCAGGGCTTGTATCAGGCTATATAATGGCACCTATTATTTTTTTCAGTATTTTCCTTGAGTGGAATTTTTTCGATTCATATATAAAATTCGTAGGGTGGGGACCGATGATACCATAGCCAAATCAAGCAAAATAATCAAGCATACTAATCATAAAACAAATGAAACATGCCTACGTACAGAAAATCTTTATGTAATAATTGCATATGATGTTTTATCGCTATAACGAGGTGTTTGGAAGTCACACTGTCGATTTTCGGGCAATATGTATGTACCCTCAAATTTATAAATCCGAGCCTAAATCGAAACGTGATTTTATGACAACATTTGAGTTAATATATATTCTATTTCTTGACGGTTGCGATCAAACATTCTTCTTTGGCTTACTATAGCTCAGATTATAATACTGAGCAAGAACAGTTGTCACATCTGAGGCATTTAGGGTATATGTGTCCTAGGTCCCCGGGTCGTGTGCCATTGGACCCACCGGGTGGGGACCGATGGCACGTTCGAACAACAAATTTTGAACGTCCATAAATATTTTTTGAAAATACGGATATTCGTGTATATGTGCGCGATAGGTAGAGCTTATATCAAAGTGCTGAACCAGCAAAAGACCTGCTGTTTTCGGCTGAACATTTTGGGGCCAGCGATCATTTTCTAATTTTTGATCCATCGGTACCACATCTCCCCTACTCTTAGGAAGCTTCACTATATTGAATTTACTTTCGCTTACAATTACACGATATAGCTATCCTCAATGGAGAGCAGAAGCTAGCGTCGATTTAGTGAAAGCGAAGTCTACGGCAGTCTGAAGTGTAAGGCCACCCATATCTTTTACTATATGATTATATTCTTCCCGTATAGTGATTGCTGGAGAAAATTTGAAATTAATGCAATACGTACATTACATTAATGATTACCATGCATTGAGCTTATATACGTGTAGAGTCGTTAGATTGCGGAGCGGCTAGCTGCTGTTTGTCATTAAGTTTCATAGCATAGGTGTTGACAGGATGAAGGAGCGGAACAAAATTGGGGAGGAGCGGTAAACAATGACGTATAGTAAAGATGAAGACACACTAAATAAGTCTTGGTTATGTCACTCTTTGGGAATATCAATAGTGCAAGTCAGATATATAGGTGCTTCCCTTGTTTTAGCCTATGTTTTATTTTCATACCACAACAACAGGATCATTACATGTCGGTGGTAGCGAATTGTGCTTATTCAACCAATCAATTATTGACATCGACGAAATGATTATGAAGAATATGTAATGTAAAAAATCTACCGAACGTATAGGGATCTATGTTAGGGTTACCATATTTCTGCAACCCAAATTCCGGACACTTTTTAGCGCCCACTAGTGGACTTCAGAATTAGTGATGACGTCACACTAGCAAAGCTTTGCTCATAGACCAGAGGTGGTCACGATCCGGTTCAGGAGTATGTGGCTGTGTGTTGTGTAACCGGGACCGAAAGCACATGTTTTCAGCCCCTTCCCGCCCAAATAAACACACTATAGGGTCATCGATGCAACTTCTGGGGGGGCGGGGGGGGGGGGGTGTTTGTTATATGAATCTGGTTTCTATATGAATGAATTCTGTCAATGATATTTGTTGTTCCATATATTACTATATATAGATACTACTCTCCGCCCAGATGATCACAGATAGTGGGTGGAGGCGGGGCCGTAACAGCACTTCGTCACCCCCCCCCCCAAACGTTGGTCTTGGGCCCCTCATAGGGTGATAACCGGACTTATGGTGGGCTTCGCCCCCCAGACCCCCTCAGGCTCTACGCTATTTCGGCTACTTATCATCTAGCTAGATTAAGTGTGAGTAACATTGTCTCGTCTAACGGCGCGAAGCGTGAAAAATTCGTATAATTTAAGATTGAATGGGTCAATATGATCGAGAATTGCATATATATTGCTATCAATTTTAATCCTCTCTCTGCTCACGTATTAAGATTTACCGGTAGAGCGGAATGAGGTGGGTTTGAAAAGGTAGGACCACTCAATAATAATAATAATTAAACATATCCGGGCGTATACCTGTATGAAGGGACGAAACAGCACTTCGTCAGGCCCCAAAAGAACTTGGGTCTTGGGCTCCCGTGATAAACCGACTCTCCCCCCTCCATCACGTAGTTCGCTTTTACCACGTAATTAGTAGTACTATTTAGTGAGCACGCGCCAAGCGCGAAAATTTTCAATGATCGATAATAATATCGGTCAATAAGATCGAGAATTGCATATATATTGCTATCAATTTCTTGTCCTCTCTGCTCGCGTAATCAGATTTGCCGGTAGAGCTGAAAGAGGTGTCTTGGAAACTGTAACGCCCGTTAATAATAATTAAACATTTTCGGGCTGGCGGACCCGTTGGTATGACTTCGTTACATTGTTATTTCGTGACCTCCGCAATATTAAAAAATGCTGAATCGCATAAACGTACCGCTAAACTATAGCACGCACACGATTTGAAATTGGTATTTCTTCACTGACATATAATTTTTCCGTGCGGGATGGTATTTGTCTTGTAAGGTTCAGATTGCCAAGACAGGAACATTCAGCACCAGTCATTTAGGCGCCTAAGGACAATTAAACTTATATGTATCGGCATAAGCGCAGTACTTTTCGGCCAAGGTTTTCTCGCTGCCGATCGTTCTGGCACACCTCTTGGAGTCGCATGTTAAATTTCCCAAAACTTTATATCTCGGTGTGACGTGGTGCGGTAATAGCCAACGCCGATATGCCCATTTTTATAAATCTTGCGTATTTTTTCTTGGGTGAAGAGTACCCAATAATCAAGATATCCGGCTACGAGAAATGGCGCGGAGCGCGAATTTTTTTTTTGAAAAAGCTGCATAAATTTTCAAAAAATACTATATAATTTATGCTAATTTACGAAATAATTTTGCCCCCCCCCCAGATCAAAATTTGAAGAGCTGATTACTAAAAGAAGTCAGCACCTTTGCCCAGACTTATTCACGGGCTATTTTGTAATCTGATTACGTTCAACATATTCGAAAACCCCAGAATAAAGGCAAACGACCCTCCCCCCCCCGCGTTTGGAACCACTATCTTTGAATAAAGCATTTAAACGGCCTTAACGATATCTAGAAATATACCGTTCTCCTATAATTGCGATTACAATTAGGCTTATTCCAGTGATGAAGGTTGTTTTTATTTATATTTTATTTCAGTTTTTGCGAGGGTGGTAGACACCATATTAAATTCAATAAATGTAATAGTAAATCGCGCGCAGTGCGAAGAAAAATATCATGCATCAACATAAATATTCCCAAAAAATATTGTTTTGAATCTGATTTACGAAAAAAATTATGAGCCTGCGTCAAGTCTTCAAAATTCCGGACATTTGGCATATTTTAGAAATTCCTCCCGGACGCTAGTTTGAACAGTGAAATTCCGGACATGTTCGGGAAATTCCGGACGTATGGCAACCCTAATCTATCTTGATTTTATATGTTTATGTTGTCATGGAAACCAAATCCGTCCGACTAGTGTGTTAGCTAGAACTTGATTTTGAGATACTATCTGTAGAGAGTATATAGAAACCGGTCTTTCACCCTGAGCAATATCGCTGTAGCCCTAGTGTTCAGTTCAGTTTATTAAGAATTTTCCTCAATTCAAAACACCACAAGACTGCGATGCAATAAAAGAATGGAAGGTTTCGAAACGTAGTTTTTGAAATCAGACACCCACCCGAGCCTAGGCAATGTACAGAGCAGACATGCACAATGCACATGCACATTGCACACTGAATGAAAATTAAAATAGGATAACACAATAACACAAGCGATAAAATGAGATGGCATGTGACGGAAGGCGAGATCGATATGTCAAGTCGTGGCCCGGTAAACTGAAGTACTAACTAGTATTTATTCAGTAGAAATTGCTTGTATTATGACTTGAATGTGGACATGCTCGATGACTGTTGGGTAGCCGACGAGATACTGTTCCACAAGTCAGGACCTGCATGTTTGATACTTTGATAGAGCGACGATCTTTCCTGTCGGCCTTATGATGGTTAGATGACGAGAATTATTATTATTATTACTAATTCAAGGCATTTTCAGTGGCGCTTATAGCCTTTTTAGGCCTTCTGTGACTTGGAGTCGACTTTTATCAAAATACACCAGTCAAGACTGTGTCATCAAAAAGAGTTTGTGTATCATCTAAAAATAGTACATTGAACGCTCTCGCACAATTCAATTGTATATTGAAGTTTTGTACCTCCAAGAAGCTGTTCAAATTTCTCGTTTACGCATATCTTATATCTGTAGAACACCGAATCTTTCGAGCAGTGATTGGTTGGACGCACAACCTGCCCCCCTTGTGACTCTGGCTATGATACAAAAACCTAATGTTGTAGTTTTTGCAGTGGCTTGAGTGAGCTAGCAGCCCCTTCCCCCAGCAGAGGAATGCCATATTATAACTTCGAACGTAATATGGATTTAAACAGTATCAGTTGCGCCTTAAGACTACACACTACATTGTGCCGTTTAGCCAAGACCGTAAAGGCGTAAGCTTATTGTTCCTTGCAAGTCCTCAGCGAAATTGTTGGCAAAAGACGGATGCCATTGATTTTAGGAAATAATTATAGAATTTGATTGTTCCAGATGATACATTTCGTGATGCCTAAAAAGTCCGCATGTATGGGCCTATGCTTGATGAACATTGTGACATATTGTGGCCTGAGTCATTGCTTGGTATCGTGTATATCAGGATATTACTTTACAGAAATGTGAAGTTGGAATTAACAATATGAGTTCACGTCACATCCTAGGTTCGTGTTCACGTTCGCGTTCACAAGGCACATTACAAAATGTTCGTGTTCACACGAATGATAATCTTCAGGGGCTCGCACCATCGCTATTGTTTTGAAATATTTTGTGTGCAATGCCGTAACAATTTATGAATTCTCTCAAATTATTACCAACTCGCGTGCCAAACAATTTTCGATGTTTGGTTTTCGAGGTGTGACGTTTCTATAGGCTGTAGGCCGGTCTCCTGATCCATTCGCTACAGCCTGGTCCTACGTTGTTGGAGTATCGTTATTTACAACATCATAACAATAAGAATGACTTACGGGCCCAGAAGGAAATCAGTGCCAGTTGCAAGTCATCAAAATTAATTTTTCACTTCTTGACCATTACAATTTCATTACGCTCTGTGACCAATGACCATGCTGCGGGTTGCTCGCGGAAATGTCGTTTCCAATATTAATCGTACCCTGGTCCGGTACGTTACGATAAATCGAGGTTTCAAGGCTCCTGCGATAGGAGGAGAGAATTGAAAGTATATTTCTCGGTAACAAAAAACTTTTTTTTTTGTCAGGAACGGATAAATTCGTTATTCAAAATAATCGACTCTTACTACGTAATTCGAATTATCTCTCGACTTGGATTCGATTAATCGAAGCGTTGTGTTAAGCCATAGTTGTGGACACTGGCTCTATTGTCTGAACTCAGCAGTTGCGGCCACAAAATCGTTTTATTACACACACAGTTCTACGTTCAGCATTCGAGGGTCACCAATGTAAACGTTCCTTCATAGTACTACTCAAC
The DNA here is from genome assembly GCF_051294905.1 of Botryllus schlosseri. Lineage (NCBI taxonomy): Eukaryota > Metazoa > Chordata > Ascidiacea > Stolidobranchia > Styelidae > Botryllus > Botryllus schlosseri. The sequence continues at coordinate 12,379,595 of NC_137245.1, read as the reverse complement.
GTTATGAAGCTGCTCGTTACTTGCAAAACAAATAAGGTCATAGATGTGATTGACAAATCCGAAATCAAGGCTGAGGTGGAGAAAGTATTCGAAAATGAAATTCGAAACCGCCCAATCACTATTCAGTATTACGTGAAGAAGTTTGACGATTTTGTTGGTTTGGAATTCGCCGACGTAGAAGATGGTGGAAAAATGAAACTCATAGTGCAAGACAGTATAGATCTCGGTAAGTAATGCTGACACCAAATGATTGATTCGTTAGTGATATCGTATTTTTATAAAACTAGAAGGCCGACGATCCCCTGACGAAACACCCGGGAGAGCAACGGTCGTGGATAAAGACAAAACCGAAGGTTGGTTATTGATACGAATGAAATTGTATCGCTTTCAATTCGAAAGCCTCACTGTGTTGCGATTTTATTATGGAATCATGTGAGATTAGTCATACTATTATGCAACGTATTGTTGACTGATATGCAGAGGTGACCCCGCATGTGTATATGCTGTATAGTCTGCGTGGCTACTCGTGTAGTAAAAATAGAAGTATCAATTTCCAAGACATGTCAAAACCACTTCAAGTGGAAGTCAATATTGAACGGTCTGAAAATTTCTCAAGTTAGTTAATTTCGAGTAAGATTTGGTCAATTAGCATTACGACCAGGGACTCCGAACCTGTGGGCATTTTCAGGTGGGGCATAGAAAAATAGGAAATTATCATCTCTAGTAAGTCTACTTAACTATAACAAAAGAAAATGCATGCTTTCGCTTCTGAAGACAACGCAGCGCAGTGTCTTGGACATTCAGTATGACGTGCGACCTGCCTTTTATATCGCGAAACCAGCATTTAAGACATTTTCAGAGTAAAAACAAGCTCAACCAGTACATTATACTGAAGATGTAATAGCTAATTATTACAGTATCATTTACGTTGTGGATTGTATTTATAGCAGTTTATCATTCTGATTACCTTTTACTGTTTAAACGTCAGTTTTATTAATTATAGTAACCCTTCCTAACTTTATCAAGAGGCTTAAGGGGCCATTAAGGGGCCGAAGTGTAGAAAAGGTTGGGTACCCACGAATTAGGCAGCGGCAGCGCACCCCAGTCATTCCCTATACTCTTAACGAAAAGAGTATGTATTCACACCCTAAAGAACTGAAAAGGGGATCAGTCTACTTTGTGCACGTTGGCCATCTCTACAATGTGGACTATTTCGCAGCGATGCCGACTCTAAGTATTCACCAGGCGAAGCGGCTTGATAGGATAAAGAGGCGGCCTCAAGATAAGACGTTGATTTCGAATCACAATTTGGAACACTCTCAGTATGACGAACAAAGTTCAGTTTAATAGAGCATGGTGTTGCAATGAAAGACCCGCAAAATGCACGTTCTCCTTTACGTTGCCCCAGTTCGCTCGTATTAACCACTTCCGAAATAATGAAAGACTAATAAAACAGATTTCATGCCGCAACCTACAAAAACCTCCCTTCGCATATATCTTCTGATTATATTTGGTCAATTGGTCAAATGTTCGATTTGACGGATTTAATGAAAGTTTCGTGGCATTTTCGTGATTTCCATCGTCTCAGTTTGCTCATTTCCGTGAAGTCTTTTTGCATACATACAATAGCATTGCACGCTGCACATTGGTAGGCCTATGCTCAAAAGAGGTGATTTCTCATCGACATAGCCTACATAGTCGACATACACATGCACCATGCACGTACCCCCGAAAAGGGTGGTATACGAAAACAGAAGCTAAGTCAGAATTAAATCACGGTCCTAAATTCTACGTTCCTACGTGCATATCTTCATACGTTCCTACACATGCATAATTTGGATTAAGCTGTTGTACTCGATTTATACCTCGGTATAAGTCAGAGATAGATTCTGGTTTCGATGCCATCCATTCACACCCGTGTAACAAGGGTGGTACACGGGTGGAAATACACAAGCCTTTCGCTTTCAACTCACCAAACCTATCGTAATTCGAACGCAACACCCACAAGGCCTTACCTTTATTATCATGCTCCTGATTTCAAGCCCCTCTGTGTTCACAATTATCGATGCAAAGCATTCGCACCACGTGCATACACGAGATTACAGCCATGGACCTATACGAGTCCAAATTATTGAAGGTGGCATATACCGCGCGTTTGATTAATATCCGCCATTGGGGCAGAGACGGACCCGAATTGATGCTGTATCAGACTTCCTAGTATTCAATTTGGCGGTCTAGAAACGGCGCAGAAATCTTGAACAACCGAAAAACTTTTCAGCGAGAAATCCCCTACCGACACATGTGAGTTCATTTTTCTTTGGATTAGTATTTTGGAATGACGCCGGGGGAAAACACCATACAATTTGGATTTGAAGTATAGATCTGGATTTTGTGCGCTGACTGCATTTATGGTGATGGTACCGACTGCCCATATTGTGCACAAAATGACACAAAACCCACCCCACATTTATATCTAATAACTAGGTCAGTGGAAAGGTGATTTGGGTGCAGCTTGGCTCTGTAAACATACTCACGTTTTACAACGTTGTTCTGCACGTTAGGCACCACGACAGCGGTCAAAGATGATCAGAAGATTGACAACAACGTTATTGCCAGCGTGATAAATGAGCTCACTATCAACCAAGGTGGAAGTCCTGCAAATGAAAGTGAGTATATTCGGATAATTTTTCACCTGCTGAGCGTTCTTTTACTTAACGTGGGACGGATTTTGATCAGACTTTTACGCCTCCTAACGCCGTGTTGGCCTAGGCCAGGGGTGTCAAACTCAACTGATGTCGCGGGCCGGATTAAGCACTTCAGACCACTCGCGGGCCGCACCAAAATTCCTCAAAATCCATGCTCTTATTTTTCATTTGAATACTTCATTAACCAGCGTATCTACACAATAGTATATTACATTATATTGCGGATCATGGGGGTTCTATTCTAGCTGCAACTTTTATTCGCAAACAGTGGAATTGACAATAATACGATGATTTCGCGGCTGAAAAGTTATAGACCGAAAAAACAGTGGCTCTAACGATGATATAAGTTGGCATACTTCTATGTTCCCTTCGTTTCAGTGATATATTGGCATCAACACTGCGTATGCGTTGGGAGGAATGCAAAATATTTAACTATAAACGCGGACGTTGGAATTTGCTTCATATTATTATATTGCGATTCAGGTTTCTCTCGAGGCTTTAGACCTCTATTATATTTTCCATGTAACTTGCATATCACGGTTCTTGGCGCTTTCGCTTCTGTGAATAACTAGTTTTTGGTCAGTGAAACGAATTCTTGCCTTCTCGGAATTGGGTGTCAATGCCAGCGACTGCTCCTAATGGTGACTAGAAACCACAACACCGCAGTCGGGTGGTTACAATGGGGCCTATGAACGTACTCGACATGTGCTATCTTGAAGGGCTATTCAATGGAAGTATTTCTTAATAAAAATCTCAACATTTGTTAGAAATGTGCTGGATAATACACGCATGTTTCAATCTACTCAGAATAGCTTCGAGGGTCGGATGAAGTTTCCGGGCGGGCCGGATGCGGCCTGCGGGCCATATGTTTGACACCCCTGGCCTAGACGATGGTCATGGTGAGGTCATAACGGTTCTGTGATGTCAGGTCATTGTTGAGTTATTTTGCTAATCATATTCAAATATAGCTTGCTGCTATTGCATGGAGCACGGTTGAATTACCAAACTCATTTAATGAGTGTAGTGCAGACTGTAAACTCTTCCAAAATGTATTTACCCAGGTAAAATAACTCCATACGATATATCATTCAAGACTTGATATTTACAGTCGCACCACACCGCTACCACGGCCGTTATCATTTAGTGGTGCTTCCATCACTACAATTAGTCAATAATGATGATTACGGACAACAGTGTATTCATTTTTGGACAATGGTCATCGTAATCTTACTCACCTAATATGCCATAGAAGTATAATCAACGTGCGGCTGTGAATAAAACAATGAATTAGCGGTCATGCTTCAGAATGTTGCGGGGTTGTAGAATTGACGATGAATTGTTTGTTAACTGTTGATTCTATTTATGAAGCACATAGCAATTATAATATTCGTGACTTCGTTAATCTGCTACATTGTAAACTATAATTGTTGCGCCATATTTGCCACATTGTTGAAACCAAATGAGAATCAATAACACCTGGCTATCCTGACTCAGTCTTAATAAGATTGGAATAAAACAATATAGAATCCGTTCTGTCATCAGATGCCATAAAACAGGTGATAAATATGTTCGCATTCATTAATTATAGCATTCTAATATCTCTGTAACAGAAATCAATGATGAAGATCTGATAAAGACTGTCAATAAAAATACCATGAAGATGACCTCAGACCGCATACTTGAAGATTTCGAGGATGAAAAGCTTCATGAGCCTGATTTTGTAGTTCATCCTCAGATGCTGAAGGTTGACGTCAACAACTATTACAAAGGATGTCATGGATTGGAATTAACAGAAGATAGCTCTAGCGTTGGCGGATCTCAAGATGAAGATGCCCAAAACCAATTAATAACTGAGAAAGTTGGGTTTCGGCAACAACAAGAAAACAAAGATAAAGTGATAGAAGTCAAAAACTTCATGGCGACTATATGGCCGGAAACGACATTAGTTGCAGATGACGAAGTTGGCTTTATCGCTATTGTCGCATCAGCGGGTTCAGGAAAAACCACTCTCACTAAAAGAATTGCTCGACAAGCACTTGATGTTTCTTCTGGAAATGAAAACAAGCTGTTTCGCAAACATAGAATGGTCCATTATGTTGAATTGAAGGATATCCAGGAAGAGAAGTCTATCAAACCATCCACATTTCTATTTGGCGGTCTCTACAACAGTGAAGCTGAGCAAGACCAGGCTTTCGAATGGTTGGTTAAAAATCAAACAGAAGCAATTTTAATTTTTGATGGTCTTGATCAAGCCAGATGGGAGTTTGATCAAAACACTCTCCGCAAAATGAAAAAGTATGACAAAACTAACACCTCAACGATCATGTACAACATACTAGCTCGCAATATTCTGCGTCATGTTAAAATTGTAATTGCTTCGCGTGAATTCAAGGTCTCCGAGTTGCCGGCATTGGCCCGACCCAAGGGTATCATCGAGCTAAACGGTCTCTCTCTAGAAGACGCACGAAGTCTATTCATCTTTATACTCGGAGATAATGGTGCTCGACTCTGGGCAAAAATTGAAATTATGTCACCGCGTTTACTCCAATTGGTATCTGTGCCAGTCTTCCTGATTCTAACGGCAATTGTGATGGGGCGAGACCCAAGCAGACCTCCTCCTACTACAGTCACAGAACTGTACAGCCGGATCATATCAAATCTTGAAAGCGTAGAAAACATCCGAGAACGCGATAATATTTTGGGGATAATCAACAAATTGAAAGCGATGGCATTTCAGGGCACGGAGAAAGGAAGAGTAGTATTCGTTAAGACAGACTTGGAGCGGTTTGGACTTTCCAGGGTGGAAGTTCGAGATTTAATGACGAAAGTTCCGAACAAGAAACTTCTCAGCCGCCATTTGATGGCAGGCGATTTCAAATTCTTCTTCTGTCATCAAAGTATGCAGGAATTTCTTGCAGCGAGTTATGTAGCAGAAATGGAATTCGACGTATTCTGTCGATTCTCTAACGAGGATCTCCACAATAGCCGCCGGTCTGTGGTTCGAAGATTCGTAGCAGGAATAGTCTTCTCCAAATCGACCTACGGGCTTCATAAAGGTCACATATTTTCTTACACTAAGTCACCTCATGCAGTAATGCTCGTTAGAGAGTAATAAAAAACTTGTACATGGTGACGGAATATCATAACGCACTATGAAATGAGGGCCATAATCTTTGTTATGATTTCAATCAATATATGCATTCAATTAATGCAATAAAAGATATATTCAGGCATTAATCGTTACGTGAAGAATGTAGCCTACTTACTTCTTCATTTTACCTGATTGTAAGTTTCTTTTCGCTGCACGGTTGTCATGCCGAATTTGCGAACTACAAAAGCGTTTTAATAGTTAGTTATCCCGCAACTGCTGTAACATGTTTTTCCAGTGAAGTTGGTTAATTTCCTGAAAACAGAAGTCATAAGTTCTATGCCTATGTTGCAATGTCTGAATTGAAACTTGATCGCAGGTACTTCCGAAGATAACAAATGCTATGTAACAAGTCACGATGTTATTTTGCAAGTAGCCACTGTAGATGTTGCTATTTTCAATTTGCCAATGTTTTGTTAATTCCAGTCCGAACTATGAGCTGAATTTGGCGTGTAGGTAGATTTAAAAGCAACCTTCAATCAGCTAACTAATAGCACCTAAGGGAAACTTTTAAATAACCCGTTGTATAATTTTGACCCAAAGCTGCGTGGCAAGTATATTCCTACTCGCCACATTTGGTGGCACAATGGATATAGAGGTTTCCACATAGGCTTCCAAAACTGAGGCATGGTTTTCACTATGTTGGCTAGACAGTCTATTCTACTTTAGCAATTACATCAATTGAACTCGTTTGTCGCATTATAGTGTCCGATCAGAGCAAGAAACAAGAAGTTCTTTCCCAATCTTTTCTTTCACACCTCGAGACCACGGACGATAGTTCCACCCGCATGGCAATATATACCGTGATTTACGAATCAGACAACGACGACACTACAAAGTATCTCTCCGTGATTGATGTGTCTGGAATCTCAATAAGTCGCGATGAAGCTCATATCATCGGATCACTGATTGCAAGAAGTACAGAGCTCGAATATTTGAATTTATGCGATTGCCGTTTCGACGATCACGGCTTACAGGTCATCGCAAAATATCTGAAAGATCGCATTCAGGTTAGAATTGACTTTGAATTTTCTTGGTGAAATTTCATTTTCTGATATCTTCTGTAATATAATAAGCAGAGCAAATTTTCGTGCTTTGTAAGTAGTAGGCTAATGACATGGCAGTACGATTTTGTATGGTGACGATAAGGTCGACGTCGAGAAATGTATATATCTCAGTCAATGGTCAAGTGACGACATAGCGCAGTAGTATGATCCACGACTGCAATACCAGTGGGTTGCGGGTTCGAGTCCGAGGGAGGTCGACCCCAAAATCCCTACCCAAGTGTTGGAGGTTTGTCTAGGATCCTATACCCGCCACCTGATCCCCGCAAGTTGCAAGCTGTTGACCGAGTTACCCTCCTATTGTAACTATCGCGGGTTGAGGTTGCGATTTGATGGATTGAATTTAACGAGTCGTTTTGAATCCTTCCTGTCCTATCATTTTATCGCTATTGTGTTCTATTTTGAACCAAATGAAAAGAATAATTATTATGCGAAATTCTGTAATCTTCAGCAACTTGATATGACAAATATTCAGGTTCTCAAACTCACGATGACATCCAACCATGACGTGGAGTTGACGAACAGAGGAGATGCAATCAACATTAGTGGAAAGGGGATTTTTGGACATTTCGATATCGCCGTGAGACATCAAATACATATTTAGGCATCGGGAAAATAGAAACAGGTTATCTAGAGTTGCATTTAAAACAAAAATCAATTTAAAACAAACATGTTTAAAACAATGCCTTTGTTTAAATCATGTTTTTATTGTTTTGTTTGCTTGTTTTTAGCCGTGACGTCACGTACATTTAATTGTGACGTCACAGTGGATTAGCATTGGCAATTGAAAATATAGGGTAAATATGGCTCATTCGACGAAAAGCATACAGATCACTGTCATAAACAGATCAAAAATATCTTTGACCAGGACTACTACATCGTTATCCAGCATCTTTACGGTCGTCGATCATCATCATCAGAACACCCATTCCGTACCAATGATATATATCTACGTGCAAAATCTGTTGAACCGACGGCGATTTCGAATGTTCCAGCCACCCGACATCCTATACGTCGACTATTTTGGGTGCATATCGTCCGTAGGCTCATGTTTTTTTCGGACGTCTATACACAATTATGGTATAATTAGACTACGTTTGAAAAAAAATTGATCTTCTCAAAAAGGCATTTGTTTAAACACTGTTTAAAACATCTTTTAAACAAATTGTTTTAAAACGGCGTTTGTTTTAAATGCAACCCTATAAGGTTATCGCTCTATGGTGAACTGTGATGAGTCAGAATACCTATATCACACTCGCCAATAAATATTATTCGTTCCTTCCTCTTTTACAGGTGAATAAATTGCTATAAATTAAAAACCTTCAAGTCATCTCCATATCTTTTTATAGCACAGACCATAAACATTGCGTAACTAACAGATCTCACCCTCAACGGACAAATGCCGTAATGCTTTCAGGACACCGTACTCTTGACTATTTACAACTTGGTCCACTTCTAATACAAACATAGAACAACGGAAGAGCCGTATACGTGTTGCGTCATCACTGGGACAAGTTTTGGTTGCAGTCAAATCCGTCGAAAGTTGCATTTAATTTTCACAAAAGTTGCACTCAAAGTTAAATTAATGGACAATTTCCTTGAAATTATTAGGGTATGAGATACTCGAATCGTTCCGTATCCAAGACACCGTAGCAAAACTCAATAGCCCGAAAAAATTGACCTAGTGAAAATATAATAATTTTCAGCGGCCGAGCCTGAATGTACGTCGAATCAGAAATGATATCAAATTTGAGCGACAGCGAAATAATCAAGCGATCTATTTACATATAGTGCCAAATATTTCCAGTAAAAAGTTAGTTGCATGAAAAATTCGAAAACACTTGCAGAAAGTTGCAATATAAGATTCCTCCAAAAAGCTTAAAAGACCATATTACATAACTTCTGAGTATTTAGAAAGCTGTCGGAATTTGTAAACAAATGTTGCAAAAACTTGCCTTGTTGTAATCACTACTCACGCATGTCTACTTTTACAGAAAGCAACACTGGTATTCGAATGGTTTTCCAACAATGACCGATTTACCATCGCGTCGTTTTTCGAAACATTTTTTGAGCCAAAAACCATTGAAATCAATATCCCGCATGATGAACTACGACGGATATCTGAGATGAACTTGCTACACAAGGTGATTGGGAATGATTTTAATAACCAATATAGATGACGGCATTTGCTTGGTATTCGATAACAGTTGTAGGTGTATATTAGGGCTCTTCAAAAATGACTTTTTTCCTCAAATCGCACTGGCTACTTGATAAAATTGTTGGGTTACCTAATTTAAGCCTACACACCAAATTTGGTTCAATTCCAACCAGTGGCCGCATTGCTACAGGAGAAGAAAGTTTCTATTTATTATATAAAAATATAAAACAAAAAATTCGAAAATTTCTGTTCACCCCCATGAAAGTGTAGGTTGTCTATAGAAACGATGCTCACCAAATTAGGTTCAATTCGAACCAGTGGAAGCGGAGTTATTGCCGTCGGATAATTTGGATTATAAATAAACCAAATTTGGTGAACATCGTTTCTATAGACAACCTAACACTTTCATGGGGTGATCAGAAAATTTTCTAATTTTTTGTTATTTATTTTTATATAATAAATAGAAAATTTCTTCTCCTGTAGCAATGCGGCTACTGGTTGGAATTGAACCAAATTTGGTGTGTAGGCTTAAATTAGGTGACCGAACAATTTTATCAAGTAGCCAGTGCGATTTGAGGAAAAAAGTCATTTTTGAAGAGCCCTAGTGTATATATCACAGTCAATGGTCAAGTGACGAGATAGCGCAGTAGTATGATTCACGACTGCAACACCAGTGGGTTGCGGGTTCGAATCCGAGGGAGGTCGACCCCAAAATCCCTACCCAAGTGTTGGAGGTTTGTCTAGGATCCTATACCCGCCACCTGATCCCCGCAAGTTGCGTCATTTAAAATAGCTTGGAAGTGGACCGTGCTACAAGTCGGCAGATACGGAATCATATATTAAGACAATCGACAATCGGCCTGGTATACAGAATAGTTAATGGTCACCTAATTTATTGCCTTCCAAATACGATACCTTACCAATCATAAGATGAGATAATCGTCAGAATATATTTTTATCTGAACAAGACACACACAATGTACAATGAGATAAGACACAATGCGATATGTGAACACTGAACAGATATATCTATAGGAGGATGCCAATGCCGAACGATGCCTATCCTATAGGAGGATCCAATGCCTATCCTATAGGAGGATGCCAATGCCGAACGACTATAGTTGCGGTTGCAGTTGCGGTCTCTTAAACTGCTATCCACCTCGGCCTAGTGCGTGATGTTGCAGTTATTTCTTCGATATTTGGCTCTTTGTTGCTCTTTCTATTCCTTGTAAGTATGGCAATCATGGCAATCAAATGTAAAAAAATATCATCTCATACTCGTAGTGTTGCTGAACTGAACTCAAGCCAATTCGAATTGTCAGAATCTAAATCATGTTAATAAAGATGGCAGCATTTATTTACATTAGCAATTGCCTTTGAATGCGAACAATGGAAAACACAATAGTATGGTTGTTTCCTCTACAGGAGTGGTTAGAAATTCGACTCTTCGTCCCATTCTGAGATTGTGTGAGAGATGTGAATTCCTGCTCTTTGTCATATTCATTTTAAATTTGGTTGATTGAAAGGGAAACACTGTATCGCAACTACACGTTTGAGCTTTGGCGTCCAAGGACAATTTGGCACCAGGTTCACAGCAATTGCCATATGCCATCGCATCAAACATATAGTTACATAGTTAATTCTTTCACTGTATGAAAACATAGGTTCAAGATCTCGCTCTATTAGCACGTGTATTCACGACAAACGCTTAGCAGCACAAGCTGACTCAACCAATAAGTAAAGCAAGCTAATTTTAAACTTCTTTCTTATGATGTTGTTCCTAAAACAAAATTGATTTAACGGGTTTAAAATTTAACAATTATGGAGCTAAATTTTGCTACAAGCCAGAACTGCATAAAATATATATGGCAAAAATTGTCGTCATCATTGTTCCATCACCATCATGAAACCGTGATCTTGTCAAATGAAAGAATATCATATTTAGGTGGACAAGTTAATACTTAATTGCAGTGGAGAAATAAACATCGACTGGTCGTGGATTGCCGATTATGTCAAGAAACATCAGGTCTGATTTTGCAGTTCACAGAATGCATGTGAGGTATTCAAATTCCTTTTCGTTCAAGGTCGAATCGCTGGATATGGTTGTGGATGGAAAAATATCTACTAAAGATTACAGGAATATTTTAGAACATCGGGATGAAATTTCTGGTTTAGGAGTTCTCGTTAATATTCATTGGATGTTCCATGTTAGAAATGTGGAAGGGGTACAAAGTATCTTGGAAGCTTGTCAGGAAATGGATGTAATAATAGCAATATTCACTACCACTTGCGTAATTTAAAATATATCATTCTTGATAGATCGAATACATCAGATGTGTGGTTGACTGGTTATATCGTCTTTCATTCGAAGAAGTCATTTCTATTGTCAAAAATTCAAAGAAGCTGACGCTGATATATTGGCGCCAGATGGAAATGTTACTTGAAGAGGAATTAGAAAAGGCTCAAACGATGTCAGCCGATTACGATACCGAGTTGGAAGTGTTATGTGGTGAGAACTCGTTGCGATAAATGATATTTTGCCTGTTTTGAAAGATTTCAGATTGGTATAGTTATTGTTACTTAAGTTATTTTTTTCAGATGATGATCACAATGCTTGTTGGCAACTTGGTGTTCATTTTCACCCAGGTGCGTCTCGATATCAACTATTATATAATATCGCGATTATTGCAATGTGATTTCACCATTTTAAACGTAAGATGAAAGAAACTCATTCGACCGTTGGAACCCTGGTGTCTTAGCCAAGCGAATGAGGCACCGTGTGCTACGCGACACTATCACGACACCAATGGTTGTTGGTTCGAGTCTCGGGTCTGCCACGTTTCTATGTGTCGGGGTTTATCTGGGCTCCTCATCGCTGACCTCCCTACGAATGTGGTGTCGTACTAAAAGCCCAGATGAATCAAGTGAAGTCGTGCTTCGAAATTCGGCGGCAAAAACAGTGACGACGACGCATGGAAAAATATCGATGATGATGAATCGAATGGATGCATGGATGAAAGTCGTTCGTTAAGCGTACCAAAATCATGAAAGTTATGAACATTACAACATTCATTACCGTGTCGAATAATCTGAACAGGAGATAAAACTCAAAAAATTGTTCAATAAACAAACAAACAAACAAAACTCTGGTATCATAGACAGTGTCAAGTAACCGCATCAATAACGTTCTTAATATTCTCAGTATTTAAACTAATGATGCCCACTATATACGTAATACTATTATACTTTAGGATCGGCAACATTGCATGAAGGCGAACAGTTCAATCGAGTTTTCAGTAGCTCCGCGGGGACTGGAGGACAGAACCGATGGGACAAGATTTCACGGAAATTGCAACAGAACATTCATAAACCAACCGAACAGGCATCAACTCAAGCTCTTGAAACGGAAGAGATAAAACAGGTCCATCATCCATCACGTATCACAGATAATCCGGTGACATGCGACCAGATTGCCGAAAAGGTCTTCCGCACAGCAAGTCATCAAGGCAAAGGTGGTTTGCAAATTTATAGCATTACACATGCAATTCTGCTTCGTTATATCGTGGATAGGGTATTCCACGTACTGCAACATATATAGTTTCAAAATTCTACAGTCACTGTTTATTGATATTTCACTACTTCTCAGTTCTAGTCAACTCCAAAGTTGGTAACGTTCTTTATTCGCAAACCCCCAAAATATTTTCAATAAAAGTCGCCAACCTCTTTTCCCAAAAGTGTGAGGTATTTCATCATTGTTATTATACCACCTTATCAATCAGGCAATCAGGTTTATTAATATTTTCATCGTTTCAAAACATCACACGACTGCGATACAATTGTTAATATTACAGCTGTATTAACTTATTATTCGCGCATTAGTCGACATTTATATTCTTCTAATCAAGTTTTTATTTACACAAATTTTACAAAATGAGTAGGTTGCTGTCGCGCACTCTTCCACGAACAAAAAAGATTCAGGGGCCTTTGAAAAAGCAAACACTCATGGGATCATTGACATCCAACCTATTCCATCACTGAAAATCCCACTCTTGCAGAGATAAGACGTATGCAAAAGGATACAATTGCAATGCAATTACAAGAAGGATAGAATTGCACTATTACTTATTTAACTAATTACCTTAAAAGCATCGATATATGGAATTTATTGCATTAATGTCAGAGATTTTTCTCATTTTTATCGAGCTTTTCATAGCAAAAAGAGTATATTTGATAAGGTTGAACTGGTGTAAGTAGAAAATCCTTAGTTTATTATAAGAAAGTTTCTCAATTTAATATATCATTATGCGATTATGTGTTGATCGAATTGAATAATTACACCTCCCCAATCATAATCAGACATTTCATGCTTCCGAAATTTGACTCCATAGGTGTACAGGTACACAGGAACCAGGTGTCAAACTCAACTTGGGTCGCGGGCCAGATTCAAACCTTTTGATTGTGAACTATAGTATTAGACCATTTATAGCGATGATCTGTTCATGTGTTCAGTTCTGTTTGGGCGACATTTTAACAATCTATTTATTTTGGCGCAAAGTCATGTCATATACATATACCAAGAATCTATATAATCTACTTTTTAGACACGCCCCCTTTATGATAGTGAAAAATTTCGCGCGCCTCTTATCGTCATATCGCAAAATGCAACCAAGATGCTAGCAATCCCAGCGGGTAGTTTGATGGCATGGAAGGTTATGACTGTTGGTGAAGGAATTCTCAAATATGAAATTCGAACTATACACAGCGATAACTATGAATTGGAGGTAAATCGCGCAGAGCGCAAAACATATGCTGTTGACCGGAGCTCCGCGCCCCCTTTCATGTGATTTCACTCCCTCAGACCAATGTTCTACATAAATACAACTGTATACCGTACCCTCCAGACTCTAATCCTGCTCGGAGCTCAGCATCAACGGATAGCATAGAGGAGAAAAAACGGGGTTGTTGATTCTTTCTCTTCTCTCTCTCTGTCAATTTCTACCCGCGTCTGCGGTCCTGGTGCTTTTGGGATACCGGTTTACAATTGAATTAAATTATCAATCCCATACAAACTTGGTATATTAATAAAGTTTATTTGTTGATGCGGAGTGAGAGGCACTCCTCCTAACCACAAAAAACGTACTGGTCAACTCATTCTTCATTCGAATGCATATATGTGTTACTCAGCTGAACCTGAACTATATTCGTCATTCAAGTCAACGCCATGGGCATGTATCACGCAAATGATCTGTTTTTCAAACTAATTCTCGCGCAGTTGATCAATGTTTTGAGTTGGCATTTCCTCGGCAAATAGGGAAAGTGCAATGCTCATCGAAGTGTACCTATTTACAAGATTTCTTTTCTTTGTTGCAGAAATGAAATATGCAGATATGATCAATATTGTTAATGACAATACCAGGAGCATTACGTCGGTTTCTATTCTTGAAGACTTTAGAAAGGCAGAGCTTCATGAACCAGACTTTGCGGTTTACCCCCAGATGCTGGAAATTAGAAGCTGCGACTATTTCAGAGGTCATTATGACTTGAAATATACAGAAGATCAATTGTCAGACGAAACCTGGTTTGAACATCAGCGACGGAACAACGATGAAGTGACCAGTATCAAAGATTTGATGACATCGCTGTGGCAGAGAGAAGAATTTCATACAAATGGCCAAATCGGTGTCACCGCTATCGTCGCATCGGCTGGTTCTGGGAAAACGATTCTCACTCAAAGATTAGCCCGACAAGCGCTCGACGCTCTGAATGACAAAACTCACGAGCGACCAAAACGTAAAATGGTTCATTATGTCAAACTGAAGGATCTCCAAGTGGAGAAATTGGTCAAACCGGCTAAATTTCTATTTAGCGGTATTTACGAAAGCGAATCTGAGGAAAATCAGGTTTTTGAGTGGCTAGTCGCCAATCAATCTGCAGCAATAATTATTTTTGACGGTCTTGATCAAACCACCTGGAATTTCGATAATACCAGTGTCCAAAAAATAGGAATGTTTGACGAAGCTAGTCCCGGCACGATCATGTACAGCATCTTGGCTCGCAATATTCTTCCTCGCGTTAAGATCTTCATAGCTTCGCGAGAATTCAAGGTCTCCGAGTTACCTGCCGCGGCTCAACCCGAGAGAATCATCACGCTGATCGGTTTTACTACTGACAATACGCGAAGGCTTTTCAATTCTCTACTCGAAAATAATGGGGAAGCACTCTGGAAAAAAATTGAAGCTATGTCACCTCTAATACTGGATCTAGTTTCAGTGCCAGTTTTCCTGATTCTAACAGCAATCGTGATGGGGAGGGACACAACCGGGCCTCCCCCCACTACAGTCACAGAATTTTACAGCCGGATAATACATATTATCCCGAGCGCAGGAAACATTCGAAATGGTGAGCAAATTTTAACGATAATCGACAAATTGAAAGCGATGTCACATCGTGGTATGGCCAGAGGAAGAGTCGTATTCAAGGAAAAGGACTTGAAGCGAAATGGACTCTCCGCAGAAGACGTTCAAGATTTGATGACGCAAGTGCATGGGTACAACAGGCTGAGTCGTTTGATCGATGGTTTCTTTACCTTCTCATTCTGCTGTCAAAGTTTTCGAGAATTTCTAACAGCCAGTTCTGTGGCAGGAAGAGATTTGGCTGAGTTCTCTCGCATCAACGACGAAAATCTCCACGTGGGCCGCTGGTCTGTGATTCGGAGATTCGTTACCGGAATCGTCTTTTCGAAACCACAGAACGAGTTTCACAGAGGTCAGTTAATATCTCTCCCAGTGCATTAATTTTTGGAGCAACGCGTCTACTGATATAGGCTATAGCTTGCCGTCGGAGGTGGTCAGTAACAATTTACTTTTGTCTACTTGAAGTATTTTAGCGTATTTTGATACTAATTACCTTCTATTTTAACAGTTTTTGAGGAAAAGATCTTTTAGATGGCGCGAATTAGAAATTAGTCTGAAGTAGTAACAACAACAACTTTAACCCTCATAATATGAGTCTTTTTGTCTTTAGAACCAGGCGACATAACCCCCAACTTGATAAAATACAACATCAAAAATCTAGCATGCAGTTTGTCATTTGGCACTGGTCGCGGTTAAGTTTGAATTTAAAGCAAATATCAATTTAAAACAAACTCGTTTAAAACGGGGTCCTGGTTCAAAGCAATATTTTATTGTTTTGTAAACATAAGACCTTGATAGCATTCACACCCTATTTAACGTCCACTTGTATGAATATAACTTTATTAGTTACACGAGCTTTCGGAGCTCTGCTCCTTCATCACAGGTGTCATCGCTTTAACACCTGATGAAGGAGCAGAGCTCCGAAAGCTCGTGTAATTAATATAGTAATATTCATACAAGTGGACGTTAAATGGGGTGTGAAAGCTATCAAGGTCGTACGTTTATATATATCGTCTGCTATCGGCGCAACAAAGTATTGTTTTGTAAGCCATGCCGCCATGAATCGCTTTTAGTGACGTCACAGTGGATTGGCATATACAGTTTAATATATACGTAAATAAAATAAAAGACTCTTGCTACTTGCTACTCGACCAATAGAATCTGCAATCGATCGATGTTCAGCTCGGATTCGAATGCACCCAATCCTAGCTAATTATCTGTTAGCCTATAGCTGACAAGTGAGCTGAGAAACTGGTCGACTCTATCATGTGAATTGGTTTAGCAAACAATCACCTGAACATTGTTTGGTTGCAGTTCGCAACATATCGCAAACAAGGTTTATTATCGTTCATTAGCGTACTTGGGTCAACATCAATTCAATTTGCTGATTTTGTGTTTTACGTCACAGTACCCGATCCAGAGAAGAAACAAGAAATTCTGTCCCGATCAATTCTTTCACAACTCGAGAAGGCAAAGGATAACTTTGTTCGCATGGACTTATACTCCGCAATTTTTGAATCGGACAACGACGACCTATCGAAACAGCTTTCTGCAATCGATGTATCCGATATTGACTTGAGTCGTGATAAAGCTCACGCCATTGGAACGCTGATAAATAGGATTGGTCGCCTTAAATATTTGGATTTGAGTTTCTGCAATATCGACGATGACATTTTGTCGACTATCACAAAATGTTTGGAGGGTCAAGTTCAAGTGAGTCTTAACCTAACCTGACTTGAATGTCACTTCATACGCGTATATTGGATACATAGATGTCTTTGGCAATTGTCATGTAAAATTGGTAACTATACTTCCCTTAAATCTCATAGACAGACTCCAATAGGGGGTAGACGTCAGTAAATGTGGTGAATCAAATAAGAAATTTGAGAAATAATAACAATAATGATAAACCGGAGATCTACTTTTACATTGACTTTCCATCTTCGTATAGTTCGTCACGCATCTTTTCCAGCAATGATCGCACTTTCACCCAAGACGAATGTCTTCTGGGACCCACAGTGCTCTTAGAAAGTTACTCCCTGGAGCCATCTTATATTCGAATACCTACATAGCATATATCAGCAGTGAATGACGCTGCAGTCATGTATTGCATCAATTCACAGCCTCATACACACAACACATACACATATCTTACGTGTGTTCAAAGTATAATCGCTAAAACCTAAAAAGCACCCAACATCACATAACAATGACTTCCCTATATACGTGCCAGTAGATCACCGTCGAGACACTGACAATGTTTTGATTTCAGATTGACCATCTAGATATGCAAGAGAACAAATTCTCAGCAGAAGCGTTTGGTTCGTTTCTCGGCATTCGTGCTGATGAATCGCGGCATTTGGACTGGAAAGTGAGTTTGATGTGTCTGCCACAACTGCGGCGATGAAAGGAGAGTGAGAGAGAACGAAAATACAGGGTTATAATGACTCGAGTCACGATGTTTTGGTGACACGACTTGACTCGAGTGATTTTTTCAAATGCGTATAATGACTCGACTCGAGTCAATTCGTGTATTGACTCGACTTGTACTCGAGTCATTGTGCATGACTCTAAGCAAGTCATACGACTCGAGACTAGGTCGGCGAAGATAGACATTTCATTGTAACTTCGAAAAATAGTACAGTCCCCGAATTATTGGTATTTCGTCTAACAGACCTGATACTTGGAAAATAGTACCAGAAACTGTTAAGACTGAGGAAAATTACTCTATTATGAATGCGATCCATTCTATATCACTCGAGTCCAGTTTTAAAAAAGTGGGTTGAACCGGTTTGAAATGAAAACTGAACAGTGACCATAATGACTCGGACTCGACCCTCTACTCACTGACTTGGACTCGAACTTGACTCGGTGGTGAATTGAAAATAACTTGACTTGACTTGACTCGAGTCAAAACTACAAAAGTGAGATTGACATGTGAATTAAACTCGGATCCTTGCGACTTGGTTGAAACCCTACGAAAATAAATATGCAACGTGCCCCCACGCCGCCAATCCTGACCATGGTCTTCTGATGCAGGTCATTCGATTAACGCGAGCTCTGCCGAAGTCAAGTCCTTCAGCGGAACCTTTCATGTCCCGTCACATCAAACTGACGAAGACGGATCACCTCATCAAAATAGATGATGGTAAAAATCAGTTCAAAGGACGTTTCCACATAAAGGTGAAACATCAGAAGCATTTTTATCCTAACCGATAACAATTCAAATACGCTTGCGTATCATTTGTGATGTTAAATAAATTTAAATATTCACTGTCAAATTTTGTACTTCTGATATCGAAATGTGGACCAAACGTATGAGAATTTGTTGATTATCACGTAAAAAAAACTTATTTTGTTTGTATTTACAGGAATCGAAATTCGCTTTCGACGAAGTCTATTGGCTCGCTCGTTTGGTATACTTTTCAAAACTATTTGTACCAAAATCCGTCCAGATACCGGATGACCTTCTTTACGTGACACAAGATGATTTACGACAGGTATCAGGGACAAGTATAAAAAAGGTCAGTTTTGTTGACTTGTAGTCTCTTGGTGTGAATCGGGATCGCAATTATAGTCAAAGCCTCCGTCTCTCCAACTAATATCCCGTTCAGATGAGCGAGCTATTGCTTGATTGCACACTAGAGGAAAACATCGATTGGTCTTTGATCAGAGAATCAGTCGAAAAATATCAGGTCAGTTTCCATTTCGCATCGAATTCTCGATACTTAAATTTTTTTCGTTGAAGGTTGCGTTCCTGAGTATTGCCGTAGATGGAAAGATTTCCACTGGGGAATACGAAGACATTTTGCGGCACAGGAATGAGATCTCTGGGTTTGATGTTCATGTCGATATTCAGTGGGTGTTCTACATTTCTAATGACTTTGACATACAAAGTGTACTTGACGCTGGTCAGGCAAAGAAGGTAATAATCTACAAATCTCATGTCAATCGAACATCTTGAAGTCTGTCTCCCACCACAGGTTGGATCTCTCAGATGCGAAATTGAATTTTGTGCTCCACTCGGCGATATTAATCGTCTTGTGAAAGCTTCAAAGAAACTGACGCTGGCATACGGATATGAGAAGCATATGTTGAATGAAGCGAAAATGAGAGGAGTCAAAAAGATTGCAAGAGGCCTTGGGGCTGAGCTTGAGATTTTATGCAGTGAGTTATTAACTCGGTGACTACCATAGTAATAAAGACAGGGTATAGAAAAAGTATAAGCCAGGGGTAGCCAAAATGTGGCACTTTCATGATCATCATCATTGGTTTATTAGCAATTTTTATCAGTTCAATACACCACAAAATGCGATACAATGAAAAGATAGGAAGGTGTCGAAGCGACTTGAAGTAGTCTATGGAATCAGACACCCACCTTGGAGCCATTGATTGCGGCTCTCTAACGATTGCACAAATGCACATGTATTTTCCCCAGCGTTTTTTTTAACTTGATTTCAAAACAAATAAACAATGCATTAGATCACATTTAGACGATTTGCTAGCGTATTGTATTGACATCGTTTTTGCCTTACGATAAATTAGGGTTACCATTCGCTCTCTTTTAAGAGGATTTGTCCTCTTTTTTGACGTTTTTGAAAGTGTCCGTGGAGGACGCCCTTTTGTCTTCTTTTTTTGAGATTTTGCCCCCTTTTTTAAGAATTTTGGTCATATCTCAAGCAAAATTCGACCGAGATGCCGTAAATCAGCACCCAGCACCAGAGATGGTCAAAGTAGCCTATTCACCGTTGCTACTCAAGTAGAAGTAGAAGTAACGCTGAAATTTCTACTTAAGTAGAAGTAGAAGTAGTCTAGAATCATAACTACTTAAAAAGTAGTGTGAGTAGGCAAAATCGACTTCAAGTATTTCAAAAAGTAGAAGTACTTCGTTACTGACCACCTCTGCCCAGCACTGAAGTGACGCTCCGGCGTATATTTCGGAAGCTGAGTGGAAAGTTGAACTTTTTTTTTAGTCAACCAAAACTGTATTTTGGGTGCTGAGCGAGAGAGTTGACCTTTTTCAGTCAACCACCTGACATTGTGAAGGTAAAAACTGTATTTTGGGTGCTGAGTGAGAGTGGGAAAAATTTACCATTTTTTGAGAATTCTCCTCCGATTTTGTAAATCTGAAAATTCTGAAAAAGTGTCCACTTTTCAGATTTCCAAAATATGGTAACCCTACAATAAATGGAATAATTGGTAAAATCTATCCGAGTGCAGCTAAACACAAGGTGATATCTGTGCAATTGAACTCTCGAACCGAGCTTGAGTGAACATCATATATGGCAATGGTGAATAGTGTGTAACAATGAACTTCACAATTAAAATCGTGGTAGCGCAGATCCTGTTCAAATCCGGGCGAACGATGGCGCACACGTGACACCAGAAACACCTTCCCATCAACTGGAATCACCTAAAGGCGGAGCTCATTTGATTGAAATCACTAGGAATATGGCCAGGGATATCTAAAAGTTTTAGATATCCCTGATATGGCCCAATTACTAAAGTGGTTTTAATTTTTTCAAGGAATAATGCCCGGCCGTAACATCGTTTAGTTTTTACCCGCCCACTTAAAGGGGGTGCTCTGCACTGCTTTGACGTTATTTCAGGCTAAATGCATCACGTTGCCCCAGATGGAGATTCACCACACAATAGTTATTATTTGATCACCGCTTCGTTGTGAGTGAATAAATTTGTGATTTTTATATTCTGTTTTGTGGATCTTTAAAACGATACTTTGCTGTATATGCGGTTCGAACATGGAACAGGTCTCATAGGCGCCGACTTTTATTTTTGCATGGGGTGGCGGCAGGCGCGTAGCCAGGGGGTGCCGAAACCCCCTCCTTTTGAAATGACCATTCTGACGCTAATATTCAGTTGCAATTCAACAACTCGTATTATCAGTGTTTCGCGGGCCGCGACCAATTAGCGAGATTCGTCTCACGACGATTGCGAAATTATGTCATTGATTGCCGCGCTCCCGGCATTCGTCACTGGACTGAGCACTGTGAGCAGTAACACGGCACAATTCTAGAACACGAAAGACAGACATGAATTATGATTACAAACGCGCGCCCGCGCGCGGCCAATCAGTAATAGGCCTTTTGCAGGACTTCGATCACGTGACTAGATACGCATAGCAACAACAAATTGGTTAGCAAGCTACTTTCTCGCGCACCTGCTTCAGTGCTAAATATCGCATAGTGTACTGTTGATTTCTGGTTGTAAACGTTTCGGCAATTTGTTGTAGAAGTCATCAGAGATTTACCTATGCTAGATGTCAATCCTGTACAAAGCACATAGAATGATATCGTCAGAATTACGCAGAAATCCATCGGTAACGTAGTCGTATTACGGTACTCAACTCTGATCATCCAATATGGAATCGGTGTCTCGTGCACACCAAAGATTCTACTGACTGCACACAGGTGTGACGCTGAGAACCGTCTTGGCACACCAAAGATATTGCGCTAAACGTACCGGGATTCCAACCTGGCTGATCATATATGTACTTAAATTTATGCATTTGAAGTAAAGCGATTGGCTTATATTCTGGTAAGAGTATTTGTTAGTTCAAGCAGTACTATTTGTCTGTTGTGGAGCCTGATTTTGGATGGAAGATATGGCTGAAGCAGCCGGGACCCGCAAGGATCAGGATATACTGTCTGCTGGTTTGGGTGCTGGCATGCTGCTATAAAACAAATGTCGCTGAACACATCGGAAGTATCTTTTGGGAGAACCTGCCGTAAAGACTGAGCAAATCAGTGCACTTTATTGTTGCCTTATACAATGCCGATTTTTATCAGCACTACTTCGCAACTGCGATTGAAGTGGATTTGGCAAATCACACTCGATTTTGATAAATAGTTGATGTCACATATGTGCGATATTTAGCGAACTAAGGGAAGTAACTATCATATAACTCTAAGAGCAGCTCAAACGCAGTGACAAGATCGGTCATCCTATACCCAGACGTGGTCAACGTGGTCATTGTTGGGAACCGAGTAGAAGTAATGCCTTAATTTATACTCCAGTACAAGTAGCACTAATTACTTCCAGGACATGTCCAAAGTACTTCAAGTGGAAGTAGAAATGAATTTCTGAAAAGCGGTCAAGAAATTCGTTACATGAAGTAGATTTGGTTGAGGGTCACTTAGTTTTAGAAATTGATGCCATGTGACAACTGTAAACATTGCATGTTGCATCTTCTTGATCAACGCAAAAGGGTGATGACACCACAAATAAGTGCAATTTTCAAAAATTAATTTAGTTACCGTGGTACTGGGGCTATTTTGCCCAGTTGTTATGACAACCTCACGCTTGAAGGGGATGCAAAGCTTTGTTAAAGTAATGAACATGCGCACTTTGCGCAGGAATGACTTTCAATTCGCATGCATACACAAACACACTGTCCTATTTCGCGCTCCAATCCTCCAATTAAATACACTATCATGGAGCTAACTCGAGAATTATTTTGTAAACGAATATGGGCGCAAATACTATCTAACTAAGAGAAGAGAACGTGAATTCGCTCCTCTGGTCGAGAGAGAAGATGGTGTTTCTCAGCGCAAGCGTTATAAGCAGTGGTGCCACTCCTAGTGTTTTAACACTAGATCTAGTGTTTTTTCGGTCGTCCTAGTGTTCTAGTGTTTTTTTTCGCCAAATTTTGCTAATCTAGTGTTTTTCTGCAATTATGCGAATGATGAATATTCTAACGTTAGACGACTTAATTATACGCTAAATTTATCGCTAATGAGGCGATTTGGTACCTCTGGCTGTGTTTGTTTTCAACAATTCTATGTGGTGGTGCAGTAACACGCAATTATTACGTAACAGGGTGCGCTGTGAATCCGTACTTATGAGCGAAAGTCTCTGAAAAAATGTAGAGCGATTTCGCTCTGATGCTCTGTCGTTTCTTGTTGAACTCAGTCTGCATATTCGGGCAAGATTTACATTTGCCGAGGCAGACGGACAGTTTTATTACGATTTTTCGGGATTCCCGTGGATCATCCCGCCAGCTGCATTGATGGAGTGCTAATTAAGCATTGTTCAATTCGAGTCTCGCGTCATTAATAAATATTGAAAAATGTAAGCAGGCCGAAGAATAGTAAGAAGAAGAAGAATAGTAAAATCAATAATTCCTCTAGCTATGCGCAATTTCCCTAGCTGTGATATTATATGATGAACTTGAACTGTGGCAAGATCGCAAAATGAGCTGCAGTTTATCAGTCAGTGCTCTCACACAGAATGTTTGCAAAAATTGAAATCTGTGTACAATGGATTCGGTGAATCAAAATTCCATTTACTGGGAGAGCTCATGACGAATCTCTTGGCATTGCCACATTCCACTGCATTCGATCGTGGGATTGAAGTATGCTGCACACGGAAACCTCCCCATTGTTTTTTGAAGATGTGCGGTAGCGAGCAAGATGCCCCACAAAAGATATTTATGTTTGATAGATGGTGTACAATCGAAAGATAATTTTTATGATGCCGCACAATTCGAAAGCGACAAATTTGATTTTTTTTTGCGCTGTTGAATTTGTTTCATTGATTTTCGTTGAATAATCATGCAGTATATCATTCATATGTATTGAATTCATGAGTGGAACACTTCTTACCTGTAGATTTGTACCTTGGTCATCATGATTACTTGGCAAGGGCAAATTTTCCCTGCAATTTACTAATCTAGTGTTTTTTTCGCCAATCTAGTGTTTTTTCACGACATAATCTTGTGTTTTTTCGGGAACCTAGAGTGGCAACACTGGTTATAAGCACTAGTTCGTCGTCGCCGACGAAGTTGCGTATTCAATTATTCGCGCGCGTATCGGTTATTGCTAGATAGTTGGCATTAACGCGCTATCACGGACTCGCTAATTGACAGTGCTGATGATTTAGAATCGCAGACGGCGGGCGTTTAATCTAATTGTATGGGGTGGCCGCCACCCCATAAATGTGTCATGGGGTGGCTGCGCCACCCCGTAACTCGGCGCCTATGTCTGGCAACCCCCTGGTATAGACTGACAACTTCTTTCAAAATCGAACGCTATCTCTATGAAGATGGTTGCTGATCAACAAGAGTCAATGTATTCAAATTTCAGGGTAGCAGCAACTCATCACTAGCTTACAAGTCGTGGTGTAGTGAGCAGTCAGTCCTTCATCTTTTAAGAAATGCCGTTTTACAGATCAAAAATGTGATCGAGATGCCTGGTGGGTGCTCGACTCAAAACGCCACTGAGAAGATACGCGATCATTGGCTGACGTCGGCGGCAGACTTTTCGTTGAAAAATAGGATTAAGTTACTTCTATTTCGAAGAGAGCTATCGTAGTTAATAAATTCAGATATCAGCACAGCTCCATTACAGCGTGCACGTTGTACGGCTTCACCCAAATAATGGACTCGATGAATTAATTCATCAGTTAGCATCCTGATTTACTTTCTCCATACAAATTTCATCTTCCAGTTCATACCGGAAAATAAATCTTGTTCACCCAATAATTTAGGACTGTAAATTTATCAATCGCTTTCATTACATAACTCGGTCTGAGTAGCGTTGTAACCGATCAATATACTATAATCTTGTGTGTGGTGCACGCTCTACAGCTTCAACCAAATACTAATAGACTCAACGAATTATTCATCAGTTAGCATCCCAATTTACTCACTCTGTACAAGTATCATCTTCCAATTCAAGGAAAACAAATCTTGTTAATTAAACCAATAACTTAGGACTGTAAATATATCATAGCCATTCATTTCTTTGTGGACGTGTGAGTAGCGATGTAACTGATAAATATGCTTATAATCATGCAGGTAGTGTCAGTGTAGTTTGGAATGTATACTGTAATAGACATGAAATTGCTTATATTAATTTGCGTTTCCAAGTAACACTGAATATTAGCATTTAATGACAATAAAAAATCTTGTTCAGCGTGAGTGTTGTTACATAATGCGTACACAGCTGCATGTTAGTTGACAGCGTCAGGCTGATCAGAGTTCGGAGTTGTTGATTGTATCAAATATTTTATCGCCTTTTGTCATAATAGAGCGAGCTGATCTATTTCATCAGCCATGAACTACAGAAGACGATATTAATGAACCAAGTCATAAAATTAACACTATGAGGTATTGACAGGAAGACTTATTTAGAAGTAGATGTGGCGAGTCAGTATCTGAGTACGTCTACTTTTGGGAGGTATCCAAGTACTTTGCTAACCATGTTGATTGTGTTGTTGGAGCGAATAATTTTAGTACCACATCACAATAGGCTTTGAATGATTATATATTGATGCCACCAGTCGAGTAAAATAGGCTTCCCAACGTTCACTTTCGGACATTGTTAATTTTGAGAGCTTGGGAGTAAATTTTCATGATTGTACCTCAAGAGCCAAAATCACTTGAACAATGTCAAAATGTGACAGAGTGAAGCTGTCCATTACAAGCTATTCGTCATAGATACTAAATATCATGATTGGTTCACTTGTTTCAGGTTGTGACCTTCTGTCAAAACAATTAACGCTAAATCACTCATAGTACCCTGACTCCTAATCTGCAGGTATAATAACACCAGAAACCAACAAACCGGCCACAGGCATTGTCAAGTTCATAATGACAAAGGTGTGCATAAGCCAACAAAACGCTACCGTCAAAATAGAATGGATACTAAATCAGATCAAGCACCGTACGACGAATCAAGTTAAGTGCACGTTAATTCCAACGGACATCGCCGGCCGTTCATCGGATACCGGGCAGGTCCAGTTCGCCGAACAATGTCCTGCAGTCGCTGGCATGATGACTCGGCGGTTTATCGCAATTCGCGGTCATCTCCAATTCGCTGACTGTGAGTTCATCGTAAGCGTTCTTGTAGGCTTGATCGTATGCCTCTGTATGGTCAGAGAGCAAAGAAGTCAGTGGAGTAACGTCATAAATTTCAACTCAATTGCAATTAGCGATTGCGATTTCAAAGCTCTGCCAGGTCTAATTCAATTGGAAGTATAAATTAAAAGATGTGAAAAGGACTCAAGTTCAAAAAAAGCAGGTTTGGTTACAGTATGACAGATTTTTAGAAGTCAATAGGAAATGGCCTCCTCCTAACTTGCAATATGCATCTACGCGACCAATGTACCATGGTGTCCTATGGTGTGAACACAGCGAGATATTACAGCTCGCTGCATTTGGGTTCCCATCATACTTTCCATTTGACCAAAGGCAATTACGGCCATTTTGACTGGCTTGCCGAGCGTTAAATTTGATAAAACGGGTGTCAATGGAAAGCTGTTGTTGTACTGATTACGAAAATATAAATTTTATTCTGCCCATGCTCTTGCTCCTGAGCTGCAGTTTCGTTTGCCAGACAGCATTGTTGTGTCACAAAGCGAAACTCTGTCACAATGCCCAATTTGAGGCTGAATTTTGGGGGGTCCAGGGGAAATGGTACGTTATTAAATTTCTTGTAATCCAGATAAGATATACACGCGAGATTCAATCATTAATATTTTGTCAACACACTGACACCAACTACACGAAATCCCCTACAACCAGGGATATTTAGAAGTACTAGAGAAGTTCTAGATATCCCTGCCTAAAATTGACTGGTGATATGCAGCACGTTTACAACTGAATGGCGTAGTCATGTACATTATTTCAATACGATGGGGAAATAAGCCCAAGCAGTAAAACAAGGAATGGGAATTAGAAGCAGACGAAGCACAAAAGTTTGTAGGACAGATTACTTTCAGCCAAGAACTCGGAAACATCACAGAAGACGAATTATACGCTAATTCGATAAATGATTAACTGACAACTAGTAACAATTTATAACAGTTCACAGTAATAAGGGCCTACACTCACCAATGTCAATTGAATCTTTCCCGAGCGCCACAATGATGAAGAATAGGATTTCGCGATACACGCCCCGCCTCGGCAATCGCGTGCTGTTAGAATATTCGTTCAGCAACGTCAGAATCGGAGTCTTGACGTCGTCAGTCATGACGCTGTTTCGGATTGCATCGAACAGTTCCGCAGGATAATCGCACTCGACGGCAGACGGTCGCGATTGGGCTGAAAACGCATTCCGATGTCAGAATTGTAGTGGAAAAATGGAATCGGAAGCCATTCAGACAGTGTTGTTGTGTCGAAATATTGTCTCACACACACACCAGGATCATAAATACACCAATAATGCTGTATAGTTGCTATGGGGATTATAGTATTATTTGAAAACTGGAATTGCTGAGTAGGCACCATTTGTAGAAGAGTCATTATAATCGAGCCAAGAGCCCCACAAGGCTCGTTCAGATATCGCTGGAAAGCTCGGATTCCTGGCATTACGTTGCTATCGATGTACAGCCGCATAACAATATCAGTCTGAGTTATCTTCTAAAGTTTGACGACTTTTTGCAATTTAGCCACCATTTCGACAGAACAATTAAATTGGATATCAACAAAGCTCAGGTTCCTAAAATACAGAACAGAACGGGCTCCAGTCTCGGAAAGCGTACTTTTCGCATCTGCAATTTGAGTCCGGTTGTCATGGATTTGTTTTAGCCGGATAGCGGCTACTAATGAAAAAGAACGCGAGTACGTTCATTTAATTGTGCAGCACATCACAGTATAGTGGAAATGGACATCCACAGCTAGTAAAGTGTGATAATTAAATTGGGCAGGATAACCAGAGGTAAAACTATTTTCGTGTTTACGAAACACTGAACTCTACAATACGACGTTTCGGGACAACAAAAATGAAAATATTGAAATATAAAATTTCTAGGTCTCTTAACCTGGCTTCGCACAGCCAGTCTCGGGGGATTGCTGGAGGTCATGACACACACCCCACTCATACAGTAGATATTACACTGATTTGAAGTACATTTCCATTATAATATTTATTTTGCTTGAAACCCAGGTTTTGATGGATTTGTTCTTATAACACTGTTGCTGATGCACAGGTCATTTTGATGCACCAGAATTTTATAGGACTGTATCAAATGTGTGATGTGGTACGTTGCTGACGCTTAACCCTGACGAGTTTCAGCCACAAACATTCGCGTTCATTCCAATATGAAATTAGAATATGCTATTCTATTGTACGCTAGAGTAGAGCGTCACTCACATTGCAAATACGCCGAGTACAACGGAGCCTTCAGCTTCGGATCATGAATGCTGACATTGTCCCACATGGTGGTTATCGAGACCCTGTCGGTATATTTGTTGGATTGCTCCCGGCCGGGTCTCGCGGCATTGTTCACGTGCTTGGAATCCAAGATGAGGTTGTAGAGATTGCTTTGTAGATCGAGCCGCCGGAAATACCATACCTGCAAATGACGGCGATAAAGAAATGTAGGAACTCGTGTGAGCGTTGGAGCAAGCAGAAAACACGAGCATGTACATTCATTAAAATATTACAAGCCCCGGCATACATAAAACACAAACCAGAACAGGGATTGCAGGTTCAAAAATCAAGCGATCAAACTTCATGACTATTGCAATCTTCAAAACGGGCCATCAACAACAAAACTGCCGACTTACGAAATTCCAATACACGATCGGATGATTGTCTACAAATTCGGGCTCTCCGAGAATGGCCATTCCTTCGTTTTCGAGCAGACTCTCCAGCTCCTTACGCAGAACGAGCGGGCTCAGATACGGCACCGAGACAGGGTCCAGTTCTTGAAAGCTCTGAAAGTACGGACGACAGCATCCAGTAAGACCCATCCAGGGTGTCATATTAGCGATGCATTCAAACAAGTTCTAAAAATTATGACGGCACTTTGAAAAACGACATACATCGCGATTATTTGAAATAACGCTTCTCCTGTCGGGTACAGATAACTCGTGATGGGAAATCGAATCTTCTGAAACCACGTCGGTACGATTCCTGCAGTCCTAAGGCAACATAAAATAAATATAAAAATGATAACTATTTTTGAAAAAAGAAAATCTTACCATTAGACAAACGTTCAATTGCGGTACAAAGAGTCGATTGCAAAAGGGGCAGCTGCAAAAAATGGAAATGCTGTTACCAATGCCAAAATTGTCAATGACCAAAATATTTGCTAGGATTTATCTGGAATAATGGTATTCAACTGCATCTCACCATACTTAAAAAGCACACATGTCTCGAAAGTACAAGGTTGTCGCTACTATCATAGCCTTGTATTATGTATATCAAAGCGGGATACCACTCACAGGAGCAA
This sequence comes from Botryllus schlosseri, assembly GCF_051294905.1. Taxonomy (NCBI): domain Eukaryota; kingdom Metazoa; phylum Chordata; class Ascidiacea; order Stolidobranchia; family Styelidae; genus Botryllus; species Botryllus schlosseri. The sequence goes on along the minus strand of NC_137245.1, from coordinate 12,349,911 downwards.
TTATTTTTCATTACTTTATTGCACTGAAAACCCACATACGCAAAATCGCAGAGCTACTCAGCTGGCGGACTTTGGTTCAAATGTGGACATTTTCAGTGTAAGAATCGATTTCTAAAACAAGCCTAAACTACCAAACAGCCCGAATAAAATGGACATAGTTATATGGTAGCCAGACCACACTGCATCCACAAATACGAAGCCAACCGCTATATTCGCCATCAAAGCATCTCACTGAGTATTGAGGTTCGACTCGTCGGCCATCCAGCCGGCCATGATTTCCTCGTCGTAAACCAGACATTTGCATCGCGTGCATTTCGAACAGCTGCTCATCGACACCTCCATCTCCACGACGGCTTTCGAGTTGAGAGACGTCGAAGACATGGCCAGAGTCGGCCGCGCCGAATTCAGCGTTCTGAAATTTGATGGGTTCATACGTGATGACGCTGGAAAGAGAGAGATTCGATTATGCGAGAGACGTTGTCATAGTAAAGCCCACCGTGAGAAGTCACAATCATTCAATCTAATTCTAATCAAATTCCACAGGAGAGCTGTATAATGTGAAACGAGTCAAGCTGTGGTACAGACATTTGCCATTCTCTTGCGTACAAGGATGAGCTCTGATTTGATGTGTATTGAACTTGAATCATTCTTCCATTTCATTTGAATTCAAACTTCAAATATTTTATTTCCGAATTTTCGCTAATTCAGTAATATTGATTAAGACACACGTTTTCACAGTAATTCAACTTCTGAGAAGTAGGGCCACTTCTTGTACCTGAAAACGGCTGGCTTAAAAGTAAATTTCATTCATTACTTGCGACGCCACAGCCTATACTGCGTTTGTGTTATGCAGTAATGTATTGCGTCGTACTTTAATTCACTTGAAACAAAAATAGCAGGCCAATGATACCAAGACCATGCCCTTGTCTGATCTCACATTCATAAGTAAATAATGCTGTCGTTCATGTAGGCTGTAGGCTAATCACTAAAAATAGGGGAGATTCTTCCAACATAGTGTACCTGTACTTCTTGAACTTGTCTTCTCGTTGTAACTCTGCAGACTGGATTGACTTCCGCTGTAATCGTTATCGTCGCGTCTAGACCTTGAGTTGTCTTGCCCGATTTCGGAAATCGAGCCCAGCGAGCCTTTGAACTGAAAATAGGCATGAAGGAGTTGCTTAAAACGACGGGGTAATGGAACGGACTGTAATCCAATTAAAACAGAATAACAAATGCTTGTCAAGTTGTACCAAGTGGTGAGTTTTCATTTTTACTCAATTAGCCTATAATCGGAAATAGCAATTTCCAAGACAAGTCAACACTACTTGAATGGAGAACATGAAAAGTCTGTAATGCACCCGAATAAGCAGTTTGAAAATGTAGATTTGCTTGGAGGGTAGTAAAACTTAGCATATCATCACATCGGCTACTTTCGAAATCACTTGAACATCTTCACGATTACGACAAAATGGCTCATGACTCTACAAAGATGTGCGGTCTTTGAATTATATTCCTTTACCGTGTTATTTCATGTCATTTCAATGACTATTTCTGACGTATAGCGCAGTGGTGCTAACTTTTTCCAAAAGAAAAATCTGTTCAAGTACTAATGAAAGTAGTCAAAAATATAGCCTTTCGAGCAGGCTTGTTATGAATGAGTCATGATTCGACTCACGAACGGCCAAGACAGACATTCAATTGTAACTAATACGGTAGTCAAGTCATCACATTATTGGTAGTTCGTCTATCAGTCCTCATTCTTGGAAAATAGGCCCAGAAACTGTTAGGACTGAGGAAAATTACTATATTATGAGTGCGATCCATTCTATCTATATCACTCGAGCAGAGTTGAAAAAAGTAGGCTGAACTGTATTGATCTCAAAACTGAACAGTGAACACAATGAATTGGACTCGAGTCACAACACTACGACTCAGACTCAACCCAGTATTCATTGCCTCGGACTTGACTCACTGGTGAATTTAAAATGACTCGAATCAAGTCAAAACTATAACAGTAAGATTGATTTGTGACTCGGAACCTGGTGACACGGTTACAACCCTGCTTGAGTACTGCGAAGAACAGTAATGCTTTATTGACTAACCACCCCTGCTTTACAATCTAATAACAAACCTTTTCAGGAGTATAGTAGGAGAGGTTGGTCTGGACCGTTTCGTTGAAGTCTTTCGCGAGATTGGTGGCGAGCTTTTTTGCTTTGCTCGCGACGCCGAACGTGGTCGCCTTCAACAAGCTGTTCAGCTTCGACCCCGAGCTGATGACGCTTTCGGATAGCGTGGAGCCGGGTGCGAAAGAAAACGACCTGAGATTGATGTGACGGAAAATTTCCAATTACAAATCTAAGACATGTAAATTGATCGAGCCATTTTTATGCTTAATTGCAGATTTGCATGATCCAAAATACGACACTTGTCCGGCAGTGTTATACGCTACAACGCTATGGTATGATGCATTACGAATGCCACGAATCTAATGCTATGTTTAGTATACAAGATGATTTCAAAATGATTTCCAAATTGAACGGCACATAGTTCATAGAAATTGGTTCGTCACTTTAGAATTTAAGGCAGTTACCTTTAGTGGTTAGTAGAAATTTCGTACAGTGCGAACTCAAACATAACTTTCATCATATGGCATATGGCACCGAATTCTCTACTAGTTGCTGACGATTACCCTTGACGAGTGTCAGCCGAAAATATTCGGGTTCATTTCAATATGAATATACTATTCAATTGTATATTGAAGTTCTGAACCTCAAAGAAGCTGTTCAAAGCAATATTGTCCGAACCGTCGGCTAGAAACTAACATTGAACTATGCCAACCTGAGATATATGGTTAGTAAATTGCAGGATGCCCGCCATCATAATTCATAAATCACCAAGGGCATACGCAGTGGGTAATCAAAAGGAATTGATACATAATTGAAAATTCTGATTTAAACATTGCAAGGCCGAATCATTCAATATTCAATTCATTCAGTTTCAATTACAATCATTCTGAATCCGTTCAATACCTTGTCAAATACCCGGGTCGCTTCTTGGCGGAATTCGAAGGTGTGCTGGTCAGACTGTCTGGTTGATTTAATTTTCGTTCCTCCTGTAAGTTACAATGAGACTCCTGATATTAAAGTAACAGGAAAACGTTAAAACAGGTCTACATGGGCCCATTCATACATTAATGTACCCCTAAATCAAACACTTCCAAGTCAATTTACAGGCACAAATTGACGGTCGCCAAAGCATTACAATTGAGCAATTCACACACAAGTTTTAATTCAGCATTCGAGACTCATACTCTATTTACAAAGACATGGTTGGAAAATATGTGGTGGAAATTTTTTGGAACAACACACACAGAAAAATGAGTTTCAGAACTACCCGTAAGACAGTGGTACGAGTAGGTTAACAAAATACAAATATTCCGTAATCAAAATCGATTAGGTACAATATATCAGCGTGGGGTAAAAAGCAAGGGCCGCGAATCTGCTTGGAAGACAGAAACAATCGATACCAACCTTGTAGGGAGACATATCGTCGAGGGAGATGCATTTTTCCACGGAAATCCCGCTGCCGACCTTATATGAAACAGATTCTTCTTTCAGAATTGGCTCTTTCTTTTTGACTTCTGAATAGAACGAGAAAAGCGATTTTTACAATTCTGAAATCCATTACGACACGGCAGGGATCATTGGAAGTTGCAATATGATACGTTTCAATCCGTTCAAATAGGCCTTCGAACAGCCTTTCGCAGCTTCGTCTATTTTATTCATAGGCGATAGGAGAGAAATTTTACTGTTTTCAACGTTCCTTGCAAGCGTTTTGACAAACACAATCGCGGTATTGAGTATTTCTTCTGGAAATATCGGTATAATGCAGTTTTCGACTGGATTCCACAAGCCAACAGTAGATAAATATTGTACTTGAGCAGTGCCCTATTCGACCAAAGAGTATTGGTCAAATTAGTACAGGACTCAGATCGATGACTTTTGCGAACTGGGCTCCCACTCGAACAGAAAACTTATTTAAAAATTTTCACATGATACAGATAGAACGATAAGCATACAAAAACTGGGGATTTACACTCAAAACCCGGAACAGCCTTCAGATGTGACGATATTGAATCACGCCTTGATACAGCAGATGTAAAAGACACATTCCTGCCTTGTATCAATCATCTACTTGAACTGAACTATATCCACTTACCGTTGGCATGAACGAGTTCCTGCACGTTGACTTCAGGGTGCGCCGGGGGCGATAACGGGTCAAGAGCCAGGTCCGTAATGTCCTTGCGTTCGATCACCAGCTTCACGAGAGATTTCTTTGACTCACGACGAGAAATTTTGAGACCTTTTCGAGGTCGCGTCTCCGCCTCCATTTTCATCTGGATGTTTGAAAAAATGGGATAGCTCATCGACACGACCGACGTAAAGAATACACGAAACAGCGAGATGGTGGCTACAGCCAGAGCATCTCGGTGATATAGCGAGTTTCTTTTGGCTTCGGGTTAGGATCAGGGATAAGTTCAGGTTATATTGCATTAGAGACGAGGTTAGGGTTCCATTAAGGCTCAGTTTAGCATGTGTCGGAGATAGGTGTCAGGTTAGGGTTAGGCTGGGTTATTTTGAATAACCTGCTAATATGACACTCTACTTTGAATGCCTCATTGTTATGACGCTCACTATTAGGACACTTACTATTATGATACTTGCAGTTTACATACAATGGGGGTTAAAGTCGGACCCCATTGATTAGAACAGTCATTTTCAAGGAATAAGTCACGACCTCAGAGCTTACATGGTATAAAGTCGGTACTTTTAACCGTTCCTTATCTACAAGATTTGTGTCGGCTTCCAACTAGACCAGGCGACAGTGATGGCCGTCTATTTTAGTCACCAGCTTCCCAAAATTCGCAGAAAGTTTTTAATGGGCCGATGGCTTTGTTTGCTACACCATGAGCAGGAAATGTCACAAGGTGGGTCACGGAACATCAACAAGACGTAAAATAATCCACAGTCACAAAACAGTTGAGGAGGTCGCACATTCTAATCGTGTTCGAGCCAGTCTTTTGCTACTATCCCACTCACCTTTACCGTCGTTCGCAACCAGCGCCCTTACGATGCTGTTGCTATGACTTCTTGGCATTTTAGGAGCATCCTCTTCAACTGGCACGTTCTCGACGCCGCTAATCTCCGACACGTCGCTCACTGTGTCCGGGTTGGACTCGACAGCCCCGTCTTCTGTATTTTTCGAGGCAGAGTCCACACGTGGGCCGTCACCTTGCCCGATAAGCTCTGATAAAAGGTAATAAGGTACGGATTATATTGTTCGACTCTTTCATCGTTACAATTAGACGGTCCGTGATAATGAACTTTGTTTGTCTTAATTAGAAGTATATTCGTATTGAAATGAGTCCGAATATTTTCAGCTGACATTCGTCAGGGGCAATCGTCAGCAATTAGTAGTAGAGAATTGGAAAGAACATTGTATATCAACAATCGTACCACCAAATATGACGTCACTGGCATGACATTTGGCGAGATCTTCAGAGATATCTTCACCTAAATTATTTGAAATTTCATGCAGAAGACATCATATTTTGTGATACGATTGTTGATATACAAAGTTCTTTCCGATTCTCTACCAGTTGCAGATAATTTACCCCTGACGAGTATCAGTCGAAAATATTCGGGTTTATTTCATTATGAATATACCATTCAATTGTATATTAAAGGTTTGTACCTGCAAGAAGCTCTTCAAATACCAACAGATGACAAACTAAAACAGCACATCGATATCTTCAAAACTACGAATTACCAGGCTGTGGAAGCGCCTCGGACAGCGGCGTCGCCAGATCCTTGTACTCTTCAAACTGATCGCTGGACTTGGTATCGACAACGTTCCGCTGTGGTTGCTCCAAGCTTTTCATGCTCGACGAGTCGCTACGCAGGTCGGACTGCTCCGAAACCGATCCGTTCTTCTTCCGTACCAAACGTCGCAAAATAACGGTGGCGTAAAACACATTTTCAAGTTTCCGCCAGAGCATGTACCTAAGAATGACGCGTCGTTTAAACCGGCCAGCACCGACAGGGTTTCCCGAAAAATTTTGCTTCACTTCTCAAAAATGTAAAATACGACTTCAACAGGACGCGAAACCTACAAGTAATACATCGTTGGACGCAGAATTTCAACGCATAACCAACTACGGCACGAAGTTAGACCAGAGTAGGGCAACCGAGCGTGTATATAATCAAGAAGACAAGATAACCTTGTTGTAAAAATGGACAAGTTTTGGTTACTTCCTTATAGGGTCAACAACGTACACTTAGTTGGAAAAATTACGTGCTATGATGTCTTCTTTCAAACAAGCATTGAGTGCCCGCTTCTGATCAACTAATTCCATCGCACACATGGCAGAGGGTTTCACCACAAACACGCAGTCCGACTCTCTCATTGGTATATGTATCAGGTAATCAGCTTCACAAATTGGCCTTGAATAGGTTGCTGACATGCTGGCTGGCGGAAAGTCTCTCTAGGTCAGGGGCGGGCAACTTCTTCAGTCGGCGGGCCGGATATAGGAAAATTAAGTAGCCTACTTGGTGGGCCGGATTACTCAATCGATACATTATTCACCCATTTATCCACATATACAAGGAAAAAATCGTATATAATCAATATATTTTAACGACAGCAATGTAACGATAATGACGAAGACAATGTGGATTTGAGAACAGCATTGTCATGCAGGTTTCACCACGCCTGCTTCTCTCTGATCAATCAACACACGGTGCAATCCTTAATTAAGATTTCAAGGCGTTTGATAAGCCCGGTACCACAAATTTACCAAGATATCAATTCATTAGGATTTAGTAGGTGACGAGATAGCATGGTTGTTCAACTGTGTGGCATATTTTATCTCGATATTGAATTCATGCAGCCCGCGGCCTCTACGAAATTTGAAAGTGGCCCGCGAACACTTTTATGTTGGTGACCTCTGGCATATGCGGTGTCTTACAAAAGCCTAGAAGTGTGCTACAAGTCGACGGTTAAGGAATCAAAAATAAGAAATATCGGCTTAGTGTAAATGACCATTGCATTCGACAAACACCATGTTACCACAAATGACATTAGGGTTGAGTACATCGTAAATGCCGGTAATGCATTAATGCAAGTCTTCTCGCTTCGCTGAACTTACGCCTACGCTCGCTGCGCGGTGCGCATACCTGTGTAATTGTGTCTAATAACATACATTCACTAATATGTGACCTATGTAAGCAAGTATCTCGGAAGACTTGGGCCACGGGCTACATTATCATGTAAGACGGAAAACTGTCCCCGGGCCGTATGTTGCCCGCCACTTCTCTAGGTGCAGGTTGTCGCGTTTTTTCCTTTATGTCGGTAAGCACCTTACCAAATTTAAAGGTCCGTGGAAAATTATTGAACAGGAAATTGGGTCACCACCATAAAAAGGATACGAGCCAGAGTTATTTTGTGGGCAAATATAGTTTGGTCGATACACACTATTTTTCATGTCCAAATGTTTAAAAATACAGCCTGATTTCAAGAATTTGGCCATATGACGATGGCTAAACGGCAACTCCGGCCGTCATCAACAGTTCCGAGTCATAAGAAAACTCACCCGTCTCTATCCGTGGAAGGCCACGCGAACTCCAACAACGCCTTGTTGTAAAGACCGTACGTGACCGCGCTGAACTGCGTGCCCGAGTCTCTCAAAAACTGAAATACCTTCATCGCCAGCACCGGTTAGTTGTGCAGGCAGCATAAGTGCATCAGGATGCGGTACGAGGTTTTGTCCGGCAGCGAGATGCATTTCATTCGCTCGAGAAGTCTTAAGACGTTGAGACCGTACCGCAGGATGGACGCCTTCGAATGGTACCACCGGGAATAGTCGAGCAGGCATCCGAACCAGACGCCGAACGAATGCGAGAACAGCAGCCAAGCCCACATCTTGGAGTTTTTACAGCTCGTTTTGGCTTGCTGAGAAGGGAAAGATTTCCAGTAAGTGGTGGCGGCGTCAGGGGCGAAAAGCAGCCATGCCCGCAGAGATGGTCATGTAGTTATCGTCTATACCAGTGGGTTCTTAACTTTTACTAACCCACGGAACACTCACGGTAATGTGCAAGCTGTACATATTTAATACATTACTGGTGCACAAAATGAACTGAGTGGTAGAAAAACGAGACCAAATAAAATGTAATTTTCACACAAAACAACAACATTATTGCAGACTTATTGACAGTCAGTCCTACTTCTACTGTTCCCATTCAGATAACGGTTCAGAAATGAGAACCTTCACCTTGGGAGTGTCATCGCATTGTTCGTTCAAAACGAATTACAAATGACCTTGTAAATATTAGATATAAAATTGGAAATGAAGGACTGGATTTCGATTTGGAAACCCAACCTCCCTTGTGTACGCCACTGCACACGATGTACTACCACTATAGTCACAATCTGACTAATGATTGGGCCTAATCCCCTCAATGATGGCCAATACGACCATATCATCATGTCAAATCATATGTATTGTTGAGTGTGTGTCCTGTCCTCCAGGGAACCCCCGAGATTGACTCATAGAACGAATAGAGTTCAATGGAACATCGGTTACGAACAACTGATCTAAGGGTTACTCAACTAACAGACCTTTACAGCAGTGGTTCCCAACCTGCGGTACGCGTACCACTAGTGGTACGCGAAGGTCTTTCAGGTGGTGCGCAAGTTAAGTCTGTGTTTTTTTGACCGAAGGGAGTTATTAGTTCAGGTGGGGTTGATTTTGAGTTTTTTGAAGCCGCCGTTGACGTTGCGGTAAGGTGGTCGTCGTGGGTAAGGGTTTACAGGGAAGAGATCTAGTCGTAAAGCATTGGTAGGCTATTCTTACCTAACCAAACTCTCTTTTATTATATTTGACCACAAAAATTCCGAATGCTGCAGAAATCATATACTACGCCTGTCACGGTGGATTCTCTCAGCGTGAGTGGCTCTGTCATGCTCTACTTAACTCATAACTCGAGAGAAGCGACGACCACGTTTTCGCCCTTTTCAGAGACAGACGTCGTACAGTAAACAGGGATTTTGTGTCGCATTTCGTGTAGCATTGCATTAACGTAATATCTTCAATTTAGAGTAATTGCCAGCGTATATTTTAACGATACGTTATAGACCAGTTAGTTAATCCTACTCGCAATACAAGCTACGGAAACCCACTGTGTCTGGACTCTTTAACAGTCAGTTAGATATCGGTCGTTACTTGCAACAAATATTCCAGTCCAGTTCTATCGAGAACTGATCCTACGCGACATAAGAGGTAAAATATACGAGTGCCGACTGACGTCGATATGGATACATCACTGCCAGCAGCCGGAGCAGAGGTGCTCAGCCAGCAGGATTTCAATACATCACTGCCAGCAGCCGAAGCAGAGGTGCTCAGCCAGCAGCCCGTCGATACGCAGCCGACGATGCCAGCAGCCGACGCACAGGTGCTCAGCCAGCAGCATTTCAATACATCACTGCCAGCAGCCGAAGCAGAGGTGCTCAGCCAGCAGCCCGTCGATACGCAGCCGACGATGCCAGCAGCCAAAGCAGAGGTGCTCAGCCAGCAGCATTCCAATACGGTGCTAAGTCAGCCTTATGTTGACAGAGTTATACAAGATTCCAACGCCGAATACGACGCGGCTATGAACGCTTTCCACATCTCCATCGAAAATGCACCATCGCCCATGCATGTCGTCAAGTGTAAGTGTGCGCTAGACGAACTAACCTTTAAACTGAAAGACACCTTGAGGAGACTGAAACGAGCAGTGCAAACGCAAAACATGGACAGTCCAAGCCTTCACCGAATAGACAGGCTGGACCAAGTCATCACCCAAGGTCAACGCGAAGCCAGACGCGTTTACGAAGAATACCAGGAAGACCACGTGAGCTCTGCGACAAGTGCCGACCTCAATAACCTTTTCAGTCCAGCTCGAAGTAGACGAACGTTAAGTAGCGTGGTCTCCAGCTCAAGAAGCTCCGTCGCGAGAGACCGCGTCAATGCCGAACTCAAGATCGAGGAAGTGAAACTCGAAGCAGAGGAGAGACAAGCAAGACACAAGCTTGAAGAAGCGAGAATAAAAGCCGAGTTTGAAGAAAAGAGGAAACTTATTCAAGCTACCGCAGAACTGAAACTTACCAATATACGTTCGTCCTACAGTGGCTCTCTCGCCCCGCGAGACCTAGACACGCCCCCCGCGGAAAACGACCCCGTGAGTACCGAACCTTTACATGTGCGTGTGCCCGCAACCTTCGGCCAGAGTTTCGTTACGTGGAATGCTTCGACCGCCCGAGGGAGTGGGTCTCGCAGACCCACGATCGAGCCGCCGGAAACCCAATCCATGATAACTACGCTATCTGCCAGACCAGTATGTCCCGAAAACCTTGGTCCAAGTCCGGCCCCTGCCGCTAATCGTAATGAACCTTTAATCGCCAACCCTTTCGAACCCAATCTCGGCGGCCGAGCTGGTAGTCGAGAACAAATTTCATATCCCCAAATGCATCGTCCTGTCAGTGCGGATGTCCCTACTGGGCCGGCTAGGCCCGTAGACCGCAGAATCCCTTTACGGGATCATGATGAACTACACTGTGTCCCATCCATCTATGCTAGACCTCCCAATGTCACTGGCTTTCGCCAACCAGATAATCCTAGCCCCTACATTTCGGCCTCACCTTATAATCAAATGAATTGTGTAAATCCACTGAACAATATGCTAGGTTCCATGAAACGTAGCCTCGACCTACAAACAATTTCAATATCCCCCTTCGATGGCAACCCGTTAGATTACCACCGCTTTATGAACGAATTCGATAATTCTTTCCAGCCCCAGGATGTCGGCTCGAGCGAAAGGCATCCTGCTAGAATTAAACTGAGCAAACTCATATCGTACTGTACTGGCGAAGCAAAAGCCGCTCTCGCGGGATGCCGCGCCAGCCACCAAAGCGAGCAGGCGTACATACACGCTCGCAAAATCCTATTCACTAATTATGGTCGCGATTCATACGTTGTTCCCGCTTTCATTGAGCAACTAACTAAGAGAAAACCGATTGATACCGATAATGCTCGGGCTCTTATAGCGGCATCCGATCAGCTTCGGGCGGCCAGCTACGTCTTCGCACAATGTAATGCAACGATACAAGTCAACGCGATTGGCGTCCTCGAACAGATATTGGGTCGTTATCCTGTTCCCTTTCTACGACGGTTCATGGGTAAGCACCACGGAACACTGAGAAAAGGCATTGAGCCGACATTCGAAGAATTCGTCGATTTCGTGCAATGTGAAGCAGATGCGGCAAGAACTCCTCTCGCCCGACTTGTGTACAGTATGCCGTCGAACCGAAACCGCGTTAATGTACATGCAACGTGCGTCGATTCTTCCGATTTAAACGACCGTGGACGACTTGCGGCAGAAAAAAGTACCTCACTGCCATGTACCCTCTGCGACAACGACCATCCGCTCTACAGATGTGATGTCTTCAGGGAAAAGACTCCGATCGCTCGAAAAACGTACGTGGAAGAAAGGTCGATTTGCACAAATTGCTTGAGCTACGGGCATAAACCCCGCACTTGCAGATCGCGTTATAGGTACAAATTCGATGGTTGCAGCTCACTACATCATACACTCCTCCACGAGGCGCTGCAGTCCACATCAGCCTGACGGAAGACCGTCCTCGGGCGGAACCAGCCGCGCGCTCGCGTCGTAATGCATGCTTTTATTTGTTCTTGATTTCATTCCTTTGCATTTTGCCTATTACTAGTCTTTCATACGCTGATCACCACCATTCCTCAATTTTTATGGCTCATAGATAACTGCATTCTTCTGACATTCACTATTCGCCACAGGGCCGGCTATGTCACGGTGATTCTCTCAGCGTGAGTGGCTCTGTCATGCTCTACTTAACTCATAACTCGAGAGAAGCGACGACCACGTTTTCGCCCTTTTCAGAGACAGACGTCGTACAGTAAACAGGGATTTTGTGTCGCATTTCGTGTAGCATTGCATTAACGTAATATCTTCCATTTAGAGCAGGGGTTCTCAACCTGGGGGGCGCGCCCCCCTTGGGGGGCGCGGGAGGCTCTCAGGGGGGGCGCGAAAAATTGACGAAGTCAGTATAGGGGGGGGCGCGAGAAATTGACAAAGTCAGTATAAATTGTACGTGTCTGATCATGTGTTTCACATCCATTATGAGAAGACGATTAATGAAGATGAAATTTATTCCATATTCAAGAAAGTTTGCAAAATACAAACTATAGCAACCGCGCTCAACGGAGTATAGTCTGATTTCAACTTCATTTGAGCAAGTTTTTGAAATTCTTTGGAGATATAGAGAGCAATTCCCACGTGTAAGTCATTTATTGCTTCATAGCTTTGACAGTAGCCTAAAGCTTGTCGCGCCGGGCAGCTCTTGTTAGTAGCTTGCGAACTGCACTGCCTAAGACAGACTTAGATGCAACATAGGTTGCCCGGTTTCGCCCTCAATTAGGCTACTCTAAATCAATACAATTTAATTAATTTCCAAAACTGATCAAATTTAGCCTGGCAGGACGGAACGACGCCTTGCTCTCTGTACTCACTACCAGCATCAGGATTAGTCTCGGGGTGACCTGCCATGAAATTAATTAATGGATGTCTTGTTCAATGTTTTTTTGTTATTTTCAAACAAGTTTGGAGAAATTTGTCAGCAATGTAAAAGACTCAACAACTGGAATGCAGATTCAAAATTGGCGTAAGATAGACCTTATGTATACTATTAGATCAGGGGTGGGCAGCCTGCGGCCGTAGAGGGGAATTGGAGCGGCCGTCGACGCCTATTTCAATTAGTATGTGTTGGCGGCCGTAGACATGCAAATTGCAATTACGAATTCACTCCCGCATTTTCGAGAGATTTTAATTAATCTTGAAATTTTCTTCGCCCTCTGCGCAATTCCACAAGACTTCATTTTTCGATTTTAATGCAGTAGCGCCCTTCTTAATCTGAGCAGGAATGGGAACTGGCAAGAAATAACAATTCGTTCGCGGCCCTGAAAAATTTTCGCGCGCCGCGCGACAATATGCACCTCCCGGCAACTATTCATAACATTACCACTCGCGATTTCGGTGCGTACAATAGGCCATTGTGAAAAGTAGATGTCCGGAGTTCACCGGGAATGGATATGGACAGTTTACCATAGGTATTTTGCGTCCAGATCGTTCATTGCGGCTATGCCCTGGAATGCGGCCTTACGCTACATAAGAAATCGAATTGCGGCCATGATTATCAAAAACGTTGCCCACCTCTGCATTAGATGATGTGCTCTTTTTGACATGACGATAAATGCAAGGGGGTCAGGGGGGGCGCGAATTTTTTGACCATCTCCAAGGGGGGCGCGTGTCAAAAAAGGTTGAGAACCACTGATTTAGAGTAATTGCCAGCGTATATTTTAACGATACGTTATAGACCAGTTAGTTAATCCTACTCGCAATACAAGCTACGGAAACCCACTGTGTCTGGACTCTTTAACGGTCAGTTAGATATCGGTCGTTACTTGCAACAAATATTCCAGTCCAGTTCTATCGAGAACTGATCCTACGCGACAGCGCCCTAAAACGGGCAGGTTATTTTCTGTTTCGCTGCCTTCGGCAGCGAAACACGGTAGAAACAATTTTGACCGCCTTCGGCGCGCGTAACGTGTGTAGGGTAGGTGGTACGTGAACACTGCATAAAACCTCGAAATGGTACGTGGGTGGGAAAAGGTTGGGAACCACTGCTTTACAATGTTGAATCAGGATCTTGTCTGTTAAAAATGATAACATTTTTCTATTTCAGTAATTACCCCGGGTGCAAAACGAGTCTACAAAAAATTGATTCGTACACAATGAACATCTCCAATAAATACCTTCACCAACGTCTTCAATTCCTGCTTAGTTCGCTTGCCAACGACAAATTACTGAGACGCCCGTTTTTTCGGCAGGTAATTCCATGGTGTACCATGTTTGTTGTTAACGGAGTCACCGTCAGTCAGGGAAAGGAGTTCTTGACGAAGTTGCGGGAAAGTAGTGTACGAGTGACCTTCGCTGTTGGGAGAGCCTTTATCGTCTGGCGGCAAAATCATGATTGTTCTTTCACTGAAATAATAAAAACACAAATTAGCATGCAAAGAACGCATCCACTACCTCGTCGTGTAAATACCTGAGGTGATACCTAGTCAGGAGTTGACTGTCAACGGTACAATTACGCCTAACGTCTACATCTTTGACCACACCCAATGAACAACCCAGCACAGTACCTGGGAAGTGTATCGTCGCTGTCGATTAGCCTGACGTTGTGGATATATTCACCGCCCAGCCGGTCGATACACTCATCAAAAAACACCAGGCTGGCCGCTTTCCCGTGCTTTTGTCCACAGAGCTGCAGGAAAATGACGCAAACGACAGGCCCTCGACGAAAGCGGCGAAGAGTTGTGTGCCCATCATCATTTGGAAGAAGCGGTGCGATGACCTGTCTTGCCTATGACTGAAGCCTGCAGAAAACAAAGTGCTGTACTGTCAAATTTGTGCACAAATCGTCACACATCAAACCTCTTGTGACAGTAAAGGTAGTATCGCAATATTTTCATTTATTCTATGCAAAGGATTCATACCGTTCTGATCAGTCTTTCCCAACCTTTTTGTATGTCAGAATTGAAACTTCAGAGAATGAATGGAGCCGCATGAAAACACTCGGATAGGCTACTTGTAACGAAAATTTTAAGAAAGCCAGCCTACCTCCAGATCTCACCATCATTCCGCTAATTCAAAAGCATGCACATAGACTTACATAGATTCTGTACAGGGTATTTTAGCATTGATAGACGTAGATTGGTACGTGCTATACATTAAAAGAAACTGAAAATGCATATCATTACTACAACATACTAATGTCGTTATGTGATAGCTCTTCATACATTTCAGCACTTGATGTACAAGTTTGCATGGGATTATACTCTGACTAATATTGGACTTAGTAGGATTTATACTCAACCATGATCCGTTATTTTGATGTTAGTAAAATGTGTCGAAATTTACTCTTCACAGAGACGATATATAAAGGTCCATGACCAGCAGAACTCAAGATATATCATTGTCTGACAGGTATTCATCCATACGTTTGACCCTAGTCTGCAAGAATTATATTTCCCGATTTTCAGAAGCCGCCATATTGGATGGCTTTGGATATATATACAGTGGTGTAGCAGCCACTTGGCGGTTCTGGCTCTGCGCCAGGGGTGGCAGGCTCCAAGGGGGCGGCAAAATGTGGCTTCACAGTGAGAGAGAGATATGGTATGGCATTCTTTTTCGCCTGCACCATCGAGATGCTTTGACGACGGAGATGCGATACGGACATTTTTTTATAATAAGGTCATCTAGTCTGCACCCCAGTTTTTTCCCTCTGTGATTGCTTAGCGCCTAGCGGGGACAACCGCGGATACCAGTTTTCGAGTCTTTGGTCTTACCCGGCCGGGGATCGAACCCACGAGCTACCGATCATGAAGCCGGACGCATCACCATTATGTTATCTCGCTCGGCACAGTGTAGTCTGTACACAGCCAGCTAAAAGAAGCGTTTTGGTAGTCCTATAGCTGTCGTCCCGTGAGCTGAAATTTGATCAAACATGTCTCAATCGAAAGCTAGTGTCGCGCTGATTCCGAAAACACGAATTAATATGTTAACATGGCGATGGAACCACTCCGAAACAGCCGTCAATGCCGATTGTATGGAGAGTTCGCAGAAAAAGGAGAATGCCTGGCGAACAATCAGAAGATGCTTGCCTCAGTTTTGTGGAAGGAGTTAGATGATGCATGTTTCAAGCTTCGGACAGATTTAAACTTGAAGCTGAAACTAGGCTTACCGACATACACCACTTAAATGATATGTTTGGATTTTTGAATTCCCACGCGCAGCTGCAAAGCGAAAGTCACAATTTATTCACCAGCGATTTTAGAAGCACTTATGACAACGAGGTGGACTTTTTGGAGTTAGCTGCGAAAATTGTCTTGCCTTATACCTTCGAATTAGGGATCATATAAATCAGAAGATTGCTAGCTTTTCGTACAAACCAATATGAGGCCTCTAGGACGAACACAAATTAAGATATGATCATATGAAGTTATTCAATTTGAGATTTTGAAAGGGTTAAGAGGCTGGTGCGGAGCAGTGAAATCACGTTTGATCGTAGTGCAACAGCGTTTGATGTTTTACAGTGGTTAGTTAATGCAAAGCTACTTGATTTGACACCATATTTATGCCCGTGTCTGAAACTTTATCTGACCATTGGTGTTTCAATTGCAAGCTGTGTGAGGCGAGCTTCTCAAAGCTCAAACTGATTAAGTCTTATTTACGTTCTACCATGAATGATTGTCGGCTATCAGCTCTATCCATTCTGTCTATAAAAAGAGACTACGTTCAAACACTTGGAGTTTAGGATATTATCGCTGATCTTGCTTTGAGGCGGCTATTGATTTTCTATTTGCACAATACCATCGTATTTCTTGTCTTCATTATTTTTGGCCTTATTAACGTTGGGACGGTGAGGCTGGGACGCGGCATATTGTTTGTAATTATTTTTATTGACAAGGTTGCTTGAACATGAATCTATGTCGAAATTTGCTGCTGTCTACTTAGGGGAGGGGGGCGGCATTTTAGTCGAGAGCCAGGGGCGGCAGCACATGCTGCTACGCCAGTGTATATATATAGCTAATATCCCTCATTTAAGAATTCATGTAGAGAAACTGACTATCACTATTCATAAAAACAAACAGCAACTGCCGTCTATTATATTTTTGTGGGATATTTAGAGGCCAATCAGAGCCACAAGAAGGCTACCTTGGAACCCCATGCGGCTCTGAGAGCCGCGGTTGGGAATCACTGGTTCTGATCGTGGCAAAGATCTGTAGACGAGAAGGCAGGGCATTTTATGAAGAATGGAGTCACTAAACCTTTTTATTGACGTACCGGAACAGTAAGTTATAAAGCTGTGTTCGGCGCTCGTTGGGAGCGGATAATATTGATACCAGGCTGAATAACGGCCCAACCAACTCACCCTGCATGTCGAAGAGTGAATCGGGATTCGTGATGCTAATACTGGGCGCAGCAGTCAAAGGCAGCAAATGGTCCTGATACCCGTTCATCATGACGGCCATGAATTTCGAGATGGTCTCCTGAAATAGTAACACGACATGTTTTGATACGACAGCTGCAATATAGTTTGATTCATTGAGTACACCGTACAGTCTCATGTCGCATTACAAAATCAGAATGCGGGTATCAAAAACACGGAGACATTGTTTGCAGCTGTCATTTTCAGCATATATACATTTTTTAATAACAGAAATGAGCTGTGATAACTTGAAAAATATGTTACGGTGTCAGTGACAGCAGGCACTGGCTCTCCCATCCTTTCAGTATGCCAACAATCTTATTTCAGCGACATGACTCAAAATAAAATCTGGGCCTTGATTTATAAACCTGAAATGGTCGACAACAACCAGAGCTGGTCAGTACCTTTTTAACATCACTCAAAATTGGTCATTTTTACTTGCACCACTTATTCATGCGGTTATATTTTCAAACTACTTCCACTAAACAGTTTTCGACAACAAACAACTTATATATTACACTTATGTGAAGTAGAAAGTAGTTGAGGGATTGGTTTGTAGCACTTTAGAGAATGAAGTAATCATATCACCTTGCGGAAACAGCCCAATGCATGATAGTGGAAGAATGACAAAAATGTTTGAAAATCACCCTATTTGTAGCGTCATCAGTCCACCTCGGACCAAACATACTCATCAAACTACTTAGCTGGAACTTACCTACATTCATTTCCTACTTGTCTTGTACACAGCTACGGTACTTTTATACTTGAAACTCATGGCATCAATTCTACTTCTGACCGAGTAGCAATGCTGACTATACTTTGCCTCAGACTAAAACCCTAGCCTCTGACCCGTCACTTTCAACCATGACCTGGATCTCGGTTTGCTGATGTCTTTGCGTCTGTGTTAAGTCAGGAATTCGCACTCCTCCTCTTTGATACGCAGGTTTTTCTGTTTGATCTCGACAAATAGGCTCTGCAGGATGCTCCACGCATGTTTGGCCAACTGATCTCACAGTCGCAGACTCGCTGTGACGCATCGCAATACGCCATTAGAGAATAACCGATATACCATTGGCACATTCAGATCTGGCTTTATCAGTGATGGTCCTCACACGCTGGTCCATGTACAGGCTTTCGTGCCAGCCCCTATGGAATCACGGTTAATTTTTTTAAATAAATCCTGCGTGATGAGAGCTTCTCTGCATAGAAGAATTAGGTACAGGTAATTAAACAGAAAGTTCTGCTGACGTTACCACCGATTCCACTCTGGCCTACCAGTGCACCAAATACGTAACGATTTGGTAGTAATAACGATTTTATATCACGAAATGCAAGAAGTTGGAAGTTTGTCCACTAATCGGACCCGCAGGAGCATTACTTTTGTGCTAATTTACTGCATCTCAGTCAAATTTTGCCCTATATTTAACCAAAATTCTCAAGACAGAGGAATAAATCTCAAAAAAGAGGACATTAGGCATCTTCCGAGGACACTTTGAACAAAGTAAAAAAAAGGAGGAAAAATCCGCTTCAAAGAGGACATATGGTAACCCTACAGTATATAAATTAGAGGCCAACCAAGAGCTCAGTCTCAGTCATTTCAAAAGACACCAGACAACCAAGCAAGTGGTTTTAACAGGTAATCTCCTTGCATACACTTTAATAAAATCACTATGGTGATGGTGAAATATCAAACGTACTATTCAATTGAAGTTTCAAGTATTTCATTTGAGTAGCATACATTAGCAGAAGGCTACTTGGATTCGGGCGAGGTTTGATTTTCTAAGGTTTATACCCAGTCAGAAGTTATTTTGAAAATTTACCAGACCCATAAACACAGTCATGGGACGTTCTCGGGTGAAGGGTCATAAGGAACCGTATTCGTATCCACGTTGACGGACATGACGTCCGGCGGTGGATCACAAAGGTAAAAAATGCGAATCCAGCCCATCCATATCCAAGAAACGTTACCGGCACTCAGTGCTCAAACTCATTTTGCGTTAGCATAGCGGAAGACTGGGTCATCACTCATCAGAGAGCGAACTGAAAGAACGCGTTTGAGTTACATAACACATAGCACTGTCGGTTAGTTACCTTCGGTGTTGCCAACTCCGGATGGAAGAAAATCGCTAAAACGGGTATTAAAAATCACTAGATATCGCTAAATATTGAGAAAAAAGCGCTGTTCCTAGGTATTTCAAGCCACGAAAAAACAAATGGCTGCAAAACCGGGAAGTAGTAAGCTAACGAGTGGGAAGTATTGCTCTATTCCGCAATGCTCTAGTGCTGCTGCTAGCGGAATTCGTCTATACCTTGTTCCAACTGGTGATGAACCACGGTTTGGAGTTAGTACTAAAGAATGGGCCAATAAATTTAAGCAGGTGAGTGAGTGTGCGGATCGAGTTAATATACTATGTGTTTTCATGTTTTATTCGATGTTCTTTGCATATTTAATCATCTTGTCTTATATTCGAACGGGTAGGGTTGGTCATCCGGCACGAAGGGATACCGCATGTTGCAAATTTAGATCAGCAGTGAGAAATAATGAAATATTACAACATTACACGGATAAATTCATTTACAATATAGTATTTTTGCAGTGATTTTGTATACTATCATTTTTTCATTATTTGTAATAGTCTCAAAAGTTTAAAACATGCCAGAAGGAAGAAAGTAATGATTAGCGCCTACAGTTTTTTTACCATATGATACTATTATAAAAATAACAATAATATCCTTACTTCAAGTTATTTTCAAAGTCCGCTACAACACTGACTTCAAAAACAAAGTCGGCTCTGGCAAAGCATACCTTTGTGAAAAACATTTTGAAGCATCAGACATTCATGTCTCAAATAATTGTCTTCCCATCAAAAAAGACTCTCTGTTTGAGAAGAAATCAATATTTCGGGTCGTGTAACATTGACTTTCAGAAGAAATTCGCTGATGAAATAGCCGAATCAGTAAGCAAATCTACAAAAAGAATATGACAAATTCATGATTATTGCAATTGATGAATTATCAATCAAAGCTATATTTTTGATTTAATGATATTATGCATTTTCTTTTTTAAAATATTCACATTAGTTTACAAGTTCATCAAATTTTTCAGAGGAGCTTGTCTATCGATCTTTCACCGACGATATAATCGGTTATGTGGACTTCGATAATGAGGTCTATAATGACATTTCAAAAAATGCAAGTAAAGTGGCTAATCATATCCTTGCTGTTTATGCGAGAGGTGAGCACCAGTGCTCATTTTAGACATGCTCAATTGCTCATAGCAGTCATAACTTGTATGCTTTCAGGAATGACTAACAATGGATTGGACGGTGTAGTGGCCTTCTACCCTACTGCCAACGTTGACTCATCAGATATCTTTTTTATACTGTCTGACCTATTCGTCGAAATTCAGTACAGAACTTCTGCCATTATAGTTGGAATTGTTTGTAAGTATGAGCTGGATGCCCTGTCATTTCATTTTTGTCCAGATATCATGTCTTGGATGTATTCAACAGTTGATGGTCTTGCTGCTAACAGGGCGGTAATCAACCTTGTTGCATCTCCAGACGATAACTCAGACGTGCCTTATAGGATGAAAAACCCAATTCACCCGGACAGGTTGTTGCTTCCAATGCAGTGCAAAAACTTTGCCTAATCATTGGAGTCCTTTTCTGATGCAGATTTATATACTTTGTTCCTGATCCACCTCATTTGCTGAAAATTACAAGAAACAATCTGCACAATAAGAAGAAATGTCTTTGGAATAACGGACGTATATATATGGATCCGATTAAGCAGATGGTCAGAGTAGGGATCAATTTTATAGTTTCATGCCACTATACTATGGTACAAGGGAATCAATAATCTGTGATTAAATTAGATTTAAATATTCAAAGTTTGGCATAACATTTCTGTGACTATCATGAATTCGCATGCTTTTGGTTCAAACAGGATGATTTAGCACGAGGTGAATTGCGCAATTACCCAAAGCTGTCTGAGGCACATGTAGACCCAAACCCGTCGCAAAAAATGAATGTAAGATTGGCTGCTCAGGTTTTGTCTCATACTGTAGGTATGTGAAACTATTTATTTTATATAAATGAGGAACTAACTTATTGCACATTATTTAATCACTAGGTTCTGCAATGGAGAAATCGGGCTACACTGACCTCGGTCGGTTTCTACTAACAATGGATAAGTGGTTCGATTATGTGAACGCCGGCTTCAAAGGAAGACTCTTCAAAGAGTCTAGGACGCCTTACAGAAGCATTGACGATGAATGCCTGTCCTGGCTCTCAACTGACTTTCTTACTTATATGGAAAGCTGGAAACATTCTGCAGCTTCTCGGCCACTTGCAGGCAAAGTCAATAGAGAGATGATGCTTCTGTCCAATGCCACAAGAGAAGGACTGCAGATCGCAACTCTCTCCATTGTAGCCGTGATCAAATTGGTACTCCAGAGTGAGGCGGGATATGTGCTGCCTGGCCGGATCAATCAAGATCCTCTTGAGGCATATCTTGGTAAACAACGAGAAATCCTTCGGTTTCTGCATTAATGTCCAATAACAAAAATATAGCCGTGCAGAAAAGTGTGAAAAAATCCCTTTGATCTCCAAAATTTGTTAAATACTTTTGATTGCGTTTCATGTGCTATCACTAGGGCGACTTTTTTTACCCCAGAAAACTATATTTTTACCTCATTGCATGCAAATTAGGTGTCTTCACACATGATGAATGATGATAGAATTGTACTACCGTAATTTTCCGAATATAGTGTGCCCCCACGTATAATAGGCACCCTTAAAATGACGTGTATATTCTGGGAAAAAATCTGTACCCATGTATAGTACGCACCCTACATTCGCAGTACATGAATAGTTGCGTTTTGGTACACGATGTTGTTCTGTTTTGCGATGTCACTGTCGAACAATCATGACATTATGATCGCTAATCAAAATACAATTAACGGCATTGTCTCTAAACGAGTGTAGATAGAAGCCACAGCCTGAGAGGTTGGCGACGCGATAGTTCAGGCTAGCGACACACGACATCTTACGCACATGGCCTACTACAATTACAGATGCGATTGCTCAGGCCAACGCTTATGTAGAGCGCACCAGTCCTGTTGGAGATGCGACTGATCACGCAAGCGATTGCACACATAGCCTCTTGTGTATGAGAATGTTAAGGCCTGTCGCTGACGCGATGAATTAACATTCAACAAGGATTGCCGTGCACGCTTGTAGCAATCAGCGACCTGATTTCGCTCGCGTACAAACTGCAAACCAGCTCAGCAAGAGATCGCGTGCTTTGCAGACGACTCATGTTAATTAGAAACACGCTTTTCGTTAATTGGCAACAACGCGCTATATTTGGCAGCGCGTTACACTCTATAATACGAATTACGGGGCCCAATGGCTAGAGGTGATGCGCGATTTAAACAAACATGAAGAAAGGTGTGATTTCAAGTTTTTGATCGAGGGATTTTTTTTCAAGGCTTGCTGTACCCATGTATAATACGCACCCCCTATTTTAGGGCAAAAAATCGGTAAAATTTTGCGCATTATACATGGAAAATTACGGTACTTACCTTGATTCTGGTTGGGACTGTCTTTCCTTACAAAGTAGTTTCGCCTGAAAAAATTTTTTGACTGAAAAACTGACACATTTTTACATGAAAAAACTATATTTTTATAAAATCTGGACCTAGGAAGAATTCCAAGCTACATCACGCATGGTAGAAATAATTTAAATTTGTTGTAGTACAGTCTAGCTTCAGTTAGGATATTGCGGTATTTCAAGAATCAACATAGGTTCGCCGATAGTGTGTATAAACATCTACGATACAAACGAAATGTAGGTTGCCAGAAAATATTGAGTTTGCGAACAATTTTGACTATTTTTAGACCTAACGCTACAACTTTGACATGTCAAAAAATATCGCCCTAGTTATCACTCATCAGTACAGCAGTACAAGATACTTCGATGGTGCAACACCGGTGTAAACTACATTTGGTTTTCACATGTTACTATTTTGAACATTATATAGTCACAGTCAGGCTAATGCCTTGATAAGCTTCGCACCACAGCCACGAATCAGATCCGAAGACGCACCGAGCGACATGTCTACTGTATCGAAAGATTGAGAATGCAGTGGGAGAAAAGCACGATAACATTTTCATTGTGTAGTTCGTTTTGACGCTGTCAGTCTGCTTCTGCCAACTACGCATCCAGTCCTCCTCGTCTTTTCTTTCGATTTAGATCAGCTGCATTAGACTGACGGCTGACGGACTCTAGATTACTATAGATAACTAACCTATTAGTAGATTAGTAATCTATATAGACCAGGAATGGCCAATCTTTTCGGCTAAAGGGGCACATGCAATTGACGAACGAGTGCGCGGTCCACTAGCCACGCCAGGCGGCTAAAATTTTCTAGATTTATAAATAAACTAGGTGAGTATTGCGGGTCTATTGTCTACCACCCGCTAGGCTCAGTTTGCAAGGACACGACTATTCGGCATCTGGACACATCGATATCGAAGGTCTCCGATAATATGCGACAATAATTTTGTGCCTACATTTTACCGTCGACGATTTTATGCGAGCGCAAACGCGAAAAGACTTTCTTCCGTAATTGCGAATACAGTTAGACTCAATCGGGTAAATTAGGCGTGTTTTTTTTTTCATTTTCAGTAGGGGGTAGGCTACCAAGCAAGAAATCGTGTGACAATTAAACACGCGAAGCGTGAAGAAAAATTTCGCTACTATTTTAGTTTATTGTAATGTACGACGATTTACTGAAAATGTGACTGGACCCTGGATCTGCCAATGCGTCGGAGCTGATATTTTAGTCATCAACATCCCAAGTGTCGCAGCCAGAATTGTAATTTTGGGTTGGCATTGCAAGTTCACAATCTGAACAATTCATTTTCGATAATATAATAGGCCATTACCTCGCGGGCCACGCAAAATCCTCTCGCGGGCCACCCCTGATATAGACAGGACCATTCGATAATTTCATAGCCGGAGCCGGAGCTGGAGCCGGAGCAGTGGTTATAATGCGGCTCCGGAGCGGGAGCCGGAGCTAATGTATAATAGAAGAGAGCTCCGGAGCCGGAGCTGGAGGAGTTTAAATTTACGGCTGCTCCAAAGCCCTGGTACATACATACCTTTTCATCATCGGCCGTTGAACCAATCTCCCGACGGCACTTGCTTTTCTTCCAAGAAAGCTATTGCTGGATGATAGTCGGGCAGCATTCCTTTAAAACGCGTTTAATAGGCGTCTCCTAAACCAAACTATTCGAATAGTGCTTTTAAAGTTTCCTCGAGTGCTCGAGCATCATCAGTTTCTTCGTATGGCACTCAGCAACACAGAACACATCTTCGAGAATTAGGTCTTGGAGAACGGATGGTAACTCAATATCCATATTTTTTAGCTTCATCCAAGGCTTTTCGACAGTAGGTCTTATCGAAGCCAACCAAGACGTCAACGACATTGCAAAGTGGAATTGCAGTGCTTTCGCAGAAAGACCAGACCTTGGGTCCTCTATACAAATTTCCTCTTCGTCCTAAAATCGAAAATGTTCGGCGAATGTAGGTAGTTGCATCCTTCCACGGTCAATAAGCTCAATGAGAAAGGTACAAAAATCCCTAAGGAACAGATAATATGAGACGAATCAAAATATAATGGCCAGCAGCTATAGCAAGAGCACCAAACCAACCAAAGGGTAACAGTTGGTATTATCGGTACTGGTGTACGCCATACGGTATCAATAGTCGTTGTAAAGACAACAAATTTACAATATTTTAGCAAACGATGCCTTCACATTGTTGCTAGTTAACGCATATACTCAGTACTCACGTTACAAAACAATTCCATACGCTCCTCATCTGATATATCCATCGTAAAGGCCCTGTGGATATAAAGCTGTATCAGCTGTATCAGCTGTATCAGCTGTATCACCCAGTGGATATAAAGCTGTATCAGCTGTATCAGCTGTATCAGCTGTATCACCCAGTGGATATAAAGCTGTGTCAGCTGTATCAGCTGTATCACCCTGTGGATATAAAGCTGTATCAGCTGTATCAGCTGTATCAGCTGTATCACCCTGTGGATATAAAGCTGTATCAGCTGTATCAGCTGTATCAGCTGTTTCAGCTGTATCAGCTGTATCACCCTGTGGATATAAAGCTGTATCAGCTGTATCACCCTGTGGATATAAAGCTGTCACAGGAGTAGTTGGGATTATCAAATTTAAATGCAGGTTTGAAAGCAGTCTAGATATGATACTAGATACTTGTGATATCTGTTCGAACATGATGGCCAGGTGTTATATGAGTGATCATTGTTGAGTGAGTGAATCTTGGTCTATATATACTTCATCATCGCACAAATCGTCTTGTTGCCTTGCTATAAGTAGGGTCGTATACAACTGCCGCATCGCATCCCAAACCCCCCAAAACGTTATGATGAGCCATATATACTGTGATGAACTATTTCATATGGGCGAAGCGCGACAATGTGGTGTGAACGGAACCACGCCAAGCCGCTACTTTAATTATATTCACCGATAATATCGTGAAATTATACTGGACAATCCTGACACACTGCGCGCGAAGCGCGACGAAAATTCTGGGCTTTACTCAACTTTTATGAAAATAAAATGTTGATACTCCGTGAAACAGCCCGAAATTGCTCAGGCTATCTTCCTGCTTGGAGGATTGAACTACTTCTACTTGACAAACTGAAAATAGCGAAAAATAAGTAAGTAAATCACAAAATATTACGAAGTAGAAGTAGCGAAAATCAGATCTACTTGAGTAAGTGCCAGAAGTAGAGGAAAACTACTTGAGTACTTCGAAAAAGTAGAAGTACTTCGTTACTGATCATGATCACCTCTGTTTATGACCCTAGGAGCCCAAGACTCAAGTTTTTTTGGGGAGCCTGACGAAGTGCTTTTTCGTTCCTACCAACGGGTATAAACACGGAGATGTTTAATTAATTATTATACGAGGGGTCCTTATACCTTTTCAAACACACTCACTCAGCTCTACCGGTCGGTAGCCTAAATCAGATTACGTGAGTAGAGAGAGGAAAAAAATTGATAGCAATCTATATGCAATTCGCGATCATATATTGACCAACTCAATCATGAAATATATAAATTTCTCTTGCTTCGCGCGTTTACGCAAGAAGAGCTGACTCACTAAATGTGTGATGGACTACTAGACTATTTCGCGCATCCCAGACATAGTATAGACGTGATACAGCTGATACAGGGTGATACAGCTGATACAGCTTTATATCCACAGGGTGATACAGCTGATACAGCTTTATATCCACAGGGTGATACAGCTGATACAGCTGATACAGCTTTATATCCACAGGGTGATACAGCTGATACAGCTGATACAGCTGATACAGCTTTATATCCACAGGGTGATACAGCTGATACAGCTTTATATCCACAGGGCCCATCGTAAACATTAATGACAAATCTCCGGCAGTAGGCAAGCTATAGGCAAACACCGCTAAGTTGTATGAAACTGCCTCGCGATACCTTGCGACCACTAGGTGTTGCTGTTCCGCCATAGTTCACAATGGAGTGTAACGCCTATCTTAGAATGGCTATGACCAATGACCATGACCATAGCAATTTGAGTGGAATATCGGATCTGGGGTTTTCTGGGTTCATTTAGCGTTCACATCTGCGTTTTTTCGAAATATCTCAGTGGCATCCCTGGAACCAGCTAGTTATCATAGTTCCGTGGAGTGTCGATATCTCTTTCATCATCATCGATATTAGTTTATTAGCAATTCTTTACTGTACAATATGATGTCACTATCGTATCCTAGCAACAAAATCGGTTGATGATTTGTCTTCTTTGACTTGCCGCTATTCACCGGCTTCTATCAAGTTACGAAGGCAATGCATCGCCTTGTGCGGTAACGGTAGAATATGGTACACGGCATACAGTGTTAATCTTACGACCGACTTCTCCAGCAAAGCGGCTAAGCGTCGACTTATCATAAAAAATTGTTTCGGTATGGTGGAAGTTTTAGACGCATGCCTTGACGAGACTGTGTCGACAAAAAGTTGCAATGGAAGTGACGTTATATACATCACGTGGGCTTTGTGGGGAAGAAATCGTGGAAATAAGTGGTGAGTATAACAATATACCTACGGTGCTTAGAAGCTCATCTGTTTATGCAACATCGGTTGACAAGTTCTGTTTTGCCCACTTGATTCCATGCTGTGAAAACTCCTCATGTAGGCGATACGGCATGGTATGTCTGTTTATATGGCTCAGTATTGCCAACCACCACATTATCGAATGTTAACATGGAATAGTATCGACCATTCTGCTTAGTTCCGCTTCGCCGGGGCTGTAGTCGGGATGCATTCGTGGCAGCGACTGCCGACGCCGACTACCTATGCAGCAGAGATGAGCATGGATTAGGACTAGGTTTTGAAAAAACAGGATTTGTGAAATTTTGTCGGATTTGGATTGGATTTGGATTAGACATTTTTTTCAGAACGGATTAGGATTTGGATTGGATTGAACTATTTTCTGGGAGATTGAAATGTCGTGTGGCGAATGGCGACAAACTTTATTCAGATCAGTTATTAATGTACTTATGGTTACTAAGTTATCTTGAATCAAGTGAATCGTTGGTTGTGAAAGAAAATTTTCGAATCCCTCCATTGCATAAATTAATATTTTTTCTGAATTTCCAGTTGGAATCGGATTAGGATTGGACATGGACTTAAATATGAACAAGTTATGGATTAGGATTTGGATTTGAAGGTTCGGATTTGGATTGGATTAGGACATAGAAATTTCAAATCCGCTCATCTCTGCTATGCAGTGGTCAGACTGCTATCATCGTAGCACGATTTTCATATAAACGGAAATAAAAAATGATTCACCATGAACATGAAAATACAAAATGTGCTAAATCTACAATAGTAGGACTATTATAAGTAGTTCCTCGATTAAGATATAGCTGAATATACTAGCACTGTCGTTTTAAGTCAACAGGAATCAAATACACATCGATAAAAAAAAGTCATGCATGAATTGCACTGATGAGTAGCGCGTCTACATATTTTCCTATTTCAAATAAAATCATCCAGGACCGTTTTCCAAGGACCACTCTGATTCTAATATACTCATCTAATTATATACTTTAAGATAAAAGTAAATTAGGACATTTTTAGGTACGACACGATGTCTAACTATCACTTTGAATTTGACCTATCAATACGCGTAAATTGCGATTACCAGCCGCGGCTATGTACCTGTGTACCATTTTCAAAGTACATTTAGCAATACCCCGGACAGTTTCCCGAGGACCAATCTTGTTTAACATACTCCAATGATCATCAACGTTGATATGAAAGTAAATTCAAACAATTCTAGGTCCGACACGATGTCCAACTATCACTTTGAATTTGGCCTATCAATACGCGTAAATTGCCAATATCAGCCGTGCCTATGTACCATTTTCAAAGTTCATTTAGCAATACCCCGGACAGTTTCCCGAGGACCAATCTTGTTTTAATATACTCCAATGATCATAAACGTTGATATAAAAGTAAATTCAAACAATTCTAGGTCCGTCATGATGTCCAACTATCACTTTGAATTTGGCCTATCAATACGCGTAAATTGCTATTACCAGCCGCGCCTATGTACCATTTTCAAAGTTCATTTAGCAATACCCTGGACAGTTTCCCGATGACCAATCTGGTTTTAACATACTCCAATGATCATCAACGTTGATATAAAAGTAAATTCAAACAATTCTAGGTCCGACACGATGTCCAACTATCACTTTGAATTTGGCCCATCAATACGCGTAAATTGCCATTATCAGCCGCGCCCATGTACCATTTTCAAAGTTCATTTAGCAATACCCCAGACAGTTTCCCGAGGACCAATCTTGTTTTAATATACTCCAATGATCATAAACGTTGATATAAAAGTAAATTCAAACAATTCTAGGTCCGACACGATGTCCAACTATCACTTTGAATTTGGCCTATCAATACGCGTAAGTTGCCATTATTATGTACCATTTTCAAAGTTCATTTAGCAATACCCTGGACAGTTTCCCAATGACCAATCTGGTTTCAATAGACTCCAATGATCATAAACATGGATATAAAAGTAAATTAGGACATTTTTAGGTCCGACACGATGTTCAACTATCACTTTGAATTTGGCCTATCAACACGCGTGAATTGCGATTACCAGTTGCGCCTATGTACCATTTTCAAAGTTCTTTTAGCAATACCCCGGACAGTTTCCCGAGGACCAATCAGGTTTTAACAAACTCCAATGATCATCAACTTTGATATAAAAGTAAATTCAAACAATTCTAGGTCCGACACGATGTCCAACTAATTTGGCCCATCAATACGCGTAAATTGCCATTATCAGCCGCGCCTATGTACCATTTTCAAAGTTCCACACATCACGTCCGGCATATTTGATAGAGCGATGATCTTTTCGGTCGATCATATGATATTTGGACGACATGGACGCGCGTGTGTTGTACTTGTGCGCTTTTGATTCAGAGGTAAAGAAGTCATTGAAGTATTCGGGACAACGACCGCAGTGAAACTGACACGTAAACTTGTCGATTTCTAGTTTCCGCATATCTTGTATGCATATTAACCATGTTACCTTTACGCTACTTCAGTATATAAATTTTATAAATATAAATACTATTACACATATAATTGAACAGTATATATTCATCAGTGGCGGCTCGTGACAATATCGGGTGGTGGGGCAAGGGCTGCAAGCGACTTTTTATCAAGATGACGTCACAATGGCGTTTTCCAACGTAAACAAGTAACGTGGTGGTACGGACTACGTACGGTAACACGAACTTCCCGACAACAGTGATTTTAACGTATGTGCCGCGAGAGGTCTGCCGGTGAGCTGTGACTTGAAGTGTGGTAACTTCGTGAACGGCGTACGGAACAAAGATTCGACACGGTTCATGTTCGCACTGTATACCTGACTAATTATCTGCAGCAATGGAAATGACTATAACTCGAGAGATTGCGTAAGCCTAACTGGAAAGGTCAACGAGTTCGGACACATACGCAATTGTTATCTCATAGATTGGACATGTCATATTGAATCCAAAACATAATTCTGAAGAACTACGGATAGCGGCCTCGGAAATTCGGTCCCGGTACAGCATAGGAGATTTTGGCCTTGAGGCTGGAGACTGTCACACGACACATACGGCTTACGGTCTATAGTGTCTATATGTCTGCTGCAAAATCGCCTTGGGAAAATATATTACCGAATAAATACGTGGATGAAAGCCGAAAACTTGGTACACTGTTACATGAAATCATCGAGAAATAGCCTCATGACCGTTTTCGGTATGGTACACTGTCAAAATTAATACGAACAGACCAACACCGAATTTTGCGTAAAATTTACTGAGGAATAGGCTGATCAAGCGATCAGCTCTTAGCCGCCATCGAAAACGAAACAGCTATCGCGCTTGACAGGGGTTGTAATTGTAAGCAAGTGGCCTGAAGGCCAGAATTTCACGGTGAAATTGACATTGGAGAATATAAAATAAAAGTAAAAATTTTAATGCAAACCGAGGATGTTAGTAAACTGTTTCATGATATCATCATCTCATCACCTATCTCAGTATGGAACACAGTTAGCGTTAACACAGATACACCGGCTTTTGCGTGAAATCCGCAATGCGTTAGGTGGGCTAAGTGTCAGATCAGCGCACATCTCTACCATACTCGACCTTAATAACGAAATTGCTGCCCTAATCATTGAGTGCCAACCTTGAGACTAGGCACAGCGTTCGATACTAAAATCAAGACATACCATGCAAAAGCTCATGACGGATCTAGGTAAGGAGCATCGTTAAAATCAATGGAGACCAATACCGGCTTTGCGTAAAATATGTTTGCGATAAATGACGAGTCAGCTCTCACTCGACTTAGGAAACGAAATTACCACAAACACAGTACAGTGACAAACTTGAAACTTGGTACAGCGTTCGATACTAACATTAAGACTTACCGTACCAAATGTCATGACCGATCTCGGTATGGAACATCGTCAAAATCAATGGATACCAATACCGGCTTTTGAGTAAAATCTGTTTGCGATACATGACGGTCAGCACACACTCAACTTCGGAAACGGAATTACTATCCTAAACTTTAAGTAGAAACCCTGTAACTTGGGACAGTGTTAAATACTACCATCACGACATGACAAACCAAGTTTCAAGAATTACCATGGTGTGAAACACCATCAAAATCGACCTATACCAGCAAAGGTCAACTAAACGCATATGACGGTAACCGAGTTCAGATATAGATACGATTGTTACATCACACCTTAAGGGCGACTAGGCTATGTTGCCCCGGTTGCTCGGTAATTTTATGAACAGGAGAGAGTAAATCACTGTTTCTTTATTGTGCGCGGCTTTGAGAGAATAGACAGTGAAAGCTTGTTATGAGCGCTACCGGGGCATGCCCCGGCTAGGCATTCGCAAAGCGAAAACACGGGGAAGAGAATTCGATTTTCGCAGACTTCGCTATATATGGGCATTTACAAGCGAAAGGACAAGAAGAATACGATTTTTGCTGTGATTTCGGTATATATAGATTGCTGTGCGTCTCTAAATGGTAAAGAACTGTTATTGAACAGAATTTTAGGTGGGGCAATGCCCCAGTTGCCCTATAGGACGAGCCGCCACTGATATTCATATTGAAATGAGCCCGAATATTTTCATTTTAATATCAATCTACTTATTTTATTGTATATTGAAGTTCTGTACCGCCAAGAAGCTCTTCAAATATTACACATACAAAGAATGATTCTTTCTAATACAATAGCGAATAGGCTTTTCCAAGTACAGCACTAAAAGTAATATACCTGCTCGTGTTTGCAATCTAAAATCACACTCGTGGTTCGAATGAAGTCATTTATGTTTCACTTTCGGTGCTGTTTAGCATTTGAAACCTTTCAATATGCATGGGTCGCGACGAGCGAGGTCGGGTTATCGCGACATCAATAAAAAAATACTATTAGTAAGGGAAACTTATGAAAATCTGTGAACTATATTGTCACCAATAAATTTCCTCACCAATATGTTTGAGGTGTGTAGTAACAGGTGTTAAAATCTTGAAGTTCAAGTCTTGTGGGAACCCCCCTCCCTAACCACACCCACTTTTATATTTATGCGCAAAATAGCTCTTATTTTGGGCAGTGGTTCCCAAACTTTTTTGAGCTACCGCCACCTGGGCAACGAATAAAGTACCAGCGTGTCCCGACCTACCCACCGCCACCGCACATCTAAATCATTAAGCGAAAGGTTTTCTGCACATATTACAATAATAAACAACAAGACATATGAAGATGTTGCATCCTCATCAATATATATGGTTAGATGTTTTATAAGAACAATCTGAAATCTCCACGTCCGGCTATGTTAAGTAGGTATCTGCCGTGAGTCAAAAGTTTTGTCAAGGCACTGTAAGTACGTTCTAATAAATATAAGCCAGGAGGGGCAAACAGTGGAACAGATGCCACCTAATGTGTACAGAGAACGATGTGAAATTTAATGATGATTGGGAAATTGCGCGTGACCAGGATCGTGGCATCATCAAAATCAATAGCTTGTACGATAGTAGTTTCCAAGGTCCAAATGTACTCGCGCAAAAAACGGACACGGCGCCGAGAAGGAATGACACGTGCAACATCGCAGAGTACCATGTACTAGTCCCCAGTCGACCACGAATTTCGAAGTACAATTTTCGAAACCAGCCAATGACGTTACTGATAGCGTCGCGGAAAAGGGCCCTGCCTCACTAAATCCGACAGTTCCGTGGACTCGCAACACAACCGAAAACAGTAGCACGTACGAGTGTAGCTACCAAGGCACCAATAAACCTGAACAAAAAACGGACACGCCGTCGCGAAGGATCAGCACCGCCGAAGTACCACCCAATAGCCATCAGTCAACACATTCGAACGTGCGATTTTCGCCACCAACCGAAGACAATGAAAGGAAGGACCCTGGCTGGCTGGCTCACCGTGCCAGGAAATTCCGTGGATTCGTACCAGCGCTCTCCAGGCAGCAGGCTATTTCAAAACCGAAATTACACCACAGCGATCGAGTGCAGTAGAAATCCAGGAGAGGTTCCACATCCCTGTCGGAGATTGGCAAATGCTTGTCAAGAACAGGCAGGATCATCAATTCGCTAAGGAATCTGGTTATGTAACTTATTTCTCTCAAAGAGCTACCGAAATTTATGATTGTTGCGTTCCGTGCATCCGAAAAATCTATCTTCGGCGACCGGAAGATGTTATGGAATTAAATATTTGGTCTGCTAGTTACTATGAAGGACATGTAGCTATATACTGCGCTCACAAAACCTGCTGTGGCTGTGAAGTTGTCTGGGAGATACTAATTTATTCGTCATTGAATGACGTAGATTGTCGGCTAATCATGAGTGGTAATAGGAATCATGATAAATCGTGCGTTCGGAGTCGACGAGTCGGCAAACAACTCGGCGAAAAATTGGCTTATGACTTGGCATCCAATTCGGCATCGAAGGTTTTTAGGAATCTCTACGGATCTTTGAGTGACACTGGGAGGATTCATGGATGTCATTCTTTTGTCCCAACGCAAGGAGTGTTGCGCAATATGAAATACAAATTAATTTTAACTGAGACTTTCTGCAAAACTGGATGGTGAACATGGACCTTTTTCAAATTCGTTATCGCAACGAAGGATATCATTTCATTTGATTTTGGTCCGGAAAGCCTCGACAAGCGACACTCCTTAGTGAAAATCAAATAAAAATATACCAAGACATTGCACCTTACGATTCATTATATCTTGATGCAACCGGGGGCATTACTCGAAATAAGGAAGACGATGAGGGTAAATTCCAGAATTATACCATGCTGGTAAGGAATCCCTATCCAGGAGGGCCAACGATGCCGATCGTATCGCACATAACTCCCTTGCATGATACAGGGACAATTAGTCGATTTCTCAATCGATTTATTCAATATACGTGTAAAAATTCATTACCAGTCTTTCCGGCCATGTTGATAATTGACGGGAGTAAAGTATTGTGGAATGCTGCATTATCTCAGTTCTGCTCCGAAACAAGATGGCAATATTACGAACGGTGTTTCCGCATCGTTACCGGAGTTGCATCGGCAAAGGATTTCAAGAAGACAATTGTACACAACTACTTAAGTCATTCCATGAAAGCAGCAAAAATCTTCTGTCGTAAGCATTATGACGCAAAACTGTGCTTCACGGCGATGTGCTGGATTCATAGTCTCTTTGTCTGCAAGACACTCAGCGAGTTGGATAACATGGTTCATAGCATTTTTGAGGTGTTGCTCTGCCCATATTTGGAGGATTCTGTTAAAAATCATTTTAACATCCTGCACAAACGCCATGGAGCTATCTGCTCCAGCTCGTGCTTGCAAGTAGGTCCACCTAATGAGGCAGAATGCGCATCGGATGTAGATGACACAATATTTCAACTCAGTCTGAAAACCATTGATTACAGGCAAGAAAGCAGATCGCCGTTTTCATAAGATATCATACCCTAATGAAAAAGCATTCCGCACACCAAAAGTCGTTACAGGACCAAAATGCTTTTACTTCTTCAGGCAAAAAACCATAATTCTCGCCTAGTTTTTGTGAGACGATTGTGAAAACGGTACTCAGCAGAATCGCCGCAACATCAAATCTGATGATCGGGGATTTGGGCCGCCATGGGGAGGAGATGGGAAAGAAGTCAGACCCGTACATTGCAGCTACTGCTCGCTACACCAAATTGTCGTCGCAAGAGGGTATCAATACAATGTACAAAAACAATACAACACAGGGAGTGATCGAACAACATTTCAAAGTGCTCAAAAATACCTATTTGAATTGCAAAAGTGTAAGGCTGGATAAATTTGTTGAAATATATCAAAGAGAGGTTCACCGCTCGGAGGAGATATTTGCGGACTATATCCATCACAATGGACGACCATCTCGCAAATGAAAGCAAAACGATTCGCACCACATGGCTGCTTCGAAGTCGAAAAATATGATTCTGGAGGGCAAATTCAAAAAGAGAACCCAAAACCGAAAATCTATATACGGAAAAATGAGTACAAAAACTGAAGTCAAATTTCGTGGCCAAAGCAAGCAAATCGGTGGAACTCTTGACTCTGCTCACACTTCTTCTGAAAAGGATTTACCTGGCGCGTTCAAATTTACAGGTCAGTCATATTTACTTTAGGAAGCGAGTTACACGTCACGTTTACATCACCGAGTTACACACTACGTTTACATCACCGAGTTAAGCATTAATTGTACAAATTGTAGATATCTATGAGCTCTGGCGTTCGACTCATAAAAGCAGACCCGAGTTGGTAGTAAATGGACAAACCATCAACACGAAGTCCATGCTCACACTAAAGAGTCACGGATGGCTGGATGATCAGGTTTTAAATGCTGACAGCAAGCTAATTAGTAGCTGTTGTCATCGGATACTCATTGATATGTTGTTTGCACATTTCTCACAGATCATGGACTCCACCATGTCGATTTTTACATCCACCCTCGCAAATGTGAGTACAATTATATTATAAATAGCATTTTGAAAACTGCATATGCACATTTGTTCGGCAGGGTTGCTACCAATCTGTGTCGTGTCAATACGCAACTGAATGGTGGTTCAGAGGCCAATTTCAAGCATGTCATCACAAGTCTTTGGTATGTGGTGATTGGAGTATCACGTATAAAATGCTGCAAATGCCATAACGCGATTCTGTCTGTATGCTGCAGATCGATCGCATGTTGAAACGTCCACGTCCATTGATCACGTTACTGCATGTCCATGGAAACCATTGGATATTCTTGGTATGAGCATTGTGCATTGAATTTGTCTTGTGACCTGCATAGTGTAGGCCTACATCGAACAATATGTTATTGCATTTAATAGGGAATTGATTTTGATTGCGGTAAAATAACAATTTACGATCCCATGGACCATGAAGAAAATTATGAAGAGAATATTATGAAAAACTTCAGGTTAGTTGACGTATTGACGTATAAAATAAAGATAATCATGAAATATGGTCATTTGGTGTACATTTATTATACAATATAAATTTACCATTTAAACTATTTTCGTTTTATCAGGAACTTTCTCAACCTCTACACTGCACATCGCCATTCTTTGCAAACGAACATTTATCACCACGAGCAACAACAGGATGGATTCAATTGTGGAGTATTGGTGTTGAAAGTAATCTAATGATATGAAGTGTACAACGAAATTAATTTCCACACTATCTCAATATTACACAGTTTGCGGAGCGTCTTTTGAGAGGTCTCCCAACTGACTTCCCCCATGACGAAAAGAGTTGCGACCAATATAGGGAACACTTTGGGAACATATTTCTGAACTACGAGAGGTAATGTGAAGTCACATGTATTATATTCAATCAACCTATGGTTCATCTATGTAATTCCATTTAGGCATGAGGAATGTCAAGCACGTGCTTCCGAGAACTGATTTGCGTCGGAATCGGTTCTTTAAATTTTGTGTTTTCTTTATTAAAACCACTTTGTTTTGCTTTGCCTGAATTCTACTGTTTGTATATGATCGAAGGATTGTGAATTGTTCGGGGTGTTGCTTAATGAACTTTGAAAATGGTACATAGGCGCGGCTAGTAATCGCAATTTACGCGTATTGATAGGCCAAATTCAAAGAGATAATTGGACATCGTGTCGGACCTCGAATTGTTTCAATTGACTTTTATATCAACGTTTATGATCATTGGAGTATATTAAAACCAGATTGGTCCTCGGGAAAGTGTCCAGGGTATTGCTAAATGAACTTTGAAAATGGTACATAGGCGCGGCTGGTAATTGCAATTTATGCGTATTGATAGGCCAAATTCAAAGTGATAGTTGGACATCGTCTCGGACCTAGAATTATTTGAATTTACTTTTATATCAACGTTTATGATCATTGGAGTATATTAAAACCATATTTGTCCGCGGGAAACTGTCCGGGGTATTGCTAAATTAACTTTGAAAATGGTACATAGGCGCGGCTGATAATCGCAATTTACGCGCATTGATAGGACATATTCAAAGTGATAGTTGGACATCGTGTCGTACCTAAAAATGTCCTAATTTACTTTTATCTTAAAGTATATAATTAGATGAGTATATTAAAATCAGAGTGGTCCTTGGAAAACGGTCTTGGATGATTTTATTTGAAATTGGAAAATATGTAGACGCGCTACTCATCAGCGCAATTCATACATGACTTTTTTATCGATGTGGATGTGATTTCTGTTGACTTAAAACGACAGTGCTAGTATATTCAGCTATATCTTAGTCGAGAAACTACTCATAATAGTCCTACGATTGGAGATTTATCACATTTTGTATTTCATGTTCATGGTGACTCATTTTTTATTTCCGTTTATATGAAAATCATGCTACGATGATAGCAGTGTGGTCAGGTACCTATGGCTCGCTCCCCATATATGGCTCTATTGGGTATAAGATATGTCTTTTTACCGAATATTTGTTTTTGTACTGAATCGATCAATATTGCAACGACTTATAGCAAATTTTCATCATGGCCAGAATAATCATTCTTGTGGCAGTATAAGCATGTATTTGAGAGGTAAAGACAATGCTGTCTTTGAAATTAGCGGCTCAGACCAATCTTCTCAAAATCCTCAAATTTAAGGTACTGTCACGCAGGCGACCAATATCACTCGCGAATTTTATGTACCCGACTTGAAATCTTGGATTGTGGAATACGTTGATAAATCAAAGAGTGGAGCAGACATGGCAATGCCCATATCACAACGCAGTTTTCAAATGCACATTGTCTTCCTGATCTATGGCGCGAAATGACCTGCCGTGGACGTGACATTGGGGCTGTTCAAAAATATTTTCTTTTCCAAATTTCACTCGCTTAGTGATATAATTGCCAGGTTGCCCAAAAAAATGCTACACATTTTTTTACTACACACGCTACACACCAAATTTCAGTCAATTCCAACCAGTAAAGGCCAATCCTAAATTGAAATTTCGACCATTTTTGAATTTATAGTATTTACGGTGGCAAATTTCGACACTTCGATATGACCAAACAACGTGTTCCTGCTTCCAGGCATGCCTGAAGGGAAAGTGATGCATTTTTCAAGGCTTTTCATCTTGATACTGACCTATAATAGATTTGAGATGATGAAATTGCTGAAGGAAAAATTAATTTGACACTGATTTGCTGGAAATGAGTCAACGAAATTAAAATAGTCTCGTTAAAACGATGGTGATATATTAGCAAATAAAATACTTTTAAGGCTGAAATCGGGCACCATGAAGAAAAAATGAACTGAAGCACAGGTAAAATACAGTACAATATATTTCCCACGTTAATATCGATACCATGCAGGGGTCGCCAACTCAAAATGGCTCGCGGGCCACTTTTCCGAATGCCGAGATGCCGCGGGCCGCAGGACATCAATATCGATATAAAAGTAGGCAAAGCAGTTCAGCAACCACATCTGATAACTCTTCGTTATTACAATGCTGTGCTCTCTAACATGGGCGACGGTTATAGTCACCACAAAAGAAATAATATTTTATTGAACAAACACAAATACAACAAAAGTATCATGATCATCAATTTCCAATTTCGTTATATTTTGAACTATGAGCTGTACACGATACCTGACACTCTGTAGCCGCTAAAACAGGGGTGGCCCACATTTTTGCTCTTCATGGCCGCTTTTCGATTACTCATGTAGCCTGCGGCCGCATACCGGTTGTTATAGTCGTGATAAACTAGCTGGGGCAAAATGCCCACGTTAAACTGTCCATGTCCATTGCCGGTACACTCCGAACTAATCAATTTATGCACATCGGCTTACTATGCGGACCGAAATCGTTAGTAGTTATGTTGTAATAGCCACAGGACACCCCGGTCTGTAGTCGCGCGAAGCGCGAAAAATTTTTCATGTTTATTAGTGAATTTCGTCAATATTCGTATGGTTTCACATATTACTATAAAATATTTATCCTTTCTCGGCCAATGTGATCAGATTCACCGATAGAGCTGATGCAGGGGCTATCTTAGAAAACGTAGGGTTGTTATCAAAAGTGTCGACAGCCGCATAATTTCCCTTCTACTACCGCAGATTGGCCACCCCTGGATTAAAGAATCAATATTTGGATTAGCTAGACACGGTAGGCCTACTTGCTAAACAACTATCTCCTCGTAAAACATGGTCTTTTGGAGAGCCCGAAGTCGTTTTTCACGCGTCTCGGTCTTGGCAGTGGTGGGCCATTGCACATCAAGGCAATATTATGCCCATTCGTACCAGCAAATTCTTCATCCATGCAATGATATTACCATGTCGAAGCCGTATCAACTAGTAAGGAATAGTGATATTGGGCACAGTGTAATGGCTTACTTCGAACAACAACAACATTATGTTTCAATTGAAATAATTTTCAGCGTTTAAAAATGATTTACTAAGCGTTTTTCTGAAATTTGTTCAAATCAGGTCGCGGGCCGCAAAATAGGACCTCGCGGGCCGCATGCGGCCCGCGGGCCGCGTGTTGGAGACCCCTGCAAGGTATCTTTTGTCGAGCCGATGTAGGTCTGACGACGTTGTGGCTGTTTTCTTCGCAATGCGTTATTATATTTGCTTTTCAAGACTCCTCTATACCTCTACAAGGCGAATTACGAATGCTGAGTCATTATATTATCGAATTTTAGCGGATCCGCATCATCATAGGGCATTTATATGAACCGTAGTGAACTCGCGCCAATGAACAATGGGATGTTTGAGGTATATGTCATGTAACCTGTTGGTTGATAATAATGATGACATATCTTCGTCATATCCATAAATCTTCTGAACCATTTCATATCATTGTGTGTGTCTTGATCGGATACAATCTCCTGATTATTGATCATTGTCTTCACTTGGCCTAGTAATAGCCTACGGCAATACGCTTTGTCGCACTACTGCAAAAAGAGTTTTGTTTTTGCTGATGGTGAAAGATCCCATAGATCAGGGGTTCTCAATCTGAGAGGCGCACCCCCCCTTTTGGGCGCGAGAAATTTTTGTCAATTTTGTAAATGTCTGTATAAATTGGGACTAGACATGTGATTCACAACCATTCTGAAGAGACGATTATTGAAGATTAAACTTAATTCGTATTCTACAAAGCTTGCCAAACTCAAACTCCAGCAGTCGCGCTCAACGGAGTATAGGCTGACTTCAACTTCATTTGAGCAAATTTTTGATACTCTTTGAAGATTTAGAGAAATTTCTACGTGCAAGTCATTCATTACTTGATAGCTTTGGCAGTAGCCTAAATCTCTGTGCGCTAGGTAGCTGTTGTTGATAGCTGACAAACTGCACTGCCTAATACAGACTTAGATGCAATATAGGTCGCCCGGTTTCGCCCTCAATTTGGCTATAAATGAACACAATTTAACTCATTTCCAAAACTGATCTAATTTAGCGTGGCAGGACAGAACGACGCCGTTCTCTCTGTAGTCACTACCAGAATCAGGATTAGTCTCAGTGCAACCTACCTTGAAATTAATTGATGTCCTTTTCAATGTTTTTGTTTGTTATTTTCGAAGAAGTTTGGGGAAGTTTGTCAGCAATGTAAAAGACTAAACAACTGAAATGCGGATTCAAAAATTGGTATAAGATATACCTCGTGTATACTATTAGATCAGGGGTGGGCAGCCCGTACGGCAGCATGCGGCCGTAGAAGGGAATTTGTACGGCCGTCGACGCCTAATTCAATTAGTATGTGTTGGCAGCCGTATACATGCAAATTGCAATTACGAACTCACTCCCAAATTTTCGAGAGATTTTATTTAATCTTGAAATTTTCTTCGGGCTCCGCGCAATTCAACAAGACTTCATTTTTCGATTTTAATGCAGTAGCGCCCTTCTTACTTGGAGCAGGAATAAGAATCCTCAAAAAATAACAATTCATTAGCGGCTCTGCAAAATTTTCGTACAATAGGCCGTTGTGAAAAGTAGAATAGTCCAGAGTTCACCAGGAATGGATATGGACAGTTTACCATAGGTATTTTGCGTCCAGATCGTTCATTGCGGCTATGCCCTGGAATGCGGCCTTCTCGGCTACATAAGTAATAGAAATCGGCCATGATTAGCAAGAAGGTTGCCCATCTCTGTATTAGATGATGTGCTCTTTTTGACATGACGATCAATGTCAGGGGGGCGCGATTTTTTTGACCATCGCCAAAGGGGGGCGCGTGTCAAAAAAGGTTGAGAACCGCTGCCATAGATGATTAATACGTTCTATAAAGTTGTTATATTACAATGTGGTTTCCCTGGATTTTGGAGCAAATAAAAATCATGTCTGAAGTACTATTTATTCAATAACTTGTAGACCATTTCCTATTGCAATCAGCAGCGTTTGTCTGGGCCGCTGACTGATGCTAAATGCTTGTGGAACTGCGAATTTGGAATCAGTAAAAATTAAAATTGCTCAAGAAATTGAGAGTCAATTCGTAAATTCAAATTGCATGTCGACGACCGCCAACACGTACTAATTGAATTACGTGTCCACGGCCGCACAAAATTTCCTTCTACGGCCGAAGGTTGGCCACCCCTGGTGTAAGTTATAGAGATGCTTTTGTTTGTTTGTTTGTGGTATTTATGGTGTTTGTCGACTACTATGGTCATTTGCAGCAGGCCGATAGTGTTCATTATTTTCCTTAACTGCCGACTTACAGCACGGCCCACCTCTATAGGCTTTTTGTAAGGCACTGCTAACGCAGATGAAGTGGCGAGGAAGAGCCTAGGGAAACCTCCAACAATTAGGTATCGGAATTCTGAAGTCGACCTTGGACATGCTATTTGACTACTTCCTAAATTTCGTTTCTGACCAATGTCTATTAGTAGTAAGAAGGTGTAATGAGAAAATTAGTAAGTTACATCTCTGTATTGGTTGCTAACTCGTACACGTAAGAGCTACGTAAGGTCAAAATTTATTCAAAATTAAATTTTTTCAGGTAAAAATCTTTCGTTTTTTTTATGTAAAAAAAATTCTCTAGTTATGATATAATCATTTAACAGTCACTGTGGGATATAATTTTCGAAATAAATTGGTAATACTGTCTCCGGGAGGAAATCCTAGAATATGCGTAAATATCCATAATTTTGAAGGCTTCCAGTAGGCTGAGAAATTTTTCGTAAATCAACATCAACAATAATATTTTTAAGCAGATTTATGATACTTGAAATTTTTCTTCGCGCGTGGCGCAATTTAATGCTATGTATATTGATTCTATTATCGGGACCACCGCCCTCGCAAAAATACGATAAAAAATAAATTATAATAACTGTAATTTAATTACTGAAATAAGTTTAAATGTAATCTCAATTGAAAGAGAACGGTATATTCCTAGAGTTGGTTGAGGCCGTTTGCAGGTCGTTTGTCTTTATTCCGTGGAAAGGTGATACTTGGTTGTACACCAAACGTTTCTTCCATCAATATTGTCGAAGAGAAGAATATCATTTGAGTTGGCGTAGTCGGTTTATCTGCGGCGAAAGACTAAACACGACTCTCAGTGGTCGACTTGAAATAGACCCACTACCGTAAATTCACATGAATGCCATCATGAATTACGATCAAAACCCTCAAAACGTCACGCTCTAGCACCATATACTTGCGAAAAAACGATTGCTTAGAGTTTTTATTGATGTCAATTTTTGAAAGTCCGCCGGTCCGCCAGAATTTTCTTAGGTCAAAATATTCCGTTGTTTAGGTAAAGAAAAATCGACCTAACAACCAATTAAATTTTAGGTGTAGTGGCAACGCAGTCAACACCACTTGCATCTCTTCCAATCCTGATTCTATTTTGAAGTCAATTTGTCGAGGAAAGAAAGAGTGTTCCGTTACTGCTACTAACGCAATTTTTGGCACTCCTTGCGCCCCTGAGGTGGATGAGTATCTCACATTTAATTATAAATGCGTCGTCGGTAAGTAACTTGTTTTGGGGTGGCTTTTTAGTCTTCATGTAAGCAGAAGAACGGTAGTACGGTGCAGTATTGCAATTTAGTAATGAATCGCGCCAACAGCCCCTCTATAATTATGACTTTTTTGATTTTTAGTTCCTCCAACTACTACTGCTGCCTTGACGACGGAAGCAGAATCAACTGCTGCTGCCGTGACGACATTACAATCCACTGCAGAACCAACAACTGATTTCACGACAACATTGCAATCCACTGCAGAAACAACTACTGATCCTGTAACCACTCCGCAATTCACTGCAGCACCAACTACTGTTGCTGTAACTACACTACAATCTACGTTAGAGCCAGTTACTGGTTCAGTAACTACTCCGCAATCCACTGCGCAATCGACAAATGTACATGGGACCACTTCGCAATCCACTGCAGAACCAACCACTTCTCCTGTAGCTAATACGCAATCTACTGCAGTACCAATTACTGTTCCTGTAACTAAACTGCAATCCACCTTAGAGCCAGTTGCTGGTCCCGCGACTACTGCGCAACCGATTGATGTGCATGTGACCACTTCGCAATCCACTGAAGAACCAACCGCTTCTCCCGTAACTAATACGCATTCCATCGCAGAACCAACTGCTATCCCCATAATGAATTCACAGTCCGTCGTAGAACCAACTGCTGTCTCCATTACCTCATCGCCATCGCAAGCTACAACTCTGAAATTAACAGAAGCAGGCGGTGAGAATTTTTCATCACATTACCTCTTGAGCCGTTATTTTGACACCCTTGATTTTCTGTTGATTGAAGATTGTCATGCCATGTGTATGGATTTTGACCCCTCAAATTTTAAATATGAACGGCACTGCAAGAAAAATCGTATCCGTTTGTGAAGGTCAGCGATGTCTCCCTGATGAATGAATAATTTCCAAATGATGACGTGTCTATTTGATTTGATCCAAGTCTGCTGCAGTCAACACAGCATTGCCAACGACTCTACGGACATCGTCACTTACAACGGGCTCACAGTCAACTATACGGAGGCTAACACAGCACTTGGTTCGGAAATAGGTTGAACCGTTTGTCTTAAATTATCTTTTATCTTTACATTCAATCATCATGGAATAATATCCAGGCCACGTTCTGGAAATTCATGTTCTGCTCTGCCATGTTATTATCCTTCATTTATATTTCAGGTTCTGGTGCGG
This sequence comes from Botryllus schlosseri, assembly GCF_051294905.1. Taxonomy (NCBI): domain Eukaryota; kingdom Metazoa; phylum Chordata; class Ascidiacea; order Stolidobranchia; family Styelidae; genus Botryllus; species Botryllus schlosseri. The sequence continues at coordinate 12,305,434 of NC_137245.1, read as the reverse complement.
AAATGTCGAGCGCGGCCCTGGGTGGCCTTCTTGTTGGAATCTTTGTTCTCTTGGTCATGATCGCTTTGGTACTGATATTTAGGAAAAAGTAAGCTTGCCCTGATATTCTCGCGGGGACGTTCCATCCTGTTGTTTCGACTTCTCTATATCTTTGAATATTTGTGATCTTTAAAATCTGCAAGATTTTCATAGCTGATTATTGTCAATTCCAATGATTGAAAGATTAACGCAATCCTTTGCACAGCGTTCTACAAATCAGTATACAGAGTTAAGTGCTCCCAGAACTCCTTTTCTCGCGGCCAATTTTATGCATAAAAAGTTTAGATTCCAAACCAGTGGTTCCCAAACCTTTTCAGCTTGTGGTAGCCAACACAAGAAAAGTTGCTCGAAAAAAACTATTTCCATGTGTTTTTGCGATGTTTTTTTATTTATACCAACGTCCAGGATATACGACTGAAACGAGGCCGTATTGTTGACTAACACGCCTCATTTGTTCGTCGATTTTAATTGAAAAGTCTCTCTCGTGCACAGCTTTTAATTTCAGTCATAACAGAAACTCCATATTCCCATAGCCATGAAGACGCAAATGGCAACATAATTCTGGGGGGTCGTTCGCTAGCAGTTGTCTTTTAAAAGTGGCTCGCATAATCTGACTGGATGAACTCGCACTCTATGTAATCGATATAGGATTTGCCTCAACAGCAGTTTCAGCATCTTTGTGCAGTTGGCTTACCACCGTTATTGAGAGATTTTCAAGCAGCTATTCATTGATATGGTTATAGTTTTAATCAGAGATGATCAAAGTAGGCAGTTTTGCTTCCGGTTGCATTTAAAACGAACGATGCTTTATAACTGTTTAAAGCAAATGCATTTTAAAAACAACATTTGTTTTCAAACGTTGTCTAATAATACCATAATGCAAATACTTCAGACAAAACCTGTGGTATGAGCCCACGGCCGCTTTGCACCCAATATATTCGATATGGGGTGGCTGGAACCCTCGAAATCGTCGTCGGTACAATATGTACAGCACGTAGGTATAGATCAGGGGTCACCAACACGCAGACCGCGGGCTGCATGTGGCCCGCAACGTCGTATTTTGCGGTCCACGATCTCAATTCAAATTTCAGGAAAACGATAAGTCAAGCATTTTGAAATGCTGAAATTGATTTCAGTTTAAAAATATTGCTCTTGTAGTATGAAACTAAGCTATTCTCATGTGCCCAACGTCCATACTCCTCACTAACTGAAACGTCTTCGGCGATGGCAACAGCATTCCATCAAGGGAGAGTCAGCTGATATGTATAGGCATATTGCCGTGACGCGTAATGTTCCAGAAATTTCCAAGGCCGAGACGCTTAGGGCGAACCCACACGATCGTCACCGAAAAGCGTTAATGTGTAATGTCAGTTATTATACGCAGCTCATAGTTCAAAATAAAATGAAATTGGTGATAGTGATATTTTTGTTGTAGAATATTTGCATTTCTTCATCAAAAGATTACTTCTTTTGTAGTAGCTTTGCCCGTCGCTCATGTTAGAGAGCATTGAGTTGTACTGACCTATGAATACGCGTTCGCTAAAAGGGTGGCATCTATTTTGTGTCGATATTGCATTTTTGCGGCCCACGACCCGTTTTGAGTTGGCGGCCCCTGGTATAGATCATTGGTACGGAATTGGTGTTCTGATGATGAAGACCGCCGACGGTAAAAATGCTGCATAACGATGCAGTCCTTGTTTAAGATATTTTTGGTCTGTTTATGACAGTGGTTGGAAGCTCTTTTCGTCGAAGGAGCGATATTTACCCTATATTTTCAATTGTCAATGTCAACCCACTGTGACGCCACAATTGAATATTTGTGACGTCATGGCTGAAAAACATAAAAAAAAAACAATAAAAAACATGTCTTAAACAAGAGCCGTGTTGTAGACACGTTTGTTTTAAATTGATTTTTGGTTCACATGTAACCCCAGTGTTGCTACTCTGAAGTAGAAAAAGAGTTTCGAAGAGTAAGTAGTTTCAAGTAGCATACTTATTACTAGCAGCTGATTTTGGGTGGCTTTTTCGAAATTGTAATGGGCATCTTCTCGACTATTACAAAAGAATTATAATGACACGTCATATTATAGGTGCAATTTTCTAATATATATTCAGTTATTACGAAGTGGAATTATTTTTAAACATAACCTGCCGATTGTGTTGAACAAGTAGGCAATACCCATACTTGGGTACTACAAAATAATAGAAGTACTACATTATTGACCATTGCATGTTCAAACGTGAGTTATAGACCGTAGTGTATACACTTGATTCCTTTTTCAGGCCCTTTCATTTTCACCTTCCACTCAAAATAGTCTTGACGTATCCTTTAAACAGCTATTCCTAATTGTAATTGAGAAGAGTTTCTCGGCATTATTTCTACTTATACTTTGACCACCTCTTACTTTATACCCGCATTGTCCGCTTTCAGCAAAGTATACGCGCAGGAATATCACGACGAAGCATCGGAGCAGGCGGTTGAAAACGGTCTCGACGATTCGACAGTCGGAGAGAAGGAAAGCTTGATTCCAGAAACTGCGCGCGAAATCCGGCAGGTTACCGTAACGTCAAAATCAGGGCACGATGTTAATAACAGTGGTAAAAGTTCGAGGCAGGAAGCATCACAGTCGCAGCTGTTTGAAGCGCATCACGTCAGCGACGACGGGAGTGAACCGGAATGTCTGGCCATGAACGAGAGCAGGGAAATAGCAATGAGCGAATGGTACTTGGACGACGGGGAATATGATGCTGTCGAAGACAAGTGTCAAGAAGCTCAGGTTAGATCTTCTCGTGAATCCGTTTGGACGTACGTCTCCGTTCCGGCGTCTCAGGTCAAGAAATCAGCCTCGGCTGAGAACCGTTCCGAGTCCGGTAAAGATGCGTTAAAAACCGCGCTCACGCTGAAATCCACGACCAGCGTCAAGTCACAGGTACATATAGAACACGATTCTGCCGTAGTCGAACGTTCTCCGTCGCAAAAATCGGTGTTCAACCATTCCGTACCCGGTAAACATGCGGAAGAACCCGCGCTTTCTCTAAAATACGCGAGTAGCGTCAAGTCAGATGTGCCAATAGAACACGCCGATACTGGGAAAGAAAGTTCTCTCTCGCAAAAATCTGCTGCCGAATTGGCGGCAGTTGATTGCCAACCGCAAGGCGTGTCTCTTCACGATTCTGCTTCGAACGGTTCGATCGCAACTGGAGGAGATTCGACCAAGTCCGAGGCCGCGATGCAAGATTCCGCCGGTGAGCAAGAGAAATGCGATTAGTCTACGAAAGAAGAATGCCCTACATGCCGTTGGAAAATACGGAGGTGTTGCAATAACCTTATTTAAAATCAGGGTGGTGTAGTGACCATGAAGTTGATTATACATTCATATAAGTGCAAAAGTACGTTCATGACTGTGGGTAATTTGCGTATATGTGTTATGATTGATTGACAGGACAGTCACTTTAACAAGGCACGCGTTCAGGGCTGTGAAGTCGGTAAATTTTACCACGGATTCCAGCTCCTAATCCAGACATTTTCATTATACCGACTCCGCACATTTTCAATATACCGACTCTTGAGTCGTTGAACGTACCGACTCCGGCTCCGACTGTTTTCTTAAGAGAACTCCCACTCCAACAGTATTACCAATTTACTTCAAAAATTATATGCCACAGTGACGTTCAAAGGACTATCATATACCCATTAACATCAAACATTTAACATATGCAAACATATGTTTAATGATGGCATGCAAAATTGTTTCATTTTGGCCGAGCTCGAATTATTGACCATGCAATTAACATGAAAGAATGCCTTTCAAAATATCATTCATTTTTTCATATTTTATAAGTTTTTATTAGATGGACTCTCTAATATCCTAATATGTATGAATCATTCAAACATGACACATATCCAATCCTGTATAATTAAAATGTAGATACAACAATCGAATAGTAGCTCTTGTGTTAGAGTCTGAAACTAATACATGTAACTTACTAATTTTATCATTACACACTATACTAATTATACAAGCACACACACTCTCACTACTAATAAACATTGGTCAGAAACGAAATTTAGGAAGTAGTGAAATAGCATATGTCTAGTCTAACTGCACATACTCAAGTATTCATAGACTGGGAAATGCAGACTTTCTTAATCATTTGTTCGAACAAAGCAGCTTAGCTACACTACGAATATTTTTAATTTTGTCAAGTGTAAAGCAGCGTTTGGTTATATTTACACATCTATCTTACAAAACCAGACGATGTATCTATTCTGTCACAGTATCATGCTGGTTTTATTCCAAAAAATGCATCAATTTGTGACTGCATCGCGAAGATGCATATTGCGATTTTCTTCCTTTATGCAACTGAGTTGCAATTTGCAAATAATTTCCAATTTTATCTATATCGTTACTAATAACAGTGATTGATGGTACATGAAAATCGTATACTAGGTATTTTTAAAAATCTAAAGTCGGAGTCAGGGTCATTTTCACAAACTCCGAGTCCAGTCAGTATTTTTTCCACGGCTCCAACTCCAACCACTACAATGTTCAGTGTTCACGACTTTGATTCCAAGTCTTGTTAAAAAGAGACTCCAACTCCATTAAGCCAAAATTAGCCGAACTCCAACTACGACTCCACAGCCCTGTCGAACGCAAACTTATGTTTTATCGAAGCTTATTCGAAACCTGGGTAGTGAATAGGGATGGTTCAAACCCATGAGAATTTCTTTTTCGTATATGAACGTGAATCTTTTTGAAAAGTCCTGTATGTGAACGCGAACGTGAACAGGAATCTATGACGTCATAGGTGTCGTCTTATTGGTAATTTCAATCCTACATTTCCGTGAAGTGATACATTAATGTACCTCAAGATACCTAGTGACAACTCGGGCCACAATGCCGAAATATGCATGTTGATTTCATAAAATCATTATCTTTCGTCGCTTTGCCAACAATCTCGACGAGGACTTGCAGGGAAAGATATCCTTATGCATTGACGGTCTAGGCTTGTCACACAATCATCAGGGTAGTAGCTGCCTCATCGAAATCGACTATGTATAGGTGTGCACTAAATTGGAGCTAGCCGAGCGCATAGCAGATCAGGTGATTTAGGCGTACTGAGAGATCTGTAGTTAGTTCTCAGTCGATGTTCTGCATGTGAGTCGCTGCGAACGATTCGGACGCAATTCAACACAATCAAGGGTTGCGACTCGCGAGGACTTGGAAAGAAGTCACAGAGACCCTGGGTGCATCTGAAATTCTCTTGAGGTTTAAACTGCACGTAGTTGCAACGCATAAGCTATATAGCACAAATCTTCCCAAATATGTTTATGTTGATTTACAAAATAAGTTCGAGCCCCCTCCGACTTGGGGGTTGAGGTGCGACAGTTACGGTCTTGGTTGTAACGCCTCGTCTTCAAACAGCTCCTCCCCACTTCCACGCTCAACACTTTAAGAACCCCTGCAATAGAATAAATAAACCAAACCCTATTGCCATTTATCTTGGAAGTTACTATACACAATAATCTGCACATCATAAGGGCGTTGTACACAGCATTTTTGACGAGCTGAGAATTTTCGCGACATAGAACAGTCGGGTGGAGGTGGAAGCTGACAACATAGAAATAACCTGGAATACGATTTCAATAAATTCCGGACATTTAGGAATACTCTAGCATGGAATATTCTAGATTACTTAAATTCATATTCATAAAATTACCGAGCAGATGGGGCAACATAGCTTAAATGACGAATTTGAAGGGGGCGAAATAGGAGGCGCTGGGCTCAGGGGGCACTAGAGAAAAATGGCTTCGCAGTACATGATGTGGTGGTAGGACATATCCTTAATGAGTATTCAGAGAAAATTAACACCGAGAACTTCGTTATATAGCCTACCAAAGACATATAGGTTTAGTTGTCCATGGGCGCCTAAATGACTGGCACCGAATGTTCCAATTGCAGAATTGGCAAACACTTGTTGGATAATCCCGCCTGTGCGAAAAATTATCGAGACGACAGATTTCGCATACTCGGAAAGGGTCGCTCACACTTTCATTTGTGCGCCTTGGAGTCGACTTTTATCAAAATACACCAGCCAAGGCTGTGTCAACAAAAAGAGTTCGTGTATCATCTAAAAATAGTACATTGAACGCTCTCGTATTCGACATTTCGTGCTGGTGACGTCATATTTTGTGTTACGATTGTTGATATACGCTGTTCTTTCGAATTCTCTACTAGTTGCTGACGATTACCCCTGACGAGTGCCAGCCGAAAATATTCGGGTTCATTTTAATATGAATATACTATTCAATTGTATATTGAAGTTCTGTACCTCAAAGACGATGATAACTCTTGAAACTTGGTATGTTATGTCGTGATGGTGGTATTTAACATTGCCCCAAGTTTCAGGGTTGGTCCTTCAAGATTAGGGCAGTAATTCCGTTTCTGAAATTGAGTGTGTGCTGATCCGTCATTTATCGCAAACACATTTTACTCAAAAGCCGGTATTGGTGTCCATTGATTTTGACGATGTTCCATACCGAGATCGGTCATGACATTTGACACGGTATGTCTTAATGTTAGTATCGAACGCTGTACCAAGTTTTAAGTTTGTCACTGAACTCTTTTATACGTAATTTCGTTATCGAGGTCGAGTATGGTAGATATGTGCAGAGGTGGTATGTCAACGAAGTACTTCTAATTTTTGAAGTACTTGAAGTAGATTTTGCCTACTCACACTACTTTTTAAGTAGTTATGATTTTAGACTACTTCTACTTCTACTTGGCAATTTTCAGTTTTGTAGGCAAAAATAAGCTTAGAATACCTACTTACTTACTTACTTGTGAACCATCACTCCTACTTCTACTAGAGTAGAAATTCCGGCGTTACTTCTACTTCTACTTGAGTAGCGACGGTGACTACTTTGACCACCTCTGCATATGTGTGCCCACTTGACCTACCTAACGCATTACGTATTTCACGCAAAAGCCGGTGTGTCCGTGCTAAAGTTAACTGTGTTCCATACTAAGAGGTGATGAGACGATGGTATCATGAAACAGCTTACTAACATTCTCGTTTCGCATTCAAGTATTTACTTTTATTTTATATTCTCCAATGTCAATTTCACCGTGAAATTGTGGTCTTCAAGCCATTTGCTTACAATCCCCTGTCATGCTATAAATAACTAAGGTAAACCTCAGTTATCTACAGTCACGCGCGAAAGCTATTTCGTTTTCGATGACGGCTAACAGCTGATCCCTTGATCAGCCTTTTCCTCAGTAGATTTTATGCAAAATTCGGTGTTGGTCTGTTCCGAACAAGCTGTTCGTATTAATTTTGACAGTACCATACCGAAAAGGGTCATGAGGCTACTTCTCGATGATGTCATGTAGTGTACTAAGTTTACAGCTTTCATTCACGTATTTATTCGGTAATATATTTTCCAATGCCGATTTAGCAGCAGACTTCTAGACAGAGAGCAATTTGTGTTAGCCTATGTCACAGTCTCCAGTTTCAGGGTCAAAATCTCCTATGTTGTTCCGAGACCGAAATTTCGAGGCTGCTTTCGTCTTACTTCTTCAAATTTAAAATCATGTGTTGGATCCAATATGACATGTCCAATCTATGAGATAACAATGGCGTTTGTGTCTGAACTCGTTGACCTTTCCGGTTAGGCTATACACAATATCTCGAGTTATAGTCTTATGTTTGCAGATTGTTAGCCAGCGGTCAATTGCTAACATGAATCGTGTTGAATTTCTGCTCCTTACGCCGTTTATGCAGATTCCTTTAGAGCAGTCGTTCTTAACCTTGCCCCCAGCGCCCCCCAAGGGGCGCTGGCGAATTTGAAGGGGGCGAAATAGGGGGCGCTGGGCTCAGGGGGCGGTATGGGGGCGCTAGAGAAAAATGGCTTCGCAGTACATGGTGTGGTGGTAGGACATATCCTTAATGAGTATTCAGAGAAAATTAACACCGAGAACTTCGTTATATATAGCCTACCAAAGACATATAGGTTTAGTTGTCCATGGGCGCCTAAATGACTGGCACCGAATGTTCCTGTCTTGGCAATCTGAACCCCAGAATAGGAATTCCATCTGGCAGGGAAAAATTATATGCCAGTGAAGAAATACCAATTTGAAATCGTGTGCGTCTTTTAGTTTAGTACGATTGGGCGACAGGGATATCTAGAACATAGATAATCGTGTTGGGCGATTCTATATTTTTTGATATATCAGACAGGAGGTCACGAAATAACATCATATAACGAAGTCACACCAACGAGTTCGCCCGCCAGAATATGTTTGATTATCAGTTACGGGCCCTACAGTTTCCAAGATACCTCAAAATATTCGCTCTACGTTTTGATGAGTCTGCGCACACTCAACAACTCACTGCGCAGACCCTTGGACAACAGTGCGTAACGACTAAAAAAAGGTCATAACTTCGGATTTGTTGTGCGCAACGTAGATTTTCTGTGCGCAGAGGCCGTGTCAGCACTGTACACGTGCGCAGCTTAGAGGGAACATTGCACCTCACTCAGCTCTACCGGTAAATCTGGTAACGTGAGCAGAGAGGGCAAGGAATTGATAGCAATATATATGCAATTCCCGATCTTACTGACCGATTTTATCATGAATTATTGAAAGTTTTCGCGCTTCGCACCAGCTCGCTAAACAGTACAGCTGATTTCGTGGCAAAAGCGAACAACGTGATGGGGGGCGGTCGGTTTATCACTCTATGAGATCCCAAGACCCAAGTTTTTCGGCGGGCCCGACAAAGTGCCGTTTCGTTCCTGTCAAGGGGTATACGCCCGAAGATGTATATTTATTATAGAGGGGTCTTACCGTTTCAATCACACATCACTCAGCTCTACCGGTAAATCCGTTTACGTGAGAAGAGAGAGCATAAAAATTGATATCAATATACATGCAATCCCCGATCATATTGACCAATTCAATCATTAATTATTGAAACTTTTCTTGGGGCTGGCCCCCCGGAAGTTTGGTTTATCACCCGATGGGGGCCCAAGACCAACGTTTTTTATTTAGGGGGGGGGGGATGACGAAGTCCTGTTACGTCCGTGGTAACGAATTAATTGTACCAACGGGCACGCCCGAATATGTTTAATTAATAATTACGTGCCCTTTAGTTTCCCATACAACATCTTACTCAGCGCTACTGGTAAATCTGATTTCGTGGGCTGAGAGGATAAAAAGTTTATAGCGGCTTCTATATGTAACTACCACCTATCCATTCATGCATTATAGAAAATTTTGGCACCTTATAGGGCGACCAGGCCACACAAACTTTGCTGACCATCAAAATCATGCTACGGGCGGGGTTCTTGGGGGCGAAGCCCTCAGAAGTTTGGTTTATCACGCTATGGGTGCGCAAGGCAATCGTTTTTAGGGGGTTGACGAAGTGCTGTTACAGTCCTCCCTCTTACTCATTGTCTTTATCACATCCCTTACAATATGAAGTTAGGAGGCGCTGGAGCACGATGATCTTTGAAAGGGGGCGCTGGAGGAAAAAGGGTTAAGAACCACTGCATTACAGTGACACTTGATTTCGAATATTACATTACATTCTTACGAAGCAGGGGAGGTTATTTCCGGATTGCAAACAACAACTATATATATTATGTAAGAAAGGGGTGGGCAATTATTCCAATGAGAAACAGGATATACGGTGACGGGCCGAGTCAAAATGTTAGGGTAAATTTTCAAGTGTGAAAGCAGTGAATTACATTGTTAATAAATGGTGCTCGGTGGATGCGTTGGTATTAGAATTTTAGATCGTGAGAAAATGATGGTTAATTAGCTGAAAACAATAATCCATTTATTTCCCGTGATAATTCGTGTTATGTTCTTGATCTTGTTTGAACAATAACTCAATACGACGAGGTTGCAATACAAAATCAGTATATTATCAGCAGAATAACTTTAATACAGGCGACACGATCCAGAGTGCAGATAAACCAAAGACCACGAGACAACAGAACACAGGGTATAAATACAACGCAAGGCACACGAGGAAATAATGATTGGCGCTAATTACTAGTCCTATACAAAATAGAGTGAAACGATACCAACGTAAATACACGAACATAACAGTCCTCCCCTTTAAGTTAAAGGGTACAAGGGGATTCACGTCGGCCGATAGAAATCTGTTTGTTTTCTATTTCTAACGGGGTAACGTCTACCCGACGTACGAGCAGAACTAGCTGCAGGACGTTGTGCCCCATTACTGACCAATGGTTGCTCAGCTTGGGACTGTTGAGGCTGAGCAACTTCCTGTGTGGCTGTATCATTGCCAGCTGAAATCAAGCGTGGTTGGAGTTGGTTTTTGTGCCTTCTCCAATACCCAGTATGATCTGTTTTTATAATGTACACAACACGCCCCAGTATTTCCGTCACCACGCCAGCAACCCACTTTGGTCCGCTTCGGTAACTGCGAGCGTAAACCGAGGAACCAATCTCGAAATGAGTGACTGATTGTCTAGGCGCAACGGGTTTCGATTTATCGAAGGGCGAGCACAAACTTGGCAAATTGCGCGGCTGTCGACCATGTAAAATCTCGGCAGGCGTTTTCCAGTCTATGCCCGGGTGCGGTGCACATCGGTACGTAGCTAGGAGTGTTTGGAGCGCAAAGTTGAGATCTTTTCCCCCGTCGCAATTTTTTATCAATCCAGCTTTCAAAGTCTGGACGAATCGCTCCGCTTCCCCGTTCGAGGCAGGGTGAAAAGACGGTGATACGATATGGCTGATTGCCAAATTAGAACAGAACGCATCGAATTCATTCGATGTGAATTGCGGCCTGCCATCCGTAACAATTGTTACGGGCAAGCCTTCAATAGAGAAGACTTCCCGCAAAGCGTTGACTACACACAAGGTTGTGGTAGATCCGACATTCTTTACTTTAACGAAAGGATATTTCGAATGCGCATCGACGACGACAAGAAACATTTTGTTTATTGGACCTGCGAAATCCAAGTGAATTCGTTCAAAGCTTTCAGAAGTTTTAGGCCATTCGCGATACTGACGATCAGGCGCTTTCATTACCTTACGGCAAGCGTCGCAACTCTTAACGAGATTTTCAATGTCGCGATTAATGGAAGGCCATGCGATGTAACGTCGAGCCATCTACTTCATTTTCACGATACCCCAATGTCCTTCGTGCAACAACGACAAGACTCGTGAGCGAAGTGACTGCGAAATTACTACGCGCTGAAAACCATCAATATTGAGCATGACTATGTCTTCGTGCAGAGAAAGCGAATGTTTGCGAGTCGAAAACCAAGAAAAATCATCAATGTGCGTCTTTGGATTCCAATTACCATGAGTGACAGATAATTTTACTAGTTTCATGGTTTTGTCCTACAGCAGGGGTCGGCAACCTTTTGCTAATCGCGCGCCAAATTTCGGGTGTACAACTTTTTGGCGGGCCGGAATTTTTCTTAGTATTATATTTTACGGTCACTTCGTTATATTATCCTACATTGCTGCAATCTCAATCATACCAATGAGAAGACACGTGAATTTACACTTTAGCAACACAAAATAAAATGTGACATTTGACGCAGCTTGCTTTGGGAAAGGTTTTCAACTTTTGGTAACAAGTCAGATGAAACAAGAATCAGACCCTATTCAAAATGGACGTCCGAAACACGTGATCTTAGCTTGCTCTTCGTGAATTTCATTGTTCAAAACTATTGTTCACATGCGTACGTGCTTCCAAAAATCGATGCAATTTCTTCAGCATTGTTGGTCAAGCTGGGATAAAGACCAATTTCAAGAATGTATTACTCTTTGTCAAAGTCATGCAGCGATATGCTCTTTGTATGAAATTTGCCATTCAATTCGACTGCATCGCATTTCAGAAAGGCCCATTTGAAATTTTCAGGCAATGGTATTGGCGTCCACATTAAACGGAGTACTGAATAGTCAGAATTCATTTTGTAGAGAAGGAATGTCGGAAAAGCGGGTGAATATTCAGTAGTTAAGTTTCGTATCACAGTTACAAATGTATAGATCTGGTACTAGGTTTACTCTCCTCCAGTAGAGGAAAGTCAGCATGATTTTCTTTGTACTGTTGGCATTTCCACAGTCACAGATTTGTTTCGAATACGCCTCAACATCTCATGTATTTAGTTGTTTTCCCCCTGAGAGTTGCAAATTCTATTTGTTCAGATGTGACGTTAAATGTACCAGGAAAGCAAGATGAGATACCCATTTTCGAGTACAATATTATGAGTTGGCGATATTTGTGTTTTCGAGGAAAGTTGCTATTTCATTTCTCAGTTCATACACTCGTGTAAGCATAGCTGCTCGACTTAATGCGCGAACATGACAGATATAGGCCTACATGACATCGCCATATTGATTCTCTGCTTCTAGTAATATCTGGCGTAACTGATTCTGTTAATGAGACAAAAATAATATTAACAGTTTTCACCATTGTGGCCAAAACACTATTCAGGTTTGTTGTATTGCACACAATGCCTTCTGGAAAATTAAGCTATAGAAAGGCTAACTAACATACGGAGGCTAGTTAGCTCTAATTGAACAGTTTGAGATTGCGTCTGAGATGTTCCAAACGTTTTTGAAGCAAAGGAAGGACACTTTTATTGTCACACCCCATTAAAGTGGTAAACCCTTAAAAAAAGTATGGAACACCTTCGGTTGCGAGATACACCCGATTGATAAGCACTGACCCAGTCTAGTCTATCTCCTACTTCAACCACCTTCGTTTTATGGCCTTCGTTTTATGGCGTAACACTAGACTAATACGATGTAGGCTACTACAGAGATGCCACTCCTGGGTTTTTCCACCCAGATCTGGGTTTTTCGAGCATCACCTGGGTTTCTGGGTTTTTGTGCTTGAAATCTGGTTTTTTTTCAACATCATATTTGTCAGGTCAATTTTACGGCGCAAAATTTATTATTAGCTTAGTAAGATCATATAATGTCGACGGATTCTACTGTGATTGAAACGGCAGAGTCTAAAGAGACCCATTTAATATTAGAATGAGAGGTCTTGGCGTGATGAGAGAGCTTCATTGAATACTGACTACTAGGTCGCAGAAAGTCATTTTCACACTGCAACTCTGGAGCATTTGTCTTGCAATTCGAAACGATTTAGGACTTGAATGCTAGCGCTGCAACAAATTCGAGTGTGTCAGGAAATAGTATGTAACTGCTGTAAAGTATCCAATTAATGAACATGGAAAGACCAAATGTTGATCTAACTAATTTACCATGTTGACATCAGAGTATATTCACTTTCGACAGGGACACTCAAAGAAACAGTTTGTGCACCCGGGCAAGTTATTCAGAGGGAGAGGAGTTTGTTGAATTCAAATGTACACTTAATTCCATGATTTCATTGATTTGGCAGTTTCTTTTTCGACTAAACATTCCAGATAAAAGTGCTTGTCCCAGGTTTAATGAATCGAAAGCTATTTTTAATCTATCTGGTCAGCTCACATTCACTAGAACTACCCTAAAATCATCCTCATCATAGATGGGGATTAGCATTGTTACGAATATATAATAATCTACGTATTGACCCCCCATACCGAATGCCCCGTAGCAATGTGTCGAGAGAAAAACACCGTGTTTCGATGGATTTTCTCATTTAACTGAGCAAAATGTATAGTATGAAAATGAACAGTTGGGATTCCAATATAAAGGGCTAAAACTTCTTCTATGTCCGTCACTGTCATTGATGACTCTCAGTCACTGTTTTACAGCTATATCATAGCAATTTGAGTGAAATATAGGATCTGGGTTTTTCTGGGTTTTTTCAACGTCCAAATCTGGGTTTTTCCAAAATATCTCAGTGGCATCTCTGGGCTACTATTATATCGTAGCAATGCCGCATTTTTTTCATGCAGTGCTGCACTGCAGATTGAAACTCATTATGAAACGGCGGGCCGTATTCTTGTGATAACTAATTATCATGTCGCGGGCCGGGCGATTTCGCTTGGCGGGCCCGATCCGGCCCGCGCCCGTAGGTTGCCGACCCTTGTCCTACAGCGTCGCGTCGCGAATTTCATTGCGAGTTAACGGTAAGCCATCGAATGACATATTAATAGCGTGAACGATCTCCGCGTTTTCACGAATTTCCAGTTCGTCAAACTCAGGGTCTGGACCCTTTGTTAGGCGAGATAAACCGTCGGCGTTTCCGTGCTGATTAGTCGGTGTATAGCGAATATCGTATTGGTAAGCCATGAGCGTTAGTGCCCATCGTTGTGAGCGTTGCGCTGTAATTACGGGAATCTTCTTGTCTGGCGAGAAAATAGCTAAAAGCGGTTTGTGGTCCGTTACGAGCGTAAATTTTCTGCCGTACAAGAATTGACGAAATCTAGTGACTCCGTAAATGATTGACAGAGCTTCCTTCTCGATTTGAGAGTAGGATTTTTGCGAATCGGAAAGCGTTTTCGATGCGTGCGCGATCGGTCTCACTTCGCCATCGCGCTCGATAAAGAGGACAGCGCCGATTCCGAATTGAGAAGCATCCGTTGACAAAATGAGATGCTTGTTTACATCATGAGCTAACTGCGTAGCATCGATTACGTCGTTTTTGAGAATGCGAAAGGCTGCGTCACATTCCGTATTCCAAATGAATCTCGCGTCTTTTGTTGAAGTCGGTACAAGGCAGCGGCTTTATTCGTGAAATTAGGAATAAACGCGCGGTAATAATTGACTTTGCCCAGGAATGCCTGTAGCTGGCGAACATCCTGGGGTTTAGGCAACTGTTTGATTGCTTCAACGGATTTGTGAGACGGGCGTTTGCCGTCCTTGTCGATTATGTGACCAAGGTACTCGATACTACTTTTGAAAAATTCACATTTAGCGAAGTTGACGGTGAAACCGTATTCGGTGAGGCGCTCAAAGAGTAGCGATAAGTTGCGAAAATGATCGCGTTCATCAATGCCAGTAACGATTATGTCATCGATAAAACTAGCAACACCCGGTAAGCCGGCGATCATGGCATCAATACAGCGTTGAAAATTTGCGGGACTAGATGCGACTCCGAAACACATGCGTCGAGAACGGAATAGACCGAATTGCGTGTTGATGACACACAAATTCTTCGCATCATCATCTAATTCTAGCTGAAAATAAGCATCGGCAAGATCAATTTTCGAGAAAATACAACCACCCTGTAACTTGTGAAGAATTTCATCCAAGGAGGGCAGGGGATGTTGATCTATCTGAATTTGTTGATTCAATACTTTGAAGTCACCACAAATGCGTACTGCGATCCATTTGATTTAGTGACGGAAACAATTGGTGCTGCCCAATCACTGTAATTGATTGGTTCGAGAATACCTTGACTAATCTATCCAATTCGGTTTGAACAGCGATTTGCCTTGCGAAAGGCAAAGGACGTGGCTTGTGAGATATGGGCTTGGCATTATGTTTCGAGTGAATTGTCACCTTTGTCTTGGTGCATCGTCCTAATACATTAGAGAAAACGGAGGGAAATTTGGACTGAAAAGATACCAATTTGTCGTTCGAATCAGAAATGTCGATAGTATTACATGATTGCGACTTGACCATCTGAGAGGAAATTGCATCCAAAGCAGACGTTCCCTTAGCGGTCATGGAGAAAGCATCGCTCCAATCGAAACCAACAATGTTTTGCCCGCGGTGTTCGTCGAGAACCACCAATTTTAAGCCAACTCGAACTTCGCAACCCACCTGCACGGTTACAGTGCAAATACCTTTCACTTTCAGTGGCTTGTCGCCGTACGCTACGAAAGAGCAATATGCTGAGAGTTTCGGAGAGCCCAAAGTTTTGTACCCACTCAATCCCACCATGGCGTAGGGTGCACCAGTGTCCCACTGTGTCGGCAACGGAATGCCGTTGATGCTGGAGTTGATCCAGAGCTGGTTTCCTACGCGTCGATATAGTTGATCGATGTTGAAGGAGAGGAGCGGCACTGAGCAGAAATTGACGGATGTGACCTGTTGCGTGATACTAGGTTTGGTTGACATGCACACAGGTTTGATATGACCTTCACGAGCACATTTCTGACATACTGCATGTCGATATTGACAGTCTTTTCTCTGGTGATCGATGAAACAGCGGCTGCAGGATTTCAGTCTTTCCGGGAAGTTGCCTTGGCTGGATTTGGAAGGTTTTTTCCCTTCTGATAACTTCCCGTCATCTTGTTGACGATAGAAGTGTCTTTACTGCTGCTCTCGCCCTGGATAACCCTATCGGTTTCCAGCGTTCTCACGTGTGTTGCGGCTACTTTAAGAACGTCGTCAAGGGATGGATTGGTTTGTGTTAGACCATGCCGTCTCACATCCGCGTGCGGCGTTTCTTTAATAATGAGATCGCACATTAGCTCATCAACGGAGCTCTGATCACAGCCTTCTCTTGAACATGTGAAGTTGCAATCCTGAGATTCCACGTAGAGTTGCGATCCAATCGGCGTACGATTGTCCCGGTTGCATTTTGCAATTGTAAAATTCGTACCTGGCAGCTTGCACGTGAATTGAGTCCTTGAAGTGTGTAGACAACTTCTTAGTCAACGCGTCGAAAGTTTGCGCACTGTCCGAATGGAGGCGTGGGTTCGAATCCCACTTCTGACATCAATTGTTATGTTCTTGATCTTGTTTGAACAATAACTCAGTACGACGAGGTTGCAATACGAAATCAGTATATTATCAGCAGAATAGCTTTAATACAGGCGACACGATCCAGAGTGCAGTTAAACGAAAGACCACGAGTTAACAGAACACAGGGTATAAATACAACGCAAGGCACACGAGGAAATAATGATTGGCGCTAATTACTAGTCCTATACCAAATAGAGTGAAACGATACTAACGTAAATACACGAACATAACAGTTAAGCATGATAATTTTTGAATTCTGTTCTAATCCCCGTATTACCGTAATTTTCCGAATATAGTACGCCCCCATGTATAATACGCACCCTTAAAATAGCATGCAAATTCAAGGAAAAAGGTTGTACCTATGTATTGTACGCACCCTGCATTCGCAGTACGCGAATAGCTGTGTTTTAGCATACGATGTCGTTTTGTTTTGCGATGTCACTTCAGTGTTCAACAATCATGACATAACCATCGCTAATCATTATGCAATTAACGGGATTGTCTGTAAACGATAGTGGATATAGCAGCCAAAGCTTGCGAGGCCGGCGCAGCGATAGTTTAGGCCAGCGACACGACATCTTGCGCACGAGGCCTATAACATATGTGATTGCTCAGGCCAACGGTTATGTCGTGCGCACCGGGTCTGTTGGAGATGCGACTGATTAGGCCAGCAATTATATCTAGCGTACATGGCCTGTTGTATATCGATTTTCAAGGCCTGTCGTGGACGTGATTAACTAGCGAGGATTGCCACGCGCGCGTGCAGCAACGCCCGTGCTCAATGACCTAATTTCGCGAGCGTACAAACGGCAAAACGACTCAGCAGGAGACCGCGTGCTGTGCTGCTCGTTAATTGGCAACACGCTTCTTGCTAATTGGCAACGCGTTACACTGATAATACGAATTACTGGGCTCAATGGCTGAAAGTGATGCGCGATTGGAAACAAACACGAAGAAAGGTGTGATTTCAAGTTATTTTATTGAGTGAGACTTTTCCCCAAGCTTGTTCTACCCCTATAATATAATACGCACCTCCCTATTTTAAGGCAAAAAATCGTTAAAATTTTGAGCATTCTACATGGAAATTTACGGTATATTAGGACATTGAAGGGCATTTGAGATACTACAAAGCTTATGGTCTTGATCGCTACCTTCCGAATAGTTGCGGTTTGGTGAAATCGCCTTGTTGAACGAAGCTTCAAAAGTTCTTTTGAAATTATACGTTCCTTGGCCAGGTGTCTCTCTTTGTATTTTTGTCATGAGACAGACTTAAATTATACTCCTTATGCACGGTAACCTGCTCGGCACAAACTGGACGGATGGGTTCGCCCCTGAATCCATGAGACAGATGATTAGTGTTCCCTATACCGTCTTTGAATATCAGCTCTCGGCTTTCTTTTTTTTGACATGGCCGTTCATCCTTTACGGATGATGATGTCTCATACTGAAAACGAGCACTGATTTATTAGTTTGATAATTACGGCATAATTTGCTACAGTATCTTTGTCTTAAATCTGGATCACGTGTGCGAGCCTACGAGGGGCGTAAGCTGCATAATCGCGGCATATTAATGAACGGGCTTCAAAGTTATCCAATTTCCGTTCGGGCTCAGTTTATACAGTCTATGGTTTTGTTCCACACAGCACATTTAAAAAGTAGGTTTTATGTTTTGAATTCCAAGCAACGGGAACGCGAGCCGCTCAGAATAGAACTGCGGGCGGCACTTTTCCCAGATCTGATGTAAGATATATAAACTAGAAATATTTGCTTGTAAAGTGTACCAAAGAGACTCCGGGTTTGGGCAACGCCGTACCGTTGTCTCTATAAATTTACTTAAAAAGTCACGAAATTGCTGTTCAGTGAATGATGTTGTCATGCTGCTGAACAGATTATTAAATGCAATGATCAAAGTTTCTCGTGTTCCATTGTTATGCATCTGAAATGGTCACACATTAAGATGATCTTTTATATTCAGGATCTGCAACATTGGCTGTTGGTGAATGTGTCAAACAGAAATTTATAGGAAGTTCTGTGACTGTGGTTGCTGGGGATCATCATGTTAGCTATGGCAATACTGAGCCAGGTGAGCGTGAATTTACAAAATGCTTTTCATAACGGGCACACAATGCTCTTATATAAGGAATTTTTAGCACAATTAGGGGTCAACTAAATGGATATGTAATGTTACATCTATCAACCAAATTTTCTATGCTAGGTCAAATGCTCAAATCAGAGAAGGACTTGTAGCTAAAAACGGAGCGAATTGGTTACAGCCTTGGACCAAACTAATATTTGCGTGTCATGGGGAATAGTAATAGACAAGGAGGCAGTATTGGGACAAGTCAATAACTTCACAAGTCTCATCGACTCACTGCACATTTTGACCAAAGTCAAGTCACTAGATTTTGAAGGTGACTTGAGTAGAGTCACAAAGTCGTGTCTAATTTTCGAATTATGAGGCATGATTCAAGCCATTGCATTCTGCAAGATGATTTATCTATACATTTATTCCAGGGGTTCTCAACCCGCGGCCCGCGAGATCTTTCAATATGGTTGCAATTACTACTGGCACAGTATTGTTACATATTAATTCAGCTACGTAAGCTCTCTTATCGTACCGTCTCTGTTTCGTTTGATTTATTCTCATTCTTCAATGTGTTCTGGTTTCTTGATATATGGTCGAGTTTAGATTCTTATTGTTTTGAATAGGTATTCGACAATGTTCCCTCTAAGCTGCGCACGTGCGCAAATGCGCAGTGCTAAACTGGTCTCTGCGCACAGAAAATTTTGGCTGCGCACAATAAATCCGTAGGGATGATTTTTTCATTTTTTAATTGTTGTTCTCCAAGCGACCGCGCAAGCGCGCAGACTCGTGGAAAATCAGAGGGAACATTGCCACGGGCCAATAGTGTTATCGGTGAAGTCTGAAACCGAGGTACAATGTGCGACCAAGGTAAATATTGCGCTCTGTGAAGAAATGATAATTTGCCTCACGAAAGAGATTTTTCTTTTAGTACGGTCTCGTACGCGTGAGCGATACTGATATCATTTCAGTAGCACAATCTTTTCTGGGAATGGCGAAATAACATGGTTTAATTAAATAACAATGGGCTAGCGCGAAGTTAATCTGCGAGAAACTAACGAATAGTCTTCTCCGTGTGGCATGAATATTGCGTAAGATTTACTGTACAATTACATGCCCTGAATTTTCGAAGTCATCACTTTCATCAGGCAAATCTGATCACGTATGGTGAGACAGGATAATATGCAGAATATGCAAGTACAAGAACCAACATTGTTGAAAAATCCATCCCCTTGCAAACGTTGATCCGGAAACGCTGCAACTGTGCACTGTAGGGCGTTGAATTACATCAGTTTCTCAGCAGCAATACCGGAGGAAAATACTAAAAAATGGTGAATTGTTCCCATTTCGCAGTCGCAGGGCCGTAACTGCCGCACCACAAACCCCCCAATTGGGGTGGGGCCGAGCTCGAAGGGGACCAAAATTATTTCGTGAATTAGCATAAATTACAGGGTATGCTTCAAAAATTTATGCAACTTTTCAAATATTTTTCGCACTGCGCGCGATTTCAAGTCGCCAAATGTCTTGATTATTGGGTACTCTTCCCTCAATAAAAAATAGGCTACGCTAGATTTATAGAAATGGGCATATCGGCGTTGGCCATTACCGCGCCACGACGCACTAAGACATAAAAAGTTTTAGGCCATGTAACATGCGACTCCAAGAAGTGTGCCAGAACGATCGGCAGCAAGAAAACCTTGGCCGTAAAGGATTGCCCTATGCTGACCGAAAACTTCGTTTTATACAAAATACATATAGGTTTAATCGTCCATATAGGTGCCTAAATGACTGGCGCCGAATGTTCCTGTCTTGGCAATCTGAACCTCACAAGACAAATACCATCCCGCAGGAAAAATTTTTATATGCCAGTAAAGAAATACCAATCCGAAATCGTGTGATCTTTCAGTTTAGTACGTTTGGGCGATTCTATATTTTTTGATGTAACAGACAGGAGGTCACGAAATAACATCATGTAACGAAGATGTCCAATTATTATTTACGGGCTCTGCAGTTTCAAAGACACCTCACACAGCTCTACCAGTAAATCTGAATATACGTGAGCAGAGAGGACAAGGAATTGATAGCAAAAAATATGCATTTCCCGATCTTATTGATCGATTTTATCATGAATTATCGAAAATTTTCGCGCTTAGCGCTGGCTCACTAAACAGTACAACTATAATTTCGTGGCAAAAGCAAACAATGTAATAAGGAGGGGGGAGTTTATCACCCTATGGGAGCATAAGACTCAAGTTTTTTTGGGGAGGGGGGTGGCTAACGAAGTTCCTGCCAACGGTTATATACACCGGAAGATGTTAAAATATTATGGAGGGGTCCTACCTTTTCAAACACACCTCCCTCAGCTCTACCGGTAAATCAGATTACGTGAGCAGAGAGAGAGGATAAAAATTGATAGCAATATATACGCAATTCCCGATCATATTGACCGTTTCAGTCATGAATTATTGATATTTCTCGCGCTTCGCGCGTTTAGGCGAGAAAAGGTGACTCAGTAAACGTAGGCCCAATGAAGCAGATAAGTAGCGGGAAACAGCGTATAGCCTGAGGGGGGTCTGGGGGGCGTAGCCCCCCGGAAGTTCGGCTTATCACCATAAGGGGGGATGGTTGCGCACTGTTGTCCAAGGGCCTGCGCAGTGAGTTGGCATGTTTGCGCAGACTCGCGAAAAATTAGAGGGAACATTGGTCTTCGGACAGTTCCATCTGGAGTTATACATATCACCTGGTCTTAGAAAAAATCGTTTCTAGCTAGGTCTCATGCCCAGCAATCCATATTTTGAGGCATTGTCGAGATTGTCGACGACGTTAAGGACGCATGGTTCAAAATTGCTTGGTATATCGCTAAACCCATGAAATCTGCTTGAAAAGGTGTGTTTTCAACAAAACGTTACTATACTGTGCGAATCTCCGCTGTTTTCGGAATTTAGCAGCAAGGACAACTTCACCTAACAAATTTCAAAGCTGCAGTTGTCTGAATCAATCGTGACAAGAAGAGTGACAGCAATGTTAGTTAACCTTTTGTCGCATGCTTTGAAGAACGGTTGCCGCGTAGACGACTATAACCTAGCATTGGACAAAATCCACGGATATTGCAACGCTAATTGTATTAGAGTATTCTATCGGAGTGGATATATTTATAGACGTAATGCTGGCCGGGCAAACCTGGGGGAGGGGGCTAGCAAACAACATCACCTTGACAAAGCTGACTTCTGTAACTATTGGTGCAGGGCATCCGCCATGGAAGGAAAGGAGAAGGGTTGATTGGTTTGCTCAGAAATTACCCCGAACAAGAGACTTCTCATATCACTGAGAGCTCAAACTGACAACGGCCTCTGTAACGAAACAGTTACCTTAATTTTATGCTTGCTCGCTCACGCATTGAAAGAGAGGGTTCAGTTCTCTGGTACAAGGGTTTGAAGGAGCACACTGCACATACCGACTTGAGAACGAATGCAATACTCGCTTCATGAAGGGATTTACTTGTTCCGTCGGAAGATGACATAATCTCACTAGAAACAGCAACTGAAAGCTTACGAACGCTGTCCATTAATGCTGTAGAATGCATACAAATGTACTAAATGCCCATATACGACCGGTAAATAGGGTATATTAGCCTAAATATATAAGAGTAGTCCACAAATATACGGTAACAATGTTTTGCGGCCCGCAGCGGTTTTTGCTGTTAAGATGCGGCCCGTTATGCAAGGAAAGTTGAGAACCCCTGCTAGTCGGTAGTAACTTTGAATCGAGGAGCGAATATCGAGTTGATTATATTTCAACGGTATTTTGCATGGCTCACATATACGTAGAACTGCTATAAACGACATGGGTAACTGTGAGCATAGGCGCCGACTTACGAGGTTACGAGGTGGCGCAGCCACCTCGTCACCATATTTACGAGGTGGCGGCCACCTCGTACGAAATGCTCAAACGCCCAAGTTGTTTGTGACCAGTAATTAGTAATCAGGCGAATCGACGCGACCTCCTCAGAGACGTCTTCGTTATTTATACGCGCGTGTACCATGCGCGTAGCCAGGGGGTTCGAATCCCCCTGTTTGAAACGCGAAACCCCGTCCTTTTGAAATGACCATTTCAAAATCCAATATTCAGTAATTCAGTAATTGTGATATCATTGTTCCGTGCGGCGAATTTGCGAGAGGCAAGTTTTCAATCAGTGCGAACAGTCTGTGATGATTGATATCCGCTGAGATGGTCGCGAAATGAGGTCAGTCATTGCAGTGTGCGTGGCAATCGTCGCCAACCTGATTTATCGCATCTCGAACAAGCCTGATTCCGCTGGCTTGAACAATCGCATCTGCAATAGGCCCAGTTCAAACTATATCATCGCTTGTCTGCGCAATCGCATCTGCATTGGCGGCTTCTGCCTGGTGTGCACGATATGATCATTGTATTATATTGTCATTGTATTGATGATTATACGGCATTCTCGTATGATAACCTTGTCGACGAGTCCGGAAGTGTTGGAAGCGACTCCCTGATCTGTCGTGAACAATTAAATACGCGCGCTTATCAATGCGTCCTACGTCTTATGTAGCGTTGGCGACGATTTGCGCAAGTCAAAATGTACATTTGGAATATGTGTTACAATGACGCCGATTTCGGGTGGTTCAAACCTTTCCTGTTTTATAACTCAAGCCTTGTCACAGCTTCTGATGGTTATGTTCAAGTATTAGCGGAAATCGATTACGCATGTACGCAGTACGCACATGTTTGCGGACATTCGATATCATTCAGTTTCGCGAAGTCACACTTCCACAATCGCTAATCAGCATACACTTAACGGCATTTTATCCAAGCTATCGCCATCGGAAAGTAGGAGCCAAGGCTTGGTAGGCCCGAGACGCGGTAGTTGGGCTAGCGATATCTTTCGTACTAGGTCTATCGCAGATGCGATTGTGTAGGCCACTAATGATCACGTCGGCACCAAGCCAATGCAGATGCGATTTTGTAAGCCAATGATGATACCGCGCACACCGGGCCTATTGCAGATGCGATTACTTAAGCCAGGGGAATTAGGCTTGTAGGTGACGCAATAAATCAGGCTACCAACAATTGCCGAGCGCGGGGCAATGAATGACCTAATTTCGCAATTATCTCAGCGGGAGATCGTGTCGCGTTACATTGTACAGTGCAATGCGTACGGACGAATCTCACTTATTGTCGACACTCCTTTCGTTAATTGGCCGCGCGTAACTGTGATAAACTGATAATACGACTGAATTGCAACCGGGTATTACCGTCAGAGCGCTTAATTGAAAAGGGCGGGGTTTCGCGTTTAAGCAGGGAATTCGTGCTTCCAAAGGAGGGGCTTTCGACCCCCGAAAACCCTGGCTTCGCGCCTGGATGTACTCCAAAAATGCTTAGCGAACGTAAATCGGGAAATGCACCAATGCCGCCAAAATCCCTGTTTTAATCTGCAAACAATTGCCGCGATGCGAGCTTCTCAATGCGAAGTCAGAAACCACACGATTAGCACGATTAGCTGCGCGATTTCACGTTTGTAATCATCATTATTGTCGGTTTGAAATCTCATATTCGAGAGTTGTCGTGTGTTACTTGCGAACTTGCCAGCCCAGTGCGTGGTGTATTTCGTTACTCACACGACGCATTGCACGTTGATATTATTGATGCAACTTCAAATTCTCAATGACGTCCATTCTGATTTTTGTTCGATGCATTCCGCCTGATGGAATGCATCGTATACATCGTCGGACGAATGATCGTACCGTTTTAAGATTCCGCTTAATAACTTGACTGCATGGTTTGATAATAATGAGTGCAGAGTCGATATTAAAACGTAACATAAAACGCAAATGGTTAACGCTGATCAATCAATCAATCATCAGTGACTTTGCACGTACACCAGCGGCATGTAGGAAAGTACGTTTTAGTGCGACGATGACGTCATCGACACCGAACAATTATGACGTCACAAGACTTCGCCACCTCGTAAAAAAATAAAAGTCGGCGCCTATGACTGTGAGTCAGGTGAATGATAAAATATGAAACCTTGGAAAGCTGAAACCTATTGATATGATGCAGTACACAATCCACTTGAATTTTTGTACGATACAATTGTTAGCGAATTAGCCTGATTTAAATGACAATAGCAGTCGACAAACACCATGAATACCATAAACAAATAACAACACTGTCATAAATAGATCGCCACTAGTCTGCGACAACGTATGTTCCAATCCTGCGGTCACCAACTCAAGATATTGGTAAAGGGCCACTTTTCTAATTAAATAAGTTAAACACTTCAGCTAAGGTTCTACGATATTCCGTCCCTCATTACACAGTTCTGTCCAATAGACCTATAGGCCTACTTTCAATTGCATATACTTGGCTAAAAGTAGATATTGCGACAAAAACTCTATTTACATTTTGTATCGTGAGCCAGGCCTGATGTTAGGAAATGCTTTGCAGAACCAATATCGAGCCCATATTACGTCAAATTTTTTTAGGTTTTTTTCTACAATCGTTTGTACGTGTTCGTCTTCCTGGGACAACACGTATTTTCCCGTCTTGTAATATTGTAATTTCTCCTTGTGTGATTCTGACAAACACTGTGTTTCGTTCTAAAGGCAATAGTTCCGAAGCAGATGAGACAATGGGTTTGATTATTTCACTCTGAGACCGAACAGTACCGCCATTTCCTTACAATGTCCTGTACTCGTGGATACACTTCATTTTTTGGATAGTGTATTGAATGAGTGAAACTTGAAACTTGTAATTCTGTGAGTTTATAATAAATGATTAAGCATTAGCCACCGTAAATACTATTTTATTCAAATCCAGATTTTTCTACCGCAATAACTTCGTTTCTAGTGGCTGGATCGAGCCAATTTTTCGAGAATAAATTCAAAACTTTCTACCGCAAGAATCTCGCTTCTACTGGTTGGAATTGAGCCAAAGGTGGTGTGCAGCGTTATTTTCACCAACCTAACAATTTTATTGCAAATCTGAAGAAAAGTTTTTTTTTTTTTTGAACAGCCGCTCATAGGCGCTGAATTCATGTATGCAATATGCTGGTATGTCGCGCATACCTACTGATTTTTTTGGGTTCTGCGGCATACCCAGAAGTCGGTTAGGTCTGTAACTGACTGGCTATCGAATAGATCGATTTAGAAATAAGCAATGTATTTCGTAGTGCTGCTGGACATGTATAGGCAAATCAGCAGCAATGCATTCAGGCGCGTAGCAATACCCCGTCCTTTTGAAATGGCCAGTCCGAAGCGAATTCAGATGTATTTTATCAGTGCTGCGCGGCCAGGCTGTTTATGTATTGTATACGCTTGATTAGAAAATGAACATCAGGCAAAAACACACCGGGACCAATCGGATCCATGAAAAGAATACTTGTGGATGTTAATGCGGAACTAAAACCATTTTCTGTATAAACTGAACCAGAAATGTGTTTACTTTAAAGGCTGTTTAAGTGTTTATTCATGTAACATGATTGCGTACTGTATCCCATATACCTTGTAGGCCCCATGCGTAATCAAAATTCAAAATAACGCAAGGTATATGGCATAATAATCAGATCTACGAGTCCCTGTTTCCATATCCATTCGTTTAGTAAAAACCTTGTTGTTGCCATTGTTACGACTGTATTTAAAATTGCTCCGTCACAAGTTTCCAAAACCCTAATTTCAAAAACAAGTCATTCAGTACCTTTGATTAGCGGAATAGCGGTTATTGTCATCCGTAAAGGATGAATGGGCATGTCAAAGAGACCTGTGGAGATTGGGGGCCAGCATTTCAAGAAGATTTTGAGCACTTAATATTTGTTTACTGAAGTTGAGTCAAACTCGTCTTTATTGTGGTTTGTGGTGAGTCGGCCAACGTGTTTCAGGGATATAATTTGAATGAATGTTATGAGAAAACATAGGTATTTCCTTGTGGGACAATTCAATACACGGACTTTGCAATTACAATAATGGGATGGAGAAATTCGCCTAATAGAAAGCCAGACCTTTTTCTCAATCAGGTGAAAAATATATCACTTTTCATAGGCACATATATGTGCTGCGAAGTAAATATAAGCTTTATTTAACCCCATTTGGAAGTAGGCCTGTATTGAAATTCTAAGACACGTTTCTACTATCTTGAAGACATCTTCTGATGCAATTTACCACTTTGATTGAGTCTTGCTGTTGGTAGCTGGTGAATGATTGCTGATATCAGCTCATTATATTGAAACGTCTGTTCAACAGAAATCAATGAAGAAGATCTGATAAAAGTGGTCAATGCCAATACCCTCAATGTGACACGAGATTGCATACTCAAAGACTTCAAGTATGAAAAGCTTCATGAACCTGATTTCGCAGTCCATCCACGGATGCTAGAGGTTGACGTCAGTGCCTACTACAAAGGCCGTCATGGATTGGGATTAAGGGAAAATAATTCAAGCTCGGTGGCATCTCGAAATAGAGCTTCCAGAAATATGTTGACAGAAGAAGTTGGATTTCAGCGCCAACAGCAAAGCAAATATATATACAACAGTTTAACAATGTCTCATGTAGAAGTACCAGCCATGCCTCGCCCCACCTCTGGTATAAACAGTTCAGAATTTCAAATAGGATAACTGGTATTAACCAAAAATGCTACCGTCTCAAAAATTGATAATGCCATAGCACCAGAACCCTCAAAATCGCCATAAAATTTGACGCTGTTACGTACAATGATAGTGTAGCGAAACTATAAGAAGGTGAGGCACAGATCATTTCGATTATTGGCTAGCAGTCCGATAATCAGAGCGCCCTGAAACAATGGGGGTTCGCAAACCGACGGTGTAGTACGGATCTTTGAATCGCAACAGCCAACAGATATTGCAGTGCTAATAGATATATTTTACTAATGTAGCTGCTTCTGTATTTGCCATCTCTAGGCTACCTAGCCTACCTTCAGTTGCAGTTACGTCCCAGCAAACACTAGATGTCTTTTGAACCTGTCAGGATATCTTTTTCTTGTCCAGCCAGGTTCAAATCATATCTTGTGCATGCTTTGTGCTGAAGCACGACTTAAATATATCTTTTTCATGTCCAGTCATGTTCAAATCATATCTTTGTGCAAACCTTGTGCTGAAGCACGACTTAAATATATCTTGTTCTTGTCCAGTCAAGTCCAAATCGTATCTTGTTCATACCTTGTGCTGAAGCACGAATTAAATATATTTTTTTCTTGTCCAGTCAAGTCCAAATCATATCTCGTCCATACCTTGTGCTGAAGCACAACACAAATATATCTTGTTCTTGTCCTGTCAAGTCCAAATCATGTCTTGTCCATACATTGTGCTGAAGCACGACTTAAATATATCTTGTTCTTGTCCAGTCGAGTCCAAATCGTATCTTGTTCATACCTTGTGCTGAAGCACGAATTAAATATATCTTGTTCTTGTCCTGTCAAGTCCAAATCATGTCTTGTCCATACATTGTGCTGAAGCACGACTTAAATATATCTTGTTCTTGTCCAGTCGAGTCCAAATCGTATCTTGTTCATACCTTGTGCTGAAGCACGAATCAATTTTTTTTTGTCCAGTCAAGTCCAAATCATATCTTGTCCATACCTTGTGCTGAAGCACGACACAAATATATCTTGTTCTTGTCCAGTCAAGTCCAAATCATGTCTTGTCCATACCCTGTGATGGCCTCCGCTGCTTTCGGTGGTTGATGGGTATTATAGAGTGTATAATTGGAATTGGTCGGCTCCGAAATTTTGGAAGGCAATTTGAAAGTCAGCAAAATCCGGCTGGAGAATTTCCGGTTCTGCGTCCCAAAAACTTCTACCAAAATCATGATATCGTATTTAAGATTATAATTAAGAATGTTGCTAAAATCCAACTGTCGAAATAAATTCAGAATCCGCATCCAGTCCGGCTGAAATCGCTGAAATCCTGCTACGACTCCGGCTTCTGATCCGGAGTGTAAACGAGAGGCCGTTTCTCCCTTGCGAGTTCACATAAGTTTTGGCGCGGAATACTGGCAGACAAAGCGCTCTCGTAATGGCGGCTTACAGCTATACAGTCGTATGTTAGGTTTAGTTGCGTTCTGGAATTAATCGTGGTAAATTGAGGCTCAACCAACCATATTCCTTCAGAGGATTACTGAAAACTTAACTGTAGATGGTAATTTATATATGCTTCATACGAAACATAGGTATATGATGTATGGTATAAATGTCACAGAACTTGGTTTGCACTTTTGCGAATATCATAAGCTATTGTGACAGTGCTGGATTATATATAATATCATCAGATGGTGGTCGTTGAAATCATTCATTGTGATCGAATGTTTTTGTACTTTTGTCTATAATAGTGTAGTGGGGGCTCAGCTACCAACAACGTGGTAATGCCCAGACATAAAATAAGACGGGGGAAGCATAGACGTAGGCAGTACCAGAAAGAGTGGATACGGTCCAAGCGAGCTAGAATCGGCGATTTGACGGGACGGATCGTTTCATCATCATCAAGTCACTTGAGTACCTACTCCGAAAAGTCCAGTAGCAGTGGTGATGACGTTATACCTGAACCTGCAGTTATGTCGCACCGTTTGCATGATGCATATTCAGAGACACCTTTGTTGAACAAAGTCGGTACCTACTGTGGAAACTCCAGTAGCAGTGGTGATGAATTTATACCTGAACCTGCAGCTATGTCGCACCATCTGCATGATGCATGTTCAGACACCCCTTTGTTGAACGAATTAAAGTCACCCGAGCTAGAAGTTGTGAATCAGGAATCTGATGATGATGACGATGCTGAGCATATGATTGAAACATTCAAGACTGGGCTTGCTCATTGGGTTTCGGTCTGCAATATAACACAGAGCGCAATGGATATGTTGTTACGATTTTTAAGAGCAAATGGATCCTATATGGATTGGAAACAACTTCCTAAAACGGCTAGATGCTTGCAGAAAAGTGCAAGACAAATTGCCCTGAAAGAAATTTCACAAATGCAATATTATTATCTTGGTCTAGCTGTGGAATTAGATAAAATCATGAAAACGTATGCAAAATCTGAACTCGAAAATATTTTCAACCTTGAATTGTCCATGAATATAGACGGTTTGCCAATCTTTAAGAGCCTTAAGAGTAGTTTATGGCCAATACTGTTTTGCATTGACAACTTGGAACCCCAAAAAGTGTTTCCTGTTGCTTTAGCGTATGGGGGGTCGAAGCCGCAAAACCTTGACTTCATGCAAGATACAATCGATGACCTAAAAATTTTATTACGCGATGGTTTCTATTTTGGTAACAAGAAGTACAGTGTTAATTTAAAATGTGTTATTGCAGATGCCCCGGCTTGTGCTATGATAAAACTAGTCAAGCAATTCTCCGGTTATTCATCTTGCGGAAAGTGTACCATTAGGGGTGTTTATGTCGGTAATCGAATGACATTTGCCGATACTGCGAATTGTGAATTGCGGAGTGATCTTTCATTTCGCAATCAAGCTGATGCAGAACATCATATAGGCTTTACTCCTTTCTGCCAACTTCCTATCGACATGATTGCTGTGTTTCCTATAGACTATATGCATGCGGTCTGCCTCGGCGTGATGAAGAGGTTGTTGAGGTGGTGGACCACCAATAAAGGTCCAAGGAGTGTTCGTCTTTCACCCTCACAAATTGCAGTAGTGAACACAAGACTATTAAGCTTTAAAAGCTGTGTTCCAAAGGCCTTTGTGCGCAAGCCTCGGTCCCTCTCAGAGCTTGATCGCTTCAAAGCTACTGAGTTTCGAATGTTTCTCTTGTATTTTGGCAAAATTGCGCTAAAAGGAATTTTGAGGGAAGATTTATATCTTCATTTTTTAACGCTCAGTGTCGCAATTTGTATTCTTGTGTCTACTCATGTTACTAATGAATTAGCAGATTTTGCAAACAAGCTTCTCCAATCCTTTGTTCAGAAGAGTAGTGCGCTTTATGGCCAAGAATTTGTTGTGTATAATGTACACAGTTTACTCCATTTATCGAAAGATGCTGTCAGATTTGGCGGCCTTGATCAATTTTCTGCTTTCAAATTTGAAAACTACATGCAATCATTTTTGCGGAAAGTTCGATCTGGTAAAAGTCCATTATGCCAGATAGTAAAACGACACAGTGAAACTGTGCTAATGGAATGTCTGCACTTAGCTGGAAAGGAAAAGAACACACCAATGACAGCAGAAAGACCGAACAATGCATATATCCTTAAAAATATGTTATGTTTTGAAATTTTGAAAGTTGCGACCAGTGTGGAAGGATATCTTTATGGTCGTGTCTTCTCAAATGCTAAGCCGTTATTCACATTGCCATGCTCGTCGTCAATTATCGGTGCTTTCAAGGTTGAAGCTAAAAAAGGTGTTAATACCCGAGTCCATATCAAGGATTTGGCTTGTCAAGCCATTTTGATGGAGGGTTCTCTTGGTAAAATCACTTTTTTGGCAGTTTCCCATGATTTTCGTTATTGATAATTTCAGTTTCAAAGAACATTCAAGAGGTCTTCGCATTAGGTTTCATAGCATCTTATTTTGACTATAATTGTAGCCTGATATTCAAAATTTTTGTCTTTATATTTGCAGATTTCTAGACAACTACTTGTGTGTTTTTGGTTCTGTCTGATAATGATGGTGCTGTCTGATGAAGATGAATACCTGATTGTTATATTTCTCGAAGGAAAACAATCAGTTGCTGTGATACATAAAAGCTGGAAAACCACTGTAGATGTGAGTTCATTCAATCCTTTTTAACAGACTTGTATAAACTACCCAATAGTTTGTTGATGGTCAACGATTTGACGGTTTTGAGTAGTTGTAGCTCCAGTTGCTGATTTTAAAAACTGATTACGGTACTTCTGGTTCCAGTTGTGCTTTTTGAAAATCCAATAGATTATACAAGTCTGCTCGTTCGTATTTTATGGATTGTAATTTGCATGAAATTGTTTTTATCTATATTCAGGGAGTATTGCATTGCTGGTGGCCGAAGAAGAATGAGAATTATAAGGCAAAACACAAGAAGCAACCGAAATATGATACGGGCAATTGGTCTCTGTACAAAATATGTATCAAATGCTCATCCAGTAAGTCAACTCATAATTTGTGAAGGTTTACCATTACTAAGTACCATTAAATTCTCTTGCTTAGCTTGGAGTCTGGAGTTTTTAATTAGGATTGCAGAAAAGTTCTGAGTAGAGTGCTAACGTTATGTCACTACTGTATATAGGTATTGATAACTAATCTATAGATAGATATACAACACATGACTCACGGTTGAATACGCCGAGGCAAAACCCTAAATCTAGATCTAAAGCAGTCACGAATTCGCGCGGCCCCAACTATACTCTGAAATTCTAAATTTGGCCCTGACAGTGAAAAAGGTTGAGAACCACTGAGCTATACAGTTACTTGCGTACAGTATTTCATTAGCAGTCTAAGTTTGCGTGAGCGATACAATATCGTTTTTTCGAATTTTCAAATTTGAGTAATTCTTGATCTAGTTTTGCTGTTTAAAAATCCAGTAGTTTAATAAATCTGGAATCTGACCATCTATATCAGGGGTGGACAATTATTTTCCTCCGCGGGCCAAATGAGAAAAATAAATACGTTGGCGGGCCGAGTGAACATTTTTAGCTATATTCTCCAGCGTATTTCCAGCGTTGGCGGGCCGAGTGAACGATTTTTCTGTTCATTTGATATAGCCTATGGTTTTCGTCATTCAAAAAGCAAGTTTTATGTTTTGAATTCGAAGAAACCTTTCGCGGGCCGCACAGAATAGCTTCGCGGGCCGCATTTGGCCCGCGGGCCGCACTTTGCCCAGGTCTGATCTATATTATCCATCTGTTTTAGATGAATGGGACAAGGCCCTTCGTGATATGAGGGCAGTTGCAGACAATAGTAGCTTACCCTCCGCTTCAGATAAGGAGCTACAACGGTCTAACCGGAAACGTATTATTTTAAAAAACCCTACTTATTTTTTGCCATTTGTATTTTGTACTACAGGTATCTGCTTTGAAAGGACTTCACGGTGAACAATTGGCCTCAACGGTCAGAAATATCATGACAAGCATAGCTGTAAAAGATGTGTGGCAATTGTTCAGCCTAAAAGGTCAAAGAAGCAAAAATGGACAAAAAAGAAGTTTTCAAAATTTTACTCTTTACAAGACTATAAAACGTAAGTTGTTACTGATATTACAATCGCGATTTCAAAACCCATGATAACGATGTCTTCGAGAGCATTTTTACAGAGTTAGGGTATTTTGCTTTCCCTTCTTGTGAAAGATCATCGCAGCTAAATTGCAAATCGTTGCTGACCACACACCCTTATAAGCCCTCGTTTGAAGTCATCTTCTACTGACATTGCCGACATGGCGAAATCACAAGCAAGTGCGTTGATTGCGCAACTCCATGTTGAGTCTGGAATGTTTTGAAATACCAATTTTGACACCATGGGGTGATCACATTCGAGAGAGATTGTTACCGCTGGCGGAGATTCCGATTTGCCGCATTGTTTTGTAATGCCGCCCCTGATCTACTTATATTCTCTTTGAAGGAGCATGTAAAGTGGCTCATCCTACGGCCGACAGTACAACAATTACAACTAAAGTGGGACGATTTCTAACTGTTATTGGAGCTTGCAAGGTAATTTTGTTTATGAATCTGACGTCTGTGTGACAGCTGCGTTCTTTATCCGTAAGTGAATCGTTGCTACCTCCAGGGCCACGACCATTCATCTTCAGAACACTATACCAGTGGTTTCCAAACTTTGACGTGATGTAATTTAAAAAAAAATTATAGTTATTTAATTTCTCGGATTATCCTTGATTGGTGGATAATCCGCGATTTATCAACGAAAAACTCACATAAACCCGCTTCTACTGGTCGGAATTGACTCAAATTTGTTTTGCAACGTCTTTGAAGACAGCTCAACAATTTCATGGGGTTGGCAGGAAAATTGGGAAATTTTTTTTTTAATTTTCAATAATAAATTAAAAATTTTAATTGGATCTGCGGAGTCCTATACTTGTTAGAATCGAACCAAATTTGGTGTGCAGCGTTTTTAGGGTAACCTGACAATTAAATCAGTGAATGGCTGGAATCCGAGGAAAAAAGTTATTTTTGAACAGCCCTACTGCACACGTGAGCAATTACGCAGTGCTTAGTTGGTCTCAGCGCAGAAAAAGCGCAGAAAAAATCTGAAGTGATGTCATTTTTTTAGTCGTTACGTACTACTGTCGAAGGGACCGCGCAGTGAGTTGGTGAGTGTGTGCAGACTCTTCAAAAATTAGAGGGAACATTGGGCCGGCTGTTTCGGTGGCGAACAAGATGCATGGCAAATATGGCTCAATTCCAACGTGTAGAAGTCAAATCATTGAGATACAAAATTAGGGATTGGAAACTTCGCTGGTATATATATTAGGTACATTTTACAGCTAGCTATACTATCCCATTCACCAAAGAAATGTTTGAAGCTGGCCCAGAACGATAACGATGAGTTATACGATCTTCCAGGGCCGTAACTGTCACACTCCAAACACCCAATTAGGATAGCTCGACTGGACCCAAAATTACTTTGTTGGTCGTTTGTTGAAGTAGATGTAATCAAATTGAATATTTTTGTCGTGCTTAGCGCGATTTCTTGTCCCTGTAGGTCTACATTTAAATATGATTAGTAAGATAAAAAGGTGCTTATGTTAGAGAAATATGCAAATCGGTGGTGGCGATTACCACACATTGAAAAGGACTACGACTCTACTCTGTGCTAAGAGATGGGCCTCAAGAACATTTTCAAACAACACACACCACCAAGGTCGTCGTGACTTCCTAAAGGCGATTCGGAATCCTTGGATGAATGTGACTTGCCATGACCGTCCCATTGTACTCGCAACCAAACACATATAATGACTTTTGCTCTACTGCTAATCAATCGAAGTAATCAATTCATTTATGTTTTAGGATGACGATAAAGGAGAAAACAGGAGCAAGACTGTTATCGAGGAGGCTGAAGATTCCGATACCGATAACATAGACTAATGCTAATGCAGAAATATTTGCTGAAGTGATTGCACAGTTCTGTATCAAGGCCCAATTCTTGCTAACGTATTTTCTTCATCCATGTTTTTTTTGGCGTGTTTTGTTCTGATTTCATACAGAACAGAAAGCCATAAACATGATTTTTAAAATTGGCGATTAGTTTTAATTCTGAATCAAGGCCTACCTCTTGCTGCCTACTTCTTGCTAACGTATGTTGTGTCACGGACTGTTATTTTACCTTGATTCTTCATCTATTTTTATTCCAATTTTCCGTCGAGGTCTAGTCCAGTTCATTTTTTTTTGAACTGGTATAATACAGAACAAAAAGCCATACATGATTTGTAAATCTGGCGATTCGTATTCGTTCATATGTGAAGTCCAGCAAATAGCAGGTTTAGCCAACCAGGGTTCAGGGTCACACAGGGTCGAGTTATACAAAAAATCTCTTCTAGGATATGTTTAAGGATGTTAGTCAGGATATCTTTGAGGATGTTTATCAGGATATCTTTGAGGATGTTTCTCAGGATATCTTTGAGGATGTTTATCAGGATATCTTTGAGGATGTCCATCAGAATGTCTTTGAGGATGTTTATCAGGATATCTTTGAGGATGTCCATCAGAATGTCTTTGAGGATGTCCTACAGGACATCTTATATATATCCATTTCTGTCGACAAATGTATATATTTTGCAGTTCAGTGAAGGACATCTTTTGAACTCATGGAAGATGTTTAAAAAATATCTTTAATAAGTTTTGTGTTTGCTGGGGTAGTAGGTAGCAGATAGAGAGAGAGAGAGAATTATTTTATTAGTCAACCATGAAATATAGTATAGGCAAAGTCCACAAACATTCACGTCCAATAGTATACATTTTTTTTAAATATTTTCCTAACTTTATTTTACACGGTACAGTGGTGGGATCAAGTCACTGCCTTCTAGTCATTGCACATTATGACTTGAATCAAGTCAAGTCACTCGATTTTTGGAGTTGACCAGAGTCAAGTCGAGTCACAATTCAAGTCAAGTTGCCTTTTAGAAGTATGTGGCATGGGTCATTAGGTCATTGCATTTTGCTAGCTGTCTGAAATACTGATTGAGTGGTCATTGATTCAGAGCCGATGAATGAATATCGAGCTAAATATACGCCCAAGAAGGCGATGTATCGATCACATCAGGTTTGTAACCAAGTCACAAGTCAATTTTATTTTTATAGTTTTGACTCGAGTTATTTATAACTCACCACCGGGTCAAGACCGAGTCCAAGTCACCGAGCAGAGGGTCGAGTCCGAGTCATGGTATTATGACTCGAGTCGAGTCCAAGTCATTGTGTTGACTGCCCAGTTTCCAGTTAAATGCTTGTTAAATCCACTTTTTATAACTCTGTTTGGAATATCGAATGATTCGCATTTATAATATACTAATTTTCGTCATTTTTAGCAGTTTCTGGACGCATTTTCAAGTACCAGTGCCAATAGACGAAATCCCAATAGTGTGATTACTTTGCTATTCCTCGAAATTACAATGAAACGTCGGTCTTGGCCGTCTGAGTCTTGAGTCATATCACTTGGTTCGAGTCATGCGCAATGACTCGAGTCAATACCCAAATTGACTCGAGTCGAGTCATTTCCGTATTTTGAGAAAATCACTCGAGTCATCTGAAAAACGTGACCCGAGTCGAGTCATGACTCGAGTCATTACAACCCTGATTACATATACGTAGAACTGCTAAACTACTCAAGTAATTGCATAGCCTCAGTTTATATAGTTACCAGCCAAAATAGAGAAAAGAGAAACGAATTGATTAGATGCAATACATTACCCATCTACAAATTGATATGATACAATTCGAGCCTGCGCAAATGGTTGAGGAATATATAAACTATATTCGAATTCAATTTCAGTAAAACAAGAGGTTTGGTCAAGCTACGAACAGAGATAGACATTTTGCTATTAAATTATTTCACTTACTATACTAGTTTACGACAACGTAAGCTGTTAGCTTCGACCACTTCGTTTGCGGTCAATTTGTTTGTGAGAGAATAATGAATGTCCAGTTAAACGCACGATCATTGTATGATTGGCCGCTCTCACGGACCAGCACTTCGCGAACGATCAGAACATTTGCAAGATACAGTGATTTTTATCGACACCGATTACTTGAAATTGACCCGTGAATTTTGCTTCGAGTCACGAGTCAATCCACATTTCTGATGCGCTGAGTCAAGTCATTTGAGCAAAGTGACTCGAGTCAAGTCACACGAAAAAGGTGACTCGAGTCATCCCAACACTAGTAGGTAGTAGCTTCTTGCGTGTGAATAGTGCTAAGATGATTAAATAAAACAAGTCACTAACTGAATAAGCTAACCCTTTGAATTTATTTATTTGTATATCCATTACTAAGGGGTCAGTGCCTCACGGCCATGAACTTCATCGCTTGTCACTGTTCAGGAGTGAGATACAACAAAATGATCACTCATCTGAAAAAGTTTGAGAAGACAAATGAAATACGACAATGGGTTGCATACACTTATTATCCATAATCCCTCACTTCGTAATCTTGACGAAACAATTTTCTGTCCTTTACATCAAGTATGCATATGATCTTATTCATATAAGTTTCACAGCTAGTTAAAGTAAAAATTATCCAGTATCGACTGTCTTGAAAAGTTACGGAGTTGAGAGTGTTGAGACTCTTCAAAAACAATTTCTGCTCAGTCTTCATTAACACCCTGACCCCCAACATGCAGGTATACCACCAGAAACCAACAAACCGTCCACAGGCATCGTCAAGTTCATAATGACAAAGGTGAACATAAGCCAACAAAACGCTACCGTCAAAATAGAATGGATACTAAATCAGATCAAGCACCGTACGACGAATCAAGTTAAGTGCACGTTAATTCCAACGGACATCGCCCGCCGTTCATCGGATACCGGGCAGGTCCAGTTCGCCGAACAATGTCCTGCAGTCGCTGGCATGATGACTCGGCGGTTTATCGCAATTCGCGGTCATCTCCAGTTCGCTGACTGTGAGTTCATCGTAAGCTTTCTTGTAGGCTTGATCATACGCCTCTGTATGGTCAGAGAGCAAAGAAGTCAGTGGAGTAACCTCATAAATTTCAACTCAATTGCAAGTAGCGATTGCGATTTAAAAGCTCTGCCAGGTCTAATTCAAGTGGAAGTATAAATTAAAAGATGTCAAAAGGACTCAAGGAGTTCAAAAAGCAGAATTGACTACGGTATGACAG
This sequence comes from Botryllus schlosseri, assembly GCF_051294905.1. Taxonomy (NCBI): domain Eukaryota; kingdom Metazoa; phylum Chordata; class Ascidiacea; order Stolidobranchia; family Styelidae; genus Botryllus; species Botryllus schlosseri. The sequence goes on along the minus strand of NC_137245.1, from coordinate 12,267,379 downwards.
ATTTTTAGAAGTCAATAGGAAATGGCTTCCTCCTAACTTGCAATATGCATCTACGCGACCAACGTACCATGGTGTCCTATTGTGTGAACACAGCGAGATATTACAGCTCACTGCATTTGGGTTACCATCATACTTTCCATTTGACCAATGGCAATTTTACGGCCATTTTGACTGGCTTGCCGAGCGCTAAATTTGATAAAACGGGTGTCAGTGGAAAGCTGTTTTTGTACTGATTACGAAAATATCAATTTTATTCTGCCCATGCTCTTGCTCCTGAGCTGCAGTTTTGTTTTGATAGACAGCATCGTTGTGTCTCAAAGCCAAACTCTGTCACAATGCAAAATTTGAGGCTGATTTTTTGGGATTCCAGGGAAAATGATACGTTATTAAATTTCTTGTAATCCAGATAGGATATACACACGAGATTCAATCATTCACAAATTGTCAACACACCGACACCAACCACACGAAATCCCCTACGACTGAGGATATTTAGAATTACTAGAGAAGTTCCAGATATCCCTGCCTAAAACTGACTGGTGATATGCAGCACGTTTACAACGGAAGGGTGTAATCATGTACATTATTTCAATACGATGGGGCAATAAGCCCCAGCAGTAAAACAAGGAATGGGCATTAAATGCAAATGAAGCACAAAAGTGGGCAAGGTTGATAGGACAGATTACTTTCAGCCAAGAACTCGGAAACATCACAGAAGACGAATTTTACGCTAATTCGATAAATAATAAACTAGTAACAATTTATAACAGATCACAGTAATAAGGGCCAATACTCACCGATATCGATTGAATCTTTCCCAAGCGCCACAATGATGAAGAATAGGATTTCGCGATACACGCCCCGCCTCGGCAATCGCGTGCTGTTCGAGTATTCGTTCAGCAACGTCAGAATTGGAGTCTTGACGTCGTCAGTCATGACGCTGTTTCGGATTGCATCAAACAGTTCCGCAGGATAATCGCACTCGACGGCAGACGGTCGCGATTGGGCTGAAAACGCATTCCGATGTCAGAATTGTAGCGGAAAAATGGAATCGGAAGCCATTCAGACAGTGTTGTTGTGTCGAAATATTGTCTCACACACACACCAGGATCATAAACACACCATTAATGCTGCATAGTTGGTATAGGGATTATAGTATTATTTGAAAACTGGAATTGGCGAATAGGCACCATTTGTAGAAGAGTCATTATAATCAAGCCAAGAGCCCCACAAGGCTCGTTAAGAATTAAGATATCGCTAGAAAGCTCGGATTCCTGGCATTATGTTGCTATCGATGTGCAGCCGCATAACGCCATCACTTCGAGTTATGTTCTGAAGGTAGGGACTTTTTGCAATTTAGCCACCTATTCGACAGAACAATTAAATTGGAAATTAACAAAGCTCATGTTCCTAAAATACAGAAGAGAAAATGTGGAGCAGGAAAGCGTACTTTTCGCCACTGCAATTTGAGTCCGATTGTCATGGATTTGTTTTAGCCGGATAGCGGCTACTAATAAAAAAGAACGCGAGTACGTTCATTTAATTCCGCAGCACATCACAGTATAGTGGAAATGGATATCCACAGGCCACAGCTACTAAAGTGTGATAATTAAATTGGGAAGGAAAACCATAGGAAAAACTATTTTCATGTTTACAAAACACTGAACTCTACGATATGCCGTTTCGGGACAACAAAAACGAAAATATTGAAATTTAAAATTTCCAGGTCAGTGGCTCTTAACCAGGCTTCGCACAGCCAGTCTCGGGGGATTGCTGGAGGTCATGACACACACCCCACTCATACAGTAGATATTACACTGATTTGAAGTATATTTCCATTATAATATTTTTTTTTGCTTGAAACCCAGGTTTTGATGGATTTGCTCTCATAACACTGATGATGATGATGCACAGGTCATTTTGATGCACCAGTATTTTATAGGACTGTATTAGATGTGTGATGTGGTACATTGCTGACGATTAACCCTGACGAGTGTCAGCCACAAATATTCGCGTTCATTTCAATATGAATGTTGAATATAGTATTCTATTGTAAGCTAGAGTAGAGCGTCACTCACATTGCAAATACGCCGAGTACAACGGAGCCTTCAGCTTCGTATCGTGGATGCTGACATTGTCCCACATGGTGGTTATCAAGACCCTGTCGGTATATTTGTTGGATTGCTCCCGGCCGGGTCTCGCAGCGTTGTTCACGTGCTTGGAATCCAAGATGAGGTTGTAGAGATTGCTTTGCAGGTCGAGCCGCCGGAAATACCAAACCTGCAAATGATGGCGATAGCGTACTAGCATTGGAACGGGCACAACAAACAAGCCAAGTTGACATGGGCCGCCATTAGTGCCGGATGGTTGAATGCCTCCAATTATTGGCATCAATCACATTTTCATAGTCGAACAGTCGTAGTTAAATTGAGGGTTAATTTTGATATCTGAAGGTTCACCGGTCCGCAATATTTGTTTTCAAGTTTTACTGATCCCCCGAGGTCAAAAAGGTTCACACACTGTCCAGGTGCGCCTGGTATATTTTCGCATACCCAGTCTCTAAGAAGAAAATGACAGACAATAAATACCATGAAATTCGTACGACCTAAGAGAAAGCAACTTGAAGTGCACAGCGCACATTGTATATACAGAGATTATCTCCATCCATAACAAGATTTCCATATTTTAGGCCTTCGAACCCAGTAACCAAATCTACTTTATTTATACCCAGGTTCAGTTATTCGCTTGGTAATCTTACAATGTCGACTGTTAAACGACCGTTTGTCAAATGTACATTCATTAAAATGTTACGAGCCCAGGCATACTTGTTATAACACATAACACGCGAACGAGACCAGGGACGGCATAAAGTTGATCAATCTGAGCTTACAACTATTGCAACCTTCAACGGCAAAACTGCCAACTTACGAAATTCCAATACACGATCGGATGATTGTCTACAAATTCGGGCTCTCCAAGAATGGCCATTCCTTCGTTTTCGAGCAGACTCTCCAGCTCCTTACGCAGAACGAGCGGGCTCAGATACGGCACCGAGACAGGGTCCAGTTCTTGAAAGCTCTGAAAGTACGGACGACAGCGTTAAGTAAGACCCATCCAGGGTGTCATAATGGCGAGGCATTCAAACAAGTTCTAAAAATTATGATAGTCCTTTAAAAAAACGACATACATCACGATTATTTGAAATAACGCTCCTCCTGTCGGGTACAGATAACTCGTGATGGGAAATCGAATCTTCTGAAACCACGTCGGTACGATTCCTGCAGTCCTAAGGAAAGATAGAATAAATATAAAAATGATAATTATTTTTGAACAAGAATATCTTACCATTAGACGAACGTTCAATTGCGGTACAAAGAGTCGATTGCAAAAGGGGCAGCTGCAAAAAAAAGGTAATGCTGTTACCAATGCCAAAATTGCCAATGGCCAAAATATTTGCTGGGATTTATCTGGAATAATGGTATTCAACTGTATCTCACCATACTTAAAAAGCAAATATGTCTCGAAAGTACAAGGTTGTTGCTAGTGTCATAGCCTTGTATAAATGTATATCAAAGCAGGATACCACTCGCAGAGGCAATTATTTGTCATTAGTTTATTGCACTGAAAACCCACATACGCAAAATCGCAGAGCTACTCAGCTGGCGGACTTCGGTTCAAATGTGGACCTTTTCAGTGCCAGTATCGATTTCTAAAACAAGCCAAATATGCCAAAGTAGAAGTAAAAAATTGATATACCAGTATGGAAACTTTCAAAAGTGGATTTGATCGGGTGGCGGTGTCATACAGTTAGCTGTTTATCGGGGAGGTGGCTCGAGTGAGCAGACAAACCAATGCCAACATTCCGAAAATTCAGAAGTACTGTTTTTGACCAGCTCGATTAAAATGGACATAATTATACGGTAGCCAGACCGCACTACACCTACGAATACAAAGCCAAACGTTATTTTCGCCATCAAAACATCTCACTGCGTATTGAGGTTCGACTCGTCGGCCATCCAGCCGGCCATGATTTCTTCATCGTAAACGAGACATTTGCATCGCGTGCATTTCGAACAGCTGCTCATCGACACCTCCATCTCCACGACGGCTTTCGAGTTGAGAGAAGTCGAAGACATGGCCAGAGTCGGCCGCGCCGAGTTCAGCGTTCCGAAATTTGACGGGTTCATACGCGACGACGCTGGAAAGAGAGAGATTTGATTATGCGAGAGACATTTTCATAGCAACGCTCATCGTGAGAAGTCGCAATCATTCAATCTAATTCTAATCAAATTCGTGAAACGTTTCAATAATCTAATTTCGATTCTAAAATTCCACAGGAGAGCTGTATCATGTGAAACAAGCCAAGAACTCTGATTTGATATAAAATGCACTTGAATTTTGGTTGCATTTTATTTTAAACTTTAATTAATATATTTCCAAGTTTTTGCTAATTCAGTAATATTGATTAAGACACAATTTTTCACAGTAATTTAACTTCTGAGAAGTAGGGGCACTTTTTGTCCCTAAAATCGGTTGATTTAAAAGTAAATTTCACTCATACATGTACATTGTACAGTGTACATTGTACACATTACTCGCGTTGCCACAGCCTATACTGTGTTTGTGTTATGTAGTAATGTATCGAGTGTCATACTTCAATTCACTTGAAACAAAAATAGCGATACCCATGCCCTTGTCTGATCTCTCATTCATAGGTTAATAATTGTGTCATCAAGTAGGCTGTAATCACTAAAAATAAGGGAAATGCATTCTTCCGACATAGTGTACCTGTACTTCTTGAACTTGTTTTCTCGTTGTAACTTTGTAGACTGGATTGACTTCCGCTGTAATCGTTATCGTCGCGTCTAGGCCTTGAGTTGTCTTGTCCGATTTCGGAAAGCGAACCCAGCGAACCTTTGAACTGAAAATAGGCGTAAAGGAGTTGCTTAAAACGTCGGGTAAATGGAACGGACTGCAATCCAATTAAAACTGGATACCATGCGCTTGTCAAGTTGTACCAAGTGGTCAGTGCGGCCTCGCAAGTAGCAGCAGAAGTAACGACTTCATTTCTACTCAATTACAAGTGGAAGTAGCGATTCCCAAGACAAGTCAACACTACTTGAATGGAGAACATGAAAAGTCTGTAATGTAACTGAATAAGCAGTTTCAAAATGTAGATTTGTTTGGAGGGCAGTAAAACTTTAGCATATCATCATATCAGCTAGTTTCGAAATCGCGAGAACATCTTCACGATTACGACACGGTGGCTCCTGACACTACAAAGAAGTGCAGTCTTTGAATATATCTTCCTTTATCGTCTTATTTCACGCCATTTCAATGACTATTTCTGACGCAAAGCGAAGTGATGCTAACTTTTGCCAAAACAATTTTCTAGTTTTACTTGAAAAATCTGTTTAAGTACTAATGAAAGAGGTCAAAAATATAGCCTCTCGAGCAGGGTTGTTATGAATGAGTCATACTCGACTCAAGAACGGCCAAGACAAACTTCGAAGAATAGCAAAGTCACCACATTATTGGTATTTCGTCTATCAGTCCTCATACTTGGAAAATAGGAACAGAAACTGTTAAGTAGGGCTGGGCAAAATCGAGTACCTGAGTGATTCGATTCTGAATCACGTAAAATGCTTCGAGTCGAGTCGAGTAATCGAGTATCACTCATTATGTCGTCATAGCAGAATATTATTTGTCAAAGTTTAGATACGTACCTTTTAAGCGACCACGAATAATATAATGCTTGTTATATTCATTAAGGATACTTTGTTATTTTTTTCGACCATACCGATTTCATTGCACTTGGTGACAATATTGTGTGATGATCATGACTTCGGAAATGTGCTATTTCCAGTTACGTTCGTAGCTTTGTACTTCATGTTTCGCATGCTACGATACGGCCAATCAAGGTTTCAAGGCTTCAACAGTGAAATTAGAATAAACTCGTTGATCGTTGATAAACTCCTCGTTGATAAATCAACTTTCAGTGGTGAGGAGCGTATAATTTCAGTACTCGAAAAAATAGTCTTTTACTACTCGACTCGAATCATTAAAATTAATACTCGATTCAGATTCGAGTACTCGAATCATTGTGCCCAGCCCTACTGTTAAGGCCGAGAAAAATTACAATATTATGAGTGCGATCCATTCTATATCACTCGAGCAGAGTTGAAAGAAGTGGGTTGAACCGGATTGAACTCAAAACTGAACAGTAAACACAATGACTTGGACTCGAGTCACAACAATATGACTCGGACTCGACCCTGTATTCACTGACCCGGACTTGACTCAGTGGTGAATTTAAAATGACTCGAATCAAGTCAAAACTATAAAAGTAAGATTGACTTGTGACTCGGAACCTGGTGACTCGGTTACAACCCTGCTTGAGTACTGCAAAATACACTATTACTTCGTTGCTAACCACCCCTGTTTTACAATCTAATAACAAACCTTTTCGGGAGTATAGTAGGAGAGGTTGGTCTGGACCGTTTCGTTGAAGTCTTTCGCGAGATTGGTGGCGAGCTTTTTCGCTTTGCTCGCTACGCCGAACGTGGTCGCCTTCAACAAGCTGTTCAGCTTCGACCCCGAGCTGATGACGCTTTCGGATAGCGTGGAGCCGGGCGCGAAAGAAAACGACCTGAGATTGAAGTGACGGAAAATTTGCAATTACAAATCTAAAACATGCAAATTGATCGAGCATATTTTTTGCTTTTGCAGATTTGTGTGATCCAATATATGACACTTGTCAGGTAGTGTGGTACGCTACAACGCCACAGTATGATGCATTACGAATGTCACGAATATAATGCTATGTTTAGTATACAAGATGATTTCAAAATGATTACCAAATTGAACGGCACATATTTCATGGAAATTGATTCGTCTCTTTAGAATTTAAGGCAGTTACCATTTGTGGTTAGTAGAAATTTTGTACAGTGCGGACTCGAATATAGCTTTCATCATATGGCATATGGCACCGAGTTATCGAAGTAATATTGCCCGAATCAATGGCTAATAACTAACATTGAGATACCGGTATATGGTTAGTAAATTGCAGGGTACCCGCCATCATAATTCACAAATCACCAAGGGCAAACGCAGTGGGTAATCAAAAGGAATTGATATATAATTAACAATTCTGATTTAAACATTGCAAGGCCGAATCATTCAATTCATTTCAATTACAATCATTCTGAATCCGTTCAATACCTTGTCAAATACCCGGGTCGCTTCTTGGCGGAATTCGAAGGTGTGCTGGTCAGACTGTCCGGTTGATTTAATTTTCGTTCCTCCTGTAAGTTAAAATGAGACTCCTGATAATAAAGCAACAGGAAAACGTCAAAAGAGGTCTACATGGGCCCATTCATACAATAATATACCCCTAAATCAAACACTTCCAGTCAATTTACAAGCACAAATTGACGGTCGCCAAAGCTTTACAATTGAGCAATTCACACACAAGTTTTAACTCAGCATTCGAGACTCATACTCTATTTATAAAGATATGGTTGGGAAATATGTGGTGGAAATTTTTTGGAACAAGACACACAGAAAAATGAGATTCATAACTACAGACAGTGGTACGAGTAGGGTAACAAAATACAAATATTCCATAATCAGAATCGATTAGGCAACATATATGGGCATGGGGTAAAAAGCAAAGGCCGCGAATCTGCTTGAAAGACAGAAACAATCGATACCAACCTTGTAGGGAGACATATCGTCGAGGGAGATGCATTTTTCCACGGAAATCCCGCTGCCGACCTTATATGAAACAGATTCTTCTTTCATAATTGGCTCTTTCTTTTTGACTTCTGAATAGAACGAGAAATGAGATTTTACAATTCTGAAACCCATTAGGACACGGGGATGATTTTCAACTGCAAGTTCGAATTACGCTACGTTTCAAGCGGTTCGAATAGGCCTTCGAACAGTCTTTCACAGCTCTCATAGTTTAATCTATTTTGTCATGGGCGGTAAGGCAGAAATTTGACTGGTTTCACCGCTCCTTTCGGCATTTGACAAACGCATACGCGGTATCGAGCATTCCTTCTGGAAATACCGGTATAACGCAGTTTTCGACTAGATTCCACAAGCTAACAGTAGATAAATATTGTACATAGATTTTATTAGATTTAAATAGTTGGCTGCAACTGCATTTAGATCGATGACTTTTGATTGGAGGAAGCTTGATACATTCGAATAGATATAAAAATAGAAAGTCAAAAATATGTAATGTTATCATTGAAAAAATATCAAACAGTGCCCTATTCGACCGAAGAGTATTAGTCACTTTCCGAAATAATCAAAGCCTGGAACGTAGGCCTATACCAGAAATGAAAAGGATTTGGATTCAGAAACAAGTATTTGAAATTAGTACAGGACTCAGATCGATGACTTTTGCTATCTGGGCTCGGATTCGAATTGAGAACTTGAGATAATTAAAAATTTTCATATATTACTGATAGAACGATACAGTCTTCAGATGTGACGATATTGACTAACACTTTCATTCAGCATACGTAAAAGACACATTCTTGCCTTGTATCAATCATCAACTTGAACTGAACCATATCCACTTACCGTTGGCAGGAACGAGCTCCTGCACGTTGACTTCAGGGTGTGCCGGCGGCGATAACGGGTCAAGAGCCAAGTGCGTGATGTCCTTGCGTTCGATCACCAGCTTTACGAGAGATTTCTTGGACTCACGGCGCGCGTTTTGAGACCTTTTCGAGGTCGCGTCTCCGCCTCCGTTTTCATCTGGGATATTCAAAAAAATGGTATAGCTTATCAACACGGCCGACGCAAAGAGTACACGAAACAGCGAGATGGTGGCTACAGCCACAGCATCCCGGTGATATAGCGAGTCTGTTTTGGCTTAGGGTTAGGATCAGGGATAGGGTCCGGTTATATTGCACTAGGGATGAGCTTAGGGTTCCATTAAGGCTCAGGTTAGCAAGTATCGGAGATAGGTGAAAGTTTAGGGTTAATCTAACACTTTCTACTTTGAAGTCCTATCCGTTATGACGGTCGCTATTACGACACTTATTATTATGATACTTGCTGTTTACAACGTGGGCCACCAAGATTTGTGTTGACTTCCAACTAGACCAGGCAAAAGTGATGGCCATCTATTTTAGTCATCAATATTTCAAATTGGGTTTTTAACAAGGCTTTTATACCAGCCTTATTTACAAGATTTGCGTCGACTCCCAACCAGACCAGGAGGAAGTGGTAGCCATCAATTTTAGTCATCAGCTTTCCAAATTTTCCAGACAAGTTTTTAATGGGGCGACGGAGTTGTTTGTTACTTTGGTGGGCCACGAACATTGACAAGACGGAACCACAGCCACAGAACAGATGAGGAGGTCACAGATTCTAATTGCGATCGTGCCAGTCTTTTGCTACTATCCCGCTCACCTTTACCGTCGTTTGCAACTAGCGCCCTTACGATGCTGTTGCTATGACTTCTCGGCATTTTCGGAGCATCGTCTTCAACCGGCACATTCTCAACGCCGCTAATCTCCGACACATCGCTAACTGTGTCCGGGTTAGACTCGGCAGCCCCGTCTTCTGAATTTTTCGCGGCAGAGTTCACATGTGGGCCGTCACCTTGCCCGATAAGTTCTAGTAAAAGGTAACAAGGTATAGATTACATCGTTCACATCTTTTATCGTTAAAATTAGACAGTCCGTGATTTGGAACTTTGTTTGTCTTAATGATAAGTACATTCATGTCGAAATGAATCTGAATATTTTCAGCTGACACTCGTCAGGGGTAATCTTCAGCAACTAGTAGAGAATTGGAAAGAGGATTGTATATCGACAATCGTATCACCAAATATGAGGTCACAGGTATGACATTTCGCGCGATCTTCAGAGATCTCTTCACCTAAATTATTCGAAATTTTACGCAGGTGACATCATATTTTGTGATACGATTGTTGATATGCAACGTACTTTCCAATTCTCTACTAGTTGCTGACGATTACCCCTGACTGTTGTCGGCCGAAAATATTCGGGTTCATTTCAATATGACTGCACTACTCAATTGTATATTGAAGTTCTGTGCCTCCAAGAAGCTCTTCAAATACTATTATACAAGCTAAAACGGAACATCGATATCTTCAAAACTACAAATTACCAGGCTGTGGAAGCGCCTCGGACAGCGGCGTCGCCAGATCTTTGTACTCTTCAAATTGATCGCTGGACTTGGTATCGACAACGTTCCTCTGCGGTTGCTCCAAGCTTTTCATACTGGACGAGTCGCTACGCAGGTCGGACTGCTCCGAAACCGATCCGTTCTTCTTCCGTACCAATCGTCGCAATATCACAGTGGCGTAAAACACATTTTTCAGTTTCCGCCAGAGCATGTACCTAGGAATGACGCGTCGTTTTAATGGCACGACTGACCCTCGAACATCTGAACCAGGACGTGACCGGTTTGAATAAAAAAAAGTATTGGGATATACATCATGTCATTAGATTCGCAAACTGGCCTCGAGTAAGTTGGGGAAATATGCTGACTGGCCGAAAGTAGCTCTGGGTGCAGGTGCTCAGCTTTTTTCCTTTTTCTTGGTAATCAGCTACCAAATTTTGAGGTACCGGGAGGTCATGAAACATTTTCAAATATGAAATTTGGTAGCGACCATTAACATAGATGGGAATCATCAAGTTATTTCATTATTATATTATTTATTATTTTATTAACCCTACTCCCGCGGTCGGCCTCCAGGCCAAATTTTAATGCATCAACCAAAAAGTTCATAAAACGCGAACAACGGGACTTGAACCGACGCCCAATATATCGCCGTGATCAGGAAATAGCAGCCTAACCAACTGAGCTACTCGGAAGGCTCAGGCGAGAGAGGTGACGATGATATTGAAACCAGTGTACGCGATTACTTAAAAGGGAAAGAGAAATTTGTTTTTCGTTTTCACGTGACGTGATACATAATCCTTCCCATGGTGAATGACCACGTGGTTGTCTTACATATCAATTTCAGCATTCAAACAAGACATTACTGAGCTTGAAATCTTTACGCAGCCTTGCGCACCGCGACTGGGAAGTATTCGTTATAAGCGTTACTCACGGCCGCCGCTGATTACGCCATCGCGATAGAGGCAACGCACGTTGTAATTCGTGTTTATTTGGCTTTGCCTGGTCCAGTTGTATAAGTCCAAATCCATGTTACTGATCTTATAGATACTATTGATCGTACATAACTAACAAAACCTTCAATTTGCAACTGCACAAGGCCATCGGAAGTATATATAATGCCTTGTTTGACACTTCTCATAGGCGCGCGATTTCTCATGTTGCTTCATTTCATATCAACTTGAAACGTGTTCTACACATCGAATGTCCGATACAGGTTCGTCAGTATATGAGCATATGATCACCATCTATTCATTGAAGTCTACAGTAACTTCGTATAACATATAAAACGTATAACATATAAAACGGATGATTCAACTGTCTGTATGATGTTGTTATTACAGGCGCGAGTACCATACACTCGCGCCAACTTACACACCCATGTCTGCAGTGTTTAGCACTGGCGTCGTGTAACTTATATAAGACCAACCTTCGTGATACTGATCTTGTTGAAGTGTTATGGACTGCATCTAACTATGTGTGTGACATTCAACTGTATAAGACAATCGTAAGTGAATGTATATGGCCTTATGCGGTAATGCTCATACGTGCGCGGCATTTTTCACGTGACAGAATATTGCTTCATTTCACACCAATTTGAAGCGTGTTCTATCCAACTAATTCCCGATATTATGGTTGCAATGAACTCTTGCGATCAACAACTACTCTAAAACGACAACTGTGTCTGCTTACGACGTGTATAACGGAAGATATAAGAAATTATAAGATTAGCGTTCATTCAGGCGAACTGAGCTACACATTGTATTTTGCGGGAAACGTTTTTCTGTATTCAATCTGCATTTTGAACAGGTTATGCCATAAGGCAATGGGTTATATATAGCTGGTCGTATGCCTATCGACATTCGCTATTTATAGACGATCATTGTAACCGTTTATGAACCCTACAACGCAAGATGTCGTTAATTGATTGAAGCGTGTTTGTGAAAAACTGTGCATGGATCCTCTAGGATCCACCCGCGGCGAAAGGGTTAAGTCAACAATTGAGACTTGACAACGGCTAGACGGCAACCCCGACTGTCATCAACAATTCCAAGTAATAAGTAAACTCACCCGTCTCTATCACTGGAAGGCCACGCGCACTCCAACAACGCCTTGTTGTAAAGACCGTACGTTACCGCGCTGAACTGCGTGCCCGAGTCTCTTAAAAACTGAAACACCTTCATCGCCAGCACCGGCTTGTTGTGCAGACAGCACAAGTGCATGAGGATGCGGTACGAGGTTTCGTCCGGCAGCGGGATGCATTTCATTCGTTCGAGAAGTTTCAAAATGTCAAGACCGTACCGCAGGATGGACGCCTTCGAGTGGTACCGCCGGGAATAGTCGAGCAGGCATCCGAACCAGACGCTGAACGAATGCGAGAACAGCAGCCGCGCCCACATCTTGGAGTTTTTACAGCTCGTTTTGGCTTGCTGAGAAGGGAAAGATTTCCGGTAAGTGGTGGTGGCATCAGGGCCGAGAAGCAACCATGCCTGCATAGATGGTTAAGTAGTCAACATTAGAGAGATTTTTTTCGACCGAAAAAATGGAAGATTTTGACCTAAAAAGTCAAAATTTTGACATTTTTTGACCTTGAAAAACGTAATTCTGACCAAATTTTGACCTCATGTTTGTAAATTAGGTGTTTTCCGACATAATGTCAGATTTATACCACTTATCTTCATTTCTGGTTGGAACTGTCTGTCCTTACGAAGTATTTTGGCCTGAAAAAACTTTTGACTTGAAAACTGACAATTTTTACATGAAAAAAATTTATTTTAACGAAATCTGGACCCATGAATAATTCCAGTAGTTACATCACGCCTTATGGTAGAAATAATTAAAATTTGTTGTAGTACAACGAAAGATACTTTGCTACATTCTCGGGTAGAAAGTGACTGTCCTTATTAATTAGCTTGCCAAGAATAGAGAAAGAGCGTTCAACAGCAGCAGATGTTAGCTGACAACACTGAATTTGTGCGTACACTGCTGGTGACACACCGTGTTGCTTCATTCTGACAATTTTTTGACCTAACGCTACAATTTTGACAAAATTTTGACTTCTTTTGGCATGACAAAATAATCGCCCTAATTATCACATTTTTTTTATTTCAGTGATTACCCCAGGTACAAATGAGTCCACAAAAGATATATTCACATGCAATGGACAGGACAGGACAGTTCCTACAAATACCTTCACCGACGTCTTTAATTCCTGCTTAGTTCGCTTGCCTACGACAAATTCCTGAGACGCCCGTTTCTTTGGCAGGTTACTCCACGGCGTACCGTTCTCATTGTTAACGGAGTCGCCGTCAGTCAGGGAAAAGAGTTCTTGACGAAGTTGCGGGAAAGTAGTGTATGAGTAACCTTCGCTGTTAGGTGAGCCTTTATCGTCTGGCGGCAAAATCATGATTGTTCTTTCACTGACGAAATAAAGACACAAATTAGCATGCAAAGAACGCATTAGCTATCTCGTCGTGTGTATGCCGGAGGTGATACCTAGTCAGGAATTGACTGTCAACGGTACAATTACGCTAACGCCTGCACCTAATGAACAACCCAGCACAGTACCTGGGAAGTGTATCGTCGCTGTCGATGAGCCTGACGTTGTGGATATATTCACCGCCCAGCCGGTCGATACACTCGTCGAAAAACACCAGGCTGGCCGCTTTCCCCGTGCTTTCGCCCACAGAGCTGCCGGAAAACGACGCAAACGACCTGCCCTCGATGAACGCGGCGAAGAGCTGCGTGCCCATCATCATTTGGAAGAAGCGCTGAGACGACTTGTCTTGCCTGTGACTGAAGCCTGCACAGAACAAAGTGCTGTACTGTCAAACTTGATATCAAATTTGTGCAGAAATCGTCACACATCAAACTTCTCGTTATATCTTTGATATAATACGACCACTCGATTGCCTGTTGTCGCAACAAGAAATTATTTATCCCACGAGTGATGCAAGTTTCAACGTGACAGCAAAGGTAGTGTTGCAATGTCAACTAGTTGCGTAATCCACGCAAAGATGTCATGCCATCCTGGCAGGGTTGTAATGACTCAAGTCATGACTCAACTTGAGTCCAACTCGGGTCACGATTTTCTGATGACTTGACTTGACTCAAGAGTCATTTTTTCAAAATATGGAAATGACTCGACTCGAGTAAAACTGTGTATTGACTCGACTTGGACCTGAGTCATTGCGCATGAGTCGAACCAAGTCATACGACTCGAGACTCAAGACGGCTAAGACCGACATTTAAGTGTAATTTCGAGGTATAGTATAGTAACCACACTATCGGGGTTTCGTCTAATGGTACTGGTCAGTGGCGTAGACAGGGGGGGATAATCGGTGTCCGATACCCCCCGTTTCGAAGCTCGAAATACCCCCCCGTCTTACATATATTTCCATTGATCTAATATTGCTTGTTCTAATTCGATAATCCCCTAATTGCCGCGCGGCATCATCACGCCATCGGTCAATCAGACAATGCAGTGCGGTGATGCCTTTTTCTCATATTGTTCTCTCGTCTACGGAAGCCCGAAAAACGCATCTCACATGGCTCTCCCATCTCATCTGAACGATATTATCCAGTTACAGAACCAGAAGTCACAGTAACAATAACACTCGCATTTAAATTTCGATACCGCGCCAGTTGGTTTTCGTGTTTGACAGTCTATTGTCAACAAACGTTTAGAACATGCGCGCTAGGCTTGTATCATTAGAGATAGCAGATCCCTACAGTACCAAAACAGATCGTACTAATCAAATGTTCTGTATGGAATCTATTATGTATTGATCCAATTTGCGATCATTTAGTTCGGTTTCCAGATCTCCAGCCGTTTCGTGTCTCAGGCCACTGGCGCATCTGCTGACTGTCCTGTTATAACGCGCTTGGCCAGTAGTAAAACATTGGAGGCTAGGAAAATTAGGCCGCTCTGTGACTCGCGGCGCGTGATAGTGCTACTCGATGTGCTATTGTAATGACCAGAAGTTATAGTATTGGCCTCGACAATTCGCAATTGTCACTTCTACACCGCAAACGCGTTTAGGAATGCATTTTGATCGCGACTTGGACTCGAGTCGCAATAACATGACTCGGACTCAACCCTCTGCTCGCTGACTCAGACTCTGACTTGACTCGGTGGTGAATTGAAATTGACTCGAGTCAGAACTATAAAAGTGAGATTGACTGGTGACTAAGGCCCTTGTGACTTGGTTACAACGCTGCATCCTGGTCCTGATAATGGGAAAGATGTACAGACGACAAGGCAGGGCATTATAAAAAGAATGGAGCGAATTATCATTTTTGTTGACATAAGTGATAAACCTGTGCTAGGCGGCTGTCGGGAGTGGATAATAATAATACTACGCTGGATAACAGCCCTACAGACTCACCCTGCATGTCAAAAAGCGAACCGGGATCCGTGGTGCCAATGCTCGGCGCCGCAGTCAAAGGAAGCAAATGGTCCCGGTACCCGTTCATCATGACGGCCATGAACTTCAAGATGGTCTCCTGAAAGATTGACCAAATAGGTTTTGAGAGAGCAGCTGCAAAATGATTCAATTCAACAAGCCTAGCCTTACGCACCATTACATGACCGCGTACTAAACCAGAATGCAGGTATCAAAGTACAAGAAGATCGTTTGCAGCTGTCTTGAAAAGAGGCACCCGTAAAGTCTTCGAGTTAATAAATATTATTATACAATGGATATTGTATTGAAAGCTATATCTTCAAAATAACCGAGATAACAGGCACTTGTGATGGCGTGTCTTGCAATTTCAAAAGTAGCTCATCAACACTACTTAGTACTTACCCAGCATTACCTACATGCATTTTTTATCGTGCACAAAAGTATTTTGGCATGCCCTGTAATTAGCTACTTAAACCTGTACTTGAATACAGATTCGTAGCATCACTTTTACTTCTACCCGAGTAGCAATGCTGCCTACTCTGCCCCACACAACGCCAGTCTACGGACCGCCACTTAAAACCAGTACCTGGATCGTGATCTCGATTTGCTGATGTCTCTGCGTCTGTGTTATGCTCGGATTCAGGAACTCGCCTTCCTCCTCTTTGACGCGCAGGTTCTTCTGTTTGATCTCGACAAAGAGGCTCTGCAGGATGCTCCGCGCGTGCTTGGCCGGCTTTTTCGGCAGCATTTTCCAAGTGATCTTCTTGTCGCCGACTCTGTGACGCATCGCAAAACGCTATTAGAGAAAAACTGGTATACCATCGGCAGATTCAGAGCTGGTCTATATCCCGGTCCTCAAACGCCGGACCATGTCGGGTTTTGTACCAGTCCGCAGAATATATAACAATTTTAAAACTCAATTACAAAGTGCAGTAAGTTAAGTTTGTCCATTATTTGGAGAAATAAAACATCGAATTTTTAATTGATTTAGAAATATAGAACGTTCATGGCCTGTTTTAGGATTGGCACACGTCGCGATGCTGCAAGTGCTGTACCAGATTGTTTTAAATTTCCTTACAACTCGTTCACGACCAGTTACATGTGAAAGTTAACAGGACTGCCAAGACAAAATTTGTTAAATTTGGACAGTACAATTCCCGCCATTTTGCGGCATAATATAGGATAGCCAACTGCTAAGTCGCAGTGATTTCAAGACACCTAACGATCAAGCAAGTGGTTTTCAACTGGTCTTTTCCTTGCAGACACTTCAATAAAATCAAGTGTATGACAGGTGAAATATTAAATGGATCATTCAAATGAAGTTGCCGGCATTAGCATTGAGTCGCATTTGCAGTATATCCATTTTGAGTGAGGTTTGATTTTAAAAGGTTAGCCAGTCAGAAAAACTTGTTTAGAAAATTTACCATTCTCCAAGCTAAATCTGATTGAGAACCAGTGTTGTATATCATTATTAAACATTGCGATGGGACACTCTGATAAAAACCTTGTAGCCTACGCCAACCTCAAGTAATTAGGAATCGGAATTATACTCACTGTGTCACTGTATTCGTGTCTAGGTTGACGCACACGACGTCCGGCGGAGGATCGCAGAGGTCAAAATAACGCGAATCCAGTCCGACTATGAATGGAGTGGGGGCTTCGAGAACGTACGCCATTTCTAATGGACACAGCGGCACGTACGTGCATTGCCACTTGAAAGGGAATAGCAGCTGAAAAAATGAATAGTGTCGGCGGATAGATATGACAATATCGTCGAGATCACGACTTTGCTTTCTCAGTTAAGATTCGGACTATTCACCGATTAAGAAAAAATAACCATGGAATGACCTTGCTTAAAATATTAAACTAAGGCATTAAAGTACAGAGGTGGACAGTGAAATACTTCTACTACAGGTTTGCATACTTTAACTACCTTAACCGAACAGTTGTAATTCTGGACTACTACCACTTCTACTTGAAAAACTACTCATTACTTACTTTTCCCACTTTGGATGTTGAAAGTAGAAAGGAGTTAGAGACAAGTATTTATCAGTATTCTGAGAAAACCTGTCACACAGACCGTGTAAAATAGCCCCTGCATCACGATATATTTGAACATCGCGAATGTTTGCAGTGTCAGCAGTCGTTTTTTGAAGACAAATCTTGCAATTTGAAAATATACCCACCTCAGACTAACAGCTGAAGTATGCGAGCCCTTCATTGAATATACTTTTCAACAGTACTTCTATTTTTGACCTGTTCTTAAAGTTATTTTGACGCGTCTAGCCAATCACTATTTCTACTTGTAATTGAAATTTACGGTGTTACTGCTCCTCCTCTCGACAGCACAGTTCACTACTTTGATAAGCTCCGTCGAAATACCACATATCATACCCGTTCCACTGTAAATCAGCTGCAAACGCCATCTAAGCTGTATTACTGACGAAAAGAACCATGAAGACTCACCGAAATGAGAGCTTCCGCCACTCTCGTAATTTCAAAACGTCGCAGCGAATGGATGAGTATCTTATATTCGAGCAGCGCAAGCGTGATGACTGTCAGGGTGTTGTCGGCTCCGAAATCATCCAATAGAGAGAGGAAAGAAGCACCGCTGCAAAAGCAAACAAGCGTCACACCGTAATGGCACAAGAAACAGACGGGCAGTGATACTGTTTTCGGGCATATCATCAGAACTTAGATGCAGTGAAATGTGGAGATTGGCTTGCAAATTACAAAAAAGACACAAACCTTAATGGAATCGGAGTGATTTGCGGTCGCGTAAGTACCGTAGCATGCATTGGAGACATCTGTAACAAGGGAAACATGGAAATTTTATGCGACTCGTCGTATTAGGAGGATTTCAGCTTGAAAAGCCACAGTCTAATTGTGCTGAGCACAAGTATGCCTACTCAATTCCACAGCATCCGAAACATGATGCGACTCGTCATGTTATAGACAAGCTATGCATGGAACTTTTCCAACAGCCTCAAAATTACCACTCGAGGGTTGATTTTCCATGTATTTCAATTTTCCGAATCATTCGCAAAAGGTATTTTACCAATTATAACAATACTAAGAGCCTGCATTCTTGAAATTTCACTAGCTACGTCAAGAAGTGTCATTTTCAGGTTATAAGATGTTGTAATCACACTATATATAATAAAATGTTGAGTCATTATGTGTTTTTCAAATATTTCACTGCATTACAAATGCACCGAAACAAGTCAAGTGATTTTTGTTAAGCATACCATTTCTTAGAGTTTGCTTAGTGAATTAACTGCATGGAACATCATCGGTGCGATTCTCAAATACTCAGTTGGCATAGAAAATATCTGATTCCAATTCGAAGATATAATATTCGGCTCAAAATCAAATCAGTCCACTACCTAATTTCGCAGTACCGTACTCATAAAATCACAACACTAGTTACAATATCCAGACATCTAACAATACCTGATATTGCACTCTTGGTCTTTCGGGTGATGGAAATGGAACACGGTGAATGAAATGTGCTATGTGTCTGAAAGTAATTCACAACCTCAGTTTAGCAAAGAAATTTCCATATGACCACACAGTAGGGAAGTCCTGTGTTGTAGTAAAGCACGAATGGAATTAAAGTCATGTTATCCAGGGTAGACTGATTTTGGAACAGGACGACAACAAAGTTGAAAACTATTCACCACACACCTGATTAAGCCGACCAGCAGACCTACTATTCTAATAGTGACGTGGCCCTGCTTTTAGTAAGGCCAACACTCATCCATCACCTACGTCACACATTAGTGTTGGGATGACGTACCTTGACTTAAGTCAGTGCCTTAAAACAACTGGGCATGCCCATAACTCTGATCACAATGGCCTTGACTGACATTATAATATCATTACAATCATACTTGGAAGATATTCCGTCAAGTGTATCAGACCTAGGGTTGGTCTATTCTCAACAATTTTAACAAAATTTGCTATCATTAAAACCACACGAAATATATTCAGTCAGCTGCATAAGAACTGAATTCGGTCTTTTCTTGGCAATTTCGACGAAACTTGCTAACAAGCTTCTCCCGTACCCTCATTAAACGTCTGTTACGTTGAATTACACTCCAATACCATTTCGAATGAAGCATACCATGCGAGTGACATTCCCACAAGTTTACATAAATGGTACCGACTTTGAGTCAAAAAGTCTTCGACTCATAACGTGATGTTTTAGTAGTTTAGAAAAGGCAGGGCACCAAGTTTTACTAGCTTGACACATATTAAAATAGAAAAACATTAACTGAAAATATCGGGTGACTTGGAATTGACTCTGAATCGAAAAAATCACGACTCAATTCAAGTCATTTTCAGAATGTACGTGAAACGACTTGACTCAAAATTTGCATCAGCTCAAAACGACCTGTGATACAAAAGCTTGTGACTGGTTCCAAACACTGCATCATTCTTTCCTTAGCCCTTGTGTACAGTGTAGGTATGATACATTGCTAATTACGATACTCTATAAATTATCATACTACTTCTATTATCATTTGATGCTAAAATCCCTATTTTGCAAAACAAGAATGCTGGTACCCAAAGAAAACTGTACAATGTCACAACACGCACCTTTCAATAGGCACCACGTGTTTGATCGGCGACACCGTGAGCCTGTAAATAAAAATGAGAAAATCCCGGAATACGTCGAACAGCGGCCACTGCGACAGCAGGCAGATGGCTTTCACGGTGTGTAGAGACTTGTCCCCCACGGATCGCTTGCCGTCAGCCCGCAAAAGGCCGAGCGTGTACTTGTGCTCCTCGGGCAGCAAGCTCTCGGGATATGGCTCGTAGAACGATACGACGGCACCGTAAACCTGCAAAAACGATCGTGTTTATAAAGCTTTGAACCAGTGGTGCGTTAACATTCTCGGCTCAATATAACGTCTTTATTACCGCCACACGTAGAAGTCAATAGTCAATACTGTAACAAGGTAAATCTACTTTTGAAGGTGCTTGAATAGTGTTTATTTACATGTAATGCTTACCCAAGTAGTTTTTTATATACCACTTGTACTTCAATAGTTTCAATATCAAAATATAAATATGACTGTGTTTACAAAGCATAGAAACCGTGCTTAAATTATTCCAACTCACTATCGCTAATTTAGCTTAAAATGTCTTAACATGTCGGCTCTAGGCATCCAGCCCTTCGAATCACCCCCGAAGGGTAAAATATACCACTTCAAGAACCCATGCCTTATATGTAACAAAAATGCTTATTGTCATCAGTGCGGTACATGATTTTGATAGATTCCATCTGCAGATCAATAGTCATTTACTGAGCATCGTAGACCACGCAGCCGTTATCCAAAGGTGGTCAAAGCAAAGCAATCGTTCATTTAACATTCAAGCATGAGTGGAAGCCACAAATGAATGCAGTAAATGTCTGACCAAGTTGACACCGGTTGACCGTTTGCAACCCAATGTCATATTAATAACAAATTCGGTCAAGCTATACTATCGTGCTCGTGCCAATATATTTAAACTCATGTATGTGTTTAATACCAGACAGTATTTGTTCATTGGAGAAATTCAAATGTAATAAAAATGCTGGACAAGACTGGCCTTGCTCCCATTCAAACCTGGACAAGTACACAAATACACACTAACTACCATCGTTTAGTATTCTCAAACTATCATCCTATTAAATACATTCTACGATACCAGCTATCTATCGTCCACATGTCTACCATCTACGAATTGGCCCTTAGAGGACACACCTTTCACTTACAGAGTAGCAAAACGTCTCAAAGGTATGTTGCATAATTCTGAATCAAAAGTGAAAACCTATGGATGGAAACATGGAATGAGGACAGAAGGTTTCACAGTCTGTAATACTACACAGTTGCACATCAGAACCAGGACAGTCTTGTGACTACCTACCTGGAAATTTATTAATACCATACAATTACCAGTAATGCATGGGAAAGTACCTAAAAATATTTATTTTGTGTTATGTAGTAGGCCTATTAAAGATTTGCCTTTCCAGCACAAAGTAACATAACCTATTGGTGCCAACTTTATCTCTATGTCGACACTTTATTTCCAAACTGAGTCACCATACTTTGCATTACAACTCCGGTTGAGTCAACAAATAGATTGGAAACCAAAGTCACTTGCTAGTCTTAGGTAAATTATGGCATTG
Source organism: Botryllus schlosseri (assembly GCF_051294905.1). Classification (NCBI taxonomy): domain Eukaryota; kingdom Metazoa; phylum Chordata; class Ascidiacea; order Stolidobranchia; family Styelidae; genus Botryllus; species Botryllus schlosseri. The sequence goes on along the minus strand of NC_137245.1, from coordinate 12,245,626 downwards.
TGTTTTGAAGTTAATTTCCTACTACTGTGCTTTACCGCAAGATGATGTCGTAAGCAGAGCCAGACCAATATCTGCCTTTATAGAAATGTTGATTTCAGCCACCTCCTGACAAAAAGTTTGCAGTAACCAGTGCTCAAGAGTACTCGAAGAACGTAGATTAATTTTGTTTACTGACCACCTCTGGCTGAGAGATTATAGTTTATCTCTGCATCCACCATTGCACGTTTATCATCGTTAGCTAATGAGGCATTAGTCTGTGAATTACTTTCAAGAGTCCACAACCTCAGTCACAGCAAGGCACATACACCAGTAACATGGAACTTTGTTGGGGACACCAAAAATACCACACAAAAAGATACAGCGTCCACGATTAACATGGGACAAAGCGAATTCCACTTATACTCCTTTATATCTTAAATATTTGCGTCTTACTTTATCAGATTTTTCTGTAGTCAAAACAAAGGAAGAAAACGAAGGTAAAGGATGCTTTGATTCCGGAGTCCAACACTCGATCGGACTTCCCATCGGCAGGCAAAATAACGGTACCGACGCTGGCAGCGGGAAGCTCGGTATGTCTTCAGCAGGATATCTCCCGAGCAGGTCTAAATCCCAGAGAAATCATCAGATTGTTGTGAAATTCGCAAAAGAAAAGTGATGGAGAAGTTTCGAATTAGATCATGTGATTCCCGACTCGATAAAGATCATTTGAAAAATAAGTGTATCGCGAAAACAAAGGATGCTAACATTTTCTCTTACACGCAATCTACACAATAATGTTGGAAGCAGCCCGATTGCAGCATCTAATCAATGACCTTGTGGTCTTCAAAATCGTTGTTCACTCACAATATAAACATGGAATAGTTACCAGGTATTTTTGTCGAAAATTCAATTTTTGATCTCAAATTTTCTATCACCATATTCTCTAATCCTGGGGGTTGTATTATCCTGAATTGTTAAGAACCAGATTTACTCGTATAACTAATTTAAAGGGTGATACATTCGAGTACCTTATTTTGGACTGCATGTCAATGCTTGTGAGCACACTATAATGTATGTGGTATTAAAAAATCCCTGTTGTCATGTACAAGGCACACGTCCGTCTAGTGTAGTCAGTCAGTCCACACATCATGTTCTTATCTTGGGTGTACCTGTCCCACGAATCAGCTCCCTATCACTTCACATTATCGCGAATGGGACGGAACCTTAAGCAATCAATGAAATTCCACAAAATTGACGGCTAAAGTGTTCACGGTACCTGGCTTGAAAGTGACAGAATTGACTTGTCGCATTGACTTCTTGTAGCACAAGAACACGCTGGACCCCAGCTGAAATGTAACGGAGAAAATGTAGAGCCAAATAGCATCAATTATTACATGACAATCCGTAGAGAGTAACAAAATCCATTACCAGCCTATCAAATCAATTCGTACGCCCACGATTTAATTACATCCTAATTACCAGCACACCATGTTTGGTCTGTCAGATAGCAGATGGATCTCTCCACTTACCAGATGGTGCATAGTGTACAGAGAGTGTGTTTAAAAGACCATCTTAACTAAGTCAAGAGATTATGGGCAAAAGTTATTAACAGAAGACTAGAGCAAACTTTCAGCATAGTAAATTTACAATTGACAATCCTCTCAAACGTTCCAACATGTTTTGACCCTTTCTTAACAAATTCAACCTTCTTTTAAGTGTGTTCTCAAGAATGCTCAATGTAGTAACTAGAAAATAAGACTACCATTCGCTAAATACAGATAAATACAACAATGCAAGCTAAAACGCCAGAATTCCTTGGTTAAAAATCACACTAATATATGGTATTGTTGCATGATCACAGGACTTGTGAAATGTATCATACTATCAGTAATCAAGTTTCAGGTAACATACCAACTGTGAATAATGTGGTGAAACCACAACACACACACACTTTCTAGTCCTTGTAATGCCAGTGATGGCAAGAGTTATGAACCAAATTTAATATGGGACAAGCTGGACAACACATAACAAACTTGCTAGGGCGAGTCCAGAGAAATACAAGTGATGTTTCAGGTCATGAATAAATTCTGACTGTATAATATAATTATTCAAGTGCGACCTCAGCATATTCATATTCAAATTAGTGTTTTCTTAGCTGTTCTCCTAGCCCACTTATGCTCAGCTAAAACATATCAGCCTGGACTAAATTAGAATGGAAGCCCATTTCGCGGGCCACACATTATTCAAAATAAGATATTTTGAGAAACTTACCATTCCCTTGTTTAAATTTTTATCTATCTGGCAGTATGCGTACGGCGGCACTTCATTTTTATTCGTCAGGATAACACAGATGTCAGTCACGACCAATGTGCTTTGTGGAGATGTTGAATCGGCTCTTCTGTACGTCAGATAAATCGGGAAGCTCCCCATACCTGCAATATCCCAATATCCCATTTTTACTCAAAACAAAAGTCACACCAGTGTCAAAAGTACCTACAGGCTAACCATTATATTTAGTTCTTGATTCCACACAAGTAGAGAGACTATCATTTCGGGTTCGGGTACTGAAATTATAGGACCCTTGCCAGTGAGAGAATTTTGTTAATTGATAAATTCTTTCCTTTGTGGAAGTCACAAAATTTAATTCACTTGTAGACCAGCATCCAAAACATGTAGGAGAAATCTATGCACGTTAGTGGAGAGGGGATTCTGTCAAGTACTGGTAGTGATAAATCCTCAACATTCTTGCAAACCGTAATGAAATAGGTATGGTAAAAGAATGTCAAATTATCATACTCAAAGCATATAGGTATATAATACACCGATTGGCAGAACTTTTATTAAAAAATGAAAAAATTCTAAGCCACGCATGATCACAAAACTATCTCAGCATATATCGAAAAGTGGTCGCACATCATTCCTAGCAAGGGATTGTTCTGAATTATGTTACAAAAACAAAGCAGCCTCTCCTAAAAATCACACATGGTCTCGATTTATGCTAGGAAACTGGGCTTCCCATATTAAGCCAGCAAAACATTCACAAATTTTGCGAGTCCATGAATCTATTCTATGAGGCCTTTCAACTGGGTTGCAACAAAATATCTCGAGGATAAGAAAGTTGAGCCTGGAAACATCCCTACCATAGCCTTCAAAAACGAAAAGCACACAATATCCTTTATCCATCGATCACAATAAAGGAGGTACATGCCAAGCAATTGATAGCGTGGTGAGCACATTATAGGACGAGAATGATTGTTGTTGGTATTGATGACTATTACGCAGGCAAGTTCTAGCGAAGAGGCATTTAAATCATAACTATTGATACTGGAATCTGCGTCACGTGTAAACAATATCAAGTAGAATCAGATGATATGGAAGTGATACGGCAAATGGATAATGTTCTTTAAAAGCATGTAATGCAGATTGCTATCTCTGATAAAAGGAGCTGCATTTATAAGACGTTATCTTCTAACAGGGTACGAGAAGCATCTCGATTAGGCAACAGAGATGAAGGATAAGTGAAAATGTCCTAAAACGTGAGTGAAATTATTGTTCAGTTTTAGAAGAAAATTCTACATTATAAATATAAAGGAAGAATAAGTCAAAATAAACACGGGATCAATGCTCATTATCCACCACCACATCAACTGAGACAAGCTTTGCCTTATTATATCCGATGGTGCTTTGAGCTAGGGAAGGCAGCTGAAACGTTACTTTAGCACTTAAGCTCAAGTCTAGACAAGGTGGGGTTACGTAATCCATATATCCTCCATTTATCCAAGACGATACATACATAATCCCATGAATTTTTCATTTCATTTCACCGAGGAATTCAGCGTCAGTTAGCGGATCGAACGCATCTCCAAGTCAAATCTACATAAATACCTGATTTGTTGTTGACGTTGGCGGTTCGTCCTGCGGGAGTTGAGGTGACGACGGACACCCCGCTTTTTATGTTCTCCAATCCCTCGTAATAGACCCTGATAAATGAAGGGTATATATGACAAACACAACAGTCTTTCGGATATAGGTAGACACTATTGCACAGGTATAAAACAATAGTTACACCAATAAGATGGAAAAGATGAGAGTCACCATAAATTCCACAAACACCGATATCCAGACTGGTATATATTGAATCCAACACATTTCTTATTATTTAATGTGTATGAACTTATACACTGGATTAAAATATAATTTTGTCAAACCAAAATAATTGGCCATCGTGTAGGCCTAAGAATAACCTGTACACTGTGTACAGGTACACATCATTAATTCAATGACTGAATAATTACCAGCCAGTCACCTCGAGTATGATAAAAATGAGACAAAGACAGAGTAAACGTAAATATTATTTCAGCAATAACAACATGTAAAGGCTGAGTAAGGTATGCTATTTTATGACAATGTAACACACCCAGCAAGTGTCTGTGACTACATTAATGATTACATAGTAGTACCCAGGTTGGTCTTAAATTATGTCAGCGAAAATTTTAATTTCATGATTCCCAATACTGAATAAACTCTCTCTCTCTCACTATCACCAAAACACACCCAAATGTCACAAAAGAACACAAGGGGAATTCCATACATTCCATTGCTGGACAATTTTACTTTGTTTCCCTTCAACAACAGTGGAATGAGTTTCTTTATCATGGCATCAAGACCGAAAAAGCAATACTTGGTTGGTATTTTATAAATATAACAACATTCCCAGATCTTACTACATCTATGTAAACATTATTAGCCTACATAATAATCAGCAGTTCCAAGTTGAAATTCAGAGCATTGATTAAATTCTAATTATTCTGTATTTAAGCTCATTCACGTTAATAGCAGTTGCCAGTATATATGTTTAGAAGAATGTCACAAAACCACTAATCACCAAGCATCCCAGCCCACGACATCTTGAATCAAAGTAGTGGTTTTAAAAACAGATTTTATGTCCCACACAATTTACCCTAACTTATCGATAAAATAGGTGTCTTACTATCTTACTGATATCAAGGTTGTCCAATTACGTGTTATTAAAATTTAGATGATTCGCATTTCAATTACAGGGTAAATCAAGCAATGTGTAGACCAAGGGTTCCCCACCAGGGGTCCATGGCCCCCTTATGAGGTCATGAGTTTTTTCTGTAGGGGGAGAAAAGAATTTCAAAAGTTTATCATATCCAACTCTAACAAAAGGCATAAATGCAAATCTATTAAAAATACTGGTACAGCGATCAGCTACTTTTTGATCTTGAGTATACTTTCTTTCCTCGCACGACCTAACCAGCAATTAAGACATTGCCAAAGCAAACACAAGTTCAACCATTACATTAACTGAATATGTAATAACTAGGGCGAGATTTTGCAACTTTTTTTTACAGCTTCCAAGATACTCAGAATCTATGTACAGTATGTAGTAGGCCTATGATGTGGTAAGGTGTTTGTATGAATTTTATAGTGCAACATTTTTCTATTTGCCATGCAAATTTTTACTGCAACTTTTGCCGAATATTGCACAAAATGTAAAGGAGTGATTAAAAAAACACACAATAAACTATTCCTAGTATGGTTCTTATTCTCTTTGATTTGCATAACAAAGAGCTATATGATGGATTAGCTGCATCTCAATGTCATCTATGACGCAAAGACTTGCAAGCAAAAAGTTCAACTAGCCTACCCAGCCAAGCACGACCGTGCCTGAACAATACATAAAATAGATCGCTCTATTAATTTGTTTGTTTGCAGACATAGGGGGTTTTGGATGTGGTATTTGACTTGTTTTCGGGGGAGGGGGGGTTATGTAGCCTACTTGCTGTGTACCGGACAAAAATGCAACTTTTTGGCGGTCTAGCCAGACCGTCTGTGAAATATTAAAGTATCAAATTTGACAGCTCTGCAGGAAGTGACAGCGTATTGCTGTCAGGTAGGATTCAATCCTAAAGAACATAAAGAGTATGAATGATTCTGATCGATTGAATAGCGAGGAAAGAAACGGAACAGGCATAAACCCTGCAAATTTTAAACTGTTAGGTTATACAACGGAACGTTTCAAGCATCTCATACCCTGATAACTAAAAGAATTATAAATGCAACTTTTTACTGCAACTTTCGTTAGAATCAAGTGCAACTTTCTCGCGAGTAGGCTTATTCGAAATCAGTATTCAATTCTAAGTTAAGTGTGGTAGGAGTACTAGGCCTATGCTAAATAGCTTGCGCCAATTTTGATGTTTGTTATCAAAGGAGACACTGGTTGTGAATTGGACTTCAAACACACTGTTATTCCACTACATCCAGTGCCAATGTAAAATATCGAGAACTTGATGATCTACCTACCACAGAAATACAGGTACCGTACAGAAATAACTCTGGTACTTTGAACAGTGAAAGCAATACATAAAAACACAACTCCATTCGATAGCTTGAACTTAGATCTTGTAGTCAGCAGCTCAATAGGCAATTTAATGTGATCCATCATAACAGCAAAATAAAACCTACCCAAGGTCGATAAGAGGCGGCTTGTCCCTATTGCGGCGATAACAGACGAACAGACTGTGCGCCGTGAAACTCCCATGGTTGAGGTCAGCAGGAAAGCCAGTCGGCGTTTTCTCAATACACGTGAAACCTTGTGGACATGATTCCTCGTTTGTTCTTCGATGAAAAAAGTTAAAAAATTCAGTTCCAATACCCGAATATCAGAGAACAAATGCTGCTATTCAAGCCTATACTATAACTGCTAAGCCTTTAATGCTTCGTGAACAATTTTAAGAACACAGCAAACAGTGTGTAATTAGAAAGAACTCATAAGTGGATCTTACCCACAATGACAAGTGACAACAAATATATAGATTTAAACAGATGGCAGCAGCTGTGCAATTTGTGGGGTTTACAAATGCTTCATTGGCAAACGGCAGATATTGTTGAAAGGGAGTTGACTGCAGTCACTTGTAAGAAACACTATAGTAATAGCCAAAAAGCAGGCTCATGACTATTAATTATAGAAATCATCGGTTGTGATGCGAAGTTACTACATGGATGTTAGGCATTTTGAATGACCTAATATACCAAGTGAGGAAGTAAGAGAGGAATAGAATTAATGTTGAAACCTTACTTGTCAATAACGCATATATCAACTATTGGGTCCTTTGGAGGTTGGTTCATGTTCACTGTAGCTCCAGGAAAATTAAGCTCCACATCACGGGGGTTTTGTGCCTCAGTAAGACCGGCTACGACAAAGTAGTCGGCTACTTTGGACTCTTCCTCGTCAGAATAGGCGTCCATGTGGCAGTTTTGTTAGGGAAATCAACAACTAATAAGCAATTAAACACGGTCCAACATAACTGAATGATACCATGATACAAGGATGTGAATTAAAATAATACATCTGAAATATATAGGGAGCTACATCAATAATTGTGAAATATAATGAACACGACTCACGGCATGGTACTGATATTTCCTAGCGTAGCTTACTGAAAACTGAGTCAGCCACCAGAATTCATTCAAGGTGAATGATTTACAGTATTACAAATCAACGGTAGCCGGTAGGTAGGTGGCAGCAGCAGTATCTTACTGTTCAACACTCATCCAAGGCCAAGGTGGGTGTCTGATTCCATAGATTACTCCAAGTCGCTTCGACGCCTTCCTATCTTTTCATTGTATCGCATTTTGTGGTGTATTGAACTGATAAAATTGCTAATAAACCAATGATGATGATGATGATTATTATCATGCAGTCATGGTTCAATAAGTGAACGGGAATTTCGCAGACTATTTCATGTTTAATGCATCGATATCAGAATGGATATGTGATATGTCAAGTAGGCTACTTATAAGACCAGAAAAGAAAGCAAGTGCTCAGTCTATCGCATAACTTTTACTTTTTACTGTTGATATTTATTATAGGGAGAGAGAGAGAGAGAGAGAGAGAGTCTTTATTTTCATCGAACCAAAATACATAACAAACGGCAGTGATGGTGGTACAGAAAATATGCGTGCACAGTATTCGAGGAGGGTTGGTTCGATTATGTTCACAATAAGAGCAATTCTGTTCACAATAAGAGCAGTCTCATGTTCACAATAAGAGCAGTCATGTTCACAATAAGAGCAGTCTCATGTTCACAATAAGAGCAGTCGTTGTATTATTCACAATAACATCAGTCGCAGCACCACCATATCCCCCGGACACGATGTCCGAGTGGCAACATAGTCCGAACACAACCCAGACATGATGTCCGAACATCCCCAGACACGATGTCCGAGTCTCAACGCAGTTCGAACACACTCCTGACATGATGCCCGAACACCCCCAGACACGATGTCCGAGTGTCAACGCCGTCCGAACACACCCCAGACACGATGTCCGAACGCCCCCCCCCCCCAGACACACCCCAGACATGATGTCCGAACACCCCCCAGACATCCTCATCCATACACGATGTCCGAACTCACCACGCCCCAGACATGATGTCCGAGTGTCAACGCAGTCCGATCACACCCCAGACACGATGTCCGAACCCCCCCCCCAGACACGACTTAACTTGACTCTGTGTTTCAAAATGTAAATTGACTCGTGACTCAAAGCTAATTTTTTTGAGTCAACTTCGAGTCATCAATCTATCGGTCTCGACTGGGTCGCTGTACCTGTACGCACGTACTTTACGTACGTACATCGTGTTTGGGGGTGTTCGGGCATCGTGTCAGGAGTGTGTTCGGACTGCGTTGACACTCGGACATCGTGTCTGGGGGTGTTCGGACATCATGTCTGGGTGGTGTTCGGACTATGTTGCCACTCGGACATCGTGTCCGGGGGATACGGTGGTGCTGCGACTGATATTATTGTGAATACAACGACTGCTCTTATTGTGAACATGAGACTGTTCTTATTGTGAACATGACTGCTCTTATTGTGAACATGAGACTGTTCTTATTGTGAACATGACTGCTCTTATTGTGAACACGAGACTGTTCTTATTGTGAACATGACTGCTCTTATTGTGAACATGAGACTGCTCTTATTGTGAACATAGGACTGTTCTTATTGTGAACATGACTGCTCTTATTGTGAACATGAGACTGTTCTTATTGTGAACATGACTGCTCTTATTGTGAACATGAGACTGCTCTTATTGTGAACATAGGACTGTTCTTATTGTGAACATGACTGCTCTTATTGTGAACATGAGACTGCTCTTATTGTGAACATGGCTGATCTTATTGTATTATCATGTCTGGGGTATCTTCGGACTGCATTGACACTCTGGACATCATGTCTGGGGGTGTTTGGATATCATGACTGAGGTGTGTCCACACTGCGTTGCCAATCGGAAATCATGTTCGGACATCATGTCCCGGCCTGTGTTCAAATATCAAGTCTAGGGTGTGTTCATAAAATCATGTTTGGGGTGTCTTCGGACTGCGTTGACACTCGGACATCATGTCTGGGGCGTGGCGAGTTCGGACATCGTGTCTGGACGATGTCTGGGGGGTATTCGGTCATCATGTCTGGGGTGTGTCTGGGGTGTGTCTGGGGAAGGGGCGTTAGGACATCGTGTCTGGGGTGTGTTCGGACTGCGTGTACACTCGGACATCGTGTCTGGGGTGTGTTCGGACTGCGTTGACACTCAGACATCATGTCTGGGGCGTGGTGAGTTCGGACATCGTGTATGGAGGATGTCTGGGGGGTGTTTGGACCTCATGTCTGGGGTGTGTCTGGGGGGGGGGCGTTCGGACATCGTGTCTGGGATGTGTTCAGACTGCGTTGACATTCGGACATCGTGTCTAGGGGTGTTCGGGCATCATGTCAGGAGTGTGTTCGAACTGCGTTGACACTAGGACATCGTGTCTGGGGGTGTTCGGACATCATGTCTGGGTTGTGTTCGGACTATGTTGCCACTCGGACATCGTGTCAGGGGGATATGGTGGTGCTGCGACTGATGTAATTGTGAATACAACGACTGCTCTTATTGTGAACATGAGACTGCTCTTATTGTGAACATGACTGCTCTTATTGTGAACATGAGACTGCTCTTATTGTGAACAGAATTGCTCTTATTGTGAACATAATCGAACCAACCCTGTAGCAGTATTCGGTATTAGATAGGAATGATCGATAAGACCGTGAAGGTCATCTAGTCTGATCACACCAGCATCAAACAGGTACACTTGACTCTGAACAGTCTGGCTGTAAAGAAATGTTTCGTTAAAGGAAAATAGAAAAAAAATTAAACAATGGTGGCAAATGATCAATGAAGCAATGTCTGGGCGAGGTAGGGCAACAGTGTTAGTGTAACGACAAGAGGTGATCAAGTAGGGCTTTTTTGAATCTATTATAAGGCAATTCACCGATATGTGGTGGTAATGCATTCCAGATGATAGGTCCCGAGTAATCGATAGATCTCTTAGTTAGGTTGCTATTGGGTGGGGGTAAGTAGATGTTTCCTTTAGACGAGGATGTCTTGAAATGGGAATGGACATGTTTAGCAGGTATGAAAAAGTCATCAAACACAGTAGGCAGACTATTGGAAAAATATTTGTGAACAACTTTTGATACTTCGAAGCGATATAGTTCGTCAACTCGCAGCCGTTTTCACATAGAATTAGACTGTATCGATGTTAATTTTCGTACATAAAAGACACCGGTATCTTATTCACTAATTAATCGTCTGCATAACTAAGGTAAGGTCCATATCTGCGACGGAGAAGACAACTAGCCCTGTTGTTGATTCCATATGCACCAGCACCACTCCGATTTTGTGATTTGCAATCGACAACGTAGATGCTGCCAGAATGACCATGTGCATTGACCATGAAGCTCCAATGCACGAAAATAAGAATATGCCTGAGGCTGTAAAACTAAAAAACTAATAAATATTTTATAAATTACAGAAACTAAATTAGAAGAAAATTCTGTAATGTAAAAAAAAATTCAAGATTTACCTCCGGTGTTCTAAGTTTGAATATTTCGAAAAAGTGTCCTCCCTTCCCGATTCCAAAATATGGAAACCCTACTGTATAGTGATCCTACAATCTCTATAGTTTTAGTTTCAGTACAGTTCAGTTTATTACATCCGATCAATACACCACAACATTACGATAGGAAGGTGTCGAAAGCTCGAAACGACTCGGAATAGTCTTTGAAAACAAATACTCACCTGTAAAAATTCACCGACAACCACAAAAAATTCACAAATATATCATCATCATTTATTAATTTTCATGAAATCAAAACAATCAACAACAATCATTGGGTTATAATTTTCATCTGAACAAGTTACACACAAATATACAATGCGATAAGACACAATGCGATGTAACGAACAGATAGGAGGATGTCGAACGACACGCGTCAGTAGCGATCCTTTACTCTTTACCCGAACCCACGTATAATCGGTTAGAAATTACCTATTTTGTTGGTCAACCTTGCCGTCGAAATCCAGACTTCACGTCTATCTCACTATCTGTGCGATCGCCTGACTCTCCAGGCTATAAAGGTGGACGAATTGTGAAAACAAAATGACATTTGGGCGTCCTCGGATGACATTTTAGATTTATTGAAAAAGGGACATATGGTAACCCGTGGGTATACCCACTCTAGAACAAAATACACATAGCTGTAATAATCGCAAGCGTGAGTGTAGTGGCCCATGACAGAGGCCGAAGGGATGCCTTTTAGGCTATACTGTGCAACCACGGCATTTCTTTCACATTGGCTGGACACTTTTGGACAATTCAGTTTATTGTCAACAATTTCATCATAGCAATTTACAGCGTAGCGCTAGCGCTACGCGCTGCGCTACGCTGTAAATTGCTATGATTTCATCATTTCAATATAGCACAAGAAGTGTAGTCCTGCGATACAATCAAAGATAGGAAGGTGTCGAAACGACTTGGAGTATCATCATCATCATCATTGGTTTATTAGCAATTTTATCAGTTCAATACACCACAAAAAATGCGATACAATGAAAAGAAAGGAAGATGTCGAAGCGACTAGGAGTTGTCTATGGAATCGGACATCCACCTTGGCCTAGGCGATGTAAAGAGGAGGCATGCACACTGAATGAAAGTAAAGAAGATAGTATAGAAAAAAGAAGCGACAAGAAATAGGGCGGCATGTCATGGGAAGCGAGATCGATAGGTCAGTCGTGGTCCGGTAATTTTGAGGATGGACTGTATTTATTTAGTAGTATAATTGCTTGTATTTCGACTTGAATGTGGACAAATGGACATGCTCGTCGACTGCCGGATGGCCGGCGGGATACTGTTCCACACATCAGGTCCGGCATATTTGATAGAGCGATGATCTTTTCGGTCGATCATATGATATTTGGACGACGTAGACGCGCGTGTGTTGTACTTGTGCGCTTTTGATTCAGAGGTAAAGAAGTCATTGAAGTATTCGGGGCAACGACCGCAGTGAAACTGATACATAAACTTGGCGATTTCTAGTTTCCGCATATCTTCTATGTTTAGGACGCCGAATCTCTTCAGCAGCGACTTATTGGATGGGCAGCCAGGCCCCTTTGGGGCCCTAGCTATGATTCGGAGTACTTTATGCTGTAGTTTCTGCAGTGGCTTGAGTGCAGCTTTACTGGCAGCCCCCCAACAGAGGATGCCAGTCTTCGAAATTAGACACCCACCATGCCTAGGCGATGTAAAAAGGAGGCATGCACCTTGAATGAAAAGTAGTATAAAGGAAGATAATATAATAGGACTATTGCAATCTGGACCCCGCGCGGCACAAATGGGACCCGTGAAAACAATGCGCCCCGTGGAGGCATACGAATTAATTTCTGGCAATAAGATAGGCTACGTCTTACGAAAGGATTAGCCTTTAATTTGGTCCTGTGTGAGCGGTTCCAATATCTTTTAAGTATAGCGACTAGGGATGGGCATAATGATTCGAGTACTCGAATCTGAATCGAGTATTAATTTTCATGATTCGAGTCGAGTAGTAAAACACGATTTTTTCGAGTACTGAAATTATACGCTTCTCGCAACTGAAAGTTAATTTACTGACGAGAATTATTGTTTTGATACTATTTTCCACTGAGGAAGCCTTGAAACCTGATTGGCCGTGTCGTGGCATACGAGACATCTACCAACGTTACTGGAAATAACACATTTCCGAAGTCATGATCATCCCACAGCGTTGTCAACAAGTGCACTGAAATCGGTATGGTCGAAAAAATATCAAAGTATCTTTAATGTGACGGATAGCAGGCATTATGTTCTTTGTGGTGGCATAAAAGATACATGATTGAACTTTGACATAGTACACTCTGTTGTGACGTCATCATGAGTGATACTCGAATACTCGACTCGACTTGAAGTGTAATACGTGATTCAGAATCGAATCACTTATATCAGGTAGTCGATTTTGCCCAGCACTAGAAGCGACCAATCATTACCCGAATTCATGAAAAAGCAACATGCTTCCGTAAAATAAAACAATAGGCAGTCTTAACTGCGATGGCGCGATGCATATGAACAATGAACATTGAACATTATTGGATATCCGTTACAATTGGCGAATGCTGGAGGTAGAACAGACAATTTTTAATACCGAAATCTCCGGAACAACTCGTAAAATGCGAAGTTGAAGGTTGCGCTACATGCAAGCCTAAATCCACTTATTCAGGACAGTTCTTTTCAGCTCTTTCAATTCAGACAGTATATAACGGAAAATTATTTCCTGCGACCGACAGCTAGCTTTTACTAATATCCGCAACTCCATGCCCCTCTGTCAAGCGAATAACACATATATGCGAATGTGTCGTAATTGATTACGCACTGATTGGTAGAAGAATGCAGTAGTTGCTCAAGGATTCTATAGCAGGATTCCTATACCACGCAGAGTGAAGTCAACTGTTATCGAACGGACAGCAGTAGTGAGTTTACGCTCCTCAATGTGTAGACAATATACAATGTCTCAGGATCAGGATGCGACAGATATTGATGTCATACTACCAATTGTATTCTGTGGAGCTGTCATGAGCATGCTCGTCGTGTTTATTCTATGCAGCGTCTTCGATTGTCGTTCGAGGTAAGATGTGTTTTGTCGAGGCTTTATGACGGACTGGATGGAAAGTCGTTCAGCACTAATCGAGTTTGAAGGCTTGCGAACAATTAATTATATTTGCTATAATAAGTAGCGGGAATTTCCAACACGATCACCAATGAAATAGTGTGGGACTGTTTATTCTTTACCTTCATTCTTCATCGAGTCAATATCTACAAGCTCGTGTGTCAAATCCCCTCTCTGTCCGTGATACGAATACGCAAGTCGGGGACAGCCAACGTTGGTCACTTGATATTGCTTCATTATATTTTATAAATATAGCTGTATCGAGTTCCTTATACGACCAAATACGAAGTAGAAGTAGCCATCCACAAACTGAAATCGCACAAGGCCGACGGCTATGACCAAATCCCATCATGGTTTTTAAAAATGATAAGCCTGCATATCGGTCAATATATGGCCCATTTTTTCAACTTCATGATGGAAAATGGAGTCTACCCAAGCTATCTAAAAAACGTTAGAGTAGTCCCTGTACACAAAGCTGGGGATAGAACTAATGTCACCAACTACCGTCCGATATCCGTTCTCCCATGCATCGGGATTGTATTCGAAAAGTTGCTCCTCTCCCGCCTGTCCTCATTCCTCGCCAAAATGTCTGTCATTTCCCCTCAACAATTTGGCTTCCGAAACAAATACCAAACCGCTCATGCCCTCCTAACAGTGGCCGAACAGTACTATGATATCTCGGAGAAGCGAAATGTGGGATGTAGCAATTTTCTCGACCTAAAAAAAGCGTTTGACTGCGTAGATCATAAAATTCTCATCTCGAAATTGGCGCGTTATGGACTTCGGGGCCCACAACTTGAGCTCATGAAAAGTTACCTCACTGGACGCCAACAAATGGTTGCGATCTCGGACACCTTGTCCTCTCCTCACCCGGTGACCTGTGGTGTGCCCCAGGGCTCAGTACTTGGACCGGTCCTTTTCACCTTATATGTCAACGACATTTTTGAAACCTCCTCATTGAACACCACACTGTTCGCTGATGATACTCACCTCCTCTCTTCCGCATCTCCGACGGCAGAGCTGGATGCCCTGACTGGTGACCAAATGCCCAAAGTCCATGAGTGGGCGGCCCAGAACAATCTTTGCATAAACGCCTCGAAATCGCAATTGCTGACAGTAAATTCAAAAAATAACCTAACCGTTAATATCGCTGGTCAGCCCGTTTCCAACACAGATAATGCCAAATATCTCGGAGTTTTACTGGACTCGAACATGTCCTGGAAGAGTCATATTCAGTCCCTAGAAACTAAATTATCACCGAAGTGCGGCCTGTTCTACAGCCTTGGGCGCTTCATGCCAGCATGGGTTCTTCTGATACTCTTTAAATCCTCAATCCAATCGAAGTTACATTATGGCATCCTCTGTTGGGGGGATGCCAGTAAAACTGCACTCAAGCCACTGCAGAAACTACAGCATAAAGTACTCCGAATCATAGCTAGGGCCCCAAAGGGGCCTGGCTGCCCATCCAATAAGTCGCTGCTGAAGAGATTCGGCGTCCTAAACATAGAAGATATGCGGAAACTAGAAATCGCCAAGTTTATGTATCAGTTTCACTGCGGTCGTTGCCCCGAATATTTCAATGACTTCTTTACCTCTGAATCAAAAGCGCACAAGTACAACACACGCGCGTCCACGTCGTCCAAATATCATATGATCGACCGAAAAGATCATCGCTCCATCAAATATGCCGGACCTGATGTGTGGAACAGTATCCCGCCGGCCATCCGACAGTCGACGAGCATGTCCACATTCAAGTCGAAATACAAGCAATTACTACTAAATAAATACAGTCCATCCTCAAGATTACCGGACCACGACTGACCTATCGATCTCGCTTCCCATGACATGCCGCCCTATTTCTTGTCGCATTCTTTTTCTATACTATCTTCTTTACTTTCATTCAGTGTACATGCCTCCTCTTTACATCGCCTAGGCCAAGGTGGGTGTCAGATTCCATAGACTACTCCTTGTCGCTTCGACATCTTCCTGTCTTTTCATTGTATCGCATTTTTGTGGTGTATTGAACTGATAAAATTGCTAATAAACCAATGATGATGATGATTATACTATGCTCGATAATCGTTTCGTTGATCGTTATGTATTTATGACTTGATGATAATTGAAAAAGGTGTAACGGTATAATAATCAGTATTTTCGTTTCACAGGGAAACCAATGACACCGTTGGAAAAACTATGTCAGCAAAAGTGTGACAACATATACCTGTGCTGCATCTGCTGAAGGCCCATTATTCACACCGAATGATGAGCAAATAATGTGTCGTTAGGAATTTGACTTAAAAGTGAAATCATAATGCCCACTCGTTGGAATGATTGCGGATGCGCACTTGCAAATTGTTACTAATTTGTCTCGTTAAGCTAAAGCTGAAAAATTCAGCTCAACACCAACTTATATTCAGACAATATTTTCTGAATAGAATCAAGGCTGAATTGATTTATATGATATGGCAAGGCTCGACGTGTAACCTTGAACTGGGCCCGAGATATCATCTTCTCTAAAAGCTTGAATAAACAGTGTTTTCAAACGATTGGCTGATACATTTCTTCCGAGGAACCAGTCATCGAACTGCTCGCAGCGTCGTGATCGGGAAGCTTTACTATTACATACAATAAATACGTGGGCATCGGTATGGCTGTGAATATGATCAATGTCTATTATCTAATCATCCCACGCAAACTTGTAGCATTCATTCAGCAAATTCCCCCAAAACAGCCCATGAAATTACAGAAATCGTCACCACTGTCTCAATTATATTCGTCGACAGTTTGTTTTGTGGCCACTGGTCGGTTCGGAATATAGGCTGGTTCTATAAGGGAAGGCGGTCCCCAGATGTGCTTTGAAGCGGCACAAACTATTATAAGTACAGATCAACTCGGTAGGCCTACTGCAGTCGTATGTAGCCTGGTGCTGGGCACAATCGAGTAACCGAATGCTTCGAGTCGAGTCGACTATTCGAGTATCACTCATTACGACGTCACACCAGACTGTACTATAGTACAGTCAAATTTGTACCTTTTATGCAACCTCAAAGAACATAATGCATGTTATCCGTCACATTACAGATACTTTGGTATTTTTCGACCATTCCGTTTTAATTGCAGTTCGCCTTGACAATGTCGTGGGATGATCATGACTTCGGAAATGTGTTATTTCCAGTAACGTTCGTAGCTTTGTACTATGTCTCGTATGCTGGGACACGGCCATCGGCCAATCAAGGTTTCAAGGCTTCCTCAGTGGAGAATATAGTATCAAAACTATAATTCTCTATAATAAATTATCTTACAGTTTTGAGAAGCGTATAATTTCAGTACTCGGAAAATCGTCTTTTACTACTAGACTCTAATCGTGAAAATATATACTCGATTTAGCTTCGAGTAGCCTTCTAGAATCGTTGTGCCCAACCCGAGTCGTATGATCGACTTCCCACTTCTGGACCAGTACTTTCTACTATGAAGGCCGAGTACCCAGCCCATGCAATATAAGGTTACGGACAGCAGAAGGCCTACTATTCAGCGCCGATGCAAACCGATATCCAAAGTTGCATGCGGCGGCTATTTTCGGCTAACCCTCTCTTTCTGAGCCTCAACATCGTGGCGTCGCATAGGGGTATAAAACGGAGTATTGGCCCATGGTACATCCTGGCTACGAGTAATCCCAATACCTGCAAGCAGCAGGACCGTAATAGCACTTCGTCAGCCCTCCAGCCCACCTTTGCGCCATACGTTTTCACAACTATCATCTCTTGTTGTCGGTAGTCAGCGTGTTATCTATGTCTTTGTCTATTGTCTAGTCACGCGTAATCGCGAAAAAAATTGGTCGAATTTGGTCAATGAAATTGGTAATTGCATACGTTGCTATCAACTTTTCAACGAAAGATGGTATCTTTAACAATACTACGCCAACATATTGTAGGCTCAAAATTGCGAATGTACATTAGGGCTGTTCAAAAATAACTTTTTTTTTTCCGATTCAAGCCGGTCCCCTCTTAAATTGTCAGGTTGCAGTAGAAAACCTTGCACACCAAATTAAAATATTAAATTAAATTAAAAAAAAAAATTTCCAAATTTTCCTGCCAACCCCATGAAATTGTTGAGCTGTCTTCAAAGACATTGCAAAACAAATTTGAGTCAATTCCGACCAGTAGAAGCGGAGTTATGTAAGTTTTACGTTGATAAATCGCGGATTATCACCGATCAAGGATAATCCGAATATTATCATCGAAAAACTCACATAACTCCGCTTCTACTGGTCGGAATTGACTCAGATTTGTTTTGCAACGTCTTTGAAGACAGCTCAACAATTTCATGGGGTTGGCAGGAAAATTTGGAATTTTTTTTTTTTTAATTTTCCATAATAAATTAAAAATTTTAATTGGGTCTGCGGAGGCCTTTACTGGTTGGAATCGAGTGAAATTTGGTGAGCAAGGTTTTCTACTGCAACCTGACGATTTAAGAGGGGACCGGCTTGATTCGGGAAAAAACAGTTATTTTTGAACAGCCCTAATGTACATTGTACAAATGGGTACCGGAATCGGAGAAGCCCTTTGGTGAACATATTGAACATTTTTAAGCACTTTTTCCATAACTCAGCTTCTCCATAACCCTGCGCTAACATAAACACCGATCTGATTGACCTGTTACAAACTATGCATCACTGATTAGTTTCCTACTAGCTCGTCGCGCATCGCCTCGACTCGTCGCGTCCCGACATGGAACCGTACCTTAACGCCTCGTCTGCGGGCGGCCAGTTGTTATCAATTACTCTGTTGCGTGTTGTTTATTTCGTGGCCGCCCAACTGCTCTAGTCAAAGGATGTTGGAATCGCTCAAACGTACCAGATCTAAAGAACTTCTTCAGTGTGACGCACACGACTCCAAGTAGCATTTCTTCACGGGGCGCAGGATTTTTCTCTACGGGTCTCATTTGTAATTTTAGGCTCACATTGCCGTGACAAGAACATTACTTGCCATGCAGCCATTTAAGCGCCTATGGACAGAGTAAAATTATATATATATATATATATCGGTGCAGGCCCTGACCGCCAGCAGTGGTCGGCAACGAATTAGCCTTCTACTTTGTCATAGTAATCATAATCACGTATGTGTTTTGAACGCCTGCATCAAGCCTTCAACTAATTCCACTTCCAGGAGTTATAATGTCACTGAAATTATACGAAGGCTTCGGTAGAAAGTAGGCCTAGTGTCGGAGTTGAGTTGCAACACATATACAATTATACATGAGTGTAATTGTCAGGGCAGTATAAACGTCTATTGCGCGATTCTTCACGGAATTAACAGTTATGCATGGAGTTGAGATGCGTCTTGCAATTTTCAATGTGGTCATCTGTTATATTTCTTGATAAACCGTGCCGAAATATATATGATACGAATCCTCGCACGTTTTATGACATTTCTTTGCCGTCAAAGCGATCAGTCTCAGCCCATGAACTAATAAGATAACGAACTTTATGACGACGGATATGGCCCTAATAGTAGGCTAATCTAGGGGTGTTCAAAGAATTTTTTTTTCAAATTTCATTGTCAAATCATCAGGTTACCTAAAAAAACGTTGCATACCAAATTTGACTCCATTCCTACCAGTAGAAGCGTATGTCAGTCAAATAGAAACTTCGGTCATTTTTGAAATAATAGTATTTACGGTGACCAACTTCGTCACATGGTCAATTGGTCATGACCAAATATCGTGCTCCAGGTATGCCTGAAGGGGCAGGGATGTCTTTTCCACTTGTTTTGATCTTGACAAGGGTCTATAGTGGATGAGTTTGGATGAAGACATCGCCAGTAAACGCATAAAAGATACGACACGGATTAGCTCGAAATTAGTCCACTGCATTGAAATAGCCACGTTGAAAGGATGGTGAGATCATTATCAAATAGAGTACTTTACGCACTGAAATTAACGACCACGAAAAGGAAATGAACTGACAAGCAGGTAAAATACGGGTAAATATATTTCTCAAGTGATAGTCATATCTATAAGTATTTTTGTCGGACCAATTTAGATTTCACGAAATCGATCCTAGTTATGCAGGGCACATACCGATTAGGGTTACCATATTTTGGAAATCTGGAAAGAGGACACTTTTCAGAATTTTCAGGCTTGCAAAACCGGAGGAAAATTCTCAAAAAATTAAAAGTTTTTGCCACTTTGTGGTCAGTTGACTAAAAAAAAGAAAAAGTCAAGGTCAACTTTCAAAATACAGTATTTTCATTTACATTGTCAGGTGGTTGACTAGATAAGAGGTCAACTTTCTCGCTCAGTGCCCAAAATACAGCATTTTTGTTCACATTATCAGGTGGTTGACTACAAAAAAAGGTCTACTTTCCGCTCAGCTCCCGAAATACCCGCCGGAGCGTCACTTCGGTGCTGATGTACGGCATCACAGGCGAATTTTGCTTTAGAGGACGTATGGTAACCCTAATACCGATGTCTCTCTGCCTTGATTCGAAGTTTTTACTAATTGCAAAGTCGCCATTCCCAAAATCTCGTCCACAGAGACATCAGTTCCATTCCTCAGCAGCTCAGTGTTAGAATATTTCTTTGCTACTTGACATTGACTGATCCAGGGCGTTAAAAATGGTGCTGATTGCAATGGAGAATGGGCTATGCCAATGAATAGTATTTATGAGTTGAAAAAGCATTTCTGGTACTTCACATAAGCGCTGATACAAGAGCTTTTTATGTGCTCGAAACTTTGCGAGCTTCAGGGAAACTAAATGGTAACCCAATACTTACCCCCACCCAATAGCAACCTAACTAAGAGATCCATCGACTACTCGGGACCTATCATCTGGAATGCATTACCACCACATATCCGTGAATTGCCTTATAATAGATTCAAAAAAGCCCTACTTGATCACCTCTTGTCGTTACACTAACACTGTTGCCCTACCTCGCCCAGACATTGCTTCATTGATCATTTGCTACCATTGTTTAATTTTTTTCTATTTTCCTTTCTTAACTAAACATTTTTTACAGCCAGACTGTTCAGAGTCAAGAGTACCTGTTTGATGCTGGTGTGATCAGACTAGATGACCTTCACGGTCTTATCGATCATTCCTATGTAATACCGAATACTGTGCACGCATATTTTCTGTACCATCATCACTGCCGTTTGTTATGTATTTTGGTTCGATGAAAATAAAGACTCTCTCTCTCTCTAAAGACTCTCTCTCTCTCTAAAGACTCTCTCTGTACTGAGCTTATTAAGCACATTAGTCATTTTCTGGTCTTTCAATATCAGATATCCGTATCGTATCTTTTTCGTTTACTGGCGATGTCTTCTTCCAAACTCCTGCATAGGCCCTTGTCAAGATCGAAACAAGTGGAAAATACATCCCTGCTTCTTCAGGCATACCTGGTACTCGATTTTTGGTCATGTCGGTGTCACGAAATTAGTCACTGTATTAGATACTATTATTTCAAAAATGACGGAAATCTTAATTTGACTGACCTCGGCTTCTACTGGTTGGAATTGATTCAAAGTTGGTATGCAACGTTTTGTTTACAGTAAGGGCATTTTATGAAATATTTCACAAATCTGTGAACTATATTGTTACCAAACAATTTCTTCACCAATATGTCTGTCAAGGTCTCTTATAACATGTGTTAAAATGTTGAAGTTCAACTCTTGTGGGAAACCCAGAAAAAAAGCTGTTAAATTTGACAACTTTGAAAAAATAAAAAAAAATTGAAAAAATTGAAAATTCTTTTTTATCTGCTATAAGTAACCAAGGATGGGTTTAATAATGGTTTTTCATGTTTCTCATGATTGTTAAAATTTACATTTTACTACAGGCTGTTTTGTGGAAATATATGTAAAAGTATGGCACTGAGGGCATAGTTATCTAGTCATAAGTACACCGTTCAGTAATTCGACACCGAACGATTCAACAAATTCTGTATACTGTAATACTGGGTAACACACACATATATAGGCTTAAAACCAGTTCAGTAATTCCTTAAATACAGTTCTAAGCCATGCAGCAAGGTCTAAAACGGTATTTTCTGTATCATTCCGTTCTATAAGAGGGACGCAATTGTACCGAAGTAAAAAAGCGGCTATGAATCCAGCACGGCCCTGTGTTAGTTCATGGTCAATATTGTTACTGAATGGTTCGTCGCTGTTTCACCATGATTTCTGATCCTTGGCATATGCATCAGTTTGGATCAGACGCTCATCTATCCAGGTAACACACTATGAGCAGCGGTTTGGGTTATTAATAAAGCCAACGATCCTGAGTTTCAACATTCCAACTGGAATGGCTGGATTAAGAGAATCAATGGTAATGATGCAAAACAGCGCGCACAGATCGAGTTCCTTCCAGTTATTGAAGGAGACCCTGATGACCTCAAAACATTCTTCGCCAGTCTTAAAGAGTGCACACAGCGCGTTGGGGTAGCTATAGTGACCGTCGATCTTCCGATTCGACTGAAGGCTATATATATAATGAAGCAGACAAATTTGTCAGTCATTCCAAGGTTGAGTGGTTTTCACCTATTGAAATCTTATCTTGGACCGATTGGTGACAACATGGAATATTCTGGGCTACTAGATGTGATCCAGTTGATCTTTGCTGGAAGCACAACAACCATCCACATCATGGATGGAGGATGTTTTGACGAGGCAGTCCCTCCTCACCTCCTCGTCGATGCAGCAATCTATCAACATACCATGGAAATTGCCTTAACTGAGGATAAGCGTGGTGACATGAAGTCCTTCATGGAAAAGGTGACTGGTGGAGAAATGGGAGCCAGATACTGTGACCCAGTATTGCGAGTATTTGAGCGAAGGTTTGAAGAAACGTTCAATCGATTCGCAAAAAGAGGAAGAACACCTGCACTCTAGACAGAGTACCAATACATGGTAGATATGCCCAATGTCTTTATCAGAACCGAGTGACTCGCAGACCACGATGGGAATCTGTCCTGCATTGTTACCAAGATGCTTCACACCGGCAGGCCATCATCAACGGTTCTCAAACTTTTTTTTGGCACGCCTCTTGATAAAAAATTTCGCCCCCCTCTTATCGTCATATCGAAAAGTATTAAAAAGAGCAACCAATGTTTTCAACCCCAATGCATTGTTTGGTGGCGCGGGAGGTAGGCTATTTATGGCTGTTGAGACACTTCTCAAATATGCAGTTGCAGTTGAATAATTTATTAAACATAACCATGTGCAATGATAACATGTAGCACATAGATATTTTAGCGATTTTGATGCCTAACCCCTTTTATTACCCCACTAGATCTTAGCTCGAACGGACCTGACCACAACCTTAAATCAAAATCCAATGGCAGCTACACGCATTTACCAGTTACACTTCATTCAGGGACATCTTCTGATTAGTGCAAGGTTCGGTATCACTCAAAATCTAGCATCAGTGTGTGGATGGTACGGCGGAACTATGACATTTCAAATCGAAAAGCCTAATTAGGATTATTTCCATTGTTGAAACTGGAGGTTTCTGCACAAATTAAACTCATTCCGAGTTCAAGAAATTCATTTCTCTCAGGCGGCTTCGCGCCTCCCTTCAGATGCTTCCATGACCCCCACCCCCAGTTTGAGAACGTCTGCCGCCCACGGGAACCACGTTGGTGAACCCGCAGAGGAAGAATGAGCAACAGCTTTTCTGGCCACAGATGTTGGGTTCCCACTCTCAGTAATCTGTCAGTTGTCAACCGGCGAATGGAGGAGGACGTCAGCAGACATGTACCCATTCACAGAGAGCTTACCAAGACACAGATTAAGCGAGATGCAGGGGCCATTGAACTTGTCCTAAAATGCTTTGAAGAAATGAAGCCATTCGTCAACGATGGATAAAAGGGGTTGCTCATGTATTTCTCAACTGGATTCACAAGTATACGGTTGATGACGTAGTCGAAATACTGAGGGAGCAGCTGAATTTAGGATGGCCATTGGCCATGTAGATCAACCTGGATGAAAAGTCAGTGACGCCGACCATGGTTGTCATGTCAAAGGTGAAGGCAGGGTTTTAATGACTCGAGTCACGATTTTTTATGACTCGACTTGCCTCGAGTCATTTTCTAAAAATACGGATCTGTGTATTGACTCGACTTCTCGAGTCATTGCGCATGGGTCGAACCAAGTCATATGACATTGATATGAGCCTGATGAGCTGTTGCAGTTCAGAAGCTATAGTTGTCATAAAGATTGCAACAACCGAATATACAGCTGCAAGAAGAATGAGGTCACGTGCATTTCAGCCTGTGGAGTAGGTAAAGACCCTATAATGCAATAATTGCAGTTACGATGATGTTGAGTCCGAAGAAGGCATAGGCAATGCCTGTTGAAATGCCTGATATTGTGCATGTGAAATAAGCTACCTCTTCGGTGAACATAGCTATATAAAAGTGGGTGTGGCGTTTTTCACAAAGCAGAGCCTGTAGTGAATTAAAAGTGTTAACAATCAATTGAGAATCATGGAAAACCATTATTAAACACGTCCTAAGTTACTTATGGGCGATAAAGATTTTTTTTATTTCATTTATTTATTTTTTAATTCGTCAAATTCACAAAGCAGAGCCTGCAGTGAATTATAAGTGTTAACAATCAATTGAGAATCATGGAACATCATTATTAAACACGTCCTAAGTTACTTATGGGCGATGAATATTTTTTTTATTTTTATTTTTAATTCGTCAAATTTAACAGCTTTTTGGGGGGTTTCCCACTAGAGTTGAACTTCAACATTTTAACACATGTTATTACACACCTTAACAAACATATTGGTGAAGAAATTGTTTGGTAACAATATAGTTCACAGATTTTCACAAGTTTCCCTTACTATTAGGTAACCTGACGATTTGACAACCAAGCCGATGAAATTTGAAGAATTTTTTTTGAACACTCCTACTAATCACTAAGGCTATTGCGGTGCGAGCACGCAAGACAGATTCGTCTGGGACAGGTCAAACAACCAAATGTAGAGATGACCCTAGTAATCACCAACGCTATTGCGGTGCGAGCACGCGCGGCAGATTCGTCTGAGACAGGTCAAACAACTAAACGTAGAGATGTTAGTACTCCAAGTCGTTTCGACACCTTCCTATCTTTTCATTGTATCGCAGTTTTGTGGTGTTTTTAAATGATGAAAATATTAATAAACCGATACTGATACTTTTTCTCTATCATCAATGTTGCCGTTTTTTCTTCTTCTGTATATCGTTTGAATAAGAAAAGTCTCCACCTGTCTCTGTTCCACATGCGTCTGTGAAATAATCTTTGCCTCCATACATTCCCGAAATATGTTAAATTCATGCGTGTACTTTAGTAACCCAAACTTCCCAGAAAAGTATTCACAGGATCTTATAAAAAACGAATTGTATTGAAAATAGCCGATAAAAGCGATGAAGCATGATTCAATGAACAGGCAAGTGCATAAAGAAACGGAAGCTATCAAAATTGTCCAAAACATAATGATGAACTTATGACAGGTAAAACTCGCGCAGCGGCTCTAGAAGATGGCGTATCACCGGAACGCTCCAAGTTCTCCCGAGCACAGCTCTTCTGTTTGTGCAGGATATGTTAGACTTGTCAGTGTAGTGGTCGGGCAATCCGAATGCTCTGCAACGGATCAAAATGCGATATGCTAGGCGTAATATAATTCCTGATTATCTGCCCGTTTCCCGGTCGACTTGATTTTGTAAGTAGAAAGTAGTTTGGTGCAAAGATAGGAAGAAACAAAATACTTCTTTAGAGTATTCAAGTAGGTTTTTGATTACTTTGCATTACTTACTCAAATCGTTAGTGATTTTGCTATAAAGTGTTGAGTGATTTTCCACTTGAAGTTTTAACGTGTCTACAAAATCATTAGTCAAGAACCAAAAGTTCAAGGCGCTGTAGCTGGTTGGTCATAAAACGTCTTCGCCGATCCTATCATAGAAGACTCATCTTTTGTGAAACAGTGCTCCCCCACGTGTGTGCATGGAGTACATTCATATTACCATGTCGAAGTCAATTTTAGACCTTCAATTACAGAAGGTATGCCTGAAAAGTTGAACTTCACCTGACTTTATTAGAAAGCATTACATCAGTTACGACCAGAGGGGATCAGAAACAACATAGTACTTATACTTTGAAGTATTCAAATACTCAATAAAGTACTTAATCCATTACTAACCCATCTGATCGGGTCAACCAGGAATGCAATCGAAATTTACCTCTCGATTTCAGAAAGCCAGAGCATATCCTTTTGTTTCTGAGCAGCATCCAGCACTGGGTACTTTTCCTGGACCGCCTTATTTGACACAGTATCAGAATTTGTGGTAATTGTCCCGACCTTCTCCACAAGGGCGACCCGTCCATTCTCGAGGCATTCCTGAAGGGTCAGTCGGTCAGCAGCGCGGGGAATCATGGGTCTGCGACGGAATGCATAGAAATCAGTCTCGTTGAACAGATTACAAATCAGATACTATTATGTTAACCTTGTCATGCCGGGCAGGTTTCCCCAGAATAGTCGTTGTCTGCTCGCCGCCGAGACCTTTGAAGCGTCCAGCAGCACTGGATTAACCTACGACACAAGCAGACTTGGTAAAAATAGTCAGCATTTCTACTTGAGCAGAAGAAACGCCATAAGTTTCTACTCAATTACAAGTTCCACTTGTGGGGTTCCAAGACATTTTAAAACCACTTCAAGTAGAAGCAAAAATTGGAAATCCTGAAGTGCTGTTGCAGTGAAGTAATTTTCAAAGGTAGATGCGGCCGAGGTGTCAAAAATCTATCGAAAATCGGAGGTGGGCCGACGAGATAACGTAATGGTGAAGCGTCTGGCTTCTTGATCGGTAGAACATGGGTTCAATTCTCTGCCGGGTCAGACAAAAGCCCTGATTAGTAACACTGGTATCCGTGACTCCACCACTTGGTGCTCAGCATTACCGGGATAGCATGGAGGGGCGTTGCAAGACTTAGAAAGCCTCACAACTACAACTACATTCTTCACATTTCGGATTTTGTCAGGTAGAAAATATTGTCCAACTGAATTTGCATCGTAGTTATGAGTTGAATTTATTTAGGAATACGACGATGTTGACCATGTCACATGTTGGACGAACAAATATAATCTACTTCCTCAAGCCATTCACTTTCCCGATCATTTAATTTTTACTTCTTCCTCAAGCAGTTTTGAATGACTTGAAATCGCTACTTCCAGTTGGAATTACAAAGTTAATTCAACTTGCAACACAGGATCAAGTATGACTACTTCAAGCAACTCTGCAGGTATGAACCAAAAAGTGAGTGTTGTCACAGCCTACCTTTCCAAACATCATTTCGTAGTACTTATGACATTACTGCTAACTAAGACGTTAGCACAGCTACATCTGTTTGGAAATAGAGGTGGCTCGGTCAGCTACGTTAACGGCCGTCAAGTCAAGATTCACAATACTTATGTAAACATTTTCGTACCTGAAAGTACCTGGAGATCGTCTCCTTGGTTTTCACATCCATTCTGGACACATTTTCGAAGAGCCAAAAGAACGGAGCGTGATTGTTAGCGGCTATGACGCAGCAAGCATTTAAGATCCGGAAATATTCAAAAAACAACCAACCAGACCCTTCGTCTGGGAAGAAAAGGAATTATTGGAAAGTCGCTGATACAAAACTTCCATATCAGAACAAGTAGTTTGCTGGAATCGTAACGCACAGTCCAGCAACGCTGTTGGATAAAAGAAGGTTGGTTATCCCTAGCTTCAGATTCAAGTAGTAACGTGATAGGTAATATATATTACTGGATTGCTGTGGCTTGATGCCACAAAAGTATGCAAAAGTTTAATGTAATTACACTGTGAATTACAGAATTTCTGTAAAATTATCGTGATCGTATGACTTGGACACTCAAACAGATACACCCCGCTACACAATTATTGTGATTTGAACTCTCCTTGTCAAACTCGGCACAAAGTGTAATCATGACTTTGAATCAAGGAAAGTGTCCGCACAGTGACATAGAAATAGTTTGATAACCAATGACACACAGTTTAGCCAACGATAAACGATAAACGTTTGTGGTAATTAGCTTGCTAGAGCATTCCAGAAATCAAATACCGGATCAACTGCACCGGAATAATTAAATTCAAGCATCCCACAAGCAAGAAGGCACAATTATTGATGTCAGTCCAGAAATCGTTCTACAGCGTGGCTTGATAACAGATGTTTCGCTTCGCGACCTACAATTTGCTTTATATGGAATAGGAACAAATACACTTGCATGCAGGTGTAGGACACATGCCTATGTCTTGCTAAATAAAACTCCTGAATAAGGCGCAATGTTATATTATTTGCTGTGAGCGGGGATGTTTAAAAAAAGGAAATTTCACTGCAATTGATGATAAGATTCGATAGATTGATGAAATTGCAATGCTCCATTGCCGTACGACATAATCAGTTCATTAACTCATCTATAAGAAATTTTGTTTACATCCCAGCACTATATTACAAGAGCCTACAAATATGCAATCAACCATGTTAACTCCGTAGAAATAGTGCAAATCCCTCTACTCTACTACCCAGAAGTCATCAACACACCTGGGCAATCTATCAAGGACTATCAATGAAATAACTCTTCTTGGGCATTACCTGACCAAAGACCTTTTCTTAAAGGATTTACCATCGCCAGATCATTACACGGACTCCCACCCAGCAAGAGATCAAACGGTCCCCACTCTAGAAGCTGAAAAATCAAATAAAGCAAGATAAAACACTTGAAAAATAGACCTGAAAATGACAGCCCGACAAGGAAGACGACAAATGAAAGTGGACGTTTTACACACACCTACATCCTGTTTCATTACATACCTATGTCATGCTTGGAAAGTATCAGTTGAGTTCAGTTAAGTGTCGAAGAATAATTTCATCAATTCAAAACGCTACAAGATTGCGATAAAATGTGAAGATAGTAAGGAGTCAAAAGGACATGGACAACAGTGATTCCAAAAGTGGGCGACATTGCCCCCTAGAGGAGGGGGGATTTTGAAAGACTATGGGACAGAAAATATGAAAGGGGCAATTGGGGGCCAAAATGCTCAATTCAGTAAATTATAAGTAATCTCATCTGAAACTCATCATAGCCCGCGAGAGGATAAATCATGGAAATTAGCTTCAATTGAACTTTATAATTAATATTGCCAAGTGAGGTGAGGTAAGGGGGCAATACGTAAAAGAAGAATATGTAAATAAGAGGCATGTATGTGGTACTGTAATACACATTGAGTTAGAAGTAGCAGAAGAAATAAAAAGGACAAGTGATGCACGAAGTGGCATGTGTTGGTAGGCAAAATAGATACATTACCACAATAATTGATATGTACACGCGATACATCTTTCACCTCCAGTCGCTAGTCCTTCGCCTCAGATCATAGCTTAGCTATTACTGTGGTTTTTCAGTGCATTTGACAGAGGTAAAAGACATTGCATACAAATCACGGAGTACCTGCTTGTTATCAATGCTACAAATGTCCCCAACATGTACAATCTCCGGATGGTTGGTGTGAGAGATGGTAAGTGCATTTCGATCAATCTCGGACGCGTAGTAACATTCAATGTCAAAATTCAAGGCCTTCAACGCCAGCAGGCCTGGAACACAAAATGAAGCCGGTTCAGTGAGCGGATGCATTTCGATTCGTCCATGGAGTAGTAGAAATGTTTATCATTACACACAGCACACATGATCTGCGTCTAGTTCATGACAGTCAATTATAATGAAAATTGAACAGTCGCCATGCAAGAACCAGTACCTTCTTTTGGAATCGAGCTACGTCAAAACTACAACATCATGTATATAGTTGTCAATTAAAAATGATTTTGCATGCTCATCAACTGCATTGGATGACAAAGCGCTCTTACTGAACTACTAGTAACACAGTTAACACCCTCACCCGCGGATATGCCGTCGAACAGAGACAAAACACGCAATTTCTTTTTCTTTGCGACCACAGGATTTTCATATATCTGTAACAAGGCGATAAATCAACTAAGCTATTGATCATGTCATTACCAAAGTCAAATTAAATCATCGTTAGATTTACCTTCGAATATTGGAACAGATCAACAACAATTTGATGATATAATATAACATGATTATTATATTATTATTTACTTATTAATTCGAGTCATTTCTATTTTATCACTCATTCAGTCCGAGCTTGAGTATTTCTACAAAAAATCGGGTCGGAGTCACAATTTTCAGTCAGGAATCATCAACGGGTCATGTTTTACCACGACAAACAGGTAATGTGACGTAAACACGTAATAGCTGATATTCCACCGCATTGTAAGTGATGATAGTGAAGTTTGATGAGTAGTTTCAGGTTTTTGGAGCAGTTGAAAGCGAATTTAAAGTTTTCAGATATAAAAAAAGATATGTGGCAGTTAAATATTATCGAATACTTCAAAATCCAAAATGGCGACGCGGGCCATACAAAATGATCTCTCGGGGCCCCTGATTTAGATTCTATTTAGCATTATGTGTAGTCACCAAAATGAAATTACCAAAGCATATTCAGTCGTATTCGTAAGATACTTTTGGAGTTTCTCCATCCAGTCCTGTCTTCGCACCAGCAAGCCTTTGGAATCGTGCTCAGTGCAGAGAAGGCACATCCATCGTTTTGAAACGGTCTGTAAATTCAGCGAGTCACGATCACACGAGTAAACAGAAACACGCACTGGTGCTACTGATGTAATAAATAAGTAAAATTTGGTTTAGAAAATGTTGTGATTTGTGTCTGATGGCTTGGGGTGTGGAGTGACGTCGCGAAAACATTGTGCCATCGTCATTGCCAGAGGTGCAGAGTAACGAAGTACTTCGAATTATTCTTGAGGACTTGGAGTAGGATTTGCCAACTTTCACTACTGACTCAAGTGTTTATTTGGCACTTCTACTTCTACCAAACAGTATTTTCAGACAAAAATGATGACAAGTTGTAAAGTGCAAAGTAGTGTTGGGATATGTTTCCGTCACATGCTCGAGTGAAATTGTCATAACGACTGCTCGAAATAGCCCGCACATTACTGTAAGAGCTTCTTGGAGGTACAGAACTTCAATATACAATTGAATAGTATATTCATATTGAAATGAACCCGAATATTTTCGGCTGACACAGTCGTCAGGGGTAATCGTCAGCAACTAGTAGAGAATTGGAAAGAACATTGTAGATCAACAATCGTATTACAAAATATGACGTCACCAGCATGAAAAAGAGAGCGTTCAATGTACTATTTTTAGGTGGTACACGAACTCCTTTTGTTGACAGAGTTTTGGCTGGTGTATTTTGATAAAAGTCGACTCCAAGGCACATAAATTACTCTAACTCAATTATTTTCAGAACTGCACACCAACTTGCGTTAGTTGCAAAGGTAAGTACTGTTACTTTGATAGTAGCCACCTTCGAACGATTAGTACAGGCATGCAACGTCTAACCCAGGGGTTCTTAAACTCCCTTTTTTATTGCGGACCTCTTTTATGATATAGTAGTCCAGGAAAACAAAACACAATAAAATGAATCAGTATCTAATAATATGTTTTATTACACTCAAGGACGAGCAAATGCGATAAGTTACACAATCTGTGATTGTTTTGCTTGGCAATGTGAAAAGCGAACTAATATGATGCTTCAAGATGAGGGTTCTGCAGTGTGATAAAGTGGGGATTTGGTAAAGTTCGAACTTTCTCAAATATTGTGAGATAAATTGTTGGCATGGACCGATTAAAAATACTATCTCAACGTCATATTCGATATAAAAACACTAAGGTTTTCACTGGCAATTCATTGACCCCTAAAACTAGGCCACACACCCCATTTTAAGAACCACCAGCCTAAACCAAATCTACTTTTTGAAATTAATTAGTAGAGTACCTTTGAGATCTTCATTTCCTACGAGTTTTTGTGACACGTAGTCATGACAGATCCTAGAAATCTCAAATTCTACTTATAATTGAACAAAAATCGTCGGCATTACTGCCACTTTTATGCGATTGTCAACAATCCCTACTTTGAACACTCTGTTCATTTGAAGCGATTGAAATTATCGAAAAGACAAAACCGTTTGTTTCGCCACTCACGCTTTTCGACGTTTTCATCATCAACACAGTGACACACTCAGTGCAGAAGCTCCTGTAGAGAAGACGGATGGAGATTTTGTGTCGGAATTAACAACATTAACCCAACCTGTTACATTCCTCCGTTCCGCAGCAGACGATATCTTTCTCACCTCCACAGATATTGCAATATACTGGCTTGCCGTTCATGCTGAGAACAGCCTCAAGATATTCTTTCTGAACAACATTTTAGTTGATGTATATTCGTACCTACTATGTACAGAGGTTGGGCGAATACAGGACCTTAAGAACACCACACTCTAGCCATCCAAGCAGTTGGCTTTGGGTGTTTTAATTGAAGCCGCATTGCAAACTTATAGTGGTAAAAAATTCAAAGAATTGAATGGTAACGTAAACTCAGTAAATCCATGTCGCTACAAGCAATTTGACTTACTCGCATCAACAGCAAGTTTGTAAATGAGACAAATCAAATTTAAATTTAGAATTGTTCGTGTAATGGTGCTTGCTTTTATTTTTGTAACAATTTTGCTAGAAAAAAGTGTGGTGGATAAAAATAACGCCATGCACCGATTAAATTCTCAATTTTCAATCCAAAGAGAAGTCTGCGTCCAAGATTACTTGACCACGATCTGATATATTTATTTTCCTACTGACCCTGGTCTCTTGTTTACGTGCTGTATGCCAAGGAGGGTGTTTAATTGAAAGGCTACTCCATCGATCGTAACACGGGGTGACTTTGCACCACTTTTCACATTCAATGTTAAATTATTTTATGGTACGTTATGATTTTCTGCCTTCTTCAACTTTGTTATGGGCGGAAGGGTTAGATCTATGGATTAAACTTGAAAAAGAAAATTATTGTCATGTTTTCGATCATTTTTTTTCAATTTTTCTGTGATGGCCAAAGTCACCCGGCAATGGGGTGTCTTTAGCTGAGCATCATATTTTCTACTTCCAGGACATCTAGCAGTCATATATGTCAATGACACATGCTGAGAAGTTGACTTTGGCCATCTACAGTCTTTTAAAAAAGAAGTATCCAACCAATGGTGACTTTTCAGACTTTAATTCAACGCAAAACCACAAAAATCTTCGAAGAACTTACAACGAAATTAAACAAATCAATGACAAAAAGTAGTTCAATGCCAATGTCCTTCAAGTCCATTCACTTTGTAGATTCCATGAGCATTCAGTGAGTCAGGGTCGGAGATTCTGTTTAATATGTTTCCAGTAATAGAATATCTGATCTTTTTGAATTGGTTATTTCCAATTGCTTCCCGATTTTTGCATAACACTGACTTCTGCACCATGCTGTTCTGTACTGTCCACAACACCTGGAAATAATTCTCCCTCATACTCAATTATTACACACTGGCCAGCTTTTGGTTTTGCTTTCAACTCCTCCCCTAATGCTCCCACTTCAACTGTATCATCACACAAATCTTCCTGGAAATATTCTGCTTCTGAAGAATCGTCATCACTTTCATGTTGAGTGCTTGTGACTAATTCAACTCATTTTTGTTGGGATGTTGATGGTTGGTCACCATTTTTCCTCCGTTTTGAAGCCTTCTTCTCCTCTTGTATGGCAATTATCCTCGCAACCTCCTCTCCCGAGATACTTTTCCTAAAGCAAAATTCGTCTACAGCAAATCCAAAATCTGCCTGCGCCATACAATGGTCTGCTATTTTCTTCTCCAAATCTGGCGATAAAACAGGCTGGCCTCCTGGTGATTTCGGATGCTTTCCTATCCTTTTATTCTGTAAAGTCCCTCTGAATACCAGTTATTTCACTCACAGATCTTTCAGACATTCCTTCCTCAATCATTCTTAGTGCCGCTTGCATCTCATGTGCGGTGTAGTCTTTATAACTCCTGGCACCAAGCTTTTTTCTATACTTCCTTGGCATTTAATTATTTAGAAGATACGAATACCGAGATGCAAAAAATACCCATTTTAGCTGACTCTAAATTGCTGGCCAAAGTCACCCCATAAATTGCAAAAAAATAAAAGAATTGATCAGCCACAGGATTTTGACAATCTTGAAATAATGAACTGCATTTTCGCCCAGAAAACCCGATAAATGTTGTCAGGTACATAGCCTTTGTCTGCAAATGAAAGGAAACTGCCTCAAACACCTACTTTGCATGTAAACCAAACAAAAGTTTGAGTACGTAAAAAGTGTGGTGAAATTTCTTACCATACCTGTCAATATAAAAATGGCTGCGAACATGTAAAAGTGTTGTATCAAACATGAACAATATCTAAAAGTACTCATACATCGATTAATTGTTCGATGTGTGCGATAGAAATGAATATTGGTTTTCGGCCAAAGTCACCCGGCAGTGCTAAAGTCACCCCGTGTTACGGGTACTTCATATCTTCATATCATAATCAGCTGGGTGCATATCAATTTTGTTAACAAACCTATATCCCGATGCAATTCGATTTTCCCAAAGTATCTCAGTACCCAATGAGGAACGGGTGCAAAAGTGGTGTATGCAGTTGTGATTTCGTAAACGGGCCTGCATTCTGACATTGTAAATCTGTGACACCTGGACTACGCAGCTCACAGAAGACACAATTTCACTCATAAAAGTGCAAATAATTCAGGCTTATAATCAGAGAGTTCAAAATTCAAAGACTTTTAAGTAGAAATAATTCAAACAGAATCATGTGAGTAGTGCGGGTGTGCTGTTGCAAAACCAGTTTGATTTCCAGAAATTCATAACAACTGCGCTTACTTAAAACTGTCTTCCTCCAACACGATATTGAGATATGAGTGGCGTTACTCTTGAGCAAGCGCATTATGACCGAGACATCATTACCATTTGAAAATTTGATACACTGCTTCTAGCAATCCATCATAGAAATAGTGAAGTACCTTGCAAGGCGGGCATAGACCTCCGTTGAAAATCGGATGTTCAGACACCAGGACCTGTTCGCCACATCTCAAACAGATCTCTTCGATTTTCAGCAGTTTCTTGCGCACCTAAACAATATTTGATCTTTGAAATTTTTGATTTCACAGCTATCACAGGTTTGGGTGCATTTTACACTGTGGAAGGCTGTTAATGCTCGATTGGTCATATCGCAGCACATCAAACAGGTAGTACAAAGCTGTACACTGTACAGTGTGTTGTGTTTAACGCATGTTAGACGAAGACTTTTCGTGTGCCCCTTATCAAGAGTTAACAGCACAAGAAGCATATAGAACAGTGGTTCCCAACCTTTTTGTTTTCATTCCCCACTTCAGATTTATTCCGAGCCTTCATTCCCCACCAGGACCGTAAACGCGCGAAGCGCGAAAAATTTATATAATTCATGTTTGAATCGGTCAATATGATCGGGAATTGTATATATTTTGCTATCAATTTTTTATCCCCTCTCTTCTCACGTAATCAGATTTACCGGTAGAGCTGAGTGAGGTGTGTTGGAAAAGGTAGGACCCCTAAATATGAATTGAACATCTTCGGGCTGACCCGTTGATATATTGACTTCGTTACATGATGCTGTTTCGTGAACTCCTATGTCAAAAGATCTTGAAATCGCCAAAACTAAAAGGCACACACGATTTCAAATAGCTATTGCTTTACTGGCAAATAATTTTGTCCCTGCGGGATGGCATTTGTCCTGTGGGGTTCAGATCGCCAGGACAGAAACATTCGGCGCCAGCTATTTAGCCGCCTATAAACATATGTACATTGTATATATATCGAAGATTTCGGTCACCACAAGGGCATTCCCTCTCGGCCAAGATCTTCTCTCTGCTTATCGTTCTGGCACATACCTCTCGGCGTCGCATGTTACATAGCTTATAACTTCATATGTATTGGTGCGTCGTGGCGCAGTAATGGCCGACGCCGAAGTCTCCATTTCTATAAATTCTACGTATTTTTGTGGGGAAAGGGTACCCAATAATCTAAATATTAGGCAATATGAAATCGCGCGCGCAGTGCAAAAAAAATTGAATAAGTGACATAAATTTCTAAAAAAGTTAACTGAAAACGGTAATTGCGCATGTGTCTTCGTGAATATGAAGACTGCCCTGAAGATAATTTTGAACAAACCCGTCTATTCCCCACCAGAAACCATTGAATTCCCCACCAGTGGGGAATTCCCCACCGTTTGGGAACCACTGATATAGAAAGAGATTTAACGGAACACCAATTGGCAAAGCATGACGTAACAATGCAACAATTAAAAAAAGTACTCTAGGCAAAGTCAGCTGTACCAATCAATAGTAGTCATAACAATGAGACAAGAGAGAATGAAATTATACAATACAGGGGAGACGTTACATAGACAACTAGCTGTATATATTAATGGACATTGGACAATATTAAGATTGTATAGAAACTCCTTCTGCCAGCATAAATCAGTACTGGTCAATTTTATGACAGTCGACTCTATCACAGACGGATGGAAAGCAGATCTACATTTAGCAATCACAGCGAACATATCATCATTGCAATGACTGACACAGATCGGATAGTCCATTACATGTTGACGGATGGCTGGATTGAACCTAGTTATAGGATCCAGAGTCTATTCTCAAATGAGTTTAGGGCAAGTTTTTGCAACTTGTTTGATTTTTCACGCAACTTTTTTTGAATTTTTCATGCAACCAAGTTTTTACTGGAAATATTTGGCGCTATACGTAAATAGATCGTTTGATTATTTCACTGTCGTTTAAATTTGAGGTCCGTTCTGATTTGATGTACATTCAGGCTAGACCGCCAAATATCATATTTTCACTGGGTCATTTTTTAAAGGCTATTGATTTCGTTGAAGTCGCCAACATTGAGTTTTGCTACAGCGCCTTGGACACAGAACAATTCGAGTATCTAATATCATAATAATTTCAAGTAACTTGTCCATGAATGCAACTTTTGCGATAAATAAGCGCAACTTTCCACGGATTTGACCACAACAAATACTTGCCCTAGTAATGACCGAATACGCACAAACAACTACACTCCACGCCCCAGCCAGGCTTTATGCAAACGGAAAAGGAAATAATCTCACATGCTGCACAACTTTGTTCCTTCTGTTAACCATATCCTGTTTAATCCGACTGGAAATCTGACTTTCATCATCCTGGTGCTTCCTGGGAACTTTGATCTTGGCGGGATCAAACTCTTTCATCATTTCCTTAACTGAAAGGTTTATCGTTACAAAACGGTAAAAACGCTACATGTTAATGAAATCGCTCTACCATGTAGAGAAAAGAGGCTTGAAAATTATATTGGTTGAAGTGGAAAATTTCCAAATTGCGATAATCATGTTACCGAGTCAAATCGTGTTAACTCATGGTAATGCATTAAAGATGGAATTTGATGTTGTACTTAGCATTGAGCACTCCATCAAATAGACTAGGGGTGCGCAACGTTTTTGGAAAGAGATCCTCACATAGACTTTCTATTAGCTGCAAGGCCCCCCCTCCCCCGGGTTGTAACCAAGTCAATCTCACTTTGATAGTTTTGACTCGAGTCAATTTTAATTGACCACCGAATCAAGTTCGAGTCCAAGTCGGTGAGTAGAGGGTCGAGTCCGAGTCATCGTGTTGTGACTCGGTTACGTTCACCGTTCAGTTTTGATTGTAATCGGGTCCAACCAACTTTTTCAGCTCTGCTCGAGTGATATAAAATGGCTCGCATTCATATTATCGTAATTTCTCTCAGTCCTAACAGTTTCTGGCCCTATTTCCAAGTATGAGGACTGATAGACAAAATACCAATGATGCGGTGACTAAACTATTCTTCGAAGTTACAATGAAATGCCTGACTCGAGTACAATACGCAAATTGACTCGAGTCGAGTCATTTTACGCATTTGAAAATATGACTCGAGTCATTACAACCCTGGCACCCCCCTCTTATTAGGAATTACAGATGGTAATGGTAAGATTTATAAATAAAATTTAATATCGGATCACACATACCAGTCATGAATATGTGGATCAGGTTTTTTCAAACTCTGTGAGTGTGACCACTATCCTAGCACATTTGAGCTAAGCTCAAACGTACCGAGCGAGTTAAATTGAAAACCCCTTTTGCGCACCGCACACAATTAATTTGCACAAATTCACATCCCTGAAATAGACTCATCACTAGGGCTGGGCATAAAGAGTCAAGTCGAGTATTAAAATATCAGTTTTTCGAGGACTGAAAGTTTATAGCTCTAGCCGCTAAGAGTTTTGTTGATCAGAATTATAGTTTAGATACTATTTTCCACTGCGGAAGCCTGTAAACCTCAATTGGCAGTAGCGCAGTATACAAAGCACGTAGTACAAAGCTAGACACGTTAGTGAAATGACATATATCTGTGAAGTCACGATCAAACCACACCCTTGTCACAAAGTGCCATGCAATAGGTATGGACGAAAAAGTACCAAATAATCTTTGACATGATCTAGAACGGGTATTCTTTGTGGTCGTATAAAAGGCGTATACTTGAACTTTCCACATCATTATACTACTCGAATACTTGACTCGAGGCCTAACACTAGGGTTACCATATTTTGAGATCTGAAAGAGGACACTTTTTAAAAATTCTGAAAGCTACAGAAAAGAAGAAAACTGTAGATTTTGTAAACTTTTCGACCGATAGTACTGTGTTGACTAAAAAAAAGTCATCACTTCGATTCGACTCCCGAATTACCCGCTTTTTTATGATAATGTTTGGTGTTGACCAAAAGAAAAGAAAAGGTCATCACTTTTAATCGTCTCCCGTTTTACCCGATTTTTTCAGAAACTCTGACGTTCGCCGCGCCGGGGTCAAGTTTTTGATCGCATTTCAATAATTTTTCTAGAAAAAGAGACAAATTCCCAAAAGAGGACATTGAGAGGGCACTTTCAATTCACTGAAAAAGAGGACAAATCCTCGTAACCGGCTGGCACCGGCGGGTCGATTTGCCGCACTTTTCAAAACTTAAAAACACGACCTCAATGCGAGGGTCAGACCACGTGTTTATGGTGAGACGCTCTACCCTGTTTTGATAGTGTCAATTGAATTCGTTGAGCAAAATCGGTCACTCACGGCTTGTTTGTACTTATTCGCACTAGGTATACGTTGTGGATTCTATAAGGAAGTAACCAAAATTTGTCGATTTTTACAACAAGGTTGTCTCGTCTTCTTTATTGTGTACAGGATCGGTTGTCCTGCTCTCGTCTAGCTTTGTGGTGTAGTTGGTTGGGCGTTGAAGTTCTGAGTCCAACGATATATTACTTGTCGGTTTCGCATCCCATTGAAGTCGTGTTCTACAGTTTTGAAAAGTGAAGCAAAATTTTTCGGAAAAACCCGCCAGCGCCGGCCGGTTAAAAGACAACGTATGGTACCGTAATTTTCCATGTATAATCCGCAAAATTTTCACGATTTTTGCCCTAAAATCGGGGGGTGCGTATTATACATGGGAACAACAAGCTTGAAAAAAATCACACCTTTCTTCATGTTTGTATCCAATCGCGCATCACTTTCAGCCATCGTGCCCAGTAATTAGTATTATCAGTGTAGCGCGCTACCAATTAGCAAAAAGCGTGTTGCCAATTAACGAGAGTCGTCTGCACGCAATCTCCTGCTGAATTGGTTTGCCGTTTGCACGCGAGCGAAATTAGGTCATTCATTGATTGCTGAACGCGCGCGAATCCTCGCTAACTGAACGCGCACGCGGCAATCCTCGCTAATTCATTGACAGGCCATGCGCGCAAAATATAATCGCTTATGTACGTTTACGACCAAAGACTCGAAAACTGGTATCCGCGGCTATCCTGCTAGGCGCTCAGCAATCACGGATAGCATGGAGGAGAAAAAACCGGGGGTGCAGACTAGATGACCTTACTATAAAGACCGTATCACATCTCCGTCGTCAAATCATCTCGATGGTGCAGGCGAAAAAGAATACCATATCTCTCTCTCTCTAATCAGTCGCACCTCCAACAGGCGTGGTGAGCACGACATAACCGTTGGCCTGAGCAATCGCATCCGACCTCGTGCGCAAGATGTCGCGTCGCCGGCCTCAGAGGCTTTGGCTGCTATCTACTATCGTATAGAGGCATTATGTATGTATGTATAATGATTAGCAATCGCATCTGTAATAGGCCTCGTGCGCAAGACGTCGTGTCGCTGGCCCGAACTATCGCGTCGCCAGCCTCGCAGGCTTTGGCTGCTCTGTACTATCCTTTAAGAGACAATGCCGTTAATTGCATAATGATTAGCGATGGTTATGTCATGATTGTTCGACAGTGACATCGCAAAACAGAACAACATCGCGTACTAAAACACAGCTATTCATGTACTATGAATGCAGGGTGCGTACTATACATGGGTACAGGCTTTTTCCCAGAATTTGCATGCCATTTTAAGGGTGCGTATTACACATGGGGGCGTACTATACTTGGAAAATTACGGTAATACTACCTAATACTCGATTCAGAATCACTCAAGTACTCGAATTTGCCCAGACTCATCATGAGTAGGGCTCTGCACAATGATTGGAGTACTCGAATCTGAATCGAGTATAAATTTTAATGATTTGAGTCGAGTAGTAAAGAACGATTCTTTTGAGTACTGAAATTACACGCTCCTCGCCACTGAAAATTAATTTATCAACAAGAATTATAGCTTCAATACTAATTTTCACTCTTGAAACCTTGATTGGCCGTATCATAGTATACTAAACATATATTACAAAGCTATGAACGTTACTGGAAACAGCACATTTCTGCAGTGTTGATCATCCCACAACATTGTCACCAAGTGAATTGAACAAATACAGACATTAATGTCGTATTACTTGATACATTTATTTGTACTATTAAAATGGATATATATATATATAAATACTGGTGCTTAGACCTTTCAGTTCAGTCTCCATGACACAGAAACCGCCCTTACCGTCATCTCGGATTTCAGGCAGAATCTTCTGATAACCACCGGGAAGAAAATCTTGCAAAGCCCACGCTACAGCTTCCTCTACACCACTGAAGTGGTTGCCTGCGAAACAAAATAATTTGACGTTAACACCAAAGATCAAGTTACAACGGCTGTTCCGCTCGGCTTGCTTCTCCGTGCCAGTCGCATGCATCACACCATGAATCAAGCGTCATCAACTCGAAACGGGTCGCGGGCCACTTTTCAAATTTCATAGAGGCAGCAAGAATGCAATATTGAGACATAATAGGCCACACTTTTGGCAAACACGTTTTTTAGTTATATACATCAGTATAGCGCTGTGCTCTCTAACATGGGCGACCGGCATTGTTTCAACAAAAATATTATGATCATCCATTGAATATTATTTCAAAATATGGGCGGAACATGAACATGATACCTGACAACGCTTTTCTGCGACTAAGGAATCGATATTGGGGCTAGCAAGACACTGTACTAGCTGAAAGACTATCTTCCCGTACAGCTTGATCCTGTGGGGAGTACTAAGCCCTTTTCTGAGTGTCTCGGTCTTTGCAGTGTCTGGGACATTGCATGCCATGACAATATTCCCAATTGCCCATACCCATTCATTTCTCTCTCGATGGAATGCTGTTGACATCGCCAAAGCCGTTTCAGGTAGTGAAGAATAGTGATGTTGCGCACTAGAGAATAGCTAATTTTGAAACAGCAACAACAATATTTTGAAACTGAAATCAATTCAAGCAGTTTAAAATGCTTTACTTAGCGCTCTTCCAAAATCTGAAACTAGAGTAAATGACTCGAGTAATCATA
Organism: Botryllus schlosseri; assembly: GCF_051294905.1. Taxonomy (NCBI): domain Eukaryota; kingdom Metazoa; phylum Chordata; class Ascidiacea; order Stolidobranchia; family Styelidae; genus Botryllus; species Botryllus schlosseri. Next base: position 12,203,735 of record NC_137245.1, on the reverse strand, counting down.
TCCTTGAAGTAGGGCAACCGGATAGCGGGCCTCAACTTCCCATATGATGAAGAAAGAATGGGGTGAGACGTGGTGCACCAGGGGGTAGCCATAGTACATGTATCTCCCCGATACTTGATCTTCACAATTGAGGTAAATATGAAGCTGCTTAGATGATATGACACCATGATCACCTGATCGATTACTGGCTTCTTGCAAAGCTTCAATAATAGCGAGACGGTATCTTGAATTTCGGTTAAATCGCGTCTGGGAGAAGAAGCCATCAAACTCGTGGAAGAATGCAATTTCGCATACCAACACCTAGGAACATATCATGTCTTGGTAAGCTCAAAGTAGATGAAAATAGTCAGAAATACCACAGCGCAGTGCATGGCAGAAGGAACCCATGCAGTACCAGTACAGAATTCCTACATGCATCCACGTATAACTGTACTAAAAATAGCTACTCTGTGATTGCCACCGCAACCCTAAATTTTAGGCGTGTCGTACTGATCTACTTTGTAATCGAGGTGACTTGAGTAATCTTCAGCCACTTGACTAATTTCCAGACCTCATGTTTTCTAGTTGAAGTAACTTTGGTCTAACTTGGAAATGAATACTGTAATTTTCAAAGTATAGTATGCCCCCATGTATAATACGCAACCTTAAAATGGCATGCAAATTCTGGAAAAAAGCCTGTACCCATGTATAGCACGCACCCTGCATTCACAGTACATGAATAGCTGTGTTTTAGTACACGATGTTGTTCTGTTTTGCGATGTCACTGTCGAACAATTATGACATAACCATCGCTAATCAATATGCAATTAACGGCATTGTCTCTAAACGATAGTACAAAGCAGCCAAAGCCTGCGAGAGGTTGGCGACGCGATAGTTCGGGCCAGCGACACGACGTCTTGCGCACGAGGCCTATTACAGATGCAATTGCTAATGATTATACAAGTAACGGTATTGCCTCTACACGATAGTAGATAGCAGCCAAAGCCTGTGACGCGACATCTTGCGCACGGGGTCAGATGCGATTGCTCAGGCGAACGGTTATGTCGTGCACACCACGCCTGTTGGAGGTGCGACTGATTACGCAAGCGATTATATTTTGCGCACGCACATGGCCTGTGGATGAATCAGCAAGGATTGCCGCGCGCGCGTTCAGCAATCAATGAATGACCTAATTTCGCTCGCGTGCAAACGGGAAACCAACTCAGCAGGAGACTGCGTGCTGTGCAGACGACTCTCGTTAATTGGCAACACGCTTTTTGCTAATTGGTAGCGCGTTACACTTATAATACGAATTACTGGGCACGATGGCTGAAAGTGATGCGCGATTGGAAACAAACATGAAGAAAGGTGTGATTTCAAGTTTTTTATCGAGGGAGATTTTTTCAAGCGTGTTGTTCCCATGTATAATACGCACCCCCGATTTTAGGGCAAAAAATCGTGAAACTTTTGCGGATTATACATGGAAAATTACGGTACTTTCATTTGTACTTTATCAGATTTATATCTCCGTCTACTAATGTAGCCTCATTGGAATCTTAGACCAAATCCATGGATACGGTTTACGCACGCATCCTACTATCAATCCTACTGTTATTATATTGAGGTTACAATTTGAGACCTACTTCAGAAAATTTATTGTCCCCGAACCACCGTATCCAACGCGTTGGGTCGTTTGGCGGGTCCAATGGCCCGTCCAGTTCACTTCTATCGGCTATTCGCGCTGGCCACCATCCAAAACCTCTGAAGAAAGCCCACACAAGCTGTAACACAGGTTCAAGTTGAATTAAAGGGAGATACCAGTAAATGAAAATGATTCGTACGTTGCCACAAATCCGACATGGATCGGAGGCGATTTGGGCAGCCTACAGCGTTTTCTACTGGGACCACCACTTTAAGTGAACTCCCAGCCTAACCCGTATTCAAATCAGGGAATATTCCATCTTAATATTTGGGCTATGCAAATTCTATTACCAGTACCCCAGTGATTCCACTCTGAATGAAGTATTAGCCATTGTGATGTGATATAAGTAGGAAAGATGTGAAAGCTCAAATATGAGACGACAAAAAAGATAATGCCAGTTATATGTGGTATTTTTGGACCATAGCCTACCTATTTCATTGCACTTGTGACAATGCTGTGCTTTGATCACGAATTTGTGCATATGTAATTTCGACTGATGCGCAAAATTTTCACCACATATTTGGGGTGCCTTGATACCATTAATCGATTTCAAGGATTCAATAGTTAGGCAAAGTTTAGAATCAAATCTCGTCGATAATATAACTCTTGGAGCGCAGCGACGTAACATTTCAGCAGTTGAAAAAATAGTCTCTGGCTACTCGACTCGAATCAGGGCAGTTAATACTCGATTCGAATTCGCGTGCTCAAATCATTGTGCTCAGACCAAGGCTGTAATGACTCGAGTCATGACTCGGCTCGAGGCACGATTTTCTGATGACTTGACTTGAGTCATTTTCTCAAAATACGGAAAAGACTCGATTCGACTCAATCAATACACATATTGCCTCGAGTCATTGCGCACGACTCGAACCAAGTCATATGACTCGAGACTCAGACGGCCAAGAACGAGATTTCATTGCAATTTCGAAAAATAGTAAAGTACCCCACACTAATGGGATTTCGTCTATTGGTAGACTACTGGTACTTGAAATTGCGACCAGAAACTGCTAAGTAAGGAAAATTAGTATATTATAAATGCGAACCATTAGATATCACCAATCAGAGTTATAAAAAGTGGGTTTAACAAGACTATCCGGAAACTGAGCACTCAACACAATGACTTGGACTCGAGTCATATTACCATGACTCGGACTTGATCCTTTGCTCGTTGAATTGGACTCGGACTTGACTCGGTGGTGAATTGAGAATGACTCGACTTGTGACTCGGAGTCTTGTGACTTGGTTACAACCCTGGCTCAGCCCTACTTAATATTGACCATAGTAGGTGTGCAAATAAGAAAGCCGTAAGGGATGTTGGATTAATGAAAAATGTCACCTAGAAATACCAAACAACGAAGTTCAAGTCATATGAAATGTCCTAGATCTGTGCACAGTTTTTGATGCGTAATAATTAGGGCAAGTTTTTGTTGCAATAAAATCTAGAGAACGTTGCACTCAATTTTAACAAAAGTTGCAGTAAAAAATTGCATTTACACTTTGTTAGAATCATTGGGGTATTAGATACTCGAAAAGTTCAGTTGTATAATCCAACAGCTAAAGATATGCAGGATATCTGCTTGTTCTATTTATTTCTACGCTATTCAATCAATTATGCTAATAAATCCCACGCAATACACAGTATGAGTGTGACTACAGGTTTATTGCAAGCTAATAGGTAATAACCCCAATCACACTACGATCTGAAAGGATGAAGAAAGGCAGCAAACAACGTTAAGCTCCCGCGTATGCGTCAAGCCTGGTGACTACGAGCGAAGCGCGTCGTCTGTCACCGTCGACTAGTGTTCAATTATAATGAGCCATAATTGCGGAACTAAACATATCACAGCAAACGAAAGTTGAGATGTATCACATGCATACACTTTTATGTTCTTTAGGTTTGAATCTACATGACAGCATTTCGCTGTCATCTGCTGTGGAGCTGTCCAATTCAGCGAGACTGTCAAAAAGTACATTTGTTTTGGTAGACCTACACCAGAGTTCTCAAACTCAAATGTGCTTGCGGGCCAGTTTCCTAATTTTTGATGACACCGCGGGCGCAGCATCAATAGTAAGGGCGTTCAATGTATTTCAAAGTGGGCTTAAAATGACGGGAACTTGTATACTGGCATTCCACACATATCGTGCGATATAATAACGTAATATTCACGCCTGGCATGAACACATTTCTAATATTTGAATAAAATTGTTGTTGTACTTGGCATAACTTGGCAAAATAATGAGATACACAGACACAATGCAAGGGGACAAATGCATCATGACATCGTAAAAACTGTTGCGTGACGATTTAGCAGCTAGCTGACATTTGATGTGCCACAATTACAGGTCAGGATTGTAATAACTCGAGTCATGACTCGACTCGAGTCAGACTGGAGTCCCAATTTTCTGATGACTCGACTTGACTGGAGTCATTTTCTCAAAATACGGAAATGACTCGACTCGAGTCAATCGGTGTATTGACTCGACTTGGACTCAAGTCATTGAGTATGACTCGAACCAAGTCATATAACTCGAAACTCAGATGGCCAAGGCTGACATTTCATTGTATTTTGGAAAAACAGTAAAGGAACCATGCTATCGAGATTTTGTCTGTAGGTACTGGAACTTGAAAATGCGACGAGAAACTGGTCAGAGTGACGAAAATTAGTACATTATAAATGCGAACCATGTGATATCACCAAACAGGGTTATAAAAAGTGGGTTTAACAAGACTTCAACTGGAAACTAAGCAGTCAACACAATGACTTGGACTCGAGTCATATTTCCATGACTCGGACTCGACCCTCTGATAGCTGACTGGGACTCGGACTTGACTCGGTGGAGAATTGAAAATGACTCGACTTGACTCGAGTCAAAACTATAAAAGTGAGATTGACTTGTGACCACCCTGTTACAGACTGTAGAATGTTTTAGAATTTACCAAGGATTGATATGATATCAGAGAATTTGAGCAGTGCAACCCAATCCAGGTTTCGTGCACATACTCCCAATAAGTAGGCTATTGATCATGTCTTGCCAAAGTCAAATTAAATCACCGTTTGATTTACCTTAGAATATTGGAACAGATATATAACAACATGAATACAAATATACCTAGGGCTGCAAACATGGCCCAAGGCACACAGCAAAACTCGGTGTTGGCGACTTCAACAAAATCAACAGCCTGGAAAGGTGACCCAAATTTCGGCGGTCTTGCCTGGCGTCAGTGAAATGGAAAAAGACCTCAAATTTTAACTGAAGTGAATCAATCAAGCGTTCTATTAACATATAGTTCAGGCACTGTCGTGCTTGGGTGGGGTTGTTGAGCTAGATTGCCAGCCATCGCGTCATAGATAACATTGATATGCAGGTAGCACATAGGTGTTTCTCAAGCAAATCAGAGAGCCATACTAAAAATAGTTTTAAAGCATGTTTTTTATATCACTCTTTTAGGCCTGCATTTTGCGCAATACTTGATAGAAGTTGTACTAAAAAGTTGCATGAAAGAATAGAAAAAGCTGCATTATAAAATTCCTATAAACAACTTAAAACATCACACCACAAATATTCTTAGCATTTAGGAAGCTCCCGGAAGCTGTTAAAAGTTGTAAAAACTTGCCCTAGTTACCTCGGTTGGCATAATACATTGCTTGATAAAAATGAAGAATAGGGCTTATTCATTGACGATGAAGGCAATACATCCCACTTATTTTAGTTAGCAGACCACTTACCAAGTTTTCAAATGGGATGATAGTTTGTAACGGTCTCTTGCGTTGTTGAATTTCTCCAGCATCACTCGATTTTCGAGCTTTCTTACTGCCAAAAAGTGTAACGGATTTTGTGGTGACATATTATAGACCAGAGGTCTCAAACTCAAGTGTGCTCGCAGGCCATTTCCCAGTTTTTGATGACGCCGCGGGCCGCAGCACCAATCTTAGGGATATTCAGTGTGTAATTCTAAAGTAGGCCTTATTTGACGGGACCTTGCAGACAGGCATTCCACAAACATCGCGGCAATGTAATTTACTATTGCATTATTCATTCTTGACACGAAAAAAAAACACATTTTCAAAAATTTCAATAAAATTGATTTTTTGCCAGGCATAATATTTTTAATTAATGAGTTATAGACATCATACGAGAGCATGCCTCTTGACATCGTAAAAATGTCGGGTTATAATATTGCAGCTAGTGGACATTTAACGCGCCACAATTCTAAGTAAAATATTTTAAAATCTACTGAAGATTGATCTGATATCAGAGCATTTGAGCGGTGTAGCCTAATCCTGGTTTTGATACAGTCGTGATAAGTATCGGCTGTTGTTACGGTCATTGCCAAAGTCAAACTAAATGAGCGTTAGATTTTGCCTTCGATTTATATTGGAATATATCAATAACCAATAACAACTTGAATATAATCATTATTGAGCCATAGTAATAGCATTGCTTCTTAACCTTTTTAGCGATCGCACCCCTTGTGCTTCCGATAAGATTTCTCGTAGCCTCTGTCTATTTACACCACAGTTTCTGATGGTACCTTTATAAAAAATCAGAATGCCCATTCACATGAAATCGCGCGTAGCGCGGGGACTATTTTCCAGTTGAATCAATTGGCCAAGAAAATATTCCACAGCATATAGGCCAAATTCCACAATGCATCTCGTACACCCTGATGTGGTGCTTCGTACCCCGATGGAGTCTACGGACCCTGGTTAACAACCCAAGGAATTGAAATGTCCAATCGGCGAAGAATTCATTGGTGTGACAGCTGTAGAGCGTACTACTACCTTACTCACCTACGATAATAACATGGATAAAGAGAACAAACAACCCCTAGCATATATTGAACTATATGTCACGGGGTCACAGAATACCAATGGCTGCCATACTGACCTGATTAGATAGCTATGTACCCCACACAACGCAAGCTACAATCTTTTGATATATTACTATTCCCTATGACAGTATCATAGATTGTTGCGTCCGTAGAATTACCAACCAAGTCACCGTTCCGAGTCGCAAGTCCTTCTCTGATTTTGACGTTTGACCCGACTCAACTCGAGTCATTTTAATTTAATCACCCAGTCAATCCGAAATCGAGTAACAAAAAGGTCGCATCAAAAAAAGATATACGGCACTTGAATATATTGGTGAATACTTGAAATTCCAAATTGCCGTCGCGGGCCGCACAAAATGGTCTCGCGGGCCGCGGGTTTGAGACCTCTGGTATAGACTATATCTACATATATATGCACTATGCAGTGGTGCAGCATTAAGCAAAATATTGAAGGTATAACAGATCCAATAATTAGCCTATAAATTCAGCCTAATGGCAGCAGAGGTTGTGAGCAGAGCGACTATGAATACCCTAAGCCTAAGCAGTAGCACAATGCTTAGCTGTGATTCGCAGATTGGCTGGCACGTATAGGCCTACTGTTCTTATCGCAATAGGTTGAGATGGCAGTATTGCTGTTGAATAACAGGTTAATCACATCAACTATGTCTTGAAGTAGTTGTGACTATGAGGCAGCACCAGACACCCTATTCATCATGCCCACAAGTAAACCCGCATGTACTGTACACACACTGTGACACTTTACACAACCAAGAAGTAAATAGATACCTATGAGATGTTGTGGGTGCGAAAAAATCCGGCTTCTTTCTTGTTCTACTTAGTATCATAGCGAGGCAGGTTGTTTGTGACAACGTCACGACGTCCGCTTTCCGCCAAGATCCACTCGAAATAATCTCCCACCAACACGTTGCTGCATTCGTCAGCAACTTATAAAAGCGAGCAAGTGTGAGCGAGACACTATCGATTAGCTTCGCACACTACTCCTGCTGCATCGACAACTCAAACTGCGAGCTCCCAGGCCATTTGGACGCACTGCCGTCGATGTAGCGTGCAGCGAAGATCAAATGAGCCTCGTGTCAGGTCAGGTGGCGTGCTGCTGCATACAGTGTGCAATGTAAAGTGCAAGGTGCAGTGCATGTGCGCATCTTGTGAGTTGCAAAATATCGCGGGCTGCACGTATGCAGCAGAGATTTCAGATATGAGGAGAGAGGGTACTCCATTTTATTATTACTCATAAAATCAATGCTATTCCCTATAATATATCAACAGCCATTTAAGGCAGATGCAAAAATACGAGAGGATTTGTCTGTACCAAACATTCGTTGGAATTTAAGCTGCATGTGGCTGTGAGAACGGAGATGGCTTTGGAAACAGTGTGGGCAAGAGTATGGTTGATTATGTCACTTGTGTGTGAGTGCGCCTGGGACCTGAGATTTGGAGATGAAGTAGTAGTGATACTCAGAGGTGGTCAAAGTAGTCAAGAAAGCTACTCAAGTAGAAGTAGAAGTAGCAACGAAAAAATCTACTCAAGTACGAGTAGAAGTACTTCTTCCATAAGCAACCTAAAACTACTTGAAGTAGAAGTCGAATTAACTGACTTTAAATCTACTCAAGTGAGTAAGTAATTCTGAAAACGATCGTAATTCGTTCGCAGGAATTGTCAAAAGGTGAAAATTGAGCTATGCGTAAGGTGCCGAGCTTGATTCATGTTGATGCATACCAGGAGGTATTCAATTTTCGACAGCATAAGCATTCGTCCGCATCATGGGATGAAAATGATAGTATTGATATGGAAATGCGATACTAATCCCCTGTTCAATCGAACAGCACGTTTTAGAAAATATCATGGTATCATCATATTATAAGGCCCGTAGCTGTATAGGATACGGTGTAAACACTTTGCGCGATCGTGAATAAAAATATGGTGGATCGTAAAAATACCATATTGTGTAGCTTATTTCCGAAAATTAAAGGCATTAGCACAGTCGCTTTTATACTTCAACATGTATGTTATCCAGACAAAAGAACTGATATTAATTAGAACTTAAAGTATATGATACTGGGAATTGAAAGTGAGTTAAAAATACTACTACTAAAAGCGGAAAATGTATTTAATGTCTTTAGTCCAGAAACTTTCAAAGGTGGTATGCTAAAACAGCTCTAAAACTAAAAAAAAGTCAGAGTCCACTTTTCCAGATTAGGACACGCCATGGACTGCTAGATTACGATATGACAAGTAAATGCTAGATTGCGAAACATCAGTTTCCAACGTTATGATGAGCCATATATATTGTGATGAAATATTTCATATGGGCGAAGGGCGACGATGCGGTGTGAACGGAACCACGCCCACCCGCTACCTAAATTATAGTCACCGATACTTTCGTGAAATCATACTGGTTACTCCGTATCCACTGAGCGCGAAGTGCGACGAAAATTCTGGGCTTTATTCAACTTTTATGAAAATTAGATGTTGATACAGCCCCGAAATTCCTCAGTACCTAAGTACCACCAAGATAGAACAAATTCTGCAACATGGGATAACATTTCGGGGATGATCAGTAGATTTTCCAGTGTTGCAGTGATTTTGAGCTCGCGCGCTCTGTCGAATAAAAAGTTCCGATGAAAATCATATCGATTGCAGTGCAGCAAAAAATGCTCGACTGCTTCAGGTACTGTACAATGGTCGCATAGGTCGGTGTCGCTAAATCCAATTTTATATAAATGCGTTTTCAGGCGGCAATGACCTGAACGAAGCCGAATTATTAATCGTTCGTAAAGCCTATGTCGATGCATCGATGAAAAGTGCGCAATGATCTGTGGAAATTTCGATAGCGACCTCATCGTTCATTTCGTTGATATTCGGCGTTCCAGGTCGCTCTACAGGATTGACGTACTTTGGCTTTCGCCTCAGCGTGGCTAATTTCGTCTGGAGGCGTCTGAGAAGGGGTATTTTCGATATCGGTCCTGGCAGCTTGCCAAGCCAATTTATCGGCTAACTCAGGGGCGGGCAACTTCTCCAGTCGGCGGGCCGGATATGGGAAAATTAGGTACTTGGCGGGCCGGATTGCTGAATCGATACGATATTGACCCATTTATCCACATATACCAGGAATAAATCGTATTTAATGAATAGGCTTTTCGAAGTACAGAACTTCAATATTGTAGCAAACAATACGTTCATATTGTCATGTTTATTCCATTGGAAGCTTTTCGACTGGCTCTCTTCAGCAGGTCCTTGAATCAACCATTATAAAGCTGCAAAAGCCGATCCTCTGCCGCCAGAAGGAACATCTCTACACGCTGGGAATCTTCCATTAGTGTTGTTTGGTCATTCGGCTGTTTTACAGCTGATCTTGTGTGTGCTGTACCGTAACCGTGCGCTGTTTACTGCCGTTCGCGACTTGTGTACTTGTCATTATTACGTCACAACGACAAAATTCTTTCTATATTTCGAACTTGGTTAACCTCATTTACTGGCGTTCACTGCTGAAGAGAGCCAGTCGAAAAGCTGCCAGTGGAATAAATATGACAATATGTTTGCTGCAATATTTAATGAATGTATTTTAACGACAGCAATGTTACTTCAAAGCTATTTCACGCCAATAATGATGAAGACAATGTGGATTTGAGAACAGCATTGTCATACAGGTGCCGTCATGTCTGCATCTCTCTGATCATTGTGATCAATCAACACACGGTGCAATCCTTAATTAAGATTTCATGGCGTTCGATAGGCCCGGTACCCCAAATTTACCAAGATATCAATTCATTTGGGTTGGGTGGGTGACGAGATAGCGTCGTTGTTCAACTGTGTGGCCTAATTACTCTCGATATGGAATTCATGCGGCCCGCGTCCTCTGCGAAATTTGAAAAGTGTCCCGCGAGCCGTTTCGTGTCGGCGACGACGACGGCGGTGCCTTACAAAAGCCTAGAAGTGTGCCGAGCTACAATTCGGCGGTTACGGAATCAAAATTAAGAAATATCAGCCTGGTGTGAATGACCATTGCAGTCGACGAACACCACGATTACCACTAACGACATTAGGGTTGAGTACATCGTAAATGCTGATAATGTAAGTCTTCTCGCTTCGACGAACTTACGCGTAAGCTCCACTCTCGCACGCTACATTCAGTCACTAAATTATACGGTCACTAAAATTTAACGTAGTAGGCAAGTAGTGGGGAATCTCGGCAGACTGGGGCCGCGGGCCACATTTTCATGTAAGACGGAAAACTCTCCGCGGGCCGGTCAAAATCCCTTCGCGGGCCGTATGTTGCCCACCCTTGGGCTAACTCATTGCCACCGATATCAGCATGCCCCGGTACCCAGGCCAGGACTACGATGGCGCCTTACTGAACCGCTTGATTCAACAAGCGACCGCATTCAAATATAACATTCTGCGTTTGCTGTGCTAGTTAATTCGAACAACTCTCCGTTTAATGCGAACGCGGGTTCGCAATTCCTATCGTTATACAGGACTGCGTTCGTTTTAAGTTAACACAACCAGGTAACAATACCGGCTTGACGAGCGTTGAATTTGATACATCGGGTATCAATACAAAGCTGCCGATGCACTGATAACGAAAATATAAATTTCATTCAGGTCATGGTCCTGAAGGCCCCACGGCCCACGATTATCCTAGAACTTTCCATTGCGATTGAGTTTGACACTGTGACGCCACAATGCCGTGTGACAAAACGACGCCGCAGTGGCTGCGCGGCGACAGTGAGAGTGCTCTGTCAGCGGCGCGGGAATGGGCAATGAGCTTGTGGTTTGAAATGCAATCGCGTCGCAGGGAGAAGTGTTGCGCTGTTTCTACTTCCCAGGCCTGAGGTTTTCGATTTTTGGCACACTGGAAAAGTTATTAGGCTCTCGCGGCACACTTGCGCCGAGAAAAGACGCTATAAAAAAGATCGATATTTTTTATTAGGCTACGTGAACAGAACATATACAATAAAAAGGAGGTTGAAGTGTTCACAAACTTACCGGCATATTGTATTGCACATACCTAGATATCAAAATGATTTTTGGCTATGGCGAACAAAACCACTTGTGTTGTAATCTTTAAAACAAACAATCAACAACAACAACAACAGCGTATTGGTTTAATCCACAGCTACAACACAATGGGTTGCGGGTTCGAGGTCGACTCCAGAATTCTTACCCAAGTGTTGGGGGTTTGTCTAGGCTCCGCCTCGCCATCTCCTCCGCGTAAGCCGGAGGCGGGCAACTTCTCCAGTCGGTGGGCCGGATATATGAAAATGAAGTAGGCTACTTGGCGGGTCGGATTTCTGAATATATACATTATTCGCCCAATTATCCAGGTATAAGGAATAAATCGTATGAATGGATGTATTTTATCGACAGCAATGTCACTTCAAAGCCATTTCTCGCCGATAATGACGAAGAAAATATGGATGTGAGAACAGTATTGCCATACAGGCGCCGCCATATCTGCGTCTCTCTGATCAATCAATACACGGTGCCATCCTTAAAATAAAGACTTCAAGGCGTTCGATAAGCCCGGTACCCCAAATTAACCAAGATATCAATTCATTAGGGTTAGGTAGGTGGCGAGATAGCGTAGTGGTATAATCCACAGCTAAAACACCAATGGGTGGTGGTTTCGAGTCCGACCGAGTTCGACTCCAGAATTCCTGCCTAAGTGTCAGAGGTTTATCTCTAGGCTCTTCCTCGCCATCTCATCCGCATAAGCGGTTTCTTACAAATGCCTACAAGTGTCCCGTGCTACAAGTCGGCGGTTACGGAATCAAAAATAAGAAATATCGGCCTGTTGTAAATGATCATTGTAGTCGACAAACACCACGATTACCACAAACAACATTAGGGTTGAATAAATCATGTAATCGCGGCAGACTGGGGCAGCGGGTCACATTATCATGTAAGACGGGAAACTGTCCGCGGGCAGGACAAAATCCCGTCGCGGGCCGGATCCTGCCCGCGGGCCGTATGTTGCCCACCCCTGGCGTAAGCGGTGTCTTACAAAAAGCCTAGAAGTGTGCCATGCTACAAGTCGGAAGATACGGAATCAGAAATAAGGAATATCGGACTGGTCTAAATCAGCGCTTCTCAGCCGGTGCGTCGCAAAGATATATCAGGTGTGACGCGAAGACGTTTTAAATATGTGCGTGAGATTGAATTTGAAATTCATTTTTTCCTCCAAAGTCTTTGCGAATGTTGATCGGGAAATGCAGCAATACAGCCCGATTTCTCATGATAATCAGTAAACAATTGCCGCAACGCAAGCTCCTCATAACCACTTTATGTACGAAGTGATAGAGATGATTTGTTTTCTCGTATGTTGTTGTTTGTGGTATTCATGGTGTTTTTGTACTACAATGGTCATTTATACCAGGCCGATATTTCTTTATTATAATTGTGCATCTGCCGACTTGGAACACGGTCCACTTCCAGACTTTTTTAAAACACCGTTTAAGCAAATCGGATGGCGAGGAGCATAGATAAGCTTTTCACGTCTGTAATCGATCCGCTACATGCAGGACTTTACCGCCGCACCCCAATCGGCACATCGATCTCGAAGAGGGGACAAATTATATCATAAATCAACATACAATATGGAGTATTTTTTTGGAAAATTATTGAACTATTTTCAAACTTTCTTCGCGCCGGGCGCGATTTGATATCGTTCGATGTCGTGGTTTTATTAGGGCTGCCCACCTCCCTAATAACACAATACGCAAAATATATAGAAATAGGCCTTCATGTGTCAGCCATTACCACGCCACGACATACCAAGACATATGAAGTTTCTTCCAACATGCGACTCCGCGAAAAGTGGTAGCAGAGGTGAGAAGAGCTCTGCGGGAAAGAATCCAAACATTCGGTATATATATGCCGAATTTTCCATTGACTCTATACGTGCCTAAATTAGGGTTGCCATATTTTTGTGAAGCGAATTCCGGACACTCTTTAGCGCCCACTAGCGGATTTTAAAATGAGGTGTAACACATTGACCGTCAATATGACGTCTCACTAGCAAAGCATTGCCCATCGACTATATACACGATACAGGAATGAAGTGGAGCATAGGTCATGAATTGGGCCATCTGTAATTTGAGCTCTGGTGATTGCTACTTGCTAGGGCAGGGGTGGGCAAACTACGGCCCGCGGCCCGCAACACCGTTCTCTGCGGCGCGCGAGGAGTGTCTAAAGAAACTCATTGAAAATATTGATAAAATGCGTACTAAAGATCGAATTAGTGCAGGGACTTGATTAAACTTTTTATTAGTATATATCACCATGATGATTCTAACGCAGTGGTTCTCAACTGGGGGTGCGCCCCGTTTGGGGGCGTGAAAGAATCTGAAGGGGGGCGCGAAGCTGAGGCTCAACTGAAAAATTTTTCGCGCTTCGCGCGATTTACTTCCGATTCATAACTAATGCTCTGTATTTAGTCCAAATTTCATATTTAAAAAATCTCTCATCCACAGTGGTAACCTTCCATATGCCATCAAATTATTTCGGTTTGCCACCATCCTGGTTGCGTTGTGTGATATGACTGGTCGTGTCCTAAAAAGGTTGATAACCACTGTTCCAAGGTAATTACTACCTATAATATTTTTATGTGTAATTTCAGGCGGGACAGCCCGATCTCATGGCCCACGCAGTTTGAACATCACAGAAGTCCTCAACGAGATTGACATAATTCGGATCACGAGTGTGATTTCAGATTGATCACTCCCGGTTTTAATCATTTCGGTGATGTGCTTATAAAAAATATTTGCGCCTGTCTTAGGTAGATTCGTTCTCTGTATGCGTAGGATTTGAGTATTCATGTTTTATCTACACATAGTAGAAGCGTGTTAGAATCTAGCATGGTTATGATGCTGTCAGCGTTGTGTGTCCTGGAACTGAACCAAAAGTGGAAATAGTAAATCTATGAGCAGATCGCTGATAACAGATTTAATTTCAATCCTGCTTTAAGAATCGGGACAACCGACTTTAATCTCTATAGTTTTGACAATTTGGTTATTGAGGTCGACCAGCCTAAGAAATCTCGCTACTGTTTCTGACGCGTGTACGATATCATCAAAGCAATGTTTGGTTTGCTTTAAATAAGCATATATAGTATCTTCATGTCCTCACTATATAGTCAAATACCAATATTACGTTTGGTTTATTGCTTATAATCCCAATTTTATATAGTGCGGCCCGCGAATGGATTCAGATGTTGAATGCGGCCCACTGGCTTAAAAGTTTGCCCACCCCTGTGCTAGGGTTTGCAATAGATTCCTCCACGGGCCGGATGAAATCATCTGGCGGCCGTGTCTGGCCTGTCAGGATTGTGTTTGACAGTCCTGCTATACAGTTAGGTCGGTGCGGCTATCTGTTTATGTGTTTTAATCAGGTCCGAAACAACAATCCCATTGTCCCCTCCCCCCTTCCACCCAAAAAGCACAAAAGCACCTTGGGCCCACCCTAGAGTAGTCGATGTAACTTGTTGGGCACTTACTATATGCATTTGGCTGTTAAATTTTATGTATGAATTCTGTCAATAATGTTGATTTTTCGATATATTAGGCTACTATAGAATGCACCAGCAGGTTGCACATCCGGTGATTTCCAACCTTTTATTCTCGCCCTACTTGAAAATGTTCCGTGGCAAAGCTCAAAACTTGATAATCTGATTACTAAAAAAATTCAGCCTGCCCAAACTTACTCACGGCCTAGGAAACTGATTACGTCCAACATCATCGCGATCTCCAGATTAAGGCGGACGACCCCAAGATTTGGAACCACTGTCTGTGATTGAAGCATCCAATCGGCCTTAACCAACTCTAAGAATATACCGTTAGCTTATAATTACGATTACAATCAGACTTATTTCAGTAAATGATGGTTGTTTATATTTATTTTGATTGCATTTTTTGACGAGGGTGGTGCCTGGAGCCCATACTAATATCATTATACGTTGCATTAACTCGCACGCGGCGCGAAGAACAATTCTGAATAGCATAAATCTGCTTGAAAATAATATTGTTTATGTTTATTTACGAAGAACTTTTGAACCTGCTTCAAGCCTTCAAAATTCCGGACATTTAGGCATATTTTAGAAATTCCTCCCGGACGCAGATTTTTCAGTGAAATTCCGGACATGTCCGGGAAATTCCGGACGTATGGCAACCCTAGCCTAAATGGCTGTCTCCAAATATTGCTGTCGGCAAAAATTCATAGTAAAGTAGGCCTATATGCAATTGCTAATATCATTGACCGTATACCATCATGAATTCGGGAAAATATTCATGCTAGGCACGACCAGATAACTGTAACGCACTGAAAACATAAAAACTAGCGCCCAGGAGCAGTGACTTAAACGTCGGTCGCGAAAGGGTGTCTGGTGGGTCGCGCAATGAAATTTGGATGAAGAGTGGGTCGCGAACTGAAAAAGGTTGAGAAGCACTGGTCTAAATAACCATAGTAGTCGACAAACACTATGATTACCACAACACAACAACAACAACCCGCATTTTGTCGTTAATTCCGAGCAGTGTCTTTCGTTTACAGCAGTGATTCTTGACCTTTTTTCTCTAGCACCTCCTTTAAAAATTGCCTGGGTCTGCCCCCACCGCTATTTTAAGGACTGTAGTAAGCCTAGTGGACGAAGTCCGGATTCGGGTTGGAACTGCACTATTATACCACTCGATTAATTAACGGTATAATTGTTTGTGTTATTTTCGGGATCAAATCCAGGTGGTTAAACAACCATCGGGTAAGGACTGCTTCATAGCATTTGGTTCCTGATAGATGTACACATCCCGAATTCGCCTCTGCGACTGGCATACGTGAACGTTAATTGTATTGAGTTTTGTTCTATTGTTTTCTGTGACTAGTAAATCAACTCAGATAGTGATGAAGATCTTTGCTCATGCTCACATTGAGTTTAGTACTGCACCTAGTTATTATGTGCCTTTAACATGAAAGTATTCTAAACTAACGCAACCCATTTTATACAACGGTCGGGTTACCATCAATGTTCCCTCTAATTTTTTACGAGTCTGCGCACACTCACCCACCAACTGCGCACACTCTTGGACAACAGTGCGTAACGACTAAAAAAGGTCATCATATAGGATTTTTTGTGCGCAACATACATTTTCTCTGCGCAGAGACCGTTTCAGCACTGCGCATTTGCGCACATGCGCAGCTTAGACGGAACATTGGTCACAATACGTCCTCTTTTAGAGGATATGTCCTCTTTTTTGACTTTTTCGAAAGTGTCCTAGGAAGACGCCCAAATATCCTCTTTTCTGAGATTTTGTCCTCTTTTTTGAGAATTCTGGTTAAATATTGGGCAAAATAAGACAGAGATACAGTAAATCAACACTGAAGTAACGCTCTGGCGGCTATTTCTGGAGCTGGGCCGTAAATTTGACTTTTTTTTCAGTCTACTTCCTAAATTTAGTTTCTCACCAATGTTTACTAGTAGTGAAAGTGTGCCTGCTTGTTATCAATATAGTGCAGTGCTTTTCAACCTGTGTCACGGTTCGAACTCGTGCGAATGAAAAAAAATTCAGTGCAAATGACAATCGTGGTGCGAATGAAAATCCCGGATGAATGCGAAGGAAGATTGTCCATATTTCTCACTTTTTTGACGTGGAATAATTCTTAACAGGATATCAAGTACAGTGAGTCCGTAACTTTTGTCGTGTGGACGCAATTCTTAATATTTGTTGGTAGCTCCTCAGCAAACAAAATCCTGGTTCCCTTCTCAAAATGTCACGAAAGTCGTTAAATGATTTTGATTTTTATAATGATTTTAATGTGTCATTCTGACGGTATCATGATATTAGTGTGCAAACAAGACATGGCTATCCCTAAGGGTTGTGGGAAGAGATCACCGAGCCCGCAATATGGAGGGCGTCAACAACAATATAAGTTCAGATAATGGACGATATATAATACCAACAGTCGTCGAGCATGTCCACATTCATGTCGAAATACCAGCAATTTCTTCTAAATGAATAGGCCTACTAGCCAGTCTTCAGGATTACCAGACCACGACCTAACATCGACCTAGCCCTCCGCCACATGCCACCTCACTTTGTCGCTTGCGTCTTATTCTCTGCATTACTTTTCATTCAGTGTGCATGCCTCTTCTTTACTTCGCCTAGGCTAACCCGTGTTTCAGGCTACTCCAAGTTGTCTCGACACCTTGCTATCTTTTCATTGTATCGCAGTCTTGTGATGTTTTGAAACGATGAAAATGATAATAAACCTGATTGACTGATTGACATAATCATTGAAATGACATTTAGTTTATTGCATGTCTGCTTGGTATGCGATCTTTAATGCTGGCAAGCACCACATCATCAAACTCAAGACATTTTCTTCAATTGTACTCGGTCAATTTTACCGGTCGGCGACTTAGGAATCGATTGCACAAATTTGATTCCTCCTCTCAGGTGCTTGAAATCAGACAAATTCCCTTTGGAAAAAACGAGTGTTGATATCGTACAAAACACAAACTTTTGAATTCTTACTATTGACAATATCGTGCACATCTTCAATAGACAGAGTCGCATCGGCTTTCACGACGAATGCCTTGGGCACTTCTCCGCATATTGCATCGGCGACCCCGATAACACCCACGTCGGCGACTTTCGGATGGCGAATGATCACCGACTCCAACTCAGCCGGTGACATCTGTGCGAATCGACGGGTAAACAAGATATGCTCGTTAATCAGAACTATCCCCCACTGTAACTCAAAATGTAATCGTATCTGTTATGTTCGTGTATTTTACGTTGGTATCGTTTGTTTCTTAGTTGTCTAGGATTAGTAATTGCCGCCAATCATTATTTCCTCGTGTGTCGTGCTTCGTATTTATACCCAGGTTGAGTCCTGTTCTCTATCGTCTTTCGTTTTCCTGCACTCTGGATCGTGTCGCCTGTCTTAAGTTGTCCTGCTGATATTATACTGATTTCATATTGCAACCTCGTCGTATGAATTATTGTTCAAGCAAGATCAGGAACATAACAGTATGCTCAAGCCTAACGTAACCCCGAACTCAGCCCTAACATAACCCTATCCTTAACGTTAACCCAACTGATAAATTGGAGCATGCATGTCCATTGTCCAATGTCCACTGTCTAGTTGTCAAAGGGCCGCAATTTTTCTTCTGTTGGACTTTGTTTATATCAGAGGTCTCAAACACGCGGGCCGCGGGCCGCATGCGGCCCTCAAGACCATTTTGTGCGGCCCGCGAATGCATTTTGGAATTTCAAGTATTCGATAATATATTCAAGTGTCATTTTTTTTTGATTTAAGAACTGGAAGTTCACTCTAACACTACTACAAAAATCTGAAATCTCAACAAACTTCACTATCACATCACTTCTAAAATCTAGCATGAGGTGGAAGATTGCTATTACGTCACATTTCTAGTTCATCATGAAAAAAACATGACCCGTTGAGTATTCGTGAATGAAAATTGTGATTTTGTTTGGTACGACCGTTCGTCAAAATACTAGATTTTGGGTGAACTGGGTGATAAACTAAAAATGAGTCGAGTTGAGTAGGGTCAAGCGTTGAAATCAGAAAACGACTTGCGTCTCGGAATGGTGACTAGGTAATCCTACGCACGAAACAATCTATGAAACTGTCATGGGGAATAGTAATATATCAAAATGCCGTAGCTTGTGTTGCGTGGGATATATCTAATCAGATCAATATGGAAACCATTGGCATTCTGTGGCCCCCTTGACGTATATTTGGTTAAATACTAAGTAGGGCCTACTGTTTGTTCTCCTTATCCATGTTATTATCAGTGGTGAGTAAGGTAGAGGTACGCTCCACAGTTGTATCACCAATGGATTCTTCGGCGATTGGAGGTTCTTAACCAGGGGTCCGTAGCCCATTCGTGGTACGAAGCACCACATCAGGGGATAAGATATGCATTGTGGAACTAGGCCTATATGCTGTGGAATATTTTCTGGGCCAATTTATCCAACTGGAAATATTCTTCGCGCCGTACGCGCGATTTTATGCGAATGAGCTTTCTGATTTTTAAATAGGTACCATCAGAAATTTTGTTGACACGGACATGGGAAATCTTATTGAAAGCCCAAAGGGTACGATAGCTAAATATGTTAAGAAACAATTCTTTTACTATGGCCCAATAATGATTATATTTAAATTGTTATTAATCTGTTCCAGTATTAATCGAATAAAATATAACACTGGATTAGTTTGACTTCGGCAATGACAGTAACAATAGCCTGCTTAGGCTACACCGCTCACATGCTCTGATATCAGATCAATCTTTAGTAAATGTTAAAATATTCTACATAAAATTGTGGCACGTCAAAGATCCACTATAAGCTGCAATATTATAACCCGACAGCTCTTAGGATGTCATCATCCGTCCTCTCGCATGATATCTAAAATTATTTTATTCAAATGTTTGAAAATGTAATTTCTTTCGTATCAAGCGGGAATAGTAGGCCTATATGAGTAAATTACATTGTCGCGATGTTTGTGAAATGGCTGTCTGCAGGGTGCCGTGAAATAAGGTGTACTTCGATATTATACATTGAATACCCCTATTATTGATGCTGCGGCCCGCGGCGTCATCAGAAATTGGAAATTGGCCCGCGAGCACATTTGAGTTTGAGACCTCTGGTTTATATGGACCGATATAATATTTGGGCACATAAGAGAGCAACCGTAACAAAACTGATGTAACATAATGATGGTGATAACAATGATAATAAAGTCAGCTGATCCGGGAGAATACTAATCATGTGATTAAAAACTGCTAATCGGGACGCATTTTAGGCGCAGATAATAAAGTTAGCTGATCCGGAAGAATGGTAGTCGTGTGATTAAATACTGCTAATCGCGACGAATAAAGTTGAAAAAGGTTACGCGTGATGGTTAGTCGAGGTGTTTTCAATCAAGTGGCGTTATCTGTTGCATCATAATGCAGGGTTGTAAATAAGTCACAAGGCTCCGAGTTACAAGTCAATCTCACTTTTATAGTTTCAATTCACCACCGAGTCAAGTCCGAGTCCAAGTCAGCCAGCAGAGGTTCGAGTCCGAGTCCAAGTCATTGTGCTGACTGCTCAGTTTCCAGTTAAAGTCTTGGTAAACCCACTTTTTATAACTCTGTTTGGTGATATCGAATGGTTCGCATTTATAATATAACAATTTCCCTAATTTTCAGCAGTTTCTGGTCGCAATTTCAAGTAACAGTACCAACAGACGAAATCCCAATGGTGTGTTGGCTTCGGAATTACAATGAAATGTCGGTCTTGGCCGTCAGAGTCTCGAGTGAATGACTTGGTTCGAGTCATGCGCAATGACTCGAGTCCAAGTCGAGTCAATACACAGATTGACTCGAGTCGAGTCGAGTCATTTTCGTATTTTGAAAAAATGACTCGAGTCAAGTCGAGTCATCAGAAAATCGTGACTCGAGTCGGACTCGAGTCGAGTCATGACTCGAGTCATTACAACCCTGTCATAATGCGAAAATGCGTTATAGGCTATCGGTTTTCAATTTGTTGAATGAAACAGCAGCCTGCTGAAAGCGATACAGCCACTGTAATAGGTCGAATTATCACATTATCGCGAAATGAAAGTCGGGTCCAAATCGTACGGTACAGCTAAGAAAGGGATTATAGAATCGCTCTGCCATGGCCGGTACATAATTCGTTGATTTTTTAGTGAAGCTATTACCAGGAGACGATCGGCATGGTCATTATCGGTAATATTTGTGCGTAGGAATGGCACGCAGTGTACGCAGTTTTTATAGATAACTTCAACTAGTTTTCCATAAAGTTTGTTCCGGTTTGTTAAGTCATGAGATTAACGCTAACTATGCGCTGCGATGAACCGGTTTACTTAATCCTGGGCTGATAAATCCTGACGAACGCGATAATCAACTTTATTGCTAATCCAACTTTATTATCTCCGCCCTAAAAGTGAGTAATTGAATAGACTACTGGTTCAACAAATATGCTACACTGCTGTAACAAAGCCGTACTCTGGAAATTGCGCGTATTTGTACCTGTAATCCCTTGCACTTAATGATCTCTTTCAATCGACCAGTAATGCAAAGATTCCCTTGTTCGTCTATAGATCCGATATCGCCTGTCTTGAACCACCCATCATCAAATGCTGTAGCCGTTGCCTCAGCATTTTTCAAATATCCTTTTAGGACCTAATATACGAGATGAAGGGTAAATGAGCGTGCAAGCAGTTGAGAAAATCACTAAATGTATATACGATGGCCTTGGGATATCTAGGGTTGCATTTAAAACAAAAATCAATTTAAAACAAACGTGACTAAAACAAGGCCCTAATTTAAAACATGTTTTTTAAGCCATGACGTCACCAATATTTGATTGTGACGTCATAGTGGATTGACGTTAACAATTGAAAATATAGGGTAAATATCCAGCTTTTCGTTTGTGAATATTTAGTGACTCTCTGCTGTGAGCTTGACCCGCAATCACACAAAATCAAGAGCGAAATACACTACATGTATAGGCTATAGTCAGCAAATGATGCTTATTCAACCAATCAATGAAATTGATATCGTTGTCTGATGTAAAAAAATCTAGCAGGCGTATGGGGTTAATCTTGACTTCATATGTTCATTGTATCATGAAAACCAAATCCGTGCGATTGGGGTGTTGGCTACTGCCGTATAATTTGTTAATGGGGTAATATCGGTAGAAAGCATGGAAACCCGTTTTACACTCTGCTCAATATCAACGTAGCACCAGAGGTGGTCAGTAACGAAGTACTTCTACTTTTTGGAAGTACTCAAGTAGTTTTCCTCTACTTTTGATACTTACTCAAGTAGATCTGATTTTATCTACTTCTACTTCTACTTCATAATATTTTGTGATCTACTTACTTCCTTTCCGCTATTTTGAGTTTGTCAAGTAGAAGTAGTGTAATCCCCAATACGAAAGATAGCCTGAGGAATTTCGGGGCTGTTTTCACGGAGTACCAACATTTAATATTCAGAAAAGTCAAGTAAATCCCAGAAATTTTGTTGCGCTTCGCGCACAGTAGTTATGGAGTGACAAATACGTTTTCACGAAAGTATCATTGAATATAATTTAGGTACCGGATTGCTTGGCTCCGCTCACACCGCAATGGCGCCCATATTCAATATTTCATCACAGTAAATATAGCCCACCATAACGTTTGAAACTATCGTTTCGCAATCTAGCAATTACCTATCATATCGTAATGTAGCAGCCCATGACGTGTCCTGCTAATCTGGAAAATCCGTTTTTTTACCGTTACGCCTGTTTTAGCAGATCACCTTTGAAGCTTTATGGACAAAAGACATGAAATATATTTTCCGCTTTTTAGAAGTGTTATTTATATTTCACTTTCAATTCCGAGTATCACACTTTGAGTTCGAACTACTTTCAGTTCTTTTGTATGCAGAACATACATGTTGAAGGATAAAAGCAAGTGTAGTAATACCTCTATTTTCCGAAAACAAAAGCTACACTAAATATAAATTTTACGATCCACAATATTTTTTATTAACGTAAAATAATCGCGCAAAGCGTTGAAACCGTATCCGATGCAACTTTCCGCATTGCTCTTTGCTTCAACTTGGGGCCTTATAATATAGGGTGGAGCGCCATGCCATGATATTCTCTAAAATGGGGTCTTCTAGTTAACAAAGGGTTAGTATCGCATTTTCATATCAATATTATAATTTGCATCCCATGATGCGAAAGAATGCTTATTCTGTCGAAAATTGATACCTCCTGGAATGCATCAATACGAATTGGGCTCTCTGCACCTTCCGCATAGCAGGGTTGTAATGACTCGAGTCGCGATTTTTCGGTGACTCGACTTGACTCGAGTCATTTTCTCAAATGCGTAAAATGACTCGACTCGACTCGAGTCAACTTTTGTGTTAACTCGACTTGTACTCGAGTCATTGTGCATGACTCGAACCAAGTCATTGAATCGAGACTAGGACGCCCAAGACCGACATTTCATTAAAATTACGAAGAATAGTAGGTTACCACATTATTGGTATTTCGTCTGTCAGTCCTGATACCTGGAAAATAGGGCTATAATCTGTTAAGACGGAGGGAAATTACTATTTTACTAATTCGAGCCATTCTATACCAGTCGAGTAGAGTTGAGAAAAGTGGGTTGAACCGGCATAAACTGAAAAGTGAACAGTGAACATAATGACTTTGACTCGGACTCGAATCAAAACACCTTGACTCGGACTCGAGCCTCTACTAGATGACTTGGACTCGGACTTGACTCGGTAGTCACTTGAAAATGACTCGACTTGACTCGAGTCAAAACTATAAAAGTGAGATTGATTTGTGACTCGGAAACTTGTGACTTGGTTACAACCCTTCCGCATAACTCAATTGGCAGCTTCTGACAGTCCATGCGAACGAATTGAGACATTTTCCACAACTACTTACTTACTTGAGTAAATTTAAAGTCAGTCAATTCTACTTCTACTTCAAGTAGTTTTGGGTGGCTTATGGAAGACGTACTTCTACTCGTACTTGAGTAGATTTTTTCGTCGCTACTTCTACTTCTACTTGAGTAGCTTTCTTGACTACTTTGACCACCTCTGAGCAATACTCATACGCCGAATACATTGTCCGGCTTGGCCTAGACCGTTAAGGCGTAATCTTGTATTCCCTTGCAAATCTTCGTCGAAATTGTTGGCAAAGCGACGGAAGATATTGGTTTTACGGGATTATTATATCATTTGATTGCCCCAGTTGATACATTTGGCGACGTTTAGAACGTCAATATGAACGTGCACATTGAGATAGGTTATCACTTCACTGAAATGTAGGGCGGGAATTAGCGATAGAACGTCACGTGACGTCAACAGGTTCACGTTCGCGTTCACACAGAACCTTTCAAAAAGGTTCGCGTTCACACGAACCTGAACCTTTAAGAGGTTCACACCATCCCTGGTAAATATAGTTCCTTTGACGAAATATCTGTACTATTAATGTTGAACCGACTATTTTGAGGATTCCAACCATTCCATATCGATATACGTCGGCTATATCGGGTGGTAATTGTCCGTAGGCCCATATAACATGTATTTTGGAAAGTATTTACACAATTATGGCATAATTTTACTACTTAAAAAAACACAATTTTTTTAAAGGCCTTTGTTTAAAACACTGCTTAAAACATGTTTTAAACAACGTATTTTAAAACACCGTTTGTTTTAAATGCAACCCTAGGGACATCCATCACCTCCTCATCATTATAAGATACTGGCGCGATAACACACCCGCGGAAGAGAATGAGAGGGCTCTACTCGCGGAAGATGGAAAATAGCGCGCATAATCAAATTATTTTATTGAGATCATATTAGTTGTATATCATCATAGCATGATCATAGTTACATTTTTCGCTTACTTGAGAACTGCGAATATAAATTTCTCCCGCAGATTTAAATCCACATTCTTTCCTTGTCTTCAAATCGATGACCTGTGCGTTCATGTATATCAACCGACAATTAAACCTAAATTTGGGATTGAAATAACCTTCACTTCTACTCCGGGTTCAATTTTTCCCGAAGCTCCCATCTTGTCTGCTTCCGTTATCGGCCCAACGGATATCATACCGCCTTCTGTCATCCCGTATGCTGAATGTAATTCGTTGGATCACGGTTACGATATTCCTAAATTAGTTAGCTATGAAGGATACCGAGAACACGATCTTATAAGATATGAGGTTACGTGGCACCACATTTCCAATTATAAACCATAGAAGTCTGCGTACAGATAGGCCCCCGTGATTAAGCCATGGCTTCAAAAAAAAATGCGGACATGATTACCTTTTCCTCTTGAAGTGTGCAACTGGTGATGGGTAACTTTGACTATCAGACTGATCGATGTACAGTAGGCTACATAAAGCAAACGTTCTTACGGTGGGTCGCAAAAGATATATATTTTGGGTCGCGACTGTATCAGCGCGAGCATTTAATTATGCATGTAATATTTGCTGAATTTTTCGATACGAGAAAATTCTTCGCGCTCGGAGCGATTTCCTGTGGCTAGTGCCAATGTTCCCTCTAATTTTTGACGAGTCTGCGCTCACTCACCAACTCACTGCGCAGAACTTTTGACAACAGTGCGTAACGACTAAAAAACGGTCATCACTTCGGATTTTTTGTGCGCAGAGACCGTGTAAGCACTGCGCATTAGCGCACGTGAGCAGCTTATAGAAGGAACATTGGCTAGTGCGTACCCAGATTACTATATTGGGTATGGGCAATAAGCAAAACACGCAGAAAATTGGTTACGGCAATTTGACCTGGTCATGAAAATATGCCGACCTTTGTATTTAACGAAATTGTTTGATGTCATGTTAAGATTTGATACCATTGTTTTTTTTCTGGAAAGCTCCGACTTGCTTGGGGTAATACTCGGGAAGGGTAGACGGAGGGAAGAGTGGTTCCTTAAATGCCGCACCCCAGAATGAGTCTAACTGTATTCGGAAATGTATATAAGATTGCCCAGCATATTTCATTCTCAAAATTTAAAGACCAGAAGAATATAGGAGCCAGATGCATATAGTAAGCCCCCGGAAGTTTATCATCATTATCACGGCATATTTGATGAAGTAGGGTTACCATACGTCATCTTTTTTGACTTTTTTGAAAGTGTCCTCGGAGGACGCCCTTTTGTCCTCATTGTTGAGATTTTGTCCTCTTTTTTTTAGAATTTTGGTCAAATTTACTGCCAAATTCGACTAAAATACCGTAAATCAGCACCGAAGTAACGCTCCGGCGGGTATTTCGGGAGCTGAGCCGGAAAGTTGACCGTTTTCTAAGTCAACCACCCTGATAATGTGAAAGAAAAACTGTATTTTGGGAACTGAGAGAGAAAGTTTACCTTTTTTAGCCAACCGACCAAGAAGTGGAAAAAATTTACCATTTTCTCAGGATTTTCCTCCGGTTTATTAAGTCTGAAAATTCTGAAAAAGTGCCCCCATTTCATGTTTCCAAAATTTGGTAACCCTAATGATAGAGCGACGCGTTTTGTTGTATTCAGTCCCGATTAAGCGGTATTTGTTCTTCGAGGACGCAGCGTGTGTTGTAGTTGTGCGCTTTCGATTCCGAGGTGGAGTAGTCGTTGCATTGAATAGAATACCCTATGATGGGTCAAAGATCAGTGTTTATTTGGGCGGAAGGGGGCTGAAAATATATTGTTTCGGTCCTGGTTCTAACACAAAACCACATACTCCGGCTCCTCATCAGGATCGTGACTACCTCTGGTCGACAGGCAAAGCTTTTCTAGTGTGATGTCATAATGACAAACAATGTGTCATACCTCATTTTAAAATCCGCTAGTTGGCGCTTACGAGTGTCCGGCATTTGATCCACAAAAATAATGTAACCCTAACTTATGCTTGCTGATGTATAGATAACTATTAAAAGGATATGAAAATAATATTATTACCCGCCAAAAAGGTGACTTTGTACAGCCTTCTCATTTCTTTTATTCCGAAAGACGAAATTGGGGCTCCTCCGCAGATAACCGTCTTCAACGACGACAGGTCATATTTGTGCGCGTTCTTCGCATTAATCATTTCAATTACCGTTGGAGTAAAGCAAGTAGCTACGGTTATCTGAAATAGAAACGGATAAAATATTCGTCAATCTAGCATTACCGATAGTGTGATTGGTATGGTATCTAATGCTGAACATCACCTCGATTGTAAGGATTGGTATGTTCATGGTGAGATTTTCCTTGCCTAAAGGCTAAGACCTAACTTGAGAAGTGAAATTGCAATTAACAGAGCGAGGGCGGGTAAATGGTGCGAAGCATCGAACAGAGGTGGTAAAAGACGTCAGCATTGATTCTTAAATGATACTAAAAGTAATACCGCAAATATCTACTCAATGACAAGACGAACTAGCGATTCCGAGGATATCCCGAAACCAATCAAAGTAGAAGTCAAAAGTGAGATGTCTTAATAGCGTTGAACAAGTTAGTAGTTGTAAAATAGTAGACCCAATCGATACGATATGCATATGTGACAGCGAATCTTAAGCTTACTTGATATTTTTCAATGTCTTCAAATAGTTTCTGTAACTGAAACTCCCTCTCCAAGATTATTTTCCTTCCAATCTGTAGATTTGCAAAAATACTCAGGAATCCGCTCATATGATACATTGCTCGATCGTCGTAGAACGTGCCTCCTCCACTAATGAAACTTATGGTGAAAAAATGGAATTAGTTGTCTGTCAAAGCAATAATCGTGGATTGGAATTTACAATTGAGATTGGAGTGATAAAAGCACGGCTTTGTGAGTAAGTAAGACGCATTTTGGAAGACCCGTTGTTCCACTGGAATATGCAGCAATCGCGACGTCATTTTCCGGGTCAATGTCGTCTTTCGCCAGAGATTCTATCAGGTATTATACGATAATATAATATTACTTCACAGCGAGATATGATAGGTAGTTGAAATTATTGACAAAATATACCTGCAGTTGCCTCTTCCAATATGTCTTCGACGGTTTTATATCTTCGGCTTTTTCCAATCACGAATATATGCTAATAAGAACTCAATATTAAGTAGAATATCGCCCATTCATATTATGTAAGTCTTTCGATGAAAAAAGCACAGAAATGCTGCGAGCGCCACACCAACGTCTTGAATTATCAATGCTATTAATATTATTATTAAGTACATGCCCTATTATTCATAGTACAGTATTCCCCCAATATAGCAATTTAGTATCTTGCAAAGCATTTCATCAACGTAATACCCTTACCCTGTTATACAGGATTAATCCGATAAATTGACTGCATACCAAACTCACTCAACTATATCATTTTACTAAATCACGTTTGTTAGTCCACTGTGGGGTGATAGAGCAGGGTTGTAAGCAAGTCACATGGTTCTTATTCACAAAGTCAATCTCACTTTTATAGCTTTGACTCGAGTCAAGTCGAGTCATTTTCAATTCACCACCGAATCGAGTCCGAGTCCAAGTCAGTGTGTAGAGCAGGGGTGGGCAATTATTTTCCTCCGCGGGCCAAATGAGAATTAGAAAATACCTTGACGGGACGAGTGAAAATTTTTAGCTATATTCTCCAGCGTAGATTAATTTTATTTCTAAATCACATTGTTAATAAATGCTGCTCAGTGAATGTGTTTATGTTAGGTAATGAGAAAGTGGCGGTTATTGAAGAAATATCTATTTGCCGTCATGATTCGAAACAATGTTGAACATGATGCATTTGTAACTCTTTAAACCCCTATCGACGTAATTCTATCAAGACACTAGCACAGTGGTGCTCAAACTATTTTTTAGACACGCCCCCTTTATGATAGTGAAACTTTCACGCCAAAGCCCCCCCCCCCCCTATTATGATATCACAACATAACAAAACGAGCAACCAGCATGCTAGCAATCCCGATGGATAGTTTGATGGCATGGAAGGTTATGGATGTTGATGAGAGAATTCTGTAATATCAAAGTCGGGACAATACACCCAGCAATAAAGTATAAGCTTGGGTTAAATCGCGCATGGCGCGAAAAAAAAATTAACTTCTGATTCACCCCTATCCTGAGATGTATATGGGATAGCACAATGCTTGTCTTGGTTGCAGCATTCCGACCAGTGTGCACTGTGCAGTACAGCTCAAATACCCTTGATGTTGAGCGAAGTTTGCCGATTTTCTGAAATTCGCTGTCCCTTGACCGAGCGTTTCGTGTTTTTGTCATGATTAAATCCTTGATCTCGGCACTATACTCGGCAAAAACTACAAAGGACGTGTTTATCCCTAACTCCAGTATACAAATATTTAGTGCTCTTCTAAGCCATCTTTGAATTTCAGCTTTCGGCTTTCTCTTTTTGACATGTTCGTTCATCCTTTATGGGTGATAGATATGATGAGTCATATAGTAGTAGCGAGAACTGATTGAATTGTTTTTCGAATTAGGGATTTGGTACGCCGCAAGTAACAATTTGAATCACGCACCGTATATTGCGCAATGTGACAATGGCAACAAAGAAGGTTTTTCCTGAACTTCATGGAAATAGTGATTTCTTGTGAACTCGATTGTTATTCATACTTTGCCACATTGTCTTTATTTTGAATCCGGATACGCACGCGATGTACGTATAGGCAGGCTAATCGTGGCATATTTGAACATGCTTCAAAGTAAATGAATTTCCTGTTTAGTTCATACATCCTATGATTTTAGTCCACGCTTAAACATTCAAAATGCTAGTTTATTGTTGAGAATTCTGAGCAACCTTTCGCGGGCCGCACACAATGGCTTCGCGGGCCGCATTTGGCCCGCGGGCCGCACTTTGCCCAGGCCTGGTGTAGAGGGTCGAGTCCGAGTCACAGTGTTGTGACTCAAGTACGGGTCCATGTCATTGTGTTCAGTGTTCAGTTTGGGATTCAATACTGTCCAATACACCTATTTCAACTCTGCTCGAATGATATAGAATGATTCGCATTCATAATGTGGTAATTTTCCTCGTTTCAATTTCTAGCTCGATTTTCCCAGTATCGGGACTGATAGTCGAAATACCAACAATGTGGTGACTTTACCATTCTTCGAAGTGGCAATGATATGTCTGTCTTGGCCGTCCTATATTCTCGAGTCATATGACTTGGTTCGAGTCATGCACAATGACTCGAGTACAAGTCGAGTCACTTTACGCATTTGAAAAATGACTCAAGTCATGTCGAGTCACCAAAAACTCATGACTCGAGTCAGTACAACCCGGCACTAGAGTTGGAGATGCTAGTGTTTTTGAAGATGTTAGTGCAAACGGCTTATTTTTGTATAATGTGTGTGTGGGGTTACTGGTGCTTGACTACTAAGGTCTTGTGCACCAGACCACTTCGAATATAATATATCCACAAAAATTAGATTGATCGGGTGACTAATACGAATTCAATAACAAGCTGCATTGTATATGGACTGGATAATAGGGCCAGTACTGTCATGTCGACATGGTTCCCTCTAGCCTAGGGTTGCCATGCGTCCGGAATTTCCCGGACATGTCCGGAATTTCACCATTAAAACTGCGTCCAGGAGGAATTTCTAAAATATGCCTAAATGTCCGGAATTTTGAAAGCTTGAAGTAAGCTCATAATTTTTTCGTAAATCAACTTAAACAATATTATTTTTGGGCCGATTTATGCTACATGTAGTTTTTCTTCGCGCTGCGCGCAATTTAGGAACACAAATTTTGATTTTGATATGGGGACCACCACCGTCGCAAAAACTGCAATCAGAAATAAATAAAAATACCATTCATTTCCAAAAATAACTCTAATTGTAATCGCAATTACAAAATAGCGGTATATTCATAGAATCGGTTTAGGCCGTTTGGATGATTATTCAAAGATGGTGGTTCTAAACCTGGGGATAGTTTACCTTTATAAAATTATATAGTAATATATGGAAAAACCAATATTATTGACATAATTCGTTCAAATCATTTAACGACCAGATGCATATAGTAAATCCCCAGAAGTTGCATCGATTACCCTACGGTGGGCCCAAGATCACTGTTTGTTGGGACGGGAGGGGGCTGAAAAAATGTGACCTCGGCACTGGCTAAAACTTATATCACACAACCAGATACTCCTGAACAGGATCGTGACCACGTCTAGTCGATAGACAAGGCTTTGCTGGTGTGACGTCATATTGATCGACAATGTGCTGCTCATTGTCGATTGCTCATTTCTAAAATCCGCTAGTGGGCACTGAAGAGCGTCCGGAATTTGTGCGACAAAAATATGGTAACCCTACTCTAGCCGCACTCTCCAAATATTGTATCCGAGAAGCATCTGGGTTTTTGTATAATGTGTTGAATTCGTGTTTTAGTAGCTGGCCATACCGAAAATCTTGATCATACAGGGTGCAACACAATTTGAGGCATGTCTACGCATTGTCGATTTCTATTCAAAAAATGCATTCTTAAATTAAGCGATCTTGACTTCTTATCTTTACAGACCATGCCATTAATATATCGAGTTCTACCTTCATTGCATTCCCTTGGTTTCCACAGCTAATTAATAAAAAGTTCTGTAACTATACAAGGAACTCACTGAAATTAACGTACTGCTCGTCCCCAGAGGTGGTCAAAGTAGTCAAGAAAGCTACTCAAGTAGAAGTAGAAGTAGCGACGAAAATATCTACTCAAGTACAAGTAGAAGTACTTCTTTCATAAGCAACTTAAAACTACTTGAAGTAGAAGTAGAATTTACTGACTTCAAAAGTACTCAAGTAAGTAAGTAGTTGTGAAAACGACCCTAATTCGTTCACATGGATTGTAATAAGGTGCAAATTGAGCTATGCGAAAGGTGACGAGCTTGATTCATATTGATGCACACCAGCAGGTATCCAATTTTCGATAGCATAAGCATTCGTCCACATCATAGGATGAAAATGATAGTATTATTATGGAAATGCGATACTTATCCTCTGTTTTCTCGAACAGCACGTTTTAGAAAATAGCATGGTATGGCGCCATCCCCCATATTATAAGGTCCGTATAGTTTAGTCGAAGAGCAATACGGAGAAATTGTATAGGATACGGTGCAAACACTTACCGCGATTAGTAAACGTTATTGAAAGTATAGGGGACCGTAAAAATGCCATATTGTGTAGCTTTATTTCCGGAAATTAAAGGCATTGCTACATTTGCTTTTATCAGTGGCGGCTCGTCCTATAGGGCAACTGGGGCATTGCCCCACCTAAAATTCTGTTCAATAACAATTATTTACCATTTATAGATGCACGGCAATCAATATATACCGAAATCACAGCGAAACCCGCATTATTCTTGTGCTTTCGCTGGTAAATGCCCATACCTATAGCGAAGTCTCTGCGAAAATCGCATTCTCTTCTGTGTTTTCGCTTTGTGAATGCCTAGCCGGGGCTTGCCCCGGTAGCGCTCATAACAAGCTTTCACTTTCTATTCTCTCGAAGCCGCGCATAATAAAGAAACGGTGATTTACTCTCTCCTATTCATAAAATTACCGAGCAAGTGGGGCAACCTTGCCTGGTTGCCCTTAAGGTGTGATGTAACAATGGTATCTATATCTTTACTTGGTTGCCGTCTTATGCGTTAAGTCGACCTTTGCTGGTATAGGTCGATTTTGACGATGTTTCGCTCCATGATAATTCTTGAAACTTGGTATGTTATGTCGTGAAGGTCGTATTTAACACTGCTTCAAGTTTCAGGGTTGCTACTTGAAGTGTAGGGTAGTAATTTCGTTTCCAAAGTTGACTGTGTGCTGATCCGTCATGTATCGCAAACAGATTTTACTCAAAAGCGGGTATTGGTCTCCATTGATTTTGACGATGTTCCATACCGAGATCGGTCATGAAATTTGGCATAGTTGGTCGTAGTGTTAGTATCGATCGTCGTATCAAGTTTAAAGTTTATCACTGAACTATGTGTGTGGTAATTTCGTTTCCTAATTCGAGTGAGAGCTGACTCGCCATTTATAACAAGCAGATTTTACGCAATACCGGTATTGGTCTGTATCGATTTTAACGATGCTCCGTACCTACATTCGTCTTGAGCTTTTGGACGGTATATCTTGATTTCAGTATCGAACGCTGTGCCAAGTCCCGAGGTTGACACTCAATGATTAGGGCAGTAATTTCATTATCGAGGTCGAGTATGGTAGGCCTAACGCTGACTACCGCATTGCGGATTTCACTCAAAAGCTGGCGTTGGTCTGTGCTAATTTTAGCTGTGTTTCATACTGAGATAGGTGATGAGATGATGATTTCATGAAACAGTTTACTAAGATTCTCGGTTTGCATTCAGATATTTACTTTATTTTATATTCTCCAATGTCAATTTCACCGTGTGGTCTTCATGCCATTTGCTGACAACCCGATGTCAAGCGCGTTAGCTAGTTCGTTTTCGATGACGGCTAACAGCTGATCAATTGATCAGCCTATTCCTCAACATATTTCACGCAAAATTCTGTGGTTTTAGGCAAGACTCGGCTCTTATCAGCCTAAAAATTGTCCATTGATCTAATCGTACACTGGAGGAAAGCGCACTTTTACCTTTTCCCAACGTATTGCGATAAAAAATAAAAGGCTGACGCATAAGCGAGGATAAGGACGCCTTGTTATACACTTTTATACTGCTGGTGCCAGGGGACAGTGTCTCTAGTTCGACCGAAATTGGGTATCGTATCGTGATCTGAAGCATGTGGTCTACTGCAAACGGTGTCTCGATATTACCCGATAGTTGACGTTGCTCGGCTCGAGTTGACTTGTTTATATTCTAATACATCGATTTCCGAAGTAGTAACCACTAGTGAACTTTTAAAATTCCAATAGTTGAAAAATCGCTTTCTATCAACTTGACTGCAATAATTAGACTCGATGCGTTAGATGTGCGCCCGATTCTCAACGCTCTCATTCTGAGTATTCCAGATTTCAATGTACTCGTCATTGAACATTTTGCTACTATGAAATCACGCCGCGCGCAATAGGCCTGCTGATATAAACGTTAAAATATGCAGGTATGAACAACTGTACTTGATATTTTCTTTCGAATAATTTGAAATACGTAAGTCTTGTTTACCATGCTTAATGCATATACCCCATACAAACTGTGTGTGACCACCACGAAGTCCCATTTTCACGTCGGAATACACTATTGTGACGTCATTTAAACAATTAAAATCGCGTACACCCCTTGCCCCACCCGAGCCGCCACTGGCTTTTATACTTCAACATATATTTTATCCAGACAAAAGAAACTGATACTATTTATAACTCAAAGTATATGATACTGGGAATTGAAAATAAAACATAAATACTACTTCTAAAAGCGGAACACGTTTTTCATGCCTTCAGTCCAGAAAGTTTCAAAGGCGGTATGCTAAAACAGCACTAAAACTAAAAAAAAGTCAAGAGTCCACTTTTCCAGGTTAGGACGAGCCATGGACATGCTAGATTACGATATGACAAGTAAATGATGGATTGCGAAACATCAGTTTCAAACGATATGATGAGCCATATATACTATGACGAATTATTTCATTTGGGCGAAGGGCGACAATGTGGTGTGAATGCAGGGATATCTAGTTCTAGATATCCCTCTGTGAACGGAATCACGCCAACCCGCTACCTAAATTATATTCATTGATACTTTCGTGAAATCATACTGGGAACTCCGTATCCACTGCGCGCGCAGCGCGACGAAAATCTTGGCTTTACTCAACTCAACTTTTATGAAAATTAAATGTTGATGCTCCGTGAAAACTGCCCCGAAATTCCTCAGGCTATTTTCCTGACTGGAAGATTGAACTACTTCTACTTGACAAACTGAAAATAGCGAAAAGTAAATAAGTAGATCACAAAATATTACGAAGTAGAAGTAACGAAAATCAGATCTACTTGAGTAAGTACCAGAAGTAGAGGAAAACTACTTGAGTACTTCGAAAAAGTAGAAGTACTTCGTTACTGACCACCTCTGCTCGTCCCTCCTACCATATACACGAATATTACTATATTCACTATCAAAATATATATACCTCGAGGAAGAGAAGTTTTCCCTTTGCTGCTTCTAATATAGCGAGCCGATCTTCGTCCACAAACACGACCTTTGGCTTGGTTATACCGAATTCATAGAGGACTTCATCTTCACAGAAAGACACACAAATCTTGAGTGTATATATGTATATGACTGATGGTGTTATTATACGCATATTACTTTCTCGATAATAATCTTTACAGGGTGTCACAACCGCTCCTGATCCAATTACCCCGAGCATGATATAAGCAAATTCGTGGCGATTTGATGAAAAGATCGATACATATTCTCCCTTTTTTATACCCAATCCCTGCAGGTAGGACGCAATTTTCCGCGAGTTATCCAAGAAGTCCATAAACGTTATGCAGTTTCCGTCTTGTGATCCATCAACCTTAAATCAAAAATTCATTTTCCTCGTATGTTAAATATTACATGGGAGCAATAAATGTAATAACATGTTTCATATAGAGCAGTGGTTCCCAAACGGTGGGGAATTCCCCACTGGTGGGGAATTTTGAGATTTCTGGTAGGGGAATGGACTCACTTTTGAAACAAATCTTTACAGTGATATTCTCCTTTATTAAATGTCGTTTTGAAATGCCGACCGAATATTTCATAGCTCATTTGAAATTCAGCGATTCATATTATCAGTGCCTCCAATTAGCGAGAATCACCTGATTAGCGACACGCGATCTCCAGAAATGTTTTTATTCATTTGTTCACCATCATCCGTCACGAAACGTAGTTGTAGAAAAATTCTGATTCGTTGTAATAAGAACTCATATTGCTGAACACGTATTCAAGGAAGATCGCGGACTCGCTAATTGATAGCACACCCGGACTCATTACAAATGAGATTACATATTTATGTTATTTCAAGTTCTTTTAGTAGGCTATTGTGCGAAAGTGTAGTTTACGGCGGCTTATATATGTATCGTCAACATCAGGAAGTTTATCTGACCCAGGTATTATTCGGCATTTACGTAGGTAAACTGATGCTACCCCGTAACATTTGGAAAATTTTCAACCCCTTCTATTTTTCTGTTGGCTGCGCGCCGGGGTAGATACATATATTTACGGAGGTGCGTTTACGGTTACCAGTTCACCGCTGCGTTAATTTTATTGTGTGCTGATCAATTCTGGGGATCTTAACAATCACCATAGCACGTAATATTTACCAAGCAAAGTCTCGCAAAATTTTATTGCAGGTAGCACTTTAAAGGGTAGATATGGATATAGAGATTTTAGGTGGGGAATGAAGGCTCGGAATAAATCGGAAGTGGGGAATTAGGATAAAAAGGTTGGGAACCACTGATATAGAGTGAAATCGCTCATTTCATGATTACTTCGAATTTGAATTTATCATTCCACTGATACTGCAGTGCAAGCATGACAGCAAGCATTGCGACCTTGAGATGCACCTCAGTGATTTCAACTGTCAATTTTATTCATTGTATTTTAGACTGTTGTGGTGTTGGTACCAAATACCTACTATTGCTATCTTGTTTCCATGACTTTGCAGCTTCTCCCAAATGAATCCATGAACCGACACATCAAATATGTTGATATCTCCGCCATAGAACGACATGCTGGTCAGAAATATTTTGAGCTTTCTTTCGCACTAATTCAATCTGAAAGATAGAGATGGTGCGAACCCCGCAAAGGTTCAGGTTCGCGTGAACGCGAACCTTATCGAAAGGTTCTTTGTGAACGCGAACACGGATCTGGTGGAACGTCACGTGACGTCATATTGCTTATTCCAACCCTACATTTCAGCGAAGTAATATATGAACACGATACCTAGCGACGACTCAGACCAAATTATGCCATAATGTTAAAGTGCATGGTGACTTTTAAAACGTCACCAGATGTGTGAACTAGCACAGTCAAATGTTATAATGACCCAACAAAATCAATATCTTCCGTCGTTTTGCCATCAATTTCGACGAGGACTTGCAAAGGGCATATAAGCTTACGCCTTAGCGGTCCGGGCTCGACCGGGTAATGTATTCGGCGTGTGACTATTGCTACATTGATACTGAGAATAATTGCTACCGATATAACCCCATAAACAAGTTATACAGTAGCTAACACCCCAATCGCGTGAATTTGGTTTTTATGACACAGTAAACATATCAAATCAAGATAGATCCCCTACGACTGCTAAATTGTTTACACTAGACAACGATGTATTCTTTGTATCATTTTCATTGATTGTTTGAAAAAGCATAATTCGCTGACTACCTACATGTAATGTATTTCGTTCATGATGTCGTGTGATTTCGGGCCAAGCTTACAGCAGCGAGTCACTAAATATTCTCAGACGAAAAGCGGAATATTTCGAGCAAACTTTTGCAACAAAGCAAGCAAAATTTCTGAAATTGGCAAGGTGAATGCTCGTACAGTGTTGATTTTTTATGCTGCTAGTGCCACACGAAGCATTGTTCAAAGTTGAGATGCAAGGAATTTCGACCAAAGGTGTTGTAACGACGTGAAATATTGTAGTAATGAAAAAGGTTCAGAGTGCAGAACATACCAAGGCTCGATTGTGAACGGGAACATCTAAATTTCCGAGGTTCACACACAGAACGTGAATGTGAACCACTCGTTCACACCATCCCTTCTGAAAGCAACGCCAGATATGTCCTTTAGATTGCAACAGTGTTGGGATCAAGTCACTACCTTCGAGTCACGAGTCATCTCGAGTCATCGAAGATTTTGACTCGAGTCAAGTCAAGTCACTCGATTTTCAAAGGTGACTCGAGTCAAGTCAAGTCACCCGATGTTTGGAGATGACTCGAGTCAAGTCGAGTCAAGTCAAGTCAAGTCACGAGTCAAGTCACTAGTCGAGTCAAGTTGAATTTTCAAAGTACGATACATGACTCAAGGTCATTGCATTTTGCTAACTGTTTTAAATACAGATGGAGTCCCCATTTATTCTGAATCAAGGAACGAATAAAGAGTTGATTAGACACGCAAGAAGGCGCTATATCGCTCATGCATACGTATAGAACTGTCAAACTACGCAAGTATAGCGGTATAGCCTCAGTCTATAACAGGGGTGGGAGAACCGCGACTCGCGAGCCGCATGCTGCTCTTCGAGTCTTTGACTGCGGTTCTACAATGAGTGTGCAATGTGCATTCGGTGACAATGAACGTAAGCCACTGTGCCTTTTCCGTCAAGATTCGACCAATAATCACAACGCTAAAAATGAAACGTCATTACGAAACCAAACACCAAAACCTTAATAGCCAAAATTTACTAAAAATAGACATATTTACGAAGTATTATGATTACCGAGCTCCGCACTGTTGCCGTGATATCAGTCCTATTTCAAACACCTTGCAGCCTAGGTGGAGACGCATCGTCTTGTACCACACAATAAGAAACTTCATTCGATACCCTACATTTCCTTGAGACGAAATAAATTAGTATATCTAAATTTTTATGTTGTGATTCTTTTAAGGCAACGATTTTTGATATGCGGCTCTCGCGTGAAGCAGCTCTGTCCACCCCTGATCTATAATTATCAGCCAAAATATAGGATAGCATAAGAAGCATCAGAAAATTCAATAAAATTATATGGAGCAATACCCTACCCACATATATATCCAATATCCATGATGTACAATTATAAACGTATGG
Organism: Botryllus schlosseri; assembly: GCF_051294905.1. Taxonomy (NCBI): domain Eukaryota; kingdom Metazoa; phylum Chordata; class Ascidiacea; order Stolidobranchia; family Styelidae; genus Botryllus; species Botryllus schlosseri. The sequence goes on along the minus strand of NC_137245.1, from coordinate 12,164,982 downwards.
ACGATATTCGTTCGATTTAAAGCACGCAAGAGGGCTGGTTGAGGTGAGCAAGTTCACGACAACGTATGCTATAAGCTCAGATCACTGCGTCAACGATCAATTCATTAGTGATGTAACAATGGAGGCTCGGTAAGACTCACAATCATTGAGTGATCGGTTAACAATCCGAACTTATACAAGATACGGCGATTTAGTCCACATAGTTTACTTGATGACTTGAAATTGACTCGTAAATTTTGCTTCGAGTCACAAGTCAATCTGCGTTTTAGAAGCGTCGAGTCAAGTCAAGTCAAGTCATTCTTACGAAGTGACTCGAGTCAAGTCATACGTAAAAGGTGACTCGAGTCTGACTCGAGTCAAGTCATGACTCGAGTCATGCCAACACTGGGATTGCCACTCTTGGTATGGCCAGTAGACGATATAGACCAGTGGTTCTCAACCGGGGGTCCGCGGACCCCTTGGGGTCCGTGAAGCATTTTCAGGGGGTACGCGAAGCCTCTAAATTTGGAAAATGATTGACAAGCAAATTTTATTTTATTTTTCAATCAGGAAAAGCATGGGCCTGTTTCGCTTCATACTAGCTAAGACTTTAGGACTCATCATTGAAATGGTCGTCAGAGATGAAATATCCGACTGTGCAGACTCATTTTAATTGTCAAATTGCCAATAGCCTGCTGATGCAAACTTATTGCTGTTTAGAGATGTTTTGTTGGGGTTTGTGGAAAAATGAAATGATGAAGATAGCAAGGTCAAACAGGCAAACATTTCGGATTTGGAGTTGTCAGTCTTAGCAAATTTGTATACAGTCGTTTAAGATAGAAATTCCTGAATTTTTTTCCGCATCTGTCCCAATGAAGGAATTGAAACCTCGTCACGAAATCCATTTTCTCCTGTGATATAACCACTAAACAATTTTAATATGATATGCTAGATAGAAATGACTCTAGGATGGACGTGGTATCTTCATTAAAAACTCACACCAAAAGCTGTCGTCGGAAGCGTTACGCGTTAATATTACATTCGCCACCAATATATCTTTGTGGAAATGGATTTTAGGCACTCATTCATATCAAATCGAAGACGCGGATTTTCAAGACAATAAATGCAGCTAGAAAATTCCCTTCGAAATAATATTAGTCTACCAAATTTCTACATATAGTGTGCTGTTATTTTCAAGAAAAGAGATTTTGTGGCTGTTCATCACTATAGTCTACATTTACTATTTGCACAAGACAGTTGACGGTTGCACGATAATTGAGCTAATTTTGAACGAAAACTTGAGGGGGTTCGCGGGGGTCCGAGACGGTCCAAAAGGGGTCCGCAAAGACTAAAAGGTTGAGACCCACTGATATAGACGAAGGAATTCAGATTGTTTCTTAGGACGCACAACCATGATTGCCGGAGAAGACTACTGTTTATCACAAACTTTTACGAACATATAAGATGCATACACAATTTGTGCACCAGATATCACAACGCAATCTGCTACAACTTAAACTTCCCTCACCACTCTCGCGTTCAACAAACTCAATACCGAAATTTGATCACCCTATATATAACATTTTATTGATCTCAAAGTATTGTGTATCGGACATGATTGATGATACAACCGTGTCATTACCTCGACTGTTCTTCAAGTTCAGGGAAATTTATAAAACTTCATACATAGGCTACATTTACGAAATATGTAGGCCTATGTAGCAGATGCCACTCTGAAATATGCTGCAACTAAAACTTCCTTCCGCACTCGCATTCGGAAACCGTACTATCGGAATTTGAGTAGCCTATGTAGCCTACATCACATTTTATTGACATTGTGCACCTGAAAACCAGCATTTCAACCTAATTGAATGTATTGAATCACCGTTCTTCTACTTCAGGATGCGCTCTCGATAGCGGATTCGGGTTTATGACATGAGCTGGGAAGCCCGCGTATAAAACTTCCATCGATTGCGTATATTATTTCAGTTCCTCGTATTTTTGTAACGATATTTTTTCGTAGTGCAGTCACAGTGCAAATAGGCCTGTAGCAGGCTTCTCAAACACACGCCTCTCTGGTCGCATGCGGTCCGGCAGAGCATTTTGTGTGGCCCGCGTCGAAATTTTGAATTTTCAAGTAATTTTACAATATCTAAGTGCCGCATATCTTCTTTTTTGTATTTGACAACTGTAAATTCACTCTAAAACTACTCCGAAAACCTGAAAATACTCATCAAACCTGACGGTCGCATCACTTTCAAAAGTTATACCCTGCATCGGAAGATCAGCTATATTATGTCACATTACCTCTTCATGATGGTAAAACGCCGTGACTTGGTACAATCACGGACGCAACAAACTATCAAACTGTTATCGGAAAACTAAAACTATATACCCTTCAAACTTCACTATCACATGACTTTCAAACGCTACAATGTGCGGTGGAAGAGCTGCTATTGCGTCACATTCCCTATTCACGATGATCAAACATGACTTGTATTTGACTCGTGACTGAAAATTCTGACTTGGACTTGGGCGTGCCCTTTCGTAGAGTAACTCGGACTCGGGCTGATTCAGTGAGAAAATGTGAATGACTCGGAAGAATTGAGTGAAGGACTTGTGACCCGGAACGCCGTGACTTGTTTACAACCACGCAGTGGTGGCTTTTGGGGTGGGCGACGTGGGCGGTCGCTCGGGCCCCCACCTGGTCGAAGGGCCCCCCTCTTTGGTGTTAGCGCATTTTTCAAGGGTTGTAGCGAATAGACCTGGAGATCCTTGTACCAATCAAGAAGACGATTCCGTTCAGATGTGTCAATCATGAAATCTCCGCATTTTAAAATTAAGTCCCATATCACGACAATCATGAAGTCTCTGCATGCCTGTTAAGTTGGTAGGCGAAAGGGGGGTCGGGGGGGGGGGGGGGGGGGGGGGGGTCTGGTGTTGATTACGAAATTGCAGGTATAGGCTTACACATAATACAGAGATTAGGGAGTAAGCGCGACATACCCATCCTATCAAGGCTTGGAACCTAAGTATGAACATTGAACAATAGAACTCGGTTACTGGTTAGTTCAGTGGTTCTCAACCTTCTGTGACCTCGCGGCACACTTTGAAAATGAAAAATAGTTCGCGGCACGCTAGCACAATGGCTCTTTTGTTTTTCAACTTACGGCACGTGTAAGTTACCGGAATGCTTGGCAGCACGCATCGTCGTACAGAGTTGGTTTCTGACGAAATTTACTTTTACTCTGCTTCAAAGAAATTACGGTATCTTCTATATCTGAGGACGTCACAAATTCATCTACGAATAGCATCATTTGAATTTTTAGCGATTACTTCTGGGTCCTCTGCTATCACATATCTGGCTTGCCGCAATCTCGTTAAACTTCGGGCTGCGCTTGTATGTATGTATGTAATGTATGTAATTGACCATGGCATCGAAGAGACCAAGCACGGTCGAACAAATACAGAGGCATAGAGTAGGGGTATTCAAAAATGACTTTTTCTCTCAAATTGTACTGACTACTTGATAAAATTGTTAGGTTACCTAATTTAAGCATACTGCCAAATTTGGTTCAATTCCAGCCTGTAGCCGCATTGCTAGAGGAGAAGAAAGTTTCTGTTTATCACATAAAAATAAATAAACAAAAATTTCAAAATTTCCTGTTCACCCCATGAAAGTGTTAGGTGGTCTATAGAAACGATGTTCACCAAGTTTGGTTCAATTCCAACCAGTGGAAGCGGAGTTATTGCCGTTGAAAAATTTGGATTATCAATAAAATAGTATTTACGGTGACCAATTCTTCAAGTATTTGTTATAGTTGTGCCCACCGCAAATACTATTTTACTCAAATCCAAATTTTTCGACGGCAATAACTCCGCTTCCACTGGTTGGAATTGAGCCAAATTTGGTGAACATCGTTTCTATAGACAACCTAACACTTTCATGGGGTAAACAGGAAATTTTGAAATTTGTGTCAATTTATTTTTATATAATAAATAGAAACTTTGTTCTTCTTGTCACGGTTGAATCAGACAACTGCAGCTTCGAAATTTGTTAGGTGAAGTTGTCCTTGCTGCTAAATTCCAGAAACAGCGGATATTCGCACAGCATAGTAACGTTTTGTTGAAAACACACCTTTTCTAGCAGATTTCATGGGTTTAGCGATATACCGAGCAATTTTGAACCATGCGTCTTTAACGTCGTCAGCAATCTCAACAATGCCTCAAAATATGGATTGCTGGGCATGATACCTAGCTAGCAACGCTTTTTTGTGAGATCAGGTGATATGTATAACTCCAGATGGAACTGTCCGAAGACCTATTCAAAACAATAACAATCTAAACTCGACCATATATCAAGAAACCAGAACACATTGAAGAACGAGAATAAATCGAACGAAACAGAGACGGTGCGACAAGAGAGCTTAAGTAGCTAAATTAATATATAACAATACTGTGCCGGTAGTAATTGCTATCAAATTGAAAGATCTCGCGGGCCGCAGAATAAGCGTTTGCGGGCCGCGGGTTGAGAACCCGTGACCTAGAACTACCGAGTGACTTTTTTGACACATTACAGCTTTTCTACCGCAAGGCATCGCAGTTTCATTATCTTGACACTGGTTATGTATCTGCCAAACGCATAAAAGTCGTTTGTAACCACAGAACTTTGTTAATATCGACTTAGTCTAACTGTGTTAGCAACAATATCCCTTTTAATAGAAGGCAGTGTCTTCCTCTTTCCGAGTCATCAAGTCTCCGTAATATTATATATCTGAAGCTCATCGTGTTACAGGACATGACAATTGAAATGTACCGCTAGACCAAGCCGACATATCTATTGGTCAAGTGATATACTAGGGTTTTACAAGGGCCAAGGGCCTTTGCTCTTGTCTACGAGATGGATCTTCGTGGGGAGGGGGCTGCATCTAGTAAATTGAATGCATATGAGGAATGAGTGCATGGGTGCATTATTTTTAGTCAGACCCTCTCGAGGAACAGGTTTGTGGAAGTCATGAACTTTTTATTGACATAATGAGTAAAAAAGGTGTAGACTCGATAAAGATAATTTTGTTTTCATTTATTTCATGGTTAAAATGCCAGAAAATAATTGGGATGAATCATCAAATGGTGGATGCTGCTGCTACCAAGTATTTCTAGGGCGTTTAGGGCGTCTAATATTTAGGGAAGGATAGTAGGGATGGTGTGAACCTCTGAAAGGTTCAGGTTCGTGTGAACGCGAACCTTTTTGAAAGGTTCTGTGTGAACGCGAACGTGAACCTCATGACGTCACGTGACGTCGTCTTGCTAATTCGAACCCTACATTTCAGTAAAGTGATAGACTATATTGATGTACACGATACCTAACGACGACTCAGGCACATAATGCCACAATGCTGAATTCCATTTTGACGTTTAAAACTTCGTCAAATGTATCAACCAGGGCAATCAAATGATATAATGATCACATAAAACTAATATCTTCCGCTTTTCCAACAATTTCAACGAGGACTTGCAAGGGAATATAAGCTTACGCCTTAACGGTCAACGCCAGACCGGATAATGTATTCGGCGTCTGAGTATTGCTACGTTGATATTGAGCAGAGTGTAAAACGGGTTTCTATACTTGCTACCCCAGTCGCACGGATTTGGTTTTTATGATACAATGAACATATGAAGAATGACACTGTGCGCCTGCTGGATTAATTTTTATATCGGATAACGGTATCAAGTTTCTTGATTGGTTGAATAAGCATCATTCGCTGACTATAGTGTATTTGGTCTTGATGTTGTGTGATTTCGGGTCAAGCTAACAGCAGAGAGTCACTATATAAATATTCACAAACGGAAAGCTAGACATTTCGAGCAAACTTTTGAACAAAGCAAGTAAGATTTTTAAGATTGCCAAGGTGTATGGTCGTTTAATGTTGATCTTTTTATGCTGCCAACGCCAAGCATAGAGTGGCCCGCGCAGTTGAAATGCAATAAATTTCAACCAAAAATGTTATAATGAAGTGAAAATTGTAATATATATAAAAAAAAAAGGTTCACAGTGCAGAACCTACCAAGGTTCGTTTGTGAACGTGAACCTCTAAATTTCTGAGGTTCACACACGGAACGCGAACGTGAACCTCGCGTTCACACCATCCCTAAAGGATAGGAAAGGACAGTAGGGATGGTGTGAACGTGAGGTTCACGTTCGCGTTCTGTGTGTGAACCTCGGAAATTCAGAGGTTCACGTTCACAAACGAACCTTGGTAGGTTCTGGACTGTGAACCTTTATCATATATTACAATTTTCACTTCATAATAACATCTTTGGTTGAAATTTATTTCATTTCAACTGCAGACTACTCTATGCATGGCGTTGGCAGCATAGAAAAAATCAACACTTAACGAGCATGCATCTCGACAATCTCAAAAAGTTTAATTGCTTTGTTACAAAGGTTTTCTCGAAATATCCAGTTTTACGTTTGTGAATTTAGTGACTCTCTGCTGTGAGCTTCACCCGCAATCACACAATGCGAAGAGCGAAATACACTACATGTAGGTAGTCAACGAAGGATAGTTATTCAACCAATCAATGAAATTGATATTGTTGTCTGATGTAAAAAATCAGGCAGGAGTAGGGGTAAATCTTGAATTCATATGTTTATTCTATCATAAAAACCAAATCCGTGCGATTCGGGTGTTGGCTACTGCTGTATAACTTGTTAATTTTGTAATATCGGTAGCAAGTATAGAAACCCGTTTTACACTCTTCTCAAGATCAACGTAGCAATATAATCAGACGCCGAATACATTGCCCGTTCTGGCTTAGACCGTTATGGCGTAAGCTTATATTCCCTTGTAAGTACTCGTCGAAATTGTTGGCAAAGCGACGGAAAAGAGTGATTTTATGGGATTATTATATCATTTGATTGGCCCAGTTCATATATTTGACGACGTTTAAAATGTGAATATGTACTTCAGCGTTGTGGCATTGTGGCCCAAGTCGTCGCTAGGTATCGTGTACATTATATAGGCTATCACTTCACTGAAATGTACGGTTGGAATTAGCAAAATGACGTCATGAGGTTCACGTTCGCGTTCACACAGAACCTTTCAAAAAGGTTCGCGTTCACACGAACCTGAACCTTTCAGAGGTTCACACCATCCCTACAGGACAGTAGAGTTGGATCAATTGCAATATTTTAATTCAATTACAATTACAACTACAATTTCTTCCTTGCATGTTTTAATTACATTACAATTACAATTACTCAATGCTAAAAATATCAAATTACAATTACAATAACAACTAGTTTTAAACATGTAATTAATTACAATTATAATTACAATTACTTTTAAACAGGTAATTGATTCAGTAAAGTGGTGTTCTTTGACAACCGTAGCGACGTAATTAGCAACAATCTCAAGCTATTCATGTTTCATTCTTGATATGTAGAATACCCTTTAATTAAAAAAACTCGAACGTATTCGAAATATTCCTAATCATGAGTACTGAAAACTACAAGTGCAGAAAAACGTTTCAAGCGACTGTTAAGAACAAAAGGTTTGAGCGACTAACAGCGAATAGGCTACAGGATGGTCAATGAAATGTAATCAAACGATTAGGCTACTCAGAGCTGGGTCAGGATAATGAAATGTAATTGGTAAGGCGTCAGCGATAAGGATGATACCGATAAGGTGCGTAAAATTAAAATAAATGCAAAAGGAAAGAACCTCCTGATAACTAAGAATTACAATATTTTGGTTCGCATTTACATTTTTACTTGCTCGGAAACTGTTAGATTGGATTTGATGAACATTAGGGTGCGAAAAGTTTCTGGCCCAAGTTAATTTGGCAACAAGCCTCGGGACTGGTCAGAGATTAGAAAAACTTTGACAGTGGTGTAGGAAATGGTTCAGCACAGGTTTCAGAACAGTTTATTTGCTGTTTATCCATTTTTTAAATATTAAGATTTAGTTTAACCCACTGGTTCTCTAACTTTTTTAGACACGCCCCCTTTATGACAGTGAATATTTCGTGCCCCCTTATCGTCATAGCACCCAATGAAACCAGAAAGTTAGCAGTCCTTACATATCGTTTGATGGTATGAAAGGTTATGACTGTTGATGAGAGAGTTCTCCAATACGAAATTCAGACTATACACCGAGCTGTAACCATAAAACGAAGGTGAATCGGGCCAAGTGCGGAAAAGATTTCAGTTCACTGGAGCGTCGCGCCCCGTTCAGATGCTTTCGCGCCGCCCAAGTGGGCACGCCCCCAGTTTGAGAACCACTGGTTTAGCCTATATTGTTATTCACAAAGTTTTCTGTTGCTACTGAAGTATGGGAACAGTTTAGCGTGACTGAATTATCTAGTTATATCGCAGCACGCATAGAACACCGATCTAAATAGGCTAATTATTAGATGTGGTGACTGTTTACTAAGGCCTTAAGGCCTCTCGTCGTCATCCTGGGTCGTACCAGATTTTCACTTGTGCGACGAATAAATGGTTGATTGATTAAATGATTATTTTATGTTGTGATTGTCAGGTTTCTATGAAAATGTAATTGAGATTGTAATTGAGCAAATATTGATCAAATTACAATGACAATTACAGAAATTAGAAATGCTTCAATTACAATTATAATTACAATTACAATTACATGAAAAAATGTGATTAATGACATTCAGCTCAATTACAAATTACAATTGATCCAACTCTGCAGGACAGGACACCTCTTCTATAGTCTATACATTTGCCAAACATAGTAATGAAAAGAGTCTGCTGTAATCCATCTTGAAACAATGTTTCGTGAATGGGGCTGTATACGCTTGGTGAAGCGAAAGAAGTCCCAGTTGACACTATTGTAAAAAGTTGCTTGAAGCTACCCAGGCCCAGAAGGAAAACAAATAGATTCATGTATAGCAACACATTTCAAAACTATCATCTCGTCGATAAGCGTAACGGCGAGATGCCATGGTGTAGAGATCGAAGTTGTACACATATATATTGAGCCCACTTCGACCGGAAGTATCTGTTTCCTTCAGAAACAACACAAGCAAGAAGCCAATGACGGGTACATGTTATAACGAAACAAAACCAGGGGGATATTATCAGAGGTGGTCAAAGTAGCCATCTTCGCTACTCAAGTAGAAGTAGAAGTAACGCCGGAATTTCTACTCAAGTAGAAGTAGGAGTGGTGGTTCACAAGTAAGTAAGTAAGTAGGCATTCTACGCTTATTTTTGCCTACAAAATTGAAAACTGTCAAGTAGAAGTAGAAGTAGTCTAAAATCATAACTACTTAAAAAGTAGTTTGAGTAGGCAAAATCTACTTCAAGTACTTCAAAAAGTAGAAGTACTTCGTTACTGACCACCTCTGGATATTATTGACCAGGTTGTGAGGCAGTATTCTATAAAGACACCAACAAGTCGACGATGGTCCGTGCATGTTTTCTTAGAATGTTATTGATCTTCTACTTGCCAAAAGGCCCATATACTATGAAAATATGCAAATCGGGGATTAGTTGCGCGATTGCATTATGCAAATGTTAGCTGATGAGCTTTGTGATGTGTCATCAAAAACCAAGAATGGTGACGTGGCTAAAGCGGATCTGGAACCTACTCAAGATTTTTAAAGAACGTGCTCAAATACCAAATGCGCACCTGAACAGCTTTTATATGTTACCCCCAAAAAACGGCGATTTGCTATAAGTGTTGCACTGAAGTGTGTGTAAAATATTGCAAGTAGCAGTGAGCACAATAAACAATGGTTTCGGATGCTGTTTGTTGAGCTTTGTGCTGATTTTTAGCTCCCTTGAATGCATTTAATCGGAAAGAATTCAACATGCGTCAAAAAGACAGTTGGTAGTTCTAGGTAGTTCGAAGTTCCGGTAGTTCTAGTGCTAACGCATTTCCACGCAGATCGTGAGGTTAGCGATACCTCAATAGTTCTATAGGCAGCCACCCGCAGTTCAATGTATAGTTCCAACAAACTGGGATAATAACCTCAGCGGTGGGGAAATTTGTTAACCTGCATAATTTGATCAACTATATACTTCCTAATTCTCGAATTCGGCACCTGTAACATAACGTTGCGCTCCGAGCCTACATTTTAACGGCAGTGCCGATACGCTACCTAACAACCGCAATGTGGATGGTTATGCAATTCAAATTTGTAAACGTTAACGTCACTTCCAAATGAGTTCATTTCTCGCTGGTGGTCAGGAAGACGATGAGGATTTGAAAAGTGCATTGTCACAAAGGCGCCGCCTTGTTTGCTCTTCTATGGCTAACGCAGGGGTGGGCAAACTTTTCAGCTCAAGGGCCGCATTCAACATCCGAATCCGTTCGCCGGCCGCACCATGATAAAATTGGGATATGCGAAAACAAATCATTTATTTGATTATATAGTGACCAATGATAGGAACAAAGCATATATATGTTTACAAGAAATCGAACACTAATTTAATGATACCGCAACCGCGTCAGCAACATTAACGACAATATATAAACTGGTCAACTTGAAGAACATAGCCTACTTGTCGAAGGCATGAAAGTCAAACAGGCTATGCTTAGAAGCTGGCGGAGATTTCAATTTGTGAACAACAGCGTTGCTCATCAGGGCTGTAGAGTCGGAGTCGGGGTTACGCTAATTTTCGCTTGATGGAGTCGGAGTCGTGAAAACTGTAGTGGCTGGAGTCGGAGTCGGAGTCGAAGTCAGGGTCATTTTCACAAACTCCGACTCCGACTCCAGTCAGTATTTTTTCCACGACTCCGACTCCGACTCCAGCCACTACAGTTTTCACGACTCCGACTCCATCAAGCGAAAATGAGCGTAACTCCAACTTCTTTATCATGAAAACAATTGCTTACAAAGGTATCTTTAAATTGCTAATAATAACTATAATAGTATTTTATGTACCATCAATCACTGTCATTAGTAACGATACAGATCAGGGGCGGCCAAACCGTGCCTCGCAGCCCAAATGTGACCCGCCAGAAGGTATTGTGTGGCCTGCGAGGTAATTCTCGAAATTTGATATAACGTCAGGTAAAACTGCAAGCTCAACCAAAATTTGATTAGCCTGACCGCGAAATTTGATGATGACTAAAACATCAGTTTCGACACATTCGCGTAACCAGGGGCCAGCCACATTGATCGCAGATCTTCGTATATGACCATAAATTAGAATATTCCGTAGCAGATTCATTTGACTTGAAGTTTTTCTTAGCACTTAGCATGATTTATTGTCACATTCCTTGCATTTAGTATTGGAACCCCTCCTGAAGATTATAAATACGCTTAATTTATAGAATAGAGTCCAACTATACTCGCAATTAGGAGATAACGTGTCGTCCAATATGCGACTTCGCTTGTGCGCTCGAAGCGAGATCGTCGGCGATGAAACATTTGCACTAAATGACAGAGGCATGTTCACCGCAACCGTCGATATTGATATGTCTAAAACGCTAAATAATCCTGTCCTTGCCAAATGAGCCCATTGCTATACAGAGGCGACCCCCAATATATGCAAGTAATATATTTATTGATCGAATTCATTCAATATACCTTTGAAAAAATTTAGTGCTTCGCGCGACCTGGGCATGACTGCCCACTGTACAGTTGCACATGGAGTTTTCATGATATAATTGTTATCAATTTCAAAGCGTAGTCATATAAGTATTGTTTTCAATGTTACCTAATTCGGTTCGTTCCTATCGGACGACTAAAAAAGGGTTATCAACATTGAAGTTGCCCGCGCTATGGTTCGTAAATCTCATGTGGCCCTATGGCCGAATAGGTTGGCCACGCTTGACATAGATAGAATTGGACATTATTTGCAAATTACAATTCAGTTTCATAGAGGAAGAAAGAAGCAATATGCATCTTCGCGATGCAGTCACAAATTCATGCAATTTTGGAATGATGCCATGATATTGTGACAGAGCAAATATATCGTCTGGTTGTAAATTTGATGTAAATACAACCAAACGCTCCTTCCCACTTGACAAAGTTAGAAATATTTGTAGTGTAGCTTAGCTGCTTGGGTCGAACTAATGATTAAGAAAGACTGCAAGTCCTAGTCCTTGCATGTAGACTAGACATATGCTTTTTGACTACTTCCTAAATTTCGTTTATGAACAATTTCTATGTGTGTGCTTGTAATCAGTACAGTGTGTAATGAGAAAATTAGTAAGATGCATCTCTGTAATAGTTGCTGAGCAACACAAGAGCAACACTTCGATTGTTTTATCTACATTTTAATTATACAATATGGGATATATATCGTGTTTGAATGATTCATACGTATTGGGTTATTAGAGAGTCCATGTTATAAAACCTGATAAAATATGAAAAAGGAAGGATATTTAGATAGAAAGGCAATCTTTCAGGTATAGTCAGGCCGTGTTATTTTTGGCATTTCAGGAGCCAGATGCCAAAACTGCCAAAAATAAAAATTTGAAAATGCCAAAAATAAGCAATTTTTGGCATATGCCAAAAATAACACGGCCTGCCAAATAGTGTATTTCGTTCATGGTGTTGTGTTAACAGGACCGCATTACAAGCGAGAAGAGCGTTTGTGAAAGGCAGGTTTCTTAATCTGGGTCCAGCTCACCCATTAGGGGTGAAAGCATGGTGTCCTAATTGGTGTGGGGCGTGGGCACTGCGAGATTGAACGGCTGACTGCATTTGGTTTACGTCATACTTTCCATTTGTCCAAAGGCAATTTTACGACCATTTTTGACCGGCTTGTCGAGCGCTAAATTTGATAAAACGGGTATCAATGAGAAGCTGCCGCAGTCCTGTTTATTAAAATATAGATTATATTCTGCTCATGGAATTGGAACTCCCAAAATCAACCACGATTTTTGCATTGTGATCGAGTTTAACATTGTGACGCAACAAACTGTCTGGCTATTTCTAAGCTGCATAGTCTCGTTTTGCCAGACAGTCTTGTTGCGTCACAATGTTAAACTCGATCACAATGCAAAAATCGTGGTTGATTTTGGGAGTTCCAATTCCATGAGCAGAATATAATTTATATTTTAATAAACAGGACTGCGGCAGCTTCTCATTGATACCCGTTTTATCATGCGGCTGCCATGTTTCTATGTGTCGGAGGCTTATCTGGGCTCCTCATCGCCGAACCCGCTGTAACACAGCGCATTGAAAAAGCTCAGACAAAGAGAGAGCCGAACTCTTGAAAGGAGGCAGCAAATGAGCCGAAAAAAGACTCAAGTTCAAGAAGACATGCCATTATGAAATTTATGAAATTTACTGTGTGGGCGCAAATAACCACGATGTTGCAAGCGCCAATTATATGCGTTAATAAAAACAACAACAGCAGACAGTCTTGCTGCGTCAATGTGCTAAAACAAGCTAACCTTTCCAGGACTCTTCCATGCGAGTTGGTAATATTAAAGCCACCTGAAGTGAAAAAATGTCCTCCGAAAATATATCGGTAGACTGAAGGAGAAATGATAGCCGGGCTACTCCTGGAAAAGGGTCAGGAAGAAAATTATTTCCGCGATGAGATCAATGGCACTGATGAAGCGATCTCTTTTCATGATGCATGGAAGCCGGTTCGGCTCTCCAAAGATTTTGAAGCTCTGAAAACCTTTTGTGGATGACTGGCAACATTCTTTCCCTCAGCGGCTACTGTTGAAGCCGATATTCCCCAGATTCGCTGGGCAAGAAATGAATTTAGGAGAAACTTAGCTGACCTGAGCTTGGAAGCACTGCTACTGCTACAGTGCAAACGATTCAGGTCTCTTCAACAGCTGTGACAATCAGCTGTTGAGCGTGTTTGTTAGGCTTTTCTTTCTTTTTCTTTTTTGCTTTGGCACCGATTCCGGTGGATACTGCACATTTTGTGGTTTCGTTTGATATAATTAACCAATGAAATCGTTAGGTTTTTTCTTCTCTTATTGTTTGTTGGCACTGATTATACGTGGATGCAGCACATTTCGTGGTGTCTTTTGACAAACTAGCCCAAATAAAGCGTTTTTGTGACTAATTCGAGGCTGAAACTATCTATTTAGAGGACGATGTCAAAACTGCCAAAAATAAAAATCGAAAAATGCCAAAAATAAGTTATTTTTGGCAGTTTTGGCATATGCCAAAAATAACACGGCCTGGGTATAGTGAATAATTCGAGCTGTGCCACAATGTAACAATTTTGCATGCCGTCGTTATTCATATGTTAGCATATGTTTAATGGTTATATTATAGTCATTTAACCGTCACTGTGGCATAGAATTTTCGAAGTAAATTGGTTATACTGTTGGAGTCGTGGTTGGAGTCGGAGTCGGAGTCGGTAGGTTTAAGGACTCAGGAGTCGGAGTCGGAGTCGGAGTCGGAGTCGGTCCATTGAAAATGTGTGGAGTCGGAGTCGGAGTTGGAGTCGGTGGTAAAATTTACCGACTCCACAGCCCTGTTGCTTATACAGGATGCACAATTGCACAATGCCGACAGAATCATGTTCGCGTTATCTTTAGATCATCATCATCATCATTGGTTTATTAGCAATTTTATCAGTTCAATACACCACAAAAAATGCGATACAATGAAAAGAAAGGAAGATGTCGAAGCGACTAGGAGTTGATAGTATAGAAAAAGGAAGCGACAAGAAATAGGGCGGCATGTAATGGGAAGCGAGATCGCATCAGCATATGATTTACTGTGTTTCTGTGTACAACTTGCCTTCTTTATATTCTTTCGACGACAGCAACATAACTTATTGTTGTCTCAAACATTTTATGATTCGGTTGCTTTATTCAGCGACCCATAATTTGATAAATTGTGCCTATATAATATCGATATATATCAGTCATACTTGTTGCATTAACCCCGACGCCGAAACAGAAATACCTTTTAGACGATTCTTCAATAAAAGCGAAGCACTCATATAGAACTTTTCGTTTTTGTATGAATGAATTGCCACCGAAGTTTGTGAATGAGTTGGTACCTATAATTGCAGTTATACAGGACGCATCTACCTAAAACACGCACGAACTGGTATTTCCAAGTACAGCGCCAATCCAAAATCCCACGCACATGATCCGACTTAAGCCCTTTCGGTTTTCACTTTCTGGGATGTTTCGCTTTTTAGCAACAAAAACTTTTCACAGTTCACAGTATTACGCTGGCCAGTAAAGAAAGAAATACCACAATAGGACTATTGTCCATCAACATCATGGTGAAATATGTCAAATCGCTGCAGTAATTTAATATATTTGTGTTATCGTGGGCCGCACAGAACGTTGCCACGGGCCGCAGTTTGCCCACCCCTGGGCTAACGGCACCCTGCAAACTACCGGAAGATTTGATAGCACCCATAGACATACAGAGGTGATCTCTGACGAAGCTCTTCTACCTATTCGGTGCACGCGAGTAGGCTTTGCCTTCTAGCACTACGTAACCGTGAGGTAACTAAGTGCCAGCACGCCTAACAAGAGAACGGGGACGGTTTTGATTGCAATGTGAATTTCTAAATGTGAACACCGACGACACTCCATTCCTTGATAGTAATTAGGAAGGCATTGAGGATTTGAGAACTGCATTGTCTCACAGGCGCCACCATGTCGGCGAATAATCAAGGCATCGTACAAAACTCGATTAACCCTTCTCGACACGCAATACGTCTGATTCACCGAATTCCTGTGGATATTGGTTGCGCGCATGACAGTAATATTGTTTTTACAAATAAACTTCACATCGAGACCGACGGATTATATAATATAGAAATAGACTATTGATCGTTTTCTTTAGACAAGAATTATTTTGCGCATAATTTCAAAATTTCGAACACTTCTTTGCGTCACCTTTGCGAAACCTAAATGACATACTAGTGCGGCTCGGCACCATGGTAATTGTTCATGCTGATAGTGAACAATGAGTAAACTAACGTTGAAAACGTCCGGGTATGTACTACTTTTTAATTGCATATATTTGCTGCGTCGATGTTCGAGATTCACGTATTATTACTACCTTATATAGTATTTCGCAGAGAGGGGCAAGGTATCGACAAGCGAGTCGCAACGCCTCCACGCTCGTGATCTTTTATTATAATGTCCGACAAGCCGAATACCTAGCGCGGAATATACTTGGAAAAGTCAAAATTGCTGTCATGCCGCGCAATCAATATCGGATGCCTTTATTTTGTACTGGGAAACTTATGGAACTTGCGAAAGGAAACTTAAGAAACAGGGAAACTGATAAAGATAAAAAGACTCTTGGCAGAGCCGTTCAATGTACAATTTAATAATATTATATTGAAATAAACCCTAATATTTCCGGCTGGCACACGTCATGGGTAATCGTCAGCTACTAGTAGATTATTGAAAATAACATTGTATATTAACAATTGCTATCTTTCCCATTATTGGCCTCAGCTAGGCCTACCTCAAATGATGACACCAGTGTGCTTGCTGTGCTCCCTTTAGTTCGCTGAATATATTCACAGCTCCACAGCTGCAGAACGAATAGGTTGTGAGTTCGAGTCAAGCCGAGGTCGACTCCAGTATATTCCTACTCAAGTGTTTTTGGTTTACGTAGGCTTGTACTCGTCGTACGATCCGAGTAAGCGGTGTGTTGCAAAAGCCCCGAACCATAATTGTCGGCGGATCAGGAACCGAAATAATGAATACCAGCCTGGTGTAAAATAACCAGACCATAGTAGTCGAAACACCATTGATATCAACTACCAACCTACTACGTTAGTGTAAATTTTGCAATTCACATGTGGATACATTTGTACGTGTACTTGGGGTAGAATCGCAACGTCACCAGAGAGGTAACATGTGTTTAGCAAAACACCCCGCTTCAGATATTGTGCAAAATTTGCGGTTCACCCTCGCGCAGCAGGGATCGTAGAAAGCACACTGGTGTTAACATTTGAGGTAGCTGAGGCCAATAGTGGGAAGGATAGCAATTGTTTATATACAATGTTATTTTCAATTATCTACTAGTAGCTGACGATTACCCACGACGTGTGCCAGCCGGAAACATTCGGGTTTATTTCAATATGCTATTATTAAATTGTTCATTAAACGTCTGCTCTGAGAAGAGTCTCTTTGTCTTTATCAGTTTCCCTGTTTCTTAAGTTTCCTTTCATAAGTTTCATAAGTTTCCTAGTACAAAATAAAGGCACCCGATATTGATTGCGCGGCATGGCAGCAATTTTGACTTTTCCACAAACTTCACATAGAACCCGATTTGGATTATTGATCGTTTGTTATGTAAAGACTGTAATTATTTTGCGCATATAATTTCCAACTTTTCAAGAAATCTATTGCGGCACCCTTGACAGACGTAAATGGCACACGAGTGCGCCGCACCCACTATAATTGAACGAGTGGCTGCCAATAGAACTATTGAGGTATTGCTATCCTCAAGCGTGTTACACGATCTGCGTGGAAATGCGTTAGGCATCCATGTATACGCCTATTCTACGCCTCTGTATTTGTTAGTGGCGATCGTGGTTGACCTGTTCGATGCGATGGTTAATTACATTGACAATGCGGCAGTGGGCAGAGTTTATTGTCAAACACATCTTATTTAATAGTATCGAAACGCAGCCCTAAGTTTCAACGAGATCGCTGCAAGCCAGATATGTGATAGCAGAGGTTATAGCCAAAAATTGAAATGATGCTATTCGCAGATGTATTTGTGGCATGTCCTCAGATATAGAAGATACCGTTATTTCTTATTTGAAGCATAGAGCAAAGCCTACTTAAGTAGAAGTAAATTTCGTCAGAGACCAACTCTGTACGACTGTGGGTTCTGCTCAGTATTCTGGTAGCTTGCACGTGCCTTAAGCCAGAAAAGTTGAGAACGCACTTTGCTACTGTGCCGCGAACTATTTTTCATTTCCAAAGTGTGCCGCGAGGTCAAAAAGCTCGAGAACCACAGTATTAGCACGCGAAAATAGCTGCTCCTGAGCAATAAATTTTGGCATTAGGTTTCACCCAAGTTCCGATGCTGAAGACTATATGATCCTGCCTTTCCTTTGACCTCTTCAATCTTGTTAGCATGCGGGGCTGGGTCTGCAGCTGGCCAAGTCATGCAACTTCTGTTATTATTCATACTGTGCTGCGTGTAAATATCTTTGCCTTGACGTGTTGCTGCGGTTCCCTAATGTTCATTCGCTGTATAAATAAATGCGCGTTCTTTCATAATGATTAGGCAACTTTTGTTATTGCCCATACTGTGCTGCGTGTAGCAAATTTTGTTGTTTTGGTGTCTAATCCCTTCTATTACCTCACTTGAGCTTAGCTCACTCCTAAATCAATAACCAATGGCGCAGACCGCGTGTCATTAAAACTTGAAACTTTTTCACGGGACAAACAGTTTTTCTCTACGGGTAGCAAGGGTTCGGCAGGAGAATAATTCAATTGAGTACTGCATGCCGACTAAAAGTGCGCTTCCTAAGAGTGGCATTTTACAGAATGTGCCCGAACTGAGTATACTCAGAGCGGCTACTTCGAAATTGTAAGCCGCTCCAATCAAATTCTTTGTTTCTTAGACTCAAAAGACATATTATACGTGGCATATGACATAACCTTATAAGGAAGTATCTTGTCTATTCATCTGTGTGCCGTTTTACGCACTCTACACAGATCCCTGACCGACATGCCATAATAGCATCCGCTAATGGTTACACGACTTCACCAGTTAACCTTAATTCAGAGACCTACTCTGGTCGGTGATAGGTATCAATCAAAATCTAGCATCGGTTTATGGATGGTACGACGCAATTATAACATTTACAATCGTGATATATTTGGGAAAATTGCAGTTGTTGAAATATTTTTTTCAGTACATAATAAACTCATTTAAAGTTCAAGAAAATCAGTTTTCACAAACGGCTTCGCGCCGCCTCTAGATGTTTTCACGCCCCTCAAGGGGGTCATGCACCCCAGTTTGAGAACCACGGGTCAAGGTACATACCCGAGTACAGCGCACTAGTTGATAGCATGCAATGCTAGGGGTTTACGAATGTTTACGAAATATCAGATTTATTAAACACAATTTCTGCAACATATGTCACAATGCAATCTGCTACAAGTGAAACCTCCCTGACCACTCTCGCGTTCAGCAAACTCATCACCGAAATTTGATCAGCCTATACATAACATTTTATTGACTTCAAAGTATTGTGTACCGGAACACCAAGGCATCGAACATGATTAATGTTACAACTGTGTCATTACCTCGACTGTTCTCCGAGTTCAGGGAAATTTATGAAATTTCACACATAGGCTACATTTACAAATAGGCCTATGCAGCAGATGCCACTCTGCAATATGCTGCAACTAAAACTCCCTTCTGCTCCCGCATTAAAAAACCGTTCTATCGAAATTTAAGTAGCCTATGTACATCGCATATTATTGACATCGTGCACCTGAAAACCAGCATTACAACCTAATTGAATGTTCCAACTGCGGTAATACCATTACCGTTCTTCAACTTCAGGATGCGCTCTAGATTGCAGGTTTGGGTTTATGGCATGAACTGGGAAGCCATTGTATAAAACTTCGATCGATCGCGTGTGTTATTTGATCTTCTCGTTTTTTGTACCTAGATATTTTTGTAGTATAGTCACAGTGCAAATAGGCCTGTAGCAGGCTTCTCAGACACCCGCATTGCGGGCATTTTCAAGTATGTTACAATATTTAAGTGCCACATATTTTCCTTTTAATTTTGGAAAACTGAAAAGTCCCTCTAAAACTGCTCCAATACCCTGAAATTACTCAGCAAACTTCATTATCACATCACTTTCCAAAGTTACCATGCGGGTGAAGATCAGCTATTACGTCACATTACCTGTTTATGATGGTAAAACGCCATGACCTGGTACAATCACGAACGAATGGTCAAAGTAAGCTGTTCACGTGTCATGGGAATATTAGTAATTGATCAGCGGTCTTAGCGATGCGTATTTCGCTATCTAGGTTAGTCGTTATGGCAACCCTTGGCATTCTCCTTCCCACTTTATGTATAGTTCAGTGGTTCCCTACCTTTTACATCTCTTGGAACCGTTTGGCCGAAATTTGAGCCAAAATCCCCCTAGGAGATATCAGCCTGATGATAAAATATGGTTATTTTTCCAGCGCACACACCTGTTGACTGAAGAATAAGACAGGCGCTACAGAATGTTTGTTTCAAGCAGAGCCTACGGACCGTACCAACACTTTGTCGACCTCCAAAAAACAATGGTGTTGGTCCCAATCAACACAACTTCTGGAGGGCATCTCTCCGCAGACTCCCCATACTTCCATTGATACATAAAATTCACAGTAACACAAACACACGCACACCAGTGACGTGCGGTGAGGTTCATGTCTGGTTGGCGCTGACCCCCCGCACACACACACGTGTACCCCATAGAGATACCCAAGCATGTGAATAACAACATCAGCAAGAGAAAGCGGGTCGATGAGAGCATTTTCTCAGCATATTGTTAGCCGTTACAATTCTACATTTCACAATACATATTTCATTTTTCTTTCGTGAAATATTCCGTTATTTTGATTGATATAATACAGGTTTCTCAACGAAAACGGTGACAGGAAAACCCAAAATATTTTATTTATGGTCCTAATTTCGTTAAAAAAAAAATTTTCCTTTGCTCATCCAATCCACTGTATCAGCAAAATTAAATATGTCACTCACTAACATCAAACTAAAATGGCTGAAAACATCAATCAGACGGAGGAAAATCAGGGTTATATCCATGATTGTGATGCAGATTTCTTTAGAATAAGATTCGAAAATATATAAAACCTAAAAGCTTAGCCAATTGCACGGTTGTGACAACTCCAGTCACGATTTTCTGGTGACTCGACTTGACTCGAGTCATTTTCTCAAAATACGGAAATGACTCGACTCGAGTCAATCTGCGTATTGGCTCGACTTGGACATGAGTCATTTGGAATGACTCGAGACTCAGGTCACCAAGACCGACGTTTCACTGTAATTTCGAAGAATAGTAAATTACCCACACTATTGGGATTTCGTCTATTGGTACTGGTACCTGAAAATGCGACCAGGAACTGCTAAAAGTGAGGAAAATTAGTATCTTATAAATGCGAACCATTCGATATCACCAAACAGAGTTATAAAAAGTGGATGCCTCACCTGTGCCTCACCCAGAGGTGGTCAAAGTAGTCAAGAAAGCTACTCAAGTAGAAGTAGAAGTAGCAACTAAAAAATCTACACAAGTACGAGTAGAAGTACTTCTTCCATAAGCAACCCAAAACTAATTGAAGTAGAAGTAGAATCGACTGATTTTAAATCTACTCAAGTAAGTAAGTAGTTGTGAAAACGACCATAATTCGTTCGCAGGGATTGTCAAAAGGTGCAAATTGAGCTGTGCGAAAGGTGCCGAGCTTGATTCATATTGATGCATGCCAGTAGGTTTTCAATTTTTGACAGCATAAGCATTCGTCCGCATCATGGGATGAAAATGATAGTATTAATATGGAAATGCGATACTAATCCTCTGTTTAATCGAACAGCACGTTTTAGAGAATATCTTGGTATGGCGCACTCCCCCATATTATAAGGCTCGTGATTTAGTTGAAGAGCAATACGGAGGATACGGTGTAAACACGTTGCGCGATTAGTAAACGTGAATAAAAAATATGGTGGATCGTAAAAATGCCATATTGTGTAGCTTTATTTCCGGAAATTAAAGGCATTACTGCACTTGCTTTTATACTTCAACATGTATGTTATTTAGACAAAAGAACTGAAATTAATTAGAACTCAAAGTATATGATACTGGGAATTGAAAGTGAAATAATAATGCTACTTCTAAAAGCGGAACATGCATTTCATGTCTGTATAGTCCAAAAAGTTTCAAAGGTTTCAAACATTATGATGAACCATATATACCAGTGGTCGGAACTTTTTTCGACCGAAGAGCCATATTGGCCCAATATTTTCAATTGTAACTCCCAAAGAGCCATACATGTCAATCAACTATTACGTCACAAGGGAACATCCGTGACATATAGTCAACACTAATATATGGGCTTCTTAGTGTGCGCCATATTTTTCTACCCACATGGGTAGGTGGCAGTGTTGGGATCAAGTCACTACCTTCGAGTCACGAATCCTTTCGAGTCATTGCACATTTTGACTTGAGTCAAGTCAAGTCAATCCATTTTCGAAGGTGACTCGAGTCAAGTCAAGTCACCCGTTTTTTGGAGGTGACTCGAGTCAAGTCGAGTCAAGTCAAGGTCAAATTGAATTTCGAAGTATGAGTGATGATCAGGCCTGTTTGTTTTTGGATATTGGGTTTTATTTTTGGAGATTCTCCAAAAATAAGATTTGAAAACATCCAAAACTAAGCCATTTTTGTTATTTTTGGAGAAGTTTTTTAGTGAAATAAACGAGTCAGACCAGTGTAAATACTTTTGAAACAACCTGGAAACTCATAAAAACACAACAAAAAGCAACATGTGTGTGAGGGAAGGGGTCGCCGAAACGCTTAAAGGGTCATAGGCTTCAGCAGTGACGGGGAGAGTATAAGTATTGAAGAGGCGGCAGAGTATGAAATCGTGCGAGTGTGGTGCGGGCTGGATCTTGTGGCGCAGGCCGAATACCGCCACCTCTGCAACAATTACTTCGTCCACACGATGACGGGACTGCTTGGCTACCACAGACGGCAACAGAACTTGATCCAGGAGATAAAAAGTACGGGCTCCAAGTTAGTTGACACACGTTGGTTGTCAATGGAGAAGGTGAATCCTTGGTTGACTCATAGACACCGTATCAAACTCCTCAAGACTATGGACAAGAAATGTCCTCGATCGCATGGCCACAGAGCTGAGCACCACAGTCACGAAGCTTCACGGACTTGGCCTTATGATAGTGGAGCAACAGGAGGATCTCTAGCGCCTGGTCGAACGTCTTCGAGCTATGTGCCCAGCTGAGGAATGGGACAATGACGCCCGCGGCAAGGAAGGATTTCTGGTCAGAGGTGTGCAGTTCTCGACCGTTCCCCAGCAGATACAGACTATCGAAGTCCCAATTCCAAGCCCCGTCTCTCCCTTACAATACGGGCGTCATTTCCAAGCGCATTATCGACGAGCGCTTGTCAGGAGCAAAGGATTGGAAGATTGAGGAGTTTGGGAACTTTGAAGCCATCCGATAGTTCTTTGGACCCCTAAGCTCGATGTTTCTGCCAACTGCGATGGTCGAGGCTGATTTCTCGAAAATCAAGGGAGAGAAGGGTCTTGACACTGTTTCTTTAATGACTTGAAATTGACTCGTAAATTTTGCTCCGAGTCACGAGTCAATGCAGATTTCTGAAGATCCGAGTCTAGTTAAGTCAATTTTGCAAAGTGACTCGAGTCAAGTCAAGTCATACGAAAAAGTTGACTCGAGTCTGACTCAAGTCAAGTCATGACTCGAGTCATTCCAACACTGGTAGGTGGAGCCAAACATGGTCACTACACAGTACATATACCTACCCACCGTGTGATACGTATGTGACGTGGGGTTAGGGGAGGCAAGTGAGTCATACCTCAGATGTCGGATGTCGTCAGGGATGAGTGAAGGAAATTGAGAACCCTTGAATGGTTATTGGTATCTTCTATCGATCTTTATAAATGACTAGATTTTGAACAATATCATTCCCAAAATCACGGAATTCCTATATTCATTTTTCGAAAATAAAAAGTGAAAGTAGAGCTAAGGCTCAGATGAGGCACAGACGGGCCAAACCTCACCTGTGGCAGCGCAACTCATCGTAAATAACTTAAAATCTATAACCACTGATATTAATCAAATGTAATTGTCGCGCTGATTCTGAAAATCCAAGTATTGATCGACTTCTAAAATATTCAGCGTAACGTAACGTTGCGTTACACATCTATATTTTTAATCCGGTGCCAGAGAGCTGCTAACCAATCAATAAAATGGATGGCTATATGGTGTTATTTTAAATTTGAATTTGTTATAGTGAAAGTCACTTCCATGGCATTTTATTTCTCAGTGTGGATGAGAAAGAGAATGTGTATTTGAAAACGGCATCGTCTCACAACTGTCGTCATATTTACTGTTCTCTTTCGTCAATCAAGGCATCGTGCAATCCAAGATTTCTAGGCGCGCGATAGTGGGTGGATCGAATTCGTGAGTGGTGTTAGTCGCCAATGCGACAGCATAATAAATTTGGGGATTTTGAAAAGAGGGCGGTACGAGCCCCTAACCCTGGACACCCTACTGCCATGACCTCTCAAAGACATGTTTGTGGTGACACGAGAATAATTATTCTCGTCGTCATAAACATTTCCCAACAAGTTGCTGCAATATTGATAAATTAAAAATTTCTCAAAGAGCCATATCTTAAACCCAAAAGAGCCATAGGTTCCCGACCACTGATGGCACTGATATATACCGTGATGAAATATTTCATATGGGCGAAGGGCGACAATGCGGTGTGAACGGAACCACGCGAACCGCTACCTAAATTATATTCACCGATACTTTTGTGAAATCATACTGGTTACTGTGTATCCACTGAGCGCGAAGTGCGACGAAATTTCTGGGCTTTACTCGACTTTATGAAAATTAAGTGTTGATACTCCTTGAAAACAGCTCCGAAATTCGTCGGGCTATCTTCCTGATTGGAGGATTAAACTACTTCTTGACAAACTGAGTAATGCAAGTAAATAGATCACAATATATTTACGAAGTAGAAGTAGAAGTAGCGAAAATCAGATCTACTTGAGTAAGTACCAGAAGCAGAGGAAAACTACCTGAGTACTTCGAAAAAGTAGAAGTAGGGGAGATGTGGTACCGATGGATCAAAAATTGGAAAATGATCGCTGGCCCCAAAATGTTCAGCCGAAAACAGCAGATCTTTTGCTGGCTCAGCACTTTGATACAAGCTCTACCTATCGCGCACATATACGTGAATATCCGTCTTTTCAAAAAATATTTATGGACGTTCAAAATTTGTTGCTCGAACGTGTCATCGGTCCCCACCCGGTGGGTCCAATGGCACACGACCCGGGGACCTATGACACATATACCCTAAAAAACTCAGACGTGACAACTTTTCTTGCTCAGTATTATAATCTAAGCTACAGCAAGCCAAAGAAGAATGTTTGATCGCAACCGTAAAAACATAGAATAAATATTAACTCAAATGTTGTCATAAAATCACGTTTCGATTTAGGCTCGGATTTATTAATTTTAGTGTACATACATATTGCCCGAAAATCGACAGTGTGACTTACAAATACCTCGTTATAGCGATAAAACATCATATGCAATTATTACATAAAGATCTTCTGTACGTAGGCATGTTTCATTTGTTTCATGATTAGTATGCTTGATTATTTTGCTTGATTTGGCTATTGTATCATCGGTCCCCACCCTACGAATTTTATACATGAATCGAAAAAATTCCACTCAAGGAAAGTACTGAAAAAAATAGTAGGTGCCAATATATAGCCCGATACAAGCCCTACACTTCACAATAAAAATGATTGCTGGTTTGTTCGCGTTGAAGGTTACAAAGAAAAATGTATATGTCGATCTAAATTTACTTTACACCCCCCAAAACAAAAAAACATCTGTGAGAGACCCCATAGCTCGCGCACGTCGAATTTTTTTGTATGTGAGGAAAGATTTTGCCAGCATGCAATTGTAGACAAGTTCACGGAGTGTAATCATGGAATTATCATAGAGAATTTTCAAAGTATTTTCGGTCCAAGTGATCCATCGGTACCACATCTCCCCTACTTCGTTACTGACCACCTCTGGCCTCACCTCTCCTTTAGCGCTGTATTTTTGAACATTAAATATAAAAATTGGTGATGTTAGATGAAAAAATGTTAAAATTTTGTTATTCATGAACATCAATGGTAAATATCAATAAAAAATTATTATTAAAGGTTTTCACAATTTTCCTTTGCCCAACCTGGCGACAGGTGAGTCACTGCCTCACTTGCCTCCCCTGAACGCACGTCACTGATTAATGAAGCTATAGTCAGCCAGTAGTGATTACTCAACCAATCAATTATTGAAATCAACGAAATTGATATTGAAGAATGCATCGTCGTCTAATGGAATATAAGTCCAGCAGAATGGCAGGGATCTATCAAGCTTGGATATGTTGATCGTATCATAAAACAACTAAACTACATCCGACTCGGGTGTTGACTACTATATACCCTGCTTTTGGGTAATATCTAAAGCAGGGGTGGGCAAACTTTTGAGCTCGTGGGCCGCATTCAACATATGAATCCATTCGCGGGCCGCACCATATAAAATTGGGATTATAAACCCAAACGCAATATTGGTATTTGATTATATAGCGATGACATAACGATATAATATATGTGCTCCTATAAAACAAGCCAAACATTACTTAGATCAGTGGTTCTCAACCGCCGGTGCCGGTCCGTGACACCTTTTCTGCCGGTCCGCAAGGTAAACTAAAATGTTACTCCTTAATTTCAAGATGCAATATGTTCAAGGCTTGTCCAGTCCATTGATAAAATATATAAAACAATAAATTTTAATCTGAATCAGAATTCGAATGAAATATTACATCTGAAGACATATTCGATTTGACTTTAAGTTCAAGCTGTGTCATTCGACGACATGCAAGCGACACGTCAGAGCTGACTCGCTAAACCACGCAGTTTGCACGATCATTTGTTTTTTTAATTCGTTATTTTTTTGCAGGACCGTAACTGCCGCACCCAATTGGAGGTGACCGAGCTTGAAGGGGGCCCGACAATTATTTCGTGAATGAAAATAGATTATAGTTTTTTTTTAGACTTTATCCAACTTTTTTCAAATATTTTCCAGGCTTTGCACAATTTCGTGTCACTAATCTTCTCGATTATTGGGTCGCCTTCCCCCAAGATATATGTAAATAGCCATTCGGTGTCAGCGCGCCACGACGTACCAACACATAATGAAGTTTAATTTAACATGGGACTTCAAAAAGTGTGCAAAAACATCGGTAGCGAAAAACCTTGGTCGAAAAGGACTTCTATTTGTTGACCGAAAACATCGATATATAGGCCTATGTCTAATTGCCCATAGGCGACTAAATGGCCGGCGCCTAATCTCACTGTACTCACAATATGTACCACAAAGAACAAATGCCATCCCACAGAGAAAATTACTTGCCCGTGACGAAATACAAATTTGGAAACGTGTGCGTCTTTTAGTTTGGTACGCTTCGGCGATTTCAATATATATATTCACTATGTAACGGACAGTAGGCCACGAAATAATGGCATGACGAGAAATCTGATAATTCAGAGAGGATAAAAAATATTTAGCAATATATATGCAATTACTAATATTATTGACCGATTCGGTCATGAATTAAAAAAAGTTTTCACGCTTAGCGCGACTACGGTACATAATCTCTCTGCTTACACAGAGAAGAATGAATGTGTTCACAAGTATTCGTTTGAATAGTATATTCATATTGAAATGAACCCGAATATTTTCGGCCGACACTCGTCAGGGGTAATCGTCAGCAACTAGTAGAGAAATCGAAAGAACAGCGTATATCAACAATCGTAACACCAAATATGACGTCACCAGCACGAAATGTCGAATACGAGAGCGTTCAATGTACTATTTTTAGATGATACACGAACTCTTTTTGTTGACACAGCCTTGGCTGGTGTATTTTGATAAAAGTCGACTCCAAGGCACACAAATGAAAGTGTGAGCGACCCTTTCCGAGTATGCAAAATCTGTCGTCTCGATAATTTTTCGCACAGGCGGGATTATCCAACAAGTGTTTGCCAATTGCAGAATTTATGGCCTTTGATTGTTCCGCATCAATCTTGAGCGGATGAGTTAAGGGTGAGCTTTTCACCGAGCGTGTTCTAATGAATCTAGGGACATGCTGATTTATGCGTTCCTGCAAGCGCTTTGACGTTCTTCCCAAGTATTCGTGAAAACATCCGCCAAGTGCGATGTCTGGGGAGCCAAGCCACCATAAGATTGGTTCATCACCATGAGGGGGAGACCAACGTTTTCGTGGGGCTTTTTCAGGCTTGATTTTACGGATGACCATTGACCATGTATAGCTGTTGTCAAGTGTTTTCGTGCGGCGGATTGTATTCGCAGTAACCAGAGTAGCCTACGTTTGGCGGTAGTGGCCAATGAGCAAGGTAGCAGGACAAAGTGCTTTGTTCGACTACGAAACGCTGCTTCTCTCGATATTGTCGAAGAGCAGAATATTATTCGAGTTGGCGTGGTCGGTTAAATCCACGGTCTTCAGGCTTCGACGCTCGAATGTAAACGACTCTCGGCGGTAGCACGTTTATCTGTGCAAGGCAATTTACCTCGACTCAGCAGACTTACTATCGTAAAATCACATGGGTATCATCATTAGATTAATTAATTACGATCACAATCCTCAAAATGTCACTCTCTAGCACCGTTTATTTGCCAGATACGGTTGCACACTTTACATTTTAGGTTGATTTCAATTTTTGAAATACACCGATCCGCCAATGATTTTTTGAAATCTTCAATCAATCAACCAGGTTTATTAATATTTTCATCGTTTCAAAACATCACAAGACTGCGATACAATGAAAAGATAGGAAGGTGTCGAAACAACTTGGAATAGCCTTTAAGATCAGACACCCACCTAAGCCTAGGCGACGTAAATAAGAAGCATGCACACTGAATGAAAAGTAACGCAGAGAATATAAGACGCAAGCGACAAAATGAGGTGGCATGTGGCGGAGGGCGAGGTCGATGGCAGGTCGTGGTTCGGAAATCCTGAATACTGGCTAGTATAGATTTAGAAGAAATTGCTTGTATTTCGACTTGAATGCGGACATGCTTGACGATTGTCGGATAGCCGGCGAGATACTGTTCCACAATTGGGGTCCGGCATACTTGATAGAGCAATGCGTTTTCTTCAATTCAGTCCTGATCATATGGTAGTTGTTTACCATTGTACCGGTCCGCGCGGTGAAGAAGGTTGAGAACCACTGACTTAGATGATATCGTACACGCGTTAGAAACATAGTGGCGAGATTTCATACGCTGGTCGACCTCAATAACCAATTTGTCAAAACTATAGAGAAAAAAGTGGG
Organism: Botryllus schlosseri; assembly: GCF_051294905.1. NCBI lineage: Eukaryota > Metazoa > Chordata > Ascidiacea > Stolidobranchia > Styelidae > Botryllus > Botryllus schlosseri. The sequence goes on along the minus strand of NC_137245.1, from coordinate 12,135,904 downwards.
TTGTCCGGATTCTTAGAAAAGGATTGAAATTTTAATCGATGAGCAGCGATCTGTTCATATATTTACTAAATCCAGTTTTGGTTCAGTTCCATGACACACAATGCTTACAGCATCGTAACCATGTTAGCTTCAAACACGATTCTATTATGTGTAGATGAAATATAAATACCCCAATTTCACGCATTCAGCGAACGAATCTACCTAAGACACGCGCGAATCGTTTTTATAAGCACATCACTGAAATAATTAAAACTGGTGTGGCCATTCTGAAATCACACTCGTGATCCGAATTATGTCAATCTCGTTTAGGATTTCTGTGGCGTTTAGTTGAATCCTTTCAACTAGGTGGGCCTTGAGGGCGGAATTATTTACCTTAGAATAGTGGTTCTCAGTTTTTAAGACACCGCCCCCCTTATGATGGTGAAAGATTTCGCGCCCCCTTATCGTCATATTACAAAACGCAACCAGGATGCTAGCAAATCTAAATAAGCGCTCTTTCAGTTTAGCTCGGCTTCGCACCCCCCTTCAACGCCAGCCAGTTGGAGAACCACTGTCTTAGAAATATCGTGGGGAAATATACTGAGAAAAGGTTCCTGCATTTTTAGTACGCATTTTATGAATATTTAAAAAAGTTTCTTTAGACTCTCGCGTGCCGCACAGAACGGTGTTGCGGGTCGCATGCGGCCCGCGGGCCGTAGTTTGCCCACCCGTGATCTAAAGCAAGTATAAGAACCAGTTTTTCATCCGATCAATATCAATGTAGTAATAATAGTGTGACGATTTGAGAATATATTGTCCGATCTAACCCATACCGTTATGGCGTAAGAGATTCCTTGTCGAATTTGATTTTATGTGATTGTTATAGCACTTGATTGTACCAGTTGATACATTTGGTGATGCTTAGAAAGTCAGCCTGTACTTTAGCATTGTGGCATATGAGCCATCGCTATTGGTGCCGTGCATAATAATATATTCCCTAACGAAGATGTAGGAAGAGGTCTGAATTTATCTATAACGTCACATGACGTTTAGTTACACGTTCGTGTTCACGTTCGACTTCCCCTTCACAGAACCTTTCGCAAATATTCGCGTTCGCACGAACCAGAACCATTCAGGTGTTCACATCCCTTTATGCATGGGTATATAGGGAAAATGACTCTAAAGCAGCGGTTTATTCTGTGGGTGACGCTCACGAAAAGGTACCGACAAGTCTATTAATCACCTCCCGTAATACGCTATCATTCGACACACGCGAAGACGCTGTCCTCAGCTCACCTCGACTGCAACTCTTTAGCGGGTACGCAATGCAAAGTCTGCACGAGTGCATCATAACAAGTTTAAATTTGACCGGAACCCAGAAAAGGTTGAGGAGCACTGATCTCGACAATGAATAAAAACCAGCCTTTGTAACATGTTCGTATTCGAAATGAAAAGGGGGTTTTGACTACGATACAAGCACAAACGACAACTTTAAATACACATACCCAATAATATCAGCAAGCCATACTTGGGCAGGAAATATGCAATCACGATATTGTGAAGTCGCGAAAGCCGGAAATCAGCGTTGGTACTTGGTGAGGAAACTCTGATCCATTGACCTATAACGTAAATCCCAAATGCCTCGCCTAATATTCATTCTTCTCCAGACGTATTTTGAGCAGAGCAACTCCCATGGCGTCGCTATCCCAAGGACTGAGTGGTAGAGGTAGTTTCGTCCACTTATAATCAGGGGGCCGACACTTCTGAAAATTTGTACTGTTCGTCGCAGTCCTTCCAATTACGTAAAGCTCTCCGTTCAGAGTAAAGACGTCAAACAACTGCAATCGAGATGAATCTTCCGACGCTGTCCTCAGCGGATTGAGTGGACGTTCCGCGAGATCGTATCTTACGAAGGAGAGATCATTTACAACGACATACAGGTTATTATTTTCGTATGCCAATCGAAGTGATGCAGGGAACTTCAACGGCAGAACCGTTAAATCCGTCCATTGATCCTCCGCTACATCGTAACACTCTAAAATCGCGGGATAAATATTCCTAGAACCTATGCCTCCCGCAACATATATTTTGTCTTCACTGACACAACACGCGAAAGAGGATCGAGCAAAACACATTTGTCGACGACTGCGCCAAACACCGTTGGGTTTCAATTCTTCGACTGCTTTTTTAACTGAAATAGAGAGGTCCTGTCGTGAGCGATGCGAAATTCGCGGCGATGCGCCAAAATACCCAAACAAATAATTTGACATCAGGCAGTGTAAGTTCGTGGATGTCAATTAGGAAACCGCGGAAAGAGTTCAGAATATGTTCAATCCACACTATCACTTTACTCAACGATAATATACAACTTGTGAAAATTTTTTGGCGACTACAACGAACCACTATCAATTGGTACTACATATAAATCTGGGCCAGTGGTAGACTACATATTACGCGAATAACGCGGTACCACTTGGCGGATAGATAGAGTGGGATCAGATTTATTTTTGCCTGCACCATCGAGATGCTTTGAGGATGGAGATGCGATACCTTATGTAAGGTCATATCTAGTCTGCACCACAATTCTTCTTCCTCTTCATCCGTGGACGCTAAGGACCTAGCGCAGTGGTTCCAAACCGGGGGAGGGGGGATTCCCCGCTTGGGGGAATTTTGAAATTTTTAGGGGGGAATCTGGCCTAATTTTTGAAGAGAGAATCTGACTTTGGCATTGTATCGGCAGATACACTGGGCTCACAAGGTTTTTAGATTTTTATGGTATATAGAACTTTTAAGTAGAAATTGGTTCTTTACAATTGTATTATTTCTTTGGCAGATTTCAAGCTAGGCGTATATGTTTAAATGCCTTCCATAGATATTACACCCCCTGATAAAGTGCGGCTCATGAGACGATTTCGCTGGGTCCGTGACAGCCTCTCGACCAAATTACTACCAAGCAGGAAAACGTCGAGCCGAATTCAGCACAAGGCCGCTAGTGAAATTGTTTAATTTTTTAAGCTAACATATGAGATAACGTTAAAAACATACCGTACCAAATTCATCGATTCAACTCAAGTCCATAGTAAGCGGACTTGGTGATTTATTTTTCGTCAGCGGCTACCCGACCGGTCAAAAACAGGTCAAATTTGACTGTACCTTACCAAAGTTCAGTGCGGTCCGCATTCGCTGTAGTTTGGACATATCTGAATAATTATGTTTGGCCAATAATTGCTCAGTCAACAAATGGTTGCGCGTTAAAATCACATTTTTCTAGTCACAGGCACCTTTTTCATAGGGGGAAATTTTAGCTCAAATATCGGCCAAGGGTGGCACGAGACGAAAAAGGTTGGGAACCACTGACCTAGCGAGATAGCCGCAGATACCAGTTTTCGAGTCTTTGGTCTGACCCGATGGTCCGACCTGAAGCGATGAGTGCACTTACTTATAATCTCCGACGTCGAGGTCGTCTGCAGACCTTCTCCACCAATAGCGAACAATCGGTCTCCGACTGCAGCGGCACAAAAATCCGCCCTACTGTGTTTCATAGACTTCCGAGGACTCCAACCGTCCTTGGAACGACGATACACTAGCACTCTATTTTCATACTTCGAATCACCATCAGTGGTCTCCACACACCCGCCTAAAACCCACATTTCGTTTTTGTAAGTGGTAACTGCGAAGCGCGTTCTAAAACAATATATGCATTTTCGATATTACTGACGTAAATAACATAAATGTCAATGGTCGCGACCTTCGATTCCCTGACATGAGGTTGTTCACCTGGGACCATTTTTCCGTGGAGAAATCATACCGTTGAAAATCATTCGTCAGAGTAGCAGTTTCGTGTTTCACCGCGCCGCCGAAGACTCCAAGCATGTACAAGTCGCAACACTTGGGATTGCATTCTGCATACAAGGAAAATCTCCTAATCGGGTCGTCAATGGTCTCAATCTATGCCAGTGATTCCCAAACTGCATGTGCGTTGCCACAGATTCTCAGGTGTACCGAGAATCCTTTTGGAAGAAGACTATATTAAATCAGTGGCTCTTAACGCTTTTTCTGTGGCGCCCCTTTTCAGATATATCCGTGGTCTTGCGTCACCCATATTTCAAGGGTTTTACCACAGACGGCGGAGGCGTTCTTACCTGGTTTGGATTTGACTATTGGAAATATTTCGCGCCGAAATAGCGCACGATGACCAGTCAACTAATTAACGATGTAATAACAACAGTTTGTAATATTTTTTGGATCAAATCAAGGTTTTTATCAACCAACGTTTGGTATGGGCTCATGTCCTAATGTGCACACCCCGATCCCACCCCAGTGCTTGGCGACAAGTGGAGTTGAATTAGATTATGTTTTATTGCCATGTGCGACTTGTAGGTCTACTGAAAATGTTGACAATGCGGGATAATGCCATATGGTACAATCGAAAATAGATTTGCAACGAGAACTGCAGGATATACAGAGCTATATAATCATACGATAACTATTGCCTCATCTATACTGCTACGCCAACTTTCTCTAGCGCACCCAACACCACCTTAGGGTTTCCACCTCATGAGAACCCAAATCACACCCGGGGAGTTCCGATTCCAAGGTTAGGAATCACTGGTATAATCGTAGGCCTAGTCTAACGTAAAATCATTCTTTAAATCACGAGCACCTTATCTGGATTCCAGATAAGACTGCCCGGGATTCGCTGTCAATTGAGATAGGTAGTTGATCAATTGGAAACAACTAATCGACCAATCCTCCGGAAGATGACACGGCTCATTTGATTTACGATATACGACCCGTTATTTTACAAAGCTCTTAGGCGAGTTTCGACTGTCTGTTTTAAAATCCTATTCCGTGGTTGGTGCAAAACACAATTCAGAATTATATTGCTATTTGCATCTTCGTGTCTATGTGAACATAGATTATTTTTAACGAAATTAAAAGTTGTTACGGAGAGAAACATTTTGAAATTGCGAAATAGGGCAAGTTTGTCAACAATGCAAGTGCAATTCAGACGTCTCTGTTCGGATGAACGAACGCGGAGCTCAGTGTATTCACACGCGACAACATTTTGTCAACGCAACTATTCTTTTAAGTGTGCCTCGAGCATTACATATTTTTCGATTGCGCTGCAAGCTGAAAAAATTTGGGAACTATTGATCTCATGGTTGGGAAAATGGAAGTACCCAACTGATTTACCCCAATATCGGGAAACGATTTACTGACATCAGACATTTGAACAGGACCTCCTCCTCGCCCCGTGAACCGCATAAGCTGTCTTACAAAAAGCCTATAGGCCGTGCTATAAATCGGTAAATACGGAATCACAACAAAGAATATCGGCCAGGTGTAAAATGGCCAATTGACCAATGTAGTCGAAACATCACGAATATCATAAACGATATTATTTACACACCAGGGGTTGGTCTGACTGGGATTGGTCGTTTAACGACAGATTCCTCATCACCAGAGGCCGGAGGTTGGCGCCTCTTGAGATGCGATGGTCCTGGTGCACACGCCATCGTCCAAGCATTACAGAACGGGTTTATAAAGGTAATAACTGAACTGGAATAGTTTTAAACATGGATAGTGGTGATTCGAGGAAAACAATTATTTAAAACTATTTCTTGTCATTTGTAATTTATTTCAGCCATACTGCAATTGTAGCATACATGATTAAACATTTTTGTAAGAATAAATGCAATTTGTCACTTTGACGCTTCGATAAAACAACAAATGATTTACTGGTGCTATGTGCCGTATCGAACCATCATCTGAGCGACATGCCTCAGCTTGCTACCCGCGGAGTCTATATGCACAAGACCCAATATTGGTAGCTTCGTCACCTATTTTGCATACACGACCACAGGCAGAAGCAAATTGGGTTGCATTTAAAACAACAATTATTCTGAAACAAACATGATCAAAACATGGCCCTTGCTCAGAACATGTTAATTATTCGACCATATTTGTTTTTTTATCGCCAGGACAACACGAATTTTCAATTTTTATTTTACAACGGCTTGACGTTGTTCTATGGCTCCTTATTAATTCCAATTCAAAATAGAGGGTCAATGTAGCGCGTTTCATGAAAAAGGTTTCCGGCCAGTCTTCAACGGATAAAAAATGTCCTTGACCAGGACTACATGGTCATACAGCCTGGCAACGGTCAATGCTGGTACGGCGAAACAACATAGCTACCTCGAAAAAACCCGTAACAGCCACTATACGTGGCATACTCACTGGATCGTAACAAGCCGAAAAAAATTCCATTTTACAAGCACGTCCAAGAATCGATACCCCAATAGACCCCTGACACTGCAAGAAAGCTTAGCTCATAAGTCATTTCTGAAGTCTACCTTCGTTGGAATTCGGCAACCCTCAATTCTACAACGACTTCCGTTTGGTTATTCGTCAGTTATTCGCCTGTGTACAGTTGTTAGCAAAGTCTTCAATAACTCTAGATCGGTGATCCTAAACTTGATCCCAAACTTACTGCCTGTACCTTCTGCGAGCCCACAGGCTGCGCCTTACCCTGTCGCTGTACTTTTCAAACTCCACCACGTTATTAGGATCTCAGACAGACTTGACATGAGTAGTGTGTGATGTGGTGTCTTCTATTATCATGATTGTCACTCAACTGACGCCATTTATATGTATTAGAATTAGACGGGACCACCAGTTGGAAATGAAGTGTCACAAAATAATCTTTCATGTATGTGAGTATCTAAACTGCAGGGCACAGTGGTGTTAAACCGTTGGATTGACGATGCAAATGTGGGTTGTGAACCCTTCGAATATGGTTCCCGACTACATTCTCGTTACGGGACACTTTTCCTCGAGTAAATACGAGACAGTCGTGTAGGTCATGTGCAATGTATTCGAAATCTATCTCGAGTACTAACGGCTGTGTTGCTGAGAAAATACTAAAAGTGTCGGACCCGCGGACCCCGCGGACCACCCAAGTTCAAATTAACCTCTATTACCGTGCAACCGTCGTCTGTCTTGTGACAATATTAAGTCTAGGCTTGTGATAAACAGCAACAAAATGACCTTTCATGAAATTAGCACCATATTATTTATTTAGAAATTGGGAAGACGTTTGTTAGTTCAATCATTTCTGTGATGTGACATGAACGATAGTGCCGAAAATCAATCACCTTCCACAAAGACAGGCAATGGAGAATGCATGCGTAACGCTTCCAACGACACCTCTGGGTCGGATCGCATCATACATCGCAACAATATCCCCATCATCATTTTGTTAATATAACGTAGCAGCTCATCTTGAAGTTCCGAGTGCAGGTCCGAGTGCAATGCGTCACGCAATTTTCCCATCGGTTTTGTAAGGGTAGAGTAAGTAGGCCAGAATTGTTTTAGACAATATTACCACGATAGCACGACCATACAAGTTGACACTTTTGGCATGGTCAACTGGGTCATACGAAACACTAGGGATGGTTTGAACGTGAGGTTCACGTTCACTTTCTACGTGTGAACCTCAGTAATTTAGAGGTTCACGTTCACAAACGAGCCTTGGTAGGTTCTGCACTGTGAACCTTTTCATATCTTACAATTTTTATTTCATTATAACATCTTTAGTTGAAAACGTCAATATGTAGGCCTACTTCAGCATTGTGGTGTTATGGGGTCCGAGTCGTCGCTAGGCATCGTGCTGTACATTAATATGTCACTTCACTGAAATGTAGGGTTGAAAGTAGCAATATGACGCCAAGTGACGTAATGAGGTTCTCACCATCCCTACGAAAGACACAAGACACTGCGCGGGCCTTGAGTCAACTATGGCGCGATATGCAACATATGAGATACAATCGCCGTGTTTAGCGGACGCGGGCCATTACGCATTAAAACGATCCTGATCAGTTGCATAATTGCGTTTATATAATGTTATCATTCGATAGATGGACAGCGGACTCTGTTTGAACGGTAGGCTACTTGTGACTACTTCCCGAGACTCTAATTGCTGCACTGGCTCCGTCTCGCGACCTCGCCAGCTTGAAAGTAGCAACTCCACCTCCACCAATATCGTAGACCAGTGGTGTCAAACCAGTGAGACGATTTCATCCGGCCCGTAAAGCAATTCTGAGTAAAAATTGCTTGTATTATCCAGCACATTTCTGAATTTCTGCATTGTCCTACAAGCATCGCCATGTAATGAATAAAAACATTATTCAGACTGTGGAAAATCAGGGTTATATCCATGATTGAGGATGCAGATCTCCTTAGAATAAGATTTGCAAATATATAAAACCTAAAAGGTTAGCGAATTGAGTTGGCGACCTGTTGTTTTTCACATCAGTCATCTTCACTCGCAGGCTAGGCCCCTTCTAGCCATCTTATCCGCGTATAAGCGGTGCCTTACAAAAGCCGTGCTACAAGTCGGTAGATATGGAATCATATAGCGTGGAAACATCGACCTGGTGTAAATGACTATTGCAGTCGGAAAAACCGTGAAGGCCACAAACAACGACAACGCAGGCTATGTAAGTAGCTATCAATACCTCAATTTAAGGCAGGTATGGATGGAAAATAGGCTACATAACAACTACACCAGTGAGGGAATGTATTTGCTCCGCATTACGTAACGACCGTCGCTACTATACAATTCAATACACCAGTGTCGGTTTCCGAAATCGATAGTGCATTTCACTGTACTGCGATTGTCCTATTGTTAGCGAATATAGTGATCGAGGCAGATTCGATTGTGCCTCAGCTGGCTATTGTTTCTCTGCGCTGCCATATTGTACGTAAGAAAGCCGAATTTCACATTCCTTGGCGATTTTGAGGGGGTTCCAGTACCCCATGATTGTTAATGTGCGGGTTTCCAGAATCGGCGCGATAATAGCATTTGATTCATACCAGTTATTACGATTTCTGAGCTGTTTATGATGAATTACATAGTCGCAGGTGAGGCACGGCCCACTCGTGCCTCACCTGTTCGTCACCTCCCCTTTCGCGCTGTATTTTTGAACAATAAATATGAAGATTGGTGATGCAGGATGAAAAAATGTTTAAATTTAGGAGTTCATGATCATCGATGGTAAACATCAATAACACTAGTCAACACACATTTTGGTGCCAAGACAGTTTCAACGGATTTAGCGTATTTTTATGTCGCTGAATCTATTAAAGGACATTAGTTTTTCCCATTTGGCTCTATTTTTTGAGATGTCCCATATTTTTTTCGAAAAGTGCTAAAATTACGTAAATTTTGACATAGGTAAAACTCTCTTTGCATACTACGGTTTTAGGGTAATCTTATGTCGCTGAATCCAAAAATGACATTAGTTTTTCCGAATTGGCTCTATTCCTTCAGTTATTCCATATTTTTATTTCAAAAAGTGCTAAAAATACACAAATTGTGACATATTTAAAATTGTATTTATATACTACAAATCCCATGAGTCTACCTTTGTCTTTTCAAGTGTGTGCATACAGTATTGTTCTATTTCTGATGCGTTATCGTTAAAGACGCATTCGTTAACACAGAGAGCCTTCTATACGCGAATCCTGTGTCAAGTGAAAATCAAGCAAAAATTATAAAAATTAGACAAAATTAGCTGTAAACAACAGATTGTAGTAATGCAAAAACAGGTGACGTCAAAGCACAAACTCTACTTCCGGTAACGCTGAAATTTCAGTTAGTAAGCTGTCAAAGCATAGGGTTACCATATGTCCTCTTTATTGACTCTTTTGAAAGTGTCCTCGGAGGACGCCCTTTTGTCCTCTTTTTTGAGATTTTGTCCTCTATTTTGAAAATTTAGGTAAGATTCAGAGCAAATTGCGAGTGATATGATGTAAATTAGCACAGAAGTGACGCTCCGGCGGGTATTTGAAAAACAGTGATTTTAGCTCTGAGCGAAAAGATTACCTTTTTTTTTTTTTTTTTTTTTAGTCAACCGATCACAAAGTGGGAAAAATTCACCGGTTTTTGAGAATTCTTCTCCGGTTCTGCAAGTCTCAAATTTCTGAAAAACTGTCCTCTTTTCAGATTTCCAAAATATGGTAAGCCTATCAAAGCACGCTAATCAATCATATACCCGTGCTGTACTACAAAAAAATTAGTCGATGCTAACAATTTTTTTTGTAAGACTTTCTTGAATGTGACGCAGGCTAGTAGTCATGTGGGAGACTCCGAGGCTATAGTCGGCCATCATATATGCATCCCACTTGCCCTCATACCTCTCATCCACGACCTTAATGTCCTGGTGGAACCTTTATCCCTACTCTTCACTTAAACCACCAGGGTTTGCAGGAAAACGATCAAAGTGACTGAAGAGATAGTGAACCTTGATACTCATGTCCACATCTGAATCTTTCAAGTTGGAAAACATATCTTCGACCAATTTATGGTCTTTTTCAGATTTTTGGTAACCAGGAAAGTTTCGTGTAACTATAACAAACGATTGCCAAGCAGCAGACTCTCAGTCAGTCATGGACTGCCCATAAGACATAGCTGTTATGAGTTTGCGTATCTGAGGGCCATCAAAATACTTGCTTTTCGATGTGTCAAAGCAGGGAATTTTCTGCAATAATAGTTGAAGCAGTTCCCAGTTGCAGGCAAGGCTTTCACAAATTGCTTCATCAAGTCAAGTGTGATGTGCAACCGTGGAATGATGATCTTATCTCTAGCAACTAAAGGTTCATTTATGAAGTTAGCTTCACCTGCTCTCATGAAATCTCTAGGTGGTCATCCTTTCTTCACCCAGTGATCAGTGCGCGCTCGACTATTCCACAAGCTTTGCTGGCCGAGCAATAAATTAAACATTTTCACGTCGACGCAGGTTAACCATTGGTGAAAATCTTAGTTCTGTTGAGTGACAAATTATTGGGAGAGATGCATATCTGATACAACTATGTAGCAATGTACATTTCAAACTTTTTTCGATCTGTCCATGAATAAGTGCCACTCTTGAGGTCTATATTTTAGCACTCCCATTTTTAGCAGGAACCCTTCAATGTCTTCGCAGTAAAATACTCACCTTGATGGCTAATTTTTTCTCTTTTGTACGGCAGTGTTGGGATCAAGTCACTACCTTCGAGTCATTGCACATTTTGACTCGAGTGAAGTCAAGTCAATCGATTTTCGAAGGTGACTCGAGTCAAGTCGAGTCAAGTTAAGTCAAGTCCCGAGTCAAGTCACAATTCAAGTCAAGTTGTCCTTTCGAAATATGAGGCATGATTACGTCATTGCATTTTGCTAGCTGTCTGAAATACAAATTGAGTGGTCATTGATTCTGAACGGATGACCGGATATAGAGTTAAATATACACGCAAGACGGCGCTATACCGCTCACCTAATACGTAGAACTGTTAAACTACGCAAGTAATTGCTAGCGATGGTGTGTACGAGACTCCTCGTAACGTTTACGTTATGTCTTTGACCGTGGTGCAAAAGGCCATCAGGCGATAAGCGCCACATCTTTTTGTTACATAAAACAAAACAAAAAAAACAACCTCGTTACCAAGTATAGAAATCCGTTTTACACTCTGCTTAATATCAACGTAGCAATACTCAGGCGCCGAATACATTGTCCGTCCGGTTTTATGTGATTATGATATCATTTGATTGCCCCAGTTGATACATTTGGCGACGTTGAAAGCGTCAATATGTACTTCAGCATTGTCACATTATGTGACCCGAGTCGTCGCTAGGCGTCGTGTACATTAATATAGGCTATCACTTCACTGAAATGTAGGGTTGGAATTAGCAATATATGACGTCACGTGACGTCAGAAGGTTCACGTTTGCGTTCAAGCAGAACCTTTCAAAAAGGTTCACGTTCACACGAGCCTGAACCTTTCAGAGGATCACACCATCCCTAGTAATTGCATAGCCTCAGTTTATAGTTCCCAGCCAAAATAGAGAGTAGAGAACGAATTGATAAGAAGCAATACACTACCCATTTAGGAATTGATATGATACAATTCGAGCCTATACGCCAATGGTTGAGGACTATATAAACGAAATTTGAATTCAATTTCAATAAGACAAGAGGTTGGCTAAGATAGCAACAGAGAACAGAAATAGACATTTTGCTAATATATTATTTCACTACTAGTTTACGATAACGTAAGCTGTAAGCTTCGATCATTTCGTTTGCCGTAAATTTAGTTGTGAGAGAACAATGGAGACTCAGTAAAACGCACGATCATCGAACGATTGGTCGCTCTCACGGGTTACACCAGTGTTTCGCGAAAAATCTAACCATGTGTAAGAGACGGAGATTTTTATCGACACCGATTACTTGACGACTTGAAATTAACTCGTTGATTTTTCTCCGAGTCACGAGTCAATCCACATTTCTGATACGCCGAGTCAAGTCAAGTCAAGTCCAGTCATTTTAGCTAAGTGACTCGAGTCAACTCAAGTCATACGAAAATGGTGACTCGAGTCTGACTCGAGTCAAGTCATGACTCAAGTTATCCCAGCACTGCTTTTGATAACTCTGTTTGGTGATATCGAATGGTTCGCATTTATAATATACTAATTTTCCTCACTTTAGCAGTTTGTGGTCGCATTTTCAAGTACCAGTACCAATAGACGAAATTCCAACAGTGAGTTTACTTTACTTCTCTTCGAAATTACTCTGAAATGTCGGTCTAGGCCGTCTGATTCACGAGTCATATGACTTGGTTCGATTCATGCACAATGACTCGAGTCCAAGTCGAGTCAATACACAGATTGACTCGAGACGAGTCGAGTCGAGTCATTTTCGTATTTTGAGAACGAAACTCGAGTCAAGTAGAGTCATCGGAAAATCATGTCACAAATTGATGCAATTTTTGGAATCATATTATGATATTGCGACGGTAACGCTCCTTCCCACTTGACAAAATTAGAAATATTTGTAATGTATCTTAGCTGCTTGGGTCGAATAAATGATTAAGAAAGACTGCAAGTCCTTGAATACTTGACTAAGTGCCTGTACACTAGACATATGCTATTTGACTACTTCCTAAATTTCTTTTATGACCAATGTCCCAGTAGTGAGAGCGTGTGTGCTTGTAATCAGTACAATGTGTAATAAGAAAATTAGCAAGTTGCATTTCTCTTATAGTTGTTGACTCACATACAAAAGCAAAACTTTGATTGTTTTATCTAAGCTACATTTTAATTATATAGGATGGGATATCTGTCGTGTATGATGCATATGTATGATTCATACATATTATGTTATCAGAGAGTTCATGTTATAAAAACTTTTGTATGAAAAAAGGAAAGATATTTAGAAAAGCATTCTTTCATGTTAGTTGCATTGTGAATAATTCGAGCAGTGCCACAATGAATCAATTTTGCATGCCGTCGTCAGTCATATGTTTGCATATGTTTAACGGTTATATGATAGTCATTTGACCGTCACTGTGCATGGCATATAATTTTCGAAGTAAAGTGGTAATACTGTTGAAGTCGGAGCCGGAGTCGGAGTCGGAACGTTTAAAGACTATAGGGAGTCGGAGTCGGTCCATTGAAAATGTGTGGAGTTGGAGTCGGACAGCCCTGGTACATAGGGAAAATGACTCTAAAGCAGCGGTTTATTCTGTGGGTGACGCTCACGAAAAGGCGCTGATATGTCGATTAATCAACTCCTGTAATACGCTATCGTTCGGCACACTCGGATACGATGTCCTTTCAGTCATGAGCACACATCGACTGTAACTCTCTGGCGGGTACGCAACGCAAAGTCTGCAGGAGTAAATCATAACAAGTTTCAATTTGCCCGGCTCCCAAAAAAGTTTGAGCACTGATCTCGACAACGAATAATTACCAGCGTTTGTAACATGATCGTATTCAAAATGAAAAGGGGGTTTTGACGACGATACGACCACAAACGTCTACTTTAAATACTAATACTCAAATATATGCAGCAAGTCATACTCAGGCAGGAAATATGTAATCACGACGTTAGGAGGTTGCAAAAGCCGGAAATCAGCATTGGTACTCGTCGAGGAAACTCTGTTCCATGGAACTATAACGTAAATCCCAGATGCTTGGCCTGATATTTATCCTCCCTTGGGCGGATTTTGAGCAGAGAAACTCCCATGACGTCGCTATCCCAAGGACTGAGTGGTAGAGGTAGATCGGTCCACGTATAATCAGGGGGTCGACACTTCTGAAAATTTGTACTGTTCGTCGCAGTCCTTCCAATTACATAAAGCTCTCGGTTCAGAAAAAAGACGTCAAAACAACGCGGTCTAGATGGACCTTCGTACGCTGTCATCTGCGGAATGAGTTGACTATCTGCGAGATCGTACCTTATGAAGGAGAGAAGATCATATCCAAGGACATACAAGTTCTTATTTTTGTATGCCAATCCAACTGGGTTAGGGAAATTTAACGGTATAACCGTCAGATCCGACCACTTATCATTCGCTGGATCGTAACACTCTATTACCGCGTCGAATTGATGCTGAGAACTTACGCCTCCCGCGACATATATTTTGTCTTCACTGACACAACACGCGAAAGAGGATCGCGCAAAAGACATTGCTCGACGCCGCTGCCAACCACCGACGGCTTTGAATTCCTCGACTGCTCTTTTAACTGAAATCGAGATGTCGCGTCATGAGTGATGCTAAATTAGCAGCATTGCGCTAGAATATCCAAACAAAATAATTTTAACATCTGATAGTATAGTTCAGTATAGTTCGTGAATGTCAATTACGAAAGCGTGGAAAGAGTAACAGAATATGCTAAGGCCATGTTCTATCCACTCTATCACTTCACTCAACGATAATAAACAACGTGTGAAAATCTTTGGTGACGACAACGAACCACTATCAATCGGCACTATATATAAATCTTGGCCAGTGGTAGGCTGCATATTACGAGAAAACCGCGGTACCGCTTGACAGAGAGGGACAGAGTGAGAGACAAGAGTGAGACACAGAGAGAGGGACAGAGAGAGAGACAGAGACAGAGAGAGAGGCACAGAGAGAGAGAAAGAGAGAGAGAGAGAGAGAGAGATTTTCGCCTGCACCATCGAGATGCTTTGACGATGGAGATGAGACACGACCTTCAAGTAAGGTCATCTCAGTCTGTACCACCAATTGTTCTTGCTATCCGTGGACGCTGAGCCACTAGCGAGATAGCCACGGATACCAGCTTTCGAGTGTTTGGTCTGACCAGATGGTCCGACTAGAAGCGATAAGAGAATTTACCTATAGCCTGCGACGTTGAGGTCGTCTTTGTACCTTCTCCACCAAAAGCGAACAATCGGTCTCCGACTGCAGCGGCACAAAAATCCGCCCGATTGTGCTTCATGGACCTTCGAGGACTCCAATCGTTCTTAGAATGGTGATACACTAGCACACTACTTTCGTACATCGATTCGCGACCAGCAGTCTCCATACACCCACCTAAAACCCACATTTCGTTTTGGTAAGTGGTAACTGCAAAGCGCGTTCTAAAACGAGACGAGGTTTTGATATTACTGGCGGAAATGACATAAATGTCAACGGTCTCCACCTTTGATTTCCTCGCATGAGGTTGTTCACCTGGGACCATTCTTCCGTGGAGAAATCGTAACGTTGAAAATCATTAGTCAGAGTAGCAGTTCCGTGTTTCACCGCGCCGCCGACGACTCCAAGCATGTACAAGTCGTTAGACGTTGGATTGCATTCTGCATATACGGAAAATGTCCCAATTGGGTCGTCATTGCTCTCAATCTAACCCAGTAATTCCCAAACCGTGTGCTGTCACCTATTCTCGGGCGTACCGTGAATATTTTGGGAATTTTGGAGGAGAACTATATTAAATGTGTGGTTAATTTTTCTACATCGCCTTTTTCGGAAATTTTGGTGGTCTTGCGTCACTAATGTTTCAAGGGTGGTACCAAAGACAACGGAGTAGCGGTTAAAGTCCTGCTGGTCTTTATGGGTTTGGATTTGACTCTTGGAAATATTTCGCGCCGGAATAGCTCACCATGTCCACTCAACTAATTAACGATGTAATAACAACAGTTTGTGATATTTTCAGGATCAAATTAAGAATGCTGTAACCAACGTCCCGTACGAGCTCAAAGTCCTAATGTGCACACCCCAATCCCACCCCAGTGATTGGCGATACGCGAGGTTGAATTAGGTTCGCCATGTGCGACTTGTGGGTTAACATAAAATGTTCGGCTATAAGGATTAATGCACACGAGGTACCGTAAGTAGAGGATATACAGAGCTATATAACCATACGCGAACTATCAGATCATCTACTGCTACGCCATTTTTCTCAAGCGCCACCAACACCGCCCGATGGTTTCCACCCCTTGAGAATCCAAATCATACCTGGGGGAGTTCTGATTCCAAGTTTAGGAGCCGCTGGTATAATTATATATAAACTCATGAATTTAGTCAAACGAAAATTCCTTCTACAAATCACGAGCACCGTATCTAAATTCCTCATCTAACTGCAACATTATTTCCCGGGATTTGCTATCAATTGAGATGCAATTATTCAAGCAATCCTCCGTCGAAACAGAAACACGGCTCACTTGATTTACGAAACCACGCGTTATTTTACAAAGCTGTTGGACGAGTTTGGCTGTCTGTTTCAAAATCCTATTCTATAGTCGATTCAAAAGCAAGCAGAATCATATTGGTTTGTTGTCATCGACGTGCCTATGAGAACATGGATCCTGGTTTTGATCGAAATTATAAGTTGTAACCGAGAGAGACGCTTTATGAAATTAAAGAAATCCGAGTAGGTTTGTCAACAATGCCAGTGCAATGCAGACGTATCTGATCGTATGAACAAACGCGGAGTTCAGCGTATTCACACGCGACAACATTTTTTCAACGCAACTATTCTTCAAAGTATAGGCTATGCCGCGAGCATTACATATTTTTCGATTGCGCCGCAAGCTGAAAAAAATTGAGAACCACTGATCTCAACATATGGATGGGAAAATGCGAGTATCCGACTCATTTACCCCAGTGTCGAACAACGACCGAAATGCCGCGAAACGATTTAATGACATCAGACATTGGAACATGACCTCATCCTTGCCGTGTGGACCGTGTAAACTGTCTTCTAAAAAGCCTATAAAAGTGGGCCGTGCTATAAGTCGGTAAATACGGAATCACATTAAAGAATATCGCCCTGGTGTAAAATAACCAATATAGTGAACGTCACATCATAAACAATATAAACAACACACCAGGGGCTGGTCTGACTGGTATTGGTCTGACTGGTATTGGTCGTTTTACGGCAGATTCGCCATCACCAGAGGCCGGAGGGAGGCGCCTCTTGAGGTGCGATGGTCCTGGTGCACACGCCATCATCCAAGCATAAAAGAACGGGTTTATAAAGGGTAATAACTGAACTGGAATAGTTTTAAACAGATAGTGGTGGTTCGATGAAAACAATTATATCCATATACTGCAATCGTAACATACATGATTAAACATTTTCAGGGGAATATTAGCAATAGGTCCCTTTGACGCTTTGATAAAAACAGCAAATGATTCACTGTTGCTATGTGCTGTAGGGAACCATCATCTGAGCTACTTGCCTCAGCTAGCTTCCCGTGGAGCCTATATGCATAAGACCCAATATTGGCAGTTTCTTAACCTATTTTGCATTCTTCGTTGTACAGGACCAGGTAAAAGCAAATTGAGTTGGATTTGAAACAACAATTATTTAAAACAAACATATCCCTGAAACATGACCCTTGTTCAGAACATGTTCATTATTGTATTATATATTCCTTTTATCGCCAAGACGTCATGAATTTTCAATTTTGACTTTAACATGGCTTCCTTTGTGATATGGCTCCTTATGAATTTCAATTCAAAATAAAGGGTCAATGTAGCACCTTTTGCGAGAAAGGTTTCCGGCCAGTCTTGAACGGATCAAAAAATATCCTCGACCAGGATTACATGGACAATGGACATACAGCCTTTTTACGGTCAGCGGTTGTCATTGTCAGGACATCCATCCGTTCCAGTGATATAAACCAAAGGTGGTAAAAGTAGTAAAGAAAGCTACTCAAGTAGAAGTAGAAGAACCGACGGAAAAATCTACACAAGTACAAGTAGAAGTACTTCTTTCATAAGCAACCTCAAACTACTCGAAGTAGAAGTAGAATTGACTGACTTTAAATCTACTCAAGTAAGTAGTTGTGAAAACGATCGTAATTCGTTCGCATTGATTGTCAAAAGACGCAAAATGAGCTATGCGGAAGTTGCAGAGCTTGATTCATATTGATGCATACCGGGAGGTATCCAGTTTTCGACAGCATAAGCGTCCGTCCGCATGATTGGATGAATATGATAGTATTGATTAGAGGTGGTCAGCAACGAAGTACTTCTACTTTTTTGAAGTACTCAAGTAGTGTTCCTCTACTTCTGGTATACTTGCTCAAGTAGAAGTAATTTTTGCTGCTTCTACTTTTACTTCATAATATTTTGTGACCTACTTACTTACTGTTCGCTTTTTTCGTTATTTTCAGTTTGTCAAGTAGAAGTAGTTTAATCCTCCAATCAGGAAGATGGCCTGAGAAATTTCGGGGCTGTTTTCACGAAGTATCAACATTTGATTTTCATAAAAATTGAGTAAAGCCCAGAATTTTCGCCGCGCTTCGCGCACAGTGGATTGGAGTGACCAATATGATTTCACAAAAGCGTCGGTGAATGTAATTTAGGTAGCGGGCTGCGTGGTTCCGTTCCACCGCATTGTCGCCCATATGAAATATTTCATCACAGTATATATGACCTATCATAACGTTTGAAACTGATGTTTCGCGATCTAGCATCTACTTATCATATCGTCATCTAAAAGTCCGTGGCGTGTCCTGATCTGGAATAGTGGCCTTTTGACTTTTTTTTTTAGCTTCAGACCTGTTTTAGCATACAACCTTCGAAACTTTCTGGACTAAAGACCTGAAATACATATTCCGCTTTCAGAAGTAGTATTTATATTTCACTTTCAATTTCTAGTATCATACTTTGAGTTCTAATTAGTATCAGTTCTGTCTGGAAAACATGCATGTTCAAGTATAAAGGGAAGTGTAGCAATGCCTCTAATTTCCGGAAATAAAGCTATACAATATGGCATTTTTACGATCCACCATATTTTTTGTTAACGTTTACTCATCGTGCAACGTGTTTACACCGTATCCGATACAACTTCTCTGTATTGCTCTTCGACTAAACTACCGGCCTTATAATATGGGGGAGGGGGGGGGGTGCAATTCCATGATATTTTTTTTAAAACTTCCTGTTCGAGTAAACAGAGAATTAGTATCGCATTCTCATATAAGTACCAGAGGTGGTCAGTAACGAAGTACTTCTACTTTTTGGAAGTACTCAAGTAGTTTTCCTCTACTTCTGGCAATTACTCAAGTAGATCTGATTTTCTCTACTTCTACTTCTACTTAGTAATATTTTGTGATCCACTTACTTACTTTTCGCTATTTTCGGTTAGTCAAGTAGAAGTAGTTTAATCCTCCAATACGAAAGATAACCTGAGGAATTTCGGGGCCGTTTTCACGGAGTACTAACATTTAATAATCATAAAAGTCCAATTTTGTTGCGCTTCGCGCATAGTAGTGATAGGGTTACAAATATGTTTCACGAAAGTATCAATGAATATAATTTAGGTACCGGATTGCTTGGTCCCTCCCACACCGCACCTATATCAAATATTTTATCACAGTAAATACGGTTTGAAACTGCCAGTTGTATTTCACTTTCAATTGTGAGCGTCATACTTTCAGTTCTTTTGTCTGCAGAACATACAGGTTGGATAGGGCTGTTCAAAAAAAAATCTTTTCCTTCAGATTTCACTGGCTACTTGATAAAATTGTTAGGTTGGTTAGAAAAAACGCTGCACACCAATTTTGGCTTAATTCCAACCAGTAGAAGCGAGATTCATTAAAAATTAAAAATTAAATTTTAATATTTTTTGTCGACCCCATAAAATTGTTAGGCTGTCAGTATAGATGATGAACACCAAAATTGGCTAAATTCTTGCCACTAGAAGCGAAGCTATTGCAGTAGAAAAATTTCTAATTCCATGATTTTATAATAAATGATAATTAAAGCGTCAGTCACCGTAAATACTATTTTATTCAAATCCAAATTTTTCTACTGCAATACCTTCATTTCTAGTGGTTGGAATTGAGCCAAAGTTGGTGTGCAGCGTCTTTTCAACCAACCTAACAATTTTATCAAGTAGCCAGTGAAATCTGAAGGAAAGGTTTTTTTTGAACAGCCCTAATGTTGAAGCATAAAGGCAAGTGTAGTTATGCTTCTACTTTCCGAAACTAAGCCCACACTAAATACAACTTCTACGATCCACAGTATTTGTTAATAACGTACACTAATTGCGCAAAGTGATGAAACCATATCCGATACAACTTCTACGTATTGGTCTTCGCCTAAACTTGGAGTCTTATGATATGGGGTAGTGCCCCATGCCATGTTTTCCTCAAAAAACGGGGTCTTATAGCAAACGAAGGGTTAGTATCGCATTCTCGTATCAATACTCTAATTTGCATCCCACGATGCTAAAGCATGCTTATTCTCTCGAAAGTTGACACCTCCTGGGATGCATCAATAAGAATAAAGCTCTCTGCACCTTCCGCACAGCTCAATTCGCAGCTTTTGACAGTCCATGCGAAGGAATTAAGACTGATTTCACAACTACTTACTTGAGTAGATTTGAAGTCAGTCAAATCTACTTCTACTTGAAGTAGCATTAGGTGGCATATGGAAGAAGTACTCCTGCTCGCACTTGAGTAGATTTTTTCGTCGCTACTTCTACTTCTACTTGAGTAGCTTTCTTGACTACTTTGACTACCTCTGCTGATAATACGAATTGCTGAATTGCAAATGAGCGTTGAAATATTAGAGATATATACGTTAGGCATTTCATAAGGACGTTTAAAAAACGAAGTTAATGATCTAAAGCAGGGCCGGCCAACCCATGACCCACGAGAAGGTTTTGAGTGGCCCGCGTGGTAATTTTAGAAATTAGTAATATTACCAAAAATGGATTGCCCAGATTGTGAACTTGCATGGCCAACCAAAAATTTGATTAGTCTGGCCCCAACACTTGGGATGTGATGACTAAAATATCAGTTCCAACGCATTGGCAGATCCATGGGCCAGTCAAATTTTAGTAGGTCTTCGTACATTACAATGAAGCAGAATATTCTGCGGTAGATTTATCTGGAGTAAAAAATGTCTTCACCCTTTCCGCAATATATTGTCACTCGATTTCTTGCTTTTAATATTGTTACCCCCTCCTGAAAATGAAAGAACGCCTAATGTACCAGATTAGGTCTTATTATAATCGCAATTACGAGAAAAAGTGTCGTCCAACATGCGGCCTTGCGTTGCACTCGCAGAAGGATCGTCGACGATGAAACATAGGCAGTAAATGATTGACGCATGTTGGCCGAAGCTTTCGATATCGACATGTCTAGGCGCCGAATAGTCCAGCTCTTGTAAACTGAGCCCAGCAATATACAGCAGGCCCGCAATATACTCATCAAGTAACAATAATATTGATCTATAAACATTGACAATTTTTCGCGCTCGCGCGGCTAGTGGCCCGCGCGATGGTTTGTCAATGGAATGTGACCCTTTGGTCGATAAGGTTGGCCAGCCCCGATCTAATGAATTTGTTTTCCAAGTGAGTCTATTCCCAACAAGAAGCCCCAAATTCTCCACAATTGGGGTATTCACCACTGGTTGGAAACACCTGCATTAGAATATATCTTTAGATATAATTTAACATCACCACAATCATTTTGCGACAGCTGACCAAATGTCTATTTTCCCCGCCAATCTGTGAGTCACACTCATTAGCTTCATTAGTCAACATCAAGGTGTCCGCTGTCCATTAAATCAGAAATAAACAAATTTTGCAATGCGTGTTGTAGGCCGGCATATTGTAACGACGATCCAAGACAAGCTAGTTATTTTTGAAATACAATTATGGTTCTGTCAAATAGATATTACGTGATGATCATCCTCCAAAAGTACAGAAAATTATTTCCAAGTTCTACAAATTGATAAAAATATTCATGTAACCTTTACATACTCAGGGTCTACGATTTTAAAACTCCATTGGGTATTCACGTAGTGGAACTCACGATAAGCGAAATGCAATTGTAACGCGACAGCGGTGGCATATCATTCATTTTTATGCTATGTAAATTGGACTAATTATCAATAATATCATTTTCATTCATATGCGCGTCGCGAAACTTTGTTGTCTTCAAATGGATGTCGACCGGGCTGGCTGAGTCATGAATCACAGTTTGAGATACAAACTTAGACTGTGAGCGATTTTCGTGGTGTGCAATTAATTTGAAAAATCGAAAGTAGGATTATTGTCATGGTTCTGGAAAAACTGTCAAAGTATGGAAAAAGTACGAAAGTACGGAAAACACGTTCCATACCATACTTGGGAGATTTCCATGCCATACCATACTTGCACTTTTCCATATACCATACCATAATTTCGTTTCATACCATACCATGCCTTGCAAATAAGCCCTGCATGGAAATACATGAAGAACCTTATTATGGGTGCTGCGGCCCGCGGCGCCAACAAAAGCTAGGAAATTGAACAAAAGCTAGGAAATTGGCCCGCGACCACATTTGAGTTTTGAGACCCCTGGTATAGAGCATGTCTGAACAGAGATTTTCAAAACACCTGTCTGAAATGCAACCATGATAAAATAAAACGGCAACGGTCAATGCGGGTACGACGAAACAACATAGCTACCTTGAAAAAGCAGGGAACAGCCACTATATGTGGCGTACTCACTGGATAGTATTAAAAAAAAAATCAATTTTAATGTCACAAGCACGCCCTAGAATCGACACCCCCACACTTCAAAACAGCTTAGCGTATATAAGTCATTTGCTAAGTCTACCTCCGTTGGAATTCAGCAACCCTCTATTCTACAACGACTTCCGTTTGCTATTCGTCAGTTATTCGCTTATGCACAGTTGCTAGCCAAGTCTTGAAAAACTTTATTTCCGTAATCGTTTATCTGATCCCGAACATACTACCTGTGCCTCTGAGAGGCCACAGATTGCGCCTTACCCTGTCGCTGTACTTTTCAAACTCAACCACGTTATTCTGATCTCTGATCTCTCTAAGAAATGAGTGATGTGTAATACGGTGTCCTCAATTATCATGATTGTTAGTTCCGTATCATTAATTTGATCCCAAACATACTACCTTTGCCTTTTGAGAGGCCACAGATTGCGCCTTACCCTGTCGCCGTACTTGTCAATCTCAACCACGTTATTCTGAGCTCGAGTAGACTTGACATGATCGGTGTGTACTGTGGTGTCCTCAATTATCATGATTGTTGCTCCACTGACGCCATTTATATGTATTAGAATTAGACGGAACCACCAGTTGTAAATGAAGTCCCACAAATCAATCTTTCGTCAATGTGAAACTCAAAACTGCAGAGCACACTATTGTATAACCATTGTATTGGCGATCCAAATATGGGTTGCACACCCTTCGAATATGGTTCTCGACTACATTCTCGTTACGGAACACTTTTCCTCCAGTAAATACGAGACGGGCGAGTAGGCCATGTCCAATAAATTCGAAATCTATCACGAGTACTAACGGCTGTGTTGCTGAGAAAACACGAGTGTCGGAAATTCTCTGAGAAAGATGACGTGTGGTGGTAGTATTTCGCGTTGTAATGCCTTAGTTGCCTTAGTTTGCCAAATCCAAGACAAAAGCTTTGACTAAGCAGTATTGACGAAGGGTTTCTATACACTCGACATGCAGTCTGAGTTCACAGAATTTGTTGCCAACTTTGATCGACCACAAATATCTCATTGACTGAATTCAACAGCTATTAGTGTAGCCCTACATGACGTTAAAAAATTAAATAAACACTGTTTTGGTATCTACGATTTAAACTTAAACTTTACATTAAATACGATAGATTCTTTGTGTTATGTTCTTGATCTTGTTTGAACAATAACTCAATACGACGAGGTTTTATCTTGCCGCTCGGCGACTTCGGGTTCAATTTCACGAATTCAATTCCTCCCCTCAATTTTTTGTACTCTGACAAATTACCTTAAGAAAATACAGGCATTGGCATATTATAAGTTACGCGAATGTGACACCGTTACTATTGATAACATCGTGCACGTCCTCCTTAGAAAGAGTTCCGTCAGCTGGAACAACGAATGCCTTAGCCATCCCTCCGCACGTTGCATCGGGTATAACAATACCGCCTACGTCGGCGACTTTCGGGTGTTGAATAATTATTGATTCCATCTCGGCCGGCGATATCTGTAAAATTACAACGAGAAAAAATATCCGCTATTCAACCGTACAACCATTTCTCAACAGCTCGCGAACATGTAGAGTAATGTTATGAAATGTAATATTATGAAATGATTATATAGGCAATAAACAAACAGAGAAGCTAAGGAGTTGGGATGTGATCCACATACGACTATCAGACTTTACAACTACTGGATTTTCAAAATATGCGACTATAATTAGGCCTATATCTATAACGACCTTTAAAAGTTAGCAACTAACTATAGCTAAATTATGACCAAACTAAATTCAATTCAATTCAACAGAAATTAACACGGATCACAGAATTCCAAATTATCTACGAAATATTGGATATAAAATCGGCACTTCAATCGGACGGGATTTTGAGTTTGAAATAGGGGGGATCAATCCTCAAAACCGACCGCCTAATGGCTAGTGTCTACTAGGGATGGTGTGAACCTGAGGTTCACGTTCACAAATGAACCTTGGTAGGTTCTGCACTGTGAACCTTTTTCATATATTACAATTTACACTTCAATATAACATCTTTGTATGACATTTACTGCATTTCAACTGCTGGCCACTCTATGTATGGCGCGGGCGGCGTAAAAAAATCAACCCCAAACGAGCATGCACCTTGATAATCTCAAAAAGTCTACTTGCTTTGTTACGGAAGTTTGCTCGCAATATCCAGCTTTCCGTTAGTGAATATTTAGTGACTCTCTGCGGTGAGATGGACCCGCAATCACGCAATAGCAAGAGCGAAATCCACTACATGTAGTCAGCGAATGATGCATATTCAATAGATCAATGACATTGATGTCGTTGTGTGGTGTAAATAATCTAGTGGGCTTACGGGTTCAATCTTAACTTCATATGTTTATTGTATCATAAAAACCAAATCCTTGCGATTGGGGTGTCGGCTACTGCTGTCTAACTTGTTAACGGGTTAATATCGGTAGCTGGCATGGAAACAAGTTTTACACTCTGGTCAATATCAACGTATAGCAATATTGAGACGCCGAATACATAGTCCGGTCTGGTCTAGACCGTTAAGGCGTAAGCTCATATTCCCTTGCAAGTCCTTCGTCGAAATTGCTGGCAAAGCGACGTAAGATATTGATTTTATGGAATTATTATCAGAGGTGGTCAAAGTAGTCAAGGAAGCTACTTAAGTAGAAGTAGAAGTAGCGACGAAATAATCTACTCAAGTACGAGTAGAAGTACTTCTTCCACGAGCAACCTAAAACTACTTGAAGTAGAAGTAGAATTGACGGACTTTAAATCTACTCAAGTAAGTAAGTAGTTGTGAAAACGATCGTAATTCGTTCGCATGGATTGTCAAAAGCTGCTAATTGAGCTATGAGAAAGGTGTCGAGCTTGATTCAAATTGATGCATACCAGGATGTATCCAATTTCCGACAGCGTAAGCATTCGTCAGCATCATGGGATGAAAATGAAAGTATGGATATGGAAATGCTCTAGTAATCCTCTGTTCACTTGAACATCACGTTTTTGGAAAATATCATGGTATGGCGCCCTCCCCCATATCATAAGGGCCGTAGTTTAGTCGAAGACCAATACATAGAAGTTGTATAGCAGTGGTCGGGAACCTATGGATCGCGAGGCATATATGGCTCTTTTGGGGCAAATAGTATGGCTCTTTGCGAAAATTCAAATTATGTGCATAATTTATCAATATCGCGGCAACTTGTTAATAAATCTTCAGCACGACCAATATAATTATTCTTGTGGCAGTATGAACATGTCTTTGAGAGGTTAATACAGTGGCGTATTCAGGGTTAGGGGCTCGGACCCCCTTTTCAAACTCCTCAAATCTAAGTTGCTGTCTCGCCTGCGACCAATATCACTCCCGAATTTCGAAGTAACCGCGACGAAATCTCGGATTGCACGATGCGTTGATTGTTCAATGAGAATAGCAGACAAGGCGACGCCTGTATGACAATTCAGTCTTCAAAAACACATTGTCTTCCTGATCTACGGGGAGAAATAAACTCTGTGGAAGTGACGTTCACAATTACAAATTCAAATTACAAACAACGCCATATAGTGATCCACGTTCTTGATTGACAACGTAGCTTTGTAGTTGCTGTTCAAATGTAGGTGTGTGGCACAACGTTGCGTTAGTAGTTAGTATGATCGCTCGTGACCTGGCAGGGGTTCTTATGGGCCCGCTCGCACGGTGCCTCGAAACTCGTGTTGGCACGGTGACCCTTTTGACCCCCCCTATCTCTCGCACGGTGCCATTGTGTCTTATGGAGCCTCTCACACGGTAACCCTTTTCGGTATAGGCATCTCTCACACGGTGCCTCGAAAACTCGTGTTGGTGAGTCGTACTTCCAAGTATAGGCATCTCTCGCATGGTGTCATTGTGTCTTATGGAACCTCTCACACGGTAACCCTTTTCGGTATAGGCATCTCTCGCACATCGCATGGAAAACTCGTGGTGGCACATCGCCCTTTCGGGTATTGGCATCTCTCGCACGTCGTACTTTCGCATGTCGTGCTTTCGCGTATAGGTTGTGTTGGTGATTCGCCATGCGTTCTTATGGGTGTGGCGGTGATTCGTACTTTCGGGTATATACATCTCTCGACCGGTGTTGAATATGTATCAAGTAAATAGTCATGTGAATGAATCTTTGTTAATTTGTATATCGTGCCGCACAAACGGAAACGCGGCTTGTTGTGAGGATTAAGCAGTGCGACCTATATTTCGAATGACCTGTGTGTGGAATTGTTTCACGGCCAGCCGCGTGCTACTATCGATTATTACACTAATCCAGTCAGCACTATTACATTCAGGAGTATTCAGTATTCAGCAGCGACACGAAAAGCGATCAACAAATAACCTCGTTCACAAACTAACACTTCAAAAATGTGTGAAATAGTTTGCAAAACCCCGCGATCGCTGACAAGATAATGTCTCGGGCATAACCATTTTAGTGACTTGGTGTTAAAGACATACCGATCGCTCACAAGGTAATATTTCGGTAATTAGTTTGTCACAGAGCCGTCGCAGACGGTGATTCGAAAACCAACAATTTGACACTTTCTGGTGCTTGCTATATGTTTTGACACTTAGGAACGTGGTTGACTTTAGTTGTATGATAAGAATCATGTGAATATACAAGTAATGTATCAATTTGTCAACTTGAAATGAAACTTACTACACAAACCAAGTTGATTCGTATTTGAATGTGTTAATTCGGTACAATTCTAATTATTTTGAGAAATCTTTTGATTCGACCGTAACCGAATATTACTGACGCCGACTTTCAGCCGCATCGAATTATTCGCACATTCCGCGCCGCTGTTTTCGCACTTATAGAATCAATACAACTATAACTCTACAAGAATCAAGAATCACAAGTATGTGTATTATACAGTTATTGTCTTTATCAACACGAAATCAAACTCTTAACAAAATCACGCAACTAATCATTTGTCAGCTCTAACATTATCAAAAAATTCCAGTATTGTTGATTGAAAATCCTCGAGTCCTTATTATCAAAAACGTTATAGTACGGTGTCGGAATCCATTCGCGGGCTGTACTAAAGCTAAATCCAGATAATCCAAAATGAAATATTTGGACTTTGACATAGTGTGACTTGAAATAGGATTGACAAACATGACTACCAACTTCCCCACAGTCCCGTTGCGATATTATACACACATTGATTTGAAACAAGTAATGAAACATCACAACTCTATTCACGATCGTGCTTTCCGTTTGTCAAAGAGATATTTTAACATCTTACCATACTCAAAAGAATTATTCACAACATTAACAATTGTTAAAAATCTAGTTTTCACTTACTTGATTATATCACTGCAACTCATAAATTTGAATTAATTCATCCTGGTTGTATTCGTATGCTCGGTCTTTTTTATTCAATTGTAAAGGTTGTTACTATTCTGAAGACAAACTATTTACTAATCGGTGCATATACGATTTGACTTGGACATATTGTATTTTGAGTATACGAGATTTGAACGTCTGAACAATAACTGAGAAATAATTTATCACAATTAAATCCGTAATATTACAGCGTAAAAGATATTGGAATGTCAGCACCTCTGTAAGGTCGTAGTTACTACCACATTACCTAATTTACCCGACCAACTCGTCATGATCATTCCTGAAATCAACACAAACGTGACCACTGACTTGAGTTAACCACAAAACAGCATCAAGTTTTAAATCCACTTGTAGCTTACGGCTTATTTGAATGCGGGTTATTTTTTGTTGTAATTGAGTGTACGGAAATAGTATTACATCTCGACATATCACCATCTTACCATATTCAAAGAGTCAACCACGAAAACATTGTCAAGTAAATCCGTTTGTAACTTACCCGACCAACTCAAGCAGTTAGCCAAGCATACACGAGTCCATACAAACACTAAAACCTAAAATCCATAGCAAGTTCGGTTGTACTCATATCCCTACGACACCTCATTTTTATTCCACTTTAAAAGTCGTTACTATTCTGTAAGAAAGAGAAATTACTACGCGGTATATTCTGCAAGACAAAGTAATTATTACTCGATATATTTTGTAAGACAAAAGTAATTACTACCCGCTGCAGGTGACTTGAGATTAACATAATATGTTTGAATATACGAGATTTGAAAGTCTGATCAACGTAGTTGCGACTTCATTTCTTACAATCGAACGCTGGTGTTATATTCAAAGTTATGATATCAGAAAATATTTTACAAATGTAATTGTTTCCAGTACCCAAGACTAAAGATGTAATAGTTCCAGTATTCATACATTGAACAACCGATGCAAAATGCTTTATTAACCCGATTCCCAACGGGTAATTGAAACGACTAAGTGTATAATCAGTATATCACAATATCGTTACTATTGAATCCAACGATTTATTGTCGGAATTTGTGACAGAGAATTGAAACATACGCACTTTACAGAGTATGAAAATATCACTTTGAGTATCGAGTACCGTTCGAAGCTAGCGATCAATTCCTAATCATTTCAGTAACTCCTCATTGTGCGTGCTAAATGTAAAATATCGCGAGGTTATACACTCTAAGACTTTGATCATTACAAAAGTAAATTGTGATATGTTTGTTAGATGCATCCAATTCAACTAGAAGTGTCTAGTGCCCAACACTCGTAATATCAAAAAGTACTTGCTACACTGTAATTCACTAAACGTGTTTTGCATTGTTGTTCATTTGTAGCATTGATTGAAATTGTTTTTTGAACCCTCAAATAATAATTCCCGACATGAAACCAAGCCGCTGAAAGTCGTTACCATCACGAAGATACAACGTGTACGATGTTTGTCAAATGTGTCCTACCTGGCCAACAGAAAACAATTTTCACTAGCTTGGTAATGAAACCGAAGTCTCCATTCGATATTTTGTTTGTGTCAAATACTTTGCAATAAACACGCTGGAGTGGTCGAGCTTTACATCAGCAGACTGTAATCTGTAAATCAAGCTTACATCCGACTTGTAACTGTATCGTTTACCTAACCGAGTTGTATGCACAGTTTGATATTTTTTGTTATTTGGTAATTGCTGAATATACTACTTCGAAATACTCCCTTGAACGTAATTTCCATCATCGTAATAATCGTAGTACATTTGTGTCGAATTCGTAACAGTCGACTATGACATGATAAATTTTTGACAAGTTATGCTTGGAAGATTGGTTGTATATTACGAAAAATAATTACCGCTCATATTCATACTGTTATCCATTGTTCGGTATTTTCAAACGAGTAAAATTTATTACTTGAGTTACTCCGCTTAATGCAAATGTAAACACAACCGTCTTTCAACATCGCAAAGACATCGATACAAAGTATACAATCAAACGCAACAAGTTTTACTTTTGTAGGTTGTGTATGGTTATCCTGCATAACTCATTTCTTACCAAAGCCATATGAAATATATTCATGTTACACGAAAATATTCACTCATGCTACAAACCTGTACAATGATTGGTGGTGCTTTCAAACTGTTTCGATACCTCAAGAACTTTATTGTCTGAATGGTTGTTCATGTATCATAATAATCAAGTAATTCAACACAGAACTAGTATTAACAGAAACACCAAAGTTGTTTACACAAAAGTTTGTATGTGTACAGTATACGAATACCATGTGTAAGTCCAGCACAATTGTGTACGAGTTTAGTTAACACAATTTACGACACCGAGGTCGCGTCATCTTTCGTAAGACAACAAACCAAGGCTTCAGGATATGTCCATGTCATAGCAATGAATCAGCTACTCCAACAACAGAGTGCATATGTTTTCTAGTTACGGTGCTTACATCTTACACACAAATCAATCTACTTTGCTAACGAAAAGTGGTGAGTCATCATATGGTTATCCTCACTAGTAAAACATACTATCATACAAAATGGTCGTTATAGTTTGCACACCAACGGTACATCGTACAAGTAACAAGTCTCGAGCATCCAGTTATTCAAAAAACGTGAAAGTATTTCTACACCAAGTCGTTATGTTGACGAAAGCGTATATTGTAATACCATGATCGATTTGCATTCGTTGGTCACAAACTGTCACTACTCTAAATAATTATTTTTCACTCAAACACAAAAACATACTTGTCGCCAATCGTTTTCATCAAGTACGAGTTCAAGAAACTTACTACGACATGAATTTTTATTTTTATGCTGTGTAAATAGGTAATAATTTATTCAAGTAACACTATATCAACATCATCGAGTTGTGCTAATAGATTTACATGCGGTCTTGTGGTTTTCATCGGGACATACAGCACGAACTAACTGTAGACTCCTCTCTGTTGTACAGCTACTCGGTAATCGAAATGCATTAACATGTAAACAACGATCTTGTTTCGTCACACCAAAAATATGTTCACTGTCGCGATACTCCGCACAAGACGTGCATAGCCTTTGCACACTCGTAATAGTATACCAACGTCAAGCGATAACGTTTAACAAGACCAACGACACTGAACCCACGACGTTTACCTATGTAAAATTACCACTTTCACTTGCCAGTCCATCGTTTACCTGACTAAACATATTATTTTCCTTTGGAGATCTGACGTTTACCCGGAGTAAGAAACCATTTTCACTTGTAAATATATTTTTTCCTTGGCTAACAAACCTTTTTTCACTTGTAAATATATTTTTTCTCTGGGTAACAAACCTTTTTCACTTGGGAATATATTTTTTCCCCGATCAACAAACCTTTTTCACTTGGAAATATATTTTTTCCCCGAGCAACAAACCATTTTCACTGAGCAACAAACCCTTTTCTCCCCAGGCAACAAACCCTTTTCGTTTGGAAAACTATCATTTACCTGAGTACCAATACCATTTTCGTTTTGAAAACTGACAACTACACCGGTCAATTTGATATTTTTTGTATATTGTTACAACAGACAGTGACAAAATATACACCAACAACGACTCCGATACATTTGTGTAATCAAATATTCACTTGCTCTGATGCATCCCATCAAAATCATTGGTTACTCACATACAATAACAATGTGCTGTTGTACATCGACATGTATGTTTTCGGAATTGGCGAATAAAGGGGTTTCTGATATGTCCGTGATGTCCGGGTTCGTGCTTTGGATTTTCCAGAGTCAAAATGTCTGAATAAAACACCTCCTCGACGATGGTTGGTATGTGGATAACGGTGTTCGGAAAACGGTTGGATTTATGTCACCCATCGCGATAACAATTCCAGGTCGAGTTTTCCCCGCATGTTTACTATATTGTGTCTTTATTGGTCATGTATGTCTCAACATTCAGTTTGAAATCGGAAACTCTGATAAAGTACGTAACCGGATCCGGATATCAACTCTGAATCGATAAACCAATGAACAATATTCAAAGTAAACATGTTACACCCTGTGTTTCCACGAAAAAATACCATCCAGACATACGTCGCGCTTGTTTGCCCACACCAGTATATGCGTAAATGGAGGTGTGTGACATTGCATGCAATGTGTTGGTATACAAACATCGATCCACAGACATTATCATAGCCGGTAGTTTTGATGTAGATCGAATGTCATCACACCCGATAACAATACCAATAAGCCACATTGCAATGACTCTGAGTCAATCTGAAGCATGACATACAGACACACAAACATGGAACCGTAACATGGGTTATTCGCACGACGGTGAAAGTGAACTATACAGCATATACCATTAGAGCGTTCACAGTCGAATATGCGAACCACGCACAATCACATACCCTGGTTTTTGTTGGATATGTACGAAACCAATAAATCGATACATTTCTGTTCCTTCTACGTCAATAATACAAGCGTCATTCCAATGCATCGCTCGAATGTAAGGTTCGTCGGGTGTAAAATCCATGTCAAATAACACCAAAGTGTGCTTTCCGTGTTTTATTATTTCCACCGACGCTTCTTGTCTGTGTCGTAACACTATGGTGCGGGGAGTTGAAAAACGGTGGATTGTGAAACGGATTGACATGACCAACAGAATCGACGTCAATAACCTTGTGGTGATGACAGTTTCAAAATGCTCCGATATGACGAGACCAACCTCGATCTCCTGTGGCGATGACCGTTTCGAAATGTCGCCGGACGAACTGGACCCTTACGAAAGTGTGTAATATGCTTGCGTGTGAAATCACGAGGTAGTGTTCTATTGTGGTGTACGATTGCAGTCTTCATTCCACAGAAACACACCTTATTGGATCACAGTATCAGTCCGAGATTTGCACGATATTTATTTGGAGTCGTTATGTGGGAGTAGCGATATCCAATTATCCATGCATCGTGAATGAAAGACTGATCGCAATCATTTCGAGCACCCGTACTTCGATAGTTCACATTGGTCAAACGCTGCAGCAGAAAACTTCGGTGTCGACAACACGACGGATATTGACCGATGTATCCAATTGATCTGGGTGGTCTGTCCAGAGATAGGGTCATGACTATCTTGTAATGTTACAACGCGATAACACCATCGAATAAATCAGTGAACGGTGTCGAGATATCGATGTCATAGCGCGGACTCAGAGTCATTGCAATGTGGCTTATTGGTATTGTTATCGGGTGTGATGACATTCGATCTACATCAAAACTACCGGCTATGATAATGTCTGTGGATCGATGTTTGTATACCAACACATTGCATGCAATGTCACACACCTCCATTTACGCATATACTGGTGTGGGCAAACAAGCGCGACGTATGTCTGGATGGTATTTTTTCACATCCTTGCGTGCAGGGTGAGGGTGAGACGTCACCTCATCAACGATCACTATACTTACAAGGCACCGGTTGAGCGATAGGGCGTGTTTTTGGAAATTCCCCCTTGTCTCACCCTCACCCTGCACGCAAGGATGTGAAGGTGTGTTTTATGATTGCGTGTGAAATCACGAGGTAGTGTTCACATCCTTGCGTGCAGGGTGAGGGTGAGACGTCACCTCATCAACGATCACTATACTTACAAGGCACCGGTTGAGCGATAGGGCGTGTTTTTGGAAATTCCCCCTTGTCTCACCCTCACCCTGCACGCAAGGATGTGAACACTACCTCGTGATTTCACACGCAATCATAAAACACACCTTCACATCCTTGCGTGCAGGGTGAGGGTGAGACAAGGGGGAATTTCCAAAAACACGCCCTATCGCTCAACCGGTGCCTTGTAAGTATAGTGATCGTTGATGAGGTGACGTCTCACCCTCACCCTGCACGCAAGGATGTGAAAAAATACCATCCAGACATACGTCGCGCTTGTTTGCCCACACCAGTATATGCGTAAATGGAGGTGTGTGACATTGCATGCAATGTGTTGGTATACAAACATCGATCCACAGACATTATCATAGCCGGTAGTTTTGATGTAGATCGAATGTCATCACACCCGATAACAATACCAATAAGCCACATTGCAATGACTCTGAGTCCGCGCTATGACATCGATATCTCGACACCGTTCACTGATTTATTCGATGGTGTTATCGCGTTGTAACATTACAAGATAGTCATGACCCTATCTCTGGACAGACCACCCAGATCAATTGGATACATCGGTCAATATCCGTCGTGTTGTCGACACCGAAGTTTTCTGCTGCAGCGTTTGACCAATGTGAACTATCGAAGTACGGGTGCTCGAAATGATTGCGATCAGTCTTTCATTCACGATGCATGGATAATTGGATATCGCTACTCCCACATAACGACTCCAAATAAATATCGTGCAAATCTCGGACTGATACTGTGATCCAATAAGGTGTGTTTCTGTGGAATGAAGACTGCAATCGTACACCACAATAGAACACTACCTTGTGATTTCACACGCAAGCATATTACACACTTTCGTAAGGGTCCAGTTCGTCCGGCGACATTTCGAAACGGTCATCGCCACAGGAGATCGAGGTTGGTCTCGTCATATCGGAGCATTTTGAAACTGTCATCACCACAAGGTTATTGACGTCGATTCTGTTGGTCATGTCAATCCGTTTCACAATCCACCGTTTTTCAACTCCCCGCACCATAGTGTTACGACACAGACAAGAAGCGTCGGTGGAAATAATAAAACACGGAAAGCACACTTTGGTGTTATTTGACATGGATTTTACACCCGACGAACCTTACATTCGAGCGATGCATTGGAATGACGCTTGTATTATTGACGTAGAAGGAACAGAAATGTATCGATTTATTGGTTTCGTACATATCCAACAAAAACCAGGGTATGTGATTGTGCGTGGTTCGCATATTCGACTGTGAACGCTCTAATGGTATATGCTGTATAGTTCACTTTCACCGTCGTGCGAATAACCCATGTTACGGTTCCATGTTTGTGTGTCTGTATGTCATGCTTCAGATTGACTCAGAGTCATTGCAATGTGGCTTATTGGTATTGTTATCGGGTGTGATGACATTCGATCTACATCAAAACTACCGGCTATGATAATGTCTGTGGATCGATGTTTGTATACCAACACATTGCATGCAATGTCACACACCTCCATTTACGCATATACTGGTGTGGGCAAACAAGCGCGACGTATGTCTGGATGGTATTTTTTCGTGGAAACACAGGGTGTAACATGTTTACTTTGAATATTGTTCATTGGTTTATCGATTCAGAGTTGATATCCGGATCCGGTTACGTACTTTATCAGAGTTTCCGATTTCAAACTGAATGTTGAGACATACATGACCAATAAAGACACAATATAGTAAACATGCGGGGAAAACTCGACCTGGAATTGTTATCGCGATGGGTGACATAAATCCAACCGTTTTCCGAACACCGTTATCCACATACCAACCATCGTCGAGGAGGTGTTTTATTCAGACATTTTGACTCTGGAAAATCCAAAGCACGAACCCGGACATCACGGACATATCAGAAACCCCTTTATTCGCCAATTCCGAAAACATACATGTCGATGTACAACAGCACATTGTTATTGTATGTGAGTAACCAATGATTTTGATGGGATGCATCAGAGCAAGTGAATATTTGATTACACAAATGTATCGGAGTCGTTGTTGGTGTATATTTTGTCACTGTCTGTTGTAACAATATACAAAAAATATCAAATTGACCGGTGTAGTTGTCAGTTTTCAAAACGAAAATGGTATTGGTACTCAGGTAAATGATAGTTTTCCAAACGAAAAGGGTTTGTTGCCTGGGGAGAAAAGGGTTTGTTGCTCAGTGAAAATGGTTTGTTGCTCGGGGAAAAAATATATTTCCAAGTGAAAAAGGTTTGTTGATCGGGGAAAAAATATATTCCCAAGTGAAAAAGGTTTGTTACCCAGAGAAAAAATATATTTACAAGTGAAAAAAGGTTTGTTAGCCAAGGAAAAAATATATTTACAAGTGAAAATGGTTTCTTACTCCGGGTAAACGTCAGATCTCCAAAGGAAAATAATATGTTTAGTCAGGTAAACGATGGACTGGCAAGTGAAAGTGGTAATTTTACATAGGTAAACGTCGTGGGTTCAGTGTCGTTGGTCTTGTTAAACGTTATCGCTTGACGTTGGTATACTATTACGAGTGTGCAAAGGCTATGCACGTCTTGTGCGGAGTATCGCGACAGTGAACATATTTTTGGTGTGACGAAACAAGATCGTTGTTTACATGTTAATGCATTTCGATTACCGAGTAGCTGTACAACAGAGAGGAGTCTACAGTTAGTTCGTGCTGTATGTCCCGATGAAAACCACAAGACCGCATGTAAATCTATTAGCACAACTCGATGATGTTGATATAGTGTTACTTGAATAAATTATTACCTATTTACACAGCATAAAAATAAAAATTCATGTCGTAGTAAGTTTCTTGAACTCGTACTTGATGAAAACGATTGGCGACAAGTATGTTTTTGTGTTTGAGTGAAAAATAATTATTTAGAGTAGTGACAGTTTGTGACCAACGAATGCAAATCGATCATGGTATTACAATATACGCTTTCGTCAACATAACGACTTGGTGTAGAAATACTTTCACGTTTTTTGAATAACTGGATGCTCGAGACTTGTTACTTGTACGATGTACCGTTGGTGTGCAAACTATAACGACCATTTTGTATGATAGTATGTTTTACTAGTGAGGATAACCATATGATGACTCACCACTTTTCGTTAGCAAAGTAGATTGATTTGTGTGTAAGATGTAAGCACCGTAACTAGAAAACATATGCACTCTGTTGTTGGAGTAGCTGATTCATTGCTATGACATGGACATATCCTGAAGCCTTGGTTTGTTGTCTTACGAAAGATGACGCGACCTCGGTGTCGTAAATTGTGTTAACTAAACTCGTACACAATTGTGCTGGACTTACACATGGTATTCGTATACTGTACACATACAAACTTTTGTGTAAACAACTTTGGTGTTTCTGTTAATACTAGTTCTGTGTTGAATTACTTGATTATTATGATACATGAACAACCATTCAGACAATAAAGTTCTTGAGGTATCGAAACAGTTTGAAAGCACCACCAATCATTGTACAGGTTTGTAGCATGAGTGAATATTTTCGTGTAACATGAATATATTTCATATGGCTTTGGTAAGAAATGAGTTATGCAGGATAACCATACACAACCTACAAAAGTAAAACTTGTTGCGTTTGATTGTATACTTTGTATCGATGTCTTTGCGATGTTGAAAGACGGTTGTGTTTACATTTGCATTAAGCGGAGTAACTCAAGTAATAAATTTTACTCGTTTGAAAATACCGAACAATGGATAACAGTATGAATATGAGCGGTAATTATTTTTCGTAATATACAACCAATCTTCCAAGCATAACTTGTCAAAAATTTATCATGTCATAGTCGACTGTTACGAATTCGACACAAATGTACTACGATTATTACGATGATGGAAATTACGTTCAAGGGAGTATTTCGAAGTAGTATATTCAGCAATTACCAAATAACAAAAAATATCAAACTGTGCATACAACTCGGTTAGGTAAACGATACAGTTACAAGTCGGATGTAAGCTTGATTTACAGATTACAGTCTGCTGATGTAAAGCTCGACCACTCCAGCGTGTTTATTGCAAAGTATTTGACACAAACAAAATATCGAATGGAGACTTCGGTTTCATTACCAAGCTAGTGAAAATTGTTTTCTGTTGGCCAGGTAGGACACATTTGACAAACATCGTACACGTTGTATCTTCGTGATGGTAACGACTTTCAGCGGCTTGGTTTCATGTCGGGAATTATTATTTGAGGGTTCAAAAAACAATTTCAATCAATGCTACAAATGAACAACAATGCAAAACACGTTTAGTGAATTACAGTGTAGCAAGTACTTTTTGATATTACGAGTGTTGGGCACTAGACACTTCTAGTTGAATTGGATGCATCTAACAAACATATCACAATTTACTTTTGTAATGATCAAAGTCTTAGAGTGTATAACCTCGCGATATTTTACATTTAGCACGCACAATGAGGAGTTACTGAAATGATTAGGAATTGATCGCTAGCTTCGAACGGTACTCGATACTCAAAGTGATATTTTCATACTCTGTAAAGTGCGTATGTTTCAATTCTCTGTCACAAATTCCGACAATAAATCGTTGGATTCAATAGTAACGATATTGTGATATACTGATTATACACTTAGTCGTTTCAATTACCCGTTGGGAATCGGGTTAATAAAGCATTTTGCATCGGTTGTTCAATGTATGAATACTGGAACTATTACATCTTTAGTCTTGGGTACTGGAAACAATTACATTTGTAAAATATTTTCTGATATCATAACTTTGAATATAACACCAGCGTTCGATTGTAAGAAATGAAGTCGCAACTACGTTGATCAGACTTTCAAATCTCGTATATTCAAACATATTATGTTAATCTCAAGTCACCTGCAGCGGGTAGTAATTACTTTTGTCTTACAAAATATATCGAGTAATAATTACTTTGTCTTGCAGAATATACCGCGTAGTAATTTCTCTTTCTTACAGAATAGTAACGACTTTTAAAGTGGAATAAAAATGAGGTGTCGTAGGGATATGAGTACAACCGAACTTGCTATGGATTTTAGGTTTTAGTGTTTGTATGGACTCGTGTATGCTTGGCTAACTGCTTGAGTTGGTCGGGTAAGTTACAAACGGATTTACTTGACAATGTTTTCGTGGTTGACTCTTTGAATATGGTAAGATGGTGATATGTCGAGATGTAATACTATTTCCGTACACTCAATTACAACAAAAAATAACCCGCATTCAAATAAGCCGTAAGCTACAAGTGGATTTAAAACTTGATGCTGTTTTGTGGTTAACTCAAGTCAGTGGTCACGTTTGTGTTGATTTCAGGAATGATCATGACGAGTTGGTCGGGTAAATTAGGTAATGTGGTAGTAACTACGACCTTACAGAGGTGCTGACATTCCAATATCTTTTACGCTGTAATATTACGGATTTAATTGTGATAAATTATTTCTCAGTTATTGTTCAGACGTTCAAATCTCGTATACTCAAAATACAATATGTCCAAGTCAAATCGTATATGCACCGATTAGTAAATAGTTTGTCTTCAGAATAGTAACAACCTTTACAATTGAATAAAAAAGACCGAGCATACGAATACAACCAGGATGAATTAATTCAAATTTATGAGTTGCAGTGATATAATCAAGTAAGTGAAAACTAGATTTTTAACAATTGTTAATGTTGTGAATAATTCTTTTGAGTATGGTAAGATGTTAAAATATCTCTTTGACAAACGGAAAGCACGATCGTGAATAGAGTTGTGATGTTTCATTACTTGTTTCAAATCAATGTGTGTATAATATCGAAACGGGACTGTGGGGAAGTTGGTAGTCATGTTTGTCAATCCTATTTCAAGTCACACTATGTCAAAGTCCAAATATTTCATTTTGGATTATCTGGATTTAGCTTTAGTACAGCCCGCGAATGGATTCCGACACCGTACTATAACGTTTTTGATAATAAGGACTCGAGGATTTTCAATCAACAATACTGGAATTTTTTGATAATGTTAGAGCTGACAAACGATTAGTTGCGTGATTTTGTTAAGAGTTTGATTTCGTGTTGATAAAGACAATAACTGTATAATACACATACTTGTGATTCTTGATTCTTGTAGAGTTATAGTTGTATTGATTCTATAAGTGCGAAAACAGCGGCGCGGAATGTGCGAATAATTCGATGCGGCTGAAAGTCGGCGTCAGTAATATTCGGTTACGGTCGAATCAAAAGATTTCTCAAAATAATTAGAATTGTACCGAATTAACACATTCAAATACGAATCAACTTGGTTTGTGTAGTAAGTTTCATTTCAAGTTGACAAATTGATACATTACTTGTATATTCACATGATTCTTATCATACAACTAAAGTCAACCACGTTCCTAAGTGTCAAAACATATAGCAAGCACCAGAAAGTGTCAAATTGTTGGTTTTCGAATCACCGTCTGCGACGGCTCTGTGACAAACTAATTACCGAAATATTACCTTGTGAGCGATCGGTATGTCTTTAACACCAAGTCACTAAAATGGTTATGCCCGAGACATTATCTTGTCAGCGATCGCGGGGTTTTGCAAACTATTTCACACATTTTTGAAGTGTTAGTTTGTGAACGAGGTTATTTGTTGATCGCTTTTCGTGTCGCTGCTGAATACTGAATACTCCTGAATGTAATAGTGCTGACTGGATTAGTGTAATAATCGATAGTAGCACGCGGCTGGCCGTGAAACAATTCCACACACAGGTCATTCGAAATATAGGTCGCACTGCTTAATCCTCACAACAAGCCGCGTTTCCGTTTGTGCGGCACGATATACAAATTAACAAAGATTCATTCACATGACTATTTACTTGATACATATTCAACACCGGTCGAGAGATGTATATACCCGAAAGTACGAATCACCGCCACACCCATAAGAACGCATGGCGAATCACCAACACAACCTATACGCGAAAGCACGACATGCGAAAGTACGACGTGCGAGAGATGCCAATACCCGAAAGGGCGATGTGCCACCACGAGTTTTCCATGCGATGTGCGAGAGATGCCTATACCGAAAAGGGTTACCGTGTGAGAGGTTCCATAAGACACAATGACACCATGCGAGAGATGCCTATACTTGGAAGTACGACTCACCAACACGAGTTTTCGAGGCACCGTGTGAGAGATGCCTATACCGAAAAGGGTTACCGTGTGAGAGGCTCCATAAGACACAATGGCACCGTGCGAGAGATAGGGGGGGTCAAAAGGGTCACCGTGCCAACACGAGTTTCGAGGCACCGTGCGAGCGGGCCCATAAGAACCCCTGCCAGGTCACG
This sequence comes from Botryllus schlosseri, assembly GCF_051294905.1. Classification (NCBI taxonomy): domain Eukaryota; kingdom Metazoa; phylum Chordata; class Ascidiacea; order Stolidobranchia; family Styelidae; genus Botryllus; species Botryllus schlosseri. The sequence continues at coordinate 12,094,785 of NC_137245.1, read as the reverse complement.
AGCGATCATACTAACTACTTGCGTTACCGCATAATACTTTGAGAATTGAGAAGTCGAATCGGAATCGGTGCGGCAATTACATTCAATAATTACACTGGTCAACAGAACGAAAATAAAATTGGGCAAAACATCTAAGAGTCGTTTCCGGGGTTTTCGAGGTTGCTGATTACCAATATCACATTAGTGATTGGATATTGGCTCTTACACCCCTAAAAAGTCCCAAATTAACTATTTACTATTGAATATTTCACTTGGCAAGAAGAAAATCTTAGTCTTGTCTAATTTTATACTGCACTTCAATAAATAATAATTGACTATGAAGAACCTTCATGTCGTCCCCATGGGATATCTCCAAAACAAGAGCCAATTTGAAAAAACTAAGGTCATTTTCGGAATCAGTGTCTTTCAGAACCACCAAAGCCACTCTTACTTTGTAAGCCTAAAAATATGTGTTGACCGGTGTTATCAGTTATTATAAATTCTATGATATTTACGATGAATTGCGCTATGCTAATCACGGCCGTGCCTCACCTATGCGTTACCCCCCCTTTCACGCTATATTTTCGAACAATAAATAGGCAAGTTGCGTGCTGTTCGTAGTAAAAATGTTCAAAATCTAGTAGACAGGTAAGGCACTGCCTCGGGTATCTCCCCTGAAACCACGTCATTGACGCATCACACATTGCAGTGGGTAGGCATGCTGCTGTGTAGTGACCATCATGTTTGGCTCCGCCTACTTATATCCCCATGGGTCCTCGCATTTAAGAATATCGTCCAGACGAACCTACGATGTCGTATAACTGACGGAAGTCGACGAATTTGCGCTACCATGACGTCACGATTTTTCAATTGCGACGTATTAGTTGATTAAAATGTATGGCTCTTTGGAAGTTTGAATGGAAAATATGTGGTCAATATGGCTCTTCGGACAAAAAAGGTTACTAACCACTGTTGTATAGGATACGGTGTCAACGCTTTGCGCGATTAGTATACGTTAATAAAAAATATGGTGGATCGTAAAAATGTCATATTGTGCAACTTTATTTCCGGAAATTAGAGGCATTACTACACTTGCCTTTATACTTCAACATGTATGTTCTCCAGAAAAAATAACTGATAATAATTAGAACTCAATGTATATGATACTGGGAATTGAAAGTGAATTATATATATTTCTTCCAAAAGCGGAAAATGTATTTCGTTTTTTTAGTCCAGAAAGTTTCAAAGGTGGTATGCTAAAACAGCTCTAAAACTAAAAAAAGTCAGAGTCCATTTTTCCAGATTGGGACAAGCTATGGACTGCTACATTACGATATGATAAGTAAATGCTAGATTGCGAAACATGAGTTTCAAACGTTATGATAAGCCATAATTTATATACTGTGATGAAATATTTCATATGGGTGAAGGGCGATAGTGCGGTGCCAACCCGCTACCTATATAATATAAATTATATATTATATACTTTCGTGAAATTATGCTGGTTACTCCGCATCCACTGAACGCGAAGCGCAACGAACATTCTGGGCTTTACTCAACTTTTATGACAGTTAAAAGTTGATACTTCGTGAAAACAGCCCCGATATTCCTCATGCTATCTTCCTTATTGAAGGAATAAACTACTTCTACTTGACAAACTGAAAATAGCGAAAAGTGAGTAAGTAGATCACAAACTATTACGAAGTAGAAGTAGAAGTAGTGAAAATAAAATCTACTTGAGTAAGTATCAGAAGTAGAGGAAAACTACTTGAGTACTTGAAAAAAATAGAAGTACTTAGTTACTGACCACCTTTGATTATTATGTCCTTTGATTGCCCCAGTTGATACATTTGGCGACGTTCAAAACGTCACAATGTACTTCGGCATTGTGGCATTATGTAGCCAAAGTCGTCGCGAGGTATCGAACGAACTAGATTGGTTATTTGTACATTTTTGACAATGGTGAATGTCATTTTTAGTGTAATGTGTACTCTTTCCTGAGAACCAATTCAAGGACTAGGACCGGAATGGAAGCGCAGAATTGATTGTTTACGAGGAAATGAAATAAGCTTATAATAATGCCATAGAGATAAAAAGAAAGGGAATGATATACAATCAGCGAACATCGGGTCAAACGTACTGAATAAGGAGTATTATAACCTATAATGTTTTGTACTTTATAACCTCTTTTATCCGATCAGTAATGCAAAGATTCCGTTGGTTGTCTATTGAGCCGATATCGCCTGTCTGTTACCACCCATCGTCAAATGCCATCGCAGTTGTATGGGCGTTTTTCAAATATCCTTTTGTGACCTAACGTGTGGAAAATAAAATGATACTGCAGTTAATAGCGACATGCAGTATAAGAAATGAATATACGGTGAAATAATGCGATCCCGTCGACTATCTCATTTTAATAGGGTTTCCAATGGCCTTTGCTGAATAACACTGGTCGACAGGATTTTTGTTTTCTGGCCAAAATGATCACTATAAAAACTATTTTCGTACGGTGATTACGAATATGAAGTCGTTTTACCCATTTCGTCAATTTTTTTTTTTATAATCTGTGATTTAAAATTTTACCTTCCAATGCTAAAAACAGCCTGTTTTGTGGTGTATTCCATGCTGTTGGGTCGTAGCTATTAGCGAGGAGCATGCACCGGAGCCGGATTGGATATCCGGCCAGATTTTTACAATTTTGGCCGGTGCGGATCGGAGCCGGATCAGTACTTTTCTGTTACGGCCGGAGCCGGATCGGAGCCGGATCACTCCTTTTTTGATACGGCCAGAATCTTTATGGATAAGCTTGACTTTTATAACTAAATAACTAGTAAATAACCACACGCCATCGCGAACATAAACGAAGCATATTTATTAATTCACGGAACCCCCGCACCGTGTAGGGCCGGATTGGAGCCGGATCAGTACTTTTTCCTGATACGGCCGGAGCTGGATCGGAGCCGTTTGAGTGATGTTTATTCAAATATGTACATAAAATATCAAAAGATTCATAAAGAAGATCGGGGCCGGACCAAAGAATTGAACAACCGGATCAGAGCCGGACCAGAGAATTTTTCGATCCGCTCCGCACTAATAGCTATAACCATAGTGACGTCACGTTCTAAATCCACTCACGAAAGGTTTCCTCACTTGAGTTATTACGATGGAGGGTAAATTTCTTGGAAATGCTAAGGATCCTGATTATTTGGAGGTTTTAGTTTAAGATAATAAAACCTCAAATCCAATAAAGTAAGTTCACAGCTTTGTAGGATAAGTTTCGTAGCATATACGGACCTAATCGGGCATAAGCGGCCTTAATATAGCCGTTTTTGTGTACAATTTTTATACGATTTTTGCGAAGAATTGTGATGTGATGAGTAAATTCTGTCGGCAAATTCGGAATCAACATCGTTAAATTAGGTAAGCGAAATTAATCGTGGTCGGTTGACTAAAAATAAAAGAAAAAAAAGGTCAGCTTTCTCGCTCAGTGCCTCAAAATACAGTTTTCTCTCACTTTATCAGGTGGTTGAATAAAAATAAAACAGATCAACTTCCTCGCTTAGTGCCCAAAATACAGTTTTTCTTGCACTTTATCAGGTGGCTGACTGAAAAAAGGTCAACCTTCCGTCTCAGCTCCCGAAATACCCACCGGAGCGTACTTCGGTGCTGATTTACGGCATATCAGGATCAGTATCAATTTGGCCACGAATTTGACCCAAAATTCTCAAAAAATGAGGACGAGATCTCATAAAAGAGGTCAAAAGGGAGTCCTCCGAGGACGCTTTCAAAAAAGTCAAAAAGGAGGACAAATTCTCTTAAAAGAGGACGTATGGTAACCCTAGCGTATGTAGTATTATGAAGGGCATGTTGGTTCGATGATTTTGGCATTGAGCATTCATTTCTCGCGTCATCAATATGGGGTTTGCGGTTTGCACTGCTCCTCCCCTGTTTCCAGACATCATGGTTGCGTCACAGTACAGATCTCCGTTACAATGCAACATTTTAGGCTGATTTGAGGGGGGCGGGGAATTTCCACGGCCACGAGCAGAATAAAATTTTTGTTTTCGTAATCAGTACCGAAGTAGCTTTCGGTTGATACCCGTTTTATCAAATTTAATGCTCGGCAAGTCGGTCAAAATTTACCGTCAATTTGCCTTAGCCAAATGGAAAGTTAGACGTATGGACTAATTTCACTGATCCATGAGATATGCTTGTGTCCATACCATATAGGAATGTATGGAGCAACTTTATATCAATCACACCCTATCTAGGCCCGTACATAGTTATTGATTCTCATTCCAATTACCATTCCTACATTTACGTGTGAATACGCCTACCTCCAAATTATATATTCTTGATGCTAGCAGTTACCATGGATTACTGTGAATTACTGTGAATTTAATTTTTAACAATATTGCAACCAGTTCAAGTAATTATACACAAGTAGGCTACAGCTCATTGTACTTGTCAAATGCGATTGTTATTGGACAAGCCGACTTCAGAAAATCGTAACGATCATTTCAATCTGATAACTGACACTGTTTCTGTTGTTATACTATTACCGCTATTTGTTTGATATGTATTTGAGTTAGATCAGTGGTTCCCAACCTTTTTCGACTCATCGCCCCCTTTTCAAGCTCAACGCCGATCATCGCCCCCCAGATTTTGTGAACCGAAAAATCGGTATATAATCTGTAATCATCGGCGGGTTGACTAAAAAAAAGGTCAATTTTTCGGCTCGTCGTCGAAATTTACACTTTTGCGACTAAATTTCCGTGGGTTGACTTAAAAAAATGGTCCTTTTTCTGCAACTTGACTCCAATGTACCCCCCTATCGCCCCTTCGCTATTTTCGCCCCCTTCGTCATTTTCGCCCCCCCTATACCGCCAAATCGCCCACGTTGGGAACCACTGGGTTAGATGGAAATAAATGATGACTCTAAAGCAGAGGTACCCAATCTTTTAATGGCCGCGACACCAAATTTTGACTTGAAGATGTTACGCGATCGACCTCTCAATCTGCATGACATACTGATTACGTAAAAATAATCAGGTCCTTCGCCCAAACATATTCACGGCTGGCGACAATGCGCAGTAAGAGCAACTATACAATGATTAACTCGTCACTCGCCGCCGAAACGTATAATATAGTCCTATATATAGCAGATATGAGCATGGATTAGGATTAGGTTTTGAAAAAACAGGATTTGTGAAATTTTGTCGGATTTGGATTGGATTTGGATTAGTCACTTTTTTCAGAACGGATTAGGATTTGGATTGGATTTACCTATTTTCTGGGAGATTGAAATGTCGTGTGGCGAATGGCGACAAACTTTATTCAGATCAGTTATTAATGTACTTATGGTTACTTAGTTATCTTGAATCAAGTGAATCGTTGGTTGTGAAAGAAAATTTTCGAATCCCTCCATTGCATAAATTGGTATTTTTTCTGAATTTCCGGTTGGAATCGGATTAGGATTGGACATGGACTTGAATATGAAAAAGTTATGGATTAGGATTTGAAGGTTCGGATTTGGATTGGATTAGGACATAGAAATTTCAAATCCGCTCATCTCTGATATATAGCAAAGTATATAGATATTTTGAAACGATTTCTACCTCCACCCAATTGATGTAGTCAAGTAATGCTACGTGAAATCCTGCGCCACGCAAAATACAAATGGCGGCCGCGTCGAGCGTATTGGATGTATTGTATACTGCCAATTCATAGCACTAGAAATTGAATACAAGAATCAAATGCTATATGCACACACAGCCCAAGGCATATGTCCGTATCAAATTTATCATTGATGTTGTTTTCTTGTCTCTTTGATAAGCTTTCCTGCTCACGAATTTCGTTGCTGTTTCTGGGGCATAAGAATATCTCCAGTTTTGCAGTAGCGGCATATCTTTTTCCAGCTAGTACAAGTGAAGAAATATTATCTGGAATGCAATATGGCTTAAATGGCAGTTGTAGCTGAACTTGGTTGTCATATTCACAAGGCACACGAAATTATCCACAGGTTGCATTGTAGTGTCCATCTCTTCACCTCTCTCGTACTCGAATAATATGCATAGTCTTTCAGCAAGACTATTTTTCTCTGCATCAATCGATCCAATGAGTATCAATCCAATCCGGCACCATTCGTCAAAGTAACATTCATATTGACTACAATCTTTGGAAATATCTCAATGTCTGAAGCGAAGTGGAACATGAAATGGTTGCTTCTCATGGACGGCCTGGCGTGCCGAAATCCCATAAGATAATGATTTGCACTTTTATTAGGATCCCTGAATCCTTTTCAATTTCCTCGCGACTGTGGGTTGCTTTGCGGCTGTTTCAATACACGAACAATCTTTTCTTGAAAGTTAGAATGGACTATAATTTATAAAAAAAATGTTAACGATCCTGTAAAAAATTTATGCATTAGACATTTACAGAATGGGAATTTGTTATGTCACAGTTTTGCCAGTCAACTACTATTGAAATCAAGTTATTTATTGAATCCATCAAGTATTTTCCGTACTGCCGCATATGCAATATATATGAGCAATGTGCATATTCAAGAGAGAGATTTTGCATTGGATGATTGTGGAGTTACATTGCTGGAAAAATAACCTGGGTAGCAGCACATACAATGCAAGTTGATGCTCATGCTCAGGTCATAAAGCGTGATGCAAATGGCGAAAAGTTATGAAGGTTATACATAAAAAAAACCATAGACGTACACAAATGCATAAATCATCTATTTTGTACAATCCTTCCAGCTATCAATCTTAACGAGTACTCCATGTTAATTTTCAAGGTTTACAGGCAATGCATGGGGAACACTTCACAACGGGTAGTCCATATCAAAGTGCCAAAACGTTTACCAGGTATATTTTTAATCAATGGGCATTGGTAGACGCTTTCGGACACCGCGGTGTGAAAGATTCAACTATTGAGAGTAGTACGACATATCACGCCAGGTCGATGTGCACAATACCAACTATGGAGTGATTATCCTCAATATCATTCTAGTGCATTGTTTTGCCGATGGAATATTGTTTGGAACAATGCCGATTCTCATCATTGATGTGGAATGTGAATTCAACGGCCTGACCCGGTAAAAAGTTATATCTGTTAGCATTTCACCAATCAGTACAATGTTAGTTTCCGGATAGTTTCGATTTTATATTATATTATGAAGGTACAATCGCTATACTGATACTATGGTTGCCAGTGAACTCGGCCCTTGGTGAATTCGGCCTCACAATATTACAATATATACTATCTAAAACTACTTAGTTGCTCACACAATTATCGTAATCAACCATTCTCTTTTAAAAAATCAGGTGACGTAAATGCTGCCAGAAAAATTTCAAATCCTCTTTCAACAATCCTTCCAGGTTCTGCACATCTATATTGACGCTCACCCACAGTATCTATAAATTCTTTAGGCTGTGTCGTAAATGCATGGTTGCAACTGATGCTAAAATACCTCGCAGCTAGTCTGTACTTTGATAAATGTGCATTGTTAAAAGTTGTATTACATCCTATTATGCAGCACTGCCTCACTATGCTCAAGAAACCAACAAAAACTAAACCGATTGGGGAAAATCAGTGAATTAGTATGCCAGCAAGGCCGATCGCAGCACCCCACCACAGTCGACATACGCAATCCCGTTCCTGTACTCAAGCATATCCCGCGACGGACTGATTTCGCCGGGAAACTATCTTATAGCGTTAAGGGGCGTGGCAGTTTCCAATCATTGTATATATATCATTGAACAGACCAAAGCTTCGAGATAGCTTTGTTTTAGTGGCTGGATGTGACTCTTCTATGACATGTTTGGGTCAAGTAAAACCCCAACGTATTTGACATTTTCCGTATCGGAAATTGACTGACCAGCGATGTTAACGTAGGATGGGTTACCATACGGATTCTTTTTTGAATTATTTCGAAATTTTCCTAGGAGGGTGCCTAAATGACCTCGTTTTTGAGAATTTTGGTGGAATGTACGTGGAAACTGGACTAAGATATAGGAAATCAGCGGCCAAGTAGCGGACCGGCGGCTTTTTCGGAACGTAAGCCAGAAAAACGACCGGTAATTCGGAGTTTGAGCCAGGATGAGGACCATTTTTTGTTTTTAGTCAACCGACCATAAAGTGTGGGAAAAAATCCTGAAACAGTGTCCTGTTCAAAATATGTTAACCCCAAGTTAACGGATAGATCAGTTTTGGAATTTATGGTTAATAATTGGGATTTTGCGGCGTTGACGCGAAGGTTATTATCGGCCGACCACTCGTGTACTTTGGGCACTTGATCATTGTTCAAGGCATTCAACTTTTCGTTAGAGGATGTTAGAGACGCGGAGAGCTTTGTTGAGCATAACAGTTGCTTGATGGATGAAAGTGACCACGATAATCAAACCGGAAAATCGGCGTAATAAAATGTCCAGTAGGAGCCATGATCCATTCATATCAAGCATGGGTTGGGTATTAGCAACAGTTTTTTCATCATATTTTGAAACACTACGAGCATGCACCTTGACAATCTCAAAAATTTTGCCTGCTTCGTTACAAAGGTTTGCTCGAAATATCCAGCTTTCGGTTTGTGAGTATTTAGTGACTCTCTGCTGTGAGCTTGACCCGCAATCACGCAACATCAAGAGGGAAATACGCTACATGTAGGTCTGAGACGGGCAACGAACGGCCCGCGAAGAGATTTTGAGCGGCCCGTAAAGCGCTTCTGCCCTGAAAGTGAAATTCTAATCTGAAAGTATTGACAAATTTTATGCGTCACAGAATGAATCAAGTTTGCCAACCTGAGAAAGATGGTCATGAAAGTACTCGCACTGTTTGGGTTCACATATATTTTCGACCACGAACATTAACTATCAGTGGTTCCCAAAAGGTGGGGAATTCCCCATTGGTGGGGAATTCAACGGTTTCTGGTGAGGAATAGACGCATTTGTTCAAAATTATATACAGGCCAGTCTACATATCCACGGAGACACATGTGCAATTACCGTTACCACTTAACTGCTCTGGAATGTATGTATCGAAGTAATATTTCGTGTTGTCCACCAAACCTCATTATTAACTCTGGATGGTCGATCATGTCGTGACAAACGAATCCAGCACGATTAGTTTGACGTGAAATAACGCTTTCGCGAAATTTTGAGCGATACTGGTATCGGTTCACAATACGTTCTATGTTTCAGTTATAGGCGATTGTCTTGCGTACTGATGTGGTTGTGTGTCTTGTGTAGTCAAACCAACAGATAGCTGCTCTGTGATGACAAAAGTGCTGGGTAGTGGGCAGTGTTCCCTCTAAGCTGCGCACGTGCGCAAATGCGCAGTGCTGAAACGGTCTCTGCGCACAGAAAATCTAAGCTGCGCACAAAATATCCGAAGTGATGTTTTTTTTAGTCGTTGCGCACTGTTGTCCAATGGACCACGCAGGCGCGCAGACTCGTGAAAAATTGGATGGAACATTGCCAGAGGGAAATAGTGTTATCACTGAAGTCTGAAACTGAGGTACAAGTGCGGCCCGCAAAGTGAAATATTGCGCTCCGTGAAGAAATGAGAATTTGCAATCACGCGCGCCTCACGAAAGAGATTTTTTTAGTATGGTCTCGTACGCGTGAGCGATACTGATATCATTTCAATAGCACATTATTTTCTGGGAATGGCGAAATAACATGGTTTAACAAAGTTATAAATAACAATGGGCTAGCTCGAAGTTAATCTGCGAGAAACTAACGAATAGTCTTCTCCGCGTGGCATGAACATTGCGTAAGATTGACTCAGGACCGTAACTGCCGCACCCCAAACCCCCATTGGAGGGGCCTCGCTCAAAGGGGGCCGAAAATTATTTCGTGAATTAACATAAATCATGGTGTATTTTTTTTTAATTTTTCAATAAATATTGTCAGATATCTTGATTATTGGGTACCCTTTCCCAACAATATTACACATGATTTATAGAAACGAGCTCTTCGGCGTCGGCCATTACCGCACCACGACACGCCAAGACTTATGAAGTTATAGGCTATGTAACATGCGACTCCGAAAAGTGCGCCAGAACGATCAGCAGCGAGAAAACCTTGGCTGAAAAGGACTGCCCCTGTGCTGAATGAAAACTTCGATATAAGTACATATATGTTTAATTGTCCATAGGCCCTAAATGGCTGGCGCCGAATGTTCCTGTCCTGGCGATCCGAGTCCCACAACAAGACAAATGCCATATCGAGAGAACATTATTTCCAGTAGAGAAAGACCAATTTGAAATCGTGTAAGTCTTTTAGTTTAATACGTTTGAGCGATTTCAATATCTTTTGACATAGCAGATGGTCACGAAATAGCATCATGTAACGAAGTAATGATACCAACGGGTACGCCCAAAGATGTTTTGTTATTATTTAGCGGGCCTATCTATTCCCAAACACCCCTCTCGATCAGCTCTACCGGTAAATCTGATTATATGAGCAGAGAGAGGATAACAATTAATAGCAATACATATGCAATTCCCGATCAAATTGACCGATTCAATCATAAAGTATATAAATTGTTCGCGCCTCGCGCACTTAGCAGACACAACCACTAAACGGGCACCCAATGCAGATGATAAGTACCGGAAAAAAGCGGAGATTCCGGGGGGGTTTGTTTTATCACCCTATGGGGGGCCTGGTTGCGCACTGTTGTCCAAAGGCATGCGCAGTGAGTTGTCCTGTTTGCGCAGACTCGTGAAAAATTAGAGGGAACATTGGTAGTGGGGAACAGGACCGTAACTGCCGCATCCCGGGGCGAGCTCGAAGAGGCCCAAAATTATTTCGTGAATTAACATAAATTAAAGTATTTGTTTTGGAAATTTATGCCACTTATTCAAAAAATTTTCGCGCTACGTGCGTGATTTAATATTGCCTAATATCTGATTATTAGGTACCCTTCCCCCTAGAAAATATCTTTTGACATAACAGATATAGTAGGCTTACCATATTTTGGAAATCTAAAAAGAGGACACTTTTTCAGAAACTTCAGACTTGCAAAACCGGAGAAGAATTCTCAAAAACCGGTGAATTTTTCCCACTTTGCGATCGGTTGACCAAAAATACAAAAAATAAAAAAAAAGGTCTTCTTTCCGCTCGGAGCTCAAAATACGCTCAGAGCTAAAATCACTGTTTTTCACTCCGAAATACCCGCCGGAGCGTCACTTCTGTGCTAATTTGCGGCATATCACTCGCGATTTGCTCTAGATCTGACCTAAATTTTCAAAAAAGAGGACAAAATCTCAAAAAAAAGGACAAAAGGGCGTCCTCCGAGGACATTTTCAAAAAAGTCAAAAAAGAGGACAAATCCTCTTAAAAGAGGACGTATGGTAAGCCTAAGATATAGGAGGTCACGAAAATAGCATAATGTAATGAAGTCAATATACCAACGGGTCCGCCTGAAGATGTTTATTTCTTATTTTGGGATCCTACCTTTTCCAATACACCTCACTCAGCTCTACCGGTAAATCTGATTACGTGATCAGAGCGGAGATAAAAAATTGATAACAAAATATGTGCAATTCCTGTCATATTTACCGATTCAAACAAGATTTATTAAAATTTTTCGCGCTTAGCGCCTTTAGTCGAAATAAGGCGACGTACTAAAATAGACCTAATATAGCTGCTAAGTAGCGGGAAAAAAGAGTATACAGGCTCAGCAAGACCGATGGTGGTCTGGGGCGTTTCGCCACCCAGAAGTTGGGTTTATCCCTTTGTGGGCCCTGGATCAACGTTTTTTTGGCAGGGCTGACAAAGTGCTGTTACGATCCTGGTGGGGAATGAGGGCTCGGAATAAATCTGAACTGGGGAATAAAGACAAAAAGGTTGGGAACCACTGAACTAGACAAAGGCTGTGTTTCAATATAAATGATGTTCACGAGCAGTCGTTACTAAGGGTTTCTACATAGGCCATGCAGCCAGAGTTCAAAGAATTCGTTGACAACTTTGACCGACCACAGATGTCTGATTGACTTCAACAGTAATTGTTGATCAATTCAATAATTACTGTTTTTGATCTCTATATGCTTTAAACTTGAAACTTACATTATATCCGATTTATTCATCGTATATAGGTGGATAAATTCGCGAAGAATGTACATATTCTGTTCTGCTTCTGGTTGATTCGAAGATCGTCATGAACATATCGTCGGTACCATAGCCAATACAGCTAAACCACTGTTATTTGTTTCAATAAATACTACATATTTATACGTGTTCTAGGTATTGTGGCGTCTTCGGTGGACGAAATGAATCTGTCTGTCTCTATCTCTCCCTCTCTGTAATCCAGCCCGCCAAGTAGGCCCACTTCATTTTCTCATTTTCGGCCTCCCGACCGGAGAAGTTGATCGCCCCTGATGTAGGTAGTCAGCATCAGCGAATGCTGCTTATCAATCAATCAATGAAATTGATATCGTTGTCTGATGTAAAACATCTAGTAAGCGTACGTGGCCCATCTCCATTTCATATGTTTATTGTATCATAAAAAACCAAATCCGTGCGATTAGGGTGTTGGCTGCTGCTGTATAACTTGTTAATGGGGTAAAACCCATAGAACAGTCCTCTCGATATCAACATAGCAACACTCAAACGCCGAATACATCGTCCGGTTTTGCCGAGACCTTTGAGGTGTAAGCTTATATTCCCTTGGAAGTCCTCGTTGAAATTGCAGGCAAAACGACGCAAGATATTGATTTTATGGGATTATTATATCATCTGATTGCTCCAGTTGATAAAATTGGCGTTGTATAAAAAGTCAGTATGTACTTCAGCATTGTGGCATTATGTGGCCCGAGTCGTCGCTAGGATAGTGTACATTAATATATACCACTTCACTGAAATATAGGGTTGGAATTAGCAATAGGACGTCACGTGACGTCATGAGGTTCACGTTTGCGTTCACACAGAACCTTTCAAAAAGGTTCGCATTCACACGAACCTGAATCTTTCAGAGGTTCACACCATCCCTAGTAGTGTATTTCGATCTTGATGTTGCGTGATTGCGGATGAAGCTCACAGCAGAGAGTCACTAAATATTCACAAGTGGAAAGCTGGATATTTCGAGCAAACTTTTGTTACAAACCAAGTAAACTTTTTGAGATCGTCAAGGTGCATGCTCGTTTAGTGTTGATTTTTATGCTTCCAGCGCCATGCATGGAGTGGACCGCATACGTTAAATGCAATAAATTTCAACCAAAGATGGTATAATGAAGGGAAAATTGTAATATATGAAAAAGGTTAACAGTGCAGAACCTACCAAGGTTCGTTGGTGAACGTGAACCTCCAAAGTTCGGAGGTTCACACATGGAACGCGAAAGTGAACCTCACGTTCTCACCATCCCTACTAGTTACTGCAACAAAGTTGATAGAAAGAGTTAATGGAATATATACAAGTCAACTCAAGTTGAGTCGAGCAATGGTAATATCGACACACTGTTTTGAGTAGACCACATGCTTCAGATCACGATACCCAATTTCGTTCCAACTAGAGAAGAGAAACTGCCTCTGGCACCAGCACTGTAAAAGTGGATATCAACCACCAAGGCATCCTTATCTTTGCTTATACGTCAGCCATTCATCTTACCGTAATACGTTGGGAAAAAGTAAGGGTGCACTTTCCTCCCGCGTACGATTAGATCAGTGGTTCTTAAACTTTTTTCCTCCAGCGCCCCCTTTTAAGAATTATCGTGTTCTAGTGCCCCCCCCCACCGCCATATTGTCCTCTATTAAAATGTCTTTCGAGAACACATAAATGTCCTCCTTTATGGCAATTCGTCCTCCTTGACATCTTTTAGAACTAAGATGGTGGATAGTTTCGAGTGGAAATGGGCATAAATGATGCCAAACAGAAAAGTCGTGGTTCGAACGTAAGCGACGACTTGTTTTGTCAATCAACGGAAAATCTAGAAGAAAAATCGTATTTCGAGAGTTGAGCCTGAAGCTTACCTTTTTTTTAGTCAACCAACCGCAATTTTGTGGTAAATTTACCATTTTTCAGGATTTTACTCACGTATTGTAAGTCTGGAAATGTGCTGAATGCTAACCCTAATGAACCTCTTGTACGATTTAAATAGGACTGATAATAGTTTATACATTCATACTAATCGTCAACAATTACCAGGCAGGCTTAAATTTCATCGTATGGATTGTAGGTGGATTGTGTATTCCATCGTATCAATCTGTTTAAACTTAAACACTTAACAACACTTAAAAAAGTGTCCTCCTTTCCCATTTCCAAAATATGGTAACCCTACGTAACAGCACTTCGTCAGTCCCACTAAAAACGATTGTCTTGGGCACCCATAGCGTGATAACCAAACTTCTGGAGGCTTCGCCCCATATAAACCCGTCGCGTGATTTCGATGGTCAGCAAAGTGTGTGTGATGGCCTGGTCGCCCTAGGTGCCAAAATTTTCTACAATGCATGAACGAATAAGTGATAATTGCATATATATGTCTTGTTCTCTCAGCCCACGTAATCAGATTTACCAGTAGCGCTGAGTGAGCTGTTGTCTTGGAAAATGAAGGCCACGTAATCAATAATTAAACATATTCGGGCGTGCCCGTTGGTACAATTACTTCATTACATGTTGTTATTTTGTCACCTATTGTCCGCCATATAGTCAAAAGATGTTGCAACGCATAAACGTATTTAACTTAAATAAGCACATGTGTGGAAACCCGAGGTTTCCAGAATGTTCTGTATTTTCCGTTTAGAATATTGTTGCGCGTGGTATGGCTGGAGACCGCGTGTTGAGTTGAGTTGGTTGGGGGAGTTGGCTGAGAGCGTGGCTGAAGATGAATGCGTGGGCGTATGTCTCTGTGTTTGGTAGCGTGAAGTATTAGTAGTTTGGGGCAGCAGCGTGAAGTAGTGGTAGTATTAGGCAGTTAGGGCGTGAAGTAGTAGGTAGTTGGTCTTGTATTTGCGGGCTTGAGTTGGATGTACCGGTCGAATCTCTGCGCGGATGGTTGGCTGGGGCACGGCCTAGTCACTGACGGTGCTGCGCGAGCACCTAGGGAGTGATGTTGCCCCGTTGGTAGTCCGTACTCGCTTGTAGATGACAAGGCTGCTGCTGGGCTAGGTTTAGGCTGATGGGTATGTGTGCGTGAGGCTTGTGTGGGGTTTTGTTACAGTTTCCTGTGCAGTGTGTATCGTATAGGCGTTATAGATCGTTTGGGTTCCGTTATGTGTCTGTGAGCATCGTTATTATGAGTTTATCATGAGTTTCTTGTGTCAATTAATATAATCTTATACCGCATAGACTTGTGGTGTTGTCTTGTGCCGTGATCGTAAGTGCCATTTGAGCAGGCGGCAGTCGCAAAGAGACGAGGTCCCGAGCCCAGTAACACACCCGCGATCCCGTTATTGCTACCGGTATACGCCGTAACGGGGTCGCTACAAATTTTGGCGAGCACGCCAGGACCTTGTTTATCTTTGTGATTGCCGCTGTTGTGCATGTGTAAGTGTATATTATGTCGACTATCGAGTGCCGGAGTATCGTATGAGAGACGAAGCAATTTGAACGAACGTTTGGAATAGCTATTTGTTATTGTGTCTGCGGTGGCCGAGTGTTCAGTGGATTCGTTATGACGTGAACAATGGGTACGAGCGCTCGTACTGGTTTGGCTACTATACGAAGTACGAAGCGGAGCGGAGGCCGAATATATTGCGTGGATTGGCAGTGAAGAATTGTAACCAGCGCTTGGAGTACTTGTGCGTGCGTTGAAGATGCGACAGAGCCTCGGGGTTATGTGCTGGCGGAGAGCAGTATGGAGGCGGATGACTGAAGATAACTGGGCAAGTGACGTTGATTGTGGAAGCTTTAATAAATGTGTATGCTGGATTGCTGGTCAAGCGGAGTATCGGGTCATAGATTATAGCCCTGGTGTGGGCCGTGTCGAAACACAGGGTTGGCTCCGGCACTGATGACGGTGACAAGTTTGTCAGTGTGTGTCGGCGGCGGAGAATCGGGCGTCTCCTTCCGGGAACCTTAATTCGTTGATGGTGGGTTCGCATTCAACCGAGGGCAGCTTGGACGGTGGCCATGGCAAGCTGTGGAATGCAGTCGGAACTAGTGCGGCGGACTTTGATGTCGGGGAGCAGTCTGTGAGGCCAAGCGTATTCATGTTATTGTAAGCTGTTTGTGGACTTGAGCGTACTGTTTTGGAATTGGGCAATTAGTGATTTCGATTTTGTTTGAGAAAATCTCAATCAAAATAGGCCGGGGTAGTGTGGAAACCCGAGGTTTCCAGAATGTTCTGTATTTTCCGTTTAGAATATTGTTGCGCGTGGTATGGCTGGAGACCGCGTGTTGAGTTGAGTTGGTTGGGGGAGTTGGCTGAGAGCGTGGCTGAAGATGAATGCGTGGGCGTATGTCTCTGTGTTTGGTAGCGTGAAGTATTAGTAGTTTGGGGCAGCAGCGTGAAGTAGTGGTAGTATTAGGCAGTTAGGGCGTGAAGTAGTAGGTAGTTGGTCTTGTATTTGCGGGCTTGAGTTGGATGTACCGGTCGAATCTCTGCGCGGATGGTTGGCTGGGGCACGGCCTAGTCACTGACGGTGCTGCGCGAGCACCTAGGGAGTGATGTTGCCCCGTTGGTAGTCCGTACTCGCTTGTAGATGACAAGGCTGCTGCTGGGCTAGGTTTAGGCTGATGGGTATGTGTGCGTGAGGCTTGTGTGGGGTTTTGTTACAGTTTCCTGTGCAGTGTGTATCGTATAGGCGTTATAGATCGTTTGGGTTCCGTTATGTGTCTGTGAGCATCGTTATTATGAGTTTATCATGAGTTTCTTGTGTCAATTAATATAATCTTATACCGCATAGACTTGTGGTGTTGTCTTGTGCCGTGATCGTAAGTGCCATTTGAGCAGGCGGCAGTCGCAAAGAGACGAGGTCCCGAGCCCAGTAACACACCCGCGATCCCGTTATTGCTACCGGTATACGCCGTAACGGGGTCGCTACACATGATTCAAAATTGGGCAAATAAGGCAAATAATTTTTTTTCTAATGAGTGTTTTTGGTCCATCTGAGGTGCAGATTGTGACGACATGATAATTCGGCACGGGCGATTTAAGCACCTATGGACAATTAGGCTTATATGCATCGAAGTTTACGGGCAATCCTTTTCGGCCAAGGTTTTCTCGCTGACAATCTTTTTGGCACACTTCTCGGATTCCCATATTGGCAGGAACTGGGCAACTCTAAACGGCGGAACAGCGGAACATGTAATACTAAACGGAGGACCGAGCGGAACTGCGGACCGAGCGGACCATAACAAAATAGCTCAATACTAAACGGCGAAACGAGCGGACCGCGGAACTGGCGGAACTTGCAATACTAAACGGCGGACCGAGCGGAACTGCGGACCAAGCGGACTACTACAAAGACCACAATGTAAACAGCGGACCGCGGATCAGGCGCAACTCGCAAATGTCGCAATACTCCTAATTTCTGACAGGGTGCCTTTCATTTTGGCAATAAGGAGCATACCGAACATAAGGACATCTTGTCTAGGGTAACTATGGGGTGTCTTCAAGTGTGGCAACGTAGTACCAACACACCCCAAACATACCCCAGACTTGATGTCCAGGTTGCAATGCAGTACGAACAAACCTCAAACATACCTCAGACATGATGTCCGGGTTGTAACACAGTACGAATACACCCCAAACATACACCAAACATGATGTCCTGGTTGTAATGCAGTACTCTACTAACACACCACAGACACGGTATATATAGACTATCTCCGATCGAGGGGAAATTTCTATGTATGTTTCTACTTGAACAGCTTCTTGGAGGTACAATTGATATACAATTGAATAGTATAATCATATTGAAATGAACCCGAATATTTTCGGCTGACACTCGTCAGGGGTAATCGTCAGCAACAGTAGAGAATTCAAAAGAACAGCGTATATCCACAACAGGACCGTAACTGCCGCACCCCAAACCCCCCAATTGGGGGGGCGGGCGAGCTCGAGGGGGGCTCAAAATTATTTCGTGAATTAGCATAAATTAAAGAGTATTTTATGAAAATTTATGCAACTTTTACAAAAATTTTTCGCGCTCCGCGCGATTTCCTATTGCCGAGTATCTTGGTTTTTGGATACTCATCCCCAAAGAAAAAGAACGCAAATTTTAGAAATTAGCATATCTGCGCGGCCATTGCCGCGCCGCGATGCACCAAGACATATAAAATTTTAGGCCATGTAACAGGCGACTCCAAAAAAGTGTGTCAGAACGATCGGCAGCGAGAAAACCTTGAACGAAAAGGACTGCCCTTATGCTGACCGACCGAAAACTTCGTTATATATTCAAAATACATATAGGTTTAATTGTCCATAAGCGCCTATGATTGGCGCCGAATGTTACTGTTTCGGCAATCTGAACCTCACACGACAAATGTCATCCCGCTGGGAAAAATTATATGCCAGTGAAGAAATACCAATTTGAAATCGCATGTGTCTTTTAGTTTAGTAGCCTACGTTTGGGCGATTCTATATTTTTTGATATAGGAGACTGAGGTCACGAAATAACATCATGTTACGGAGTCATGCCAACGGGCCCTACAGTTTCCAAGACACCTCACTCAACTCTACCGATAAATATGATTACTTCAGCAGAGAGGACAAGAAATTGATAGCAATATATGTGCAATTCCCGATCTTATTGACCGATTTTATCATGAATTATCGAAAATTTTCACGCTTCTCGCTGGCTCACTAAACAGTACGGCTAATTTCGTGGCAAAAACGAACAACGTGATTGGGGGTAGGTTTATCACCATGTGGGAGCCCAAGACCCATTTTTTAAGGGGGGCTGACGAAGTGCTGTTTCGTTCCTGCCGAAGGGTATACGCCCGAAGATGTTTGATTATTATTGAGAGGTCCTACCTTTACAAATACACCTGACTCAGCTCTACCTGTGAATCGGATTCCGTGAGCAGAGAGAGGATAAAATTGATAGCAATATATATGCAATCCCGATCATATTGGCCGATTCAATCATGAATTATGGATTTTTTTCGCGCTTCACGCGACTATAGGCCTAAAGAGCTCCCGCAGTTGATGGGCCAATGTAGATGGTAAGTCGTGATAAACAGCGTAGAGCCCGACGGTTTATCATCATATGGGGGGCCCACGACCAACGTTTTGGAGGGGGCCTGACGAAGTGCTGTTACGGCCCTGATCCACAATCGTAACACAAAATATGACGTCACCAGCACGAAATTTCGAATACGAGAGCGTTCAATCTACTATTTTCAGATGATACACGAACACTTTTTGTTGACACAGCCTTGGCTGGTGCATTTTGATAAAAGTCGACTCCAAGGCACACAAATGAAAGTGTGAGCGACCCGTACCCTTTCCAAGTATGCGAAATCTGTCGTTTCGATAATTTTTCGCACAGGTGGGATTATCCAACAAGTGTTTGCCAATAGGGTCCATCAAACCACTAGGTGTCGCCAGACTTCAGGTGGTAACCGCCTTTGTTACGTATGCGGTTGCCGTATTCAGAAACCTGTAGGTTACTTTCTCGATTGTGTAAGGGTATTTTATATGGAAAAAATGGCTACCACATATTCTACGGGGACCGTGAGCTCGCTGTAAAATGAACTAAAACTTCGGAAAGCTTCTACGGAAGGAAATAAGGCTGATTTGATAACTAGGTAAGAATGTGAAATTGTCAACTAAATGTCGGCTACCAGCTCAGCACCAGAAGTTTTCGAAGTTTTAGTTCATTTTATAGCGAGCTCACGGTCCACGTAGAATATGTTGCAGCCATTATTTCCATATAAAATACCCTTACACAATCGAGAAAGTAACCACCTACAGGTTTCTGATAACGGCAACCGCGTACGTAACAACGGCGGTTACCACCTAAAGTCTGGCGACACCAAGTGGTTTGATGGACCCCATTGCAGAATTTATGGCCTTTGATTGTTCCGCATCAATCTTGAGCGGATGAGTTAAGAGTGAGCTTTTCTCCGATCGTGTTCTAATGAATCTAGGATCATGCTGATTGAGGGGCGTGCTTAGGGTGGTGGTGACGTCATATTTTGTGTTACGATTGTTCGCTGTTCTTTTGAATTCTCTACTAGTTGCTGACGTTTACCCCTGACGAGTATCAGCCGAAAATATCCGTGTTCATTTCAATATGAATAGACTATTCAATTGTTTCTACTTGAGTAGTAATTATAATGAAATGTAACTAGCTAACTCTGATGCTCTCTTTTCGATGGATGTTTCCATCACGTCGGTGATGGTGCTCTTAGTCTATCTAGGTCAGCGGTTCCCAACCAGGGGTCCGCGAAGCCTTTTCAGGGGGTCCGCAAAGCATCAAAATATTTGATAACCTAATCTGTATTTTTTTTAAATTGGGAAAATCATGAGGCAGTTTCGCTTCATTACATAGTAAAAGTCCAGAGCTCACATACACAATATGGCCGTCTGAGATGAAATATTAGGCTACTGTGCAGACTCATTTTAATTGATAAATGGCCAATAGCCCACCGATTCAAACATTTTGCTGTTTAGAGATGTTTTGTTGGGGAAAATGGGAAAGAAAAGTTGGATGAGTAAGGTTAATCACGACGACTTCAAAATGTTTACAAAAATCCACTTTCTCCTGTGATGCACATCCATTTTTTCAAATAACTTCAAGATAACCTGCTGGATAAAAATGACCAGGCTTGACGTGATATGTTCATTAAAAAATGTGTTTGTCAATTTTGGTGCCATATTTGTCGCGATCATATCCAAATGAGTCGTCGGAAGCGTTCCGTGTGATTATTACATTCGCCACCTTCTATATTTGTGGAAATGGATTTTGGCACTCGTTCATGTCAAATCGAAGGCGCGGATTTTCAAGACACGGCCACTTATTTCAAAGTATGCAGTTGCAGAATTCGCTTAGAAATAATAGAAGTCAACCCAATTTCTACACGAATAATATGATTTTATTTTCAAGAAAAATCATTTTGTTGATGTTTATCACTAAGTCTATACAGTAATCATTTTGCACAAGACATCTGACGATTGCACGATAATTGAGCTAAATTTGAACTAAATCTTCGTGGGGGTCCGCGGAGTCCGTCACGGTCCGAAAGGGGTCCGCGAAGACAAAAAGGTTGAGAACCAGAATCTAGGTAAATGAGGAAAGCACTTTTTATTTTGGAACATGCCAGTAGGTTTTCATCTGCTCACTCTTCTAGTGGTTACGTTTCTGCACTATATCAAAATTAACCGATTAATTCAAAGTTGAAATACGAACTGTTTATACTTTCTGACATGTAGAAAGTAGTTTTTTGCTTGAACACGATAATTTGGCAAGGGAAAACTTATAACAACTTCGTATACAAATCCCAGAAGGATTTTTCAATGAAAACGACGGGTCAGACGACAGATTACACAAACGCAAATCGTGGACAGACTGAACAAATGTAATAGCAGACAAAGATGAATATGCTAGTCTCAAAGATTAAGCCATGCCGGTGTAAGTACGAACTGAACGTAAGGCGAAACTGCGAACGGCTCATTAAATCAGTGCTTGAAGGTATGTCAGATTAGGGATGTCACATACCTACTACGCTGGTCAACTTCTTTTATGGTTCTTACAGTCTTAGTTGAAAATGGCTTCATTTTCCCACGGGGACATCAGATGAAGTAGGGGAGATGTGGTACCGATGGATCAAAAATTTCAAAATGATCTCTGGCCCTCAAATCTTCTGCTGAGAATAGCAGATCTTTTGCTGTCTCGACACTTCGATACAAGCTCTACCTATCGCGGACATTTACATGAATATCCACCTTTTCAAAAAATATTTATAAACGTTTAAAATTTGTTGCTTGAACGTGTAATCGGTCCCCACCCCGTGGGTCCAAAGGCACTCGACCATGGGACCTATGAGACATACGCTCAAAAACTCAAATTTGTTAACTTGTTTTGTTGTGTACTACAAGCTAAGCTACAGCAAGCCAATGAAGAATGTTTCGTCGCGACCTTCAAGAATAAAATAGATTATATCAACTCAAATGTTGGCCTAAAATCATGTTTTGATTTACGCCTAAACTTACAAAATTAATGCCACATATACATACCCGCAAATCTACACCTTGACTTTCAAATACCTAGTAATAGCGATAAAACACCACAGGTAACTATGGGTTCAGACATGGGGTGATTACTTCACGAATGTAATCGATTGCGATTACGATTACTTGTGAATCCCGCGATTACGATTACGATTACGATTACAGCAAAATCAGGAAGTAGGGGAGATGTGGTACCGATGGATCACTGGGACCGAAAATACTTTGAAAATTCTCTATGATAATTCCATGATTACACTCCGTGAACTTGTCTACAATTGCATGCTGGCAAAATCTTTCCTCACATACAAAAAAATTCGACGTGCGCGAGCTATGGGGTCTCTCACAGATGTTTTTTTTGTTTTGGGGGGTGTAAAGTAAATTTAGATCGACATATACATTTTTCTTTGTAACCTTCAACGCGAACAAACCAGCAATCATTTTTATTGTGAAGTGTAGGGCTTGTATCAGGCTATATATTGGCACCTACTATTTTTTTCAGTACTTTCCTTGAGTGGAATTTTTTTCGATTCAAGTATAAAATTCGTATGGTGGGGACCGATGATACAATAGCCAAATCAAGCAAAATAATCAAGCATACTAATCATGAAACAAATGAAACATGCCTACGTACAGAAGATCTTTATGTAATAATTGCATATGATGTTTTATCGCTATAACGAGGTATTTGTAAGTCACACTGTCGATTTTCGGGCAATATGTATGTACACTAAAATTAATAAATCCGAGCCTAAATCGAAACGTGATTTTATGACAACATTTGAGTTAATATTTATTCTATGTTTTGACGGTTGCGATCAAACATTCTTCTTTGGCTTGCTGTAGCTTAGATTATAATACTGAGCAAGAAAAGTTGTCACATCTGAGTTTTTTAGGGTATATGTGTCATAGGTCCCCGGGTCGTGTGCCATTGGACCCACCGGGTGGGGACCGATGACACGTTCGAGCAACAAATTTGGAACGTCCATAAATATTTTTTGAAAAGACGGATATTCATGTATATGTGCGCGATAGGTAGAGCTTGTATCAAAGTGCTGAGCCAGCAAAAGATCTGCTGTTTTCGGCTGAACATTTTGGGGCCAGCGATCATTTTCCAATTTTTGATCCATCGGTACCACATGTCCCCTAGTCGATTACGATTACGATTACATTTCAAAAGTAATCACGATTACTCACGATTACATTTGTTTGGCTTCTAATATATTGGAGATATTGGAAGACAATATAAGGCTTGCGATGAAGATGAGGTCTAATGAGATATCATCTTTCTTTATAAATGATACGTCATTTGCTTGTTACGTCATAATGCACCCATTGCCCAACTATATGCAGGACTATTCGTCGCAGCCTACGATTTGCATTCTTGTCAGGTCCGTAACTGCCACACCCCAAACTCCCCAATACGACTGGGAGCGAGCTCTAAGGGGACTCAAAAGTATTTCGTAAATCAACATAAATTATTATAAAGTATTTGCAAGAGAGTTAATTAACTTGAAAATTTTCTTCGAGCTAATGTCTCTAAATAGCTTGATTTTGAAATGCATACCTCTCCCCCTCAAGAAAAAAAGCATGCATAATTTATAAGAATATGCATTTCGGTGGCCGTCATTACCCCGGTACGACACACCAAAAGACGTATGCCAACATGCAACTCCACAAAGTGTGCTACAAAAGTATGACCTTGGCCAAAACTTTGGGTATGTGACCATTGTCAGTAGCCGCGCTCTGTGGGCGTGACGAATAATCCGGTCCCTCCAATCTGAGCCCCAACAATGCAAATGCTAGCAGGGGTACTCACAGAAGAATGAAGACATGACAATTTGTGTGTGCGTCTCACAAAAATTTTCTTATAGTCTGCTACGTTTGGGCGAGTGCAGTATCTTTTGATTATATAAAAGGCGGGAGGTCACGAATTAACAACATACAATAAAGTAATATTATAACAACATACCAGATGCTATAATTATGAATTACGTGCCCCCAGCTCTACCGGTAAATCTGAATGAATAGCAACATAATGCAATTACCAATATTAAGGCGAAATTCAGTGATCAACTTGAAAACTGACCACCATGGGGCCCCAATACCCAGGGTTGTAATGACTCGAGTCGCGATTTTTTGGTGACTAGACTTGACTCGAGTCAATTTTTGTATTGACTCGACTTGTACTCGAGTCATTTTGCATGAATCGAACCAAGTCATATGACCCGAGACTAGAACGGCCTAGACGGACATTCCATGTAACTTCGAAGAAAAGTAAAGTTACCACATTATTTGTATTTCGTCTATCATCATGCAGTCCTGGTACATGGAAATAGGGCCGTAAACTGATAAAACTGATAAAAATTACTATATTATGAATACGATCCATTCTATATCACTCGAGCAGAGTTGAAAAAAGTGGGTAAAACCGGATTGATCTGAAAACTGATCTGTGAACATAACGACTTGTAGTCGAGTCAAACACTATGACTCGGACTCGAGCCTATACTAGCTGACTCTTGGACTCGGACTTGACTCGGGGGTGAATTGAAAATGACTCGACCTGACTCGTGTCAAAACTATAAAAGTGATATTGACTTGTGACTCGTAACATTGTGACTTGGTTACAACCCTACCAATCCCAACGATTGGAGTGGGGGACGAATTGCTGTTTTGGTCTGATTGTACCTACAACCCACGCTAACATGGTGTATAAGCGGATGGCTATGGCGACAGGTATAAATGTCGAGTGAAGAATTGTGAAATAACGATTGGCGCCCGTTTCAAGTAGAGTCATATGAGAATAAGATAAAGTGAACTTAAAATTCTACCTTCCACTTAATACAGATACTGCAAGGTGCCGTTACGAGAAACGGCACGGTTATGATATATATCAGCAGCTGTTGCTTTTAAGCATCGTAATGTTTTATTTGACGTACGTATACTACATAGATAGGCCTACTGCTCGCCAAGCAGCAACGGTCAAACTGCGTATATCTATGCATACCCAAGCATCAATGCAGAAGTTACTATTAGAAACCAGGCAGAGTGGTGATTATTATCCTGCTGCGAGGTAGTGGCGTCTGGAGCGTATTGATAACCTGATATACAGCATGGCTTACACTGTTCTAATAATCACATAACAATGTACATCGAATATATATTTACTACGTGTGAATACTTCTTACGCAAGGACGAGCAAAGCTAATGCTTCTGACGTAATAATGAGAAGTGTGGCGTTTGAAAATCAACCGTGTGCGCTATCAATAACCTGGTAGAATATCTCTTCCTGGTTCACGAATGTTCGGTTATGTCATATTCATTGTACAAATAAAAAGTAATCGTCCTTTCACAAAGAAATCGATTAGATATGCGAAGTAGTCGATTACGATTACGATTACTTTGGATTTTTTTCGAATGTAATCGATTGCGATTACGATTACTTGAAAATGCTGTAATCATCGTAATCGATTACGATTACTAATCGCGATTACCCCATGTCTGTATGGGTTACAGCCTATAAATATGTAAGCGAGTTTCTGTTAAGTGATTAGTTGGTCCATCTATTTTGCTTGATTTGGCTATGGTACCATAGGTCCCCCACCCCATAAATATTGTAATTGACTTGACAGTCCACTCGAGGAAGGTGTTGATTCAATAAATATGTGTCATTATATACCCTGATACAAGCCCTATACTTCACATCAAAAATTGTGGCAGGTTTGTTAGTCTGAAAGGTGATATAGAAAAATGCAAATGTCGATCCAAATTTACTTTACGCCCCCTAAGACGTAAACCATTCGTCACAGACCCCATAACTTGAGCTGGTCGATTTTTTTGCATGTAAGGACAGATTCTACCAGCATGTAATTGTAGACAAATTCACGGAGTGTAATCATGAAATTATCATGGATAATTTTTCAAGTATTTCCGGTCCCAGTGATCCATCGGTACCACATCTCCCCTACCTTTGATCTGTGTATTCTGGTGTGAACTGATTACCACTGCTCCCGCAGTCCAGGATAATAAGAGGATATTAATTGGGTTATATTCTCCATCTGAAGTCAAGTCATACACAATGTACAATGCGATAAGACACGATGCGATGTGATGAACAGATAGGACGATGTCGAACGACACGCATGCAGTTGCGATCCTTTTAATCTAAAATCCACCTGGGCCTAGAGTGTCCGATGTCACGCAGTGCTTTTCGATCTTGAACTTGTTGAGGCCGCGGCCCTCTCTACTGCTGGTTCTTTCCATTCCTTGTGAGTGCTTTCTTTCGTTGGGTCTTTTACTGGGCTTTTTTGTCGCCGTAAGAAAGGCAGCGGCGGGGGAGAGGAGCCCAGATAAACCTCCGACGGAAATCGAACTGCATCCGCCAGATTGGTGGGCGCTTACCACTACGCTATCTCCCCGTCCATTCGACAACTTCCTATCTTTTCATTGTATCGCAGTGTTGCAGGCTTTTGAAATGATGAAATTGTTAATAGAAGTTCTACTTTAGAACTGACACTGTGGTCCGGTGTCAACAGATTACAATGTCATAACCATTAAAAGTTTACTACATTTTAGAAATACAAAACAAAGTACAAAACGACATGGAATAAAGTGAGAGAGCGAGAGAGAGAGAGTAACAAAGTAAAATTGTGTCGCAACTCATAACTAGACGTTGAAGAATTACATTACTTGACAAAATGAAATTACTTGACAAAATTTTTAGCCAAATATAAGCTTCAACAAAGTCCAGGAAAAGATAACGTGAGAAAATTACGAGATGCGTCTGAACCGCGGTCCGCCGTTTACATTGCAAATTTTGTAATAGTCTGCCGGTCCGCAGTTCCGCTCGGTCCGCTGTTTAGTATTACATGTTTCGCTGTTCCGCGGTCCGCCGTTTAGTATTGAGCTATTTTGTTACGGTCCGCTCGGTACGCAGCTCCGCTTGGTCCGCCGTTTAGTATCGCAAGTTCCGCTAGTTCCGCAGTCCGCTCGTTCCGCCGTTTAGAGTTACCCGCAGGAACTTCAAATGTCTTCGTGCATCGTGGCTGGCGTGGTAATGACCGACACCGAAATGCCTACTTCTATTTTCCATAATTATGCGCGTATTTTTTCGTGGGGAAGTCGTCAAAGCATGATGTGTAATTTATGTTCATTCACCGAAATAATTTAGGCCACCCTTCGATTGTGGCTTTGGGTTGCAGCAGTTACGGTCCTGCTAAGAGGTCAAATCCAGTCGGTCTTTTCGGACTTTAGTATTGGAAATATTTCGCGATACAATCTCCAGGACAACTCGACAATAATAAACCATATAATAAGTGTATGTGGTATATTCAGGGTCAAATCTAGGTTGTTATAAAAACAATCGGGTACGGTCTCACATCTGCGATTGGCAATACGGACAAATTCATGGTATTGGATTTTGTTTTAGTGCTTTTTGTGACTAAGTAAGTTAACTGAGAATGGGATGCATATATCTGCTCAGATTGAATATAGTACTGTACCCAGTTAATAATTTTACCTTGAATGTATTCCAAATAAAGCAACTCATATTTTTTAACGTCAATGTGAGATTGTGGACCACAACACTCGATAGTATCATCCTTTATGATACGATGAAGAAATATTCTGACGATTTAATTATGTAGCTCTCAAATACAAGTATATTTAGTTATTCCTTTCGTGCACAAAGCTTCAAAACATATTTTATGTACAAGGGGCTCTCTCTCACAAAAGTGATATACACTGTCTCCTTCGCTATCCACGCGGTGTGCGCTGCAGGATATAATACCTATTTCGAAACATTTTGTTGAAAATAACCTTAGCAAGCGTGACGTGTTGAGAAATTAGCGATCTAAAGGTACGCGCCATCCATTTTATTTGAAATATAATAACCCACTACATTCATGAAAACATATGCAGCAAACGCCGTCGCGTAGCGCGACCAAAATTTTCGAGATTTGATATGTTTTGTGGAATGTTAATTTGCTCTGAAAACTCATTAAGGATATGTCCTACTACTACATCATCATCTACTGCGAAACCATTTTTTTCGGCGCCCCCATATCGCCCCCTGAGCGCAGCGCCCCCATATCGCCCCCTGAGCGCAGCGCCCCCATATCGCCCCCTGAACGTTTTCGCCCCCTTCAAAATCGCCAGCGCCCCTTGGGGGGCGCTGGGGGCCAGGTTAAGAACCACTGGATTAGATCAATCAACAATTTCCAGGCTGATGAAGGACCAGGTCTCTTTACCTCTAATTATTGCTCTAAAGCAGTGGTTCTTAACCTTGCCTCCAGTGCTCCCAAGGGACGCTGGCGATTTTGAAGGGGCGGAAACGCTCAGGGGCGATATGGGGGGCGCTGGGCTCAGGGGGGCGATATGGGGGCGCTGAAGAAAAATGGCTTCGCTGTAGATATGTGGTAGTAAAACATATCCTTAATGAGTATTCAGAGCAAGTCGAGTCACTTTTCATTTTCAAGAAAATGACTAGAGCCAAGTTGATTCACCAGAAAATTGCGACTTAAGTCAGAATCGAGTCCAGTCATAACTCGAGCCTTCATGGTGTTTTCCACTGCAATAGTAATTTACAGCAGTTCGATATTCTAGGTTACGAATCCATATCTGCCGACTTGTAGCAGTGGAGCACCGCTTACTATAACAGATGGCGAGGAGTAGCCTCGATATCTTGCGCATGAATATTAATAATGTGACAAGAAACATTTCGTCAACTCAATAAGCTAACCTTTTGTATTACCAAATACTATTCTAATAGAAACATTAACCTATGTATTATACAATTGCAATTGCAACGGCTACCAGGGTGCAGAGAAATCGTACTCACCTACCCGCTTTCTCTTGCTGCTGTTGCTATTAACATATTTCTGTATCTTTATCAGGTACTTCTCGCACTTGTGACACAGCCGGGGTGATACCCAGTGGTGTGCAGAATTGGGCCAAAACCAGAGCAGTTATTGGTGGAATTTTTAAATTTTGGGCCGGAGCCGAATCGGAGCCGGATTCATGCTTTTTTAAAGTTACGGCCGTAGTCGAATCAGGAAATTTGCCAACCCGCCTGCACCTATACACGCAGGGACATGGAACGACTATATCACCGCTCGTCACCTGATTTCGGTCTTTGAGCCCCATATGAATTACCACGATGTGTCCATTTTTATCCACTCCTACATGTACCTACAGCCACCAAGTTGTGCTTAGTCAACAGATAATCAATTATTGAAATCAACAAAATTGATGATAAAGAATACATAACCTAATATAATAAGTCTAGCAGACGCGTGGGATCTATCAAGTGTTGATATGCTTATTGCATCATAAAATAATTACGTCAGATTGGGGTGTTGACTGTATAACTTGTTTTATGGTCACTTCGATCAATATCAACGTAGCAATAATAATGCCACGCCTTGAGAATGCACTGTGCGGTCCAACCTAGTTCGTCATGGCATAAGCGAGTTATCGTCGCTCGATTGCAGACATGGGGTGATTACTTCATGAATGTAATCGATTGCGATTACGATTACTTCTAAATCACGCGATTACGATTACAGCAAAATCTCGAAGTAGTCGATTACGATTACGATTACATTGGAAAAGTAATCACGATTACTCACGATTACATTCATTTTGCTTCTTAGAACTTATATTTCAAGATATATTAGATGATAATATAACGATTGTAATGATAGGTCCTCATGAGAGAGCATTTTCCTGCTTAAATGTGACGCCATTTGTTTGTTACATCACAATATACCCATTGCCCAACTTTATAGCTGACGATCTCTCGCACCCTGCGATTTCCATTCTGGTCAGGGCGCACCCCGAACCTCCCAATTACATGTATGGCGAGCTCGAAGGGGACCCAGAATTATTTCGTAAATAATCTTATTTTGTAGAGAAATAATTGACTCAAAATTTATTCGCGATTTATTGTCTCTAGAAATGAAGAAGAAATGACAATGTATCTGTGCGTCCCACGAAAAACGTTTTTCTTTAGTTTAATCTGCTGCGTTTGGGTGACTCTTTTGACTATATAGCAGCCGGGAGGTCACGAATTAACAACATGCAACAAAGTACTTTAACAACGGGCCCTACCGAATATGTTATAATTAATAATAGATTGCTCACATTTTTGAAAACACCAGCTCCCTCAGCTCTCGGTAAATCTGACCTTGTTTGGTGAGGATGGATCAAAATAGATTAATGTTTATGCAATTACAAATATTTTTGACGAAATTCAGTCATGAATTTGAAGATATTTTCGCCATTTCCGCGACAACAACAATTACACAGCGAATCCACATCGCATCAAACGTGTCTTCGAGTTGCTTTGAAAAGGCCGATCGAAAAATGTCATGTTTCGGTTCTGATTCTAGCTACATCCTATGCTAACATGGTGTATAAACGGATGGCTATGTGGGAAGATCCAAATGTTGAGTAAAGAATTGCGAAAAATCGATGGGTACCGGTTATATATAGCGAGATTCCGTTACGAATAACGTCAAACAACGGCTCGGTTATGATTTCTATCAGCAGTTGTTGATTTTCAATGCTTCAATGTGGAAATCGTAATGCTTCGTTTGACGAGTACAAAATGACAAATCTTTGTCAGATGTACCTAGGCAGGCCTACTCCTCGCCAAGCAGCAACGTTTAAACTGGGTCTAGCTAAGCTTAACCAAACATCAATACACTCGTTCCAATTTGAAACTAGGCTAAGTGGTGGTTATTACAACGCTGCGAGGTAGTTGCGTCTCGAGTGAATTGCTGACCTGATATAGACGGCACGCTGCATGTGGCTCTTCACTACTACACGTAGGCCTACATTGTACAATTATAGATTGTACATTGTAAAACGTACGTACATCGAACGTCTATTTACTACATGTGGATAATGCGTTGCAAAGCTAATACTTGTGAGCTGTGACGTTACTTGCTATCAATAACATGGAATAATATCGCACTCTACTTGTTCACGAATGTGCAGTTTATGCCATAGTGCGATTACAAATGAAAAGTAATCGTTCTTTCACAAAGAAATCGATTATATATGTGAAACAATCGATTACGATTACGATTACTTCGTAATTTTCTCGAATGTAATCGATTGCGATTACGATTACTTGAAAATGCTGTAATCGTCGTAATCGATTACGATTACTAATCACGATTACCCCATGTCTGCTCGATTGTTCTGGTTCATACATTTGGTGACCCTTAAATCATCCTACACTTCAGCATTGTAACATGACGTGTGTCATGTGTCGTCGCTAGGTATCGCGGATATCAATATATTACTTCACTGAAATGAAAACCGTAGGGATCTAATTATCAATATGACCTCACGTGCCGTCTTATCTTCATGTTCACATTCGCATTCAGATAGCACCTTTCAAAAAGATCCGAGTGCACACAAACCAGAACCATTCAGAGGTCTGGACGATCCCTATCGCCATAGGGATAACGATTTTAAAGCAGTAGTTAATTCTGTGGGTGACGCTCGCCAAAAAGGTGGCTACATGTCAAGTATTCATTTATAGCTCATTTGAAAGGCCATGATCATATAGTCCACCAGCTCATGTTGATTGTAACTCTCTTGCGGGTCCGCGATGAAAAAAGTGCACGATTGCGTCAACGAGTCTGTATTTTAAGGTTGACGAGCACTGATCTAGAGAATGAATAAATACTGCAGTCCTTGATCACATGATTACATTCGTAATGAAAGAAAAGAAATGGTTTTCACTACGATACGAGCACGAACATTAACTTTAAAAAAACATACCCAATTATAAATACCGCAAGCTATGCTTAGACAGGAAATATGCAATCACATTATTAGGAAATTGGAAAAACCGGAAACGAGCGTTGGTATTAGGTGAGCAACCACTATACAATCCACTTAACGTGAACGCTTTGCCTGAACAGAGTACGAAGTTTGATCAGAGCAATTCCCATGTAGTCGCTCTCCCAAGGAATGAGTGGTGGAGGTTGTCTCATCCACGTATAATCAGGGGGTCGACACTTCTGAAATTTCGTGGTGCTCGTCGCAGTCCGTCCAATCACGTAAAGCTCTCCGTTCAGAGTAAAGACGGCAAAAAAATCCAATTCACATGGATCTTGCGACGGTGCCATCTGCGGAGTGAGTAGACGTTCCGCGAGATCGTATCTTACGATGGAGAGATCATTTCCAACGACATACAGGTTATTATTTTCGTATGCCAATCTAAGTGGTTTACGGAAGCACATCGGTAAATAAGTTAGATCCGTCCATCTATCCGTCGCTGTATCGTAACACTCTATTGCCGAGTGGAAACCATGCTCTGAAGGTACGCCTCCCGTGACATATATTTTGTCGTTATTGACACAACAGGCAAATAAGGATCGCGCATAAGACATTGCAGGAGCTGCGCGCCAAACACCGCTGGCTTTCAATTCTTCGACTGTTTTTCTAACTGAAATTGAGATTTCGTAACGTGAGTGATGCAAAATTCACGGCATTGCGAAAAAAAATCCTAACAAAAATTGATATCAGGGAGTATAATTCATGAGTATCTAATTAGGAAGAGTTACAGAATATGCTACGCTCACTCCACACTATCACTTTACTAATGGATAATAAACAATGATCCACAATCTTTGGCGATTGCAACGAACCACTATAAGTCGGCTCTATATATAAATCTGGTCCACTCGGCACCATGCACTTGTCAGTTACAGAAACATTGCATATAACGCGTGGTGATTTTGATTTAGAGTCACTAACCACCGTTGGCATTTGCTAAGACAGATGTGCCAAATTCACTAGGCTGATGCAAGTATGTGGGTTGCGGAAGTCACCGTCAATGTCGTCATCACAAAAACGATAAGAGCTCAACCGACGAGATCACTTACCTACAGTATCCACCGTTGAGGTCGACTGCGTACCTTCTCCGCCAATAGCGAACAATCGGTCTCCGACGGCAGCGGCACAAAAATCCGCCCGCCTGCGCGTCATGGACCTTCGCGGGCTCCAGCGATCCGAGGATTTGAGATGGTGATACACGTATACACTGCTTTCGTACAGCGATACACGATTAGCTTTCTCCATACACCCGCCTAATACCCACATTTCGTTTTTGAAAGTGGTAACTGCAATGCGTGTTCTACAGAAAGAAAAAAGATGCGTTTTCGATGTCACTGACGTGTAAATGTCAATGGTCGCCACCTTTGATTTCCTTCCATGAGGTTGTCCACCTGGTACCAATCATCAGTGGAGAAATCATGACGTTGAAAATCATTAGTCAGAGTAGCAGTTCTGTGTTTCACCGCGCCGCCGAAGATTCCAAGCATGTACAAGTCGTAAGACTTGGGATCGCATTCTGTATACATGGAAAATCTCATAATCGGGTCGACAAAATCGAAGCTACTGATTCCCGAACTGTGTGTTGCCACAAATTCTCGGGTGTACCGGGATCCATTTGGAATTTTCGAAGATGACTATACTAAATCAGTAGCTCTTGACGCTTTTTTTCTGCATCGCCGCTTTACAGAAATATTCGTGGTCTTGCGTCACCCATATTTCAAGGGTTGTACCAAAGACGACACAATAGAGGTCAAATTCCTGTCGGTCTTTCCTGGTTTGCATTTAACTATTTGCAATATTTCGCGCCGAAATAGCGCACGATGGCCACTGAACTATGACGATGTAATAACAACTGTTTGTTATATTTTCTGTATCAAATCAAGGTTGTTGTAACCAACGTTTGGTACGGGATCAAAGTCCTAATGCGCACACCCAGATCTCACCCCAGTGATTGGCGATACGTGGAGATGAACTAGGTTTTTTTATCGCCCTGTGCGACTATTACATCATCAACTGCAACCCATTTTTCTCTGGCGTCCCCGATACCACCCGAGGGTTTCCACCCTTGAGAATCCAGATCACACCAAGGAGCTCTGATTCCAAGGTTAGGAACCACTGGTATAGTTACATATAAAATATTGAATTCAGTCAAACGGAAAATCATTCTTGAAATCATGAGCATCTTATCTGGATTCCCCATCACATTGCAACAATATTTCTCGGAATTTTCTGTCAATGATAGGTAGTTAGTTAATCCACTGGGAACAATTATCAAGCAATCCTCTTTCGAAACAAGAAACACAGCTCATTTAATGTACGAGATGACCCATTATTTTACAAAGCTGTTAGACGAGTTTTGGCTGTCTGTTTCGAAATCCTATTTCATGGTTGGTGCAAAAGCAATTACAATTATATTGCTATGTTTGCATCGGCGCGTCCATGTGAGCATGGATTCCGGGTTCGATCGAAATTATGAGTGGTAACAGAGAGAGGCACTTTTTGAAATTAAAGAAATGCGGGTAGGTTTGTCAACAATGCAAGAGCAATTCAGACGTATCTGTTCGTATGAACCAACGCGGAGTTCAGCATATTCACGCGCGTCAACATTTTGTCAACGCAACTATTCTTGTAAGTTTACCGCGAGCATTTCTAATTTTTCGATTGCGCTAAAAGGCGAGAAAATTTGTGAGCGACTGATCTCAACATATGGATGGGAAAATGCGAGTACCCGACTGATTCACCCCAATGTCGCAAAACGATTTACTGACATCAGACATTTGATCACGACCTTCTTCTCGCCATGTGGACCGTGTAAGCTGTCTTATAAAAAGCCTGTAGAAGTGGACCGTGCCGCAAGTCGGTAAATATGGAATCACAATAAAGAATATCGGCCTGGTGTAAAATTACCAATGTAGTTGAAACACCACGAATATCATAAACAATATAAACATCGCACAAGGGGTTGGGATGACTAGTATTGGTCTGACTGGTATTGGTCTGACTGGCATTGGTCGTTTTACGGCAGATTCCTCATCATCAGAGGCGGGAGGGTGGCGCCTCTTGAGGTGCGATGGTCCGGGTGCACACGCCATCATCCAAGCATAAAAGAACGGGTTTATAAACGGTAATAACTGAACTAGAATAGTTTTAAACAGATAGTCGTGATTCGTGGAAAACAATTACTTTACACTATATCTTGTCGTTTGTAATTTATTTCAGCCTCACTGGAATTGTGGCATACATGATTAAACATTTTTGTAGGAATAATAGCTACTAGTCACTTTAACGCTTCAATCAAACAACAAATGATTTAGTGGTGCTATGTGCCATAGGGAACCATCATCTGAGTGACATGCCTTACCTTGCTTCCCATGAAGCCTATATGCTTAGGACCCAACATTGGCAGCTGCGTCCCCTATTTTGCATTCTTTGTTATACAAGACCAGGCATAAGCAAATTGATTTGCATTTAACACAACAATTAATTTAAAATAAACATGCTTCAAACATGGCCCTTGTTTAGAACATGTTCATTATTGTATTGTATTTTTTTTTATCGCCACGACGCCATGCATTTTCAATTTCAACTTTACAATGGCTTGGCGTTATTCTATGGCTCCTCATGAATATCAATTCAAACTGAGGGGTCCATCTAGCGCCTTTCACGAAAAGATTTCCGGCCATGTCTTGAATGGATCAAAAATACCCGTGACCAGGACTACATGGTCATTGGTCATAAGGCCTTTTTACGGTCGGTGGTTGTCATTATCAGGACCTCCATCCGTTCCATTGATATATAACTATATGCTATATAGTTGTTGAGACGATGACGATTTCAAGGTTTTCAAACATTCTATATTGACATCGATGATATTTAGATCAGGTCGCCCGAAGGCTTTCGAGGAAGTATTTACACAATACTCGATCATAATATAATTATATTTTCCTGAAACGGCATTTGTTTAAAACAATGTTCAGAGCAGTGGTCTCAAAAACGCGGCCCACGAGATCAATTTGTGAAGCCCGCGTCTGAATATGAAATTTTTCGCGTCTGAATATGAAATCTTTAGGTATTTGACAACATTTAAGAGCGACATCTATTTTTTACATTTGAGAACTCAAACTTTCGATCCAAAACTGCACTAAGAAACCTAAACCTACTCATCATACATCACATCACTTTCAAAAGTTATCATGCAGTGGAAGATCAGCCATTACGTCACATTACCCGTTTATATATGATGGTAAAACATGACCCGTTGATGATTAGTGACTGAAAATTGTGATTTGGACTGAATGGGTGATACAATAAAAATGAATCGAGTTGAGTCGGGTCAAATGTCACAACCAGATAAGGACTTGTTACTCGAAACTCCGTGACTTGGTACAACCATGGACGCAAAAAAAACACAAATCAAACTGATATGGGGAAAAGCAATATATCAAAAAGTCGTAGCTTGCGTTGCGTATTTATTAATCTAAGCAGGTCGGTATGGCAACCATTGGCTTTCTGTTGTACCCTTGATGTATAGTTAGTTTCATCCTGCGTCATCATGGGTCCCTTTATCCATGTCAATATCACGAATTAACGGGGACGAGATAAGTGGTGCGCTCCACAACTGAAACATCATTGGTTTCCCGGCGTTTGGAAATTTCTATTACTATGTGACACTAGTTTCAATCATTGATCTGTTCCAATATTAGATGGTAAATCTATGGCTGATTTAATATGACTTTGATCACAACATGATCAATAGCCTAATTATCAGGAGTATGCCGGAAACCTGGATTAGGCTGTACTGCTCCAATGCTCTGATATCAGATCAATCTTCGTTAAAAAATATGGCACGTCTAATGTTCGCTATCTGCAAAATAACACGGCAGCTTTTACGATGTCATGATACAACTAATCATATTGACAGACTATGCCAGGTACAACAGCAAATTTGTTCAAGTGTTGTTAAAATTTGATTTTACGTGTCACGGTGCCAAGCGTGAATTCACAATAGTTAATCACATTTTCACGATGTATGTGGAATGCTAGCAGTCTGCGAGGACCCGTCAAATAAGACTTATTTTGAAATACATTAATAAACATTATTTGTGCTGCGGCACGCGGTGCCATTAAAACTAGGAAATTGGATCGCGACCACCTTTGAGTTTGAGACTCCTGGTTCAGAGCATGTCTAATGTCTATACAGAAATTCGTCAAAAAACCTGTCTCAATCGCAACCCTGATAAAAATGTAACGGCAACGGTCAATGCGGGTACCACGAAACAATATAGCTACCTCGAAAAAGCCCGGAACATCCACTATACGTGGCGCACTCACTGGATGGTGTCAAACCCAGAAAAAAGAAGCAATTTCAATATCACAAGCACGCCGTAGAATCGACAACCCCAATCGACCCCTCACAGTGCAAGACAGCTTAGCTTATATTCGTCATTTGTAAAGTCTACCTCCGTCGGCAACCCTCTATCCCACAACGACTTTCGTTTGTTATTTGTCAGTTATTCGCCTATGCACGGTTGTCAGCCACGTCTAGAACAACTTTACTTCGGTAATCATAAATTTGATCCCAAACATACTGCCTGTACCTTCTGCGAGGCCACAGATTGCGCCTTACCCTGTCGCTGTACTTTTCAAACATAACCACGTTATTCTGATCTCATACAGACCTGACGTGAGTAGTGTGTGATGCGGTGTCCTCAATTATTATGATTGTCACCCCAATGACGCCATTTATATGTATTAGAATTAGACGGAATCGCCAATTGAAAATGAAGTACCACAAATCAATCTTTAATCAATTTGAATCTCTCATCCGCAGAGCACAGTCGTGTTTAACCATTGGTTTGTTGATCCAAATGTGGGTTGGTGACTCTTGGAATATGGTTCTCGACTACATGCTTGTTACGGAACACTTCTCCTCGGGTAAATACAAGACAGGCGTGTAGGCCATGTGCAGTGTATTCGATATTTATCACCAGTACTAACGGCTGTATTGTTGAGAAAACACGAGCGTCGAAAATTCTCTGGAGAAGATGCCGCGTGGTGGTATTATTTCGCGTTGGAATGCCTTAGTTGTTCTTACCTTAACCAAACCTCTTGTTTTATTGAATTTAAATTCGAATATAGTTTATATATTCCTCAACCATTGGCGCAGGCTCGAATTGCATCATATCAATTTGTAAATGGGTAATGTATTGTATCTTATCAATTCCTTTCTCTTTTCTCTATCTTAATGGTAACTATAAACTGAGGCTATGCGATTACTAACGTAGTTTAGCAGTTCTACGTATATGTGGGCAATACAGTGCCTTCGATCGATCACAGATATCTCATTCACTTCAACAGCTGTTAAAGTAGTCCTACATTACGCTTATAAATTCATTAAATACTGTTCTGGTATCTATGATTTAAACCCAAACTTTACAATAAATACGATATATTCCTTGTATAGGTGGATGGATACGCGATAGGCCTATACCAAACACTTCACTTTCCCATATCAGGCCCGCTGGCTGATGAAGTCTCCCGCCCCCGATGTAGCATAGTGGACCGTGCCATCAAACTATAGCGATCGTCTTCAGACGAAGTCGTTCTATTTTGCCGCTCGGTGACTTCGGGATCAATTTCACGAATTCCATTCCTCCCCTCAATTTTTTGTACTCGGACAAATTATCTTAAGAAAAGAAAGGCATGGACCTTATAAGTTACTTGAAGATGACACCCTTACTATTGACAACATCGTGCATTTCCTCCTTAGAAGAAAGAGTTCCGTCAGCCGGAACAACGAATGCCTAAGGCAAGGGTCGGCAACCTACGGCCCGTGGGCCGGGTTCGGCCCGCCAAGCGAAATCGTCCGGCCCGCGACATCATAATTAGTTATCACAAGAATACGGCCCGCCGTTTCATAATGAGTTTCAATCTGCAGTGCAGCACTGCTTGGAAAGAATGCGGCATTGCTATCCTACATGGTATTAGTCTATTGTTACGCCAAAAAACGAAGGTGGTTGAAGTAGGAGATAGAGATTGTCTGTAGAGTAGACTACATCAGTAGGTTACCTATCAATCGGGTGTATCTCGCAACCGAAGGTGTACCATACTTTTCAAAGGGTTTGCCACTCTGATGGGGTGTGAAAATAAAGGTGTCCTTCCTCTGCTTGCTGGAATCAATCAATCAATCGTTGAGTTATATTTTTCATCGGAATAAGTCATATACAATGTGCAATGCGATGTCATGAACAGATAGGAGGATGTCGAACGACATGCAGTTGCGATGCTATCATTCTAACATCCACCTCGGCCTAGAGTGCCCGATGTCACAGTTCTTTTCGATGTTGATCTTTTTGAAGCCGCGACCCTTTCTACTAGTTCTTTTCATTCCTAGTGAGTGCTTTCTTTCTTCTGTCGGGTCATTTTCTGGGCTTTTTTGTCGCCGTAAGAACGGCGACGGCGGGGGAAAAGGTGCGCAGATGAACCTCCGACGGGAATCGAGCCGGTCGCCAGATTGATGGGCGCTTCATCGTCACCACTATACGCTATGCCCCCCGCCAAAAACGCTTGGAACATCTCAGACGCAATGACAAAATCTCAAACTTACACTGTTTAATTATAGATAACTAGCCTCCGTATAGGTTAGTTTATTTATAGTTAAATTCACCAGAAGGCATTGTGCGCCAAGACAACACACCTGAATAGTGTTTTGGCCACAATGATGAAAACTGTTTATATGATTTGGTCTCACAAACTGAATCACCTACATTTACGCCAGATAATATTAGAAGCAGAGAATTAATATGGCGATGTCCTGTATATCTGCTATGTTGGCGCGTTAAGTCGAGCAGCTATGCTTGCACGAGTGTACGAACTGCGAGAAATGAAATAGCAACTCTCCTCGAAAATATAAATATTGCCGACTCATAATCTTGTAATCGAAAATGGTTATCTAATCTTGCTTTCTTTGTACATTTAACGTCACATCTGAACAAATTGAATTTGCAACTTCGGGGGAAAACAGCTGAATACATGAGATGTTGAGGCGCATTCGAAACAAATCTGCGACCCTAGGAATGTCAACAACACAAAGAAATCATGCTCACGTTCCTATACTGGAGGAGAGAAAACCTAGTACCAACACTACATTTGTAACTGTGATGCGAAATTTAATTACTGAATATTCACCCGCTTTCCCTAAATTCCTTTTCTACAAAATAAATTCCGACTATTCAGTACTCCGTTTAATGTGGACGCCAATTAAATTGCCTGAAAATTTCAAATGGGCCGTTTTCAAATGTGATGCAGTTGAATTGAATGACAAATTTCATACAAAGAGCATATCACAGCATGACTTTACAAAGAGTACGTTCTTGAAATTGGTCTTTATCCCAGCTAGACCAACAATGCAAAAAAAATTGCATCGATTTTTGGTAGCACGTACGCATGTAAACAATAGTTTTCAACAATGAAATTCACGAAGAGCAAGTTAAGATCACTATTTCGGACGCCCATTTAAAATATGGTCAGATTCTTGCTTCATCTGACTTGTTACCAGAAGTTGAAAACCTTCCACAAATCAAGCTGCGTCAATTGTCACATTTATTCTGCGTTGTTGAAGTGTAAATAAATGTGTTTTGTTATTGGTATGATTGAGATTGCAGCAATGTAGGATAATATACCGAAGTGACCATAAAATATAGTATTATGGAAAGTTCCGGCCCGCGAAAAAGTTCTACACTCGATATTTGGCCCGTGACTACCAAAAGGTTGCCGACCCCTGGCCTAAGGTATATCCAGGCCGTGTTATTTTTGGCATATGCCAAAACTGCCAAAAATAACTTATTTTTGGCATTTTTCGATTTTTATTTTTGGCAGTTTTGGCATCGTCCTCTAAATAGATAGTTTCAGCCTCGGAATAGTCACAAAAACGCTTTATTTGGGCTAGTTTGTCAAAAGACACCACAAAATGTGCAGCATCCACGTATAATCAGTGCCAACAAACAATAAGAAAAAGAAAAAACCTAACGATTTCATAGGTTAATAATATCAAACGAAACCACAAAATGTGCAGTATCCATCGGAATCGGTGCCAATAAGCAAAAAAAAAGAGAAAGAAAAGCCTAACTAACACGCTCACCAGCTGATTGTTACAGCTGTTGAATACACTTAAATCATTTGCACTATAACAGTGCTTCCAAACTCAGGTCAGCTAAGTTTCTCCTAAATTCTTTTCTCCCCCAGCGAATCTGGGAAATATCGGCTTCAACAGTAGCCGTTGAGGGAAAGAATGTTGCCAGTCATCCACAAAAGGTTTTCAGAGCTTCAAAATCTTTGGAGGGCCGAACCAGCTTCCATGCATCATGAAAAGAGATCACTTCGCCAGTGCCATCGATCTCATCGCGGAAAGAATTTTCTTCCCGTTCCTTTTTCAGGAGTTTCCTGTGTTGTCTCTTAACACATTTTATTTAGTAGCCCGACTATCATTTCTCCTTCAGTCTACCGATATATTTTCGGAGAACTTTTGTCACTTCAGGTGGCTTTAATATTACCAACTCGCATGGAAGAGTCCTGGGAAAGTTAGCTTGTTTAAGAACATTGACGCAACAAGACTGTCTGGCAAAACGAGACTATGCAGCTCAGAAATAGCCAGACAGTTTGTTGCGTCACAATGTTCAGCTCGATCACAATGCAAAAATTGTGGTTGATTTTGGGGGTTCCAGTTCCATGAGCAGAATATAATTTAGATTTTAATAATCAGTACTGCGGCAGCTTCTCATTGATACCCGTTTTATCAAATTTAGTGCTCGACAAGCCGGTCAAAAATGGTTGTAAAATTGCCTTTGAACAAATGGAAAGTATGACGTAAACCAAATGCAGTCAGCCGTTCAATCTCGCTGTGCCCACACCATTTAGAACACCATGCTTTCACCCCTAATGGGTAGGCTGGACCAAGAGTAAGAAACCTGCCTTTCACAAACGCTCTTCTCGCTTGTAACGAGGTCCTGCTAACACAACACCATGAACGAAATACACTATTTGGCAGGCCGTGTTATTTTTGGCATATGCCAAAAATTGCTTATTTTTGGCATTTTCAAATTTTTATTTTTGGCAGTTTTGGCATCTGGCTCCTGAAATGCCAAAAATAACACGGCCTGGGTATGTCTCTCCGCACGTTGCATCGGGTATACCAATACCGCCTACGTCGGCGACTTTCGGATGTTGAATAATTATCGATTCCAACTCGGCCGGCGATATCTGTAAAATTACAACGAGAAAAAAATATATGCCATTCAATCGTGAAACCATTTCTCAACAGCTCGCGAACATGGAGAGTAATATTATGAAATGGTTATGTTGCGAATGAACAAACAGAGAACTTAAGGAGTTGGGATGTGATTCACATACGACTATCAGACCATAGCAATTTACAACGTTGCTGGCATGGCGACTCAATCTGTGAACTTGTGGTTAGCAGCGCCTCATAGTGACGAGGCAACGCAATGCAAAGATAACATTGTTTTTGGTGACAATGTTGTGCAGGTTGTGCTCGATTTTGCCTTGGGTTGATCAGATTTGTGTGGAGTATACATTGGAATTCAGTGAAGCGGAATTGCTAAGAATATTCGATGACGTGAGATTCTTGCTCTCGAAAAGCATCTGATACTGCTGCGTAGAACGTCTATTATACAGGCTCTGCGCAATGCGCATATACTCCCACTACAGAACAGGAGCACACATTACAAGCCTTGACGTGAATTTATATCTTTCCAGTGAAGACCAGGTCACTTCATAACTGTCGCTTGCGTCTTGTACTGTCTGCAGTCTATATTGTTTCATTCAGTGTGGAGTTCATGCCTCTTTACTTCGCCTAGGCCAAAGGTGGGTGTCTGATCTTAAAGACTACTCTAATTTATTTCGACATCTTCCTATCTTTTCATTGTATCGCAGTTTTGTGGTGTGGTGTTTTCATACGATGAAAATATTAATAAAACTGATTGAATCTCCAAATGATGCAGTTACCAATTGGGTGAGTTACCTGAAAACTTTTGTAGCTGATCTCAACCCTTGTCAAATTTGTTACAGGCAAAGGTAAGTTTCTAACCAGGTATTTGTTGTGTGTAGGTTAATAACCGTCATATACGCCTACTGAAAATTGAATTTAGTAACATCTGCTTTGATAGTAGCAACACAGAAGAGAATGCCTTTAGCTCCGAATTCCTAACCGAAATCGAAATTGTACCGCCGGTCCTGGTAAACCATCACACATCATCCAAGCCATAATTTGGTTTTCGCCTATGCCTTCATTTGTCTTAATACAATTACACTACCAAGTCATTCCTTTGTTATGCAATGTTAGGCAAGTGTAACTTACATCCGATCTTTTTGCAGGTCT
Organism: Botryllus schlosseri; assembly: GCF_051294905.1. Lineage (NCBI taxonomy): Eukaryota > Metazoa > Chordata > Ascidiacea > Stolidobranchia > Styelidae > Botryllus > Botryllus schlosseri. The sequence continues at coordinate 12,051,433 of NC_137245.1, read as the reverse complement.
AGCTGGAGGATACTGATGAAAAAGGTGGAACTGTGCATTAGCTTACACTTTTTTTCTTGGATAATAAGTTTCTTCCATGAATAAAATGAAACAGAGCACAAACAAATCTGGTTAAGCAGGAGCATTGTTTATTGAAAAAAGTCATACAGAGCATTTCTGACATCTGATACTTGATCAATGATCACTTCCAGATTTTGTCTTTATTGCACTCGAATGTGCCATCCTTTATCATTCTGGCACTAGCGAAATGCAGTTTCTGAGCAAAGCCGATCACCGTGCCTTCAGTCGACCAAAATCTTTTTAACTAGCTGAAAGGGATAGGCTGCGTCACCAGTTATGTAGTACGAAAAACTCTGGCTCCCAATCATGAAGTCATTCTGACAAAACTTAATGCAGCAAATGCATGTTTGGTACAAATGTTGCTGCGGTAATCTTTTATTGACTGCACTCAAATTCGTACAAAATACTAGATTTTCAAAATGCGCAACTAGAACTAGAACTACTCGATTTTTAAAACTGGCAACTAGAACTACAAAATGTTCAAAATCTGCAATTAGAACTAGAAATACTCACTTTTAAACATCCGCAACTAGAACTATTCACTGTTTTAAATCCGCAACTACAAAGGGCCGTAGATGATATCTGACACATTAGCAACCATCATATGCTGATTTTTTTCCAGGAGTTTACAATATCACTGATAGAGCCAATGGATGGTTTTGAGTTGATTACACTGGTCAACACATATTTTTAGGCAGACAAAGCAAGAGTGGATTTGGGGGTTCTGAAGGGCACTGATTCCGAATATTACCTTAGTTTTTTCAAATTGGCTCTTGCTGCGGAGATAACCCATGGGGCTATTTTGACCAAAATCTCTCATTTTCGCGGTATTGACTAGATAAAAAATAGGCTTAGTCGTATTATAAAGTTTAGAAATTCAATCTACTTGTTATTTTTACACACAGAAGACCATTTTAAATCAAAATACAGCAACAGCACTATATTTGTGATCATCTAAAAAGTTTTATTTACTACATCTTAGGAGAAATTACATGCTGTGAACTCCATCCTGATGTGAAATTGGAATCTTTCATCGGTATTCGAATATACCAGATACCAGATTTAAGCTTCTCGTTTGATAGGGTTATTACTTGGTATACCCACTTTGGTAAATCAGTGGTAAATTATCCATCTACCAGTCAAAGGAAATGAGACACATATGAGTATTGTAGTCAAGCCTTTCATGGACCAATTTCATAGTTTTATACTCCTCTTCAATTTTGGTAGAATGACCAATTGATACAGGAGAATATGAATTTCTGTTGTGCAAAATTACAATTTTTAGGCTTGACAAATTGCTTTTTTGACAAACAAATATTTCGCATCATGCCATGTTAATATTGATAGAATGACTGAGAATGAAATGAGGGTTCTTCATAGTCAATTAGCCATTTAGGCGCAGTATAAAATGAGAAAAAACTACGATTTTCCTCCTACCAAATGAAATATTTAAGGGTAAATACAGTAATTTTGGTTTTTTTAAGGGTATAAATATCTTCTGACAGAGAGCCAATCTGACAAACTAATGTGATATTCGTGATCAGCAACCTCAAAAACCCCAGAAACGGCTCTCAGATGTTCTGGCTAAATTTTTTTTTCATTCTGTTAACCAGTGTTATAGATGGCGGACACTTTGCAATTAATCGCCTTTCACTAGGAGTTTGTGATATGTGAGATTATAGTGGTAAATTTAATGTCGGGATGGATCCAAATTTAATACAGCTTTGAGAACTAGTTTTTTTAATATCTGACTCCTTGAAATGTCTGGAGCATATGTAGGTAAAGTGAATCCGTCTAGCACAGCGGTTCTCAACCGGGGGTCCACGGACCCCTAGGGGTCCGCAAAGCAATTTCAGGGGGTCCGCGAGACCTCCAAATTTTTAAAATGGTCGATAACGTACTTTTTATTTTTTTCTTAATTTAAGAAAGCATGGGGCAGTTTAGCACCACAATTGCTAAAACCTCCTTACTCCTATCATCATAGTAATCGTCTGACATGAACTATCGTAGTATGGAAATTCATTTTCATTTCCAATTTTCCAATTTTCCAATAACCTGCTGATACAAACATATTGCTGTTTAGAAACGTTCGGCTCGGGTTTCTTGACAAAATAAAAATATGGAGATAGTAACGTCAATCAGCGTGACTTCGTAATGTCTTTTCGACTTGAAGTTATCAGTCTCATCAAATTAGTGAACAGTCGTTTGAAATAAAAATTTACGAAGTATTTCCCTAATTTGTTCCAATGCTGGGCTTGAAACCTCGTCACGAAATCCATTTTATCCCGTTATATACATAACCACTATTTGAACAGCTTCTTGAAGGTACAAAACTTCAATATACAATTGAATGGTATATTCATATTTAAATGAACCCGAATATTTTCGGCTGACACTCGTCATAAATCGGACGATGATATACCTGCTCTTAAAGCTCGGCTATCAGATTTGGCGTATTCTTATTGCGGATGCCCTATCGACAAAGGTAATTTTTGACGACCAAGGAGTATTTCGTTGGTATCAAAGCATTACACTCCAACCCTGAAATTTATATCACCAGTTATATTGGTATGCAGCCTTGTCTTTTTAACTTTTTTATTGTTCACGGTCGAAAATGTTTGCTCGTATATGTATATATTATATATGTAGACCCGAACAGAACAAGTCGTTTCATGACAGTCTTTCTCAGGTTGGAAAACTTGGTTCCATTATTTGACGCATAAAATTTGTCTATGCTATTGGATTAGTATTTCACTTTGACGGTAGAAACTCTCTGCGGGCCGATCAAAATGCCGTCGCGGGCCGAATCCGGCCCGCGGTCCGCATGTTGCTCGTCCCTGCGCTAGATGATGGACGTGATATGTTTATAAAATATCTGTTTCTTCATTTTGGTGCTATAAATGTTGCGATCACACCAAAAGTATCGTGGGAAGCGTTGTGCGTTAATATTGCATTAGCCTCCATCTATCTTTGCGGAAATGGCTTTCGGCACTCTTCGTTCAAATCAAAACGAAGACGCGGATTTTCAAGAAACGACCACGTACTTCAAGAAATACGGCAACAAAATTAGCTTTGAAATGATAAAAGTCTACCAATTTCTACATAAATAGTATGATATTATTTTCAAGAAAAATCTTGATTTTGCTGTTTATCACAAGCCTACAGTTCATATTCGCACAAGACAGATGAAGGTTGCGCCATAATAGATTAAAAATTGAACAAAAACTTGAGGGGGTCCGCGAGTATCCGTGACGGTCAAAAGGGGTCCGCGAAGCCAAAAAGGTTGAGAACCACTGTCTAGCACTTTCTTCTTGAAATCCACGTCGTACCGGAATTTAAATATTATCTGTAAATGAAATATAACAAAGTCACTATGTTATTGCATAATAAGAAACCATCCTAGCACAACATAAATACCGTACCTTTCTAATTCCTACTGACATGACTTATCCTTACTAAATGGTTCAATAAAACACAACACATGCCTGGTGGAACTTTTCAGCCCAATCTTTTGTCAGCATTTTTAACCGCATTCCTGTTATGGTTGGAATCATGTACAACCTGTTGTTGCGTGTACTAGAGCTGCTGCAATGTGGAAGGCAGCAGTATCGACCTCTGCTTCTCTTGCGATCTGGATCTATTGGGCTACTTAACATTACCCTCCGTAGTTCTGAGCGAGTTACTGAGAAATATCATAAGGTATATACATCCATAATAACGCACTATAAACTCTAAACTTCCAAAACTACAGGCCTTCGAGGGGAATCTACCTACGTCTTAACCTACACACAGGGTTGCCATCGACATGGACCCAAACAGTCGAAAAATTATATTAGCATGAAAAAGCGTTTTTGTTCATATTTTGTATATATACGAGCCGTGGCCTATCATATTCCATACTTTTCGCCAGAAACAATCTGCTCGAGCAACGCCTTGTTATTAGAAAGTGCTTCATGGATATCACGACAGCTCATGTCTAGGTTTACCTTTACTCAGGTCCGAAACAGCACTTCGTCACCCCCCCCCCAAAAAAAACATTGGTCGTGAGTAAGTATGGACAAATGTGCCGACCTTCAATTAGTAATCAGCTCATGGAATTTTGAGCTGGGCCACGGAACATTTATAAATTTATGCAACTTTTTCAAAATATTTTCGCGCTACGCCTGCTCATTCTAACTAATCAGATTTAGTCTTACTAGTAGCTAAAACTATGTGCGCAAGTGCAATAAAAGTTAGAAAAATTTTTCAATGATTAATAGCTTTACTACTTTTTAACCAATGTGTAGACTGCACTGCACCTTTTTTCACTACGCAATAAATGCTGCCTTTTCCACAGCTTGAGCTTAATCTGCTGTATACCAAACAGCAGGAACCTGGAATTGCTGTTTACTGCTAAAATGACGTCTGCTGCGATATCTTGGTACAAACAAACGAAACTGCTATACCACCCCTCACAGCCCGAGCTATCTCACCACTTAGAAGTCAAATCTTGTGGTGTGTACGTCACGAGTGTTCCTTTCATTTAAGATGCCATAAAATCTCTACGCAAAAGCATAGTTTTAGAATATTATGCAACATAAATTGCAGAGGAAAACGATCGAAGTTCAGTAGTGGTTGAAAATAAGACAAAAGAAGGACGTGCGTCGAAAATAAGGACATTTCTTCGAAATAAGGACAGTTGAGTTTTCTAAGACGTAGCCCTTCAAAATAAGGACAAATCTTAGAAATAAGGACGGTATGGCAACCCTGCCTATACAAGAGCGAACGGAGACGTAATAATACAGCTGGAGAGACTTCTTGTTACGCGTGTATGATACCGCGTCACTAGGAGCGCTGTCCGTCAAAACATCGACGGCTCTCTAAGCGCAGTCTCCATGCCAGCTACGTTGTAAATTGCTATGATCAGACTTTACTACTACTGGATTTACAAAATGTGCGACCATCACTATAACTTTAACCACATTTTAAAATCAGCAACTAACTAACTAACTAATTTTAAATTATAACCAACTAAATTCAATTCAGCAGCAACTAACATGGATTACTGAATTTCAAATTATCCACCAAATATTGGATATAAAATCGGCATTTCAGTTAGAGGGGGCTTCGAGTTTGAAATGGGGCAGTGGGGAGGGGGAGGGGTCAATCCCGAAAACCGACCGCATGGCTAGTGTCTTCGCTACTTCAAGCAGTGGTTCCTCTGGATTAGCTATGGCTGCAATAAAATCACAAAACAGATCCCCGGTATGGCGATTCACGAGCTAGAACTAGAACTTCTGCTTTTGCAGAATCTGCAACTAGAGCTACCTGGAAATCCAGTAGTTAGTGAACCGTCAACTAACTAGATCAGTTGTTTGTACAAGTTGGGCAATGGTGAATGTCATTTTTAGTGTAGGCTACTGAGTAACTCTCTCCTTATAACCAAATTAAGGACGAGAATGGAAGCGCAGAATTGTGTGTTTACGGGGATATAAAATAATCTTTTAAAGTTGCCATAGTGATAAAACAAAGGACACAATGTGCAATTAGCCAACATCGGGTCAAGGGTACTGGATAAGGTCTATTCTAACCTGCAAAGATTACCCAGTTTGTCTATCGAGCCGATATCGCCTGTCTGTAACCAGTTAACCACCTATCATCAAATGCCATCGCAGTTGCATGGGCATTTTTCAAATATCCCTTTGTTACCTAACGAGTGAGAAATAGAATGATAATGGAGTGTTTAGCGTAATTCAGTATAAGAAATGAATATATAGTGAAATAATGCGATCCCGTCCACTATCTCATTTTTATAGGGTTTTCCAATGGCCTTTCCTGAATAAACTGCGATGCACATATATTCTAAATATGGGACCATAGAAAAGCTGAGGAATAGGGATGGTGTGAACCTCTGGTGTGAACTAATATTAAAATAAAATCAGCGCATTTTCCCAGACTTAGTCACGGCCTATAATGTTGAATGCTAATTAGGCTCACCATCTCCGCGATTTCCAGAAAAAGGAAAACGAACCACAGCTTCAGAACCAAATCTTTAACTAAAGCATCCAAATGGCCTTACGGACGTTGGGAGTATTCAGTTATCTGATAATTGCGATTTCAATTAGTCCTATTCCAGGAAATGATGGTTATGTTAACTTATTTTTATTGTGTAGTTTTTGCGAAGACAGGGGTACCCATAATACAATTAATATTTGAACAAGTTCTATGACTCGGACTTGAGCCTTAAAACGGTGACTTAGACTCGGACTCGAGTCGGTGATGAATTGAAAATGACTCGACTCGACTCGAGTGACCACAAAAGTAAGATTGACTCGTGACTCGGAACCATGTGACTTGGTTACAACCCTGTTGAGAAGAACATTGTATATCAACAATCGTATCACAACATATGACGTCACCAGCATGAAATGTAGAATACGAGAGCGTTCAATGTAATATTTTTAGATGATATACAAACGAAAGTCGACTGCAAGGCACACAAACGAAAGTGTGAATGATCCTTTCCGAGTATGCGAAATCTGTCGTCACGATAGTTTTTCGCACAGGCGGGATTATCCAACAAGTGTTTGCCAATTACAGAATTTATGGCCTTTGATTGTTCCGCATCAATCTTTAGGAGATGAGTTAAGGGTGAGCTTTTCACCAAGCGTGTTCTTAATAATCTAGGGACATGCTGATTTACGCGCTCCTGCATGCGCTTTGACGCTCTGACGAGTGTCAGCTGAAAAATATTCGGGTTCATTTCAATAGGAATATACTATTCAACTGTATATTAAAATTAATATATGTGTCACTAAATCTCGCGCTGCGCGAAGAAAATTTTCAAGTTGCATAAATCTTCCCCAAAATAAGATATTGTTAATCATGATTTATGAAAAAAATTGATCTCTCTTAAAGCCTTCGAAATTCCGGACATTTCAGCATATTTCAATATAATTCGGATTAGATTTAGGGGTAGACCACGACCGGAAATGAACCTGAAACCGATTGTGTTTGCGGAGGCCAAACATCAGTCCGCTACTCCTCACTTGCTGGATGGTGTTCAAGTTGACATATGTTTTGTTGCGAATAAAAATCAAAAAAATCGTCGAGTTTTAAACACTGCTTGTACCCTAAATCTTGGATATCTTACACTCATTTTTGCATTCAGCTACAAACTTAATTCGCAAAACATGGAAATACTTTTATGACCTGCAATAAAGATGACATGATATCTCTTTCTCATTTGCTTTATTGCAAAAGACGCAATTGGTGCTCCCCCGCACAGAACCACCTTCAACGATGACATGTCATATTTGTCCGCGCCCATTGCATTGATCATCTCGATGACTGTGGGGGATGGGGGCGCGCATACCGCTGCAGTTACCTGTAAGTGATAAACAGAATCCAGTTGTATCGATAGAGTGATAGAGTGATAACGTGAATTGGACGGGGAAAGAACGCAATAGATGACTGCTTGATTGGTCACAGCTCAACGCTTAGTTAGATTGTCGTTCACTCTTTCGCTATATGATTATATTATCGGGTGTGAAATTAGCAGAGTCTTATTCGACTGGTTTACATTTTTCCATGTTGAAATCTCCATGCATGAATAATTTATAATATTTATTATAATAGGAGCGTGCTGGGGATGCAGGGGTTGCCGTTATTATTGTAGTTTTTTGGTGCGATATGTTTGGCGATTTCAAATCAATGCTTTTATTCTCCATATTCCATATAATATAATCATTGATGCCTCAGATAGCTTCATTCGTTGACGGAATGAGTTCAATGTGAACCGGAAAGAAGCGAGGGGTCTGTTTGCAAGGACATGACTATTCGGCAGGTGAACATATCGATATCGAAGATTTCCGCTAATATACGACAATCATTTTGTGCCTACATTTCATCGTCGACGATCTTTCTGTGAGCGCAAACGCAAAAAGACTTTCTCTCGTAATTGCGAACATAGTTAGACTCAATCGGGTAAATCAGGCGTTTTGTTATTTTCAGGAGAGGGTAGGCTACAAAGCAAGAAATCGTGTGACAATTAAACACGTGAAGCGTGAAGACTACTCCTATAGTTTATTGTAATGTACGACGATTTACTAAAAATGTGACTGGACCCTGGATCCGCCAATGCGTCGGAACTGATATTTTAGTCATCAACGTCCTAAGTGTCGCGGCCAGACTAATAACAATTATTTTTGGTTGACCTTGCAAGTTCACAATCTGTGCAATTCAATTTCTATAATATTGAAGGATTTCGATAGTATAACGGGAAATTAGCTCGTCGGCTACTCAAAACCTTCTCGCGGGCCACATATGGCCCGCAGGCCGCGGGTTGCCCATCCCTGATATAGACAGACACATTCGATAGTTTTCACAGCCGGAGCCGGAGCTGGAGCAGGAGTAGTGGTAATAATGCAGCTCCGGAGCTGGCGCCAGAGTTGGTGTATGATAGACGAAAGCTCCGGAGCCGGATCTGGAGCAATGCAAATTTACGGCTGCTCCAAAGCCCTGCTTGTGTCTCGGAATGCCGTGACTTGGTACAGCCACGGACGCAACAAACTATCAAACTACATGGTATGAGAAATAGTAAAATATCAAAAGGTCCTAGCTTGCGTTGCGTAGCATATTTAGATAACTAGGCAGATCGGTATGGCAACCGCCATTGGCATTATGTTGCCCCTTTGATGTATAGTTGGTTACGTCCTGTGTCATCTTTGGGTATCTTTATATATGTTATTGTGGCCAATTCAATGTGGCGAGTATTGGGTAGTCGTGGCCAGCGCTTCATAGCTGTAACACTAATGGATTTTTCTGCGATTGCACATTTCTATTGCTATGGCACAGTATTCATTATCTTCAAGTTGTTATTTATCTGTTCCGATGTTCGAAGGTATATCTAACGCTAATTCTATTTGACTATAGTAATTACATGATCAATATAGCCTAGTTATCAGGAGTAGGTCGATGCCCGAAACCCGGATTAGGCTTTACTGCTCCAACGCTTTGATATCAGATTAATCTTTATAAAATTCTTAAATTCTACCTATAATTGTGACACAAATGTCCACTAGCTTCAAAATTATTACACGACAGCTTTTATGATGTCGTGATGCATTTGTACTCTCGCGTGGTGTCTGCAACTATTTTTTGACATACTATATGCCAAGTACAGCAACAATTTTATTCGAATATTTGAAAATGTGATTTTTTTCTAGCCAGGCGTGAATTCACAATAGTAAATCACATTTTCACGATGTGTGTGGAATGTCAGTCTGTAAGGTCCCATCAAATAAGGCCTACATGGAAATACATCGAATCCGCCTATTATTGGAGCTGCGGCCCGTGGAGCACTCAAAAAAGATAAAAGAGGCCCGCGGGCAGTGGCGGCTCGTCCTATAGGGCAACTGGGGCATTGCCCCACCTAAAATTCTGTTCAATAACAATTTAACCATTTATAGACGCACACGCACAGCAATCAATATATACTGAGATCACAGCGAAACCCGCGTTCTTCTTGTGCTTTCGCTAACAAATGCCCATACATAGCCAAGTCTCTGCGAAAATCGAATTCTCTTCTGTGTTTTCGCTTTGTGAATGCCTAGCCGGGGCTTGCCCCGGTAGCGCTCATAACAAGCTTTCACTATCTATTCTCTCAAAGCCGCGCACAATAAAGAAACGGTGATTTACTCTCTCCTATTCGTAAAATGGCCGAGCAAGTGGGGCAACTATGCCGGTCGCCCTTAAGGTGTGATGTAACAATCGTATCTATATCTGAACTCGGTTACCGTGATATGCGTTGAGTCGACCTTTGCTGGTATATGTCGATTTTGACGGTGTTTCGCACCACGATAATTCTTGAAACTTGGTATGCTATGTCGTGAAGGTAGTATTGAGCACTGCTCCAAGTTTCAGGCTTGCTACTTAAAGATAAGGGTAGTAATTTCGTTTCCGAAGTTCAGTGTGTGCTGATCTATCATGTACATTGTACAGCAAACAGATTTTACTCAAAAGCCGGTATTGGGCTCCATTGATTTTGACGATGTTCCATACCGAGATCGGTCATGACATTTGGCACAGTAAAGTCTTAATGTTAGTATCGACCGCTGTAACAAGTTTTAAGTTTGTCACTGAACTATGTGGGTGGTAATTTCGTTTCCAAAGTCGAGTGAGAGCTGACTCTTCATTTATCGCTAACAGATTTACGCAAAAGCCGTTATTGGTCTCTATTGATTTTAACGATGTTCCATACCTAGATCTGTCATGAGCTTTTGCACGGTATGTCTTGATTTTAGTATCGAACGCGGTGCCAAGTCTTAAAGTTGACACTCAATGATTGAGGCAGTTATTTCGTTTTCGAGGTCGAGTATGGTAGAGATGTGCGCTGATCTGATACTTAGCCTACCTACATCATTGCGGATCTCACGCAAAAGCCAGTGTCTGTCTGTGCTAATCTAGTCTGCGTCCCATAACGAGATCGGTGATGATATTTCCAATGGTATATCTCGATGATCGCATGAAACAGCTAACTAAGTTTCTCGGTTTGCATTCAAATATTCACATAATTTTATGTTCGCCAATGTGCATTTCACTGTGAAATTGTGGCCTTCAAACCATTTGCTTACAATCCCCTGTCAAATGCGATAGCTATTTCATTTTCGATGTCGGCTAACAGCTGATCATTCGATCAGCCTATTCCTCGATCTATTTTACTCAAAGTTCGGTGTTCGTCTGTTTGTATTGATTTTGACAGTGTACCATGCCGGAATGGGTTATGAGATTGCGAATGCTACTTCTCGATGATTTCATGTAACAGTATGCTAAGTTTACGGCTTTCATTCATGTATTTATTGATTAATATATTTTCCAACGGCGATTTCGCAGCAGACTTATAGACAGTAAGCCGTATGTGTTGCGTCACAATCTCCAGTTTCAAGGCCAAAATGTACTATGTTGTTCGAGACGGACTTTCAGCATTCCCGTGGCCACTTACTGGCCACGGATAATTTCGTGGCCGGCCACAGATATTCCGTGGCCGGCCATGAAAAATGCTATTCTGTGGCCGGCCATGGTAATTTTCATGGCCGGCCATGAAATTTCAGTATGGCCGGCCACGAAATTTCCATGGCCGGCCATGTCAAACTCATTGTCATGGCCGGCCATGACTAAATTTCATGGCCGGCCATAGCCAAATTTCATGGCCGGCTGCAATATATCAAGTTAGTATCGATGATAAGTACTGTATGTGGCCCAATCGTGGTCAAATGCATGATCAATTATGTTCTATTATGGGCGTACAGTAAATAGAACTAGGTGAGAGCGAGAGTTTAGCTCAGTTTATATGCATTTTCACCTGAAATACCAGATGAATAGCGATACAATGAAACGATAGGAAGAAGATGAAACGATCTGTAATAGTCTCTATATATCAATTAAAAACACAAAAAAATGATGTAAAGAATGCATTAAAAAGGGGGATATCCTCTAAATGAAACAGGAAATAATGGTATAGAAAGCTAGCAGTGATGAAGACATTATCAAAACTGGTAACTGGTAAGTGTTAATTTATATCTTTTTTATAGAAATATACCTAAATATTCGGCTGACACTCGTCACAGCTAATCGTATGCAACTGCATAGAATTGGAAAAAACAATGTATACCAGATATCTGTCAGAAAATCTCTATAAGTTCCCCAAAAGCTGTGAGATTCACATGACATTCTGTGGCCGGCCACAGAACAGATCAGAGCTCGCTGTGGCCGGTGCTTCCCCCGTTCTGATATTGATTTTCAACCGTAAGATGTGCAATGTGCATTTTGCAGTTGCAATCGATTGTATAATTAGTTTTATTTTGTAAATATGCAAACCGACGATTAAACAATATGATGATGATAATGGCCTTCATTTTTCAACCATGTTTATCGTTTATGATGAGTCTGCGATGCGAATAAGTAATACATATATATTTGATCATGCCTCAGTTTAATGATGTTTGTAGGGGCAGTTTAAAATCTTTCGTGGATTGCCCTGATGAATTTATGAATAATACAATACTGTACTGGGAATTTGTCTTAATTCACTGCCGATTTCGATTTACGCTTAAGTAGACTCGACTATTACCTCCTTGAATGCATAATCTGTTTCATCGAGATACTGGATCGGTCAATATGCGGTCATTTTACCTGTTTTCTTGTTTCAATACTAAATACCGTAATGAAAGTACCCGAACGAAACAATTAGGGAATCAAAGAACCAAGAATATGTGGAAAATACTGCTTCAAGTTCCAGAAAAGCTGTGAAATCCACATAACATTTTGTGGCCGGCCACAGAGCAGCTCGCTGTGGCCGGTGCTTCCCCCGATCTGATATGTCTCTCCAACGGTATAGGACATGTAGTTGCAAACAATTCCATAGTTTGTTATCTTTCGTATAGCTGAATAGCTGTGAATTTGATAATGTCAGGCTGATACAATCCTTCCCCTCTGTATCAGGTCTATGATAATTCCGCGATATGCGGTTATATACATATTTGATTATCATACTGCTATACAATACATACGACGTTCGAGATCCTCAACATCAATGGAGCTTGCACTCATTTGCACTATGAGAATTGTGTCGATGCATCTAAGAATATTTCTATGCTGTAGCAGCACGTGAACTTGACACACTGCAGATGTGCTGTGGATGTAGAATAAAGACAACGATGTAGCCTAACCTGCCGGTAATATTGGTAAAATGTGGGGCTTTATTGTTCCCAGAAATTTGATTTTGGTCACGTTTTCGATCCTATATAATTTGTATGTATAATGTATATTGTATATCCACCTAGGTGCCGTTCTTCCAGGCTGAAGCAAATACGAATGAGATGCATGTCGCAGTCACTAACGATGCCGTATATGCCAGAGGATACTTGATTACTTGGGTGCAAGGATCGTTTTGTATCGCATGTCGTTGTTAGATCAAGCTGCTAACCGATGTGGTGGGCTTAGGACGTAAATGTGCCTGCTATATAATTAAATTACTGTTATAATAATAGATAACTTCAGATACTTTGCGTTATCTAAGGCAGCAGCATCGATCGATGCGACATCAAATGCGGCGCCATCGATCGACGAAAAAATGCCCATGTCAAGCCTGCGAATTGACCAATAGGCATGATATATTTGTGGTTGATGCAGGGAACAATGTGCGATTCAGCGAACAATCTTGATGACACAGACAAGTCCCAATCATTCATTATAATTCGACATTTGAATGCAGTGCAAATACTTATCGCCGTGAAAAGTGCATCCGATCTCTCGTGCCCCTGGGTGTTTTCTGTGAAAAGCATGTACCGGACACATTGCATTCATGCAACTACTTGTATATGAATTGTGAATGATTGTAATCATATCTTCAATTGCTACACATTTTGTGAAATTGGTAACGGAATAAACAAACTTTTTGTAGCAAAATATGACGGCTTCTTTATGTAAAAAACGAAGGAGGGGCAGGGAGTCAGATTATCTACGTTTCCATCGCTAATGGGCTTGGGCGATGGAGATGCGAAGAAACTGCAAGGCTATCGAGTCTGCACCACGGTTTTATCTTTCACGCAATCCCATTGCGTTGATCGCCTGGCGTGGAAGCTGTGTGGACACCAGTTTTAATGTAAAGACGTTTGTCTGACCGAGCAATAAGATGTACGCAGTACGCTCATACATTACTCTATCAAATATATATCTAGATTCTAGAAATTTCAAGGAACGTATGTTTCGGTGTTAGTTTACAACGCATCGTCCCAGAGAACTTTTTCAATAGTCAGTGGGAATTAAATTCATTTCTACAGCGAACAGAGAAGGTAACACGTGTAAAGCCGTGCAAATTTTGAACCCATCCCTAAACTACTCAATAAAGTGGTAATGTAACTTATGTACGTGCGATAATATAGTGGAAGTCGTCTATACAAACCTTGCCACCAGCAAGTTCGTATTGTAAATGAAGAAGATCTAGTTTACTATTGTCAAATTGGATGCAAAGGGCGGATTTTGATCCAACTAGATGTGCCAAAATCACGAACTGGCCATGAACTCGTGGCCGGCCACGATGAATTCTCATGGCCGGCCATGAAATTCACTGTGGCCGGCCACGAGACAACGCATTTTCATGGCCGGCCACGAGAAATTCGTGGCCGGCCACAAAAAAATCTGTGGCCAGTAAGTGGCCACGGGAAAGCTGAGACCCCTACTGTGTTGTTCCGAGACCGAAGTTCCGAGGCCGCTGTCCTTAGTTCTTCAAAGACCATTCAAATTGATGTTCTGGATTCAATATGACAGGCCCAATCTATGAGATAACAATTGCGTATGTGTCCGAAGTCGTTGACCTTTGCAGTTAGGCTTACGCAATCTCTCGAGTTCTAGTCATTGGAATTAGTCTGGTCAAGTCAAGTGCGAACATGAATCGTATTGAATCTTTGCTCCGTACGTAGGCTAGTTTACGAAGTTGCCTTAAGCGTAAATTAGAGGTCTAGAAATTGTCCAGTCCATTGATCCAATCGTACGCCGGGTACCTCCGCTTTGGTTGCCTATCACCTGGTCGTAACTCGTAACCACCAGCTCAGTGGTCGTAGCACACCAGGATCGTGTACGCAACACTTTCGGACGGGCTTAGAAAAATTGGGGGCCTATCGATTTGCGTAATCTCTAACTATACCATGAAATCATAACGCATGCTACTAAGGATGACCTGATAATTTATTCGTGGCATAGGGACGATTCTTAGTTCACGTACATTATGTAAAATAATCCTTTGATTAAAAAAAATGAATAAAACATTTGTTACCACACTTGAAGTCACGGCTCACCGGCAAACCTCTCGCGGCACCTACGTTAAAATCACTGTTGTCGGGAAATTCATGTGACCATCATATTAAAGTTACTTTTTAACGTTGGAAAACGCCATTGTGACGTCATGTTGATAAAAGTCGCTCGCAGCCCTTGCCCCACCGCCCGATATTGTCACGAGCCGCCACTGCCCGCGGGCATATTTGAGTTTGAGACCTCTGTGGTAAGCCTATCATTGCTGCATCACAATACCAAAGTCACATACAATGCAACACTCGAGGCTTATTTTGGGGAGTTCCTGGACCACGAACAGAATAAATTTATATTTTCGCAATCAGTACCGGGGTAGCTTTCGATTTAAACTCGTTTTATGAAATTTAGGCTAATACAGGACAAGCCGGACAAAAATTACCGTCAAATAGCCTTCAACCAAATGGAAAGTGTGACGTACACCAATTTCACTGAGCCGTGAGATTTGCGTGGTTGTACCAAACCACGACATTTCGAGTCACAAAAGTCCTTCTCTGATTACAACGTTTGACGTGACGAGTACGAGTAATTCTACAGAGGGTCGCGTCCAAGACCAAATCACAATTTTCAGTCACGAATCATCAACGGGTCATGTTTTACCATATTAAACAAGTGATGTCACGTAATAGTTGATCTTCCACTGAGAGGTAACTTTTGAAAGTGATGTATTAGTGAAGTTTGATGAGTAGTTTCAGGCTTCTGGAGTAGTTTTAGAGCGAATTTTAAGTTCTCAAAAACTGGTAGTAAAATATTGTCGAATACTTCGAAATCCAAAATGCCGTCGCGGGCCGCACAAAATGGTCTAACGGGCCGCGTGTTTGAGACCTCTGGCTTACCATATGTCCTCTTTTGAGAGGATTTGTCCTCTTATTTGACTTTTTTGAAAGTGTCCTCGGAGGACGCCCTTTTGTCCTCTTTTTTGAGATTATGTCCTCTTTTTTGAAAATTTAGGTCAGCTTTAGAGCAAATTGCGAGTGATATGCCGCAAATTGGCACAGAAGTGAAGCTCCGGCGGGTATTTCGGAGTGAAAAACGGTGATTTTAGCTCTGAGCGAAAAGATGACCTTTTTTTTTAGTCATCCACCTGGCAATTTGGAGAGAAAAACGGTATTTTGAGCTCTGAGCGGGATATATGACCTTTTTTTTTTAGTCAACCGATCACAAAGTGGGAAAAATTCACCGGGTTTTGAGAATTCTTCTCCGGTTTTGCAAGTCTGAAATTTCTGAAAAAGTGTCCTCTTTTTAGATTTCCAAAATATGGTTAGCCTAAGCAATGACGTCTTGGAGCAGGCGAGGAGCACCGCACGCTGCAAGCGTATTTCCATTGTTACGCAAGCGATTAAGCACTCTCACTCTCGTGCGCATTTGCTTCTGATCTGCTCAGACGGCATGGCTGCGTCGCAATACCAAACTCACTTACAATGCAACATTTGAGGCTTATTTTGGCGAGTTCCAGGGCCGCGAACAGAATAAAATTTATATTTTCGCAATCAGTACCGCGGTAGCTTTCCATTGATCAAAAACTACCGTCAAATTGCCTTTGACCAAATGGAAAGTGTGACAAAGACCAATTTCACTGAGCCGTGAGATTTGCTTGTGTCCACACCATATAGGACACTCTGAACAAACTATCAAACTGCTAGGAGAAATAGTAAAATATCAAAAGGTCGTAGCTTGAGTTGCGTAGCTTATTTAGATATCAAAGCATGTAGGTATGGCAACCGACATTGGCATTATGTCATCCCTTCGATGTAGTTGGTTACATCCCGTGTCATCTTGGGTATCTTTATATATGTTATTATCGCCAACTTAATGCGGCGAGTATCAACTTGTCGTAGCCTACGCTTCACAGCTGTAACACCAACGGCTT
This sequence comes from Botryllus schlosseri, assembly GCF_051294905.1. Classification (NCBI taxonomy): domain Eukaryota; kingdom Metazoa; phylum Chordata; class Ascidiacea; order Stolidobranchia; family Styelidae; genus Botryllus; species Botryllus schlosseri. The sequence goes on along the minus strand of NC_137245.1, from coordinate 12,034,659 downwards.
CTTCGGCGATCGCACATTTCTATTGTAATTGCACAGATCCATTATGTTCAAGTTGTTATTGATCTGTTCCAACATTCGAAGGTAAAATCAAACGCTGATTCTATTTGACTTCCGTAATGTCATGTCAATATAGCCTAGTTATCAGAGTAGAGCTATGCTCGAAACCCGGAAATAAGGCCTACCTTGAAATACATTGAATTCGCCTATTATTGGTGGTGCGGCCCGCGGCGCCATCAAAAATAGGAAATTGGCCCGCGAGCGCATTTGAGTTTGAGACCTCTGCTCTAAATCTTCTCTGTACCGAGCATTTTACTGCTCCATATCTTCTTTACGCTGTGCGCGTTGTTCCGCCATCATTTCCTGCTGCTTCTCCAGAAGCTTCAAAATACCCGATTCCATGATATATGTTCGTCGCGGAAATAACTATATGAATCCGACTTTTGACACCAATTGTTATGTTCTTGATCTTGTTCGAACAATAACTCATACGACGAGGTTGCAATACGAAATCAGTATATTATACAGCAGAATAACTTCAAGACAGGCGACACGATCCAGAGTTCAGTTAAACGAAAGACCCCGAGACAACAGAACACAGGGTATAAATAAAACGGAAGGCACACGAGGAAATAATGATTGGCGCTAATTACTAGTCCTATACAAAATAGAGTGAAACGATACCAACGTAAATACACGAACATAACCACTCCAGCATTACCTTCCAGTTATTATATACTCGAAATTATTTTAGTTGCTGTTAGCCGTAGGTTGTCATGACCAGTGGAAAAGGACGCAGTTTCTCCCTCCCGTTTTGGACTCGTACAATGTAACTCTATACGTGCCACTACGTCTCTTCAGAGTCGGATGAGAAGCTTGATGTAGCCTACGTATAATTCGATAATATGAATATATTTTTAGCGATTAACATGAACTTACATTAATTCTAAAATTTTCCAAATACCTTTGTGGCCCACCTCAAATGCTCCTGTTGCCCACCCTTTGAGAACCCCTGCTCTAGCGGGTCCGCGGTGAAAAAGTACACAATTGCGTCAACAAGTCTGTATTTTAAGGTTGACGTGCACTGATCTAGATACTGCAGTCATTGATCACATGATCATATTCGAAATGAAAGCAAAAAATTGGTTTACACTACGATACGAGCACGAACATCAACTTAATATAACTTATTATAAAACATACCCAATTATAGATACCGCAAACTATGCCTAGACAGGAAATATACAATCACATTAAGACATTGTGAAAACCATGAATGAACGTTGGCACTTGGCGGGCAAACACTATACAATGCACTTAACGTAAACGCCTTGCCTGATCATAGTACGAATTCTGATCAGAGAAATTCCCATGTAGTCGCTCTCCCAAGGATCGAATGGTAGAGGTTGTCTCGTCCACGTATAATCAAGGGGTCGACACTTCTGAAATTTTGTTGTGTTCGTCGCAGTCCGTCCAATTACGTAAAGTTCTCCGTTCAGAGTAAAGACGGCAAAAAAACCCAATTCACATGATGGATCTTCCGACGGTACCATCCGCGGAATGAGCGGACGTTCCGCGAGATCGTATCTCACGATGGAGAGATCATTTCTAACGACATACAGGTTGTTATTTTCGTATGCCAATCTAAGTGATCTACGGAAATCCAGCGGTAAAAAAGTTAGCTCCGCCCATCTATCCGTCGCTGTATCGTAACACTCTATTGCCGAGTGAAAACCATACTGCGAACGTCCTCCCGCGACATATATTTTGTCGTTACTAACACAACAGGCAAATGAGGATCGCGCATAAGACATTGCAGGAGCCCGGCACCAAACACCGCTGGCTTCAAATTCTTCGACTGCTTTTCTAACTGAAATTAAGATTTCGTTACGCGAGTGATGCAAAATTCGTGGCAAAGCGTTAAAATAACCTAACAGAAATAGATATCGGAATATAATTCATGAATGTCTAATTATGAAGAGTTACAGAATATGCTACGCTCACGTTCACGCCACACTATCACTTTACTCAATGATAATGAATATTTGGCGATTGCAACGAACCACTGTAAATCAGCACTATATATAGTTCAAATCTGGGCCACTCGGTATCATGCACTTTACAGAAACATTGCATATAACGCGTGGTGATTTAGGGTCACTAACCACCGTTGACATTTGCTAAGACAGATGTGCTAAATTCACTAGGCTCACTTAAGCTCTGATCCGTTGTCGATGATCTGCGTATAACCCGCGGTGTGTCGGTTGCGAAAATCACCGTCAATGTCGTCATCGCGAAAACGATAAGAGCTCAAGCGATGAGAGCACTTACCTACAGTATCCCTCGTGAAGGTCGTCTGCGTACCTTCTCCGCCAATAGCGAACAATCGGTCTCCGACGGCAGCGGCACAAAAATCCGCTCGATTGCGCCTTATGGACCTTCGAGGGCTCCAGCGATCCGAGGATTTGTGATGGTGATACACGTACACACTGCTTTGGTACGGCGATACACGATCAGTTGTCTCCATACACCCGCCTAAAACCCACATTTCGTTTTTGAAAGTGGTAACTGCAAAGCGCGTTCTACAGCAAGAAACAAGATGCGTTTTCGATGTCACTGACGTAAATGACGTAAATGTCAATGGTCGCCACCTTTGATTCCCTTTCAAGAGGTTGTCCACCTGGTACCAATCTTTCGTGGAGAAATCATAACGTTGAAAATCATTAGTGAGAGTAGCAGTTCCGTGTTTCACCGCGCCGCCGAAGATTCCAAGCATGTACAAGTCGTAAGACTTGGGATCGCATTCTGTATACATGGAAAATCTCATAATCGGGTCGTCAAAATCTAAGATATTTATTTCCGAACTGTGTGTTTTCACAAATTCTCGGGTGTACCGGGATCCATTTGGAATTTTCGAAGATGACTATACTAAAGCAGTAGCTCCTGGCGCTTTTCTTCTGGATCACCCATTTTCTGAAATATTCGTGGTCTTGCGTCCCCCATATTTCAAGGGTTGTACCAGAGACGACAGAATAGAGTTCAAATTCCTGTCGGTCTTTCATGGTTTGCATTCGACTATTGGAAATATTTCGCGTCGGAATAGTGCACGATGGCCACTCAACTATAACGATGTAATAGCAACCGTTGATATTTTCTGTATCAAATCAAGGTTGTTGTAACCAACGTTTGGTACGGGATCAAAGTACTAATACGCACGCCCATCCTCCCCCCCCCCCAGTGATTGGCGATACGCCCTGTGCGAATATTAGCCTACATCATCAACTGCTACGCCGTTTTTCTCTGGCGCCCCCGATACCACCCGAGGGTTTCCACCCTTGAGAATCCAAATCGCACCAGTGAGTTCTGATTCCAAGGTTAGGAACCACTGGTATAGTTATATATAAAATATTGAATTTAGTCAAACGGAAAATCATTCTTGAAATCACGAGCACCTCATCTGGATTCCAGATCACATTGCAACAATATTTCCCGTAATTTTCTGTCAATGATAGGTAGTTAATCGATTGGAAACAATTATCAAGCAATCCTTCTTCGAAACTAAAAACACAGCTTATTAATATACGAAACGACCCATTATTTTACAAAGCTGTTGGATGAGTTTTGGCAGACTTGTTTCAAAATCCTATTTCATGGTTGGTGCAGAAGCAATTAGAGTTATATTGCTATGTTTGCATCGTCGCGTCTATGTGAACATGGATTCCGGTTTTGATCGGAATTATGAGTGGTAACAGAGAGAGGCACTTTTTGAAATTAAAGAAATACGGGTAGGTTTGTCAGCAATGCAAGTGCAATTCGGACGTATCTGTTCGTATGAACAAACGCGGAGTTCAGCGTATTAACACGCGACAACATTTTGTCAACGCAACTATTCTTGTAAGTGTGCCGCGAGCATTACTAATTTTTCGATTGCGCTACAAGCTAGGGATGGTGTGAACCTCTGAAAGGTTCAGGTTCGTGTGAACGCGAACCTTTTTGAAAGGTTCTGTGTGAACACGAACGTGAACCTCATGACGTCACGTGACGTCATATTGCTAATTCCAACCCTATCTTTCAATGAAGTGATACCCTACTAATGTACAAGATACCTAGTGACGACTCGGGCTACATAATGCCACAATGCCGAAGTACATATTGGTGTTTTAAACGTCGCTGAGTGCGGAGATAATTAAGTTAGCTGATTCGGGAGAATGCTAATCGTGTGATTAAATACCGCTAATCGCGCGATGGTTAGTCGCGGTGTCCCGAGTTTTCAATCAAGTGGCGTTATCTGTTGCATCATAATGCGAAAATGCGTTATATATTGGCTGCTAGTTGGTGAATAAAACTAGAGATCCCACAATCTCCATACTGAAACAACAGGCTGCTAACGACGATACTGCCACTGTAGAATTATCATCATCGCGAAATGAAAGTCGTGTCCAATCAGTACGGTACAGCTAAGAAACGGATATCGCTTTGCAATGGCGGGTAGTCCTACATAATTCGTTGATTGTTTAGTGAAGCCATAACCTAGGAGACAATCGGCACGGTCATTATCGGGAATAATTAGACGTAGGAATGGTACGCAGTTTCTATAGATAACTAGAAATCTATAGTTGTTCCAGTTTGTTAAATCATGAGATTAACACTAACTTATGCGCCGCGATCAACCGGTTTCCTTAATCCTGGGTTGATAAATCCTGACGAACGCGCTAATCGACTTTATTGCTAATCCAACTTTATTATCTTTGCCCTAAATGTATCAACTGAGGCAATTAAAGGATATAATACTCCCATAAAATCAATATTTTCCGTCGCTTTGCCAACAATTTCGAAGAGTACTTACCATAGTGAACATAAACTTACGCCTTAACGGTCGAGACCAGACCGGACAGGACAATGTATCCGGCGTCAGAGTATCGCTACATTGATATTGAGCTGAATGTAAAACAGGTTTCTATACTTGCTACAAAAGTTATACACTATACAGCAGTGGCCAACACCTCAATCGCACGGATTTGGTTTTAATGATGCAGTAAAGAAAAAAGATACGAAGTCAAGATTGACCCCGTACGCCTGCTAGATTTTTTTTCATCAGAAAACGATATCAATTTCATTGATTGGTTGAATAAGCATCATTCGCTTACTGCGTATTTTGCTCGTGATGTTTATGATGGCGGGTAAAACTCACAACAGAGAGTCACAAACGGAAACCTGGACGTTTCGAGCAAACTTTTGTAACAAAGCAAGTAAAACATTTGAGATTGTCAAGGTGCATGCTCGTTTAGTGTTGCTTTTTAATGCTGCCAGCGCAATGTATGGAGTGCCCCGCAGTTGAAATGCAATAAATATGAACCAAAGATGTTGTAACGAAGTGAAAATTGTAATATATGAAAAAGGTTCACAGTGTAGAACCTACCAAGGTTCTGTTGTGAACGCGAGTAGTATAGTAGATCGCTCGTGGTGTGCCATTGGTTCTTATGGGCGCGGCGGTGAGGTGCCTGAAAACCGGGGGTGGTGAGCGGCTCTTATTTCTTATGGCGGGGGTGGTGAGCGGCTATTGCGTCTTATGGCGGGGGTGGTGAGCGGCTCTTATTTCTTATGGCGGGGGTCGTGAGCGGCTGGAAAAGCGGGGGTGGTGAGCGGCTATTGCGTCTTATGGCGGGGGTGGTGAGCGGCTCTTATTTCCTATGGCGGGGGTCGTGAGCGGCTGGAAAACCGGGGGTGGTGAGCGGCACTTATTTCTTATGGCGGGGGTGGTGAGCGGCACTTATTTCTTACGGCGGGGGTCGCAAGTGGCTGGGAAACCGGGGGTGGCAAGCGGCTTTTATGTCTTATGGTGGGGGTGGCGAGCGGCTATTGCGTCTTATGGTGGGGGTGCGCTCGCATGTCGCACTTTCAGGTACAGGCATCTCTCGCACATCGCATGGAAAACTCGTGGTGGCATGTCGCACTTTCAGGTACAGGCATCTCTCGCACATCGCATGGAAAACTCGTGGTGGCACATCGCCCTTTCGGGTAAAGGCATCCCTCGCACGTCGTACTTTCGCATGTCGTGCTTTCGCGTATAGGCTGTGTTGGTGATTCACCATGTGTTCTTATGGGTGCGGTCGTGATTCGCACTTTCGAGTATAGGCATCTCTCGCATATCGTATTGAAAACTCGGGGTCGTGACTCGCCTTTTTTGCTATAGGGGGTGGCGGTGATTCGCCTGTCGTGTATTCTTACGGGATCTGTGGTGACTCGCCATGTATTCTTATGGGTGCGGTCGCATGCGGCTATTGCGTTTTATGGCGGGGGTGACGAGCGGCTCTTATTTCTTACGGTGGGGGTCGCATGCGGCTATTGCGTCTTATGGGTGCGGTCGTGATTCGTACTTTCGGTATAGACTGCGGGCGGCATGTCGTACTTTCAGCAAAAAAGGTGTGAAATAGTTTGCTAAGTCTAGGAATCACTTGCAAGGTAATATTTTGGTATTTAGTTTACCACAGAGCCGGCGTAGACGGTGATTCGAATATCAACAATAACAACGGTCACAAATTAACACTTCAAATAGCTGTGAAATAGTTTGCAAAACCCCGCGATCGCTGACAAGATAATGTCTCGGTCATAACCATCTTTCACGACTTGGTGTCATAACCATACCGATCACTCACGCGGTGAAATTTTCGTAATCAGTTTGACACAGAACTTGATTTCGCTGGTAAGATTTAACAAGTAACGAATAACAGACCGCCAGTGTCGGTAACTTGAATAGCGACAAATTGTCACTTATTTCCGCTCTAACCCTAATCCTCTGTGAAGTGAGCGCTTATTCAAAAGGGTGTGATATAATTTTAAAATCCGACGACCACTCACCGGATAATGCTTCAGACATAGCAATCCCTCATGCCCGCTCACAAGGTAATATTTCGGTAATTAGTTTGTCCCAGAACCGTCGCAGACGGTGATTCGAAAACCAACAATTTGTCACTTGCCCGCGATCGCTATATGTTTCACGCCTCGCGAAAAGTGGCTGACTTTAGTTGCGTGATAAGATCCATGAAAATATTCAATCGATGTGTTAGTTTGTCAACTTGAAATGTAACTCACTACACAAATCAAGTTGTATCGTATTTGAATGTATTGATTCGACCCAACTCAAATCCTATTAACGCGATCCGTTGAATCGAACGTAACCTGAATATTACTGACGCCAACATTCACCCTCATCGGATCATTCACACATTCCACGCCGCTGTTTTAACACTTATAGAATCAATACCAACTATCTCTGACCCGATAATATTCAATCATTTTGGTAATTTGCCAACTTTAAATCCATTCGCGGGATGTACTAAAGGTTAATCCAAATAATCCAGAATGAAATATTTGGACTTTGACATTGTGCGAATTGAAATAGGTTTGACAAACATGACTACCAACTTTCACCCAGTCACATTTCAAGATTATACTTTGAAACAATCCTTGAAACTGACAACTCTATTCACGACTGAGTTTTCCGTTTATCAAATAGAGTTTCAGTAAATACTATCGCGATATTTTAATGTGTTACTACACACAATAGAATCAATCAATGAAATAACACATGTTGTAAATATTTCTAACTTGACAACCACTTGTGCATACCGCGATCGACTTGTGACGCGATGAGTTAAATCGGAATAATTCAATCTATTTGTCGAAACCTTGAACAAACTATCGGGTTATTTTTTGTTGCAATCGAGTGGACGGAAATAGTATTACGTCTCGACATCTCGCCATCTTACCATATTCAAAGAGTCAACCACGAAAACATTGTCAAATTAATCCGTTACCCGACCAACTCAAGCAGTTAGCCAAGCATACACGAGTCCATACAAACACTAAAACCTAAAATCCATAACAAGTTCGGATGTATTCGTATCCCTACGCATCTTTTTTAATCAACTTGAAAAGTCGTTACTATTCTGTAAGATAGAGGGATTACTACGCGGTATATTCTGCAAGACAAACTAATTACTACTCGGTATATTTTGTGAGACAAAAGTAATTACTCTTTGGTACAGGGGACTTGAGCTTAACATAATATGTTCGAGTATACGAGATTTGAAAGTCTGATCGACGTAGTTGCGACTTCATTTCTTACAATCGAACGCTGGTGTTACATTGAAAGTTATCATGCTGTAAACATAAGGATTGACACATCGATTTAACATATGTAATAGTTGATCATGACTTGATTATTAAATTATTCGCGTTAATTAGACCCGGCGTTGTGTTGAAAGTTATGACAGCAACAAACTTTTCAGTACCAATGTTATTAACATATTAAGCTGTAAAACTATGCGTGTCTGAAATGTTCTTGAATGGAAAATTATTCCACCTTGGTACATATCACCCTGCGTATCGCGGATATCAGAAAATATTTTACAAATGTAATTGTCCCCACTAACCAAGACTAAAGATGAAACAACAATTTCCTTTGTTAAACAATAACCGGTACAATACTTTATCATCGTAATCAGCAGTGAGAATTGAAACACTTTCGCACATTATCCGGTGTCAAGATATCACACTAGGTGAATTGACATACCGCCGCTTGCATAATACCTAATCCGTTCACACCATTTCACATACTTTGATCATTACAAAAGTAAATTGGAATATGTTTGCTAGATGCATTCAATTCAGTTAGAAATGTCTGGTGCACAACAATCGTAATATCAAAAAAGTACTTGCTACACTGTTATTTGCTAAACGTGTTTTGCATTGTTGTTCATTTGTAGTATTGATTGTTCTTGAACCCTCAAATAATAATTCCCGACATGAAACCAAGCCACTGAAAGTCGTTACCATCACGAAGAAACAATGTGTACGATGTTTGTCAAATGTATCCTACCTGGCCACCAGAAAACAATTTTCACTCACTCGAAATGAAACCAATGTGATGGTCTCCATTCGATATTTTGTTTGTGTCAAATACTTTACAATGATCACATTTGAGTGGTTGAGGTTTACATCATCAAGTTGTTATTTGTAAATCAAGATTTCGGTAAACTTGTAAATGTATCGTTTAACTAACCAACATTTAGTGATTGTTGAACATACGACTTCGAAATACTGCGTTGATCGTAATTTCCATCATCGTGATAATCGAAGTACATTTCTTTCGAATTCGTAACAACCGGCGTTTCTACGACATGATAAATTTTTGACAAGTTATGCTTAGAAGATTGGTTGCATATCGCGAAAAATAATATACCACTCATATTGATACTGTTACTCCATTGATCGATATTTTCAAACGAGTAAAATTTATTACTTGAGTTTCCCCGCTTAATGTAAATGCAAACTCAGCCGTCTTTTAACATCACAAAGGCATTGATAAAAAGTAGGCAATCAAACACAACACTTTGTACGACACTAATTATTGTTCCACACATCTCATTTCATACTAAGTGTATACGAAAGATATTCACGACACATGAAAATATTCGCTCATGCTACGAACATACGCAATGATTGGTGGTGCTTTCAAACTGTTTCGATATCACAAGAACTTTATTGTCTGAATGGGTGTTCATGTATCTTAATAATCAAATAGTTCAACACAGAACTAGTACTAACAGAAACATCAGAGAGTTGTTTACACAAAAGTTTGTATGTGTACAGTATGCGAAAACCATGTGTAAGTCCAGCACAATTGCAGTATCCATCCGAGTTTAGTCAACACAAATTTATTACAACGGAGCCACGTAAACTTTCGTGAAAGAAAAGCATACTCACTTCCAGAGGGTTATGTCAACACCATAGCAGTAAATCAGCTACTCCAACAACAAAGTACATATGTTTCTAGCCACGATCCTTACATCTTTCACATAGATCAATCTACTTTGCTAACGAAAAGTGCTGAGTCATCACATGATCGCCCTCACAACAAAACAGCTAGTAGATATTATCATTCAAAATATTCCTAACCCTTTACACACCAGTGACAAATCATACAACGAATATGTTTTGTGGGTCGAATTGTTGTTCAGTGTCAAGTCTACCTGTTGAAACGTACATTAAAACAGCGCAATTCAATTAAAACCACGAATCTATTTTCATTTCCTCACAAACTGTCACATACAGAAAAATAAATTTTATTCCGCCAAAACATACTTGTAACCAATCGCTTTCATTAAACACACAACACCATAAAAGTATTTACTTTCTACAACATAGACATTCCGATGTAGTCAAGAAATATTTTTATTAATCAAAATCATCGACTTCTGTTTACGGCGTTAGTGTGTGCATGTCATACATGTGGGATCCGTATTAAAATGGACACGACACGACTGAATGTAAGGAGATAGAAGTCTATCGCATAGATTTACATGTGGTCTTCGCTACGGTTTCAAAAAACGAATCATCTCTTTTGCATTGATCGAGACCGAGCAAGTTAGTTAATGGCCATGATTGTGTTTGTCATATGCGAATGATAGGGTTACTGTCAAATCTACATACAACAACCTTCTGGCACTCATAATAGCAATTTCATTCTCTCCCTTCGTAATTGTAGACTCACGACAAGTATATTGTACAACTCGACAGCTACGTTTAACAACACCAACGACACTAAACATACGATACCTACCCAAGTAAAATTACCATTTTCACCTGAAGGTCAGTCGTTACCTGAGTAAAAATACCATTATTCTTTGGAGATTTATCGTTTAATCAGAGTAACAAAACATTTTCACTTGGGGGTCTATCGTTTCCAAGAGTAACAAGCCCCCTTTCCTTTGGAAATCTATTTTTTCCCTGGGTAACAAACCTTTTTCACTTGGAAATATATTTTTTCTCTGGATAACAAACCTTTATCACTTGGAAATATATTTTTTTCCCTGAGCAACAAACCTTTTTCACTTGGGAATATATTTTTTCTCTGGATAACAAACCTTTTTCACTTGGAAATATATTTTTTCTCTGGGTAACAAACCTTTTTCACTTGGAAATATATTTTTTACCTGAGTACCAAACCTTTTTCACTTGGAAATATATTTTTATCCTACAGCAACAAACCATTTTCACATGGAAAACTACTTTTACCTAGAGTAACTAATCATTTTCTTTTGGAAATATATTTTCTCCCTGGGTAACAAACCCGTTTCGTTGGGAAAACTATCATTTACCTGAGTACCAATACCGTTTGCACTTGGAAATCTATCTTTTCTCTGGGTAACAATACCATTTTCGTTTTGAAAACTGACAACCACACCCGACAATTTGATATTTTTGTATATTGTTGCAACGGGCAGTGACAAAATATACACCAACAACGACTCCGATACATTTGTGCAATCGCATATTTACTTGTGTTGGTGCATCCCATCAAAATCATCGGTTACCCACATGCAATGTGCTCTTGTATATCGAAATGTATGTTTGGGAAATTGGACAATAGGTTTCGATAGGTCTGTGATGTCCGGGTTCGTGCTTTGGATTTTCCAGAGTCAAAATGTCTGAATAAAACACCTCCTCGACGATGGTTGGTATGTGGATAACGGTGTTCGGAAAACGGTTGGATTTATGTCACCCATCGCGATAACAATTCCAGGTCGAGTTTTCCCCGCATGTTTACTATATTGTGTCTTTATTGATCAATGTATGTCTCAACATTCAGTTTGAAATCGGAAACTCTGATAAAGTATGTAACCGGATCCGGATATCAACTCTGAATCGATAAACCAATGAGCAATATTCAAAGTAAACATGTTACACCCTGTGTTTCCACGAGAAAATACCATCCAGACGTACGTCGCGCTTGTTTGCCCACACCAGTATACGCGTAAATGGAGGTGTGTGACATTGCATGCAATGTGTTGGTATACAAACATCGGGGAGTAATCCTTCGATCCACAGACATTATCATAGCCGGTAATTTTGATGCAGATCGAATGTCATCAAGCACACCCGATAACAATACCAATAAGCCACATTGCAATGACTCTGAGTCCGCGCTATGACATCGATATTTCGACACCGTTCACTGATTTATTCGATGGTGTTATCGTGTTGTAACATTACAAGATAGTCATGACCCTATCTGCAGACGGACCACCCAGACCAATTGGATACATCGGTCAATATCCGTCGTGTTGTCGACACCGAAGTTTTCTGCTGAGACTGCAGCGTTTGACCAATGTGAACTATCGAAGTACGGGTGTTCGAAATGATTGCGATCAGTCTTTCACTAAATCACGATGCATGGATGTCGCTACTCCCACATAACGACTCCAGATAAATATCGTGAAAAGTGATTCTGCAAATCTCGGACTGATACTGTGATCCAATAAGGTGTGTTTCTGTGGAATGAAGACTACAATCGTACACCACACTAAAACACATCATCGTAAGGGTCGAATTCGTCCGGCGACATTTCGAAACGGTCATCGCCACAAGAGATCGAGGTTACGCTCGTCATATCGGTAACATTTTGACACTGTCATCACCACAAGGCTATTGACGTCGATTCTGTTGGTCATGTCAATCCGTTTTAGAATGTACCGTTTTTCAAGTCCCCGCATCATAGTGTTACGACACAGACAAGAAGCGTCGGTGGAAATAATACAACACGGAAGGGACACTTTGGTGTTATTTGACATGGACTTTACACCTGACGAACCTTATATTCGAGCGATGCATTGGAATGCCGCTTGTATTATTGACGTAGAAGGAACAGAAATGTATCGATTTATTGGTTTCGTGCATATCCAACGAAAATCTGGGTATATGATTGTGCACGGTGAATGTCCGTGAACGCTCTATTGATATATGCTGTACAGTTTACTTTCGCCGTCGTGCGAATAACCCATGTTACGGTTCCATGTTTGTGCGTCTGTATGTCATGCTTCAGATTGACTCAGAGTCATTGCAATGTGGCTTATTGGTATGACATCATTATCGGGTGTGATGACATTCGATCTGCATCAAAATTACCGGCTATGATAATGTCTGTGGATCGAAGGATTACTCCCCGATGTTTGTATACCAACACATTGCATGCAATGTCACACACCTCCATTTACGCGTATACTGGTGTGGGCAAACAAGCGCGACGTACGTCTGGATGGTATTTTCTCGTGGAAACACAGGGTGTAACATGTTTACTTTGAATATTGCTCATTGGTTTATCGATTCAGAGTTGATATCCGGATCCGGTTACATACTTTATCAGAGTTTCCGATTTCAAACTGAATGTTGAGACATACATTGATCAATAAAGACACAATATAGTAAACATGCGGGGAAAACTCGACCTGGAATTGTTATCGCGATGGGTGACATAAATCCAACCGTTTTCCGAACACCGTTATCCACATACCAACCATCGTCGAGGAGGTGTTTTATTCAGACATTTTGACTCTGGAAAATCCAAAGCACGAACCCGGACATCACAGACCTATCGAAACCTATTGTCCAATTTCCCAAACATACATTTCGATATACAAGAGCACATTGCATGTGGGTAACCGATGATTTTGATGGGATGCACCAACACAAGTAAATATGCGATTGCACAAATGTATCGGAGTCGTTGTTGGTGTATATTTTGTCACTGCCCGTTGCAACAATATACAAAAATATCAAATTGTCGGGTGTGGTTGTCAGTTTTCAAAACGAAAATGGTATTGTTACCCAGAGAAAAGATAGATTTCCAAGTGCAAACGGTATTGGTACTCAGGTAAATGATAGTTTTCCCAACGAAACGGGTTTGTTACCCAGGGAGAAAATATATTTCCAAAAGAAAATGATTAGTTACTCTAGGTAAAAGTAGTTTTCCATGTGAAAATGGTTTGTTGCTGTAGGATAAAAATATATTTCCAAGTGAAAAAGGTTTGGTACTCAGGTAAAAAATATATTTCCAAGTGAAAAAGGTTTGTTACCCAGAGAAAAAATATATTTCCAAGTGAAAAAGGTTTGTTATCCAGAGAAAAAATATATTCCCAAGTGAAAAAGGTTTGTTGCTCAGGGAAAAAAATATATTTCCAAGTGATAAAGGTTTGTTATCCAGAGAAAAAATATATTTCCAAGTGAAAAAGGTTTGTTACCCAGGGAAAAAATAGATTTCCAAAGGAAAGGGGGCTTGTTACTCTTGGAAACGATAGACCCCCAAGTGAAAATGTTTTGTTACTCTGATTAAACGATAAATCTCCAAAGAATAATGGTATTTTTACTCAGGTAACGACTGACCTTCAGGTGAAAATGGTAATTTTACTTGGGTAGGTATCGTATGTTTAGTGTCGTTGGTGTTGTTAAACGTAGCTGTCGAGTTGTACAATATACTTGTCGTGAGTCTACAATTACGAAGGGAGAGAATGAAATTGCTATTATGAGTGCCAGAAGGTTGTTGTATGTAGATTTGACAGTAACCCTATCATTCGCATATGACAAACACAATCATGGCCATTAACTAACTTGCTCGGTCTCGATCAATGCAAAAGAGATGATTCGTTTTTTGAAACCGTAGCGAAGACCACATGTAAATCTATGCGATAGACTTCTATCTCCTTACATTCAGTCGTGTCGTGTCCATTTTAATACGGATCCCACATGTATGACATGCACACACTAACGCCGTAAACAGAAGTCGATGATTTTGATTAATAAAAATATTTCTTGACTACATCGGAATGTCTATGTTGTAGAAAGTAAATACTTTTATGGTGTTGTGTGTTTAATGAAAGCGATTGGTTACAAGTATGTTTTGGCGGAATAAAATTTATTTTTCTGTATGTGACAGTTTGTGAGGAAATGAAAATAGATTCGTGGTTTTAATTGAATTGCGCTGTTTTAATGTACGTTTCAACAGGTAGACTTGACACTGAACAACAATTCGACCCACAAAACATATTCGTTGTATGATTTGTCACTGGTGTGTAAAGGGTTAGGAATATTTTGAATGATAATATCTACTAGCTGTTTTGTTGTGAGGGCGATCATGTGATGACTCAGCACTTTTCGTTAGCAAAGTAGATTGATCTATGTGAAAGATGTAAGGATCGTGGCTAGAAACATATGTACTTTGTTGTTGGAGTAGCTGATTTACTGCTATGGTGTTGACATAACCCTCTGGAAGTGAGTATGCTTTTCTTTCACGAAAGTTTACGTGGCTCCGTTGTAATAAATTTGTGTTGACTAAACTCGGATGGATACTGCAATTGTGCTGGACTTACACATGGTTTTCGCATACTGTACACATACAAACTTTTGTGTAAACAACTCTCTGATGTTTCTGTTAGTACTAGTTCTGTGTTGAACTATTTGATTATTAAGATACATGAACACCCATTCAGACAATAAAGTTCTTGTGATATCGAAACAGTTTGAAAGCACCACCAATCATTGCGTATGTTCGTAGCATGAGCGAATATTTTCATGTGTCGTGAATATCTTTCGTATACACTTAGTATGAAATGAGATGTGTGGAACAATAATTAGTGTCGTACAAAGTGTTGTGTTTGATTGCCTACTTTTTATCAATGCCTTTGTGATGTTAAAAGACGGCTGAGTTTGCATTTACATTAAGCGGGGAAACTCAAGTAATAAATTTTACTCGTTTGAAAATATCGATCAATGGAGTAACAGTATCAATATGAGTGGTATATTATTTTTCGCGATATGCAACCAATCTTCTAAGCATAACTTGTCAAAAATTTATCATGTCGTAGAAACGCCGGTTGTTACGAATTCGAAAGAAATGTACTTCGATTATCACGATGATGGAAATTACGATCAACGCAGTATTTCGAAGTCGTATGTTCAACAATCACTAAATGTTGGTTAGTTAAACGATACATTTACAAGTTTACCGAAATCTTGATTTACAAATAACAACTTGATGATGTAAACCTCAACCACTCAAATGTGATCATTGTAAAGTATTTGACACAAACAAAATATCGAATGGAGACCATCACATTGGTTTCATTTCGAGTGAGTGAAAATTGTTTTCTGGTGGCCAGGTAGGATACATTTGACAAACATCGTACACATTGTTTCTTCGTGATGGTAACGACTTTCAGTGGCTTGGTTTCATGTCGGGAATTATTATTTGAGGGTTCAAGAACAATCAATACTACAAATGAACAACAATGCAAAACACGTTTAGCAAATAACAGTGTAGCAAGTACTTTTTTGATATTACGATTGTTGTGCACCAGACATTTCTAACTGAATTGAATGCATCTAGCAAACATATTCCAATTTACTTTTGTAATGATCAAAGTATGTGAAATGGTGTGAACGGATTAGGTATTATGCAAGCGGCGGTATGTCAATTCACCTAGTGTGATATCTTGACACCGGATAATGTGCGAAAGTGTTTCAATTCTCACTGCTGATTACGATGATAAAGTATTGTACCGGTTATTGTTTAACAAAGGAAATTGTTGTTTCATCTTTAGTCTTGGTTAGTGGGGACAATTACATTTGTAAAATATTTTCTGATATCCGCGATACGCAGGGTGATATGTACCAAGGTGGAATAATTTTCCATTCAAGAACATTTCAGACACGCATAGTTTTACAGCTTAATATGTTAATAACATTGGTACTGAAAAGTTTGTTGCTGTCATAACTTTCAACACAACGCCGGGTCTAATTAACGCGAATAATTTAATAATCAAGTCATGATCAACTATTACATATGTTAAATCGATGTGTCAATCCTTATGTTTACAGCATGATAACTTTCAATGTAACACCAGCGTTCGATTGTAAGAAATGAAGTCGCAACTACGTCGATCAGACTTTCAAATCTCGTATACTCGAACATATTATGTTAAGCTCAAGTCCCCTGTACCAAAGAGTAATTACTTTTGTCTCACAAAATATACCGAGTAGTAATTAGTTTGTCTTGCAGAATATACCGCGTAGTAATCCCTCTATCTTACAGAATAGTAACGACTTTTCAAGTTGATTAAAAAAGATGCGTAGGGATACGAATACATCCGAACTTGTTATGGATTTTAGGTTTTAGTGTTTGTATGGACTCGTGTATGCTTGGCTAACTGCTTGAGTTGGTCGGGTAACGGATTAATTTGACAATGTTTTCGTGGTTGACTCTTTGAATATGGTAAGATGGCGAGATGTCGAGACGTAATACTATTTCCGTTCACTCGATTGCAACAAAAAATAACCCGATAGTTTGTTCAAGGTTTCGACAAATAGATTGAATTATTCCGATTTAACTCATCGCGTCACAAGTCGATCGCGGTATGCACAAGTGGTTGTCAAGTTAGAAATATTTACAACATGTGTTATTTCATTGATTGATTCTATTGTGTGTAGTAACACATTAAAATATCGCGATAGTATTTACTGAAACTCTATTTGATAAACGGAAAACTCAGTCGTGAATAGAGTTGTCAGTTTCAAGGATTGTTTCAAAGTATAATCTTGAAATGTGACTGGGTGAAAGTTGGTAGTCATGTTTGTCAAACCTATTTCAATTCGCACAATGTCAAAGTCCAAATATTTCATTCTGGATTATTTGGATTAACCTTTAGTACATCCCGCGAATGGATTTAAAGTTGGCAAATTACCAAAATGATTGAATATTATCGGGTCAGAGATAGTTGGTATTGATTCTATAAGTGTTAAAACAGCGGCGTGGAATGTGTGAATGATCCGATGAGGGTGAATGTTGGCGTCAGTAATATTCAGGTTACGTTCGATTCAACGGATCGCGTTAATAGGATTTGAGTTGGGTCGAATCAATACATTCAAATACGATACAACTTGATTTGTGTAGTGAGTTACATTTCAAGTTGACAAACTAACACATCGATTGAATATTTTCATGGATCTTATCACGCAACTAAAGTCAGCCACTTTTCGCGAGGCGTGAAACATATAGCGATCGCGGGCAAGTGACAAATTGTTGGTTTTCGAATCACCGTCTGCGACGGTTCTGGGACAAACTAATTACCGAAATATTACCTTGTGAGCGGGCATGAGGGATTGCTATGTCTGAAGCATTATCCGGTGAGTGGTCGTCGGATTTTAAAATTATATCACACCCTTTTGAATAAGCGCTCACTTCACAGAGGATTAGGGTTAGAGCGGAAATAAGTGACAATTTGTCGCTATTCAAGTTACCGACACTGGCGGTCTGTTATTCGTTACTTGTTAAATCTTACCAGCGAAATCAAGTTCTGTGTCAAACTGATTACGAAAATTTCACCGCGTGAGTGATCGGTATGGTTATGACACCAAGTCGTGAAAGATGGTTATGACCGAGACATTATCTTGTCAGCGATCGCGGGGTTTTGCAAACTATTTCACAGCTATTTGAAGTGTTAATTTGTGACCGTTGTTATTGTTGATATTCGAATCACCGTCTACGCCGGCTCTGTGGTAAACTAAATACCAAAATATTACCTTGCAAGTGATTCCTAGACTTAGCAAACTATTTCACACCTTTTTTGCTGAAAGTACGACATGCCGCCCGCAGTCTATACCGAAAGTACGAATCACGACCGCACCCATAAGACGCAATAGCCGCATGCGACCCCCACCGTAAGAAATAAGAGCCGCTCGTCACCCCCGCCATAAAACGCAATAGCCGCATGCGACCGCACCCATAAGAATACATGGCGAGTCACCACAGATCCCGTAAGAATACACGACAGGCGAATCACCGCCACCCCCTATAGCAAAAAAGGCGAGTCACGACCCCGAGTTTTCAATACGATATGCGAGAGATGCCTATACTCGAAAGTGCGAATCACGACCGCACCCATAAGAACACATGGTGAATCACCAACACAGCCTATACGCGAAAGCACGACATGCGAAAGTACGACGTGCGAGGGATGCCTTTACCCGAAAGGGCGATGTGCCACCACGAGTTTTCCATGCGATGTGCGAGAGATGCCTGTACCTGAAAGTGCGACATGCCACCACGAGTTTTCCATGCGATGTGCGAGAGATGCCTGTACCTGAAAGTGCGACATGCGAGCGCACCCCCACCATAAGACGCAATAGCCGCTCGCCACCCCCACCATAAGACATAAAAGCCGCTTGCCACCCCCGGTTTCCCAGCCACTTGCGACCCCCGCCGTAAGAAATAAGTGCCGCTCACCACCCCCGCCATAAGAAATAAGTGCCGCTCACCACCCCCGGTTTTCCAGCCGCTCACGACCCCCGCCATAGGAAATAAGAGCCGCTCACCACCCCCGCCATAAGACGCAATAGCCGCTCACCACCCCCGCTTTTCCAGCCGCTCACGACCCCCGCCATAAGAAATAAGAGCCGCTCACCACCCCCGCCATAAGACGCAATAGCCGCTCACCACCCCCGCCATAAGAAATAAGAGCCGCTCACCACCCCCGGTTTTCAGGCACCTCACCGCCGCGCCCATAAGAACCAATGGCACACCACGAGCGATCTACTATACTACTAACGCGAACCTCTAAATTTCCGAGGTTCACACACAGAACGTGAACGTGAACCTCGCGTTCACACCATCCCTACTACAAGCTGAAAAAATTTGGGAACAACTGATCTCAACACATGGATGAGAAAATGCGAGTACCCGACTGATTTACCCCAATGTCGCGAAACGATTTACCGACATCAAACATTTGAACAGGACCTCCTCCTCGCCACGTGGACCGTGCAAGCTGTTTCATAAAAAGCCTATAGAAGTGGGCCGTGCTATAAGTCGGTAAATACGGGATCACACTAAAGAATATCGGCCTGGTGTAAAATGACTAATGTTGTCGAAACACCACCAATATCATAAACCATAGAAACAACACACCAGAGGTTGGTCTGACTGGCATTGGTCGTTTTACGGCAGATTCTTCATCACCAGAGGCAGGATGGTGGCGCCTCTTAAGGGGCGATGGTCCGGGTGCACACGCCATCATTCAAGCATAAAAGAACGGGTTAATAAAGGGTAATAACTGAACTAGAATAGTTTTAAACATAGATAGTAGTGATTCGAGGAAAACAATTATTTAACACTATATCTTGTCATTTGTAATTTGTTTCAGCCACACTGCAATTGTAACATACATGATTAAATATTTTTGTAGGAATAATAGCAATTGGTCACTTTGACGCGTCGATAAAACAACAAATGATGTACTGGTGCTATGTGCCGTAGTGAACCATCATCTGAGCGACATGCCTCACCTTGCTTGCCATGGAGCCTATATGCATATTCCAGCGATATATGACTACATGCTATATAATTATTGAGACGATGACGATTTAAGGTTTTGAAATATTCCATATTGAAGTCAACGATATCTAGATTAGGTCGACTTATGGGGCTCATAGGCTACTAAATGTTTTGAGAAAATATTTACCCAATACACAATCATTATATAGTTATATTTTCCTGTAATGGCATTCGTTTGAAACATTGTTCAGAGCAGGGGTCTCAAGCACGCGACCCGCGTCTGAATATGGGATTTTAAAGTATTCGACAACATTTAAGTACGACACATACTTTTTAGATTTGAGAACTTGAACTTTCGCTCTAAAACTACACTAAAAACCTATAACTACTCATCAAACTTCACTATCACATCACTTCCAAAAGTTTTCATGCAGTTGAAGATCGGCTATTACGTCACATCACCCGTTTATGATGGTAAAACATGACCCGTTAATATGTGAGTGACTGAAAATTGTGATTTGGACTGAATGGGTGATAAAATAGAAATGACTCTAGTTGAGTCAGTTCAAAGGACTTGTTACTCGAAACTCCGTGACTTGGTACAACCACGGA
This sequence comes from Botryllus schlosseri, assembly GCF_051294905.1. Lineage (NCBI taxonomy): Eukaryota > Metazoa > Chordata > Ascidiacea > Stolidobranchia > Styelidae > Botryllus > Botryllus schlosseri. The sequence continues at coordinate 12,013,886 of NC_137245.1, read as the reverse complement.
CGCAAAAAGCAATCAAACTGATATGGGGAATAGCCAGTGACGTGCGGTCCAATGAGGCAGGTGAGGCAGTACCTCACCTGTCGTCTGGATGAGTAAGTGAAAATTGTGAAACCCCTCCACGAGTCGATGATTATATTGATGTTACACATCGATGTTCATAAATAATTAAATGTGAACATTATTTTTCACCTAACATCATCAATTTGCAGCATTATTATTCAAAAATACAGCGCGAAAGGAGAGGTGAGGCACAGGTGAGGCACGGGCGGGTCGTGCCTCACCTGCAACAATGCAATTCATCATAAATAGCTCGGAATTCTTAATAACTGGAATCAATGAAATGCTATAGTCACACTGATTCCGAAAATCAAAATATTAACAGTGTCAGAGCACCAGAACCCCGAAAATTCGCCAGGGAAGGTGACCTTCGCCTTTATTACAGAAAATGCCATCGTAGAGAAACAATGGCTAGGTGAGGCACAAACGAATCTGCTTCATGCACTATTCGCTAACAATTGGACAATCGAAACCGAGTGAAACGCGCTACTGATTTCGGAATCCAACAGTCTTGTAGGAATTATATAAGATTGAAGCGACGGCCAATGCGTAATGCGAAGTCAATACATTCCCTTACTTATTATGTAGCTGTTATGTATTTGCACCCATAGCTACGTTAAATTGTGGTATGTGATAGCTATTTGCATAGGCGGCATTGTCGTTGTTTGTGTCCTTTATGCTGTGTTCGACTGCAATCTCTTTAATCGGTAATTGTGGTATGTGATTGTGATAGTCATACTTACAAAGCCTGCGTTGTTGTTTGTGGTAGTGGTGCCACTCCTAAACACTAGATCTAGTGTATTTTGACTTGACCTAGTGCATTTTCTTTCGAAATTCAGCAAATCTAGTGTTTTTTTACCGAATAAAATTTGTAACTGAGGATGCTTTTTTCATGTTCTTCGAATAATTTATACCGGAAGGCCTACTTGAAAAGATAGTAATTATTATTTGTCTAAACAAGCCCATTTGGCACAATAGCTACCGGTCCTACATGTATTATAATGTGAAATTGCAAAGGCTACCAATGTGCAAAGAAAATGCTCTCTATACCCGCTGCTGTTGTCATTCACTTTTCAAGTCTCTTTACGTGCGTGTTGTTCTTTTGTATGTGTGGGAGGGGGGGCGTGCCTCACCAGCCGTGAACCTCACCGCACGTCACTGGGAATAGCAATATATCAAAAAGTCATATAGGTGGCGTTGCGTATTTAGCAATCTAAGCAGGTCGGTAGGGCAACCATTGGCCTTCTGTTGTACCCTTGATGTATATTCAGTTACATTCTGCGTCATCCTGGGTCTCTTTATCCATGTTAATATCACGAATTAAAGGTGACGAGATAAGTGGTACGCTCCACAACTGAAACACCACATTCTCCGGCGATTGGAAATTCCTGTTACTATGTCACATTAATTTTAGATATATTCATTGATCTGTTCCAACATTAGATGGTAAATCTATGGCTGATTTAATTTGAATTTGATAACATGATCAATGGCCTAATTATCAAGAGTATGCTCGAAACCCGGATTATTAGGCTGTATCAATCTTAATTAGAATATGCTACTTATAGTTATGGCACGTCAAATGCACGCTGACTGCAAAATTATAACACGACAGCTTTCACGATGTCATGATGCGTTGTACTCTCAAGTGGTGCCTATAATTGACCATATTGACAGACTATACAAAGTACAACAACAAAGTTTTTCCAAGTATTTCTAAAATGTGATTTTTTCGTGTCACGGTGCTAAGTGTGTATTCAGAATAGCGAATCACATTTTCACGATGTATGTGGAATGCTAGCAGTCTGCGAGGACCCGTCAAATAAGAGTTACTGGGAAACACATGAATAAACTTATTATTGGTGCTGCGGCACGCGGTGCCATTGAAACTAGGAAATTGGAACGTGACCACATTTGAATTTGAGACCCCTGGTTTAGAGCATGTCTAAACAGATTTTTCAAAAGACCTGTCTCAAATGCAACCCCGATAAAATTGTAACGGCAACGGTCACTGCTGACACGACGAAACAATATAGCTACCTCGAAAAAGCCCGGAACATCCACTATACGTGGCATACTCACTGGATGATATCAAACCCAGAAAGAAAATCAATTTCAATATCACAAGCACGCCCGCGAATCTGGTTGCCCGACATATGAGCATGCGACACAATGGAAAACGACAGTTCAGCATGGAACACATCAGCATGCGTCACATCAGCATGCGACTATATAACCCAAAAACTTATTCTTACCCGAAACATAGCCCTGAAATCAACCCTTATATATATCCTAACCTAAAGCCTAAAGCATAAATCCAACCCTAACCCAACCACAAATCCAACCATAAATCCGACCCTAACCTACCCCTAACCCGTAATTTAACCCACATGCTCATGTGTCGCATGCCAAATTGTCGCATGCCGAAGTGTCGCATGCTGTAATGTCTCATGCTCATGCTCATATGTCCACGGACCCTAGAATCTACACCCCAATCGACCCCTCACCGTGAAGGCAGCCTATCTACCCCCTTTGACAACCTTCTATTCCACAAAGACTTTCGTTTGTTATTCGCCAATGCAAAGTTGTTAGCCAAGTCTTGAATAACTTAGTTCGGTAATCATAAATTTGATCCTAAACATACTGCCTGTACCTTCTGCGAGGTCAAAGATTGCGCCTTACCCTGTCGCTGTACTTTTCAAACTCAGCCACGTTATTCTGATCTCAGGCAAACTTGACACGACTGGTGTGTAATGTGGTGTCCTCAATTATCATGATTGTCACTCCACTGACGCCATTTATATGTATTAGAATTAGACGGAACCACCAGTTGGAAATGAAGTGCCACAAATCAATCTTTCATCAATGTGAATCTTTCAACTGCAAAGCGCAGTGGTATTTGAACATTTGGTTGGCGATCCAAATGTGGGTTGTGGACCCTTCAAATACGGTTCTCGACTACATCCGCATTACGAAACACGTTCCCCGAGTAAATACGAGACGGGCATGCAGGCCATGTGCAATGTATTCCAAATCCATCACCAATAGGCCTACTAACGGCTGTGTTGTTGAGAAAATACGAGTGCCGGAAATTTCCTGAACAAGATGCCACGTGGTGGCAGTATTTCGCGTTGGAATGTTGCCTTAGTTTGCCTAATCCTAGGCTTACCATATTTTGGAAATGTAAAAAGAGGACACTTTTTCAGAAATTTCAGACCTGCAAAACTGGAGAAGAATTCTCAAAAACCGGTAAATTTTTCCCACAAATCTCACAAAAGAGGACAAAACGGCGTCCTCCGAGGACACTTTCAAAAAAGTCAAAAAAGAGGACAAATCCTCTTAAAAGACAACGTATGGTAAGCCTACCTAATCCAAGACAAAAGCTTTGACTAAGCAGTATTGACTAAGGATTTCTATACGTTCGACATGCAGTCTGAGTTTAAAGATCTTGTCTACAATCTTGATCGATCACATATATCTCATTGACTCAAGGTTGTAACCAAGTCACAAGCCTCCGAGTCACAAGTCATTCTCACTTTTATAGTTTTGATTCGAGTCAAGTCGAGTCATTTTCAATTCACCATCGAGTCAAGTCTGAGTCCAAGTCAGCGAGCAGAGGATCGAGTCCGAGTCATTGTGTTGACTGCCCAGTTCCCGCAGTTAAAGTCTTGTTAAAACCACTTTTTATAAATCTGTTTGGTGATATAGAATGGTTCGCATTTATGATATACGAATTTCTCCCACTTTTGGCAGTTTCTGGTAGCATTTTCAAGTACCAGTACTGATAGACGAAATGATAATAGTGTGATAAACATTATTATACTACGAAATTACAATGAGAATGCCTGTCTTGGTAGACCCAGTCTCGATTCATATGACTTGGTCCGAGTCACGCGCAATGACTCGAGTCCAAGTCGAGTCACCAAATAATCGCGTCTCGAGTCTGACTCGAGTCATTACAATCCTGAGAAAAGGTAGTCACAGTGCCACCCATGGTGTCATTGCCGAAGGATAAAATCTGGTTTTGTAGTTCCTCGATGATGTAGTTCAACATCGCCATTCACGCATTGCCTGCGGCAATGCTTTCCAACCTGTGAGTCGCGAAGCTGTTTCAGGTGGGTCGCGAAGAATGCCCGAATGTTAAAGTTTTCTATTCAATTGGCCAAATATCCCAAACACTTTAGCGTCTCTAGCAAATACGGACACATACCAATTCTCCACTAAATTATTTTTGCGCTCATAAGTGACGTAACGCAGGTTCCAGTGTTCACAATAATTCACGAGCCAGATTTTTGTGATAGTCATTTTGGCTATAGAGCATGATTTTGTACAATATGTTAGCGTATGCCTTAAAATTGGAATTCATTCTTTCCTGAAAAGACTTTGTGAACGTTTATTGGAAAATACAATTCAGCCCGATTATTCAGCAAACAATCGCCACGACGCAAGCAATACTCGGAACCCTATTGTGTTCGACGTGAAGGACGAGTTGCTGCCTGAATGCCCGCTTTCTGGGTTGCAATCATCTCCATCGTCAGGTGTATTCCTGTCTGCCGGATACATTAGTGTTCTCGAATTCTCGCGCATTTCACTAGTCTAGTTGAACTTGTTATTCAAACGACTCATCGATCATTCCTATCTAATACCGAATACTGTGCATGCATATTTTCTGTACCACCACCACTGCCGTGTGTTATGTATTTTGGTTCGATGAAATAAATAAAGACTCTCTCATTTTAGGTCGAATTAAGTTCTCATTCGGTCATATCTCACGGTTGGCCGCAAACTAAAAGAGGTTGGGAAGCAATGCCTCACTGGTTCCGGGGACTCCGGTTTAAGAACAGCTGGTATGGATATAATAAAATGACTATGGAGGCCTAGTTAGGATAGTTATTTCGTCTCCATGCCGTTGTAGCGTATTCCAGATGTAGCCTCGTTGAGACATCGATTTTCGGCATAGCTGCATCATTGAACAACAGGGCTACCGGTTTTAAAATGTAACCCAGACTTCCTTGCTATTGTTGTTTTCGTATTCGTGGTGTTCCGACTATACATTGCTCGTTTTACATCGGGCTGATATTCCTTATTACGATTCCATGTCTGTAGAACTGTAGCACAGCCCATTTTTGTTCTAGGCTTTGTAAGACAGCGTTTAAGCGGATCAGATGGCGAGAGGAGAAATCTAGATAAACATTCAACACTTAGATAGAAATTCTGGAGATAGCTTAGGTTAGGGTTCCCATACGTCCGGAATTTCCCGGACATATCCGGAATTACACAGTGAAATCTGCGTCCGGGAGGAAATTCTAAAATATGCCTAATGTCCGGAATTATGAAGGCTTGAAGTAGGCTCAATATTCTTTCGGAATAACCAACATAAATAATATTAGTTTTAAGCAAAGTTATGCTATTTGACACTTAACGAGCATTGATATTAATACGGGCACCACGCAACAGCTTAGCAAAAAATGCAATCAAAAATCAATAAAAGTAACCATCATTTACTGAAGTAAGTGTAATTGTAATCGCCATTGTAAGATAACGGTATATTCCCATAGTTGTTTAAGGCCGTTCCGATGCTTTAGGTTAGTCAAAGACATTTGTTCTAAACCTAGGGGTCGTTTGCCTTTATTCTGGGGATCACAAAGATGTTGGACGTTATCAGCTTCCAAAATAGGCCGTGAGTAAGTCTGGGCCGGCTGATTTTTTTAGTAATCAGCTTATTAAGTATTGAGCTGGGCCACGGAACATTTTCAATTGGGAAATAAGGTCGCGACCATAAAAGTTTGGAGATCACCAGATGTGCAGCCTTCTGGTGCATTTTATAGTAGCCTAATATATGGAAGAATCAATATTATTGACAGAATTCGTTCATAAAATTCAACAACCAGATGCATATAGTAAGTGCCCAGTAAGTTACATTGATTACCTTATGATGGGCCCAAGATCAGTGCTTTTTGGGTGGATGGGGGCTGAAAAAATGTTGTTTCGGACCTGGTCAAAATATACAGCCAGATAGCTGCACCGACCTAGCAGTAGAGCAGCGTTATCAAACACAATACCTACAGGCCAGACACGACCCTCCAGACGATTTCATCCGCCCGTGAAGAAAACTAATGCAGACCCTAGCAAGCAGCAATCACCAGAGCTCACATTACAGATGGCCCAATTCATGACCTATGTTCCACTCCATTCCTGTATACAGTTGATGGCATTGCTTTGCTATTGTGGCGTCATATTTGCAGACAATGGGTGATACCCAAGTTAAAAATCCGCCAGTGAGCGCTAAGAGTGTCCGGAATTTGTTTCATGCAAATACGGTAACCCTACCCAAACAAACATAGATCAGACTCGAGCTTTCAGTCTATCGGTGAAGCCGATATGAAATGTACCACTACACCATCTCGCCACCTAGCATACTTTACTATTTGTCCATTATGAAGTTACACTGGCATAACTAGATATTTTTGGAATACGAACATGCACGCAAAATACACGCTAGTTGTTATTGAATTTTCCAACCTAAAAAACCTACATCAGGCAGCAAAAATTAGAATACGTACTTGCGCCATCATCGGTTGCGTCAATTGCTAATACGATGAAATGACTTCCAGACGCGTGCACTGTGTACATTTAGGCGAGTTATCATAAAGTATAAGCCAAAGCGAGACGAGCCCAAACATATGTCGAATATAATCTGAACCGCGGTATTACTCCCATATTACCCGGCATCATACCCCATAATGCAACGGTATAGTCACTAAAATAAAAAATGTCGTCCGGAAAGGTATTATAACACAATGTATTTCACAACTCATTGACACAATACGATTATATTGACATGATGTGGAAAGTGGCTCATGGACATTGGACATCCCGATACACATACTGCAATAACAACGGCCATAGCTGAAATAAGATCAGCTCGGCAGCTGGACTGTAGGCTACATAATATCATCAAATGTATTTTTTCGTTCACTGAACATAGCTTTTTGTCGCGCGATTTTTTAATGAGCACTTTGCGATTAAACACCAGCCATCTGTTTCAGAAGAAGTCGTTCTATCTTGACGCTCGGCGACTTCGGGATTGAATGCACATATTCAATTCCTCCCCTCAAGTGCTTGAAATCGGACAAATTCCCTTAGAAAACACAGTGGTTGACATATGACATGTCGCCTGAAGTTGAAACCCTTACTATTGACAATATCATGCACTTCCTCCATAGTAAGAGTTTCGTCAGCTGGTACGAGGAATGCCTTGGGTATCTCTCCGCACGTTGCATCGTGAACTCCAATAACACCCACGTCAGCAACTTTTGAATGTTGAATAATTATCGATTCCAGCTCAACTGGAGATATCTGTATAAAATACCAAAATAAAAATATTTGCTAGTGAATCATGTAACCATTTTTTTCACGAACTGTAAACGAACGGAGGAGCTAAGAACACGAACACTGACATGATTAGTAATCTATGTATCATGTTGAGCGATAAAATCACCGCTATGACCAAACGTACTGAACAAGGTGTATCGCAACCTGTAATGTCTTGTATTTTATAACCTCCTTTATTCGACCAGTAATGCAAAGATTCCCTTGTTCGTCAACCGACCCAATATCCCCTGTCCGTAACCATCCATCATCAAATGCCATCGCAGTTGCTTCGGCATTTTTCAAATATCCTTTTGTGACCTAGCATGCGAATGATACAATGATGCTGCAGGTTGGCGGAACATAAGGAAAGAATATATGATGAAATATTAGGACCCTAATCACAATACCATATTTTAGAGTGGTACTTGCTGAAAAACATTCCATGTGTAGGCCTATATGTATTCAGAATTTGGGCTCTGGCCAGCAGCCTGAAGACAAACTGATCCTATGAACTATATATATCATTAATTGTATTTGCTGAAAAATGCGTGGACAAGTATAGTTCATGTCCAGGAACAGAGATGGAATTCCACCTAATGCTTATCACGGCGAGATTTTTGACTTACTTGTGGACTGCGAATATAAATCTCCCCTTTACATTCATATTCCCATTCTTTCCACGTCTCCAAGTCGATTATGTATATATTGGTATAACTCAGTAACTGTAAGCTATGAGCCGACCATCCAGCGGCTAATTAATATTTTAATGAACTAACCTTCACTTCTACACCGGGTTCAATTTTCCCCGTGGCTCCCATCGGATCTGCTTCCGTTATCGGTCCGTTCGATATTACACCGCCGTCTGTCATCCCGTATCCTGGATGTAATCAGTCAGATAGGTATATTCATTTCAGCCCTACATGGGGCGAATATTAACCTGCGATTGTATCGACAGGGTCACAGGTAAGTCCCAATACTAAGTGGGTGACTGTAACATTCTGTACATGATGATATCATTGACAGTCAGAATGGAGGAATTGAGTATTGCATGCACAGTGTCTCCGCATCCTGTTGTGACTTTCTCCGGGAGCAGTGCTTCAAGAAATATTGCCAATGGTGCCGTTAGGTAAGCGAATAGCAGGTAGGCTGGACTGGCTAAGATGTTTTCATGTAACGAATACCGGCGATGTTAGACAATATTGATTCGCTTTTGCAACCACACCGGTTCCTAGCTTTGGGATGGTCAATTGAGGTCTAGGTTACATTACGTAATACCCCAAGTCCTCGTCAACTATATATGATGCCAATTGCCGACTTCTTCGACGAAAATCAGCTCCTAAATCATTATTAAAATAATCATCATGCTACCTCGATACAGGCATGTTTCATCTTCCGTCTGCAGCAACGATATCATTCATAAAAGATTCATTGAAAATCTACATTCACTTGCCTTTCATTACGGCTGCACAAGAATACAAATTTCACATATATCCAAATTCCTGAAATCTGGTATTATTTTATTTACCTGCCATAAAGGTGACATTGTATCTCGTTCTCATTTGCTCTATTGCGAAAGACGCAATTGATGCACCACCGCAAATAACTGTCTTCAACGAAGACAGGTCGTATTGATCCGCGTCCTTGGCATTGATCATCTCAATTACAGTGGGAGGAAAGGAAACCGCTGTAGTTACCTAAAAGAGATATGGAGAATACGAACAAACACAGCCGTATCTATATCGTAATGCAGTTAAACCTATTATGAAGCTCATCCTTTTGTGGTGGCGAGATAGCGCAGTGGTATAATCCGCGGCCGCAACACCAATAGTGCGGGTTCGAGTCCGACCGAGGTCGGCTTCAGAATTTCGTTACCTAAGTGTTGGAGGTTTACCTAGGCTCCTCCACGTCACCTCATCCGCGTCAGCGGTGTCTTACAAAAGCCTAGAGGTGGGCCGTGCTATAAGTCCGCAGTCCGCAAGTCGGCAGTTACGGAAAATAATGAACAATATCGGCCTGGTGTAAATGACCATGGTAGTCGACAAACACCATGAATATCACAAAACAAACAGGCAAACAGAGCTCATCATTTCAAAACACCGCAATTTTGCGATAAAATGAAAATATAGGAAGGGATCGAAATGACTTATACTAATCTTTCAATAAATTTGTCCTTTGTCTTGAAAATGACATGTGTATTCCGCATAGGGTTGAATATAACTTGAGTTTACATTAAAGAAAGGTTACGATATGTCTTATTTTTTCAACAAACTGAAAGTGACGCCTAAATGTACTCTTTTTTGGAGACTTTGTCCTTATTGTCTAGACCAGGGGTGTCAAACTCAAATTGCGTCGCGGGCCGGATTCAAACCTTCAAATCGCTCGCGGGCCGGATCAATCGGTGTTTCCATTATAGCGTATCTCAGGCCTTGCTTTTCACTTGAATACTTTATTACTAAGCTTATATAGATAATTATAATAGTATATATTAGCCATACATTGCACCATAGATCATTATAATAGTATAATTAGGCCTACATCGCACCCCGGATCATAGTGTGTTTCATTCTATCAATCAGCAAGACCTTTATTCGCGAACAATCGAAAAGGCAAATACGATGCTTGGCTGGTTGAATGCAGTTTATGAACCTGTAAAACAGTGGCGCTTACGACGATATAAGTTGGTACTTGGCATATTTCTATGCTCACCGTGCTTCAGCCGTGATCTGACATTAGCTCGGCGCATGGGTTGTAAGGAAAACATATTTACCTGTAGCCACATACGTTGGAATGCATTTGTTGGAATGCATTTTTTATTATTGTTATATCTCGCTTCTGGTTTCTCTGGAGTCCGTGGACCTGTCGAGGCGGAAGTGACACAGCAGTGCAACCACAGAAATGTGAATGTTTACCAAATATAATGTCCATGTAAACTGCCTATAACGGTCCCGCATTGGCGTTTTCGCTTCTGTGAATAACTACTTTTTCTTTCATTTTCCCATAAAACTCTAAACTCAGTGTGAACTTCTTTCCTTCTCGAAATTGGGTGTCAATGTTGCCGAATCGGGCGACTATTATGTGGCCATGGAAATTGAAGATGCTCGACATTTGCTGTCTTGAAGGATTGTGTAATGGAAGTATCTACTATAAAAATAAATAAAAAACTTGAACAATTTATACACATGTGCTGGATATTATAAGTATTTTTCAATTTACTCGGAATTGCTTCGCGGGCCGGATGAAATCGTCTGGCGGGCCGGATGCGGCCCGCGAGCCGTATGTTTGACACCCCTGCTCTAGGTTCTCAGCTAACATGCACCTGCAAATCGAGCTGGAAAATTGAAACTTACGCGATACTTTTCTATATCTTCAAACATTTTCTGTAGTTGAAATTCCCTCTCCATGATTACTTTTCTGCAGATTTGCTAGAATCATCAGAAATCCGCCCGTGTGATGCATGCCTCGATCGGCGTAAAACGTGCCCCCTCCGCAAGATAAACTGAAAAGAAAAACGGATGATAAAAGAATTGAAACAGGTTATAAACATAGAGTCATACAACTGCGACTGGACTGTTAAAAGCAGTGCTCTGTGAGTAACCAGTACACATTTTGGACGACCGGTGGTACCACTGGAATATGGAGCAATCGCGATGTCAGTTTCCGGGTCAATAATCGCCTTCCTGAAGAAATTCTGTCAAGCGTAAAACATTGATGTTGTTTATGTTCTTTCATTCTATACCTAATTTGTAGTTAATAAACATAGTTCAGATATAAAACCTACCGGCATTTCCTTTCGCCAATACTTCTTCGATGGTTTTGTATCTCTGACTTGTTCCAATCACAAATATATGCTGCAAGAACTCTCCCATTTATTCCAATATTTCACATATTCGGCACATAGGTAGATATTTTGGTGTCAACCTCCCCCCTGCGATATGACATGCATGTGATTACGGTCCATTCCAGCAATTTTTCGGGGTTAAAACTGCATGTATCAGACTGAATCGACGCCGGACAAACGTGTATATATGTGAAACTTCGTGACGATATAAAGATTAATTTTTTCCCCCGTCTGTGCTCCATATAATCATACCCTCTTAGCGAAAAGAAAGAGTGCGTATTCACATCCAAAGGGAGTAAAGGGTGGTACGCGAAAACAGAGCCCAAGTCAGATTTATCTCGCGGTCATGAAAGTGTATTCACACCTGTATAGTGTATATTTCGTGTGCCATGGGTGTACTAGCGTTATAGGCCTACTATCCTGCATATATGTGAAAATATAAATATACCTCCAAGAATGGAAGTTTCTCCTTTACTGCTTCCATTTTATCAAGTCGCTCTTCATCCACAAAAACCACTCTCGGCTTCGTGATCTCGAATTCATAGATGATTTCATCTTTTATGTATGAATATACACAAAATATTGTAATATCTACTGTACAGTTTTTACTTTTGCATTAAATACTTTCTTGATAAAAATCTTTATACGGAGTCAGAATTGCTCCCGATCCAATTACTCCAAGCAGCAGGTAAACAAATTCGAGGCGATTTGATGAAAACACTGATACGTAATCCCCCTTTTTTATACCCAATCCTTGTAAGTAAGCCGCGCATTTCCTTGAGTTATTCAACAAATCCTTGTGCGTTATCCATTTGCCATGTCGCGACGCATCAACCTTTGAAGATTGGATATATATTGATGCCTGTTTCTATGTGCACGGTACGAGTATAGTGTCCTACAGTGATGTGCACACAACCACATTGCACGGCTCATAGAGATAGGGGACAGGGGTACGTTATTCTCTCCATTAGAGCAAGGACAATTTATGACACTAGTTACACTGGCTTGCCGAACGCGAAATTTGATAAAATCGGCAGCAATCGAAAGCTGCCGCGGTAATGATTACAAGAACTCTGCTTGTGGCCATGGAAACCCCTAAAACCAACATCTAATTTTGCATTGAGATGGAGTTTGCCATTTTAATGCAACAATGTTGTCTGGAATAAATATGTCGTAGCTCAGGAGCATGTGAGCAGCTGCGCAAACCATAAGCGTATTGCTATCGAGTGTAAATATTACATTACATTCGTGGTATATTGTCTATTGCTACGCCGCCGTTTGAGCACTCTCATTTTCGCCGCAACGCTGCTCTTTTGCTCTTGAGCTGCGAACAACTATTCTAGATCAGTGGTTATGTCAATAGGATATATTTAATAACAGGGCCAAAATGCAGGTGAAGACGGCTTATTTTGCTTATGACGCGAAAGTTAACTAAACAAATGTCAACCCAACGGATATTAGTCCTAGAAACTGGTTTTTCAAGCGCTTTCTCGAAAAAAAATGACCTTATTTTAGTAAATTCTCCAGCGTTCAGAGTTAGCGGAACGAATTTCCCGTTTGTATGTGCTCTTATACGGAACAGTAAATATAGAGTGGTCGAAAATTTGTGTCGAGCTCTATAAGAGGGCTATGAGTCGAAAAAGGTTGGGAACCACTGTCCTATATGGCTTTGCTGCGTCGCAATGGGGAACTACGTCACAATGCAAAAATTTTGGTTGATTTTAGGGGTTCCAGCGCCACGAGCATATGAAATTTTTTTATAATTGATTATCCATTATTTTGATTGGGAACCTCTGTTGTATATGGCATTGTTGCGTCGCAATGCCGAACTACCCCACAATGCAAAATTCTAGGTTGATTTTGAGGGGTTCCAGCGCCACGAGTCTATTTAAATTTATTTATTTCGTGATTACCCATTATCTTAATTTTAATGCTGTTGCCATACTTCGCTCAGGCTTTGCTTCGAGTTTTACAAGGGACTACCATTTGTAATTTTTTTTGACAGTATAACAACCATTTCATAGATATGTAAAGCGGGTCTCTCTCTATTTCTCTCTCGCCATCACGCAGACGCACACATACAAACTAAGATATTTCCTTATACTGAAAGTCATGATTGGGTTAGCCTAGACCTAGTCCTAGTCCTTCTACTTACTATCGCTATCTCATTTCCATGACTTTGCAGCTTGTCCCATATGAATCCATGCAAAGATGAGTAAGATATCGGTATATCTCCACCATAGTATGGCATATTTTACGATGTCGTAAATAAAATATTTTGCGCTAATCTTGAAATGAGAACAACTTGACTGAGCTAGATGTTTCCCCTCTAGACAACTTGAACGTAAAACAACAACACGGTAAATGCCCGACTGAGCAGTATACACAGTAGTAAATCCAGATTGGCCATGAGATTGTGTTCCTTAAAGCATCCTTATGTTTGACTATGAGAATACCAGGAAACGTCTCCAGCGATAGTTGAGTAACCTACAGTCTCTTCTTCGCCATCCAATGAGCTAACGTAATGTATGAACCGACGTTATCAACTTCTGTGAAGTTTGCAATGACGCTATTACCGCAAAAGTTCTTTTAATTCAGGATGTGCTCTGAACATTACCAGCACTTTCTCAATACACAACAACACACTTGACTTGTGCAAGTTACGTGATTGGCTTTAGCTGATATATTGCACTTGTGCCTTAAGGCTAACATTTCCACTGAACATTTTCTCACGCTTACAATTTAATTTCAGGAGTCAAAAAAACTGCTCAACATTGAATTGACAAGGATGCTTTGTATAAAAATATTCGACCTTCCGTTTTACTGCTTTTTATCAAGAAAATGAAATATCGAAAAAATCTTCTGATGTGGATTAAAGTGAACTTTATGGAGGTTCTTGTATAAATTCTGCACTACCATCTCACTACTTCCCAACATCATGAGTCTAGTTCTACTCTTTCTCGAACGACGATTTGCTTAGCTTCACTGTCTTAGCACCGGTTCGTTGTATATTCTGTCGCGACTATGCAGAATTCTCGTTCTGCGTCTTCGTTTTTATGACTTATGAATAAGGTAATAAGTTTCTCGTCGCCATAATATAGGCCGCGTTTGCAGGAGCACTATCATGAAAAAAGAAAGTAATCGGCTGTTCAGGAAACGGCAAAAAATGTGACGATTTATGTACTCTGGTGTGAACTGGCAATGGCATGTTCACGGAAGCCGAAGCACGGCAGATATCAAACGACCTAGCTTCTCGGTAACAGCGATGAAGCATATTGGCTACTATGACCACCACACAGTGTTTACGTTCATGAGATACATGAAGCCATTAAAAGAGAAACCTACAACTCACGAGCGGTGGGGCATCAGACCTGGTTTAGCAGAATTATGTGCTTAAACGAGTGCTATCGATAATATAAATCAGTGAATGTCATGGTAGCGAGTCGTTCAAAATAACGAGTGCCAAAATAGTGGGTAAAAGGATAGCGAGTCATTTTAAATAACCCTAACTTTAATCCAACGGTAACCCGCTAATTAACACAACTTCGCCTGAACCCTAAACTTACGCCGAACCTAACCCTTGTAACCCTAAATATTTATTTTGAATAACCCGCAATTTTGGATTCCTCGCTAATATAACACTCGTTGCTTTCCGAATCATGGATACGAGACGTGGAAGTTCGCAGGCAGCCATGTCAAATTCTGTGATACGGTTGTTGATATACAATGTTCTTTCCAATTCTTTACTAGTTGATGGCGATTACCACTGACGAGTGTCAGCTGAAAATATTCGGGTTCATTTCAATATAAATATACTATTCAATTGTAAATTGTAGTTCTGTACCTCCGAGAAGCAGCCATTTCTTTAGTGGCGACGCAGCATAAAGCACATGCGATGCCTCTAATGCGCTGTTGGCGGTACGGAGCTGCAATTAAATCTTCCTTATTCGGGACAAACACAAGGTCATAGGGAGCACAAGCACATACAACGGCAAGATCGACATGGGCACAGTATACCGTCGGAAATGAGGCTGTTAGCGGTAACACACGAATCGACGGTACAAAAAAATACATGAGGTAGTTGACAGGCAAGAGATGAAGCAAGGACATGAATATATAGAGACAGCCTAATCCTGGCACTGCATTACTACTCCTCGATGTATCGGCCGGTTCTGTTTCATCCATACCGCCGGACCACAGGCAGCTCAAAACAGGATACGAGTAACACTAGAACTGCCAGGGTACTTCGGTAAGGTTACTATTTACCATACGTCCTCTTTTAAGAAAGTTTCTAATCTTTTTTGACGTTTTCGAGAGCGTCCTCAAAGGACGCTCAAATTTTGAGAATTTGTCCTCTTTTTTGAGAATCTTGGTTAAATATAGGTAAAATTCGACCGAGATACAGTAAATCAGCACTGAAGTAACGCTCCGACGGCTATTTCGAGAGTTGAACCGGAAACTTGACTTATTTCAGTCAACCAACCGCGAAGTCGGAAATATAATATACCATTTTTCGGGATTTTACTCCAGTATTGTGAGTCTGAAAATTTTGAAAAAGTGTCCTTATTTCAGATTTCTAAAATATGGTAATCCTATACTTTGGAGAAATCCGGATCCTCAATATATGTGTTGTCGACGCAGACTTGGGCAGAATATAATCTGGATTACTCGGTACACTGGTTCTCAGTTTGAGAACCATGCTAGTGAGTGTCAAAAAGCCAATGGCATGTTGCTGTATGCTGTATGCTAGTAATTGATCGTCCCAATTTCGAAGAATATTTTTAATGGTCCGAACTGCACGCTCAGTCGTCTAGTTTCACTGGAGAGGATATGATGTGTTGACTCCCCCAATTTGAGTACGGTATATAGTGGTCAGTAACTGTTGTAATATTTCGAAGTACTCAATTAGGTAGGCTATATTGCCTATATTGCTTGCATTTCTTAGGTGGTTATCCTGTAGTCTTGGACCGATTTCAGTTTTTAGGCAAAAGTGATCCCAAAAATAATACTTTTCCTTTCCGTGGAAGTCGATGCTTCGTGCAGAAACTTGCGACATTACTTCTACTTCTACGCAAGATACTTTGATATCTTCTGCTTGCAAAGATTATTATTATTATTATAGATGGTAAAAAATGAAGTGGCGCATATCACCGATACGCTTGCAAAGATAAGAATGCAAATTCGCGAGGAGAAAACAGTCACTTCATCAGTGACCAAGGTCTCATATGTCATGGTCTTCCTACTGAAAATACCGCGCACACTAATCCCATTCCGGTACAAAATCGCCCCAATAGCCCGTAGTGTAGAGGTAGGCCTATATATGATCTAATGCTGTGTTTTCGATTTTCATAATCGAGCTCGAATCCATGTTATATATACACATTAACGCACTGTCGTCACTCTTTTAATAAGAAACCAGCCACATAATACACATGAATAGTCTCTGAAATAAACACTGTCGGTCGATAAGGTATATTAATCCCAAAATATTTCACATCTGAAGGACACGACACGGTTACATTAGCAGGATGTCGGATGTGGCTTATGTATGACACATCACCAAATCCACACCACAATAAAAATGACAACAACGGCAACTAAATAAGCTCAACCACTGGACTGTACGATGTTTTTCGTTGGTTGAACGGTTCCTAATTATGGGATATCCTAACGATGTGTGTTGATGAATGTTAACGAGCAAGGTGCGATTAAACTCCTGCCATCTTCTTCAGAATAGGTCTTTCTATCTCGCCATTCGGTAACTTCGGGATCGAATGAGCAAATTCAATTCCTCCCCTCTATTGCTTGAACTCGTACAAATTACCTTAAATAACACAGGGCTCAACTATTGACATATTCCAGAAATTGAATGCTTTACTATTGACAATATTGTGCACTTCGCACTTATAAAGAGTTTCGTTGGTTGGTACGATGAATTCTTTCGGTATCTCTCTGCACATTTCATCAGGAACCCCAATAACGCCCACGTCGGCGACTTTGGGATGTTGAATGATTATCGATTTAAACTCGGCTGGAGATATCTGTAGAAAACAAATGAGGGTAAATATAGTTGCTTGTCAATCATGAAACCATTTTTCTCCACGGTTAACGAGCATGTAAAGTAATTATAAAGCGTTAATTTGTATCTGAAGGGAAATGGAGATGGGAAGAAAATTTATTTGCATGTCTAAACTGATATGACGTGCGCTTCTGACGATTGACTAATCATAAAATAAGGTACACAATATACAATCTGCACATCGAGTTAAGAGATATGGGTCACCCTTATGAACAAACGTCTTGTACAAGATGCATTGTAACCTGTCTTGTACTTGATAACCTCCTTCATCCGACCATTAATGCAAAGATTCCCTTGTTCGTCTATCGAGTCGATAGCGCCCGTCTGTAACCACCCATCATCAAATGCGATCGCAGTAGCATCGGCATTTTCAAATATCCTTTTTTGACCTAACGCGTGAAAAATTTAATGATACTCCCAGGTGTTTAGGCTATGTGTAGTAAACACAGGACTGTAGCAAAGCTGGATAACAAGCTTAGGAATATTAATGAAAATATTGTTTCGCGGATATGTGATATAGATAGCTGGTCTTCATATAAACAGAATCTGTATATCTGATATGGAAATTCACTATAATTCATTACTGCAACACTTCTGGCTTACTTGGGGACTGCGAATATAAATCTGCCCTGTGCAGTCATATCCGCATTCCGGAGGTGGTCAAAGTAGTCAAGAAAGCTACTCAAGTAGAAGTAAAAGTAGCCACGAAAAAATCTACTCAAGTATGAGTAGAAGTACTTCTTCAATAAGCCACCTAAAACTGTTTGAAGTAGAAGTAGAATTGACTGACTTTAAATCTACTCAAGTAAGTAAGTAGTTTTGAAAACAGTCCTAATTCGTTCGCGTGCACTGTCAAAAGCTGCGAATTGAGCTATGCGGACGGCGCAGAGATCTTGATTCGTGTTGATGAATCCCAGGTGGTATCAATTTTTAAGAGAATGAGTATTTTTTCCGCATCATGGGAAGCAAATTATAGTATTGATATGAAAATGCGATACTAACCGTAAAAGTTATATTTAGTGCAACTTTATTTTCGGAAAATAGAGGCATTTCTACACTTGCTTTTATGCTTCAACATGTATGTTCTGCAGACAAAAGAACTACAAGTAATTAGAACTCAAAGTATGATACTCGCGATCGAAAGTGAAATACAAATACCAATTCTAAAAAGCGGAAACTATATTACATGTCTTTTGTCCATAAAGCTTCAAAGGTGATCTGCTAAAATAGGTTTAACGTTCGCAAAAGCCGGATTTTCCAGATTAGCAAGACACGTAATGGGCTGCTAGATTACGATATGATTGCTAATTGCTAGATTGCGTAACGGTAGTTTCATACATTGTGGTGGGCCATATTTATTGTGATTGAATATTTGATATGGGCGACAATGCCGTGTGAGCAGAATCAACCAATCCGGTACCTAAATAATATTCACTGATACTTTCGTGAAAACATATTTTTCACTTCATATAACTACTATCTGCTAAGTGCAGTGGTTTTCAACCGATGTGCCGCGGCACACTCGTGTGCCAATTGGACTGCTCAGGTGTACCGCGCGAAAATGTGGTAAACTATGTCGAAGTATAACAAAAATCCCAATTTTGAGTGTGTCATTGTTGGTTTTTCTATTGAATTTACCCGATTAAGACACGCGATGCAAAATCCGATGTAGTGAACAGATAGCCCCATAAGGATGTCGAGGCGACCGTAATTACAATATCTCAATCTAGTATCTCAATCTGACATTCCCATTAGGTCATGGATTGGGTCTTCCTCTAGGCTTTTTATTGACGCTCTGAGCACAGCAACGTATGGGGGCGAAGAATCTAATAAATCTGCGACGCTTCGTAACTTTATACTGCACTGCCATGAATCAAACTGGGGCCTCCACCGTCAATGGGTGTGATACGATAGTTTTCCCACACATAGCAGCATTCGGGGCGTTGATAACTAAACTCGGGCAATTGGACCGTGATATTGAGGTGTGGCCGAAGAGTTCACCTTTTACTTGTCACTCATCAGAACCGGAGGCAGAACAGGGACATTACGCAGTTTGATGACCATTTTATGTGTCTATTTATAGTTGTATTCATGCCATGTCTTCGTCATCGATGATCATTTTACACCATACCGATATTACTTATTTTGATTTCTGAGATGTCAACTTATAGCACGGCCTACTTTTTGTAAGACACTGCTTTTGCAGATCGAAGGACCAGTAGGAGCCTACATAAACCTCAATCACCTAGGAAGGCAATCTCACCATCGAGAAATGAACTCATTTGGAAGTGATGTTCACGTTTGCAAATTAGAATTGCCAACATAGCCATTCACATTGCGATTGTTAGGTGGCGTGTCAGCAATGCTGGTAAAATGTAGGCTCAGGGCGCAACTTTATGTTGCAGGCGACGAATTCGAGAATTGAGAAGTATAGTTGAACAAATTATATCAGTTACAAAATTTCCCGCCGCTTAGGTTTATTATCCCGGTTTGTTGGAACTACAATTAAACTGCGGGTGGCTGCAAGTAACACTATTGAGGTATACTATCCTCACAGGTGCTATTACACGATCTGCGTGGAAATGCGTTGGACATCCATGTATAATACACCTCCACGCCTCTGTATTTGTTAGTGGTGATAGTGATTGGACTCTTCGATGCGACATCGACAATTCGGTAATGGGCAGAATTTATTGTCAAGCTAGTCTTAATGAAATTAAGCTCAGCCTGAAGTTTAAACGAGATCTCAGCAGGCCAGTTTTGTGGTAACAGAGGTAATAGCTGATAATTCAAAACCTCACACGGAAGCAGAGAAAGTTATTTTTCCGGCCTGCAATAAAATTGTAAAGAAATGCTTGGGAAGAATTGAAAACGATTCCCATGTGAAATGATACCAATTGTAGACGTATTTGTGAGATGTCCGCAGAGATAAAAGAAAACTCAAGCAGAGAAAAGCATACTTGAATGTTCCAAAAAGGTGGAAGTACTTCGTTAGTGACCACCTCTGTAATACTACGGTTGGTGCTATACGCATTCTGGTAGTTTGCCTGTGCCGTAAGCCAAAATAGTTAAGAACCACTGTGCTAGTGTGCCGCGAACTATTTTTCATTTTCAAAGTGTGCCACGAGATCAAAAAGGTTGAGAACCACTGGCTAAGCGCAACAGTATTTCAGAGCTTTACTTGTCTTTTATGCATATTAAATGTTGGTACTCCGTAAAAGCAGCCCCGAAATTCTTCTGGTTATCTTTCGTATTGGGAGATAAAACTACTTCTACTTGACAAACTGAAAATAACGAAAACTAAGTAAGTAGATCCGAAAATATTACCAAGTAGAAGTTGAAGAAAATCAGATGTACTTGAGTAAGTACCAGAAGCAGAGGAAAACTACCTGAGTACTTCCAAAAAGTAGAAGTACTTCGCTACTGACCACCTCTGAGTAATTAGCATTATTTCCACCATTTATGTACTTGCACTTGTACAGCATCCAACCCGCGACCCGCGGAAGGAAGGTTGCGAGTGGCCCGTTCTGTATTTTTACAAATGACTCCAATTATTTTCGCCTTCATCGCCTAAGTCAGTGGTTCCCAATCTTTTTCGTCTCGTGCCCCCTTGGTCGATAGCCATTTGTTGACTGAGCAATTATTGGCCAAACCTATTCAGATGTGTCCGAACTATGGCGAATGCGGACCGCACTAAACTTCGGTAGATACAGTCAAATTTGATCTGTTTCTGACCGGTCGAGTAGCCGCTGACGAAAAATAAATCACTAAGTCCGCTTGCTATGGACTTGAGTTGAATCGATGAATTTGACACGGTATGTTTTTCACGTTAGCTCATAAATGTTGGCTTAAGAAGTTAAACAATTTCACTAGCGGCCTTGCGCTGAATTCGGCTTGACGTTTTCCTGCTTAGTAGCAATTTGGTCAAGAGGCTGTCGCGGACCCAACAGAATCGTCTCGTGAGTCTCACTTTATCAGGGGGTGTAGGCCTCATATATACGGAAGGCATTTACATACACCTATAGCTTGAAATCCGCCAAAGAAACATACAATCGTAAATAACTAATTTCTACTTAACAACTCCATACCATAAAAATCTAAAAACCTTGTGGAACCAGTGTATCTTCCGATACAATGCCAAAGCCAGATTCCCCCCTAAAAATTTCAAAATCCCCCAGGTGGGAATTCCCCCTCCGGCTGGTAACCACTGACATTCCGACGTATTGGCAGTTAACCATTTACCTTTAGCTTTCTTCGTCTATCACTCTATAGCAGTGACTTTCGACGTTAACCCTACAGTTGCTACAACGAGTCGCGGTGAAAAGTCGAAAACCACTGCTCTATATAGTCTCCATCGCATATGGTAATATTATTGCTGCGGCCCGGAAAAATCGAGCGCCAGAGTGATTTGATTCTTAATCGAGTATTATAGGCTTACGTCAAAATTATAGCGTTAGGTCAAAAAATTGTCAGAATTGTTTACAAAGTCCAAAACATTTTGTAACCTACGTTTCCTTTGCATCGTAGATGTTTCCACTGTCGGTGAACTTATTGGACATTTAGACCTTGTATAGCCTACTTTATAGGCCTACCGTTGTAGAAAGCCAATTGTGTGTGCTTATTGTGAGTCATAAACAGTCAAATGAAACAAATGGGTTTATATGATGTTATGCTCCACGTACCACAATATCCTAACTGAAGCAAGACTACGTGGGCATTGGTACTTATAGCGCGAAGTGCATGATTAAACATAATGTTGTTGACAGCGTCGTCAGAATGAAGCAACACGCTGTGTCACCAGCAGTGTACGCACAACTTCAGTGTTGCCAACCAACAACTGCTGCTGATGAACGTTCTTTCTCCATTCTTGGCAAGGTACTTAGTAAAGACAGACAATTTCTACCCGAGAATGTGGGACATTCTATTTCATTGTTGTACTTTAACCAGGGCCGTCACTGTGGCATCCCAAACCCTCCAATTGGGGAGGGGCGAGCTCGAAGGGGGCCTCAAATTATTTCGTGAATTAGCATAAATTATGGATTATTTTTAAAAAATTTATGCAACTTTTCCAAAAAAAAATTTTGCGCTATGCGCGATTTCAAGTTGCCCAGTATCTTGATTTTGGGGTACTCTTCCCTCAAGAAAAAATACGAAAGATTTATGGAATTGGGCATGTCGGTGTTGGCCATTACTTGGCCACGATGCACCAAGACATATAAAGTTTTAGGCCATGTAACATGCGACTCCAAGAAGTGTTCCAGAACGATCGACAGCGAGAAAACTTTGGCCGAAAAGGACTGCCCTTATGCTGACCGAAAACTTCGTTATATATACAAAATACATATAGGTTTAATTAGGCGCCTAAATGACTGGCGCCGAATGTTCCTGTCTTGACAATCTGAACCTCACTAGACAGGGAAAAATTATATTCCAGTGAAGAAATACCAATTTGAAATCGTGTGCGTCTTTTAGTTTACTATAGCATACGTTTGGGAGATTCTATATTTTTGATATAGCAGGCAGGAGGTCACGAAATAACATCATGTTACGGAGACCTATCAACGGGCCCTACAGTTTCCATAACACCTCACTCAGCTCTACCGGTAAATCTGATTACGTGAGCAGAGAAGACAAGAAGTTGATAGCAATGTATATGCAATTTCCGATCTTATTGACCAATTGGGGGTAGGTTCATCGCCCTATGGGAGCCCAGGACCCAAGTTTTCTTGGGGGGGACTGACGAAGTGCTGTTTCGTTCCTGCCAACGGGTATACGCCCGAAGATGTTCAATTATTATTGAGGGGCCCTACCTTTTCAAATACACCTCACTCAGCTCTACCTGTAAATCTGATTACGTGGGCAGAGAGAGGATAAAAATTGATAGCAATATGTATGCAATTCCCGATCATATTGACCGATTCAATCATGAATTATAGAAATGTTTCGCGCTTCGCGCGCGTAGGCTACAAAAGCTAACTCAGCTAACGGCCCCCGATGTAGATGATAAGTAGCGACAAACAGCGTATAATCTTAGGGGGGTCTGGGGTTTATCATCATATGGGGGGCCCAAGACCAACGTTTTTTGCAGGGGGCTGATGAAGTGTTGATACGGCCCTGACTACAACAAATTATGATTATTTTAACAATAATGCGTGCTGTAATTACTGCAATTCTTCATAGGTCCGAATTTCGCAAAATAAAGTTTTTTTCATGTACAAATTTGTCAGTTTTTAAGTCAAAAAAGTTCTTTCATGCCAAACTACTTGTAAGGACACTCATTTCTAACCAGAAATGAAAATAAGTAGTACAATTATAACATTATGGTCCAGTCGTTATCATCACACCGCCCTCTGTCATCGCATATCCTGAATGTAATCAGTCAGGGTTTATTTACGCTATTCGTGGTGTGAATATTATAGTCTACGATAATAACGCCTCTACACATCCAATGACTACTTTTCAATGCCTTACGTCGGAAGTCACAGAGACAGGTAAATGTATTGCTGAGTGGATTACAGGAACATTCTGAAATTGATGATGTCATAATTCCGAAGTCCAAAACGGAGGGAATACTAGCTTTTGCATTCCTTGTGTATACGCGTGCGGCGATGGGTAGGTTCGAGTGCAATGTGTCATGTAATTTATATGACGACACGTAAGCGGAGAAATAGTATTGTAAGAGTGTCAATCATATGGGCATCGGACCGCATCATGCCCGCCAGACAATTTCATCGGGTCCATGAACCAATTTTAGAGTCGAATAAAAATGTTTCTGTTTTAAACAACATTTCCAACAAGTGTTGAGATTTTTGATAAGAAATACTTCCATTACATAATCCGCCAAGGCAGAAAATATACAGAAAGCGCATGTCCATTGTGCAATATGCATAGAGCACATTATAACCATCCGACAGCAGTAATGAGTTTTCACTCTATTCATAATTAGGAACAAGTCGCGGTGACATTGAGACATAATTACGAGAAGGTGAAGCAATGCACACTAAGTTCAGACTATTACATAAAAAAGGTTATTTAGGAAAGAAAAAACGCCAATGCAGAACCGCTATGCTACAAGTGATTCCCAAACTGTGTGCCGCGGCACACTAGTGTAACTCCACAGATTCTCAAGTGTGTCGTGAATATACAATTATACATATGTAAAATAAGGCATGTACAGTACACACATGCATAAGCGACTTCAAGTCGTTCTAACTGCTGCAATAGCTGATAAATATATGGATTTATGGCTATATGAAACAATACATTGTCTGGACTGTAGATTCATGAGTTTTGGCTGTTTGCTTCCAATTCCTATGCCATAATCGCTGCAAAAGCTATCAAATTTACATTGGCACTTGCATGTTTAAGGTTGTATTTAAACATGTATTTCCTGTTTTGGCTAAAACTTAATGCTGTAAACGCCAAAAATTGGTTTGGTTTTAGTACTAAAAACGGATATTCATGTCCAATATGTCCATATTGCAACCTCGTTACAGCAGTATATGTTCGAATATTTGT
The DNA here is from genome assembly GCF_051294905.1 of Botryllus schlosseri. Taxonomy (NCBI): domain Eukaryota; kingdom Metazoa; phylum Chordata; class Ascidiacea; order Stolidobranchia; family Styelidae; genus Botryllus; species Botryllus schlosseri. The sequence continues at coordinate 11,989,020 of NC_137245.1, read as the reverse complement.
TTAAACAAGCACATCCATCGCGATAACACGTGAAAATATTTTGGTCAACTTTCCTTCTGTTGTAAGTGTGTCGCGAGAGCCATTAACATTTTTCTGGTGTGCCACATGCGGAAAAAGTTTGCGAACCACTGCGATATATGTAGCCTTGTGGCCGCACTGCTGCAACAGGGGTTAAACCCGCTTAGACGCCAACCCGCCACACGCCAAACGCCACCCTGCGGCTGAGTCTCTACGTGGCGTCTGAACGTGTTGAAACGCAGACTGGCGGCTGAATCGCTACATGGCGTCTGGCGTGTGAACGTGTTGAAACGCAGACTGGCGGCTGAATTGCTACATGGCGTCTGGCGTGTGAACGGGTTGTGACGCAGACTGGCGGATGAAGTGCTATATGGCGTCCAACATTTTAGGACGCGGTACTGCAACATGGCGTTCGGCAATTTTGTGACGCCGCGTTAGATATCGGAATCATGAACTGAACCACAATTTTGTATTTCTTTCTAATTAGAGATATAATTCTATTGCCAGGTTTTGCGAAATCAGTAATCCTAATAATTAAAAACAACTGCATAGCTCCGGTTACCCCTGGCTAGTCTCTGCTGCCCCTCCTTACACTCGCATGGAGATGAACGAGAATTCAAGTAACTATATTCAAATTATTCTGCAGTGCAACGAGCACAATAAAAATGACCAGTTTGTAGCTGTTGCCCTGGGTAACAACAATCCTGGTATGTCCGCGGGTCACAGCCGTCACATGCAACCTATAAAATACTTGGATCATTATACTGGACAAATCAACTTTTCAAATCCATACCCAATCCGTGATCATTGCATTTGACTTCTTCATTTATTGCAATAATTTGCCAATTCTCCGTCATCTGTACAGAAAATAGCTTGATATTATTATTATTTTGCATGTGATATGGAGTAACATACCGGTCTCATCAAGTAGAAGTTGGCCATAGTACCTTCGGTACTCTTCACAAGCTCGTGCAGAATGATCGAACTGTAGATCTATATCAGGAATTGATGCCCCACTTGTGCAGTAGAGTTCAGCAGCCTAGTGAGAGTAGGGTACAAATCATTTATTTGATTCGAGCCGTACTACATAATTATACATGAAAGTATCAAATACCTTCAAAGCAAGTACTCCACAATTATATCCATCTTTTTGTACATCAGCCCTGTCCAATTCAGTCCTTGGTCTTGTCACAAACTTTCTTTTGGAGTACTTGCGTAGAAATTGGCTGAGTAAAATAGAAATGAGATACGACCCGTGAATAGCATCACACTAACTCACCGAAACTTCGTTAAAATATCCTTGTAGCAGTGCTCCTGGCCCATTGGATCATACAGAAGAACCATGTTTGATTCAACATCAGATATCTGAATAAGTTGACAGAATAACTATCACTACTCATACATTAAATGTTCATCATTTCGAAAGGATACTGCAATTAATAGAAGTATTGAAACAAAGTTAGAGATAATAAGCAATCCAACACTTTAGTTGTAGTAGAGAGTAGACACGCACATTACACAAAGCAGATGTATTCTATAAGGTGCTATAAGTCTTAGTTTACGAATTTATAATGACGAAGACTGAATCTGCTAGGTCTTGATTATCAGCAATGTGGTCTGGAATAGGTCTTCTGGCATTCTTTGCATTGCTTTTTAGTTTTGCTCTCCGCCGGCACATTGAAATTAGGAGTCTTGCTCTTCAGCCTCTTCTTGCGCGGTGGCGGATTGCCACACACATTTGTTAAATGATATTGAAATGATCCGCGCCGCCCAAGAAGTTTAGCGCAGATGGGGCAGTGATAGTGACTTCTGTGCTTGGCCACGCGCTGCATACACTTCAAGAGACATGGTACAATGTAGCCTGGAAAACGTCGGGAACATGTATATGAGCAATGAGAAGTTGGTTTAGAAACCTACAACTTGTCCCCAGCATTCTTAAAATATTACAGCTATATCGACAGACAAAACTTGTTTTGTTTGACAATTCCATATAAAATATATTATCAATCAATCAATCAATCAGTTTTATTGATATTATTATTATTATGCACATGTTACAATGTCATTCTATATACCTGTATAAATATATATTAAAATGTCAAACTCCGAATTGAGAGGGCAAAGGATACCCCTGAATTTAGTATTTCATCCAGACATGCTGCAAATACAATTACAATTACTTTAAGAAGAAGAATTTCAAATTGAGTATTGGATTAATTGATATTTTGACGTTTGCCATCTGCTGCAGTGGATGTAACGGGGTGCATCTAACTTGTATATGTCGACGCGTGGCGTCGGGTATATCAGCTATGCAGCCGCCACGGGCTGCGTCTAATTTGTGCATGTCGATTGTCGCCGTTTCGAGTCCGTATGTATATCGTCTATCCTCTATCGAGATTCCACAGGATGCATCTAATTTGTACATTCCGACGCTTTGCGTCTGGAATATCAACTATTCAGACGCCACGGGTGCATCTAACTTGTATATGTCGACGCGTGGCGTCGGATATATCAGCTATGCAGCCGCCACGGGCTGCGTCTAATTTGTGCATGTCAATTGTCGCCGTTACGAGTCTGTATGTATATCGTCTATCCTCTATCGAGATTCCACAGGATGCATCTAATTTGTACATTCCGACGCTTTGCGTCTGGAATATCAACTATTCAGACGCTACGGGTGCATCTAACTTGTATATGTCGACGCGTGGCGTCGGATATATCAGCTATGCAGCCGCCACGGGCTGCGTCTAATTTGTGCATGTCGATTGTCGCCGTTTCGAGTCTGTATGTATATCGTCTATCCTCTATCGAGATTCCACAGGATGCATCTAATTTGTACATTCCGACGCTTTGCGTCTGGAATATCAACTATTCAGACGCCACGGGTGCATCTAACTTGTATATGTCGACGCGTGGCGTCGGATATATCAGCTATGCAGCCGCCACGGGCTGCGTCTAATTTGTGCATGTCAATTGTCGCCGTTACGAGTCTGTATGTATATCGTCTATCCTCTATCGAGATTCCATAGGATGCATCTAATTTCTACATTCCGACGCTTTGCGTCTGGTATATAAACTTGGCGTCGGACATATCAACTAGGCAGACGCCACGGGCTGCGTCTAATTTGTACGTGCTGACGTCTTGCGTCTGATGTAATCTACGTAACTACGTCGCTAGCCAGCTACGTCATGCGATTATGAATAAAAAGGCTAGTTCTAAGAAGTGCGAAGGACGGTATGCAAGTAGGCTATAAAACAAAATCTCGACAAACCTTGTAAATCTGGCCGGACGGTATGTGTTCTACACGGTTAGCCCAGTGTACTACCTCAATATGATCATGTAGCTTTTGCACAGTTTCAAAACTGATGTCGCATAGACTGCAACTATTTTCTTCAACTGTAACCATTTTGATAGGGAGCGTCAAGTCCTCAGCTAAAGTCATTTCTGCCATTGCTACGAGGAAACTCATCCAGCAACCAAACAAATAACTGTAGCAGCATAGTGTCGATCTCATTTCGCCAGACAGCATTGTTGCGTCACTTTGTCACTCTGCATAACAATGAAAAATTCGAGGCTTATTATGGGGGTTCCGGGGCAACGAACGAAAAATAATTTATATTTTTGTAATCAGTGCAGCGTCAGCTTTCAATTGATACCCGTTTCATCAAATTGAATGGTCAGCAAGCCAGTCAAAAATCGCCGTCAATTTGCCTTTGACTAAATGTAACTAAAGTATGACGTAGACCGATTTCATTGAGCCGTGAGATTTACTTGTGTCGACACCACTGAGCTATATAAGCACCATATAGGACACTATGGTACCAGACATTATTCCTCCATCGAGGAAGATAATATTGCAGCGATAAATCACTTTGATTCACCAGCACTCCCTTCCATCTCGATGAGTAACTTTGCCTATAAATCATATCCTATACACCAGACGCTATGCAACTGGCTACCTGCACACGGCACAGCGTCTCAAAATTGCCAGACGCCGAACGCCATGTCGCAGTACGGTGTCCTAAAATGTTGGACGCCAGTCGCCATATAGCACTTCATCCGCCAGTCTGTGTTTCAAGCCGATCACACTCCAGACGCTATGTAGCAATTCAACCGCCAGTCTGCGTTTCAACCACTGAGCTATATAAACCTGGCAATAGAATTTTATCTCTAATTAGAAAGAAATACAAAATTGTGGTTCAGTTCATGATTCCGATATCTAACGCGGCGTCACAAAATTGCCGAACGCTATGTTGCAGTACAGCGTCCTGAAATGTTGGACGCCACTTCATCCGCCAGTCTGCGTTACAACCCGTTCACACGCCAGACGCCATGTAGCAATTCAGCCGCCAGTCTGCGTTTCAACACGTTCACACGCCAGACGCCATGTCGCGATCCAGCCGCCAGTCTGCGTTTCAACACGTTCTGACGCCAGACGCCAAGTAGAGACTCAGCCGCAGGGTGGCGTTTGGCGTGTGGCGGGTTGGCGTCTAGCGGGTTTAACCCCGTCTCCTGGTCAACAGCCTATTTGCTTCTGAAACGAATAGAGTAAAGCTTGGATCATTTTCTGTCGCTGATCACAAATATCGAATTGAAATTTGTGATCAGCTCTGTTTTTCAGATATGGTACCATGCTGAAGTGTGCAGTATTTGTTGAGCATCGACATATACCGTAGTATAGTATAAGACGTGTAAATCTCAGTTAATATTTGAGTGCAATATTTTCTCTCAAATGTTTTTCCGAAATCCGAAACCATAGTCGCGGATCACAGAATATGACCGCTTTGATCGGAGTTTGTGACCCCTGCCCTGTGGTATATCAAAGGACAATGCTAATGAAGCCTATACCATAGCGCAGTGCTCTTCAATCTGTGGGACGATTCGGACTTGTGCGTATACCTATCCCAGCTCGATCTGACTGAGTTTAGACGTTTTCCGAGGCAACATTCGCCTCTATGCATATTGCATATATGCTTTAATGAAATATAGCCTATACGCATGCAATTAATACAAAGTTTAAAGACTGTTACATTTATGTTCAATGTGGGTGCATATAAACAGAGAGAATCAAACCAATGTTTGTCAAATGTGTGGATGTCCGCAATAAATACGAAGTGTTCAATGACAAACAAATACACTCATCCAACACAAATTGAGTTCATCATCATTTAATCAAGTTCAAGTTTATGCATGGAATTTCATCATTTCAAAACATCACAAGACTGCAATACAATGAAAGATAGCAAGGTGCCGAAACGACTTGGACTAGTCTTTGAGATCAGACACCCACCTGGGCCTAGGCGATGCAAATAGGAGGCATGCACACTGACTAAAAGTAAAAGAAGATAATATGAAATAATAAGCGACAAAAATCAGGTGGCTTGTGACAGAAGGCGAGATCGATGTGTCAGGTCGTGGTCCAGTAAATGTCGAGGGCTGACTAGAATTCATTCAGAAGAAATTGCTTGTATTTCGACTTGAATGTGGACAACTGGACAGTTCAATGATAATGTTATTGTCAATAAAATGTACCAATGCTTGCCATATCCAGATTCACATGCAAAAGCGAGACAAGTTTTTATCTCCTCAACTAGAGCTAATCAGCAGTTTTAACGGAAGGTTTACAACGTCCAGAATGGAAAAGTGTCATCCGTTCTCTAACGGAAGCAAACAGCCTTTCAGAAATTGTGGAACGATGTAACGAAACAAATTCAAACGTTTGCGTCTACAGTTAAATCTCGTATATTACATGTCTACTAAACTGCTTGAAGAGAAATTAGAATACGAAAGTTCAGAAAAGTAGCGTCAGGGCCTACTATATTCATGGCCTTATCTCCCACAAAACACTTGAAAGAGCTAACAGGCCGACGCTGCAAAACAGACATCAGCGATTGACTCAGGAATTGTTTTGATTTCGCTTCTCATGACAGACTCCTCGCGTTTTGAAGCGCGCAGTTTTCATTCTTCAGCGAGTTCTCGAGTAGAAGGGATGTTATGAGCTTTGACCATCTTATGGTATTAGACCATCTTATAGTATAAGGTAGGCTACCGTAATGCGATTGTGCTACTATGAAGCAGTCCCCTTAGTTTGAATTGTTATAGAATGATACTGTGACTAACTAATACTACAGGGACGACTGTTTCCTTATTGTAGTGGAGATAGGTTTAGCTGCCGTTTTGAACGGCTTATAGCATGAGGTAAGATGCCGTTATGCAGTTGGTAAATAATTCTTTATGTTGCGATATTACGCACGCACACCACAATATTTTAAGAAATTGCGATGGTAGTTCAGTGACTGATTGTATACTTGGTGAATCAGGTTTGGCTTATGGCTAAATAATCGATAATGGTCAACAAGTGCTGTGTTTATGGTTGTAAGTCTGGATACTTGACAACTAAGAAAAAAGTTTCGTCGTTTCAATTTCCATTTGATGATACGGAGTTACTAATGAAATGGACAGCTTTTGTGAATAGACGCGATTGGAAGCCAACTAAGAATTCTGTAATTTGTGCGTTGCACTTAGAAGCAAAGTACATCAAAGACTGTGGCTTACGAAAAAAGCTACTTTGGGATAGAACGCCAGTCCCTTCCATTCGATCCGAGCAGGAGCTGCAACGGCCTTCGCTGATCCCGACTGTGTCTCCTTGCAGAAAACCATCAAAGGAAAGGATATTCCAGAAAGATGAGTTGAAAGATTTCAAGCTGGCCGATAAAATAAGCAGCTTATCAGATTTGACTGAGTCACATGCTCCACAAGGCTATACCATGTACAAAAGAGATAATGAATATGTGATTTTCTACCATTTGGAATTCAATGATTTCCCAAAGGTGTCAAAGATGATAAGTTGCATGTCAAATTGCAGTGTGATGGAAAGAATGTTCCCTTGCCACCTTGGTTCACACAAGGCACCAATGCTACCCTGACTAGATTTATAGTGCTTTACTCAACTTTCCGCAATATCTCAAAAATCTCCGTGAAAATTCCCAGCACAGTTTACTGGACGAGCTTCAAAATCAAATATATTACAAGACTGATGGCCATGCTCATATTCGATATTCATCCGAAATGATTCGTTTTGCTCTACTACTTCGGTACACATCTGCACAAGCTTATAAAATGCTTACAAGAAGCTTTCCCTTTCCGTCAATGTCAACCTTGAGCCGATACAGCAAAGGGAGCTTTGACGCGGTTAAAGTTCTGGAAATTATGAAAGAAAAGGGAGAAATCTCCACTGATATAATTTTGATGATAGATGAGATGTACTTACAGAAAGGTGTTCAATATCATGCTGGTAAATATTATGGAGCAGATGAAAGTGGTTACCTATATAAAGGTATTGTTGTAATGATGGTCAATGGTCTCCAAAAATCAACATCAATAGTGGTGAAAGCACTGCCAGAGATCGAAATTTCGGGGAAATGGTTAGCAGACGAATTGCTGGATTGTATTGCTACTCTCAATCGCCATGGATTTTTTGTTCGAGGACTTGTGTCGGATAATCATCCATCCAATGTAAAAGCATTTTCAATAATGAGAGAAAAATACCCTGGCAATGATGAGTTCTCTCTTCATCATCCAACCTGCGCCAAGAAAACGTATCTATTTTTTGATAATGTCCATCTTGTAAAGAACATTCGGAACAATTTGCTCCGAGCCAAAAAATTTGTTTTTCCTCCATTCTCATTCACCGTTGATTCTTTGAGTATATCATCGCCTGGTGGATTCATTGCATGGAGCGATCTTTACAAAATCAGAGATTGTGACGATAAGCTGGATTCGAATTTACGTAAAGCGCCAAAATTAACGTTTGCCTCATTGCATCCAAGCAATAACAAACAAAATGTCAATTTAGCTCTTGCTCCATCCCATGAGTCGACCATTGCAGCTTGCAAAAGTTACTTGCCTCACAGGGAAGATATTGCTTCATTTTTGAGTCTTATTAATGCTTGGTGGACAATTGTAAATTCCTGTGACAGAAATTCAGGAAACCCCTTGGCCGAAGCAGTGGTCCCACAAGATAGCAAAATCAATTTACTACAAGATTTCGCTAATTGGCTGATAAAATGGAATGGATAAAACCCCCAGAATTATTGTTTGTCAAAGCAAACCTTCAATGCTCTGATTGAAACCCTGCAGTCACAATCGCTGCTGATGAAAGACTTGTTAACAGAGGGGTATGAATATGTGGTTCTGAGAAAATTCCAAAGTTATCCAATTGAAAGAAGGTTCTCACGGTATAGGCAAATGAGTGGGGGGAGGTTTCTGGTTGGTTTGACAGTAGTTACCAATTCTGAAAAGATAATACTTCTCCGTTCCATCCTAAAAATTGACATTAATTACTGGGAGCATGATATTGGTGTTTCAAGTTCAACACATTTTGATCATTTCAAACAAGTCATTGAAGGTGTGGCTACTGAAATTACCGGATCAGTTTTATCTCCTGACAGTGAGGAGGTTTCGTATGTTGTTGCAGGGTACATTGGTAAGAAGGTCCTCGCAAAATTGGCTTGTGAAATATGTTCTGAGTTATTTTGTGATGACTTTGATTGCGCAAGTTCACGTTATTTCGATTTACTCGATCGTGGGGGACTGCTTGCTCCTTCAGAACCACTCGCTAAGTTTGTTGCATCCGCTTTTTCAATCCTAGATGGTTCTGATAAAATAATCTGCTCTCATCCTCGGGTTGCAGTGAGGGAAGCTGGCGAATATGTTTTGCATCGTTTTGGGAGGGCCTTGCACTTTGCATGTTACGATCATCGAGATCGAGCTTTGAAATTAGCCAGCAAAATTATTGTGAACATATATTACAATAACAAGCAGAAGCTGGTAAATGCTTCTGTGAGAAAAGACGGTGTGAAGGATTTTAAAAAACGGCAATTGAGCAAAACGTAGCATACATACTTCAGTGATACATTTGATGAACAGTACTAGTTATCGAAGCTTATATGACTAAGCCACATGTTCGTTTTTACCAATTTATTCTTCACGTGCATTGTTTTCCATGCAATAAAATACTTTGCATGAGCATTGAGCAAGTCGGGGTATTCTTAATAGTTAGCTTACTTGGTGGATAACTGCATCTGCGACGCTGTCACTAGTCACTTTGTGTTCTTTAGCGTGGAAGTACGGCTTTCGCCTGTTATACGGCTCTATTAGACTTATCTGAGGAAAGGTGTCTGGTAGCGAAAAGCGAAATCGTATACATAATCGCTGATGTATGTTTTATGAGCATCGGCCTGTTAGCTCTTGCCGTTGTTCTGTACCAGATAAGGCCGTGAATATAGTAGGCCCTGGTAGCGTATACTCAAAGTATAGTTTTAAGAAATAAATTTTGTCGACGGGTCATCTACTTCCAGTGGTTGATGGGAGATACCGACTTTCGAAATTTCAAGATGTATCTTGGCGAAGCAACATGAGTAAAGCCACTGCATTTATAGGTATAATCGTCGAAAATAGATTCTTTACCACTTACGGTAAAACGGGTGCTATACTTCATTTCTGTGCATATGACAATTTAAATCTTGAAAGTGCTACAAACCTACTTCAAAACTGCTTTCTACTTTTCAAAATCCGAATTCTAAAAGGTAAATAGTTTTGCAAGGAAACTGAGTGATATTCATTATCCATGAGACATGTTAAAATTAGTCCAGATATTAATTCTGGTTGTTTCCAGACACTTGCAGATCACATCATCAGTTGGCATTGTGTCTTTTTCTCACTTTCTCTATTGCAAAAGACGCGATGGGCGCACCGCCGCAAAGAACCATCTTCAACGATGACAGCAGGTCATATTTGTCTGCGTCCTTGGCATTAATCATTTCTATTACCGTAGGAGGAAAGCAGACCGCCACAGTTACCTGAAAGAAATAAGCAGAATATCCGCAAATTCAACATTATGGATATAGTGATTATCATCGCTATTGTGAGCATACTTGGCTGTTGCATAAAGTGATTTTGTACGGAGAAGACAAGGGATAAATGTTTGCGTGGTAACTCTAGGGTTAGGCTACCATACGTCCTCTTTTTTTCTCTTTTTTCATAAAATTGAAAGTGTTGTCTTAGGACGCCTAAATGTCCTCTTATTCGGAAACTTGTCCACTTTTGTCAGAAAAAGTATTAAAATGCCATGAAAAGGTCGACTTATAGGTAGAATTGGTAAGCAGAATTGTAAAAATGTGGATGAGGCGTGAGTCGACTTTTATCAAAATACACCAACCAAAACTCTGTCAACAGAAGGAGTTCATGTACAACCTAAAAATAGTAGGCTACATTGAACGCTCTCTCATTAGAAATTTCATGCTGGTGACGTCATATTTTGTGATACGATTGTTGATATACAATGTTCTTTCCAATTCTCTACTAGTTGCTGACGAGTACCCCTGACGAGTGTCAGCCGAAAATATTCGGGTTCATTTCAATATGAATATACTATTCAATTGTATAACTGTAACTGTAAATATGCTGTCGAGCCACCGAAGTTAAATATTGCCCGCTGATGTAGAATACGATTCCGGATATCTAAAACAATTTCAGACTTTTAAACGCAACTGGATACCGCTGAATATCACAAAAATGCCTGACTGAACATTAAATCGGCATATAGTAAATATGGTCACATTGTGTTCCTCTATCCTTGCTTATGTTTGCGCTTACGAATATCCGAACACATCTAGCGAAAGTTGAGTAGCGACTTGTAACATGTGTTCCAACATTACTGAACTTTACAATTACGCTATTACCGCAAAAGTTCTTATAATTCAGGATGTGCTCTGGCCGGATCCGGTCCGCGGGCCGTATGTTGCCCGCCCCGGTTTTAGAGCAGTGGTTCTCATACTTTTTTTTTAGACACGCCCGCTTGATGATAGTAAAAAAATTCGCGCACCCTTATCGTCATATTAAAAGTATCGGAAAGAACAACCAAAATGTTTGCAATCCCAACGCAATATTTCGTGGCATAGATGGGGTGTGGGTGATGAGACATTTCTCAAATATGAAATTTGGACTAAACACTAAGCAATAATAATGAGCTGGAGATAAATCGCGTTGCAGATTTTGTTAAACATGACCATGTGCATTGTGCAATGATAGCACGTAGCACATATATATTTTAGCGTTGGTGGTGCATGATCCCTTCTATTACCCCACTTGACCCCAGCTCAAACGCACCTGACCAATGACCATAAGCTAAATCACAAAACAATGGTACAGCTACGAGCAATTTCCAGTTGCTCCTCATTCAGAAACATTTTCAGGTTCTCTACTTAGCGCATAATATGGATTATTCTTGACATAACGGCTCCACCAATGCAACGGCAATATTGGATATCCGGCATTAGACTCTTACTGCTTTCAGTTTTCGGATTAAGTATACTTTCACGATATACTGAGTATATTTTTAGCATACGCTTCAAAATATTTTTAAGCCAATGCTTGATATTTCTGCTCTCCTAATTTTTCATTTGGGTGGCGATATTTGCACAGATTGGCATCAAATTGGGGGAGTGGAATTGTCGTGACAGTGGCAGCAGAATGTGCTCAAGAGAGCGGGGTGAGACAAACATACGTAATGATTATAAGATTATTGGCAAATGTGGTGTGCCCGATTATTCACAATTTTGTGGCACCCGCATGGTATACGCATTGTATGTCAGACTTTGTTTCGGATATTGTTGGACAGTTGAAACCAGAAGGGGAATAGAAACCAAAAGAAAAATCATTATCATCGACGACCATACACATGTGGACAACTTGTGATTGGGCTAGTTGCACTCTAAAGTTCTTCTGTCGATGGTCCAAGCAAATATAGACCAGATGACACTAACTGTTTCCCAGCTGTGTTGTTTAATCCAAATCCGTCCAACAGCTTGAGTATTTGAATTGCAGACCTGCTCATCACAGGCGCGCTGTGGTCGCCTGGCGACACCTTGCGGTCACACATCGTTGCCGTTACACAGCATTCTCATTGAGGGCAGACCTCATCAAATATTTCACAATCTAAAATATTCACATAATAATGCTTGAGAACCTCTGCAATAAAATTATAGCAATTCTTTCGATTACCAGTGAACCCGTCCCTCGGTGAACCCGTCCCGTGAACCCGTCCCTCGGTGAACCCGTCCCTCGGTGAACCCGGCCCTCGGTGAGCCCGGCCCACGGGAAATTTTGTATTCACCGGCAACCCTAATATCCTGCCCCAACCCTAATATCCCCCCTCCCCCAACCCTAATATCCCATCTCCGGCAACCCTAATATCCTAACCCTAACCCTAATATCCTATCCAACCTTAATATCCCCCCTCCCCCAACCCTAATATCCCACCTCCGGCAACCCTAATATCCTACCCCAACCCTAATATCCCCCCTCCACCAACCCTAATATCCCACCTCCGGCAACCCTTATACCCTAACCCTAATATCCCCCCTCCTTCAACCCTAATATCCCACCTCCGGCAACCCTAATATCCCACCTCCACCAACCCTAATATCCCACCTCCCCCAACCCTAGTATCCTACCCGAACCCAATGTCCCACTCCCCGAACCCTAATGTCTCCCTCCCCCCCTACCCTACCCAACCCCAACACCCCACCTCAACCTACAGATGCAATAACGAGCAGACCACGCGTGGTTGATATGTGAGCAATAACAATCGTTGGGATATATTTTTCATCTGAACAAGTCACACACAATATACAATGCGATAAGACCCAATGCGATGTCATGAACAGATACGAGGATGTCGCAAGTCCGCCCCTCGCCAAGTCAATTCAACAATGAGCCGACCACGCAATCGTTATCACGTGATCTGATCACTCCGTGACTGCGTGATCTACGCATGCCCTGACCTCCTTACAAAATCGACAAATCAGTTGATGATAACATTATTAGTTTAATAATTCATATTAATACTTGTTAATACACTTAATTTCAAAATTTCCCGAGGGCGGAATTCACCGAGGGCCGAGTTCATCGCGGGCCGGGTTCACCGAGGGACGGGTTCACGGGACGGGTTCACCGAGGGACGGGTTCACTGGCAACCATTCTTTCGAGCAGTCAGGTATAATGCGTGTGAGCCACTTTCGTATTCACTATAGCTTGCAAGGATAATCACAATGTTTATACGACGTTCAGGGCGTTTTATAGTCAGATCACATGACTTGACAGTGAATTGATACGACTCAAAAACGATCGCTACCAATTCGAGTTATCCTCAACGTGCCAGTTGTAGTATTAAGTCTGATGATTCGAGGCAAATCGGTAAATAATTATTCCGAGTACTGAAATTTTATACGCTCTGGTGCCACTAATAGTTCATTATTCAACGAGGATTGTATTTCCGATACAATTCCCCCTGTGGAAGGCTGTAAAGTTCGATTAGACGTATCACATGTAGTACAATAACAAGTACGTTATTGTGAATGACATATCTCTGAAGTCGTTGTCAATCACAGCAATGTCGCAAACTGCAATGAAATAGGTATACTGGTCGAAAAATCCAATGCAATGTGATGTATAACTGGCATTATATATTTATATTCTTTGTAGTCGCATAAAAGGTACACACAGAGGTGCTCAGTAACGAAGTACTTCTACTTTTTGAAGTACTTGAAGTAGATTTTTCCTACTCATACTACTTTTTAAGTAGGTATGATTTTAGACTACTTCTACTTCTACATGACAGTTTTCAGTTTTGTAGGCAAAAATAAGCGTAGAATACCTACTTACTTCCTTACTTGTGAATCACCACTCCTACTTCTACTTGAGTAGAAAATCCGGCGTTATTTCTACTTCTACTTGAGCAGCGACGGTGACTACTTTGACCACCTCTGGGCACACATCTGAGCTTCATAGGGCTACTAAATTTTGTAATCGGGAAAGGAGGACACTTTTAGTAAATCATACTATTTAGTTCATTTAAATAGAATACAGCTTATTCTGAAATATAATATTGACTAGAACTTTTCAAAAACTCATTACTTTCCTTCGACTCCCGATCGAACGTCCGTATCACCTATTTCACGTCATTTATGCCTATTTTTAGTTAACTCTGTCCATTATCCTAGCTGTGACAGCTGTAAAGAAGGACGAATTGCCAAAAAGGAGGACATTTAGGCGTCATCGGAGGACATTTTCAATTTCCTGAAAAAGGAGAACAAATCCTCCTAAAGGAGGACGTATGGTAACCCTATTTAAACACCATTCATGATGTGACGTCATGGGGTGATTCTTGGATACTCGACTTGACTCGGTGACTCATCGAATCAGAATCGAATCACTCAGTTTTGCTCAATTTTGCCCAACCCGACTCACAATACCAATCTCGGCCTTTGTGTGCGTGGATGTTCGCTGCTATGTTTTCTATTTGTAATATGCAAATACTATGTAATTATACTAAAAAGCAACTGAGCCTACGTCCAAAAAAAAACGACTAGAGATATATGCGATGCGGAGCACCGCAGTGCTCATTAGCATTGATATGGGACTCGCTGAACGATATTTTGGAGACGCTAAAGTGTTGCTTTCACGGCCGTGCAATGACTGGCGGCCATAGGCAATGTAAGTATTCGAAACGTGACCGTGAATAGACAAAAGGATCGAACACCCGTACTCTACACAGCTACCAAATTCATAAGCGAAATTTCACATAGTAATCCTGCATTGACCGGTGTATTCGTGGGACACTAACGAAGTATGTTCAGATTCCTACTGGAAAACACATATCGATTCAAATTCCATTTCCTGCTACGTGAAACTGTCTTTTGAAAATCAATTTCTATAAGCGCCTGGAATGACGACTCGCACATCGAAAATATGCCAGATAGAGTAAGCACGCTACAAAGTCTATCACGCTTTCAAACGTTACGTTTGATATAGTCTCACCTAACTGATCTCACGCTTCATCAGCACGGCTTGAATTCCTTCCGGTTTTTATGATTCAGTGTGACTGATATCTTAAAATACACGTATAATATAAGCAGTTAGAGCAGATGGATTGATCGAGATGGTATCTGACCCATTCGGGCGTAGCGAATTGTTGTCGATACGCTGACAGGCTTCCTTCAATTATATCGTAGTTCACTATAGCGTTGACGGAAATTTTCGTCAGATGTCTGTATCAATGTATCGTCTCACATTACCAAGCCATATATATAGCGTGTACCTGTACACTGTACAGAGTGTACAGTTGTACACTGAGTACAGCGTCGTTAGTCGAGTGTTACAATCGATAAATGTTCAATACTATATCAGCTGGATTCAGATGTTGTATGTAAGGTTGTCATATAATTGTTACCGTAGTTCGTAGTAGGATTAGATCAGGTTACTTCGTGACGCTTCTTGGCTATTGCGGATGCAACATGAATCGGCATACGCAATAGGGTTACTAAAAGCAATATATACCGACACCCGTTACATTGTGATGAGCTCAGGTGATCAATAAATGCTTGAATTACTTATAGCAGGGGTTCTTAAATTTGGGGTTGTGACTGCCCAAAGGCGATTGCTGAATTTCTTGCGACAACCAAATTTCTGTACTGTACTGTAGCCAATAAGCGAGACACGCAGAAAAGTCGTTACTACAACATCGTGATCATGAAAATGTGCCGATCATTGGTATTACAGAAATTGGTTCAATATCATGATAAGAATTGTCTGACATTGGTTTCCCTCGTGGAAGGTCTAACTTACGCGGGTGATACTAGGGCAGTGTGGAGGGAAGGAAAGAGCGTGGCCGTAACTGCCGCACCCGATATGTTATACGCATAATTTACAGAAATGAATCAATTTTATTCGCAAGTGGAAAGAGCAGAAGATTCCTAGTATGGCTTAATGCAGCCGGATACCGGATATTAATCTAGGGTGCACACTGCACAAATGTTTGTTTGTGGTATTCATGGTGTTTTTACACTACCATGGTATTTACACAAGGCCAGTTTTCATTATTTTTATTCCGTAGCTGCCTTCTTGTAGCACGGCCCACTTCTAGGCTGTTCTAAGACACCGCTTATACACGTATGATATGGCGAGGAGGAGATTAGATGAACATCCAACACTTTCGAGTCCACCCTTTCGCCAGCGCCGGGACACATGAAACATAAAGTTTTGGCCTACATGCGGCTGCGGCCAAAATGCGGTGCTAAAAAACGCAGGATGAATGCGATAAAACCTTGGCCCAGAATGACCGTTTCAGGTTGGCCAAAACCTTCAATGTGGATATGTCATGTCTTAGAAATGGTCGGCACCAAATGGTCTCGTTCTTGCAATCTTAGCCTCGCAGTACAAATGTGACCCGCAGAGGAAAATAATGCCCCCCGATTTGACGCAAACGTGTTTAATAGAACTGCATTGCGTATAAATGGTTGTCTGCGCCTTCTATGCTCGATTGCCCGTAAATACTTAGCATACTGCATTAAAAATGCATTCATGTCGATGCGTGAGGCTTGGGTCACGACTTGAAATAAAACTAGGATTTCGGTCGCGGTCTGAAAAGTTTAAGAACCCCTGACTTATAGCAATGCGCAAACCAAAATAAATAGTAATTATAGATCTATATTTATATATTTGTAATACGTTAGTTGATATATAATTTTCTTTCCTGTTCTCTACTAGTTTCTGACGATTACCCCTGACGAGTGTCAGCCGAAAATATTCGGGTTCATTTTAACATGAATATAATATTCAATTGTATGTTGAAGTTCTGTACCTTCAAGAAGCTCTTCATTTATTCATACGTATATTAAAGTGTTATCACAAACGAATGGGAGCGCAAGCATATGTAACAGAATTAAAAGTCATTATTTCCCAACCTTCGCTACTACTGTGTAGATATGCTAAGAATTACAAAGGCGACGCATGCGTAGCAGATTACTAACCCCTACGCTGCATACTCGCAAGCGTTGCGATTGATATGTTTGCGGAAGTGGTATAATCAATGTATATGTATAGCTCACGAAATCATGGTATGCAACGAGTTTTAAATGATCTCAAAAAATGTCCGATAGCTAATGCCGCAGGCCATGTGACTGTCGACTCAGCGCGCTAGGTATTGAATGGGCATTTCCCAACGAGTTGCTATCGAAGAATCATATCTCGGGATATCTAGTGGTACGCCTAATTGATTCCGTCGCGGATATAATTGACTTAATTAACCCAGACGTAAGCGAATGTTCCATGTTCAAATGTTCGAATGACGGAGCTGTTTGATTATCTCAAATGAGCACTGGCGTTCGCATACATGGTTAAAATGAACTTTCAGTAAATTCATCTGTGACTAAGGGCCATGTACCAAGCTGGATTCAATGACCTCTCACAATTTCACCGCGCGACACCATGGTGAAGTTTCGTGTCTGCGTAACTGTACTGTATAAGAAGTGTAAAGCTTTTGATTATAAATGTAATTTACGAGCCCCTTCCGAACCGTCATTCTTGGGTCAACTAAACCTGGGCACCGAATCAAATGGAAGTTGAGATTGGTTCGATTTTGGCCCCCGACCCATGTTACTGTACCATAGTTATTTAATATAACTCTGCGCGCATTCACCCGTCTCTGTATTCTTCTTAAAACGTATACCTTGTTCGTCCTACTTGTTGTTTGTGGATGATCTTGCCTAATCTGAGCAGAGAATAACGTCATGTCAGATTTTTCAAAAGTCACTGTAGTAGTATCTTCGAACTCTCTTCCAATGGACATAATATGCTCTAGTCTAGGTCGTTGTCCGACATTTGAGCATGAGATACTGTGGAAAGTGTTACTTGAGCCCCAAACCTAGGCCTAAATTTAACCCACGTGCACAAGAGTCGCGTGTGCTCAAGGGCCATATATTCAAATGTCCATTGTGCAGCGGCCGCTCTCGCTTGCGTATATGGTAACCAGTGTTAACGAATTAGCGCTAGATTCGGCGAATTTTTATACAGAGTATAGCGCCGGATATTCTTGCCAAGCGAAAAATCTAGCGAAATTGTCGTAAATCAAGCTGATTTTATTACAACTAATAACATTTTAACATATCTTGGGAATAATAATCAAGTAAAATCATGAATATTTTGTTTTTTTATAATCATTTCCGCATGCGTTAAGGGTATACGTAATCGACTACAATTTCACGGTGATCTTCCCATTTCTGACACAGAAGAGTATCGATTTACGAGTGTTCATAATTCATATGAGCTAGAAACGCATCAGTGATTACGAGCACGTCATATTAACACGTTACTACGTATTTCGACATCGAAATATTTTGGGATATTAACTCATGGCTACTTCATGTCAGTATGAATTTCAACGGAAACTATTCGGATTTTCCGACTCAAATCCAGAGACTTTCTATACGTCGCAGGTAAATAATCATCGCGCTTTTGCTTTGGTAGCTTTTACGTTGCAATAATCTTTTCAGTGGTTCCAATGCAGGATCGCGTTTCTCTGCTACCGTATCTTCATGTTTCTGTACTCCTTGATATGGACGATAAATACCACTATTTATTACGTGCCGAAATTTCCAAACTATTATGGCTTTCTCTCGAATTGGGCAGAGTGGTCGCTGGTCGCATATTTCGGAGTATCGCTCGGGGTCGCAATGTACGGCGTGGTCACGCGAAATAGCGATCGGGAGATGTCGGAAGGATCGCGGGTTACTAAATTCTTCAAAGGTATATAACCATTAACCTCTGGAAGTATACAGAATCGACGGAGGGAGCAATTTCAAACGAATATTCTCAAGATTCATAATCGGTCGGGATACTGTATACATGATCATGATTATGCTAACACATCTATTGTTATTGAGGCGGAAGCTAGTTCAATTTGCGCTTCGGTTCTGGGACTTTTGACAAAGATAGTCAGTAACGAGACAATTAGGGCTGCAATTAAAACAAACGGTGTGTTAAACAAATGCATTTAAAAAACATGAGTGTGTTTTTTGTAAGCGTAGTATAATTATGCCATAATTGCGTAAATATTTGCGTAAAATATGTAATATGAATCTACGGATGATTTGCATCCAGTAAAGTCCACGTATATACGATATGGAGTGACTGGAACACTCGAAATCGTCGTCGGTTCGACAGTTATTGCAAGTAGA
This sequence comes from Botryllus schlosseri, assembly GCF_051294905.1. Lineage (NCBI taxonomy): Eukaryota > Metazoa > Chordata > Ascidiacea > Stolidobranchia > Styelidae > Botryllus > Botryllus schlosseri. The sequence goes on along the minus strand of NC_137245.1, from coordinate 11,969,925 downwards.
TATAGATCAATGGTACGGTATCGTATCCAACCGTAAAATTGTTGCATAACGATGTAGTCCTGGTTTAAGATATTCTGGTCAGTTTATGACACTGGTCGGACGCTCTTTTCGCCGAAGAAGCCATGTGTACCCTATATCTTCAATTGTCAATGCTAATCCAATGTGACGTCAAAAATAAAGATTAGTGACGTCATAGTTCGAATAACATGTTTTAAACATGTCTGTTTTATGTTTACTTTTGTTTAAATACAACCCTAGATCACCTTCTATATAACTGATTGGCAGGCATAATGAGCAGATTCTGTACACTCAGAACATATTTATTAATTTTATTTTGAGCTTCTCCAATTCAACAATTTAGGATGCTAAAGTGTACGCTGCTTTTGTACAATCCTGGGACCAGGGTTGTAATGACTCGACTCGAGTCGCGATTCTCTGATGACTCGAGTCAATTTCCTTAAATATGGAAATGACTTGACTCGACTCGAGTCAATCTGTGCATTGACTCGACTAGGACTCAAGTCATTGCGCATGACTCCAATCAAGTGATATGACTCGAGACTCAGTCGGCCAAGGCCGACATTTCATTGTAATTTCGAAGAATAGTAAAATAAACACACGATCGGGATTTCGTCTATTGGTACTGGTACTTGAAAATGCGATCAGTAACTGCTAAAGCTGAGGAAAATTAGTATATTATAAATGCGAACCATTCGATATCACCGAACAGAGTTATAAAATGTGGGTTTAACAAGACTTTAACTCGAAATTGAGCAGTCAACACAACGACTTGGACTCGGACTCGAGTCATAATACCATGACTCAGACTCAATCATATGGTCACTGACTTGGACCCGGACTTGATCCGGTGCTGAATTGAAAATAACTCGACTTGACTCGAATCAAAACTATAAACGTGTGATTGACTTGTGACTCGGAGTCTTGTGACTTGGTCACAACCCTGCTGCGACTTTCCAAAGTAGGAAACAACAACTAGCATCTGTTTTTAGTGCCATTCGTCATTTTGGTAGGATACGTTGGGCGTCACTGGAGTTAAACCATCGATCACTTTCACCCACCCTGATTTAAGTTACAAGAAGATTTTCTATGATTGACCTATCACCTTGTTGGAATAGTCACTTATAATTATATTTTTACGTTATACCATAGTGGCTTTACTTCGTTATTAGAATATATGTTGCGGGGGTAGGCTATATGTATCTCTGATGTTGCAGACTCGATATTGTCATCATTTTCACCAGTGAATTCGTCGATCCCCACTATACTGCCTGCGAATAGCCAGGACGGTATATATGAATTCGAATTATTTCGATTTACCTTTCCACGTGATCATTGACTTACATATTGCTAAGCTCTGATATGCCGCCTGCTACAAGCCATATAGACAAGTCTCTGACTCACATTTTGCGTTGTACCGGTAAGTTTCTCCACAAGCGTTAAGAACAACCATCAACCTTCATAAGTGTGTAACAGGCCTAGACTGTAGTGAGATATCGTATCTCGAAATTCATATCTCTATGTTATGGTGTGAAATTTCATGTATTTTTCAGATCGTCTTCAATGGTTTCACCGCCTGTCATGGGTCTTTTTCAATGCAGTAATTTCAGCTAACATCCTCGTTACAATCATGTATTGGTCCTTTCTCTCGCATAAGGGCAACAATGCAGAAGCTGCCAACATCCACCAACACGCTATGAACACGGTGTTAATGCTTATTGATCTATTCATTATAGCGATACCGATTCGATTGCTGCATTTCATTTACCCAATGCTGTATGCCATCGTGTATATTATATTTACATTAATCCTTCACGGGGCTGGTGTGATGTCTGTTTACTACAGTGATTTGCTGGATTGGCAATCGCTCCCCGGACTGTCCACCGGTCTGTGTGTCGGTATGGCTGTAGTCGCGATTCCCATTGTACATTGTGCGGTGTTTGGATTGTATCATTTGCGAGCATTTATTGCTAGAAAAGTACTACCACATGATTCTGCACAACCGGACGACGACGGGCAGCAAAACCCAACATTTCAAATGACTTGACGTTTGATATTCGAGCATCCTGATTCGTCAACTGTCGCCCTACAAACTGTTCGAATGACTTTTGGGATGAGATGGGGATCGATGCATTTTAAGAAGTATTGCGTAACTATATTTTTGTAACACGTGCACGTTCAGGTTTATGGGCCAATAGCGAAGTTATCAGTATGGTTTAGTACAGCGGTGTCCAAACTGCGGTTCTCTGGCCCTTTGATTGGGGTTTTTAATAACTAACCAAATGCACATGCGATTCCCCATCTTGCGAAAAGATTTAATCGCTTATTGACAATGTGTCGGTCGTATTGTATTCACATTGTTTCTTGCCTTGCTGTTTACGTAACCTCTGGGAAATTTACGCGAGTGAGGGAGGATATACAGGGTGAGATTTGAGCGATTGAAGTTTCGAATCGAGTTCACATGTCTGATTCATGCTAGTGATCAACAGTGAATGCGGCTCGAACAGAGAACACCTCTGGCCACCCCTGGTACAGGATATATGGAATTATGATTTGATTTACGTCATAATCTAAATCTGTACAGGTATAGAAACGAATACACGTACTTTGAGGTGAACTAGAATGATAAACGAATTGTTCATTGCATTAGTCGATCGATTCATTCCGTCAATAGAACCTGCAAGACTGCTATATCGTAACGACTGCTATATACGACAGGTAGAGACCAGTGGCGGCTCGTCCTATAGGGCAACTGGGGCATTGCCCCACCTAAAATTCTGTTCAATAACAATTCTTTACCATTTATAGACGCACAACAATCTATATATACCGAAATCACGGCGAAAATCATATTCTTCTTGTCCTTTCGCTTGTAAATGCCCATGTATAGCGAAGTCTCTGCGAAAATCGAATTCTCTTCTGTGTTTTCGCTTTGCGAATGCCTAGCCGGGGCATGCCCCGGTAGCGCTCATAACAAGCTTTCACTGTCTATTCTCTCAAAGCCGCGCACAATAAAGAAACGGGGATTTACTCTCTCCTATTCATAAAATTACCGAGCAACCGGGGCACAATAGGTCTGTGCCCCTAAGGTGTGATGTAACAATCGTATCTATATCTGAACTCGGTTACCGTCATATGCGTTTAGTCGACCTTTGCTGGTATAGGTTGATTTTGATGGTGTTTCACACCATGAAAACTCTTGAAACTTGGTGTGTCATGTCGTGATGGTGTTATTTAACATTGCCTCAAGTTTCAGGGTTTCTACTTAAAGTTTAGGGTAGTAATTCCGTTTCCGAAGTTGAGTGTGTGCTGATCCGTCATGTATCGCAAACAGATTTTACTCAAAAGCCGGTATTGGTATCCTTTGATTTTGACGATGTTCAATACTGAGATAGGTTATGACATTTGGCACGGTAAGTCTTAATGTTAGTATCGAACGCTGTACCAAGTTTTAAGTTTGTCACTAAACTTTGTTAGTGGTAATTTCGCTTCCTAAGTCGAGTGAGAGCTGACTCGTCATTTATCGCTAACAGATTTTACGCAAAGCCGGCATTGGTCTCTATTGATTTTAACGATGCTCCTTACCTAGATCTGTCATGAGCTTTTGCACGGTGTGTTTTGATTTTAGTATCGAACGCTGTGCCAAGTCTCAAGGTTGACACTCAATGATTAGGGCAGTAATTTCGTTATCAAGGTCGAATATGGTAGAGATGCGCTCTGATCTGACACTTTAGCCTACAACGCATTGCGGATTTCACGCAAAAGCCGGTGTATCTGTGGTAACGTTAACTGTGTTCCATACTGAGATAGGTGACGAGATGATGATATCATTCTCATTTGCATTCAAATATTTACTTTGATATTATATTCTCCGATCTCAATTTCACCGTGAAATTGTTGCCTTCAAGCCATTTGCTTACAACGCCCTGTCAAGCGCGATAGCTATTTCGTTTTCGATGGCGGCTAACAGCTGATCACTTGATCAGCCTATTCCTCAGTAAATTTTACGCAAAATTCGGTCTGTTCGCATTAATTTTGACAGTGTACCATACCGAAAAGGGCCATGAGGCAGAGGCTACTTCTCGATGATGTCATGTAACAGTGTACTAAGTTTACGGCTTTCATCCACGTATATATTCGGTAATATATTTTTCAAAGGCGATTTCGCAGCAGACCTATAGACAGTAATAAAGCCATATGTGTCGTGTTACAGTCTCCAGTTTCAAGGCCAAAATCTCCTATGCTGTACCGAGACCGAATTTCCGAGGCTGCTATTCTTAGTTCTTCAGACTGATGCTTTGGATTCAATATGACAGGCCCAATGTATGAGATAACAATTGCGTTGGTGTCCGAACTCGTTGACCTTTCCAATTAGGCTTACGCAATCTCTCGAGTAATAGTCATTTCCATTTCTGCAGATAATTAGTCAGGTCTAGTGCGAACATGAACCGTGTTGAATCTTTGTTCCGTACGCCGTTTACGCAGTTACCACACTTCAAGTCACAGCTCACCGGCAGACCTCTCGTGGCACATACGTTAAAATCACTGTTGTCGGAAATTCATGTTACCGTAACATAGGCTTACCATATTTTGGAAATCTAAAAAGAGGACACTTTTCCAGAAATTTGAGACTTGCAAAACCGGAGAAGAATTTTCAAAAACCGGTGAATTTTTCCCACTTTGTGATCGGTTGACTAAAAAAAAGGTCATCTTTTCCGCTCAGAGCTCAAAGTACCGTTTTTCTTCCCGCATTGCTAGGTGGATAACTAAAAAAAAAGGTCATCTTTCCACCCAGAGCTAAAATAACCGTTTTTCACTCCGAAATACCCGCCGGAGCGGACAAAATCTCAAAAAAGAGGACAAAAGGGCGTCCTCCGAGGACACTTTCAAAAAAGTCAAAAAAGAGGACAAATCCTCTTAAAAGAGGACGTATGGTAACCCTACTTGTTTACGTTGGAAAACGCCAATGTCACGTCATCTTGATAACCTACTGACAACCTTGACAACCTTGACTTGACAACCTACTTGTTTACGTTGGAAAACGCCATTGTCACGTCATCTTGATAAAAAGTCGCTTGCAGCCCTTGCCCCACCACCTGATATTGTCACGAGCCGCCACTGGTAGAGACTATAGATCAGGGGTGTCAAATCAATTTGCGTCGCGGTCTGGATTCAATCCGTCATATCGCTCGCGGGCCGGAGCAGTCAAATGTTGGCAAGATGCGATGATTGGCCGGTCAAATACAGTTAAATAGAGTGGCTCTAACGACGTTTTAAGTTCGCATATTCCTATGCTCCCTTTGTTTAGTCGTAATCTGGCGTTAGCCCTGCGTATGCGTTGTGGGAAATATAAGAGATTTTAACAGTAAACGCGGATGTTAGAATGTGGTAAATTAGTCGTGATTCGGAGTCCTCTGGAGGCCGGGACCTTTTGAGTCAGGTGATACATTTTCTGTAACTATTCTAGTCCCCACGAACCCTGCATATAACGGTTTCACATAGGGTTTCGCTTCTGTGAATAACTACTTTTTGGTCCATATTTCCATAAAGCTTTTAACTCGGTGTGCACTTTTTTGCGTTGTCGGAATTGGGTGTCAATGCCATCGACACGTTTCTAATGGGGACTATAGAGTAAAACCACAACAACGCTGTTGGATTGTGGCGAGATAGCGCAGTGAGTGGTACGTTCAACAGCTTCGACTTATCTAGGTTCCTCCTTGCCTCGTGATGTCCGTATGCGCGGTGACTTAAAAAAGCCTTGGAGTGGGCTGTGCTACTACAAGTCGGTGAATACGGAATCATAATAAGGAATATCGGTCTGGTGTAAAATGACCATTGTAGTCGTAAACCATGAATATCAAACATCAACAACGTTGTCGGAGGGTTAGGATGCGACCTATGAACATGTTTGATCTGATGTTTCGAGTGAATATTTAATGAAATTATTCTTACTTATAATTTCAACATCAGTGGTGTCATTAGACTTGGCATTTTCAAGATAAGAGACGGGACACTGGACTAATCTTGTAACAATACCATGTGTAATCGATATTGTCGTTCAAATATTTTATCAACTATAGTGCTCGGGAATATATGTGAAAGCCATCTCATGATAAAGCACGTAGCAATGCAGGAAAGGTTTTATTGCCAACAAGATGCTCCAAATAATCACGAGGTACATACGTATATGTACGACGTACGTGATTTGAACGTCATCCCTATAATGCAATGCGGACAATTCAAAAAGAGGGGATGTGAATCCAAACTAGGTACGGCAGAGTGCCTAGTGTTAATGCGCAATCTGATTGGGTAACGAGTCTCTCCCCAAGTAACGTATAGCCTACTGAAACGAGACGTGTTTAGTTCATCATCATCATTGGTTTATTAGCAATTTTATCAGTTCAATACACCACAACAATGCGATACAATGAAAAGACAGGAAGATGTCGAAGCGACAAGGAGTAGTCTATGGAATCTGACACCCACCTTGGCCTAGGCGATGTAAAGAGGAGGCATGCACACTGAATGAAAGTAAAGAAGATAGTATAGAAAAAGAAAGCGACAAGAATAGGGCGTCATGTCATGGGAAGCGAGATCGATAGGTCAGTCGTGGTCAGGTAATCTTGAGGATGGACTGTATTTATTTAGTAGTAATTGCTTGTATTTCGCCTTGAATGTGGACATGCTCGTCGACTGTCGGATGGCCGGCGGGATACTGTTCCACACACCAGGTCCGGCATATTTGATAGAGCGATGATCTTTTCGGTCGATCATATGATATTTGGACGACGTGGACGCGCGTGTGTTGTACTTGTGCGCTTTTGGTTCCGAGGTAAAGAAGTCATTGAAATATTCGGGGCAACGACCGCAGTGGAACTGATACATAAACTTGGCGATTTCTAGTTTCCGCATATCTTCTATGTTTAGGACGCCGAATCTCTTCAGCAGCGACTTGTTGGATGGACAGCCAGGCCCCTTTGAGGCCCTAGCTATGATTTGGAGTACTTTATGCTGTAGTTTTTGCAGTAGCTTGAGTGCAGTTTTACTGGCAGCCCCCCAACAGAGGATGCCATAATGTAACTTCGATTGGTTAAGAATTTAAAGAGTATCAGAAGAACCCATGCTGGCATGAAGCGCCTAAGACTATAGAACAGGCCGCACTTCGGGGATAATTTAGTTTCTAGGGACTGAATATGACTCTTCCAGGACATGTTGGAGTCCAGTAAAACCCCGAGATATTTGGCATTATCTGTGTTGGAAATGGGCTGACCAGCGATATTAACGGTTAGGTTATTTTTTGAATTTACTGTCAGCAATTGCGATTTCGAGGCGTTTATGCAAAGGTTGTTCTGGGCCGTCCACTCATGGACATTGGGCATTTGGTCACCAGTCAGGGCATCCAGCTCTGCCGTCGAAGATGCGGAAGAGAGGAGGTGAGTATCATCAGCGAACAGTGTGGGGTTCAATGAGGAGGTTTCAAAAATGTCGTTGACATATAGGGTGAAAAGGACCGGTCCAAGTACTGAGCCTGCGGGGCACACCACAGGTCACCAGGTGAAGAGAGGACAAGGTGTCTGAGATCGCAACCATTTGTTGGCGTCCAGTGAGGTAACTTTTCATGAGCTCAAGTTGTGGGCCCCGAAGTCCGTAACGCGCCAATTTCGAGATGAGAATTTTATGATCTACGCAGTCAAACGCTTTTTTTTAGATCGAGAAAAATGCTACATCCCACATTTCGTTTCTCTGAGATAACATAATACTGTTCGGCCACTGTTCGGAGGGCATGTGTGGTTTGGTGTTTGTTTCGGAAGCCAAATTGTTGAGGGGAAATGACAGACATTTTGGCGAGGAATGAGGACAGACGGGAGGGGAGCAACTTTTGGAATACAACCCCGATGCATGGGAGAACGGATATCGGTCGGTAGTTGGTGACATTAGTTCTATCCCCAGCTTTGTGTACAGGGACTACTCTGGCTTTTTTACGATAGCTTGGGTAGACTCCATTTTCTATCATGAAGTTGAAAAAATGGGCCATATATTGTCTGATATGCAGGCTTATCATTTTTAAAAACCATGATGGTATTTGGTCATAGCCGTCGACCTTGTGCGATTTCAGTTTGTGGATGGCTAATTCTACTTCGTATTTGGTCGTAGGTTCAAGCACAATCGACTGGGATATCGATTTCACCTCTGACCTGGCCGACACAGGTTTTGTAATAGAAGAAGCAATATTTGGGCCTACGTTACTAAAATATTCATTGAAGTGATTCGCGATGGCCGCCGGGTCTGAAAGTTTGTTTCCGGTATCCGAATTCACAATTTCCGAAACAGACTTATGGCCTTTTTTTCGATGTAGGAGAGAGTTAAGTCCTGACCATGTTTTTCGAGTGTGCTTTATGTGTCTGTTGAAAAATCTCTCATTGTACTTTGCTTTTGCCTTGGAGATGAGATGCCCGGTGCGATTCCTGAAACGTCGAAATCTTTCTCGTTCATGTTCTGGGCAGTTCTTGGTGTCTATTCGGTTATGCCACCGGTTACGTTTACGGATAAGTTGAATCAGCTTTGTGGTCATCCACGGATTTCGCTTCAATTTTCGTTGACTTCTCGAAAGGCACTGTAGAGGTGCAAATTGTTCCAGCAGTGATATTTGATAGCAGACATGACCTCTACAAATTTTTCGTCAAAGTTGTTTATCGAGATGTGGGGGATGGCCGTATTCATATTCAAATTCGCACATCTAAGATGGAGTCGCGCTACAGGCCGCCAGGATGCAATGTCGACTTAATAAAATGACAAGACATTCGCGCGTCTCGGCATTTACCTACATTTTTGTTCACTGGGTGGCTATCGTGAATTGCAAAGAATCACCGAATGAGTGAATTTACTATTTCTAACATGTTACATGACTAACGACACAGATGCTGTGCATATGCATGCGTAGTGGGGACCAAGTATTAAACATTCTTATTTAGTTCTACATGCACAACAGCTAATGTAGGCCTACCCAGCTAACCATCATTTTCTGGCATAATCGCCATGACGTTGTAAGTCCGGTATAGGAAAGGTCTACAACTTGTGATCTAAATATCGATAAAAGATCAATCTGACATCATTTATTCTATACGACTCTGCACTAGGTGTACGAAACAGGCACAAGTCTCCTATCGAAAGCGTAAACTCAACTGGGTGTGGAATTGGACATGAGAAATGTGCCGATCATATCTGCACTAAAATACACCAAAATCCATGCGAACATAATCATTCCGGGGACAATAGTTATCAGAAATCCAAATGGATTTTATTGTTCACCCACTGGCCTGGCGAGATGACAATACCATTATAGGGCGACACGACACCAACTGTTATCACCAGACTTTCTGTTATCAATCACCCGTATTTTACTTTGTTCGTGTTTGTGATAAAACCAGACTAATTAAACTTGCATTTACTTATTTTGTTGTCGTCGAAAAAGGTAAATAGACGACGCAATTATTACAGTCAACGAAATCCCAACTAGGGCCGTGATCGTTTGAGAAACATAGTATGGCAAAAAAGATTGCAAACCAGTACCCAATATTCCGTAAATCACCATCGAAAACGCGACCATAAAATACCAAACACCGGACAGCCGACTTTGAAATGCGAAATTAGATTTTAATTCCATGTCATCCCCAACTGCTTGATGCATCATCTCAACGAACGCCAACGATTGCACTGTGATCGCGAATATTCCAAAACAGATGGCCTCGACAAACAGCGCTTGTATTGGCTGGCGCGACATGAAAGTAAAATTGATTCCGAAGTAGCCAAGGAAACAACACAACATTATGATTATCCTAGTCACTCGACTACGGTCGTAGATGTAGCCCAGGACGAAACAGGTACCGGAAATGAAGGCGTCACCAGTTGTCATAATCCAACCGACTAAAATCACAGAAACACCCATTTTCTGAGTGTATGTCGTGAATGAGGCATCATATATCGCTAATGCCCCACTGCACGTTGCAGCTAGCCCAAGGGCAACGACAGATTTTGGTCTAAATATGTAGTACCACGTACGACCGTTGTACTCATCGGTGGTGGTGGTGGTAGCAGCAGCATCTGGCAAGAAAATCCATCCGATAAGCGACAGCAGTAAAGGAACGCTAGCACTCACGAGAAACGGTGTCATCATCTCATTACGTATGCTGAACAATTGGCTGCCAAGTATGGGACCAAGTAAGAACCCAAAACTGGTCATCGATTTGGTCATACCGAATGCTTTTTCGACATGTTCCGGCAGCTCCTGCCATAATAAAGTGAGGATCGACACATTGTAACATCCCTGTCCAATCCCTTGAATTGCTTTGGCCGCGATTCCAACAGCCAACAGCGAGACGTTGTCTAGGTAGTCTAGGAAAGTCAGGCATCCTTGGGATAAAGCTACGATCAAAAGCCCGATCCATATAAATTTCTTCGTGGGTAATTTCGATTGGTAGTTACCGCAGGCAAGGCTTGATACCGAGGCGAGAAAGTACGAAGCGTTTATGATAGCGGCGGCGTAGACCTTTTTACCTCCTCTAGCTAATATAACTCGGGCAAGAAACGTCGAGGGCGTACTTTGACAAAAGTATATAGAAGACGTAGCCACGGCTGCGAAGGCGGAGATTAATTTTTGCCTTCTCGTCGTATCAGACCAGAACGATTTCTTGCGGTTATCTCCGCCCAGCGAATTTCCATGTGATTCTGTTTCGGAAATTCCCAAGCCCTTATCCGCTTCTAGTAGAAAACTGTTCTCGCTGCCTGTAGCCTCCATCTGGTACAAGCGTCGTCGAGAAATTGACGTCCGGAGTCGAATTATCGCCACCGCGAAGCAATGCCATAATTAATTTGCTATTGTAATGATGTCCGGTCGCTGGATTATGCCGAGCGCGATTTATATATTGCATGCTTTCAAAGAATGATTTACTGCTCGGTATATGAATATTTCGACATTCATGGTGATCCTTAAGTTAGTCCTGTGACTAGGATAACGATTACTGCAATGAGTGCAATCCGACATGCGACAATCTTGATTTCCTTGATAACGTCATTGCTCACGAAGCAGCGGTGATGATTGAAAAGTTAGCCAAACTTAGGTTAATACTATGAATTGAGCATGTATCTGATTTTATAATGGATTACTTGGTCGCAACGATTCACTATTTTATTTACATTATGATGCGAGAATCCTCGACACTTTGTGATAACAAACAATGGCATTAAAGCCACAAAATTGCATCGCTTTCATACTTATAAATTGAAGTTTTAGCAGGGCAGAATGAGCAAACTTAATAACACGAGATAGTCCGAAGGTATGACACCAAATTGGGAGGAGACGCTGCTGATTATAACCTTCCGGTTCATCTATCCTCAGCATTACTGCATGGACTCATGAAAGTTGTGGATCAGCCGGAATGGCAAAACCTGACATTGTTAGAAAATCTTTATTGTCTACATAACATATCAACATCACACAACAAAAATGCAACACAGATATGCGACATGCGAGATAAACGGGAGGTAAACGATATGACAGAGTCTTCAGAGCCGAGCCACCCAGGACAGGAGCAATTATCACACTTCACAGTGGCGCTTATCGCGTGTTCAGGCATCGATTCCCACGTAATGCATGTGATAAAGTTCATCGTCTTCGCTTTCTTTTTCATGGACGACTTTTCATGCTCTTCAGTCAAACTCGCTTGCATCCACTTTCGGGTCGGTGCTGCCGAGTTTTGGGTTAGGCTTTCTCTCACTCTGGAATTTTTCAAGATGTGTCTACAGATGGATCGGCGATGAGGAACCCATATTAACCTCCAAAACATAGAAACTGGGCCGACCCGAGACTAGAATACATGCCATTGTTACGTAATTCCAGCTTTTGATATTTACGAGGAGCGGAGTATATGTTAATTACGATCGCATTGGACGAATAACAACATTCTTCGTCAAGTCTCGAGCAGAAAATTGATACTTGTAATTGACTTATTTCACATATGATGCCTGCATTATAGCTTTTCTCCTAACACTTGGAATGCATCCGGATGAATGCGTTATGTAGTTTCACGTTTCCTAGAGAATTCATCGTATTTCAGCCATAAGAAATCGCATGTATCCTCCAATATAAAGCTGTATAGAAGATGATGAAACGTAAAATATATGCTCCTGTACTGTAGTATAGCCACGTTATACAGAACAAATAGAACAGGTGTAATACACACAGTACAAATGTAAATAACGACAAGTTGGCGATTGAGTTTGAGTATACGATGTACCCACACCTTCACATCAGTTTGCAAAAAGAAATTTTACATTGCATTTCGCGTGTCCATATTGTGAGCATTCGCGTGTCCATATTGTGAGTAATTGAAATTACACATTGAGTCGACTGACACAGTTGCGATATAGATGTTGGATTGCTCGGTTCGCCTGTGGGTAATTGGGAACTATTCAAGTATCCAGGCTATGGCTCTGGTTTGGCACGACTTACAGACCTTGCGAGTCCTATGTTTACATTGTGACACTTCAAAATACCGCACTATATAGTCATACACACACACTACCATCTCGCCATAGCTCACCTTACAAACACGAACCTCTTAACAATAGATATTCGTTGTTCTGAATGTGACATGTCAATTTGATAATATTGAATGAGTTTCATTAGTATAGATGTAGTCATTTCATAAGTTGACTCTATTCCATCCCATAAAAATATTGCTGTTTGTGGAATTCGGGGTGTTTTTCGACTGCAATGGTCATTTACAGCAGGCCGATATTCTTTCTTTATGTTCAGTAGCTGCCGACGTAAAGCACGGCTCAGTTATATAGGCTTCTCAAGACACCGCTAACGGGAATCAGATGGCGAGACGGAGGCCAGATAAACCTCCAACACTTGGCATATAGGATTGTGGATTCGATCTCGGTCGGACTCGAACCCGCAACCCATTGGTGTTGCCGCTGTGGATCTTACCACAACGCTATCTCACCTATATGTGGCATAGTTTTCGATCGAGAGGGTGACGTCATATTGTTAATTCCGACGAACGCATTTCCGTAAAGTCGTATATTAATGTATACCAAATGTATCAACTGGAACAATCAAATGCTATATAATCCCATAAAACCAATATTTTTCGTCGCTGTGTCAACACTTTCGACGAGGACTTTCAAAGAATATAAACTTACGCTTAGCGGTCTAGGTAGGACCGGCATCCGCCTATTGCTACATTGATATTGATCATAGACATCATAGTGTAAAATGGGTTTCTATACTTGCTATCGTGATCAAATGGGAAATTTCAAGTGCTTAAAATGCCAAATACCTTGGTGTTCAACTGGATTCGGACATGTCTTGGAAGAGTCACATACAATCACAGTGATGTCTTGGTTTGCAGCCATTTGTGTTGGATATGTCAAAGTACCATAGTTAACTAATGTCTACATGAAAAAGTCCATATTATAGCATATTTTAACTCCGCAAATTACTTTCTAGTATCAGAATATGTATAGGAGTGTTGCTATATATCGCACAGGTATTATACAGGCCATATTAGATATTAATGGAGCACATGCGTACAGCATGCTACCTTGGGGCCTTCCATGAGTCTTTAACGATGAGCGCAGGTGCCGCTATTAGCAGACACATCATAGCCAAATTTCAAATTACTTATGCCGCACAATTTCCGTAAGCTTACAATTACAACCCTAATTTCAACAGCGGGTCACTGTATGTATGGCGCTGGCAGCATAAACAAATCAACATTAAAGGAACATGCACCCTGACAATCTCAAACATTTTACTTGCTATGTTACAAAAGTTTGCCCGAAATATCCAGCTTTCTGTTTGTGAATATTTAGTGACTTTCTGCTGTGAGCTTAGCCCGCAATCACACAACATCATAAACGAAATACATTACATGTAGATGTAGGTACACAACATCAAGAGCGAAGTACACTACATGTAGGTGTCAGCGAAAGATGCTTATCCAACTAATAAATGAAATTGATATCGTTGTCTGATGTAAAAAATCTAGTAGGCGGGTCAATCTTGATTTCATATGTTTATTGTATCATAAAAACCAAATCCGTGCGATTGGAGTGTTGGCTACTGCTGTATAACTTGTTAATGGGTAATATCGGTAGCTAGTACAGAAAGCCGTTTTACACTCTGCTCAATATCAACGTAGCAATACTCAGACGCCGAATATATTGTCCGGTCCGGCCTAGACCGTTAAGGCGTAATCTTATATTCTCTTGCTAGTCCTCGTCGAAATTGTTGGCAAAACGACGGAAGATATTGATTTTATGGCATTATTATATCATTCGATTGCCCCAGCAGTTGATACATTTGGCGACGTTTAAAACGTCAACAAATGTAGGCCTATTTCAGCATTGTAGCATTACGTGGCCCGAGTCGTCGCTAGATATCGTGTACAATAATACCGCCTATTTTGGAAGCTGATTACGTCCAACGTCTTCGCGAACCCCAGAATAAAGGCAAACTACCCTCAGATTTAGAACAACTATCTATGGATAAAGCATTCAAACGGCCTAAACCGAGTCTATGAATATACCGTTATCTTGTAATTGCGATTACAATTAAACTTATTTCTCTAAATGAATGTTATTTTTATTTATTTCTTATCGCAGTTTTTGTCAGGGTGGTAGTCCCGATATTACAAAACCGATACAGTTGGTACTAAATCGAGCGCAGCGCGAAGAAAAATTTCATATAGCATAAATCTGCCTAAAAATAATATTGTTTATGTTGATTTAAGAAATATTTATGAGCTTACTTCAAGCCTTAAAAATTCCAGACATTTGAGCATATTTTAGAAATTCTTCCCGGACGCAGTTTTAACAGTGAAATTCCGGACAAGTCCGTGAAATTCCGGACGTATGCCAACCCTAACCTAGTACTTACCGGTAGTCTGGTACATTATGATGCGCAGTGTGATAAGCTAAGCGACACAGTCACGACACCAATGGTTGCTCGTTGGAGCCCAGATTCTGCCTAGCTTCTACGTGTCGGAGGTTTATCTGGGCTCCTCACCACCGTCCTCACGAAAAGCCGAGATACATTAAGTGAAGTCGAGGCTTCGAAGATCGACAGCTAAAGACACAGACGAGAACGGACGGAAGAGAGAGTGAAAGCTGGTAAATGCCTGCGTGACCGGAAGCCGTCCGGAAAAGCGCACCAAGAGTGAAAGACCTATGAAAAATACAATATTCATGATCGGGTCGCAAATGACCGAACAGGAGATGAGTGACAGAAACCGTTCAATAAAAACAAAATATCAAATCGGTACATCATATAGTTAGCAGTCAAGATGTCACCTTTAGTAATCTAAGAAATTATTAACCGGGCAATTATAGATTAGGGAATGCCCGCATATTTTTGCCACTCAAGTGACATCTATGCGACTACTGCCTGTCACATCAGCTATGACGTCAAATTGTGCCCGTAGGGCAGCATGACTTTGCATAACCACCATAAATATACTTGCATCTAAATTATCGATGTCATTTAATAGGGAAAGCTCGATTGCCGCACCCCATATTCAATCTAACATTGACCCAAGAGCCGTGACATGAATTTGATTTTGTTCCGAAGCTAAATTTTCAAACTTCTAATATCACCAATTGCCATCACGTCGACAGCATGGGACCTGCGGACTGTAATTAAATCAATCAACTTCGATAAGCTATACCTAATGTCTTTGAGTACTGTGCGTGGACACTGGACATGGACATGGACATATGGCTATTGACACAGACGATTCCTAAACACTAACCACTTAAGGCACTAGTAATGGTATATTTATGCCCAGTAAGGTTTTTACTAATGATGCGTATCCATGTCTCATTCTATAGATTATTGATAAAAATCGTCAATGAGCCTGCAATAAGCTCACAGGAAAGACGTTGAGATTTGTCTAAACGCGTTTGAAAGTAGCTGCCGTAGAGTGGGCATGTCAGCGACCATAGAACGGCGAGAAGACTAGTAATCACGAAATCACGTCTCTGGATTGGTTAATCAGCTATGCTTGAATGATTACGATCGCAGCGGCTTGCAGATTATGTGCTTCTACTAGTTCAAGAAGTTCGCTAACGGCAATGATTCTGTAAGTGCATTGTACGTTGGTGATTTAATAATAAAATGTGACACCTGGTCATTGAATGTTTTAGTGTTAAAACTAGGTAACGATAGGTTTAGAGCAGGGGTGTCAAACTCAAATTGCGTCGCGGGCCTGATTCAAGCCTGCCGCATCAGTCAACTGACTCCAAATTGTTACCTCGTGCTGTTGCTTCTCACTTGATTACCCCAAAAGCATATATAATAGATAATACACAAATCATGGGTTTTTTGGAATTGCAAGTCGCAACACCTTTATTCGCGAACAATGGAATTGGCAAAAATACGATGAATGCCCGGTTGAATGCATTTCAGAACCGCTAAAACAGTGGCGGTACCGACGATATAAGTTGGCATATTCTATGTTCCCTTTGAGTTAGTCGTAATCTGGCATTAGCCCTGCATATGCGTCGTGAGGAATACAAGATATTTAATTGGAAACGTGGACGATGTAATTTGGTATCTCTCATGTCTGGGGATCTATTAGGTCGAAAGTGACACAGCACTGAGACCATAGATATTTCAATTATATATTTGTGCAACTAATACATTTTCCATGTAAACTGCATATAATGGTTCCGCATTGGCGTTTTCGCATCTGTGAATAGCAACTTTTTGGTCCACATTTGTGTAAAACTCTGAGCATAGTGTGCACTTTCACATTCTTGAAACTGGATGTCAATTTCACCGACTTACTGTTACCAGTGATAGCTAGAGTGAGACCACAACGCCGTAGTCGGGTGGTTACAATGGGGCCTATTAACATGGAAGTATCTCCTGCAAAAATCTCAACATTATTTACAAATGTGCTGGAAAATATAAGAATTGTTCAATCTACTCAGAAGTGCTTCGCGGGCCGGATGAAATCGTATGGCGGGCCGGATGCGGCCCGCGGGTCGGATGTTTGACACCCCTGGTTTAGAGTAACAATACAGCTTATTGAAGGCATGACAGAGGTGAAAGAGGTGAAATACCTGTCTGATATGCTTGAGATTACGCAGACTGCTCCTGCTTTTCTGGGTGCAGGTAAAGTATATTAGTCATCGTCAATCTGGTGCAGCACACCATGTGAGATGGATGCTGGACACAATCATGTATGCTCAGAAGATATGTGGGCCGACCAGGTAGCTTACATTGGAACTCTGAAGATGTGTAACTACTGTACCGCTTCAATACATTCATTTTTTTTATATCCATGTCTTGTTTGATTCAAGCAGTAGCCGTGATGCAGCAGGTAATGATCTATGATTCATTAGGGACATGCTACGCTATACAAGCAAACTGTCTTTTTGCTGGTCCTACCAGCATAGTCTATGTGCTTCCATTTAGACAGAGCTCTTTCCACAGCATCATTGAGGACTTATACAGCACTTACGGGTAGATTCAATATGCTGTAAGAATCTGACAAGTGTCACGCATAAACCACCGATTCAGCCCATCCTTAGAGCATTCAAGACTTCAATTATATACCACGACAAGAGCCTAATAAGATCAGACAAAGTAGTGTCATCTTAAAGCTTTATATTTGTATTCAATGATGGTACATATTGCTTCTGAAACTAGAAATTCGTTCTCCACTTGCATAAGTGCTTTTGCAATATTTCTTCGCGTGTTTCTGTTCTAGCCCTCAATGAAAACAAGGCATGCAGGCTACAACGGTTATACCTTCACAGTAAGCCAGTCATATTTTAAAAGTCTTGTGAAGCAGTTGTTCTTTGTTCACCATGTATTTCGTAACTCAACATGTCCTGAATTAATCCTAAATCATTGTCTGTGGACCAACCTACCATGCGGTAATGGAATCACCGCCGTTGGCAGACTCCTTGGACAGCTGATCAGGAAGCCGCCACCGTCGTGATCATTGAAGCATAGCAGAGTAGTCAATCAAGCGCCGTGATTTCGTGATTACTAGTCTTCTCGCCGTTCTATGGTCGCTGACACGCCCACTCTATGGCAGCTACTTTCAAACGCATTTAGACAAATCTTGACGTCTTTCCTGTGAGCTTATTGCAGGCTCATTGACGATTTTTATCAATAATCTATAGAATGAAACATGGCTGCGCATCATTTTTGAGATTTTCCAAATTATGGACAACCCTAATGCCCAGCAATGTTTAATAATTTCTCTGTCCTTCTCTGCCTTATCGTAAACATTCCGGTATATCGGTATTTGATTAATTCATTATTCTTCAGATTGTCATGCAGCACTTACAAAAATATCAAGACTTCTGAATGACGCATTTGATAACACGCTTGATGGCATGTTCGATATTTCATGCGCATACGAGTTTGTTTGTTTGATATATTCATGGTGTTTAGACTACATTGATCATTTTAGACCAGGCCTATATTATTTACTTTTTTGATTCCGTATTTATCGACTTGTAGCACGGCTCACATCGTAGCACGGCTTTTATAAGACGCCGTCCACGCGGATCAAGTGGCGAGGAGATGGTTAAATAAACCCCCTGCGCTCAGGCAGGAACGAGTTTAATTCCTACATAATAGTTTTTGTCGGTCCCAGGAAATCCCGGCAATGAAATGGCCGATAAACTGATACGAATGGAATCCACAATGCGCTTAGCACCAGGGAAGTCTCCTATAATGTCCGTTCGAGAAGAAAAACCGAACCATCTCTCGGAGAGAATAATTTTCGGCCTGCGCACAGCACATTGTAGTCTCACAGCTCATAGATTCAGAAGTATAGTTCTCGATTCATTGGCATGTAATGAATACCACTCACGTAACCCAGACATGCGAGCACTTGTTGAATGCTGATGCACGGCATGAAATTCAACTTCCACGAACCTTTCGAATGGATCATTTCAAAGCATTATGTCTCCCATTCACATGACATAACATTTCATCGTAACGCATCGCCAGCTAACTAGTTAAGATATTAGACAAAAATGGCAATGTATGCATTGTAATTATTAGTTATCAAATTTATCCTAATTTAAATTTACGCCCATATTTTATTATTATTCGCACTTCAACTGTTTTATTTTGTTTTATTCATACATACAGCAGTGACGTCTTTTTTCTATCACAATCATGTGGCCACGCCCACTAGCCTGAGAAACGCTTATGCTAATCCAGTGGTTCTCAACCGGTGTGCCAATTGGACTGCTCAGGTGTGCCGCGAGCAAATGTGGTAAACTATGTCGAAGTATAACAAAAATCCAAATTTTGAGTGTGTCATTGTTGGTTTTTCTATTGAATTTACTCGATCAAGACACGCGATTCACAATCTGATTCAGTGAAAAGATATAAGGATGTCGAGGCGACCGAAGTTACGGTATCTCAATCTAGTATCTCAATCTGACATCCCCATTAGGTCATGGATTGGGTCTTTCTCTTGGCTTTTTATTGTAAAGACGCTCTGAGCACAGCAACGTATATAGGAGCGGAGAATCTAGTAAATCTGCGACGCTTCATAACTAGCTACTGCACTGCGATGAATCAAACTGGGGCGTCCGCCGTCAATGAGGGTGATACGCTAGTTTCAGGCCCGTAACTGCCACACCCCAAACCCCCCAATTGGGGGGGGCGCAAAGAGGGCCCAAAGTTATTTCGTGAATTATCATAACTTATAGAGTATTTTTGAAACTTTATGCAACTGTTTCCAAAATTTTGCGCGATTTCAAGTTGTCAATTATGTTCATTTTGGGGTACTCTTCCCACAAGATAAAATACGCAAGATTTATAGAAATGGGCATATTGGCGTTGGCCATTACCGCGCCAGGACGCACCAAGACATATAGAGTAGGCTATGTAACATGCGACTCCAGGAAGTGTGCCAGAACGATCGGCAGCGAGAAAAACTTGGCCGAAAAGTACTGTTCTAATGCTGACCGAAAACTTCGTTATATATACAAAATACTGTCTTGGCAATATGAACCTTACAATACAAATGCCATCCCGCAGGGAAAAATTATATGCCAGTGAAGAAATACCAATTTCAAATCGTGTGCGTCTTTTAGTTACTAAATAGTATACAATTCATTTCGTGGCAAAAGCGAACAAGGTGATAGGGGGGTAGGTTTATCACCCTATGCGAGCCCCGGACCCAAGATTTGTGCGGGGCCTGACGAAGTGCTGTTTCAGTCCTGTCAACGGGCATATGCCCGAAGATGTTTAATTATAATATTGGGGGGTCCTAGCTTTTCAAACACAACTCACTCAGCTCTACCTGTAAATCTGATTACGTGAGCAGAGAGAGGATAAAATTTGATAGCAACATATATGCAATTCCCGATCATATTGACCGATTGAATCATGAATTATAGAAAATTTTCGCGCTTGGCACGTTTGGGAGAGAAAAGCTGACCCACTATAAACGACCCCCAATGTAGAGGATAAGTAAGTAGCGGTAATAGGCGAACAGCCTGAGGGGGTTTGGTTCATAAACATATGGGGCCCCAAGACCAACGTTTTTTGGGGGGCTGACGAAGTGCTGCTATACGGCCTTTGCTAGTTTGCCCACACATAATAGCATTTAGATGGTGATAACTAGCATAGGGCAATTGGACCTACACTTGAACTGCGGGTGGCTTCCAGTAACACTATGGAGGTATACATACAATCCTCACAGGTGATATTGCACGATCTGCGTGGAAATGCGTTTGGCATCCATGTATAATACACCTTTACGCCTCTGTATTTATTAGTGGCGATCGCAATTGGACTCTCCGATGCACCGGTTAATTACATCGACAATGCGGTCGTGGGCAGACTTTATTGTCAAGTCAATCATATGAAATTAAGCTCAACCTCAAGTTTAAACGGAATCTCAGCAGGCCAGTTATGTGGTGACAGAGGTAATAGCTGATAATTAAAAACGTCACACGGAAGCGGAGAAATTTCTTCTTCTGGCCTGCAATAAAATTGTAAAAAAATGTTTGGGAAGTATTGAAAACGATTCCCATGTCAAATGATACCATTCGTAGACGTATTTGTGAGATGTCCGCAGAGATAAAAGAAAACCCAAGCAGAGAAAAGCCTACTTGAGTGCTCCGAAAAGGTAGAAGTAGGCTACTTCGTCAGTGACCACCTCTGTAAGACTATATGGTTCCTCCTATACGCATTCTGGTAGTTTGCCTGTGCCGTAAGCCGAAGGAGTTCAGAACCACAGTGCAGTGTGCCGCAAACGATTTTTCATTTTCAAAGTGTGCCGCGAGGTCAAAAAGGTTGAGAACCACTGAGCTAATCCATAAGCCTTCGGGAACACCAAATTTTCGATGAGTCATAAAAACAAAAATCCACCACAATACATATCTAACTACACATCTCATACATTACCATGGAGAACCGGTGCACAA
Organism: Botryllus schlosseri; assembly: GCF_051294905.1. Lineage (NCBI taxonomy): Eukaryota > Metazoa > Chordata > Ascidiacea > Stolidobranchia > Styelidae > Botryllus > Botryllus schlosseri. Next base: position 11,948,430 of record NC_137245.1, on the reverse strand, counting down.
AATGAACAATTAAAATGTAATGACATAAGATATGATGAACGAAAACATTATAATTATTATATATCACAAATATGTGCGGCGTCTGCCGTTCTCTTCTAAATGTCATCTCAGACATGCAAGGCTTTCGGAAAGTGTCATCGCATTGTTCTGTCGAAACGTAGCAGCATGATAACAATTGCCTAATTGCAAACGACCTTATAGGTATTGGAGATAGAATTGGCATTTCTGAAGGACTGGTTCTCTATTTCAAGCTCCAACCTTCCATGCGCCACCACACACAACGGTCACAATTCCACTACTGATCGCGCCTAATTGCCCGCGTTTCAGCGCGGCAGTCTGAATCATGCTCTGCCAATTATAGGCACAGGAGCCTATGGCTAATGGGTTATCTACGATTGCTAATCGTTGTAATTCATGCATGTTTTCCACGGGTTTAATAACACGTTCAAGTCAGATTCAAATAAAGATATCTGATTCGTAGAACAGCAACAGCAATATACAACTTGCATGAAGATAGCAGACTCGTAGAGCAGCAACAACAACATGCAACTGAATGAAGATAGCTGTCAAGTAGTACAGGAACAGTAACATACAACCAAATGACGTTACCTGACACATAGTACAGCAACAGCAACATACAACCGAATGAGCGTAATGATAACGAAGAACGAGACTAAGGAACGAAACCTAAGTAAGGAAAAACGTAGGATTTACACTTAATTTTGTGGCAACGTAAAGAACCAACAATTGGCGGTTCGCCGACGGGTTTCTAGCAGTTGGACCAGCCTATCCGAAAAGGCATCACCAATCATATGTATATGAGTTGAGTGCGTGTCTTCACCTCCAGGGAACACCTGAGGCGCTGAGATTGGCTCGGGAAACCATGGGCTTCCCGGGAACACCTGTTAATATTCATTAGTCACGAAAATTATATCAGTTAATATCTCTTGTCTCCGCCTTTATACTTTATTCACCATCTACGTCTCTAGTTATCACGCTTTCACCGTTCGAGGATGGGCTCACCTACACTCAGGGATTTTACATACATTGGGTTGGCTGCTGATAACGATATTGGAAACTTATTGTTAATGTATGGTTGTATTTAGGGTTGCGGTTAAAACAAACGGTGTTTTAAAACACTTTGTTTAAAACATGTTTTAAACAGTGTTTTAAAAAAAGGCCTTTTAAAAAGAAACAACATTGTGTTTTTGTTCAGTTGTAAAATTATGCCATAATTGTGTAAATACTTCACAAAAACATGTTGTATGAGCCTACGGACAACTAGCGCCCGATGTAGCCGACGTACATCGATATGGGATGGTTGGAACCTTCAAAATAGTCGGTTCAACAGCAATAGCACATATATTTCGTCAAAGGATCTAGTTTTACCCTATATTTTCAATTGTCAATGTCAATCCATTATGACGTCACCATTGAGTATTCGTGACGTCATGGCTTAAAAAAACATAAAAAACAATAAAAAACATGTTTTTAATTAGGGCCTTGTTTTAAACATGTTTGTTTTAGATTGATTTTTGTTTTAAATGCAACCCTAGTTGTACTGTAAACATTCGCAACGGCATGTTGGTATATCCATGGTATAACGCGAACCACAAGTAACGAAGAAAAATATCAGGCGGAATTTCTTATTATAGATTTATGTAAAATGCTTAAAATGCTCCACCTTTCTGTTGAAGTCCATGTATTGATTTATTGCGTCAAAACTTAACCCTATTCACACACCTAAAGGGTAGAAACAGGTGGTACACGAAAACAGAACCTAACTTAGAATTATATCGCGGTCATAAATTCTACGTGCCTTCATGCATGCATAATCATGACTAAAATGTTGTACTCGATTTATACCGCGGTATAAGTCTGAGGTAGGTTCATGGTTTCGTGTACCATGGGTGTATCGTATATTCGCACCCTTTTATATCAGGGGTGCTACACGGGTGGAAACATACACACTCTTTTCGCTAAGAGTGTAGTAGCACAAGTCTGTCAAGGACTCCATTGTCAACTCGCGTTCATAGTCACAGAAGTTAGTATTATCAATGTTTTCCTCCTTTTATTTCTCGTGAAACTGTGCATATAGGAATGTATAGAGTGGCCAACATATTGGTGTTCGGCGCCAGTCATATTGAAATTGTCAGCAAGCGGAATCTCTGCGAAAATGGATTACACTGGTCAACAAAATGAGAATTTATTTTTTAGCAGAACATCTGAGAGCCATTTTAGGGGTTTTCGAGGTTGCTGATTACGAATATCACATTAGTTTTGCCAGATTGGGTCTTGTTCAGATAATATATATACCCCTTAAAAAAAGTCCAAAATTACTGTATTTATCCTTGAATATTTCACTTGGTAGGAAGAAAATCGTAGACCAAGATTAAAGAGGAGTATAAAGCTATGAAATTTATCTTTGAAAGTCCTAACTACAATACTCATATGAGTCTCATTTCTTTTGACTTGTAAATGGATAATTTCCCGCCGAGTCAAGAAAGTTGGTATACCTAGTAACTAGTATCCCGATCAAACGAGAAGCTTTAATCTGGGATCTTTGATAGATTTCAGATTCGAATACGGATGAAAGATTCCAATTTCGTACTAGGAAGGAGTTCACTGAATGGAATTGATCCTAAGGTGTAGCAATAAAAGCTTTTTAGGTGATCACAAAGTACCCAACTACAAACAGTTGGTCCGAAAATTCGTATCTGCATATGGAAAACACGAGCATAAAAGTTCACTTCCAGTTCAGTCATCTTGATATATTACCTGAGCATCTTGTTGATTAGCAAGGGGAGAGGTTCCACCAAGACATCAAAACCACAAGAGAAAGATATCAGGGCAGATGAGATGAACATATTGTGGCAGACCATTGCTGGAACCTTTCGAGAAACTGCACTAAATTGCTTACAGGCGAAAATCGTACAAAAACAATTGTGCTTTAAAATAAATCAATAATATTATCTTCCAACTGATTATGTAAAATTTACAATTGGTTGTTGACGTAAAACTGATTGAATTATTGCCACGTTATTTGAATATCTAGGTAAATACTCATATACGTGACTGGAGTTTATTTGTGTAGATGATATCCGTGAAAGTCTATAACTACGATAAATCTAATACCCCTAAATATAGTAATGTTGCTGTATTTTGATTTAAAAGAGTCTTCTGTGAGTAAACATACCAATTAGATTGAATTTCTAAACTTTATAGTACGACTGATCCGATTTTCTATCTAGCCATTACAGCAAAAATGAGAGATTTTGCTCAAAATAGCCACATGGGTTATCTTCAAAATATGAGCCACTGTGAAAAAACCAAGGTCATATCCGGAATCACTGCCCTTCAGAATCCCAACAACCACTCTTACTTTGTCTGCCTAAAATTATGTGTTGACCAGTGTTATCACTTGATCATGAGTATGGTGATTTTTTGTTCTACAAAAACGGAAGATTTTGACCTGAAAAATCCAAAATTTTGTAATTTTTTGGTCTTAAAAAACTTAATTTTGATCAAATTTTGTCATCATGTACATAAATCAGGTGTTTTTCCCACATAATGTTAGAATTGCACTACTTATCTTCATATCTGGTTGGAACAGTCTGTCTTTACGAAGTAGTTTGGCCTGAAAAAAACTTTTTTGACTTAGAAACTGACAAATTTTTACATGAATTCAACGAAATCTGGACCTATGAAGAATTCCAGTAGTTTTATCACGCATTATGGTAGGAATAATAAGAATTTGTTGTAGAACAACGAAATATACTACCTACATTCTCGGATAGAAAGTGTCTGTCCTTACTAAGTAGCTTGCAAAGAATGGAGAAAGGACGTTCAACAGAAGCAGTTGTTGGCTGGCAACACTGAAGTTGTGCGTGCACTGCTGGTGACACACCGTGTTGCTGCATTCTGATGATGTTGTCTACACTCTACACTACATCACAATTTCTTATTATGTTCTTCTTGATATAAGAACCGACGTCCACGCACGCAGTCTTGCTTCAGTTAGGATATTATGGTATACGTTGTGCATAACACCATGTCAACCTATTTGTTTCATTTGACCGTTTATGATTCACAATGAGCAGAAATGGACCGTATACAGCGGTAGGCCTATAAAGTAGGCTACAAGCTGTCAAATGGCAAGTTCACCGAGAGTGCAAACATTCACGATACAAACGAAATGCAAAATGCAGAAAAATTTTGACTTTGAAAACAATTTTGACAATGTTTTGACCTAACGATACAATTTTGACAAAATTTTGACTTATTTTGATGTGTCAAAAAAAATCGCCGTAGTCATGAGGTTTGAATATATTTCACCCGAAAACGATGAATAAAGATCACTAAGGAAATAGCACACCCCAGCGATGTAGTAACCAGCGTGGTCACTGTTTGAGAGATATAGTACGGAAATAGAGTCTGTAAACTAGTTCCAAATAGCCCGAAAACGAACTGAGAGATGGATAGCACGAAGTACCAAGTACCTGACATCCTTCCGCGAAATGTATGATCGGATTTTATCTCATTGTCGTCGCCTGATGCTCGATACATCAATTCGACAAAGGCGAAATTTCGCAACATCAACACGAATAATCCGTAAAATCCGACCACGACAAAAAGTGACGCAACTGTTAGTTGGCTTTTCGCGAAAACAAAATTAATACCGAAATGGCCGATAAAACAACAGATCATGACAATCTCACGATAAAGATGTTTGATGCGGTATAGGTAGACCATGATTGGCAACCATATTAAAATGACAACGTTAGCGAATGACATCAGCCAACCAACCAGAGCAACCGAAATACCCAACTTTTGAGCGTATGACGTAAAAGACGCATCGAATATTGCAGTCGAACCGCCAGTAACTCCAGCCAAGCCTAATACCAATATAGCTACCGGATTCAGAATATACTGCCAAGTACGAAGATTCGACACCTCCGTTTTATTTACCTCGTTTCGAAGTAAAGCCCAGCCAACAACTGCCAGTAAACCCGTAAATGTCCCACTCGCGATAAACGGTAGCATCATACGATTACGAACACTGTATAACTGACTACCTGCGATTAAACCGAGGAAATAGCCAAAGGATGTACTAGCGTTGACAACACCATAGAGTTTCGCAATGTAGTCCGGCAATTCGAACCACAGCAGAGTCAGCATCGCGACATTGTATATCCCTGAACCCATTCCTTGTATTGCTCTAACTATAACCCCAACGGCGACCAGGGAAGCTTTGTCCAGGTAGTCTAATGAAACGAGGGCGCACTGCGTTATGGCAACGATGCAAAGTCCGAAAGTGATGCATCTTTTGGTCGAAATTCCCGATTGGAAATTTCCTATTATCAGGCTCGTAATCGCCGATGCAAGGTAAGGAGAGTTTATGATTGCGGCCGCGTACACGTTCTCTCCACCTCTTGCAGTTACCTCCCTGGCTAGGAACGGCGCAGGGATGTCTTGGCAGATGTAAACAGAAGTGTTAGAAATAAATGAAAACGCCACCAACGCTATTTGCCTTCTTGTTGCGTCAGACCAAAATGAACTTTTCTCATTCGCTGAAGTCACTCTTTCTCCGTTCCGACTGCCGAATCCGATTTCTCCCCGTCGATCATCTTTTTGGATTAGGCTTGTTGATTCAGCACCATACCCGCTCATTGTCGGTTACGTGATTATATGATCACAGCAACACTGCTACAGCATAGCTGCATAGATAGTTCTAGAATCTAGAGGTTTTTGAAGTAGTCAGCGGTGCTGTGCAAGCAGAAGTACAAGTAATGCCGTAAGTATCTACTCAATTACAAGAGGTAACAATTTCAAAAATCATGTCAAAACTACTTCAAAACGAGAATCTGAAAAGTTATTGGTATTTCAGGGAGAGAGAGAGGGAGAGAGAGAGAGGGAGAGAGAGTGGGAGAGAGAGAGGGAGAGAGAGAGAGAGGAAGAGAGAGTCTTTATTCATCCACGTTACAAATCAACTTCACACACTTCACACAACAAAAATGCAACACAGTGAAATGCGACATACAAGGTAAACGGCAGCCTCGATATGACAAAGTCTTCAGAGCCTAGGCACCCAGGACAGAAGCAATTATCGCAGTTGATAACTTATTAGGAATAAATGAGAAATAAAAAACAAGAAACGAAAAGATAAACAAAGTACAGTATCGTGGAACAATTCGAAATATAATCCAAATACTATTCAGTGGTAGTTAGAGATCAGATAATGAAAACATTGTTTTCTAAACGCACAAGAGTTTAAATTACGGAGATTAGGCGGTAATAGCTTATTCCAAATCTTGACACCTATAAATCTGATTAAATTTCCCACTAGACGGGTATAGAGTGGTGTTGCACAGACAGAGACAAGTTCGAAAAAATCTGGTACGATGTGGGTGGGTATCTTAGATGTTGGATAGATTATCAAATTATAGTGGCAGTTCACTTAGCTATGCATAAATTTTATTTCCTCAAATTTGAAAATGTCTTCCACTTGTAATACCTCGACGCTTCGATACATCCTTTTACAATTTTCATGTCTAGATTTACGTCTGGCAATTCGTATGGATCGGTTTTTGAAGACCTGGAATTTTTGCAGATATTTTGTCGCAGCAGGTTTCCAAACGAAGATCCCATAAATGAGATAGCAGTGAATTAAGGCATAGTAAACTGATCTGAGAGTTTTGTGAGGAATTAAATTTTTAAGGCGATAGAAAGTTGTTATGTTGTTGATCTGATCAGAGCAACTGAGCATATCATCAATAAAAATGCCAATATATTCAACTGTTTTATTGTATCGAGATGTGTGTTATTTAATATAATTCGATTGCGGTTCACTTGTGTATGAAAGAGGGTTTTGGTTTCGGAGGCACAGGAGGAGTGGCCACTATCGACATTGCATTTACGACCAGCGCATATTGACCAATGACACCGCAAATAGGTTGAATATTCGAAAATATATTCAGTTACCGTGGTACAAATGCACTTTAGTCTTTGTGGCAATTCCACTGATAAAGGCGGTGCAAGCGTATCCCAAAAATACCTCCCACTTTACAAAATCAAAAGTGTAAAAAGTAATTAGTTGGGCAAAACGGTTTTTAATAGAAATGAAAGCAGTCTAAACTATAACCAGCTGAATCAGTAACACAAGTATAGGCAACACCTACTCGAGTATTTTGATAATGACCAAACCCGAGCTATAGAAATGTTATCTTCAAATCATTTGTTTCATGTTTCGACAGCCCACCAAACGCCCAGCCCACGACATGAGGGATCATCAACAGATTTTATTCAAGAGCTCGCCGATCCTCCGTTCTAGCGTGAACGCAAGATTGTGACACGCAATGTGCTTCCGTGTTCATACAGGTCCGTAACAGGCGTTACAAAACAACTGTACATACCGCCAATTTATTAAAGGGGGCACTGCACTCAAAATATGACGTGGTCTACAATCGAAGTTTGCACCAGTTAATATCCTCAGAAAGCCACCATATTCGAATTACTGCTAATGCTGAATGTACCATTCTACTCCGCCTTCCTCCGAAGTATAGAACTCGTGTCTCATCGCTCCCTAATCCTTTGCGAACAAAACGCCACGGGTTACATCACGGCTTTTCGACGCATAGCGTTAAGAAGCGATGAAGCGTGACGACTAAGGACCACGTTACCACAGAGATTGATGGTTCATTTCGGGGTAATTTCGGAAAGATCTTGAATGACGGAATACTGACCTTCATGCCATTATGCAACTCGAAGACCGTGTACTATGTGGGGAGGTGGTCGTAACCGTTTGCATAGCTACCCGAGTAAAATTACCATCCCAAATGTTTACTTTGGTACAAGTGTAAGTAGCCATTTACAAGACAAAGTCAAAACTACTTCAAGGTCTCAAAAGTACTCAAGCAAGCAGCTTCGAAAATTAGATTTGGTCGAGGGGACGAGGGCTCGCTTACTTTTAGGAGGTAATCGAAGGGATCTAAAATTGCATCTTATCGACTAACGCAAAAGGACAAATGGCACTGCAAATAGCAGCAGATTTCGAAAATAAATTCAGTTACCGCAATTTTATCGAAAAGAGTGTGTATTTCTAGCTACCCGTGTACCACCCTTGATATACGAGTGTGAATAAAGACTCATTGAACACAAAATCAGAACCTACATCAGACTTATACCACGTTATAAATCGAGCACAACATTTTTATCCAAATTATGCATGTAGCCTACATTGGAATGCCGGAAGGTATTACGTATTGGCATGCAGGATTTATGACCGCGTTATAATTGTGAGTTAGATTCTGTTTTCGTGTACCACCCTATTCGGCCATTTGAGAGTGACCACACATTATTTTCGCTAAGGGTGGTCTATTTCACCCTGCCTGTTTGATAATTTCACACTCGAAGGCGATACGAAAAAACTAATTTCTACAATCTACATCAGGGGTGTCAAACTCAAATTGCGTCGCGGGCCGGATTCAAACCTTCAAATCCCTCACGGGCCGGATCAGTCGATGATTCCATTATATCCCATGCCCTTGTTTTTCACTCGAATACTTTATTATTAAACATACATAGATAATTATCATAATAATATCATAATTAGGCGTACAGTGAACCACGGATCATAGTGGATTTATGCTAGCAACCAGCAACACCTTCATTGGCGCACAAAGGAATTGGCAAAAAATGCGATGATTGGCTGGTTGAATCCAGTTTCTGAACCTCTAAAACAGTAGCTCTTACGACGATATAAGGCATGTTTTTATGCTCAACTTGCTTAAGCCGTGATGTGGCGATAGCCCGACGCATGCGCTGTGAGGAATACAAGAGATATTTAGCTGTGTAACCACAGACGTTGGAAAGTATTTTTTATTATTAAATCACGCTTCGGGTTTCTGTGGAGTCCGGGGACCGGTTCCGCATTGGCGTTTTCGCTTCTGTGAATAACTACTTTTTGTGCCATTTTTCCGTAAAACCCTGAACTCAATGAGCACTTTTTACCTACTCGAAATTGCATGGGTGTCAATGTCGCCGAGTTGTTCCTAGTCGCAACGAGGGTGGAATCACAACACCGGAGTCGTGTGGCTATAATGTGACAATGGACATAGATACTCGACATTTGCCGTCTCGAGGGATTATTTAATTGAAGATTCTACTATAAAGAAAAACTTGAACATTTGTTACACATGTGCTGGCTAATATGATCATTTTTCAATCTCCTCAGAATTGCTTCGTGGGCCGGATGAAATCGTCTAACGGGCCGTATATACATATGTTTGACACACCTGATCTACATTATAAAATGAAGAGTGTAAGAGTTAAGTAGAGTTGCCTTAGAAATTGACGGTAAAAGTGGAACTAATCTAATACACACTCACTTGAGCTAGTAGTGGAAGTCGGCAAAACCTGCCTGTGTACTTGATAAAATTAAAGTATAGTTTTGTACTGACCTATTTTCCACATGCGATGTAAAAACAGCCAAGACATTTTAACCATACTCAACTGCAAACTCAGCGGCACGCACTTGTATCCGCATGCCCGTCAACACTTTCAATATATTTGAATTGGACGTAGCCACAGCAGTAGTTGGCAAAAACTAGAACCGCTAGATCTGAGCATTATCACGGTAGCTTCTACGCTCCATACACATTGTTTTGATTGCCATTTTGCTTGTCGCCACTCGCGAAATCGAATTGGTCCGCTCAATTGATTTAAACCAGGGTGGATGTAATAACAATTCACGGCCATAACTTCAGGGAACGACATCTCGTTGAATGGATGTTTCCTTAGTTTGCCGCTTTACATTTTGCATATTCATCAATAATATGGCGAATCATTACGGAACTATGTGGATCATTCTCGGAATAAATGCACTTTATGCCGATGCATCAAACTGGCATCACGATTTGTATTCAGGTAGAGGCTCTCAACCTTTTCGGCGCCGTCGAATCCACAAGCTACATACTTAACACACGCCCATTGTCCGATATAAAATAAAATGTAAACCTTTCCGTCATCATAGCTGGCTACCCGCGAGGAACAATTTATTAAAACCGGTTGTGATCGAATGCCAATACACATATTCTAGATGTGTGAATTATAAAGATCATGCGAAAATTGTTCCGAGCAGCAATCGCCGCCACGCAATCAAGTATGGGCATTTAGTCGGAGGTGGTCAAAGCAGTCAAGAAAGCTACACTAGTAGAAGTAGAAGTAGCGATCTACTCAAGTACGAGTAGAAGTACTTCTTTCATAAGCAACCTTAAACGACTTGAAGTAGAAGTAGAATTGACTGACTTTAAATCTACTCAAGTAAGTAAGTAGTTGTGAAAACGATCGTAATTCGTTCGCATGGACTGTCAAAAGCTGCAAATGGAGCTATGCGGAAGGTGTAGAGAGCTTGATTCATATTGATGCATCCAAAGAGGTGTCAATTTCTGACAGAATAAGCAGTCGTCCACACCATGGGATGTAAATGATAGTTTTGATATGGAAATGCGATAGTAATCCTTTGTTTACTCGAACACCCCGTTTTAGAGAATATCATGGCGTCCTCCCCCATATTATAAGGGCCCTATAGTTCAGTCGAAGAGCAATACGGAGAAGTTGTGTCGGATGCGGCTTTAACACTTTGCGTGATTAGTATACGTTAATTAAAAATATGGCAGATCGTAAAAATGCCATAATGTGTATAGCTTTATTTTCGGAAAATATAAGGCATTACTACACTTGCTTTTATACTTTCCCATGTATGTTCTCCAGACAAAAGAACTGAAACTATGATTAGAACTCAACGTATAATGCTCGTAACTGAAAGAAAAATGTCAATACTACTTCCGAAAGCGGAAAATATATTTCATATCTTTGGTCAAGAAAGTTTCAACGGTGGTCTGCTAAAACAGGTCGAACGTTTAAAAAAAGTCGAAGTCCACTTTTTCAGATTAGGACACATCACGGGCTGCTAGGTATAATAGGTCAGGGCTCTTCAACCGGGTGTTTCGTGCACCCCAGGGTGTAACAAAATTTTGAAAGGGTGTACCACTCAGATGGGGTGCACTGGGGTGTACCAGATCTGCATTAAAGTGGTCCAATGACTAGCTATCCCAATAGATGGGCCAGTTTCTGCTTCAGAACATGTTGACGGGTGTGCAATATCTTACAATAATCATATCAGCTGTAGGGAACTTGTAGGTTACATTCCGTTTGTGATGTCATATAAATGAATGTTTCTCATCATATCATCGTTGGTAATGGACTTATTGGTTCTCTTTGGAGGGGTTTGGATCAAGTTGAGATGTGTGGCCTGGCCATGTAAGCTTGCCGTATCTGTCTGTAGTGATTCTAGAGGAAACCACCGCGACAGCTCAGGCATGTTGAAATTGTTATTGCTGCGAGATGTTTATGAATAGCGCAGTGTACATAATTGCAGGGGCGTAGCCAATGAGACTCATCATTGGTTTATTTGGTTCATTGGACTCAGGGGCGGGATCAAGTTTAAGAACCACTGTGTTAGATGGTGGTTCGGTATCTTCGAACCCTGATCAGTATTCAGCATTTCCAATACGTTGCAACCTCACTCATCCTTATTTCAACAGGCCAGAGGTGGCTAACCTGCAGACGTAGGCCTATACGGTCGCAAGCAGCCGCGTAAAACAATAAATACATTTGAACATTTTATTCACGGTTGATACGATTCAGGGTGACTTGAATTTTTCGTTTTTACTATACATAAAGAGCTTGTTGGAGGTACAGGACTTCAATATACGATTGAATACTGTATTCAAATTGAAATGAACCCGAATACTTTCGGCTGATACTCATCAGCGGTAATCGTCAGCAACTAGTAGTATATTCTGAGCCCCACCGTACAAATGCGAATCACAGAAGAAAATCATGAACCCCCAACTCAGAATCGCGTGCGTCTTGCTAATGAAGGTTAATCTGATACGTTTGAGAAAATCCATTATATATTTCAACTATACCCACGATCTTGATGGGAGGTCAAAAATAATAACAGGCAACAAAGTGATTAATAAAAAGTGGAAGATGCATCATTATTAATTTTGTGGTCAAAATTTTCGAAGGCACCCTTTTCATCAGCTTTACCGGTTAATCTGATCACTTGGGCTGAGAATGGATAAATAAATATTCGACAATAACATACGAAACAAACAAATTTTATTGGCGGAATTAATTTTCCAGATGGAAAAATTTTTCGCGCGCTCCGTGGCTACAGAAGGAATCCAGGTAACTTTGCCTTGCATTAATACTCGCGATTTTAGTACATATATAGTAACTGTGCGTGAGGGCTCTGCTTTTACGATTAGAAACTTTTACAGGCAAGGTATATCTCAAAAAAATCAGTGATATCACAGAACACCACAGGGGCTCTTTTCGGAGCAGAGTTGCCAGTAGCCATTTTAACATTATTGTATTATTTTTTAGGGGTCCAGAGGGGCCACAACCAACCTCCCCCCGTGGGCTGGTATGTGGCTACACTTGAGGTTTTGCACTCACTGTAGAAACTCCCGGTGGTAATAGGGTTACTAAGTGTCGTTGGACACGAAGAACCCATAGTTACTCAGGTTACTTTTTCTTTTTCCTTCTTAGCTGCTTCTGTTTGCGGTGCGGCCAACAGGGGTTTTGCGGAAAAAACTGGAGCGCCCGGCGAAAAACGCTTAGAAAGGGGCGTCAGTGGCCGCTGGTCCCTTCACCACCGTATTTGTGCCTGGGATGCTAGGCTTAGACACGACTCTTAGATCCCGCTGATGGGAGCAATGGCGGTGCAATGTAGAAAGGGCCATCTCCTGTCGGACAATATCTCGAGAGTCAAGTTACTGAGAGACGCAACCAAATACGTCCAGATGGGCCATGACGGCTCACCATCGGAATGCGACCTCATGCTACAAATGTAATCGAGATACGGCCGTGAAAAGCGAAGAGGTTGAACAAGTTGGTTCACGCTTGCGATACGGAATCAGTGTGATATGTGGTCAGGGGTGTTCGAGCCTAGTGTAAACGTTAAAAGGGTGTACCACGACGAAAAAGGTTGAACAGCACTGTAATAGGTATTTGCTAGATTGCGAAACGGTAGTTTCAAACATTATTGGGGGGATGGGGGCATACTTACTGTGATGAAAAACTCGATATAGGCGACACTGCTGTGTGAACGGAACCACGCAACACGGTATCTAAATTATATTCTGCGATACTTTCTTTAAAATATATTTGTCACCCCATATCTACTGTGCGCGAAGCGCAACGAAAATTCTGGGTATTACCTGACTTTTATGAAAATTAAATGTTGGTACTACGTGAAAACAGCCCCAAAATTCCTTAGGCTATGTTTCATATTGGGGAATAAACTACTTCTACTTGACAAACTGAATATAGCGAAAAGTAAGTAAGTAGTTCACAAAATATTACGAAGTAGAAGTATGAAAATAAGATCTACTGGAGTATGTACCGTTCACCATACGCAACCTACTCTCCTCATCGCAATTGTCCATCGGCGTCGATGAGTTCGTGATAAGCTGTAATAAGTTCATTTAGTTACTGCTTGATTTGAATTTCCTGACGACCGTGGCGCACAAGGCCATAAATGGCGAAAAGCACCACTCATATTTGTAATAATAATAATAATGATAATGTACCAGAAGTAGATGAAAACTACTTGAGTACTTCGAAAAAGTAGAAGTACTTCGTTACTGACCACCTCTGTATTTAGTACCCACTGTGTGGCAGCAATGAGTCTCTGGATGAAATTGACTCGTTGTTTGAAATAGGCAATATGAAGAACTTCGATCACGTGACTCGTACCGCATACGACGACTTACTGAAATGCCTCGGTAACGCACTAGTATTACGTTACTCAACTCTTCTCATATGTACTTGAAGTGTAGTTGTGTAACTGAAGAAGACCGATTGATATATAGTGTAGCAAGAGTATTTGTAAGGTTAATTCGTAGTAGACCACAATTTGGCTGTTGTTGGGGTTGCATTTAAAACAAACAGTGTTGTAAAACGTTCTGTTTGAAACATGTTTTAAACAGTGTTTTTCACAAACGCCTTTTAAAAAATGTGTTCTTTTCAAACGTTGTCTAATTATGCCATAATTGTGTAAATACTTTTGATAAAACATGTAGTACGAGCCTACGGATGATTTGCACCCAATATTGTCGACGCATGCCATGTGGGGTAGCTAGATGGAGTTACCATACGTCCTCCTTTAGGAGTATTTGGCCTCCTTTTTCAGATTTTTGAAAATGTCCTCCGAGGACACCTAAATGTCCTCCTTTTTGGCAATTCGTCCTCCTTTACAGCTTTTAGAGTTAAGATGATGGATAGATTCGAGTGAAAATGCGCAAGTATGACGCTAAACGGGAAATTCGTGGTTCGAACGTAAGCGACGACCTTTTTGGTTTTAGTCAACCAACGGAAAAGATGAAAGAAAAATTGTATTTCGGGAGATGAGCCGGAAAGTTGACCTTTTTATTTAGCCAACCAACCACAAAGTCGGCGAAAATTACCGTTTTTTCCGAATTTTACACCAATATTGTAAGTCTGTAAATTTTTAAAAAAGTGTCCTCCTTACCCGATTCCAAAATATGGTAACCCTATAGCTAGAACCCTCGAAATCGTCGTCGGTCCAACAGTTATAGCATGCAGAGGCGCAAAACGTACGGCCCGCGGCCGGACCCGGCTGCGACGGGATTTTGAGCGGCCCGTGGACAGCTTCCGGTGTTACATGATTATGTGGCCCGATGCCGACGCTACATATTTGCGAGCAAACGTTTCGACCATGAGCATTAACAAGACAAAGTGGTGTTCCATTCTAACTTGTATTCACGTGCAATCTTTATGAAGGGTTTGTACGTCCTACATGCAGCCAGAGTTCAAGAACTTGTTAACAACTTTGATCAACCACAGCTAATAAAGTAGGAGAGATCTGGTACCGATGGATCAAAAATTGGAAAATGATCTCTTACCCTAAAATCTTCAGCCGATAACAGCAGATCTTTTGCTGGCTCCGCAGATGCCGCTTATAGCTGATTTTTATAACGACGACTAGCGTTGTTGAATTAGACATTAGGGATGGTGTGAACCTCTGGAAGGTTCAGGTTCGTGTGAACGCGCATCTTTTTGAAAGGTTCTGTGTGAACGCGAACGTGAACCCCATGACGTCACATCACGTCATATTGCCAATTCCAACCCTACATTTCATTGAAGTGACAGCCTACATTATTGTACGGTAGCCTACACGATGCCTAGCGACGATTCGGCCACATAATGCCACAATGCTGAAGTACATATTGACGCTATAAACGTCGCCAAATGTATCAACTTGGGCAATCAAATGATATAATAATCCCATAAAGTCAATATCATCCGTCGCTTTGCCAACAATTTCGACGAGCACTTGCAAGGGAATATAAGCTTACGCTTTAACGGTCTAGCTAGACCAGGCCGGACAATGTATTCGGCGTCTGACTACTGCTGCGTTGATATTGAGCAGACTGTAAAACGGGTATCTATACTTCCTACCGCTACTACCCCATAAACAAGTTATACAGTAGCCAACAACCCAATCGCACTGATTTGGTTTTTATGATACAGTAAACATATCAAATCAAGTTGGATCCAGTAAGCATGTTTGATATTTTACATTAGACAACGATGTGTTCTTTATATCAATTTCATTGATTGGTTGAATAAGCATCATTCGCTGACTACCAACATGAAATGTAGTGTGTTTCGTTTTTGATGTTATGTGATTGCGGGTGAAGCTCACAGCAGAGAGTTACTAAATGTTCATCAACGGAAAGCTGAATATTTCGGGCAAACTTTTGTAACAAAGCAAGTAGAATTTGTGAGATTTTCAAGGTGCATGCACGTTTAGTGTCGATTTTTTTATGCTGCCGGCGCCATGCATCGAATGGTCCGAAGTTGAAATGCAAATAATTTAAACAAAAGATGTCACAATGACGTTAAAAGTCGTAATATGAAAAAGGTTCACATCGCAGAACCTATCAAGGTTCGTTTGTGAACGTGAACCTCTCAATTTCTGAGGTTCACACCCTATTGGACATGCTCGACTAATGTGATACGATTGTTGATATACAATGTTCTTTCCAATTCTCTGCTAGTTGTTGACGATTACCCCTGACGAGTATCAGTCGAAAATATTCGGGTTTATTTCAATATGAATATACTATTCAATTGTATATTGAAGTTCTGTACCTCCAAGAAGCTCTTCGAACGTCGAACTGTCGGCGAAATTCTGTTCCTCAGTCGTGGTCCGTCGTACTTGATATAGCGATGCGTTTAATTGGTTGTACTGGAATAGAATGCGCTAGTGTCAGTTTAATTGATCGTTCGATAACTTAATAGCGGCAAGAAATCTATGTTTCAGATCAGAGATGGAGAACCTGCGGTCCGGTTGCTTTTTTAATGTGGCCCATGACTTCGTAAAAGCACATAAAACTTAGCATTGAGTTGTTGGTATAAATTTTCCACGAAATAAATTCCATTAATTCGGGATTTTCAATCGAATTTCTACATTAAACCTCATCGCCTTTATAACTTCCGTGAAAATCGTCACATGTTCAACTACACGTTTGTGATGCTATATTTGTAACATAGCCACTTGATGCAGTAAACATTATCAAGGAGATACGCAAGGCTCTTCTAGATGCTTCATGGCAGCTCTTCGGGTTATCAGTATATGCCATCTTTGTTCTATGATTCAAGGCGAAGGCGCGAATTATGATCTCTTTTACCGGTGCTACCTCGGCTGCTTCCTGCCAAGCTATTTCCGGAAGGTTTTGCGAGGGTTTCAAAAGCTAAAGGAGAAGAGGGTGTCTGTTCGGCCACTATCATAAATGCGTTCTACATTCTAGCTCAGTGGTTCTCAACAGGGGATCCGTGAAGTATTTTCAGGGGGTCCGCGAAGCCTCTAAATTTGCAAAATAGTTGATTACCTACTTTGTATTTTATTAAATTAGGAAAATCAGGAGGCAGTTTCGCTTCATTACTAGTAGAACTCACATCTACAGATGGCCGTCTGATGCAGACTCATTTTATTTGCGAAATTGCCAATAGCCTACTGATACAAATATTTTGCTATATAGAGATGCTTTGTTGGTGGCTGTGTAAAATTAAATAGTTGGATTGGTAAAGATCATTCACGGTCACTTCGAAATATTTGCAAAAATCCATTTTCTCCTGTAATATACATGACCATTTTCCATAATAACTTCAAGATGAACTGCTGGATAGAAATGAACAGGCTTGACGATATGTGTCCAATAAAAAAATTGTTTGTCAATTTTGTTGCCATATTTGTTTGTTTGTTTTGTGGTATTCCTGGTGTTTGTCAACTACTATGGTCATTTACACCAGGCTGATATTCTCCAATATTTTCCGTAACTGCCGACTTATAGCACGGCTTACATCTAGGCTTTTGTAAGACACCACTTTCGCTGATGAAGTGGCGAGGAGCCATATTTGTTGCGATCATACCCAAATGCGTCGTCGGAAGCGTTACGCGGTATTTACGTTATTTTTACATTCTCTACCACCATTCTTTGTCTAAAAGAATTTTCAGCACTCATTCATATCAAATCGAAGGCTCGGATTTTCAAGACACGACCACGTATTTCAAGAAATGTGTGCGCAATTGAAACACGAAAATTAGCGAAATATCTATTTACGCCTTCATACATCATTTCACGGGAATTAGGGTTATCATATTTTGAAATCTGAGATGGAAGGAACTTTTCAAAAGCGAAATTTACAACCATTGAAACGAGAGAGATTTGTACGGAAACGGTGATCAGTCGTGGGTTGACTAAAAAAGATAATTTTTCCGGGCTGGTGCTTGAAAACCAGTTTCCACGACTAGTTTACATTGGTTTGGCCTTTTTAAAGTCAACCTTCGCGTCAATTTTATAGAAAGTCAGGTTCACGTGTATTTCCTGTTAATATTACCAGTTTAGTTGTTTAAAAGTCACTACAATAATAGAATACATTGGGTCGTCCTTGGAGGATATTTCGGTTTACTTGAAAAAATATGGAAAATCCTCCTAAAAGAGGAAATATGGTATCATTACCTGCGAATGATGTGCCTGGCGCTACTTCACGAGTATATCAATATTTGGAAGTGTTTTGGAAAGGCACATACGCAAATTATGTTCAACGGAAAGTGGGACACGAAATATCCTCTTCGTCATGCACATGCACAATGCACATGCTTAAAAACTTTGCTCACAAGTCATAATTGTAAGTGGAGGGTTAGAGCAGAAGACTCTGTGGACGTTTTGTACACGGCTAGATACGACGTTACGATATTATACCGGTCCCATGAACTACATCCTTCTTACCATTGTACATAACCAAACATCGAGGACTAAAATAGTGCGAATCAATATAGCCTTTATAATACCCATATGACACTGGCTCTGGTATAACTAACCCAGGGGCGGGCAACTTCTGCAGTCGGCGGGACGGATGTAGGAAAATTAAGAACTTGACGGGCCGGATTGCTGAATCGATACATTATTCGCCCATTTATCCACAAGCACAAGGAATAAATCGTATTTAATGAATGAATTTTAACGACAGCAATGTGACTTCAAAGCCAGTTCTCGCCAATAATGACGAAGACAATGTGGATTTGAGAACAGCATTGTCATACAGGCACCAGCATGTCTGCTTCTCTCTGACCGATCAACTCACGGTGCAATTCTTAATTAAGATTTCAAGGCGTTCGATAAGCCCGGTACCCCAAGTTTACCAAGATATCAATTCATTAGGGTTTAGTAGGTGACGAGATAGCGTGGTTGTTCAACTATGTGGCCTATTTTATCTCGATATTGAGTTCATGCGGCCCGTGGCCTCCACGAAATTTGGAAGTGGCCCCCGACCCGTTTTCAGTTGGCGCATCCTGGTATAAGCGGTCTTACAGAAGCCTAGAAGTGTGCCGTGCTACAAGTCGACCGTTACGGAATGAAAAATAAGAAATATCGGCCTGGTGTAAATGACCATTGAAGTCGACAAACACCATCATGATTACCACAAATGACATCAGGGCTGAGTACATCGTAAATGTCGATAATGCAATAAGTCTTCTCACTTCGACGAATTTACGTGTAAGCTCCACCCTCGCTCGCTGCGCAAGTGCGCATACATGTGTATAATGACATACCGTCACTAAAATTTGTCGTATGTAAGCAAGTAGTGGGGAATCTCGGAAGACTGGGGCCGCGGGCCACACCATCATGTAAGACGGAAAACTGTCCGCGGGCCGGACAAAATCCCTTCGCCGGCCAGATCCGGCCCGCGGGCCGAATGTTGCCCGCCCCTGAACTAACCGGAGATATATAGAATGGTATGTAATTAACTCTCACCGTGGCTGCAGTAGAGAAACATAAATTTACTGCAGGTAATGTAGATAGGGTTGCATCTAAAATAAACGGTGTTTTAAAGCACTTTGTTTAAAACATGTTTTATACAGTATTTGGAAAAAGGCCTTTTCGAAAAAAAAACATAGTTTTTTTTATAATTTTAAACGTTGTCTAATTATGCCATAATTGTGTAAATACGTCCAAAAAACCATGTAGTATGAGCATACGGACGATTTTCACCGAAAATAGTCGACGTATACGATGTGGGGTGGCGGGAGCCTTCGGAATCGTCGTCGGTTCAACAGTTTTTGCACGTAGATATTGATCATTGGTACGGAATGGGTGTTCTGATGATGATGACCGCCGACCATACAAATGCTGCACATCGATGTTGTCGTGATTACAGATATTTTTGGTCTGTCTATGACAGTGATCGGAAGCCCTTTTCGTCGAATGAGCTTCAAAACTAATTAGTCCTGGTTAAAGATATTTTTGGTCTATTTATGGCAGTGGTCGGAATCTTTTTTCGTCGAAGTAGACATATTTACCC
Source organism: Botryllus schlosseri (assembly GCF_051294905.1). Lineage (NCBI taxonomy): Eukaryota > Metazoa > Chordata > Ascidiacea > Stolidobranchia > Styelidae > Botryllus > Botryllus schlosseri. The sequence continues at coordinate 11,928,468 of NC_137245.1, read as the reverse complement.
TATATTTTCAATTGTCAAGGTCAATCCAATGTGACGTCACAATTAAATATTCGTGACATCATGGCTAAAAACAAAAACAAAAAAATAAAAAACGTGTTTTAACCAAAGGCCTTGTCTTGAACATGTTTGTTTTACATTGAATTTTGTTTTAAATGTAACCATAAATGTAGATGAAGCGAATAACGCTAGTCAGCGATGTGAAAGCATGGTGGTGTAAGCTACATTGTAGGTAAGCTTAAACTCATTTGGCACTTGTCACATACCCAGGTAAATCGATGTTGCACAAAATGGTCACAGTGTCACAAAATTCATGTTGATTGCGTACCCGGGTTTGAAAATCTCTCATCTAGGCCCTCATTGAAATAATTTGCACTGGTTGAACCTATATTCATTGCCATGAATCAAATATGCTTTAGTTGTCTCGATCATCTCGTATAAGTTCCTTTGGTTCCGCTATAGGCTCCCATCGCCATCAGAATCGCATGATTCGTGTTTTACAGAAGCCTAGAACGAGAAGGCTATTGGTCAGCACCTCGGAAACGATCGATAAGAATACCGGCCTGTTGTATAATCACGAGGTGAAGACACTATGAATATACAACTATATAACAACAGCAAAAGTAACGGCGTAGGAACGGCGACGGTAGAATTTCAGGTACAAAACAAATCATTAGTGAAGTACGAATTAGTGACCAACTGACTAGCGGATAAGACAGATGCAGAAATAAGGACATGGTACACTACAAAAGTGACGGATGAGTCGTGGGAGAAGCTCTCGCACGTTTTGCGATCAATATGAAATGTCTTACATAGTATTGTACATCAGTCCGATATACGTATTAGCCAGTGACGTGCGGTCCAATGAGGCAGGTGAGGCAGTGCCTCACCTGTCGTCTGGATGAGTTAGTGAAAATTGAAACCCCTCCACGAGTTGATGATTATATTGATGTTACACATCGATGATCATAAATAACTAAATTGGAACATTTTTTCACCAAACATCATCAATTTGCATCATTATTATTCAAAAATACAGCGCGAAGGGAGAGGTGAGGCACAGGTGAGGCACGGGCGGGTCGTGCCTCACCCGCAACAATGCAATTCATTATAAATAGCTCGGAATTCTTAATAACTGGAATCAATGAAATGCTATAGTAACACTGATTCCGAAAATCTAAATATTAACAGTGTCAGAGCACCAGAACCCCCAAAAATCGCCAAGGAAGGTGACCTTCGCCTTTATTACAGACAATGCCATCGTAGAGAAACAATGGCTAGGTGAGGCACAAACGAATCTGTTTCATGCACTATTCGCTAACAATTGGACGATCGAAACCGAGTGAAACGCGCTACTGATTTCGGAATCCAACAGTCTTGTAGAAATTATATAAGATTGAAGCGATGGCCAACGCGTAATGCGAAGCCAATACATTCCCTTACTAATTTTGTAGCTGTTATGTATTTTGCACCCATACCTACGTTAAATTGTGGTATGTGATAGCTATTTGCATAGGCTGCATTGTCGTTGTTTGTGTCCTTTATGCTGTGTTCGACTGCAATCCCTTTAACCGTTAATTGTGGTATGTGATTGTGATAGCCATACTTACAAAGCCTGCGCTGTTGTTTGTGGTAGTGTTACCACGCCTAGACACTAGATCCAGTGTATTTTGACTTGAACTACTGCATTTTCTTTCGAAATTCAGCAAATCTAGTGTTTTTTTACTGAATAAAATTTGTAACTGAGGATGCTTTTTTCATGTTCTTCGAATAATTTATACCGGAAGGCCTACTTGAAAAGATAGTATTTATTATTTGTCTAAACAAGCCCATTTGGCACAATAGCGACCGGTCCTACATGTATTATAGAATGTGAAATTGCAACGGCTACCAGTGTGCAAAGAAAATGCTCTCTATACCCGCTGCTGTTGTTATTCACATTTCAAGTCTCTTTACGTGCGTGTTGTTCTTTTGTATGGGGGGGCGTGCCTCACCAGCCGTGAACCTCACCGCACGTCACTGGTATTAGCATTCATATTGGTGGGGACGTCAGTTGCCATTTAGGGGGTCTCGAAATGTGATTCGATATGGATCTGTCAACTACACTCTAATCGACTTGTTGTGCATCCGGTGTTAAGGGTATATCATGGTTTCCAGTCGATGTAATGTGGTGACAGCTATGAGTTGAGATTCGCAATAGAATTGAATCACGTCGCTGATTTATGGCGAGTGGTGGTGAGAAAGCTTCGCTTAGTGGCACTTCATGGTATTTAGCGATATGTCAGAGTCGTACCAAGCATACCGTTTTGTACTCGAATACCTTAGCAATCATAGTCGCCGGCATAATAATAATAATACTTCTTGTTTCGGGTAATTGTTGTGCTGTGTATGTGTAAAATGTTGGGTTTTATACTTGATCGTTTTGTACGTTTCCTTTCACTGAGAGCCACTGGTCACCGAGTGCCAAAACCAATGGCCTAACTTTGGAATTCCGATTGACTATATAGCAGAGATTTTAAACCTTTTCGTCTCGCGCAGCGGGAGACAAAACAAATTGGAACTTTGAAATGGAACTTTAATATAGAATAATATGCTGCTGCGTTTCTGACATTACAACTGTCACGCGTGTCAGTATTAAGGTTTCTGCGATGGCTAATTATTGTTACAACCAGCAACCTGATTATGACTGTTGGGTTGCTTTTACGCGAAATGTGACTTCGCTGTTGTGCTAGAGCTAGATTACATTATGCTGTCAAATTTGGCCCTTGTCTTATTGTCGAATTCTCCATTTTTTGTAAAAGTATTAACATCCACCTATTGCTGGTCTTGAGCGAGTTGTAGGCTACTTTTAAATACTTTGGTTCACGACCTGCGGCATGGTGATGTAGGGTAAGTGGAGAGATATCAATGAACTACGTTTTACGTCGGAAAGCCTTCTAAATTACGTTCTAAATTTCATAATGAGTTACAAATTTGGTGCTTATTTCTCTAATTCATAGCCTCTTACATTTTTCGATTGAGAAAAGCATTGAAGTATAGATGGCCAACCGAGTAGAATGGGGAGTGGGGCCGGCGGTTGGAACCACTGGACAACAGAGTATGAAAAAATAATTAGTTCAAATTGTAAAGAAGTGCTGAACTAACGGGACGCTAATATTTCCGCAATGGGATGTAGAAAGCTCTGTCTGGTACGTGCTCTACTCTGGTCACTGTGTCGCTGACGCCTGATGTAAAGTAGTGTAACAAATACATAACCTCAGCCGACGTTCCACGTTATAGCCCAATTCCGCCACTGCCTTGTTTGCGATTTGCATAAACAGCAATTACTCGCGTTCAATTAAATACTTAGCTCATAAACGCACCGGAATTGTGTAGCAACTGCGCATATCTTAGCGCCATGCTGTCGATTTTAGCAATGATCGATGATTAATTATATTCGTACCAACTCGGAAAGTGAACTTCATGTTGACCTGCGTAGAGTCCCTGATATATTGAGTGCCCTTTATCGTCATTGGTCATACTCATATGTATGCGGAATCGTGTGACTTCACAAACTCGCAATCATTCGATGACGTCATAGTCGCACTAGAACGCACTCATTGTTACCAAGCTAGGGTTAATAAAAAATAACCTGTTTTTCCAAACTTCACTTGCTTAGTGATAAAATTGTCAGGTTGCCTATAAAAGCAATACACACCAAATTCGGGCTAATTCGAACCAGTAGAAGCCGTGCAACCCAAAATTGAAATTTCGGCCATATTTTGAAATAATTGTATTTATGGTGGCAAATTTCGACACTTTGATATGAACGAACATTGTTGTGTTCCAGACATGACTGAAGCGAAAGCGATGCTTTTTTCGCGGGTTTACATATTAATAACTGCCTGTGATAGTGTTTAGATCAGAGGTCTCAAACACGCGGCCCGCGGGCCGCAAGCGGCCCTCGAGACCATTTTGTTCGGCCCGCGACAGTATTTTGGATTTTGATGTACTCGACAATATTTAACTGCCAAATATCTTTTCTTTTATTTGAAAACTGGAAATTCGCCCCAAAACTACTCCAGCTGAAACTACTCATCAAACTTCACTATTACATCACTTTCAAAAGTTACCTCGCAGTGGAAGAACAATGAATACTTCGGTGATTGGACATTTCTATCGCTATGGCACAGTAATCATTATATTCAAGTTGCTATAGATCTGTTCCAATATTCGAAGGTAAATCTAACGCTGATTTATTGTCAATTAGGTAATGACATGATCAACGGTCTTGTTATCAAGAGTATGCCCGAAACCCGGATTCGGCTGTACTATTCCAATGCTCTGATATCAGATCAATCTTCGTAAAATTCTAGAATATTCTACCTATAATTGTGACACGTCAAATGTCCGCTAGGGGCAAAATTATGACGCCACAACTTTGACGATGTCTTGATGCATTTGTACTCTCGCATTATAGAATGTTTACATTCTATACTAGCATGGTGTCTACAACTAGCAACTATATGCCAAGTACAGCAACAATTTTATTCGAAGACTTTAAAACGTGATTTTATTTCGTGCTAGGCGTGAATTCACAATAGTAAATGACATTTTCAAGATGCGCGCGGAATGTCAGTCTGTATGGTCCCGTCAAATAAGGCCTACTCGAAAATACATTGAATTCCCCTATAATTGGTGCTGCGGCCCGCGACGCCATCATAAAGTAGGACATTGGCCCGCGACCACATTTGAGTTGAGACCTCTGGTTTAGATCATGAAATTGCTAATTAATGAAAAGTTAATGTAACATTGATTTGCTGGAAATGAATCAACGACATTGAAATATCCCCGTAAAAACGATGGTGATATAATTCGCAAATATAATACTTTCAAGGCTGAAATCAGGGACCATGAATAGAAAATTAACCGACACACTGCTAAAACACGGAAAATTTTTTCCCATGATATTATCGCTATCTGAAAGTATCTTTGGTCGCACCAATGTAGATTTCACGAAATCAATACGTCGTTGTGGCTGTTTTCTTCGCAATGCATTATGATTTCACGACTCCTATATAGCCCTGCAAGGCGAATTACGAATTATGAGGCATTATTCCCGACTTTCAGTGGTTCCGCATATCATACAGTCAAATTATTCGATTGAATTTTCAAACGGTGCGATCATTCAAAATTGTAATTGTGATACCTAGAAGGAACCCGTTCTCGTACATGGAATAAAATAAGAATATGGTCCGCTTAGAAGTTGATGTTACATCAATATTTGAGAACTAAATTCACACAGAATGCACCGCGTGAGTAACGAACAACGCACTGTCAAGTAATACGGCACGGCAATCCTAGAACACGAATGTGCCAAACAGACAAGAATAATGATTACAAACGAGTAATCGTGCAGCCAATCAGTAATTGTCCCTTATACGGCCAGCACAATGGGTTTCGCGTTGAGTTGCTCGCATCGCGACAATTGCTTGCTGATTAAACCAGCGATTTTGGCTGCATTGCTGCTTTTCCCGGTTTTAGGTACGCAGACCATTGTTGAAATAACGAAGAACGAGAAAGATCGAGAACGTGTAAGAGAGCAAATAGATATTGGGCCATATAGATGGAAAGGAAGATAATTCCAATTCGCAGATATACACAAGAATACACTGTCCAATTTCGTGCGCCGATTAAAAATACTAACTGAAAAAATTGTTCATCGATTGTTTTAACGCGTCTTCGGGCGGTTATCGATGCAAATACGATTTAATTTACAAAAGGAGAACGTATATTTGGTCGTCAGATCACGATATGAGATGGTGTTTCTCAGCGCACATGCCAAAATCGACGTCTGTTACGAGGTTGCGTTTTTATCGTATCGTGTCGCTGCGTTTAATTACTAATTAGTGCAATAACGATCGGCAGTTTGCTCAAATAAGCATCAGTGCGTTTTGTGGAATACATAGTGATATATATTTTTCGAACCGCACAATTGGTTAGCCAGGTTGCTATGGTGACCAAGTTGTGAATATGCCGCATACCCACAATAATTACAGGCTTTGCGCGACATACTTGGTGTACCCCGGTTAGGCGGCTACGGGTCTACCTACATTACATTACGAAGTGATTGATCTAAACCTTACTTGTGCATATATTATCAACAGAAATACTACGCATATGACTGTAGGACAACCACCATTGTACTACTGCGTTTCAGAATTGGAACTTGTGTAAAACGTTCCCGTGCAACAGCGCGCGTTTCCGGAAATCAAGGGATGGTTGCTGAAACATTCTCTGAGTCGACGTCTTTACTTCAAAACGACACAAAGGAGGCGCTAGATGGAGATGGAATCTCGGCGTCGTCTAATAAAAAGTCATATTTTTGGTCCGATACAACGAGAAGACAAAAATTCATGATCGCGTTTTCTGGTATTTCCACGACTGCAGTTTATATCTGCCAAGCCATCCCTGGAACGTTTTTGGCGAGGGTTATATTAGCTAAAGGAGGAACAACCGTCTACGCAGCCGCTATCATAAACGCGTCCTACCTTCTAGCAGCTGTAACAAGTCTGGTTTTCGGAAATTATCAACCTAGGCTGTCTTTGAAATACTTTGCGCTTCTTGGACTTCTAATCGTCACCGCAACGCAAGGATGCCTTTGTTGTCTCGACTACCTCGATGAAGTCCCTTTGCTCGTGGTTGGAATTCTGACAAGAATCATTCAGGGAGTAGGACAAGGCATATTCAACGTTGCGGTTCTGACTTTGCTGTGGCAAGAGTTTCCAGACCATGTCGGAATACTATATGGAATAATCAAAACGATGAATTGCATGGGATATTTTCTTGCCCCGATAATAGGCAGTCATTTGTACAGCGTACAACTCAATATGATGTTGCCTTTTGCGGTCAGTGCAGCGGGCGCCTGTTTACTGACTGCAGTTGGATGGATATTTCTCCCAAACGTGTCGAACACCACAGAGGTGGTGAACTGTCGAACCTGGCACTACATTCTCAAACCAAAGGCCGTGCTAGCTTTGGGATTGTCCGCAGTAAGTGCTGGATCACTGGCAGTATTCGATGCATCATTTACAACATACGCTCAGACGCTCGGCATTTCAGTAGTGTTAGTCGGATGGATTATGTCTTCGTGTGATGCGACTACTGCTGTTGCGAGCATAATTACCTCCTACATTAGCAACATAAGGCATCTGTATCGTCGGATTGTGATGGTGTGTTGCTTCTTCGGCAACGTTGGAGTGAACCTTTCTTTTGCATTTAATCAGACACCCGCAACGCTCTTCATTGCCACTGGCGCATTCGGTGTACTTGTAGTAACATTGCAGAATTTATTATTTATTGAACTTCTGCATCAAGCAATCGGGGACAATAAGGAGTTGAACACGAACTTTTCCTTTCGTAGTAAAATGTCCGGCGTCTGGTTCTTCATGGAGCTCTTGTCTATGTGTATCTTCGGGATGTTCGGAACCGGTCTACAGGTCACACTTCCGTACTATATTTCGCAAATAGCTACTGCAATGACCGCTGCATTATTGGCGTTTATCGTTGCCCTCTTGATATGTGCTTATGGATCGTCATCGCATTGAAAGGGACACGCAGGGGGGATGCTGTAATGATGTAATCCATGAATAGAAGTCTTTTTAGCGTATATCTTGCGTGTAATCGTGTATTTATATGGGTAGGCATCCACTTGTTTTACTCCCCTACTGCACGTATAGATGGATATTGTCCTAGGGACCTAGAATATGTACATGAATATGTTGTTACGAATGTTTGTGATTGTTGTTTGCTTCATCAAAATCCATTAAATAGTATATTCATATTGAAATGAACCCGAATATTTTCGGCTGACACTCGTCAGGGGTAATCGTCAGCAACTAGTAGAGAATTGGAAAGAACATTGTATATCAACAATCGTATCACAAAATATGACGTCACCAGCATGAAATTTCGAATGAGAGAGCGTTCAATGTACTATTTTTAGGTGATACACGAACTCCTTTTGTTGACAGAGTTTTGGTTGGTGTATTTTGATAAAAGTTGATTCCAAGGCACACAAATGGAATTGTGAACGGCCTCGACCTACGATTCGAAATCGGTCGTCTCGATAATTATTCGCACAAATCGGATTATCCAACAGATGTTTGCCGATGGCAGAATTAATGGCTTTTGATCGATCAGCATCAATCTTGAGTGGATGAGTTAAGGGTGAGCTTTTCACATCGCGTGACGCACGTGTTCTGATAAATCTGGGGACATGTTGGTTTATGCGGTCCTGCAGACGTCTTGACGTTCTTCCCACGTAGCCACAATCACAGTGGCACCTATATTCGTACACTACATTACTTTGTTGAAGTGCAGGAAGCACGTCTTTGCGTGTTGAAGGGAGCAGTTGTGTTGTTGTAAAAATCACATTGGTTTTGACTGTATCGTAACATTTACCGACAGCAGAAATCAATTGTTTTTCAAAGCGGGTGGAAATGGGGCCAATCCAAGGTAGATGGATATAAACATCTTTTATTGTTCGTGCGGTGGGCTCTGTTCGTTTTTCTGCGTTGAATTGCGTTAATTTCCTCTCCATGCCGCAGCTGATGACGTGTTCAGGGTAACCGTTATCAAGTAAGATTTTTCGGATGTAGTCAAGTTCTAAACTCAGTTTGTTACCCGAACATATCATCAGCGCTCTATGCACGAGTGTGCCTATGAGGTTAATTTTTCTGCGCCGAGGACTAAATGAATTCCAGCGAAGGTATTGGCCTGTGAATGTCGGTTTTCTGAAAACAGACGTTTCAAATTTGTTGGTATTGCGCTTTTCAACTAATACGTCCAGAAATGATAATGAGTTATTGCGTTCTTTTTCTATTGTGAATTGCAAGGTCGGGTGAAGCGAGTTTAAGCGAATGAGAAATTGGTCACACTCCGATTCATTCCTGAAAATGACAAATGTATCATCTACGTATCGGCGGTACAATAGTGGTTTGGCGGACTCACGCTGGGACAGAAGCTCGCCCTCGTAATACCCTACGAAAATATTGGCCAAAATAGGTCCCAGGGGACTACCCATGGCTAAGCCGTCTATTTGGCGAAACATGACCTCGTTAAAGCTAAATTCCACCGAGCAGGTTGCCGCTTGTAAAAGTTCCACAAAGACGTTACGCGGGATTGATGGTGGCGGTAACTTACCACCGTACAGCGCGTTGGCACAAATATCAATAGTCTCATGCAGCGGAACGTTCGTAAAAAGACTAGAGATATCAAATGAGCTCAGAAACACGTCTGGATTCGGCAAATCCAGGTTTCGTATTTCACCAGCGAACGTGAACGAATCGCGAACACATTCCGTGCCGGATTTGCGAGCTGGACCGGTACAATGCTCAGGCAAGCTTAACAATTGGAAAAGTTTTCGTCTCGCTAAATTTTGGTGATATAGCCTATCGCGGGCTTATCACTAAATCCGGACGGTGACAATTTCACCTTTAACTTTAGTTTTCATCATTACCAAGGATGTATATATTCGACTCGTAGACTTTGGAAAATATGTCCGTCAAGTAGGCTATAAGCCATATCTTTACACCACCGATTCAAGTCCGGGCCCAAGTCAGTGAGCAGAGGGTCGAGTCCGAGTCCAGTCATTGTGTTGACTGCTCAGTCTCCAGTTGGGTCTTGTTAAGCCCACTTTTCATAACTCTGTTTGGTGATATCAACTGGTTCGCATTTATAATATATTAATTTTCCTCACTTCTAACAGTTTCTGGTCGCATTTTCAAGTACCAGTACCAATAGACGAAATCCTAATAGTACAGTTACTTACTTTACTCTGCTTTGAAATTACAATGAAATGTCGGTCTTGACCGTCTGAGTCTCGAGTCATATGACTTGGTTCGAGTCATGCGCAGTGACTCGAGTCTAAGTCGAGTCAATACACAAATTGACTCGAGTCCAGTCAAGTCGTTTCTAGGGATGGTGTGAACCTCTGAAAGGTTCAGGTTCGTGTGAACGCGAACCTTTTTGAAAGGTTCTGTGTGAACGCGAACGTGAACCTCATGACGTCACGTGACGTCATATTGCAAATTCCAACCCTACATTTCAGGGAAGTGATAGCCTATGGTGTAGTACACGATACCTAGCGACAACTCGGACCACATAATGCTACAATGCTGAAATACATATTGACGTTTTAAACGTCGCCAAATGTAGGCTATCAACTGGGGCAATCAACAGATATGATGATCCCCTAAAATTAATATCTTCCGTCGCTTTGCCTACAATTTCGACGAGGACTTGAGGGAATATAAGCTTACGCCTTAACGGTGTAGGCCAGACCGGATAATGTATACGGCGTCCGCGTATTGCGACGTTGGTATTGAGATGAGGGTAAAACGGGTTTCTATACTTGCTACCGATATCACTCCATTGACAAGTATGTAGCAGTAGCCAACACCCCAATCGCACGGATTTTGTTTTATATGATACAATAAACATATGATGTCAAGATTGACACCGTACACCTGCTAGATTTTTTACATCAGACAACGTTATCAATTCTATTGATTGATTGAATAAGCATCATTCGCTGACCAGGGTTGTAACCAAGTCACATGGTTCCGAGTCACGAGTCAATCTTACTTTTGTGGTTTTGACTCGAGTCGAGTCATTTTCAATTCATCACCGAGTCGAGTCCGAGTCCAAGTCACCGTTTAAAGGGTCAAGTCCGAGTCATAGTGTTATGACTCGAGTCCAGTCCAAGTCACAGTATTGAAGTCATGTTCAACTCATGCTTTTAATCCGGCTTGGGTGATATCGAATTCCTTGCTTGCCAAACATGCTCATTTTGTCCCCAAATATACTCATTTTGTCCCTATCAGAGTTTTGGCACGTGTTTATTTAGGCAGATAACGGACAGGTCCTGGCCTCATTTACCGATGCTACAGATAACTTTACTAATCTTAGAACTTAAAATCAAATGTCTGTCTTATCAGTCTGATACATCACCAATACAAGCATTCAGTTTTTATTATGGGCACATCGACGATAGCTCACAAATAGCTGATAGAGAACCAACGAATTCATGCCAGGATACCAGTTGACAGAGAATCAACAGATACATGTTTATGTAGAGGTATTTAAAACAGCCCAGCATACTGTAAAAGCGTGCATGCAGCTATGTGCATTGTGCAGTGACAAAAGAACAGATACCTTTTGATATTACTAAAGGTTTTACCAATTGCATTGCAGACTACTTCGCAGTTACAGCATTGGAGAAATAATTGTACAATGGGGCTGTTCAAAAACATTTTTTCAAATTTTCCGGCTACTTCTTAAAATTGTTAGATTGCCTAAAAAATATCAAATTTGGCTCAATTCAAACCAGTAGAAAGCAATGCTACGAAAGAAAATTTTAGATTAATTACAAATAGATATTTTCGAATTTTACCGGCTATCTCATCATATTGTTATAATGTGTAAAAATATGATTCACAGCAAATTTGGCTCAATTCCAACTAGAAAAAGTGAAGTTATTAGAGTAGAATGTTTTGGATATGAAAAAATAGTCGGCTTACTACTAGAATGTAATTATAGCCTATTATATGAAAGAATTTCTCACTAAAAATACTTCATTTATTTTCAAATCCAAAATTTTCTCCTCTCATATCATTGATTCTACTTTTCTAAATTGACCCAGATTCAATGTTCTTTTTATGCAACGTAACAATTTTATCAAGTAGCCACCCAGTAAAATAAAAGAGAAGTTATTTTTGAACAGCCCTATTGTACAAACATCACGCAGCATTAGCCATTCATTATTACTCACGTGCACAATGCACATACCTAACAAAACGTCAAATGGACAGAGGGTATTGTGTGTTTTCACAGACAGCAGATCAAATCAATGATGAGTTACACTTCAAAAATACCAAATTGGAAAGGAGATCCTCAGATATATTAGAGCAGCATGGCCTTAGAATAAATCCACCTCTACCGAATACACGTTCCACTGGTGCACTAGATGCAGGAGTTGACAAGCATTTTTGAACCACACTGAAGAGCATTGGATACTCATTCTTTAGAGTCGCCCAAAAATGCAAAGAATCATCGTTTTCAAATCTGCACATGAGCTTATCAGTCTCTTCCAAGTACTTGACCATCTGAATCATTGCATTGGCTCTAATTGAACTTTGCTTAGATTGTTTGCTTGTATAATTGAAAAGTCTTGAGTACTTTGATTGCGGAGGATCTAGTTGGTACCTTTCTGCTTATCAGTCTCTTCCAAGTACTTGACCATCTGAATCATTGCATTGGCTCTAATTGAACTTTGCTTAGATTGTTTGCTTGTATAATTGAAAAGTCTTGAGTACTTTGATTGCGGAGGATCTAGTTGGTACCTCTTCATCACTAAATGATTTTGTACCTTGGCTGGTCATATTGTATGAATGAGTGTCAGCCTCAGTCGTTATCAACTCGAATATTTTCTGCCGCAGTGCAATTCGAGATTGTTCTGAGCAATTTAGATCCATAAGCCAATGGAAGGCAAATTTCGGATCGAGCACGCATGCTGTGAGATAGATGGTTTCACCAAGCGGTTCGGGATTACCGATAGGCCTATCCAAAGACTCATCAATTGTGATCATGTTCAGTGAACATTGTTCACATTTTCAAACACTCCTGCAAAACGCTTTAAAAGAAAATTTTTCAATGCTTCAACTAATGCGCGCAAGTAATTGACAGTGATGATGGGCCTATTTGCATGGTTGTAGAGTGAGAGCAGGGATGGTACGACACAACTGATAGTGGGTGTATATTCTCCCTGAGTGAGATCGTAAACTCTGCTCTCTGGCATGCGTCCAGCCGGAAGAAACGAGATACGGTACTTTGGCTTCGTAACAATGCATTGCCACTGCCACTGCCACTTGCCATTGTCTGTTGTTTTTGCGGCGGCATATCTGATATCGGACGAGTGTAACGAAAGCAGTGGTGACAAATAGTGATGTCGGCAGAATTCGTCAGATGTGTTGAACTAGCCATTACGATTCACAAATTTATTCATCTTCAAGTCACATAAAATAAGCCGAGTCATTGACTTGGGTCGAGTCATGCGTAATGACTCGAGTACAAGTCGAGTCAATCCAAATATTGACTCGAGTCGAGTCATTTTCTCATTTCAAGAAAATGACTCGAGTCAAGTCGAGTCATAAAAAAATCGTGACTCGAGTCATTACAACCCTGTCGCTGACTACATGTAGTGTAGTTCGCTCTTGATGTTGTGTCATTGCGAGTCAAGCTGACTGCAGAGAGTCACTAAATATTCAAAAATGGAAAGCTGGATGTTTCGAGCAAACTTTTGTAACAAGGCAAGCAAAATTTTTGTGATTGTCAAGGTGCATGCTCGTTTAGTGTTGATTTTTTTAGGCTGCCAGTGCCATGCATAGAGTGGCCCGCAATTGAAATGCAATAAATTTCAACCAAAGATGTTATAATGAAGTAAAAATAGTAATATATGAGAAAGGTTCACAGTGCAGAACCTACCAAGGTTCGTTTGTGAACGTGAACCTCTAAATTTCTGAGGTTCACACACAGAACGCGAACGGGAACCTCACGTTCACACCATCCCTAGTCGTTTCCATATTTTGAGAAAATGCCTCGAATCAAGTCGAGTCATAAGAAAATCGTGACTCGCGTCGGACTAAAGTCGTGTTATGACTCCGGTCATTACAACCCTGCAATTTTTATCCTCACTCTGCTCGCGTAAACAGATTTACTGGTAGAGCTGAGTGATGTGTGTTGGAAAAGGTAGGATCCGTAAATACTAATCAAAATCTTCGGGCGTGCCCGTTGGTATAATGACTTCGTTGTACATGATGCTATTTCGTGACCTTCTTTCTGCTATATCAAAATATATTGAAATCGCCCAAACGCACTAAACTAAAAGACGTATACGATTTCAAATTGGTATTTCTTTATTGGCAGATAATGTTCCCTGCGGGATGCAATTTGTTTTGTGGGGCTCAGGTCGCCAGGACAGAAACATTCGGCGCCAGCCATTTAGGCGCCTATGGACAACTAAACTTCTATGTATATATATCGAAGTTTTCGGTCGGCAAAAGGACAGTCATTTTCGATCAGGGTCTTCTCGCCGCTGATCGTTCTGGAACACTTCTCGGAGTTGCATGTTGCATGTTATATAATTTCATAAGTTTTGGTGCGTCGTGGCACGGTAATGGCCGACGTCGAAGTGTCCATTTCTATAGATCAGACCTGAAGTGCGGAATAGTATCTCGCCGGCTATCAAACAGTCGTCGAGCATGTCCACATTCATGTCGAAATACAAGCATTACATTTACTGGACAACAACCTGACATATCGATCTCGCCTTCTGTCAGAAGCCGCCTGATTTTGTCGCTTATCATTATATGCCATTGTTTCCCAAACGTTTTTGAGCTATACCGCGCCCCTGGACAACGAATTAAGTGCCAGTGCCGACCCCCCTCATCACGCCTAAATCAAACGAAATTGTTCTGCATTTATTACAGCTAATTATACGACGGATCAACCTGACGTATTATTATTATTATTATTATCACCATCATCATCGTCGTCCTATTTGGTTTGAGTCTTGATAATAACAATCTCATACTAAAATCCCAAGTCTCCACGTCCCGTACTGTCAAGTCGGTTTCGGTGGTGAGTCAGCAACCTTGTCACGGCACTGAAAATACGTTCTATCAAATATGAGCGGGTCAGGGCAACCACAATAAAGTCAACCCGACTCCAGTGAGAGTTTATTTGTTTTGGGGTATTCATGGTGTTTGTCGACTACTATGGTCATTTACACCAGGTCGATATTCTTCTTATGTTCCATAACTGCCGACTTATAGCACGGCCCACCTCTAGGAATTTGTATGCCACCGCTGACGAAGATGAGGTGGCGAGGAGGAGCCTAGGTAAACCTCCAACACATAGGTATCGGAAGTCGGAAGTCGACCTCGGTTGGACTCGAACCCGCACCCATTGGTGTTGCAGCCGCGGATTATACCACTGCGCTATCTCGCCACCTCCAGTGAGAGTGTTTCTAATTGATTAAATTGTGTATGCAGAACGATCGATTGGAGATATTAAACTTAGGTTTAAACTCAAAATTGTTCTACCTACACTACAATGTAATCAGCTCCCAATCATTTCATGCTCTGGAACTTTACAGAATGGATTGATAATTTCTAATTGGAATATATCCTTGCGCAGTTTTCCAAGATGAATGATTTATGCTTCTCCGTCAAAACTGGGTATTCGAACTGACCGGTAGCTCATGCAAGCTTGAGAAATTTAACAGTTCAGGTCTTGTAAAATTTCGGTGAAATATCACGAGCTTATCACTGAATCCGGACAGTGCCATGTTCATCTTTATCAGGTTTCATTATTACTAAGAACGGAAATATTCTACTCAAAAATTGTGGATAACATGCCCGTCAAGTAGGCATAGAATAGATATCGTTTCTCGCAACCAGAACGTCGCGTTGAAGGCCTCGGTGGCAGCACTGTTGATAATCCACGATCGTTTGAAGCGGAGGTTGAATTCATGCAAGGCAGTTTCTCTCAAAAAGCCAACACAGTGAGCAATATTTTCAATGGCTGCTCCAATACTTCGGAGTTTTCACATCACACAATGAACCACGCTTTCTGGGGATTCTGCCGACTGCTAAATTAATCCATTGATGGGGAGGATCAAAATTGTCAAGTAACAATTGACTTTTCCGGTACAGCTAATTACGGCGGCCGACCCTATTGCCCTCAGTGAATCGATTTTTCATTTTTACTGCATATTTAGCTGCTTTGTTCATCAATCCTTTCGGACTACGGAGCAGTTCCCTTCTAAACCTGCACCTCCCTCATTTGATATCAGCGCCCTCTATCGTCCGATGTAATAGCCAGCGCCCTCCAATCGCATATTTCATAGCCAGCGCCCCCTTCACGCTCGCCAACGCCTCAGGTGGGCGCTAGCGCCCACTTTGGGAACCATTGATATGAGTGATGCAATTTGTAATCCCCATACTTTTGTGCCGCCAAAGAGCCACCATCATGGTTGATATTTTTACATGAATGAGATGTAAGGTTGGAACTAAAACAAGAAGTCATAGCACTCCCTCAATATTGACTATGCCCCAGCAAACACAAAACCGTAAAAGGATCATCCGGGATCATCTCGATTAGGTTCTGATTTTCTAAGTGTCGAGGGAATGTCTAAAATACGTAGTAGGATGGTCTTGTGGGTATATTCAATCAGAATAAATTCATTCTCGGTGTTGTTCCATCTCATGCATTAGGCTTCGTTATATCCGGTAGTTAACCTAATAATGCAAATTTTCTATCTCTCGCTGGTATGACTAAAATACGTAGAAAGGATGACTTTGTCGGTACATTCAATCACGATGAATTCCTATCCGGTTTTGTTCGATCTCATGCGGTAGCTTCGATCTATCCATTAAAAAACAATGTTCTCCCTTCGTTTTATTGCGTGAGGACGTCACCGGTGTTGTATATTCGTGTTGTTGCTCTAAGGTCGAACAGTTTTGTTTTCTTCTGATATATATGATCTTCATTATATATATATTCACTCTTTCGGTAATCTCGCATGTTCAACGAGTAATAGTTTTATTCAGAGAATAACTAAATAAGTGAGATGTTGTACGTTTAGGAATATGATTATCGATGCGTGACTTCTAGAATATTTCGGCGATTCAAATTTTACGTCATCGCGCCTGACAAAGATTTGACGCGCAACAGGTCGCGCACAGGCACCCGAAAAAAGCAAACCGGATGGAACCATCGGGGAAGAGCCGTGCTCAAAAACAACTGCAAGCTATGTAAACATCCCGTAGAGACCCTACATCACATCTACGCAGACTGCCCGACCTACCGAAAAATATTCTACACCATCTTGGAATATACCGAAAACATGCTGAGGGCGGACATTTTCACAAACCCCAAAGAAGCGCTTCATAATCTATATGACGGGCCCCAAGAAGCAGCCGTGATAAAAACCTTTGTTATCACGAAGAAAGAAATTTGGAAATGGAAAAAGAACCTGGACATACTAAATGAGTACGCCAGCGACGCCGCTATCGACGCGCGCATATCACAAATATGCACAAGAATAACAGCCGAAACTCGACGAATTCGGAATACCAATGAAACGCGAACTCTGCGAACGGGTGGCAATATGCCGCAGCGCGCGCGAATACTATTATGATTAATAATAATAACAACTATACGTGAAAATACGAACCGAGACTTACGAACTCGAAGAAGAAGACAAAAATATGAAGAAACGCCAGACCTGCGGAACGAGCAACACAAAAGCTGCAACGCGCGCGAACCTAGACTAAAATATTTAATAACGAGCGTATATTAAATACGACTCGCAAGTACGTCATAGATACAATGAATGTACTAAGTGCATATATGTTTGCATAAATCCACTATATTATTTATTATTAATTATTTATTTATTTCATTTCGCTAATAAAATACACCCCCCCCCAACCCCATCACCAAACCAACCACTCACTCACCCACCCCATCCTCCCACAACCACGCCCAACCCCCCTCACCTAGAACCTAGAAGACACAGTCACCACAAATACTTGAAAATCGGAAAGAAGGGTATGAATATGTCAAAAAATTGATATAGCAAAAATCCACCGAAAGACCATAGACATATAATACAGACCAAGTCCAGACATACTCGAGTCAAAATAAGTTACCCAAACCCAAAATACACCCACACACCCACCTAGAACAAGATGATCGTCATCTTACACAAATACTGCCAGTATCACCATATCTGCACTCATATTTTGAGCACTGCTTATTTATACTGCTGGAATAAATCACTAAAACAGGCATAGTTCGCTCTTTCTGTATGGTAAATGCCGTAAATATATAGGAATTGTGACTGACTGAGGTAGCGGGTTAAAGGTATATACGCAGTAGCATATAGCTTATGGGGTATTTCGAATTGCCTGTAGTATATGACGCCTAGAGTTGTTTGACTTTCTGCAAACAGGTGTAGACAACTATAGAAAAGTTTCAGCTTTTCCAGGCTAGAATTAGAGCTAAACCGTTTTTTCCGAATTAGATTACAATTATATTGCTGGCGTTTCGCTCTAATTTAGTGAAATTAGACCACTATAATTATCTAGTTGTCCAAGTCGCTTCAAACATCTGAATTACCGGTACCTATACCTACGGTATATCATAATATTTATGCCGAATTTTCTAGGTATATAAGTCATATAGATACATACCTGTAGAACACTGATTCATGATTTTATAAAAGTTGGTGCGATCATTTTCAACTTGATGTTGATTAATGGAGCAAAATTTGATATTTTAGTGCAATTATACCTCGAATCCAGTGACAAGATAATTAATCATTGAAACCAAACGCAGCTTGTTTATGTTGGCCCAGAGAATTTGGCTAGCCAGACCATATTGATAGAATATGGTCACAGTAAGATAATATTTTGGGCTAATTTACATGAACTTTCCAACATTTGATTTGATATGTCCGGAGTCCGCTAAAACAGCTGTTATTCTGCTTTCGAATAAGACCTAAATTGCTGATTTCAATGGTAACTGTGTTTGTCAATGGCTGTAAAGGTAATTTATTTTCCATGTTAGATGTTTGTTTGTTTATGGTGGTGGTTCGACTACACTGGTCATTTTACACCAGGCCGGTTCTTATTATTATCATTCCGTATCTGCCCGATTACCAGTGAACTCGGCACTTAGTGAATTCGGCCGCACAAACTCGGCACTTGGTGAATTCGGCCGTGGTAGATCTCGTAGCGGTACCGGTCACCATGATTGGTTACTGGAATGTTTGCCGGTGAACTTGGCACTTTGAGTGGTTGTCAATGTTGTACGGGGGTCAGGGCATGCGTAGATCACACAGTCACGGCGTGATTAGATCACAGATTGCGTAATCGCGGGAAATAACGCGACGCTCTTCACTTGGTGAACTCGGCCCTTGGAGGAATTGGCACTCGAATACCTTCGCATTAGAAATCCATTTAATATGAATGAACAGTATCAAAAAGGAAATTTAAACGTGTCGTGGCTCGCGGTAGATCTCGTAATCTTGGGATCCTTCAACCCTGTTATCGAGACACCCTAACCCCAGAGTGGAATCGTCTCTCCAAAGGCAAAAAATAATTTATTTTGACGTGATCATGCGAAACATTTGTTGATGAGGAACACTGGCTTGTTGTGATCGATAAACGAAGAAGCGCCGCTTGATCTTCCACAGTTTCGATCTCACATACAACGCCAAGATCCATCTTCTCAAAATTTACACGACACAGACCCGTCACTCACGCCATCGATTCCAAGCAGACCGCGCGTGGTCGGTATATGAGCGCTGCGTTATTTCCCATGGCTACGCAATCCGTGATCTAATCACGCCGTGACTGCGTGATCTACGGATGCCCTGACCTCCTTACAAGATTGACGAATCACTTGATAATACTATTATTACTTTAATAATTCATATTAATAGCTGTTAATACACTTCATTACAAAATTTCCACCAAGTGCCGAGTTCATCGGCGACCATCTGTCCACTTATAGCACGGCCCACTCCTAGGCTTTTTAAGACATGGCTATGCGGATCAGATGGCGAGGAGGAGCTTAGATAAACGGTCAACACTTCGGTAGGAATTATGGAGTCGACGTGTCAGGCTCGAACCCGCAATTCATTGGTGTTTAGCTATAATGGAGGGTACCACTACGTTACCTCGCCATACCTTGTAAAATGGGACCGTAGCATTTGGCATTTCGTGTGGCAATGACTTTTGTGGGGAAAATGGTGTTCGTTTTAGGAATTATCCGAAACTTTTATTCCGCCATAGATTGTATATGATAAAACGAAGCCACTCACCACTAAGGAGGATTTAAAGAAGTT
Source organism: Botryllus schlosseri (assembly GCF_051294905.1). Lineage (NCBI taxonomy): Eukaryota > Metazoa > Chordata > Ascidiacea > Stolidobranchia > Styelidae > Botryllus > Botryllus schlosseri. The sequence continues at coordinate 11,908,514 of NC_137245.1, read as the reverse complement.
TGATGACATATTGAATGAAAGCAAAAGCCTTTGCAAGAGATGTGGTATGTTGAATCTGTTTTGTTATTTCCAAATGCTTGCCGATAGCAGACGGTATATATAAACGTAAGATGTGGAAGCTATCAAGGTGTTATGTTTATTATTTTTAGAAATTCAGTCAGTCAAAGTGGACGATCGTATTGCTTGGATTATATTTAGGCTTATTTTAGCATCTTTGAGATGCAACTCTGAACGTGGACGGTCATGAACAGTCAACTAATTCTGTTCCTATATTGACATATCAGACATTTGCACTCGTACCGTTGGCAGCGACAATATTGGTCAGTCAGCAAAAATCATCATGAAGAAGGTTGCCAGTCTGGTGAAATTATAGCAGAGTCGGAAAGAATGGGAAATACGCTTTCATCAACCTCCATTTGAACAAGATCACATATAGTAAGAGACATTCATGATATGCTGCAAATGTCACTGTGTTCTTTGTCTAGTCACCCCACTCATGTAACTATTGAGGCTTCATGCCAGGGTTGTAACCAAGTCACAAGGCTCCGAGTCGCAAGTCAATCTCACTTTTATAGTTTTGACTCGAGTCATTTTCAATTCACCACCGAGTCAAGTCCGAGTCCAAGTCAGCGAGCAGAGGGCCGAGTCCGAGTTATGGTATTATGACTCGAGCCAGAGTCATTGTGTTAGCTGCTCAGTTTCCAATTTAAGTCTTGTTAAACCAACTTTTTATATATTTTTTGTGATATCGAGTGGGTAGCATTTATAATATACGAATTTTCCTTACTTTTAGCAGTTTCTGGCCGCATTTTCAAATACCAGTATCAATAGACGAAATCCCAATAGCGATTTGCTGTACTATTCTTTGAAATAATCATGAAATGTCGGTCTTGGCCGTCTGAGTCTCAAGTCATGCGCAATGAGTCGAGTCATTTCAGTACTTTGAGAAGATGACCTGAGTCAAGTCGAGTCAACAGAAAATCCTGACTCGAGTCTTACAACCCTGCTTCATGCAATGAGCATTTACTTTGAAGATAAATAATAATTAAATAACTGGTTGGTGGTACAAAATTTTAATACTGCTTTCAAAAGTACCTTCATGATAAACGTTATTGAAACCCGAAGAACTTTTCGCGTGCCTATTAAAAAAGAGCTACCGGCACGATAAAGGAAGCAAAACAGAGTTGAATTCAAAACCAGATGGAGAGTTATGACGCATTAATGTCGAATTTAGAAATAACATCAATGGAGCCAGAACACAGCAACAATGCAGTGCATAACAACGGTTGCGTAAAACAGTATGACAGCGTGACACAATTCTTTAATTATTTATTATAGTGGTGCCCACCGTAAATACTATTTTAATAAAATCCGAATTTTTTGATGGCAATAACTCCGCTTCCACTTGTTTGAATCGAACCAAATTTGATGAACATCGTTTCTATACATAACCTAACACTTTCATGGGGTGAACAGAAAATTTTTAATTTTTTTCTATTTATTTTTATATGATAAATAGAAAGTTTCTTTTCCTGTAGCAATGCGGCTACTGGTTGGAATTGAACCAAATTTGGTGTGTAGGCTTGAATTAGGTAACCTAACAATTTTATCAAGTAGCCAGAACGATTTGAGAAAAAAAGTCATTTTTTAAGAGCCCTAATGTCCATGTCAGAAACGTTTTAGGGTAGGCCTACTCACATGTCTCGCAGCGTTCTCTACATAATTGTCAATTGCGACACAAACTGTTCGCTTGTATTGGTTAAGCCATCCAACTTCGAATTGTAAAATGTTGGGAGTCTTGATATCAAATTTTTGAAAGGTGCACTTTGAGAAGATTTCGGAATCTGTCAAATTATACAAAAAAAATTAGCAAATTCTTTGACATATTTCATCCATTTGGGACTCGATCAACGTAAAAGAATTAGTAATTATTTTATACAATATATTGTATTTGTAGTTGAAGTATAGTAATAATTCTTATGGTTACCGCACTTGTAACGATTCACGGCCATAACTGGAATAATTAGAATGATGTAACTTTCAAATTGTCATGCATTTTGCAACAACATTGTTCTCAATTTTCAAGGTGCTGACCATTGGAGGAAGAATCACCCTTAAGCCGGGAATTCACGATCCGTAAACGCGGCCGACTGTTTCTCTCCTCAAGAGGAAGGAAGAGAAAAAGGGAGCAGAAATAGCAAGAGTGTGACAAGTCGCGTCCATTCGCTTTAATGCGTATTTCCATCCGCGAAGCGCGAAGTAGTAGGTGGGAAAACTAATGGGCGTTTGGTTAGCGCTTTATAAGGTTGACTCCAGCGCTGTATTTGCTAAATGTTGCGGTGAAATAGGGGTGGTGTCATTTGGTAGCAATATTGACTATTAAAAGACCATTTGTTAGTGGTCATGGATTTGTTCGGCCAGTATGCAGTAATTTCTGATGGTCACTTCCCGGGCTTCTGTTCTCTAACCCCTCATGATTGTTATTCTGCTTCTAGTAAGACTGTCGATTCTAATGTTTTATCGTATCATTTGTCGGAGGTTTCGCTCGCTTTTTTTACAACGTTTTGCTCTCTGCTAGGTCAATTACTGGCTGAGTATCACTACAGCCTAAGAAACTGCACTAATTCTCATTTTAATGTCTTGCTGTCAATTCTAATAATTTGTTAATGTCTATACCAGTGCCGCCACTCAAATGTTTTGTTCTCTGTACACAATATTGTTAGGTCTTCAGCTTTCCAGGCAGAGTATCATTCCACTTTCTAGACTTGAGTATGTATCTCTCCAACTAGCTGCCAAATAACTGATTCATTTGGATTGTTGAATTGATCATTTTTGACAGAATGTGAAGAAATTTTAGTCAAGAATTCTTTTTGTGTTAGTGGCTGTTTTCAAAGATTGCTGAAGTAGTCATCGTTGATCTTGATAATCAAGTAGAAGTGGCGATTGAAGTCAGTTCTCTAGTCATATAATAATAAAAAATATAATAATAAAAACTTGAAAACTTGAGTGGAAATAGTCCAGAATCAAATCCATTTTAGTAAGTATGGGTGAAAAAAATGTAGGAGTCATTCGTTACTCGCTACCTCTGCCATTTTCGCAGTACGAATGTCTTCAATAATAATCGTCATTTTCATTTTATTTCTACAGGGTGTTGAAAAGAAAACGCCAGAGGGATTATCATCATCAGACGATGAAACCTTCTGATTACTGACTGTTCTCATAGTTTCATTCATTGCTACTTGGCCCTACAAGTAATTTCGTTCGTTTCATTTTTTACACCGGCATTATTTACTTGCCAATTCGTTTTGAAATAAATTACCGCAAATGTGATTAATATGTAGTAGATAATGTGGTGTGTGTGTTTGTACGCAGCCGTGATCAGGTTATGCCCAGTGGTAGAAAACAGGTTATTATATCAGGATGTTCTTTTAATGTAGGATCTACATTCTACTCACCATGTGTAAAGGCTGTAGCATCTGCATAATATTTACATTATTGAAGGACATGGAAAAAACATTGAATTGAGTCGACACAAAATCCCCCTTTCTACGACCTGCCGAGATTTAATATCTACTATATCGGCTCAGCTTTTCTACATCTTTGGTCTGTACTGTGTTTACTGGGGCTTTACAGCTATCTGCCCACCTCTCTGAAATTCTAGTTGCAGATTTACGTCCCTGCCAGATCTGATTTCGAATGATGCTACGAGATAGGATGCAGTGGAAGATGAATATGGCAATAGTATATGCTGTAGCAAATGCATTTACATCGACTCTTTAACATTTTTACGAATACAGAGTGAACCAACGCCTTTTACTCAGGATCAGCTAAACAACGAAGGTATTGAGTTGGGCTGAGACGGAAAAAAGAAACTAATATGAGGATAACGTAGAAGTGATGTCCACGAACGTTCTTGTATCAAGGATAAGCATGAGCATAAAGTTCAGTATCATGGCTTCCCGAATAAACTGGGAAATGTGTGTGTGAGGAACGAGGTGGAAGGTTTATCCTCTAAAGCAGTGGTTCTTAACCTTGCCTCCAGCGCCCCCCAAGGAGCGCTGGCGATTTTGAAGGGGGCGGAAACGCTCAGGGGGCGATATCGGGGGCGCTGGGCTTAAGGGGGCGATAAGGGGGCGCTGAAGAAAAAAGCCGTAAATGATGTGGTAGTAGGACATATTCTTAATGAGTATTCAGAACACACTAACATTCCACGAAGATGCCAAACCCCCATATTTTTGGTCGCGCCACGCGACGATGTTTGCTACATATGTTCACAAGAATGTAGTAGATTAATATAATTCATATGGAACGAATTGCGCGTACTTTTAGATAATGTAAAAAAATCGCCAATTTCCCGTTATTTAAAACACTGCCGCCACACTTGCTAGGGTTATTATATCCCGCAGCGCACCGCGTGTGAAAATTGAAGAAGGAGGCACTCTATATCACTTTTGATTGAGAGTGACAGCCCCTTGTACATAAAATAAGTTTTGAAGCTTTGTGCACAAAATTAATAACTAAATATACTTGTCCTTGAGAGATACAAAATTAATTCGTCAGAATATTTCTTCATGGTATCATGAGGGATGATACTATCTCGTGTTGTGGTTCACAATCTCGCATGAATGTTATATGATATGAGTTGCTTTGTTTGGAACACATGTTAAAAGTAATAACTGGGTACAGTACTAAATTCAATGCGAGCAGATATATGTATCCAATTCTCAGTTGACTTACTTAAAGTTACACAAAGCACTAAAACAAAATCCAATACCAATAATTTCCCCGTATTGCCAATCACCGATGTGAATTCGGGAGGGTTCGAACCAGAGGGTATGAGACCGTACCCGATTGTCGATATAGCAACCTTGATTTGACCCTGAATATACCACACACAATTATTATATGATTTATTATAGTCGAATGGTCCTCGAGCGAAAGATTGCGTGCTTGTTTATATCGACTGTGTTTACAAATTGTCGTCTTTTTGTAGGCTCAGTCATAATAGGTTTGTTAGTACCGAATTACTGCTATTTGTTGTTCACTTCAAGCACATTTATCGGTATAAAAAGCTCATTGTCACAAATTACAATGTGATAGGAGAATCTGGCGAAAATACGAATAAATGGGGTATCTTTGTGTTCGATATGTGGAAAAGAATAGCTTTATGCAGCGCAATTTCGTTCTGCCGGTCTAATTGTGTTTACATTACTCACATTCTCATGGTTTCAGTACAGACTACTAAAACATTTAATATAGGCTGTTAGGATAAAATGTAACCTATCAGGATAAGTCCTAGATGTGTCTTAGCTCAATTGTGCCATTGGGATTCTTGGGAAGAGTTATTCTATGTGGATTTTTCGGATTCTGGACGAGATTTATCGGATTTGCATGGATATTTTTCGAAACTATTCAGATTCGGACGGATTCTTCCTCAGAGACTCGAGTTGTCGCATAGATTCGGATTCTGACAAATCAATACCCGCTCATCACTATGGCGAGGACATACGGTACTTGATAGGGTTGCCGTATTTTGGGATCCGAAAAAGATATAATAGCGCACGAGAAAATGGGTAATTTAGAAATTTTTACGGGCAATATTATTGGGTTGACCAAAAAATGGTCCTATGGCATTTTTGTTGTCCGTGTACGACAGAGGTGTCAAACATACCGCCCGCGAAGCAATTCTGAGTAGATTCTAAAATGCAAAAGTATAAATCAAATATCTGTGGTCGCACTGCTGTATCACTTCTGACGCAAAAGGTCCCGCGGCCTCCAGGAAACCCGAATCACGGTTTAATATTATATAGCGGTATTCAAATGACTTGATTATTAAGTATTCAATGAAATACAGGTGCATGGATTTTGAAGTAACGTTTCGGTCCGGCCTGCGAGAGATCTCAAGGTTTGAATCCTGCCCGTGACGCAAGTTCAGTTTGACACCCCTGGGTACGATCACCTACCCGTCATAGCTGTAACGGAGGATGGATACAACACAAAAAAGGCGGACAACTGGGTGTCCTTGCAGGACATATTCGATTTCCTGAAAAAGGAAGACAAGGGTGGACTTATATAGTACCCTAGTACTAGCTGAAAGATTATCTCATCGTAAAGCTTGATCTTCTGCGGAACACCCAAGTCGTTTTCTAAGCATCTCGGTCTTGGCAGTGTCTGGGCCATTGCACATTAAGGCAATATTCTCATTCATACCAGGTGATTCTCCCTCGATTGAAGGCCGTTGCCAACGCCGAGGCCGTTTCAGCTATAGTGAGGTAGGTATGTTGGGCTCAGGGGAATAGCTCATCTTGACCAACAACAAGAACAACAACATCTTGAACAACAACAACAAAATGTTGAAACTGAAATCAGTTTCAGCATTTCAAAAAGCTTGTATGCTTACTTCCGAAAACTCAAATCAGATCACAAGCCGAAAAAGGCGTACGAATACTGCTAATGGAATAGGAAAAAGGTCGCTAACTGAATCATCTACCAATTTTGGAATATATATTTGTATATTTGTATTTATATTTGTAAATTTGACTCTAAAAGGTCCGTGCCTCACCAACCATGAACCTCGCCGCATGTCACTGCACCAGGCCGATATTTTTATTATGATTCCTGGGTTCCAACTTTTTGTGCAGCCCGCATTCATTCTAGCTATGCTTTTGAAAGACACTGCAAAAGACTGATAGGATGACGAGCAGGAGCCTATATCAATTCTTCATATATTCCGAAGTCGACATCTGTCAGTAGGCAACGAGATGGCATTCTCTTTCTTTATAATTTTGAGATTTCGTGTCATCCGGTACGATTTCAATCAATCGACCGGATCTTTGATGTTTCACAACAAAGATCGGCAAACGTGCAATTAGTACTGCATGATGTACATGAGGCATATGAGCAAACGTAACAATGATCAGACTTTGTATGCATAATAGGTTCTTACGACGTGGTTTGGTTTATTCCAGTCAAATGCATAGAAAATATTAGGGAACATCTTTGTTGTTGATGCCATTGCCGCGGAAAGTGAAAATCGGCTACGTTACGTACAATGACTACGTACTATCGTTATTTTATAGCAGGTCGCATATTCAACATGATCTTAGCTGGGACATGCAAAAATTATACTTGTGACTAGTCTTTTGAATGCCATAGGGTCGCGTTACGCATTCGAAAACAAATTAGAGGATTAGTGTCCACAGAGAATCGTTTTGAAAGACAACATAAAGCCGCACATGCAATTTGAAATTAAAGGATTTGGCTATATGTAAGGCAAGGACTATAGAAGATGGGGTATTCGTTTTCGCCTGCACCATCGAGATGCTTTGACGACGGTGATGCTATACGACCGTAAAGTCAGCTAGTCTGCACCCCGTTTTTTCTCCTCCATGCGATCCGTGACCGCTGACCGCCTAGCAGGATAGCGGCGGATACAAATTTTCGAGTCTTTGGTCTGACCCGACCGGCGATTGAACCCACCGACCTACCGATCAAGAAGTCGGACGCACCACCATTACACTATCTCGTTCGGTTTCAGCGGTTGTAGCTCACCTGGAAAGAGTCAGCGGCATCATTAGCTCTTGGATTGATCCGGTAAAGTTGAGCATCGTAGTAAATAATAGGGCACCGCAATTAGGGGTATTGAAGCCCAGTTCTGATGATGACAATATTATTTGTGGTCGCCCCGAATTTGCAGTGAAATGTCCGGGATTTAGTCAAATTACATTACATTACAATTATATAACCATAGCCATGGGAAAAGTACAGTTAGTCTATATATATAATTCCTATATCAGTGGTCGGGAACCTTTTTCGTCCGAAGAGCCATATTGGCCCAATTTTTTACATTTTAACTCCCAAAGAGTCATACATGTCAATCAACTGTTCGTCACAATTGAAAATTCTTGACGTCATGTTAGCACATGGGATTCGTCGTGTGCGCCTCATTTTCTCTGCAAAAACTCGTACTAATCATGCTGATAAACGTATTCGAGCATGTGAAATTTCAGTTATAATAACGTAGCTTCGTCGTGATGCTCCTTTTAAATGCGACAACCCATGATTTCATGCGTAAGTGCACTGTAAAAAATAATCATGGGTGTACCCATAGTCTAGACCTGGTCCCACCTGAGTCATGTTGACATGGAAAAGGCCCATGATAACTTGTCGACATCCATGTAGACCTGTTGACATCCATGTTCCTACCCATGTCCTAATAAGGCTTCAAATTGACCTTTCACTTCTACTAATGTACACATACCCTGTGGTTAGATGTATTTAGCTGTATTTGACATCTGGAATGTTTGCAAGAAAATCTGCGAAAAGTTCAATGAACTCGCTGACGCTGGCGCAAACTTGATGTTGAAACTCAATATGTCGCCAATGTATGATGGAAACTCATTATTCCATCGACAGATTCCCCAACGAAATGGATTGTCCACTTTTTCTGAAGAGTATCGCACTTCATCGTCGGGTAGACATTCTTCGGATCCTATAATGAATATAAATGTCATTACCATCCATGCACTATTCAAGGCACACGGGTTGATAGAATAAATATGAATAGTTTCCAAGATGGTTTAAAGTTGTATCAATCACAGCCAGTTAAGATGACAAAAATCTATTAGCACCTCATTACATTGATCTTGTCTATGAATTGTCTTGGTATGTACAAAATCTACTTTTCACTTGACAATATCAAGTATGCACACATGCACAGTCATCCATTACTTTACCTCTGCACCACTATACTATTTGATGCTACGACCTATACGATTATCCAATTATTAATAAATGGATGGATTAATGCACGGATAGGCGGTAAATCCAGGATTTGAAAACTTGTATTTTGGTGACGGAGTTCAACTTTGGTGATTGGGACCCGGCCAAAGGTTGTTTGTGTTTTTTCTGGGAATTCCAAAAACAGAACTACTCGCTTTTTCAAATCCGCAAGTAAAACTAAAACTAGGACTAATCAATCACCTTATAAAATTCAAAACTAGAATTGTAACTAAAATTACTCAATTTTCAAAATCCACAAATATAACTATAACTTACAACTATACCTAGAACTTTTTAAAATTTGATACTAGAACTAGTACTAGCAACCTTTTAAAATCGGGAGCTTACGAACTAAATCACAACTAACAATATAAGTGGTTTTTGACTGGTTTTCCCGCGAGGCAATGGCGCACACTAAACTCACATTGTTTGTAGGGCTGGGCATAATGATTCGAGCACTTGAATCTGAATTGAGTATTATTATTATTATTGTAGTATTTAAATAGCTGGTTCGTGGTAAAGAACTTGAATATAGCTTTCAATGCAACATCCATTGTAGCAGCATATTTCTTAAACTCGAAGACTTTTCGGGTGCCTCTTTTCAAGAGTTATCGGCACACTGAGGGGATTTAAACAGATTTAAAAGCAAAACCAAAAAGGCAAAGTATGACGCAACAATCAAAATCACAGACCATGAAATTCGCATTGTATCAATGGCAACAATAACAAACTACGAAGTATACGGACATACGGTACTATAGTAGCAGCACAATTTGTAAATAAACAATTACACGCACGGAACAACACGCACTAATGAGAAATTTGTAGGTTATAGAGGAAATCTTTCTGTCTGCATAAAATAGGTTTGCTCAACTGAATAATAGTAGACTCCAACACTTTTAAATGAAACACATACCTACCACGCGCAATGACAGTGAACATATTGTCATCATAGTGATGTGCAATATGTTCACTGTCATTGCGCGTGGTAGGTCTGTGTTTCATATAAAAGTGTTGGAGTCTACTATTATTCAGTTGAGCAAACCTATTTTATGCAGACAGAAAGATTTCCTCTATAACCTACAAATTTCTCATTAGTGCGTGTTGTTCCGTGCGTGTAATTGTTTATTTACAAATTGTGCTGCTACTATAGTACCGTATGTCCGTATACTTCGTAGTTTGTTATTGTTGCCATTGATACAATGCGAATTTCATGGTCTGTGATTTTGATTGTTGCGTCATACTTTGCCTTTTTGGTTTTGCTTTTAAATCTGTTTAAATCCCCTCAGTGTGCCGATAACTCTTGAAAAGAGGCACCCGAAAAGTCTTCGAGTTTAGGAAATATACTGCTACAATGAATGTTGCATTGAAAGCTATATTATAGTATTGTAGTATTGTCTTGTAGTATTATTGAGCAAACCAGTTTTGGCCATTATCAACAACTCACCTTATCCACAATCAGGAAGCTGTCGAAGCGTTCATTGAAAATGGTGGCGATGCCGACCACCCAGTCCAATTTCTGATTACCTGAATGAGAAGTGAGAGATCAGCTCAAGTGAAACACTCGAGAAAAAAAACGTTTAAAAAACAAATAAATGCAGTTACAAAAATTAAATGAATGCAGTTACTGTTTGTGTAGTGTGAACTGCAAATATGGGCGTGGCAAAAAATATGCAAATTTTAACATTGCCTTAGGAACCAGACAGTTTTTAAAATCGGCAACTTGAAATACCCTATTTCTATAATATCCTACCAAGTAATGACCTTCATAAATCCGCAACTAACGAACTATAATACATCGAACTCAGCCATGGGCAAAGTGAGCCCCGCTATTTTGAGAAGCACGTGTGGCCATTTTTTGGAATTAAAAACATAAAACCTACTTTTGAATATTGCTGAATAAAACCATAAGCTGGATAAACTGAGCTGGAACGGAAATTGATTTACTTTGAAACCTGCTCAATAATATATCGCAATTACATAGCCTGCGTCCCTCCCAAGCTTGTATGCGTAATCCAGATTTAAAATCAAGTCAATGTAGCAAAGTCGTAACAATTAGTCACAACACAATAAGTTACTCCTTCCGTATAGTTTGGTTCAAACCTTCTTTGTTGCCATTGTCAGTGCGCGTTTTGACTGAGACCTCATCATACATAAAGGGTGAATGGGCATATCATAAAAAGAATGTCGAAAGCTGAAATGCAAAGAAGGTATGGCGCACTAAACACAGGGCCGCAACTGCCGCATCCCAGACCCCTCAAATGGAGATGGCCCGAGCTCGAAGCACCAAAAATTACTTCGTAAATGGACGTAAATCCTATAATTTATGAAACTTAATTCAAATTTTCTTCGCGCGATATATAGTGACTAGATGTTTTGATAATAATATGGGTACCACTCTTCCCGCAAGAACAGCTAATTTATTGAGATCAGCATTTCGGCGTCGGCCGTTAGCGCGTCAGGACACACCAAGACGTTGACAATGACGTTTCGGCTAACATGTGACTCTGCGAAGTGTGCTGAAAAAAGCTCAACGGCGAGGAAACCTTGACCAAAAGTACCGCCACATGTCGGCCGAAACCGATATATATATGTCAATTTCATCAAGTCGCACTGTTAAGATATAGCCTACCTTTTAATGTATTGATATAAAAACCCGGATTACAGAGAATTCAAAATGTATCATGTTCAACATTATCTTGAATTAGGAGGGAAAATAAATATAAATTTTCATTTCGTTAATTAACCGTACTTTTCTCATTAGGCTATCTAATATCAACACATCCACGGAGACGTATTTATTAAAAATGTAATTCACTGCTTTCCATTTATAAATAAAATCAATACACTGGAGAATATAGCTGAACATGTTGGCTCGGCTCGGCACGCCAACTTACTTTCTATTACTGAAGTGGCCTGCAGAGAAAAATAATTACCCACCCCTGAACTAACTAGATCTGTGGAATCACTCAGGTAGGCTATTCGATTTCAACCCACCCTCGCGATGACATGGCTTTTTCAGTTATTGAGCACCTACACAACTGCGAAGCTGGAACAAGAATTACTCACTTCCCGAAACCCGCAACTAAAATTTGAACTAATCATTTTTCACAATCCGCGAAAAGAACTACTCGACAGATATTGACCCCCAATTAACTAAATTTGTGAAAGTCTCTTACTTACCCATAACTTTTTGAATTTCTATCGGAATTTCTTGCGGTTGCAGGAGACTGAGTGCAGAGCTGCAAGTCTTTTCCAAAATCTTTGAGGCCAAGTCAACATCCAAACAGGCTTGATTCAGGCAACATATTTTCACTTCTTCCAAAATCTGAACATTGTGACAGATTTACATCATAGCTAATTAATTAAGTTAGTCTGCAGTAGCCTTTAGTACTATCAGTAGTCTCAATTTAGGCACAGGTCGGGCTTGTGGTCGAGTATATGTCACAACTATCGTAAATTATTTCAGGAATATATATATGTAGTTTGTTTTGTACTATCATAGCATTCTGAAAAACGAACTCTTTGTGAGTTTGTTGCAAAGTCGCAGGTTGACTCGATCATGGCAATGTTGTGTTTGAAACCACTGCGTTAGATTGTACCTACCAAGGGAGCATGGGTCAAAAGTGGGTATATCTTCATTCTCCATCAGTATTCTTGCTGATGTTCCATTTACGACACTGTCGCGGCCTGATTTAAAAGTTCTTCTCATTCTATCTTGCAGCATCTCTTCATCTGGCACCCTTTATTTCCACTCTGACTTATTTCCTTTTGATGCTCGTCGACGCTAAGTTCGTCTTCGGAAGGGTAGATGTGTTGACTTTGCAAACAGCTTCCCCTGCACAAGTATAGAAGAGTCACGATAATACTTGGCTTAGCCATGGAAATATCTCTTCAGCGCAAAAATAGCAACGTGCTTGTAAGAAATGGATTGCAAGGTTGAAATTAAAGGGGCACCACTCTAAATATGATGTGGTCTCTCAAGAAATAATCTATAAAAAACTCCAATTATGATAAATCCAATTACCCTAAATATAATTATTTTACTGCATTTTTATTTAATACAGTGTTCAGTATAACAAGTAGATTTAATTTCTTAGTTTTTTTTTATCTGGACTATACAGTGAAAATGTGACGTTAGTCAAAATAACCCCATGGGATATCACCAAAACCAGAGACAATTTGAAAAAACCAAGGTCATATTTGGAATCAGTGTCGTTCGGAACCCCGAAACAACCCTTCTAATATGCGTTAAGGGTGTAATCCTAGTATAGTAGCCTACCAATTTATTTGTGGTAATAATTACTTACTTTCATCGTCTGTCAAGATTAGTCATATTACTCCTTTATCTTGAATTGTCGAGAGATCATACGAGGCAAATGCCTCATCGTAATATAGAAGTTGAATATACTGTCCCCGATATTACTCCGAAATACAGTTCTCAGAGTTTCAGCTATCTCAGATCTGTGATCCACTGTAATCACTCGTTCATGATCTCCAGCAGCCTCATTTTCAATGTCACAAATATCACAGGAGTAATATTAAAAACAACTGCAGTATGTATATCTGTAAAATACAAATTTACATCAGTTCCTTATGTTTCTAGGGTTTTCAAATCTTGAATCAAAGGCTCGAGTATAGCATGATATCCCATATTTTTTAAAGCTGAAGTTTTTTCAATCACCTAAGGATGAATATTCCTCCAGTTGGATAAATACTTCACTTTAACATTGCCCAGTACGGTACAAAATAAAAGCAAGGGAGCTTGTGAAACGTCTAGGACTACTAACGCATTACCAACTACCACATGATCTATATGTACATACAAATGGATACTCAGTAAACTTTGATCACTATTTGCAGCCGTTTGGCAGTTCCCGCTATATACCGGTATCTGACTGAATACGACTAAGTTGCATCAGGTTCGACTATACCCAGTGACGCATTGCAGATTCGGCGGATATATTACAACGAAGACAGGAACAATAAATACATCAATACTCACCCTCCAATCCACGGCTTAATACAGCAACAAGCCATAAACTTTGAAACTTTGACAAAGACAACCTATGAAATGACCAACTCCATCAAACTCCTCTTTTTTCCAATCCTTTTGAATAGACACTTACGTGACCTTTGACACGAACCAATCAGGTTGCAGCAGGATGTAAACAAAGAACAAGCCCGGACAAGCTTACTATGAGCTCTTATGGCAAAAGGTTGAAAAATGAAGGTTTTAAGCAAGATTACGTTGAATTGGGGATGACTGGCCTTAATGAATAGTAATAGCGTAGAGCTAGTATGTGGTTGCAGCTTTTAATCTAGGATGAACATGAATGGTGGCAAGTACGCACCAGCGTGCTGTGTCCAAATGCACGGGTTTTTGACAACTTTTCTGATTAAGCGACGATTGTTGTATACTATACTATAGGATTGTGGTAATGCATATTTTGACGATTTCATAGGCTCCAGGTCTCGAGCAAAATTTTCAAGCATATCTCATGTTCAAAAATATATATACTATAAAATATAGCTGCTGCCACACATCACAATTTTTGTGTATTGATTATGAAACTTGAAAGCTATGGAGATTCTATCGAATTTATGGATTTGAGTGGAACAGCATCTTCTTCTAACACCGCGGAGAAAGCTACGAAGTATTTCATGGAGCGCTATGCACACGATTTAGGGATAAAGATTGAGGAGACAATCCACTCTTTTTAGAAGTAATATTCTAGTGAACAGCCAATGTTATGGCAACTTGCGGAAAAGTGAGATAACACACTCAATGGAAATACACGTTCTCGGAAAATCCATTATTGATTCGTCTTGCACTTGTAAGACAGGGTAAGTAAGGAAAAAGACATTTTTTCAGAGACTCCTTCAATAGATATTTTAACCATGATTTATTTTCATATTAGGTTCTGATATATGCTCTCATGCATAAGCATTGATTAAGACAATCCAGCACCTGAAGCTAAAAGGACTACATTGTGATTTGCATCAGCATCAGTGAGCTCCATCGTGATTGACAAGCAATCTCTCCACCGCACTCGCAACCGATCAACTCCTGCCTCAAGGTAGATTTAGGTGTATCTGGTGTCTTCAGTTTTATAACATTCCATCAAACACAAATAATCCTACAACATTTTCATCTGGAGAATTGTTCATTCAACAAATTGGGTATCTAAATGAGCTTCAATAATGCACACCACTGGAATATCTAGACATGCACTGTTGGTACAGACTGACCATGGCACCGCGCAATTACGATCCGTGGCATGCTATTAGGCATTACGATATTGACAATGGAACTGAATTTGCACAATTGCCGAATATGTTGCGTCATTCATTTTTAATTTTCAATCTTGAATTAGAGTATGCAATTAGTCCATATATATTTGGTTAGTTGTGATACACAATGTTGCATAGTATGACACCAGACAAAATTTTATACTCCTTGATTCTTCCGATCAGCTGTTCAATATGAATACGTTCTCTCGCCATCTTTCTTGTTGTGGAACAGTCTGGCTCAGGCATTTGAAGGTGTGTAAATCACGTGCAGGAATATTTGAATCTAGATTCAATTTCTTGATTTCAGACTCAATGGTGAATCCCTTTTCTGCCATGATAGCATTGCCTGGCTCACCATAGCTGAACTCCATCATTTTCTTACATTTCTTGTCGAATCCACATATTTAACTAATATTTCGATCTTAAAGGGGCACTGCACTCTAAAAATGATTTGGTCTCAAATTGAAGGGCAAAACGAAAGAAAAATTTTGGCAGCAGCCGTTTCTTTCAGAACGCCACCGTAATGGAGCTGTAATGAATTGAAATTTCCATAGTTGCAGCACGCTCCAGCAGTCACGCAGAGATCGAACTATATATAGTTGTCAGCCGATGTTATGAAGGAAATAGAATACACTAGACCCGATTTTGACATAAATCTCCTGACTGGACATCTTCCGTTGAACGCGGTATCTAAACCACCTTGGCGTGTACGACATATTTCCTTCATAACATCGGCTGACAACTATATAAAGTTCGATCTCTGCGTGACTGCTGGAGCGTGCTGCAACTATGGAAATTTCAATTCATTACAGCTCCATTACGGTGGCGTTCTGAAGAAAACAACGGCTGCCAAAATTTTTCTTTCGTTTTGCCCTTCAATCTGAGACCACGTCATTTTTAGAGTGCAGTGCCCCTTTAAATGCTCCCTGTAAATAGTTCCTGCACAAAAGTAAGTGTACCACAATCCATCAATCCTTTCAAAGTTGTATGTGATTTATTGACAGTCAATAATCATTTTAGATTTGAGAAATCATGAATGAATGCAAATGGTGCATTTTTAAGAACCACATATCTACATGGCCGAATCGCGATTTAATGAAGCAGTTACATATGGCTGACCCAATGGTTAAATACTATGCTTACAGCAATACTATAAATTTGACGTCAGTAGGATAAGTCGGGCAATTCAGAAAGAATTTAATGTAGTCTAGCATAAAATTTCAGCTTCTCCGCATCTTTTGACATTATGATGCTCCTCTGAGAACTGAACTTCGCTAGCAATAATTGTCCGCCAATTTGTAATTTTCCTGGACGAGTTTACTGTTTTGTGCTTCTATACTTCTTCCAGAAATCTGATTTTCTTGCGTTTTATCCATCGACTTCCTCTTTCTGCAGCTTCATAAAAGATATCCATCAAGCCTGCACAAAATATATAATATGTTTATTTTACAGAGCAATACTGCTGTGCAGGCACCTATCAAGGCGTACTCAATGTTTATTTTACAGAGCAATACTGCTGTGCAGGCACCTATCAAGGCGTACTCGTCCGACTCGTACAACGTATCACCGCTACCAATTTCAACTATTCGTCTCATTATTGAATATATTGTTTTCAACAATTTCAATACATTACACACCATCAAGCAACAAAACTGGAGTGGAATAAAACGAGACACACACCAAGTCGATTGTGGCATCAAGTGTGACTGCATTTCAGATTGGACTCATTTTGAAACACAGAATTGTTTCATCTAGATCAGTGGTTCCCAACCTTTTTGACCTATCGCCCCCTTTTCAAGGTCAATACCGATCATCGCCATCAAATTTTGTGTACCGAAAATTGGGCATACAAACCTGTAATCACCGGCGGGTTGACTAAAAAAAAGGGTCAAATTTTCGGCTCGATGTCTAATTTGACACACTTTTGTAACTAAATTTCCGTGGGTTGACTAAAAAAAATAAAAAAATAAATGTCAGCCGTTTTGACGCGTCATCGCCCCCCCCCCGAATCGCCCCCTTCGCTATTTTCGCCCCCTTTGTCCATTTTCGCCCCCCTAGACCGCCAAATCGCCCATGTTGGGAACCACTGATCTAGATTCTAGATTATGTCACGATTCAATATTTTTGGTACAATAATAGATATGTCATTTTCTTAATAAAATGTGAATTCAGATGACTACAAGGAAGTCCACATGCCTTTATCCAGATTTTACATTCTTCCATGCATGTCATTGGCTCTGGAAAAGGTAAAAGCGCACACCAGGAACGGTCTGGGTAGCCATCTCCATGTTACGCAGGCTATTAGCACAGTATTTATCCTGATAGATACAATACACGAGCTAGAACAAAAAATGACGATTTCAGCCGGGAACAGATCATGTTGCCTAACATATATCATATTAATATGATCATTGAATATGCAGACAAGTGTCCAGTGTAACAGTAATTTGCTAGATAATGATACAGACTGTAGACTACTATATACAAATGTCGATTCCATAAATAGAACGCATATAACGCCACATAATGGATACCACACATATCCTGACTCAATATTCCTCTAATACATTCTATTCGCTACGACAATCCTATAGTATACGACTAAGGATAATACAGCCAGTGGTGGCCCTAGGATTGGGGGGGCCCTGGGCGAAACTACCAGGGGGGCCCCCATATATCTATAAACGCAACTTCTGGGGGGCTTCGCCCCCCAGACCCCCCTCCGCTCTCCATACAACTATTATGCACTGCATGTCTACAGATTCCGTGATACTATATGGAATGTTTATGCTGTATGCAACTATTGACTATCAAATCAATCACAATGTACACAGGCAACTGTGTCATTCAAGTTCAAAATGTTATTTTCATGCGTAAAAATAATCACGAATACAGTGGCAATGGGAACTAAAAGGGAAAAATTTCATACTTTTTCAAGGAAACGATGGCAGGATTCCAATGACTCGAGGCGTGATACTTTGGCGACTCGACTTGGCACAGATCAAAATATAATTAACTAGAATTGATATTTGACTCGGTTACAACCCGGAATGAGGACCAAGAGCTAATCGATCACTAAGGTGACCAAACAATGAAGTTTATAGAACACATACATAGAATTGAAACTGCCAATGAATGAAGAAACTACTATGACTGAACAATTGAATTGTTGCAATTAGTTCTTCAAAAAAGTAGAAATCAAAATGATGATAGCAAATATGACACGAAAAGTACAAAAGGACAACTAAATGGAAACCATCATACGGGTACAAAATGATATTGGCTTGGTGTAAACTTACTGAAGCAGTCGAGACATTATGATTCATGAATACTCAAAACAAGAATACTCAAAACAACAACAAACAACAATGACTTCCCTCCTTTGACAAGATGAGACAACCAAGAGGAGTTCATGGTCATCAATAATTATTACCAGATCACTCAACAAGGAATAACTCATGGACTATACTTGTACAGTGAAAGAAAAATGATTTATTCCTAACAGCTAACACAGCAAAAGTACTTACAGAAAAGAACAAATACCGGTATATTACATATCACCACTTGTCCCAGAAGTTACCTATAACCAAGACAGCTGCATGTTTGTGGTAAATTTTACAATGAATGCTTGCAATGGTACCGGTCATAAAACAGCTTAGCCAGACAACCTTGTCTAAACGCCTAAAGATGGAATACAAGAAGCTCTTGAACCTGACAATAAAATGAGGTAAGGGGTCAGAACTAGGCTCATAATAATTTTCAAAATCAAGTCATACACAGCGTCAAATTCAAATATTGTTGGTGCAACACTGTCCACACGAAGATTTCGAACGCTAGTTTTAAGAGGAACTGAACATTATCCAAATCACCTACTTCTGCCTACAATATACATTGCTGTCACAACTTAAAAATTATATATTCAATAAAAACTCATTTTTCAGCATTCTTATAATAGCTTCCATATGATGACTAGTGATGAAAATTTTCAAGTTGACAGAAATGAGAGGGATACTTCAATGATTTCTATTAGCAAGGATTTTAAACTTGAATGCCGTACACAAAAAAGCTAAATTGCAATTTGAATGATATGTTATATCAGCTTCTACAAGATATCTCATGTAGGCTACAGACCTACCAACAATTCTATCAATTTTACAGTTGAATAAGCCGGAAAAGCTTGTTTTTTTATCATGCGATGGCTTGAAAAGCTGGATATTGAATTTAAAAACTTGAAATTGTGATGTAGGCTACTCGGATATATTTCAAAATCACTTTATCCAAATTTCTGCCAAATCTGAAATAAACCATTAATTTGTTTTAGGGCTACTGTCATGGTCATGAAGTTGGCCCATTACTGAAAATGAATGAGATGCACAGGTCATTGAAAATATATTCTTCCTGTATACACTGTAGTAGTTTCTTGTCAATGTTATTGTAATTTTAAAGCACTGAGAAAAAGGTGTTAAATATTATTCAAAAATATCATGGAAGTGATAATCATTCACGACAAAATTTTTCGTTAGCGGATGCGATCGCGTCTCTCACACAAATCACCAATTTGATGATCGACAACCGCTTACGGTACCATATTTTACATGGGTACATATATTTTCACGGTAATTCGAAAAATGGTAACTATAAATTGCATAATTGTAGCAGGGGCCCCCCTCATAAAATATAAGTAAGCTCTTATAACGCGTGCAGAAATTTAATTATCGACAACTGTTTACAGTACCATATTCTACACGGGTAGGCCTGCATGTATTTTCAGTTATTCGCAAAATGATAATCAAAAATTGCGTAAATGTAGCCCCCCCCCCCTCATAAATCGAAGTAATCTCGTACAACGCGTGCAGGATTTAATGATCAACAACTGTTTACGGTACCATATTCTACATGTGTACATATATTTTCACGGTCATTCGCAAAATGATAACCAAAAATTGTGTAAATGTAGGAGGGCCCCACCTCATGAAATCTAAGTAAGCTCGTACAACGCGTGCAGGATTTAATGATCGATTTAGTGATCAACAACTGTTTACGGTGCCATATTCTACATGGGTACATATATTTTCACAGTTATTCGCAAAATGATAACCAAAATTATGTAAATGCAGGAGGGGCCCCCCTCATAAATAGAAGTAAGCTCGCACGCACAACGCGTGCAGAAATATAATGATCGACAACTGTTTACAGTACCATATTCAACATGGGTTGGCCTGCATGGAATTTCAGGTATTTGCAAAATGATAACCAAAAATCGCATAAATGTAGGAGGGCCTTCCCTCATAAAATAAAAGTAAGCTCTTTTAACGCGCGCAGAGATTTGATGATCGTCAACTGTTTACGGGACCATATTCTACATGGGTGCATGGATTTTCGCGGTTATTCGAAAAATTATAGCGGTAACGAAAAAAATGAGAATTATGATTGACCCGACCTCTTTTTAAGGTACTGTACCATATTCTTTATGGATACAAGGATTTACAAGGTTACTTAGAAAATGGTAATAGTTAGAAAAAATCGCATAAACGAGAGTAATTGTTGGTTAAAAGCGCGTAAACCGGAGAAATCGTTGGAAAAAAGCGCGTAAACCGAGGAGGGGGGGCCCCTCGAAAGCGCGTAAATCAACCCGGGGGGGCCCTGGGCGACCGCCCACCTCGCCCACCCCAAAAGCCACCACTGAATACAGCAATAGTTGCTTCATCCGATAAGTTGTCAGAAATTCATTCATTTGGACATACCATGCTGATGCGTGCTTGCCATCATTCATGCTTATTGTAGGTTATAACACTGCATATACATACTAGCTCTACGTTATTACCATTCACCAAACCCAGCTATTCCCAATTCAATGCAATTTTGCTAAAAACCTATATTTTTCAACCCTTTTCCATAAGAGCTCATAGTAAGCTTGCCCGGGCTTGTTCTTTGTTTACATCCTACTGCAACCTGATTGGTTCGTGTCAAAGGTCACGTAAGTGTCTATTGAACGCCACGGCTATACTGTACGCATGACTGGTTTTGTAACCAGATAATCCGGAGTCAATATGGCTCCGTAACCGAATGGCTATGTTTGCGTGCGATGATGTAGCTATGTACGAATCACGATGTTTGTGTATTGCAATATATCCTGTGAGGATGTAACGATGTTTACTTGTCACTCAGCTGAAATAGCGATATAGTGAAATGGTAAAGCGTCCTGCTTCTTGATCGGTAGGTCATATGATCAATTCCCGGCCATGTCAGACCAAAGACTAAAACACTGGTATCCGTGGCTATCCGGCTCAACGTTCAGCATTCAGGGATAGCATGGTTATCGCATCTCAATCGCCAATGCATCTCAATGGTGAAAACGAGAATAAGTCTGATATCTCTCTCCCCCTCTCTCTCCTCCCCTCTCCCTCCCCTCTCTCTCTCTCCCTCTCTCGCTCTCCTTTCTCTATGCTCCCTTTCCCTTCTTTCTCCCCCTCTCTTCTTTCTGCTCTATTCTCTATCGCTCCCCCACTCTCTCTCCCCTATCTCTCTCCTCCCCTCCCCTTCCCCTCCCCTCTCTCTTTCTCTTTCTCTCTCTCCTTTCTATATGCTCTCATTCCCTTCTTTCTCCCCCCACTATTCTTTCTGCTCTATTCTCTATCTCTCTCTCCTTCTCTCCCTCATCTCTTTCTCTCTCCCTCTCTCGCTCCTCTCTGTCTCTCTTTCTCTCTCCCTCTCTCTCAGTGACGATGATGATGATAATTATGATGATATCACTAAAGCTCAACGTGATACTCTTACTTGATAACCATAGACATGGGTCCTTATCATGTCCCATCATGGAAGTTTTTGTCATGTCAACATGAGATTTTAAAACCATGTCGGTGTTTTCATGGAATTAACATGAGAAAGAGGAAGTCATGTCATTTCCATGATAAAATCCATGTTTATTTTTTACAGTGTGGACCCAAACATGATCACTACAGGAGTATATACCCAATGTGAGGTGTGATCCATCAGTGACATGGGGTCAGGGAAGGCAAGCGAGGCAGTTCGTTACCTGTCGCCAGGATGAGTGAACGAAAATTGAGAAAATTTCAATTACCAATGGTATTTTCTATCGCTGTTAATGAATGACTGAATTTTGAACATTTTCCTCCCAAAATTAGGCGACTTGCATATTTATTATTCGAAAATGCAGCCCGATCCGATAGGTAAGGCTCGGACGGGCCAAACTTCGCCATTGGTACCGCAATTCATCGTAAATAGCTTAGAATTTATAAAAACTGATGTGAACTGAATGCAACTGTTACTCTGATTCCGAAAATCTAAATACCTATTGACTTCCTAATTCTCAAAGTTTCGGCGAGAACATATAATGTTGCGCTACACGCCTACATTTTATCGCTGGTATTACAGAGCGACTTACCAATGAATAACGTGGATAGCTTTGGCGTTGTTTGTAATTGTGAATGTCACTTCCACGGCACTTCATTTCGCGCCGAAGATCAGGAAGACGGTGTGTATATTTTTGATAACTAAGTTGTCATTCATGGACATTGGGCATCGCCATGTCTGCTATTCTCTTTGATCAATCAACGTATCGTGCAACCCAAGATTTCGAGTCGGGTACGTCGAATTCGCGAGTGATATTGGTCTCCGGCGCGACAGTAACTAAGATTTGGGAATTTTGAAAAGGGCTGCCCGAGCCCCTAACCCTGAAGACGGTACTGACTGTATCTCTCAAAGACATGTTTATACGGTCACGAGAATAATTATTCTGGCCGTGATGAAAATTTACTAACAAGTTGCTGCAATATTGAGCAATTCAGTAAAAATTTATATATTTGGCAAAGAGCCATATCTCATACCCAAAAGAGCCATATATGGCTCGCGAGCCATAGATTCCCGACCGCCGACCTATATGAATATACAAGCTTGTAACATAACCACTTACGTAAGTTGTACATAATGTGCAAGCACACCAGCTGCTTGAATTACTTCATTACTGACACAGTGTGGATATGTGCGGACCGCGAAAACACGAGTAAGAAAATTCATCCGGTGATGACCAATTTCTCCCTGCTCTGCTTTACCCTTAAAGGGTCACTGCACTCAAAAAATGATATGGTCTCAAATTGAAGGGCAAAACGAAAAAAAAATTTTGGCCGCAGCCGTTTTCTTCAGAACGCCACCGTAATGGAGCTGCAATTTATTGAAATTCCCAGAGTTGCACCCGGCTGCAGCTGTCGCGGCTCCGGGTAATTTCTTAACCCGTTACATGGCACGATGACTTCATCGTCGCACTTGCTCGACGCGATTACGAGGACGAACTTTAGATAGTTGTATAGTTGTCAGTCGATGTTATGAAGGACTCATGTCTTGCACACCAAGGCGGCGCTCAACGTACGGTGTCAGGTCAGGAGGATTTGTGTCTGGAGCTTGTCATGACTCTATAGTATTTGCCAGTTGAATGATACTGAGATGCCGTTACAGTTGTATATTGATGCAGATACAGCTGTCATTTTCAAGATGTACTGCAGAACATGACGATTTTCTCCTACATAACAATCAACCACATGGTCCTGGCATAAGTCTTTCTAACAAGTGGGTCCTAGAACATTTTGTGTTGTTTAGTATTGGACCTATATGTAAGCGACAGGGTCTTGGGACTTATGACATGGTTCCTGGATATAAACGGCAATTTCCTGCATTCTTTACCTTTTCTCGCATGCTTTTATATAAATGCCTACACTTTATAAATTGGGAGCATTATACTCTCCGTCAAATATATATGCTGCTATTACTTTTCAGCATTTTTTTTATTGCTGCAATATACTTTGATCAGCATTTTTTTTTATTGCTGCAATATACTTTGATATTTTCCAATTGCAGACAATATCGCTTCGTGTCTTATTGATGGCGACGTTTTGGGTAGCAAAAACAGGATGGACTGTATGTCGGTTTCAAATAGCCGATAGAAAACGAACTGTGATTGATAAGTTGATAACACTGCGGCTACTAAGTCGAAATCAGTTCTGTTACTGTATTATTGGACAGTAAACTGGAACTGTTTGCATTCTATATTCCACGAATGGCTGCTTTGCCTGATACATCACTACTTTGCTTACTCGTTATTTATTAAAATAAATAATAAAAAAGAAACGTCCGATGACTATATATAGCCCACTTTACAACGGGGCAGTCAGGCAGTGTGGAAGAATGAAATTGAGCTAGTAAGCTACGCAGCACTGCACCACATGCCATTAAACTCGAAGATAGGGATGTATTGTAAGTAAGTCACGTTCTAGAACGACGTTTTGAAAGTAATTCCTCTTTAGAGGGGGCTGGTTCTGGTGCAATGCTGACTGGATGCACACTTCTTGAAATGTTACTGGGAAAGTTGATGCCAGTGCGATTCTCAGTAGTTCGCCTCAAAAGCTCTCTCGC
Source organism: Botryllus schlosseri (assembly GCF_051294905.1). Taxonomy (NCBI): domain Eukaryota; kingdom Metazoa; phylum Chordata; class Ascidiacea; order Stolidobranchia; family Styelidae; genus Botryllus; species Botryllus schlosseri. The sequence goes on along the minus strand of NC_137245.1, from coordinate 11,884,013 downwards.
ATAGTGGTTCGTCTTCTTTTCATACATGTTTTTCAAGATCCACTCTTTTGCTGACCTGATCCTAAAAAAGGAAGGCGTGAATTGTAATGATCTGACCATGCTCCGATAACTGGTGTGCAGATGTGATGAGTCATAAAAATTACCAGTATGTTTGAACGGAGTCATCTGCTCCAAATCCCGGATCAAACTTTTATTTTCTATCAAAGATTTCAATGCTTTGAAACTAGGAGATCCACATTGCAACCATCTAGTTCTTAGGCACTGATCCCCAGTCAAAGTGCCATAGCTGCAGGAATATGTCTCCCCGTCAACTGTCCACTCATGTTCGCCGGTGATGCAGAAGAGATAACCATCTTCTTTTTCGCACCTGCAATTGCATATTGTTATATAAAAAGCTCCTAATATGTGATGTCAGACATAGTTGATATGTAGACTTACACTGCTATCTTGACCACAATACTGACAGCACCACCAAAAGTGATTAGTGATGCTTCTTGTCCATAGTAGTAAGTCTTCCCATACCTTTCTTCTTACCCAGAGACACCAACTTTTTTTCAGTCCTGAGAAATGGTTAGTAAGGCAAAAGAAGATTCAAATAATAACAGTATTCAGTTACCTTTGCAGACATGCCACATATCAAACTGGTGATTGATTGATGGATTGATTGATGGATATTTATCCTTCAACAATTTCCTGATGCTTGGTGCCCGGTCAGTCACTACGGTTTCAATCGACAAACCTTGAGCAAGTAATGCATCCAAGGCACGCTCCATACCAACTTTTTCCATTGCAACACTGCTGGAGCACTCCTATGGCACTAAACCACTGTCGTCTAGTACAATTCCAGAAGGAATTTTATGAGGAGTATGCGATTCGTCATTCCTTTTGACATCACACGATGTAGCGGCACAACTTCTCCATGTCATTGCAGCTTGCTATAATGTCAATGTATATTCTATACACTATTACGAAGACTCTGAGTAGAGCAAGACAATACCGTAGACAAGTGCTTTTCAACCTTTTTGAGCTCCATTCGTACTTTTTTTTAAAAAAACAATTTTATTCGCACCAGCCAGCTGGAATTTATTACACAAAAAGAAAATGAAAAGCTTATCACTTTTTGTATTTGTAAACCTTCCTGTAGGTACAGAGCATCATTATTTCACATTTAGTGTATCGTATTGCTGATTAATCAAATACTAAAATCACTGCAGTAGAAAAATCAGATATCGCACTTCCGCTTTTCTCAAGGTCTTCGTTGCTTTTTCCGCGGGTATCGTGCAGTGATTTCTTTCGAAGCTTAAAGGGCGAACCCATGAACAATATTCACTCGCAACAATATCACTTTTCCACTAAATCGACGTATTATGTCAACGCTATATGAATGTGTGCCGAAATTCCAATACTTTACATTCAAATCAACACTGGCATCACACACTATTTCCTACAAGGTAGGGTTATCATATTTTGGATTCGGGAAAGGAGGACGTTCGCACAAGTACAAACCGTCACACAGGTTGAAAAGCACTTTATGCTAGCCGTTTTTCAGGGTAACAGTAATTTCTTATCCACAACACGAATACCACCAGTCAGGGTTCCCCATGAACATGACAAAATTCATGACATTCAAAATTGGTGGTTCGGGTACTGTAGGAAAATTCATCATCCCTAACCAAAATCCAACGGTACGCAAACCTAACCTGAACCCACAACTCCGCAGCTGACCCTAAAACATATATATTCATTATATTGTAATCTTACTAATCCCCAAGCCATAATTTTAAGATACTCTCAAACCCTCATCTTACATCTCCAGCCTGAATGCGAAATCAATTATGACCGCTCTGAATTTTGAAATGTTCAGGGGGCACACTGATTGGTGATGGAAATGTTTTATACATAACATAAGAATAGGACATGATCTATTCCTGCCCTCAAGAAATAGAATACACTAGGCCCGATTACGAGAAAAATCTAGTGACTGAATATCGTCCGTGGAACGCCGTATCTACACCACCTTGGCGTGTAAGACATATTTGCTTCAGAACATCGGCTGACAACTATCTGAAGTTCGTCCTCTGCGTGACTGCGTAATCGCGTCGAGCAAGTGCGACGATGAAGTCATCGTGCCATGTAACGGGTTAAGAAATTACCCGGAGCCGCGACAGCTGCAGCCGGGTGCAACTCTGGGAATTTCAATAAATTGCAGCTCCATTACGGAGGCGTTCTGAAGAAAACGGCTGCGGCCAAATTTTTTTTTTCGTTCTGCCCTTCAATTTGAGACCACATCATTTTTTGAGTGCAGTGCCCCTTTAAGCTTATATAATTCCAGATGAGTGATATTACAATATTCCTTCGATGAAATGAAGAGAGAGTATAACAACAGCGAATCAGAAAAGGACACTTTGGTCAGATGCAACAAGAAGACAAATAGCGATGATAGCCTTTGCGTCAATTTGTAACATTTCAGTTTTCATCTGCCAATCCATCCCTGGGACGTTTTTAGCCAGACAGATGAAGGCGAAAGGCGGCGAAACTGCATACGCAGCTGCGATCATAAACTCTTCCTACCTTGCAAAAGCGTTGACCAGTCTAATATTTGGGAATTACAAATCGGAAATGTCGACCAAAAAGTGCATATACCTTGGACTCCTAATCGTTGCGATTACCCAGAGCGGCCTCGTCGCTTTGGACTACTTGGGTGATGTTTCGCTGTAAGTCATTGGGGTCATAATACGAGCAATACAGGGAATTGGTTTGGCGTTTTACAATGTCGCGATGCTGGCTCTATTATGGCAAGAATTGCCGGACCATATCGCCACACTCACTGGCATTAACCAAATAACTTCTTCCGTTACCTATTTCTTAGCTCCGGTTATAGGTAGTCAATTATACAGTATTGACAATCGTATGATGCTACCGTTTGTCGTGAGCGCTTCATTCGCCGGTGTACTGACCATTTGTGGATGGGCTTTCCTTCCAGACGAGGTCAACAAAACGGAAGTGTCAAATCTTCGTACTTGGAGTTATATTGTGAATCCGAGAGCAGTGCTGGCATTAGGATTGGCTGGGGTTACCGGCGGTTCAATTGCAATATATGATGCGTCTTTTACGTCTTACGGTCAAACATTGGGTATTTCGGTTGTTATGATAGGTTTGATGATGTCAATCTCCGACATAATCACTATAGTATGGTCTTTAATCATGCTTTATCTGTACGATATCAAACATATTTACCGCCAGCTCGTCATGATCTGTTGTTTGCTAGGTCTGTTCGGAATCAATTTCGTGTTTTCGGCGGATAAACCGGCATCAGCGTCGCTGTGTGTAGCGATCAGATTTTTCGAATTATTTAATATAACGCTGCAAAATTTCGCCTTTGTCGAAATGATTTATCAAGCATCAGACGAAGATGATATTAGAAAATCTGATAATACCTTTCGCGACAGAATATCCGGGACCTGGTTCTTCATGCTATCTTTCTCCAAGTCCGCTTTCGGAGTGTTTGGAACTAGCTTACAGACTGTGCTTCCGTATTATCTATCTCAAACGGTGACCGCGCTAGTTACTTTATCGCTCGCGTGAGTAATTTCGCTAGCTTTATTTGGCTGTCGATACCTGTGGAAATGCAATCAAAATTAGTGATCGACTGATATTCAATTTTCAAGGCGGTTTCTGTTGATAAATATTTTGTTAGTAGTGAAGCCCGTTTCCTCGGCAGTTTAGAGAGGAATAAAAGTTGGAACCTCTGATTAGATTGTCGTCTCTACACACACTCTATCTTTAAAAATTTGCAAAGGTACATAATTCATAAATGAAGGTGAACAGAAAGGTGGGGCTGCATATACATTTTGCTTCAATTGTCAATTATGTTTTTACATTGAGGGCGAGTGGTTCATATTATATCTCGAATATGCCGGTTCGCGGAATTTTTGGTATTGTCCAATACCTGAATATGAGTATAAGTATATTAAGTATATATATCGTCAACTGCAAGCAACTGGTTCACCCTTAATAACAGAATTGTGTTCTATTATTGTTCACGCTGATGGTTCACATTCCACTAATTAATAATAGTTATTTTATAACGGTGAAGTAATGCATATGTAACATCATGGTAAATTGATTAATATAATGACTCAGTGATTGCATTGTTTTGTCACAGTCAATTGGCTACTGTGAGCTTTTTTCGTGGGAGCTGGTAGAATGTTCGTCGTGTTTCTGGCTACACGTGGTATTGAGTGCGCGATTTACCGCAGAACGCTTGGGAATGCTTGACAGCTTGTGTACAGTCACTGTGTAGTTTTACTTGTAGTCAATGTTCCCTCTAATTTTTGACGAGTCGATCTGCGAACACTCACCAACTTACTGCGTAGAGCCTTGGACATCAGTGCGTAACGACTGAAAAAAGACCATCACTTCGGATTTTTTAGCGCAACTTTAATTATCTGTGCGCAGAGACCTTGTCAGCACTGCGCATTTGCGCACGTGCGCAACTTAGAGGGAACATTGCTTGTAGTGTAGCGTAGTACGTATAACTGTGTGAGGTACTGATTGCAGTATTTGGTTGCAAAAGTTTTGGCTCGTAATTCAATTCGTAACTTGTATATAGGCCTACTCCAGATGTACTTGCTGGTGTGCTGGTAGCGGGTCGCCGACGTTTCGTTCCGAACCGAAACACAACGACGTCCCTGTTAGGTCTATAGCACCGTATCAGGGTCGCTACAATTTGGCGAGCACGCCAGGACCTCTCTTTGACGGTGATGGTTGGAAAGATATGGTTTGGAAGGCATCCGGATCGAAGCAGTTGTGCTGTGGGGATGATAACCAGTATTTTTCAAAAAAGCCAATTTTATGCAACAAGGAACATGATAAACGGATGGACAGGATGTAGCAAGAGTTTAAAAGGAGCATGGAGAGGGAGCGACACCTGGGGTTAACTGTTTTCTCTGGATTAGATGCTATCCTTGGTGTGCTGCTACCGGTGAGAACGAGTCTTCGAAGACAGAAAACTGGAAGTGATGGCTCAGGTTCTCTGAAGAGCTCACGTAGAGAAATTGCTGCAGAGTCTGGTGTTACCAAGTTTGTCGGGTTGCCACGGAAGCCGGGTGGCGGAAAGCGAGGTGTCATTGGCGGAAAAGACAGATTCAGGGAAGCCGGCGTTTGTGAAATCGAACATAAATGGGCTGCTGATGGAGTAGTCGTGGAAGGCAACGGGTCGTGTTTGTCTGGGGCTGAGCAACATCGAGAAGTCTGTCGCGGAGACGATGACAGAAGGAAAGCCGATACAGCTGCGGTTGAAGCTGTTTCCACGGTACTGTCGGTGCTGGTCGTGGAAGGCAATCAGCTGCGTTTGCATGTGATTAAGCAGCAGGGAAGAGTCGGCCATGGTGATATGAAAAGCGGGAAGGCTGATACCGCTGCTGTTGAGGCTGATTCGACGGTACGGTCGGTACAGGTCGTGGAAGGCAATGAGCTGAGTTTGCCTGTGACTGAGCAGCAGGGAAGAGTCGGCCGTGGTGGCATGGAAAGCGGGAAAGCTGAGACTACTGCGGTTGAGGCTGTTTCAGCAGTACGATCGGTATTGGTCGTGGAAGGCAATATATCGTGTTCGCCTGGAATCAAACAGCAAGAATGTTATTGTCACGTTGGTGTTATCGTGGCTACGTGTGAGAAAGATGTCGGTGTATGAGCGCTATGATGGTCATTGATGTCGACCTGAAACCTACGGGTGCTTCCTGAAGAAGGGTCGGAGGCTGACTGTAATTGGTGGAGTGACGTGACCGAATTGTGGAAGTCGGGATGAACTGTGACGACGACTTCGCAATGGACATTATCCCAGCAAACAATTTACAGACCAAAGATGTAGAAAAGTTGTTCTGATTTGGTAGATATGAGAGCTCAGCGGGTCAGCATAAAGGGGGATTTTGTGTTGACTCATTAAAATACATAGAAAAGACATTGAACTAACGTAAATATTACGCAGATGCTACCGCGTTTTCTCATCAGCGCGCGGGATGTAGATACGCTAGTTAAAAGACCACCCTGATACACTCCTTCCTGCTTCACCTATTTATGCGTGCCTGATCATAATAGCATGCCGAAACATATGCAATGGTATCCACTACGCAATACCTTGTAATATATAACGATCAGTAAACAGATAAGGACATGCAATGAGTTGGAGAAGCGAAAACAAATTAGAATTGACATTCTTGAAAAAGCCAAGACAACTAACAATACATTAAAATTAGGATTAAGAAACATAACTGAGTGGATAAAATATGTCTCTGCAATGAGTTATAAAATTGCATTCAAGTGTAGGCAAATACAAAATATTAGAGTTACTATGACAAAAATGCAGCTTACATTGAAAATAATGATACATATTAGAATACAGCACATGAAAAGTTGACTATAGTCGATCGACCGTGCCAAGAGCACCCAAATTTCAATATAATATCAAAAAGTACGAAATTAGATACTGAGGTCAGCGGATTGCATGGATTTAGTGACAGAAAGGTTTATGTATCAGTTATGGCACAGTGCACTTGAATTAGGTTGGAGAGATACTCAAGTCTAGAAAGTGGAATGATAGTCTGCCTGGAAAGCTGAAGACCTAACAAAATTGTGTACAGAGAACAAAACATTTGAGTGGCTGCACTGGTATAGACGAAAACAAATTATTAGAATTGACAGTCCTTAAGAAGCAAGATAACCAACAATAAATTAAAATGATAATTAGTGCAGTTTCCTAGGCTGTAATGATACTCCGCCAAGGAAGTAATTGACCTAGCAGTATCTGGTACAGAGAGCAAAACGTTATTAATAAAGCGAGCGAAACCTCCGACAAATGATACAATAAAACATTAGAATCGACGTCTTGCTAGAAGCAGAATAACTATCATGAGGGGTCAGAGAACAGAAACCCGGAAAGTGACCGTCCGAAAGTACTGAAACTGGCCGAACAAATACATGATCACAAACAAATGGTATTTTAATCGTCAATATTGATACCAAATGACACCACCGCGACATTTGACAAATACTGCGCCGGAGTCAACCAGCGCAACCTTACATAGGCGCTAACCAAACGCCACATTAGTTTTCCGATGTACTACTTAGCGCTTCGCAGATGGAAATACGCATTAAAGCCAACGTACGCGATTTGTCACACTCTTGCTATTTCTGCTCGTTATTTCTCTTCGTTCCTCTTCTCTGTCGCGTCCGCTAGAGAGAAACAGTCGGACGAGGGTAAAGATCGTGAATTCCCGGCTTATGGGTGATTCTTCTTCCAATTGTCAGCACCTTGAAAATTGAGAACACTGTTTGTTGCAAAATGCATGACAATTTGCAATTGACAGCATTCTAATTATTCCAGTTATGGCCCGTGAATCGTTAGAAGTGCGGTAAACATAAGATTTATTATTATACTTCAATCACAAATACAATATCTAGCAATAATTAACATTCTATATGTTGATCGAGTCCCAATAGATGAAATATGTCAAAGAATTTGCTCAAATATTTTGTAGATTTTGACAGATTCCGAAATCTTCTCAAAGTGCACCTTTCAAAAATTTGATTTCAAGACTCCCAACATTTTACTATTCAAAGTTGGATGGCTTTAAAAATACAAGCAAACAGTTTGTATCTCAATTGACAATTATGCAGAGAACGCTGCGAGACAGGTCAGTAGGCCTACCCTAAAACGTTTCTCTGACACCCACATTGTTATCGGCCTATACAAATAAATATTGGGCATTAGGCCTACGACTATCACGCGAAGCATTAAAGAAAACAGTCTGCAGTTGCTTAACCCTTTCAAAATCGGGACTTTTCCCCGAATTTGAATCGGTTCACCATAATTGCGATAAAGTCAAATATATACGCTTAATCGAGGCGTGTTTGGTATCATAGTAACGAGAAGATTGCCCTCTAGCGTTTTACGCCTATGAAACAACTATCCGCAAGAGGTATCAAAGTGCCATGGTCTGCTGAAGGGCGAAAAGAGTCTGTTTTGATCAGCAGTTTTGTTTTTATGAGCGGGTGTGAACTCTGGTAGCCTCGTTCTGCGTTCTCGAACATAACCTACCTCAGAGATAATGATATTCTCTTTTCAACAAAACATCACTCGATGCTCTAGCATCATTCATCTCGTTTTTACGTAGGAAATGCTGACTGACTGTTCAGAATTTCGGTAGGCGGACGGCGATGCCGGCTTATCACGGCTGAGTGAACACGGCTGGTAATAGTAATTACACAATACCTAGACGCTGTGACTTTTGCATTTGTCAACTGCTGATGGCTAAGCTATCAAGCAGTATAGTAATTGTGAAACAAAGCAATATGACCTATTGTGACTCTTTGTATATAAGCTACTTACATGCCAAGTTTACTGTGCAACAACATGCCAGCCGGCCAAACAACTTGCTTCAACGTCCTCCTGTGGTAAAATTTATAGTATTCATACAGTCTGCGACGTATATTTGTAATTTTGGTTTCAAATATATCAGTGGATCAACGTCTTTCCATATATTACCATGGGACATGTGCTCTACGTACACAGACTGTGAAATAGCCGTATATCGATGGAGAAATTAACACATAAAGTTGGCTGATGTATTCAGTAGCGTCATAGGCTCAACCATTTTCGGCCGACCATCTCGTGTAAAATCGTTGGTATGAAAAAAAATATTCGACTTATACATATAAACCTGGTATCATATGAATCAGAAGATTGCTAGCTTTCCCTACAAACCAAAATGAAGCCGCTAGGACGTGTACAAAAATGAAGATATTGCCCGATGACCGCTTGACCGATTCCGTATACGGAATCCGATTTTAAAAGGGTTAAGTCTCACAAAAATGCTGAATCTACACCAGTGCGCTATCAATTGGAGGTTCGCAAATTTAATCGTAACATCGAGGCGATGCTTACATTTACAATAAATACAAAATATGCAATGACTTTAAATTGAAGGTTCAATACTACTCAAATTTGAAACAACGCCAACTATTTGAGAATACCCCGACTATCATATCATAGTGATACGACGCGAATTTTGGACGCATGACAATCACACGAAGCAAGAAAAATACTCTGTAATTGCTGAACTCTCACAATGTCACAAAAATACTGGTAATCTATACTAGTGCGCTATCAATTTTAGGTTTGAAAAGTGCACCATGATACAGATCCGATGCTTACATTTACAGTAAATACACTATTTTGCAACACTGGAAGGTCCAACACGACTGAACTTTGGATCAAAGCCCACAATTTGAGAATCCCGGCAGTATCATATCATAGTCATCAAATACCGGCACGAAATTCACAACATCGGTCAATAAGGCATACGGAACATTCATCTATATCAGTGGTTCTCAACCGCCGGTCCGCGACGACATTCCCGCCGGTCCGCCAGACATATTGCAATTTTATACCTTAATTTCAAGATGTAATGTTGAAGGCTTGTCCATTGGTAAAATAAATAAAACATCAAATTCTAAACTTATTCAGAACTTCGTGAGGTAAGATTAGGGCTAGAAAAATGTTCGATTTGACTTGAAGTTCAAGACATGTCTTTTAACGACATGCGAGCGACAAGTACAAAACAGATACGAGCTGACTCATCGCCAAACAGCGCAGTTTGCGCGATCATTCGTTTTCGATTCATTCGTTTTGTGCAGGACCATCCCAAACCGCCCAATTGGAGAGGGCCGAACTTAAACGGGGCCCAAAATTATTTTGCAAGTGAACACATATCATAGCGTATTTTTTTAAAAACTTTTTCCAACATTTCTCAATTTCTTTTCGCACTTTGCGCGATTTAGCGTCACTAAATGTCTTGCTTATTGATGAAATTCAGAATCTACTCCGTTCTACCTACGGCTTGAGATTCTTATTCCTTACACTGGACAAACACCAGTCCAACACACACAGCAGAGTATATTACAGCGGACCTGTTCATACAGCGAGCGACGTATCGTACTACCACGAGGTAATCCAGAATCAAACCAATTATACCCGAGTATCAAAACATTAACTCGAACACACGAGAAACCAGAACACTTTCAATATGAGTCATTCACACTCCTGCAGGGAGACCAGTGCTTAGCTAACAAAGTTCCAGAATATTCCAAACACAAGTACAGTATACAACGAATACACAATATGTACAATGTATACAACGGTTTAACAATGTCTCATGTAACATGAAAATCATCATTTTCAACACTTATTAGGTGACCTTCTCCCTGATTTATAGAAATAGGCATTTTGGAGTCAGGCCATTACCGTGCCACGGCGTAATAACACATAATGAAGTTTTAGCTAACACGGGACTCAGAAATGTGTGCCGAAAACTCGCCAGCGAGAAAACCGAATCAGTTATGAATGAGCGAAAATATTCGCTATAGGCGTGATTAAGCTACGTAGACCAGGGGTGGCCAACCTGCGGCCGTGGACACGTAATTCAGTTAGTATGTGTTGGCGGCCATCGACATGCAATTTGAATTTACGAATTAACTCCCGGTTTCTCGAGAGATTTTAATTAATCTTGAACCGCGCGATTCAATGTGACATCGTTTTCTTTTTAAATATAGTAGCGTCCTTTGCAATCAGATCCCTACAGTACAGAGGCGAACAGCAGAGGAAAATGATGCGCTTCATATCGAAATACCAGCTCGGAATCGTGTGCTCCTCCTTTTACTGACAATCCTGATGGGAGGTGAAAAATAACAGCATGTAACAAAGTGACTAATAACAATTGACCCAGCCGAAGTTGCATCATCATTTATAACTTGCCCTAAATTTTCGAAAACACCCCCTCCATCAACTCTACCGGTGAATCAGATCACATGTGTTGAGAAAGGATAAATGTTTCATCAGTAATATGTAAAACTAATAATAATAATGACTAAATTCCTCAGCAGCGAATCTGAAAATTTTTTCACGCTTTGCGCGACAGTCGACAATCCCATGGCATGACCACTGACCACTCGGCATTTCGGTGCGTAGAGTAAGCCTATGTCATTAAAGTGATTAGTACTGAGTGTACCGGAAATACACATAGACAGTTTAACATGGAATGCGGCCGTAGGCTACATGAGCAGTCGCAATGCGGCCGTGAATGGCAATAAGGTTGGCCACCCCTGACATAGACTCTCTGCTTACACTGAGTAGAAGGAATGTGCTCACAAGTACTGTTAAAAACAGCCACCCAACTGTGGGGTCTAGGGGCGAAGCCTCCGGAAGTTTGGCTCATCGCCCTGTGGCGGCCCACGACCAACGTTTTTGGGGTGGGCGGACGAAGTGCTTTTTCGGCCCGGATTTGCGGATGGCTGGTATAGCTGCTGTAAGGTGTCTCAGTGCCGCGCATTTTATTCGTAGTTGCCAGAGTGGCCTGCGTCTGGTGATAGTGAGCAATGAGCGAGGTAGCACGACATGGTGCTTGGTTCGACTCCGAAACGCGTCTTTTCTCGATATTGTCAAAGAGAAGAATATTATTCGAGTTGGCGTGGTCGGTTAAACCAACGACCTCCGCCGCGAAAGACTGTAAACGACTCTTGGCGGTAGCACGTTTATCTGGACAAGACAATTATACCTCGACTCAGCAGACTCATGAAGATAATAATTTATTACGATCAAAACCTTCTAAAAGTCACTCTCTAGCACTATATATTTGCAAAAAACGGTTGCATATTTACATTTCGGCTTCATTTCAATTTCCGTAAGTTCACCGGTCCGCAAGACATTTTTTGAAATTTTACCGGTCCGCGAAGTGAAAAAGGTTGAGAACCACTGATCTATATTCAACAAATGGTGTGACATATGGCCTGACAAGCTAAATATGATAATCAACATCACATCGGGTGAATTTAGCAAAAAAATTGAATCATTCTGCTATACGCGTTTGGAAGATTTCACTATTATTCATCACAAAATTTGTACTTGTATCTCCTACAATATCAATCCCTTTACCAGATGCAGTGGAATCATGAAATAACACTTGAATGTAGACGTTATCATCATTACCAGGGTCTGGTCTACTTCCCTGCCCACGACGAAAGCTGTTCCTGTTGTGAATAATATATCTGGCTAGCCGGGAGTCTAAAATGTATATATTAGAAATATTCGGCCATACCTGCTTCCTCTGTAATGTTTTGTACTCGTGGAGCAGTCTTTTTTCTTTCCAGTCAGAGAGTCTTGCTTTTGCAGGCTCTCAACTCGGTTCTGTGCGATCTCTGGAAAACATCAGTGCTGCTGTTTCTGGAATCGGAAGCAGTAGCTAACATTGGATATGTCAGATAGTCTCCCACATGTTATGATACAAGGCTGACATAAGTATGCAATTTTTTCTCACCTTACGTGGATAAATGTAGACGATCAGCGATTTCAGCGGCACACCAAACCGGTATAATGCATTCACTCCTTTGCCGGGCATCATAAACTATTTAATGTATGTAAAATGGCTGTAGCTGACACCCTGCCACAAAACAATGTTACAAATAACTGAAACTACGGTATTATTGTTATGTACACCGAAACAGATCAGGCGAAATAGAATAGACGTCATTCTGGACGTGTTTGAAGGAAGCCAGTCAGCTCTGGCCTCCGTATACCACATGCAATTACTTCGAAACACCAAGATACCTCGCAAGCTATAAATAAGTATATGCGGTTTAGCTTTACCAGTGCCTCTGTCGGTAACAATTCTGATCGGGTATTTACAATGCAATAAAGTACGCAATTACTCATACAACTACAAGAAGTGTCGCTTGTGCTACCTTCCAGAGATACAGAGAGTGCCAAGAAATTTCAAATCAGTCACGCATCGATGATCATTGATGACGTTGCGTACTGTGAACCTTTCCAAATATAGTAGTATTTACATGACATTCACTAGTTATTTTCGAAATAAGGACCCATGTCCAGTGTACATACAAGACAACGAGTATACTTATAATGAAGGCCGTAAATGAAAAAAAAAAACAGTTCGATAGATCAATTCGAGTTTTCACTGTTTACAGCCGTATGCAGTGAAACCAAACATAGTAACGATATCTAATGGATCCAACGAACTTATGAAATGTGAACGAATATCACCGAAACGGAATTATTCCTGTTTAAATGTCACCCAAGATTATCCTTTTTACATATTTTAGACATACCCTTGCAACAATAAAATCGGGACCTGATCGGCACCATCCCGCATGGTTCTTTTATGGTTGTGTGTTTGCTGGGATGGTCAACGATATTTCATTTTATTTAACGGAACGTCGTGTAATAGGTCGTTTCTGTGTGTTGGTGAGCTATTTGTTAGCTGGCACGTGAGCATGGTTGGTTGCTTTGTAGGTCTTGTTTGTGTGATTGAGATTTTTTGGGAAAATCCAATCAAGAAAGGTAGTGTAACGTAATAGCAATTGATTAATGTAATGAATCAGTGATTGCATTGTTTTTTCACAGTTAATTGGCTAGTGTGAGCTTTCTTCGTACAAGCTGGTAGAATGTTCTTCGTCTGGCTTCACGTGGTATTGACTGCGCGGTTTACAGTAAGTAGCTTGGGAATGCTCGACAGCTAGCTTGTGTACTGTGTAGTTGTGCTTGTAGTGTAGCGTAGTACGTATACCTGTGTGCGGTACTGATTGGAGTATTTGGTTGTGAAAGCTTTGGCTTGTAATTCAATTCGTAACTTGTATTAATGTATATACTCCGGATGTACTTGATGGCATGCTGGCAGCGGGTCGCCGACGAAAGGGGTTCCGAACCGAAGCACAACGAAGTCCCTGTTAAATCTACAGCACCGTATCAGGGTCGCTGCACAGTGCACATATATCGATTTGGTGATAGATCCAGGTCACACATTGCCGCGCTGATTAGCGCAAACAAGGGTACTAATATATGGAGCACACAAACGACCATGCTGGGTGACATGGCATATCATATGGGTTACTTTCCATCCGTCAACTCATTTTTTATTCTTGTCTTATAGGAAACACTACTTGTAGTTCGAATCGAAGTTAGCATCATCAGCTATAGCTTGAATGCCTGTACAGTACAGTGTACATGTGCTCAAGTAATACCAATTGTAACGTACGTTTAGTCGTTGCCTAGTCAACGACCATACGTTATATTTGGATTGGATATTTGGCTGTATAAGTTTGGCTCGTCGAGAAGCTTGCCAACTCGGTCGCAACCCTACCTTGCTTGTAATCACTTCCTACCTATCAAGATCTACCCTTGAGACCCTGTCAATATAAACCACTGGTTTACAGATAGGAAAGTAATTTATTGGCTAACTAAGTTCACGCCAATTTAAGATAGCAGTCGCAACAGGTCAATAACAGTCAACTCTCTAGGCTAATCTAATATCTAAATGCAATAACAATGCAATCAAGTACGCCCTACTCCAACAGAACAATGTCAAATCACAACTTATTCTCCCTAATTCCTAACACTAATAAATACAAATCACTCAATGAATCACATGAATAAGCAAACCACTGAAAAATAAATGCCTCTGAAACCACGGGGGCAAAGTCGTCACAATGGGCGTCAGTGAGCGTGATGGCTCATGTGCAAAACGGACAATTTTTCGTGTTACACCAATGAGTTCACACGTTTTACAGGTGTATACCTTGTATCCACGGCATATTTCCTGCGATGCTAGACGACTAGTATTACTTTGGGAAGGCTTGGAGATGAGGACTCGATAGCCTGGCGGATACTTTGCATCTCCATCTTCAAGCACCTTCATATATGGTATTGCCAGCAGTGTTGGGATGACTCGTGTCACCACTTGACTCGAGCCGCTTGGCAAAGATGACTTGACTTGACTCGGCGCTTCAGAAATATGGATTGAAACGTGACTCGGAGCAAAATTCACGAGTCAATTTCAAGTCATCAAGTAAACGGTGTAGATTAAATCACTGTATCTTGTGTACGTTGGGATTGTTCGCGATACGCCGCTGTCACTTGTCCGAGTAACCAGTCAGTCACTGATTGTACATTCCACTGATCCTCCATTGTTCCATCACAAATAAATTGACCGCAAACGAAATGATCGTAGCTTACGCGGTAGTACTACACTCTTACTTTGTCTGCCGAAAAATATGTGATGACCAGTGTTATTACACTATCTGCTTGGGGAGCGATAGACTATAGATAACTAACCTACGGATAGATACGCAACACCCGTCGTCATGCTTGCTTGCCCGGAGGTATTTACTGCTGAGCAATCTGAACGCAACACAATTGCTAATCTCATGGCTGACGACCCGCGCGCTTAAATTCAATAAAGTTAATCTTATTTGAAAGCTACTGTCGCACTGATTCCGAAAATATACATTAAAATCCAATCAGGGCAATGGAACTCCCTTGAAATACACCTCAAAGTCTGAAAATCAGCATTGTTCTAAACAATCGTAGAGACGCAGCAAGATGACCATAACAATGGCCCATGCGTAGTTGCGGTTGTTCAGAACAATTCCGATTTTCAGATTTTGAGGTGTATTTCAAGGGGGTTTCATTGCCCTGATTGGATTTTAATGAATATTTTTGGAATCGGTGCGACAGTAGCTTTCAAATAAGATCAACATCATTGAATTTAGGCGCGCGGGTCGTCAGCTATGGGATTAGCAATTATGTTGCGTTCAGATTGCTGAGCAGTAGTTTCCTCCGGGCAAGGAAGCGTGACGACGGGTGTTGCGTATCTATCCGTAAGTTAGTTATCTATAGATGGACTCATACCACGATACCAATGGACAGCACCGTAACTGCCGCACCCCAAACCCCCCGATTGGGGGGGGGGCGAGCTCGAAGGGGGCCCAATATTATTTCGTGAATTAGCATAAATCATAGAGTATTTTTTGAAAATTTATGCAATTTTTTCAAAAAATTTTCCGCGCTAGTTGCGCGAATTCAAGTAGCCATTTATCTTTCCTATTGGGTATCTTGCCATTACCGCGCCACGACCCACCAAGACATACAATCAAGGTTTAGGCCATATAACATGCGACTCCAAGAAGTGTGCCAGAACGATCGGCAGCGAGAAAACCTTGGCCGAAAGGGTCTATGCCCTTATGCTGACCAAAGACTTCGCTATATATACAAAATACATATAGGTTTAATTGTCTATAGGCGCCTAAATGACTGGCGCCGAATGTTCCTATCTTTGCAATCTGAACCTCACAAGACAAATACCATCCCGCTGGGAAAAATTTTATGCCAGTGAAGAAATACCAATTTGAAATCGTGTGCGTCTCGTAGTTTAGAAGCCTACGTTTGGGCGATTCTATATTTTTTGATATAGCAGACTGGAAGTCACGAAATAACATCATGTAACGAAGTCATATCAACGGGTCCGCCCATCCGAAGATGTTTAATTATTATTTACGGGCCTTCCCGTTTTCAAGACACTTCACTCAGCTCTACCGGTAAATCTAATTACGTGAGTAGAGAGGACAATAAATTGATAGCGTAATATATATGCAATCGCCGATCTGATTGACCGATTTTATCATAAATTATCGAAAATTTTCGCGCCTCGCGCTGCGTCACAATACAGTACAGATGATTTCGTGACAAACGCGAACAACGTGATGGAGGGGTCGTTTCATCACCCTATGGTAGGCTTACCATACGTCCTTTTTTAAGAGGATTTGTCCTCTTTTTTGACTTTTTTGAAAGTGTCCTCGGAGGACGCCCTTTTGTCCTCTTTTTTGAGATTTTGTCCTCTTTTTTGAAAATTTAGGTCAGATTTAGAGGAAATCGCGAGTGATATGCCGGAAATTAGCGCAGAAGTGAAGCTCCGGCGGGTATTACGGAGGGAAAAGTGGTGATTTAAGCCCTGAGCGAAAAGAAGAACTTTTTTTTTTTAGTCATCTACCTGGCAAGAAAAACGTTATTTTGAGCTCTGAGTGGAAGTGATGACCTTTATTTTTTTTAGTCAACCGATCACGAAGTGGGAAAAATTTACCGGTTTTTGAGAATTCTTCTCCAGTTTTGCATGTCTGAAATTTCTGAAAAAGTGTCCTCTTTTTACATTTCCAAAATATGCTAAGCCTACCCTATGGGAGCCCAAGACCCACGTTTTTGGGGGCCTGACGAGGTGCTGTTTTGTTCCTACCAACGGGTATACGCCCGAAGATGTTTAATTATTATTGAGTGGTCCTACCTTTTCAAACACACCACACTCAGCTCTACCGGCAAATCTGATTACGTGGGCAGAGGGTAGATAAAAATTGATGAAAAATATATGCAATTCCCGATCATACTGACCGATTCAGTCAAGAATTCTAGAAATTTCTCGCGCGTCGCGCGCTTAGGTGACAAAAGCTGATTCACTAAACAAACTCCCCAGGCCTGTCGTAAATAGCGGTAAAGAGGGTATCGGCGAAGGGGGGTCTGGGGGCGAAGCCCCTCAGAAGTTCGGTCTATAACCATATGGGGGGCCCACGGCCAAAGTTTTGGAGGGGGCTGGCGAAGTGCTGTTACGGCCCTGCCAATGGAGGCAAACTCCAGCAGCAGTGAGCCATACGTAGGCATACAAAACAGAGCGTGGCTGAAGAGAGGCAATGCACAAGAATGGAATTCGTTTAAAAAGTTTTGAGAGTGCAATTCAGCTAAACATTCTAAAGACTGATAAAATGAATTGCCGTGGTGCACAAGCAGAGGTGGTCCGTGTAGTCATCGTTGCTACTCAAACATATATACAAGTAATGCCGTCAGTTTCCAAAGTATAACTGGAAGCATTTAATCCCAAGACATGTGAAACAAGTGAAAGTAGATTTTACAAATACTCGACTATACCTATAATAGCCAGGGTTGCCATACCGTCCTTATTTCTAAGATTTGTCCTTATTTTCAAGGGCCACGTCTTAGAAAACTCAACTGTCCTTATTTCTAAGAAATATCATTATTTTCGACTTCCGTCCTTCTTTTGTCTTATTTTCAACAACTAC
This sequence comes from Botryllus schlosseri, assembly GCF_051294905.1. Lineage (NCBI taxonomy): Eukaryota > Metazoa > Chordata > Ascidiacea > Stolidobranchia > Styelidae > Botryllus > Botryllus schlosseri. The sequence goes on along the minus strand of NC_137245.1, from coordinate 11,866,046 downwards.
AGTACTTCGATTGTTTTCCTCGGGAATCTGTGTTGCAGAATATTCTAAAATTATGCTTTTGCGTCGAGATTTCATGACATCATAGATGAAAAGAACTCCCGTAGCATACACATCACATGATCTGACTTCTAAGTGGTGAGATAGCTAGGGAAGTGAGTGGTATAGTAGTTTCGGCTGTACCAAGCTATCGCAGCGGACGTCATTTTAGTATAGTGAACAGTATAGCACCACGTTTCAAGTCACATAAGATACCCCATACACACATATGAAGTGTGTCATTATGATTGATTCGAGCCAGTCGATGAATAATCTTTTCACAAGTCGATCAACACCAACGACCACAGACTACTAGGCAGCTGCTGCGGAGGGTACCTGATCATTCCATACTGTCAAACACCAGCAATCATTCCTCTACAATGAATGCAAATTGCAATTGTTGAAAGCAATATCCCCCGATTCCAACATCGCAAAGCAGTGTGCTTCGGCCAGGACCAAGACTACAAGCATTGTTACCGGAGTTCTTGTTCCATACGCTTAAAATGATTTTATCTAAACTTTATGTATAGCCTTTTCCCGTCTTGGTTGACTTCTATCAGAACGAGGTGAAGAAGTTTGGTTTATCACCCTATGGGGACCCCAGACCTATGTCTTTTTTAGGAAAGGGCTGCCGAAGTGCTGTTTCGGCCCTGAGTAAAGGTAAACCTACATCCATGAAGCCGGGGCCTATACGATGAAGCACTTTCTAATAACAAGGAGTTGCAAGAGCAGGTTGTTTCTTGCGAGAAGTATGTAATGGGATATGCCAAGGCTCGTATAAACACTAAGCATGTACAAAATTGCTTTTAATGGTAATTTTATTTTTCGACTGTCCTTATTTTTGGGTCCCTGTCGACGACAACCCTGCCTATAGCTGTAAAAAGTAGATTTAGTCTAATTGTCACGTGCCTTTCAGATAATAATTCGGAGGAGACTACTTTCAAAGTACCTATATACAAGTTCGTGACAAATGCAAAACCACATAGGACCCTACAAATATATATTTATTTACTGTAATACAGGGGCTGCCCGAGCAGTTTTAATGACAATAACTCCACCTTTCATAAAAGTTATGCTAAATTCTACTTTCTACTTTTCAGAAACCAAATTGAAAAGATTAGTTTTGACCAAAAACTGTTCAAGTTGACATAAAAGTATAAAACTTAAAATTTGAAGGCGAAGCCTACTTGAGTACTCCGAAAATATAGAAGTATTGCCTCGTCGACCATCACTGCTCACACCGCATTAGCAATTTAGCATTTAGCAAGAAGAGTCACTGTCGTCGTTTTTATGTTGTGTGATTATAATAACTAAACAAGTCTATGCTAAAATCGCCTCGACTCTGCCATATGCTACCAGTAGTGGGCAAACAGCGGCTCGCGAGCCGCATATACGGCTCTTTCAACCTTTGATTGTGGCTCTTTTGATTGCACAATGTACATGCATTTCCACATTTTGGTAGAGAGGTTTAGCCTGATTATAAATTGATGGATTTTATCAAGTATTAACAATACGCGTATTGTCGTCATGTTGTTTCTTTGCTTATCGTTTACGCAAGACTTGTGAAATTCAGGGGAAGGTGGCAATACAGGGTTAGAACTTTGCAATTGAACTCTCGAATTGAGTTCACAGAAACGTTTCTACCGCAACAATGGATTCCTGGTCATCAATCAATGAAAATTAATCAATAGTATTTAATTGCGACATCGCAAGTCACAATCATTCCCAGGCTAGCAATGGCGAATATGAATACGGCTCTTCCCTTTCTTTCGTTTCGTAAAGGCTAGCAATAACTGCTGACTTTGGCCAAGAAAATGTCGTCGAGATTACCTGAAATCTTTCAGCACTTGGAGGAACTGCTCCGCACTGCTTAGACGTTGAATCAGCCTGATTTCAAACACCTTGCAGTACCGGTGGAGACTCATCGTATCTAGGGCTGGGCAAAATCGAGTACCTGAGTGATTCGATTATGAATCACGTATTATGCGTCGAGTCGAGTATTCGAGTATCACTTATTATGACGTCACATCAGAATATACCATGTCAAAGTTCAAATGTGTACCTTTTATGCCACCACAAACAACATAATGTCTGCTATCGGTCACATTAATGATACTTTGGTATTTTTTCGACTATACTGATATCATTTCACTTTGTGACAATGTTGTGAGATGATCATGACTTCAAAAATGTGTTATTTCCAGTAAGGTTCGTAGATTTGTACTATTTCTCGTATGCTGCGACACGGCCAATCACGGTTCCAAAGGCTTCTTCAGTAGAAAATAGTATCAAAACTATAATTCTCGTTAGTAAATTAACTTTTAATTGCGAGGTGCGTATAATTTTAGTACTCAAAAAAATCATCTTTTACTACTCGACTCGAATCATCAAAATTTATACTCGATTCAGATTCGAGTACTCGAATCATTGTGCCCAGCCCTAATCGTATCCCCACAACCAAATAAAGTTCATTCGATAGCCTACCGTTCGTTGTGACGTCACAAATCCGTATTTTGAATTTTCGTGTCGTGGCTCTTTTAAAGCTAAAATTTTCGATATGCGGCTCGCGCATGAAGCAGGCCTGCGCATCCCGGCTATATGCGTATATAGTAACGATACACACTGGTAACGGCGCGGACAAATGTTACGCAATATTATCTACGCATTTGAATAGGAAGTAACCGCAGAAGTTGATAAAACCTGACCTTGGAATCCGATGGGATACTACAAAATATTGCGTTAAATCAGAATCTCTCCCATCGGAAATGAGCTCTTTCGAATGCCATTACCGCATAGTGCCAAAAGTGGTATTTCAAAACATTTTGCGGCCTGACGCAATGGCGCTTTGACCTAACGTAAACTCTCGTAATTCGAGAACTAACACGACGTATCGCAATCAACGCGCTCGTTAGTGGCGAGATACTGTATAGTGCAGTGGGTCTTAAACTTGTCTTCAGCGCTCCCCAGGGAGGATTTGGATTTTGAAGGGGCGGAAACGCTCCGGGGGCAAAATGGGAGGCGCTGGGCTTAGGGGGCGGTATGGGTAGCGCTGAAGAAAAATGGCCTCGCAGTAGATGGAGTAGTAAGGACATATGAATATAAAGTAGTACAATAGTTCTATATATCCCTGAGTTCTCATTGCAAACTAACAATCGACAAAATCGGTCAAATCACAACGTTCTTCGTTGAGCTCATCGCGAAATATCCACCGACCATGTTTCCGTGAATGCAGTGGTTTATTTTAATTCATATAAAATGAATTTGGCGTACTTTTGGATCGCCAATTCCCCGCTATAACACTCCCGTCACGCTAGCTACTCCAAGTTGTTTCGACACCTTCCAATCTTTTCATTGCATCGCAGTTTTGTGGTGTTTTGAAATGATACTTATACTGGTAGCTCGGGTTATTTTCCACAAAATGTTTTGAACTATAGGTATTGTGTCCTGGAGCGCACTGCGTGTCGAAATCGAAAAGGCACTGTAGGCTACTGTACAACTATTGAGAGTGATGCTATTCGTACATTAAAGATGTTTTGAAGCTTTTTGGCCGAAATGATTAATTGAGAGCTACAATATTAAATTGTCAGAATATATCTTCATCGTATCATAAAGGATGATACTGCTCGGTTTTGTTACTCCCATTCATGTTAAAGTTAAGAGCGTTGGTGGAGTACTAAATTATTGTGAGCAAATCTCTACCACATTCTCAGTTGATTTAGTAGTCATACAAAGCAATAAAACAAAACCCAATACAATTACCTTCCCCTTATTGTCAATCGCAGAGGAGAATTCGGGATGTGTACATCGATCTCGAACAAAATGCTACGGGCGCGTAGGCCTTAGCCGGTGCTGTTATAACAACCTGGATTTGATCCCGAAATAGCACATACAATAATACCGTCAATTAGTCGAGTGGTCCACTAGTGATGTCCAACCCGAAACCGGACTTCCAGCACTTACCCATTGTTTTTACTACATTCCTTAAAACAGGGGGCGCCAGACCCAGGCAATTTTTGAAACGAGGAGCTGGAGAAAAAAGGTAAGCGGTGTCTTATAAAAGCCTAGAAGTGGGCAGTGGCACAAGTCGGCAGCCACGAAATAAAAATGCAGAATATTGGCCTGGTGTAAATGACCATAGCAGTTGACACACACCATGAATATCACAAACAACAACAACGCCATCGTTCGTGGCTTGGTCACGGCGACAATCTGATAAATGGATGGCACGGCATTGACTGTGTGGTCAACGATTTGCTGTTTAGCTGTGATCACCTTTCACGAGAAGGAAAATAGAAATACGTTAGCTTGTACATAGGCGTACAGTGCATTCTAGGTTATCTGACGATAGATAACTAACCTACGGATAGATACGCAACACCCATCGTCACGCTTGCTTGCCCAGAGTCAGTTACTGCTCAGCAATAAGAACGCAGCATAATAATTGCTTATCCCATAGGTCAGTGGTTCTCAACCGCCGGTCCGCGGACCGGTGCCGGTCCGCGACGACATTCCTGCCGGTCCGCGGGGTATATTACAATTTTATACCTTAATTTCAAGATGGAATGTTGAAGGCGACAAGTACAGATAATATATATACGAGCTGACTCATCATTAAACAGCGCAGTTTGTGCGATCATTCGTTTTTGTTTTATTCATTTCGGGCAGGACCGTAACTGGGACCCCCCAAACCGCCCAATTCGAGAGGGGCCGAGCTTGAAAAGATCCCACAATTATTTTGCAAATGGACATAAATCATAGTGTGAATTTTTTGAAACTTTTGTAAACATTTTACAACTTCTTTTCGCGCTTTGCGCGATTTAGTGTCACTAAATGCCATGCTTATAGGTGCCCTTTTCCGAGAAATACGCATGATTTATATAAATAGGCATTTCCGCGTCAGCCATTACAGCGCCGCGACGTACCAACACAAGTTCAGGCTAACATGGGACTCCGAAAGTTGTGCCAAAAATTCTGCAGCGAGAATACCGATTCAGTCATGAATGATCGGAAATTTTCGCTATTGGCGCGATTAAGGTGCATAAACTTTCTGCTTACACTGAGTAGAATGAATGTGCTCCCAAGTACAGGTGAAAACAACCACCCAACTGTAGGGTCTGGGGGTGAATCCCTCGGAAGTTTGGCTTATCGCCCTGTGTGGGCCCAAGACCAGTGTTTTTGGGGTGAGCTGACGAGGTAATTTTTCGGCCTGGGTTTGCGCAAGGCCGGTACATCTGCTGTAAGGTGTTGTCTTGCGGCACGCATTGTTTTCGTAGTTGCCAGAGTAGCCTGCGTCTGGTGGCAGTGTGCAATGAGCAAGGTAGCACGACAAGGTGCTATTGGTTCTACTCCGAAACGCTTTTTCTCTCGATATTGTCAAAGAGAAGAATATTATTCGTGTTGGCGTGGACGGTTAAGACCACGGCCTTCGGCGCGAAAGACTGTAAACGACTCTCGGCTGTAGCACGTTTATCTTGACAAGGCAATTTTATCTCGACTCAGCAAACTCACTACCATAAAATCACATGGATGCCATCAAGAAGATAATTAATTACGATTAAAACCCTCTAAATGTCACATTCTAGCATATTAAAATTGCAAAAAACGGTTGCATACTTTACATATTGGCTTCATTTCAATTTTGAAAGTTCACCGGTCCGCCAGACATTTTTGGAAATTTTACCGGTCCGCGAGGTGAAAAAGGTTGAGAACCACTGCCATAGGTGACGACCGACCGACGCTCAAATTTAATAAAGTTGATCTTATCTGAAAGCTACTGTCGCGCTGGTTTCAAAAATATACATTAAAATCTGATCAGGGCAACGGAACTCCCACGAAATGCACCTTAAAGTACGAAAATCGGCATTGTCCTGAACAGTGAACAATCGCAAGCACGCAAGGGCCATTGTTATATTTATTGTGCTGCGTCGCTGCGATTGTTTATAACAATGGCGATTTTCAGACTTTGAAGGCTATTTCGGCGTGGTTCCATTGCCTTGATGAAATTTAAATGTATATAAATGGTGATATCTCATGCGGCCTTCCTGACAGCGAATTTCGACTGTCTGTATACTTGGAATGCAGGATTAACTTAAGGCATAATAATGGTTAACAAATGCTGTGTTTATGGCTGTAAGTCTGGATATTTGACAACTGGGAAAAAGGTTTCGTCATTTCGCTTTCCATTTTATGATTTGGAGTTACGAAAAAAATGGATATCTTTTGTGAATAGGCGCGATTGGGAGCCGACTACGAATTCTGTAATTTGTGTTCTACACTTGGAATCAAAGTACATCAAAGACTTTGACTCGCGAAAAAATTTACGTTGGGACGAAAAACCAGTCCCTTCCATTAGATCCGAGCAGGAGCTGCAGCGGCGTTCACTGATCCCGACTGTGACTCTTTGCAGAAAACCACCGAAGCAAAGGGTATTTCAGAAAGATGAGTTGAAAGATTTCCAGCTGGCTGACAAAATAAGCAGCTTATCAGATTTGACGGAAGTAGTAAGGGTACCTGAATTTGTTACGCACCAATCAGAGAGCGCCACGTCATCCTAATTGCCACGCCCATTTTCATGCCCTAAGGGTACATTCATCTGCTACGTCATCTGTGCCACATCATCAAGCGCCACGCCTATAGTGCCACATCATCCATCCATTGCTATATCATCGCTGCATTGATTGCCGCATCTTGATACTTTTCTCAGATATTGTATTATGTGTATTTAGGACTAATATCATCCGTCCATATTTTTTAAACTTTATTTTATGTGTACAAGTTACGGTTTCTGCAGTTTCCACATTTTACGACTTATGATTGCCGCGTCAAATCTTACCTTAGCTAGAATCGACAGATTTTCTATTATGTGTATTTAGGACTATGTATTTAAATTCCTATTCAGATTATACATAAATGCGAAAACTATGATGTCTATGCAAGGCTATATTCTCCGGATAATATTATTAATATCAAAATTCTACACATTATCACTAATTACTTAATATAAAATCCGATTTTGAGCGCTGCGACTTGATAATATGAATCCCTACGCTTCTGATGCATGATTTTTTGTGATAAGGACCCAGGTAACATTCAGAGTCTGCAACGATTGTTTGGGTATACATTATAGCAATACCCCACTAAACTATAGGCGGTTATATTACTCTATTGGTCAGAGATAACTCATCCTTCCATATTTTTAAACTTGATTTTACGTATACAAGTTACGCTCTCTGCAGCCCCACATTTTACGAATTATTTTCATTAGACGCAGGCAAGCGATTCTCCAGTTCGGAGGTACGGAAACAAATCACTCGCATGTGCGCGTTCCGAATAGTCTTGTAGAATTTTCTAAAGTCGTAACAGCTTAGTAGCATATACGCGAATCCCAAGGTGAAAATAATCGAACGAACTATAGCCGCAGGCGTGCGATTCGCAGGGCTTTATTTATACAAACACTTTCGATGCCTGTACGCGAACCCCAGCGTTATAACGATTAGGTCTAATTAGCACGTTCTGAAGCCGTAAATTTAGTCAACATCATTGAGATGTCCATGATTTAAATATGGTGATCGAGTGTGACAATAGCACTCGTCAAGGTTAGACAAACATAACCTTAAACTACTCTCTACTTCACAAAATATAAAGAACGAACACCTTCGCCGCAGGTACGCGATCCCCGACGTTATAATGATAGTGCCAAATTAGCCGCATGAAAGCGAGTCTAATGAATATAACGACAGACACCAAGTTAGTTGAAAAGTAAAACTAATCGTGACCGATGCAAGACGGATTGAAACAGCGCTTTCGCTCGATTCTTGTAGTGACCACATTTCATACGGTTCAGTCCTTTTCATGTCACTAGAATAAGGGTGAATAAACCGACAGTGAAACGCCGCCGACGTCTTATAACGTAATAATGTAAGCTGCGTCGGGTGCTGCTATAATGTTAGGAGCGAATATAGTAGAAAGTCCACGTCTGGACACCTGTAAGCAGCTGCGCATACTACCGTAGTAAAACGCATAGCAGAATTCACGCAAAAGTCGATATTGCTTTGTGATGATTTTGATGTTGTTCCATACCGATTGGGAATATAGGACTCCTAATTCCTTAACTAACTACATAATCCCTAGTAACGTAGTCAGACGCATAACGGAATTTACGCAAATCGGTATTGCTCTGCGATAATTTTGACCACTATGTTTTGATAATAACTTGCTTCCGAGAAATAGATAACATTCATTATACGTTAGATGATACTTTTCCTTTATATTCTATTATGTGTATTTAGGGCTAATGCGACATCACTATGTTGGCGACAGGCCTGATTTGAACACGCTAATTTTGCAAATTAAACTTATCACCCACCACGAACACTCAATGAAGAGCACCCTGGAGCACCCACATAAATGCTCCACAATTTGTGACGTATAATATACTGAGCATATAATAAGCTGACAAAACTGATACTTGAGTACTCCGAAATGAACAAGTATTTTACCTTTACACGACGTTTTTGTAAAATGAATACTAATGGTACGCGAATGATCATAGACTAAGCTTGCTTTCAGAGTTGGAAACTAAATGCATATGAAAATTTAACTATGTTTTCCCCTCACGCATCAGATGTAGGCCTACTCAAGTGTTTATGAGGCGGCGAATAGTTCGAAGGTTGTTGGTATGCAAGGACGTCACATAGAATTGTGGAGTTTTCTGTAAACTATAATCCAGTGATCTATTTTCAATCACTATACTTTTATTAATCTAAACTAAGTACTGTTAGTAGGCAAATCCTAGAAAAGTATCCTCTGATAAAAGCAGGAGTAATTCGTTATCTGTGAAATAAATAGATAGCGCGCAATATGAGCGGTGTTACGATGACTGACAAATACTTTGAAATAATGCATAGAAGTAGCGATTTCGAACTGCGTAAAAAGTTAGTCGAGCTCACGCATTTTCCATTTTCAAAAGTCGACGTTTTTTGTAAAATGAATAATAATTTTGATAAAAAATAAAAAAGAGCGAAAAATTACATTTTATCTCGGAACGCAACAAGAAAAATCGTATGAGCTTGTAAACTACTTATTTATGACATAATAATAATTCTACTTGTACACTTATTCACATTTTATAACACTTTTAGTAATACTTAACGGTTTCAGTTTTAAATAAAACTCGGAATATAAACTAATCGAAAAATTCGGTAACCAATTTCGCGTAGGCTATGCATACAGATGAGGGAAGTTACATCAACGCGTGTTAACTAGTTGTATTATGTAGCTTGTAATTCATGCAAGTTTCGAAATTTCTACACCGAGTCTTTTTAAAGTAGATAGAAACGAAAAACAATTACGCCTAGGCTATGCATACAAATGAGGAAAGTTCCATCAACGCGTGTTAACTAGTTGTATCGAGTTATCGAATGAGTTTTTTCCTTACATCAAAACAACTAGAATGTGTAACTACATTAAAAAACGTTCCTAACCCTTAACGCACCCGCGATAAATCGTACAAGCAACAAGTTTCGAGTAATCGAAATCGCGCCCCCTGAATTCAAAGCTTATTTCGAGATCTAAGCTACTTTGAAAATGAGGATCCTAGGATTTGCTTGAGTTTCATCTATATTTTACAATGCGTTTTCGCGTTCCAGAATGACTTATGTCAATGAAAAATAGCCATTGATCATGGTTTTGTTTTTGAAAGATGTCGCGATGCCGGTGAATTTTATAGTTCTTGTAAAAAGTTGTTTGTACACAATATATGTTTAAAGTAAGTCCTACGCATTCATGATTTCGTCCGAGTTCGTATTTTAGTAATATATACTAATTTACGATAGCGCGTTTGTAACTTGTGCAAGTACAGGAATATCATAGTTCTTGAACCGTGCTCAATGCTTAATAGAGCATTTTTGCTATTTTTCATCGCCATAAGTCATTCTGGACCGCCTAAACGCATCGTACGATATAGATGAAAGTTATGCAAATCCTAGGATCCTCATTTTCAAAGTAGCTAAGATCTCGAAATAAGCTCTGACTTGCTATTCTCCTCAAAGCATGGAATTATCAAGAGTATCACCTTCGATCACTGAAGAAACGGATGAAATTATATTCGAAGCATATTCCTTGACCAGGAATTTTATCATGTACGAACTCGACGGCTCATGCGTTAAGGTAAATACGAAAGCAGAGAGAACCTTACGTCGAGTTGGGGATGAAATATTCGAGCGACATCGAACTGTCCTAAACGCAGTCTCCAAACGTCTCCGCTATTTGCACTTTTTCACATTTTATAACACCTTAAGTAGTACTTAACAGTTTTAGTTTTAAATAAAATACGGAATATAAACTAATCGAAAAATTCGGTTTTTGCGTGCATCTGTTTTGCGGGAGCGTATAGCACGTACCTATACATAGTCAACTTTAATAACTGAATTACCATGCTTAACATTGAATCCCAACTCTAAACTTGATACGTAGATGTAGGACATTATGGCAATGCACCATGCTAAATTTCATCACACATCTAATGATGGAACACCTTTAAAACTAACGCAGTCGAATACCGACTTTTACGCGTATCTGTTTTGCGTGAACTTAGCATATACCTATACATAGTCAATTTTAATAGCAGAATTACCGTGTTAAACATTGAATTCCCACCTTGAAAGTTGGTACGCGGTTATAGGACATTATAAAAATGCACCATACCAAATCCCATCAGACATTTCATGATGGAACAACTTTAAAACTAACGCGGCTCTACATCGACTTTTTGCGTACATCTGTTTTGCGGGAGCGTATAGCACGTACCCATACATAGCCAACTTTAATAACGGAATTACCATGCATTGAATCCCAACTCTAAACTTGATACGTAGTTGTAGGGCATTATGGCTATGCACCATGCTAAATTTCATCACACATCTAATGATGGAACACCTTTGAAACTATCGCAGTCGAATACCGACTTTTACGCATATCTGTTTTTCGTGAACATAGCATATACCCATACATAGTCAATTTTAATAACAGAATTAGCATGCTAAACATTAAATTCTCACCTTGAACGTTGGTACGCAGTTGTAGGACATAATAACAATGCACCATACCAAATTTCGTCAGACATTTCATGATGTAACACCTTCAAAACCAACGCAGTTCTATACAGACTTTTGGCTAAATCTGTTTTTCCGTAGCGTAGCACGTACCTAAACATAGTCAACTTTATTAACGGAATTACCATGTTAATATTCGACTCCCTACCTTGAAACTCGGTACGCAGTTGTAAGACATTATGACAATGCACCATGTCAAATTTTGCAAGTACTTTATCTTTACACGACGTTTTTTGTAAAATGAATACTAATTTTATTGAAAAAATAAAAAATAAAAAAGAGCGAAAAATTACATTATATCCCGGAACGCAACAAGAAAAATCGTATGAATTTGTAAACTACTTGTTCATGACATAATAATAATTCTACTTGTACACTTTTTCACATTTTATAACACTTTAAGTAATACTTAACAGTTTCAGTTTTAAATAAAAGACGGAATATAAACTAATCGAAAAATTCGGTAACCAATTTCGCGTAGGCTATGCATGCATACAAATGAGGAAAGTTACATCAACGCGTGTTAAAGTAGCTGTATCGAGTTATCGAATGATTTTCTCCTTACATCAAAACAACTAGAATGTATAACTAAATTAAAAAACGTATCTAAATGAGCTCCAGGGCATTGTGATTATGCTGCATACCAAATTTCATCACACATTTCATGATGGAACAACTTTAAAACTAACGCAGTTCTATAGCAACTTTTGCCTAAATCTGTTTTCGGTAGCGTGTACATATACATAGTCAGATTTAATAACAGAATTATCATGCTAATATGTGACTCCTCACCTTGAAACTTGGTACGTAGTTGTAGGACATTGTGATTATGCAGCATACCAAATTTCCTCACGCATTTCATAATGGAACAACTTTAAAACTAACGCGGTTCTACATCGACTTTTTGCGTACATCTGTTTTGCGTGGGGGCGTATAGCACGTACCTATACATAGTTAACTTTAACAACGGAATTACCATGCTTAACATTGAATCCCAACTCGAAACTTGATACGTAGTTGTAGAACATTATGGCAATGCACCATGCTAAATTTCATCACACATCTAATGATGGAACACCTTTAAAACTAACGCAGTCGAATACCGACTTTTACGCATATCTGTTTTGCGTGAACATAGCATATACCTATACATAGTCAATTTTAATAGCAGAATTACCGTGTTAAACATTGAATTCCCACCTTGAAAGTTGGTACGCGGTTATAGGAGATTATAACAATTCACCATACCAAATCCCATCACACATTTCATGATGGAACAACTTTAAAACTAACGCGGCTCTACATCGACTTTTTGCGTACATCTGTTTTGTGGGAGCGTATAGCACGTAGCCTACCCATACATAGCCAACTTTAATAACGGAATTACCATGCTTAACATTGAATCCCAACTCGAAACTTGATACGTAGTTATAGGACATTATGGCAATTCACCATGCTAAATTTCATCACACATCTAATGGTGGAACACCTTTGAAACTATCGCAGTCGAATACCAACTTTTACGCATATCTGTTTTTCGTGAACATAGCATATACCCATACATAGTCAATTTTAATAACAGAATTAGCATGCTAAACATTAAATTCTCACCTTGAACGTTGATACGCGGTTGTAGGACATAATAACAATGCACCATACCAAATTTCGTCAGACATTTCATGATGTAACACCTTTAAAACTAACGCAGTTCTATACCAACTTCGCGTGAATCTGTTTGCGGGAGCGTAGCACGTACCTATGCGTGATCAACTTTAGTGATGGAATTACATATGTAATTAAGTTTCAACACTTTTACAATGATTCGTCTTGCTTCCTATAACATCCCACTCGAGAAAATGCGTCGTAGGATATAGATGAAACTAGCACAACTCATCAAGACCGCTGAAAACAGTACATTTCAACATTTAGTAGCAGTAAATTTCTAGTAAAGTACAAGACGTGATGATTTCCGAGTGAGTTAAAAAGTAAGTATTGCAGGTATAGTTTACCTGAAAACCGAATACTCTGAAATAGAAGTAGATGCAGTGTAAATAGTTAATCACTTGATTAAGTTTAGTGCAAGCAGATAAAACCTATACTTGAGTAGTACAAAATGCACGAGTACTTCGCTATCGCCTCCCTCCACGTAATAAGTTTCTACGGTTTAAGACTGCTTTTACCGATACTCGTCGGCTTCAGTTTTAGATAGAATTCGGAAACCAAATAATTTCATAAACATAAGCTAATTTAATGAATTTACTCGAATGTACTATGCCGCGCTGATAAGATTAATTATAATATACTTATCATGTTACAGCGATTTTTCTAGCGTAGAAAATCTTTAAAATGTAGTAAGCAGGCCAAATGAAGATATTCGTTGAGCTGAATAAACATAAAAAATACTCTAGACTACTTTATCGGTACTTTACAGTTACAGTTTTAGATAAAATTTGTCCCTTTCACCTATAATTACAACTCCTCGCTATCTAAACATGTTTAGAATATATTATTTGCGATGATACGAACCCGTGAAGTACTCAAGTTGCTTTTCGTAGGATATAGATGAAACTGACAACACTCACCAAGACCAGTGATCCACTGAAAAAAGTAAATTGTAGCAGTAAAGTCCCACTAAAGTACAAGAAGTAATGATTTCCCAGTTAGTTAAAAAGTAAGTATTGAGGTATAGTTTGGTCGAAAAAGCGAAAAACTCTGAAATAGAAGTAGATGCAGTGTAAATAGGTAATCACCTCATTAAGTATAGCGCAAGCAGGCCAAACCTATACTTAAGTACTGCAAATGTACAAGTACTTCGCTATGTTCTCCTTCCACGTAAAAAGTGACTAGGTTTTAGAGTACTTTATCGGTACTCGACAGTTTCAGTGTTAGATAAAATTTGGTAAGACTTTAAATTTTAAAGTAGTTTGAGCTTACGTTTGTATCACCTTGACAAGTAACATTATCAGACATGAAAATGATACTATCACCGAATATAGAAGTTAACACGCGTCAATGTGTTTCGGAATTCACGAGAAATTGCTTACTAAGAGAAGTATATTGTTGTATACACAATAGTGGAGAGAATATTTAAAATGTAGTAAGCAGGCCGATGGGTATTCGTTTAGTTGTATAGGCATAAAAAACATTCCCGCGCGCTCTTAAACAAAACACTTCCTAACCCTACCACCTAATACTAAGACGCGCGCGGGAATGTTTTTTATGCCTATACAACTAAACGAATACCCATCGGCCTGCTTACTACATTTTAAATATTCTCTCCACTATTGTGTATACAACAATATACTTCTCTTAGTAAGCAATTTCTCGTGAATTCCGAAACACATTGACGCGTGTTAACTTCTATATTCGGTGATAGTATCATTTTCATGTCTGATAATGTTACTTGTCAAGGTGATACAAACGTAAGCTCAAACTACTTTAAAATTTAAAGTCTTACCAAATTTTATCTAACACTGAAACTGTCGAGTACCGATAAAGTACTCTAAAACCTAGTCACTTTTTACGTGGAAGGAGAACATAGCGAAGTACTTGTACATTTGCAGTACTTAAGTATAGGTTTGGCCTGCTTGCGCTATACTTAATGAGGTGATTACCTATTTACACTGCATCTACTTCTATTTCAGAGTTTTTCGCTTTTTCGACCAAACTATACCTCAATACTTACTTTTTAACTAACTGGGAAATCATTACTTCTTGTACTTTAGTGGGACTTTACTGCTACAATTTACTTTTTTCAGTGGATCACTGGTCTTGGTGAGTGTTGTCAGTTTCATCTATATCCTACGAAAAGCAACTTGAGTACTTCACGGGTTCGTATCATCGCAAATAATATATTCTAAACATGTTTAGATAGCGAGGAGTTGTAATTATAGGTGAAAGGGACAAATTTTATCTAAAACTGTAACTGTAAAGTACCGATAAAGTAGTCTAGAGTATTTTTTATGTTTATTCAGCTCAACGAATATCTTCATTTGGCCTGCTTACTACATTTTAAAGATTTTCTACGCTAGAAAAATCGCTGTAACATGATAAGTATATTATAATTAATCTTATCAGCGCGGCATAGTACATTCGAGGAAATTCATTAAATTAGCTTATGTTTATGAAATTATTTGGTTTCCGAATTCTATCTAAAACTGAAGCCGACGAGTATCGGTAAAAGCAGTCTTAAACCGTAGAAACTTATTACGTGGAGGGAGGCGATAGCGAAGTACTCGTGCATTTTGTACTACTCAAGTATAGGTTTTATCTGCTTGCACTAAACTTAATCAAGTGATTAACTATTTACACTGCATCTACTTCTATTTCAGAGTATTCGGTTTTCAGGTAAACTATACCTGCAATACTTACTTTTTAACTCACTCGGAAATCATCACGTCTTGTACTTTACTAGAAATTTACTGCTACTAAATGTTGAAATGTACTGTTTTCAGCGGTCTTGATGAGTTGTGCTAGTTTCATCTATATCCTACGACGCATTTTCTCGAGTGGGATGTTATAGGAAGCAAGACGAATCATTGTAAAAGTGTTGAAACTTAATTACATATGTAATTCCATCACTAAAGTTGATCACGCATAGGTACGTGCTACGCTCCCGCAAACAGATTCACGCGAAGTTGGTATAGAACTGCGTTAGTTTTAAAGGTGTTACATCATGAAATGTCTGACGAAATTTGGTATGGTGCATTGTTATTATGTCCTACAACCGCGTATCAACGTTCAAGGTGAGAATTTAATGTTTAGCATGCTAATTCTGTTATTAAAATTGACTATGTATGGGTATATGCTATGTTCACGAAAAACAGATATGCGTAAAAGTTGGTATTCGACTGCGATAGTTTCAAAGGTGTTCCACCATTAGATGTGTGATGAAATTTAGCATGGTGAATTGCCATAATGTCCTATAACTACGTATCAAGTTTCGAGTTGGGATTCAATGTTAAGCATGGTAATTCCGTTATTAAAGTTGGCTATGTATGGGTAGGCTACGTGCTATACGCTCCCACAAAACAGATGTACGCAAAAAGTCGATGTAGAGCCGCGTTAGTTTTAAAGTTGTTCCATCATGAAATGTGTGATGGGATTTGGTATGGTGAATTGTTATAATCTCCTATAACCGCGTACCAACTTTCAAGGTGGGAATTCAATGTTTAACACGGTAATTCTGCTATTAAAATTGACTATGTATAGGTATATGCTATGTTCACGCAAAACAGATATGCGTAAAAGTCGGTATTCGACTGCGTTAGTTTTAAAGGTGTTCCATCATTAGATGTGTGATGAAATTTAGCATGGTGCATTGCCATAATGTTCTACAACTACGTATCAAGTTTCGAGTTGGGATTCAATGTTAAGCATGGTAATTCCGTTGTTAAAGTTAACTATGTATAGGTACGTGCTATACGCCCCCACGCAAAACAGATGTACGCAAAAAGTCGATGTAGAACCGCGTTAGTTTTAAAGTTGTTCCATTATGAAATGCGTGAGGAAATTTGGTATGCTGCATAAGCACAATGTCCTACAACTACGTACCAAGTTTCAAGGTGAGGAGTCACATATTAGCATGATAATTCTGTTATTAAATCTGACTATGTATATGTACACGCTACCGAAAACAGATTTAGGCAAAAGTTGCTATAGAACTGCGTTAGTTTTAAAGTTGTTCCATCATGAAATGTGTGATGAAATTTGGTATGCAGCATAATCACAATGCCCTGGAGCTCATTTAGATACGTTTTTTAATTTAGTTATACATTCTAGTTGTTTTGATGTAAGGAGAAAATCATTCGATAACTCGATACAGCTACTTTAACACGCGTTGATGTAACTTTCCTCATTTGTATGCATGCATAGCCTACGCGAAATTGGTTACCGAATTTTTCGATTAGTTTATATTCCGTCTTTTATTTAAAACTGAAACTGTTAAGTATTACTTAAAGTGTTATAAAATGTGAAAAAGTGTACAAGTAGAATTATTATTATGTCATGAACAAGTAGTTTACAAATTCATACGATTTTTCTTGTTGCGTTCCGGGATATAATGTAATTTTTCGCTCTTTTTTATTTTTTATTTTTTCAATAAAATTAGTATTCATTTTACAAAAAACGTCGTGTAAAGATAAAGTACTTGCAAAATTTGACATGGTGCATTGTCATAATGTCTTACAACTGCGTACCGAGTTTCAAGGTAGGGAGTCGAATATTAACATGGTAATTCCGTTAATAAAGTTGACTATGTTTAGGTACGTGCTACGCTACGGAAAAACAGATTTAGCCAAAAGTCTGTATAGAACTGCGTTGGTTTTGAAGGTGTTACATCATGAAATGTCTGACGAAATTTGGTATGGTGCATTGTTATTATGTCCTACAACTGCGTACCAACGTTCAAGGTGAGAATTTAATGTTTAGCATGCTAATTCTGTTATTAAAATTGACTATGTATGGGTATATGCTATGTTCACGAAAAACAGATATGCGTAAAAGTCGGTATTCGACTGCGATAGTTTCAAAGGTGTTCCATCATTAGATGTGTGATGAAATTTAGCATGGTGCATAGCCATAATGCCCTACAACTACGTATCAAGTTTAGAGTTGGGATTCAATGCATGGTAATTCCGTTATTAAAGTTGGCTATGTATGGGTACGTGCTATACGCTCCCGCAAAACAGATGTACGCAAAAAGTCGATGTAGAGCCGCGTTAGTTTTAAAGTTGTTCCATCATGAAATGTCTGATGGGATTTGGTATGGTGCATTTTTATAATGTCCTATAACCGCGTACCAACTTTCAAGGTGGGAATTCAATGTTTAACACGGTAATTCTGCTATTAAAATTGACTATGTATAGGTGTATGCTAAGTTCACGCAAAACAGATACGCGTAAAAGTCGGTATTCGACTGCGTTAGTTTTAAAGGTGTTCCATCATTAGATGTGTGATGAAATTTAGCATGGTGCATTGCCATAATGTCCTACATCTACGTATCAAGTTTAGAGTTGGGATTCAATGTTAAGCATGGTAATTCAGTTATTAAAGTTGACTATGTATAGGTACGTGCTATACGCTCCCGCAAAACAGATGCACGCAAAAACCGAATTTTTCGATTAGTTTATATTCCGTATTTTATTTAAAACTAAAACTGTTAAGTACTACTTAAGGTGTTATAAAATGTGAAAAAGTGCAAATAGCGGAGACGTTTGGAGACTGCGTTTAGGACAGTTCGATGTCGCTCGAATATTTCATCCCCAACTCGACGTAAGGTTCTCTCTGCTTTCGTATTTACCTTAACGCATGAGCCGTCGAGTTCGTACATGATAAAATTCCTGGTCAAGGAATATGCTTCGAATATAATTTCATCCGTTTCTTCAGTGATCGAAGGTGATACTCTTGATAATTCCATGCTTTGAGGAGAATAGCAAGTCAGAGCTTATTTCGAGATCTTAGCTACTTTGAAAATGAGGATCCTAGGATTTGCATAACTTTCATCTATATCGTACGATGCGTTTACGCGGTCCAGAATGACTTATGGCGATGAAAAATAGCAAAAATGCTCTATTAAGCATTGAGCACGGTTCAAGAACTATGATATTCCTGTACTTGCACAAGTTACAAACGCGCTATCGTAAATTAGTATATATTACTAAAATACGAACTCGGACGAAATCATGAATGCGTAGGACTTACTTTAAACATATATTGTGTACAAACAACTTTTTACAAGAACTATAAAATTCACCGGCATCGCGACATCTTTCAAAAACAAAACCATGATCAATGGCTATTTTTCATTGACATAAGTCATTCTGGAACGCGAAAACGCATTGTAAAATATAGATGAAACTCAAGCAATACCTAGGATCCTCATTTTCAAAGTAGCTTAGATCTCGAAATAAGCTTTGAATTCAGGGGGCGCGATTTCGATTACTCGAAACTTGTTGCTTGTACGATTTATCGCGGGTGCGTTAAGGGTTAGGAACGTTTTTTAATGTAGTTACACATTCTAGTTGTTTTGATGTAAGGAAAAAACTCATTCGATAACTCGATACAACTAGTTAACACGCGTTGATGGAACTTTCCTCATTTGTATGCATAGCCTAGGCGTAATTGTTTTTCGTTTCTATCTACTTTAAAAAGACTCGGTGTAGAAATTTCGAAACTTGCATGAATTACAAGCTACATAATACAACTAGTTAACACGCGTTGATGTAACTTCCCTCATCTGTATGCATAGCCTACGCGAAATTGGTTACCGAATTTTTCGATTAGTTTATATTCCGAGTTTTATTTAAAACTGAAACCGTTAAGTATTACTAAAAGTGTTATAAAATGTGAATAAGTGTACAAGTAGAATTATTATTATGTCATAAATAAGTAGTTTACAAGCTCATACGATTTTTCTTGTTGCGTTCCGAGATAAAATGTAATTTTTCGCTCTTTTTTATTTTTTATTAAAATTATTATTCATTTTACAAAAAACGTCGACTTTTGAAAATGGAAAATGCGTGAGCTCGACTAACTTTTTACGCAGTTCGAAATCGCTACTTCTATGCATTATTTCAAAGTATTTGTCAGTCATCGTAACACCGCTCATATTGCGCGCTATCTATTTATTTCACAGATAACGAATTACTCCTGCTTTTATCAGAGGATACTTTTCTAGGATTTGCCTACTAACAGTACTTAGTTTAGATTAATAAAAGTATAGTGATTGAAAATAGATCACTGGATTATAGTTTACAAAAAACTCCACAATTCTATGTGACGTCCTTGCATACCAACAACCTTCGAACTATTCGCCGCCTCATAAACACTTGAGTAGGCCTACATCTGATGCGTGAGGGGAAAACATAGTTAAATTTTCATATGCATTTAGTTTCCAACTCTGAAAGCAAGCTTAGTCTATGATCATTCGCGTACCATTAGTATTCATTTTACAAAAACGTCGTGTAAAGGTAAAATACTTGTTCATTTCGGAGTACTCAAGTATCAGTTTTGTCAGCTTATTATATGCTCAGTATATTATACGTCACAAATTGTGGAGCATTTATGTGGGTGCTCCAGGGTGCTCTTCATTGAGTGTTCGTGGTGGGTGATAAGTTTAATTTGCAAAATTAGCGTGTTCAAATCAGGCCTGTCGCCAACATAGTGATGTCGCATTAGCCCTAAATACACATAATAGAATATAAAGGAAAAGTATCATCTAACGTATAATGAATGTTATCTATTTCTCGGAAGCAAGTTATTATCAAAACATAGTGGTCAAAATTATCGCAGAGCAATACCGATTTGCGTAAATTCCGTTATGCGTCTGACTACGTTACTAGGGATTATGTAGTTAGTTAAGGAATTAGGAGTCCTATATTCCCAATCGGTATGGAACAACATCAAAATCATCACAAAGCAATATCGACTTTTGCGTGAATTCTGCTATGCGTTTTACTACGGTAGTATGCGCAGCTGCTTACAGGTGTCCAGACGTGGACTTTCTACTATATTCGCTCCTAACATTATAGCAGCACCCGACGCAGCTTACATTATTACGTTATAAGACGTCGGCGGCGTTTCACTGTCGGTTTATTCACCCTTATTCTAGTGACATGAAAAGGACTGAACCGTATGAAATGTGGTCACTACAAGAATCGAGCGAAAGCGCTGTTTCAATCCGTCTTGCATCGGTCACGATTAGTTTTACTTTTCAACTAACTTGGTGTCTGTCGTTATATTCATTAGACTCGCTTTCATGCGGCTAATTTGGCACTATCATTATAACGTCGGGGATCGCGTACCTGCGGCGAAGGTGTTCGTTCTTTATATTTTGTGAAGTAGAGAGTAGTTTAAGGTTATGTTTGTCTAACCTTGACGAGTGCTATTGTCACACTCGATCACCATATTTAAATCATGGACATCTCAATGATGTTGACTAAATTTACGGCTTCAGAACGTGCTAATTAGACCTAATCGTTATAACGCTGGGGTTCGCGTACAGGCATCGAAAGTGTTTGTATAAATAAAGCCCTGCGAATCGCACGCCTGCGGCTATAGTTCGTTCGATTATTTTCACCTTGGGATTCGCGTATATGCTACTAAGCTGTTACGACTTTAGAAAATTCTACAAGACTATTCGGAACGCGCACATGCGAGTGATTTGTTTCCGTACCTCCGAACTGGAGAATCGCTTGCCTGCGTCTAATGAAAATAATTCGTAAAATGTGGGGCTGCAGAGAGCGTAACTTGTATACGTAAAATCAAGTTTAAAAATATGGAAGGATGAGTTATCTCTGACCAATAGAGTAATATAACCGCCTATAGTTTAGTGGGGTATTGCTATAATGTATACCCAAACAATCGTTGCAGACTCTGAATGTTACCTGGGTCCTTATCACAAAAAATCATGCATCAGAAGCGTAGGGATTCATATTATCAAGTCGCAGCGCTCAAAATCGGATTTTATATTAAGTAATTAGTGATGATGTGTAGAATTTTGATATTAATAATATTATCCGGAGAATATAGCCTTGCATAGACATCATAGTTTTCGCATTTATGTATAATCTGAATAGGAATTTAAATACATAGTCCTAAATACACATAATAGAAAATCTGTCGATTCTAGCTAAGGTAAGATTTGACGCGGCAATCATAAGTCGTAAAATGTGGAAACTGCAGAAACCGTAACTTGTACACATAAAATAAAGTTTAAAAAATATGGACGGATGATATTAGTCCTAAATACACATAATACAATATCTGAGAAAAGTATCAAGATGCGGCAATCAATGCAGCGATGATATAGCAATGGATGGATGATGTGGCACTATAGGCGTGGCGCTTGATGATGTGGCACAGATGACGTAGCAGATGAATGTACCCTTAGGGCATGAAAATGGGCGTGGCAATTAGGATGACGTGGCGCTCTCTGATTGGTGCGTAACAAATTCAGGTACCCTTACTACTGACGGAGTCCCGCGCTCCAGAAGGCTATACCACGTACAAAAGAGATAATGAATATGTGATTTACTACCACATGGAATTCAATGATTTCCCAAAAGTCTCAAAAAGCATAAAGATTGACGATAAGTTGCATGTCAAATTGCAGTGTGATGGAAAGAATGTTCCTCTGCCTCCTTGGTTCACACAAGGCACAAATGCTACTTTGACTAAGTTTGGTGCATTACTTAACTTCCCGAAATATCTCGAAAATGTCCGAAATATCCGACAATTTACTGGATGAGCTTCAAAATCTAATATATTACAAGCCTGATGGTCACGCTCATATTCCGTATTCATCCGAAATGATTCGTTTCGCGCTCCTACTCCGGTACACATCAGCACAAGCTTATAGAATTCTTACAAGAAGCTTTCCCTTCCCATCAATGTCAACCTTGAGTCGGTACAGTAAAGGAAGCGTTGACTCGGTTAAAGTCCTTGGCGTTATGAAAGAAAATGGCGAGATCTCCACTGACATAGTGTTGATGGTAGATGAGATGTACTTACAGAAAGGTGTTCAATATCACGGTGGTAAATATTATGGAGCAGATGAAAGCGGTCACTTATATAAAGGCATTGTTGTAATGATGGTCCATTTTCTTCAAAAATCAACATCCATCGTGGTGAAGGCACTGCCAGAAACCGAAATTACGGGAAGATGGTTGGCAGAAGAATTACTGGATTGTATTGCCACTCTCAATGAGAATGGATTTTGCGTTCGAGGACTTGTATCAGATAATCATCCATCTAATGTGAAAGCATTTGAAATAATGCGAGAAAATTGCCCTAGCAATGATGAGTTCTCTTTTCGTTACACATCCTGCAAGAAAAAAACGTATCTCTTTTTTGATAATGTACATCTTGTAAAGAACATACGAAACAATTTGCTCCGAGCCAAGAAATTTGTTTTCCCACCATTCTCCTTCTGCATAAATTCTTCAATAATATCATCTCCGGGTGGATTCATTGCATGGAGCGACCTTCACAAGATCAGAGAATGTGACGATAAGCTGGATGCGAATTTGCGTAAGGCGCCGAAATTGACGTATATCTCTTTGCATCCGGGCAATAACAAGCAAAATGTTAATTTAGCTCTCGCTCCATTCCACGAATCGACTATTGCAGCTTGCAAAAGCTGCCTGCCTCACAGGGAAGATATGGCTTCATTCTTGAGCCTAATTAATGCTTGGTGGACAATTGTCAATACCTGTCACAGATATTCACCTAATCCATTGTCTGATGCAGTAGTTTCACATGATGGTAAAATCAATTTCCTACAAGATTTCTCTAATTGGCTGATCAAATGGAACGGATACAACCCTCAAAATTATTGCCTATCCAAGCAAACATTCAAAGCTCTGATCGGAACCATGCAGTCGCAATCGCTGCTTATGGCAGATTTGTTAGCAGAGGGGTATGAATATGTGATTCCAAGAAAATTCCAAAGTGACCCCATTGAAAGAAGGTTCTCGCAGTACAGGCAAATGAGTGGGGGGCGTTTTCTGGTCGGTTTAACAGAAGTTACCAACTCTGAAAAGATAATACTGCTCCGTTCTATGTTGAAAATTGACATTAATTTCTGGGAGCATGATGTTGGTGTTCAAAGCTCAGTTCATTTGGATCATTTCAAACAAACAATTGAAGATGTGACGATTGAAATTACTGGATCATTTTTATCTCCTGACAGTGAGGAGGTGTCCTATTATGTTGCTGGGTACGTTGGCAAAAAGGTCCTCAAGAAACTGAATTGCAGGGAATGTTCTAAGTTAATTGTTGAAGAATCCGGTGACACTAATTCATTATATTTCGACCTACTCTCTCGTGGGGGATTGCTTGCCCCTTCAGAACCACTCGCTAAGTTTGTTGCAACCAGTTTTTCAATCCTGGATGGTTCCGATACAATCATCTGCTCTCATCCTCAAGTCTCAGTGAGAGAAGCTGCCGAATATGTTTTGCAACGTTTTGGGGGGCCCATAAGCTTTGCCTGTTGTAGTCATCAAGAGCGAGCTTCAAAATTGGCGAACAGAATCATTGTGAACATATATTACAATAACAAGCAGAAGTTAGTTAATGCCTCTGTGAGAAAAGATGTTATGAAGGGCTTTAAAAAGCGGCAGTTGAGCAAGTCGTAGCTTGCCTACATCATTGGTCCATTTGATTCGCTGAATTTGAGGTCGAATCTTTGTAACCATAAGCTTGGTGTTTGTATTTGCGAGTATTTACTTATGAAAATGACTTCAATTTATTCTTTACATGATGTAATTGATTTTACCATGCATTAAAATACTTATCATTAGCAAGTTTATTCCTTACCGCTATATAGTCTATTTGTGTGATTAGTGGATAAGGGGATATACTGGATAACTGTATCTTGGACGCTGTCAATTGTAACTTTGGTAAAGTACTAATTTCGCCTGTTATACGGCTTTGCTAGACTTATCCTAAGGGAGGGATCTGGTTGCGAGAAACGAAATCGTAAGCAATCGCTGATGTCTGTTTTGCGAACGTCGGCCTCCCCGATGTTGCAACTGGAATGCGCCATATATGGCCGTAAGTTATCGTAGGCCCCGGTCGACCTCTAATTTCATTGCTTCAGAAGCCCTTCAGCCTGAAAATTCATGAAAAGAGTTCGTGAATTAACAATGCTAGGTATGATACCATTGACGTACGCATAGACCACAACACGAGTCTCGTGCAATAATACTACTATTGAGAAACATCACGTGACAACAACACAACCTTCACTGTTTCAATGACTTTTTGTAGTGAAACATGTGTCATAGCGTACAGCTGGTTGTCTGAACCCTTATCTGGTGTATGCATATCCTCGTAAATACGTAGCATACTAATATTAGAATTGCATCTTTTCCGCTTGGGTCGCGATATGTCAATAAAACTCAGATTTGGGGGTAGGCGATTACCTTGATGAATTTTTGGAAGAACGAAATGAGAAAAACGAGAAGCTGTCTTTTTACTCTCACTTCTCTTTTTGAATGCACATTACACATGCATCAAACTCAAGCACGCGAGAATACACGTACCGCTATGTGCATCGCTACTATTTACCACAACTATGCAGTTAACTACATTTACCACAACACAAGTCGATTACAGTCCAATCAGAATTGGCTCGTCTAATACGTAATAGAAAGGAAGCGGTTTAGTTCAGGAAAGGCAACAACAGCCCTCTATTTAAATTTGCTTACGTTGAAGGAGCAGGGTTGTAACCAAGTCACAAGGCTCCAGTCAATCTCATTTTTATAGTTTTGACTCGAGGCAAGTCGAGTCATTTTCAATTCCCCGCCGATTCAAGTCCGAGTCCAATTCAGTGAGTGGAGGGTCGAGTCCAAGTCAAAGTGTTGTGAATCGAGTCCGAGTCCGAGTCATTGTTGTTCACTGTTCAGTTTGGAGTTCAATCCGGTAAACCCACTTTTTCAATTATTCTCGAGTGATACAGAATGGCTCGCTTTCATAATATCGTAACTTTCTTCAGTTACAGCAGCTTTCAGTTGCGAGGAGCGTATAATTTCAGAACTTGGAAAAATCGTATTTTACTACTCGACTCGTACCATTGAAATTAACTCGATTCAGATTCGAGCACTCCAATCATGGTGCCCAGCCCTATTTGTGATGCAGACTGTTTAGTGTTTACGTTTTCTCTCGAATCCTACATTTTGCAGTAAATCAATGTCATCAGTTAAACTGCCGTCGAAGACATCGTTGTTGAACGGGGGTGTGCAATTATTTTTCCCGACGGGTCAAATATGAAGTGGAAAATGCGTTGTGGGGCAGAGACAAAACTTTACATTAGCTTATGTCCTGCTGCGTGCAGTTTAATTTCTAAATCAGCGGTCGCCAACTCAGTCAGTAGGCAATGAGATGACATTCTCTTTCAATATTGTTATGAGACGTTCGTGTCATCCGGTACGATTTAAATCAATCGAGCAGATCAATGCTGTCTCGCGACAAAGATCGGCAAACCGACATTCAGTACTGCGCGATGTGCATTAGGCATGTACGTAAACGTAATACTGATCAGACTTTGTGCGCGTAATAGGTTCTTATTACTCAGTATGATTTCTTCCAATTCAAATACATAGAAAATACTTGAGAACATCTTAATTGTTGATGCCGATGAGTATTCACTCTGGCTGAAGTATATCTACCGTTATTATATAGCAAGTTTGCATATTCAACGTGATTTCAGCTGGGATATGCAAAAATTATACTAATGACTCGTATTTTGAAAGGTACAGGGTCACGTTCCTCATTCGAATTGCATTGCAAATTAGAGGATTAGTGTCCACGGAGAATCGTTTTGAAAAACAACCTAAAGCCGCATATGCAATTTGAAATCTAGGATTCGGCTCCTTGTAAGGTAAGGATTATAGCCGACCGAGCAAGAGTGGGCAGCATCATTAGCTCTTGGCTTAATTAAGCCGGTAAGAGACAATATGGTAGTAAATGAAAGAGCACTGCAATTCGGGCTATTGAAGCCCAGTTCTGATGATGATGATGATGATAATATTATTGTTGTGCGCCCCGAATTTACGCTGAAATGTCTGGAATTCTGTCAAATTACATTATGTTACAATTATATAACCATAACCATATGTGAAAAGTACAGTTTGTCTACAAAATCTGTTGCGTATAAAAATAAATAGTCTTGTAGCATGGATATGTGCGGACCGCAAAAGCATGAGTAAGTAAATTTGGTCTAGCGACGAAACATTTCCGCCAGCCCTGCCTCGGGGTTGAGCTTGAGCTTACATTTATCCAGATAGGTGATATTATAATATTGCTGCTATTATCATATTATCATGAGTACTATGGGCGGAAATGGCACTGAGTCCACATGCTCACTTCTGAAAGATGATCAACAGGAAGGCATCGAAGGTGATATGCGAAATGAAGAGAGAGAAGCAACTGCGAATCAGAAAAGGTCATTTTGGTTCGATGCTACAAAAAGACAAATAGCGATGGTAGCCTTTGCGTCAATTTGTAACATTTCAGTTTACATCTGCCAAGCCATCCCTGGGACGTTTTTAGCCAGAGAGATAAAGGCGAGAGGCGGTGAAAATGTGTACGCAGCTGCGATCATAAACTCATCCTACCTTGCATCAGCGTTGACCAGTCTGATATTCGGGAATTACAAATCGAAAATGTCGACCAAAAAGTTTATATGCCTTGGACTTTTAATCGTTGCGATTACGCAGAGCTGCCTCGTCGCTTTTGACTACTTGAGTGAAGTTTCTCTGTTAGTAATTGGGGTAACAATAAGAGCAATACAAGGAATTGGTTTAGGGTTTTACAATGTCGCGATGCTGACTCTGCTGTGGCAAGAATTGCCGTACTACATCGCCACACTCTTTGGCGTCAACCAAATAACTTCATCCATTGCCTATTTCTTAGCTCCGGTCATAGGTAGTCAATTATACAGTATTGGAAATCGTATGATGCTGCCGTTTGTCGCGAGTGCTTCATTCGCGGGTTTACTGGCTGTTTGTGGATGGGCTTTCCTTCCAAGCGAGGTAATCAATGCCGGAGTGTCAAATCTTCATACTTGGCGTTATGTTACGAATCCGAGAGCTGTGTTGGCATTAGGTTTGGCTGCGGTTACTGGCGGTTCAATTGCAATATTCGATGCGTCTTTTACGTCTTATGGTCAAACGCTGGGTATTTCGGTTGCTACGATCGGTTGGATGATGTCAATCTCTGACGCAACCGGTTTAGTATGGTCTTTAATCATGCTTTATCTGTACGATATCAAACATATTTATCGCCAGCTCGTCATGATCTTTTGCTTGCTAGGTCTGTTTGGAATCAATTTCGTGTTCTCGGCGGATAAACCGACTTCAGCGTCGCTATGCGTAGCGATCGGTTTTTTCGGATTCTTTGATATAACGTTGCAAAATTTCGCCTTTGTCGAAATGATTTATCAAGCATCAGTCGACGACGATTATATAAAATCAGATAATACCTTTCGCGGCAGAATATCCGGGACCTGGTTCTTCATGTTATCTTTCTCCAAGTCCGCTTTCGGTGTGTTTGGAACTAGCATACAGACTGTGTTTCCGTATTATCTATCTCAAACGGTGACCTCGCTAGCTACTTTATCGCTCGCGTGTGGAATTTCCTTAGCTATATTTGGTTGTCGATCACTGTGATGATGCAATCGAAATTAGAGATCAACTGATATGCGATTTTCAACGTTTTCTGTTGATAAATATTTTGCTGGCCGCGAAGCTCGATTCCTCGACAGTTTAAAGAGGAATAAAGCTGAAAACTGTAATTGTAGATGGACAGTGGCGTCGCTAAACAAATATTTGCAAAGCAACATAATTATAAATGAACGTGAACAGAAATGTAGATCTGCATATACATTTTACTTCAATTGTCAATTATCTTTTTACATTGAGGACGAGTGGTTCACAATATATCTCGAATGTACGATTATGCTGGTTGGCGGCATTTTACTCTTGTTCAATACCTGAATATTAGTATAAGTATCTTAAGTATATGTTGTCCACTGCAAGCAACTGGTTAGCCCTAAATACTGTTTTAGCAGAGTTGTGTTCTATTATCGTTCATTTTCATTGTTCATACTCCAATAATTAATATTACTTACTTGTTACATGACAGTAAAGTAGCATATATCGATTTGGTGATAGATCCAGGTCACACATCGCGGCGCTGGTTAGTGCAAGCAAGGGTACTATTATATTGAGCATGATGCTATCGGTAAGTTGACGTGCAAAAGTGAGTGAGAAAATGACGGTGCGTATATGCCACCAAAGACCATGCCGGGTGACATATCATATGGGTTACTTTCCATCTGTGACCTCATTTTTAATCCTGTCTTACTTATGGGAAACCCCACTTGTGGTTCGAATAGAAGTTTGTATCATTAGCTATAGCTTGATTTCCTGTACATCTGCTCAAGTAATACGTTTTACCGGTGTGTAACTGGTATCCGGGGAATAATTCCTGCTAGGCTAGACGCATAATTCTACGGCATAGCGTGGCGAGGGCAATGGAGATGATGAATCGATAACCTAACGAATCCTTTGCATCTCTATCTTTAAGCACTTCTATGTGATGTAGTGCGGACACAACTATGGTGCCCGTCTCATCCTTTGTGATAAATGTGTTTGAGTATCACTCTAGGTGTATTTCGAACTGACGTGCTCATATGCCCATGTTATAACAATTATAATATATGTTTAGTATAAGCTCTCTCACCTCGCTTTTAATGTCCCTCCCAAATATCAAAACTGTTTCTGCATGACAACTGACAACATTGTGTTTATATTACTGCGAAATTGAGTTGCTTCATTACAAGGAATAAAATGATGAAAACATTTCCGCTTCGTTGTATGCCGTTCCCAGCATCACACGAATACGCCAACATATTGCCTGGTAAGTTTCACATTCATCTAACTTATGCAGTCTTGACATCATTCACATATATCGGTTTCACGTAGGCTAGCCTATCATCCAATCTCGCGTTCGTGTGTTAATATTCTGGGCCCGGAATGTCAGGTGATGCTTTCAAACTCTGCGAAACGTGGGGGTTGTTTTCGTCTGGAAGGAGAATGAGTTCCGGAAACGAGGTTTCTCGGGTCGTATCTCTCGGCCACGTATTCGACAACCTCTTCATGAAACCGGAGTATCGGGGATCGTGGAATCCGAATGGACTAGGATGGCTGCCTGTCATAAAACCACATTGATTTGACAAACAGTAGTCTGGAATGAGGCACTTATGATGACCCTGAATTGTTAAACTAAACATTGTCCATTCGTTTCACCGGCAATATCCGGAGGTGGATATAGAGGCACCGGCGTAACAAAATAGAACAAATTAACATGTTAAATTAGTCTAGTGGAACTGAGCGTTGTCCCGATTCAACAATTCCTCAAACTAAAATATTTTTGGGTTTTGAGATCGTTGCAGTAAGCTGCCTTATCAGGGAAATCAAAGATATAAGACATGTCTACAATATTCTTTGTCAAATACAAATATACATTCGACTTGTACGGAATGGCAATTATGGCGGCAACAACGGCACTTTAGACAATTTTCGTAGTCAAAGAAATTGCCTAGTATTTGAAATGATTTCGCCCTCTGATACCATGTGAAGATAATATGCATGTAAAGTCACTGACTTTGCGTTTTCACAAGCAACCCAGGAGGATTCGCGTAAACGAATGGCTCAACGTAACAACAGCAGTAGGTGTTGAAAAATAGTTGCATGGTAGGAAGAAAATATGTGAATAGTGAATACGTTTATACATTCCAGGAGTATCAATGAGCAGTAATTATATCCCAATAACCAGAGTCGTCATCGATAATATTGAAGTAGTAGAAGTAGAGTTGCTAATTTCCACGCGGTACAAGTGGGAGTATAGCCTAACGATTTCCAAGTAAGCAAAGGACCTGGTTTTACTTAATGTCAGAAAACTGTTGGTAGAAGTGCACGAAGTCTAAGATCATATAACCAGTAACCACTTCAGTAATAGTAGTGCAACTAGGCAAAATACACTTGAGTAATTCTAAAATGTGGTAATATTTCGTAACTGAGCGCCGCCTTTACCAAGCACCAATTGTGATTTCTTAGGTTTGGCAAGCAAGGCGTCATTGTCAATAAGTACAGGCTAATTTATTTTTCTCGTTACCTCCACATAGCATCGTCCATACATAATATGGCATGGGTTCCTTCAAGTTTTCACATCTGGAGACTGGCGACCCAGCGTAGCCTTTCGCGAACAAGGTCACTGAAAACGCTGCAATAAACAAAGTCTTCAATTGATATCAAGCAGCTCGAATTACTATACCGGCTGATTTAGCATATTTATTCGATCCTCTTTGAATCGGTAACGCTGTAACGTAGGCTACGATCGACATCCTGGCCAAAGTAGCATTATTATATTGCATCCACAAATAAATGTATTGGCAAGGTTTATTCGACAATCTCATTCTTTCCAAGTTATAAGCCTTCGGGTATTTACGATAGTTATGTGTATAGGCAGCGTTACCATTTCCATATGAGATAGTGGGCCTTGCAAATACTAGAGCTCCTATATGCGACCTGCGGTTTCATGTCGTTATTTATATCTGAGCCAATTGCCTAAAAGGTTTTAAAATCTATACATATAGCCACACAAATGGAATCTTTATTCGAACTTTTATCAAGTCCGCCGTATCTCATAATATATATATTCTACTCGCTTATGAGTTGAAGTTCGGCCCGAATTCATTCATTGTACTCCTGTTTACAACTGATCATTTATCAAATTGCTGCATGGACTTCTCGCGCAGTGTACAAATGTAATGTAGATGAAGAACGGGGGTTTGACCACTGCAAATTTGCATTGCCCTTCCTTCTACGCTGCCTATTTTAACGTATTTTCGCACAGAGGTGTCGCGAGAGAGTCACAAAGAACTGCACTAACTGTTATTACGTGCTCACGAGCGCGAATCTTTGTGGTATCACGAACCACGTTTCAATAGTAATCAAGCTGATGAAACGTACCGCTAACTCTAGTACAATGCAGCCCGACCTCAAACCCTGAACTCGCCTGAGCTCTCATCCTAATTGGTATACGTGTAACGTACGAATTCTTAACACTACCACAATAAATCACCTCTGCGTGAAATTCGAGTTTACCTCCGCCTCTATTTACTGGTCACCCCACTGAATGTCATTAAGACATAGGCGTAGTCAGCACGATTATTATTTTAATTAAGGTGTTAAATTTAAGATATGATGACATGAGACCACGAATATCCACCGCTGTGAAAACGTGTGATATCCAAATGCCCAAGTCGAAAATTTGGGGATAGCATGGTCGTCTTTGGTGCCCTGTCTACGATACGAACACACCATGTTAGGTATAATCGTATTTAGCTAAGAGGGGTCTATACCTATATATAGAATAATACTACGTCATATAACGTATTAAGGTTTTGCATGAAGCACCGGAGAACGTAAATATCTATTCGGATTATAGAATGGTCGACAGACGCACGGTAATTGTTTCGATAATTGCGTCATTACGGGCAGCTAGTTAGCTATAAAGTGTCATCGGCCGAAGAAAATCGTTCTAAGGCTGGGTTCGGTGTGCTACTGTGCTGTTATGGAGTATCTCACTCTAGCGCAGTTCTTTCCAGCTGGTGAAGAACAGACACAGGTGCACAACAACTACGTACAGCATATTGGCCTCCATATTTATGGAGGGGTGACATTGGGATTACGTTTACCAGTTCACTACTCCGGACTGCATGCGTCGATAACTTTAGTGTGTTGTTCACAAAAACTAATTTTGAACTCTGGATGCTGAGCTCTATCAGCATGAACTACAATAAAGCTTCTGCATAATTTTGGGGGTTACTGGTACACAAGTTTTATGTTGCTATAAAAGGCGGTTGTCTGCTATCAAACGTCCCACTGATATTGGGTGCACTCAAATACGCAAATATAACGGTTTCGTGACATCCGTCATATCACTTTCATAAACCTAAAGTTTGAACAAACCTGTCGACTGCAGTTAAAAGAAAATGCGAGTACAGTTATCTCGATCTCGGATTCACCTTCGTGGATAAAAATTAATACAAACCTCACAAACATTGTTTTTTTCTCACATGGGTCGTCGTTATCAATTTTGACCGGTGTAAACTTTCATCAATGGCAATTCCTTATAGCAAATAAAGTCTTACAAAATTTTAATGGGAGGGAGCATTTTTAGGGATGGATTAGTTTTAAGGCTGTGAGGAATCAAGACTAATAAATCGTAAGTGGATAATGAAGAAGAACCACTGCACTAGCGACAGGCGCATGTATCAGCGTTTCATTAATACTTATTAGTATGAATTGGAATTTCAAAAATATCGAGCAGCTTAACGGAAAGGAAAGCTTGATGATTTGTACTAGATAGGATTAGGAAACTCTATGGCACATAACAATGGGTTGAGTTAGACAAAACAATGGATTCCCATGCCATTACATCATTTCCTATGTATATACACTGACGAATCGGAATTGAATATGATGCCATCGAACAAATTTTGGCTTAGACTAAATTAGATGTTCGGTATTCCAGATTGAATTGATTCCACGGATCCTCGAAGTGAATGATCTTCGACGTGACATGAATTGATTGGAATGATGAACCCACATTATATCAATAGTATATATACAATATACATACCGAAGACAAAAATGAGTCTAATTGCAGAAGTCATTGTTCAGGGTTAAACTAATTGCCGTCACAGTAGAGTATGAAGAACTTTACAAATGTCCTGGAATGCAAGTAACAACTTGAATTTAAGAGAATAATTTCAAGCACTATATCTAGACGTGATGGGTGAAATTGCTTAATGCTTATTCAAGTTCGTACTAGAGAAATAACTTTCTGTACTGGAAGAGGCATGCTCGCCTATAACTGCGTCACTGCAATTTTACTGTTTCCAAGGATTGATTAAAGTGCTACCTTTTCTCACAGATGGAATTCAAATTCCATCGCCACAATTGCTGCGGCAACAGGGAATATATAATTCACCTAGACCAGTGGTTCCCAACCTTTTTTCACCCACGTACCATTTCGAGGTTTTATGCAGTGCTCGCGTACCACCTACATCAGTTACGCGCGCCGAAGGCGGCCAAAAATTTTGCTGTAATTTATGACGTCATAATCACGTATTTGACCTATGCGAAGCGTAATAGCAAATGCTATTAAACTAGGCATTATCAGCCAGGGTTGATGGGACGCATGGAATTGTTTTTTCACCACCAGTCACAAAAAGAACAACATAATAATAATAATGGCAAACTACAAACGTTAATTTATTTAATGCGATGGCTGCATTTGTTTATTTGCCACTAGCGCAGCGATTCTTCAACATTTTTAGACACGCCCCCTTTTACGATAGAGAAAAACACCCCCCCCCCCCCTTATCGTCACATCACAAAATGCAACTAGAATGCTAGCAATCACAGCGAATAATGGTGGGTTATGATAGTTAATAAGATGTTCTCAAACATGCAATTAGGACTATACAGAAGGCAAAAACAATGAGATGGAGGTAAATCGCGCCGAGCGCGAAATTTTTTTTCAGTTGGCCGCAGCTTCGCGCCCCCTTCCGATGCTTTCAGGCCCCCCAAGGGGAGAGAGGGGCAGTTGGAGAAACACTGCACTAGCTGGTCGATGCGTGGCATATGTTTGCTCAAAGCGCATCGAAAGTCATGCATTGGCGCAACAAGTCGGTTTCGTTTCTTCGACTTGGTAGTCATCAGAGATGAAAATCCTTGCTCGCACTCCCACGTAGAAGGTAAAATTAGCAGCTGGGGAATAGCTTGAGAAGCTAGAGTCGAGTACGAGGAGGTCATGCTAAGCCTGATGTTTATTGGAGAACAATCTTTGTGTTCAACCCCACCTTAACTAATAACTCCCTTCGATCGAAAAAAAAACAGAATCTGCTCGCGTACCACCTGGAAGACCTTCGCGTACCACTAGTGGTACGCGTACCACAGGTTGGGAACCACTGACCTAGACCGTGAGCACTTAAATTCTCAGATATATAAATTTCCAACTCAGTGATAGTGGGTATGTTCTGTACTTCCCCTTGAAAATATATGTGTGCTTCGTATCCTGCCAGGGGATGGTATGTGGTTTCCTACCCACCAAATACGCATCGCTGTGGCTTTCAATTGTGGCCGTATGACATCCCAATATACACCTCCCTAATCGCGAACGCTCTGTTTTCACTCATACCCTGACCCTTCCCCTATGAAATATCACGTACACAAAATAAACTGCAGCCTTGCCTTCAAGTCTTATAGGAATCCCGGCGCCTGCATTTTATCGCTGATCCAAATCAGTCTATCGTCTATCATTTTATTATGATTCCGAGCCTATTTTGAAGCGCCAAGAAATAGTGGTATTAAAACGGATGCAAAATCTAATTGTTTCCGCTAAATCGGACATATTTTCAGCATTAGTCACAAAGGCAGGGAGTAGGCAATTAGGCATATGTTTATCGCTCGATGTTTGGGTATTCCAGTACATATCAGCATCTGCCACTGAGCCGTGCCTTTTGTGTAGCCGCTGATGACTCACGCTCACCCTTCTTCGGGAATATTGGGCGATCCATCATCTCTTGGGAGATTTAAATTTCCTAAGCTGTTATTTATTTATTCTGACACGATAATTGCATCTGGTAATGGTTGTTAGACAGGATGTAACGTTTGGATGTAAATTCGTTTTCCACGTTGCGAAAATTTGTCGATAATGATATTGGATGCGGCTTTAATCTGCAAATGGTAGCATGCATAATTGAAAACGATAAATCGCTTTTCGAAACAGTTTTACTACAGACGCCTCCCAGTGACAGGTGAATATTATGGCCTCTGTTAGCAAGGATTGAATTCAATATTTGTCCGGTTTCTCGTACAGTTTCACAGATCTGACGAATTTCCAAATCTCGTGGTTGAAATTTCGTAGTAAATATAATTATAAGTATATGTATGGTTTATATATAGAACACATATATAATCGCGACAGGATTAAACACGGTGGTGGTAGCAGCGACTAGATAGCGCAGTGGTATGATCAACGACTGCAACACCAATAGGTTGCCCTTTTGAGTCCGACCGAGGTCGACTCCATAATTCCTACCTAAGTATTGGAGGTTTATCTAGGCCAGTGGTTCCCAACCTTTTTGTCTTCATTCCCCACTTCAGATTTATTCTGAGCCTTCATTCCCCACCAGGACCGTAAACGCGCGAAGCGCGAAAAATTTATATAATTCATGTTTGAATCGGTCAATATGATCAGAAATTGCATATATTTTGCTATCATTTTTTATCCCCTCTCTGCTCACGTAATCAGATTTACCGGTAGAGCTGAGTGAGGTGTGTTGGAAAAGGTAGGGCCCCTAAATATGATTTAAACATCTTCGGACAGATCCGTTGATATACTGATTTCGTTACATGATGCTATTTCGTGACCTCCTATATCTGCTATGTCAAAAGATATGGAAATCGCCAAAACTAAAAAGCACAGAAGATTTCAAATTTGTATTGCTTTACTGGCAAATAATTTTTTCCCTGCGAGAAGGCATTTGTCCTGTGGGATTCAGATCGCCAGGACAGGAACATTCGGAGCCAGCCATTTAGCCGACTATGGACAATTAAACATATATGTATATTGTATAAATTTACAAGTTTTCTGTCACCACAGGGGCATTCCTTCTCGGCCACAGTCTTCTCGCTGCTGATCGTTCTGGCACACTTCTCGGACTGGCATGTTACATAGCCTATAACTTCATATGCCTTAGTGCGTCGTGGCGCAGCAATTGCAGACGCCTAAGTCTCCATTTCTATAAATTCTACGTATTTTCGTGGGGGAAGGGTACCCAATAATCAAAATATTAGGCAATACTAAATCGCGCGCCCGCGCAAAAAAAAATTGAATAAGTGACACAAATTTCCAAAAAATACTCTATAATTTATGTTAATTCACGAATTCATTTTAGGCCCCTTCGAGCTCGCACCCCCCCCCAATTGGGGGGTTTGGGGTGCGGCAGTTACGGTCCTGTTCCCCACTACCCAACACTTCTGTCATCACAGAGCAGCTATTTGCTGGTTTGACTACACAAGACACACAACCACACCAGTACGCAAGACAATCGCCTATAGCTGCAACGTAAAACGCATTGTGAACCAATACCAGTAACGCTCAAAATTTCGCGAAAGCGTTATTTCACGTCAAACTAGTCGTGCTGGATGCGTTTGTGACGCCATGATTGGCCGTCCAGAGTTAAAAAATGAGGTTCTGTGAACACCACGCAATATAATTTTCGATAGATACATTCCAGAGCAGTTAGCTGGTAGCGGTAATTGCGCATGTGTCTCCGTGAATATGAACACTGTCCTGTAGATAATTTTGAACAAACGCGTCTATTCCTCACCAGAAACCATTGAATTCCCCACCAGTGGGGAATTCCCCACCGTTTGGGAACCACTGATCTAGGCTCATCCTCGTCACCTTATCCACGCCAACGGTGTCTTAAAGAAACTCTAGAAGTACGCCGTCCTACAAGTCGGCATATACGGAGTTAAAATAAACGCATCGGTAGGGTGTAAATGACCATTGTAGTCGACAAGCACCGTGAAAAACACAAACACACACACACACACACGAAGTTAGCATGTTCCTTTTACATTTAGACGGCCTTCAGAAATATACTTATAAGCCGAGGTGCTCAAAGTATATAGTCACGAAGGCTACTCAAGTAGAAGTATAATAGTTGCGATCCAGAGTTCTACTCAAGTATGAGTAGGAGTAGTGCTTTTCGAGGTGGTACAAAACTACTTGAAGTAGAAGTGGAATACTTTGTATTTAAAAACTATTCAAGTATACGTAACTTATAACGCCCTCATGGACTGTAAAAAACTGGAAACAGACATATGCGGTTTGTGTTGTTACATTCCCTGCATGAGATAGGCCTATATTTTCAAGCGAATAAGTTTTCTATCACATCATACGATAAACATTATAGCTTTTCTACAGAACAGTGGTCATTACCTTATTCTCCCAAATACCTTCTCTCATAAAATGTGACCGTATGACCGATACGGATAAGTTCACGCTTCGCGAGATTTCCTCGTGTAATTTCAAACGTTTTGCTGAGATCGATTTACTGTGAATAAACTGTCATGGCGGACTATATAATAATATATGCGGCCTGATATTGTGGTCATGAACTAGGTAACCGTAAATTATGTTGACCGAAGGTTTTGTGGTTGCTCCATATATATTTTGTGCAAAGCATTATGAAAATTCTGGACGAAAAAAAACCCGAATCTTTCCGATTTGGTGTCTCTTTCATATTGGAAGAAGATAGTACTTCTACTTGACAAACTGTAAATAGTGAAAAGCGAGTAAGTCACAGCATCTGATGAAGTAGAAGTAGGAACTGCGGAAAATTAGATTTACTTGAGGAAGTTCTGCAAGGAAAACGGCTTGAGTACTTCGAAAAAGTAGATGTACTTCGTTACTTACCACGTCGACATGTAAGCGCACAGTACATATCGATATTTTGACATCGTGACTTATAATGATCTTCTGAAAACGAGTAAATAGCGGTTTGTGCTAGGCATCTGATTAGCACCATAGGATTGGTTTCTGGCATATCAAAGTATTACTCTTCCTCGATTGTGTGTTTCTTTCATCGAAATGTTTGACGGCTATAGTACACAAAACGTCCCAATGGTTGATAAATAATTGTTGCCTATCGGCTGGCATTAATTATTGAGGTCGAGCTGCATATCTCATCGGTTTAAAATCTCATCGCTCACATAGCTAAGGTAGAGCCGTCGCAAAAGCTTATAAATATTTCAGAAAGCGAGTATCGTGTGCTGTGTTAAATTGGCAAGTGGTTTATGGTAAATTGATTTGTAAAGTCAGGAAACTAATGCTTCGGCGTCACAATTGTGGAAATGATGTCGCTTCAAGTTCAGCGATGCAACGTCGACACGACTGCCTCTGCATTAGGGTGGAGCGGATCTAAAAAGTCATTGGTCCTATACTCCGATCCTGTTTTTTAAAGCTCTGTTCCGACTCCGGTCCGACTCCTAGGCCTCATTCTAGAAATGACAGTGATCCAGTCCGAAAAACTGCGATAATAATGATCTATTCATAGGATGATATCGAATATTGATTGAAACAATGCAAACAGGAAATTATCAACTCGACGATCAAGTCCAACCCTTATCTGAAGTAATTGTGACAACTTGGACTTATCATGAGGTTTATTTCCATGAACGTTTCCTTTTATTGATTCGAGGGTTGGCTGTCATTTATTAGTAAAAAGTAATCATCCGGCTCCAAACCGGCTCCGGCTAAAAATGAGAAAATCCGGCCTGATATCCCATCCGGCTCCATGCTCCACCCTACTCTACACAGTGATACGTCGATACGCTATACCTAACGCGAACAGAGCAATTAAGTTCACACGAGTTGTCTCGCCATTCCGCCGTTACTCCCGCAGCTATATATTTCTACTTTTAACTCAGAATCGGGAAATATCTGGCAATTGATGAATATTGCGGTGGCACACGTGCGTGGCATCAGTTTTTCCGTAGATCAACGTTAGGCTCGTATGAAAGTTCACAATATATTGAGTTTAACTAGAGATAACTAACCTCAGTAGTTGAGTTATCTATAGTTTACCATAATGTTTTAGACGCAATTTCAGTCAAAGCATAGGCCGTTAACTCTGCACACAGTCATTCCTTGTGAGAGCATGTGTGGTAGCCCATCAATTAGGAGTACATTTATATTAAGTATTGTTATGGCTACGAAGTGTCTACTGTGTAGTCTTGACTTGAGTATGATGAATGGGGGCTCGGCAGACACGACGCAAAGCATGTCGATTCTGACCGGAATGCGTAAAGGCAGGGTTGTAATGACTCGAGTCATGACTCGACTCGAGTCAGACTCGAGTCACGAATTTTTGATGACTCGACTTGACTCGAGTCATTTTCTTGAAAAGGGAAAATGACTCGACTCGACTCGAGTCAATATTTGGATTGACTCGACTTGTACTCGAGTCATTACGCATGACTCGACCCAAGTCATTGACTCGGCATATTTTATATGACTTGAAGATGAAGAAATTTGCGAATCCTACTGGCTAGATCAACGCATATGACGAATTCTGCCAATATCGCTATTTGTCGCCACTGCTTTCATTGCACTCGTCTGATATCAGATATGCCGCCGTAAAAACAACAGACAATGGCACATATAGTAGCAATGCATTGTACAAAATCATCCTGTGATGAAGAGGTAATAGATCCTCCGCAATCAAAGTACTCGAGACTTTTCAATTACACAAGCAAACAATCGAAGCCAAGTTCAATTAGAGGCAATGAAATGACTCAGATGGTCAAGTACTTGGAAGAGACTGATAAGCTCATGTGTAGATTTGAAGGCGATGATTCTTTGCATTATGGGACGACCAGATATAATGAGTATCCAATGCTCTTCACTGTCGTTCAAAGATGCTTGTAAATTCCTGTATCTAGTGCGTGCACCAGTGGAACGTGTTTCAGTGGATGTGGATTTATTCTAAGTAGGCTTACCATATTTTGGAAATCTAAAAAGAGGACACTTTTTCAGAAACTTGAGACTTGCAAAACACCGTTTTTCACTCCGAAATACCCGCCGGAGCGTCACTTCTGTGCTAATTTACGGCATCTTACTCGCCATTTGCTATAAATCTGACCTAGATTTTCAAAAAAGAGGACAAAATCTCAAAAAAGAGGACAAAAGGGCGTCCTCCGAGGACACTTTCAAAAAAGTCAAAAAAGAGGACAAATCCTCTTAAAAGAGGACGTATGGTAACCCTAATTCTAAGGACATGTCGCTATAACATATGTGAGGATCTTCTTTCCATTTTTGAATTATAAATTGTATCTCATCATTGATTTGATCTGCTGTCAGTGAAAACACACAATACACTCCATCCATTTGACGTTTCGTTAGGTATGTGCATTGTGCACGTGAGTAATAATGAATGGCTAATGTTGTGTGATGTCTGTACAATAGGGTTGTTCAAAAATAACTTCTTGTTTATTTTGCTGGGTGGCTACTTGGTAAAATTGTTATGTTGCATAAAAAGAATACTGAATCTGGCTTAGAGAGGAGAAAATTTTATATTTGAAAAGAAAGGGAGTGTTTTTGGTGAGAAATTATTTCATATAATATAATTATATGCTAGTAGTAAGCCGACTATTTTTTCATATCCAAAATATTCCACTCTAATAAATTCGCTTTTTCTAGTTGGAATTGAGCCAAATTTGCTATGAATCAAATTTTTACACAATATAACAATATCATGAGGCGGCCGGTAAAATTCGAAAATCT
Organism: Botryllus schlosseri; assembly: GCF_051294905.1. NCBI lineage: Eukaryota > Metazoa > Chordata > Ascidiacea > Stolidobranchia > Styelidae > Botryllus > Botryllus schlosseri. Next base: position 11,824,965 of record NC_137245.1, on the reverse strand, counting down.
CCATTTGTAGTTAATCCAAAATTTCCTCTCATATTAGTAACGCTCCGGCGGCTATTTCGGGAGCTGAGCAGGAAAGCTGACCTTTTTTTAGTCAACCACCTGATAATGTGAAAGAAAAACTGTACGTCTACATAAACATGCATCTGCTGATTCTCTATCAGCTGGTATCTAGACGTGAATTCGTTGGTTATATATAGATAGCATGTAGAATGAATTCGTTGATTCTCCATAAGCTATAAGCTCATTCAGGATTGAAAACATCAGTTGAACATGATTTCAATACTATGACTTGGACTCGACTCGAGTCATAACACTATGACTCGAACTTGAGCCTTTAAACGGTGACTTGGACTCGGACTCGACTCGGTGATGAATTGAAAATACCTCGACTTGACTCGAGTCAAAACCACAAAAGTAAGATTGACTCGTGACTCGGAACAATGTGACTTGGTTACAACCCTGCGTAAAGGTGTTATCGGGTCGTACATAAAGTGTATCTGAGCAGTTATCGTACAGTCAGTTCAGTCGATTTATACGTAAACAAGATGGCGTAGTGGTGGAGCGTCTGGATTCTTGATCGTGGGTTCGATCCTCGGCCCGGTTAGACCAACGACCTCATGAGTAATACTGGTATCCATGACTTCCCCGCTAGGCGCGCAGCATATCCGAGGTAGCATGGAGGGGTGGTGCAAGAACTAGAAAGCTATTTCTAAGCCTTCATTGTCCAGAGGCATATTATGCACACCATGCACTCATGATATGCGTATGTACGTACAGTTGTACACTGTACAAAAGGGGTCTTCAAAAATGAATTTTTCTCAAATCGTACTGGCTACTTGATAAAATTGTTAGCTTACGTAATTTAAGCCTACACACCAAATTTGGTTCAATTCCAACCAGTAGCCGCATTGCTGCAGGGGAATAAAGTTTCTATTTATTACATCAAAATAATTAACAGAAAATTTGAACATTTTCTGTACACCCCATGAAAGTGTTAGGTTGTCTATAGAAACGATGTTGACCAAGTTTGGTTCAATACCAACCAGTGGAAGCGGAGTTATTGCCGTCGAAAAATTTGGATTATGAATAAAATAGTATTTACGGTGACAAATTCTATAATTATTTACTCCAGTGGTGCCCACCGTCAATACCAGTAGGCTATATTAAGCCATTGAGTGCTATCGCTACGAGTGTTTGTAGATATTGTCTGGAGCTAAACATTATTTAACTTGCTGCAAGTTGCAATTAACCATTCGAAGGGTTACCATACCCGTCAAAGCAGTGCGTCATTGATTGGAGAGTGAAGAGGAATTCGTTCCTCGCGTTTCTTTGACTTACACAGCATGTGCTTTTGGAACTTTCTAGACGTCTGCTTCAGGCATTCAGCGGTAGGCATGTCAGCCATCGAAATAGCGTAAACTACGCATAAATGACGAGTCGATGAATGTGAATGTAATTATTGCATGCTCACTTCACGGCACAGTTATAGGCTATTAAAGTAAGTAATGTTCTATTTCAATTACTGAAATCATTCCTTATTAGAAACTCGAATCAAAATAAAATACAATTGGTTGTATGAGTTAAATAGTTAATACATATAATTACAGAGGCATCGTCGATTCCACGTTATACTAACACGTAACCCTTAGCAAACATTTCTCGACGGACATATACGATAGAAAATAACATATATAAGAACGTGACGCCCGTATGATTGTAAATATGGCGACGCCAACTTGAAAGATGACCTCATTTTTGGTAGTTGCAGTTCAGGACACCGAGTTCGATTCTAACAGCATGACTTTCTACTGAACTTTTACGATTCGTACCGTAACTGACGCACCCAAAACCCTTAGAGTTGTTATTATGGGTTATTAAACTGGGGTTCACGAACCCCTCAGGGGCCCGCAAACTAGTTTTAGAGGCCCCCGTGTAAGGGCATTATGTCACCAAGAAACTACAAAACGATATTATCCTGTGAGAACGACGACGTAGGCGAGACTGGGACGACATTGTTTAGTCTTTAGTTACTTGCTTTAGGCATGAAATAGCCTAAACGGCGTTGAGCTTGATTTGATGTCTTCGTAGACATGGGGTTCTGAAATTTTGAGTGTACGCGCAACCGCCCGCAAAACTTCAAGCGGTCCGCGATCAAAAAAGTTTAAAGAACCCCTGCGCTTTGAGATCAAACGGGCCGGAATAATAAATTACCACATTATTGAGTATTTATATGTAGATAGACTGCGCTCAATATATGACGTGGTCTCAATTGCAGTGTAAACTGTGAAGAAATCTCTGGCAGCAATGATTTTGTCAGAAATACACAGTATTCAAACTGCAGCTAAAGGATTTTCACAGGTTCTACCATTCCATTTCATCTCTGTGGTATCAAAATCACTCTCGCGTAGGCTATAAACCCTTTGCGAAACCTCTGGCATTTCTTTACCGTCACACCTTTTCGACACGGACAAGCTGAGTACAGCAAAATCGTAAAATTCGTATAAAAAGTCGTCGCCTTTACATGCTATTGCTATGTATGACAGAGTAATATAGTCTGCAGATTTGAACACACAATTTGCGTTATCGCTACGATGATCGCAGTGTCCTGCTTGCTACTTCTCGCGACAACAGTTTGTCTGTTGTACCAGTGGTTTCGCAAGCAATGGAGAGTTTTAGAAAAGTGGAATATACCACACGATCCGCTTTCTTTTCGAAATCAGGGACATGCAGCGCAAATGTTCGGGAAAAATGTTGACGAATATGAGTTACGCTGCAAAAAGAAATTTGGCAATGTATGGGGATATTACATTATGACAAAGCCGCGTATTGTTGTTCATGATCCTGAAATGATACGAAGTATTTTCGTGAAAGAGTTTTCTAGCTTTCCAAATAGGTTCGAAAACGCTAATGACTACGGATCTAAGGGTCTAGACTAGAGGACGGTTTAATAATTGCAGAGGGAGAGCAATGGAAACGCACGCGAACCGCTCTTAACCCTACATTTTCCAATGCGAAACTGAAAGGTATGTTTGGAATTATACAGATGTGTGCACGCAACACCATGAGACGACTTCAAAAAATGAGGCACGGAAAAGATGTCACTGTTGCCATTCCGGATTTATTCAACGGACTATCTCTAGACGTTATCTGCTCAACGGTGTTCAGCTATGATGTGAACTCACAGGACGACACAAAACCGGAGCCGACTATATCTAAGCACACGAAAATGTTTTTTCATGCCACATTTGCACGACAACTGCAAATTTTCCTTTAAATGTCATTCCCTTCCTTGGTAGATTTCTTGGAAGCAATGCTCCTAGTCAGGAAGTTACATATTTCACAAATTTATGTCGGCGGTTGATTGATGATCGGAAAAACACACCACATTATCGGAATGATATCATGGAATCCATGGTGCGAATGCGGAACATCGTCGATCACAAAGGTGGCATGCATGGGTTGACCGAACCGGAGATTGTAGGAAATGCGGTATCTATGCTTCTTGCAAGGTAGGAAACAACCGGTATAGCCATGGTGTATTTTGCCTACAATTTAGCTTTTCACGACCACGTGCAAAGTAAACTTCAAGCTGAGATTGATGAGGCCTACTTCAAGTGCGGAGGCAGCGGAATTGACTTTGGTGAAGTGAATGGTTTGGAATACCTTGACCTGTGTATCAATGAGTCTTTGCGGATCTACAGCCCGGTTTCAAGAATCATGAGATGCGCTTCGAATGATGTCATTGTCAACGGTCTGAAAATACCCAAGCGAGTCATGGTGATTGCACCAACTGGGGCGTTATGTGTCGATCCAGACCTGTGGGACGATCCCATGTCTTTCAAGCCGGAGAGAATGTCTGACGTAAAGGACGTCAACTCTGTGATTTATCAACCCTTCGGAGACGGGCCCCGGAAGTGTGTAGGTTTGAAGTTTGCTTTGTTGGAAATGAAAATAGCCTTTGGCACCATATTGCGGAAATACACTATCAATCCGGCCGAGGGGACGCCAAAGCCGCCATTGGAGCTCAAGAACTTTAGAACCACGTCTCCGGTTGAGGATATCAGATTATGTTTCACACCACGAACCTGATGGACTGAATCGATGAACCCTGGACAGTTTCCATTTAGGCCAGCTTAAAAAAGCATTAATTCGTTGTGTCCATTGCTAAGATATATTCTTTTCATTCGTTCAAGTTTTATGGCAGTAGTCCTTAAAGCAGTGGTTCTTAACCTGGGGGTAATGGTCGAAATGAGTTTGCGATTGACAATTACATGAGAGATGCTGCTGTCTATTATTATCCCCCCCCCCCCTGTCTAGATTTGACCACTGGATAACACGAAAACAGCATCGGTATTCGAATTGACTTGATATTCTTAACAGTGTAGATTTCAGTGTACATTATGACGTCACAATTGCCATTTTTTTGAAAAGGGGTAATTGCATCCCGTCATTTTCTTCTTGGGGGTAACGATACGAAAACGGTTAAGAACCGCTGTCTTAAAAGATGTCTCGCAAAGAGTATAAATTTGGGTCGCAGCCGAACCAGCCAATAAACTTTCCGTGCCTAGCGCGTTCTTCTGCGGTTATTTTGTGCCTTCTCAAGTTCATTGTGTTGCTTGGGGTTATCCTGTGTCCTCTTTCCAATTAATTGAAAGTGTCCTTGCCCAGATGTCCTCCTTTTTGGTAATCTGTCCTCTTTTTATAGAAAAGTGTTAAAATGCGATCAAAAACTGGACTCGGACGCACCAAACGCCAGGATTGGCAAGATAATAAACGAAACATACTTCCCGACGGGTACTTGGGTAAGCGAGATCGGAAAATGACCTTTTTTTTCGTCAGTACCGCTAATAGAAAGTAAATGTGGGTAGTTCGTGAGCCGAGTCGAAAAATGATCTTTTTTCAGAATGTTTCGGATCTCAACATACGGTTACCCTATAGTCATGTAGTGTTGCTTAACTATATAGCCAATAAGCGACACACACAAAGTTTGTTACGACGATGTAGCTTGATCATCAAGAATGTGTCCACCACTGCACTACAGCAGCGTGATGTCATAATACAATTTTTTTGACATTTGGTTTCACTGAAAAATGACCGATATCACAGAAACGTTTGACATAGCTTGACACAGCTAGCTTGACATTAGTTACTGCTGAAGAGAGCAAACTGGGGTCATAGAAAAATAAAGTTGTGAAAGTCCTGAAAATGAACATTTCGCATAGGGCCAAGAGCCGACATTGTTGTTCAAAGCTTGATAACATATAAAGAAAACATTTGGTTACAACCCTGACCGCAGTGCACCGGACTGCTGAAGAATAATTCTGAACGAAAAAAGCAACATATCCGATAACGGTGGGATGACATATAGGCTACATATGACATTTAATAACAGTAACAACAATCAAATTCATCGTATCCAAAAATTGTTTTAAAGAATGATACACATAAGATCGGAACATCTAAATTCGACAGCTTGGGCTATTGAGATCCATCAGTTACGACCGCGATTCCGTTGATGAAATTTGACTCGCTGATTATCCTAGGAAGGCAGGTTGTCAGCAAATAAAACAGCGCTGTAGACAGCAGGTGCTTCGATTTGAAAGCGGCATCTATGTCTGTATTGAAGTACCTCACGGATGAACACCGTATAGTAATTATCAGAGTTCATGCTGTCAGTTGGAGGGTTTACAAAGTTGATAGGTGTGCCACATACTACAGTCAAGTGAAATCTAACACCTTCAGTCTGGCACATATGCATCATGTGTCCGAGTTGGTTATTAGAGGGTGTGTTCGAAAGTGTAACAGAATACTGAGTTGATTTATTCTTTAATCCGTTAGTTTCCTGATCAGGGCATTTCACAACCCCAAGTATATGATAGTCTTCGTATGTTCTTCAAGTTATATCTAGTTGAGTATCAACGAGTTTATAGATATAGCTTAATACTGTGAGTAAATTTGCACATCCGTCAAGACTGGCTAGAAAATATTACGTTCTCCATTTCAACATATAAGTGCGTTTATAATTCTTGAAGGCATTGGCCTAATCAGTTTTTTACTCACTGGTAAATCGCTTTACTTCTAATTGTGGTAGATATTTATTTAGTTACTTGCACTTGAGTACCACCAATGTCTACTTTAGCCACTTTTGGTTACACGTCACCCAAAATAACTTAGTATTCCCGTCCCATGAATATTCGCAGCCAAGCTTGTACAATGTTTAGTCAACCGAGGCCCTAACAGTACAAATAGAGTTTTGGAGCTATATTATCGTTGTTAGAATACTACAATACTACTCACGGCAGTGTCGTTACTTGAAAAGATCGACTCTCACTATTTGACTGAAATTATTACAATTGGTACTCAAATATTATAAAGTAAGTTCCACAGCTACAACATGAATGGGTTGCGGGTTCGAGTCCGACCTATGCCAACTCTAGAATTACTCAGTGTTGCAGATATCTATATCTCCATGCGCACCGCATAAGCGCCGTAAGCGGTGTCTTGAAAATGCCTATGACGAAAGTGGGCCATGATACAGGTGAGCGCAGCTCAGGAATCCTAATGTAGTATATTGGCCCAGTGATAAATTACCAAAGTAAACGAAACACCACGAATACTGAAACAACAACAACAGTCGTTAAGCCCAGCCTTGGGCATAGACCGTGCGAGAAGCGCGTTACTAAACAATAAATCAACGAACACTAGTCTAAGAATTCAAGCTTGTTTGCTTCTCGGCACGCGTGGGCTCGGAACCGCTTTCAAATTCGCGACCGACGCGTTCGCGTTCGACCTCAATCTAGGCAGCTTCTGACGCATCCTTCCCGGAGGCCGTAACGTGTGGAAGGCCGCTTCGGGCGTGGCGTTGTACGCGTCATTAGTGTCCTTCAAGCATCCGCGAGGCTCTTGGTTCAACCCGCTACTGTTATCTGGCATATATCCGTTCGCGAAACCTCGCTCGCAGTGACGAGAGTCAGATGCACGAAACGAATTGAAACGCCAATCCTCCAAGCTGTATTTTCGTACGTTGCAGGGATCCGCACCTGTCGAGCAATCAGGCTCTTCGTACTTCAAATCGCGTCTGCCGTACGTGATATTGGCGGACTGTAGTACGTCTGTCTCGAAAAGGTTGTCGTTTGATAAATGCAGCGTATCGTTAGACACGTGTCCTTTGTGAATGTTTTCGGTCGAATATCCTTCGTCTGTGGAGTGGCTTTGCGATTTTTTGTCGCCCGACCGGTACAGTCTGGGAAGGGTTACGTTTGAACGTTTGCCTAGTCTGCCCGAATCGGTGTCTGGGTAAGTATCTTTGAACAAGTCCAAGTCTGAATTGGTACGGTTTCTTGCAACGCTGCATTCCGAATCGTTGCGATGTAGCGATCTCGTAAGATGCGGTGTTAGGAATGATGAAAAAGCCCCGGGTTCTAAACGGTACGGGTTTGGGCCTGTGTATTTTGACGCGTTCGTGTCGGTAGTTTCCAAAGTCTTGTACAAAGCGCTCATATGATCATCCATCTTTTGCTGACTGAAAGTGCGATTATCCTTGTTTTCTACTTCACTATATCCTGTCACTATCTTTTTGTTGGCAGGAGATGGCTCCGCGCAGAATCCGTTGGCTGGGAATTTCGGCAAAATCCTCTCTTCGCAAGACTGGTTCTGCGGCGCGCTCGATGAATCAGGCGATGTGTTGTTGTTGGTGCATTGATTCTTGTAAGTCACCCCAGTGCTTTTCATTTGTACTGATTCTGATATCTCGTTCGTTCTTGTGTTTGATGAGGCAGAGTTGAGGGGGTATCCATTGCCCGAAGCGTGTGAAGGTATCCTGGCGTGTGAGGCGTGGAAGGGGCGTGACAGATCTTGTGAAGAGTGCGAGCTTGATGAAGATAAACTGGCCGACGGAGATCGGGACACGTCGGCTTTGCGTTGCGGGTGTCCCCTTCGGAAAGACGGTTCGTTTCGTTTGTTCTGGAAGTATGGGAGGAATTTGTTTCGAAATGTTGCATTATGGATCGAGAGACAGTCTCTGTGTGCTTCTCATATTATCGGTTTTATCGGATCCAAATACCAAAGTACTGCGATGCAATGATGATATACGACTAATACGAGGTATAGTCTAAATGACTGGAGGAAGAGCAGAGCTGTCCAAACTAGTCAACGTTTGTGGTCAAGTAGAAGCAGAACTGCTACGTACATGTTCCTGCGGAAGTTTATTGCAATGTATTATCCGAGTCGGAGATTTGAATAATACCCTTCAGCAGAGGTGATCAGTAGTAAAGATTCTACTCCTTTCGTGAACTCAAGTAGGTCTTGTCTACTTGCACTATACTGACTTAAGTTGTTATGATGTTAGTCAACTTCCATTTCTACTCCACAGTTCCCTGAGACAGAACTTTTTACTCGTAACTCTTTGGATTTTGGAAGGTATTAAGTAGTTTTGAACTATGTTGTAATCGATTTTATGATTATTCTTGTCGTTGCTTGGAGAAGTGGCCCCTGAGCAGTGGTGGCTTTTGGGGTGGGCGAGGTGGGCGGTCGCCCGGCCCCCCCCTGGTCGAAGGGGCCCCCTATTCGGATTATGCACTTTTTTAAGGATAATACCGAATAAACATGGAAATCCGTGTACCAAGCAAGAATATGATTCCGTACGGATGTGTCAATCATCATCAAATCTCTGCATTTGTTAGAAAAGTCCCGTATCCCGATGATCATCACGTCTCTGCATGCGGTAGAATTACTTAGTCTTGATGTAGTCTATCCTTAGAGGGATTTCACAGCCAGCGCATGCCACACCCATGCAATAATAGACATAGCCGAATCCAGCACCTGGCCAAACCTTACCGCGGGAAAGGAGGGTCTGGGGGGCGGATCCCCCCAGAAGTTACGGTTAGATACCTATAGGCCCCCGCCCCCTCCCCCCCCCCCCCCCGGTAAGTCTCGCCCAGGGCGCCCCCGTTCGTAAGGCCACCACTGCCCCTGAGTTATGGTAACTGAATATATTTCAGAAATTGCACCAGTCATTTGTTACCTGGATTGTCAGGATATCAGCGGACCCGTCTTGATTCCAATCAGATTTCGATGTCCTGCTAATAATACAGCGTTACACACCCTTTACGTAAACTAACCTATAAAGTAGCAGTTACTTGCACTTCGCAGATCTACGAAGAGCTACAATCGCGAGGAGTAAAATAGCCGCCACAACAATCGTGCAGGCTGCCGACGCCGCCACAGCTACGACTGGAAATTTCCCATCTGTACATAGTAGCGATCGCCCGATGGCCGTAGATCCATCTGTCACGCAACAAAAATACTTTACTATTGTATCGATTAAGGACCGCGCGTGCACCCACCACCTGCTCCGTCGCAATCAGTCATGTCAGTCTCGGTGAAGATGTCTTGCTCTATCTCATCGAAATTGCCACTTTCGGTAGATACGCATTCCCCATTATTCCATCCGCAGTAGGGATTTCCGGAATACACACATTTTCTGAGCACAAAAATTGAAGACTAATTGATTTATCACGGTCGATAAACCCATATTGTTACGCTGCGTTTGCCGTCAGAGACACACGTTGTTTTTGCGAATGGATTGAAACCGCAGACGTAGACTTATGCACAGGCCGTGTTATTTTTGGCATATGCCAAAACTGCCAAAAATAACTTATTTTTGGCATTTTTCGATTTTTATTTTTGGCAGTTTTGGCATCGTCCTCTAAATAGATAGTTTCAGCCTCGAATTAGTCACAAAAACGCTTTATTTGGGCTAGTTTGTCAAAAGACACCACAAAATGTGCAGCATCCACGTATAATCAGTGCCAACAAACAACAGGAAGAAGAAAAAACCTAACGATTTCATAGGTTAATAATATCAAACGAAACCACAAAATGTGCAGTATCCATCGGAATCGGTGCCAATAAGCAAAAAAAAAGAAAGAAAAGTCTAACAAACACGCTCAACAGTTGATTGTTACAGCTGTTGAATAGACTTAAATCGTTTGCACTGTAACAGTGCTTCCAAACTCAGGTCAGCTAAGTTTCTGCTAAATTCATTTCTCGCCCAGCGAATCTGGGAAATATCGGCTTCAACAGTAGCCGTTGAGGGAAAGAATGTTGCCAGTCATCCACAAAAGGTTTTCAGAGCTTCGAAATCTTTGGAGGGCCGAACCGGCTTCCATGCATCATGAAAAGAGATCACTTCGCCAGTGCCATCGATCTCACCGCGGAAAGAATTTTCTTCCCGATCCTTTTCCAGGAGTTTCGTGTGTTGTCTCTCAACACATTCTATTTAGTAGCCCGACTATCATTTCTCCTTCAGTCTACCGATATATTTTCGGAGGACTTTTGTCACTTCAGGTGGCTTTAATATTACCAACTCGCATGGAAGAGTCCTGAGAAGGTTAGCTTGTTTAAGAACATTGACGCAACAAGACTGTCTGGCAAAACGAGACTATGCAGCTCAGAAATAGCCAGACAGTTTGTTGCGTCACAATGTTCAACTCGATCACAATGCAAAAATCGTGGTTGATTTTGGGGGTTCCAGTTCCATGAGCAAAATATAATTCATATTTTAATAATCAGTACTACGGCAGCTTCTCATTGATACCCGATTTACCAAATTTAGCGCTCGACAAGCCGGTCAAAAATGGTCGTAAAATTGCCTTTGAACAAATGGGAAAGTATGACGTAAACCAAATGCAGTCAGTCATTCAATCTCGCTGTGCCCACAACATTTAGGACACCATGCTTTCACCCCTAATGGGTGGGCTGGACCCAGATTAAGAAACCTGCCTTTCACAAACGCTCTTCTCGCTTGTAACGGGGTCCTGTTAACACAACACCATGAACGAAATACACTATTTGGCAGGCCGTGTTAATTTTGGCATATTCCAAAAATCGCTTATTTTTGGCATTTTCAAATTTTTATTTTTGGCAGTTTTGGCATCTGGCTCTTGAAATGCCAAAAATAACACGGCCTGCTTATGCATATCGCAATGTAAAAGCTGGATGACGTCATCACGTTTGATATCTGATTTTTAATATCTGATGTTTAATATCTAATGTTACTTTCTCCTTCTTCAGACTGTGTGGCACTATACTGTACTGTACAGTTATATTTCCGCGAGAGTATAGTCTTTATCACTTAGAATTATGTGTCTATACGGAATGCATCAAATTCTCGCGTGCGTGGCCTACAGGGTTACTCTGCATAGAAGTGTCTGTTTTACACGTAGTATTTTAAAGGTCATTGAGTTGTTAGAGACAACATGATTACTATATGTTCTGTGGTTAAAATTTGTTCCATTGTAGGCATTAGTTTATGAAATGAATTCAATCGACTGAAGTTTATCATTGACATGGTCGCATTTGAATAATCTGCAGGTCACATAACATACGCCGGGTTCACATGACATATCTAAATTAGCTGTCTTTGTATCGGAGATTTCGTGACATAAAGTTAAGAGTTTAAATTTATCATTGCTAATACTTCAATGGAATCATATGTAATGCCGTGATTTTTCGTTCAATTGCAAGAATATATAGTGATTTAGAACGCTATACTCAAAGTATAAAACGAAACGTCTGAAAATCACTCAAGTAGCTTCAAGAGGTAGATTTAAATTAGTAGTGGCAGACGTTTATCAATCAATAGCTGGTGACACCTTTCAAGATTCAAAGATCAGAACTACAATGCCTAATGAATGGAGCTCCATTTTAGAAATAAAATTCCGCTATACTGTGTTACTAAGGTTATATTGCCTTGATATTTCTCACATAATATTGATGCAAATTAACCTTCAGACGCTATTTACTACTTAGCAGAATCTAAGATGCAAAAAGTAAATGATTTACATTCAAGAATGTTGAAGTAGAATGGGAAATGGTCTAAAATACTACTATCGGTTAACGTGGTTCAAGTATAGACAAAACAGTCTTTGATAAATGGAAAAAGTAGCCATACTTCGTTATACTGACTCCCATGCTTTTGAGAGATATACACATTGGAGATGCTACGGTCAAAACTACTTTCAGGACTACTGATTGTATTGTATTCATACCGTTGACTTGGTTTAGCTTAGGCCCGTTTAAATGAATGCGTGCCGTTGTCGTTTAAACATACAAATGTTACATAGCAGCGGGTAGACTGACCTTTTACACGGGCTCTTGTCACATTCGTGTTTCGGCACCGTCACAACACATCGAGGAAACGCGACCATCACAGCATTCTTTCCGGGCAATACCAGAACCTTCAACACCCTCTTGTTCTTTTCATTATCTTGGTATTCGGTAGATTCGCTGTTTGATGAATCTGCGCACTTTGTGCTGTCGTAGACCATTCTCTCTTCCACGAAGACCGAGTCTCCGGGTACCTTATTACCAGTTTTGAATGCATCCGAACGCGTAACGATTTTTAAAAGTCGACCATCGGTTGTACCTTGAAATGTAAGTGAAAAATGCTGCGTCATGATACTGTGTCCACGTTTACATTGCGATTTACGCTATGAATTGATTCTGAACACAATATAACTCAACGGAAAGCATTACATCGGGACTGCGAGCAGGAAGCAGCTCAAAGCACTAATCAGGACTGCGATATTAGGCGATATGTTGCTACTGCATAAAATATCATGTAATAGCAGTTCCGTGAATAGCCAGCTTCATAAATCTCTAAGAACAAATAAATACATTTCGGCATCTGACGACACTATTGATACCAAGTGACATTTAAGTCTCATTTGAATATGTCGGATGCACTTGTTTATATTACTCATTTTCCATGCTATATCTTAAATGGTGAGTATCAAGGCATGAGACGTTGAAGTACATGTGCTGGCGCCTGATTACCGAAATAAATTCCTTTCTTGATCTGTCATTTGCATAGCGCTATCGAGATGTGACAAGTATACTGCACCAATAATGGGACTTGATGATGCGTGTAATTTGTATGCTCCACGCCAGAACGTAACTTATTGAAAAGGCTCAAAAATGCAGTACTGTGGATTGCTCGCGACTCTTCGAGTACAACATGAATAGCATAACTCTGGAGCTAGTGATGTTATGTATATATTGTATGGTTGAACAGAACTGTAACTGATTCTGAAGGCACAAAAACGGATATATGTATTGCTTCGAAATGCTGATATTTCGATAGACCATCGTAAGAAGAGTCATAATTCTTACCAATGTACATCATTATCACGTCCTCTCCGTTTCCCAGACTTATCTGTTCAACATCGATAGCGGAGAACAAGAATGGAGCTCCCGTTCTCATAAAAAGCGGTTTCCGCGCGATGGCTTTAACCGTCGAATGCATGAACGGGTGATATGCTCGGAACTCCAGCACTGCTTCGTCCAGCTTTTCTGAATCATCAAGTTTGAAACGATAAAGGGACTACACAGTCGGCTAAAGGCAGAGATGCTGGCAATTCTATCCAAGAACAATCCAAGTATAGGACTATTTATTCCTAAAGTATAATTGGGTTGCTGTAACCGCAACTACAGTTACACTTTAAAAGTATATCGTGTATCTCGCTCATTTCCAGGATGGCTTAGGTTATAAGAGGTAATAGGTTAATAGGTTATCACAGCGTAGAATATCATTTGGAATTCTTTGACATTCCCTACGCTTATCATTGTGACAGGTAGAAGGATTGTCAGCGTGCGCCACTATAGTGTGTTGGTTAGGGTTAGCGTAGGCTCGGGTGGGAAGATTGAGGAATAGTTTTAGGTAAAGGTTATTGTTCATTACCCCCAATTTTGCCATGTAATCAACTGAAGTGGTTTTGTTTTCAGACTTCATACTGAAACTTTTGACTTCTTATATTTTGCACCTCTCATTTGTAAAGCGTGGAGCGTGAGTGAAATTATCTTATCAACTATCGCAAACAGACTACTTGCTTGAGTACTTTTCAAACCGATCATTTTATACTTCTACTTGGAGTAGTTTTAACATGTCTTGGAAATTGCTACTGCCACTATTACTTAGTCAAAATTCAAGGCATTAACTTTACTTCTATTTGCGTAGCAATGCTGACGATTCTGATCCGTTTTACTAGGGTGAGAACTAAGGTTGCTTCTGGGCTAATTTCAAAATGTCGCGGCGAACCTGCATCACGTGACTCGCACGCTGTCGGAGTTGGGTCCTCCAGTGGTGGTGCCACGGCCGACTTGGATGAGTAAAATTCCGTTCCGTCGACAGGGATTTTATTCATTAATTTCCCGTTGAATGCTACGCGTATCGAATCCATGCTGAAGGCGCATACTGCGGAACCAGGGATGCCGTGTCTGAATGAAACATAGTGCAATTTAAACATGAGAAAACCTGGCGAGTTTAGAAATTTCGTTAACCACAACAGTATTACTGTGATCCTGCGCCCATAAAGAGAATGGATATGGTCCGTGACGGGGTTACCGTTAACTGATGTACGCATGGTTGTGTCGCTATAACATTTCTAAAATGAATGGTTCGGTACTTTCTCTTGACTTCAAGCTTTCCCCAAAATTGATCGATTCGGAAGCGATTTAGTCCGATATAAGCGTAGTAGCATTTGCCATCTTGACAACGTACATAAATAGCCAACATGTCTATATGACCATGTGCATAAATTCATAAATTCGGTGACCGTTGTCATAAGTCTCAACGTACTCTGGCGTCGTCAAAACTGCGAAGAATATGTCCCTGCCCTGGATTCTGTGTGGACCGGACACGTGACGCAGCTCATCAAAATCGAAAGCTCTCGAGCCAGGATAAGAACAGTTGAGTCTGAAAAACGATTGAATTGTTCACTATGTACAGGTGTGACTTGACCAGAAATGCGATTCAATTAAGAGGCTAACACATCGTTCAGCTCGGATATACTGCTCATGTTCAGCCATATAACCCCATCGGCTTACCCAATTAATCTGTACGCTACCGGAATATTTTTCCAGAGCTGGCCAGTGCCGAAGTACCTCTACTTTTTCGAAGTCTGCAAGTAGATTTAGTCTACTCGCACTATACTTACATCTGTGGTTGTGCTTCGTAGTACTTCCACTTCTACTGAAACAGCATTTTCATACACAAAGCCACTTATTTTATACACGTTCGATTGCAAATGGGAAATTAGTTTTGTGGTGGGTAGGGGGATTTTTTCACCTAAAAACGGAGGATTTTGACCTAAAAATAAAACAATTCACTTTTTTCACCGAAAAAACTTAATTTTGGCCAAATTTTGACCTCACATAAGCAAATTAGGTGTTTTCGCACATGATGTTAAAATTGTACTACTCATCTTCATTTCTGGTTGGAACTGTCTGTCCTTATGAGGTAGTTTGGCCTTAAAAAAAGTTTTTGACTAGAAAACTGAAAAAATATTACACGAAAAAAACTAGTATTTTAATTCCAGTAGTTACATCACGTATTATGGTAGAAATAATTAAAATTTGTCGTAGTACAACGAAATATACCGGCGAAATATACATTCTCGGGTAGATAGAGTCTGTCCTTACTGAGTCGCTTGCCAAGAATGGAAAAATAACGTTCAACAGTAGCAATTGTTGGCTGACATCACTAATGTCATGCGTACACTGCTGGTGTCACACCGTGTTGCTTCATTCTGACAATGTTGTCTACATCACAAATTTTCATCGTGCGCTTCTTGATATAAGAATCATGCAATGCGCAAGCAGTCTTGCTAGGTGAGGATATTGCGGTAAGTTGACCATAACACCAGGTCAACCTATTTGTTTGATTTGACCGTTTATGATTCACAATGAGCAGACAATGAGCTGTCTACAACGATAGGCCTGTAAAGTAGGCTACAAGCTGTAAAATATCAAATTGTAAGTTCACCGACAGTGCAAAATCTACGATACAAAAGAAAGTCGAAAAATTTTTGACTTTGTAAACAATTTTGACCTTACGCTAAAATTTTGACTTATTTTGACATGTCAAAAACTCGCCCGAGTGATGGGGTTGCGTAACTTCTGTAGTGACATTATCACAACAACCACGTAAAATAACCCTTGTATTACGGTAACTGAATACAGCGTCAAAGATCATGCCTTGCTATACTTGTAGCGTTATTCATTCATTTTGCCATAATCGTCAAGATCCGTATTGTAAATAATAAGGCAGCCACCTGCTGAACGTACGCGACCCTTCAACCAAATCTCATTTTTGAGTATATTCTTCGAGTAGTGTTCAGACCTTACACTTTCTACTTTTACTTAAAGTAATTTTGACTCGTCCTGAGTAGCTTTAAGACCGTTCATTTTCCACTCGCACATTTCGACATATCTCGAAAATTGCGACTTCCATTATAATCGAGTATTTACGGCGTTACTTCGGCTCCTACTTGTGAGTAGCGTGGTTTACAACTTCGTCTATCTCTGTGTGTCACTGGTACCTAAGCCAAGTTGACGATAGTTACCTCGCTTTGAAGTATGTGGTCCAGTGGTGCTGAGAATAGGTCTTTGTACCGCCGCTATCGTTTTTGCAGATTTGCGCCACACGCGAATACGTCACCTGCGAAATAGCAATACTAAATCCACGCACTGATGTGAATCAGGTTTCATGTGGAAATATTGTACGAATGATAGCTGCCATCGCATATACTGCTCCCGTTCAGAATAGCGACTGTCAAAGGAACAAGTGTCATGCTAGCGAGGCATGCTATATAACCCAAACTAACCCTAGCCTTTTACCTATAGGTATATTATAATGCTGACAAAAGCTAACCTAATCCCTAACCCGAACCCAAAGCAACCCTACCCCTATAACCTTAACTCACTATTCTTTATGGGTCACCTTTCGCTTTTTGACAAACGCTATTTTCAAGGCCTCGTTATGTTGAATGACTCGCTATTTCACCATTCGCTGTTTTGACATTCGCTATTTTGCCTGGACGCCGGCTGATAAATAGTAAGCAGCTGATGAGGTATATGCTCGATCACGTTTTCATATTCCAACGCCGCCATGCTATGTAACTTCTGATTTCAGTAAAGATATCTCTTGCATTACAATCGTTTGAACATTATTTTACATCACTTGTAGTGCGATTTTGTGCTAACGGAGCATATGCGAATGATGTCATAGATAGAACAAGGGGCTTGATGAATAATACATTTCCTAGAACGCATAACACTTGCTATAGTATAGGCGTTACATGGAAGTGAATGCCGAAGATAATACTAACGCAACATCCTAGAGATTTTATTCTGTGGCAAGTTCAGTGCCAATATTGACAGAAATTGATAGTTTCATGAATAATTCATTGACTTCGATGGAATGTCGATTTTATAAATAGGCTCATTTCGGCAAAATAAGTGTTTTAGCGCCAGCTAATTTTGTATCAATATAAATAAATACCGAATCTCGACAAAACAGCCGTTGCGGATGCCAGTGCGTGATATAGAAAGCACATCAATAGTTCAAGGTCATCATGGTTTTATTCAGGGTTGGTGAAAGCAAAATTTGGTACTTAAGTATAGGCAGAAGAATTAACGTAAAGTTCAACACTATTACAAGTGGAAATAGATATTGAGAAAACACCTCGAAACTATACTTCACGTGGATATACCAAAGGACGATTTCCTAGATTTGCTATAGAGACGTGGCATTTGGCATATCTTTAGCAGCCGGTCAAAAGTGGCTTCATTCGAAATTGCAGGGTTCATATCCACAACTAACTCAAAATGACTTATGTCATTACAAATTGGTAGAGAAGCAAGTGGCGCAGTTGGTTTTGCACCACCAGTGTCAGGACATCAATGGTAGTGGTTCGGATTCCGGTTCGGACCTACTTCTAAGTGTCGGAGGTTTTTCTGGGCTCCACATCGCTGACCTCACTGCATATGCAGTGTCGTACGAAAAGCCCAGATGTAGGTGAGCCGCCAAGAAGTCGGCAGTACAGACGAAAATATGCGTGCGCATCTAAAAACGAGGGAGGCCGACGGTGAAAGAGTGCGAGCGTGAAAAGTCGCCCGGAAGATGGCGAAAAGCGCCACTGTTGTTGTGTCAATAAAACAAACAAACCCTACAAATTGGTGCAACATATCTTCAGTTACCGTGATACAGGGGATATTCGACCCAGTCTCACTCGCGCTATCACTGCCTTTTGACTCGCTCCCATCACTTTCGAACTAAGATTTATAGGACTAGCAAGGAATATTTAATGCCATTGCTCCCTATAGATGTGACTAACAGGATAATAAATACATTTCGGTTATTGCTTTTGGTAATGGTGCTTTATCGGATTTGGCATAGCGTATTAATTTGTGTGACAGTAAATTATTACATGAGAAATATATCGAACCTTTGCTAAAAATAGTAGTGAATCTGTGTTCTGGGCTTTTATAAGACACTGACATAAATCGGATGGCGAGGAGGAGCCTAGATATATCGCCAACACTTGGGTCACGGATATCTAGAACTCTAGATATGTAGATGTCCCTAAAATAGATAGAGTTCTAGATATCCCTGACTTGGGTATATGAATTCTGGACTTGACCTCGTATTTTTCAATTGAAATCGATTACATAATCCCAACCTTTCGCGGACCCATCTGTTCCAACGCAGTTTCCCGGAAGAAAAACAAAATCCGCTCTTCCGTTTCGGTGGCAAACACGAAAACCGGGTCGTTGAGTGTCCGCGAATCGTGCATCTTGGTTTCGAGGGGTATTTGATATCTGAATGGTGTTGTGGAGTTGCCAGACCTCGAAGTGCTCGATCCGGGATCTCGCACATTCCGCCAAGTCGGGGTACGACGGATAACGGCGTCGCCACGATGCCCAGTTTTCGTCGACATGTAGAGACGGTTATCTGCCAATCGATAACGATTCCGTGATAAACAGCGCACAGTTTTCGAAGAAATTCTTGGAGGTAGGGAACTTCAATATGCAATTGAATAGTATATTGTACACATAGTGCCCAAGTTTTCTGCCAATTTCTGTTTTCGTGTTGCGTCAACAGTTTCTCTCTGTGGCGCATCCAATCGGGTTTGTCGGAAGAAAATAGTAAAACCCGGACGAAGAAACTTGCCTGTTGGTGCTGAGAGCTGGCATAAACATGCTTTGAAGGGGTCGCGTCGGCGCGGTCGCTATTGCCTCGCCACCTTGGTTATGCTGGGATGACTTACTCCTTGGCAAGAATCCCGGGCATTTGGAGCACCGTCCTATAGCGCATTAGGGCAATTGTCTCTTGATCGGACAATCTTTCGAGAGTCAAGTTCCATGAGATACTTCCCTCAATACAACCAAATACTCGACTACTTGAGCGTCATTATTGTTATTAGTAAAATCGTGATAGAGGCGCTTAACACATCACAAGTCGTGTGCGCCGCTTCTAAGAGTTATTACAGGTTATGCATATCAAATAAATGTATGTATCATCTAGTATTTGTGATACTGACTTGTACAATCGACCTTGATCAATTCTACTCTTGAAACTAATTACTTAAGATACTTGAAGACCTTCGTTTTCTACTTCCACTTGATGGAGTTGTGACATGTCGTTACTTTATTTCTATTTGAGTAGACATGAACATGAACATTGTAACACATACTTATGCTTGACTACCAATGGTGACTACTATCTTCATATCTGATCTGAGTGCATGTACTTGTACACGGCGGCATTCACATCACACATGCAAGGTGTCACCGTATAAACGTCCAATGATTACAATTTCATTGGGTCTCAATTCACATTGATTATCGCTCGCTAACAAAACGCCTATCAACGCAAGGATACGATGTAAAGATGTAACATTCATGGAGGACTTACCCGTATAAACGTAGGATAACGAGGGATTATCATCCAGTAAGCATTTTGACTTCAAAGTACAGTTTTGAAGTCGGTGATTGTCCTTGAATCGGTCTTCGATCCACTGTAAAAGTTTAAAACGTTTGTGACTCTTGAATTGCGTGAGTCTGACTGAGCTAGTTTATGGTATCGGTGTGGCTAATGTGGCCGAATAAGGTCAATGTGTGCATTAAATAGCGGCGGCGATGAGTCACGACACATCACTAGGCTGTATTCTATCCTTGCAAACTATTATTGTACGCTGTACACAACAGTAGTAACGCTTCCTACGGCTGGGCACAATGATTGCGGTACGCGAATCTGAATAGAATGTTCATTCTAATGATTCGAGTTGAGTAGTGAAAGATGATTTTGTCTAGTACTAAAATTATACGCTCCTTGTCACAAAGAGTTAATATAGTTTTAATACAAATTTCCGCTGTAGAATCCTTGTAACTTCGATTGGTTGAATCGCAGCACACTAAACATGTAGTACATATAGCTACGCATGGTTGCATTTTAAACAAATGGCTCTTTAAAACACTTTGCTTAAAACAAATACCCAGTGTTTTTAAGTTGTATAATTATGCCATAATTGTGTAAATACTTTTCAAATTTCATGTTGTGTCACCCTACGGACGGTTACCGCCCGATATAGCCGAGGTATACGATATGGGATGGTTGGTACCCGCGACATATTCGGTTAAGCAGCTCTAGTACGTAGTAGGCATGGTGTGAACCTCTGAAAAGTTCAGGTTCGTGTAAACGCGAACCTTTTTGAAAGGTTCTGTGTGAACGCGAACGTGAACCTCATGACGTCACGTGGCGTCATATTGCAAATTCCAACCCTAAATGTCAGTGAAGTGATAGCCTATATTAATGTACACGATACTTAGCGTCGACTCGAGCCACGAAAGGCCAGAATGCTGAAGTAGGGGAGATGTGGTACCGATGGATCACTGGGACCGAAAATACTTGAAAGATTCTCCATGATAATTCCATGATTACACTTCGTGAATTTGTGTACAATTGCGTGCTGGCAGAATTTTTCCTCACATACAAAAAACTTCGACGTACGCGAGTTATGGGGTCTGTTTTGTGGGGTGTAACATAAATTTCGATCGACGCATACATTTTTCTTTGTAACCTTCAATACGAACAAACCAGCCATCATTTTTAATGTGAAGTGTAGGGCTTGCATCGGCAATCCTAAGACGTTGGCATACGTAAACAGAACCACTACACCTTTGTGATATATCTCCATAAGGATTGGTGCATTTGACTCATTTTCCCTCATTATAACGGGTGTGAAAGCACAATTTGCTACCTGAAAGTGCCCTTAACCAAATTTACACCCCTCGCTACGGCGGAAACCAGATAAATACACCCATTTTCCACGTATGGATGATATACAATGCATAGTAATACCTGTGTCTGTTGAATATAATTTGGTATTTGGATACAGGACTTGACGATAGGTCTCAACAATCGAAGACAGTCATACAGTGAGCTTTATCAATGGTCATCGATATGGTATTGCTAGAATATCTCACAGATGTATCGATTCATACGATACACACAAAAGTGTCTTTCTGTTACCCTGTATTCTCTACATCGAGGGTTCTTCGCGTTAGTCCCGCAAATCATGAAATAGTTATCTTCCGTGGGCGTTAAAATCCGAATGAAGTTGTTGCAGCTATTCTTCTGCGCTTCAGACGTTTTCCGTTCGCAACCGCCTCTGTTGTCTGGTAGCCAGCGAATCGTCTGTGCGCATAATGCTCAAGTCACCGCGATGATCGCGCATTTGAAACGATGCTCCACTCTTACTTGTCTTCCTAGAAGCAGAGTCGATCCCAAGCTGTTTTCGATATCGGCAGTGTTCAAAGTGTAGAAGGCATTCCTGTACAAATACAAGATATATGGCATTGCGGTCGTTTGGTTGGTGAAATTATGAAGCTTGATCAGCACTGATGGCTCTCCAGTAATCAAGTCACGAGGATCAGAGTCACGAGTCATTCTCTGACTTCAAATCATGATTCAAGAAATCGGGTCCAAGTTAATTAACGAGTTCGAGCTCAAGTCAATGTCTCCAGTAACGAATCACAAGTTGGTCAAATTTTGTCATCTTACTATGGCGATATTTAAGTTATCCCATTCGTCATGAAGTTAATTTCGCACTATATGATAATAAAATGACATATCAGAAATGGATGACTCATGCAGATGGCATTGACGACGCTAATAGCCTTACTAGTCACCAGGCACTCTATGGTTAGCATATTTCCAGAAATCATGTTGGCCGACGGAACAAATGTTTGTAAACTGGTCTTTAAAAAAATTTGCGCGTCGGGGAACTCCCATGCACGCGGTAAAAAGGCAGTGTTTAGCCTGCCAGGCACATCAAGTTCCAACGAGGGCGAACGAACAGTGGCTGGTTATATTGTGAAGTATCAAGAAAATGGCGTCAAAATTTTTAAAAATTAGTTCTCGTATATTGCAGTCTCATCTAAATCGTTCTAATTGTTCATATACTGTATTCGGCTAAGTGTTGAAGTCAAGAAAGTACAATGAATGTAGTGGTCAATAATTGTGATTACTTTTTTACATGTAATAGTCAACGTAATGTGCGTTTATGAATTATTCGTAATCGATTACAGTGATACAGTAATCAACCAATGTCTGATTAAGATCCCGCGCAGCCAACTGCTCCCTTGAGACGCAATAAACCAGTGAAGCATAAAATTCAAATTGCCTCTCTCCTACACACCCACTTCACATTTCTCTACCCTCGTTATGCATTCCTAAATTATTCATGACACATGAATCATTTCTCCAGTCTAGGAAGTCTCACACCCTAGGGCTTTGATGCATTTGCTGCATATGGCGGAAATACCTTTTTAAGATTCAGTCTGCCGCCGTGACAAAATCTAATCAACAACAATGTTACAGTCAATTAAATGTGAAACGGACGTATCCAAAAATTCCCCGAACCGACTTAAACGTTTGAATGGCGACATTCTGTTGGGTCTCAAATGCCTTCCACGAACCGAAAAAGCTGGCTGCTTCTACGCATGGGCTAGCTGCTTAAATAGAAACAATTCACATATCCCCGAAATAGTCTGGAGCAGAAATAGACGTGACGCGCTTGATAATAGGATATACAACATACAGATACAATACATATTTTAGTCCGACATGAAACATTTATATATAAAATACCATAAAAATAATATTGTTAATCTATAGAAGCATCTTATTATGTGACGATCACTATAGCATTTCCAATGAACGATAAACTCGATAACATTTGTACGCCCAGCTGACATAGGGTGACTAGAGACAATCTATTCTATATTGATCACACCAGTCGAGAATTTCCGTGCATAAACGACGGGTGTAGTAGACTACCAAATACAACATTCTGTGACAATGTTACTCATACACACACCAACATTCAATTTATTATCTACGTGAAGGCCATACGTTTACCACTAAGTATAGGAAATACAACATACAAATAATGGATTACAGGTTCAAACCTCGCAGTAACTACTATCCATTCGTTGTTTATAACTTTCATTTCCTGCACATCTTGTAGCTGTGTGGAAGAATTCTGGTCTTGTCCAGTAAATACTGGATGCGTTCCTGCATGAAGTAGATACGCAATTTAGGCCGCTCTTGCTAATTGTTAATATTGCGAATATTTCTTAATACAACGTGATACGAGCTTCCAAAACACTTACATGATGATAAATGACATGTGTAAGGTATTCAGAAACGAAGCTATAAATGATATTCGTACCGGGACTGGAAAAGCAGTTTAAAACAATAAATGAACAAAAACTTCACCTCTCCAGAGGTATCGACCGGAAATAAGGTTAACAGTGCAAGACGCAATCCTACGGGTTGGCTTCACATCCGCTCACCATGCTCATTTACCATATTCCAACCTAATGATTCAATACTGTATTGCAGCGGTTGGACAGGGAGCGGGAAATGTTTCTCGCAGTTGAACCGAATAATCGACGTACTTCATCGACGCACCACAAAATCATTGACGCTGTTTTGATTGGGATATCAAACGTGGTTCGTGAACCCGGGGTTCGACCGAAACACCGGTCGCAGAGCCTTCGAAAATGGAACCGTAACTATTTAGTTTTTGCTAATATTACACTAAAACATAAGATAAGGATGTCATGTCAACGTGCAGTATTCTCGAAATTGAATTTTATTCATAATGGCAGTGCGGCTATACCGGGGGACTGGTACTGTCACTACTGTGTCGGAGGCACAGACATTTTGTTACACCGCTTGGAGTTGGAGTTTGTAAAACTGACTCCGACTCCAACCACCATGAAATCGAGACAACTGTTCTTAAATGTTACTAAAATGCGCCGTTGCATTTACAAAAGTTATCATCAACTTTTTCACGGAGACGTACATTCACATATACAAATACATTCACAAATATATTTTCTTTCTGCAAGCACAATTCTTTAAATTAAAAAATAAGTTGATACACTTCATCATAATAACAACAAGAAATGTAATAAGCGTTTCATTTTCCAAGTAGTTTGACAGGGATGTGTGATAGTACGAGCTGGAGTCGGAGTCGGTGTGTTTAAAGTTTCAGATTTCGGAGACAGTATTTTGAAAATGTCCGTAAAATTGGAATCGGTGGTAGAGCGAACCGACTCCACGGCCCCGGTTGCTACGAAAACGCGGTCAATCCACGTTCTATGAAGCTAATGGCGCGCATTACCACGCATAGACATGCTATTGTTGAAGTAGCCGTATGCGCCAAATCAATAAGATAACAAGATGAGAGACATTAACGCAAATCAGATTTCAATAACTTCGTCTTAGAAGTAAAACAGTCGTTTCAACTCGTGTGAATCAATTGGCACTGGCACTTGATTGATATCTGCCAGGTGATGATGTCAGACAAATTCAACAAGATGTCCTGTCGCAGATCTATAGATTGTCTACTCAGTTGCAACAGGAGCTCATTTAGATGAGAGCCAGAAGCTTATTTCGAGTATAATGTGGCAACCACCAGCCAGTGTTGGGATGACTCGAGTCATGGCTGACTCGAGTCAACTTTTTCGTATGACTTGACTTGACTCAAGTGGGGCCTACTTACGATACTTACAGTATCGTAGGCCCCGACTCGAGTCACTTTGCAAAAAAATGTAGATTGACTCGTGACTCGGAGACAAAATTTAAGAGTCCATTTCAAGTCATTAGGTAAACGGTGTCGATTAAATCACACTATCTTATGTACGATCGGGTTATCAACGATACGCCGGTGTAACTTGTGAGAGCAACCAGACATTCACTGATTGTACATTTCACTGATCCTCCATTGTTACATCACATATATATCGACCGCAAACGAAACGATCACAGCTTACGTTGTTGTTGTTGTAGTAGCAGTAGATAATGAAATAGAAACGTATCTTTGTTTCAGACGGCTCGGTGCGTGCTTGCGTTGCGCAGTGCTCATCTTTACCAACACTCTTGTATGATTAAAATCGAATGAATATATAGGTTTTGCGTTTATATTATCACGGGTGTGTAGATGGGTAGTGTATTGACCATATCAATTTGCTCAACTTGTCGAGGCTTCGTATTCGATCCTCTATAGCAGGGGTTCTCAACCCGCGGCCCGCGGGCCGCATGCGGCCCGCAGACGATTCTTTTGCGGCCCGCGACAACTTTCAATATGACGCAATTACTACTGGTACAGTATTGTTATGTTCTTCCAGTATTGTTATGGAAGAACAGTTGTTGTAACAAAGCCTAGAAGCTTGAAATGATAGCACTATTGTTTCATCAGGAGTTATACAGTTAGCTTGGTTTCAAGCCCAGCAATCCATATTTCGAGGCATTTTTCAAATTGCCGACGTCGTGACGGACGCATTGTTCAAAATTGCTTGGATTATCGATAAACCGAAGAGTCTTTAACGTACTGTGCGAATATTCGCTGTTTCCGGAATTTAGCAGCAAGTCCAACATCACCTGATAAAATTCGAGGCTACAGTTGTCTGATTCAACAGTCACCAGAAGAGTAACAGCTATCTCAGTCGATCTTTTATCGCATGTTTTGAAACATAGTGCGTTGCCACGCATAGACTACTTTAGCCTAGCATTGGACGAATCCATCGACCGCACACAGTGCACACACATTGCATAGCAAATTATCCAGGTGCGTTTTATCAGAGTAGACATATTTCCAGAGGAAATGCTGACGGGGCAAACGTGGGAAGGGGACCAGTGAAAAACATAAATTTGAAAAAGCTGGCTTCTGTAACTACTGGTGTATGGCTCCAGCCATGGAAGGAAAGAAGAGTTGATTGGTTTGCTCACAAATGTCCCCGAAAATCTGACTTCTTCTCATATCACTGAGAGCTCAAAGTGATAATAACCTCTGTAACGAAAATGTCACCGTAATTTTATACTTGCTCGCTCACGCATTGAAACAGCGAGTTCGGTTCTCTGGTGGAAAGGTTTGAAGGGTACATATACCAACATGGAAACGAATAGAATGTACGCTCCATGAAGGGATTTACTTGCGCCACTTGAAAATAGATATCCTCACAAAAAACAGCAACTGCAAACTTACGAACGCTCTCCATTAATGCTTTAGAATGCATAAAAATGTACTAAATTCCCGTATAAGACTGGTAAATAGGCTACAGTAGCCTAAATTTAATAGTGGTTCACAAATACATGGTGATGATGTTCTGCGGCCCGCGGCGCCTTTTAGTGTGAAAATGCGGCCCGTTATACGAGGGAAGTTGAGAACCCCTGCTCTATAGTGACAAATAAGAACATGCTACATCCGTGTATCATGTAGCTATACAGTCACTCAATTATTTTATTAGGAAGTCTTCGTGGGCCTGAGCGTTACAGCCCCTTTTTTGCATGTATATTTAACTTTATATTCGTTATTTGATTCAAGAGAGATGACTAATTAATCTGTCTTTCACCCAGTTAGCAAAATATAATGACTTTGCATCATCACTCATACTTAGAAAATTCAATTTGACTTGAATTGTGACTTGAATCGTGACTTGGCTTGACTTGACTCGACTTGACTCGAGTCACCTCCAAAAACGAGTGACTTGACTTGACTCGAGTCACCTTTGAAAATCGATTGACTTGACTTGACTCGAGTCAAAATGTGCAATGACTCGAGCTGACTCGGGATTCGAAGGTAGGGACTTGATCCCAACACTGTTATCAGCATAGTCTGGGTGACAAGATAGATTTCAACAATTAGCTTCCGTCTTTCGTTTAGCTTAGTCGATCATCTCAAACAAGTCGGCAGTGAAGCGATTCGTTCCAACCTTTTCCTTAGTTCGTGTGACGTAGAAGCCGGTACTTACGAACGTACCGTTGACAGAGAGATTTAAACTGTGCGCCAAGGCCAAGACAGTTTACATCGGACCTTTCATATCACATCTTATAACGCGTAAAGGTTTTATTGAATCGATCGAATCAACCTCTATTTCGGTTGCATTTAGTTTAAATGATATCATGTACAGACAATCTGATACCATTACAATGGGTTCTCTCAGCACGAGTTGGACAAATATTTTGTTCGTAATAACCAGAATGCAACTAGCTGGTAGCCCGAAACATGAATTCATGTTATCCAAAATGATTGTCAAAACGTTGACGGTACATGCATAACGGTATATGTTGATGCGATTGTTACCTTTGCCTTAGCCAGCTGGAGCTTAGCTCGAAGGTATCAGACTGATAACTAAACTAGAGAGTGTAGAGACCCATGTCTCGGCTCGTACACGCACGCTATCCAAAATTGGCACTTTGTCGCTGGCCGCACAAACCTTCCCTTCGGAGTGAAGGGTGTACGTACAGGTACACAGCTATACCGCTCATCTATAATCCAGATTATACAGAAACATACTTCTTCAAGGCAGGAGGAGTTTCCGATGTTTTCGATATATAAAATTTAACTTTTCACAAACCGACCATTTCGATAAATGGCACCAATCGTTCTATTTGGTGTCGTAGTCAGCAAAGTACACTTTGTTATTTTGTTGTCAGTGGCGATGTCTCCTTCACTATTAATGTGATTTCATGAAAAGAGTAACACATCTAATGGCGGTAATTTCTAATCAATGTATGCTTTTGCAAAATTATTGGTTATTGGAGCTACCCACTGAGGTTAGTTGTAAGGAGTCCGTGAGTAGAAAGTTGGGAACCTGTAATGTAGCTACTAGGGCTGGGCAAAATCGAGTACCTGATTGATTCGATTCTGAATCACATATTACGCTTCGAGTCGAGTATTCGAGTATAGTAGTCGACAAACGCCATGAATACCCCAAACAAACAAACAAAGAACATAATGCCTGTTATCCGTTACATTAAAGATACTCTGGTATTTTTCCGACCATACCGATTTCATTGCACTTGTTGACAATGTTGTGGGATAATCATGACTTCGTAGCTCTTTACTATGTCTATTGTCTCGTACGTTGCGACACGGCCAATCAAGGTCTCAAGTCACCCTCAGCGGAAAATTGTATCAATACTACAATTCTCGTTAGTAAACCAAATTTCAGTCGTCAGTAGCGTATAATTTCAGTACTCGAAAAAATCGTCTATTACAACTCGACTCGAATCATTAAAATTAATACTCGATTCAGATTCGAGTACTCGAATCATTGTGCCCAGCCCTAGTAGCTATGCATGGCGTTCAATACAACATATTCGCGCATTGAAAATAGAAGATATTCCATTGGTATCAATTACACTGTGATTGTTATATGTGTAACATATGCGTCACTGCGACGCATACTATAACTGGTTGTGTGTATCTTTTCTATTTTACACATTCCCGAAAAAACCTAGCATGATAACAATGCAATTTGTCGATGTGTGAAGCTTGCGTCGCGAGACGTTTATACAACTCAAATTTAGATCCTCGACTAAAAGGTTTCGGAGTCACTGCGCTATAACATTCGATTACCTTACCTGACGTATTTGACATATCCAATCTTCTCGGGGTCGTATCAGGTGGCAGCGCATGTGATGCAAAGCTGCAGCACGCGATTAAAAATAAACTAAACATAACCCAAGCTATCTAACGGATTTCATACTAACAAAAATGGAATTGCAAGTCCAATTCCGAAATGCATGAAGCATTTAGCTGATTGGGCGGCCGTGTCAAAACGTAAATTCTGCTTTCAAATATAAACAACGATGCGCGCTGTATACTATGGTAATACCCAGTCAACACTTACCATAATGTATGAATTGGTTTCATGGCTGGCACTAAGTTACAGTACATGTAACTCAAAATAATTTAGCCAGCAAAGTTCTACAAAACATGGCCCAGAAATGGCCAGGTATCACACGGATAATATGCACCATATACTTTCAGTACGGTAAATAAGTCACTCTACCGCGTTTAAGATACCGGGGATATTACAATACAATGCGAGACTTTTACTGACCTGATGAGTGACAAAATCACGAATGATATAAGCAGCAATACACTCCTTGCACGCTGACCACAATTATCTGCACATGATTATATGAATTATATATGCTGACAATTTCGAAGCTATGCGGTTTCGATTATGCCGATTGCTTGTCAATCAGGTGGATATATGACTAATCCAGATGACATAGTTATACCTACTCTGGTGCAAAATACGTTCTAATTGTGGGATAGTTATTGTTGGAAGGGTCGGCATATACCAGACCATGCTCGGTTTTATTAATTTTAATTTTATGGAAATTAAATTACCCCTTGCAGTTTTATGTAACTACAACATACAGCTACGGGGTACGCCGTACAGTAGTACACACAACCATCTTTCAGCGATACGATCGATATTACGCATGACACAGTCGCTCTTTCAGTCCAATTGCACAAGCCGTTGTACTTAGCAACCATACGAATCAAAAAGACTGCATCGCGGCCTAATACACGGAAAGGATCGACTGAAACATGCTGACTATTCCGACACTATGTTAAGTAACAGTAGTGACATTACATCATTTTCAGTACTTCAGCAGTTTGATAACATGCTCCTAATTGCCGCATAACGGAAAGGAAATCGCTGGCCACAATTGAAATTGCAACGCGATTTTAGACCATCGCAGCCTCAGCAATATATATTACAATCTGCTCGGGATATCATCTCCATTCTCAGCAACATTCAGTAGGCTACTCGGAGTCTGTATTACACTGTCCGAACCTATCTGATCAATCACCTGCATAAGATGAACGACCGCTCGCTAAAGCGTGTTCCGAGTGAGCTTCAATAATTGATATTGCATCGAGAAGAGGTTCCTGCGTTCAGATGCATATCGATCTCATTTTCATTTCGAGTTCAGTATTGATCCGCGCTCTCAGACCGAACCGCAAATAAACCTGAGCCTACGTGGTGATGGAATTAGCGAATCTTGATCTTTCCGTGATACGAGGGATAGGCCCATTGTGCGCCGCTGCGACAATGATACCGCACTCGCTGTTAAGTGTCCATAACACGGAAAGAAGGTAGCAGGTTCATCAGTTCACTATACCGGCAGATATACGATATATGCTCCTGTCGTATTATACGGTCATACAGGAAATTACGTGATTCGCGCGTTAATTCGTCAGCGAATCATAGGTCACATAGGGTAACCCAACAAGCCGTCTGCAAACTTGGGCTGAACCGTCCACATTGTTGTATCACGCTGCGGAGCTAGTACTGTGTACTTCCTGACGACAAAAGATCAAGTCCGCTTAATTGTAGTCCAATACAAGTACAGTGAAGAGAGTAAACTATAGATCAAGATGTGCGATCCCACTGCGCTCAATTTTGGCGTGTGATGTACAAAATAGTATTATAACAGCGTGTTATATTCTATCAATTGTAAGCATCTTCTTTGGTTAAGGTTCTATGTAACTCAACGTAGACCTATAATATTATATATGCGTCGACTCGTGTCATATCCACTGCTCCTGAAGTAACTCATAGGTCACCATGCGTGCAACATATCAAATATTTCACATTGGCTATTATCCATATCCATAACCACAAGTTACATGTAAGAACTGGCAAAAGATACAATGCCACGAACGCCAAACGTCGAGGATCATGTCAATGTCTCATTGTTACGAAATAAAATATCATGGACCAAAGTAAAGAGGGACATGACCAACGGGCAACGGAGGTGCATGCGATAATTGGGAAGGCTAATGTGTACCTGTACCTGTACGCAATAGAATAAAACATCCGTCCTTCTTGTAGGCAGGGTTAGAAGAAAAATACTTGGAAATATTTGTGACGTGGAAATGAAACTAAGTATTGTATTGGCATCAGTTCTAAGTCAAAAGGTCACGTTGTCTTCGGCGTACGGCCCAGTTGACACACCTGATGCTACAGCACCCGTTTGACTTGTTCCGTAGACTTGTTCCGAAATTGGTCAGCAATTTGAATCCGTAAATTCTGAAAACGAGAAACAGAAGTACTGCGCAATTGTGCATGTGATGCTGTTTGATTGGAGACATGGCAACATGACAATAATAGCCTTTATTTTGATATTGGTAAAATAGTATTGTACACTGTACACATAATATCTGTCACCGGATAAAGTCAAGATACGATCCCTTTTGTTAAAGGGTGACTCGTGAGCATTTCGTTTCAAAAGCGTCGTTTAGCTCCTTAGACATAACTCATATGGGTTATTTCGTCATTGCCTGGCAAGAACAGACCAGAGCTATTCATAGCAAAAAACTTAAGTTATCTACGACGAATGAAAATGGAGATATGTCTGTTGATGTGACAGGCAATCAAACTGATCACGTGATTGTCTATACGTTCAAGAGCATTATCATGATCACTGTAGCTAAGCTAAGGTTACCATGTGTCCTCTTTTAAAAGAATTTGTCCTATTTTTTCAATCAATTCAAAGTGTTCTCGGAAGACGCCTAATTTTGAGAATTTGTCCGTTTTTTCTAGAAAGTGTGTTAAAATGCACTCAAAAACGGAGTCCGATGCAACGAACGTCAGGCTTGGCCAGAAAATCAACGAGAAATTCGGCGCGAAGGGCATTTTGGGTAGTATTTATTTGTCAACACAGTGTCGAAATTCTTTCAAAATCACCAGTTTTATTTTCCGGTACTAGAGCTTTCAGAATTGTTTAAAGTTGTCTTCTTTTTCGAATCTCAAAATATGGAAATCCCAAGATAAACTAACATTCTAATTCTAGTGTAATTTGGTATAGACTGTGTCGCAACAATTATAATTCAAATCACATTCGGAAATGCTGAAAATTTTCTAGTTGTCCCTGACCACGGTGTATTGGAGAAAACTCTTGAAACATTGCTTACACTTCGTGATCCTTCAAATTATGTCGTTTCGTGCGACCTACCTTGTAGTATATCAATATGTACCCACCGGACCTTGCAATTGCAATCTTCTAATTGGTGACATAGCAATACAAAATATCCACCTTTTATTGTCCCGTGCTTCCGCCGGCGTGTCAGGCACGGGCACCTCGAGTGTCTCAGGTACCAGCAGTATACAGATGAAACCACTTAAAAGAGCTGCGGTACCCATCATCATATTCGGAGCAATGGGACCGGTATTTGCTGAAACATAATATGACTTGCGGTAATCGAATGGCCGTATTACGAAAACAAGAATTAATTCGAGAATTGCGTAATACTCGGATAGAAACTCGGCCTACAGTAAACTCCGGTTGGTATTACGAAAAAAATGTAATCCGTCGCCTACTCAAAACTCGCATTACATGTAATTCGCGTATTCGCGTCATATATCTTGGTCATATTTGTGATACCGGTACATGAATTTATCGTTACGCCAGCGGTTTGTGTTTTCACGATGATTTTCAGCATCAATGATCGGTCATACCTGGCTCATCTTATAGAACAACAAAAGGAGCATGTCACTATAGATAACTCAGGTAATACGTACGTACAGTAGGGTGCCAAATTTGGGAATTTTGAAATATTTCAAGGCTGTTTCGCACTATGTATTCGTGTACCTAAGGAACAGTTCAGGTTTACTAAAGGAAGCATATGATGTCTAACGATCAATGAATCGTTATGTTGCAATAAATTTTGAGTTACGGTACTGCATCTGCTATTGTTACAAAACTGACGGTGGTGGGTGGTGTAAACCGTGCTGTGGTGAAGCTATTACTTTTTAACGATTAGCTATTTTTCTAGTTCTCTAGTTCATAGCCACAAGATTATAAATATGGATTCAAGTGTTGAAAAGAGAACAAACTATTCAGAGTATGAAAAAGAGTTTTTGCTGAATTTGGTGGAAGAGTGGCCTATATTAAAGAACAAATCAACAAATAAATTTACAAACAATTCCAAGGAGTTGGCCTGGACAAAGATTCAGGTTGAGTTTAATATGGACAGCCATACACGGCAAATTGACAATTGGATGAAGCTAAGAGCTCTATATAAGAACCTGAAGGCAAAGGCGGGAAAAGAAATGACATTTATCCGCAAAGAAAATGTGAAGATCGGTGGTGGATCCTTCAAGGATAAAGAATTAACTCCAATTTCGCAGCAGGTTTGTAGGCCTACTTCTTTTGCCACTCTTCGGTGTACATTGGCATCAGTGAACATTGAAACACATCTCAATCTTGAATTGAAATCGGAATATATCATTGCTGCCTGAATTTTGTGATTCAGGCGCAGGGAATTGATGGACAATTCATTTGGTTTGCTCATGTTGTTGTTTCTCACTGAAGAAAATTGATTCTCATTTTGATTATTGCAATTGTATTTCCAGCTACTCGCAATGGAGCCAGCGCACTTCAATCCCATAATCCCAGACTCTCAATTGGACACTGAAAGCGCAACTCTTCCACAATCTGTTGGGATCGTTGGAAGTACAGAGCAAGGTTTGTAAAAGTTGTCTCAATGTTCGGTGTTATGCGTTCTGATAACACAATTATTGTACTATTTCGTAAGTGCAATCCAGAGCTACAAGCAGAAATAGCCCTGTATACGTTTGAACACAAACATGCAAGTCACGCCGTTCTGCTGCGTAGTCCATACGAATTTGATAACCTATTTTACACAACAGAAATATATTAACTAGTTTATCTGTATATCTCATTGAAAGTATGTGTCGTGTCACTTAGTATGTACTGCTTGATTTCAGAGGAAATGTACACACTGGTATCCGTGTCATCTCCATCCAATATAGATGATGACTCTGTACTATCTGCACCAAGCAGGCATCCCGTCTGTTCAAAATCTTTGAGGACGTATGCATCTACGCCGGAAAAACAACCTCACAAAACGACAGCAGGTATGGTATTCTTTGTCTGAAATAGAGTAGGTGGTAGAAGGAGCCGACTACTCCTGCTGAATATGTCCTAGACTCAACAGAAGAGTGTTGGGATCAAGTCACTACCTTCGAGTCATGAGTCATTGCAGTTTTTGACTCGAGTGAACTCAAGTCAATCGATTTTCAATGCTGACTCGAGTCATCCCAACACTGCAACAGAACAAGACATATTGTTATCTTTTCAGATGATACGTCGATATCTGCACCTCCTAAACCAACCTGTTCTGGAAAGAGGAAACTTGCTCAGGAGTCTGAATCCCGGAATGAGCTGTACAGATTGCAAGCAATCAAAGTAAAAAAACAGATAGAGCTCCTAAACAAAAAACTGAAATTGGCAGAAATGGAACTTGAACAGCGTTCCATCAAAAAGTAGACGTGATTAATAGATATTTTTGAAGAGTCGTAATGCTCGTTCCTAACAGTTTCATTATTTCGTTTTAGCCAGCACTGTTCTTTTGTGATTTGATATATTTTCTTTATTGCAATAGAATTGGATCGATATCGCCGCTGTGGAATCAAAGTAGCTATTGGCCATTTTTGTAATGTTTTTATTTTCTTTTGATAACATCATGGCCATGTCTATTTGTGTGTGTCACGTTGTTTCTAACATGAATATGGTCAAGATATGACCAAAGAAAATTAGACTTGATTCAGCTCCGTTGAA
This sequence comes from Botryllus schlosseri, assembly GCF_051294905.1. Classification (NCBI taxonomy): domain Eukaryota; kingdom Metazoa; phylum Chordata; class Ascidiacea; order Stolidobranchia; family Styelidae; genus Botryllus; species Botryllus schlosseri. The sequence goes on along the minus strand of NC_137245.1, from coordinate 11,790,161 downwards.
GATGCACGTTCGATTCCTGAGCGATAGCATGTTTGTCCTCCAATACTGTGCTGCAAACGGCAAATTGCCTAATATATTTTTGTACTGTGGTTCTACTTTGCTACTGCTAAAATGTCTCATTACTATAGCGATTTTTTTTACCTAAAATCGGCTGCTTCTGCTTCACTTAAGATACTGCAGTATGTTGAGTGTAACACCACATCAACCTAAAATTTGTTGCATTTGGCGTTTATAATTCACAATAGGCCGTCTAGAACGGTAGGGGCTACACAAGCTGTAAAATGGCAATAAGTTCACCGAGAGCGCAGACGTACGATAAAACGAATGCATGTTGCAAAAAATTTTGACATTATTTTGGCTCAACGTGACAATGTTGTATGTATTGCTCTACTCATTACCAATGTCATGCTGATTATATACCGTGCTTGCTTATATGTTTCTTTGTGCTGGGCTGCTGCTCAATAAAAGAGTGCTTCATAGTATAGTATTATTCATTCCACTGCAGGTACCATTTAAATCAGCAATAGCAAACAATCTGTAGAATTGTGACAAGGTATATTTACTAGTAGTAACTTGTCAATATGTATTTCAGTAGTGAGATAAGAACTATGTCAAATAGCCATCGTACAGTAGTGAGATAAGAACCATGTCAAATAGCCATTGTGCAGTAGTGAGATAAGAACCATGTCAAATAGCCATTGTATCATGGTAAAGGAATAAAATTTCCAAGATTAATTCAATTTGAAGGGTTATTTTTGCTTATGTCAGGGAGATTGGACAATGGAAATTGTCTTTTTTGGAAACATCTATTCAAAAACTATACAGTTATCTTATCACTTGCAACTGCACCACATCACATTCGGTTCTACGCAGATGAAAAGTGCAATCTTATCAGCTGCTGACGGATCGCAGAAGCTGGTGCATAGTCCGTACGCGTACGCTGTAGAATCACTAGGATCCATTCCATCATCTGTAAATTCATCAAGTGATGCCTCGATCATGCCACGTTGCCTGAGAAAGTTGTACATGCAGACGCAGGCTGGAATCACGTTCAAAGTTGTGTCGACTTTTAACCCATCATGCCTGTTTTCAGGCAGGAAAATACTCGCTTCAAAACACCAAACGCGCGTTCGATTGTCAATCTGGTCTTTTTGTGGCTTCTGTTGTAACACAGCTCAGACTCGCGCAAAGGATTGCGTAACGGTGTCATTGGATAAGTAGTCAATGGGTAGCCTTGGTCGCCAAGCAACAGTCCATTTGAGGTCGGCTGGCTTTCCAGATAACCATATAATGCAGAATTATGGAATATCCTTGCATCAACCGTACCATTTTACATAAATGTTCGTAAAGACGAGTCTTGCATCACATACAGCCTGAAACAGGAATGTATGTATTAGTATTGTGAATTACTGTTCTATATATCACTTGCATCACTGGACAAAAAAAATTACATTAAATAGTTATTTTTAAATCACAACAAACACCCAAACCAAATTGTATGGTGTAACTTCATATTTTGTTAGCTAGGAATATTTGCATTATCATCAAGGCAGCAACATAATATGGGGGGGGGGTCAGTGTATTAACTTATCAGCAACAGCATGACCAATTGACTATCACTAAGCAGTGTTCCCCATGAATATGTCAAAATTATGGGGTTAAGGTTGCGGTAGAGGTAACGAATGTTCCTATCATACCCTATACGATTTGTAAATTATAATTATTTTAGTGCAGGTGTGGCCGATATACATCATTATAAACTACGGTTATAATATTCACCTGGCAGTTTATGGAAAAGTAACCTTTTCGGTTCCTGAACCGTTCTGCATTTTCACCACCTGGGCTCTGGATGCAAACATGAGTGCAATCAATTGCACCTATTACATCTGGAAATGATGCAATAGAGTAAAATTCTTCCTTTACACTGTGCAAGTTCATTTGTGGCCATCGTACGAAAGTCCCTATATTACCAACTATGACGGCCGAAACCTGTGAAAAAAGTACTGGATTTGCAAAAGAACAAGCAATCAATCACGGTCAATTCATTACCTCCTTGATCACATTAGATACAGTCGGCTGCGAAATACCTTTCAAATCAGCAGAAAGCAATTGGAATGACCCACTGCTTGTGAAGCGTAGGAATATGAGCATCTTATGCAGTATTGGTAGAGCAACACCTTTTCTAGAATGCCCGAAGTCATTCTGAATGACTGCAATATAGTCATGAAGACCTTGTTTTGTAAAGCGATACCGTTGTCTAAATTCCGCATCTGTGTTCTTTTCCATCGGGTTCTGCAAATCCGCCAGTCGACGTTTTGGCACTCTTTCAACAGCTTTGCCATCATATTCCTCCTCACTAAACCTCATAAACTCCAAAAAGTCCATGTTATCGTCAGCAGTCGTCCAATGCATCTATCGGGAACCCAGACAATGATGGATTATTCCCCGATTTCGGAGACTTGCATTCTAACAGTATCTGGGTCTCACAAAGCGCAGAAATTGATTTCATAATACCATCGCGGCTCAGGTTCCGATCGGTATTACGAAAGTCGGCGATGTGTGACCGCAAGTAATGCCCGTTTTACAAAAACACTATTTTAATACGAAACAGAGGATAACTCCGCAAATTATCCTTAATTCGAGTGTTACATTCGTTTCGTAATACAGGAGCCTATTTACGGGACAATCCGACAAGATGGTGCGGCGTCCGGCTTCTTGATCGGCAGGTCGCGGGTTCAATCCCCGGCCGGGTCAGACCGAAGACCTGATTAGTAACACTGGTGCCCGCTTGATGCTAAGAATTACCGTGATAGCAAGGAGGGGTGGTACAAGTCTTAGAAAGTCATAAAAGGCTATATCTGTACCAGAGTTGGATCAATTGTAATTTGTAATTGAGCTGAATGTAATTAATTACATTTTTTCGTGTAATTGTAATTGTAATTGAAGCATTTCTATTTTGTGTAATTGTAATTGTAATTGTAATTTGATCAAAATTTTGCTCAATTACAATCTCAATTACATTTTCATGGAAACCTGACAATCACAACATAAAATAATCATTTAATCAATCATTTATTCGTCGCACCACTGAAAATCCGGTACGAACCAGGATGACAACGAGAGGCCTTAAGGCCTTAGTAAACAGTCACCACATGTAATAATTAGCCTATTTACATCGGTGTTCTATGCGTGCTGCGTTATAACTAGATAATTCAGTCACGCTAAACTGTTTCCCATACTTCAGTAGCAACAGAAAACTTTGTGAATTACAATATAGGCTAAACTAGTGGTTCTCAAACTGGGGCCGTGCCCCCTTGGGCGGCGTGAAAGCATCTGAACGGGGCGCGACGCTCCAGTGAACTGAAATCTTTTCCACGCTTGGCCCGATTCACCTCCGTTTTATGGTTATTGCTCGGTGTATAGTCTGAATTTCGTATTGGAGAATTCTCTCATCAACAGTCATAACCTTCCATACCATCGAACTATATGAAAGGATTGCTAACTTTCTGGTTTCATTGTGTGCTATGACGATAAGGGGAGCACGAAATATTCACTGTCATAAAGGGGGGCGTGTCTAAAAAAGTTATAGAGAACCAGTGGGCTAAGCTAAATCTTAATATTTCAAAAATGGATGAAACCTGTGCTGAACCATTTCCTACACCACGGTCAAAGTTTTTTTTTTAATCTCTGACCAGTACCGAGGCTTGTTGCAACAATAGCAAAAAAAATTCAAGTTTCTAACCAAGGCTTCATCAAACTTGATCACGCTTTTGTAGAGATGTTATCCCAATCTTATCTCCAATCTTGGCCAAATTTACTGGGGCCAGAAACTTTTCGCACACTAATGTTCATCAAATGCAATCTAACAGTTTCCGAGCGAGTGAAAATGTAAATGCGAACCAAAATATTGTAATTCTTAGTTATCAGGAGGTTCTTTCCTTTTGCAGTTATTTTAATTTTACGCACCTTATCGGTATCATCCTTATCGCTGACGCCTTACCAATTACATTTCATTATCCTGACTCAGCTCTGAGTAGCCTAATCGTTTGATTACATTTGATTGACTGCCCTGTAGCCTATTCGCTGTTAGTCGCTCAAACCTTTGGTTCTTAACAGTCGCCTGAAACATTTTTCTGTGCTTGTAGTTTTCAGTACTCATGATTAGGAATAGTTCGAATACGCCCGACTTTTTCTTAATAAAGGGGATTCTACATATCAGGAATGAAACATGAATTCTGAATAGCTTGAGATTGTTGCTAATTACGTTGCTACGGTTGTCAAAGAACACGTCTTTACTGAATCAATTACCTGTTTAAAAGTAATTGTAATTGTAATTGTAATTTGATATTTTTAGCATTGAGTAATTGTAATTGTAATGTAATTGAAACATGCAAGGAAGTAATTGTAATTGTAATTGTAATTGAATTAAAATATTGTCATTGATCCAACTCTGATCTGTACCTTCCTCGTCGGGCGGCATATGCACAGCATGCAAAGATGGTGCGTATGTTACATGAGTCGCTTTATATGCCGCAAAAACATCAAGGACAAAAATACATAACGTCCTGTCCTGATGCGACAATCCGGTGTTCTTATATTCAATACAAAATACACATGTAATCTTTAGTCATATAACTCCTTCAGTTTTGTGCGCTGAACTGTTCTGGAGTTCTGGTAGTTTATACTTGAAGCTGTGATATTCTCTGTTGAAATCGTAAGAACTCATGTTGTGAATTAAATGAAAACGCGATAAACAGTTCATATATACACCATGCATATACCATCGATGACTCCAATATCCGTATGATAGTGATAGAATTTATGTATAACACATACGTTATCAATCTAGGTTGGATAATCGTGATCTATATATGGATAGTTGGATATATATCATTTGAAAACAGTGGGTTTAAGACACCGCATGCGCACGCCGCTTTGCGCGTTTCGGCTAAATCAGGGGCGAGCAACTTCTCGAGTCGGCGGGCCGGATATAGGAAAATTAGGTACTTTGCGGCTGGATTGCTGATTCGATACTGTACTCGCTAATTTATCCACATATACAAGGATTAAATCGTATTTAATGAATGTATTTCAACGGCAGCGATGTCACTTATTCAAAGCCATTTCTCGTCGATAATGACGAATACAATGTGAATTTGAGAACAGCATCGTCATACAGGTACCGCCATGTTTGCTTCTCTCTGACCAATTAGCACACGACGCAGTTCTTAATTAAGATTTCAAGGCGTTCGATAAGACCAGTACCCCAAATTTACCAAGATATCAATTCATTAGGGTCGAGTACATCGTAAATGCCGATAATTCTAGTCTTCTCGCTTCGACAAACTTACGCGTAAGCTCCACTCTTGCACGCTGCGCACACACGTATATATTAACATACAGTCACTAAAATTTGACGTAGTAAGCAACTAGTGGGAAAGCTAGGCAGATTGCGGCCACGGGCGACATACTCATGTAATGGCCCGCGGGCCGTATGTTACCCGTCCCTGGGCTAAATCATAGTGTAGTGTCAATTTCTTACCAAGATACATTATATACGGAGCTGTGATTGACCCGACGCGGCCTGCACCAGAACACATCCCCATCGCCGAACTCCTTTTGAAGGTTGGCATAACTTCGGTGGACATCAGGTACCAAACGTGAAACACTCCGGCAATCGATCCTTTACCGATCATAGCGATGATCGTTTTCAAGACGGACAGGTCTGATAAAGTAAGTGGGTACTCACATTAGTATTGACGCGAATTGAACTGCCCTTGGTCTTGCAATTCAGGAAGCGAGAGAGAGTATAAGATAGGGTTACCATACGTCCTCTTTTAAGAGGATTTGTCCTCTTTTTTGACTTTTATGAAAGTGTCCTCGGAGGACGCCCTTTTGTCCTCTTTTTTGAGATTTTGTCCTCTTTTTTGAAAATTTAGGTCAGAATTAGAGCAAATTGCGAGTGATATGCCGTAAATTAGCACAGAAGTGATGCTCCGACGGGTATTTCGGAGTGAAAAACGGTGATTTTAGCTCTGAGCGGATAGATGACCTTTTTTCACAAAGTGGGAAAAATTCACCGGTTTTTCAGAATTCTTCTCCGGTTTTGCAAGTCTCAGATTTCTGAAAAACTGTCCTCTTTTTGGATTTCCAAAATATGGTAAGCCTAGTATAAGAACAAAGGAAAGGGCTGATGACATAGGACATCATTACAACCGCAGTTGAATGCTCAACATTGTTGATATATTGGAGTAAATATTATTCCCTGAGAAATCTCAATGTTCCTGTTTTATTGTTATTGTAAATCCATTCAATTTGGTGGCTACTGACGACACGTCAAGCAAAACGTAATTGTAAGAGTAAGTGAAGGGTGCGCTGATCAAATATACGGAACTAATTTCAAACAAAGACCCAAACTCTTACATACTTATTTGGCAATAAAGTACCAATACTGTTCGACGATTCATTTTTGAAAAATAAATTCCACGTACCTTTCGGTATAAAGGGAAGACCGAGGCTTGACAGGCCGGTAAGTGACATGAGTAGAAATGCGGTTCTTGGTCTTCCCACGTGCGTTAAAAGGAGGAACGTAATGACGAAAGCCGGAAGGTCCGCGATACCAGACAAACATACGTTGAGAAAATGGTCGCTGCTGAAGTCCGTCGAAAACAGAGCGATGGCGTAATACACAGCAGAGTTGGATCAATTACATTATTTCAGTTCAATTACAATTACAATTACAATTACTTTCATGCATGTTTCAATTACATTACAATTACAATTACTCCATGCTAAAAATATCAAATTACAATTACAATTACAATTACTCCTTGCACGCTTCAATTACATTACAATTACAATTACAATTGCTGCTGTTGAACATGTAATTGAATAATCATAAATTCAACCGTGCTCCTTGACAACCGTAGCGTCGTAATTAACAACAATTCAAGTATTCATGTTTCATTCATGATACGCAAATACCCGGTAATTAATAAAAGAAAAACGTTTTCGAACTATTCCAGTATGCAGTATGTCGTTGAAAAAAGTATTATAATCATGCACGGGTTGGATTTGCGTATATAGTATATAATTAAAGAAATAATATTATTTTTATCGAGGGACGTAAGAATTAGGATAAGGGGTGAAAACAAAACCGTGCTTTGTCAGATAAGACGTTATATAATATCCAGTGGTCTGGTTAGTTAGCCAGACGAAGTAACGATGCAGCATCGTGATCTGAAATCGTATTGTAGATTGCCAACCCACGGATAGATGCGCAAGATGTGAGTCACGGATGAATGCACCGACAAACGTACTGCAGAGCCGGCTAAAAGCAGCAAACTTTGTAGTCCTAGAGCTGGCGATTCAAGCGTCCAAATTTGATGCATCAGGTCTTTATCGTAAGCTATTGATGCACTAATTCCGAAAATACAAATTAAAATCTCGTCAGGGCAATGTAACTGCTCCAAAATAACCGTTTAAGGCCGACTGTTCTGAAAAGTGAGAGCGCCGCAGCAGCATGACCACAACAATGGCCAATTACTCCCAGCGATTGTTCAGAACAATGCCGATTCCCAGACTTTCACGACTATTTTGGGATGTTACCATTGCCTGGAAATATACTTTTATTGCGGAATCAGTGCGACACTAGCTTTCGATTAGGACCATACATATCAAATTTCGACGCTTGGATCGTTAGCTATGGGACTATCAATTCTGCTGCTTTTAGCCGGCTCAGCAGTTCGCTTCTCGGCGTATTCAATCGTGAGTCACGTGTTGCGAATCCATCCGTTGGTTAGTAATCTTATCATTGTATACAATGGCAGCCGAGGCCAGCATAGCGGTAAAAATAAAAAACTTCGCCCGCAAGGGCGCAGTCAAGGGCTTCCGCGAATGGATCCACCAAATTCCTTGTCGACATTTAAAGAGAATGCATTATAAGTCAATTATTTTATGTTGTGCTTGTCAGGTCTCACTAGCAATTTAATGTAATTGAAATTGTAATTGAGCAAAATTTTTGTCAAATTACAATTACAATTACAATTACACAAAATAAAAATGCTTCAATTACAATTACATTACAATTACATTGAAATATGTAATTAATTACATTCAATTACATTACAAATTACAATTGATCCAACTCTGATACACAGTTGATGTCACGAACCTGAAAAGGAATCGTTCATACTTGTGCGATAAAGCCGTAGTTCTGATTATATTAATATACTCCAGTCCGCCACCTTCAAGCGATATTCTCATGAGACTATACTTAAAGTCCTCCAATCTAGTTTTGTAATTGGATATCACACGTCCCCGGTAGATGAAACCTTGTCCAATCCAAAGATATTAGAACTGTGAACTGTGAAAACCGGGGGGATTTCGAAATTTTCAGGGGGAATCTGGCTTTTCCGTTGTAACGAAAGATACACTGGATGCACAAGATTTTTCTATTTCTATCGTAGAACTGCGTAAAGTATGACACTAGTTCTTTATAATTGTATGTTTCTTCTGGCGGATTTTTAGCTAAAGGGATGTTTAAATGCTTTTTAAAATTTTCCATTTGCGGAGAAATTTCACCCCCTAAAAAGTGGATTCAGGACAACAAGGCCGCTGAGCTAACGTTGAAAATATAGGAAATTCGTTGTTCGCATGCTCACAGTTTCCCAAGGGTTAGCTTACGTCAGCGACTTTTAAGTGGGTCGCAAGTGTATAAATTTAGGTCGCGACCGCACCTGAGTGATATTTCTCTATGCATATATTTATATTCTATCTGCTGTATTTCTTGCAACAAGAAGATTTCTTCGCGCCATCACCTATAGATAGTTTTCATATATCCGAGCTAGGTTATTCTGTTGGGTACTATAGCTAGTAATTACGAAAATATGGCTTGAACATTAAAATGTGCCGATCTCTGTATTGCACAAATTGGTCGGATGTTATGGTTTTTTTAGAAAGTTCAAGCTTTGCACGGGTAATACTCGGGCTTGGCAGAGGGAGGTAAAGAGTGAGGCCGTACCTAGCGCACTGCATAATTTTTTAGAATACGCATAATGTACAAAAATGAACCTAACTCTGTTCGCAACTATGAAATAACGGTATATTCCTAGTATCGCTGAACGCTGTCGGAGACCGTTAGGATGCTTTATTCTAAGGGTGTGCCACGTGCGGGTGTGGGACTTTTGGACACCAATTTTTCGGGCCCGACCCTTTCCCCACTGGGACACTTGAGTACATGAATTGCCGGTAGTGAAGTGGAAGTGACAAACGGCGATAATACCAGAGGTGGTCAGTAACGAAGTACTTTTTCGAAGTACTCAAGTAGTTTACCTCTACTTGCGGTACTTACTCAAGTAGATCTGATTTACGCTACTTCGACTTCTACTTCGTAATATTTTGTGATCTACTTACTTACTTTTCGCTATTTTCAGTTTGTCAAGTAGAAGTCGTTCAATATTCCAATCAGGAAGATAGCCTGAGGAATTTCGGGGCTGTTTTCACTGAGTATCAACATTTAATTTTCATAAAAGTTGGGTAAAGCCCAGAATTTTCGTCGCGCTTCGCGCACAGTGGATACGGAGTGATCAGTATTATTGTATACTGTATTGTATCAGTATCGATGAATATATTTACGTAGCGGGTTGGCATGGTTCCGTTCACATCACATTGTCACCCATCGCCCATATGAAATAATTCATCACAGTATATATACGGCTCATCATAACGTTTGAATCTGATGTTTCGTAATCTAGCATTTACTTGTGATATCGTAATCTAGCATGTCCATGGCGCGTCCTAACCTGGAAAAGTGGACTCTGACTTTTTTTTGTTAGTTTTATAGCTGTTTTAGCATACCACCTTTGAAACTTTCTGGACTAAAGGCATGAAATGCATGTTCCGCATTTAGAAGTGATATTTATGTCTCACTTTCAATTCCCAGTATCATATACTTTGAGTTATAATTAATATCAGTTCTTTTGTCTGGATAACATACATGTTGAAGTCCAAAAGCAAGTATAGTAATGCCTTTAGTTTTCGGAAATAAAGCTACGGAATATGGCATTTTTACGGTCCACCATATTCTTTATTAACGTTTACTAATCGCGCAAAGTGTTTAAACCGTATGCTATGCAACTTCTCCGTATTGCTCTTCGACTAAACTACGGGCCTTATAACATGGGGGATGGCGCCATACCATGCTATTTTCAATAACGCGCTGTTCGAGAAAACAGAGGATTAGTATCGCATTTCCATATCAATACTATCATTTTCATCCCATGATGTGGAAGAATGCTTATGATATCGAAAATTGGATACCTGCTGGTATGGATCAATATGAATCAAGCTTGTCACCTTTCGCATAGCTCAATTTGCACCTTTTTACAATGCATGTGAACGAATTAGGATCGTTTTCACAACTACTTACTTACTTGAGTACTTTTAAAGTCAGTCAATGCTTATGGAGGAAGTACTTCTACTTGTACTTGAGTAGATTTTTTCGTCGCTACTTCTACTTCTACTTGAGTAGCTTTCTTGACTACTTTGACCACCTCTGGATAATACACTGACCAAAGAGACAGTCACTGGTGGGCAAAAATCCTCAATAATGATATTTCCGGTCGTCGAGATAGTCGGCAGAGAATAGTCCTGTCCTGGTAATCTGAGTCCCGCAAAACAAGTGCGATCTACAAGGAAAATAATGCACCCCAATTTGAAATAGCGAGTGTCACACATGTTTCATTGAATTGTGTGGGTGGTATGCACCTTCTCAATTTCATATATGCCCGTAAAACGTGGCTGAATAAATATAGAAATGCATTATTTCGATATGTGAGACCTCGGTCGTGAAATGCCAAAAAGCGCAGATTTGGATCACGGTCTAGATCAGTGTTTCTTAACCTTATCACCAGCGCCCCCCCTGCAGGGATGATATGGATTTTTAAGGGTGCGGAGACTCTCATGGGCGATGTGCGGGCGCTGGGCTCATGGGGCGGTATATGGGGGGGGGGGGGGGGTGGGGCTGAAGAAAATGACATCGCAGTAGAGGATGCAGTAACGACGTATGAGTATATATTATAGCAGCAGTTCTATATATCCCTGAGTTCTCATTGCAAATTTACGTGAGACAAAATATGTCAAAATTCGAAATCTTTCGTCGCTTTCCGCACAAATTATACATCGACAATGTTTCCAACATGTTTCCACAAATGCAGGGTATTGCTAAAATTATTTAAATTACTAATTTACTAAAATTAAATTATTAAAATTCACGTAAAATGAAGTGCGTGTAACATTAGATCAGGACGTAAGGACGGACGAAAGGAAAGGACGTAGTTATTTTTTTCCTTGATGTTTTTGCGGCATATGCACCGACTCATGATACAAATACACACGATCTGTGCATAACTGCATATGCATACCATGAGTGGATGATGTGCATATGCCGCTGGACAAGGAAGCGCAGGCATAGCCTTTTACGGCTTTTTAAGTCATGCACCACCCCTCCATGCTATCCCAGTAATGCATGAGCGCCAAGCAGGGAAGTCATGGATACCAGTGTTACTAATCAGGTCTTTGGTCTGACACGGCCGGTGATCGAACCCACGACCTACTGAACAAGAAGACGGACGCTTCACCATTACGCTATCTTGTCGGCGATCGCGAGCGTGAAGGGGCTCTAACCATGAAATTGGCGATTGGGGGGCGCTGAGAGCAAATGGGGGCGGTGTAAGGTTTAGACGGCAACCGCTGCGTAGTGTTGAAACGATTGATAAATAAAGCAGCTAAATTCGAAGTAAAATGCAGAATCGATTCAATCAAGGCAATTCAGGGCCGTCCGTATATTTATTCAGCTGTACCGGAAAAGTCCATTGTTTCTTGACAATGTTGATCCTGCCCATCAATGGACTAATTTAGCAGTCGCAGCATCCCTGAAAAGCGTGTTTCATAGTGTGCTTTGAGAGCTACGAAGTATTTGAGCAGATATTGCTCACTGCAAGGTGTGATGGCTTTTTAAAAGAAACTGCCTTGCGCGATTTTATTCTCTGTTTAAAACGAACGTGGATTTCCCACAGTGTTGCCACCTTGCCCTGTGACACGGCGCTCTGGTAGCGAGAAAAGATATTGCTTCTACTTGACGGGCATATTTTCCTCAATTTCTGAGCAGAATATATCCGGTCTTAGTAATGATGAAACCTGATAAAGGTGAAAATTGTACCGTCCGGATTTTGTGATGAGCTCTCGATATTGCACTGAAATTTTGCGACTCGTGAACTGTTCCAATTCTCAAGGTTGCATGAGCTACTGGTTCAGCTCGATTACCCGATTTTGATGGGGAAACATGAATCAATAATTTCAGAAAATTGCACGGGGATATGGTGATTTGATTCCAGGATTTATCCCAATTAGAGATTCCTCACTGGATAATCAATCCATTCTGTGAAGTTCCCGAGCATGTATTGATTGAGGAGCTGATTGCATTGCACGGCGTAGAACACTTTTGAGTTAAACCCAAAGTTTTTTCTATATCCAATCATTCGTTCTGGATTCCCAATTTTAGTCGAATAGAAATACTCTCATTGGACTCGGGTTGACTTTTACGGCGTTGCCCTTCACCGCTCACATTTGAATAGAGCTTGTTGTCAGTGCCGGGACAAAGTTTCTGACTCACAGAAGAAACCGACTTGACAGTACGGGACGCCTACACTGGAAATTTTAGAATGAGATTCTTCTTATCAAAACTCAAACCCAATATGACGAGGATGATGATAATAATACACCAGCTTCATCCGTATCATTTTAGCTACAATAAATGTAGAACAACCTGTGTCGGGGGCGATGGCACTCTATTCGTCGTCCAAGGGGCGGCAGCTCGAAAAATTTTGGAAACACTGATTTAGATCGTCAAGTCCCCGTTAAACACTTCCGCCACGTTGACTCGGGTTATTCCAACAACATGTTTCGAACTAAAGGTATGTTATCATGCCGCGCACAGCATGTCGAATTCGAAGAGAAAGAGGCAACTGTACCACTTTTGAGAGTGGTGATTAACTAAATATACTTGTATTTGAGAACTACAAAATTATGTCGTCAGAATATTTTTTCATGGTATCATAAAGAATATTACTGTCCTGTGTTTTTACACGCAACCTCACATGAACGTTATAAAATAGATTGCTTTGTTTCGATTGTTTGGAATGTATTCATGTTAAAGTTAAAAACTGGGTGCAGTACTAAATTCAATGTGAGCAAAGATCTCTACCACTATATCCAAGTTGATTTACTAGTCACAGAAAGCAACAGAAGAAAATCCAATACAATTAACGTCCCCGTCTTGCTAATCGCAGAGGTGAATCCAGGATGTGAGTACTGGGCTCGAACCAGATGGTATGAGCCCGTACCCGATGGTTGTTATATTAACCTCGATGTGATCCCGAATATAGCGCATACAATTTTTATTGCGGTAATTAGTCTAGTGATCCTCGAGCGCGATTCAAGCTATTTCCAATAGTGATGTCCCAAGCCGAAAAGACCGACCGAACTTCGACACCTTGTTTTCATTACCGTACTTAAAATATGGCCGGGCGCCAGACGTCGGCAATTTTCGGAAAGGCGCACTTCAGGAAAAAGGGTTAAGAACCACACGACTATATAGTTTTAGTTCGACTGGCTTAGGAAGTTAGATTGTTCGCTCAGACTCGTGAAAAAATGGAGAGAACATTGCCTGTATGTCCTATGTGTATACTCCTAATAGCGAGGGGTGGATCGACAAATTCTCCTGTCCGACTCCGATCCTGTTCCTTCAGTTATGCGGTCCGGGTCCGGGTCCGGTCCGACTCCTAGGCTGGATTCTTGAAATGACCGTGATTCGATCCACAAAACTCCGATACTAATAATCATCTACAAGTAGGCTACCTATTTGTAGTAAAGTTTAAAAAAATAGATCATACGGCAATGGTTCAAGTCATATATTGAATATTGCAAAGGAATATGACGATAAAATATCACAGGATTGTATGGGAGCCAATTGGCGTATGGTTAGTAGTTACAACAGTCATGCTCGTCAATAGCCTCAATGGCGTTTCTGGCGTACCATAAAAGTACAAATCCTGCTCCGATCCAAGTCTGACCCTGCTCCGACCGAAATGAAAAATTGGAAACAGAAATTCTATCCTGATCCTGCCCACTCCCAGCTGTAACTCCTGTAGGTACACGATTGTTCAGTACAATGTATAAAATATGTTGCGGTTACTAACCATCCGTAAAGCAAAGCACAAAATCGACTTGAAATGCCCGCTTTTAACTACACCCTCAATGCTTCGATCGCTGCAGCGGATGTAGCATTGTTTTTCGAGATGACCACGTGGTTGTTTTCCTGCAACAAATTTCATTAATTTTAATACATACGGAACTGATGAATTGATTAAGGTCTAAAACATTATTGCGAGTATGTGGACAATACACTGTAAATCCGCAAGGTCGTATTGAACACTTCATAACACTTTTTTCTGCGTACAGACACACTTTTTGGGCATATAAACGCATTGGGCCATTATCGTCGCAACGCTTCTGCGTATTTCTCCGTTTACATGTAACACTTCGCCACTGCGGCTTATTTTCCAGAAAATTTATACTTAGTAATTTATCATCAATTTCGCATTCATAAACTATCGGTACGTTTGGAGATCACATTAAATCATGGTATATGTAAAATTATATTACTCACTTGACCCAACACTAAGTTTAAGGGTAATATTTCAATATACATATTTTCCTGTGACGCAGAGGGGTCACCACCTTCGATACGGTAGAGCGCACTCGATTTCAACTTGGATTTGAATTGGTGGTTCGTCAGGCTTCAGGCAGAGAGTAGGGTACACGAAAAAACTTGGCGAAATGGATATATTGAAGCAGTTTCTGCTACGTGATGGCGTTAAGGATCATATCATATATGTACTGTAAGGTATGGAAATGCGGTAAATGTTATTGAATATATGTAATGTGAGAATAGTCATAAAATGAACTCGTTTTGACATTGCAGTAAGGTCGTTTGTTTTAGATGTTTTAGTAGGCTACTGATATCCCTTATTCATATGAATGTTCTTTAGATCTTGGTAGCATATGATTCGTCTGATCATGTTGCTGGATGATCGAGCTTCGAATCTGATAATATACCAGGCTGCGACCAGGTTCAGTATTACGGTACTGATGGGAAGTTGCTATAGAAGTAACTTTTTTGACATATGGATAAAGGGATGTTGTCTCTATCCACACTGAAATATCCCTATGTAGGCGATATTGTGGTCCATTGTGGACAAGTACTGCAACGTCAGCAATTGAATGCCGGTATGACAGTCATGCAACGGTTTTTATTGTTTTTCAACTGCAACACATTTTACACTGTACTGTTTATTCCAAGTGGTAAGGTGTTAACTGAAGCGATTTTTTGACATGTCAAAATAGGTCAACATTTTGTCAAAATTGTACCGTTAGGTCAAAAATTGCCAAAATTCTTAACAAAATCAAAATTTTGTTGGCAACTTGCATTTCGTTTGTCGGTGAACTTATCATTTTACAATTTACATCTTGTAGCCTACTTTATAGTCCTACCGTTGTAGACGGACCATCGTCTGCTCATTGTGAACCATAAACTGTCAAATGAAACAAATACTCAATATAGCCTATTGCACTATCCTAACTTTAGCAAGACTGCATGGGCATTGGTTCTTCTATTAGAAACCGTATGATGAAAAATGGCGATGTAGACAACTTTGTCATAATGAGAGAGAGAGAGAGTGCAGTGTACGCACAACTTCAGTGTTGCCGGCCAACAACTGCAGCTGGTGAACGTTCTTTCTTCATTCTTGCCAAGCTACTTAGTTAGGACAGACACTTTCTACCCGAAAATGTAGGAAAGTATCTTTCTTTGTACTACAACAAATTTTTAATTATTTCTACCATAATACGAGATGTAACTAATACTAGAATTATTCATGGGTCCAGATTTCGATAAAATAAGTTCTTTTTCATTTATAAATTTGTCAATTTTCATGCTAAAAGATTTTTTTAGGTCAAATTACTTCGGAAGAACAGACAGCTCCAGCCAGAAATAAAGATAAGTTCCGGTAATACAATTCTAACACTATGTGAGAAACACCTAATTTAAGTACATGGGGTCAAAATTAAGTTTTTCATCATCAAAATATGTGTGAATTTGAATTTTTTAGTCAAAATCTTACCTTTTTAGGTCCAAAGAATCGCCCCAATAATAGCACAGCCAAACAAACAATCTTTTCAACAAACCATGGATCACAAGGGGTAGTATTTTTTTTTGCCCAATCCCCAAATTTGACTTTTCTGAGTTTATTGTGATACGGTAACTGAACTAAACTCTATTTTGCAGGTAGTATGTATTGAACTTGGCACCTTTTAAAAATGCATTTGCTGTTTGGAATACTGGTAAGCATCATCTATGAAAGACACCCTTCTGTCACGCACAACTTTTTGCAGAAAAAAACAACTGTATCCAGTATGATATCTGCGTGAGCAGTTCATTTGTATTGCGAATTTTGGCAACAAATATTTCTTTTCAATAGTCTTGGATTGATCCTCAAATTCGTTCAACTGATGTCCACTCTTTGAAAAGAGCCCCCTGGGTCTACCGTGCCTGCGCTATCAGACAATGTTGACAGTGACGTGAGGAGTCGTTCGTAACGGGTTTTGTGCCGTCACAGTCATCTTATGTGATACAGACCTTTGTCTCAAGAACCCATGCATACATGTGATTATGTAAGCCTATTTATTCATTTTATATAGCACCATTGATTATGTAATTTGCTGGTTTTTGCAGTCCTACTTTTCTTACGAACTATCTCGCAGAGTAGCTTACGGGTTATTCGATATGAGCTGAAAAGGCTTCATCTATGTACACTGTACAGTGTACCCTGAACTGTGTACACTGAATACTGAACAGAGATGTAGTTGAACGTAATGAGCTCGTGTAACTTGTACTTTAACTATTTCTTACTGAACTATAATGGGCTAGGTCAGTGGTTCTCAACCTGAGGGGCTGAGCACCTCTCCTGCGCTTCTGTAACCTACCTGTGTGAAATATTTATATTTACTTCTGCATCAAATTTACAATTTTCCTTTGGTATGTATCGTATTTTCTAGGAGCAGCATTTGGATTTGACCAGTAAAAAAAAGAGCCGCCATGGCACGCCACGAATCAGGGACTCATCAAGCCTGGGTTGCGGCTGATGGAAAGAATATAAAAAATGCCCTAATGTGCAGGTAGTATGTATTGCAATTGGCACCTTCTTGAAATGCATTTGTTGTTTAAAATACTGGTAAGCACCGCGGTGTTTCGTAAGTAAACTGGTATATCCTTAGATAATGAATTTGATTCTGCTGCATTCGGTTATTTTTATGAATGTTTGCTGGTAAAATTCCACTAAAATGATTAACAATCCAGGAAAGTATGCTGCTCGTGCTGGAGTAAAATTGGTGGTAAGGTCACATGCAACTTTCCACTACAATAATTATTTGTTCTATGAAAGACACCCTTTTGTCACATACAAATGTATCCAGTCTGATATCTGCGTAATACTGAATGCTGGTGACGTCATATTTTGTGATACGATTTTTGATGTACAACGTTCTTTCGAGTTCTCTACTAGTTGCTGACGAGTCTCAGCCGAAAATATTCGGGCTCATTTCAATATGCATATACTATTCAATTTTATATTGAAGTTTTGCACCTCGAAGAAGCTGTTCGAATATTGAATAGTTCCCTTGTATTGCAAATTTTTGAAACAAGTATTTTCTTTTCAACAGTCTTGAATTGATCTTCAAATTCATCCAACTGGTGTCGACTCTTCGAAAAGACCTCCCGGTTCTACCGTGCCTGTGCTAACAGACAATGTTTATAGTGACGTGAGGAGTCATCTGAATGGATTTTGTGCCGGTGCAGTCATCTTTTGCGATAATACTTTTGCCTCAAGAACCCATGGAAACATGTGATTATGTAAGTCTATTTATTCATTTAATATATCACCATTGATTATGTAATGTGCTGGTTTTTGCAGTCCTGATTTTCTCAATAACTATCTATATATGCGATATGAGCTGAAGAGAGGCTTGTTCCGTGTACATTGAACAGAGGTGTTCTTGAATGTAAAGAGCTGTGGTAACTTGCATTTAAACTACTGCTTACCGAACTACACTTGGAACATCAAATTGAGATCATTTCCCATGTCGTGCTAATTCCAAATAATTTCGTTATTCAAATTTAATCAGGAAGGAAGGATTTTAAAGATTGAGAACAATTACAATTACTGCAATGAAGGAAAAGTATTCAACACCTTCCATAAGATGTCACAAAGTTTTGTGTACTAAAGACAATCAATGTGTCCTTTGTCTGGTATATTTTCTCGTCTCAATTCAAAGCAGCTATAAAATCTTAGAATCGAAGTTATATGTAAAGCCTACCATATGTCAATTATTGTAATGGGAATCCAAACCCATAGGAATAACAATTCTACTATATTTATTTTCGGATCCTGTTTGCAATCAATTACATTTTCAGCAAAACGAGGTTGATGAAGTCAACTGTCTTCTTCTCCAAGCCAAATTGAGAGACAAGCTAATATAATCCAAGACCCAAGCGCATGTCTTATTGAAACAGGTATCGTAATCTTTCTGTTTTGTGGACCATACAAATTTACATAGACCGTTCGTAGACGTACATAGACGGTCTGCTATAAATTTCATTCTGAGTTACAGTTCTGCATTCTCACTATTGCCTGTGCGTCTGAATGTCAATGTAAATGTCAAAATGGCCGAATTGAAGAAAACGCAGACCTAATTCAAGATATTTTTATTAGTCGTTATGCGAGTTTTAGTCCGTCTCAGTGATAGGATTTCACATGTACCCGAGCGCCTTTCCTGCGCTTGTGTAACCTGCATGTGTGAAATATTTATATTTATTTCTGCATAAAATTTAGAATTTTTATTGACATATTCAAAACTTTGGAATTTAATCACATTTTCAAGGAGCGCAACTTGCAGTCGACCAGTAAAAAGAAGCGAACACCATGGCACGCCACGAATCAGAGATTGACCGATCCTGGATCGCAGCTGATGCCAAGAATATAAAACTGCTTCAGTGAAAATGGAGCATTCAGAAACATTTTTGACGTTTTGAGCCACTATGCATTGGATTGTCATACCCTGAAGGAGTGGTTCTCAAACAGGAGAAAGCATTTGAAGGGGCGTGAAGCCGCTGTCAACTAAAATCTTTTTCGCACATGGCAGCTTCTACTTATTTCTCTGTGTATGGTCAGAATTTAATATTTGAATATTCTCTCATCAACAACTATTACCGTCACTGCCATCCAACTATCAGTTGGGATTTCTAGCGATCTGGTTGCTTTTTTTAATTTCATGATACGACGATAAGGGGTGTGTGAAATTTTTTTGCTATCATAACGGGGCGTGTCCAAAAATGTTCAAGAACCAGTGCCCTAATGACTTCCAGATTTCATATTTTGCAGCAGACTGGTAAATAACAACAAATCTTTTCTGTAAATCAGCAAAATTTGTATGGAATCAAAGAAACGATTTCTTTGTTATTTAAACAAAAGTGATTGGCAATAACCTGCTATTAATACTTGTAATGCAAGCCCTAGAATATTTTTGATGCCTGGTTAGCAGGCTCAATTTCATTAAGAGTAAAAAAAATACTTTGTTACTTGTTTATCGTGGTAGTGGTAGTGAAACTTATACATTCATTGTTTGTTTATTTACGATAAAATTAGAAATTTACAAGCCATAATTTGATCAGTTTTAAATAAGTTATATTGATTTGTGTTGATCATGTTTTCCGTTAACGGACGTAACCAATGAATTTGATTCCATGCCATTGTCACGAAAGTTAAAGATACTAAATGATATTTTGTTATCACTATCCCTAATTCCCTATGCATTCATTTTCATGATTGAGCGAGTTTCATGATATTTGTAGTGAGTTTGCTCTTGATCATTTGTGATGTTCGTGATTTCATGGACTATTCCGGAAACGGTTTCAACTGCTGATCTGAATTTATGAAACCCTGTCACAGCAGCTATTGGAAATTTCAATGTTTGCACGTATTTAATCACCCAGGTTGGGTATTATAAGCGTCATCTATTCATGAATCAATAAAATCTGATTTTATTTTGAGCCCTGCGTTCCGGTGACTTGTGAACCAGCCACTTTGAGAGGCTGAACACTTGTTAGGTAAACACTTTTAATTTAAACACTTCGCAACACTTCTAGGCGTTCAATTTTTGGATCACGTTTCGTGTTCAATTTTCCGGGTTGAGCAACACTTCAAAATTTACAGTGTACATTTGATTCATTTACTTTACGTTAGTTGGAATACATCTTTCGATAGATCGGAAATATCAAAACTAGTTACAGTACACATTATGGAATTGAAATCGTGTCCCAGCATCAAATACGTTCACACACAATCAATTACAAATTGCTATTATAATTACTCCTAACACGCCATTCACCTTTAAAACATTCTCGAATTGCATCGTACGCTTATTAACTCTGGCTATATCGCGTAGCCCCTTGATAGCAGAATCAGATTTGCCTTTCTGAGCCAACCATCGCGAAGATTCTGGGAAAGACCTGCCGAACAACCAACATTACAAATTGGTACGGAATTCCCCGACCCTGAATGCAAAGTTACCAACAACACGGCGCGTATATCAAGGATGAAAGTACTACTATCGTGCCCAGAAACGAACGCCAATACGGGACAAAATCCCCGAGGTAACCCAGAGTACAATAGCCGACGGAAAACCCGACTGAGGACACGATTGAAATGAAATTTCGCCAACCTGGTGCGCTGATTTCCGTCACTAAAATGGCATTAATAAATAGTATGTAAGTATGTATGTCTAATACTTAGCAGAGTGGTTCTTAACCGGTGTTCCATCTAACACTAGGAATTCTGTGAGCCAGTCTCAGGCGTGCCGCTAGAGGTCACCACTCACGCTCATCTCATTCACACAATATGATTTGCGATAATACGCCCCTCTTGGCCCCCATAATAGGTTGCAGTCAGTGGTGGCTTTTGGGGTGGGCGAGGTGGGCGGTCGCCCGGGCCCCCCTCTTTGGTTTATGCGCTTCGTTCAAGGATAATAGCGAATAAACATGGAAATCCGTGTACCAAGCAAGAATATGATTCCGTACAGATGTGTCAATCATCATCAAATCTCTGCATTTGTTACAAAAGTCCCGTATCCCGATAATCACCACGCCTCTGCATGCGGTAGAATTGTTTAGCTTTGATGTAGCCTATCCTTGCAGACATGCAATAACAGATATGGCTGAATCCAGTATCTGGCCAAACCGTGACGTGGTGAAAGATAGATAATAATAACAGATGCGAAAGGGGGGTCTGGGGGGCGGAGCCCCCCATGAGTGACGGTTAGATACTTATGGGGGCCCCCCGGTTAGTCTAGCCCCCCCCCCCCCCCCGTTCGTAGGGCCACCACTGGTTGCAGTTAATTATACGACGGACCAGCGTGACGAGATAGCGCAGTGGTATAATTCACGGCTGCAACATCAATGGGTTGTGGGTTCCAGTCCGACCGGGAAGGTTTATCTAGGCACTTCCTCGCCATCTCATCCGCGTAAGCGGTATCTTTAAAAGGTTTAGAAGTGGCTGCTACGAAATTACTGATGTCTGGTTTAAATGACCATTGTAGTCGACAAACACCATGTATACTACAAACAACAACGCCGGACCAGTATAGTCGAATTCTGACTGTTCTATGAGGGTACGTCGTGTGCAGTGGCGTAGGAAAAGTTCGGGCTTGAATTCGGAACCTTGTCCTTCTGAGACGCCGATCCTATCTGCAATACTTAAGCTCCTTTGCGAATAGGCAATTGGTACCAAGCTGCTGCGTTTTGACCGAACAATACTATTACTCTTTTGTAGGTGAAACCTCGCCGCATTTCTGGACTGGTATCTGAAATGGAGCGGCAGATGTCACACAGATTTGAAATGATAATTCCTTGTGAAAAAAATATATTTTGATGGCAATATTTTTTTAACGCTCTGTTGGTGCATAATTCATTTTGTACACCAGTAATCTCGAATAATGCATTAGATGGGGAGAGTTAAATGTATAATGTGGTGGAGTATGGTTTTCGTGAGTCAGCGAAAATGTGGGGTTATGCAAATGTTTGCAGAATACGGTAAGTGTTCCGTGAAGGTTAAGAACGAGTGACTTAACATATATTAAGCGTGTATCCAAGGTTCAGTGGCTCACGGAGCTATCACCACATCGCCATAACTAACACCATTGATATTTGCTTGTGATATACGTTAGATGGGGCTATACTTCACAGCACAGGTTGCCAAATTTGTTCAGTCCGCTGAATTGTTTTTTTGTAGCTTATGGGTTGGTTCGAGGGTCGCGAAACTTTTTCGTCCGAAGAGCCATATTGACCCTATATCTTCATTTTAACTCCCAAAGAGCCATACATGTCAATCAACTACGATGTCACAATTAAAAATGGTGACGTCATGATAGCGCAAATTCGAAATCACCACATAAGATTCGTCGTTTGCACCTATTTTCTCTGTAAAAACTCGAACTAGTAATGCTGGTTGCCTTACTCGAGAAATGAGTATGAAAACCTTGAGTTACATAGATCTTTTGCATGTTATGCATTTTAAATTGCATTGCACTGCGGGCATATGATATTTTTCGAAGCGTAAGACAATTAACATATACATTTCCAACAGACGTGGACAATAGTAAAAATATGAATATGCTTTTTTATACGCTTTTTACTGTTAATGCATCGTTTGGTGACGCATGGTATTCCTGAGGACTTTTGTAGTCTGGTTGATAATCATTGTTGTTCATGCAAAATTTGGGACTTTCTTCAGGTATACGAGATCGTTAGTTCGTCTTGATGCTATTCTTAAATTAGAGATCCAAACATGGTCAGTGGTCACTATACAGCAGTATACATACCCACAGTAATGTGTGATGTGTCAGTTCGGTGGGGTCATGGGAGGCAAATGAGGCAGTACCTCACCTGTCCACTAGATTTTGAACATTTGTACTACCGCAATCACGCAACTTGCCTATTTATTGTTCGGAAATAAATCGTGAAAGGAGAGGTAAAGTATATGTGAGGCACGGCCGGGCCATGCCTTACCTGTGATAGTGCAATTCATCGTAAATATCATAGAATTTATAATAACTGATGTTAATCGAATGCATTTGTCGCTCTGATTCCGATTCGACTTCTTCATTCTCAAAGTATTCGGCGATAACATAACATTGCGCCACACGCCTATACATTTTAACAGCGACTACAACGCTACGTCAAATTAAATTTGAGGATTTTGAAATGGGGGTCCGAGCCCTGAACACTGAAAGCGCCACTGTATTAGCCTCTCAAAGACATATTTATACTACCACAAGAATAATAATACTGGTCGTGCTGAAGATTCAATAACAAGTTGATTATTTAAGTACACAAATAACAATTTCGAAAAGAGCCATATCTTATGCCAAAAAGAGCCATATATGGCTCGAGAGACATATGTTCCGGACCACTGGATGTAGGCTGAGACAATGCTTCCCAATTAGTGGCTCGTGATCCATTGGTGGGTAGCGGAACTATTTCAGCTGGGTCGCGAAGCATTTCCGAGTGAGTTTTCTCATCTGTGTGTCATTGGGGGGCTTTTGGTTATGGAATGACGGGAATCTTATAATTCATATCATGGCAATTTTGTAGGCATCAATAAAATACTTTTGCAATAGTGATAGAAGTGCCTCTATTAATTTTCGGTATTTCTGCATATTTTCTAAGAAAGAAAATCAAGCTAATCAACCCTGTACTTGATCTGGTATAGCTTATATGCAGACTCAATCGTTGACGGTGAAGCTCACAGCAGATTGTCATTTAATATTCGCGTGTGGAAAGCTGAATATTTCGACCAAAATTTTTTAACGAAGCGAATTAATTAGTTCTGAATTTCTTTTTACTCTGCCACCACCATGCATAGGGTTGCATTTTAAAACAAATATGTCCCTTGTCTAAAACATGTTTTTAATTTTTTGTTTTTTTGTTGTTTTTTTAGCCATGCCGTCACGAATATTCAATTGTGGCGCCATAGTACATTGAGATTGACAATTGAAAATATAGGGTGAATAAAGCTTATTCGACGAAATATCTACGTACCATTGCTGTTGAACCTGCTATTGTAAGAGTTGCAACCATTCCATATCGTATAAGTCGGCTATATCGGGTGTTAATTGTCCGTATGCTCATACAACATGTTTTTGGGAAAGTATTGACACAATAAGGCATAATTTTACAACTTAAAAAGCACAATTTTTTTAAGGTCATTGTTTAAAGCACTGTTTAAAACATGCTTTAAACAAAGTGTTTTAAACAACCATTTGTTTTAAATACAACCCTAACCATGCAGAAAGTGGCCCGAAGTTGAAATGGAAAGAATTTCAACCAAATGTGTTATAATGACGTCAAAATTGCAATACATGGAAAAGGTTCACAGTGACAGTGCAGAACCTACGTATGATCGATTGCGAACGCGAATCTCTAAATTTTGGAGGTTCACACACCGAACGCGAACGTGAACCAGAACCTCACGTTCACAATATCCCTAGTTAATATTAATGCCGCGACTGATACCATATCCTTATAAAATTGACTTTTCCAAAAACTTATCTCATGACAGAAATGTGTAACAATAACCGTAACGCGTCGCAAATAGACTACCGAATATAGTTTTAAATAAACAGAACCGAACTTACCGAGCACACAGAGAATCAAGTAATTCATGAGGCCGCTCATCCCACACAGTAGGACAGAAATACAATAGCTGGCAAAGTTCCAGGAAATAATTGTTAGCACTTGAGCGACGACCTGTCCAACGCATGCCACAATAAACAGCGGTTTGCGGCCGAACCTACTCGCCATTCACGAAATAGAAAATGCAAGTTAGTAATCAACCAACTGTATGAGAATAGATGGCAACCATATAAGGCGCGAATGCGTGACATTGAAATATTCCTGTATCTACCAATATGTTTTTATCGACATTAGTAGGCCGAGATAGTGGAATATGTAGGGCACTATATATGAAATCAAATTTTAAATGGGTTGATTGTGATCTTCGAAAATGATGTTGCCCCGACCTCTATAGTTGATGTTGCATTTGGGAAGAAGAAAGGAAAATGCTATATTTTCGTCTGTACTTTGGCGATGGAGATGCGAAGGAACTACAAGTTTATCGAGTAAACACACCACCATTTTTCCCTCACCGTTAACCGGGTGTACTGAGCACCTAGCGGGTGAATACGAGGATAGTATAGTTTTAAAAGCTATTCGTTGGTTTACTGGACCAGGCCTCTAACAAATCGACAAGTATATAGAATGGATTACTATCGAAATGGACCAAAAATGCAAAGCTGATTTTGAGGGTTTCCGGGCGATCAGAATACTTAAATTTATATTTTCGTAATCAGTACAGCGGCAGCTTTCCGTTGATATCCCTTTTATCAAATTCAGCGCTCGGCAAGCCGGTCGAAAATTGCCGAAAATTCGCGTCTGACCAAATGCAAAGTATGGCGTAGCCCAAACGCAGTGAGGCGTTCGATCTCGCTTTGTCCACACTATTAATGACACTATGATATTACATAATATTTGCCAGAAACAATCTGCAGCAGCAACTCCACCGACTGACTTCGAATTGATCATTATGGCACACTTGTGTTTTTGAGTACCAATGTGATTTGAAATAGCGGTCTTTCCTGTGACAGACAGGTTGATGTTAGAATTGCGGCTGTTGCAATGTGCTAAATCCTCGCCCTTCGAGCATCATTTGATACGTCACACAATACGCTTTTTGATTTCCATTTCAGATTTACAGATTTACTTATTAGAAGCAAAAATTATGTGTACAATTTAATTCAGGTGCATATATCTAGCATTTAGTGTTCAGAGGCCTTTCGTCGCGGTTCGAGCGTGTTTAATGCGCCATTACAAAGGTAAACCGAATTATGCAAACCATATAATGTATCAATACATCGGTCGAGCGGAAAATGTGGTGTTCAAACTTCAGAAATAATGTGTACGACACAGCACAAGGTGCATCTACAAGTACAAAAACATTGCACCGTGACGTATCCGCCATTCATGTCCGACATCACATAATGTCGGCGCAGAATCACAATAATCACGGACCCATTGTTGAAAAGGACAAAAAAATTAGGATCAAGTCAAATTAAGACAAATCTTGGAAATATGGAAAATATAATTTCATGAGATCTTGCCTGTGAAGGTATGGATAAATCTGATGGACCAGGGCGCTATGGCAACCTTGTCACATATTACTCTGTGTCAGGAGCGGACAACTTCTTTTGTCGGCAGGCTTGATATAGGGAAATGAAGTACTTGGGGGACGGATTCCTGAATCGATACATTAACGCGTATTCCTCAACAAAAAGTAAATCATTTAATATCATATGTCAGTTTGAAACATATGCACCAAAAACAGTATTTAATGAATTTATCACCGTAACGCACTTCAGTAACTGTTGAAGTCAATGAGACATCTGTGGTCGATCAAAGTTGTCAACAAGTACGTTAATCTCTCGTTGCATGTCGGACGTAGAAACCCTAGTAAACACTGCACTTGGTCATCAGTTAGATCGGAACGAAACATTGTCTTGACGACGTCCATGGTCGAAAATGTTTGTTTGCAAATGAACAGAACAAGTAATTTCATGGCCATCTTTCTGAAGTTGGCAAACTTGGATTAATTCATTGAATAATCAATCATAAAATTTGTCGAGGCTTACTTTCACACAAAGAAAACAAAGGAAATAAAGAAAAACATACAGCCACTATAATTTGACATTGTAAGCAAGTAGTGAGGGATAGCTGGAGACTGTGGCCGCGGACCATATTGTCATGTAAGACTGGAAACTGTCCGCGGGCCGCTTAAAGTCCCGTCCCCGGCGTGCCAAGCCTGCATTGCCCGTCCCTGCTCTCTCACGACGTAAATGCAGCAAGATCAGTCGGTAAAACGGTTACACCGAATGAGAGAGCGTTCAATGTACTATGTTTAGGTGATACACAAACTCCTTTTGTTAAAAGAGTTTTGGTTAGTGTATTTTGATAAAAGTCGACTCCAAGGCACACAAATAGAAGTGTGAACTGAACATCCCTTCCCAATGACACGAAATCTGTCGTCCAGCGCCCGGAGCTTGAGCCGCGCGTATCAAATGGACCCGCAGAGGAAACTAATGAGTCCCGTGTCTAAATGCGAATTTGGTATCGTGATCGTCTCACGGAAGGATATATTGTTTTAGTTACGTCTGATGCATGCAAGCGATTCCGAATATCGCAAATTTGGATCTTTGCATACAAATCTATAGTGTCAGGCCAATCTAATTGTGACATCAACCCGAAATGCATCACGAAGGGGTGGACACATTTTTCATCATGAGGCAATATCACCGTGACATCTTTGATTGGTTTGTCACTCATTGACAGAGCATAGTACGGTATGGTATGGAATGAGAATCTTCCATACTCCATACCCGCCCAATTGTTCCATACCATACCAACATTCTTCCATACCATATTTGACACTTTTTCCATACTTTCGCAACTTGACCAACCTCTCAAGGGATATTCTATTTTTGATGTGTGGAAATGTTCCGGCGTATATATTCTAATTATTTTGGACGAGATTATCCATTTAAACAGCACTGATGCACCAATGATATCCCCAATTTATTTATATCATAAGTCGTCAGCGATGTAGGAAACTTATAATGTAGGCCTATACACATGGGATTATTTGAAAATCACAACAGAATCTCAATACATGTAAATCTAGTGTGGTAACGCACTGCTAGCATGACCTAATCTACAGAATTACATGATACAAAGGTATTGCCAAGTTATGGGATAGGTTGCGAACCGTCATACACTTTACATTTGTTCCTCCAATAAAATTTGATAAGACTTTCTTTTGTAAAGACTTGCTATTGGTGAAAGTTAAGACCCCCGCAGAATGGAACAGCACGCAATAAAATTAATGAGTAGG
This sequence comes from Botryllus schlosseri, assembly GCF_051294905.1. NCBI lineage: Eukaryota > Metazoa > Chordata > Ascidiacea > Stolidobranchia > Styelidae > Botryllus > Botryllus schlosseri. Next base: position 11,761,992 of record NC_137245.1, on the reverse strand, counting down.
GAACTGGTAACCGTACACACAATGTTGCGCCTCTGTAAAATGGATAGGTGAGGTAAGCCTACAGAAAAATAGGAAGGATTTGAAATTTTTCCAAATGTACCAAGGAGCATCAACTTACATGTGTAAATGCCGAATATATTGCATGGGTCAGATGAACTTCCTGGTGTTGACGAACTTATGCGTATGGTAGATATATGCCACCATAACCTACACTGTCGCACGCTACTATAACTCGAGTAGTAAGAAATATATGTCATTTCATCAGTAACGAGTCCGGCTATGCTATCAATTAGCGATTCTACGATCTCCCGTGAGTACATATTCTCATGCATATAAACTTTTATTTTAACGAATTAGGTGATTTCAACCACACCTCACACCATTTGGCATACGAATGAATAACAACCTATATCAGTAAGATCGCGTGCCGCTGTCCAATCGATTCTCGCTAATTGGAGGCACTGATAATACGAATTGCTGAATTGCAATCGGCATTTCATACGGACGTTTAATAAACGAAGGTAATAATGTAAAGAATTTGTTTTCCAAGTGAGTCTATTCCCAACCAGAAGGCCCTAAATTCCCCACAATTGGGATATTCACCATCGGTTGGAAACACCTGCATTGAAATATATCTTTAAATAACTTTTACATCACTACAATCATTTTGCGACAGCTAATCAAATGTCTATTTCCTCCGCCAATCTGTGGGTCACACTCGTTAGCTTCATCAGCCAACATCAAGGTGTCCTTTGTCCATTATATCAGTAATAACCAGTTTTCATGAAGTTAACATGCGTGTTGTAGGCCTGCATATCGTAACGTCGCTTCAAAAAAAGCTACATATTTTTGAATTACAATGATGATTCTATCGAATAGATATTGCGTGATGATCATCCTCCCAAAGTGCAGAAAATTATTTCCAAGTTCAACAAATTGATAAAAATATTGATATAACTTCTACCTTGGTTATTTACGTGGTGGAAGTTACGATAAGCGAAATGCAATTGTAACGCGACAGTGGTCGAATATCATTCATTTTTATGATATTTAAATCGGAATAATCATCAATATTATTTTCATTCATATGCGCGGCGCAAAACTTCGTTGCCTTCAAATAGATGTCGACCGTAATGGGTGAGTCATGAATCACAATTTGAGATATGAACATAGACAGTGAGCGATGTTATGTGGTATGCAATCAATTTGACAAATCGAAAGTAGGACTATTGTCAAGGTTCTGGCAAAACTGGCAAAGTATGGAAAACACATTCCACACCATACCTGGGAAATTTTCATACCATACCATACTTGCACTCTTCCATATTCCATACCGAAATTTCGTTCCATACCATACCATACCATATTATACCATGCCCTGCTCATTGACTATGGTATACCTAACACAGTTGACTTGGAAACGACCGAATCAACCACATCATCGACATCGATCATCATTTTAACGCGACTAAAATTATATAATGCAAATGGCACGTACATTAGGCGATAAGGTCTAGTGCAGTAGCGACCAAAATTTATACCCGTCGCGACCAATTGTAAGAATCACTGGCGTAACCGATGCCGTTACCGGCTGTGGATAAGCGGCTAGTGGTATTCCTTGCTTGAAAGGCTTAACATGACAAATTAAAAAGATTTGGCACGCCGGTTGGAAATATTTTATTACCAATTACATATTAATTACAAATTAAATGTTAATTTTTTGATATTTTTGCACGCTGCATACAAAAGGTTGCCGACCCCTGAGATTATATGTAGGTGTAGGCTATAGCAGGAATTCCCAGCCTTTTAGCATGGAGTCCGGTAAACTTACGGAACAAATTTGCTGATCGGATTATTACTCATATGGTTCTGGTAAAATCATCAATAGAAGTCTACCACCAAATTACAACTAACAACGGAGATTGGATGAATTGCGAGAAATCCGTATATACTTTATTCAAATAAAAGCGCAACAGTTATGACGACTTCAATTTCGTAACGCTTCGTAAATCGATTAGGATAACTTTCGATTTATCACTTGTCCAACCTCGATTACATTGCTGGCTGTCACGCATGCCGAATGCTATAACGCTACCCAATAAGTGAGCCTACAGTATACCTTCCAACGAACATTTTCCTCGGCAGGAGGAAGCGAGAATGAGATCCCGTATATGCAATCGGCGACCGTTTAGTCATTACCGGGATGGAAAACCTGTGCCCAATCTTCAATAGCATATTTGCTGTAGTTTCGTTGATATGTGTTGATATGTGGCCCGCGAGTAGGTTTGGAGTGGCCCGCGAGGTAATTCTAGAAATTAGTAATATTATCAAAAATGGATTGCCCAGATTGTGAACTTGCATAGCCAACCAAAATTTGATTGGTCTGGCCCCAACAATTGGGATGTGACGACTAAAATATTAGTTCCAACGCATTGGCAGATCCATGGGCCAGTCAAATTTTGGTAGATCTTCGGACACATTCTGCGGTTAAAAATTTTCTTCACGCTTTCCGCAATATGTTGTCACTCGATTTCTTGCTTTTAATATTGTTACCCCCTCCTGAAAATGAAAGACCGCCTAATGTACCAGATTAACTCTAACTATAATCGCAAATACGAAAGAAAGTGTCGTCCAACATGCGACCTTGCGTTTGCACTCGCAGAAAGACTGTCGACGATGAAACATCGGCACGCATGTTGGCCGAAGCTTTCGATATCGATATGTCCAGGAGCCGAATAGTCCAGTTCTTGCAAACTGAGCCTAGCAATATACAGCAGACCCACAACATACTCAAGTAACAATAATATTGACCTATACATTTTTTTTAAAAATCGCGCTTCGCGCGGCTAGTGGCCCGCGCGATGGTTCGTGAATAGAATGTGGCCCTTTGGCCGAAAAGGTTGGCCACCCCTGATCTAGAGTAAAAATTTTCTTCACGCTTCCCGCAGTATGTTGTCACACTATTTCTTGCTTTCAATATTTTTACCTGAAAATGAAAGAATGCCCGATGTACCAGATTGAGTCGAACTATATTCGCAATTTCGAGGGAAGGTGTCGTCCAACATGCGACCTTACGTCTGCGCTCGCAAAAAGACCGTCGACGATGAAACCTAGTCACAGAATGATCGAAGCATGTTGGCCGAAGCTTTCGATATCGATACGTCCAGGCGCCGAATAGTCCAGCCCTTGCAAACTGATTCCAGCGATATACAGAAGAACCGCAATGTACTAAAGTAACAATATTATTGACCTATAAACTTTGAAAAATGTTCGCGCCTCGCGCGGCTACTGGCCCGCACAATTGTTCGTCAATGAAGTGTGGCCCGTTGGCCGAAAAGGTTGGCCACCCCTGCAATAGAGAGTTCATGGTCTACTTTGGACGGTCGTCACAATGGTACAAGTAGGATAAGAAACTCTAAAAAGATAGCCTACACATCGTTTCGGATAAGATATATGTGAAAGCTACGGCGGGTTTCAAACAAAATCCGACAGTGCAATCACGGAACACAAAATAGCAATGTCGCATTTCTTTCAAAGGATACCGAACAATCCACAATCAAATTAATGGTCTATAACAGGACCTCGCGAGCTTCGCCTTGCAGAAACTTCAATAGAACAACGTATGATATCAAAAAGGTGTCAATAAGTTTACAATGTTACATTCAAGTTGTAATTAAATTCAGGGTGAATTTTAGTTTTTGAAGGTTCACCGGTCCGCAACATTTGTTTTGAAGTTTTACCGGTTCGCGAGGTCGAAAAGTTTGAGAACCACTGGTTTACATAACATGTATGCCTACGTTTCCAAATCGGATGATACTTTCTTATCCTGATTACGCGTCAACTCGGAACTCTTGTCTTGCGCGAGGTGAGGAATAACGCAGTCATTGTAAACCTTTGATAAGCGCATCGGAATGTAATATTTCATGTAATATTACAATAAGTCGATCAACGCGCCTTATACCAGTGAAGCGACGTATTTTCTTTGTTAATGCTATTCAACAGTAATCCTACTGCCATAACACATTACATCCGTCGTTTATATTGTACGAGACACTTCCAAGTGAATCATAATTTGTCGTTTGGGGTGGTCTGCGACAAACTGATTATAGAAAGTCGTTATTTGATACTTGCACTACACGTAAATAAAAGCAGGGGTTATCATAAATGTGAACCGATGCGTAACTGCGAGGTTTTTTTCGCATCGCACTCAGATTTTCAACATGCACTTCACTTGCTCGTGTGGTTTTGACTCTACAACACTCTTGCTTCTTTTGTAATATTTCCTAGTATCCAGTAATAAGAAACCAATTAAATTAAATCGATGTTAAAAATTACGAAGATTAATTCATAATGCTGTTATGTGCTAAGATTAATGTTGAGATTCGCTTCACAAGACGCAAGCCTATTCTCTATCCTTATCAGCGTTTTGCTATAGTGATTAATTACAAGCATGCTCTGTGATTAAAGTTCTATGTAACTCAACGCACACCTATGTTCCACTGCTCCGGAAGTAACGTATAGGTATAGGACACCATCTATGCAGCATATCAAACATTGCACATAATATTATCCATACCTATACCCGCTAGTAACATGCAAGAACAGGCAAAACTAAAGCAGATTCCATTCTTTCATATAGTAGCTGCCACAAAATTATCATCGGTGTACGTACGTACATGTGCACAAGAAAAAAAACATTCGTCTTTATTGTAGGCAGTGCTGGGCGTGGCGAAAGGGAAAGTTCTTCTTATTTTATATGCTGTACTAAATCTTGCATTTGCATGAGTTCCTTGCCAAAAGTTCCATCCTTCACGGCATGCAACCTATTTGGCACACCCGCTACAGCATCTGCTCTGTTTCATCAATCTTCACAGAGTCACATCTGTTCTTTAGTCTTGTTTCGTCCGTTCCGAAATTGGTCAGCAATTTGAATCTGTAAATTCTAAAAAAGAGAAGACACGAAATCATGCAACTGTACGGTAGCCTATGCAACGCACATGTACCAGCTTGAGGAATGAGGAACTAGCTATCATTATGATACTTAGTCGTATGGACAAATAAGCTGTTCACATTTACACTCTACAGCTGCAAATCTAATAAAACCTTTCAGGATAAAGGAACAGTTCAATAATACCTTAATCGCATTGGGATTCAAAAGTCAAGAATGAATATGAGGCAGCAATTCTGGATGAAATACTGCCTTACACATGATATACAATATGAAGATGTGGGCGCACTCATATGGTCATGGAAAATCGCCATTCTTAGAAATAAACTGCAACGGTCGAGGACTAGAAGGGAAGATATATAGCGTTTTATATGACTCTATGCAAGTACAAAGGTGCGCGTACGCACCATGGGTTTAATAGGGGACAATGAATGCACAATAATGAACAAGCATATAATGAATAACATAACAGCACGAAGTCGCACTGTGCAGTAGACTGAGTGACGTACGGTAGGGATTCGAGATAGGTAGTGTGTGGCGGCGCTGACTCGATAATCCTTCGTTTTCTCTCACCTTCATCGTTTAGTAAGCACCTTATGGTGTAGATGAAAATAAGCATACTTCCTACCTTGTTCGCTGTTCGTGCTCATGCGTTTTAGAGATTGACCCGTATGCGCCAGCATGTTCAAGCACAAACATTAGTTTTAACAATCCAATACGCATGTGTAAAAGAAGGATTAACAGTTAAATCATCATGACAAAGGATTTTGTAAACCTCGGGTTTGGACAATTGGACATTCTCGAGCGCGCTCACTGCAAACTTCTTCTAATCGCTAACATACAAAATACCTACCTTTTATTATCGCGTGCTTCCACCGCCGTGTCAGGCACCGGCAACCCGAGTGTCTCAGGAATCCACAGTATACAGATCAAACCACTTAAAAGAGCTGCAATACCCATCATCATATTCGGAGCAACCTCGCTGGTATTTGCTGTAACATAATATGACCGGTGGCAATAAAAATAAAAAGCAGCCCGTTCAATGTCCATGCCACATAACGGTGTTTCTGTATGAAATATAGGGATGGTGTGAACGTGAGGTTCACGTTCGCGTTCTGGGTGTGAACCTTGGCAATTTAGAGGTTCACGTTCACAAACGAACCTTGATAGGTTCTGCACTGTGAACCTTTTTCATTTATTACGATTTTCACATCATTTTATAACATCTTTGATTGAAATTTATTGCATTATAACTGCGGCCACTATATGCATGGCGCTGGTAGCATTAAAAAATCAACACCAAACGAGCATGCACCCGGACAATCTCAAAAAATTTACTGGCTTTGTTACAATCCTTAGTGACTCTCTACTATGAGCTTGACCCGCAATCACTTAATATCAAGACCGAAAAGCGATTGATGCTACCAATTAATGAACTTGATATCGGTATCGGGTGTAATAAATCTAGCAAGCGTACTGGGTCCCTCTCGGTTTCATATGTTTATTGTATCATTAAAACCAAATAGTGCGATTGAAGTGTTGGCCACTGCAGTATAACTTGTTAATGGGGTAAAACCCGTTTTACACGCTGCTTAATATCAACGTAGGAACACTCAAACTCCGAATACATTGTCGGGTCTGGCCTAGACCGTTAAGGCGTATGATTGATTATATTCCCATGTAAGTCCTCGTCGAATATGTTGGCAAAATGACGGAAGATATATTGATTTTGTGGGATAATTATATAATTTGATTGCTTTGCAGCTGATACATTTGGCGACGTTTAAATAGTCAGTATGTACTTCAGCCTTGTGACATTATGAGGCCCGACTCGGCGCTGGGTATCGTGTAGGCCTACATTAATATATATCAATTCACTGAAATTTAGGGTAGGAATTATCAATATGACGTCACGTGACGTCATGAGGTTCACGTTCGCGTTCACACAGAACCTTTCAAAAAGGTTCGCGTTCACACGAACCTGAACCTTTCACAGGTTCACACCATCCCTAATGAAATACATAAATATGCGGTCATGTTTCCTTCGGCTTCCTGCCTGCAGAGTTGTTGAGCTAGAGCAGGGGTTCTCAACCCGCGGCCCGCAGACGTTTATTTTGCGGCCCGCGACATCTTTCATTATGAACGCAATTATTACTGACACGGTATTGTTACATATTAATTTAGCTGCTTAGCTCTCCTACCTCTCTTTCGTTTAATCAATCATTTTTGATGTGTTCTGGTTTCTTGATATATGCTCGAGTTTAGATTGTTATTGTTTTGAATCCGTATTCGGTTGGACTCTGGTTCACGACAATCCCGCTACGTAGTACATTTTTTAAAGAGTGTTTTACTCACCGCGAATGGTTTGAACAGAAACAAGAGCACGCAATGGGCAATTAAACGGTAAAAACTGGGTTTGTAACTCTGCGTAGAACAATGAATTTGCTTTCTCAGATATAAATGCAAGACCGTTGTATCATGCTTGTCGAAGAACCGTTTTCGTATGTCATAACGTCTGGAGTTATTCAGATCGCCTGATCTTATAAATAACGTTGCTAGCTAGGTGTCAAGCCCAGTAATCCATATTTCGAGGCATTTAAAATTGCCGACGACGTTGCAGACAAATCGTTCAAAATTGCTGGGAATATCGTTAAACCCAAGAAATTTGCTAGAGAAAGTGTGATTTCAATAAAACTCTGCGAGTATTTGATGTTTCCGGAACTTAGCAGCAATTACAACAGCACCTGGCATATGTCGAAGCTACAGTTGTCTGATTCAACCATGACCAAAAGAGTTACAGCAATGTCAGTCGATCTTTTATCGCATGTTCTGAAACACGTAGTCACGTAGACTACTTTATTCTGGCATTGGATGAATTCACCGACTCCACAGACTTTGCATATCTAATTATCTGGGTGCATTTTGTCAGAGTGAACATATTTGCAGAGAAAATGCAGGCTGGGCCAACGTGGGAGGGGGACCAGCGAAAAACATCAACTTGACAAAGCTAACTAGTTTATATATAACTGAGAGCTCAATGTGATAATGGCTTCTGTAACGCAAAAGTTACCGAAATTGTATACTTGCTCTCTTCCGGTTTGAAGCAGAGAGTTCGGTTCTCTGTTGAAAGGGCTTAAAGGGGAATATACCGGCCTGTATACGACTGGTAAATAGGCTACAGTAGCCTAAATTTAATAGTAGCCCACAATTACATGGTAATAATGTTTTGCGGCCCACAGCGTCTTTTGCTGTTAAAATGCGGCCCGCGATACCAGGGAAGTTGAGAACCCCTGAGCTAGAGGTTTGTAGTTGCTGTTGTGATATTTTTATTTGAAATCCTAATTGAAAATTATGTTGGAGATGATACGAAATATCTATAAAGAAGTACTGCACCACGCCTCCAATGGAGCAACCCAATAACAACAAAAAAATTGCAACGTTATCCTGAAACGTTTGCGATCACTTGCTAATCAATCAGTCTCATCCGGCTTATGTCATCGAATACTGTGTTGACCATACACCCATCATGTTACGGAGCTAACCTTATCCAGTAGACGCTTAAATTCCTCATACATATAAATTACACCAGGATTTATACATGACGCATCCGTTCACAATCTAGGTTGGAATTCATCATCATATTTATACATCACTTGAAAACCTATCGGTTAGGCACGATATTAAGCTTACACTTGGTGTTAGTTTCTTACCAAGATACATGACATACGGCGCTGTGAGTGACCCGACCCGACCTGCACCTGAGCAAAAACCCATCGCTGAACTCCTTTGAAGGGTAGGCATAACTTCAGTGGACATCAGGTACCAAACGTGAAACACTCCAGCAATCGACCCTTTCCCGATCATTGCAAGGATAGTTTTCAGCACGGAAAGGTCTGTTAAAATATGTAACACTTAACAGTGGACACTCAGATGAATATATGCACGAAATTAAGTGTCATAGTTTTTCCACTTCGCGAGGCTGAAGAGGAAAAGATTAATTGAGGTGGCAGATGAAACGGCATTAATACATCCGCGATTGTATATGCTCAACTTTATTAAAATATTGGAGTAAAGATGATTAACCGAGCAATTTAAATGCTTCTGCGTTCATGTTATTATAAAATGTAGATTCGCTTCAATTTGGTGGCTACTGATGATGAGTCACTCAAAACGTCATCCAAGCATAACCGGAGTTATACGGACATATAGGACTCGTCAAAGATGCTACTCAAGCAATGACAGAAACCTGGCTCTCCGACGCAGGCCCAAGTTCTTTATATATCTAGTAAACTAATTCAGCGACTCGTTGTAGAATTATAATTTTCACGGACCTTTCGGTATAAAGGGGAGACCCAAGCTCGACAGGCCAGCAAGTGACATGAGTAGAAATGCGGTTCTTGGTCTTCCTGCGTGCTTTAAAAGATAGTAAGTAACGACGAAAGCCGGGCTGTCCGCGATGCCAGACAAAAATACGTTTAAAAAACGGTCGCTGCTAAAGTCCGTCGAAAAGAAGGCGATGGCGTAATACACGGTCGCTGTCACGAACCTGAAATTGAATCGTTCAGACTTGGCCATTTAAGCAGTGCAGCTCTGATTTCATTAATACTCCAGAAGATCACATCCAAATGTAATACCATTTCCTTATCAGACTATACTCATATGCTTCCAAGATAGTTTTAGTATCGAATATGACGTTTGTCCGACGCGTGTAACTTGTAGGGATGGTGTGAAGGTGAGGTTCACGTTCGTGTTCTGTTTGTGAACCTCAGAAATTTAGAGGTTCACGTTCACAAACGAACCTTGGTAGGTTCAGCACTTCGAACCGTTTTCATATATTACAATTTTCACTTCATTATAAGATCGTTGGTTGAAATTCATTGCTTTTCAACATCGGACCATTGTACGCAAGGCGCTGTGAACAAGAAAATAGTCAACACTAAACAATCATCCACTTTACGATTCTCAAAATAATTCCTCGCTTCGTTACAAAAGTTTGCTCGAAATATGCAGCCGTCCGATTGTGAATATTTAGTGACTCTCTTCTGTGAGCTTGATCGCAATCACACAACATCAAGAACAGAATACACTGAATGTCAGCACTGAATGTCAGCAAATGATGCTAATTCAACCAATCAGCGAAATTGATATAAAGACTTCATCGATGTCCAATGTAGAAACTATAGCAGTGGTTGTCATATCTTGTTTGGCTTGTGGCACACAAAAATAACTATAAAACCCTCTCGGCACACTTTTCAACTGAATTTATTGTTAACGATTTCATAATTTCAATACACCACAAGACTGCGATACAATGAAACATAGTAAAGCGTCGAAACGACTTGGAGAAATCTTTGAAACCAGACACCCACCTGGCCTGGGCGATGTAAAAAGAGGCTTGCACACTAGGGCTCTTCAAAAATGACTTTTTTTTCTCAAATCGTACTGGATACTTGATAAAATTGTTAGGTTACCTAATTTAAGCCTACACACAAAATTTGGTTCAATTCCAGTCAGTAACCGCTTTGCTACAGGAGAAGAAAGTTTCTAATTATTATATAAAAATAAATAATAAATAATTTGAAAATTTTCTGTTCACCCCATGAAAGTGTTAGGCTGTCTATAGAAACGATCCTCACCAAATTTGGTTCAATTCCAACCAGTGGGTGCGGAGTTATTGCCGTCGAAAAATTTAGATTCGAATAAAATAGTATTTACGGTGAGCACAACTATAATAAATAAACAAAGAATCGGTCACCGTAAATACTATTTTATTCAAATCCAAATTTTTCGACGCCAATATCTCCGCTTCCATTGGTTGGAATTGAACCAAATTTGGTGAGCATCGTTTCTATAGACAGCCTAACACTTTCATGGGGTGAACAGAAATTTTTCAAATTTTTTATTGTTTATTTTTATATAATAAATATAAACTTTCTTCTCCTGTAGCAAAGCGGTTACTGGCTGGAATTGAACCAAATTTTGTGTGTAGGCTTAAATTAGGTAACCTAACAATTTTATCAAGTAGCCAGTACGATTTGAGAAAAAAAGTCATTTTTGAGGAGCCCTATTGCACACTGAATGAAAGTAAGAGAAGATAATATAAAAAGACAGGCGACAAAAAGAAGTGGCATATGTCGGAAGGCGAGATCGATATGTTAGTTTGTGATCCGGTAAACTTGAGGGCCTGCTATAGTATTGATTCAGTAGAAATTGTTTCTATGTCGACTTGAATGTGAGCATGCTCGACGATTGTCGGATAGCCGGCGAGATTACTGTTCCACACTGCAGGCAAAAGAGTTGCTTAAAAACTATTCACACCACACGGTAATATGATTGCTATGCTTGTTTATATGAACATATATTTGACGGAAACGATGTATAATTGTTGACAAACAAGTCAAACATACCCACATTTCGTTGATTTTCAGGCAGTGTCTGTAGGTTACGATTTCTTGTTTATATGTTGATATGAAACGGATCAAAGAATTTCGTCGAGACGTAGCAGCCTAATTGTGACGTGAGCACTAACCTACTCATTGGCAATACCATGATTGGTTTCGTGGGCACGGTCACCTGTGCCTATTTACCAGCTATTGAAGAAGACTTCTTTCAAGTCAGATATCTTCCATATTATGTAGGGTTACCATATTTTGGAATCGGGAAAGGAGGTCAATTTTTCAAAATTTTTAGGCTTAAAATTGTGCAGTAAAATTCGGTAAAAATGGTAAATATTTCCCGACTTTGTGGTTGGTTGGGTTCAAAAAAGGTCAACTTTGCGTCTCAACTCCAAAAATACAATTTTTCTTTCACTCTTTACGTTGGTTGACCAAAAAGGTCGTCACTTTCGTCCGAACCACGAATTTCCTATTGAGCGTAATTTATGCCCATTTTCACTCGGATCGGTCCATGCTATCTTAGCTCTAAAAGCTGTAAAGGACGAATTGCCAAAAAGGAGGACATTTTCAAAAACCTGAAAAACGAGGACAAATCCTCATAAAGGATGGCGTATGGTAATCCTATATAATGCAGTTCTTTTCCAAAATTCCGGAAATACTCGCGGCACACCTGAGAATCTCTGGCGCCCCACTGTTTGGGAATCAGTGGTTAATTGCATCATAAAAACCAAATCCGTCCGATTGGCGTGTTGGCTACTGTATTGGGTTACCATATAGTCAACACCAAATCAGTATAGGTAGAAAGTAGGTAAATCGGGAGTCGACTCGGAGAGATGACGTTTTTTTAGTCAACGCAACAAGAACTCTAGTACAAATTTTAGAATCAGCAGTTATCTGGCAGGTAATCTATCTTTTAAGATTTGTAAAAAGGGGCCTACTTTCCGGATTCCAACATATGGTAACCTTACTATTGTATAACTTGTTTATAGGAGATAATCTCGTAGCAAGTATAGAAACCTGTTTTACAATCTTCTCAATATCAATGTAGCAATAGTCAGCCCCGTCGGAATTGTAGGCAAAGTGACCAAACATGTTGATTTTATGGGAATATTGTAGCATATGATTGCTCCAGTTAATACATTTCGTGACGTTTAAAAAGTCAGCATGTACTTCAGCACTTCGGCATAATATGACCTGAGTTGTCGCTAGGTATCGTGTACCTGTACAGTATAGTACAATGTACATTAATATGTCACTTCTCTGAAATCTAGAGTTGGAATTAGCAATATGACGTCACGTGACGTCATAGGTTCACGTCTGCGTTCAAACAGAACCTTTGAAAAAGGTTCGCGATCATACGAACCTGAACCTTTCGGGGGTTCGCACCATCCCTAGTATAACTTGTCTACATATTTCTGGATCATTTGAATAGGATATGATTTCAACTGTCATGCAATTTATACTTATGTCAGTTAGCTAGGCTGTGAATCGCATAGATGCGCTCATCCATAAGTGATTGCACATATCAGGGTCATACATGTCACTTCCATTTGCGTCTAACTTTTTGGTCATGTAGGTGTACGCTTGTACAGTACATGCAATGCATATAGTTTTATCCACTACTAACCATCCGTACAGCAAAGCACAAAATCGTTTCGCTATTCCGGCTTTGAATAACACTCTCAATGCTTCGATCGCCCCTGTGGATGTAACGTTGCTCTTCGAGATGACCACGTTGTCGTTTTCCTGCAGAGGTCAATAATATTGTATATTGCCGAAGACTGTTGAATATATTCACGTCTGGAGCACCATTTGCGTCTATTGCAAGTATTTATGGACAATGCATTTGGTTTGAATGCTCTACCAGTCTACCTGCACAAACGATGCACTACATATTTCGACGGATTAGAATTGTCCTTGCTAAGCTATGTGGCGATACAGATTATGGGTTTGAATTCGCTGTCCGGCATCAGAGTCAGGGCCAACACCACATCACAACTAAAACCAGAACCTCCAAAATGTGATATTTGTATATCTTCGTTAGAGCCACTGTTTTAGTTGTTTATGACTGTATTCAATCGGCTAGGGTTGCATTTAAAACAAAAATCAATTTAAAACAGACATGCTTAAAACAAGGCCCTTGTTTAAAACATGTTTTTTAAGCCATGACGTCACGTATATTGAATTGCGACGTCATAGTGGATTGACATTACCAATTGAAAATATAGGGTAGGCCTATATATGTTTCTTTTGACGAAATATCTGAACTATTGCTGTTGAACCGACTATTTTGAGGGCTCCAACCATCCCATATCGATATACGTCGGCTATATCGGGTGGTAATTGTCCTTATGCTCATAAAACAGGTCTTTCGGAAAGCAATTACGCAATTATGGCGTAATTTTACAACTTAAAAAACACAATTCTTTTTTGAAGGCCTTTATTTAAAACTCTCTTTAAAACATGTTTCAAACAAAGTGTTTTAAAACACCGTTTGTGTTAAATGCAACCCTACAATCGGCCAATCATCGTATTCTTGGCAATTCCGATGTTTGCAATTGAAGGGCGTGCTAGAATTGAGCCCGCGTGATACGTAATTAATCGCTATAGGACTTAGGACTATAGGCTTCGTAAGATAACATTCCAGTAACATTTTTTGTTTCATTTCTGTCCGGCCTGCAAGTGACCAAACATTTTGAATCCCTCAAATAACATCCATGCAACTATACTGCTGTGTTCTGTCGGGGATAATGTAAGAGCGTGATATCAATTAAAACCTATAGTCGTATTCGAATCCAGATATGACTGGGCAGTAAGCCTAAACAGTCTTAAGTTAAATCAATGATATATACTGTAGGGTTACCATACGTTCTCTTTTAATAGGATTTGTCCTCTTTTTTGACTTTTTTGAAAGTGTCCTCGGAGAACGCCCAAATGACCTATTTTTTGAGATTTTGTCCACTTTCTTGAGAATTTTGGTTAAATATAGGGCAAAATTTGACTGAGATACAGTAAATCAGCATTGAAGTAGCGCCCCGGCGGATATTTCGGGAGCTGGGCTGGAAAGTTGAGCCTTTTTGTAGTCAACCGACCGCGAATTGCAAAAACATTACCATTTTTTCTGGATTTTCCACCGGTATCGCAAGTCTAAAAATTTATGAAAAAGTGTCCTCTTTTCCGATTTCGAAAATATGGTAACCCTGATATACTGTATATAAGTATAGCTTATAGTTCGTGTAAGGAAGGATACGGAAAGAGTCTGCCCAAGATATATTCTTCATGTTTGAATTGTCTAAACACAGTGGCCGGATGATGTCGTTAAACTGATGGACTCATGTCTCGCAAAGAATGTTTGGTAATTAGTCTTATGATTACAACTGGTTCAAAACCTTTCAAGAGTATGACAATTCTAATTACTTCACGATTTCTTTCCTCGGTTACAAATATATTATAAATACAGGGTCTGAAATTTGAATGATAAAAAATCAATAACTATGACGATTCCATTTACTCCAACACTTCCAAACGCTACATTTACCTTTAAAGCTTTCTCGAATTGCATAGTACGCTTATTCACTCTGGCAATGACACGTAATCCCTTGATAGCCGAATCGGACTTGCCTTTCTCGGCCAACCATCGCGAAGACTCTGGGAAATACCTGGTGAATTGCCGAGAGTTACAAATTATTGCATATTTCCCCGACCCCAAATGCAAAGTTACCAACAGCATGGCCCGTATATCAAGATAGTGAGGACTACCATCGAACCAATAAACCAACGCCAATGTGGGAACAAATACCCGAGAAGACCCAGACTACCATAGCCGATAGAAAATCCGACGGACGACACGATTGAAATGAAATTGCGCCAACCTGGCGAGCTAACTTCCGTCACTAAAAAAATAAAAATAATGAGAAAGTATATGTAGAATATTGAACTAATATTCAGGTTATCCGAAGTTTTTTGTCGCAGTGGCACACTGAGCTACCGGCCCATGGCTATACAACTGAAGCCCGTGACATTTGGGTTTAATGAGGGTTGCATTTAAAACGAAAATAAATTTAAAACACGAAAATAAATCTAAAACAAATATGTTTAAAACATGTTCCCTATTTAAAACAAGTAAATCTTTATTTAGGACATCACAGTGGCTTGACAGTGACACTTGAAATTAAGATAAATATGGCTCCTTTGACGAAAAAGCCTTCCGTCCCTTAACCAAGGCTACATCGTTATGCATCATTTTTAATGTTGGCGGTAATCATCATCGGAACACCCTTTCCGTACCAAGGATCTATAACTACGTGCTATAACTGTTGAGCCGAACCGTTGATACTTCCATACTTTGACCGTTTTGCTAAAGCATGACAACGATCCAACTTTTGACATCTCATATTGCGTATTACTTAAGAAAATGGTTCACTGACAGGTCTATATGATCAATTGTTCATATCCCAAAATGCGACTCAGACTATCCTACCCCGGTCGAGATCTATTTGAATACAAAAACGTTGTGCAACTTGCATACGAAGAAAATAATTTAAATGATCATCAGCCTAAATTCCAATATGAATATCATAAAAAAGAGTGATATTTGAACACGTTGCGCCATGCCTGCCTCCAACTCGCAAAGTAACGTCAATAAATCTGGTTATATATGATAAAAGAGTGAACATCCTGATGTTGGCTAATAAGCTAATGAATACTACCCACACATTGGCGGGGAAAACGGACATTTGATCCTCTGTCGCAAAATCATAATGATTTTAGCGATGTCAAATTGTATTATAAGGTGTATTCTCTAATTCAACAGTACCTTTGTTTTATGTAATTTTGTACATGATATCCCAGTGGCGGCTCGTCCTATAGGGCAACTGGGGCTTTGCCCCACCTAAAATTCTCTTCAATAACCATTCTTTACCATTTATAGACGCACACCAATCTATATATACCGAAATCACAGCGAAAATCGTATTCTTCTTGTCCTTTCGCTTGTAAATGCCCATATATAGCGAAGTCTCTGCGAAAATCGAATTCTCTTCTGCGTTTTCGCTTTGCGAATGCCTAGCCGGGGCATGCCCCGGTAGCGCTCATAACGAGCTTTCACTGTCTATTCTCTCAAAGCCGCGCACAATAAAGAAACGGTGATTTAGTCTCTCCTCTTCATAAAATTACCGAGCAACCGGGGTACAATAGCTCTGTGCCCCTAAGGTGTGATATAACAATCGTATCTATAGCTGAACTCGGTTACCGTCATATGGGTTTAGTCGACCTTTGCTGGTATAGGTCGATCTTGATGGTGTTTCACACCATGAAAACTCTTGAAACTTGGTATGTCATGTCGTGATGGTGGTATTTAACACTGCCCCAAGTTTCAGGGCTTCTACTTAAAGTTTAGGGCAGTAATTCCGTTTCCGAAGTTGAGTGTGTGCTGATCCGTCATGCGTCGCAAACAGATTTTACTCAAAAGCCGGTATTGGTATCGGAGTTGGATCAATTGTAATTTGTAATTGAGCTGAATGTAATTAATTACATTTTTTCATGTAATTGTAATTGTAATTGTAATTGAAGCATTTCTATTTTGTGTAATTGTAATTGTAATCAAAACTTTGCTCAATTACAATTTCAATTACATTTTCATGGAAACCTGACAATCACAACAAAAATGATGATTTAATAAATCATTTATTCGTCGCATCAGTGAAAATCCTGTACGAACCAGGATGACGACGAGGGGCCTTAAGGCCTTAGTAAACAGTCACCACATGTAATAATTAGCCTATTTACATTGGTGTTCTATGCGTGCTGCGTTATAACTAGATAATGCAGTCAAGCTAAACTGTTTCCCATACTTCAGCAGCAACAGAAAACTTTGTGAATTATAATACAGGGAAACCAGCGGTTCTCAAACTGGGGCGTGCCCCCTTGCGCGGCGTGAATGCATCTGAACGGGGCACGACGCTCCGATAAACTGAAATCTTTTCCGCGCTTGGCCCGATTCTCCTCCGTTTTATGGTTATTGCTCGGTGTATAGTGTGAATTTCGTATTGGAGAATTCTCTCAACAACAGTCATAACCTTCCATACCATCAAACTATATGTAAGGATTGCTAACTTTCTGGTTTCATTGCGTGCTATGACGATAAGGGGGGCACGAAATATTCACTGTCATAAGGGGAGGGGGCGTGTCTAAAAAAGTTAGAGAACCAGTGAGCTAAACTAAATCTTAATATTTCAAAAATGCATGAACAGCAAATAAACTCTTCTGAAACCTGTGCTGAACCATTTCCTACACTACGGTCAAAGTTTTTTTTTAAATCTCTGACCAGTACCGAGGCTTGTTGCAACAATAGCAAAAAAATTTAAGTTTCCAACCAAGGCTTCATCAAACCTGATCACGCATTTGTAGAGATGTTATCCCAATCTTACCTACAATCTTGACCAAATTTACTGGGGGCAGAAACTTTTCGCACCCTTATGTTCATCAAATGCAATCTAATAGCTTCCTAGCAAGTGAAAATGTAAATGCGATCCAAAATATTGTAATTGTTAGTTATCAGGAGGCTCTTTCCTTTTGCATTTATTTCCTGTTTAAAAGTAATTGTAATTGTAATTATAATTGTAATTTGATAATTTTAGCATTGGGTAATTGTAATTGTAATGTAATTGAAACATGCAAGGAAGTAATTGTAATTGTAATTGTAATTGAATTAAAATATTGTAATTGATCCAACTCTGATTGGTATCCATTGATTTTGACGATGTTCAATACTGAGATCGGTTATGACATTTGGCACGGTAAGTCTGAACGTTAGTATCGAATGCTGTACCAAGTTTTAAGTTTGTCACTGAACTGTGTTAGTGGTAATTTCGTTTCCTAATTCGAGTGAGAGCTGACTCGTCATTTATCGCCAACAGATTTTACGCAAAGCCGATATTGGTCTCTATTGATTTTAACGATGCTCCTTACCTAGATCCGTCATAAGCTTTTGCACGGTAAGTCTTGATTTTAGTATCGAACGCTGTGCCAAGTCTCAAGGTTGACACTCAATGATTAGGACAGTAATTTCGTTATCAAGGTCGAGTATGGTAGATAGATGTGCTCCGATCTGACACTTTAGCCTACAACGCATTGCGGATTTCACGCAAAAGCCGGTGTATCTGCGATAACGTTAACTGAGATTATGATATCATTCTCAGTCTGCATTCAAATATTTACTTTGATATTATATTCTCCAATGTCAATTTCACCGTGAAATTGTGGCCGTCAAGCCATTTGCTGACAACCCCCTGTAAAGCGCGGTAGCTATTTCGTTTTCGATGGCGGCTAACACTGATCACTTGATCAGCCTATTCCTCAGTAAATTTTACGCAAAATTCGGTGTTGGTCTGTTCGCATTAATTTTGACAGTGTACCATACCGGAAAGGGCCATGAGGCCACTTCTCGTTAATGTCATGTAACAGTGTACCAAGTTTAAGGCTTTCATTCACGTATTTATTCGGTAATATATGTTCCAAAGGCGATTTCGCAGCAGACCTGTGGACTATAGACAGTAATAAAGCCGTATGTGTCGTGTTACAGTCTCCAGTTTCAAGGCCAAAATCTCCTATGCTGTACCGAGACCGAATTTCGGAGGCTGCTATTCTTAGTTCTTCAGAATGATGTTTTGGATTCATTATGACAGGCCCAATCTATGAGATAACAATTGCGTATCTGTCCGAACTCGTTGACCTTTCCAATTAGGCTTACGCTATCTCTCGAGTTATAGTCATTTCCATTTCTGCAGATAATTAGTCAGGTCTAGTGCGAACATGAACAGTGTTGAATCTTTGTTCCGTACGCCGTTTACGCAGTTACCATACTTCAAGTCACAGCTCACCGGCGGACCTCTCGTGGCACATACGTTAAAATAACTGTTGCCGGGAAATTCACGTTACCGTACCATCATTAAGTTACTTTTTTACGTTGGAAAACGCCATTGTGACGTCATCTTGATAAAAAGTCGCTTGCAGCCCTTGCCCCACCACCCGATATTGTCACGAGCCGCTACTGTGATATCCCCATATTACTGTCCCACTAGTTTTACAGGCTATGATCGTTTGTTGGGATTCCCAAATAGCCCCGTATATATTTTACGTTCCGTCTCCGATGACTAGGCAACCTAAATATCACTGACATATGACACAAAGAAGTTGGGGATAGAATTGGTGCATCATGGCTGTTTAAATGGATCAATTTCACCCAAAATAATTAGACTGTAAACGCTGAAAAATTTCCACACATCAAAAAAAGAATGCTATCTGAGAAATTGGGCAACTGCGAAAGTATGGAAAAAGTACAATATAAGATATGGAAGAATGTTGCTATGGTATGGAAAAATGAAAGTATGGTATGGAATGATTGAGGCGGGTATGGGGTATCAGGGCTGTGGAGTCGGAGTAGAAGTCAGAGTCGTGGAGTTGGAGGTTTTTTAAATATTCTCTTATGCGAGTCGGAGTCACATAACATTTGTAGCACTCCTTGGAGACGGAGTCAGAGTTGCTGAATCACATATGCTGACTGGATTCGGATTCGGAGTTGGTTGAAATGCTCCGACCCCGACCCCCACTCCATGTACTTTAAAATCGAATCAAATGTTACAAAAAAGTGCCGTCGCAGTTACAGAAGTTATCAGGTATCTACGTTTTTGAACTATCACAAACTTATTTTCTTTCTGTGAGTGTAGTTTTCATAATTTCTGCGAATCATACATGTCTAAAAATGCAATAGAGGTTAGAGGTATAATTTTACAAGTAGATTTAGAAGAATGACGGAGTCGGAGTCGGAGTACGGTGAAGAAAATATTAATAGTCGGAACTGGAGTCGGAGAGTTTAAACTTCCCGGAGTTGCAGTCAGAGTCGGTATATTGAAAACGTCCGGAGTCGGTGGTAAAAAGAATTGACTCCACAGCCCTGTGGAATATGGAAGTTTCCCATTCCATACCATACCATACCATACCATGCCCTGTTTAAAACACCATTCGTTTCAAATGCAACCCTTCGTGTAATATACATTTCATGGCGTATAATTACACTCATTTACAAATGCCGTATTCACAAATGGACTGCCAAAAATAATTGTATATACTCATAACATATCTTACCGAGCACATATAGAATCACGTAATTAACGAGGCCGCTTATCCCACCCAGTATTATTGAAAAGCAATAGCTTGCGAAGTTCCAGGAAATCGTGGTCAGTACTTGAGAGACGATCTGTCCAACGCAGGCCGCGATAAACAGTGGTTTGCGGCCGTACCTATTCGGTATCCACGAAATGTAGGTTAGTAATCAAGCAGTTAAAGAAACAATTGAGAATAACAATAACGCGTGAACGTGAATGGGTGCGTGCTCTGTGAAATTGAAATATTCCTATAATAGCGAATATGTTTTATCGACAGAAGTAATATTGCCATAATGACACATCTAAGGAATATCTAAGGCAATAATCGCATATACATATATATCGACTTTTCGGCCTATAACGTAAATTGAAAGCTCACCAGTCTCCTGTCACTCCGATCATAGAACCGATCAGCAGTCCAAATGAATGCAAAGATGCAGTGAAGACCGCCTTCCAGGCATCGCTGCACACCATAGCGTACTGAGGGATGAATCGCAAAACGTTATGTTACCATTTTGACCCCACCCTGCGGTATGCGGTAATGTCGGGAGAGACTCATTGTCAAGAGCGCCCTTATCGACAGCACTAAATATTTGTTTATTGTATAAGTGTATATATGTATAAATCTCCATCGTGGCAAAATGCACGAAGACAGACTGGGCCAAGGGAGGGCGAAATTCGGAAACGCTGCTAATTTCCATCGACAACAAAGGCCATTTCACTACGCTCCGCAGTGCACACTGTTCGGGAGCAAGGGACCAAGATAAGCTTTGTAGTATCATAAATACATTTCAATGTCTTAATATAGAAACGTGTCTGTGGGTTAAAAAATATTTCAAAATTCATCGTGTTACCATTGTTTTGAATTATCACGGCGAATAAATATTATTTTTGTTAATTAATCGTCAATTTCTCATTGCCTAATATCAATACATCCACTGAGCAGTATGTATTAACAATTTAAGTCACTGCTTTCGATTTATAAAAAAAAAATATTTTCTCGCTCTGCCAACGTATTTTCTGCTTTTCATTTGGCCTGCGGGGAAAAATTTTCCCACCCCTGTTTTACAACGACGCATACGTTATAAAAACACGGGGATATTAACCACGTAACGGTTCTTATCTACATCTCTCATGGCAAGCACGAGGTATCTTGTAAGTCCTATCAGGTGTTCGTTTCTTGGGAGTTGATTGTATGTAATATGTGGATTGTGGGAGTTGGTCTGCGGTACAATTCATTCATAAGACTTCGTGCGTGACTTAGCACACACAATGTCATCATCACTACGTCGAGCGTCATCAGGATGTATTCCGTCATTCCATCCCGGAAACGTCGTAGTGTACTTAGCTCTTTATTATATTATTGATGGAATTTTCCAATATTTTACTTCCAGTGAATTCTTTCATAAATTACCTTATTGGATATCACGATAAGAATGACTGGACTTAATGTTTAGTTATAGCCAGAGCTTCATCTGATCACGATGTACGACAGATAAAAAATGTTACCAAATCATGTGGCAATAAGAACATAAACAAAAGTATGAGGAACCGCAATATACCTTTTGCAAATTATAGTGTAGCAGTTGTTAAGACTTCGCTTTAGTTTAAGCAATAAACTTCGTAAACTTAGAAGGAAAGCTTTTGATTTACCATTTTCCCCAATTCTTGAGTCAATTGCTTGATATCGCATATGTCGTATTTTATTTCTGTTTATATCGCTACTCAAACAAGCACATACGTACCTTCATACGAACATTTTCTTCGGTAGGAGGAAGTGAAAATGAAATTCCGTATTGGCAATCCGCAACCGTTGAATCATTACCAGGTGGGAAAACCTCGGGCCAATCTTCAACGGGATATTTGCTGTAGTTTCGTTGATACATCTCGCAGGAACTTCGCACCACTTCATGACGTTGGTTACGCACTAGCGGCGTTATCGACGACATAATCAACTGCCTGATTGTTTCATTCTGAGAAAAGTGTTGCACCACAATATACGCAATAGGGATAGTGCGGGCCCCTGACAGGTTCAGGGTTGTGTGAACGCGAACCTTTTTCAAACGTCCTGTGTGATCGCGAACGTGAACCTTGTGACGTCACGTGACGTCATATATCTAATTCCACCCTACATGTCAGAGAAGTGATATATAAATGTACACGATGCCTGGTGACGACTCGGGCCACAATACTGAAGTACATGCTGCAGCATGTACCAAATGAAGCAATCAAATGCTCTACTAATCGCATAAAATCAATATCTTCCGTCGCTTCGTCAACAATTTCACGAGGACTTGCAAGGGAATATAAGCTTACGCCTTAACTGTCGAGGCCAGACCGGACAATGTATTCGGAGTCTGACTATTGCGACATTGCTATTAAGCAGTGTGTAAAGCGGGTTCTATACTTACTACTAACATTATACCTCATAAACAAGTTATATGCAGTAGCCCTCACCCTAATCGCACAGATTTGATTTTTATGATACAATAAACACATCAAATCAAAATGGATCCCGTACGCCTGCTGGATTTTTTACATTAGTTTTGCGTATTCTTTATATCGATTTCAATGATTGATTGAATAAGCATTATTCGCTGACTACCTACATGTAATGTATTTCGGTCTTGATGTTGTGTTTGAGGGTCAAGCTCACGGCAGAGAGTCGCTACAACTTCACAAACGGGAAACTGAATATTTCGAGCAAACCTTTGTTACAAAGCAAGTCAATTTTTTGAGAGTGGCAAGGCGTATGCTAGTTTAGTGTTGTTGTTTCTTATGCTGCCAACGTCTTGCATAGAGTGGTCTGAAGTTGAAATGGAAAGAATCCAAACCAAAGATGTAATAATGACGCGATAAATTGTACTACATGAAAAAGGTTCACAGTGCAGAATCTATAACGGTTCGTTTGTCAACGTGAACCTATAAATTTCCGAGGCTCACACACAGAACCCGAACGTGAACCTCACGTACACACCATCCCTAATACGCACTGTTATCAATCTGTCCTGGGTTTGAATATTGATGATATTGATATCTAATCAGTTGCGTAAGGGACTGAGCTCCTTTCCATCAGTGCAATGGTAACGCAATGCAATGTTGTAGACAACTGCGTACGTTTGGATCAACTACAACCTTTTCAAGTCACTGTTCATAGCAAATCAATTCCTTACCTTAGTCGTGTAATTGTAATACTCCGGCGGATACGTGCAATAATGCTCAACCTTTGACTGACTGACGGCCATCGGAAAGCCGACGTAGGTATTGGGAACTGCCGAAAAAAACGATATCAACACAATAAGCTTCTGGTAACGGCCCCATCCCCCCGCAGCGTTCAGAGCTTCATCGTAGTTCAGGCCTTCCGCAGTACCCATGATAGTCGAATGAATGTGTCGGTAGAACCTATACTATTTCGTTAGCGTTAAGACTGGGATTGTCAACATGGCCCTGGGCAATACCTTTTTCACATTTGGAAATGATTTATATGACATGTAACTTGACAAATCGGATGATCATGTCTTATCCGAATGACTCTTTCGCTTAGAAATCTCGCCTTGTATGTGGTGGGCAAGACCGCAGTCATTGTAAACCTACGATAAGCACTTCGGAATGCGATAAATGCAGCATCAGTAGGTATTGTGAGGTGGCCAAACATTAAAATTATTCAATTGTAATCTTGCCGGCATAACACCATTACAACAGTCGTTTATGTGGTACGAGGAATTTCCCAGACATTTGCAATTTGCCGTTTGGCGTGTTCCGCGGCGAATTGTTTGCAGAAAGTCTTAATTCGAATGCAACTCAAATATAAGAACAGAGGGATTCATCATCAAGTTTGGACGATGTGAACCGATGTGTAACGAAGAGGTTTCTATTCGCATCGCGCTCAGGTTTCTACTTGCACTTCACTTACTCGTGTGGTTCTGATTCTAGAATACTCATGCTTCTATGGTAATATTTTCTATTTCCTAGAAGCACTAAACTTACATTTATTGAAGTAGGAAACTGCGAAGCTTAAATTCGCAATACTGTTATATGCTGTTAATTGCGTTTAAACTGGCACGAGACAGTTGAAGTAGGTAGCATTGCTACTCAATTCGAAAAGTAAATTGGGTCGAAGCGTCCCATGATGTTAGCAGGGGCGGGCAACTTCTCCATGCGGCGGGCCGGATATGGGGAAATGAAGTACTTTACGGGCTGGATTACTGAATTGATTCATTAAGCGCGTGTTTATCCACCTATATACAAGGATTATTCGTAATTAATGTAAATTTCGAGTTTAAAGCATAGAGACTAAAACAGTATTCATTGAATTTATTAACGTAATGTACTTCAATAGGTATTGAAGTCAAAGGGCCATCTGTGGCCGATCATAGTTGCGATTAGAACTAATTAGAACTAGTCATAGTTGCGATTAGCAAGTTCTTTGAACTCTGGATGCGTGCCGAGCACTATGAAAACAAATAACTATAAAGAATAACCTGCAGCAACCATAATTTGACATAATAAAGCAGTGGAGAATTGCGGCAGGGCCATATTATCATGTAAGATCGGAAACTGTCCGCGGGCCGTTCAAAATCCTTTCGCGGGCCGGATCCGATTTGAAAGATATACAATTGCGGTCAACACAAAATGAGTAATGACAACGCAAATACTTGCACTTTTCGAAAAATATATTCAGTTGCCATGATCAATCCAAATTCGACACTCTCATGAATCAACTTCAAAGTGCAGATGAAATATTATTGCTTTAAAGGTCGTAACTAGAATTCTAAGTATATAGTCAGAAAGCATATAGCCATTTCAGTAAGTATTGAAACCTTCTTTGAGTACTACGAATAGGTAGAAATACTTCTTTATTGACCATCTCTGAAACGGACATGGTCTTTGGTCATTAGTACCTGACCCTCGAGATTTCTCAACTGAATCTTCTTGTGGCGAGATAGCGTAGTGATATAATCCACAGCTGCGACACCAATGGGTTGCGGGTTCGAGTCCGACTCCACAATTCCTATAAGTCTTGGAGGTTGGCATCTAGGCTCCTCCTCGTCATCTCATCCGTGTAAGCCAGTGGTTCTCAACCTTTTCCCCTTCACGTACCATTTCGAGGTTTTATGCAGTGCTCGCGTACCACTTACATAAGTTACGCGAGCCGAAGGCGGTCAAAACATGTTAAACTGTCGATTATAAGGCGTCGTATATGATTTCCGTAGTGGATCCATTCGGAATTATTGTGGTCAAATATATTGAAACGTAATTTGGTTTGGTAAGAATCCCAATGCTTTACGACTAGATCTCTTCCCCGTAGGCAGTCATTGATGGAATTGCCCCAACTCACGACGACGACGGCTTCAAATCACACATTGAGTATAATAAACAAATTTAGTTACGTCCGTCGGCAGTGGCGGCTCGTGACAATATCGGGTGGTGGGGCAAGGGCTGCAAGCGACTTTTTATCAAGATGACGTCACAATGGCGTTTTCCAATGTAAACAAGTAACTTAAGACTTGAAGTGTGGTAACTGTGTAAACGGCGTACGGAACAATGATTCAACACGGTTCATGTTCGCACTGGACCTGACTAATTATCTGCAGAAATGGAAATGACTATAACTCGAGAGATAGCGTAAGCCAAATTGGAAAGGTCAACGAGTTCGGACAGATTCGCAATTGTTATCTCATAGATTGGGCCTGTCATATTGAAATCAAAACATTCTAAAGAACTAAGAAAAGCAGCCTCGGAAATTCGGTCTCGGTGCAGCAAAGGAGATTTTGGCCTTGAAACTGGAGACTGTAACACGACACATACGGCTTTATTACTGTCTATAGGTCTGCTGCGAAATCGTCTTTGGAAAATATATAACCGAATAAATACGTGGATGAAAGCCTTAAACTTAGTACACTGTTACATGACATCATCGAGAAGTGGCCTCATGGCCCTTTTCGGTATGGTACACTGTCAAAATTAATGCGAACAGACCAACACCGAATTTTGCGTAAAGTTTACTGAGGAATAGGCTGATCAAGCTGTTAGCCGCCATCGAAAACGAAATAGCAATCGCGCTTGACAGGGGGTTGTAAGCAAATGGCTTGAAGGCCACAATTTCACGGTGAAATTGACATTGGAGAATACAATATCAAAGTAAATATTTGAATGCAAACTGAGAATGATATCATCATCTCAGTTAACGTTACCGCAGATACACCGGCTTTTGCGTGAAATCCGCAATGCGTTGTAGGGCTAAAGTGTCAGATTGGAGCACATCTCTACCATACTCGACCATGATAACGAAATTACTGCCCTAATCATTGAGTGTCAACCTTGAGACTTGGCACAGCGTTCGATGCTAAAATCAAGACATACCGTGCAAAAGCTTATGACGGAATTAGGTAAGGAGCATCGTTAAAATCAATAGAGACCAAAACCATCTTTGCGTATAATCTGTTAGCGATAAATGACGAGTCAGCTCTCACTCGAATTAGGAAACGAAATTACCACTAACACAGTTCAGCGACAAACTTAAAACTTGACACATCGTTCTATACTAACATTAAGACTTACCGTGCCTAATGTCATAACCGATCTCAGTATTGAACATCGTCAAAATCAATGGATACCAATACCGACTTTTGAGTAAAATATGTTTGCGATACATGACGGATCAGCACACACTCAACTTCGGAAACGGAATTACTACCCTAAACTTTAAGTAGAAACCCTGAAACTTGGGGCAGTGTTAAATACCACAATCACGACATGACATACCAAGTTTCAAGAGTTTCCATGGTGTGAAACACCATCAAAATCGATCTATACCAGCAAAGGTCGACTAAACGCATATGACGGTAACCGAGTTCAGCTGTAGATACGATTGTTACATCACACCGTAGGGGCACAGAGCTATTGTGCCCCGGTTGCTCGATAATTTTATGAGTAGGAGAGAGTAAATCACCGTTTCTTTATTGTGCGCGTCTTTGAGAGAATAGACAGTGAAAGCTTGTTATGAGCGCTATCGGGGCATGCCCCGGCTAGGCATTCGCAAAGCGAAAACACAGAGGAGAATTCGATTTTCGCAGAGACTTCGCTATATATGGACATTTACAAGCGAAAGGACAAGAAGAATACGATTTTCGCTATGATTTCGTTATATATAGATTGGTGTGCGTCTATAAATGGTAAAGAATTGTTATTGAACAGAATTTTAGGAGGGGCAATGCCCCAGTTGCCCAATAGGACGAGCCGCCACTGTCCGTCGGTCATTCTAGAGAAGGTTTCCTAAAGCCCAATAGGTACGAACGCTAAAAGGATGAGACACAATAACCTTACCCATAGTAGAATGCGTACCAGTAACCGATAGGTAATATCGCACTGCTCATGCTATCAAAGTTTGTATATCATGATCGCCATACGCCCTGTTTTGGAATGCCAACGAGGGATATGTGGCCACTGTTCAGTGTTCATCGACTCTTCCGACTTACAAACACACTCAACGTTCGTGACACAAGTTGGCGCTTTAGAGTCGGATTAAGCGTTCTCATTTTTATTCAAAGTATTTTATCCGTCAATGATTCATGGGAAAGATATCATGAAATAAGGAATAAATTCAAGTCACCTCGACAGTGCAAAACCCGAAATGGGCCTGTTTGTGATGCTACCCATTACTGGCCTGCAGTGGTTCAGCACGTGGGGCAGGTTCTCAATAAGCTGTTTGCACTTGCAGAAGATCACACTTGGCTCCACACGCTTTCTAACCGACCCCGGAGTGGCAAAAGATTCAGCCGAGCCTTGAGCATCCAGCTGCGCTCGACTGCCGTCAACACGTTGGAAGACCGGAGGGAGGAAGCGATTGGAGGAATCGTACCGGCTGTGGTACTCCACAGTTTTACCCTGGTAACGTAACTCAATCCGTCGTGTCTCCAAACGCTGATTTATGAAGGAATTTGGTAAGGTGAGCCAAATCTTGATAGCAGTCGGCACCCAGTGCCAGCTGGTAGAGGCCATCTTCGGTCGCGAACCAGCGCGCACCGAGGCGCCTAGCGACAGGTCGGGCCTCGGTCCAAAGCCCGTAGGCGTCTGTTAGACTCGCGCAGTCGACTATCAGGGTATCCGACGTCTCTGGGATTCGGCAAGTTCTCCGCACGACTAACGCTAATCTTCCACGCGCAACCGCCCGCACAAAAAGGGTCAGTGGAATTGGCTATCTTGACGATCTGGTAAAGCCTCAGCACGTCCACTTCGCAGCAGAGGCTGGGGATTCCCAGACCGCCAGCCGTCAGCCCAGAATGGAAGAAGGGCTGACAGGCTCTGTTGGGGATGCGCGCATCCAGACGACGCAGATCGCTCCGGGAACCGTGGAATAACGAACCTCTTCAGTGCGAGCAGCTTCTGAAATGAGGTGAGGTGCGACAGAAAAAGCCTGTCGCAAATAGGCCTCTAGAGCTTTTACGGCCTCCCCACCTTTCTCGGTTGCCTGGTAGGCTACCCATGTTTTGCCCAGGTATCGCCAGAAAGAGTCACGGTCGAGGACTCGAAAGTCGCCACCGTCAAGGCAGAACGAGGCCGAGTCCACGACCGATCGACTTCCCTTGAACCCCAAGACAAAGAACGCGACACTTGGCGGATTTCAATTTCATACCAGTCCACCGAGAAAATTCATCGCCCAGATCTAATTGTGCTTGAAGCTGGTCGCGAGACAAGGCACACATACTGGTTCCATCTGCATAACCCTGAACTCTGACAGTGACGCCCTCCGCCGCGGAAAACCGATAACCGCTGCTCCGAAGCCCTGCAACACCACGCAGGAGAACCTCCATGACCAGGTCGAAGGTGATGACCGACAAAGGGCATCCTTGACTTGGCGGATGCCCTTCCCCGCGGAATGGGGTCGGTAGGACCAGAACAGGTCGCGACCGAGAACACGTTGGACGTGTAAATGTCGGCCATCACCTCCACCAGATACTCCGGGGCGTCAAAGTGCGTCAGGACCTCGATCACCGAGCCATGCCGAACGGTACCAAAAGCATTGCGGATGTCAAGCCAAGCAAGATAGATATCTCGCCGGGGCGACTTTGCATTATCAAGCAAGGACTCAAGCATGAGACTCGAATACACTCGAAGACCCCCTCTCGCGGAACAACCCCATTTTGCACAATGGAGACAACATCTCCATCGGATGCCCAGCTCTGAAGACGGCGAGCGATTACGGACGCGTAGATCTTGTACTGCGTCCTGGATAGCGCAATGGGTCCCTAAATGCCAACGTCATGCATGTCACCATCGCGGTCCTTTGGAATTAGGATTACCCGCGACGAGCGTAACTCAAATGGAATTCGACGGCAACGACTAAAGATTTCGAAAAGCCGGAGAGCATTTCCCCCTTGGGGTCCAAGCGTTTCCAAAATCCATGGGTGAGACCGTCGGAGCCTGGCGAACTACTTGTGTTTAAGGTTGCAAGCAATCCCACTAACTTTAGGGAAGTAATCGAATCGCCGTCAACAGCAGAAGTCAGGTCGCTCTGGTACTTGTGCTGAGTCATCCACGGAGGACAAGCAGCGTCATTATTGGAACCTGCGGCGGCAGCGTCAGCACGAAATTTCCGCTCGATGACGTCAGCAGGAATTTCGCACCGTTTACTGCCAGAATCATCCTCGATGATCTGTCTGACCGGTTCCTTCTGATTGCACCAGAAGGCAGACCGTAGGTGTTCGGCTGCCCAGAGCTCCAGTTGATGATCCAGGCGCCCGAAGGCCTCAACTGTGTGAGGGACTCTGGGCACCAAACTCGCCAACTTCGAGCGCGGCTCGCGCAGATCAACTTGTGCTCGAGGTGGGACCGGTTTGGGAGAAGTCATATCGACATTTAATTCGTCGCGTGCGTTCTCTGAAGGAGGCAATCTCGTCGGTTTTTCACAGCGATCGACCGCTCCGGTAACTTCGGAACGTCCGACAGCTCATTTAGTCGTTACAGAGCGAGTTTCACCAGCTCCAAGAAGCTGTTTATGGAAATATCAGGTATTCTAGAACCCCGGGTTTCCACACATGTAAAAATGGGCCAGTTGTTACAATGTTTGCAATCTTTGCAATAACAATGAAGAAGGTAGTGTGGTGTGACGATTTGTTGGAAACCCATTTTTAAACGAGTAATTAAGCATGCTCGTGGCTGCAGTAATTGTTATGGAAATAAATACGTCTCAACTAAAAGTCTATTTGAAAGTACAAGTAACTAACGAAATGTTAACATGGGACATTTGGGGGTCCTCATAGGACCATTCACATTCTCTTGGGATAAGAAACAGTCGCACAAAGAGACAGATTAGGAGAGAGAGAGAGAGAGAGCCATCGCGGAACCCCTAATGTTTCGTTGAAATCCACGATACTCATCTAACTATATTTCCAATACCGTACTATTGATTACTGGTGGACATAAAGCCCTGTGCAGTGTGCATCAACATAGTGCTAAAAGAACAAAACTATTTAAACATAATTTTCACACAAAACGAAAACATTAAAATGAACATTCATCACAAATCAGTGTGACTTCTGCTGTTCTCTTTCAAATACCAGTACTGAAATGCGAGGATTAACCTTGAAAAGTGCCATCGTATTGGTCGGTCCAAAAGCCTCAGC
The DNA here is from genome assembly GCF_051294905.1 of Botryllus schlosseri. Taxonomy (NCBI): domain Eukaryota; kingdom Metazoa; phylum Chordata; class Ascidiacea; order Stolidobranchia; family Styelidae; genus Botryllus; species Botryllus schlosseri. The sequence goes on along the minus strand of NC_137245.1, from coordinate 11,730,860 downwards.
GTGATACCGATTGCTTAGCCAAAAATGAGTGTATATTGTAGACAGAATTTTCATTTCAAGGACGGGGTTTCTATTCCAATCACAAGTCTCCCCACGCGTACCCCACTGCACACGACGTACCACCACAAAATAATCATTTTCTACTATTGATAGGGTTTAATTACCTGCAACCAACGATGGCCAATACGTTCGTATCATAATATCAAATCATATGTATGGGTTGAGTGTGTTTCTTGACCTCCGCGGAGCCCTGAGTCTGGCTCACGGAACCCCTTGAGTTCCATGTAACACCGATCAAGAACCTCTGTTTTATCTTTTTCGGACTCATACTGTACTATTGGTTGGGTATGCTCTGACGGTGTTTATGTCTTATAATATTTCGCCGTATTATCATTATCCATCTGATATTCTAGGCTCATGCACAGCATAGGCTACATGTTATGCGGAGCACTATCATTGTTTGGTGTTGCGTTTTGGGGTTGCTTTTTATCGATTCACGAACTAGACGCACTGTTTATAATGAAACCAGACGCCAAACAACCGCGGTTTGACGGCACAGTATGTTAATTTTAACCCGTCGCTCTTGGGTAACTAATGGAAAATATACCAAACCGTCGAGACGTCATTGGAAATTAATGCAGATTTTATGAATTGTCTCCTAAGCTCGACCGCGCGTATATGCAAATCTACTACGCATGGAAACTATTTGAAAGTGGAAAGTCTATTTGGAAAGTCAATATGGAAAGTCTATTTCAGTGGTTCCCAACGTGGGCGATATCGCCCCCAGGGTGCGATTTGGCGGTCCAGGGGGGCGAAAATAGCGAAGGGGGCGATGGGGGGCGATGGCGCGGTAAAAAGGCTATATTGGAGTCTCGGATCGTAACTGCCGCACCCAAAACCCCCAATTGGGATGGGGGTTCGAGCTCGAAGGGGGCTCAAAGTATTTTCGTGAATTAACATAAATTATAGAGTATTATCTGGGAAATTTATGCAACTTTTCAAAATTTTTTCGCGCTGCGCGCGATTTATAGGTGTCTTACTTCTTACTTATTGGATACCCCTAATAATGAGCATGAGTTATGAGTTATAAAAATGGGTATCTCGGCATCAGCCATTACCACGCCATGACGCAGCAAGACATATGAAATTTCAGGCCATGAAATATGCGACTTCGAGAAGTGTGCAAGAACGAGAAAACCTTGGCGGAAAAAGACTGCCTTTGTACTGACCGATTTCGATATATAGACGATATACATATGTTTAATTGTCCGTAGGCGCCTTAATGGCTGACGCCAATTTTTCCTGTCCTGACAATCAGAACCCCACAAGACAAATGTCATCCCGCAGAGATAAATTAATTGCCAGTGCAGAGATACCAATTTGAAATCGTGTGCGTCTTTTAGTTTAGTACAGTGGTTCCCAACGTGGGTGATATCGCCCCCCAGGGGGCGATTTGGCGGTCTAGGGGGGAAAAATGACAAAGGGGCGATAGGAGGGCGAAAATGGACAACGGGGGTAACAGGGACGAAAATAGCGAAGAGGGCGATAGGGGGGCGATGGTCCGGCTTAATTGGAGCCAATTCGGAGAAATAACCTTTTTTTTAGTCAACCATCGAAAATTTAGGTGAAATTTAGGTGCAAAAGTGTAAAAGTTCGACATCGAGCCGAAAAGCTGCCCGTTTTTTTTTAGTCAACCAACCGGTCTTTACATGTTTCTATGCTCGTTATTCGGTTCTCAAAATTTGGGGGGCGATGATCGGTGTGGAGCTTGAAAAGGGGGCGATGAGCCGAAAAAGGTTGGGAACCACTGGTTTAGTACGTATGGGAGATTTGAATATCTTTTGACATAGTAGACATGCCACGAAATGCCATCCCGTAACGAAGTCATTAAACCCACGGGTCCGCCCGAATATGTTTAATTATTATTTAACGACCCTACATTTTCCAAGACACCTCACTCAACTCTATCGGTAAATCTGAATACATGAGCAGTGAGAGGATAAAAAAGTGACAGCAATATATATGCAATTCAATCATGAATGATAGAAATTTTTCGCGCTTAGCGTGCATTAAGCCGACTCACTAAAGAGTCCAACAATTTTTGCTGAGAATTAGCGGTGAAGAGGTATCGCGGGAGGGGGTCTGAGGGGCGAAGCCCCCCATAAGTTTGTTTTATCACCATATGCAGGGCTCAAGACCAACGTTTTGGGGGACTGACGAAGTGCTTTTACGGTCCTTTTAGAGTCAAATCGGAAAAATGACCTTTTTATCAGTCAAATCGACGGTGATCACAGTTTGTGTGCCCATTTTTTGGTTCCCAATATTTGGGGGGCGATGATCGGTGTGGATCTTGAAAAGGGGGCGATGAGTCGAAAAAGGTTGGGAACCACTGGTCTATTTGAAAGTACAAGTAACTAACAAAATGTGAACATGGGACATTTGGGGGTCCTCATAGGACCATTCACATTCTCTTGGGAAAAGAAACAGTCGCACAAAGTGACAGATTAAGAGAGAGAGAGAGAGCCATCGCGGAACCCCTACTGTTTCGTTGAAATCCACGATACTCATCTAACTATATTTCCAATACCGTACTATTGATTACTGGTGGACATAAAGCCCTGTGCAGTGTGCATCAACATAGTGCTAAAAGAACAAAACTGTTTAAACATAATTTTCACACAAAACGAAAACATTAAAATGATCATTCATTACAAATCAGTGTGACTTCTGTTGTTCTCTTTCAAATTCCAGTACTGAAATGCGAGGCTTAACCTTGAAAAGTGCCATCGTATTGGTCGGTCCAAAAGCAACAGCGTGATACCGATTGCTTAGCCAAAAATGAGTGTATAATGTAGACAGAATTTTCATTTCAAGGACGGGATTTCTATTTCAATCACAAGTCTTCCCTGCGTACCCCACTGCACACGACGTGCCACCACAAAATAATCATTTTCTACTATTGATAGGGTTAATTACCTGCAACCAACGATGGCCAATACGTTCGTATCATCATATCAAATCATATGTATGGGTTGAGTGTGTTTCTTGACCTCCGCGGAGCCCTGAGTCTGGCTCACGGAACCCCTTGAGTTCCATGTAACACCGATCAAGAACCTCTGTTTTATCTTTTTCGGACTCATACTGTACTATTGGTTGGGTATGCTCTGACGGTGTTTATGTCTTATAATATTTCGCCGTATTATCATTATCCATCTGATATTCTAGGCTCATGCACAGCATAGGCTACATATTATGCGGAGCACTATCATTGTTTGGTGTTGCGTTTTGGTGTTGCTTTTAATCGATTCACGAACTAGACGCACTGGTTATAATGAAACCAGACGCCAAACAACCGCGGTTTGACGGCACCGTATGTTAATTTTAACCCGTCGCTATTGGGTAACTAATGGAAAATTTACCAAACCGTCGAGACGTCATTGGAAATAATGCAGATTTTATGAATTGTCTCCTAAGCTCGACCGCACGCATATGCAAATCTACTACGCATGGAAACTCACTTCGAGTGTCACAAGCAAATAAAGCGCGTCTTGAAATCCTGAACAATTAACTGTGACATGAGGTTCATGGTAGTCCAACGATGTAGATTGTAGACCAGAGGTCTCAAACACGCGATAGAGCATCTTGTGCGGCCCGCGACGACATTTTAGATTTTTAATAATTTGACAATATATAAGTGTCACATATATCTTTTCACGTAATAAAGTGAAAATTCCCTCCTAAATTGCTCCGAAAGCCTTAAACTATTCATCAAACTTCACTATCACATCAATTGCAAACGTTACCATGCAGTGGTAGATTCACTATTTCGCCACATTTCCAATTCATGATGACAAAACCTGACCCTTATACGATTCGTGACTGAAATTTGTGAGTTGGACTTGGACGCAACCTTTCTTAGAATTACTCAGACTCGGGCTAACTCGATAGCAAAATGAAAATGACTCGAGTGAACTTGGAGTGACTCGAAATGCCGTGAATTTGTTAGAACCATGGACGCAACAAACTAATCGCGTATCAGGGGAATAGTAATCGATCAGAATGTCGCAGTTTGGTATTTTGCTAACTAAGCAAGTAGTTATGGCAACCATTGGCGATCTGTTAGTTACATGCTTGGTCGCTAAACCGTGTTATTACGGCCACTTAAAGGTACCGAGTACCGCAGTGGTACGCCCTAACGATGCAACAGCAATGGGCCGTTCGGCGTTCCGAAATTTCAATCACTAGGACACATTCATTAATATATCTATATTATATTTATATTTTTTCTGCTCCTATATTTGAAGAGATTCGGCCATGAGATTAATAGCCTACTTATCAGAAGTATTCCCGAGTAATGGATTGGAATTACAATGCTCAACTTAGAAATGTTTTGATATCAGATCATTCTCTATTATCAATCTGTTAAATTCAAAATATTCATAGTAGATGAAAAATTATAACCCGAGAACTTTTGTGATGGCATCATACATTTGTCCGCCCATATGGTGTCTATATCTTTTAATTAATATATATCAAGTACAACAAAAATTCTATTCAAATAGTTATAAATGTTATGATTCTTGGTCGTGCCAGGCCTAAATTGATACAAGAGTAAATCACATTTTGACGATGTGTGTTTACTGTCAGTCTGCTGGATTGGCTCACTTTCAATAGGACAATTAATTCGCGCCAAATAAGGCCTACTTGGAAAGACGTAGAATACCCCTATAAATGCTGCGGCCCGTGGCGTCGTCAAAACTGGAAAACTGGCCCGCGAGCACATTTGAGTTTGAGACGTCTGTTGTAGACCCAACCTTGTCAATTGATTTTATTTCGTATATAGAAGTTAGCTATCATTGAAATCGACTGTTGTTTTCGCTTATTGCAGCCACTAAGTTATTTGTCGATTAGGAAACTCTTTTCGGGCGGCTGTTAGAATCCGACTTTCGACTTTACGTACCAAACATAACAGAAAGCAAGAAAAAGGCGCCGGTAGGAATGCATTGTAGCCTGCCATTATAATTAGAGCATAAGTGATATATGTCAGCCTAAAAATATCGGCATAGGCCAGCTCAGGTCGATATTTGTTGCGTTTGTATTCGTGATGTTTCGACGTCTACTTGTCCAATTGTCCATTGGTCATATACACAAGGCTGATATTCTTATTACGATTCCTGAGTTGCCGACAAATAACATGGTCCACTTTCGTTCTGATCTTGACTATGATGATAAGGGTATCGGAGAGAGAGAGTTGAGATTTATTATCGCCTGCTCCGTTGAGATGCTTTGACGATAGGTGCGATACGACCTTGTCGACCTATAAGTAAGGTCATCTAGTGTGCACCACCATTTTTCTCCTCCATGCTATCCCTGGATGCTGAGCGCCCATCACTTTGGAAGTAATTCTAAAATCGATCTCGGTCGGACTCAAACCAGCAAGCCATCCAGTACGGACGGGTCATCATCGCCATAAGTCTGTACAGCCTGGTCAAAGATGTTTGTGTTTGTTTCAAACGGCTTCGCGAAACTTGTCCAACTGTCCATCATATTTGGTTTTGGAGATCCCACCGTTGACACCTGGGGTATGGGGTTGCACGGGATATGTAACTGTCCCAGTAGTCTATTCTAGTGATGGGTTTGCGAAGGTGTATATTTAAACGATGATCAAGTAGCCTACAGTTGTTGGGCGACAAATGCCGTAGTTAGCTATAACGACTCGTCACTAGCCAAGGCAGCCGGTCCGAGCCCGGGTTCTGCCGCCTAGTTTGGTGAATTCTAAAAGTTATTGTGAGTAACTCACACACCCCTGAGCCCTGTTCACTCACGGCATGGACGTAAGTATAAGCATGCATAGAGGTTAAAGAGCTAATTCACTCGAGACAAGATGACCGAACGCTTTTGCAATCATCAGCTCCGCAACGGTTTACAATGACAAATCACATCGCTGTGAGCTTTGAAGTGGTTTGATAACGGCACCGGCATACGATGAATACCATTCAGGCTCGATTGCAATCCCGAGCAAACCCGGCTAGGCTAAAGTATAAACGCAGAACCGCAACCGCAGGGCGGTCTAAACGCTCATAGTTACGATATTTTTCTGAGTATACTTGCGCTGGCACGAACACAAAAATCCCTCAAATAAATTGGGCTATATCAGCAGGATTAATCTATCAGGATTTGCAGGATTTATGCATGAACGCAGTGTATTATTGCTATATCGGAAATTCCCCGCGAAAGTCCGAGTTTATCCGCTCTCTCGAAATTGACCTATCATAATACCATTAAATGTTGTTGTTCTCGTGTTCATTAAATTTCGAGATCAATGGTCCCAGGTCGATATTATTAATCTGGTTCCGGAGCTGCCGACTTATACGGTGTCCCAATTCCACTGTAGATTTTTCTAAGACATGACTTACGCTACTTGGATATACAGAAGCGAATCGTTACACTACGCTGCTCGCCACCTCCAAACGATCAAATCAAGTGCCACGTCGGCAATTCCTGGAACGTTAGGTCACGAGCTTGTTTCTATAATGAACGCGGCAACAATTAGATCGCCCCTTTTCTTCCGTTTCATGTCAATTTCTTCAGAAGCTAGACGCTCCGTAATTGTGTAGCTTGTCTTATGAGGGTCGGCCCCGTGATTAAAAAAGAAAAGTATATTGAGCTAACTCACGTTAATTTAGTCTTTACCCAACCAAAGTACGATTTATTTCCAGCGCGCGTAAGCTTTCGATATTGGCGAACCAAGCAATCACTGTTGAACACAGTGTGTACCCAATAATAAGACATAAATTGTCTCTAAATAATTGACATGCTAATCTCGTGTGTGCAGATTGCTTTCGAAAGACGTTATCGTCACAGCATGTCTTATTCTGAAAAGAGGCTTGTCGAATATGAGAAGACTGATAAATTATTAATTCAGTCTGTGCTCCGATGTGCGTATAGGTTTCAAGTTGATTTATTCGGTATTTGCAGATTCGAGATGCAATTTCACACGGATTGGGCACATGTAATTTCAGAAAATTCCCTATTTGTCCACGATACTTTATGCATTCATACAAAGCTGACACCCGAAATGTCATTTACACCAGTGATTCACAGACCCAGGTCTGTGGCAAGTTTACCGTCGGTCCACCAAATATATTCGAAATTTATATCTCAATTCGAAAAAGCAAACAGTTGGACGCTTGTCCATTCATTGTACTCATTAGAAGAGAATTAAAATATCAAATTTTAAATAGATTTAGAAGTTTGGTCGTTTCGTTCGGTTGTTCGTTGTGGCATCCTCCTGTATCCTATCTGTTTATTACATCGCATCGTGTGTGGCGAGATAGCGTAGTGGTATAATCCACTGCTGCAACACCAATGGATTGAGGGTTCGAGTCCGACCGAGGACGACTGCAGAATTCCTACAGTGTTGGCGGTTTATCTAGGCTTTTCCCCGCCATCTCATAAGTGAAAGCGGTGGCCTATAAAATCAAAGAAGTGGGCCGTGCTACGGATAAAATTGTAGAGAATCGGGCTGGTGTAAATGACCATAGCAGTCGACAACACCATGAATAACACAAACAACATCGCATTGTGCTTGGTTTATCGCATTGTACATTGTGTGTGTGTTGATCGAACAAAAATATAATGTGACTATTTGATGACCTTTTTTAGTCGTTACCCACTGTTTGTTGTCCACGGGAACGCGCAGTGAGTTGGTGAGTGCGCGCATACTCGTGAAAAATTGGAGGGAACGACAATATGCCCTGATCATGAAAATGTGCCGACACAAATTGGGTTCTCTGCAAAGCTCTTCTCGGATAATACTCAGGCTCGGTAAAGGGGGAAAAACTACCGGTACAGATTTGGGTCGCGGTCTAAAAGTTTTAGAACCACTGTAATAGAGCGTCCGTGATATAATTTGGGGTTATACGTCACGATGGTGCAAATGTTGTACGAAACTGTTTAGAACTGGCCTACAACTCGTTTCCGACGAGTTCTATGTCTAAGCTACTGAGCCTTTTAAGCTAAGCCCTTAAATTCCGACAGAGCAATTAAGCGACATGCACTTGGCATTATGGTAGAGGCAAGATAAAACAGCAAAGTCGACATACCAAACAATCACGATCAAGTTAGCTGTTTTTGTGACAGCCCACCCATTAGGGGTGTATGTGTAATGATTATTAGTTGCTATTGCGTTGCTACTGTTATTTCTAGGGCCGCCAAGTGTCTAGCAACGAATACGTGAAATGGACACTTGGTGGACACATGACAATGCATGCCTCCTTCTAGTCTGAACTGGCTGCCATGAGGACACGGAAGTAAAACTGTTTAAAAACTATTGTTCATCACTTTACGTCGATTATTTTAGGAGGTCTTCCACGTTTTTAACAGCACGTCGCGAGCTTGCGGAAACTTCAATAGAACCACTTATAAATATCTATGTAATAATGGCAACATTAAATGAAGTTTCCAATATTACATTTGAGTTGCATACGTTTAAGGTAATTAAATTTAGCGTTAATTTTGATTATTGCATGTTCATTGTTCACCCGTCCGCAACCTTTCTTTGGCCGGTCCGAACCATTGATTTTCATCACCTTGCGAAATCGAGCTAATAAATCAGGCTGTACAATATAAAATAAATAATCAAATAAAACTAACAGAGAGATCATGGATGCATTGATCATTCCTGGATAATGCAATCAGCATATTCATCTAATGGTAAATCCGACATTGGAAAACACCATTTCAATACATAATATAAGCCAATTAGTCAAATTGTGATTATGCGGAATCGATAATTGCGTGATTTATTTTATATTCCTTAGGCAAATGTGTATTCTCTGATGCCGAAAGAGTGAGTTAAGACATCTGTAGTATTGGTTGCCAGTGAACTCGGCACCTGGTGAACTTGGCACCTTTAACTCGGCACCTGGTGAAATCGGCGCTTATATTGTGACGCAACAATGCCGTCTGTCGGTGTTGGTCTACACTCTACTCGGTGCATGTATTGCTAATTTGACGGATAGAGGGAATAATTGATATATGCGATGGACATGGACAATTGGACGTATGCGTTGAGATTGAAGTGGGGCCGCTACTGGTAGTCGATCTTTACAACCAGGTAAGTCGAATAGTGCTAATTAATTCGATGCGAGCTATCAGATTTTAACTAAATTTTGTTTGCAGGAAGCTAGGTGCCGTTGAGATTGAAGTGGGGCGGCTACCGGTAGCCGATCTTAACAACCAGGTAAGTCGAATAGTGCTAATTAATTCGATATGAGTGATCAGATTTCAACTAAATTTTGCTTGCAGGAAGATGCCATTGAGATTGAAGTGGGGCCGCTACCGGTAGCCGATCTTAACAACCAGGTAAGTTAAATAGTCCTAATTAATTCGATATGAGTGATCAGATTTTAACTTATAATTTCGTTTGCAGGAAGATGATCTCATTGAGTCGTCGTTATCCGATGTGTCCGCTGCTCAGGTCAACTCTGAAATGTCATGCTCGGACGAGTCAACTAATAAAATATTGGAGGGTGTATCGCAAAGAGGATGAGCTATGCTGTTTGACGACTAAGGTCGATCGTTCTTACACCAGGAAGATGAAAAAAACATGCCTCAATTCTTTGGAGATGCAAGAATCGTGCAAAATATATATATATTTTATTTATTAGTTGATTAGTAATTGATAAGTTCAACTGTTAGGTTTATTAGAGATTTTATAAGTTCAATAGACAACACAACAATACTGATTTTGTATTAGCTGATTACTTATAGGAAGGTGTGATTTTGTCACAGGTAGCTGGTCAGGAGCAGGTTGAAGGGTGACATTAGGGAAACATCCTGCTAATAAAATATAGTTGAAGGACGATATTTAATTTATAAGGAGCAAGGTGAAGGGTGACATTAGGGAAACATCCTTCTAACAAAATATAGTTAAATTATAATAACCGTTTCTTTGAAGGCAAAAACTGATTATTTTGGCCTTCATAAGTTTCGATGTGTTCATGGGAAACATTTATTGGTGTCATGGGGAACATTGTATTGTCATAAACTTGAAACAATAGAGATCGCACAGCATCTACGGTAAAACGAAGTGCCGAGTTCATCAAGTGCCGAGTTCACCAAGTGCCGAGTTCAAGGTGCCGAGTTGAAGGTGCCGAGTTCACCAGGTGCCGAGTTCACTGGCAACCGTAGTATTTCGTCGACCGTTAACGCGTAACGAATCATCTCGAAACAAATCATTCTCGGGACCTTGTCTATTTTGGACAATATTTTACCACGTTTCCAGAATTACGTGACACGTGCGTTTGCATGCTAAATGTCGATTTTTCTTCCAGGTGTAAAGATCGTGACTTGTGAAGCTGGGAGTTGGAAATATTAAAATTAAAGGTGATGGTTTATTTGTTGGTCGTATTCGTGGTGTTTGTCGACTACTATGGTCATTTACACCAGGCCAGTTTTCTTTATTTAATTCAGTAGCTGCCGACTTGTAGCATGGCCCAATTGTAGGCTTTTATAAGACATCGCTTAAACATATGAGGTGGTGAGGAGTAGCCTAGATATATACACCCAACACTTGGCAGGAATTATGGAGACGACCTCGGTCGTACTCCAACCTGCAACCCATTGGAATTGCGGCATTTGATTATACCACTACGCTCTCTCGGCACTTGAAGGTAGTGGTGCTGAGCTAATGGGAAAGTGTGAAATATACTGCATCTTTTTGGCACCTTACAAGTAGATATATGGGATCATTCACGATGATAACAACTGGTGCATGTGTGGCGAGATGCATGGCGTAGTGGTATCACAGCTGCAACACCGATGGGTTGCTGGTTCGGGTCCGACTGAGATCGACTCCAGAATTTCTACCTAAGTGCGGTAGGTTTATCTAGGCTCCTCCTCGCCATATCATCAGTGTAAGCGGTGTCTTAAAAAGCCTAGAAGTGGGCCGTGCTACGAGTCGGCAGCTGCTTCGCCTAGGCCAGGTAGAATTCTGATACCGAAGACAACTCCAAGTCGTTTCGACACATCTTTCATTGTATCGCAGCCTTGTGGTGCATTGAAATGATGAAATTTGATGCAATAATTTGAATTGAATTGAACAATGTACAATGCGATGCAACGAATAGATAGTAGGATGTCGAAATGACCACGTGTGTGCATAAGTCCATTTTCGTATTGCGCTCGTGTTGCGTATTGGAGTCTCGCGCAATTGTCGCTAACGATTCTCGGAATTTTTTCGCCGCCATCGCGTTTACATAATACCGCAAAGGGTGATCTCTCGCATATATAAAGGGGCGCGTGATTTTGACGTGGTACTACATCCCTCATGAGCTGGAGGCGGGGATTCCGAATGGTAGCAAATATTTCTGGACGTTACCTTGATTCGGAACACGATGAGATATCATTTCAACATCAGATTTCGTGAATAACATCCCCAAAAGCAGAAGTATTGCGGGTAATCTGGTGCCGAAATTTAGAAGCGCATATTTATCAGCGGTACATTGGCAATATTAGTGACAAGTGCTGTATCAATAGGAAATAATAACAGGAAAATACAACAATTTAAAGTAGAAAAAGATTGATGGTTGGAAAATTGCAAGTATATTTTCGTGCGACCAACACCAATATGGTTGAGTTCCTGATTTATAGTGAAGTAGTCCTGACTGAATATCCTATGTTATGAATATAAAATGCCATCATTAGTTTTATTATTTTCGTTAAATATGCAGGTATTCTAACGATACCAGAAAGAGGTAGGTAAAATAAACAACAAGTACGGGACTCGTGGTGGAATTCCCCTTATCCGCTTTTCCCCTTTTCTCTGCGGCAATAAATTATTCTCACATCACCTGCAAAAACCAAGGTGGGTGTCAGATTCCATAGACTGCTCCTTGTCGCTTCGACACCTTCCTGTCTTTTCATTGTATCGCATTTTTTTGTGGTGTATTGAACTGATAAAATTGCTAATAAACCAATGATGATGAAATGTGGCTTATATGTTTACGCGGTCATTAGTGTCTCTACAGTATATAGTAACAACTTCCTCACGTTTAGCGACATCCCGTATGCTTCGCAATCACACAATTTTTCAAGTCCTGTAACCCGCAATGCATCACTCATCATATACAACGTCAAGCACATAAATCCTAGCAGTTTATAGTTACTGGTAGTGTTTTTGCAGCAGTTTCTGGTGGTGTCAAGCAAGGAGGATCAGCATTCGCAAAGACTTAATAAATATTTTAGGGTGCAACGAATTTCCGCAATAGAATACCACATCGGTCGGAGTAATACTTCTATTGTGAGAAAAAATGCTTGCTAGCGTTCCTTATGCGCTACCAGGAAATTCACAGAAATCTTCACGGGATATGTTTATAGGCATAAAGGCACTGATACGTATGTACCGTTCGTATTTTGCAGTCTCAGAGCCACGATATCGAATAGAATTTGTTTATTCACCGGGGATGAAGATGATTCCTTTTAGCGTAGCAACGAGAGTGATCATGGCTGTGACTGGCATTATAGGACTTCTACAGGTTCACGGCATGCCAGGTAAGGAATTTTTGTTAAGAATCCAGATATAAGAATTAAGCAAGCGTATCCGTTTTATTTGCTTATAGCGGAGTTCTTTAACTATGGGTCGCCGAGGGTATGAATTTTGGTCGCGACCGCATCTGAGCGAGGGTGAGGCCGTAACTGTCGCACACCATAGTTTTTTTTTTAATACGCATAATTTACAGAAATGAATCTAACTTGCGCAACTGTGAAATAACGGTATATTCCTGGTGTCATTTAACGCCACCAGAGACCGTTGGGATGATATATAGCAGGGGCGGGCAACTTCTCCAGTCGGCGGGCCGGATGTAGGAAAGTTAAATACTTGGTGGGCCGGATAGCTGAATCGATATATTATTCGCCCATTTATCCCCATATACAAGGAATAAACCGGATGTAATGAATGTATTGTAACGACAGCAATGTCATTTCAAAGCCATTTCTCGCCGATAATGACGAAGATAATGTGGATTTGAGAACACCATTGTCATACAGGCGCCGCCATGTCTGCTTCGCTCTGACCAATCAACACATGGTGCAATCCTTAATTAAGATTTTAAGACATTCGATAAGCGCGGTACCCCAAATTTACCAATATATCAATTCATTAGGGTCGAGTACATCGTAAATGCCGATAATGCAAGTCTTCTCGCTTCTAGGGCTGGGCAAAATCGAGTACCTGAGTGATTCGATTCTGAATCACGTATTATGCTTCGAGTCGAGTCGAGAGAGAGAGAGAGATATGATATTCTTTCTCGCCTGCACCATCGAGATGCTTTTGGCGACGGAGTTGCGATACGGCCCCATGAGGTCATCTAGTCTGCGCCCCCGTTTTTTTTTCTCCTCCATGCTATCCGTGATTGCTGAGCGCCTAGCACAGGGGTGGGCAAACTACGGCCCGCGGGCCGCATGCGGCCCGCCACAACATTTTGTGCGGCCCGCGAAGGCATCGAGAAACGTGATACCAATATTGATAAAAATGTGCACTAAAAATCAAATTACTAGACCAACTTGATTGAACTTTTTTAAATACATTTTATCATTAAATTGATTAAGTTATAATCTTAATGTTGCATTTTCCTATTTTATTGTTAGTAGAATAGCCCAACCTAGGGGCCGACGCATTTTGGAATGCTTCGGTTGCTAAATAACCAAAACGGAAATGATTGAGTTCAGATCAAAATTGTGATTTTAGAGCAGAACTTTCAGTGCTGTACTTGAAAAAAACACGATTCGTGCGTGTGTTTGGTAGATTCGTCCTCCACATATGCGCATTTAGTTGCAAATCATTCATAACATCGGTCTCAACTCATCCATTATGAGTAGTCCAAACAATATAAAAAACGGAAAGATTACGATGAATGCTGCTGCAATCAATAAAGAATCAACTTATAAGTGGACCTAGTTCCGTTCCGGCGTCGATGGTAACGCAACTTGTAATAGCCTTATACTTGCCATAATATAACATTATTGTAGTGGATTCGTTGCTGCATTTCAAAACACCATTTGAATCCAAACATCCGAATTATAGGCCCAATTTATCAAATTATGAGGTGCAAAATAAATCAACGGAATTATGTTTGAGACAATACTAAATTGTGTTGATGTCGTCCTCACAAAAGAACGTGAAAAGGGCAAGTTGAATACAGTGAGTAAGCTGCATTCGGAAACTCATTTAAAGGTAACATGTAGGTGTCAGAATTGTGTGTTCTGAAGTTTGACCAGCCGCAGAACCAAATATCTATAAGCCGATCGTTGCTCACATATTCAAATTTCCACCATATCTTAAGAATCAGCACAACCTTCTTTAATCGCTAGTTTTGACGAATTGGTTCAGAATGGACAGTTTTTAAAATCCCGGTAACGTTTCTGACGCGTGTGTGTTATCATCAAATCAACATTTAAATTGTTTTAATATACATTCATATCAATGCATATGTATCATCTGCACCTATTCGGTTAATTTATATCGGGGGTCCTGAAATTATGGGTCGCGATGGCATCTGAGCGATCTTTTAATATGTAATATTTGTTGAATTTCTTTTAACTACTGTAGGCCAATCAGCGAGACGCGTAGAAAAGTTATCGCAACAACTTGGCTTGATCATAAAAATGTGCCGACCTTTGTGTAGGTTTCAATCCACCATAAGTTTGTCCCATGCACCATGGTTTCTCTGAAAAACACTGGCGGGGAGCGATAGGATGCTTTAGTGTAGGGGTGTGCAACTATGAGAGAGAGGACTTGCGAGGCCGACCCCTACCGCGACAGGATAGCCAGCATATCGATAGGTGAAGTATGGTGCCAAGAAATTGCCGGCGATAAAACCAAAATGACCGTTGCTGGTTGGCTAATACCTTCGATATAGTAGTTAAGCACCATAAACCCCACATACAACAACCTTCGATATTGGTATGTACGGTCGACGAAATGGTTGGTACCGAATAGTCTGAGCAGAAAGTCAGTACAAATTCGACCCGTGGTCATATCTATCGCTTTAATTTGAAATCGCGTATGCCAAACATGTTCCACAGAGCTACATTGCGTATGCGAATGGTGTCTGCAGGTTCTCTATCATACACATGCCCGTAAAATGTAGCACAGTTACAGTAAAAATCCATACGATTTGATGTGTGAGGCTTGGGTCGCGAGTTGCCACTGAAACTCGGATTTGGGTCGCAGTCAAAATGGTTTAAAAACCACAGCTTTATAGAATCGAATAAAAGCTTGCGTTTTGGCTTATAATCACGATTTTACGATTGTGCGGCCCGCGAATCAATTCAGATGTTAAATGCGGCCCACGAGCTGAAAAGTTTGCCCACCCCTGGCCTAGCAGGATAGCTGCGAGCATCGAGTATCACTCATTATGACGTCACAACAGCATATACTATGTTGAAATTCAAATATGTACCTTTTATGCCACCACAAACAACATAACGCATGTTATCCATCACATTAAAGATACTTTGGTATTTTTCCTACCATATTGATTTCATTGCACTTCTTAACAATGTTGTGGATCGATCATGACTTCGGAAATGTGTTATTTCCAGTAACTTTCGTAGCTTTGTACTATGACTCGTATGCTGCGACACGGCCAATCAAGGTTTCAAGGCTTCCTCAGTGAAAATTAGCATCAAAACTATAATTTTCGTTAGTAAATTACGTTTCAGTTACGAGGAGCGTATAATTTCAGTACTCGAAAAAATCGTGTTTTACTACTCGACTCGAATCATCAAAATTAATACTCGATTCAGATTCGAGTACTCGAATCATTATGCCCAGCCCTACTCGCTTCTACGAACTTACGCGTAAGCTCCACTCTCGCACGCGTTCTCGGTAATGTCCATTCTCGGTATTGGTTTTCTCTGTATTGGTATAGAACTCCCGCGGCCCTAGTCTGCCGAGATTCCCCACTACTTGCTTACTGAGAAGGCGTTGTCGAGAAATTTATATCTGAGAATCGACACCGAATGTGGCAAAGCCGTCATGCACAAGCACACGACCTGTATATATGCATAACATGCCTGCATTGCATACATTGCATTCTCGGTAAAGTCCATTCTCGGTGGTGTCCATTCTCGGTAATGGTTTTCTCGGTATTGACCAGACACCGTCCGGCGCGTCACACTATCAACTAAGACGGAAAACTGTCCGCGGGCCGTATGCTGCCCGCGCCTGCTATATAGTCTAATCCTAATGGCATGCAGCTGGTGGACATGCTGCTATTGGACATAGGTGTTTCTGGGCCGAAACTTTCCGTTCTGGGATAAATGAAGACATGATGTCTTTGCCAACATGCAAACGGGCAAAGTGCGGTGCCAAAAAGATCGGCGGCGATATAATCCTGGCCCAAAGTGACCGTCGCCAGTTGACCAAAACCTTCTACATCCATACGTCCGGACTTCAAAATGTCAGCATCGAATAATCTCTTCCTGCAGAGAAGAATGATGCACCCCGAATTGAAATCGCGTGCGTCACGCATGCTTCATAGAACTACGTCGTGTACAACTGGTTCTCTGCACCTTCTCCATTTCATACATGACCGTATGCGTAGCACTACACTGTAAGCTTAAACGCGTGCATTTATGCACCTAAAAAACATACAATATTCGAATTTTTTTTTAGATGCCACATTGTGTGGTAGCGATGTATGTCATAATATTGTGTGGTCTGAAGTGGCATGTCCGTACCTATCGCTGCAGAGCTCGAAATTATGTACCTGAAAAACCTCCACCCACATGCTCTTATCGAAAAAATATTTTATTTCAAAAGAATCGGTTGTAGAATGTGCAATAAAAGAAACAGTGTAAGTTGCCATTAAATATGACAATACAAATTGAAAACATAACAATTTTTTGACACAATAAGACAGGATTTTATACAGTAATAACAGAGCTTCTTGTAGGTACAGAACTTCAATACACAATTGAATAGTATAAGTTCATATTTAAATGAACCCAAATATTTTCGGATGACACTCGTCAGATGTAATCGTCAGCAACTAGTGGAGAATTGGAAAGAACATTGTAAATCAACAATCGTATCTAAAAATATGCCTTCACCAGCATGAAATTTCGAGAGAGTGAGCGTTCAATGCACTATTCCCATACAGGTGGTACACGAACTCCTTCTGTTGACTGAGTTTCGGCTGGTGTATGAGTTTCGGCTGGTGTATTTTGATAAGATATAAAATACACCAGCCGAAACTCTGTCAACAGGAGTTCGTGTACCAGCTGGGAATAGGGGATTGAATGCTTTCTCTTTGTGATACGATTGTTGATATACAATGTTCTTTCCAATTCTCTACTAGATTTGCTGGCGAGTGTCGACCGAAAATATTCGGGTTCATTTCAATATTAATATACTATTTAACAGTATTAACAGTATAAAAGAACTGGATTCGGAACGAAAGCAAGGTGTATGTACCGTAATGTCGTCAATAAATATTGTTTCTCACATATTGACTAGTTTCATGATCAAATGATTGATTGCCAAAAAACCACAGTAAACCAATTTTGGCTCAACAGTATGTTATTTTGGAACAGCCCTAATGTACAGTGCCACTAACAACGAAAAGTTTACTAATTGAAAGCATAGCAAAAGTCTAGCCACAAAAAAGACAAATCATTTTGCAAATGCAAAAAATAACAAAATCCACTATGTACAGGTACATTCTATACCAAACAAAAGCAGTACTCACAGCACAAGTACTTGGAGCAAGAGAGATTAATTACCCTACATTTTTTCAATCGATTGCTGGGCATTTTGATATTTTTTCCAAGAATGACAAACTTGTTCGACTGAAATCCCGAATTTTTATCACCAAGAAGGACACGTTGAATGAATGGCATTATTTGAAAGACCTTAGGATAACTAAGATCCCATGAATAGTAGCATGCTAGGAGATCAATTATCATCTCAAACGGTCTTCTTTGGTTTTCGGATCTGTGCTTGATGGTGATGCCATTGGCCGCCATCCACGATTGTTCATCTCCATTCTCATGACGTGCAATCAAAAGATGGAGGAGTCAACCTTGAAGTTGGTAAATCGACTGTATGTGCCTGGAATGAAAACAACATGTTAGCTTTTAAATATTTTGCTAAATATTCACGTGCAGATCCAGAGCACATGACTAACTTCAGCTAGAAATGCTTATAGGAGACTTCTCATCAGGGATGTAATGACTCGAGTAATGAATTTCTCACGACTCGAGTCATTTTCTCAAAACACAAAAATGACTCGATTCGACACAATCTGTGTATTGACTCGACTTGAGTCATTACGCATGACTCGAAGGAAGTCATATGACTCGAGACTCAGATGGCCAAGAAAGACATTTCATCGTAATTTCGAAGAATACTAAAATAACCACACTATTGGCATTTCTTCTATTGGTGCTGGCACTTTAAAATGCTACCAGAAACTACTAAAAGTAAGGAAAATTAGTGTATTATAAATGCGAACCATTCGATATCAACAAACAAAAAGAGGGTTTAACAGGACTTCAACTGGAAACTTGAGCAGTCAAGTCATAACTAGAGTCCGACCGATATTGGATTTGGAGCCGATACCGATAAAACCGATATCTAACATCTTCACCGATGTATTCAACCGATATTGAAATAAGGAGAATCTACCTCAAAAGGCGCATTTTCAAAACTTCAGAGCATTTATTTGAACAACTTTACAGCCACTGTCATACTTGACCATGAAATAGACTAGAAAGGATGCATCTGGGCACTTTGAAAGTGTAATCTATACGAAATATAGCAACATTCTCAGTCTAGCGGTCAAGAATTATAGTTCACCGACTTCCTACCCTCATGTTGTGACGTCACGAAAATAGCCAATATTTTTTCAGCTCCAATGGCCGAAACCGATAATTCTTTCAAAGCGAAACATCGACTCGATATTATAGGCGAACCGATAATCGGTCGGGCTCTAGTCATAACACCATGAATCGGACTCGAACCTCTACTTGTTGACTTGGACTTGACTGGTTGAATTGAAAATGACTCGACTTGACTCGAGTCAATCCTATAAAAAGCGAGATTGAGTTGTGACTCGGAGCCTTGTGACTTGGATACGACACTGCTTCTCATACTAAATATTTAAGTGTAGTTGAATCGGCGAATAGTTTAAAGGGGCATTGCACTCTAAAAATCATGTCGTCTCAAATTGAAGGGCGAAACGAGAAATTTTTTTAGGCCGCAGCCATTTTCTTCAGAACGCCACCGTAAAGAAGCTGCAATTTATTGAATTTTCTACATCAGAATCATGCTCCATCAACAGCAGTCACGCAGAAATCGAACTTTATATCGTCGTCAGCCGATGTTATTATGAAGGAAATATGTCGTACACGTAAAGATGGTTTAGATACCGCGTTCAACGGAATATGTTCAGTCAGGAGATTTATGTCAAAATGGGGCCTAGTGTACTCTTTTTTTTGGGACATAGGGCGTGTACGACATATTTCCTTCATAGCATCGGCTGACAACTATATAAAGTTCGATTTCTGCGTGACTGCTAGAGTATGATTCCCCTGTGGAAAATTCAATAAATTGCAGCTCCATTACGGTGGCGTTCATAAGAAAATGGCTGAAAAATTTTCTCGTTTCGCCCTTGAATTGGAGACCACATAGTTTTTAGAGGGCAGTGCACCGTTAACAAGCTTAGCTCCAAAGGGCAAATTGATTATAAGTTGTTATATTATTCGATTATAAATTGAAGCATTGTTTGATGCACCAATTGTGTTCAGATGCATAAATTTCTCTACATCATCCGAATTTTAAGGGGTACCAATGAACCTCGGACCTCGTTCGATCATGACTTGTTAGCTGCTTAATCTTAGAGAGGCACTGCGCTATAAAAAGGTTGTGGTCTCAAATCAACTCGCAGGTCGAAAAAGATTTGCTGCAGACATGGTCTTCAGAAAGCCACCGTAATGGTGCTGCAATTAAATTAGCGCTAACATACGACCTCCTTTAGGAGGATTTGTCCTCCTTTTTCAGGTTTTTGAAATTGTCGTCCTAGGACGCCCAAATGTCTTCCTTTTTGGCAACTCCAGTACTGTTAGTGTGAAAATCCTCCTTTCCCGATTCCTAAATATGATAAACATAAATTAAATGAAGTTTGCATAAGACCCTTTACGCTCGAGCTTCCGCGTTTTCAGTGCGTTAACTTCACCATCGCATATTTTCGCAACGGGTTAAGAATCGATGACGCGTAGCCACGTCAGTTGGTCTTAATACGAAATTTTGCAGCTCCATTACGTCGAGCGCAGT
Source organism: Botryllus schlosseri (assembly GCF_051294905.1). Classification (NCBI taxonomy): domain Eukaryota; kingdom Metazoa; phylum Chordata; class Ascidiacea; order Stolidobranchia; family Styelidae; genus Botryllus; species Botryllus schlosseri. The sequence continues at coordinate 11,710,516 of NC_137245.1, read as the reverse complement.
GTTTAGCATAGCAAAATATACCTTCGTTTTGGACGGCTCAAGAATTTTGATCATATATAAGGATTCTATTTTATAGAACTTCTATGTATATCTTAACTGAAGCAGATCCATACTAGACTGGTAGCAAATCTTACCTGACAAAGACATATCGCACTCAAACCATGGTTCGACTTTATTTTCTTGTCTATTCGAAAGCCTTCTGCAGTTCGAGCCGGATATGAATTTCATCGTCTTCATTTCCCTGCGAACAATTAGAATCATAATAGACAGGTGAAGGACTAATAGGACTAATAAGAACCACAATAGACAGATGAGGAACATTCCTGCAATTAAAAAGTTTCCATTCCAGCCATCACATTCCATTTCAGATAAATGCAAGTTTGGGCATTGGCGCTGTACGCAAGTTGTGATTACTTATTACTGATTAGATGCGCGCTATCTAGTTTGCTATCATCTGAAGACTTCTAATTCTTGTCTGCTTTAAGCACTCGTATTCCCTCGGTGTCACTTGTCAGTGTTTGATTTATTATTAATACTGCGCATTGTGCAGTACACTGGGTTGAATTACGTTGTCAAAAATTGATGCAACACGAGATTCTCGATGGCGCAGATTCTTAATTTATGCAATTAGTTTGAACGACAACATTCTATGCTGATTTCCTTATTAGATGTACAAATTCGACCTCATCGCTAGAAACGTAGATTTCATCGCGCGCTCAGAGAAACACCATCTCGTGTCGCGATTTGATGAACAAATACACCTTCTACAAATTAAAATGCATTATTTGCATCAATGAGGGCCGCAAGCCGCGTTTAAAGGGGCACTGCGCCCTAAAAATGATGTGGTCTCAAATTGAAGATAACAACGAACAAAAATTTTTGGCGGCGGCCATTTCCTTCAGAACGCCACCGTAATGGAGCTGCAATTTATTGAAATTTCTACAAGACCAGCTGCCGCGGCTGCTTAACCCGTTACATAGCACGATGTCTTCATCGTCGCACTTGCTCGACGCGATAAGGCAATCACACAGAGAACGAAACTTGGACACATTCCATTCATAACATCGGCTGACAACTATCTAAAATTCGTTCTCAGCGTGACTGCCTAATCGCGTCGAGCAAGTGCGACGGTGAAGATATCGTGCCATGTAACGGGTTAAGCAGCCGCGGCAGCTGGTCTTGTAGAAATTTCAATAAATTGCAGCTCCATTACGGTGGCGTTCTGAAGGAAATGGCTGCGGCCAATAATTTTTGTTCGTTTTTACCAACAATTTGAGACCACATCATTTTTAGAGCACAATGCCCCTTTAAAATATTTCAGCGGGAAATCGTGTCGCGTAGCATTGTGCGATATGCGTGCACAGACGAATATCGCTAATTGGTCACCGCCCCGCGTAACACCGATAATACGACTTGTTGAATTGCAACTGAATATTAGAGTCAGAATGGTCATTTCAAAAGATCGTTGTTTTGCGTTTCAAAAAGAGGGATTTCGACACCCCCTGGCTACGCTTCTGCCGCCACCCCATGGAAAAATAAAAGTCGGCGTCTATGACTGTAGCACTGTTATTATCTAACATAATACCAACCTCTTGATCAGTCTGCTCTCCAAAAACTTTATCAAGAGTGAGAAGCATTTCCATGTACTCCTCATGCATTTCTTCAACACTTCTATCAACAAGCAGTTGAAACTCATGTCTGATCTATTGGGAATAACAATGCATTACTTAGAGCTGTTAGTCATGAATATGTATCTCACATAAACAGGTTAGTTAGAGTAAGTAAATTCATCCATATTATTCATTTTAAAATATTAGTTATATGTTTCCATATTCTTTCAATTCTGATCATATTCATAGTTCTTCTGAAAATGCCTAATTGACTATGGTATTTGGTAGTGAGCTAACAAAAATATCCGTCTCATGCAACATCACGCCCAACTTTTCAGCTATGGTGCACAGACGCTAACCAATCTCATGCTCGTTCCTATGAACTAAGCTTGAATTTGGCTGGATTCCCTTGTCATTCATAATTTCTGTCATTTTTCAAGTTCTTGCAAATTGAGTAATTCTAATTGTAATCTAATTTGGAAAAAACTGCGCTTTAATTCTAATCTAATTCAATTTGGAAGAGCTGAAAATCTACTCGTTGTCCAAGCCTGGTACAGTGTACACTGTACACATGTTGTGTAATAGGAAAACAGTGTATATTAATGCAATAGGAAGATACATAGGCAATATAATTGCTTAATTTGCCGAGGCACACAAACAATTTCATTTTACTGATTTTCGAGATTATGACAGCATATTGAAGTCATCTGTAAGGAACGAAAGAACTCACCAGTCTAATATCTTGCAGCATTGGAAAGCTCTTCAAAATTTTAGCAACGCCACCAAATTCTAGCACCTTCAACTGATTACGTCTGTTGTGATGAGTGTACTTCATGAGAGTGATGACATTCAGCCAATTGGCGCCAGGTCTGTTGAACTCTGTTTCCAACTGCACCCTGGCATCTTCAATCGTTATATTAGGGTGACCTTTTGAATAACATGAAACATATAAATTATAAAAAAAGGAATAACAATCATCCTAATCACCTGATGAGCCTGGACACAAAGCATGCGCTCTCCATGAAGACGTACCAGATGCCTTTGTCTTTTGTCGGAGATTCCTCAACTTTTGCGACAGCTTTTTCGAGTAGTAATACTGAAAAGCATTTGATCATGAATGCACTTCAATATATTGAATTCGGATAGGATTCGGGCAGTAGGTCATAGTCAAGAGAAGACGGTGCTTCATAGCAAAACAAGTCCAGTGTATTCATATTTTTGTGTCTCCTTTTACAATGGCTACAGAGATCTTCATATTTTGAATACACTATGCCACATATCCTCCATGACATAATGACACTCGGATGTTGTCTGTGACAGTAAATGTGTAGACAGCAAATCGGTAGTTCCGATAGAAGGGCACAACCAACACTTTCCATTAGACATTCTACCAAACCATATTAAGTAATTGAAACAGGTCAAGTGCAAAGAAAGATGTAGCCTACATAACTTCATCTGCAAATGAGGTTTCATCACTAGGTCTATTATGATATCTTCAGATGAAATTATTGAACAGCATTAGCTCCCATTTTCATGGTCTGCTCTTAAGGCGCATCAAGCTGCTAGATGGAAAATAGGTAATTTATATCTACTCATACCGCTGGGCGCTGGTGCTGTATTTGAAACTCGATAACATGAACATAACATTATTTACAGATGATGTTGAAAATTTACATAAACGAATTACCTTGCAGTAAATCAATGTGCTCCCTCTCCATTCCGTTTTGAACTAAAAACATCTCCATTCCCTCGCTATATGCTATTTAGATTCACGTAACGAAGACCGACAGATTCACGGTATATCTCACTCACTTTGGTCCTGCGTGGTAACGATGGATTGTCTCAGGATTGCGTCATACAGTCACGTGACTCAGTAAGTCATGCGTAAAGAAGAGACAGTTCATCAATGATAAAATACAAAGGGTACTACTAAAAACTGAATGATTGCTATACTGTTGGCAATGACAGCGATACCCGATACGAGTAAACTGTTCAACGTCGGGGTGTTTCATACATATTTGTATGACAAATTTCTTCAGTAAGTTCGGTAGGGAAATAATATGATCAACCTTTTATTTTATCGCAATCTCTTAGTATGTTGATCTGATAATTTGTTTATAATAAACTGAAATGAGTAACAAGCGATTAGCTATAAGGATTAACGTGACTATCGTAGGTATGTAAAGGCAGGTCAGAGCAAACCTCAAGACAGCGAGTCGTCAGTCAGGTATTGGTACAGCACGACCATAAAATCTGATCACCAACCTATTTGCTTGAAGCCCGGTACCACTGTCGGTTATAATCTTGGTTATTTATAACTTTAATAATATTGTTAATCAAACGCTGCAGCCTGAAGAAAAATCTATAGCTTAGGACATACCGATCAAATCACATTTTGCGAGGCTTTTCGACGTGTATCAATATTACCACGCTTTAGGCTGCCTGGGATGATATATCACGTCAATAGTAACCTCGTGAAGTTTCAGAGTGAAGATTAGCAAGCGACCTCTCCAACTTCCTCTCAATTGATATCCGGTATGAATGTTTGACACCACAGGAAATTTGTCCGGAATGACTATACTGATATGCATGTGAGCTCATAGACACATCATATGAGCATTAACCCACATCTTATGACATTCACTGATGATGTGTGGACGTGCACACAACATGGCGGATTCTCGATGTCAGATCTCAGCCAATAATATGTGTCAGCTAAATATTGTATATACCTATGCACAATGTTGTGTCTCATTCAACGCTGTGAATTTACAGTGTAGGGTTGCGTTTAAAACAAAAATCAATTTAAAACAAACATGTTTAAAACAAGGCCCTAGTGTAAACATGTTTTTATTGTGTTTTTTGTTTGTGGTGATGGCGTCACGAATCTCAATTTGTGACGTCACAGTGGATTGACATAGACGATTGGAAATATTGGGTAAATATGGCTCCTTCGACGAAAAGGACCTCCGACCACTGTCATAAACAGAACAAAAATACCTTTAACAAGGACTGCATCGTTTTGCAGCATTACGGTCGTCGGTCATCATCAGCACGCCCTTACCGAACTAAAAATCTGTATCTACTTGCTATAACTGCTGAACCGACGACGATTTCGAAGGTTCCACCCACTCCACAACGCAATTGTCGACTATGTTGGACGCAAATCGTCCGTAGGCTCATTCTACCTGTTTTTCGACAGTATTCACACAACTATGCCTTAATTATACAACGTTTCGAAAAAAACAATTTTTTAAAAGGCATTGGGTAAAATCACTGTAACATGTTTTAACAAAGTGTTTTAAAACACCGTTTGTTTCAAATGTAACCATACGTAGCACACTGACACTCAAATGCATTCATGTTGACGTGTCACGCTTTGGTCGCGAGATGTCAATAAAACTCAGATTTGGGTTGCGGTCTAAAAATTTTAGAAACCAGTGGCTTATAGTAACAGTAAAAACTTACTTACTTAATTCAGCGTTCGGTGGGTGCTACATATACAATATACATACGTTTGTAATCCTTCATTATTTTCCCATTATTGGCGGCGGCCATGATGAATTTCTTTGTACACTGTCAGCTGAGTTATAATAAAAATAGTAAAAAGAAAGTGTCAAATATTCCTGGATCCTCAGGCCATACATCTATGAGCAATTTGTGTAAGTAGTTACTAATGTCCGCACTCGATTCGATCTATAACTATGGTGTTGTTAAATTCTATAAACAGACATTGTGCTTCCCAATGCAGTGCAGAGCGAACACACCTTCAAAACGATAAGAACTGCGATTTCAACCGCATTTGCCTGGTGATTATAAGATGCGATGAATAAACTTGTAAAGGCGATGAATATCGCTTACCCAAATTCCATAATGATTCCGATTCGACAAAGTTTTGACAAACAAGACGAATATTATACCTTCAATATCAAGCACTGAAACGCTGTGCTGGCTATAATTCTATATGGTAAATACCGATTTGTTCTGAAGGCAAGTATAGTGAATTATACAAACTCAGTCCCGTCAATAAAATATGTCTTCATATTTTTGTCTCGACGATGTATTTTTTATTAAGTCACTTACCGATGCATGTGCGATTTCTTTTTTTTTGCGTGACTCAGAAGTATAATTTCAGTTAGTGATATTCTAAAAGGAGTTTGAATTCACAAGAGAAGGATTAAAATCCTCTTGGGTGCATGGATATGGGAAATCTATGCAGACAGACAGCGAAATATATACTGTTTTGGGTAGATAATTCGCTGTGGGAACCGGCAAAACGTAATATTAAGGATAGAATGACTGTAAATGATACTCTGGTGACAAATCAATCGTGTGAATTGCATTATAGTAGCTGACGATGCATAAATATGAAAAGGCTATTGTTGACATCACCCTAAATAATTGATATTGTGGATTTAATCCCCAAAACAGGATTAAATAATGTGTGAATTACAAAGCCGGAGCAGTGTTCATTTACTGGAGATCATTAAACGATATTGATCAGTGACCAAAGAATTTCTTGCAGTGTGGAAAGGGGTTTTAGGGGCTGCTTACATTCCAATCGCCCATGGGTCAGATTAGAACTAGACAATTAGATTATTGATCCCTAATAGAGATGGTGTGAGCCCCTAAAACAGGGGTGGCCAACCTTTTCAGCCAAAGGGCCACATTTGATTGACGAACTATTGCGCGGGCCACTAGCCGCGCGAAGCGCAAAATTTTTTCGAAGTTCATAGGTCAATAATATTGTCACTTGACTACATTGCGGGCCTGCTGTATATCGCTGGGCTCAGTTTGCAAGGAATGGACTATTCGGCGCCTGGACATATCGATATCGGAAGCTTTGACCAACATGCGTCAATCATTTTGGGCCTAGGTTTCATAGTCGACGGTCTTTCTGCAAGCGCAAACGCAAGGTCGCATATGTTGAATGACACTTTGTCTCGTAATCGCGAATATAGTTACACTCCATCTGATACATTAGGCGTTCTTTCATTTTCACAAAGGGTTAACAATATTAAAAGCAAGAAATCGAATGACAACATGTTGCGCGAAGCGTGTATTAAATTTTACATATGATAAATCTATCGCAAAGTATTCTGCTTTATTGTAGTGTACGAAGATCTACCAAAATGTTAATGGCTCATGGATCTGCCAATGCGTCGGAACTGATATTTTATTCATCAAATCTCAAGAGTTGCGGCCAGACTAATCAAATTTTTGGTTGGCCTTGCAAGTTCACAATCTGTGCAATCCAATTTTGATAATATTACTAATTTTGCAAATTACCTCGCGGGCCTCTCAAAACTGTCTCGCGGGCCACATGTGGCCCGCGGGCCACGGGTTGGCCGGCCCTGCCCTAAAAGGTCCTGGTTCATGTGAGTCATAGCGACGTTCGAAAATACGTTGACGCCGAAGTGACCTAATCCACATTTTAGATCAGTGGTTCTCGACCGGGGGTCCGCAAAACCTCTAAATTTGCAAAATAACTGTTGATAACCAATTTGTAACTTTTTTAAATTAGGGAAATCACGAAGCAAATTCGCTTCAAAACTGCTAATGCTTCAGTAAGCACATCAACAGAATGGCCGTATGAGATTAAATATCTTACTGTGTAATCTCATTTTAATTTCCAAATTGCCAATAGGCTACTGATACAAACATATTGCTGTTTGAAGATGGTTGGTTGAGGTTTGTTGAAAATAGTTTTTTCTAGTATGTCTCAAAAAAGGGGATGAAAACCTCATCACGGAATCCATTTGCTTCTGTGATAGGTCCTATATAACAACTAATTCCAAAATATCTTCAAGATGAGCTGTTATATAGAAATGACTAGTCTGGGCGTGATAACTTCTTTGAGAAATCTACTTCCAAATTTTGGTGGCATGTATGTTGCGATCGTGCTCAAAGCTGTCGTCGGGTTCGTCAGGCGTTAATATTACATTCGTCGCCACCTACCTTTATGGAAATGGATTTTCGGCACTCGTTAAACATATCGAAGGTGTGAATTTTCAAGACACGACCACATATTTGTGGACCGTGGATACAAAAGGTTGAGAACCACTGTTCTACATCAGTGGTCGGGAACCTATGGCTCGCGAGCCATGTATGGCTCTTTTAGGCATAAGATATGGCTCTTGGCGAAATTTCTATTTTTGTGCCTAATTTATCAATAGTGCAGCAACTATTGTCATTAAATCTTCAGCACAACCAGTGTAATTATTCTCGTGGCAGTTTAAAGTGTCTTTGAGAGGTTAATATAGTGGCGTATTTAGGGCTACCGTGGGTACGTAGGGTACCGTGGAAGTGACATTCACAAATGCAAATTGAAATTACAAACAACGCCATAGCTATCCACGTTCTTGATTGATAAAGTAGCTTTGTAGTCGCTGTTAAAATGTGGGCGTGTGGCACAACGTTTTGTCACCACCGAATACCTTGGAAATTGAGAAGTCGGATCGGAATCAGAGCCCCAATTACATTCGATTGATACCGGTTATTATAAATTATTTGATACATACGATCAATTGCGCTGTCACGGGTACGGCATCGCCCGACCGTGCCTCACCTATGCCTTACTTTTCCTTTCACGCTTTAATTTCGAGCAATAAATAGGCAATTTGTGTGATTTTGGTAGTAAAAATGTTCAAAATCTAGTAAACAGGTGAGGCACTGCCGCACTTGTCTCCCCTGACCCCACCTCACCGACGTATCACAAATTACAGTGGGCATGTATACTACTGTAGTGACCATGTTTGGCTCCAGCTAGGTATGTCATCATGGGTCCTCGCATTTAAGAATAGCATCAAGACGAACCTACGATCTCGTATAGCTGACGAACGTCTCAAATTTTGTATGAAGCTTAACCGTAATCAGACTACAGAGCGATCAGGAATACCTAGCAACCAGAGGTGGTCAGTAACGAAGTACTTCTACTTTTTCGAAGTACTCAAGTAGTTTTCCTCTACTTCTGTTACTTACTCAAGTAGATCTGATTTTCGCTACTTCTACTTCGTAATATTTTGTGATCTACTTACTTACTTTTCGCTATTTTCAGTTTGTCAAGTAGAAGTAGTTTAATGCTCCGATCAGGAAGATAGCCTGAGGAATTTCGGGCCTGTTTTCGCGGAGTATCAACATTTAGTTTTCATAAAAGTTTAGTAAAGTCCAGAATTTTCCTCGCGCTTCGCGCTCAGTAAATACGGAGTAACCAGTATTATTTCACGAACGTATCGGTGAATATAATTTAGGTAGCTGGTTGGCGTTCACACCGCATTGTCGCCCTTCGTCCATATGAAATATTTCATCACAGTATATATGGCTCATCATAACGTTTGAAACTGATGTTCAGCATCTACTTATCATATCGTAATCTAACAGTCCATGGCGTGTCCTAATCTGTAAAACGGGGCTGTGAGACTTTTTTAGTTTAAGAGCTGTTTTATCATACCACCTTTGAAACTTTCTGGACTAAAGACATGAAATACATTTTCCGCTTTTAGAAGTAGTATGTATATTTCATTTTCCATTCCCATCATCATATACTTTGAGTTCTAATTGATATCAGTTCTTTGGTCTGGATAACATACATGTTGAAGTATAAAAGCAAGTGTAGTAATGCCTTTAATTTCCAGAAATAAAGCTACACAATATGGCATTTTTACGATCCACCATATTTTTTATTACCGTTTACTAATCTCGCAAACTGTTTACACCGTATCCTATACAACTTCTCCGTATTGCTCTTCGACTAAACTACGGGCCTTAAAATATGGGGGAGTGCCCCATACCATGATATTTTCTAAAACGTGCTGCTCGAGTAAACATAGGATTGGTGTCGCATTTCCATATCCATACTATCATTTTAATTCCATAATCCGGACGAATGCTTATGCTGTCGAAAATTGGATACCTCCAGGTATGCATCAATATGAATCAAGCTCGGCACTTTTCACATAGCTCAATTTGCAGCTTTGGACAATCCACGCGAACGAATTACGATCGTTTTCACAACTACTTACTTACTTGAGTAGATTTTTAGTCAGGAATTTCTACTTCTACTTCAAGTAGTTTTGGGTTGCTTATGGAAGAAGTACTTCTACTCATACTTGAGTAGATTTTTTCGTCGCTACTTCTACTTCTACTTGAGTAGTCTTCTTGACTACTTTGACCACCTCTGCTAGCAACACCAAAAGACGCATTACCTGTAAAAGGCGTGTAACAAGTAGATTCATACTGGTTGTCTACGTCTGTTAAAAATCTAAATGGTAATTGTCTCAAGCTTCGAAAAATATCATATGCCTTTCAGTGCAATACAATTAGAAATATAGAACTTGCAAAAGAAGTTTTTACAGAGAAAATACGGTGCAAACGACGAATCCCATGTAGAGATTTCGGATTTGCGCTACCATGACGTCACGATTTTTCAATTGTGACGTAGTAGTTGATCGATGGTATGGCTCTTTGGAAGTTGGAATGGAAAATATACGATCAATATGACTCTTCGGACGAAAAAGGTTCCCGACCACTGTTCTACATGATGGCACTTGAGCTGCACATACTCCTGTCTACATCCCTGCGTGTGCAATTGTGCATATCTATATAGCATTCATATATCTACAGAAAGATAAATAATACATCATTAGATTAGCATATTGGAACTAGAGAAATACAGATACAAATTCTTGAACTTTCGGTTAGATTGGAATAGCATTGGAAAGTGCAGTTCCAGTTCCCTTTGTCAACAAACCTCTCTGTAAAAAATATGTAAGAAAGAGCAATAATGATTGTAATCAATCAGAATATGCCTACGGTTGGTGCCAATCTTAATATGCCACTCATGATGACGAAGAGACTTTACTGCAGGGGTTATTAACCTGGGGTCCGTCGGCACCTTAGGGGTCAGTCTATTCGTTTTAGGGCGAACATGAGAAGTCAAAGCTACACTTTACAACTATATGTTACTATGTATGTATATGCATGTATACTATTTTTGTATAATTTGCAGTGCTCGCCACAGACCACAATAGTCTCAACAGACATAGATTACTATGCCAAGCACGGGGGGTGAACGAAACGAGTTATGTAGGCATCATTATTCAAAACCAGAACAGCGTGATATGTTTAGCAGAAGTTTCCAATATAGTATAATTTATGACCAATGACCATACAAAGCTGACCTTATATATTTTTGTTCAATTTCTGTTCTTTCTACGGACGTGATTCAGAGAGTGATGGGAAGTTGAAATCCAAGGAATTTCATTCACAAAAATCACAATCAAGATGACTGGAAGTAGGTTTTGACGAAATTCTGAATCTGTACCGTCTTGTCTACGGCTTGAGGTCGTTTCTTACGCTTGTTAATATCAATTCAATTCACACACATAGCAAAATATAATACATGAGACCTGCGCATACATCGAGCGAGGTATCGTACTACCACTTGAGGAGTTGGTTTAAAACCAATTATAACCGAGCATGAATAACATTAACTAGAACGCACCCGAGAAACCAAAACACTTTCAAAATGAATCATTACCGTAGAGTAGACAAGAATACACGTCGTACACACACACAACAATTTAACAGTGTCTCAAGTAATATGAAAATCATCATTTTCAACAGTTTTGAGATGTCTTGGATATCGCTACTTCCATACTTGTAATTGAGTAGAAATATAAGACTCTTCTTCTACTTGAGCACCAACAGTTAGTACATTGACTATGACCAGCGCTGCATAAAGGCATCGATTATACAATGTACAAGCAGAATAATCTATTAAGATTACTTTGGATAATTTAAATTGTAATCCATTTCGAGTCCGATTATTCAAAATGCAGTGATAGCGGTAATCGATTATATTAAAAATCGTGGTTACCCCATGTCTGCTTGCGTGCACTAAATATTAGGGATGATGTGAACCCCTGAAAGGTTCTGGCTCGTGTGATCGCGAACGCGAACCTATGACGTCACGTGACATCATCTTGCTAATTCCAACCCTACATTTCCGTGAAGTAATATATTAATGTACCTGATACCTAGCGACGATTCGCAGGCCATATTATACCACAAAGCTGAAGTACATGCTGACTTTTTAAACGTCACCTAATGTATCAACTGAAACAATTAAATGCTATAATAATTCCATAAAATCGATTTGCCCGCAAACTCGACGAGGGCTTGGCTAGACCGGTCACAGGTTGCTATACTTGCGCTGGATATTATCTCAAAATCAAGTTATACAGTATAGCCAACATACAGGTCTTTACATTTGATATCGATGCATTATTTAGATCAAATTCGTTGATGGAAATACCTGATTGGTTGACTAAGCACAATTCACGGACTTGTTTGTTTGTTTTGAGATATTCAAGGTGTTTGGCGACTACTATGGTCATTTACACCAGGCCGATATTCTTCATTTTTATTCCGCAACTGCCGACTTGTAGTACGGTACACTTCCAGGCTTTTTGTACGACTCCGCATACGCGGATGAGGTGTCGAGGAGGAGCCTAGATTAGGCCTAACCTCGAACACTTAGGTATACGAACTCTGAAGTCGACCTCGGACTTCCTACATGTGTAGCAGACCTCCGTCTGTAGTTGATCACACACGATTCAACAACTGCTGCAGAGCTTTTATTATACGTCTGTCCGCCAAAGCGGCCAGAGGCAAAAGAGGAAGTGAAAGCACGATGCGATAATACTACAACTGACGTAAGGGGCAGTATAGAGCACGGCTGCCACACTATTCCCCATCAAACTTGAGAAGTGCCTATAAAAGCATTCTCACAAACTACAATAAAAAAAAAACAGCAACATCAAAACCGACAAGTTCAAAATCACCAACAAAATCGCAAACATCCGCATGACCGCATCACATTAGCAGAACACTAACCCTAAACTAACATCAGTGAACAATTCCCTAAACTAAAACCCTAACAACGCCGCGCCACATCAACGGGAGAGTCACATGCTCCATCCCCTCTTCATGACATCGGACCGGGAGAGTCACAAGCTCCATCCCCTCCACGCGCGCTCACATCAGTTCCGCCAGTGAAACAGTCATTACGAAGTGAAGCCATCAGTCAAGTCTTCAAACTTCTCATATCGATGCAAAACTGCTTCTTCAACCGGTTCAAATAGCCAATGCCGTAATCGAATTTCCGCCAACTTTCAGCATACCGTTACTGTCCAGGAATCTTCAGACTTGCAGCCAAATTAATGAAGTAACGTTTTTAGCGTGCTCGCCATTGTAGCAGACCTCCGTCTGTAGTTGATCACACACGATTCAACAACTGCTGCAGAGCTTTTATTATACGTCTGTCCGCCGAAGCGGCCAGAGGCAAAAGAGGAAGTGAAAGCACGATGCGATAATACTACAACTGACGTAAGGGGCAGTATAGAGCACGGCTGCCACACATGCAGTGTGTTACGTTCTTGCTATTGCGTGATTGCGGACAAAGCTCACAGCAGAGAGTCACTAAAGATTGAAAAACGGCAAGCTGAATATTCCGAGCAAGCTTTCGAGCAAATAATTTTTGAAATCGGCATGGTGCATGCTCGTTTAGCGCTTAATTTCTTTTCATGCTGACAGCGCCATGCGGAGAGTGGTCCGAAGGTTAAATGCAAAGAATTGTGACGAAAGACGGTATAATGGCATGAAAAAATTGTATTACATGAAAAAGGTTCACATTGCAGTACCTAGTAGGGATGGTGTGAACCTCTGAAAGGTTCAGGTTCGTGTGAACGCGAACCTTTTTGAAAGGTTCTGTGTGAACGCGAACGTGAACCTCATGACGTCACATTGCTAATTTCAACCCTGTATTTCAAGATTGACCCCGCACGCTTGCTAGCTTTTTACATCAGAAAACGATATCAATCTCATTGATTGCTTGAATAAGCATCATTCGCTGACTACATGTAGTGTATTTCGCTCTTGATATTGTGTGATTGCGGGTCAAGCTCACAGCAGAGAGTCACTGAATATTCATAAACGGAAGGCTGGATATTTCGAGCAAACTTTTGCAACAAAGCAAGTAAAATTTTTCAGAATGTCAACGTGCATGCTTGTTCAGTGTTGATGGTTTATGCTGTCAGCGCCATGCATAGATTGGCCCGTAGTTGAAATGCAATAAATTTGAACCAAAGATGTTATAATGAAGTGAAAATTGTAATATATGAAAAAAGGTTCACAGTGCAGAACCTACCAAGGTTCTGTTGTGAACGCGAACCTCCAAATTTCCGAGGTTCACACACAGAACGCGAACGCGAACCTCACGTTCACACCATCCCTAGTACCTAGCACGATTCGTTGGTGAACACGAACCTTCAAATCCCAGAGGTTCACAATCAGAACGCGAACGTAAACCTATCACGTTCACACCATCCCTACTAAATATATGACTTTCCTTACAGCGAGTCAAAGTGGATTCGACAGACGTAATAAGGATTCGAGACAAATTTGTAAAAACCTATCGATACATGGCCAACCACAAGGATACATTAAGTATCGATGCGGTAAGTTTTAGTTGTGTTTTTCTAAAGCAGTGATTTCCAAAGTGTGCGATGGCGCCCTCTGGGGCGTTGGCGAGCCTGAAGGGGGCGCTGAGAATGAACTGGGCGATTTGGGCGACGGTGATAAATTGAGCGGTATATGGGGCTGCGAACAAATGGAGCGATATAGATTTACACGTAAACTGTTGTTCTGTGTTATAACGATTGGTAAAAAGGTAGAAAAATGCACAGTAAAGAAATGCAAAATCGATTCAACATGATTAGTTGACGGTCGATCTGGGCGTCGGTCTATTCCATCAGCTGTACTCGAAAAGTTCATTGTTACTTGCGATGTTGTCGCGTCCTTCAATGGACAAATTCAGCAGTCGACAGAATCCCTAGAAATCGTAGTTCATTGTGAGTAAGTACGAAGTATTTGAAAGCTTCTTGCTGCACGTCGAGGTGGATGGCGTTCAGGTTTCGCGAAGCGATATCGCTGGCTTCACGAAAATATCCTCCAAATTGATTGCTTAAAATTTATCCCTCCTTGGTATAGTGGTATATCTAATGAAGGTGAAGTTCAGGAATGAGTGTGAGGTTGGGGGGGCGAACACTTTATTCGTAGTCCGGGGAGCGCTAGCTGAAATAAGTTTGGGAAACACAGCTCTAAAGCTATTCCGTAATCATATAGGCCTACTAAACACAGCTAAGGCGATGCGGTACAAGTTGCGACCGCGTTTATTCACGACCAAACCTTAACAGAACTACAACACACGAAATAACTAACGAAGGAATCGAGCAGTGATTCATAAACTATGTGCCACCACAGATTCTGAGGTGTGCCGCGAAATTTTTGGTGATTTTGGAAAATAATTGTTGAATCAACTTGATAACCAAGAAATCCTTCCGCAAATCATGAGCATAAATGCAAAAATACTTCTGTTACTGTCTGCTTTCAAATCCTATTCCTTGATGGGTGCATAAGTAAGCACAATTATATAGTCGTTGCCAGGACAGGAACATTCTGCGCCAGTCATTTAGGCACCTATAATTGATGGTCATTCGGGAAAAAATTTTGGGCCTTCTTCGATATCGCAACACACATGAGTGTGTGTGTGTGTGTGTGTGTGTGTGTGTTGTGAATCGCATGTATAAAGTAAAGTGATGAAATCACTCGTAGAAGAAAGGGGTAAGTTAAGTTGAACACCCTATGGGGATCCGTGATCAAGGTTTTTTTCAGAGTGGTTGACACAACAGAATTCTGTTTCGGTCCTGTATGTGAACATGGCACGAACATAATTGTAACCGAGAGAGGCCTTTTGAAATTGACGACGAAATGTTCGTATGTTTGGCAACAATGCAGCATCGTTTCAGCCGTATATGTTTTTATAAACAATCCCATTAACACGCGAAAATAATTAATAATAATGCAACTTTTCTTCTCCTGTAAGTGTGCCGCGAACGTTTTAGAATTTTTCTAGTGTGCCACCAGCTGAATATGTTTGGGAACCACTGGTATAGAGACATGCGAAAACAATCAACGAGCACACGTAATCAGTGACAAACGTAAAGTAATTCCACAACAGTTTTGCTGTCCATATATGGTATCGTATAATACTTAATTACACCGTTAGCACTACCCATCTTACATCTTCAGTACTTCTATAGAGCGTGGAGTAGGGGAAGGAACTCGATTTGATAAGATAAGATGTATCATTCGAGACGAACGCGATATGGCGCTACAAATATAAATGCAACCTAAAGGATCTATTTCGTGCGAATTCGCTGGCAATTTTACTCATGAAAGCGATACAAAGTTACCCAAAAACTGCTTTATAGTTTTCAAAATCAAACTTATAATGACGAAAAAATCTTGCCAACAAATGTTTCACGTAGAAGTGAAAGTACTCTAAAAACAATCCTATACTTGTGTGGTGCAAGTGGTGCAAGGAGTGAAAACTTGCTGGAGTTATTCAAAGAAGTAGACGCACTTCGTTATTGAACACGTCTGGATCAACGTGATCATAATAAACTGTGCTACATGCAGAGACGCACATATCACATTGTAACGCTATTGTATAAATTATAGTATCGTTATCTTTCCATAGAAGTCAAATAACAGACGAAGTCATTCGTGGATTAGTGATTTTTTACACATATATGCCACACGAATACTATGGGACGTTCTTGAAATCATGATTAGTCGGCTATATACATTGCTTATACTTCTTGTGTTCTTCCTGACAGCTGTCAAACACGTGCACGCCTAGTTATCCCTCGTGTACCTCGAATCCCTATTACAGATTTACTCTGACGTGTAACGGAGAAGAGAGTCGGTCGCGAAAATTACTTGAGTGAAACAAATCTAAGAATGTGATTAAATGTGAAACGAATAATTAAACTTTTCAACAACATATAAATTTTTGAAATGGCTCTGCGGTCTGTCTCAATATACTCTTTGCGTGGCTCGTTATTAAGAATCCCTTGACGAGATCTTATTGCTTTTATGACCATATTATCGTTCCAATAGACAGTCCACCGATGGACGGCTTCGCTGCGCGAGCGCAAGAATACGAGTTCTATTACGACAAAGCGAACAATGAAATCAACCCCAACTTCAGAATGACGCTTGATGCTAGTGATCTTCCAGTCGCCGACGCGAATGAGCCGACATGGGACAACGCAGATGATGTCAAGATACAAGTATTGAAAGATCTTTTACAGAAAATGGAGCGCCATGCAGTGGTCACGCCAGCGCAGCAGCACCAGCAACTGCCGTTTTCGGTGGACAACTCGCTCCTGAAAGGACGCTCACTGCCGCGCCAATCCAGGAATACCAAGAAAAGACGCGATCACGACGAAACACATCCTCTTTATATCATTTAATCTAGCTTTCTGCGTGATCTTGTGATACGATATCAGTCGAAAACGAATAAGACATGTAACAGAGTCCTGTTCGAATACAATAATGTGATGCAGATTTACGTGTTGGTAGAAATTCTTACTGGTAGAGTTGGCAGCCAAGGCGATATTAGGTGTTTGAAAATCTGCTTCTTCGAGGTACATAACTTCACTATACAATCGACTAGTATATTCATATTTTAATGAGCCCGAATATTTTCGGCTAACACTCGTCACGGTTAATCGCCAGCAACTAGTAGAGAATCGGAAAATATCTTGTATATCAACAATCGTAGCACAAAATATAACGTTATCGGCAGGAAGTTTCGAATAATCGGGGTGGAGAGAGCGCTTATGTTCAATGTACTATTTTGAATGGTACACGAATGGCGCAGACTTGGTGGTTAACGTATTTTGATAAGAGACGCGGTTCCGTGGCACCCAAATGAAAGAGTGAACGGCTGCCTCTCCCGACAACGAGAAATCCGTCGTCTCGATAATACTGGTCAACACATAATTTCAGGCATACAAAGTTAGAGTAGTTTGGGGGTTCTGAAGGGCACTGATTCTGAATATGACCTTGGTTTTTTTTTCAGAATGGCTCTGTATATGGAGATAATCCATGGGGCTATTTTGAATAAAATCTCATATTTCCGCTGCAGGTGCTAGGCCAGATAAAAAGAACGGCTCAGCCGTATAATAAAGTTCAAAAATTCAATCCACTTGTTATTTTTACACACTGAAGACTGTTTTGAATCAAAATACAGCGACATCATTATATTTAGGGGTATTGGATTTATCATAGTTGGAGATTTTCACGGATATTATGTACATAAATAAACTACAATCATATATATAAGCATCTACCTAAATACTCAAATAACGTTGCATTAATTCAATCAGTTTTATGTCAACCACCTATTGTAAATTCAAAATAATCAGTCGGATTATAATATTAATAATTTATCTTGAAACAAACTTGTTTCTTGTATGATTTTCGGTTTTAAGCAATTTAGTGCAACCTCTCGAAAGGTTCCAGCAATAGTTTTCCATAACATGTTCAGTTCATCCCCTCTGCCCTTATATCCTTCTTTCGTTCTTTTGATGTCTTGGTGAATTTTTAACCCTTTCTCTTCACTCACATCACCAAGATGATCAGGAAATATATCACGACGACTGAACAGGAAGTGGACTTTAATGCTCGTGTTTTCTCCATGTTTCCCATGTGCAGATACCAATTTTCGGACCACCTGTTTGTAGTTGGGTGCTTTGTGATCTTCCAAAAAGTTTTATTTACTACTTCCTAGAAGGAATTCCATGCAGTAAGCTCATTTCTAAATATGAAATTAGAATCTTTCATACGTATTAGAATCGGAGGTCCATCAACGATACTGGCTTCAAGCTTTTCGTTCGGTAGGGATACTATAGGTATACCCATTTTGCTGACCCAGCAGAAAATTGTCCATTTACCATCCAAAAGAGACGAGACGCAACCGAGTATTGTGTATAGTTAAGCTATTCAAGGACACACCTGATAGCTTCAGACTCTTCTTTTATTTTGGTAGAATGACCAATTTATACAGGGGAAAATATATTTCCGTTTCGCAAAAGTTCAATTTTTAGGCTTTACAAACTGTTTTTCGACAAAAAAAGATCTCACATCAGGTCATGTTGATATTGGTTGAATAACTGAAGATGACATGAAGGTTTTCCATAGTCAATCTAGTTATGCGCAATATAAAAATAAAAAAGCTACGATTTACTTTCTACCAAATGAGTTTAGGGAGTAAATTAGGGTTACCATATTTTGGAATTGGGAAAGGAGGACACTTTTTCAAAATTTTTCAGACTCGGGATTGTGGGGTAAAATTCTGAAAATAATACATTTTTCCCGACTTTGCGGTTGGTTGACTCAAATAAAGGTCGTCACTTTCGTTCGAACGACGAATTTCCTATTTAGCGTCATTTATGCCCATTCTCACTACAATCTGTCCACTATATTAGCTCTAAAAGCTGTAAAGGAGGACAAATTGCCAAAAATGAGCACATTTATTGGGCATCACTTTCAAAAACCCGAAAAAGGATGACAAATCCTCCTGAAGGAGTATAGCGTGCTCTGATCGTGGGCGCGCGTTCTCATAGGCCCGCGGCTCCGTAAGACATAGTACAACACCAGCATTACTATTTCATTAAAACAACTAAAACACGTCGATGCTCGTCCGACGAAGAGAAAAAAGCGACTGCTCCTCGGACGGTGACTAAAGCCGACTGACATCGGAGTGACACATAATAGCAGGTATAGGCTACCACGCGAATCACCGAGGGTAATAGTAATCAATCGGGGTAATAGAGTAATCAATGAGTGGTATGCCACAGGAGGACGCATGGTAACCCTTGGTAAATAGAGTAATTTGTGCGCTTTTAGGGGTATGCGTAGCTTGTAAACCAGAGTCGATATGGTAAAACTAATGTGATTGTGATACCTTGAAAACCCCTGAAACGACTCCGAGATGTTCCCACTAAAAAAATTGATCTGGTCGACCAGTGTAATTATTCTCACAAACAGGATCATCCAACAAATGTTTTCCAATGGCCGAATTATTGACCTTTGCCTGTTTTGAATAAAGCTTCACGGCATGAGTAGGGTTGCATTTTAAAAAGTGGTAGTTTGAAACACTGTTTAAAACATGTTTTATACCAGAGGTCTCAAACACGCGGCCCGCGAGAGCATTTTGTGCGGCCCACGACGGCATTTTGGAATTTCAAGTATTCAACAATATATTAACGTGCCATATATCTTTTTCAGATATAAGAACTTAATCAGAGTCCGTAGACCCCATCGGGGTACGAAGCACCACATCAGGGTGTACGAGATGCATTGTGGAATTAGCCCCCCTATATGCTGTGGAATATTTTCCTGGCCAATTTATTCAACTGAAAATAGTCTTCGCGCTACGCGCGATTTTGTGTGAATGGGCTTTCTGATTTTAATATAGGTAACATCAGAAATTGTGTTGAAAATGGACAGGGGCTACGAGAAATCTCATTGGAAGCACAAGGGGTACGATCGCTAAAAAGGTTAAGAAGCAATGCTATTATGGCTCAAATAATGATTATATTTAAGTTAATATTGATATGTTCCAATAAAATTAATCGAAGGCAAAATCTAACGCTGAATTAATTTGACTTTGGCAATGACAGTAACAATAGCCTATACTTATCACGACTATATCAAAACCAGGATTAGGCTACATCGCTCAAATGCTCTGATATCAGATCAATCTTCAGTAGATTTTAAAATATTCTACATAAATTGTAACATGCCAAAGGTCCACTAGCTGCAATATTATAAACCGACAGTTTTACGATGTCATGATGCATCCTCTCGCCTGATGTCCATAACTCATTAATTAAAAGAATTACGACCGGCACAAAATCAATTTTATTCAAATATTTGAAAATGTGATTTTTTTCGTGTCAAGCGTGAATAATACAATAGTAAATTACCTTTCCACGGTGTTTGTAGAAAGCCAAGGTCTCAATTCTAGTACTCCCTTCAATTGCAAACAGCGGAATTGCCAAGAATACGATGATTGGCCGATTGTATAGGGTTCCATTTAACACAAACGGTGTTTTAAAACACTTTGTTTAAAACATGTTTTAAATAGTGTTTTAAACAAAGGCCTTTAAAAAATAATTGTGTTTTTATTAGTTGTAAAATTATGCCATAATTGCGTAAATGCTTTCCGAAACACCTGTTGTATGAGCCTAAGGACAATTACCACCCGATATAAACGACGTATATCGATATGGGATGGTTCGAGACCTCAAAATAGCCGGTTCAACAGCTATGGTACAGATATTTCATCAAAGGAACAATATTTGTCCTATATTTTCAATTGTCAATGTTAATCCACTATGGCGTCACAATTGAATATTCGTGACGTCATGGTTTAAAAATGTTTTAAACAAGGGCATTGTTTTAAACATGTTTGTGAAAAATTGATTTTTGTTTTAAATGCAACCCTAGGCATGAATCAAGAAGGATGAGCTTTATGCGAGCGTGATGCGCGTGTTCTAGTAAATCTATGGACATTGGGAATGCTGTTTTATGCGGTCCTGCAAACGTGTTGTGTAGTTTTTCCTGTACGCAGCAACAAAATAACGCAATGCGGAAATTTTTCCGCAAAACTTCATACACCAAAGCGATAACCCATCGCTCCCCTCGAAGGTCTCGCCTGGGCTTCCGTGAAATGGTAAAGGGCCTCAATTTAAAACGGCAAATAAATGAACCAATGGATCTATATTTATATGTAGTGCCAAATAATTCCACACAGTTTCTATTTCCGTTTGTGTGGGGTTGGCCAAAAGTCATATCATACTTCAACTTCTTCGGGCACTGTCGTGCATGGCTGGCTCACAACGCGATTGCTACAGTCAGAATCTTAGCAGACGGTTGGTAAATATCATATTGATTAAAACTGAGGACGCGTGGCGGCAATAACCTAGGGTTACCATATTTTGTGGCCCAATTTCCTGATGCTCTTTAGCGCCCCCTAGCGGGGTTCAAACGTAGGTATGAACACATATAACGTCAGACTGAAAATGCTTTGCCTATCGATTTACAGACTATTAGGCCATCTCTAATTTGAGTTCTGCTGCTGATTGCTACGGTCCGTATTCTCATTTGGTTTTCTACAGACTTCTACACGGGCAGGATGAAATGTATGACGTGTGTTTGACAGCCCTGCTATACTATATTAGGTCGGAGCACATATGTGACTGTTGCGTGTTGTAGCCAGGACCGAAACAACACTTTAAACCAACTCCCACCCCAGAAAACACTGGTCTGAGGCCCACGATAGGGTGATCGATGCAACTTCTAGAGCAGTGGTCGGGAACCTATGGCTCGCGAGCCATATATGGCTCTTTTGGGTATAAGATGTGACTCTTTGCCAGATATCTATTTTTGTACTAAATTGATCAATATTGCAGCGACTTGTTCGTAAATTTTCATCACGACCAAAATAATTATTCTCGTGGCAGTATAAACATGTTTTTGAGAGGTAAAGAGAATGCCGTCTTCATGGTAAGGGCTCGGACCCCCTCTCTTCAAAATCATCAAATTTAAGTTACTGTCACGCCGGCGGCCAATATCACTAGCGAATTCTAGGCGCCAGTATTGTTTGTGTTATATTGGAGCCGAACCTCGGTACCTGTTAATTGGCAGGCTAATGATTAGTTCTCTGATTGCGCCGTTTATTTAGTTGCCTTATATAACGACTACTCGTGCTGTTAGGATGTCTCTTCTGTAATAAACGTTTATCGTGCAGCGGCATCGTTTCGTGGTGTAACAGGGGGTACAGGCTCTGTATCCTGACGTGGTAGCAGCGATGGGATTCGAGCCCACGCCATCGAAATCACTGGCGACTTAAACCTCCTGGCGATGGATCCGAATCGAAACCATGAATTGTGCGATACGTTGAATTAAAGAACAGGCATGGCAACGCCCATTTCAAAACGCAATTTTCAAATACACATTGTCTTCCTGATCTACGGCGCGAAATGAACAGTTGTGGATGTGACATTCACAATTACAAACGCGAATTACGGACAACGCCATAGCTATCCACGTTCCATTTTCTCCACGTACTGTGTAGTATCAAATGTATGCGTGTAGCGCAACGTTATGTTACCGCCGAATACTTTGAGAATGGAGAAGTCGATAAGTATTTAGATCAGAGGTGGGCAAACTACGGCCCGCAACACCGTTCTGTGCGGCCCGCGAGAGTCTAAAGAAACTTTTTTAAGATATTGATAAAATGCGTAGGCTACTAAAAATCGAAATAATGCAGGGACTTGATTAACTTTTTCTTAGCATATTTCACCATGATAATTCTCAGACAGGGGTTCTCAAACTGGTGGGCGCGCCCCCCTTGAAGGCGTGAAAGCATCTGAAGGGGGACGCGAAGCTGAGCTCAACTGAAAAAAACTTTTCGCGCTCCGCGCCATTTACATCCACTTCAAACTTATTGCTCTGTATTTAATGTGAATTACATAATTAAAAATCTCTCATCCATAGTGATAACCTTCCATGCCATCTACCTACCCGTTAGGTTTGCTAGCATCCTGGTTGCGTTTTGTGATATCACGATAAGGGGGCGCGAAATCTTCCACCATCAACATGGGGTGGGGCGTGTCTTAAAAAGTTTGAGGATCACTGATCTTGGGTAGATACTTAATATCATAGAGGGATAGTTGCAACGAGATTGACATACTTGGGATCACGAGTGGGATTTCAGATTGGCCACTCCATTTATAGTTATTTCAGTGTTGTGCTTATAGAAAACGATTCTGGGGTGTCTTAGGTAGATTTGTTGTCTTTATGCATAGAATTGGGGTATTTATATTTTATCTACACATTGTAGTAGCGTGTTTGAAGCTAACAGTTATGATGCTGTCAGCATTGTGTGTCCTGGAACTAAACCAAAAGTGGAATTAGTAAACCTATGAACAGATCGCTGCTCACAGATTTAAATTTCAATCCTGTTCTAAGAATCGGCCCAACTGACTTTCATCTCTATAGTTTTGACAAATTGGTTATTGAGGTCCGCCGGCCTATGAAATCTCGCCACTATATGTTTCCGACGCGTGTACGATATCATCAAAGCAGTGTTTGGCTTGGTTTAAATAAGCCCATACATTATCTTCATGTCCTCACTATATAATCAAATATCAATATTGCGTTTTGGTTTATAATCCCAATTTTACATAGTGCGGCCCGCGAATGGATTCAGATGTTGAATGCGGCCCGCGAGCTCAAAAGTTTGCCCACCCCTGATTTAGATTTTTGAAATCAGTGTGACAGTCACATTCGATTAATATCAGTTATAATAAATTCTAAGCTACTTACCATGAATTGCGATATCGTTGGTGAGGCTTGGCCCGTCTGCGTCTTACCTCTCGTTTCGAGCTTTATTTTCGACCAACAAATACCAGTTTATATTAATGTGGCGCACACGAGGAATCCCATGTAGTGAGCTCGAAGTAGTGCTACCATGACGTAACGAATTTCCAATTGTGACGTAACAGTTGATTGGCATGTATGGCTCTTCGGGAGTTGAGATGGAAAAAATAGGGCCAATATGGCTCTTCTGGCAAAAAAGGTTCCCGACCACTGTTCTAGAGGGCTTACTATATGCATCAGGTTTCTATGTGCATCTGGTTGTTAAATATGTGGATGAATTGTGTCAATAATATTGGTTCTTCCATATATCACTATAAATTTTTCACCCTCTTTCAGCCCAGGCTATTAATGGGCCGAAATGCCTACCGGCATTAGCAGGGTGTATTGTAGGTCCGGTAGCTTCCAAACCTTTATGGCCGCGACCCCATTTTCAATTTGAAAACGTTCCGTAGCCAACCTCAAAATTTGGTAAGCTGATTACTAAAAAAAATGGCCAGCACCTTTGCCCAGACTTACCCACGGCCTACGTTAAAAGCTGATTAAGTTTAACATATTCGCGATCCCCCGAAAAGGGCAACCTACTCCAAGCTTGAGAACCACAATCTTTACCTAAAGCATCCAAACGGCCTTACCGAAACTATAGGAATATACGGTTCTGTCAAATTGCGATTACAATGAGTATCATTACGGTAAATGATAGTTATTTTAATTAATTTCTATTGTAGTTTTTACAAGTACATGGGTACTCATTCTAAAATTAATACATGTGAAGAAAAATTTCAAGAATAAGATAGGTCTATTGCTAATGTTGATTTACAATAAAATTTAGCTCCTTCCAAGCCTTCAAAATTCCGGACATTTGGGCATCTTTCAGCATTTCCTCCCGGACGCATTTTAAACAGTGAAATTCGGGACGTATGGCAACCCTACATTGACCTAGATCTACAGAAACCTGCTGCGAGCAATTATTACGAAAGCAGGCAGGCGGCATTGGTTCGATTCCCGGCGCCGGAGGTTATTCTGGCTCCTCGTCCCTCGTGTCGTTGTTCTTACTGCGGAAAAAAAGACCCGATAAAGAAAGACAAATAGCAAGAAATGGCTTCTAAAAAGAACCGACGAATAAAGAATAACATCGAAGAAGACCGTGACATCGGGCACTAGGTCGAGGTGGATACCACTTCAAGAGACCATAACTGGTTGGTTGGTCGTTTGGCATCCCCCTATCTGTTCATTACATCGCATTGTGAGTCTTGTATATCGCATTGTACATTGTGAGCGTGTGTCTTGTGCAGATGAAAATATATTCTGACGATTGATTGATAGACTTTGAAATGTGCTGCAGCGAGGACTCATACTGGAGTATTCTGTGTACTGTCCGTGTGTGGGATGCTTTGTCCATTATTTCGGATTCATTATTAATCACCGTTTCATATGTCGACTTGTTTTTCAATGGCGTGACTTCATGGAGAAAATAAATCAGACTGACTAGCTAAGAGCAATTCGCAGAGGGGAGGGAGCAGACGGCGAGGAGAGCGGACGTGATTTCATCGCTCTCAAGATATGCAGTTGTATTAGTTTCAAAAGACAGGATTTTGAAGACAAGAAGTGTATATATTCAATAAAGATACAGTAGGTAGATTTTCACCAATTGATCTGATACACCCGCAACGCTGGGAGTGGGAAAACGCAAATATTTTACGGGCAATTAGTAGGGCTATTTTTATATGACCTTAAAAATCAATAATATGACATCATTTTTCGGAAAATAGGACTTTGTATGACTTTATGTGATAATCATGTATTTTTACATGCGAACAACGTCACTCACGGAACCAAAGAGTAAAACATACGCAACATAACAGTAATAGACATCCATTTTTTTATTTTAAACCACTGTTGTAGAACTGTTCTAGTATAGTGGAATGTTAGAGTCTTTAAAGTTACGATTTGGACGTAAAATTACTGTAGTAAGGAAAATAAGCGCTCCACAGACGCTGATGGGGGTTGACACTTCTGCAGTTTTGCATAAAGTGCTGCACAAATGTTTTGTATGTGTAGCTCTATAATTTGTTTCACATCGTTTTTGTCTCATTGCTTCTTAATGTAATTTTTGAGCTCAGGCGGATCTTTGCCGAAATCAAGGGCATTATATCAACATGATGGGCCTCGTTCATGGTGGTCTACATACAACTTTCCATTTTGAGTATTAAGTTTCAAATATTGTTATAGTGGAGGCTTATTTCTGTTAACTGACTAGTCAATTTCTGATCGTTGACTGAATTTTTGACGCTCTTTATAATAACTCCTTCATCTTCCTATATGCATTGACTATTTCTTTCACGTGTGGAAGTCTCTCGGCCTAATATTGAGCAGCATTCAACCAGCTACCCCAACGAGTAACTGCCGTACTTTCTTAGTGCTTATAATTGCTTCACCGCTTAAATTGGTACTTTTTATATGAAGTATACATGACTTTATAACTCAAAAATATGACTATATAACTTAAAAAGCTCATTTATGACATAACCAGGAAAATATGACTTTTTATGACTTCATAACTTTCTTAATATACCTCCTAGGGATGCGGCTTTTGCGTTAAAATTGATTTAACGACTTACTGATGCATAGAAAAAATATGACTTTAATGACTTTAAATGGCCCTACCAATTAGCGAATCGGATTTAGAGCCACGAAATACGGAATCAAAAGGTCGCGGTTGCAGGACTTTATGGTATCAAATTGCCACTGTTATATCGGGAGCTATCATTGGACAGTTATTAGCAATTTGGATCTTACATCTATCTGAAGTTCGCATCATAAGGTTTGTGTAAGTCACATTGACAAATTCGACTGTTGCTGTTTCCATCGCCCGCATTGTAATTCCCTCCAACTGGAAGTTAACAGGATTATCTCCAATGGTGCGTATAGTTTTGGTGCACAAAAACGAACGCATAATTAGTACCCATGAGATGGATATCTGTGTTATGCCTTCAATAGTTGAACAGATACCATCCCCGCACTGAATAACAACATGGATAGCAATATCTGTATCTGTACTTTTCCACTGGTCGAACAATGCGTCAGTATATCGATTGAAGAAACGTCATCATTCCTGTCAAAACTTCCTATTGAGAAACAAAGCTCCTTCATACATAGCCTACCAATTTGGGAGGGCTTGAATGGAATAAAGGCGCACATTGTGCCTATCTTCATAATTTGGTCTCTGACTTGGAAAGTACTCCCACCTTTGTATCAATCTCAGAAATCAATTTTCCGAATGAACCCTCAGAGAACGTAAATATATCGGGCTACAACTTCGAATATACCCCAGCGCCCGAAACCTACGGCGGAGTTGGTGTTCACATAGACGATTAGCCTACATATCTTACAAAATCTGTTCGGAATACAACCTGAATATTGATCAATGCGAAGAATTGCGGCTGGAAATAGACCACCCGATCGGCAAGCACAAATCATTCTCGTTGCAGTATTATACCGCCATCCTAATAGCAAAAACAAAATCGCCGAATTCACCGAGGCAATGGAAAACAGCATGGATAAAATCAAGAGTGCAAACAAGATCTGCTTCAGTATGGGTAATAATAATATATATCTTCTCAACAGCAGATCGAATCCATACTCCAACACCGTTGGTCTCTGTCAATTGATCATGCAGCCCACGAGAATCACCGCTAAATCAAGCACTTTAATTGATCACTTTTATTCGAACGTGATTGACAAAGAAATATTCCCGTTAGTTATATCTGCTAAAATAAGTCATGACCAGTAACCACTATTATATCGGCTGCTTATTATGTCAACGACGCATACACGCTGAATCTCATCACTTCAGCAGACATCCTGCTTCCGTTTACGAAGATGCCCTCAAGCCTCAACGAGGCCGCGTTCAATCTCTTTAATCCGTCTACTCTCCCTAACATCACAAAAAGCAACTTTGACGCTCAATTTAGGGAGTTCAAGTTCACCATCAAAGCGCTGATCGATAAATTTGCACCTCTTCAACGCATCTCACGAAGTCGTCGCAAATTGAACACTATAAGAACAGGATACCGTGGATGTCTTCAAAGTTGGTGCTATTGATCCGAAAACGGAACCGGTGGCATTACAGAACACAGACTCGATACCACGAACACCTCACAAGACGAACGAGAAAGATTTCGACGCTTCAGAAATCTCATCGCCCATCATATCTCCAAGGCAAAAGCGAAGGCTAACGCGAAATTCTTCAACAAACATAAGAAAAACACTCACAAAACCTGGTCAAGAATTAAATTGATCTTGCTCCAGAAAAAAACGCCCCAGGCCTGTCTCGCAAATCACGAACTCGACTACCGAGGACAATCTGACAGATCCTGCGGCCATCTCAAATTACTTCAATGAATATTTTTGCAATGTAGGGCCTAATATAGCCTCGTCTATTTCGAAACCTGCGTCGGCCAGACCTGATGTTATATCGGTATCCCAATCCATCCTACTCGAGCCTGCAACTTCCACCTGCAATTCATGAACTTAAATCCAATAAGGCAGTTGGAAATGATCTAATTTCAGCCTGGTTTAACTGATTAGCCTACACATCGGCCATCTCATTGCCATTTTTCAATTTCATGATAGAAAATGGTGAGTTTACCCAAATTATCTGAAAACTGTCAGAGTTGTCCCGGTTTACAAAGCCGGAGATGGAACTAATGTATCGTTGAGTTATGTTGTCACCAACTACCGACCTATATCTGCAGGCCGTGTTATTTTTGGCATTTCAGGAGCCGGATGCCAAAACTGCCAAAAATAAAAATTTGAAAATGCCAAAAATAAGCAATTTTTGGCATATGCCAAAAATAACACGGCCTGCGAAATAGTGTATTTCGTTCACGGTGTTGTGTTAACAGGACCGCGTTACAAGCGAGAAAAGCGTTTGTGAAAGGCAGGTTTCTTAATCTGGGTTCAGCCCACCCATTAGGGGTGAAAGCATGGTATCCTAAATGGTGTGGGCACAGCGAGATTGAACGGCTGACTGCATTTGGTTTACGTCATACTTTCCATTTGTCTAAAGGCAATTTTACGACCATTTTTGACCGGCTTGTTGAGCGGTAAATTTGATAAAACGGGTATCAATGAGAAGCTGCCGCAGTACTGATTATTAAAATATAAATTATATTCTGCTCATGGAACTGGAACCCCCAAAATCAACCACGATTTTTGCATTGTAACCGAGTTGAACATTGTGACGCAACAAACTGTCTGGCTATTTCTGAGCTGCATAGTCTCGTTTTGCCAGACAGTCTTGTTTCGTCAATGTTCTTAAACAAGCTAACCTTCCCAGGACTCTTCCATGCGAGTTGGTAATATTAAAGGCACCTGAAGTGACAAAAGTCCTCCGAAAATATATCGGTAGACTGAAGGAGAAATGATAGTCGGCCTACTTAATAGAATGTGTTGAGAGACAACGCAGGAAACTTCTGGGAAAGGATCAGGAAGAAAATTCTTTCCGCGATGAGATCGATGGCACTGGCGAAGTGATCTCTTTTCATGATGCATGGAAGCCGGTTCGGCCCTCCAAAGATTTTGAAGCTCTGAAAACCTTTTGTGGATGACTGGCAACATTGTTTCCCTCAACGGCTACTGTTGAAGCCGATATTTCCCAGATTCGCCGGGCGAGAAATGAATTTAGGAGAAACTTAGCTGACCTGAGTTCGGAAGCACTGTTACAGTGCAAACGATTTAAGTCTATTCAACAGCTGTAACAATCAGCTGTTGAGCGTGTTTGTTAGGCTTTTCTGTCTTTTTTTGCTTACTGGCACCGACTACGATGGATAGCCTACTGCTCATTTTGTGGTTTCGTTTGATATTATCAACCTATGAAATCGTTAGGTTTTTTCTTCTTCTTATTGTTTGTTGGCACTGATTATACGTGGATGCTGCACATTATGTGGTGTCTTTTGACAAACTAGCCCAAATAAAGCGTTATTGTGACTTATTCGAGGCTGAAACTATCTATTTAGAGGACGATGCCAAAACTGCCAAAAATAAAAATCAAAAAATGCCAAAAATAAGTTATTTTTGGCAGTTTTGGCATATGCCAAAAATAACACGGCCTGTATATCTGTCTACCGCAGGGGTGGGCAAACTACTCGTCGAAAGAATTTTTTTTAATATTGATAAAATGCGTACTAAAAATCGAATTAATGCAGGGACTTGATTAACTTTTTCTTAGTATATTTCACCATGATAATTCTAAAGGGGGCGCGAAGCTGAGCTCAACTGAAGAATTTGTTCGCGCTTCGCGTGATTTACATCCAATTCATAGCAGTTATTGCTCTGTATTTAGTCTGAATTACATGTTGAAAAACCTCTCATCCACAGTCGTAACCATCCACGCCATCAAACTACCCGTTAGGTTTGCATAGCATCCTGGTTGCGTTTTGTGATATGACGATAAGGGGGTGCGAAATCTTTCACCATCACAAGGGGGGTGGGGCGTGTCTTAAAAAGTTGGAGAACCACTTATCTAAGGTAAATACTTAATATCACAGCGGGATAGCTGCAATAAGATTGACATAATTTTGATCACCAGTGGGATTTCAGATTGGCCACCACATTTTTAATTATTTCAGTGATGTGCTTATAAAAAACGATTCGAGCGTGTCTTACGTGGATTCGTTGTCTGTATGCATAGAATGGGGGTAGGCTATATCAGTGGCGGCTCGTGACAATATCGGGTGGTGGGGCAAGGGCTGCAAGCGACTTTTATCAAGATGACGTCACAATGGCGTTTTCCAACGTAAACAATTAACTTAATGATGGTACGGTAACATGAATTTCCCGGCAACAGTGATTTTAACGTATGTGCCACGAGAGGTCTGCTGGTGAGCTGTGACTTGAAGTGTGGTAACTGCGTAGACGGCGTACGGAACAAAGATTCAACACGGTTCATGTTCGCATTAGACCTGACTAATTATCTGCAGAAATGGAAATGACTATAACTCGAGAGATAGCGTAAGCCTAATTGGAAAGGTCAACGAATTCGGACAGATACGCAATTGTTATCTCATAGATTGGGCCTGTCCTATTGAATCCAAAACATCATTCTAAAGAACTAAGAATAGCAGCCTCGGAAATTTGGTCTCGGTAGTCGGTACAGCATAAGAGATTTTGGCCTTGAAACTGGAGACTGTAACACGACACATACGTTTTTATTACTGTCTTATAGGTCTGCTGCGAAATCGCCTTTGGAAAATATATTACCGAATAAATACGTGGATGAAAGCCTTAAACTTGGTACACTGTTACATGACATTATCGAGAAGTGGCCTCATGGCTCTTTTCAGTATGGTACACTGTCAAAATTAATGCGAACAGACCAACACCGAATTTTGCGTAAAATTTACTGAGGAATAGGCTGATCAAGTGATCAGCTGTTAGCCGCCATCGAAAACGAAATAACTATCGCGCTTGACAGGGGGTTGTAATCAAATGGCTTGAAGGCCACAATTTCACGGTGAAATTGACATTGGAGAATATAATATCAAAGTAAATATTTGAATGCAAACTGAGAATGATATCATCATCTCTGTTAACGTTACTGCAGATACACCGGCTTTTGCGTGAAATCCGCAATGTGTTGTAGGCTAAAGTGTCAGATCGGAGCACATCTTTACCACACTCGACCTTGATAACGAAATTACTGCCCTAATCATTGAGTGTCAACCTTGAGACTTGGCACAGCGTTCGATACTAAAATCAAGACATACCGTGCAAAAGCTTATGACGGATCTAGGTAAGGAGCATCGTTAAAATCAATAGAGACCAATACCGGCTTTGCGTATAATCTGTTAGCGATAAATGATTAGTCAGCTTTCACTCGAATTAGGAAGCCAAATTACCACTAACACAGTTCAGTGACAAACTTAAAACTTGGTACAGCGTTCGATACTAACATTAAGACTTTCCGTGCCAAATGTCATAACCGATCTCGGTATTGAACATCGTCAAAACCAATGGATACCAATACCGACTTTTGAGTAAAATCTGTTTGCGATACATGACGGATCAGCACACACTCAACTTCGGAAACGGAATTACTACCCTAAACTTTAAGTAGAACCCTGAAACTTGTGGCAGTGTTAAATACCACCATCACGACATGACAGAACAAGTTTCAAGAGTTTTCATGGTGTGAAACCCCATTAAAATCGACCTATACCAGCAAAGGTCGACTAAACGCAGATGACGGTAACAGAGTTCAGCTATAGATACGATTGTTACATCACACCTTAAGGGCACAGAGCTATCGTGCCCCGGTTGCTCGGTAATTTTATGAATAGGAGAGAGTAAATCACCGTTTCTTTATTGTGCGCGGCTTTGAGAGAATAGACAGTGAAAGCTTGTTATGAGCGCTACCGGGGCAAGCCCCGGCTAGGCATTCGCAAAGCGAAAACACAGAAGAGAATTCGATTTTCGCACAGACTTCGCTATATATGGGCATTTGCAAGCGAAAGGACAAGAAGTATACGATTTTCGCTGTGATTTCGGTCTATATAGATAGGTGTGCGTCTATAAATGGTGAAGAATTGTTATTGAACAGAATTTTAGGTGGGGCAATGCCCCAGTTGCCCTATAGGACGAGCCGCCACTGGGCTATATATATTTTATCTACACATAGTAGAAGCTGACATGGTCATGATGCTGTCAGCATTGTGTGTCCCGGAACTGAACCAAAAGTGGAATTAGTAAATCTATGAACAGATCACTTCTCACAGATTTAAATTTCAATCCTGTTCTAAGAATCGGGCAAATTGGTTATTGAGGTCCGCCAGCCTATGAAATCTCGCCACTATATATGTTTCTGACGCATGTACGATATCATCAAAGCAATGTTTGGCTTGACACATATCTTCATGTCCACACTATATAATCAAATATCAATATTGCGTTTTGGTTTATAATCCCAATTTTATTTAGTGCGGCCCGCGAATGGATTCGGATGTTGAATGCGGGTCGTGAGCTCAAAAGTTTGCCCATCCCTGGTCTACCGTGTATTGGTGTGGCAGCCGTGCTCTATACTGCCCCTTACGTCAGTTGTAGTATTATCGCATCGTGCTTTCACTTCCTCTTTTGCTTCTGACCGCTTCGGCGGACGGACGTATAATAAAGTCTCTGCAGCAGTTGTTGAATTGTGTGTGATCAACTACAGACGTAGGTCTGTTACAATGGCGAGCACGCTAAAAACGATACTTCATTAATTTGGCTGCAATTCTGAAGATTCCTGGACAGTACCGGTATGCTGAAAGAGGGGCGGAAATTCAATTTCGGCATTGGCTATTTGAACCGATTGAAGAAGCAGTTTTGCATCGATATGAGAAGTTTGAAGACTTGACTGATGGCTTCACTTCGTAATGACTGTTTCACTGGCGGAACTGATGTAAGCGCGCGTGGAGGGGATGGAGCTTGTGACTCTCCCGGTCCGATGTCATGAAGAGGGGATGGAGCATGTGACTCTCCCGTTGATGTGGCGCGGCGTTGTTAGGGTTTTAGTTTAGGGAATTGTTCACTGATGTTAGTTTAGGGTTAGTGTTCTGCTAATGTGATGCGGTCATGCGGATGTTTGCGATTTTGTTGGTGATTTTGAACTTGTCGGTTTTGATGTTGCTTTTTTTTTATTGTAGTTTGTGAGAGTGCTTTTATAGGCACTTCTCAAGTTTGATGGGGAATAGTGTCGCAGCCGTGCTCTATACTGCCCCTTACGTCAGTTGTAGTATTATCGCATCGTGCTTTCACTTCCTCTTTTGCTTCTGACCGCTTCGGCGGACAGACGTATAATAAAGTCTCTGCAGCAGTTGTTGAATTGTGTGTGATCAACTACAGACGTAGGTCTGTTACATTGGAATTGTGTTCGAAAAAGTGCTCCTCTCCCGCCTACCTTCTTTCCTCGCCAAGATGTCGATCATTTCTCCACAACAATTCGGCTTCCGTAAAAGACATCAAACAAACCTCGCATGCCCAGCTGCTAACAGTGGCTGAACAGTACTATGACGGAGAGAATAGGCCTTTTGCAGGACTTCGATCACGTGACTAGGTCGCATAGCAACCACAAATTGGTTAGCAAGCTACTTTCTCGCGCACCTGCTTCAGTGCTAAATATCGCATATTGTACTGTTATTATTATTATTATTATTGATGAAAAGATGAGTGACGCTTTTCGCCTGTAAGGCCAGGTGCGTCACGGACTAGAATGAGCGATTTACCAAAATATGGTCAATAACCGATTTACAAGTAAGTACCACAAGATATAACAAATTCTGCAACATGGGATAACATTTCGGGGATGATCAGTAGATTTTCGAGTGTTGCAGTGATTTTGAGCTCGCGCGCCCTGTCGATTAAAAAGTTCCGATGAAAATCATATCGATTGCAGTGCAGCAAAAAATGCTCGACTGTATCAGGTACTGTACAATGGTCGCATAGGTCGGTGTCGCTACATCCAATTTTATATAAATGCGCTTTCAGGCGGCAATGGCCTGAACGAAGTCGAAATATTATTCGTTCGTAAAGCCTATGTCGATGCATCGATGGAAAGTGGCCATCAGTCAATGATCTATGGAAATTTCGATAGTGACCTCCACGCTCATTTCGTTGATATTCGGCGTTCCAGGTCGCTCTACGGTTGCCAGTGAACTCGGCACCTGGTGAACTTGGCACCTTTAACTCGGCACCTGGTGAAATCGGCGCTTATATTGTGACGCAACAATGCCGTCTGTCGGTGTTGGTCTACACTCTACTCGGTGCATGTATTGCTAATTTGACGGATAGAGGGAATAATTGATATATGCGATGGACATGGACAATTGGACGTATGCGTTGAGATTGAAGTGGGGCCGCTACTGGTAGTCGATCTTTACAACCAGGTAAGTCGAATAGTGCTAATTAATTCGATGCGAGCTATCAGATTTTAACTAAATTTTGTTTGCAGGAAGCTAGGTGCCGTTGAGATTGAAGTGGGGCGGCTACCGGTAGCCGATCTTAACAACCAGGTAAGTCGAATAGTGCTAATTAATTCGATATGAGTGATCAGATTTCAACTAAATTTTGCTTGCAGGAAGATGCCATTGAGATTGAAGTGGGGCCGCTACCGGTAGCCGATCTTAACAACCAGGTAAGTTAAATAGTCCTAATTAATTCGATATGAGTGATCAGATTTTAACTTATAATTTCGTTTGCAGGAAGATGATCTCATTGAGTCGTCGTTATCCGATGTGTCCGCTGCTCAGGTCAACTCTGAAATGTCATGCTCGGACGAGTCAACTAATAAAATATTGGAGGGTGTATCGCAAAGAGGATGAGCTATGCTGTTTGACGACTAAGGTCGATCGTTCTTACACCAGGAAGATGAAAAAAACATGCCTCAATTCTTTGGAGATGCAAGAATCGTGCAAAATATATATATATTTTATTTATTAGTTGATTAGTAATTGATAAGTTCAACTGTTAGGTTTATTAGAGATTTTATAAGTTCAATAGACAACACAACAATACTGATTTTGTATTAGCTGATTACTTATAGGAAGGTGTGATTTTGTCACAGGTAGCTGGTCAGGAGCAGGTTGAAGGGTGACATTAGGGAAACATCCTGCTAATAAAATATAGTTGAAGGACGATATTTAATTTATAAGGAGCAAGGTGAAGGGTGACATTAGGGAAACATCCTTCTAACAAAATATAGTTAAATTATAATAACCGTTTCTTTGAAGGCAAAAACTGATTATTTTGGCCTTCATAAGTTTCGATGTGTTCATGGGAAACATTTATTGGTGTCATGGGGAACATTGTATTGTCATAAACTTGAAACAATAGAGATCGCACAGCATCTACGGTAAAACGAAGTGCCGAGTTCATCAAGTGCCGAGTTCACCAAGTGCCGAGTTCAAGGTGCCGAGTTCACCAGGTGCCGAGTTCACTGGCAACCCGCTCTACAGTATTGACGTACTTCGGCTTTCGCCTCAGCGTGGCTAATTTTTTCTGGAAGCGTCTGAGAAGGGGTATTTTCGATATTGGTCCTGGCAGCTTGCCAAGCCAATTTATCAGCTAATTCATTACCACCGATATCAGCATGCCCCGGTACCCAGGCCAGGACAACAATGGCGCCTTTCTGAACCACTTGATTCAGCAAGCGACCACATTCAAATATAACATTCTGCGTTTGCGGTGCCTGCAGGTTGGTCATAGCGGATAGCACGCT
This sequence comes from Botryllus schlosseri, assembly GCF_051294905.1. Classification (NCBI taxonomy): domain Eukaryota; kingdom Metazoa; phylum Chordata; class Ascidiacea; order Stolidobranchia; family Styelidae; genus Botryllus; species Botryllus schlosseri. The sequence continues at coordinate 11,674,294 of NC_137245.1, read as the reverse complement.
CAGACTGTCCGATAGAATCAGATATGTTTGTTGGTATGAGCCATTCTGGCAGATCCATTTTAGAGCGTGGAGAATGGCTTGTGCTTCTATGGAGAAGATTGACTTAAGAGTGGAACACGACTGGGAAAAGTTTATCATCAGCGACGGGATGGTAAAGGCAAAACCGGCTCCCTCTGCTGATTTGGAGCCGTCAGTGTATATTTCAGTGGCATCCCTATATCGTTCGAATATGAAGTCCAGGACTATGGGTTTATGCGACAGAGGTGCGATATCTTTTTTAATGATTTTTGCAAGGTCTAAATCAATATTAGGTGATTGAATCAGCCATGGAGGCAGATTTGGAAGACTTTTTCTTTCCAAGACAAGGTTATTCAGAGACTCGACATTGGTGGCGATGTTGAAGGTAATGAATTTTGGGTTCATGAGGCTATATATCTCCTGCCAAGAGTCTTCAAGCACTCCTAATGTTGGATGTTCGTGAGCCTGGTAACCTCTAAGGTGACAGCGATAGTTAAGGCTAAGCTGTTTGTGGCGCAGATGGAGAGGAAGCTCGTCACATGATGCTTCAAGTGCACAAATGGGGGTGCTGCGCATTGCTCCACAGCAGAGGCGGAGAGCTTGATTTCGTATGGTGCGTAACTTGTCCAGATACTTTTTTGGGGCGAAGTAATATGCTGGTAACCCATAGTCAATCAGTGATCGTATCAGCGCCCTGAAAAGTTGCAGCAATGGTCTTTTACTCGCTCCCCATGTGGTACCAGTCACGACTCTGATTAGATTCAGTCTGTTGGAGCACTTTTTGGAAATCGTATCGATATGTTGCTTATAGTTAAGCAATTTGTCAAACGTGATACCCAAATATTTGTAGGTGTCGACAAATTCAAGTTCATGGTCACCAGTTTTCAAGATAAGTGGAGGAATTTTCCTTTTCTTCGTGAACAGCATGCCTACGGTCTTTGCCTTGCTGATGGTAAACCCCCATCTGGAACACCAGTCGCTTATTACATCGAGTGATGATTGAATGGAAGACAAGAGGGGCTGGATAAGAAGACCGCTATCCCAAACAGCGCAGTCATCTGCGAACACCGCATGTTCAGACCGATGACCTAACGAGCTCGGTAAATCATTGATCATTACCGCGAACAGCAAGGGGCTGAGAACGCTTCCCTGTGGTATACCGTTCTGCAGTACATAACTGTCGGAAAGAGTGTTTCCTACGGTCACCTGGAAAGTTCTGTCAGAAAGGAAATTTGTAATCCATCGGTGCATGTGTCCGCGTATACCGAGCTGGTATAGTTTGTACAGAAGTGCGTGGCGCCACACCATATCGTAGGCTCGACTTATGTCTAAGAAGACCGCTACCACCGATCGCTGGTGATGGATATTCTTGTAAATCGTGTCGTGGAGACGCAGTATGTGGTCCAGGGTGCTTCGACCACACCGGAAGCCGGACTGTGAGGGATGTATCAGATTTTTTGACTCCAAATCCCATCTTAATCGATTGGTGACCATTACTTCCATGACTTTACAAATGTGACTCGTGAGAGATATAGGACGGTACGATTCCACAGAGGTAGGATCTTTGCCCTTTTTGGCAATTGGGCAGACTATGGCATGTTTCCACGAGACTGGCAATTTCCCCGTCTCCCAGGATGCATTGTATAGTTTCAAAAGATCGGTGCGACCGGAGGATGATAGATTTTTTAACATCGAATACCCTATGGAGTCCTTCCCGGGTGAAGTTGATTTTCGGCTACGCAAAGCTTGATTCAGTTCGGCAAGAGTGAATTCGATGTTTATGATCGAATTCCTGTGCCGATCTGGTTCGTTGTCAGCGGTAAGATGAACCGTGTTTTCAAAGTTAGCCTTCGTTATACGAAATCCTGCTGGGTAGTTGTCGGAGCTGCTCGTTTTTGCGAAGTGTGAAGCCAGTGTATTAGCTTTGGTTCTGTTATTTTGAGAAATAGACCCGTTCGACTTCAGCGTTGGTATGGAATTGAACGTATGCACTCCCGACATAGATTTCATAACGTGCCAGACTTTCGCCATCTGCGTACGGGAGTCCAATGTACCACAAAAATCCTCCCAACATTTGCGTTTAGCAGAAAGGATGGTTTTTCGACATTCGGCTCTCATGCGTTTGAAGGCGATCACGTCTCGAATGTGAAACGTACGTTTCATTTTCAAGTAAGCAGCCCTTTTCCTGCGCACAGCACGGGTACATCCCACGTTCCACCAAGGTACGGCTATTTTCGTTGATATTTTCGGTCGTGGGATCGACTCTCCCGCCGCTAAAAGTAGGCTATTTGTGAAATGGCGGTGAAGGTCTTCAGTTTCCCCCATAGGAACGAAGTTGGATTGGAGGTGGAAATCCGCAGCAGCCGAGAAGGCTGACCAGTTCGCCTTACTGTAATCCCATCTACGTTTTGATGAATTGCACGACGCCCTATTATTGTATGTGGTCTGGACTACAACGTGATCACTACCGATGAGCTGGTCGGTTACTGTTGTGGCACATCTCGCCGCAATGTCCCGAGACGACATCGACAGATCAAGAAGTGACCAGCGATGGACGTCATCACACGCAATATTCATACCAGTGGGTGACGATGAATTCAACAGGACAAGGTCGTTTCTATCCATTATTTCGCAGAGTTGGTTCCCAGCAAACACCCGATATCCCGTGGAGTTACTGGTATGTCCACAATTGTTCCCACTCGTCCCACCTCCCACACTCAGTTACGGAGGACTTGCTCAGTATGCCCATCATTGGACGTCAATTTATGTAACTCCAGGTGACTACCAGAGGAAGTGAATTTTAGAAAGCTCCTGTGCCAGTCACCAATGACTATTCCAAAGGATGTCTTAATGGTGTGGTGCCTGGATGCCACCTACACAGGAGTTCGTCAGGATGTCCCTACTTGGAAATCGTTTCTATGAATTCAAGTGTGCATTGTGCAATCAATGCAAAATAGTTTTCTGAATACACTCATGAATGTCATGATATATTTTACTATTTGTAATCTATCGGAGTGAATACGAGAATGTTGATTGATGATATGGCGATGACTTTCTATCGCGCGGAACTTCAGAAGCCCGGCCATCGATGATCGCGGTCGCACATTGTTAGAGATATAGTGTACGTTATAGAGACATGCGGCTATTTTATTGTGACATTACTGGATCGAAATGTCCACATCAAGGCAAATAATATGTTTCAAATATGCCGTATACCCAATGCATGTGAAATCTTCCGACATGAAAATTTGACAACCGTAATAATGGTATGGTGACGACTATTCCAATCACGGAACTACTCAGTCTGCCCGGCTATTATCGATAATTAAGGCCGCACTGCGCAAGAGCTAGGCCAGCGATAATGCATATATTACGGCCTTCCGATACTTGTCGAGTCTCGCGTGTCGAGCCGAGCACGCCTGTTGCTTAAAATTCATTCAACCATAAAACCAAGAGACCGCGTTCTTCTGTCTGGCGACTGGCGAGCATGCGTCATGCGCGCGTGATTCTCATATTTGAATTTGAAAGAACAGGTTTTGTAGCAATGGCGGAGTGAAGGATTTATCACAGGGATGGTTTAGTTTGGAATAGGATACTTAACGGCGTGGATTGATTATGCGTGCTATTGATTATTATTGATACTGTCGCTGTCATGAGTACTGGAAAGACAGAGAGCATGGAAGCTTGGTACTTGAGTTCTATATTTATTGGGTAACCCTAAAAGGAGGGAACGCGGAAACTGCGGAACTCGCGGAAATGGCCCCTAAAACGCGGAAACTGCGGAAAAAGCGGGAAACCTCGATTCCTAAAGCGCTGAAAACAGAGGAAAACGCGGAACGCGGAACAGTCGGTCATTGACCTCTATAGAGCACAAAGTAGGCACTAAAACGAGGAAACAGCGGAAACGGCGGAACGCGGGACAGTCGGTCATCGACATTAGTAGATCTCATTGAAGGAACTCTAAAGTCTAAAACGAGGAAACTGCGGGACACCAATTTTAGAGTGAGGCGATTTAGGCCTCATAAATAGCAGAGAACTGTAGTAAGTTGAAAATTGAAATTAATAGGTATCTGAGAGTCAGACAGTCGTTCACTAACAATTATACACCTGGCCTCGCGGACAATACCTTGAAAACGCGGGAGCTGCGGGACACCCTAATTTTCGAGTATAAGGCAGAGTTAACCTCACAAACGACCGCAAACCGTCGTGATAGTTATAAATCGAACTTATGAAGTATCTGAGGGTTAAGCCTTCGGCCACTGACCCTAATAGACGCTGAACATAGCCTGGCGGAATATATATAGCAAACGCGGAAACTGCGAACACCTTAATTTTCGAATACAACGCAGATTTAACCTCACCACACCATCGGCCGCGAACTGTCGTGATAGTTAAAAATCGAACTAATGAAGTATCTGAGGGTTACACATTTCGGTCACTACCCAGCAAACACCCGATGTCCCATGGATTTACTGGTATGTCCACAATTGTTCCAACTCGTCCCACCTCCCAAGGTTAGTTACTGAGGACTTGCTCAGTTTGTCACAAATTGGACGTCCAGTTATGTAACTCCAGGTGACTTCCAGTGGAAAAAATTTTTAGAATATTCCTATTCCCGTCACCAATGAATATTCCAGAGGATATCATGGTAGTATGTCACCTGGATGCCACGTACACGGGAGTTCATCAGGATACCCCTACTTGGATATCGTTTTCATGGAGTCAAGCTGGCTTGTTCAAAATAAAGACTCTCTCTCTCTCTCTGTGTTCAAAATGGCATATTATCATTATTCATCCCCACGTGGGATGCACATTGCACAATGCACATGCACATATCGCGGACGAAATCGTAAGACATATAGGCTATATAGCCATTTATTAGTGTACTGTTTTTTTAAAAATATATCGCAATCGTGCGTTGTATTGATTTAATGAAATTAATAAGCTGAACTATAAAGAGGCATATAGCAGGACCCAAGCGTGCACCTGCACAACTGCACAGTGCACACTGCACATCATGGCGAAATACGTGTTGTGAATATGTATCCCAATATAGTGAAATACAAGAACAAATGTGAGCATCAAAGTGAAATTGTGATGCATGTGGCGGCATCACAACGTGATTCAGTAAGCATGATACGCCATGACCATTCGTAGCACACAACACGTCAAGTCTGGTATCTCTACAATCGCGGCCCTATTGTGAAAACCAGACAGCCTTCTTCCTTCTTCGTCACGTGACACCTGCTCAGTGCAGCGCGACGGCGCGTGCATCTGGCATTTGAATCTGAGTTGATGTCTGTGTGACTGATGCGACGAGTTTCTTAAAGATAATGGACGCTGACAAAACAGTCATCAGTCATTGATTAGATTGAGAAGCTGTACGAAGCGAAAGCTGAAGACTTGCTGTCTGTTGTTGATTCAGAAACTCTGCCCGAACCGCTCCAACAGTGAAACAGTTTGAAATGGTAAGAGTTCTAATTAATATTGATATAGAATGATGCGTAAATAGACTTAACTTTCGTATACACTTCTTGTGACCGTAATTTAGCTTCTCCTTTTTCGTTGATAGTTCGTGTTCAATATCAATATATGGTAGAACATTCATAGTTTGTTACGCCTCGTTATTTCTTGGAATGCAGATACGCCATACTGTGTGTAAACACGCTGCAATATGATTGAAACGCCATAAACACCTATTTGCTGATTCATTCCAATAGCAATGTTTTGCTGGTCGGTAGACTGAATGTTCCTCAAGATAGTGATAAAAATATCTTATGTATTCGCGAGGTCATACCGTAGTAATTTATAATTTATGTAATAAGGCATTTATATATTGCTTGATCGCTGGCTAACTCTATATGGATTGTACTAGTTTGGTTGCGCCTGAGATTGATTGCCGCCATTGTGGATAATTCACAAATAACAACTCTTGCTGAACGTATTCTGCTGACTTTTCCTTCGAAAACCTGATAAAATGAGTACATTTAACTGAATAGTATGTCCCATATACAACCAATATGAGCAATTGATTATGAACAAGTGCAAGTCATACTTTGATAGGATACCATGATTGATTATTATCAAGTTTATTGTTAATGACTATGCACCTTTTTAGTACATGATACGCTCTTGCCGTGGCCAAATTCACCCTGTATATAGCCGCACCCGTGTAAATTTTCCAGTAACGATAACTATAAGGTAACTGATGTCAATATGCAAGCATATTGTCTAAACGTGATAGAAGGCATTATTTAGGATTATGATGACTCCCTCTTCAAGTTGAAGAAATGCATGTGCCGCAATCAAACCCTCAACTCAGAGCCGCGGTTTGGCCTATATCGCCCAGCGAATCTCGGCTATCGAAATGAATTATCGAATTACCATTGATGACGTAATCATATTCTGAGTGATTCACAGTAGCCAATATTCTCGCCAACAATAACCTGATAACTGATTAGTGTGTAAATGCACTATAGGCAGCATGCTTGCACCCGCATCGGTTTGTTTTTGTTTCACGTACTGTCAGATGACTTTAATACAACCATTCTGATTTTTTACCTAGATATCAGCAATGTCCGCCATTAGTGATGACCGCGTCAAGCAGACTGTACGAAGAATGCATTATAGAGTGTGTAGTGTACCGTCAACATAATGACGTACTAAAATACAGCATGGGCTTCAACTCGACAAAAAAGAGCACGGAACAAGTGGTGCCTGTATAATATCATTTTCTGTAAGTTGAATGGTAGGCCTACCTATCATATGCGAAAATCAATGTTCAAAATCAGAATCTATTCTCAGGCACCGGATGCGAAATCCATTCATCAACAATGCCAATTGCGGCGCCAGGCCCCGGCATGAAAGTTGGATAGCAAACGAAGGTAAAATAAATAGCTTCGATACAATTTGCGAAAACCGAAGGTGGTTAAAGAATTTAGGGTTGGTACTCACTACTCCATCAGTCGTAGCATCATATCATACATTTCTGCTCAAGTTCAAGTAGCAGTAGTGAGCGAGTGCTCAAGTGGAAGTAGAATATTGAGAAAATTGCACGAGCATCAAGAAGTGGATTAGCCCGAATTGTGGAATTCTTTAGAGTGTAATCGTAAGTGGCCATTTCCGATTATAGGTATAGTCAAGATGAAAGTATATCAGCATTAGTACTCCAGTAGCAGTAGAAGTGATATCCTAAATTTCTGTTGAAACTACAAGCGGAAATAAAAAATTGCGTTGATAAGTCTTCAAGAAATTTTGGGAAGTAAATTTGGTCAAGGTTTTACCATCATCTTGCCACGAAATCGTGACTATTTCTGAATATAGGCAGTCAACGTATATCCATGTTGACTAGCGTGTATCTTTATGTTGAAGATGATCAGCATTTGGAACCCAAGCAAAGCATCAAATTTCTAATCAAGTGTGTGTAGAAATCTATAAGCCATGTAAAAGCTGCATCCAGTACAAGCAGAAAATTGAGTTCGAAAGAAATCTTGTAATTTGTTTCATAGAGTAGATTTGGTCTCGGTCAGGAGTAGCCAACCCGTGGCTCGCGAGAAGGTTTTCAATGGCCCGCGAGTTGATTATCGATTTAAATTGTAATATCAAAAAAATAAATTAGGCAGGTAATTTATTGTGAGCTTGCAAGACACACCGAAAATTGGATTAGCCCGACCGCAAACTTTATGATGTTAATGACGAAAATATCAGTTCCGACGCATTGGCGTAGCCAGGGGCCATCAACATTTTCGTATATGAACATAAAGTAGAATATTTCGTCGCAGATTTATTTGACATGATATTTTTCTTAGCGCTTCGCTTGATTTATTGTCATTTGATTTCTATCTTTTATAGTATTGTTTCCTTCTCATGAATATTAAATATGCGCCCAATCTACGCAATTGATCTCAACTATATTCGCAATTATGTGAGAACGTGTTGTCCTACATGCGACTTCGCGCCTACACTCGCTGAAAAATTGTCGTTGATGAAACCTTTGCGCAAAATGATAAGACTCATGTTCACTGAAAACTTCGATTATTCATGTCTTGGTCAATTAAGCCCTGCGGTATACAGAGCTGGTCAATTGAGCCCAGCGGTAATTAGGCGACCCACAATATATGCAACATTATTATTGCCTGAATTCATTCATTAACTTTTAAAAAATTTCGCGATTGCGGATCATGTAGGTTCTATTCTAGCTGCGCTATATTCGCAAACAATGGAATTGTCGATAATATGGTGATTTGGCGGCAAAATACAGTTAAAATCAATGAAACAGTAGCTCTTCCAACAATGATGTAAGTCGGTATTTTTCTATGCTACCTATAATTTACTCAACACTGCGGCAAACCTGGGTATGCGTTGATGTAGACAAAGTATTTAACTGTAAACCGGACGTTGAAGTTTTCTTCATCGTCTTGAATAGCGATTCAGGTTTCCCCCAAGGCCAGGGATGATTTGAGTCTTTTGTGATGCACTAGTGCGACCACAGATATTGTAATTATATTTTTGTGAAACTATTGTCTTCACCATGTAACTTGCATGTATCAGTTCCGTTTTGGCGTTTGTGCTTCTGTTTTTGGTAATTTTTTCATAAAACTCGGAACGCAATATGCATTTTTTCTGCACTCGATATTTGCAGTGTTGAGGGATTATTTAATGGAAGTATTTCTTACGGAAATTTCATACGTTGCATTGCATCAAACAAGCATTGTTCAATCTACGCAGTATTGCTGGGCGGTCTGTATGTTTGACAGCCCTGATGTAATGGAATGTGGCTTCTTTCCAACATGGGTAGTCAAAGTAAAAGTAGTCAGTACTGCTCAAGTAATACATAATTTCTAGTGAAGTATATGTAGTGGTTTACAAGACATGTTAAACCTACCTCAAGGAAGCAGTTAGTGTGATGTCGTAAATTTGGTCTAGGTGTCGCTTGATTTTAGCATATAACCGTAAGTGGCATTTAACAAACTGAAGTATTCAACGTTGGGACCAATGTTCCCTCTAAATTTTGACGGGTCTGCGCACACTCACCAACTCACTGCGCAGACCCTTGAAAAACAGTGCGTAACGACTAAAAAAGGGTCATCACTTCGAATTTTTTGTGCGCAACGGAGATTTTCTGTGCGCAGCGACCGTGAAAGCACTGCGTATGTGCGCAGCTTAGAGGGAACATTGGTTGGAACTCTAGTGGAAGTAGAAGTAACAGGAATTTATACTGGAGTATGTAATGATTTACGAAGTATATTGAAACTACTCCAAGTTAAAATTGAAGTTGAAAGGTACTCGAGTAGTTTGAAAAGGGTAGATTTGGTTGTAATGTTTCATTCTTTTACCATGTAATGGTCCGAACATGGTTAGCCGAAGTAAAAGTAGTCGTTTTTGGTACTTAAGCTGAAGTAGAAGTAACATCATAAATTTCAACTGAAGTAGAAGTAGCAATTTTCAAATATGTCAAAATTATTTCAAGTGGAAGTAGAAATATAAGTTGATAAGTACTCGAGTAAATTGAAGAAGTGGTCTCCGTCGAACAGGAGTTAGTTCTCAAGCAGACATGTACCGGTAAGTAACGTAAATCTGTAGTGAAGTATCTGTAGCACTTTCCAAGGCGTTGTATAACTACTTCGAGCAGAAATAGGCAACATACGGAATTCACTGACATTGCTCTATATATTTCAGCTGCAAGCGCCGAGAAAAAACGTTTTGGTGCAACCACTTGTGATTGACAAAGAAAAAGAATGGGCACTCAACATCAGCAAACGGTGCATTGATATAATTCTTGCAGAGTGAATTTTTACTGAACGCTATTTGTAATGTTCGTTTTGAATTGTTGCGGTTTCTTTATTCCTGTGATACATACCATTATTTAATTTATCCTGTGATACCATTCTTAAATTTAATCAATTTTTTGCACATGAACTGCTCCATTAGCTTGGAGTTGTCCCAACAGTTGCAGTGTCTTATATTCCTAACAGTTGCAGTGTCTTATATTCCTGTGACACCTTTTTTATGTTATTAATAATGCTTTTTTACTTTGAATGTTTGTCATTAGTTTGAGTGGTATTAGCAGTTGCTGTTTATAAACTCCTGTGACACATTTTCTGTGATTGCTTGTCGCAATATGATTTTTCACTTCAGCCTTGACTGTGTTAAGTGGTAGTAGTTTTAGCCTTATTTCACATTTTGTGTTGCGTAAATTAGATAGTTGTAGTTATGTTGATAATAACCAATATTGTATTTGTATTTTGCCAGTTTCATTCCCCACTCACCCAATATACGCTGTGTGTGAGCTGATATGATGTTGTTAGTCGTGAGGCGTTGAACCAGGTATGGAGTGGAGATGATAAAGGGGGCGAATGACACTTCCATAGGGAGTGGCGTCATGTCCACAGTACGTCAAGCGTGTCCATAGGGAGTGGCGTCATGTCCACAGTACGTCAGGCGTGTCCATAGGGAGTGACGTCAGGTCCACAGTACGTCAGGCGTGTCCATAGGGAGTGGCGTCATGTCCACAGTACGTCAGGCGTGTCCATAGGAAACCACGTGACGTCCAGGCTAGGTCAGACGCGTCCATGACGAGTCTCTCCATGTCCACAGCACGTCATTGCGGACGTACTCAGCGAGCGGACAGGACGTCTCTAGTTGTCGACAAACCCACTCCAGGGAGGTAACGGCCGGAAGTAACGGGATGTCCTGTCAGCTATTCCACCGGAAGTCAACTGGACATCGAGTGTTTGCTGGGTAACGATTATACACGCGCAGCGTGGCCTCGTGGCAAACATCTAGAAACCGCGGGACACAAATGTTCGAGTATAAGGCAAATGATGCCTCAAATGGCAGAGGGCTGTCGTATAAAGTTACAAATTGAACTTATCAAGTATCTGCGGGTCAAACATTCGTTCGCTAACGATTATACAATACACGCCCAGCATATGGCCTCGTGGCAAATATCTAGAAACCGCGGGACACCCTAAATATCGAGTTTAAGACAAGTTTGACCTCACAATAAGGGCCGAGAACTGTCGTAATAGGTGAAAATTGAAAATATACGAGATATCTGATGGTTAAACATTGGGTCACTTAGCCTTGTAAGCGCTGAACGTGACCTGGTGGGAAGTATATAGAAAGCGCGGAAACTGAGGAGCACCCTAAATTTCGAGTATAAGACGAATCTGGCGTCACAAATGGCCGAGAGCTGTCGGAAAATAGTTAAAAATTGAGCTTATTGAGTTATCCGATGGTTAAACTTCGGGAAATTAGCCTTGTAAACGCTGAACATGGCCTGGTGGAAAATATCTAGAAACTGCGGAACACCCTAAATTTCGAGTATAAGGTGAATTAGGCCCCATAAACACCAGAGGACTGTCGTACAAAAGTTAAAAACTGAACGTATGAAGTATCTGATGATCAAACATTCGGTCACTGACGATTATTATTATACATTCACGAACAATCTGCCCTCGTGGAAAATATGATCTAGTAAACGTGGAAACTGCGGGGACTCAAATTTTACCGAATACATATATAATAACACCCACGGAAGTATTGTAATCGGAAGAAAACATGAACAAGTTGTTATTATCGAGCATCAATTCTCGATGATCGGGAGTCAAATATACGAGCAATATGAATTTCTATATTTGTGGTTGCCCTTTTCATTTCATAGTGCTAGATCTAGACATAGGCTACGTCCGTTTTTTTTCTCGCTCAGTGTTAAACTGTTCTGAGCGTGGATGAATGCATGCATGTTTTTTTTATTACATGACCTTCAATTGTGTTTTGCGTTTATGATACTACCGGTTGATGATTTGGTTACTTTAATAATTCGTTTCACCTCTTTGCGCATTAATATTTTTCGCCATTTTACCAGTCTTAGATACATCTAATTTAAGCGTTTAATAGGAATAGCATGGACGGAGTTGCATTTAAAACCAACACGTTTAAAACAAGGCCTTTGGTTGAAACATGTATTTTATTGTTTTTTTTAAGCCATGACGTCGCGAATATTCAATTGTGATGTCATAGTGGATTCACATTGGTAATTGAAAATATAGATTTAATATAGCTCCTTTGACGAAATATATGTACACTATTGCTGTTGAACCGACTTTTCTGAGGGGTCCAACCGTTCCATATCGATATACGTCGGCTATTTCTGGTGGTTATTATCCGTAAGCTCGTACAACATGCTTTCTGGAAAGTATTTACACAATTATGGCATAATTTTGCAACTTGAAAAACACAAATATTTTTAAAGACTTTTGTTTAAAACACTGTTGCAAACATGTATTAAACGAAGTGTTTTATAACACCATTTATTTTAAATGCATCCCTAGTTGGAGAAGAGTTGCTGCCGAAGGGGTTGGTTGGTTCGTTGGCTGGCTTCAGGGCTTGGCTGGCTTGTTGGTGGGAGTTGGCAGTTCATTCCTCGACAGAACGACGTTCTGGAGTGCCGAGACGTCGAGAGTTCATCTAGGCTCCAACTCCCATAATAGGTCGCTGCTGTGAAGGAAGAATAGCATAACACTAATACATTACACCGAGCCAGTTGGGGAAGCGAGTGGCGCAGTTATCGCTGATTTCTGGTTGGATCACTGGCGTAGCCAGAGAGGGGCGATCGCTCTCCCCCTAAATTTCTGGAAAGTTTTCCTAAAATCAATAAATATATCAGTATTTGGGGACAGATGAATACAACCTGAAAAATATGTCCGCGCTTCGCGCGATTTAGTGTCCAACATGCACGTCTTGATTTTCTTATCGGTATCCTGAAAAAATTCCTTCGCAAATACCCATAATTGAATTTAGCTGCATTTACATGAGAATACACCAGTACCAGTATGTATACACGCGTGTATAATCGTTAGTGACCGAAATGTGTAATCCTCAGATACTTCATAAGTTCGATTTTTAACTATCACGACAGTTCGCGGCCGATGGTGTGGTGAGGTTAAATCTGCGTTGTATTCGAAAATTTAGGTGTTCGCAGTTTCCGCGTTTTCTTATATTCCGCCAGGCTATGTTCAGCGTCTATTAGGGTCAGTGGCCGAAGGCTTAACCCTCAGATACTTCATAAGTTCGATTTATAACTATCACGACGGTTTGCGGTCGTTTGTGAGGTTAACTCTGCCTTATACTCGAAAATTAGGGTGTCCCGCAGCTCCCGCGTTTTCAAGGTATGTTCCGCGAGGCCAGGTGTATAATTGTTAGTGAACGACTGTCTGACTCTCAGATACCAATTAATTTCAATTTTCAACTATTACGACAGTTCTCTGCTATTTATGAGGCCTAAATCGCCTCACTCTAAAATTGATGTCCCGCAGGTTCCTCGCTTTAGACTTTAGAGTTCCTTCAATGAGATCTACAAATGTCGATGACCGACTGTCCCGCGTTCCGCCGTTTCCGCTGTTTCCTCGTTTTAGTGCCTACTTTGTGCTCTATAGAGGTCAATGACCGACTGTTCCGCGTTCCGCGTTTTCCTCTGTTTTCAGCGCTTTAGGAATCGAGGTTTCCCGCAGTTTCCGCGTTTTAGGGGCCATTTCCGCGAGTTCCGCGTTTTCCGCAGTTTCCGCGTTCCCTCCTTTTAGGGTTACCCATATTTATTGAACAGCAACAGCCTCGGTCATCATTAACTGCGATAACCGTCATGAATTTCACTATGATTCTAGTGGCACGTCTGTGCCGCGGTTTATCATGTACGAACGAAACTAACCGACCCGCTGCTAATCGTAAACTTAGCAGTACTTGTAATACTATAGGCTAGTAGGCTATAGTATAGCGATGAGCCGATGAGCATGATCATGATAATATTTAATTATATGCAATCATTGAAGTTCGATTTGCTGCACAGTGGGTTTCATGTTGTTGTAATATTCAACTTACTGTTTGATGTGTACGGTATATACTATGAAAAGTTTGACAATAATTTCCAAAGACTGCAAGATCCATGCAGGAAACCAGATGCAGCATCGATGAATGTATTATAGCCTAGCTTTATATAGCTACATAGTTTTAAAGTGTATTATAGGATCTTCCTTTACGGAATGTGAGATTGCTGAATTTGTGGCTGAAAACGATAGTTGCATGACTGGCATATTTATTATCTATCGTATTTGTTGTAATTTTGTGTTGTGTCCACAACAACACCATTGATACTAATCGAGGCTTTCGGTGAACAAATCAAAATGTATGGCTTTATTATTAGTTAATGTTAGGGTACTCTAGGAACAATCAATATAGTTAACTCAACTTTAACCTCAGCCTAATTTAATGATACCCCAACGCTAAACCAATTATAAACGACATGGATTTACCATGTTCATGGGGAAGACGGGTTGTCGCAATGTCGGCAATGTCGCCGTGCAACATACTTAAAATGCTTACTTATAACTATTGCAATGTAACGATAACTTATAACTTACATATAGCTTAACTATACAATATCTTGAAATCCTCGGTAAGAAATATTAGTCGCAAAAATTATATAGTCACAATTCGCTCATTGGATATCTTGCACGTTCCTCGTCATATATTATGATAGTTTAAAATTGGTGAAAGTAGATAATTATTCCGTTTGAATTTTCACTTCTTCTCGGACCTCGAGTTGACATTGATCTTTAGATATTTCGCCCATTACCTTCCAATAAGTATATTGCACGGCGACATTGTGCCGACATTCACAAAATATATTGCACGGCAATATCATTGCCTACATTACAGCGACATTCACAAAGTAGATGGGCCCTAGGGAAGACTGATTGCTGATAGTCATGTTGTCGTGGATAAGAAAGCACACTATTGACCCTTATTATCAATGGATTCTTCATGCCGATGAGGCAGGGGCATACCTGGGTCTGCGTATACAACATCGCTTCATTTTTAGCAGGAGTCTAAATATGGAACAGGCAATGATATATAGTACTTTTCAACTTCGGAGCAACGCATCGCATTTGTGCATTGTCCATGGATTAAGAAGTTGAATCATGTAAGTTGGAGTGATGATTTATGATTGTTCATGTTCATTAATCAGCGATTTATTAGCCTGAAAAAAGTGTCATAAATGATGTGCAAATAGACTCTGTGACGGTAGTTCCCGTTCAGGATTTCGCCAGTGGTGCTCAAAATTGCTGCATGATATTTTGATATTGTTACTCTACGACTCGATGTTTCGTTGAATCCAAGTGTGCCATAATTCACAGTGACGCTAATCTGGTATGCATGATTTCTATAGATATGTCAGGTTGGCTGCATCACTTCTGTTCCGATTAGTAGGGCTTGGCAAAGTCGAGCACCTGAGTGAAGAGTGATTGATTCTGAATCTGGCGTGTGTCAAGTATTCGATAATCACTCATTATGATGTTATACTCATAACAGTATGAGTATGGAAAGTTGAAAACGTATCTTTTATGTTTCCACTAAGAACATACAAGTTTTACATCACACTAAATTACAGATAATTTGGTGTATTTTCGACCAATACCTATTTCATTGCACTTTGTGACTATGCTGTGAGTTAATCATGACTTCACAGATATGTCATTTCCACTAAAGTGAATAGCTTTGTACTACGCATTTTGTATGCTACTTCCACATTGGCAATGGCATCAAAAATATAATTTTATTGATAACTGTACTCTTGGTGGCAAAGAGCGTATAATTTCAGAACGCCTACTTGAAAAAGTCATCTACTTGGCTCGAATCAATAGAATTAATTGCGACCAGTGAACTCGGCCCATTACGAATTCGGCCCATTGAACTCGGCCTTCGGTGAACTGGCCCATGGTGACTTTGTCAATACAAATTATTATAAATATCGTGAATTGTATTATTAATTGAAGGCAATGGCGAATTGGTGGTGGGGTGGTGGATATGTCGTGTGAATGTTATTCCCACTGGGGGCGGTGTCGGATGTATAAAATGTTATTTTAGACGTACGGAGCTGCATAATGTTGACGAAGAGTGCAGAACGTCAAGGATTGGATCGCACATGGTGAATTCAGTGTAACCCAATATTAGGGTTGAAGGGGCTTAGGTTTAGGCCGAGTTCACCTCCGAAGGCCGAGTTTACCGTAGGCTGAGTTCAATGGGCCGAATTCACCATGGCCCGAGTTCACTGGTAATCGAATTAATACTCGATTTAGATTCGAGTACTCATGTGCCCAGCCCTACTGATTAGGGAGTAGAATGTGCGAATAGCCAAGCTTGTACACCATTGTTTTTGTTTTTTAACAGGATGTTATAAATACCTGGCTTGAGTTCTTGACAAATGCCTTCACTACACCTATTCACATTATTTAAATCTTCTAGATCGACAATGTCTTCAATTAATGGCAACAACGTCAAGCAGGTTGTACGAAGAATGCCTTGTAGACTGGGGCCGACATCGTTTGGAAGAACTACTGCCACCTAGAACAAGCGTTGCTTTTACACTACAAAATCGGTGCTGCATCATGCTCGGGAAAAAGTCGGAAAGCAATTGAAGATCTAAAACGTTGAATACACTATTTGGAAACCAGAGGTAGTCAAAGTAATCATCTTTTGTACTGAAGTTGAAGTAACGGCATGAATTTATACACACGTAGATGTAACAAGTTACAGGGTGTGTCAAATCTATTTGAAATGGAAGTAGAAAATGATGTTCTGAAATATCCTCAAGTAATTACTTTTAAAAAGTAGATTTGGTCGATGTGTTGCATGCATACGATTGCCCGACATATGAGTATGCGACACAATGGAAAACGACAATTGAGCATGGAACACTTTAGCATGCATCACTTCAGTATGTGACTTCATAACCCCAAAACTAACCCTAACCTGAAACATAACACTGAAATTAACCGCTATATATCCCGAGCCCTACCCTAACCCAAGCTTAAATTCAACCCTAACCCGTAATTTGACTCGCATGCTCATGTGTCGCATGCCCGTATATCCACAGACCGTTGCATACTCAATAGTTCATGGGGTGATCAAAGTAATCATTGTTTGCATTGAGTAGAAGTAGTAGCAACGCTGTTAGCTTCTACTCCAGTATAATTAGCGAGTCACAAGGCTTGTAAAAATCACTTCAAAGAAACAGGAAAGTTCTGAAAAGTAGGCCTACGCGAGTATATACGTAAGAAGTTTCAAAAACTATATTTATTGGAGGTATTACATACTTTTAGCGCGTTGTTATTAGGGCTTGGCAAAATCGAGTACCCGGGTGATTCGATGCTGAATCGAGTATTAAGCTTCGATTCGAATATCTCATTATGACGTCACAACATTATGAATGATGACAAGTTGTATGCAACTTCAAAGACTAAATTTCCAGTTCAACATCACATCGAAGATTGTTTGGTAAATTTTCGATCATACCTAGCTTATTGCACTTCGTGACAACACATGTGTCATTTACGCGAACGTGCGTAGCTATGTCCTACATGTTTCGTATTCTGCGATTCGACCAATCACCGTTTCAATGCCTCACAGTGATATATGGAATCGAAATTCCAATTCTCGATAAAGTATTATATAGTTTCGAATACTGAAAATATATAATACTTTACTGAGAATTAGAATTTTGATTCTATATTCGTACTCGAAACTTACTTTTACTTACTCGACTCGAATCATTGGAATTGATACTCAATTCAGATTCAAGTACTCGAATCATTGTGGCCAGCCCTAGTTATTCTAGGTGGTCACTTCCAAACAAAGATGGTCAGAGTAGTCGTAGTTAGTACTTGAGTATCAATAGCGATTTACAAGACATCAAACTACCTTTCAAGTATAAGTAGAAAGTGAAATTTGAAAAAGTAGGCTACTGGGGTGAGTAGTTTCAAAAAGTGGACACAGTCGAAATGTCGAGACTTATTGCATGTTGTAATTGCAGGGTTGTAATGACTCGACTCGTGTCACGATTTTCTGATGACTTGACTTGAGTCATTTCCGCAAAATTCGGAAATGACTCGACTCGATTCGAGTCAATCTGTGTATTGCGCATGACTCGAACCAAGTCATATGACTCGAGTCTTAGACGGCCGAGACCAACATTTCATTGCAATTTCGAAGTATAGTAAAGTGGCCACACTATTGGGGATTCGTCTATTGGTACTAGTATTCGAAAATGCGACCAGAAACTGCTAAAAGTGAGGAAAATTAATATATTATGAATGAGAACCATTCAATATCACCAGAGTTATAAAAAGTGGGTTAACAAGGCTTTAACTGGAAACTGAGCGGCCAACACAATGACTTGGACTCGGAAACGAGTCATAACACCATGACTCAGACTCGACCCTCTGATCGCTGACTTGGACTCGGACATGACTCGGTGGTGAATTGAAAATGACTCGACTTGACTCGAGTCAAAACTATAAAATTGAGATTGACTTGTGACTTGGTTACAACCCTGAGTCGTAGGTGCATGCTAGGTGCAACAGAGATGGTTAAAAACGTAGTTGTTTTCAGCACTCAAGTAGAAGCATTTGTTGTGTCATCAATGGAGTAGAAGTAGTAGTAACGCCCTGTATTTCCACTCTGGCACAAGCAGTGATTTACAAGGTTTGTCCAAACTAATTTATGTGAAAGTATAATTTCTGAAAAGTACTCAAGTATGTACTTTAGATGTTTCCAGGGTTGTAACCAAGTCACAAGTCAATCTCACTTATATAGTGAAGTCGAGTCATTTTCAATTCACCACCGAGTCAAGTCCAAGTCAACGAGTATAGGGTCGAGTCCGAGTCATGGTGTTATGACTCAATTTCAAGCCATTGCGTTGGCTGCTCAGTTTCCAGTTAAATTCTTGTTTAATCCAATTTTTATAACTCTGTTCGGTGATATCAACGGTTCGCATTTATAATATAGGCTACTGATTTTTCTCCCCTTAAATAGTTTCTGGTCGCATTTTCAAGTACCGCTACCATTAGACGAAATACCAATAGTGTGGTCACTTTACTATTTTTCGAAATTACAATGTAATATCGGTCTTGGCCGTCTGAGTCTCGATTCATATGACTTGGTCCGAGTCATTACATAGATTGACCTTGAGTCGAGTCATTTCCGAATTTTGAGAAAATGACTGAGTCATCAGAAAATCGCGACTCGACTCATTACAATTACAGCCCTGGGTGTTTCCACAAGTTGATTTGATTGGCTGGTTGCATACTCCGTATCGCTAGTTCAGAAGCTCTCCACACTCAAGTAGACACTGTAGTCATAGCATCGTCATAAATTTTCACTCAAGTACAAATAGAAGTAGCGATTTACAAGACATATTACAATTAATGCTAGTGGAAATATATAATGAAGTTCTGATACATATTTCATGTGCTATGAAGAGTGGATCTACATACAATTTGCTGACATTGTTTTATGTGCTTCAGGCAAAACAAGGACTGAGAAGAAACCTGTTGTTACAACCAAAGTTTATCTCCAAAGATGAATACGCGCTCGCGCTCTTAACATGATGCGGTGCAGCCGATGCATCGTTTTACGTCTTGCAATGGTAGTTTCTACTTATGATTGCTTACGTCTGTTTTTGATTGTCTTAGCAGTTGTCCTTTGTAAAATGCCTCTGACACGTTTCTTTCAAATTTCTCGAATGCACCTCAATTGGACTGTTTGTCATGTTAGTTAGTTAGAACTAGCTGATATTTCCAAAGTTCATGTGACACATTTATTTCATATATTGGTAATTTTGTGATCGAATTTTCACTTAATCCTCAACTTTGTTAAATAATAAGAGTTCCTTAATTAATTTTTTACTTGTTATTTGCAATTGTCGTTTTCCAGTAACCCAATATAAATAGTTTGTGAGCTTATATGATGTTGGATTCCGTGTAGTGGGAGCAGGTATCGAAGTGGAGGAGGTAACCATGGAGATCATGAAGTATTTCACAGGGAGTCCTGAGATGGTAATCCTGAGGACTTGAACAGGGGCGAATAACACGTCCACAGTTCGTGGACGGGCGTCCATAGGGAGTGGTGTTACGTCCACAGTACGTGGACTGGCGTCCATAGGGAGTGGCGTCACGTCCACAGTGCGTGGACTGGCGTCCATAGGGAGTGGCGTCACGTCCACAGTACGTCAGACGCGTCCATAGGGAACCACGTGACGTCCAGGCTAGGTCAGACGCGTCCATGAGGAGTCGCTTCATGTCCACAACACGTCATTGCGGACGTACTCAGAGGGCAGACAGGACGTCTCTAGTTGTCGACAAACCTACTTGAGGGAGGTGACGGCCGTAAGTTACCGGACGTCCTGCCGGCAATTCCACCGGAAGTCAACTGGACATCGAGTGTTTGCTGGGTTGCCACGTGCATTTGTCGAGTGGCTCCATGAAGAATGGTGCGCATTGAAGTCGCCGCATATAATGGAGCGTGATGACAAAGAGCCGAATATCCTAAAATCACTAGCTGTAGTTTCACAGTCCGGGGGTATGTAAACGTTGCATATGTTCAAGTTCCCTACTCGCACACATAGTACCTCAAAAACGGCTGACGAGACATTGTTCGAAAGAGACGCATTGAGCGATGCTCGAACAAAAGTGGCAATGCCGCCAGAGTGCACCGTCTTATCACGGCGGAATAGTTGGTACCCCCCTAGTTTTGGTGTGTACTTTTGGACAAGATGGGATTCTTGAATAAGAATAACGTCTGGTTGAATGGTTAAGGTTGACAAGTAGTGCTTAAATTCGTGTAGCTTGCGATAGATGCCCCTGCAGTTCCACTGTAAAATGACTAAAGAGTTGTGATTATCCATTTAAAGTGCCATTTGACGTCTGGGAGGGAGTGTCTTCGGTCTCACCAAAGCTTTTTGTGACATTTTTCAGAGAGACTGGGTCAACAGAAAATCCCAAATATTTGCTGGCAGCTTTGGCTACAATAGTATGTAGAACGGTACCACTGTCGCTAGATTTGCAAGCATTTACAGTTATCTTAACGATTTCAGCAATGAGCGCAAGGAGGACTACGGGGTCAATAGAAGCAAGCCCGCTTGATGCGGTTTCGACTGTGGGGTTGGCAGCAGTTCGAGCAGGTGGTGGTTGTCGCCAGTGGCGCAGGTCACCGTCGTTGGGCTGTGGGGTGGTAGGCCTGTAACTCCGACCACGGGTTAGTACATTCTTATAACTAAGCCGCTGCGGGTATGGCTTTGAGATCCTGTGTACGTCAAGTCTGTTGGGGGCAGGATCGTCTACGATTACCGACTCATGGTACTCAGACATGGTCTCGGGAGTTTCCTTGGGTTGTGGTTGTGGTTGTGTGAGGGACATATGATATCCCTCTCTAAGAGCATTAAATTTGGCTTCTTCCTTGTATATGATGCAACCACCATATGCAGCGCTGTGTTCCTCGTTGCAATTTACACATTTTTTGTTGTTTGAACAGTCGTCATACGTGTGATCACGGCCACCGCATTTGGAGCAGCAACGTTTTCCGCGGCAGTGCTTGGCGACATGCCCAAAGCGATTGCATTGGAAGCATCTCGTTGGCGGTGGATTATATTGTCTCGTTTTAAAACGAAGATAGTGGAACATCACGTGCGGTGGAATCGTGACCGTGCTGAAAGACAGCAGAACTGCAGTTGTACTAACAGTGCCATCTTTCGTTTTTTTGGTGAGCCTTAACATGAATTACATTCATGCTGCGAAAACTCTCTAAGAGCTCCTGTTCCGATATTTCGACAGGTACTCCAGGGACAACTGCGCGACTTGCGTATGGTCTGGGTTGAAAGATTGATGTCTTAATTTTAATGGTTGTCGATGCGGACTTCAAAATGGTGCAATCAAGGAGCTGCTTTGCTTGCTTTTCGTTGTTACAAGTGATAAGGATGTCACCCGAGCGAAGAACCTTGATATCAGCATAGCTGCCTATTGACGCATAAAGTGCCTTATTAACCAAGTCTGGATGATACGATTTCATTAGTCTACCCTCTCCACTGAGCAAAACCTTGAGATTTCCCGAGACAGGGATGGAAGACGGTACGGCAGAAGATACTTGCGAAGGAGATGTTACTTTAGGACAAGGATCTGGATTGTTAGGCGTAGTTGCATAGTCTCTAGCTATAACCTTAGCGCCATTTCCATTTTCATCGGAGTCACTCTCAGCTTCCTTAACGCTACACTTCTTGCGCTTCATACGACTAGACGTTTCTGCGTCCATGTTCTCCAATTCCTCGAACTACTGACTAGACTACTCTGACTAGTGTATCTATTGGTGATTAACTGATACGGTTAGATAATGAAATGACAAAGCGCCTCTGTCTGAACGACTCGGTGCTTTGATAGAGCTGACAAGAGCTAATCAAGAGACGACCGTACTCGACGACATCTAGCGATTGAATGATATTGTACTGTTGATTTCTGGTTGTAAACGTTTCGGAAATTTGTTGTAGAAGTCATCAGAGATTCACCTATGCTAGATGTCAATCATGTACAAAGCATTTAGAATTATATCGTCAGAATTACGCAGAAATCCATCGGTAACGTAGTCGTATTACGGTACTCAACTCTGATCATATGTACTTAAATTTATGCATTTGAAGTAAAGCGATTGGTTTATATTCTGGTAAGAGTATTTGTTAGTTCAAGCAGAACTATTTGTCTGTTGTGGAGCCTGATTTTGGATGGAAGATATGACTGAAGCAGCCCGGACCCGCAAGGATCAGGATATACTGTCTGCTGGTTTGGGTGCTGGCGTGCTGCTATAAAACCGCTGAACACATCGGAAGTATCTTTTGGGAGAACCTGCCATCAAGACTAAGCAAAGCAGTGCAATTTATTGTTGCCTTATACAATGCCGATCTTATTAGCACTACTTCACAACTGCGATTGAAGTGGATTTGGCAAATCACACGCGATTTTGATAAATAGTTGATGTCACATATGTGCGCTATTTAGCGAACTAAGGGAAGTATCTATCAAATAACTCTTAGAGCAGCTCAAACGCAGTGACAAGATCGGTCATCCTATACCCAGAGGTGGTCAACGTGGTCATTGTTGGGAACCGAGTACAAGTAATGTCTCAATTTATACTCCAGTACAAATTACTTCCAGGACATGTCCAAAGTACTTCAAGTGGAAGTAGAAATGAATTTCTGAAAAGTAGTCAAGAAATTCGTTACATGAAGTAGATTTGGTTGGGTCCCTTAGTTTTAGAAATTAATGCCACGTGACAACTGTAAACATTTCATGTTGCATCTTCTTGATCAACGCAAAAGGGTGATGACACCACAAATATGTGCAATTTTCAAAAATTAATTTAGTTACCGTGGTACTGGGGCTATTTTGCCCAGTTGTTATGACAACCTCACGCTTGAAGGGGATGCAATCATGCGCCAAAGCTACTTTCTAGTTGACAAAATCCCCAAACTGACAAAAAAGTACTACCTAAAAAGTGTCAAGTAGAAGTGGAAGTAGCCTAAACTCATAATGACGCTAGTACTCAGGTAAAACAGTACTTCGTTGCTGACCCCCTCTGTGTATTGGTTCAACCAACTCAGAAACATCCTCTAAAGACGACGAATATTGTTTCTTTTGCATTGACTCCGTAATATTCTGAACTTATGATATTCTTTGATTCATTGAATTTACAAATAAACTTGGAAAGAAGTGCAATTTATTAATTTTTGTGCATTCGATACCCATCGCATAAGAAATAGTTGAAGAAAATTGCATGTTAACCTTATCAAGTTCAATAACTGCCGAGACTCTTATGCCTATGTATTTTCATCTACCTCCATAGCCACTTGTCTAGACAGATTCATAGCATCTACGGAAGAGCGCTTGTCTTGCTGTACACAAATGAAATATCATTTTCGAAGCAGACATCAACATCGGGAAAGAAGTTCAGGACAGTTAGTCAGTGGCCAGATCATCTGCTGACATTTTCTGTTGGCATGAAACCACGCTGCCTTCTACCGCATGACCGAATTTTATGTGGTGATAATAATTGGCTCCAGGCTGAATTCTTGACGAGGGCATCATCAATTTCTTAGTTGCCTATGTTTGGCTCTCTTGGGATAATCCATCAGATCATTAATTCGTATACATGTGGTATAGCCATGTCTTGAAACTCAAGATATTTGCACTGTGCCAAAGAGTGAAGTAATCCAATCCAGGCAATCAATCAAGTAATCCAGGCCCCGGGACAGTTTGTTTCACCCTCAATTGGAGCTGATGATCATTTTCCTTTGGGTAGTGGCACTTGGCAGCATGACAGAATGATCAATAACTTGTAATATAGGTGTAGAGGTCTAAATATTTTGAATTGTTTAACTGAGAAGCCATACAATAGCATAGGATGTTTAATATATATATAGTATGTAGCACATGGCATGAATTCCTAACACATCAACGTACTGGCACTGGCAGTCATTGTTTCTAGGCTTAAAAATAGCAGTATCCTATATATATTGCAATCGATATCAATCAGCAAAATGCTGCAATGATTATCAACTACCACTACAATACAACTATAGTATAGTATACTTACTATCCACACCTAACTTAATGCTGCAATAAATATCACGTAGTCAACGTCCTGCAATGTCTAATTTTGTGTCATAAAATCATAGTTGACTACCAAATAACGGCTACAATGTCGATCATTTTGACGCAAGGACTTTACATAGTTCATGAATCGAAGACATCAAACATATTTGAATCCTTGCGCATTTCCATGACACTTGCGTTTTATATAAAACGTCTACAGCCCGAAAACGATAATATACTGTATCCGAAATACGGCTACTTGAACGACGGATTTCTGCGTAATTCTGACGATATCATTCTATATGCTTTGTACAGGATTGGCATCTAGCATAGGTGAATCTCTGATGACTTCTACAACAAATTTCCGAAACGTTTACAACCAGAAATCAACAGTACAATATGCGATATTTAGCACTGAAGCAGGTGCGCGAGAAAGTAGCTTGCTAACCAATTTGTGGTTGCTATGCGACCTAGTCACGTGATCGAAGTCCTGCAAAAGGCCTATTAAACTATAGATAACTAAGGTAAACCGTAGATGCGACACTAGCGAGCATTACGTAGCGTCACGCTCCAATTATACTCTACGGCACTGTTGTTGTTTTGCTTGGCGCTTATGCAGCAGGAGGCAGATTTCAGCATTAGGATGGTAATATCTATCCATGGGGTATGTTTAGCGAGTAGCTGTTCCGTATGGTTACTAACCAAGGTTGTTGGATCCATGCTACACAATCTGTGCTAGGAAAACGAGCAATCGAATACAACTTTGAAGCCATTAAATACGGCTGCCCGAAGCGTGTTTCTTGTTTTTCTATAGATAGAAGTTCCGAGGTGTCGTATTGAAAGTAATTATACTACTAATGACGTGTTGGTATAATATCAATCAGAAGAATAAGAAACCGCATTTCAGTTGACGCGGGCTCGGCCCCTTCAAATTCTGTAGATACCGTTATGCCGCTTAGCATGGAATCGCGCCTTGTAGTAATAGGAATTATTGTTACTTGACAGAGGATAAGTTTTTTGTATCTACTTGTAACCGTTGTGACTTGGCCGATGAAGGTGGATTTGATTGAAAGTCACTGCTCACTGACCATGTTATCTGCTGTATAATGTGCAATGACATAGAGGACAATGGTGGCAAAGAAGCAAGTGGTTGCTGGATATGAAATTTATACAAGGGTCACTATCATACCACCTCCCAGATATCTTCATTCAAGAAGTCAGTAATGGAATCACGCTATCCAAATACGACAACCGAAAGATTGATGGATTTTGGTACGAATTTTAGTCAAAGCTGGTGATCCCACCAAGCATTTCATGCATGGGACTATTTCTATGAAAATTTATCAAGGACCAAGTTTCTTCTCGACAAAATGAAACTAAATGACGATGCTGAGTCCAGTCGAAGAGGATGAAAGTAAAGGTTGTGAAATTTGTGTGACATAAGACCTACGTAACATCATTGATGATCCCTCTATTATTGCACAGCTTTGCCAAAGAGACTCTGTGAATGCCTGCATGATGGAGTGACTAGCGTAACTCCACAGTCAGATATCCAAATCACCGCTGGAATTTATCTAAGAAGCACAAAACTCCATAAAATCAACGCAATGTCAATTTCATCGTTTAAGCTGTCAGTGAAATGATTTTTCACATTTGACATAATTTAACTGGATGATTTGTTACCGCAAGGCGGCTTCTATTTGCCACATTTTTGACACCCAGTATTTTCAAAACATGCAGTTCAACCAGCGGGATTCGCAGCCCATCTGCTTTCAGATGTAGGAGCACCTCTACGTACCAGGTTGTCACCTACCCTCATTAAGCATTGAATTCTACAAGATAATAGTTACGCACAAATATTTTCACTCTCATACTACAAGATCCTTGTCAACGGACAAATCTATAGTTCTCTGCATCTAATAGTAACCTGGCTCGAAATCTATTGTCCACTCAGGGTCTCTCATTTGTAATTCACTGTCACAACATCTATCCGTGAACAGTCGTATGATGGATGTAGAAAATCTTCATCTTGTCGTCATATCATTACTGTTAACCTACTTAACCCTTACATTATTCTAATCATATATGTTTACGACTATTTATACAATCAGATGAGACAGTGTACAACATGTTTGATGTGGGTGTGATCCGACAAGTTGAATGCGAAGGTCTCATCACTCATTCCTATCCTAGTATTGCGCATGTGCAGGCTATATCTTCCATGTCATTATTGATGCTGCCTTATTTGTTATGTATTTCGGTCTGATGGAAATATAGACACTCCCTTACTCTGTGACTTATGACCATTGATTCGGTTCTCTAATCCTTGTTAGGCTCTCCCAGGTGAGACAAATTTGGTAAAACCGCATTTTATTGCTTCCTTCTTCATGATGATATAGAAAATAAATCACGAAATATGGCACATAAAAACAGAAACACATGGACTGTTGGTTATGTCACAGTCAGATATATTTTGGCAGATTCCAACAGGTGGATAGTGACGAAATACTTCTACTTTTTCAAAGTACTCAAGTAACCTACTTGTAAGACTTACTAGCGTGGTTATGATATTTGACTACTTCTAAACTCAGCCTTATTGGAAATCGCTACTTTTACTTGCGTTTGAGATGAAATTAACATCATTTCTACTTCAGTATCGGGTTTGTTTGCCTCCAAAATATGAATATTTGGCCAAGCCTTCCTCTTCATAAATGAAATGAAGGAGCCACGTGATTGGAAATTGCAATGCAGATTTTACAATTTCCAAACCGCGGTGTTCTCCTCCGAGAGGGCCACGTGTGCTGTTGAAAGTGCCCATGCAATGTACTGAGGACTTTTGCTCACAACGCACCAAATTTTCCTCAAAGTTTCTTCTTGTTTGACTGAACTCATTAGCTTCATTGTGCCGAGCAAAACCTTTGATAAATTTGATCCTTGATAAACTTTCATAGAAATAGTCCCATGCGTGAAATGCTTCTGCGTTATCACCTGCTTCGACTGAAATTCACATCGACTTCCATCAATCTTCTGCTTGCCGCATTGGGACAGCCTGATTCCATTACAGACTTATTGAATGAAGATAGATGGTAGGCAGTAGTATTGTGGCTATTCTGAGCAATGCACTAGGTTCCAGAGTCTTATCACCAGTTGCCACTCACTCCAAAATCCATCAAATTTCTGCCTGCCATAGTCAGACAACGTGATTTTATCACTGATTTGTTGAATGAAGTCATGAGGTAAAATACTATTTATTATAATAGCCGCTTTAGCTGTAGGCTTCTCAACTTGACCAGATGCTTCTTTGTCGTTACTTTCTTCCATGTCGTTGTACAACAGGTCATGAATTACGTCGTCAGTCAACAGTGACTCCCAATCAAATACACCTCCCTCCGTCCCTATCACAAGTTATGTACGATTCTAAATTTATTACACAGTTAATCGCCTGTCAAGTAACAATAATTCTTATCACTGCAGCATAACTTCATGCATATCAAGATATCTCCAATATTAGAAGGGATTTAGATCAGGCCAACCAAAATGCTTTTTCTAATTCAACCCGTAATGAGTAACTACTTCCAATCTCTGAATTTCTACTTGTGTGGTATAGCCATTTATTATGGCTTAAAAATTGTATTTACTTGTACGTTTCGACTGAAATTCCGTTTCTTATTCTGATTGATATGATACCAACACGTCATTAGTAGTATAATTACTTTCAATACGACACCTTGGGAACTTCTATCGCGAGAAACAAGAAACCCGCTTCGGGCAGCCGTATTTAATGGCTTCGAAATGGTATTCGATTGGTCGTTTTCCTATCACAGATTGTGTAGCATGGATCCAACAACCTTAGTTAGTAACCATACGGAGCAGCTACTCGCTAAACATACCCCATGGATAGATATTACCATCCTAATGCCGAAATCTGCCTCCTCCTGCATAAGCGCCAAGCAAAACAACAACAGTGCCGTAAAGTATATTTAGAGCGTGAAGTCACGTGATGCTCGCTAGTGTCGCATCTACGGTTTACCTTAGTTATCTATAATTAAACGGAGTGTGGTTGTAGCATTTTTCTTGATCTAAAAAAAAGCGTTTGACTGCGTCGATCATATGATATTCTTCTCTCGAAATTGGCGTGCTACGGGTTCCGAGTTCCACAACTAGAGCTCATGAAAAGCTACCTTGAAAGCTACCTTACTGGGTGATACTAGAGAAATTAAACATGGAACGGTAACGACCGATTTTGCAGCTTCGTTCCGCTTCGCCAAGGCTGGAGTGGAGAATTGTTTTGCGTAAGCGACTGTAGGATTTCTGGCAGTCCAAAAGCTATCTTCCCGAGCGCAGAAATTATTGAATCTGGTCTTGATCGAAAGCTACTCATGCACCGATTCCGAAAATATAAATTAAAATATTGATCAGGCATTGATCCACCTAGAATCTGTCCTTCAAGTCGGGAATATCGGCATTGTTCAGAACAATCGGGTAACCGCAACACAATGACCATAACAATGACCCGTTGCGACTCTCCGATTGTTCGAACAATGCCGATATTTCTATAGTTTAATTTCTATAGTGATACCAAATGGTTTCGATATCCAACACCTTGTCTAGGCCAAGGTGGATGTCTGATCTCAAAGACTATTCCAAGTCGTTTCGACACCTTCCTATCTTTTCATTGTATCGCCGATTTTTAGTGTTTTGAAATGAAGAAAATATTAATAGAACTGAGTGAAGATATCTACATTCCATTGTCAACAATTCTACTAGCTCAGTGGTCCTGGCATCAATTAGGTTATACTCGGTAGGTGGCGGTAAAGATAAGCAGCTGTTCAATTCACGTGGTTGCCGCGGATTTCGGGATCGAGACTTCAGAGTTAAATACGAAGTGCTGAGGAGGAATTACACGATGTTTAGTTGTCGCTAAATTTTTACTGAATGATATTTTCGCTTGGCAAGTACTGACTGTATTGTGACTTACCTCTCCGATGATTGTGTGGTGATTACCGAAATATACGCGCCCAATGTGTATAGTCACGGTGTGTCAACTCATGATTTACTTGAAAAATACTGGAAGCTTTTTTTCTGCATGAATTCCTTAACATGTCCTGGAGTAGAAATGAATTTTCTGTCGTCTGCTAATGAGAATTTAGAATATCGCTGGTTACGACAGGCTTAATGATTATTCTTAGTTAGCGGCAAGTGTCTTCACGGTAGAGGTGTCGGGTCAATAAATTGCACATGGTTGCAATTGGTACAAGTTTGCAAGTTACAGGCAAACTTCCCATCCCTGGGCTGGACCCTATGGTTAGCCTAGCAGTTTGCAGTGTAACTTATTCTTGCAAAGTTCTAGTTTATTGTTATTTCAATGTTACAGTACTTAACACATGCATTTTGTGCCTGTGATAAAACTGAATTTTTATTCACAATATTTCGTTTTGTCGGTCACTACAGTAGGCCTGACGCGTGGCATCTATATTAGGTACAAGGTACTTCATACCCTGACAAGACATCATGGTGTTATAGTGTTATACGGTTTTTGTGAAATTACCAGATTGTTGCTATGGGACGCAATGTCAGTGATTTGAAGGGTACCCACACGCCCACACCTGAAATTTCTTTGAAGTGTTTGTTTTGTTCATGACCATGAGTTGACTTTGTAGTCACGCAATCTATCTCAGTAAACTGAAAAGATTAATCTCGCTGAGAGAAAATTTGCAGCAGCCGTTGGCCACTGAAGACTCTCCCACCAAATGGGCTTCTATAATTCCAACCATAACATGGTGCGGTGGTGGTTATATAGTTTGTGTCCCTAAGCATAATTAGACTATGAGAGAAAGGCCATGAAAACACTAACTTGACTAAAAATGTCGATATGCTGATATTGCCAGTTACTGCACATGAATATTTTTTAACAAAATTTATTCAGTGTACGATAGGCTAACCCGAAAATTATTTTCTTGCCTTGCACAATTTATCTTGAGCTATTCATGATCATGTTCATTCACGTGATTATTTACTTATTCAATGTGTTATGTGTAGAGTAGTCTAGTCTGATGTTGAATTTGACTGAACCAAAATGATGGTTTTTGCAATTACTGAAATGTCTGCATGTCACGCTTGTACAAAGGGTTGCAAACTCCTGTGCTACATGACAACCTATAGATCAGTGGTTCTCAAACTTTTTTAGACACACCCCTCTTTGTGATAGTAGAAAATTTCGCGCCCCCTTATCGTCGTATAACAAAATGCAACCAGAATGCTAGGGATCCCAAGCTTTTGATCCGATTAAGTTATTGCGAAAATGAAACCTATAAATTTACATAATTATATTTTTAAAGATGAAGCAATGACAGATATCGAAAAAATGATATTTGCTGATATTTATTTTAAAAAGAACATTTAAAAAAAAAAAGAATTTGAATGCATATCCATATTTCGATGCTTAAAAGAAAATGCATTACCGTCGTAGACACTGCTCCTATAGTATGGTTTTGATCCTACTATACTGGCGACATAGCGTAGCGATAGAACGTCCAGGGTATATTGGATTTGTCATGTATAGCCTATGCAGTGCACAGACCAGCAAGCATGTCCTCATCTTGGTGTGACAAAGCAAGAAATCTAATCCAAACTCCAATGTGAACAATTTTAAAATACACCTTGATGGCTGTTGGAATGCTGGTTCCTAATCTATGCTGTGTCATTATTGCTGTTGTGTCGACATGATTTACGAGTTAGCCTAATCTGAGTAGAGCAGATGGCTATTTGAATGCGATTCCCCAGAGTGTTCATGGAATTCTTGAACAAATATATATATATATCTCTACGCTGCCTGCGACCACAAGAAATGCCACTTGTGAAATGGCAGCCTACCCAAGTATGGTCTGTCAGCACATAATCGCATTATATAATAGTAGACTGCTTCCCGGTGTGAATTACGAGTCGCTAATATTAGACATAACTGAGAATGTTACATTACTAACATCATTTGTTGATGAAGATGTTCATATTGAAACATTATATACCTGTAGTAGGTGCACAATAGTAACGTTGTTTTGTAGATGCTCTGGTTGCTAGCTGCACGGCTATCGCTAAGTGTTGTATGAAGCTTTATGCCTATGTAGAATTTGCTTTCACCCCCCTATAAAATCACGGTTCATTTTTTGAAATGAATCCTGCGTGATGAGAGCTTTTCTGCATAGAATAATTAAGTAATTAAACAGAAAGTTCTGCGTGACGTTGCCGCCAATTCCACTCTGGCTTTCACCGATCTACATATTCTTCAGTTTAGATTTTTCATTATCCTTGCCCAGCCAATTGATTATGTCTGCTGGAGACGCGGCTGCTCCCGTTGCAGATGATACGAAAGCTGTGGGTCCCGTGCCCGAGAAAAGTGGAGAAACCGATGGTGTTAATGAAGCTAAAGCTGACATGACACCATCTGGTAAGACGAGGCTGTTACTCGTGAAATCAAGTGTGAAAGTTGATGCCTTTGATTTAATGATGATGATGATTCAGTGACTTAGTTTTTACTTGGAGGAGCTCTTGCTGTGTATATTCGAGAGCGACAGATTGATTTGTCGTGCTCTATTATCCTTCACTCACCTAGTGTACTATCCTGCATGGAGAAATTTAAAATGGTTAACTGATTCCGCGTTTTGAAGTGGTAACTAGAGTTGTCAAATTTCTGTTCTGGTTGAAATTGGCATCAAGTCCTTCATCCCACGCCCTCGTCACATTTTTGTTTTTTCTTTTTAAATCTCTAAATTGAATCTGAGACATTAAGCAAAGCGTAAAATATATTGTTAACCAATCACAGAGTTTCGACTATTGCTCCTGACTTGACCAGCAATACTGGGATTTTTCAGTAGTCAGTAGGGCAAGTTTTTGCAACTTTTTTACAGCTTCCGAGGTACTCGGAATCTATTTACTGTGATGTTTTAAGCTGTTTGGAGGGATTTTATAGTGCAAGTTTTTGCAATTTTTCTCTCTTTTTCATACCAATTTTTACTCCGACTTGTATCGAATGTTGCGTCAGAATGTAAAGGAGTTATTTAAAAACATGCTTTAAACTATTTCTAGTATGGTTCTATTCTCTCTGATTAGCATAACAAGGAGCTATATGATGAGTTAGCTGCATCTCACTATGTTATCTATGATACAATGGCTTGCAAGCAAAAAGCTCAACTCCCCCTGCCAAGCATAACCGTGTCCGAACAATATTTTAATAGATCGCTTTGTTAATTCTGTCCTTTAAATTTAAGATAGTTTCTCATTTTCACTGGGTCTCCTTATTCAGGCTCTTGATTTTGTTAAAGTAGCCAAGAGTGAGTTTTTCTGCAATGCCTTGGGTCAAGTTTGCACACCTAGAGGGCTTGTGGTGTGTTATTTGACTTGTGTTAGGGGAAGGGGGTTATCGATATGCTGTTTGACTTTTTTGGGGGAAATTATTCCCGCGTTGCGTAATTTTCTTGCTGAGTATGTAATCTTTGGTGGTCTGGCCAGAATGTCTGTGAAATGACAAAGTAACAAATTTGACAGCTCTGCAGAGACTAGGTTATACAATGGAACCTTTCGAGTATCTCATAGTCATACCCTACTACTAGTACTAATTCAACAAAAATTATAAATGCAACTCAACTTTTGTCAAAATTAAGTGCAGCTATCTCGCGATTTTAGTCCAACAAAAACTTGCCCTAGAAATCAGCTTTGAAATAGGCCATAACTAAATCTTGGTCAGGGTGGTGACCTATTTTTTGGTGATCAGTAGGGCAAGTTTTTGCAACTTTGTTTTACAGCTTCCTAAATACTCGTAAGATATGTAGAATGCTATTTTAAGCTGTATGAAGGAATCTTATAGTGCAACTTTTTGCAACTTTCTCTATTTTTCATGAAAGTATTTTCGATTTTGGTGAGATACACGGCCAAATTCGACCGAAACACCGTAAATCAGCACCGAAGTAACACTTTTACGGGTATTTCGGGAGCTGAGCCGGAAAATTGACCTTTTATTTTAGCCAACCGAGCAAAATGTGGTCAAAATGCAACTTTTGTTGAAATTTAAAAAATAAATGCAACTTTCTCAGGTTTTTAGTGCAACAAAAACTTGCCCTAGTGATCAGATTACCAAATTTAGGGGTGGGCCATGACCATATAACCACTGGGGTAGTCAATCCCTCTTCTTCCATCTCGAGGCTTTGTAGTGATAATTTCTAAAGTAGCCTGAACTGGTCCGTAAATTTATTTATGAGATGAAGATAAGATGCTAAGGATCTGTTCAGACACTGATTGTAGATATATTCTTCGTCTTATTTATAACCAATCCACTGTTGTTGACCTTGCGAAGGATAGATTGGAGAGTACAAACCTTATGGAATGAAAATATGCCTAGGTATATCTATGTTAACGTTCTTGTGATGGGCAATTTTGGTCAGTGTGTGTGTGTACCTGTGTTGTATTGTTTGCAGCCAGCCAAATTACTGCACAGATGATGCAAAACCCACAAGTACTTGCCGCGTTGCAAAATCGCATTGAAGACATGGTTGGGCAATCGTCGGGATATATTGAAAGGTGAGTCTAAAACACATACACACCTAATATATGCCACCTTCCCGAAAAATCTTTGTTGTGGCATGGAAATGGAACTGAGAATTGGAAAAAATTGCTGAACAAAATTGTAGCCAGGCGCGTAGCCAGAGGGGGGGTTTCGGGGGTCGAAACCCACTCCTTTAGAAACGCGAAACCCCCTCCTTTAACGAGAAACCTCGCCCTATTTAAATGACCGCTCTGACGCTAAGACTCGGTTGCAATTCAATAAGTATTATCAGTATTGCGCGCGGCCAATTAACGAAAGGCGTGTTGCTAATTAGCCGTCCGTGCGCATTGCACTGCACAATGTAACGGACACGATCTCCCGCTGAGATGATTGCGAAATCAGGTCATTCATTGTCGCGCATTCGGCAATCATTACTAGCCTGATTTACCGCGTCTCCAACAAGCCTAATTCCGCTGGCTTGAATAATCACATCTGCAATAGGCCCTGTGCTCACGATATCGTCACTGGCCTTCACAATCACATCTGCATTGGCTTGGAGTGCACGATATCTTCGCTGGCCTACACGATATCTTCGCTGGCCTACACAATCGCATCTGCAATAGACCTAGTACTAAAGATATCGCTAGCCTAACTACCGCTTCTTGGGCATACCAAGCTTTGGCTCCTATTTCTCGATGGCTTGGATAAAATGCTATTAAGTATATGCTGATTAGCGATTGTGATTAAAGAGTGACATCTCGTAACCGAATGACATCGAATGTCCGCAATCATGTTCGACGCGTGTGCACATGCGTAATTGATTTCCACTAGTCTTCAGTTATAGTCCTGTAGGCTTGAGTTATAAAAGAGGTAAGGTTTGAACCACCTGAAATCGGCGTCATTATAGCACGGATAAAGACTCGTACATTTTTACTTGCGCAAATCTCGATGCTACGTAAGACGCAAGACGCATTGATGAGCGGGCGTATTTAATTGTTGGACGTGCGCGAATTTAATTATTCAACGCGTTGATTAGCGCGCGCGTATTCAAATGTTCGACGCGTGCGTATTTCATTGTTCACGACAGATCAGGGAGTCGCTAATTAACGGCACTTCCGGACTCGTCGACAAGCTTATCATACGCCTATAATCGCGAACACGGGGATGTTGCGTAATCGTTATTTACGCATCGCATGTACTTAACCCTAATGAATCAATGCTACGTTACTAAAGAAAAAAATCGAACCCCCCCTCTTTTATTTCAAACCCCTCCCTTATTTTTCGGCTGGCTACGCGCCTGATTGTAGCCTCAACTTTGACTCCTGAAAGTGCGAATCTCTAACCTTGAAAAGTGCATTCTTTCATTTGTGCCTCAATTCCAGCTTGCCGCCCGCAGTGAAAAGGAGGGTGAATGCCTTGAAGAATCTACAAGTGAAATCGTTAGGAATGGAAGCTAAATTTTTTGCGGAAGTACATCTTCTCGAAAGGAAGTATATGGAATTGTACAAACCTATTTATGAGCGAGTAAGTACTTGAATATCCTTATTTTATTACCGGTTATGCCATATTTTGTGTTACGATTGTTGATTTACAATGTTCTTTCCCATTCT
The DNA here is from genome assembly GCF_051294905.1 of Botryllus schlosseri. NCBI lineage: Eukaryota > Metazoa > Chordata > Ascidiacea > Stolidobranchia > Styelidae > Botryllus > Botryllus schlosseri. The sequence goes on along the minus strand of NC_137245.1, from coordinate 11,638,661 downwards.
CCACTTGTTGCTGACGAGTGTGAACCGAAAATATTCGGGTTTATTTCAATATGAATATGTTATTCAACTGTATATTGAAGTTATGAGCTTTGGAGAGCTCAAACTCTTCGGAGCTGTGTATCTACATTGGAGATGGGTGGATTTAGCATTTTCATATCCTGCTTCGAATTCAGTTCCATGCCCAAATCCAGTAATGACCAATGGTCGTGGACCATACATTAAAAACTCGAATGAAAATTTTTGTTTCTACGATTGAGGCACTTGCGACCAGGGAAGTGTGACGTTGACAGCAAAAATGGTGTATCTTACATTCTTACACATCAGTCATTACATCTTACTGCCACGGCCAGATTTTCTATTCAGATTTGATTGCAGCCTCTCACTTTGAGATGCATTATTTATGATTTTTGGTGTGGCAAACGCAACAGAATTACGTCAAAGAGCTGGTGGATTTGCTTCTAATCAGGGCTTGAAATTGCAAAATTCATCTTCAATTGTATTTAGTAATTGTTTCTGGATTACCCTGACAAGGTGATATATAGTAGGCAGTGTTGACATTGGATTGATTGATTTGAGTTTTAGAGCATCGAGTCAGCCATTACCGTTTGTGTTGCTATTCTAATCTGGTTTAGGCATTACACACGAATTGATCATGTATTCCGCACTGTGATTCCCTAGACTTGTTTCCACTAGTTCATTGTCACGGCAAGGGTTCAGGACAAGCAAATGCTCATGGGTCCCAACTTTAGAAAGTTTCTAAACTCGGGCTGCTACCAATTTTATCTTTGCTACTGTTGTGCGAAATCGGTGTACTTATAGTTGTTATCCCGAACAACTAGAGTCTGTCGTAAGGTGTTGATTTGTGTCACAGAATCTGAGCTGGGAGAAAAAAATGTACGATCAAGATGCCGGTATCTTTAAAACTGTTTGCACACCATTGTGAACCCTCCAAAAATTCCCCCAAAACTGCAGATATGTTCAGAGCTGTGATTCTTAACCTCTACTAACCCTGGCGAACTCTAATCAGCAAGCAGTCGCCGATCCCCAAATTTCCGCCTAGTCACACGAACTAAAATCCATCATAGTCCACATGTAATACATTACTGTAGAATACAATTGAATAGTATATTCATAGTGAAATGAACCCGGATATTTTTGGCTGACACTCGTCAGCAACTAGTAGAGAATTCAAAAGAAACATTGTATGTGAACAATCGTATCACAAAATATGATGTCACCAGCATTAAATGTTGAATACTAGAATGTTCAATGCACTATTTTTAGATCGTACACGAACTCTTTATTGACACAGCTTTGGGTGGTGTATTTTGATAAAAGTCGACTCCAAGGCACGCAAATGAAAGTGCGAACGGCCCCTTCCGACGAAGCGAAATCTGTCTCGATAATTTTTCACACAGGCTGGATTATCCAACTAGTGTTTGCCAATCGCAGAATTCATGGCCCACCAAGCTTTTCACCGAGCGTGATGCGCGTGTTCTAATAAATCTAGGGACATGCTGACTTTTATCAAAATACACCAGCCAGATAACCATGCCATCTCTAATTTAGTATGACTTCTGCTGCGGGTGCGTGTGTTGACCTTCCACCGAGACTGTCTCATCGAACCATTGGGGTTCGTGTGAACCCCAATTAAGAACCATTACACTCAGTGGCGTATCCAGGGGGGGGTTTTAGGGGGTCGGAACCCCCCCCTTTTCAAACTCCTAAAAATTCATGTTAAATATAGCCTCTAATATTTGCTAATTTATCAGTTCAACATATTCATTTTTACGTATGAGAAGGCGAATATGGCGTCTTAATGTTATTTAAGGGGACTAAAACCCCTACAAAATATTGGAATTATGCGCCGAATTAGTCGAAAGGATAAAATAGGTCGTTATAATTCGCTAATTCCATACGAATTCTGCGCTTGTTCAGCTACATTTCAGCTGTGGCAGATGCTGACGTTCACAACTTTCTTCCCTCGATTTCTCTCTCGCCTTGCTAAAACGAGAGACGCATTTTAGGAAAATCTAATCTAATTGGCCGACGCGATACCGCCGATACGTAATTGCAAAGACAAAGTTGTCGGCAATGAACATCGCCCGCGAATTCGCTACACCTGCTCGCCTTGAAATCCTAATTAAGAATTGCACGGCATGTTGATTGATCAGCGAGACGCAGACACGGCGGCACCGGTACGACAATGCTGTTCTCAAATCCACATTGTCTTCGCGATTATCCGCGAGAAATGCCCTACGATTGACATTCACATTTCAAAATACAAGCCTAGCAATCCACGTTCTCGATTGTTAGGTGGCTTGCTGTCGTCCAAATACAGGCCTATGTTGCCGCTGAACGGGAGAATTGAGTAGGCCTATTAGTAAAGTTAACGTAATGATATCGGCTGACAAGGTCCTCTGTCGCTCAAGTTATTATCCCAGTGTGTACTCTGTATTAATAGAGCGACTTGCGTGCCTGCAATTAAGGGCTAATTATCTTCGCGCGTACTACACGCTCAACCGTGCGGCTAGTAAAGCCATCGAAATGCACACATTCGTGTTCAGCTGTACACTCCACACCTCTCTGTGGCGATCGCGATCGCCCTCGTGTATGCTACCGCACTATTCCGCTCTTGTTCGTCCGCTGCGATACTACCGGCTGTGCGCATAATATAGTCAAAACCTAACAAAATCGTGCATCTCTGGTCGGAACTAGGCGCTTGGAGACCGGCGGCGTTAGTCGGCTCATGACTAAATGTGAGCATTTACGAATTTCGTTCAATCATAACGTAAAAACACGAAATTTCAGGCATTGTCTGTATCGAATTCGTACATCTCCCACTCACCGCAAATCTCTTTTAATTATTGAACTATAATACATCGTAAATATTCGCCTTGGCGTGTAGACGAGTGATCGTAATTATGACGTCATAATAGGTGATTTCACTCAAAAACCCCCCCCTTTTTCGCGCTCTGGATACGCGCCTGATTACACTAGAGCAGGGGTCACCAACCCGGTGCCCGCGGGCACCAGGTAGCCCGCGAGGACTAGATGAGTAGCCCGCGAGCCCATTCTAAAAATAGGTGGAATAGCAGCATTTACCAATATTCGTCAGATTATTACCAATGAGCTTTTAAATATATAGATCGATCGATTCAGCTATTCTTGTTTAAAACACACTAACATGTAACTTACATATATAAACACTTAAAAATATCTTCTATTACAATTAGTAATATATAGATATGTGATAGAATCACCATAAATTCAAGATACGGCGCATTGCCTATACAGGACAAATGACGGAATGCCCCACGGTCTTCTTGAAATGGTGGGGGGTTCCGTTACGATAGCTCGACGACCAGGACAATGCCACAGTAGTAAACAATATTACTATTCGGACTCAGATATCCGTGAAGTACTAGCATATTTTCAGTATCTGTATACCCATTACGTATTGCATCTTTTGGCACAGCTTGTTTCTGTTACACTCAACGCAGTTTAATATACCATGTTTCTAACTTTCCGTAATCGTTGCTGCTGTCCGGTATAATGAAGTCTTGTCATTTCTGGATACTGAACAGTGTGAGATTGAAATTGTAACACAGCAGAATGACCCCCACCTCACTGTGCAGCAACGTTTGGTGCATTGTTGATACGAAAAAGTACAGTGGTGTATGCGCAGCAGCTATGAAGGTTGCAAGCGTCTATGGTTCAACTTATCGTTGTGAATCAGCCTTTTCGGACATGAACTTCATCAAAAACAAACACAAAACACGCTAATTATTGCACATCTGGAACACTCACTCAGAATTGCAGTGTCAAGTTAAATACCAGAGTACAGCGCACTAGTTGATATCATACAATGCCAGGCTTCCCACTGACTGCTATAGAAACAGATAACATGATGTCTAGTCCTGCCCAGTGCTATGAATATCAAAGCGGAAATTCAGTGTAATACGGGTAAACGGCGGGAGTAAATAGTAGCCCTCCGCTTCAATCATTACGCAAAAGTAGCCCTCGGTTGCAAAAAGGTTGGTGACCCCTGCACTAGAGCTAATTCAATTCGATCCAACTCTTGTCTAATTTCAACACTCCTGATGCTTGTTGTGTGGGCGACTGACACGAATTGCTATTTTAGAGACGAGATATTATCAACGGCGCGATTGAACCCACGGAATCGGAGTGCGAATGGGTCAGTGATGACGAGGACGATGATGATGACGATGAAAAAAAAGACAACACCAATAAATGCGAGACAAAAGAAGAGGTTTGTGATGTGACAAACAGGATCTGTTGTGAATTGGCGCTTGTGTGGAAGTGAAGTGACAGTTGGATTTGGGTTGTTGTGTTGATCGTTAGACATAGACTGGAAAGGTCTGAGACAACTTGATGACCCCCTTCGATGCTAAGACTTTAATGTCCTCATAATTCTCCGCAGAAATGACGATTCCTGTGATTAGACATTCGTGGCACTGTCTACTAAACCCCAACTAATTATGATCGTCTGAAAATAAAAAGTGGGATTCTGAAAGTTCTTCAACTGTCGTGAAGATATTTTTTGTCACTTGAGCAATAGTTGACATCACTGGTGTTGTTGCTAGTGGTGGGTGGAATGATTGTACGGCCCTTGCGAGTTGCAACTGTAAATTAGTTCATACCCCGGAATTATTGTTTCGACGGGCCTGCTTTTTTACCACCATCGGAGCCTTGAAACCTCTTCTGACCGTGCGTTAGCATGTAAATTTTAACACCGTTTGGTCAATCTTTGTATTTTCGTGGATAACATTCTGTGAAGTATTGATAACCAGAAGTCTTTGTTTCAACAAGTTTGAAATCATTTTTGATAGAAGAGTTTCACTCAGATACTAGACACGGCACATACAGAGAACAGATGTATCTAGCGCACCGCGAATCTTTTTTTTTAAGTACAGCACTGAAAGTAATAAACTTGCTGCAGTAGCCAATGTAACATTACATTCGTGATTCGAAAGTTGTTGCCGTTTTGACTTTCTGTGATGTTTACCAGTTGAAGTGAAAATGAAAGGGAAAGTGAAATGCATGGGTCTTGGTGTCGGGTTATCGCGCCAGCAATGAAATAAAAATAGACTATATAGTAAGAATATAAGATAACATATAATTAATGTGGTAAAATATAATAAGAAAGTTTGATTGACTCCCTGCAGTAATTAGACTTTGAGGAACACTAAGAGTAATAAATTTACTGCAGTGGCCAATGTAAAATTGCACTCGTGATTCAGTAGACGTCCCTGTTTTGACTTTGTGATGTTTACCAGTTGAAGTGAAACCTGTCAAAATGAAAGTGAAAGGCGTGGGTCTTGTGGTCGGGTTATCGTGCCAGCAATGAAATAAACATTGACTATATAGTAAAAATATAACATAATTATTGTGGTGAAATATAATGAGAAAAAGTTTGATCGAGTCCCTGCAGTAATTAGATTTTTAGTTGGCTTACGCAATTTATTAATATTTTAATATGTTTCTTATGGGCCGCATGCGGGCTGTAGTGTGCTCACCCCTGTGCTAGATGGACCGTAAGTCAGATGTATGTGTCTGTTTTCCAATAAAATGATTTGTTCGCAGAGTACAGAAGCGGAGAAGGAACAGACGTCAACAGAAGATGAAGGTGAGATGCATTAATGGCAGTGCGATGAGTTTGCATTTAGCGTGTCACCGGCGTTGTGCAGTATTATGTTCAACTTCCTGATGCTTATCGCTTTAATAAGCACAACTTCACCTACCCACTCATAGGCTTGATACTACTGGCATTTCCTTTCAACGTATGATCAATTTTACAACTGCGGCAGGTATGCTGCGTGTGTTGTAGCAGGTTTGGTTTTATGTTGCGAGGTGAGGTTTATAAATCGGTGGTGTCTTTTCCGTGGAAATGCCCAAATCTGTGGACATGTGGTATGTGTCTAGTGTTGCACAATGCTCGATTCCAAAGGTTTAAAACCTATGGGCTATGTCACAGAGCTTTTCCTGGATAGCAAAGGTGTCGACATTATGAGTAGGTCTGGTCGACGGTGCTTACCTTTATTTAGTAATAATCTACCTACCAAATATAGAGGTGGCGACGGAACAATATCCGCGAGTTTAAAAAGGTTGCGAACCACCCGGCGATTACTATCGCAATAGACAAAGAATTTACAATGCGTGCGTCACAGAGCTCCGCTTGATTAATTTATGAATGCGGGCATTCCATCTGATGGGCGCCCTGTCATCAGATGGGAATGTGTTTCGGCCGAAGCTGGGTCATGGTATTTTTGTCTCGCTATGCAGTGGCTTAGGGTGTTTGACACATTTTTTATCGTTGTTTCAGACGTGAAGGGCATCCCGGACTTTTGGTTGACCATTTTTAAGAGCACGGACGTATTGCAAGACATGGTTCAAGATCACGACGAACCTATTTTGAAGTGCCTCAAGGATATTCGCGTCATATTTTCTGCGACCACGGACCCGATGGTGAGGCACCAATTTTTGGTTGTACCGTGCTTGATAAGGATGTTTTTAAAACGGGGGATTGGAAAGTTTGAATGACCTTGGCAAAAATTTATCGATCTCCGTTGTAGGCGAGCCCTGCACAAATCCGATTCCAGTTTAGGAAATCCATTAATGGTATTGGATGTTTATAACTCGTGTCGTGGCTACCCAATGGCTATTAAAGGGGCACTGCACTCTAAAAATGATGTGGTCTCAAATTGAAGGGCAAAACGGAAGAAAAATTTTGGCTGCAGTCGTTTTCTTCTGAACGCCACCGTAATGGAGCTGTAATCTATTGAAATTTCCACAGATGCATCACGCTCCAGCAGTCATGCAGAGATCGAACTTTATATCGTTATCAGCCGATGTTATGAAGGAAATATGTCGTACAAGCCAATGTGGTTTAGATACCGCGCTCAACGGAAGATGTCCAGTCAGGAGATTAATGTCAAAATCGGGCCTAGTGTATTCTATTGCCTTCATAACATCGGCTGACAACTACATAAAGTTCGGTCTCTGCGTGATGCATCTGTGGAAGTTTCAATACATTACAGCTCCGTTACGGTGGCGTTGGTGAAGAAAACGGCTGCGGCCAAAATTTTTCTTTCGTTTCGCCCTTCAATTTGAGACCACATCATTTTTAGAGTGCAGTGCCCCTTAACACCTCGGGTCGTGAGTCGTTCCATATGTTTCCAGATTGTACCGTATGGTTACAGTTCTTATCTCAACGCTTGCAAGGATCTGTGCCCCACATTTGAGCATGTGAGAGCAAATGTCCCCGATGTCAACCCAAACTCTAACGTCAAGCTACATTATCAAGTGCCGCACACTATTATGCTAGATAATTTCAGTTGTCTAACTAATTATTTTTTGGAATGTTCCTTTGCTGCGATTATAATTCCAAATCTAATTTGTGAAATGTTTCCATGCTCTAATTTTAATTCCTATATAATTTCTAGTTTTCCTGTAAATGCTACAGGATATCTGCAAAATGAATTCTGATTTGATATTAATGGCGCTTGACTCAAAGTCCGAGATTTTGCGAATTCAGTAATTCTAATTTAATTTTTGGAAATAACTGTGTAGCTATAATTCTAATGCTACTCCGATTTGGAAAAAGTTTGTTGCTGTAACTGTAATTATAATTTAATTTGTAGAAGCTGAAAATTTTGTAGTTGTCCAAGTCTGCTATGCCGCTATATGGTCATCGCATAAATCATCTCCATCTCAATTCATTTTTGGATAACCTCCTCGAATTTACATGGTGTGATTTTTTTCGCAGGAATTCACACTCGAATTTGTGTTCGAGCCCAACGAATATTTCGAAGAGACCGTGTTGCAAAAAAGCTACGTAATGCGAAACGAGCCCGACGAGAAGGACCCGTTTTCGTTTGACGCGCCGGAAATAATCGCCTGCAGCGGGTGAGTGAGTTCTTTGAAGCTACGCTGATTCGCTGGCAGGATTTGACGGGTCCTAGCGTAAAATTTCATCAGCAACCTTATACGAACTGCAGCTAAAAGATTTTTACAGAAGTTGCCTGCCCAGTAATCGATCTCTGTAGAGTCCAAGTGGCATGGCGTCACTTCTCAACTCTTCTGACATGTATTTTTTCACTGCGGCACTTTCTCGGCGCGGGCAAGACTGAGAATGAATTTTCGGCGGTTGTCGGCCGATATTGTCGAGGAACTGTGTCTTATGGGCCACGTTAGTTACGCTAACTAGGACAGGACGCAGTAATTTGAGTGCTCGAATCTGAATCGAATGATTCAGGTAGAGTAATGAGGCCTGGTATTTTCAAGTCCCGTTATTAGCTTTCCGCCATGGACGGTCGCATCACATCGTCCAAAATATGTGTCACAAAGTTTAGCACGTTGATGGAAGCAACTTGACTGTGAAGTATTGACCAAATCGCATCATTTCTCAAAAGGCAACGGACTTGGTATTGTCAAAAAGTTATCTTTAATGTGGTCAGCGTTTATACTTTTATGACGTGTTAACGTGTCATACTACTGGAAGCCGAATGTACGAGTCAGCGTCCGCCGTTTCTGTTCAGGTGTGACATTACCTGGAAAAAAGGCAAGAACGTAACGATGAAGACGGTCAAAAAGAAGCAGAAGCACAAGGGCCGCGGCACGGTTCGTACCGTCGTCAAGCAAGTGGCCAACGATTCTTTTTTCAACTTCTTCGATCCTCCCGACGGTGAGTAGACCGCTTGGCGTTGACCAGGGGTTGTTGGCGCCCAGTGTCGATGGACAAGTTTTAAGAGGCACGTGAAAGTACAGTGTTGAAGCTTCAACTGTAAAACTACATACCTACATTAGGGCTCTTCAAAAATGACCTATTTTCTCAAATCGTACTCGCTACTTGATAAAATTGTTAGGTTACCTAATTTAAGCCTACACACCAAATTTGGTTCAATTCCAGCCAGTAGCCGCATTGCTACAGGAGAAGAAAGTTTCTATTTATTATATAAAAATGAATAACAAAAAATTTGAAAACTTTCTGTTCACCCCATGAAAGTGTTAATTTGTCTATAGAAACGATGTTCACCAAATTTGGTTCAATTCCAACCAGTGGAAGCGGAGTTATTGTATTTGTACTACGGTATCATGTTTAATGTGTGTTGTTTTTATATCATTTTGTTATTAGTCTTGCGACCGGTTACTGTAAAAATTATTTTTTCGAATAAAATAATGTGTCTTCATTTTTTTCAAAAGGCTGATGAAAATAGGGGACCATTTGAGTTTTCTAAAATTCCAAAGAGGGCCACAGTGCAAAAAGGTTGGGAGCCACTGCTCTAATGGTTTCATCATCTTGACTTTGCCATTTCTTGGTAAATCTGGCCCGATCTGCTATCGCCCTTTGCTAATGCGCCAACTTCAACGGTTTCACATCGACCGAAACTTACCCCTTACCATTTCTTTCAGTTCCAGAAGAGGAAGACGCAGACGTGGTGAGTGTGTCGCTATCACTAAGTTTACTTCCGGTTGTGAAACTTTCTAGCTTGCGAGCCGGTATAATTTCAAATATCTAAAACTGACGACACCGACGAATTATGCGAGTCGTTAGCACAGAACGTAGGTTCTAGTTGGAACAAGAAATTTGCTACTGTATTTTTATGTTGGAGGTGCTGTATGACATTGTATCGAAGTTTCTGCAAGGCAAAGCCCCGATTAAACCACTGGCTTGATTGCGACTGTTGGGTAGTAGTTTAGTAACCTGGGCCTAGTCTCGCCTGGAAGACTCGGAACTGTTGAGCAGAGGTGGAAGTAGTCTACTATCGTAACCACTCGAGTCAATTTGTGCATTGACTCAACTTGTAATCGAGTCATTGTCCATGACTCTAATCAAGTCGTGTATGACTCGAGACTAGGACGGCCATGACGGACATTTTATTGTAACTTGAAGAATAGTAAAGTTGCCACATTATTGGCATTTCGTCTATCAGTCCTGGTAATTGAAAAATAGGGCCAGAAAGTGTCAAGACTGAAGAACATTACTATATCATGAATGCGAGCCATTCTACATCATTCGAACAGAGTTGAGAAAGGTGGATTGATCTGAACTGTCAACATGATGACTTGGGCTCGACTCTCTACTAACTGACTTGACTCGTTGGTGAATTGAAAACAACTCGAGTCTAAACTACAAAATTGAGAAGGTCTTGTGACTTGGTTACAACCCCGAGTACTATAAATAGGTAAAGCCTACTTGATTGCTCTGAAAAAGTAGTGGACCTCCATCAGTGTTCGCCTCTGGCTATATGGCACCAAATTGTACAGTCAAATTCTGTTTAAACTCTTCTTAGGCTTTGCATGAAACAGGCACGTCATGACCGAACAGTTAGTTTAGGTGCAGATTAAATATCTTTTCAATGTGACACTCGTCGATTTCCGAACACGCCAACATCGTTTTTTTTTTCTCTTCTCGCAGGACTCTGACACGGAACAGCTGTTGGCGAGCGATTTCGAAATCGGACATCTGATCCGCGAGAGGATCGTGCCGAGGGCGGTGCTGTATTTCACCGGCGACGCCCAGATGCAGTACGACTACGATGAGGAGGAAGAGGAAGACGAGGATGTCGACGAGGTGAGAACTCGCAGGGGGGTCAAGTACAGAGAGTTATCTGCTTATCCCTTATTGTGAATGCATTCGTGTAGTGTTCATATTGTTTCTTCACGCCATCGTTGTGGACTTCGTAAATCTTTATAATTAACCATTCGTCATACTAGATTATGCCTGTGCATTCAGTCATCAATAGCTCATCGAAATTTGTGATTCACTTCCCCCGCTTTGTGAGTGAGTCATTATTAACACGTCGGTACTGCATCCATCTGAATCTATATTTTAATAAACTACAACTGACATGTGTTCGTACGTACAGAGATGTCAACACAAGTAAGATTATGTGATACTTGATGCATTGTTACATAGATTTTAACCCAATTAATCCATCATAATTTAGAACAATGTCTGTTTTCAAAATATCCCTCCTATTCCCTCTTGTTTTACCTCTCTCTCATTTTCTCTTGGCTGGCTGCGCTTCTGATTGAGTAGTCTACGTTCCTGCTCGGGAGGAAGTAACGCTAAAATTACTGCAAAGTGCGAAACTTGCTTACGTTTTGGATTTTTACGTAGAGAGTAGTTTGGGGGTATGCTTGCGTCACTTGTGAGTGAAATTTTTGTGACGGCCGTTCGAAGTTCGAAAAAACCCTTATGAACCAATTTGAGGTTGTAATGACTCGACACGAGTCGTGATTTTTTGGTAACTCGTAAAATGACTCAAGACTAGGACGGCCAAGACGGGCATTTCAATGTATTTTCGGAGAATAGTAAAGTTACCACATTATTAGTATTTCGTCTATCAGTACTGGTGTTGGCAGAATAGGGCCAAAAACTGTGTAAAGTGAGGAAAAATACTAAATTATGAATGCGAGTCGTTCTATATCACTAGAGCAGAGTTGAAAAAAGTGGGTTGAACCGGATTGAACTCAAAACTGAACATAATGACTTGGACTCGAGTCAGAACACTATGACACGACTCGACCCTCTACTAACTGACTTGGACTTGACTCGGTGGTTCATTGGAAATGACTAGACTTGACTCATGACTCGGAACCTTGTGACTTGGTTAGTTGGTTACAACCCTGCAATTTGCACCGTTATTAGGCATTTAGCGTTAGTCGCGAAGATATATCTTGCAGTTTCCGAAGTTTTTGTAACCGCTCGAGTACCTTTCATTCAGTTACTTCTACTTATAATAGCAACGTTGACAGCTTTGAGCGCTTCTATACTTTGATTTTGTTCATCAATACTGTCATCAAATCTTGAAAAAGCCTAGAGCGAAAGTGGGCCATGCCACAAGTCAGCAGATCAGGAATCGAAATAAGGAATATCTGCCTGATATAAATGGCCATTGTAGTCAAAGCACCATGGATGCCTAAACAACAACCGTTTCTAAACACCAGTTTTATTCTTTACAGCGTCTCGGCGGTTCTGGATCGGAATCTGACGACGATTACGACCCATCGGTGAGTACACTACAGCTTCGGTAACAAATTTACGTCTACGGTAGCGCATCGATGATTATTCTTTTTAGAAGGACCCGGCCGCGAAAGACGGTGCTCAGGAGTGCAAGCAACAATGAATGTGCCGGACTAGTACCGCAATTCGAAGAGCTCAACATCGAGTTTAGCCACTGCCAACGAGTAGTCGTTGCCGTGACTCGGCAGCGATTCTGTACATTTTTGTTAGGCTCGTTCTGCCTTTGGAATTGAACTGTTAAGCGCCTGTTACTATAGTTTTTGTCATAAATCTTCATTTGACCTACCCGCAATTGCATGACGTGTGTCGACCTCTTGGTGTTGTTAGTTTGGAGGCCTTTCTCGTGGAGCCGTTGTGCTGCCAGGCACTAGTTTTTCGGGCGTCGTTTTTTTTACATCGAAATAAACAGTGGTTCCGGTGGTGGAACACTTCCTACTTCTGTATTTTATTCAAATGAACTGTTGTGGTTAGGATACTGCGGTTTTCCCAAGCATGAGTTGTAAAGCTGTTAACCATCATAATTGGTGTATATGAGAATGGTTGGCGTTACTTAGAACACTGTTTCTTGACCTGGCGAACCATTGAGCCAGGGTCAGTAACTACTACTGACGGGTGTCATATGTGAAAATCATTGCTGAATCGATACATTAATCGCGAATTGATCAGTCTATACAAGGAATACATCGTATTTAAAATGTAGATATTTACCTGACCTAATGCACTTCAATAGCTGTTGAAGTCAATCTGCCATCTGTGGCCGATCAAAGTTGTTAACAAGTTCTTTGAACTCTGACTGCATGCCGGATGTAGAAAGTAGGGTTAGTTCGGATATCAATAATTTTCACTACCCGGATAACGGATATATCCGTATATTTGGAATTAAAGCTAACCGGATAGTGAATCCTAAGTGATATAATCGATTTCACGAGGTCTGCATGAAAAATAGATCGCAAAATCATTACATAGTGTAATTGCAGCTCCCTCCTTAAAAAGCACACCGCATCAGTAGTGGCATCCTGTAGCCGGGACGGGAGTTTTGTAACAAAGAGTCCACACGTATCAAATGCTCTTTCTGCTTCCACAAAATGGGCTGAATTATAGTAAGCAAGGCTGAATATAGTAAGAAGCGCTTCCTTTTTGCCCATTCTTCTGCTTAGGTGTCCACTACTGGAAGGGCGAGTAGCTGATACCGGAATTGAGGCCGACATGATAGCTCGCTCTAATTCCTCCATGAGAAATTCACATGATCAGGCCCGTAGCCAGCCGAAAAATAAGGGGGATGTTTTAAATAAAACGAGGTGGTTTCGATTTTTTTTCGAATTTAGTATCAGCGGAAATCAATTACGCTTGCACGCACGAACATGTTTCCGGAATGTCACTCATTAATCACAATCGCTGATCATACTAATCTCAGCGGCGTACTGTTTCCAAGCCACCAAGAGATAGGGGCCAACGCATGCCAGGCCCGAGACTATGGTTACGCCAGCGATGATGTCGTTCGTACTATGCCTATTGCAGATGCGATTGTGCAAGCCAGCCTAATTGAAGCCTACACACCAAATTTGGTTCAATTCCAACCAGTAGCCGCATTGCTACAGGAGAAGAAAGTTTCTATTTCTCATATAAAAATAAATAACAAAAAATTTTAAAATCTTCTATTCACCCCGTGACCTTGATTCGGGTACAGTTATGTGCAAATTCCCAGGCAGTGGTGGCTTTTTGGGTGGGCGGTCGCCCGCCCCCCCCCCCAATTAGGATAATGCGCTTTTTTCAAGTATAATAACGAATAAACATGGAAATCCGTGTGCCAAGCAAGAATATATTCCGTACAGATGAGTCAATCATCATCAAATCTCTGCATTTGTTAGAAAAGTCCCGTATCCCGATAATCATCACGTCTCTGCATGCGGTAGAATTACTTGGTTTTGATGTAGTCAATCCTTGCACACCCCGGTAAGTCTCGCCCAGGGCATCCCCGTTCGTAGGGCCAACACACTGTTCCCATGTACCAGCGATCGAAGACAGTTTAGTAAATATCAATTTCCTATAGCCTAGGGTAAATCGGTATAATTATGCACAATATTGCACATACCAACAAATTCAAAAAATCACTCTCCTAACCACAAAATCAAAGTTTGGAATGAACTATGTTGATTTTTGGAAGTTTCTGGGTGAGAGTGATCAGGAAATATCAATTAGAACGCGGGAACAAAAATCGTGTTACACGGTGTAATTGCTCCATTGCGCAACTGAAAATAATTTTGTAAGTATCACGTACCTGTAAGTGATATAGGTCGGGTGCGGTAGCGACCGAAATTTATTCCCTTCGCGACCAATCAAGAATCACTGGCGTGACGGATGCCGTTGCCAGCTGCAGAATAATGGTTGGTGGTATTGCTTGCTTGAAACGTTGAATAATAATAAATTGAATGTTTGGCACGCAAGCTGATAAAAAAGTGGCATTTTTTTGGCACGCTGCACACAAAAGGTTGCCGGCCCCAGGTGTAGGTACTGTCCCATTATAATATATCTTAGAATATGGTTTTACATCCCGCGATCATTGAGGATTTTGCGACAGCCGATCAAATGTCCGATTCCCACGCCAAAGTGTGGGTCCTACCAATTAGCTTAATTCATCTTTATATCACATATAGCGTTCACATTAGGCCTACACATCACAATGATGGTTAAGGTATACGTCAAAAAGATATGGCGAAATAGTCTTCCGACCAAAGCGCAGGAAATGATTTTCAAGTTCGACAAATTGCTATAAACATTCATGTAATTGCTACGTTATCAATATGGCAGGATTTTGCTACTTATATTACAGCTTCTGGCAGATTCCTATAGGAGACTCGCAAGTCACCTTTTCCGTGTGACTTGACTTGACTCGAGTCACTTTGCTAAAATGACTTTACTTGACTTGAATCGGTGTATCAGAAATGTGGATTGATTCGTGACTCGGAGCAAAAGTCACGAGTCACTTTCAAGTCATCAAGAGCAATCGGTGTCGATAAAAATCACTGTCATCTTGCATGATGCATAATGCATATGTTCGGATTTTTGACGAAACGCTGGTGTAACCCGTGAGAGCGACCAATCATTCAATGATCGTGCATTTTACTGAGGCCCCATTGCTCTGTCACAAATAAATTGACCACAGACGAAGTGATCGAACTAGGTGTCGTAAACTAGTAGTAAAGTAATTTAATAACAAAATATATATTTCTTTTCTCTGTTCTTGCCTTAACCAAACCTCTTGTTCTGTTGAAATTGAATTCGCATATAGTTTATGTAGGCCTACTATACTCAACTATTGGCGCAGGCTCGAATTTATCATATCAATATGTAAATGGCTAATGTATTGCATCTTTTTAATTCGTTTCTCTATATTCTCCATTCTCTATTTTGGCTGGTATAACTATAAACTGAGGCTATGCAATTACGTATAGTTTAACAGTTCCACGTATACGCGGCCGTCGACACCCTATTCAATTAGTATGTGTTGGCGGCCGTCGACATGCAAATGGAAGTTACGCATTCACTCCAAATTTTTTAAGAGATTTTAATTAATCTTGAAATTTTCTTCGCGCTCTGCGCAATTCAACATAACTTCATTTTTCTATTTTAATATAGTAGCACCCTTTTCAGTCTGAGCCGTAATCGGAATCGTGAGCTCCTCGCGAAAGAAATTTGTTGATGGTATACATTTGGTCGATTTCAATATATTTCCACTACCGATACAATCGATAATCCTGATGGGGGATCAAGCAATAACAGCATGCAACAAAGTGACTAATAACAATTGGCCCACCCGAAAATGCATTTTCATTTATAACTTGCCCTAAATTTGCGAAAGCACACCCTCCATGAACCCTACCGGTGAATCTGATCACATGGGCGGAGGAAGGATAAATATTTGATAGTATTATGTGATACTGCTACTATTCATTACAGACAATAAGCAATCCCAGCAACTATTAATAACATTGCCACTCGCGATTTCAGTGCGTATATAATAGGCCGTTGTGAAAAGTAGAATAGTCAGGAGTTCACCGGGAATGGATATGGACAGATTAGCATGGGTATTTTGCATCCAGTTAGTTCATTACGGCTATGCCCTAGGAATGCGACCTTAGGCTACATAAGTAATCGAAATGAGGCCGAGGTTAGGGTTGCCATACGTCCGGAATTTCCCGGACATGTCCGGAATTTCACTGTTAAAACTGCGTCCGGGAGGAATTTCTAAAATATGCCTAAATGTCCGGAATTTTGAAGGCTTGAAGTAAGCTCATAATATTTTCGTAAATCAAGATAAACAATATTACTTTGGGCAGATTTCTGCTACCTACATGAAATTTTCTTCGCGCCGCGCGCGATTTAGCATCATATATATTGGTATTAATATGAGGACTACCGCTCTCTCAAAAACTGCGATCAAAAACTATAAAAAATAGCATTCATTTACAGATATAAGTCTAATTCTAATAGCAATTACAAGATAACGGCATATTCATATAGTCGGTGACTCGGTGTAGGCCATTTGGATGCTTTATTCAAATATAGTGGCTATAAACGTGGGGTAGTTTACCGTTATTCGCGAAGATGTTGAACGTAATCAGCTTCCAAAATAGGCCGTGATTAAGTCTAGGCAAATGTGCCGACCTTTAATTAGTAATCATGCTTATCAAATTTGGATCTGGCCAACGGCAAATTGGAAATGGAGTCGTGACCTAAAAAGGTTGGAAACCACCGGATGTGTGGTGTTTATATAGCTCTGTGGTGCAGTGGGTACCGGCAATAGGCTGATAAATATTCTTATCGGTGTGACATGAACATGACTTAACGATGCAGTACAATTACGCTCCTTGCATTTTCGAATTCATAATCCTCCACCAGCTTTTTGTGCGGAAGGGGGCCGATAAAATGTTACTTCGGCCCTGGTTACAACTTACAACACACAACCACATACTCCTGAACCGGATCGTGACCGGTTAGGTTCTATACCAGTGGTTCTTAACCTTGCTCCCAGCGCCCCCCAGGGGGCGCTGGCGATTTTGAAGGGGGCGGAAACGCTCAGGGGGCGATATGGGGGGCGCTGGGATCAGGGGGGCGGTATGGGGGGCGCTGGAGAAAAATGGCTTCGCAGTAGATGATGTGGTGATAGGACATATCCTTAATGAGTATTCAGAACAAATTAACACCGAAAACTTCGTTATATATAGCCTTCAAAGTACATATAGGTTTAATTGTCCGTGGATGCCTAAATGACCGGCACCGAATGTTCCTGTCTTGGCAATCTGAATCCCAAAACACGAATTCAATCTGGCAGGGAAAAATTATATGCCAGTGAAGAAATACCAATTTGAAATCGTGTGTGTCTCTTAGTTTAGTACGATTGGGCGACATGGATATTCCTGTTGGGCGATATCCCTGTTGGGCGATTCTATATTTTTGATATTGCAGACAGGGGGTCACGAAATAACATCATGCAACGAAGTCATATTAACGGGTTCGCCCGCCCGAATATGTTTAATTATTAGTTACGGGCCCTACAGTTTCCAAGACACCTCACAATGTTCGCTTCAAGTTTTGATGAGTCTGCGCACACTCAACAACTCACTGCGCTGACCCTTGGACAACAGTGCGTAACGACTAAAAAAGGTCATAACTTCGGATTGGATTTGTTGTGAGCAACGAATATATTCTGTGCGCAGAGACGGTGTCAGCACTGCGCACGTGCGCAGCTTTGAGGGAACATTGCATCTCACTCAGCTCTACCGGTAAATCTGGTAACGTGAGCAGAGAGGGCAAGAAATTGATAGCAATATATTTGCAATCCACGGTCTTACTGACCGATTTTAGCATGAATTATCGAAAGTTTTCGCGCCTCGCACTGGCTCGCTAAACAGTACAGCTGATTCCGTGGAAAAAGCGAACAACGTGATGGGGGGGGGGCGGTCGGTTTATCACCCTATGGGAGCCCAAGACCCAAGTTTTTTCGCGGGCCTGACGAAGTGACGTTTCGTTCCTGCCAACGGGTATACGCCCGAAGATGTATACTTATTATTGAGGGGTCCTACCTTTTCAAACACACATCACTCAGCTCTACCGGCAAATCTGTTTACGTGAGCAGAGAGAGGATAAAAATTGATATCAATATACATGCAATTCTCGATCATATTGACCAATTTCAATCATTAATTAGTGAAATTTTCCGCGCTTCGCGCGTCTAGGCGAGAGTAGCTGCCTCAGTAAATGGACACCCAATGTAGATACCTAGTATCAGCAAATAGCGGACAGCCGAATGGGGGTCTGGGGGTGAAGTCCGCCGAAAGTTTGGTTTATCACCCGATGGGGGCCCAGGACCAACGTTTTTTGTTTTTTTTTGGGGGGGGGGGCTGAGGAAGTGCTGTTACGGCCCTGGTAACGAATAATTTTACCTACGGGCACGCCCGAATATGTTTAATTATTACTTACGGGCCCTTTATTTTCCCATACAACAGCTCACTCAGCGCTACTGGTAAATCTGATTACGTGGGCTGAGAGGATAAAAAGTTTATAGCTACTTATGTATGTAATTACCGCCTATTCATTCATGCATTATAGAAGATTTTGGTACCTATGGCGACCAGGCCACACAAACTTTGCTGACCATCGAAATCACGCTATGGGGTTCGTGGGGGCGAAGCCCTCAGAAGTTTGGTTTATCGCGCTATGGGTGCGCAAGGCAATCGTTTATAGGGGGGTTGACGAAGTGCTGTTACGGCCCTCCCTCTTACTCATTGTCTTTATTACATTCCTCACAACATTAAGTTGGGGGGCGCTGGAGCACGATAATTTTTGAAAGGGGGCGCTGGACGAAAAAAGGTTAAGAACCACTGTTCTATACTATCACCGAGAATGTTATTACCGAGAATGGACATTACCGAGAATGGCCAATGCCAAGAATCTAGCTTACTGGTACGGACGTTGTCGAGAAATTTATACCTGAGAATCGATACCGAATGTGGCCACGCCGTGATGCACGCACACGACCTGTTCATATGCAGAACACGCCTGCATTGCATATATTGCATTCTCGGTATTGTCCATTCACGGTGGTGTCCATTCTCGGTAATGTCCATTCTTGGTATTGTCCTTCTCGGTAATAGCATTCTCGGTATTGACCGGACACCATCGTGACCACCTCTAGTCGATGGACAAAGCTTAGCTGGTGTGACGTCATATTGATTGACAATGTGGACATAACTCATTTTAAAATCCACTAGTGGGCGCTAAAGAGCGTCCGGAATTTGTGTCACAAAAATATGGTAACCCTAGCCGAGGTTAGCAAAAAGGTTGCCTACCTCTGTATTAGATGATGTGCTCTTTTTGACATGACGATAAGCGTAGGTTGGGGGGAGGTCAGGTGGGCACAATTTTTTTGACCATCGCCAAGGGAGGCGCATGTCCAAAAAGGTTGAGAACCGCCGGTTTAGAATCAATGACGACTCAATCTGTATTTCAGACCGCTAGCAAAATGCAATGACGTAATAATGCCTCATACTTCGAAAAGGCAACTTGACTTGAATTGACTCGACTCTACCGTACTATTATCTCGTCTGCGCCCCCGTTTTTTTATCCTCCGTGCTATACCCGTGAATGCTGAACGCCTAGCAGGATAGCGGAGGATACCAGTTTTCAAGTCTTTGGTCTGACCCGGCCGGGGATCGAGCCCACAACCTACTGAGCAAGTAGCCGGACGCGTCACCATTACACTATCTCTCGGTACACAGATTCCAAACAGGATCGACCCTATATTCTTGGGGTGGGAGGGGTCAATCGGTAAGGATCCTAATGCATTTGCTGAAGCCGAAGATGACACTGGGAAACTTTACTCTGATAACGAGATAAGCCAGCAAACTATTATATCGAAGTAGGCCTAGGCTACGCTACTTCGATACCTGAACGCTGAGATCCCCTTTGGTCAATGCGTGCTGCTGACGTAATGACGTTGTGACGAGCATGAAAATGAAGCACAACGTGCATTATGTGTGCCGCGGAAAACTGGTCTGCATTAGATAACTTTTCGAAAGTCGCGAGATCGATATTTTTCGTTGCTAAACCTTATCGGAAATCGTTAGATCTATAAAATCGGTAAATTGGCAACGCCACAACGTAACAAGCGTATAGACTGTAGATATCCTGGCCAAACTTCGGCAGAATCCGTATGATCAGCTGAAACATTGTGCTTCATCACGTAAAACATTATATTTGAGAACTCTAATTCTGGTTGGTGTCATTATTATTCCCAGAATAAAATCCCGTAACTGAAAAAACGGATCATCGAGTTTGCTGATCATGTTACGAGCATTTTTCTCCAAATTTATCTTAACGAAGGCTGGGTATTAGCGCCGCACAGACCACTTCCCCCACTGAGTTTTCGCCCCGCAAAAAGACGGTCACTTAATCAACTTTTGTATGCTGCAAAGCAGACTTGGACAACTATATAATTCTAGTTGTCTAATTTCACTAAATTAGAGCGAAATGCCAGTAATTTAATTCTAATCTAATTTGTGAAATGCTCTTATGCTCTAGTTCTAATTCTAATCTAATTTGTAACTTGTTCCTATGCTCTAATTTTAATTCTAATCGAATTTATTGTTTTCCTGAAAATGCCTCTTTGTCCGAGGCATTTTGCAGCGAATTAACAAGAATATCCCTCTCGCGTAAGAAAATCCAGTGCCAAACCGCCGTCGCATTACTTACAATGTACAGGCATGGTAGTGATTGTGACGAAAAATAGCCATGTTGGCATAGTAGCTAGTCTGCGAACAACATTCTAGTTTCGATCACAAGTGGAAGTGGAAAAATATTTCGAAGCAGAGAGTAAGAGCATGGACTGTGGTGTTTTGAGTTGCTGGAAAAGAGAAAATCGTTTTCCTCATCTCAAGTTTTTTAAAACATTACGTTAGTACAACGCCATGCTCACTACATGGGCGATGGTCATGGTTACAACAAAAAGAAGTAATATTTTATTGAGTTGTACAAATACAACAAGAAATATCATGATCATAAACTTCATTATATTTTGAGCTATGAGCTGCGTGCGATGCCTGACCAGTGACCACGCTTTCAAGTCAATTTCAGCATTTCAAATGCTTTACTTCGCGTTCCTCCAAAATCACAAATCATCATATCACTGGCCGCATGTGGCCCGCGTGTTGGTGACCTCTGGTTTAGTGCAGAAGGAGCCAAGCTTGGTGTAAAGACGTTAACCATTCTCATGCTCATGGGAATGCACTGTGATTCGATATGAACTGAACTTGATTTTGGCTGTAATTATATTTCTCATTCTAAATTTCATTCAATGTCAAAATTTTTGAGAATTCAGTAATTCTAATTCTAATTCTAATCCAACTTGAAAAAAGCTGTGTAGCTCTACTTCTAATTCTAAATCTAATTTGTAGAAATTGTGTAGCTCTAATTCTAATTCTAATCTAATCTGGAAAAAAATGTTCTGCTCTAATCTAATTTGGAAAAGCTGAAAATTTTCTAGTTGCTGCAAAGTCACTGAAGCGCGACACGAGCATTCTGTTTTAGTTTTCTGCAGTGTGGATTGGTGCGATATGTTTGTTTATGTATCGGAGCGGGTACTTCGAAATTTGCGCAGTAGAGGATATATAATCATTTGGGAAGCATGACTAAAAGACCGAATCCGTTCACTAGCGGATGTCATCAGTACAAGACCCACGTGGACGCTATGGTATATGCCAGGAGCACCTCTGGCGAAGAGACGATGAGGGGAATTGAACAGAACACTATGAAGTTACTGCAAGACGGTGCCAGGAAGTTTTATTTGGAACGCGGCGAGGGCCAAATATTTCGGGAAGGTATAAATCACCAATCGCCACCCTCCAATTTTACTTCCCAATCTGTTGTGAAATGTAAGGCTTGTGGTTCCTCAAAAACTGCCAGCAAATGTTCGTTTTGTGATCGCAAATCATGTTTGTGTGATGTTCGCAGCTGTGCAGCATGCAACTTCTCTTTTTGCTCTCTTTGCGCAGTGATTAATTATGATGATATGAGTGAGCAGGTGTACTGCTTGACTTGTGTTAAGCAGCCCGCGTAATCCACCGATTGTATTGAATTCTCAATGCCCAAAAATTATACTAATGTTTTTGCGTCTAATATTTTCATTTGCAGCGTTATGAATTGTATCTATAAACCGCACATTCACCCGCATGTACTCTGTTATATATTCATTTTCCTGTTTATTTTCACAATGACAAATGTTAATATATGAAATTGCAATGAGTCATTGTCATTATTACTTGGCATACATGCCTACACGCTAGCTATTATATATCAAAAAGATAACGATTGCCAATGATTCGTCCAGCCTCTGCTTATTACATAGTTTAAACATGTTGCTACGACTTTTGGAAGCATTTGATTGTGTTGTAATTATTTTCGAAAATGCTGTGTCGTGGTTTTCATTTGCATCATATTGGAAATATCACTAGTTCCTATCACCAAATACCACTGCGTTATTAACATCTCACAAGGTCCAAAATCAACTCCCAACCATTAATAGCAATAAAATGTCAAAGCCATTCTTTAGAGATAATGTGTCGATGTGACAGAGCTGAAAAATATTCAGGTTCATTTCAATATAAATTTTCAATTCAAAATTCAATTTTATATTGAAGTTCTGTACCTCCAAGAAGCTCTTCGATGTGCAATTGTGTGGAATTGAGATGTTTGCCCTGTTGTATTTTTCCTTCATTGCTAGCATGGAGTAGCATGTTACACAAATCCTAATTGATGTAGGCCTAGGTGTTTTTTATGGTTTCGAAGTTACCAAGTAGCCTGCGATTGCACAAAGTTTTATAGTGCAATGCTCGTGCCCACTCTACAAATTTCAGGTATGCGGCTCAGAAGTCCGTCACAAGCTTTCAGAGTTGCCAAATTCATATTCCTAAATTCAATTATTATCACACAACACCAGCAGGCTATTTATTGTAATCTTGTACCAGTAATATCTGACCCCTTTGCTAGCTGTATTTCTATATACCCACTTCAACTTCAACTTGGAATGTCATTGAATGAAAATTTATCTTCCAAATTGAATGCAGGTGTTATCACACAACACCGAACAGCCAGATATTGGCCAGGACTGGATTACAATATGTTCGAAACAAAAATATCTCGTTGAATGGTATTTCAAAATAATCTGTGGTAGAGCTCATCACAATAAAGAAGTATAACCATCACAATAAAGAAGTATAACCATACGCAGTCAGGTATATTTCAAATAATTGCTATAACTACAAGTGCCAAGCTTTCATTGAAAAATGCACAATAAAAATTGCTATGCAATAGCAACTCGTAACTCGATTCCTAGTCTATGGGAACGGTTACGAACTGTATGCATCAAAAATATGTCGCATAGTTGACGAATATAAGGTCATATAATTAATAACTGTTACAACAGGGAGAGTGACACAGATTTACAGCCATGAGCAAAGAAGGAGAGATGTTCATCTTTGTCCAAACAAGATTCCAGAATCTAAAAGATGATCAACAGTCTGTGTATCAAATTCCAAAGTTAAAAACACATTACTTGGAGTGCAATTTCTATGCTCCATTTTATAGCCGGGTTAACAGCCAATCAAAAAGCTTTGAAGAACAAATGGCGATTACAATATCATCACATTTTGTTGAAGTAACAGGGCTTCTTACTATTGTGTCTTGACAAGATTGAAACCACTACGGTACCATATGTTACGTCTCAGTGCTGGTGTAAAATCATTCATGGCCAAGCAATTCCTTGATTATAGCTTTCATGAAATGTATTTCATTCAGTTGATAACATTTCAATGCATGCAGAATGACAGGGTTATAGGGAGAGTACCACGAAGAGACTAATTTCCAACTGTTTAAAATGATGTCAAAATTAGTGACCGCAGTTGATGGTAATTCCAATAATGAAAGCATTCGATATATATTTACAACCATGTAATAACGAAATTAAGCAGGTACAAAGTAGATAGTTGAGTTTCAAAAACCACGAGGCGTTTTCAAATTTTGTTGAGCCTGAAGTGTACATTTCATTAAGCATCCTGTGAACTTGGCCGGTAGAATGTTACTGCGTATACTATCTGTGGTACAAGGCAAAGAAGATGATAAGAAAGCAAGGACGTAGTTCTATGAAAGATAAAAGTATCGATAGTCAATTAGTAAGCGCTATAAGGGATAAAAATTATCACAAAAATATATCTCTTGATAGATGCACAAGGAAAATTTCATCAGGCAAAAGTAAATAAAACGTGGATACCAGCATAAACGTTTTGACGGATGTATTAGCTCAGTAGCAAAGCGAAAGTACCAGTAAATCTGAAGAAAAATGTACTGAATAAAGAAATCTTATCATCAGATAAACAAAAAATTTGATGGAACTTGTAATTAATCTCTACCGAGTCATTAAAAATAACACTAGAGGTTCAAAACACACTTCATCATAAAACTACAGAATACAAACAGAGAATTAACATAAAATGCAGATACAATTGGCGACCAAGGTGTGGAGTCAGTGAATTGGGACATGCTTACCATATTTCTGCGAATTTGCCACCAGCAGATATTATTGGAATCACAGAACATTTTTAACAATACCGCAACTCGCTCCATGGTGTAACGACAAAAGCCAAGGCAGAATAGTTATCAGAGTAAGGTATGATAGGTGAATTGGCCTAACAACATTGGGAGACGCTACGCAAAAAATCACACTCAACGGTTGACGAAAATATTAAGTTGATGGACACGTATTCCTGAGCAAAAGTGTATGGAGGTATGTTAGTCTTGCTTGCATGGTTCTTTGGCAATCCTTATCGTCTTTGGAATCCCGCAAGGGCACGTACGTTTTCCTGTCAACGATATCAAACAATATCAATATTTTTTCTTTGTTACTTATTTTCCTATGGTGGGCACAGCGGATCATTGAATTGGATTCTAATTTGGCTGAATGTTCCCGTCAATGCCCTGCCTGCCGGGCCCGAGCTTTGGACCTGAGATTGAATGGATTTTGCCCATCACTTGCAGGGCATTAGGGTGACGGCGGCTTATGTGCTTTGTAACCAGGCTTCCAGATTGCAGACCAGTACCACTGAGATACAGTGGTGTAAAACATTTTTAACAAAGCTATTTTTACAAATGGATGGTGGTCGATAATTAAATGGGTTAGTAATCCTACTCGAGCAGAGATATCAACACCATCTTATTCATTTCCTGTACATAACATAAACGACAAGCCAGAGGTGTCCTTCCATGAGGCCAAAATGATCAATAAGCGACTAATTCTTTTCCCGAACACTTTGTTTCCAGACCGATTCAAATCCCATTTTAACCGTTTTAAACCCATCGCGTCTATGACATCATAACCCTCGCAATGGTCCGGAGTGTGTTCATGAGAGGTGATCAGCAACGAAGTAAAACTACTTTTCCCAAGTACTAAAGGGTTATTTGATTAATTCAGACACAGAGTCGGAATTCTTATCATCACATTATGACACAAGATTCAGAATTCGTTTGTTTTAACACAAGATGGTTGCTTATGGTGAAACAACGTCGATCCATCCATTACCAATTGACAATGAACTCATATACGGACATGCCTTCGACTTCGATACGATCGCATTCGTCTTGTAACAGAATGGTACACAAATTTTCTGCCTAGCTAAAAACTTTTCACTGTTGAATTCCTACTGTGTTGTTGAGTCCTTTTATCAGGTAAAATTAGTACTTGAAGCCCTTGAAGATTTACGGTACTATTTTAAATTTATATGCGTGTTTTGCATAGTAATATAGTAAATAGTACCGTGTATAGTAATTCTCGAATCGTTTGGTATCGTAATTAGGGCTGGGCACAATGATTTGAGTACTCGAATCTGAATCGAGTATTAATTTTAATGATTCGAGTCGAGTAGTAAAAGACGAATTTTTCGAGTACTGAAATTATGCGCTTCTCGCCACTAAAAGTCATTTATCATCAAAAATCATAGCGTCTATACTATTTTCCACTGTGGAAGCCATGAAACCTTAATTATACGTATTGCAGCATAGAAAACAGGGCACGAAGTACAAGTACAAAGCTACGAACGTTACTGGGAATACCACATTTCCGAAGTCATGATCATCCCACAACATTGTCACAAAGTGCAATGGAATCGGGATGGTCGAAAAATACTAAGTATGGTTAATGTGATGGATAGCACGCATTATATTCTTTGTGGTGGCATAAAGAGGTACAAATTTGAACTTTGACATATTACATTCTGTTATGACGTCATAATGAGCGATACTCGAATACTCGACTCGACTCGAAGCAAAATACATGATTCAGAATCGAATCACTCAGGTACTCGAAAATGCCAGCCCTAATCGTAATACAGCACTGTGCCATACAACTAACATGAAGGTATAAATCTTGTATACCTCAGTGCCAATTACTGCTGCATAGCACAGCTGCAATTCATTAAATATGCAAACAGCAGCATTTTTAACGCGCTCTCCGCCTTTTACGCATGACTAATGACCATGCAACAAACAATTGATTTTCCGTTAATTTGGCCAAAGTGATTGGAACCAAAATGTCCGAATAAAGCGGAGTCAGCTGTACTTTCCTTTTTCACTTATTTGAACATCGTGACTGCACAGTGCACACTTGCTCTCAGATAGAAATTTACAACTTCACTTCAACTTCCCTACCACCGACGGCACTTTGACCACTGACTACCTCTGGCATTTATACTCATGAAAGTTGGCAATCACAACGGCCTGCCACGTGGCGACAATTCAATACAAAACACAGGGCACTAACCTTGAAGAAACACGTCTTCTTCCTTGTAATCGCGCTTGATGGCGCAATGCGTCAAGTGCCCGGAAATAATGCCGCACATCATCACAAGAAAATAGTAGAACAACGCCGCCGTGATGGTCGGAAATCCCTCCTGATTTAGGTAAATAATGAACAGATTTAGAATCACAATTCAAAAGACAGCAGAAATGGGATATGGGAGCATTCGCGTCCACCACTAACCGGCATCTAACAAGTACGCCAGAGAAAGCACGAACCCGAACCTAGAAGAGGTAAGTAACTTTCGTAGTGCCTACTCCAAGTAGGTTATTGCCATACTTACGTGGTAATGATTTTATACTACTACTTTTACTAAACATTTTTTAGATTATTAGGCAAAACCAGGTGGCGAATACTTACTCCCTTATTTACTTGAAAATCTCTATGTCTACTTTGTATCTGAGAACAAATTTAAGACTACTTCTACTTGAGAATCAACGACGAATACTTCGACCACCTCTGCCGGAACTTGAAAATCATGCGAACGGGCTTCATTTAATTAAAAATTGGTTTCTTCCGAAACTGAACGAATGATGGACAGATTGGGGTGCAATGCTTGGCGATAGCCAGTGTATAGCAGCCAAAATTTCGATGGGGCATTGTCAGATATACTGTCCAGGGTTGTAATGACTCGAGTCGCGATTTTTTAATGACTCGACTTGACTCGAGTCATTTTTTCAAATGCATAAAATGACTCAACTCGAATCAATTTCTGTGTTGACTTGTACTGGGACGGCCAAGAGAGACATTTCATTGTAACTTCGAAGAATAGTATATTTACCACATTATTGGTATTTCGTCTATCAGTCTTGATGCTTGGAAAATAGGCCCAGAAACTGTTTAAAATGAGGAAATTAGTATATTATGAATGCGGGCCATTCTATATCACTCGAGCAGAGTTGAAAAAAGTAAGTTGAACCAGATTGAACTCAAAACTGAACAGTGAACACACTGATTTGGACTCGGACTCGAGTCACAACACTATGACTCGAGTCAAAAATATAAAAGTGAGATTGACTTGTGACTTGGCTACAACCCTGATACTGTCCTACCGATGAAGTTTTCTTCCCTGCTCAACAAAATAACGGCTGCCCGACAGAGTACAAATAGTACTTCTTCTAGGAGAACTACAGTAGGCTTCGCCAACTTGTACTACGCGTCCAAGTTGTTGTGTTTTAGGACTACTTATACTTGAACTTTTGTGGGCAAAGCTACATGCTTTTTGCAATGTTGATTTTGAAAAGTGGAAACAGGTTTTGAAACACTTTTACGCGTGAAATTGTCACGAGAACCGTGTAAAATTGCCCCCGTGTCACGATGAACGAATATATTTTTGAAGATTCTACCTATTTGTGGAGTCGTTAGTCGTTTGCGTTTGTCACGAAGATGCATCTTGCACTTTCAAAAGTGCCCACCACCGATCAACTGCTAAAAGGATGCAATTCCCACACAATTTTTAAATCTACATACTGAGTCCTTGTTAAACCTTCCATTCCCTACTTCTACTTGAAGTAGTTAACGACTTTTGAACTTTCTGTATCATCCATACTGTCATGACGTCATCATGAGTGATACTAGAATACTCAAAAGCCTAGTACTCGATTGAGAATCGTATCTCAGCTCAGCCCTTATCTCGAGCCGGCCGTGCACTCCCAGAATTAACTTTAAAGCTTGCCCAGGCGCAAACAAAGCATCGTGACATACTTGCGCGCTGATTGTCCGCCAAGGTCCCGTTAATACGTCCGTACGAATGGCGTGAACATCGAAATACATAGCTGAAGCCGTGAAGACATGGAACCACATGTGGGAGTGTCCTGTCAAAATATTGACTCCGCTGCCGTTACAATAGTAATAGACACACGAAGAATAACTATAGCCTACTGCTTCAAAGCCGGCACCGTAATAACTACGAAAGGAACAATTCAAGGTTAGATATTTAGTTTGAATAACAAATGAAATGAGGTTGAAAGGGTTACAACTACCGTGTTGACATAAATACCCCATTCACACAATTGGTTTCCTAAGCACCATTATTTCAGTGGTATCTTAGATACCACTTTCTCCTATGGTAGGGTCACAAAGCCAAATAGCATGCATCAAAGAGATCAAGTCTGATATACATTCAAACGGGGTCGGTGGCAATGTTCCCTCTAATTTTTTATGTGTCTGCGCACACTCACCCACTCACTGCGCAGACCCTTGGACAAAAGGATTTTTTGTGCGCAACTTGGATTTTCTGTGCGCAGAGACAGTGTCAGCACCGCGCATCTTAGAGGGAACATTGGTCGGTGGTTTCATTATACATTTTTGCTCTGACCAATATCATAAGTATCCTTGCTTGTCATAAAAACATACCGATTTTCACAGCAATCGTACATACACACGCCACTTGGCATATCAAAATACGTCACTAAAGATGAGTAACCTTACACATTGCGATGAAAGGATGAAGTAACAATGGCATGCTTGTATAAAGGAATTTGAAAACTGCATACCATCATAATTTAAATTCGTGAACGAAGTGTAGCACAGTATTTGCATTGAAGGTGGAACATCATAAAAATAGAAATAGTCATACATTTTCCTGGTATTCAGGTGCTTGCAATATGCGCGTCAGTTGGTTTTTGATTTTAGGCAATAACATTTCAGGAATTTCTCATAATAGAGATATGTAGTAAACGGATGGATACACATCACTTACATAATCCATAAGTCCGCATCGAAACTGCAAAAATTGTGTTAAATTTCCACCGCCTCGTCACCTAACCCTCCTATCTGTTCGTTACATCGCATTGCGTCATATGTATGGCACTGTAGACCTACATTGTGCGTCTTGAGAGGATACAAATATTAGAACTATCAATTATATCAAGTAGTCATTTTACATTAGTCATTGCTCATTTGATCATTTTGTCTCAAAAACACAAGCTGTACTTGAGACCAGAGTATGCGAGAAATATTGACTGGACAAGCCGGAAGTATTGGTACTAAATATCCACTCTTCAAGGTTTGCTGGAGAATGAAGATATATTCTGATGCCGTACCGAACATATCAAAGACTCCAGGGTAGCAACGCTGCGGGAAGTCAGATCCGTACGTTATAGGAGCGATCATCATGGAAATGATCGCTAGCAAGTGGTATTGAAGAGCAGTTTCTGATGCTGAAGTTTCGTACATCCTGTAAAAATATTTAATCAAAATGTAATGCGATCTTAACCTCCTTTCATTAACATTCTACCATTCACGAGTGCGAGGATAGCCTAGTTATAGTCAGAGGTGGTTAAATGGAGTCAGCATGGCTACTCAAGCAGAAGTATGGTTAATGCCATAAATTTCTATTCAATTACAAGTAGAAGTAGCTATTTCCAAGTCATGTCAAAACTACTTCCAAATGGTAGAAAATGAATGGTTTGGAAAGTACTCAAGTACCTTTGGCCAGAAGTTTGGCATAAGTTCATCAGTAAATCAGAGGAGCTCAGGCTTTCAGACAACAAGACTGGGATCTAACCGCTTCATTAACTTTGAATTAGTGTGCTCGCTTTAGTTCATTCACCACATTTGAGAACAGGCATCCTCGGCCGTGCTAAATAATTGATAACCAAACGTAAACTGTCAACACTGTCGTTATAATTGTCAACGTTATTGGCAATTAGCCACGACACTGCCGTTAACAAGGCTGACAAACATTTGGATGAATCTATAGCAACTGCACCACAGTGATTCTATAAGTCAGCAGGTATTTTTAGGAACGGATAGCTTGCATACATTTGTTCGACACACTAATTACAGCAATGGTTGATGTTATCGAAAACAATAAAAATGTGAAATTTAAACAGTACTGTATATAATTTCAAGAGTGAAATCATATCGACAGGATGACAATACCTGCATCACAATAACGGAAAATAGTTTCAAAATTGCACTTATCTGAAACTAAAGTAGGCAAAAACCTACTCGAATACTTCAAAACTGTACTTCCTTACTGACCAACTCTAGTGAAATACTAGTCGAATTGACCCTTTCCTATCCTATAAATGTAATCAGGTCGACCCAGGTTTGAGAAGATGGTATCACGCAAGTGACACAACACAATTACATATTCCTAATGGATTAGGTAGCAAAATTTGCATCGTAAGCAATGTTTTGGATACCATAGTTCAGTTCTAGTCCTATATAACATATTCTAGCCCAGTGGTTCTCAACCTTTTTGACCCGCGTGGACCGGTAAAACTTCAACACAAATCTTCCGCACCAGTGAACCTTCAAAAACTAAAATTCACGAGACCTCGTACCATTTTGATGTACTCCAAAAGTAGAGCATAAACTCCTTATTGTGACACCATGCAAAAATACGTTCCTCTCTAAATCAATTTAAAATATTATTACCGTATCTATTCTCTAATTAATGGACAAGCGCCCAACGTCTTGCATTTCGGAACTGAGCTTTAAAATTCTAATACATCTGGCGGACTGGCAGGAATCTTGTCACGGAACGGTACCAGTCCGCAGACAGGCGGTCGAGAACCACCGTTCTAGCCTGTGCAGTTGACTTGCCTTATCATTAACGGCAAAGCTCCAAACGCATAACCGAGCCCATTGATCGCCAGCTTCAATTGCCTTCCCACTTGCAAAGAAATCCACGTCTGCTTCGTTTGCGTAACACACAAACTTGTAAAGCCCACAACGCTGATGGCCGTGATGATGTGCAAATAATAAGGAGACAGCCTGTCACAAAATGGAGGCCACGTTCAGATTGCACAATGTTGGGCAGACTAATTAAACACATTAGTTTACATAGCTGTCCTGTTCACTTTTCAGCGGCTGTTGCGTGCAGTACTGTTACATGATACATGAACAGACTTTGCTTGTACTATGTAGTGATAAAGGTTAGAATATGAAAACGGTTCTGGGTGCGCATATTCTACATACTTTCTTCCATGTCTTATGTTGCATAGAGCCAAAAAATAATGGTTAAAAGCTTTCATGGTTGGTAAGAAACATGGTATGCAAGGTCAGTAGCCTATAACGACATTGAAGAACAGCTGTCAAATCCGCTACATTGCATCCAGGATATAAAGTGGTAAAATCTCAATAGAAGTTGTGACATGCTCTTTGGCACAGCACAGACGACGACGGGACTCAGATTTATACTTGCAAAAACAGATTCAAAGATTTCGGAAAAGTTTTTATCGGATTTCATTGCACCATCTACCAAAACCAGATTTAAGAATTTGAATCCGACATATCCAATGATTAATATTAGTTTGAAAGAACATTTTGAGTTGATATAAGAATCGTGTCACATTAGTCAGACTACTTCTAGAACAGTGGTTCTCAACTGCCGGTCCGCGGACCGGTGCCGGTCCGCGACGACTTTCGTGCCGGTCCGCCATGTAAGTTTCAAGATGCAATGTTTTGAAGGCTTGTCTAGTTGATAAAATAAAAATATAGCATCAAATTTTAAACTGAATCGAGACTTCCTGAGGTAACATTAGGTCTGGAAACATGTTCGATTTGACTTGAAGTTCAAGCCGTGCCGTTTGACGAAATGCGAGCGACAAGTACAAGCTTACTCACTAAGCCGCGCAGTTTGGGCGATCATTCGTTATCGAATAATTCATTTTGTGCCGGACCGTAACTATGCTACATCTCAATCCCCGCAATTGGAGCGGGTCTGAGCTTCAAGAGGGCCTAAAATTATTTCGTGAATGAACATAAATTATTGAGTATTAACTTTATCCAACTTTTTTCAAATTTTTCCGCAGCCTGCGCGATTTATTGCCACCAACTGTCTTGATTATTGGGTGCCATTCCGTCAAAAACACACGTGATTTATAGACACAGGCCTTTCAGCGTCAGTCAACGCACCAACACATAATAAACTTCAGGCTAACATGCGACTCCGAAAAGTGTGTCAAAACATTCGCCAGCGAGAAAACCTTGGTCGAAAACGACTGTCCTTTGTTGACCGAAAATCTCAATATATATATGTCAAATTGTCTATTGTCCATTGCCCAAATTTATAGCTACAAATATGAAATTACCAATATTATTGACCGATTCAGTCACAAATTATAAAAAAAATGTTTGCGCTTGGTGAGAATAGGTTACATAACCTCTCTGCGGCTACACTGAATAAAATGAATGTGCTCACAATTGCTGGTGAAAACATCCATTCAACTATCGGGGCGAAACCCCCAGAAGTTTGGTTAATCACCCTGTGGATGGCTCATGACCAATGCTTCTTTAGGGGGGGGAGGGGCTGAGGAAGACCTTTTTTTGGGCCTGATTTTGTGGATGGCAAGGTATAGCTGTTGTCGGGTGCTCACCCTGCTCAGGTGCGCCGTATTGTATTCGTAGTAGCCAGAGCAGCTAGCCTACGTCTGGTGTGGTAGTGGGCAATGAGCAAGGTAGCACAAGATGCTTGGTTCGACTCCGAAACACTTCTTCTCTCGATATTGTCGAAGAGAATAATATTACTCGAGTTAGCGTGGTCGATTAAATCCGCGGCCTTCGGCGCTAATGACTGTAAACGACTCTTGGCGCAGTCACGTTTATCTGGGCCAGGCAAATTAACCTCGACTCGGCAGACTCGATCACTATCGTAAAATCACATGGATTCCATCATGAACATAATTAATCACGGTCAAAACCCTCAAATTATCAGTTTCCAGCTCCATATACATGCAATTAAACGTTTGTATACTTTGCATTGGATTGATTTCAATTTTTGAAAGTCCACCGGTCCGCCAAATATTTTTTGAAGTTTTTCCGGTCCGCGAGGTGAAAAAGGTTGAGAACCACTGTTCTAGAAGACTTATATCCGATCAAGGCTTAGCGAAAATATGCACAGTACACACCCCCGCTCCACGGAAAGGGGTGGGATGGAGGCGTGCAAAACAAAACGCCAAGAATCAATCATGCTCGGAGCTAGTGCATTAAAAATACCAGGGGAACCGCATGACATCATCGAATAATAGTTTCGACATCGTCAAATTAGCCCACTTGCGGTTAATATACCAAGAAAGGATCACGAGCAAACACAACCAAGAAATCCTTGCAATGAAATTGCTTATATCTCAGCCAATGCTAGATGTACTTAGCATTATTTTTTGATTCAACAAGTAGGGATACTTTAAGTCGTGAATTAACTACCAAAATGAGTTAACTTGTGGTTTCATACCACTCCAGGTGCTGATATATAAGGCTACAGGAGCAAGCTATAAGCTGTAGTATTGACAAAGCGAACAAATTCATTCACCATGAGTAAGCCATCAGAGTAGGTCTGTTTTGGTTTCAAATGACAACCTTTGGCTACATTCATTCACCATGAGTAAGCCATCAGTGTCGGTCTGTTTTGGTTTCAAATGACAACCTTTGGCTACATTTTTCAGGTAATACGAGAAGCGGAGCCACAATATTCAATATGAGAGTTTCTAGTACGGGAGTTTCTAGGGTAGTGGTGGTGCAATATACAACACACTACGTTATGTTATTGTATCGAGACGTCACAAACTCTATAAACAGCCTGACGAAAGGAGACAGTACAATGGCATGTCGGCGTCTGGGTCGCTGACAATCCTATGCTATCACTAAGGTCATTGTCAAGAAATACAAAATTAAGCTTGCTGCGATGTCACTGGCATCAGTCTCTTTACAATCACAAAAAAAGGAGCATAGGCCTACTTAAACTTGTGAAGTCTTATATTTGGCTATAACATCGGAGGAAAGGCCCTACTAGAATGTGCAGTACTTGACTGGACTCGAAGCATAACACTCTAATTGGAATCGAATCATCGAGCCCTAGCTATCACAAACAGTCGGACCCTCCTAAATATGAATTACCATTTGTAATACTCCAATTTCGCTCCGCTGTAAAAATTGGATGCCATCGTCGAAAATGCGTAAAGTGTAATACCGAAATAATCGGCGACAAACCAGCAACTGTGGTGTAGAGTGGACCTGAAAAGAAGTGCGGTACTTCAAATTTTAGATATTTGTGACAGGCAATCTTTGTGAATCTTACAATTTCAACACCTCGTCGCATCAGGGCGTAAGCTTACGACAAACCTTATTCATTAAACCTGGCTGCAGAGATGGCCACTAGTCATTAGGGCTGTGCAAAAACGACTTTTGTCAAATTGTACTGGCTACTTGATAAATTGTTGGGTTACCTAAAAAAACGCTGCACGCCAATTCCGACCTATAA
Organism: Botryllus schlosseri; assembly: GCF_051294905.1. Classification (NCBI taxonomy): domain Eukaryota; kingdom Metazoa; phylum Chordata; class Ascidiacea; order Stolidobranchia; family Styelidae; genus Botryllus; species Botryllus schlosseri. The sequence goes on along the minus strand of NC_137245.1, from coordinate 11,603,501 downwards.
AGGCATTGCTATAAGAGAAAAAAGTTTTGGATTCATTTATTAAACTCGATTTTAACTCGGTAACTAATTTTAATACCCTACATTGCAACAAACAAGAAAATGAATCATTATTATTTTAGGCATGAAACATAATCCAAATCTCTAACATGATCCACGACCTCTTGTGACATTGAGAGCAAATCAAACCGGGCATGGCAATAGGCTTGGCCGGTTCCTCAAACAACCATTCAGATCCTCCGCTTATCAAAGACAAATCCTGTATAGTTCCTGGACAAACACCGTTGTACAAATACAATACGTAAAACACACACCAAGTCCCAGCATACCTCGCGTGAAACAAGTGCGCCATTGAGCTGAATCCACAAACGGCGATTGCTGAGAGTGTGATTAAAAAAAGTGGCCATGCTTGTATTATGTCCATCTCCTGACAAAAATAAATGCATATCAATGTAAAACCGTAACAAGTGTCATCTAATTGATAATAAATATTATGGAATACGACATTTAGGTCGGGTGTGACAGAAACGGAATTATATCTGTCGAATTGACACTATTTTACTGTGTCTATTATTTTCAAATACAGCTAAACTAGTCACAACGGTATTCAATCTGAGCAGGCTGTATACACATTGTCGTGCAACAATTTCCGTAATACTGATGTTGATGCAATCAATAAATGTCATTATTTTGGCGAATGCAAAGTTATAGAAACCACAACCAGCAAGATTAATTTAGAACAAAGTGCGTCTATGTACTCGAATTATTGATAAAGAAATGCATCACAACACGCCTGTAAATCATGTGACTATCATATGCAATGACTACACCAATCACACACAACAATGACTCAATTGAGATACAGCATGACTTTTGTGATAAAGATATAGAATTTGAATTAGTCTCACCCATTAAGGCAATTAAGCATAACACATGTATGCGGATCGATTGAAATCAAAGTTCAAGGCTTTCTGTTAACGCCTGGTATGCCTACTGGTAAAGGTTAGGTAAATGACACTATAATAAATAATTAACAAATCAAATCTAAGTTGAGATGAAATAACCATATTGATTGAGACAACAATGAGGAAGGTATTATGTAACATAAGATGTATTTGGTCAGTACCCGTTTCCGTGGCAGCCGAATGGTAGTCAAAATAAAACTGAAGTCCACCTAGTTCTGGTGAGCTAGGCCGGTAAAAAAAATGATTCCGGTAACATCTAAGTTACAATGTCATACTAGTACTGAGGTACATGTTTTACTGCAGGCAAAACTTGATTACTACCGCCTAATATCACCAAATAATGCCAAACGGCAATTTTAAACAATTTACAGCTTATTCAATGATTTGAAAGACTTTCGCATGGATGTTGTTGGGCACGTATATATCGCATATCTATGCAAGACATTTTCCGAGTACCTCAAATCTAAATTTTGCATTGAATGAAACTGATGAAGAAATTCATAAATCTTTAGTACTTACATATGAAAAAGTATAAAGCAAATAGATAAAATATAGTCCAGGCAAAAGATGTGTCCAGACATTTGATAATTCGTAACACGGTATGAACAACCCTCGCAAATAATACCTGGGAAATAAACGACAAAATTTACTAATCTTTTTTTAGAATAATCACGCATTTGTATTCCTTACCTCCAAGGCATGAAAGGCAACAAATAACCATATTCAATATAAGGTTCTCGTAATTTTTCAGGGACATCAGAGCAGTGAACAAAAGATGTATGCCTCCAAGACGATATAGTCGAGTGACACTTGTGGACGCATTCAGCTGGGCGATTCGTCGATTTACGGTATTCGGCAGTGCCTTCAGACTCACTGGTATATTTCTCCGGCTTGATCTGTAAAATTTCGAATAATTTTTAAGCACAAATTTGTCCCCAGAGAAATTTTATACAAATACAATCACCGATAACAAGGGAAATCCCTGTGAAATCCATTATCAACTATATCATACTAAAATAAGATGAATGGTTTTCTATTGTTAAACTACATGATGCAATCTTGCAATGATAACGCAAGTAGACTGCAAAAAGTAGAGTTTCAATCGCAAACACAAAGTAAGTAATAGTAGTCACTTAAAACTGAATATGTAAGCGAGTATAGAAATTACAAAATAAAATATGTTATTATCAAATTATAAATATAATTTTAAACCAGAGAACAATACAAATGACGTATTCACTTACAAAACTTTGTTTTCTGCAATATTCTCCTAGGTTGGTTCGATGACAGCAGTTTCTATAGAGGAAGTTCATTGCACTACACAAGACACGAGAAATTATGCAATATTGAGTTAGCAGATCGAAGGAACTCAACTTACAAAATGAAAATTTGAAAAAACTCTACCTTTACCAATTCATGAAATCATTGACGTGATATCGCGTTGTGATCTATGAAGTCTAGTGATCTAGGCCTATACTGTTGAAATTCCCCTGGTGTCATAATCACAAGACATGGCCATGATCGACCTCTTACCTTCCCAAGATCTTCGGCCGTTAAACTGGCAGATGATTCCCATGATTTCAAACTTTCGTTGAGCCGACAGCCTGCGAGATTTACCACGCCACGCAGGTAATCTAATAGCCTAATAGAGCTTCGTTGCACGCCGCTGCCATGAGTACACGGATCCATAACTTGAGTACATTCGATTTTGTCACGTTAGTTCGAGCATTCAAATTCGCCCGGAGCTGGCATAAAACTGATTTCGCATTCCTCCTTGCAAAATTATATGCTCATATAAAAATATAATACGTCAGGCAGATTTTAAAATTAGCTTACCCGTAGGGTTGAGCTTTCCCACGTCTTCTGGCGATGTCGTGATTCGCTAATGACCCGAAACACAATAGCGCGTTGTCTATATTCACTTGCAGCATTCCTGCCACACCCATTCACGCCCACTCGCCGCGGAAACGTTTACTGGCCTTGCCTGTGCCTTGTTGCTATCGAAGCGATGAATATTTTGTTCTTCGCGCTTCGTTGAAAAGGGACTTTCATTCCACTTGAGCAGTTCACTTCGGTGAATGAATTGTATTTGGGCGAAGGTAATCGATAATCAGGGGTTCGATTATTTTCACCCACAAAACTTACCCATAACACGTTTATTAGTAGTTTTACCGTTACAAATTTTTACAAGATTGGGATGTGTAGCGTTGTCAATGAGCCAGTGTAGTGTTGTCAATCAAACTGTGCTGTTCCTTTCCATCGACTCAAAATTCCTATTCAGGTTTCAGAGAGGCCCTATGGCCTATATTAATATGCATTTGATTATAATTACAACAAGGCTGCATTTAGACGTCGCAGTGGAATCAAAGTATCTTATGTCCATTTTACACATTTTGGGAAAATTAACTTTGAGTGAAGTTTTCATCTTCTTTCAACCATATATTGGCCACGATTAACTTTGATACACTGATACAGACATAACCACGGCTAACCAGACTTGAGCGTCAACACTCAACATAGATGTGCAGAAGCTGAAAGGATTGTTGAAAGAGGATTTGAAAATTTTCTGACATCATATATACGTCACCTGATATATTAAAAGAGAAGAGTTGATCACGATGATTGTGTGAGCAACTACTTTTATGTAGTATCAATATAGCGACTGTATACCTTCATAATATATCATTGGAACTGACCGAAAACTATCATTGTACTGGTTGCTAAAATTCTACTATTTGAAACTTTTTCCCGGGTCAGGGTGTTGAATCCACATCAATGTTGAGAATCGGTATAGTTGCGAACAATATTGCATCGGCAAAACAATGCACTAGAATTACATTGAGGATAATCACTCCATAGCTGGTATTGTCAGAGTTGGATCAATTATAATTTGTAATTGAGCTGAATGTATTAATTACATTTTTTCCTGTAATTGTAATTGTATTTTGATCAAAATTTTGCTCAATTACAATCTCAATTACATTTTCATGGAAACCTGACAATCACAACATAAAATAATCATTTAATCAATCATTTATTCGTCGCACCAGTGAAAATCCGGTACGACCAGGATGACGACGAGGGGTCTTAGGGCCTTAGTAAACAGTCACCACGTGTAATAATTAGCCTTTTTACATCGGTGTTCTGTGTGTGCTGCGTTATAACTAGATAATTTAGTCACGCTAAACTGTTTCCCATACTTAGTAGCAACAGAAAACTTTGTTAATTACAATATAGGCTGAACCAGCGGTTCTCAAACTGGGGGCGTGAAAGCATCTGAACGGGGCGCGACGCTCCAGTGAACTGAAATCTTTTCCGCGCTTGGCCCGATTCACCTCCGTTTTATGGTTATTGCTCGGTGTATAGTCTGAATTTCGTATTGGGGTATTTTCTCACCAACAGTCATAACCTTCCATACCATCAAACTATATGTAAGGATTGCTAACTTTCTGGTTTCATTGTGTGCTATGACGATAAGGGGGCACTAAATATTCACTGTCACAAAGGGGGCGTGTCTAAAAAAGTTAGAGAACCAGTGGGCTAAACTAAATCTTAATATTTCAAAATGGATGAACAGCAAATAAACTCTTCTGAAACCTGTGCTGAACCATTTCCTACACCGCGGTCAAAGTTTTTTTTAATTTCTGACCAGCACCGAGTACCGAGGCTTGTTGCAACAATAGCAAAAAAAAAATTTATGTTTCCAACCAAGACTTCATCAAACTTTATCACGCATTTGTAGGGATGTTATCTCAATCTTACCTCCAATCTTGACCAAATTTACTGGGGCCAGAAATTTTCGCACCCTGATGTTCATCAAATGCAATCTAACAGTTTCCGAGCAAGTGAAAATGTAAATACGAACCAACATATTGTAATTCTCAGTTATCAGGAGATTCTTTCCTTTTGCATTTATTTTAATTTTACGCACCTTATCGGTATCATCCTTATCGCTGACACCTTACCAATTACATTTCATTATCCTGACTCAGCTCTGAGTAGCCTAATCGTTTGATTACATTTCGTTGACCGTCCTGTAGCCTATTCCCTGTTAGTCGCTCAAACCTTTGGTTCTTAACAGTCGCTTGAAACATTTTACTGTGCTTGTAGTTTTCAGTATACTCATGATTAGGAATAGTTCGAATACGTTCAATTTTTTTTTAATTAAAGGGTATTCTACATATCAGGAATGAAACATGAATAGCTTGAGATTGTTGCTAATTATGTCGCTGCGGTTGTGAAAGAACACCTCTTTACTGAATCAATTACCTATTTAAAGTAATTCTAATTCTAATTCTAATTGTAAATAAGTAGGCCTACATGTTCAACAGTAATTGTAATTGTAATTTGATATTTTTAGAATTGAGTAATTGTAATTGTAATGTAATTGAAACATGCAAGGATGTAATTGTAATTGAATTAAAATATTGTAATTGATCCAACTCTGGTTCACATCGACCTGTCGTGATATGTCGTACTCCTCTCAATAGCTGGTTGCGTCAGCAAAGCGAATCAATGTTTAGCATCGGGGTGTGCGCAAACCTCTATCAATGACCGCTTATTCAAAATGTACCTGGTATACGTTATGACACTTCTTCGATATAAACTACAACGTCGTGAATTGTTCAAATCGCAAGATGAATCTCCGTAACAAAGGAATAATGACTATCGTCATTACTTCAAATGCCGACAAGACCGCAAGATATCGTGATCGTGAAACGTCCGGCTTCTTGATCGGTAGGTCCTGGGTTTGATGCCCGGTCCGGTCAAACCAAAGACCTGATTATAATAACACTGGTATCCATGACTTCCCAGTTTGGCGCTCATGCTTATTGGGAGAGCATGGATAGGTGGTGCAAAACTTAGAAAGCCGTGGTAAAAGGCTTTATCTGCATCTTCCTTGTCCGGCGGCAGATGCACATCATGCACTCATGGTATGCATATTCAGTATGCAGAGATCGCGCGTGTGTGCAGGGCCGTAACAGCACTTCGTCAGCCCCCCCAAAACGTTGGTCTTGGGCTCCCCATAGGGTGATAAACCGGACTTCTGGGGGCCTTCGCCCCCAGACCCCCCTTATAGCCTCTACGCTATTTCGGCCACTTATCTTTTAGATTAAGTGTGAGTAATATTGTCTCGTCTAACCGCGCGAAGCGCGAAATTTTTTATAATTAATGATTGTGTCGGTCATTATGATCGAGAATTGCATATATATTGCTATCAATTTTTATCCTCTCTCTGCTCACGTATTAAGATTTACCGAGAGCGGAGCGAGGTGTGTTTGAAAAGGTAGGACCACTCAATAATAATAATTAAACATATCCGGGCGTATACCTGTAGGGAGGAACGAAACAGTACTTCGTCAGGACCCAGAAGAACTTGGGTCTTGGGCTCCCATAGGGTGATAAACCGACTCTCCTCCCTCCACCACGTTGTTCGCTTTTACCACGTAATTAGTAGTATGATATAGTGATGACGCACCAAGCGCGAAAATTTTCAATGATTCATAATAAAATCGGTCAATAAGATCGAGAATTGCATATATATTGCTATCAATTTCGTGTCCTCTCTGCTCGCGTAATCAGATTTACCGGTAGAGCTGAGTGAGGTCTCTTGGAAACTGTAAGGCCCGTAAATAATAATTAAACATCTTCGGGCGGGCGGACCCGGTGGTATGACTTCGTTACATGATGTTATTTCGTGACCTCCGCAATATCAAAAAATGTGGAATCGCATAAACGTACTAAACTATAACACGCACACGATTTGAAACTGGTATTTCTTCACTGGCATATAATTTTTCCGTGCGGGGTGGTATTTGTCTTGTGAGGTTCAGATTGCCAAGACAGGAACATTCGGCGCCAGTCATTTAGGCGCCTTGGACAATTAAACTTATATGTATCAGCATAAGCGCAGTACTTTTCAGCCAAGGTTTTCTCGCTGAAGATCGTTCTGGCACATCTCTTGGAGTCGCATATGTTACATTACCTAAAACTTTATATCTCGGTGTGACGTGGCGTGCTAATGGCCAACGCCGATATGCCCATTTCTATAAATTTTGCATATTTTTTTTTGGGTGAAGAGTACCCAATAATCAAGACATTTGTCAACCAGAAATCGCGCGAGGCGCGAAAATTTTTTGAAAAAGCTGCATAAATATTCAAAAAATACTCTATAATTTATGCTAATTTACGAAATAATTTTGGGCCCCCTTCGAGCTCGGCCCCCCCCATTGGGGGGTTTGAGGTGCGGCAGTTACGGTCCTGCGTGTGTGTAGCCTATACCATGAGTCGGTCTATACGCCACAAACAACATGAGAGGCAAGAATATACTACGTGTTTTCCAAATACGAGATGTTTTTGCGAAGTCCTCGAGTAGATTTTGCCCACTGCAACGTTATAAGGCATATTGTTCCTGGGAGTAGAAGTATAGCTAACCAAAGTATTATACACACAAAAAAAAAAATACCTCGATTTACCGCGAAATGTCTGGAAGCAGGGTGGCCAGCCACTTGGCAGTAATATGACATTACCGTCACTCAATGTAAATTCAACCTACACCCGTCCAGTAATCTAGCATTACACGCCAAACTGTAATGTTACAGTCACCTCTGGTATATTCAATCTACATTCTCTCCTGTACATTTACGAGCGAGACTGTAATTTTACCGCCTACCTAGTACCTTCAACCTTATCATGCTGTCCTTTGTAAATCAGATTACATGCCAGCTTCTAAATTCACGTACATCCATACCTATCCCGATGCAATGCGATGTCAAAATACCGCAAAAGTTTCTTCACGCTCTAAAAACGGCATTGCGACAACTGTATATTCATTCATGATTCACGATGAAAAAGTTTTGATGCTGGAGGTCTAATTCTTCTTTAGGAGGAATGCAAATATAGCACAAGTGGTCCCAAGAAAAGGTGTATTAATTCCACCGCCGGATTAACTTCCAATTGTTTCTTTTTCTTGTCTTCATTCCTTCTGTGTGACTTAGCATATTGCAGTTCCACTAAAAAGAACTCATGCGTAAGTCGCTATATAAAGCAAAGTTCCTAACCTAGACATGACATTACAATAACTACCAAGACAAATAGTCTAACAAAAATATAACAATTTTTTAAGTACAGGTATTGGTACATTGTGTCATGACGGCTCCGCCTTTTACATGATATAGCAGAGATTCATGACTTACTTTATCTAATGCAGCGGTTCTCAACCTTTTTTGGACATGCGCCACCCTCGGCGATGGTCAAAAAGTTTGCGCCCCCCCTGCACTTATCGTCACATCAAAAAGAGCACATCATCTAATACAGAGATAGGCAACCTTTTTGCTAATCACGGTCACATTTCAATTACTTAGGTATAGCCAAAGGCCGCATTCCAGGGCATAGCCCCCGCATAGCAACTTATATTGCATCTAAGTCTGTCTTAAGCAGTGCAGTTCGCCAGCTATTACCAACAGCTACCCAGCGCACTGAGCTTCAGGCTACTGCTAAATCTATGAAGTAATGAATGACTTGCACGTGGAAATTGCTCTAAATCTTCGAAGAATATCAAAAATTTGCTCAAATGAAGTTGAGTGCGACTGCTGGAGTTTGAATTTGGCGAGCTTTCTTGAATACGAAATAAGTTTCTTCTTCAACAATCGTCTTCTGAAAATGGTTGTGAAACACATGTTTAGTCAGAATTCAGACAGACTTAGTCAATTTCTCGCGCCCCCTAGGTTGAGAACCACTGATTTAATGTATTGAAGCAAAAGATTCCTCATTTGAGGTGGCATGTGTGCCAAACAAATCCAGCAGTGGATGGAAACATCTCTTTGCTATGGCCCGAAAATTACATGATCAAGCCAACAGTTTCAACTCCTATGTGGCGGAGTATGTGGTGTCACAGGTCACTATGTAAGTCGACTAATATCCCAAAATAAAACAGAGAATGCGGCTAATGAAATATTTCAATAATGAAATCAAAGTCATCCCGGTGGTGTGCACAGTCGTAGATATTCATGGTAACAAATACTATGTAGTACTGTACCTTTTACGATGCGTATCCCATTCAGTATTCCCAGGAATCTTCAACGATCCACTTTCTTCAAGCACAACAAGCTTCGCTCCACCCGGGTTGGAATCCCGGTACGTTTAGCGAGACACCGATTCCATATTGGCGCTGCACCCTTTGCTCAAATCTCAATAATGGCCAGACGACGATACGACACTCGAACGATTTCAAAATGAGTGGTATTCATCCGCTGACATGCCACCAATAATATTTACTGGCCACGTTATAATGTTTGATTTAGGTCGTATTTTTCATACAGAAACATTTATCATTATATATAGTCCCTTTCTTTTCCATCTAATCTCGTATAAATTGATATATATTCGACGTGATGTCCACTACTTACTGTACTTACTTAACCAGACGCTGCTTGTGATGTCACAGTTGTGCGTTGGTTGTTTACTACGAATCTCAGAAAAAGCAGTAACGCGTAATCCCCACCTACTGTAACCTATGACAGATCGCCATGTCCGCCATTAATAAATAATCAACTGAGCATGCAGTGCTGATATTTCTAGTTTCCCGAACAATATTATACATCCTAAACTGATATTTTAACTTATCAGTCCTATCCGTGGTAACCAACGAGACCAGCCGTATAGCCAGAGCCTTAGTGGCTATGGTGTACCACATTAGCTACGATTGTTAGTTGTTTCTTTTACCCTAGTATGTACTTTACTGAAATTGGTACTAGGGCCAACAATTTCCGTATGATAGACCCCAGTCTCGCGAAGATGGTTGAATCAGGTCAAATCACCACAAAAATGATATCAGTAACATTCAGTTCCACGTATAACATTGGCCGCCGCGATTTTCAAGCTAATCAATTTTGCCAATAGCCTGATAAACTGCAGGAACGAGTAACTGCCAGTAATTTTGCGAAGAAATTCTGGTAACTTGACTTTACAGCTAAATTAAGGTAATATTACATATCAAAATGTAAAATTACAAGCTACTCACAGTTATTGGCTGCGACTGGTAATTCGTTGCAAAATTTACAGTGATTTCCCAGTAAATCTACCAGATTTTTTTCAGTGTAGGTTTAGCTGGCTGACTACTTAACCTGGAATCCTGTATTTTGGTGAGATCTTCTTATGACGCAGATATACACAAGACATACGAATATATTTCAGACGTTGTTACAAGTAGGTTTAGCAAATGAGTCTACTGATTATCTCGAATCAGTAGTTTTATACTAGAGGCAAATTACTCTAGAACAGGATGTCTCTCGATTACATATACACATTTCATGGTTGGACGATAACAGGGATCTCCTACACAGCCCCTTCATTGAAAAGGAAACTTAATTAGTTAAATTAAGTGGAAAAGCCAATTACACAACCATGAAATTACAACATCAATTTAAGATGTTGAGTCCAATAATACGGAAAGGGTCCTATAGATCAGGGATCTCCACTACTGACGAAACACAACTTATTGAGAAGACTTGACTTGAGTCAGTTTTAGAACTTACCCTAATTGACTTGAAACATTTAGAAATGACTACTCGACTTTATTAAAATTTGCAATGACTCAGGGATAGTGACCTATTCCCAGCACTACCTTGTACAATGAAATATCCACCGTTATTTGTTACTGCGAGTCTACCACTGATCCCAAATGTACATCACGTAGGCACGCTGGTACATCGGTTCTGTCTAAATCAGTGGTTCCCAGCGTGGGCGATATCGCCCCCCAGGGGGCAATTTGGCGGCCTAGGGGGGCGAAAATGACGAAGGGGGCGATAGGGGGGCGAAAATGGACAAAGGGGGCGACGGGGGGCGATAGGGGGGAGATGATGCATTAAAACGGCTATATAGGAGTCAAGTCGGAGAAATGACCTTTTTTTTAGTCAACCCACTGAAATTTAGCTGCTAAAGTGTGAAATTCGACATCAAGCAGAAAAGTTGACCTTTTTTTAGTCAACCCGCCGATGATTACAGATTGTATACCGATTTTTCGGTTCACAAAATCTGGGGGGCGATGATCGGCGTTGAGCTTAAAAAGGGGGCGATGAGTCGAAAAAGGTTGGGAACCACTGGTCTAAATAATTATAGAAAACTAACCTACGGAGAGATGACCATCACGTGATTCACGGTCGAGTGATGGTACGGTCGCAGATTTGTTGTCGTTTCCTAGCATGAAACGGCAACGTAATTGGTAATCCCATAGATGACGACCCGAGCGCTCAAATTTATTACCGTTGATATTATTCGAAAGCTACAGTCGCGCTGATTCTGATAATATACATTAAATTTTCATCAAGGCAATGGAACCACCCCGAAATAGCCTTCAAAGTATGACAATTAGCATTGTTCTAAACCAGTGGTTCTTAACCTTTTTTCCTCCAGCGCCCCCTTTCAAAAATTATCGTGCTCCAGCGCCCCCCACGTCATATTGTCAGCCCCCTAAAAAAACGATTGTCTTGGGCACCCATAGCGTGATAAACGAAACTCATGAGGGCTTCGCCCCCAAGAACCCCGTCGCGTGATTTCGATGGTCAGCAAAGTTTATGTGGCCTGGTCGCCCTAGGAGCCAAAATTTTCCATAATGCATGAATGGAATAGGTTGTAATTGCATATACATGTCACTATAAACTTTTTATCCTCTCAGCCCGCGTCATCAGGTTTACCAGTAGCGCTGAGTGAGATGTTGTATTGGAAAATGAAGGCCACGTGATTGATAATCGAATATATTCAAGCGTGCCCGTTGGTAGAATTAAATCGTTACGTGTTATTTCGTTACCTCTTGTCCGCTATATAGTCAAAGCTTATTGAAACGCATAAATGTAATAAACTAAAGTAAGCACACGATTTAAAAATGGTATTTCGTCACTGGCAAATAATTTTCTCTAATGGATGTTATTTGTCCTGCGTGGGGTGCAGATTGCGACGAAATGATAATTCGGCACGACCGATTTTAGCACCTATGGAAAATTAGACTTATATAAATCGAAGTTTACGCTCAACATAAGGACAATCATCTTCGTCTTCTCGCTGACGATCTTTTCGACACTTCTCGGAGTCCCATATTCACCGACACTTCATATGTGTTCGTGCATCGTGGTGTGGTAATGGCCGACGCCGAAATCCCTATTTTTTATTTTCTATAATTATGCGTATTCTTCCGTGGGGGAGTCGTAAAAACACAACAGGGGTTAAACCCGCTTAGACGCCAACCCGCCACACGCCACCCTGCGGCTGAGTCTCTACGTGGCGTCTGGCGTCTGAACGTGTTGAAACGCAGACTGGCGGCTGAATCGCTACATGGCGTCTGGCGTGTGATCGTGTTGAAACGCAGACTGGCGGCTGAATTGCTACATGGCGTCTGGCGTGTGAACGGGTTGTGACGCAGACTGGCGGATGAAGTGCTATATGGCGTCCAACATTTTAGGACGCTGTACTGCAACATGGCGTTCGGCAATTTTGTGACGCTGCGTTAGATATCGGAATCATGAACTGCATGAACCACAATTTTGTATTTCTTTCTAATTAGAGATATAATTCTATTGCCAGGTTTTGCGAAATCAGTAATCCTAATAATTAAAAACAACTGCATAGCCCCGGTTACCCCTGGCTAGTCTCTGCTGCCCCTCCTTACACTCGCATGGAGATGAACGAGAATTCAAGTAACTATATTCAAATTATTCTGCAGTGCAACGAGCACAATAAAAATGATCAGTTTGTAGCTGTTGCCCTGGGTAACAATCCTGGTATGTCCGCGGGTCACAGCCGTCACATGCAACCTATAAAATACTTGGATCATTATACTGGACAAATCAACTTTTCAAATCCATACCCAATCCGTGATCATTGCATTTGACTTCTTCATTTATTGCAATAATTTGCCAATTCTCCGTCATCTGTACAGAAAATAGCTTGATATTATTATTATTTTGCATGTGATATGGAGTAACATACCGGTCTCATCAAGTAGAAGTTGGCCATAGTACTTTCGGTACTCTTCACAAGCTTGGAGCAGAATGATCGAACTGTAGATCTATATCAGGAATTGATGCCCCACTTGTGCAGTAGAGTTCAGCAGCCTAGTGAGAGTAGGGTACAAATCATTTATTTGATTCGAGCCATACTACATAATTATACATGAAAGTATCAAATACCTTCAAAGCAAGTACTCCACAATTATATCCATCTTTTTGTACATCAGTCCTGTCCAATTCAGTCCTTGGACTTGTCACAAACTTTCTTTTGGAGTACTTGCGTAGAAATTGGCTGAGTAAAATAGAAATGAGATACGACCCGTGAATAGCATCACACTAACTCACCGAAACGTCGTTAAAATATCCTTGTAGCAGTGCTCATGGCCCATTGGATCATACAGAAAAACCATGTTTGATTCAACATCAGATATCTGAATAAGTTGACAGAATAACTATCACTAATAGATTAAATTTTCATCATTTCGAAAAGATACTGCAATTAATAGAAGTATTGAAACAAGTTAGAGATAATAAGCAATCCAACACTTTAGTTGTAGTAGAGAGTAGACACGCACATTACACAAAGCAGATGTATTCTATAAGGTGCTATAAGTGTTAGTTTACGAATTTATAATGACGAAGACTGAATCTGCTAGGTCTTGATTATCAGGGTTGTAACCTAGTCACAAGTCAAGTCGAGTCATTTTCAATTCACCACCGAGTCAAGTCCAAGTCCAGATCATAGAGCACAGGTTCGAGTCCGATTCATGGTATTATGACTCGAGTCCTTGTGTTGACTGCAAAGTTTCCAGTTAAAGTCTTGTTAATCCCACTTTTATAACTCTGTTTGGTGATATCAAATGGTTTGCATTATAAGATACTAATTTCCTCACTTTCAGCAGTTTCTGGTCGCATTTTCAAGTACAATAGACAAAATACCAATCGGGTGGTTACGTTACTATTCTTCGAAATTACGATGAAATGTCGGTCTTGGCCGTCTGAGTCTCGAGTCATATGACTTGGTTCGAGTCATCCGAAAATCGTGACTCGACTCAAGTCATGACTCGAGTCATTATAACCCTGTTCTGTTGATTATACTTACTAAAAGAATCCAATGGTTACCGTCACCAGATCCACCTCCATAACATACATATGGAGTGCAGCTATAAATGATTTCTTTGCGACTTTGTCGGCCTGAAATGAATCACTATAGCAGATAACAATTAAATCTCTTGGTACTATGTAGCATACTGTGATTTTTTTGACATGGTTGAACATTCCACCAACAAACCATGCAGTCGCCTGATGACTGGAAACCGCCATTATGTGACTTGCCCACTGCGCAATGATATGTTTTGCTTAGCATTCAGCTACATGTAACTGGAGCAAGTCTAATAATACTTACCTTCTTGCAGATGGCAAAAATAATACAATTCATCAACTGAAAATTTGGAGATGAACAGTAAACACGTTCAATTCCCGCCTTCATAAAAATGACTGTAAATTACCGTATCATTAAGCCAGCCATGCCCATTCAAAAGATATAGGTCGGACGTTGATACAGGCTTCCGATTCAGGATAGCTTCAATCCTGTCTGTTTTGTGCAACGCGGCCCAAACCGAGCTTATTTCTAAAATGAATATTTTTATAACACATTAGTACGAGAGCTATTACTATTTCAAGATATTAAAAATGATACCTTTGAATTTGGATGGAATTAAGTATCCGTTCGATTTTGCGTTTTGTGGTAATCATGTCGGCATCATTTTCAGAGATATCTCTCACAACAACGGGGCAAGATTCGATTATAGGCTGAGACAATGTGTCACAGCATGAATAGGAAGAGATGGAATTGTCTTCAACCTCTTCTCGCGCGGTGGCGGATTGCCACACACATTTGTTAAATGATATTGAAATGATCCGCGCCGCCCAAGAAGTTTAGCGCAGATGGGGCAGTGATAGTGACTTCTGTGCTTGGTCACGCGCTGCATACACTTCAAGCGACATGGTACAATGTAGTCTGGAAAACGTCGGGAACATGTATATGAGCAATGAGAAGTTGGTTTAGAAACCTACAACTTGTCCCCAGCATTCTTAAAATATTACATCTATATCGACAGACAAAACTTGTTTTGTTTGACAATTCCATATAAAATATATAATCAATCAATCAATCAGTTTTATTGATATTATTATTATTATGCACATGTTACAATGTCATTCTATATACCTGTATAAATATATATTAAAATGTCAAACTCCGAATTGAGAGGGCAAAGGATACCCCTGAATTTAGTATTTCATCCAGACATGCTGCAAATACAATTACAATTACTTTAAGAAGAAGAATTTCAAACTGAGTATTGGATAAATTAATATTTTAGCGTTTGTCATCTGCTGCAGTGGATGTAACGGGGTGCATCTAACTTGTATATGTCGACGCGTGGCGTCGGGTATATCAGCTATGCAGCCGCCACGGGCTGCGTCTAATTTGTGCTTGTCGATTGTCGCCGTTTCGAGTCTGTATGTATATCGTCTATCCTCTATCGAGATTCCACAGGATGCATCTAATTTGTACATTCCGACGCTTTGCGTCTGGAATATCAACTATTCAGACGCCACGGGAGCATCTAACTTGTATATGTCGACGCGTGGCGTCGGATATATCAGCTATGCAGCCGCCACGGGCTGCGTCTAATTTGTGCATGTCGATTGTCGCCGTTTCGAGTCTGTATGTATATCGTCTATCCTCTATCGAGATTCCACAGGATGCATCTAATTTGTACATTCCGACGCTTTGCGTCTGGAATATCAACTATTCAGACGCCACGGGAGCATCTAACTTGTATATGTCGACGCGTGGCGTCGGATATATCAGCTATGCAGCCGCCACGGGCTGCGTCTAATTTGTGCTTGTCGATTGTCGCCGTTTCGAGTCTGTATGTATATCGTCTATCCTCTATCGAGATTCCACAGGATGCATCTAATTTGTACATTCCGACGCTTTGCGTCTGGAATATCAACTATTCAGACGCCACGGGAGCATCTAACTTGTATATGTCGACGCGTGGCGTCGGATATATCAGCTATGCAGCCGCCACGGGCTGCGTCTAATTTGTGCATGTCGATTGTCGCCGTTTCGAGTCTGTATGTATATCGTCTATCCTCTATCGAGATTCCACAGGATGCATCTAATTTGTACATTCCGACGCTTTGCGTCTGGAATATCAACTATTCAGACGCCACGGGTGCATCTAACTTGTATATGTCGACGCGTGGCGTCGGATATATCAGCTATGCAGCCGCCACGGGCTGCGTCTAATTTGTGCATTTCGATTGTCGCCGTTACGAGTCTGTATGTATATCGTCTATCCTCTATCGAGATTCCATAGGATGCATCTAATTTCTACATTCCGACGCTTTGCGTCTGGTATATCAACTTGGCGTCGGACATATCAACTAGGCAGACGCCACTGGCTGCGTCTAATTTGTACGTGCTGACGTCTTGCGTCTGATGTAATCTACGTAACTACGTCGCTAGCCAGCTACGTCATGCGATTATGAATAAAAAGGCTAGTTCTAAGAAGTGCGAAGGACGGTATGCAAGTAGGCTAGAAAACAAAATCTCGACAAACCTTGTAAATCTGGCCGGACGGTATGTTCTACACGGTTAGCCCAGTGTACTACCTCAATATGATCATGTAGCTTTTACACAGTTTCAAAACTGATGTCGCATAGACTGCAACTATTTTCTTCAACTGTAACGATTTTGATAAGGTGCGTCAAGTCCTCAGCTAAAGTCATTTCTGCCATTGCTACGAGGAAACTCATCCAGCAACCAAACAAATAACTGTAGCAGCATAGTGTCGATCTCATTTCGCCAGACAGCATTGTTGCGTCACTATGTTACTCTGCATAACAATTAAAAATTCGAGGCTTATTATGGGGGTTCCGGGGCAGCGAACGAAATATAATTTATATTTTTGTAATCAGTGCAGCGTCAGCTTTCAATTGATACCCGTTTCATCAAATTGAATGGTCAGCAAGCCAGTCAAAAATCGCCGTCAATTTGCCTTTGACTAAATGTAACTGAAGTATGACGTAGACCGATTTCATTGAGCCGTGAGATTTACTTGTGTCGACACCACTGAGCTATATAAACACCATATAGGACACTATGGTACCAGACATTATTCCTCCATCGAGGAAGATAATATTGCAGCGATAAATCACTTTGATTCATCAGCACTCCCTTCCATCTCGATGAGTAACTTTGCCTATAAATCATATCCTATACACCAGACGCAATGCAACTGGCTACCTACACACGGCACAGCGTCTCAAAATTGCCAGACGCCCAACGCCATGTCGCAGTACGGTGTCCTAAAATGTTGGACGCCAGTCGCCATATAGCACTTCATCCGCCAGTCTGTGTTTCAAGCCGATCACACTCCAGACGCCATGTAGCAATTCAACCGCCAGTCTGCGTTTCAACCACTGAGCTATATAAACCTGGCAATAGAATTATATCTCTAATTAGAAAGAAATACAAAATTGTGGTTCAGTTCATGATTCCGATATCTAACGCGGCGTCACAAAATTGCCGAACTCTATGTTGCAGTACAGCGTCCTAAAATGTTGGACGCCATATAGCACTTCATCCGCCAGTCTGCGTCACAACCAGTTCACACGCCAGACGCCATGTAGCAATTCAGCCGCCAGTCTGCGTTTCAACACGTTCACACGCCAGACGCCAAGTAGAGACTCAGCCGCAGGGTGGCGTTTGGCGTGTGGCGGGTTGGCGTCTAGCGGGTTTAACCCCGTCTCTAAAAACATGATGTTCAATTTATGTTTATTCACTGAAATAATTTAGAGCATACTTCGAGCTAACCGATCGGGGGTTTGGGTTGCAGCAGTTTCGGTCTTGGTAAGAGGTCAAAGTTCTGTCGGTATTTTGGGAACTTTTGTATAGGAAATATTTCGCGCTTTAATCGCGCTCGAGGACCATTCGACTATAATAAACCATATAATTATGGTGTGTGGTATATTCAGTGTCAAATCAATGTTGTTATATCAACAATCGGGTACAGTCTCATTGCCTGTGGTTCGAGCCCTCCCAAATTCACATCGGCGATTGGCAATAATTACGTGGAAATTAATGGTATAGATTTTGTCTTAGTGCTTTGTGTAACTACAAGTAAGTCAACTAAGAATTGGAGGCATCTATCTGCTCACATTGAATTTATTACAGTACCCAGATATTAATTTTAACATGAATGTATTCCAAATAAAGCAACTCATATTATATAACGTTCGTGTGAGGTTGTGAACGTAAATTACTATGATATCATCCTTCATGATACGATGAAGAAATATTCTGACGATGTAATTTTGTAGCTCTAAAATACAAGTATATTTAGTTACTCATGTCGTGCACAGAGCTTCAAAACTTATTTCATGTAGAAGAGGCTTTCACTCTCAATAAGAGATACAGTGCCTCCTTCGATTTTCACACGCTGTGCGCTGCGGGATATAATACCTATTTCGAAACATATTGTTGAAAATAACCCTAACAAGTGTGACGGAAGTGTTTTAAATGACGGGAAATTGGCGATCTAAAATTACGCATAATTCGTTTTACATGAATTACAATAATTCACTACATTTATGTGAACATATGCAGCAAACATTGTCGTTTAGCGCGATCAAAATTCCGGGATTTGACATGTATTGTGGAATGGTAATTCGTTCTGAATATTCATTAAGAATATTTCCTACTACCACATCCTCTACGGCGAAGCCATCTCTCTTCAGCGCCCCCCATATCGCCCCCTGAGCGTTTCCGCCCCCATCAAAATCGCCAGCGCCCTTTGGGGGGCGCTGGAGGCAAGGTTGAGAACCACTGTTCTAAACGATCGCAACGACGCAGCACAATGACGATAACAATGGTCCTTGCGTGGTTGCGATTGTCGCACACTTCTATGTTTAGGACGCCGAATCTCTTCAGCAGCGACTTATTGGATGGACACTGGGCAGCCAGGCCCCTTTGGGGCCCTAGCTATGATTCGGAGTACTTCATTTATAGAATGTAAACGTTTACATTCTATAACTTTATGCTGCAGCTCGCTGTGGCCGGTGCTTCCACCGTTCTGATATTAATTTTCTACGGTAAGATGTGCTCAAAGTCACTCAACTAGAGTGACTTTGGATGTGATGTGCACTGTGCAGTTGTAAATTATTGTATTGTTGGTTATATTTTGTAAATATGCATACCTGCGATCTAAATAGTATGAAGCTGATAATATCCTTCATTTTCAACCATGGTTATCGTTTATGATAAGTCTGCGATGCGAGGTTATAGGCTACATATATATTTGATCATGCAGTTTAAGGATGTGGATGCAGTTTATAATCTTTCGTGAATTTCGCAATTTCCCTGATTAATTTATGAATAAGACAATGCTGTACTGAAAATTAGTCCTAATTCAGAGCAGATTTGTTTGATTTACGCTTAAGTAGACTCGACTATACCTCCTTGAATGCATACCGGTATCGGCGGTATGCATGTTTCATCGAGATACTTGATCGGTCAATATTCGGTCATTTTACCTGTTTTGTCGTTCTCAGTACTAAATCCCGTAATCATAGTACCCGAAGGAAACAATTAGGAAATCAAAGAACCAACAATGTGGGGAATATACATATACGGGCAACTCTAAACGGCGGACCGCGGAACAGCGGAACATGTAATACTAAACGGCGGACCGAGCGGAACTGCGGACCGAGCGGGCCATAAGAAAATAGGTCAATACTAAACGGCGGAACGAGCGGACCGCGGAACTAGCGGAACTTGCAATACTAAACGGCGGAACGAGCGGAACTGCGGACCGAGCGGACTACTACAAAGGCCACAATGTAAACAGCGGACCACGGATCAGACGCAACTCGCAAATGTCGCAATACTCCTAATTTCTGAAAGGGTGCCTTTCATTTTGGCAATAAGGAGCATACCGAACATAAGGACATCTTGTCTAGGGTAACTATGGGGTGTCTTCAAGTGTGGCAATGTAGTACCAACGGTCCGTGGACATAATGAGCATGCGACATTACAGCATGCGAGACTTCGGCATGCGACACATGAGCAATGAGCACGTGGGTTAAATTACGGGTTAGGGGTAGATTAGGGTTGGATTTATGGTTGGGTTAGGGTTAGGGTTAGGCTTTAGGTTAGGTTAGGCTAGGTTATGTTAGGTTAGGCTATGTTTCGGGTTAGGGTAAGTTTTTGGGTTATACAGTCACATGCTGAAGTGACGCATGCTGATGTGTTCCATGCTGAACTGTCGTTTTCCATTGTGGCGCATGCTCATATGTCGGGCAACCATACCAACACACCCCAAACATACCCCAGACCAGAGGTGGTCATTAACGAAGTACTTCTACTTTTTCGAAGTACTCAAGTAGTTTTCCTCTACTTCTGGTACTTACTCAAGTAGATCTGATTTTCGCTACTTCTACTTCTACTTCTTAATATTTTGTGATCTACTTACTTACTTTTCGCTATTTTCAGTTTGTCAAGTAGAAGTAGTTCAATCTTCCAATTAGGAAGATAGCCTGAGGAATTTTGGAGCTGTTTTCACGGAGTATTAACATTTAATTTTCATAAAAGTTTAGAAAAGCACAGAATTTTCGTCGCGCTTAGCGCGCAGTAGATACGGAGTGACCAGTCTGATTTCACGAAAGTATCGGTGAATATAATTTAGGTGGAGGGTTGGCGTGGTTCCGTTCACACCACGTTGTCGCCCTTCACCCATATGAAATAATTCATCACAGTATATATGGCTCATCACAACGTTTGAAACTGATGTTTCGCAATCTAGCATTTTCTTGTCATATCGTGATCTAGCATATATATCCATGGCGTGTCCTAATCTGGAAGAGTGGACTTTAACTTTTTTTAGTTTTAGAGCTGTATTAGCATACCACCTTTGAAACTTTCTGGACTAAAAACATGAAATACATATTCTGCTTTTAGAAGTAGTATTTATATTTCACTTTCAATTCCCAGTATCATATTCTTTGAGTTATAATTAATATCAGTTCTGTTGTACGAATAACATACATGTTGAAGTATAAAAGCAAGTGCAGTAATGTCTTTAATTTCTGGAAATAAAGCTACACAATATGGCATTTTTACGGTCCACCATATTCTTTATTAACATTTACAATACGCGCAAAGTGTTTACAGCGTATCCTATACAACTTCTCCATATTGCTGTTCGACTTAACTATACGGGCCTTATAATATGGGGGATGGCGCCATACCATGCTATTTTCCAAAACGTGTTGTTCGAGAAAACAGAGGATTAGTATCGCATTTCCTTATCAATACTATCATTTTCATCCCATGATGTGAACGAATGCTTATGCTATCGAAAATTGAATACCTGCTGGTATGCATCAATATGAATCAAGCTCGTCACCTATCACATAGCTCAATTTGCACCTTTTTATAATCCATCCAATCAGGATCGTTTTCACAACTACTTACTTACTTGAGTACTTTTAAAGTCAGTCAATTCTACTTCTACTTCAAGTAGTTTTAGGTTGCTCATGAAAGAAGTACTTCTACTTGTACTTGAGTAGATTTTTTCGTCGCTACTTCTACTTCTACTTGAGTAGCTTTCTTGACTACTTTGACCACCTCTGCCCCAGACTTGATGTCCAGGTTGCACTGCAGTACGAGCATACCTCAAACATACCTCAAACATGATGTCCGAGTTGTAACACACTCCAAACATACCCCAAACATGATGTCCTGGTTGCAATGCAGTACTCTACTAACACACCACAGACAGGCCCTATCGACTATCTCTGATCGAGGGGAAATTTCTATGTATGTTTCTACTTGAATAGCTTCTTGGAGGTACAGAACTTCAATACACAATTGAACAATTTCGGCTGACACTCGTTAGGGGTAATCGTCAGCAACTAGTAACGAATTCAAAAGAACAGCGTACATCAACAATCGTGACACAGAATATGACGTCACCTGCAAGAAATGTCGAATACGAGAGCGTTCAATGTACTATTTTTAGATGATACACGAACTCTTTTTGTTGACACAGCCTTGGCAGGTGCATTTTGATAAACGTCGACTCCAAGGCACACAAATGAAAGTGTGAGCGACCCTTTCCGAGTACGCGAAATCTGTCGTCTCGATAATTTTTTGCACAGGCGGGATTATCCAACAATTAGTGTTTGCCAATTACAGAATTTATGGCCTTTGATCTTGAGCGGATGAGTTAAGGGTGAGCTTTTCACCGAGCGTGTTCTAATGCAGTGGTTCTCAACCGCCGGTCCGCGGACCGGTGCCGGTCCGCGACGACTACTCTGCCGGTCCGCCTGACATTTTGTAATTTTATACTTCAATTAAAAAATAAAATAAGTTGAAGGCTTCTTAATTGATAAAAGAAGCAACACATCGCATTCAAAACTGAGTATAAACATCCCCATTTTATTCGAGTGGTAGTGCGAAATGAGCAAAGGTGTCTGTCCCGACTCCAAAACGCTTCTTGTCTCGATATTATCGAATCGAAGAAAAATATTCACGTCGAGTTATTCCAGGAGTTCCCAACCTTGGGTCACGACCTCAACGGATCCGTTTTCCTATTCTACGGAGTCGCGGGGACAGTAATTAAATATCAATGACCATTACAAGAATGCCATTGAACCGGGTGCTATTAAAATTAAAATGTCGTGAGCCTAGAAATCAATGGGACGGTAAATTTCCTTCCAGGAAAACAAGTTACCGATAGTGCTATGTGTTAACATAGTGGTTCTTAAACTGGGTTCCAAGGTTCGCTTGGGGTCCGCGAGACACGTTCCGAAAAATTTAAACTATCCAGAAAAAAAATTTTGGAGGATAAAAAAATTCAGGCCACTTATTGTTAAATCAAACTCGATGGTGACCGACATAATATCATTAATCAGCATAATGTAGAATATTTTGATGCTAAATTATTAAATTTTAAATTTTTGTCTCGCCTCGCGCGCTTTAGTTCCACTATGCATTTCTCGATTTTATTGTGCGTATTCCCACCCAGGAACAAGATACGCATAAATTTTGACTATTGAAATCTAAAGAATCTTCCTGCATTCACAATTACGCCAGCATCGCTTAAGGCCGTTGAAATACTATAATCTAGGGGCGCGTAAAGAGCGGCTGCGTTATCGGCATTTCGGCGCTGAACGTTTCTGCACCAGGACACACCAAGAAATAGAGCAGTTTGGCCAATACCCGACTTCACGAGAAGCGCGCTGGAAAAAAGATCACTGGCGGCAAGTTGGCCGGAACCTTCGATATTTATATGTTCAAGCAGCTACATAGTACCACGGAAACATGGTCGCTCTGATAATGCTGGATCTCTCCGCTGCCTTCGATGTTATCGACCACGTTCTATTGGTGGAACGGCTCCATCATGTATTCGGAATCTCCGGCGTGGCATTAGAATGGGTAAAATCCTATTTGAAAGATCGAATGCAGTGCGTATCTGTGGATGGTGTCCGTTCGTCAGAGATTCAAATCGAATCAGGCGTACCACAGGGTTCTGTTCTCGGCCCATTGCTCTACCTCATGTACACGAAGCCAGTTGGAGATATTTGCCGTCGCCATGGTTTCTTCCACCATTGCTACGCGGATGATACACACGGTCTTATGAAAAATAGCAATGATTGGGAGAGCGTGTCGTCCAAGTTGCAGCGATGTCTTATTGATATTGAGCTCTGGATGACACAAAATCGTCTCAAGTTAAACAAAGAGAAAACTGAACTCATCATTTTTACGCCAACCAGACGCCCCATCGACCACAATCAATTCACCATCAGATTCGGACCAGACACCATCCAAGCCAAGACCTGTGTACGTAACCTAGGTATTCACTTTGACGGCATGCTCTCAATGGAAAAACATATCGACTATACATCAAAGATGTGCTTCATGTATATCCACAAGATCAGTCGAATCAGGAACTACCTATCTGAGGATGCATGCAAAGCCATAATACTGTCGCTGGTGATATCACGGCTTGACTATGGAAATGCTCTGCTTTACGGGGTAAACCAAAATTGCATCGACAAGCTACAAAAGATCCAAAACATAGCTGCTCGTTTGGTAACTAGGTCAAGGAAGCGTGATCACGTAACACCGATTCTTAGATCCCTTCATTGGTTACCCGTGAAATTTAGGTCTGAATACAAGCTTCTTCTGTACGTCTTCAAATGCATGGAGGGAAGTGCACCAGCGTATCTTCGTGAGCTAGTGACAATGTATAATCCCGGAAGAGCGCTACGTTCTCAGTCGCAAAAGCTCTTGTCCGTTCCAAGAGTCAGAACATCGACTTACGGCGAGAGAACCTTTTCTTCCTCGGCCGCCATTCTGTGGAACAATCTTCCAATTTCTATCAGATTATGTGACTCGCTATATGTTTTCAAACGCAAAATCAAGACGGTTTTATTCGCACGAGCGTTCGAACTAGAGTAGTGTTCATTCCGCCCTACAACTATGCACTTCGTCTTTTATACATATCCTTTACTTTTATATTTTATTGCCTTTTATGTACAGCGCCCTAGTGTAGTAATGATATATTGTTATATTCGGCGCTCTATAAATTATTATATTATTATTATTATTATTATAGTCGTCACCGCGCGCGGTACAAATGCGATCATCCGCGTAATAAAATAACGACATATTGGTATAGTATGGGACGGAAAACGATGTTGACACGTCACTGACACATATGGTCGTCAGCTTTCCAGATAGGCCAGGAGTAGGGTTGGGCGGGGTGCTCACTATTCTTTTGTAGTCAACACGCCAAATTGAGAGGTGGGGTCGCGGAACATTTTCAAATCAGAATTAGGTGTCTTGAGGTCGCGACCATAAAAAATTGGAACCCCTGGTGTAGTCGGTTAATCCACGGCCTTCGGCCTTCGACAGACTACCGCAGAATTTAACGAATGCCGTCATGAACACAAATAAAACCCTCAAAATGTCACTCTCTAGTAGCGTTCTTGCAAAAAATGATTGCATGCTTTTATCGCAATCGCATTTCGGGTTTATTCAATTTTTGAAGGTTCACCGGTCCGCCGACTATTTTTTGAAATTTTACCGGTCCGCGAGCTCAAAAAGGTTGAGAACCACTGTTCTAATGAATCTAGGAACATGCTGATTTAGCGAAGTGCTTAGGGTGCTGGTAACGTCATATTTTGTGTTATGATTGTATACGGTGTTCTTTTGAATTCTCTACTAGTTGCTGACGATTACCCCTGACGAGAGTCAGCCGAAAATATTCGGGTTCATTTCAATACAGAGTTGTAATGACTCGAGTCCCGATTTTCTGATGACTCGACTTGACTCGAGTCATTTTATGAAAACACGGAAATGACTCGACTCGAGTCAATTTGTGTATTGACTCGACTTGGACTCGAGTCATTACGCATGACTCGAACCAAGTCATATGTCTCGAGACTCAGACGGCCAAGAGCGACAATTCATTGTAATTTCGAAGAATAGTAAAGTAATCACACTATTGGGATTTCGTCTATTGGTACGAGTACTTGAAAATGCGACCAGAAATTGCTAAAAGTGAGCAAAATTTTTATATTATCAATGCGAACCATTCGATATCACCAAGTAGAGTTGTGAAAAGTAGGTTTACCAAGACTTCAACTGGAAACTAAGCAGTCAACACAATGAGTTGGACTCGGACTCGAGTCATAATACCATGACTCGGACTCGACCCTCTGCTCGCTGACTTGGACTCGGACTTGACTCGGTGGTGAATTGAAAATGACTCGACTTGACTCGAGTCAAGACTATAAAAGTGAGATTGACTTGTGACTCGGAGCCTTGTGACTTGGTTACAACCCTGTTTCAATATGAATAGCCTATACTATTCAATTGTTTCCACATGAGTAGTAATTATAATAAAATGTAACTAGCTAACTCTGATGCTTTCTTTTCGATGGATGTTTCCATCACGTCGGTGATGGTGCTCTTGGTCTATATATAGCTAAATAAGGAAAGCACTTTTTTATTTTGGAACATGCCAGTAGGTTTTCATCTGCTCACTCTTCCAGTGGTTACGTTTCTGGACTATATCAAAATTAACCGTTTAATTTAAAGTTGAAATACGAACTGTTTACTTTCTGACATGTAGAAAGTAGTTTTGTTGCTCGAACACGATAATTTGGCAAGAGAAACTTATAACAACTTCGTATACAAATCCCAGAATGATTTTTCAATGAAAACGACGGGTCAGACGACAGATTACCCAAACGCAAATCGTGGACTGACTGAACAAATGTAATAGCAGACAAAGATGAATATGCTTGTCTCAAAGATTAAGCCATGCAGGTGTAAGTGCGAAGTGAACGTAAAGTGAAACTGCGAACGGCTCATTAAATCAGTGCTTGAAGGTATGTCAAATTATGGATGTCACAGCTACTACGCTGGTTCACTTCTTTTATGGTTCTCACAATCTTAGTTGAAAATGACTTAATTTTCCCACGGGGATGAAGTACCTTTGATCTGTGTATTCCGGTGTAAACTGATTACCACAGTCCAGGAAAATAAGAGGATAATATAGTTGGGTTATATTTATCATCTGTAGTCACACACAATGTACAATGCGATAAGACACAATGCCAAGTGATGAACAGATAGGACGATGTCAAACGACACGCATACAGTTACGATCCTTTTAATCTGACATCCACCTGGGCCTAGTGTCCGATGTCACGCAGTTCTTTTCGATCTTGAACTTGTTGAGGCCCTTTATACTGCTGGTTCTTTCCATTCCTTGTGAGTGCTTTCTTTCGTTGGGTATTTTACTGGGCTTTTTTGTCGTCGCAAGAACGGCAACGGTGGGGGGAGAGGAGCCCAGATAAACCTCCGACCGGAATCGAACCAAGTCCGCCAGATTGGTGAGCGCTTACCACTGCGCTATCTCCCCCCGTCCATTCGACAACTTCCTATCTTTTCATTGTATCGCAGTGTTGCAGTCTTTTGAAATGATGAAATTGCTTATAGAAGTTCTATTATAGAACTGACACTGTGGTCCGGTGTCAACAGATTACAATGTCATGACCATTAAAAGTTTACTGCATTTTAGAAATACAAAACATATAAAGTACAAAACGACATGGAATAAAGTAAAATTGTGTTGTAACTCATAACTAGACGTTCAAGAATTACATTACTTGACAAAATAAAACTACTTGACAAAATTTTCAGCAAAATATAAGCTTCAACAAAGTCCAGGAAAAGATAACTTGAGAAAATTACGAGATGCGCCTGATCCGTAGTCCGCCGTTTACATTGCAAATTTTGTGATAGTCCGCCGGTCCGCAGTTCCGCTCCGCCCGCCGTTTAGTATTACATGTTCCGCTGTTCCGCGGTCCGCCGTTTAGTATTGGGCTATTTTGTTATGGTCCGCCCGGTCCGCAGTTCCGCTCGGTCCGCTGTTTAGTATTACATGTTCCGCTGTTCCGCGGTCCGCCGTTTAGTATTGAGCTATTTTGTTACGGTCCGCTCGGTCCGCAGTTCCGCTTGGTCCGCCGTTTAGTATCGCAAGTTCCGCTAGTTCCGCAGTCCGCTCGTTCCGCCGTTTAGAGTTGCCCCTTTCGCGTTTACAAATTAGAATTACAAACATGGCAATCCGCATTGCGATTGTTAAGGATCGTGCCGGCACTTCCGTTAAAATGTAGGCTTGTAGCACAACGTTGTGTTATTGTCGACGGATATCAGAGTTGAGAAGTAATGTTGATCAAATAATATCAGTTAACAAACCTCTTCGCCGCCGAGGTTCTAATCTTGGTTTGCTGGAAATATAATTGATCTGCGGGTTGCTGCCAGTGCATGAGTACAGCCATTGATGTATAGCTTTCCTCACGCGTGCTACACGATCTGCGTGGAAATGCATTGCACAGCCTGGTATAGCCTACAACTCTACGCCTCCGTGTTCGTTAGCAGCTTTCGTGCTTGACCTCTTCGACCCAATGCGGCAGTGGGCAGATTTATTGTTAAACAGATCTTATGAAATAGTATCTAAGGGCAGCCGAAGTTTCAGTGAAGTCGCATATCAAAATGGCCTCTTTTACCTTCGTCCAGAAACGCCCTGTTAGTTGTAATCACGAAGGAACGATATTCTGGCCCGAGGAAAACGACGGCTTTTTATCAGGGCTTAGTAAGCTATACGAGAGACGCTTTACTTGAAATAAAAGTTTACTTTCAGAAATAATAAAACATAGAAGTTTATTTCAAAAGAAAGGAAGTACAGAGATATTTTGGATTGACTGCAGAGATGGTCACATTAGTCGGCGGTACTACTGCGTGATATCAAGTATTCTGTTATTTGTAGTTGCTGTAAGCCAAAAAAGTTCAAAAACCACTTTGGTGGTGTGCCGCGAACTATTTTTCATTTTCAAAGGGTACCGCGAGGTCAAAAAGGTTGAGAACCACTGTCTTAGTCGATCGGTTGTAGCATTTGACTTTACATCTATATGTTTTGCAGATCTGTATCGGTGCATATTTACAGCTATCGAATATTGGAAATGCCTGCAAACAGTTGTGCCGTGCCTGATTGTAATACTAGTCGGAAATTAGTAATTTGGGATCTATGTTATGATTATTAATATTTTGATTTCATCAGGTACACAGCTTACTCTTTTATACAGTAGGCATATATCTTGAAATTATGGGTTGGTGTGATTGCATGCAAAATGAGGTCAGAAACATACAAATTAAGGTCAGTCGCAACATGCAAAATAAGGTCAATCACATGCAAAATAAGGTCAGTCGCGACATGCATAATATAACATAACGTTTTCGGGTTATAGTTTTTTCATCTGAACAGTCACACACAATGTACAATGCGATAAGACACAATGCGATGTAATGAACAGATAGGAGGATGTCGAACGACATGCATCAGTAGCGATCCTTTACTCTAACATCCACCTCGGCCTAGAGTGCCCGATGTCACAGTTCTTTGGGATGTTGATCTTTTTTGAAGCCGTGACCCTTACTACTAGTTCTTTCCATTCCTTGTGAGTGCTTTCTTTCGTTGGGTCTTTTACTGGGCTTTTTTGTCGTCGTAAGAACGGCAACGGCGGGGGAAGAGGAGCCCAGATAAACCTCCGACGGGAATCGAACCCGGTCCGTCAGATTGGTGGGCGCTTATCGTAACCACTACACTATCTCCCCCGCCAAAATAGGGTCAGTCACCATAATGTTAGGTTTGGGGGTTAGCGTGTTTAGGGTAGGGGTGAGGGTCCTTGGGGTTGGGGTCATTAGGGCTGGAATTGGCATATTTTGGGTGGGTGTAATGCCCCTAATACCCCACCCTGATGTCCTCACCCCTCCTTAATTACCCGAACTCTAATGAACTGCACCTCAATCCTAAGAAACCCCCTAAACCCTAAGGAACCCCACCCAAATTACATGAGCCTTTAAGGAACCCTACCCGAGACCCTAACCCCCAACCTTAAGGATCTTCCATAACACTAACGTGCATAGGCGCCGAACGCTAATTTTCCTTAGGCATGCGAGTTCGATGACGTCACAAAGAAATGACGTCATGATCCGACGGAATTGATAATTAGTGATAATATAGCATCAATTCATGAGGGTTGAGGGCCTGCATAAATGCCGATTATGCAATATCTTCGTGTTAACAAACTTGCGCGTATTATAAGCTTGTCAACGAGTCCGGAAGCGCTGTCAATTAGCGAGTCCCTGATCGCTAGCGAACAATTAACTACGCTGCTTATCAACGCGTATTACGTAACCTCGGCGACGATTTGCGCAAGGCAAAATGTCACAGTTGTTATGGAATCTGTTCTATAATGGCACCGATTTCAGGTTGTTCAAATCTTTCTCGTCTTTTACAACTCAAGCCTTGACAGTTGACACACATCTTCTGATGGTTATGTTTAGGTAATAGCGGAATTCACTTACGCCTGCACGGCGCACTCACAATCGCACATTTCTGCGGACATTCGATGTCATTCAGGTCAGCGATGTCGTTCTTTAATTACAATCGCCAACCAACAAACACCTAACGGCATTGTCACCAAGCCATCGAAAGATTGGAGCTAACGCATGCTAGGCTCGAGAGATGGGAGCCAACGCATGCTCGGCTCTAGACGCGATAGTTGGCCACTGGCCAGCGATGATATCTTTCGTACCAGGCCTGTTGCAGATGCGATTGTGTAGGCAAGCGATAATATCGTGTGCGCCAATGCAGATGCGATAGTGCAGGCAGCGATGGCTCCAGGCCTACTGCTGATGTGATTATTCATCATGCTCAAGCGAGTGAAACTAGGCTTGTCGGAGACGCGATAAAGCAGGCAAGCGTCCCAAGCGATGATTGCCGAGCACACGGCAATCAATGACACAATTTCGCGATCATCTCAGCGGGAGATCGCGTCGCGTTACGTTGTGCACAGACAAATCTCGTTAATTGGCAACGCGCTTGTATCTAATTGGCCGCGCGCAACGGGTTACCTCGCTCACATTTAAGCGGTAGCAGGTAATGTCGAAAACGGAAATACATTGCGATTCGTTCTAAATAACACAATCGGGATTTATGCCGATTCATGCCAAACCGAATTCTAGGCATGCCGCATGCCTAAAAAAGTGTCTAGGCATGCCTGGCATGCCTTGCATGCCCAGGTTCGGCGCCTATGCTAACGTGATTGTGCGTTTGTGACTGTCCTTATTCTGCATGTATCAATTGGCCTTATTTTGCATATGACTGACCTTATTTTGCATGTCGCGACTGACCTTAATTTGCATGTCACTGAGTACACCGACCTTATTCTGCATGTGACTGTCCTTATTCTGCATGTAGCGATTGGCCTTATTTTGCATGTGAATGTCCTTATTGTGCACATCAGAACTGTTCAAGTGTCCATATTGAAACATCTTTAGATTTAGGATCTAGATAAGGAATCTCGATGTTGATAGGCTATGAAAAATGTAAATTGATAGTAGGACTACTATAGGTAAAAAAACAAATTCTATTTTAAATCGGAAAAAGTAGGATTTGAAATATGGATGTGAAGTACAGATCATGTAGGAACTACATGTGTTGAAACATCTTTGGATTTAAGATCTAAATCTATAGTTGGATATGAAATCTTAATGTTGATATGAAAAAGTTAAATTTCGATTTGAAGTTGCTATAGTAAACATATTTTAAATCTGATTCCATAAAAAAATTGATTTGAAATTTGGCTTTAGACGCGGACTATTCCGACCTAATGACCCTCACTCTGACTGACCTTATTTTGCATGTCGCGACTGACCTTAACTTTGCATGCAATCACACCAACCCTGTAGGATGTAAGAGCACATGTCAGGAAAAATTGAGAAAAGGAAATACCGGTAAGAAATATATCAATGTCAAATTAACAAAATATGTTGGCTGGCCGACTGGTAGCCTACTCCATACTAGAAAATACTCTAAGCTTCTGTATGATTCAATAAGATAGGCCTGTATAAAGAATTGCTCCTTTGGGATGGAATGGAATTCCATTTTAGATGACCGCATTGTGTCTTATCGCATTGTACATTGTGTGTCTTGTTCAGATGAAAATATAATCTGACCATTATTGATACGGTAGTTAATGGTTTTGCAATGAGCTTTAGGTAGATGCAAGTTCGCAACAGAACGTCTTGTGAAATGAGAATGATGTACACTGAGAGTCAGATGAGAGTGAAAGACGGTATGATAAATCATTTTTCGAGTAGACCATGGTAATAGGAAACGTGACTTCCGAATGATTCCTATAGTTTTAGATAGTTTGTTGCAGATAGAGGTTATATGATCACCTCATGTTAGATTGTTATTAATAACTATAACCAGATATTTTATGCTTGTCTTCAGAATCAGGCTTTCCACCGTTGAACCTTATATCAATATTTCTTTTATGATTTTTACCAATGAACATTAGGGTTATGACTAAAAAAAAAATTTTTTGCCTGTAGCAGGAATTGATGAACATTTTCGTATAAATTAATAAAATCATAATCATTTTGTTCAAATCGAAAAAAATGTCCCGCACAAACTAACATCAAATTTTCGACACTGGTCCAAATATGGAAAAAATTTAAAATTCAAAGATATTCTTTGCTACAAATTTAATCTTCAAATATATGTCCTTTTCCACTTATTGTAAAGTTCATTCATCAATTTGACCTCCCTTTCTGTTATTATGTTAGTGCCAGGGACATCTACGACGGACATATCCGACTTCAAATGGGGTTTTGGGGCACTTTATCGCTGCAGGACATTCGACCGCAAAGATAGCAGCAAATGATCTGTGGTATATTCTAGAGCCCGACCGATATTGGATTTTTGGTTCGATACCGATAAAACCAATATCTCACACCTTGGCCGATAACCCCAATACATTCAGCCGATATTCAAAAGAAGTTGGATGTATACATAAGCACATTTTCAAATCTTCAGAGGGCATTTATTTGAACATCTTTACAGCCATTGTTATACTTGAACATGAAATGAACTATGGAAAGGCTGCATCTGGACACCTGTAAAGTGTAAGCTATATGAAATATATCAATATTCTCAGTCTAGCGATCAAAGATTATAGTTTTCTGGCTTCCTTCCGCCATTTTGTGACGTCACACGCAAATTGCTGTTAATTTTTCAACTCCAATGGCCGATACCGATAATTCTTTCAAAGTGTGATATCGTCTCGATATTATCGACGAACCGATAATCGGTCGGGCTCTAGTATATTCCATCCTTAGACATCTGGTTAGAATACCAGTCTTCCTGACACGCATTTGCGATAAATAAGTATCTCCAGAGTTATTCTCTATCTGGGGAAGTGGAAGTACGCAACGCAACCCTTGAGCACCCTCTCGCATTGCGTATGCCATTTGATCAGTGGTAATATTACTAATATATACTAT
Organism: Botryllus schlosseri; assembly: GCF_051294905.1. Taxonomy (NCBI): domain Eukaryota; kingdom Metazoa; phylum Chordata; class Ascidiacea; order Stolidobranchia; family Styelidae; genus Botryllus; species Botryllus schlosseri. Next base: position 11,570,535 of record NC_137245.1, on the reverse strand, counting down.
TTTCTTTGAAAGAACGGCATGTTCTGCACATGCCATAGATAAACTTAAAATCATCCCTACATCCTCGGTTTTCTAATATCTTCATCTGAAATTCGTGCTTGGTGGATTGCACCTAATTTTCGTAGTGTTTTTCCACATCATCTCCAAATTTGTAGCTGAGAGTTGGATTTCTTGAAGACGTTGGATCGAAGAACTCTAATATATGCTTTAAGAATCGATAATATGATGTTGGCAAGGGATATGAAAACCCATGCTCATCATTGCATTTCGCAGTTTCGAAACAACGCCATTCTGCCGTCCAGTATCAACAGATGTTACGGTGTCACATAAGATATATGAGATTTTCAAATTTTCCTGTACATCATATTCTTCTAAGCGGTTTTCTAGACCGCTGAAAATACCTAGAGTTGTTCTACTTTTGCCTTTTCGAACACCCAGTTTGATTTGTGCCAGACAAATTGAAATTATACGATATATACAGTCTACATCTAAAATCGGAATTAATAATTATTTATTAATTATTTAATATTGACTGTAAACAAGAACACGATAGGAATAATTCAATCTGGGCGATCAAAATGTACCACAATACTATTTTAAATCTTCGCAATTGGAATTGGGTCAGTTAAATTCAAATCAGTCGAATAATAAATTATATAGTCTGTATCTACAAAAGAAAGCCTATCCTCCAGACAGTGAAAACTGGAAAATTTTTGTGTGGGAGGTTTTTGTTCAAACAGTCTTAACTTTTGTGAGTTTTGAAATCAGGACACAAAAGCTCATCATTTGTGACTACAGGACACACAAAATTTTGAATTTTTTTTTCTAGTTATAACTAGGCTTACCATACGTCCCGTTTTAGGCGGGACAGTCCCGCTTTTTAACGTCTTGTCCCGGCGTCCCGCCCAGTCAGCCAAGCGTCCCGCTTTTTAAGGCCGTAAGAAATTTAGGTCAGATTTAGAGCAAATTGCGAGTGATAAGCCGTAAATTAGCACAGAAGTGACGCTCCGGCGGGTATTTCGGAGTGAAAAACGGTCATTTTAGCTCTGAGCGAAAAAGTTAACCCTTTTTTTTTTTTTTTTTTTAGTCATCCACCTAGCAATGCGGAGAGAAAAACGGTATTTTGAGCTCTGAGTGGAAAGAAGACCTTTTTTTTTTAGTCAACCGATCACAAAGTGGGATAAATTCACCGGTTTTTGAGAATTTTTCTCCGGTTTTGCAAGCCTCAGATTTCTGAAAAAGTGTCCCCCTTTTAGATTTCCAAAATACGGTAAGCCTAGGCATAACCCTAATGAACATACAGTGAGTTTTTGAGGTATTTATAGTTACTCATCCTATTCAGTATGTTTTGCAAGTTTGAGTTGCATACCGTATGGACTTCATATCAGTTATAGTATTCGATGACAGCATCAGCGATGTGTCGTCTGCAAATATAGATAGTAAGATCACAAGCATTATCTAAGTCTTATATATGCATAGGGATTTCAACTGTTTTATCAGAAAAAAAATTCATTACTTTTGACGAATTGCCATCTATTATTCAAATAGGATTCCAGTAGTTTATACATAACTCCCCTAATTCCGTAGTGGTGTAATATGCCTAGTAATATAGTTCTATAAACTGTGTCAAATGCCTTTTGCAGATATAGATAGATGCAAATGGTTGCAGTTTGTTGAACAAGCATCTGATAGATGTTATCAACACTGTCGATGACTGCATGCAGGGTTGAGTGGTATTCTCTAAACCCAAACTGTTTCTTATAGATAATATGATAAATTTATCTGTGCAGTTAGTTAATCTAAATAGGAGTAATTTTTCTATTATTTTAGAAATAACCGGTAATATTGAACATGTGTGAATTTCCTTTTTTGAAAACTGGAGTCACATGAGCTACTATCAGGAATGATCCCTAATTTGAAACATTTGTAAATCAATATGGCAGAGGATTGGTTCTGTTATGCATATGGTTTCCTTCAAAATAATAACAGATACACAATCAGGTCATTATGCTGCAAGTCCCTTTTTAGATTGTGCATATATTGAATATATTACAAGATGGTGTGTGAGAATATATTCCAATGTAACTGATATACCGTAATCATTTTAATAGTATATTGATGATATGAGTGTACCGTAATTTTCCAAGTATAGTACGTCCCCATGTACAATACGCAGTTACGCACCCTTAAAATGACATGCAAATTCTGGGAAAAAGCCTGTACCAACGTATAGTACGCATCCCTGCATTCGCAGTACATGAAAAGTTGTGTTTCAGTATACGTTCTGTTTTGCGATGTTACTGTTGAACAATCATGACATAACGATCGCTAATCATTATACAATTATTGGAGTTGTCTCTAAACGATAGTAGATAGTAGCCAAAGCCTGCTAGGCCGGCGACGCGATAGTTCAGGCTAGCGACACGACATTTGTACACGAAGCCTATTACAGATGCGACTGCTTGAGCCAACGGTTATATCGTGCGCACAAGGCTTGTTGGAGATGCGACTGATTACGCAAGCGATTATATCTTGCGCACTGCCCTGTTGTATATGCGATTGTTCAGGCCTGTTGTTGACGCGAAGAATTAGCGAGGATTGCCGCGCGCATAAGCAGCAATCAATGACCTAATTTCGATTGCGTGCAAAAGGCAAACCAACTTAACAGGAGATCGCCTGTGCAGATGACTCTCGTTAATTGGCAACACGCTTCTTGCTAATTAGCAGCGCGTTACACTGATAATACGAATTACTGGGCACGATGGCTGAAAGTGATGCGCGATTGGAAACAAACATGAAGAAAGGTGTGATTTCAAGTTTTTTATTGGGGGACATTTTTTTCAAGGCATGTTGTACCCATGTGTAATACGCACCTCCTATTTTAGGGCAAAAATCGGTAAAATTTTGTGCATTATACATGGAAAATTACGGTATATTTGAGTGATGTACCCCAAAAAGTCTCTTTTATAATCACCACTACATGATATATATCTGTGACTGTGGAGCGTGCTTTTGTTTATATTGTGTAATCTTGATGAAAAGTATCAGTGTCCAGACCAGGCATGTAGCATAAGCATATATACCTTGTGAGCCGGATCCGGACGATATTTTATATAATATATACCGTACTTATTTTGATGCCAAAATTTGAGAGTCAAATTTGATTTGACGTATCAAAATGTTACAATGTATAGTGTGGTCACTTATTTAACAAGACAAATTTTGCCTTCAACCCCCTCAAAATATATATATTTATTCATCAATTCTCAATCCTCCGCGATAGGACAACTTTTATATGCTACAATCTGAAGGTCTGAATCTAGAATGAAACCCAAATCAAATTCGACATACCAAGTCTGGACTGCTCGTGCCGTTGGTAAACATTGTCAAACAGTACTGAATATCAAGCTCCGGTATTGACTTTAGCAAGAATATTGAAACATTGTGAATCTGCAAAGAGACCTTCTAAAAAGCGGAACTGATGAACTGTTGGCGAGTATAGGTCCACCTACAGAATCAAACTGTAAATGAGTAACAGAATCAGATAAAAGATATTTGGTATTGGATATATAATGCAAGATTTTATGGATATTGCACATTTTGTACCAAAACGTACTCTATATGGATGAGGAAACTGAATTTTGAACAGTAAAAATGAAGACAGATAGACCAAGAGATTAGACTAGGGGTGCCAACCTGTTGCTCGCGATTAATTTTTGACCTAAAAGTTGTCAAGTTTTGACCTAAATATTGAAGTTTTTTTACAATAATAAACTAAATTTTGACCTCAAGTATTTAAATTAGGCATTGTTGCACTAAATGTTAGAATTGTAGTACATTACTGGTAGTAGCTTGGCAAGAATGGATTAAGGCATTTAAAAGCAGCAGTTGTTGGTCATTTACACGAGGCTGATATCTTTTATGATTTGGCTGTTGCCGACTTGGCCGACCGGTCCAATTCTGGACTTTTTTAAGACACCGTCGCTTATGCGGATCAGGTTGCTAGAAGCCAAGATAAACCTCCAACATTTAAGAAGGGAATCTGGAGCCAACCTTGGACGAGTCATGCAAATTTTCTCAAAACTCAAATTTTCCGATTCCGAGTCAATTTCAAGTCACCAAATATTTTCGGTTGGTTTCGTTTGATAAAATGAGCATGTGCTGATGGATAGTAGGCTAGATGTATATTGGCTAGACCTCGTCAAACTTCCATTCCGTGCCATTACTATAGGCTACCACTATGTGTATGTAGGTATACAAAACATTCATCCTCAATAAATTGTTTTTTCAACAGACCAACTGCACTTTTACCGTCAAAAAAAGTCGTTAACCTGTGTTTTATGTCAAATATATTGCTGAGAAACCAGGATTGTGTCATGACTCGAGTCATGATTCAACTTGATTCAAATTGAATCCTACTTATGAGGCCGTGTAAGGCTTCCGAGTGAACTGAAGTCAATTGTCATTGCCCGTGACAGCGCAAGGAAGAAGGCATTGGTTGTGTAATTACCTCATATATTTTGGTCTCTATGACCCATCAGTGATGGGATCTATGAGCGAATCACTATTATAACTCATATCTTAAAATTTACGGAATGTAACTGCTTATTACGATATAGCCTATATTTTGATAATTATCTTGGTAATTTTAAATAACACATACAATAAAGTCAGTATCGTGAAATATGACACAGGAAATGAAACATATATTGGTAACAACTTTTTGGGTATGATATGCAGATTGAAGTCTATGTAGTGTCTTAAAACGTCAGACAGGAAATGATAACTCGACAGGACATGTTATGTGATATAATATGTGTATTGTGAAACAGGCATGGGATGGTATGGAATGGAATGGGAATCTTCCATACTCCATACCCATCAAATCGTTCCATACCATAGCATCATTCTCCCATACCATATTTGATACTTTTTCCATACTTTTGCAACTTGCGCAACTTCTCAAGTGATATTCTATTTTTTATATGTGGAAATGTTGTGGTGTTTTTATTCTAATTATTTTGCACGAAATTATCCATTTAAAAAGCCCTGATGCACCAATGATATCGCCAGTTTCTTTATTTTATATTATATGTCATAAGCAATGTATGTTGCCTAATCATCGAAGACGGAATGTATAATATGTACTACACACGAGATTATTTGGAAATCACTACAGAATCTCATGGCATGTAAATCTAGTGTGGTAATGCACTGCTAGCAGTAACATCATCTATAAAATTACATAAACCAAAAGCATTGTGAAATTAGAAGACTGGTTTCCAGCCTTTTGTTTATTCCTCACAACCCGAAATCTATATTTCCACCCTTTAAAATTGCTCCCTCCAATAAAATTCGGAAAGACTTGTTTTGTAAAGACTTGCTATTGGTGAAAGTTAAGACCCCCAGAATTGAACAGCACCCAATGAGATTAATGAGCAGCGAGTAGTGAGCTGGCAACCGTAAACGCAATGTTGCGTCTACGTCAAATGTATGTGTAAGCCGACAGAAAAATAAGAAGAGTTTGAAATATTTCCGAATGTAGCGAGGTAGCATCAATTAACAGATGTAAAAAAATAATGCATGGGCCAGATAAACTTCCAGCTGTTGACGAACTTATGTGTATGGTAGATATAAGCCGCCAAAAGCAACACCTTTGCACGCTACTGTAACTTGAAAAAAAATATGTCATTTTATCTGTAACGAGTCCGGCTATGCTATTGATTGGCGAGTCCGCGATCTCCCCTGAATACATATTCATATACAGCCAAAAGCCACACCTTCGCACGCTACTGTAACTTGAAAAAAAAAATCATTTCATCTGTAATGAGTCCGGCTATGCTATTAATTAGAGAGTCCGCAATCTCCCCTGAATACATATTCATATACAGCCAAAAGCCACACCTTCGCACGCTACTGTAACTTGAAAAAAAAAATCATTTCATCTGTAATGAGTCCGGCTATGCTATTAATTAGAGAGTCCGCAATCTCCCCTGAATACATATTCATATACAGCCAAAAGCCACACCTTCGCACGCTACTGTAACTTGAAAAAAAAAGTCATTTCATCTGTAACGAGTCCGGCTATCGCCCCTGAATTCATATTCATATACATATGAATTCCTATTATAACGAATCAAGTGATTTCAATCACACCATTTCGCATACGACTGAATAAAAACGTATAAGTGGGAGATATCGTGCCGCTGCCCAGTCGATTATCGCTAATTGGAGGCATTGATAATTAGAGCCCGACCGATATTGGATTTTTGGGCCGACACCAATAAAACCGATACCTGACACCTTCACCGATAACACCGATATAGGCTATTCGGCCAATATTCAAACAAGGTGGAATCTACCTCCAAAGGCGCATTTTCTGAACTTCAGACTGATATATCTCAACTTTTGTTTGCTCTAATATGTTTATTTCCGCAATTATGGCTCATTAGAATTGAACACTAGTCGACCGTGACAGACGTCGCACTTCGCTTGTAGTCGCCAGGCTTCACGCTTACGCGGGAGCTTTACGTTGTTTGCTGAATTTCTTTATCCTTTCAGATCATAGTGGGATTGGGGTTATTACCTATTAGCTTGCAATAAAACTGTAGTCACACTCGTACTGTGTATTGCGTGGGATTTATTACAGACCATTTATTTCAACAGCTTTACAGCTACTTGAACATGAAATAAACTAGAAAGGCTGCATATGGACATCTTGAAACTGTCAGCTATATGAAGTATAGCAATATTCCCAGTCAAGTATTACAGCTTTCATACTTCCTACCATCATGTTATGACGTCATGAAATTGCTGATATTTTTTTACCTCCAATGGCCGATATCGATAATTCTTTATAAGTGTTATATCGACTCGATATTATCGGCGAACCGATAACACTGGTCAACACGCATTTTCGTGCCAAGAAAGCTTAAACGGTTTCGGGGTAATTTTAGGTCGCTGAATCCGAAAATAACATTAGTTTTTCCGAATAGACCCTATTCTTGGAGATATTCCATATTTTTGTTTATAAAAGTGCTCAAAATACCCAAATTTTGGCATAGGTAAATTTCACTTTATAATCTACAACTTCGATGAGTTCACATCTGTCTCTTCAATTGTGTGCATACAGTATTGTTCTATTTCTGAAGCGATATCGTTGAAGACGCAATCGTTATCACAGAGAGCCTTGAAAATCAAGTAAAAATTATAAAAATTAGTTGATATTAGCAGTAAACAACATATTTTTGTTAATCAAAAACAGGTGCCGTCAAAGCCCAAGCACTACGTTCAGTAACGCTCAAATTTCAGTTAGTAAGCTGTCAAAGCACGATAATCAATCATATACCTCCATTTTCAGTAAGAGATCTCCGATGTCTTTGCTGTAAAAATTTTCATCTTGTTGGCTAAAATACGATAGTAATTCTTTCTCTCTTGTACGGTAATATTTTATTCAAGCTCCACTTCGAGGGCAGTTTTTGTCTTTGAGTCGGGTTCTTCCTCAGAGTGAGGCATAGATCGCTGAGAATATTCTAAATCTTCGTAATTCCAAGTATTCTACTTGTGATGATGAAATAAAATAATAAAAAAATAAAAAATATCTCAGAAAGTAGAGCAAATTCAGAGAAACGGATGTCATTTTCGGACTCAGCAGCCCAAACATACCTAGAAACCATGAAAATATCTTTGGCACTAAAAAAAAGTTTTTTTTGTTGACCAGTGCAATCGGTCGGGCTCTACTGATACTACAAATTGCTGAATTTCATATGAGCCAATAGGCACTAAATATCAGAGATTTCATATAGACGTTTGATAAACGAGGATTCTTTTTTTAAATGAGTCTATTCCCGACCAGAAGCCCCTAAATTCCCAACTGGTTAGAAACCACTGCATTAGGATATATCTTAGAATATAAATATCACTACAATCATTTCGTTACAGCGGGTCAAATGTCCATTTTTTCCTTCAATCTGTGGGTCACACATTGGCTTCATTAGCCAACATCAGGGACCAGGGTGTCTATTCATTTATCAGAGATAACCAGATTTCATGAAGTTTATTGCGTGTTGCAGGCCAGCAAATCGTAACGTCGCTCCGAGACAAGCTACATATTTTTGAATTACAATGATGGATATGTCGAATAGATATTGTGTGATGATCAGTATCAGTATCATCCTACCAAAGCGCAGAAAATTATTTTCAGTTCAATGAATGGATAAATCATTCATGTCACTTCCACATTCTCAGAGTCTGCGATTTTGAAACTTCCTTGGTAGATTACGGAGTGGAAGTTACTAATAGCTAAATGAAGGTTGTAATGCGACAGCGGTCAAATATCGTACATGTTTATGATATTTAGATTGGAATAATTATCCTTAATATCATATTCCTTCTCATGAGCGTTGTGCAACTTTGTTGTCTTCAAATAGATGTTGAGGACCGGGGTGGGTGAGTCATCAATCGCAATTTGAGATATACCGTAAACATAGACAATGATCGATTTTTTGAGGTATGTAATAAATTTGACAAATCGAAAGTAGGATCATCGTCTTGATTCTGACAAAACTGTCTAAGTATGGAAAAAGTATGGAAGTATGGAAAAGACATTCCATACCATACTTAGGAAAGTTGCATACGATACCATACTATATTCCATACTGAAATTTCATTTCATACCATACCACACTTCCATACCCATGCCCTGTTGTGAAATACGTACATATATATTTGCGTGATACATACAACGTAAATATTCATTCATTCATTTATTTATTTCGGAGATATTCATTCACGACATTTTGACTTTGTGATGATTGGCCCAAAAAATTGCAAGTGGTGGAGACAGAAACAAGACGGTTGTCCGTGTGATATTGGAATACGTGTGTATGAGACAGATTGTGTTGTGTTGTGTTGTATGTCATTCAACATGCCGTTCCACTGCTGTGGATGCCGGTCCGTTGAAAGGAAGATATACGCAGTGAATCGTACAAGTAACTTTTGGAGTCGGATGACACAAGTTTAACATTATAGAAACATTTGCCCTGCGTTATACTGCTTATAATGTCAAAACATCCTTGAAATGGTAATGTATCCTGACCCTAACGTAAAACAAACTCTTTCAGAATTGCATTATGAAGTTGTTAGTTACTTACAAAACCATGAAGGTCATAAACGTGACTGACAAATCAGAGATCAAAGCCGCGATCGAGAGAGTCTTCAAAAATGAAATTAGGAACTGCCCGTTCGAAATTCAGTATTATACGAAGGAGTTGGGTGATTTTATTGATTTGGATTTTGCCGATGTCAAAGATTTTGGAAAAATCAGACTTACTGTTCGAAACTGTATAGATACAGGTAAGAACTGAAGAATGTGATGTTCAATTTGTTTGCGTTACGCAATTGTTTTGTTTAGGACAAAGCTCCTCAGATGAAATACCTGCAAAAATACCGAAATATGATGAAGGGTCATTGTCTGATGGGATTCACAATATGGATGATGGCAAGATGATCAGTAAGTTGACGGTTAAATATATGACATTTATCAATTGAAGCCTCTCATGCAATCACGTCCTGTTATTGTCGTGGTGATCCTCAACTTTTTTGTCTCTGTGGACCAGTTCACGTGTGGCAATTGGATCGCGTTACCAAGGACCACCAAACCTGGGCTAGCGCACTGGTTCTCAACCGGTGTGACGCAACACACTAGTGCAGGGGTCGGCAACCTTTTGGTAGTCACAGGCCAAATTTCGAGTGTACAACTTTTTCGCGGGCCGGAAATTTTATAATGCTATATTTTATGCTCACTTCGGTGTATTATCCTACATTGGTGCAATCTCAATCATACCATTAACAAAACACATTTATTTACACTTCAACAACGCAAAATAAACAACAACGCAAAATAAATGCAAAATAATTTATCTGGCGTGTGATTCAGTTTGTGAGACCAAATCATATAAACAGTTCATCATTGTGGCCAAAACACTATTCAGGTTTGTTGTCTTGGCGCACAATGCCTTCTGGTGAATTTAACTATAAGTAACTAACCTACGGAGGCTAGTTATTTATAATTAAACTGTGTACGTTTTGAGATTTTGTCATTGCATCTGAGATGTTCCAAGCGTATTTGGCGGGGGGCATAGCGTATAGTGGTGACGATAAGCGCCTACCAATCTGGCGGCCCGACTTGATTCCCATCGGAGGTTTATCTGGGCTCCTCTTCCCCCGCCGTCGTCGTTCTTACGACGACAAAAAAGCCCAGAAAAATATTCGAGAGAAGAAAGAAAGCACTCACTAGGCATGGGAAGAACTAGTAGAAAGGGCCGCGGCTTCAACAAGATCAACATCGAAAAGAACTGTGACATCGGGCATTCTAGGCCAAGGTGGATGTTAGAATGATAGGATCGCAACTGCGTGTCGTTCGACCTCCTCCTATCTGCCCTCCTATCTGTTCATGACATCGCATTGTGTCTTATCGCATTGCACATTGTGTATGACTAGTTCAGATGAAAAATATAACTCAACGATTGATTGGTTCCAGCAAGCAGAGGAAGGACACCTTTATTGTCACAGCCCATCAGAGTGGTAAACCCTTTAAAAAGTATGGTACACCTTTGGTTGCGAGATACGCCCGATTGATAAGTAGCCTACTGATGTAGTCTACTCTACAGACAATCTCCATCTCCTACTTTAACCACCTTCGTTTTATGGCGTAACGGTAGACTAATCCAATGTAGGCTACTTATATCGTAGATATGCCGCATTCTTTCCAAGCAGTGCTGCACTGCAGATTGAAACTCATGAAACGGCGGGCTGTATTCTTGTGATAACTAATTATGATGTCGCGGGCCGGACCATTTCGCTTGGCCCGCGGGCCGTAGGTTGCAGACCCTTGCACTAGTGTATCAATTGGACTGCTCAGGGGTGCCGCTTGAAAATGTGGTAAAAAGGTCGACGTATAACAAAAATTAGGGAATCCAAATTATGACCGTGGCATTCTCGGTTGTTTTACCCCCCTCAGAAGAGACAATGTATTATGCGATGTAATGAACAGATAGAATGCCGCGGCCCAATGTAGCAGTGTTTGATGTTTATTCTTTTTATAGGCTTCCTCGCTCTTTTCATTTTCTTCCTGGAAATCGTCCTGGATCTGGTCTTTATGTAATGACACTGAGCCCAGGATAGGGGAGGGGCCTACCCGTCATCGGTGGGGGAATGCCATCTTGTCCAAGCATAATAGTAATTGGCAAAGTTATAACTAAAAATATTCATCACTTGTGCAATTCGATCATTATGTTGAGGTTTGGCTGAAGGTGTTGACCCTTTTCTAGTCACCCCCATCAGAACCAAGGACTGAGCGGTGACATGATGTTGGTTGATGACCATTTTTCTATTTCTTTTATATTCGCCTTCTTGTCAAATCTTGCACTCAGTGTAGTCATTGTTTTATAGTGTTCATGGTATGTCGTCATGATCATTGATCGTTTTACACCAGACCCGACATTGCTTATTATGATTCCTGAAATGCCAACTTATAGGATGGGCCACTTTCGCTCCAAAGTTCTACTTTTTCGGAGTACTTGAGTTGGTCTTGCCTACTTTCACTACTTACCCAAGAGGCTATATTTTAAACTTCTGCTTGCACAGTTCTATAGGCGAAACCACTTACCTACTTTTCTCAGTTTGACTTTTGAAAACTAGAAAGTAGTTTTGAGAGTTTGCATCACTTTTATGAGAGGAATTATTGTAAGAATCACATGAAATAGTCCCTGTATCATGGTAACTGAATATGTTTTCGAGTGTTGCTCCTATTTGTGATCACGTTAGTCATACATCATGCAACTTCGAAAGTAACCACATTTGTTCACCTGTGTGCGATCACTCGGTCAAATCTACTTTTTGAAATTACTTGTATACTTTTCACAGACCTATCATTGCCTACTTCTACCTGAAATAGTTTTGTTGTGTCTTAGAATCGCTACTTATAGTCATAATTAAGTGGAAATCCATACTATTACTTCTACAGACGCTTGAGTAGCAGTGCGCACTTTTTCGACCAGCTCTGCTGCTAATTTGGTAATACAATAGAATATTATATTGCAAACTTGAGAAAATGAAGCAATAAGCCACCTCATAAAACTATGGTCAAAACTAAAATTCATAAATTGAGGGGGAAGGTCCAGTTTTGTTTTATAAAATATGAAATTGCTGTAATTAGGTCCAGCTTCCGGAAAATTGGTATAATGTGCCTCCTACGATAATGCCTTGGGCCCAAATAGGGAAGGAGGTCTGTGTGTCTGACGGTTAGCATGGTGGGAAGGCTGTCTTTTCCAGGAATGGTTGACAATCCTCAATAATATTTAAAGTATCCAGTGTCCACTAAGCACAGGGCAAACTCCATGAAATTTACAATTATGCAGAAAAAATCTCGAAAATAGGGCACACACCCGCAATTTTAAAACCAATAAAGCTATCTTTTCGAAATTTGGACTAAAGGTGCTTCGGTAAATGCCCTTACGTTGGCGATAATCCCTTATGACAACCGCCAAAAAGATCTCAGAAATTGTGTGAAACAGAAGTACTCAGGTGCGAAATAATGTAGATTGAAATTTCTACATGTTCCATTTCATTGAATGTAAATATGGTAACGGTAACTATCCTGTGTTAGCAACATCATCCTCACCGTAAGCAATGGCCTTGCAGTTTTATTATGCAAAACTCGGCCTAGAATACTTACTTTATTACTTACTTGTAAATCGCTTACTTCTACTTCTGCTCGGATACATACAATGACTAATTGACCACCTCTGAACGATGACCTCTAAATGACCACCTCTGTTCAGCAGCAAATTCAACTTGCATTTTCAAATTAAGAAATGTCGCCATGGATTGAGCATGTTTCCAACTGGATTTCCGTATCAGCCATTCATTTGACTACTTTTTACCTGCCACAAATTCACTGCTTCTGCTGCAGTTTCATTCCGTGATAATCGACTATTTTATCATAAGAATTCCCTATTATAACCCTTATTGGCCTGAATCAAAAACAAAGATCAATGTTCCCTCTAATTTCTCATGAGTCTGCGCGCACTCACGAATCCACTACGCAACAACAGTGCGTAACGACTAAAAAAAGGTCATCACTTCGGCTATCTCGTGTCGGCACTGTACAATTGCCCACGCGCGCAGCTTGGAGGGAACAGTGCTGAAGATGTGAGAAGCGCCACAATCACGATTTTACTATATTCATTGAGCAATGAGCATACCTAAGAGAGACTGTGAATCTAAACAACAATTATATTTCCCTCTGTGACTTGGTGAAATATCTTTGAATCATCACTGTGTGTAATATGTCATGGAAACCACGTTTTTTTCGTACCATAACTCAGCTTTCTAGATGTGCTGGTGTAATGACCTGACTCAAGCACATAGCTCCTAGGTCTGTTCTTAGGACAATTCACCTCTTGCTTTTTTACTCCTATCTCCAGTATGGTATAATTGTGTGGGGGAATGCTTGTACTTCATATTGTTCCAAAATTAGAACCCTGCTAAACCGTGCCATGTGCTTGATGGTGTTAGTATATTTGAAGTCATAAAGTCATGTACCAATACTTTTCCAACGACTTGCCGCAGACTGTATTTAACCATTTCTTTGTTCTTGCTCAAAATGTCCACTCCCACAATACTAGATTTGCATCAAAGAGTAACACCCATATACAGCCTCCGACCGGCAACCTCACGAAGAAGTCAATTCACTATGCTGGTCCTGTTATCTTGAACTCCATACCGACATCCATGCGGAATCTTCCGTACCATTTCTTGAAATATAATTTTTCCATCACATCTCCTTTTACTTGACCACTAGGGTGGAGTGAAAAATGGAAAATTTTGAATTTCAAAACGGACACTTGATATGTGGTGCCAAATATCAAAAAAATAATTTCTATAATAATTTGAGGCTCGTGCACCCTCTAGTGGTCGTGCAATTGCACCGAACGAGCCAAAAATAGCTAATTTCGCTATATATTGACTACCGCTTATGCTAGGAAGCTGGTTTTAGGCTTAAAAGATGCGGAAGCAACAAGTTTCTATCTCACTTTCACAGAACTTTGTCTTGAAAATGAACAGAAAAAAAGTTACAAGCAAATTATTGATTTTTAGGCTGTTTTAGGTAAAATTAGGCACTGAAGCAGTGGATATGATGCCAAAAGCTTGTAGTGATTGATCTTATGACTGACAACTCCAAATTGAAAGTGCTCACATAAATTGCAAATCTATATTGAAAACAAAAACATCAATTCTATATTGAAAAAAGATATATTTCGAAGATGGTTTCACTACCAGAGTATTAGGCTGCACAAACTTCAAAATCTTGTTTCCTATTAAAGGATTTCATCAGCTTTCGAGATTTCAGTTTTTGTCTGATTAGGCCATCTCTACGTTCAAATCGCCATACATGGGCAATGAGCGTATGCTTCGGTCACCACTTTCACGTCCCTTTCCACTGCCTGGTTGTGCCAAGGATGATTTATCCTTAATGGCGATGGCCTTAGATTTTCAGCTCGAGATATGAAAAGTTTTTGATTGCTAGTGGATGTTCCACATCTTTTAGATGCAAGTTGACAAATTGGTGGTATGATTTGACCTTGATGTTTATAATTGGGATTTCGAACAATCTGATTCTAGTGTCAACGTTGTTTTTAGGTTTCGGTTCATTAACATATCCTCCTTCAAAGTCGCCAATTGGAATCTGGTATTCTGTTTGATGTGCTCATAGTTGTAGTCTTGCAAGTCTTCTGAGGCCTTCATCATTATCACCGAGCATTCACAATGTGCAAAACATGCCTTTCGTTGTAGCAAAGATAGTGCAAGGTAACGAATTCGTGTATCAGAAAGCTTTTGTAACATGGAAAACTATGTTGCAGAAGTTTTTAGCACCATCAACAATGGAATTGTGCCTTTTATTTCAAACCATGACAGAAAATAAACCTCCATGCAGAATTGAGTAAGATAGTTCAGATTACCTGATGGATGACTCTGTCGCACATAGAACATGCCAAATTTTGAGTTTCTATGTGCGACAGAGCAATCTGAATCGTCTTGCTCAATTCTGCATGGAGGTTTATTTTCTGTCATGGTTTGAAATAAAAAGGCACAATTCCATTGTTGATTGTGCTAAAAACTTGCAACATAGTTTCCCATATTACAAAGCTTTGTGATACACGAATTCGCAACCTTGCACTACCTTTGCTACAACGAAAAGCATATTTTGCACATCCGGATATTGTTTTTTGGGAATGCTCTGTGATGATGATGAAGGCCTTGGAAGACTTGCAAGATTACAGCCATCAGCAGATCAAACAGAAAACCAGATTCCAATTAGCGACTTTGAAGGAGGATATGTTAATGAAACGAAACCTAAAAACAACGTTGACACTAGAATCAGATTGTTTAAAATCCCAATTATGAACATCAAGGCCAAATCATACCACTAAATTGTCAACTTGAATCAAAAGATATGGAACAGCCACCAGCAATCGAAAACTCGCCATATCTCGAGGTGGAAAATCTAAGGTCATCACCTCAAACATCCTTGGCACAACCAGGCAGTGGATAGAGACGTTAAAGTGGTGACCAAAGCATCTGCCCATGTGCCGGGATTTAAACGTAGAGATGGCCTAATCAGACAAAAACTGAAGTCTCGAAAGCTGATGAAATCCTTTAATACGAAACAAGATTTCAAAATTTGTGCAGACTAAATACTCTGGTAGTGAAACCATCTTCGAAATATATCTTTTTTCAATATAGAATTGATGTATTTGTGTTTTCAATATGGATTAGCAATTTAAGTGTTTCCAATATGGAGTTGTCTGTCATAAGATCGATCACTACACGCTTTTGGCCTCGTACCACTGCTACAGTGCCTAATTTTACCGAAAAATGGTCTAAAAATCAATAATTTGCTTGTAACTTTTTTTCTGTTCACTTTTAAGACAAAGTTCTGTGGAAGTGAGATAGAAACTTATTACTTCCGCATCTTTTGAGCCCAAAATCAGCTTTCTAGCGGAAGCGGTCATCAATATATAGCGAAATTAGATCTTTTTGGCTAGTTCGGTGCAATTGCACGACCACTAGAGGGTACACGAGCCCAAAATTATTATGGAAATTATTTTTTTCAAATTTGGCACCACATATCAAGTGTCCGTTTTAAAATTCCAAATTTTCCATTTTTCACTCCACCCTATTGACCACCTTATCCCACCCTAATTTTCACTGACTCTATCATGCTGTATTGAATTACGATATTTATCCCTACCAATTAAAACCAAATGTCTAAATGTCATCTGTATTTGCTGAATGCAGGGTGTGATCAGACTAGTGGACCCTACCCAGAGTCATATCGATCGCAAACTGTCCTGCACTGTCAAGTTCATTTGATGTTGATTTTCATACGCCAGTGTGATTTTCTTTTCGATTGGACCAATTAATAAATATCTCTCTCTGCACTTTAACGGAGTGAGAAACTCTATTTCAAAGCTTTGATGATCAAATTCGCAACATTTTATGCATTGCATACTTGGTCATATAAGGAAATACTTGATCACACAGTAACTTTTGTTTGCACTCTGGTCAAAGATAGCTATTCTGGTCGTTCCAAACTATAAGTCAAATTTGAGAATCGGCGTACAACGCTATGAATAAAATAAAGATTATTGTCGTTATTAAACACTCAATTGATACCTTTCGAATCTTCCACGAGCTCCTCAGCTAGAGAGCCACCAGTCTAGTACGTTTGAGGATTTCCAATATCTTTTGAAAAGCTTCAATGTACAATTGAATGGTATATACATATTAAAATGAACCCGAATATTTTCGGCTGACACTCTTCAGGGATAATCGTAAGCAACTAGTATAGAATTCAAAAGAATATCGTATATTCACAATTGTAATACGGGACATGCTATTCTACAAGCAAATTGTCTTTTTTCTGGTCATTCCAGCATAGTCTGTGCTTACTTTTATACCTCTCTCTGTCTCATCATTAAGGACTTCAACAACACTTACAAGTGAATTCAATTTACAGTCAGCATCTGATAAGTGCCAAGCATAACCGGCTGATTCAGCCGATCCTTTGAGCATTCCAAACTCCAATTATATACTACAACTTAACCCAATAAGATCACGTAAAGTATAGTGTCATTGTTAAGATGTATATTTATATTCAATAGTGATGGATCCTTTCTGAAACAAGGAATTCGCGCGCCACTCCATGCTAACAATGAAGGCCTCGGGCTGATATCGATCAGTCCGTTGCTGGTACCTTGGCGTGTGCCGTGTAGCCAGGGAGTTTCTCTTTACAATCTCGAAACCCCGTCATATTAAATGCCAATTCAATAATTCGTATTATCGTGACTGCGTACTGCCAATCAGCGAGAATCCACTGTGTACAGTACTGCAACACACAATCTCCCACTGAGATTGTTATTCATACGTGCGAAATTGGGTCATTGACATCTGCAATGCTCTATCATTGTTGGTTTGATTCAGCTCGTCCGCGTAGGCCTGCACGCTTTAACCGCTGACCTGAACTATCGCGTCTGCTACAGGCCTTGCATGATTTGCCTGCTATCTCCATTCATGCGATTGTTGTGCTATACTGGCTACTGACTGACAACGTTAAATAGAACTTGAATCTGGGCAATAGGTTTTGAACATACTCGGATGGGCGTAATTGATTAGCGCTAACATTAAAACATCAGAAGATGTGTATTAAGGCCGAGTTATCAAAAGATGAGACAGGCCTGAATCACCTGAAATCGGTGCCATTACACAACAGATTCCATAATAGACTTGATCATTTTTTGTTCACGCATGTGGTATTCAAGGAAGATCGAGAAATCGCTAATTGACGGCACTGCCGCACTCGCTGGCAAACGTACGCATACTCATATGCTTAAGTTCGTCAACACGAGGAAGCTTTTCTGATCCATGTATTATCGGCATTGACGCATGTACTTGACCCTAATAAATTGATACTACTCCTCCTTTATTATTGAAACCCTTCCCTTCTTCGGCTGGCCACCTTGTGTAAAAATAAAAGTCTGCGCATTTTGAGTTTTGATCCCTGATATAACGGCACTCTAGTATCTCTAGTCTGCTTTCAGATGTAATCAACAGAGAATGTTAATTTCAATATTTGTGTACACAGCAGGAACTGCAACATTGGCTGAATGTGCTGAAGCCAACCTGACATTCAATGAAAGCCCTGTTACTGTAGCAGCACATCAGACCAACAATTTCTATGGCGAAAGAAAGAATACAAACCAAGGTGCATACATATTGATCACGTTTTATCTTCAAAGGCCAATCTGACCTCATTTCACAAATTCATGAGGATGAGTGTTGTAATCTCTTTATAACAGAATTCAATTTGAAAGAACTGATAAGGACTGTCAACAGCAATACTAGGGATGCAACGAGTCAAAGTATACTTGCTGATTTCAAGCATGAAGAGCTTCGTGAATCAGATTGTGTAGTCCACCCGCAGATAGTGGAAATCAATGTAAACAACTATTACAAAGGTCGACTTGGCTTAAAACAAAGGTGGGCATTGGGCAAATTACGGAAACGGCATGGGACAACTGCCCATGGATGTCTCAAGAAACATCATAAAAATATTGAGGAAATGCGTAGTAACAATCTAATTACTGTAGTGACCTGAATAAAGTATTTCCTAATATACTTCACCATGATAACACTAGGTAACAAATCTGATTCTGAAAATGTCATTATTACGGCGATTTTTTTATCTAAAAAAAGAAAGATTTTGACCTAAAAATCAAAATTTTGACATTTTTTTACCTTGAAAAACTAAATTTTGACCAAATTTTGACCTCATGTATGTAAATTAGGTGTTTTCCTGCATAATGTTAAATTGTACTACCATACTTATGGTAATTTTCCATGTATAATACGCAAAATTTTCACGATTTTTTGCCTTAGAATCGGGGGGTGCGTATTATACATGGGAACAACGCGCTTGGAAAAATTCTACCTCGATAAAAAACTTGAAATCACACCTTTCTTCATGTTTTTTTCCAATCGCGCATCACTTTCAGCCATCGTGCCCAGAATTTCGTATTATCAGTGTAACGCGCTGCCAATTAGCGAGAAGCGTGTTGCCAATTAACAAGAGTCGTCTGCACAGCACGCAATCTCCTGCTGAGTTGGTTTGTCGTTTGCACGCGAGCGAAATTTAGTCACTCACTGAGCGCGCGCGTGGCAATCCTCGTTAATTAATCGACAAGCCATGTGCGCAAAATATAATCGCTTGCGTAATCAGTCGCACCTCCAACAGGCGTGGTGTGCACGACATAACCGTTGGCCTGAGCAATCGCATCTGACCTCGTGCGCAAGATGTCGCGTCGCCGGCCTCGCAGGCTTTGAATGCTATCTACTATAGAGGCAATACCGTTACTTGTATAATGATTAGCAATCGCATCTATAATAGGCCTCGTGCGCAAGACGTCGTGTCGCTGGCCCGAACTATCGCGTCGCCAGCCTCGCAGGCTTTGTCTGCTCTGTACTATCGTTTAGAGACAATGCCGTTGATTGCATAATGATTAGCGATGGGTATGTCATGATTGTTCGACAGTGACATCGCAAAACAGAACAATGTCGTGTACTAAAACACAGCTATTCATGTACTGTGAATGCAGGGTGCGTACTATACATGGGTACAGGCTTTTTCACAGAATTTGCATGATATTTTAAGGGTGCATATTATACATGGGGGTGTACTATACTTGGAAAATTACGGTATCTTCATTTCTGGTTGTAACTGTCTGTCCTTGAGAAGTAGTTTGGCCTGAAAATCTCTTTTGACTTGAAAACTCATAAATTTTTACATTAAAAAACTTTATTTTACCGAAATCTGGACCTATGAAGAATTTCAGTAGTTACATCACGCATTATGGTAGAAATAATTAAAATTTGTTGTGGTACAACAAAAGAAACGTTCCTACATTCTCGGGTAGAAAGTGTCTGTCCTTACTGAGTAGCTTGCCAAGAATGGAGAAAGAAATTCAACAGCAGCAGCAGTTGTTGGCTGGCAACACTGAGGTTGTGCGTACACACTGCTTGTGACATATCATGTTGCTTCACTGGAACAATGTTGTCTACATCACAATTTTTCATCATGAGCTTCTCGATATAAAAACCAATGCCCACGCAGTCTTGCTGCAGTTAGGATATTGCAGTACATTTTGCATAACACCATGTCTGGCTTGTTTGTTTCATTTCACCGTTTATGATTCACAATGAGCAGATATTGGGCTGTCTACAATGGTAGGCCTATGACGTAGGCTACAAGCTGTAAAATGTCAAATGATAAGTTCACGGACAATCAGGCACGTAGCCAGCCAAAAAAAAGAAGGGGTTTTGAAATAAAAGGGAGGGATTTCTATATTTTTCAAATTTACTAATATAGTGTCAATTTATTAGGGTTAAGTACATGCGTAAAGGACGAGTCTGGAAGGGCTGTTAACTAGCGAGTCCCTGATCTGTTTTGAACAATTGAATACGCGCGCTTTTCAGCACATCTTGTAGCCTCGGGAGGATTTGCGAAAATCAAAACGTCCTGGTTTTTATGGAATATATATATGCTAGTGCTATAATGACGCTGATTTCAGGTGGTTCAAACCTTTCCTCTTTTATAACTCAAGTCTTGACGACATACATCTTCTGAGGAAAGTTTAAGTATGAACATAAATCAAGTATGTCCACACATGTTTGCGGACATTCTATGTCATTCAGTTTCAGGAAGTTACTCTTTGATCACAATCGCTAATCATCATGTACCTAATGACATTGTCTACTAGCCATCCGGAGATAGGAGCCAATAGCCAAAGCATGTTAGGATCAAGACGCGGTAGTTGGGTCAGAAATGATATCGTGCGCACCAGGCCATTGCAGATGCGATTGTGGAAGCCATCGATGGTCAAGTGCGCAGCAGGCCTTTAGCAGATGTGGTTTTTCAAGCCAGTGGAACTGGGCTTGATGGAGAGTGGAGACGAGATAAATCAGGCCAGCAACAATTGCTGAGTGCGCGGCATTCAATGACCTAATTTTGCAATCATCTCAACGGAAGATCGCGTTGCGTTACATTGTGCAGTGCAATCTGCACAGACGAATCTCGCTAATCGGCAACACGCCTCTCGCTAATTGGCCAAGCGCATCACTTATTGAATTGCAAACAAGTATTAGTGTCACAACGGTCATTTCGCGCTTCAAAAGGTGGGGGTTTTGACCCCCTAAGCCCCCTCCCTGGCTACGCCCCTGCCGACAGTGCAAACATCTACAATACAAACGAAATGCAGGTTGCAAAAGAATTTTGACTCGGTAAACAATTTTAACAATATTTTGACCAAACGGTAAAATATTGACAACATTTTTGACGTGTAAAAAAATCACCCTAGTCATTAATTTCCCGCTATTATCAATCATTACCCCTCTGTGATGTAAGAGTGGAGTAGGGCTAGACTGCATTATATAATGAATAGCGCAAATCCCTTTTAGTATTATGTCACCGTCGTTGAGATTTTGGTTCAGGTCTACCACACATAGTTTTCGGAACTGAAAGGAGTCCAAAGCTCAGGTAATTCATAGATGCTGTATTGTTGTTTTAATCTGCATGAGAATAGCAGGTTTTGGTTGGTATCGCAAAACTCGAAAAATAGAACATTGAGCGTAAGCGCTCTATTCATCCCAATCATTCAAAAATTCATGCCGTTGACGTCATATTTTGTGATATGATTGTTGATGTACAATTTTCTTTCCAATTTTCTACTAGTTGCTGGCGATTACCCCTGACGAGTGTCAACCGAAAATATTCAGGTTCATTTCAATATTTGTATACTATTTCATTGTATACTGAAGTTCAGTACTTCCAAGAAGCTCTTCAGTTATTACTTCTATATGATAAACATAAAGATAGCCACATTAGCCAAATATCGAAAAGCGCCGACTTATCCAAGTCACTGTCATTAACAACACTGCACAGTGCACATAGGGTTAATGACGGTAGGTAACATTTCTCTGACTTTTTTATCCCAACTTCTACATCTTATGTTGTTTCTGCCATTGTATTTGTAACTTGATGGTAGATGTAAAAACTCGGAGTCATCCCCTGGTTCTTAGCTTTACATGTAAATTTAGGGATAGGATCGATGTCTAATTCTGAATGCAGCATAAGAAATTTTGTCAAATTTCAACCCCAAATCACAGAGGTATTGAGTTTTCAGAATTGCCATTTTGTGCTCAACCAGCCTTGGAATGTGATTACTTTGACATTTTATGCGACAGTAACGACTATAAAACAGAGCAGCTATTTTTTAAGATCGATTTATAGTGTCTCGTCATAGAATAGAAGCTCTCGATGCTGTAATGAAAATCTTTTCCCCAATAAAATAGGTTCATGGGTCAAAACCAGTCTTAACACCCAATACAAAATCAGTCATGCATAACATTAATTTCAAATAATTCTACCGCAGTTTTGTCTGCATGAAAATTGGAAAGTAACATGTCATATGAAAGCTGGAACCTGGTATTTTTCAGAAGAAATGAGGGGGAGATAATTTGAAAAGTATCGATTGAAGTAACCCTCGAACAAAGTTGCATCAAAAAATCAAGCCAAACAAAAATACTGTTATGAGGTGTAATTACCTATCTATTAACAGATCACTGCTCACAGATTTGAACTTCCATACTTTTTAACAGTTATCTAAACGCACTCTCATACCTATTTTTGACAAATTGGTTATTGAGGATAATCATATTCTTTTTAATATCTTCAATGTTTCTCGTGTGTGATCGTTATCATCAAATTGATATTGATTTGTTTTAAATCTACACAATACACATACATATATTATCTCCATGTCTTCGTTAACTATATATTCAAACGAAAGATATGTTTTGGCTTATAATCACAATTTTATTATAGTGCAGGCCACGAAGTTCTGGAAATGAATGCTGATTTCGCGGTAAAATATTTATCCATAAAAGACCTAGAAAGAATGGAAGATACCTCCACTTCAGATTTGCCTCTGGATAAATGTTACCAAAATCAGTTGACGGACGAAGTGGGATTTTACCGTCATCAAGAGGACAGAAACGAAGCAATCAAAGTGGAAGATTTCATGAAATCAATATGGGGTAGAGATGGATTAGATTCAGATGGCATATTTGGAGTCACTGCCATTGTCGCTTCAGCGGGATCGGGAAAAACAACTCTCACTCGACGAATGGCCCGAAAAGCGCTCGAAATTTTGTCAGCAGATCAAGAAAATGAAAGCATGTCTCGGGACCACCCACAGAAAAAAATGGTTCATTACATTGAATTGAAGGAAATCCCAGTAGATGAATCGATGAAACTACCCCAATTTCTTTTCCGTGGCCTTGATAGTAAATCCAAGCAAGATCACGCTTTTGAATGGTTACTCCAACACCAATCTGAAGCCATTATAATTTTTGATGGTCTTGATCAAACTAGATGGGTTTTTGACTCAAAAAGTTGCCGTAAAATTAGAAATGATGAAAGTGCACCCCCCTCAACCATCTTGTACAATATCTTAGCTCGCAATGTTCTTCGTCACGTTAAAATGTTCATCGCTTCCCGTGAATTCAAGGTCTCGGAGTTACCATCAAAGGCCCGACCCAAGAGAATAATCTCATTGAAAGGCCTCACTCAAGAAGATGCGAAAACACTTTTCATTGCTCTACTTGGACAAGATGGGATTGTGCTATGGGAAAATATTGAAGCTATATCACCACGATTGCTGCAACTAGTTTGTGTACCGGTCTTCCTAATTTTAACGGCAATTGTGATGGGAAGGGATCCAAACAGAGGTCCTCCCACCACAGTCACAGAATTATACAATAGAATCGTATTAAATCTTGAAAGTGTAGAGATTATCAGAAACAAAGGAATTTTGGCGATAATAAAAAGTCTGAAAAAGATGGCATTTCGTGGCATGCAAGAAGGAAGAGTCGTGTTCGAAGAGGCCGACCTGGATCAATCCGGGGTTTCCCCGTCAGAAGTTGAAGATTTGATGTCTAAAATTCCGGGCAACAAACTAATCAGCTGCCGTTTTTTGCAGAAAGATTTCAATTTCTTCTTCTGTCATCAAAGTATGCAGGAATTTCTTGCGGCGAGCTTCGTAGCTGAAATGGACATCGATGATTTCTATCGCTTCGACGAAGAACACCTTCATCACCGACGATGGTCTGTGGTTCGGAGATTTGTTGCAGGAATCCTGTCATCGAAATACAAAAATGAGCTTCACAGAGGTCAGTATCATTCACTCAAGGAGAATACCATCCTTTTACTGTGTGCTTAAATTGTCAGCATGTATACGTACAGTTCTCTTGTCTACCTCAGTGTTTCCTGACCTCTTTTACGCTATGGACCATCTTGGTCTATATTTAATTCTGATTACTAGGGACAGTGATAACGCCTGAACAGTTCTGGTTCTAGTCAACACAAAATTTTAAAATAGGCTCACCATGAGCACGAACTTGTGACGTGACATTGATTTTTCCAAACACTTCACTTCGGCAAGTTAGTAAATACTTTGGTATACATCTAAATTTAAAATTGGAATAGCTCCGCTGCTAGTGGTTGAGCATTGAGCCAAATTTGGTGTGCATTATTTGTTTAGGCAACCTAAAAATGCCAGTAAAATTTGGGTAAAAATGTTTCTTTGAACAATCCTAATGTCAGTTGTAGGATCTTACGCCCATATCTTTCTGTGCATTTAGTTAATTGATGGACATTGCATTATTCTCAGCTTCGTTTGTTAAGATGTACAAGACTCCGGATTGAAGTCTGCGGAATTTTCAACCACTTAATTGTCTTGATCTATGAAAATATTATAGGAAATCACATTCTGCCATCCCCCTTACCTTAGCCATCGACCCCAATCTGTAAGATACTGTCGGAGTATACTCATTGATCAAGAGCACGACAGTTGCTTTCCACACATGATGACGTGGCCGCAGTGATTTTTATCATCGGACAATGATAAGGGAGCCAGGGTCAGATTCCAGAGTCATGCAAGGCAATGTTCCCTCTAATTTATGAAGAGTCTGCGCACACTCACCAACTTACTGCGCAGATCCTTGGACAACAGTGCGTAACGACTATAAAAGGTCATCACTTCGAATTTTTTGTGCGCAACTTGGATTTTCTGTGCGCGGAGACCTTGTCAGCACTGTGCATTTGCACATGTGCGCAGCTTAGAGGGAACATTGCTGCAAGGGTCTGTCATTTGCAACCAAGATGAGGTCTGATCAGAATCTGTTTGTACCGCATGACCACAAATTTTGCCGGTCTTCCCAATATTGGCCAATTCTGCCTTTAAGCGGGAGTAGCCTAGACTAGCGTTAACATATGTCCTCTAAAAGAGGATTTGTCCTCTTTTTTACATTTTTTGAAAGTGTCCTCGGAGAACGCCTAAATGTCCTCTTATTTGAGAATTTGTCCTCTTTTTTGAGAATTCTGGTTAAATGTACACGGAAAATTGCAGAGATATAGGAAGTCAGCGGCCAAGTAGAGGTCCGACGAGGTGTTCGGGACTTGAGCCAGAAAAATGATTTTTTTTATTCACCCATTGGTAAATCTCATAGAATGCCGGAAAGATGACATTTTTTTAGTCAACCACAAAGTCGGGTAAAATTTCCAATTTTTTTCAGGATTTTACTCCAGTATTGTAAGTCTGAAAATGTTGAAAAAGTGTCCTCTTTTCAGATTCCCACAATATGGTAACCCTAGCCTATCCACTCATTCCGTTTCAATGACAGGCATTTAGCGATGGCGGTTGCGATTCATTCTATTATTCACAACCGTTATAGTGTGATATTTTCATCAAATCAAAACACCACAAGATTGCGATATAATGAAAAGATAGGTATCCTCCTATCTTTTCATTATATCGCAATCTTATGGTTTTTGATTTCATGAAAATTTTCATGAAACAATGATGATGATTTCAAGCAAAATTCTCCAGGATCGTGTTAGTTTCGTGATTTCTTGCTATCACCGTGATGCACGGTATTATTTCTGCATTGATGTCATTGAAATGATTTTGTTTATTATATTGCAGTCTCTGATAAGACAAGGAAACAAGAGATTCTTTTCCGTTCGATTCTCTTGCAAATGGAAAATGCTGGCATTGGCAATGATCGTATGGAATTATTCACCGTGATTTATGAATCAAACAACGACAATCTAATGAAGCAACTCTCCAAAATCTCTTTACCATTGATGGAATTAAGTCGTGATGAAGTACATGTTGTTGGGTCACTGATTGCAAGGGGCAGGCGTCTCCGATCTTTGAATTTAACTGTATGCCCGATAAATACGGATGACATGCAGATTTTTGGAAAATACCTGAAGGCCCGAATTCACGTGAGTATATATAAACAAGAACCACAGTGAATGTATTTTTTTAGAAAACTGTTATGGGTAATACTCATAAACAAATCTGAAATACAAAAGCGAATGAGGGAGAGTCTTCTGGTGTCTCGCTATTTGTGGTTGCCACAGTGGATTAGTGCTCAATTGTCCACACTATGATTTGGCTGAAGTATTTTTGCCAGTAGCTTCATGTGACCATGCCGACCATTTACTCGGGCTTGGCACCGGCACTGGTTATTAGGGTTTTTCAAAAAAAACTTTTTTTTCCAAATCTCGCTCGCTTAGATCCATGTTGATTTCATATGTTTATTGTATCATAAGAACCAAAGCCGTGCGATTGGGGTGTTGGCTACTCCTGTATAACTTGTTAATGGGGTAATATCGGTAGCAAGTATAGAAACTCGTTTTACACTCCAGAGTTGGATCAATTGTAATTTGTAATTGGGCTGAATGTAATTAATTACATTTTTTCATGTAATTGTAATTGAAGCATTTCTATTTTGTGTAATTGTAATTGTAATTTGATCAAAATTATGCTCAATTACAATCTCAATTACATTTTCATGGAAACCTGACAATCACAACATAAAATAATCATTTAATCAATCATTTATTCGTCGCACCAGTGAAAATCCGGTACGACCCAGGATGACGATGATGGGCCTTAAGGCCTTAGTAAACAGTCACCCCATGTAATAATTAGCCTATTTACATCGGTGTTCTATGCGTGCTGCTTTATTCAAATACTTCAACTTGGAGAATCATCGCTGCTCACATGTCATAATAGGCAAAACATACCGTACAGTAGGGCTTACCAGCATTACAACCTGCAGCTTATATAACAGCATGTAATGATTTTAGCAGTTATAATCATACACAAGTTCCCACTTTCCACAAACTTCATTGTTGAGTAAGCATGAAATCCTCATTATTCAAACTGCAATTGCTCAAGAACCAATCAATAAAGTTATAGTAATTAAATTCTATTCTACTAAGAATTGGGTACTTTAGCTGTTACATGATATTGCAGAGAAATCTGAGAGGGTGTGAAGACAAATTGAAATATTATTTGGATGTTGACTCGAATTACTGATAGTCGGTAAACCCAGAAGCACCCGTGCATGCATAATGCACATGCAATAAATCAAAGTACTTTCTGAGCATGGCAATGATTATCTACTGAAACACATTATCATATAAGAAGTAGAATAACGGCAAATTCAGATAATCACTGAATTAAATGAATTGAAATTAAATAAAAAATATCCTATTTTTGCATTATGCACCTTATGATATTTTAACCATGTTGCTGTCAAATATCTATAATAAAACTAAGTTTTGGGCATTCTAGTTGGAAACAGCTTTCATATGACACCTTGCTTGAGAATTTTGGTTTAAATAGAATTGCACCAGATGAGTTGAAAGATATCGTTATGCATCACAGATTTTAACATATGCCAATTTTGAAATCTCGTTTTGAACCTTGACTCAATGCTGTGGAGCGGGAAAATTCATGGGAAGTTACGAAAATGTACCAACAATTATTGCTAAATAACATTCAAACCTTTACTCTCATAACCTCTGAGCTATATCAGTTACAATCATACACAGGTTTTATGTTGCCAAATTTCATGGTTTAGTAACCACAATAATTCGAGAGCCGTTCAACGAAATTGTCCGAAATAAATTTCGTTGTACTTGGAACTAGACTAGATGCTTTAGTTGTATATAAATTTAGAGATAAATCTGCGAGGGTGTGGAGACGGATTTAAAAAATATTTGCATGTTGACAGGGAATTACCCCACTACCTCTACAAGTAACTATTCATTGCATGAGCACTAGCGATTTCGATGCGTATAGTAAGACGAAATGAAAAAGCAGATTAGTCCGGATTTCACCGGAAATGGACAATTTGGACATGGACAGTTAACATGGGTATTTGGTGTCCAGTTAGTTCATTGCGACAATGTCCTGGAATGAGGCCGTAGGCTACATAAGTGACCATGAATAGTAAAAAGGTTGGCCACCACTGCTCTAGAGGCATTGCTATGAGAGAAAAAAAATTTGGATTTATTTAGTAAAAATTAAAATGGATTTTAAAAAAATTTACTGGCTACCCCATGAAATTGTTAGGCTGTCTGGAAAAAAAATGCACAACAAATTGGACTCAATTCCAACCAATACCAGCAAAATTATTGCAGTACAAAATTTTGGATTTGACGAAAGTAGTATTTACGGTGGCAAATTCTTTAATTATTTATTATAGGGCTACCCACGTGAAAACTATGATTTGAAATCTCAAATTTTAAACATCACTAACTTCGTGTCTACTGGTTCGAACTTGGTAAAATTCTAACAATTTCATGTGGTAGCCAGTAAAATTTGAAAAAAATCTACGGTATATTCATTTTTATTAAATAAGTCTAAACTTTTTCTCTTATAGCAATGTCACTCTAGGTTGAAATTGAACCAAAATTGGTGTGCAGCGTTTTTAAGGTAATCCAACAATTTTGTGATGTAGCCAGTTCAATTTGAAAAAAAAAAAATCATTTTAGAACAGCTCTAATGTACCTATGAAAATCAAAATAGCCTCTCTCTTGTCATTTTTACACATACGTATTATGGGGGTCGCATGAATGTATCTTTAATCCAGTGCACTTTATCTTATTTTAACGACGTCCATTTGTCTAAAAGGACTTGCTGCTGGAAAACAAAATCAGTCATTATCATGTTGGTGTGTGGCATCGCATGTATTCGTTTGGTCACTTTAACTTGTATCAAAATTACAGCCACACAAACCGAACCGAAGGTATTACACTATATCAAGATGACGAAAGTTGACACTTTTTTATTCAAATTTACAAGTAGGGTACTGATCATCAATCACTCAGTTGCTGCTGAATATTACTGGCAATCTCAGATCAGCTAGGCACAACTTCCAGCTCAAAAGCTCCCCGCATAAGGCCATCAAGTGTCTCGTGACGAAACGACTTCTTTTCACTGTTTTGATGTCAATTGGTGCACTAAAGCCCTTTTCAGTCAAAATGAATTGTTGGAGGTTTTGTACGAGAACTTTTCGTGTTTGGATTGCCAGGTCTTTTTAACAATTGAATAGTATAATCATATCGAAATGAACCCGAATATTTTCGGCTGACACTCGTCAGGGGTAATCGTCAGCAACTAGTAGAGACTTGGAAAGAACATTGTATATCAACAATTGTATCACAAAATATGACGTCACTAGAATGAAATTTCGAATGAGAGAGCGTTCAACTATTTTTAGGTGGTACACAAATTCCTTTTGTTGACAGAGTTTCGGTTGGTGTATTTTGATAAAAGTCGACTCCAAGGCACACAAATGGAATTGTGAACGGCCCCGCCCAATGATTCGAAATCGGTCGTCTCGATAATTATTCGCACTAATCGGATTATCTAACAGATGTTTGCCAATGGCAGAATTAATGGCCTTTGATCGATCAGCATAATCTTATATTTTGTGATACGATTGTTGATATACAATGTTCTTTCCAATTCTCTACTAGTTGCTGACGATTACCCCTGACCAGACATGGGGTGATTACTTCATGAATGTAATCGATTGCGATTACGATTACTTAGGCTATGAATCACGCGATTACGATTACGATTACAGCAAAATCCGCGAGTAGTCGATTACGATTACTTTGGAAAAGTAATCACGATTACTCACGATTACATTCATTTTGCTTCTGAGAAGCTATCTTTGGAAGACAACAATGCGATGAATAGGCCTCATGAGAGAAGGTCTTTATTTTTAAATGAGATATAGTGACGTCATTTCCTGTGTATGACATAATATACCATGGCCTGATTCACACAGAAATAGGCATTTCGGTGCCAGCCAATACCGCGCCGCAACACAACTAGACATGCTACATTGGCCGAAACATTGTGTATTTGTCCATTGTCCATAGCTGTGCTGGATGGTCGCGAAGAATAGTCTTCTCAATCTCAGCCCCACAATACAAATGCCACCGGATTCACTCACTGAGGAAAATGATGAACCACGTGCATAAATGACAATTTTTGGTGCGTCTCACAAAAGTTTTTCGTTTAGTTTTCTTTTCGTCCGCTACGTTTGGGCGACTCCAATATCTGCTGACTATATAGCAGACAGGAGGTCACGAGTTAACAACATACCATAAAGTTATAGTCGTAAATTATGTGCCAAAATATTCGCGCCTGGCGCGACTTGACAGCAAGTTCACAGCGGATCCATCGCATCAAATCGTGTTTTCCAGTTCTTGTGAAAAGCCCGGCCTTTAAAGGGGTTCTGGGGGACTTCGCCCGCCACAAGCTTTATTGATCGCCTTATGGGGAGCACAAGATCACGATTTGTGAGAATGGCCGTGGCGAAGTGCTGTTTCGGTACTGATTCTAGCTTAAATCCACGCTAACATGGTGTGTAAGCGGATGGCTAGTGGCATATCCGAATGATGAGTATAAAATTGCGAAAGAACAATTGTTGCCCGTTTTAAGTAGGGCCGTATGAGAATATGATAAGGTAAACATCCACTTCTGACTGCAATCCACTTGATACATATATTTCGATCTGCCTCGCTCGGTTATGATTTTTTTATCAGCAGCCTGGTTTTTAATGCTTCGATGTAGAAATTGTCATGTTTAATTTGACGGGTACAAAATTTCAAATCGTTGTCCATTGTATACGCAAATAGGCCTACCGCTCGCCAATCAGCTACGGTCAGATTGCGTTTACCTAAGCATAACCAAACATCTATGCATTGTAGAATGTACAATTTGTACATATACGTTACTATTCGAAACTAGGCCATGTGGTGATTATTATCCTGCTGTGAGGTAGTGGCGTGTGTCTCATTTTATAGATTATGGTTAAAAAACGTCAATGAACCTGCAATAAGCTCACAGGAAAGTCGTTAACATTTGTCTAAATGTGTTTGAAAGTAGCTGCCGTAGATTGGGCGTGCCAGCGACCATAGAACGGCAAGCAGACTATTAATCACGAAATCACGGCGTTTGATTGGCTAATCTGCTATGCTTCAGTGATCACGACGTTGGCGGATTTTTGATCAGCTGGTCAAGGAGTCGGCTGATCAACTGGCTGGCTGTCGGCTGGCTGTAGGTTGGTCCGCAACTAATGATTTAGGATTAATTCAGAACATGTTAAGTTACGAAATACATGATGAACTATAAGAACAGCTGCTTCACAATCTTCAAATACATGACTGAATGGCTTATTGTGAAGGTAACCGTTGTAGCCCGTATGCCTTGATTTCATTGATGGAAAGTACAAAAACACGCGGAAAAATACTGGAAAGGCGCTTACGCAAGTGGCAAATGAATTTCTAGTTTCAGAGGGGATATACCATCATTGAATACAAATATAAAGCTTGACATTGACACTACTTTGTCTGATCTTATTATGCTGTTGTCGTGGTACATAATTGAAGTCTTGAATGCTGTAAGGGCTGGATGAATCAGTCATTTATGCTTGGCACTTGTCAGATTCTTGCAGCATAATAAATCATACCTGCAAGTGCTGTCAAAGTCCTCAATGATGCTGGGCAAAGAGGTCTAAAGATAAGCACAGACTGTGCTGGTAGGACCAGCAAAAAGACAGTTTGCTTGCATTGCTTAGCATGTCCTTAATGAATGTTAAATCATTACCGGCTGCATAACGACTAATGCTTGAATCAAACCAGACATGGACAAAAAAAGGATGAATTGAAGCGGTGTGGTAGTTACACTCTTCTTCAGAAATCCAATGTAAGCTACCTGGTCGGCCACATATCTTCTGAGCATGTATGCGGGATTGTGTCCAGCATCCATCTCACATGTTATGCTGCACCAGTTTGGTGATGTCTAATATGCCTTACCTGCACCCAGAAAAGCAGGACCACTTGGCGTAATCTCAAGCATATCATATATCAATTTCTTGGATCTATACTTAGTTCTATAAGTTCACAATCATTCGTTGTTTCACCTCTGTCATGCCTGTAAGAGGCTATTGTTGCACTAAACCTATTGTTACCTAGTTTTAACACTAAAACATTCAATGACCAGATGTCTCACTTTATTATTAAATCACTAATGTACAATGTGCTTACATAATCATTGCAGTTAGCGATCTCCTTGGACTAATAGAAGCACATAATCAGCAAGCCGCTGTGGTCGTGATCATACAGGCATAGCTGAATAACCAATCAAGAGACGTGATTTCGTGATTACTAGTCTTCTCGTCGTTCTATGGTCGCTAACACGCCCGCTCTACGGTAGCTACTTTCAAACGCATTTAGACAAATGTTAACGACTTTACTATGAGCTTATTGCAGGTTCATTGATGTTTTTCATCACTAATCTACAGAATGAGACATGGATACGCATCTTTTTTGAGATTTTCCAAATTATGCACAACCCTAGTGTGCAGTGTAATGATCAGTGCAGTGACATAATCCACAGCAGGTGTTCTTACAATCACAGTACTACATTAGTTACATCGAATATCTATTTACTACGTGCGGATAATTCGTTACGCAGTCAAGAACCAAGCTAATACTTGTGATGCAATAATGAGTATAGAGGCGTTTGAAAACCCGACATTTCTGCTTTCCAAATCCTGTTTTAAATCACACTCTTCGTTGCTCATGAATGTTCATAGTTCAGTTTATGTCATGGGCATTGCACAAATGAAAAGTAATCGTTCTTTCACAAAGAAATCGATTAGATATGTGAAATAGTCGATTACGATTACGATTACGATTACTTCGGATTTTTTTCGAATGTAATCGATTGCGATTACGATTACTTGGAAATGCTGTAATCGTCGTAATCGATTACGATTACTAATCACGATTACCCCATGTTTGCCCCTGACGAGTGTCAGCCGAAAATATTCGGGTTCATTTCAATACGAATATACTATTCAATTGTGTATTGAAGTTCTGTACCTCCAAGAAGGTCTTTATAACAGTTCTCTATGGAATTGACATAGAAACATGTTGCTTCTGCATCTTTTAAGCCTCAAACTAAATTTCTAGTGTAAGTATTTTTTAAATGTTTACACCACCCAACTGCAACGTTGCGGCATATTGGATCTCTACCTTCTAATGTGACAAATTTTCAGGTTCTCAAATTGACTGCAACAGACGGGGAGGATTTTGAAATAACGAGCCGAGGAGATGTCATCAATATAAGTGGCAAAGGTATTTTTGGACATTTCGACGTCACGGTGAGCTATCGAAGATTTTTTTTGAAACCATTCCTACGGACTTATATAGGGGTACAAGACAAGTAGGCTACATAATCTCACTGACATCTTTATGTCCCAATATCTTGGTGGCACAGTCGAGTAAATAGATTCGTCACCAAGATTCTCATATCCATGGCCACTATTATCCAAACAAGGTTTAGCTTGCGGGATCCTAATCGTAGTGCTGACACTGCCTACAGAAGCCTGTAATTATAGCACCCCTTGTGAAAGTTTGTATGGTGTTGATTTGATGTCGGCAAAAATGAAAGTACTGGCCCGATGTAGTAGCCAAAGTAACATGTGTAATTGACTTCTGTTCCTTTCTGGTTAACTGAAGTAAAGCAAACGTTTAAACCCGTGCCATACAAGGGCAAGCAGGTAGGTATAACAGAACCACGGTTAATATATCATCTTGTTCATCGTATACGCTTGCTAACATCAGAAACTCCTCTTATACAGCAGCAGCTGCAACACCGGTGGATTTGTTGAAGCTCGATCTTACTTTTACAGACAAGAAGACTCGTATTCGAATGGTTTCAGAACATTCAGCGATTCTCCATCACAGAATTTTTCAACAGACTCTTCAAACCAGAATCTATCAAAATCAATGTTCTGCCGGATGATTTATGTAGGATATCACAGACTATGCTCGAGGTGATTCCTAGTGATTTCTTTGATGGTTGTATTTGGTCGCGGTTCAATTAACCAGTTATATATTGTGAGCTGTTTGTGGTGAATTGTGCTATCGCAGGTGAGTCTTGGCCAGACTTGTACAAACTAAACATTTAGTTAGTTGACGGTCAACTAACTAACAGTTTTTTGAGTAGTTCTAGTTCTAGTTGTAGTTGCGGATTTTGAAAATTCCGTAGTTCTAGTTCTAGTTGTAGTTGCGGATTTTAAAAATTCTGTAGTTCTAGTTCTAGTTGTAGTTGCAGATTTTGAAAATTCCGTAGTTCTAGTTCTAGTTTTAGTTGTGCATTTCAAAAAAATAGTAGTTGCCGAATAACTAGAAAACACTCGTGTGTCCTGCCCTGTGCGTGACAAGTGAGGTTAATTACTGAGGGTTACTAAACGTGATCATGACAAAGGATCAAATACTCATTGTTGGATCATAGTTAATACATTGATTATGCCGAGTTCACTGATAACTTAGGCAAATTTACAACAATCGACAGTGCGCAGGGACACGCGACCTCCCGCTGAGGTTGTTTAGGCCTACTAATTGGAATGTGAACTAGTGATCTCCTGCTGTGCGCTGGCGAGTATTATCTCGGAACTAAGCTGTCGCGTCTGTTAAACTTACGAGATTTGATTTGTGATGATGATGCCGACCACGCCTGCCCAGGCACAAAGAGAAGACGATCTGGATTCACCCAAGGTATCTTTACAAAGGAAATTGCAGAAATTGCCTGGGTCGTCTCCTCCTGGCTCTCCAACTCACAAGTAACCGAAAATCTCACTCTTCAACTTTCTACCTCCAAGTCAGTGTCGTCCGCTTGAAGTTAAATCCGGCCCGTATGAGGTGAAAAAGTATGCGAGGGAACAGCGTCTACTCCTGGGTCAGAATGTACTAAACTGTTGGCGGAATATGACTGACTTGCCAGAATTACGGAACTTGGCGAAAGATTTTCTTGGGATGACTGCGCGACATCTGCGCCCAGTGGAAGGGCTTTCTCGCATGCTGGGATTTTGCATTCCCCAATAAGGGCAAAATTCAACGGAAAAACATGTTCACGACTCATGTTGATTCGCTGCAATCAGTATAACCGCTGCAGAAAATGGTTTAGTTTATTCTGTACTGATTACAGAAAAGTTCTGTATGTCTTATTTTTCAGTAATTTCGCTGTACCGACGTTCATGTGGAAGTCTGGAACGCCGAATTCGAATAAAATAAAAAAGAATGAGTTGATTGAGAAATAAATTTAGTTAAAGTTAGTTAGTTGCCGATATTTAAATTTCGTTAGTTCTAGTTATAGTTATAGTTGCGAGTTTTGAAAATTGAGTAGTTCTAGTTCTAGTTCTAGTTGCGTAATTTGAAAATTGGGTAGTTCTAGTTATAGTTATAGTTGCGAGTCTTAAAAATTGAGTAGTTCTAGTTATAGTTCTAGTTGCGCTTTTTGAAAATTCAGTAGTTTGTACAAGTCTGGTCTTGGCCCATCTCTGCCTCACGTCTTTCGCGCTATATTTTTAAGCAATAGGCTAGATATGTTAAATCCATGATTTTAAGCATAAAAGCTGAGATGGTATAAAATATATTCATTCCAGACATTGGGTAATCGCGATTAGTAATCGTAATCGATTACGACGATTACAGCCAGGCGCGTAGCCAGGGGGGGTTTCGGGTTTCGGGCTTGAGTTATAAGAGGTAAGGTTTGAACCACCTGAAATCGGCGTCATTATAGCACATATTCCATAAAAACTCGTACATTTTTACTTGCGCAAATCGTCGCCGGGGCTACGTAAGACGCAAGACGCATTGATGAGCGGGCGTATTTAATTGTTGGACGCTTTGATAAGCGCGTTCAGCGTGTTGATAATCGCGCGTATTCAAATGTTCGACGGTGCGTATTTCATTGTTCACGACAGATCAGGGAGTCGCTAATTAACAGCACTTCCGGACTCGTCGACAATCTTATCATACGCCTATAATCGCTAATACGGGGATGTTGTATAATCGTTATTTACGCATCGCATGTACTTAACCCTAATGAATCGATGCTACGTTACTAAATTCGGAAAAAATCGAACCCTCCCCCCATTTATTTCAAACCCCAGCCTTATTTTTCGGCTGGCTACGCGCCTGATTACAGCATTTTCAAGTAATCGTAATCGATTACATTCGAAAAAAATCCTAAGTAATCGTAATCGACTACTTCACATATTTAATCGATTTCTTTGTGAAAGAACGATTACTTTTTATTTGTACAATGAATTTGACATAACCGAACATTCGTGAACAAGGAAGAGATATTTTACCAGGTTATTGAGAGCACAAACGGTTGATTTTCAAACGCCACTGCTCATTATTACGTCAGAAGTATTAGCTTTGCTCGCCCTTGCGTAAGATGTATCCACACGTAGTAAATATATATCCGATGTACATTGTTGTGTGATTGTTAGAACAGTGTAGGCCATATGCTGTATATCAGGTTATCAATACGCTCAAGACGCTACTACCTCGCAGCAGGATAATAATCACCACTCTGACTAGTTTCTTATAGTAACTTATGTATTGATGTTTGGTTAATTGGTTATGCTTAGTTAAACGCAGTTTGGCCGTTGCTGCTTGGCGAGCAGTAGGCCAATCTATGTAGTATACATATGTATTGTACGTACACCGGACAAAGATTTGAAATTTTGTACTCGTCAAATAAAACATTACGATGGTTGTAATCAACAGCTGCTGATGTATATCATAACCGAGCCGTTCTTTGCCGTTTCTCGTAACGGCAGCTTGCAGTATCTGCATTAAGTGGGAGGTAGAATTTTAAGTTGTAGGTACAATCAGGACCAAAACAGCAATTCGTCCCCCACTCCAAACGTTGGTATTGGTAGGGTTGTAACCAAGTCACAATGTTCCGAGTCACAAGTCAATATCACTTTTATAGTTTTGACTCGAGTCAGGTCCAGTCATTTTCAATTCACCCCCGAGTCAAGTCCTCGTCCAAGTCAGCTAGTATAGGGTCGAGTTCGAGTCATAGTGTTTGACTCGAGTACGAGTCCAGGTTGGTATGTTCACAGATCAGTTTTCAGATCAAACCGATTCAACTCACTTTTTTCAACTCTGCTCGAGTGATATAGAATGGCTCGTATTCATAATATAGTAATTTTCACCAGTTTTCACAGTTTACGGCCCTATTCCATGTACCAGGACTGATAGACGAAATACAAATAATGTGGTAACTTTACTATTCTTCGAAGTGACATGGAATGTCTGTCTTGGCAGTTCTAGTCTCGAGTCATATGACTTGGTCCGAGTCACGCGAAATGACTCGAGTACAAGTTGAGTCAATACAAAAATTGACTCAAGTCGAGTCAATTTACGCATTTGAAAAAATGACTCGAGTCAAGTCTAGTCACCAAATAATCGCGACTCGAGTCATTACAGCCCTGGGTATTGGGGCCCCATGGTGGTCAG
This sequence comes from Botryllus schlosseri, assembly GCF_051294905.1. Taxonomy (NCBI): domain Eukaryota; kingdom Metazoa; phylum Chordata; class Ascidiacea; order Stolidobranchia; family Styelidae; genus Botryllus; species Botryllus schlosseri. The sequence goes on along the minus strand of NC_137245.1, from coordinate 11,532,653 downwards.
TTTTCAAGTTGATGACTGAATTTCGTCATAATATTGGTAATTGCATTATATCGCTATTCATTCAGATTTACCGGTAGAGCTGGGGGCACGTAATTCATAATTATAGCATCTGGTATGTTGTTATAATTATTTTATTGTGTTTTGTTAATTCGCGACCTCCCGCCTTTTATATAATCAAAAGATACTGTAGTCGCCCAAACGTAGCAGACTAAAAGAAAAACTTTCGTGAGACGCACACACAAATTGTCATGTCTTCATTCTTCTGCGAGTGCCCCGGCTAGCATTTGCATTGTTGGGGCTCAGATTGGAGGGACCGGACTATTCGTCACCCCCACAGAGCGCGGCCACTGACAATGGACACATACCCAAGGTCATTCTTTGGTAACACACTTGGTGGAGTTGCATGTTGGCCGAAAGTGCATACGTCTTTTGGTGTGTCGTGGCGGGGCAATGACTGCCGCCGAAATGCATATTCCTATAAATTATGCATGCTTTTTTTCTTGACGGGGAGAGGTATGCATTTCAAAATCAAGCTATTTAGAGACATTAAATTCCGAAGCTCGAAGAAAATTTTCAAGTTAATTAACTCTCTTGAAAATACTCTATCATAATTTATGTTGATTTACGATATACTTTTGAGTCCCCTGAGAGCTCGCTCCCGGTTCTATTAGGGAGTTTGAGGTGTGGCAGTTACGGACTTGGCAAGAATGCAAATCGTTGGGTGCGACGAATAGTCCTGCATAGAGTTGAGCAATGGGTGCATTATGACGTAACAAGCAAATGACGCATGATTTATAAAGAAAGTTGATATATCATTAGACCTTATTTTCATCGAAAGCCTCATATTGTCTTCCAATATCTCCAATATCTCTTCCAATATATTAGTTATAAGAAGCAAAACAAATATAATCGTGAGTAATCTTGATTACTTTTGAAATGTAATCGTAATCGACTATTTCCTGATTTTGCTGTAATCGTAATCGTAATCACGGGATTCACAAGTAATCGTAATCGTAATCGCAATCGATTACATTCGTGAAGTAATCACCGCATGTCTGATTCATTCAAAGACATTGATTGAAATAATGATAGGAATTGATGTTTTAAACCCAGTGGTTCTTAACCTTGCCTCCAGCGCCCCCCCTAGGGGCGCTGGCGATTTTAAAGGGGGCGAAAATGCTCAGGGGGCGATATGGGGGGCGCTGAGGAAAATTGGCTTCGCAGTAGATGATGTGGTAGTAGGACATATTCTTAAGGATTATTCAGAACAAAGTAACATCTCAGAAAGCATGTCAAATCCCGACATTTTTGGTCGCGCTACGCGACGATGTTTGCTACATAGGTTTTCATAAATGTACTGGGTTATTATAATTCATATAAAACAAATTGCGCGTACTTTTAGATCGCTAATTTCCCGTTTTTTAAAACACTGCCGTTAAGCTTGCTAGGGTTATTTTCAACAAAATGTTTCGAATTAGGTATTTCATTCCACAGCGCACAGCATGTGAAAATCGAAGAAGGAGGCACTGTATATCACTTTTGATTGAGAGTGAGAGGCCCTTGTACATAACATAAGTTTTGAAGCTTTGTGCACGAAATGAATAACTAAATATACTTGTATTTGAGAGCTACAAAATTAAATCGTCAGAATATTTCTTCATCGTATCATATGGGATGATATTATCTCGTGTTGTGGTTTATAACCTCGCATGAACGTTATATAATATGAGTTGCTTTGTTTGGACTACATTCATGTTGAAATTAATAACTGGGTACAGTACTAAATTCAATGTGAGAAGATATATACATCCCATTCTCAGTTGACTTACTTATAGTTACACAAAGCAACCACAGGGTATATGAAACCGTACCCGATTGTTGTTTTAACAACCTTGATTAGACCCTGAATATACCAATTATTACATATTAATATATGGTTTAATATAGTCGAATGGCCCTCTAGTGCGATTAAAGCGCGAAATGTTTCCAATACCAAAGTCCCAAAAAGACCGACTGAACTTTGACCTCTTGCCAAGACCGAAACTGCTGCAACCCAAACCCCTGATCCGTTAGCTCGAAGGGTGCCCTAATTGTTTTCAGTGAATGAACATGAATTAAACATGTTATGACGACTTCCCAACGGAAGAATACGCATAATTATAGAAAATAGAAATAGGCATTTTGGCGTCGGCCATTACCACGCCACGATGCACGAAGACATATGAAGATGAAATACGCAATGTAGGCCGTGCATAGTACTAGTTTCCAAAAGTCTTTTTGTGTGTTGTGTCGGAGAGGAAAAGCCGTTTTGCATAGAAAAAAAATGATGACAAATAAAATCGGCGGCAATACCTAGTGTGTTTAGTGTCTTGCTTATTCGTGTCAAACTAGATCTTCACTTCAGAATAACTCACCAGCGGAAGGGATCGAATCGTACCCTGGACTTCATCAGAAAGCAACCAAGTTTTTGGGCTGGAAAGTGAGTAGGAGTATTGAGCTGTAACTTTGATAATGAAGAGTTGCTGGAAAACAAATATGTGCAGCCAAGCAAGGTTGATGTTCACTCAGTGATCTTCAGTTTCCGATTCCGGTCATTTGAGCAATACGAGGTATCTAGAACAAGATAAAGTGGGGTTCTCGCCTACGGACTTCTGCCATATGATGTTCCGCATAGAGAGCCTACTGCAATAAATTTCAAATTCCCGTAAAATATTACATATCTTAACTACGTGAGTTTTTCATAAGTCATAAATTTGTCAAAAAATAGTTTTGTTATGTCAAAAATGTCAAAATTGAAAATTTTTATAGCAAAATTTTCCATTTTTAGGTAAAAACTAATCGCAACTAAAGTAACTTTCAATTAATTAATCTTGGGGGACAATGTCTGAAACCTGAGACAATTTGACAGGCATGACTGCCACATTTTGATATTCGGGGTATATTGGAACCAACCATTTTGTTCAACTTACCCAGGTGCCAAAACTGTCTCGGAGTGGCCTTATAGCCTTATAGCCTAATTGGATTAGTCGGATCCACATGTGTCATACTAGCATTGAAGACAACAATTCCAATGAGTCGGCCCATGAACATAACTTTCTGTGACATGACTGTTAATTGTCAATGAAGCTTTATCGCATCACACCAAGATCAAAGCTAGTCTCATTTTAGAATCGACAGTGTCTTTAAAGAATATGCTGTCATGCAACGTTGAAATACGTCAGCAATGGCTGACTGATGTGCCTGCATTTTGATCAAACACTTTGATAAAAAACAATCCTAGGATCCGCTCACGATTCAGACTGAATTTACAACTATTGCAAAGGAGAAATCCATCGACCTGTGACCTAAGTTGGTGTGTTGCAATATGACGATTGATAGGATGTAGGATATAAATGTGATTCCTGTAATTTTATTTCGAACAACCTCAGATACTCCCTGAGTGCACTGCACACCAAGAGCACTGATTACCCTTGTAATGTGATGAAAACCACTTTTCATTGTGCTAATCGACTAGAGCTTAAGTGACAGGATAGTGTCTAACCTTAAAGTTCCGAAACCAACCTACAATAAAAAGTGCAAAAATTACGCCTGAATTGTGGCATTTGGCAACTCTGGTCCGTGTTACAGTTGTTTTTCCATTGATAAATAACAAACTTGACAGCACGGCCAAGGTTATGTTGCAATATAACAATCGGTGTTCCAACGTTTCGCCTGGCAACAGGAATACCAGTCGATAAGAAGGGCTTCTAGTCAGCTGTGAGACAGAGGCATGACACTAATAGTAAAGTAAGCCTTGCACTGTCGCTGTTTGTGATATTCATGATGTTGACATGTATTCACTGATCAATCCTGATGACGGTATGTCAATTCATGATGGATCTTTCTCGTTTAGGCGGAAGCGTTAGTATTAAATTGTTACAAAGACAAAAACATCAATTGGCCGTCGATTGAACATTTCGTCAAAAAGTATCAGGTTAGTTCATTTGGTTCATAGTATTTCCGATATTTAAGTGTTTTTTTTTTCAGGTTAAAAGTCTGGATATCATTGCTGACGGCAATGCTACCACAGAAGAATATATCGATGTTGGAAAACACGGGAATGGAATCTCCTCTTTAGGTGTTTCTGTCAGTATCCATTGGTCGTTCTATGTTAGAAACTCGGAAGATGTACAAAGCACACTGGAAGTTTGTCAGCAAAAGAAGGTTTGTTTACAAGATTCACGTTTCCAGTCCCTATTTTAAAATATATTTTATGCTACAGATTGTATCTGTTCAATGTGTGATCGACTGGTTGTATCGTCCTTCGTTCAATGACATTATTTCTCTCCTCAAACATTCGAAGAAGCTCACTCTCATATATTGGCGTCAAAATGATATTTTGAAAAGTGGCGACCTCAACAAGATTCACAACTTCTCAAACGTCTATGGTACTGAGCTTGAAGTTTTATGTGGTGAGTAAAAGCTTTGTAGTAGTACATCAATGTTTTGAATTATAATAGACTTTTCTTTTCCATTACGGTTGAAATAATGCAACAAGCAATATGTTCATACTGCCTAATTTATTCCACTGGGGGCTTTTCGACATGTATCAGGAGCAAATGGCATTAAATGTGATTAACCAAACTCGAAATACAGACAGATGACATCATATTGACACCTACTCACCTATGTCATTTCACAACGCACAGTTATGGTTTAACAGAAAGAAATTCATCTATAAAAACAACCGAATTACAGTACAGCAATAAAATATCCCCAGAGTATAAAGATGTTCTTTTTCGCAGCAGAGTAACGACTTTTGCAGATATTATAATTCGAGGACCTTTGAATAAAAAGAAATTACCCACGCTCAACTATGGACAACTGATTGCTATTATAATATTTAGTACATTGACTGTGTCTTAAGGGTTGTTCGATGGCAGAATCGCAAGTCGTTATCTGATCATAGTCGCACATGCTATGATATCTAGGGAGTGTGATGCTTGGGTAGAAGCGTCATCCTACGATTTCCAACTTAGAACATTTTGACAAATTCTTTGTTGCAATGTGGGACTCAGATGGTGACTGCCGCATTGGCATGTATATGTAAATTAGGTTAATCCCATCAATTGAACTACATGCAGAGTGTTAGCTGAGTTGAGTTTACCTCAGGCTTACTATATTAGAAGATCAATGCTTGGAATTAAAGATGCATTACTGACTACCTAATCTACTGGTTTTCAAACTGTGGTATACGTACCGCTGGTGGTATGTGAGAGTAGTTTCAGTGGTACGCAAAGAGTTTAGCGCTTTAAAATGAATTCAGTCCAAAATTTGCTGTCCTTTGCAGTAGCTAAAATCACTCTAAGCTGTGCAGCAATTTGTCATTGGTATCATTGCTGCACACAGATGCAGTAAGGCAATTTGTGAGATTGGCTAACTACGAGACTAGTGCTAACCGACTACTCCATCAATATAGCGACCGATCAGATATATTTATCCTTGTTACAACTAAAGTATAATCCAGATTACGTTATAGGTATGGATTCAGCGCAATCAAATACAGAGGACAATGTTTGCCGCATTGTGTAGTTTGCATGAAAAACCTTTCTAACGCTACCATAAAGCCCTTCTTGTTAAACGGCACCTTAATTCGAATCATGCAGAAAATAAGAATTGTGACCCGTACCTCAACATGTGGTGTGACCAAAGGTTCCCTGCCTTGGTTTCTATTCAAATCAGGGGTCTCAAACACGCGATCCGCGAGAACGTTTTGTACGGAGCATGTCGAAAGCAAGTACAACAACAATTATATTCAAATACTTGAAAATGTGATTTTTCATGCCTAGCATGAATTGCTACATAGTAAATCAAAGTTTCACTATGGGTATGGAACAGGGCTGTGGAGTTGGAGTTTCACTAAATTTTCTCTTGGAGTCTGAGTCACAGAAATTTTGTAGCACTCCTTGGAGTCGGAGTTGGGGAAGCACATACTGGCTGGAGTCGGAGTTTGTTAAAATGCTCTGAGTCCAAGTACTTTGAAATCAAACCAAATGATACTAAAAAGTATTGTAGCAGTTGCAGAAGTTATGAAATTTTTCACATTGTTGAACCATCACAAACTTAAGGGTTTCTTTCTGTGAGCACAGTTTTTATAATTTCTGCAAACCACACATGTAAAAATGTAATAGAGGTATTGTTTTCTGAGTAGATTTAGAGCAGGGGCGGGCAACTTACGGCCCGAGACGGGATTTTCAGTCGCCTACAGACAGATTCTACCCTGAAAGAGGAATTCCAACCTGAAACAGGGACAAAAGTTTTTGTGTCAGTGAATGAGTCCAAATTTGCCAACCTGAGAAAGATGTTCTGTTCGGGTCTGCATACATTTCCGAGCAAATATTTTCCATCATGATCATAAACAAGACAAAGCTGCGTCCCAATTAACTGATGTGAGCCAGAGTCAAAAGAACTTGTTGACAACTTTGATCAACCGCAGATGTCTCATTGACTTCAGCAGCTATTGAAGTACATTACAATAATGAATTCATTGAATACTGTTTTTTGTGCTACTTGCTTTGAACTTAAAGTGTACATTAAATAAATTAATTCATTGTATAGATGGATAAATACGCGGCTAATGTTTAGATTCAGGAATCCCGCCACCGACTGGAGAATATGCCCGCCCCTGATTTACAGGAACGTCGGAATCGGAGTTGGAGTCTCAGTACTGTGAAGAAAATATTAGGAGTCGGAGTCGTTGTATTTAAAATTCTTGGAGTTGGAGTCCGAGTCAGACCCAGTATATTGAAAACGCCTGGAGTCCGAGATAAAAGGAGCCAACTCCACAGTGCCGGTACAGAATGTCATTGTGTAAGTTTCCCTCAAATAAGGCCTACTTGCCTTATGCATCGTTAGAACTGGTAAATCGGCCGCGAGCAAGTTTGAGTTGCATGTATCACATTAAATCGTGTTTTACTACTATTCATAGGTGTTGTGGTAATAACACCAATAGCTTACAAACACCGCTACCTTTGAGTGAAATAATTCATTCAGGATCCTAGTGGTATGCAGTATAGTAAAAACAAATTAGTGGGACGCCATCGAAATAAATCTGAGAAACACTGACCTAAACAATGCATCCAGCTCAAAAACAGCTTTCCCAATTTATATTTTTTCATTCAGATGTCCGTCATGATACCTGGTGTCAACTCGGCATTCAATTGAAACCAGGTGGGTCTACAGCAGTGGTTCTCAACCTTTTTGTCTTCGCGGACCCCTTTTGGACCGCCACGCCCCCCCAAAGTTTTAGTTAAATTTTAGCTAAATTATCGTGTATCTGTATCTGTCGTGTGCAAATATTAGGTGTAGCAAAACGATTATTCTTGAATATAATATCATACCATTCATGTAAAAATTTAGTAGACATTTATCATTTCGAAGCGAATTCTGTAACTAGTATCTGAGAATATGTGGTGATGTCGTGAAAATCCGCGTCTTCGATTTGATATGAACGAAAATCCATTGCCACAATAGGTGGTGGCGAATGTAATAATAACGAGTAACACTACTGACGACACCTTTGGGTTTTATCACAACAAATAAGATATCAAAATTGAGAAACAGATTGATAATGAAAATATAACGTCCAGCCTAGTCGCTTTTATCTAGAAGCTCATCTTGCAGTTACTATGGAATAGTGGATATTTATGTCACTCGAGAAAATGGATTTTTTCAAACATTTCGTTGTCACCGTGATTGATCTTACTTCTCAAACTTCTGTAGAAATTTTTCCACACTCCCTTACGAAATATCTCGAAACAGCAATGTGTTTATATCAGTAAGCTCTGAGTTTGCACTGTAGGATATTTCATTTCATTCTATTGATGCGAGTCCTGAAGTTTTACCAGAAATGAAGCGAAACTGTCTCGGCCATTTTTTTAATTTAGAGGTTTCACGGACCCTCGGTTGAGAACCACTGGTCTAGAGGTAATACCACAGTATTGTTCAAGTCCGATTCAATTTTACCACCTTGGAAATTAAAATCATTCCTAGATGATTCCTTTGTCTACGTGGAATTCAAAATTTTCTCGTACTTTAGGATCTACAACAAAGCTTGAACATATCGACCCATTATTATACCATCGTAGGATCAGAAAGGTTGGATCACGATTTGCCGGCATCCATGACGGAATTACCAAACTAGTCACTGGATCGATTTATGTAAACGAAGGTTGTATGCATATTTAGTATGTGGTTATTTACTTCTGTGTTAACTGAAGGGATTGAAGTTTTTCAATTATGCTTCTGAGCGTGCTTGCAATTATGGGGAGCTTCTTGGAAGTACAGAACTTCAATATACAATTGAATGGTGTATTCACATTGAAATGAACCCAAATATTTTCGGCTGACACTCTCCAGGGCCATGGGTGGTCGTCAGCAACTAGTAGAGAATTGGAAAGAACGTTGTTTATCAACAATCCTATTACAAAATATAACGTCACCAGTATGAAATTTCAAACATGCGCTTTCTCATTTGTAATCATCTACTACGTGTATTCTTGTTTGCTTGAAACACCCGTATTTTCGAATTGTCGCCCAGTTTCACTTGTGGGCATCTAGTTCAACTAGTTACTCACTCAACTGATTGTATGTTGCATTACGTTCTCATTCGTTCGGTTATATCTCATGGTCGCACAATGAAGCACAAAGTGGGTCACGAACTGAAAAAGCTTTCCTTAGTTATAGAATCTGTGCTGACTTACCCTCGTAAATTTCAACTTCATGTCAGCAATGCTTCGCCTAATATAAATCAGAAGCACTATTCTATCAGGATACTGCCAAGAAGACATTCCAGAGGTTGTTGACGATGAACCAGTTCAGCTCAAACGAGGTAATAAGTGATTCCTATACGTATACACATTCCAGACTCGCAATTACAACTAAAGGCGGTTACTGTGGCCTACAATTTGCTAGCACTATACTGACCTTGCAATTCCAGACTACCTCAAACAATCTTAGTATGACCTTAGTTGTTAATATATCTGGAGCAGGCATTCAGATGCATAAAAACATATTATCAATTCTTGTACAATTGGTATGATTCGCAAACAGGTTTATGTTCAGAGATTAAAGGAAACAACGAAGAGGAACTTTGGGCTACGAATATGAATAAATTGATTTATAGTTTCCGTTATCCGATTAGACTTGAAAGTCATTTTTCCAAAACCAAGCTCATTTCTGGAGTAAGCATTTCATGTAGTGAATTGGCATAGGTGGTCATCAGTAACAAAACACTGGTATTTGCACTAGTGACTCACGTGATATTGACTTTTGACGATTTTGTTACATTCTTGCATGCAAATGAGAGTCAACGAGAACCATTTCGTTTTGTAAAAAATGTTGAAATAACTCATTTGAATGCTTTTTAGCTTATATTTAGCTTTCAGCAATATGCAGCATATGCAATGCCATGAATGACAAACACTGTGTGTGTGGAATTGAAAACTTCTTTAAAATATTTGTGACAGAGATCAGCAATGACAAACTCGTTGAAACTGTTAATAACTGGACGAAAGAAAAGACTTCAGTTCGCATCCTTGACTACTGCAAGGATGAAGGACTCCATGAACCTGATTTTGCAGTTTTCCCGCAGATTATAAGACTTGATTTGGATTCTTCGATTTCTAGGAATCATCATAGAGATCAGATGACTGATGAATTTGGATTTGATCAGGATCGCGAATATAGAAATGAGGTGATAGGAATCGAAGACTTCATGGGGTCGATATTGCAGAAGACAGGATCAAAACCATTCAAGGCAGTTGACATCACTGCCATCATCGGATCAGCTGGTTCAGGAAAAACCATATGTATCCAAAGAATCGCTCAGGAAGCGCTTCGCGCATCGTTTGCAATACCAAACAACCAGCCGAAAATGGTTCATTATGTTGAATTAAAATATCTCCAAGAAGACAAATTGATGAAACCTTCGAAATTTCTATTTTGTGGTCTTTACAAATGTGAAACTGAAGAGGATCGGGCTTTCGAATGGCTGATGGGAAACCAAACTGACGCAATTTTAATTTTTGATGGGTTGGATCAAACAACATGGAGTTTTGATGAGAATAGTGTCAGAAAAATAAGATGTGATGAAATTGCAACCCCCTCGACCATCATGTACAGCATCTTAGCTCGTAGTATCCTTTGTCACGTTAAAATTTTTATAACTTCGCGTGAATTCAAGATATTGGAGTTACCAGTGAAGGTCCGGCCAAAGAATATCATTGTCCTGAAAGGTTTTGCCCCACAAGATGCGCGAAGGCTTTTCATCTCACTGTTACCAGAGAAGGGGGAGAAACTGTGGGAGATAATCGAAACTATGTCACCCCGATTACTTGAACCTATTTTTCTACCGGTTTTCCTGATTCTTACGGCAAATGTGATGGGAAGAGACTCAAACAGAGATCCTCCGACTACAGCCACAGAATTGTACAATGGGATTATATCATGTCTCCAAACCATAGAAAACATCCGAAATGGTATAAAGATTTTTTCAATAATGAACAAATTAAAATCGGTGGCGTTTCGAAGTATGGAAAAAAAAATGATAATTGACGAAACATTGTTGAAGAAATTTGATGTCTCTGCAGCTGAAGCTCAGTATATTTTTATGACAAAGGTTCCAGTTCCCCGCGGCTTGTTAGGCGGTTATGTATTCCACTTCTGTCATCAAAGAATAAAGAGTTTCCTTGCAGCCAGTTTCCTAGCAGAGACAGAGTTTGATGAATTCTCTCGCATTTATGAAGAACTTCTCCATGAACCTCGATGGTGGGACGTCAGACAATTCGTTTCGGGAATCATCTATTCAAAACCTTTTAATAACTTCCACAAAGGTCAGCATTATCCTTCGACTAAGTATTTGTTGTTACCCAGAAATGAGAACCTGTAAAATTAGGAGCGGTGCAAACCCCTGAAAGGTTCAGGATCATTTGAACACAAAATTTGATCCAGTGTTCGCTGTGAACATGTACGTGAACACAAACCTGCGGCGTCACATTGCTACTGTCTAACGCCACCTTTCCATAAGCTCTAAATGTGGGCTAAACCATACTAAGTTTACATGCAGTGCCGTACTGTGTTCATTCAAGGTTTGGGTTATGACTAGGGCTGGGCACAGTCATTCGAGTACGTGAATACGAATCGAATATTAATTGTGATGATTCGAGTTGGATGGGGAGAGACGATTTTGTCATGTACTGAAGTTGTATGTACCTTCTCACTAAGAGTTATATTATCAACGAGATTATAATTTTAATTGTTTTTTTTTCGACATGGAGGCCTTGAAACCTTAATTGGTAATAACACAGCAGCTAAAAGATGTAGTATGAAACTATGCAATTATGCAAGTAAGCGAAAATCAAGCCGTGATCAATCCACATCAATGCCACAAAGTCGAATGAAGTAGGTATGGTCGACAAACATAATCAAATTATCTTTGTGGTGTAGATCTGGCTTTATTTTCATAGTGGTTGCATAAAAGGTACATATTTGAACTCTCCAGATCACATTTACTCTTATGACGTCACAATGAGTAGTAGTTGAATTACTCAGGTACTTGATTTTACCCATCTCTATTTGTCACACGATGTCAAGCCTCTGTGCACCATGGTTAGCACTTTCGTAATCATTGGTATTTCTATTGTTAGGCAGAAAAGCAATTGGCAATTTATGTGCTGAAAGATAAATGATGTACGGTAAACATTGCTAAAATAGTCAACTTTGCTGAATGATGGACCAGAGGTGAAAGTCTGTTCGGTATTTTTTAATCGAGGCTCCATTTTGGAAGATGCCACACAACGACCCGACCAATCAATCATACATAATTTGGCCTATTTTTTTTATTTCGAATCGGGCTGCTATATCAACCCCAATTTCAGCATTATGTATGCAGCCCTATTCCACATTCGTGTTCATTAGTAGGTATCATACTAACTTGAAATGCCCATCCATTTTTGATGTTTTGAACATGCTGTTGTGTCACAGTCTCAGATCAGAAGAAGAAACAAGAATTCATTTCCGACTCAATTCACAAGAATCTTGAGACAACGAAGGAAGACAAATTGTGGAGACCTCGCATTAAATTGTACTCTGCGATTTACGAAACGAATGACGACGAGCTGATGAAAAGTCTTCCGATGATTGATGTGTCGGACGTCAAATTGAGTCGTAGAGAAATACAGCTTATTGGATCATTGGTAGCAAGAAGTGGAGGTCTCAAATATCTGGGTTTGTGGTCTTGCAATATTGACAGCAATGGTGCTGCAATGATTACAAAATGCATGATGAGACGAATTCAGGTGAGTCTACCACGCGATTTGAATTGCCAAATGCGTCTTCTTGAGGTCATAATTACAAATGTTCCAGCTGCCTATTATGACCGCAGGTTATTGAAACTTGCTCAGTGTACGTACAGCTGTACACGGCTACAATATACTCTCAGTTGTTTTTTCATCAACACGCCTTTCCTTGATTGAAGAACCCACTCATCATTTGCCGATGAAGCAACTGCCCAAATTTCGAATACCAAATTCTTAATGCCGACAGATACTACAAATTTAAAACACATTTTAGCCGAATACAATTCTTTGCAAGAGAATATGACCCTGACTGATAGAACAATTCTAAATACAAACATTAACTGGAACCCGTTGTCGCACGTAAAGGCAGTTCCAGATGAATCACACAATTCAGGCCAAGATCTGAATTCCAAAAGCCTATTGATGTATCATGGAGAGGCCATTGTGGAAATGTTTAAAAACTTGATGAAGGATGAAATCGTCAGCAATACCTAGTAATGACCGGCACACACTTCTTGCAGTCTAATAAGCCGCTAACAAAAACAAGCGCCTTAACAGGAACTTTATTCCAGGTTTATCTTATTGATTTGCGAGAGAACAACTTATCGGCGGAAGTGTTGGGCTTGTTTCTCAGACTTCATGAAAAGACAACAAAATATTTGGACTGGAAAGTGAGTATGATGATTGCAGTCGTAACTTTGGTAATGAGGAGTTCGTAGAAAACGAAAATATGCAGCCAAGCAAGGATGATGTTATCCCAGCGATCATCAGCTTATGATCTTCTGATTCAGGTCGTTCGATCAACACGAGGTTTCATCCCAAACTCTTCAACTAACTACTTCTACTCAATGGGCCGTGCCATCAAATTAGCTAAAGAAGGAGCGACCATGCCTCTCGTTTCTGGTCACATCAAATTGTCAAAGGAGGAGGGTGATGTGATCAAGATACACGATGAGGAAAAGGATTTTATAGGACGATTCCACGTCAAGGTCAGATATCAGAAGCACTCCTATCCATAGTTGGTCAGAGTAGTATGTATTGCTATTCAAGCAAAAGTGATTGTTTCTGCTCCCTTACTGGTAGAAGTAGCAATTTCTAAGATACATCAAAACTAATTCAAATAAAAGTAAATATGAAGTGACTGTAAAAGTACAGAAGTGAATATATTTGATCGAGGCGTACATTCTTTTGGTAGTCCATTTGGATTCATTCACTTTTAAAATTGCAAGAGACATCATCGTGGCAAACACAAAATGATTAATGAGACTACGATAGGTGCAATTTCCATTGATATATTCCGTTACCGTAATGCAAAGGATATTTCAGCTCGGTCGTTGTGACAATTCAAGAACAACATCAAGTAACAAGTAATCAAAACCTAATTGGGTACTGCAAGAAAGTAGAGCAGTGAGAGGGAGAGAGAGATGATATTCTTTTTCGCCTGCACCATCAAGATGCTTTGACGAGAGAGATGCGATACAACATTAAGGTCACCTAGTCTGCACCCCCCAGTGTTTCTCAAACTTTTTCCGATCGCTTGTACCACTAACTTGTTTTCACCACACCGCATACCACCTGACCTGATTGACTTATTATACTCAATTATACCGGTATTTTTTAGTTTTGGCGTTATTACTGTATCATAACACAAATAAATAGCAAGAAAACCAACTTACTGCTCAGACTCTTCGACAACAGTGTGTAACGACAAAAAAAAGGTCATCACTTTGGATTTTTTGTGCACAACTTAGATTTTCTGTGCGCAGAGACAGTGTCAGTACTGCGCATTTGCGCACGTGTGCAGCGCAGCTTAGAGGGGACGTTGGTCATTGGTACGACTGTTTCTTCTCACAAGCTTGTCAATCCGAGGTATAGGCTAATATTACCCGCATACTAGAGATTATGTTCGGGCTCATTAGAAGATTCTGGTTTTTTAACTTGGTAGCTATCAAGGCCAAGAACCCTTGTTTACACTCCCCATGTTGAATTTATCCTCCTCACTAAAGTGATCGATGGGTCTGCGATTGCTTGTAAACCGCGTCGGTACTAGAGGTCGACCGATATTGAATTTTGCAGGCTGATACCGATTATTATTGACTCAATCACAAAGGCAGATAACCGACATCATTGGCCGATATTAATCTGGAAGGAGCAGATAACCATTTCGCCAAAAATATTATATATTAAGCAAGACGGCACTTTTACATGTCACAGAAAGCTGAACAACAAACGAGAAAAATGAAATTAAAAAGAAATATTGCCTAATTGTTGACATTCATTGGAATTTGGGATAACCAAAAAAGCAAAACGTGATACATAATTGCAGATCAGTCCAGTAGAGGTAGATTGTAATGCAGGGAGCATAGTTTCTCTGCATTCTCACCCAGCAAAACTCGTTCTGCAAGGGTAAATCTGTCACATATCGCCCTTTGCGTCGTCGATTTCTTGAGATTGAGAACACAGGGCATTGAATTTCCAATATTTTTAAATTTTTTAAAAATATTAGAAAATAAAGTATATTAAATATAAAATATTGGCCGCAATATCGGGTAAGTTCTAAAGGTCGGCCAAGTGGGTAATCGGTCGACCTCTAATCGGTTCCTTGGTTTTTCATTGTTGCGAACAGGGCATGGTATGGTATGGAAGTATAGTACGGAACAAAATTTCGGTATGGATTATGGAAACGTGCAAGTATGGTATGGAAATTATTGTCTATACTTTGGCAGTTTTGCCAGAACCATGACAATGATCCTATACTTTCGATTTGTCAAATACATTGCATACCTCAGAAAATCGTTCACTGACACTTCTATGCTCAAATCTCAAATTGGGACTACGACTCACCCACCCTGGTCGACATCTATCTGAAGAAAGAAAAAATGTTGTGCTACGCGCATATGAAGGAAAATAATAATTATAATTATTCCACTGTGAATATAAAAAAAAACAATGATATTCGACCGCTGTCGCGTTACAAAATACATTTCGCTTTTTGTAACTTCCACTCCGTAAACTGCCAAGAAGAGTTTGAAATCGTAGACTCTGAGAATGCAGCAGTTACATGGACATTTATATCCATATGTTGCACTTGGAAATCAGTTCCTGCCCTCTTCTCGGATGATCATCGTGTAATATCTATTTGACATAAGCATCATTGTAATTCAAAAATATGTAGCTTTTCTCGGAGAAACCTTACACCATGCCGGTACCCAACAGGCTGTATAACTGCATTAAATCTAGTTGTCTCTGATAAATGAATGGGCATGATGCTACTGGCTATCGAAGCTACCCACACATTGGCGGGCAATTGGACATTTGATCCGCTGTTGCAAAATCGCTAATGATTGTAGCGAAATAAAATTGTTTACCAAGATATATTCTAATGCAGTGGTTCTCAACCTTTTTGTCTTCGCGGACCCCTTTTGGACTGTCACGGACCCCGCGGACCCTTAATCTTTTCATTCAAAAATTAGACTTTATTATTTTGAAGCGATTTTTGCAGCTGTATTTATTGTTTTCAAAATTTGCGTCTTCGATTTGATATGAACGAGTGCCGAAAATATTTCCATATGGTAGAGCTGACGAATGTAATATTAACGCGTACCGCTTCCGACGACACCTTTTGCTGTGTTCGCAACATAATTGCACCAAAATTTTAAAACAGTTTTTAATAACGTCCAGCCTAGTCATATCTATCTAGCATCTCATCTTGAAGTTATTCTGGAATAGTGGTTACGTATGTCGCAGTACAAAATGGATTTCGTGGTGAGGTTTCAATCTCTTCGTTGGAACATAGAGTATGGGAAAGAATCAGGAATTTCCATTTCAAATGAAACCTCTCTAAATAGCAATACGTTCGTATTAATATAGGCTTGGCAATTGAAATGAGTTTTTGCACTGTAGGATATTTTTATCTCAGACGACCATTCTAATGATGTGAGTCCTGCAGTTTTAGCAAATATGAAGCGAAACTTCATCAAGCTTTCGCTTATTGAATTATTATAAATTAGGTTATCAATCATTCTACAAAAATCTTTCGCGGACCCCCTGAAAATGCTTCGCGGACCTCCGGTTGAGAACCACAGTTCTGATGGGACAATACATTTGTTTTATTCGATTTTGTAGATCACCGCTAGCAGTGTGCTTTCACACTAGTTTGTCATGTCATGAGCTTCTGTTGTGAAGTAATCCTATATATTTTCCATTCCGTCTTCAATGATTAGGCAACCTACATCACAGGCATATGACACAAGGGAAGTTGGGCTACAATTGATGCATTAGGGCTGTTTAAATGGATAATTTCATTCAAAATAATCTGAATACAAACGCCAGAAAATTCTCACACATCAAAAATAAAGGTTGAGCAAAGTATGGAAAAAGTATCAAATATGGTATGAATGTAAGTATGGTATGGAACTAGTGAGGCTGGTATGGAGTATGGAAATTTCTCATTCCATACCATGACATGCCCTGGTTGCAAATCTGCTGTGACCAACAGGTAAGTAATGCACTGCTAAAGAAATTCATGCGTCGTGTTTTTGCAGTTGTTTTAGCTACCGCGGAGGACAGCAAATTGTAGGTTGAATAATTATAAACCACCTTTCATGTACCACATGAAAACCTTTCGCGTACCACAGTTTGAGAACCACTCAAGTACAGGTAATTTGTTACTGACCAGTGACCACCTCTGTAGTTGACAAATCGTTTTGGACTGTTTGCCCTATAATGCTGAAGTCTATCAATATCTGTTAACGACTCTGATGCAATAAACTAAGTTTTCTGTCACAGGAATCAAAACTGGTCCTCGACAGAGTCTACAGGCTCGGTGATTTGATATATTGTTCGAGACTTTTTGCGCCAGATGATGTTGAAATACCAGACGGACTTCTCTACGTCACGCTGGATGATTTACGAGAGATACGAGCGAAAAAGCTTGAGGTCAGTTTCAGTGATTTGTGAATTCATGATCATGATGAACAGGGAAATGGTTATCCTGTCTCACGAAACTGATATTCACCCAGATAAACAAGATATTGCTCGATTGCACAAAAGAAAAAAATGTCGATTGGTCACGGATCGAATATTTTGTCCAGAAATACCAGGTTGGAATCCGTGGATCATTGAATTGGCGAAATTTAAATTTGTTCTAATCCAGGTTAAAGTCGTGGATATTGTGGAGAATGGCGAGACTTCCGTTGAAGACTTCCGTTGCAATAGTTCGGAAGATGCGAAAAAACTCTCCAGCTTTGGCTTTCAAGTCAATATTCATTGGATGTTTACAGTTGATGAAGAAGACGACGTTCAGCGTATATGTAATGCATGTCAGCAAAAGAAAGTAATATTCTCGGAGTGTGGTATTGATTGCTCGTTTTGAAGTCAGTCTTCCTTCATAGGTCGAATCCGTCAGATGTGTGGTTGAATGTGATCTGTCACTGGACAACATTCTTCTTCTCATTGAGAATTCGAAGAAACTGACGCTGATATACTTCGTTGACAGCCATTGGTTGAATAGAGAAGATTCGAGAAAGCTTGAAAGACGGGATCTTGTTACTCGGCTAAAAATTTTACGCGGTCAGTTATTCCTTCATTTTCAAGAAAATATTCTATTGTATTATCCAAGTTGCAGCAGAGCTGGTAAAAGTAGTCAGCACTGCTACACAAGTATAGGCAGATGTAATGCCGTACGTTTGTACATAATTACAAGTAGCAATTTCATGGCAAAACTGTTTCCGGTACAAGTAGAAAATGAAAGGTATGCAAAGTACCAAGTACTCTAATGAGGAGCTTTATAAGGTAGATTTGGTCACTGTTCAAGTTTCAAAATTGCAAGTTAAATCTTCATGACAGTGCAAAATTACTGTTGACTCCAAAATAGAGTAACTTTTGTCAAAATTGCACTCATACAAGTGATACAAACTGATTGATCCACTTTCTAAATTACGAAAGAAATATTTTAAAACTGTGGTTCTTAAATAGTTAAGATCTCGACCTAAATGCGAGTGTTATTGGCATCTTATGGCAACGCTCGCATTCCCATTGTGAGTGATTATTTACGAGCATGTATGAAATATAGAAGGTACAGTTGCACTCAACGGAGTTCGATGAAACACAATACATAACACGAAGTCATTGATTCAGTGATATTGATGTCACTTCAAATCTACCTTGCATAGTTTCATAGGTGGGTGTCTGATTTAAAGACTACTCCAATCATTTCATTGTATCGCAGTCTTTTGGTGTTTTGAAATGATTAAATTGTTAATAAACTGATACTGATAGTATTATTTCTTCAACGAGGAGAGATATTTTCGTATGCTGGTCCCATTTGTACCGGTGGGCCCTGGTTTCAAGGACAGAACACTTTGCACAGCCGCATGTTGGCTAAAACTATATATCTTCATGTGTGCCAGCTTCCAGTGCAGAAAAAGTCTATCCCGAAATAATTGTATAATAGCTTCACACGTTGCTCACCCCAAGGCTAAGTCACCGCAACGTTCTGTCACGCCGTTAAGCTATACTAGGAATATACTCACCTTACTAGGAATTCTCTAGTAATTGCAAACACAGTTAGATCAATTTCTGTAAGTTATGCTTTAAAAAAAAAGGATTATGGCAGTTACGGCCATGCTTTTTCCTTATTCCTCCCAGAGTATCGCCCATTCAAGTTGAAGCTTTCCAGAGAAACCAATCTTAGACAAATGTTATTGTAACATTAAAAGAATTTGTGTAATACAAAGGTCGGTACATTTTCATGATCATTCAAATGTTATGTACATATTAGATCCTAACTATGCCAAGTAGAAGCGGGAGTTGTCGGTAGATAGTGCCATTTCAGTAAGCAGTGCAAGTTTCTTCTTTCCTAAAGTATTGTCCTTTCAGGTCAAGATCGAGATCGAGATGCCTGGTGGTTGCTTGACGTGAAACATTTCTGAGAGCGGAAACTGCATTCACAAGAGACATTTTTGAAATCGGAACGAAGCTTCCTATGTTGTAGCAACTGATTTAAGCGGATATTAAGAGACTTCACAAATTAGCCTACGTTGTTTTTTAATACGAAAATTGTCCCGTTTCACATTGTTATTGCATCATGACATGACAAAGTGTTGACCATACCCAAATCTCAACTCTGTTGAACAGGAACACTCATATAACTTGATAAGCCTTCAGATATAAATATATTTGAATTACTCTCTGCATATATCAAAATAATGTATGCTGCTAAGAAATGCTACTTAACGAGTGAATTTGTATCGACCGTCGTTCATGCTTTCAACCCATAGTTTATGTAGGAAATTTTGTAGTGCCTAATGTATGTGTTTGGCCATGAACTATGTATTTAGTCAATGTAAAATATACTTCAGAATAGGCATAATAGGAATACAACACATGGTGTTTATTTTAATCCGAGTTACCAATGATTGTAGCTAATATTTGTGTACCGAATAATAGTCGAAATGTCATACATGGTGTTGAAGCACACTGGACGGGAACAGGACTTGACAGCAAGGGGGTACCGACGGGATTTGCTCCCAGATACACGTATCTGAATACCAGTACTACTCATCTAGGGATACGGTATGTTCTCGGAGAATCGCCGAAAGTCCCAAAATCGATCACCGTTTTCCGTAAAATTCTTCTGTCTGCGCGTTTATGTCAGATGTAAGAAGCGGCCTCTTGCGAATCTGAAAATATGGTAACCCGAACTCACCACTGCAAGTGTGGTGACTTTGTACTCTTGAAGCGTAAATGTCAGGGCACAACGATCCGGGTACTCTAATCCTAGTTGAGAATCGATCGTAAGGATCCGAGCTTAGTTGTGAGAGTCAATTATTGTATATACCTGTACACCACATCAAGGAAAAATAGGTATAGGCTACTCCTCATCAATGGGAGCTACGGCGAAGACACTAGTGGCTAGAGAGTTAGAAACCAGCCGTTACTCATAACTGCTACTCCAGTCCAGCCCTACCAAGATCTACTACCCAACAACTGATCATTCGACATCTGCTCAGCCGAGTACAAATAGTTTGTTACTGCACCAGGAGCGTCGATGGGGAAACGGTATCCAGAAATTGCTTCAGCAACAACTCTTAGCATTGCGAAGCTTGGGCATATTTCCTCCTGAAACCTGTCTGTAGTTACAGATTTCAACAATCGTTCTCAAGCTGTAGGGGTGAAACCCTACGCTACTATACCTTGCGCCATTATGATATAACCTTGGACGCTGAGACAAGTCAACACAAAATTTAAATCAAATATTTCCAGACAATTGAAGTGTATTGAAAATGTTTTTAGCACTAGCATCATTCACAATTTTCTTCATACAATGCTTCAACTGCTGCCAGCAGTTTGATCAACGGTTCAGGTGAGTATGGGTACAAGTTTGCTTTATGGAGCCTTCTGATTTTCATTTTCAACCTTATGATTGCCGACATGCAGGCATCCAGCACGGTAGGTGCTCCAAGCAAAGAAATGGCTTCTCGTACATGCGGCAAAGTGTACATTAATTCACATTTATTAAGAAAATCAGACCAAAAAAATTTAATCATTTTGAGGAGTTTTAGAAAATATATCAGGAAATGAGTCTCGTTAGATATCAACCAATCATTCAATATTGAGATATTGAAAGAGAGACGAAGCATGAGCTCGAGAAACAAACTACACGGTGTCATTCGTAGCAGCGAACAAACGTCGCTTTTTATATTTTCCTTGTGACTGATCCAAAAGAATTCCAAATGTAGCCATAAAAAATCAATTAGGTCATCATCTTCATGGATAGTTATTGATATCCATTGTTTTTCCGTGTAGGTAAATACATTCAACAAAGCATAAACATCCAACACTGTGTCATTCGATACCAGCACAGAATTGACATTGCTCATGACCCACAAAGAGATTTTCAGTATTGTAAGAGACATGGAAGGCACATAAGCATTTTCCATATGCGACTCGAAACACTTAGGCAAAACAGCCAAAATTTTACTTGCGATAGCGATGATAACAGGTGTTTCAAACCCACTATCTCCATGATAAGGAAAGAGTTCATTCAAAAATGTCATGACAAAATCTAATGTCCCGTTAACAGCATTGGAAATGTACGTTACAAAGAAGTCAAAGTCTTTAAACATGATATTTCTAATTTGTGTGCCGGCACCTATGGTCAACGAGTCTCGGCAAAGTTGCAGATAAAAACAAGGACTATTAGTGGAGGCTAGCATTTCAGAATTCCAAAAAATACCCGAAAATATTTTACTGAAAATTGGAGCAAAATCAGCGCTGCTGTACAGTTTCAGCAATTTATGAAATGCATTGATAAGGGAGAGCTTGATAAGCACGGGTAAGTTTCTCTGGGCAAGATACACAGTTAGATCCTCGCAACCATGATCATGATTGGTATAATAGTCAACTTGCACTTCATAGGCAGTAAATACAAAATATGCGGTTACCTCACACATCAGATAAGTTAAGTTTTTATCTTGGTCCTGCTTGTGCTCCCTCAAAATGCGATCCAAAAAATTTGGAGCGAATATTTCCTCAAATACGACTTTTGACGATGGAGAACGCTGCATCGAAAGAATCAATTCAAAAAAGAGTTTCAGAAGAGACAATTTTGACAATGTGAGTGAAATGTTCTCATCAGAAATAGGAAATATTTCACAAACAACGACTTTAACATCCTCCACATATGATGTTAAATCACAAGTTGTATTTGACGTCGAACTTCCAACTGAAGCGAGTTCATCGGAAAGTTTGCGGTAAAGTGTTCCCAAAGAAGCCATGTTATTACATCGCAGGTTTCGGCTGCTGCGTGATGAGCAAACCAAATCGACGCTTGCAAATTATTCGCTGCTTCGAGTACTTGTCGTCTGGTGAGAATCTTGCTGGATGTGCGGACTGTGTAGGTGAAGAATCGGGACCAGTTTTCTTCATAGTGTAAACACGCTTTCCGTTATCATCCATGTAATAGTGCAGAAACATGTTAACTTTTTATAGACTGGTGAACAATCTGCTGCAAGCAATAGAAATGAAATCAAATGGATTGTCTCACTAGTACAGTATTGAATTTAACAACTTTCTTGTGGTATATTTTTGCAGATCTTCTTAACATGGTCATAGTATGGTAGTCTACTGTAGTCAATTTTCAATCCGGCGCATATTACACTTATAGTAGAACTACTATGAACCGAAAGAGTGTCATGAACTGATTCGAAAAATATCAATTATATCATGAAAGTTGGTTCAAATCCAGGTGCATTATTATATACAAGTATCAGTCGATAGCCTATGCGATGTCGCTGGCAAACTGTTGCACTCATGCACTGTGACCGTCTGGTTCAGTGTTAGTTCCCATGTTCGAGTTTTTTTTTGGTGACTCAACTCATTGATTGGTACCGTAGCCCGTCTATATTTGGTCGTACTGGTACTTGAAAAACAGCACTAGAAATTGATATGAATTAGGAAATAAGTATGTTATGAATTCGAGGCATTGAATATTACGGTACCTATAATAGTCCAACACCAACATGGGTTCCAAAGTTGAACATGACTCAAACTCAAAACCGGAGCAATCAATAGAATGAATCTAGTTTCAATACTATGACTCGGACTTGACTTATTCAACTGGTGGTGAATTGAAAATGACTCGATATGAGTCAAGTCCAAACTATATAGAAGTAGGATTGACTTGTGACTTAGCAGAACATCAAAATACAGTTACGTAATCAGCATTCAAATGCACAAGTCCCAACGAAGCTACACTTGCCACTTGCCAGTACATCAAATTACCCACCGGTTACGGTACAGTCAAATATTGGAACAAAATGACAGAACGAAACACGAAAGCGTGTCCTTGCCAGTGTACGCGGATTGCACAGTGAAGCGATTTCAGAAGAGAGCACGTTGGTTGATGAACTGAAAGTAATAATGAATACAGCGGGTGCAAGGAGACCGACGAATACGTCGAAATGACAATGGGTGGGAAAAACTGGTGGCGATACAGAACTGAAAATTTTCAGTCGTTCTCTAAGAATTAATAGTGCTCTTGGGTTACAAAAACAACGTAACTGTACTTTTTGTAACGCAAATGTGGATATTTTATTTCCGCTTCACTGCTTCTGAAACAACTTCTTCGCTGTCGGAGTATAGATAACTAAGGTAAACCGGTTTACCTTAGTTATCTATAGTCGGAGTTGGGAGAATCGGATCGCTTTCTGGGAGTGAGAAGTTCGTGTTTCATTTTACCGTAATCTGTTTATGTGGCTCCGTTCGTTAGTGTTAGTTAGCTGATCGATCTATCTGATTAACCCCTTAACTTTTCGATATCAGTCGGCGACGTATGCTGGAATATTGCCATTATGAAAATTTGGTAATATTGATTTTCAAAGCACGGTAATGGATGGATGAAGCTTTGGGATCAGCTACGTTGTTCCAGTTCAGAGTGCGAATTGATGAGCGCAGTTCTCTTTCTATGATATTTTGGATTGCTCGCTTCATGCAAAGGCGAAAGTCTTGACGGCTTTATAGGAGTGATACCATTCAGATACTCGAAGCAAGCTATTTCGCTGTTAGTGCATATGATGCATCATTATGAAAATCAACTTTGATTACCGTAATGGAATGTTGCCTATGACTGGACAGTCTGGAATGATACACCATTTATGTAATTCCGTTGAGTGGCCAGTCAGAAACAGATTTTCAACTTATCATTGAGAATTTGAGGTGGATGATTCAAAATCAATATAGCTTTTTTATTGACGCCGTGATGCGAATCGGGATTATAGATATCGAAATCTAGCTTTCGTCATGGCACCAGTAGGGTGTGGGGCAGTAGCGCAAAGGTGCTGCGGTTTTAGGACTGACTCTGCTTCACAGTATAGATGAGGAAAAAGGTTGTTCAATATTAGGTACTGGTATGGATTTTCACATTCTGCTGTCTGGGGTTATCACAAGAAAATGAGCTATTTTTGCTTCATACCACTTTCAGACGGACCGCTGGGATGTGTGTACACTGTCCAGTGCAGACGGCATCGATGAATGGAACCTAGATCATTCTGTTGCCAAGTTTCAGGCAGATTCTATGTTGACTCAAAGCACAATTCAATTTTATGTAAATTCAAGATCTTTTTGTCCAATGTTACATCTTAGATATTACCTGCTCCAGGAAAAATGTCAGGTCAGGGTTGAAATTTGTAGAAACCATTTATTCAATGTTCATTCTGCCTGTCTTGTGTGTAGTGCCTGTCTAAAAGAGTATGAAGGAGTTCAGTTGATTTTGCTCATAGTTTGGTATGGGGTTGGATTTAACATTTGAGGGTATGTTAGGGTTGGGGATTAAAACCTACCGATCCCATTTCCCAATTATATACCCTAACACTACTTTCCGGGTCCCTAACCTTCAATTCAACTAACACACCTCATCTGGACTAGCTCGGCATAGCCTGCCCCTGATATAACAGCAATCGGACTGAAATTATCCAAATAGAACACGAAGCCAAATCTAACGCCCGATCTAACACATCCAAAAGCCTGGGCAAACCCACCCCTCATCTTGCCTAGAACCCAACCGTACCAATCCCGTCATTAGTATATTGTGACATTGACATTGCCAATTTACACCCACCCCTAGTTGGCAGTAAGGGATGTTGAAATTCCCCTGTTAAGAATTTGGGGATTCAAAAATTGTCAGCAATATGTGTGGTTTTATTCATGCTAGTAGACACAGAATTCAGTGCCTACTGGAAACTACACTGGGATAATGTCTGTAAGATGCGGATCTCACTGTTGAACAGATGATGAAAATTATTGGCTTCGTTACTGGGGATCAAAATGCTCAATGGAATGTGCAATGTTGTCCTCATCTTGGAAAAATATTGGATATCCATGTAAGAAGAATGCGCTGCACGTAATTGCACTGGATATTTTGTGATGGTTCGGCGACATTGTTGAGGATAAATGCTGAATCCTATGGCTGTTTATTTTGCTTTGAACCGGTATCCATGTTTCAAAGATTGATGCCCAGTATGTGATGTTCGCATACAAGTAGGCTACCATACCATAATACTGTACCATAGGCAATTATACACCACTCTGTTATTAGAGTTTGATTTGCTGATGAAGGTCATTGGTGATGAGTTATTATGAACAAGAATTTTGATCCTTCTCACTGACCAGATTTTGATCGTTGAATGAAAATTTCTGGTTATTTCGAGTCAACATAGTACAGCTGTTCCTGTTGTGTTTCTCTGTACTCGATTTTTTGTACCATCCTCGATCTTGCAATGTTGAACGGGTCATTTTAAGATATTATTATGATATGATGGACAGTTGGACAGTCATTATTGGTAATTGAAATATGTCTCGATACAAACTGGCCCTCTGAACGCTGGGTTTTCCACATCTCACCGAGAAAAAGCTTCTCACTTGATTTGTTCTGGTCAGCCACTTAATACTGGCGATATGAGACATTTCTGGCGTTCGGAGTTCTGGTGTTATGGCATTTCCAACAGTCTGAAAGTTGTGTATCACCTTCAAGATCGGTAAAGTAAAGAGAGTTACTGACTAAGGTCGTGTGCTTCTGAGGCCAAACATAGCGCTGTCGTCTGAACAGTTCTTTGAAATTGTTATATCAAGCAATGTTGCCACCAATGGATATCCTACATTAGGCATGGCTGCCAATGTAGAATCTCATGTCCTGCAATCCCGATAGGCGGCATGCACTTTATTCGGAACTCGAAAATATTATTAACTGCATTTCACTGTATTAAAAGTCATGATGAATACCCTGTCGTGCTCCTGCTTAGCAATTTCACCAATTCTGAATATCTGAAGAGTTCCGATACAATGAAAAGAATGGATTAAGTCCCCTTTGTTACATCAATCAAACTTTCATGTGGCCTGCAAATATAGTAATAAACAATGGAAGACCGTGGTAAAAAATTTGCATGCACACATATGTTTCACATTCTTTATCCATCACTGTGACGGTTGCTGGTGCACCGACTCGTACCATATTTGAAGTGATCTCCAAAATTTCACTTCTACTAACCTCGTCCATTAACTGAATAACACTCCCGATTCATGTCCGACTCCACACACCAGCTGAAAGCGATGTAACACTAATTGTTCTTTGATATGATACTACACAGATTAACGCAGAGCGCAAGATCACTTGTTAACATGAGTCGAATCGGAAATTTGAGTTCCCGAGTCTTTGTTGGCGGGTTGGACCCAGCTGTAAATGAATCCGACTTGGAGAAGGCGTTCGCTTTGTTTGGCGAGATCACGAATGTGATGGTGATGAGAGATAGAGAAAACGGCAGGTCCCGGGGTTTTGCCTTCATATCTTTCAAGGATTCTCAATCTTCTGAAGAATCTATCGCGAGAATGCATGGAGTCGAAATCAGAGGCCGGTGCGTGACTGTCCGTCATGCCGAAAGGGAGAGATTTCTTGATGACAAGAATCAGAGAGTTGGTGGTGGATATGCGAGGGGTAGAGGGGGCATGATGAGAAACACGAGAACTGCCGGTTCCGAATATTCTGGGTATAGTTTGCCGATTTCTAAAACGGTGTATGTCACTGACGATGATAAGGGTTACTCGAGGGGAAGCTCGTATGGACAGAGGCGGTCCCGAAGCCCTTTGAGTCGTGGTTATCCCAGTGTTGACAAGGGAAGACCAGAATATAGAGATCGCTCCCCTCTGTACAAGGACGAGCGCTATCCATCCAGAAGCGATAATTTAGCACCGCGGGCTCCGCATTCTTATTACGATGATGCCCGCACTCTGACTTCGAGTAGACTATCACCCAACAAGGAATTGTCTGCTTATATCAGAAGTCGAGAGTATTCTCCTATTCGTAACCTGGCGCCAAGTGTATCTGCTGGTTCAAATGATTACGATCGAGGTGCGTCTGGTTATGGAAGCAAGAGTCGAGGACGCGTGTCGCCTGAGCTTGAACTTGACAGAAGACAGGAGAGGACACGCGAATATGCGGATGATCGTAGACGCTCTCCGGAGCGTTCGAGGCAACCTGACTCTTACAGTAGAACTTCATCGAGGCCTGACTACGGCGGTTTTCAAAAGAGAGATGACGGTGATTTTAGGGATGCAAAAAAATCCAGAGATTATGTGGATTCAAGAAGACCGGCTTACGAAAGGCAAAGTCCGCCGCGTTCGTACAGAGGGGATTTCAAAGGAGCACGAGATGGGGAGGGGCGGTCCTCCTGGGGAGGGAGCAGTTATCCGAAGACGACTCAGAATAGTTACGGCGGTTGGAGCAGAGATGATGGTAGAACTGGTAGAAGCGAAAGACCAGAAGCAATTAGAGGCAGAACAGATGATGTATCTGACCGCGACGGTCGCCCGAACACTTCAAGATACGATAGAGATAGCTCGGCTCCTGGCGGTCGCGGCACGCAAGATAATTGGAAAGGCAGGGACAATCGAGGAGGTCAGGACCATTGGAAAGCCCGCGATGACCGGCCTTCTCAGGGTGATTGGAAAAGCCGCGAAAGCGGCCAGTATCAAGACAGAGGCCAATCGTGGAAAAGAGGTACGTCTGATAGAAGTTTCGGAGCTAAGAGGGAATTCCAAAAGCCGGAATACCGTGGCAATGGTGCTGACTATCACAGGAGCCAGTACCGCGACGAAGATAGGGTACCGAGTAGAAGCGCAGGGTTACCTCGTGACAGTAGCCCAGGCGCAAGGCATTCGGGACCTGTGGATTCTCAGAGGGGTGGGAGACGGTATTAGCTTCTGTCCCGGAAGAATTGCTTTCAGAATATGCTCATTGCTGCTACTGTTTATTGACTATTTGCCATGTGATTGGATATGCAAGCTTATCCCGGTGCTGCTGGAGATTTGAAACCTTTGGCTGTGCTGCTGTATTATCACTTGTCTGTTCTGCAGTTTTATGTGCCGTGTTTCTATTTGGATTTTACTCGACGTGCCATGTGCATTGTGCAAATACGATGCATTAACCACAAATTCTGGATGTTGGCTGTAGCATGAAGGTCAACTGATTTATCGCTGCATAGATCTGTAGTATCAAAATGCTATATTATAGAATTTGTATTGTGGAGCCTTTGATTTTATGTTGGGAGCTGGTCGACTTGATATGCTGATTTACATGATGGAATGCGTCATGGCTGTGAGGCTCATGCCATCGCAACTGCGAATTTTTCTGGTAATAGTTGTCATCAAAGTAGTCGTTCTCGTACCAGTAGTCTGATGCAGAGCACATGATTATGTTAATTGTCCCTTGTATGAAGTTGACTGGTGTAGATGCTGGATTCGAAGACATATTTTAACCTTGGTTCGGTGAGTCAGATTGTGTTGATGTGGTGTGGATCACTTTATCATAGGTACTAAAAATCAGGAGACAATTGTAAATTGCAGTGCCACAGTGGCAACACAGCTTAACATGCATTTAAACTTTCTGGACTGGATGTTACTCGCATGTGTTATCAAATGACCGTTCAACGATGAAACGAGATCGTTTTATTAAGTGATTTTATCAGCGATTGGTGGTTATCGCAGTTCCATATAATAAACTTTTGCGGCAATATAACTTGGTAATATATTTTCATCATTGACTTGGACGGACATCCTTAGGTTTAGGCAGAGATATAGTTCATCAATTGAAGGTTACATGTGAAAGTTGACCTGCATGCAAGTACTGTTGCTTCCTAATACACACCTCGTATGTCTACAAGAATGATAAATAGCAACACAGGTGGCCGCAGCGCAGTAGTCAGCATTGGTGTTCAAGTGTTTAAAGCCATAAATTTATACTTCATTACCATAATAATCGTCCGCGATTCTATTTTCATCTGAACAAGACACAATGTACAATGTGATGTATTGAACAAATGGGATGCCGAACGACCAGTTACGGTTGCAGTTGCGGTCTCTTAAACTGGCATTCACCTCGGCCTAGTGCCTGATTTCACAGTTCCTTTTCCTATGCTAGTCTCTATTCCGTGCCTCTTTCTTTCCATTCCTTCTGAGTGCGTTTTTACATCAGGTATTTTTCTGGGCATACTTTTAGCAGTAAATCTAAGGGGGTCCTTGCAAGATGTAGGCAAACTTTGCTACTAACGTAATATGGCTACTGAAAGGACAAATGTATGAGACCTTTGAAACGTAGGCCTACTCGGTTGAAGTGATATATAGTTACATTACGCGGCCCACAAAAGTGATGTAGATTCATCACAAGACTACTTGATAAAATCCAAATCGCAAAAATGATTGGCTTCGTCTGAAAAACTCTTCTTCACTTGAAAGCGCAAGCAGTGCTAGAAAGGGACCAAAGTATAAAACTGCGGGATATAATTGCATGAAATTATGCTATTGCTATGCCATCTATTACTTCCACAGATAGGTGCAATGTAGGGCCTAATATCGCCTCGTCTATTTCGAAACCTGCGTCGGCCTGATGTTAGATCGGTATCCCCAATCCATCATGCTCGAGCCCACAACTTCCACGGAAGTGGTAGCCTACTTGCCAGTCATGATCCTCAACCCAATAAGGCAGTTGAATATCTTGGAGAAACGCTCCAGTGTGGACTGTAGCATTTTTCTTGATAAAAAGATTGCGTTTTTGACTGCGTCGATCACAGTATTATTCTCTTCAAATTGGCGTGCTATGGGTTCAACAACTAGAGCTCACGAAAATAAGCTACCTGGCTGTGAGATATCAGATGGTTTCGATATTCAACACCTTGTCGCCGACCCCCCCCCCCCCCATTGTTATAATGTTATCCCTCTAATATTTGACGGGTCTGCGCATACTCACCAACTCCACTGCGCAGACCCTTGGACAACAGTGCGTAACGACTAAAAGAAGGTCATCACTTCGGATGTTTTGTGCGCAGCGTAGATTTTCTGTGCGCAGAGACGTGGTCTCAGCACTGCGCACGCGAAGCTTTGAGGGGAACATTTGTTCCCTGTTGTGTTCCGCAAGGCTCAGTTCTTGGACCGGTCCTTTTCACTTTATATGTCGATGATATCTTTGAAATCTCATCATTGAATACCTCACTGTTCACTGACGATACTCACCTCCTATCTTACGCACCTACTACCGCAAGCTTGAATGCCGTCACCTGGGATCAAATGCCCAAAGTGCATGAGTGACCGATCTGGACGTCCCATAATAGCCTTCGGGTTAACGCCGCGAAATCCCAATTATTGGCCGTAAACTCCTGCGAAACCTAACCGTTGGCAGCGCTGGCCAACCAATTTCCTACGCTAAAATTGCCAAATATAGGCTATACCTTTGGTGTTTTACTGGATTCGGACATGTCTTGGAAGAGTCTCATACAATCACTTAAACCACAACCATCGGAGGTATGTGGTATGTTTCGTTGCCTTAGATACACTCTGTCATCAGTTAGGGTTCTGTTGATACTCTCCAACACTATATTCATATCAAAGTTACAATACGGAATTCTTTGCTGGGGTGCTGCCTGCAAGAATTCGATTGACCCACTGCAAAAACTACAACATAAGGTAATCCGTATCATTGCCAAAGCCCCACGGGGGCCTGGATGTGCAACTGCTAAATCGCTTCTCAAAAGATTTGGTGTTCTAAACATAGAAGATATGAGGAAGCTAGAAATTGCCAAGTTTATGTATCAGTTCCATTGCCGTCAATGTCCCACAAACTTCAACGTACGACACACTCGCGTCAACAAAGAAAAACTACCATATGATCAGGACGAAACACAAGAAAACGCACTGTTCTATCAAGTACGACACAAGCGCGTCAACGAAGAGCAACTACCATATAATCAGGACGGAATACAAGAAAACGCATTGCTCTGTCAAATGCCGGATACCAATTGTGGAACAGCATCACGCCGACTATTGGACAATCGTCGAGCATGTCTGCATTCAAGTCGAAATACAAGCAATTTCTTCCAAATGAATACTAGTCAGCCTTCAGGATTACCGGACCACGACCTAGCATCGATCTCGCCTTTCGCCACATGCCGCCTCATTTTGTCGTTTGCCTTTTATATTCTGCTTTATTTTTCATTCAGTGTGCATGTGCATGTGCATGCCTCTTCTTCACTTCGCCTAGGCCAGTGGTTCTCAACCGCTGTGCCGCGGCACACTAGTGTGCCAATTGGACTGCTCAGGTGTGCCGCAAGCAAATGTGGTAAATAGGTCGAAGTATAAGAAAAATCCAAATTTTGAGTGTGTCATTGCTTTTTTTTATTGAATTTACCCGATCAAGACACGCGTTGCACAATCCGATGCAGTGAACAGATATAAGGATGTCGAGGCAACCGTAGTTACGGTATCTCAATTTGGTATCTCAATCTGACATCCCCAGCATTAATGCATTAGGACATGGATTGGGTCTCTCTCTGGGCTTTTTATTGTAAAGACGCTCTGAACACAGCAACGTATAGGGGCGGAGAATCTAATAAAGCTGCGACGCTTCGTAACTCGCTACAGCACTGCCATGAATCAGACCGGGGCCTCCATCGTCAATGGGTGTGTGACGCTAGTTTGCCCAGTGCCCACACATAGTAGCATTTAGGACGGTGATAACTAAACTTGGGGAATTGAGGTGTTGCCGAAGTGTTCACCTTTTACTTGTCGCCCCCACCAGAACCGGAGGCAGAACAGGGACGACACAGGTTGATGAACTAATTTTTGTTTCTATTTCTACTCCTATTCTTGCCATGTCTTCGTCATCGACGATCATTTTACCCCATACCGATATTACTTATTACACGGCCCACGTTTTGTAAGACACTGCTTTTGCAGATCGGGGGACTAGTAGGTGCCTACATAAACCTCCAACGCCTAGGAAGGCATTCTCACCACCGAGAAATGAAATCATTTGGAGGTGATGTTCACGTTTACAAATTAGAATTGCCAACACAGCCATTCACATGGCGATTGTTAGGTAGCGTGCCAGTGCAGTAAATTGATCAAATGATATCAGTTACAAATTTACCCGCCGCTGAGGTTTACAATTCCGTTTTATTGGAACTACAATTGAACTGCGGGTGGCTGCCAGTAACCCTATTGAGGTATGCTATGCTCAAAGGTGTTATTACATGATCTGCGTGGAAATGCGTTAGGCATCCATATATAATACACCTCTACGCCTTTGTATTTGTTAGTTGCGATCGTGATTGGACTCTTCGAAGCGACGGTTAATTACATCGACAACGACAACGCGGTAGTGGGCAGACTTTAGTGTCAAGCCAATCTTATGAAATTAAGCTCAGCCTGAAGTTCAGACGAGATCTCAGCAGGCCAGTTATGTGGTTACAGAGATAATAGTTGATAATTCAAAACCTCACACGGAAGCGGAGAAAGTTCTTCTTCCGGCCTGCAATAAAATTGTAAAAAGATGTTTGGGAAGAATTGAAAACGATTCCCATGTCAAATGATACCATTCGTAGACGTGTGACATGTCCGCAGAAATTAAAGAAAACTCAAGCAGAGAAAAGCCTACTTATGTGCTCCGAAAAGGTAGAAGCACTTGGTCAGTGACCACCTCTGTAAGACTATGGTTGCTGCTATATGCATTCTGGTAGTTTGCCTGTGCCGTAAGCCAAAAGAGTTCAGAACCACTGTGCTAGTGTGTCGCGAACTATTTTCCATTGTCAAAGTGTGCCGCGACGTCAAAAAGGTTGAGAACCACTGGCCTAGGCCAAGGGTTCTCAAAGGGGGGACATGACCCACTGGTGGGCCACAGGAGTAATTTGAGGTGGGCCGAAAAGCTGTTTGGAAAATTGCATGGTTAGTAAAAGTTTAGTTATATCTTTTATGTTCAATATATAGTCGAAAATATATCCATATTATCGAATTATGCGTAGGCTGTACTCCGATAAATAAAGCCTTTCAGCCGACTCTGATGATGTATGTATTGGCATGTATGGAGTCACAATGTACAACTGGAAAATAGGAAGGGAAGCAGCGGGTTTTGTCCCCTGGCTATGACAACCTACGACCAATAGCTTCGAAGTAACCATGTATTCCGACAGTGTCGTACGTCGTGTCTCGTGTGCCCTTGTAAAGGGTATGCAATATATGAGCATTGAACTCGAACTGGAATGCATTTGATGTTGATTTACGGTAGGCCTACTTCGGCAGGTCGTATCATTGTAAAAAAAAATCTCCACTTCTCTGTAGTATCCAATAAACCAAAGAATTGTTTGAAGCGGGCCCAGAATGATAATATTATTCCCCACCATAGTGGAACTAAAACCGCAAAGACAGTGTATGCAGGGATTGGATCATTGGGTTTCGCAACGTGAGTGGAACAGCGGAAGTACCAGAGGTGGTCAAAGTAGTCAAGAAATGTACTCAAGTAGAAGTAGAAGTAGCGACGAAAAAATCTACTCAAGTACGAGTAGAAGTACTTCTTTGAGCAACCTAAATCTATTTGAAGTAGAAGTAGAATTGACTGACTTTAAAAGTACTCAAGTAAGTAAGTAGTTATGAAAACGATCCTAATTCGTTCACATGGATTGTAAAAAGGTGCAAATTGAGCTATGCGATAGGTGACGAGCTTGATTCATATTGATGCATATCAGCAGGTATCCAATTTTAGATAGCATAAGCATTAGTCCACGTCAGGGGATGAAACTGATAGTATTGATATGGAAATGCGATGCTAATCCTCTGTTTTCTCGAACAGCACGTTTTAGAGAATAGCGTGGTATGGCGCCATTCCCCATATCATAAGGCCCGTGGTTTAGTCGAAGAGCAATACGGAGAAGTTGTATAGGATACGGTGTAAACATTTTGCTCGATTAGTAAAAACGTTAATAAAAATTTATGGTGGACCCTAAAAATGCCATATTGTGTAGCTTTATTTCCAGAAATTAAAGGCATAATTACTACACTTGCTTTTATACTTCAACATGTACGTTATCCAGATAAAAGAAAACTGATAATAATTATAACTCAAAGTATACTATATGATACTGGGAATTGAAAGTGAATATAAATACTACTTCTAAAAGCCGAACATGTATTTCATGTTTTCAGTCAAAAAAGTTTCAAAGGTGGTATGCTAAAACAGCTCTAAAACTAAAAAAAAGTCAGAGTCCGCTTTTCCAGATTTGGACACACCATGGACATGCTAGATTACGGTATGACAACTAAATACTAGATTGCGAAACATCAGTTTCAAACGTTATGATGAGCCATATATACCGTGATGAATTATTTTATATGGGCGAAGGGCGACAATGTGGTGTGAACGGAACCACGCTAACCCTCCTACCTAAATTATATTCACCGATACTTTCGTGAAATCATACTGGTCACTCCGTATCCACTGCGCGCGAAGCGCGACGAAAATTCTGAGCTTTACTAAAATTTTATTAAAATTAAATGTTGATACTCCGTGAAAACAGCCCCAAAATTCCTCAGGCTATCTTCCTGATTGGAAGATTAAACTACTTCTACTTGACAAACTGAAAAAAACGAAAAGTAAGTAAGTAGATCACAAAATATTAAGAAGTAGAAGTAGAAGTAGCGAAAATCAGATCTACTTGAGTAAGTACCAGGAGTAAAGGATAACTACCTGAGTACTTCGAAAAAGTAGAAGTACTTCGTTACTGACCACCTCTGGGAAGTACACAAGAGTAATGCGATCTTCCAGGGCCGCAGCTGTCGTACCCCACAATGAATAGGACCATTACTCTACAGTGGTTCTCAACCTTCGTTCCCTCGCGGACCGGTAAAATTTCAAAAAATATTGGGCGGACCTGTGAACTTTCGAAAATTGAAATCAACCTAAAATGTAAACTATGCAACCGTTTTATGCAAGTATATGGTGCTAAATAGTGACATTTAGAGGGGCTCAGTCGTAATTAATTATGTTCATTATGGCATCTGTGTGATTTGACGGTAGTGAGTCATAATTAGTCTAGGTAAAATTGCCTCTCCAAGATATACGTGCTACCGCGGAGAGTCGTTTACCGTCTTTCGCGCCGAAGGCCGTGGGTTCAACCGACCACGGGAACTCGAATAATATTCTTCTCTTTGACAATATGGAGAGAAGAAGCGTTTAGGCGTGGAGCCAAGCACCTTGTCATGCAACCCTGCTCATTGCCCACTACCACCAGACGTATGCTGTTCTGGCTACTTCGAATACAATGCGCCACACGGAAAATCTAACAACAGCTATACCGGCCATTCACAAAATGAGGGCCGAAAAAACACTTCGCCACCCCCCCCCACAAACGGGCCCCAACAGGTTGATAAGCCAAGCTTCTGGGGGACTTAGCTAGGGTTACCATACGTCCTCCTTTTTCGTTTTTTTTAGTGAACCACCTGATAAAGTGAAGATAAAAACAGTATTTTTGGCGCTGAGCGGATAAAAGTTGATCTTATTTTGTTTTTCCGACTACGAAGTGGGAAAAATTTATCAATTTTCCAGGACACGTATTGAACTTCAAAACAAGTCGAGCATGTTTCCAGACCTGATGTGACCTCACCAAGTTCTGAATCAGTTTAAAAGTTGATGTTTTATTTATTTTATCAATGGACTTGGACAAGCCTTCATCATATTGCATCTTTGAATTAATGTATAAAATTTGTAATATGCCTGGCGCACCGGCAGGCAATCGTCGCGGACCGGCAGTTGAGAATCACTGCTCTAGGATAAGAGGTGGGCCACAGAACAGTTTCTAACCCGAAAATGGTCCTCGTCCGAAAGAAGGTTGAGAACCCCTGGCCTAGGCCAAGGTGTGTGTCTGATCCCAAAGACTACTCCATGTCGTTTTGACACCTTCCTATATCTTTTCACTGTATCGCAGTTTTGTGGTGTTTTGAATGATGAAAATATCATTAAAACTGATTGATTGTCTGATTTCGAAGACTATTCCAAGTCGCTTCGACACCTTCCTATCTTTCATTGTATCGCAGTCTTGTGGTGTATTGGAATGCTGAAATTGTTAGCAATAAATTGAATTGAATTACCGAATTAATCAATTAACATACAGCAGTAAACCGTCATCCCGGCATCTCATGAATTCGAGATATGTTACAGAATATGGGCCATGATTAGATCGGTTTTTTTCGTGGCCGTGTTCGTGTAGCAGTTCAAACATGCTTGCGGTATCAGGTTTCAGCACTACTTTTGCCCGAAGCCCTAAAAAAACGGAAGTATTTTGATCTTGATGTCTGGCTGGAATAGGATTACGAAAATTCGTGATCTACGCTTCTAGAAGTGAGAGCACGTGAAATTTCTGACACGTAGCAACCTAGCAAATATACCGGTAATGAATAACGAAGCCCAGTCAGCAAAGGATATGTACCCCGATTAATAACTGAGATCAGGAACTAGATTTCCATCTGCGCTTCCGTTCTACTTCATCGATCAGTATTTTGGTGGGTGTGTTCTAGGTGTGTTGAGGTTCGGCGCTTGCAATGCAAGTCGAACGCAGGGTAGTCCGATTCCGTTGGGCAAGATGCAGCAACAGTGTGGCCTGTCTTCTGTATTCATGATCATACCAGTTACTGATATTCTCATGCAGAGAGAAAAAATGATTCCTTCGCATCTCTGGTGCTGATGAAAATAAAGTGTTGCTTTCTTCCTTCATCCCTAGACAATACTTATTTTTCTAGATGTATTTTTAAAAAGTATCTAACTATCTTACTTTATCCACCATTGCCGCTATCATGTATCGCCAACTTTTAACTATCACTGGGTAGGGTAGTACCGGTGTGCTACTTGGTTGAAATTTAGAAAGAGAGAGTTTGTCACCATCTGCACGTAAAAGGATTTAAATGACAACTGTTGAGAGTAAGAACAATTACAGATATTGTGCAATCTCCCGTGGGGATCAAGTAAGTGGTGCTCTTTTGGTGTTGCTGCATGCCTATTTTCAATTTGCATATTGGGAAGTTACTGCTATTATTTTTAACCTCTTTACAGAGGTCTGTATGTTGAGCCTCGTTGATGCAGCACTTAGAATTTGGCTAATCTTATTGCTGATGACCATAGCGCTAAAAATGTAATTGAACTGATCTCCATCGAAAGCTACTTTCACACTGATTCCGAAAATATAAATTTAAATCTGGTCCGGGCAATGGAACCCCCCAAAATCGCCCTCAAAGTTCGAAATCAGCATTGCGCCAAACAATGGGAACACCAATTAACAAAATATGCATATTTCACAATTTATTTGTATAATGCGTCTGTACTTGTTGCGCATAACTTTTTAACTAGGTTTAACCCATCCTAGCGTATGGTTAAATGCGTAGGCTATTCAATTACGAGAGCGATGGCAGTAAGATATGATGCGGAAATTCGTGTTTTGGTCCATCTCCTTGATAGCTCATTTGTGATTTATCTATGTTATATGATTAAGTCAGATAACTGTAGGCCTACATGAGTATCCAACTCTTGGTTACCATTTTGGCTGCATTTTTATACCTGTGTAATCTTTGATTTATATATGATAAGCCCATAGGTGGACTTCTCCAACAATATTCCAGTAGGTCACATGATCTTTTGGTCTGTGAAGTATCTATTTCGTTCCCAACAAAGTGTTAAGTTTATCCGTCATTTTCTATTTATAGGAAAAATATTGGAAACGTTCAGATGGCCGCAATGATAGCAATGGAATGGGCATAGGATTCCATGTTATCAGCAGCTCGGATTCTGACCTGGAGGACGACCATGTGGATGCATTGCTGAATGGCATTACCCGATCTGTACGTTTCACAACCATTGATTTAGACCTAAACTGACCACACTCAGAAGGGCTGTCTGTGCTTCCACAACCTAGCAAGGCAATTTTAAGATAGGAATATACAATAATCTGTCGATGATGCAATATTATGGTTGAAGTTCAGTGGTACAGTGGAATTCACCGTCTTCCTTCGTGATATAGCAAAGGGGCCAGTAACAAAGTAGCTTACATGAAACCTTTCAGAGTGGACTTACAGAAGTAGATATTGTCTACTTGTAGGCTAATACTATTAAAGTGATATTTTTGTTTCACTACTTCTACTTATGCGTCAGTAGGTTTTGTCAAGTAGAGGTTGCCGAATCATTTCCGCATCATTGGTTATATCATCATGAGAAGCAGGCTATATATTCCCGTGCAATGGCGACGCTGTAAAGTTTCAATATTGTACTTACTTATGGAACCAAAGTAATTCTGCGGTAATTGAATGCAGATATTCATGCTCCGATTCGCTAATGAAGTCGCTCATGCTTACTCGCTACCTAGCAATTAAAAATTACCATATCTTTGCATATTTTACGGTGTGGCACCTTGTACAATTTCCACTTGAATTGCTCGTATTACTATATATTTGTGCCATTAAAAATTCTAACAATTACAATGCATATGATTTTTCTCGTTTTCTAGGGGCACAAATTGTCTTACGAATCTGGACATGGTCAAGGAAAATACTCGAAGAGATGTAAACGTTGCTTTTGCTTGTGTACGTTGGTATTATGCGTTTCCTTGATCATGGTTGGCATCTCTGTTTACTTGTCGATGCATACGGATCGAACAACAGGTAGGACTTCATAATTTTGTATCAGCATGCAATGACGGAGTTGATCATTCTGCTTATGTGAAAGTACAAGTTTCAATTGTAATTGATATTAAGGCGAACTATCTTCCTTCAACTGAATCTTAGGTAAATTGCACGGAGGGTTTCTTTGCAATTTTGAGTTAGGTTATTTGGCAATTGTATTCTTCTTTTTCTGCTCACTATGTTAACTTCATTATATGTCAGATTCATGGTGTCACTCTTTGTTGAACATTTCCACGGGGAGATCAGCCACAAAGTGCCTTTAATTCTCAAATTATTCAAATTGGTTTCAAATTGCAACTTCAACACTTGTGCTCCAAGAATTTTTGAGGCCAAAGTACAAACTTTTTATCAAGTAGACAGTAGAGTATTGTTCTTGTGTGATATCCTCATGGCGACCAGGGAATGTATGCTATCTATCAAAATATTGAATGTAGTTTTGAAACTGTATTGGGAAAAAACCAGTGCCTGACATACTTTTAGTGAGCAATGAACATCAAACAAATCTATTGCAGATGCTCATAACTACTGCACTTCTCGAAGTTGCGTTTTGGCTGCGGCCGGTATCGCCAACTCTTTGGA
Source organism: Botryllus schlosseri (assembly GCF_051294905.1). Classification (NCBI taxonomy): domain Eukaryota; kingdom Metazoa; phylum Chordata; class Ascidiacea; order Stolidobranchia; family Styelidae; genus Botryllus; species Botryllus schlosseri. The sequence continues at coordinate 11,493,204 of NC_137245.1, read as the reverse complement.
CGAATCCGTCGACCCTTGCGATGATTTCTTCCAGTTTGCGTGTGGCGGATGGAAGAAAATGAATCCGATACCGTCCGGACTATTGTATTATGATGCCTTTGATAAACAAGATCGATGGATTAAGAAGGCTCTGAAATCTTTACTCGGTAGATGACTTTTTCACATTAATTTTCTATCTATGAATTTAGTCAAACAGTACAGGAATCGGGCAAGCTTTCATATATGAGATTGCATTCAGTGTTTTGTTGACAGAGAGTCATGGAATTGGAAATGTGCATTTACAAAGTAGAACTTGAGTTTAAACAACCATGCAAGCTTGTTTGAATTCAGCTACCATGAGATCGCTGCAATAAGTGGTGCTGAGAAGGTTTTTAAACATGAATTTGGATGTGCATTGTGCAACCATGCAGATCTCAAGATTTTGACTGGGTTTAGATTCATGATTTTTAATTAACTGGTTTTGATACAGGCATAGAATTCCCGATAATTTTCAAAATTCATAATTGATATTGATGAATCTCAAGATTGATTTCAATATCGTAATGGCTTGGATTTTGACTTGACAAGATTTGAGCTAGCTAGAATCCGGTATTAAAGTTTGGATTATAAGATGTTAAATCGGCTCGGCTCATAAGAAACCTTTGTTTTTAAAATCCTGTTAGACTTCGAAACAACTTTGCGCCTGCTAGATAGGCTCTCTTTGCTATGTGTCCACTATCCATATATGTAAGCCATCTCTGTAATAGACCCTGTAGTTTCACCTGTGAGGCTCCATAATTATACGAAAACTTTTCTAAAATGGAAGAAGTGTATGCAACAAGTTTGCGATGGCTATCATTAATATGGCCACTTTCATTCCCTGCAACTTTGCACCAGTAAGATAGAATCAAATGGGGCGCTTTAGGTCTTTGCAGTTCAAGGTGATATTGTTTGATGATATCTTGTCTTGCTACCGTGATTACGGTATGCAAGAAAGGCCATATCACTAATCATTACGAAAGGAAGTAGGCTATGGAACTTGCAAAGATTAACTGCTTCTTTTTCGCAATGCTTTTGTTCATGTGGTAATCATGCCAGCATAATATGTCCACAAATTTGTTAAAGGGTGTTTTTGTGCTTCTATTTTGAATAATTGGATATCCAGAGAACTTTTTCAAATCATCTGACTGCTAAGGATTTGGTTTTCTATGACAAATGAAGGAGCCTTTACTTGATATTGCAGAAGAGGACTGTTCAACATGCCATAAAAACTCGTCAGAATATAAAGCAAAGCTGCTGTACAAGACTTGTAACGATCTGGGTACCATTAATCAATACGGTGTTGATCCGTTGAAAATACTCGTAGAGAAGGTACGTTGATTGATCACCGAATGCCTGCACTTTCCGGTAATGTCTCCTTGTCGTAGTTCGGTGGATTGAGTCTCTCAGGAAGCTGGAATCGATCGAATTTTGATCTCAGTCGTCTCGTTGGAGGCATACTTCGGCACGACGTCGGTGTGTTTTTCAAAATCGATGTCGAAGCAGATTTAACCAATTCTAGTGAAAATATTGTGCAGGTATGTGAACATTTGAACGATGTTGCAGTATGTGATGGTTTGAGACATTGACTCCCATTTATTAGTTTGTCGAACGTTATGGCTTTGCCCCAAATGTAGTTAGGTCATTTGTATATTCTGTGAATGACTGAACCAACCTAAGATTTACTTGAAATTCACAATCGTCAATGCTGACTCTGTATCTACTTAGGTGATTGGCATGGAAATTGAAATTAGGACTTATCTCTCAACGTTGACCTGGCATTTGTTACGCTCAAGGGTGGGCAATAGAGTTATGACTTGAAAAAAAAGATTCAAAATTTTGTGTGTCCTGTAGTCACAAATGATGAACTCTTGTGTCCTGATTTCAAAATTCACAAACGTTAAGACTTGTTTAAACAAAAACCTCCCGCACAAAAATTTTCCAGTTTTCTCTGTATGATGGATAGGCTTTCTTTTGTAGATACAGACTATATAATTTATCTATCGAGTTAGCGACTGATTTTAATTTAACTGACACAATTCCAATTGCGAAGATTTAAAATAGTATTTTGATAAATTGTGATTGTCCAGATTGAATTAATCCTGTCGTGTTCTTGTTTACAGTCGAAATTTAACAATTAATAAATAATTATTAATTTCGATTTTAGATGTAGACTGTATATATCGTATAATTTCAATTTGTTTGACGCAAACCAAACTGGGTGCAAAAGGACATACATATGAAGATTAAATTTGTAGCAAAGAGTACCTTTGAATTGTAAATTTTTTCTATATTTGGACCAATGTCGAAAATTGAAGTTAGTTGTTGCGGGACATTTTTTTCGATTTCAACAAAATAATTATAATTTTATTCATTTATACCAAAATGTTCATTAATTCCTGCTACAGGCAAATTTTTTTTGAAGTCATAATCCGAGTGGGCAGCCATTTTACTGGGTCCCCATCACAATGTAGCTGAAGTAACGTATTCCACATTGCGTTGAAAATATATTCACATGGAGGAATGATATTGAGATATTGGAGATATTTGTTCAATGGCTCCCCATTCAACTTTATAGCTTGAAAATTGCCATATATTCAACCACTTATTTGTCGCAAATTAAGAAATCATTTACTGTGGGGAATGAGTTTCTGATGGTTTCCTCCACTGTTACCCTGTCGTGAAAATGTTTAGATCCGTGATTTCTTGGTATAGTTGATTAAATGCGAGTACCGACATTTTCGTCTTCAGAAAACACCGTATCCCCATCTCAGCGATTCGAATGAGTCAGAATCTCACCAAGAGTTTTTATTTTCATAAAATATAGTCCCAATATTTTGAAAATATTTGTTATTTGGCATTGCTGAATTGTTGTACGATTCACACGACCCGCAGTACCAAGTAGGTTACCCACCCGAGGTTTATTTCGTATATATATATTATTGAAGGTTATAGAGAATGCAACACGCATTGTTAGGATTATTATCACTAGCATATTCTTGTGTGAAATAACCTAGTCTAGTTGTCATAGTACTACACAGATATATAATCTTCCTCCAAATATCGGTGTCAATATATGTCGATTATGGAGTATTTGTCATGGCAGTTTGTTTTCCTTGTGCCGAGCTGATTCGGATATTTCTTGTGTGACGTAGTAAAATGCTTTTTCAGATAATCGAGAGTGGTTTGACGCTCAAAGGTCAAGGTTACTATTCCGGCAAAACTTTGGATGATCCGGTAATTATCTGGTATACATATTGAATTGCTTTTTAGCACGGAATATAACAGGGGCGTATATCCACGTGCAAACACTCTGGAATGTCAAAAATCAACCCCAAAGATTAGGAATACGAACCTGGACACAACGATAGTCATATTAGTTTTGCCATTGTCTATTTTGGCTCGGTCCCTCTCTTCGAGGAACAATTGGTTTATATGGTAAATCGACAGTGTTAAAACTAATTTTGGGTTCACCACCACGCAATTACTTCCTGCAACGTGAAACAATGCTCTTCCCGCTTTACAACAAAGCAACATGATCGTAATTACGTGGGAAGAACAACCTTGAGTGATTCGATTCTGAATGAGTATTACTCTTTGAGTCGAGCATTCGAGCATTACTCACTATGCCGTCGTGACAGTATGAATGATGTGGAAAGTTTGAATAACTACCTTTTATGCGACAACAACGAATACAATGCCAGTTCCACAGCACAGATATTTGGTATTTTTTTGAACAATCCTATTTCATTGAACTTCGTGACAATAAGAGGGTTGATCGAAAGTAGAAGATGAAGCTGTGAAAAGTACGTGAGCAAGATTGTGTCCAAGCCTCCTCACTTCAGTAGTTAATTGGAGGTTGCTACTGTCGGAATTATAACACGTATCTTCGCTACTAACACAAAATGAGTAATGACACTGCGAATCGGTATGATCTTCGAAAATATATTCATTGTCTGTGATACAGGGGCTATTTCGCCTCTTATGGCTATTTCAGTCAAGTAACGCAAACCTATCCCAAAACTAAGTTGTACTATTCAAAATCTAAAGTGCTTCTTGGAGGTGCAGAACTTCAATATACAATTGTATAGTATATTCATATTGAAATGAGCCCGAATATTTTCGGCTCACACTCGTCAGGGGTAATCGTCAGCAACTAGTAGAGAATTGGATGGAACTTCGTATATCAACAATCGTATCACAAAATATGACGTCACCAGCATGAAATTTCAAATAAGAGAGCGTTCAGTGTACTGTTTTAAAATGGTACACGAACGTTCACACTTTCATTTGCGTGCCTTGGAGTCGACTTTTATCAAAACACACCAGCCAAGGCTGTGTCAACCAAAGGAGTTTGTGTGCCATCTAAAAATAGTGCATTGAACGCTCTCTTATACAAAATTTCATGATGGTGACATCATATTTTGAGATACGATTGTTGATATACAATGCTCTTTCCAATTCTCTACTTGTTGCTGACGATTACTCGTGACGAGTGCCAGTCGAAAATTTTCGGGTTCATTTCAATATGAATATACTATTCAAAATCTAAAGTGCATTAATGTAATAGCTTTACCTAAAATACTGTAGAGCGGAACTGGATGTAGTTGAAATAAATAACCTCTTGAGCAAGTAGTGTAAAAGTAGACAAAACCTACTCATGTACTCTGAAAAAGTAGAGGTACTTTGTTATTGACGAGCACCTCTGCTGTATACTGGTTGTTAATTCCTTGTATTGTGCACAACAGACGCTGGCCGCATATCTCGACTACATGACTGACGTCGCTGTGCTGCTGGGTGGCGAGAGAAACGATTCGAAGAGGATTATGACCGACGTTCTCTCATTTGAGACGAAGCTGGCCGCTATACAGACTCCGCGACACATCGCTTCAACGGGTCGCAGCTACCGTCATTTTACGTTGGCGGAGATACAGGTATGTAGTTTATTCGAACGCCATATAAATGTAGACCAGTGAGCGGTCACTAATACGGGAATAAAATGTGGTTGGCAATGATTGTGGTGATGAAATTAGCACACTTGGTGTCTCTTGCTACATAACTGTAGCAAGACATGGCTTCGGAGCAATCACTTTTACTTCCTGCGCAAGGACATGAAAGAGCATGAAATCACCAACCATTCTGATGTCACGGAACTCATGTCGCACACACCGTTCCAAATAATTTCTAATGTTTGTGACAAATCGAAATATTAATGTTGACAAGCTGTTGAAATCTATACTTTCACAAGACACGTCGCTTTCTTGGAAGTCAATTTTACGTTAAAAATGAGTGTATTTTAACCCGGTACATTTGGTAACGGACGAAGTGCAATATATATTGCTATGTAGCGTTATCAAAGGGTCGTTATACTTGAAATGTGAAATAGTCTTCACTTATGTCGATATTCTTGCTTTCAGAATTTGAGCCCCGCGTTTGATTGGTTGAATATCGCGAATGCGATGTTTTCGCAATCCGTCCCCGATCCCATTGAAAAGTCTGAAGTTATCGGTACCAGATCTGCTGATTACTTACGGAATTTATCGCGGCTGATAAGGAACACGTCGCTCGAGTATGTGGTTATTTATTGTCTATCGTCGTACCACGACTTCTTCAAGTCACGATTTCCTTGACTGGGGTCATTTCACAAGTTTCCAAGACGCAAGTCGGTCTATCTTATATAGTTTTGACTCGAGTCCCACTGAGTCAAGTCCCACTCGGTGAGTAGAGGGTCAAATCTGAGCCATAGTGTTGTGACTCGAGTCCGATTCCAGATCCGGCCCGCGAAGGGATTCCAAGCGACCCGCAGACAGTTTCCGATCTTACATGATAATGCGGCCATCGGCGGGACAGGGATGGACATGAAATTTCTTGTTCTTTTTGGGTCAGCACACATTTGCGAGCAAACTTTTTCGACCATGAAAGTGACCAGAAAAACTGCGTTCCAATATAACTGATGCTCACGAGCTGTCTTTACCAAGGGTTTCTGCTTCCGACGTGCAACCAGAGTTCAAAGAACGTGTTGACAACTTCGACCGACCACACATCTCATTGCCTTCAACGTCTATTGCAATATATTACGTGCATAATACATTAAATACTATTTTTGACCTCTATGCTTCCAACTTGAAAATCACATTATATACGATTTGTACGATTACTGCATCCGGCCCGCCAAGTACTTCATTTTCCTATCTCCGGTCCGCTGACTGGAGAAGTTGCCCGCCCCTGATCTAAAAATCTATTCTCGTTGATAAGTCAACTCATAGTGGCGAGGAGCGTGTAATGCAGTACTCGAAAAAATATATCACTACGTACTCCACTCGAGTCATTAAAATTAATGCTCGTTTCACATTTGAGTACTTGAATCATTGCGCTCAGCCTTAGTTACGGTATTTATGTGACTCCATCAAGAGGAAATCTAACTAAGCTGCGAGTCGACAGCCGTGGTCCCAACACTGTCATCTGATAGAGTTTAAGTTGTAGTGAAATTATTCCACACTCGCCCTCAGAACGTTGAACGATTACATGATCTGGCATCTCGCCAATTCATTTCTTCCCGGCTGTGGAGAAGATTACTTGCGCACCATAAAGAAGTTTGAACAGGAAATTTACGGAACCGGCGGTGGGGTGAGCATGTCTAAGGCTAAGTGTACCATACCTGTCTGTGTTTCTAATTGGCAACGGCACGTGTTTTCAGTCGTGCCACGAGCGGTGGAGATGGTGCGTGTCGTTTGTGCTGCAAAACTTGGGCTTCTCCGCCGGACGGTTGTTTGTGGAAAAGCATTTTGATTTGAGCAACAGAAAAATGGTACGTGGGACTGGTGGTCTGTATCGCGTCCAGGGTGCACAATCGAAATAAATCTATGTGTTCAAAAATGACTCTTTTTGTTCAAATTCTACTGGCTACTTGATACAATTGTTCGGTTACCTAAAAAATACGCTGGAGACCAATTTTGGCTCAATTCTAACATATAGAGGTATTGAAGAGCTTCTTGGAGGTACAGAACTTCAATATACAATTGAATAGTATATTCATATTGAAATGAACCCGAATATTTTCGGCTGACACTCGTCAGGGGTAATCGTCAGCAACAAGTAGAGAATTGGAAAGAACATCGTAGATCAACAATCGTATCACAAAATATGACGTCACCAGCATGAAATTTCTAACGATTTGTGATACGATTGTTGATATACGCTGTTCTTTCCAATCTCTACTAGTTGCTGACGATTACCTGTGACGAGTGTCAGCCGAAAATTTTCGGGTTTATTTCAATATGAATGTACTATTCAATAGAGACATTGCTATTACAGAAAAAATTTTCAGATTTATTCAATAAAAATAAGTATAAATTTGAATTTTACTGCCTACCCCATGAAATTGTTAGGTTGTCTGAAAAAACGATGCACAACATATTGGCTCAATTCCAACCACTACAAGAAAAGTTATTGGGGTACCAAATTTTGGATTTTGAAAAAATAGTATTTACAGTTTCAAATTTGGTTTACCCACCGTAAATACTATGATTTGAAATCTCAAATTTTCAACATCAACATCAAATTCGTTCAACTCAAAAACAAGAAATTGTGCTGCAAATTATGGACTTCAACTTCAATGCTTCTCAGGATTTGCTGTAAACATATATGTGGGTAGTTAATTGGTATTTGAACATGTTCTTTCACGTTTTTAATGAATTTAAAAGCTGTAACCGAGGGACACTTCTTGGAAAATTACAAAATGCGGGTAGGCCTATGTTTGTCAGCAATTAAACCTTGTTACAGTCAAACATATGTTCCTATAAACAAGTATAGCAATTGCATATCCGCGTGAATAGATATTCAAGGAACTTTATTGTAAGTGTTTTATAATTTTTATATTGTGCCACAAGTGAAAAAAGTTTAACACCACTGCTTTAGCTCGACATTCAGGAGTGCCGTATTAACCGTTTGAGTGGCGGTAATGAAGTCAGAGCAAACCATTGGCATGTTCTATTTGAATCATGAGTCAAACTGCTAACCTCAACCCCTGACTTACTCTAACCCAGTGTTTCTCAAACTTTTTCTACACAACGCCCCGCCTTGTACGACCGCAAACTATGTGCCCACATTCATATATCTGTTATTATTGCACAAGTATTTTGTAATCAATAGTAGTGGCAGTCGTACCTCGAAAAGCAATGCCATTTTAGTGAGTATTGCATGTGGACCGTCTCTTATTACGGTACCAACATTGTGTGACTTGACGTATGATGTTATTTTCTGTCGTGGGTTTTCATTTTTATCCGATTGTCACAACATTGCCGTTCAGGCCAAGGATATGGTGCGGGAGATTAAGAACGCTTTTAAGAGAAATCTGCCGGATACTTCGTGGCTCGACAAAGAAACCGCGCGGATTGCTTCGGAAAAAGTGAGGCCGACACTCTTGTTACTATTCGTAACGAAAATTTTGTCTATGTAAAATCGAGTAGCTTAGTGGCTTGATTCTGTACCTTCAAGAAGCTCTTCTGCAAATGGTCTAGTCTAGTTTAAAAACATAACTACTTGAGTAAGTAATGAAAGTAGGCAATAGCAAATTGATTTCTCGGAAAAAGTAGAAGTACTTTGTTACTGAACACTCCTGGAATTAAGCCCTATAAAGAGTGGCCCTTGGCCAAGCATGGGTTGTATGTAAATGCATTATGCATGTATTGTTGTACCGGTAGTAGTCTAGAGAAAATGTAGCTGTAAAGTGGGTGCAACCGTAGAACTGCATCCTGTATGTGTTTTAGTTGTGATATGCCACCCGTAAATAATCTGTCACTTACAGAGAACTTAATTTCTTTAACGAAGAATATAATTTCTTGCAAGCTTGCCAGTCCTTCAGACAATACTATAACCACACATTCGTTTTAGGTTGACGCAGTTCGAGACGCAATCGGGTATCCCGACTCAATTCTGAACGTAACAGAAATGGACGCTGGTGTCTTGGAGGTATTGCTTACAGTTTTCGTGACACTGACAATAAAATTTCAGTCATGAGAATAAGATGCTGTATATTTTTGTCCTTGGATTTTTTGCGGCATATACTCCGACACAAGATATACATAACCACGATCTGTGCATTTGCATACCGTGAGTGCATGATGTACAGTACATATGCCGCTGGACAAGAAAGGTGCAGATATAGTCTTGTAAGGCTTTCCAAGTCTTGCACCACCTCGCTATGCTGTCGCGGAAATGCTGAGCGCCAAGCGGGGAAGCCACAGATAACGAGTTTTACAGATCAGGTCTTGTGGTCTGACCCGACTCCGGAATTAACCCAAGACCTACCGATCAAGAAGCCGGACCCTCCACCATTACACTATCTTGACAGTATCGAGTATGTGTTCGTATCTGGACACGATACGCAATGTATTCCGCTTTTAAATTTGAACATGAATCCGATTATGTTCGGTTTTTGCATGTTTAGCGTGAACTAAATCTTTCGAACATTTTTGTTCTTGGAGTGGAATATTGTCATGATCTCACAGCCTCTGTTTTGTTCTAATTTTCAGCTCAATATTTCTGATGGCATGTCGTTTTTCGACATGAATTTGGAGTTGTGCAAGTTTTGGGTGAAGGAAGCGTTAAAGCTTTTGCATGAGCCGGTCGATCACGATTCGTAAGTGGATTCTTTTGTAACTTTGTACTACTGTTACAGAACTGTGCCGTAATCTCGTGTGAATTCGAATCGCTTGTAACACTTTGCCGATAGTAGTTACAGTATCACACGGAGGTGGGAGTAGTCATCATTGGTACTCAAGTAGAAGTAAAGGTGCCTTTGCATTTCTACTCAATAACAAGTAGCGAATTCGGAGACTACAACTACTTCAAGTGGGAGTCGAAAATTAAGATATAGAAATCATGAAATAGGGCTACTTTTGAAATTGTCGATTAACACGAAAATATAAATTACAATACATATTGGTGTAATTTTCAATAATATATCCTGTTATTGTGATACAGTGGTCATTTAAGCTAATTATTATGGCAGTTTCACTCGTAAACGGGATTAATACGTATCCCAAACTACATTCTATTTCACAATATCAAAAATTTTATAGGTAAGTTGTTTTGCCTATGAAGCTGTAGAAGTGGAAATTGTCAAAAAACATAACCCCTGGAGTAACTAGGAATAGGACGCTGTTTACTTTTGCGGCACATACACCGACTCATGACATGACATACACACGATCTGTGCATATGCATACCATGAGTGTATGTGCCACTGGTGCAAAAATACCATTGTATGGCTTTTTTAAGTCTTGCACCACCCCTCCGTGCTATCCCGGTATTGCTGAGTGCCAAGCGGGGAAGTCATGGATACCAGTGTTACTAATCAGATGTTACAGCACCATTACCACGGCAAATGCCTTTCCCTACTGTGACATCGTATTGATCCTTTTACCATCATATTCTACTTCAGTTGGAGTATGAAGCCTACGGAAATGAATGCTTATTACACCCCGGCAAGCAATGAAATTGGTAAGGCCTAATTTCGATTTCTTTAGCAGCATGGCTTAACATTACTGAGACCTATTCACAAGTACTGTACCAGCAAGTTCAGGTGCTCCTTCTGCATCTCCATTGCCCACAATCAACATGCAATAGGGGTTGTTCCTGTTTTGAAGGTTATCATAAATTTTCAGTACATGCAAAAACGCGTTGTATCGCTCACAAACACGTAGAACTGCTAATGAAGTACGTGAGTTATTGTATAGTGACATTCTATAGTCTGTTATTAGCAGCCAAAATAGAGGATCGAATACCAAGCCTTGAGAAGTTGCAACAAATTGATATGGTACAATACACTACCCATCTACAGATTCTACACATCCGTTGGAATAGAAACGCATAAACTATATTCATTCGATTTAAATTTTACAAGAGGGTTGGCAAAGGTCAGCACTGCGCAATGTAAGCACTGAGCCGTCTAAGAAACAAAGATACGTTGCTATTAGATTAATCTACTACCATGACAACGTAAGCTGTGATCGAATTGTTGCGGTCAATTTATTTGTGATGTAACAATGGAGGATTATGAAAAGTGTAATCAGTGAATGACTGGCTGCTTTCACAAGTAGTACTGGCGTATCGCCAACAATCCTAACATACATACGATAGTGTGCCTTAATAAAAACCGTTTACTTGATGACTTGAAATTGACTCGTAAATTTTGCTCCGAGTCACGAATCAATCCAGATTTTTGAAGCGCCAAGTCAAGTGACTCGAGTCATCCCAACACTGCCATGACGCCAGGAATTCTCTATGCTGCTGCTGCTGCTATACATTTTCATCCCATATCTACTCTTATATTTGCGGTGAATCAGAATGCAGAACAATATTCTTTAAAGCAATGATGCAAACATATTCTAAAACTGTAGTAGTCTTGTGTAAAAAATGGTGAAGTGGGAGCGTAAAAACACAACTACTAAAGCAAGTACCGCAAGTTCACTAAACCTACTTGAGTACTCTGATAAAGTCAAGTACTTCGCTATCGTACCGACCACCTACGTACCTGTCGTCAAGAGTCAAATTCACATTACGAGTGAGAGAGAGAGTTCTGATTAATTCTCGTCTGTACCATTGAGATGCTTGACGATGGAGATGAGATACAACATGTAGGTGAGGTTATCTAGTCCACTCTGCGCTACATTGAATTTTCTCCTCAATGCTATCCCTGAATGCTGAGCGTCGAACGGGATAGCCGCGGATACCAGTTTTCTAGTCTTTGGTCTGACCCGACCAATGATTGAACCCACGACCTACCGATCAAGAAGCCGGACGCATCACCATTGCGCTATCCCGCTCGCTGAGTGATAATGATAATAACCCCTCCCCCCAATAAAGTGGCATGATTGAATTTAATCGGAATCGAACTATATTTCATGTTTTGTTATTTCAATTTTCAGTTTTTCCTGCCGGAGTTCTACAACCGCCCGCGTACAAAAGCGACTATCCGCAGTCGATAAATTTTGGCGGGATCGGATTTGTCGTAGGTCACGAGCTGACGCACGGGTTCGATAATTCGGGTGAGATTCTGTCGAAGGAAGGCGCTTGCTTTGCGTCGGGTTTGACTAGAAAGCGTATTTTAGCGAGACAGTCTTGTGGTAGTTGTAGTTTGATTGTTAGTACCGGTAGACGCCGAACCAAGTGATGGCTCATTCGAGTCACGACAATAATGGCTTTCAGTTCAGTGACAAATCAGTTAAGTCAATTTCATTTCAGTGGCAAATATTTCAAGTCCAGGTTGGGTCAATATTATTTGAGTGACAAATAATTCAAGTTAGTTTTGGTTAATTTCATTTAAGTGTCAAGTTCATGAATGACAACATTTCAGTAACAACTACTTCAAATTAGATTAGTGTTAGGGGTTAGATTCCACGATTCAATAAGGGCGAACGTGTTGCACAAGACAGCACTATTCTGTCACTCGAACAATTTTAACGACCCTTACCGATGTCTCACTCTATGGAACCGTATTTTAGTTACTAATCAAATGAACCACATCCTTCGGTTATTGTCTTATGTTTCCTTGTTGAACTCTGTCGCGGATGTAGCTCAAATGTGGACCGTTCAACATGACATTATTGATATCACCGACATTTTTGTAGGCCAGAAATACGATAAACACGGAAACCTCCATCCTTGGTGGCAAGAGAAAACGCAGGAAGAATTCGCCAAAAACGCACAGTGCCTCGCGGAGCAATATTCTGACTTTCGGTTCTTTGGGATTCCGGTACGTGCTGTTGTTGTTTTCTTGTGTCAAAGTTATTTTAAAGTGCCCAGTGACACTGTGGTTCTTACTATTATTATAGAAATCATGCGTGTGACCAGCGGTTTTGGTGTGTTATATATATATATATCTGGCTTATACTTCAAAAAGCTTGCACCACGCACACCCTTACATCTAAATCACCAATTCAAACTATATCGCTACGCCGACATTCTCTCTACGGTCTGTGAATGCTATTTGGATTTGCGCCTAAAATTTCCTTCGATTCCTCACACGCTGTGATCTGAATTTGTTCAGATTAACGGCAATGTCACGCTCGCCGAGAACATCGCGGACAACGGTGGATTGAGACTTGCGTATAAAGTGAGTAGATACCGGCAGTCCTTGGTAGCCAAGTTATGGGCGCCTTGTATGTTCTGGCTGTTGGATCAATTATATAATCCGGTACGGACCAGGATGACGACGAGGGGCCGCAACCCGCAAGGCCTTAGTACACAGTCGCCACCTGTAATAGTTAGCCTATTTGCATTGGTGTTCTATGCGTGCCGCGTTATAACTAAATAATTCAGCCATGCTAAACTGTTTCCCATAACTCAGTAGCAACAGAGAACTTTGTGAATTACAATATAGGCTAAACCAGTGGTTCTCAAACTGGAGGACGTGCCCCCTTAGGCGGCGTGAAAGCATCTGAAGGGGGCGCGAAGCTTCGGTAAACTGAAATTTTTTCCGCGTTTGGCGCGATTCACCTCCATTTCATAGTTATTTATATGTGTATAGTCCGAATTTCATATTGGAGAATTATCTCATCAACAGTCATAACCTTCCATACCATCAAACTATCTGAAAGGATTGCTAACATTCTGGTTTCATTGTGTGATATGACGATAAGGGGGCACGAAATATTTCACTGTCATAAAGAGGGGCGTGTCTAAAACAGTTATAGAACCAGTGGGCTAAACTAAATCTTAATATTTCAAAAATGGATGAACAGCAAATAAACTCTTCTGAAACCTGTGCTGAACCATTTTCTACGCCACGGCCAGAGTTTTTTTTTTTAATCTCTGACCAGTACCGAGGCTTGCTGCAACAATTGCAAAAAGAAATTCAAGTTTCCAACCAAGGCTTTATTAAACTTGATCACACATTTGTAGAGATGTTATCCCAACCTTACTTCCAATCTTGGCCAAATTTACTGGGGCCAGAAACTTTTCGCCCCCTAATGTTCATCAAATGCAATCTAACAGTTTCCGAGCAAGTGAAAATGTAAATGCGAACCAAAATGTTGTAATTCGTAGTTATCAGGAGGTTCGTTTCTGTTGCATTTATTTTAATTTTACACACCTTATCGGTATCATCCTTATCGATGACGCTTTACCGGTTACATTTCATTATCCTCACTCAACTCTGAGTAGCCTAATCGTTTGGTTGCATTTCATTAATTGTGCCGTAGCCTATTCGCTGTTAGTCGCTAAAACTTTTGGTTGTTAACAGTCGCTTGAAACATTTTTCTGTGTTAGTAGTTTTTAGTACTCATGACTAGGAACAGTTCGAATACGTTCGAGTATTTTTTTAATTAAAGGGTATTCTACGTACCGTGAATGAAACTTGAATAGCTTGAGATTGTTGCTAATTACGTCGCTACGGTTGTCAAAGAACACCTCTCTACCAAGTCAATTAAATGTTTTACATTATTGTAATTGTAGTTAATTACATGTTTAACAGTAATTGTAATTTGATATTTTTAACATTGAGTAATTGTAATTGTAATGTAATTGAAACATGCAAGGAAGTAATTGTAATTGAACTGAATTATTGTAATTGATCCAACTCGGCACTAAGCATCAATCCAAACACCGCTTCCTACCAGAATATCCTAAAAGTGAAATCCTTGAGAAAAACTATTAAAGTTTGAATACTCTGTGCTTAGTGCTTAGTCACTGACCACCATGCAAATGAATTTCTCAACCTTTTCAGGCCTACATGAATTGGAAAAGCAGAGGCGAGGGCAAAAATGATCCTTTGCTACCTTCGTTGGGCTACTCGCATGAGCAGTTGTTTTTCATATCTTTCGGACAGGTAAGGGCATTGGCATTGCTGTGGTAGATGCTTGACCGAGTCATTTCTGATTTGATCAACAAATGAAAATAGCATTCATTTGAGAGACAGATGGTGATGGTTTAGGTTAGACTCTATCGATTTAATTGAAACTTGCCAATGTATCACCCAAATAAGCTGTCACTTAGTTGATATATACCCCATTTTCCCAATGCAGCGGGTCACTGTTAAGTGCAGTTACTTTCAGGGCAGGGCATGCGGTCGATATGTAACTGGACCAAAATCATGATGAATTCCTGTTAGAGTGACTTGTGTGATAATGTGTGACTTGATCTTAACATCGGGGTCCAAACAGCTTGTGTTTTCATCGTGGTAACTGGATATGCTTTTGAAAATTGCACCAATATGTAGTGGAAGCAGTCATTCGCGAAGATGCTCTCTGCGATTTCAGAAGTAGCCACTTTCGATTGCCTTTCGTATGTTTCGACTCAGCTGAGACAACTAGTTTTACTTGAAATACAGTAGGAATTTATGGGGCTATCTCTGCTTTTACGAGTGCCAAGGATTACTACTTTGATCACCTCTGGTAAGGCCTGAACCCCGACTGTTTCACGTCTTAGGTTTGGTGCGCAAGCGACACGCTGCAGCACGCCAAGCAATTTCTCGTGAAAACGGTCCACGCGCCAAACAGCATTCGCGTCCTGGGATCGGTGATGAATATGAACGAGTTTTCCGAAGCGTTTCAGTGCCCGGTCGGAAGCAAAATGAATCCGAAAGAAAAATGCGTCGTTTGGTGAATTCAGACACGAAACCAAGCAGTGTTTCAATCCAGTGCGACTATTGACGGAGTGTATTGTATCGGCTACATAAATCTCTCAATCCATTATTTCAAATCTCAATCCACGTTCGGAACTATGTTTTTATTACTAATGTGTGTGCCAAACATGTTGAGATTGTCGACCCTCAAATTTTAGAATCTGGCTTGCACTACTTGTGCATGGAATAACCAGAGGCTAAATAAATTTGAATGTGATTTCTTACTAGAGTAGTTCTGTTTTTAGTTTACTTCTACTTGAACAGTTTTTAGGCAATATTTCTTACTTTTTACAATTTGGCTGTTGAAAAGTTGAAAGTGGTTAATGTATTCAAAATTGAGCCGATTGTGGCCCACGGTTAGAAAGTGCCTAACCCCAGATGTGTAACACGTACGGGACCAATATTAGAGTACACAGATTTGCACAAGCAACTATGCAACTGATACTTTCTGTTTTGCCAAACTATTTTTCTATGTAGATTAAAAAGTACTAGAATTGGTATTTCATGAAACGCTCATCTGCGGATATTTTTGTGTATCAGGTGAAACATAGAACACATCTTCTTTGTTATTACTGTCAGGCATTTACACCGTTTCACATAAGCAGCTAGTTACTATGAAGAATATTGTAGGGCATGCTCATTTATTCATTTTGGTGCAGTATTATACTAGTGATTTCAATAGGTTATACGTCCGTTCTGTGGTTGACAGTAAGGTTTTCAAGGAATATATGATTTGTTATTGAAATTATCAGGCCAGCAGTATTTGTTGGTCATGAGCGGAAATATTGCCATTTATTTATGTTTTCAAGTCTTTCCGAGTTTGCTTGCAATATGGAACTCTTTTTAATGTAAACAGAATCTTACAATCATTTCGACCAGCATTATGTATATTATATGTGTCTTTTCGTTGGTGCAATAAAGGAGACGTACCGAATTCTTGCAAATTGCAGATGCTACAGTAGTTACTGCACTGATATATGTAGGCTATGAGAAACAGTAGGCTTGTTGAAACACAGAGTATGTCTTCGAGATCTGGTGTCCCAGAGTCTATAAATACGTGCAAAGTATGTCTTCGAGATCTGGTGTCCCAGAGTCTATAAATACGTAAGATAATCTGTATCAGCTTTCTTATACATCTACACGCGCTTACTAATAAACTAGTAGGAAACCAAGCGACTTGTGTATAGTAAAAGTATATTTGTTGACTTAAATCCATTACTTGCAAGCTGGAACATCAAAAAACTGAACATTCTATTCACAAGCCATTCAAAATCTGTAAGGATTTCAACGGAAATAGCACCACAATAAAAGCATAGATCAGAAAATGCTCAGTCTTTGCAAACGTTGAAACGTCACGTTGTGGTAACCAGTAACCTGGTTTTCAAATTGTTTAATTACGCATCCCTTTTTGTGACCGGTGCAGATAAACCTTGATGGACAAGTAGTTTGGTTCTTTGGCCAAAGCAACAACCATCGCATGTCTATTGACAATATGAGCAAGACATCCATCGCAAACCTATTTCGCGGTTGAGCAATAAGTGTCGAGCATGCCGTGCATGTACTATTTGGAAGCACCCAATATATTGAGAGTGTTGAAATGCCTAATGAAAAGTTAGTGTCCAAAAAACATGAAATGGTTAGGGACTTTTGCTAGCTGTGTAATAACTTTTCAAAAGATTTCGCAACAAACACAGTACACAGCAAAGCAATGCCGTTTTGTAGAAATTTCCTATATCTATCATCGCGACGTACAAGAACCACTGGCGATGGGTTTGTGAGGTTCCTAACATTCAAACGTGACAATTCTTGATTGTTTGTAGTCACTTGGTACTTGCAGCAAGGATCGAATTGCCAAGATATCCCATACAGAGTAGCACAGCTCACGCTTAGCGTGGCAGCGGGTAGGCTGAAATAAAAATCTACTGGAACAGAGTCTGGCAGAAGTTGGGGTAATAATAATGCTGACAAGCCCGACAACACCCCCGTTTTGTGTAAGCAGTTCCCCACTCTTATCCATCGTGACGTTTCCTCTCCGAGCTTCGTGGGTTCGATGACGATGTATTTGACTTTAGCTTCCAATGCGCTCTCCAATTCCAGTTCAAAATTTTCAGGAGAATTGACATTGCTGTAGACTTCCCGAATTACTTTGGTCTCTTCGACTGGCTCTTCGGTCATTACGGAGGTTACGATATCACAGTGCGTTTGTATTGGCAAGAATCATATGAATTTTATATAAAACAGGTCTGCAAATGTAATGACACCGTACATACGAGTAAACAGTATCCGTTCCGATGCCTGAAATTGAGGAAGAGACATATTACGAGGCTTCAATAACTGGTGTGAGATCAATTCACAAATTCCACATGTTGGAGCTGAGTTAGATAGGGAATGACATTGTGATACACTCTCACATTGTATATTACCAGAATTTGACCATCTCAACACAGTCAACAGTCTACCTCCAGGCTCCAGTCATCCGCACAGACAGCATACAGCTGCACAGTGTCCATCCGATCCGATCGACACACAGTCATGCACATTTATTCTCTGTTTTTAGCACACTCATCAATCCAGACATTTTGTACAGACTACTTGAATGAGAATTTATGAGACCCCACACAGGCAAGATATCAAGCAAGTTTTTCGAGAATAGATTTTGGTAAAGTGATTCCCACATCCAGCATAATGTATGCGAAGTTTTGAATACGAACATTATACTAAGCTATAAAATTATATTTTACCTGCCGCTCGCTTTGAGAAACCTCGACACTGCCACTAACTACTGTACCTGCTTCGCTTACTGTCTCACTTGAACTATAGGTAACTAACCTACGTAGGTTAGTTATCTATACTGGAACAGCTAGGGTGCGATGTGCGAAAACGAAGAGGCTTTTGCGCAATAACTGCTGGCATTCAGCTCAATGTCATATAGAACAAATCTGTAAATATTTCCATTATTTCGAAATTTTCAAGGTTAGGACACTGTTTTAGTTGTTGAATATACAATATTTAAAATAGATCATTCAGCAATTCTTACTAACCCAAGTCGACATTACCGGCCCCGTGGATATACTCAGATATCGCAGATATCGCAGGTATCGCAGATATCGCAGATATCACTACTGTGGATATACTCAGATATCGCAGATATCGCAGATATCATTGTGGATATACTCAGATATCGCAGATATCACCAAAAACCGCAGACATCGAGGTCATATAAAGGTCACGCTTCGTTTATAGCGCAGATATCACGTCTTAAGCATGTCTAGGTCGATCGAGTGCGCGATATCAGGTCCGGACCATGCCTCGGGGAATTTTGTGCGCATATACCAGCTCTGGAGCATGTGCGGATACAAATAGTGCGCAGATATCAGGTCTGGACCATACCTGGGCTCTTTTGGTGCGCAGATATCAGCTCCGGAGCATGTCCGAATACAAATAGTGCGCAGATATCAGGTCTGGACCATACCTGGGCTCTTTTGGTGCGCAGATATCAGCTCCGGAGCATGTCCGAATACAAATAGTGCACAGATATCAGGTCTGGACCATACCTGGGCTCTTTTGGTGCGCAAATATCAGCTCCGGAGCATGTCCGAATACAAATAGGGTGCAGATATCAGGTCTGGACCATGCCTGAGTTTTTTTGGTGTGCAGATATCAGCTCCAGAGCATGTCCGGATACAAATGGTGCGCAGATATCAGCACCTATATGAGCATTGAACATATAATGCCCTAACCAGTGCGCAGATATCAGGTTTGGCGTCTTTTTCATGCGCAGATGTTAGCTTCGGAGCATGTCCGTATACAAATAGAGCGTTGCGACGGTCAACTTAATCGAAGACGCAGGTAGGGCTAGTCGACAAACATGGTAAATACTGTTTAAACAGCTAAATGAGAAACTCCGACCATCTGCGCTTTGTTCGGCTCACGCATTAGCACGAAATCCGAGCCGTGTCGGATTCTTCGGGAATTGTGTATATTGGTAGTTAATCCGAGAATTATCAACGAAAAACTCAAATAACTCCGCTTCTACTGGTTGGAATTGATTCAAATTTGTTTTGCATCGTCTTTGAAGAAAATTCAACAATTTCGGGGGGTTGACAGGAAAATTTGAAATTTTTAAAACATTTTTTCTAATAAATTAAAAATTTAAATTGGCTCTGCGGTGGCTTATATACTTGTTGGAATTGAACCAAATTTGGCGTGCAACGGTTTTTAGGGTAACCTGACAATTTAATCAGTGAATGGCTGGAATCCGGAAAAAAAGTTATTTTTGAACGACACTGTACTCATGACACACAAAACCTGAAAGTACCTCAGATTTAAACCGCGGTATAAATACAGTAGCCTAGCCTACAACATTTTAATCCAAATTCTGCATGCTCTTAACGTAGAATGGTATGCACGTATAGGCACGTAGGATTTATGACCGCTATATAATTCTTAGTTAGGTTATGTTTTCTTGTACCACTCTTCTCCGCCCTTCGGGTGTGAATACACACTCTTTTCGCAAGGAGTGTGAGGCTATTTGAACATTTATCATGGCAATTATTCTTATAAACGTGATAGAAACATGTGCTAATGCTACTCTCTACTTTACAAAATACAAAGTGTAAAAAAGTATTATTATTTCCTTAAAATTTTTTCAAGTAGAATTGGATGTAGTACAAAGATATATAACCACTAGAGCAGGGTTGTGAAACATACGACCGGACGATTTTATCCGACCCACGAAAAAATTTCGATTTGATGGAAAAATGCTTGTATTATCCTGCATATTTCTAACAAATGTTGAGATTTTTAGTCCGTGAAACTTCTGTTAAATAATCCCTCAATGCAGCAAAGGTAAAATATGTGCATAGGGCACATTTTACCTATTATTTTGTGGTTTCACTCTAGCAGTATTAGCAAAAGTTCGGTGACATTGATACGCAATTCCGGGAAGCCAAAATGGAGAACACTGAGTTCAGAGTTTTATGGAAAAATTGACCTAGAATTGACCTAGAAGAAGCGAAAACGCCAATGTGAAATCGTTGCATGCATGAATATATGGATAATATAGTAGTTACAAAAATGTAATTCAAATATCTGCGTTCGCACTACTGTATCACTTCTGACTGAAAAGGTTCCCGACCACCAGAGGAAAACGAATCGCGATTTAAATGAACCGAATTCCAACGGCCACGTCTACAGTTAAATCTCTTGTATCCCTCCCAACGCATACGCAGAGTTAACGCCAGATTACGACTGAAACAAGGCGATCATAGAAATATGCTGATATCGTCGTAAGAGCCCCTGTTTTAGCGGTTTGTAACTATATTCAACCAGTCAATATTTGTATTTTTGCAAATTCCATTGTTTGCGAATAAACGTGTCGCTTGAATAGAACCCCTAATCCCCTATGTTCTGAAGGTTTGAATGCGCCCCGCGAAACAACTTGAGTTTGACACCCCTGCACTAGAGTAGCCTAAGTGATGCAAGCAGGCAAAATCTTCCAGAGGACTCCAAAATAACTGTAAGTGGTTTGTTACTGGTCAGCTCTGACCAGTGACCAGGCCTGACCATTTCCATCCAGACATGATGTGGAGTTGATATCGACCAACGAAATACGCTCAGGCATGGTCCAAACCTGACATCTGCGCAATATTTGTATCCAGACATACTCCGGGTCTGATATCTGCGTATCGCTTGGCGTCAGACATGCTGCGGACCTGATATCAATGCAGGAAACAGCGCCAGGTATGGTCTAGACCTGATATCTGCGTACTATATTTGTATTCGGACATGCTCCAGAGCTGATATCTGCGCACAAAATTCCCCCAGACATGGTCCGGACCTGATATCTGCGCACCAAGAGAATCCAGGTATGGTCCAGACCTGATATCTGCGCACAAAATTCCCCCAGGCATGGTCCGGACCTGATATCTGCGCACCAAGAGAATCCAGGTATGGTCCAGACCTGATATCTGCGCACTATTTGTATTCGGACATGCTCCGGAGCTGATATCTGCGCACCAAAAGAGCCCAGGTATGGTCCAGACCTGATATCTGCGCACTATTTGTATCCGGACATGCTCCAGAGCTGATATCTGCGCACAAAATTCCCCCAGGCATGGTCCGGACCTGATATCTGCGCACCAAAAGAATCC
This sequence comes from Botryllus schlosseri, assembly GCF_051294905.1. Classification (NCBI taxonomy): domain Eukaryota; kingdom Metazoa; phylum Chordata; class Ascidiacea; order Stolidobranchia; family Styelidae; genus Botryllus; species Botryllus schlosseri. Next base: position 11,471,409 of record NC_137245.1, on the reverse strand, counting down.
AGGTATGGTCCAGACCTGATATCTGCGCACTATTTGTACTCGGACATGCTCCGGAGCTGATATCTGCGCACCAAAAGAATCCAGGTATGGTTCAGACCTGATATCTGCGCACTATTTGTATTCGGACATGCTCCGGAGCTGATATCTGCGCACCAAAAGAATCCAGGTATGGTCCATACCTGATATCTGCGCACTATCTGTATTCGGACATGCTCCGGAGCTGATATCTGCGCACCAAAAGAATCCAGGTATGGTCCATACCTGATATCTGCGCACCAAAAGAATCCAGGTATGGTCCATACCTGATATCTGCGCACTATTTGTATTCGGACATACTCCGGAGCTGATATCTGCGCACAAAATTCCCCCAGGCATGGTCCGGACCTGATATCTGCGCACTGAATCGACCTAGACATGCTTAAGACGTGATATCTGCGCTCTAAACGAAGCGTGACCTTTATATGACCTCGATATCTGCGGATTTTGGTGATATCTGCGATATCTGAGTATATCCACAATGATATCTGCGATATCTGCGATATCTGAGTATATCCACAGTAGTGATATCTGCGATATCTGCGATATCTGCGATATCTGCGATATCTGAGTATATCCACGGGGCCACATTACCCATATCGACGTTTCCTTCGTAAATGCTCTTAGCGATTCGTTTTTGATCCAATTATAATCCAAAAATCGGTCATTATAGTTTAAATTGTACCTACTGTATTTACGGTTTTCTGACTCCTATCGTGGCGCAAAGAAATGGACGGCCTTATAATATGAATGAAATCACACTAGCCACGACCAAAGGTGACCTGAAGTAGTCACGATCCCGCTAAGGAGTCGGAGCAAGAGTTGGATTTTATCGTTTTTTAACGTAGCCGGACCGAGCCCGGGTGTTGATACCTGAAATAACAGGATTTTAGGTACTAGCCGGGTTTTTGGTACCAATATCATATCAACGATTTCATTATAGAATGTACAATTGTACATTCTATAATTTCATATTATCAACCGGAGCCGGGTGGATTTGGATTCCAAACTTCGCGAATCCGATATCTGTTGCCAATGGCCAAGCCACGACCGTTTCTGCTTAGTTTGCCATGGTGCAGGAGTGAGTGATGACTGATGAGTTATTTTATTTGGTTACCTTCAGCAGAAGTATAAATTATAGTATAGATTATGAACCTCTGCGAGTTAGTTCGGTAATATATAGTTTGATAGACCGCACATTGTCGTTTTGACACCTTCCATCTCATTGCATTGTGTCATCTCTCATGTAGTTGTTAATAAAATTGCAGTCACGTCAGTCAATCTCAATACAACAATGTATTGTATATACTCAAACTTGGCCCTGTGGATATAAAGCTGTATCACCCTGTGGATATAAAGCTGTATCACCCTGTGGATATAAAGCTGTATCAGCCGTATCACTCATATATCACCCAATGTAGATGATATGTAGCGGTAAACAGCGTATAGCCTGAGGGGGGTCGGTTTATCACCTTATAGGGGGCCCAAGACCAACTTTTTGTAGGGGGGGCTGACGAAGTGCTGTTACGGTACGGCCCTAGCTATAATGCGTCCTGATAATGCTAATGAACCAATGATGATGATGATCTAGTTTACGTCTGACATTGCGTGTTTGCATGATCACTGTAGGGCTTGATACCCTTGTGTTCCGATACATGACTATTTTGCATTCCAGACGTAGTCTTGGCGTGATTGGCGTGATGCAGAGAGAAACCTGGATGATAAAGCTGATAATTGAGTGATACAGCTCATACCCGAGCGACATGGTTGATACTTGAGTGATAGCCTACTAAGCTATTTCGCACATTCCATACATAGTATAGACGTGATACTTATTGCAGAGTGATACCTGGGTGAATCTCGGTACGGTTTGTTTTATATGACATGGGAGCAGCGATGATTCTCAAAGTTAAAGTAATTAAAAAAATAATGATAAAAAAATCAAGAATTGTTTGAACACAAGACACCGATTCAATACAAGAGTGATACAGCTGATAAGCTGTGATACAACTGATCCAGCTTTATATCCACAGGGTGATACAGCTGATACAGCTTTATATCCACTCCACGGGGTGATACAGCTGATACAGCTGTATATCCATAGGGTGATACAGCTTTATATCCACAGGGCCCTCAAACTTACACGTATGCCTACATCGTGCTACGTGAAAATGATGAATGCTAAAGGGACCGGTTGTATCGGTTATTGGGCGTATAGTATGGATTCATTGAGTTACGGTATATCATAATGTAGCAACATCGAACATGATGTATGTTACAGTGATGTGCTTGATTAGGTTACAACCTTCATATTAGGATCTTCATTTGTCATCACAATCTAGTGTATTTTACCCAAAAGACTGAAGCAACAGGTACCGTACACAGGTTAAGCCAACCCTAGCTCTGCTCAACTCGTGCCCAAAAACCAAACCCAATATACTACATCACGTATTTATATCTAACTTATCCAATCCCGACCGTTCGTATGACATTGAGTAGTTTAGGCTAATCATTGTGCAAAAGTAGCCCACTAACGACACCTCTCTGTGTCATATCAAACCATTGTCACAAATATTGGAAGTTATTCCTGTTGCCCAGTGGGAGCTACTTCAATCCTCCAAGAAATCTTTGGAGCAGTGGGTCTTTGTACTTGTTTCCGGTAAGTTTATACCCAGGGGTGTGCAGACCTGCTTCATAGACAAGCCGTATATCAAGAATCTCATTTTTGAAAGGGCTACAACACTAGGGTTACTATACGTCCTCTTGTAAAAGGATTTGTCCCCCATTTTTCACTTTCTTGAAAGTGTCCTCAGAGGACGCTCAATGTCTTCTTTCTTGAGAATTTTAGTTGAATACAGGGCAAAATTCGACAGTAACAATCCGGTGGCTGTTTCGAGAGCTGAGCTAGTACGTTGACCTTCTTTTTTCCCCAACATTTTACAAAATAAAACCACGAAAACAATACCCATATTGTTGATACGTAATGGAATGCGATTGATAATCCGACTAAACGTCTCTTGCAAAATGGACGTCGTTAAAGAGCCGCAATCAAAGGCTGTAAACCGCAGTTTGCCCACCCCTGCTTATACCTGTCGACGCGAGTTCTATGAGTTAACCCGCTCTTGCAACCCTTTATGAATAAAAAATATTTTTTTCTTGTGCGCATGTGCGTGACAAGGATAGAAATTTGCTACAGCTCTTGTCCACGGTCTGTATTGATGACTACAGTCAATAAAGGTGGTGTCACTGGGGTATATTCAATTTGTCAATGTCGCCAATGCTACTCAGGGGTCGAAACTAGCGTTGTAATGACCCAAGTCAGGATTTTTTGGTGACTAGAACTCGATAGATATACCGTATTATTCCGTAGCTGCCAACTTGACACACGGTCCACTTCTTGGCTTTTATAAGACGACGCTTGCACAAATGACATGACTACGAGGAGGTGCCTAGATGAACCTCCACCTGTAAGTAGGAATTCTGGAGTCAGACTTGAACCCGCAACCCAGCTGTGGATTATACCACTACTCTATCTCGCCAAACACATTGTTTCAATGCATGTCTCAAGTCACTGTATATGCCACAAAATAATCAAGGAAAAAATTCTAATATTAATTCCGGTTTTTCTATCGTCCAACTTGACAAATTACCGGGTGAATACTTTGATTGTGGGCATTAGCAACAGTTACGAAATAGATGCACGTCTACATTAGCGATAGCGACACTGGCACAGGTGTATTTGATTTATCAATGTCAAACATTGTGGGAGGCAAGAGCATCTCTTAAAACCCGATACCCTGGGCTCTGTGAAAGTAAATGATGAAATTATTTTTGACTTTTTCATCTTGAATCAGTGCAGCCATTATAACGCATTCAATTTTTACAACATGATGAAAAGCAACTACTATTATCAAAATATTGTACTATTTTTTCTGTAATATTTCTATACCTTTGTTGAACAGTGAACAAAAACATATATATGACAAAATTCTAATACGAATATTATGAATTGAATTTTTTACTGAATAGTTGAATACACTACCGCGCTATACGATTACGCATGGTCTAAATTTTAAAACAAGGCACACGAGAATATAATGATTGGCACTAATTACTAATCCTATACAGTTCAGAGTCAAAGGCTACGGGTATAAATACATGAAGCAACGTACGGGCATCAAAGGGGAGAGGTTGAGAACGTAAATCCTCGAACCTAAATCCTTTCAATATTCTTCGTTTTCTCGACCCGGAAAAAGAAGAAGATTGCGACGTAAAGTTGAATTGATCTCGCTCATTTCCTTGCATTCTTCCCCAGACTGAAGCTGTCCGCTTCTTCTACTTACCGAGTCATTAACTTTCGTCATCAGGTCTAGAACATGTTTGTGGCTGGCATGCTTGCGAAAGACATTGACTATGGCATTAATAAACCAAGAGCCAAATGATTCATGACGAAGTGCTTTATAACCCTTTTGAGTGGCGTATGATATCAATGTATCACTAGTTTCTGGTATTTTCGAAGCCATGCCTGTTTTCTCTGAACGTTTATCTGTAACAACCGCCGACTGAATTCGTTCATTACGAACACCCCGATCCAACATTTTTCCTCTGCATGCTTGAACAAATACCAATTTTGGAATGTCTCGTAGTGTTGTTCCAGGATAACTGTTCTTCATCATTTCCAAAATCTCGCTCATCATCAGCTTTTTGCGATCATTTCCTTCTATATACCCTTCTCCAATTCTCTCTGCACTTTCCTGGTAATAATATTCACTGTCCCCATGTGACATGATGAAGAATGCCACAAATCCACACGGTTTACGTTTCTTGGAAGTGACAAATCTGCGGATCTCGTATTTCATGTCTTCGGCACTAAGATTAGGATGGTCCAGAATTTTGCAACCCCCGATTTCTTTCCAGAGACGTTTTAGATGCTCTACATCAGCCTCGGAACCTTTTCTTTCATCAGGAGCATTCTCGAAAACATTGTTGAATATCAAAATATATCCTTTGAACTCAGCGTCTAATATTGGGTAGTATTCTTCGTCTTTGCTAAGTCTAGATGCATCTCGTTTGGGACAATCAACTACAACAATTGGTGATGGGGGTGGAGAAGTTATTTCAAAATAATCATCTTTGGCCCCTTCAGCATCACCTGTAAAGGTTCTGCTATCGTCAGGCTTATTAGGTATAACAGCAGCATCTTCGTATTGGCCTGTTGGTGAGTTGTCTGCATAAGAGGCTTTATTCGGAACTGTGGTTACTGGTCGGATAGTTTCATCCTGTGATCGTTCCTCGTGGGCTAATGGCATTGCATTATTAAAATTAGTTGAATTTTCCTCCTTATTCTTCGATTCGTTAAGACCTATTTCATTCTCATCGATAGTGCGGGGAGGTCTTTCTGACATAGGCGAATGCACTTGCTGCAATAACTCTCTCTCTTCTTTATTGACGGAACATGAGTTGTGCGGATCTCATTCTGCTGATAGAAGTCGTTGTGATCCAAAAGATTCGCTGTAATTTGACACTGTAGGAGATACACTTCTGTCACTGCTTGGACGATTGCTAGGCTGTGATTCATAACCAGCATGTGAAGTATCCTTGCTAGCAAATTTTTTGAACAGTTCTTCCAAATGATCAAAAGTTGCTTCATGGCCCGCTAGTTCGCCCCACTGCCGTATTAGAGAAAACTTTCGATCATAGACATCTCTTTCATTTTCAGCTTGCTCAATTTCCGTTAGATTCAACTTCAAATGCTCTCTTGCAAATTGCTTCAATTTTACAAAAGTGACCTTATTAAGGAAGTCACTGAGCTTTTTGTAATCCATCTTAGACATTCAGTATTTAAGAAACTGTTCACCCTAGCTGAAATCATATAAAATTTATGAACTGATGGAATAGTCAATGAAATTGCTGATGTGCATCAATATTTTATTATAATTTATCAATTTAAAAAACTGCAAGTATCCCAATATATGAAAAGCAAGTAGGGAGTCAAAACGACGAGGTGTAATCCATAGCCTAATTAAAATCCAACCTTGGTCTAGATCAGTGGTTCCCAACCTTTTTAGACTCATCGCCTCCTTATCAAGCTCGGCACAAATTTTCGCACCCATGTTTATGGATCAAAAATGAGGATATAAAAACGTGACATTTATTTGCTTAACTCTGATCGCTTTTGAATTGACCTAAAAAATAAGAGCGTTTTTCCGAGAAGGTTTTCGTATCTACTTGCCGTTGAGTTGACCTTTTCTTCGTGTCATATGCAGAATAAGCCGTCTTCAAGTGTATTGATAGTTAAATATATCTCACTGGACTTTCTAACATTTTCGCCCCTTTGTTTCTCTTTGTTTCCCATGTTGGGAGCCACTGGTCTAGATCTACAATTCTACATTGACAAAAATAAAGAACTTTTCAAAGAAACGTATGCATAGAGCATCACACTCGATGGAAACTAACCTACAGAAGTATTAAAAATAGGCTCTGTATCAAGTATGTAAGACCAAATAGGTGAGCTCATAGTCTGAATTCCTGTCCATTCATTGATAATTTGACAATGTAGGTCAGTTCGTACTCGCCAGCATATACACTGGTTGTGAATCTCCATCTGTTCTGCTTTTTAGAGCGAAGGTCTCGCCTTTTAGTCAATGATTAACTGTGTTCCAAATCATATGAGTCCAGCATGAATACCGATGCTTCGATTTTCCGTAATGTTTTACAATGCTTGGTGACATGCAGTCTTGCCCAGGTATGTTAAATTTGATTTGGGTCTCGTTTCGGGTGCAGACCTTCAGACTGTATGAGGGTTGCACCAACAGAAAGGCAAATTTGTTGACTCCTGATATTTCGCTTTCTTTTCAATGCTATCATCCAACACCAAAAGCCTACATAGATCATAAGGGTAACCAACTAACCAGCATGGAATGCCGAGTGTCATGTAGGGAAAATGACCAACGTTACAGTACACAGCTCAAATCGGAATATTGTAATAGGCGTTGTCCTATCGCCTAGGTGTGTCAAGACTTCATGATGATCTTCGTCCTCACGAAATGTGAAAACGGTTTGATAAGATCTCAGTGGTCACATTTTGTTTTGATCAGATCTGATGGATTTTGGAAGGTGTTGCCTGATTCCATCTTGAAAGTGTTGAGATATGTGTCTCTATCGCAGTGGCACGAGAATTGATAAATAAAATGGTCGGTGGACATGTGAGACACTCCGGCATGCGACAATTGGGCATGTGGGTTAAATTTTGGGTTATGGGGTTGGTTAGGGTTGAATTAAGGCTTGGGTTAGGGCAGTGGTTCTCAACCTTTTCGACCTCGTGGCACACTTTGAAAATGAAAAATAGTTCGCGGCACAATAGCACAGTGGTTTTGAACTCTTTTAGCTTACTGCACAGGCAAACTACCAGAATGCGTATAGCAGCAACCATAATAGTTTTACAGAGGTGGTCACTGACGAAGTAATTCTACCTTTTCGGAGCACTCAATAGGCTTTTCTCTGCTTGAGTTTTCTTTTATCTCTGTGGACATCTCACAAATACGTCTACGAATGGTAACATTTGACATAGGAATCGTTTTCGTTCCTTCCCAAACATTTCTTTACAATTTTATGGCAGGCCGGAAGAAAACTTTCTCCGCTTCCGTGTGAGGTTTTGAATTATCAGCTATGACCTCTGTTACCACATAACTGGCCTGATGGGATCTCATTTAAACTTCGGGCTGAGCCTAATTTAATAAAGTAAGATTGTCTTGACAATAAAGTCTGCCCACTACCGCATTGTCGATGTAATTGACCGTCGCATCGAAGAGTCCAATCACAATCGCCACTAACAAATACAGAGGCGTACAGGTGTATTATACATGGATGCCAAACGCATTTCCACGCAGATCGTGTAATAGCATCTGTGAGGATAGTATACCTCAATAGTGTTATTGGCAGCCACCCGCAGCTCAATTGTAGTTCCAACAAACCGGGATAATAAACCTCAGCGGTGTGGAAATTTGTAACTAATATAATCTGATCAACTTTACTTCTCAATTCTCGAATTTGTCGCCTGCAACATAACGTTGCGCCCTGAGCATACATTTTACCTGCAGTGCTGGCATGCTACCTAACAATCGCAATGAAAATGGCTGTGTTGGCAATTCCAATTTGTAAACGTGAACATCACTTCCAAATGAGTTCATTTCTCGATGGTGAGAATTAGTCCTGTAGAATTTGGTCTAAAAATGGGTCAACCTAGAAAAAATTCTTATAAAGACGTATTATATACCGTTGGAAAGATAATTTTACCAGCTTTTCAATGATAGGTTTTGTCACTTTTTTTTACCTTGGGGAATAAGTTATGACCAAAAACGTGCCAAGGGGTAAAAATTGAAATTAGGGAAAAAATTAACATACAAATATGAACAAAAGGCTAGAAACTAATGATTATCAACAGAAAAGCAGGATATAGATGCAAAAGGAGTAAATGAAAACAAAAATAGAATTATGTATCTGTTTCAGGGAGTAAGAGTGAGCATGTATCTGTTTCAGGGAGTAAGAGTGAGCAAGACAGGGGGATGTGGAGGGGGGGCGCAAGTAGAGCTGTCGTTGTTCGTTATAACTTCATTATGTTATTGTTTACTTACTATGGTCCGTCTCATTTACCCAGGGTTGTAATGACTCCGACTCGAGTCACGATTTTCTGATGACTCGAGTCATTTTCTCAAAATACGGAAATGACTCGACTCGAGTCAATCTGTGTGTTGACTCGACTTGGACTCGAGTCATTGCGCATGACTCGAACCAAGTCATATGACTCGAGACTCAGACGGCAAAGACCGACATTTCATTGTAATTTCGAAGAATAGTAAAGTAACCACCTTATTGGGATTTTGTCGATTGGTACTGGTACTTGAAAATGCGACCAGAAACTGTTAAATGTGAGGAAAATTAGTATAATATAAATGCAAACCATTTGATATCACCAAGCAGAGTTATAAAAGTGGGTTTAACAAGACCTTAACTGGAAACTGAGCAGTCAACACAATGACTTGGACTTGAGTCATAACACCATGACTCGGACTTGACCCTCTGCTCGATGACTTGGACTCAGACTTGACTCGGTGGTGAATTGAAAATGACTCGACTTGACTCAAGTCAAAACTATAAAAGTGAGATTGACTTGTGACTCGGAGCCTCATGACTTGGTTACAACCCTGCATTTACCTTGCTTGTTTTTTTAAATAGTGCTTAGTCGAAAAGAAACAGCAATTTGTTGCTTAGTCAGAAAGAAACAGCAATTTGTGTTACGTGTAGAAAAGGCTATCGGACTGGAGATTCACTGTGTCCCGTTGGAGCTTATTTCTGCGAGAGTGATAGTACCACACACCCTTTAGACTAGGGTTGCAGTTAAAACAAAAATCAATTAAAAACAAACATGTTTAAAACAAGGCCCTAATTTAAAACATGTTTTTTGTTTTTAAACCATGACGTCACGAATATTCAATTGTGACGTCATGGATTGAAATTGACCATTAAAAATATAGGGTAAATATAGCATCTTTGACGAAATATTTGTACTAGAACTGTTGAACCAACTATTTTGAGGGTTCCAACATCGAACCATCCCATAACGATATATGTCGGCTAAATTGGGTGGTAATTGTCCGTGTGCTCATACAACATGTTTTTGGAAAGTATTACACAATTATGGCATAATTTTATAACTTAAAAAAATACAATTTAGTTTTTTTAATAAGGCTTTTGTTTAAAATATTTTTTAGTTTTAGGGTTATAAAGTGACGCATGCTAAAGTGTATCATGCTCAACTGTCGTTTTCCATTGTGTCGCATGCTCATATGTCGGGCAACTAAATAAAATAGGTATGCTTGAGGTTGAAGGCAAATTTACTTTTGTTGGACAGACTACGCCTCACCCTACATTGTAAGATTTTGATATGCCAGATCAAATTTGCCCCAAATTTTCACATGAAAATGAGTGAGGCCTATATAGTATATATTACTACTCTGCAATTTTATTTGTTATTACCTTTGCACGGACAATTCTTCGAAACACTTTGTAGAATGTGCAGGAATATAGGCTACTGCAATGCAACTTTTGTTACAAGAAATTTTGAATTGCTTCACTGCAAATGATCTTGTTTTTTTGTTTGTTTGTGATAGAACAGTGGTTACTTGACTTTTGTTTATGTATCAATTTTTTGTATGCCAGGGGTCGGATGAAATAGCCGACCGGGCCGGATCTGGTTCCCAGGTCATATGCTCGTCATGCCTGGTATGGACACTGGTTATTTTTCTTCATGACTTCACGATATAAACTGAAGCTTGGTCAGAGATTTCTAACATGTATCGAACATTTTCCCACACATTATCTTGAAATATAATAGACTTCCTAGAAACGAACACCCGATAGGTCTTTCATGATACCCCGTGCTTGCCGGAGAAATATTAAGTGTTACGGGGTATACTCTTTTATTTGTATATGCGTTGTTCTAAAAAAAATTTACACTTTCGCTTTCGAATTTGCAACTGTTTCAATGATGACAATGCGTTGTGAGCAAGAAAATGTCTATTTTAGTGGTGTTGGTGTCTATAAGACAGGCGGTCGTGCTATGTCTAGCTAACGGACGTGCAGTCTGGTCCGTCGAAAGGATGATATATGCAGTGGGGTTTATACGAGCGACCTTCTGGAATCGGACTGAAAGAATAACATCAAGAAAAACACATTCTCTGCGTTATAGTGATCATTGGTCAGTACAGATGTACTTAGTCAATTAACGTCATAACTATCAGCTCTCCTAGAAGCCCTTGTTTCATTTAGTTATGACATTAGTCATTCTGTGTTATATGTGAAGATAGATGCTTCTTTGACAAACAAGGGTCTACCGTCTCGTTCCAATATACCTTTTAAACTACTTGGGTACTTGACTAATCCTCAGATCTGATGCTTTTCTACTTCAAATAGTTTTGCATATCTCAAAAAATGTTCCTCCTTGTGATGGAGTAGAAATTTACAGCATTACACACTACATTAAATCAACGACAACTTTGACCACCAATTGTATGTTTTGAGAACTGACAAATTTATACAAGGTCCAACTTGGATCTTACATGCACAAGGTACATTGTTGAACCACCCCCAACTCGTAATTTAACGGACATGCTCATTAGGGTGGAGTGAAAATAACTTTCATTTTTTAAATCGAAAAAAGAGGGTTCTTAAATCCCGACAAATGACCTAAAACTTCAAGAAAAATTGATTTTAGGGGATTGCCCCCAATTTCTGCATGAGAGGGGTTAAAATTGCCCATCTCGACACCCACTGGTCGTAGAGTCATGATATATAGCTCAAAAGCTCCAGAAACATCATGTTTATATAAGTCCTAAGAAGAAAGTTTTCTCTATTGTGAACACAAAACGAGTTACAGCCAAAAAACACTAAAATTTTGAAACGGGTAAATGGCGGGAGTAACTACCCGTAATTTTCCATGTATAATGAGCAAATTTTTCACGATTTTTTGCCCTAAAATAGGGGGGTGCGTATTATACATGGGTACAACTAGCCTTAAAAAAAATCTCGATTAAAAACTTGAAATCACACCTATCTTCATGTTTGTTTCCAATCGCGCATCACTTTCAGCCAGCGCGTGTAGTAATTCGTATTATAGAGTGTAACGCGCCGCCAATTAGTGGGAAGCGTGTTGCCAATTAACGAGAGTCGTGTGCACATTGCAAAAGCATGCGATCTCCTGCTGAGTTGGTTTGCCGTTTGTACGCGAGCGAAATTAGGTCACTAATAGACACTCGCGCGCGGCAATTCATCGCGTCAACGACAGGCCCGAACAATCGCATTTCCAATTAACACACATACAAGAGGCCATGTGCGCAAGATATAATTGCTTACGTAATCACTAATCAGTCGCATCTCCAACAGACCTGTTGCGCGACACATAACCGTTAGCCTAGGCTAGGCTTACCATATGTCCTCTTTTAAGAGGATTTGTCCTCTTTTTTGGCTTTTTTGAAAGTGTCCTCGGAGGACGCTCTTTTGTCCTCTTTTTTGAGATTTTGTCCTCTTTTTTGAAAATTGAGGTCAGATTTAGAGCAAATTGCGAGTGATATGCCGTAAATTAGCACAGAAGTGACGCTCAGGCGGGTATTTCGGAGTGAAAAACGGTGAATTTAGCTCTGAGCGAAAAGATGACCTTTTTTTTATTTTTTATTTTTAGTCATCCACCTGGCAATGTGGAGAGAAAAACGGTATTTTGAGTTCTGAGCAGAAGTGATGACCTTTTTTTTTTTTAGTCAACCGATTACAAAGTGGGAAAAATTCACCGTTTTTTGAGATTTCTACTCCGGTTTTGCAAGTTGCAAATTTCTGAAAGGGTGTCCTCTTTTTGGATTTTCAAAATATGGTAAGCCTAGCCTAGGCGCAATCGCATCTGTAATAGGCATCGTGCGCAAGATGTCAGTTCGTTGGCCTAAACTAACTCGCCGCCGGCCTCGCAGGCTTTGGCTGCTATCTACTATCGTTTAGAGACAATACCGTTAATTGTATAATGATTAGCGATCGTTGTGTAATGATTGTTCATTGTTCAAGAATGACATCGCAAAACAGAATGACATCGTGTACGAAATCGGAACTATTCATGTACTGAAATGCAGGGTGCGTACTATACATGGGTACAGGCTTTCCCCCAAAATTTACATGCTATTTTAGGGGTGCGTATTATACATGGGGGCGTACTATACTTGGAAAATTACGGTATGTTAACTATGTTAGTGTGATTTACTCAAGAACAGCAAAATAAATAAATCTCATTATGTAAAATCTCACTGGTAAGGGCTGTTACTCCATCTATTTTTATAACAGGCCCGGGGCGATTCATCTGGACCTTGCGGGCTACCTGGGGCCCGTGGGCACCAGAGTTGGATCAATTGTAATTTGTAATTGAATGTAATAATTACATTTTTCAATGTAATTGTAATGTAATTGTAATTGAAGCATTTTTATTTTGTGTAATTGTAATTGTAATTTGACAAAAATTTTGCTCAATTACAATTTCAATTACATTAAATTGCTATTGAGACCTGACAAGCACAACATAAAATAATTGACTTATAATGCATTCTCTTTTGATGTCGACAAGGAATTTGATGAATCCATTTGCGGAAGCCCTTGACTGCGACCTTGCGGGCGAAGTTTTTTTATTTTTACCGCTTTGCTGGCCTCGGCTGCCATTGTATACAATTATTAGCTTACTAACCAACGGATTGATTCTCAACACGTGACTCACGATTGAATACGCCTAGAAGCGAACTGCTGAGCCGGCTAAAAGCAGCAGAATTGATAGTCCCATAGCTGGCGATCCAAGCGTCGAAATTTGATATGTATGGTCCTAATCGGAAGCTAGTGTCGCACTGATTCCGCAATAAAAGTACATTTCCAGGCAATGGTACCATCCCAAAATAGTCGTGGAAGTCTGGGAATCGGCATTGTTCTGAACAATCGCTGGGCGTAATTGGTCATTGTTGTGGTCATGCTGCTGCGGCGCTCTCACTTTTCAAAACAGTCGGCCTTAAACGGCTATTTTGGAGCAGTTACATTGCCCTGACGAGATTTTAATTTGTATTCTCGGAATTAGTACATCGATAGCGTACGATAAAGACCAGATGCATCAAATTTAGACGCTTGGATCGCCAGCTCTAGGACTACAAGGTTTGCTGCTTTTAGCCGGCTCTGCAGTACGTTTGTCGGTGCATTCATCCGTGTCTCACATCTTGCGCATCTATCCGTGGGTTGGCAATCTACAATACGATTTCAGATCACGATGCTGCATCGTTACTTCGTCTGGCTAACTAACCAGATCACTGGATATTATATAACGTCTTATCTGACAAAGCACGGTTTTGTTTTTACTCCTCATCCTGATTCCTACGTCCTTCGATAAAAATAATATTATTTCTTTAATTATATACTATATACGCAAATCCAACACGTGCATATATTATAATACTTTTTTCAACGACATACTGCATATAGTTCGAAAACGTTTTTTCTTTTTATTAATTAACGGGTATTTGCGCATCATGAATGAAACATGAATACTTGAATTGTTGTTAATTACGACGCTACGGTTGTCAAGGAGCACGGTTGAATTTATGATTATTCAATTACATGTTCAACAGCAGCAATTGTAATTGTAATTGTAATGTAATTGAAGCATGCAAGGAGTAATTGTAATTGTAATTAGATATTTTTAGCATGGAGTAATTGTAATGTAATTGAAACATGCATGAAAGTAATTGTAATTGTAATTGAACTGAAATAATGTAATTGATCCAACTCTGGTGGGCACCGCATGGGGACCCCTGATATGGCTGTGGATTGTGGAAGGAGACCGTGAGTTGAGTTGTCGTCGGACCCCTTGGATGGGGTGGAAGGACACAGTCGTGCTTTGACTGCTGCCTTAGTAGCAAATATATGTGAGGTTGTGGATTCCCAGCTTCTAGGGCTTGATTATTCCTTGAAATATGAAGTAAAGGGTCCATATAAGATGTGCTTGGCGTAAGACGTAATGAGGTGTGTGGGCGGCGCTGTGCGCAAAATCGGTAAAATAGCAAAAGAACACCCATGCTCTTCCTAAATGCATGGCGGGTAGCCGTCAGTGGGTCGGGGAGTGCCACTGACGACCCGATCGGTTAAGCACTGTTGCGGAATACCCACGCGGGCGACGTCTCCATGAGAGAGAAGAGGCAAGTCATGCTTAGACTGTGGGCTCAGTAGCAAATATACAATGTCAGCAATGGTCTCCCAGCCTCGTCGGAGGATGGGTTAGTCTCTGGTGGCAACAGAAAGAGGTCTCAACGAAAATCCAAGAGGAGCAACAAGCGGGGCCCCGCCTGGAAGATGCATTAAGGCGTCATGTTGTCGGCTCGGCAGGCATTAAAGGGTACCGCATCGGAGTGCGTGCGCCGGCGGATGCCTATTGGACCACCTATGATCTTATCAAACTTGTCAAGCCCTGGGTGGAAACCAATATGGCCCACAGGGGTCTGGACTTGCGTTATGACTGTGTCCAGCCACCCTACTCAGGGAGGTTCGACGACCACTAAGGGTCTCCTTCCACAGCCATATTCTAGATCAGGGGTCACCGATGCGGTGCCCATGGGCCCCAGGTAGCCCGCAAGGACCAGATGAATCGCCCGCGGGCCTGTCATAAAAATAGATGGAGTAACAGCCCTTACCAGTGAGATTTTACATAATGAGATTTATTTATTTTGCTGTTCTCGAGTAAATCACACTAACATGTAACAAAGTTACTCCCGCCATTTTCCCCGCTTTAAAATTGTAGTGTTTTTTGGTTGTAACTCGTTTTGTGTTCACAATAGAGAAAACTTTCTTCTTAGGACCTATATAAACATGATGTTTCTGCAGCTTTTGAGCTATATATCATGACTCTACGACCAGTGGTTGTCAAGATGGGCAATATTTTACCCCCTCCCTCGCAGAAATTGTGGGTTGCCGGCTGGAAAAGGGGGAAAGTACCCTAAAATGAATTTTTTCGAAGTTTTAGGTCATTTGTCGGGATTTAAGAACCCCCTTTTTTCGATTTGAAAAAAAAAAGTCATTTTCACTCCTACCTAATGCTCATGTGTCGCATGCTCATTAGGGTTGTTCAAAAATAACTTTTTTTTCCAGATTTCACTCGCTTAGTGATAAAATCGTCAGGTTGCCTAAAAAAACGCCACACACCAAATTTGGGTCAATTCCGGCCGGTAAAGGCCGTGCAATCTTAAATTGAAATTTCGACCATTTTTGAATTTATAGTAGGCCTATTTACAGTGGCTAATTTCGACACTTCGATATGACGAAATATCGTGTTCCAGGCATGCCTGAAGGGAAAGTGAAGCCTTTTTCACGGGTTTACATCTTGATACTGGGCTGTGATAGAGTTGAGATAATGAAATCGCTAACACTGGTCAACACAATTTTTGTTGACTTGGATCATACAATTGATTGTGACTAACTTTTGAGCGCTGAATTCAAAAATGACTTCCGTTTTTCTCTATCACGTCAGACTTTTGGGTAACGCACCCACCACATAGTCTCATAACCCACATAATAGCACTAATTTTATTATTTTGTGTTTATTGTATAAAACGTTTCAAAAACCTCAAGCAGTCGAAAGTAAATCAATAGACTTCAAATAAACATTTGCACTGCTTTATTTGGTTGATTCAAACTAATATTGCTTCTACAGAACAAATAAAGTGCGAGTTTCAGGGTTCAAATTTACGCTAATAACATATAATTCTGTAGGTTGCCCATTGTCCAGTTTGATACCCGAGCAGTAGTCAGCTAACATATGTAAGCTCCAATCTTCTCTGGTATCTTACCCCAGTTATCTTCAGATGTTGGGGGACATTTTTTCCTTGCCCGTCTCTAACTATGTCAAGGTTTTCATGGAAATTATTTAGATATTTCAGCTTTTTTGAACTTCTGCTGTCCGACATAAACACATGTGTATCAGGGTTACATGTGCATCCTTATTGTCTGACCACTAAGAAAACACAATATTTCAAAGCTGACACATATGATCCAATCGTGCTCGCGATATTGCAACAATTCAATGTTTCTGTATTATTCACGAATAATAACTGAGTGTACAATTGTTACTGCACCTAAGACATTGCCATTTTGGCGAGTGCCACTTTTTAGGATCCTGTTTGAGCTACCTATTGGCATTTGCCATTCAATTGAGTTGTAAATCGGGATTCGTAACTCCTCCAGTAATTCACGGTGACAGTATCATGCCAATGCGAGTATCAATGCAATAGCTGCCTAAAGTAGGCCTACGGAGAAAAGGCTGTTTCTCCTGATCGAAAGTGAAATACCTCCTCCGCATTGACAAGTAATCATTTCTCACTTCATAAGAATGTTAAAAGTTCCGAAGATTTCTATTCCAAGTCCCAAAGCTTATGTCAGGTCAATAACTCAAGTTGATGGACTACTTTATACGATCCGAATCATCTTCAATTTCAAAATCTTCATCACTAGGCCTGCTATCCCTAAGATCTTCATCTAGATCAGTGGTTCCCAACGTAGGCGATTTGGCGGTCTGGGGGGGCGAAAATGACGAAGGGGGCGAAAATGGACAAAGAGGGCGAAAATAGCGAAGGGGGCGATGACGCGGTAAAACGGCTATATAGGAGTCAAATAAGAGAAATGACCTTTTGTTTTAGTCAACCCCGTAAAATTTAGTTCCAAAAGGGCAAAATTGGACATCGAGGAGCCGAAAAGTTGACCTTTTTTTTTAGTCAACCCGCCGGTGGTTACAGTTTGTATGCCCATTTTTCGGTTCACAAAATTAGGGGGGCGATGATCGGTGTTGAGCTTGAAAAGGGGGCGATGGGTCGAAAAAGGTTGGGAACCACTGATCTAGATCCAAATTATCGAGCGTATAGGAGTTTCTAGTTACACTTGATAAGCGTAATGGGGCGTTGGACCTATAGCTGATAGTAAATGTAATGTTCATTTTTCTTGCCATGTCCTGCAGTTTGCATCAAATATGTGTCTCAAATATCCTAGGATGATTGCATCCTCCAACCAAAAATGGGTGAACGCATCGGCCTGGATCGATACCAGTACCTTTTTTCTCGATAATTTAATTGAGCCCTTCGCTATATAACTTATTTTATGGTATAAGTGTTGATTTTTTAATGGTATAGAAAAGTGATATGGCTAAATTCGTGAAAATTTGCATATTGTGGGCATATGTTGTAGAGTAAAAACTTCACGTGCTACAAGAAAACCAGAGGCATTTTTGGAATCAGCACGCCAAAATTAGCCTAAATCAAGTGCAAAATCGAAGTCAACAATTTTTTCGTTCAAAATTGTTGCACAGTGTAATTAATGAAAAATAATTTGACACTGATTTGCTGGAAATGAGTCAACGAAATTGAAACAGTGTCGTCAAAATGATGGTGATATATATTAGCAAATAAAATACTTTCAAGGCTGAAATCGGGCACCATGAAGAGAAAATGGACTGACAACCAACAATGGGATGTTTGAGGTATGTCATGTTACCAGTGGGCAGTGCAGTACGTGCCTTATCTTCTGCAGTCAGAGAGTTTGCGGGGTCGATAGACAGTTCAATACAACCCAAGATTGTGATCCAATGAAAAGATACGGGAAAAGCAAACATTGCACAGTGACTTCAACATTGCGTATCTACGGGGTCGTTGTCTCAAATACCGAAACACGAGACCAGCATTGCTGTCAACCTAATTATGAGCTGAGATTCCTTGAACATCCAATCGCGAGATATTCAAGTTCCCCTAATATAAATGTCTGGAGAATGATGTGGGATCTCTGATAGTCGACATAATGTCTCGCAAGTAGTAGTTCGCTTGCCAGAGGAATATAGACATTCTACCACAGGATATCGGAAAAATCAAATGTCGTAATGCGTTGTGAAGACAACATCCACAAGCTCATTTGCTCTGATTACGTGAAATTCATACTGGTGCGACAAAATATATCGCCTAAAGTCTGGGAAATATATTTTACTGTATTTTACCGGCTTGGAAATTTATTTTCTCTTTATGGTCCTGGATTTCAGTGCTAAAAGTATTCATATGTGATGTATATCATTATCGTTTTGACGAGGCTCTTTCAATGTAGTTCCAGCTTATCAGTGTCATATTCATTTTTCATATATTAGCAATTTCATCATCCAATCTCGATTCGATCACAGGTCATTATCAAGATGTAAACGCGTGAAAAAAGCATAGTTCCCATTTCAGACATGCCTATAACAAGATGTTTGGTGATAGCGAAGTGTCGAAATTTGCCACCGTAAATACTATAAATTGAAAAATGGTCGAAATTTCAATTCAAGATTGCACAGTAGGGTTGTTCAGATTTGAAGAATTGTCAGGAAACTTCGATGCTTGTGACCCAAATGAAGGTTTAGTACATAAAAACACTTATGAGCAATTTTGGTCATCTTCGTCGTGATCTTCTATCCCCGAAAACCCCCCAAAGATCCATGGGGCAATTCTCCTTACTACTGGATATGCAATGTTGACCACGTCACCGGTTTATAGCTTTTGTGAAGTTATCAGTTGAAAACGACCGTGTAGAGATGATATATTGCAATAAAATAGCCATGATTTCAAAATTGTACTTAAATGCAGTCCCATAAAGGCCACATGCATAACGATTTCACACTGCACAAATTGTCTATCATGCTCATGGGAATCATGTATCGGTTGCACCATTGATATCGGTTTGTTTTGGATCGTACATTGAAGAAGCGCCGTTGGGTTGCAATTCGTGAACAAATACTGATATTCCCAGCTAGTTTTCATCCATAAGATATTATTCAAAGGTATGTAATGTCAGTAATACTTTCCTCAACTTCAAATCATCTGTAAAATACCGAGTTATCATACTTTATGGTAGACTGCAATTTAGTTGCAGAAGAAAGTCTGAAACAAAGCGGATATGGGTTTTGCGGACCAATCATGAACAAGATTCAGGTCTGTCCGCTATTTGGTCTGATATTCTGGCCACTATTCGGAAGGATATTTATCTGAGTGTATTAGTCACTCCAAGTTACCGACTCTAGATGAGGTTCTACTACACCCGCCATATCTGAAAGAAAATTGCCCCGAAACTACCACAACGCAGGACTGTGTCCTTCTAACTGTTGAAGAGGTTGACAAGAATATCTATAAGGCAAGCGCTGAACATTGTGTTGATGCATTGTTTCAGGCATTCTTCTTCAACTAAATTGCAGTCTACCACAAAATAAGATAACTCGGTATTTTACAGATGATTTGAAGTTGAGAAAAGTATTACTGACATTACATACCTTTGAATAATATCTTATGGATGAAAACTAGCTGGGAATATCAGTATTTGTTCACGAATTGCAACCCAACGGCGCTTCTTTAATGTACGATCCAAAGCAAGCCGATGTCAATGGTGCAACCAATACATGATTCCCATGAGCATGATAGACAGGTTTTGCAGAGTGATATCGTTACGCATGTGGCCTTTATGGGACTGCAGTTCAGTACAATTTTGAAATCATGGCTATTTTATTGCAATATATCATCTCTACACGGTCGTTTTCAACTGATAACGTCACAAAAGCTATAAACCGGTGACGTGGTCAACATTGCATATCCAGTAGTAAGGAGAATTGCCCCGTGGATCTTTGGGGGGCTTTCGGGGATAGAAGATCACGACGAAGATGACCAGAATTGGTCATAAAAGTGTTTCTATGTACTAAACCTTCATTTGGGTCACAAGCATCGAAGTTTCCTGACAATTTTTCAAATCTGAACAACCCTATTGCACAGCCTTAACTGGTCGGAATTGACTGAAATTTGGTGTGTAGCGTTTTTTTAGGCAACCTGACGATTTTATGACTGAGCGAGTGAAATTTGGAAAAAAAAGTTGTGAGCTGCTCATATGTTCACGGACACAATCACACGCCACACCAACCCAGTGGAATGACTCAACACAATAGAAGATTTTAGGCACTCGCAGCTTTCTGTCTCCCGCTGAAATAGTAGGCAGTGACTAAGGTAATTCCCCCAGGGGATTTTACCGAGTTTACTACCTGACGTCACCATAGGCCACGGAATCAGTTCTCAGATTACTAAAACTCGGCTATGCGGTTGGACAATGGACATATACTATGACAATGTAAGAAATAGAGTCAATCCGATGAGGAACCGATAGCAGTCACCGGAGCGTGCCGGATAACAATACAAAAAAACAGGAAGTGGACGTGGTGGTGCACCGCCATCTAGGCATATACGGATTCAATTCCGTTGATTGCTAATAATTTCATCATTCCAATCCACCACAAGACTGCGATACAATGGAAGATAGGAAGGTGTCTAAACGACTTGGAGTAGTCTTCGATATCAGACACCCACCTGGCCTAGGCTATATAAAAAGGAGGCATGCACTTGCACACGCACACTTCATGAAAAGTAAAAGAAGATAATATAAAAGGACAGATGATAAAAAGGTGGCATGTATCGGAAGGCGAGATCGATATCAAATCAGGTATTCAGTCCGGTAAAATATAGGGCTGACTAGTATTGATTCAGTAGAAATTGTTTGTATTTTGACTTGAATATGGGCAAATTAGGGCTGTTCAAAAAAAACTTTTTTCAAAATCTAGCTTGACATGTGATTAAATCGTCAGGTTGCCCGAAAATATTATGCACACCCAATTTTACTCAATTCCAACCAGTAGGTGCCGGATTATGCCAAATTGAATTTTTTTTTTAATAATAGTATTTACGGTGGCAAATTTCGTGACTGCGACATGACCAAAAATCGAGTTCCAGATATGCCTGAAGAGGCAGGGATGTCTTTACCACTCGTTTCTATCTTGACAATTGACAACGGCCTATGGTGGAGTTTAGATGAAGACATCGCCAGCTAGCGAAGAAAAAGATATGACACGGATGGCTGGAAATTAGTCCACTTCATTGAAATATAGCGACGTTGAAAGGATGGTGAGATAATTTTCAAATAGAATACTTCGCACACTGAAATTAACGACCAAGAAAAGGAAATGAAATGACAAGCAGGTAAAGTATGGGTAAATAAATTTCTCAAGTGATAGTCAATATCTATATACTTTGTCGGACCAATGTAGAAATTGTATTGTAGATTTCACGAAATCTAAACGAAGTTTGTGACCGTATTTTTCACAAAGCATTATGATATTATGATATATTACATAGCATGTGCTGTGCTGTCGTTGTTTGTGGCCTTTACGGTGTTATCGACTGCAATAGTCATATTTACACCTGCTCGATATTCCATATGATTCCATATCTGCCGACTTGTAGCACGGCCCACTTCTATAGGCTTTTGTGGTACGCGAAGGTCTTCCAGGTGGTACGCGAGTAGATTCTGTTTTGTTTTCGACCGAAGGGAGTTTTCTGAAGCCGCCGTCGTCGTTGTAATATAAGGTCGTCGTCGTGGGTATAGGGCAATCCCTCCAATGAATGCCTGCGGGGAAGAGATCTAGTATTAAAGCATTTGGGATTCTCACCTAACCAAATTCCGTTTTAATATGCTGACCAAATGAATTCCAAATGGATCAACTACAGAAATCATATACTGCGCATTATAATGGACAGTTTATTTTCTATATTACTGCCTTCCGCAGCTCAACACGGTGGAAACATTTTTGACCGATTTCGGCGCACACAACTTATGTGGTACGCGAGCACTGCATGAAACCTCGAAATGGTATGTGGGGGGAAAGGTTGGGAACCACTGGCTTACGCGGAGCAGATAGCGAGGAGCAGCTGGGATATGAAGATTGCTGATGTGACAAGAAACAGCTGGTCGCCAACTCAATCAGCTAACCTTGTAGGTTCTATATATTTGCGAATCTTCCAAGGAAATCTGCATCCCCAATCAAGCATGAATCTAACTCTGATTTTTCACAGTCTGACAGATGTTTTCAACCATGTAAACTTGATCTTAGTGATATACATGTTTAGTTTTGCTGATACAGTGTCCATTTCAATCTTATAACAAAGAGATGTGACGAGCAAAGGACAATAGAGAATATAAACCAAAATTAGAAACTTGAATTAGATTTTTTATCGTTATTGCTTTCACGTCCTTTTAGTTGAGAAATTTGTATGTACTAACTGAATATTTAATTAACGGAAAAATTGATATGTATAATCGTAGAATTGCAACGGCCAACAGCGTGGGGAGAAAAAGCTATAGGCCTAGAATACTTGCTTTTTTTACTTACTTGGAAATCGCTACTTCTACTTGACTATGTCACCCTCGTCGTTACTTCTTCTACTTGAGTACCGACGATGACTACTTTGACCACCTCTACATGGTTATATAATGTCATATTACACAATGTAGAATCAATTATTCTCCTATAAATAGCTGCAAAACACTCGATGAGTACCAAATCACCTCGCTGTGCAGTCAATTGATATATATCATTGGCTGGAGTCTCGTAAATACCATATATAGCAGGGGCGGGCCGGATATGGGAAAGTGAAGTACTTGGCGGGCCGGACTCCTGAATCACGCATTTTAACAACAACAATCATCATTGGGTTATAATTTTCATCTGAACAAGTTACACACAATGTAAAATGCGATGTAACGAACAGATAGGAGGATGTCGAACGACACGCATCAGTAGCGATCTTACTTTAACATCCACCTAGGCCTAGAGTGCCTGATATCACTTTTCTTTTCGATGTTGATCTTTTTTGAAGCCGCGGTCCTTTCTACTAGTTCTTTTCATTCCTTGTGAGTGCTTTCTTTCTTCTGGTCTTTTTTCTGGGGAAGAGGAGCCCAGATGAACCTCCGATGGGAATCGAACCCGATCCACCGGCTTAGTAGGAGAATATCGTTACCACTACGCTATCTCCCCCGCATTTATCCACCAATACAAGGGTTAGTCATATTCAGTATCAGTTAATTAATATCTTCATCATTTCAAAACGCCATAAAACTACGATACGATGAAAAGATAGGAAGGTGTCGAAACGACTTGGTGTAGCCTTTGAAATCAGACACCCACCTTGACCTAGGCAAAGTAGAGAAGAGGCATGCACGCTGAATGAAAAGTAAAGCAGAGAATATAAAAGGCAAGCGACCAAATGAGGTGGCATGTGACGGAGGCGAGATCGATGTGTTAGGTCGTGGTCCGGTTTGTATCTCGACTTGAATGCGGACACGCTAGCGCGACGACTGTCGGATAGCCGGCGAGGTGCTGTTCCATAATTGCGGTCCGGCTTAGGCCTACCTGATAGAGCAATGCGTTTTTGTATTCCGTCCCGATCCTATGGTACGTGTGCGTATTTAATGCAAACTTTATGCTTAAAGTATAGAGACCAATACAGTGTTCAATGAATTTATCAACGTACTGTACTTCAATAGCTCTTGAAGTGAATGAGACAACTGTGGTCGACGGTGTCCGGTCAATACCGAGAATCAGACTTGGACAACTAGATAATTCTAGTAGTCTAATTTCACTAAATTAGAGCGAAATGCCAGTAATCTAATTTGAAAAAGCTGAAAATTTTCTAGTTGTCCAATTTCACTAAATTAAAGCGAAATGCCGGTAATCTAATTCTAATCTAATTTGGAAAAGCTGAAAATTTTCTAGTTGTCCAAGTCTGCCGAGAATGCTATTACCGAGAAAGACAATATACCGAAAATCGACATTACCGAGAATGGACAATACCGAGAATGCAATATATGCAATGCAGGCATGTTATGCATATGAACAGGTCGAGTGTGTGCATCACGGCGTTGCCACATTCGGTATCGATTCTCAGGTATAAATCTCTCGACAATGTCCGTTACATTAAGCTAGATTCGTGGCGTTGGCCATTCTCGGTAATGTCCATTCTCGGTGATGTCCGTTCTCGGTAATGTCCATTCCCGGTAATAGCATTCGCGATAATGTCCATCTCGGTAATGTCTATCTCGGTAATAGTATGGAACTGTGGTGGACAGGGTTGCCGAATTGACCCTTTTGGGGCCAAATTACACAAATTTGGCTCTTTTTGGAGGCAGTTGGTCCCAAAAAATTCATTTGGCCCCTTGGCCCTTTCTTTTAATAGGCTCTTTTTGGAAGCAGTTGAGCCATATATACCATCAAACTAGCTTACAGAGATGAGCGGATTTGAAATTTCTATGTCCTAATCCTATCCAAATCCGAACTTTCAAATCCTAATCCATAACTTTTTCACAT
Organism: Botryllus schlosseri; assembly: GCF_051294905.1. Taxonomy (NCBI): domain Eukaryota; kingdom Metazoa; phylum Chordata; class Ascidiacea; order Stolidobranchia; family Styelidae; genus Botryllus; species Botryllus schlosseri. Next base: position 11,446,574 of record NC_137245.1, on the reverse strand, counting down.
TCAAGTCCATGTCCTATCCTAATCCGATTCCAACTGGAAATTCAGAAGAAAAAAAAATTATGCAATGGAGGGATTCGAAAATTTTCTTTCACAACCAACGATTCACTTGATTCAAGATAACCTAGTAACCATAAGTACATTAATAACTGATCTGAATAAAGTTTGTCGCCACACGACATTTCAATCTCCCAGAAAATAGGGAAATCCAAATCCTAATCCGTTCTGAAAGAAATGTCTCATTCAAATCCGACAAAATTTCACAAATCCTGTTTTTTCAAAACCTAATCCTAATCCATGCTCATCTCTGCTAGCTTAGGGTTACCATACTTTTGTGAAGCAAATTCCGGACACTCTTTAGCGCTCACTAGCAGATTTAAAATGAGGTAAAACACATTGTCGGTCAATATGACGTCACATTAGCAAAGTATTGCCCATCGACTGTATAGTGTATGTATACAGCAGCGGCTCTCAACCGGGGGTCCGCGAAGCCTCAAAATATTTGATAACCTCATTTCTATTTTTTAAATTCGGAATATCCCGAGGCAGTTTCTCTTCATTACTAGTAACCTAAAACTCCAGATCTCACGTCAACAGAATGGCCATCTGATATGAGGTATCCTACTGTGCAGACTCATTTCAATTGCTAAATTGCCAATAGCCTACTGACACAAACATTTTGCTGTTTAGAGATGATTTGTTGGGGATTGTGGAAAAAAGTTTGGATGAGTAAGGTCAATCAACGGTGACTTCGAAATGTTTACAAAAATCCATTTTCTCAGGTGATAGGCTATACACAACCACTTTTCCATGATAATTTCAAGATAAGCTGCTAGATAGAAATGACCAGGCTTGGCGTTATATGTTCATTAAAGAAATTTGTTAGTCAATTTTGCTGCCATATTTGTTGCGATCATACCCAAATGTGTCATCGGAAGCGTTACGCGTTATTATTACATTTGCCACCACCTACATTTGTGGAAATGGATTTTCGGCACTCGTTCATATCAAATAGGAGGGGCAGATTTTCAAGACACGACCACGTATTTCAAGAAATGCAGTTGCAGAACAGGGTTGCCAGACATCTTTTGAAAATAAGGGCCAAACAGCACCGGAAAGGGGGCCAAATTGTTCAGTAACGTTAATAACGTTGCAACATTACCCACAGATCTTATATCAATCACCTGGAATTCCAGTCTTATATTGTTGATACTGTTGTAGGACACCAAATCAACTACCTACAACTACACTGGATCCAACTGTTACAGCTGCTATTATTTCAAGCCTTTTCCAACTGAATATAAAATCGTAAAATAAATTTTTTGGGGCAATAATATGATAGTGATTAAATTTTATGAGCTTTAATTAAAATTTGAGAGAATAGTTTCTTTATATTTGAAACTTATCAAACTTATAGACTTAAGTATTAGGTTTTTCACCCAAAACTCTCCGGTTATGTTGAAGTTTTTTTTCGTCGAAATTTCTATCAATCATCAAGTACTTTAAGGGTAGGCTACTCTTCTTCAGACTTTTTCTGCTTAGCTTCCAACCATGTTCCATGATTTTTCGTCCACCTGTTCACAAATCTGTATTAACAATTCCAACACAGTCTACATTCCACAAAAACAAATCCAAATCTCCATCTTATACAGTGTTCTTTGACATTGGCATAAACATTGTCAGCTCAATTTGCGATATACATTTATTTGAATAGCTAGTTTGATGGTATGTCTCAACTGCTTCCTAAAAGGGCCAAATATTGAAAATAAAGGGCCAAGGGGCTAAATTGATTCTTTTGGGCCAACTGCTACTAAAAAGAGATAGCGTAGTGGTATAATGCTCGGCTGCAACACCACTATAGGTCGCGGGTTCGAGTCCGACCGATGTCGACTCCAGAATTCCTACATAAGTGCTGGAGGTTTATCTAGGTTCCTCCTCGCCATCTCATCCATACAAGCGGTGTCTTATAAAAAGCCCAGAAGTGGGCCGTGCTACAAGTCGGCAGTTACGGAATATAAATGAAGAAGATCGGGCTGGTGTAAATGACCATACTAGTCGACAAACACCATGAATACCACAAATAAACAACACCAGCTTTTATACTTCAACATGTTTGTTCTCCAGACAAAAGAACTATCAATCAATCAGTTTATTAATATTTTCATCATTTCAAAACATCACAAGACTGTGATACAGTGAAAAGATAGGAAGGTGTCGAAACAACTTGGAGTAGCCTTTAAGATCAGACTCCCACCTTAGCCTAGGCGAAGTAAAGAAGAGGCATGCACACTGAATTAAAATTAATGCAGAGAATATAAGACGCAAGCGACAAAATGAGGTGGCATGTCGCGGAGGGCGAGGTCGATGTTAGGTCGTGTTCCGGTAGTCCTGAAGGCTGGCTAGTATTTATTTAGAATAAATTGCTTGTATTTCGATTCGAATGCGGACATGCCAGGGTTGTAATGACTTGAGTCATGACTCGACTCGAGTCACGATTTTCTGATGACTCGACTTGACTCGAGTCATTTTTTCAAAATACGGAAATGACTCGACTCGAGTCAATCTGTGTATTGACTCGACTTGGACTCGAGTCATTGCGCATGACTCGAACCAAGTCATTGACTCGAGACTCAGACGGCCAAGACCGACATTTCATTCGTCTGATTGGTACTGGTACTTGAAAATGCCACCAGAAACTGCTAAAAATGAGGAAAATTAGTATATTATAAATGCGTCGACCTCGCCCTCCGCCACATGCCACGTCATTTTGTCGCTTGCGTCTTATATTCTCTGATTTACTTTTCATTCAGTGTGCAACTGTGCATGCCTCTTATTTACTTCGCCTAGCTAGGCTAAGGTGGGTGTCTGATCTTCAAAGTTACTCCAAGTTGTTTCGACACCTTCCTATCTTTCCATTGTATCGCAGTCTTGTGATGTTTTGAAACGATGAAAATATTAATAAACCTGATTGATTGATTGCACATCCATTCTCAAAGTATGATATTGGGAATTGACAGTGAAATATAAATACGACTTCTAAAAACAGAAAATGTATTTCTTGTGTTTAGTCCAGAAAGTTTCAAAGTTGGTATGCAAAAACAGGTCTACAACTAAAAAAAGTCAGAGTCTACTTTTCCAGAATAGGACACGTCATGGATTACGATATGATAACTAAATGCTAGATTGCGAAACATCAGTTTCAAACGTTATGATGAGCCATATATACTGTGATAAAATATTTCATATGGGCGACAACCCGTTACTAGGGCTGGGCAAAATCGAGTACCTGACTGATTCGATTCTGAATCACGTATCACGCTTCGAGTATTCGAGTATCACTCATTATGACGTCATAGCAGAATATACTGCATCAAAGTTAAAATATGTTCCTTTTATGCCACCACAATGAACATAATAATGCCTGTTATCCGTCACATTAAAGATGCTTTGGAATTTTTTCGCCCATACCGATTTCATTGCACTTCTTAGCAATGCTGTGGGATGATCATGACTTCGTAAATGTGTTATTTCCAGTAACGTTTGTAGCTTTGTACAATGTCTCGTATGCCGCGACGCGGCCAATCAAGGTTTCAGGACTTCCTCAGTGGAAAATGGTATCAAAACTATAATTCTCGTTGGTAAATTAACTTTCAGTTGCGAGGATCGCATAATGTCAGTACTCGAAAAAATCGTCTTTTACTACTCGAACGGAATCTTTAAAATTAATACTCGATTCAGATTAGAGTAGGCCTACTCGAATCATTGTGCCCGGCCCTGCCGGTTACCTAAAGTAGCCTATATTCACCGCTACTTTAGTGAAATCATATTGGTCACTCCATATCCACTGTGCGCGAAGCGCCACGAAAATTCTGCGTTTTACTCAAGTTTTAAGAAAATTAAATGTTGATACTCCGTGAAAATAGCCCCGGAATTCCTCAGATTATCTTTCTTATTGGAAGATTAAACTACTTGTACTTGACAAACTGAGAATAGCGAAAAGTAAGTAAGTAGATCACAAAATATTACGAAGTAGTAGTAGCAAAACGCAGATCTACTTGAGTAAGTACCAGAAGTAGAGGAAAACTACTTGAGTACTTCGAAAAAGTAGAAGCACTTCGTTACTGACCACCTCTGCATAGCCTACAGTTTTATATATATGCTATTATTATTGCAGGGAAAAGAATTTCAACAAAGGGCCGATTGTTATGAAATAAAACGGCAGTTTATCACTTTTCCGTTACCCGTTATTTGACCTGTCAGCGAGTCACAATGATATGCGGTATGGCATTTTATCCTGCCTTCAACAGTACCACAGATAAGACGATCGCTGAAGCATAGATATATATTTCTAATACACCCCAGACACAGACAATCGACAGTGACCCTGCAGCATGTTTATATACTATATTGATTTCCGGGCCTGTAAGGGAAAGCGAGCACTAAAGTTATGGTGAAATTACTGTTCAGTCGATCAGTTGCAGTATCAAATGTGACATTCGATTGTTGCAGCATGGCCTGGCAAGGCTATGGTTGCAGCCAGGAATCAGATCCAGAGCCCCTTACAGGTGGCATATTTTACCTATATATACGATTATACCTCGTATATGCATATTAAATTGCCAACCAACATTTATTTATGCCATCGAGAGGACCAATGATATATATACAATGATTGGAAACTGCCACGCCCCTTAACGCTATAAGATAGGTTCCCGGCGAAATCAGTCCGTCGCAGGATATGCTTGAGCAGAGGTACGGGATTGCGTATTGTCGACTGCGGTGGAATGCAGCAATCGACCTTGCTGGCGTACTAATTCACTGATTTTCCCCAATTGGTTTAGTTTTTGTTGGTTTCTTGAGCATAGTGAGGCAGTGCTGCATACTAGGATGTAATATAACTTTTAACAATGTTCATTTATCAAAGTACCGACTAGCTGCGAGTCATTTTAGCATCGGTTGCAACCATGCATGTACGACACAGCCTAAAAAGTTAATAAATACTGTGGGTGAGCGTCACTATATATGTGCAGAACCAAGAAGGATTGTTAAAAGAGGATTTGAAAATTTTCTGGCAGCATTTACGTCACCTGATTTTTTAAAAGAGAAAGGTTGGTTAAGATATTTGTGTGAGCAACTAGGTTGTTTTAAATAGTATATATTGTAATATTGTGGGGCCGAATTCATTTAGGGCCGAGTTTATAGTGATTGTACTTTCATAATATAAAATCGGAACTAACCGAAAACTATCATTGTACTGATTGCTAAAATGCTAACATATCTCACTTTTTACCGGGTCAGGCCGTTAAATCCTCATCAATGATGTGAATCGGCATTGTTCCAAACAATATTCCATCGGCAAAACAATGCACTAGAATGACACTGAGGATAATCACTCCATAGTTGGTATTGTTCACATCGACCTGGCGTGATATGTCGTACTCCTCTCAATAGTTGAATCTTTCACACCGGGGTGTCCGAAAACGTCTACCAATGCCCATTTATTCAAAATATACCTGTAAACGTTTTGGCACTTCTTCGATATAAACTACATGTTGTGAAGTGTTCCCCATGAATTGCCTGTAAACCTTGAAAATTAACAAGGAGTAGGCCTACTTGTTAAGATTGATAGCTGGAAGGATTGTACAAAATAGATGATTTATGCATTTGCGAGCAACATTCTATGGCATCTTATTCATTGAAAGGTTGGGAAATGATTTTGTAACCTTCATCATTGTATAGTGTGCATTTTATGTATAATCTTCATAACTTTTCGCTATTTGCATCACGTTTTATGACCTGAGCATGAGCATCAACTTGCATTTGTATGTACTGCTGCCTCAAATACCCAGGTTATTTTTCCAGCAATGTAACTCCACAATCCTCCAATGCAAAATCTCTCTCAATGAATATGCTCATTGCTCATATATATTGCATATGCGGTAATACGGAAAATACTTGACGGCTTGAATATTTACCTTGATTTCAATTGTAGTTGACTGGCAAAACTGTGACATAACAAATTCCCATTCTGTAAATGTCTAATGCATAAATTTTTTACAGGACCGTTATTGACCAATTTAAAAGTTGTAGTCCATTCTAACTTTCAAGAAAAGATTGTCCGTGTATTGAAACAGCCGCAAAGCAACCCACAACCGCGAGGAAATTGAAAAGAATTTGAAATTGAAAAGAAAAGTGCGAATCATTATCTTATAGGATTCTGGCACGCTGGGCAGTCCATGAGAAGCAACCATGTCATGTTCCTCTCTGCTTCAGACATTGAGATATTTCCAAAGATTGTAGTCAAAATGAATAATACTTTGACGATTGGTGCCGAATTGGATTGATACTCATTGGATAGATTGATGCAGAGAAAAATAGTCTTGCTGAAAGACTATGGATATTATTCGAGTGCGAGAGGTGAGGAGATGGACACTATAATGAAATCTGTGGATAATTTCGTGTGCCTTGGGAATACGACAACCAAGTTCAGCTACAACTGCCATTTTAAGCCATATTGCTTAACAGATAATATTGCTTCACTTGTACTAGCTGGAAAAAGATATGCCGCTATCGCTACTGCAAAACTGGAGATAGGCCTATTCTTATGCCGCAGAAACAGCAACGAAATTCGTGAGCAGGGAAGCTTATCAAGGAGACAAGGAAACAACAACAATGATAAATTTGATACGGACATTTTTGCCAATCCATCGAGCAGACTACCTCATTATCACCAAGAGATTGAGTCTTGATCCGTTATTGGAATCAATTTTAGCCTGATCAGGAAATCTCGCTGTACCTGTGATATGGTAATTTTCAAAGAATAATTGATTTCTAAAAAGGCTTGAAACATACTAGTGTTCAAATGCCATGGTACTTGATGCTTCAATGCCCTCCGATGTTCAACGTCATGTGAAATCGCTGCTCTACCATCCAACTGCTGTCCTGTTATTGTCATTAAGAGAGAATAAGAAAGCTCGAAAAAATAACATTTGAGAATATATATTTTTGTTACGTGACAAGAAACATTGACGTTATCAACTATTAGGCACAGTTATTCGATTGTTCATAATAGCACAGCACAGTTTCATAAATTACAACAAAAATAGATGCACACAGTACATTTATCGAATGGCTTAAACATAGGTAGGCTATATCTGAGATTGTAATTTGCACATACATGGAAATCCTTTTTTGCTACATATTGACTTGACTAAAATGCTTTCCGTTGACTAGGATTTTGGTTCTTGTTATTCTGAATTTAGATGACAAGTCTGACATGATAACAAAAGTTGTTTATGCAGTTTTTAAGTGATATAGTGAATGAAATATCTATACCCTCTATAAAATTCTCAATGATCTAATGGTGTTGGCATCTTCATCGAAATTTAGTCACGACTAGTATCAGCGCATTTAGGAGTCCATGAAGAGGTGAGGTATTTAAGCTGTTCAAAATCCTGTTTCTGTAATACCTGTCCGATGACACATTAGGCCTGGTTACATGTTCGACTCGACTTGGCGTTCAAGTCGTCTCCGATGACGTCACGTCTCATCTTCAAGCTAACTCGTTAAAGGGCCCTGTTTACATGATCCTTCAGGAAGCTGTATCGTGGACGACCCGGTGCCGTTTACCCCTTACAAATATATATTAGTAGTAAGTTTGGTGGGCAAAGGTACAACGACAATGTGTGTTTGGTCGTACTCTGAAACGTTTCTTATCCTCGAGGATGATGAGATACTCATAATATCGATATTTGTAGAAGAAAATGATCTTGTTCATATCATGATTGTAGAGGAAAACATCAAGTATAAGTCATCAGCTAGCTTTTTCGGCCTCAACGAAGATGGGCCGTGGAGTATAGGCGGGAGTAACGACTATTTTGATATGTCAGGCATCACTTGTCGATGCGATTAAAATAAGGTCATTAACACTCAAGTGACCCACTTGCAAACCCCATGTGGCCTCTAGTTGTTCGGCCGCTCCTCCGTAACAGACTACCCCATGTATGCCGGTGACTTAAGAGTCAGTCACGATACAGGAACTACTGCAGAGATTTTATTGAAGCATCTTATCGACATGATATACCAAATAGGAAGTTAACAATACCAAGAATGTCTATAAAAACTGTCATAAAGAGCAATATAGAGCACTACTACTAAATTGCTACCCACCAATTAAACTTTGAGAAGTGCCAATTGCAGCACCCTCACCAACACATAGGCTACCATGAATACAATATCAAAACGGCAAGCTGAAAATCGTGAACACCCGCACGACCGCATCATATCAGCAGAACACTAAAACCCAGAACCCAGAACTAAAAACAAAGCAATAATCCTAACACCGCTGCGCTTCATCATCGCCAGGAGAGTCACAAATCTCCATGTCATCCACCCGGGAGAGACACCAGCTCCATCCCATCACATGCGCGCTCACATCAGTTTATCCAGTGGATCAGTAGGCCTATGTACGAAATGCAGCAATAATCGTTCATGTATTCCCGTATCGATATAGCACACTGCAAGGCCGCTTCTTCCATCGGTAACCGGTGAACTCGGCCCATGACGAACTCGGCCTATTGAACTCGGCCCATGACGAACTCGGCCCATGACGAACTCGGCCTATGACCAACTCGACGAACTCGGCCTATGACGAACTCGGCCTATGACCAACTCGGCCCATGGTGAATTTGTTTAAAAAAATTATTATAAATGTCGTGAATTGTATTAATTCTGTGGAGACAATGGTAAATTGGTGGTGATGGACATGTCGTATCAATGTTATTACCACTGGGGGCAGTATCGTCAAGGAATAGGGCCTAGACAGAAAAAAACCTCGCACCAACTCAACTATTAATGTGAATTATATTACGATAATTATAATATTATCAAGTGATTAGGAGGTTAGGAGTAGGGTTATGATTAGAGTTAGGTTAGGGTTAGGATTAGGGTTAGCTTAGGGTTAGGATTAGGGTTAGCTTAGGGTGTGGAACGCCCTGCGCGACGAGATATGTACTGACGAGATATGTACTGATGTTCACACCACGTCTGGATCATTTTTTTGTATCTACCGAGAGACCGCATTTACAAGGGCGTTACAGTCAATGTATATGATATATATACGTTTTATTTTGACGCACGAGCCTTAATCGCATAGCTCGGGCACACTGTCGCCGACGTGTTACCGGTCCACGTCCATCTCCGGAGAATTATTTATATATCTGGATAGCATATGGCGCACAAATCCTGCGATATGTGTGGATTTGTGGTATACTATACATACAGTATACATCGCTTTGGGAACTTTCTCGACCTAACTGCGTGTTAGCTGCACTCAGATTGTAAAATTTGATTGCTTCTGACACACACATATTTTTAGCTACAATTGAAGCAATTATCAATATTATGGACATCTATTATCCTTATTTTCACGCTGCGACTTCGTTATAATCACAGCACCAATGTCACCGCGCTACACGCTTCAAATTCATTCAAATTAACATGACAATATTTCAATACAATACGTTTTTGAGCTTGTCAACACACCCGGCATATCCGGCATAACTTCTATCGACTTCTAGATTGGGAACTATATTCAACCCTATTACAAAGTACCGACAACGTACCGTTATCACCAAGAGGTCGTATTACTTGTCTCCTAATTGACGCTACTCATAACATTATATATAACGCTTTAACGCAGGGGCGGCCAACCTTTTCAGCCAAAGGGCCACATTTGATTGACGAACTATTGCGCGGGCCACTAGCCGCGCGAAGCGCGAAAATTTTTCGAAGTTCATAGGTCAATAGTATTGTCACTTGACTATATTGCGGGCCTGCTGTATATCGCTGGGCTCAGTTTGCAAGGAATGGACTATTCGGCGCCTGGACATATCGATATCGAAAGCTTCGACCAACACGCGTCAATCATTTTGAGCCTGGGTTTCATAAACGACGGTCTTTCTGCGAGCGCAAACGCAAGGTCGCATATGTTGAACGACACTTTGTCTTCTAATTGCGAATATAGTTAGACTCAATCTGATACATTAGGCTTTCTTTCATTTTCAGAAAGGGGTAACAATAATAAAAGCAAAAAATCGAGTGACAACATGTTGCGCGAAGCGTGTAGAAAATTTTTACTTTTGATCAATTTATCGCAAATTATTCTGCTTTATTGTAGTGTACGAAGATCTACCAAAATGTGACTGGCTCATGGATCTGCCAATGCGCCGGAACTGATATTTTAGTCATCACATGTCAAGTGTTGCGGCCAGACTAATCAAATTATTGGTTGGCCTTGCAAGTTCACAATTTGTGCAATCCATGTTTGATAATATTACTAATTTTGGAAATTAACTCGCGGGCCACTCAAAACCTTCTCGCGGGCCACATGTGGCCCGCGGGCCACGGGTTGGCCGGCCCTGCTTTAACGCCTTCGTATAAGCATTAAGCACTGCGCGTCCGGGAATAATATTCATTATAACATGACACGGCATATTCTACGCGCAATGTCTCTTCTTTGTTCACTCGAATAATTGTTGTCACAAATATCAAAACCTTCGACTTTGTTAAAATACCCGGAATCTCCGGTATAGTTTTCATGTCCCAGCCGCATGTAGTATTTCTTATTACGCAATGCACGTGGTCTTTACGTCACGCTAGCGCGTCATGAAACATTTTCAGATACAATTGGTATTCCCAACCAAAACATATCTGGTCGCGGCTACGTAAGGCTTCCTTATCGTATTGCATTTGCCTGATTTTACACGTTATGTTATTTCGTGTGTAGGCTTGGTATTAAATGCATATTTTTTTCGCAAATACTGCTTTCGTCTCGTTTTAGATTCGTATATTCGAAAAAACGTATCACTCCGCCGGGGATCGCCGAATGCCGACATGCTCATGCTCATACAAGGACTATTCACTCGCCGCTCCGGTAAAATATACGCCGGACACGAGGAACTGGTACACTATTTTTACTGCGCGACCCATAAAGGCCTCACTACTCGGAGAATACATGTACCAATTGTACCATGTACTGTACGACATCAGCTACGTCTATCGCGCTTTGGTACGATTAAACCTGTCGTAATCGTGAAGCACAACGCGAATTTTTCGTTGTTCGCGTATATACCAAATATACCAGAATTCCGCGGCAGAGTCACTCTGGATAAAGTGGCCTTATAAAATATATCAAGGAGCACTAACTTTAACGCTCAACCGGCATTTTCGCGATCCCACGGCTAATTTATATAGGCCTAGCTCTCGCTGTCATACACAGCGGACGAACTGATTTTACTTTCGCAGTCACATGGCAAAGCTGTTATAATAATCATTGTTCGGTCTTTGCATAAGACACATTCGCATTTTACAACGCAGCGAATTTCGTAATACTTGAAAAATTATGATTCATGTACCTTTTCTATATATATCCCTTTGCTGGGGTATTAATATAATATTTTCTCGGCCATTGGACGTGGAAAGCACATTATTCTTGCACGACCGATTATCGCAGGAACTATCCTATACCCGGAATGGATTTTGATTGACTGCGATTTCTTGCAACCTCTTTGTGGTTTCTTTTCGCTATATTTCAACATACTTGCTACTTAATTTTGTATAATTTTCTCCGCTTCCGTGTCGTATCATTTGATAATCGTTCTCCCAGCTGTTATGGTCATGGTATTTCTAGCGGCATACAATAAACACACATCTGGTTGTCCTATTTTCGTTCGTAAATAGGGTTACCGGATTCTTCCCACACTAATTATCCCTTCGTCGCAGTGGATAAGTATTGAGAACACAGTGCCGGTTGTTGCCCTATATTTGATCGATTGGCGGCAATTTGAATCCGTTTGTCGGTCCTCGCCATTCGTTTCTCTTTCATTTTAATAAAGCAATAATACAATTGCCTTTTTCTCAACCCTAATGCCGTTATGCAATGGTATCTTGAACCACGTGTTTCGGCTATCACTCTTCAAGAATACGATATTCCCAACATACACTTGTTATATTGCAATTAATGCCGTTACCTATCCAATTGACCATACGATCGCCATACTCCATACATGTACCCAAATCTGCCCGGCATTTTAGTTCGGTCTCCAATCGGGATGTTGTTTTTACGATATAACGGACACTGCGTACATAATGCCGTTTCCTTTCCGCACATTTATTTTTCGTTTTCGTCCGGTATTGTCCTTCTAATAAAATACAAAATTTTGCCTCAGATACGCAATTCGCTGTCCTTTTCATTTTGATTAGGTTATATTCAATCCAACCCATAACGCGTTAGTTCATTCACTAACTCATACCGTTTCATTGCCACCATGGTGTATAAATATTGCATCATTACATTATTTCATCTTTCGATTGCTGTTATCGCATTCATTCATGTGAATATTATGATATCCACTTTCCTATATATTGGGATTGTCGCTATAATTAGCTCTTTTTAGAAGAGGACGATGTGGAACGCCCTGCGCCCTCTTACGGCTCATACACCCTATAATATAAAACACGCTGTATATCACGTGACCACGCCCTTCTTCTTGTATCGCGCCATATATAAACGCGCACATTCAGATATCCCACATGGGACTCATACGCGACTACTGTTCATATTCATTCGACCAATACATCTATCTGAGGCAATTGTCGTCGCATGCATCGTTGAGCTGTCAGATCAAGGACTAACGCAGGGCCAGGCGTTCGCCACCGCTACAGGTTATCCGACAACGCTACGTTCTCTACAAGGGTTAGGTTAGGGTTAGGGTTATGATTAGAGTTAGGTTAGGGTTAGGATTATGGTTAGCTTAGGGTTAGGATTAGGGTTAGCTTAGGGTTATGATTAGGGTTAGGTTAGGGTTAGGGTTAGGATTAGGGTTAGCTTAGGATTAGGTTAGGGTTATGATTAGGGTTAGGATTAGAGTTAGGTTAGGGTTAGGATTAGGGTTAGCTTAGGATTAGGTTAGGGTTATGATTAGGGTTATGATTAGGGTTAGGATTAGGATTAGGGTTAGGATTAGGATTAGGGTTAGGTTAGGATTAGGGTTAGGTTAGGATTAGGGTTAGGCTAGGTTAGGATTAGGGTTAGGTTAGGATTAGGGTTAGGTTAGGGACAGACAGACCTGACTTTAGATTCATACGAATTGCCCACGTGTTATGACGGCGGCAAGTAAAACTTCCAATTCCGAGAACTGCAATACTGCCCCCCCCCCCTATTAGGAATAGCATTCGTACGACATGTCCATCAATCCCAAATTAACCATTTTCTCCGACAAATAATACAATTTACGACGTTTATAATCATTAATACTAAGAAATTCCCCACAGGCCGAGTTGGTCATAGGCCGAGTTCGTCATGGGCCGAGTTCGTCATAAGCCGCGGTGGTCATGGGCCGAGTTCGTCATAGGCCAAGTTCGTCATGGGCCGAATTCGTCATGGGCCGAGTTCACTGGCAATCCCCACGTGTTATGACGGCGGCAAGTAAAACTTCCAATTCCGAGGACTGCAATACTGCCCTCCCCCCAGCATTCGTACGACATGTCCATCACTCCCAAATTAACCATTTTCTCCGACAAATAATACAATTTACGACGTTTATAATCATTAATACTAAGAAATTCCCCACGGGCCGAGTTGGTCATAGGCCGAGTTCGTCATGGGCCGAGTTCAATAGGCCGAGTTCGTCATGGGCCGAGTTCACTGGCAACCCTGAGAAGTTGAAATACAGATGCAACGTTTTACCTTGTTAGCCATTTTATGTAGCTGATGACAGCAACTAGGCTACTACAGATCGAAGCGTCGCAGCCAAATATCAAATATAAAACTGCCCTAATAGAGCACGGTTGCTACTCCGGTACTGGTGTACTACATATATTCCATCGTAAACAAGCGAGCACTTATGAAGTAACCCCACTTTTCCTTGCCATGTTTGCCCAATTTCTCAACATCAGATGAAAAACATGAATTACGATGCCAAGAGCCCGCGCGGCAAAAACCAGAGCCGTCGAACGAACATCGCCGGACGCCGATGACCAAATACTCAAGCCGATCGTAAACCACATTACACAACAGCTTGAGGCTCGAGTCGACTTGAAGCAGTTTGCCTTTCTCTTTTCATCGAATACGAGAGAGTCGGATCGACAAGTCAGCTTCGAAGCTGACTTAAACCGTCATGTAAATGGGCCTATTGTTATGACGCTCGGATTTTATCAACTTCTTCCATGATCACCTCGACTGTTGAAGGAATAGATGGTGATGTGTAAGTCCGGAAATTTGTCGAGTGAAGGGGATTGTTGGACAGTCTCTATTCCGTCCCATTCTTCGAAGTCACCATCTTGCAAGTCAACTATGATTGTAAGAGTTGACAAACTGAACATGGACAACATTACAATTAAATGACTATGCAAAGTATATGCTGTGAACAATCATTTATATATCATTGGCTGTGCACAAGTCTATCAAACCTGAAATGGACAGTGGCAGGAACTTTTTACCTATTGGGGGTCGCTCTTGCGCACACATACTCTTATAAGATCATCATATCATGGTAAATTGTACTCATTAGGTAGTTTGAAAAAGTAGCTTAAGACCACATTTTGCAGACGTTTGTTAGTCAATTTGATATTGAAATCTATTTGTTGAAGCAGAAAATGAACGGTCTGAAAAGTACTCGAGTAGTATGAAGAAATGAGTTAGACTAGACTTTGTATACATCTGTTAGTCAATTGTATACTGTATCTACAAGCTGATGACGATTACTCCTGATAAGTACCAAACGAAAATATTCCGATTTATTCAATTGTATATGGGAGCATTCGAATCACAAGCTGCATCTCCGCAACAAAGGAATAATGACTATTATTACTTCAAATAGGCCTACGTGATGCTTTTTGCGAAGTCCTCGAGTAGGTTTTGCCCACTTTCACGACTTCAGAAGACCTGACTTCAGAGTCAGTTTTAGAACTTGCCTGAATTGACTTGAAAAATTTAGAAATGACTTCTTGACTTGATTAAAAATTTGCAATGACTCGAAGATAGTGACATGATCTCAACTCTACCTCGTACTAAATGAAGTATCCACCGTTATTTGCTACTGCGAGACCGCCTCCAATCACAATGTTCATCACGTAGGCACACTGGTACATCAGTATCGTCTGAATATTAAGCCATGCTACCGGTAGTGGCCATAACCTGTACGTACAGTATGCACAGGGCCGTAACAGCACTTCGTCAGGCCCCCCATAGAGTTATAGACTGAACTTCTGGGGGGCTTCGCCCTCCAGACCCCCCTCCTGCCGTACACTGTTTATCGCTATTTATCATATTCATTGGGAATTTGTTTGATGAATCAGCTTTTGTCGCCTAAGCGCGCGGTTCGCGCGGAAAATTTCTAGAATTCATGATTGAATCGGTCAGTATGATCCGGAATTGCATATATATTGTTATCAATTTTTATCGTCTCTCTGCTCACGTAATCAGATTTGCCGGTAGAGCTGAGTGAGCTGCGTTTGAAAAGGTAGGACCACTCAATAATAATTAAACATCTTCGTGCGTATACCCGTTGGCAGGAACGAAACAGCACCTCGTCAGGCCCTCAAAAACGGTGGGTCTTGGGCTCCCATAGGGTGATAAAATGACCCCCCCCCCGATCACGTTGTTCGCGTTTGTCACGAAATCATCTGTACTGTATTGTGAGCCAGCGCCAAGCGCGAACATTTTCGATAATTTATGATAAAATCGGTCAATCAGATCGGCGATTGCATATATATTATACTATCAATTTATTGTCCTCTCTACTCACGTAATTAGATTTACCGGTAGAGCTGAGTGAAGTGTCTTGAAAACGCGAGGGCCCGTAAATAATAATTAAACATCTTCGGGCGGGCGGAACCGCTGATATGACTTCGTTACATTATGTTATTTCGTGACTTCCAGTCTGCTATATCAAAAAATATAGAATCGCCCAAACGTAGGCTTCTAAACTAAGAGACGCACACGATTTCAAATTGGTATTTCTTCACTGGCATAAAATTTTTCCCAGCGGGAAGGTATTTTTCTTGTGAGGTTCAGATTGCAAAGACAGGAACATTCGGCGCCAGTCATTTGGGCGCCGATGGACACAATTAAACCTATATGTATTTTGTAACGAAGTCTTCGGTCAGCATAAGGGCATAGACCTTTTCGGCCAAGGTTTTCTCGCTGCCGATCGTTCTGGCACACTTCTTGGAGTCGTATGTTATATGACCTAAAACTTGATTGTATGTGTTGCTGGGTCGTGGCGCGGTAATGGCTCAATACCCAATAATAAATATAAATGGCTACTTGAATTCGCGCGCAGCGCGAAAAAATTGCATAAATTTTCAAAAATTACTCTTTAATTTATGCTAATTCACGAAATAATTTTGGGCCCCCTTCGAGATCGGCCCCCCCCCAATTGGCGGTTTGGGGTGCGGCAGTTACGGTGCTGAGTATGCACAATTGCACATATTTCACCCTCAACAGAGGTCTCGATAAAAAACTTTTCACTACGTTAACGCCAGTTCCCGAAGAAAGATTGCTGACGAACTGTTTGTTTACGTCGATTCGATTCCGCTGGTGAAGCATGACTCGCGACGCGCTCAAACGCAGAGCTCACTGGAGCTTCCAATTATAGAAATTAAACATTGAACGGCAACGACCAATTTTGCAGCTTCGTTCCGCTTCGCCGAGGCTGGAGTGGAGACTTTTTATGCGCAAGCTACTGTAGGATTTCTGGCAATCCAAAAGCATCTTCCCGAGCGCAGAAATTATTGAATATGGTCTTGATCGAAAGCTACTGTTGCACCGAGTCCGAAAATATAAATTAAAATAATGATCAGGCACTGATCCACCTAGAGTCCGTCCTCCAAGTCTGAAATATCGGCATTGTTCGAACAATCGGAGAGTCGCAAAAGGTCATTGTTATGGCAATTGTGTTGCGGTTACCCGATTGTTCTGAACAATGCCGATATTTCAGACTTGGAGGACGGACTCTAGGTGGATCAGTGCCTGATCATTATTTTAATTTATATTTTCGGAATCGGTGCAACAGTAGCTTTCGATCAAGACCATATTCAATAGTTTCTGCGCTCGGGAAGATAGCTTTTTATATATATCATTGCCGAAGCAAACGGGACGATCGAGTCGTTTCGTCATTGAGGCATGAATGATAGACAGATAAGGAGTTACCGTCATCTATGATAGAACGAAGTTGACGTGACTGACGTGAGCCCGAATATGAACTTCCAGCAGATCATTTCCGATAGGGTTGGTGCTCGTACCTTGCAAATGACCAAGAAACCTTGCAAATGACCAAGAATTTACCTTGCAAATGACCAAGGAACCTTGCAAATGACCAAGGAATTGCCTTGCAAATGACCAAGAATCTTGCAAATGACCAAGGATTGATTTTACCTTGCAAATGACCAAGAAGGGTCAAAACTCACGGCAGGGTGGGACAAGACAAGATGGGCCCCCCCCCCCCACCTATTAGGCCAAATCCAAATCCAAAAAATCCAAGTTTTTATTTAAAGCTCACGCCAGTTAACTGGTTCAACCAAATGGGTCCTCCCCCCACCAATTCGGCAAAATCCAAATCCAAATCCAAAAATTCAAATTTTCATCTAAAAATGACGGTAATTAGTTCGTTCAGATGAGTTCACCCCCATCACCAGATGGTTCTCCCCCACCAAATCGGTCGAAAAATCTATATCTTATAGAACATATACGCACTTCTTGCCTTCAAAATCCTGACCATAACTTGGTACCGCGGTAAATGTAGCAAACGAACGCGAACCGTTTATCAACGTGCATTTGGATTGAAAGAAAGTATCGAAATCTCAACACAAACAACACGAAAATTATAAGGAACGAACGATTAAACAATGAATGAACGAAGAGGCCTAGGCATATAGGCTAACTAGCACACATCGTGGCAATGTTCGCAAAAAAAGAGATCCGGGTATGGTATAGATAGCCCGTGACAGCAATCCGTGTGGGTCCATCTGCAGCAATTGTCACACTCGATCTAGAAAATATGAGTTAGGTTATTACCGGTAATTAATTACTGGAGTCAATCACCAATTCTACCCATTCGGTGCTATTTCCCGGCGATGTCTCATCATAGCACTTGATGCAATAATTCGACAACTCGACAACGTCTGTGAGAATAGATTTAGTGGTTTGCTGATTATACCCTCGCCGCCAGAGAAAGCATGCATATATAGGCTATTTTACCTGTTTCGTCAAGCAGAGTTTGTCCAAACGTTTTTCTGTAACCGACACAAGCATGCGTCGAATGCTTGAAGTTGAACTCGATACCTGCTCCAGGAATCGATGCCCCACCTTTACAATAGACTTCAGCAGCCTAATTTACACCAATGTTAATAATTCACCACAAACTCGTACAGCCAAATCATATCAGCAACACAAACCTTTAACACAAGTGCACCACAATTAAAGCCATCTTGCTGAATTTCGGCTCTTGCTTTAGGTCTGGTTGATTTCACGTATTTTCTTGCAGAAAATGACCGTAGGAATTTTCTGAATTAAAGAGTGAATTGAAACCAGTCGAATGAATATTTTTTGTAGCTCACCGAAACTCTTTCAGAACACATTTGTAACGGTCTTCTTGACCCATTGGGTCATACAAACAAACTCTGTTTGACTCCGCATCAGATATCTGAAATTGCGATAGTTGCTTGAATTGCCATGTCAATTTATTTGACGATCATTCACTTACTAACAAAATCCAATGATTCCCGGTCCCAGATGCTCCGGAACACACATGAAGTGCCGAGAGAAAGGATTTGCTTTTTGCTGTTTTGATCTAAAATGAAATAGAAAATCTTATGCGCGGGGACTAAAGTAGCAGTCATAGGGCCTACTCAGGCGGATTGCGTTCTTTATCTGATTGTCACTCAATTGGCTATGATTTTATATTACTGGTAGGCTTACTTGTACAAAATTCCAAAAGTTTCGGTAACTTGTAACTGAGTAAAAATTTAGGAACATATTATGCTTCTACTTCGGTCATAATATAATCACCAACCCCTCATCGTCGGGGGAGGTAGTGGTAGTGGCGTAGTGGTGAGTGTCGACGCCATCTAAGCAGATGACGATCTTAGAGATAGCAGGCGTAAGCGGGGGGGATAGCGTATAATTGGGACGGTAAGCGCCTAACACCCACGCGACCCGGGCCCGATACTGCGTCGGAGGTTATTCTGGGCTCCTCGTCCCCCGTGTCGTTGAATGATTGATTGATTGGACGGCAATTTGTCGAATGGTTGCCATGTTTTAGCATACCAGAGTGTGCTTATTCGTATTTCCGTTGTAGTTCCCGGCGACAAACCATTTCGTGGCTTCTTGTGACGAGACTACCGTCACATCACTTGTCGACTGCAACGATAACACATGTTTAGTAGATAAGAGACTGCTACAACATATTTCTGCCAACTTACTTTCTCGCAAATAGCGAAGAGAACGCAATCCATCACCTGAAACCAGTAGACAAATTATTTAGTTATAGTCTACATTATAATCATATTAAAACCCTATCATACCGCATCATTTAGCAAGCCACACCCATTGAAGGTCATAAGATCGCTCCTAAATAGTAGCGTGCGGTTCAGAACAGCTTCGATACGGTCTTTCTCATGCCTCGCTGTCCACAGGGAAGCTATGTCTAAAATTAGAGAGTATAGCCTATAATTTAGGGATAGCAGACTTATGCATACCTGGAATACTGAATGGGGATATGTATATACCTGCGAATTTGAATGGTAGTTTGCTCCTGATGGTTTTGTCCAAGTCAGTAAGCGTGTCTTCATTCCCTCCGAAATTGGGCTGAGTCGTCACCGCATTTTCTCGTTCGTAATCATCGTTTTTGCGTTGCTCCTCACCCTCACTTGCGAGAAGTATGTTCCCTCCTTCGTCTGAATTGGTCACAGTTGAAGCTGAGTGGGTAAGAGTGTCTATAATAATATCTTCGTTTCGATGATGTTGTACGTGTATATCGGGCCGAGCTGTTACTACCCTCACTCGGCCGTAGTCGTCATGGCGAAGTTCCACGCCTCCACTTTCGAGAAGTCGTTTCCTCAGTCCATCGCTGATCTTTTTGTTGTGGAAGTCAATGATCGAACGAAACACGAATATATGATTTACTGCCTTCATTTGGTTCAGGAATCTGGTCCCCCTTTTAGTTTGTGCGTGCAGTTGTTCAACAACTTGTGTGTTTACTTTATTTTTAAGTTCAGCAACGAGATACACACGACGCAAAACTTCTTCTTTCCGGGTGACATTTTTTTCATGGAATCTGTCGAACAGACAAAGATGAGGACTTTGTCCGTTGACAGTGGTCGACTCACATCTATTGCCCATGGTACCGCCATGAATCCACGGCATTGATAAATTCAGATTTCCCTCCAATGCCCTATCAACGTTTACGTCCGTTGGCTCGCAAACCATTCCGGCATGAGGCGAAAACATCTCAGGGAATCTTTTATTTCCATGTGCCACGACCATATTCGCCATATCAACAATAATTATATTTGGCTGTAGTTTGAATGATTGGATGATATCGACGTAATCTCTGGGACTTTCAGCCCGCAACACAAATTTCAGCCCGTACACAACTCCGTGCATTTACTTGAAGTTCAAGCCGTGTCATTTGACGACATGTGAGCGACGAGCTGACTTGCTAAAATGCGCAGTTTGCACGATGATTCGTTTTCCATTCATTCATTTTGTGCAGTATAGTTTGGGCTAACACAAGACTGCGAGAAGTGTGCCAAAAATTTGTCAGCGACAAAACCTTGGCAGAAAATGATTGCCCTTTGTAGACCAAAAACCTCGATATAAATATGTCAAATCAGCGATAATATCCTCAAATTCAAGTTTTTGAACGTAGTCTCTTTCTATGGACAGAATGGATAGAGCTGATAGCCGATCATCATCATGGTAGAACGCAGGGTTGTAACCAAGTCACAAGGCTCCGAGTCACAAGTCAATCTCACTTTTATATTTTTGACTCGAGTCAAGTCGAGTCATTTTCAATTCCCACCGAGTCAAGTCCGAGTCCAAGTCACCGAACATAGTATCGAGTCCGAGTCATGGTATTATGACTCGAGTCCGAGTCCAAGTCATTGTGTTGACTGCTCAGTTTCCAGTTAAAGTCTTCCTAAACCCACTTTTTTAACTCTGTTTGGTGATATTGAATGGTTCGCATTTATAATATATCAATTTTTCTCACTTTTAGCAGTTTCTGGTCGCATTTTCAAGCACCAGTACCAACAAACGAAATCCCAATAATGTGTTGGCTTCGAAAGCTCTAAAGCGCTAAAAGGACTTACACTTACTGGATGGATCAGTACCTGCCTGGTGCTGCATGGCCACAGAGCTGAGCACCCCCGTCACGAAGCTTCGGGGACTTGGGTTTCTGATCGTGAAGCAGCAGGAGGAGCTACATCGCCTGGTCGAACGCCTTCAAGCTCGGAGCTCAGCTGAGGACTGGGACAATGACACCCGCAGCAAGGACGGTTTTCTGGTCATAGGGTGCTGGGCTATCAAGTTTACGTTTTGCTCTACTTGATTCTAATAATATAAAAAACAATGATACATGGGCTACTTTATTTGCGGCTCCGTGAATTGGTCCACGAACACCGAGGTTGGCTGTCGATCAAGTGGGCATCCACACTGCTCGGAAGGCAGCGACGGAGACAATAAACTTTGTACTATGCCATATACGTTTCACGCGGCCGAGGCTCTCGAACTGGGGGCGTGAAAGCATCTGAAGAGGGACGAATCATGACGACAAATGATAATTTTGTTAATTAACCTCCACTTTCTCAGTACCTAACACCAACACATTCATTGAGCAGCATTAATATCAATGTAATTTAGAAATAAAATTGAAAAGCAGATCCGTTTCTCTGGTCAATAGTGAGCGGAATCAAAGTTTGCGAATTGAGTGAAGTCGGCTGAAATTGGTTTAATCTGGTATCGGGAGTTTTTAGAGTGAGACAATATAGTTGATTATCACTGCGGGTATGTACAGTTCCCAAAGGTTGGGAACCACTGGCTTAGCGGGATAACCGCGAATACCAGTTTTCGAGTCTTTGGTCTGACCCGGCCGGGGATCGAACCCACGACCTACCGATCAAGAAGCCGGACGCATCGCCATTACACTATCTCGCTCGGCTCAGATCGCACATAGCCGGCTAAAAGAAGCGTAATTGGTAGTCCTATAGCGGGCGTCCCGTGAACAATCAGAAGATGCTTGCCTCAGTGTTGTTGAAGAAGTTAGACGATGCATGTTTCAAGCATCGAACAGATTTAAACTTGAAGCTGAAACTAGGTTTACCGGCATACATCACTTAAATGATATGTTTGGATTTTTGAATTCCCACGCGAAAGTCACAATTTATTCACCAGCGCTTTTAGAAGAACTTATGACGACGAGGTGGACTTTTCGGAGTTGGCTGCGAAAATTGTCATGCTTTATACCAGTGGTTCCCAACGTGGGCGATATCGCCCCCCAGGGGGCGATTTGGCGATCTAGGGGGGCGAAAATGACGAAGGGGGCGATAGGGGGGCGAAAATGGACAAAGGGGGCGACGGGGGGCGAAAATAGCGAAGGGGGCGATAGGGGGGCGATGACGCGTCAAAACGGCTGACCTTTTTTTTTTTTTTTTTTTTTTTTAGCCATCCACCTAGCAGCTCTGAGCGGAGAAAGATGACCTTTTTTTTTTTTTTTTTTTTTTAGTCAACCCGCCGGTGATTACAGTCTGTATGCCCAATTATCGGTGCACAAAATTTTGGGGGGCGATGATTGGTGTTGACCTTGAAAAGGGGGCGATGGGTCGAAAAAGGTTGGGAACCACTGCTTTATACCTTTGAAGGGATCATATATATCAGAAGATTGCTGGTTCATCGTACAAACCAATATGAGGCCTCTAGGACGTACACAAATTAAGATTCCATAGACAACCTAGTCGCTTCGACATCTTCCTTTCTTTCATTGTATCGCATTTTTTGTGGTGTATTGAACTGATAAAATTGCTAATAAACCAATGATGATGATGATGACATTAGATACCGCATGTGCACTCTAAAGGCAACTTGACTCGTGACTTGACTTGACTTGACTTGACTCGAGTCACTTTCAAAAATCGAGTGACTTGACTTGACTCGAGTCAAAATGTGCAGTGACTCGAAATGACTCGTGACTCGAAGGTAGTGATATGATCCCAACACTGAATTGTGGCATGTTAAGGTGTCACAAGCTGAAGTGTCGTAATGCGCAATTGTCGCATGATTAAATGTAGCAAGCGGAAGAGTCGCTGTATATATGCCGCAAAACATCAAGAACAAAAATAAACTACGTCCTTTCCTTTCCATTGAAATTGAAGTCGAATATACTTTATATATTCCTCAACCATTGGCGCAGGTTCGAATGGTATCATATCTATTTTTAAATAGGTAAAATGAACTGCGCGCATCTTGACTCGAGTCACCATTAAAAATCGATTGACTTGACTTCACTCGAGTCTTCGACAAATATGACAATATCGCACGCCAAGTGGTCCGGTAGTGCCATACGTCGTATGCTCTCGGAGGTGTGCGCATAAACCCGAACTGCCGAACTACTCCGTAGTATTCCCCTCACCAAAGTATTGTTTTGAAATTGGTAGGCCTAATATTATTCCCCATCATAGTGAAACTAAAACGACAACCAATCAATCAATCAATCAGGTTTATTAATATTTTCATCGTTTCAAAACATCACAAGACTGCGATACAATGAAAGATAGGAAGGTGTCGAAACAACTTGGCGGAGGGCGAGGTCGATGTTAGGTCGTGGTCCGGTAATCCTGAAGACTGGCTAGTATTGATTTAAAAGAAATTGCTTATATTTCGACTTGAATGCGGACATGCTCGACGACTGTCGGATAGCCGGCGAGATGCTGTTCCACAATTGGGGTCCGGTATAGCCTACTTGATAGAGCAATTCGTTTTCTTGTATCCGCAGTCCTGATCATATGGTAGTTGTTCTTCGTTGACGCGCGTGTGCGCTTTACTTGTGCGCTTTTGTTTTCGAGGTGAAGTAGTCGTTGAAATCTGCAACAGCGGAAGTCCACAATAGTTGTACGATCTTCCAGGGCCATAACTGGACATGGACATGGACAATTGGACATGTACCCTGAATGAAAAGTAAAAGAAGTTGGTATAGATAGGGTTATCATACCTCCTCCTTTAGGAGGATTTGTCCTCCGAGGACAAGTTTTGGATGAAAATTTGAATTAAACCGATTTGGTGGAGGAGAACCATCTGATGATGGGGGTGAACTCATCTGAACGAACTAATTAACGTCAGTTTTGGATGAAAATTGGATTTTTCAGATTTGGATTTTGCCGAATTGGTGATGGGAGGGCCAATCTGGATGAACCAGTTAACCGACGTCAGTTTTAGATGAAAATTTAAATTTTTGGATTTGGATTTGGATTTTGCCGAATTGGTGGGGGGAGGACCCATCTGGTTGAACCAGTTAACTGGCGTGAGCTTTAAATAAAAACTTGGATTTTTTTGGATTTGGATTTGGATTTGGCCTAATAGGTGGGGGGGGGGACCCATCTTGTCTTGTCCCACCCTGCCGTGAGTTTTGACCCTTCTTGGTCATTCGCAAGGTAAAATCAATCCTTGGCCATTTGCAAGATTCTTGGTCATTTGCAAGGTAATTCCTTGGTCATTTGCAAGGTTCCTTGGTCATTTGCAAGGTAAATTCTTGGTCATTTGCAAGGTTTCTTGGTCATTTGCAAGGTACGAGCACCAACCCTTCTCATCATTTCCCGCAGTCTGCAGAAAGAACAGACCGAGGTCGGTACCTACCGCCCTACCGGTAGTTGAATGGGCTATAAATATGACTGCGCAATTCAACCATATTTGCCTATTCTCAGTAAAGCTACGAGCTACCCCTAAGCGTCAATCTATTAGTTGCTCTACACTGCACCTGGGGTAATGTCTGATTTTATTTCAAAGACTACTCCAAGTCATTTCGACACCTTACAATCTTTTAATTGTATCGCAGCCTTGTGGTGTTTTGAAACGATGAAATTATAAATAGACCGGTACGTCGCATTGTACGTTGTACCTAGATCAGTGGTTCCCAACGTGGGCGATATTGCCCCCCAGGGGGCGATTTGATGGCAAAAATCAACAAAGGGGCGATAGGGGGCGAAAACAGACAAAGTAGGGAAAATAGGGAAGGGGCGATGGCGCGTTGAAAAGGGTATATTAGAGTCAAGTCGGAGAAGTGACCTTTTTTTTTTAGACAACACACGAAAATTTAGCTGCGAAGTGCAAAGTGTAAAGTGTATAAGTTAGAGGTCGAGCCGAAGAGTTGACCTTTTTTTTTTAGTCAACATTACAGTTTGAATGCCGATTTTTTGGTTCATAAGATTTGGGGGGGCGATGATCGGTGTGGAGCTTGGAAAAGAGGGCGATGAGTCGAAAAAGGTTAAGAACCACTGACCTAGATGAAGTAGGACAAAAGTGGACCGTGCAGTCTGCTTACAATCGTGAGGAGGGTTGGTTCGATTATGTTCACAATAAGGACAGTTTTGTTAAAAATAAGAACAGTCTCGTGTTCAGAATAAGAACAGCCATGTTCACAATAAGGACAGTCTCATGTTCACAATAAGGGCAGTCGTTATATTCACAATAACTACAGTCGCAGCACCAACATATCCCATAGACACGATGTCTGAGTGGCAACACTGTCCGAACACTCCCAAGACACTATGTCCGAGAGTCAACGCAGTCCGAACCAGACATGATGTCTTAGGTATGATGCTGCGACTGACGTTATTGTGAATATATTGCCTGTATGGCATCGGTGTCCTATGTGCTCACACAATTCCTTATTTGGAATACTGGTACAATACTCCAATACTGACCACTGTGATTCTGCCAGAAAATGCTTACGTCATATTTCGGATATCGCTGAGTCATTGTTGTCGAAATGATTCACCTGTGCTATAATTAAATATTATAACCGGAAAAACAATTTCGCGACAAATTTAGGGTGCAAACGATCTGAAACACACGAGTTTTATCCATAAATGGCGCAAACGGTATGATCAATACAATATATAATCGAAACTTGAAGGAGTGCTTCATTTTACAACCCCCAGGTAGTACTTATGGCATCTAAATTCTCAGCCGTTACGTAATCTACGCAGGCGGACTTATTTCGATTCTCGCCTGTAGCCGAAGCATCAGAGGTTAATTTGTGTTCCTTCCCCCATGTGTGACTATTTCTCGCGGCGGCGAGAGGCCCGGAAAAAGATTCTACAAATGATTATACGTGATATCGAGGAGAAAACAAGTAAAAATAATAATATTTAAGGAAGACAGCCTATCCAACACTGTTAGGCTATATCGGCCAATTGGCTCAAGTCGTTTTTGATTAAAATACCAAAATAGGTAAATGCAACATTTTCCTGCCGATCA
This sequence comes from Botryllus schlosseri, assembly GCF_051294905.1. Classification (NCBI taxonomy): domain Eukaryota; kingdom Metazoa; phylum Chordata; class Ascidiacea; order Stolidobranchia; family Styelidae; genus Botryllus; species Botryllus schlosseri. Next base: position 11,420,047 of record NC_137245.1, on the reverse strand, counting down.
CCTGCATCGCATTGCACACTATGTCGTGAGCACATCAGAAAACACATGCTTACGATTATTGCGATTCACGTCATGTTCTTGTTTAGTATAGGTCGACAGTAATACAGTATTTTACGAATTATTCAATAAACAGTTAGAACAAAAAAGCAACGGCGTTTCTTCTGCTTCGAACATTTTATATCTTCGGAAAACTATTTCATCGTGGTTTTACGACGCCTACTTTTTTAAGATCAAAACGCATGATTTTGCGTCAACTACGACTTTTCGTCCAATTCGATTTTCGGTCTATTTCAATCAACGATTAGGACACCCAAAATGTAACGGCGTGCCCTCTGCTTCGGATGTGGTATATATCTGGATAGGTATTACATCATGATATTAACGATAATATCAAAAAGTTGAGAAATTGCGTACTTTTTCAAGATCAAAATGCACGATTTTACGTCAAATACGACTTCTCGTCCAATTCCATTTTCGGTCAGATTCAATCGACAATTAGGACACCCAAAATGTAACGGCGTGCCCTCTGCTGCTGATATATTATATATTGGGATAAGTATTACATCATGATATTAACGATAATTCGATTCCTGGTCAATTTCTGTTTTACCATGCTATGTCCTGTCCTGCTTTCTTCGTCGCTAAGTTTTGTCAGCAACTCCCCTCGAATCAATGAGTTTCAGACGGATTAATATGCAAATTGAAAATGTAATTTCGAAACGTGTATTTTGTAAAGCATACTCGATGTAGATATAGGATTCTAGAAATGGACGTATTTAGAGAAAAAACGAATTATTTGAATTCATGCAGCATATCATTCCAATTAATCCAATGAAAACCCAAAGTCTTTTGATATTGAATTGTAGTCCTGATTTTTCAGTGCCATTGCGAAAAATATCATTCCTTCAAAATGCAGCACTTCGTTTACATATTCTCGGAAATTTCGTTTTTTGTCTTTAAAACTATTAAACAAAGCGTTCCCAAACATCTCTGGATTCGGATAAACGACTAAACTGTCTTTTGAGTTGTACAGGCACAACTCCCCGCTCATCTGCTTGAAATATTTAACGGTTCTAGTTCTAAGGCAAAATTTCGATTTAATGAATTCCAATAAATATTCCAGATGCGTTTCCGTAGTTTCGCTCTCGGCATATTTCAGAGTCGAATTGAATTTTTTCAGGGATTTTAGTTGTCCTTTCACGAACAGAGAATGTCGATACCATTCTGCTTTCGCATTTCCATTCCTCATTGACGAGGTGGTAAGTTTTTTCAAATTGTTTAACATAGAATTCAACTGCATGACAGACGTTCCTGTCCATGTCATATTGTTGAGATTGTTTCCATACCGTGGAACATACGGCACATCTTTCTTTTTCTCCACAACTGTGCATGTGCCCAAATTAGGCGGTATGCGGCGACGAGGAATTTGCTTTGATCTTGCGTCCTTGATCGTCTCACCAGTTTTTACGTACATCAGAATTGTAGCATTTTGTTGCGTGTCAATTATTAGCCGATCAGTATTTACCACACGTAATGCGTTGTCGTCGAATACTGTGCAGAATCCATCATGATTTCCGGTATATGCGAGATAGTGGCCCGATGCACACGACGTACCATGATGGATTACTTTCCCTTTTAGTATATAATGGGATTTCAATCCATCTACTTCGAGATCCATTGAATCGGGTATCTGGACTGAGGTGATGTTTTTACCCTCTGGAGTTCCGCGACTGACATTTATCACCAGCATGTTGGGAAGGGTTCCGAATACGACATGTTCGTCTACATCAGTGTGGCATTGTAGGCATCTGCTGTTAGTATTAACACATTGACGAGGACAATTTGTGATCAGGTCAGAAATATCACTGTTTTCTTCAAATGTACGTAAAACAACGGATAGCCGGAGTTCTATGAATTTCGAGGGAAAATTGCAACGCTTGCAATTGACTTTGCGAATCAATCGAAATTTGGAAGTAACCTCCAGCTGCTCCATCGCATCGCTCAAATCTGTATCGAGAATTCTGGTGATGAACTCTCCGGCATCTTGCTGCGTGCCACAATCCCATCCAAACTTTGAACATATCTCTGATACCAATTTTTCAATGTCAGATACGATGCACTGTTTGCGGCTATCTAAAGTCAATTGCATAATTAATTGCATGAAATCAGAGGTTATGGATGCGTACTCGGCATAGTTCATTGCTGTACCGGTATGGCCTTTCAGACTTAATGCCAAGCATTGGGTGGTAGCATTGAACCAACAAGAATTTCCAATATTAGGCATACCTTTGGTGCAGGTGTTAGCGCAAAACGTATTGACAGCGATGTGTCTAATATCGCGGTGAACAGAATGTGACTGACTAACGACTTGAAAACATATCCATTTTCGGTACATGGTCAACAATTTGATTACATCGGTACCTTCAGAAGGTTGATCGAGTCCGAAACAAACCCGATCCGCGACAACGCAAACGCAAACGCCGCAGCTCTCAAGATCTGGCTGCTTAATCGGACATTTTCGTGAAAAAGAAACGACCTCGCACTTGGTTAATTTTTGCAGCTCGGGCATTAAATGTTCATTAATAGCCCGGTTAAGACCTTCGTTCACGTGGTCAATAGAGTCGTATAATGTAATAGAATTGTCATGTGAATCAAATACAATCAGATAGAAATGCCTTTCCCAAACTAATGGATAAAGTCGCGTCATGAAATCACAGGACTTAACACCTGAAGCAGCATTCACTGTAGATAAGCTGCAGCTACGATTTGGAGATCTGAATCCTTTTCCCTGAAGTATCTCTCTGGTGTTGTCTGGATCAATGCATTCGAAAGCCTTCGACTCATTTTGCTGCGTGGCCAAGGACGCCGACCTTTTAATGTAGCAGTATACAACATCCGACGTCAGCCAGCCAAGAGGGTGGGATTTCTCAATTTCGTGAAAACTTACGATCGATTCACACATTGAAAGCGGTATGAGAGATTTCAAATCGAGCCACAGAAGAAATGAATCACGTAAATATTGCACAGCAGTGTCAAACATTTGCTCGATTCGATCAAAGTTAGACATCTTTTTCCAGATTGCCGTTACCAAACCATCACATTTTTGGAAGACCAAAGTAGACCAAGGGTACGGCACTTTTGTTATTTGTGGCAAATCCAATGTAAATGGTACCAAATTGCGTTCCGAAGAGATCGGAGGGGATGATTGAGCTTGATTCGTCAGATCTATCGTTTCGGGGCAATTCAAGGCAACAGCTTTTGTTGTACGCTGATTGGCGTATTTGATTGTGCTCTTGATGATGTTCATCCGATCGCTCGAATAGCATCCTTTACCGCGTGACTTCTTTCGTTTAAACTTTGATTGTACTGTTTTCGAAGTCTTTGATACGGACTGATCACTTAATTTGTATAATAATGTTGCCAAATATCCATTTCGATAAAGTGCGTCGAAGAATTTTTTTGCTTGAATCAAAATTGAACGTTTATATTTGACAACGAAACTATCCAAACGATTTGCTCTTTCTTTCCCAAGTATAACATTTTTTAGCCAATCAAAGCTTTGCTCGACGCATCCCTGGGTTTTATTGTCAATTGTGATATTGCGGTACCTGGACTTGGCTATCCGTCGGTAATTGTTCGAAAATCCGTTGTACATTTCGGTTTGCTTAGCCGTTGAGAAATTGTTACAATGCCGGCTCAGATCTCCAATCATTAATTCGGAAGTCGTTGGCATTTTACGTAAAATAAATTTTACAACGATGTCGCAAAAATTGCCATCGTTGTATATACATTCAACTGGCGTGATGATCCAGCAAAGTTCTGATGAATGGGCTGTGTAGTCGTGCGATTCCCGGAATGCTGCCGTCATAGTCCCATACCTGTGACGAAATGGTGATCGGAGCTCATGATACTCACGCCGTTACATTTAGGGTGTCCTAATCGTTGATTGAAATAGACCGAAAATCGAATTGGACGAAAAGTCGTATTTGACGCAAAATCGTGCATTTTGATCTTGAAAAAGTACGCAATTTCTCAACTTTTTGATATTATCGTTAATATCATGATGTAATACCTATCCAGATATATACCATATCCGAAGCAGAGGGCACGCCGTTACATTTTGGGCGTTCTAATTGTCGATTGAAACTGCCCAAAATTCGAATTGGACGAAAAGTCGCATTTAACGCAAAATCATGCATTTTGATCATAAAAAAGTACGCAATTTCCCAACTTTTTGATATTGTCATTAACATCATGATGTAATACTTATCGAAATATATACCGTATCCGAAGCAGAGGGCACGCCGTTACATTTAGGGTGTTCTAATCGTTGATTGAAATAGACCGAAAATCGAATTGGACGAAAAGTCGTATTTGACGCAAAATCGTGCATTTTGATCTTGAAAAAGTACGCAATTTCTCAACTTTTTGATATTATCGTTAATATCATGATGTAATACCTATCCAGATATATACCACATCCGAAGCAGAGGGCACGCCGTTACATTTTGGGTGTCCTAATCGTTGATTGAAATAGACCGAAAATCGAATTGGACGAAAAGTCGTATTTGACGCAAAATCGTGCATTTTGATCTTGAAAAAGTACGCAATTTCTCGACTTTTTGATATTATCGTTAATATCATGATGTAATACCTATCCAGATATATACCACATCCGAAGCAGAGGGCACGCCGTTACATTTTGGGTGTCCTAATCGTTGATTGAAATAGACCGAAAATCGAATTGGACGAAAAGTCGTATTTGACGCAAAATCGTGCATTTTGATCTTGAAAAAGTACGCAATTTCTCAACTTTTTGATATTATCGTTAATATCATGATGTAATACCTATCCAGATATATACCATATCCGAAGCAGAGGGCACGCCGTTACATTTTGGGCGTTCTAATTGTCGATTGAAACTGCCCAAAATTCGAATTGGACGAAAAGTCGCATTTAACGCAAAATCATGCATTTTGATCATAAAAAAGTACGCAATTTCCCAGCTTTTTGATATTGTCATTAACATCATGATGTAATACTTATCGAAATATATACCGTATCCGAAGCAGAGGGCACGCCGTTACATTTAGGGTGTTCTAATCGTTGATTGAAATAGACCGAAAATCGAATTGGACGAAAAGTCGTATTTGACGCAAAATCGTGCATTTTGATCCTCAAAAAGTACACAATTTCTCAACTTTTTGATATTATCGTTAATATCATGATGTAATACCTATCCAGATATATGCCATATCCGAAGCAGAGGGCACGCCGTTACATTTTGGGTGTCCTAATCGTTGATTGAAATAGAGCGAAAATCGAATTGGACGAAAAGTCGTATTTGACGCAAAATCGTGCATTTTGATCTTGAAAAAGTACGCAATTTCTCAACTTTTTGATATTATCGTTAATATCATGATGTAATACTTATCGAAATATATAGCATATCCGAAGCAGAGGGCACGCCGTTACATTTTGGGCGTTCTAATTGTCGATTGAAACTGCCCAAAATTCGAATTGGACGAAAAGTCGCATTTAACGCAAAATCACGCATTTTGATCATAAAAAAGTACGCAATTGCCCAACTTTTTGATATTGTCATTAACATCATGATTTAATACTTATCCCAATATGTAACACATCCGAAGCAGAGGGCACGCCGTTACAATTCGGGTGTCCTAATTGTCGATTGAAACTTGAAAATCGTGCGTTTTGATCTTCAATAAGTAGGCTACGTAAAACCATACGATGAAATAGTTTTGCGAATATATAAAATGTCCGAAGCAGAAGCAACGCTATTGCATTTTTTTGTTTTTATTGTTTATTGAATAACTTATAAATTGCGGCATTATAGTCGACCTATACCAAACACGAACATGACGTTGATCGCAATAATCGTAATCATTTATATTCTGATGTGCTCAAGACACATAGCGTGTAATGCGATGTAGTTAACCGGCAAGAAGGTGTTGCATTTACCTATTATGGTATTTTAATCAAACAACGACTAAAGCCAATTGGCCCATGTAACAGTGTGGGATAGGCTGTCTTCGTTAAACGTTATAATTTGTTTTTTTTTCTGCTCGATATCACATATAATCTTTTGTGGAGACTTTCTTCGGGCGTCTTGACGCCGTAAGAAACAGTCAAATATGGGGGAAGGAACACAAATTATCCTCTGATGCTTCGGCTACAGGCGAGAATCGAAGTAGGTCCGCCTGCGTAGATTACGTAACGGCTGAAAATTTAGATGCCATAAGTACTACCTGGCGGTTGTAAAATGAAGCACTCCTTCCAAGTTTCGATGACATATTGTATTGATCATACCGTTTGCGCCATTTATTGATAAAACTCGTGTGTTTCAGTTCGTTTGCACTCCAAATCTGTCGCGAAATTGTTTTTCCGGTTATAATATTTGATCTTAGCTCAAGTGAATCATTCCGACAACAATGACTCAGCGATTTCGGAAATATGACGTACGCATTTTCTGGCAGAATCACAGTGGTCCAATACTGGTACAATGCTCCAATAAGCCTCATTTGAACCTACCGCCAGGATCATCACGTGGAATCATTGCAAAATTACCTTGTTTCAGCCAGTGTTCATGGTTTATCAAAAATTGATTATATCTGTTACTGAACCTCTTGGAGTTATAAGCTGATCAATAATAGCAAACAAGTCTTTTTTTTTCTCGAAATTATAGAGAAATATACGAATATTGATTCTTAAACAAGTTATCAAACATTCTCAAGTGACAATACTGCTACCACTTCTCACGGTAGTGATGGCAAGCAAAGTGAGAGCTACTGGGAAATTTGCTACTCTTGGACAGGGGGACTATGAAATTCCGTCGTGGTAAGAAATTCATGTTGAATCATAAAAACCCATCTTAAATAGAATTTATTGTCTGTGAAATGTGGCCGTTTCAAATTATAGCTACATCAGTATTTGTTTAAGGCCCCAATGACTAACTGCCTGGATTTCATGTGATGATCCCACTTCATGAAACCCTAATGATATTTATGAGTGCTCACCATTTACCCAATTCAATCAGATACGTGTAAGATCACAATTTTGAATTCCTGCCCAAATATTTATGAAATGGGATTTCTATGGCATTCGATGTGTTCTTTCAAAATTCAACTGCTAACGTAATCGTGTCTTTTTGAGTCACAGGATCGCAAATATTCCACAAATTCCAACGATGTGGTCTTTGACGCTTACAATGCTGTCAATTAATCTTTTGCATCCCAATTTTATTAAATATAGGCTATTACTGGGAAAGGATTAGAATACAAGATCTTTGGATGGCAGATACCTGAAAACTAGCCTATTAAATGAGTTTGCGTTCCTTGCTTACTTTAATTGAATCACTATATTATGTAGCGTCTTCTCAATATTGCCGTAACATATACATTTGCATGCGAGGACTTGTGGTTTTCTAATGCCAATGTTTATGACTCATGTTCAATATCTCTATTTGATTTTTTTCATTTTCATGTAAATTAATCAAGTAAAATCAAGTCTCCATTATGTTTTTATTTCACTACTACTCGATCAGCTGTTGTGATGAGCGTATTCCACTTTTGTTATTGGAATAGCAGTAGGCCTCTATGCTATAATGTATAAGACTAACAAACTTTGTCGCCAAATGATCGTTTTGGCCCTGCTGTTTTTGTTTAAGTTAATATCATCAATTACAATGTATTTGTGGTAGAAACAAATTTGCAAGTGTAAACTATTTCTGTGCCCCTAATCCAGTGGTTCTCAACCTTTTTGACCCGCGGACTATTTTCAAGCTCGCCTATGTATTCGCGGACTCAAGCTTTATATTAACGAAAAGTAGGTTTTTTGGTTTCTATCCACGAGAGTGTATTACGGTAACAATAGAAAAGCAAGCTCTGTTTTCACCCAACCCACACTTAATGAGAGGCTTGTCCTTGATCTTGCTTGACAAGTTTATCAAATTCCGGAATTATGGTTGTCAATGTAGGCTCACATCTGATGTGATCTTCTGGTTGTAGTCTATTGCTATACTTCTTTTGTTTACCGTGAGAGTTGAAAAGCCAGATTCCCACAGGTAGGCTATGTGGCCGGAAATAGAAATAGCAAAAGAGCTGTTTCTGCTTGCTAGCAAAGATCTGAAAGACTGTGCTCCATCGACTGCACATTTGGCCAAAATTGATTCAAGGAAGCTTTTTTAAACTTGTCTTTCCATATCTATCGGCTTGCAATTCAAGCAACTGTTCAGTAATGCAGTCCATATCTGGAGTTCTACTTATAGACCACTATAGATTGTCTTTGTGATTAGCACATTTCCCTACGATTTATCAATATCCGCCGAATAACGTCTGTGAGTGAAAGAGTCGCAATAATCAATTACCAATACTCAGCGTATATCGCGCCGCAAACGTGTGCTATGTGCCTACGTGCAGGACCGTAACACCACTTCGTCAGCCCCCCCCCCACAAAACGTTGGTTTTGGGCCCCCACAGGGTGATAAATCTAACTTATTGGGGGGGCTTCGCCCCAAACGGCTTCGCCCCCTCTTCCGATACCTTTTTACCCCTACTTCTCAGCTAAATTTTTGTACTGTTGAGTTAGCCATCTCGTTTCGAATGAACCGCGCGAAGCGCGAAAATATTCTACATTTGGTCAACATGATCGGGAATTGCATATATATTGATGTAAACTTTTTATCATGTCTCTGCTCATGTAATCAGATTTACCGGTAGAACTGAGTGAGTCGTTTCGGAAAATGATATAATTCATGCGTATTTTTTCTTGGGGGAAGGGTACCTAATAATCAAGAAATTCGACACCATTAAATCCCGCTTAGCGCGATTTTTTTTAAAGTTGCATAAATTTAAAAAAAATACTCTATAATTTATGTTAATTCACGAAATAGTTTTGGCACCCTTCGAGCTCGCCACCCAATTATGGAGGTTTGGGGTGTGGCAGTTACAGTCCTGCATACGTGTGTTTGAGGAACTGTCCTAGGGGTTTATACCTGGCATATTCGGTATGTAAATTGTGAATACTAATCATTAAATTCCGAGTCCATTCGTACTAAATTCAAGTCAATCCGACCAAAATTGTACAGTTTATGACCATGATAGAATCGCTTATGACAATTTTAACTATAGGCTACCTCGGACATAAAGTTTGAAAAATTCCAGTTGGCGATAATAGGGGTTTATACCTGGCATGTTTGGTATCAAACCAGGAAGATGCTACAGATGTGCAAAGCATACCCGTTTTGCTTGTGATACTTACAACCAACTGGTTTGCCCAAGACACAGAAAATCTCAGAAGAACGAATATTATTTGCAGTGCTGTTTCGTTGTTCTTGCGTTTGAAATATACGTGGTGAAACATCGCTTATTGAGGTATCTCTGATATTGCTTTCAAAACTATATTCGCTGCAGTATAATTTATTCACGTGAAGGCATTTCGTATGGCCCTTATCAACAAGAGTCGGCACAATAAGAAGCATATAGAGAGATTCAATTGAAATCCAAATTGACAAAATGTGACGTAACAATGCAATAATAAAAAGTAACGGTAGCTGGCCAAAGTCAGCTGTACCAGTACTCCGGTAGTCATAATAAAGGGATAAGAAAGAATCAAATTATACAATACACAGAAGACGTTACATAGACAATTAGCGGTATATAGATTGTATACAAACTCGTTCTCCTTCTTATGGTGGCGTTAATTCTTGATAAGGGAAACCTGAAAAGCCACCGAGGTAATAAATTCTACTGCAATGAATGTATAGTTCTGAAAGCACTATTCAAGTTGAGTACCGCCAGTCACATATTTGAGGCATCTATGCATTTTTTATGACAGCTATTAAGGTTACTGACATTTCAAAATAGGTATTACGCAGCCTCATTCTCAAATCGGAATTTGACGAAACCGGACCAGGACGGGGCTCGTTCACTTTCGGACCAAAAAGCTATTTTCTCCGTAAGGCTGCAATGACTTTGGTCCGAAAGTGAACGAGCCCCGTAGGTCCGTCAATTACATGTTCCGAAATCATATCGGAAGTGGAAGAAATAATTGAAAATTTTGACGTTTCGGTAGATTTTCGACTTCTCAATCTAAAACTAAGTCCGTAGACCGCTAGATTAAGATCCATGATCGTTTCTTAAGGTCTTATCGATATAAAATTACCTAAAATAATATATTCACTATGAGACTGGCGTCTTTCCATTGAAAAACACGAGGAAATACAAGGTTGACAATCTGTCAACGTGTGTGCCGATAAAGTTACTTAAAATTACTGGGCTCGCGGACTCACCCAGGACCTTCCGCGGACTCAAATGAGTCCGCGGACTCGGGGTTGGGAAACACTGCCCTAATCTTTACTTGTTCCCATTTTCATGTAAATATTCTTATTTTTTATTCCAGGGCAGGTGTTGCGCCATCCGGGACTCACTTGAATGTTATGAAGGGAGAGAAGCTAGTGGAAGTTAGTATGATCTCTGATTTGATCATGTCCAGACCCAGTGACTTGAAATGAGTATAATTGTTGCATTGGTGTAGGTGCTCGCATGGGTCGGAAAATTGTGATACTATCTAATACTTTGAGGATCGAACTTAAAGTTTCAGCTCCGAATGCGTGACCTGGTATAGTTACGGTTGACTGAACTCTCATCTTGCGTGATATAACTTACTATAAAAATCTTGTATCTGCTCTTATTCTTAATCCTGCTTAATCCTGTCCCTACAAGAATGATTGAATACTTGAATAGTGATAGATTGACTGATTTTCGCCAATTTACAATTACAGACGTATTACAACGTATTGAAATTCGTTTTAAACCACTAAGCCGACAGTCAAGTATGCCTTTCGATACCATTTCCAGAAACTGATTATCGACGAAAAGAAATGCTACGTTTTCGGCCGAAACTCGGATTCTTGTGATTTTATCACGGAACACTCCTCGTGCTCGAGAGTTCACGCGATACTCGTGTACCACAAGCATTTGAAGAGAATGTTTATTATCGATTTAGGAAGCAGTAAGTACAGATGAATTATTGTTAAGAACGTTTCCGTATCGGGTGGAATTGTCCAGTGGTTGGCAGACTGTCAACTGAAAATTTTGTCAAGTGGGACGACAGCTTTTCTTGCTCCATATCCTGTTTTAATGAGTTGTGTGGTTATAATGGTAATGCGTACAGGTCTGTGTTGATCACAGAAAATAAACATCCCATATGTTTTTTGTGGAGAGTATTTTAATCTGACAATTGTAACAAGTAACACTATCTTAAAATACAGCATGTGCCTAAATATTTGTATTGCGTTCTTGAACTTAAAGATCGTAGGCCTACTTTGAAAGCAACCATGCTTTCTCGACTATGTCCTGTGTGATGTCATTCAACATATTACACTAACGGTGACAAAATCAACTACTGTATTTCTTCAAAATATATTTGCAGAATAGCCATACGCTGTTAATTTTCTTGACGCTGATATTATTACAGTGTGTAGCAAGTAACACTCAATTTTACTCAACCACACTGTGGGGAACTGTGGATAATGTTGAGTTATTACAAACGACTATTTGGTAACTTTTTATTATGCTCTGGAAACAAACTGAGAAACCGCTATCAATTAGAATTTTCTCTGATGGAGTAGTATTAATCAATTACTGTAGATAATCTGGATACATCTGCATTGAGGACTCAACAATGGTGTTTGTGATTGAAAAACGTCTGTCCTATAATGTTGATTTGTTCTTAACTAGCCTACCGTAGTTATATTTCCAAGAAATTTGTTGACTTTTAGATGCTGGAAGTAGGAACCTATGATTAACTGCTAATGTGCGCAAACCCTTGACCAAACTACTTATGAAGCTACTCTCTCGAGTACTTTTCCGACTTGCATTACTTACTTATAGTTCAGTAGAAATTCACTGCATTACTTCTACTTGAGTACCTACGCTGAATACTTTCACCGCCACTGTTGATTAGCAATTTACATCACTAATATGTTAACCCTTATTTTAAGTCGTGCAACTGTATTATTATGTCGAACAACACCTATCACCATCAAGTATTACTTAGTAATCGTCACTACACACACCTTATTTAATTTTGCAGTGTAAAAAATTATTACATGTCTGTCTATCCCTTTCAGCTCACGGTTCGATGGTTGGAAACGTCAGATTAGAAGCCAGAAAGCCGACACCGATACCTTTCGATAGCTCGATACATTTTGGGGCTTCCACGCGACATTACATCTTGAAAGGTATGTTGGCTCGCTCTGATTGTGTGTCCAAAAAGTCCAAAAATAGGAGTTGTCTTGATTTAGCCGATTCATCGTTGACAATTTTGATGAACACGTATGGTCATGTGAAATATGGTTTGCATAGGTAGCCTACTTAGGCATTGCATTAAACGTGATTTTCAACTGCTATATCCTGTCCTTTGAGAATAGAGTTTGTCATGTGCTTTTTTCATCAGAAGCAATAATGTAACTTCCGTAAAATACAAATCACAACTCTGACTCGAATCTGTGTTGCATTTAGTCAAGAGGAAAGAATAGGACCATACCTTTCAATGCTAACCTGAAAGTGTGGATGCCTTTGGTGTGTACTAGCGGCCTGTATTTTAATTATGGGATGTATCTTATACACAAAGTCTGTCAAAGTATCAACATTGCTACTCAAGTAGGAGTTCCAGTAGTACCATATATTTCAAGTACAGGTAACGTGTCAAAACTACTTCAATTGGAAGTATAACATTGAAGGTCTGAAACTACTCGCGTAGCCTACCGTATGTAGTTTTCAAAGGTAGATTTGGTTGCGGGTTTGCAAACCCTTGGCAATTGATCAGTGGTGCGTATTTTCAAAATTGCAAGACGCATTTGCACGATTAATGCAACATAGATGGTAATGACGTTATTTGAAACAAATGCAATCTTCGAAAATATATTCAGCAGTCACTGTTCTTATGACGATTGCAAACGTAAAAGTTATACATATTTGTCCCTAAACTATTTTATATTTTTGTAAATCTGTAGTGTAAAAAGTTACCAGTTTTGCCTAACTATCCGATGTCGAGGTCGTCTGAACGTATAACCATCGGAAAACAGTGCTAGTAGGGAAAACCTAATTCAGTAACTAAGAAAGTGCAGGTACTTCGCCACTGATTGCATCTGCTTATGCACAGCTGCATTCGATTTCATCGATATTTTGTTTGAGCGGCTCACTGCAAATGTTATATTTTGTGCCTACACAGAGCGTCCTCCGGCCGCCGCTAAAGAGGAAATTCGTATGGAGGAAGAGCAAATAAAATTCGGATTGCCAATGGAAGAAGACGAATTAGATGTGAGCCTGCTTTCCTGCGCGCCGTTTGTCTGGCGTATTGTAGCAAAACGAGCGTCCGTTTCATTCTGTCGCGTTTTCTGTGTTTATACTCCTGCGTATTTCATCTATGGTCATTGATTGACTGGTCAGCAGAGCAATAACTCTTCAGTAAATCACTTGACCAGCAATTACTATGGGAGGCCAAAATCGAGTCGGCCTACTTGAGTGATCAGAGATTCCAGGCCGAGTAGATTATTAACAGGTTTGTGACCAAGTCATAAGTCAATTTGACTTTTATAGTTTGGACTCGAGTCAAGTCCGAGTCCAAGTCAGCGAGTAGAGCCGGGTTCTCAATCTTGGGGGCGTGAATTCATCAAAATGGGGGCGCCAAGCCGTGGTCAACCAAAAGTTTTCTTCGCGCGCTGCACGATTTACCGCCAATTCATATTTCTTTCTCTGTGTATAGACCGAATTTCATATTTGAGAATTCTCTCATCGCTAGCATTCTGATTGCATTTAATGATATGACGATAAGGGGGGCGCAAAATTTTTCACTATTATAAAGGAGGGCGTGTCTAAAAAAGTTTTAGAACTAGTGGAGTAGAGGGCCGAGTCCGAGTCATTATGTTCACTTTACGGTTCAACCTGGTTCAATTCACACTTTTCAACACTGCTCGAGTAATATTGAATGACTCACATTCATAATATTCGTAATTTTATTCAGTCTGAGCGACAGTTTCTGGCCCTATTTTCCAAGTATCAGGACTGATAGACGAATTACCTATAATGTGGTAACTTTACCATTAATCGAAGTTTAAGTTACAATGGAATCTCTTTCTTGGCCATCCTAGTCTTGAGCCGTATGACTTGGTTCGTGCACAATGACTCGACTCGAGTCATTTTACGCATTTGAAAAAATGACCAAAGTCGATTCGAGTCATTGCAACCCTGGCAATTAAGCTTGGAATCAAGCAATCAAGCACCGCTCATGAGGATATGGTAAATCTACTTTATACTTTTGAAAATTCTAATTCTAAAAGAAAGTTTTGCCTATAAAACTGTTTAAGTAGAATGCTGCAAGTGGGCAAAACTCCAAAAAGTAAAAGTGCTTACTGCTTAGTTACTGACCACGTCTGTGGCATATGAACGCTAGACTGAACCGCGTTTATTGTGCATATTATTTGTAATTCGGTTGACTCGAGCTTGACTCCGCAATTTTGCTTGTAGAATCTCACGGAATACAACACCGCTCATAACAAGAGAGTCACAACGATCCCGGTAGAGGAACCGCCCAGGATGAAGAGGAAGAGAAAGTCTATCACTTTTAACGAAGAAGAAATTATTATCAATCCGGGTCTGTTCACAGTTCCAAAGCGTGCCGTCCCTGTATCCCGCTAACATGCCACGTAGTCATACACTATTCTATGCTACTCCACTCCCAACCACACGCAGGCGGTAACGTGACTTCTATCTGTCCGAGTACTCGATTTGATTTTGCCTCATCCTCGTACAACTTACTAGGGCGGGTATTTTTTCAAACTCGTTTATCTACTCCACAATTTTTTAGGTAGAACTACTTGCTTTTTAGCTTCATGTTTTGTAAAGTAGGCAGTAGTTTTAAGATGCGCATTAGGGCTGTTGAAAAATCCAAATCTTGCTTGCTAGGCTATTAAATCGTCAGGCTTCCTAAAACACAATGCACATCAAATTTGAATCCATTCGAACCGATAGTCGCGAAGCTATTACAGTGTTAAAATTTTGAGTTTATTACAAATTATATAAAAATAAATTAGTCAAAATTTACTGGCTACCCCTTGAAATTGATACGTTGTGTACAAAAACGCTGCAAAACAAACTTGACTCAATTCCAACCGGAAGAAGCGAAGTTATTTGAGTTTTTCGTCGATAATTTTGGGATTACCCACCGTGAATGCTATTTTTTCAAATCCGAAATTTCCAGCTGCATTAACTTCGCTTCTACGGGTTGGAATTGAGTCAAATTTGTTTTGCATCGTTTTTGTAGACAGGGTATCAATTTCATGGGATAGCCAATCAAATTTGACAAATTTTTTTTCGAATAATTTGTAATAAATTCAAAATTTTAAATCTGTAATGGCTTCGCGATTACCGGACGGAATTGATTCAAATTTGGCGTGCATCGTTTTCTGATAATTTAATCGCCTAGCAAGCAAGTTTGTAAAAAATGTTATTTTTTTAACTACGCATACATCAATTTCATGAGTGAGATTGTCATGTCTACTGGGCAAAAGAGCTCCCGTCACACGGCGACTGAATATATATTCAAGTGCACCCGTTTGTAGTGTCATTTGACATTTGTGTCAGTTGTGAAGATGCAACCTGCATTCTCAAACGTGGCCACCGGCCAACTCCGTCGAATAAATGGGGCGAAACATGATCGGGGTCCAGTGTTTGGATCAAGTCACTACCTTCGAGTCACGAGTTATTTCGAGTCATTGCACATTTTGACTCGAGTCGAGTCAAGTCAATCGGTTTTCGAAGGTGACTCGAGTCAAGTCCAGTCAAGGCACGAGTCAAGTTGCCTTTTCGAAGTATGAGGCATGATTACGTCATTACATTTTGTTAGCTGACTGAAGTACAGATTGAGTGGTCATTGATTTTGAACCGATGAACAAATATAGAGTTGAATATACATGCAAGAAGGCGCTGTTTCGCTCACATAAAGGTAGCCTCAGTTTATAGTTACCAACTAAAATAGAGAATAGAGAAACGAATTGATAAGATGCAATACATTACCCTTTACCCATTTACATATTGATATGATACAATTCGAGACTGCGCCAATGGTTGAGGAGTATATTAACTATATTCGAATTCAAAATCAATAAAACAAGAGGTTTAGTTAAAGTAGATAATTTTCTAATATATTACTTTATTACAAGTTTACGACAACGTAAGCTGTAAGCTTTGATCACTTCGTTTGCGGTCAATTTATTCGCGAGAGAACAATGGAGGCTCAGTAAAACGCACGGTCATTGAATGATTGGTCGCTCTCACGGGTTACGCCTGCGTTTTGCGAACAATCCGAACATATGCAAGATACAGTGATTTTTATCGACACCGATTATTTGATGACTTGAAATTGACTCGTGAATTTTGCTCCGAGTCACGACTCAATCCACATTTCTGACACGCCAAGTCAAGTCATTTTAGCTAAGTGACTCGAGTCATCTCAACACTGTCGGGATCTGATCATGATCCGATTTTCTTAGGGGAATCAAGGAACTAATATGCAATTATATTACAGAGGACATTGACCCTAACGTCGGCAGATTCCGCAACATGGTATCTGTTCAAGTCATACCTTCCAAGGTAAGAAGACCACTTATAGGCACACGGTTCCAGTTACGTGTTTGACAAGTTTTGCAAGGAGTTACTCGTCATCAGAAGTCGTGACTCACAAAGTATTTAAGTAGATTTTGCCCACCAGTATACTCGAGTATGTTATTAGCATCACAAATTGTTGTTTACAGAGGTATGATATACTTCTGTTCGACTGGCAGCGCTAGTTTCTTAATCGACTACAGTCTGATTGCAAATAACGAAGTTGACTGCCACTATTTAGAAGCCTGTCGGACTGGAGACGCTAGATTCTTATTCAAATGTAGTTTGATCGTAGATTGGTGTTTTTTTGACTTACTGCCGTAAATCAGAAGTTCTAGTTGTAATCTTCAGGTTACATCGCCCAAGCTTACTCTCTTTAATGTTTTTTCATAGAAAATGCGTGGTGAGGGATCTGGTTTAGTCCCGCTGTCCTCTGAAATCAACAAGCGAGTCCAAGAGTTTTACAACCAAGGATTGTACGAAGAGCTGGAGACAGGTAAGCCGTAATGGTGGCGCGGTCGCAAGACTTTGCGTTCGTCCCGTGTCCCACACGTCAGAAATGAATATTAGGAATTGCGTTTTCAAGAACGGATGTGGCATTATCAATATTCCTCAGTTTCGAACAAAACGTACACATATCAAGTCTGTTACAATGTGTGATGTCATATTGTTTGGTATCTCGGCACTCGACCTCAGTCGGTGAGGGACTCGCTTTTGCCTACCCTTCCTACGACAAGTCCTGGTTTACGTTTGACCAAAACTGTTCTCGGAATTTTCGTTTTTTCCATTCGTCCTGCCTGTAGACCGGTGGTTCCCAACCTTTTTCGGCTCATCGTCCCCTTTTCAAGCTCCACGCCGATCATTGCCCCCCAAATATTGGCATACCACGATATCGCCCACGTTGGGAACCACTGCTGTAGACACTATCTACTGCCGGCGTTATGTCGCAATAACCGACTGTACATTGGTATGTCAATTAGTACCCATGCTTGCTCGTGTCGTTGGTCAGTGGGCCATCAGCGATATCAATGTGAAAATCATTGTGGGGCATGGTGGTATCAAGGTAAATTGCTGAATATGAACCTTATTGCCAAGTTATTACGTTCTTCACCCAATCCGTTATCGGTTTAATACCGATAACAACACTTGAGCATGTGACTTAACAACTCAAAAAACTACCCGAACCTTAACCCTGAATTTAACCCACATGTTCAAGCATCCCATTCTCATTTTTGCCATTGACCCTGTTATTAGCCGCACATGAAACATGGAATCACATCTTATAATTATGTGTGTTTGTTAATGGAAGGGTCCTGCCCAAATCTGTTCATCTTCCTTTTCCGCACAGACAAAACTCCTACGAAACCGGCCACCGTGACGTCTCCATCCGCAAAGACTGCGGTGACAGGATTCTCCCTGCCGCTGCCCAATCCTGCCCCGGACGTCGAAATGGAGCCCGAGGTGAGCTAGCCTGTTTCATAATTTATTCTCCAAGGAGAGCGTGTCATATGTGCCCTCTTACGGTTTTTTGACCCTTTTCACGAACTAGAACCCCTTGTGCGCAATAAGATTTAGAAGTGATGTCGTAAATTTCTTCTGAGTTATGAGTGGAAGTAGCTTTTGAAAACAGTCATGGTGATACAGAAGGCTACTTCGCCTGATTGTCATTGTGACAATTTTAAAAATTGATGCGAACATGTCCCAAAATTACTTTATTCATTACAGAGTGAGTAGTTAGCGTAAAAAACATGCAAAAATACAGCCTTGAAGGCCATAGTAATTCAGGGCCAATTTTAGTTTGGCCATAGTACAATCTTGGAGTCGAATTTACTCAAAATACACCAACCTAGTTTGTGCCAACACAAGGACTACCATCTAAAAATCGTATTTTGAGCGTAAGCTATCTCTTCACCCTAGCCTGACTGTTCGAAATTTCATGCCGGTGACGTTAGATTTGGTGATACGATTGTTGATATGCAATGTTCTTTCCAATTCTCTTGCTGACCTTTACCTCTGACGAATGTCAGCAGAAAATATTCAGGTTTATTTCAGTATGAATTTTTCCAATAGCACAATCTCCGTCCGAAAGCACAGCCTGATATTCACAATTTGGTCGCAATATCTATTGATTTTAATGGCCAGGTGTAGTTTGGTTGTAGTATACTATTGTTTTCGACCAACCAAAATACGGCCACATTTTCAAAATCTACCCATGAAAACGGCCAACCCGTGGACACAATTTCTATATCAATGGCATGACCAAACTTGTTTCTTTCTCCAGGTGAAAATCCAGACTTCTCTCAAAACTACTCCAGTCGTTCGCCCGCGGGTCGAGCCCGAGAACTCGCGGCCCAAAAAGAAATACATGAAGGAGGCGTGGCCCGGCCGGAAGCCGACGCCCGCCCTGCTAGTATGAACGGGCGCGGTCGCAATCCCAGACGGGTTGCAAAAATTGATGCAGACTGCATAAAGCGACCGATCGGCGGAGGTCGAGACTCGATGCTTTGGCGACAAGCCACAAAACACTGGCGGGTTCGAAAGCCTAGTCTGCCAGCCATCATTGTCAGGCGTTGACCCGTGGCTGCTACAAAATGGGAACGAATGCGACTGAAAACATTGCGCCGCGAGCAGACATCATTTATTTACTGTTGGATATTGCTGCTTACTGTTTTCACGTGTAGTTAAATGGTTGTCTATCGTTCTCGTTCACTCAAGGTGGAAGAGCACGGCACTCCTTGTTTCTCTCTGTGTATAATTGTAATTACTAGTGTCCCTGATAACCTTGATATGCCTACTATTTCAAGACGATTAAAATGCCTTGCTGCTATATTTGTAGTTTCGATGTCGATATATATAGTTATGAGGCTTGTGCTGTTGCGAACTTACTCTCCAAGACACAGCAATTACTTGGGCGGCTACCTTTCAAGCCAGTCGTTCTCTACCTCTCTCCTGACTAGCATATATCATTCACACACATTACACGCAAACTATTCTTGTAATAACATTGGGAATAAGCTGACTGGGCATAATGATTCCAAGTAGCAGTAACAGTCGGTTATTGAGCACCGCAATTAACTATACATTGCTTTCGACGAAAAACTATTGGTGGGAATTACCGTGGCGTCACATCGAAGCCTTGAAACTTCAATTGGCTCTAGCATAGGGTTACCATATTTCAGAAACACAAATTCTGGACACTCTTTAGCGCCCACTAGTGGATTTCAAAATGAGTAATGACGTCACACGAGCAAAGCTTTGCTCTGAGACCAGAGGTGCTGGTCACGATCCGGAGCAGGAGCGTGTTGCCGTGTAACGGGGACCGAAAGCACTTGTTTACAGCCTCCTCCTGCCCAAATATACAATGATTTTGAGCCCACACCATAGGGCAATCGATGCAACTTCTGGGTGGGGAGGGGGTGCTTGCTATATGAATCTGGTTTCTATATGCATTTGGTCGTTAAATTATTTGAATGAATTCTGTCAATAATATTGGTCGTTCCATATATTACCACATAGCTACTGCTCTCCGCCCACATGATCAGAGTTAGTGTTAGAGCTGGTGGAGGATGATGAGTTCGAAATACAGGGAGCGTAATTGCACATGGTCAAGTCATGTTCATGTCCTACTGATAAGATTGTTTATCACTCTTATGCCGGTGCGCCCCACGGAGCTTTATAAACAGCCAACATCTAGTGGTTTCAAACCTTTTATGGTCGCGACTCCATCTCCAATTTGAAAACCCTCCGTGGCCCAGATCAGAATTTGATGAGCTGATTACTAAAAGAAGTCAGCACCTTCACAAACCCCAGAATAAAGGCAGACGACCACCCCCCCCCCGTTTGGAACCACTATCTTTGAATCAAGCATTTAAACGGTTTTAACGATCTCTAGGAATTTACCGTTCTCCTTTCATTGTGATTACAATTAGGCTTATTCCAGTAAATGAAGGTTGTTTTTATTTATATTTTTTTGCAGTTTTTGCGAGGGTGGTGGTCTCCATATCAAAATCAATAATTGTGATAGTAAATCGCGCGCAGCGCGAAGAAAACTATCGTGCATCGCATAAATATTCCCAAAAAATATTGTTTTTATGCTGATTTACGAAAAAATTATGAGCCTACGTCAACTCTTCAAAATTCCGGACATTTGGCATGTTTTAGAAATTCCTACCGGACTCTAGTTTGAACAGTGAAATTCCGGACGTATGGCAACCCTACTCTAGCATAACATTCAAATCATGTAGTGTGAGGCTATGCACATCTTCAGGATAGTATTTCAATGCAAAGTGTTCGGGCATATTGTATGCTAGGCCCATATGGTAAAAATTAAGGAAACATGCAACTGCCATTATTTTCATTGTGATCGTATGAACGGTGCGGTACATTTTTTAACTTGACAATTAGATCTTGATATGTATGAAGTATTGGTGAGTGGTACTCCACAGGACTCGGCTCGGAATCGAATCAGGTACTTGATTTGGCCGGCCCTAGTAAAAATTACTGGAAGGATACTTAGAATCACTAAACATTTCAACAAATCCACGATATATTTTCTATTCAATTTACAGTACAATATATAGGGAGAAGGAAGTTCCAAAGAACATCACACAATTGGTTGCGGTAGTCCTACTTGATATAAATACTGAGACGCTGGGGAATGTAACAAAATGATACTGGATTTGAGTGACGGAATATATCGTAACAAGATACAATCCCTGGCCCATCTTGTCATAGCTCCTTGAAAGGGTCAGATCTGTGAGCGTGCTGGTACTTTGAAAGTGATAGGATTCAGTGGGCATCTGACATATACATAATTGCATAGTCGATGTGGGAAATTCCACATCTGGCACGTCAAGTGGTCCGATTTGACGGGTAGGCTATACAGCAAAACGTTGCATACTTGGCACAATTCAAGAACACAGCACAAAAATGTTGAATCACAAATGCACCTGAATTACACATAATTCAGTTTACTGCGGAGCACATCGTCACGTTTGACATTTGACCATGTACGCCTCACGGTAAGAACCCGCAAATATCTGGCCGTCTTTAGTCTCTAATATTTCTGAAACTGTATTCGAGACTTTACCAGTAAGGTCATGAACGGCGCCGATAATTTTACCGTGCTGATTTATCTTCAAAGCCATACCTATTTTTGTATTGGACAGCGCTCTGATCCAGGACATAGGTAAAATCCCAGTCACGATTTGTCTTAGCATGGGGTGATCCATTACAAAATCAAAGAGTTTCGTCCTGCGAATTGGTAGTGCAATCCAATATTCATTTTTCGCATTTTTACGGATGTTATCGGGATAACCTGGTACTGTGACATAGTTACTAACTTTTCCGAGCCTAGTGTCTATAAACAATACACGAAAACGTGTGGTTTCACTTACTAAAGCAACTTTACCATTGTCTAACAGCTGAACGCCATTAGGGAAACATAACTTGTTCGCTAGAAGCTTGATATTACCGCTTTTGAACGAGTACCGAAAAAAACGTCCCTTACATGACCCTTCAAGCAATTCAAAATAAAGTTCATGCAAATTCCAACGAGAGCTGGTATCGGTGAAATATAAATACTCCCCGTCTTGAGAAATGTCAAGATCGTTAGGAAACTTCATGGCGGGCGCTACATCGTCAGGTTTAATCAATACTTCGATTTCTTTTGTGGTCAATTCAACAGAGTACAATCCGTAATATGCGTCGACGATGTATAATTTTCCTTGGTGCAAGCGTATTCCGAGAGGGCGAGTTTTATAATGTCCATCAATAGGTTTGACTCCAGAAATCGGACCTGTGACGATATCTTCAACTAATCCTTCTCCTAATGCACCAGTGGCGCTCTTATGGATTTTTACAATACGCCCATCCAACAGGCCGGTGTATATGTTCCCATGCTGATCTATTGCGATAGATTCAGGTCCATGCAATCCATTTATACGATAACCTTTTTCCAGCACATTACTATGAATTAGATCTTTCACGGGTTCCGCTTCTTCTGGACGTTCCACTATCTCTGCAGTGATAGGTGATTGATAGTAACCAAATACTGATAGTAGAACAGTGATCACAGTAACAGCAATAATTCCATGATTTTGTATTGTTCCCATATCCTTCGGTTGCCTCGTTGACACCGGCCGACAAAATAAAATTTTCGTTGTTGCTGCTGCCTTAGTTTCGCTCGCACAAGCTAAATCAAACGTACAGGTACATTAGTTCTATATGAAGGAAAACTACAGACCAACAGACATTTATTGATTCGTCAAACATAAAAATTTGACTGGAGGTGACGATATGGGCGATATGGCCTTGCTACTCGAACTGCACGTTCACGCCACGCATTCTCGGGAAAGCTAGTTCCGTAGGCCTCGAGTATGTGTCTTGAAACGAGCAATACCATCAACATACTATTTCCTTTTTATATATCACAATCTTGTGGTGTATTAATCTGATAAAATTGTTAATAACCTGAACTGTATGGCAAGTTATAATTCCAACCAAGTCGTGTTTCCGAATTTTGTTTACCAAATGCAGCCGTGGATTGCACGCATGACCGCATAAGTGTCGTAATGTGTTTACGTCGTGTCGCGAGAGAGAGAGAGAGAGAGAGAGATGTTGATCATATCGTCATTTGATATCTCATTAGAACGCTGTACTAAAAATGCTTGTAGCATCACGAATCCGTGAAAATTGGCAAGATCAGTATTCGTTCAGAAAGCGAACATCGTTTTTTCTAAACTCATATTTGGATTTCGAATATCTCATCTGATCTGCGGAACAGAGAAGTTTGTCATTTGCGTCATTTTGCCCGAAATTAAAATGCCAACTCATGATCTCATATTGAGAGTTCGGCCTTGTCGCGTATCATATTTTACTGAATTCCCGACTGTTCCTAATATATTACTGTCATTTACTTTTACCGTTCTGCGTTCGTGTTATAGGAGGCGTGTGTCGTCTGATAACCTGTTAAGAATTGTAACCTGAGTCCCACGTAATTCAACCAGTAATCTATCCACCATCTGCATCTTTCTACATCTTAAAAAGGCATTTGATACAGTGGATAGATCAATACTCTTGGAGAAATTATCTCACTATCAGGGCTTTGGAGCCGGAGCCGGAGCCCGGAGCCGGAGCCCCGGAGCCGTGCATTTTCACCGGAGCTGGAGCCGGAGCTCTACATAAAATTCAGCTGGAGCCGGAGCCGGAGCTGGAGCCCGTTATTTGAGGAGCAGCTCCGGCTCCGACCTATTTCATTGCCGTTATATATATATGCAACAACCACATCTGCTGATTTATCATAATTGAACAGCAGGCCTGAATTTTAATGCTGTGCACAGCAATGGCATAGAGTAAAGTGCGTTTTAGTGCAACCATAGTGTCCTATATGGTGTCGACACAAGCAAATCGCACGGTTCAATGAAATTGTATCACGTCACAGTTTGCATTTGGCTACAGGCAATTTGACGGTGATTTTTGACCGACTTGCCGAGCATTAAATTTGATGAATCGGGTATCAATCGAAAGCTGACGCTGTACTGCTTGCGAAAATATAAATTTTATTCCACTCATGGCCCTGGAACCCCCACAATCTGCCCCAAATTATTCATTGTCGAGTAGATTGGCAGTGTGACGCAGCAATGATGTCTGGCGAAACGTGAGACTAGCTCAAGAGCAAGGATGCGGCCGAGCGGCGAGAGTGGGATCAGCTGACGTCGCGGCAATAGCAATGTGCAACCGCGCCACAGAGAAACGCTGCGCTGTTGATACTTTTTCTATGCGTTTCGGTACAAGCGAGCACACACCAGCCTTTCTTTGACTTGTAATGGTAGAACTGGGTCCACAAATGTATTTGGTCCCTACCAATTTTCGCGCAATCCTTCAGCTGTTAGAGATATTTCTAGTAAGAAAAATATACTTTCAAGTAATAAGATTCACTCAAGACAGCAAATTTAGATAATGTAAATATATATCATATTGTAGTAATACAACTACAGTGTTGAGTTTTCACTCTATAGTCCCCATAAGCACCACGTCGGTGACCTTGCCAAATTCCGAGAAGGCAAAAAAGTGCAAACTCTGTTGGGCCGAATGGACAATGGACATTCAGTTATTCACAGATGCGAAAAAAATACTGCAAATCCGTTTTACGTAAGTTACATTAGGAATATATATACAGGCTACAGAATGAATATAATTCAGATATCTGTGATACCACTGTATTACTTTTGACGCAAAAGGTCCCCGGTATTTGTTGATTGAAAAATGCTAAACCAAATTCCAACGTCAACGTTTATAGTGATATCAGATATATTCCAGTGAAAAACAAAGGTATGAATTTGGTGGTAACATTTTGGAATCATTTGGCAGGTATGGCCCGCAAGCTTTCTAGTAACGGATTGAATCCGGACAGCGATACCAGTTTAATTCGACACTCCTGCTGTTGAACTTTATTCAACAATCAACATTTTACCTGCTGCATTCGCGGACCAAGTCCTGCCCATACGGATCAAATAAAAGCTTGTAATGTATGCTCATGCTCAATGCTCCTTGCTCACACTTAACCATAAAAGCGGCTATAGAAAGTATCGACACCCGCCATCAACAGCGCGACGTGTCTCTGGAGCCCTACGCAACAAGCGGGCTAAGGCAATCGATATCATAATAATCTGACATATCCAATGTAGACTACTTAGACGTAGCCTACATATCTCTATCAGCTGAAGGATATTGCGCGAAAATTGGTAGGGCCCTAATACATTCTGTGGACCCAGTTCTACCCTTACAAGTCAAGGAAAGGCTGGTGTGTGCTCGCTTGTACCGAAACGCATAGAAAAAGTTTCAACAGCGCAGCGTTTCTCTGTGGCGCGTTTGCACATCGCTATTGCCGCGACGTCAGCTGATCCCACTCTCGCTGCTCGGCCGCATCCTTGCTCTTGAGCTAGTCTCTCGTTTCGCCAGACAGCATTGTTGCGTCACACTGCCAATCTACTGGACAATGAATAATTGGGGGCTGATTGTGGGGGTTCCAGGGCCGCGAGCGGAATAAAATTTATATTTTCGTAATCAGTGCAGAGTCAGCTTTCAAATGATACCCGATTCATCAAATTTAATGCTCGGCAAGCCGGTCAAAAATCACCGTCAAATTGCCTGTGGCCAAATGGAAACTGTGACGTGATACAATTTCATTGAACCGTGCGATTTGCTTGTGTCGACACCATATAGGACACTATGGTGCAACTATGATGTTGTGGACAATTGACAAGTATTCAGTATGACGTCACAAGCCGACACGGCGGCACCTATATGTCTTCGTTGCTACATCGGATGTTACTGACGGCTGACAGACTCGAGATTACTATAGATAACTAACCTATGGGTAGATTAGTAATCTATATAGACCAGGAATGGCCAACCTTTTCGGCTAAAGGAGCACATGCAATTGACGAACGAGTGTGCGGTCCACTAGCCGCGACAAGCGGGTATAATTTTCTAAGTTCATAAATAAACTAGGTCACTAATATTATTACTTGAGTATTGCGGGTCTATTGTATACCGCCCGCTAGGCTCAGTTTGCAAGGACACGACTATTCGGCGTCTGGCCACATCGATATCGAAGGTCTCCGATAATATGCGACAATAATGTTGCGCCTACATCTCACCGTCGACGATCATTATGCGAGCGCAAACGCGAAAAGACTTTCTCGCGTAATTGCGAATACAGTTAGACTCAATCGGGTAAATTGGGCGTTTTTTTTCATTGTCAGTAGGGGGTAGGCTACCAAGCAAGAAATCGTGTGACAATTAAACACGCGAAGCGTGAAGAAAAATTTCGCTACTATTTTAGTTTATTGTAATGTACGACGATTTACTGAAAATGTGACTGGACCCTGGCACTGGCGTAGCAGCATGCGGTGCCGCCCCTGGCTCTCGATTAAGATGCCGCCCTCCTAAGTAGTCCGCAGCAAATTACGTATAGATTCCAGTTCAAGCAATCTTATCGATGAAAATAATTACAAATAATACGCCGCGTTTCAGCGTCACCGTCTCAACGTTAATAAGGCCACAAATAATCAAGACAAGAAATAGCGAACGAGTGTATTGTGCACATAGGGGAGGCGAGTGGCGCAATGTGTAAATCAACTGCGCTGCGGCACCAATGGTGGTTAGTCCGAACCCATGTTCAAGCTAGTTTCTATGTGTCGGAGGTTTATCTGGGCTCTTCATCGCTGATTCCGCTGTACTAACAGTGTCTTGAAAAGACCCAGAAACGCAGTAAGCCACGCTGCACAAAGTCAGCATGCGAGACCAGAAGTTGAATGCATGGGAGAGTGAAATGAAGAGTGAATAGTGAAATGAAAGTGAACGATCGCGAAGCGCTTGAAGAAAGACGCAAATATCTATACGATACTTAAAAAGACAATGACACTGAACTGTATAATTTCCATGTCGTGATGCACAAGGCCTAACAAGCGTCATTGAAGTGCCTTGAATTCATATTAATAATAATATTGTGCAAATATAAAATCAATAGCCACCTTAAAACATAACATTTCGGGCTTTCGCCGAAACAAAATCAGCGATAATATCTTCAAATTCAAGCTTTTGAACGTAGTCTCTTTCTATAGACAGACTGGATAGAGCTGATAGGCGATCATCATTCATGGCAGAACGTAAATACGACCTAATCAGTTTGAGCTTTGAGAAGCTCCTCTCACAGCTCGCATTTGAAACACCAATGGTCAGATAAAGTTACAGACACGAGCATAAATACGGTGTCGGTTCAAGTAGCTTTGCATTAACTAACCACTGTAAAACATCAAACGCTATTGCACTATACCAGGGGTTCTTAACCTTGCCTCCAGCGCCCTACAGGGGGCGCTGGCGATTTTGAAGGGGGCGGAAACGCTCAGGGGGCGGTATGGGGGGCGGTATGGGGGGCGCTGGAGAAAAATGGCTTCGCAGTAGATGATGTGGTGGTAGGACATATCCTTAATGAGTTATTCAGAGCAAATTAACACCGAAAACTTCGTTATATATAGCCTACAAAAGACATATAGGTTTAACCGTTTCGCACCGGCGTGTCTATTTTTCGACATGCCGGTACGAGAGAAGAGTACCGTAATTGAAACCACGATATATTACATATTAATCGTGCTAGGTCGTTGCTGTTCATTTCTGTAAATAGATATTGTTCGTACTAGTTCATTGATACCTTGTTATTTGATATTTATTATATCGAAGACGTCAAAATCGTGTATCAAACACCGTAGATAAATATGTTGCAAAATACACTGTGTCGGCAATTCGCGCGTCATTGACCACTCTCAGATAACGTTCTGTATGTTTCGTTCTAGCCGTCTTCGGGCATAGTTGTTTCATTATGTGAATAGCTAGTGTCCATACAAGTCCACATGTATCTTCATATCTGATATTAGTTACATCTAAGCTGATCAAAAGCTATGTGATAGGCCGCGTGACAAAAATATCCGCCGAAGCATCATTTCGCAGACACGCGCGTTCCTCATACCCGCCATATACACTGTCGTTCAGTTGGTTTTATTCGTCATAACCAGCTGTAGTTTGTTGCTATGAATAGCGATTGTCAGTTTCTGTTTGTATTTTGCTAAAGCAACTATACTAGTTAGTTCTATACCGCTCAAGGTTATATTTGAAAACCGGGAAGCGAGTTCCGTCAGACTACCGTACCAGCTTCAAGCACATGGCTGAATACCCGTCACATAAAGTGAAATATCTCGTGTTCTAATAACCATAAACCTTCATAGATTGTGTCTGTGAATTGTTGTTGCCTATATGATTCTAAATAACGGCTAATGGTAAAGTATAATTCGGAATACATACAATAATACTGAGCGATTATACCTTCGCAAGAGCGTGCGTCTGGGTATGCAAAGAGCTGTCGTACATCGATATATATCTTAGGTTGTAGTAATGATAAGCATTTGCAGTAAATCATTATGGTAAGGACTGTAAATATCCGTCTACGAATACTAAAATGACTAATATAGGGTCACAACAGTTTGAGTTATAAGCCTTAGAAGTTACCATACGCGCGCTGATCACTCGGCATGACTCATTCTCTCGGCGGCCTGCCGCGAGCTGACTAAAACGGTCGGTATTGTTTTGATTAGAAATTAGCGCCTGCTAGACGTAGACCGTCGACTCAGGGCTCTCCAGAACGATGAATTCCGAGCCTATACAACACACCAGACTGTATCGTCGTCGAATACCTATACTAAGGTTCATAAGGTCCGCAATTTAGCATTTCTGTTTCCAACCAACGTTTTCTCGGCTTGCTCTCGATATAAGTGGCCAGACACAGAGCTCGAAATGATTTGAGTGGCGCAATGGGATCCGCGTTGAAATTCTGAATCGAACGCTACCTTGTTTACCGTGCTCCAATCCCATTAAGGCACAGTTTTTCGATTTTGAAAATTGAAGTAAAATTTTTCGAAAATTGCAGCCGATGCCATTCGGTTAATTGTCCATGGGCGCCTAAATGACCGGCACCGAATGTTCCTGTCTTGGCAATCTGAACCCCAGAAGAGGAATTCCATCTGACGGGGAAAAATTATATTCCAGTGAAGAAATACCAATTTGAAATCGTGTGCGTCTTTTAGTTTAGTACGATTGGGCGGCAGGGATATCTAAAACAAGATATTTCTGTTGGGCGGATATCCCTGTTGGGCGATTCTATATTTTTTGATATAGCAGACAGGAGGTCACGAAATAACATCATGCAACGAAGTCATACCAACGGGTTCGCCCGCCCGAATATGTTTAATTATTAGTTACAGCTTCCAAGACACCTCACAATGTTCGCTCTACGTTTTGATGAGTCTGCGCACACTCAAAAACTCACTGCGCAGACCCCTGGACAACAATGCGTAACGGCTAAAAAAGGTCATAACTTCAGATTTGTTGTGCGCAACGTACATTTTCTGTGCGCAGAGACCGTGTCAGCAATATATATGCAATTTCCGATCTTACTGACCGATTTTATCATGAATTATCGAAGGTTTTCGCGCTTCGCACTGGCTCGCACACTCAAAAACTCACTGCGCAGACCCCTGGACAACAGTGCGTAACGGCTAAAAAAGGTCATAACTTCAGATTTGTTGTGCGCAACGTACATTTTCTGTGCGCAGAGACCGTGTCAGCAATATATATGCAATTTCCGATCTTACTGACCGATTTTATCATGAATTATAAGAAGGTTTTCGCGCTTCGCACTGGCTCGCTAACAGTACAGCTGATTTCGTGGCAAAAGCGAACGTGATGGAGGCGGTCGGTTTATCACCCTATGGGAGCCCAAGACCCAAGTTTTTTCGGTGGGCCTGACGAAGTGCCGTTTCGTTCCTGCCAACGGGTATACGCCCGAAGATGTATAATTATTATTGAGGGGTCCTACCTTTTCAATCACACATCACTCAGCTCTACCGGTAATTCTGTTTACTTGAGAAGAGAGAGCATAAAAATTGATTTCAATATACACGCAATTCCCGATTATATTGACCAATTCAAACATTAATTATTGAAACTTTTCGCGCTTCGCGCGTCTAGATGGGAATAGCTGGCTCAGTAAACGGACAGTGGACAACCAATGTAGATGACTAGTATCAGCAAATAGCGGATAGCAGAAGGGGGGTCTTGGGGCGAAGACCTCGGAAGTTTGGTGTATCACCCGATGGGGGCCCAAGACCAACGTTTTTTGGGGGGCTGACGAAGTGCTGTCACGTCCCTAGTAACGAATTAATTGTACCTACGGGCACGCCCAAATATGTTTAATTATTTATTACGTGCCCTTTATTTTCCCATACAACAGCAGCTCACTCAGCGCTACTGGTAAATCCGATTTCGTGGGCTGAGAGGATAAAAATATTATAGCGGCTTATATATGTAATTACCACCTATTCATTCATGCATTATAGAAAATTTTGGTACCTAGGGCGACCGGGCCACACAAACTTTGCTGACCATCGAAATCACGCTACGGGGTTCTTGTGGGCGAAGCCCTCAGAAGTTTGGTTTATCACGCTATGGGTGCGCAAGGCAATCGTTTTTAGGGGGTTGACGAAGTGCTGTTACGGCCCTCCCTCTTACTCATTGTCTTTATTACATTCCTTACAATATGAGGTTGGGGGGCGCTGGAGCACGATAATTTTTGAAAGGGGGCGCTGGAGGAAAAAAGGTTAAGAACCACAGCACTATACGATCAAACGTGGTTTCACTGCTCCGCACCAGCGTCTTAAATCTGTCAGTCTCCGCAGCCTACTCCATAAAGTCCACCTCGTCGTCATGAGTGCTCTTAAAAGCGCTGGTGAATAAATTGGGACTTTCGCTTTGCAGCAGCGCCTGGGGATTAAAAATCCAAACATATCATTTAAGTGGTGTATGCCGGTAAACCTAGTTTCAGCTTCAAGTTTAAATCTGCTTCTGTATTTCTGCTTGTCTTGCTTCCTTCTTCTTTCTAAAGAAAGCTCCACTCTCTTGACACGTTTTATTTTCGAGTCTTAATAAACACTTGTATAAATTTAAGCGCAATCTGTCAATCTGGCAAATATTACCATCTTAAGCAATTCCTAGGACTGGTTTACCTTCACAGCTATCTCGGTCTGCTGTACCAAATCGTAACTCAGAGTATAGATCACTAACCTACGAATAGATGCGCAACTTAGTTCTCACACTTCAATACGCAGACAAGCCTACTGCTGAGCCAGCTAAAAGCAGCATTATTTGTCTTGGTCATCCTATAGTTGGCAAGGCCCTCCGAGCGCTCAAATTTAACAAGACTGATCTTAAAAGCTATTGGTGCCCTGATTCCAGAAATACAATTTACATGCTAGTCTGAAAATCGGCGTAGTTCCGAATAATCGCTCGATATAATTTCCATTATCATGGTCAATTGGTCATTGTGTTGCGATTGTCAGGAACAACCGGCCATGACGGCTATTTCGGAGTGGTTCCATTGCCATGTTAACTTATTAATTTGTGTTTTCGGAATCAGCGCAACACTAGCTTTCGATTGAGACCAGTTTGATTAAATTTAACTCGCGGGACGCCAGCTATAGGACTACCAATTACGCTGCTTTTAGCCGGCTGGTGCAGCCTCATTTTGCCGCCCCCTTCGAGCCTGCCGCCCCTGGCGCAGAGCCAGAACCGCCAGGTGGCTGCTACGCCAGTGGACCCTGGATCTGCCAATGCGTCGGAACTGATATTTTAGTCATCAACATCCCAAGTGTCGCAGCCAGAATTGTAATTTTTGGTTGGCATTGCAAGTTCACAATCTGAGCAATTCATTTTCGATAATATAATAGGAAATTACCTCGCGGGCCACGCAAAACCTCTCGCAGGCCACATTTGACCCGCGGGTTGGCCACCCCTGATATAGATAGGCCCATTCGATAATTTCAGAGCCGGAGCCGGAGCTGGAGCCGGAGCAGTGGTAATAATGCGGCTCCGGAGCTGGAGCCGGAGCTAATGTATGATAGAAGAGAGCGCCGGAGCTGGAGCAGTTTAAATTTACGGCTGCTCCAAAGCCCTGCTCACTATGGAGTTAGGGGTAACATGCATAAGCTACTATAGTCCTATTTATGTAATAATGGCAATTTGTTAAAAATGGTCAAGTCTCAACAGATAAGCTCCAAATTGAATTGGATGTGCCTCAAGGATCAGTCCTGGAACCTTTCTTTTAATGATATAGACAATGTATCGGACTTCACCATCCAACTGTTTGCAGATGATACATCTCTCATGCTCTCATTTTGTAACACAGCTGACCTTGAGTATTCATGTAATTCAAATCTAATAAAAATATATGAATGGATGTGTACCAATAGACTAACAATAAATACTTCAAAAACACACTGTATGTTCTTTGGTAAAGGTACTCCAAAAGACATAGTACTGAAGCTCAATAATGAAAGACTTACCTTCCAGACGTCTCTATATCCTATCTTGGAATAATTATAGATAATAAGCTATCCTGGAGAGATCACATTAACTCAATTTGCATTGAACTATCGAAAGCCATAGGAATCTTAAGAAAAGTCCATTTTCTATTGCCACTTTCCACACGACTAACATCATATCACGCACTCGTCCACACGCACTTGACTCATGGTGTCGTATTGTGGGGTTCAGCCAAAGTCAAATACTTGAATCGGATTAAAAGCTTGCAGCATAAAGCAATTAAATTGACTTGTCTCGCCAATCGCAGAGATAGTGTAAATCCTTTATATAGTCGCTTGAACATCTTAAAAGTTGAAGATATCTACGTATATGAAATAGGTAAGCTCATGCATGGCTACTACAATGAGAGCCTACCAGAAATCTTCCTAGACTATTTCACTCATCTCACCAGTCACCATTCACACAATACCCGAGGCTCTTCTATGAATCTATTCTTTCCCCGAGAACATCCTAAAACTATCAGTTTCCAAGGTCCTCGTATATGGAACTCCATTCCGCCCCATATTAAAGATAAACCACTCCATATCTTCAAACAAATGTTTCACGAATATCTTGTAGGAAATTATATAAATTCTTTATAAATCTGTCAATCAGCATCTCTCTGCCTAGTTAGTGTTCCTGTAGCCACTGCCATCGTGTTATCTCGTCCCTTCTTTAGGTTACCTACTGTGAATGGTTCCACTTAGTTTTTCATCTGTTTTTGATACATAGCGAACATGTTATATTTTTTGCTTTGCGAACATGTTATATTATGTTATAAGTTTCATAGTACAACCATCCATTCAGGCTGTATAGATGTCTTGATGATCTCCCGATCCCTTCGCTACAGCCTGGTTCTGAATTGAATTATATATACTTCGCTTTGTATTGATCTATCTATGTATTACCCAGGGATATCTAGAACTAGAGTAGTTGTAGATATCCCTGGTATTACCAATGTTCATGGAACCGAATAAATTCTCTCTCTCTTTCTCTCTGTGTGTGGATGTATAGATAATACTTAGCTCGCGGTGGTAGACGCATGTTCCCTGCGTTAGTCCTTGATCTGACAACTTCAACGTGAATGCAACGACAATATTGCCTCAGATTGGTCGAGTATGCATGGAATATACAGTAGGATATCGCAAAAAAGTCTGGCTTATAATTCAAATGCACGGGCTGATAAATGGTCAGTCACGTGGTACGAGAAGAAAGACATAAATCACGTAATATACAGATATGAAAGAGAGTCGGCGGCTCCACATTGTTTTCTTTGAAGCCTTACTGCAACTCAACTGCCATAATTTTTACCTTATGCGCATTACCATTTCATTATTTTCTCTTTATTTCATGTTTTGTTAATTGATCGACAGTTTTATTGTATTTAAGCACCAAAATACTTCATGCCGATGACAACAGCTGACTCGATAGTCACACGTCTTCAAAGTGGTCATATCGCTGGGTTAGTCTTTTCTATATTGTAAACTTACTTTGCATTAATAGAAAATCTCTCGGTCCATTTCTATGGCGCACTTGGTTAGAACCACCGAATATTTTTTATGCTGCAGGAAAGTCATGAAAGTTATAATGCACTAAACTTGGGAGATGACGTTTAGCGCATGATAATCAGGCATAGGCCTACTGATATGTCGTGGGAGTTTGGCGGTAACACTGACGAAAAGAAATTGTATAAATCATGTAAAGCAGGGGTTCTCGACCCGCGGCCCGCAGAGGTCCATTTTGCGGCCCGCGGCCTCTTTCATTACGAACGCAATTACTACTGGCCCAGCATTGCGGCATATTAATTTAGCTACTTAGCTCTCATATCGCACTGTCGCTGTTTCGTTTGAATACCCATTCTTTGACGTGTTCTGGTCTCTTGGCATGTTCTCGAGTTTAGATTGTTATTGTTCTGAATCAGTATTGGTATGGACCTTTAATTTTTCACTAGTCTGCGCGCGCTCCCTTGGACAACAGTGCGTAATGACTGAAAGAAAGGTCATCACTTCGGCTTTTTTGTGCGCGGCACAGATTATCTGTGGGAGTTGAGTCTCTTTTTCTTTTTTGATCAAGCGACCACGATGTGGGAAAAATTTACCATTTTTTCAGGATTTTCCTCCTGTTTTGAAAGTTATCAATACCTATTTTTATCTATAGCTACTGCTCGTTCAACTGGAAAGTTAGGGCACATTGCATTGAAACAGCAGTGATGTAACGTTAGCAGTCTATACTCACAACTTTCCTGCAATTTTATAATTAAAAACTACAAAGGCCAAGCCATGCAAGAGTATTTTATAAATATAAATTTTATTTTTTGTCATAAATCGATTTCTTAATATATTTTGGGGGCCGCGCTTGGGAATCACTGGACTAGACGCCCGTATACGACTAATAAATAGGCTCCAGTAGCGTAAATTGGATAGAAGCTCAGAAATGCATGGTAATAATGTTTTGCGGCCCACGGCGTCTTTTGCAGGTAAAATGCGGCCCGTTATACATGGGAAGTTGAGAACCCCTGATGTAAAGGGTCTATGGTGAAAAATATCATGCGATTTAAAAAAAACTCTATAATTTATGCTAATTCACGAAATAATTTTGAGCCCCCTTCGAGCTCGCCCTCCCCCAATTGGGGGGTTTGGGGTGCGGCAGTTACGGCCCTGACTATGTGTGTTATGCGTGTGATTTTGTTTTGTACTAGGGATTGAGAACACTCTATTGCATGGGGTCACCAACCTTTTTGCAACTAAGAGCTACTTCTTGGGTACTGATTGAAGCGACGGGCTACCATTTACTCCCGCCGTTTACCCGTACCAGACTGAATTTCCGCTTTGATATTCATAGCACTGGACAGGAATCACATTGCGGTAAGACCTCGAAGAGAATCTTTTAAATCAAAACATCTCATTTCAACAAGCTATAGCCCCTAAGATTTTTTAAGAAATCATGAATTACTTCGCAAGATGTTAGTATAAATTATACAACAACAGTCAACTAAACTTTTGAAGTATATCATGTCACACTTTAGACTGGGCATCATGTAATCTGTTTCTATATCAGTCAGTGGAAAGCCTGGCATTGCATGCTATCAACTAGTGTGCTGCTCTCTGGTATGAAACATGACACTGCAACTCTGAGTGAGTGTTCCAGATGTTCATTGGAGAGTGTGTTTGTTTTTGATGAAGTTCGTTGGAGAGTGTGTTTGTTTTTGATGAAGTTCGTGTCCGAAAAGTCTGATTCACAACGATAAGTTGAATCAAACAGGCTTGTAACCGTCATAGCTGTTGCTTAAAGTGCGCATTAGGGCTGTTCAAAAATAACTTTTTTCTTCTGGATTCCAACCATTCAGTGATTAAATTGTCAGGTTACCCTAAAAAACGCTGCACACCAAATTTGGTTCAATTCTAACAAGTATAAGGCTCCTCAGATCCAATTAAAATTCATAATTTATTAGGAAAAATTAAAAAAAAAATTCAAATTTTTCTGTCAACCCCGTGAAATTGTTGAGCTGTCTTCAAAGACGATGCAAAACAAATTTGACTCAATTCCAATTTGTAGAAGCGGAGTTATTTGAGTTTTTCGTTGATAATTCTCGGAATATACTTGATTGGTGGATAATCCGAGAATTATCAATGAAAAACTCACCAGAAGTTTGCTGTAGCCTGGTGGGCTTTGAAGTGGAGGTCATTTTGCAGTGTTACAATTTCATTCTCCAACTGTGCAGCATCCAGACAAGAAAGATTTCATTACGCCGGACAGCAGCAACGATTACAGAAAGTTAGAAACATGATACTAAACTGCATTGAGTGTAAGAGAAACACGCTGTGTCAAAAGGTGGAATACGTAATGGGCATACAGATATTGAAAATCTGCTAGTATTTCACGGCTATCTACTACCGAATACTAATGTTGTTTACTAATTTGGCATTGTCCTTGACGTCGAGCTACCGTAACGCAACCCCCCGCCATTTCAAGAAGACTATGGATGGCATTCCGTCATGTAGCCTGTAGAGCAGGGGTGTCAAACATACGGCCTGCGGGCCGCATCCGGCCCGCCAGACGATTTAATCCGGCCCGCGAAGCAATTCTGAGTAGATTGAAAAATTCTTATATTTTCCAGCACATTTAACAAATGCTGATATATTTTGCAGGAAATACTTCCATGTTCATAAGCCCCATTATGATAACCTGACTACGGCGCTGTGCTTTCACTCTAGTTACCACTAGTAACGAGTCGGTGAAATCGACATCCAATTTCGAGAAGGAAAAAAGTACACACAAGGTTCAGAGCTTTACGCAAATATGAACCAAAAAGTAGTTATTCACAGAAGCGAAAACGCCAATACGGAACCGTTGTATGCAGCTTACATTGAAAATATATTAGTTGCACAAATATTTAATAGAAATATCTATGGTCGCAGTGCTGCGTCACTTTCGACCCAACAGATCTCGAGACATGAGAGAAAGCGGAATCGCTGTTTAATATTAATAGACCAACGTTCGCGTTTCCAATTAAATATCTTGTATTCCTCACAACGCATATGCAGGGCTAACGCCAGATTACAACTAAATCAAAGGGAGCATATGCCAACTTATATCGTCGTTAACGTCACTGCTTTAGAAGTTCTTAACTATATTCAACCAGACAATCATCGTATTTTCGCCAATTCCATTGTTTTCGAATAAAGGTGTTGCGACTTTCTACTTAAAAACATGATCCGTGCATTATCTATATATGCTTTTACGGTATTCACATTCAGTGAAAAGCAAGACCACGAGGTGAAATTTTGGGATCAGTTGACCGGTCCGGCCCGCGAGCTCTTCGAAGGCTTGAATCCGGCCCGCGACGCAATTTGAGTTTGACACCCCTGCTGTAGAGGCAGTGCGCCGTATCCTACGTATTCGATATCTTGTGATTCTATCACATGTTGGTATATTACTAATTGTAATTGAGGATATTTGATACCATCATTATAAGTCTTTACATATATGTATTGTCATTTGTAAGTTACATGTTAGTGTGATTTCAACAAGAATAGCTAAATCAATCAATCTATATATTTAAAATCTGACTGGTAATAATCTGACGAATGTAGGAAATTATGCTATTCGATGTATTTTTAAAACAGGCTCGCGGGCTACTCATCTGGTCCTCGCGGGCTATCCGGGGCCCGCGGGTACCGCGTTGGTGACCCCTGCTCCATCGTCTGTACATTGCAATTTAAAGCGTAAATTGCTATGGTCTGTATGCGATCGCTTGCGGCTGGTGGGAAAGCGCCCGGAATCTTACTGATTTCTCATTATTAAGTCACAATCAAGTTGAAAATATCGTACTGATGTCGCATTTAATACTATGCTGGTCAGTGGTCAGTGCCGAGAAAGAAAAGCTATAAGGAGAGATACTATTCATGAAAATTATTTCTGCAATATTCACATAGGCTTTTGTTCTTCAAACCTACGCTGCAGCTGATGCACAAAAGAGACGCGGGTTGCCGACCTGTGGGCTCGAACAACAGATAGATCGTGAATGTTCCATAATTGAATACTACGTTTCGAAATGAGGCGGTGGTGGTGGCGCTGGTGGACGTGAAAATGATGCCTACTTCGCATTTGATACACGTCAGGTAGGGTTGCATTTAGAACAAAAATCAATTTAAAACAAACATGTTTAAAACAAGGCCCTTGTTCGAAACATGTTTTTTATTTTTCAATACATGACGTCACTAACATTAAATTGTGACGTCATAGTGGATCGACATTGACAATCGAAAATATTTTGTAAATATAGCTCCTTTGACGAAATAGGCTTCCAACCCCTGTCATATACGGACCAAAAATATATGCGGTCGGCTGTCATCATCATCAGACCGTTCATTCCGTAGCAATGATCTATATCTACGTACTGTTGCTGTTGGACCGACTAAATTTCGAGGGCTCCAACCATCCCATGTAGTATACGTCGGCTATATCGGGTGGTAATCGTCCGTAGGCTCATAAAACAT
The DNA here is from genome assembly GCF_051294905.1 of Botryllus schlosseri. Lineage (NCBI taxonomy): Eukaryota > Metazoa > Chordata > Ascidiacea > Stolidobranchia > Styelidae > Botryllus > Botryllus schlosseri. The sequence goes on along the minus strand of NC_137245.1, from coordinate 11,381,391 downwards.
GCTTTTTGGAAAGCATTTAAACAATTATGACAACTTAACAACTTAAAAAATACAATTTCTTTAAAAAGGCCTTTGTTTAAAACACAACATGTTTTAAACAAAGTGTTTTAAACAACCATTTGTTTTAAATGCAACCCTAGACACGGGCCAATCTTGCCATCGAATATTGATGCCGTCGATTTTGTACTTGTGTCGCCTCGCTCTAACGATCGGCCTAGAGCTATCTATCGCAAGTGGTTATAGGAGGACGATTAATTCGAAACCGGGGAAAACCAGTGTCTGCAAAAGTAGCAGCAGACATAGGAACAAATAACCGACTAATGATAAATCAGTTGTGATTGTAAGAAATTCACTGGTTATCTGTTTATTATGATAGTTTGGCATATTCATAACATCTTCGGCGCATAATGTGTACACTGTACAGTACATTCTTGTCTTGCGTACATTCTGTGTCTAAGCAAATACAAATAAATAATAGAACCGGCGATTGTATTGTATTGCGATTTGCTACCCAGCAATACAAGACTCAACTGCCTCGTCGACATATTATCATAAATATTTCATTGCTAAGATCCGACACAAGGCGCCAAACATTTAGCTATTACGATCCCACTCTTTTATGTAGCCCGTGATGTCAAATGAACTTTCGTGACACGCGCTTTGGGGATATGCAGCGTGCGTACACGGGATTAAGGTCGACATCAGTAACTATTATTATGACGTAGGCAAGCTAATGTTGTCGATTCATCGAGTGTAATTGGGCTTAAAGATGATGACATACTCACCCAGAAATAAGTATTCTACCTAATCCGGTGGACAAGGAAGCGTTTGTGATTGAATCTAAAAGACCAGCATTTTTTAACGATGGCATACTTTGAGAAATGCACGTTCCAGACAAGCTCAAACTATTGTGTGATTACCTTGTTATGACCTTCAAGTATACAGAGAAATATACAGGAATATCAAAAAACTCTATGCACTTCACTACGCTTTTCTCCTTTCACGCGCTTTTTGATGAACTTTTTTTTTAACTGGCCGTTTCGTTTATAGGAGTGATTGAAGCGTCTATAGTAGCTATAAGTTTATTTGCCAGCTACATCTTTCATGTTAGTGCACAGTTCCGGTTCTCAGAAGACACGAGGAGCCATGTCAATATTTACATAATGGTTACAATATTGCCATAAACCACATACATTTACTATTCAAAGTTGGTATCATCAGGTTCTATCAAAATATGCAGCGGGTGGCATGAAACATTGGTGTACACTGTACATTATTACTCAACACGGTGCAGAGTTAAAGTTGATTCAAGAGTAAGGGAAAGGATCATCAAATTTGTTCAATTCACTAGTATGATACGCGATAAACTGGTGAAATAAGCTCCTTATCTGTCATGCTACGATTAAAGTTGAGCAATAACGAAGTCGAAAAAGACTCAAAGTGTTTGCCAACCTCGTCCCAACAGTAGATTACGTGATAACACCGCTTTTAGGGATGCAGCCAGACGCCGATCTGTAAATATCTGTTTAGAAGCACGTTTGTACAGTGTACACTTCGGAATTGAAACGCATCGAGAATTCGGTACTGATGGAATGTCAATAATTAGGGATGACAGATCTATTCGATATCTCGGAATATCAATCGCCAGTCAATCAATTCATGATTACTTTGTACCCGAGTATATAGTTACACTTGACATCTGCGCTGTGTGGCCAACACCATACTCTGTATAGTGTACGTACGTACATTGAACATATGGCTAGTAGGGTGGAGCATAGACCGGAGCCGGATTGGATATCCGGCCGGATTTTCTCATTTTTGGCCGGAGCCGGTTCGGAGCCGGATCAGTACTTCTTCAGATACGACCGGAGCCGTATCGGAGCCGGATCAGCACTTCTTATACTCATGATATGATAGCCTTACCCTCTTCCACCCTCGAATCAGTAGTTAAAGGGAAACGTTCATAGAAATATACCATATGCTAAGTCCAAGTTGGCATAATTACTTAAGATAAGAGTTGGGCTTGATCTTTTAGTTTCAATGTTCTGTTTGCATTGTTTCAATCATTAATTATTAAATACCATCCTGTGAGTAGGTAATTCCACTGGTCAACACACATTTTGGTGCCAAGAAAGTTTCAACGGTTTTAGAGTATTTTTATGACGGTGAATCAAAAAATGACATTACTTTTTCTGAATTGACTTGATTTTTTTAAATACTCCATATCTTGGTTTCAAAAAGTGCTAAAAATACGCAACTTTTGACATAGGTAAAATTCTTTTGGTATGCTACGGATCTTTGTATACTACGGTCATAAGATATTCTTATGTCGCTGAATCCCAAAATGACATTAGTTCTTCTGAATATTCCATATTTTTGTTTGGAATAGTGCTCAAAATACGCAAATTTTGACATAGGTAAAATTCTATTCATATACTTCAACTTCGATGAGTTCACATCTGTCTTTTCAAGTGTGTGCATGCAGTATTCTTATATTTCTGATGCGATATCGTTAAAGACGCAATCGTTAACACAGAGACAGAGAGCCTTTCTACACGCGAGTCCTGATTCATATGAAAATCGAGCAAAATTTTGAAAATTAGGCGAAATTAGCAGTAAACAACATATTTTGTTCTGCAAAAACAGGTGACGTCAAAGCACAAACACTAATTTCAGTAACACTCAAAGTTCAATTGGCAAGCTGTCGAAGCACGCTAATCAATCATATACCTGAACTGTAGTACCAAAAAATAGTCGATGTTTATAAATGTTCTTTTGTGCCAATTTCTTGAATGTGATGCCGGCAAGCAGTCACGTCGGCGACTACGACACTTGGGCCAATATGTGATCTACCTCTCGTCCATGACCTTAATGCCATGGTGGAACCTTTATCCCTGCTCTCCACTTCGACCACGAAGGTTTGCAGGAAAACGATCTAAGTGGCTGGAGACACAGTGAACCTTAATACTCATATCCTCACCTGAATCCTTCAAGTCGGAAAGCATATCTACGACCATTTTTTGGTAATTTTCAGCTCTTTGGTTACCAAGAAAGTTCCGTGAGACTTAAACAAACGATTGCCAAGCAGCAACTCTATGTAAGTCATGGACTGCACAAAAGACACAGCTTTTATGAGTTTTCGGTTCTGAGGGCCATAAAAAATGCCAGCCTTTAGATGACCATAACAGGATATGTTCTGCAAGTATACATGAAGTAATTCCCATGCAGTTGCAGGCAAAGCTTTCACAAATTGCTTCATCAAGCGGAGTATTATGTGCAGCAGCAACTAAAGGTCCATTTATGATGTTAGCTTCACTTACTCTCATGGAATCTCTATAGGTGGCCACCCTTTCTTCACCAAGTGATCAGTGTACTCTTATTTCAGTTTTGTTGAGTGGCCCTGGCCAATTTGGACAGATGCATATCTGCTACAAGTACGTGCCAATAAACGTTTCAAACTCCTTTTTCGAACTGTCTATGAATAAGCGCCACTCTTGACGTCTATATTCTGGAACTTCCATTCTCAGCAAAAGCCCTTCGGTGTCTTTGCAGTAAAAAAGTTCATCTTGTTGGCTGAAATACGGAAGTAATTATTTGTCTCTTGTAGGGTAAAATGTTATTCAAACTCCATTTCCGGGGCAGTTTTTGTGTTTGAGTCGGGTACTTCTTCAGAGTGAGGCACAGATCGCCGAGAAGGAAGATTCTAAATCTGCGTAATTTCAAGTATTCTACTTACGACCATTAAATAAAATAAATACGAAGGAGTTTTTCGGACCGGAGTCGGACCAGAGCTTTAAAAACAGTATCGGAGTAGGACCAGAGAATTTGTTGATCCGGTCCGCACTATAATGGCTAGCCATATGATGAAATTTTGGAATGGTGGATGGGAATTTTTGTGAGGAGGGAAGGATCGAGTATTGTCACCAAAGTCGTCACGTCGTTGACACATTAGTGAACAAAATTTACGAGTCCGAGTCGAAAATTTGGCTGGGGTGAAGATGCTTTTCATCCACCTGGATTCGTGCTACGGGATTGAGCATAATCCTCATTATAGACAAATTATGCTGGTCAAGATTCTTTTTTAGAGCGAATTGTAGGGTGGATTTCTCAGCAATGTACGTTGGTATCCTTTCTTCGTATAGGACTTCTAATTGGTCCCAATCATTTTATCCTCATGTGTCTTTCTTCGTAGTGATGCCATATGTTCTGTGATCTGCACTCCCTATTGCCTAACAACTCTCTGGATGCTCATTCTAATCTGCTCGACTGTGTTAGTGATTCTACTATTGAAGATTAATACATTGGATTCATATTGGAATATCGTCGTATATGTTTACCGTTCTACCGATCGAGGCATAGAACATATAGCACTCCACACATCGTCGATCGTCGACTAGAATTCAGCCAGTGAAAGATTAGAATATTGACGGACTTCGCGCCCAGATTAGGAGTGGGTGGATATGTGAGTCTGGATCAAAGTATCTCAATGTCTGTGTCACACTGATACGATCTCTTCCTTCAGCACCGGATGACATGGACAGGCCGATTTTAGGCACAATTAGCGCGGTTGGATAACTTTTCATTTATGATTCCAGTTCCAATGAGATTCCACAATAGAATTCATTTCTTCACCATAAAATCGCTATAAAAAAGGATAAGTAGCTCCGTGTATAGCATCTTGAAGTCACAACAACTGTCGACGCAAACAAATGCACTTCTCGGCCCATGGAAATATAGTAGCTATGGTTAAAAGTGGGTGTTCTTGTATTTCGACCCTCCATAATCCATTGCAATATAACGAATCGCCTTGTATAAAAAATGCACGAAATTTAGTGTAACTATGCGAGATTCAGAAGTGATCGTAATTGTAATAGCCATTTCTCAATCACACTTCCGCACGTACCGATACGACGTACTCATGGTTGATCATTAATAGAACAATTATTTACCCATAGAAGTTACCGGCATTAAGACGTCAGTGGCTGTGCCTACTAATCGATTGCAAATAATGCCGGCATTATATTCCTCGTGGTGGCGCTTTTGAATTCTTGCGAGACTAAGACGAAAATTGCTAGAAAATTTATCAAACACGATTGCTATTGTGTTGAAGCCATCCCTGTTTGCTGTACGTCGCGTCTGGTGATTTCAATCAGACTCCTACGATTATGGAATAGCCCGATACGTTTTGCGGTTTCGTTCTGAATAGATGTGAGTGAACGTGATTGTATCAATAGATTATTCTGTGGCAATAGCGAAAGTCTCCGCAGGTAAATACTTTACCCTTGAAACTATGTTATCTGCAATTCCCTTCGTTAATGACACTTTTGTTTGCGTCAATCGTAGTAAAAGTTTCCTTGTCATACTCCACCTTGATGAACCCTTACATCTACATATACATTATACATACAATAGACCAGTGGTTCTCAACCTTTTTGTTTTCGCCGACCCCTTTTGGACCGTGACGGAACCCCCCGGACCCCTCAAGATTTAGTTCAAATTCAGCTCAATTATCTTGTCTTGTGCTAATATCTACTCAAGGCTAGTGATAAACAGCAACAAAATGATCATTTTGGAAAATAATCCCATAGGCTACTATGTAGAAATATGGGTATAGTTTTAATTTTTCGAAGGGACTTCTGCCGCTGAATTTCTTATTTCTTGAAATATGCAGTCGTGTCTTGACAATTCACGCCTTCTATATGATATGAACGAGTGCCGAAAATTCATTTCCACAAATGCGACGAATATAATATTAACGTTTGACGCTTCCAACAACGCCTTTGAGCACGATTGCAACGTATGGCACCAAAATTGAGAAACATATCACGTACAGACTAGTCATTTCTATATAGCAGCTCATCTTCAAGATATTCTGGAATAGCAATTATACATATCACAGGAGAAAATGGAATCCGTGATGAGGTTTTAATCCCTTTTTCGAGAAAGACTAGAAAAAATATTTTCATCAAACCTCAAATAAACATCTTTAAATAGCAATATGTTTGTATCAGTAGGCTTTTGGTAATTTGACAATTAAAATGAGTTTACACTGTAGGATATTTAAACTCATACGGTCATTCTGTTGATGTGCTTACTGTAGCATTAGCAGTTTTGAAGCGAAACTGCTTCGTGATTTCCCTAATTTAAAAAAGTTACAAATTCGTTTTCAGTCAATTTGCAAATTTAGAGGTTTCGCGGACCCCCAGAAAATGCTTCACGGACCCCCGGTTGAGAACCACTGCAGTAGACAATGTTTTACTCATAAAAGAATATTCCAAATTGATATTCTAGGGCAGTGCTTTTCAACCTGTGTGACGGTTCGCACTAGTGCGAATGAAAAAAATTTCAGTGCGAATGACGAGCGTGGGGCGAATGGTGCGAATGAAAAATCCGGATGAGTGCGAATGAAAATTGTCCATGTTTCCCACTTTTTCCGACGTGGAATAATTCAAATTAACACGATATTAAGTACAGTGAGCCCGTAAATTTTGTCGTTTGGAAGCAATTCTAAAAACTTGTTGGTAGCTAGCTAGGCTTATTTAGTTCACAAGTGAGGAACGCTCCCGATGCGTGCAGAATGCAAAGTTTGAGATAATATTTCCGCGCGAGAGGATTACGTGACTGCACGGAAAAAAGAAGGAGTTCAATCGGTATCAGTTGCTCACTTGCTCAGAAACAAATATTGGAATTTTGACACACATTCATGTTGTTCATGTTGTTCACAGCAAAATTTAGCGTTTCTTCAACTATAACAATTAGCACATTAAATCTATAACAAGTGTTGTTTACTCGTGTACCTAACCAAGGATTAGAGGCTGTTATAAATAAAATTACTGTAAGCACATTAGTGTCTTACGTCCAATGAATATTTATCTTGCATCACATCGAATTGTTAAGTCATTGGGCAGTTTATCTACTGACCAGTGCAATGGCCTGTTTGTAACGCGAACTCCACAATTTAGGCTTAGACACGCTTTCCTGTTCTTGGACTGATAATCTCATGCCAAGTCTAGATCGTAAAGGCATAGGCCTATATATAACATATTGGTGATTCCACTAAGCTTGCTGATCCATAGGAAAAGTTTGCCTAGTTCGTGTTGGTACCGCCTTTGTACTACAAACTTTGTAATACTCTGAACTCTACCGGTTTAGCTTGAGCAGATGAGCAGTGAGCACCCTCTGCAGAGCAAAATCAAATCCACCAAGCCGTATGTCTTACGATATTCCTTATGCAGCCTAATTTAAGCTTAATTAGACTGTTGAACCTTATTACTCTTCATGTATAAGGATATGTGGGATAGTAAAGATAATTTGGCATTATTTCAGTCAGTTTTCCAATATTGTACGATTGACCTAAGAGCCATCCCGCAGTTGGCTACCCGGCCCGATATAACTGTGTGTTAATCATGAATCTTATGTGAGTAATAATTATTCAAGAAGGTGAAAGTGTTGGCTTTGACAACACAAGGATGCCGAACGTTGTTATTGAAAGATATGTGGATTTGTGTACTGCATAGATAAGAAGTGAATGAAGCCTAAGCTTATCCATAAACAACAGTTATCAATTACTCGGATTGTGTGGATTTGTATAGCAATGCATTCCTGATTTTAACGCCCACCGTACCATCCAATCGTCTAACATTAGGGTTACCATATTTTGGAATCGGGAAAGGACGACTAAAATAAAAAAAAGGGTCAGCTTTTGCTCAGCTCCCGAAATACCCTCCGGAGCGTCACTTCGGTGCTTATTTACGGCATCTCAGTCGAATTTTGCTATAAATTTGACCGAAATTCCTAAAACGAATACGAAATCTCAAAAATGATGACAAAATCTCTAAAATGAGGACAAAATCTCTAAAATGAGGACATTTACGCGTCCGCGGAGGACATTTTCAAAAACCCCGAAAAAGGAGGACAAATCCTCCTAAAGGAGGACGTATGGTAACCCTATCTAACATACCTTAGTACGCGAAGCATCTTTTCGAATGTTGTCAGAAAAATGAACCAAAGGTGCTGGTCGCAATATTGATGCTACAATTCAAGTGCAGTTTCACTATTTCGTGCGTTCTAAATGCAATTACATCCACATCGCGATGACGTAACATGTGGATTTAGTGGCAAAGTGATATTGTTGCGAGTGAATATTGTTCCTGGGTTCGCCCTTTAAGCTTCCAAGGAAATCACTGCACGATACCCCCGGAAAATGCAACGAACTTCTTGAGAACAACGGGAGTGCGATCTCTGTGATTTTTCCACTGCAGTGATTTTAGTGCTTGATTAGTCAATAATACGATACGCTGAATGCAAAATAATGAAGCTCTATACCTCCAAGATGCTCTTCGAATACAAAAGTAATAAGTTTCTTCATTTTCTTTTCGTGTACTAAATTTCGGCTGACTGGTGCGAATGAACTTATTTTTCAAAAAAAAGTGCGAATGAAGCTCAAAAAGGTTGAAAAGCACTGTTCCAGGGTATTGCGGAAAACCGCACTTGCTCCCATAATACCATTCAGTATCCGGCCGGATTTTCTCAATTTTGGCCGGAGCCGGTAGGGAGCCGGATCAGTACTTTTTCTGATATGGCCGGAGTCGGATCGGAGCCGGATCAGTACTTTTTACTAAGAATAGGACACCCACCCTCGAATCAATAGTTAAAGTGAAATGTTCATGGAAATAAACCACATATGCCATGTTCAAGTTAGCATAATTACTTCAGATAAGGGTAGGACTTGATCTTTGAGTTTTTAATTTCCTGTTTGCATTGTTTCAATCTATAATCAATACCATCCTGTGAGTATAGATGATTATTATCGGAGTTTTTCGGAGCGGATCCCGGTCATTTCTAGAATCTAGCCTAGGAGTCGGACCGGAGTCGGACCAGAGCGTTAAAAAATAGATCGGAGTAGGACCAGATAATTTGTCGATCCGCTCCTCACCAATATAAATGCGGTTTATACGGGATATACATCTCGTATAACTGTCACAAACTAGAGTTTCTAATGGACAAATCCCAAGTGTGATATCAGAAGAATATATCGAATTTATTGGCATCGCATATATGTGTTGTATCGCAATTTTTGTGGTGTATTGAACTGATAAAAATTGCTAAAAAAACGAACCGAACCGATATCGGTATCGTCTCAAACTGGACCGTTAAGCCGACAAAACTTGCGAAACATTCCCTGCAGCAGTGAATTACGTGGTTTGATGATGCAAGCTACAAGTGTTATTGACTGATGATGCTAGGTCAAGTGACGCCTTTGTTACCGTCGTGATGTCACTACTTCCGTTATTATAGCAGAATTTGCGTCTAATTGCAGTAATTGCAAGTCATCGTACTTCATATAATGGTTAGGTAGGGATGTGAGTAACCTGATTCCATGTCACGTATGACACGACGGCCCGCAATATTTCGCGGTACTTATATCCATATAGGACGTTTTCCTGCGTTAGACAATGAAACAAAAACCTTCTTTAACTAGGCGACCGTCGCCACAAGATTGTCAAATGATATTTTCAGATATGCGCATAGGAACAAATTCAAGGTCGTGTACTATACAAGTAATGCCTATAGGCAGGGGAAGCAGTGCCGCCGGTGGACATGTAACAGAGTGACACTGTACGGCAGGGGTTCTCAACCAGTGGCCCGCGGGCCGCATGCGGCCCGCAGACGTTTATTTTGCGGCCCGCGATATCTTTCATTATAAACGCAATTGCTACTGGCACGATGTTACCCATGACATTTGCCAGAGAAAGTGTGATTACAATAAAACTTTAACATACTGTGTGAATATTCACTGCTTTCGGAACTTAGCAGCAAGGAAAACATCACCTGACAAATTGTGAAGCTACAGTTGTCTGATTCAATCGTGACGAGAAGAGTAACAGCAATTTCAGTCGATCTTTCATCGCATATTCTGAAATCCGTTGACGCTTAGACTACTTTAGGCTAGCATCGGACGAATCCTCTGACTCCACAGACATTACATAGCTAATTAATTATCTGGATGCTTTTCATCAGAGTAGAAATGCTGGCAGGGCAAACTCGGGTAGGGACTAGTGTGGAGCATGGACTGGAGCCGGATTGGATATCCGGCCGGATTTTTTCAATTTTGGCCGGAACATATCGGAACCGGATCAGTACTTTTTCTGATACGGTCGGAGCCGGATCGCAGCCGGATCAGTACTTTTTTGATGAGGCCAGAACCTTTATGGATAAGCATGACGTTTGTAACTAAATAACTACCAACCAACCAACCAACCACATGCAAGTAACCGCCAAGTCAGTGCGAAAAGAATCGAGCCATATTTTTAAATTCACGGAACCACCGTACCGTGTTGGGAAGGATTTCCGACAGGACTTTTTCATTTTTGGCCGGAGCTGGATCGGAGCCGGATCAGTACTTTTTCCTGATACGGCCGGACCCGGATCGGAGCCTGACCAGAGAATTGGCAAACCGGATCGGAGTCGGACCAGAGATTTTGTCGATCCGCTCCGCACTAGTAGGGAACAGCGAAAAACATCAACTTAACAAAGCTCAATTCTATCTCTATTGGCGCAGGGCTCCTTCCATGGAAGGAGAGGAGTAGTGTTGATTGGCTTGTTCAGAAATGACCCGTACGCCCGACTTCTTCTCATATCACTGCGAGCTCAAAGCGATAAAGCCCTCTGTAGCAAAAAAAGTGACCGTAATTTTATACTTGCTCGCCCACATATTAAAACAGAGACTTCGGATCTCTGGTGGAAGGGTTTGAAGGTGCATATACCGACTTGGCAACTAATGCAATGCACGCTCAATGATGGGATATACTTGCGCCGCTGGAAGATAATATTCTCACACAAAAAACTGCAAACATACGAACTCTGTCCATTTATGCTTTAAAATGCATAAAATGTACTAAACGCCCGTATACGACTGGTAAATAGGCTACAGTAGCCTAAATTTAATAGTACCTCACCAATACGTGGAAATAATGTTCTGCGGCCCGCAGCGACTTTTGCTGTTAAAATGCGGCCCGCTATACAAGGGAAGTTGAGAACCCCTGCTGTACGGTAACGGTATGCCATGGGTCATTGGTCATTTTGCGTTATATTGGGAAATTGTGAAATGGGTAAACAAAATATGCAGTATCTAAGTTCCACCAAATATGTAGAAAGCAGTGAATATGAGATGCCTAGTCGTTGCATCGCGCCGTGCCAAGCACTATGGAAATGTCTCCACTTGCCATACAATTATTTCGTAACGTCGATAATTCGGATTTGAACTGGTCGGAATTCGTGTGGCGAAGTGAAGGGCCAGAAGGAAGGAAGGCCCAGTGGCGAGGAAAGACTAAAGGCCCAGATACGACCCAATATATCAGTGATTCCGAAGCCCTGCGCCGCCACAGATTGTCAGGTGTGCCTTTAATTCTTATCGAATCTGGAAAAGATCGGTATAAATATTTAAAATAAATAAACGCATGCGACTTAGAAGCGCTCTTGCTGCTTTAATAGGTGATAAATAAGTTAATGTGACGATAAAACAATTATGGAATTGCGTTATGGCATTGAAGTTAATGTCACTTTGGATAGATAGTTAATTCATTTGGACGCAATGAATCATGGAATATTTCTGCAGAAGAACAACAGTGAAACGACCCGTTTTCAACAATTGAAAGAGTTTTGACTGTCTGTTTCCAAATTCGATTCCGTAATCGGTGCATTTCATTGCCATTTGCATCTTAATGACTATTTCTTTTCTGTTTGGCTGCTACTAAAAGCTGTAAGCGCGAGAGACTGGTTATGGAATTGACGACGAATTGCGGATATGTTCGTCAACAATGCGACCTCGTTCCATTCGCAATGTTCGTAGAAATGAACACATCCATCACATTAGAACGCGAATTTTTACAGCTATATTCTTGTCCTCTTGTGAGTGGCCGGCGAACTTTGTACTCTGGTACTTTGTATAATAATCAAGTTTGAACAAACACTGGAACGAATCGTTATAGACTCACAACTTCCAAATTCCAAATTTGCACGATTCATCTTCGCGATGATAGAAGGAGAATAGGCCTAAAAACATATTTCAGCCCGGTTGCTCTGGCGATTTCACTCTCAGCAAAGACGCAAATATACTTGGCACGAGTGCGCAACTTGCAGCAAAACCTTTGAGCACGAATGTTTACAAGTAATTCTTTTCAACATGGCATATGATACAGCGCAACCCACTAGATATTCAGGATTTCGACTGGAAAGGAAATATATTGTTCTGGATCATTATGGGATGCAAACTCTACACCAATATCCTGTATTCCGAAAATCGATAAAGAATGTTTATTGGAAAGAACACGTTACACGAACTGTGAACACATTGGGTATAATGTTACCGATTGGCAACATCGGCAACTGAACGCCACTTTATTTGGGCTCCTATTATTTGCATCCTGTTGTTGCTGCGGTTATAGGAGACACCCGCTCATGATAATATCACTGAAAGGTGTTCCAAATGTGTATTTAGTTTTACATAAACCTGGTTATAACTTGGCCTCAAGGCCGTAACAGCACTTCGTGTTCCCCCCCAAAAAACGTTAGTCTTGGGCCCCCACATATGGTGATAAACCTGACTTCTGTGGGGCTTCGCCCCCCAGACCCTCATCAGGCTATATGCTGTTTACCGCTACTTATCTTCTTGATTGGGTCTCCATTTCATGAGTAAGCTTTTCTCGCATAAAAGCGCGAAACGCTATAAATTTCTATAATTCACGCCTGAATCGGTCAATATTATCGGGAATTGCATATATATTGCTATCAATTTTCATCCTATGCTCATGTAATCTGATTTGCCGGTAGAGCTGAGTGAGGTGTGTTTGACAAGGTAGGACCCCTAAATAATAATAATTAAACATCTTCGGGTGTATACCCGTTGGCAGGAACGAAGCAGCACTTCGTCAGCCCCCCCCAAACAAACTTGAGTCTTGTGCTCTCATAGGGTGATAAACTGCCCCCCCCCCCATCACGATGTTCGCTTTTGGCACGAAATTATAGCTGTACTGTTTGGTGAGCAAGCGCGAAGCGCGAAAATATTCGAAAATTCACAATAAAATCGGTCAATAAGATCGGGAATTGCATATATATTGCTATCAATTTCTTGTCCTCTCTGCTCACGTAATCAGATTTACCGGCATAGAGCTGAGTGAGATGTTTTTGAAACTGTAGATCCCGTAAATAATAATTGCTCATCTTCGGGCGGGCGGACCCGATGGTATGACTTCGATCCATGACGTTATTTCGTGACCTCCCATCTGCTATATCAAAAATATAGAATCGCCCAAACGTACTAAACTAAAAGATCACACGATTTCAGATTTGTATTTCTTCACTGGCATATAATTTTTCGCTGCGGGATGGTGATTGTCTTGTGAGGTTCAGTTTGCCAAGACAGGAACATTCGGCGCCAGTGATTTAGGCGCCTATGGACAATTAAGCCTATATGTATTTTGTACATATAACGGAGTTTTCGGTCAGCATAAAGACAGTCCTTTTAAGCCAAGGTTTTCTCGTTGCCGATCGTTATGGCACACTTCTTGGAGTCGCATGTTACACGGCCTAAAACTTTATATGTCTTGGTGCGTCGTAGCGCGGTAATGGCCAACGCCGATATGCCTATTTCTATAAATCTTGCGTGTTATTTCTTGAGGGAAGAGTACCCAATCATCCAGATATTAGGCAACTTGAAATCGCGCATCGCGCGTAGCGCGAAAAGTTGTTGAAAAAGTTGCATAAATTTAAAAAACGACATAATTTTGGGCCCCCTTCGAGCTCGCCCCCCAATTGGGGGGTTTGGGGTGTGGCAGTTACGGCCCTGCTTGGGCTTATATATAATTCGTCCCGCGCCTATAAATCGCAGTATCGGGACCATAGTGTTTAACATAATCCTGGGTGAGGCAACAGAATATTGCAATAAATGTATAGTCTAATATAGTTTGAGGCTATAAAAGCATCCGCGCATGCTCAGTATCGAAGTACTTTTCCGAAGCTCACTATCGAATTACTTAAGTAGGCCTCACCTACTCTCTTCCGTCTATTAGGGATCGGCATTTTGAACATTACTTGCGGCCTACTTCCACCATCCCTCCTTCTTACACATGCCCATACCACCAGAGACAGTCTCACAGTTAACTCATAGAAATTTGAGTGCAATAATGGATCTGGATTTTTCTGGGTTTATATAGCGGCCACACCTGTTTTTTTCTTCTTCCGAAATGTCCCAGTGACAGCCCTGGTCTTAATAGCGCAGTGTTGATTGACTGTTTGGTATTTTGGAACTTGTGCAATGTGCATGAATGAAACTTTTTACTGCAACTTTTTTTAAATTTAGTGCAACTTTCTCACGATTTTAGTGCAGCAAAAACGTGCCCTAGTAATCAGTACCAGAGCTGGTAGAAGAAAGAACCCATTTCCTATGTATTGGCGATCTGTATTTTGGTAGGTAGGTTGCGCAACGTTCTCACGAGCTCACTGTCACCTGCTGTTGCAAACAAACACGAGCCCAGAGATTGGCCACCAAGTTGATAGATCGTACTCATCTCATGCGACTCGTGTGTGTGAAATACACTTCGTTCATAAAGTGAGTACATTGGTGTCATTCATAAAATGGTATGTTCTCAAATTTCTCCATTTCGGGAAGAACTAATGGCGGCGTGTAGTATAGCAGCGGATTTCGCACAACCGCAATATCCGGCCTTTGAGAGCTACCAATCGAATCTCACTATAATCTGGCAAGAACCGCATGATCGACGTTCATGAGAAGAGTGAAAAATCTTACTACTTTCCACTATAGGTGGCCGCTGACGAGGCTGACAAGCCATTTCAATTTTGGGGGCATAACGCAATGAATATTGCCACAGCTGCTGTAGCAGTTTTGTTGATGACTGGCTATATTCATGTTTCTTCAACTTGTCATGTTTACAGTATTACATACAGTGTAATTTGCAATCCTGGGTACAGTCAATTACTTTTTCGAACAGAACCGACTGAATAAAATTGAATTCGACCACTGAATAGGCCTACATAGTTACAAAGGCTAATATTAAATTATTCCTTTATTTCTGCTCGACTTCTCATTGTTTCATTTTAGATCAGTGAAACACTGGGCCCCTTACAAGGAGACCGCTAAGCCAGTATCATGGGTTCCCTGGAGGTCAAGACTCAAGACACACACTCATACATCTAATTTACGATTATACGACCGTCTTGGTCATGTTTGGCTACCGACAATCAGGCCCGAACAGCAGTGCATTTGTAACCATTGTGGTGGTAGGCAGGGCCGTAACAGCACTTCGTCAGCCCCTCCCCCAAAATGTTGGTCTTGGGCCCCCACAGGGTTGATAAATCAAACCTCTGGGGGGGCTTCGCCCCCCAGACCTCCTTGGATGGCTGTCCGCTCTTCGCCGGTATTTGTCATCTATATTGCTTTCCATTTATAGTGAAACAGCTATTCTCGTCTAGACGCGCGAAGCGCGAAAAATTTCAACAATTCATGATTAAATCGGGCAATATGATCGGGAATTGCATATATATTGCTCTCAAATTTTATGCTCTCTCTGCTCACCCAATCAAATTTACCGGTAGAGCTGAGTGAGGTGTGTTTGGAAAGTCGGACCCCTCAATAATAATTAAACATCTTCGGGCGGGCGGCCCCGTTGGTATGACATCGGTATATGATGTTATTTCGTGACCTCCTATCTGCTATATCAAAAATATAGAATCGCCCAAACGTACTAAACTAAAAGACGCACGCGATTTCAAATTGGTATTTCTTCATTGGCATATAATTTTTTTCCTGCGGGATGGTATATTGTCTTCGGAGGTTCAGGTTGCCAAGACAGAAACATTCGGCGCCAGTCATTTAGGCATCTATGGACAATTAAACCTATATGTATGTTGTATATATAACGAAGTTTTCGGTCAGCGTAAGGGCAGTCCTTTTCGGCCAAGGTTTTTGCGCTGCCGATCGTTCTGGCACACTTCTTGGAGTAATATGTAATATGTCCTAAATCGTTATATGTCTTGATGCGTCGTGGCGCGTTAATGGCCGACGACGATATGTCCATATCTATAAATGTTGCGTGTTTTTTCATGGAGAACGAGCACCAAATAGTCAAGAAATTTGTCAACTTGAAATCGCGCCGAGCGCGAACATTTTTTTAATAAGTTGCATAAATTTTCAAAAAATACTTTATAATTTATGCTAATTCACGAAATAATTTTGGGCCCCCTTCGAGCTCGCCCCCCCCCCCCAATTGGGGGGTTTGGGGTGCGGCAGTTACGGTCCTGGTGGTAGGTCGTGTGCAAAGGCGAACGCAATGGAGGTTGGGTTCGATATCGATTCGATGCCGATTCGGTCTCTAATATTTATATGCTCATTGCTAATTAAGCAATTGGTATCACGTTGTTGCGTCTCGACCGAAGAATACTGTGACAATTTCCAATGTGAAACCTCGCATTTCTGAACTGGTATCTGGGAGCGAACAACAGAAATCACACTAATTTGCAATAAATATTCATTATAATGTTTTCGTTTTGATTGAGAATTATGTTTTAATGGTTTTGTTCTTCAACACTCTGTTGATGCACAGTTCATTTTGTGAGCCAGTAATATATAGCAGTGCTCTTCAACCTTTTTCGTCGTGGTACACCCTTTTAACATTTTCTCAAAACTCGTACACGCCTGACCGTATAATACACCGATAACGCAGAAAGCCGCATTTTGATTACATATACAATACGCCCGGATTCCAGTGGGGAGTCGCCATGGCGCATGGACGACAAATACCCATATGAAATTAGATACTGGGAACTTAACACTGCGGAGAGCCCTTGTGGTGTTCTGTGCCTTCACTTATTCCTTGAGATATGCATAGCGCAAATTTTCTTATTGTAGAAGCAAAACATCCCAGCAGGCTTGCAATACATAATATATGTACCGAAATCGTATAAATGTCAAGAAAAGACACTAGAACTATGTGTGTAGTCGTGCAGAGCGCGAAAATTTTGCCACTTGAATGGATTTCATCGAAATTGTTGGTAGTTTCACATATCATTGTCAAAAATTTATTCATTCTCAGCTCACGTGATCAGATTAGCCCGTAGAACTGATGAAGGGTGTCTTCGAAAATATTGGGTACAATATTAATGATGATGCATCTACCGGTTCTTATTAATCACATAGTTGCATGCTGTTATTTCTTGGCCTCCCACCAGGGATTGTTCGTATTGTTATTAATAATATTTTTATTACATATCAATGACAGTGGCGATAATCGCCTATTTAGAATTTGTGCGCCACGACAGTGCATTTCATAAAGTTTAGTGTCTTTGTATTGGGTAATTAGGACGACTTTCGCTTGCACGCGCACTTCCATTCTTCATTCTCCCTCGCTAACGTGCGTCCACTTTCAGGACTCTGCTCAGTGGCGGCTCGTCCTATAGGGCAACTGGGGCATTGCCCCACCTAAAATTCTGTTCAATAACAATTTAACCATTAATAGACGCACAGCAATCAGTATATACCGAGATCACGGCGAAACCCGCATTATTCTTGTGCTTTCGCTAACAAATGCCCATACATAGCGAAGTCTCTGCGAAAATCGAATTCTCTTCTGTATTTTCGCTTTGTGAATGCCTAGCCGGGGCTTGCCCCGGTAGCGCTCATAACAAGCTTTCACTATCTATTCTCTCAAAGCCGCGCACAATAAAGAAACGGTGATTTACTCTCTCCTATTCGTAAAATGGCCGAGAAAGTGGGGCAACTATGCCTGTCGCCCGTAAGGTGTGATGTAACAATCGTATCTATATCTGAACTCGGTTACCGTGATATGCGTTGACTCGACCTTTGCTGGTATATGTCGATTTTGACGGTGTTTCGCACCATGATAATTCTTGAAACTTGGTACGATATGTCGCGAAGGTAGTATTTAGCACTGCTCCAAGTTTCAGGCTTGCTACTCAAAGATAAGGGTGGTAATTTCGTTTCCGAAGTTCAGTGTGTGCTGATCTATCATGTACATTGTACAGCAAACAGATTTTACTCAAAAGCCGGTATTGGTCTCCATTGATTTTGACGATGTTCCATACCGAGATCGGTCATGATATTTGGCACAGTAAGTGTTAATGTTAGTATCGACCGCTGTAATAAGTTTTAAGTTTGTCACTGAACTATGTGGGTGGTAATTTCGTTTCCAAACTCGAGTGAGAGCTGACTCTTCATTTATCGCTAACAGATTTACGCAAAAGCCGTTATTGGTCTCTATTGATTTTAACGATGTTCCATACCTAGATCTGTCATGAGCTTTTGCACGGTATGTCTTGATTTTAGTATCGAACGCGGTGCCAAGTCTTAAAGTTGACGCTCAATGATTGAGGCAGTTATTTCGTTTTCGAGGTCGAGTATGGTAGAGATGCGCGCTGATCTGATACTTGGCCTACCTACATCATTGCGGATCTCACGGAAAAGCCGGTGTCTGTCTGTGCTAATCTAGTCTGCGTTCCATAACGAGATCGGTGATGATATTTCCAATGGTATATCTCGATGATCGCATGAAACAGCTAACTAAGATTCTCGGTTTGCATTCAAATATTCACATAATTTTATGTTCGCCAATGTGCATTTCACTGTGAAATTGTGGCCTTCAAACCATTTGCTTACAATCCCCTGTCAAATGCGATAGCTATTTCATTTTCGATGTCGGCTAACAGCTGATCAGTGATCATTCGATCAGCCTATTCCTCGATCTATTTTACTCAAAGTTCGGTGTTCGTCTGTTTGTATTGATTTTGACAGTGTACCATGCCCGAATGGGTTATGAGATTGCGAATGCTACTTCTCGATGATTTCATGTAACAGTATGATAAGTTTACGGCTTTCATTCATGTATTTATTGATTAATATATTTTCCAACGGCGATTTGGCAGCAGACAGTAAGCCGTATGTGTTGCGTCACAATCTCCAGTTTCAAGGCCAAAATGTACTATGTTGTTCCGAGACCGAAGTTCCGAGGCTGCTGTCCTTAGTTCTTCAAAGACCATTCAAATTGATGTTCTGGATTCAATATGACAGGCCCAATCTATGAGATAACAATTGCGTATGTGTCCGAAGTCGTTGACCTTTGCAGTTAGGCTTACGCAATCTCTCGAGTTCTAGTCATTGGAATTAGTCTGGTCAAGTCAAGTGCGAACATGAATCGTATTGAATCTTTGCTCCGTACGTAGGCTAGTTTACGCAGTTGCCTTTAGAGCGAAAATTAAAGGTCTAGAAGACTACTCCTTGTCGCTTCGACATAACCTGTCTTTTCATTGTATCGCATTTTTGTGGTGTATTGAACTGATAAAATTGCTAATAAACCAATGATGATGATGATGATAGAAATTGTCCAGTCCATTGATCCAATCGTACGCCGGGTACCTCCGCTTTGGTTGCCTATCACCTGGTCGAAACTCGTAACCACCAGCTCAGTGGTCGTAACACACCAGGATCGTGTACGAAACACTTTCGGACGGCCTATCGATTTGCGTAATCTCTAACTCTACCATGAAATCATAACGCATGCTACTAAGGATGACCTGATAATTGATTCGTGGCATAGGGACGATTCTTAGTTCACGTACATTATGTAAAATAATCCTTTGATTAAAAAAAAATGAATAAAACATTTGTTACCACACTTCAAGTCACGGCTCACCGGCAAACCTCTCGCGGCACCTACGTTAAAATCACTGTTGTTGGGAAATTCATGTGACCATCATATTAAAGTTACTTTTTTACGTTGGAAAACGCCATTGTGACGTCATGTTGATAAAAGTCGCTCGCAGGCCTTGCTCCACCACCCGATATTGTCACGAGCCGCCATGACTCTGCTGCTAACTTTGGAGCTCGCCTCACTCTTCTTCTAGGCTTTTCAAGACGCTACGTTAACAGGGGGTTGGCGACGAGGAGCCTAGATAAATTTTCGACACATAGAAACATGGCAGAGCCGAGACTCGAACCAGCGACAATTGGTTGAATAATGACGGCCGCCAACACACGCTAATTTAAATATGTGTAGAAGGTCGCAAAATGGCGGCTTAATGAGGCCGTACGCTCGCATCATTGAGCACCCCTGGCCTGGCCGAAATAAGGATTAACATTTGAGCAAGGCTAGAGCGCATAGGAAATGCTAAATACGAATCAGGGCTCGAGGTTACTGGACCACCAACTAACGCAGTGGTTCGCAAACTCGACCCCCTGGCTGCGAAAGCATGTATTCTGCGCTACTCATAAGCTGGCCGCAGGAAGCACCAAATCAAAATGTCCTAGCTGTAGCGGTGGTTTCCTCGAGAATCATCAGACAGATATTGCAAGCTGAACACATGCTAACTCCACCTTACTCTACTCGAAAAGGAAGTAATAAGTCCATTACCAAAGGTTAAATGATTAGAAACATTTGCTTATGACATGACATTGTACGATATTACAAATCCAGTCAATCTGTTTTGAAGCATAAACCGGCGTATTTATTGTGATAGCTAAGTCATCGTATCATCGGTTCATCATAATGTGTATCTGGTACACCCCTGTAGACCCAACCCGAGTGGTACACCCTTTACAAATTATGGTACACCGTGGGGTGTACGAAACACCCAGTTGTGTAGCACTGCCATATTGCTCATTAACCAGTGCGTCAACCTGTACTGACGCATAAACTGCCTTTGTGGTAGCTAGCCATCGGCTCATTTGTAATTAGGATCTGGTACACCCCTGTACACACCATCCGAGTGGTACACCCTTTGAAAATTCTGGTACACCCTAGGGTGTACGAAAACCCCGGTTGAAGAGCACTGATATATAGCAATGTTTAGTAGAGAGAGAGAGAGAGAGAGAGAGAGAGAGAGAGAGAGAGAGAGAGAGAGAGAGAGAGAGAGAGAGAGAGAGAGAGAGAGAGAGAGAGAGAGAGAGAGAGAGAGAGAGAGCGAGAGAGAGAGAGAGTGAGAGTGAGAGTTAGAGAGAGAGAGAGAGAGAGTGAGAGAGCGAGTGAGAGGGGGGGGGGAGAGACAGAGAGAGAGGGAGAATCTTTATTTGTCCACATTGCCAGTAAACATCACACATAACAAAAATGCAATACGGTGAAAAAATCCCCGACACGGTTGGCAAAACACTGTTGCATTGCGAAAAATATGACTTTCACCGAACATTTCTTGCCGACGCATGTACCACGCTCAATGTACTGCTTATTTTATCCAATTTACTTACTATGCCGCAATTATTTACCCCGGTCGCCGAGTTTATTATTTCATGTAACTTGTATATATAGTTTGAAAGTTATTATAAATCTATGTCCCAGAGCACGAAAATTCGATCCTTGACAACATATCCTGTCCGTGGTGCACAAGGCCGGAAACGGCGACACGCGCCACTTAAAACTCCACATTAATAATAATAATAATAATAATACGGTGAAATGTGAACATGCAAAGTAGACGGGAGGCTCGATATGACAAGTTGTCTTCAGAGCAGGGCCACCCAGACCAGGAGCAATGATTTTACAGTTGTCGTAGATAACTAATGAAAATAAGTACAAAATAAAAACTTAGGAACAACAACACACAGCGTCATGGAGCAATTAGAAATTAAATAGGGCCATTTAAAATGCATTTTAGCGGTAGTTTGATTAGATAATCGAACCATCGATAGATGTGTAGTTACATTTGCACTGTATTGTGGTAAATCTTTGTTTTTATGACGCAGCGAAAATATATAGTTCCGAGAAGACTTGCAGATTAGCGTTAGTGTTTTCGACATAGTGTGCGTAATGGCGAGGATTAAGGCACGAGAGCTGCGCAGAAAAACGCGTGAGCTCAAACAGCTGCAAGACTTCAGACAGGAGCTGTCCACACTCAAAGTTGCAAAAGTGACCGGTGGACAAGCGTCGAAACTGTCTAAAATCTTGTGTGAAAAAGCATCGCCCGAGTACTGACTATCATCAACCAGACACAGAAAGAAAACTTGAGAAAGGTTTTCAAAGGCAAGAAATACAAGCCGAAGGATCTGCGATTGTGCGACCGAAGAAAACCCGTGCTCTGAGAAGGCGACTCAATAAGCATGAATCTAGTCTGAAGACCGCTAAGGAACTGCGCAAGATGCATCTCTATCCTATGAGATGAGTTCCTCAGGCTAGTAAAGGTTAAGAAATATTGTTTGTATTTAATCATAGAGGCTTTTGCCAGTGTTAAGTCATTTATTACGGAACAATAGCTAAAATAGCGAGAAGGCCTGGACGTTATGCCATATATTCTAGTAAATCTCTAAGTCAGTATCAAGCTATTTAACGAAACAGCACTGATCGAAGTAATTTATATTACCATCAACCAGTTTTAATTAGAGGAATAAATTGCTAGAGTAGTGATTTGAGGTATAATTGTCGAAAATATTGATATAGATACTGGATAGTCATGAAGGCAGAGCATTTACAACATCGTAAATTTGCGAAACTGGCAAGAGCTTCTACCGACCGTTCTCCTCTATCGTCAAATCTCACCAGTCAACATCAGTAGATATAATTGTTGTTCGAAGTTCTGGTGCAGGCGTTTGTATTAGTTTGTATTTTACACGTACGTATTGCGTGTCGCATCATTTCAGAGGATTTCACGTTCTTCGAAGACATACGAATTACTGTGCTGAAAGGTATCAGGTGACGTACGAAGTATGCCGGTAGCTATGGTACGGTAACGCTGAACCGGTAGCCTTGTTTTCGACGTTATAATTCTCTTCTTTATGATTATAATAGTACTTCTCAGAATTCGCTGTTGAGTTTCTGAAAATAAGAAGTTGCTGGCCGGTACTTTGCATCACACTTTATCGCTGTGGAGCACGTTTGCAAGAGATTTTAATTTTACTTGACACTGATTTGTTACTCATATTGCTAGTCACAGAACACTAAGGAGAACGATACTAATCAGTTTTAAGGACTCTTCTTTCCCATTGACGGAGTTGACAGATGCAGAGTTAATTTATACTGACGTGTAATATGACCAATATCATTGCGCGGTGGGCAGAGTGCAGAGAGCGAGGGATGAATGATGTCATTATTACGTGCCGGTACACATGCATCGGGTTGTCATTGACTGTCTTGTCGGCGTGATGTTGTCAGGCTAATGCTCTTCACTGCGAGTCTGCCGTAGGATGGGTGTAGGCTTTAACCTTGTTGACATGTCAAATTTCAGCGACTCCGAAGGGCTGGTAGGCCGAACGGTAAACTGGCGACCCCAGCGCAAAATTTAATAAAACTGGTTCTAATCGAAAGCTACTGTCGCACTGATTCTAAAAATATAAGTTATATGCTAGTCAGCGCACTGGAACCTCCCAAAATCGCTTTCGAAGTCTGAAACCGGTATTGTTCAGAACAATGCGGGAGCCGAAATACAAGAACTATTGAAGTCGCGAACTGATTATGACGCCATTGAGCGTCTCACCGAAGATGATCCGTGGCTTTCGTAGTATTTTTGTCGTAACAATCGCATAACGTGACTATGATTTTACGGATATAGGCTGGCAGTGATGTAGCCAGAGGGACCAAAAAGACGCTCTTGTTTCAGTCAAATTTTATGTTACTGACGTCATAACAGTTTGTTACGTCACGTTTATTTTCTCGCTACGTGATTTTTGTATCCTGTACTGTACATTTTCATACTAACGGCGCCCTCGAATAATGAATATCGTCGCGGTGGAGTCAGAGTAGCTACGTCCATTCAACGCATTTTGAGTGAATCAAGTGTTTGTAAAGTTTCATTTCCTTCGGTCATATCTTGGCCATGTTTAATTTTGAAACAGTTAGACAAACATAACCGTGGTCTAGTTATGGCCGTAAAAACGAAAAATTTACGAAAACCTGGTTTTCTCATAATTTGAAAAATGGATATAACATACTTGGATGCCACAGTGACGATATAGTTCTCGCTGGCAACCGCTTAATGAATAGTCGTTCATATTATGTAACCACCCACGAAACGGTTTACGTTATAACGACAACAGTGTTCGTCTATTGCGCGTCCGTTATAAACTGGCGAGTTTCACCTGCCGACTGATAGGCTCTTGAGGATTAGGGGATTCACGGGCTATTTTGCTGATGCGATTGCTTCATTCATCGGTAGCTCTATTCGCTTTAGAACCCATCTTCTTTACTACAATGCTTATCCTGTTTAAGGTTTGTGCATGCAGACTTCATGCTAATCTCGTGCACTGAGCTACTGTCTCTGTTGCCCACGAAACTAGGATGATCTGCTACTCAGCATATAGTAGAGCGCAGTACGAAACATGCGACTGTCAGATATTGCTCATTTCCACCGAATGCCGAATAACGTTTGTAGATTGCGATTAGGACATCATCGAAACGTTTCAATGTGGCGAAAATACGGCATCGGTTCTATTATAAATTATTATTATCAGGTTTTGCGACAGATATTTAGCAGAGGTCAACGCGCATATTAGCAGATTTTTCCGGAGTCGTATCGTATGTGTCGGATTTACGAAGCGTTGTATCTTGTATGCGTTTGTATTTGAATTTGGCATTATCATGAACTTTTCGATAGATTTAAGCCTGATGGAACTGAAATTCGGCAGAATGAGAAATCAACTCGGGGTTTGGTTGAGAACATGAATTTTAAGGTCATGTCCGGAACATGATTTGTATTTGAAGGTGATGAATGCGTTCTGGATAGTGTAATATTTTGTAGCGCTGTCTGCAGACTTAAATCTAAAAATTAGATTTCTTTCTTCATCCTCAACCTCATGAAGTTGGCGGAGATCCTCTGATATCTACAACGTTCCAAAGTTAGGGATCGTTTGGATTGGCTAGATTATGATGATACTTCGTAATGATTATGATTGTTGTTGCTGTGATTTCCTATTCGGGCGTGGCGTGATGGTTCTCATTCGTAAAAGTATACAATGGTGTAAAAAATACCCATTATAGCGGTGTTCATTGCAGGCGTAATAATTTTGTAGAGTCTCTACCGTTATGTGACCATGACCATCTACACTTCGTTGCGGAGACCAATGTTTTCGACTGTTGACTCAAGCGGTTGAATTTCTATAGTCCTGTGACAGACTCCATTAATCTGACCGCAACGATGAGTTCTCAAAGTTATATTTTGACTGATAAGCTCAAACATCGTATCAGTTAAGGACTGGTTATCACCGTCAGAGGCACTTTCGATAATTTAGTCATAACCGGCTTCCCGATTGGGAACAAAAGAAAAAAGAGCTGGCAAGACACTTTCGTGTTTCGTGATTACCTCTTTTCAACCTCGCAAGCTTTTGCTGTCGTTAATCGATCGGTATGCCCAGTGAGTCGAACGTGTGGTACTTTTCTGTGCGCGCGCTCCGCTGCTAAATAGAGACGACGGAGGTAGCGTTCAGAGTGAGTTTCTTGGACAGCTGAGCTTGTGGGAAAGTTTCTTTCGCATATTTTTGCCTGTAACACTTATGCATACTCAAGTCAAGTCAGTTTAGTCGCTTCTGACAGTGCAGGTAGCGTGCGCGTCATTGGTGTGATTACCGGCCACGTAACGGTGTTTTTGTTGTGTTTGTGGTATTCATGGTATTTTTCCATTGCAATGGTCGTTTACATCAGGCCTTTATTCAATATTATGATTCCGTACCTGCCGACTTGTAGCACGGCACGGTATGGTATGGTAGCGTACAATCCCGTGATGTCAAAGTCTACTTATCAGGGAATGGAATGACAATCAATACTTGGTGATGCGGATAATTATATGCGAGCTTCATTGGATTATTTCGTCTGTGACTCGTAACTTTTCTTGGTTTACCAGTCAACGCGTTTCGAACTGAAAGAATGCTTTTCATTACAAAATACTTAATTACTGATTACTTTTCATTCAGTGTGCAGGACTCATCTATACATCGGCTAATACTCCAAGACTTTTCGACCCCTTCCTATCTTTTCATTGTATCGCAATCTTGTGGTGTATGAATCTGGAGAAATTACTGATAAACTGAGGATACTTATTACGATTAATTGCGTTTTCTGAACGGAATATTCATGATCGATAGATGGCGCCAGAGGCCAATCAGGGTTATCAATTTCTTTACGCATTGAAATAGTCTCGTCTTGTTACCTGATTAGTAAGGTACTTTCCCCCGAGCGTTTCGTCACAATAAAGAGAGTAGGCTCTCCCAGACGTGTCGTAAAAATAGGCGCGAAACGTATTTCTCTCGAATAACTGCAAAATATACGAATCGGGATCGCAATATGCGAATCGCTCAACAGTGTATACGTCTGGCAGTTCTTGCGCAATACTTTGTTATTCGTGTAGTCGACTTTTATTAGTTGAGAGTTGTGAGTTGTGACAGTTGAAGTTGATATTCGGCAGTTCGCGGGCTGACACTACACGTTCGATATTCTAGCTGCATCGCTGACTAGTTTGTGCCTCATGCGGCCAATATGATAAGAAGGTTGTTGATGCATTTATTATACGCTGCATCTCCATAGTTATGTTGCTATCTTCGTTGTGAGTTTAGCACTGAGTACTATCGCGATTGATGCGTATCAAACGCTGTTTGGACGCAGTAAGATGTAGGTCGACTCGAAATAGGATGTATTGGTGATTTACCGGTATCCTGTTGTTGGTCGTCAATCGTTTGGCGCTTGTTGCACATATTATAGGTTAGTGTTGCGACTAGCATTATAGAATTGTGAAGACAGGATTGCAAGGAATGTGAGTTCCTTCGTAGCACATTCGTCTCTGCCGGTACTTTGTTCTGCAGATTCTAAAGTGTGTCGGTGATGTAAGTTGGCTTTAGCCGGATATGGAAGCGAGTTGTGGCGGCAGAACATATATTGTTTGTCGATCTTAGAAGAAACTAGAGTGGCAGTCTTACATTGAGCATAATATTGTTTAGTGGTGGTGATACTACTGGTATATTTATTGTGATGCAAAGATTTTATTGGAGCTACAGAAGTTCAATATACAATTGTATAGTATATTCATATTGAAATGAACCCGAATATTTTCGGCTGACACTCGTCAGGGGTAATCGTCAGCAACTAGTAGAGAATTGGAAAGAACATTGTATATCAAACAATCATATCACAAAATATGCGTTAGCCCATGCACTACTAAAAACAGTAGGCCATGGTTAGCCCCACGTCTGATGCTACATTTCAGTCTATGGACTTATGTTGTCTTTCTCTTACGATGCTTTGCGTGAATTACGTGCGTAGTACGTGCGGCCGCAACGTCACGGCTGCTACAAATCGATTAGCGGCATTGATCTGTTCCGTAGCTTATTGGGTCGATCTATGCGAAATCTGTTCCGTGTGTGGGAATGGGGCTGCTTGGCACCCGGATTTACGCTCGTGACGAATTTGTCTTATTGCAGTACGTTGGCTATTTAGGTCATCGCGCCCTGAATACGCATATGTGCTTCTACGAGATATCATGACGCCATAAGTTCACCCAGATTTATGGATCGGGAATTAGCACCTTAGTGATGAATATCGTAGTTTCATCTGCAGCTGTGCAGACCGCAATGGCATCTCGCATTATGCGATTTGCGGTGTTAGCCGACCGCTTTGCGATAGCGACGCAGACTTCATTGTGGCAATGGTTTTCTTTTAAACAATTACTTTAGCATGCTACGTTATTCTCTTATCCCCGGTGATCAATGTGCAATGTGCATTGCTTCCCGCAATCCTATCATTTTAATTAATTTTCCTGGTCGCCAGCAGCGTAGTTCTTAAATCTTTTATGATTCGAGAAGCGACGTTGGGTGGTTGGAGTAGGGAGTCGACAGCTATGTTGCTGCACCGCTGGAGCTTAGTATGCGATATGCATATGAATGGTATCAATGTTATAAATTCCTTAAATATATCGGTTGCTATCTATCTTATCCTGTCATATCGCCCGAATTTCAAGTAATGACACCGAGATACAGGCCGCATCGACGCGGCACCACCCAGTTTGGTTTCACGCCGAGACGTTCGCACAGTCGGGATTGGTGGGACTTTGAACTACTTGTCTAGTCTGAATACGACTATTGTCGTGCCTTTGTGTGAGTAGCGGTGCCTTTCTCTATCTTCGCACTCCCGCAAGAGAGAAGGATGTATGCCATGGTGCGATTTATAGTAAAGTCTATCCAGTCGTGGAGGCGCCGACTTTTTTTTGTATCGTACCGATCGGTTAACTCTCATAAGCCGCGGTCGCATTTGTGCATTAGTAGATGATCTGTTGTCAGGCGTTGGTCAGATGGTTGTTTGACTGCGCGCGGTGTATTCGGCCGCGCGTACTTCAAGTGTGGCGGGCGTAGTTGGGTTACGCAGCCGAGAGTTTATTCGAGTTTCGTCGATGTCTGGCAATCTCCGTTATGGTACGCCGCTCATCTCATTCCTACACAGATTAGTGAAGAAAAAATTTAGCGTTTGGATGTTATAGAACGTTGTTATTTAGGTGCGCGTGAGACAATTTTCTGCGTCCCTGTTTGCTAGTTTATTCCCGCTACGGAATGGTGTGGGGTCCGATATAATTGGCCGAAAATATGCGAACCGCGTAGTATGCAATTATGACGTACGGGTATCGGGACTGCTCTATCGATGCCGGTTGCCCGAAGCGTTGCGGCGGCGTATACAAATATAGAAGATAGATTAGATAGATTTGTAGTTAACCTAAGTATTGCCACTAATCGCCCACGACTGTCATTTATGATGACTGCATAACCGGTGCGGAACAGTTCTGACGGGGATTGTTCGTAGTTGGTGTCCCGCCCCGGGGTGATTACGATCCCAATACCTTGCACAACTCCGTGGCGTACACGCACGCATTCGCCAAAACTTGGGAGTACTTGTCCACTGAATCATGCCTTCTTGATTTACGTTTGATTACACGCCAGCGTTGACTGATTGCACGCTAGCGTTGACTGATTGCTCATCAGTAAGACGCGTTTTTTGGCTTGTTATTTGGAACTGATTATTACATCGACACACAATGCAATTTTTCTCTCCGTTACGCGTAAAATGAGTAGAAATTGTCATGGATCACCTGTTGTGTGAACCAGATTGCTGATTGTTGCAGGGCCGGCAATTAGCATATTGACGAGGGTAAGCGACGAAGCGTAAATGTACGGTATGAATTTTTGCTGATGTCTGTGATCGACTTGTTATCCCGTATCGGTCGTAATAGTAGGCGGTTGTGGAGCTGGTTTACGCGAGGGATCATACGCGGCCATACCGGGGATTCCCGCAATTTCCGCCGGCCGGCTAGTGAGATACGCAGACTGAATGTAGATGTTGATTTTTCTCAGATCCCCTTTTAGACCTAGGTGTCTTGTACAGCATTGGAGTTAACCGGAGATCTTTTCGATACGCGTTGGGATATACATCCAGGAGCGCTCGATGACTAAACAGTCCTGCGAGAGCCGTGTGATGACGGAGTACCACACGCGCAAGCCCTACTTCATCACGGGCCACGACGACATCTACCCGTCCTGCACGCATAACGCCACGCCTTGCGACACGCCTTGCGACGAGATGTGGAAGAAATTCGAACTTTACATGACCCCCCCGAACTCGCCTATGCGCGACGCGGGTCAGACAGACGACCAAGCGCCGCAGCTGGTCCCGGTAGGCGCCGATAGTACGTTACCCTCCGCGAATTGCTTCGACGATGTGGACATCAGCGAATATCAGAACCAGTGGGACTCTACCATCACAGACTATTCCGAGTTGAACGACGTGGTGTACGCCGATTTGGAAGCGTGCCGTTGCTCAAACGATCAGAAACTGATCAAAGATTGTATGTGGAACGGCGTGGGACACAAAGCGTCTACTATATTAAGAAAAGCGCACAACAGAACGACATCGCCGCAGTCGGTAGCGCCGTGTCATCCTAACGGCTGCGTCGACCCGAGGAACATATTTCCATATCCAGTCGGCTTGACGACGACGACGGAACACAAAACGACCGTCGACGCAACACGCACCGCTACGCAAAATGCGTCTCTGGACGGAGCCGAGACGCCCAGCGATTCAGGTAAGGGCTAGTACAATGTACCATGTACACAATTTCGTGACATTACTAGGGCGAGGCGCAACCATTCGGGCACTCGAACCCGAGTCTGAGTATCAATAGTAATTTGATTCGAGACGAGTAATATTAATATGCGCCTTCACATCGACAGTAATATTTTATCAACGAAAAGTATAGTTTCAATGCGGTCGGAGCCTCGAAACCTCCACTCGCCGTAGTTCAACGTCGAAAAACATGTTGCACACAGCTACTGGTTTTCGTGAAACTACATTTCTATGGAGTAGTCATCGAGCTCACGCTCATTATTACCGGTATTGCGTCATTATGCTGTATACTGTACTCGGATATTCGATTCGAATCGCAGCTTGATGCTCTACCCAGCCCTAAACAGTATGTGCTTTGTTCGGTTATGTTAGATTCTCGGAAGTGTTCGCTCATGCGTTGCGTGTATTTGTCCATCGACTCGTTCGCAAACGTGAATCAAAGATGATTATTTGTCGTGTTCTCCTTTACACGCGAAACTGGTGTATATCCGTTATTGATAAGGCAGCGATTTCCGCCTGAGAGAACATACACGTAGCCTGGTAAACGTGAGCTTTACGACCGCGGTCAAATGCAGCAATCCATCGATTATTCTCATGATTAGGTGTTCCGCGAAGATTGCCGTCCTCCAGCCATTGCGCGATTACTGTAAATTGTTAAATCACCACAATCGTTTAAGTCATCTTGAATTAGATACCATCTGGCCGCGATTGTAGTTGTTATCTCCACGAAACAAATGCTGTGCGCTGGATTGCGGTAATTATATTGGTGGATTTCTTTTGTATGCCTGGATTCGCCGGCGATATGCGTGGAATGGCTAACGGCGCATTGAAACGGATAAGGGAAGGCATTAATTGTTGAAATGAAACCCCAATTTTCATTGTTGTCAAGTTTTTTACTATACGAAGTTATCCCTCGATGCAGTGCTTTTGAATATAAAGTTATTCTATATCTAGTTATTATCATCTTTTTAACGTGATGTCACCTCCAAAGCATTCCGAGACTTGAATATCGGTCGGCCGAGATAATGCCGCATTCCGGGTGGTGATGAGTCACCCGTTTCGCATAGGTATTCGGCATGGAAGATATTTTTACGAGAGATACAGTATCTCGCGCAATATCTATGGGCCGTCCATATCTGCATATCTCTGCATTGTAACACTCCCGAGTCCCGATAAATGCGATCATTATCTCGGCCTACCTACTATAGAGCGTTACGATATTCCCGTACTTGACTTCGGTTAGAGTCGTTTGTCTTTCCGATTTCATGATATTGCCTTCGCTCGTAGTTTGTAAAGTCCAGGCAAACATCGAAAAATGCAATGTTTAATTTGCGATACGTTGCGGACACTCTTGCGTAATACATGGTAGCGTCGGTTATGGTGGCATCTTGGTTTGTTTGAACAAGGCTGGTATCAAGTGGGTTCGGTTGCCATCAAGCGCGCGCCGTGGATTCCGTCTATCCTTATCACCTTGGCCCACTTGTGTTTCTAATTCGATTGGATCGGGGCGTTATTAAATTTTTTTCCCGCCACAAAAGCGCCCGTGAAGGTCAACAGGTCGGGGTACCCCGAGAGACATATCCACAGTTCCGTCAACGTTTTGACGTCGTAAAGCCTATCCCATGGCCGCTGTCGTGAGCAGGGCATGATGACTCTAGTGCGATGCCTTGAGCTCGGTACACCGTGCAGTGATGAACAGTACAACAGCACATTCTCAACGTACCGACAGCTGGAAATCGCCAGTGCGCTCTGTTCCTTTCTGAAATAATTGTCAAACTGTTGAAATTCGTCGAATCCAATTAAGAGTTATAATCGTTTCCGATCGCGTTGTCTTCAATACGTATCTACGCGTCCGAGTCAGTGATAGGTTGACCGGTATCTTTATCTTCAAAAGCGGGTGCAAGTGCGTTGTACAACACCCTCAAACAGCGATTCTGCTGTCGCTCGTACGTAGTTCCTCGAGGCGTAGCGACCCATATCGATTTGGCCAATCGCCGTTTAATTATCGGTTATTAAACGGTCGAATATGCAGTTAAATTTATCGCCCTTAATCGCGGCCAGACGGGTGATTTCAACGAGACTAATGACCGCGACCGTCAGATCGCCTTGAGCGTTGTTACGTTATCCGTGCTCGAGAAACAATGTTAAGTGAATTGTACATTTCGTAAGCTACCGATCCGGATAATTGCACGGTTCGTGTGGTAGCTATGTTTCCGACGAAGTTGTGGTGACCTATTTAATTGTTTGATATCACGAGACGCGGCCGCGAACTTGGACATTCACCGCGGCGCTAAGTTTCGCTAATGAATAGGTAGAACAACCGGCTGACTTGCAGTGGGCGAAAAGTGAAATCGTGATATGACTAGCGGTTGAGGAATGCGATTTCGCGGCAGGCGCGTTTTGCAATAGCGCCGCCGGCTTAGTTTCATTCCCGAAAAAAGCCGTAGTGGGATGTCGAGTCTCTTTACGAGTATCAAATGCCACCGAAATGAAGACTAAACGCCTTGAACCCGAATGCATCGCGATTTATGGCCTCCTTTCTGCGTTATCTTTGAACTTGTCTTGATCCGAAAGGCGTGGAATTGATTCACGATGATGATGTTTCTAACCACTCCTGGTTATCATCTCGATGCTGAAAGTATGGGATAGTGTCGACTGTCGAGCTAGGCGTATGAAGTTGTTGTTTGTACATGTACAAGTACACTGTACAGTACACGCAAGCGATTGGTGGGCGCAGTTCAAGCACCTACCAATCTGCGGCTGGGGAATTTAACTTACCGCGCGATCTCCAGGGTAAATACCGCGTCAACGGTTTTGCTAACTGCCGGAAACGGTATGTGGACCGTTGTGGCTGTGTTTGCGCTGGCGATAGAACTTAAGAAAGCCGTAAAACCGCATCGCGTCGTCGGAGTTGCTCTTGGTGCCTAAGGGGAATTCCGTTTTGGCGACACTGGATGTCGCACGAGTATTTTAGTAGGTGATGTAATGTGATTTCTTGCGACGAATTTTGTAAGATTTTAGAGTGTTGACGCGCGAAGTTATCCCCTTCTTTATGGTGCGTTGTGTAACCGTCTAATTACGTTTGCCTTTGAACGCTGCAGACAGATCGACGAGACGGCTCGCTGACTCGCGTTATGAACGGCAATCGTTTAATTAAACCCTTGAAAGATGATAAGGCGCCTTGGTAATGATCTGGCGTAAATATTAGGTTTGACGCGCCGTAATGGAATATATGATGCCCGCGCGGTTCTTACCGTCGCTGGTGTTGACATGATTAATAGCTTGAGCGTAGCACGTGACTAAATTAGATTTAATTGTAGCTCATATCGCTGTAATTTAATATGGGGTTTGTCGAGCCCTTAACCGTTGATTGTGGGGTTGTCATAGCAACGGGCGCGATGGAGCGCATCGTCAAAATAAACCTTCGCGCTCGCTCTGGTAGTATCGATTATTTGGAGTACTCCTGCCTTTTGC
Organism: Botryllus schlosseri; assembly: GCF_051294905.1. NCBI lineage: Eukaryota > Metazoa > Chordata > Ascidiacea > Stolidobranchia > Styelidae > Botryllus > Botryllus schlosseri. The sequence goes on along the minus strand of NC_137245.1, from coordinate 11,347,816 downwards.
TTGCTATGCTGTTTTCCAGCCGTTGTCCGCATGCGTAACATAGTTATGGCAATCACCGTTGCCTTTTAATAAGCGCATTCGAATTTTACTCAAATTAGGGTCGATTTGATAGCCAAATTTCGTCGAAGTCCGTATTTGTGGCTGGATCTAAAGCATATCACACATGAATGGCGAAATACTTCGCTCATGTGAATACGGTCTGAATAAACTATATCCAATGCTGTTGTTCTGTTAACGTTACAAACAAGGAAAACATACAATTCGCGTTGCTCAAGAAATATGACTTGGTATGCGTAAAATCTAATCGTGTTGCCCATAAATTATTTCCGTGACCGTCGTGGGTAGTACATACAGTACACTGCCACGCTGATCCTATTCTAATAAAGGCAGGAATATATATATCTTTCGAAATTCACATGTCTCGCGCACGGCTCAATTCAAGTGTTTCCGATTTCTTCGGCGCCACTCTGATTAAGGCTTCGTTCTGCCTTACATAGCCACGCGAACGCAACGTGAAATTAGTCCGTTTCAATTTGAATAGCTCGATGTTGTAAGTCGTTAAGTCGTGAAAATGGTAATTATGTTGTCGCGCGTATCTCAGAAGTCACCGACGTGAAAAATCTCTTCCGAAATTCGACTGAGATCTTGAAAAAGTATCCTTGTATCTCGACGGTAATCCTCTCTGAACGCCATTGAAATTATTGTCTTTCAGGTTCGTACGTTATTAGAGTTTGTCAAGTCGAATGTAGTCCGAATTGTTAATTTAATTACGGCGTATTAGATTTCTCTTTTGATGCGACTTTACTACAGACTCCGGCAACAGTACACGACACCGTGTGCCTTGATTAAATACGATATTTCTTCCATATTTTCTCAATCAACTGCGCGACGACCCTCTTTGATGAATCCGGTTTTAAGTAATAATATGGGAAGCGTCGCTGAGACACGATGTTTTGGACAAACTGTTTCGCGCTCGGCTCTCGCGCGTCGTCTGGATACTGATGCTTGATGAGAGTGGGGTTTCGTGGTTTGTGTATCTGATTTTTAATTTATGATTGTTCAAATATCTACACATTTTTCTATTTTAAGAACGCATAGAAGGCATTTCCGGGTGCTTGAGCGCTGAACATAATTGTTGCTGTTATCAGCGCCAAGCGTGGAATCGGTTCTCCGCCCACCGGGGGTGTGGCTCTAGTCTACAACCCCGCCACACCGCCTTTATGGTCTTCCCCAACGCGCAGAGCTCTTTGTGGTTCGGCTAATCAGTTTCCCATAGTATTCTGACGTCACGTTGCCTGGTGTTTCGCTTCGCGAGATGAAATATTGATGATGAATTGGCCGATGCCCGAGAATACTCCTAATCGTGCTGGTTGAAACGAAGGCGTTCTTGTTAGTGGTCAATTTTTTCATCACCTGGCGTCTATACTACTCACGGCTAAGCACGGCGGCCGAATGATGATAATAACGCCCGGGAGCTTGAATTTATCAACAGCGCTACGCGCAAGTCGCATCGAATTCGATATTGATTGCCGTCGTAATTCCTCCCGCGATCCACGATGGCTTTCCTGTGCCGGGCCGGTTGGCGACGGTTTACCAGAAATTCTTGTAGCAAAATGTTTGGGAAGTGAATAATCTCCGAAGCCGTAATACGATCTTGCCCGCTAGAACCCCGCGGTAGGCTTAAGCCTTAACCCTTGTGCACGGTGACGTGTTTGCGGTTCGGTTCAAGTAAGTGCGTTCACGGTTGTTTGGGCGCGGGTGGGTTTTAACTCGCAGGGCTAGCTAATCTGACGAAGCGTCTTGTTTTTAAAACGTTTATAATTTTTTTCGGCGAATATTTCACGCCGATTATATTCGTTTTGCTGTAATGACGCGTATGCTTGTAAGAATGTCGGGAACGCGGTTTTCAGAGAGTCACTTATGCCCATACCGGACTTGTGTATTCATGAATATTCATTTTCCGATTCTTTATCCAGTGAATTCGTCGCTTGGTGTATTTTGCAGTAGAAATGTAAAAACTATGTGAAAGCGATGTATTCATATTGTATTAGGAAATTCGAAAATGGATGTTTCACTGAAATATGACCATGAATTGATATACGGCACTTAGTGGATTCGGCATGTTGAATTCGCCACTTGATATAACTGTATGTATTGATGTATTCGGTCAGGTTATGGTTGCATTATTATTGTTAGGCGTTATCGGGTTAGGCTAGGGGGTTAGGGGCCGCTAAGTGCTGAATTCCACATGCCGATTTTACCAAGTGCGAAATTGACATTGTGACACCGCACAGAGCTGTATCCGGGTTGCAAAATATCTGCCCTGGACTCTCAATCATCCTGCTCCTTGAAATTTTCCATTTCCGACACATCCGGTAATCTCCTGCGTTGAGTATATGATATCATTTGTCTTCTCAAAATTGCGGAACATGGTAACTCGCATATGGAGTACTCGCATTCAACGCGCATGCGCACTGAGGCACTGTTCATGATGGCGATAACGAAATGTCGGCAATCATTTATGACCTGTTAAATTCATTGTTCGATTGCAACAGAACGGAGGCTGTGGGCGCCTTTAGCGGTACGCAAATAGATTCTCGATTTTCCCGCTCAAATCTGTTCTCTTTTATGTCGCTCGCGGTCGCGTAGATCTATCATCGTCGCCAAGTTTGCCGATTCGTCTCGAATATCGTACGATCCGTTTCAACGCGCCGTTTTAGCCGCGAGATGTAGGCATTGGCTTTTTCTTGCGGTTAACGCTTTTGTTTGGCGCGACGCCTAAACAATGGGCGGTTGTTTGTCGAAGGGGGCGACTCGGAGTCTTAGCCGGTTGCAGATGAATGGGGGGCGCGATGGAAGTTTTTGTTTTATTTTCGCACGAAATTTTCAATTTTTTGCGGGCTACGGACCCTTGTAATTCTAAATATGACCTCCCCCTTTCTCCCGTTTTGGGATGACGAAAGTAGATGTCGTTGTCGTATTCAATATCGCTCGAGCGTCTTATATAACGGTTCCGTTGCGTTTATCGTGGTCAAGTTTTCGTTACGTAATTTGCATGATAATAGCATCATACCGGGTTTTTGTTCTTTTATCTCGGGATGGTTCCGGGATTTTGAGGCTCGCGAAGTGATCTCGGTCAGGATTGGACGATTAGGAAATTTCCAGACTTTCCAAATTGATTGTAATTTGAATTATAGCTGTAGTTTTATTCCAAATTTAATTTGAATCACTGCATTCGCAAAAATTTGGAAATTTAATTACAATTCTAATTGGAAAGAAACACAATAAAAATTGAGCTCAGTTCATACCTAATCAGAGTTCGTTCCCGTGAGCACTATACATTTCTCCCGTAGCGTTTTCAGGTAGACCAGAAATTAGATTAGAATGGAAATTAGAGCATTGAAACATTTCATAAATTAGATTAGGAAGTAATTACCGCATTTCGCTCTAGTTGTAAAGCAATAGTTGTCTATCGCGCCATTCGCGGTGTAACCCACCCGGTAAAAGTCTACCGTCGATCTCTCTAACGTAATTGAGCCTCGGCGATAACGGTTGCGTCAATCCTGCCAAATCTGGAAACCTGCCTTTTATAACTCGCGTTCGCGCGGGTCACGTGACTCGCGATGATGTAATACCTGATTTAATCGATATGTGTTGCGATCACGTGACTTTGCATAGCAAACGCGCCAGTGTTTGTAGGGCGGTCGAATTTGAATTTGCGGCATAGGTGTCTTTTCGTGGCTGCTTCCGCGGTTGCGCGGTGGCTCTCCGTCGCCGTAGTCAAGTCGGGACACGGTGATCGATTGCGTTCATGCATTATGCATTCGTTACGGCGATGCCGGCCAGGGAGTTGTTCCTTGTCGTCTGCGCTGCTGACAAATGGCTGTCTCTGCGATCCGCCTCTGGTGAATAAATATTAACGAGGGGCATGTGGACAGACTTGGAAAGCTAGATAATTCTAGTTGTCTAATTAAGACTAATTAGAGCGAAATGCCGGTAATCTAATTGATGAAATATTTCTATGCTCTTACTTTAATTCTAATTTAATTTCTGGTTTTCCTGAACAATGAACTCTGAATTGATGCGAACTGAACTTGATATTTGTTGTGTTCTTGCTAATTCGGAATTTTATTCAATTTTAAAAGTTTTTCGAATTTCAATATTCCAAATCGAATCTAATTTGGAAATGCCGAAAATTCTCTAGTCGTAGAACTCTGGCTTGTGGATTTTTTTCAAGTATTGCCGATTGTCCGCTGCTCTGACTTTGACATTCTATAATTTCCAAGCTTATGTTTTGCGGTTTTCGGTAACAGTTACGTTTGCGGTCGTCGGCTTGGTCTTGCGCTCTCGAAGCGCACAAGTGCCCGCTTAACATTGCCTCCGATATCGGCGTACTTGTGTCGGAATTGCGCAATGCGCCGCCAGCACATAAAGTTTCGTATTACGGCGCGGCGATATCCCTTTTTCTTCGTATCGATCTGCTTCTGCCGGGTTTTATACGACCGGATGCCAGTAGAAAGACGTTTAGCTTCGCAGACTACGAGCTCGTGACAAAATTACGCTTCAACACGTAAACCGTACCGTATACCCTTCAAAAGCCGGCCTGCAATGTGTTTGCTGACCACCGTTTGTTTCCAGTGTTGGTCGTGAATGTGTTTGTTGATGACGTGCTTATTTCGTAATACGAAGACTCGTAAAATGTCGCTCTTTTCTCGTAAAATGTTGCTCTTTACTGCTAAGTAAGGATATTTAACTCCGCGATGATGCCTATTCGGTCTCATAGAGCTCTGTTATTTTATCAATCAGCACGCAGCAAAGATGTATGCTCGGGTTGACTTCAATTTCGCGAATCTCACAAGTATTTTTGTAACTTTTGTAACTTAATTTTTGTAACAAAATCAATCCGCAGCATTTTTATCCAATGACAGACCCACAATGACGATCTCGATAACAGTTCAATTGAATTTTGAAAAGAACTGGAAGTGTCAAAGTTAATGATCAGGCTAGCTCGGATATTATTTCAATATATCTCTGCTGCAGTCGAGTTGTTTGTTAGTGTTGATTTATTATGCAAACCGGCTTTTTTTCGTCACTTTCGTAAAGTCTAGGTCACGAGCGTGTTTACATTATAGAATGTAGTGTAGTCCAGCTGCGCTCAAGCAATTACCGCTTGCTCGGTGATGACCGTTCTAGCTCGGAATGCCGTGACCTTTACGGTGTCCTTTCGATGACGCGTCTCACGCTTCGGCGACTTCGTTTTGCAGCGCATGTAATGCCTGGCCAAACAGTGTCTCCTAGCGATTTCCCGCTATTAATAACTACAGCCCGGAGCGCGGTGTGTCGCAATAGCGGTGTTGTTGCGAAACGCGCAGTTTCGTAATACCGGAAGCTTGCTGGCATTTCGTGTCGGTACTGACCAACTTTACGGGCATCTGGGAATCGGTTTTGGCCTAGTTATGTAATTGGTTGTTGGTGTGCCGCTTTCCTGTGTAATCAAACTGACCATTCATCGCGTACGCTGCGTTTTGGCGATTTATTTCATTGAATCATATGTTCATTTTGAAATAAACCCGAATATGTTCGTCCAACACTAGTCTGGGATAATCGTCAGCAACTAGTGCAGAATTGTTGACATACAGTGTTCCTTTCAATTCGCTACCATCAAAGGGTATCTGCGATTGATTTGTAAGGCAAATTTACGGCGTATGTTTATTTGCAAACACTCGAATGTTGTTGACTTCCGCTTTTCTCAAAGCATGAAATATTCACTTTGCGCAATTATTAGATTATGATTGGCCGTTCGGGAAAATATGGACGCCGCTTTTTTGCGGGCTGCCTACAGTGTTTCTCTGTAAACACGGTACGCGCCGGGTACTGGTCGACGAAAACTTTGATACGCCGTGCTGCAGTTCAACTGTTGTTGCTGTCTGAATGTCAAGTCGTTGCATCGTCACATTCTTCGCGCGCCTATGTGCGTTGATTGTTAAGAGCGAATTCATCGCAAATCGGCGGTGTATTTACTATATCGGATGCGTGCGGGCTTGCGTGATCTCGGAATCCCGTGTAACGGCGCGGTTTGTTGATGCTATCTGGTAGTCGAATCTCGTAGGAACCGGGTTGCTTTCGTGGAAATCATTTTGTAGAGCGGTTGCAGCGACACGCCCAGTGTCAGGCGTCTTGCGTCCCCGCGTGATAGACCAAGGTCGTTACGTAATAGTAAAACCGTAGGGTAAGAGATTCGAGGCCCTAGATTCGGAGTAATCGCCTAAGATCGGTATACAACAGTGGTTCAAGTTGGTAGCTTATCACAACTTAGCCTTAATGAAGCTCCGTATAGTACCTCGCATAGCGCGTCCAGTATCAAAAAGACGGCTCCAAATTTCTCATTCAATTGAAGTTTTGTAATAAATAAACCACTGGTCTTTTATGATACTAATTCACGATTAGTGAACAGTTGTTCCGCGATCGTCGCGCATTGTGCGCAACGTGTTCACTTTGAGCCGACCCTTATTCGGAAACGAGATTACCGACAGCCCGAAAGTAGGCTGTGTAGATACCGGCGTGAAACGGCTCGAGAGCTTTCAATCTCGTCAAGGGCCACGTCGGCCTAAATAAACTTTTCTTGATCCGGGACTAAGACAAACAATAGAGGCGGTGATACCGGGGTTTATCGCGCTGCGTATCCACTATCCAACTCAAGACCGCCTCGTTTGACTTTGGATTCCTTGTAATAATTGCACGTATAAGATCATTGCTATTAATATATCGTTAAAATCTGATACTGCATCATCATTACATGGCATTATGAGTGGACTACCTTGCAACGGCGATGATTGGTAATTAACACGCCCGCCCTGGATTATGACGCGTTTTAAAATGTGCCAGTGCTCGTTTGAGGTGTTTGCTTTGCTAATTCTCATTCATTACAATCCGATGAGGATATTATTTATCGCGCCCTTGCACGTTAAAGTTTTTTGTGTTGGCGTGTGAGATACATTAGCGCACTGCAGTTGCAGACGTGTGTGACTGTGTATTCAACGTGTAGGCGCCGTCTTCTGATCGTTGGACGCCGAAGCGTTATGGGTATTTGAGAAACACGCAAATTGCCAGCTCAGGGAGGGTATTATACCGCGCAAATTCAACGGAATGTGATCTCGCGATTCCTTGTCAATTCATACCGGGTTTACAGGGCGTTATGTTGGATTATAGATGGCACTGTTTGGTCTCGTCTCGCGATTTAGAATGGGATCTCGTAGTTTTTGGGTCTTTGATGTAGGCAACTTCGGGCAACAATGATGTCATATCTCTAGGAAATTTTTTATTGTTAGTAATGGGCCCCGACCCCCAAGTGTGCCATTATTCGCAAGTCTTCGCTACTCCAATAAGGATATCAACTTGACGCGATTAATTCACTCAGCCTATGAATCATGAATGAATTGGGAGACACGTCCTGGTAAAACAACAGCCGCAATGCGCTATCAAAGCATTACTGCGTCGATCGTTAACGCTGTGTGACTAACGGTGGTGGTGTGTAAATGCTTTTGAGTAGGTTTTCGTGGTGGACATCATATTTGGGTTTGATGGTTGAGGGTATGTTTACATCGGTGGTGTAGCGTTCTGTGGTACCTATCAGCACAAGAGATGTTTGCCTATGCCCACTCTAGCTTCTATCGCAGTCAGAAATGCCTTCATTACTCAAAATGACAGCGTTGTATCTTCGTATGTCAACATAGCTTTGATGCTGCTGTCACTATAGTAAGCTTTTTTTGTTGTATCTAGGATCCGGTATGTGCCCACTTTTTGCGTTTCAAGTGCGGTTAGAGCAGTCCCACAGCACCTGTGCATCTGTACTATATATCACAGTCACTCCTTGAAATCCTCCTGGTACCAACAATACACAATGAAAAGTACTGTTTCAGTACAACGGACATTAATTTCAACAAGCACTCGACGCATCGCCAACCACTACGCTAAACCCAGACAACCTTCCCCCATCAAAACGCGCCTGTTTTTAATATTGTATGCACATGAGTAACTACAAAGTGTTGCTACCCACTATTGCTAGTATGCGCGCTGCCATGTGAGGGTCTCTTGAATCGAAGCCGTCATGTTGATGTCCACTTCATGGTGAAGTGGGCCTGTCAATGAAATTTGCGAGGAATTTTCGTCCGATGACTGCGATATTGGTGTGATTCTTTGCGCCTCGCTGTAGAATTACTTGACTGATATCGGCAGTGTCAGACAAAGCCCATCCTTTTTCTGTTTTTTTTTTCGATTGGAAATTAGGGGTTTTTCGACGTACTTCGGCTTGTGTCTGTAACGAAATAGGTCTTTGGCATGTATATCCCTAATCGGCAAATGTGGTTGGCGTATCAAGGACTTGAAACCGATATTCTCTGGTGGGTCACTGTGTTCCGTCGACCCCGGCACTGCGGTAGGAACGCAGATTACAAAAGCGGGTCACTGGGTTATAAGTCAATGATTGGCCCTGCGGAAAATCTGCGATGGATCAATTGTCAATCTGTCGGGCAGATTGCGGTAAACAATATCGGGCGGACAGCGCTTCTAAACCGACCTGAAACTTGAAATAAGATCGCTCGCCTCATTACGATTTCCGTAATCCAAACAACAGGCGGCAATGTCGCATTTTCGTGTCGATGCCGTGGGGATTAACGCTGCTAGTTGGCGAATTAGGGATGCCTCTGCTCGATAGCTAATAAACGATCTCTGTCGAACATTTGGGGCTAATATAGCACTTATGTTTGTGGGTAAAGCCCTGTGTCAATAGCATCGGAAAACGGCGTATATCCCTGTAGGATGATTATAATTATCGGCTTTCGAACGTGCGTGTTGACGTGTAATACTCGGTAGTCGATATTATGAATTTGTTTGTTGGTTTTTCGTGGATCTTAAGATCCCGTGTTAGAATTGTGCATTAGTGAATGCGGTACACGCCGCCATCTGGCTTACGGTTCGGTCTTGATACATATCCATTTGGGCAGTTATCCCCTCAACGCCTCCGGCGCACAAAACGTGTAGAATTCTTGATATAATACGCGAGCGTAATTGCCCGTTGATGACGAATCATTAGTCCATTTACTCGCCCGTTATGCGTAAATCAGTTTGTGCGCGGCCCAGACTGTGGCCATGCGGAAGGTCTTTAAATTTGATGTCGGTTCGAAAATCAGGCCGCGTCTTGATTCAGACGAACAGGCGTCCGGTTACAGTGTGTCGAACGTTGCGCGGCTTCCACTGTGAAACCAGCGAGCTCGGTAAAACAGAACACAAATGCAGGATGCGAGGCTTGAAATACGATCCCGGCTTCCGTACTGTTTTATCGTCGCGCTGACAGCTTTAACGTGACTCGTCGCCGTTTATTAGAACCTGCGTCGACTCTATGTATGGCCCTGGTTATCCCACGCGACATGAGGTGTTTCTCAGTACTTCTAAATTTTCCAATTAAATCAGGTGGCTTTTGACTACTTTCTGCTTCTACTGATTTACTTGGAGTAGAGATTTACGACAAAACGTTTACGTCTACTTGATTACTAACGACGGTTTCTTTGATCACTTCTGCGTGGGAGTGTTACTATGACGCTGACGTATGTCAGATTTCGCATCCTATGTTCCGACTTTCGGTAAAATCGTTACATTTCTTTGCAGAGGAAGAAATCGATGTGGTGACGGTCGAAAAAAGCCAGAACGCCACGGCCCTGAAAGCCAAGACCGGGGCGTCGCCGAAAATAGTCGCCACCCTCGTGCCAAACGAAGACGGGCAGCTAGCCTTTGTGACCAGCGCCGGCAGCAGCCTGTCCACGAAGGGGCTGGTTCGGACAATCGCGCGAAACGCCGAAACCGAACGCGGCCGTGCCAAAAACAAATTCCACCTCATCACGACTGCGAGCGGTCCCAAAATACCGCGCGTCGCGGACCAGACCAGCACCACGTTAGCGGGCAGGCGGCACACCACGGACGAGACGCAGAACTTGATGAAAATGGCCAACCCGAAAAGGGTGATGCAGAGAGGCAACGATTCCTTATCGCCGGTCGCTTGGTTTGACAAGAAACGCATTCTCTCGTTAGAAGGCGTGTCGTTTTGCGCCACCACAAAAGTCCGACGTGACCCAGACGATAACGAGATCGTCATGACCGAATTCGGAGTGTATAATCAGAACGTAACCCCAATTGAAATCAAGGAGCAAACGGAAGGCACGCGTATTCGTATCCAACCTGTCAACAAGCGAAAACGCAAGGCCGAAGTCCTGGCTAAGATGCTACCGGCCGGCACCGGATCTGACACGGAGCAGATCAGGGCCGCTCACAATGTCCTCGAGAGGCAGAGACGCGAGGGCCTGCGTACTTCCTTCTTGACGCTGCGCGACAACGTGCCCGAGCTGCAGAGGCAGGAGAAGACTCCAAAAGTGCACATCTTGAACAAAGCGCGCGATTACTGTCTCGAGCTGCAGAGGACCGAGGCCAACCTGGCCGCGGAAAAAGAGAGGTTGAGGGCCAGGGGTAAACGGCTGGCGGAGCGTCTCGTGCGTGCCCAGTCTGCCGCTAACCCGACTCGTCTTCCTGAGAGTGATCTCGAGTCCGACTACGAAGACTCTAGCGTGTCACCTCTGTCTTCTCTCCCGCCTTCTCCGTCTATTTTCTCGAACGGGGGATACTACATTGCGCGTAGGGTGTCCCAAGAAGGTGCAGGGGCGTCGGCTCAGGAACTAGTGCTGCGGCTCGAGCCTGCAGGTCCTAAGCGCGCCGTGTCCACGCTCAAACAGACTTCGGCCGGGATCCGGGCGTTTATAGCGCCCGTGTCCAAGTCTCCGGGCGAAGTCACGAACTCTCGGGGTTCTGGGGCCCGTTCGGACGCGATGTCCGACGGCTTTGAGTGCTTGAGCGAAGAGGAGACTGTTTTACTTTAAAAACTGAGACCGCTATACAGGCATCTTGTAGGCAAATTTTCATTCTCAAGATTTCCTTATTTATTCCTTATTTAATCCCTCCAGTATCAGAGAAAGACGGTTTTTGAACTTGAGCTTTTGTCCGCCGTCTGTGCGGTACCGCACGTTCGACAACGTGGGAGGATTCAAAATATAATGCCCTTAACGGACTCGGGCCCGCCTTACCCTGTTTTGTAGATGTTTTTTCCGGTCTGGGGATGGAGGAATGATGACAGTTTACTCTTTTCGTTACTTCGGCATCACGTTGTCGGCCGATTTCTTTTTTAGCAATATTTCGCCGTAAGTATTCATTGCCCTCGCGTATTCCAGTGTTGTTGTAAAGCGTTTATGTTTGTGCGTTCGCTTGTTTGTTGTTGGTTCGTTTCTTTGTGTCGCAATGGTCCACTGTGTGTTTGGGGGTCTGTGTTTTGTCCCCTTGCGCGAACGTTTGTCGGTCAACAACGCTAAAAAACCACTAGTCACGCCGCCCCCGTGTGTCCCCACACTACCTCAGTGTCAGCAAGATACTTTTGTTTGGTTTTTGGTGCTTCTTGACTGAAATAGAGAGGATTCTCGCCATGTTGGTGGGTGTAACATGCTTTTTTTGTGTTACTGCTCATCGGCGGCCCCAGTTTGAATGCGGACTTGCGTTCTGTCGACTTTTCGGCCAAATCTGCTCGATATATTAGGCCTGTTTTGTGTGTTTTTTCTTCGGAGTGTTTGAATCTTGGAATTCGCCAAAATTGTAGAGCGTCGCTCGATCTTTTGTCGTTCAATAGCCAGCCACTGCCTCTACTGTCAAACGCTTGAAGCCTTACAAGGTAGAAGTTCATAATCATATCGATTCGATAACCATTAGTCGCCTTGATTGCGAGTTTTTGTTGCCGCGGAAATGCCCCGATCATATTTACGCTATTCGACTGCCGCGTGTTGGTAACCGATTATATCCCGAGCAGGCCGGAGCAGCCGTTTCTGGACAGTCTAGTTGAGGAGCTTTCTAATTGGCTAGTCTTTGCGATGCGTCTTACAGCTTTGTTGCCTTGTTCCGTCTGATCATGTCAAAGGACACTTCAATGTTTCTGTGTGTTTCCCCGAACTGCCCGCGTGCATTCCTGTACCATATACTATGACGCCCATCCCCACCCGCCTAATTTCTTTTTTAAACTCTTTCCCTTTCTTTTCAATTCGTTAATTTGATATTTTATCATTCGCTTAGATCCAATACTTACTGCTGCTACTACGACCCGTATAAGACTTCTTATTTTCTTTCCGTTTTGTTTAGAACGTAGATGCCTATGTGTATGAATGAACGCCCGGGCGCTCGCCGGTTTCGAGAAATCCGAACAGACGAAATGCTCGCTTCGCTTAATTTGCTTATTCAAAATCGTACCGCCCCGAGTCACCGAACAGAGTACTAACTTTAGGCCGCGAGATCTCGCGGACGATTCAAAATTGCACCAGCCTACAGCAAAATTTACTTTTTCGATTGAAAACGAAAACTGATATGCAAAATTCTCCCGACTTTTCTAAACCCCGGGAATCCCAGAGACGATAATTGTACTACTACCGATTCTGCATCAAAAGACGATTATACCGGCATTTTGATTTTTCAAGCTTCTCAAAAAGACTTTTTCTAGTATTTGCCTGGCTATTATGTGTAATCCAGAGTGCTTTGGGTTCTCGATTGTATCATGCTTCGTTACATTAATTTTTCGTTTTTGTTTGGTGCTACACTTCAGCTTTCAATAAAAGAAAAAGGAATATATTCGCGTGGCGTGCTGACTCGTTGTTTGGTTTTAAGCGTGAGCGCGTTGTCGGCGCAGTGGAAGATATGCAGTCGAATGGATTCAAATATATGATGGAGGCTTTTTTTCAAGCGTTCCGGCCAATGTTATCTTGAGTAGATGCAGGATTGACGTGAAGTCAGTTTATAGCAGTTCGCGGTTCGTCCTGTGCTCGAGCTACATCTGAACTAATTTGCTGGTTCTGTTGTAAGTTGCATTCGCCCGTATTGAATGTATCGTATAGCGGACAGCTGACCACTCTGGTCTCATTTTAGGTGGCATATAGTTTCAAGTCTGGATAGAGTCGGATTAATCCAGGCCATAAAACATTGAAACCTACTGTTTTCATGTTGATCAGAGGGCGATAAAAACACTTGCCCGCATTTTGAGACAAGATATATCCGTGTACTGTCTTGGTACAAAAATGGTGAGTATATAATAAATACACTGTTATCGCGACAAACCAGCGGACCCATACTTATTATTCATCGCGACAATGCTCGCGATCATGACGTGTTGGCTCATTAGGAAATATTTCTTTTCTTGCATTAGCGGATGCTAATTCTGAATGAAATTGTGGCTTACCTTTTATTACGCATATCTCGGAAATCTTTTGTGTGATTGCAGCGACAATAATGCCTTTAACCACTGGCCAGTCTGGACAGGCCTATCTAGAGTCTGGGTAGGCAATATTAATGAAAAATCGTGGCCATTTCTGCCGAAAGACTGAAAATAAATCATTCAGACGCAGTGCTGCAATTTTTACCTCGTGGATGGAGTCCTCTCCATCTCCAAGGTAGGCCAAATGTACTCGCAGTAGAGAATAGAGATTCGTGGATTAAAAACTGAAAATACATCAGAGACAATATACTTGAACCCGCAGTTTCGCGTGCTCTGACTGCCATCCCAGATATGGCAGTGGCTATGCACTCGTAACCAAGACACAAAGTGTACAAAGCGATATACCAGACACAATGACGTGTAATGAACAAATAGGGGGATGTCTAAAGGACCAGACATTATCTCGCATCCACCTCGTTCTAATGTCCGATGAAACATGCAGTGCTCGAACTTTCTCGATCGTTCTTTTTAGACGCAAACAGTAAAAGTCAGTCATATCCGTTTTCATAGTAGCATTTTGCCAGCCAAATGGTGAATTAGCCCGGAAGTGACGCGACGCTGCAGTCTGCAACGATGTAGTTGCTTTTTCACGTCACAAACGACAACGTCGATGTCATGTATTCGAAGAATGACTGCTAATTTGATATACAGATACACAAATAACTAGTCATGTTTCTGTAGACGTAGACAAGTGAAAGCTCTTCATGTAACTATGGGAATCGACGGTTAACATTTTGCGTAACGAGTTGCCTGTCAAATTGGTTTTGAGTTACATAAGAAAAACATTGTGTTCGTGTGTGAAGTAACTTTATATTAGCGTCTGCATTGAGCAAAAATAACAATTCGCTCAGGTAGGGTGGGTACGGTTTTCTTTGCATTACATCATTATGCATTGTTACTCTTCCCGCCAAATGCCTACGCTAAAATCCGCGCGAATTTTACAACCAATAAGCGCACGACTCCACAGAGCGCTATTTATATTAGGTAGGCGTATGCTGCATTGCTCGCATACCGGACGATTTCTCAATGACTTTAAATGCTCCGTCATTGTGTTTTCGCTACTTTACGCGTCTCGTACCGTTATATATTTCAATCGACACGGACCTTTAATCCGATTTCCTATAATGTCTTGGTAGAGGTACGCCGCCAATGCTCGTGAATACATAACTAGGTAACCAGTAATAAGGAATTTGCCCTGTTCTGAACATCAGCTTTGACGACTGAATCGATCAGATTTTGTGTTTTAAATGGAATGGCGAAATCAGTTGACGAGTCACGCATATGAAATTGTATTGCATGGGTGAAAACAGAACACCTGACCAAAATTTGATCACGAAACAATAAGATTGTTTTCGTCATGAATCCGAAAGAATCTAATAGCAAATTCGCGATGAGTGGTACTCCGTAACTACATGTTATAATCGTACCGACATGTTAACGTAAGGTTTGTACGTGCATTGCAACTATTCGACACAACACCTTACGCTTCGTTGGTTATTTTTACTGAACTGTACCAGTGTACCTATGTCACGGGCGACGACAATTTTGAATTTAGCAACTTACCTCGATCACACTGCAGACATGGGGCGATTACTGTACTGCATCAATGTAATCAAATACTGTTACTCGCAATTTCTGTAATCATTGTAATCTGTTACGATTCGACATCACGATTACACCATGTTCGGCGCACTATATTTCTAACATATGGAACCAGGCGCTGTACCTTGGAATTCAACCTGGCTCGAACCCAATCGTTGGTAGTGGAACTGGTTTGACTACGCGAACTTGTGTAAATTTTACATCATTGATTAGCCGCATTCGACGCAATGTAAGCCTGGAATGTTTTCCAATGTTGAACCCGCACCCAGTATAATTTAATTCCTGTCCAATTCGCCCCTTGTCGAGATCGTTTTTTGCCTTCGATTTTACCAAAATCGACTATTCTATCCTGGCCATTTTTGTCAGATGAAAAACTGTATTGACAATGCGCCTTCTCGCAAATAAAACAACAACTTTAAGGCACGACTGAAATAGTCTGTTGCATCTCAATGTGATTTGTTATGATGAACAACAATAGCCGTCGAAGAACACACGGCAAGTTATGGGAAAATTGTCGCAAACGCTAAACGCTTTGGTTCCGTTTTCAAAAGAAGTAGAATTTCTCGCCACGTTTTTGCGGATCGTAATACTCTTTCTATAGCATAATTTTTGGATGACTTTCAAAGAAAATGTTTTAGTTTGAACATTTTTTTTTTTCATCTGTCATCGCGCGATAAGGTAAGCCAAATATGAATATATTGGTCATTGTCCACTGTGCAGCCCCGAAAAGCATTGTAAATTACGGACAAAGAACTTTGGTGATTTCCTTAACGGCTGCCGCATTCCTGTTATTTATAGAATATACGCACGTCAAATGCCGTGCAGTCAAACAAGAACGTTCCTAAGCAGTTTATCAAGTCCAACGACTGCCGAGTCCATGTCTATTAGACATTGTCTAATCACTAATCAGTCTGAACAACGGCCACCTCATCTCAAATATGTGCAGTGCATTGTGCAATAGTGCTTTATCGATTAAGCACACTTATCTCAAATTTCCAATGTAGCAAATAACTCGACTACGCCATTTATCAAAATTATCATTGCGCTTCGAAAATTGGTGGTTCCATCGAAAATCCATTTAGTTGAGACCTCGAGCAGACGAAATTAGCGAAACGCAGTACTCCATAAGTGAATTCTACTTCAAATATTATGGCAAATGTAGCTAACTGCGCTGCTCGTACAGTTTGTGTGAAACTACGCATCTTAAAGATATATAACTCTTGTTTATACAAGCGTTAACGCAAAAGCTGGAAATTAATTTATTAATAGCGATGTATATTTGTACATATGAGCGATTTGCATTCGATTATCATGTCCATTCGCGTCCATCGTACAAATCCCATAAGCGCGCTGGTCAACTGATGCCGCAGAGACAGGCAGTCGGGCACACTTCCAGTTTACGAAGAGAGAAAATATTCACTGTTTACAAAACATTTCCGACTTTCGCTCTCTCACGAGTGCAGGATGCGAGCGCACTTCGCAATCGATGCTCTCGCGCGACCGTAGCGTCCAACCGGGCTGAAACAGCTGTTTTTAAATGGACAGATTCAATGACGTAATCGGTAACTGGGTGTCAGCTGGAGGGATATCGGAATTCCGCTGGAAAGTTTGATTGAATGTGTAAAGGCGATTTATGCATTCGCGTGCGTATCACACACCGCACGATGGAACACCTGATTCCCGCGAAGGCTGGACTGTTTGGTTTTTTGAGAAAATGATAGTAAATAGGGCCAGAGCCTGGACGGGAACCTCAAAGTGATTCAGCGTTAATTGTAGATTTGAATATTGCAATTGATGGTTAAATGCAACATGATGATGTTGCATTATAATAGAAACGGTGTCCGGACTAGGGATAGCATTTAGCAATAGCAACATCATTTCCAGCACCTTTACTATCTTCAACCGGTTCACGCTGTTAGTTAGGGATGGTGTGAACCTCTGAAAGGTTCAGGTTCGTGTGAACGCGAACCTTTTTGAGAGGTTCTGTGTGAACCCGAACGCGAACCTCATGACGTCACGTGATGTCATATTGCAAATTCCTACAATATATTTCAATGAAGTGATAGCTTATAATAATGTACACGATACCTAGCGACGACTCGGCCACATAATGTCACAATGCTGAAGTGCATATTGGCGTTTTAAACGTCGCTAAATGTATCAACTGAGGCAATCAAATGATATAATAATCCCATAAAATCAATATCTTCCGTCGCTTTGCCTACAATTTCGACGAGGACTTGCCAGGAAATATAAGCTTACGCCGTAACCGTCTAGGCCAGACCGGACAATGTATTCGGCGTCTGATTATTGCTACGTTGATATTGAGCAGAGTGCAAAACAGGTTTCTATAGTTGCTAGCGATATTATCCCACAAGTTATACAGCTGTAGCCAACACCTCAATCGCACGGATTTGGTTTTAATGATACAGTAAACCTGCTAGATTTGTCACATCAGAAAACGATATTAATTTCATTGATTGGTTGAACAAGCATCATTCTCTGACTACATGTATATATAGTGATGTTGTGTGATTGCGGGTCAAGATCACAGCAGAGAGTCACTAAATATTCACAAACGGAAAGCTGGATATTTCGAGCAAACTTTTGTAACAAAGCAAGTAAAATTTTTGAGATTGTCAAGGTGCATGCTCGTTTTGTGTTGATTTTTTATGTTGCCAGCGCCATGCATAGAGTGGCCCGCAGTTGAAATGCAATAAATTCGAACCAAAGATGTCATAATGAAGTGAAATTTGTAATATAGGAATAAGGTTCACAGTGCAGAACCTACCAAGGTTCTGTTGTGAACGCGAACCTCTAAATTTCCGAGGTTCACACACAGAACGCGAACGTGAACCTCACGTTCACACCATCCCTACTGTTAGTCTTCTGTTAAAACGAGTCAATAACTTGACTTGGGATTAGGGCAGCGGGCAAAACCTAGTATCTGAGTCGGGTCAAGGACTCGGTTATCACTCTTTATGACACCGAAACAGTATTTCAAATTTCAGATATGCCACCACACAGAAAAGATTGCAAGTTCCATAGCACATTAAAGATTATATTTGGTATTTTTGCGACTATATGCCCATTTCATTGCATTTCGTGACTACGTTTTCACTGAATACGAACTCATAGAAAAGTCATTTTCATTAGCCTGCGTATATTTGTATTACATGTCTTGGATGCAGTCTAGTCACCATTTTAGGCTACCAGGCTTCCAGGATGGAAAAAAGTATCAAAACTATAATTCTCCTTGATAATAATACAAAGGGACGTATAATTTCAATGTTCGGGAAATTCGCCTCTCATTCATTACTCAAGTCATTGCAATATGTAGTCGAGCCGAATCCGAACCGTCGAATAATTGTATCCATGTATATTGTGATACCAGTCTTACGTGGCGTAATGTTGTAAAATGATATGTTCTTTATTGTTGAAAGGTCGCATATCGCGTGAAATCGGTCCCATTACGCAACAATCTTCTATTGGCAAGGTGATTTTTTCCCACATTAAATTACTAATAGAAACCCTTCGTTAGATTCCGGCAGGCTGTAACATCCAGCTATCTCTCTCACTTATTAAGCTAAAAGGCTGCAGTGTACAATGCACACTGCACAGTGCACACTGCACAGTGCACGGTGTGTATACCTCTATCGAATATATGAACCACACCGACCTTGTTACGAAACGCATTACCGATAGGAAAATTATTCAAAGTCAAGATAGTTTTGAAATTCTTCAACCTGGCCAAACTACGTTTATCTATTTCAAGCAATCGCTGAATAACTGTTAACTGAGCATAACTGGTCTAAATCATGTGTAGTTGAGTCTTATTTTTCGATTTGAGGCCCGGTCTGTAGTGATTCAGACGACATATAATATTAAAGTCAGCTATAGAACTCGAAGACAACTATTTACCCGATTCACCACTCTAAACTGTATACTCTTCTTACCAGTGTTGGGATGACTCGAGTCACCTTTTTGGTATGACTTGACTTGACTCGAGTCACATTGCTAAAATGACTTGACTTGACTTGACTCGGCGTATCAGAAATATGGAATGAATCGTGACTCGGAACAAAATTCACGAGTCAATTTCAAGTCATCAAGTAATTGGTGTCGATAAAAATCACTGTATCTTACATATGGTCGTATTGTTCGCGAGACGCTGGTGTAACCCGTGAGAGCGACCAATTATATTCAATGATCGTGCGTTTTACTGAGCCTCCATTGTTCTCTCTCATATAAATTGACCGAAAACGAAGTGTTCTAAGCTTACAGCTTACGCTGTCGTAAACTAGTAGTAATATAATAACAAAATGTCAATTTTTGTTCTCTGTTCTTGCCTTAACCAAACCTCTTGTTTTACGGAAATTGAATTCGAATATAGTTTATGTAGTCCTCGGCCATTGGCGCAGGCTCGAATTGTATCATGTCAATTTGTAAATGGGCATTCTCTATTTTGGCTGGCAACTATAAACTGACGCTATGCAATTACCTACGTAGTTTGACAGTTCTATGTATGCGGTGCAGAACCTTCTTGCATGTATATTTAACAATATAGTCGTTCGTAGGTTCAGAATCAATGACCACTCAGTCTGTATTTCAGACAGCTAGCAAAATGCAATGACGTAATCATGCCTGATACTTCGCAAGGCAACTTGACTTGAATTGTGACTTGACATGACTCGTCTTGACTCGAGTCACATCCAAAAATCGAGTGACTTGACTTGACTCAAGTCAAAATGTGCAATGACTCGAAATGACTCGTGACTCGAAGGTAGTGACTTGATCCCAACACTGCTTCTTACCCGACTTCATCTATTATAATGAACTCAACCTTCAGTTTCAATGAACGTAGCAGGGCATACCTATAGTTATGGAAGGCTATTGTGATAGATCAGAAACCCATCAGTCCAAGAATGTTAATTAATCGAAGAAATAGGCGAATTGAGTTAATCAATCATTCAAAAATGCATTTTTAAATGCACTGAAGTTGGCTGTTTCAGAATCATTGCCATGAGACGCAAGGAACGCACATAACACAGAAAGGCAGGCGCGGAATCGACTGTCACATGCTTCAAATGCTTTCACGGAGCCTTCGCCTTCGCGTAAAGGTAATTTGATATCCAGCGTCTTGCAAGCGTGAGAATGAACGCAAGGTCAACAGAGTTGTCAGACTGTCAAATCCCATGAGATTTCAGGCTCAATTTAAGCAGTAAACCTCCCCTTTCGTGAGGTAATAAGCGGAAGGAAAGGTATACACTACATAAGTTAAATAAGGAAATATTGGTTTGTCTCCTGAGAGCAACCTATGCACTGAGATGAAGGTTGCCCCAACGAATCACGATCTACACTTTGCGAATCGACCAATGCAGTAGTCACAACTGGAAAGCTCATCGACGTAAGCGTAAGTATTGTACCGGTAGGTATAAGTTCACCAGCCCCGTGGCCTTGTATGACATTCGTTATCTTACAGCTGCAACAAAGCATATGAACTTACTCGTCAAATAGAGTTGAGTCATTCCCCAAGTGCTTATTGGCCGCTATCAGAGAAATACTTAGAATCAAAGGGATTATTTTGTTCGTGACGTAAACGATTTCACGATGTGCGGTCAACTTTGAGTGTATCGAAAATTGGTCACACTACAATCCGCACGCTCTATTCAGTGCTCACTGATCAGCAGGCCGTGTTATTTTTGGCATTTCAGGAGCCAGATGCCAAAACTGCCAAAAATAAAAATTTGAAAATGCCAAAAATAAGCAATTTTTGGCATATGCCAAAAATAACACGGCCTGCCAAATAGTGTATTTCGTTCATAGTGTTGTGTTAACTGGACCGCGTTACAAGCGAGAAGAGCGTTTGTGAAAGGCAGGTTTCTTAATCTAGGTCCAGCCCACCCATTAGGGGTGAAAGCATGGTGTCCTAAATGGTGTGGGCACAGCGTGATTGAACGGCTGACTGCATTTGGTTTACGTCATACTTTCCATTTGTCCAAAAGCGATTTTACGACCATTTTTGACCGGCTTGTCGAGCACTAAATTTGACAAAACGGGTATCAATGAGAAGCTGCCGCAGTACTGATTATTAAAATATAAATTATATTCTGCTCATATAGCTGGAACCCCCAAAATCAACCACGATTTTTGCATTGTGATCGAGTTGAACATTGTGACGCAACAAATTGTCTGGCTATTTCTGAGCTGCATAGTCTCGTTTTGCCAGACAGTCTTGTTGCGTCAATGTTCTTAAACAAGCTAACCTTCCCAGGACTCTTCCATGCGAGTTGGTAATATTAAAGCCACCTGAAGTGACAAAAGTCCTCCGAAAATATATCGGTAGACTGAAGGAGAAATGATAGTCGGGCTACTAAATAGAATGTGTTGAGAGACAACACAGGAAACTCCTGGAAAAGGATCGGGAAGAAAATTCTTTCCGGGATGAGATCGATGGCACTGGCGAAATGATCTCTTTTCATGATGCATGGAAGCCGGTTTGGCCCTCCAAAGATTTTGAAGCTCTGAAAACCTTTTGTGGATGACTGGCAACATTCTTTCCTTCAATGGCTACTGTTGAAGCCGATATTTCCAAGATTCGCTGGGCGAGAAATGAATTTAGGAGAAACTTAGCTGACCTGAGTTTGGAAGCACTGTTACATTGCTAACGATTTAAGTCTATTCAACACCTGTAACAATCAGCTGTTGAGCGTGTTTGTTAGACTTTTCTTTCTTTTTTTTTGCTTATTGGCACCGAGTCCGATGGATACTGCACATTTTGTGGTTTCGTTTGATATTATTAACCTATGAAATCGTTAGGTTTTTTCTTCTTCTTATTGTTTGTTGGCACTGATTATACGTGGATGCTGCACATTTTGTGGTATCTTTTGACAAACTAGCCCAAATAAAGCGTTTTTGTGACTAATTCGAGGCTGAAACTATCTATCTAGAGGACGATGCCAAAACTGCCAAAAATAACAATCGAAAAATGCCAAAAATAAGTTATTTTTGGCAGTTTTGGCATATGCCAAAAATAACACGGCCTGCTGATCAGTGATCACCTTGGCCATGACGACCTGATATAGGCTCGTCACCACGGCCTTCTGTACGTAATGGAGCCACAATATGGGTTCCTTATTTTGGAATCCGGAAAGGATGACGGGGATGACACATTTTACAAACCCTAAAATAAGTTATCGGTAGTTTACCGAAATTGAAAACTGCTGATTTTTGTATATTTACTGGAAATCTAGTTGTGTTGACTAAAAAAGGCAACCCTAAGCTAAAAGGACTGAAAATATTAGGGATGGTGTGAACCTCTGAAAGGTTCAGGTTCGTGTGAACGCGAACCTTTTTGAAAGGTTCTGTGTGAACACGAACGTGAACCTCGTGACGTCACGTGACGTCATATTGCTAATTCCAACCCTATCTTCCAATGAAGTGATAGCCTATATTAATGTACACGATACCTAGCGAAGACTCGGTCCACATAATGCCACAATGCTGAAGTACATATCGGCGTTTTAAACGTCGCTAAATGTATCAACAGCGGTAATCAAAGGATATAATAATTGCGTAAAATCAATACATTCCGTCGCTTTGCCAACAATTTCGACGAGGACTTACCAAGGAATATAAGCTTACGCCTTAACGGTCTTAGCCAGACCGGACAATGTGTTCGGTGTCTGAGTATTGCTACATTGATATGGAGCAGAGTGTACAACGGGTTTCAATACTCGCTACCGATACCACAAACAACAACAAGTTATGCAGCAGTAGCAAGCACCTTATACGCACGGATTTGATTTTAATGATACAGTAAAGATATGAAGTCAAGATTGACCCCGTACGCCCGTTCGATTTTTTACATCAGAAGACGATATCAATGTCATTGATTGGTTGAATAAGCATCATTCGTTGACTACGTATATCGCTCGTGATGTTGTGTGATTGCGGGTCAAGCTCACAGCAGATAGTCACTAAATATTCACAAACGGAAAGCTCGTTAAGCGTTGATTTTTTATGCTGCCAGCACCATGCATGGAGTGGTCCGCAGTTGAAATGCAACAAATTTGAGCCAAAGATCTTATAATGGAGTGAAAATTACAATTTACCAAAAGGTTTACAGTGCAGAACCTACCAAGGTTCTGTTGTGAACACGAACCTCTAAATTTCCGAGGTTCACACACAGAACGCGAACGTGAACCTCACGTTCACACCATCCCTAGAAAATATATGAATAATGAACATCCATTGTAACCATTACTTCTTTTTATGTTAAGTTATCCTTCCTCGCAGCTGGTGAATAGACGACAGTGTTTCAATAGCTGTTTCGAAGTGGTCGGTTGAACTATGCGTGTGAGCGAATGCAGTACAGTTTAGCTCTTGTCGTGTTATCACGTTATTATACTGTCATAAGGTGGAAGTGTCGTTGCAATAATAAACGCCAACGAATTGCGTGAGATAATTGAAGGCATCCTGCCTCGTTTCATAGAGAATTGGGCCCGCGACAGACGACATGATCTCACCGTGACTCGTGCTAGGCTTTTTGGTAGAATCAGCTGCGTCTTTCGGATTTCCGTTCTACTGAGCTTACGTCGCGATTCTCTCACCATATCAACAAACAGAGATGCACACCGTAGTAAATATTTACTATTATTCATTGAACTCAAACGATCTTTTATCGTTAGTAGAATACCCACCACTCGCTGTACACTTTAATTTACTCGAGAAACACGGATAAACAACCTAAACGTGACAATGTAATGTCATGGTTGAGTAACATAAAAACAGACAAGACTTATGAGTTATGATATATCTTGCACTGCAACTGGAATAAAATGATCAGCTACCTTACAACGAGCCTGAGAAGAAATATTTGTTCCAGATTCCCTACACTACAACTTCAAAATTTTCCTCGCGCTAGGCGCGATTTCCGGTAATTCACATTTTAATATGGGTACCCTCAGAACCCAAATTAAAAAATACGAATCATCTACAAAAATATGCATTTCAGCGCCGGCCATTACCGCTCCACGACACATGAAGACTTCTGAACTTTCGGCCAACATGCGGCGTCGCGAAGTGTGCCAATGAATAAAACCTTGGTCGAAAATGACCGCCGCATGTTGGGTGAAACCATCAATATATATATATTGCTAATTGCCCTTTGTCCAAAGGCGCGGAATAGTCCTGCGCTTGCTATCTCAAATCTCGACCTCCCTCAGCTGTACTAGTAAATCTGATCACGTGAACTGATAGAGGAGGAAAAACTAATAGCAATATATGCAATTACCAGTATTATAAACTAAATTAAACCCTGAATAAGAATATTTTCGCGCTTCGCGCGAATGTGCTCTCTTATACACGGTTATAAAGTGGCGCGTCATGAAGAGGGGTTTGATTTATGATCCTATGGAGGGCCCAAGACCAACGTTTTGGGAGGGGGCTGATGAAGTACTGTTTCAGCCCTCGACATACGCTGTGCGTATACAAGTAGCCTATTTGATTCATCTGGTTGAAGCTGTACAAGTGTACACACCGCAGAGTGTTCGTACGTGTGCTGTACAGCTATGTGGTAGATACGCTATCTAATACAGTAAAGGACTGTTTACACCAGTGGTTCCCAACGTGGGCGCAATCGCCACCAGTGGGCAATTTTGAGAAAGAATGGGGCGAAAATACCACTGGGGACGATTGGGGGCGAAAATGTTAGAACGTTCAGTAAGATATATTTAATCAACACGACCGAAAAACTCACGCGAAGACGGCTTATTCTGCATATGACGCGAAAGATGATAAAAAGAGGTTTACCCAACGGAAAGTGTAGTTGCAAGAACCGGTTTACCGATCACCGACTCAGTTAAATAACCTTTTTAGTCAACTCGCCAGCGATCAGAACTAGGTGAATAAATTACACTGGGCAACAATTTTGAACGAAAATTTTGTTGACTTTGATTTTGCACTTGATTTAGGCTACTTTTGGTATGCTGCTTCCGAATATGCCTTTGGTTTTCTCTTGTCAAGTTTTTGCTCTACGACATATGCCCAAATTATGTAAATTTTCACGAATTTAGCCATATTACTTTTCCATACCATATGGAAATCCACATTTTATCATATAATAAGTTATATATCCAAGGGATCAATTGAATTATTAGAAAAAGGTACTGATATCGTTCTAGGTCGATGCAATCGCCCTTTGTTGGCTAGAGCAGTGCTCTTCAACCGGGGTGGTCGTACACCCTAGGGTGTACCAGAATTTGAAAAGGGTGTACCACTCGGATGGGGTGTACAGGGGTGTACCAGATCCGAATTACAATGAGCCGATGGCTAGCTATCACAAAGGCAGGTTTATGGGTCAGTACAGGTTGACGCACAGGTTAATGAGCAATATGGTACGATGTTATCTCAAAGGTAATACTCGGGGATATCTAGAACTCTTAGACTTCTAGATATCCCTGGGTAATACTGTACACCGCTTGATTGTGATGTCATAAGCAAATATTTCTCGTATTCATTTAGCCGTCGGCAATAGACCAATGGTTCCGTTTGGTGTTGGAAAGTATGCAGTTAACAAACATGTGTTCAGCTATAGCAGGGGTGGGCAATTATTTTACTCCACGGGCCAAATGAGAAGTAGAAAATACGTTGGCGGGCCGAGTGGAAGTTTTAGCTGTATTATCCAGTGTGTGCAACTTTGCATTTATTCATAGGTTAAATACCGTAATAAATGATCAAACTGAAATACAAAAGAACAGTTGCATCGACTAGCCTAATCCCTATTGCTCCAACAACTTACAAGACGTGGGTGCTAATATCTACATGCACGCACGTCTCACAATCACAACAACAAGAAGACGAGATCACCCATGCGTTTAGGGAAACTATTAGAGAGAGAGTGATAGCAGCAAGAGATATTCGCACATCCCCCCCAACTCCTAACGAAATCAACGAGCATTGAGTGAGGAGTTTAAAATACAGCGTGTAGAGAACGTCCAACCAAATACTCACACACAGTGTGTTTCAATTTCTAAATTATATTGTTATTATATGCTGCTCAGTGTATGTTAGCTAATGAGAAAGTGGCGGTTAATTAATGAAATAGCTATCTGCCGTCATGATTCGAAACGATGTTAAATATGATACGTTTTTAACTCATTTTAAACCCCTATCGACGTTCTTCTATTAAGACACTAAAACAGTTGTTCTCGAACTTATTTTAGGAACGCCCCGCTTCATGATAGTGAAAATGTTCACGCCCAATCCAACGGATGGTTTAATGCCATGGAAGGTTATAGTTGTTGATGAGGGAATTCTATAATATCAAATTTGGACAATACACAGAGCAATAACTATACTATGAGCTTGGAGTAGATCGCGCGGGGCGCGAAAAAAAACATACATTTAACTTCGGCTTCGCGCCTCCCTTCAGATGCTTTCGCGGCCCCCAGTTCGAGAGCCACTGCACTGAAATGTATATGGGATAGTACAAATCTTGGTCGCTTTGGTCGCTGTATTCCGAGTAGTGTGCAGCTCGAATAGCCTTGATGTTGAGCTAAGTTTGCAGTTTTCCTGAAGTTCGCCCTCTCTTGGCCGAGAGATTTGTGTTTTTGTCATAATTCAAACCCTTACTTCCGCCGACATGATTGGCAAAAACTAAAATGACGGGTCTACCCCTAACTCCAGTATACAAATATTAGTGCGCTAAACCCTATATGAATTTCAGCTTTCGATTTCCTCTTTTTGACATGAACTTTCATCCTTTATGGGTGATAGATATTAGTTATGATGATGATGATGATGAGTCATATAGCCAGGGTTGCCATCGACATGGACCAAAAAATAAGGACGGTCGAAAAATTAAATTAGCATGAAAAAGCGTTTTTGTACATATACTGTATTTATGCGAGCCGTGGCACATTCCATACTTTTCACCAGAAACAATCTGCTCCAGCAACTCCCTGTTATTAGAAAGTGCTTCATGGATCTCGCGACAGCTCAGTTCTAGGTTTACCTTTATTTACGACTGAAACAGCATTTCGTCAGCCCCCCCCCCCAAAAAAATACCGTTGGTGTTGTCACCTGAGGTGATACACCAAATTTCGTCACCTCGGTAAGACGAGGCTTCAACCAAGATGGAAAAAGGCCGCACACCAAGTTTAGACAAATCATTTTTGAGCGTATGGCAGTGTTGGGATGACTCGAGTCATGACTTGACTCGAGTCTGACTCGAGTCAACTTCTTCGTATGACTTGACTTGACTCGAGTCAGTTTGGATGAATGACTTGACTTGACTTGACTCGGAGCTTCAGAAATGTGCATTGACTCGTGACTCGGAGCAAATTTTACGAGTCAATTGCAAGTCATCAAGTAAACGGTATCGATTTAATCACTGTATCTTGTATATGTTCGGATTGTTAGAGATGCGACTGTGTCACCAGTGAGAGCAACCAATCTTTCACTGATTGTACGTTACACTGATCCTCCATTGTTACATCACATAGAAATTGACCGCAAACGAAACCATTACAGTTTACGTTGTCGCAGTAATAGTAGATTAATCTAATAGCAATGTGTCTCTGTTTCTTAGACGGCTCAATGCTTAGATTGCGCAGTGCTCACCTTTACCAACAGTCTTGTTTGATTCAAATCGACCAAATATAGTTTGTGCGTTTATATTCTCACAGATGTGTAGATGGGTGGTGCAGACTGTAGACTATTGTACCACGTCAATATTTTTCACCTTCTCGAGGCTTTGTATTCGGTTCTATATTTTGGCTGATAATAATTGATTGTAGCATGTAGCTGTGCAACAGTGTACACTACTGTACAGTTACTCACGTATTTTATTAGCAGCTCTACGTGTGCGAGAGTGATGCAACGTCTCTTTGCGTGTATATTTAACTTTATATTCGTGATTTGATTCAATATAAATGACCAATTAATCTGTCATTCACACAGCTAGCAAAATGTAATGACTTTGCATCATCACTCATACTTCAAAAATTAGATTTGACTTGAATTGTGACTTGACTTGACTTGACTCGAGTCACCTTCGAAAATCGATTGACTTGACTTGACTCGAGTCAAAATGTGCATTGACTCGAGATGACTCGTGACTCGAAGGTAGTGACTTGATCCCAACACTGGCGTATGGAGCAACAACTCCAGTAACAATGCTTGTCGTCTTGGTCCTAGCCGAAGAAAACTTATTTGCAATGTTGGAATCGGAGAATATTGCTTAGAACAATTGCGATGTGTAATCGGTGGTGAGGAATGATTGCTGGTGTTTGACAGTATAGAATGCCTAGGTACCCTCTGCAGCTGCTGCCTTGTCGTCTGAGGTCGTTGGTGCTGATCGACTTGTGGAAAAATTATTCATTGACTGGCTCAAATTAATCATCATGACACACTTCTTGTGTTTTGGGGTATCAATGTAGTTGAAGTAGCGGTCTCTCCCATGGCTTCCAGGTTAATGTCACAAGTAGTAAAGTAGTTGCAGATATTGCTATGTGCGAAACACTAGCCCTTCAATCTTCGTTAGATACCGTTGAATTCTCTCTCATAATCGACACGGAAAACGTTTTTATGCCTGTTTATTTCACTAATCAGATTTAGTCTTCTTTGTAGCTAAAACTATATGCGCAAGTGCAATATAATTTGGAGACATTTATCAATGATATATAGCTTTATTACTTTTTAACCAATGTGTCGACTGCACTGCGCCTTTTTCACTACGCAATAAATGCGGCTTTCCCCACAGCTTGAGCTTATTCTGCTGTGGACCAAACAGCAGTAACCTGGCATTCTGTTTACTGCTAAAATGACGTCCGCTGCGGTAGCTTGGTACAGCCGAAACTGCTGTACCCCCACTTACTGCCCTAGCTATCTCACCATTTTGAAGTCAAATCTTGCGGTGTGTACGTCACGAGAGTTCCTTTCATTTATGATGTCATAAAATCTCGACGAATAAGCTTAATTTAGAATATTATGCAACATGCAACATAGATACCAGAGGAAAACGATCGAAGTTTTGTAGCGGTTGAAAATAAGACAAAATAAGGACGCAAGTCGAAAATAAGGACATATCTTAGAAATAAGGACAGTCGAATTTTCTAAGACGTGGCCCTCCAAAATAAGGACAAATCTTAGAAATAAGGACGGTATGGCAACCCTGCATATAGCAGTGGCGAGCACTGATTGACTGGTTTTACCAACTACAGATTTGGAAACGCCTCACGTTACGATTTGAAACTCGTACCGTATAATGCGTAATGTGACAATCGCAACTAAGAAGGTTTGACCTAAACTATGGAAAGAGTGATTTCTTATGGATTTAATTGTTGTTCATACTTTGCCACAATGCCTTTATTTTGAATCTGGAGTACGCATGAAAGGTATGTAGGAAGCGTAGTCGTGACATATTAATGAACAGGCTTCAAAGCAAACGAATTGTCTGTTTAGTTGATACAGCCTAAATTTTAGTCCACGCATCATCGTTAAAAAAGCAGGTTGTATGTTAAGAATTCCAAGCAACCTTTCGCGGGCCGCACAGGATGGCTTCGTGGGCCGCACTTTGCCCAGGTCTGAGCTATAGTCATTTGTCTTTAAGTGATTTTTGAGGAAACCGCCGCGATAGCTCAGACGTCTTGAATCGGTACTTCCTACCCGGCGTTAATAAATACCGCAATGCACATGAATGAAGTGACGTAGCCAGCCAGGGTCGAAACAGCTTCCGTGTTGAAATCGAAACCCTTTTGTTTTAAAATGCCGATTTTATATCCAATCTTTCGCCATACATTCGCAATTTAGTATTTTGTTATTAGTGATGCCAATTAGCGACAATAGACTGTGTATAGCGGCATACGATCTGAGGTTACTGACATCTCTTCCAGCCCATGTGCTACTATCGACTGTGTGTGGTGTGAGGCAGGCCTGATACGCAGTAGGCTGGGGCGCCTGCTATCATCGCTGATCTGAATTACCGCTTCTGCAGCAGTAGCTTTACTTACTTTCTCCCCAATACTGTTACATTTAGGTTGATTATCGTTCGTAATGTCATGCTGTTTTGGGGCTGACACGAAATAAATTCCAATTTGCGTGGCGGGCGGCCTAACTGGCTGCGAATAAACTCTGTGACCAAATACTATTTTATTCAAATCCAATTTTTTTGACGGCAATAACTCCGCTTCTACTGATTGGAATTGAATCAAATTTGAAGAACATCATTTGTATAGACAACAGAAAAATTTCACATTTTTCGTTATTTATTTTTATATAATAAATAGCAACTTTCTTGTCCCGTAGCCATGCGGCTACTGGTTGGAATTGAACCAAATTTGGTGTGTAGGCTTAAGTTAGGTAACCTAACAATTTTATCAAGTAGCCAGTACGATTTGAGGAAAAAAGTCATTTTTGAAGACCAGGGGTGTACGAGTTTTGAGCAAACGTTAAAAGGGTGTACCACGTCGAAAAAGGTTGAAGAGCACTGGGCTAGAGGATGCAATCATCCGAGGATATTTCAGACAGCTATTTGATGAAAACTGCAGGATATGGCAAGAAAAATAAGCATTACATTTACTATCAGCTATAGGTCCAATACTCCATTCAGCTTATCCAGTGCAACTTGAAACTACTATAAGCTAGATAATTTGGATCAAGATGAAAATCTTAGGAATGGCAGGTCTAGTGATGAAAATTTTGAAATCGAAGATGATTTAAAACGTAGAGTAGTCCATCAACACAAGTTAAATGATCTGAAAAACGCTTTGGGACTTGGAAGAGAAATATTAGGAATTTTATCATCCTTGCGAATTGAGAAAGGATTAGTTGGCAGGAGAGCGAATTTATCTCACTTTTGAACATGAGTAACGGCGTTTTCATGGTAGGGCTACATTAAGAAGATTTGCGTATTGCCGTGATACCGGCATTGGCATGATATTGTTACCATGGGTTGCTGGATGAGATAGGAATCCCGATTTACAACTGAAGTGAATGGCAAATGTCTATTGGTAGCTCAAAAAGGATCCAAAAATGTGACAGTCTCTAAAATAGCAACGTCTTAGGTGCAGTAACAATTGCATATGCTTTTCGAAGTACAGAACTTCAATATTGCAGCAAACAATACGTTCATATTGTTAAATTTATACCACTGGAAGCTTTTCGACTGGCTCTCTTCAGCAGTGAGCGCCAGTAAATGAGGTTAACCAAGTTCGAAATAAAGAAAGAATTTTGTCGTTGTGACGTAATAATGACAAGTACACAAGTCGCGAACAATTGCACACTCAGTTAGTATTCAAGAATAATACAGAAATATTAGAGAATGTGTACTCAGTGGTGGCTTTTGGGGTGGACGAGGTGGGCGGTCGCCCGGGGCCCCCCCTGGTCGAAGCCCCCCCCCCTATTTGGATGATGCGCTTTTTTCAAGGATAATAACGAATAAACATGGAAATCCGTGTACCAAGCAAGAATATGATTCCGTACAGATGTGTCAATCATCATCAAATCTCTGCATTTGTTAGAAAAGTCCCGTATCCCAATAATCATCACGTCTCTGCATGCGGTAGAATTTCTTAGTTTTGATGTAGTCTATCCTTGCACAATGCAATAATAGACATGGCCAAATCCAGAACCTTACCGAACCTTACCGTGGTGAAAGATAAATAATAATAAGAGATGGGAAAAGGAGGTCTGGGGGGGGGCGGAGCCCCCCAGAAGTTACGATTAGATGCTTATAGGGAGCCCCCCGGTAAGTCTCGCCCAGGGCCCCCCCACCGTTCGTAGGGCCACCACTGTGTGTACTTGTCATTATTGCGTCACAACGACAATATTCTTTCTATATTTCGAACTTGGTTAACTTCATTTATTGGCGTTCACTGCTGAAGAGAGCCAGTCGAAAACCTTCCAGTGGAATAAATATGACAATATGAACGTATTGTTTGTTGCAATACTGGAGTTCTGTACTTCGAAAAGTCCATTAGAGAATGATACAGAAACACTGAATTGTTGCAATATCACAAGCACGATTCTGATTCAATTATATGTGTCAGCTTTGAAACGTTGTGTTTTCTTAGTGGTTAGACAACAACAATGCACATGTAACCCTGATACACCTGTGCCACTGCCATATGTTTATGTCGGACAGCAGACATTCAAAGAAGCTAAAATATCAAAATAATTTCCCGGAAAACCTTGGCATAGTCGGCGATGGGCAAGGAAAAAGCATCCTCCAATATCTGAATATGATGGGGGTAAGATACTAGAGTAGATTTGAGCTTACATATGTTAGCTGACCATTGCTCGAGTAAAAAACGAGACAACCCACAGAATTATGATTTATTAGCGTAAATTTGAGCCCTGAAACTTGAACTTTATTTCTCCTGCAGAAGCAACATCAGCGTAAATCAACCAAATAAAGCACTGCAAATGTTAATTTGGAGTCTTTTGATTTACTTTCGACTCCTTGTGGTTTTTTGAAACGTTTCATAAAATAAACACAAAATATTAAAAATAGTACTTATATGTGGGTTATAAGACACTGGGGTGGGTGGCTACCCCAAAAAACTTGGCGTGAAGAGAAAAACGGGAGTAATTTTTGAATTCAGCGTCCAAAAGTTAGTCGAAATCAATTGTCTGATCGAAGTCGACAAAATTGTGTTGACCAGTGTTACCCGTTCACATGTCCTCTTTTTTCGGATCCGTAAATATGGGGAGGGGGCGAAAATTTGTATCGAGCTTGATAGGGGGCGATGAGTCGAAAAAGGTTGGGAACCACTGGTTTACACAGGAATATGCATTACGGATCATTTATATTCGCCTCGTTTTCCTAACTCCTCAGGACAATGTTCTGGTACTATTCACGTTCCCAATGAGAGATGGGGCGTATTCGTAGCAATGCTGAGTAAGGAACCAGGCTGTGATGGATTTGGGATTAATTTGAAAATTTGAATCACGGACCCAAACCACCTCAAACCCTGTCATGGCGTCCAACTTCGAACGTCTTCTCTCTGTTCCGCAGTATCTCGTTGCCTGGCACTGTTATGTGATTGAAGCTACAACGACAATAGGTCAGACAGTGACTGTATGACCGTAGTCTTCACGGCGCACCACGGTATGCTAATTGTAGTAGCTCGTTCTCGGGATGAGCTAGATGTAGTGTGGAGGGCCTATGTACGGTTCAAAATTTAGGGCGCAGTGACGTATCGTTAGTCGATGAAGTTCTCGACATAATAAGAAAGGGGTAATTGTGGTAAGAAGCCTTTGTAGAATTTGTGTGTCCATATTTCAATCTACAGTTAATAACGGGAGATATTAGAACCCCTGTCTTTTACTATGAAATAACATGGACTATATTTGGAGTCGGGAAACATAATTCAGTACCAACCAGAACAGTGTTTCTGAACTGAAATGCTGTGCGTGTATGTTGATTTTAGACCAACGTACTTGAAAATGCGGCAGTATATGTTTATGACAACATCGCATTCCAATTGTAATTAGCCTACTGTTACATTCTAATAACCGAACACACATTACATGTGTCTTTATTGATAAACAAAGACACACCATATTGCACTCCTATATTGCTTTAGAAGGCCCATTGCGAAGCAAGAAGTATTTTGATTATAGTTTAGCAAACAAATAGGAGTTATATGTGTGTTGTTTCTCGGGTTGTATATCATTGTTGGCTCGTAATCCAGGGGATTAAGGTCTATTCACTTCAAGCTCCTCTTGACCTGACCTTTTGCGAGGTAGAAACTACAATCTATTATCCCAACATTTCCAACGTAAATAAACACCCACAGACGCCGAGACGTTTTCTCCCGTTTTACGGATCAGTGCAGATAAAATATGGAACAATGGCACTCGAGAATGGTATAGTAAAGTTAGATTTTATTGCCTCTGATTTCATCTGAAGTGCTTGAATAGGCTTTAACGGTCAAACTTCAAGCGTTCGATAATCGTCCGGACCTGAATTGACATGTCAAAATGCCGGGTACGATGTAATTTCATTGCATTTAGAAAACTGACGGATGGCGAAACTCAAGTGTTTGAAGGTGGGCGTCGTAATATAATGTGTTCAACAACTAATATGTGATATTCAACTTCGCTTTGTCTCTTTTGAGGTACTGCTAAAAGTTTCGTTTAAATGTGATGTATAATACTACGGTAGCAACAGATTTCACTTGAGCAATAAATCATTTATTGTTTCCGCATTGAAGGCTAGAAATGTCGAGGCAAGATGGAATCCACCATGGCGTCATGAAGATCCGATTATGTTATATAGACAATTTATGAAAAGCCATGGTGTTGATTTTGCATACTATGGATTCCACACCGTCCCTTATGATCCGGACAACAGTGGAAAGGCTACATTTTATATCAAAACCATGCGATTGCCGTTTTGGGATTGTTGTGGTCACTAAGGAGACTTTTGTCTATAATCCACATGTAAACGAGCCAAACACAATATCTCCTCACCCAAGTCAGGTCACGCCGACGACAAGGACTTCCGGAAACATTTGTATTTCGTAAAATGTCACCAAACAAAAAAAAAACAAAAAAAAAACAATTAATTAACGCGCTAAAAAGTTGAAGACCGCATTCGTTGTAACCATGATGCGGTGATGCACCGAAAATTATCGAAGTTTACAAAGCTGCTCGTAAACAATAAACTTTATATATCGCTAAGAAGTCGTTATGGTGTAAGCTTATCATGACAGAGATAATCTTGAATTTTTAGTGCAAGTCACTTCAGTCTGAATTTGTCGTAGTGTAAGTCACATCATTCCATTTGGACATGGATCCGGGCCGAGATAACCGAAGTGCGAATGTAAGTTCAGCCCAATATGGGACGAAAGTCGTGCTTTTATTTGCGACCACTGATTTCTCAAACCAGAACGACATTTGGAGACAGTAGGGTTCGCTATTGCTAATTCACATAATAACAATGGCCTTTGGGTAACGATCTCGTACTTTAAGCTGCAGCGTACACGGAACTTAAAAAGGATTGTCCCGACTGACCTTATCATAAAGTGGTGGGTAGATTTTACATGATCTAGCCATATTGTTGTAACAACTTTTACTGCATATCACTTATTGCCTATAATACCCATCAGAGTGGACTTAGAAACGAACAACGCAAAGCAGGCGCGAAGACTTTTTTCAGTAACTTCAGCTACTATTACATAATACATACATAAACGATCTCTCTGGTCTGGTTGCGACCAACATTTATGCCCCTCTCGACCCACACTTTGAGAGCCACTGCCGTAGATTCCATATAAACGACAACATAAAGCTAACACGTACCTGCATGCTAAGTTGTGCTACCTCTTCCTGTATTTATGGAGTTGCACACACACACACACACACACACACACACACACACACACACACACACACACACACACACACACACACACATACATACACACATACACACATGCACACATACACACATACACACATACACACATACACACATACACACATACACACACAAACATACACACACTACCCATACATAGATATGCCAACAGAGAAGTAAGATAAGTATACAATTAACAATATAATCTACGAAGACGCTCGTCGATAAATCAGATTATATAGCAGGTACACGAATATTTCGCCCGGCATTCCCAGGCCTCTGTTTATGTCAGCTGCGCCCTTATCGTATAATTCTGCTGGTCACCACGGCGCTAACAACAGACGTGATGGATCGATGACGTATTCGTCTGTATCTGGCAACCGGATAATGATGATCGGACATGAGACGTTGCTGTTAAAAACCAACACGTCTGTTTTGGGGACATGGAGGGTAATTTGAGTTGCACGCATGGTCTCACATAGGAACTCAACTACGAGTGTATCTACGGCTGGTGGAATTCCCCCACTACAAAATATGTAAGGAATTTTAAAAGGTCTTGCGTGTGGCAAGTCTTTAGCCGCTAAGAATGGCTTATCCCATGGCGAATAAAAGAGGTTTAAACGAATAGTATACGTGTGGTTGGATGCTCGCTGAAATTTATTACACAATCACCGTGCCGCGGTTGTAAAAATAAGCAATCGTGTCTAAAGTCAACTGCGACAGTGCGAAATCGCATATTGACATTGTTATGTCCACGAGCACTGGTGACATCACGATTCGCGCGAGCCTCTGCCGACCTACCTGTTATAAAACTTTGCCATGTTATGCCAGTAAATATTAACAGTAGATATTGTACCAAGCAGTGATCATTACCACAATACATTCCCATGAGTCACTCCCGTGAACAGCGAATACCTTTCGTCGTAGGAATATTGCTAATGAATATAATGGGTATCGCCGGTCATGATGTAGCAACGTGATCGGTGAAAATATAAACTGTACATTGTACAATGTACATGGGACGTCCAGAAGAAGTGATGTTAGCAACCTTCCAATGTGCATATGTCGGGCATTCTGAGTTTCACCACCAGTAACGCAATATCTCAATAGAGAGTAAAAGCATGTTCTTACCGGCTTGACCACAGTAAACGCTCAAATAAATCCGATTTACATCGTAACATTTTCATGCGGCGTCTGATATTTGTCCCCGTAAGCCTCCTCAAATATCCCAAGTCAACGAATCGAACGCCGTAGACACGAATATTCTGAAACATTAATTATAAGCCGATATCTGTCTTTGATGGCTTGCGATTTTTTGCTGCGGGTTCGGAAATCATTATGAGCGACGATTCAATATACAATGTGCGAGAATTAGTGCGGAGCGAATCGGCAAATTCTCTGGTCCTACTCCGATCCCGTTTTTAAAGCTCTGGTCCGACTCCTAGGTCGGATTCTAGAAATGAACGTGATCCGGTCCGAGAAAGTCCAGTTTTAATTATCTACCCATATGATGGTTTTGAATATCGATCGAAACAATGCAAACAGGAAATTAAAAACTCAAAGATCAAACCCAACCCTTATCTGAAGTATTTATGCCAACTTGGACTTAGCATGTGGTTAATTTCCGTGAACGTTTCACTTGAACTATTGATTCGAGGGTGGAAGAGGGTAAGGCTGTCACATTCTTGGTAAAATGTACTGATCCTGATCCGGCTCCGATCCGACTCCGGCCGTATCAGAAAAAGTACAGATCCTGCTCCGGCCAAAAATGAGAAAATCCGGCCGGATATCCAATCCGGCTCCGGTCCATGCTCCGCCCTATTGAGAATATCGCAGCTACAATACTCGGATCCGAATTATTGCACACGAGCTTAATGAAGAATGCAGGTCTCTCATTTACTACTCGTAACTTTCGCAAATTCGGAAGAAGTGCAGCATATCCGACGCTCTGATCACCTCCATAAATACTTATGGAGCGTTATAGTATCACATCCGCGTCTCGTAATGATTTTAATAGTTTCCCATAAATTTGCATTTGAGAGTAAATGATCAATAGCTTGGACGCTCATAAAAATGACTATAGGCAGTTGGAGGACTCATTCATGTGGGGCAAATATTCCAATATTGAATACACTTTGATGTGGTCAATGCAGCCATTGTGCGTACTTATGTGCAAGTAGAAGCAATGACATAAATAGCTACTCGATTACAAGCAGAATCAGAGGTTTTGGAAGCAAAAGAAATTTCTTCCAGTAAAAAACTAAAAATGTTACAACTACTCAAGTAAGAAGTTTAAAGAAATAATCCAGTTGTCATGTCAATCCCTCACATGGATGTGACACGTATTTATCCATATGCCATATTCTACTTGGCAAATCATACAGACATAAAATGGTAGTACTTTCGGTTACACAAATTTGAAATAGAAGTAATCTAATTGCGTGACCACAGTACTTCCAACAAGTAGAAGTAGAATAAATAATATGATATTTGTGGTGACACAAATGTATAATAAATATTGAACGAATGCAATGACTTCATAATAATAGACAATGCTAACTGTCGCCATGACTTGGCTTCAACGGTTCCCTTCAACGGTCTCCAAGCGGTCTTGACACTAGCAAACCAGCAACGACCTATCAGCGTCCATAGTCACAGCAAAGCTCGGCCAGATACTGGATGTGGGTCCTACTACAGAATATACATGATGCTTTATTCAAAACACATAGTTGGCAGATTTGTAAATCTTTTTTACAATGTGTACCACGCGTGTTTAACAATGTATACCACGCGTGTTAGACAACATCAAGTTACATTGATTTAGTGCCTTTTCAACTTTGCAAAGAGCTAATAGGGTGTGAAATAAGGTCTCCACAACAAAATCCTTCGGCCCGCGTCGTCTGTCGAGTTCGAAGAGTGACCCCGGGGCCTATAAGTATCGTAGGCCCCGGTGGCCCGCTACCCCTTTTGAGTTGGCGACGCCTAGTATACCATATGTTTATAGAAAATTGTTTCGCAATACTACATGCATTTATCTTTTGTAACCACTGGAAATGACTTTGCTTCCCGGTGCAATCCAATCTTGATCCAATCAAAATAATGGACTGGGTCAGAGAAAAATACTTCACCTTGCCTGATAGCATCACGGCCACCTTGTAGTTCGACGATTGCTATCTTTTTATTGGTGAAATTCCTTAACGATGTAATTCTAGCAGAGTACATACGTTTTGAGATATCGCGTAATGATCTGAACTCATAAAAATGCCTTCGTATGACCTTTAAGGCGTTTCGGGTTCATCTAATCCGTGCAAACATTCCTAGTCCTGGCTCTGTTTATCCTGGTGCTAGTCACGTGTTTGTATGCGATGACTCAACGTCGGCTGCCTTAGAAGATTTAACCTTGCCACGGTTAAAGTATAAATCTACCATCGTAATTAGGATGTTTAATGCCGGCAGGCTCAATTGAGCGAGAGCTTACTACTCAGTATCGAAAGGCTGCGTGACTTTGCGTAACTTTTCGATTCTTAAAGAGACTTGTCCAGTCCACTCTTCTTCACTTAGATTTACCTATTCGGCGCTGCATCGCAATCGTGAATCAAAATAATTTTACGAGACAGGCATCGTAAATATTACCCGGTATCCACAGGATGTGAGATGCGAGGTACTTGATCGGGGAATCTAAATGTGAAGTTTGAACAAAACGAAGAGTCTGGGTCGTTTCATATTGCGGTACTCACGCCGGGCAGAAATAGGAACCGATTGATGGAAGTTAATAAAGACGGTGTCCAGTCAATACCGAGAAATCCACTACCGTGAATGCCATTACCGAGAATGGACACCGCCGATAACGGACATCACCGAGAATGGACACTACCGAGACAATGGACGAAGAGAATGTGGATTTGAGAACAGCATTGTCACACAGGCGCCGCCGTGTTTGCTTCTCTCTGATCAATTAACACACGGTGCAATCCTTAATTAAGATTTCATGGCGTTCGATAAGCCGGGTACCCCAAATTTACCCAAGATATCAATTCATTAGGGTTGCGTACATCGTAATTGCCGGTAATGCAAGTCTTCTCGCTTCGACGAACTTACGCGGGACCTCCACTCTCACACGCTGCGCACACATGTATTTAATAACATACAGTCACTAAGATTTGACGTTTAAGGAAGTAGTGGGGAATCTCGACAGCTGCGGGACACATTATCATGTCTGACGGGAAACTGTCCGCGGGCCGTATGTTGCCCGTCCCTGGTATAGTCCATAGATTGGATATCCACCGGATTTATGTTTTGGCCGGGTTCAGTTCGGAGCCGGTTTCATACTTTTCCTGATACGACCGATAACACAAGTCGTTATCAACTCACAGTATTGTTCCAAAGTGCAATAAAATAGGTATGGTCAAAAATACCATGGTATCTTTAATGTAGTGTGAAACTGGTGTTATGTTCTTTGTGGTCGCATAAAAGGGACATATGTGAACTTTCCACATCTTTCACACTCTTATGACATCAAATATTCGACTCAGAATCGAGTCACTCAGGTACTCGATACTGCCCAGCCTGATGAGCAGGAGAACTTTAAGTAGGATAATAATTAGAAATGTGAATTTCTGATAACAGTCACTCGGCAGTTTGTGCTATCAGCTGGCCGCATGAACAGTTTACCAATATCCATTAACGGTATGCTTGCTTTATGTTCCTGTGTAAAAAGGGGTCAAAGTAGCAGACAGCGACAGTACAGTGCAGTAGTCGACACGAGTTTGCTTGCATGCTCTGTATACACATTTTACAACCGCCGCAGCTAATCGGCAAAACTTTCATGATTCGCGGAACATACATAAATCGCCGTTCAAACACTTCGTCTCGTGATATGCCGAAAATACACTTGTACAGGGCGCCCTTATATACATAGCCTTGTTGACATAGGCTGGTGTATGTCAAATAGAAAGAAAATCGCGCGCTTTCATGGTGACGTCATAACACACACATCGCCATAATCGTCGGATACGGAGGAAATGTGTAACACGGGATATGGTCGTAAATCGCTTATCAAAATCACTGCCGTTGAATTCCGACGAATGGTATTCATTCAATGACCGTGCATCACCGTCGACGGGTAATGACGGTCCTCGATGTCTGTTAGTTCTTATGGCATACTGCCAGTGGACTTTGATCATATATTTGAGATTAGGTATCATTAAAACATCCTTTTCTATTCCCTTGGGTCGTCTCTTTCAGCCGGACATGCAGCCTCTGCTCTCGATTCGGTTTGAAAGTTGTCACCGTAATATATCCGACAAGAATTGTGTAGCATAGCAAGCACAAAACTTAATTATATTAGCGTGGTGTAACAGCTGATTACAATGCGCTCTCTTGGTGAGATAGAAGACAACACAATGGTGGCCGATAGTCCACTTGTAGGGTAAGTAATGGAATTAATATAGGCTACTTATAACACCCAGGTTTTGTGCACAAGGCCATTGTTAAGAACCATTGTCTTCCATATGCATCGGTGGGTCACAATCCGCAGAGGTGGCTTTTGGGGTGGGCGAGGTGGGCGGTCGCCCGCCCCCTGTTCGAAGGCCCCCTTCGGTCAATTATCAAATCTCTGCATTTGTTAGAAAAGTCCCATATCCCGATAATCATCAAGTCTCTGCATGCGGTAGAGGTACTTAGTTTCGATGTAGTCTATCCTTGCAACCCGCATTCAACAATAGAGATGACCTAATCCAGCGCCCGGCTCAAACCCTGACGTGGTGTGCTGGCTCATTACTAATGTCACCCGATAGCTTTCCAGATTAGTGTAGGTCTATTTAGCCTGCAGCAGTTGTATCGCTATTCTATGATTTCACGCTACATGGCATACATCTTCAACATGAAGGTATGAGCTATAGTTAACTGACTCACCTCTTTTATAATTTGGCAATGTATGAAAAAGAAGGCTTAAGAGCTAGAGCAATCCAACATTCGGGCCTGCTTGAAAGCCTTGTTATAGTGCCATATACACATCACGTAATCCCGTCCCATATGGCGCACTAATATCAAGTTTGTAACAATAGATGTGAAAGGGAGGTTTGGGGAGCGGAGCCCCCATAAGCTGCGATTACATACTTATGGGCCCCCTTCGGAAGTCTCGCCCAGCCCCCTCCCCCCCAATCGTAGGGCCACCACTGACAATCCGACCAAAGTCAACTCTAGCATTCGTAGTGGATTAGAGATCATACAAGTTTGGCAACCTAACTAATACGCCTCGCGTCAAACGTATTCCACATAGTTTACGTAGGCCTACATATCATCAATGTACCGTACAGTGTACAAGTCAACGCGACAATGGACAGCGTAAATCTCCCTTGCTCGCTGTATACTTGTGGTGACAGAATGAGTGAGAGGCTTGGTATAAATCAAAGACGCCATTGGCTATCCAGTCAACAACTCCTGCATTCAAGATCAACATACATAGGCAAACGCTCAACTCATCACATCATTGCGCCGGTAAGGTTTACATCTGTACCGCCATATAACAAGTTCACGAAGGGGTCGGCTCCAGATGACACATTGTTGCGCATTATGTTGACAAAGATATTGACAATGTGGTGTCGCAAATGAATAGGCCTTTTGCAGGACTTCGATCACGTGACTAGATAGATACGCATAGCAACAACAAATTGGTTAGCAAGCTACTTTCTCGCGCACCTGCTTCAGTGCTAAATATCGCATAGTGTACTGTTGATTTCTGGTTGTAAACGTTTCGTAAATTTGTTGTAGAAGTCATCAGAGATTCACCTATGCTAGATGTCAATCCTGTACAAAGCATTTAGAATGATATCGTCAGAATTACGCAGAAATCCATCGGTAACGTAGTCGTATTACGGTACTCAACTCTGATCATATGTACTTAAATTTATGCATTTGAAGTAAAGCGATTGGCTTATATTCTGGTAAGAGTATTTGTTAGTTCAAGCAGTACTATTTGTCTGTTGTGGAGCCTGATTTTGGATGGAAGATATGGCTGAAGCAGCCGGGACCCGCAAGAATCAGGATATACCGTCTGCTGGTTTGGGTGCTAGCGTGCTGCTATAAAACAAATGTCGCTGAACACATAGGAAGTATCTTTTGGGAGAACCTGCCGTCAAGACTAAGCAAATCAGTGCACTTTATTGTTGCCTTATACAATGCCAATTTTATTACTACTACTTCGCAACTGCGATTGAAGTGGATTTGGCAAATCACACTCGATTTTGATAAATAGTTGATGTCACATATGTGCGATATTTAGCGAACTAAGGGAAGTAACTATCATATAACTCTTAGAGCAGCTCAAACGCAGTGACAAGATCGGTCATCCTATACCCAGACGTGGTCAACGTGGTCATTGTTGGGAACCGAGTAGAAGTAATGCCTTAATTTATACTCCAGTACAAGTAGCACTAATTACTTCCAGGACATGTCCAAAGTACTTCAAGTGGAAGTAGAAATGAATTTCTGAAAAGCGGTCAAGAAATTCGTTGCATGAAGTAGATTTGGTTGAGGGTCACTTAGTTTTAGAAATTGATGCCATGTGACAACTGTAAACATTGCATGTTGCATCTTCTTGATCAACGCAAAAGGGTGATGACACCACAAATAAGTGCAATTTTCAAAAATTAATTTAGTTACCGTGGTACTGGGGCTATTTTGCCCAGTTGTTATGACAACCTCACGCTTGAAGGGGATGCAATCATGCGCCAAAGCTACTTTCTAGTTGACAAAATCCCAAACCTGACAAAAAAGTACTACCTAAGAAGTGTCAAGTAGAAGTGGAAGTAGCCTAAACTCATATTGACGCTAGTACTCAGGCAAAATAGTACTTCGTTGCTGACCCCCTCTGTGTATTGGCTCAACCAACTCAGAAACATCCTCTAAAGACGACTAACATTGTTTCTTTAGCATTGACTCCGTAATATTCTGAACTTATGATATTCTTTGATTCATTGAATTTACAAATAAACTTGCAAAGAAGATCGATTTATTAATTTTTGTGCATTCGATACCCAGAGCATAAGAAATAGTTGAAGATAAATGGATGTTAACCTTATCAAGTTCAATAACTGCCGAGACGGTTATGTCTATGTATTTTCCACTATCTCCATAGCCACTTGTCTAGACATATTCATAGCATCCACGGAAGAGCGCTTGTCTTGCTGTACACAAATGAAATATCATTTTCAAAACAGACATCAAAATCGGGAAAGAAGTTCAGGACAGTTAGTCAGTGGTCAGATCATCTGCTGACATTTTCTGTTGGCATGAAACCACGCTGCCTTCCACCGCATGACCAAATTTTATGCGGTGATAATAATTGGCTCCAGGCTGAATTCTTGACGAGGGCCTCATCAATTTCTTAGTTGCCTATGTTCGGCTCTCTTGGGATAATCCATCAGATCATTAATCCGTATGCATGTGGTATAGCCATATGTCTTGAAACTCTAGATATTTGCACTGTGCCATAGAGTGGCGTAATCCAATCCAGGCAATCAATCAAGTAATCCAGGCCCCGGGACAGTTTGTTTCACCCTCAATTGGAGCTGATGATATTTTCCTTCGGGTAGTGGAACTTGGCAGCATGACAGAATGATCAATAACTTGTAATATAGGTGTAGAGGTCTAAATATTTTGAATTGTTCAACTGAGAAGTCATACAATAGCTAAGGATATATATATATATATGGTATGTAGCACATTGCATGAATTCATAACACATCATGGCACTGGCAGTCATTGTCTTTTAGGCTTAAAAATAGCAGTATCCTATATATATTGCGATCGATATCAATCATCAAAATGCTGCAATGATTACCAACTACCGCTA
Source organism: Botryllus schlosseri (assembly GCF_051294905.1). Taxonomy (NCBI): domain Eukaryota; kingdom Metazoa; phylum Chordata; class Ascidiacea; order Stolidobranchia; family Styelidae; genus Botryllus; species Botryllus schlosseri. Next base: position 11,303,647 of record NC_137245.1, on the reverse strand, counting down.
CAATACAACTATAGTATACTATCCACACCTAACTTAATGCTGCAATAAATATCACGCAGTCAATGTCCTGCAATGTCGAATTTTGTGTCATAAAATCATAGTTGACTACCAAATAACGGCTACAATGTCGATCATTTTGACGCAAGGAGTTTACATAGTTCATGAATCAAAGACATCCAACACATTTGAATCCTTGCGCATCTCCATGACACTTGCGAACGTTTACTGCCCGAAAACGATAATATACTGTATCCGAAATACGGCTACAGTAACGACGGATTCCTGCGTAATTCTGACGATATCATTCTATGTGCTTTGTACAGGATTGACATCTAGCATAGGTAAATCTCTGATGACTTCTACAACAAATTTCCGAAACGTTTACAACCAGAAATCAACAGTACACTATGCGATATTTAGCACTGAAGCAGGTGCGCGAGAAAGTAGCTTGCTAACCAATTTGTTGTTGCTATGCGTATCTAGTCACGTGATCGAAGTCCTGCAAAAATCCTATTGCTCTCATCACCGCTGTACGAGGTCACGGAAGGTCATGAGTCAGCGTAGCTCCATTTTTATGTAACGTGGATTGACGAAGCGGAACCATTGCGTAATCCAAACAATATGGATTACGCAATATTTTACTATAGAATGTAGATATTCTAGACCAGGGGTTCTCAGCCCTTTCTCGGCCGTGGCCCATTTTCCGGTTTGAAAATGTGCTGTGGCCCACCTCTAATCTTAAAGTAATAATCCTGTTCAATGCGTGGTAATCGACGGCGCCGATATGCCTATTTCTCTAAAATATGCCCATTTTCTCCTAATTTACTGATGAAATAAAAATATAAACATCTCGTGGCATGAAGTCGCGCGAAGCGCGACGAAAACTTTCAAGTTGAATTATTATCTTCTAACAAACGACCAACGAAATAATCTTGCTGGGCCCCTTCTAGCTCCCCCAATTGGGGGTTTGGGTGCGGCAGTTACGGCTCTGGTAGATCATATGCTAAAGTATTTTATGATCGTCCGCTTCTCCATGCGCTTCGCGAAACACAATGATCGAATTCCCGCATACACTGTGTGATTGGGATTTTAGCTCCACTATTGAGGGGAATAGTATAATCACTCGGGGCCAGCTTCAAACAATTCATGGGATTCTTACATTATGTACATTGAATTCCAGGCATGACATTTTAAACAGACTCCAAATATTAATGCGCTCCGCTGAATCCTCAATCCATTACTATTCGTTGCGGTGGTGCAGTATACCTCCACCTGAAGTTGCTAATAATTTGCAATTATGGCCATTTTTAACTTACAATAATACGACCTGCCGAGTACAGTAAATCTATACATCAATTACAATTCATTCCGATTATATTGAACACCCCTTTCAACGGCATACGACATTATGACCCTGCCGGAACACTTGGTTACTTCAGCATTACCTTCCAGGTATTAAATACGCTAAATTATTTTAGTTGCTGTTTGCCATAGGTAGTCATAGCCAGTGGAAAAAGCCTCCCTGCCTCCCATTTTCGACTTTAAATGCTGACTCCATACGTACCACTATACGTCTCATCAGAGTCGGATGAAAAGCTTTATGTAGCCTACGTTTAATCAACTAATATGAATATGTTTTTAGCGATGAACACAACAAATATTAATACACTTACATTATTTTTAAAATTTCCCAAATAGCTCTGTGGCCCACCTCAAATGCTCCTGTGGCCCACCAGTGGGCCATGGCCAGGCCTGTTTATTTTTGGATATTGGGTTTTATTTTTGGAGATTCTCCAAAAATAAGATTTGAAAACATCCAAAAATAAGATTTTTTGGATGATGTTTTTCAGTGAAATAAACAAGTCAGAGCGATGTAAACGAACAGAAAACCCATAAAAACACACAAAACAGCATCTATATGAGGGAAGTGGTCACCGAAACGCTAAAACTACTTCCACTCAATCCACTTCACGTTTCTGCTGACTTTGCCTGCCTGCCCGCCCCTCCGCCTTTGTATTCCTATAAGTTTCACGGTGCGACACGTAGGGAAGACGGGAAGGCAGCTTGAGTGAGGCAAAGGGAACGGCGAAATCATATACAGCCACCTCTGTCACAATCACTTCGTCCACACGATGACGGGACTCATCTGCTGATGCTTCAGACGGTAACACAACTTGATCCAGAGTAGATGGAAAGCTTGCGCCCCAAGTTTGTTGACGCTCGTTTATTGTCAATGAAGAGGGTGGCCTCTTGGTTGACTGGAAACCGTACCAAACTCCTTGATGTTATGGACGAAAACAGTCCGGCGTGTGCAACTTCGCTGCTGTGGTGGATCCATCTGATCGTTCTCGATCGCATGGTCACGCTCGCACATAGTTGAGCACCACCGTCACGAAGCTTCGTGGTCTTGACGTTCTGATCATGAAGCAGCAGGAGCTCATGCGCCTGGTCGAACGCCTGTGTCCAGGTGAGGACTGGACGAGGACCGCCACAAGGAAGGTTTTCTTGTCAGAGGGTGTTGGGCTGTCAAGTTCAATGAGGCACGCAACTTCGTGGAGGATCAGAGGTTTCAAGCGCATTACTGACGAGCGCTTTACAGGAGCAAAGGTTTGTAAGATTGGAAAGTTTGAAGAGTTAGACATTCCTCCATTTTTGGACCCCTAACCTCGATGTTTCCCACAATTGCGACGTTCGAGGCCGATATCTCGAAAATCAAGGGGGGGGGGCGTCTAGCAGTGATTAATATTCTTTGGAAGGCATCCTCCAGGCCAAAGACTAAATTTGTGAAGAATGTATTGGAAAGTTAGATCAAGATCACTGATGATATCTATATGTTGGAGGACTTGAATACATGATAATAACATACTTTTGATGGATTTTTTCAGTTGCAATAGGGCTCAAAACACCTTCAATTCTTATTTTTGGAGATCCTCCAAAAATAAAATTTGAAAACATCCAAAAATAAGCTATTTTTGTTATTTTTGGAGAAATCCAAAAATAAACAGGCCTGGCCATGGCCCACCCTTTGAGAACCCCTGTTCTAGACAATGTAAACATTCTATAGTGTTACCCTTCTGCACACTATGACTTCTCACTAATTGCTAGTTATATTTGTAATTGAGTAGAAATTTACGGCGTTACTTTTACTTCTACTTGAGCAGCAACGCTGACTACTTTGACCACTCTGTAGATTCCAAGAGTACAGTTGCAGACACGAAACATCCTTAGATATCACAACCCGCCACAATGTTCCGAGATAGGAATGTGATATTGTCATTTTTGCCAGTATCGCTTTGTACAGTGTAATGTTTACTTGGGTCTCTTCAAGCATACTTCCATACTTCCTATGGGCCTACTTATCACGATTGTCTATACCCGATCATAAATTACGAGGAGTGTACAAAGCAATTTCGGAACTTTGGAAACGCCTATTGCCTGTAAATATGAGCAGTGAGCACTAATGTGGAAGTGGGCGTTCATAGCAATGACAACGGTAACAACTCCAATAGTCATAAAATCGTTGACTACCTGTCGCTGTAGCCACTGTTAATAGATGATTCATTAGATTGATTAGAGACTTGAAACACAGTCAAGACAGTTTGTTTGCCTAATTTCCACAGTTCGACTTCCTGAGCACACACTTTCTTTAATCTAAGGCTAAGCCTTGAATTTCAAGCAATTGCTGGGTAAACTTCTGTTTCAATGCATTTATCAAGTCTGGCCAATCCTTTAACTAATCATTTATATTTGATAACCAATGGCCGCTATGTTGAAACGATGACCAGAGTTCCATCCTAACTCAAGAGTCATTTAGAATTAGTGTCCGCTATTTGTCACACTCTTGGTCACTTACGAAGCTCAAGAACATGCGGTCAGACTCCGAGAAATCCTGCTTTCCCACGGAATCCAATGCATCCTGCATTTGTATAATGATGTCATAGCGGAAAAATGCTTGGTGGCAGCTGATAAGAACTGCTTGACCGAGCGTGCAAACCTGAATTGTTGCGCATCATTGGTCATTTCCTGCAATCGTTTGCTCCGTCGCGGTCCACTTCGCCACACCTTGACCTCGTTTGCTTGCAATGCCAGCAGGGTCTATTGGTTACGTCATGGTAACGGGAATATTTATGAATTGCTTCGTTCGTTAGGTGTTTAATCAGAAACTGGGTAGGAATGTTGAAGTTTGGGCCTATCCCGATGAAAAAAACTACCATGAATAATCCTTGGTGTTATGCGATGATTTGTTTACAAATGGTATATTCTGGAGTCAGTAACCGGATTGTTGTGCTAATAAAATAAAGTAATTCTATCCGTGCGGCTTTAAACACACAACCTATACACATAGGCCATCAAAATTTGGAATCAAATGCCAATATCTTGATAAACGTGTGTAGAATAAGATCAAATTACCCACGTTTAAGCAATGCGCTTCCACCACCACTAATCCAAACCGAGATTATATTATACCATTCTTTTACTCCTGTGAGCCAGAGAACTTGCGCTGAGTCTATGATGTATCGCTCGTGATTCGGCCGACTCCATAGATCAGGCGGAGTGCCGCACACTGTAGAGCGACGCGAACTTGCTCAGAGTATTTACCTAAGTACTAGTGCAGCGCAGAAGATGTTCTCGGAAGGAGCTGGGATGCGGCAATTACCTTCCTGTCTATCAACTACTATCAAGACTTTAACAGTGGTATTAAATCAGCAACATCGTTGTTACGTAAGCAGTCAATATGGTTCAAGTTGAATACGATAAGAGATAATACTATTATAAATGCTTCCTAACATTTATTACGAACCGGAACTGGCTTTCAGTTAGTTCAAATGATGCTAATGGAGATTGCTATTCCATGATTGATACGACCGTCACACTTTTTTACACAATACACATCTTAAGAATCTTCGTTCATCCATTAACGTGCTGCGATTTCAGAAAGTTGTATAATGATATCACGCCGTCTTGCGAAGCTCAAGCTACGAATTTGCCACCTACTTAACGATGAAAAGTAACGGGACTAAGTGAACTTATAGAGATCGCACATGGTGACCTACATGGCGTAAAGAACGAAACAGAGAGCCTTGTCATTATATCAGTTATCTCAAGACTTGCGACTGGTTGTGCACAAGAATATTACTAACTAAGATTGGTCAAAGTATACCCGGGCCTACGATATATACCCCCATGGTGTTTGGCGAATAGGAATAAAGTCTAATTTAGGACAGATTGCCTACAGAAGTGCTCCTCGTACTTTTCCATGTATCCATAGTCATTCCCTGTGTCTACTTCAAATATTTCGTTTCTGCTTATGACAAATAGTACTTCGACTTGAATTTTGGAACTGTAGAGTGATTTTATATTGCATAATTTGACGACGTCTTCAGCCGAATGGACAGCGGCCAGAAGGGGCCGTCATCGTAGGCCTCATAGACGCCGAACGCTAATTTTCCTTAGCTATGCGGGTCCGATGACGTCACAAAGGAATTAAGTCATAATGTGACGGAATTGATAATTAGGGTTAATATAGCATCGATTCATGAGGGCTAAGTGCATGCGTAAATGCCGACTATACAATCTCCCCGTGTTAACGAACTTGCGCGTATAAGTTTGTTAGTGAGTCCGGAAGCGCTGTCAACTAGCGTGATCGCTCGCGAACAATTAAATACGCTGCTTATCAACGTGTCTTACGTAACCTCGGCGACGATTTCCGCAAGGCAAAATGTCCGGGTTGGTATGGAATCTGGTCTATAATGGAACCAATTTCAGGTTGTTGAAACCCTTCTCGTCTTTTACAACTCAAGCCTTGACAAACATCTTCTGATGGTTATGTTTAAGTATTAGCGGAATTCAATTACGCATGCACGGCGCACGCACAATCGCTGACATTCGATGTCATTCAGTTTGGCGCTAAGGTAACCGCTAATCAGCATACACCTAACGGCATTGTCTCCAAGCCATCTAGAGATAGGAGCCAACGTATGCTAGGCTCAAGACGCGATAGTTGGCCAGCGATGATATCTTTCGTACCAGGCTTGCTGTCGGTGCGATTGTGCAGACTAGCGATGGTATAGTGCGCACCGGGCCTACTGCTGATGTGATTGTTCAAGCCAGTGAACCTGGCAAGCGTCTCATGCGACGATTGCCGTGCGCACGATCATCTCAGCGGGAAACAGGTCGCGTTACATTGTGCACTGACGAATCTCGCTAATTGGCAACACGCTTTTCGCTAATTGGCCTCGCGCAACAGGTTACCTCACTCACATAGCAGCAGCAGGTAATGTCGTAAACGGAAATACATTAAGATTTGTTCTAAATAACACAATCGGGGTTTATGCCGATACATGCCAAACCGAATTCTAGGTATGCCGCATACCTGAGAAAATGTCTAGGTATGCGTGGCACACCTTGCATACCCAGGTTCGGCGCCTATGGTAGGCCTACATCTAGTGAGAATCTCAAACAGATAGGCTATTCATATAAGTATCGGAGACTCTCTCTCTCTCTCTCTCTCTCTCTCTCTCTCTATTTCTTTCTGTCTCGCTATCTCTGTACACTAGGGCGGTTCAAAAATAACCTTTTTTCCTTAATCTTGCGGGCTACATGATTAAATCGTTAGGTTGCCTTAAAAAACGACGCATACCAAATTTGAATTCATTCCAACCAATATTCGCGGTTTACGTAGAGTTTGAAAATTTTGAATTTGCCCAGAAACGCAAAAAATTTTTTTTTCAAATTTTTCTGCCAACCCCATGAAAATGTTGGGCTGTCTTCAAAAACTATGCAAAACAAATTTGACTCAATTCCAAGCCGTAGAAGTGGAGTTATATCAGTTTTTCCTTGATAATTCTGGGATTATCCTTGTTTTGCATAGTCTTTGAAGACAGCCGAACAATTTCATGGGGTTGGCAGAAAAATTTGAAAATATTTTTTTTTTGCGTTTCTGGGCAAATTCAAAATTTTCAAACTCTACGTAAACCGCTAATATTGGTTGGAATGAATTCAAATTTGGTATGCGTCGTTTTTTAAGGCAACCTAACGATTTAATCATGTAGCCCGCAAGATTAAGGAAAAAAGGTTATTTTTGAACCGCCCTACTGTACACTCCCCTCCCTCCCTATACCTGTTCACGCCCTCTCTCTTTCTCTCTCTCCCCATCCCTGTTCGTTCACACCTCCCTCTCTCTCTCTCTCTCTCTGTGACACACACATGCTGTAGATGTCCATCATCTACCCATATTCACTTCGTCATGGCCAGAAATGAGATAATTTAAGCCATTTATAGGTAAATGACTTTTGTGAGTTGCGATACGAACTTTTTGCCGTGGCTCAACAGATCTCATTGTCTTATTTTCACAAATAATTGTAATAATATTATAAGTAATCTATATTCACACTCTTCGCTGCCGACGTGTCACATGGTTCACTTTTAAACGCTGGGCGTTATAGAATCTATCTGTGTAGCGTTAATAAGCCTAATATAATAGCCCCGTATTGTCTTTCGAGGCGAGCGTATAGACGGGCAGACCTACGCCTATGTGCGGTCGCTGATTGATTTAAAGTCGTTTAGGTTTCTACGGTTCATCGATTGCCCAGTATACCAGCCAAGACCCGAGAATGATGCCAAAACGTCAATGGGAAACACCTCTATCTCTTTTCCTCTATAGCAGTGGTTCTCAACAGCCGATCTGCGTCAATTTTCCGGCGGGTTCTCCGAATATATATCAATTTCGCACTCAATTACAAAAGCTAAGAGGCTGAAGCTTTGTTCACAGTGATCAACATCAAATCGTCAAATTTAAAATTGATTGGCAATTTTTGAACGAATGTAGCACGCCTTCTCAGCGATGATGGTCTACCTTCGACTCATCATACGTCACAGCGCTGTAAATATTATATCACACCGAGGCCTACGATATTCGACGTAGGCCCCGGTCACACCGATTAAAAATAGCGCGCAACTCGCTTTAGTGTAATATGATGTCAACATTGAAACAAAATGACAAAATTCAATAGTATAATATAGGGATAACTGACAGTGTAATAGAATTTAGAAAACCGCGGAGTCGCGTTTCTTGAAAAAACGCAACATTCAAAATCGAGTTTTGACTGGACGGATTTCCGCGATGGCCTACGGCCTTATTTGGTACAAAACAAAATTATCGTATACCCGACAGGAGTTTTGGCTTACTGAAAACTTCAATATCATCCACAAAAGAACTTGCTACCGGTATCAGGGCGAACCTTGGTTCGACTCGAATTTACAGCCAGTTTGTGTTGCGGGTATAAAAACGCTACGTCTACACCTACTGTCCCACGCACCTTCGAGTAAATCACCATTTTTTGTGAAGGGGAGTGGTACTGTTTTCCACGTATATTATGCGACCAAAATCGCTAAATCAATTTACATTACGGAAATACAGTAGTATGTATTTATTATTATTATTAATGGCACATTTACAATGGCGCTTATCGCCTTTTCACGCTTTGTGCACCACGACACGAATTTTTAATGTCCACATGTCTTTGCTTTTCGTAATCCTGGAAACGACTTTCATTCTTTCTTTCTCTCACTCAGACGCCCGTCTCTCTCACTCCCATGCCTCCCTAAAGTGCTCTTTGTTGTGGACTTGTAGCGCGGCTCACTTTCAGTCTGGGTTTTTCAATGCACCATGTTAGTAGTGGTGTAGTGCAGTAGTATAAACTTAATGCAGAATCAAATGATAAGTCGATTGTACAATGTACAGGCACGACGAAACGTTTTACTGTCGTTTGTCGTCCTCAATTCATTACCGGAAGTATATTCCGCATCATTTTGGACACGAAACGCGAGTCTGGTCCTGCGGGAATCTATTCCATGCGACAGCCAAGAGTGATCAAAGTATTCAGCGTTGCTACTATACTAGAAGTCGAACTAAGGCGATCACTTAATTTCGTATCGATTGCAAGTAAAAATAACAACTTCGCACACACGACAAAACTATACTGAGATAGAAATAAAAATGACGTAGGTATGAAGAGTACTCGAGTAAGCACCATCCAAAATAGATTTGATCGATGGGTCCAATATACTTTCAGCATGCAGTTAATCGGATGTGGCCGTTTTAGAAATGGCACGGTGCATCTTGGCGACTACCGCATAATCACCAATGGCACTGTAAATAGGTGCGATTTCGGGACAGGACTACCGCACGTCCTCCTTTAGGAGGATTTGTCCTACTCCTTCAAGAAATCGAAAACGTCCACCGAGGACGCCCAAATATCCTCTTTTTTTGGCAATTCGTCCTACATCAGCATGTAGCCCTGACAGCCACACTGTAAAAAATCTGGTAGATTTACTGGGAAATCTCTGTAAATTTTGCCACGAATTACCGGTCGCAGCCAATTACTGTGCGTAGCTTGTAATTTTACATTTTGATATGTAATATTACCTTAATATAGCTGTAAAGTAAGTTACCAGAATTTCTTCGCAAAATTACTGACAGTTACTCGTTACTGCAGTTTACCGGGCTGTTGGCAAAATTGATTAGCTTCAAAATCGCTGCAGCCAATGTATACGTAGAACTGAATGTTACTGATATATCATTCTAGAGGTGATTTGACCTGATTGAACCTCGTTTGCGAGACTGGGGTCTGTCATACCGAAATTGTTGGCCCTAGTATCAATTTAAGCTCAGTAGGGTACAAGAAATAACTGACAATCGTAGCTAATGTGGTACACCGTAGCCATATTATATTATAAGGCAATGGCTGTACGGCCAGTCTCGCTGGTTACATTCGTTGTCACGGATAAGACTGATAAGTTAGAAAATTAGTTCAGGATGTATAATATTGCTCGGGGAAACTAGAAATATCAGCACCGCATGCTCAGCTGACCATTTGTTAATGGCGGACAAGGCGACCTGTAATAGGTTACATTAGGTGACTGCTTTTTCTGAGATTCGTAGTAAACAACCAACCCACAACTGTGACATCACAAGCAGCGTCTGGTTAAGTAAGTACAGTAAGTAGTTAAGAACACATGGAATAAATATCAATTTATACGAAATTAGATGAAAAAGGGACTATATGCAATGATAAATGTTTCTGTATGGAAAAAACGACCCAGATCAAACATTATAACGTGGCCAGTAAATATTATTGGTGTCATGTGTCAGCGGATGAATACCATTTATTTTGAAATCGTTCGAGTGTCGTCTGGCTCTGGCCAGTGGCCAATAGTGAGATTTGAGCAAAGGGTGAAGCGAAGCTTGTTGTGCTTGAAGAAAGTGGACACGATCGTTGAAGATTCCTAGGAATGCTGAATGGAATACGCATCTTAAAAGGTAATACAGTACTACATAGTATTTGTTACCGTGAATATCTGACTCTGCACACCAGCCCTTGATGACATAGATTTCATGATTGATATATTTCATTCGCCGCATTCTCTGCTCTATTTTGGGATATTTGTCGACTTATATAGTGACCACATACTCCGCCGCGGAGGAGTTGAAACTGTTGGCTTGGTTATGTCATTTTCGGGCCGTAGCATAGAGATGTTTTCATCCACTGCTGGATTTGTTTGCCACACATGCCACCTTAAATTAGGAACCTTTAGCTTCAATACAGAGATAAAGTAAGTCATGAATCTCTGCTATGTCATGTAAAAGGCGGAGCCGTTATCACACAATGTGCCAGTGCCGGTACTTCAAAACATGTTATATTTTTGTTAGCCTATTTGTCTTAGTCTTTATAATGTCATGTCCACTGTCCAGGTTAGGAACTTTGCTTTATATAGCGACTTACGCATGGATTCTTTTTAGTGGAACTGCAAGATACTAGTTACACGGAAGGAATGAGAACGAGAAAAAGAAACAATTGGAAGTTTGGCTGGTGGTGGAATTAATTCACGTTTTCTTGAGACCACTCATGTTACTGCATGTCTCCTAAAGAAGAATTAGACCTCCAGCAGCAATATTTTTCCATCGATAACCACTTCATCGTGATATCATGAATGAATATACAGTTTGTTCCAATGTCATTTTGGGGATGTGAAGAAAATGTTGCGATATTTTTGCATCGGGTTGCTTTGCGATAGGTATGGATGTACGTGAATTTACAAGCTGGTATGTAATCCTGATTTACAGGGACAGCATGTTGGTAGGTAGGCGGTTAAATGACAGTCTCGATAGCAAAAGTATAGGAGATCATGTAGATTGGATATACCGGAGGTGACTGTAACATTACAGTCTGGCGTGTAAAGTGAGATTACCGGACGAGTGTAAGTTGAATTTACATTGACTAACGGTAATGTTAGATTACCACGAAATGTCTGGCTACCGTGCTTCCAAACATTTCGCGGTAAATCGAGGTTTTTATTTTTTACAGTGCAGGCGATTGTGCACTGTGCAGGCAGAACTGAAAAAGGCCCTAAATCACGCGAAATCTGGATATGACCGCAAGGACGAATAAAAAATCAGAGCGGGTCTTTCATGAGTTGATTCAAGAGAGTAAATTTTTTTAGTCAGCACAACCGTATTCATCAAAATTCTCAAACGAACCATGTTCTCGTCCGATTTTATAACTTTTTCGATTCGTAAAATGTCTCCTCTTCTCCGGATCTCGAAATGTAGTAACCATAATTTACTGTGTTGCAGGAGATTTTCGCCCTTTTGGAATAAAAATTTCTCTCATAAAAGGGATGCATTCATATCCCAAAACTACATTCCACTTAAAATACAAAATGTCAAAAGTAAGAGACTTTGTCAAAAAAGTATTATGTAGAAGTGCAAGTATAGTATGAGAACATAACCCGTTGTAGGAAAAACGTACTTGAGTAGCCTATTCGGTAAAAGTACAAGTACTTCGTTACTGACCACTATTGGCGACAGCTCTGTTAAATTGGGGATATGCGAGCATTAACAGATGTCTTATAAAAGGCCTAGAAGTGGGCCGTGCTACAAGTCAGCCGCTACGGAATTAAAATGAAGAAAATCGGCCTGATGTAAATGACTATAGTAGTCGACAAACACCATGAATACCTAAAAAAAAAAAACTGAAGGGTACGCGTACTTAATCCCGCAAAGTTCTATCGCGCGACGACCGAAATGCGCCATCGAGGTCAACAAGCCGCCGTTCATTCCCAGCAGGTCACTTCCATTGGTCATTTATCTCACTACGGCGCGTATAAGGCAGACAGATCAATGTCAAACATACCTCTTCAAAGCCGCGGTCATCTTGGTGTGATGAGATCCACTTGAAACAATTGAGCTCTTGCGGCCCCCGCAGTTGACCTAACGACTGGTCAGTTTTCAACGGGAATGGCTCGACGTTGACTTCTCAGGATTGCGACCTTGTCGGATGAACAAAAGATGATGATAATTAGAGTTTCATTAAAAACAGAAATCAATTTAAAACAAACATGTTTAAAATAAGGCCCTTGTTTAAAACATGTTTTTTATTATTTTTTTTTATGTTTTTTTTGTTAAAGCCATGACGTCACGAATATTAAATTGTGACGTCACAGTGGATTAACAATTACAATTGAAAGTATAGGGTAAATATAGCTCCTTTGAAACAAAAACTGTACTATTGCTGTTGAACCGACTATATTTTGAGGGTTCCAACAGTCCCATATCGATATACATCGTCTATATCGGGTGGTAATTGTCCGTAGGCTCATTCAACATGTTTCTTGAAAAGTATTTACACAATTATGGCATCATTTTACAACTGAAAAAAAACCACATTTTTTTTAAAAGGCTTTTGCTTAAAACACTGTTTAAAACATGTTTCAAACGAAGTGTTTAAAAACACCGTTTGTTTTAAATGCAACCCTAATGATAATGCTATAAACCAAAATCCTCAAAAACGCACTTCGGGAACGATGGAATCACAAGTGAACCTTCAAAATGTGTACGCAACTCAAAAATAAGAAAATTCAATATACTGAAAAATTTGAAGCAACCTTTTGATGCTACACGTTTTATACGCGGTTGCCTTGGCGTGTCGACAAGACGAAGCCCTGTTAAAACCACTAACTGGATTTTTATGTTTTGGTTTCTCTTGAACGAACTGCGACTTTGCTCTTTGCTAGCCTCTATTATGTTGTCCAATTTCGTTAAATTGTACTTACAAAATTTAGCGATCTTTTTAAAAAGTATGTCCCCGGTTTTAGCATAGAACTGGTGTTGAACAAGGAGTTGCACGGCACTTTCACGCAGTCAGGTACAGCACTTACAGGATTGTCACGTGAGTCGAATCCCAAGTAGACCATGGACGTTATTCTACGAAGCGAAGCAAATAAATACGTTCCAGTTTTCTACATCAATTTAAAATTTCAGGTCTCATTTCTTTTTAAATTCATGGTCAAGTGTCCGAAGTTTTACGTTTCGCAATTGAGATATAACAAAGTTGACATGGACCGAGGAGGATCACTGCTCTAAACCACGTGAAGCAAATTTAATTACATCCTAACATTATTGAAGTATTTTTTGGATGCGTGATGTGTTCTAATCGTTTGAAGCAAAATACCAAAGCAAGGCAATGACAACCATTTTATAAACAATTCTAACGACCTCTAAAGAAAACACATACCGTGTTGAAATGTTGTGAGGAACAATAGTTATAATGATACCTGATAATTAGGGCGATTAGTTCTGACCTAAAACGGAATAATATGAACAAAAAATGAACATTTGGACATTTTTTGAGATTCAAACGTTACAAGGTGTAATATGACCGACAGTGCTACCTCAGCGACAGCAACGAAATGCAGTTTGCAAAGAAAAATTGACTTTTGAACAATTGTGACAATTTTTGACCTAACACTACAATTTTTACAAAATTTTTACATATTTTGCAATGTCAAAAACAAAGAAAAAATCGCCCTGCTGATAAGCTATAAGCGGCGATTCAATATACTTCTTTCTGGTGCAGCTCATTTCACGTTGATTTATTCCAGGTTTATTGCGAATGAGTGATAGAGTTCAAGATGTTGACAACGCGAATAGCAAAAAACAAATTAACATCGAAATATTGAGGAATGAGCACGCTAGTTTTGTAGGAGATTTCATGTCATGTATATATAAGTGCTTGGTGTATACTGTGTACTTAGCAAGTATTGCAGACGGGATTTTCAAGACATCGCCCTTGATTCGTGAAATTTCGAACAAATCAACTTTTTTACTCGTTTCCGTGCAGTCAATCTTGTGAGAACATCTGTAGTAAGTCGAAATTCGAAACTGGACACGACAAGAGAGCGTATCGCTTGCATGCACCGGGATCGTAATATCAAAGTCATTGAGATCCGGTTGATTTACAGAAACCGAATTTCAATTATAAAGCTCGTCTATACAGTAACCGGTAGTTAGAATGATAAAATGATTTGAATACAACACATAATAAACATGACAGTACATTAATTATAGTTATTACAGCTACCGCTTGCTTTGCTCTGTCGATGTCTTAATTGTTGGTTTGATGATGGGAGGAAGAATGTAGACTTAATTTCGAGAGCTGCACTAGTATTTGTATCAAATTTTTAATTATTTCTTTTATCGTTGGAGACTGTGAATCTTCCTGAACCACAGAAGTAGGATCGTGGCCCCAGGTTGGTAACGCTAAATTATAGGTATTCGACCATTAGCGCAGGGAAAATCGTATTCGCTCATCTGCTTAATCACCATAATAGATGCGCGAGATACTTTTAAAAAGGGACAAGGTGAATGGCGTTCCTAGATAAAAACTAACCTAGGTGCCCCAGAAACCAACCCCCACATTTTGCAGAACTCGCGAATCTAGGCGTAGCCTCAATATTAGGGAGCGAGGTGACAAATTCATTGTGTAGATTGTGTCACAGTGAAAAACGGAACACCTCGGAAGGGGCAAAGAAACTGATGGTCAACACCAGCAGTGCTTGCGAACTTATTCAGTCGGTTCACCGACTTCTACTTTTGCAGATATAATAATTTTTCACCGAATTATTGATATTAGAATTCATCTTGCATATAATTGATTCCACGCAGGAGGTTGTATATGCGTCACTGCGCCGGTGTGTGGGTGTATTTGAGGTGTCTCTAAGTTTCACGGATCGCCTACGAAACCAAGCGTATCGCATAGCAAGTTCACGCCGGGTTTATCCCTCGTAATCTAACCGTTCTGTGAATGTATAGTATATGCGCGTATTTGGGAAACGGGTGACTCCTTCGAAACAAGCTTCGTGCCCAGTATCTGTATTCGTATGTAGATTTACGATGTGAAATGAAGCCTGTGAAACTTGGCAACGGAATTCGAAACTTCTACCCAGATTTGCATGAGAAAGTTTGGCGTATTTGTATTTACGCACGGTGGAATGTTGAAGCGGAACTATCATAATAAGAGAATGCGTTACTGATGGGTATTCGCCCGTACAGTATCGAGACGGAGATAAAATACTGCGAGTTTGTTTTTGTTTTTATTGAACAATTTTAGCGCTTACATTGCGTTCAAATGTTTTTGAATGGATCTCAAGCTTGGTATATGACGGGGAATAGCTGGAGGCGGACTTTAATGACCCCCCAATCAACAGAAACATCAAAGCTGGTACGAGACTCAAGCCAAAAGAGAACAGATTTACATCACGACTCTCTCTTTCATTTTAATGTGATTCCAAGGTTGCGTACCGCCAATAGTATTGTTGAAATAGTTCCGGGTTGAGTTTAAAATCACCCAAGCCTGCGTTGAAAAGTACTGAACTCACATTCAAGTGCCGGGTCAGAGTAGTGTGATGTTCTTCAAGGAAACTTGATCAATCGCAGTGGATAAGATTTAACGGTCTGGCAGCTTCTGAAATGGCACTAACGATGGGTATTTGAGTTTGCGATGCGTGGAAGAGTATTACACCCGCACCCGTTCCATTTAACTGCATCCCATATCCTGATACACCATTTACGCACAAAAACCGACTCCACTTACCCTGTGTGTTGTGTCGAGAAAAACCCAGCAACATTACAATTTCCCGCATTACACGCGCGATTTTAATTATATTGTTCATCGTTCTTAAAGTCTTTTGGATTAGTGATGTCCCTAACCATACGATTGAACGTGTGAAGCTGGCTTATTGTTTAACAAACCAGCTTAAAAATGTTAACATACTATGCCTTTTGAACATCTTAAAGGCTGTTCGTGCCTCTGAAAACACCGAAGCCCTTTCTATATTTCTCTGTATTTTTTTGGACGATTGTTCTTATGGAAAATATCGGTAAACGTTTTTTGAATTATTTTTGTCCAAAGCCGAGATTTATTGTATGGTGTGACCTACGCTATATCGTAAGTCGGGTACTATGATCGACCGAAAAGATCATCGCTCTATAAAATATGACGGACCTGATGTGTGGAACAGTATCCCGCCGGCCATCCGACAGTCGACGAGCATGTCCACATTCAAGTCAAAATACAAGCAATTACTATTAAATAAATACAGTGCATCCTCAAGATTACCGGACCACGACTGACCTATCGATATCGCTTCCCATGACACGCCGCCCTATTCTGGTCGCTTTCTTTTTCTATACTGTATTCTTTACTTTCATTCAGTGTGCATGCCTCCTCTTTACTACGCCTAGGCCAAGGTGGGTGTCTGATTCCATTGACAAATCCAAGTCGCTTCGACATCTTCCTGTCTATTCATTGTATCGCATTTTTTGTGGTGTATTGAACTGATAAAATTGCTAATAAACCAATGATGATGATGATACTACTACTGTAAATAGAGTTCTCGGACTTCGTCTTTACGTACAGTTGTATGCACTGTACAGTGTACAGTCGATTACTATTATCATTAATCACGACCATTTGACGCTATAGTTTTTCAATGGGTTTACTCTTGAACTTACGAAACATCGGTCGAACACGATGCTGCATCGTGGTTTCTTCCTCCCGCAGTCACAGAACATAAAAAAGAATGATGTACCACGCGGTCATCATATAACTGTGTAGTACAGCCAACGCGATGGCAAGACCTGAGTATATCGCCATAAATTCACGGGATATTCGATTATACACGGTCTTCGATTACCATCAGCTGTTTTTCTCGATGTAATTAATTAACATAAGCGTGAAATGTTGTCATCGTTGAATATTTTAAATATTGATGTCGAGCTTTCAAATGGACCATACCCTCTGCAATTCCTCCCTCTCACCCGAAGTCGACTGTCATTCAAAACTACAGGATGGTATGGGTAGAAACGGAAAATGCGGAGTTACATCCACATTTGACATCTCGATTGCGTGCGCAATGTGCTCATATGTTCAAACGGGGCCTACGATAACGATAAGTTATCGTAGGCCCCGGTTCAAATGTGTATGTATATTTACGGCCACAAAGAAAATGATGATACTAACACACCATCCGTACAGTTTTTTTGGTTCTGGACCATGCCTACTTCCCAGCTGTTTGTGATCATTGTGAGGGTCAATCACTATTAAACAGAAATGACAGTTCCATGAATATTCGTAGCCCCATGAAACCTGTTTTCCGATGCGGAGATACGTCTAAGGGTCTAACCAAAGTTTCAAGGCAGAAACAGTGGAAATAAGGTATGGAAACCATATATTCTTTGCTGTTAAAATATTACTCTTGGTGTGAAGACGTATATTTTCGTTACTCCAAAAGTGAATCTCTCTCGACCCAGATTCGACTTACTTTACCATATTAGTACAAGTATTGTCGAATCGTTGCTCCCAGCCCAGTCGCAAAGCGCTCAATACATAATCGCACACCCCTCCTCGAGAGCGATTCGTAAGCGTTGCTACGCTAGCCGCGTAAACCAACTTGAAAGTGCATGGAGCCTGGGAAAAATCAAGGAAGCGTTACCAGGTGGCAATTGAGTAGTTCAGTAGCTTGGATCGCCGACGGTTAGAATGACGTACGGACGAAGGAATGACACTCAACGTCTAGTCGTACGGCGGTCATCGGTAGGTCATCGCGATAAAGATTTACACTTCGAAAAGCCGTGTTCTGTTTCGCCTCAGCGTGTCTGCGCGTTTTAACTACACAACGGAAATCGTGCCCTGATCGCAAGATGATAACGGGATGAGCTCGGAAGTCAGCTGAGGCTCGTAATAAGGTCTTTGATTGCCCTTTGAACGACGTGTTGGAATTTTATTCCTAGGTGGTTTCCGAGCTTTCGAGGAAATTCGCATACGTTCCAGCACCGTGCAATAAACTCCCATCTGGGCAAATAATGACAGTCAGGTAGTGTCTTTAAAGCTCTGGCACGTAGCTTTAAAGTATAAAACCGGAAACATGGAATCTACAGTGAATATGTGACGCCAAGGAAAGATGTGAGACTGTGAGTAAGTATGCGGGTATCGAAGTCGTGGTGGATGCCCTGCACTGATGCATCGACACTTTCCTATAGGCAAAATTTTGCTTTCACACCCATCCCAATGGATGTAAACGAGTCGCTTTGTCAATCTCTACATGTGTGTAGTTCTGTTCGTGCGTACCACCTTGTTGCTCCTTCTCGTAGCTTTACACGAAAACAGCACCCACTCCACCCCTGGGATATATCTCCATGTGAATTAGTGTGTTTGACACGTTGTAACCCATTGGGATGTGGCTGAAAGCAAAATTGCGCACCGGAAAGTATATGTACCTGATTCGCACCCTACGCTATGGTGAAAATACTCTATTTCCGTTTATCAGGGTGTTCCTTATTGCAAGTTTTTGACCCAAACAATCATCTTCTACTACCGATGCCTGGCGACGAAGTCAAACTGGAAGTGAAGTCGCTAATCCTGGCTGGCTAGGTGGTCTTACTCTTTGCCGCTGTAATTCGATAATAGATTTTCCCGATTTTAGCAGTTGATAATGCACATGCACAGAACCTTAAAATACGCAGATAAATGGTGTATGGTGTATGGAATTCATCCGAACACGCATTCAATTAGATCAGTGGTTTTAACTCCAGAAAGCATTAAGGTATTCATTACATAGGCGGGTCATCAGTTCCACTTGCATGAAAAAGTGCACCTACCGCTAAATACTGTTACAGAGCAAAGTATCACTGCGCAATGCGCATGCGACCCATTGGTGTTGCAGATGCGTCTATATACTGTGTACAGAACACGTCCAGACAGATTCTAGTATAATGACGATAATTATAGTTTCGCGCCGAATTTGTCACGATCCGCATTATCATGGTAATCAGTATCCTGATTACTTGTCATTGTGTCGATTAAATCATAGTATATAGGGTATGCGCGCAATAATCGCCTTTGCTACTGCATGAGAACTGAATCCCAAGTCCTTCACTCCGTAGCGATGGGTTGCTTGTTACGCATTATATAAGAATTAGCATTATATAACGTGTAACGTCAATGAGAAATATAATAGTCCGGGGACTCCAGACGAATATGTTTTTGCCCATAACCACTTGGGGTCAAAGTGATAAACTGCTCTAAACAAAAAAAAAATTCCTCAGCATGGTCGTGTTACAATGGCAACAATAGTTGCTGTGGATATGTCGTTATACACAAGATCCATAGCGGCCACGAATTTACATAGTATATTGTTATCAACGATCGGGGCGTATGTAAATTTTACAAATTGAACTTCCAAAGTGGCATAGTGTAATGTCTAATACTTTATATGAAATTTGTCTGTACTCTTTGCGAACCCCAACATTCGTTACGCGGCCCTCCGTTTGGGTAGGACTGATAAAACTCATATACTGACTAATATATCCCGCGGAGTATTGCGCCGGCGGTAATCGAATCGATATAATCTGAGAAATCAATGATCAACCAACCATTGTTCTTATATAATAAATCCCGTTGAGCCGATCATACGCTGGGGAAAATGGGTCAATATGTGGGAAGTTATCGGAATAATCGTGAACAGTAATCTCTATTCGAATCCTGCTATAATCATTATGCTGATTTTCGATTTGACTGCGCGATATCGCCAGTGGGTTGCAAAATGCAAATTTTTCCAGCGAACAGTAAGCAACCCAGTTCCGATAGCCAACGAATTAGCGAAGCGATAGGATCTTGCCCCGAGAAAACGTGACATGTGAACTAAAAGAGAAAACTATATTTACTCGCACAGACCATAATTGTAGCATCGAGTATAGCATATAGCAGTAATGCAAATACAACTGGCAATTCACGGAGCACAGGTACGGTATCGATTACCGTAAGTATCGAGTATTGATAGGTACGGACTAGAAATTTTGTGATGGCGTTACGGCTACGGAATGATTTGACACGAGGCAATTGCACTGCAAGTTTATACTGATTTGTTTCGTCGAATAGGCATTGGCGCGTAAATGCTGAATCCCTATACGTGACGAGAGGTTTCACGAGTTACGGATTGATGAGAAGGGTTCAAAAGTCTGATACCGAACAGGATTTCATAAACAACCTGATCGGAATGGATCCTCCGAATAATTGCAACAACCAAGCACGGAGATCGCAGGGAGTAATCTGGGTTAGC
The DNA here is from genome assembly GCF_051294905.1 of Botryllus schlosseri. Classification (NCBI taxonomy): domain Eukaryota; kingdom Metazoa; phylum Chordata; class Ascidiacea; order Stolidobranchia; family Styelidae; genus Botryllus; species Botryllus schlosseri. The sequence goes on along the minus strand of NC_137245.1, from coordinate 11,283,190 downwards.
ATTAGTGACGTAACTTGCAAACTTTACTGTAGTCGTAACATTTCTCTGCGAATAATCTATGTGCATTGTGCAACCTAATGAAGTGCTGACAAAAAATTCTACTTCGTCTTCAGACACGCATAGACGCGCAAAAATACAATTTTCACAATTCGCCGTCATACACGATTCAAAATATGATTCATATTATTTTGTCCTCTCTCTTTCACGCGCACACATACACACATACATAGAAAAATCGAAATTTTAATCCGTCAGAATTCTACAGTATTTCTCAGAAACAAATCTGAAATACTATCCGTGACTGGGAGCAACGGAAAGAACGACACGCCTGTGACTTTAGAATTGCTATTTACCGCGTCCTAAGATAGTATCAGGGTATGACGCATATTTCTAATCCTTGCTATCGGCGTGTAGTGAGATGTAAATTTCCGTCAAGACCGATTTCTACGCATCAAAATTACACGAAACGGTCCATTTAGCGATTTTCTCACTTCATTTTCGTATGCAATTTCAGACGACGCGAGTTCACAGATCAGGACTTGAAAAAATGATTAGCATTCGCGGCGTATCGCTCGAAGCTACGCTCGCGCTGCGTTGTTGAGATGTTGATTATTTCAGGTATTGTGACCTCTCACCCCGTAGTCATACTTCTCCGTGCATTCGCGATTACTCAATAACGTAGGAAACCAGTGTGATGTTGCCATGACAATATCAATCAAATTTGTTAGTGTCTTTTGTTGCTACCGTGGTGTAATCTGATTGCTGGTGCGGACACAGTATCCGGGCTGCGTATCGTTGAAAGCACCCAGTTGGGACCGATGATTCGTTTGAGAAACAATTTCTTGACGCTCGCTAAAATTTTTGCGAAAGCGAAGATCCCAGGATACGCTGAAGGTATTGAATTCTTGGACCAAACTGCGGGGTGACCGAAAGGTAATATGGAGTCCACGATTTGCGGTCGCAAAGAGTTCATGGACCTGCGGCATTAGTCGCCTACTGAAGTTTTAATTTCCTAACACATTACGGAAAGGTACTATCGGAGCCTAGGATATCAGTATCGTCGGCCCCGGTACTATTAATCAAGCTAAAGTGGTGATTAACTCATATTGGTTTATCCACAGTCCAGGTTTGATACACTCCTAATTGGTGCACGTTAAAGTACCATAATATGGTCTCTCCGTTGTTGTATAAAAGCGACCAGGCAATGGGTTTGACTGATGACTCCGGGATGTAATCCCAGTTGGTTGGAAGGTGGAATAACAAACTTAGCACTGATTGAAATAACAACTATTATTAGATTATGTAGGACACGTCTAACAGTTGAGGCTCATGGGACGCTGTAACCGACAATATCACCCCTAACACGAGCAAAGAACAGGAGGTAGGTACGTATGCTCTGATACGACTATAGGACGGACACAGCCCCGCCAATTCCAACCCAGGGGAACATGATGATTGCAGTAAAATAATTCTCATTCTATCTATAGATATGTTTACAGTACACATTTAACCCCAAATTAAGTGCGTGCTATAGCGTATCGTTGATTGATATACTGATATATGCATAATTGCATATGCATCGATCCTATACCTCATATTCGGATGTACACGGAGACCACGCCATCCGGCGGCCGACTAGCGTAATATTTGGCGACTGGTTATGGCCATTATCGTATTGCCCAATGGCCACTGGAATACGCAGATACATTTCTTCAAATTCGAGTATATAATGTCTTCCCGTAACCCCATTATGAGCATTTTTATTTCGTTGAAGGCGGTTGTGGGTTGTGACGCGCAAACTGAATATACCCACTGCAAATATTTCGGCACACACACACACACACACACACACACACACACACACACACAGACAAACACACACACACGTACACACACGGAAAGACAGACATACCACATGCCTCATCACTTATGCGTAGGTCTAGTTCGAAGTATGGATACGGTGAATCGTTCTTGAATTAACACAACAGATTTATAATTCTGATACTGCAATGTTAGGAAATAAAGCTATAGCGGTAAATACTTTGTATTTATGCAAATTAAATTCCGATTTCCTGTGAAAGCATTGATACTGTAAGGTCAAATTTGTTCGCTGAGACTTGTAAATAAGCAAACGAGGTGTCAATATAGTATTCCCGCGGCAGATAACGTGTGATTTACCTTTTCTTACAGCGTGCGATTTACCTTTACCCTACATTTATACATAGGAAATAGTATCAGTTCATCTATAGTAGAGTCCAAGTTATGTGCATGATCGATGTCGGATGGAGATGGAGATCTCATATCCGTTTTTCTGCAGTGCCAGTTGCAATTTATAGAGTGCGCGGCACACTGCATGTCGCTGCCTACTATCCTGGTACGTAGAATAACAAACCGCCTTTGCAAATCCACGCTACCCGTGTTTTCCTATTGCCCATCCTCGTTTCCGTCATTTAAGATGCGTGTTTGCCAAAAGTACACACGTGAATTTCCGGGATAACACCGCTTTGTGTATATACTCGGTCAATTTTGATTTTGAAATGCTGCCCGACTGACGGATGCATGCAACTTTGTTTTCAAAATACTCATGGCATGATTGGACATTATGGACAATGGACAACATGGACATTCACCTACATTTGCCCACTGCGAGGTGTTCACCATTCATAGTCCCCGTCCATTGGCACACGACATAGGCTGACTTCACAAAATATGGATGTTTTTGCAAGCCACTGTATTTGAAGAGCATCTTGGAGGTACAGAACTTCAATATACACTTGAATAGTATATTCATATTGAAATGAACCCGACTATTTTCGGCTGAAACTCGTCCGGAGCAACTAGTAGAGAATTGAAAAGAACACTGTGTATCAACAATCGTATCACAAAATATGACGTCACCAGCATGGAATTTCGAATAAGAGAGTTCAATGTAGTCACTGGATGCATGTATGCTGCTGTTGTTTGTGGTGCTCATGGAGTTTTCGTCTTCAATATTCATTTACACCATGCCGAGTTTCTTTATTTTGATTCCGCACCTGCCGACCTGCGTGCATGTGGTGCACACTGTATTTTTTATGCCCTCTCCTTTGACCAGACTGCTGTTACTCACCTCAAATAGCGTGAATAGTGTACGCGATTTTCCAGTTTGAGTCCAATGTTCAGCACCTCGAAGCAACATCGGAATAAAAATACAATGCACGAAGTATTTGATAAATTTGTATATGCCGAAGATTTCGACGACTTTGATGCAGGTACAGTTTCGCGCACGGAGGGGTGTACGTGTGCGGTTCTATGGATAGGAGCTGGGCAGTACTCGAATCCGAGGCGAATTTCAATTGTAGGCGTTAGAGACGAGTAGTGGGAGTCGATGTTTATGTGTAACGGCAATATTATGTACTCTTAATAATAATCTAGTATGGGACCATCACATCAACTACATAGCAAGCAAACTATCTCGTGGCATTGGTGCACTCCATCGCCTGAAGAGGCTGTTTCTAATATCACTTCTTCTACCTGTTTATCATGCGCTCGTTCACTGCCATCTTACATATGGAATAACAGTGTGGGGCTGCTCTTACAAGAAGCATATCAACAAGCTCCAGGTATTACAAAACAAAGTCATTAGGATTATATCTAATATACCTTCACGTCGTGGTGTCAGTCCTGAATTTAGAAAATTGGGCATTCTCAAGGTCTCGGATTTATATGAATTTGAAATTGTAAAAATCACGAAACAATATAATGAAAGAACTTTACCTGACTATTTCGACAACTTTTATCAATGCCCCAATTCAATTCACCATTATGACATAAAATTCTCACAGAATCAGTCCCTTTTTATTAAATTGAATTCATCGAGACTGTCAAGAAATTCCCTATCTCATATAGGTGTGAAATTTTGGAACAACGTACCAGCTATCTACCGTACTCTTCCTTATCATAAGTTTAAAGCGCGCTATTGCAAATTTATCTTATCCAAGTACTAAGAAGAACATATCTCATGACCACAGTGATGTTGTTTTCATTTTATATGCTGCAATAATATTACCACTGTGTACATGGGTCAAATTATTATTTTCTGATCACACTGTTAACCGTCTTTCACTAATGTTGCTATCTTTTATTTACTTTTGTTTATTTCGTTACTCTTTGCTGTGCTACTCGACTGAGAGAAGTAATTGATTCATATTATCATTAATACTGCCAATATGCTTGGGTGACTCCTGCCTAGAAGATTTCGGTCATATCGGGTCTCCCAGTCTATACCGTGTAAAATATAGTTGGGAAAATATTTAAAAAAATGTATACTATTGGACATGAATGTTTGTGGACATTGCCTATACTATATTTCATGGTTGACGAATAAAAGAATTCTCTCTCTCTCTCTTATCAAAGAAAATATTGCGTGGGACATAGGCTTCAGTTCTACCGCCTGAGCCTCGATACCACGGTTAGCCTATCTGAAAGAATCGAAAAACATGTCACGCACATTGCACAAGGCCTTTCAATAAGTGAGCGACTGTCACAATGGGTACAATTAGCGTTACGAGATAGCCATGCTCCCAGAAACACGAAATCTTTTGGAAGATGTGTAACTGACATCCGAGTCGGATGCGAATCACCCGGACACTCGACTCTGCATAGCCCTATAGTATAAATGAGTTGTTGTTTATTCAACAAAAAGTTTGTCGCAAATCGTCTGACGGCCTTTTACACCACGGTCATTGAATAAGTATAAATAAGTGAGGCAATGTGTCAAAGATGATACGGAATGCTTTTTTCCTTTCATCACTTTTTGATTTTCAGAGCTGTAGACGTAGGCCTATAAGCATACAACTAAATCCAAGTGAAGTTACAACATTCGTGGCGATACACCGCCAGGTTAACAAACGATCACATGTCATTATGCGGTTATCAACAGTAATTGAATACGTATGTAATAGGGATGGTGTCAACGTGAGGTTCGCGTTCGTGTTCGTGTTCTGTGTGTGAACCTCAGAAATTTCGAGGTTCACGTTCACAAACGAACCTTGGTAGGTTCTGCACTGTGAACCTTTTTGATATAATATCACAATTTTCGCTTCATTATAACATCTTTAGTTGAAATCTATTGCATTTCAATTGCGGGTCACTATATGCATGGCGCTGGCAGCATAAAAAAATCAACACTAAATGAGCAATTGAGCATGCACCCTGACAATCTCAAAGATATTACTTGCTTTGTTACAAAATTTTGCTCGAATATTTGGTGACTCTCTGCTGTGTGCTTGACCTGCAATAACACAACATTAAGAGCGAAATACATTGCAAGTAGGTATAGTCAGCGAATGATGCTTATTCAACCATTCAATAAAGTTGATGTCGTTGTCTGATGAAAAAAATCTAGCAGGTGTACTGTGTCAATCTTGATTTCATATGTTTATTGTATCATGAAAACCAAATCCCTGCGATTAGGGTGTTGGCTACTGCTGTATAACTTGTTAATGGGGTAATATCGGTAGCTAGTATGGAAACCCGTTTTACACTATCAACGTAGCAATACTCAGACTCAGAATACATTGTCCGGTCTGGCCTATTAGACCGTCAAGGCTTAAGCACTAAGCTTATATTCTTCGCAAGTCCTCGTCGAGATTGTTGGCAAACGACGGAAGATATTTATTTTATGGGATTAATATATCATTTGATTGCCCCGGTTGATACATTTGGCGACGTGCAAAACGTCAATATGTACTTCAGCATTATGGCATTATGTGGCCACAATGTATCGTGTACATTAATATAGGCTCTCACTTCAATAAAATGTAGGGTTGTAATTACCAATATTACGTCACGTGACGTCACGAGGTTCACGTTCGCGTTCACACAGAACCTTTCAAAAAGGTTCGCGTTCACACGAACCCGAACCTTTCAGAGGTTCACACCATCCCTAGTATGTAATATCGCCTCCCTAGACCTCGAGACAGTTATTTCGAAAGGTAAACAACATTCCACCTTGTAGTTTACAGCGAGGGGATTTATTAGCTGACCGCCGCAGTCGTAAGCGTTAGTCGAACGTTTTGACCGACCCCTGTAAAATTCCGTATCGGCCGTAAAGCACACAATTCCAAGATTCCTGCATGCGTGCGATGTCATAAAGTGTCACGATAGCCGATAAAATCGCGAGCGATTTAGTAGCAATTATTGTCAATATCCAACCATATCTCGCCAGATGGCTGTTTGTCCAGCGGTTTATCAAAACACGCGACCGTGTAGTTGCGTCGCGATATCTACCGAAAATTCACCGTAGTTTACCGCCCGTTAAGGGGTGGGATGCTGTAAAAGTCAATGTTGCACTTTTGCTGGGAAATCACGACGGTGGCTACTGTACCGGTGGTTTAATAAGTAACAAACCCAACAAACCGAGTATATGTGGGATTTAAAACGTGATTTTCGCGCCTTCAGTCGTGACTTGAACATCGTATCCGAATGTATTGCGAATCCCGAGAAAAATTAAATTCGTACGTACACCTTTAGCATATCTGGGTGGGGTCTTCAATTGGTAAGTCACATATGCTCTATTGCTCGCATTGCTTTGCACCGACTGACAAAGGCTGTACTGGGACTTAGTATCGAAGGCCCCGGCTATAGTAAACTATATCCTGTAACAGCGTGGTTCTCAACCTTTCATCTTTGCGGACCCCTTTGTACCGTCATGGACCCCCGTGAACCTCCCAGTTTTAGTTCAAATTTAGCTCAATTGTCGTGCAACCGCCATCCGTCTTGTGCGAATTTTAGTCGTATGTTTTTTTGTATTTCAAAGCGAATTCAGTAGCTGCATTTGTTGAAATACGCGGTCGTTTCTTGAAAACCCGCGCCGTCGATTTGATACGAACGAGTGCCGAAAATCCATTTCCGAAAAGATATGTGGCGGCGAATGTAATAATAACGCGTAACGCTTCCGGAGACATGCACGTTTGGGTGTAATCGCAACATATATGGCACCAAAATTGAGAACATAAGAGTTTCAATGATTATATAACTTCCAGCCTAGTCAATTCTATCTAGCCGCTCATCTTAAAATTATTCTGGAATATCAGTTATATATATCACAGAAGAAAATGGATTTTCGTGAACATTATTTTTCCAAAAACCCCAACAACAAAACATCTCTAAACAGTAATATGTTTGCAAAAGTAGGCTATTGACAATTTGGCCATTAAAATGAGCCTACAAAGCAGAATATTCCACCTAAAGCAACCATTCTGTTTATGAGAGTCCTCAAGTCTTAGCAGCTATGAAGTGAAACTGCCTGGTGATTTCTCTTATTTAAAAAATACAAATTATATTACAGTGTTGGGATGACTCGAGTCATGACTTGACTCGAGTCAGACTCAAGTCACCTTTTTCGTATGACTTGACTTGACTCGAGTCACTTTGCTAAAATGACTCGACTTGACTTGACTCGGCCTATCAGAAATGGGGATTGACTCGTGACTCGGAGCAAAATTCACGAGTCAATTTCAAGTCATCAAGTAATCGGTGTCGATTAAAATCACCGTATCTTGCATATGGTCGGATTGTTCGTGAAACGCTTGTGTAACCCGTGAGAGCGACCAATCATTTAATGATCGTGCGTTTTACTGAGCCTCCATTGTTCTCTCACAAATAAATTGACCGCAAACGATGTGATCGAAGCTTACAGCTCACGTGGTCGTAAACTCGTATAGTAAAGTAATTTCTGTTCTCTGTTTTTACCTTAACCAAACTTCTTGTTTTATTGAAACTGATCGAATATAGTTTAAATAGTCCTCAACCATTGGCGCAGGCTCGAATTGTATCATATCGATTTGTAAATGCGTAATGTATTGCATCTTATCAATTCGTATCTATTCTATATATTGGCTAGCTGGCCAAACTGAGGTTTAGCAGTTATACGTATATGTGAGCGATACAGCGCCTTCTTGCGTGTACGGTCATCGGTTCAAAGTCAATGACCACTCAATCTGTATTTCAGACAGCTAGCAATATGCAATGACGTTATCATGCTTCATACTTCGAAAAGGCGACTTGACTTGAATTGTGACTTGACTCGTGACTTGACTTGACTTGACTCGACTTGACTCGAGTCACCTCCAAAAATCGAGTGACTTGACTTGACTCGAGTCACCTTTGAAAATCGATTGACTTGACTTGACTCGAGTCAAAATGTGCAATGACTCGAAATGACTCGTGACTCGAAGGTAGTGACTTGATCCCAACACTGTTATATTATCAACCATTTTGCAAATTTGGAGGTTTCGCAGACCCGTGGTTGAAAACCACCGGCATATAGTATAATACTATACTTATAGCTATACAGTGATCGGACATGCTGTTGCGCACTTTTGTGCACGGATATTTCGTTTTGTGTTTTTGCATCTTAATGGTGTGAAATTTCGTTGGTCTCAACTGCCACTTTTGTAGTACTACAGCTAGCTTCAAGATTATATTGTGTACTGTAAATTTCTCAACGGACACCCTCTTTGCGGCAAAGTCATTTTTAAGTAACAATGATATGATATACGCGATTTCTCAGTAAGCAACTAGGTATTCACCAACCCGTGCGTCTAATAATATTGTCAGCTCATCGTAATATCAGGAGCCCGATTTGACCCACGTCGTCAGTTTTAATCCGAATGCAGCTTATTCTTCCGGATGCTGTATATTGTATAACTGCCATCGTGGTTATGAAGGCTGATTAGATGGGCATTGAACACGGGCAAAGCTGTGGAAACAATAACGAATCACATCGACGTCGTCGACAAAATTTTCGTTTCACGGCAGGGTCCTACCACTTCTACTCATCGGATGAGACACGGATACGGACTTTATACTAATGAATGAGTCCGGGGCCTATCGTATCGTAGGCCTCGATAAGACATGTACAGTACGTACGGTACACTCCGGGGCATTGCGCAAAACGTCTGTATACTTGTACAAACTACCAATCTCGTTTGTTCACTATCAACGAACCACCGATTTTTGGAGCAGTTCTAGTAGCGAATTTTGAAAAGTGTCCAGTTCTAGTTCTAGTCGCGCATGTACAAAAAATAGTTGTCAAACAACTAGAAAACATGTCGCTGTTTGACATGAATCGTGATACAGGTGTTCTCTGGAGTGCTGTTCTCGTAACCATTCCAAGCTAAGAGTCATCACTAGGGCAAGTTTTTGCAACTTTTGCAACTTTTTTTGCAGCTTCCGGCAGCTTCCTAAATACTCAGAAGTTATGTAGTATGCTGTTTCAAGATGCTTGAAGGAATCTTATATTGCAACTTTGTGCAACTTTCTCCATTTTTTTATGCAACTATTTTTCATGACATTTTTTTGCAAGTTTTTTCGATTTTTCATGCAACCAACTTGTTACTGGAAATATTTGATGCTATATGGAAATAGATCGCTTGGTTTTATCACTGTCGTCTAAATTTAAGGTCCTTTCTGATTTGACGTACATTTAGGCTAGACCGCCGAAAATTATATTTTCACTGGGTCAATTTTCCAGGCTATTGATTTTGTTGAATTCGCTAATACTTAGTTTTGCTACAGTGCCTTGTATACAGATCGATTCGAGCATCTCACAACCTAATAATTTCAAGGAACCTGACCAACCATAAATGAGACTTTTTAATGCAAATTTTGTAAAAAATAAATTCAACATATTACTGCAACTTTTGTGAAAAATAAATACAACTTTCCACGGATTTGACTGCAACAAAAACTTGCCCTAGTCGTTACTACTATCTGTGTTTTGGGGTTGAAACCACTCCGTTTCAAACTTGTACCGAAGTTCATGTGCAAAGTCGTTCCGATAAAATAAAAATTGATAAGTTGCTTCGGAATTGAATTTAGATAGTCGTGTTTTATTTAGTTAGTTGGGAATTTTTAAAGTTAGTTAGTTCTAGTTGCGCATTTTGAAAATCCAGTATAGTCTATCTTTACAAGTCTGTTCGTCGGCGTATCGTAATAAAATTCCTTAACAAGACGCTTTGGCTTCTACGCGCCAATTTTTCACGAGGATAGGACTGTTTGTCCACGTTGGTGTGAATACGTCCATGGAGTCGAATGAGTGCAACGCCGATAATATATTAACGATACTCTGCAAGTCAGCGCTTGGCATTGTTATCAAACAGAGGAAGTTTGTAGGGCGACGACTCACTGGATCTATTTCCTCGCGCATTGTTACGCAATCGATACCGTCGGGCAGTGTTTGTGTTTTCTATTACGGGGATAGCCCTTATTATACAAAAATATCGGTGAGTGCGGCTATGATTTCCGATGTATGCAATCGTTGATCATACGGAATCATGCATGCAAATTGTGCAAAATAACCAAGCCATAACCACTAACCAGAATGAACTTTTCTGGGGTATAGAGAGAACCTTGTTACGAAAGATGTTTGGGCTGCGCACCACGATGGGAATTTATGAAAGATTGTTGAAAAGTTTGGGCTTGGAAATTTATAATAGTGACAGGACATCACGTATTCGCAGTCACGCCAAACTTCCCTCGTCGAAGCTTGAAAGGCGTGAGTTTTGCTCGGTGATTACGATACTGCTATTCCAAATTTTACCGGCAACTTCGAACCGTGATATAAATTGCGGCAAAATAGTAAAATTAGCCGTTGATCATCTTAACAACTGTCTTGTCTGGCAAAGCTCAAATATAACAATCTGTTACACAGTTAACAGTATTCGTTCCAAACAAATCATTAGCCCTAAATAGAATTAATTAGACATAACAAATTAAAGACGTATTCCAATTCGAGAACGAAATTGGAACTGTCGTTCTATCGCGGTTTACTACCAGCCTTGTATCAACGCTATAGGTAATAGCGGGAAAACTGAAGATTTACTTTCCGTGAAAGTCATGTACAATTTTGCAAATATAATATCATCAAATCATGGCATAGACTACTTTGTAGAGGTCGAACACACTATTTGTGTCGTCTGGGATTGCAAAGTACCCGTTTTGCAATTCTGCAACATCAAGCAATTTGTTACCGTTAAACAGTTGTCTCCGGCCTGTTATTAATGTAAAGCCAGCGAAACCGTATCAAGTTCTTAATGTTTGTAAGTATACATCGTCGCGACATAATTACCAGCGGCCTGTTTTATTTTAGTAAGTCAAGTTGTACTCAAATACTACTCTGTCAATGATTTAATTGGTGTTTTGGTTAGTGTGTGATTAAACCACTAAAAGCGGCTTTTGTGATAACGTGTAGGCAGTTTCGCGCCAATCCGTCGCGTAGTTACACAGTCTGTGTGCTCATATGTAGGTAAAGGTCCCGCTTAAGTCTATAATCTATGTAGGCCGTTCAATGTTATCGCGAAAAATATTTAATATTTCAACAGTTACAGGCCTCAATCATGCAGCAGAAAAAATAGCCGTGAAGAGCTGTATGTGTTTCGGCTTACATCATTAGACGGCACTTACGCCGGGATAGATAATAATAATCCGGCACAGAGAGCTATCTTCCGAGAGTCTTTTGCGTTGGTACCAAAATCTTGTAACAACTATATGTCATAATAATATACCAATATGTTATCGGAATTAGGCTCCAACATAACTGAAACCAAACCGCGGAAATGTGATATTTACGTTTAAAACCCATGACAAAATAAGGTGAGCTTGCTTCCAAGAGATACTCCATTAAATATTCCGCATCATATCTCGACATAGGCACAGACGCTGAGTTGTAAAATTACAATTTCAACTCTATCATACGATACAAAGTCATGGACTGGATGTGGTTTTGAAGAGTAGGTAAGTGTTGTAGTTTGAATTATAAACGACATTAATTGATGCTAAATACAAATAAAAATATACAGGTCCGGTGTAAAAATATCTAACGTAGCTCAAACACCACGAATACAAAAAAAAATGCAAAACAAAACACTTGGAAATAGGATATTCTTGTTATAGAATATAGATGCTGGGTAAATTATGTAGGTTATGAATTTTATTACTCTGGTAACCACTGATAATGAGCACTGAACGAATGTTCCAAATTCTGTTGCAGCTGAACGTACGGTACGACCGACGCACAGTTTTTCATATGCGGCGGCATTGCTCTGCACCTTAAAACAAAATCACGACAGATTTTCATCTAATAGAATGCTGACTTTGTGATTTGCGACTCGATTCCCAAGCGGTCAAACACGGGACATAGCTTGACCAGTGGGACCAAAGCAAACAGATACAGCGTTGCTGACATTATGCAATAACGTGGTGTAGACCGGTAAGGTTTTATAACCCCGTAATACTGGATTTACGTAAATGCCTGCAGGAAGTGATCCATGTCCGACACGAAAGTTCGTTAGGTCGAATTATGTCGCAATACGGCATTCGCTGTGGTAGCGTTCGTGTTGCGTATACAGACTCCGTAAATAGACGATTTCACTAAAACATGCAAGATAGGTACAGATAAAGACACCGGATCACTCCAAACAAACGTAACAAATATGTTTCGACGCGCGGGAAACTTATCGGCAACTTCGATTTCCAGATTGAATTACGCAACCTTTGTGCAGAGTTTGGTCCTTTTTATTAGCTGCATTATCTGCATCAAACAGGCACCAAATACTTATCCCCCGTTCACACGGAATGTATATGTAGGAAAATGTAAACAAACCAGATTTGATAACCCAGTCTTTTAATCGGAGAGCTCCGGGCATGCAGGACTACGTGCAAAAACTCTTATTTGAGCTGGAGACGAAACTTGTTTGGTTATCATGTTTGACAAGCATTGGTCAGTGTGGGTGCTGCGCGAGCGACGGTGGAGATTGCGACATCGTCGCTGGTCGCGTGACGTCGAATAGTCGCGTGATGTTCACGCGATGTCGGGTGCCGCGTTGCCTTGAGCTGTTTTTATTCGGTATTTGAAGAGGGTCTTTGAGGTACAGAACTTCAACAGTTGAAAATTATATTCATATTGAAATATATCGAAAATATTCGGGTTCATTTGAATATACTTTTCTATTATTCGGCGTTCATGGTGCTGCGACAACAAAGTTCACTTTACGCCGGACCGATACCATGTTTTATGATTCGCCATTCATTCATCTTTTTTTTAACATACTTCCACTTCTACTTGGGGGCAATTCGGGCAAAGCAACTTACTTTGAATTTTAAAAATCAGAAAATAGTTCGGGGTGGATTTGCTATCACGTTTGTGAGTGAAATGGCAATAACAACCGAATGATATAGCCAATGTATCACGGTAAATGAATCTATTTGTCGAAGATCAGATCTATACTTGAAGCGTCATTGTCATTCGCGACTTACGCAACCTCCGATTAGGAACTGCCCTTGACTGCATGCGATCCTCCAACCACATCTACATTTTGAAAGTAATGATTGCATTTTAGGCCATCGAAAATACTTAAATAGCTGGTCCGTGGTACAGAACTTTAAGATTTTGTGTTCGTGGAATGAATCATTACATAATCAGTTTTTCCATTATGTAACACCAACCCATTTCCCACGTTCTACCGTGGATTTTATTTACTGTATACAGGGGTTTACAAAATAGGATGTATCTTGATTGTTTGTTGATTATGGATAGCAATGCGGGCTTGCTGTTGCTGTCGTTGTTCAGTTGCTAGTTTTCTTGGTATTTCGGCATCAAAGTTCTTTTTTACATCAGGCCGATCATATCATATGCGACTCCTGAGCCTATAGCACGTCCCACTTCCGTTCTGGACTTTGGTACGACCCCACTTACGCGGATGAGATGGTGACGAGGAGCGTGTTGTACAGACTATAGATTCGACCTCCGTCGAAACCGAACCCCTAACGCATTGGCGCTGTAGAGGTGAAAATATACCAATATCATGTACTCGCAACCTAAAAAATAGATATAAGTGATGTAACTGAATGCCAAAATAACGCTCTAGTAAACTCAAGTTGGAGTATGGTGTTTTAGAAGGCGTCTAGGAATGATGACTGATTTTCCTTATAGTTTTCCGTATTCCAGAGTCATTATCTTTTCAACTAAAGCTTGTTTCTGAAACGAACCTTATATAGGGTTACCATACGTCCTCTTTTAAGAGGATTTGTCCTTTTTTTAAAAATGTTTTGAAAGTGTCCTCAGAGGAAGCCCAAATGTCCTCGTTTTTGAGAAGTTTGGTTATTATAGGGCGAAATTAGACTAAGATACAGTAAATCATCAATACGGTAACGCTCCGGCTGCTATTTTGTGAGATGAGCCGGAAGGTTGACTTTTTAGGCAACCAACAGATAATTCAAGAAAAGTGTCAATTTCTGGAGTCGAGTCGGATAAATGACCTTTTTTTAGTCAACCAATCACAAAGTCGTTAATTTACCATTCTTTACGGATTTTACTCCAGTATTGTAAGATTGAAAATTTTGAAAAAGTGTCCTTATTTCAGATTTCCAAAATATGGTAACCCTACCTTATAGTATGGCAAGAACTCATTAATCCACGATTGGTTGCGGCATGACAACTTTGCAAAGGTCCGGGGCCTCTCAGATCGATGTTTTTCCTATGAAAATATGTTTCATTCCAGGACTAAAGGTTACCAAATGTTCACGGATGGTACGCCGAGATATAAATCATAAATAACACTTCTCTGCCTCTCCGTGGTGTCGCAAACGGTTGAAATTCGAAATACACACAGTACTATCCATACTACGAAGTCATAAGAGTTGTACTAATCGACTCGATGGCCAATACCCAATTTCAAATCGAATCAGTCAATTATTCTCGATTTCATTCGATCTGGTGACGCAGAAGGTTATATAATATTGCTCAACCGTAGTTTGGCAGGTTGACCTATTCGATTAACTTAACCTGGAGCCAACAATAATATTCTCCATTCAAGTAAAAGAAGGTTGCTGGATTCTGGTGACCGACTTTGATAGATTTGTGGATTACAGATTGACGCAATTGTAATCTATATCAGCAGACGACACGCGTGACACGAGACATACAATTTTAGATTGCACACTAAATCAACCGTGTACATCGGTAAAATCGTGAGAATTCTCAAACCAAATTCAGTCAGTTTCCCGGGACTTTTATTCCATCCTCTGCAGCTGCTACAAGATAAATGCTCCACAATGTGTGGTCAGGTTTTAGGCGCGCCTGAACTTTTCCATGAGTCCGGGACGTCCATTGACAGAAGGACATTCGTAGCGGTGTCATGCGCGGACAAAGTGACTAGTGTATGATATTTGACCAACAATGCTTGGGAGATAATATTTCACTCTCTCTCTTGTAAATATATTTCAGTAACATTTATGTAGTTATAGTGCGTTTTGACACGTCACAGTCTAATAAATAACTTGACTACCCATGAATAGGTACGTTTACATTGATATGGCAGCGCTGGTACGTGGTTATCAACACGGGTTGTCACCCGATTGTGAAATAACGATTCTAACTTTGCGCAACACTTCAGTGTGTTATTATATCTGTCAATGGTTGTACTGCTTACGATATATGTGACTTATACAATCAAAGAACTGTGCTGTGATTCAGCCATTGCACAGTTGCACACCGTCTAAACAACTGGTGCGATACATACGTACTCTTGAGACACTGTAAAAGCCATACAGCCCTAGTATTAGTAGTGACTTATTGTATCAACGTACACTCGAAATAATGCTTATCGTGTGTAGTGGACGTGATGGATTATGACGCAAACAATGGTGACACATGATTATCAAGGTAAAATTCCCATTTTGTTTGAACAATCTACTTGTACACTGTCTTACACTTACTGGGGGATCGCTATCTCATCCGGGGAGATAGCAAGCGAAATATCACACACTTTTCGCAGTAAAATCCGACTGATGTATTTCTCACAAGTAAAATGTACGCTCCCGTGCAGGCGTAGTAGCCCCTGATGGATTTTCCCAGGGCACATGAGTCATGGGCATGGGCAGCTGCAAACACGGTTTCCACGTATACCCTGTTGCTGACATGATGCAGAATATACGTGATAATTGAGCAATCATTCGAACAAAGCACAGACGGTTAAATCTCACGTAGCTTGGAATGATTTTGAAAATACACATCATCAGTTGGGGTGTGCAGTGCAGTGTGCACTGCGATTCGAGCATGAATTATAAGATTTATAACGATTCGAGCGACCAGTAACAAGGAAGAAAGCATTATTGGATAGGGTAACCATATCTTGGAAATCTGACATGAGGACACTTTTTCAAAATTTTCTGACTTGCAAAACCGGAGGAGAACTTTGGAAAAATGGTAAATTTTTTCCACTTCGTGGTCGGTTGACTCAAACAAAAAAAGGTAAACTTTCTCGTTCAGCGCCCAAAATACAGTTTTTCTTTCACATTATCAGGTGGTTGAGTAAAAAAAAGTCAGCTTTCCGGCCCAGCTCCCAAAATACCCGCCGGAGCGTTACTTCAGTGCTGATTTACTGTATTCAAGTTTAATTTGCCATATATTTAACCAAGATTCTCAAAAAAGAGAACAAAATCTCAAAAAAGAGGACACTTGGGCGTCCTCCGAGGACACTTTCAAAAAAGTCCAAAAAGAGTACAAATCATCTTAAAAGAGGACGTATGGTAACCCTACTATAGGATAGTTACTGTTACGAAACACAAAATCATTTTAATATACTGCAACTAGAAATATTTCCTTTCCGTTTCTATGTTGCATCAAAGGTGCAAGATACAACATTCCATGTCGTTCGTCCTTTAATGACATGATAATGGGCGGTGCTCAAATAGGCCTATACTTGATTCGCAGTGCCATTTCACCATTCTACGGGATATGTTCACTGTTCAGCAAGGACCTGGTCATTGCAAATGATAGCCTTATTATAATGATGGTAGTTGGAGTATGGACGTCACGGTACATGGCTATGCAGCAAGATAGCTATTACAGACTGTGCAGTGTGCATTGTGCAAGCTACTGATGTACTGCTAAACAGGGTGCTCTCACAAGACCGTAGGATGCAAAAAATAGGAGTATAGATGTGAACTGTGTTAAACAATATGTTGATACCTATACTTTCACTGATACATGTCAAATCGTAAATGTCGTCCATCGGCGTAGCCAGGTTGAAAATCTGCTATCTGCTCGGGTCCCCACATATTATTGCTCGGAGTTTACCTGGTTTTTAGTCAACATTCAGATTTCACGTCTATCATGGCATTTTCAGTTGTCTCTGTACGATTGCCTGACTCTCAAAGCTATAGAGGGCGAAGTATCGTATAATCATGTAGAGATCTCACGGATCTAATTGTGTAAGAAATAAAGATGATACTATAATGGTCCCAAGTCCAAAAATACAAACGATAATTATAGAACACCCCCCGTAAATCCCCCCAAACACTTGTAGGGCCAGATGTGATTCGTTGGTCAGTGAACGCCGGGATCGGGCTTGTTAAATCTATGCAGGGGGAGGGTCAGTAATTAAGTATTTCTACATTTTCAGAGTACTAAATCAATTTTGAATACACCATTTAGTCATGTAGACGTGTTATTAGACCACTTTCACTACTCTTACAATATTTTGCCAAAACTACCTACTCTTTAAAAATTGAATTTTATTAGGTAGGAAATAGTTGTTTGGATACATTTGCATCGGTTTTATGGTTGCATTTGCCATAAAAACCGGACGAAATTGTCCCTGTATCACGGTTGCAGTGTTCGAATCAAGTCACTGCCTTCGAGTCACAAGTCAATTCGAGTCATTACACATTTTAACTCGAGTCAAGTCAAATCACTCGATTTTTGGAGGTGAATCGAGTCATGTCAAGTCGGGTCGAGGCCTCCTGTAACTGTCCGCCAAATAGATGATATATGACAGAATAGGAAACCACAGAAAGTTGAAACAAATAGATAAGATGCAACACACAATCCACCTGCTCATCCATACGATACGCCTGTACCAATTGTTGACGGGTAATATAAATTTATAAACTAATATATCAGTCGGATTCAAAGTATGTAATAGTTTCGTTAAGATTAGCACTGAGAAGAAAGACTCTGCTATAGATAGAATTCTACTAGTCTACGATAACGTAAGCACAAATCATTACTTTTGAGTTAGTTGCGTAAAACCAGGCTGCGCAATCGTCGAATGACTGGTTGCTCACACAGATCATATGGGTGTCTAGAACATGTGCGACGAGCGTGTTAGGGGTTCTATACCATTACCGAGAAAACCTTAACCGAGAAGGGACATCCCAGAGAACGGCTAATGCCAAGAATCTAACTTACTGAGACGGCGTTGTCGAGAAATTTATGTCCAAGAAAAGACACCGAATGTGGCAAAGCTGTCATGCGCATGTACACGACCTTTATATGTACATAACATGCCTGCATGGCATACATTGCATTCTCGGTAATGTCCATTCTCGGTGGCGTCCATTCTCGGCCATGGTTTTCTCGGCATTGACCGGACACCGGCCGCCTTGCCCTCTTCGACTCACGAATCTAGAGTTAAAATGAAACGTTCATGGAAATAAAGCACATGTCAAGCCCCAGTTAGCGTATATATATATTATAATCACTTCAGAAAAGGTCTGGGTTTGATCTTCAAGTTTTTAATGTCCTGTTTGCATTGCCCCAATCAATATTATTTAATACCACCCTGTGACAAGATAATTATTATCAGAGTTTTTCTGACCGGATCACGGTCATTTCTAAAATCCGGCTCAAGAGTCGGATCGGAGTCGGACCAGAGCTTTGAAAAACAGGATCGGAGTAGGAACAGAGAATTTGTCGATCTGCTCCGCCCTAGTACATATAGGCACAGAGACTTAGTCGTCACCGATTATTTGATTACTTGAAACTGACTCGAAAATTTTGCTCCGAGTCACGAATCAATCCACATTTTTGAGACGCCGAGTCAAGTCAAGTCAACACATTTTTGCAAATTGTCCCGAGTCAGGTCAAGTAATCTCGAAAAGTTGTCACTACTCGAGTCATCACTCGAGTCGTCCCGACACTGCACTGTATACCCGAACATAAGATTCGAAAATTTCACCGATATTACTATTGTCTGCAGTCTCGTGGCGTTAGCCGCGAAGATTTAACATCGACCACCTCTGCATATATGGCGTCATGCGCACTATCGCATTACGCCAGATTTGTATCAATTAACTGTAAACATTTCCAATCTTTCCGATATTATCTTTATGAAAGTGTATCGGATGAAACTTTATCGCGACGGGGCCTGGCATCAGAAGTCGATTGGTATGCCGTTTATAAGGATTAGGTCAGATAAAATAAACTCTGTTTCGAGCTCACTTGTCGTTTAACCAAATGTCAAAGTAGATACATCTGTATTTGCCTGCGTACGTAGCCTATACTTTACCACGTGCGATTTCACGCGTCGAGCTCTATGACATGACCCCTCTTTAAGTGATCCGCTCCCGCATGACTCCCCCATTCGCGTACATGTCACAGCATATCGAATTCAAACAGTGTGAGACAAGCTCCGCTGGATTTCCGAATACAATTTTATTCGCGTCGGTTATTTGTTGTGTTACAGCAGTAACGAAATATTATCGATCGCCAGGTCACTATTGATATGCGATATCGTAATCGCTCATAAGCATGACATTATGACACGGCAATGTCGATAAGGAAAAAGTTGGTAACTCACACGAATCGGAACAGGGCGAAATTGCTCAAGACGAGACTAAATAGTGTAACTCGAACGCCGTGGTATCTGTATTTGTTAGTACATTAATCCGCCAATAGCTGGCTCGACGTGACATTAGAGTTGACAAAAGATAACACACATCAAACGTGTACTAATGATTTCCTTGAAAGGGGCCGTTTGCCTGCCACACACGCGTTTGGGGATTAGGATCACTATATATAATGATTAGACCTATTTTATTTGACCTAAATAAAAACGGAAGATTTTGACCTAAAAGATCATAATTTTGACATTTTTTTACATTAAAAAACTTCATTTTGACAACACGTCTGCCCGCATGGATGTAAATTAGGCGTTTTCATGTTAGACGTGTACTACTTATCTTCATTTCTGATTGGAACTGTCTGTTCTTATAAAGTAGTTTTGGCCTGAAAAAACTTTTTGACGTAAAACTGACAAATTTTTACACGAAAAAAACTTTATTTTAACGAAATCTGGACCTATGAAGAAATACAGTACATTTTCGGGGTAGAAAGTGCATGTCCTTACTAAGTAGCTTGTCAATAACGGATAAAGAACGTTCAACAGCTGCAATTGTGGGCTGGCAACACTGAAGTAGAGGTCGACCGATATTGATTTTTACAGGCCGATACCGATTCCGATATTTCGACGCTCACAGGGCCGATAACCGATATCATAGGCCGATATTAATATGGAAGGAGCAGAGAACTATTTCGCCAAAAATATTATATATTAGGCAAGGTGGCACTTGTTCATGCCACAGAAAGGTGAACAACAAACGAGAAAACTGAAATCGAAAAGACTTATTGCTTAATTGTGAACATTCGTTGAAATTTGGGATAACCCGAAAATCAAAACATGATACAGAATTGCAGA
Source organism: Botryllus schlosseri (assembly GCF_051294905.1). NCBI lineage: Eukaryota > Metazoa > Chordata > Ascidiacea > Stolidobranchia > Styelidae > Botryllus > Botryllus schlosseri. The sequence goes on along the minus strand of NC_137245.1, from coordinate 11,262,668 downwards.
TCAGTTCAGAAAAGGTAGATTGTAGTTAGATATAAAATATCGGTCGCGATATCGGCCTAGATTGGCCGATACCGATATTCGAGAAATTTCCAAATATCGGCGCCGATAATCGGCCAAGCCGATAATCGGTCGACCTCTACACTGAAGGTGTGTTCGTATACTGCTGGTGACACATCGTGTTGCTTCATTCTGACAATGTTGTCGACATCACAATTTTGCATCATACGCTTCTTGAAATAAGAACCAATGTCCACGCAGTCTTGCTTCAGTTAGGATTTAGGATATTGCGGTATACGTTGAGCATAACGCCATGTCAACCTATTTGTTGCATTTGACCGTTCATATGATTGACATTGACGAGACAATGGGCCGTCTAATTATGATATAATCGATCAGCAGACTTACAAGAACAACGTTTCGCATTCGTATCTGAGGACTCCAAGGAGGTCAGCAACGATGTACCCGTATTTCTACACAGTACTCAAGTCGACTTTGTCTAATCACACTACTCGCTCAAATGCTTATATAGACTACCTTCACTTTTACGGGATATATCAGATTGATCGTGACCTCTATACTAACCTGGCATGCCGCAACGCTGACATACAAGCCTTCTGCGAACCCCAAGTAGTCAAGTCCATTCCGGACGAAGTTGTCACCTTTTCGAAATATAGTTCTGAGCTGGGTCACATAATTTGATCCTTGATCGTCCGATACTCTGATACGGTCAAGTGTTGAAATGAGTTTTCAGTCACGGGTACTAGACGCTAGACCAATGATTCCCAACCTTTTTCGACTCACCACCGCCTTCACCCATCACCGTCCCTCTATTTACGGATCAGAAAAAGAACACATATATAGTCGGTAAATTTATTCACCTAACTCTAATGTCTGAGATTTACTAAAAAATTGCCACTTTCCAATTTGGTAGGACGTTCTAAAATTTTCGTCCCCCTATCGCCCTTCAGTCACCAATTTGGTATTTTCGACCATTGTGTCTCAGAATCTCCCACTGAGGGGCTATATCGCCTACGTTATACGAGCCACTGCGCTGGACCATTGGTGCTTAACCAGTATTCCATGGAACACTAGAGGTTCCGTGAGCCAGTCTTGGGGGTTCCGCGGAGGTCAAGAGACACACTCTACTCGTACATATGATTTGTGATGATACGCCCGTCTTCGCCATCATAAATATTCGTTATAATGTTTTCGTTTTGTGTTCTTTCCTCATTCTGTCCATGCACAGGTCATTTCGTGCACCAGTAATCTATAGTAAGGTATTAGTTGTGTATAGTTAGATGTGTATTGTGGTGCATTATGATTTAGCGAAGTTTTGCGGTTCCGCGAAGGCTTGCGGATTGTCGTCAGTGTTCCGCGGGTTAGTGAAGGTTACGAAAAACTGTGCTAGACATTGTGAGGTCGTAAAGCCGTTTGCGTATTTCACACGATAGTTATGTGCTCTCAGGTCCGCCAAAAACGTCAGAGATCCGTCATATCGCCAACAAAACAAGAAATAAAAACACTTTTCGCGTCTGAATAAGCAGACCAACAACTTCCACATGCCGACTTTAAACAGACATACGCGAAATGGATTAAGGAAAGGCTTTGCGCGTGCTCATCTCCTTCAAAACTACGCTTATGATTTCCAACGAATGATAGCGTCTGGAAGCGGTACGCGAAAAGGCAGGACTCGCCTCTCAGCCGAAAGCGCTCTAATCCTCAGAATACTTGTGTGCGTAGCGGTTCGATTTTGTCTCATTCTCATTGATGTCATGTCGTGTTTATGCTGATATATAAAAAAGGTATGAAAAGCTTTCCGGTTTTAATCGCTCCGCTGTGTGCCTGGTTTTGAAACGGCGCAGATAATAACAAACACAATCACCTCTTGTCGTCGTTGTTTATTTTGCTCGGTAGAAGTTCACTACGCGGTTTGGCTCGCAATGAGACATTCGTTTCACGGTGAAAACTTGAGAGACAGGCCGATGATCTGTTCAGTGGTTTGACCGGCGTCATTGCATGCAGGCACCTGCGTATCAATACACATCGGATCAGATACACGATCAGTAATCCGTCATTATACATAAATACTCTAGCCATTCGAGGGCTTTTAAATGACACTCTCATCACTACTTACCGATTCCGAAACCAAATTGCTCGCATATCTTTACAACGTTGTCACGATTTATGTAGTCCACTCATAGATTTCTAACGTTCGTGTGAGCCAGAGTGGTCATACAGTCATCTGCGTGATTAAAATCCCGCTACATCACACACACGAAATGACACTGATCGATAAATGAAATACGCTATTGGATTAATAAAGCCTATATAAATATATAAGCTTCCTCTCAATTACAATTAGAAGTAGCTATTTTCAAGATACGACAAAAATACTTTAAGTGAAATTATAACATGGAAAATCTGAAAAGTACTCAATTGAGTAGATTTAAAAGTTAAAATTCAGTCGATGGCCCGCATACTTTGAGCAGTTAATCGCGAATGGCTGCTGTAGAATTTTTAAAATGTAACTTTGTGGCGCTGTAAATAGGTGCCATCTTCAACTATATATTCGGCAGATAATGTAATGGCTGTTTGTCGTGGTGTATACAACAATTTCGACTCATGAAAGTAGTGCAGACTCATGACCCAATTTCTACTTTTTAACATCAAAAGTGTAAGAATTAACTTATTTCTAAAAACTGCGCAAGTAGAAGTGGAATTAGTTTAAAATTATAGCCAGTTGGGTAATCTGAGCAAGGAGGCAAAACGCACTTGAGCACTCCGAAAAAGTAGAAGTAATTCGTTCCAGACCACCTCTGATATTGACTCTGCGGGTTGGCAGGCGCCTGCTATTTAGATATAAGCGCCAATTCGGTATCGAATTTGACATGCCATTTATGCTACGTGCGTTAGAAGTCTGGACCGCTGGGTCGAGTGTGCAATGTACATGCCTGAAGGAGACGGATGAATCAATATTGCAATAGTCACATCATTGGAAAAATTGTCGTTAAAAGTACTCACGAGGCTTCAATATTCAATGTAACAGACCTACTACCTCCACCGTGATGAATGCTAACGTGACTCTAGCGTGTGAATAAATGTCATCAACCGAAGTCATTTATTTCAGACCTGGTCGATCCATTGTTTGTCTGTATTGCCGGCGTATCAACATTGACGTCATTGAGTGTGTCGCGACTTGCCACTGAGGCGGAGCTAGGAATCATGTTCGCATGGCCCATTTCCTCTGCTGCAGGCATTGTTTGGTTTCGATTATAATAACTGATTCATTAAATCTGATCGAATGCCTTGATCCGTTGGAGTGAAATCACGTGACTCCGTTTCCTTATGAAAACCTTGTGCGCCAGGTCGACCGAACTCGATTGTGCGCAGAAATGAACCCGTCTTGAACTGATCGATCTTTTTCTAGGAGGTATAGGCCGCAGCTTATTGGCAAATCACGATACCTGATCGACCTTTTAAAACTCCCGCGAGACTCTGTAAGTTTAAATGCAAAACTGTTTATGTACAACTGTCGCCATTAAGCTTCGTTCATCGCACATATTCTTACATGACAGAATCCTTTATACTTAAAACACCGCGGTGTAGTTGCTGTATTTTGCGTTTACGCTGTGTATTTGTGTTTACAATATTACGATTTCGTTGGGCTATAGAAGATGGGATCCGACTCGTGTGGGATTTGATGAGCTTCATTTACAATATGATTTGATAATAATCGGATCTGCGATTGACGTATCAGATTTATTTGCCTGGATATCTTGTGACAATATTACCAAAAACGATGTACTCTACATGCATTCCTTGCACGCGCCTTTTGAATTTTTGACGAGATAGTGTAGTGGTATGATCCACAGCTGTAACACCAATAGGTTGCTAATTCGAAACCGACCGAGGTCGGTTCAGGAATTCCTTCCCGAGTGTTGGAGGTTTATCTAAGCACCTCCTTGCCATATCATCCGCGTAACCAGTGTGAAGGGGGGATTTTTTCTAGAATTCGAGAGAATGCGTTGGAATTGATTCCTGTGTCAGCGTATCCGATTGACAGCAGGCTTAGTTAATGTATCAAGGCAGGGGTCGACAACTCAAAACGGGTCGCGGGCCACTTTAATTTTTGGGTCTCATGTATATCGAGATAAAATAGGCCACACAGTTTAACAACCACGTTTTTAAAACTTTACGCTAGTGCAACGCTGTGCTCTCCAACATGGAAGAAGGGCATAGTTATCAAAAAAGAAATAATATTTTACAAATACAAATACAAAGAACAAATAAAAATTCAATAAAAAATATCATGCTTATCTCTTTCATACTATTCTGAAGTATGAGCTTCGCAAGATACCTGACAACACTTTTCAGCGACTAAAGAAAAGATACTGGGGTAAGCTAGACACGTCACTTGCTGGAGAACTATCTACCTGTAAAGCTCAAACTTGTGGTGAAGCCCCACTCCGTTTTCTACTGCGTCTCGGTCTTGTCAGTATCTATGCCAGTGGTTCTCAACCTTTTGGGCCCCGCCTACCGGTGAAACTTGAAAACAACTTTTGCGAACCGGCAAACCTTCAAAAATCAAAATTACTGTGAATTTAATTACGACAATTGTATTCTATTTAAATGTAACACTGCAAACATCATTAAATGTGGATATTATATATTTATATCTGGTTCTATTAAAGTTTCTGCACGGCAAAGCTCGCGAAGTCCTATGTCAGACCACTAACTTGAATGTGATTGCTCGGTATCCTTTGATAGAAATGCGACTTCGCCATTTGCTATAGCCTCTGTTATACGGTCAAGTGACGCTTAATTGCACTGTCGGAGTTTAATGAAGTTGTTTAAAAGTATCCGTAGCTTTCACGTATAACTTGTCCGAAACAAGTTGCAGGCCAATTTTAAGCAGTTTTGTGGAACACCTTCTCCATTATGACGTACGCCCGAAGTAGATTATGAATTATCTATTACGAAACCATACAAAAATACGCCCCAAACTTCTAAATCTGCTAAAAATTTTATGTTTTAATTCTATATGATTTGTGGACAAGTGACTAACTTTTTGCATTTTGGAAATGAAATATGAAATTTTGTTATATTCGGTAGACCGGCACCGGTCCGCGTACCGGCGGTTGACAACCACTGATCTATGCCACTTGTTCCCAACGCGAGCGATTTCGTCCCCCAGTGGGCGATTTTGAGAAACAACAACAACAATATTTTATAACTAAAATCAATTTCTGCATTCAAAAATCTTTTCTAAGCGTTTTTCCGCAATCTCAATTCAGGCCTCGGACCTCAAAATATGACCTCGCAGGCCGCGTGTTGGTGACCCTTGGTTTAAGGCAGGGGTGTCAAACATACGTCCCGCCAGTCGATTTCATCCGGCCCACGAAGCTACATTCCGAGTAGATTGGACAATTCCTATATTAGGCAGGACATTTGTAACAGGAAATACCTCTAATAAATATTCCCCCGAGACAGCAAATGTCGAGCATGTTCATTGTTCATTGACCACGCTGCAACCTCCAAAGCATTGTGGTTTCACCCTGAGTTACCACTAAATACAAGTCGGTGACTTTGACACTCAATTTTGAGAAGGTAAAAAGTGCACACTGAGTTCACAGATTTATGGAAAAATGGACCAAAACGTAGCTATTCACAGAAGCGAACAGTTTACATGGAAATTATATTAGTTGCACAAATAGACAATTCAAATATCCACGGTCGCACTGCTGTGTCGCTTCCTAGTTCCGACCCAATAGGTTCCAGGACTTGAGAGAAATCCGACTCCCGATTTAGCCAAATTCCAATTTCCATGTTTACGGTTAACTATCTTGTCTTCATCACGACGCATACGCAAGGCTAACGCCATATTACAACAAAATCAAAGGGAGAAGAGAAATTTCCTATCTTATATCGTCGTTAGCGTCACTGTATTATCGGTTATTAAAATATTAACTGTATTCAACCGGACAATCATCGTATTTTTGTCAATTTCATTGTTTGCGAATAAAGAAGTTGCGACTTGCTAGATTAGCTAGAAAACCCCTATGATCATTGTATTTTCCATATATGCTTGATAACAGGGCTGTAATGACTCAAGTCATGACTCGACTCGACTCGACTCGACTCGACTCGACTCGAGTCAATCTGTGTATTGACTCGACTTGGACTCGAGTCATTGTGGATGACTCGATCCAAGTCATATGACTCGAGAGTCAGACGGCCAAGACCGACATTGCATTGTGATTTCGAAGAATAGTAAAGTAACCTCACTATTGGGATTTCGTCTATTGGTACTGGTACTTTAAAATGCGACCGGAAACTGCTAAAATTGAGGAAAATTAGTATATTATAACTGCGAACCATTCGATACCACCAAACAGAGTTATGAAAATTTGAGTTTAACAAGACTTTTGCTGGAAACTGAGCAGTCAGTACAATGACTTGGACTCGGACTCGAGTCAAAATACCATGACTCGGACTCGACCCTCTGCTCGGTGACTTGGACTCGAATTTGACTCCGTGATGAATTGAAAATGACTCGAGTCAAAACTACAAAAGTGAGATTGACTTGTGACTCGGAGCCTTGTGACTTGGTTACAACCCTGTTTGATAATATAGTATTCAAGTGAAAAGCAAGCGCACGAGGTAACATTTTGGAATCAGTGTACTGGTCCGGCCCGCGAGCGGTTTAATTGGTTGAATCCGGCCCTCGATACAATTTGAGTTCGACGCCCCTGGTTTAAGGTGTTGCCATAGTCTGCAATATAGCAATGAATTTATTGAACTATTGGCATCATCAGATATCCGTCCGGGTCACGGTCGATTAGCAATATTGTGCCGTCATAATAACAGTTATACGATGGGAATGCGATGAGCCATTGGTAAGATGGTGAGATCTGGGTGACAAAAATAAGCCAAGTTACGGAGAGATTGAGACGTAAATGAACCGTGTTAGCCCCCGGAAGTTTTTAGATTAAATCGGCAATTGAAAAAGACATGGAAATCACGGGCGGTTCCTTCAGCACTGTAAAGGGGTCATGTTCTTTAAAGTAGCCTACTTGTATCGCATATTAGCAGAACATTTCTCCAGAACTGCAAGTGACATGCCATTTATTAGCAATGTTTCATCCTTTTTTTTGATCGATAGCTAGATCATTAGTAAGCTACAATGCAGATAATTACAATCTATACGAGTATGTTACAAAGCACATAACAGCGAAATCATGACCTTCGCTTTCGCGCGATTGCATGATTGGATATTTCTTTTGATTCAGTGCTAACATATCCATTCATTCCGATTCCGTAAGGGTTTCTAACTAACAGAATGCATATTCTAGACATGCTATATATTCAGCTATCATATTGCTCAGTAATTACATAAATCTTGATTATTGCGGATTCTTGGTGACGATCTGTGGTTACGTAATGTTATGGTGCTTAATAGAATTACGTGGCAAATTTGTTCTTTAATTTAGTATCTGACTGACAATGTTGACACAGCAAATTATATCTGATATGAGAAAAAGATTTTGATAAAACTTCAATTTTTACGTATTCATCTGAGGTGCACAAAATACCATTCCCATTAGACCTACCCATAAAATGTTTTGATGATTAAATCTTTCTATCATAATATAAAGTCCAATTTCTATGCTGCACCATGTGATGCATATCTGCGCTTACATCAAATGATTGGTATACAGCCCAGCCATGGTATATTTTACTGGGGAGTGATGATGCTCAATATGCTGTTTTGGATATAGCCAAAGAATAAACTTTACAGAGGTTCAAACTTTTCAACAAGGGGATGACATCACCAATGCGTTGTGTTGCTACACACCAACCAGTTCCATATTTGTTTCACACCATGGAAATTGTAGACTCATTTCCTTTTTTAATTATATCCTCCAATGCAGACATTTAAACAAAGATAGATATGAACTTGAATACTCTTTGACTATGATTTTGTATACATGGCAGGAGCATTATAATCGGTAAAAGTTGATCCACCTAATTTCGATGATAGCCTCGGTGCGCGCGGCACTATTCTAGTGAATACTTCCATTACTTCGGTAATATAGTTGTTGCTACGTCTCCTCAAGATGACGTAATTGGTTACCATCCATTACAAGTTAAATTAAGATTCTTATGCTATGCACCAATGGCACTTACTTTGATCAAAGTGCTCATACTCGTCAATGTGTACTCTGGAAATTCCTGCACGGCCGTTTTAGGCATGCCCGATCAGTAAATAGGTTGTGGTCTGTGAAATAACGCGACCTACTAAAAATACCGTATCGGCACGCAAGCGTATCAGGTGTATTGGGATTTGTTTATATGCATATTTACGGTGACTACATAGAAATGGATATCATGATCAATTTTTCATGTTTGGAGATAGTGTCTTGACATTGCGTTGTGTAGAACGAGTGTGTGTTCTTTCCTATATGACGCTCTTGCCTGTATTATTGAAGGTTAACTCGGTGCGTTGCGGTTCGTGTGTGATCGTCTGGCTCGATTGTGATAGCATAAGTTGGCTTGTGTTTTTTTTAAGAGGTCCATATTGAACCGTTGACTGCTTTTGATCGTTACGCTCGTGTGCTTTTAATACCGACTATTATATTTTACAGGCGGAGGCGTACGGCGGGCATTCCAGAGCAAATAAGTTGCTAGCTTCCCGTCACGGTTCATTCCACTGCATTATGCGTCACAAAGATCCTTGAAAATATCGTGTGACGAGGACAGAAATTGTTTTGTTTGGAGCATCCCGGCTGATATTACTCAGAACTTCAAGTCGGGAAAATATATACTTAATGTGACAGGGCGATAGCTCAATAATTAATGAGCGTCGTCTGTAAAGATCGTCGTTCATCAACACTTCTCCCCCGCAAGTGGCGAGGGTTAAATATTCAAGATGGATTTTGCGGTGTGACCCAATTCACAATACTTATCAGTGGGGATGAATCATAGAGGGATTGTGAAGTCCAGTCGATGAGTCTGTGCTACGGTTCGAGCGTGTAGAAGAGCGTGTGTGCGTACGGATCAGTCACAAGATTACAGGATTATACAATTTCGAACCACGCGTTCAAGATGTTTTTTGAAATTTCCCTTGAAGTGACGGTGCCGCATGTTATATGCACGAGCTCAATGTCTTGCAATGCTGTTATATTCACCCATTCTCAATTTAGTTCAATAAGAAAAATGGCGGATATCCTTTTTTTAGTTTTTAAATTATGGAATTCACTAGGCAGTTTCGCCTCATTACTGCTACAACTCCATGACTGACATCAACAGAACAACTGCGCAAAATTCATTTTAATTACCTAAATTGCCTACTGATACAAAACATATTTCCGTTTATAGATGTTTTGCTGGGGTTTGTGGAAATTAGTTGGAGTATTGTTTGTTTGTTTGGTTGTGGTATTCATGGTGTTTGTCGACTACTATGGTCATTTACAGCAGGCCGATATTGTTCATTATTTTCCGTAACTACCGACTTATAGCACGGCCCACCTCTAGGCTTTCTGTAAGACACCGCTTACGCGGATGAGGTGGCGAGGAGGAGCCTAGGTAAACCTCCAACACTTAGGTATCGGAATTCTGAAGTCGACCTCGGTCGGACCCGATCCCGCACCCATTGGTTTTGGAGCGCGGATGATACCACTGCGCTATCTCGCCACATCACTTGGAGTAGTAAGATCAATCAGAGTAAATTCGAAATGTTTGCAAAAATCCATTTTCTCTTGTGATAAACATAACCACCATTCCATATTAAGTTCAAGATGGGCTGCTAGATAGAAATGACTAGGCTGGACGCTATATGTTCAATAAAAATCTGCTTCTCAATTTTGGTGCCATATATGTTGCGATCGTACCGAAGGGTGTCGTCGGAAGCGTTACGCGTTACTATTATATTCGCCACCACATATCTTTGTGGAAATGGATATTCGGCACTAGTTCATATCAAATCGAAGGTGCGAATTTTCAAGACAAGACCACGTATTTCTAGAAATGCAGCTGTATTATTATTATTATTATATTTAAAAACAATTTTAGTGACGCATATAACAACGATGGTATTTTGCGTCACGACTGAACAGTTGGTAATCAAATAGGTGCGATAATAAAATACAGTCAACTAAACATTTAGTACTGTCTTTTTGTCTTCGTTAGGAATTCCCACAGCAAAGGTAATATATAATCGGCAGTTAGTATATTTTCCATGGTGAAAGGTACTCCTAAGTCCAGTACGGCAGCTCTAAACTGGCATCTTTCGTTAGCGTACTTCGCACAATCGATAATAACGTGCTCTGCAGTTTCTTCAACGTGGCAGTTGGTACAATCAGGGCTATCGGAACACCCGATTTTGCTAAGATGGGACTGCAGTTAATATTTGCAGAAGACATGTGTTTCCTTTAAAATTCTCTATCTTTCCATGGCATTTGAGTCTTGATTGTAGACTCTAAAATTCAGAGCACGAATTTAACTGAAATAATACCAATTTTCACTTTCCTCACATTTAGTTGGTCTTTGATTGAAGCACAAATGCATTTTGTGAGGTTGTCAAACGCTCGTAAAACGAGCTTTTCGGTTGGGAGAATGTTCAGATATTGCTGACAAGTCCTCGGCTGATAAACTGCCACTTGAGAGTTTAGTTTCAGTAGGATATCAAATAGCTATATTGCAAATTAACCGTAACTCATGTGCCTTCCATACTATATGCAATAGAAAATTCGACGTTCTGTTGCACTCTTGTAAACCTATACAATTGTGATTGTATGTAGAAGTAATCCTCGTATCAGTATTCGCATAATGAAAATAGGGTGGCGTTCCACACAGCTTAAATTTCAATTGAAAAGTCTTGGTTTGCATATAAATTGCGCGCTAAATGGGACTGGGTTGGTTGGTAATTTGAAAGCTTTCAGGTTAGAAACACTTCTACTAAATCAAGTGTATCTAAATGAGGCGAAAAGGAGTTTCGCCTGCCCTGTAAATCCTACTTATCCGTTGACCACGGAAATTTTTCAGACACTCATTTACGATCCGCATTGACGGAGTAACACGCAAGAATTTAGGTCTGCTGAAGTGCATGGCATTTCATGTCTAAAACGAAATGATTCACTCAACTGTTCAGCGCATGCAGATTACACGATTACGGTTTATGTCTTCGGGAGCCTCTATTGAGAAATTACGATTCGTTCTGTTATTGTGATATTTCAACCTGGTTTCACCTCTCGATCTGGAATGTACCGAGATAAGTATCGCAATGTACAAAATACAAATATATTCTTCGAATATTCATCCACTTACCGGAACTTTTCAACAAACACAAATATTATAATGTCCAAGTCAGTTTCGAGACTACGAAATATATTTTTCGGAAGTCAAGAAATTTTTACTGGAATACTGCATCTCGAATGAAACATATTTTCTATTCGCATCGCAAAATATGTTAGAGGTGCTGTGCCAGACTTCAATCAAAGACAGATAAGAGAATACAGCACTTTTGTAACGTCGAAAGTTATTTACTTTGTGTGGCGAATATTCAATTTGTTTTGATCTCGGAATAGATTTGCATCTCTTTACCACATACGCACTCTGCCGTTGGAAGCAAGTATATAATTAAACGCAAGCTAGTGTGGCCAATTCGAGACTCCATATGAAAGCCTTAGTATATGGAAGCGTATCACATTTGTGTCCGCGCAATTCGTTGCAGGACTGAACTTGCATGAAGAGGTGTCAATGGTCAGTAACTGAGTAACATGTAATTTTTAGCAGATCACCTCTGCATGCAATGCTCAGTAAAATGGTTTCGTTTGTAGACTGCTTTTGTTTATAATTATATTTCAGCAAAAAAAAATGCGTATTGAATTTAGAATGTTATTGAATACAACCCGGTTTTTGGATATATTACCTCCGTCTCCTCCACAGTTACCTATTATTTTTCTATGGCCAACAACACTCTTATATTATGATCAAAGCAAAAAAATATCGAAATGGCACCTGTTTGTAGCACCAACTTCCCTTATGTAGCGGTCAAGGGTAATGAATCTTATTACTTTGCAAGTTTTCGTGGGCTGCATATCAATATAAGTCGGAGATTTGTGTTCCGAACTACATTTAAGGCAATGATATTGAGTACTTTAGCGAATGGTTGATTTTCTTCATCCACTCAAGTAGTTTCCACATGTCATGGGGTCATTAAATTTACATATATCACAGCAGATTCTCTTATTAAATGGTTAATTTACACCACCTCTCAATGCAGGCGAAAAACTGTGGAAAAATGCTCTCTATATATAGGAAAAGACTAAAAGGACATACACCAGAGGGGATTTTACCGAAACTATTGCGCTAAATTTGTCATTAAATAGCGATTCGAAGTCTGCAGAGTAGATGAGCTTTAATCCGAACAATTCAGGTCCTCTGTCGTACGGTGACGACACAATTGCCGCACCGTTCCTGTTGTTCGTGAGCTCACTCGTCTCGCTCGGATTCGATCGGTTACGGATCGGAACGTATTATGGCGCGTCTTCAGAGACATCACGAGAGACGAGGCCGTGGTTGTCTTCTTTCGTGATGTCAAGACGGACTTCCTTGGTGGTGTTGTCGCAATCATCGCTCAAGCGTAACGGTCTGCGCCCTATGCCGTCATCGAACTCCGTGTCAGACGTTGGACAGCGAGCTGACAAGAAAGTTCATCGTTAAATAAGCTTGGTAGGAAAAGACGAAGTGGACATACAGAAATTCAGCGTGCAGTGCATATATAAAACCCCTACTTTAGAACGGGTTATAATTTTGGGTAGCCGATGTCACAATGTCAACACTCAACAATGTCTCACATCCTTTGAAAATCGCCGGATGACGTGGATCGAGCGGTCGGCACGCATTCTATATACCATATCGCTTCAGGCAGGCCCCGCGATGAGGTGTTTTCCGGAGAACAAACTGTATTATACTGTCTATTATCAATTCATACATACAGTCATGTAGTTACATAACCTGATTATCCGGGATAATAATGGGAAGTTTTCAAAGTAATATCCTTCTACCGATCGCGTACCACACAGCATTAATGAACGGCGCTCTTTTTCTGCAATGGCCTACCGTACACATTGAATAATTTCAGTTTATTCAACCTGCTTTCGATACGAGTTTAGTCAGAATGACCCAGTAGATAACAACAGCTCAGCCAAATGGGTTAAGTAGGACACCGGTGTTGTTGGGTACTGATTCGTACATTTGTTATTGTTAGTATAAGGACTCCCAGCGTGCGGTAAATACGCCTCTCCAACAGCAGTTAATATGATTTGAAATGCCACTGACCTACTACATCTGTTCGTCATGACTGCGCAACCAAATACTATTTTTTACACTCTACCAGAAGCACAGAATTGTAAACTAGGAGAAAAAGTTGACTCTGAACTGATTCCTTTTTCCACGTTGATATATCGGTGGAAATATAGATGTGGCAAACAGTTATTGATGTGTGAAGTAACGCAACGTGAAATACAATTTAACTTCCTAATTGTCCGTGCGGATGCTGTCACTCAGCGTCCTACATAGGCGGTGACCTGTGAGCCGATGGGAATTTTCGGTCAGTCACCATCTCTTGGGATCAAGGATAATCCTTTTGAAATGCTTACCCCAGTAGACGACTGTTTTGGTGTCGACTGATGGATATCAACACATCCTATACGTATAAAAATAAACACGGAAATATTCGTTTTTTTTTCAATATGATTATATTACTCAATTGCATATTGAAGTTCAGTACGTCCAAGTGTCTCCTCAAATATCCTATACGATATGCATTCATACTCGCCATGTACCCTGTCCCTACTTGGAAAAGAACTATTGTTGTGCCCACATGATTACCCTCGAGCCATGAGTCAATATATATTCCCTTTGATTTAAGGCAAGTCATTTCATATTTTGGTAATTCGTAGTGTGATTCAGATGTGAGTCAGAATCGGTAACAAAATCGAAAATCTCGGTCGTTGCATTCTGAATTTTAAATAGTCTTTCAATTCTGTGGAAAATTGTATCTATATCTAATATTCTTTGAGTCACTGTGTCACTAGTTCAATTTTGCAAAAGATACCGAAAATCGCCGTAAAGTACCGTCAATGAAATTTTCAGGCGCTCCACTACTGTTCGATGCAAACAATTTTAAAATGCAGAATTTTGTCTCATATTCTCTTTTACATCGAAATCGAAAATAATTACATTATAAATTTTGCAATAAAAGTCCAGTTAGCATCTTCAAATTATTTCAGATACAATTTCCTATTTTATGAGAGAGGATAGGATAGCTGATTAAGTTTCCACGCTACATTGATCACACTTTTTCACTTCAGATGATGTCGAATCCGTAATTGTATGTCATTTGTGATTTTGACATCCATAATCATTTTCAACAACACGATTGAATCGTTTTCTGTCGACATAGCGCACGTTACACTTTCGCTATAGGTTACTATAAGACACTGCATAGTGCATATATGCGGCCTGGGTGGCAGTACGCAGCCTTGATAAACCTCAAACACCGACACAGGAATCCTGAAGTCGAGATTGGTCGGATTCCAACTCTCTGTCCATTGTTGTAGCATCGGCGAAACATACCATTACACTACTTGCAACCGTAATAAATGGATTTAAAGTTCCTGGTATGTAGAAAACAACACATCATGTAACATTAAACTGTTTTACTTCCGAAACGACGCAAACACTTTCTCCTTCTTCTTACGAAATCCTTATCATGAAACAGAAGAAGAATTTTCTTTCTTCATTAAAACACGAAAAACGCATTCATTGACTAGGAAAAGGAGAGATTTCGACGAAGAAAAACGCGAAAAGAGAAAAGAATTTAGAACTTCTTCGTATAATTTAGTCCATTGCTACACTCCTCTCCATTTAGTAATCACATCTTATTGCGGGATTGAAATAGTTAAGATGAAAATAAAATAATTGCAGCACCACACATGCACACTGAACCAGAGATATCTAAAACTTTAGATATCCCTGCACTGAACACAGTGCACAGTAATTTATATTTCTATGTCTTCAATGATCTGCATAAAATGTCGACTTTGCCTATTTGCTGAGTGGCGTGACATCGGCGTCATCATCTGGAGCGACCCGTGTACCCGGCACTTATCAACCGATTACTTTTAAATCGATTGTTAGATATATCTTATTACCAGGGTTGCCATCGACATGGACCCAAAATTAAGGACAGTCGAAAAATTAGATCAGCATGAAAAAGCGTTTTTGTACATACTTTGTATTTATACGAGCCGTGGCATATCACATTCCAGACTTTTCACGAGAAACAATCTGCTCCAGCAACTCCTTGTTTTTAGGAAGTGCTTCGGACCTCACGACAGCTCAGGTCTAGGCTTACATTTACCAAGGGCCGAAACAGCACTTCGTCCCCCCCCCTGCACCCCGAAAATAACCGTCGGTCTTGATCCCGTCCCTCCCAAGGTGAGAAACCAAATTTCTTCACCTCGATAGAGGCGTCAACCAAGATGGTTAAAGGCCGTACACTAAGTTTAGACAAAATCATTTTTGAGCGTATGCAGCAAAATCTCCAGTAACAATGCTTGTAGTCTTGGTCCTGGCCTAAGAAAACTTTGTGGCATCGGGTAATATTGCTTTGAACAATTGCGATGTGCAATCGTTGGTGAGGAATGATTGCTGGTGTTTGACAGTATGGAATGCCCAAGTACCCTCTGCAGCAGCTGCCTTGTTGTCTGTGGTCGTTGGTGCTGATCGACTTGTGGAAAAATTATTCATCGGCTGGCTCAAATGAATCATCATGACACACTTCTTGTGTTTTGGGGTATCAATGCGAGTTGAAACAGCGGTCTTTCCTATGGCCTCCAGGTTAATGTCACAATTGCAGATATTGCTATGTGCGAAACTCTCGCCCTTCCAGCTTCGTTAGATACCTTTGAATTCTCTCTCATAATCGTCACGAAAAACGTGTTTACGCCTGTTCATTTGAACTAATCAGATTTATTCTTATTTTTAACTAAAACTATATGCACAAGTGTAACATAATTTAGAAAAATTTATCAATGATTTATTGCTATACTACTTTTTAATCAATGTGTCGACTGCACTGCACCTTTTTTCACTACGCAATAAATGCTGCCTTCCACACAGCTTAGGCTTATTCTGCTGTAGACCAAACAGCAGGAGCCTGGTACTGCTGTTTACTGCTAAAATGACGTCCGCTGCAGTAGTTTAGTACAGACGAAACTGCTATACCACCACTCAGTGCCCTATAGCTATCCCACCACACCACTCAGAAGTCAAATCTTGTGGTGTGTACGTCACAAGAGTTCCTTTCATTTATGATGTCATAAAATCTCAACGCAAGAGCATAATTTGAGAATATTATGCAACAAAGATGCCAGAGGAAAACGATCGAAGTTCTGTAGCGGTTAAAAATAAGACAAAATAAGGACGCAAGTCTAAAATAAGGACATTTCTTAGAAATAAGGACAGTTGAGTTTTCTAAGACGTGACCCTTCAAAATAAGGACAAATCTTAGAAATAAGGACGGTATGGCAACCCTGCTTATTACTGAGTCTAAGACCAACCCGGAGTTGCACTACTTTTAAGGTATACATCAGATTTCTTTTACGTCACAATAGATTGCTTCTGTGGAATCATAAACAGATAAATACGGTACTAAAGGTAAACAAAAATGAATTTACAATAACGTGTGTTCTTTTTACGTTAGGAATAGATTATGGGATGCGGATGAAATTCGTAATGTATTGGAAAGTGTCATACATGACCCATGTAAGCGTTACTGGAATGTGCCAAGTAACTACTCTAACAATATTGTTAGTAACTGCTGGTTACTTATCGTAGGTGTTTCGCGTGTGCCAACATGAATATATTGTGGTTGTTCGACGCAGGTTAGCATGTTAATAATATGAGAAGTAATATATGAATTTGTACAAAATCAACTACGATTACTAAATCTCCATTGTATAAAACATCAGAATATCTGTTTCAAGGTGCGCCGAACGATATTTGACATTATTGCTTTGGGGATCATGAGTGCCACGTATGAGACATAGGGATATCTATGAGTTAAGCAAGTCCTTTCCGCTGAGAAAATTATGAGGTCAATCGTAGGAAGCCACGAAATTCAACTCTGTACCCACACGACCTTTTCGAAATACTGTAAAACAATTAACGATAATTTTTCCAGCTTCTGCAGGCACTGTTTGCATGAGCTGTATCCGTACACACTTACGCAGACACAGTCGAAACACATTCGCGAAAAGATAATCAGACGAAATCAGGTTAAATGTCTATGGGCTCTTATTCCCTTTATATCATCTTCTGCATTGCTAAACAGAAATCGCTGTTCCTGTAGTAACAGCATTATCGGACTCGGAATCGTGCCAAGCAAATTACCAGATACGATCAACGCGTAAAAGATTTTGTGTGTGATGTGGCTGTATATGGCAGTTGATTACTCATTAGGCAATTGTGGTCTACAAGTGAAATGAGTTTATCTACGTTTCAGGAAAGGGATTCCGTATCATTAGATGCAACAGCGGCATGTTTAGCTCGACGTTTTCTAACAATACTGAACATTACATTCAGTTGCGACTAAACTAAACATTGCGCAAGCGCATTGGCAAAAATTGAACAATCGACTGTGTGAGTAAGCCTGCAAAAATAATGCTGTTTCACTCAAACAAGACTTCGATGATGTGATCAGATGGAACCTTGTGCTGGCAGTGTAGGCTATATGAATTATTACGGACACCTCGATTAAATACGGCACCTGAATCAATATCAGATACACTAGTTCCTGGAATACTGCAATGTTACCCATACAATGGGCCCGTTGCTCGTGTGCCATATGTCATTAGGCCCACATTTACACGATGAACTTGTGGGTCATGTCGAGTCCACATTGTCTGTATTGATGTTGTCGCAATTGAAAGATGATTTAAACGGAATTGAATTAAATCAAAGCGCGTGCAGAAGTATGAGTAACAATTTTCGGATAATAATTGGATTGATTACTGGCGGTATCGTAGCGACCAACGCTGATGATCACAGGTGTATTGGCTATAAAGGCGGTTACTGGAGCACGCCTCCAGCGATGTACACAAAGCCGCATTATCACATCAGTGAAAGATCAGAAAGATGTGGTCTCTGAGATATCACATCCCATTCTAGACACATGAGAAAAGGCGCATTATCACCATGAATATGTTAATGTGAATTACAAAATCCTTCTAATTGGAAGCTCCCGAGTCTTTTTTGGTGATTCCGTGGACGTCATAACCGCGAAAATAGGGGAGTCGATTACTAAAAAATTGACCTGCTGACGGCACAGTGGCGAGATAGCGCATAGTGTATGATTCACAGCTGCAATATCAATAGGCTACTCCTCGCCATCTGATCCGCGCATATGGTGTCTAAAAACCTAGAAGTGAGCCGTGCTACAAGTCGGCAGATACGGAATCGAAATAAAGACAATCGGCCTGTTGTAAATGACCACTGACCACTGACCACTGACCATTGTAGTCTACAAACACCATGAATAACACATAAACAAACCTTCTAACGGTCTACGTTTATCAGTCGGAATACAATTATTAGTGTTCATGTCGTCTGTGTGGCTATTGTGACCGTAGCGATCACTGAATATATAGCAAAATGAGGGTATAGGTAAATAATAGGAACATATGATATTAATGATAAAGTAGTTTTATAATTATAGTGCCAACGTTGGCCTTTCATGGATCCGCCTCCGCGTACTCCAGGTTTAGAACCCCTGATCTATACACTCAGCATCGCCATCTGATCCGCACAGGATGTGAACTACACAAAACATGAATATCGGTCTGGTGTAAAAACATTATTTGATGTGTAAACACCATGAATACTAAAAACAACAACAGCAACAACAGCATTAACAATAATAATAACAACAACAACAACAACAACAACAACAATGAGTCCCTGATTTCGGGAATTACGTTATCATGTATTTTCTAAATAATAATGCTGAAAATGCTTTTTAGAGCGCAAATTTACCGCACAATAGCATCCCATTAATGAATTGTCCACCCGTCAATGCTCCTTTGGTAAAACACTGCGCTATATACAATGTATCTTTGCGGACTTGCAATACTTTTCCGTCTCAACCCCGAAAACATTTGTCGAATCTGACATGATTTCTTCGTCATTTTTGTGCATATGAACGTCATTCGTCAATAATCCCGACTATACTGCGCGTCGTCTATAATTTTCCAGTATATGAAGTTATTATTATCCTCACAATATTTGCGGGGTTTTCCGTCGACAAGACTAAAAGTGATCGCGAATGTAGTCCGGCGTCTACTAAGAAATACAATTCCGAACTTGATCGTGGCTCATCTCTGACTTGTTATTTCTTAGCCTTATTAATCGTGGGAAAACTGCGATTTCCTAGGCGACCGCCAGGATTTAGCAACATTCTGGACGTCTCGTAAGTCTTGTTTTCAGACGTGGGCATAAATCCCGCGGAAATAATATTTTTTTGTCGAAAGTACGTGACCTCACACTGTGATGCTCGATTTACTCATTGTAAGGATATTTTGTTTTTGCACAATATACGGTGAATTTGAATATCTCATCGGCCGTTGCATTACAGTCTAGAGCTCTAGAAATAGTCAAAAGTTATTGGAGCGGAATAATATTACAGTTTACTACATGATACACATTGAAAGATGACCAATTCACATCCCTAGCAACACTCGGAACAAAATTTGTTTACGGTTTGAAAGTGACACCTATATAATTCTAAGTTTTCTCGCGCATTGTATTTGTATATAAAATCGTAATGATAGAGTAAAAGAAGGACTGTACAGCACTTTAAAGCATGTATAAAATGTTTATGATGCGCTTAGCCTAGCTTGACTTGCTCATGCCTGCGACAACACTTACGATGTTACGAAGTATGAAGCGATGTGAATATATCCACAAGCTGGTGTCGACTTGACAAAATTTGATACGTATGGATAGTTGCGAATTCGACGAAAATAACTAATCGCGTAGACGTACCGAGATGCATTCCTCAAAATGTACCGCGAGTATAGATATATATTTGTCATACCATCAACTGCTCAGTTCAGACGTATGCCCCTGCTTCCTCTCTTGCCATTTGTAACCTGTACAAGTTGTTGTAGGTACGATGCAGCTATTATATCTTGGGAGGCCCGCTTTGACAAGTAATAATGCCGATGGGTAAATCTACTAGCAATAATAAAATTCAATTTTAGCATTATAGCCGACGACGGATTGGTAATGTCGGCAATATAAGATCAATAAGTGACTAATCGGAGTTCAAACGTCGACTGTAACGAGCCGTGCGATGCCACATTTTTATATACGCGCAGCGTTGCAACTATGGTTGCACTTTAAAGAAATGGTGTTTTAAAACACTTTGTTTAAAACATACTTTAAACCAGGGGTTCTCAGCCCTTTCTTGGCTGTGGCCCATTTTCCGGTTTAAAAATGTGCTGTGGTCCACCTGATATCTTAGAGTCATAATCCTGTTTAATGCGTGGTCATTGACAGCGCCGATATGCCTATTTCTCTAAAATATGCGCGTTTTTCTCTAATTGATGATATTTGAATGTCGATGTCCCGGTATATGAAATCGCGCGAAGCGCGAAAAAAATTTCAAGTTGAATAAATCTCCTTCTACAAACAACCGACGAAATAATCTTAGGCCCCTTCGAGTTCTCCTAATTGGGGGTGTGGGTACGGCAGTTATGGCCCCGGTAGATCATACGCTAAAACTCGTAAGTAGATTATTTTCGACCGCTGCTCCATTCGCGTCGTGAAACACAATGATCAGATCCCCGCTCTGTGTGATTGGGACTTTAGTGATACTATTGTCGGGAATATTATAATCATTCTGGGCCAGCATCGAACAATTCCTTGGTGAATGGGGTACTACAGAGAAGTGAATATCCATGATGTACTTTGTATGTCTTGTACCAAAACAACTGAAGTTGCGATGTAGAATATTCAATCCAATGATACCATCAATTACTGTGACTCTTTCATAATGTACAATGATTTCCAGGCCGGACACTTTAAACCCACTTCAAAGATTAATGCGCTCCGATTAATCCTCAATCCATTAAGATTCGTTGCGGTGGTGCAGTATACCTCCGCCAGAAGTTGATAATAATTTGCAGTTGTGGCTATTTTTAGCTTACAATAATACGGCCTGCAGTAAATCTGTACATTAATTGCACTTCATTGCGAGTTCATTGCATACCCCTTTCAACGGCATATACGACATATGACCCTATGCCGGAATACTTGATTACTTCAGCATTATCTCCCAGTTATTATACGCTTGAAATTATTTTAGTTGCTGTTAGCCGTAGGTTGTTACAGCCAGTAGAAAAAGCCACCGTTTCTCCCTAACGTTTTCAATTTGTACGTGCTGACTTCATACGTTCCACTACGTCTAATCAGAGTAGGATGAAAAGCTTTATGCAGGCTACGTATAATTAGATAATACCAATATATTATTAGCGAATAACATAAGAAATATAACTAAACTTACATTAGTCCTGAAATTTTCTAATTAGCCTTGTGGCCCACCTCAAAATGCTCTGTGACCAACCAGGGGGCCATGGTCCACCCTTTGAGAACCCCTGCTTTAAACAGTGTTTTAAAAAAAGACCGTTCCTCTTTTTCTAGAGTTGTATAATTATGCCATAATTGTGTAAATATACTTTCGAAAAAACATGTAGCATGAGGCTAGGGACGATATGCACCTTATATAGTCGACCTAAATACGATATGGAATGGTTGAAAACTTCGAAATATAGTGTGTGTGTTGTATGTGGGGTTAATGGTGCTCAACTACTAAGTTGTTGTGCACCAGATCACGTCGAAAATAATATATCCGCAAAACATTAGATTAATCGGGTAGCCAATACGAATTCAATAACAGTCTGAATTGTATATGGACTGGATAATAGGGCCCGTACTGTCATGTCGACATGGTTCCGTCTAGCCGCACTCTTCAAATATTGTCTCTGAGAAGCATATACTGGGCACACAAGAGGTCGTGGATTCAATACAGTTAAATGTATAGTCCTGGTTAAAGATATTTTTGGTCCGTTTATGAGGAGGCCTTTTTCGTCACAGGAACCATATTTACCCAGTATTTTAAATTGTAAATATCAATTTATTGTGACGTCACAATTAAGGATTTGTGACGTCATGATTCACAATTTAAGAAAAACGAGGGCCACGTTTTAGACATGTTTGTTTTGAATTGATTATTATTTTAAATGAAACCCTAGTTGCAACTTTCCTGTGCTGTGAAACAAATGAGGATTACAATAAATATTAGCAAGGATCAGGCAACATTCCAGGAAATGCTCGTCATGGTCGTTATTCTCTTCCAGAATTCCAAGAAATAAGGTTGAGTGGGTCCACGGTCCATATACGACGTATCATGTTTTATATGGTCGATCGATAGCTAATTACATTCAGAATTCAGCAGAACAATCATATACGCTGATATCACAGTGTGTGTACAGTACACGGCGTAATTTTCACCCAGGTATCTTTATTTGAACAGTAGCATCCTAGATGAAAAAATATAATGTGCAACATTTTCAAGTTATATATTTCGTTATGAGCTGTTCGTTAACTTTAGAACGTGATAACCTCACTATCACGCCCTCATACGAAATTTAATTTACGTAAAGGACTGATGTATAAGACCTCTTTGACCTACACTTAATATTTCCTTGTCCCGACGCATATCATATCACATTTCTTTCCGGTCACTTATAAAACGATATAAAGTCTATAAACCGTTGCTTCGAAACAAGACGTATTTTGACAGGAAAGGCATTTCACCCACGCTGTCTGTTACGCGGCGATCTTATACATTTGCTTCAGGCTTGCTGAATCAAGTAATGCGAATCTTAAGCTTGCTTTAAAACTTCACCTTGATGTTGATTAGTCAGTGGGGAGCATACCTCCATTGTGCAACACGTATATGAAAATTTATCAATTAACCTTGACACGAGGAAGTCCAGAAAACGGCTTCAAATTGCAAGAATCAATGTCTGAAATTCGTACGGATCCGATTATGTAATGTGTATTCTAAAATGGCGAAGTATTTTGATTATTGAAATAGTAGGTTGAAGTAAGATTTTCTTTGACTATCGAGCCTATTACGATTAATGCGGTAAGAATGATATTGCAGCTCGCAACACTGCAAAACATATGTTGTTGATGAGGGTATAACTATGCATATGCAACCGTAAAAATGTTATTTTTGCTACATATATTTTTCTTGTTTCCTTGGTGCGACGAATAAGAAAAAATACCTATATATATCCATAAATACAAATACTAGCAAACACCAGCGAAACTATTGCAGTATAATTAAAAAATCCCCAATGGCTTGCATCTGTACCACATTATAAAAACTTCAAACTAAGAGCGATGTGTTTATTAAGATTAAAATGATACAGATTTAGAATTCATCTTGATTGTGAAATTTATTTGGTGCGCAAGCGGAAGAGATTAAGAAAAACTGGGTTAAGTGGGTCGTGGGATATAACCACAAATATACTATTTACACCAGTGGTTCTTAACCTTTTTTCCTCCAGCGCCCCCTTCCAAAAATTATCGTGCTCCAGCGCCCCCCAACCTCATATTGTACGGAATGTAATAAGGACAATGAGTAAGAGGGAGGGCCGTAATAGCACTTCGTCAACCCCCTAAAAACGATTGCCTTGCGCACCCAAAGCGTGATAAACCAAACTTCTAAGGGCTTCGCCCCCAAGAACCCCGTAGCGTGATTTCGATGGTCAGCAAGGTTTGTGTGGCCTGGTCGCCCTAGGTACCAAAATTTTCTATAATGCATGAATGAATAGGTGGTAATTACATATATAAGTCGCTATAAACTTTTTATCCTCTCAGCCCACGTAATCAGATTTACCAGTAGCGCTGAGCGAGCGGTTGTATGGGTAAAGGGCACGTAATTAATAATTAAACATATTCGGGAGTGCCCGTAGGTACAATTAATTCGTTACCGGGGCCGTAACAGCACTTCGTCAGCCCCCCCAATAAAAACGTTGGTCTTGGGGCCCCCATCGGGTGATAAATCAAACTTCCGGAGGGCTTCGCTCCCAGACCGCCCTTCCGCGATCCACTATTTCCTGATACTAGTCATCTACATTTGGTGTCCATTTACTGAGGCATCAGCTATTCTCGACTAGACGCGCGAAGCGCGAAAAATTTCACTAATTAATTACCAAATTGGTCAATATAACCGGGAATTGCATGTATATTGAGATCAATTTTTGTCCTCGCTCTGCTCACGTAAACAGATTTACCGGTAGAGCTGAGTGATGTGCGATTGAAAAGGTAGGACCCCTCAATAATAATTATACATCTACCGGCGTATATCCGTTGGCAGGAACGAAACGGCACTTCATCAGGCCCCCGAAAAACTTGGGTCTTGGGCTCCTATAGGGTGAGAAACCCACCGCCCCCATCACGTTGTTTGCTTTTGCCACGGAATCAGCTGTACTGTTCAGCGAGACAGCGCGAACCGCGAAACCTTTCGATAATTCATGATAAAATCGGTCAGTAAGATCGGGAATTGCATATATATTGCTATCAATTTCTTGTCCTCTCTGCTCACCTTACCAGATTTACCGGTAGAGCTGAGTGAGGTACAATGTTCCCTCTAAGCTGCGGACGTGCGCAGTGCTGACTGACACGGTCTCTGCGCGCGGAAAATCTACGTTGCGCACAAAAAATCCGAAGTTATGACCTTTTTTTAGTCGTTACGCACTGTTGTCCAAGGGTCAAGCGCAGTGATTGTTGAGTATGCGCAGACTCATCAAAACTTAGAGCGAACATGAACATTGTGAGGTGTCTTGGAAACTGTATGGCCCGTAACTAATATTTAAACATATTCGGGCGGGCAAACCCGTTGGTATGACTTCGTTGCATGATGTTATTTCGTGACCTCCTGTCTGCTATATCAAAAAATATAGCATCGCCCAACAGGGATATCGCCCAAGAGGAATATCTAGTCTTACATACCCCTGTCGCCCAATCGTACTAGACTAAAAGACGCACACGATTTCAAATTGGTATTTCTTCACTGGCATATAATTTTTTCCTGCCAGATGGAATTCGTCTTCTGGGGTTCAGATTGCCAAGACAGGAACATTCGGCGCCCATGGACAATTAAACCTATATGTCTCTTAGGCTATATATAACGAAGTTTTCGGTGTTAATTTGCTCTGAATACTCATTAAGGATATGTCCTACCACTCCTACCACCACATCATCTACTGCGAAGCCATTTTTCTCCAGCGCCCAGCCCAGCCCAGCCCAGCCCAGCCCAGCCCCCCCCCCATATCGCCCCTGAGCGTTTCCGCCCCCTTAAAAATCGCCAGCGCCCCTTGGGGGGCGCTGGAGGCAAGGTTAAGAACCACTGATTTACACCATATAAATGTAGCCAGCCGATCGATGTCAAAAACTTGCGTTGGCCGGGAATCGAACCCGGGCCTCCCGCGTGGCAGGCGAGAATTCTACCACTGAACCACCAATGCTAGAGCACGAGTTATAACTATGGCAATATAAATAAAATTTCTCTTGCCTGCAGGCAACACAGTTGCACATGCACATATACAGAGATTTTCGTTGCCCATTTCAAGTCGTTATTAAGTTGGTTTTATTTACTTGATAATATACAATATACATCAATTACTTGATTACTAATACTTATTATTATAATATTAAATCGTGATGTAGGTTGCAAAGAGGTTTGCACTTTGAGCACGATTCAGCCGATACGTTACAAATTTTCAGACACCTCTAGCCACAACATTACCATGTGTCATTTAAATTACTTCGTCATGAGCCTTCATAATCAACCGAGCGAATAATTACGTCAAATACGATGCTTAGAGATTCATCGCAGTGCGAATTGGGCGAGTTCACGCTTAAAGAATGATTTGCCATATAGTGCAAAGGAGAATCAATTCGCTTACAAAACATAATACTGCAGATTGAATGAACCATTCATGGCACCCTGAAACAGCACGCATTCTTTGTTTGCAAAGAGGGTGGGCGAAAATATATAACTTCAGAACCCAGGTGGGGCGATCAGCCTTCGATGAACCCTAGAGAAGGACAGACTTGAAGAACAAGAATCAAATTACTTGGCATACACTTTCCGGGTCATTATCGAAAGCTTGAACTATCATTGAGGACTGCGATACAGTGTTCGCTCAACCACGCAACTTGATTTTAACTCCGTTTGAAAACGCGTTATGTAGTCCTACTGGCGATACAACAGGAGCAATGTTTTAGTTTCGAAAGATGCTTGATAGTTCGATGATATGTGGTATTCCCACACGCTGACATTTTAGCATCGGTCTTTGACCGAAGGTCCTGCGATGTCGTTTAGCAATGCGTTTTCATCGTTCAAATGTCGACTCTCAAACTGATGAGAATGTTTTCGCGTAATTTTACCGCAGCGGTCAGACTGTCAATTATGATGATTAGTTGCTAATCCTTGTTTTGATCATTGGGTGTAGGGGCATGGCTTCGAAATGAATTTGCGGCAACAGAGAGAAAATTGATGTCTTTTGACTAATGACGATCCAGCAGACACCACAGCTCCACCTTCCATGGCAAATAATTCACATTTCCGATGAAGTTGTAATAATGAAAACATAAACAAACACATATTAAGCTAAGTTCAGAGAAATGATGGTGTTGGATCTAGAGAAGAATGGTATCTCTCCGCAGTGAAACCTCTACATCAGAGATTGGATCCAGATACAGGCCTACTCACGGTGCATGCTGTAAATTAAACAGATAACATGAACAGCGGATTTCTCGAGTCTGGCTGGCGTCAATCCTTATTTCACATCCACAAACCCCCCGACGTTGCATTCGATTCGATTTTGAACTCGTCGGTCTTAAGATGTAGCCGCACGACTCAGGGATATCAAAACCAGTTCTAGATATCCCTAGTACGGCTACACTTACACATCAAAACGTTGCATATAACGTAAGATCTCATCTCCCCAAATCTTGCTCGAACCGATCCTTTTTGACTCATAACAAATTGACTTTTTTAGTCAATTAACACTTTTTGGGGAAGAGCGATATTGATCATATCAGTAACTCTGTTTTACGAAACTTCAACAGGTATGCCTGACGTATATGAAAATCCGGTAACTAGGTTAAAGCGGAAACATTGTAAGCGCGCATTGATACGCCGCTGTGTTATTTCAGAACCTTCCGAGTGGGTTGGTCAAGTGAGGTATCGATAGAAGATTAATTTTGGTGACTCAACTATTACAGTTCTCATCTGATTCTCCCGTTGAATCCGGCCGGACTTTGAAACCAACATCCAAGTCCCATACTTGACATAGATATATATTATTTCCATCCGTCACTGTTACTAGTATATACAAACAAACACATCACGGTCTCTCTTAGATAGTTTTATGATCACAATGACCAGCTCTATCAAAAAGTAGTGTAGGCTAAATGGAAAAACCACAAAGCTTGAATCCTAATATCAAGAATGGACTCGAATCGACAATGTTCCTGAATGAGCACATTCGAATCCAAGATTTGCCCTGATGTTGGACTACGGCGAGAAAATCTTCTGGCAGGATTCAGCCGAATTCAAAATACAACCAAACTGGTGTATTTAGTAGCAGCTGCACCATTCCCGATGCCATACTATGAAAGTGGGGGAAACAGGAGGAAATGAAATCCCGTAAATATGAATCATTCACTCATCTGTCATGGATCTACAAACAGTTTGGGGAGATCAATACATAGATGGTCAGTCGAATATAGGTATAAAACCACAATGGACGTGAAGTCGTAAATAACAATGATCCCAAATGCGGGTGCACATTTTAGCTGATACACACGTCACACATTACACATGACATAAAACAGCCTGACTTTCCAAACAGTCTCAATACTCGACAGAAGCACATCATTCATTCGTAATATATACTATTAACATGCAATCGCTAGATAATTCATGATGATAATCCTGTCCGTAATGAGATGTTTTTGGGGCAATGCTTCTGGTAATAGAACTACATAATCAGATAAGACCCGGCGGAGGAAGTCCGCGTATTTGAGAATTGCTTCAAAACTAGTACAGCGTATCATTGCTACGAAAACAAACATAGCTGGCAAACTTGATATACATGTAACCCGGCGGTGTATTACGAAACGATGAATTAAATGCCGTATTTTTGTATATGTAATTGAGAATGAAATCGTATTGAAGAATTGATTGATTGAAAGATTGAATATATTTTAAAAACACCTGCTTCAGCAGGCCCAGTTTTTTCTTAACTTTTTAACAAAGAACAACTCATTATGACCTTTCGCGTTTTTCTAAATTAATATTCATGGTAACGCCATGGGGACTGGAAAATAGGATATCGCGTATCAAGTTGCAAATAAAGTTTTATATATCGATACCTGGTAATCGACGATTAGAAATATTTGTGCACAAATGTACTACACTGTAGTCACGTGAGCCAATTGCGGATATTGTATGTAAAAGTAAGTCATCAACATAACAAAGTCCGGGATAGCGATTTGGCGATCATGTTACACAGTAAAAGGCCATCTATCTTATCAAATAAAGTTTGATGATCGGGACGCATTTGTTGAGTATGGATTCCACACTGTGAGATGCGGGAAAGTCATGTAGGAGTCTATACATAGGCGTGGCTAACAAATCTTGTGAAATAGGTCTTATCTTATGTGTTGACTCGTAAATACTATTGCGGCAGCGGCCGATCAGCAACAAATAGTGTTTTCTATAATTCAGATTTTCGCAGAACGATTGAATTACGAACTTCATGAACAGACCGTTAGTGCCGTTATTGTCTGATAAATTCACAGGTGCGTGCATGAAAATTCCTGGAATTTTAACCCTTCAAGAAGGGAAATTGAAGGAACACTGGAACAGCAGTCACTGTTGTGATGCGCTCATTGGACACAATGACATTGTTGCGTTCAAAAAATTCACTCTTTGCGTCGGTAACGTTCATCAATTAGATGTGTGAAAATACCGAGCATTAACGTAAATACATCAGCTATATTTCGTGGGGTGGTTGGTTAAGCACCAGCGTCACGACCCCAATGACAGTGGTTCGAATCCAGGCTGTGACTAACTTCTATGCGTTGGCGGTTATAGGGGATCCTCATCGACGATCTCATCGCAATAGCAATGACTTAAAAAGCCCAATTACAGTGAGCCGAGCTATAATTTGGCAGCAAAAAAAACGATGAAGAGCTCCTAACAGAGACTGCCTGAAAAGAGTGCAAGAAAATGAGGAGACATGACGAAACGCATTGGACTGTACATAAATTGTCATGTGGTGGAGCACAAAGCCTTAAACAGGCCAAAAGCACCACTGTTGTGTGTAATAATAATAGTAATAATGACCGCGGGCATACCAATCATTACGTGTCTTCACTATAATCGCGAGTGCAGCGACGTCAACCCAAAGATCTGAATTGTGTTATTTATGACGCCAAGCTCAAGTTTCATTTGACGGAGTGGTGCTATGAAAAACCTATTAATATGCGCTGATAGCTGATGTTCGTATGCAAAAGAATAACTCAATCGGTACTGGGCAAAACGAGGTAGGGATATATATGTTTTTATGCTGATGACCGAAGTGTATCCTCGCAAAACGCATATTATACAGCCGTTATTATTGGGGTGACTCATCCTGCACGTGGGGTCATACGTAATACACGCAATAAATCCACAAGTGAAAATATTATTGCGTTCAAAAGGTAATAAAATAGCAAATTTGAACCCCATCACATCACTCACCTCCAATATACTGGGATAACATGTCGTCTATAAACTTGGAAAGATTGCAGTCAGAAATAGGCCCGAAAGTGTATCATTGAGACTCAAATTTTGACTCAGAAAAACAAGTACCGGGTGTAGATCGTTATTTCGCAGCGTGTTGCTTTGATTTAGCATCAATTTCGTAAATTGCTCCTCGCCATAATGATTCATCCCTTTGAGCAAGATATGATGACGTCTTCGAAATACATCTATGTGGTATAAATTCTGGGGTGTAACAAATTGGTCATTCGAAATTCGTACGGAATGGCTTATCAGCAGAACTTTTTATTGAGTTTTCCTGGTCGCCAAATCGGGTTACTCAACCAAAAGTGTGTAACTAACCAGTACGCTAGATGTGGCTAATGGGGCAGTTCATGTAGATTGTAAAGAGGTACCTTTAGCCTTGCAAAACTGACACGTCAAGTCTCGATTGTGCAATGTGAGTAACAACGAGTAATTTCAAGAGGCCGGTTCCATAGTCATTAATTTTGCGTAAAGGTATCTCCACATCTTTCAATCTACGACCGCCGTAAAATAAGATACTGAAAACGCTCCCGTACATTACTGTACGATATTTCGCCAAAGCAACGAAATGAATGCTTACGAATACGCTGTACATATTGAGCTAACATCTTCAATTCTATAATTCTGCTAAATTTGTACCAACTTACACTACCGCATTCCGGTCAGTTGACTATAAATTGCTAGGCGTGAATTACAAGAACATAAGATTTATCGCCGATGGCAAACTTATACCAGCCATGACTTGGAAAAGGAAGACGATTTTCATTTGTCATCATGACCTATGCACTCGCATGCTTGTGGGTGTGCGCGTTCTGTACATATTCCAAAACTCACGGCTTTCTCTGCCAAATTTGATGTTGGCTTTATTTAAAGATTCTAATTTGGTATTGGTACGCCACTATATGTTATCGATTCATCCGTGAAATCGCTTATTAAACCGCAGTAGCGTAATACCACGTATCCCGGTTCAATTCGCGAATAACTATAAATTACCAATGTCTATCCCTAAATCCAAATTATACATGACATTACCTCTTTATCAAAGTTCCCATAATATTTGACTCTATGATAAAGCCGAGGCCGTCAAACTGCTGCGGCACTTGAAATCCTCAAGATACAATATAAATGCTCATGCGAAAAATCTAATTACTAATAACCACTGCGACTTAAC
The DNA here is from genome assembly GCF_051294905.1 of Botryllus schlosseri. Taxonomy (NCBI): domain Eukaryota; kingdom Metazoa; phylum Chordata; class Ascidiacea; order Stolidobranchia; family Styelidae; genus Botryllus; species Botryllus schlosseri. The sequence goes on along the minus strand of NC_137245.1, from coordinate 11,231,496 downwards.
TGTATGTTTCTTCATATTGTTCACATGGAGAAAAATATAGTCGTATTAAAGTATCGTTATATTGTTGCTGTTTGTTTTTCGTTTGCTGGTGCAATGGCCCGGCAGGTGGGCAGAGTGCAGAGTCCAGACCAGAGTCAGCTACTCAGATAAAATGAAACGATGAGGGTCCCAAAACTTTGAGTAGTTAATCATAGGTAGCCACTTTCGATATTAGAAGACTATCTTCTCGACCAACACAAAACAAGTGTCCACACTGAAAACTGGTATTATCTACGAAAATATATACATGGTAATATTATGCAGTTAACGTGATGTCACGCATTTCCTGTAATTAATATTACTCGTATAAGTGATGAAAATATCCCCGAACTGCTTTCTACCCTTCTAAGAAAGAAAGAAAGCAGTGTAGAGTACTGTTCAAGTAGAAGAAGTAGGCAAAACATAAGCCCTTGAGTAAATAGTACAAGTAGGCAAATTCTACTCGCGTACTCCGAAAATGTAGAAGTACTTCGCTGCTGACAACCTCTGTCTTTATGCTTTGGGCCATAATTGCAATTTGTCTATAAGAGTGCTGCCCGCAAACAAAAACTCAGATCATGAATGCGACCCTCAGGTTAAAAAGTTTGCCCATGGGATATTTCCACTGTAACATGAATCTTATTCAGTGATATATAGGGATATTGCATTGAATCCGAAAGCATTGAATCGCATTTACCTTGCTTGGGAGACTACAGTGAATCTTTGCATCCGCGTTAATGTTGACAATAGTCGGTGAGGTTGCATAATTCTTTTCCAGATATGAGTACGCGGTTAACTACAAGCCTACATTATATTCGTTCACACCGGGACTTCCTACGATCCCACATTAATTCATCTCATGGGCATATGTTAACGTCACTGCGAAGGATATGAGACATATCCCAAGGCAATAACGCGGTTAGGAATCGAGTGATTGGGTGGGAAATATGGAATTCCATCTCGCTCCGTAATTTTAAGTAAGGATGCCACCAAAGATAAAGAAAGAGTGTGTGTGTGTTTGAGAGATGGGGTGTCATGTTGGAGATCAGCTGATATATTGTTTTGAAATCCCAAATACTATTACGTCTATTGTGTTATGTATAATAATAAAAACACTACCAGGGCACAAGCCTCACTAATTCATTTCGACTCCTTCCTTTCTTCATAGTATATCGCAATCTTGTGGTATTTGATCTGATGAAATTCTAAGTAAGTTGAACTGAGCTGAACTAAAGCTTCCAATCCAAATCCAAATCGAAACCGAATTCTAATCCAAATTCTAATTCCAATCCGCTGTTGTATAGGAGCTTAATAGTAACGAAATCGAAGGGCATCACTCCGTAACAGTGGTTACTAACCTACCAGTCTCATGAGTGCCAGGGAGGACAACACACACAATCAACTCACACATATGATTTGCGATGACACGCCATACTTGGCCATCATTGGTTGCGGGCAATTATAGGTCCTATCAATAGTCGAATTTTGATTGTTGTGGTGGTACGTCATGTGCAGTGGCGCACGCGGGATAGGTTGGGATTCGGAATTGAAACCATGTACTTCTGAAGTGCCAATCTTATCTTCAATATTTATACGCTCATTTTTAATTAAGAAACTGGTATCACGCTGCTGCGTTTGGAACGACAGATCTCGATGGCACCTTCCAAGTTGAATGCTCGCATTTCTGAACTGGTATCTAAAAAGGAACAGCAGAAGTCCCACTGATTGGCAATAGACATTCATTACAATGTTTTCATTTTGTGTCGAAATCATTTTAAATGGTTACGTCCGTTTAACACTCTGTTGATGCGAAGCAGTTCATTTTGCGCAACAGTAGTCTAGCAGTGATTCCCACCTGCGGCTCACAGAACCGCATGCGGCTCCAAGGTAGCCTTCTCGCGGTTCTGATTGACCTCTAAATAGTAAATATGCCACAAAAATAGAATAGATGACAGTTGTTGTTTGTTTCTATGAATAGATATAGTCAATATATGTATATGAATGCTAAAATGAGGGACATTTGTTATGTCTAAAGCCGTCCAAGGAAGCTTCCGAAAACCGGGAAATAGAATTATTACAGACTAGCGTCAAACGCATGGATAAATACCCGTCAGATTAGGATACATCTTGAGTTCCGCTGGTCATAGACCTTTATATATCGTCCCGTGAAGAGTCAATTTCGATACAATTTTACTAACATCAAGATAACGGCTCATAGCCAAGTATAAGTCCAATATTACTCAGCGTGTAATACCCTGCAAACTCGTGCATGTGCTGGAATGTACGAAGACTTGAAAAGCTATATCACATAACGACATAATAGTAACGTGTAGTAATGATATGCATTTTCAGTTGATTTCAATGCATAGCACTCGCTAATATGCGTCTATCAATGCTAAAATAACCGATATAGAATCTATAGAAGTATATGTGCAATTGTGCATGTGCATGTAGGTAAGTTAGTCACCTTTAAATTTTCGTTTAAGTATAGCCTATACTCGAGTGTTTTCATGCGGCTCCGAAATACAAAAAGGTTGGGAAACACTGGTGTGTAATAATGTATTATATGTGTAGTTAGATGTGTATTGTGATGGATTTTTGTTTTTATGACTCGTCGGTCCCCGAAGGCTTGCAGGTTTACGCAAGTGTTTACCAGATTAGTATACGTAAATAACCACTGGTGTAATTATACTTAAAGTCACAGCTTCGTCACTCTCACATAGAACGTAATCATGCCCGTTCCATAATTTGGACTCGGTCATAGATCGCTCTCTTTCAATAGTCTATTTCGACATCCTGTTTAGTCATCCAGTTAATAAGTTTGTGAGGTTTATGCGAAGCCTGGCCTGCAGTAGAGATATTCAATCACAAATTCTTAGTAAGTGAATCCGACCTATGACTGAAATAAGAGACATAAGTATTAAATCGCGAACGGGGCAAACGATTAGATAACAACCAGAAATTTCGATATGCTGCGATTTATGAAAATCGTAGCAGAGAAGCGCAGCACTTCTGCTATGAATCGACATGGTCTTTTACGTAAATTTTACAGATCCGTCTACATATGACATATATTTTTCTGCATCATATTTACATTGTCATGAATTTCAGACAGTCTTCTTGATGCCCAGGGTTGTATACGGATATACTCATGACGTATTTTGCGAATTCATTATATGACCTCCATTGACTCTCTTGCCATAAGTTCCGATCGGGCATCAAGCGTTTTATATTATTAGATTAAAATTGCACTTGAGGGGAAATTTAGCATAGTTAATACTACGCTTTGTAGCGCTATCTACAAACAAAACGCTATTGTTTGATTTTAGAAGTGCGCGGTTGAGTTGTTTAGTGGTACGCTGCTGAAGTGATCATAAAATAATATGCGTCTGGTATAACCGCGTCGCGACGCTGGGGTATTGAACTTAGTAACATTAAACCCGGATGCGTTGGCATGGTGTATCCTACACCAACCGTAAACGGCGGGAAACGTAGCCTATAACGCCGTCCCATTGTGACGCGTCAAGTGGCGAACATACTCACCTCACACAATGTACGGTTCATTACCATACGGTATATAGATAGTGGGATAAAGTTCATCGCACAACTTCTACCTTCGAATTACTAACTGTCTATTAGCTAGAGATGCGAATACGAAAATTTGTGATACGTGTGTGTGTGTGTGTGCACTGTGCGGCCATTGTATCGCGATATTCCGGGCTTAAAAGTGCAAACTGATAAATTTATGAAGAATGCATTCGTATATCATATACGGTCAATACCGCGTACACTCCACCTGCAAAGCCACTAATAATGATCGTTATAGGATAAACAAAACCGCAATAGATACTGGTCAGAAAATGGCACCAGGATTGCCAGAATCAGGGATAGTGAGGCGATAATGATCGTGTCTGCATGGGTAGTATCTCTACCTCCTCTTTGTGACATAGTCTATCACAAGGTCGTCGTGCCACACCTGATGATAACATATTCATATCTCTTAATATGGAGCCAAAACACAAAAAGACAACTTATAGTATACCCAACAGTTCAGAGCATATTATATTTCAGTGGTTCTCAACCGGGGGTCCACGAAGCACTTTCGGGGGGTTCGCGAAGCCATTTTGTTAAATGATTGATAAGCTAATTTGCAATATTTTTAAATTAGCGAAATAATGAGTCAGTTTCGCTTCATAATTGCTAACACTGCTGGGCTCACATCATTAGATCGGTTGTCTGAAATAAAATATCCTACAGTGCAAACTCATTTTAATTGCCAATAGCCTATTAATACAAACAGGTTGCTGTTTAGAGACGTTTTATTGGGGACGTTTGCAATACAAACTCCTGAATTTTTTCCTAATCTGTCCCAATGAAGGGATTGAAACGTCGCCACGAAATCCATTTTCTACTGGGTCATACATAACCACTATTCCAGATTAACTTCAAGATGAGATGCTACATAGAAATAGCTAGGCTAGACGGTTGTCCACTGTCCAGTTGTGGTGCCATATATGTTGCCATCACAGCAAAAGATGTCGTCGGAAGCGTTACGCGTTAATGTTACATTCGTCAGCGCCTATTTTTGTGGAAATATTTTCGGCACTCGTTGATATGAAATCGAAGACGTAGATTTTCGAGACAATAAATACAGCTGCAAAATTCGCTTCGAAATGATAAAAGTCTATACCCGGAGCCTACGATAACCTATCGCAGGCCCCGCTATACCCAATTTCTACATATAGTATGATATTATTTTCACGGAAAGTAATTTTGTGACTGGTTCTCGCAAGCCTACGAAGCCAACATTTGCACAAGACAGATGAAGTAGGCACGTTAATTGAGCTAAATTTGAACAAAATCTTGTGGGGGTCCGCGGGGGTCCGTGACAGTACGGGGGTCCGTAAAAGGGTGTGTAATGAGAATACCAATGGGTTCCAAGCAGTATTCCAACTACACATATAGCGACTGCTATATACGTGGCGTAATTGAAGTATACAATGTTACCTTCAAATTAATTGCATCTGAAGGGAAATCATTTGTAAACATATGGCACAAAATATCCATTGACGTAGATTATGGTATTATGTGCCACTGTGTAAAAATGTCGGTGTTATTTGAAAATGGCAAGCAGTAAATGTTAATCCTAAAGTCCGTAGGAGCCTAGAAACAAGAGAATAATAATTTATTTTGAACACCATTTCAAAAACATGTAATTTTACCGCGTTACGCTCAATCATTGACTTCGCAGAGTCGTAATTATTTCATTTAATAACCAGATGTAAAGGCTATTTCATTTCGATATGTTTTGATGTAATATCATTAAAATTGATTCATCAAAATGAATTAAAGTTAAGCTAAGTGCTGTCGCCCTCGCATTAGTTGCAGAGATGTGTTATATTTTGAAAGTTCAAGTACGATCAAAATCAATAACAAAACTGAAGGTAATTCATGAACGTCTACACAGCAATCACCCTTACATCTGTCTGTCTGAATAATGCATTCGGTGTATCGTAACACGAACTATTATGTATTCGACGAAAACTTTACCCACATCACATCTGCAAACCACAGGCTTTAAACAATGAATTTGATGATTATTTTCAATCTGGGAGTTGTGTATTGGATGTGCTTTCAAGCATATGTCACTAACCAATTTACAGACATTGCTAGCGAAAAACATGTATGTTATTCATGTTCAATATGCAAATGACTTTCACGATGATTTGGCAGCATAAGGTTGAACTGGATTTAGCAGACATTGCATTAGTATGAAAATAGTAAGAAGTCGTACAATGGACTGTAGCTTATGGTCAACCCGCTATCGCCGTGCGGGAATTGGCATTTCCCTCCGGAACGATGATATAACACGGCCGATATTCCAGTGCATGCGGCAGCTGACACTATTCAGATATGGGACGGTACTGTTCGATATGATTTGCCCGTATCAATAAATTACGCGGTTATGGAAAACGCAGGCACGCCCACAATTGGGACAGGATGTCATAAAACCGGATTCTTTCAGTACGGGTGAGGGATTCTATAAAGGGAACGGGGTTCAGGTCGACTCAAAGTCCCAAAGTCATGTGGAAGTCTATTCAATTGGACATAATATTATCCACAGAAGAGCCGCCAAGACAAAAAGCATTCCTTGCCAAATCCCCGTATCGCTAATATCATTTTATATCAGTCGCTAATTCGACACTGGGATTTTCAATATATGCCGAAGTAACCAATGGCTACTCGATTCGTTTCACTTGTTCCATACGGTAATTATGCACACCGACGAATATATATAACCAGTCCGACGTTGACATCAAAGCGCGATAATGGACTTGTGTGGGCGCTGTGCGAAATTCCCATGAATGCGGGCACACTTGTGTGCGAGATATACGGGTAACTGATAATATCCAATTCAGGTTAGGAATGTCTCGAAGGAGCGACCGCGTTTAAAGGCACTGACGGTATGTCTGATATACCCGGATGACATTGTAGACTTTACACCTTTCTCTCGAAACGGTTCCCGCCACTCGGCCGCGATTTATTCTCTCTAAAGAAATAATACGTTTTACTACAACCGACCGCAGATCTCTCGCTTTATTTTGACTGTTGGTCATTGCTCTCGCACGCAACCTAACGCCGTTTCTGGTGGTGGATGTACACGAGCTGTCGATACGTCTCCCAAATGTGTATGTTTACTTTAGACACTGTAGTTTGAGACAAACAGTTTCCGAAATATAATTTAAGTGGCAGTAAACGCACCTTATAATTAACACCTCTCATATTTTTGGAAAGCGATTACAATAGACATAACAGCATACCTACTGACGAATGATTAAAGTCATGTAACCTGCAAGTCATGCATCACATCTCGTGTTGCATTTAAAACAAATGGTTGTCTAAAACACTTTCTTTCGAACATGTTTTAAACAGCGTTTTATACAAAGTCCTTTAAGAAAAATTGTGTTTTTTAAGTTATAAAATTATGCCATAATTGTGTAAATACTTCCCAAAAAACATGTTGCATGAGCCTGTGGACAATTACCACCCGATACAGCCGACGTATACGATATGGGATGGTTGGAACCCTCAACATAGTCGGTTCAACAGCTATATTACACAGATATTTCGTCAAAGGAGCTATATTTACCCTATGTTTTCAATTGTCATTGTCAATACACTATGACGTCACAATTGGATATTCATGACGTCATGACTTCAAAAAAGCAATAAAAACATGTCTTAAACAAGGGCCTTGTTTTAAATTGATTTTTGTTTTAAATACAACCCGAATCACATCCATCACCCAAAATTATATAGTACGATTGGAAAAGAGGCAGTCAAAGGAGTCGTATTTCGATCACGTGGAAGAAACCAGGGCTGTGGAGTCGGAGTCGGAGTCGGTGGAGTCGGAGTCGGAGTCGGAGTCGGGGTCATTTTCGCTTGATGGAGTCGGAGTCGGAGTCGTGATAACTATAATAGCTGGAGTCGGAGTCGGAGTCGGTGGGAAAATACTGACTGGAGTCGGAGTCGGAGTTTGTGAGAATGACTATGACTTCGACTCCGACTCCGACTCCAACTTCTCTATCATGAAAACATTTGATTTCAAAGAATTTTCAATAGAATTTTTATGTACCACCAATCACTGTTATTATTAACCATACAGATCAGGTGCGGCCAGCCCGTGGCACGCAGGCCAAATTTGGCACACGAGAAGGTTAGGTGTGGCCTGCGAGGTAATTCTCGAAATTATTTATGACATCAGGTACAATTGCAAGGCCAACCAAAATTTGATTAGCATGACCGCGAAATTTGATGATGACTAAATCAACAGTTCTGACGCATTCACGTATCCAGGGGTCAGCCACATTTATTCCAGATCTTCGTATATGACCATGAAGTAGAATATTTCATAGCAGATTTATTTGACTTGAAATTTTTCTCGTTACTTCGCATGATTCATTGTCACTAGATTTCTTGCATTCACTATTTGAGCCCTATTCTGAAAATTACAAATACATATTGTTCACAGAATTGAGTCTAACTATATTCGCAATTAGGAGATACGGCTTCGCTTGTGCACTCGCAGCGAGATCATCGACAAAGCATTTGCACAAAATGATACAGGCATGTTCACTGATACCGTCGATTTTGCTATGTCTAAACGTCGAATAATCCTGTCCTTGCCAAATGAGCCCAGTGGTATACAGATGCGACGCTCAATGTATGTTAGCGACATATTTATTGATATAGCTATAGCCTAATTCAGTCGTTATCTTGCAAAAAAAATTCGCGCTTCGCACAAATGATTAAGAAAGACTGCAAGTCCCAATCCTTGAATACTTGATTAAGTACATGTAGACTAGACATAGGATACGGTCTTTGACTATTTAACTAAATTCCATTTATGACCAATGTCTATAATTAGTAGTAAGAGTGTTTGTGCTTGTAATCAGGATAGTGTGCAATGACAAAATTAGTAAGTTCAATTTCTTTATTAGTTGCTGAGTCATACACAAGAGCTACACTTGGATTTTTTATCTACATTTTTATTATACAGGATTGGATATCTGCCATATTTGAATGATTCATACATTTCAGGATATTAGAGAGTCCATGTTATAAAAACTTGAATAAGGAAGGATATTTAGCAAATCTTTATTTCATGTTAATTGCATAGTGGATAATTCGAGCTGTGCCACAATGAAACAATTTAGCATGCCCCAGTTAATCATATGTTTGCATATGTTTAATGGTTGTATGATAGTCATCCAACCGACAATGTGGCATATAATTTTCGAAGTAAATTGGTAATAATGCCGGAGTCGGAGTCGGGAGTCGGAGTCGGTACGTTTAAAGACCCAGGAGTCGGAGTCGGAGTCGGAGTCGGTACGTTTAAAGACTCAGGAGTCGGAGTCGGAGTCGGAGTCGGTATATTGAAAATGTATGGAGTCGGAGTCGGAGCCGGAGTCGGTGGTAAAATTTACCGACTCCACAGCCCTGGAAGAAACGTCGTAAATTTCTACTTGAGTACAACTTGAAGTATATATTTATAAAAGGGGAGATGTGGTACCGAAAATACTTCAAAAATTATCTATGAAAACCCCACGATTACACTCTGTGAATTTGTTTATAATTGCAGTAAAAAGTATATCTGTAGGCCACTAAAAAGAATTAAGTAGCAGCGGACGATGTTTGAAAACATAACCAATTGAGCAAGTCGTGAAAGTATAGGCAAAAACTACTGGAATACTCTGAAAAAGCAGAAGTACTTCGGTGCTGACCTCCTCTATGGATATAAACCGTGGCATGTGGCAACCAGAATAGAGAAATTTAGGCAGTGCTAATCACAACAGACAATATTATGGATTGACTTGTCCAGCAAAAACTTGACTCTTGAGCTAGAATGAAGATGTCGGCAAATATTAATTTGCAAACATGAATATCCATGTGCTATGCTCCGGAAATTTACAACTTATGCCCTCAATATACTTGTACATGTACTGTACACATTACCAATCTAGTTAGTGAATGGCGAGATAGCGTATAGCAGTATAATCCACCGCTGCGACACCAATGGATTGCGGGTCCGAGTCCGACCGAGGCCGACTCCAGAATTCCTACCTAAGTGTTGTAGGTTTATCTAGGCTCCTCCTCGCCATCTCATTCGTGTAAGCGGTGTCATATAAAGGCCTAGAACTGGCCCGTGCTACAAGTCGGCAGCTATGGAATAAAAAAATGGCCTGGTGTAAATGACCATAGTAGTCGAAAAACACCATGAATACCACAAACAACAACAACAAATAACCACAGGTTTTATGACTAGTTCTATAGCTTTATTTGCGCATTTAAAAATAAATTTGTTTCTGAACAACTACAAAACACATGTCGTCGTTTGGCGTGAATTGTGATGTCGGTATTCTGTGTGAAGTATAGGCTACTTGCAGCTATTGTGAGCGGTGTTGTAGCGGGGCCTACGATATGTTGTAGCCATGGGTGGGTTTTGGCATCGAAACCGCTCCTATTTCAAACTTGTAATGGTGTTCCAGTGAAAAGTCGATCCGTTTCCTATACAATAAAAATGAAGAAGTTGCCTCGGAATTGAATATCTAGTTGGTAGCAGATTTTGAAAAGTGAGTAGTTCAAGTTCTAGTCGCGCGTTTTGAAAATCCAGTAGTTTGTAAAAGTGTGACCCTCCAGCAACATGCGCCGAGTATAGTCTATTCCACCAATCCACGCTGGTTCTGAATTTGTTTTTATAATGCATGACTCGTCATCTGCAACACCACATCGACCTACATCCACCAAGAAAACATTCGCAACTTGTAGGCATATGTTTGCAGGCGGCGATTCGAGTCGTAATTCAATTCTGCCACTTCGTAAATCGATACTTGTCTTTGTTGCGCCGACAAACTTCTCGAATTGAGTGAGTCTCGCCCTAAAACAAGACGTAAAACACCTAATCATAGCACGTCACCGACGGTAAATCTAATTGACACAGTTTGCTGTATTAATCCATATCGTGGTTACATTCAGTTTTGATTTCTACATTCGCCCGTGTCAAACGCCGACATCGGATATTGATGTCTGGATTATGGAATTCATAGCAACATACCAAGGATCCCTTTAAACTGTACATGGGTTAAATGAACCGTACGTTGTCGACAAAATGTTCTTTCAAGTCACTTTATCCGCTAGCTTAAACACAAGGGTCTATTAGCTTAACCCGAAATGAACCCTTATTCAAATCAAAACTCTTCTCACAGCCACGATTTTCGCGAAGAGAAATCGTGCCAACGAACCACCTGTCATATTCGTGAATAACACATTCGAGTCTATGTCAACAGTTAGGTAATCGAAGATTGAATCACCCCTCTCATATAGAAAATCTTAGGGAACTGCAAATTAACGTCTACATTATAATCTATCAATGCGATTATTGATCCCCAACAGTAAGATGACGTGCTGTTCCCTTCTTCAACGTTGCAAGTTACAGTGCAGTGGAACTTGTGATCTGGTGTTCATTACTCCACACGTATATTTCACGGGTTTGTGAAATAATACCTAATACAGAGAAGTCCACTAAACGTATTCACACTGTTATCAATCGACATAACACGATGACGCATCATTAAAACCGCAAAGTGTAGACCTCACAAGCGATTATTTCACCCGTACAAATGGAAAGTTTCACATGTTATTCATCCACATTAGGCACTTCCTATTAAGGTTTATGATGTCAGATGTCCAGTGAACGGTGGTCAAATATTTCCAGGTCTTCCAAATCGTTGACGCCCAAACTTCCAAGTTGTGTCGTAATGCTTGGCACCTGGACAGAATAAATTTCCTACGATATTCCGCGCTCGGAACCTTCACCTTTCGTCGTGACAAAAGCATATCAGTGCTACATCGCCACTTATATATTAACACTACTTCCACTTTTTTCGATTACTCATGTAGGTAAATTTTGTCTACTAGGACCCCTTACAGAAGTAGTTATTTCTTAGAGAAGAGGTGAGCAAACTTTTTGATTTGCGGGCCGCACTATAGTCCTATAAATTTGAGAGTCTTATAGCCGAAACGAAATACTTTCATTTAATTATATAGTGGCCTAGTAAATATGAGGATTACATATATATATGTATATTTAAAACAACCATAAACATTGATTTGATGATAACGTACGCGCGTCAGAAACTGGATTTGCCAATTTCAAATCACACTATTGAACCGAATTATGTCATTTCTGTTTCGATTTCTGTGCTCTTTAGACATTGAAACCTTTCAAAATGGGTGGGCCTTGAGGTAACACTAATACGCAAGCCATAAAAAGAGACATCATAGTAAGACTATAACTTATCACTGTCACGGTGAAACATATTACGAAAAACTTTAGTCAAGTCTCTTTGACAATTAGACTATTAGTACGCATTTTGTCAATATTTTAAAAACGCCTCTTCAGGCTTTTGGGGTCCACACAAAACTGTCTGTCATATCAAGCAGTAAAATACAGGGTTTCAAGGCGTGCTAAACAGGAATATAACGATCCCATCTACAGCCCTGGTCGTGGCATTGAAAGCAACGTTTTAACGAAATCAAGTACAACAGGAATGTTGGAACCGTGATTTTAAGAACTGCAATTGGTGGGTCAAAAATCGCTTCTCTGTTGTTTTCGAAAATATTCTATTAATCTCATGTCCACGAGGTTCCCATTCGAAATCGAGCACGGTAATGCAACCCAACTTTACCGAGCCTCCACAATCCCGGTCCCGTACACCGCTATAAATTACCATAAAGAACACCATGCCTTTCGTATATAAACTTGACGAACGGCATTAAAAGGAATCAGATGGATCAAGGAATGAACTTCCGAAAGATACTTGATCAGTTCCACTACAAATTCTTCACAATGGTCCACACCAGAACGGAAGCGGATGTACTGTAAAAAGCAAATATGTTTTGAGAATATGAAATCTAATCACACCGACTATACTCGGACGTAGATGAATGTTCACCAATCGCCACATAATCACGCCATCTGAAGTGTGTATCCTGCAATTTTCTGGCGATTGTGTTTGCGGAATAGGCGGAGATATTATGCTTTCAAAGGTATTTCAACATTACGGCTAGCTCCCGGTATTATGCAAGTTTGATTAATGTCGCGGGACAAACACAACATGACACTTCAAACAATCGTGATTAATTGCCCGGAATTTTGAATAAGCGAGCCCTCTACTTTGACGGCGTACAAATTGACTGGGAAATTCCTATTCGTAAATGTCATAAATTGCGAATTGCTTCAACTCATTAGGAGTAGTTAATTAGGCATTTCCTACATATACAACGTACTCTACTTCAACTTCTATTTAACAGGGAGGCAAAATATCGTAAGGGTGCGATCCGCAACTGCAAAAGCAATACCTTGCGAGTTCGAGTCCAGAATTTCAACTTAAGTGTTATAGGTTTTTCTAGGCCCCTCCTCGCCATCTAGTCCGTGTGTAAAACCCTGGAACGAAATTGGGTCATGTTTAAAGTCGGCAGATCAGGAACAGTAACCAATATTATCGACCTGGTGTAAAATGTGTAATGTATACACTAAAGTAGAATCACCATGAATACCAAAACAACAACTTACATCTTGCACTTTGGTTTTTGTCATGTGAAAAGTGCTTTTGGTATATGCATGCGTCGCATTTATGAATAAAAACTTTATGACAACTAGCGAAAGAGCCCCTGTATCGCGTTAACTGAATGTTGAATATGTTTTTGAAACTTGCACTTATATTTGCAGCGTGATTAGTTACTTTGCTTTACTTGCGCTACTTTCGTTACTTGCACTACTACCTTTCAGATCTTCATTTTATACGTCATTGAAGAAGTTTCGACATGCCTTTGAAAGCGCAACTTTTACCGGTAATTGACTTTGGTAGCAGTACTTTGACCACCATTGCTTCTGGTTCATGCATCCGAATAGTGTATTTAAGTCACAATGAGAATGGTTAAACTCCGAATCGGTAACTTCATTCGTCCATGGAAACGCCCATTGTCCAGTGCTACTCAACCGCCGGTCCGTGGCAAGTTTCTTGCCTGTACGTGACATCTATTCGAATTTTAAATCTCAGTTCCAAAATGCGGGAAGATGGACGTTTGTCCATCAATTATAAAAATAAAACTTCAAATTATAAATTGAGTGAGAAATTGATAACGTTTATATTTGCATGGTGTAGTGATATAAATTTCATGGTCTACAGTGAGCGTGTGTCGCAATTGCGCAAGTGTTGTACGAAACCGTTTAAAGGTAACATACGACTCATTTCGCACAAGTTATACGTGGAAGCTGCGGAATACTTTTAAACAAACGTCGTTAAATTCCGACATTGCAATTAAGCGATATTAGCAGTACTATAGGGTTTGGCAAACAGCATCTCTCTCCTTTCAAAGACACCGAACAATCGCGGTCAAGTTAGAGGTCTTTAGCAGGATTTCTCGAGCTTCGCCTCGCGTAAACTTCAACAGAATCGCGAAAAATAGCAGCATTAACTGAAGTTTATAATACTCCATTTGAGTAGCCTATACATTTGTCGTAATTAAATTTAGGGTTAATTTTGATTTTTGAAGGTTTGCCTGTCCGCGACATTTGTTTTGAAGTTTTACCCGTCCACGAGGCCGAAAAGGCTGAGAACCACTGGTATAGTCTACGTCTGTTCCGCTCACGTACTTCAAATGTCGTAATTATAAGTATGTCCCATCGAGTTGTATCATATGCATAAAATGGATATGGAAGTCAACAAATATGCGCAACTCCCGACAAACTACCACAGAAACTGTTTTGTAACTCTACCGCTTAAATGAAACTGATAGCCGCTCTGTTACAATAGACTATATTTGTATGGTGCATACTGCATATTTATTCCGCCCTTAGTTGTGCCGAATCAATTATGAAATTGTTGTTTACATTTGCACCAATCGGAATATATGCTTATTGACTTAATATCGGCCGTGCCTCATCCGTTTAGCTTTTGGAATTCAATGCGACCGACAATAGTCGAAGCTACGAAGCGTTTCCGCGCAAATATAGGTCTATCAGTAATTATGAAGTAAGGGCCAGATAAGAATACACGTCAAATTATGCCACGCCGAGCCTTCACGTAGGAACAGGTCAATTTCCGCGGCCAAATGACCTTGAACACTGCCAGACTGTAGCAATTCTGTGACGTCGTAAAGGGAATTGTATTTTTTATCGGTATTGCTTGCTTAACACTAGTCCCTTCCAGAAGATGTAGTAGTAAACAAATAATATTATGAAATATTATGAATGAGCGTAGTGCATATAGATTAAGATAAGTCGCAACTATGTTCAAATTAATGGCTATACTAAGTTGCTTTGTGAGGTTTGGAGGCAACGTCCATTTATCTTGACGGCCCTCAGGGGTACGAAGCATCAAATCAGGGGGTACGAGATGCATTGTGTAATTAGGCCTATGTCCTATGCGCTAGACTAGGGCCAAAAATTATTTTGCAAACCAACAAAAAGTATAATCTATACTGGGCAGATTTATCAAACTCAATAATTGTCTTCACGCTACGCGCGATTTCGTGTCAATGATTGTTTTCAGTTTAATATAGGTGTCATCAGAAGTAGTGTTGAAAATGAACAGTGGCTGCAAGAAATTTTATTAAAATCTCAAGGCGTGTGAGAGCCAAATGGATTGACATGAATTGAAACAGAGCATATAGTGACAAATGAGCCGCAACGATTCAGTTCAGCGTTGTTCACACTGCATCTAAACCCTGCTAACCGTGATACGTAGTCATCCAACCTGGGTAGGCTTGTATGTAAATATTAACCAATGCGTGCGAATCACGTTCTATATACTTATGCGCAGTGTTGATTTACAGAATGGTAGATACGGAAAGATCTGTTGTTATTCTGCTTCGCGCGAGAGTGGCGGTCGATGGATATTCAAATTTATAGCCACAGAGATAACACATCTTTTGATGTCAACGACCCGTTCTCTTATGTCGGCGGTCCATTGTATGCAGGCGATTCAAGGGTCCTATTACATAAGCGTCGATAGCTATAGCGATAATAAATATTTAACACCGGTATATCGTTTGTTATTCACAATGCGTCGAATGATACGTTCGTTTAACCAGCAGGCGCATAAGCTTACTCATTTACAGTGTATTATGAGTAACGCAGAAGTGTCCATTTACGGCCCATTTATGTAACGTTCCGTACAGCTTGGCCCAGAACCAGGAGTCAAGCTGGAAGAACTTCCAAATCATTGACAGGGAATAAGCTAATCACCTAAAGCCGAGCAGACAAAGGCAAACCTGCATCGTTGTGACGGCAGTGAAATTCACAAACAATGTTCTAACTACACTTCGGTCATGTTGTCATATTACTTCCATTTCTACTTGACATTTTTGTTGGGTAAACTAATTACTTACTCTTCGTATGTTGTGATGTACTGGACAAGTAGTTTGGGCAATGTTTGCATCAATTTTATGAGTGAAACAGCTGGTCGAAAGAACCCCAATATCAAGGATCCTGAATATATATTTAAACAATCGCGCCAATCTTGGTGTTATTAGTAGGGCAATTTTTTGTTGCAGTCATCCGCGGAAAGTTGCATTTGTTTTTCACAAAAGTTGCTGTAAAAAGTCGCATTTGTTTTGCAAAAATGTTGCACTAAAAAGTTTCATTTATTGACAAGTTCCTTGAAATTATTTGGGTATGAGATACTCGAATCGATCCGTATGCAAAGCGCTGCAGCAGAACTCAGAGTAATCGACTTCGAAAAAATCAATAGCCTGAAAAAGTAGACCCGGTGAAGATATAATTTTCGGAGGTCTAGCCTGAATATATGTCAAATCAAAAAGGACCTCAAAATTGAACGACAGTGAATTAATCAAGCGATATATTTACATATGATGCCTAATTCTTTCAGTAAACAGTTGGTTGCATGAAAAATCGAAAAAACTTCCAAAAATTTGCATGATAAATCGAAAAAGTTACTAAAAGTTGCATGAAAAATGAAAAGAGTTGGATAATAAGAATCCTCCAAACAGCTTAAAACACCATACTACATAACTTCCGAGTATTTAGAAAGCTGCCGGAAGCTGTGAAAAAAGTTGCAAAAGTTCCAAAAACTTGCCCTAATTATTAGTCGTTTTAAATTTACAGGATGTATTGTGAGACCTAGAAATTAGCCACCTCCGATTAACGGTGTCCGGTCAATACCGAGAAAACCATTACCGAGAATGCCATTACCGAGAATGGACACCACCGAGAATGGACATTACCGAGAATGGACACCACAGAGAATGGACATTACCGAGAAT
Source organism: Botryllus schlosseri (assembly GCF_051294905.1). Taxonomy (NCBI): domain Eukaryota; kingdom Metazoa; phylum Chordata; class Ascidiacea; order Stolidobranchia; family Styelidae; genus Botryllus; species Botryllus schlosseri. Next base: position 11,214,630 of record NC_137245.1, on the reverse strand, counting down.
GCAATATATGCAATGCAGGCATATTATGCATATGCACAGGTCGTGTGAGTGCATCACGGCGTTGCCACATTCGGTATCGATGCTCAGGTATAAATTTCTCGACAACGTCAGTACCAGTAAGCTATATTCTTGACATTGTCCATTCTCGGTAATGTTCATTCTCGGTGGTGTCCATTCTCGGTAATGACCATTCTCGGTAATGTCCATTCTCGGTAATGTCCATTCTCGGTAATGGCATTCTCGGTAATGTCCATTCTCGGTAATGGTTTTCTCGGTATTGGTATAGAACCCCGATTAACAGCAAAAAGGGTGCGTCCACTCTTCCGAATGGACTTTCTTTCTCTACTTTTCAGTGTTTCATATTTTTCTTGGAAATAGCTATTGCTACTTGTAATTGAGCAGCAAATTTTAGTATTACTGACCCCGTTGGCTACCTATGGATTTTACTGACGCCAAATGCCGACATGCGGATGCAATTAATTGTATATGACAGTGGTGTTCGGTATGTTTTATAAAACCATAGGTTACGAATACTTCGGTGAATATTAGAATAGATAACTTTTACGATTGAAAATGCCGCAATCGCACTATTTCATTACGATACCAAATCGCGCCATATCTTCTAACAATACATTGATTAGCTCAAGCGTTAGATGCCCAGCACCAACGTCATCCAAAGTCGGGTTTATTATGTTGTTTATACACATGATTAAATCATGCACTAAGAGAAAATGATTCGGTTCGTTTGAAAATAGCGTCCAAAGTGTCGGTAAAGGACATGTTTGATTCCGTAAGTCACTTGTGCAACGTATAGGATTTGGAGCCTCCCTGTAAATAGAACGCACCGATGACGTGAGCGTGCATCCACTCCATCGTTGGCCAATAACTAGAATATGCTTGTAATGCATCTAACCATCTCTCATTTGAACAAGTCGATTATTCTATCAACATGCACGGCCGATAGTTCCAGTGTTGGTGTATATCTGTGCGTCCGCTCCACGGCATTGATTATTTGATTAATTTCGTGCTGTCCTTTCTCTGTCTCTGCGAACACATGGCACATATTTCGACTTATACAGATTGCGTCTGACGACATCAAAGAGATAGGTCATCAATTGTCCGGCGTGCCCCACACTTCCCATGGCACGCTCCGTTGCAGCCAAAGTCTAAAATTGAGAATTTCCTCCGACGAAGTCATGACAGATTTTAATCTTATTCCGCTAAAGCCATTCTCTCTCTTCATAGTAGGGTGGATCTGTATGCGATTCTCCCAGAAAATCACCAAAGGTGTTGTCGTCTCGCTTCGCTTAACCGTAAAATCAATATTGACAATGGATTCCGGCGCTTATCAGTAACAGAGTGGGTGTTCAATGTTAATGTTCATATTCTCCATTCATAAAATCCTCCACAGAAAGGCGCAAAACGACATCGGAGTTTGATGGACGGTCATTAGATATAAGATGTTCAATTAATAAGCCAAGGGATCACCAAGGGAATTCGTATCATATACAAACATATTATTGGGACAACTGCCATTAGGGGCCGATACAATCGCATGCTGCTGTAGCTGATAATTCTTAATAGCAGTCTGTTAGGAAATCCAAGAAAAATATCTAATGTTAAAAATATGGCCTGTCACTCAATTTTGCCATGTCCCAATGTTAGTATTCATAATTGGACGGTATTCGAACTTTTCCCGAGCGCAAAGCGATAGATGAGGCAATTGTCTATTACGTTTGTTAAACAGTCAAAATGATTCGGCTACACCAATCCTCATCTGGTATCAATGTGAGTGATTCGATCCGCGTGCTGACGTTTTTGATTATCCAAAATCGATGCCCTTATACAGCTATACAACACATGTTCGTTGAAAGGACAATTCTGTAAGTTTTGGTATTGTCGAAAAGCGCTTCGAAATAGTCATGCTCAGCATACGCAGAATTATCTCAAACGACATGTAACTGACATCATTTCAATTGTGATCGGAAAGCGAATGAATTATTCGACTTTCCAGGACGCTATCACAATTGCGAAGTCATATTAGGTCTAGGGCGGGAAACTTTTTCGGTCGGCGTGCCTGATATGGCAAGATGAAGTACTTGGTGGGCCGGATTACAGAATCGATACATTAATGGCGTATTTATTTTCCCTATAAAGGAATAACTCGTATTTAATGTAAACTTTAAGTTTGAAGCATAGAGACCCAAAACAGTATTTAATGAATTTATTAACCTAATGTACTTCAATAGCTGTTGAAGTCAATCAGACATCAGTGGTCGATCAAAGTTGTCAACAAGTTCGTTGAACTCTGGATGTACGTTGGATGTAGAAATCCTCAGTAAAGACTACACGTGAACATCAGTTATATTGGAACGTAGCCTTGTCTTGTCAATATTCGTGGTCGAATATGTTTGCTTGCAAATGTATGTGGACCCGAATAGAACAAGTAGTTTCATGACAATCTTTCTCAGGTTGGCAAACTTGTATTCATTCTGTGACGCATAACATTTGTAATTAACTTTCAGATTAGAATTCCACTTTCATGGTCGAAACTCTGTGCAGGCCGTATGTTTACCGCCCCTGTATCAGATGGTATTCGATTTCTCGAAACGATACAGCCTGGTAATCGATTATGTTGAGCCATAACTTGCTCAGGCTTTCCACGATTCGAAGCCGTTTGATGAAAGCACTCGTGTGTCTCCCTCGTCTAAAATTCATAAAATTCCTCGAAATAACTTGTCGTATTTAAAAGAAAATGCAATTCAAGAATACAAACTATGTTAGTTATCAAGGACGAGTGCGCACCGTCATAACTAACTGAGAGATTTAAGTACCGTCAAGTTGTTTTGTTGATTTTGTTTTGCATTAATATTGTCTATACTTTTCTTTAATGACCACTCTGGCATCTGCTCTGGTGATATTCACGGTGTTTGTCGACTACAATGGTCACTTACACCAGGCCGATAGTCCTTATTTTTGATAACGTAGCTGCCGACTTGCAGCACGGCTCACTTCTAGGCTTTTTATAAGACATCGCTTACCGGATGAGATGATGAGGAGGAGGAGCCTAGATAAACCTGCAATATTTGGGTAGGGATTTTCGAGTTGACCTTGGTCAGACTCGAATCCACAACTCATTGGTGTTGTAGCAGTGGATTATACCCCTGCGCTATCTCGCCACATCACGACTAACGACTATACTTTGGTCACCTTGGCTGGGGCGTTATCATGTCGACACGTTTTCTCATCGCGACATCATCTATAAGTGGCGTCAAAACATTGTGCAAATTATTAGGCCCATTTAGCCCTTCTATAGATTACGGTCTGGTTATCCCAATGGACATCCTTGGGACTTATTGCACTTCCCACCACTTAACTCATCTGTTCGCCTCTATTATTGAAATTTTCATGCCCATGATGACTATTTGGTAATACGATTATTAATATACAATGTTATTTCTAATTCCACCTTGTTGCTGACGATTACCCCAGACGAGTGTCAGCAGCGTATATTCGAGTTTATTTCGATATGAATATATTATTCAATATCGAAGTTCTGTACCGGAATTGTCTCTTCACTTTAATGCTCAATGCACACTTGCACAGTTGACCCGCATTCCTATTCAGGTTTTGATCACTGTCTTGTTTCTTTATGTAAAGTACGGAAAGTTCTGCATCCGGCTATTCAAAAAGAATACCAACCCCTGCCGTCAAAATGGCATACTTATATGGGATAAAAAGTAAGGGGTATGTGGGCAATAATTTCTTTGTGTAAGTCGGAAACTCGGCGACTGTTCTCCTTTTCTTACAAAAGTAGTCGAGAAATATCCAACAGAGACCGCCGACGGATAGATATTTGTAGAGATGGCATTTCAAGACAGGGCTGGAGATTTCCATTCTGCGCAGTGTTGATATTACAACCGCACGAGTCTTTGACTCAAATGGGGCAAATAAACAGCGCCGTGGACACACACCGCAACGACGACGGCGCCTATTAATGATCAGGAAGCACGCGGACCGCAGTAAGATAAGCGATTCAATGCAAACGACGCAAGTTCCACAAAGTCAAACATTGGGCAAATGAAATTGCTCGAGACTAGCCGTTCTGTTGACGAAGCAATCCATCTGTCTGGACCATCATCGCGCGTTATTAAAAAGTTCCAATCTCGCAGTCGACCATATGCAAGCGTGACGAAGCGATTAAGATTGCCAGCTGATCTTCGCTTTGAGCTTGTGATCGATAGCCTGGATTACAATCGTAATTAATGATTTGGCGTTGATTGAAGAGTGGAACTTTCTAATCCTCGGAATCGTCGTCAGTCCAACTGTTATAGTACTGATATATAGATCATTGGGTGTTTTGATGATGATTGTCGACGACTGTAAAAATGCTGAATAACGATGAAGTCATGGTTAAAGATATTTTTGGTCCGTTCATGGCCGTGGTTCTTAACCGTTTTCTGCTGCAGCGCCCCTTTCAAAAATTGCCTGGGTCTGGCGCCTCCCCTCCCAAAATAAAACGTGGACGGTAGAAAAACAAGGGGCGGGGCCTACGATAAGTTATCGTAGGTCGCGCAAGGGGTAAGAGTTCGAAGTCCGGTCGGTCTTTTCGGGTTGGGAGTTCACTCTTGGTAATAGCTTGAATCGCACCCGAGGACCACTCGACTAATTAACTCTATGATTATTGTATGTGCTATATTCGGGATCAAATCAAGGTTGTTATAACAACCATCGGGTACGGGCTCAATATACCATCTGGTCGATTAACTTTAACATGAACGTATTCCAAACAAAGCAAACCATATTATATAACGTTCCTGTAAGGTTGCGGGTCACAACACTAAACAGTATCATCCTTTATGATGCGATGAAGAAATATTTTGAAGATTTAATTTTGTAGCTCTCAAATAAAAATTATATTTAGGTAATCATTTTGACCAAAAAATTTAAAGCATCTTTAATGTACAATGGGCTCTTACTCTTAAAGGTGGTAGAGTGCCTATTTCTTCGATTCTGAAAAGTCGTTCGCTGCGGCATAAAATACCTAGTTCCAAACATATTGTGGAAAATAACCCGAGGTAGCGTGATGGGAGTATTGTAACGGGGAACTGGCGATCTAAAAGTACGCGCAATTAATTTCATATAAATTATAATAAACCACTGCATACATGGAAACATGTTACAAACATCGGCGACACACACCATATTTCACGCATATCGCGACGAAAAATTTCGAGATCTTACGGATTCCCTACTATGCGACAGGGAGGCGCTGGAGACAAAGTTAGGAAACATTGGTTTATGGCAATGCTTGAATTCACGGACTCCTATATTGACCATAAATTGCCTTGACTGAGTAGATTTTGCATTTTTACGGCGTATTCTGCTGTTTTATTCATCAATCGTTTTAACACTAAGCAGCAACTATCGTTTTAACCTACACCACCCCACTTGCTCTCATTGCCTCCCCTACCGCCCTAATTTATGGCCAGCGCCCCTTCACTCTCGCCCACTTTGGGAACCACTGAGCTAGACGATGACACTATATATGCGCTCATGATTTTGCGTGAATATAAATGTTTCTTGTGTAGCTTGTATGTGTATTTAAATACTTTGCTAACCCCGAGAAAATCCGGGATTGAGGAGTAAAAATGCCTGGATTTCATATTTGATCTCGAGGTCCCAAAGCTAGCCTTATTTGCCCAATATTTTCAATCGTCCATTTCACCCATTGCGACGTCATCGCAACAAAATATCCGTGACGCCATGGCTAATAAAAACGAAAACAAACTCTTTTCAACAAGGGAAACGTTTTAAACATGTTGGCCGAAAATTACATCCGCATGTTGAACGAAACCGTCAATATAGCCTACTGCCAATTGTCCATAGGCGCGGAATAGTCCTGGGCTTGCAATCTGATACCACACCTCCCTCAGCTATACCAGTATATCTCATTACGTGGACTGGGAGACGATGAGAAATTTTGAGCAACATATGCAGTATCAATATTATAGACATAGTTCAAACCGTATTAGTGCGATTTGTTTTCGAGCTTAGCGCGACTCCGCACCGAAACAGCAAAACGTGATAATATGTTAGCAGTGGTAAAAAGGCTTATTGTGAAGGGAACTGTGGGGCGCAGCCACACAGAAGATTGGTTTATTATCATATGGGGACCCAAGAACAACGTGTTTTTTTGGGGGGAGGGGGCAGTTATCACTATCACTCGCGAGCATTTGGTATATTCAAATACTGCACATCACACGGTATTGTCGTAGCGCAAGACGCTAACCTTTTTTCATGGGCAAAGCTCAGTTGGAATCATAGTGTTTGTGTGCAATTCGGTATATTACTCAATTTCAAAGAAAACTACTCGCTGATAGCGCGACTTCAATGAAACAATGATGTACGCAGGATGTACGCAAATTGTCACATCGAAGATAACAAATATCTACTGTTATTGAGTTTAGTGCGCATATGAATCATGAACAATGGTTGTACGGGGCCCACGATAACTTAAGTTATCGTAGGCCCCGATTGTACTATTTGATCTTATGTACTTGAATGTGAAATCAGTGCTGGGAACTTGGTTTAACGATTCCTGACTAAATTTCCTTGAACTCACAGACTCGATATGCTATATTAAAACATTGTTTGTTTAGCCCGGAAGTTGGCCATGGCATTGTCCGCCTGATTCCAGATTTGATCGTCGGGTGCAAGCGGGCTTCAGAGTATTTTTGAGGTGGGGTTTAAGGCTATCCAAAGTCCGCATATGTTACTAGGCCGAGGGAGGTCGACCCATGGTCCTCGAAAACGTTTTGAGTGGTCCGCGAGTTGATGTTCGAAATCAGTTATATCTTGAAAAATGAATTGCTCAGGTAATTTATTCTGAACTTGCAAGGCCAACCCAAAATTTGATTAGCATAACCACGACATTTGACATGTTGATGACTACGATATCCTTCCGACGTATAGACGTAGTCAGGGGCCAGCTACATTTTCATAGATCTTCGTATATTACCACAGCAGAGTCGAAGATTCACGGAATATTTATTCAACTTGGAATTTTTCTTCGCGCTTGGCGTGATTTATTTTCACTAGATCAATGATACACGCAGTTTTTATATAATATATGTTATCGATGCGTAGTTTATGCGCAGTAAACTAAGTCTTATCGTCACCGTTACCAAATCCAGCTCGCTCCTAGCGGACGATTAAGAAAGGTCATCCACATTCAAGTGGGCCGCGCAATGATTCATAAATGGCATGTGGACTTTTGACCAAAAAAGTTGGCCACCCGGGTGCTAGGCGACCAAGGTAGCTATATCGTCGAACTTGCATGAAAAATGAATACGAAAAGCTATTCCACGGTTAGTTGAGTTGATAGGCAACCGTGCAGGCTATACTACGAGAGCATTCTATTGTTGAAGTGGATGAGTAATGGGCTAACAATTTTTTGTTCAATATATAATGTTGCATATGCTAGATTGCTGAGAGGTGATTTCTAGCCTGTCGACTTGAATGCTCCTTTGTTAGTTAACAAGAAACCGTTTACCGACAGTTGTGATGTAATTGTTTTGGCGCGTAAACGGTTCCTTCTGCCTATTCAGGCCGAAAACAATAGTGACCTATTGAAACAAAACAATGAGGAGTCGTAGTAAATATTGTGTACAAGATCGGGCGGTTAGCGCTCGCCGTGGTGGGAACCAGTTTACCGCCCATTGTTATGAAATCATTTGTTGTGATCACGTGATTATAGCAAAATGTCTGGGAATATATTGTAGAACCAATAATATGGCGACGTAATGATATCGAGGACTCAGTCTTTTCATGCTTTCGGCCTTAATAAAGTAAGATGATATGAAATACGTGTCATATTTCGGATACAACTTCCACTCTACCGTGTATTTTGTATGCAAATAATTTTTCCTGTAGACAAAATCTGTCTGCACTTAACAATGACCGGTGTTGGCCTCAAAGGCCACGCTATAACGATAAAGGCCATGAATCATGACATAGTAATTGTACGCGCGTATTACAATCCCGGACAGATGTCGGGAAAAGTCCCCCGCGCAGCGAAATATATATTTCGACCATCACAGGCGGCTATAAACATTCGCACCGACATACACCCAGCCGAATTTTGGAAACGGGGTCCGGTGGCAGTCATGTCACAAAAGCGGCTCTGTGTGGAGACGATCCACGTATCCTAGGTTGACCTCAGGTCTATTTCGCCTTCCTTTCACACAACGTAGACCGCCAACCCTTTGTGTGCATATCTATACATCCAATTAGACCGACGTATAATAAATATCGGGTTTCAGCGCTATTAATCTTAGTAACTGAGACACGAGTTGATAAAAGGCCGCTGCTCTCACCAGATTAAGTTGCAGGAATGCTGCAAAGTTATGCTTTTGGTACAACTCTCGGTGGACATTGCTCTATTAATCACCGGTCACTAGAGGGAGTATAAACAATGCAATGGGGTGTACAGTAACTTTTGAAGTGATTGTGACATCAGTCCCGCCGGTAACGTAATAGCCTTACATTATTTAGGGTTTTAAACCTCTTTTTGATATTTTGCGAGTCTCTGGATATATTGTATTTCGAATCTTCTCAGCGACACTCTCGGACCGTAATCCGATCTATTTCATTGTATCACCGTCGTTTCTCCCCTATCAATCCAACCCAGCCAATCCAATCGACCCGTTATTTCAAATCAAAATATTGCCATTCAACCGACTTTATGCTGATTTCAGCTGTTTTATTGTCCGCATCCATTAGTAAATATGCATCAGCAAAAATGAGTGATCCTAGTTGTAATTAGTAGGAGCTAATTGAATGTATTTTCGCGATGCGCTTACGTATCAGTGATGTTAAAGTTTCTCCCATCACATAGTGGAGAAAGGGCTACAGAGATAACAAGTTTGTTGCTAATGTTATCCATACTATGATATATGATGGACCAACAGTAAAGTAATCAGAGACACTGACTACTCATGAAGGAGACTAAGACCCTTATAGGTTACTAATTAAAAAGCCCCTTCTCCGGCTATGTCAGCGAAATTAATATCAACAAACCTATTTGTAGTAAATCGTACTGTTACACATATGCCGAAACAAAGGAGAATTAGGTTTGATCCATGTAAGGAGTCTGTTCGGCAGATATAAAGTTACATCGATTTGAAATTTATGCGGGATGCCCGCTCATTTTGCCTCGAATGTTAATATCGTTTCCCGGGTCATACGAAAACCATATCAATTCAACAGTATCACATTCACGGCCACCCAGATCTCTAATTCATCCCCCAAAACTCTTCATTCGAGCTATTATTCTCGCCTACTGACACATGCCCCTTCATTTTCATTGCTAGTTCTTTTCACGTTATTTTCTGTTACATTTAGTTTAGTGTGCATGCCTCTTATTTACATTTTCTAGACCAAGGCAGGCGTTTGATTGAAATAAAACTACAAATCGGTTCGATTCCCTCCTATCTTATCATTTTATTTCAATCATGTGGTGTTCTGGGCATTATTAAATAAACTGAACCGAACTGAATTCCCGTATTCGCCGCAGTCGCTTATTCCATCTAAATTTTGGAGCTTGGATTTTTACGCACGCTGCAAATATTCTGAGAACGTAGTATTGGCCGGAAATAAATATATTGACTGAGATATATTGGTGGAAAATGCTATCTGAAGCGGTTCGATTGCCAGTTTCTCAAACTTGTTAACGAGTAGGGTTAGACAATACGGTTCGAGTTCTCGAATTAGAACCAAATATAAATTGTAATGATTCGAGAGTGAGAGTTACAGTGAGAGTCGATGTTTTCGAGTAACGAGTAGATATGCACATGACGCTAGAAATAATATTGTGACGACGATGCGTTCTTTCCCCGTTGGATCCTTGAAATCTCGGCCGTACGTAACTCGGCATCAAAAGCGTGTCACACAAACCTAGGCATGTTCATTGAAACAGCATTTATGTGAGTTAGTGATCAACCCTCGGCATCGTCTCAAAGCGCTATGGAATAGTGATGCTCAATAATCATAATATTATTTGTGACGAGTAACTGCTTTTATATTCATTGTATCCACAAAACGACACATATCTGGTATTACCAGCCCGATATTTCAACTAGGCAGGGTTGTAGCCAAGTCACAAGGTTCCAAGTCACAAGTCAATCTCACTTTTATAGTTTTGACTAGAGTCACGTCGAGTCATTTTAAATTCACAACCGAGTCAAGTCTGAGTCCAAGTCAGTTAGTGGAGGGTCGAGTCCGACTACAAGTCGTTGCGTTCACTGTTCAGTTTTGAGTTCAAACTGGTTCAACCCACTGTTTTCAACTCTGCTTGAGTGACATATAATGGCTCGCATTCGCAATATCGTAGTTGTCCTCAGCCCTAACAGTTTCTGGCCCTGTTGTACAAGTATCAGAACTTGGAGACGAAATGCCAATAATGTGCTGACCTCACTATTCTTCAAAGTAATAGTAGTAGTTTGTCTTGGTCGCACTAGTCTAGAGTCAAATGACTTCGTTCGAGTCATGTACGATGACTCGAGTGCAAGTCGAGTCAATACAAAAATCCACTCGAGTCGGGTCGAGTCATTTTTAGGGCTGGGCACAATGATTCGAGTACTTGAATCTGAATCGAGTATTAATTTTAATTATTCGAGTCGAGTAGCAAAAGACGATTTTTTCGAGTACTGAAATTATACGCTCCTCGCTACTAAAAGTTAATTTATCAACGAGAATTATAGTTTTGATACTATTTTCCACTGAGGAAGCGTTGAACTTTGATTGACCGTATCGTAGCATACGAACCATATAGTATAAAGCTAGGAACGTTGCTGGAAATAGCAATTTCCGAAGTCGTGATTATACCACAACATTGTCACCAAGTGCAATAAAATCGGTATGGTAGAAAAAATACCAAAGTATCTTTAATGCGATGGATAACAGGCATTATATTCTTTGTGGTCGCATAGAAAGTACATATTAGAACTTTGACATATTGCATTCCGTTATGGCGTCATAATGAGTGATACTCGATTGCTCGAATCGAAGCATATTATATGATTCAGAATCGAATCACTCAGGTACTCGATTTTGCCCAGCCCTAGTCATATTCGGCATTTGAAAAAATGACTCGAGTCAAGTCGAGTCACCAAAAAATCGTGACTCGAGTGGAGTCATCACAACCCTGTTATTAGGTCAGAGGTCTCAAACAAGCGGCCCGCGACGGCAGTTTGGAATTTCAAGTATTCAACAATATATTCAAGTGCATATATCTTTTTTCGATATAGGAACTTGAAGTCCACCCTAAAACTACTATAAAAATCACTGAAATCTCAACAGACTTTACTATCCCATCAGTTTTAAAAGCTACCATGCGGTATAAGATCAGCTATTACGTAACATTTCTAGTTCATGATGATAAAACATAACCCGTTGATGATTCGTGACTGAAAATTATGATTTGGTTTGGTGCGACCTTTCGTAAAATTACTCGATTTCGGATTGACCGGGTGATTAAATAAAAATGACTCGAGTTGAGTCGGGTCAAACGTTAAAATCACAGAAGGAATCGCGACTCGCAACGGTGACTTGGTAATCCTAAGGACGCAACAATCTATGAAACCGTCATGGGGAATAGTAATACATCGAAAGGTTGTAGCTTGCGTTGCGTAGGGTTACCACATTTTGGAAATGTGAAAAGAGGACACTTTTTCAGAATTTTCAGACTTGGAAAACCGGAGGAAAATCCTGAAAAAATAGTAAATCTTTCTCACTTCGTAGTCGGCTGCCTAGAAAATGGTCAACTTTCTCGCTCAGTGCCCCAAAACAGACTTCCCCATTATCAGGTGGTTGACTAAAAAAAAGGTCAACTTCCCGGCTCAGCGCCCGAAATACCCGCCGGAGCGGTAAATCGGTGCTGATTTACGGCATTTCAGTCGAATGTGGCCGTAAATTTGACCAAAATTCTCAAAAAAGAGGACAAAATCTCAAAAAGAGGACATTCGGGCGTCGTCCGAGGACACTTTCAAAAAAGTCAAAAAAGAGGACAAATCCTCTTAAAAGAGGACGTATGGTAACCCTAGCGTAGCGTGGGTCAGTATGGCAACCGTTGGCCTTCTGTGACCCCGTGGCGTATAGTTGGTTACATACTGGGTGTTGTTTGTTCTGTTTATCCATGTTATTATCGGTGGCGAGTAAGGTAGTAGTAACACAGCTGTAACACCAATGAAATCTTCAAAGATTTTGAATTTCTGTTCCAGGGGTTCTTAACCAGGGTCCCTAGACCACATCGGGGTACGAAGCACCACATCAGGGGGTACGAGATGCATTGTGGAATTAGGCCTATATGACGTGGAATATTTTCTGGCCCAATTTATTCAACTGGAAAATAGTCTTCGCGCTAAGCGCAATTTTATGTGAGTGGGCTTTATGATTTTAATATAGGTACCATCAGACATTGTGTTGAAAATGGACAGGGGCTGCTAGAATCTTATTGGAAGCACAAGGGGTACGATCGCTAAAAAGGTTAAGAAGCAATGCTATTACTATGACTCAATAATTATTATATATAGGTTGCTGTTGATATGTCCCAATAATAATAGAAGGAAAAATCTAACACTGATTTAATTTGACTTTGGCAATGGCAGTAACAATAGCCTACTTATCACGACTATATAAAAACTAGGATTAGGCCACACCGCTCAAATGCTCTGCTATCAGATCAATTTTCAGTAGATTTTAAAATATTCTGCATAAAATCGTGGCACGTCAAAGGCCCACTAGCTGCAATATTATAACCTGACAGTTTGACGATGTCATGATGCATCCTCTTGCATGACGTCTATAACTCATTATTTTAGTAAATTATACCCGGCACAAAAACCATTTTGTTCAAATATTTGACAATGTTACTTTTTCCGTGTTAAGCGTTAATAGTACAATAGCAAATTACATTTTCACGATGTTTGTGGAATGCCTGCCTGCAAGCTCCCGTAAAATGATGCCTCCTCCGCCAGCACATTTGAGTTTGAGACCTCTGTATTAGGTGGTGGCCTATTTCAAATACTTGTCTCAACTAGAGGTTCAATTCTCGATTCGGACTCCAATCAAACACGTAGTCGATTTGTTACCCGCATTATCCGACGAGATAGCGTAAGGGTGATCCTCTTGATCGGTAGGTCGTGGTCTCGATCCCCGGCCGGGTCAGACCAGAGACCTGATTAGTAACACTGGTATCCATGACTTCACTGCTTGGCGCTCATGCATTACTGGGATAGTATGGAGGGGTGGTGCTAGACCTAGAAAGCTGTAAAAGACTGTATCTGCACCTTTCTTGTCCGGCAGCATATGCACGTCATGCACTCATCGGTATGCACATGCACAGATTGTGCGTATCTGTAATCGTGTATCAGGACTCGGTGTATATGCCGCAAAAACATCAAGGACAACCATAAACTACGTCCTTTCCTTCCCTTTTATTTATGATTATGGTCTTCCCTCTGCGTGAATCGACCAACGGATATTTGGCGACACTAAGCGTCTCATTCTCAGTCGCAAGCGAGAAAAATAACATCCAGTTATCAGTGCATCGACATGACGACTGAGAACTGACTGGATAACTAATAATTGTCAACCAATCCCCGTATAATTGTATGGGGATACACACACACACACGCTTGATCTTTTGACTATCCGTCTGAAAACCAAGCGTGTGTCCTGCAACCCGTCTCCAATTTACGTTTCCTAGACCAATTCTTGGTACCATTCATTACCTCTTTATACTTCCAATATGGAATCGTCTGCCTGGAAAACATTTTAGGGGAATTTTAATCCCACAAATTCACGCGCTATCATCTGTACCTTACTTTACTACCGGTAATATATATTGTAAACTTCGATTATATAATACTATTTATTGCTTCAAAGTGTAAAAAGTTTTCCACAAATATTTTTGCAATGAATTTGTCTCATGTGTTTAACCACTTTTACATCCATTCTAAAATAATCACTCTCACAATGGAAGATCCTCATCAAATGGAAATATCTACTTACCCCCAACCAATGTTCCCTCTAATTCTCTACGAGTCTGCGCAAACACGTTAACTCACTGCGCAGGCCCTTAGACAATGGTGCGCAACTAGCCCCCCACACCCCCTCGTCGGGCTTTTCGCTTTTTGCCGATACTTATCATCTACTTCGGGGGGCGGTTTGGTGGCGGTGTCGCCTGAACGCACGAAGCGCGAAAGTTTTATAATTCATGATTGAATCGGTCAATATGATCGGTAATTGCATATATCTATTGCTATCCATTTTCATCCTCTCTCTGCTCACATAATCAGATTTACCGGTTAAGTTGATCGAGTGAGGTGTGTTAGAAAAGGTAGGTCCTCTAAATATTAATTATACATCTTCGGGGACACCCGTTGGTATAATGACTTCGTTATATGATGCTATTTCGTGACCTCCTATCTTAGGCTTACCATACGTCCTCTTTTAAGAGGATTTGTTCTCTTTTTGACTGTTTTGAAAGTGTCCTCGGAGGACGCCCTTTTGTCCTCTTTTTTGAGATTTCGTCCTCTTTTTTGAAAATTTAGGTCAGATCTAGAGCAAATTGCGAGTGATATGCCGCAAATTAGCACAGAAGTGAAGCTCCGGCGGGTATTTCGGAGTGAAATACAGTGATTTTAGCTCTGAGCGAAAAGATGGCATTTTTTTTCAGTCATCCATCTGGCGATGTAGAGTAAAACGGTATTTTGAGTTCTGAGCGGAAAAGATGACCTTTTTTTTTAGTCAACCGATCGCAATGTGGGAGAAATTCACCGGTTTTTGAGAATTCTACTCCGGTTTTGCAAGTTGCAAATTTCTGAAAAAGTGTCCTCTTTTTAGATATCCAAAATATGGTAAGCCTACCTGTCTGCTATGTCAAAAGACCTTCAAATCGATCAAACGTACTAAACTAAACACACGGACATGATTTAAAATCGGTATTTCTCTACTGGCAAATAATGTTCCCTCGACATGGAATTTGTCTTGTTGTGGGACTCGGATCGCCAGCACGTGAACATTCAGCGCCAGCCATTTACGCGCCTATGGACAATTAAATTTATATGTAGGCCTATAAATCGAAGTTTACGGTCAGCATATAGGGCAGTCCTTTTCGGCCAAGGTTTTCTCGCTGCTGATCGTTCTGGCGCACTTTTTGGAATCGCATGTCCCATAGCCTAAAACTTCATATGTCTTGGTGCGTCGGGGCAAGGTAATGGCCGACGCCCAAGTGCCCATTCCTCTTAATCACCCGTATTTTTGTTGTGGGAAGGGTACCCAATAATCAAGATATTTGACAAAATTAATTCGAGCGCGGCGCGAAAAATATTTTGAAAAATTCACAAAAAATACACAATGATTTATGTTAATTCACGAAATAATTTTGGGTCCCCTCCGATCTTGGCCCCCTAATTGGGGGTTTGGGGTGCGGCAGTTACGGTCCTGAGGAAATCTTACGCAATGTTCATGCGCTTGTTTCTCGCAGATTAACTTCGAGCTAGCCCATTGTTATTTATAACTTTGTTAAACCATGTTATTTTGCCATTCCCAGAAAATAATGAGCTATTGAAATGATATCAGTATCGCTCACGCGTACGAGACCAGATAATAAAAGAAAAGATTTTTCGTTAGGCGCACGTGATTGCAAAGTCTTATTTCTTCACGGAGCGCAATATTTACCTTTGCGGGCTGCACTTGTACCTCGGTGTCAGACTTCAGCAATAACACTATTTGCCCCTGGCAATGTTCCCTCAAATTTTTCACGAGTTTGCGCGCCTGCGTGGTCCCTTGGACAACAGTGCGCAACGACTTTAAAAAAACATCACATCGAACTTCTTGTGCGCAACTTAGATTTTCTGTGCGCAGAGACTGCTTCAGCACTGCGCATTTGCGCAGGTGCGCAGCTTAGAGGGAACATTGCCCCCAACCAATAGTAACCTAGCTAAGAGATATATCGACTCGTTGACTTGTTTTGTTTTTCATTTTTGGTTAACATTTTACCGATGGTGTGAACGATGTGCCCACGCTCGCGTTTGATAATTTAGTAGTTCGCGTTCGCAAACAAGCCTTGGTAGGTTCTACACTGTGAACATTATTTTGGAATACAAAATTTGTTTTGAAATCTTACATCTTTGATTGATATTCATTGAATTCAAATTCGTATCACGGTGACGGCCACTAAACTAACAAACAACCTCAATCTATGATGTACTTGTATCTTCGTTAGTTAGATCGATTCTCGAGATTACAATAACCAGGGTTATCATATTTTGGAAATATGAATAAAAGATACTTTTTCGAATTTTCTGACTTGCAAAACCGGAGGAAAATCCTGAAAAATGGTAAATTTTTCTAACTACGCTGTCGGTTGACTAAATAAACAGGCCACCTTTCTCGCTCACTGTCAAAAATAGAGTTTTTCCTTCACATTATCAGGTGGTTGACTAAAAAAAAAGGTCAATTTCTCGGCTCAGCGTCCAAAATACCCGCCGAAGCGTTACTTCGGTGCTGATTTACGGCATCTCAGTCGAATTTGCCCGTCAATTTGACAAAAATTCTCAAAAAGTGGACAAAATCTCAAAAAAGAGGACATTTCGGCGTCCTCCGAGGACACTTTCAATAAAGTCAAAAAAGAGGACGAATCCTCTTAAAAGAGGACGTACGGTAACCCTAACAATACCACGCTATTCAGATTGCAAATACAATAGAATGGCTCGTGTCAGTATCGATTGATACACTCTAGCTAATGTCTGATCATGACCCTGTCTTACCGCACAGTAGCGCAGTGCTTGGAGCAGCATGAATTCATATTTCGGTACAGTTCTGAAAAATAGGAAGGACAATGCCAATTCCAAATCTCAGAAATGATGAACCAGTATGTGGATAACAATTTAGACAGTTATCGCTCGAATGTACATGATGTATATCTATAGTCAAACTGCTTTGGTGACAAGGTGTGATGTCTGACTGCTTGAAACGCTCCGTGGTCCATGGAATCATTACGCATATCCTTCTGTAGAGGGTCAGTTGGTCGGCAATGATAGTGGTTGCGTTAGACTGTGAGGAAATAGGTATTCTCCTTCGATTTTAACTTATTCAATTTGATAGAGAAACCGCCGAGCGCGTAATCTATTGTGTCACGATGGTCGAATTTCTGCTCGATTGCAATTTTCTCCCATCAAAAGCTATTCAAGACTATTCCGAAGCGCTTTTAATATAGCATTGAAAGCTTTCGCTGTTTTGTTCGAAGGATTCATTATGCTCGTTACTAGACAATTTTAATTACCGCGTATTAGCGTGCTTTAATGGTTTGTGAATGCGCATTGCGCAAGG
Organism: Botryllus schlosseri; assembly: GCF_051294905.1. Taxonomy (NCBI): domain Eukaryota; kingdom Metazoa; phylum Chordata; class Ascidiacea; order Stolidobranchia; family Styelidae; genus Botryllus; species Botryllus schlosseri. Next base: position 11,197,233 of record NC_137245.1, on the reverse strand, counting down.
ATGGGAGAATCGACATGGGGTATATATTCTTTTGTGCTGGTCTTTTTCGAAGGTAAAATGGACCTTGTTCAAAAGTCCCATTAAAGAGGCATTAATTAAAATTCCAGCAGTTGATATTTTGCATTGTCTTAATCAAACTCATATCGTGAATCTTCCATCCTTTTATTTATGTAATATTGTTAGTGAACGTGTGGCGCAAAATAACTTCGCTGTTACTACTACCATCTTATTATTAGTAATCAAGATTATTATTCAATGAAGTCCATTTATGATCGGCGCCCTGAAGCTATAGCAATCAACTATCAGCTCAGCTCTCATGCTTATTCTGAGACCGTGTAAAACTATTTTGCGGCGATTATGAGAGTTCCAGTAGTCTGTGATCAGACGGTCACGATATTCATTTACTTCCATGTATTATCGTGTATTGGCTTTCGGGCTTCGTGCCAGAAGGATGCGGTGTCCTATCTGGAGGATCCGGGCAATCCGCAAAGAGACAATTTGTCAGATACGCTACATATTATGTAAAAGCACAGCGACCTAGTGAAATTGATGCCTACAGTCGACACACCATGTATCACACGCAAATATAAATAGGAACGTTACTAGCAAACTCGGTTGGTTTGTCGATCTATATACGGGGTCACCAAATCAAAACGTGCCATGCACGGGCCACTTTTAATATTTCATGGAGGCCATGGCCGCATGCATTCAGTGGAGTTAGAAATAGACCACACAATTAAGCAAATCACGATTTTAAAAATTTATCATCAGTACAACGCGATGGGCTCTCTAACATTGGCGACGGGCATAGTACCACAAAATAAATAATATTATACTTAACAAGTACGACAAAATAATATCATGATCATCACTTTCATTTTATGTTGAACTATGAGCTGCGCACGATACCTGACAACACATTTCAGCAACTAAATACTCGATATTGGGGTTAGGTAGACACGGCACTTACTGGACAACTATCTCATCATGAAGGATCTTGTGGACATCCCAAGCCGTTTTCCAAGCGTCTGGGTCGTGGCAGTGTCTGGATCATTGAACGTCAAGAAAATATGCCCATTCATATCAACTAGTTCACCCTTCATGGAATGCTGTTAGCTTTGTCGAAGCCGTATCAGCCAGTGAGGGATAGTGATGTTGCCTGTTGGGCGACCAATACAACAATATTTTTAAACTTCCATCAAATTTGTCATTCAAAATGCTGTGATAAGCGTTCTTGAGAAATCTCAAATCAGGTCGTGGGTCTCAAAATATGACCTCGTGGACCGCGTGTTGGTGACACCTGATCTATATTATAGAATTCAGACCCATCGGTCAAAGTGCTTTTCTAGTACGCCATTCATCTCGTTTACTGATCGCAAGCGTCCTTTTTTTGCACTGAAATAGTTTGTAAAACCCTTCTCTTATGACATCGTGCGTGAAATCACCTATACAATGCAGGGACGGGGGTCATTTCCTATTTACAATATCGAGTTATAACAATCTATTATATCCAAATACTCTTTAATGTTTAAACAAACAATGTTGTTTTAGTATTTTCTGCTACTGTAATTTAAATGTCATGGTATTCGACATGAACCTTCATTTACACCGGACCCTTACGTTTATGTTGCTCTATTATACCGCCTTTGACCAAGACCCACTTACGCCTCGGGCGGCAATGGGCAGCTAACATATGTTTCCGACACTAAAGCAAGGACCTTGGAATCAACCTCGATTAGTAATACATGAATTAATTGAACTGGTCTAAGCTAAACTAAAGTTACAAAAGTTGTAGTAACTTTACGGATCTCCATAAAGAATATACCAGACCAGGGCAGTTTTATGCTGTGAAGGTATTGCGTGTATGTGTGTGACAGTTGTACCATTAACTGTTACATCAAACCTCCCTCATTGACTTCACTCGCAAGTGTTATAGTCCCAGTTATTTTATGACTGACTTTGTCCGTGGCTACATAAACCGATGTTTCACAGAATTTTCCGGTAATTCGATCAACATCTTTTACTTTTCAGTGTAATATCCTGTCGCCACACCAATTTCCTCTCCCAGTCTAGTGTACCGTCAGAATCCGTGGCGTTTCAATGCAGCAAACTGCACTCAATTAGGGAAGTCTCCATCTAGCAATGCTTCCTCGCATTGCGCCACAAAAGACTGCTGTTTCGCTTTAGTTAACAGCTATATCTTATACTGTACAATCGTTCTTTAACGAACGAAACGACGCCCTTTACTGAAACGAGTCCGTGACAGAAGGTTTACGTAATACTACCACAGTAACCAAATTGTCTCGGGTAATTTTCCGCGTTAAGTGAAATTCATTCATTCACTGCACAATAAACTAAATGAACTGCGTATACCAACACAACTATAATTGTGGTATACTTGTAGTATGAGCATAGAACAACAATCAAAGTCGAGACTGACTGATGACAAGATATTTACTATGAAAATGTAGCAGACGGAGTATGTTTCCACTCATTCACAATTAGATGATTGTATTATTCACCAGTAAATCTTCTATCTTCATTCATCCGTGTCCGATACGTGACATGTGACTTACAAGAAACTCTCATGTAACTCTCTGTTTGTTTGTTTGTTTTTGGGGTATTCATGGTGTTTGTCGACTACTATGGTCATTTACACCAGGCCGATATTCTTCTTATTTTCCGTAACCGCCGACTTATAGCACGGCCCACCTCTAGGCTTTTGTAAGACACCGCTGACGCGGATGAGGTGGCGAGGAGGAGCCTAGGTAAACCTCCAACACTTAGGTATCGGAACTCGGAAGTCGACCTCGGTCGGACTCGAACCCGCACCCATTGGTGTTGCAGCCGCGGATTATACCACTGCGCTATCTCGCCACTTTATGTAACTCTCTGTCGTTAACAGGCTTATAAACACACTCAGATTTTTTCTGCGCGCCCCTTTCGTGATTGCTAATCCTATTAGTACCTGTTAGTGACCTTTATTACTGCACAAATACCCGGTAATATTTTCAATTGCTGTAGAAACCGTGCTTACAGCTTTGGTTTAGGGATGGTGTGAACCTCTAAAAAATTCAGTTTCGTGTGAACGCGAACCTTTATGAAAGGTTCTTCGTGAACGCGAACGTGAACCTCATGACATCACGTGACGTCATCTTGCTAATTCCAACCCTACATTTCAGTGAAGTCATAGCCAATATTAATGTACGCGTTACCTAGCGACGACTCGGGCCACATAATGCCACAATGCTGAAGTATTTATTGAAGTTTTAAACGTCGCCAAATGTTTTAACTGGGGCAATCAAGTGATATAGTAATCACATAAAATCAATATCTTCCGATGCTTTGCCAACAATTTCGAGGAGGAGTTGCAAGGGAATATAACCTTACGCCATAACGGTCTAGGCAAGACCGGACAATGTATTCGGCGTCTGAGTATTGCTACCTTGATCTTGAGCAGATAAAGAGTGTAAAACGGGTTTCTCTTTCTATACTTGCTACCGATATTATCCCAATACCAATAACAGTTGTAGCCAACCCAACACCCCAATTACACGGATTCGGCTTTTATGATACCATGAACATATGAAATTAAGATTGACCCCGTATGCCTGCTATATTTTTTTACATCAGACTACGATATCAATTTCATTGATTGGTTGAATAAGCATCATTCACTGACTACCTACATGTAGCGTATTTCACTCTTGATGTTATGTGATTGCGGGTCAAGCTCACAGCAGGGAGTCAATAAATATTCAGAAACGGAAAGCTGGATATTTTTGAGATTGTCAAGGTGCATATGATCGTTTAGTGTTGATTTTTATGCTGTCAGCGCCGTTGATGGAGTGGCCCGCAGTTGACATGCAATAAATTTCAATCCAAGATGTTATAATGAATTGAAAATTGCAATATATGAAAAAGGTTCACAGTGCAGAACCTACCGAGGTTCGTTTGTGAAAGTGAACCTTCAAATTTCCGAGGTTCACGCACAGAACGCGAACGTGAACCTCACGTTCGCACCATCCCTAGTAGTTATATTTTGTATCCGCTCAAGACGCAGATTGTACGATGCAATACACAAGACAAACTGAGACGATATGAACAGATATAGGAGGACATGACTAAGCACAGTATCTCAATCCAACATAGACCTTGACTTAATGCCCGGTGTAATATTGTTCGATATTGATATTTCAGCTGTCATTAGTTTTAGCCGCGTTACCCTGCTGCATCGGGTCTTGCTCGGGGCTGTTTATAAAACGCCGAAATAACTGCAATATAGGGTTCGACAAGTTCCATTAAACGAGATACTGTCTAGACCAGGGGTTCTCAGCCCTTTCTTGGCCGTGGCCCATTTTCCGGTTCGAAAATGTGTTGTGGCCCACCTCTTGTCTAGAGTCATAATCCTGTTCAATGCGTGGTAATCGACGGCGCCGATATGCCTATTTCTATTAAATATGCGCATTTTTCTTCTAATTTACTGATGATATTTAAATATATATAGGCCTTTCGGCCCATGAAATCGCACCAAGAGCGACGAAAATTTTCAATTCGAATAAATGTTCTCTAACAAACGACCAACAAAATAATCTTGGGCCTCTTCGAGCTCGCGCAATTGGGGGTTTGGGCGCAGCAGTTACGGCCGGCCCTGGTAGATCATAGGCTAAAACTCCTGTGTATATTATAATCGTCCGCTGCTTTATTCGCGACGCGAAACACAATGACCAAATCCACGCATCCACGGTGTGATTGGGATTTTAGTTCCACTTTTGTGGGGAATGATATAACCATTCTGGGTCAGCTTCAAACAATTAATTGGTGAATGGGGTACTATACAGAGAAGTAATATGCATGCTGTACGAAGTATATTATTGTATGTCTTGTACCAAACCAACTCAAGTTGTGATGTAAGGATATTCAATCCAATGATACAATCAATTCATGTGACTCTTACATTATGTACAACGATTTCCAGGGCGGACATTTTAAACCGACTACAAAGATTAATGCGCTCCGCTGGATCCTCAATCAATTGCGATTCGTTGCGGTGGTGCAGTATACCTCCGCCAGAAGTTGCTAATAATTTGCAATTGTGGCTGTTTTTGTCTTGCAATGATACGACTTGCCTAAGTGCAGTAAATCTATACATCAATTACACTTCATTCCTAGTTTATTGCACACCCCTTTCAACGGCATACGGCATATGACCCCGTCGGATGACTTGGTTACTTCAGTTGTAATATACTCGGAATTGTTTTGGTTTCTGTTGGCCGTGGGTTGTCATAGCCAGTGGATAAAGCCGTCGTTTCTCCCTCCCGTTTTCGGCTTGTGCATGCTGACTCCATGCGTGCCGCTGCGTCTCATCGGAGTCGAATGAAAAGCTTTACTTAGCTTACGTATAATTAGATAATAAGAATATATTTTTAGCGATTAACATAACAAATATAACTAAACTTCCATTAATTCTAAAATTTTCTAAATAGCTTTGTGGCCCACCTCAACTGCTCCTGTGGCCCACCAGTGAGCCATGGCCCACCCTTTGAGAACCCATGGTCTAGACCAGTGGTTCCCAACGTGGGCGATTTGGTGGCCTAGGGGGGGCTAAAATGGCGAAGGGGGCGATAGGGGGGCGAAAATGGACAAAGGGGGCGACAGGGGGCGAAAATAGCGAAGGGGGCGATAGGGAGGCGATGACGCGTTAAAACGGCGATATTGGAGTCAATTCGGAGAAATGACCTTTTTTTGGTCAACCCACGGAAATTTGGTTGCAAAAGTGTAAAATTCAACGATCCGAAAAGTTGACCTTTTTATTTTCTTTTTAGTCAACCCGCCGATGACTACAGATTGCATACCGATTTTTCGGTTCACAAAATCTGGGGGGGGGGGCGATGATTGGCGTTGAGCTCGAAAAGGGGGCGATGAGTCGAAAAAGGTTGGGAACCACTGGTTTAGACTTTAGCCAGAGTCTTTCGCGTCGACGGCTGGCGGACTCAGCAGCTACGCCAACTACCCCACTTATGATGCAGCTGACTAACAAGATGACATGGATGTCGAGACTTTCAAAGTTCTCGAGCCCAACAACTATTCTGTACCACGGACCCCAATATTAGTGCGGCGTATGTATAGTCCATGGACTGGATAACCACCGCTTTTTTGACCGGAGCCGGAACGAAGCCCGATTCGTAATTTTTCGGATATAGCCGAAATACTAGAGTGCAGGATTTAGACATGCCCGTGGTGGATATTGGCATGATTTCTTTACTTTTGTCCGGAACCGGATAGGAGCCGAATTCTCTGTGGAAGAAATAGGATAGGAGTCATACTAAGGAAATTGTCGATCTGCTCCACACTATCCAATACATAGGCCTACTATTCTCGGCCACCTCATACATTGATAACTCTACCACTGCATATGAATATCAACAAATCCCGCAGTCCGATTCCGATCTCGTTTCTCCAAGGAAACTTGCATCCTACATTTTATACGAACAAAATTGCGATTATTGTTCTTGTTGTTTGTGGTAGCCGTGGTGTTTGTAGACTACTATGGTCATTTACACCAGGCCGACATTCCTTATTTGTGATTACGTATCTACTGACTTGTAGCTCGGCCCACTTCTAGGCTTTTTGTAAGACACCGCTTATGAGGATGAGAGGAGAGGATTAAATTTACGTACGGAGCGTTGCAACCGGTATTACGGTTCGTCCGAGAACAATTTGCATGACTTGCATGTTGTATTTAGCCATCCAACTAAATTGGAACGTATGTCTCATTCCATCGAGCCGAATATGTTGATACTATAAAACTACAAGCCCACATCACATTCTAATAATAAATAAGTAGTTTCTGCACCTTTTGAAACTCTTGCAACATTTTTACTGCTCCCGGGAGCTTACCAAATACTCAGAGTTTATGTAGCATGTTGTTTTAAGCTGTCTGAAGAAATTTGATACTGCAACTCTTTGCAACTTTTTTTTACTATTTTATGTGCAAATTTTACTGCAACTTTTCTCAAGTATTCCTCAAAATGTACAGGAGTGATGTAAAAAAACAGGCTATAAAACTCTTTCTGGTATAGTTCTAGTATCATTTATTTGCATAACAAAGAGGTATGTGAGGGATTATCTGCATCAAAATGTGATATAGGACACAGGGTTGTAACCAAGTCTCAAGGCTCCGAGTCACAAGTCAATCTCATTTTTATAGTTTTGACTCGAGTCAAGTCGAGTCATTGCAATTCACCACCGAGTCAAGTCCGAGTCCAAGTCAGCGAGCAGAGGGTAGAGTCCGAGTCATGGAATTATGACTCGAGTCCGAGTCCAAGTCATTGTATAGACTGCTCAGTTTCCAGTTAAAGTATTGGTAAACCCACTTTTTATAACTCTGTTTGGTGATATCCAATGGTTCGCATTTATAATATACCAATTTTCCTCACTTTTAGCAGTTTCTGGTCGCATATTCAAGTACCAGTACTCACAGACGAAATCCCAATAGTGTGTTGGCTTCGGAACTACAATGAAATGTCGGTCTTGTCCTTCTGAGTCTCTAGTCAATGACTTGATTCGAGTCATGCGCAATGACTCGAGTCCAAGTCGAGTCAATACACAGATTGACTCGAGTCAAGTCGAGTCATTTCAGTATTTTGAAAAAATGACTCTAGTCAAGTCGAGTCATCAGAAAATCTTGACTCGAGTCGGACTCTGATAACTGACAACTGACAACTCTGATAGGACAGGGATCTTCAACCGCGTGTATCGTACACCCTGGGGTGTACCGAAATTGGAGACAGGTGTACACCTAAGATGGGGTGTACTTGGGTGTACTAGATCCGCATTAAAATATATCAATGACTCAAAATGATCACAAGAAACAGGCAAGTTTATGCATGTTGAGCAATGTCTTACAATCCTCATGTCAGCTGTACGTAGCTTGTAAGTATCATTCCTTTTGTGATGTCATAATCAAATGCTTTTCCTCGTCATTGAAACCAGTGGTTCCCAAACTTTTTCGGCTTCTAACACAATATAGAAATCATAAAACTCTCGCGGCACACTTGGGCCAGGAAAGGATGCTTTAAAAAGATCGATGATTTTTAATACGTGGATGGAACATATACAATAGAAAAGACGTTGAATTCTTTACAAACTTAGCCGCAGTGTGTCATTAATTCTAAGCAGAGTCTTTCGTTTAATGTCACTCAAATAAGAAAAGTCATATCCACTTACCAAGAAGATGGAAAATCTGACACAATATTGGTTGTATTTGCACTCATTATGGAATAGGGTTTGCTAGCACACAGCTAGATATCTTCCGAATTCATTTGAAGAAACATCTTTGAATTTCGAATGCGCATTTTCGTAAATAACTTACCTACTCTTCTAAGATTGCTTGATTTATTATGATGCGATAACTAATTTCATTGTTACTTGTCCTTATTTATCAGCTGTTGAAGAAGTTAATAAAGGATATACCTTTTTCCGAAATATTTATATACAGCTCTTTTCCAAACTCCAACAATATTCGCGGCACACCTGAGAATCTGTGGCGGCATACTTAATTGTCGCGACAAATAGTTTAGAAATCACGGATTTAAACGCTAGCGATGGACTTATTGGCTATTTTTGGAGTAGAACAGGACGGAGTCGTCATATGTTCAGCTTGCGATGTTTGTCTATAATGATTCTCGCGAGAGGTCAGAAATATTGAATTGGTACTTTTTGCGAGATGCTTATAAATAGCGCAGTGTTGGGGCGTGAGTTTGAGAACCACTGTGCCAGATGGTGGTCCGGTAATCTCGAGCCCTGGTTAGTATTTACCATTACAAATACGTTACAACCTTGCTCATCCTTGCTTCAACAACCCAAATGTGGGCAACCTGCAGACGTTGCATGCAGCCGTAAACAATAATTATGCACTCCCCCACACATAGCAGATTAGCTTATTTGGTGACCGTCAATATTCAATTCGAATTAACGAATTGGCTCCCAAATCTTTGAGAGAGTATAAACTTGAAAATTTTATTCACGCTTGGTGCGATTCAGGGTGACTTGAATTTTTCATTTTTATTAGAATAGTGTAATCTGAGTACCACCGTACAAATGCGAACCGCAGAGAAAAAGGATGCACCCCATAAAGATATATCAAGTCAGAATCGTGTGCGTTTGGCTAATTCCAATATATATTTCGACTATGCCTACAATCCTGATGAGAGGTTAAAAAATAACAACTTAAATAAATTCATTAATAAAACCGGAAGAGGAATCATCAATAATTTTGTGCTCAAAATTTTGAAAGACGCTCCCTCCATCAGCACTATCGGTTAATCTGGTCACGTGGGCTAGGGATGGATAAATATTTCACAGTAATATATAAAACAACAAATGTTATCGACGAAATAAATTTTCCAGATGGAAAATGTTTTGCGCCCGGCGCCACCACAAAGGCCATTTCCTAGCATTTATACTTGCGATTTGGCGAAGAGATAGCAAGCCTGTGGGATGTTCTGCTGCTACAATTTCAAGCTTTTAAAAATATATCTCAAGAAATCGATGATGGCACAGAACACCACAAGGGCTCTCCGTGGTGCGAAGTTCCCACTATAGCCAATTTAACATAAATATACGACGTCCAGATGGGTCATGGCGACTCTCCGTCGGAATACGGCCGTATGCTATATATGGGATCAACGCGCGGCCGTGAATAGCAAAAAGTTCGAGAACCCCTGGGGCCCTGAATCAGGCTCACTATACGGAATCAGTGAGTTATGAGGGAATAGGTGTACGAGTTACGACGAGTACCTGTTAAAAGGATGTACCACAAAGAAAAGGCTCGAAGAGCACTAATCTAGGACTCAATGGCTAGCAAGCTAGAAGTTTAACAACCCCAGTCAAGCAGGACAGTGCCTGGACTATATATAAATAGATTGCTGGAATAATTAATTTAGTTTAAATTTGACGTCATTACCCATCTCTCGGATGCTCGGGCGAGACCGCCGAAAATTACATTTACACTTGGCTAAATTTTTCGGGCTATTCATTTTGTCCAAGTCCCCAACACTGAGTTTTGATGCAATGCCGTGGATTATGTTTGCAGACCTAGCGGTTTGGGGATGTGGTATTTGACTTGTTTTGGGGAGGAGAGGGGTGGATTATGGCATGAATGTTTGGCTCTTTGACGAAAATTATTTCCGCATTGCGTTACTTTCTTGCTGCGTACCGCAAAATGTAATTTTCAACGGTCGCGCCAGGTCTTCCGTGAAATGGGAAGGTACCAAATTTGACAGCTCTGCAGGAGCTGAAAGCGTAATGCTGTCATTTAGGTTTCAAACCTAAAGAACATAGAAGTGTATACATGATCTATTGAATAGCAAAAAAAGAAACGGAACAATCAGACATCCCAAAATATTTTAAACTGTTGGGTTATAAAAACGGAACCTTTCATGTATCGCATATACCCTAAAAATTAAAACTAAATCATAAAAATCAACTTTTGTTCAAATGAAGGACATCTTTTACTCGATTTTAGTGCAACAAAAACTTGCCCTATTAATAAGTCTTGTAAAAATACTAAGACTAATCAACTATGTTCAAGATGCAGAAATAAAGTACGAACTTTAAACTCAACAGCCAACATACATTTTTTGCGGACAGATTCGCGCTATTTCAAATACATATCTCAATAACAGGTGCTAAACAAACAGTTTTCAAGCCAAACACACCTCTCCGATGATTTTCGAAGTAATCAGTCGGGTTATTTCGTCACGTTGCGTTTTTGATAAGTTGAATGTAACCATTGTGCTATCGCAGCCCGTGGTAAAGATGAGTCGGACACCCATGTCTGCTTTAAAATTGTCTCGGCCTATTGCAATATAAATTTGGTGTAGTACTGAATGAGCGACAACGTAGCGGGTGACGAGATCCTGTTTCGATTTCCTATTGAAATCTGGCCTCAACTGCAGTGGAAAAATTTCCCTTCAAAGGTTGCGCATACAATCGCTGTCACCACACAGTCTGAGAAGGATATCCTGAAATCATTATCGTAAAATAGCGATAAAATGCCAATCAATCCGTCGAAGTCAACCACTTCGATTAAAGCGATCAAATTCTCGGGGCGACCTACTGACCCTATTGTTAGCACATCAAGCAACGTCGAAAAAACTGTTCATGTCACGCCCGGCGAGTATCATACATTCTGTGTTTTCTAAATGGATATGGAAATAATCATCCCTTCCTGATCGTTTAATGTTCAGGTGTATTTCCCAGACTATATTTCAATGTTGGAGCGCTGGTTATTACTTTCTACATAAATAGAGACTTTAAAGAATCACTCCCGGCCTCAGAAAATTTCAAAATGATCGCGTCGTGGGCGCGTGAGTCGAAGTAACATAATATAGTACTGACTGTGAAGTCGGACTATATGCACAACGTGTCCGAGTCGATTATGAGCTGTGGTGATTCCAGTCGTGTACAAATGAAATCGATGTTTGCGAGTAACGCAACAATGCCCCCGTTGCGAGTGGCGAGATAGCGTAATGGTGTAATCCACATGTTGCAACACCAATGGATTGCGCATTGCGGGTTCGATTCAGACCGAGGTCGACTCCATAATTCCTACCTAAGTGTTGGGGGGTTATCTAGACTCCTCCTCGCCATCTCATCCGCGTAAGCGGTGTCTTATGAAAGCCTAGAAGTGGGCAGTGCTAGGCGTTGGCAGCTTTCCGTATACGGAATAAAAATGACGAAAATTGGCCTAGTGTAGGCCTAAATGACCATAGCAGTCGACAAACACCAGGAATACCTCAAACAACAACAGCCCCCGTTGCGACGAACAATGTCAACGAGAAATATATAGTTTCGTCAGGTGTGTTTATTGTTATTTGCATATTCACATTCATGTTTAACGTCCCAGGATTAGTAGTGATATCGGACTGGGGGAAGTCTAAGAAAACGCGAGTCTAATTTAAATTCCTCCCGGCCATATGGGCCTGTAGCGAAATTGGAGAGGAGAGCGGATATACCTTCCGAGTCTGTGAAGCCTATTTAGGCACTTCCATCCGATGCGTCGTACGCGTCGTATGCGACGTGAAGGATCATAGAATGGGATCTAGCAAACCAGGATATTGCCACATAGTCGACCGCGACAACTCAGATTACAAGCACTCGATGTAAATTACCTCCGCGATGATGAAGTTAATAGCGGCTCGATACGGTTCACTGAACGCCGAGACCTTTGCAAAGTTGACAGTTTCCATCACTTAACAGAACCGGACATGGATTCAGAACACATTTCACGACTACCGGAGATGTCAAAACGCGAATCAAGAAGAGACGGGTGTAATAGGTACTTGTACTATCATTGACAATAGCGCCGTGTATAGCTCAATGGTTTGGTCCAGTGGTGGTCAAATTCGTCATAGTTGGTAATCACGTAGAACTAGAAGTACTACTCTAAAAATAGAAGTTTATACTCAAGTACAATTAGCAGTAGCGATTATCAAGTAACTGAATAAGTATGTATTCAAGGAAACTGAAAACTGGTAAATAAAAGCATAAGTAGCCTAGTCTAAAGCCATACCTACCTGCAAAATAATAGCGAAAGTAACCATAACCTACTTTCGCACACCTAGAAGATAAGTACTGAGTTACTGTCGAAGGATGGTAGGACCCTGATCTCCCGATCAGCAGGCAAGGCAAATCTCAGCCGCGGCTGTCTCCCCAGCACCCACTTGTAGACGAGAAAAATCCTTTCCAGCACCGGTACCAAGCCCGGGAAAAGGGCTAGGAATGTCTGAGGAAAGGCGTGGGTTTAAAAACACCAGTCAAACTGAACTGTGGATGAATGAACCTCTGTGACAATCCCTATATGGGTAAAGGCCTACTGACAAAGAAATAATCATGACACTACAATATCGTACTGTGTGAACATATGACGTAACGGAATGAAGGTGTGCTCAGTCGGGTAACCAAATGATATTTCCGAAATGCAAAACATGCCCATCGATATGACGACACTCGCCGAAGAAAGAAATTTCACAGCACAGGGGTTACGAGTGGGTGCTGTCGCTTATAACCTCATCACGGGGCATTTGTGCGTTATACACAGCAGCTCATGTATGTTGTGTGCATGTGGTTCTTAAAGATTTTAGACCGCGACCCAAATTTTAGTTATATTGGGATCTCTCGACCCCTAAGCCTTGCATCGAAATTAATTCATTTGTAATGTTAGTATGCTACATTTTATGGGTACGTACGAAATCGAGAAGGTGCAGACAACCAGTTGCATGCGAGTGAATTCTATTAAACATGTGTCTGTGTGCCACTCACCCGATTTCAAATTGGAGTGTATTATTTTTCTCTGTTGGTGACATATGTACTGCGGGCTCAGATTTAAAGAGCTGGGCTATTCCGTGCCGATCATTTCTACGACCAAAAATATCAATATATCTATCACAGGCTTTGCCTGACGGAGATTTTGGGCCAAGGCATTAACGCCGACCATCCTTTTTGTACCGCATATATTCATGTAGTCGTGTGTTCTGCGTGCATCGCTTATTTGGCTATAGTACGTAACGCAGTTTCTTTGGACACATTCAAACTATCCAAAGGAGATCGCGCGAGGTGCGATGAAATATTTAGATCCAACTGTTACATGCATTTTAAAAGATCTCTCTGGGGCGTCGCGACCCAAATTTACACCCGCCGCGACTCATACTTTGACAACCCCTATTTTATGACGATATGATATAATCTGTTTCCCTGCGTGGAAGAAAAAGTCAGGTGTGAACTAACCACAAGGTTAACGAGTCAGCTTTAACATTTTAGAGTCTGGCGAAAGTAATCCAATCATACTTAAAGTTTATATGTAAGTGTAGCTCGAAGCACAAAACGGATTTGATTTGTTCAGAGTAAGACTGTTAATTCGATGTGAATATTATTCGGGGTATCTCTGAAAGGGATCATATTGTTTCGAGACCGGACTTGAAGACTGTGACACAATATCATTTGCATTGGTGCGTATCCGTTGTGCAGTTATTGCGTACAGGGCGCGGCGATGTAACTTTCCCGTTCAGATCTTTGACACCACAATTGCTACGTGTGTTTTCATGGTACCCATTAATCACAAGTTCCGAAAACATGATATTTCATTGACCGGATAAATATATAGCCACAAACGATACTGAGGCATTTGTCAACACAGCACAATTCTACGGGGTGTATATTCGAATCATTCGAAGAGACCCACACAGTGAGGTTTTGTGTATTGCATATGTATACCTGGTTCTCGGACATTGCATAAGCTGAATCATTAAACGCGCCACTCTTTAGACTTTAGAGTATATTATATCACGTTGATGACTTCCCAGAATTTTGTTTCCCAGCCCATTCAGCTTTCCGCGAAGTCATTTGTGATTTGGTTCGGCGCTGCTTAACTTCAGGAAATATTATAAACGAATGCTTTTTTTACTCGGTTAAGCTTTGAATTACGCATGGCATCTATTTCCATCGGACATCAGCAGTCTTTTTTAATAAAGCTTGGATTTCAATCCAAGCGTGACGGTCCGCCGTATGTCGCATTTCCTTGTTCGATCGTATGACAAATTTACCCGAATATTGCAATACGATGTTTCTATTCATCGCTAGGCCGGTGGAAGAAACGAGCTGTGATTGGATACCGGGCGCCGTCGTAACAACATCCAATTTTCGATACTGATGGATTTGGGATGTTCTGGTTGGATTTTAATGACGCAGGAAGGCAATTAACGTTGCTTATAGCGGTCGTCTCGTATTTAATTTAATGGCGCAGATCAGGGGACACATATATGTATGGGTAAACAGGGTGTAAATCACGACACCCCCATTTTCTGGTGCCAAGTATTTTCCCCCCGTATTCCAATCGGTGAAAACGAGGCAAATAGACCAATCCTTATGATATATCCCAAGAGTTCTGGTGCGTGTGAAGTGTGAAGCACGCAAACAGACGCCAATCCATGCCTGAGATTTATGTACTGTAAACACGCCATAGTCTGATCCGCATATTAAAATAAGGTTTTATCATATCTGAATTAACACGGATATGTCTGATACACCGTTAGTGATAAAAGTGCACATTACCGCCCAAGAAGGATTTACATGTCCACAGAATTTACTTCACCCCGGAATATATACCCAGTGTCGTTTGGTACATTGGGCTGATTAACATCAACTATAGAATGTGTGTTAATGTAAATTTATTCACTAGAGAGTACTGCTGACTTCATTAGCAACCTACGTCCTACGATATGGTGCATGGGAATCGGTGGAATGCACGATATTTTTTGCAAAGTAAATTTGTTTTACCGAATCTTCGAGTGCCACGCACGTGGACAGTTGAGATGCAACATTCTTCGCATTAGGTACTACAATTATTCTTTACTACAGCAAAATCCAGCAGAATCCGATTACGATTTCTATTTCAAGCAAAAATCACTATTATATATTGACGATTACATTTATTGTGCTATTTGAATGGATTTGAGACTGTATCATAAGAGAATAAACATTTGCACAATTTGCATATCAACACGAAATTCCGGCATACCAATTAATGCTTCTTGTAACGTTATTGACGTATACCCGTGGGTCGCCCCAGGAAAACGTATATGAACAACTCGCTATGTTTACGCCGTATTTCAGTAATTTCGTACAGTCGTGTAAGAAGTTGATATTTTCTTTCTGCGGCATAAATTTGTCAAATCTTTGTTTAGAAGTGGAATCTCTGCGGTTCGTTTACTCTTCGCTTAGCAACTACCAAGAACCAGTTTGACTAATAGCGATGCGGTTGACAAGCACGATTCAAAATGGTTTCAATCCAAGCCGTGCGCAGGCTACATTTGGTACATTTTGGTGATCAAATTTTGACAGTCATATCAGTACTTGTGGATAAAAAAAGTCCCTTACTAAGGATAGATAAATACTTCAGATGTAATATTGAGCAACGAGGTTCACAATTCTGATATTTCTACATATTCCAAACATATATAACAACTATACTTACATCACACTGCTCCTTGATCAGTTATTGCCATTGCCCGTAGTTTATAATCCAGAAAAAGCGATAATCTAAGCACTAGGAATAGCCCTTTGCAAAATAATCAATTACGATTACAATTACTTCGGATTAAAAAACTATATTTCACAATTAAAACGTAGACCACAGTAGTCATATCGTATGAAGCTTGTTTAATAAATAAATGGTTGGGTAAGGTCCAGTAGGATATCATATCGATGAAGCGGATTTGCATAGGAATTATCTCGTCGAGAATTGAAACATTGATGGAGATTTCCTCTACAAAAATACCCTTCAGATAACCCATCCCATGCCTTACCAGACGTGCGATTGACATTGACGAGGGCCTATTTGTCTGTGACGTCACAGTGACGACAGCGACGTGTCATCTCCACAGATATGTGGCGACACAAAGAGATGTTCTTTTATGAAGCAACAATCCAATCTACAAGAATCGGATATCAATATGGAAGCGATTGGGGTGGGATTGATTTAATTCGCTGTTCCGTTTAAATTCTTTTTTCAGACATTGGCCCTTGAATTAGTTTCTACGCACATGAGATTAAAATAGTCGTAAAGGTCTTACGAGTTCTTTGGTGATGCATATGTATGCTCAATATCTCTAGCGGTGGAATTTTGTGAAAGAAGTTTCCCAAGCGCAAATCAAATCAATGAAATTATCATTGTCAGCTGATCAACCGCGAATAGATCAAAGTCTGGAAATTGGGGTTGCTACAAGCGTGTCATGATTGCCTGGGCACCTTGTATAGCGGTAGACGAATGCAAAGCGGGAAGGTGATAAGATTAGTGATAGCGACTTCCTTTCAATTATACGACATCGCCAAACAATGCTCTACGAGTCTGTGCCTACTATGTATCCGAACTTTTTTGATAAGATATTTGAATTTAACTGTTCGCATAATTCATTAGATTCACCATTATCATCGGATCTGTAATTAAGTATGATAATTGGTCCGTGGCCATATCATCACGCTACATTATAGCATACGACACTTCGGCATGTGACAATTAGGCGTGCGACATATGAGCATGGTGGTTATATTACGCGTTAGGGGTGGATTAGGGTTAGATTTCGGGTTGGGTTAGGGTATTATTAGGGTAAGGTTTGGGGTTAGGATATAAAGAGTGGTTGATTTCAGGGTTATGTTTCGGGTTAGGGTTAGTGTTGGGCTTATAAAGTCACGTGCTGATTTGACGTATGCTGAAGTGCCCCGTGCTCAACTGTCGTTTTCCATTGTGTCGCATGCTCATTGCTCATATTTCGGGCAACCACTATAATTAACTCTAATCTCTATACCGCTGCTCGCAGTTTTGATGGATCGATACCGTTTTTTTTACAATATATACCCGTCTTACATTTATGAACATTGACTTGTAATGATTTTGTCACGTGAAAATATTTCTTGAATACAGGTAAAATGGCATTTTTAGCGAGCCTTATTTTAAACGCATTTAATGCCGTGCACTTTAGGGAAACAAAATATATCAATTTCTAATGTTATTTTCACGTCTAATATATATAAAAAACGAACAATGAAATAAACTTTTAAGGACCTTGCTTTTAACGTCTGCGTATTTAGTTCATTTTCATTGTAAGCACTAGCCGATCTGTACAGTTCCACATATGCAAGCCACCATGTGTATGTCAAAATTTCAATTTTAAATCTTCGATTTTCTTTCAAAATATCGATCAAATAGGAACTTTTCAACCAGTTCTAGCATTCACATAACGTGGAGGTGGAACCAAATACGCGCCATCGCGTAACGTCATGAACCACTGTGACGTGACAACGAGATATGCATAAATAATTATACATGCATTATTGAAAACGAATGATTTAGCCCAGACATCTCTAATCCACATTATTTAGTTAAATCGCTATGCCCATAACATGTTTCACGCGACATTCGGCTCTACAAAATTGCTACTTGAAATTTCAGCAGATAACGAACACTTCGGAACCTCACCGCTAAGCGATAAGTGCCGGGTTCCAATCTGTATAGACATTTATCTAACTCGCGCGGCCGCGCGGTATGTCCGAAATGATTTATGCGGTCATCTCACGCAAGACTTTATAATGTCCAGTCCACGCCCATCACTGAAGGTAAGTGGGCGCTCCCAACTATCGTGATGAATCGTTCAGCGAGCAAACACGAGACGGAGATAATGTCCAGTAATTAGGTAGATCATATCTTCATAGCAAGCTTTAGCCCACATCCGACGTCGCACACGACACTCAATCCGAATTTGGCTAGCGTGACAAATTTTGACTAGCCATTAATCGCTGTTGAGTAACTCGGTGTTTTGGACACTCGATAACTATCTGGGTTAGGTTTGCACAAGGTATGGTTCCGAAAGTGCGTGTCTGATTGATCTGGTACAGGTAGGGAAGAGTGGATTACAAGGAACACAAGAACACCAAAATAGGAAATTGTTTACGTATTTTGCACAAGACTTGTCACTATACATAATCAACCGATTCGAAAGATATAGTACATTGATATCAAATACACACTCTACGTAGTATCATGACGATTGCTTGTTACATTATGAAACATGCTATCATATAATAATTATACGTATTACCCACGCGTAATTGCATAATAGCCTGTATCGTTGCAGAGGTAACGTAACTGCGCATTAATTGCGCTTTAATCACGGAGATTTCGTAAGCTGTACCGCAAAATCGTTGTTATGCAAGCAGGCCCTAGTGGAGCGTCACCTTGGCGTAAACCAATCAGGTTTGAAGAAACTTTTCCAGCACTGAAGCGAGGTACCGGGAAATGGCCTTCGTGAAATTTGTTTTGTTGTTTTAATATTCATAGTGTTGCGAAATAGATGGTCGTACACAACAAGCCAATATTCTTATGTATGATTCCTGAGTTTGCGACGTAGACCACGACGCAAACTGTAATATTTGGTGATGTGAAATGCCAACACTGGCTTCGTTTGATTGTTGATGTTAAGGTCACGTGATTTCGATATGGGCGATTCCAATAAGTGCGGCTGAGCCTCCGGTGACACCTGGTGGATTGAACGAATGAGATCTATAGTAGTTTGTTGTATGAGGTTATTATTGGTCGTCGGATTCTAATGGTGGTTTGCACCATACCTATGTCAGTATTAATATTGTTTTATATTATGTGATCTACTCCATGATAAGTTTGAAACAGTTCGTGAATGGTTTAATAAAACAGTCAGTTAGTGCGGACTCATTCCCCTGCACTGAGATCATGACACTTTCATTAAAAGAAAGCTCTTCGTCTACTGAGAATTTGGATAAGCCACCCCATACGGATTGAAAATATAAAATATCAGTATTGGGACATAGGTGCTTTGGAAACAACTACTAACAAAAAGGAATGTGTAAATATGTTTAGAGACAGATACAATGATATATATAATACAAAAAATACATACATATACATACGATACGATGTTGACTCAATATGTCTTTATATGGCCCGATATTTTTAACTACAATTTTGCCTGTAGGGTTCACATCTGGCGAGCCAAGGGAAATAGCATTCTGTAGCTAATATTTCGAACAATAATGTATAAGGCAGAACACCTTACTATTTAACAACACGCCCTGCTTATTGATTTATTATAATACACATCATGGATACCACATAAATATATTTTATGTTCATGGGGTAGAGTGAACGCAAAGATTTTAGGTGTAATGTTGTGAAATCAGTTGAAAACATTCTGAAGAAGATATAACAGATTATAATTACCAGGGTTTGCGTGAGACGAACAGTCGGTGGCCTTTACAAACAACAAATCACTAGGATGAAGAAAATGCCGTCACTGACACAAATATATATTTACCAGATAATTACAGACGATAATGGCCACTAGCTCAGGGCTTCCAAAATTGTAGGACGCGGAATCGTTTTGAGGTGGGCCGCAGAATTAGTCGCTAACACTTTTAGTTTTGTTCGCCTTTTTATTCCAGCAATTAAATATTCCGATTTCCAAATTCATGTATTCATAGATATAAACCCATAGAACGATAGAACTATAGTAGCGTCGCAATACAAACCTTCTGTCCCTTGCAGTTAAATGGAAATTTGCAATGCTTGCTCAGTTATCCTTACGACATGACGGAGAAAGAAATATCCTATACATTTTCAGTCGGTAGGTCACCGAGTAGTTTCAAAATGCAAGCTGGCTACGATCGTGACACGTACTGGTCTAGCTACGTACAACCGTTGAAACGATGTGTTAATTGGTACTCATACGATAGTCGCTGTAAATTCAGGACGAGATCTAATAAATAGTCTTCCCGATTTAGAAGGATCGAATTTGCTGAAAGTAGTTTTATCGTAAACATCAATGAAGCCAACGGATCGAATTTAACTAGTGGAAATTTTCTCAACCGTCAAAACTTTCAGGATGTCGATACCTGATTCACAGGCATACTTTGAAATGTACACTTCGTCAGATTTCCCAATTAAATACATCGACAGAAAATAATACCGATGAAAGCAAGATGTTTGATGTTCATACATATAATATTTATTCTTAAGATGCTATCTGATGTGACAAATGTATCTGCGTTTTTTTTGCGATTGCATTTATTATTCTTCCATGATATCAACCAGCCTTAACAGGACCTGTATGTCTCATTTTTATATTGAGATGGTCATATCGCACCATCATGATACAGTTGAACTAACAACCAATCAACTATTTCAAACAATATAGGTGGGCTGATGAAGGTTGTGTAATGGACGTGTCACTGTCCTGTTCAAATACCAATAGCAGTGAAACATGTATAACTAAAGTCGAACCTCATCAGTCATGCCTAATCTTATAAGATCTACGCCCATTAGATAACTCGAAAAATCGTAACCGCGTATGAGGACAAGCCCTGAAATCAAATCGGACAATCCATCATTGATGCGGATCTGCGAGATATGAAGTAGACCGCCCAGGTTCGAAGAAGATTGCGAGCTATGTATATGATGTTTGAAGGGAAATATATTTTTATAACAAAGCATATTTCAATTCGTGCTTTTCTTCCATTGAAGCGCACGATGCCTAATGCACATCATACAAATGAGCCGGTTGTTAAAATAACTAAAATATCTATATGTTCAGGGGTACAAGTGAAATGTAATGACGTCACAATCGCTTGGGATGTGCGAATTTGCTATGGGATAGGATAAGACAAGACGTTGTATCTTTTTGTCATTGATGTCATTATATGAAGCGTATGGTGATGGTTTTTCCGTTGACTGTAACTTGGGCATATACCTTCATTATAATAAGAACTGGTTAAACGGTAAAAGGTTAGCGAAATGCGTGCATATACTATTACCATTTACCAACCCAGAGAGCGGTATCCAGGCATATGATATCATATGTATGTTGCATCGGTGTGCCTGAGACAATTACACGAATTGGTGCTGGAGTATAAGTTGAATCATGTCGTGACCTTTCGAGAAAAACCCTCTTGATATACATACGGTTTTCTAGGCTCTTATTGACTAAAAGTGTACACTAAGCTACAAAGAATAGAAACGTTTAAATACAAGTAAATCAGGAAACACATGCTACTCTCGAAACGCCTTAAACCAGAATGATCAACTAACTGAAGAACAAACAGACGAAATAATTACGAAAGGAAATGACGCAAAGATAGACACCTAGTGGATGCATAAAACACCACAAATCACTTACAATCGGACATGATACTGAGAGATGGAATTATCGAAAATACACCATTTCCCTATTCGGAATATAGGTGTAGGAGAGATGTCGGTAAAAGTGTGAATCTAAATCAAAACGATGATAATGTTCAAATTTCACTAGTAAAACATTGATTTTTTATATATTGGATAAGAACACGAATGTCGCCGAAAAAAAATGCTCCCCGTCGGGGAATCGAACCCCGGTCTCCCGCGTGACAGGCGGGGATACTCACCACTATACTAACGAGGAGTGCGTGATATGCACGGTTATCTCGTCTCTCGTTTCACACCACATACTCAACATATGATGCAGTATAATCGTTAGTAGGCTATATTCATATTGAAAGCGCTTGCAGGAACGTATAAATCAGCATGTCCCTAGATTCATTAGAACACGCTCGGTGAAAAGCTCACCCTTAACTCATCCGCTCAAGATTGATGCGGAACAATCAAAGGCCATAAATTCTGCAATTGGCAAAAACTTGTTGGATAATCCCGCCTGTGCGAAAAATTATCGAGACGACAGATTTCGCATACTCGGAAAGGGTCGCTCACACTTTCATTTGTGTGCCTTGGAGTTGACTTTTATCAAAATACGCCAGCCAAGGCTGTGTCAACAAAAAGAGTTCGTGTATCATCTAACAATAGTACATTGAACGCTCTCGTATTCGACATTTCGTGCTGGTGACGTCATATTTTGTGTTACGATTGTTGATATACGCTGTTCTTTCGAATTCTCTACTAGTTGCTGACGATTACCCCTGACGAGTGTCAGCCGAAAATATTCGGTTTAATTTCAATATGAATATACTATTCAATTGTATATTGAAGTTCTGTACCTCAAAGAAGCTGTTATAATCGTTAGGTTATATTTTTCATCTGAACAAGTCACACACAATGTACAATGCGATAAGACACAATGCAGTGTAATGAAGAGATTGGAGGATGTCGAACGACACACATGCAGTTGCGATCCTTTTAATCTAACATCCACCTCGGCCTAGAGTGCCCGATGTCGCAGTTCTTTTTGATGTTGATATTGTTGAAGCCGCGGCCCTTTCTACTAGTTCTTTCCATTTCTTGCGAGTGCTTTCTTTCGTCGGATCTTTTTTCTGGACTTTTTTTGTCGCTGTAAGAACGGCAACGGCGGGGGAAGAGGAGCCCAGAAAAACTTCCGACGGGAATCGAACCGGCTCCGCCAGATTGGTGGGCGCTTATCGTTATCACTACGTTATCCGTAAAAATGCCATTTTCACTTGTTAATGCGATGGATGTGCTATGTTCGTGTTTATATGAACATATGCGACTGAAATGAGGTTGTATTGTTAAAAATCATACCAGCATTTCGTCAAGAATTCCAAGTAGTCTGTCTCGTTTACAGCGTTCATATTCAGTCAAGACAAGGAAGTCAATCGTAAACCTATCATGATGCAAATGACGAAATAATCCCGATTGCTTTAGCACCGATCGTGAAATAGGATTTGGAAGAAGAGCAGACAGCTTAACCTCATCCAATAGTTTTATGGAAACAGTGTTTTAACAAACGGGCCGTTGTTTGAATCATTGGCCTACTTCCAAATCCATCGGTAGAGTTGTCTTTTGCTGTGCTGTCTCTTTCTGTTTGGATATAGGTTACTATAGCTTCAGCAAAATACTTTTCCAAAATTAGCTTGATATTCAGGATTATATAAAGTGAGATCTGAATAAATAAAACCCTTAAGAGTTAGACAGCGTCTTTCCGAACGAGAATCGCCGGTAACGTGGCTAATACTACTGAATAAAGATATCGATTATAAAACATCGCGGAGTTGCCGTTCGTGGAGCTTTGAATCAGTACAATGGGTTTTGATATCATGAAATAATTGGTACGAAAAATGTAGATTAGGATAATAGTAATTTTCCTGGTAAGAGTATTAATAATAGTAAAAAACATGAAACGTAAAAGCGGTATTCGTCAACAAAAGATGATACGGAAAAACGCACCACTTCCGACGGGGAATCGAGCCCCGGCTACCCCACGTCAGAGGCGGGGATACTCACCACTATCCTAACGAGGACTCGTCCGGAAGGGACCAACACTTTGAACATTTTACATTTGGGTCCGAAGAGAATGAAACTACATACGTATCTTCGCGTCTGTCTGCTAGGTGCTAAACAAAGACTGCGGTGGCCACTATTATCACGGATACATTGATTTTTAAGTTAATATATGACAATGCAGTTGTCCAGTACAACATTGTGAAGACATAGCTCAGATCGAGGATCACAAGAAGTAGGTTATAGTAGGCTATTGACTGTTCATCGAGTTACATATTCGGAAGCCTACCGCAAGTCCATCGGCAGTCGGCACCACATTTCCCATTGCATCGAAAATTGGCGGGGGTGACTTATCATGTGAGCGCTGAAGTGGGACCATGCTTACATGGTGATGTAACAAACACATATTGTCACAATTGGTAAGGTTAGTACTCTCGTGAAACAATTTTATCTCGGTCGATATATATCAGCGTAAACGCAATCGTGAATAATAATGATTATCGTAATCGCGCAAGTTTTTGTTTGTATTGATCAGTTTTTGGCACTTATCGCCTATTCGGTCATTTGCGTCCCTATCATGAATATTGTATCGTTCAGGCCTTTTACTCTTGGTCCTCTTTTCCGGACGACTTCCAGTCACGCATGCATTCACCATCTTTCACTTTCTCTTCCATGCGTCCTCGTCAGGGTCTGTTGCCGTCAATCTTCGAAGCCTCGACTTCTCGTGTTCTATCTAGGCTATTCGTACGGCACCATATGCAATAAGGTCGGCGATGACGAGATAAACCTCCGACACGTTGAAACTAGGCAAAGCCTTGGCTCGAAGCAGCAACCATTGGCGTCGTGACTGTGTCGTTTAGCACACGCACCGCGCCACTCGCTTCCCAAAAGTATTTTTATATATTTATTTATTATTGAATAGTATATATTCAATTCTTTTTGTGCACCATCTAAAAATAGTACACAGGCCACTATCGTATTCGAAATTTCATGCTGATGACGTCATATTTTCTGATACGATTGATGATAATATACGATGTTCTTTTTAATTCTCTACTAGTTGTTGACGATTAGGATACCTCTGACAAGTATCAGCCGAAAATATTCGGGTTCATTTCAATATGAATATACTATTCAACTGTCTATTGAAGTTCGGTACCACCAAGAAGCTGTTAATTTATATATTAATAGTAATCAATTCAATTGATTCAGTCAATCCCCCATGACTGCTTGTAATACAACCGGGTGTGTTTCCACAAGCTATTCGAAGATCCACTGCTCTATATGTATTTGTGATATGTGCTGTATAGGGTATAACACGGCTGCGAAAAGGTTCAAATTGTGTCTTTGCTAGGCGTCTACAATCTACATTATTACTATGATACACAACAGTCACACAGTTGGCTGTGGATACTTTTATCTATTTACGTTTTGGTTGAACTTTTCGCACATAGTTAGATTCGACAGAGTTCTTTCCCCTGTACAACTTCACAAAATTGCCTGGACGGCCTTCACACACGTGATCCCGTCCTATTGGAGCATCTGGCCTTCGACTTCATACTGCCCATGCAGCACCGTACTGTGAGAATCAGTGTAAACCCCAGTAGAAGAGAAATCCCAGGCCAAAGAATGCTGAAATTGAAAGCCAATTT
This sequence comes from Botryllus schlosseri, assembly GCF_051294905.1. Taxonomy (NCBI): domain Eukaryota; kingdom Metazoa; phylum Chordata; class Ascidiacea; order Stolidobranchia; family Styelidae; genus Botryllus; species Botryllus schlosseri. The sequence continues at coordinate 11,171,772 of NC_137245.1, read as the reverse complement.
ATAATGCGTGAATCAGTTCTTGGTTAAAATACGTAGCGATGCGTCTCAAAAACTACTGGGGCTAATAACGGCGCGACGCAGAAGGATTGCTCTGAAGTCTTGCGACACAAGCAATTAAATATCAAGATCAACCTACTACTCCGTACGATATTTGATTTCGCTTTCAATAGCTCAATCCCTCATCCCCATACTGTTTTTATAGCCATAACAGCACACACAAAAAAATTTACCTCGATTTACCGCGAAATGTCTGGAAGCAGGGTGGCCAGCCACTTGGCGGTAATATAACATTACCGTCACTCAATGTAAATTCAACTTACAACCGTCCGGTAATCTAACTTTACATGCCAGACTGTAATGTTACAGTCACCTCTGGTATATTCAATCTACATTCTCTTCTGTGTAGGCTACATTTACCACCGAGACTAACTTTACCGCCTTACCTACCTACCTACCTATAACCCTACATGCTGTCTTGTAAATCAGATTACTTGCCAGCTTGTAAATTCACGTCTCAGCCTACATCCATACCTATCCCAAAGCAACGCGATGCCAAAATACCGCAAAAGTTTCTTCACGCCCTCAAGACGACATTAGGACAACTGTATATTCATTCATGATTCACGATGAAAAAGTATTGCTGCTGGAGGTATAATTCTTGTTTAGGAGGCATGCAAATATAGCACGAGTGGTCCCAAGAAAAGGTGAATTAATTCCAACGCCGGATAAACTTCCAATTGTTTCTTTTTCTCGTCTTCATTCCTTCTGTGTGACTGGTATCTTGCAGTTCCACTAAAAATAATTCATGCGTAAGTCGCTATACTAAGCCAAGTTGCTAACCTAGACATGACTTATAAAGACTAAGACAAATAGGCTAAAAAAAATATAACAAGTTTTTAAGTACCGGTACTGGTACATTGTGAGTTGACGACTCCTCATTTAACATGATACAGCAGAGATTCATGACTTAAATGATCAATGTATTGAAAGAAAAGGTGCCTCATTTAATGCGGCATGTGAGCCTAACATATCGAGCAGTGGATGAAAACATATCTAAGCTATGACCCGATAAATGTCAATAACAAGCTAACAGTTTCAACTACTCCGCGGCAGAATATGTGGTGTCGCAGGTCATTATACAAGTCGACTAATATCCCAAAATAGAACTGAGAATGGGGCGACTGAAATATTCAAATCATGAAACCAAAGTCATCCGGGTGGTGTGCACAGTCGTAGATATTCACGGTAACTAATACTATACAGTAGGCTACTGTACCTTTTACGATGCGCATCCCATTCATCAGTCCTGACAATCTTCAACGAAAGTCTCTACTTTCTTCAATCACAAGTCACAAGCTTCGCACCGTCAGCCTTTGCATGCCCAAAGCTCAATATTAATGGCCGACCAGTCGGCTACTCGGCTCGACACGCAGACGACTTTGAAATAAGTGATATTCATCCGCTCACATATGCCACCAATAATATTTACTGTCCACGTTATAATGTTCAATCCAGGTTGGTTTTTCAAACAGAAACATCTATCAACACCTATAGTCCCTTTCTTTTGCATCTAATTTCGTATATATTGATATTTATTGCTCCACGTGTGGTTCCCTACTTACTTACCTAACCGGACGCTATTTGTGATGTCACAGTTGACTGTTGGTTGTTTACTACGAATCTCAGAATAACCTGCAACGCGCAACATAAGGTAACCTATTATAGGTCGCCGTGTCCGCCATTAAGAAATGGTCAACTGAGCCTGCTGCTGTGCTGATATTTCTAGTTTCAGGAATAAGATTATATATCCTAAACTGATTTTTGTAACTCATTAGCCCTATCTGTTACAACAAATCTAACCGCCGAGACCGACCGTGTAGCCATAGCCTTATAATATAATGTATATGGTGTAACTACATTGTCAGCTGCTTCTTGCACCCAACTATGCACTATACCGAAATTGGTACTAGGTTCAACCAGTTCCGCGTGACCTAATCCTGTCTCGCGAACGAGGTTGAATCAGGTCAAATCGCAACGAGAATGATATCACAGTGACATGCACTTCCACGTATCCACTGGTTGCTGGGGCTTGGAAGCTAATCAATTTTGCCAATAGCTTGGTAAAATGCCGTAGCGAGTAACTGTCAGTAACCTTGCGAAGAAATTCTGGTAACTTGACTTAGCAGCTAAATTAATGTAATATTACATATCAAAATGTAAAATGACAAACTACACGCTGCTATTAGCTGCGACCGGTAATTCGTTGTAAAATTTACAGAAATTTCTTTGTAAATCTACCAGATTTTTTTGTGTGAGGACGGTCAGTCATTATATTGAAGAAAAGGTACATAACACTGGTCAACACAATTTATATTGACTTTAATCAGACAATTGATGTTTACTATCTTTTGGGCGCTGAATTCGAAAACGACTTCCGTTTCCTCCATCACGTCAAGTATTTGGGTTAGGCACCCACCACATTGTCTCATAACCCACATAATAGCACTACATTTCATATTTTATGTGTTATAGTATAAAACGTTTCAAAATCCACAAGCAGTCGAAAGTAAATCAATAGACTTCAGGGAAACATTTGCACTGCTTTATTTAGTTGATTACAAACTGATACTGCTTCTACAGGACCAAAAAAGTGCGAGTTTCAGGGTCTAAATTTACGCCAATAACCAATAATTCTGGTTGTCAATTTTGATACTCGAGCAATAGTCAGCTAACATATGTAAGCTCCGATCTACTCTAGTACCTTACTCCCATCATCTTCCGATGTTGGGCACATTTTCTCCTTGTTATCTCTGACTATGTCAAGGTTTTTAGGGAAATTATCAGGACATTTTTAATTTTTGTTGAATGACTGCTGCCCGACATAAGCATATGGCAGTGGCACATGTGTATCAGGGTTACATGAACATGTGCATGCTTGTTGTCTGACCACTAAGAAGACACAATATTTCAAAGCTGACACATGTGATCCAATCGTGCTCTTGATATTGCATCAGTTCAATGTTTCTGTATAATTCACGAAAACTAGCTTGGTGTACAATTGTTACTGCTCCTAAGGCCTTGGCATTTCGAAAATTGCCACACTTTAGGATTCATTTGGAGCAGTGGCTCCCAAACGATGGGGAATAGATTCACTTTTGAAGAAATATTACTGTAGTAATCTCCTTTATTAAATGTCCTTTTGAAATTCCGATCGTATCTCTAATATGTCTTAGATCATTTGCAATTCTGCAATCCGTATTATTATCCGTGCCTCCAATTAGCAAGAATCGCCTGGATAGCTGCACGCGATCTTCAGCATATATGGTGTTATTCATTTGTACATGTAATGGAGCGATTGAAATATCCTGATTCGTTGTAATAGGAGCTGATATTGCTGAATATGTTTTCAAGGGAGATCGCGGACGCGATAATTGATTGCACATTGCCGCATTCGGACTCGCTACAATTTAAATTACGGTATAGATCAGAGGTCTCAAACACGCGGTCCGCGAGACCATTTTGTGCGGCCCGCAACGGCATTTTGGAATTTCAAGTATTCACCAATATATTCAAGTGCCGTATCTCTTTTTTAGATATAAGAACTTGAAGTTCACGCTAAAACTACTATAAAATAACCGAAATCTCAACAAACTTCACTATCACATCACTTTTAAAAGTTACCATGCTATGGAAGATCGGCTATTACGTCTCATTCCTAGTTTATAATGATAACACATGGCCCGTTGATGATTCGTGACTGAAAATTGTGATTTGGTTCGATGCGACCTTTTCGTTACTCGATTTCGGATTGACTGGGTGATTAAATGAAAATGACTCGAGTTGAGTCGGGTCAAAAGTCAAAATCAGAGAAGGACTTGCCACTCGGAACGGTGACTTGGTTGGTAATCCTACGGACGCAACAATCTATGATACTCTCATGGACAATAGTAATATATCAAAAGATTGTAGGTTGCGTTGCGTGGGGTACATAGCTATCTAATCAGGTCAGTGTGGCAGCCATTGGTATTCTGGGACCCCCGTGACGTATAGCTCAATATATGCTAGGTGTTGTTTGTTCTCTTTATCCATGTTATTATCGTTGGCGAGTAAGGTAGCAGTACGCTCTACAGCTGTAGCACCAATGAATTCTTCAATTCCAGGGGTTCTACACCCGGGTCCGTAGACTCCATCGGGGTACGAAGCACCACATCAGGGTGTATGATGCATTGTGGAATTAGGCCTATATGCTGTGGAATATTTTCTTGGCCAATTGATTCAACTGGAAAATAGTCCCCGCGCTACGCGCGATTTCATGTGAATGGGCTTTCTGATTTTTTTTATATAGGTACCATCAGAAACTGTGGTGTAAATGGACGGGGGCTACGAGAAATCTTATCGGAAGCACAAGGGGTACGATAGCTAAAAAGGTTAAGAAGCAATGCTATTACTATGGCTCAATAATGATTATATTTAAGTTGTTATTGGTTATTGATATATTCCAATATAAATCGAAGGTAAAATCTAACACTGATTTAGTTTGACTTTGGCAATGACAGTAACAACAGTCGATACTTATCACGACTGTATCAAAACCATGATTAGGCTACACCGCTCAAATGCTCTGATATCAGATCAATCTTCAGTAGATTTTAAAATATTTTACATAGAATTGTGGCACGTTAAATGTCCACTAGCTGTAATATTATAGCCCGACAGTTTTACGATGTCATGAGACATGCTCTCGTGTGATGTCTATAACTTATTAATTTAAAAAGTCATGCCCGGCACAAAATCAGTTTTATTTAAATATTTGAAAATGTGTTTTTTTCGTGTCAAGAGTGAATAATGCAATAGTAAATTACATTGTCACGATGTTTGTGGAATGCCAGTCTGCAAGGTCCCGTCAAATAGGGCCTACTTTGTAATTATGCTTTGAACATCCCTAAGATTGGTGGTGCGGCCCGTGGCGTCATCAAAAACTGGGAAATGGCCCGCGAGCACATTTGAGTTTGAGACCTCTGGTATAGATTTATTTAATTTCGAGGCATTTTAATAGCGCGTGCGAAAGTATAGCTTACGGTGACTTATACATATTACACGCATGAGTTCGTCAGCATAAGGAAGTTTATCTGATCCATGTATTATTCGGCATTCACGCAGGTAAATTGATGCTACCTCGCAACAATTGGAAAATTTTCAAACCCCTCCTATTGTTCTGTTAGCTGCACGCCTGGGTAGATACATATTTACGGACGCGCGTTTACGGTTACCAGTTTGCTGCTGAGCTAATTTAATTGTGTGCTTATCAATTCCGGGGATCTTAACAATCACCAATAGCACGTATTTATTAAGCAAAGTCTTGGCAAATATTATTGGCGGTAGCATTTTTAAATGGTGGATATAGAGATTTCAGGTGGGGAATGAAGGCTCGGAATAAGTCGGAAGTGGGGAATAAGGTTGGGAATCACTGTTTTAGAGCTACCTATAGGCATCTGCCATTCACTTCAGTTGTAAATCGGGATTCCTAACTCCTCCAGTAATCCATGGTAACAGTATCACGCCAATGCAAGAATCACAGCAATACACAAAGCTACCGAAAGTAGATCGAACGTATAGGAGTTTCAAGTTACACTGGATTGGCCATTGGACCTATAGTAGGGTTGCCATACGCCCGGAATTTCCCGGACATGTCCGGAATTTCACTGAAAAATCTGCGCTCAGGAGGAATTTTTAAAATATGCCTAAATGTCCGGAATTTTGAAGGCTTGAAGCAGGTTCAAAGGTTTTTCGTAAATCAACATAAACAAATTTATTTTCAAGCAGATTTATGCTATTCAAAATTGTGCGTAACGTATATTGATATCAGTACGGGCACCAGGCACCATCCTCGCCAGAAATGCAATCAAAATAAATATAAAAACCATCACTGACTGGAATAAGTCTGATTGTAATCTCAATTATAAGCTATAACGGTGTATTCCTAGAGTTGGTTAAGGCCGATCGGATGCTTCAGTCACAGACAGCGGTTCCAAATCTTGGGGTCGTTCTCCTTTATCTGGGGATCGCGATGATGTTGGACGTAATCAGCTTCCTAGGCCGTGATTACGTTTGGGAAAGCTGGATTTTTTTAGTATTCAGGTTATCAAGTTTTGAGCTTTGCCACGGAACATTTTCAAGTGGGAAATGAGGTCTCGACCATAAAAGTTTGGAAATCACCGAATGTGCAACCTGTTGGTGCATTTTATAGTGGCCTAAATGGAAGAATCAATATTATTGACAGAATTCATACATAAGATTTAACAGCCAAATGCATATAGTAAGTGCCTAACAAGTTACATCGACTACGTTATGGTGGGCCCAAGATCAGTGCTTTTTTGGGCGGAAGGGGAGGGGGGAACGTTGTTTCGGACCTGATTAAAACACATAACCAGATAACCGCACCGACCTAACAGTATAGCAGGGCTGTCAAACACAATCCTGACAGGCCAGACAAATCCCCCCAGATGATTTCATCCGGCCCATGGAGGAATCTATTGCAGACCCTAGCAAGCAGCAATCACCAGAGCTCACAATTCAGATGGCCCAATTCATGACCCATGTTCCACTCCATACCTGAATACAGTGTAAAGCAGGGGCGGGCAACATACGGCCCGCGGGCCGGATCCGGCCCGCGAAGGGATTTTGTCCGGCCCGCGGACTGTTTCCGTCTTACATGATAATGTGGCCCGCAGCCTCAGTCTGCCGAGATTCCCCACAACTTGCTTACTAGATCCAATTTTAGTGACTGTATGCTATATTATATACGTGTATGCGTAGTGCGTCGAACGTCGAAGCGAGAAGACTTGCATTATGGGCATTTATGATGTACTCAACCCTATTGTCGCTTGCGGTAATCATGGTGTTTGTCGACTACACTGGTCATTTAAACCAGGCTGATATTTCTTATTTTTGATTCCGCAATTGCCGATATGTAGCACTGCACAGTTGCACACTCCTAGGCTTTTGTAACACACCGCTTATGCCAGTGGTTGCCAACTCGTCCAACGGGTCGCGGGCCACTCTTCAAATTTCGTAGAGGACGCCGGCCGCATGAATTCAATATCGAGAGTAATTAGGCCACACAGTTGAACAACGACGCTATGTATGTATAATTGTATATTGAGGGTTATGGCACTTAACTGCTACTACCTTGTGCACGAGGCCAAAGTGTTGTAGGCATGTGCGCTCGATTATCCTACTACATTAGAGTTGCCTCTCGGCGAGGAAAACGTAATCATATTAGAGGTCGACCGATTATCGGCTTGGCCGATTATCGGCGCCGATATTTGGAACTTTCTCAAATATCGGTATCGGCCAATCTAGGCCGATATTGCGACCGATATTTTATATCTAACTACAATCTACCTTTTCTGAACTGATCTGCAACTCTGTATCATGTTTTGATTTTCGGGTTATCCCAAATTTCAACGAATGTTCACAATTAAGCAATAAGTCTTTTCGATTTCAGTTTTCTCGTTTGTTGTTCACCTTTCTGTGGCATGAACAAGTGCCACCTTGCCTAATATATAATATTTTTGGCGAAATAGTTCTCTGCTCCTTCCATATTAATATCGGCCTATGATATCGGTTATCGGCCTTGTGAGCGTCGAAATATCGGTATCGGTATCGGCCTGTAAAAATCAATATCGGTCGACCTCTAAATCATATCACAGGTAAAATTGTGTAGGGGTTGCCGAGAAGTCATACAACGTCTATTGGCACATGGTTTCGTAGTGTTATCTCCTTAACTTAGTTTCGCTCCGAGCTATATCGAGAACATTGCAACAAGAAATGCTCAACCGTCTCTATGACGCCACATGTTGCATGAAGGCCATCTTCTTGACAACCAATTCTATGTAGGAGTAGGTACGCGCCCCTTCAGCTTGCAATGCAGTCTGAAGCCGTAACAATATTGCTGTTTCCCTTTTTGATAGTCCCAGTGGCTGCGGGATATCATGTGCTGCGTAAATTCGCTTGTAGAGATTTTCGAAATCATTCGTTTCAAATTGGTTTTTACATCTTGTGTGAGTCAGTTCTTTGATAATTATTTTGGCTTCTTGTAGGGAGAGTGGGATGTCACCGGATAATCGTTGTGTTGGAAACGTAGCAGCTTCTTCGGCGAGTTTATCTGCGATACCGTTGAATCCAACCCCGCGGTGACTTTTCAAAAGTAGAGGCATTGCAGGCCCCCTAAAATGCTTTGCGCCGTGGATCCCCTGTTGAGAAACAACGACGCTATGTCGTCACCTACTCAACCCTAATGAATTGATATCTTTGTAAATTTGGGGTACTGGACTTATTGAACGCCTTGAAATCTTAATTAACGATTGCACCGTGTGTTGATTGATCAGAGAGGACCAGACATGGTGGCGCCTGTATGACGATGCTATTCTCAAATCCACATTGTCTTCGTCATTATCGGCGAGAAATGGCTGTGAAGTGACATTGCTGCCGTTAAAATACATTCATTAAATACGATTTATTCCTTGTATATGTGAATAAATGGTTCAGCAAATTCAGCAATCCGGCCCGCCAAGTACTTAATTTTTCTATATACGGCCCGCCGACTAGAGAAGTTGCCCGCCCCTGGTGTAAAGTGTATACAGTCGATGGGCTATGCTTTGCTAGTGTGACGTCACATTGACGGTCAATGTGTTGCAACTCATTTTAAAATCCGCTAGTGGGCGCTAAAGAATGTCCGGAATTTGCTTCACAAAAATATGGTAACCCTAACCTTTAGCTGATAATATATGTAATATTTATTCATCATGCCATATCCTGCAGTTTGCATCAAATATGTGTGTGAAATATTCTCGGATGATTGCATCCTCTAACCAAAAAGGGTTGAAAGCATCGGCCTAGGTCGATACCAGTACCTTTTTTTGATTAATTCAATTGAGCCCTTAGCTATATAACTTATTATGTGGCAAAATGTGGATTATTATATGGCATCGAACAGTAATATGGCTGAATTCGTGAAAATTTGCATATTTTGGGCATATGACGTAGAGCAAAATCGTGACGTGGTGGAATAAAACCAACGGCATTTTTAGAATCAGCACGCCAAAATTAGCCTAAATCAAGTGCAGAATCAAAGTCATCAAATTTTTCGTTCAAAATTGTTGCCCAGTGTGATTTGTTGCAGTTAGTTAACTTGTTACCAAATAATCGACAATACGCATTTTTTCACAGCTCGGTGATTGCCAATGCTTATTTATCATTGATAGCCATTTTGCGGGGCGTTAGCGTTCTGAACAGATAGTAATTTACATTTTCGGAAACAGTGTGACAGTCGCCTTCGATTATGAACGGCTTTCACAAATTTTGTAACAATAATGATCTCCTGGTAATCTACGAGTTTAATGACAGAGCACGTTTTATTTTTCTAACTCGGGCGGGCTCGATGAATGAATGGATGATGCTTGTGGGGTTCGGCGTATTCTGAAAAGTTAAGAACTACTGCACCAGTTGGACATTTATCGTCCCAAGAGTTCAGTACTATGGAGAAGCTAGGTGTATAATCAGTATAATCACATAAAATGTGAAATATATTGCCACCAAGACCGGAAGGTCACTCGTGACCATAATATGGGTTGCAACCAGCTGTATGAGATTGAGAACTGATGTTCAATTAAAGCACCCAAAGTCCAAAGTGTCGTGGTCTAGTACTGTGCCCCTATAATCCGTTAAACAGCCACCGTAAAACTATTTCGATCGTTTATTATAATAAATATTCTTTTCGGAGCACAGAACTTCAATATTGCAGCAAACAATACGCTCATATTGCAAATTTATTCCACTCGAAGCTTTTCGACTGGCTCTGTTCAGGAGTGACCGAGTGACCGCCAGTCAAGGAGGTTAACCAAGTTAGAAATGTAGATATTTTGTCGTTGTGACGTAATAGGGCCATTCCATACTCAGACAAACGATGTTCACATCACTACATCTCAAATCTCCTGAAATTAGGTACAGGCAGAGATGAGCTTATTCCAAACAGGATGAACTTTATTTTATGAAAATTCGACTTTGGGGTCAAAAGGTACATCACTTCGAAAATTGACAATTTTCTGCTCATTTCGGGTCTGCACATCTCAGGTTTCATTAATGAAATATTCAAGAAGGTGTAGCTAGGGTTGGGACTTCGGGATCAAATTTGAAATCCCGGGATCGGGATTTCCCGGGATTAGCAAAGTAATAAAATACACATGCAAGCCACACAAACAACATTTATTCCTTGTAATATTGACGCAAAAACATGCTCCCGTGAATACGAATGAAGACCAGCGATCGAAAGCCACCAGGATAATGAGCGTTTAAATTCATGTACCGCCAGTTTTCTGTAGAACTTGATTCGTCCAACGCGATCGAAGAACGTCCATCATTCCGTTTCATTGGCATAAGCTCTTCTTCCACACAATCGCGGATTTTTTGTTGCGCTCGATCACACTGTTCCGAACCCGTTTCGTCATATTGGCAAGTCGTAACCGTCAGCCTTGAAGGCCCAACGAATTCGATCACTTTGGGCAATTTGACTTAATTTTTGCTCGTAGACAGCAGTTAACAGGCTATGAAGTCCATTGAGGCGAGGCTTATGCGATTTATAAAAGGAATCGATCTTCCTCATCTGCATTTTTGGCCGATCTTTCTTTGACGTGTCCGATTGAGTCATGCATGATTTTGTTATCGATTCTCTGTCGCCAGAAGGAACGCCTCTACACTCTTGGAATATTTCATTAATGTTATGTGTTGTGATTTCGGTTATTTATAACCGAATATGCACTCGTTAACGTTTGTTTTGTACCGTTACTACCGTATCTTGCCTGTCTACTAGTTGTTTGTTTTTGTTATTATTACATCATACAGACAAAATAGTTCTTACATTTCGAATTTGATTCACCCTATCACTGACGTTTCGCTACTGATGAGGGTCAGTCGAAAAGCTTTTAGCGAATAAATTAACAATATGAAGTTATTGTTTCGCGTGATTTTGTTACTATCATGTGCTGTGTACGGACCTTAAATACGTTTTCAGTCCCTGTGCGCTAGACCAGGGGTTCCAAACGTGGGCGATTTGGCGGTCTAGGGTGGCGAAAAGAACGAAGGGGCGATAGGGGGACGGGAACGGACGAAGAGGCGATAGGGGGCGAAAATAACGATGGGGCGATAGGGAGCGATGGCGCGTTAAGACGGCTATACTGGAGTGAAGTCGGAGAAATGATCTCTTCTTTTTCGTCAACTCACGGAAATTTAGCTGTACAAGTAAAATTTCGAGGGCGAGCCGAACAGTTGACCTTTTTTTTAGTCAACTCGCCGGTGATTACAGTTTGTATGGGTATTTTTCGGTTTCCAATATTTGGTGGGAGATGATTGGTGTGGAGCTTGAAAAGGGGTCGGATGAGTGGAAAAAGGTTGAGAACCACTGTGCTAGACCCCGAAGCTTTCAAAACGTCTTGACACAGGTTGAAAAATAGACAGGGCCTTACACAAGCCGTGACAGATGCCATTTATAAATCCCGGGATTTCATTGGTCTTAATCCCGGGATCGGGACTGCTTCAAATCCCGGGATCCCGGGATCGGGATTTCCCGGGGTCCCAACGCTAGGTGTAGCTAGATGTTGGACGACAGTTGAGATACGGCACTTGGCGCTTGTCTGATCGTCTATATTTTCAAGTGAAATTTAATACCCTGGAGGTTAGGGTCAAAGGTTAAATTGAGGGGGAAATCTAAAATCAGTCAGTCGTTACACGATTTAGACAGCGGATTGCTCAAAAACATATTAAAATATTTTGGAAAAAACGATCTTAAATGAAAGTGTGCTTCAAGGAGAATTCGTTCATAGATGTTTGATTTTGTTTTTGAAACTGTAAAGTGATGAAATTGCAGTTTTAAGAGTACACTTCATGTGTACATGGAGATGCAGTACTAGTAGGACGTGTTCGGACATCGAGTATGGGGTATGTGCGGGGAACATGTCAGGGGTGTGTTCGGACTGTGTTGCCATTCGGACATCGTATTTGGGGTGAGTTCGGACTGTTTTGCCCCTCGGACATCGTGTCTGGGGTGTCTTCGGGACATCATGTCTTGGGTGCGTTTGGACAGTTTTGCAACTCGGATATCGTGCCTAGGCTGTGTTCGCAATGTGTTGCCATTCGGACATCGTGTCTAGGGCGTGTTCGGACATCATGTCTGGGGTGTTGCGACTGTGCTGCCACTCGGACATCGTGTCTGGGGGTGTTCGGACATCATGCCCGGGGTGTGTTCGGATTGTATTGTGACTCGGACATCGTGTCTCGGGGGTGTCATATTTACTACGAAATCTTTACCACCAGCAACTCGTAAGGATGTGCTACCTGCGATTGATCAGAGTAACATAATTTACCAATATACGTGCCGATGCGACAGTCGGTATGTGGGTCGCATATCTCAGTGCTTGCAACAAAGAATTTGTCAACACGTCCCTCGTCAAATTTGGAATTCGATGGGTGACGACATGGCTTCTCCATCATCACAGTCCCTAGTTACCACGCGTGATTATGGCCAAGTAGCAGCATGTAATTCTGCTATCGGACAGCACCTCTTGAAACACCCAGAGTGTGCAAAACATTACAATAACAATCAATTTTCCATAGTTGCTCGTGGTCGTTCCCTTTCTCATTTAAAGGTCCTTGAACCAACTATCATTAAGCTGCAAAAGCCCATCCTCTTTCGCCAGAAGGAACATCTCTACACGCTGGGAATCTTCCATTAGTGTTGTTTTGTCGTTCGGCTATTTTACAGCTGATTTTGTATGCGTTATACCGTAACCGTGCGTTATTTACTCCCGTTCGCAACTCTGTGTACTTGTCATTATTACGTCACAACGACAAAATTCTTTTTATATTTCGAACTCGTTTAACCTCATTTACTGGCGGTCACTCCTGAAGAGGGCCAGTCGAAAAGCTTCGAGTGGAATAAATTTGCAACATGAATGTATTGTTTGCTGCAATAATAAGCATTATAATATAATACAAATGATTATTATAAGGACGATATTTTTGTCATGTCAAAAAAAGTCAAAATTTTGTCAAAATTGTAGCGTTAGGTCAACATTTTTTTGCAGTCTGCATTTCATTTGTATCGTAGATTTTGCACTGTCGGTGAACTTATCATTGATCATTTTACAGCTTGCAGCATACTTTATAGGCCTACCGTTGGGCAATGATGATAACTTCCATCCTCGCCAATAATGTCGCGTCAATGGCATTTTCGTCAGTGGTTTCTTCGTTGAAAAATAGCAATTGACATTCCTTACCTGTACATAATGCTGTCGCCGTTGAAATGTTTTTTTAATATCACATAGCCAAGGTTTGTCGGATCGTAATAACATGGTAAATGGATTCCGGGTCGTATTCCGGATCGTATTCTGCAAACGCACCAGCTCGTAATACAATCTTTCAGCGTTCACAGTGCGCCATACGCTGAACTGCCGTAGCGTGCCCTGCACCTGAATGTAAATATCTTGATTCGTTCCATTAGATATAAGCCAATATATTATTCAGTATTTGATGGTCTATTTACAAAGTTAGGACACGTAAGTAGGCTATACCTCACCTTAAGGCTTTGTTGCTCATCATATCGAACGAGAACATGAATATGTTGGGTCACGTTTGATTTCGCATTTAATCCACTTGGGTGCTGCGAGTCTCCATGGACTCGGATCTGCCCTTCAACGTCAAATCGTGTGGGGTAACGGGGATGGTTCCTAGACGTCGTGGTCTGATACACTGCGTGAATCTTCAGACATAGCTCGGCGCCATCATTGTTACCATTTTTGACAGCGGGCGATTGTATAATATCAGATTTGATCACGAGGCACTCCTATAGACATAATAAGCAGACGTGGCGAAGTATAGTTGGCGTCGCTATTCAAGTTGAAGTGGAAATCATGCCACTATAAGTACATGTAAAAATTTAAACACATGTCAACACTACTTCAACTGGTAGTAGGAAGTGAAAGTTAAATGGATTCGGACGAGGGTTGCAACATTGTTGCAATGACTCGAGTCCGACTCGAATCACGATTTTCTGATGACTCGACTTGGCTCGAGTCATTATATCAAAATACGGAAATGCCTCGCTTCTAGTGAATTTGTGTATTGACTCGACTTGGACTCGAGTCATTGCGCATGACTCGAACCAAGTCATATGACTCGAGACTCAGACGGTCAAGACCGATCATTTTAATTTCGAAGAATATTGAAGTAACCACACTATTGGCTTTTTCTCTATTGGTACTGGTACTTGAAAAGGCGACCAGAAACTGCTAAAGTGTGGAAAATTATTATATATTAAATGCGAATCATTCGCTATCACCAAGTAGAGTTATAAAAAGTGGGTTTAACAAGACTTTAACTGAAAACTGAGCAGTCAACACAATGACTTGGACTTGGACTCGAGTCATAATACCATGGCTTGGGCTCGACCCTCTGCTCGCTGACTTGAACTCGGACTTGACTCGGTGATGAATTGAAAATGAAGCAACTTGACTCGAGTCAACACTACAAAAGTGAAATTGACTTGTGACTCGGAGCCTTGTGACTTGGTTACAACCCTGGGTTACACACTTTTAGTAGTTTATTTGAGGTGACTACTTTCTAAATTGCGAGAAGAATATTCGACTACCACTGGGGAGAGTGTTTTTATTTCTAAAAAATTAAAAGATTTTCTCTAAAAATTGAAAACGTTAACATTACTAAACTTGTTTTTGATAAAAGTATGACCTATGCAGAATTCAAAAAGTTAAGTTACGCAATACTGCTATTGTTGTTGGTTATTGTATTTATGGTGTTTGTCGACTACTATATAACCATTCACACCAGGTCAATTTTCCTTATTCTTCTTGTGTAGCTGTCGACTTGTAGCACGGCCCACTTGTAGACTTTTAGAAGGCGAGAAGGAGCCTAGATAAACCTCCAGCACTTAGTTAGGAATTCTAGAGTCGACCTTGGACTCTGACTCGAACCCGCGTCCCATTGGTGTTGCACCTGTGGATTATACCACTGCGCTATCTTGCCACCACGCAATATTGTGTAAAAAGTTGAAATTTATTTCGGTGTAAATAGACTTACTTCGCTACATTTTCTGATAGTCAGTCAATCAGTCAATCATTTATTGAAATTTCGAAGAGTCTACATCCACAACTATAATATCGCCCGTCTGTACCTAAGAAGTGGGTTTGCAAGAATGGAGGAAGAACGATTGACAGTTGTAGTAATTGGCTGGCAGCGCTGAAGTTACCAGCGTATATTGCTGGTGACACACACAGCCTGTGGCTTCATAGTAATGCTGTCTACATCGCACATTTTTTCATCCTGTGGTTTCTGATATAAGATCCAATGTCAACGCAAACTCGTTTCAAATTCGGATTTGGGATTCCAGCGTGAAATTCTATAATAATCGTACATAGAATGCTCTCCTTCATTTGCAAGGCGCTGGTTGACGGTCGCGCTTTCGCTCTGTTTACTAACACATCCTCGCCGCAAAATGAATGAGGACCTGTGTTTCGAGGTGTGTGGTAGTGCGGAGCATGGACCCGAGCCGGATTGGATATCCGGCCGGATTTTTTCAATTTTTGCCCGACCGGATCGGAGCCCGATCAGTACTTTTTCTGATACGGCCGGAGCCTAAACTGCGAATCTACGAGTGTAGTTCAATGCACTTCAAAATAATGGTATTTTTCCATCACGTACTAATTGGAGATACGAATGTTGAAGTTCTGTCCACCAAGTTTGATTTAAGCACAACTATCGTACAGTCAACTGTTATTTGTCGCCATAGTAATATGGATTTGTATTGCTGAATTACAATGATTGCAAGCTTTTGAACTGTTACTACTCGTATCTCCGCTGTTCAATCATGTAACATTGTCCGCTTATTGTAGTTACAAGTTGCAATCATTCAGCATGTCTTCCATTATATAATATTTAAATTCATTGATACGTTTTTTTATTTTCTAATCAACAGTTAGCAAACGGCTAACCGATATTGCCGTACATAGGGCAGGAGTGTTCAACGTTTCAGCTATTCACGGCCACGGTCATATTCCGAATACTTTTACGGCGCACGACCACCGGAAACTGAAAGGCCCTTAAATGCACCCCCTGAGAGCATCCACATGATCTACCGACAAACCCCATATCAATGGTAATGACTACTGTGGGTTTCACATCCCGGAAATCTTTTGCATCTCTTTGCCAACATGTGTTCAACTGCTTCTTGTAAAAACAAATAGGGCAGCGACGTCACGCACACACATGCCTCTCGCTAGCGCAACAGATTGTTCCATACCGACAAATTCTTGTATCGGTATTTGTGGGCCTTCTGAGTTTCTGCGTTTTTAAGAGATATCGCCCGGGAAGCTTGTTATTGACAGATTTCTGCATATTGCCCATTTCGTAGAATATTAGACAACTTGTCTGCTGCTGGGTATATATTGTGGATGTTTCGGTGAAGTGTCTATATGTCGGCAATAACAGTTGGATTATAGCAAGATTGTAATACAGGCCTACTCCAAATATGTTTCTGATCTCTGTGCTTTCGACAAATCAAAACCGTTTTATTCGCACGAGCGTTCGAACTCCTATAGTGTTAATTCTGGCACCTAATCCCTTGAATTCATTCAAGATAATTCGAAACGGCGGCGATATAGCAATTATAATATTATGAAACTATACGAATAAAAATCATTTTCATACTGTCAAACGCCGAGATAAAATCGCACAAAATTGTGGATGAGGTTCAACCTTTTATTTAGAACTACCGAAAACGATGCTGGCTATAGACTCACAAATAACCACAATATCAGATTCATGCATGCAGGTGGAATATATATATTGAGCAATATTTGAAATATTATCGGGAGCAGTAACACTTGAATGTTACAATTCGCGCGATTAGAATATTCAAGCTGCGTCGCAACTATCTTCCCAGTTGGCAGCGATGTTTCCGTTTATGAGGGAATTCGACGAATCAAAGCTCACAACCGCACCATTTTTACAACTGCATCCAGAATGGTACTTCTCGATTATTTCGTTCCCACTAAACTCTTCATCCCAAATAAGAAATCCCCACATTTTCCCATAAAAGCCATCGTATGCCTGATTCGGAATCCCGGGTGCTGAGCCTATGATATCCTGATCCTGATCTTGACCAATAATAAGAACGCCTCCTGATGGAATGACCGCTGTCGTGCTGAAACGCTGCACCATATCTACCCCATTGATATATACACGCATATTTGCATTCGTTTTGGACATGACAATGCACAGGTGAGTTGTATCTGTGATTTGTGGTATGGTAGCCCTATACTCGTGATAGCCATTCTCTCTGATCACCATAAGTCGCATGACTTTGTTCTCGACGATCGCTGTCAAGGTATTGCAAGCTGGCGACCCAGCAACACAGTAGCTTAGAATACAGCCCTTGGCTGTTTGACTTGCTGGCGCGGGCTGAATCCAAACGCAGGCGGTGAAGGATTCCAAACGAGGGAAAATACCGTTATATTGCACGTGATTGAGATGATCCTCTTCGGGGAAGTCGAAAATAGCTTGACGACAACCTAGAATTATATGAGCGGTGTTCAATTCCTGTCGTAACAATTAACGTTCCCACCAAATATATATGAGTATCTGCTTGATTTAGAGTTCGGGCTGATGTCACGAAAATTAGATCAGCCAAATAAATAGTTAGCTGTCCATCATAACTTTACAATTTATGCCAGGTGTGACGAATATATTTGCTATTCCAAGGCCGTATGGATTACACAGCAGACAGCACTTCGGACGAATAGAACGACTGATTAACTTCGAATGAAAGCAAGTGTTTTTTAGTCGACCTGCATGTAGAAAACTCATAGTGAGCAATCGATTTCGTAAAGATATCAGTTTTGTTACTCCTGTAGCTGGAGATGTTTGTCACAAAGATTGCATACAGATTTGTATCAATTGATTTGTTCTGATCGAAAGAAGTTATTACAATATTTCTGCTAAACCCCTACCTTTTAGACCTCGTACTTTTTGATCCCATAATGTGACAAATAAGATTTAAATTGTAAAAGATAGCAATCTAATTGACGTCTAACAATTACCTAATGTTAAGGTTACAATATTTTGGGATCGGGAAAGGAGGACACTTTTGCAGAATCAGAAAAGTTAGTTAATCAAAAGCGAAAATATCCGATTTGTCTATTTTTGCTGTACAATTTGATGAGTTGACTAAAAAAATCTCTCTTTCATCTGACTTTCGAGCGAACCCCGGATTTTCCGCTATTTAGCGTCATTTATGCCCATTTTCACTCGAATCTGTCCATTATTCTACCTGTACAGAAGGATAAATTGCCAAAAAGTAGGATATTCAGGCATCTAGGGAGGGCATTTTCAAAAACCTGAAAAAGGAGGACAAATCCTCCAAAAGGAAGAGTATTGGTAACCCTATACCTAACGTTCTTTTTTCAGAGTTACGTAATGGTTTACCAATTTGTCAATGAGTGCATAGCTTTACAATTGATACAAAACTAGACACAACTTGACAAAGTATTTGCTAGTGGAATGTCTGACCCGCAGGATTGTGTCAGCATGTATACCAAAATCTTAAAATCCCGAATGGCGGGTCGCAAACACGCCAGAACTACGTCTTTGATATGTGACCAGTATTTGTGAAAATGTGTTCGTCAATTGGGTGATGTTGTGATAGTTGATGAAGTAAGATTGCAGTAAATTCCTATTTTGTAAGCGCCACTAACCATTATCCACTAATATATCCGATTGGTTTTACCCGTTTGTGCATGTGTCATTCGTCTTTCCGCAACCTTGTATAATAACTGACAGACGGCTCGTTTGAGTGACCAAATATTTTTGAATGAAACATTAAACAGGGACGTTTTATTCGTTGAAGTGGCAAATAACATGAGTGACAGAATATAGCTTGTTTTTCGATGGCCCATTCCAAAGTGCCGTTTTAATCCTTTGAGAGACAAATGATTGCAGTGTTAGAAGAGACGCTTATTATGTTGATTTCGAGGTTTGTGTAACAAAAAATTAAGAATCACAACTAGCTATACAATGACACGATCAATTTGAGTATTCGAGCCTAACCCAGAACTCTATCTTGATCCAACCAAGAACCATATTTGCTAACCCTTACCTAACATGGATTATTCGTCACTCAATTGAACTAACTCAAATGAAATCAGCTATGTCGTTAATTGAAATATTTGTGAATCAAATCATCGTCATCGGGTTTGTCACACGAATGATATTGACCGAACATGATCTTCAATTAGCATATTTCTCAGTCAAGTAAATGTCATTGCTATTTGCCACTAAATATGTTGTAACGGAGCTCTCCTACTATCTTGCCCTCAGAATTCTTGTTAGGTAAATATCACATAGCGCAAAGTTAAAGGCTTATCCAATAGATTGATTTCAAATTTAGACATGCACAATTGACAACTATATCTCCGATCACTCAGTTGCGAAATATGACTCCAATTAACCAATAATTCTACTTGTACTGTCATTTGGGAATTAAAACGCAACTTACCTGTGCATGTTCTTCCGTTCCCAGTGTACCCAGTTTTACACGAACAAGTGAATGATCCTTCATTATTATTGCAATTAGCGTTTACATCGCAGTTGTGTCCGTCATCACATTCATCGATGTCTGAAAATGATTGTGAATCACTAATGATATATAATCAAGTTTACAAGTGGTGGAGGAAGATTAGTGAGTTTCGATTAGTTTACCGAGACGTGATAAAAGGACATGTTAAAATAGAGCAGACGGAAATATTCGGCTCTCTGTGACATCCGATTCAGCTGCAGGATTGGCTTAGATTAGGGTTGCCATACGTCCGGAATTTCCCGGACATGTCCGGAATTTCACTGTTCAAACTAGCGTCTGGGAGGAATTTCTAAAATATGCGAAATGTCCGGAACTTTGAAGACTTGAGATAGGCTCGTAATTTTTTCGTAAACCAGCAGAAAACTACATTTTTTGGGAATATTTATGCTGATGCATGATATTCTTCTTCTTTCATTTACTGGAATAAGCCTAATTGTAATCGCATTTATAGGAGAACGGTATATTCCTAGAGATTGTTAAGGCCGCTAAAATGATTTATTCAAAGATAGTGGTTCCAAACCGGGGGGGGGGGGGGGGGTCGTTTGTCTTTATTCTGGGGTTTGCGAATATGTTGAACGTAATCAGCTTCCAAAATAGCCCGTGAGTAAGTCTGGGCACAGGTGCTGACTTCCTTTAGCAATCAGCTTGTCAAATTTTGATCCAGGCCACGGAACATTTTCACGTTAGAGATGGAGTCGAGATCATAAAAGGTTGGAAGCCACTGGATGTGGGGTGTTTATAAAGCTCCGTGACTTAAGGATGTACAATAGGGCTGTTCAAAAATAACTTTTTTTTCCCGACTCAAGCCGGTCACCTCTTAAATCGTCAGGTTGCAGTAGAAAACCTTGCTCACCAAATTTCACTCGATTCCAACCAGTAAAGGCCTCCGCAGATCCAATTAAAATTTTTAATTGATTGGTGGATAATCCGCGAATTATCAACGAAAAACTCACATAACTCCGCTTCTACTGGTCGGAATTGACTCAAATTTGTTTTGCAACGTCTTTGAAGACAGCTCAACAATTTCATGGGGTTGGCAGAAAAATTTGGAATTTTTTTTTTTAATTTTCC
This sequence comes from Botryllus schlosseri, assembly GCF_051294905.1. NCBI lineage: Eukaryota > Metazoa > Chordata > Ascidiacea > Stolidobranchia > Styelidae > Botryllus > Botryllus schlosseri. Next base: position 11,151,002 of record NC_137245.1, on the reverse strand, counting down.
ATAATAAATTAAAAATTTTAATTGGATCTGCGGATGCCTTTACTGGTTGGAATCGAGTGAAATTTGGTGGGCAAGGTTTTCTACTGCAACCTAACGATTTAAGAGGTGACCGGCTTGAATCGGGAAGAAAAAGTTATTTTTGAACAGCCCTAATGTACAATTACGCTCCCTGTATTTTCGAACTCATCATCCTCCACCAGCTCTACCGCTAACTCTGATCATGTGGGCAGTAGAATCTATATAGTAATATATGGAACGACCAATAAAATTGACAGAATTCATTCAAATAATTTAACGACCAGATGCACATAGAAACCAGATTCATATAGCAAGCAAGAAGTTGCATCGATTACACTATAGTTTGGGCTCGAAATCATTGTTTATTTGGGTGGGAGGGGGCTGAAAACATGTGCTTTCGATCCCGGTTACAGAACACACAGCCACATACTCTTTAACCGGATCGTGACCACCTCTGGTCTATGAGCAAAGCTTTGCTAATGTGACGTCATAACTCATTTTGAAACCCACTAGTGGGCGCTAAATAGTGTCCGGAATTTGGGTTGCTGAAATATGGAAACCCTAGCTTAGATAGGAATTGAAACCTCAATAATAAATATACCTGTACATTCGACTCCATTTCCCTTGTATCCTGTTTTACAGGAACAAATGAATGATCCGTCATTGTTACTGCATTTAGCATTTAGGTGACAGTTGTGCGATACGTCCAAACATTCATTGATATCTGAACAACATTGCAAATAACAGATGACAAGTAAACAAGCTTGGAAGAACTAGAAGAGAATAATAGTTTTAACATGCATGGTAACAATACAGTAAGGCCGAAATATACAACTCAAGCGAAATAGCCAATTTGTATTCAAGACTAGTTTACATTCAAATTGATGACACAACATATAGGCTACCTGTGCATTCGAATCCATTTACCTTGTGCCAGGTTTTACAGGAACAATTGGGTTATGCAGCTTGTGGACCTTTGACGTGCCGCAATTTTATGTAGAATATTTTAAAATCAACTGAAGATTGATCTGATATCAGAGCATTTGAGCGGTGTAGCCTAACCCTGGTTTTGATGTAGTCGTGATAAGTACATGGAATTGTTACTGTCATTGCCAAAGTCAAATTAAATCAGCGTTAGATTTTGCATGCCTTCGATTATTATTGGAACATATCAATACCAACTTAAATACAGTCATTTTTGAGCCATAGTTGCTTCTTATCCTTTTTAGCGATCATACCACTTGTGCTTCCAATAAGTTTCCTCATAGCCCCTGTCCATTTTCAACACAATTTCTGATGGTACCTATATTAAAATCAGAAAGCCTATTCACATAAAATCGCGCGTAGCGCGAAGACAATTTCCCAGTTGAATAAATTGGCCAAGAAAATATTCCACAGCATATAGGCCTAATTCCACAATGCATCTCGTACACCGTGATGTGGTGCTTCGTACCCCGATGTGGTCTACGGACCCCGGATAAGAACCCCTGGAATAGAAAGGTCCAATCGGCGAAGAATTCATTACTGTTACACGTGTAGAGCGTACTGCTACCTTACTCGCCGCCGATAATAACACGTGAAAAGAGAACAAACAACACCCAGCATGTAACCAAGTATACGTGACGGGGAGTCACATAATACCAATAGTCGCCATACTGACCTGATTAGATAGCTATATACCCTACGCAACGCAAGCTACGACCTTTTTATTGCTATTCCCCATGCCCGTTTCATAGATTGTTCCGCCAGTAGGATTATAAGTCACCGTTCCTAGTCGAAAATCCTTCTATGATTTTAACGTTTGACGCGACCCAGCTCGAGTCATCTTTATTTATTCACCCAGTCAATCCGAAAACGAGTCATTTTTCGAGAAGGTCGCACCAAACCAAATCACAATTTTCACAATGTTTTATTATCGTGAACTAGAAATGCGACGTAATAGCTCCTCTTATACCGCATGGTTAAAAGTGATGCGATAGTGAAGTTTTTTGAGGTTTCAGTGTTTTTATAGTAGTTTTAGCATGAACTTTAAGTTCTTATATCTAAAAAAAGATATATGGTACTTGAATATATAGTCGAATACTTCAAATTTCCAAATGCCGTCCCAGGCCGCACAAAATGCTCTCGCGGGCCGCGTGTTTGAGACCTCTGCTTTAAATGAAAACGCGAGCGATCATGGGCACCACGGAAAACAGATTGCTAATATCTGGGCCGTAACAGCACTTCGTCAGCCCCCCGCCCCAAACGTTGATCTTTTCCCCCATAGGGTGATACACAGAACTTCTGGGGACATTTGTAGTTTGTCATATTTAGAAGAAAGGAATCATACGAACCTCCTATCAGCAGCTGGCAACGGCATCGGTTACGTCTGTGATTCTTACAGTATTGGTCGTGAACGATATAAATTTAGTCGGTACCGCACTACAGACCCATCAAAGATGTTATGATGAGATGGCCTGATGATAAAAAAATATCTCAACCCATGTATCATGCAAGTCGGTTAGACGTCACAATTAAGTTGGTCTGACACCAGATTTGTCTCCAAAGCTCCAAAGATCGAGGTATGTCGGAAAAAGTTGTCGTTGCTCCAGATATATTAGAATCACTTTCACGTATCAGACGAAACTAAAGTTTACTCGGTAATCTTTTCAAAAAATGACTTCTTTTAAAAAAATCTTCATAAATCCGAACCCGATCAACGAGGTTGAAGTTCAGAAATTGAATTTGGATATCGACAAATGTATGAGCGGCATATTACAGATGAACATACCCCAAGAACGAAAATTAGCCTTATATAACGACGCACTAAATCGTTATCAAACAAAACACGACACATTGAATCAACCGATGAAAATCGATATATCAGAACAAAGGAATCTATTTTCGGCTAGTGAGTTAGACGCACTGCGACGCCTGATCAAGGGTGAACCATCCAGGATTCCTAAACCCCACTCACCATCACCGAGTAGTCAACGAAGCAAAGTAAAGACTCAACATGCCAAGACGAAAAGTGGTCGTACACCCAAGACCCCGAAACGATACGGATGGGAGCCATACTAAGTATTTCACGCCAGGGCTACCTGGTAGTTACCGCGGTGCATACGTATTCTCTAGAGAGCGGAATAGAGCCAAAGTCAAGGAGTTTCTTTCGAGCAAGGATGCGTACACGAAACATTTTCCATATCGAAAGAAATTTAGGAGACCTAGAGTGATTACGTCTGGTCATGGTGTTCAGTATCAAACCGATCTCATGCATATGCAAAATCTTTCAAAAGAAAACGACAATTTTAAATATGTGTTGGTGACGATCGATTGTTTCAGCCGATTTTTATATCTGTATCCACTTAAGAACAAAACCTCGCAAGGTATTATTCGTGGATTCAAGGAAATATTTAAGGATCGTATACCTCATGTTATTCAAAGTGATCAAGGTTCTGAATTTACTAATCGTGCGTTTCAGACTTTCTTAAAAGAGAACAATGTGCGATATTTTCATACAAATAGTGAACTGAAAGCCTCGATATGCGAGCGTGTTATTCGTACTCTGAAGCAAGTGTTATACCGGTATTTCACGCATAATAAGACTTTGAATTATGTTAATGTCTTGTCTGAGATATGCCAGGGGTATAACACTACTTTTCACGTGGCTATAGGGTGTCCTCCAGCGGATGTTAATTATTCAAATCAAGAACAAATTTTCCATAGGTTATACGGTGACATGACCCCTAAAAAACCCAAACTAACTATCGGCACGCCCGTCAGGATTTCGAAAGCACGTGGTAATTTTGTAAAAAGTGCCTTGGCGAGTTGGACCGAGGAAATCTTTTTCGTATCTCAATGTCGTAAAGGTGACCCTCCTACTTATCAGTTGAAAGACTACCACGGTGAAGTTATAGACGGTAGATTCCAACGTGAAGAGTTACAACCAATAACTAAAAATAATAATACTTACAATATCGAAAAAATCCTGTCTACTCGCAAGAAAGGAAAGAAAACGCAATATCTTGTAAAATGGTTGGGTTACCCGTCTAAATTTAATTCCTGGGTCTCAGATTTGTATAAATAGACGCTGAAAATGTTGTTCAACCAAACTATGGATTCTGATTCCGTCTCATCTCGCGTGGGTCAAGTCTCGAACAGTCTGAAAAACCAGATTGTGTTTATTGTACAGATTTATATGTTAGTGTGTGTAATCGTGTTTTCCTTATATCAAATTTCTGTCGGGGTGGATCGTGAAATATATTTAACGCTACTGCCTTCTTCACTTGGGTATTTATTCCCGAATCCATCACCTCACCGTATATGTTGAAAGAAACAATAAAATGTTGTTGACTCGTCCTTCGAATGCGAGTTTGGATAAATTTCCGAATACTAGCACAGATTTTCAAACGGAACTTTACAAAGAATTAGAAATGAATCGCCATGAGCTAGGATTATGTGAGCTGACTTTCCCCCATGATTTTCAACCGCGAATTGAAGTGACAGCGAGTAGTGTCGGTTTTGGATTTGTCGATGCGAATGGATACACCGAACGGTATTATATTCCCGAAGGCTCGTATTACAACATCGGTGAAATGCTAGAATCGTACGAGAAATATTACATGGGGGACATTTTCATTTTACAAGGATTCGGAGACTTTAGAATCACATTCAGAAGATTAGTCACGAGTAAAAAAAGATCCAAGCGGGGTGTACCCATAAATACCGACACCGCAGACTCTAGCGCCAGACACGTACCCCATACCACGCATGATTCACCCGAGCCTTACGGACTGATACCACTTGGTTCTGTGTTGGACACAATAACATTTAGACGCGTTGCATCTCGTCGCCGCGGAGTGGTAGAATTTATATTTACACCTGCGGTAAAGTTGGAACGGATTGATAAGGTTTATGTGTATTGCGATCTGATACAACCAAGACCACACGGTAACAAACTGCAACAACTTTTACGGGTGGTTACTGTAACCGCTAAACCGAATGAAAACCAAATCAACATATTCCCAAAACCATACTTCTTTGCTTTAGCGAGAAACAATTTCAGAACAATACGAATTTATCTACGTGATGCGGCTGGCAACCCCATTAAATTTCGAAAAGCACCAGTGACAGTGACCCTACGCTTCCGTCGTAGAGCTGTTGATTCAATATGAGTTACATCACGTTGTCTGGCACCCAGGGCGAATTCTCAGTGGTGTTACCGAATGAAATTATTTGTAATGAGCTCGCGTTGATGGATATGAGTTTTGTCAGTGAATCTCTTGATCGAATTATAATCAATCGTGATCAAGCACTCTGGGAGCTATATAACGAAAAAGCTCGAATAGTAGATGTGTACCTAACACCACTTGGGAATTATGCAAACAACCTCTAGCTGACTCGAAGAATATTATCTGAAAGTTTCAAACGCTGCTTCACCGAAAGAATCAACGACGAACTTTTCCGAATTCGTTACCTGAAACATATCACACTCCACCCCACGGATATATTCACAAATTATTTCGCTGTAGTTGATCAAGTGTCGACGCCAGTATGTAATGTCATGTCGATCAAACCTAAACCAACTCAACCCCATCTCAGATATCTTTTTGTGTATATCAATGTACTACGACATCATCCGGTGGGCGATTACATGAGTCAATTGCTTCGTGTGATCCAAGTAAATAACGAGACGTGTATGAGACAAGAAGTTGTATATGAAAAACCGTTTTATTTCCCAGTGTCGATTAACCACATCCGCGATATAAAAATCACCATCCGGGACCAATACGGTCACTTAGTACATGATATAGAGACCACATTGACACTCCACGCACGATGAAAATAGTGACGTTAACCACCTCTATGCTTGGTGCTGATTTTGAACACAGACTACTCACCATCAATAACATCCCGACGAGATATTGTGAATTAGCCCTCATGGAGATCGATTTCACTTTAACCGAACCGGCGATTGGGCAATATTTGTTTGTGTATTGCGATATTATTCACCCTCACTTACTTGGAGATACGTTAGCACATTTATTACGAGTTATACCGCTGACACATGGCGATGTCACGCATAATTGGATAGCGACAAATCCGTATTATTTCCCTGTTTCAAAAGATGTTGTAGATTCTGTATGTCTTTACCTCAGGGATGAGTTTGGGGAACCTATAAATATAATAAGTCGTTCATTGCAAGCTACATTTAACATTAGGAAGCGATTATGAAAGTTGTTTTCACGTGAGACCATCATTCTGTCCATCGTCATTATAACCAGACGGGCGATGGTTATGGATATTTTAGTGGTGGAGTTCAAGCCGGTTCCGGCATCGGGAGTTTGTTTAAATCACTTGGTCGTTTAGTGACGCCTATTGCGAAATACGCCGGGGGTCAATTGTTACGGACTGGAGGTGAAATAGCGAGAGACCTATTACGGGGTAACTCGATCAAGTCTAGTGTTGTCAAGGGAAGTAAACACGCTGGTGGTCGAGTGATTGATAAAATTTTAACCCCCAAGGCTATAAAAAGGAAAAAAAACAAAGTCAAAGAACACTTCATCCAAACGTCGTCGTAAACAACAGGATATATTCGACTAAGAACTATGTTGATGCATGCGGGTTCCCGAGAATGTCATAACTCCGGATTAAACATATTTAGTATACCCCACACACAAACCAGTATTGAAGAATTGCAATATGTCGTCGTCAAACCCCATAGTTTAGGTAATGTCATGGAAGTACAATTACCGAGGACGGATCGATACATGGATTTACAAAACACATTCTTGAGATTACGTTTGAAGCTCACTAAACGCGATGGAACTGATTTAGCAAATGATACGCAAGTTGGTCTGGTCAATAACATGATGGATTCTCTTTTCAAACAAATCGATGTAACTATTTCAAATGAGGTTATCACAAATTCGGATAATTGTCATGCGTACAAAGCTTATATCTCTCGGTTGTTGAATGATACTCACGGCGCCTCGGAGAGTTTTGTGCAAGGACAAGGTTTTTATAAAGATGTCGCTGGTTCTATGGATGTTCTTGGTGCAGCGAATACTGGATATGTTAAACGAAAAGGCCTTACAAAAAACAGCACCCCGCTAGAGTTGATCGGAAAAATTCGAATGGGTCTTTTTGAACAGTCTAGATGTATGTTGGATAATGTCGACATGAAATTAAAGTTTACACGTAACGAAGATAATTTCTGTCTGCTCGGTGACGCGGAGGATGTACAAATTGTTTTACTCGAAATGGAAGTGTATGTCAAACAGATGAAGATCGCTGAAAGTGTAAGCTTAGCACACAAGTCTGGATTACAGAAGAATACTGCCAAGTATCCCTGGATACGCTTACAAATGTCGACTCATACATTCGCCGCGGGTTTATCGAAAATTGATAGAGAGTTAGTTAGCGGCACCATGCCAAAGAAGATCGTAATTGGTTTAGTCGAGACCACGACATTTAACGGTGTTCGGACCAAAAATCCATTCAACTTTAAACACTTTGATGTTCAAAATCTTTCGTTAAGTGTGGATGGGCGTCAAATTAACGGACGCGAATTTCATTTCGATTTTGATAAACATGGCAGACTCGAAGGTTATATGACACTATTCTCTCAGACAGGTCGCTGGGAATCCGAGGCACCTTTAAATATTTCACGCAAAGATTATGTTAATGGATACACTCTTTTTGTGTTCGATTTGACGCCCGATAATAGTTTGGGATGTTATCAACTTCATAAGACAGGAACTGTGCATCTGGTTTTGACTACGTCGAAGCCTTTACCAACCTCCGTAACCTTGTTATGTTTGAAGGAGTTCCAACATCTTCTACAGTTGAATCATAAAAGACAAGTCGTCGAAATATGAATACGACTGATATCAATGATATTCTCTATAACCACCCTGACACACGAAGTCTATATCTAAGGACTTATCCAGTAGACCAATTACCAAAGAAACCAATTAGCGGAAAATTCGCTATCACCATTAATTACGACGAATCGAGTTTGCCTGGGTCTCACTGGGTGTGTATATACAGAGATGACGATACTCATTTTCATGATTCACTAGGTTTCGGGCAGCTAAAACCCCAGATAATCGGATTCCTGGCGCCGGATGAATTTTCCGTGACTGGGAAACAGCTACAGAGTAAAACTTCGGATGTGTGTGGAGATCATGCTATTGCATTCTTGATAAAAAGAACTCAAGGATTTTCAACCAAGGAATACTTGAATAATTTTGGTGATGATAAAAAAGTGAATGATACGATTGTGCGTGCTTTTGTGAAGAGTTTGATTTCAAAGTAATAAACGAATGTATAAATGTGTATACTTGTGATTCTTGTTGTGGTTGTGAACAGCAGACTATTCTGTAGGTGCGAAACAGCGGTGTGAATAATCCGATCTGACAGTATTATTCAGGTAGCAATCAATAGCGAGGAAAGAGTTGGAACACGATCGGTCATTTGACACGACTAAACTACAAAATCATATATAATAATTTACGATCAAACTATTTCACACTGAATGGAATAGTGTAATAATCGATACGATAGTAGCTCGCGGTTGGCCGGGAAACAATTCAGCGCGCAGGTCATTCGAAATATAGGTCGCACGCACTGCGTAAATCCTCTTGCACAACAAGCCACGTTTCCGTTTGTGCGGTTATTGTTGGTGACTCGTACATATTCAACACCGCGCGAGAGATGCCTATACTCGAAAGTACGACTCACCAACACGAGTTTTCGAGGCACCGTGTGAGAGATGCCTATACCGAAAAGGGTTACCATGTGAGAGGCTCCATAAGACACAATGGCACCGTGCGAGAGATGCCTATACTTGAAAGTACGACTCACCAACACGAGTTTTCGAGGCACCGTTTGAGAGATGCCTATACCGAAAAGGGTTACCATGTGAGAGGCTCCATAAGACACAATGGCACCGTGCGAGAGATAGGGGGGTCAAAAGGGTCACCGGTTCAGGACGAGTTTCGAGGCACCGGTCGGGTGCACCCATAAGAACCCCTGCCACCCCCAGACCGATCTATAAAACTACTGACGTCTGAACAGTGAACACGCATGGTTACCAGGGTTGCATTTTAAACAAATGCCTATTCAAAACACTTTGTTTAAATCATGTGTTAAACATTGTTTTAAACAAGCGCCTTTAAAAAAAGAATTGTGTTTTTGAAGTTGTTTAATTATGCCATAATTGTGATAATACTGTCAAAAACATCTTGTTTGAGCCTACATACGATTACCATCCGATATAGCAGACGAAAGCAATTTGGGTAGGTTGGAACCCTCGAAATAGTCGGTTCAACAGCTCTAGGTCGTACGTATAGATCATTGGTGCGGAATGTATGATTTGATGATGATGACCACCGACCTAGAAATGCTGCGGGACAATGTGGTCCTGGTTAAAGGTATTTCGTTCCGTGTATTACAGGGATTGGAAGCCCATATCGTCAAAGGAGCTATATTTACCCTTTATTTTCAATTGTCGATCTCAATTACCTATTAGGTCACAAATGAAAATTCGTGACGTCATGGCTTCAAAAAAAACAATATAAAAAATACATTTACAAAAAAGGGCTTGTGGTAAATATGTTTGTCGAATGTCCAAAATTGATTTTTGATTTAAACCCAACCCTTATGTTAGCCATATAGTCCGACCCAAATAAACAATTCAAGCGATCGCCGATTCGGCTAAAAGACTCGTTTAGACTCGAATTGATAATGGATCATACCCGTGCATTCGACTCCATTTCCATTGTATCCGGATTTACAGGAACAATTGAACGAACCGTCACTGTTCGTGCATTTAGCATTTACATGACAGTTGTGTGATCCAGCCGAACATTCATCGATATCTGAAAAGTATCGTCAATATATAGATGACGAGTAAACAACCTCGAAAGTGCTAGGGGGTAATTATAGTTTTAACTTTATGGTAACAATACAGCCAGACCTAATACTTATAATTCAAGTGACAGTCTGAGTCTATTCGGCTACAAGCCTGCTTTGGATTGGAACTGATCATTCGAAATACCAGTGCATGGGACTCCATTTCCGTTGTACCCGGTTATAAATGAGCAATCCGTCATTATTACTGCATTTAGCAGTCACGTGACAGTTGTGTGAGCCAGCCAAACATTCGTCAATATCTGACAAATATCGTCAATAGATAGATAACAAGTTAACAAACTTAAAAGTGCTAGGTAATATTATAGTTTTGACGTCATGATAACAATACAGCCAGACCGAAAGACAGAACTCAAACGATAGTTCCACATACCTGTGCACGAGACTCCATTTCTTCTGTACCCGGCTTTACAGGAGCAATTGAAGGATCCGTCAATGTTACTGCATTTAGCTTTCAAGTGACAGTTATGTGATCCGTCCGCACATTCATCAACATCTGAAAAATATAGTCAATATCTTGTGACGAGTAAACAAACTTGGAAGTAGTGGAGAGAAACGGTAGTTTTGACGTCTTATCCCGCATTGTAACCAGGATTACATTAAAGACAAATGGCTGCTTGAAACAATTTGTTTAAAAAATGTTTTGAACAGTGATTTAATCAAAGGCCCTTTTCAAAAAAATCGTAATTTTTGAAGTTGTACAAATATGCCATAATTGTGTAAATATTTTTCAAAAACATGCTGTATGAGCCGACGAATGATTACCATCCGATATACCAGACGTAAACGATATGGGATGGTTGGAACCCTCGAAATAGCATGTTGAACAGCTTTAGCGCGTGGATATAGGTCATTGGAATGACACGGAGTGAATCATTTGAAGATGATAACCGCCCACCGTAAAAATTCTGCATGACCATGTAGTCATAGTTAAACATTTGTTTGGTCCGTATATGACAGGGATCGGAAGTCTATTTCGTCAAAGGAACTATAGTTAGCCGATTTTCCCAATTGCCAATGGCAATCAACTATGACGTCAAGAATAAATATTCATGACGGCATGGCTTAAAACAAAAAATAACAAAAAAACAATATAAAAAAATACCTTTTCAAACAAGGGCTTGTGGTAAACATGTTTGTCCCAAATTGATTTTTGTTTTAAACCCAACCCCCTACGTTAGCAATGTAACAATTCAAGCGATCGCCGGTTCGGCTAAAAGACTCGCTTAGACTCGAATTAATAATGGATCATACCTGTGCATTCGACTCCATTTCCGTTGTATCCGGATTTACAGAAGCAACTGAATGAACCGTCACTGTTCGTGCATTTAGCATTTACGTGACAGTTGTGTGATCCAGCCGAACATTCATCGATATCTGAAAAGTATCGTCAATATATAGATGACGAGTGAACAACTTCGAAAGTGCTAGGGGGTAATTATAGTTTTGACTTTATGGTAACAATACAGCCAGACCTAATACATACAATTCAAGTGACAGTCTATTCGGCTACAGGCCTGCTTTGGATTGGAACTGATCATTCGAAATACCAGTGCATGCGACTTCATTTCCGTTGTACCCGGTTATATAGGAGCAATCCATCATTTTTACTGCATTTAGTAGTCACGTGAAAGTTGTGTGAACCAGCCAAATATTCGTCAATATCTGACAAATATCGTCAATAGATAGATAACAGGTTAACAAACTTGGAAGTGCTAGGGAATATTATAGTTTTGACGTCATGATAACAATACAGCCAGACCGAAAGATTAAACTCAAACGATAGTTCAACAGACCTGTGCATGCGACTCCATTTCCCTTGTACCCGGTTTTACAGGAGCAATTGAAGGATCCGTCATCGTTACTGCATTTAGCATTCAAGTGACAATTATGTGATCCGTCCGCACATTCATCAACATCTGAAAAATATAGTCAATAACTTGTGACGAGTAAACAAGCTTCGAAGTAATGGAGAGAAACGGTAGTTTTGAAGTCTTAGCGTGCATTGTAACCAGGATTGCATTTAAGACAAATGGCTGTTTGAAACAATTTGTTTAACTTTAAAAAATGTTTTGAACAGTGATTTGAACAAAGGCCCTTTGCAAAAAAAATTGTATTTTCGAAGTTGTATAATTATGCCATAATTGTGTAGATACTTTTCAAAAACAATCCGTATGAGCCTACAAATGATTACCATCCGATATAGCAGACGTAAACGATATGGGATGGTTGACACTCTCGAAATAGCATGCTGAACAGCTTAAGCACGTAGATATAGGTCATTGGAATGACACGGAGTGAATTATCTGATGATGATGACCACTCACCGTAAAAATTCTGCATGACCATGTAGTCATGTATAAAGATTTTTTCGGTCCGTATATGACAGGGGATGGAAGTCTATTTCGTCGAAGGAGCTATATTTAGCCGATATTTCCAATTGCCAATGACAATCAACTATGACGTCACAATTTAATATTAATGACTTCATACCTCCAAAAGACTTATAACAATAAAATACATTCGTAAAAGGCAGCTTATGTTAAACATGTTTGTCTCAAATTGATTCTTATTTTAAACGCAACGCTATTGGTAACAAGTAGCCGGACCGAGATATACAATTCAAAACGATGATGGCTTCGGCTACAAGACTGGTTTAGATTCGAATTGATAATTCAACATACCTGTGCATTCGACTCCATTTCCGTTGTATCCTGATTTACAGGAGCAACTGAAGGATCCGTCATTGTTACTGCATTTAGCATTCAAGTGGCAGTTATGTGGTCCGTCCGAACATTCATCAACATCTGAAAAATAGAGTCAATATATTGTGACGAGTAAACAAGCTTGGAAGTAATGAAGAGAAACGGTAGTTTTGACGTCTTATCATGCATTGTAACCAGGGTTGCATTTAAAACAAATGGCTGTTTGAAACAATTTGTATAAAACATGTTTTGAACAGTGATTTGAACAAAGACTCATTTCAAAAAAATCGTCTTTTTGAAGTTGTATAAATATGCCATAATTGTGTAAATACTTTTCAAAAACATGCTGTATGAGCCGACGAATGACTACCATCCGACATAGCAGACGTAAACGATATGGGATGGTTGGAACCCTCGAAATAGCATGTTGAACAGCTTTAGCGCGTGGATATAGGTCATTGGAATGACACGGAGTGAATCATCTGATGATGATAACCGTCCACCGTAAAGATTAGGGTGGAGTGAAAATGAAAATTTTTGAATTTCAAAAAAGGGTCTTGATATGTGGTGCCAAATAGTAAACAAATAAATTCTATCATAATTTTTGGTCCGTACACCCTCTAGTGGTCGTGCAATTTCACCGAACGAGCCAAAAACAGCTAATTTCGCCATATCTTGATCATCACTTACACTAGAAAGTCAGTTTTGGGCTTAAAAGATGCAGAAGCAACATGTTTCTATCTCACTTCCATAGAACTTCCTCTTAACAATGAACAGAAAAAAAGTTACAAGCAAATTTCTGATTTTATAGGTAAAATTAAGCACTGAAGCAGTGGGTAGGATGTCAAAAGCGTGTAGTGATTGATCTTACGACTGAGCAACATACCCTATCAATTAGAACCACTTTTAAAAACTTGCTCAAACAAATGAAACCCCCTTCAAGCATAAATAGGGCTCGGGCATCGAATAGAGACTGCTAAAACTGTATTTAAAACAGCGTCCATTGGTAGTGCAGCGTCACGATATCGGTAAGTTTATAACAACGGCCCTCATGAGATTTCTTACCAAAATGCTGTCGTAGGGTGTGTATCATATTTGTCACAAAGCTCCTGAATGAAAGCACAAAAATTGAAAATACACATTCAAAACACAAACATCAATTCTATACTGGAAACAGAAAATTTTTGTAGCAGTATCATATGAGTATCAGTGTGCACAAACATTAAAATCATGTTTAGCATTGAAAGATTTCATCTGCTTTCAAGACTTCAGTTTTTGTCTGATGAGGCTATCTCTACGTTTAAATCCTGAAACATGGGTAGATGCTTCAGTAACCACGTTTTAATGTCTTTCCATTGCCTGGTTGTGGCAAGGATGACTGAGCCTTAATGGTGATGATCTTAGGTTTTCCACCTCGACATCTGACAAGGTTTGGTGCGGTTGTTCTGCTCATAGCTGTAATCTTGTTAACTGTAAATCTTCGGTCGTTTCCCTCCTCGTCACCAAAGCATTGCCAGCAAAATATTTTCTGGATGTTCAAAATGAGCATTTCTTCGTAGCAAAGATAGTGCAAGGGAGTGAATTCGGGTATCAGTCAGCTTTGTGACACCGGAAACTATATTGTGGAAATTTTTAGCACCATCTACAATGGAATTGTGCAGTTTTATTTCAAACCATGACGGAAAATAGACCTCCATGCAGAATTGAGCAAGACAATTCAGATTTCTCGATGGACGACTCACATGGTACTTTGAAATTAGAGATGCGAGAGTCAACCATATTGAATGAACGACGGGCCCAGTCTCTAAATATTGCAGATCTGGTTCCAATTGACGACTTTGAAGGAGGATATATAAATGAAACCAAACCCTAAAGCAGCAACATTGACACCAGCATCAGATTCTTCCAAATTCCAGTTATCAACATCAAGGCTTAATCTTTCCACCAAATTGTCAACTTAAACCTCAAAAATATTTAACAGCCGCCTGCATCGCAATCAAGACCTTGTCTGATCACGAGTTGGGAAACCTACGATCATCACCATTAAGGCTCAGTTATCCTTGCCACAACCAGGCACTGGAAAGACATGTGACAGTGGTGACATAAGCATCTGCTCAATGTTTCAGGATTTAAACGTAGAGATGACCTCATCAGACAAAAACTGAAGTCTTGAAAGCAGATGAAATCTTTCAATACTAAACATGACTTTATTGTTTGTGCACACTGATACTCATGTGATACTGCTACAAAAATTTTCTGTTTCCCTTTCCAGTATAGAATTGATGTTTGTGTTTTGAATGTGCATTTTCAATTTTTGCGCTTTCTTTCAGGAGCTTTGTGACAAATATGATACAAACCCTACGACAGCATTTTGGTAAGAAATCTCATGAGGGCCGTTGTTATAAACTTACCGATATCGTGATGCCGCACTACCAATAGACGCTGTTTTAAATACAGTTTTAGCAGTCTCTATTCGATGCCCGAGCCCTATTTATGCTTGGAGGGAGTTTCATTTGTTTGAGAAAGTTTTGAAAAGTAGTTCTAATTGATAGGGTATATTGCTCATTCACAAGATCAATCACTACACGCTTTTGACATCCTACCCACTGCTTCAGTGCTTAATTTTACCTATAAAATCAGAAATGTGCTTATAACTTTTTTTCTGTTCATTTTTAAGAATAAGTTCTATGGAAGTGAGATAGAAACATATTGCTTCTGCATATTTTAAGCCCAAAACTGACTTTCTAGTGTAAGTGATGATCAAGATATGGCGAAATTAGCTGTTTTTGGCTCGTTCGGTGAAATTGCACGACCACTAGAGGGTGTACGAACCAAAAATTATAATAGAATTTATTTGTTTACTATTTGGCACCACATATCAAGACCCTTTTTTGAAATTCAAAAATTTTCATTTTTCACTCCACCCTAGTAAAGATTCTGCATGACCATGTAGTCATACTTAAACATTTTTTGGTCCGTATAGGACAGGGGTCGGAAGTCTATTTAGCCGATTTCCCAATTGCCAATGCCAATCAACTATGACGTCAAGATTAAATAATCATGACGGCATGGCTTAAAACTAAAAACAACAAAAAAAAAACAATGTAAAAAAATACATTTTCAAACATGGGCTTGTGGTAAACATGTTTGTCCCAAATTGATTTTTGTTTTAAACCCAACCCCCTATGTTAGCAATGTAGCCATACCCAAATAAACAATTCAAGCGATCGCCGATTCGGCTAAAAAACTCGTTTAGACTCGAATTAATAATAGATCATACCCGTGCATTCGACTCCATTTCCATTGTATCCGGATTTACAGGAGCAACTGAATGAACCGTCACTGTTCGTGCATTTAGCATTTACGTGACAGTTGTGTGATCCAGCCGAACATTCATCGATATCTGAAACGTATCGTCAATATATAGATGACGAGTGAACAACTTCGAAATAGCTAGGGGGTAATTATAGTTTTGACTTAATGGTAACAATACAACCAGACGTAATACATACAATTCAAGTGACAGTCTATTCGGCTACAAGCCTGCTTTGGATTGGAACTGATCATTCGAAATACCAGTGCATGCGAGTTCATTTCCGTTGTACCCGGTTATATAGGAGCAATCCATCATTATTACTGCATTTAGCAGTCACGTGAAAGTTGTTTGAACCAGCCAAACATTCGTCAATATCTGACAAATATCGTCAATAGATAGATAACAAGTTAACAAGCTTGAAAGTGCTAGGGAATATTATAGTTTTGACGTCATGATAACAATACAGCCAGACCGAAAGATTAATCTCAAACGATAGTTCAACATACCTGTGCATGCGACTCCATTTCCCTTGTACCCGGTTTTACAGGAGCAATTGAAGGATCCGTCATTGTTACTGCATTTAGCATTCAAGTGACAGTTATGTGATCCGTCCGCACATTCATCAACATCTGAAAAATATAGTCAATAACTTGTGACGAGTAAACAAGCTTGGAAGTAATGGAGAGAAACGGTAGTTTTGAAGTCTTATCGCGCATTGTAACCGGGATTGCATTTCAGACAAATGGTTGTTTGAAACAATTTGTTTAAAACATGTTTTGAACAGTGATTTGAACAAAGGCCCTTTTCAAAAAATTGTACTTTTGAAGTTGTATTATTATGCCATAATTGTGTAGATCAGTGATTCCCAACCGCGGCCCTCACAAAAATATTGAGAAATCGATTTATGAAAAAAATTATATTTATAAAATACTGTTGCTTGGCTTGGAGTCTGGAGTTTCCAATTAGGATTGCAGGCAAGTTGTGAGTAGACTGCTAAGATTACGTCACTGCTGTTTCAATGCAATGTGCCCTAACTTTCCAGTTGAAAATGTAGTACCTGTAGATATAGGTATAGATATAGGTATTAACAGGACCGTAACTGCCGCACCCCAAGCCTCCCCCCAATTGGGGGGAGCGAGCTCGAAGGAGGCCCGAAATTATTTAGTGAAGTACCATAAATTATAGAGTATTTTATGAAATTTTATGCAACTTTTTCAAAGATTTTTCGCTCTGCGCGAGATTTGAAGTTTTCAAGTACCTTAATTATTAGGTATACTCTTCGATCAAGATAAAATACGCAAGATTTATACAAGTGGGCATATCGTCGTTGGCCATTACCGCATCACGACGGACGAATACATATTAAGTTTTAGGCCATGTAACATGCGACTCCAAAAAGTGTGCCAGAACGATCGGCAGCGAGAAAACCTTGGCCGAAAAGGACTGCCCTTACGCTGACCGAAAACTTCGTTATGTATATTCAAAAGACATATAGGTATAATTGACCATAGGCGCCTTAATGACTGGCGCCAAATGTTCCTGTCTTGGCAATCTGAAGGTCACGAGACAAATAGGCTACCATCCCGCAGGGAAGAATTATATGCCGGTGAAGAACTACCAATTTGAAATCGTGTGCATCTTTTAGTTTAGTACGTTTGGGAGACTCTATATTTTTAGATATAGCAGACTGGAGATCACGGAATAACAAATAACGTCCTGTAACGAAGTCGTACCAACGGGTCCGCCTGTCCGAATATGTTTAATTATTTTTTAGAGGCCCTACAGTTTCCATGACACCTCACTCAGCTCTACCGGTAAATCTGATTACGTGAGCAGAGAGGACAAATAATTGATAGCAATATATATGCGATTCCCGATCTTATTGACCTAAGTGTTTTGGGGGCCTGACGAAGTGCTGTTTCGTTCCTGCCAACGGGTATACGCACGAAGATGTTTAATTATTATTGAGTGGTCCTACCTTTTCAAACACCACTCACTCGCCTCAACCGGTCAATCTGATTACGTGAGCAGAGAGAGGATAGAAATTTATACCAATATATATGCAATTCCCGATTATATTCACCGATTCAATCATGAATTATAGAAACTTTTCGCGCTTCGCGCGATTTGCCGAGAGATACTGCCTAAAATGGACACAAGATTTAGATGATAAATAGCGGTAAACAGTCATCTAACCTGACTGGGTCTGGGGTTTGAAGTTCGGTTTATCACCCTATGGTGGGCCCAAGAGAAACGTATGTTTTTTTTGGGGGGGGGGGGCTGACGAAGTGCTGTTACGGCCCTGGGTATTGATAATTAATTTACGGATAGATGTGCAACAAGTGACTCACGATTGAATACGCCGAGATGCGTACTGCTTATACGGCAAAAAGCAGCATAATTGGTAGTCCTATAGCTCGCGACCCAAGCGTCCGAATAATTTGATATGACGGACATGTCGGTGGTTATCGAAAGCAAGTGTCGCAATGATTCCAAAAATACGAATCGACATCTCGCCAGGGCAATGAAACTTCTTCGAAATAGCCATTAAAGGTTGATTATTTTGAACAACGAGGGCGCGGCAGCACAATGGCCAATGGCATCAAGCGAATGATCGGAACAATGCCGATTTTCATATTTTGGTGACTATTTTGGGTTCCTTTCATTGCCGTGGTATTCGTGGGACCCCGGCCGTACTCTGAAATTCTAAATTTGGCCCTCCCATCTAAAAAGGTTGGGAACCACTGGTGTATATACTTTTCAAAAACAATCCGCATGAGCCTACAAATGATTACCATCCGATATAGCAGACGTAAACGATATGGGGTGGTTGAAACCCTCGAAATAGCATGCTGAACAGCTTAAGCACGTAGATATAGGTCATTGGAATGACACGGAGTGAATTATCTGATGATGATGACCACCCACCGTAAAAATTCTGCATGACCATGTAGTCATGCATAAAGATTTTTTCGGTCCGTACATGACGGGTGCTGGAAGTCTATTTCCTCGAAGAAGCTATATTTAGCCGATATTTCCAATTGCAAATGTCATTCAACTATGACGTCACCATGATTTCAGAAAAATAAAAACGATAAAATACATTCGTAAAAGGCAGCTTGTGTTAAACATGTTTGTCTCAAATTGATTCTTATTTTAAACGCAACGCTATTGGTAACAAGTAGCCGGACCGAGATATACAATTCAAAAGACTGGTTTAGATTCGAATTGATAATTCAACATACCTGTGCATTCGACTCCATTTCCATTGTATCCTGATTTACAGGAACAATTGAAGGATCCGTCATTGTTCGTGCATTTAGCATTTACGTGACAGTTGTGTGATCCAGCCAAACATTCATTGATATCTGACAAATATCGTCAATAAATATATGACAAGTAAACAAGCGCAGAGGGGTCGCCACCTTAGTTACGGTAGAGTGCGCTCGATTTCAGTTTGGAATTTGAATTGGTGGTTCGTCAGGCTTCAGGCAGTGAGTAGGGTACACGAAAAGACTTGGCGGAATGGATACATTGAAGCAGTTTCTGCTATCTGATGGCGTAAAGCAGGGGTTCTCAACTTCCCTGGTATAGCGGGCCGCATTTCAACAGCAAAAGACGCTGCGGGCCGCAAAACATTATTTCCATGTATTCGTGGGCTGCTATTAAATTTAGGCTACTGTAGCCTATTTACCAGTCGTATACGGGCGTTTAGCACATTTTATGCATTCTAAAGCATTAATGGTCAGAGTTCGTATGTTTGCAGTTTTTTTTTGTGAGAATATTATCTTCCAGCGGCGCAAGTATACCCCATCATTGAGCGTGCATCGCATTAGTTGCCAAGTCGGTATATGCACCTACAAACTCTTCCACCAGAGAACCGAAGTCTCTGTTTCAATGTGTGGGCGAGCAATTATAAAATTACGTTCACTTTTTTCCTACAGAGGCCATTAGCACTTTGAGCTCCCCGTGATATGAGAAGATGTCTGGCGTTCGGGTCATTTCTGAACAAACCAATCAACCCTACTCCTCTCCTTCCATGGAAGGAGCCCTGCCCCAATAGTGATAGAATTGAGCTTTGTTAAGTTGATGTTTTTCGCTGGTCCCTACCCGCGTTTGCCCGGCCAGCATTTCTACTCTGATGAAAATCATCCAGATAATTAATTAGCTATGTAATGTATGTGGAGTCAGAGGATTCGACCGATGCTTAGGCTTGAGCGTCAACGTATTTCAGAATATGCGATGGAAGATCGACTGAAATTGCTGTTACTCTTCTGGTAACGGTTGAATCAGACAACTGTAGCTTTAAAATTTGTCAGGTGATGTTGTCCTTGCTGTTAAGTTCCGGTAGCAGCGAATATTCACACAGTACGGTAAAGTTTTATTGAAATCACTTTCTGTGGCAAATGTCATTTGTTTAGCGATATTCCAAGCAATTTTGAACCATGCGTCCGAAACATCGTCGACAATTTTAACAATGCCGCGGAATATAGATTGGTGGGCTCGCCATGGCACATGCATGGCACGCCACGAATCAGGGACTCATCAAGCCTGGGTTGCGGCTGATGGAAAGAATATGAAAAATGTCCTAATGTGCAGGTAGTATGTATTGCAATTGGCACCTTTTTGAAATGCATTTGATGTTTAAAATACTGGTAAGCGTCGCAGTGTTTCGTAAGTAAACTGGTATATCCTTAGATAATGAATTTTATTCTGCTGTATTCGGTTATTTTTGAATAGTATATTCATATTGAAATGAACCCGAATATTTTCGGCTGACACTCGTGGCTGACACTCGTGGCTACGTGGGAAGAACGTCAAAACGTCTGCAGGAACGCATAAACCAACATGTACCCAGATTCATCAGAACACGTGCTTGACGCTCAGTGAAAAGCTCACCCTTAACTCATCCGCTTGAGATTGATGCTGATCGATCAAAGGCCATTAATTCTGCCATCGGCAAGCATCTGCTAGATAATCCAATTTGTGCGAATAATTATCGAGACGACCGATTTCGAATCGTTGGGTGAGGCCGTTCACAATTCCATTTGTGAGCCTTGGAGTCGACTTTTATCAAAATACACCAACCAAAACTCTGTCAACAAAAGGAGTTCGTGTACCACCTAAAAATAGTACATTGAACGCTCTCTCATTCACGAAATTTCATGCTGGTGACGTCATATTTTGTGATACGATTGTTGATATACAATGTTCTTTCCATTTCTCTACTAGTTGCTGATGATTACCCCTGATGAGTGTCAGCCGAAAATATTCGGGTTCATTTCCATATGAATATACTATTCAATTGTTTATTGAAGTTCTGTACCTCCAAGAAGCTCTTCGGTTATTTTTATGAATGTTTGCTGGTAAAATTTCACTAAAATGATTAGCAATCCAGGAAAGTATGCTACAGGTGCTGGAGTAAAATTGGTGGTAAGGTCACATGCAACTTTCCATTGCAATAATTAATTGTTCTATGAATGACACCCTTTTGTCACATACAATTGTATGTACAATTGTCTGATATCTGCGTGAATACTGAATGCTGGTGACATCATATTTTGTGATACGATTGTTGATATACAACGTTCTTTTGAATTCTCTACTAGTTGCTGACGATTACCCCTGACGATTCTCAGCCGAAAATATTCGGGCTCATTTCACTATGAATATATTATTCAATTTTGTATTTAAATTTTGTACCTCGAAGAAGCTGTTCGAATATTGAATGGTTCCCTTGTATTGCAAATTTTAAAAACAAGTATTATCTGTTCAACAGTCTTGGATTTATCCTCAAATTCAATCGACTGATGTCTCTACCGTGCCTGCGCTAACAGACAATGTTGATAGTGACGTGAAGAGTCATCTGAACGGATTTTGTGCCGGTGCAGTCATCTTTTGCGATACCGTACATACTTTTGTCTCAAGAACCCATGGAAACATGTGATTATGTAAGTCTATTTATTCATTTCATATATCACCATTGAGTATGTAATGTGCTGGTTTCTGCAGTCCTAATTTTCTCAAAAACTATCTATATATGCGGTATGAGCTGAAGAAAGGCTTGATCTGTGTACCCCTGTACATTGAACAGAGGTGTAGTTGAATGTAAAGAGCTGATGTAACTTGTATTTAAAGGGGCACTGCGCTCTAAAAATGATGTGGTCTCAAATTGAAGATAAAAACGAACAAAAATTTTTGGCCGCAGCCATTTCCTTCAGAACGCCACCGTAATGGAGCTGCAATTTATTGAAATTTCTACAAGACCAGCTGCCGCGGCTGCTTAACCCGTTACATGGCACGATGTCTTCATCGTCGCACTTGCTCGACGCGATAAGGCAGTCACGCAGAGAACGAAACTTAGAGACATTTCCTTCATAACATCGGCTAACAACTATCTAAAATTTGTTCTCTGCGTGACTGCCTAATCGCGTCGAGCAAGTGCGACGGTGACATTATCGTGCCATGTAACGGGTTAAGCAGCCGCGACAGCTGGTCTTGTAGAAATTTCAATAAATTGTAGCTCCATTACGGTGGCGTTCTGAAAGAAATGACCGCGGCCAAAAATTTTGGTTCGTTTTTACCTTCAATTTGAGACCACATCATTTTTAGAGCGCAGTGCCCCTTTAAACTATTGCTTACTGAACTATACTCTTGACTATGTGAACATCAAATTGAGATCATTTCCCATAACCTGCTAATTCCAATTCATTGTGTTAATTAAATTTAATCGGGAAGGAAGGATTTTGAAAGATTGACAACAGTTACAATTACTGCAATGAACGAAAAGTATTCGACAACTTCGATAATATGTCACAAAGTTTCTTGTACTAAAGAGTATCAATGTGTCCTTTGTCTGATATATTTTCTCATCTCAATTCAAAGCAGCTATCAAATCTTAGAATCAAAGTTATATGTAAAGTCTACCGTATGTCAATTATTATAATGGAAATCTGAACCCATAGGAACAATGATGCTATTATATTTATTGTCCGGATCTTGTCTGCAATCAATTATATTTTTAGCAAAACGAAGTTAATGAAGTCAACTGTCTTCTTCTCCGAGCCAAATTGAGAGACAAACGAATATAATCCAAGATCCAAGCGCATGTCTTATTGAAACAGGTACCGTAATCTTTCTGTGTTGTGGACCGTACAAATTTACATAGACCTGCAACGTTCTGCAATAAATTTCATTCTGAGTTACAGTTCTGCATTCTCACTGTTGCCTGCGCGTCTGAATGTCAATGTAAGTGTCAAAATGGCCGAATTGATAAAAAGACAGACCTGACTAAAGATATTTTTATTAGTCATTTTGCTAATTTTAGTCCTGCTCAGTGATAGTATTTCACATGTATCCGAGCGCCTTTCCTGCGCTTCTGTAACCTACCTGTCTAAAAATATTTATATTTATTTCTGCATAAAATTTAGAATTTTCATTGACGTATTCAAAACTTTGGAATTTAATCACATTTTCCAGGAAAGCAACTTGAAGGCGACCGGTAAAAAGAAGCAAACACTATGGCACGCCACGAATCAGAGATTCACCGAACCTGGATTGCAGCTGATGACAAGAATATAAAAATGCTTCAGAGAAAATGGAGTATTCAGAAACATTGTTGACGTTTTGATCTGCTATGCATTAGATTGTCATACTCTAAAGGAGTGGTTCTCAAACAGGAGAATGCATTTGATGGGGCGTGAAGCCGCAGTCAACTAAAATCTTTTTCGCACATGGCAGCTTGTGGTTATTTCTCTGTGTATGGTCATAATTTAATATTTGAATATTCTCTCATCAACAACCATTACCGTCACTGCCATCCAACTATCCGTTGCGATTTCTAGCGTTCTGGTTGATTTTTTAAATTTCATGATACGACGATAAGGGGTGTGTGAAATTTTTTGCTATCATAAGGGGGACGTGTCCAAAAATATTTGAGAACCACTGCCCTAATGACTTCCAGATTTCATTTTTTGCAGCAGACTTGTAAATAACAGCAAAATCTTTTCTATAAATCTGCAAAATTTGTAGGAACTCAAAGAAACGATTTCTTTGTTGTTTAAACAAAAGTGATTGGCATAAACTTAATATAAATACTGGTAATGCAAGCAAGCATTGGAATATTTTTGATGCCTGGATAGCAGGCCCAATTTCACTAAGAGTAAAATAAAATACTTATGTTTGGTTATCGTGGTAGTGATACTGGTACAATGATACATTCGTTGTTTGTTTATAATAAAAGTAGAAATTTACAAACAATAATTTGATTAATTTTAAATAAGTTTTAACGATTTGTGTTGATCATGTTTTCTGCTAACGGACGTAACCAATTAATTTGATTCCATACCCCTGTCACTAAAGTTTAAGATACTAAATGATATTTTGTTATCTCTATCTCAATGCATTCATTTTCATGATTGAGTGAGTTGCATGATATTTGTAGTGAGTTTGCTCTTAATCATTTGTGATGTTCGTGATTTCATGGACTATTTTGGAAACGGTTTCAACTATTGATTTGAATTTATGAAACCCTGTCACAGCGGCTAATGGAAATTTGGATGTTTGCATGTATTTCATCACCCAGGTTGGGAATTATAAGCGTCATTTATTAATGAATCAATAAAATCTGATTTCATTTTGAGCCCTGCGTTCCGGTGACTAGTCAACCAGCCACTTTGAGACTGAACACTTTTTAGGTAAACACTTTTAATTTAAACACTTCGCAACACTTCTAGGCGTTCAATTTTTGGATCACGTTTCGTGTTCATTTTTCCGGGTTGAGCAACACTTCAAAACTTAGAGCAGGGCTGGCCAACCTTTCCATCCAACGGGCCACACTCGATTGACGAATTGTTGCGCGGGCCACTAGCCGCGCGAAGCG
Organism: Botryllus schlosseri; assembly: GCF_051294905.1. Taxonomy (NCBI): domain Eukaryota; kingdom Metazoa; phylum Chordata; class Ascidiacea; order Stolidobranchia; family Styelidae; genus Botryllus; species Botryllus schlosseri. Next base: position 11,126,167 of record NC_137245.1, on the reverse strand, counting down.
CGAAAATCTTTTGAGGTTCATAGGTCAATAATATTGTCATTTGACTATATTGCGGGCCTGTTGTCTATCGCTGGTCTAAGTTTGCGAAGACTGGGCTGGGCTATTCGGCGCATGGACATATCGATATCGAAAGATGCGACCAACATGCGTCAATCATTTCGTGCCTAGGTTTCATAGTCGACGGTCTTACAGCGAGCGCAAACGCAATGTCGCATATGTTGAACGACACTTTGTCTCGTAATCGCGAATATAGTTAGACTCAATCTGATATATTAGGTGTTCTTCCATTTGCACAAAAGGGCAACAATATTAAAAACAAGAAATCGAGTGACAACATGTTGCGCCAAGCTTGTAGAAAATTTTTACTTTTGATAAATCTACCGCAAATTATTCTGCTTTATTGTAGTGTAAGAAGATATACCAATATGAGAATGGCTGATGGATCTGTCAATGCGTCGAATCTGATATTTTAGTCATCACATCTCAAGTGTTGCGACCAGACTAATCAAATTTTTGGTTAGCCTTGCAAGTTCACTATCTGTGCAATCCATTTTTGATGATATTAGAAATTTCGGAAATGACCTCGCGGGCCACTCAAAACCTTCTCGCGGGCCACGGGTTGGCCGGCCCTGACTTAAAGTGTACAACAGCAGCAAAAGAAGCGAATACGCGAGAGCGTTTTCTCTGCCTGCTAGCCGTTGCAATTCTACATTCTACACTATATTTAACAGTGTTGGGATGACTCGAGTCACCTTTTTTGTATGACTTGACTTGACTCGAGTCACTTTGCTAAAATGACTTGACTTCACTTGACTCGACGTATCAGAAATGTGGATTGACTCGTGACTCGTAGCAAAATTCACGAGTCAATTTCAAGTCACAAGTAATCGGTGTCGATCAAAATCATTATATCTTGCATATGTTCGGATTGTTCACGAAACGCTGGTGTAACCCGTGAGAGCGACCAATCATTTAATGATCGAGCGTTTTACTGAGCCTCCATTGTTCTCTCACAAATAAATTGACCGCAAACGAAGTGATCGAAGCTTACAGCTTACGTTGTCGTAAACTAGTATAGTAAATTAATTTCTGTTCTCTGTTTTTACCTAAACCAAAAACTCTTATTTTATTGAAATTTAATTCGAATATAGTTTATACAGTCCTCAACCATTGGCGCAGGCTCGAATTGTATCGTATCGATTTGTAAATGCGTAATGTATTGCATCTTATCGATCCGTATCTATTCTCTATCTTGGCTGGTAACTATAAACTAAGGTTTAGCAGTTCTACGTATATGAGAGCGATACAGCGCCTTCTTGCGTGTATATTTGACTCTATATTCGTTCGTTGGTTCAAAATCAATGACCACTCAATCTGTATTTCAGACAGCTAGCAAAATTCAATGACGTCATCATGCCTCATACTTCGAAAATAAAACTTGACTTGAATTGTGACTTGACTCGTGACTTGACTCGACTTGACTCGAGTCACCTCCAAAAATCGAGTGACTTGACTTGACTCGAGTCACATTTGAAAATCGATTGACTTGACTTGACTCGAGTCAAAATGTGGAATGACTCGAAATGACTCGTAACTCGAAGGCAGTCACTTGATCCCAACACTGATATTTAATACAGATTGCTCAACTAAAAGAATGAAAGGAAAAACATAAAAATATTTTATTTCATGTCCCAATTTGGGTTTTATATTCTCTATTGCCCGTTGCTCGTCCAATCTCCTTTTTCACAAGTTTGAAATGGGCACTATCTGAGCAAAACTAAGATCAGTAAGATCAAACAAGGTTGAAGAAGTCATTCGGACTGTGGAAAATCAAGGTTATATTCATTATTTTGATTGGGGATGCAGATTTTCTTAGATTAAGATTCGCAAATATATAAAACCTACTAGGTTAGCTGATTGAGTTAGCGTCCTATTTCATAACACATTAGCCATCTTCACACGCAGGCAATCTAAGGCTACTCCTCGCCATCTGTTCCATGTAAGCGGTGTCTTACAAAATCCCAGAAGTGGGCCGTGCAACAAATTGGCAGATATGGAATCAATCACAAAATATCGACCTGGCGTAAATGTCTATTGCAGTCGAAAACACCATGAAGGGCACACAGTACGACAACGCAGGCTATGAAAGTAGCTATCACGTATCACAATTTAAAGTAGCTGTGGATTGAGAATACATAATAGCTACATCAGTAAAAAAATGTATTTTCTACGCATTACGTATTGACCATCGCTACTATACAATTCAAACAACAATGTAGGTTTCCGTAATCGATAACGCATCTCCCTGTCTTGCGATTGTCCGATCGTTAGCGAATAGTGAGTGAGGCAGATTCGATTCTGCCTCACCTGGCTATTGTTTCTCTGCGCTGCCATTGTTCGTAATAAAGCCGAATTTTGCATTCATTGGCAATTCTGAGGGGGTTACAGTGCTTCAATATGGTTAATATTTGGATTTTTGGAATCGGTGCGACAATAGCCTCTGTATTGACACCAGTTGTTAGTAATAACTTATTACGAATTCTGAGCTGTTTATGATTTATTGAAGTGTCGCAGATGTGGCACAACTCGCCCCTGCCCCACCTGTGCTTCAACTCTCTTTTACCGATTTATTTCTAAACAATCAATATGAAAATTGGTGATATTGGAAGAAAAAATATTCAAATTTAGCTATTCAACGATATCATCGGTAAATATCAATAATCATTGAAGGTTTTCACAATTTTCACTCATCCAGGCGACAGGTGAGGCACTGCGCACTTGCCTCCCCTGGCCGAACGTAACTGCGTAAAATAATGACAAGTGCACATTGTCTAGAGCAGCAAATAACAACGCACAGTTACGGAATAACAGATTAAAATGAATCTGTAAAATAGCTGAATAGCTCTCCAGCTCTAATGAAATATTATCAGCGTGAAGGGATGTTCTTTCCAGTGGCAAATTATCGGCTGTTGCAGATATATAATGCTAGGTAATGGTATAACCGTGAAACTTTAAATGAAAACGCGAGCGACTTGAGCAGGCGTGGAAAACAGATTGCTATTACAATGTTTTACGCACTCCAAAGTGTTTCAAGAGATACTGTCCAATGCCAAAACTACATGTCCTTTTCTGATCACAGTCGCGCATCGTAGGTAGGTGATTACGAGGAAGAAGTGTTATCAATTATCCTGCAATCATATAATTTTGACACGAAACATATTGTCAAATTATGTGTTGCAAACCCTGAGCTGTGTGACCCACACACCAACTGTCGCTTTGCACGTATATTGATAAATCATGTTACTCTGATAAATCGCAGGTATAGCACATCCTTTCGCGTTGCGGGCAACAAATATTTCGTAGTGAGTGCAACATGGGGTTGCACTTATGAAAAAAAAGAGATCCAGAAAGGATTAAAATTCCTTTTTGAACCTCCTACAAACCATGCCAATCCTTGGTAGATGCAAATAAATTGGGAAATTTTTCGGTCCGAGTGGCTTTTCTCGCATTGTAGGTTCAATAGTGGCTTTGACAATGTGCTCTGAGTAACCATGGGCGAGGAAAATAGGTTTGATGATACTTATTTCAGAACCCACTTAAATTTTACTGCAAATCAGGAGGGCCCTGCGTATCAGAGGTCTTATCAAATTAATCTTACGTTTCACGAGGCAAAATTAATACATTGAATATGGCCACTGAATGAAGCCACGCGATAGACATATAGAACAAAATTATTAACCACCTTGTCAACAAAGACATACAAATACGATATGGAGTTGCCCTTCTCTCTTTCAGAAGGTGAATTTCAAAGTAGGGTGAAGGTCATTTAATTTACCCAGAAACGAATCGCATTGAAACTCATAACTAATGAGTAAGACAAAAGTGTCATCAAAGCAGTGATAGTATAAAGGTCGAGCTGTGCTATCAGACAATATATTTTTGTGAAACTCCACAAAGATGTTAGCCAATATGATGCCGATGGGTATAGAACCCATGGCCACATCATCAATTGCTTGTACATGTTGTTATTAAAACTGAACTTCTGATAGCTTGCCGCAATACACAGTAGCTTGACAAACATGGATTTGGAAAAAGGCATGTTGAAACCGTTATGATCGACTTCATTGAAAACATCAGCAGAGGTGTACGAGGCCAGAATGCAGTTATCGCTATATAGAGTATGGAGAAACTCACCGAGTTAAGGGGACTAGCAACTGTGAAATTTGAAAAAGCATAAAAATATTCAAATTAATTTTTAGGTTGGAACTATTAACATGGTACCTCTGTTTTAACATGATGGCGTTATCTCACCAACAAAAAAAGTAAAAAATTGAAAAATTTCAATTTCACTGGGCATACTGATATTATTTTCTTTTACTGCAAAAATGTGCAATCGCGTTTTCTCCGTTGTATAATTTGGTTATATCTAGGGTTACCATATTTTGGGAATCTGAAAGGAGGACACTTTGTAAAATTTTACAGACTTACAATACCACAGCTATTTTTTATTGTTTTTTTTTTCTTTTGATATTCATGATGCTTCGACTCCATTGGTCCTTTTTCACCAGTCCGATATTCTATTTTATTTGATTCCATATTTACCGACTTGTAGCACGGCCCACTTCTAGGCTTTTTGTAAGACACCGCTTACGCGGATCATGCGGATCGCAATAACGGAGTAATATCCGAAGTAATAGGTAAATTTATTGGGAGTTTGTAGTTGGTTGACTGAAAAAAAGATCAATTCTCTGGCTCAACTCCAGAAAGACCCGCCGCAACGTTACTTGAGTACAGATTTCCTATTTCTCATTTGAATTTTGACATACATTGAACCCAAAATTTTTAAAAAATAGAACAAATTCTTAAAAAAGAGGACATTAAGGTTTCCTCCGAGAACACATTCATAAATGTCAAAAAAGAGGACATATCCTCTTTAAAGAGGACGTATGGTAACCCTAGTTATATCGCTTCATTATAATTTTTTATAGTAAATGACTTACTCATGCTGTTTCGAAAAATACTTGCTAATTTTCGTTTGGCCTAGGTACAGCATGGTTTGAGTTACTGAACGTCACTGCAAACCTCTGAGAAAAAAGAATTGAATTTAGAAATATCAAACGGAAATTTCTCCAAGACGAGTTGCACATAACCCTTCACATTTTAGCGACACGCAGGACTGTCCTATTACTGCCTAAAACATGCATTCTATCAGAAAAGGGGCATCACAATCTGGGGTATGGTGTTTCGCGTGTCGGATCGCTATTTCTCTTGCCAAATGTGAGCTAGACATACAATTTGTGATATTTTGTTCAAAGCATAGCGATACCTAGCTGCTAAGAAAATTTCATGCGGATACGGGTTGCCTTTCGCGAGATAGCGCTGGTGAGATGCTCGTTCCCTTAAGAAATCCACCCATCCATCTACTTTCCGACTTTATGGTAGACAAATAGGCCGATACAATCATCTATAAGCATTGGACGAAGCGGCACATCCGATTCATGGATTCATCAATTTATAGTACTTGTCAATATTACGTCAAAATAACATAATTTCTCATATATTTCGAATTTGTTTAACCGCATTTACTGACGTTTAATCCTGATGAGAGTAGGTCGAAAAGTTTCGAGTGGAATAAATGTAGCAAAATCGGTATATTATTTTTTCCGATAAGTATGGTCAATAATAGATGAGGAAAAAAAAGCTTAGAAAGGTAGTGAGTTCGAATAGCCATGTAAAGACGAGATAATACGGCATGTAAACGAAAATATCCTACAGCGAAAAAAGACTCCCATCGGTGGACGATTGGGTCGCAAAACTGGTTTCGATAAAAATTTAAACCCCAACACACCTGTGCAATTGACTCCATTTCCGTTGTACCCGGATTTACAGTAACAATCGAATGATCCGTCATTGTTACTGCAATTAGCGTGTACGCTACAGTTGTGTGATCCGTTCAAACATTCATCGATGTCTAGACATTAGATTCAAGAACAGAAGACAAGTAAACAAGAATAGAAGTATCAGAGAAAAATTACTGAGTTTTGATTGGCTTATCGAGACGCCTTGACGCGCATGTTAACAATACAGTCACAACCTAATATACGGATCCCAGCGATAGCTGCTAGACTGGTTTATATTCGAATTAATAATACTCCACTTACCTGTGCATTCGACTCCATTTCCATTGTACCCGGTTTTACAGGAACAACTGAATGATCCAACATTGTTGCTACAATTAGCGTTCACGTCGCAGTTGTGCAATCCGGTCGAACATTCATCAATTTCTGAAAATGATAGTCAATCAGGGATAAGAACAATATAGGCTAAAACATATATTACAGAAAACATTAAGTGAGCAAAGTAAGGCATGAAATAAGGTACAGTAACAGAGGGCGTACATGCATGTGGAGTAGGCCTACCAACTGAGAATACAATGGAGAAATGTTATGACTCGTTAAGCCTTTCATTGATTGAGGATGCTTTCGACGTCTGATGGATCAGTCATCTTTAACCGCTTTCGTCGGGGTACACCCTTCTAACGTTTATTCAAAACGCGTACACCTCTGACCTCACAATACATCTGATTTCGCATAGTAAACCTAATCCAGGGGTGTTCAACCTTTTTCCTATACATGGCCGCATTTCGATTATATATATACGGCCGCTCCCAGCGAAGAGTCGTCATGGCCCATCTGGACGAATAATAGTCATGTGAAATTTGCTAATGGGAACTCTGCACCACGGAGAGCCCTTGTGGCGTTATGTGCCATCATTGATTTATTGAGATATACCTTGCATATAAAAGTTTTTATTTGTAGAAGCGGAACATTCTCGCAGCCTTACTATATATGCACCATAATCGCGAGTATAAATGTCACGAAAAGTTATTGGAATTCGATTTAATATCGTCGATAACGTTGGTAGTTTCACATATTGCTGTCAAAATTTTATTCTTTCTCAGCCCACGTGATCAGATTAACCGATACAGCTGATGGAGGGGTGTATTCAAAATATTCGGCACAAAAGTTATGATGATTAATCGTCTGGTTTTTAATATTCACTCTGTTACTGGTTATTTTTTGATCTCCCATCAGGATTGTCAGTATAGTCAAAATATATTGGAATAACCCAAACGTACAAGAAAAACCTTCATCGGTGAGACGCACACCACTATTCCAACTTGATATTTTATGGGACGCATAATTTTCTTCTGCGGTTCAGTAGATATTATAGTTGGGGAGGGGGTTATTAGGGTTAGGGTTAAGTTATGCCAAGATTAGCGTTGTGGGAGGGATGTAAGGGTTGCGGGAGGGGGATATTAGCGTTAGGGTTAGGCTTGGCTTATGGTCCAAGTTGGGGTTAAGGTATCCCAAGATTAGGGTAACGGGTGATGGATATTAGGGTTGGGGGAGGGGATATTAAGGTTAGATGTGAGGGTTGGGGTCCCCTAATATCGAGTAAACAACACCTGTTTCATATCTAATGTACTAATTATTATAATTGAAGAAAGTCGAAAGTGCCAAAGTGATAAACGCAAAATTCTGGTGCCAACCAACATGAATATGTGCTAAGATTCCAACACTGTGCATTCAAATAAGCCAAATGTCAACACTGGCATCGGCTGCTATAAACTACAAGGTCACTTTTAGCAATTTCTGTTGGCATTTTCAAGTACACGTACCAATAGACGAAATCCCAATAGTGTAATTACTTTAATATTCTTTGAAATTACAATGAAATATCGGTCTTGGCCGTCCGAGTCTCAAGTCATGTGACTTGGTTCGAATCATGCGCAATGACTCGAGTCCAAGTCGAGTCAATAAACAAATTGACTCGAGTCGAGTTGAGTGATTTCCGTATTTTGATAAAATAACTCGAGTCAAGTCGAGTCATCAGAAAATCGTGACTCGAGTCTGACTTGAGTCGAGTCATGAATCGAGTCATTGCAACGCTGGATACCATCTCTACAAATGAGTGATCATGTTTGATGAAGCCTTGGTTGGAAACATGAATTTCTTTTTGCTATTGTTGCAGCAAGCCTCGGTACTGGTCAGAGAAAAAAACTCCTTGACCGTGGTGTAGGAAATGGTTCAGCACAGGTTTCAGAAGAGTTTATTTGCTGTTCATCCATTTTTGAAATATTAGGAGTTAGTTTAGCCTACTGGTTCTCTAACTTTTATAGACACGCCCCCCGTTATGACATTGAAATATTTCGTGCCCCCTCTTATCGTCATATCACACAATGAAACCAGAATTTTAGCAATCCTTGCAGATAGTTTGATGGTACGGAACGTTATGATGACTATTGATGAAAGAATTCTCCAATATGAAATTCGGACTATACACAGAGCAATCACTATGAAATGGAGGTGAATCGCGCCAAGCACGGAAAATATTTCAGTTTACCTTTCACGTTTCCCCCAGTTTGAGAACCACTGGTTTAGCCTATATCAGGGGTTCTCAACCTGGAGGGCGCGTCCCCCTTGGGGGCGCGGGAGGCTCTCAGGAGCGGGGGGGGGGCGCGAGAAATTCTTGTCAATTTTGTCAATGCCTGTATAAATTGTGACTAAACATGTGTTTCACAACCATTCTGAAGATACGATTATTAAAGATTAAACTTAATTCGTATTCTAGAAAGCTTGACAAACTCAAACTCCAGCATTCGCGCTCAACGGAGTATAGGCTGACTTCAACTTCACTTCAGCAAATTTCTGATATTCCTTGAAGATTTAAAGAAATTCATACGTGCAAGTCATTCATTACTCTATAGCAGTGGTCGGGAACCTATGGCTCGCGAGCCATATATGGCTCTTTTGGGTATAAGATATGGCTCTTTGCCGAATGTTTATTTTTGTACTGAATTGATCAATATTGCAGCGACTAGTTAGTAAATTTTCATCGCGACCAGAATAATTATTCCCGTGGCAGTATAAACATGTCTTTGAGAGGTATAGGCAAAGCCGTCTTCAGGCTTAGGGGCTCGAACTCTTTTCAAAACCCTCAAATTTAAGTTACTGTTGCGACGGCGACCAATATCACTCGCGAATTCGATGTAGCCTATCCAACTACCCGACTCGAAATCTTGGATTGCGCGATACGTTGATTGGTCGAAGAGAATAGCGTCAATATGACAACGCACTTTTCAAACACACATTGTATTCCTGATCTAGTGGTTCCCAACCGGGGGGGGGATTTTGAAATTTTTAGGGGGGAATCTGGCTTAATTTTTTTAGGGGGAATCTGGCTTTGGAATTGTATCGGAAGAAGATACACTGGGTTCACAAAGTTTTTCGATTTTTATGGTATGGAACTGTTAAGTAAAAATTAGTTATTTACAATTGTATGTTTCTTTGGCGGATTTCAAGCTAGGTGTATGTTTAAATGCCTTCCGTAGATATTACACCCCCAAATAAAGTGAGGCTCACGATACGATTTCGTTGGGTCCGCGACAGCCTCTCGGCCAAATTACTACTAAGCAGGAAAACGTCAAGCCGAATTCAGCACAAGGCCGATAGTGAAATTATTGTTTAACTTTTTAAGCCAACATATGAGCTAACGTGAAAAATATACCAAATTCATGGATTCAACTCAAGTCCATAGCAAGCGGACTTGGTGATTTATTTTTCGTCAGCGGCTACCCGACCGGTCAATAACAGGTCAAATTTGACTGTACTTTACCAAAGTTTAGTGCGGTCCGTATTCGCCATAGTTCGGACATATCTGAATATGTTTGGCCATTAATTGCTCCGTCAACAAATGGTTGCGCGTTTAAAAATAAATTTTTAGTCGCAGGCAACTTTTTCATAGGGGGGAATTTTAGCTCAAATATCGGCCAAGGGGGGAACGAGACGAAAAAGGTTGGGAACCACTGTACCACTCGAAATGATATGCCGCTACAAACGTTACAAACTCGAATTACAAACAACGCCATAGCCATCCAGGTTCTTGATGGCAAGTACAGCTCTACTGGAGATAAAATAGGCGTGTGGCGCAACGTTATATGTTACCGCCGAATATTTTGAGAATTGAGAAGTCGATCAGGATTTAGATTTTCGAAATCAGTGCGATAGTTACATTGGAATAATATCAGTTATAATAAATTCTAAGCTAATTACGGTGAATTGCGTTATCAATGGTGAGGTCTAGACCGTCTGTACCTCACCTCTGGTTTCGCGTTTCATTTCTGAACATTGAAATGCAAATTGTGTGAATTTGGTAGAAAAATGTTCAAAATATAGTCATTCATGAACATCAATAGAAAATACAAATAATAATTGAAGGTTTCAAAATTTTCGCTAACAGCTTAAGGCTGTATCAGACGAGGCGATGTCGGCGGGGCGTTAGTGTTTGTTTTATTATCGCTGCCATCGCTGGAATCGCCGGCGATTTTAATTGGCAGTGTCAATTAACTCGGCGACATCGCCGGCGATGAGAGAAGTGGGAGATGCGCTCATGCGTATCCATATATAAACCAGTGTCGAGACTTGAATAGCGTCACTTTTGCTCAAGCCGTTTGGCGGACGGACCTTCTGGCGAGGCATTGCGAAACGAATTACTGCGATGTAGTACTAAATTATTGAGCTGCTCCACTTATCCAGTATAGGCCGGCGTTGCAAAATCGGATGTACCCACCACCTTCGAGTAGCACCAGCACACGCACATTCTTCTACAGCTATCATGGCAGTCAAAATTCGTGCTACTTTCAACTTTTTTGACCTACCCTCACAAATACCATACTACCATAGCCTTTATAAGATAGTCGTTACACTCCATTGTTTCCCGTGGTAAGTATTGGCGGGACAGCAGCACCTAGCGGTGGTTGTGCTAATCTATATTTTGGGCGACGGTTGTCCTTGTAACTGCTGCAAGGAAAATTCTTCCTTGCGTTTTTCTGGTGAATGATTGCCAAAACAGGAACTAGTAAGTTATCGAGTGGAAAGTGTTTTGCATTGTTGTAGCTACCTGCAAGTGCATTTCCTCTGTACCTTGTTGCCACTGATGGCAAACCTCGGTTTGATTTTAGTACTAAAGAATAGGCCTAGGTCAATAAATTTGAGCAGTTGCGGGCGTTGAGTTGAGTATTTTCATGTTCTATATTTGTGTTCATTGCATGTTTATTCATTTTGTCTTATATTTGAACGGATCGCTGCATTGTCATTCAGCATGTTGCATTCAGCTTGTTGCAAATTTTGCACATCCCAAGTTTTGAACTATTAGTGCAAGTGCCAATATTATACAATATTGAACGGATGAATTTCTTCCCAATATTGTTATGTCGCCTACTAAATGTAGTAGCATGGCTTCTATTTGAGTAGCGCTCTTGTGTACTATTGACAGTACCGCTCGCAATATTTGTATTTTGTCTCACAAGTTTGAATGAAATGATTCACTCTACCTGGTTTTTGACAATTAGCAATACTAATTTTCTCATTTCAGGTTATTTTCAAATATTGATAGGACACCGACTTTAATAAAATAGCATTCCTGTGAAAGCTTTGATCTGTGGACCTGCGAAAGCTTTGATCTGTGTGAAGGATTTCGAAGAATTTGGCATTCACGGCTCAAACCAAAGAGGCTGGGAGCTATGCCGAAAATATGTTTGCCTCATAAACGTCATCCCACAGTCATTCAACGGGCTTTGTCTAGTGATTATGAAGCATCATGTTCAAAAAACGGGGAAAGGACCGTTTCATTGTGAAAGCATAGATATTTTTCAAAGTTCGCTGGGTTCTGTGATGGAGAAATTGACCTACATTGCCCTTGCTCGCTTTCTACTAACAATGGACAAGTGGTTCAATGAAAACGCCAGCTTTCAAGGAACAATTGCAAGTTGTCATCAGATGCATCGAAGGTGAATGGTGAAGGCCTGCCCTATGGCTTTCAAATGACTTAGCTAATTATTTGATAATATTCTGCTACTTCTCGGCCAGTCGCTGGCGAAGTCAATAATGCAGAGATAATGCGATGCTTCTGTCTAATGTCACGATAAATATCATCATCATCATCATTGGTTTATTAGCAATTTTATCAGTTCAATACACCACAAAAATGCGATACAATGAAAGAAAGGAAGATGTCGAAGCGACTAGGTTGTCTATGGAATCTGACACCCACCTTGGCCTAGGCGATGTAAAGAGGAGGCATGCACACTGAATGAAGGTAAAGGAGATAGTATAGAAAAAGAATGCGACAAGAAATAGGGCGGCATGTCATGGGAAGCGAGATCGATAGGTCAGTCGTGGTCCGGTAATCTTGAGGATGGACTGTATTTATTTAGTAGTAATAGGTCGCAGATGGATCTCTCTCCATTGATGCAGTGCTTCAATTGGTACTCTGCAGTCTGCACAGAGTGGGTCAGAATTTTTAGCATCGTCGGATAATTAGAAGCCTCTTGAGGCATATTTCGGGAAACAGCTTGCGTTCAAAATTCTTCAGTTTTGCGTTCGTATCTAATATCAAAAATGATGCTGGAAATAACCGAGAATTTCCTTCAACCTCCACAATTTGTATTCTGGTCATTAAAGAGATTCGTTTTGATTCCGTTTTATTTATTACCGTATGTCTCGTATCAGTACAGCAGCAATAGTAGCAGCAGATATTTCCGTGGTACAACATCCGTATATAAACTACACTATATTCACCTGGCACTATTTCGAGCTTGAAAATATAGTCCAAGGCTCAAGTTAGCGGAATAGCAAGGTATGTTGCAATGACTCGATCATGAGAAAGTCATCTTTGTATCAGTACTTCAGTGAATATAAGCTTTTACTGAATTGTATTTCCTGATCACAGCTTTATGGTGCCCTTTTCCACCATGATATTTTTTCACACAGGATAGTGGGCAAATCAATAAATCTGGCAGGCAACTGATTCCGGAAATAGAATTCCACTTGTTTTTTAAGAAAGTTATTAGTTTTGGATAAAAACATGACAGCATTTCTTCGACAGACGATTAACCGCCGTCTATTCAACGAAGCTATATGAATAATAACGATTTTGACGTTTTCTTGAATACTCAAGCACCACCGATTGCTATTGCTTTGCATTTCACGCAGCATTCAGCAACGTGTCACATATATTCTAGAACAGGGGTCACCAACCCGGTGCCCGCGGGCACCAGGTAGCCCGCGAGGACCAGATGTGGTGCCCGCGAGCCTGTTCTGAAAATAGATCGAATAGCAGCATTTGCCAATATTCGTCAGATTATCACCAGTGAGCTTTTAAATAGATAAATTGAGTGATTTAGCTATTGTTGTATAAATCACACTATAACATGTGACTTGGAAATGACAATACATATATATAAACACTTAAAATGATGATAGCAAATATCCCCAATTACAACTAGTAATATACCAACATGTAGCCTAATCGAATCACAAGATATCGAAGACTGAGCACTGAGCACTACCTATACAGGCGACATATGGCGGAATGCTATCCACGGTCTTCTTGAAATGTCGGTGGTGAAGCTGGACAGTGGACATCCAGAACAATGACACATGAGCAAATGGCATTACTATTCGGTAGCAGATAGCCGTGTTTCTCATTTTCTGTAATAGTTGTCATTGCCCGGTATAATGCTCGACAAGTGGATTCGCTTGTCAATCAAATCCTTTCGATACTCTTTGGCAAGGGTCGGCAACCTACGGCCCGCGGGCCGGATCCGGCCCGCCAAGCGAAATCGTCCGGCCCGCGACATAATAATTAGTTATCACAAGAACACGTCCCGCCGCTTCATAATGAGTTTCAATCTGCAGTGTTGCGCTGCATGAAAAAAGTGCGCCTTTGCTACGATATAATAGTAGCCTACATCGTATTAGTCTATTGTTACGCTATAAAACGAAGGTGGTTGAAGTAGGATATGGAGATAGACTAGACTGGATCAGTGCTTATCAATCGGGTGTATCTCGCAACCGAAGGTGTTCCATGCTTTTTTTAAAGGGTTAATCACTCTGACGGGGTGTGACAATAAAGGTGTTCTTCCTTTGCTTCGAAAACGCTTGGAGCATCTCAGACGCAATGACGGAATCTCAAACTATTCAATTATAGATAACTAGCCTCCGTATATTAGTTAGCCTGTCTATAGTTTGATTTTCCAGAAGGCATTGTGTGCCAAGACAAAAAACCTGAATAGTGTTTTGGCCACAACGGTGAAAACTGTTGATATGATTTTTGTCTCATCAACTGAATCAGTTACGCCAGATATTACTAGAAGCAGAGAATCAATATGGCGATGTTATGTAGGCCTGTATCTGTCATGTTCGCTCATTGAGTCGAGCAGCTATGCTTACATGAGTGTATGAACTGAGAAATGAAATGGCAACTTTCCTCGAAAATACAAATATCGCCGACTCATAATCTTGTAATCGAAAATGGGTATCTCATCTTGCTTTCCTGGTACATTTAACGTCACATCTGAACAAATTGAACTTGCAACTTCAGGGGGAAAACAAGTACATACATGAGATGTTGAGGCGCATTCAAAACAAATCTGTGACTCTGAAAATGTTAACAGTACAAAGAAAATTATGCTCACTTTCCTATACTGGAGGAGAGAAAACTTAGTACCAACACTACATTTGTAACTGTGATACGAAATTTAACTACTGAATATTCACCCGCTTTTCCGACATTCCTTCTCTACAAAATGAATTCTGACTATTCAGTACTCTGTTTAATGTGGACGCCAATACCATTGCCTGAAAATTTCAAATGGGCCTTTCTGAAATGCGATGCAGTTGAATTGAATGACAAATTTCATACGAAGAGCATATCGCTGCATGACTTTGACAAAGAGTACGTTTTTTAGATTGGTCTTTATCCCAGCTTGACCAGCAATGCAAAAGAAATTGCATCGATTTTTGGAAGCATGTACGCATGTGAACAATAGTTTTGAACAATGAAATTCACGAAGAGCAAGCTAAGATCACGTATTTTGGACATCCATTTTGAATATGGTCTGATTCTTGTTTCATCTGACTTGTTACCAGAAGTTGAAAACCTTTCACAAAGCAAGCTGCGTCAATTGTCACAATTATTCTGTGTCGTTGAAGTGTAAATACATGTGTCTTAGGATTGGTATGATTGAGATTGCAGCAATGTAGGATAATATACTGAAGTGAGCGTGAAATATAGTACTAAGAAAAAATCCGGCCCGCCAAAAGGTTGTACACCCGAAATTTGGCCCGCGACTAGCAAAAGGTTGCCGACCCCTGCAGTCTTTTGCAACATATACTTACCAAGGTCATTCTGACTTAACAATGCCCCAATCCTTGTTGACACGGAAAAGTACAGTGGTGTATGCGCAGCAGCTATGAAGGTTGCAAGCATGTTTGGTTCAACTTATCGTTGTGAATCAGCCTTCTCGGACATGAACTTTATCAAAAACAAGCACAGAACACGCCTCACTGATGCACATCTGGAAGACTCACTCAGAGTAGCAGTTTCAAGTTACATACCAGAGTACAGCGCAATAGCTGATAACATGCAATGCCAGCCTTCCCACTGACTGATATAAATAGAGATAACAAGATGTCCACTGTCCAGTCCAAAGTTGACTTGATTTGAGTTGACTGTTGCATTATTTATACAAATAGGTGCTATGGTGCTAAGTAATTCATAATTTCTTAATAAATGCCAGTGAAGAGCTAGTTGAAATGAGATGTTTTGATTTTACAAGACTGTCTTGGAAAGAAGTCTTACTGCAATGTGATTACTGCCCTATGAATATCGAAGTGGAAATTCAGGAGGGTAAACGGCGGGAGTAAATGGTGCCCGTTGCATCAATCAGTATCAAAAAGTAGCTCTCGGGTGCAAAAAGGTTGGTGACCCCTGTTCTAGAATTTCATCATGACGATAGGGTGTTAATTGTGACGTTCAATTTCTTCAGAACTTCATCCAATGTATTTCGGCAGTAGGACAGGACGTGTTGCAGGCGATCAAAACTTCGACAATGTCGCAGAGTAGATATGCAGAATCCGAAAGTTCACCAGTCTGAAATCGAAAACATATAGTGAATGTAAATTCATTCTTTGACGATTTACGACGACATGGGTAACATCCGATGACCCTAAAATGAATGACTGAGCATATTAACAACCAAAATGGCTAGATTATTTGGTAGAGTGATTGCATCTTTATCGGAAAGCTGTGAATCGGCAAAATGGCATGAATACTAATTGTAAACACAAAAAGTTGTTTCGGCGAACGGCGCCTTGATAATATTGTGGTTCGGCGAACGGCGCCTTGATAATATTGTGGTTAGGTACCGGTAACGCATACAGGCAGTCCTCACGTTATCGAACAATTCCATCAGCTCTTCATCAGATATATCCATAGCAAACATTAAGAATCAGTATCTGGCAATAGGTAAAATGCTTGATATACAAATGTCTTCTTCCTCTTCGTTCGTCCTAAAATCGAAAATGTTCGCTAAATGCAGTTAGTTACTTTCTTCTACGGTTAATAAGCGCAATGAGAAAGGTACAAAAAACAAGTAGTAACAGATAATATCAGACGACTCCAAATAGAAGACCAGCAATAGCAACAACAAAAGGGTACAACAGTTGGAGTTGGCATGATCAGTACTGGCATACGGTATCATTACTCGTTGTAAAAACAACAAATTTACAATATTTTGGCGATCGATGCCTTCACATTATTGCTAATTACCGCATAATTATAATCAATACTCACATTATAAAACATTTCCATAAGCTCTTCTTCTGATATATCCATCGTAAATAGTCAAGATCTATCTCCGGCAGTAGGCAAATAACACTAAGTTGTATGAAACTGCTTCGATGTACCGTACTACCACTAGGTGTTGCTGTCCCGCCATAGTTGACAATGGAGTGTAACGACTATCTTATAAAGGCTATGATACTACCATGGTTCCGTTCTGTTCGGATTTTCTGGATTATGGACAAGATTTTTCGGATTTGCATGGGTATTTGGATGAGATTGTTCGTATTCGGAAGGATTGCTCCTCAGAGCTTTGAGCTGTCGGATGGATTCGGATTTTTAGAAATCACTATCCGCCCATCACTGATCATAATACGGTAGTATGTACACTGTATTGTACAGTGTACCTGACCTGTACAACAACAAAAAACCGATTCGCAGATGTCAATCATCCCCGAGCAGGTTTAAATGCAACGGGTCAACGCCTTCTGAAACTAATCAAGTGCAACGATCTCTCACATGATAGTAGAGAAATTATCGGCCGACATCGTCGGCATCGCCTCGTCTGATACGGCCTTTAGAGTGCATGGGTAGGCCTATATAGATTGCTTCAGTGACCATGTTTGGCTGCACCTACGCAAGTGATCATGGGTTCTCGCATTTAAAAGGAACATCACGACGAACCTACGTTCTCGTAACTCAACTGTCGCATGCTCAAGTAAGGCAACCACCATAATTAGCACGAGTCTTTATAGAGACGCACACGACAAATCACATGTAGTGAGTTCGAATTAGTGCTACCCGGACGTCAGGGATTTTCAATTGTGACGTAACATCTGATTGACATGTATGGCCATTTGGGAGGTAAAGTGGAAAAAATAAGGCCAATATGGCTCTTCCGACAAAAAAGGTTCCCGACCACTGCTCTATAGCTTTGACAGTAGCCTAAATCTCTGTGCGCTAGGTAGCTGTTGTTGATAGCTGGCTAACTGCACTGCTTAAGACAGACTTAGATGCAATATAGGTTGCCCGGTTTCGCCCTCAATTTGGCTATAAATCAACACAATTTAATTCATTTCCAAAACTGATCAAATTTAGCATGGCAGGACAGAACGACGCCGTGCTCTCAGTAGTCACTACCAGCATCAGGATTAGTCTCAGTGCAACCTACCTTGAAATTAATTGATGTCCTTTTCAATGTCTTTTTGTTATTTTCAAAATAGTTTGGGGAAGTTTGTCAGCAATGTAAGAGACTAAACAACTCTAATGCGGATTCAAAATTGGCGTAAGATATACCTTATGTATACTATTATATCAGGGGTGGGCAGCCCGTATAAGGGAATTTGTGCGGCCGTCGACGTCTAATTCAATGAGTATGTGTTGGCAGCCGTAGACATGCAAATTGCAATTACGAATTCACTCCCGAATTTTCGAGAGATTTTATTTAATCTTGAAACTTTCTTCGCGCTCCGCGCAATTCAACAAAACTTCATCTTTCGATTTTAATGCAGTAGGGCCCTTCTTAATTTGAGCAGGAATGGGAATCCTCAGGAAATAACAATTCATTCGCGGCTCTGAAAGATTTTCGCGCTCCGCGCAACAATATGCACGCCCGGCAACTATTCATAACATTGCCACTCGCGATTTCGGGGCGTACAATAGGCCGTTGTGAAAAGTAGAATAGTCCGGAGTTCACCGGGAATGGATATGGACAGTTACCATAGGTATTTTATGTCCAGATCGTTCATTGCGGCTATGCCCTGGAATGCGGCCTTAGGCTACATAAGTAATCGAAATGAGGCCATGATTAGCAGAAGGGTTGCCCACCTCTGTATTAGATGATGCGCTCTTTTTGACATGACGATAAATGTAAGGGGGTCAGGGGGCGCGATTTTTTGGACCATCGCCAAGGGGGGCACGTGTCAAAAAAGGTTGAGAACCGCTGGCCTATATCGCAATTCACAAAGTTTTGTGTTGCTGGCTGAATCATCTAGTTATAACGCGGCACGCATAGAACACCGATGTACATGTACATAGACTAATTATTACAGGTGGCGACTGTGTTCTAAGGCCTTGCGGCCTTGTGGCACCTCGTTGTCATCCTGGTCGTACCGGATTTTCACTGGTGTGACGAACAAATGATTGATTATTTCATGTTGTGATTGTCGGGTTTCCATAAAAATATAATTGAAATTGTAATTTAGGAATTTTTTTATCAAATTACAATTGCAATTACAATTACACAAAATAGAAATGCTTCAATTACAATTACAATTACATGAAAAAATGAAATTAGTTACATTCAGCTCAATTACAAATTACAATTGATCTAACTCTGCAAGGCGCGTGGCGAGATAGCGCAGTGGTATAATCCGCGGCTGCAACACCAATGGGTGCGGGTTCGAGTCCGACCGAGGTCGACTTCCGAAATCCGATACCTAAGTGTTGGAGGTTTACCTAGGCTCCTCCTCGCCACCTCATCCGCGTCAGCGGTGTCTTACAAAAGCCTAGAGGTGGGCCGTGCTATAAGTCGGCAGTTACGGAAAATAAGAAGAATATCGGCCTGGTGTAAATGACCATAGTAGTCGACAAACACCATGATTACCCCAAAACAAACAAACTCTGCAAGGCAGTGCACCGTATCCTACATCTTCGACATCTTGTGATTCTATTACATGTTGGTATATTACTATTTGTAATTGAGGATATTTTATATCATTATTTTAAGTGTCTATATATATATATGTATTGTCATTTGTAAGTTCCATGTTAGTGTGATTTAAACAAGAATAGCTAAATCAATCAATCTATATATTTAAAAGCTTACTGGTAATAATTTGACGAATATTGGTAATGCTGCTATTCCATCTATTTTTAGAACTGGCTCGCGGGCTACTCATCTGGTCCTCGCGGGCTACCTGGGGCACCCGGGTACCGCGTTGGTGACCTCTCGCTTCAAATTGGATTCTTAACTGGTGAGCTTCCGGCATGACGCCGACTTTAAGGATAATTCTACCTTCCACACATCTTCTAAATTTATTATATGGATAAAAGTAATGTCTAAACAAACAATTCTCATTGGGAATTTAACTTACGTCGCGACATGCCAGCGAACCTCTGACGATCCATCGGGGTTTGAAAAGAAATGTCCTGGAGGACTCTAATGGCCATCATGAAGTCACTTTTTGAAGCCGGAATACGTCATATTGATCAAAATATCTGGCGCATATTTGGCTCCGATATCTCAACCCTTGCCTCTCTACCCGATATTTTGGCGATTCGCCACTGCCGCTGTGTGAACGACGTGAACGTAAACTGCCATATTTGCGACGAACAAATGATTGGATGTTTGGTGTGAATTGGTGGCTAATTTCTGGAATATTGGCTGAGTTTTCCAGCTCACCTCTTTCTTTTTCTGCAAGCTTTTTCAAGGCGGTCGGAACTTTTAAAGATGCTTTGTTCTGAAAAAAAAAATCAATTCAATGAGTAGGGGAGATGTGGCACCGATGGATCAAACATTGCAAAATGATCTCTAGCCCTCGAATCTTCAGCCGAGAATAGCGGGTCTTTTGCTGGCTCAACACGTTGATGCAAGTTCTGCCTATCGCGGACATTTACTTGAATATCCACATTTTCAAAAAATATTTATAGTCTTTGAAAATTTGTTGCTCGAACGTATCATCGGTCCCCACTCAGTGGGTCCAAAAACACACGACCATGGGACCTATGAGACATACGCTCAAAAACTCGGTTGTGTACAATAATTTAAGCTACAGCAAGCCAAGGAAAAATGCTTCGTCGCCACTTTCAAGAATAAAATGGATAAATCAACACAAATGTTGGCATAAAATCACGTTTCGATTTACGCCCAAACTTACAAAATTATTGGCACATACATATTACCCGAAAATCGACATTTTGACTTTCAAATACCTCGTAATAGCGGTAAAACACCACAGGTAACTATGATTTAAAGCCTCTATATCTGCGGGCGTGTTTCTATTGTTTAGTGATTATTTGGTCCAACTATTTTGCTTGATTTGTCTATGGTACCATAGGTCCCCAACCTATGAATATTGTAATTGAATTGAAAATAGTCCACTCGAGGATGGTATTGAATTAAAAATATGTGCTTTTATATACCCTGATACAAGCCCTATACTTCACATCAAAAATTATGGCTGGTTTGTTATTGTAAGGGGATATAGAAAAATGTACACGTTATTTTACACCCCCTAAAACGAAAATCATTTGTCACAGACCGCATAGCTCACGCAGGTCGAAGTTTTCTGCATGTGAGGAAAGATTCTGCCATCATGCAATTGTAGACAAATTCGCGTACTGTAATCATGGGATTATCACAGAGAAATTTTCAAGTATTTTCGGTCCCAGTGTCTCAACGGTACCACATCACTCCTATTTAACATCTATGGCTATGCTATTTCCTGAAAGGCAGGAAATTATTGATTTTATTCAAAAAATCAGCAGCTACTTAACATCCGAGAAACGAACACAGAAGACCTCGCGATTTATCTGCAATACTTTTCAAGCAGATCGAACTCGTGGAACTTGTGTATTCGTTTCAAGCATTGCACGTAATTCACTATATATATTTTTTATAGCATAGCGGTGAAACCTAACCGGTTGGAAAGCCCCTTTTGCGGGTGTGATGTCAAGGTGACGTTAGCCCAACTTGGTCCCTCGTTATCACCAGGAACGGATAGAACACCGGCCCTGTTCGACACATTTTTGGCCTGAACATAAGTATAGATCCACACTCTACAGCGTTAACCGAACTTGGATGTCGGATCTAATTTTTGTATATGACGATAAAAATGTTTGTAAAGCGTGCTTCCCCGATCGTTGGCATTCTTCGTAATGAGTGAAATACTCATATAATAGGGCTACCATATACCTCCTCTTTAAGAGGATTTGTCCTCTTTTCTGACTTTTTCGAAAGTGTCGCTGGAGGACGCCTAAATGTCGTCTTTTTCGATAATTTTATCTCTTTTTCTAAAATTTTGGTTTATGTACGTGGAAATTGGACTGAGATAATAGGAAATCAGCGGCCAAGTGATGGACCGACGGTTTTATTAGGACTTGAGCCAGAAAATGACCTTTTTTTGTCCACCAACCACAAAGTAGGGAAAAATTTACCATTTTTCAGGATTTTACTCAAGTATGGTAAGTCTGAAAATTTTGAAAAGGTGTCCTCTTTTCACATTTCCAAAATATGGTAACCCTATCATATAATTCATCAAGTTTTTTCTTGTACCTCATGCCTAGCGCTGAGGAGCAAACGAGTAATTTCTGCGACGTTCAGCGTCATCCATTTGGTTTTATAAATAAATCGTGGATACAATCAGAAATCAAAAATTGATTTAACATTTTCATGTGAAAACAAATAGAAAATCAACCTTCTCATATAGGCTTTAGAGCAGTGGCTCTTAATCGGTGTTTCCTGAAACGCCAGGATTTCGTTAGCTAGTCTCAGGTGTACGCCGGGGTATCCCAAAGCTCACGTCATCATTTATTGACATGTGGTAAACCTCATGAACACTCGCTGTCGCTCCCATCATAATAAACTCGCTTACCGACGCGTTGATGTTTTCACTTGTTCATGGAATTAGTTCTCGCGATGGAACCATATGTTTTAATCTATATTCTGTAATGTTGACCGACCCCCTAAATACGAAAAAGAATACCTGGATATGCGTTCAAAGAAACCCTTGCGTTGTAATCGCCAAACAAACAAAATAAACAAAAAATCACTGTGTCTTCTGCAATTGACGCCGGGACATATTATGCTTCCTTTCACACTGATAAACTAGGAAACGTTGGTCATAGGAACAACAAAAGGCATCGCCAACATTCATTAGTGTTTCCCATTGTGAAAACCATTTGATCAAGGTGTAGGCTACAGCCTATACAGCAGTGGTTCCCAACCTGGGGGGTGCGAGAAATTGAACAAGTCCGTATGAATTCTGACTAAACATGTGTTTCACAACCACCCCGAGAAGACGATTGTTGAAGATGAAACTTATTTCGTATTCAAGAAAGCTCGCCAAATTCAAACTCCAGCAGTCGCGCTCACCGAAGTATAGGCTGATTTCAACTTTATTTGAGCAAAACTTCGATATTCTTTTAGAGCAGTGGTTCTTAACCTTTTTTCATCAAGCGCCCCCTTTCAAAACTTACCGTGCTCTAGCGCCCCATCCATATTTTAAGGACTGTAATAAAACAATGGGTAAGAGGTAGGGCCGTATTAACAGCACTTCGTCAGCCCCCTCAAAAACGTTGGTCTTAGGCCATGATAGGGTGATAAACCGAACTTCCGTGAGGCTTTGCCCCCAAGACCATCGCGTCGCATCATTTCGATCTTAAGCAAAGTGTATGTGGCCTGATCGTCTAGGCAACAAAGTTTTCTCTAATGAATGAATGAATCAGTCAAGAATATTGGTAATTGCATATGTATATATCGCTGTAATTTTTTTATCCTCTCAGCCCACGTAATAATATTTACCCGTAGCGCTTAATGAGATGTTGTCTCGGAAAATGTAGGGAACGTAATTAATAATTATGCCTATTCTGGCAGGCCAAATGGTACAATTGCTTCGTTGCATGTTGTTATTTTTTGACCACCTATCCGCTTTATGGTCAAAAGATATTGAAATCGCATAAACGTACTAAACTGAAATCAGCACACGATTCAAAATTGGTATTTCTTCAATGGCAAATAATTTTTATTTGATGGATATTATTTGTCCTGTGGGGTTCAGATTATCTCGACATGGCAACTCGGCAAGAGCCATTCAAGCACCTATGGACAATTATATATATTTATATCGAAATTTACGGTCAACATGAGGGCAAACCTTTTCAGCTAAGGTTTTCTCACTGACGATGTTTTGGCACACTTCTCGGAGTCCCATATTGGCCGAAACATCATATGTCTTCAGCTTCATACATCGTGGCGTGGTAATGGCCGATGCCGAAATGGCTATTTCTATTTTCGATAAATAATGGGTATTTTTTCACTCGCAACCCGTAAAAGGTACAAACTCGTATATAAATCGTCAAAAAAAGATGTGTAATATTTTAGAAATCATATGTAGCAAACATCGTCGAAAAATATCGAGATTTGACATCTTTTGTCGAATGTTAATTTGCTTTGAAGACTCCTTAATGATATGTTTTACTGTACTACACCGTCTACTGCGAAGCCATTTGTGTCAGCGGCCCCATGCCGCCCCCTGAACGTTTCCTCCCCCTTAAACTCCAAATCGCCCCTTGGGGGGCAAGGTTAAGAACAGGGCTGTGGAGTCGGAGTCGGAGTCGGTGGAGTCGGAGTCGGAGTCTAGGTAATTTTCGCTTGATGGAGTCGGAGTCGGAGTCGGAGTCGTGAAAACTATAATAGCTGGAGTCGGAGTCGGAGTCGGAGTCGGAGTCGAGGGGAAAATACTGACTGGAGTCGGAGTCGGAGTTTGTGAGAATGACCCTGACTTCGACTCCGACTCCGACTCCAACTTTTCTATCATAAAAAAATTTGCTTTCAAAAAATTTTCGACATAATTTTTATGTACCACCAATCACTATTATTATTAACCATACAAATCAGGTACGGACAGCCCGTGGCTCGTAGGCCAAATTTGGCACACGAGAAGGTTAGGTGTGGCCTGGGAGGTAATTCTCGAAATTATTTATGACATCAGGTACAATTGCAAGGTCAACCGAAATTTGATTAGCATGACCGCGAAATTTGATGATGACTAAAACGACAGTTCTGACGCATTGACGTATCCAGGGGCCAGCCACATTTATCTCAGATCTTCGTATATGACCATAAAGTAGAATATTTCATAGCAGATTTATTTGATTTGAAACTTTTCTCGGTACTTCGCATGATTCATTGTCATTGATTTCTTGCATTCAGTATTTGAGCCCCCTTCTAAAAAATGTAAATACTCATTACTCACAGAATTGAGTCTAACTATATTCGCAATTAGGAGTAACGTGTCGTCCAACATGCGGCATCGCTTGCGCACTTGCAGCGAGATCGTCGACAAAACATTTGCACAAAATGATAGAGGCATGTTCACTGATACCGTCGATTTTGCTATGTCTAAACGTCGAATAATCCTGTCCTGGCCAAATGAGCCCAGTGGTATACAGATGTGACCCCCAATGTATATTAGCAACATATTTATTGATATAATTCAGTCATTAACTTCCAAAAAAATTTCGCGCTTCGCGCGACCAGTGCCTACTTCCGCACTGCACAGTTGCATGACATATTGTTATCAATTTTAGAGCGTATTACTTAATATAAGTCTTATTTGCAATGTTACCTAATTCGGTTCGCTCCTATCCGACGACTAAAAATAGGTTATCAACATTCCAGTTGCCCGCGCAATGGTTCCTTAATCTCATGTGTCCCTTTGGCCGAAAAAGTAGGACACCCCTGATATAGACAAAATTAGACATTACTTGCAAATTACAACTCAGTTGCAGAGGGGAAGAAAATCGCAATATGCATTTTCACGATGCAGTCAAAATTGATGCAATTGATACTGTGACAGAGCAAATGCATCGGCCGGTTTTTTTAATTTGTAAAAATGATGTAAAGATGACCAAACGATGCTTCCCACTTGACAAAATTAAAAATATTTGCAGTGTAGCTTAGCTGTTTGGGTCGAACATATGATTAAGAAAGACTGCAAGTCCCAATCCTTGAATACTTGATTAAGTACATGTACACATAGGCTATGGGTATTTGACTATTAAACTAAATTCCATTTATGACCAATGTATATTAGTAGTAAGAGTGTGTGTGCTTGTAATCGGGACAGTGGGCAATGACAAAATTAGTAAACACAATCTCTTTATTAGTTGCTGACTCATACACAAGAGCTACACTTGGATTTTTATCTACATTTTTATTATACAGGATTGGATATCTGCCATGTTTGAATGATTCATACATTTCAGGATATTAGAGAGTCCATGCTATAAAAATTCGAAAAAGGAAGGATATTTAGCAAATCTTATGTTAATTGCATAGATAGTGGATAATTCGCGCTGTGTCACAATGAAACGATTTAGCATGCCACCGTTAATCATATGTTTGCATATGTTTAATGGTTGTATGATAGTCATTCAACCGACAATGTGGCATACAATTTTCGAAGTAAATTGGTAATTATGCCGGAGTCGGAGTCGGGAGTCGGAGTCGGAGTCGGTACGTTTAAAGACCCAGGAGTCGGAGTCGGAGTCGGTACGTTTAAAGACTCAGGAGTCGGAGTCGGTATATTGAAAATGTTTGGAGTCGGAGTCGGAGCCGGAGTCGGTGGTAGAATTTACCGACTCCACAGCCCTGTTAAGAACCAGTGATTTACAGCAATTCCCACGTGTGAGTCATTCATTACTTCATAGCTTTGGCATTAACCGAAAGCTCGGTGCGCTGGGCAGCTGCTGTTAATAGCTGACGAACTGCACTGCGTAAGATAGACTTAGATATAATATAGGTTGCCCGGTTCCAACCGCAATTATAGGCTACCCTAGATCAACACCACTTAATTCAATTTCAAAACTGATCAAATTTAGCATGGCAGGACAGAGCGACGCCGTGCTCTCTGTAGTCAGTACCTGCATTAGGATTAGTCTCAGTGCAGCCTACCTTGAAATAAATTGATCTTCTGTTTTTGTGCTATTTTCAAGCAAGTTTGGGGAAATATGTCAGAAATGCTAAAGACTCAACAACTGGAATGCGGATTCAAACTTGGCGTAAGATATACAATATGTATACTACTAGATCAGTGATGGGCAACCTGCGGCCGTATAAGGGAATTTGTGCGGCCGTCGACATCTAATTCAATCAGTATGTGTTGCTGGCTGTCGACATGCAAATTGAAACTACGAATTCACTCCCGAATTTTTGAGAGATTTAAATTACTCTTGGAATTTTCTTCGCGCTCTGTGCAATTCAACATTTCTTCATTATTCAATTTTAATATAGTAGCCCCCTTCTCAATTTGAGCCGGAATCGGAATCGTGTGCTCCTCACGAAAGAAATTAGTTTGTGGTACCTTTGGGCGATTTCATTATATTTCCACTATTTCCACTACCGATACAATCGGCAATCCTGATGGAAAGGGATCGGGAGGTGTCAAGAAATAACTGCATGCAACAAAGTGACTAATAACAATTGCCTCACCCGAAGATGCATTATCATTTATAACTTGCCCTAAATTTTCGAAAGCACTCCTTCCATAAACTCTACCGGTGATTCTGATCACTTTGGCTGAGAATGGATAAATATTTGATAGTAATATGTAATACTGCTACTATTAATTATGAAATTCATTCGTGAATCTGAAACATTTTCGTGCTCCGCGCGACAATATGCAATCTCAGCAACTATTCATAACATTTCCACTCGCTATTTCGGTTCGTACGATAGCCCGTTGCGAAAAGAACAATAGTTCGGAGTTCACCGGGAATGGATATGGACAGATTAACATAGGTATTTTGCGTCCAGTTAGTTCATTACGGTTATGCCCTCGAATGTGGCATTAGGCTACATAAGTTACCGAAATGCGGCCGTGATTAGCAAAAAGGTTGCCCTCCTCTGTATTAGATGATGTGCTCTTTTTGACACGACGATAAGTGCAGGGGATAAGGGGGCGCAATTTTTTTTGAACAACGCCAAGGGGGGCGCATGTCTAAAAAGGTTGAGAACCGCTGCTATACAGTGTATGATGCAGACTAGATAGTAGATAACCTTAACTAAAAGTTGTTTTGTTTTTCCATCGTCAAATCACCTTGATCACCCCTCTCTCTCTCTCCCTCCCTCTCTCTCTCTCTCCCTCTCTCTCTCTCTGTGTGCTAGAAAATTACCGTGGCCTTCTCCAATGAAGATTTTTCACTTTCGGACACCGATTTGTTTGGATCTCCATCATTACAAACTGCATTCTACTGCATGTATTAGTGTTAAGTCTAAATAAACTCGTCAGAATAGGGTAAGGTTAAGCATGGACAACTACCCCAGCAAAGCATTTATGTCGCATCTATATTCGCGTGATACGCATGTATTCTAGTCCTCATTGGGTAAACATGTTGGAGGCGTCAGGTACGGTTATAGTTAACGGTATAGACAAGAAGTAAAGTTCAAAAACCACACGGTGAATAAATGTCGCCCTTGCTTATTAATTTCAAATGACCACCGCTTAAAGGCTTTATTCGATGTATAGTTTACCAAACCCATTCCATTCAATAAACTCACATCACAATTTCCAACTGAAATCCAACGTCCATTAGTGAACTTTTGAGCGCAGAATTGATCTGAAAAGTGAACAATGTTTACGTCCAGAGCAAGTAGTAAGTATATTGTAGTGCTCGTATCCGCACAAGCACATATATGAATGAGAGTTTAAACCGGTGGTTTTTAACCAGAGTTGGTAGAACCACAGCTGGTTCATACATGGACGTCAAGAAAAACACACACTCAACCCATACATATGATTTGCGATGACACGTCCGTCTTCACCATAATTGGTAGCACGCATATCGCCATGACCATGGTTACTGCAGTAGTATTATTGTGCCTGTTGTTGCAGTATACGCCGTGTGCAGTGGCGTAGGTACGCAAGAGACGTTGGAAGAGACGATAGGCTCGAAATCGACACCGGCCTTTCTACAATGCCAATTCGATCTGTAATATTTATTAGCTCATTTGCAATTAAGCACTTAGTATCACGCTGTTTAGAGTAGGGTTACGATATTTCTGCAACCCAAATTCCGGACACTCTTTAGCGCCCACTAGTGAATTTCAGAATTAGTTATGACGTCACACTAGCAAAGCTTTCCTCATAGACCAGAGGTGGTCACGATCCGGTTCAGGAGTATGTGGCTGTGTCTTCCTGCCATTTGCAATATGGTATTATTATGTGGGGATCTGCAACCCAAACTATTTTGAAAGCATTGCAAGTACTGCAGAATAAAGCCATTCGGGCCATTGCTGGATTGACCATCTATCATCGCTTATCTCCGTATTATAAGAAACTTCGCATTCTTAAAGTTGAAGACATATATATTTTTGAATTAGCTAAGTTCATGTATAAGTTTAACAAACAAGAAGTTCCAAATTCACTTGTAAACTACTTTGAATATTGCATGCATATACACAACCACGGCACTCGATCTAAGAGCTCTTCCAACCTATTTATGTCTAATTAAGACAATGCTTTTCCGCCCTTGAAGCGTGCTGGAATCGATTTGTGGAATAAATTGCCCCCGCGACTGAAAAGTATGAGTTTTCCGTCATTCAAGGCGGAATTCCTTGACTTACTTCTCAGTAAGTACTAATCGCCATCGGATGTATTCCCCATGTACTATTGCATCAAGGCATCCACTGTGTACTTCGTTGTTGCTTTTCTATTTTTGTTTTTTCTTTACACACCACCATAACTAGTAAGCATGAGTGTATCTATTCTATAAACTTGTTTTTAATCTCCTAGGTTCCGGCTTGACATGAAGATCGTAATGATCATATCGCCGGCGCCCGTCTATACCGTTACAGAGCCAGTTACACACTATTATTACTGTGTATGTGTTGCTGTTATTGCTGTTATTACTGTGTTTTTTTGTTTGTTTTGTTATGAGTATTCTGTTTATTCCGGTTGACGAAGAAATAAATCTCTCTCTCTCTCTCTCTTGTGTAACCGGGACCGAAAGCAAATGTCTTCAGCCCCCTCCCGCCCAAATAAACAATGATTTTGAGTCCACGCTATAGGGTCATCGATGCAACTTCTGGGGGGGGGGGGTGTTTGTTATATGAATCTTGTTTCTATATGAATAAATGACGAGGGTCAGCCGAAAAGCTTCAGGAATAAATATGAATATTTTATTCAAATGTGTTATGAAGTTCTGTACTCCTAAGCGTCTCTCTGAATGAATTCTGCCAATAATATTGGTTGTTCCATATATTACTATATAGATACTACTCTCCGCCCACATGATCACAGTTAGCGGGGGGAGGATGATGAGTTCGGAAATTCAGGGAGCGTATAAATTGCACATCGTTAAGTCATGTTCAATTGCTCATGTCCCACCGATAAGATTGTTTATCAGCCTTATGCTGGTGCGCACCACCGAGCTTTATAAACAACCCCACATCCAGTCGTTTCGAACCTTTTATGGTCGCGCCTCCGTCTCTAATTTGAAATGTTCCGTGGCCCAGATCAAAATTTGACGAGCTGATTACTAAAAGAAGTCAGCACCTTTGCCCAGACTTACTCACTGGCAATTTTGGAAGCTGATTACGATCACAATAATCGCAAACCCCAGAATAAAGGCAAACGATCCCCCCATCCAGTTTGGAACCACTATCTTTGAATAAAGCATTTAAACCGCCTTAACGATCTCTAGGAGTATACCGTTCTCCTATAATTGCGATGGCAATTAGGCTTATTCCAGTAAATGAAGGTTGTTTTTATTTACATTTTATTTCAGTTTTTGCGAGGGTGGTAGTCACCATATTAAATTCAATAAATGTAATAGTAAATCGCGCGCAGCGCGAAGAAATATATCATGCATCAGCATAAATATTCCCAAAAAATATTGTTTTAAGGCTGATTTACGAAAAAAAATTATGAGTCTACGTCAAGTCTTCAAAATTCCGGGCATTTGTCATATTTTAGAAATTCCTCCAGGACGCTAGTTTGAGCAGTGAAATTGCGGACATGTCCGGGAAATTCCGGACGTATTCCAACCCTAGTTTAGAGTCCACCGAATAATACAATGTCACTTTCCAAAGGGAAGCCCCTGGTTTCTGAACTGGTGTCTGAAAGCGAACTACAGAAGTTACATTGATTTGCGTTATATATTCATGATGATGTTTTGAATTTGTTCTTTCAACGCTATATCGATGCACAATTCATTCTGTGCACCAGAAATCTATAGTAATGCATTCGATGTCTAGCTAAATGCAAATTGTGGTAGATTTGTTATCATGACTCAGCGAAAATTTGAGGTTTGTGAAGGCTTGCAAATTAGCATTAGTGTACCCAAGGTTAGTGAAGGTTAAGGACCACCGGTTTTAATCTTTACGCTGGAGCCTGATCGCAACCCGAGCTCAGCCATTAGTGACAGAAATACATCATGAAAGAATACCTAATGCATTGAACAACCATGAAATAATTCAATAATGAATACATAATATCGGCCTACACATTTGCCGTCCATCGCAATATCCATATGGCATGCTACCCGTCCTGCACTAAAAATGTCCTATTCGACTTCTATGGCTGGCTGTGACTTTATTGAAATTGAGTGAATATAGCATAGCACAGGGGTGGGCAAACTTTTGAGCTCGCGGGCCGCATTCAACATCTGAATCCATTCGCGGGCCGCACTATATAAAATTTAGATTATAAACCAAAACGCAATATTGATATTTGATTATATAGTGAGGACATGGAGATAATATATGTTCTTATTTAAAACAAGCCAAACATTGCTTTGATGATATCGTACACGCGTCAGAAACATATAGTGGCGAGATTTCATAGGCTGGCGGACCTCAATAACCAATTTGTCAAAAATATGAAAGTCGGTTGGCTCGATTGTTAGAACAGGATTGAAATTTAAATCTGTGAGCAGCGATCTGTCCACTTTTGGCTCAGTTCCAGGACACACAATGCTGACAGCATCATAACCATGTCAGCTTCAAACACGCTTCTACTATGTGTAGATAAAATATAAATACCCCAATTCTACGCATACAGACAATGAATCTACCTAAGACACGCCCAAATCGTTTATTATAAGCACAACACTGAAATAATTAAAAATGGAGTGGCGAATCTGAAATCCCACTCGTGATCCAAATTATATCAATCTCGTTGCAGCTATCCCGCTGTGATATTAAGTATTTACCTTAGATCAGTGGTTCTCAAACTTTTTAAGACAGGCCTCCCCCCATATGATGGTGAAAGATTTTGCGCCCCCTTATCGTCATATCACAAAACGCAACCAGGATGCTAGCAAACCCAACGGGTAGTTTGATGGCATGGAAGGTTACGACATGTGGATGAGAGACTAAATACAGAGCATTAACTTTGAATTGGAAGTAAATCGCGCGGAGCGCGAAAAATTTGTTCAGTTCAGCTCAGCTTCGCGCCTCCTTTTAGATGCTTTCACGCCCCCAAGGGGGGCGCGCCAAGCAGTTTGAGAACCACTGTCTTAGAATTATCATGATGAAATATACGAAGAAAAGTTAATCAAGTCCCTGCATTAATTCGATTTTTAATACGCATTTTATCAATATTTTTTAAAAGTTTCTTTAGACTCTCACGGGCCGCATGCGGCCCGCGGGCCGTAGTTTGCCCACCCCTGGCATAGCAGCATTGCCAGCAGACCACAGTAGGCCGACAAACATATATACACTTATGTACAGTTTCCAAGATGTCCTTTTATATGCAGGCTGTCAGTTTATGAAAATAGCTGGCTACATTGAGAACAAGATGTAGCATGCATTATGCACAGATACGGTCAGTAACGAAGTAATTCTACTTTTCCGAAGTACTCAAATAGGTTTTGCCTAGCTGTACCATACATACCCAGAAATTGATGTTTGTGACTACGTCTAGTTCTACTCAAGAGTTTATTAGGCCAAAATAGTCATTTTTTACAGTTTGGACTTCGTAAAGTTGAAAATCATTTCGGGGTAGGCTTTTATGACGTTGGCAATAATATTTTCATGACGACCTGGTGATAAATACAATCTTTGTTTCAAGGTAGCTGAATATATATTCGTAATTTAACCCATTTGTAGTGTCACGAGGAATGCAGAGGTGGTCAAAGTAGTCGAGAAAGCTACTCAAGTAGAAGTAGAAGTAGTGACGTAAAAAATATACTCAAGTACGAGTAGAAGTACTTATTCCATAAGAAACCTAAAACTACTTGAAGTAGAAGTAGAATTTACTGACTTCAAATTTACTCAAGTAAGTAAGTAGTTTTGAAAACGGTCGTAATTCGTTCGCATGGATTGTCAAAAGGTGCGAATTGAACTATGCAAAGGTGCCAAGCTTGATTCATATTGATGCATCCCCGGCAGTATCCAATGCTCGATATCATAAGTATTCGTCCGCATCATGGAATGCAAATGATAGTATTGATATGGAAATGCGATTCTAATCCTCTGTTTACTCGAACAGCACGTTTTAGAAAATATCATGGTATGGCGCACTCCGCCATATTATAAAGCCCGTAGTTTAGTCGAAGAGCAATAACGAGAAGTTGTATAGGATAAGGTGAAAACACTTTGCGCGATAAGTAAACGTTAATAAAAAATATGGTGGATCGTAAAAATGCCATATCGTGTAGATTTATTTCCGGAAATTAAAGTCATTACTACAATTGCTTTTATATTTCAACATGCATGTTATCCAGACAAAGGAACTGATATTAATTTGAACTCAAATTATATATGCATTTCACGTCTTCAGTCAGAAAGTTTCAAAGATGGTATGCTAAAACAGCTATAAAACCAAAAAAAAGTCAGAGTCCACTTTTCCAGATTAGGACACGCCATGAACTGTTAGATTACTATATGATAAGTAAATGCTAGATTTCGAAACATCAGTTTCAAACGTTATGATGAGCCTTATAAACTGTGATGAAATAGTTCATATTGGCAAAGAGCGACAATGCGGTGTGAACGGAACCACGCCAACCCACTACCTAAATTATATTCACCGATATCCGCAGAGCGCGAAGCGCGACGAAAATTCTGGGCTTTACTTAACTTTTATGAAAATTAAATGTTGATACTTCGAGAAAACAGCCCCGAAATTCCTCAGGCTATTTTCCTGATTAGAGAATTAAACTACTTCTACTTGACAAACTGAAAATAGCGAAAAGTAAGTAAGTAGAAGTAGCGAAAATCAGATCTACTTGAATAAGTACCAGAAGTGAAGGAAAACTACTTCGAAAAAGTAGAAGTACTTCGTTACTGACCACCTCCCGGCATATGGCATTCATCGCGAAGATGCAAACGACAATTTCGAAAGTAGAAACCTACCAGTGATTAGTAGAGTATGCGACGCCTCAACAAAACTCATTTTTAAAGCTACTAACTTGATTGCTTTTCCGATCTCCATTGTCAACTTCCACTTGAAGTAATTCTCACATATGCTGGAAATTGCCATCGTGACGTGTAATATAATTAAGTTGTAACAGGGCTATGCTCCCACTTCTACTTGAGTAGCAACGAGGACTACTTTGATCACCTCGTGGTATGCAGTGTGTATCACGCCAATACTCGCACCAACTGATAGTTGCCATCGGTTAGCAATAGAAGTCACACGGAAGCAACCAAGAAAATCGTATGCAGGACATACAATGGAAGAAGTTCTGGCTTGTGGTTAAATTAGGAGGAAATAATATTTCATGATAACAGTGGTATCTGCGTCCATCCACAGGTGCTCTACAAACAACAATGTCCACACCCACATGTAATTTCCAATGCAGGCCACTTACGATTTAACGCGGAAATGGTGGTAATATTATTATTGTGATCGTATTTATTAGAAGCATGTTTACAAGCAGTGCAGCAACAACGAGTAGAATGACTTCATCTTATGCGGTCGGTAAATAAATACACACCCACTTACAAGTGATTTGAAATGCAAACAAAAACGTATGGCCGATGGAGATCAGACATGGGGTAATCACGATTAGTAATCGTAATCGATTACGACGATTACAGCATTTTCAAGTAATCGTAATCGCAATCGATTACATTCGAAAAAATTCCAAAGTAATCGTAATCGTAATCGACTACTTCCCATATCTAATCGATTTCTTTGTGAAAGAACGATTACTTTTTACTTGTACAAGGACTATGACATAAACTGAACATTCGTGAACAAGGAAGAGATATTATACCTGGAAGTGATAGCACAAACGTCTGATTGTCAAATCCCACCGCTCATTATTACGTCAGATGTAGCATATTAGCTTTGCTCGCGTTGCGTAAGAAGTATCCACACAATAGATATTCGATGTACATTAGTGTTATTGTAAGAATTCCCGCCATGCTGTATATCAGGTTATCAATACATTCCGGACGCCACAACCTCGCACCAGGATAATTAATCACCACTCTGCCTAGTTTAAAATAGGAACCTGTGTATTGATGTTTCGTTATGCTTAGTTAAACGCAGTTTGACTGTTGCTGCTTGGTGAGTAGTAGGCGTATGTTGTACGTACGTACAGTGGACAAAGATTTGAAATTATGTACTCGTCAAATAAAACATTACGATTTCCACTGCGAAGCATTAAAAATCAACAGCTGCTGATATATAACATAGCCGAGCCGTTCTTAGCCGTTTCTCGTATTGGCAGCTTGCAGTACATTTATCTGTATTAAGTTGAAGGCAGAATTTTATGTTCACATTCTGTTATTCTCACATGACTCTACCTGACACGGACGCCAATCATTATTTCACAATTCAATCAAAATGTGGACCTGCCGCCATAGCCATCGTCTTATACTATTTTAGCGTGGGTTCTGGCTAGAATCAGGACCAAAACAGCATTTCGTCCCCACTCCAAACGTTGGTCCTGGGCCCCTATAGGGTAGACAATTTTCAAGTTGAAGATTGAATTTCGTCAATAATATTGGTAATTGCAATATATTACTATTCATTTTGAATGCTCTCTAAGCCCCCGATGGCCAGATTTACCTGTATAGAGCTGGGGGCACGTAATTCATAATTATAATATCTGGTATCTTGTAAAAATTACTTTAGTGTAAGTTGTTGATTCGCGACCTCCGGTCTGTTATATAATCAAAAGATATTGTAGTAGCCCAAACGTAGCAGACTAAAAGAAAAACTTGTGTGAGACGCACACACACAAATTATCATGTCTTTAATGCTGTGGGTGCCCGGGTGACATTTTCATTGCGGGCTCAGATTGGAAGGAAAGGACTATTTATTAGTCACGCCCACCCAGAGTGGCTATTGACAATAGACACATACCCTAAGTTTCGGTCAAGGTCTTTCTTTAGTAGCACACTTCGTGGACTCACATGTTGGCCGAAACTGCATCTGTCTTTTGGGGGGTCGTGGCGCGGTAATGACTGGCATCTAAATGCCCATCACTATTAATTGTGCGTGCTTTTTTTCTTGAGGGGACGATGTATGCATTTCAAAATCAAGCTATCTAGAGACATTTAAATCGCGAAGTTCGAAGAGAATTTTCAAGGTAATTAAATCTCTCGAAAATACTCAATATAATTTATGTTGGTGTTAGTTTACGAAATACTTTTGAGTCCCCCTTCGAGCTCGCTCCCCACTCTATTGGGAAATTTGGGGTGCGGCAGTTACGGGCCTAGCAAGAATGCCAATCGTTGGGTACGATAAATCGTGACTCATCTTTTTTAAAGAAAGTTGTTATCTCATTTGGCATTTTCAGCGCAATTCATGTATTGTCTTCCAATATGACTTCGTAGATGCAAAATAAATGTAATCGCGAGTAATCGTGTCCAAAGTAATCGTAATCGTAATCGACTACTTCCTGTTTTTGCTGTAATCGTAATCGTAATCGCATGATTCAGAAGTAATCGTAATCGCAATCGATTACATTCATGAAGTAATCACACCATGTCTGATGGAGATATATATAGATCCATATTTATACAGTACAGAAACTGCACAGAAAAATACAGAAGCGTTTTGCGATTTACAAATATCATGAAAATGCTTGAATACTTTGTTGCGCCGATAGCAGACGATATATAGCATTCACACCCTATTTAACGTCAACTTGTATAAATATAACTTTATCAGATACACGAGCTTTCGGAGCTCAGACCCTTTATCAGGTGTTAAAGCGAAAGTAACGCAAAAAGAGCAACGCAAAAAGATTTTGAATTTGAACATATACAGATTGTGACATCATAGTGGGTAAGAACTTTTCAGATTCCAAAGTCGTGTACTTTATGACGTCATAGGCACTAATATCTAGTTTATATTAGAAACGCATAAAGTAAGCTGTACTCCTGAAAATTGGCTACGATATAATATGTTTGTAGTATAATACACATGCGGAAAGGTGACAAGTGAAGTATTACATAGTGTAGAGAGACATGCACCCTCTATCTATATTGAGACCTTGTCGGAATGTATCGAATTTGTCAATATATTTTTGTTCAGTAGCCTTGCGTAGGGTAGAGTCTTCAATGTTCCCGACCAATGCGTTGATTATTATGTCGTTCTCCGAGTGACCAGCCGAAGTAAAATGTTCACCGACAGGCTTCGATTTGTTGACTTTCGAGATATCATGTCGATGTCCATTTACTCTCTTATGGAGAGGTTGACTGGTCTCCCCAACGTACCACGCATTGGTACATCCTTTCCGGCAGCGAATCAAGTATATCAAATGACTTGATTTGCAAGTGAAATGGCCTTTGGTGTTGTGGTTGGCATGTCCTCTTGTGATCACAGTATTATTATCGAGAATAGCACACGTCTTACATGACGATTGTCCACAATTTTCCACGTTGTTTTTTGTTTTGACCGGGGTAGTCTGCTATTCACTAAAATGTTCCGCAAGTTGCGTGGTTGCCGAATGGCTTATATAGGCCTTTTCGGGAACACTTCATTGCATTTTGGATCATTATCAAGTATTCGCTGATGTTTTCGCAAAATCTTACGGATCTTTTCTGCTCCCGGAAAATAAGTAGTGACCAGCGGCACTCTGCGATCTCGTGTTCCGCGTTGTTATTCCGACTGCAATCAAGGAGGTCTTCGCGTGGCACATTGAGGGCATTTTTATTTGATTCTTTATTAGCTGTTGGTCTTAGCTAGATTTGGTCAGTTCGTGTCTCAAAACTTCCAAATGCCAATTTTTATCCTCTTCCTTCGAACAGATTTTGTGAATTCGAAGGAATTTACTGTAGACTATTCCTTTTTTGCAGTGTAACGGAAACTATGGTAGTTAAAAATCTTACCAGAGTCAGTTGGTTTGCGATAGAGTGACGTGTAAACACGGCCTTTTTCGATATTGACGAGCGTGTCGAGGAAAGGGACTACAGTCATTGCGTTTTCCATGGTTAGACGAATATTAGGGTGGAATTGGTTTAAGGACTCGTGAAATGTTTTTAGAGACCGTTCGCCGTGGGTCCATATCATAAATATGTTGTCGATATACCGCGTGTAAAATATAGGCCGAAATGACTGAGTCTCCATGAAATCCTTCTCAAAATGGTGCATGAAAAGGTTCGCGTATTGCGGAGCAAATTTCGTGCCCATTGCCGTGCCTTGAAGCTGTAGAAAGATCTCTTGGCTAAATTCGAACGTGTTGTGCGTCAGCGTGAAGCTGATTAGTTCCATGATGCTTTTTTCAATGGATGCCCACTTTCTGCAAGAGATCTTTCGACAGATTCCATGCCATCTTTATGCGGAATACTCGTATACAGGGATGATACGTCCATGGTGACTAAAACCGTTCCTGATTTCAAGTGATTGACGTTCTTGAGTCTAAGAAGTCCGTGGTGTCGCGACAAAAACTTGGTGTGCTTTTCACCATCGGTTCAAGACATTTTTCTACGATCCCGTATATGTTTTCCGTTAGAGTTTTGTTGCACGACACGATGGGACGTCCAGGAATATTTGCTTTGTGCAATTTCGGTAGGAGATAGAAGCGGCCGAGAGAGAAATCGGATGGTATACTGAGCTTTCATTTCTCATCTTCCTTAATATACAAAGATTTTATAATATCCTTCAACTGATTTGTATGTTCCTTCGTCGGATCGTTACATAATTTTTGATATGAATTAGAGTCGTTCAGCTGTCTGTAGTCTTCTGCTATATAGTCTTTTAAGTCCATAACGACCACCTTCCCTCCTTTATCAGATGGCTTGATTACGATGCTCTCATCCTGTTTAAGTTCTGTGATTGCCCTTTTCTGTTCGTTCGTGAGATTGTCGTTGTGATTGCTGTTCAGATGTTTGGACTTACTGATTAATGTAGCATTAATTTGATTGTGGAAACTTTCTAGATATCTGTCCAAATTATTGTTTTTGCCGTGAGGTGACCCCCATTTCATGTTTTTTCAGGGCTTCTTGCTAATTTGCTCACTTGTCTCGTCCCCATTTTGAGATACTTCATTCTTGGAATTAAAGTCATGAAAATGAAACTCGTTTCTAATTTTCCTGTCAAATTCATCGGTGTCTCCGGCTAGCACGTAAGGATCTAATTTTTGAGTAGGGCAGAATTTCAAATTAAGACTAAGAACATCGATTTGGGATTGCGTCAGAGTTTTGCTAGACAGGTTAGCAATGGGTATATCCGATTCATTGCTTCTAGCTGTTGTACCCGGTGGCAGTGAAATTTCGGATTTCTTTATTTCCAGTACCAATTGCGTTATTTTTTCTCCTTGTGGAGTATCATATTTTTGACTTCGTTAGTCACCTGATGAAGGAGCAGAACTCCGAAAGCTCGTGTAATTAATAAATCACTCCCTACAAAAACTGCCTATAAGAGGGAGCAACTTCGGAAATCGAATTGTATTTCCGAGGATTTACCGATATTCTCCAATCTACACATTAAGTCGATTACAGAACTCCAATTTTAGTGTTGGCTAGGTATAATTCGGTATATAATCGATACCGGATTTGCGTAATCAGTGTTTAGAAACTCTACAACTAGCTCATGCCGTTTAGTTGTGGCAGCTCAGGAATCGTGAAAACGAATATGAACCTGATATAAACTGATCAATGTACTCGAAACATCATGAATAATGTAACAGTTACAACTGCATTCAGCCTCCCAAATTGAATTTCCAGTAATACCGTTGTTTGCGAATAAAGGTGTTGCTAGAATAGAGCCTCCTAATAGTGTAAAATACCATATGCGGTACCCATGACTAGCGTTACGGGGAGTGGGGGGGGTGATAAAGTGTTGTTTCGTTCCTGAGCCCCACGTTGCCCATCATTAGACAATAGTAGATCGTGACATTGCCAAAGTGTAATCTGACATCGTCAAAGTAATTCGCTTACATAGTGGCGTAGCAGCCACCTATGGCGCATATGGCTCCGCGCCATTGGTGGCAGGCTGCGTGAGGTGATGACCTTTTTTTTAAGTCAACAAAGCAAGCTTTGTGGCAAAATACAGTAGTGGTATAATACACGGCTGCAACACCAATGGATTGTGGGCAGTGCTACAAGTCGGCAGCTTCGGAATAAAAATGATGAAAATTGGCCTGGTGTAGATGACCAGTAGTCGACACACATCATGACTAGGCTACCTCAAAACAAACAAACAGGAGCATGCTTTCCATAAATATAATTGAAAAGATTGTTGGAACTATATCCAAATTTGGGCGGCATTTTTCACAAATGCATGGGCGGCAGTATATGCTCCTACACCACTGCGGCTTACATCGCTTACTTCATCAAAATCGCCATCTAACTCATATCGGGCGGCGAGTCGTTTTAATTACCCTACTGGTGTAACTGAATAGGGTTTCTAGATATTTCTTACGAAATGAGATGGGTTGCCGACTAGCCGTTAACGCGTTAGCATAAGTTGAAACGATCGACATATTCGACTGAGCTTGGTAATGAGTTTTAATTATAACTAACGCATGCCGTCTTGTGGGTATTGTAGCCTAAATTTTGGCGACTGTTTCAACATTATAATTAAAATATCCACACAATATCCTAATTAATTGGTTTACGCGCCGATACCCATGGGGTGAATTGTAATCCAAATTAGGAAATACTGCGTCATCATAGATATCAAGCGACTGCTGATGCGACACTTTCAGAGCTGCAGTAAAAATATTCATTATACTTACTAGAAGAGCTGATAAATACCACAAGCAACGCGAGCAATTTCGTGATTTCGGCGAGTTGTAAATACGCAGCCATCCTGTCGAGCCTATAACGTCAATACAGCCACTCTGTTATTGTGGCTGACCCACTCTTACCAGCATATACTGTAACAGTACTTACTCAGACTTACTCAAGCATCGAATGAGATCACTCCGTTCGCATCTGTATAAACCAGTGTATCTCGTCTCCAAAGTTATAAGACTCAAGCTTCGTAATGCTATTGAGATTACTTGTCCCATCGATAGATCGGAAACACACAAACATGCCCAGGATGCGTTTGTTGAAACTATCAGACCAAGTACCAACGCAGAGCTGTTACTTATTACTGCGGAGTGATTGCTACACGGTCTACAATAGCATGCATTAGTGCTCCATAACGGAGCCGTAAGTCGGTTTTCAGGCCTGCACGAGCCACAGCGTGCTCTATAATTTAATCTCGCAATAAACGCATCCATTAGACAAGCAAGTACTCACATCCAGAATTTTTGGATTTTAGTTATTAATTTAAATTACGGCTTATAATAATGGAAAGAATATCAGCGCTGTCAGGTGTCTCATATTGCGCTGAAGCATCGTCCAGGCTCACATTTATACAGTAGATGGGTGCGCGTACTTTTCAAAGACCTTTCACCCAACTTTCCATGATCTGGTAAGCATTTATATAGGTAGAGGCCCGTTTAGTGACTGATTTACCAAATATGCAGCCGACACAGGTCGACTTCAGAATTCCTGTACCCAAGTTTACCGAAGTTTATCTAGGCTTCTCCTCGCCACCTCATCCGCGTAAGCGTTGTCTTACAATGAGCCTAGAAGTGGGCCGTGCTATGAGTCGGGAGTTACAGAATAAAAATGAAGAGTATAGGCCTGGTGTAAATCACCATAGCAGTCGACAAACACCACGAATAACACAAAAACAAACAAATAGATGAAACACGGAAAACTTGTATGTTTATCCGAAACTTTTGGCGTGTTACCAAATTTCATATTTCGTATTGCTTTCTTCATTTCATCACACAACATCGACAGAGTTGAATAAAATATAATAATCTGTCTTTTCCATGAGAGCTATTTGCGCAAATCAGGGTGGTCCAAATTCTGTCACTCGGATCACATGTCGCTAAAGAATGTGTTTTCGCGTTCAGTAAACCCTATACAGAAGGTTGTTACACTAGCCTATCCATTGCGATTCAGGACAAAATCGCAACTTTATGACCCTTCGTATATTGGCATCGAGTCTCCTTCCGGAATCAAGTTAGATGTGCAGCATTTCAATTGCTTACGTCTTTACAGAATATCCATGGCCTCGTAGGCCATTAGACAACTGAGAAAGTTCTTTCACGATATATTCATGACCGAATGTGCCGCTCATAATCTGACCGAAAGCGATTGATGACCAAAATCATTCAATATACCTTAAAAGAAGAAACAAGCTACTAGACTATAGATTACAATAGATTCGTATCAGGCAGGAACATTGAACAATGAACAACCTCAGAGCCGCATTGGAACGGGGTAAGCCATCCTCGGGTAGAGGAATTCGCGCAATTCTAGCAAGGCGTCGTCCACGATGCGAAGGGTATCGTATGAATCTTGCTGGTGTCAATATCCTTGTCTTACAGATTATAGTCGTACATTAGGTGTGAGTAGTATGGACCGGAGAAAAATTCTAAATATAGTCTGTGTATATAGCGTTTCATATGTTGAAATTTTTGCTATCCGAAGACTTTTAGATAATACTAAGCGTAGAGCGATATTTCCGTCAAATAGGTTTTTCGCTTTACATGTGCTCCATATCCGGCAACACATCTAGTTATAGAAGCATAGTCTCAGGTCGTGAGACAGGAATGCATCACTTAAACACAATATAAATATCTGCATACGCAGAAACAGAAATTGCATCAGACTTTCGTACCAATAATGACCAGTAATAAACAATTAGTGCTTTTACTGCTATTGTGATGGATGCTTCGTATATAGCCTGTATGTCAGTAGCTCTCAAACTTTATCACCTCGCTACACCCTCTGGAAGGGACAAAACTCATTCGTGGCATCCAGTCAACACAGTCAGAATCTGTCGCTTTGTACAGTGATGTATCGTCGGCTGGCAACCCTTTCTTCTCAGTCATTAACTTCCAAATTCTTGTACTCATGCAAGTTTCTGGAATGCTACGATGCCAAGATTTATTTTCGTCTATCAGGGGATGCACCGAGCAAAAAGATGCTGAGAACCACCGAGCCAGGTCAAGTTTAAACAAGGTTGCCAGCGACATGGACCAAAAACTAAGGAAAGCCAAAAACTCTCAGTAGTCGAACCACATAAAAATGTCCAAGTAAATTACTAAAATGACTAAAAAGGTCGTCCGTTTCACTCAGTTCTAATCACGGCCTCATTGCACTGCTCTAAAAATTCGGTATCCTAAACATAAAAGATATGCGGAAACTAGAAATTGCAAAGTTT
The DNA here is from genome assembly GCF_051294905.1 of Botryllus schlosseri. NCBI lineage: Eukaryota > Metazoa > Chordata > Ascidiacea > Stolidobranchia > Styelidae > Botryllus > Botryllus schlosseri. The sequence goes on along the minus strand of NC_137245.1, from coordinate 11,083,121 downwards.
ATGTATCAGTCCCACTGCGACCACTGCCCGAATACTTAAAAGACTTATCTTCCTCCGTATCAAAAGTGCATAAGTACGACACACGCGCGTCCACGTCGTCCAACTATCATATGGTGGACAAAAAAGATCATCGTTCTATCAAGTATGTCGGACCTGAAGTGTGGAACAGTATCTCGCTGGCTATCCGACAGTCGTCGAGCATGTCCACATTGAAGTCGAAATACAAGCAATTTCTGTTGAATAAATACTAGTCAGCCCTCATAATGTACCGGACCATGACCTGACATATCGATCTCGCTTTCCGTCACTTGCCACCTGATTTTATCGCTTGCCACTTCATATTATCTTCTTTTACTTTCATTCAGTGTGCACTGTGCAATGTGCATGCCTCCTATTTACATCGCCTAGGCCAGTGGTTCCCAAACGGTGGGAATTCCCCACTGATGTGGAATTCAATGATTTCTTGTGGCGAATAGACGCATTTCTTCAAAATTATATTTAGGACAGTCCACATATTCACGGAGACACATGCGCATTTACTGTTACCAAGTAACTGCTCTGGAAGGTATGTATTGAAAATTATATTGCGTGTTGTTCACAAAACCTCATTTTGAACTCTGGATGGCCAATGATGGCGTCGCATACGAATCCAGAACGACTAGTTTGACGTGAAATAACGCTTTCGCGAAATTTTGAGCGATACTGGTATCAGTTCACAATACGTTTTATCTTGCAGTTAAAGTAGGGTTACCATATTTCAGCAACCCAAATTCCGGACACTTTTCAGCGCCCACTAGCGGATTTCAATATGACTTATGACGTCACACTAGCAAAGCTTTGTTCATATACCAGAGGTGGTCACGACCCGGGTCAGGAGTATGTGGCTGTGTGTTGTGTAACCGGGCCGAAAGCACATGTTTTCAGCCCCTTCCCGCCCAAACGAACAATGACTTTGAGCCGACTCTATAGGGTAATCAATGCAAATTCTGGGGGGGTGCTTGGTATATGAATCTGGTTTCTATATACATCTGGTCGTTAAATTATTTGAATGAATTCTGTCAATATTATTGGTCGTTCCATATATTACTATATAGATACTACTATCCGCCCACATGATCAGAGTTAGCGGTAGAGCTGGGTGAGGATGATGAGTTCGAAAATACAGCGAGCGTAATTGCACATCGTTAAGTCATGTTCATGTCCTACCGATAAGATTGTTTATCAGCATTATGCCGGTGCGCACCACGGAGCTTTATAAACACCCCACATCCAGTGGTTTCCAACCTTTTATGGTCGCAACTCCATCTCCAATTTGAAAATGTTCCGTGGCCCAGATCAAAATTTGACGAACTGATCACTAAAAGAAGTCAGCACCTTTGCCCAGACCAGGGATATATAGAACTCGATCTATCCTTGGCCCAGACTTACTCACGGGCTATTTTGGAAGCTGATCACGTTCAACATATTCGCAAACCCCAGAATAAAGGCAAACGACCCCCCCCCCCCCCCCGTTTGGAAACACTATCTTTGAATGAAGCATTTAAACGGCCTTAACGATCTCTAGGAATATACCGTTCTCTTATAATTGCGATTGCAATTAGGCTTATTCCAGTAAATGAAGGTTGTTTTTATTTATATTTGATGGCAGTTGTTGCGAGGGTGGCAGTCTCCATATTAAAATCAATAAATGTGATAGTAAATCGCCCGCGCCGCGAAGAAAAGTATCATGCATCAGCATAAATATTCCCAAAAAATATTGTTTTTATATGCTGATTTACGAAAAAATTATGAGCCTACGTCAAAATTCCGGACATTTGGCATATTTTAGAAATTCCTCCCGGACGCTAGTTTGAACAGTGAAATTCCGGACGTATGGCAACCCTAAGTTAAAGGCGATTGTCTTGCGTACTGGTGTGGTTGTGTGTCTTGTGCAGTCAAACCAGCAGATAGCTGGTCTGTGATGACAAATGTGCTGGGTAGTGAGGAGCAGGACCGTAACTGCCGCACCCCCCAATTAGGGGGGGGGGCGAGCTCGAAAAGGCCCCATATTATTTCGTGAATTAACACAAATTGAAGTATGTTTTTGGAAATTTATGCCACTTCATCAAAAAACTTTTGCGATGGGTGCGCGATTTAATATTGCCGAATATCTGAATATTCGGTACCCTTCCCCACGAAAATAGAAGAATTTATAAAAATGTAGACATCGGCGTCGGCTATTACTGCACCACGACGCACCAAGACCATGTAACATGCAACTCCGAAAAGTGTGCCAGAATGATCAGCAGCGAGAAGACCTTGGCCGAGAAGGAATGGCCTTGAGGTGACCGTGTGTTTAATTGTCCATAGGCGGTAAATGGCTGGCGCCGAATGTTCCTGTCCTGGCGATCTGAACCCCACAGGGCAAATGCCATACCGCAGGGAAAATTATTTGCCAGTAAAGCAATACTAATTTGAAACCGTGTGTGCTTTTTAGTTTGGGCAATATTTTGACATAGCAGATATAGGAGGTCACGAAATAGCATAATGTAATGAAGTCAATATACCAACGGGTCCGCCTGAAAATGTTTAATTGTTATTTAGGGGTCCTACCTATTCCAACACACCTCACTCAGCTCTACCGGTAAATATGATTACGTGGTCAGAGAGGAGATAAAAAATTGATAACAAAATATATGCAATTCCCGATCATATCTACCGATTCAAACACAAACTATATAAATTTTTCGCGCTTCGCGCGTTTGGTCCAAAGAAGGCGACGCACTGAACAGTATACCCAATGTGGCTGATAAGTAGCGGAAAAAAGCGTACAGGCTCAGCGGGGATGAGGGGGTTCTGGGGGCTTCGTTAGGCTTGTCACCCTGTAGGGGCTCAAGATCTACGTTTTTTGGTGGGGCTGACGAAGTGCTGTTACGGTCCTGGTGGGGAATGAAGGCTCGGAATAAATCTGAAGTGGGGGATGAAGACAAAAAGGTTGGGAACCACTGGCCTAGGCCCAGGTGGGTGTCTGATCTTAAGACTATATACTCCTAGCCGTTTCGGCATCTTTCTATCATTCATTGTATTGCAGTCTTGTGATGTTTTGAAGTGATGAAATTTTATGAATAAACTTGAGCTTGAACTTGCCGGACATAAGATCAACTAACTAAGGACTAATTTTGGACAAATCCAAGACATAAGGACGGTGTGGCAGCGGATCAATTGCCTAATTAAGTCCACTATTGTACGATTTTTCACATATTCTCTTATTTCCTCGTATTACGCATCTTCCAGTCCCTGCTTCAAAGAATCCACTTTTCTATTGCTGGAGTGTTTCCCTTCCCCAAAGTATATATATATAAATGGCGCCCACAAATTGAATGACTGTAATTTCCTCGCAGTGCCTCTGAGCAGTCCAATCAGGAACCCAGGTTACCGCAGCACACACGTTGAGAGCCATACGTGTTTATTTCACTAGCATAACTTCTTACACTAGTAACGTTGTGCTGGTTTATTCAACAAAGATAGGCGAGCGCCGATGCGTGTGTTACGACAGCGCCACTAGCCGATGTATATAATCTATGCCAACTAAGTAGTGTCTTCAATCACCTTGCGAGTGGACGAATTTTACAAATCCAATAGTTGCGCACGATGACCAATTTATGGATAACATTTGCGAGAGTGGGGGTAGGTCCAAGCAGTTATTCTAGTCCAGTGGTTCTTAAAGTATGGGTCGCGACCCAAACATAGGTCGCGAAGGGTATATAATTTTGGGTCGCGAAGGTACCAGAGCGGTCCTTTAATATGTATGTAATATTATTAGAGATCATTGCAACAACAAAAATATATTCGCTTTTCGCGCGATTTACTGTAGTTGGTTCTAGCATATCAGAGGTCACTGAGTTTGGTACCACGGCCAATAAGTGAGACACGCGGAGACGTCGCCACCACAACATGACTTGATCATGAAAATGTGCCGACCTTTGTATTAAACAAATTGGCTTGAATTCGTGATAAGATTTTTTCAACATTGGTTTCTCTGGAAAACACCGTCGGAGACCTGGGACGCTTTGGTGTAGAGCTGTACAACGAGCGGTTACCGGTTTATGAGGCCAAAACCCGTCCACGCTTGGACACATGAATATATGACGTTGGGCCAACATACGGCTGGGCAAAGTGCGGTGCCAAAAAGTTCGGTGGCGATAATTGACCGTCGCTGGATGGCCAAACCCTTCGTTATTGATATAATTGGTCAGCACCCAACTGCATTCATTTTGGTGTGTGTTGCTCGGTCGCGAGATACCACTAAGAGTCAGATTTGGGTCGCGGTCTAAAAAGTATAAGAACCACTGTAGCCGGATCAAAAAAGTACTGATCCGCTTCCGGCCAAAATTGAGAAAGCTGCTCTAAGCTCTAAGTGCATGTGATTGCTGTCCGTGTTTTGGCGCGTAACTGCAACTAGATCAACAGCCGTCTCGAGTAGGCCTATAACGTCGCGATCAATCGCTGTAATCTCGAATCGTAAACTTTTGCGCTTATAAACCCCTGCATTGGCATCGAAAAGTAATAAACGAATTAAGGAAAATATATTATCAATATATCATATAATAAGAATAATATATGTAATTTAGAACGTCACAGAAATCTATAAGTACCACAGAAACACCAACAAAATCCATACCTTGCCAGCCGTGAGCCTGGAATCAGCAAAACTTCAGTTAGTACCGAAGCATGTCCCAGCAACACGGTAGCATCAATCAAGGTACGTTACGCATCATTAGATAGATATCGTTTGCGGCTGCAATACGGACGTAGGTATGTCTCGGTAGCTAAGGTTGCGACTTAGTTACGATCGGTTGACATTGGGGTTATTCGGTAAAAATCGCGGCGTTTTGAAGACAATCGTAGAATTTAGCTCGGTGTCGAATGAGATATTTATGGCATCTACTCGTACCGGTACTCAGATTAGTTTTTCCGGCGCAGTAATATAGCCCTACTATAGATAACTAACATCCGCAGGTTAATCTATAAATATACCGACAGCGTTTGTGTTCGATTGCAAACATCAATCGGAACGAAAACATCATTGTTTGTCTTCGCTGGGTACTAGCCATTTCAAGCGATTTTACGCTTGAAATACGTGAATATATAACCTACTTCTATATCTGTATGAATTATTATCGCAGTACATGCGCTGCCTTGGTGTCTTCACAACGCACGAAAATGCCTATTTTGTATAAAATTTTATGGGTTTCCATGGCGAGATTTGTTGATGGCACGTTTGACCGCTGCAAGTACCAGTGTTTAAAAGTGAGTTTCAGTTTGTTTACTTCGATGTTTTGTGCGAATTTGGTATCGGCTGTATCTGCAAAACACCACCATTACCAAGAATTGCCGTAAAATAATGCTTCGATGCGCTGGTAGAATTCGAATATATCAATAATGCTCAACCTTGTGCAGAATTGTTTGATCCACATTTTAACATAAAAGATGGAATAAAGTTCCGGATTCCATTTTCTCGAACAGAAATCATATTATATATCGATCCAAGTCCGACTCCAGTGATAGCTGCAATCGAGCAGGAGGATTCTTCATCTGAAGCCTAGAAGTTGGCCCCGTTAAAAATTTGTACGCATAATAAAGAATATCGGCCTGATGTAAATGTCAATTGGATAGACGAAACTGGTGCCAGACTGACATCGGATTTTTGAGCCTATACCCATAAACCGGTGTCAATCACCTTACTCAGTGCATATTTAGCCTTCTAGCATTTCCAAAAATCCAGAGTTCCGACTCCCAAATTGTGTGCCGCGGCACACTGGTTCGCCGCCATATATTCTAAGAGGTGCTGCGAGCCTTCGTGGGATTGGGACAAAAATAACGTATAATATTGAACATAAGGCGATAGATGCGACTAAAAAGACGGTCCAACTTCTTCAGCAGCCAATTCTTTTCATTAATTTCAAATCAACTAATAAACTAGCAGTCGTGTCGCAAATCATGAGCACACTTTTGTAATTCCACCAACTTCAACAATATGCTTCGCAAGATTTGCTGTAAACAAACAATATAGGGGGTTACTCAATCCATTTGGAAGCCATAAATCAAGCAATTGTTTCGCAGAAGAACAGCTCAGTGATTTACGAAACGCCCCGTTTTTTTTAATCGTCGTTTTCGCAAAAAATCATATTCCCCACAAGTGCAATCAAAATTTTATTATTGTTTGTATACGGCATTGGGTATATGAACACCTTTTTATCTGAAATCGTAACCGAGAGACCATGCTTGGAAAACGACGAAATGCGGGTATGTTTGTCAACAATTATTATTAGCGGGTATGTTTGTCAACAAATATTATTAATCAACTTTTCAGTCAAATATATGTTTTTATAAACAATCATAGCCACCGCATTATCCCGGGGATCGATTTTCACTCCATCGTAAGTATGCCGCGCGCGTCATATATTTGTTCCTGTGTGCCACACGGCAAATAAGTTTGAGAACCAATGCTGCAGAGCATTATTTAGAGTACTCAAGTCGTCTTAGCCTACTTACACGAAATACTCGATTAGTTATGACTTAAGATTACTCTTAACTTGTACTTACCAGTTTTCATTTTTTTATGCGAAACTCGGCCTAGATTATTTTGATTTTACTTACTTAGAAATCGTTAATTCTACTTCTACTATAGAGTAGCCTATCGGCGATGACTATTTTCACTACTACAGCCTGTAACCTATAAGGAATATATCAATATTCCCAGTTGAGCAGTTGCAGAACTACTTCTCGCAATCGCTAGTGTTCGGGCGTCACGAAATCGCCTATATTTTTATCCTTCAATGACCGATGCCGAATTCTATTTTAAAGTGTGATATCGAATCGATATTATCGGAAAAAACGATAATAGATCGGGGCCTAGTCGAAACATTACGAATATCGAAAAGTAACCAAACGCATCACTACCGTTGCCGTCTGTTGCGACAGAGTCTCTCTGTCGTAACAAATAAGTGTTTACGAAACAGCGCCAGCCGCTTTGAAACTACCGCAAGTTCTATTTTTAGAAAAACAAAAATGTTCCCACGAAAGCCGGTTCTGAATTCGCGCAAAGTTCAAATCGATCTTGGCTAAAATTAAAACGGATTGCTACCTCGACTTCACTTTTACATTCCCGTGTCAACATTCATCTTGCTTGTTTTCTCGAATGGAGTTGTCGGTGACTGTATTCCAACTGGCGATGCGTTGGGTGGAGGCGTATTTGAAGCTGCAGTGGTCTGATTTTCTGTTTCAAACAGGTTGTGCTCAGCAATCAGTCAGATGAGAGCGTAATCAACATCTTGGTTCTCTTTACGCCGTAAATCGTACCTAAATGCCCATAAAGTTGCTGCTATGCACTCAGATTTTATACGGAGTCAACCTGATATTTGTTGCAGGCCCATTTCTTTTGCGAACTCGGTATTTCTAGTAGTAAACTATAATCAGGAAAAATGTATTGCTATAATTCTGATTGTGATTTAATCTGGAAAATCAGAAAATTTGAAAAAACAGGAACGATCTTATTCAGCAATCAGTCAGATGATAGCCCAATATATATCGTGCTTAATTCGTAGCTAAATGCTGCGAAGAATTGATACTTTTCAGATAAGATAGCCTACTTCGCAATCAGCTGTTGTATGAGAGTTACTTGGACAATTACATTACTTCAGTATCTAGTTGACACTAATTAGAGCGAAATTTCGATAATATAACTTTAGAAATATCTCTAATTCTATCCCATTTCTGGTTCTCCTGAAAACGCGCTCTCTGATTTGATATGTAGTCAACTTGAGTTTTGTTGCATTTATTTTGCGAATCCAGTAATTCTAATTGTCCCCCAATTCGGATTATACAGATTTAAATTACAACGTAATTTGGAAAAGCTGAAAATTGAGTACTTATTCGACTGTGACCGCCTACTCTCTCATCCACAACAACATAAAGATCATTAATCAGGGTTGGCCATGAACAATTGAACATGTCATCATTTATGGCGTTTATAAATTGTTTAGAGCCCTCATTGCCAACCGACCCTAATGCTACGATGCCCAACCGTGATTTTGAAGCAATCATAAATGATGAGCCTTTGTTGATGTAAGGAAGCACAAGCAGAGTAGAGTAATTCATCCCAAAATCGCGGGCAGCCAATCAACTGTCTAGCGACTCTCGTGCAGAAACAGTGGCTTCAACTATAGATAACTAACCTATACGGATCGTTGCAATTGTTTAGAAGAATGCCGATTTTAAGACTTTGAAGACTATTTCGGGCCGGTTGCATCGCCTTGATGAAATTCTGATGCATATTTTCGGAACCAGCGCGACAGTAGCTTTCGAATAAGATCAACTTTATTTAAGTTGAACTGTCGGGCCGTCCGCTATGGGACTAGCAATTATGTTGCTTCCAGATTGCTGAGCAGTAATTGATACTGGGCAAGCAAGCGTGACGACGGGTGTTGTATATCTATCCGCAGGTTAGTTATCTTACTTGAGCGTAGTTGCTGTTTGTTGCTAACCAGTAGAGCGACGCGACGATCGCAATATGAAGAGATTGATTGTGACGTTAGTGGCGATCATGACGGTTTGCCTGGCGTGCGAGAAGCATCGAAAGCTCGAGGTCAGACTTTTCTCTTTGAAACATTTGCAGTCGGTTTAAAACTTGTCGCATTTAAGGAGATGCGCCGGACTCGGATCGAGACCCGGATCGCGTCCGATAGACTCCGGAGAGCGCGCGAGGCCGCCAGAGACCGGGTTCGGGAGGCGATCGAGCGTGAAAGCAACCATGGAGATCGAACGACAACGACTAGCAACTGGAGATTCGCAAGTCCATGATTTTCTCGAATTTCACTTCCAAATACAAATACAAAGGCTGTTCAAATCAAATCGAAGTCCAACCTCGATATAATGACTGAAATTTGTACAAATCTCGTGAAACTTGGAAAGTATTAGAAAATTCCTCTCGCGGTCTTTACAACATCCATTGCTGTGATACATTGCTGTGATACATCTATTTATTATCTATTGCAAATAACGGCGTTGCTTGAGTGTTGAGTCATAAGACTCCGTAGTATAATGTATTGGGCGAGTGTGTATAGACTTGATACTGCAGCATTCCAGTGAAAACAGTATGGATTTGGAGTTAACATTTGGGAATCATTTGACTGGTCGGGCCCACGACTGAAGATGAATTTGACACCCCTGATAGAGCATATAGGCCTACATTTGATTTCAAACGTGATTTAAATCTAGTCGATATCATCAAATCCGTTATTTCAAATCGATTTAAAAAGTCACAATAATCTCTGGTGAGTTGCAGCTCGGAACTGCAACAAAGATATTTCAATATTACGGATCAATCTCACGTATTTTCATAAACTCCTCTTTTCCAGGCCAGCTGCCTCCTAGAAGCAAGTTCTGCGGCGGTTCAGACATTTACTATTGTCCGATCGAAGCCACTTGCAGATTGGACGCCACTTCAGGAGCTTGGAGGTGAATCATATTCAATCGATCGTACTCAAGTAGAAGTTGAAGTTACGTCCTCAATTTCTATTCAAACACAAGTGGAAGTATCGATTACCAAGTACGTATATATGTGAGCGTTCTAGGCTTGGTTTCGTCCAAATAACTAGGGCAAGTTTTTGTTGCACTAAAATCGTGGGAAAGTTGCACATAAATACTTGCAGTAAAAAAGCAGTAATAAAAAGTTGCATTCATAATTTAGTAAAATTATTAGGACATGAGATACTAAAAACGTGCAGTTGTATAATCCAACAGTATAAGTCTGCTGGGTGTCCGCTTGTTTCGTTTCGTTCTTCGCTATTCAATCGATCATGCATACATGTTTTAGTTCTTTAGGTTTGAAAATGAGATGACAGCATTTCGCTGTCAGATCCCGCACAGCTGTCAAATTCGGTACATTCCATTTTCACGGACCTCCTGAGCGAGAACGTCAAAAATATATTTTTGCCGGTACGCAACAAGAACATCACGCAATGCGGCAATAATTTGCCGCAAAAAGTCAAAAGGCAAAGCGATAACCCATAACACAAGTCAAATACCACACCCAAAACCCCCTAGGTCAATGATGTGTGAAAGCTACCAAGGTATTACTTTTTGCTTTATATCGTATTGCAAATTGCAATGCTGTGGTGTAGGCCTATTGATTAGTTAGAATTTTTAATAATAAACTAAATTGAATTAACTGATAAATCCTGACCTCGGCCTAATATAAGTCTCGATTTTTTCAGATGCGTGACAGAACGACTCGTAGTTCCCGATTATCGATCGTCATCTCACGGAAGACGTTTCTACCCGAGACCAACTCAACATCGGCCTAGGCTGACTTGCAGAGCCGGCTTTAAACTCGCTCCGGATAACAGCACTTGCCTGGGTACGATAACATGACTATATCCGAATGCGAAACTTTTATACATCAGACATGAGCACGGATTCGGATTGAAAATAACCGGATTTGATGATTTTTAGGGGATTTGTTTCGGATTTGCGAGTATTTTGAATTTTGATATGTTGATGAAATTTGTGATATATTATTATTTCATGTGACTTTTGAAAAAATTTCAACTATCATCGTATTTGCACTTGGATGACACGAAAAAAATTCTAAATTTGAATGAATCTAAAATTTGACACTCGAAAGAAATGCGACATTTGGACCGATACAGCCAGCATTGGATTCATTTCATGATATGTAATAACTTCAGAACTTGAACAGCAAATCCGGACCAAATGCACTAATGCCCGATTTTCACGCATCGTTTTCTGACCGCAGTCAAGTTATTTGTGGATTTTGAGTCGAAAAAGGGTGCGATACGTAATTAATTGTGTATTTGTGTTGTAAACTGTCGAATGTCGTGTCAGATATCGACGAATGTTTGGAGGAGAACAGATGTCAGGGCGAGTCCGAAATTTGCAAGAACTATCGCGGAGGATTCTACTGCAAGTGTGAAAGCGGATACGAGAAAAAGGAAGGAGTGTGCGTAGGTGAGTGTGGCGGCTGTTCTCGAGATCCAAGCCGCGGTTCGAATCGACGGTAACGTTTTATTCGCACACCTTTGGAATGGTTGTTGGAAATTATTATTGGGCTGTATCTGCATTGAACAGAGATGATCGGGTTAAAGATTAATTTTGGTTATGTTTAAATCCAAAACAGTAACTAGAAACAGAACTTCAACAGACCGTAGGAGATACAGAACTCTGCAGTGATAATCGTCGGACAGTAGTAAAGAAGTGAAAAGAACTTTGCACATCAACAGTCCCATGACCAGATATCGCATAACTGAAATAGCGAGCGACCGATACGAAAATATTTCGACCTATTTCAATACGAAGATGTTATGCGACTGAAGTAGAAATCTTGAGCACTCTTCAAATGTCACAAGCATAGGTAGAAGTAGGGTCCAAGTCAGCGGCCAGTTTAGCAGCAGCAGTCGCGCGGAGTCCGTCTGTAACTCTTGTTAGAAGTTTCCCTCTCTCTTACCAGACGTTGACGAATGTTCGATCCCTTCGGTCTGCGGAATCGGATCGTGCGTGAACTCGGACGGAAGTCATCGATGCGATTGTCCGACAGGATACGAGAAGATTGGAGCCAGGTCATGCGTTGGTGAGTAACACGTGGCCGTCTGACTTCATACTCGACTACGCTGCTGTTATAACGTCAGACGTGGACGAGTGCGCGAGCACCCCGTGCGGCGACGACGAAGTCTGCTTCAACACTTGGGGCGGGTTCATGTGCGAGCTGCCGAGGGAATGCCCCGAGCATTACGTCACGCAGAGGACGTCGGACAGAAACACGCAGTGAGTGTCGATTGTTTTCAACTTTCACGTCTGACTCACTCGTATCTGAACAGAGTATGCGTGCTCCTGAACCCGGGCTCGAACTCGACGCTTCCTAACGTGCTCAGCTATCGGAACGTGCTCGTGCCCGCCAAGACCCGCGCGGACTACGAGCACGAGCTGGGATCTCTCACTTTCCGGAGTCCGAACTCCAAGTTCCATCATCGTTTCGAGGTCTCGATCGTGGAGGGTGCGGACGAGTTCAGGTGAGTTCTCGTGTCTTGTGATCTGAACCGAACTCGAACCCGAACCAGTTTCCAGCGACGTTATTCTGGTCCGAACGAGTTGCGCGTGGAGTTCTTCAACAAGGTTCCGCTAGAGAGCGGCGTGGAGCTGGTTCTCGTCTTCCTGATCACGGACAGTCCGAGGAGGAAAGGGCGGGTCGAGTACCGATACGATCCGGTGTCAGGCCGATACTCGAGACCGGATCCGATTCTTCCCACAACGCGACAATTGTCTATAACCGTCATCCCTGGAGTACACGGACAGTGATCGCGACATTGAGTTTTCTGAGAATAAATTGTGCGTTGAATGCGGATATTTGTGTCGCTCATTGATATGCGGATCCGGATTATGATTCGAGTCCGAGTGAATCTGGCTACGAAGCAGGCTTCTATCATGCGACAAGAACGTTGACATACCACACGGCTAATATTGGCAATTTGGCGATTAGAATAACTTTGCACAGTAGAATAGCCCCTTTCATATCACACAGCCATTCTGTTTACGTGAGACCTGGAGTTTTAGCAGATATGAAGCGAAACTGCTTCATTATTTCTCTAATTAAAAAAAACATACTAATTAGGTTATCAACCATTTTGCAAATTTGGATGTTTTGCGGACCCCTTGAAAATGCCTCGCGGACCTCCCGGTTGAGAACCACTGATCTAAGGGACTATAGTCACGATGACAGTATATGGACATCATGAGTTTTTTTTCGATCCGTACCTCAGTGAAACGAGTAAGTTTTAGTTAATTTTATTCGGGATGGAGGAAAGCCATTAATTTATACATACCTAGGATTGCATTCATAACAAAAATCAATTTAAAACAAACATATTTTTCAAGCCATCACGTCACGAATATTCATTTGTGACATCATAGTGGATTGACATTGACAATTGGAAATACAGGGTATATGTAGCTCCTTTGACGAAATATCTGTACTATAACTGTCGAACCGACTATTTGAGGGGTACAACCATCCCATATCGATATACGTCGAATAAATCGGCTGGTAATTGTCCGTAGGCTCTTTCATCATGTTTTATGGAACGTATTTACACAATTATGGCATAATTTTCAACTTAAAAAACACATTTTTAGAAAGCCTTTGTTTAAAACACTGTTTAAAACATGTTTTAAGCAACTATTTCGTTTAAATGTCACCCTAAACATACTAATTTAGACAGACCAGATTCAGACCAGCTGATAATTTGTAGCTGTGTGTCATTGGTCTCTGTTAAGACTGTACACGTCAGACTCATGATAATTACAGGACATCATCAAACATGTCTGAGCAACTGCTACTATCCTCATCACTCGATGACAATACCATCAGTGGTGTCGTTGTCGGTTGAATCAGCTTACACTCCATCACGTCGTCAGTTGGATTTTTACCAGAATCGGGCATCGGTCTTTGCCTGCTATGCTTATTTGCTACAGAGGTCGCACTCCGGTCGCGTTTTTCAGATGCATAACAATCTTCAGGTTCGACTGATATGTAGGGGGAATTAAGTAGGTGCGGGTCAATGTTCCCTGTAATTTTTTGCGAGTCTACGCAAGCACACAAACTCACTGCGCGGTCCCTTGGACAACAGTGCGTGACAGCAGGCGTGCGTGTATCTATTCAAGCCCATTGATTAATTGATAGAATCAATTCACAGCATTTACATATCGTTTTATTGCACGAGATCAGTTAATAACATTATCAGCGAAGAAGGGGAACTGCGCTCTAAACATGATGTGCTTTCAACTTGAAGTTGAGCCATTGAAGCCGTTTTATTCAGAAAGCCACCGCATTCGTACGACTCTGTGGTGTCGCAAAGCGTTTAAGAAGAAATGACGCGGGTAATGATGATAAACCTCGACATCGCGGATACGAATATATCACGGATACGAATGATCTTTCTGAACCAAAAATATGAGGTTTTCCTGTATAACAGGAAGGTGGGATAAGGAAACAGTGTTACCGCTCGCACCACTAAAATGTCTGACCGGCGGTTATCGAGTCTATACCAGCATTCCAATGTCAGTGTGTTGAGCGCCTATCAAGTCGCTGATCTGACCGAGTAATAAGCTAGACGCTGTACCATTACGCTATCTAGACTTTGGTTTAAGGAACTCATTTTTCAGTATTAGTTTACAGCTGTCGCTTATTAATTTTTCAATAGTCAGGTATGAATTAATTTAATTTCTACAACGAACACAGAATAAAGGTAAACATGTGTAAAGATTTTGTAATTTTAAACCCAGCCTTGAACTACTTTGATGATACTCTGATTTGGAAACGTGCGATATTAATGGAGCAAGTCTACAAACCTAGCCTCTAATCGTAGTGCAAATAGAGAAGATCTCTTCGAGTATTCTGTGGATGAAAATGCCGAATTTTGATCCAATTAGATGTGTGAAAATCAAGAACGGTACATGGGCCGGTGGCTGGCCATGATCAACGCGTATGGTCGGCCTCAGCGAATTTCGTGAGAAACCGCTTTTCATGGCCGGCCATGAGATATTTCATCCGCACAATCCAACCGAAAATTATTAAACAAAAAGAAGATGAAGAAACTTAACAATATTTTGTCCAGAAGATGTTGCCATATCAACTGTTTCTACATGGGCAATAACAGTGATAGCTTATTAGCTACGTGCACAATAAGGTAAGTAGGCCTATGTGTGCAATAAGATCAGTGCGTGCACCGTATGATGAGCCTCGGTGTGCAAAACATCCAAATTTTAGTAGGCTACCCTCTCAGACTTCCGAGGGTGATACTAGTGAATCCTCATTGTGCCTTGTTAACACAAGTGGAACTTTTCAGCGAAATCAATCTCGAGAAAATTCAAGAGTAGCTGCGTCGTATATGATTCATTTGTCATAACTACGCGCTGCGTTAATGTTGAACTGTTCAACAAAATCGAAAGCAACTCAGACAAAAGCATGACGAGCCGTTTTGAGCGCTGTAGAAACAACTGCAGCGCGATTCTGTTTGGACTGCAGCCATCTGACCGTGACCATTCTGCGGGTTGACAATGGGAGAACTATCGAGTCGTCACTACAGGTATACTCTATACTTAGACTTCATAATGTTTGTTGTCCAGACAAAACAACTGATACTAATTAGATCTCAAAGTAATGATACTGCGATTTAAAAGATATATATAAATACCACTTCTGAAAAGCGGAATATGTATTTCATGTTTTTTGTCGAAAAGCTTTTAACGGTGGTCTGCTAAAACAGGTCCGAGCCCACTTCTCCAGATAAGGACACGCCATGTGCTGCTAGATTACGATATGATAGGTAGATGTTAGAGTGCGGAGCAGTAGTTTCAAACGTTATGATGGCCCATACCTACTGTGATAAAATATTTCATGTGGGTGACAATACGGTGTGAATACAACCACGCAACCCGCCACCTAAATTATATTTATACTATCATGAAAACATATATGGGAAGTTCATATCTAGTTTGCGCGAAGCGCAACGAAAATTCTAGACTTTACTTTATTTTTATGAAAATTAAATCCTGGTAGGCCTACTCTGTGAAAACAGCTACGAAATTTCTTATTGGAGGAATATGCTACTTCTACTCGACAAACTGAAAATGGCGAAAAGTAAGTAGATCACAACGTATTTACGAAGTCGAAGTAAAAGTAGCGGGAAATTAGATTTACTTGAGTAAGTACTGCGAGTAGTGTACTTGAGTACTTCAGAAAAAGTTACGCATCACCTCTGCTAATTTCCCGGGGATTCAAAGTGAAGCTCTCCTTACTTTCGTCTGAATACTTGCAGTAATATCGAAGGAACTATATTCTGTCGCGAGGAATGGGACGACTTTCTATCAGGGCTTATAAAGCTATAAGAGGATCGATTCACGTATTACTATTAATAATTTAATATTATCAATATTCTTTCTTCATAATAAACCTGGTCAATACACACATAATCCGGGGCCAAGGAAAATGGCGAAATTGAAGTGAATTTTTTAATTCAGAATCATCATGCCTTATTCCGTATGTTACAGAGTGTGAGATGTCGCGGATTATTGGCAGACTTAAAGTTGGACGTTCCCCGATTTCGGTTAACACTCATTACTAGACCGTAACACGCGTCTCGTGCTCTCGACAAATATCGTCTGGACGCAATGCGGCCGTTTCAGCCATTGAGGAATGCAGGAACCAGATGCGTTCTTGCATAATAGCTGCCCAACCTCCAGTTCGAATCTCGTTTATCAGAAGATTTGTACTCTGTTGTTGCGCCGATCACTGACCGTGATTCCTCCGTCTGACAAAAGGCAAACTCCTGTCGGACAATCCATCTGTCCCGGCCCAGAACCCTTGCTACCAAAGCAAGACACGAACTTTCCGCATCTCGTGAAAACCTGAACCCGGTTGTTGCCGGCGTCGCAAACGATAATGTTGCCGTGATCATCTGTGGCGATTCCGCGTGGACTATTGAACTGAGACTCGTTCGTTCCTATCGTTCCAATCTGGAAAAGGTGGCGGCCGTGCGAGTCGAAAACTTCAACGGTGTGACTGTAGTCACTGACGACGATCTGAGAAAAGGGTTAAGGGTGACGAGAGTTCAAATGAAACTAACGAGTCTCCCACTCTGCCGTTTGCAGTCACGGAAAGATAATGCGGTCGATTCAAGCGATCCGAACCGAACATCCGATCGAACTTTCCCTCCTCCGAGAAAACTTGAACTCGGCGATTGAAGCAGTCACAAACGTAAATCTGTCCCTTGTCGTCCGTCGCAACCCCTACAGGAAATTTCAGTTTACCATCTCCTGAACAAAACACGACGTGAGTATCACCGAAAACTGTTACGTCACTCACACGTCACCTGATCCTTCGCCACCGAACTCCCGAACGAGCTTTCCTTGTTCGTTGAATATTTGGATTCGGTGATTTCCCATGTCCGATGCGACAATCCGTCCCCGTGACGTCACGCACACGTCCGCCACGTGGCGAAATTGGCCTTCTGCTTCTCCCTTCACTTGTCCGTTCACGTCGAAGATCTTGAAGCACGAATGTTGCAGCCGAGGAATAGTTGTTAAAACGAACGACGAACCTGAATCCGATGGTTGAAGGAATCTGCAACCACGATGTCGTCATCAGCAGTTGAGGAAATGCCACCTGGACCATTCATCTGTCCTGCGTCATCCCCTCCCGTCCCGAAATATCTGTGTATGGATTTCAAGGGATTTATTTCAAGCTCAATCACAGAATTAAAGCCATTCACCTTTTCGCCCGTCCTTTGTCTTGGTATCGACGCAAGGCTTCTGTTGCGTACGTATCGGACTCGACTCGGGCTGTAATTAAATAGAGAGATGAATTGAGCGCGCCAAAACAGAATCGCGAGCAAACCTGCTGTTCGCGAAACTCCTTCAGGATCCTGATTTTTCATTAGTCCTACGGCCAATGAAACCACTTCCGTATCTGAAATGATAAAGAGGACGCGGTTACACGTGGTACAAAGCTTGAAGATATAGCTTTCTATACAACATCCATTGCAATATAGCCAAGGGGTTAACATTTTCGGCTGAAGGGTCACATGCAATTGACGAACGATTGCGCGGGCCAATAGCCGCGCCAAGCACGAAATTTGTCAAAGGTTCTGAATGAACTAGGTCAGGGGTTCTCAAACGGTATGCCATGGCGCACTGGTGGGCAACAGGAGCATTTTAGGTGCGCCACAGAGCTATTTGGAATATTGTAAAATTAGAGACAATTGATATTTCTAAAGTTATTCGTTCAAAAATATATTCATATTATCAAATTCTACGTAAGCTACATAAAGTTTTTCATCCGACTCTGATGGGACGTAGTGACAGGTATGGAGTCATAGTGTACAAGTCGAAAATGGGAGGGAAAATGGCGGTTTTCCCCCAGCTATGACAACCTACGGCTAACAGCAACGAAAATAATTTCGAGTGTATAATAACTGGAAGTTAGTGTTGAAGTCACCAAGTATCCAAGCACGGTCTTCGGTCATATGTCGTATGCCGTTGAAAAGGGTGTGCATTAAACTCGGACTGAAGTGTAAATAGCAATTTATTATCAACTATCAACGTTCTACCGAAGTAATTGGCACCGCCGTAACGACTCGTAATCGATTGGGGATTTAGCGCAGTACATTAATATTTGGAGGTTTAAAATCTCCGGCTTTGAAATCAATGCACATAATGTAAGAGTCACATGAATTGATTTTATCATTGGATTGAATGTTCCGATATAGGAACTTCAGTAGGTACATGACATACTGTGTATATTGTAAACTATGTACAGCATAGAAATTAAAAAAATCTTTCTACACTGCTCTGCAGTATCCCATTCACAAAAGAATTGTTTGAAGCTGGCCCAGCCGCAACTCCCAACATAGTGGAATAAAACTCCAAAAACACAGTGAATGCACAGTGGCCATAATGTACACAAGAGTTATAAGATCTGCCGGGACCGTAACTGCCTAACAATAACCCCCAAATAGGGGAGCGCGAAGGGACCAACATTTATTTCGTTGGATGGTTTATTTGTGTGATGAGATTTATTCAACTTGAAAATTTTCGTCGCCCTTCGCGTGATTTACTAAGAGGTTTAGATTTGAAAATGACTAGTAACCGAAAAGTGCGCATGTTTCGGAGAAATAGGCATATCGGCGCCGTCGATTACCACGCATTGAACAGGACTATGACTCTACTGGGCCACAGAACATTTTTCAAACCGGAAAATGGGCCACGGCCAAAGATAGGTTGAGAACCCCTGA
This sequence comes from Botryllus schlosseri, assembly GCF_051294905.1. Taxonomy (NCBI): domain Eukaryota; kingdom Metazoa; phylum Chordata; class Ascidiacea; order Stolidobranchia; family Styelidae; genus Botryllus; species Botryllus schlosseri. Next base: position 11,064,276 of record NC_137245.1, on the reverse strand, counting down.
ACAAGGTCAATAATATTATTACCTGGATATATTGCGGGTCTACTGTATACCGCCCGCTTGGCTCACTTTGCAAAGACATGAGTATTCGGCATCAGGACATACCTATATCGAAGGATTCCGCTAAAATGCATTTTGTGCCTATAGGTTTCATTTTCGTCGATCATTCTGCGAGCGCAAGCGCGAAAAGACTTTCTCTACTAATTTCTAATATAGTTAGAATCATTCGGGTAAATTAGGTATCGGCCAATGGAGGTAAAAAATATCGGCCATTTTCGTGACGTCACAACATGGTGACAGGAATTCAGAAAAGACGTGAGTTCTTCAATGCTTGTCGGTAAATTATAAAAATGAATGGCCAAGACCAAGATGCATATAGTGCATACAGGCCAGTAGGCGTGCCTACGTGAAAAATATACTTTCACCGCTATGCCCACTGACTTTGTGAGAATCCCCTGCACCCTGCAGTGATTGATCACTGATGACAGAGAGTAGCTGGCTGGATAGTTATCTGCAGAAGCTTTCAATCGATTAGAGAAATGAGTACTTCATCCATGCTGGACTGACCCTCGTGATCATAAAGAAAAGCGTCGCGTCGAAACATTTTCTGTAGATAGTGCTGGTGGTGTCTGCTGACGAGCCAAGGCTTGGTACCAACAGAGCGAAATATAGCCTACCAGTAATGTATGAAGTCATCTGACTGAGGCCTAGGGGTCCACCATGATAGGAAATATGCGAGCATAGAGTGCAAGAAAATCAAGCAAATGTGGAGTAAAGCCAACAATTGATACAAGGAAATTTTTGATTCCATGATGACATGGACCAATTCTGACAAAAGAGCGTAAAATATTGATCAATTGATTGTTGAAATGCTTGTCATGGTCAAGACCCAAGGGGATGGGTGGAGCAGTAGCAATCGTGAAAAATTTGAGCTGTTCTGCACATTCTCTTCAGCTATTTGTTAAAGATGTGCTGAAGGCTCCATGCGCACTACCAGAAGAATATCAATATTTGGTGTAACCATTGAAGGAAAGATCCCCTGCAAGGGAGCGGTGGAACCGAAATGAAGAAATATTTCCAATTCTTGCTGTGCCACCAACTATGGTACCAAGTTAAAGACTGATCACTGTGTTTAGTACTATATACATCATTTGTGAAGACCACAGAAGTTCACTCCTTGGAAAGAGGGCCGAGAAATTGTGCTTCGTGAACTGTAATCTGCAACTGCTAAACTGGTGCTATTGATATATTTTTATTTCATGTTGAAGCATGGTAATAGCTGTAAAGTTGTTGAAATAAATACTCTGAGGTGTTAAATATGGGCCTTGAGCTAGATTCCATATCTTTTGAATATCGGCTGAATATATCGGTGTTATCGGTAAAGGTACTGGATAACGGTTTTATCGGTATCGGCTCAGAAATCCAATATCGGTCGGGCTCTAGTTTTAACACCCTTATGATGGCAGAGACAATATTTGGATAGTGCGGCTATACGGAACCATGTCGACATGACAGTACGGTCCCTATTATCCAGTCCATATACAATTCGGCCTGTTATTGAATTCGTATTAGTCATCCGACCAATCTAATTTTTGCGGATATAATACACTGGTGCCAAAAATTCCGAATACTTCTATTACAAATCCTGAAGCCGATGTAAGATCATTTACCTTGTGTTGATGGACTAGGCCTACTCTACGTTCTGAATCATCTTCGATTTCAGAATCTTCATCATTAAGCCTGCTATCCCTGCGATCTTCATCTTGATCCAAAGTATCGAGCGTATAGAGAAGTTTCAAGTTACACTGGATAAGCTGAATGCGCCATTAGACCTATAACTAATAATAAATGTACTGTTTATTTTTCATGTCATATCCTGCAGTTTGCATCAAATAGGTGTCCGAAATATCCTCGGAGGATTGCATCCTCTAACCAAAAATGGGTGAAAGCATCGGCCTCAGATCGATACCAGTAGCTCTTTTCTTAATAATTCAATTGAGGCATTGGCTATATAACTTATTATACGATAATCTCATCTAATTCACGAGACAATTCGTATAATAGAGGAGAGGTTTTCCAACGTTTTCAAACATTTTATTTTCATGCTATCCCACGAATATATCGGCCAAGCTAGGTCCCAGGGGAGAATTCATGGCACGCAGAATGTATACAGTTAACACACATGCGGTTTCGGTAATCTCTGTCTGTGTTTTTGTTTTTGGTGGTGTTGAAGTTGTTGTTGTGGGTGGTTGGTACTTATTGTCTACCGAAATATTGTACTCAAGACCGGTTTGTTCTTTACCAACCGCTAACTTAAATTAATCGGGCGTCTGATGTGAATTTAATAACGGATTGGTGATATTGCCAAAACTGTTTACTCGAGACTTGTACAAACGACCCATTTAGTTAGTTGATGGTCAACAACGAGCAACTTCAGTGTTGCCAGCCAACAAATGCTGCTTGGTAAGCAAGTACAGACTCTTTCTACTCGATAATGTAGCAAAGTATCTGTCGTTGAACTACAAAACATTTCAAATATTTCTACCATGATGCGTGATGTAGCTACTGTAATTCCAGATCCAGATTTCGTCAAACTTAAGTGTTTTCATGCAAAAAGAATCAGTGTCTCATGCTAAAAAATTTTCAGGATAAACTACTTCGTAAGGACAGAGAGTTCCAATCAGAAATGATGATGAGTACTACGATTCCCACATTATGTGCGGAAATACCTAATTTACATATATGAGGGCGAAATTTTGTCAAAATCAAGTTTATTAAGATCAAAAAGAGCTTCTTGGAGGTACAGAACTTCAATATAGAATTGAATAGTATAATCATGTTGAAATGAACCCGAATATTTTCGGCTGACACTCGTCAGGGGTAAGCATCAGCAACTAGTAGAGAATTGGAAAGAACTTTGTAAATAATATTGTATGTTGATATACAATGTTCTTTACAATTCTCTACTAGTTGCTGACAATTACCACTGGCGAGTGTCAGCCGAAAATATTCGAGTTCATTTCAATATGAATATACTATGCAATTGTAGGGTCAAAACATGTGACAAAATTGATTTTTAGGTAAAAGAGAATCGCCCTGCTGATGAAGAATGAACAGCAATTGTCAAGATCAAAACGGAAACGTATGCAAACGAGCAACATGGTCAATAATAATAGTATAATAAATAGCCATAGTTATTATCAATGACACAGCGTGCACCGGCTACATAAAATTACATACATCCTTTCAACCACGTCTCAAGTCATATGAAAATCATCAATAATTTTCAACGATAATTATCCGACAGAGATTTCCCGGTGCTGACTGTTACCGTGCCATACCAGAATAACGGGTTATTTCCATGACAGTAGCCAGGTCATTTATCATCCCGAGATTTACTTTTTAGTTCAGTTTGTTATTCTGACTCGTCAGTACCGCGCGTTTCGTTTGACTAAGGAAATCCATTTACCATTGTACTCATAGCTATCCATGGCGTTTGGACAACAATGGTCTTTGTTATCAGCAGCCCGATATTGCTTTATATGATTCGTGACGTAGAGCATGACCATCTATTGTTTTATACTTTGGTAACACAATGCTTATAGAATATAGCTAAAGCTCCGACACTGAGATAGAGAATGTGGGGTTACCTCAGTTGCCTTGAACACGCAAGCAAAAGCAGCGAAACATCTACAACTACGCTACCTGCCAGCCACATTGTAATGAGAATAACGTTGATCAAAAGACTGTCGTATGGCTTCAACCACGCGGCATGGCCAAATATACGGATGATATGGTTCAGTCTAAGCGTAAGGATGCGAATAATAATAATAATAGTATCAAAATCAAGGCGGCAATCTAAATGTTCGCGCCAGTAGGCCTATTCATCCAGTACTACGCCCAGAGCTACATTAAGTATAGATTTAGCAGTCTGAGATGTGTATCATTATCACTAAGCATGGAGCAGATTGTATGCGCCCAAGTGTTCGTAATCAATATCACGGAAAAAGTAATCACGATCATTAGTGAATACGCTTGTTTTCTTCCCCTGACCTATATTACAAGATAATATAACCAGAATACCGATTAAGATGAGACTATATACATCCTATAGAAACGGAATTTTGAAAATATTTCGTTCTAGCTACGGTCCATGCTAACATGATATATAAGCGGGTGACTGACGGCAGAAGGTCTTCAACAACAACAAATATCCTTTTCGATGTAAAATCCGCGGCCCCTAAGAGAGAGAGAGAGAGTCTTTATTTTCATCTAACCAAAATACATAACACACGGAAGTGATGGTGGTACAGAAAATATGCTTGCACAGTATTCGGTATTAGATAGGAATGATCGATAAGACCGTGAAGGTCATCTAGTCTGATCACACCAGCATCAAACAGGTACACTTGACTCTAACCAGTCTGGCTGTAAAAAAGGCTACAGTAGTTGAAAAAATAAAATAGAAGAAAAATTAAACGATGGTAGCAAATGATCAATGAAGCAATGTCTGGGCGAGGTAGGGCAACAGTGTTAGTGTAACGACAAGAGGTGATCAAGTAGGGCATTTTTGAATCTATTATAAGGCAATTCACGGATGTGTGGGGGTAATGCGTGCACTTAGTCCGACTTGATCATTTTCTTCAATACTAGACTTATATTGCAGTAGGCCTACTCGATTTGTAGCGCCTCGAATTTAAACCTCTTGGGCTCAGAAGCTGTGTTACTGATGCTGCTACCTTTGGAATAAATAGCCACCTGTTATCCTGGACGATATTCTACGGGCAGGGTCTCAACTCAAACAGAAGGTGTACTGATAAGGTAACATTTTTGGTTCCTTGAAACGATCTTAACACGGCGGAAACTCGAGAGGTTCTTCAATATCCAATTCCACTACACATTATCCAGTCACAACCTTCCTAATCTCAATTCCTCTGTACGAACGATTTTGCGTCTTAAGTCTGATATTCGTGTCCAGTATACTTTCGACATCCAACTACACCAGGAGTGTTCACTGTTCAGCCTTTCTGCTATTGACAACCGCAGCTCGGAAACTTCCATGACGTACGACCGCCAGTTAGCGGACGGTGGTGAAAGCACCGCATGAGAGCTTTTCAGATATCAACCAAAAAGCCCCATAACACAACTATGTCTTGTTGTGTCAGCATTTCTGGACCTCCCCTCATTTTCATTTTATTGGGATTTTTTCTGAGGGAGATAATATTATTAATCTAAAAGACCATCGTCCGTTGTTGATCGCACACGATTCGACAGCTGCTGTAGAGTAGCCTATGTATTGGGTGCGCGTCCGCCGAATCGGCCGGAAGCAAAAGAGGCAGTGAAAGCACGATGCAATGATAACGCAACTGACATAAGGGACAGTATAGAGCACGGCTGCCACATCAATATAAATAATAATAGTTGATTGTGATTGTGACACATAAAAAAATAATATTCAGCATTGAAAAGATATTGTAACGGGGCACACGTAACGGAGTGTTACAATTACCCCTGACACGCTCGGCCATGATTACTGTCTCAGTATGATACCTTCCCTTAGCTAGATCAACTTTCATACACTTATTAATCCTGAGCTTTAATTGCCTATTGTAAAATAGCATTCGCGATCCCAACCCGTCCTGTCCAAAAATTTCGAATTTTCAAATTCGATGCGGACTTCATTACCTTTCAACGGTCATATCGTTCCCAAACCCTGAATGAAAGTACTACAAATTCACAGTCAATTTCGTTGAGCTACTGCGCCGTGTTCTTGTGGTTTCGCGTGCAAACAATAAATACCAGAGCATTGCATTAGACTTGTTTTGATCATGAAAGTTATTCCGCATTGGCAAGTGCGCAAACTCGGTTTGACACTCTCAATGTCAGCGATTGGTTGTGATTGATAAACGATCCATCGCCACTGTGACGTCAGTTGTCAACGAATGCTTCCCGCTGAAATCCTTTGCTAGCGGAAGTCTTGATTACCGAACGTTTGCAGGGGCTACGTTATTCGCATTCATGAAAGCTGTTAAGTAAATGTGGTCAGTCAGGAAATATTTCTACTTTTTCGAAGCACTCTAGGTCAGCTTTGACTGCTTGCACAACTTACTAGAGTGGTTATATTTTGGGCTTCTTCAACTTCTTGAACAGCGTTTTGTAGGCAGAGCTACTGACTTTTAAAAATTTGGATTTTGAATATTAGAAAGTATAGTTCTTGGACTAGAATTTTACTACGTTACTTCTATCTCTACTTGAGCAGCAACGCTGACACTTTGACCGCCCCTGTCGACAAGTATGGGTCTGTTGCCATATTGACAAATGTGATTCACGTATTTTACCCTAGTTATGTATGCTATGCTGGTCGCAAATTCCGCAATTGCATAATAACTTTCAGTGATGGATTACCGCCCTTGACCTTTTCGTGCTAGCTTTACAGAGGCGCGCTTCAAGAGAAATTTTAGAACACGGCTCAAAGTCCCGAGTCTATGTATAGACGGGATCGTTCAAGTATAACTTGCGTCAAGCTACAGCAGGGGTGGGCAAACTACGGCCCGCGGGCCGCATGCGGCCCGCAACACCATTCTGTGCGGCCCGCGAGAGTCTAAAGAAACTTATTAAAAATATTGATAAAATGCGTACTAAAAATCGAATTAATGCAGGGACTTGATTAAACTCTTTTTTAATTAAGGCAGTGGGTCTCAACCTGGGGGAATGGTGCACCTTGGGGTCATGAAACCATCTGAAAGGGATCGCGAAACTGAGCTCGACTGAAATTTTTTTCGCGCTTCGCGCGATTTACCAATAATTCATAATTATTGCTCTGTATTTAGCATGAATTTCATATTGAAAATCAATAGCCGTAACCTCCCATGCCACCAAACTATCCGTTAGGTTTGCTATAGCATCCTGGTTGCGTTTTGTGATATAACGATAAGGGGGCGCGAAATCTACACATATAGTAGAAACATGTTTGAAGCAAGCATGGTTATGATACTGTCAGCATTGTGTGTCCTGGATCTGAACCAATAGCGGAATTAGTAAATCTATGAACAGAACACTGCTCACAGATTTAAATTTCAATCCTGTTCTAAGAATCGGGGCAACAGACTTTCATCTATGTAGTTTTGACAAATTGGTTATTGAGGTCGACCAGCCTATGAAATCTCGCCATTGTTTCTGGTGCGTCTACGATATCATCATAGAAATGTTTGGTTGGTTTATATAAGCATATATATTATTTCCATGTCGTCACTATATAATCAAATACCAGCAATATTGCGTTTTGGTTTATGATTCCAATTTTATATAGTGCGGCCCGCGAATGGATTCAGATGTTGAATGCGGCCCGTGAGCTCAAAAGTTTGCCCACCCCTGAGCTACAGGCTCGCGCATGCCCGACGCATTTGCCCCTATATACAGTACGCCCTGCCGCGAAATCAAGGCTTAGAATGGGAGATTATCGATCCTAGTCTTCAAAACAACTATCTATCGGCATTTGGAACGCACAATCGTAATATAAAGTGACGGTAGCAGGGTGTTGCAACTTTTTAACTGCGAATATAAGTGAAATAATGTAATGTATTTAAAAATCTGTGTCTTAGTGATGTTAGCAGACTTGGACAACTAGATAATTTAACAATAATCTAATCATACAATTCTAAACTAATTCTGGTATTCCGTAAAATGTTACAGGAGAAGTGCATCGTGCGAAACGAGCCACGCTTAGTGTACGGTACACTGCAGACATGTGCCATTCTCATGCTGATGAGAATCAAATCTGATTTGGTTTGATATGAATTGAACTACTTTCGATGTTCAAGCTTAAGAGAATTCAGTAATTCAAGTTCTGGTCTAATTTGGAGAAAACTGTGTAGCTGTAATCATAGTTCTGATATAATTCAGAAAACTTGAACTGAATTTTTTCTAGTTTTCCAAGTCTGCACCCATAGTCACATTATATTAGCAAGATTGTGATTCTCTTTAAAGAAGCGAATTGTTTTCATCTTAAAATGATGCCATTTACTCAGCCTGTGTATATGGCTCACACTCTCGACTTTCTGGAAGAATCGTGTTACGAAAATGCGACTCATATCAGCGAGAGATCGTGAAAAGCTTGGTTATTTTCCACGGCGTCCATTTCAATTAACGCCCGTTCTTCATTGGTTACATAAGTGGCTGACTACTTTGTCACTTTTTCCGATGACGTGTGTTTTTTAACATAACGCCATTGTTTGTTTGCCCCGTTCATGCAGACGCGATTTTGTGGCCTGCAAAAAGGGGGGGGGGGACTGCTTTTCTTATATTCTCTACCATGTTACAGCCTCGTAAAATCACGAATCGAGGGTAGGTTCTCTGAGGATAGCGTAACCTGCTTAGACTTCATAAATATCCACGCGGATATGTTTATATCAATTCGTTGTATGTTGTTCCCGTTTAACCCTTTCATTTACCGCAAAGCCATGATATCTCCTGTTAGACAAAAAACGAATGAACGGTTTAGCATGCCATTGCAGGGCTTTGTCTCAGTGGTTCTCAACCGGTGTTAAGCCATCTCTTTCCGGGGTTCCGCGGATATCAAGAAACACATTCAACTCTTTAAAATGATTTGCGATGATACGCCGGTCTTGGCCATCCTTGGTTGCAGGGATAATTAGGCCTGGTCAGTATAGTCTAGATGTGACTGTTATATTGGTACGCCGTTTGCAGTGGCGTACGCACAGGAGGTTGAAGTTCGAAATCGATACCAGATTTTTCTGAAATGCTAATTCTATCTCCAATATTTATAAGCTCATTTGCAATTAAGCAATTGGCCTCACGCTGTTACGTTTAACAATACGATGAGGCCTCGCATTTCTAATCTGGTATCTGAAAGTGGTCAGCAGAGGTCACACTGGTCTGAAGTAAATTTTTCTTATCACATATTTGTTTTGTGTGAACCGTATATTTTATTGGTTTTGTACTTTCCACATTCTATTTATGCCCAAGTCTATATCTATATAATCGATATCAGGGACCGGCAAAATACGGCCCGTTGGCCGGATCCGGAATATGAGCAGCCCGCAGGACAGTTTCCGCGCGGTCGTACATTATATTGTTGCCCGCGGTCACAGTCTGCCGCACTTCCCGCTACTTGAACGGTTAAACCAGAGGTCTCAAACTCAAATGTGCTAGCGGGCCAATTTCATAGTTTTTGATGACCCCGCGGGCCGCAGCATCAATAATAGCGATATTCCATGTATAATTTCGAAGTAGGCCTTATTTGACGAGACCTTGCACACAGGCATTCCACAAACATCGCGGAAATGTAATTCTGGTTTCGATATAGTCGTGATAAATATAGGCTATTGTTACTGTCATTGCCAAAGTCAAATTAAACAAGCGTTAGATTTTGTTGCATTCGATTATTATTGAAACATATCAATAACAACTTAAATATAATCATTATTGACCCATAGCTTCTTAACCTTTTTAGCGATCGTGCCCCTGGTGCTTTCAATTAGGGATGGTGTGAACGTGAGGTTCACGTTCGCGTTCTGTGTGTGAACCTCGGAAATTTAGAGGTTCACGTTCACAAACGAACCTTGGTATAGGCTCTGCACTGTGAACCTTTTTCATATATTACAACTTTCACTTCATTATGACAACTTTGGATGAAATTTATTGCATTTCAACTGCGGAAAACTCTATGCATGGCGCTGCCAGCATTAAAAAAAATCAACACTAAACGAGTTTGCACCTTGACAATCTCAAAAATTGCTTTGTTACAAATGTTTCCTCCAAATATTCAACTTTCCGTTCGTGAATATTTATTTTGCTGTGAGCTTGACCCACAATCACATAACATCAATAGCGAAATACACTACATGTAGGACGGAGGTTGTGAGCGAATGATGCTTATTCAACCAATCAATGACATTGATATCGTTGTCTGATTTAAAAAACCTAGCAGGCGTACGGGGCAATCTTGACTTCATATGTTTATTGTATCATAAAAACCAAATACGTGCGATTGGGGTGATGGCTACTGCTGTATAACTTGTTGATGGGGTAATATCGGTAACAAGTAGGCTATAGAAACCTGTTTTATACTCTGCTAAATATCAACGTAGCAATGCTCGGACGCCGAATACATTGTCCGGTCTGGCCTAGACCGTTCCCTCGCAAGTCATCGTCAAAATTGTTGGCAAAACGACGGAAGATATTGACTTTATGGTATCATTATATCATTTGATTGCCCCGATTTGATACATTTGGCGTCGTTTGAACTTCAATATGTACTTTAGCATTGTGGCCCGAGTCGTCGTTAGGTATCGTGTGCATTGTACATTAATATAGACTATCACTTCACTGAAATGTAGGGTTGGAATTTGCAATATGACGTCACGTGACGTCATGAGGTTCGTGTTCACACAGAACCTTTCAAAAAGGTTCGCGTTCACACGAACCTGAACCTTTCAGAGGTTCACACCACCCCTACTTTCAATAAGATTTCTCGTAGCCCCTGTCCATTTTCAACAAAATTTTTGATGGTACCTATATTGAAATCAGAAAGCCCATTCACATAAAATCGCACGTTGCGCAAAGACTATTTTCCAGTTGAATAAATTGGCCAAGAAAATATTCCACAGCATATAGGACTAATTCCACGATGCGTCTCGTACATCCTGATGTGGTGCTTCGTACCCCGATGGGTCCCTACGCTGGTTAAGAACCCCTGGAATAGAAATGTCCAATCAGCGAAGAATTCATTGGTGTTACAGCTGCAAAAATCGTACTACCACCTTACTCGCCACCGATAATAACATGGAAAGAGAACAAACAACATCCAGCATGTAACCAACTATTCGTCTCGGGGGTCACAGAATGCCAATGGTTACAATGCTGACCTGATTAGATAGCTATATACTATAAATTCTCGGTTAAAAAGAGTCGATTTTTCCGCGGAATTGTCATATGGAATCGCGGTGGAATGCAATGATATAGTCGGGCGAAAAGCCGCGTCACTATTTGTATCGAATTCACATTGACGGTATAGTTATGGCAGTTAAAAAAAAGTAGCGCTTGAATGCGGGAAAAAAGTCAATGTCGCATGAATTACATATGAAATCACTATACGAATGAATAGGTGGAAGGTAGAGCCGTAAATAAAATTAGGGTATGAATTAGGTTTAAAGAGATATTCCGAAATTAAAATCATGGAATTGGTAGTTATGTTCCACGGAAATGCCGTGATTATTAAAAAAAACTAACAAAAAAAGATTGGTAAATAACCACGGTGGTTAGCAGTGATTTACGCGGTAATATGACGGTAGGAAAAACTGCAAAATTTACAGTCGCAATAGAAATTGAGTTGTTGAACAATTGGGCATCTGTAAGCAAATGGTTTGTCACACTACTGAGGTATGCTATTCGTGCGAAAGTGAAGTTGTATTTGGAAGTAAGTAATAGTGACTCGGTAGTAATTCTTCGATTTGACCGGGGAGAGAAGCGATTTTATCAAGTGGGCGAGAGTGTAACTCCCGACCCAGAATGTATGTGCTAATTTCGTTAGAAAGCAAAACGGTAAGATTCAAATCAATCAATCAATCAATCAATCAATCAATCATTTATTTGTCACACCAGTGAAAATCCGGTACGGACCAGGATGACGACGAGGGGCCGCAAGGCCTTAGTACACAGTCGCCACCTGAAGGAGTATACACATTATATTCAATGGCACAAAACAAATGACAATAAATATACAAAACTACAAGAAAAGCAGAGAAAAAAATTCAACAAGGATACATGAGCTATAAATATTACAGTTTCAAGACAGCAGTGCAGAAAAGGGTCAATAGAGTAGATTATACGGTACTTTTCAACAATAAGACAGTAGATTGCAAAATCGGCATATTATCAATTATACCTATCTAATATATATTTCCGATAACGTTTTTTAAATAGATGATCGGGCAAATCTCTGAGGTCTTTTGGTAGAGAGTTCCAGGTAGCGGCACCAATATAATAGAAACTTTTCTGGGAGGACGATTTATCTACACGCGGAAGTAACAAACCATTAGATGAGGCAGAACGAGTGAAGTGCGAGTGTACTGAGGCAAAAGTAGTGAAATGTTTGTCGAAGAAGGATCTATTATGATGGAAGATATTGTGCATCATTTTTGCCGTTTCGTATTTTATGACGTCTGTCATTCTCAGAATACCAAGTTTTTTGTATTCTGGCAGCAATCTACGACGAAGACCTACACCACTTAGTGCCCGTATAGCACTATTTTGGAGAGTGATAATGGGCTTAAGATATGTAGAATGGGTGTGACCCCACACACTGACACAGTATTGTAATTGTGAATGGAAGATTGAAAAATATATCGACCGCAGACCATTACGCGATAACAAATTTTTTAGCCTATGCAAAATACCGGTGGCCCGAGATAATTTAGAGGTGACGAGATAGATGTGATGTTTCCATGACAACTTGTTGTCTATTTGAATGCCAAGATAACGGACTGATTCAGTAGGAAGGATAGTGCAGTTCCCGAAAGGAATGGAAAAGGTTGGCTGGGTGCGGATTCGCGGAGGAAGGAAAAGGATGATTTGAGTTTTATCAGGGTTTGTTGTGAGGCGGTTTCTCGTCATCCACGAGTGAATTTTTTTCAGCTCGTGGGAGACTTGGTACTTCAGTTCTTCTGTGGAGTTTGCGTGTCCAGAAAAACAAGCATCGTCAGCAAATAGAACACTTTGTAAAGATGTTGCGCGATGTAGATCGTTAATATATAGAAGAAATAGCAACGGACCCAAGACTGACCCTTGTGGGACCCCGTATGTTATAGTGCTGCATCTGGATACTGATTCATTTATACTGACATATTGTTTGCGTTGGGATAGGTAGCTGGTAATTAGGTCTCTGGCAACCCCACGGAAACCGTACGAATATAGTTTTTCTATGAGGATGGAATGACATACTGAATCAAAAGCTTTGCTTATATCGAGGAAGATGCAACATGATGGCTTATTTTGATCCATGAGCTTGGCGTGTCTGCTAGTAAGGTCAACTAGAGCTTGGGATGTGTTTCTATTAGCTAAAAATCCGAATTGGTTATTGCTTATGATAGCGTTTCTCGTGACAAAATCGAAAAATCTTTGATACATGATTTTTTCAAAAACCGTAGCGATAGAATTTAGCACTGATATGGGTCTATAGTTGCCTAGTACGAGGCGATCCGACTTCTTGTGGACAGGCACAACTTTTGCTTGCTTGAGGTGACATGGGAAAATACCATTTGATATTGAGAAATTAAAGAATGTGGTAAGTGGCGGGGCAATTAGATAAGCAACATGCTTTAGTAACTTGGGTGGAATAGAATCCATACCACACGACTTATCACTTTTTAAGGTAGCAATAGTGGTCAGCATTTCAGGTTCAGAGCAGGGGCTCAGGTAAATAGATTGTTGTGAACACCGTAGAGTTTTGCAGCTTGATGAGGTATTAGGAGACAGATTTGGTAGGGCATTTGCTAATTTGGACCCAATGGAGGAAAAGTATACATTAAATAAATTTGTAATCTCACCAAGGTCAGAGGTCATATCACCATTTTCTAATCGTATTTTAGATGGAAAGGATTCCTTGTATTTTTTCAAATTGATCAGACTGTTGATAGAATTCCACATTGACTTCGGGTCATGTTTGTGTTCTTCAAAAAGTTTAACATAGTAGGACTTTTTGGCTCTGACTATAGTACGTGACAAACCATTTGCAAATGATTTATAAATTTTCTTTTCATCAGGGCTACCATGTAGATAGTGAGTATGATACAAATAATAGTTTTTAAGGCCGTAATATAAAAACGAAACCAATAGACAACGTTTTGTCAGTGTCAGAGTATCACTCAAATCTGGTTCTCTGAATGTCATGGCGACAGATATTGGAACACAAACAAGGAATAGAATTATATGAAAAGCACGAATCGAGCAATTATGAGAAAATTTGCTGCTAGCCGATAAAGCCGAGTGAGATAAATCATTCTCACGGCAAAATGCATTCCCGAAATTCGAAGTCAAGTAAACGGATTTACCGAGTAAGTCTGAATAAGTCCTGGATAGTTCCATAGCAGTTGTCAGTCCAATTGTGTAGGAGGCGATTCGTCCTTCGTTGAAGCTGAAATCATCTCACGAGATTGCACCATGTAGAAGGTGTGTCGTCTGATAACCTGCTAGAGTTGTAATCTGAGTCCCACGTAATGTGTGGCTGGGTGTATAATACTTAGCTCGTGGGTAGTACACGCACGTTGCTGCGTTAAGTCCTTGATCTGACAACTTCAACGTGAATGCAACGACAGTATTGCCTCAGATAGATATATTGCTCGAATATGCATGGAATATACAGTAGGATATCGCAGATGAGTCTTGCTTCTAATTGAAATGCGTGGGCTGATAAATGGTCAGTCACGTGGTACGAGAAGAAAGACATAAATCACGTGATATACAGATATGAGAGAGAGCCAGGGCGTCACAACAGAAATGAAATTAATGCCGGATCAACACCCGGGCTGTTAGGCATATTTCTGTAGTTAGGATATTTCCTTTATTACTGTGATGTCAAACATACGGCCAGTCCAACGATTTCATCTCGCCCGCCATTCCATGCTGAAAGTAACTGAAAAAATGCTGGTATCATCCAGCACAATTCTATCAGGAGTTGAGATTTATAGTACGGAGCGCTTCCACTCAAATAGTCCCATTAAGACAGCAACTGTAGAACATGTTCAATTTATCATATGACATATAACAATCTTCAGACCGCACTCAGGTCATCATCAACAACAAGTCTCTCTGACATCGACACCGAAAAAGTAGAAAATGCACGTACGGTTCAGAGTTTTCAGAATAAAATAAACCGAAGTACAAACGATAGTTCTTCACAGAGTAGGGCTAAACCCGCCCAGAGTCAAACGCCGAGTGTTTAGGTGGCGTTTGACGTGGGAACCAGTGAATCGCTAGATGACGGTTGCATCCAGTATTTCAAGAAGGCTCATAGCTGACTGACGTCTGGTATCCCGCGTTTTCCGACGCCCAGCAGCTATACACTACGTTTGGTGACAGATATCACGAGAAGCTGAGCGGCGGCTAAATTCTTTAACGGCGCAACTTCTGGCAACTATCCTGTTCTCGCAGCAATCTTACACCTAACGCTGCATATTATAGCGATGAAATCAGAGTAGCTTATAGCCATTTTACACATTTTCAGAGATTTAAGTTTTTGTGCCATGATCAACGTTGAAACATTATGAAAAACATTACCATGGTCAAGATATGTCTGAAAAAGAAAGTTTACAGAAACCTAATTTTTTCGAAATCTGAACAGTGGCTCACAAAATTTGAAAAATTAGCATACGCTACTGTGTTTCTACAGCGGCGGTATATATATACAGGGTCGCTCAAAATATGTATACTGGTGTTCCTAAAAAATATCTTTTTTCTGGATTCCGGGGATCTACTGATTACATTGTTAGGTTGCCAAAAAAAAAAACTGCACACCAAATATGGCTAAATTCCACCCAGCAGAAGCCGACGCCAAGCCAATGAACAATTTTGAATCTAAATTGATTTTTTTGGCAAATTTGACGCAATTCCAACCCGCAGAAGCGAAATTATTTGAGTTTTTCATAAATAATCGTGGGATTACCCACCGTCAATGCTATTTTTCTGAATTCAAAACTTTCAACTGCAATAACGGCGCTTCTACCGGTTGGAAATGAGCAAAAATTTAAATGTATCGTTATTTTAGGCAACTTAACAATATCATGGGATTGACAGTAAAATTTTAATTTTTTTTAATTTTTTTATTATATATATATTAAGGTAGTTACAGCAAAACGAGCATACATGACGGTCACAGGTTCTTGTTTACAGACATGTAAAAAGTTTTGCTTTTTGAAAATGCGCGACTACAACTAGAACTTACGTCCTTTAAAAATCCGCAACTTACTAAAACACAATTTATTAAATTCCATTCCGAAGCAATCATATATTTTCAATCCTTGAAATCGGATCGACTTCACACATGAACACTTACACATGACGCACGAAACCCACCCTCTAGCTACGCCCCTGTTGGTAGTGATGACTCTGAGCTAGCAAGGGTTACAAGGATACCCCATAACAGGACACCGGTTCCATTATAAGCGCCCAATGATGACACGTGTTTTGTAGTTTTCGGCAACCAATTCTATATTGCTTAACTAGAACTACAACTAGAGCTATCAACTTATGAAAATTCGCAACCAGAACTAGAACTACTCAAAAAACTAGCAATTGGTTGATCATAAACTAACTAGATTGGTATTTGTCCAAATCTCATCGTCTGGCGGTGAGCCAGTACGTGGTAAATAGATTACATCCGAATCTCGATTCTTGAGATCCCTCAACAACCTCTCATTCCAATCCTCATGCTCATGTGTCTGCGAAACGACACGGGGTGGATTCGGACATATCTGGCGTATATTGGTGGAGAGAGTTCGTTCTCAACGATGGTGCTTGTTCCAGAGTTTCCAACCAATATCTGAATTCAGTACGAATTACAATAAGACACTATCGGCTGAACTTCATTGAACAATTGAAAAATATATTCGTTTTGAAATAAGGCCGAATGTTTTCCGCTGACATTCGTCAAGGATAATCGTCAGGAACTACCATTGCAATTTAATATAATTAATATTGCGGGGCTATCGAGAGCTAGGTTGTGAAAGTTCAAATTATATCTCGCTAAAAACGATAACATTCAGCTGTCCATTTACACTTCTCAAAGTAAGACCTGTAGCTGATGTTACTGATAATCTGAGAGATATGACAGTTTACATGTCGTATAGTGCATTGATCATGTGAGGGGCCAATTTCTATTGACATCGATACTCACTTTACGCCTGCCGAATTCTTCGTAATCTTGCAAGTTGGAAGTACTATTTCCATATGATAACCGATAACTCGTGACCCATTGTGAATATTGTACCCTTCCTTGGGTTAAAATGGCGGTGACTGTTCTGGCAATCCGGTAATCGACCTGTATCCATTGATCTTGGTCATCTAAACCCGAAAAGTTGAGTAGTACCAATTTTCAACCACTCCACCTACAATCGAGATTACTCGTTGCTGCACACCAGGCTCCTCCCGAATTGAGATTTGCTTGTTGAAAAGGACAGGAGTAATGTACGGAAGAAGCATTTAACTGTGCAACTTTGACCAAGTCGGTGGAAATTCCTACGTAGCATATCCCTATTAAAAATAACACAGGTGTTGATCATGTGTTTCCAACAAATGCGTTTTATAGGTTTTAACGATTATGTTTCAATTATCATTTTTGTAAAGCCAATATTGTCATCACGATTTATGAAGTTGGTCATTTCTACGAATGCAAAATATTATTACGGAAAGGTGAAAATTTCGCCTACATGCGTTTTTGACAATAATGCGACAAACCACGCACTAAACACCGTGGTATGGCAGAAACAGCACCTCGACAGGCCCCAAAAAACACTAGTCTTGGGCCCCGCATAGGGTGATAAAAACGCCGTGTTATTTTTGGCATTTCTGGAACCAAATGCGAAAACTGCCAAAAATATGACTTTTTCAAAATATAGATTTTTATAAATGTTATAGATGAAAAAGTATTGAAGTTAGTCGGCATGAAGCGACAAAACATGCATGTAACGGTATATTCCTAAATTCCGAGGTCCATGAACCCTTTGGAAGGCCGCCGTCTACCGTCCTAGGGATCTATGTAATGCGAATGAAAATCTTAGGGTTGAGGCCAAAAAGTCGAGTACTGAAATCTGGATTTACGATATACTGTGGAATGATACCGACGTTTGTATATATTATAGTGAATGATATACAGCAATTAGGAAGAAGATGATCCTTGTCGGCAACAGCTGGGTTTTCGTTGGTGATTCGTAGGGATGGTGTGAAAGTGATGTTCACATTCGCGTTCTGTGCGTGAACCGCAGGAATTTAGAGGTTAACATTTACAAACGAACCTTGGTAGGTTCTGCACTGTGAACCTTTTTCCTATATTGCAATTTTTCACGTCATTATAACGTCTTTGGTTAAAATTTGTTGCATTTCAACTGCGGCCCACTCCATGCGTGGCGCTGGCAGCTTAAAAACACTAAACGATCATGAAATTTGACAATCACAAAATTTTACTTGCTTTGTTACAAAAGTTTGCTCAAAATATCCAGCTTTCCGTTTGTGAACATTTAGTTACTCTCTGCTGTGAGCTTGACCCGCAATCAAAATAACATCAAGAGAAAAATACGCTACGTGCAAGTATACAGTCAGGGAATAATACTAGCTCAACCAATCAATAAAATTGATAGATAAGATCTAGCTTGCGCACTTGCTCCATCTTGATTTGATATGTTTATTGTATCATAAAAACCAAATCCCTGCGTTTGGGGTGTTGAGTATACTGCTGTATAACTTGATAGTGGGTTAATGGTGATAGTAAGTATAGAAACCCGTTTTACATCATCATCATCATCATCCTCATTGATTTATTAGCAATTTTTATCAGTTCAATACACCACAAAAAATGCGATACAATGAAAAGATAGGAAGGTGTCGAAGCGACTTGGAGTAGTCTATGGAAACAGACACCTACCTTGGCCTAGCCCAGTGGTTCTTAACTTTTTTTCCTTCAGCGCCCCCTTTCAAAAATTATCGTGCTCTAGCGCCCCCCCCCCCCCCCAATTGTAAAGACTGTAAGAAAGACAATGGGTAAGAGGGAGGGCCGTAACAGCACTTCGTCAACCCCCTTGAAAAATCGATTGTCTTGCGCAACCATCGCGTGATAAACCAAACTTTTGGGGGCTGCGCGCCAAGAACTACGTCGCGTGATTTCGATGGCCAGCAAAGTTTTGTATAATGCATGAATGAATAGTAGGTAATTGCATATATATGTCGCTATAAACTTTTTATCCTCTCAGCCCACGTCATCAGATTTACCAGTAGCGCTGAGTGAGCTGTTGTCTTGGAAAATGAAGGCCACCTAATTACTAATTAAACATATTCGGGCGTGCCGTTGGTGCAATTACTTCGTTACATGTTATTAAGATATTGAAACGCACAAACGTATTAAAATAAAATAAGCACACGATTTAAAATTGGTATTTTTTCACTGGCGAATAATTTTCTCTGATGGATGTTATTTGTCCTGTGGGGTGCAAATTGCGACAACAAGATAACTCGGCACGAGCGATTTAAGCACTTATGGACAATTAGACTTATCTACATCGAAGTCTACGGTCAACATAAGGGTAATCCTCTTCGGCTAAGGTTTTCTCGCTGACGATCTTTTTGGCACACTTTTCGGAATCCCGTATTGGCTGGAACTTCATATGTCTTCGTGCATCGTGGCGTGGTAATGGCCGACGCCGAAATGCCTATTTCTATTTTCTATAATCATGCGTATTTTTTCGTGGGGGAATCGTCAAAACATGATGTGTAATTTATGTTCTTTCACCGAAATAATTTAGGGCACCCTTCGAGCTCCGATCCCGATTGGTGGTTTGGGTTGCAGCAGTTTCGGTCCTGGTAAGAGGTCAAGGTCAAGTCGGTCTTTTCGGGACTTCGGTATTGGAAATATTTCGTGCTTTAATCGCGCTCGAGGACCACTCAACTATAATTAACCATATAATATTGGTATGTGGTAAATTATCACTATGCCTTTCGCAGAAGGCATTGATGCTCTTCTGGCCAAACTGACGACCATCTTAAATGTACAATGTACATAACTAATTTGTACTCAGTAATTTGTAGTCAGACGAAGTGACGATATCTCGGTAGAAACGTCGATTTTAGCTCGAGTGTTCTGAGAAACACCATATCCTCTCTCCATCAGACGATCAAGCTCACGTTCCTCTTCTCTAAATTATACTGTATTTGTACATATATGAGCGTCGCAATCCCGTGTTCAAAATAATTCATGAGTGATTTTCGTTTTAGTCTTTCTAATTGGAGTTCGAAATTGGACCGTGTGTTATTGTGTATGCCTGCGAATTGCAATTCATTGGGACCCATGCCCATAGTATAGTATGCGGTGAGTGGTGTATTCTGGGTCACATCATGGTTGCATAACAACAATCGGGTACGGTGTCATACCCTGTGGTTCAAACCATACCGAATTCACATTTTCGATTGACAATACGGGGAAATTAATGGTATTGGATTTTGTTTTAGTGCTTTGTGTGACTAAGTTAGTCAACTGAGAATGTGATGCATACATCTGCTTACATAGAATTTAGTACTGTATCCAGTTGAATAATTTTAACACGAATGTATTCCAAACAAAGCAACTCATGTTATATGACGTTCATGTGAGGTTGTGGACCACAACACTAGATAGTATCATCTTTTATAATACGATAAATAAATATCCTGATGATTTAACTGTGTAGCTCTCAAATACAATTACATTTAGTTATTCATTTCGTGAACAAAGCTTCAAAACATATTTTATGTACAAGGGGCTCTCACTGTCAAAAGTGATATACGGTGCCTTCTTCTTCGATTTCCACACGCTGTGCGCTGCAGGATATAAAACCTAGTTCGAAATATTTTGCTGAAAATAACCCTAGCAAGCGTGACGGCAGTGTTTTAACGGAAAATTGGCAATTTTAAAATACGCGCAATTCATTTTACATGGATTATAATAACCCACTACATTTATGAAAACATATGTAGCAAACATCGTCGACCAAAAATTTCGGGATTTGACATGTTTTGTGGAATGTTAATTTGCTCAGAATACTCATTAAGGATATATCCTACTACTACATCATCTACTGCTAAGCCATTTTTCTTCAGCGCCCCCCATATCGGCCCCTGAGCCCAGCGCCCCCCATATCGCCCCATGAGCGTTTCCACCCCCTTCAAATTCGCCAGCGCTCCTTGGGGGGCGCTGGAGGCAAGGTTAAGAACCACTGGCCTAGGCCATAGGTCGGCAACCTACTGCCGGCGGGCCAGATCCGGCCCGCCATGCGAAATCGTCCGACCCGCTGCATCGTGATTAATTATCACGAGAATACGGGCCGTCTAGGGGTGTTAAAAAATTTCTTTTGTTCAAATTTCATCGGCTTATTTGTCAAATCGTCGGGTTACCTAAAAAAACGTTGCACACCAAAGTCGACTCAATTCCAGCCGGTAGGTGCCGAGGTCCCTCAAATTGAAATTTCAGTCGTTTTTGAAATAATAGTATTTACGGTGAACGATCTCGTCACGCCGACATGACTAAAAATCGTGTTCCAGGTATGCCTGAAGACACAGGGATGTCTTTTCCACTTGTTTCGATCTTGACAAGGGTCTATGGTGGAGTTTGGATGAGGAAATCGCCAGTGAGCGAAAAGAAAAGATATGACACGGATTAGCTGTAAATTAGTCCACTTAATTGAAATAGACACGGTTGCGTCACAATACCAAACTCCGTTAAAATCAAACATTCGACCCTGATTTTCGGGGCTTCCAGGACCACGAGCAGAATAAAATTTATAATTTCGCAATCAGTACCGCGGTAGCTTTCGATTGATATCCGTAATATCAAATTTGGCACTCGGCAATTCGGTCAAAAATTACCGTCAAACTGCCCTTAGCCAAAGGGAAAGTGTAACGTAGACCAATTTCACGGAGCAGTGAGATTTGTTTGTGTCGACACCACATAGGACACTCTGGTCACATTGATGCTGTGTTGTTTAAGTGTGAATACATTTGCTCTTTTTGTGGTTGGTATGATTGAGATTGTAGAAATGTAGCGTAATATACTGCCGTGAGTGTGAATTATAGTATGAAAAGTCCGGTTCGCCAACGAGTTGTACACTCGACATTTGGACAGTGACTAGCAAAAGGTTGCCGACCCCTGACCTAGGCGATGTAAAGAGGAGACATGCACACTGAATGAAAAGTAAACGAAGATAGTATAGAAAAAGCAAGCGACAAGAATGGGGTGGCATGTCATGGAAGGCGAGATCGATAGGTCAGGTAGTGGTCCGGTAACCTTTTTAGTAGAAATTAGTAGAAATAGTAGAATTAGTAGAAATCAGTAGAAATTGCTTGTATTTCGACTCTGCTCTACTCTTACACTCTGCTCAATATCAACGTAGCAATACTCAGACGCCGCATATTTTGTCCGTTCTGGCCTAGACCGTAAAAGCGTGAGCTTATAATTCCTTGCATGCAAGTCCTCTTCGAAATTGTTGACAAAGCGACGGAAGATATTGATTTTATGGGATTAATATATCATTTCATTGCCCCAGTTGATACATGTAGCAGAGTTTAATAAGTCAGTATGTACCAGTGTTGGGATGACTCGAGTCACCTTTTTCGTATGACTTGACTTGACTCGAGTCACTTGGCTAATATGACTTGACTTGACTTGATTCGGCGTATCAGAAATGTGGGTTGACTCGTGACTCGAAGCAAAATTCACGAGTCAATTTCAAGTCATCCAGTAATCGGTGTCGATAAAAATCACTGTATCTTGCATATGGTCGGATTGTTCGCGAAATGCTGGTGTAACCTGTGAGAGCGACCAATCATTCAATGATAGTGCGTTTTACTGAGCCTCCATTGTTCTCATGCTGTAACGCGACAGCGGTCGAATATTGTTCCTTTTCAAGAATTGATATTGAAATAATTATCAATATTGTTATTTTCCTCCGGATGCGGGTTGCATATTTTTTTTGTCTTCAGATACAAGGCGACCAATTTCCATACAAAATTTGGAAAATTTACACACAATACCATACCATACCATACTTGCACATTGCCATAGTCCAAGGGTCGGGAACCTTTTTCGACCGAAGAGCCATGTTGACCCAATATTTTCAATTGTAACTCCGAAAGAGCCATACATGTCAATCAATTGTAACGTCACAATTGAAAATTCGAGACGTATTGGTAGCACCAATATATGGGATTTGTAGTGTGCGCCGTATTTTTCTGCCCACACGCGTCGGTGGAGTCAAACATGGTCGCTACTGCAGTAGCCTACATACCCACTGCAGGGTGTGGAGAGGCAATTGATGCAGTGCCTCACATGTCGTCAGGGATGAGTGAGGAAAAATTGTGAAACCTTCAATGATTATTGCTATTTTTATCGATATTTATGAATGATTAGATTTTAAACAGTTCTATTCTCAAAATAATAGAAATTTCATATTTATTGTTCGAAAATAAAGCTCGAAAGGAGAGATGAAACACAGACGGGCCGACCCTCACCTGTGATAACGCAACTCATCGTAAACAAATTTTAGAATTTATCATCACTGATGTTATTCAAATTAAATTGTCGCGCTGATTCTGAATATCTAAATATTGCTTCACACCTACATTTTATGGCGGCTCTCGAAAGCTACTTACGATAACAATCAAGAGCTTGGACAGGTAAGGCGTTGTTTTTAATTTGAATTTGTAATTGGTAATGTCACTTCCTAGGAAGTTTATTTATCGGCGTAGATCAGGAATGCAATGCGTATTTGGAAAAAAACGAATTGTCCTACAAGCGTCACCATGTCAAGGTATCAATCATAACATCGTGCAATCCCAGATTTCGAGGCGCACGATGGCGGGTGGATCTAATTCGTCAATTGTGTTAGTCGCCGGCACGACAGCAACTTAAATTTGAGGATTTTGAAAACGGGGGGTACGGACCCCTAACGCCCTGGTTTACTCCACTGTCTTGACCTCTCAAAGACATGTTTATGCTGTCACGAGAACAATCATTCGGGCCGTCATGAAAATTTACCAACAAGTTGCTGCAATATTGATAAATTAGGTACAAAATTAAAAATTTGTCAAATAGCCATATCTTTTATCCAAAAGAGCCATATATGGCTCGCGAGCCATAGGTTCCCGACCACTGTATTACATGGACCATGCTCCATGCTATTCTCGCCTGAGTGCGATTTAACTAGCCTATGAAATGATATTGCTATGTCGTATGTTTGTACCATTGATGGACTCTCTCCAGACTCAGAATAATACAATCAATAACATTCCGAATCCCCAAGTTCTATCTACCAGACTCAGCAACCACCGATTACCCTGCATGGTTTCTTTCGGTAGGAATTGAAAACGCAGCATACCTGAGCATATTTCTCCATTTCCCGTGTAACCAGTTTGACAAACACAGTTGTATGACCCTTTGTTGTTACTGCAATCGGCGTTTGCATGGCAGTTATGCAATCCAGTCGAACATTCATCAACGTCTGCAAATGCAGTGAATCATAGATAATAAAAATACCTAGGTACAGACTAGGAAATTTGTGGTGGTAGTCTAAAATGCTGCTTTACCGGTAATAAACTATCATGCATTCTCAAGTTAGATTGAGGTAAAGAGCAGAACACATAGTATCGTAGGTTTATTTGATCTTCTCATATACTCACGAGACAGAAGTTGGAGCAACGTATCATAAGGTAGCGAGCTTTAATGTGCCTACTCTCTTTGATCACTTTGTACCTTATTTTCCAAGACATAAGGCAAAAGCCTCAACACACCATTTCGACAAACTGGAGCCTCCGGCACCATTTTGTCAGCTCCTAAAACGATTTCTGCCAGCAAGCACTTTTCACTCGCGAAAAATACGCTGTATTTGGGATAGGAGTGCAGAACAGATTTTATACCCTGGCGATCCGAGCACTAGTAGACGTTCTTGTACAAGACCCAACAACTTGTTTGGCCGAGAAGGGTTTAGTGAAATAGTTGATATCAAAACGAGCTAAAATTTCATTTTTAATGAGTCACTTAATAGCTGAAGCTACATAGTAGCCAATTCGTTGCACATCTGAACAAAATGTTGTTAGGTGTTTTCATCTTCTCTTTGTGTAACCATTTTCGAATAGTTTGTGCGAATGAAATTCATTTTACTAAAAAAGTGCGAATCGAGCTCAAAAAGGTTGAAAAGCACTGGTGTAGAGTATTATTTAAAAATGTTATGAAACTCAAATAGTCATTTACGACAAAATTTTACGTTTGAGGATGTGATCGCATCTCTCCGACATAATCAATAAGATCAGTGGTTCTCAACCTGGGGGCGCAGGAGGCTCTCAGGGTGGCGCGAAAAATTGACAAAGTCTGTATGAATTCTGACTAAACATATGTTTCACAACCATTCTGAGAAGACGATTGTTGAAGATGAAATGTATTTCGTATTCGAGAAAGCTCGGCAAATTGAAACTCCAGCAATCGCGCTCAACGGAGTGTAGGCTGATTTCAACTTCCTTCGAGCAAATTTGTTTTGTTCTTTGAAGATTTAATTACTTCATATCTTTAGCAGTAGCCTAAAGATCGGTTCGATCGATAGCTGTTGTTAATAGCTGGCGAACTGCACTGCTTCAGACAGACTTAGATGCAATATAGGTTGCCCGGTTTCGCCCTCGATTAGGCTATCTAAATCAACACAATTTAATTCCATATCTGATCAAATTAAGCATGGCAGTACTGAACGATGCCGTGCTGTCTGTAGTCATTACTAGCATTAGGTTTAGCCTCAGTGCAACCTACCTTGAACTAAATTGATGTCCTGTTCAATGTTTTTTGCTATTTTCAAACAACTTTGGGGAAATTCGTCAGAAATGTTAAAGACTCTATAACTGGAATGCGGATTCAAACTTGGCGGTAGATATACCATATGTATACTATTAGATCAGGTATGGGCAACCTGCGGCCGTAGAAGGGAATTTGTGCGGCCATCGACACCTAATTCAATTAGTAGGCTATGTATTGGCGGCCGTCGACATGCAAATTGAAATTATGAATTCCCTCCCGAATTTTGGAGAGATTTGAAATAATCTTGAAATTTTTTTCGCGCTCAGCGCAATTTGACATTACTTCATTTTTTCAATTTTAATATAGTAGCGTCCTTCTCAATCTGAGCCGGAATCGGAATCGTGTGCTCCTCGCGAAAGAAATTTGTTTATTGTACATTTGGGCGATTTCAATATATTTCCACTATTTTCACCACCGATACAATCGACAATCCCTATAGGGGTCAAGAAATAACAGCATGCAACAAAGTGACTAGTAACAATTGGCCCACCCGAAGATGCATTATCATTTATAACTTGCCCTGAATTTTCGGAAGCACTCCCTCCATGAGCCCTAACGGTGAATCTGATTACATGGGCTTAGATAGGATAAATATTTGATAGTAATATGTGGTACTGCTACTATTAATTACGGACTTCAGTCGAGAATCTGAAAAATTTTCGCGCCGGGCGCGACAATATGCAATCCCACCAACTATTCATAACATTGCCACTCGCGATTTCGGTGCGTACAATAGAATGAAAAGTAGAATAGTCCGGAGTTCACCGGGAATGGACATGGACATATTAACCTGGGTATTTCGCGTCCGGTTAGTTCATTACAGCTATGCCCTGGAATGCGGCCTTGGGCTACATAAGTAACCAAAATGCGGCCGTGATTAGCAAAAGGGTTGCCTACCTCTGTATTAGATGATGTGCTCTTTTTGACATGACGATACTTGCAGGGGGGTCGGGGGTCGGGGTGCATTTTTTTTGACCATCGCCAGGGGGCGCATGTCCAAAAAGGTTGAAAACCGCTGGTATAGAGACCTCTTCCGATCATTGCCCCTGCATCACATACTTTACAGCCGGAGGTCGGCCGCATTGTACTTTGATATGACCCGTGTAACGTATTGGCGATACCATAAATAACATGCCAATTTGAATTTACTGCCTGTAAAGGAATGTCAGAGGCATTTCACATGTTGCTTCGCAGCTATATAATGGTACCAAGTTGAACGTCGAATTCAATTTTTGATTGTGTCTCATAGGTAGGCCTCAAAACGTTCAATACAGAAGTAAACTCCAATGTTTGTTGGAGTGCTATCGTCAACTATCACCGTGCATTTTACAATTTTTATCAATGACTGCTCTTGGAGAAGATGGAAAAGACCACGATCAACACTCAAAGATACCATTTACTGATTTTAATTATATACGTTCAATAATAGTAATATCATTGAAAGAAATAAAATTTGAATGTTTCACTTGGCGCAATTAGAAAAACAATTAAGCTGCGCCGCACAGTTTTTTCTCGACGTTTTCCTTTATTTTTGAATTAGACGAATCGAAGCTCACAACAGCACCATTTTTACAACTACATCCATAACGGTACATGTCGACTATGTCGTTCTCGCTAAAATCTCTATTCTAAATAAAAAAATCTCCACATTTTCCCGCAAAAACTATCTGTAACGTGATTGGGATGTCCAGGGATGAGCCGACAATTTCGTTATCCTGATTTTGACCAAGAATAAGGACGCCTCCTGATGGAACGACCGCTGTCGTGGTGAAAAGTTGAACCGGCTGTACACCATTGAAATATACCCGCATAGCCTACTTGCACTGGCGCTGGATATGACAATGCACATGCGAGTTGCTTCTTTGATTTGCGATATGCTTACTTCAAGTCGTGTCGAAACCATGACCAGATATCACATAAAATTTTCCATTGTAGATGCCCAATGTCTAGGTCAGAGGTCTCAAAGACGCGGCCCGCGAGAACATTTTGTGCAGCCCGCGAAGGCATTTTGGCTTTCCAAGTATTCGACAATATATTCAACTGCCACATATCTTTTTTTAGATTTGAGAAGTTAGAGTTCACTCCGAAATGACTCCAAAAATATGCGAACACATACACATCAAACTTCACTATCGCGTGACATTCAAAAGCTACCATGGGTGGAATATCAGCTAATATGTCACATTTATTGTTCATGAGGATAAAACACTAAATTCCGTTGATGATTCGCGTGACTGAAAATTGTGATTTGAACTTAAGGGCGCAACCGTTTGTAAAATTGCTCGGGTTCGGACTGACTGGGTGATAAAATACAAATGAGGTGAGTCGCCTAAATGAGGTGAGTCGCCTAAAACGTTACCATCAGTGAAGGATTGTGCCTCTGAATGCCATGACTTGGTACGACCATGGACGTAACAAACGACCAAACTGCAGTGAAGAATTTATTCAACTGAAAAATATTCTTCGCGCTTCGCGCGATTTTATGAGGATAGGTATTTTGATTTTATTACCATCAAAAATAGTGTTGAAAATGGAAACACAAGCGGTACGAGCGCTAAAAAAGTTTTGACACTTTGCCATTACTATGGTACAATAATTATTGTATATAATTGAGTTGTTATTGATTTGTTCCAATATTCGTAGGCAAATCTAACGCTGATTTAATTTGACTTTGGCAATGACATGAATGACACTTATCAGGACTATACCAGAAACCCAGATTAGCTCAAATGCTCTGTTATCGGATCAATTTTGGGTAAATTCTGACACATTCTACCTATAATTGTGGTTCGTCAAATGCCAGCTAGCCGCAATGTTATACCGCGACTGCTTTTACAATGTCATGATGCATTTGTTCTCTCGCATATGATGTCTATAACTCACTATTTTGAGAAATTATGCCCAGCGCAGAAACAAATTTATTCAAATATTTGAAAATGTGATTTCTTCGTACCAAGCGTGAATAGTGCAATAGTAAATTACATTTCCACGATGTTTATGCGAAGGCTAGTCTTCAAGGTTCCGTCATATAAGGCTTACTTTTAAATGATACATTTAATACCCTATAATGCTGCGGCCCGCGGCGCCATCCGAAACTAGGAAATTGACCCGCGAGCACATTTGAGTTTGAGACCTCTGGTCTAGGTATTGCAATCTGTTGACCCCACTGCACATAGTATCCTTCAATTAGGTGGTTATCTATAATGTAGTTATATCATATATCGGGAATGGACTAGATATTTGCTACGCTACGGCCGTATTGATTACACAAAGTGTCTGGGGAATTGAATAATATTTTATCTTCGACCGACAGCATGCAAGTGAAAACTCCCTTTTATAGATATAAGTTTAGGTTTTGCTGTAGATCTAGATCTTTTTCACACATAGGTATCCCTTCAGGTCTGTCATTGACTACGGTAAGCCAGCATACTACTTCTCTTGAAAATGCCATTTGAAAAAGAATCAAGTTATGCAGAGCAAAGCCTTTCGTTTATGTTGTGGAGCAATGCGCAGCTCCGCAGTTTGTGCGTAACGAGCAGTATGCAACGAACCTCCTCTCAACCTTATACACAAATATCTCTGTATGGCTTATCGCTATCACCTACTCAAACAACAGGGAGCAGATCAACATTCCACGATTGGGCTAATGCAAGATTCATGGCACGAGATATACGGTCTAATCCAGGGGTTCTCAACTTCCCTCGTATAACGGGCCGCATTTTAACAACAAAAGACGCTGCGGGCCGCAGAACAATATCACCATGTATTTGTAGGCTACTATATTAAATTTAGGTTACTGTAGCCTATTTACCAGTATTATACGGGCATTTAGTACATTTTTGTGCATTCCAAACTCTCTGTTTCAATGCGTGAGCGAGCAAGTATAAAATTACGGTAACTTTTTCGTTAATCAGGCTATCATCACTTGGAGCGATCAGTGAAATGGGAAGAAGTCAGTCGTTCGGGGTCATTTCTGAACAAACCAATCCAACCCTTCTCCTTTCCTTCCATGGCTGGAGCCCTGCACCAATAGGTGCAGAAGTAAGCTTTGTCCAGTTGATATTTTTCACTGGCCCCCTCCCCACATTTGCCCTGTCAGCATTTCCTCTGGAAATATGTCCAGTCTTATAATACGCACATGGATAATTAGTACACTTTTAACGAAAATGGTGTTTTTGCAATTCACACCCGGCCGTAGGGTGTGTTTTGAGTCATCACATCTCTCGGGTACTAAATTTTCCATTTACACCTAAGGTAGTGGTGTGAATGAGTCAAATACACCTATACCATAAAATCCACACCTCAAGCATCGGCATTTGGGGCGAATTGTTAGTGATTACACCTTTTGTCAGACAGATATGAAGTTTGGGATTCAATCCGCGCTAAGCGCTTACCCAAAACTTGACTGTTGAAGTTTGAAGTCAGTGTCGGTCAGAAGTCTGATTAAACAGGCAGGGGTGCGGCAAGTCTGCATCCTTGTTAAAAATCCAGTCGAATCACTGTACTGATCACTGTATGGCAGTGGAGAACTTCTTTGATGTGTCTAATTGTAGGTCGTGTAGGACATTATTATCTTTGGGGTTGAATTACCCACCGAAATGCGTGCTTTCGCCCACTTTATTGTTGCCCATGTGTTAAGGCTTCTTGGGTAGGCTTAGGCTATTTACATTGTTGCATTGTTCAGTTTTTATGGATTTAACCCGGTTTGATCAAGAAAATTCGCCTACGCATAATAGCTTCAGTGACCAATAAGCATTCGTTGTATTAGTTCGTGTGCTACATCGACATGAATGAATAATAGCTAAGACCGCAATATCATATAGTAATTCACATTTATCGTACATTGGGCTACTCGTGCTTTGGCTGAAATTTCACCCTGACTACTAGATTATAATGTGACCGATCTATCTCAAGTTGCCACGATAATGGTTTATAATTTCTTTCATGCCACGTCAAACGCACAATTGTACGTAGCCTATATGTACAAAATATATCGGGCCTATTCCGCACGGCATTTAGAGCTGGGAATACTGAAAGGAGTTAATTTTCAGTCACAAATTTAGTACGCATTATGAGCGTAGCAAGAATTCAAATGAGAATGCGGCACGAGGTTACGTCACGGAAAAATCATTGAATCGGGCGAAATGAGGCCTGAATTGTGGCGAAGTTTCCTGTCTATTTTCACATCTATATTGCTGTGTTATTCACTATTTGGTAGCTTTATGAATTGCACAGTAAGCCTAACCGGCAATTCGCATACAGCAAATCGAAACCTGTTCTAGTGTAAAGGGTAGCCTACCACTGACTATGCAGAGTTATGTTATAAGCCTATCACCCTGTCATTATCACTGAGCTATATAAACATTATATGTTATGTTATGGTAGGCAGGTAAACATATTCTTAATTCTACTTCAGACTTGATCAAAGATCGCAAATTTGTGGCTCTTGAAGAATAAAATTATCGATTTCTCATGAGAAAACAAGTGTAACATACAAACAGCAAAGGGTTGAAGCATATTAAGCAACGGTATTTGAGGTGAGCAATGGACATTTGATGAAAGCTTTCGATTCCCATAAATTGGGGCCAGTAAATCTTAATTATAATATGACACAGGTGAAAATATGAGGATGTTATATTGCTATGCTATGAATATGAGAGACTTGACTAGGAGCAGGCTTGCCTTATTGAACATATTTTGCAGTGGCCCCATCAGACTATCTGCTAAGAGTATGTGACCCATCAACCAGACTATACTTCTTCTGAAACTGCTTCTCTGAGTTCTGTTTATATATTTATTTTCATTTGAAGCAGTTTGACATGGATTTGACATAGCCATTTCTATATACTTGTCATTGAGTAGAAATATACATCTATTGCTTGAGTAGCAATGCGCACTACTGCGGTCAACTCGGTGTGCAACAGTGCACGGATTAGCTTGGTCTTCAATATTTTTACCAATATGAAGAGGAGCGTCTTGGAGGTACAGAACTTCAATATACAATTGAATAGTATATTCATATTGAAATGGACCCGAATATTTTCGGCTGACACTCGTCACGGGTAATCGTCAGCAACTAGTAGAGAATTGGAAAGAGCATTGTATATCAACAATCGTATCACAAAATATGACGTCACCAGCATGAAAGAGAGAGCGTTCAATGTACTATTTTTAGGTGGTACACGAACTCCTTTTGTTGACAGAGTTTTGGTTGGTGTATTTTGATAAAAGTCGATTCCAAGGCACACAAATGGAATTGTGAACGGCCCCGTCCAACGATTCGAAATCGGTCGTCTCGATAATTATTCGGCAGAATTAATGGCCTTTGATCGATCAGCATCAATCTTAAGCGGATGAGTTAAGGGTGAGCTTTTCACTGAGCGTGATCCACGTGTTCTGATAAATCTGGGGACATGTTGGTTTATGCGTTCCTGCAGACGTTTTGACGTTCTTCCCACGTAGCCACAATCACAGTGGCACTTATATTCGTGCACTACATTACTATGTTGAAGTGCAGGGAGTACGTCTTTGCGTGTTGAAGGGAGCAGTTGTGTAGTCGTAAAAATCACATTGGTTTTGACTGTGTCGTAACACTTACTGACCGCAGAAATCAATTGTTTTTCAAAGCGGGTGGAAATGGGGCCAATCCAAGGTAGATGGATATAAGCATCTTTTATTGTTCGTTCGGTGGGCTCTGTTTGTTTTTCTGCGTTGAATTGCGTTAATTTCCTCTCTGTGCCACGGCTGATGACGTGTTCAGGGTAACCGTTATCCACTAAGATTTTTCGGATGTTGTCAAGTTCTAAACTCAATTTGTTACCCGAACATATCATCAACGCTCTATGCACAAGGGTGCCTATGAGGTTAATTTTTCTGCGTCGAGGACTAAATGAATTCCAGCAAAGGTATTGGCCTGTGAATGTCGGTTTCCTGAAGACAGACGTTTCAAATTTGTTGGTATTGCGCTTTTCGACTAAAACGTCCAGAAATGATAATGAGTTATTGCGTTCTTTTTCAATTGTGAATTGCAAGGCCGGGTGAAGCGAGTTTAAGCGAATGAGAAATTGATCACACTCCGACTCATTCCCGAAAATGACAAAAGTGTCATCTATACATATCGGCGGTACAACAGTGGTTTTATGGACTCACGCTGGGAGAGAAGCTCGGCGTCATAATATCCTCTAAAATGTTGGCCAAAATAGGTCCCAGGGGACAACCCATTGCCACGCCGTCTAATTGGCGAAACATGACCTCGTTAAAGCTAAACTCCACAGAACAGTATGAAGAGCAATATGAAGAGGCAAAATAGCCTTGCCAAAGTTTATCAAACTGTCCTTTTGATCAATATAAACAAATTCTAATATATGCACTTCTTGACTCATGATATGACACATACACACGGTCTGTGCATGTACACAAATCTGCTTCTTGTTAGATTCAAGAACTGATTGCTATTAGTGGCAGACTCTTACTCTGTGAATGTGAAATCAAATATGTTGTTGGTGACTAATATACTATGCGTAGGAGAGTTGCAAAATTGTATTTTTACTCGCTTATTTACAAGCATAAAGCAAGTCAAGGCTACAACATCAGTACACATTTTGGATGTCTTGGGCGTTTCGAATCCAATCCAGATTGTCAACTAAACGTTTATGCCTCATGGTTATTTTTTTGATTTTAGGATGCTGCTATACAAGCTAATATCAGGAATTTCAACCAAATCGACGTCGCATTTAACCGTAGAAGCATATGCTGCGAAACAGTAAAGGATCGTTATCAAACAGCTCATATTCCAAGGTAATCCTTATCATCCAGCTAATTTGCTAATTTCGATGTATAAGACAAGTCAACGTTTTCTAATCAAGACACAATCAGACATGTATCTGTGGCGGGGTTGTAACCAAGTCACGAGGCTCCGAGTCAGAAATCAATCTCACTTATGTAGTTTTGACTTGAGTCAGGTCGAGTTATTTTCATTCGACCACCGAGTCAAGTCCGAGTCCAAGTCAGCGAACAGAGGGTCGAGTCCGAGTCATGGTATTGTGACTCGAGTCCGAGTCCAAGTCATTGTGTTGACTAATCAGTTTCCAGTTGAAATCTTGTTAAATCCACTTTTTATAACTCTGTTTGGTGATATCGAATGGTTCACATTTATAAATATACTAATTTTCCTCACTGGTTGAATTTTTATGTACCAGTACCAATAGGCGTAATCCAAATAGTGTAGTTACTTTACTATTCTCTGAAATTTCAATGAAATGTCGGTCTTGGCCGTCTGAATCTTGAGCCATATGACTTGGTTCCAGTCATGCGCAATGACTCGAGTCCAAGTCGAGTCAATACACTGATTGACTCGAGTCGAGTCATTTCCATATTTTGAGAAAATGACTCGAGTCAAGTCAAGTCATCAGAAAATCGTGACTCGAGTCAGTACAACCTTGATCTGTGGTCCTTTTGAATCCATTCTAAAATTCAATATTGCCTAAAGAGGAAACGTTTCAAACGTGTTTTGAATCAATATTAAATTCATATCAAAGTCCATGCACCTCTTTCTCTGATTTTCTCTAATTTTTTTTATTCATGTTCATATAATAAACATTTAAAAAATTCTTCTCCTGTAGCAATGCGGCTACTGGTTGGAATCGAACCAAATTTGGTGTACAGGCGTCAATTAGGTAACCTAACAATTTTATCAAGTAGCCAGTACGATTTGAGAAAAAAATTCTTTTTGAAGACCCCTAGCGCACATATCAGATGACTTGGGAGTTTCGAATCCAATCCAAATTGTCTACTAAACGTTTATACCTCATGGTTATTTTTTCAATTTTAGGATGCTACTATACAAGATCATGTCAGGGCGTTTCAACCAAGTCGACGTCGCATTGAACCATAAAACCGTATGCTGCGAAACAGTGATGGATCGTTATCAAACAGCACATATTGCAAGGTAATCATTAGCATCTAGCTAAATTGCTAATTTCCATGTATAAGGTACGTCAAGGTTTTTTAATCAGACCTGTATCTGTGGTCGCTTTGAATCCATTCTGAAAGTCAATATTGCCCAACCAGTCAAGTGGAAGTAGAATACGAAATGTCGAAAAATAGACAAGTATGGTAAGCAGTTCTTCGGAGGTTTCTACTTTGAACATTGTGATATGAATCTTCGCGACTAATATAAAATTACTAGTGGCATATGACACTACTAACATAAAGAATCTTCAAAAATATATTCGCTTATTCCTGACACAGGCGGTGTTGCCAGACTTGGACAACTGTAGATCAGTGATGAGCATCGGAGCGGAGTCGGAGTGGATTAGGAGCGGAGTTTTGCCGATTTTGTGACAGTCGGAGCGGAGTCGGAGTCTACTACAGATATTTTTTCGGAGAATGTCGGAGTATTGTAACTTTTGTCTCCGATATCTTTGGATAGCTCTGACCAGAATACACTATTGATTATGATTACAAACCAAAACGCAGACAGTTGACACCTTGTAAAGTTGTAATATGACGGGTAACATGCAAAAATGATTGCCAAGTGCATAAAAATTAGCCATCTGCACTGCAATTGGGGGCTGGAGAGTAAACAATACTGTGAGTCAACCACATTATCACATGTACCGTGTGTACCATGTACCATGCTTGCCACTGTTTCGGATACTTGACGAGATTCATCGGAGTATCTCGGAGTCTGGGATTGAGCTCTTCGGAGTCGGAGGGAGTTTTCCTCAGACACTTAAGTTGTCGGAGGGATTCGGAGTCTCGAAAAGCACTATCCGCTCATCACTGCTGTAGATACTCTGGTTGTTTAATTATCCTAATTGAAGCTATTCTGATTTGTGAAATGTTTCTATGCTCTAATTCCAATTCTAATCGAATGTATGAAATCTTTCTATGGTCTAATTTTAATTCTAATCTAATGTCAGATTTTCCTGGAAATGCTACAGGAGAACTGTATAGTACGAAACAAGCCAAGCTTGCTGTACAGTAGGGGTGTTAAAAATGACTTTTCATTCTCAAATTCTTCTGGCTACTTGATAAAATTGTTGGATTACCGAATTGAAGCTTACACACCAAATTTGGTTCAATTCCAACCAGTAGCCGCATTGCTACAGGAGAAGAAAGTTTTTATTTATTATTTAAAAATTAGTAAAATAAATTCAAAATTTTCTGTTCACCCATGAAATTCTAAGGTTGTCTATAGAAACGATGCCCACCAAATTTGGCTCAATTCAAATCAGCCGAAACGGAGTTATTGATATCTAATAATTTGGATTTGACTACAATAGTATTTACGGTGGGCATAATTGCGATAAATGATTAAAGAATCGGTCACCGTAAATACTATTTTATTCAAATCCAAAATTTTGCGACGGCAATTACTCCGCTTCCACTGGTTGGAATTGAGCCAAATCGGTTGAGCATTGTTTCTATAGACAACCTAACGATTTAATGGGGTGAACAGAAAATTTTAAATCTTTTTTTTATATTTCCATATATTAAATAAAAAACTTTCTTCTCCTGTAGCAATGTGGCTACTCGTTGGAATCGAACCAAATTTGGTGTGCAGGCTTCAATTAGGTAACCTAACGATTTTATCAAGTAGCCAGTAGAATTTTAAATAAAAAGTCATTTTTGAACACCCCCTACTGTACCGTAGACATTTGCTATTCTCATGCTCATAAGATGAACTATGATTTGATAATAACGGAGTTTGATTCAACTTTTCGCGATTTCAGTAATTCTTATTCTAAATCTAATTTGCGATGCCTTAGCAAGTGAAACATCTGATTTTTTGTAAGTACTTTGTGAAAATATATATACTTTGTAACGGCTTATATTTTTGTGGTCTTTCGTTAAGTTATGCATGTTAACATATGTGCCTGTTAATTGGGTTGTGAATATGCAGGGCATGGTATGGTATGGTATGGAAGTATGATATGGTATGGATCGATATTTTGGTATGGAATATGGAACAATGCAAGTAGGCTATGGTATGGAATGGAAGATTTTAATCTAAGGTATGGAGCGACATTTCCAGTGACGTGCGGTCCAATGAGGCAGGTGAGGCAGTGCCTCACCTGTCGTCAGCGTCAGGGCGAATAAGTGAAAATTGTGAAACCCCTCCATGAGTCGATGATTATTGATATTTTACATCGATGTTCATAAATAACTAAATTTGAACATTTTTTCACACAACATCATCAATTTTCATAATTATTATTCAAAAATACATCGCGAAATGAGGGTTGCGGCACAGGTGAGGCACGGGCGGGTCGTGCCTCACCTGCGACAATGCAATTCATCATAAATAGCTCGGAATTCATAACAACTGGTATTAATCAAATGCTATCGTCACACTGATTCCGAAAATACAAATATTAACAGTGTCAGACCACCAGAACCCCCTCAAAATCGCCAAGGGATGTGACATTCGGCTTTATTACAAACAATGCCTTCGCAGAAAAACAATGGCCAGGTGAGGCAGAAACGAATTAGTCTCATGCACTATTCGCTAACAATTGGACAATCGCAGTACAATAAAACGCGCTATCGATTTCAGAATACAACAGTCTTGACTAGAGCCCGACCGATTATCGGCTCGCCGATAATATCGAGTCGATATCACGCTTGGAGAGAAATATCGGTATCGGCCATTGAAGGTAAAAAAATATCGGCCTTTTTCGTGACGTCACAACATGGTGGCAGGGAGTCAGAGAAGTCGATAGAAGACGTGAGGGTGGTAAATTATAAAAATAAATGGCCAAGCTGCATATAGTGCATGCTGCATAGAGGGCAGTAGGCGTTCCTATCTGAAAAATATTGTAGATAACTAATCACCGTTATGCCCCGCTGACTTCGTGGGAATCCCCCTGCAGTAATCAATCGATCACCGAAGACAGAGAGCAGCTGGATCCTGGATGGATAGTTGTCTGCAGAAGATTTCAATCAGTAAGAGAAATGAGAACTTCAATCATGCTGGGCTGGCCCTCGTGATGATAGAGAAAAGCGTCGCGTCGAAACGTTTCTCTGAAGATAGTGCTATTGGTTCGGTACCAACAGAGCTAATTATACCAGTAATGTATGAAGTCGTCTGACACTCTGACTGAGGGCTGAGACCTGCGGGGCCACCATGATAGGAAATGTGCGAGCATAGAGGGCAAGAAAATCAAGCAAAGGTGGAGTAAAGCCAACAACAGATCCGAACATTTTTGATTCCATGATGACATTGGCCAATTCTGACAAAAGAGCGTAAAATATTGATCAATTGATTGTTGAAATGCTGGTCATGGTCAAGGCCCAAGGGGGATGGGTGGAGCAGTTGCAGACATGGACAATTTGAGTTGTTTTCAACTTTCTCTTCAGCTATTTGTTGATGATGTGCTGAAGGCTCCAGGTGCTCTGCCAGAAGAATATCAATATTTGGTGAAACCATTGAAGGAAAGATCCCCTGCAAGGGAGCGGTGGAACCGAAATGAAGAAAGATTTCCAATCCTTGCTGTTCCACTAGGTACCAAGTGAAAGACTGCTCACTGTGTTTAGTACTATATACATCATTTATGAAAGACCACAGAAGTTCACTCCTTGGAGAAAGCGCCGAGAAATTGTGCTTCGTGAACTGTAAACTGCTGGATTGGTGCTTTTGATATATTTTTATAGCCCCTAGATCATTTATTTCATGTTCAAGCATATCAATGGCTGTAAAGTTGTTGAAATAAATGCTCTGAGGTGTTAAATATGGGCCTTGTGCTAGATTCCATACATTTTGAATATCGGCTGAATATATCGAGGTTATCGGTGGAGGTACTGGATATCGGTGTTATCGGTATCGGCTCAGAAATCCAATATCGGTCGGGCTCTAGTCTTGACTCTTGACTGTCTTGTAGGAATTATATAGTAGCGACGGACAATACGTAATGCGGAGCAAATACATACCCTTACTCATGTAGCTGCGCTGCATGTTATTTATTTTCCGTTAAATTGTGGTATGTGATAGCTACTTCCATAGGCTGCATTGTCGTTGCTTTATGCTTTGAATAATTTATACCGGTACTTGAAGAGATAGTAATTATTATCCGTCTAAACTTGCCCATTTAGCACAATAGCGACCAGTCCTACATGTATTGTATAATGTGGAATTGCAACGGCTATCAGTGTGCAAGGAAAATGCTCTCTCCACCCGCTGCTGTTGTTATTCACATTTTGGATCTCTTTACGTGCGTGTGTGTTTGTGTGTGGGGGGGGGAGGGAGGCGTGCCTCACCAGCCATGAACCTCACCGCACGTCACTGGACATTTCCATACTTCCATACTTAGGTATTTTATACATTTAATCGTGATCTGTGCAAGCTTCATGAAGCGTACGTTGATCGCTGTGCACGGAATATGATCGCTTTTGTTATTATGTGTGAACGTGAACTATTGAATGCTGTGTAGGAACAAATACACGCTTGTGTAACGGTTTTAGGAGCACTTGGAATGACATGATTTTGTGATGTAATTATGACAATTCAGTAATGTTGATCCGATATTCTATTGAGTCTAGACACGACTTCTCCGAGCAAAGTCTATGGTGTGACGCAATAATTGGTATTGTGGGCTACTCCAACTACCTCATTCCTTGAGTGACGACAGCTTACAAGCAATCATGATGCAGCGTTCTAATTGCTCAATGTGATTGATAATTACATTTCTTCTGAAATATTGTCCGCACATTTATACTATTTACATAGCGAGATATCTTATTGGTCATATTTCAAACGATCTCACATTAGGATTATAGATCAGGGAGTGGGGTAGATATAGTTTGAAATTCTCGCCACGCTAACCTCAACCAAATACTGTACTAATAATCACGCAGATCGCTGCAGTATTGATTGCCTGTAGCTGGGACATTTTATGGGTGCGCGGTGCGCCTATATTATAAATTATTTTGCGAGTATCAACTTCAAACTTGCATGCGCCTCATGCCAATGTACCGGAAATGCGATGGTATTCTTATGGAGCAGGGGCGGGCAACTTCTCCAGTCAGCGGGCCGGATATAGGAAAATTAAGTACTTGGCGAGCCGGATTGCTGAATGAATACATTATTCGCGCATATATATAAGGGATAAATCGTTTAATGAATGTATTTCATCGACAGCAATATGTCACTTCAGAGCCATTTCTCGCCGATAATGACAATACAATGTGGATTTGAGAACAGCATTGTCATACAGTCTGCTTCTCCATGTCTGCTTCTCTCTGATCAACTAAATCACGGTGCAAAGATTTTAAAGCGTTTGATAAGCCCGGTACCCAAAATTTACCAAGATTTGAATTCATTATGGTTGAGTACATCGTAAATGCCGATAATGCAAGTCTTCTCGCTTCGACGAACTTACGCGTAAGCTCCACTCTCGCACGCTGCGCAGTACGTACACCTATATAATATCATACAGTCACTAAAATTTGACGTTTAGGCAAGTATAGTGGGGAATCTCGGCAGACTGGGGCTGCGGGCCACATCATCATGCAAGACGGGAAACTGTCCGCGAGCCGGACAAAATCTCGTCGCGGGCCGTATGTTACCCGTCCATTTTATGGACTGTCCTCGATAACAATCTGCTGACTATCTCATTTTGCTCGCGGAAGCTGCAGAGTAGACGTACACGGCACTTCACCATCGTGAACTAACCCTCACCTAAACAGACTCTGTAAAACTATTACCAGGAATTAGATTCGCATCATGGCTAGTGCAAAATGACATCCGAAATATCAATAATATAGGTGCTAGAAAAAGTACTATACTTATGATATTGAAGTATTTGAAAGTATGGAATATTTATCAAGTATGGTACGGAACAATGTTGGTATGGTATGGAAAATTGCAAGTATGGTATGGAGAGAGTAAGGCAAGTATGGAGTATGGAAAATTGTCGTTCCATACCATACCATACCATGCCCTGTGAATATGCATTTTGGTTTCAGGATGATGCCACAAGTTCTTGCTGACGATAGTGACTCAACCTTCGTTTTACAAGAGTGTTTTGCGAAAACCTGGAGGAGGCGACTTCCCGATATTACATGGGCGATGTTCTTCGAGCAATATTTTCAGTGAATATTTTTCTCCGTCGCTGGGATCTCTGTTTTTGTTATTTCACGAAATATGTTTCCATTTTATGTTATTATGGTTCAATTGATATCGTATATATGCAATCAAGACTGTTTACTTGCAATAGTGTGCCATTTGGAAGAAGATACAGGATATCAAGTAGGGTGTATATATTGAAATTAAACCCCTATCAATTCTAATGGGTAGGGTGAGATATCCGATGTACACCGCAAGGAATGGGGTGAATCTGGTCATATACACCCGCAGGGTTATGTAAGTTCTGTTTTCGTGTACCACCTTTTGGGGTGTGTATAACCACTCTTTTCGCTAAGAGTGTGGGGACGGTGTGAACCTCTAAAACAGGGGTGGGCAAACTTTTGAGCTCGCGGGCCGCAGTCAACATCTGAATCCATTCGCGGACCGCACTATATAAAATTGGGATTATAAACCAAAACGCAATATTGATATTTGATTATATAATGAGGACATGGAAATAATATATGTGCTTATTCAGAACAATTCAAACAATGCTTTGATGATATCGTACACGCGTCAGAAACATATAGTGGCGAGATTTCATAGGCTGGCGGACCTCAAGAACCAATTTGTCAAAACTATAGAGATGAAAAACGGTTGGCCCGATTCTAAGAACAGAATTGAAATTTAACTCTGTGAGCAATGCGCAGCTCCCCGGTCTGTGCGTTACAAGCAGCATGCAACGAGCCCCCTCTTCACCTTAGACATAAATATCTGTGTATGAACTATCGCTGTTACCTACTCAAACAAAATACAGATCAACATTCCGCACTTGGGCTATTGCAAGAGTCATGGCACGAGATATATGGGCTAATTAGACCTAGCTTTGTCACGTATAACATTCACTCCAACGTCCCGTTGTTTCGGGAAATTTCAGTGGAGAAAACCCTCTCCCACTATCAAGCTCCGTGGCTGGCACGGCCACCAATCGTCAATACGCAACTGCTACGTTTACACCCGAAGAATGTTACTCAAGATGTCATAAAAGCATGTTTCCACGACTATATGTTTGAATGCCACGACGGAGCTATCGAGATATATACAGATGGGTCCAAGACCTCAATAGCAACCGCTTACGCTTTCTATATCCCCTCTCGTTCGGTATCGGTTAGTAGAACTTGTCATGTTTATCATTCCGTATTCCATGTTGAACTTTTAACGATTCTTCATGCACTGGCCTGGGTTTCCGATTATGGATGCAAAGAAGACAAATATGTGATTCTTTCAGACTCGCTTAGTGTGTTGAACACGATATCCAACCCTCTCACTGCGCCGACAGATATCTTCAACAAATTTTTCCCCTTGCTTGAGCGGGTTACTGGAAGAGGTATAGAGGTAGAATTTGGATGGATTCCCAGTCACAAAGGTATCCATGGCAACGAGATCGCCGACCGCGAAGCAACATCCGCGGCTCAGTCTGGCCAGAATCGTCAGGTCCCTGAGGTTACCATCGGAGAAGCTAAGTCACTTGTCCGCCAATATTCGCGAACTCTCTGGCAGGAACTGTACGCATGTGAAGATATAGGGATGCATTATAAGCGTTTCCATAGTTGCATTTCGAATAAATTCCCGTCAATGCATGCATGTCGGCAATTCGAGGTGATCATGTTCCGTCTGCGCTCCGGCCATTGTAGGCTTAACGCCCATTCGTTCAAAATAGGATGTTCAGACACTCCGCTATGTCTGCATTGTAATGTCGCCGAAACCGTCGACCATTTTCTACTGAATTGAGCAAGATACGATTTTCAACGGTCCTTTCTCATTGAGTCATGCCGTAATCATGACATCCAATTCACGACTTATAACCTATTAGTCCAGCCCGAGCTATTAACCCCTGTGGCTGAATTCGTGCTGTCATGTCGTAGAATCCTTTAAGATTTGATTCGTTTATAGACGAGGTTGCAATACATTGCAAGGGTACTTATACCAGTAGGTAACTTCAGACCGTGGTTCACCAGACCCGTAAGGGAGATAAGCGCCACTACAAATTTTAACCATATTAATAATAATAAAAAAAACTCTGTGAGCAGTGATCTGCTCATAGATTTACTAATTCCACTTTTGGTTCAGTTCCAGAACACACAATGCTGACAGCATTATATCCATGTCAGCTTCAAACACGCTTATACTATGTGTAGATAAAATATAAATACCCCAATTCTACGCATACAGACAACGAATCTACCTAGACACGCCAGAATCGTTTTATAAGCCCGTCACTGAAATAATTAAAAATGAAATGGCCAATATGAAATACCACTCGTGATCCAAATTATGTCAATCTCGTTGCAGCTATCCCGCTGTGATATTAAGTATTTACCTTAGATCAGTGGTTCTCAAACTTTTCAAGACAAGCCCCCCCCCCCTTATGATGGTGAAAGATTTCGCACTCCCTTATCGTCATATCACAAAATGCAACCAGGATGCTAGCAAACCGAACGGGTAGTTTGATGGCATTGAAGGTTACGACTGTGGATGAGAGATTTTTAAATATGTAATTTAGACTAAATACAGAGCAATAAGTATGAATTTTATGTAAATCGCGCCTAGCGCGAATTTTTTTCAGTTGAGCGTAGCTTCGCGCCCCTCTTCAGATGCTTTCACGCCCCCAAGGGGGGGGGGGCACTGACCA
Source organism: Botryllus schlosseri (assembly GCF_051294905.1). NCBI lineage: Eukaryota > Metazoa > Chordata > Ascidiacea > Stolidobranchia > Styelidae > Botryllus > Botryllus schlosseri. The sequence continues at coordinate 11,020,929 of NC_137245.1, read as the reverse complement.
GTTTGAGAACCATTGTCTTAGAATTATCATGGTGAAATACACTAAGAAAAAGTTAATCAAGTCCCTGCAATAATTCGATTTTAGTACGCATTTTATCAATATTTAAAAAAAAGTTTTTTTAGACTCTCGTGGGCCGCACAGAACAGTGTTGCGGGCCGCATGCGGCCCGCGGGCCGTAGTTTGCCCACCCCTGCGCTATACTGATGACAAGCACACACACTGTCTTTACTAATAAACATGCATTGGTCAGAAACGAAATTCAGTGAGTAGTATATCTCTACTACATGTACTACGTCAAGTATTCGTGGACTAGAACATGGGTCACCAACACGCGGTCCTCGCTATTCAATCGATAACGATCATGCAAACACTTATATGTTCTTTAGGTTGGAATCTTACCAGACAGCAATTCGCTGTCAATTCATGCTGAGCTGTCAAATTTGGTACTTTGCCATTTCACGGATGGTCCGGCGAGTCCCTCATTCCCCCTTAAACAAGTCAAATACCACACCCCGAATTCCCAAGTCCTGCAAACTTGACCCAAGGCATTGTAGAAAAGCTTACTTTTGGCCACTTTAAAACAATATCAACAGCCTGAAAAAGATGAACAAGTGTCATTTTGGCGGTCTCGCCTGGGCGTCCGCAAAATGGGAAACTAACTCAAATTTGAATGGCAGAATTAATAACGCTATGTTTGAACTTCTAGCTGACAAGCCATTACGGTATAGATTATATTCGGATGCAGCTAATCCGTCATATAGCTGTTTGTTACGCAAATCAAAGAGAATAGAACCGAACTAGAAATAGTTTACAGAATGTTTTTTTTTCAAATTACAATATGCGCAATATTTGAAATTTGCACCATAATATTCCTACAAACAGCTTAAAACATATTACACATATTTTGAGTTTCTAGTAAGCTTCCGGAAGCTGTGAAACAAGTTGCGAAAGCCGTAGAAACTTGTCCTAGTTATTAAGAAACGTTCAAAGGTTAGCTATACCGAGGGCGAAACAAATTCTATGCTCAACCTTATCAAACGCCACTCCGGCACCTACGGGCTACTCTCCAACAAGACTTTCAGTCAAGTACTCCGTGAATCTCCTCGCTAATCTTTCCATCAATTTAATTGACCTCTACAAGGTCGTTATGGATTCGAAATTGGCAGATTTTTAGATGGTGAAGTAAAGCAAAGACACATCGACTCATTGAAAGGTTAGTGTTACGTATTTCCACCGGGCACTACGCTATCTAAGCCTATTGGCAATCGTGTATATTCTGAGATGGAATTATTTCCTTATCATTTGGTATAATTTGGCATTGACTCATTGTATGCTGTTAGATACAGAGACTACATTTGTTGTTGTTGTTCTTGATGTTCGTTCTTGAACTTCTAAATAACGTTATTTCATCATCAAACTTTGAGCTTTGCGATATAGCGGTACATCACATGATACCGTAGTTTGTGAATAAATCTGATAATTCGTGGAAACACGCAGAAATCGGCATTATGCAGGCAATGTAACCCTAATGTTTAATACTTGTGTGTGATTTCTTGGTCTGTATCCAAAGCTAATTATCATTGGTTGAACAATGAACATGTTATCAGTGCATATAGTATCCAGCATAGTTTGGATATCATATTAAGCATAGCCTGTGCTTACATTCACACCTCGTTTCTGCGGAATTTTTAGGGACTTAAAACACTTACAAGTGAATTCAATTTGCTGTAAACATCTGATAAGTGCCAAGCATAAACGTCTGATTCAGCCAGATGTGGTCAAAGTAGTCAAGAAAGCTACTTAAGTAGAAGTAGAAGTAGCGACGATAAAAATCTACTTAAGTGCGATTAGAAGTACTTCTTTCATAAGCCACCTAAAACTACTTGAAGCAGAAGTAGAATTTACTGATTTTAAATATACTCAAGTAAGTAAGTAGTTTTTTAACAGTCTTAATTCGTTCGCATAGACTGTCAAAAGCGGCAAATTGAGCTATGCTGAAGGTGCAGAGAGCTTGATTCGTGTTGATGCATACCAGGAGGTATCAATTTCCGACAGAATAAGCGTTTGTTGGCATCAAGGGATGCAAATTATAGTATTGATATGAAAATGCGATACCAACCCTTTGTTTACTGGAAGACCTCGTTTTAGAGAATATCATGTCATGGCTCCATACCCCATATTATAAGGCCCCAAATCCAGGCGAAGAGCAATACGCCGAAGTTGCATCGGATACGGTTTCAACACTTTGCGCGATTAATATACGTTATTAACCCCATGAAATTGTTGAGCTGTCTTCAAAGACGATGCAAAACAAATCTGAGTCAATTCCAACTAGTAGAAGCAGGGTTATTTGAGTTTTTTGTTGATAATCCTCGTATTATCCAACGATCGAAGATTATCTGAGAATTATCAACGAAAAATTCAAATATCTCCGTGTGAAATTGAATTGAATTGAATTTATATACGTTGTATTACACGCGTGTATAATTATATATATTATAGCCACGAGAGATTATATGCACACAACATCGTACCATTTATTTCTTTTTATCTCTATTTCACACGGCTGAGACACAACTATTACAGTCAATATTTATATTCGCTACATTTATGTTTTCAAACATTGCCTGGATGTGTAGTGTATACAATATAGATCTACAGTGTACAGCTGTTCACTTCAGGACAACAACGCGGAACTAAATGAGTATATATTCAAGATTATGTGCGCTGTTCTACTGATAGTCTATGCCAAGAGAACGATTCGCAATTATCAAACGAAAGAGAAAAAAGGAAGTTTAATTTAGGACCAAAATTTCGTGATGTGCGGTCGGTGAATTAATTCCACTATTTGCTCTACTTTGTCACTTCCCACCGAGGCAAACGGCGACAATGATATGCCGTTGAATTTAAGAATGCTGCGGTGATCCCATGATCTTTTTAATTAATCTACATCAGGAGTGGCCAACCTATTCGGTCAAAGTGTCGAAAATGACGTAACATTGCGTGGGCCACTACCCGCGTAACGCGCGAAAAATTTTCAAAGTTTATAGGTCAATAATATTGTCACTTGAGTATATTGCGGGTCTGCTGTTAGTCGCTGGGCTCAGTTTGCAAGGACAGGAATATTCGGCGCCTGAACATATCGATATCGAAAGCTTCGGCCAACGTGCGTCAATCATTTGGAGCCTAGGTTTCATCGTCGACGTTCTTTCTGTGAGCGCAAACGCAAAATCGCATGTCGGACGACACTTTCTCTCGTAATTGCGAATATAGTTACACTCAATCTGGTACATGAGGCGTTTTTGACATCTTCAGGAAGGGGTAGGCTAGGCTACGTAACAATATTAAAAACAGGAAATCGAGTGACAACATATTGCGCGAAGCGTGAAAAAATTTGTACATCAGATAAATCTAACGCAAAATATTCTACTTTATTGTAATGTATACGAACATAGGCGCCGACTTTGATTTTTGCATGGGGTGGCGGCAGGCGCGTAGCCAGGGGGTGTCGAAACCCCCTCCTTTCGAAACGCAAACCCCGTCCTTTTGTAATGACCATTCTGACGCTAATATTCAGTTGCAATTCAACAAGTCGTAGTATCAGTGTTACGCGCGCCGCGACCAATCAGCGAAATTCGTCTGTGCACGCATATCGCATCGCACAATGTAACGCGACGCGATCTCCCGCTGAGATGATTGCGAAATTAAGTCATTGCGAAATTAGGCCATTGATTGCCGCGCGCTCGGCATTCGTCTCTGGACTGAGCAGTAGCACGGCGCGACAATTGTGGAACACGAAAGACAGACAAGAATTCTGAATACGAACGCGCACGGCCAATCAGTAATTATCCCTCACCGCCAACACAATGGGTTTTTACTTAATATTGAGTAGCTCCATCGATTTTGACTGCGTTGCTGCTGCATTCCCGATTTACGTTCGCAAAGCATAACACTGGTCAACAAAAATTTTGTTGCATTTCTACCAACACTTGTTCTTACCTAATTTGGGGGCGCTGAATCCGAATCTGACCTTAGTTTTTTTCTGCAAGGTCTAGATTTTTTGCAAATCGAGATTTTTTATTTTATTTTTACTAAATTCAAATTTTCTGAAAAATTACATGATTTGTCAAATGACGTTCTTGCTTATAGTCGAATAACCAACCTCAAAACAATAGTAGGTTCCCAGAAATTATTGTGTTACCACTAGCAATTGTATTTACAGGCAATTAGGCACCAAATGTTTGAAAAAATGTAACAAAGAACATTTTTGCTGGTAAAATACATGTAATAAGCGAGTTTTTGTTGCAAAATAACATTGAAAAGAATGATGACAATCCACGGTATAAACTTAAAGCTATCGATGAAAAGATGCAAAAAATTCAATTATTTTACAACCCTGGAAAAAATTTCCTCTTATAACTTCTGCGTTTGTACGCTTTTTGAGGACAGTCACGTTTGATGCCCCAACAATAATCCGCCATCATATGTCGATCCCACCGACCTTGGTAGCGTTCTTCCACTGTCATGAGATCCTGGTGGAAACGCTCTCCCTGTTCATCACTGACAGCCCCAAGGTTTTCAGGGAATTTGTCCAGGTGGCTGTACGGGAAATGTACTTTTATGCTCATGTTGCATCCTAAATCACGAAACCCTGAGAGCATCTTGGATACAAGTGTTTCATAGTTTGGAGCCTTTCTGTTTCCAAGAAAGTTCTTTATAACATCTACAAAAGATAGCCATGCAGCTTTCTCCTTGACATTCATTTTCTGAATGAAGTTTTGGTCACGAATAAGTGTACGTATCTGTGGTCCATTAAACACTCCTGCTTAAATTTTATCATATGACAAAGCAGGGAAAGTATGAAGAAAATGACGAAAGGATTCATTGTCAGGATTTAGAGCTTTAACAAACTGTGTCATGAGACCTAGTTTGATGTGCAGGGGCGGAAAAACAATTTTGTCTCTGCTTACGATTGGGTTGTGTGTTACATTAGGCATGCCAGCTTGAAATGTTTCACGTAAGGGCCACTCCTGTGTCCAATGTTTTTCACGTGCTCTGCTGTCCCACATGCATAGATAACATGGAAATTTAGTGTATATTTTTTGCTGACCTAGCAGAAAACTAACCATATTGAGGTCAACACGAATGATCCAGTTGTGCTCATGATATCTGAGCAAACCCATAACAGTTTTAATGTCATCATGCCGTTCCTTCAAGACAGTGGAGTGACCAACTGGAACAGCTCCATAAACATTTCCATTGTGCGAAAGGACACACTTGAGGCTGCGCTTGGAACTGTCCAAAAACAATCGTCATTCTCCTGGATCATACGAGGAGATACCCAATTGTCCGAGAAGACCAGGTATATCGTTGCAAAATACCAGCTTATTTTCCTCTGAAAAATAAGGAAGAAAGAGTTCTTCTCTTTTTCGAAAAAAAGGATACCTTTACAGATTGATCCAGAACCTGATTTTTCTTGAGTCTGGAGGCTAAGAGCTCAGCTGCTTGCTTGGACAAATCTAAATCACGTACTAAGTCATTCAGTTCTGATTGATTAAACTGCTGAACAGCTACTCTGGTTTCACAAGAAGAGTGTTCAGATTCAGATCCTGTATCTGTTCTTTTATGCTCCATTTCCATAACCTCTTCCCCTTGCGATTCAGTTTCCTCATCTTCAGAAAATGTAAAACCACTAAAGACTGGAGGAGTGAATCTATCAGAGTGCGGAACAGGTCGTATAGCTGATGGTATACTTAGATAAGAAAGCATTTGTCGGCTCTTCCTGCCAACACCTTTTGTATTTACCATGCAAAAGTAGCAGTCAGTCGTGTGATCTTGGGGTTCACGCCACACCATTGGAATGCCAAAAGACAGACTCTTCCGCTTTCCTTTTGTCCAGTCTCTGAGCATTTCTTCGCAGTTATGGCACACAACATGTGGAGACCATTTTTTATCTTGATCGCCATGATGGATGCCAAAGTAAGCTCTGTAGGCACGCTTCACGAACGATGTTATATTTCGTCTTTGACGAGAAAGCGTGTACACACCACAGATATAACAAAATGAATCAGGTTTATTTTTGCATTTAAATCTACTAGAAGAAGCCATGACCAAATCTGAAAAAAGTTCAGATTCGAAAGAAAGTCTGGTGATATCTATGTGCTTAACACAACCAAAAAGAATAAAAAACCATGGTTCTAATTAAGGCTACCAGCAGACGAGTGTAAAATAGAGCTTATAGAATATCCTACAGCATCTATCCGCAATACCTCACTATAATCAAGTTGCCTAACTTCTTCAAATGCCCTTAAACAGCAGTAGGCTACAACTTAAAAGAGCTGAAAGCTTCTATCTGAAACACTGGTACTGTACCATAGTACAGACAACGCACACACAAATACCCTAACTTTGAAAACCTGAGTAGCAGTAAAACATGCTGTTGAGCAAGCAGGCCTGCAAAAATACTCCTCCACCATGTGCAAGTCAGTCAGCAATGACTAGCAAATGTTCACAATGGTTCTGATGATGTATACAAAAAGAAAAAGGGCTGGATAGATAAAAAGTGTTCGATGCAGATCAGATTTATGCAGTAAATATGTGCCACAAACGAAAAAAAATTAAATTGTCGATTGCATGAAAACTAGAGCATGCATAAAGAAACTGATTGCAGATTTGAAATCAGCATCCTAAAATTGTGTAGAATCAGTTAAAAAATCTCATGCAACAAGAAACGAAAAAAAATTTGTTGACCAGTGAATAATTGGATTAATATTATGGGCACTGGAATAAATTCCCACTATTAGGCACACACAATAAAACACTGTTAAACTTTGCGTTCCGAGAATATTTATCACAAAAATGGTTCACAAAATATTTTGAACGCGGCTTGGGGCCCAAATCGATGCAAATAATGCGCTTAAATTTGTAGAAGGTGAACGTATATTTGGTCGTCAAATCGCGATAGGAGATGGTGTTTCCTAAAGCGCGATGAAATGTACGTTTCTAACGATGAGGTCGAATTTGTACATCAAATAAGGACTGTTAGTTTGCGGAAATCCGTATCAGTACGCTGTGTGAAATACATAGTAGTGATCAATTTTATCGAACTGTACGATCGGCCGGCAAGGTTGCGCTGATAACGAAATTGCAGACATGCCGCAAACCTGCAATAATTACAATTACTGGGTGCGCTATAGTCATACCTAAATACCCAGATTCGGCAATGGCAACGAGCACATTTTGTTCAGACGCGGGCATAACTTTTAATCAAAAAGATACATTAACACAAACAATACGGAGATTGTTACTGTTTGGCGAAAGTGTTTCTGCGGACGGTAGCAGGCCTGCATGCGGACGCGCTGAATCAAACCACCGACGATAGTGCACATGAGATATCGATGACCCATTTCGCATGCAAATGATTCTCGCTAATTTGCAGTACGCAGCATCCATAATACGAATTAGTGAATTGGCATTTCAAAAGGACGGGATTTCTAGGTATAAATGAGAAACTCCCTGGCTACGCATCTGGGGTTTTAATTTCGACAAAGCGCTGGTTAATATCAGCCCGGGGCCTGCGGCCTACGTAGGCCCCGATCAGCCAGTCGAATTTGATCGTAAAACGGTGCGCTTCTAATTATCCACGTGTTATGCAGCAAGAGCAATTCGGGCGCATGCCGCGACCTCATCAATAGAAATACATATCCCAAAGGTTTGAAATTCGATCCGCGATATGGTTGCGCTCGATTGAGTCCGTACAGCAATGAAGTTTATTGGAACATAGAAGGTTCCCGTTCACAATAATCGAATAAATTCAGAATTTGCGCCACCGAGAATCTCGTATTGCATCAATATTTGACAGCGTAATTCAACACCGTCCACTGCACAATGCGCAGTATTAATAACAAATCGAACACTGACAAGTGGCACCGAGGGAATATGACTGTATAAAGCAGACAAGAATTAGTAGCCTACAGACGATAGCAAACCAGAAAGAGGCATCGCAACAATTGCTTGCTCATCATAACGACGTTTGAGCTGCATTGTTGCATTTTCGATAAAAGTTGGCAAAGCCATGTTAGAGTAATGAATATGCGCACTTTGCGCAGGATTTACTTTTAATTCGCAGGCATACACAAACACACTGTCCTGTTTCGCCCTCCGAGCCTCCAATTAAAGAGACTATCACGGAACGAACTCAAGAACTATTTTGTAAACGAATACGGGCGCAAATACAATTCAATTAGGAGAAGTAGAACGTGAAATCACTCGTCTGGTCGAGAGAGAACATGGTGTTTCTCAGCGCAAGCGTGTCGAAATCCACGTCGTCAAAAGCGAGGTTGCTTCGATTGTCTGATTACTAATCACGGATTACAATTTATTGGGGCGTTTTAAGCACTAGTTCGTCGTCGCCGACGAAGCTGCGTATTCAAATATTCGCGCGCGTATCGGTTAATGGTAAATAGTTGGCATTTACGCGCTATCCCGGACTCACTAATTAACCGCACTGATCATTTGAAATCGCAGACGGCGGGCGTTTAATCTTACTGTATGGGGTGACCGCCACCCCGTAACTCGGCGCCTATATATACGAAGATCTACCAACAATGTGACTGGCCCATGCATCTGCCAATGCGTCGGAACGAATGTTTTAGTCATCAACATCCCAAGTGTTGCGGACAGACTAATCAAATTTAAGGTTGGCCTTGAAAGTTCACAATCTGGGAAGTCCATTTTTGATAATGTAACTAATATCGAAAATTACCTCGCGGGCCACGGGTTGGCCGCCCCTGATCAACATAATTTATATAATTCGGAATGCGCAACTTTCTCTCGATTATCTTGAAATTTGGTATTTGTCTAGCATGAGTTTGTTTATTTATTTTCATCCATAGAACTCGATAGTCAATCAAGACATACAATGTACAATGTGATACACAAGCACGTACGTTCTTGGAAAATCATGGTCAAAATGCCCAATTGCATGTGGAAGTGAGCTGGTATGCTATGTGTGCAGATGAACACTGAACAGCCACATGTAAATAACCTGACGCTGAGCAAACGCAGCTAGAAATTACCAGCAGCGCAACCTGCAATGGCGGAAGCTGATAAACTTGATATTGGGATACGGAACGTACGACGGGACTACGACGATGAAAATGTAGTGGGGGCGTACGATGACATGCAGCCCGATTATCCCGCCGAGGTCAGAGAAGAAATATTGCGTTGTTTGGCAGAAAACGCCGCTCCTGGAGTTGGTCGAAAGTTTATGATCGACGTCGGATGTGGTGGAGGTAAATCAACCAAACTTTTCGTTCGAGATTTTGAACATATTCTCGGTATCGACATCAGCCAATCGCAGATTGAATTCGTAAGGAAACAAATTGATGTGAGCAACACTGAATTTCAGTTAGTACATGACAATATTTTACCGGCCGCATCCAATTGTGCAGACCTCGTATTGTGTGGAATATCATTCCACTACCTGGACCCGTCTGTATTTCTGCCTGAATGCAACCGTGTCTTAGTTAACGGGGGTATACTGTCTTGCCTAGTATACGATCGTAACATATTGCGGACGTTCACAGGGAAACTGATTTGTGATTTATCAGTGAAAGACTCAAGATGGGCGCAATTGCAGAGAGAGTATGCGATCAATTGTGGAGCTGACGAGGCTGTAGCCGATGCTCACCTTACCCGCTATGAAGATACATACAATTCTATCAACAACCCGACAAAGCGACGGGTACACCTTGCCAGTCTTGACAGGAAATCAACGGTGATCGACCTGCTTCGTTTATATTCTACAATCGCAGGATATTCAAAGAAAACTTACACTGATAAAAGACACGACCCTCTGAATATTTTTCGCACCGGTCTCGCCGGCATCTTCCGAGATGCAGGCTTGAACTGCGAAGACGATACAGAATTCGTGATAACATATGAATTTTCAGCGATGATTGTTGAAAAGACGGATGCTTTTGGCATCGAATAATTTCCTGATGAAGATGAAATTATGCTGCTGTAGGACAGAAAATCTTTACACCATAATGATTGCGCATTTGCCTATAGAAATGAGGATATGGTCAACATGCAACACTCTCGAAGACGCTCAGAAATGCTCAAACATCTTCCGAGTTCTCATTTTGAACCAGTTGCTTATACTGCAACAAGTTTTCAGGCGAGACTCGTATTTATTTCCGCCAAAAAATTGCAGGTGATTTGGACCAAATGAAACATGCTGAATTGCTGGTTAAAAAATATTGCCCAATAAATTTACCTACCATCCCTACCTTCGTGGCTGTTATTGAAAACATTGTTCGACGTTCTCTGCAACATCTAAGCCAGTGCTTCTGAGCCGAAGCTCCATGCAACACTAGGGGTTCCGAGAGCCAGTCTCAGGGGTTCCATTGTAGGTCAAGACACACAATCCACTCATACAAAGGATTTGTGATGGCACGTCCGTTTTGGCCTTCATAGGATGCTGGTAATTATAGGCCAGGCCAGTAGGTAAATTGGGACTATTGTGGTGGTACGTCGTGTGCAACGGCGTATGCAGGGGAACTTTAGGTTCTAAATCGAAATCACGCCCTTCCGAAATGCCAATTCCATCTATCTCCAATACTTGTAAGCTCATTTGTAATCAAGCAATTGGTTTCATGGTGTTGCGTTTCTACCAAAGAATACTGTGACAATTTTGAAGGTGAAGCCTCGCATTTCTGAACTGGTATCTGAAAGAGAACAGTAGAAGTCACACTGGTTTGCAATAAATATGCATTACCCTATATTGTTTTCGTTTTGTGTGAAAATTATATTATAATGCTAATGCTCCTTTAACACTCTGTGGATGCATAGTTTATTTTGTACCCCAGCCATCTATAGTAATGTACTAGGTGTGTTTTTTGTCGATTTTAGTTTGTATGAGTCAGTGGAAATTTGGTATACCACGAAGAATTGTAGATTAGCGTGTGTGTTAATCGGCCGAGTGAAGGTTAAAAATCAAGAATCTTTTTACGTGCGACATGTCGCAATTTTTCTGGCGCGAGTTCAAACTTAACTGACCTATTATTTGGATCAGTTTTGAGTATCTTGACCACGGGAGGGCAATTATTTTCCTCCGCGGACCAAATGAGAAGTAAAAAATACGTCGGCGGGCCGAGTGAAGAACTTTAGCTATAATCTTCCGCGTAATATAATTATATTTCTAGACTAAATTGTTGATAAATGCTGTTCTGTGAATGTGTTGATGTTAGGTAATGAGGAAGTGACGGATAATTGAAAAAATATCTAGTTGCCGTCATGATTCGAAACAATGTTGAACATGATACATTTTTAAGTCTCTATTAAACCCTTATCCATGTTCTTCTATTAAGACTCTATTCTATAACAGTGGTTCTCGAACTTTTTTATGCACGCCTCCCTTCATGACAGGGAAAAAATTGGCGTCCCCTTATCATGATATCACGAAATATTAAAAAGTGCCGCCAGAATGCTAGCAATCCCAGCGGATAGTTTGATGGCATGAATGGTTATGGCTGTTGATGATTCTAAAATATCAAAGACGGACAATACACAGAGCAATAACTTTAAGCTGGGGGCAATGCGCGCACTCACTCACCGGCGCCGATTCTGAAAGCGCATTGTAGGTAGATGGGCAGATAATGATTTAGGATTGATTCAGGGCATGGTGAGGTACGAAATACGTGATGAACAAACAACAGCTGATTAAAAAAAAACGTATTGTGATGGAAACCGCTGTGTAGTCTGCATGCCCTGTTTTCATCGAGGGAAAGCAAAGGCGCTTATTCAAATGGAGAACGAATTCCTAGTTTCAGAAGGGATATATCATCACTGAATATAAATATAAAGCGAAACTATAATTTGTGTGATCTTATTGGGCTCAGGTTGTAGTATATAGTTGAAGTGCTGAATGCTCCAGGGATCGGCTGAATCCAGAGGTGGTCAGTAACGAAGTACTTCTACTTTTTGGAAGTACTCAAGTAGTTTCCCTCTACGTCTGGTACTTGCTCAAGTAGATCTGATTTTCTCTACTTCTACTTCTACTTCGTAATATTTTGTGATCTACTTACTTACTTTTCGCTATTTTCAGTTTGTTAAGTAGAAGTAGTTTAATCCTCAATACGAAAGATAGCATGAGGAATTTCGGGGCTATTTTCACGGAGTACCAACATTTAATATTCATAAAAGTCAAGTAAAGCCCAGAAATTTTGTTGCGCTTCGCGCACAGTAGTAATGGAGTGAAAAATATGTTTTGACGAAAGTATCAATGAATATAATTTAGGTACCGGATTGCTTGATTCCGCTCACACCGCATTGTCGCCCATATCAAATATTTCATCGCAGTAAATATGGCTCCCCATAATGTTTGAAACTACCGTTTCGCAATCTAGCAATTACCACTCATATCGTAATCTAGCAGGACATGACGTGTCCTGCTAATCTGGAAAATCCGGCTTTTTTGAACGTTACACCTGTTTTAGCATATCACTTTTGAAGCTTTATTGACAAAAGATATGATATCTATTTTCCGCTTTTTAGAAGTGGTATTTGTATTTCACTTTCAATTCCTAATAGTATCATACATTTAGTTCTAATTACTTTCAGTTCTTTTGTCTGTAGAACATACTGTACATACATACAGCAAGTGTAGTAATGTCTCTATTTTCCGAAAATAAAGCTAAACTTAAATATAAATTTTACGATCCACAATATTTGTTAACTAAAAAATTTGAAATTCCTATTTTTTTATTTTCCCTAATAAATTAAAATTTTTAATTGGATCTGCGGAGTCTTGTACTCGTTGGAATTGAACCAAATTTGGTGTGCAGCGTTTTTTAAGGTAACCTGATAATTTAATCAGTGAATGGCTGGAATACGGTAAAAAAAGTTATTTTTGAACAGCCATACTGAGCATAGATATAAACTTTAAGCAAGTAAGCGTGACGACGGGTGTTGCGTATCTATCTGTAGAAGAGTGTCCTGTATGGTGTGGGGTTGGGGACACATGCACATCTCACGGCTCAGTGAAATTGGTCTACATCACATTTTCCATTTGGACAAAGGCAATTTTACGGTAATTTTTGACCGACTTGCCGAGCGCGAGAATTGGCATCAATCGAAAGCTACCGCCGTACTGATTGCGTAAAATATAAATTTTATTCTCCTCGTGGTTCGGGAACCCCGCAAAATCAGCCTCAAATGTTGCATTGTAACGGAGTTCGGTATTGTGACGCAGCGATGCCGTCTGGGAGCAGGTGAGGAGCAATGCAAACCGCGAGCGTGTTGGCCATTGCTGCGCAACCGATTGAGCATTCACACTCTCACTCTCGTGCAGACTTGCTCCTGAGCTGCCCAGACGGCATGGTTGCGTCACAATACCAAGCTCCGTTACAATGCAACATTCAAGGTTGCTTGGTTGTAGGACCACGAGCAGAATAAAATTTTTATTTTCGCAATCATTACGGCGGTAGCTTTCGATTGATACCAATTTCATCAATTTTCACCAATGATATATATACAATGATTGGAAACTGCCACGCCCCCTAACGCTGTAAGGTTTACTCCCGCCGAAATCAGCGTGTGCGCGGATAAGGTTGACTGCACACACTTCATTGAGTAATGTTGACCGTGGTGGAGTACTGCAATCACCTTTGCTGGCAGTTATTCCACTGTTTTTTCGTTTGCTGGTTGATTGTTAACAGGTTTTGCGAGCATAGTGAGACAGTACTGCATACTAAGGTCTAATCAAACTTCCGTCAATGTGCAATATTCAGGTACTGACTAGCTGCTTAGGTTTTTGCACCTGTGGATGAGCGTAAAAAAGCTTGGAAAATTAGGACAGATTGAGATTCGAACATTTGTAAGCATCAATTACTCCATCTGATATCTTGAAAGCGAAACTGATTAGGATGCTTTTGCGAGTAATCTTATGGCTGGTGGGTGGCCAACCTGAAAATTCGATGAGACCCTTTTAACAGAAAGCAATTTTATTGAAGGCTACTATAATATTTATAACTCTTTTTTCTCACCAATAGTTGATTGATGAATAGTTGGTTGCGTCAGATGTGAAATAGTGTTGCATACCAGGGTGTGCTAAAACCTCTGCCAATGCGCATTTGTTAAAATGTTCCAGCAAAACGTTTTTGCACTGGCGCCAAATATGAATGGGCGGAAAACCTTAAGAAATTTATAAGGAGCATGCGTCAAGATCGTGGCTGGATCAATTGTACAAAAAAAGGCGATTTAAAGATTTGCGAACTTCATTCGCGTCATCTGATTTGTTGAAAGGTGAGGAAATGATTCTATACTGTAGCCTACTCTTCATCATTGCATAAGCACTACAGAGTGGTGGGCTACCTTGACTATATATTTTGATTCCCATGGTAGTTGACTGGTAAGCTGATGAAACAAGTTTCGTTTTAATGTCTAATGCAGGGGTTCTCAAAGGGTGGGCCACAAGAGCATTTGAGTTGGGCCACAGAGCTACTTGAAAATTTTTAGAAATAATGTAAGTTTAGTAATATTTGTTGTGTTTATCACTAAAAAATATATTCATATTAGTTGATTATACGTAGGCTACATAAAGCTTTTCATCCGACTCTGATGAGTCGTAGTGGTACGTATGGAGTCAGCATTTCAAGTCGAGAATGGGAGGCAGAAACGGCGGATTTTTCCACTGGCTATGACTACCTATGGCTAACAGAAACTAAAATAATTTCGCGTATGTAATACCTGGAAGGTAATGCTGAAGTAAACAAGTGTTCCGGCAGGGTCATAATGTCGTATGGCGTTGAAAGGGGTGTGCAATAAAATCGGAATGAAGTGTAATTGATGTATGGATTTACTGTACTTCGACTGGTCGTATTATTGTAAGTTAAAAATGGCCATAATTGCAAATTATTAGCAACTTGTGGTGGAGGTATACTGCACCGCCGCAACGAATGGTAATGGATTGAGGATTCAGCGGAGCGCATTAACATTTGGAGTCTGTTTAAAATGTCATGCCTGGAAATCAATGTACATAATGTAAGAGTCACATGAATTGATAGTATCACTGGATTGAATATTCCGACATCGCAACTTCAGTTGGTTCAGTACGTGACATTGTACATTTTACAGCATGCATAATAAGAATATCTTTCTCCACTCCTCTGCAGTATCCCATTCACCAATGCAATGTTTGAAGCTGGCCCCAAATGTTTTACTATTCCCCTCAATAGTGGAACTGAAATCCCAATCACACAGTGTATGCGGGAATTGTGTTTAGCGAAGCGAATGGAGAAGCGGACGATCATAAAATAGTCAGAAGTTTTAGCATATGATCTACCAGAGCCGTAACTGCCGCACCCAAACCCCCAATTGAGGGAGCTAGAAGGGGCCCAGCAAGATTATTTCGTTGGTCGTTTGTTAGAAGATATTCATTCAACTTGAAAATTTTCGTCACGCTTGGCGCGACATTCATGCCACAAGATGTTTATATTTTAATTTCATCAGTAAATCAGGGGAAAATGGGCATATTTTAGAGAAATAGGCATATCGCCGCCGTCGATTACCACGCATTGAACAGGATTATGACTTTAAGATTAGAGGTGGGCCACAGCACATTTTCAACCTGGAAATGGGCCACGGCCGAGAAAGGGCTGAGGACCCCTGGTCTAATGCATTTGCTCTTGCGTATAGGACACAAATCGATCAATTTGCAAATTGGAGCAATTCCAATCTTAAATTTGCCTGTAAATTGGCTAGATTGTGTTCTCATGACTTTATTGCTGTGTCGAAAACTTCATCGCGAATATTTCAGCAATGCTGTTCACGGTGATGTTTCATGTGTCTAACTACTTCTGATTTTTTGCATTTTCAGTGAAAGAGAATATTGTATTCAGTACAACGAAAGACGGAATGGTAGGATTCGTTGATCTTAGGGAGTCGAGACCTGTAGATGATGATGAACCAGCTACACACGCTCTCCAATTTATGCCAGTGGCCTGGTAACGTCTGTTTCCAAACCCTTGGCATACTGTGCAACAAAGTCAGTGGCTTCATTTCGACTTTCGAGTAGGCCTATATTCTGGAAATGTGTCGGCATCTTGGAGGATTGTGGATTTTGGGTAGCTGCGTTTGTTGCTGATGGACTCAGTGCAAATCGCAAGATGTTCCAAGAGCGTACGCAGCAACCTCTACGCCAGCTGCACTGGTGGTACGAAACTTCTCAACAAGGATGTTAAATTTATTCGATGGTGGCATTTTACGGCTGTTTGAACCGATGGAATTGAGATGCGGCAAATTGACGAATGCACATTTTCGTATGCAAAGCTTGGCAAAGATGCAGGAGATTTTTGCTGCTCAGCTTCTGTCTGATAGGAGGTGGATAGGAGCAGGAGAGGTGAGGCTAAAGAAGCTTCTGCATGGTTTGTTGGTATTTACAAGTGGTTCGACATTATGAATACATCAACCAAGTTCAGCTACAACGCCGACTTGAAGCCATATTGCAGTCCAGACGATTCACGCTTGGACCGGCTGGAAAATGATTTCTTGCCTAAAATGCGAAAATGGATAGATTCTTGTGCTGAAGGAACAGCAACTTGGAAAACCAAAAAATTCTTGGGTCTCGATAACCATTTATGCATTTAATAACCATGGACTGGACAGGTACGGTCAAATAGCCGAATCCTTATTCTGCACTACAGATAATAATGAATTTGGTGACACCTTGATATCATATAAAATTACGGAAAAAGAATGTTCCCCATCCTACCAATGATTCGGGCAAGAGCAAGCAAGCAAAGATGGACAAACAGCTAAACAAGGCAGATTTCATCAAGAGTAGATACGGCATCGTTCGGGTCGTATTTGGCCATTCTTGAGCCAACGAAAGCGAGTGTACTGCTGCATTATTAGGGACATCATCCAAATACTTTTCCCAAGTTGAAGATGACAAAAATTGATATCTAGCACTGTTATTGCTTAACAAATCACGCATAAACTGTTTTTGTTGTCCACATGGTTATTTTTGCATTGGTCTAGTTCTGTACAGTTGCATATTAATGTTACTTTTTTCAAATGCCTGCATCATTATTTCGGTCATATACACATGAATTAGGGATTTGAGGATTAAATTATGTATTCGTAAATGTTCTATCTGTGAAGTGTATGTATCTTCCTCATTTCTTTACATAACATGATGGAATCCTGAAAATTTAATTCTGTATTGTAAGGCATCGAGATTTTGTGGAATGATCATGGATAGGTGACTTTTTTCAGAGGTGGGTGATGTATGCAGCGTTGCTACTGAAGTAGTGGAAGTATTGCTACAATGATTTACACAGGTTCAAATAGAAGTAGCGAAAATATAAATGTGTATAGTACTTCTAAAAAGTTCTAAAAGTAGATTTGGTTGTTCGCTCGGAGTCAGTTGGAAATAGTCACTTTTGAAATTGCAGGGTTAAGCTTAGTGACTGCCGCAAAATGGCCATTGATATGTGCGTGCTATTTTCAAAAACCTTCAAAACTCAGGACATCTAGATATCCCCGGAAAAAACAAGTTGTGATGTTTTTGTTTGGTGAGTAGTATGAAAACACAATCACCCGTGGAAGTAGGCAAACCTACTCGAGTACTCAAAATAACTAGAATTACTCCTTTAGAAACTACGTCTGCTTGATATTAAATTATATATGATGTTATTGATGTAGGAATCAGTGATGAGCGGATAGTGCTTTTCGAGACTCCGAATCCCTCCGACAACTTAAGTGTCTGAGGAAAACTCCCTCCGACTCCGAAGAGCTCAATCCCAGACTCCGAGATACTCCGATGAATCTCGTCAAGTATCCGAAACAGTGGCAAGCATGGTACATGGTACACACGGTACATGTGATAATGTGGTTGACTCACAGTATTGTTTACTCTCCAGCCCCCAATTGCAGTGCAGATGGCTAATTTTTATGCACTTGGCAATCATTTTTGCATGTTACCCGTCATATTACAACTTTACAAGGTGTCAACTGTCTGCGTTTTGGTTTGTAATCATAATCAATAGTGTATTCTGGTCAGAGCTATCCAAAGATATCGGAGACAAAAGTTACAATACTCCGACATTCTCCGAAAAAATATCTGTAGTAGACTCCGACTCCGCTCCGACTGTCACAAAATCGGCAAAACTCCGCTCCTAATCCACTCCGACTCCGCTCCGATGCTCATCACTGGTAGGAATATGATGGAAAAGCGACACCTCAAGTTGGAATGAAGGTTGTGTCACTTGCAACAAAGGTTGAACGTCCGCGACTGTGTCAAAATAAGCCTCGTTGGTCGTCACAAGGCTACATCACGGGGATTGCGTATAATTGCGAGTCGTCAATGTGTGAATTGGATTTACGATACGCGCATGACGCGCGAAATTTATCTTGTGAACTAGGTGTACGACTGTACGAAGCACGTGAATCAACGTGTATATGGCAGCGGTTCGCTAGCATAATCAGAAGAAAAATGCCAGACGCGAGAAAGAAATGCGCTTTTAAAGCTATTCAACACGTTAACGGTAATTGCCACCGATAAATATACCCAATGAGTTATATATCATTGCTAGTTCCTCAAAGAAGTATTGCTGAGGGAGCCTTTGTTTACAGCACAACTGTGTATGTGATGAAGCGTGACCAGGAACACGCTGAAACGCAGAGCTCACGGAAGTTTCCAATCATTGTATATATATCATTAGGCCCATTTACATGACGGTTTAAGTCAGCTTCGAAGCTGACTCGTCGATCCGACTCTCTCGTATTCGATGAAAAGAGAAAGGCAAACTGCTTCAAGTCGACTCGAGCCTCAAGCTGTTGTGTAATGTGGTTTACGATCGGCTTGAGTATTTGGTCATCGGCGTCCGGCGATTTTCGTTCGACGGCGCTGTTTTTTGCCGCGCGGGCTCTTGGCATCGTAATTCATGTTTTTCATCTGATGTTGAGAAATTGGGCAAACATGGCAAGGAAAAGTGGGGTTACTTTGTAAGTGCTCGCTTGTTTACGATGGAATATATCATATGTAGTACACCAGTACCGGAGTAGCAACCGTGCTCTTTTAGGGCAGTTTTATATTTGATATTTGGCTGCGACGCTTCGATCTGTAGTAGCCTATAGTTGCTGTCATCAGCTACATAAAATGGCTAACAAGGTAAAACGTTGCATCTGTATTTCAACTTCTCAGACTACAGTTCGGAAGAGATGTGGATTGTACCGGTACTACAACTCGACTACGACATGCATAGTGAACTGGTGGAAGAAGCGGCCTTGCAGTGTGCTATATCGATACGGGAATACATGAACGATTGCTGCATTTCGTACATAGGCCTACTGTTCCACTGGATAAACTGATGTGAGCGCGCATGTGATGGGATGGATCTGGTGTCTCTCCCGGGTGGATGATATGGAGATTTGTGACTCTCCTGGTGATGATGAAGCGCAGCGGTGTTAGGTTTATTGCTTTGTTTTTAGTTCTGGGTTATAGTGTTCTGCTGATATGATGCGGTCGTGCGGGTGTTCATGACTTTCAGCTAGCCGTTTTGATATTGTATTCATGGTAGCCTATGTGTTTGTGAGGGTGCTGAAATTGGCACTTCTCAAAGTTTAATTGGTGGGTAGCAATTTAGTAGTAGTGCTCTATATTGCTCTTTATGACAGTTTTTATAGACATTCTTGGTATTCTTCCTATTTGGTATATCATGCCGACAAGATGCTTCAATAAAATCTCCGCAGTAGTTCCTGTATCGTGACTGACTCTTAAGTCACCGGCATACATGGGGTAGTCTGTTACAGAGGAGCGACCGAACAACTACAGGCCACATGGGGTTTGCAAGTGGGTCACTTGAGTGTTAATGACCTTATTTTAATCGCATCGATAAGTGATGCCTGACATATCAAAACAGTCGTTACTCCCGCCTATACTCCACGGCCCATCTTCGTTGACGCCGAAAAAGCTAGCTGATAACTTATACTTGTTGTTTTCCTCTACAATCATGATATGAACAAGATTATTTTCCTCTACAAATATCGATATTATGAGTATCTCATCATTCTCGTTAATTTCGAGGATAAGAAACGTTTCAGAGTACGACCAAACACACATTGTCGTTGTACCTTTGCCCACCAAACTTACTACGAATATATATTTGTAAGGGGTAAAGCGACACCGGGTCGTCCACGATACAGCTTCCTGAAGGATCATGTAAACAGGGCCCTTTAACGAGTCAGCTTGGAGATGAGACGTGACGTCACTGGAGACGACTTGAACGCCAAGTCGAGTCGAACATGTAACCAGGCCTATTGATTTTCACTCTCGGCAAGTCAGTCAAAAATTACCGTAAAATTGCCTTTGGCCAAATTGGAAGTGTGACGTAAATAAAGTTCACTGAGCCGTGAGCTTTGCTTGTGTCCGTCCACACCAGAGGTCTCAAACTCAAATGTGCTCGCGGGCCAATTTCTTAGTTTTGATGACGCCGCGGGCCGCAACACCAATAATAGGGATATTCAACGAAAAATTTCCAAGTAGGCCTTATTTGACGGGAGCTTGACGACAGGCATTCCACAAACATCATGAACATGTAATTTACTATTGTACTATTCACGCATGGGCATGACACAGAAAAAAAATCATATTTTCATTTATTTGAATAAAGTTGTTTTTATGCCGGACATTATTTGTTCAAATAATGAGTTATAGACATCATGCGAGAGGATGCATCATGACCAATGTTCCCTCTAAGCTGCGCACGCGCGCAAATGCGCAGTGCTGACAAGGTCTCTGCGCACAGAAAATGTAAGTTGCGCACAAAAAATCCGAAGTGATGACCTTTTTTTAGTCGTTACGCACTGTTGTCCAAGGGTCTGCGCAATGAGTTGGTGAGAATGCGCAGATGCGTCAAAAATAAGAGGGAACATTGATCATGACATCGTCAAACTGTCGGGTTATAATATTGCAGCTAGTGGACCTTTGACGTGCCACAAATTTATGTAGAATATTTAAAAAATCTGCCGAAGATTGATCTGATATCAGAGCGTTTGAGCGGTGTAGCCTAATCTGGGTTTTGATATAGTCGTGTTAAGTATAGGCTATTGTTACTGTCATTGCCAAAGTCAAATTAAATCAGCGTTATATTATGCCTTCGATTATTATTGGAACATATCAATAACAACTGGAATATAATCATGATCGAGCCATAGTAATAGCATTGTTTCTTAACTTTAGCGATCGTACCCCTCGTGCTTCCAATAAGATTTCTCGTAGCCCCTGTTCATTTTCAACACAATTTCTGATTGCAGCCTACCTATATTAAAATTAGAAAGCCCATACACGTAAAACCGCACGTAGCGCGAATACCATTTTCTAGTTGAATAAGTGGGTCAAGAAAATATTCCACAGGATAGGTTTAACTCCACAATGCATCTCGTACGCCATGATGTTGTGCTCCGTACCGCGAAAGGTTCTACGGACATTGGTTAAGAACCCCTGGAATAGAAATGTCCAATCGCCGATGAATTCATTGGTGTTACAGCTGTAGAGCGTAGTACTACCTTACTCACCACCGATAATAACATGGATAAAGAGATCAGACAACGCCTAGCATGTAACCAACTATACGTCAGGGCCGGGGTCACATGATGCCGATTGTTGCCATACTGACCTGATTAGATAGCTATATATACCCTACGCAACGCAAGCTACGACCTTTTGATATATTACTATTCCCCATGACAGTTTCATAGATTGTTGCATCCGTAGGATTGCCAAAGTCACCGTTCCGAGTCGCAAGTCCTTCTCTGATTTTAACGTTTGACTCGACTCAACTCGAGTCATTTTTATTTAATCACCCAGTAAATCCGAAATCGAGTAATTTTACGAAAGATCGCACAAAACCAAATCACAATTTTTTGTCACGAATCCTCAACGGGTCATGTTTAATCAACATGAACTAGAAATGTGACGTAATATAGCTGATCTTCTAACGAATGGTAGCTTTTAAAAGTGGTGTGATAGTGTAGTTTGTTGAGGTTTCAGTGTTTGATGATAGTTTTAGGGTGAACTTCAAGTTCTTTTATCTAAAAAAGATATGTGGCACTGGAATATATTGTCGAATACTTGAAATTCCAAAATGCCGTCGCGGGCCGCATGCGGCCCGCGTGTTTGAGACCTCTGGTCCACACCATATCGGACACTATGATCCGTAGGTTAGTTATCCATACTTGGATCGCGTTCTGAATCATGATACTTGCTGCAACAATTATAAATATATCTGGCTGAGCAATCCCTTTAGTTCAAGATCTCACAAAAAAGGCTGGCGCACAAGCTAAGCAGTAGCACAGCTACCCCAGAACGCCTATCAGCTGTATACTGGTCTCTTCCGGGGAAGTACGAACAACCACATCGTGAAGGAAGCGCCCTTGTGGTCTGCTTCAGAGATTAACTCCAGGCTCTGTGTCTTATCGAAAAATTTCAACCATCTGTTTCTTATTCATCCTCCCAGTCCAGTGGTTCTCAATCCCTTTGGTCCGGCAAGGTCCCTCCGCAGAATCCCGGAGTCGTAGCTTAAATGTAGCTCAATTAATCTGCCTGAACTACCCTAGCTTAGAAAATCACATATCAGGTTACCAATGATGTTGCAAATTTATAATTCAAGGACTGTCTGAAAATGCCAGAGACGTCCCTGGAGGCCCGCAGCCCAGTAAAACCAGTTCTAGTCGATCGAGATGTGCTCTACCATTACAATAGTAGCAAATGAGCAATCCTGCTCAAAATGCCATATCTCAGGTGTCACAATATCCATTTAATGTGCAAACCGTACACACCACAGATTCACATACTACAGACACATTTTGTTCAACCAAATGGTAATTTTAATGTGAACAGTTGATTCCAAAGACTCCACAGTTGATTGATTGATCAATGATCACCATAAAATCCGCGGTCCATCCACAACATCTTGGACGTAGAAGTCGAAGTATAATTTGCTCAGTCATCAACAATTTCAATTCACAACACTAAGCGTTATGAAAACATTCACAACCTGAGCAATCGAGTTCTTTATTATGACCAGATAAATCTCTCTAGACCAGTGGTTCTCAAACTGGGGGCCGTGAAAGCATCTGAAGGGGGCGCGAAGCTGCGGTCAACTGAAATTTTTTTTCGTGCTCACATAGTTATATTGCTCTGTGTATGATCCGAATTTCATATTTGAGAATCCTCATCAGCAGTCATAATCTTCCATGCCATCATACTAAGCGTTGGGATTGCTAGCATTCTCGTTGCATTTTGTGATATGGCGATAAGGGGGGCGCGAAAATTTTCACTATCATAAAGGGGGGCGTGTCTAAAAAAGTTTGAGAACCACTGCTCTAGACAATCAAAACTACCTCGAGGCTGCAAACAAACAGAAAGAGTTTAAGAAAAATTCATCCACCTTACTTCTTTCTAATAACGCCATGATTAAATATAGACACCAGATAGATCATCTCTGGAAAGGATGTGATGAAACTAGCAGACGAAATAAAATTAGGCCAGGAAAACATCGGGGCAAAGTTATTCGTATATCACAAAGAATAGCGGCAGACTGACAGTGACTCGATTGCATCGCAGTGGCTGATAAAATTTCAAGCATTTTTTGAGGCGCAGATTTTAAACGAAAAACATAAAAAAACAACGTACAAGTAGATCACTGTAGCTCGTCTTGAAATGGTGGTTATCCGAACAAATTCGCGGCATATACAAACCAAGGCAAACTCCAGGGAAAGCCTTCATCGACTATAAATCCAATATTTCGACTGACACATACCAAAGCCAGTTTCCGTAAAATTCGCGAGCCATGTCCATGGACAAGAAAATACCATACAAAATCACCGGTCAGGCAAGGATTACACAAGATGACGAGTAAAATTAATGACTGGATGGTATTCCTACAACATAAAATTTGGCTGGACAACATCTACTTTTTACAATGTGTAACAGCTGAAAAAATTACTTGCAGGTAGGCATAAAATACACCCTCACGTAGAAAAGACAACACGAAGCAGTAAATTGTTCTTATGAGCTCGTTAAAACGGCATGAAATCATGAACATTCTAAAAAACACAATAATCTTTCTAGAGCTGACAGAAACCTTTGAAAATAACAAATACGAAATTCAGTTCAATTGAGACCCCTAACAGCCAATTTCGACTGTATTCTAAAATGTTTTAATGTACATGATGTGTCACGTTATTTTAAAACGACACCTGTGGCAGTTGGTGATATGGTATTACTACAGAATGTAACAGAAATAGGCGGAAGTTGCGTGGTCCAGGATTCTACTTATTTGCAATCCCACTCCATCACTCTTAGAGCTGGGCATAATGACCATTGGTTGCAATGATTCAAATCGAGCAGCAAGAGTCGAGTAAGAGTTCGAGTACCAGAACTAAATGCCATTAATGACTCAGAACTATTTTATCAACAGGAATCACCATTTCGACATTTTCTTTCCACTCCCACGAACCTAGAGTACTTTTATCTCAGTATCGAAACATGTACCACCAGACTATGCTTGTTCAGTTCATAAAACAACTTTCTGGTGTAGCGACATTGACACGAAGCACTTTAGTCATACTTATGGAAAACAAGGCAAACAAATATAAAAACAGTTACTTCGGAAAGTGTAAACTGCATTATTATTATTCTGATTGTGCAAAAGGTAAAAACTTTAAATTTTGAATTCATTCCTTCTCTGCATTACATCATAACGAATTGTATTCCGATACCCGACATGTCGTTAACACTCGATTCGGGACCGAATCAGTTGAACACTCGATTGTAATCATTTCTTATTACCACCCACAATCCTCTTTTTCCTCCGCAATGTGGCAATCATTGCATACACATTTCAAACGTTCTCGATCGCGCCCAATGTCCTCCTGGCACTGTTCTTCTTGTCGATGCCGTTTTCGGGCAGCCAGCCACGCTTAGGGCCATTCCGATCTTGATCGCGTAAATGCACTTTGTAATTCCCCGAGCCGTCCAACATAGTTTCCACACTTCCTCTCAAGCCCTTCGTTGAATTCTCATCAGCGCCGACATCAGGCAAAGTCCGAAAAGTTTCTACCCCATTTGTTTGTGTTTTATTGGCATCTCGCAGGCTGTACGTTTTCGACGCTTTTACGAAAGACAGCTTTTTCCTAGCGTGCGAATTCGGCGTGCGCCATCCCTTTTTAGTACACCGTCGCCCTTTATCTTCAGCTCTTTTATCAGTTTCGATCGCGCTACCGCAAGCAGCCGTGTTTACGATATTCGATCTAATCATGGCTGGTTTAAACACACGAGTAGCCACAACATTACCTTCTTGTAACATGACTAGATCAGAGTCATCTTGTGCAAAATCGGAATTAGGGTCTTGACCAGTTACTTGAACATCGCCTTGGTGAGTATCCAAGTCGAGATTCAATTCATGGCAGGCGGGAACATTTAATGGCGGACCATCACGGTGTTTGACCGTAATAGTCCTACCTTTAACCTGAACGACAGGGCCAAAGTATTCCGAGCATAATCTAGAAACTCTGTTTTCTTTAGACTGCTCCTTGCCGGTGTCACCATCACGCATCGGTACCATTAGCTGATTTGTAAAATCGCAAGTTTTCGGTAGGCATTGTGACGCCTGTTTCGCACTAGATCCGATATCTGATTCAAACTTGGTATCTATTTTCGAGACCGTGATCGAGTCTGTGTCAATCGGCTGGGTAACATCAACGTACGGAATGTCACGAAATTCTGCCAGTACCTTATCCCGACATTCTTCATCAGAAATATCTGACTGACTAGGCTTGTCAACAACCGCAACTTCGCCTACCGGATCAATATTTTCGAGTATGATATCATTGTCAACAAACACCTTTTCCGCGTTTTTCGTCTTCCTGTCTTTGCGTTCAACAAGTACTCTATCTGCCGACTGTAACGGAAGCAGACGTGTTCGCTTTTCCGCGTAAACTTTGGGTCGGTGTCGGAATTCGTTCAACTGTGTCACTTCAGGAGGACGATCGATTCTTGCTGAGATCTTATTTGACGCGTTGCGTATCATCGCAGGCTCAAAAAGTTGTTCTGAAACTCTGGCTTCAGTCGCGCATTCCGTGTCTACATCTACGACGTTCCACACATTACGTTTACCCCTTTTAACTCTTTTCGGCTGACTAGTGACGATAATTTTACGACCGTCAAGAACCGGACCATCGCCGGTAACCGTATGAAAGCCAAACGCCTCTCTAAAAGTACTCCTCAAACCGTACGAATGCCTGACAGGGACTCCGTTCTTTTTCGTTAAGCTTTGTTGCTCCCTGTCCTTTTTCCCGAAAGATTTCATCCTCAAGATATTCCTTCGTCCGGACGGCTTGCCATCAAACTCTCCGAAATGAAGACGCATAAACTCCCGTTCGTCTTTGTCAGCAGGTCGCAAAGTCCCCACGTCAGGCGTCGCTTCCACTTGGTCAGGACCGTAAATGTCTCGGGTGTTCTCCACCCATTTTCTGACAAGAGTAGAGTCGCCTTTGTCGGCACCCGGCCTTGTGAGACCGCCCGGTAGATTTTTCAACACGGATGGCGTCCATAAATCGCCAGTAACTTGATCTTTGACATTTTCTAATCGATCGGAGGGACTGCTGAAAGAGTCAGAGACATCGGCCCGACCGTCTGCTTTGTCGAGATTTTCTAAAGACCGTTTCTCGAATTTTGTGTACTTTCCGTTTAAATCATCGCCAGGAGTGGAAGTAAATTGTGGTCGCGCCGAAATCATACTCTCATCATCTTCCGCCAGAGGGTTAAAATTTTCAATCTCATCGACTTCGAAAGGTCGTCCGTGAAAAGAATTGGAGTTCCCGTACTCGAATTCCGAAGAGATTTCGTCGGCGTTTTGACCTCTGCGGTAAGGCGTGCCGTGGAAGACCGTCACCTCGCGGCACGGGCAGCACTTGTACAGCAAGTGGTAGTAGAGCATGCAGCAATGGCACCGTTTCGGGCTCGACGGGTGGAAGTATTGGTAATAGAGCAACATGGCCGCCAAGCCTGCAAAACACGGAAAACGCAATCGTCACCTGACTGTGCCAGCAGTTGAACACAGCTAGGTAGAGGATTTATTGATGCGTGTTTTCATTCATGAAGGTAACCAAAACATGTCCGAAGACTACTTCATACTTTGCGGAACCAAGAGTGCGAAAAGTAAATAGACATAGCCACTCATGTAAGTATTGCAAGTAAACAGAAACCTGATTGAGTACTACGAAAAAGAAGCAATAGGCTACTATGTTACTAACCACTTCTGCTAGGAAGGAAGCGGAGCCACACTCAATATCCATGGATGCATGTCGAAGGTAGCCATATAGGCTACGTTGTCATAGT
The DNA here is from genome assembly GCF_051294905.1 of Botryllus schlosseri. Taxonomy (NCBI): domain Eukaryota; kingdom Metazoa; phylum Chordata; class Ascidiacea; order Stolidobranchia; family Styelidae; genus Botryllus; species Botryllus schlosseri. The sequence goes on along the minus strand of NC_137245.1, from coordinate 10,993,520 downwards.
CGGCGATTTAGGAATCTCGGCCTAAGGATTCTAACAATATCATCATTTCAATACACAAGACTGTGATACCAAGAAAGACAGGAAGGTGTTAAAGCGACTTGGAGTAGTCTTCGAAATAAGACACCTACCTGGCCCAGGAGATGTAAAAAAGGAGGCATGCACATTGAATGAAAAGTAAAACAACATAATATAAAAGGACAGGCGACAAAAAAAGGTGGCATGTGTCAGAAGGCGAGATCGATATGTCAGGACGTGGTCTGGTAAACTAGAGGGCTGACTAGTATTGATTCGGCATGAATTAGTTGTACTTCAACTTGAATGTGTACGTGTTCGATGACTGTTATATAAACGCCGAGATACTGTTCCACACTGCAGGTCCGTCATATTTAATAGAGCGATGATCTTTTTTGTCAACCATATGGTAGTTGGGCGATGCGGACGCGCGCCTATTGTATTTATGCACTTTCGATACCGAGGTAGAGAAGTGATTGAACTTTTCTGGGCAGTGACCGCAGTGGAACTGATACACAAAGTTGTCAATCTCTATTTTCCGCATATATTTTATGTTTAGGACACCAGATCTTTTGAGCATGGATTTGTTAGACACACATCCTGGCCCTGGCTATGATACGGAAAACCTGATGTCGTAGTTTTTGCAGTGGCTTCAGTGCGCTAACACTGGCAGCCCCCAACAGATGATGCCATATTGGTGGTCGGATATTTGACATATGTCTAGCAACTGCAGAGGTCTATGTTATATTTACGTTGGCCATCAAATTTCTCAAAATCATAATAAAATATAGGGAGCGCCTATAAATAAAACAAGCACCAGGATCACTACACTCAATAAAGAATGGTCTACTGATGATGCATTGATTACAACGCAATAGCCATTACTACAATGGCAATGCAAATAGTACTGTTGACAAGCTCTCAGCAATGCAATCATGTACAACCCATCCCATAAGTGCAAAGGCAACACAGACAGGTGTCGTGCATCATAACTTTCATGTCATTGATTAACTACGTTGAACAGGTCAAACCTGTATATTTAGTCATCCATCAGAGTGCAGGGATTATTGAGTCGAGGTCACAGAAGAGCTTGATGTAAGGATCATACTTTGATCTTGTATCTTAGCAGCTTCCTATTTTCATAATTTAATCTCTCTAGTTCGAAATAAAAAAAACAATTTCGATATGAGATTTCAAATCGCCAGCAGACAGATTCTTGCCATGACCTGCAAATGTGAACTTACAGAAATATTATTAATTTCTTATTTCCAATGTACTCAGAAACCATGCAAACGCCTCACTGATTTTTACTTAGGACACACTAATTTAAGTAGGGCATTAAAAATATTCTTTTACATAGTCGGCTTGTAGAAATATCTTTGAAAATGTAATTTCAGTTTTTTCCAATACTATTTCAGCAACGATGAATATATTGTGGCAATGCATTCTGGGCTGTTTGTTGTTCAATATCCCAGTCAGAGGGGATGAATGCACATTCGCAACAAACGGACAGACAAGGTTCAGAGCGGAGTATGATACTTCCTCTTTCCAGCTAATACTAGCACAAGGTAAGCACTGGCAAAACAATCAGTTCTAATCTCTTATGCATTTCTACGATGGAGCAATTACGTTGGAAAATGTGATCCAAACTCCTCAGAATGCTGGTGCAAAATCAAAATCCATACTGATCAACATCCAGCAAATACGGAAAGCAAATTGCATATCAAATCAAATATGATACAGGTACCCCAGTCACCAAGGAGATTGTGATACTCCATCACACAGTGGATGACCCAAGCCTATTCATAGGAAGAGGCCGATCAACCTTCATCGAGTACAGAGGCAACTTTAACGTAAGTGGAGAAAGTCGCCCTACTGCATCACGTTCAACATTATATTCTGTCTGATTGATTTCAGATTACGGATTTTCCGGTCGAGAAAGTGGCACTGCCCTATTTTGAAGTGAATGTCGTCAATTCAATTTGTCAACAGGTTACTTTCAGGAATCTAGGGGTTCAAGGAACGTCAAGTATGCTTTTCTAATACGCCTACATACAATATAAATATGTAGCTTACGTTATAGTTGATGTAGCCTAAGCCTACTATTAGTAAGGCAAATGCAAATCTATGTTGATTGTCAACTTGGGTGATCAGTACCATAGTACTCCAAGATTTTCGGAGTACTCAAGTAAGTGTTGCCTACTTACTTATGTTTTAGTTTTCAAGGTAAAAGTGTCCGTAGTACAATTTTGAATAATTGTATAGCACAAATTAGTTTTGGAATATGTTTCCATCATCTATAGGATTCGTCAAAACAATTGGTCGAAATAGAACCTGTACGCGGTAACTGAACTTTTTCGAAAATAGCTGCAATTTATGGTGCCATTAGTAACTTTGCGTCGTGAATAGTCACCGTCAACTATCTGCTCCACGACTAACCTACTTTCAAAACTTTCCACTTTGGTACTTGTTAGACAATCATTTTTACTTCCATTAGAAGTATAGTTGTTACATGTACTTATGTAAGAATCTAGTACCAATGTTGACTATTTTGACAAACTCTGATCGGCAATCTGCTCCAATAAACCAGAATCAGAACCTTCGCAAATGACTCAAATTCCACTGGCATCATTATATCACAAAAACTGCCTTCAACATGGCTACACTATCCGCTGTGAATTGTGACTAATTCACTGACGTCCAGGCATCGACGGAATACGGCAAGTATCTATCAGTCCTTCGATGACAGATACCGATGGCGTCAGTATCGTCACAGGAAACAAGACTAGTGGGTTCGACAGGTCAGTGAAGCATGACTTTAACGTCAACTTAATTGAATAAGTTATCGCAGTTCGTTAGGCAGATCCCATTGTACATTAGAAGAAAGTACCCACACACAAAAGTCATGATATATTTTTTAGACTTAAATTGCATACATTTTATGCCTACCACCTCGTCATTATCTTCGTTGTGTGATAGTGTGAATTTCGTACCTGACATGATAGAATGTTTGGAATAACTTCGAAAGAATATGCGATCAAGGGTAAATGATTACCGAGTAACAAATAAGTCAATTCCCAAAACAGAGACAATTTGTCCACAAGCTTTTTAATGCCTTCCTAACAGCAACGCTTTGATCTCATTTAAACAGATTCTGGATCCGGTTTGAATCGACCTCGAACGAGAAGGTTTTCGGTGGTGGAACCCAATTTTCCAATTTCAATATGAGAGGAAAGGCTTTCCCAATATGGACGAGAGAACAGGGTGTTGGAAGGAATAAAGGGACAAACTTGACTTTCCTTGTGAGTGTTCCTGCTGAGCTTGATAACAATTGAAGTCAACTATTTTGCACTACGTGAGATTTAAAAAGTTTTTGCTGATAAAGGATGTACATGTAATTGCGCTATATGCGATTTTCCATCAGGTATTCATGCCTATTAGGTGTAGGCCTACTATGACACCGAATTTTATTGTTAAGTCCTCCCATTACCGTTAATAATTAGATAGTTGTCTTTGTAACTACTATAGGCCTACAGCCTACGTCCGACCCGTGATTTCACGACATAATTTTTATCTGGTCCATTGCAAAGAACAGTCGTACACCACCCGGGGCACACGACGCAACATAATATATCTACACACCTTATACAATCATGTCATGATCAGCATCAGTTATTAGAAAGTGTTACAGAAATAATTTCAGGAATACTTCAACTCTCATCAAGTGCGATTGCAGAGAGCTCAAATGATATAGACCCGTCGAATATCTTTTGTTCGATTTGGAACACAATATTTCCAGTGGAGCAAATACTGGTGCACTTCTTCTAAAACGCTGGGAGCTCCTTTCATCATTATTTAGTGTACCAGCTAGTAACATGACACACAAATGGAATTAAATATTACTGTTGTTATTAAAAAAAAATACCGATCTATGCTATCTTCGTTAAACAACATATATTTCCTGGAGCTTTTCGATAGACCTGCCAACATCTCAATTTGTACCTAGGCAGACTCTCTCGATGGAGGTGCTGGTGGAGATTACCACACCACATACTGGCCTCAACCTTTATATTATGCAGACAGCCTCTACTCGGTGGTAATGACATCATCGAAGTACAGGTAAGCAGCTTTAGCTGCAATGACCACAAATCTAGCCAATCATTGAAGAAGCTGACACGTGACTATTCGTTTGACAGCGTATTCGATTTCACCCAAAACGATTTTCACGAGATACAAGTCTGGGATAACGAAGAGTTTCAGTTCGATTTTCACATCGCGAGCAGCTGGGATGATATCATACAACAGACCATAGGTTGGTATCCAAATTTTGCCAGGGCTGGACAAAGGAATCCGAGCAGCACTTGCGGATAGATTGAAGCAATTGCATTGGGGGTGGAACTTTCGATTCTAATCTGTACCAAAAACAGGCCTCACGGTGACATCTAAGCAAACACGGCTTTAACAGCGACCAAGTCCTTTATCCACAAAATCCAATGTGAATATCTGCGGGTCAAATACAGGATGTAGCAAGCATTGAACCATCCCACGTGTTGTCTGATCTGTGAATCTGACCAATAATCTATTTAAATAAGGTGACTAATCCAGAATTTTTTACCGCGGTACCAGTTTATGTCCGAACTGAATGGGTATCACAAGTCTTTCCAGTCAGAAGTGACTACAGATGAAGAGTCAAAATACTTAATCCGAAAGAACTACCACGGATGCAGTTCCACAAGTATCAGTTAAAATAAAGTGTCCAGCCCAAATTGAATATCTCCTGAGAGTTACCCTGAGAGTTGTTAAACAGACTCGAACAGGCTTAATCAATTTTCGCCTTTACAACCGCAATACCCTATCATTCTGATAGCACAGAACTTCTACAAAGTGTCATATTTACTAGGATATCTGGTTGGCGAGACAAGAAGACAGCAAGTTCCTGAATGGTCAATTGACGGCGCCATACTTGGGCTACAAGGTGGTACTGATATAGTGATGGAGTACTACGACATGGTCAGTATCAAACAATATACCAAAACATGAAACTTACTAATAAGAACACCTACCAAAAACTCGTAGTAACATCGATCCTCACAGGCAGTGCGCAACAATGTCAAAGTGTCGGGAATATGGATACAAGACTGGGTGGGGCAGATTACAACGTCTTTTGGCACACGTCTGTTTTGGGATTGGAAGTTGAATGAAGAGCGATACCCCAACATTAGCGCAATCATGGCGGAAAAGGCAGAAGAGGGAGTTTTTTTTACGGCATATATCAATCCGTATTTGAACACGCAGGGAACACTGTACGCCGAAGCCAGCGATGCAGGTAAAACCGAATTACATGACACTGTCCTTAACAATTGCAAAGTCCAATAACACTACCAGTACTTCATACTCAGCACTAGAAACTTAAGTGCGGTAGGTTTGGGGATACTTCTGATTTTACTTCAAATGCTCTTAGCCTCAGTAGGCCTACTACTCTTTCTTCAATTATGTAGGTTTTACATTATTTAACAATTGTGACGAAAAGAACTGACGACGTAGCTATAGTAGAAAAATATAATTTTAAAATATCACCAGTTTTGGCCACATTAGTTATTGCATTTAGCATGATCTAGTGTTGTCCTAAGCAATTATTAGAAATCCATGACTTTTTGCCCTGACTTAGTCCATAAGAAATGTGCTCACTACTTCATTACAAGTACTATTGACGTGTCTTAGAGATATTAAAACATTACTTCAAATTTAGCAACTAACGTTCAGCACCTCTGCACCCAACCCACGTCCACGCAATAGGCTTAGACATCAAAAAACGCCGTTGCATTCAAGGTTATCTTGTGAAAAGAAAGGACGGCACAGTGCATTTCAGCGATTTTGGAGAATTTGACTGCGGTACTGTGGACCTGACAAATCCTGCGGCTTACGATTGGTACAAGAACGTCATAAAAACGAATATGATTGACGTCGGATTCAGAGGTGAGCAGAAAAATTTGAACAGGCTATCACGGGTTTCTAAATTCGATGAACCTGACAAGGTTAGCAAGTTTGCGAAAAGTTTGAATTCGCTGCATAACTAGAGAAGAATGGTTGGTATTCCTATTGTGTTGCAATGACCACTACATATTCTGACAAAGTTTAGAAATGCCATGAAACCTAATTCCCCCAATGTCTTATATCTAATCCTTATCTATTTTTTTTTTAAATCACAAATTGCGCATTACAGGCTGGATGGCGGACTTTGGAGAATACATGCCTATCGATGATCAAGTATTCTACGATGGCAGGTATGCACATAGCAATAAGTCCCATGAAATCAGAGGCGGAACATCAATGAGTGAAAATAGGGTAGCACAGAAAGAAATTTCAATAGTGGAATTCGTCACATCGGATGTAATTTAATGCTTCCTGACATCTGATACAGATATGGTGGGCTACAAAACTGATGTAACACCGCAGACAGCATGTTTAGGGCAAGATTTGGAAAGTTATTGATAAATTGACTCCTACATCCAATAATTCCACAATTAATTACAAGTCTACATCATTCTACAGGGGAGCAGATGAACTGCACAACTTATGGCCATCGTTATGGGCAAAAGTGAACTATGACGCGATCCAAGAGAGCGGCATGCAAGATGAGATATTTGTGAGTGACTGCCTGGCACAGTAATTACTTGGAAATAAGGCACAAGGCACAGTTATCTAAAGATACGGGTGTTATGTAACATTGGAAAAGCAATATTGAATGTTGTGTCTCGTGGGTACAAATCATGAGGTAAATATGCAAGTCGACAAGTTTTTATATATTGGATAATTGATTGCAGACCCTCAACCAAAAACTTCAATAGAAACTACAACCTCACCGACCATTTTATTTCAAAGAACCAACAAATTTAAATGCAAAATAGTAGTTTGACCAAAAACTGATTATTTTGAAGACAAATGGCAAGGCCTGGTAGAAAGGGTATATGACTTGCAATGTTGCATTATGACTAAGTTCATTCATATACGTACAGGTATGGATGAGAGCTGGACACACCGAGTCAAGCAAATATGCAATCGTAAATTGGGCAGGAGACCAAAATGTGGACTGGTCTATCGACGACGGTCTCATATCCACGGTGCCTGCGGCATTATCCGTGGGATTATCAGGTAGAGAATTTCACTCTGATACAATAAATTTTGTTGGAATACCAGAACCTTTCAGCAAAACCATCATGGTTGACATACTGAAACTATACCTGCTACTCATTTATTGCTGTTACACAGGTATCGGAATGTCCCATTTTGATATCGGCGGCTTTACTTCCCTTTTCGGGGTCACAAGGACACAAGAGTTGCTCTTTAGATCAGCCGAGCTGGCTGCTTTCACTCCATCAATGAGAACCCACGAAGGAAACAGACCAAAAGAAAACATCCAGGTGAAACATATCCATGGATTGGTTATATGGGGTAATGATCTTGTGCAGAATGACGAACGGATAACAAGCAACATTTCTTTAAAATCCCAATGAGAAGTATCTGATAACATGTGGCATTTATTCAGAGATGATCAAATAGACATTGTTGGTATTCTGAATTGCTACTCAAATGACTGATGGCGATGAAGATAGGTGCAACTCTCGGAGAGAATAGCCTAAGTTAACGCGATACAGGTTCAGCATCACCCAGTTGTAATGGCAACTCCACTCAGGATAGTGACAGGAATGCCTCCATACACCATAATACTTTCTATTTGAAAAGATCTAGAAAAGCAGATACCGGTAGTAAGCATTTAGCTTTAAAACCTATCGAATAAGATGAGGAAGTGATCAAAAATCGTAACCACTCGAGAAAGCAGTGAAAATCAACGTTGGGAACAAGTCACTACCTTCAAATCTCAAGTCATATCGAGCCATTGCACATATTGACTCGAGTCAAGTCAAGGCACTCAATTTTTTGAAGGTAGCTTGAGTAAAGTCAAGTCACTCGATTTTTGGAGGTGACTCGAGTCAAGTCAAATCAAGTCATGATGCAATGCAATGTACTTTGTTTATTCTGAATCAAGTTAAGACATCATACCGCGTCAAGTCAAGTCAAGTTATTTTTGCGAAGTGACCCGAGTCGAGCCAAGTCGTGTGAAAAAGTTGATTCGAGTCTGACCACTACCAGACTTGGAGAAACTACTGCCGATGTGATGATGGGGAATGAAATCACAGTAGCATGCCGGATTGAATCAGTCGCAACTTTGAACAGTTATCGGTTCGAAACAATTACTTCCTTTTTTGAATTACATAATATTTCAGATATACAAAGATGATTACACGATGTCGTGGTTCGGAAGACTGACCCAGATTCATTCTCGCATGCTGCCTTATATGCAAAGTCTGGTCGCTGAATATTACGAGACTTCACTACCCGTGCAAAGGCCGCTTTTCCTCGTCTTCCCGAATGACGAGCTGTGTTGCGACGACACCACTTTGCAAGACCAGTTCATGCTGGGAAATGACTTGTTGGTGGCACCCATATACGTTGAAGGTGAGTACCCCTGCTTCTTTTTAAGCCCCTCGAGTATTCGGTGATGTTCCCCTGCTTGAACTACTTCTGCTTAGTTTTTTAGAATCCGACATAGTAGCCATAACTATCGGAATTAGTCAGCGCAGACAATCCAGATAATGTGTAATTGGCAAAGATTCATTTTGCGATTATTAACCCTTGAAGAGTATACGATTTCCACCCCTGCATTAAAATGAATAGAATCTTATAGCGTCACACACACTTCATGTTTTTTGCCACATCTACCGCTTGAAGGATAATTTAAAACAGACGATTACAAATTCAACACAATACATTTTGGAAGAGGAATCTTGATCAACAAACCAGACAAGTGAATGAAAGAACATTTTTTCGAAAGGTTATAACACGAGGAGCGTGTATTTTCCGAAGGGGGAGATCTGGACGAACGTTTGGGACCCAGAAGATATTGTGGATACTACCGCAAAAGGTTTACATGGTAAGCACAAGTGCTTCAGCACCTTCAAATCAAATCCACGCTATAAAACCAGAATTCAAGATTGCCATGTAGTCTGAACAATTCAAAGCCTCTGTCGATATCGATACACATTATCCCTCACCGTTAATGTGTGGATCTTATGTATTAGAAGATGGAGAATACACCGACTACCCGGCATCCTTATAAGAACGAAACCACAGAATAGAAGACTTACTAAAAGTTAATTAGCGGCTTAGTTCAATATCAGTATAGGTAAAATTAGACCAATTGATGGGGGACTTATTCACTTACATCCGTGCACATATAATTATTATTCATTATTGAGCTGGACCTTTTTACACCAGTCATTTATATACTCAAGTGCCAGATAAGCATGGTAAATGTTGGCACCCTTGCTTATATTGGACACGCACACTACGAGAGTACTGTTTGAGCTTTACAAGTATATATATATATCGTCTTTCAATTAAATAAATAAAAGGGCAAAAGAAAACAGGAAACAAACGAACATCAAGATAATGAGTTTTCAGCCCTTATTAAGCGCCTCCATCGTGGGCGGTCGTGGGCGTCTTCGAGCGATAGCCCGCGTTGCGCTAGCTCGGTCTCTATTGTTGAGCGCCATGTGGTTCTATTCCAGCCACCTCTGCGCCATGGCTCCGTCGGAATGTGGTTGATGATGGCGGCGGCTGGTTGATCGTCTTGATGCCGCACTAGATGACCGATTAAGCGTAAGCGTCGTTCAGCAGCCAGCAAACGGCATGGGACTGTTTTTGTGAGTTTGCGCAGAGCATTGGTGGATATGTGCTCCGGGTGGTGGATGCCGAGTGCGTAGCGGAGGAGTGCATCGTAGTTGGCGTTGAGTGTCTTAGCCAGCTTTTCTGTCAGCGTGAGCGCTTCTATTCCGTAGAGAAGAACCTGCTCGACAGTGGCACGGAAGATGCGGGTCTTGAGCTGGGTTGAGGCACTTGAGTGGAAGAGGCTATGTAGCCGTCTTGCCGCGCCCCAGGCCTTTGCTCGCCTCGCCTTGAGCGCTTTTCCAGAGTCAGCGACGTCAATACCGAGGTATACAAAACTCGTTACATACTTGAGATCGATATCTCCCAGTTGAATTGGTGTCGCGTTCGCCGGTAGAGCTGGTATGGCCAGAACCTCAGTCTTCTTAGCGTTGATCTGGAGGCCAACAAGAGCGGCGGCGGCCTCTAGCTGGTTTATGAGACACTGTGCCGATGCGGTGTTCGGGGCAAGCAGGGCTAGGTCGTCTGCGTATGCAAGAACACCTACGTGGATTGCCTCGCGAGTCGTACGCGTGCGCGTTCCTTGCCGTGGCCGCCATTCGAAGAAGTTCGTAGTATCCGGGAAGGCCGTTCGCAGCACGAAGTCAAGGATGACCACAAACAAGAATGGTGCCAGGGTGTCACCTTGAAGCACACCAGCCGAAGTGTTGAAATCTCCGCTTGGGCCGTCATCTGTTCGGACTCGCGCTCGTGTGTCAGTGTAGAGGGCCATAATGGCGTACGTTATCACCTCAGGAATTCCATAGAATCTGAGGATCTCCGCCATGGCTGGGCGCGAGACCGAGTCGAAGGCTTTCGCGAAATCAACGAAAACGGCCACAACATTCTTTTTGTGTGAGCGGCAGGTGTCAATGATTGTGCGCAGTGCCAGGATGTGCTCTGTTGTACCGCGGGATGGTCGAAATCCATTCTGAGCATTCAGGAGCTTGGTAGAGAGTTGCTCACGTATGCGAAGGAGCAGTACTCGGTCGAACAGCTTGGCAGCGGTCTGCATCAGGGAGATGCCTCTGTAGTTCGCTGGGTCACTCGCAGCGCCTTTCTTGTAGATAGGGACGATTTCGCTCTCGAGCCACTCGGGGGGCACCGGGCCGCCTTCGAGGACGCCATTCATGACGTCGAGGAGCACAGGTGCAACGCCCGAGGTGTAAGCAGCCGTTGGGATGCCGTCCGTGCCGGTGGCCTTGAATTGTGGTACTCCACTCATGGCTGTCTTGAGCTCACCTAGCGTGATCAGGGTTGTATTGATCGCTAGAGGATTTGCTGCTAGTGAAGGCGGTGCAACGAGCACATCGATGTCCGGTGCAGGTGTAGATAACAGGGTCTCGAAGTGTGCTGCGAGGTCTTCCGTACAGGCCTTCACGCGGGTCCTCTTGAAGCCAACTAATTCACCGATAGCTTTCCAGGCTGCTCTTGGTCGGCCTGCTTCCAACTCCTTTTCCACGGAAAGGGCAATGGCTTCGACTCGTTCCTTGCGAGCTGCGTCGTAAACGTTTGTTAAATATAGAGCTGCCTCGTTCGCATCGCTATGTGCAAGTACAAGTATAGTACAAGTACAAGTATAGATTCTACTAAACCAATGGACGGGAACCTATGGCTCTTTTGGGTAGAAGGTATGGCTCTTTGAGAATTTATCTGTTGCACCGGCGACTAACACCGCTCGCGAATTCGAGCTACCAACCATCGCGCGCCTAGAAATCTTGGATTGCACGATACCTTGATTGACGAAAGAAAATAGCAGACATGGCAACACTAGTAGGACAATGCAGTATTCAAATACACAATGTCTTCCTAATCCACACCGAGAAATAAAATGCTGTGGAAGTGATATTCACAATTTCAAATTCAAATTAAAAACAACGCCATACCTATCTATTTTCTTGATTGGATACTAGCTTTCTAGCATCGCCGTAAAAATGTGCCCGTAAACCGGGGTAACTTTGGACAATTTTCAACGATTCCGCTTTGTATCTGGGAAATGCTAGAGTGTAGGGGAGGCAAGTTTTGAGTTTTTCAGGGGTCACGGAGCAAAGATTGGAATTAACTAATCCAAAATATTCATGTAGTGACCATTTTTGGCTCCACCTACTCATGTCGGCAGAAAACACACTACAAACCTCATATACTAGTGCTACCGATACATCAGGGACGTAAAATTGTGACGTGACAGTTGATTGACATGTATGGCTCGTTGGGAGTTACAATTGAAAATATTGGGCCAATACGGCTCTTCAGCCGAAAAAGGATCCCGACCACTGTACTGCACACTCATGTAATGCCCAATCTACCGTAATTTTCCATGTATAATGCGCAAAATTTTACCGATTTTTTGCTCTAAAATAGGGGGGTGCGTATTATACATGGGTACAGTAAGCCTTGAAAAAAAAATCCCTCGATCAAGAACTTGAAGTTACACCTTTCTTCATGTTTGTTTAAGTCGCGCATCACCTCTAGCCATTGGGCCCCGTAATTCGTATAATAGAGTGTAACACGCTGCCCAATAGAGAAGCATGTTGCTAATTAACGAAAAGCGAGTTTCTAATTAACGAGAGTCGCCTGCACAGCATGCAATCTCTTGCTTTTAGTTTGCCGTTTGTACGCAAACGAAATTAGGGCGCTGATTACTACAAGCGTGCGCGGCAATCCTTGCTGGTTTATCGCGTCAACGACAACCTTAACAATCGCATACACATGTGCGCAAGATAAAATCGCTTGCGTAATCAGTCGCATCTCCAACAGGACTGGTGCGCCCGACATAACCGTTGGCCTGAGCAATCGCATCTGTAATTGTAATAGGCCTCGTGCGCAAGTTGTCGTGTGTCGCTAGCCTGAACTATCGCGTCGTCGACCTCACAGGCTTTGGCCACTATCTACTCTCGTTTAGAGACAATGCCGTCAATTGTATTTTGATTAGCGATCGTTATGTCATGATTGTTCGACAGTGACATCGGAAAACAGAACAACACCGTGTACTAAAACGCAACTATTCATGTACTGCGAATGCAGGGTGCGTACTATACATGGGTACAGGCTTTTACCTATAATATATACGCCATTTTAAGGGTGCGTATTATACATGGGGGCGCACTATATTCGGAAAATTACGGTATGTGACAAGGCTAATAAAATGTTACAGTCACGCAAAACTGGCCCGCATGCCAGTCAATTTCAAACACACATTGACAAATGTGTGCTTCAGTTTAAACACTAACACCCAATACGTTTTTCCACAGTGATGAAGACCGGCCAAATGGGCGAGCCACCCGTTTACTACAAACAGGGGAGCGAATACGAAGAAATATTTTCAGACTTTAAATCACTGCCAGCAGGGACATTTCCACCACCAAGCAGCGGCACGAATAGGCATACATCCTTATCTTTAATCAATATTTTATTGATTTTCCTCATTTCCTTAGTACTGTTGTTGTAGAATTCGATTCAATCACTTGATTTATAAATAATTTTAAAATAATTCTCATATCAACGGGGCCCATTAGGGTGACAATTACCTGGAAGGTTTGTTGCTATATCGAAGCAAATTACAACAGCAGCGTTACATAGAACAGACTGCCATAATGGAGTTACCGAATTTGAAAAGCTGAATAAACCTATCGCCCAAAGTCGTTTTTAGAAATATCATTCAATTGAATAGTATATTCATATTAAAATGAACCCGAATATTTTCGGCTGACACTCGTCAGGGGTAATCGTCAGCAACTAGTAGAGAATTCGAAAGAACAGCGTATATCAACAATCGTAACACAAAATATGACGTCACCAGCACGAAATGTCGAATACGATAGCGATCAATGTACTATTTTTAGATGATACACGAACTCTTTTTGTTGACACAGCCTTGGCTGGTGTATTTTGATAAAAGTCGACTCCAAGGCACACAAATGAAAGTGTGAGCGACCCTTTCCGAGTATGCGAAATCTGTCGTCTCGATAATTTTTCGCACAGGCGGGATTATCCAACAAGTGTTTGCCAATTGCAGAATTTATGGCCTTTGATTGGTCCGCATCAATCTTGAGCGGGTGAGTTAAGGGTGAGCTTTTCAACGAGCGTGTTCTAATGAATCTAGGGACATGCTGATTTATGCGTTCCTGCAAGCGCTTTGACGTTCTTCCCACGTAGCCACAATCACAGTGGCACTTGAATTCGTAAACTACATTGCTTTGCTGAAGTGCGGGTAGCATGTCTTTACGTGTTGCGGGGAACAGTTGCGTTGTCGTGAAAATCACGTTGGTCTTCACTGTGTCGTAACACTTATTGACCGCTCGATGAAAAGCTCACCCTTAACTCACCCGCTCAAGATTGATGCGGACCAATCAAAGGCCATAAATTCTGCAATTGGCAAACACTTGTTGGATAATCCCGCCTGTGCGAAAAATTATCGAGACGACAGATTTCGCATACTCGGAAAGGGTCGCTCACACTTTCATTTGTGCGCCTTGGAGTCGACTTTTATCAAAATACACCAGTCAAGGCTGTGTAAACAAAAAGAGTTCGTGTATCATCTAAAAATAGTACATTGAACGCTCTCGTATTCGACATTTCGTGCTGGTGACGTCATATTTTGTGTTACGATTGTTGATATACGCTGTTCTTTCGAATTCTCTACTAGTTGCTGACGATTACCCCTGACGAGTGTCAGCCGAAAATATTCGGGCTCATTTTAATATGAATATACTATTCAATTGTATATTGCAGTTCTGTACCTCAAAGAAGCTGTTCAAATATCATTCATTGCGTAGAAAATCTATTTTGTGGTGATCTTACTTTAAAATGGGAAAATCTTGTCATACATACCGCAATTGAATGCTATAGGTCACCAAATATACTCCCAATATCTAACAAAATTCATACACAAGTGCCCATTCATGTAAATTACATTAACCCTTTGCGACCGGCGGTCTAGTATACTAGACCGCGACTGTTTAACGCAGAGGAGTCGATATTTAATCCAATATAGCTAGACCTGTATCGGTCATAAACGATTGCAATCGGTTTGTATGTATAGCTCTTATAAATACGCATAGCCTACATCAGACCATGTATATAACCTAATGTTGCAATGTATATCCTGCTTGAAATGCAGATTGAACACGCAAAAATGTTTCCCGCAAAATTGAATTTGTAATGATGTTCGCGTGAGTGACCGCCTGAAATATAAACCATTGTATCTTCCGTTCTAGACGTCATATAACCGATTATAGTTATCTTCTATGACTTGTTGTTGGTCATACTATTCTATGAAAGTCCTTACATCGAAGATTAGCACATAGGAGATGTTTCAAATTGACGTGAAAGAAGCATACCTTATTACGTGAAAATCATGGCTGCGTAAGATGACCTGACTCGTTGCGGTTTCAAACAGATGTACAATTGCTTCAGGCAATAGCAAATTATACATATGGTTAGCCATTATCCTGGCATATCCATCAATATCCCTATCATGGAGCTTAGTTTTGTATAAGAAAGCCAACACCAGCCCTAACACCGCACAAATAAGCGTGCGAATTAGGCTATTTGTGTACCCGAGCCTGTGATAACAACATCATATAGAGGCAGTTATAAATCTGTTTTAGATGGCACACGAAGTTACTGTTGGCTTCTATGACTACTGTTGATCATACATGGAACATTAGCCGTGTAGAATACGGTTCAAATTGATGCAAAATAAAGCAATGTGTCAGGTGAAATGACTTCCCGAGCGTATATGGGCACTCGGCAGTGTCGAATAAGGCAATATGTGTATACTTACGGATCCCTTGCAGTTGCAAGTTACATATAACAAGTAACTGGGGTTGATAACACTTCAATAGCATGGAGATGTATACTAACGGCAAAATTGCCAAGGCAGTTACTATGTTATGTAGAACTGGACGCGCGTTGCCTTCAGCGAGAATACGAGATTACGTAATCGATTACTCATCGGCGGCGGCCGCGTGATAATGCTTATCATCTCTACCTTTCCAAGATCGTAGCGCTGGGCTATGAAGCGCTATAGTAGCATGTAATGTCTCGTTGGAACGTAGAGATTCATGCGGAAGGCAATCAGGTGGTCATATACTAAGAGAGGGCCTAGGTATGACGTCAGGAGATATAGAAGAACAAAATTGTATTTTATTTTCAAGAAATCGAGAACATTTTCTCGCATAACGCTATTCCCTCTGGCGTCTGAGCCGTGAGAGTATCTCAGACCGCTAGGCGGCTACTTCAGGTTTACGGCAATATATTGGCCGTCGAATTAAGCCATATGGATGATATTTTATCGTTTTTTATGTGGATGCAGTAGAATTTAGGTCAGTAGGCCGGCCGGTTGCAAAGGGTTAATATCATATGCAAGCACAAGATTGATTACAGGGTACACAAGACGAAAAGGCAACACTAACACCCAACACATTAATTTTCGGGCTATTAAGATTGGCAAAAATGGGCGAGCCATCCATTTACTACAAACAAGGGAGCGAATACATAGAAATATTTTCAGACTTTACATCGTTGCCCGCAGGAATATTTCCACCACCAAACAGTGCCACGATTACTTTTTGATCAATAATCAAAATTACAATGAAACTCGCTATTGTCTTAGCATTGTTGTAATAAAATCAAAATTAATCACTTGATTTAGATATGATTTGAAAAAATATCCTCAAAGGTAGAAACAGGACCCCTTGGGCTGACGATCACCTGGAAGGTTTGTTGCTAAATCAAAGCAAATTCCAACAGCAGCATGCTCATACTCAAGTGCTCATCGATGTAAATTACATTACCATCATATACACAAGCTCAAGATTTATCACCGATCTCAGGCACTGCTGGTCCCTAACCTGGACCTGCAAACCATTTATCAAAGTGATTCTGTTTCTGCATGATTACTAGAATCCTTTTATAGTTACAAAGCTATCAACAGTGGACACTTGTTGCATATGTCAAGCAACTAATTGATTGCAACTGTTCAGCCATACAACTCATGCAGGGAAGCATAGACTTATATAGTCGAGCACATGTCAATTGAACTGCCAATATATACTGGACCTTACTACACGTGGTTGGATCCAATTTTCCTATTAATCGAGTTTACAGGCCTCCTAATGGATCACATTAAATGACATACTTACGCCGCCTCATGAAATCGCTGATATAGAACAGATGAACTAACTTACCAACAAGAAAGCCGCCCCATACCACGCTCATGGCGGGTATGTTGTACCACATTCCGATACTTCTGTGCGGGAACCATAGCAGTATCATGATGGTGTTTTCGATCAGAGTAACCTGCCACGGAAAATCACACCAAAATGATCATCAGATCACTAGTAGCATTTGCTTCAGACAAAATGTCATCAAGGTTAGTCTACATAAGGATACTACTGAATTTCTCACTTGGCGACCCGTGATCGTTATCTTTATCCTAACCTAACCTAACCCTCACTACTACCCTGAATGCAATAACACAAACCTATACATACCAAGTACCATGAGCCAAAACACCACGTGCCGCATATCACATTTCACTGTCATTTTATAATTTATTAATACAATATTGATGCATCTCTTTCATAATATTATTAGTTGTTATTTTTATTATGCCGAATTCACTGTGGTACCCATATATAAGATGTAGCCACCGGTGATGAGCAGATTTCATATTTTTGGGATATCGAATGGGTTATCTAGTTAGGCATATAGGCTAGCCATGTATACGTCCTAGCCAGGGTTGTGATGACTCGAGTCCGACAAGAGTCACATTTATTGGTACTTGACTCGCATAAAATGACTCGACTCAATTTATGTATGACCCGAGTCAAAACTATAAGTGACATTGACTTGTGACTTGGTTATAATCCTGGTCCATCGTTAAACAACGTGCAATAGGACCTTCCGTACACCTGATTTGCCAGCCTTCACAGTCCAGATACAATAACGCCTGCTCACCGCATAAAACGCGACCATTCTCCAGCGCGATCTTCCTTCCTTCATGTTGAAGAAGCAAAAGATGTGAATCACGCCGACTACAGCGTTGAATAGCTTTTCCTCCCACCAAGTCCCACAGAAATCGGTGTCCTGGACCACCAGCCACACTGTCATCACAAGCCAATGTGCGCCTGAAAGGATTGCGAAAAATTTCGTAAATCGAAAACAGTTATCCATAGCACATATTACATGCTTACTATACGAAGGTAATAGGTAGGGTGATTTTTTTACCTAAAAAAAGGAAAATTTCGACTTTTTTTGACCTAAATAAACTGAATTTTGACCAAATTTTGACCCAACGTATGCAAATTATGTTTTTTCTCATATAATGTTGAATTGTACCACTTTTGGTTGGAACTGGCTGACCTAACGACGTAGTTTGGTCTGAAAAAACGTTTATTGCTTCGAAACAGGCAAATTTGTACATGAAAGAACTAATATTTTAACGAAATCTGGCCCTATGAAGAATTCCAGTGGTTACAATACGTATTATGGAAGAAATAATTAAAATTTGTTGTAGAACTACAAGAGATACTTTTCTACATTATTGGGTAGAAAGTGCATGTCCTTACTAAGAAGCTTGCCAAGAATGGAGAAAGAACGTCCAACAGCAGCAGTTGTTGGTTGACAACACTTAGCTGGTGACACACAGTGTTGCTTCATTCTGACAATGTTGTCTACATCACAATTTTTTCATCATGCGTTTCTTAAAATAAGAATGCCCAAGAAGTCTTTCTTCAGATAGGATATTGCGGTACGTTGTACATAACACCATGTCTACCTATTTGTTTTATTCGGCCATTTATGATTGACAATGAGCAGACAATTGGCCATTTACAATGGTAGGCCTATAAACATAAAGTAGGCTACAAGGTGTAAAATATCAAATGATAAGTTCAACAACAGTGCAAAATCTAAGATATACAAACGAAATGCAGACGACAAATATTTTGACTTAATGATAAGGGAATTCTAAGCAAACGTATATGGTTTCTATGGCGTGTGAAATACCAGGCATGAATGAGCCTGAGATTGACTGAATTGCAACTATACATGGGGCACAGGCCAATAGGGAATAAAGCTTTGTGGCAGAGAAAAATCCAGATAGTGACATGTTATAGGTAGTTTTGACCTCAAGTCATAAAATGCTTCCCATGCTTTTAGAGAGGAATAGTTTTAGTAAGTAGAAATTGAATTAGGCACAAAATAAATGTTCCTTCTCCTTCTATCTAAATAAGTGGTATGAAGTGTGATTGTGTTACTTGGAATCCTATTATGAGTTCCCGTTGAGGTCTACATGGCTCGTGGTAGGCCTGCCCAAAAACTACTCCAAAAAAGTCGAATTAGTTTGCTAGGCTATTGACCACCTCTGGATTATTAACGATGCACAATGTAGGCTACAGCAGTTTACCGCAACTACTGCTTCATAACGAACAATTCCAGTGACATATATATTCTTTAATTCTGCAAGATAGCTTATATCGATCTGTGTAGGATTTCGAATGCAATAAATCCTAGAACGCAATTTGTTAATGGCGGGAGAAATTGTGACATCCTGATGAATGATGATGCCACTGATGTAAAATTAAGTCATTACAGATTATTGTTGAAGCTTAGTGAGTTATAACAAGCTATCATAGACTGTGAATTCAATTCAGATTTGGCATCGACCAAAATCACGACGCCTAGGCTATGTACCGCAAGAATCAAAAAAGCTTATGATCCAGCTCCAGTTGTCAAGTTGGACAATGAGCCTAAGGAATAAGTAAGCATATATATATTATGGCCACATTTATTAATACGATACTTTTAAGCTTGAAACATTGACACTCAAATTTGCGAGATCGAATAATCTGGTTGGGCAAAAACACAAAAAATCTATCAACTTACAAACCCCACTGATTACCCACAACGGATACACGATGGCACACAGAACCAGAGCCACGATCCTCCCAGCGACCATCCCCACTCTCCACAGCGTTTGCAAAGCCAGTCCGGAGAACGAAACCCTTCTCTTCCTGCTGTCCTGACTGTAGGCCGCTGTTCTCAGTGCTTTTGTGTAAGCGGCAATGGCCCACGACAAGGATATCAAGCTGAAGAATGCGGCAATTCCTGAGGAAAAAACAACACATAAATAGGATAAGAACACAATAAAGTGTTGTTGGTAGAATCGACAGAAATTTCCAAAAACTAGATGGACAAACTAAGTTCTGTAAAATCACAATTGAGTCAGAAAACAAACACACTTAACGATTAAATCTGTTTGTACAGTAAGTCTGTTCAAAAAAACACTTTTCCTTCAGATTTCACTGGCTTCTTGATTAAATTGCTAGGTTGGTTAAAATAAAAACGCTGCACACCAACTTTGGCTCCATTCCAACCAGAAGAAGCGAGATTCGTGCAATAGAAAGTTTTGAATTTATCATTATAAAACCAAAAAAATGAAATTTTCAAAAATTTTTTGCCCACTCCATAAAATTGTTAGGCTGTCGCCTGTCAGTATGATGTGCACCGAATTTGGCTCAATTCCAACCACCAGAAGCAAAGTTATTGCAGTAGAAAAATTTCTAATTCAATGATTTATAACAAATAATGAAAGAGTAAGATACTAACTGCAATAACTTCGCTTCTAGTGGTTGGAATTGAGCCAAATTTGGTACAGTATGCATCATCTCTACTGACAGCCTAACAATTTTATGGGGTCGGCCGAAAAATTTTTAAATTTACTTTTTTGTTTTTTAATGATAAATTTAAAACTTTCTACTGCAGGAGTCTCACTTCTACTAATTGGAATGAAGCCAAAGTTGGTGTGCAGCGTTTTTTTAACCAACCTAGCAATTTTATCAAGTAGCCAGTGAGTCAATCCGTGTCAGTTCTCCTGGCCACTGTAACCACTACCTCGGAATTTTATGAAAATTGGTATGCTTACAGAACTTTATTTTCTGATTTGAGAAAAGTAGATATTATCAAAATCGGTCAAATAGAATAGAAGATATGACCCTCCAAAAATTGCTGTTTTTGTAATCGCTCAAGCGGAAAAATGCTAAAAATTTAGACATGTCATTTAAATTTGCCATATTTTGGTCAAATTACGGGTGTTGAGGGTGATACTTTCAAACTTGGTCATTTACACCCTAATTCATACTTATACCCCTTGCTCGACACCTGAGGTTGCATAGCTTGACCTGTGACCCCATGATTTTGTTCGCACTTTCAGAAATCACTCACGCGTGACGGCATTTTCAATTGCAAATATCTCTTGCTGACCAGGTGGTAACACCAAGTTTGAGGTGTCGTTGGAAAGCTCTTGTAAAGGACTTTTGAAATCAACAATAATACTAGTGGGGAATTAATCGAAACAATCCAAAAATTTGTTGTAAAACAGTCTTTAAAAAGTTGTCACGTTTTTGAAAATTTTTACTATTATACATTCATAACAGGCTGCAAGCCTATTGATTAAGTCTTGTATTTCTAGTATAGGTTCCGTTTTCGAAGCTGGTTCTCACAAAAAGGTTTTCCACTACCAAAAACAAAAATTAGAAATAGATCATATTTTATCAATTGAAAATTGGAGATGTCAAAAGAAAAATTTAATCTCAATGTTAAAGCAAAGCTTGTCAAGGTTTTCAAGGTGATGAGATGCCAGAATTAGTGGAGATGGCAGACAAATAAAGTGAAAAATTGTAACGAAGCAACTTTCGAAAATATAATATAAAAAGAAAAATCAATAATCCAAATTCATCAAGAGCTCAAATCGTTCGAGTCCTAACAATGGCTCCAGAAAATCTCAAAATTTTTGAGCAAATGAAAGGTTGGTGAGAGATGCCAAAGAGCAAGAAAAAGACAATGAAGTTTGTTCTTTGCCAGCACCACGAAAAGGAAAGTAACTTTCAGAAGAAACTAGGAACTAACATGCATATAACATGTTTCAATCTAAATTCTCATCTTACACTCATAAAACAAACTCTGTAGAATACCTAATTTCACTTTTATTCTATCTGTCAATTACTTTGTATGGAGGGTAATCGGTATAATTCAAACAGATAATTGCTCACATAGAATGTGTTGACAATAATTTTAAAAAGATTTTTAAGAACGTAAGGGAATTTTGCTGCACAGTTTGAGTTGAATACACAATACTTTGAAGCAGATATCAGAATACTGGATGTGTCCTAGATGCTTCTGCACTAACTCACCATTTTGGTCTTAATTGAGAGCTAGTCCAATATTTAAATCAGGGCTTCGCTGTTTAAACATGGCCTTTAATTCTTTCAGAGTACATAAAAGTTGATGTTTTTCTTGATACACATTCTTTTTAATGCCAACTCGGTCTTTCATTCCTATCATCATCCTGCTACATTCGTTGTTTTAAAAAAAAATTACAACCTTTTGGATTCTTTCCTCCTTTTTGTGGTGGTGGCAAAGAATATCCGTTGTCTTTTTCCTAACTCTTTGGCATCTCTCACCACCCTTTCACTTACTCAAAATTTTTTTTTCTTCACCAATGTTACTGGAGCCATTGTTAGGACTCGAATTTTTGGAGATCTTGTTGAATTTGAGTTACAGTACTTCTTTTTTCCAAACCTGATTCATTTCTATTTTTCACTTTATCTGGCTCTACTAATTCAACTTGAAATACCCTGACAACTTTGCTTTACAATTGAGATTTATTTTTGAATTTTTTGTCTTGTCCCATTTTTAATTAATATAATAATAATACATTTTGAATTATTGATGATTTCTGCTTTTGGTAATGGAAAAACTTTTTGTGACAACCAGCTTCCAAAACAGAACTTATTTTACAAATATTCATGCTACAAATATAAGACTGACACCTGTTATGTTAAGTAAAATTGCAACAATTTTCAAAAACTCAACAATTTTTTCAAGTCTGTTTCACAACGATTTTTTAAATGTTTCGATTAATTCCCCACTAATATTATTGTTGATTTCAAAAGTCCTTTACAAGAGCTTTCCAACGACACCTCACACTTGGTGATACCACCTGGTCAGCAAGAGATATTTGAAATTGAAAATGCCGTCACGTGTGAGTGATTTCTGGAGGTACAAACAAAATCATGGGGTCACAGGTCAAACTATGCAACCCCATGTGCCAAAAAACGGCTAAGAGAATGAAGTAGGATGTGAATGGCCAAGTATGAAATTATCACCTGCAATACCCTTAATTTGACGTAAATATGGCAAATTCAAATTACATGTATAAATTTTATACATTTTTTCCGCTTGAGCGATTACAAAAACAGCAATTTTTGAACGGCCATATCTTCGTTTCTAGTTGACCGATTTTGATGAAATTTGTTCTTCTGAAATCAGAAAATGAAGTTTTCTATGCATGCCAATTTTCATGAAAAACTGAAAAATTGGTTACATTTTTCCGTTTTTCTGGTGAACTCGAGATGGAGTTACTCCAGTGAAATCTGAAGGAAAAGTTTTTTTTTTGAACAGCCCTATTGTACAGCTTCACTATATTTACCATATGCGTGGAAGTTAACATGAAATCTAGGGATGGTGTGAACGTGAGGTTGACGTTCGCGTTCTGTGTGTGAACCTTGGAAATTTAGGGTGGAGGCCAAAAAGCTGAGTAAAAACATCCTGGATTTTCGCTTAATCTGCGAGTTCCAAGATCTTCCGATTTAGAAGTAGATGATCCGCACGCCAAAACATTGGATGTTCGTGCGAAGTTAGTAGATCTACAAATCCAGGATGTATGACGCTATTGCGTCAAAATGACGCAAAATGTAGTGATCCGTGGAAGGTTGCCATGTCAACCCATCGACTTCGTAGTAAATATTATGCTTTGGCCATGCTGATTGGAAATGTCGTCGATTTTGGTCATGTGCTATGAATGCCATCGTTTCCTAGGTAGACTTATGAAATTGATTTGAAGCCACTTTGCAGCTTTAATGCATATTACTCTGTAGTTTATTCACAGTTATAAGTTCTAAAGACGGCATTGCAAACTGGTACTGTTGTTATTACTGTCTGTAGTATGGATATTTTGGACAACGTAGATGGCATGCAGTTCGGACGACTAGAGTCTAGAATACAATTGTCATGCCCAGGCATTACTTGGCAAACATATCGGACTCATTTGTAAAATACCCAGAAAATGAATTCGTTGACCGCTACAGATTTTACAAGGGAGCTACGGTAATTCTTATTGGACATGATTAAAGACAGCCCATGGTTGGATGTACGGTGCCAAGCTTTGCACTCCATGATGCAATTACTCTGTGCTCTCCGATTTTTTGCTACTGTCATTTTCAACAAACAGATGCTGAATTGATCGGTGGCAGCCGGACAACTGCACGCCGAATCATCCACTGCATTTCTCGGGCGTTATCAGAGAATAGAGAAAATTTATCCCACGATTGGATGATTTGTTACAAACAAAGAGTGATTTCTTTGACATAGGTGGAGTTTCAAATGTCATCGGTTGCATTGATGGTACCCACATCCCAATAAAGTCCCCGGGTGACTCTGTACCAGAAAAGCTTATCGTTGCAGGAAAGGATATTTTTCTTCGAACTGTCAAATGGACTGCAATGCCAAGAGAATACCGGTAGTGACTAATGCTGTTGTGAGATGGCCAGGGAGTACTCATGACTCAAGAACTTTTTCAAATTCCAGATTAAAATACAATCTCGGCCAGAAAAAATACAATGGGATTTTGCTGGGAGACAGAGGCTCTATGCTCTAAAAATGTACCCGATGACTCCATTAACAAATCCACAGGCTGCACAAGAAAAAAAAATACAGCTATATGCACTCAAAGACACGCGTGCTGATCGAGCAATGCTTCGGCGTTCTCAAACAGCGTTTCCAGATGTTGCTAAATCCTATGCGAATGCAAATCGAAAACACCATCCTGGCAATCATTGCAACAATATGTTTGCACAATTTTGCTACAAAAACCAATGAGCCAGTTCCTGATATTGCAGTTACTCCCGAGGAAGCTACGGATATAACATCTGAAGTTGGATACAATGACGCAATAGCCTATCTTGAAAATAAGATCAACACATATTTCTACTAATTATGTTTATTTTAAAATTTTAACGAACACAGTAAACCGTGCTGGTGTAAAAATAATAACGAGAATGAAATGTGCATGACTTCGTGGAATGAAAGATTCAACTACAATTGCACTGTAGATAATAAACAAAGAGCAGGTGTCCCATTATTTGTATTCAAATTGACAAATATGAATTCAAAAAATGTACCGAAATATTTGCACCGTCGACAATACCTATAAGGCGAGGAACACTTGGCAGGCACAATGAAATATTATAAAGAAATGTTGCATTTCAAAAAATGTGCACCGTCGATAATACCTATAAGCAATGTTCCCTCTAAGCTACTCACGTGCGCAAATGCGCAGTGCTGACATGGTCTCTGCGCACAGAAAATCTAAGTTGCCTATAAGGCGAGGAACACTTGGCAGGCAGGCACAATGAAATATTATAAAGAAATGTTGCTTTTCAGAAAATGCGTATTCGGCTATTTAGATAACTTGACATAATTGAACAAAGAAATATTGCATTAAATATGTCACTAATTCCTCAATTGTCCAAGTTCTAATCTATATTTTTCCATTTTTATCGCATGTTCTTCAATACGCATTTCGAGTTCTTGCTTTCTGAAATATCATTCTTCGTCTCTCATCTCTTTTCTTTCTTTGAGGTCCTCAATATTGGACACCATCAGTTTAATTCTCAGCTCATTGTTTTTCTGAATTAAAAGAAGTTCATATTGACTCTGCGATGAGGTAGTAACCTATGATTAAACTAAAACATGTATTAGGAAGCCAATCACAAAGAAATCATTTGGAAATTCTCTTTGCCTTGTTGGCTGATATTTTTTCCTCTACTGCCTGATATCAATATCTGTTTCCAAGTGTGGTATCCACTCGATATGAGCGGTGAACCAATAATTGGTCAGTCTCTAGTCATTAAAAACTTGTATTCTGCAACCAGCTGATCACAAAGTGCAGAATTGGTAGTTTTCATTGTATTGTATTTGTATACTAGAGCCCGACTGATATTGGAGTTTTGGGCCGATACCGATAAAACCAATATCTAACTCCTTCAGCGATAACCACTATAGCCACATTCAAATGGTGTGGAATACCTTAAAATGCGCATTTGAAAAACTTCAGGGCATCTATTTGAATAGCTTTACAGCCGATGCGATACTTGGACAGGAAATAAACTAGAAAGGCTGTATCAGGACACCTGCAGAGTGTAATTTATGTGAAATATATCAATATTCTCAGTCTAGTGGTAAAAGATTATAGTTTATGGAGTTCCTATCACCATGCTATGACCTCGCGAAAACTGCCCATATATATTCATTTCCAATGGCCGATACCAATAATTCTTTAAAAGAGTGATATCGAGTCTATATTATCGGTCAGGCTCCATTGTACACCATCTTATATCAATTGTTACAGGATTGTAACTATGTGCATTGCACTGGTAATCAGCAATCTTTCGAGCAGTCAAACACCATTTCCAACTCTATCGTTCGCAAATACACTTCACTAGAAAACTAAGTACAAAGTGGAGAATTTTTACATAACAATGGTTGGGGCAGTGGAGCAAAAGTTTGCCAAACCCACCGAAACTGCAAGATTGTATATTTTAAAATATCAACTCGACTTGAAATCCAAATGAGTAGAAGCTACATACCAGGTGGCAGATCACTCGTCTTTGTCACGTATGTTGACTGCGATTCCATATAGCTTGCTTCTGAAAAAAAATGTGAATGTTTCAGAAGGGTTTGTGGCTATAGGCCTACGCATGTTTACACATGTACAATGCACAATTGCACATGCATATTTGCTAGTGATGGTGAAAAATACTGAAACCGATCATTTGACGACGAGCAAAAAATCTCATTAAAAATCGCTGAATGTATGACAAGAACGTTTGATATTGTGAATGCGTTCCCTTCAATACACCACCGGATAAGAAATTGATATAATATACATCTATACTTGTAATTGATATGTTAGCAAAAAGTAGTGATGAAAATAACGAGAAGAGTTGCCTCTGACACGAACCGATCTTCATCATGGGGAACATTTCTCGATGTGGTCAATGTATCGAACAAGTTCTCATTACTCTCTCGCAACATAACTTACATGATTGATTTTCTGCAGTAACTACAGACAATATGGTGGAATCACTTTCAAAATGATGTTCAAATGGCTGAACCTCTGCTGGCATGACAGCTTTAACCATTAATTTACTGATATGCGCCATATTATGGATATAATTAATGTCTACAAACTTACCTTGCAATAAATAGCACCGTCACCGGGTCAGACACTATTGAATGTTCTGAAGGCCTTCTGTCATTTTCAGTTTTGAGACTTTATCTTGTTTTGAAGCAACCTTCAATTGCTGTTCTGTTTTTTGCCATGTTTGGTGATGTGGCATTTCACGGCTTGGTTGATTGTTTCCAATGCAAGACAACGGCAGAACTCGTTTATTACATAGTTTGTATGCAATTACCATTAAACATTCTGTAATAACATGATCATCAGTCAATAAGGAGAAGCACAATTGAGTACCGGTAACAAAATATCGCTAACATGCAATATTCACTATCTTTATAATGAGCCTCAGATCAGCAATTTCAATCTACAATGACATAACTATTACAAACCTCGCCAAATTTATATGCTTGTGTACCTTAATCTAGACTTTAATCCTGGTGGCGACCAGGATCAAGAAGCAGCAGTCTATACTCAGTCGGTCCTGGCAGAATCTTACTAATCTACCTTTCTGGTCCGCAGAAAATCCAGCAACGTGCAAAATCCCCAGATCTTTTATTTGATCTATATTTTTGGCCTCCACCCTTAGAGGTTCGCGTTCACAACAGAACCTTGGTAGGTTCTGCACTGTGAACCTTTTTCATATATTACAATTTTCACTTCATTTCAACATCGACGGTTCATATTCATTGCATTTAAACTGCAGGCCACTCTAAGCATGGCGCTATAGGCATAGATAATCAACACTAAACGAGCATGTACCTTGACAATCCCAAAAGTTTTACTTGCTTTGTTGCAAAAGTTTGCTCGAAATATCCAACTTTCCGTTTGTAAATATTTATTGAATCTCTGCTGCGAGCTTGACCCACAATCACAAAACATCACGATCGAAATAAGCTACGTAGTCAGCGAATGATGCTTATTCAACTAATCAATCTAGCAAGCGTATGGGGTCAATCTTGACTTCATATGTTTACTCCATCATTAAAACCAAATCGGTGCGATTGAGGTCTTGGCTATACTGCTGTATAACTTGTTAGTGGGGTAATATCGGTAGCAACTATAGAAACCCGTTTCACACACTGCTCAATATCAATGTAGCAATACTCAGACGCCGAATACATTTTCCGATCTGTCATAGGAAAAAGGTGACTCGAGTCTGACTTGAGTCAAGTCATGACTCGGGTCATCCCAACCCTGCAACAAGGCTATATCTGCATCTTCCTTGCCCGACGGCATATGCACGTCATGTACTCATGGTATGCATATACGCAGATCGTGTGTATGTATATCATGAGTCAGTGTATATGCCGCAAAAACAAACTACGTCCCTTCCTTCCCTTATATTCCCTGGTAAGTCCTCGTCAAAATTGTTGGCAAAGCAACGGAAGATAGGCCTATTGATTTTATGAAATTATTATATCATTTGATTGCCCCAGTTGATACATTTAGCGACGTTTAAAACGTCAATATGTATTTCAGCATTGTGACGTAACGTAATGAGTCGTCGCTAGGTATCGTGTACGTTAATATAGGCTATCATTTCATTGAAGGATAGGTTGGAATTAGCAATATGACTATCCGTGACGTCATGAGGTTCACGTTCGTGTTCACACAGAACCTTTCAAAAAGGTTCGCGTTCACACGAACCTGAACCTTTTAGAGGTTCACACCATCCCTAATGAAATCTTTCTCGTCACAATATTAGCTTTGTATGGAAGTCGTCACTCATTAAAAATTCTCAATGTTCTCACCAGTAAGAATATGGTCATCCTCCGTCACTTTGATCATGATATATAATTGGAGCACGAGTTGCGGTGCAGACTCCAAGAAGCTCTCAAACAACCTGAGCATGCTTACGTCACTTAATTCAGAGTACATGGCCTGCGATGGGAAGATATTAGCTTAGGCCAGGCGCGTAGCCAGCCGAAAAATAAGGGGGGGGTTTGAAATAAAAGGGGGGGGTTTCGATTTTTTTCGAATTTAGTAACGTAGCATTGACTCATTAGGGTTAAGTACATGCGATGCGTAAATAACGATTATACAACATCCCCGTGTTGGCGATTATAGGCGTACGATAAGCTTTTCGACGAGTCCGGAAGTGCTGTTAATTAGCGACTCCCTGATCTGTCGTGAACAATGAAATACGCACGCGTCGAACATTTGAATACGCGCGCTTATCAACGCGCTGAACAATTAAATTCGCGCGCTTGTCAAAGCGTCCAACAATTAAATACGCCCGCTCATCAATGCGTCTTGCGTCTTACGTAGCCTCGGTGACGATTTAGGCAAGTAAAAATGTACGAGTTTTTATGGAATATGTGCTATAATGACGCCGATTTCAGGTGGTTCAAACCTTTACCTCTTATAACTCAAGCCTACTGGACTATAGCTGAAGACTAGTGGAAATCAATTACGCATGTACGCACGCGTCGAACATGATTGCGGACATTCGATGTCATTCAGTTACGAGATGTAACTCTTTAATCACAATCGCTAATCAGCATATACTTAATAGCATTTTATCCAAGCCATCGAGAAATAGGAGCCGAAGCATGGTAGGCCCAAGACGCGGTAGTTAGGCTAGCGATATCTTTAGTACGAGGCCTATTCCAGATGCGATTGTGTAGGCCTACGAAGATATCGTGCACACCAAGCCAATGCAGATGTGATTGTGAAGGCCAGTGACGATATCGTGCGCCGCGGGCCTATTGCAGATGTGATTATTCAAGCCAGCGGAATTAGGCTTGTTGGAGACGCGGTAAATCAGGCTAGTAATGATTGCCGAACGCGCGACAATGAATGACCTGATTTCGCCAATCATCTCAGCGGGAGATCGTGTCGCGTTACACTGTGCAAGTGTGCAGTGCAATGCGCACAGACGAATCTCGCTAATTAGCAACACGTCTTTCGTTAATTGGCCGCGCCTTTCGTTAATTCGCCGCGCACAATACTGATAATATGACTTATTGAATTGCAAACGAGTATTAGCGTCAGAGCGGTCATTTAAAAAGAGCAAGGTTTCGCGTTAAAGGAGGGGGTTTCGCGTTTCTAAAGGAGGGGGTTTCGACCCCCGAAACCCCCCCCCTGGCTACGCGCCTGGCTTAGGCCTATATAAAGTGATGGTGCAGAAGCTGATAAATCCAGCAATAGATGGGAATTATTGAGGTTTGAATATACACGGTTCTTAATACTTGCATTGTATTGCGAGCAAGGAAGAAATTTTCATGTTGGCAGCACTTCTATTAAAGAGATGTCATATAAAAATGGTACATTTACTGTTTTTGCTTCAGTTCTCATGAAAATAACAGTGCACTCTGCCAAACACTAGCGTAATTTGAGAATTTACATGATAACAGATAGCCAATGCCTATCCATGAAACCTGCCCTGTCCATTACCATTACCAGCATAGCATAGGTATAAATGCACATTCTCATCCCACAAATATATATTGGCTACTCTATTACCAAACCTGATAATCTTCAATTCTTTTTGTTCGCCTGGCTCTGATTCCGTAATTCAAAACCTCGATGTACCGTTTAATCGGACCCATCATGAAAAGATGGGTTAAAATCATGGTAAACGATGCTCTGTGACCATCGGCCAAGTACCAGCGTGCGCTGAAAATCTGGAAATCCAGTCAAAAAGGTCAAATACCAAAAATCTTCATGAGAATATTAATTATGATGTACCTCAGAGCCTGAAACACAGCTTCTTAGCAAAGTGTCATCATAACTAGTGGTGATCAAAGACAGTTAAATGCAGCTACCAATATTCAATTACAAGTACGGTATGCGACAAATAAAAGCCCAGCTCTCGAGAGCTGATGCAAATTGCAAAAACACACATCATGCACTGAGCAATTGCAGAGGTAGGCCACTGTAATTTGTTGGATGGACAAGTAGTTCATAGATAAGTTGCATTGTTCAGCTAAGAATTGCACACCACACACCATTCTGTAGCATAACATGCATGACACAATAAATATATAGTTGGGTTACTTCGAACATCAAGACCAAGAGTAGTGCAGTAGATATGATACAGAAGAATCTGCAAGTGCGATAAGCAAAAGCTCACCTTTCCATATCCTATTGAATTCGGAGACACATATATATATATGAAACACAAATCTCATCATCAGATGAATCTTCCATATTATTCTGACGACGGGACAATGTATAAACCAACTATACCTGCATGATTATTGACGGGACAAGGAGAAAGAGTAGAGTCAGTGATGCCCACATTTTCTCATCCAGCCTCCAATATACAAGAGTGACAAGTATATCTGCAAGAGAGAGTAGTATAAGTATACAGATTCACCATGGTACCTTATCAGACGGTCAAGGTTGATGTGTGCGTTATCAAAGTTAGTATTGACAGCAGACTGTGGCTTTGTTACCCACAAACAATGTGTGCTAATTTTCCTCCATGGGATGGTATTATCGCCGAAGCTGTATCAACTAGTGGGGAATAGTGATGTTGAACAACGGAGAATATCTTACTTTGAACAACAATATATTTAAGCTGAAATCAATTCTAGCATTTCAAAATGCTTTATTAACCATTATCATGAAATCTCAATTTAGATCGCGGGCCGCAAAATATGAACTTGCAGGCCGCGTATTGGTGACCCCTGCTTCAACTGTTGATACTGACAATGGGTAATAATAATATCCTGATACATGTGGCGTACAATTAATTTAGCAATTTCACTGCGCTTCAGGTAAAACACAGCAAAATCAGGTGATATTCGATAGGCCTGAAGGACATTTACATAGAAATGATAATCATATGTCACTGACTCCTAGACTGGAAACTATGGTAGTTTATGACAATAAGTTGGGCATGGTGGGAAGGTATCATGTATAGAATAATTAGGTAATTAAACCGTAAGTTGCCTGTGACGCCTATCCCCACCTGGACTAACCCTTGACAGCAGTAGCTATCGTTTTATGACGTTCTGTCAGTCAGCAGTGTCAGACCCAGTGGGCCGTGCCGGCCAAGGCCAACCAAGGTCCACTTTAAACTTCATGCGTGCTTTTTTTTTAGTCGTTACGCACTGTTGTTCGAGGGACCGCACTGTGAGTTGGTCATGTTGGTGAAGTGCGCGCAGACTAGTGAAAAATTAGAGGGAACACTGGTTGCACGCTTGCACCTATATTCTAAAGTTTACATTGTTTCTGAGTTATGATGGGGCTGGGATGACTTGTATGCATGGGAAAAGCACCACGAGCCTCCCGAGGTAATGAAGCTATGTACGATATTTCATTTCATTTCGCGTCTTGAAATAAGAGCTGTTGCCTGTCACATTGCCACAAGGTTTTTAATCATGCCAAGCAGCAAATTGGACTGTGCGAGGAAAATTATCATTGCGCAAAATGTAGCTTAATTCCAACTCGACCCGGCAGTGCACATTAGGGTTACCAGTAGCCTATGACTTAAAAAAAATTTTGCCTGTGGCAGGAATTAGTGAACATTTTGATATAAATTGATAAAATATAATCATTTTGTTCAAATCGAAAAATGTCCCGCACAAACTAATTTCAATTTTCGACACGGGTTCAAATACAGAAAAAATTACAATTCAAAGGTATTCTTTGCTACAAATTTAATCTTTATATATATGTCCTTTTGCCCTTCTGGCAAAGTTCATCCATCAATTTGACTTCCCTTTCTGTTATTATGTTAGTAGCCTACTTCCAATGGGATTTTAAGGCACTTAATCGCTGCAGGACATTCGAACGCAAAGATAGCAACAAATAATCTTTGGTAGCCTACACTCTAGAGCCCGACCGGCGACCGATATTGAATTTTTGGGTCGATACCATTAAAACTGATATCTCACACCTTGACCGAGAACCCAAATACATTCAGCCGATATTCCAAAGAAGTTGGATATATATAAGCACATTTTCAAAGCTTCAGAGCATTTATTTGAACATCTTTACAGCCATTTTGAACATGAAATAAACTAGAAAGGCAACCTCTGGACACTTGTTAAGTGTAAGCTATGTGACATATATCAATATTCTCAGTCTAGCGCTCAAAGATTATAGTTGTCTGACTTCCTACAGCCATGTTGTGATGTCACGAAAATTGCCGATAATTTTTCAGCTTTAATGGCGGATACCTATAATTCTTTCAAAGTGTGATATCGTCCCGATATTATCGGAGAACCAATAATCGGTCGGGCTCCAGTATATCCCATCTATAGACATCTGGTTCGAATACCAGACTTCCTGACACGCATTTGTGATGAATAAGCATGATTGTTGTTGATGATTGTTTTCGTAGTGTTTTACCATATCATATCCAAATTTGTAGCTGAGAGTTGGATTTGTTGAGGATGTTGGATTGAAGAACTCTGATATAGCCTATGCTTTAAGAATCGATAATATTATGTTGGCAAATGGCATAAATGGCAAACCATATTATGGTTTATGAAAACCCGTGCTCATCATTGCAATTTGCAGTTGCACAACAACGCCATTCCGCCGCCCAGTATCAACAGATGCTGAGTCACATATGATATGACATTTTCAAATTTTCATCATATTCCTCTAATCGGTTTTCTAGACCGCTGAAATATGTTCAGTTGTTCTACTTTCGCCTTTTGGAACAACCAGATCGATTTGTGTCAGACAAATTGAAATTACACGATATATACAGTCTACATGTAAATCGAATTTAATAATTATTTATTAATTATTTAATTTTGACTGTAAGCAAGAAAACGATCGGATTAATTCAATCTGGGCAATCATAATTTACCAAAATACTATTTTAAATCTTCGCAATTGGAATTGTGGCAGTTAATTCAAATCAGTCGGTATAAATATTATATAGTCTGTATCTACAAAAAACGCCTATCCTTCATAAAGTGAAAACTGGAAAAATTTTGTGCGGGCGGTTTTTGTTTAACCAGTCTTAACTTTTGTTAATTTTGAAATCAGGACACAAAAGTTTATCGTTCGTGACTACAGGACACACAAAATTTTGAAATTTTTTTTCTAGTCATAACCCTAGTGCACATGAAATCAGTTCGCCGTCCATGTTCAATCTTTATAAGAAGTAAGAACGAAAACAAAAAGTGCGGTAATTCAAATATCATTAACTTATTACCTGTAATTATGTCAGCGAGGTATGTTCCGATGGACACAAAAACAACGACGATATCGAACAAGGTGAAGCTGTACACAGGTAACGGGTTCGCTTTCTTTTTTTCGCTCTGCATCGGCGACATTATAATACCATCATCTCGGGGATGATTTGTTGCAGAAAAATACATCCCGAACCTCGGTCAATTGAAATCAAATCTATTACTCCGGACTGCAGTCTATTCCACCGAAATGATTAGCATAGCAATATGCCTAGATGAGTAAAAAAGTCATTAGGAGCCCAGCAAAGTCTTTATAAATATATTAGAAATGAATCACATCCTCACCTAGACCTAGTCGACGCTTGAGCACTCGGGACTCGACATCGACAGTCAACAACAATAACACTGGCGCCAGATTTGAAGTTCCTTATTGATCAGTCTTCCGTAACAGTCATCATTCATGCATGACGCAGTAAACCATGATCATTACTATACGGCCGTAAACCAAACTTTACGCTGATTGGTCGAGAGACAATGGCCATGGATACGACGCAGCAACGGAAGACGCTGCATTTACCTCAACCTATAGTCGGCACTACGATGTATTCCTGTAGCCGTGTAGACTGTATAAAAACGACAAGATTACAGTTGAATGTTTATTTCTTCATCAATAATAAAATTAGGAAAGGAAATAAAATATTTAATAACATATACTGAAATATAATGCCGAAATACTATTGTGTTTATGAATGCAGTGCCACCAATGGCAATGAACTGGGGAATAACAGATCTTTCCATTCATTTTCTTCCAACGCAAAGGACACAAAGGCTTGGGAACGCAGAGTATAAGAAGGCAGGACTATTTGTGGCATACATTTGGGCCTGAATTTGATGCCAATAAGAGTGACTTACTTGTAATTACCTAGCAGCAGTCAAATAAAAACTCTTTTTCTGTGTTTTCTGCCCAAGTTCAAATTTCATGAACTCATCGCATGTGCTGTTACGATACCTCAAGCACACCATTGCAGATGAGGTCTGCTCAGATAGAATCACTCTATCATGCGAAGCACCCAGATATCCATATGGAAAAAGAACATGACCAATCTTTGCTACATTCACATGAGTGATGCTTGGTAGTCTTGAATGGCCCTTTCTTCGTGCAATAACCCCCACAATATTGAATACCTGTTCATACTGCACTGTCATTGAAGTGATTTGAAAAGAGATGTTGCATATGGACAGTGGTGGCCCTACGATTGGGGGGGGGCCCTGGGCGAGACTTCTGGGGCCCCCTATAAGTATGTAATCGCAGCTTCTGGGGGGCTCCGCCCCCAGACCCCCCTTTTCGCCTACCAACTTAACAGGCATGCAGAGACTTCATGATTGTCGTTATATGGGACTTTAAAATAACAAATGTGGAGATTTGATGATTGACTCATCTGAACGGAATCATCTTCTTGATTGGTACAAGGATTTCCACGTCTATTCGCTACAACCCTTGGAATAAGCGCTAAAACCAAAGAGGGGGGCCCTTCGACCAGGGGGGGCGGGCGACCGCCCACCTCGCCCACTCCAAAAGCCACCACTGCATATGGAGTACCTGCTGTCTTGTTCCCCTCAAAGCAGTCCAAAACCCTACCAAAATTGCTACTTGTGAGTCGAAGAGCCCTATGTATTTACCCCATTCTGCACATCGTCTCTGTTCTGATGTCCTGTGGTCTTAGTTAGCTATAAATCCGCATATGACTGACATCGTTGGCTTCTAACCCTAAGATTCAGGTGATGGATTTGAAGATTCCATTTCAAGGCTACACGATGGCGATTCTAGATCAGGATCACAAGATGACAATGTAAGATTTGCATGTGCAGCATCCACAACATTGGAGGAAGACAGTTGACACGGCATGGAGTTCAGGGTCCGCCTCTTTGCGATGCGCATAATCTACTGCTTCACCACGGAGATTGCGACTGGGAATCGCACCTCTCTTTAGACGTGACTGTATTGGTGTATCTATAATGCACTAGCAGCAAAATCTTCCTTGCAAAAATGGTCGGAGCAAATTATTATTAATATTATAATTGTACACAACAGTGGTGCTTTTAGCCTGTTTAAGGCTTTGTGCTCCACGACATGACAGTATTTGAACTGATCAATGCATTTATTCTTGTCTTTGACATTCTTTCCACTCTCTCATATGCATCGGCTCGCGATTCATCGGGTCTTTAGCTGCCGACTTGTAGCTCGCCTCACTGTGATTTCTGGGCTTTTTAAGTCACTGCAGCTGCAGTGAGGTCGGCGATGAGGAGCAAATGAAGCTTGTAGAAGTAGGCTTGAAATCCTGCCTTCTTACTCTCCATTCCCAAGCCTTCCTGACCTTTGCGTTGGAAGGAAATGAATGGAAAAATCTGTTCCTCCCCAGTTCATTGCCATCGGTGGCACAGCATTTATAAACACAGAAGTATTTCGGCATTATATTTTAGTATACGTTACAAAATATTTAATATCCTTTCCTAATTTTATTATTGATGAAGAAATAAACATTTAACTGTAATCTTGTCGTTTTTATGCAGTCTATACGGCTACAGGAATACATCGTAGTGCCGACTATAGGTTGAGGTAAATGCAGCGTCCTCCGTTGCTGCGTCGTATCCATGGCCATTGTCTCTCGACCAATCAGCGTAAAGTTTGGTTTACGGCCGTGTACTCCAGAGATGAGCATGGATTAGGATTAGGTTTTTAAAAAACAGGATTTGTGAAATTTTGTCGGATTTGGATTTGACATTTTTTTCAGAACGGATTAGGATTTGGATTGGATTTACCTTTTTTCTGAGAGATTGAAATGTCGTGTGGCGAATGGCGACAAACTTTATTCAGATCAGTTAATAATGTACTTATGGTTACTAGGTTATCTTGAATCAAGTGAATCGTTGGTTGTGAAAGTAAATTTTCGAATCCCTCCATTGCATAAATTAGTTTTTTTTTTTCTGAATTTCCAGTTGGAATCGGATTAGGATTGGACATGGACTTGAATATAAAAAAGTTATGGATTAGGATTTGGATTTCGATTTGAAGGTTCGGATTTGGATTGGATTAGGACATACAAATTTCAAATCCGCGCATCTCTGCTATACTCATTACTCATGTTTCAAAGGTGTAACAGCTTCTTTGAGGTACAGAACTTCAATATACAATTGAATAGTATATTCATATTAAAATGAACCCGAATATTTTCGGCTGACACTCGTCAGGGGTAATCGTCAGCAACTAGTAGATAATTTTGTGTTACGATTGTTGATATACGCTGTTCTTTCGAATTCTCTACTAGTTGCTGACGATTACCCCTGACGAGTGTCAGCCGAAAATATTCGGGTTCATTTTAATATGAATATACTATTCAAAGGTGTAACAAGGAAGAGATCGTAGATGTTAGGTAATGCGATATGCGATATAAAGGCACCATACACAGATAACTAATTTGTAATATGTGAATGAAATGAATCGATCGATTGCGGTTGAATCAGACTTCTCTACTACTATTTTTGTTAAACGTCAAGCCTCAATCCAAGATCAGGCCATCGCCTCTTCTATCACGAAACCTTCTTCGAAGGGGCAGAAAAATAAATTAATATCCCTATGTATAATTATTGCGTCTGAAAATCACACTGCATGGTGCCAAGTTTTGCCTAAAAACAGAACTCTGAACGCTGTGAAGTTGAAGCAGAAGTAGTCCAAACAAAACTCACACCCACTTGCAACTAGAGCAATTATAGTAGGCAAAACGTCTTCAATGAACAGCACACTGTTTACTGACGATACTCGCCTACTACTATTTCTGGTTATATTATTGCAACTCGCGTAGCATAATACCAGCCTTGACTACGTTTTCATTTGAACTGCGACAGACATTTGCCAAGTAAACAGAATAGAATTTTCAGCACTTTGATAAGCCGTCTCATGACTTCAATCCAAGACGTACGACTTCACCATGTAAACGGGCTTAGCAGTGCTTCTCAATTTTTTTAGTTCTCGACCAACTTTTAATGCAATGTTTCATTCTGCGACCCCCCACGAGGTCTGATGAAACGAACGAAAAATATTCGACGTGCAATGACGAGTCGTGTGAGCTAAGTAACCAGTTTTAGGTGTAAGGCGCAATGGGTGTTTTTCCCCAAGGGAGGGGTGCGCGTTTTTGCCTCGAGGTGGCCAACAGTATGAATCACTTAGAATTACAAGGTGGTCATCTTTCGGACTGTGGCTTAAACACAGCTAGGTCAGTAACAAAGTACTTTACTTTTTCGATAGTTTTCCTATATTTCTGGTACATACTCGGGTATATGTTTTTTTCGATACTTCCACTTCGTAATATTTTGTAAACTATACTTACTTACTTTTCGCTATTTTCAGTTTGTCAAGTAGAAGTAGTTTAGGGATTAAAGAATTTCGAGGCTGTTTTCACGTAGTGCCAACATTCAAGTTTCAAGTATTATTTGTATTTTTCTCTCAATTACGAGATTTATACGTTCAGTTCTAATTATAGTTTCAGTTCTTTTGTCTGGAAAACATACGTGAATGCCTTGTATTTTCCGAAAATAAAGGTATACACCAGTGCTTTGCAACCTGTGTGACGCTTCGCACATGTGCGAATGAAAATAATCGCAGTGCGAATGACGCAGGGAGGTGTTGCGAATAGTGCTAATGAAAATACGGATGAAATGCGAATGACGAAGATGGTACGAATGGTGCGAATGAAAATCCAGATCAAGTGCGAATGAAAATCGTGGTTAATTGTTAATTTTTCTGACGTAGAATAATTCATATAAACCTGTTAGGAAATTCAAGGTCAGTGTAACTTTTGCTGCTGCGACGCTATAGTAAAAACCTAATACGACGCACAACTAATCGTAGCTCTCACAAGCCGTAGTGAATTAATATATTCGCACTATAATTATTACGTAACCAAAAGCCTGGTTTGGAAGCTGGTGTAGTGGCATGCAGTATATCAGCCCGTCTGACTCGTCTGAGACTGCGACAGGCTGAAAAAATGACGTCAAATTAACTTTCTGCCTTCATTCGCTAAACCAGACCTGGGCAAAGCGCTGCCCCCGCGGGCCAAATGCGGCCCGCGAAGCCATTCTGTGCGGCCTGCGAAAGGTTGATGGCAATTTATAACATTGAACCTGCTTTTTAAATGTTGATGCGCGAACTAAAACCATAGGCTGTATCAACTAAACAGGAAATTCGTTTACTTTGAAGCCTGTTCATTAGTATACCACAATTACGCTGCCTACGTACCGCGCATGCGTAATCCATATTCAAAATAAAGGCAATGGCAAAGTATGAGTAACAATTGAATTCACAAGAAATCACTCTTTCCATATAGTTTAGGTCAAACATTTGTTGCCATTGTCATTATACGGTGCGTGTTTCAAATTGTTACGTGAGGCGTTTCAAAATCTCTATTTCGTAAAACAAGTCAATGAGTGCTCGCGATTACTATATGACTCATCATATCTATCACCCATGATGGATGAACGAGCATTTCCAAAAGAGAAAGCCGAAAGATGAA
Organism: Botryllus schlosseri; assembly: GCF_051294905.1. Taxonomy (NCBI): domain Eukaryota; kingdom Metazoa; phylum Chordata; class Ascidiacea; order Stolidobranchia; family Styelidae; genus Botryllus; species Botryllus schlosseri. The sequence continues at coordinate 10,953,771 of NC_137245.1, read as the reverse complement.
ATTCGAAGAAGGTTAGGAGCACTAAATATTTGTATACTTGAGTTAGGGGTAAACCTGTCCTTTTAGTTTTTGCCGAGCATGTCGCCGAGATTATGGGTGTTAATTATGACGAAAACACGAAACACTCGGTCAAGGGAGGGCGAATTTCAGAAAAAACTGCAAACTTCGCGTAACGTCAAGGCTATTTGAGCCGTTCACTATGCTCGGAATGCGGCGACCAAGACAAGCTCAGTACTATCCCATATACCTTTCAGTGTAGTGGTTCTCGAGCTGTGGGGCGTGAAAGTGTCTGAAGGAAGGCGGGAAGCCGAAGACAAATGAATAAATGTTTCGCGCTCCGCGCGATGTCCCCCGGCCTAGTTGTTGCTCTATATATTGTTCGACTTTTACATTACGGAATTCTCTCATTAAAAGCCATAACCTTCCATGCCATCACACTATCCGTTGGGACTGCTAGCATTCTGGTTGCTCTTTTTAATATGTTGTGAGTAGTTATATAGATCGCTCGCGATTCGTAATGGGTTCTTATGGGCCCGCTGGTGATGTGCCTGGAAACTCGTGTTGGTGATGGTACCCTTTTGACCCCCCCTTCCGCTCGTGATGTGCCATGTGTTCTTATGGGATCTCTGGTGATGGTACCCTTTCGGGTATAGGCTGCGTCGGTGATGTGCCATGAAAACTCGTGTTGGTGATGGTACCCTTTCAGACCCCCTATCGCTCGTGATGTGCCAATGGTTCTTATGGGATCTCTGGTGATGTGTCATTGGTTCTTATGGGATCTCTGGTGATGTGCCATTGGTTCTTATGGGATCTCTGGTGATGTGCCATTGTTTCTTATGGTATCTCTGGTGATGTGTCATGTATTCTTACGGGATCTGTCGTGATTCGCCATGTGTTCTTATGGGTGCGGTCGTGATTCGTACTTTCAGGCGTCTCTCGCGCGGTGTTGAATAGTCACCAACAATAACCGCACAAACGGAAACGTGACTTGTAAGAGGATTAAGCAGTGCGACCTATATTCCGAATGACCTGCGCGCTGAATTATTTCTCGTCCAGCCGCTACTATCGCTTATTACACTATTCCATTCATTGCGAAATAGTTTGATCGTAAATTATGATATATGATGTCGTAGTTTAGTCGTATCAAATGACCGATCGTGTTCTCTGTCCTCGCTATTGATTGCTAGCTGAATAATACTTTCGGATTATTCGCTGTTTCGCACCTACAGAATAGTCTGCTGTTCACAGTCGCAACTTCATCGCGATAGCACAATTTTCACACCTCGATCAGTAGAACAACACCGCGCTAACCCAGTTGTCGAAACACATAGGTCATACATTTTACGTGAAATGAAATATTGTATTGTGGTATACAAATATGCAAACTATTCTTTCAATTCAACAAGTCTAGTTAACGAATCGATTTTCAAGCTGCCGACACAGTTTTTAACACGAGTGAGTTGATATTTCTTCCCGGGTACGAGCGAGGCTTTGTTCCATTGGTCCAAAACCACCTCACCAGTATCATCCTTCAATGTAAAACTGTATAATTTCAACTCCTTTCCGGCACCAGAATTGACCGTCTTCTCCTCTCGAGAAACACAAGTAGCGGCGATCGAGACGTATTCATCTTTATTTCCGTATACCGATTCACAGGTCAACAATGGGTATTCTTCAGTCGTATGTCTCGATTTTCCATGCAGAGTTACTGACGAAGCCCGTCCCAGTAATACAGCAGGTTTTCCAGTAAACTTGTCAATTTGGACCCAACCGGATTTGACCATGAGTTTTTTTCGTTTGGAGAATGCTTTCTCAATGACCCCGAACAATTCACGATTGAAACACGTGAAAGATATCTCTTCGTTATTGCCGTCGATGAATATACCTTTGAGATATTGGCTAACGCCACCTCTTTTGGGTGATGAGACGAATTTGACGCCGACGTGAAAATTTGAAGTTGCTCCGACTTGCATAGTGTTGACGCTGTTCGATGTCATATCGTTTGATAAAGTGGGAGTCATCAGTGTAACTCACTACACAAATCAAGTTGAATCGTATTTGAATGTATTGATTCGACCCAACTCAAATCCTATTAACGCGATCTGTTGAATCGAACGTAACCTGAATATTACTGACGCCAACATTCACCCTCATCGGATCATTCACACATTCCACGCCGCTGTTTTAACACTTATAAAATCAATACCAACTATCTCTGACCCGATAATATTCAATCATTTTGGTAATTTGCCAACTTTAAATCCATTAGCGGGATGTACTAAAGGTAAATCCAAATAATCCAGAATGAAATATTTGGACTTTGACATTGTGTGAATTGAAATATATTGACAAACATGACTACCAACTTTGATCCAGTCACATTTCAAGATCATACTTTGAAACAATCCTTGAAACTTACAACTCTATTCACAATCCTGCTTTCCGTTTGTCAAAGAGATATTTTAACATCTTACCATACTCAAAAGAATTATTCACAACATTACCAATTGTTAAAAATCTAGTTTCACTTACTTGATTATATCATTACAACTCACAAATTTGAATTAATTCATCCTGGTTGTATTCGTATGCTCTATCTTTTTATTCAATTGTAAAGGCTGTTACTATTCTGAAGACAAAGTATTTACTAATCGGCGCATATACGATTTGACTTGGACATATTATATTTTGAGTATACGAGATTTGAATGTCTGAACAATAACTGAGAATTAATTTATCACAATTAAATCCGTATATTACAGCGTAAAAGATATTGGGTGTCAGCAACTCTGTACGGTCGTAGTTACAACCACATTAACTAATCTACCCAGGCAACTCGTCATGATCATTCCTGAAATCAACACAAACACGACCACTGACTGGAGTTAACCGCGAAACACCATCAAGTTTTAAATCCGCTTGCAGCTGACGGATTATTCGAATGCATCGATGGGGAATATTATTGAACTCGTCGGTATTGTTACTTCAACAAATTACACCGACTTCGAAAGTTAATATCGAATGGTAAGACTTGATCACATATTTGTTGATCACAGACATGACGAAAAAAAACATTACCGAGATTTTATAAACTAGTCATATTACTCTACACATCTATCAATATCAAAATGCGAGTCATCCAATTTTTCTACTAAAGTAACATTGCACTTTCGGATTCGGATTCGGTATAGTCATACAAATTGTATTAAATCCAACATCAAAACAAAAGGAATTTTTTTAGTTTATTGAAATCAAATCATTCGTCTTCGACTTGTGCTTTTCTAGATTACCCGCGACAATTCGTTTCGAGTGAGTTGTAACCAAAGTCAAGATATCTTTGTGTCCACAGATATGGAAGATGAATATAGCTAACACAATCACGAATCGACGTTTCAGAGTATTTCACGGGTGTAATAAACTTGTTAGTGTCACCTATCTAAAAGTACGCACGCGTTCGATTTCCATACCGACTGTTGCGATGTTTAGGATTCACTTACAATAACCACGGGTGAGGATTTAACATCAATGTCGTTACTGTCGGAATTTGCGACAGAGAATTGAAACATATGCACTTTACAGAGTGTGAAAATATCACTTTGAGTATCGAGTACCGTTCGAAGCTAGCGATCAATTCTTAATCATTTCAGTAACTCCACATTGTGCGTGCTAAATGTAAAATATCGCGAGATTATACACTCTAAGAGTTTGATTATTGTGAAAGTAAATTGTGATATGTTTGTTAGATGCATCCAATTCAACTAGAAGTGTCTAGTGCCCAACACTCGTAATATCAAAAAAGTACTTGCTACACTGTTATTTGCTAAACGTGTTTTGCATTGTTGTTCATTTCTAGTATTGATTGAAATTGTTTTTGAACCCTCAAATAATAATTCCCGACATCGACATGAAACTAAGCCGCCGAAAGTCGTTACCATCACAAAGAAACAATTTGCACGATGTTTACTAAATGTATCCTATAGTTAGGTGTACTGGAATTATTTGTAAAACACACACACACACACACACACACACACACACACACACACACGATCAGAGAAATTGGAAATTTTTCCGTTGTCATTCACTAAAGTAAATGTCATCACAATACTCTGTCACTAAAAGACGTTACTTGTATGTGATTGAATCCCTAACAATGATCTCACTAAACCGAACTCCAAAGAAATTTTACTCACTCGACGGATACGAAACAGCGTCGCTTAATCGGTCTATATCGTTTTTCTAAAGGTAAATCATATCCATCCAATAGAAAACAATTTTCACTAGCTTGGTAATGAAACCGAAGTCTTCAGTCGATATTTTGTTTGTGTCAAATACTTTGTAATAAACACATTTGAGTGGTTGAGCTTTACATCATCAAGCTGTCATCTGTAAATCGAGATTACATCCGACTTGTAACTCTATCGTTTAACTAACCGAGTTGTATGCACAGTTTGATATTTTGGTCATTTAGTGATTGCTGAACATACCAAACGATGCACACCCACCGCCGAAATACTGCGTTGATCTTAATTTCCATCATCGTGATAATCGAAGTACATTTCTTTCGAATTCGTAACAACCGACTACGACATGATAAATTTTTGACAAGTTTACTTAGAAGGTTTGTTGCATATCGCGAAAAATAATATACCACTCATATTGATACTGTTACTTCATTGATCGATATTTTCAAACGAGTAAAATTTATTACTTGAGTTTCTCCGCTTAATGTAAATGTAAACTCAGTCGTCTTTTAACATCACAAATACATTGATAAAAAGTAGGCAATCAAACACAACACTTTGTACGACACTAATTATTGTTCCACACATCTCATTTCATACTAAGTGTATACGAAAGATATTCACGACACATGAAAATATTCGCTCATGCTACGAACATACGCAATGATTGGTGGTGCTTTCAAACTGTTTCGATATCACAAGAACTTTCTTGTCTGAATGGGTGTTCATGTATCTTAATAATCAAATAGCTCAACACAGAACTAGTACTAACAGAAACATCAGAGAGTTGTTTACACAAAAGTTTGTATGTGTACAGTATGCGAATACCATGTGTAAGTCCAGCACAATTGCAGTACCCAACCGAGTTTAGTCAACACACATTTATTACAACGGAGCCACGTAAACTTTCGTGAAAGAACAGCATACTCACTTCCAGAGGGTTATGTCAACACCATAGCAGTAAATCAGCTACTCCAACAACAAAGTACATATGTTTCAAGCCACGATCCTTACATCTTTCACATAGATCAATCTAGTTTGCTAACGAAAAGTGCTGAGTCATAACATGATCGACCTCACAACAAAACAACTAGTAGATATTATCATTCAAAATATGCCTAACCCTTTACACACCAGTGACAAATCATACAACGAATATGTTTTGTGGGTCGAATTGTTGTTCAGTGTCAAGTCTACCTGTTGAAACGTACATTAAAACAGCGCAATTCAATTAAAACCACGAATCTATTTTCATTTCCTCACAAACTGTCACATACAGAAATATAAATTTTATTCCGCAAAAACATACTTGTAACCAATCGCTTTCATTAAACACACAACACCATAAAAGTATTTACTTTCTACAACATAGACATTCCGATGTAGTCAAGAAATATTTTTATTAATCAAAATCATCGACTTCTGTTTACGGCGTTAGTGTGTGCATGTCATACATGTGGGATCCGTATTAAAATGGACACGACACGACTGAATGTAAGGAGATAGAAGTCTATCGCATAGATTTACATGTGGTCTTCGCTACGGTTTCAAAAAACGAATCATCTCTTTTCCATTGATCGAGACCGAGCAAGTTAGTTAATGGCCATGATTGTGTTTGTCATATGCGAATGATAGGGTTACTGTCAAATCTACATACAACAACCTTCTGGCACTCATAATAGCAATTTCATTCTCTCCCTTCGTAATTGTAGACTCACGACAAGTATATTGTACAACTCGACAGCTACGTTTAACAACACCAACGACACTCAACATACGATACCTACCCAAGTAAAATTACCATTTTCACCTGGAGGTCAGTCGTTACCTGAGTAAAAATACCATTATTCTTTGGAGATTTATCGTTTAATCAGAGTAACAAAACATTTTCACTTGGGGGTCTATCGTTTCCAAGAGTAACAAGCCCCCTTTCCTTTGGAAATCTATTTTTTCCCTGGGTAACAAACCTTTTTCACTTGGAAATATATTTTTTCTCTGGATAACAAACCTTTATCACTTGGAAATATATTTTTTTCCCTGAGCAACAAACCTTTTTCACTTGGGAATATATTTTTACTCTGGGTAACAAACCTTTTTCACTTGAAAATATATTTTTTCTCTGGATAACAAACCTTTATCACTTGGAATTATATTTTTTTCCCTGAGCAACAAACCTTTTTCACTTGGGAATATATTTTTTCTCTGGATAACAAACCTTTTTCACTTGGAAATATATTTTTTCTCTGGGTAACAAACCTTTTTCACTTGGAAATATATTTTTATCCTACAGCAACAAACCATTTTCACATGGAAAACTACTTTTACCTAGAGTAACTAATCATTTTCTTTTGGAAATATATTTTCTCCCTGGGTAACAAACCCGTTTCGTTTGGAAAACTATCATTTACCTGAGTACCAATACCGTTTGCACTTGGAAATCTATCTTTTCTCTGGGTAACAATACCATTTTCGTTTTGAAAACTGACAACCACACCCGACAATTTGATATTTTTGTATATTGTTACAACGGGCAGTGACAAAATATACACCAACAACGACTCCGATACATTTGTGCAATCGCATATGTACTTGTGTTGGTGCATCCCATCAAAATCATCGGTTACCCACATGCAATGTGCTCTTGTATATCGAAATGTATGTTTGGGAAATTGGACAATAGGTTTCGATAGGTCTGTGATGTCCGGGTTCGTGCTTTGGATTTTCCAGAGTCAAAATGTCTGAATAAAACACCTCCTCGACGATGGTTGGTATGTGGATAACGGTGTTCGGAAAACGGTTGGATTTATGTCACCCATCGCGATAACAATTCCAGGTCGAGTTTTCCCCGCATGTTTACTATATTGTGTCTTTATTGGTCATGTATGTCTCAACATTCAGTTTGAAATCGGAAACTCTGATAAAGTACGTAACCGGATCCGGATATCAACTCTGAATCGATAAACCAATGAACAATATTCAAAGTAAACATGTTACACCCTGTGTTTCCACGAAAAAATACCATCCAGACATACGTCGCGCTTGTTTGCCCACACCAGTATATGCGTAAATGGAGGTGTGTGACATTGCATGCAATGTGTTGGTATACAAACATCGATCCACAGACATTATCATAGCCGGTAGTTTTGATGAAGATCGAATGTCATCACACCCGATAACAATACCAATAAGCCACATTGCAATGACTCTGAGTCAATCTGAAGCATGACATACAGACACACAAACATGGAACCGTAACATGGGTTATTCGCACGACGGTGAAAGTGAACTATACAGCATATACCAATAGAGCGTTCACAGTCAAATATGCGAACCACGCACAATCACATACCCTGGTTTTTGTTGGATATGTACGAAACCAATAAATCGATACATTTCTGTTCCTTCTACGTCAATAATACAAGCGTCATTCCAATGCATCGCTCGAATGTAAGGTTCGTCGGGTGTAAAATCCATGTCAAATAACACCAAAGTGTGCTTTCCGTGTTTTATTATTTCCACCGACGCTTCTTGTCTGTGTCGTAACACTATGGTGCGGGGAGTTGAAAAACGGTGGATTGTGAAACGGATTGACATGACCAACAGAATCGACGTCAATAACCTTGTGGTGATGACAGTTTCAAAATGCTCCGATATGACGAGACCAACCTCGATCTCCTGTGGCGATGACCGTTTCGAAATGTCGCCTGACGAACTGGACCCTTACGAAAGTGTGTAATATGCTTGCGTGTGAAATCACGAGGTAGTGTTCTATTGTGGTGTACGATTGCAGTCTTCATTCCACAGAAACACACCTTATTGGATCACAGTGTCAGTCCGAGATTTGCACGATATTTATTTGGAGTCGTTATGTGGGAGTAGCGATATCCATGCATCGTGAATGAAAGACTGATCGCAATCATTTCGAGCACCCGTACTTCGATAGTTCACATTGGTCAAACGCTGCAGCAGAAAACTTCGGTGTCGACAACACGACGGATATTGACCGATGTATCCAATTGATCTGGGTGGTCTGTCCGGAGATAGGGACATGACTATCTTGTAATGTTACAACGCGATAACACCATCGAATAAATCAGTGAACGGTGTCGAGATATCGATGTCATAGCGCGGACTCAGAGTCATTGCAATGTGGCTTATTGGTATTGTTATCGGGTGTGATGACATTCGATCTTCATCAAAACTACCGGCTATGATAATGTCTGTGGATCGATGTTTGTATACCAACACATTGCATGCAATGTCACACACCTCCATTTACGCATATACTGGTGTGGGCAAACAAGCGCGACGTATGTCTGGATGGTATTTTTTCGTGGAAACACAGGGTGTAACATGTTTACTTTGAATATTGTTCATTGGTTTATCGATTCAGAGTTGATATCCGGATCCGGTTACGTACTTTATCAGAGTTTCCGATTTCAAACTGAATGTTGAGACATACATGACCAATAAAGACACAATATAGTAAACATGCGGGGAAAACTCGACCTGGAATTGTTATCGCGATGGGTGACATAAATCCAACCGTTTTCCGAACACCGTTATCCCACATGCAATGTGCGCGGTGTATATCAGACATGTATGATTGGAAATCAAGGACGAATAGGTTTCGATAGGTGGACATCACAGACCTATCGAAACCTATTGTCCAATTTCCCAAACATACATTTCGATATACAAGAGCACATTGCATGTGGGTAACCGATGATTTTGATGGGATGCACCAACACAAGTACATATGCGATTGCACAAATGTATCGGAGTCGTTGTTGGTGTATATTTTGTCACTGCCCGTTGTAACAATATACAAAAATATCAAATTGTCGGGTGTGGTTGTCAGTTTTCAAAACGAAAATGGTATTGTTACCCAGAGAAAAGATAGATTTCCAAGTGCAAACGGTATTGGTACTCAGGTAAATGATAGTTTTCCAAACGAAACGGGTTTGTTACCCAGGGAGAAAATATATTTCCAAAAGAAAATGATTAGTTACTCTAGGTAAAAGTAGTTTTCCATGTGAAAATGGTTTGTTGCTGTAGGATAAAAATATATTTCCAAGTGAAAAAGGTTTGTTACCCAGAGAAAAAATATATTTCCAAGTGAAAAAGGTTTGTTATCCAGAGAAAAAATATATTCCCAAGTGAAAAAGGTTTGTTGCTCAGGGAAAAAAATATAATTCCAAGTGATAAAGGTTTGTTATCCAGAGAAAAAATATATTTTCAAGTGAAAAAGGTTTGTTACCCAGAGTAAAAATATATTCCCAAGTGAAAAAGGTTTGTTGCTCAGGGAAAAAAATATATTTCCAAGTGATAAAGGTTTGTTATCCAGAGAAAAAATATATTTCCAAGTGAAAAAGGTTTGTTACCCAGGGAAAAAATAGATTTCCAAAGGAAAGGGGGCTTGTTACTCTTGGAAACGATAGACCCCCAAGTGAAAATGTTTTGTTACTCTGATTAAACGATAAATCTCCAAAGAATAATGGTATTTTTACTCAGGTAACGACTGACCTCCAGGTGAAAATGGTAATTTTACTTGGGTAGGTATCGTATGTTGAGTGTCGTTGGTGTTGTTAAACGTAGCTGTCGAGTTGTACAATATACTTGTCGTGAGTCTACAATTACGAAGGGAGAGAATGAAATTGCTATTATGAGTGCCAGAAGGTTGTTGTATGTAGATTTGACAGTAACCCTATCATTCGCATATGACAAACACAATCATGGCCATTAACTAACTTGCTCGGTCTCGATCAATGGAAAAGAGATGATTCGTTTTTTGAAACCGTAGCGAAGACCACATGTAAATCTATGCGATAGACTTCTATCTCCTTACATTCAGTCGTGTCGTGTCCATTTTAATACGGATCCCACATGTATGACATGCACACACTAACGCCGTAAACAGAAGTCGATGATTTTGATTAATAAAAATATTTCTTGACTACATCGGAATGTCTATGTTGTAGAAAGTAAATACTTTTATGGTGTTGTGTGTTTAATGAAAGCGATTGGTTACAAGTATGTTTTTGCGGAATAAAATTTATATTTCTGTATGTGACAGTTTGTGAGGAAATGAAAATAGATTCGTGGTTTTAATTGAATTGCGCTGTTTTAATGTACGTTTCAACAGGTAGACTTGACACTGAACAACAATTCGACCCACAAAACATATTCGTTGTATGATTTGTCACTGGTGTGTAAAGGGTTAGGCATATTTTGAATGATAATATCTACTAGTTGTTTTGTTGTGAGGTCGATCATGTTATGACTCAGCACTTTTCGTTAGCAAACTAGATTGATCTATGTGAAAGATGTAAGGATCGTGGCTTGAAACATATGTACTTTGTTGTTGGAGTAGCTGATTTACTGCTATGGTGTTGACATAACCCTCTGGAAGTGAGTATGCTGTTCTTTCACGAAAGTTTACGTGGCTCCGTTGTAATAAATGTGTGTTGACTAAACTCGGTTGGGTACTGCAATTGTGCTGGACTTACACATGGTATTCGCATACTGTACACATACAAACTTTTGTGTAAACAACTCTCTGATGTTTCTGTTAGTACTAGTTCTGTGTTGAGCTATTTGATTATTAAGATACATGAACACCCATTCAGACAAGAAAGTTCTTGTGATATCGAAACAGTTTGAAAGCACCACCAATCATTGCGTATGTTCGTAGCATGAGCGAATATTTTCATGTGTCGTGAATATCTTTCGTATACACTTAGTATGAAATGAGATGTGTGGAACAATAATTAGTGTCGTACAAAGTGTTGTGTTTGATTGCCTACTTTTTATCAATGTATTTGTGATGTTAAAAGACGACTGAGTTTACATTTACATTAAGCGGAGAAACTCAAGTAATAAATTTTACTCGTTTGAAAATATCGATCAATGAAGTAACAGTATCAATATGAGTGGTATATTATTTTTCGCGATATGCAACAAACCTTCTAAGTAAACTTGTCAAAAATTTATCATGTCGTAGTCGGTTGTTACGAATTCGAAAGAAATGTACTTCGATTATCACGATGATGGAAATTAAGATCAACGCAGTATTTCGGCGGTGGGTGTGCATCGTTTGGTATGTTCAGCAATCACTAAATGACCAAAATATCAAACTGTGCATACAACTCGGTTAGTTAAACGATAGAGTTACAAGTCGGATGTAATCTCGATTTACAGATGACAGCTTGATGATGTAAAGCTCAACCACTCAAATGTGTTTATTACAAAGTATTTGACACAAACAAAATATCGACTGAAGACTTCGGTTTCATTACCAAGCTAGTGAAAATTGTTTTCTATTGGATGGATATGATTTACCTTTAGAAAAACGATATAGACCGATTAAGCGACGCTGTTTCGTATCCGTCGAGTGAGTAAAATTTCTTTGGAGTTCGGTTTAGTGAGATCATTGTTAGGGATTCAATCACATACAAGTAACGTCTTTTAGTGACAGAGTATTGTGATGACATTTACTTTAGTGAATGACAACGGAAAAATTTCCAATTTCTCTGATCGTGTGTGTGTGTGTGTGTGTGTGTGTGTGTGTGTGTGTGTGTTTTACAAATAATTCCAGTACACCTAACTATAGGATACATTTAGTAAACATCGTGCAAATTGTTTCTTTGTGATGGTAACGACTTTCGGCGGCTTAGTTTCATGTCGATGTCGGGAATTATTATTTGAGGGTTCAAAAACAATTTCAATCAATACTAGAAATGAACAACAATGCAAAACACGTTTAGCAAATAACAGTGTAGCAAGTACTTTTTTGATATTACGAGTGTTGGGCACTAGACACTTCTAGTTGAATTGGATGCATCTAACAAACATATCACAATTTACTTTCACAATAATCAAACTCTTAGAGTGTATAATCTCGCGATATTTTACATTTAGCACGCACAATGTGGAGTTACTGAAATGATTAAGAATTGATCGCTAGCTTCGAACGGTACTCGATACTCAAAGTGATATTTTCACACTCTGTAAAGTGCATATGTTTCAATTCTCTGTCGCAAATTCCGACAGTAACGACATTGATGTTAAATCCTCACCCGTGGTTATTGTAAGTGAATCCTAAACATCGCAACAGTCGGTATGGAAATCGAACGCGTGCGTACTTTTAGATAGGTGACACTAACAAGTTTATTACACCCGTGAAATACTCTGAAACGTCGATTCGTGATTGTGTTAGCTATATTCATCTTCCATATCTGTGGACACAAAGATATCTTGACTTTGGTTACAACTCACTCGAAACGAATTGTCGCGGGTAATCTAGAAAAGCACAAGTCGAAGACGAATGATTTGATTTCAATAAACTAAAAAAATTCCTTTTGTTTTGATGTTGGATTTAATACAATTTGTATGACTATACCGAATCCGAATCCGAAAGTGCAATGTTACTTTAGTAGAAAAATTGGATGACTCGCATTTTGATATTGATAGATGTGTAGAGTAATATGACTAGTTTATAAAATCTCGGTAATGTTTTTTTTCGTCATGTCTGTGATCAACAAATATGTGATCAAGTCTTACCATTCGATATTAACTTTCGAAGTCGGTGTAATTTGTTGAAGTAACAATACCGACGAGTTCAATAATATTCCCCATCGATGCATTCGAATAATCCGTCAGCTGCAAGCGGATTTAAAACTTGATGGTGTTTCGCGGTTAACTCCAGTCAGTGGTCGTGTTTGTGTTGATTTCAGGAATGATCATGACGAGTTGCCTGGGTAGATTAGTTAATGTGGTTGTAACTACGACCGTACAGAGTTGCTGACACCCAATATCTTTTACGCTGTAATATACGGATTTAATTGTGATAAATTAATTCTCAGTTATTGTTCAGACATTCAAATCTCGTATACTCAAAATATAATATGTCCAAGTCAAATCGTATATGCGCCGATTAGTAAATACTTTGTCTTCAGAATAGTAACAGCCTTTACAATTGAATAAAAAGATAGAGCATACGAATACAACCAGGATGAATTAATTCAAATTTGTGAGTTGTAATGATATAATCAAGTAAGTGAAACTAGATTTTTAACAATTGGTAATGTTGTGAATAATTCTTTTGAGTATGGTAAGATGTTAAAATATCTCTTTGACAAACGGAAAGCAGGATTGTGAATAGAGTTGTAAGTTTCAAGGATTGTTTCAAAGTATGATCTTGAAATGTGACTGGATCAAAGTTGGTAGTCATGTTTGTCAATATATTTCAATTCACACAATGTCAAAGTCCAAATATTTCATTCTGGATTATTTGGATTTACCTTTAGTACATCCCGCTAATGGATTTAAAGTTGGCAAATTACCAAAATGATTGAATATTATCGGGTCAGAGATAGTTGGTATTGATTTTATAAGTGTTAAAACAGCGGCGTGGAATGTGTGAATGATCCGATGAGGGTGAATGTTGGCGTCAGTAATATTCAGGTTACGTTCGATTCAACAGATCGCGTTAATAGGATTTGAGTTGGGTCGAATCAATACATTCAAATACGATTCAACTTGATTTGTGTAGTGAGTTACACTGATGACTCCCACTTTATCAAACGATATGACATCGAACAGCGTCAACACTATGCAAGTCGGAGCAACTTCAAATTTTCACGTCGGCGTCAAATTCGTCTCATCACCCAAAAGAGGTGGCGTTAGCCAATATCTCAAAGGTATATTCATCGACGGCAATAACGAAGAGATATCTTTCACGTGTTTCAATCGTGAATTGTTCGGGGTCATTGAGAAAGCATTCTCCAAACGAAAAAAACTCATGGTCAAATCCGGTTGGGTCCAAATTGACAAGTTTACTGGAAAACCTGCTGTATTACTGGGACGGGCTTCGTCAGTAACTCTGCATGGAAAATCGAGACATACGACTGAAGAATACCCATTGTTGACCTGTGAATCGGTATACGGAAATAAAGATGAATACGTCTCGATCGCCGCTACTTGTGTTTCTCGAGAGGAGAAGACGGTCAATTCTGGTGCCGGAAAGGAGTTGAAATTATACAGTTTTACATTGAAGGATGATACTGGTGAGGTGGTTTTGGACCAATGGAACAAAGCCTCGCTCGTACCCGGGAAGAAATATCAACTCACTCGTGTTAAAAACTGTGTCGGCAGCTTGAAAATCGATTCGTTAACTAGACTTGTTGAATTGAAAGAATAGTTTGCATATTTGTATACCACAATACAATATTTCATTTCACGTAAAATGTATGACCTATGTGTTTCGACAACTGGGTTAGCGCGGTGTTGTTCTACTGATCGAGGTGTGAAAATTGTGCTATCGCGATGAAGTTGCGACTGTGAACAGCAGACTATTCTGTAGGTGCGAAACAGCGAATAATCCGAAAGTATTATTCAGCTAGCAATCAATAGCGAGGACAGAGAACACGATCGGTCATTTGATACGACTAAACTACGACATCATATATCATAATTTACGATCAAACTATTTCGCAATGAATGGAATAGTGTAATAAGCGATAGTAGCGGCTGGACGAGAAATAATTCAGCGCGCAGGTCATTCGGAATATAGGTCGCACTGCTTAATCCTCTTACAAGTCACGTTTCCGTTTGTGCGGTTATTGTTGGTGACTATTCAACACCGCGCGAGAGACGCCTGAAAGTACGAATCACGACCGCACCCATAAGAACACATGGCGAATCACGACAGATCCCGTAAGAATACATGACACATCACCAGAGATACCATAAGAAACAATGGCACATCACCAGAGATCCCATAAGAACCAATGGCACATCACCAGAGATCCCATAAGAACCAATGACACATCACCAGAGATCCCATAAGAACCATTGGCACATCACGAGCGATAGGGGGTCTGAAAGGGTACCATCACCAACACGAGTTTTCATGGCACATCACCGACGCAGCCTATACCCGAAAGGGTACCATCACCAGAGATCCCATAAGAACACATGGCACATCACGAGCGGAAGGGGGGGGTCAAAAGGGTACCATCACCAACACGAGTTTCCAGGCACATCACCAGCGGGCCCATAAGAACCCATTACGAATCGCGAGCGATATATATAACTACTGTTGTGATATCATGATATGGGGGTGGGCACGAAATTTTTCACTATCACAAAGGGGGCGTGCCTAAAAAACGTAGAGAAACAACCGCAAGTTTCTCATTACCTACTATCACCACATTCCCTGAGGAGCATTTATTTACAATGTAATTTAGAAATATAATTAAAATACGCACGAGAATATAACTAAAATAGTTCACCCGGCCCGCCGATGTATTTTCTGCTTCTCATTTGCCCTTGGAAGAAAATGATTGCCCACCCCTGCGCGAAACAATCATTATATTTTTGTAATAACTGTTCGAATAGCGCGAGGCACGAAAATAGTAGTAAATAGCATAATTACGGACTCACATTTGCGAGTTACTGTAACGCAAATTTTTACCCCTTCAAGGGTTATTAAAGTATGGACCGCAAAGGGTATAATTCGGGTTCGGCACGGTGCCAGAGTTATATGTTGATATGTGTGTAATATTTGTTGAATTTATTGAAAAAATATTGCGATAGTTATTGCATATACAAACAAGGTCACTGTGTTGGATCTTGTAGCCAATAAGCGAGACACGCAGAAAATAGGGCTTTATCATGAGAATTTATGATAAGATTTGTCCAACTGTTTTTTCTAGAAAACATGGTCGAAGACCGTTGGGACGAACTAGCGTAGGGGTGTGCAACGAGCGAGTTCAGGCCTATGACATACACCCATTCATTTCGAGGCTAACCCCTTCTGCGTCGGGGCACATGAAGACGTAAAGTTTTGGCCAACAAATCGCTGATAAAATGTGGGGCCAAAAACAGAAGCGGCGACAAAACCTTGGTCTAAGAATGACCGATGCTAGCTAGATGGCAAAACTTTTCGAGATGGATCGGATATCCTCCGTTGTCGGCACGGAATAGTCCCGTTCTAGCAATCTGAGTAGACAGTATAGTACAACTGCTACACACAGAGGAATTTAATTCGCCCTAATTTGAAATCGCGTGCGTCAGACATGTTTTGAGAGCTGTGTTGGGTAGAATGTGGTGTGCGCGTTCCGTATGACATACATGCCCGTAAATCGTAGCATAGCCTACAACCATACTATTGAAAATGAATTGCTTTTCATGGGTTAGGCTCGGGTTGGGAGATGCCACAAAAACTCAGATTTTGGTGTTAGTCTAAAAGCTGCTTTTAAGCTGCTTTACCGTTATTAAACTATTATGAATTCTCAAGTGAGATTCAGCTAAGAGTAGAACACACAGTGACACAATATCGTGAGTTTATTTGCTCTTCTCATATATTCGCGAGACAGAAGTTGGGGCAACGTATCATAAGGTACCGAGCTATACTGTGCCTACTCTCCTTTGTGATTGTGATTAACGTAATTATTATGTGTGTGCTCCCGACGCTCCTGTCACGCGATCGACAGAACGGGCTCGAAGGCGAGAGGACTGGTTGTGCGGTTTTTACGGAAACGTTTTAAATACATTGAACTATATTACAAGCTATCGCGGCCCAATGGCGAATATGAAGTTAACTGATATTGTGAAGAATTACGTAGATTATCCAACGTCTGGGGATTTTGCAAAGTGGGTTGAGAAACTAGAACTGGTTGCCGAGCTTCAAGAACTGACGGACAAATTGCCAACTATTTTCCCATTGCTATTGGATGGTGCTGCATTTGCAGTGTTCAAGCAGTTGCCAGAGGCGGACAGAAAGGATTGCAGCAAGTCAAAAGAAGCTATTTTGAATGCGTTTGGGTTAAATTGTTACGACTCGTATGGCCAATTCCAGCGAAGAATACTGCTGGATGACGAGCCTGTCGATGTGTACCTTTCCGACCTAAAAAGGCTGGCGCTATTGATTGGGTTGAAGGTGGATGCATCCGAGGCGTTAATTCGGTGCGCATTTGTAAATGGACTCCCATCAGAAGTTTCAGGCCAGTTAAAGTCTGTAGCAGGATTGGACAAAATGAATTTGAGTGATCTTGTTGCACGGGCACGAGTAATAATGTCGGTCCGCAGCACCTTCAGTGTATCGTGCGCGGTCGGCTCGCGTCAGCGGAAGTACAACTGTTTTTTCTGCGGGAAGCTTGGTCACTTTGCTAGAGAATGTCCCATGAAAGAGCCGAGAAATGACGGTAACGAAACGGTCCGGAGACAACCAAGATGTTTTTCCTGCGGGAAGCTTGGCCATGTAGCCCGACAATGCAGAACTGATGAACGTAACGAACAACAGCAGGAAAACTACCAAGGAGAACCGTCAGCACCGGACGCGTTCTCCCGGATTCACAAGTAGCGAAAAAGGTGCTTCCGTTTGTTGTAGTTGTAATTGGTGGAAAACCTCTCAAGGCTCTGGTGGATACTGGGTGTCAGCAATCTGTTGGTCTTGAAGACGTGTGTCGTCGTATGGGATATAACGCTTCTGGTCCTAAAAGGATTGTCGAGATGCTAAATGGAGAAAGTACTAGCTGTTACGGAGAGACCATGGTAACGATGGTTGTAAGCGAGACCAACGTCAGGGTGCGATGCCTGGTGGCCTCCGAGCTGGTATGTGCTGCTGGATTGATTCTCGGTATTGATGTTATCCAGCAACTGGGCGGGGTAT
The DNA here is from genome assembly GCF_051294905.1 of Botryllus schlosseri. Lineage (NCBI taxonomy): Eukaryota > Metazoa > Chordata > Ascidiacea > Stolidobranchia > Styelidae > Botryllus > Botryllus schlosseri. The sequence goes on along the minus strand of NC_137245.1, from coordinate 10,935,852 downwards.
TCGTTGATCCAAACCTGGACGTGTGGTTTGGCGCAAAGGTGTGTGTAGCAAGTGCGGTGGTCGGGACGAATAAACAGTTGCAAATTGACGATAAAGATTTCATTGCAAAATTTGATGGAGCGAAGTGGACTATGGAGTGGAGATGGGAAAATGGCGAGCCGGAGTTGACGAATCAATGTGCCGGATATCAGATACCATCGGAGTGTCGTACATCGTTTGATAATGAACTGAGTCAATGGATCAGAGACGGATGGTTGGTGGAGTACGATCCTACTCGTCACGGGTCCCACGAGGGAATAATCCCACTGCTGGCGGTCAAGCAACCGAACAAAGAGCAGAAGGTACGACCGGTGATGGACTACCGCGAGCTGAATTCCCATGTCATGAGTCACCCCGGAATGGATGCGGCTGTATGCCAAGATAAATTGAGAAATTGGCGCAAACGAAGTAATCGCGCATCTATCTTGGATTTCCGGAAGGCATACCTACAGATTCACGTGTCAGAGAGGCTGCAAAAATTCCAAGTAGTGCAACATCAAGGAAAAGTTTACGTTATGGCACGAATGGGGTTCGGTTTGAACATCGGCCCAAAGGTGATGACCAAGATCATTTCTACCGTATTGTCACTGGAAGACGATATAGCAAGGGGAACCGACAATTATATCGACGACATATGGGTTGATGAGAATGTTGTGGTGGTTGAGAAAGTGCGCAGGCATTTGGCAAGTTATGGGTTAGCGACGAAGGATCCAGTTCCGTTGCGTGATGCACGTGTACTTGGATTGCGGGTGAATAAGTCCCAGGATGGAGTACTGGAGTGGAAGAGAGATGGTGATCTGCCTAGTTTGAACGGCCACATGACGAAGAGGGGGCTATTTTCTGTGTTCGGCAAGCTCACAGGGCATTATCCCGTGGCCGGGTGGTTGAGAACTGCCTGCAGTCATGTAAAACGTCTTACTAACGAAATAGCGTGGGATGCGGTAATACCGAATCCAGTTAGGCATTTGGCTGAAGAAATCTTGACGAAGGTACGAGAGAGCGATCCAGTAAGAGGTGACTGGAGAGTATATCGTGATGGCAGAGCGCAAATATGGTGCGATGCGAGCAATATGGCGGTGGCATGCTGTTTGACCGTAAATGGGAAGGTTGTCGAAGATGCAGCATGGATGAGGAAAGAGGACGACGGAACGCATATAAATGTCGCGGAGCTCGACGCTGTCGTAAAGGGATTGAGTTTGGTGCTGAGATGGGGTTTCACAAATGTGGAAGTTGTGACCGACTCGGTCAGTGTGTTCCATTGGGTCACGTCAATATTGGAAGATTCGCGCCGACCTAGAGTCAGCGGGCTAAGTGAAATGATTATTAAAAGAAGATTGGGAATTATCGCGCAGCTCTTTCAGGAATACTGCATGGAGGTTACAATTCGTTGGGTACCATCGTCGGAGAATCTCGCAGATGCACTAACGAGAGTCCCGCAACGCTGGCTAAAGAAGGTGTGTCTTGGAGTAAACCGGCGTAATGAGAACGTGATTGAACAGGTACGGACTCTTCATAACGTGCACCACCTAGGTGTGAATCGGACGCTTTTCGTGGCCAAAAGATGCATTGGCGAAGCTGTTACTCGTGATGTTGTTCAACGAGTAATCAATGAGTGCAACATCTGTCGCAGAATTGATCCGAGTCCCGTGAGATGGGAACACGGGCAACTTTCCGTTCCCGTTGTCTGGGAGCGCCTGGCACTTGACATTACTTACGTCAACACTCGACCATACCTGAGTTTGATCGACTGCGGGCCTAGTCGATTTGCGATATGGCGGGCAGTGCGAAATGAAACGGCCGATCAAATCATCCAGATCCTTGAACAAGTCTTCTCGGAAAGAGGTGCGCCGAGTGAAATTCTGACTGATAACGGACCTTGTTTTACTAGCCGGAAAATGCGCCAGTTTTTGAACAGTTTGGGGGTGGAACATGTGTTCAGCTGCGCCTACCGGCATTCTGGAAACGGTATTGTGGAGCGGAATCACAGAACTATCAAAAGAATGGCCGCGAGATCTGGAGGTAGTGTTGAACGAATGGTGTATTGGTACAATCACACTCCGAATTCGGGGGATATTGTACCTGCGGATAAGGTGTTTCGCTATGAATCTGGTTTGCCATCTTCAATGATCCGCGCAAGCAGAAAGAGATTGGACCGACAAAATAGTTCCAACCCATACCGAGTCGGTGATGTAGTGTTCGTGAAGCCACCAAATGCTCGATGTACTACTCCATGGAATAGAGGTGTCGTTACCAGGGTTGTCGCCGACGTGGTGGTTGAGGTTGACGGGATGAATCGACATCTTTCTGACGTTAGACTCGCCGTCGGTGATCTACCTAACCCAGCAGGAAGTGTTACGACGCGCGAAATCGACTTGAATTGTAGCAGAGGAGATGATGCCATTGATACGGAAAACAGCGGTAACTCGGGTGAGGCTAATGGTCCAGTCGGTACGGAAGAGAATATCACCGATGGGAATAACTCGGCTAATCTGGATCAACCTGGTGATGACAATGTCGATCAAGATATTGAGAGTAATAACTCTGAACATTCGCGACCAAATCGGGATCGAGTGCCGCCACAATGGTTGGCTGATTTTTATGTAGGCTAGATGTTGAGTGTATCTGTACTAAGAATAAGTGATTTTTTTTTACGTTTTGATTTGTTCGCGCGTAATGCTTATGCCTTGTGATGATTGCATATACCTTGCAAGTTTTAGCCTTCAAGTACGAATTCTGTATGCTACAAATTCCAGTTATCATCGCTCTCGTCCATCGTTTGAGGCACACCTACACCGCAGTTTTTCGTTTCTTGTACGCCAGTATTTTTTAATTGTGGGATCTACTTTGTGTGCTTCTAATAGCAAACGACACGTGTTAATTTATTCAGAATTAGCCCATTGGCCAGACAATCTTATATATAGGCTCACTGCGGGGTTACACTCAAAAGCTTTGAATTTGGTTCAGTGATCAATAGATCACGGGGGTAGGAAGACCAAATGACTCCCCGTCCCCGTCAATAGATCACAGGCATATATCGAAATTTAACTTTCAAATTGACTCCCCGTCCCCGTCAATAGATCACAGGCATATATCGAAATTTAACTTTCAATTTGATGTATCGATATGTGTACACCAGAGTTGGATCAATTACATTATTTCAGTTCAATTACAATTACAATTACAATTACTTTCATGAATGTTTCAATTACATTACAATTACAATTACTCCATGCCAAAAATATCAAATTACAATTACAATTACTCCTTGCAAGCTTCAATTACATTACAATTACAATTACAATTGCTGCTGTTCAACATGTAATTGAATATTCATAAATTCAACCGTGCTCCTTGACAACCGTAGCGTCGTAATTAACAACAATTCAAGTATTCATGTTTCATTCATGATGCGCAAATACCCGTTAATTGATAAAAAGAAAAAACGTTTTCGAACTATTCCAGTATGCAGCATGTCGTTGAAAAAAGTATTATAATATATGCACGTGTTGGATTTGCATATATAGTATATAATTAAAGAAATATTATTTTTATCGAGGGACGTAGGAATTAGGATGAGGAGTAAAATCAAAACCGTGCTTTGTCAGATAAGACGTTATATAATATCCAGTGGTCTGGTTGGTTAGCCAGACGAAGTAACGATGCAGCATCGTGATCTGAAATCGTATTGTAGATTGCCAACCCACGGATAGATGCGCAATATGTGAGTTACGGATGAATGCACCGACAAACGTACTGCAGAGCCGGCTAAAAGCAGCAAACTTTGTAGTCCTAGAGCTGGCGATCCAAGCGTCCAAATTTGATGCATCTGGTCTTTATCGTAAGCTATTGATGCACTTATTCCGAAAATACAAATTAAAATCTCGTCAGGGCAATGTAACTGCTCCAAAATAGCCGTTTAAGGCCGACTGTTCTGAAAAGTGAGAGCGCCGCAGCAGCATGACCGCAACAATGACCAATCACGCCCAGCGATTGTTCAGAACAATGCCGATTCCAGACTTTCACGACTATTTTGGGATGGTACCATTGCCTGGAAATATACTTTTATTGCGGAATCAGTGCGATTAAGACCATACATATCAAATTTCGACGCTTGGATCGCCAGCAATTGGACTCTCAATTCTGCTGCTTTTAGCCGGCTCAGCAGTTCGCTTCTCGGCGTATTCAATCGTGAGTCATGTGTTGCGAATCCATCCGTTGGTTAGTAATCTAATAATTGTATACAATGGCAGCCGAGGCCAGCATAGCGGTAAAAATAAAAAATTCGCCTGCAAGGGCGCAGTCAAGGGCTTCCGCGAATGGATCCATCAAATTCCTTGTCGACATTTAAAGAGAATGCATTATAAGTCAATTATTTTATGTTGTGCTTGTCAGGTCTCAATAGCAATTTAATGTAATTGAAATTGTAATTGAGCAAAATTTTTGTCAAATTACAATTACAATTACAATTACACAAAATAAAAATGCTTCAATTACAATTACATTACAATTACATTGAAAAATGTAATTAATTACATTCAATTACAATTACAAATTACAATTGATCCAACTCTGGTGTACACTGCGTATAAGTTTTTTTTGTCCCACACTTATCACGATGACTTGGCTTCCCGTGCGATATTCAGACCAAGGGGAAGTTTGCCGTTTCATGTATACACTGTTTTAGAATTGTTCACCTGGTTTTCACGTTTGAAGTTACATCGTTGCGTTATGTGTTGGTTTCCCTTGTGATCTTTAGATCAAGGGGAAGTGTGATTGTGATTAACGTAATTATTATGTGTGTGCTCCCGACGCTCCTGTCACGCGATCGACAGAACGGGCTCGAAGGCGAGAGGACTGGTTGTGTGGTTTTTACGGAAACGTTTTAAATACATTGAACTATATTACATCCTTCATCGTTTTGCACCTCATGTTCCAAGATATGAGGCAAAAGCCTCAACACAAACATGTGGGTTTTCATCCTTTAGACCAGGGGTGGGCAAACTTTTGAGCTCGCGGGCCGCATTCAACATCTGAATCCATTCGCGGGCCGCACTATATAAAATTGGGATTATAAACATAAACTAGGCTTACCATATTTTGGAAATCTAAAAAGAGGACACTTTTTCAGAAATTTGCAACTTGCAAAACCGGAGTAGAATTCTCGAAAAACGGTGAATTTTTCCCAATTTGTAATCGGTTGACTAAAAAAAAGGTCTTCTTTTCTGCTCAGAACTCAGAATACCGTTTTTCTCCCCAAAATTGCCAGGTGGATGACTGAAAAAAAAGTCATATTTTCGCTCAGTGCTAAAATCACCGTTTTTCACTCCGGAATACCCGCCGGAGCGTCACTTCTGTGCTAATTTGCGACATATCACTCGCAATTTGCTCTAAATCTGACCTAAATTTTCAAAAAAGAGGACGAAATCTCAAAAAAGAGGACAAAAGGGCGTCCTCCGAGGACACGTTCAAAAAAGTAAAAAAAGAGGACAAATCCTCTTAAAAGAGGACGTATGGTAAGCCTAACATAAACGCAATATTGGTATTTCATTACATGTTGAGGACATAGAGATAATATATGTGCTTATTTAAAACGAACCAAACAATGCGTTGAAGATATCGCACACGCGTCTGAAACAGAGTGGCGAGATTTCATAGGCTGTTCGACCTCAATAACCAATTTGTCAAAACTATGGAGATGAAAGTCGGTTGTCCCAATTCTTAGAACAGGATTGAAATTTAAATCTGTGAGCAGCGATCTGATCATTGATTTACCAATTCCAGTTTTCGTTCAGTTCCATGACACACAATGCTGACAGCATCATATCCATGTTATAGCTTCAAACGCGCCTCTACTATGTGTAGATATAATATATTATCACCCCAATTAAACGAATACAGGGAACGAATCTACCTAAAACACGCACAAATCGTTTTTATAAGCATATCACTGAAATAATCACTGAACTGGAGTGGCCAATCTGAAATCACACTTGTGATCCGAATTATGTCAATCTCGTTTAGGATTTCTGTGATGTTTAGTAGTTGAAACCGTTTAAACTTCGTGGGCCTTGAGATCGGGGTGTCGCGCCAGAAATTAAACATATAAATAATATAGTTGAATAGTATTTTTTTTCAGCCGAAAATATTCGGGTTCATTTCAATATGATATACTCTTCAATTGTATATTGAAGTTCTGTACCTCCAAGAAGCTCTTAAAATAACATAGGAAGTATTTACCTTACTTAAGTGGTTCTCAATTTTTTAAGACACCTTTATGGTGGTGATGGTGAAAGATTTCGCGCCCCCTTATCATCACAAAACGTAACCAGGATGCTAGCAGACCTAACGGATAGTTTAATGGCATGGAAGGTTACGACTATGGATGAGATATTTTGAAATATGAAATTCAGACTAATACAGAGCAAGAATTGTGAATTGGATGTAAATCGCGCCGAGGGCGAAATTTTTTTCAGTTTAGCTCAGCTACGCGCCCCCTTTCGGATGCTTTCACGCCCCCAAGGGGGGCGCCACCCAGTTTGTGAACCACTGTCTCGGAATTATCATTGTGAAATATACTAAGAAAAAGTTCAATCAAGTCTCTGCGTTAATTCGATTTTTAGTGCGCATTTTATCAATATTCACAAAGTTTTTTTTTGACTCTCGCGGGCCGCACAGGACGGTGTTGCGGGCCGCATGCGGCCCGCGGGCCGTAGTTTGCCCACCCCTGCTTTAGACAAACTGAAGCCTCTGGGGCCTTTGTGTCGGCTCTCAAAAAAGATTTCTGCCAGACAGCATTTTTCACTTGCGAAAAATACGCTGTATTTTTGATAGGAGTGCTGAATAGATTTTAAGACCTGGCCATCCAAGCAATAGTAGACGTTCTTGTACAAAACCCAACAACATTGTTTGGCCGAAAAGGGTTTTAGTGAAATAGTTGCAAGCAAGACGAGCGGCAAAATTCGCCTTTTTAGTGACACACCTAATAACTTAAGCCAGTGGCGGCTCGTGACAATATCGGGTGGTGGGGCAAGGGCTGCAAGCGACTTTTTATAAAGATGACGTCACAATGGCGTTTTCCAACGTAAACAAAAGACTTGGTGGTACGGTAACACGAACTTCCCGACAACAGTGATTTTAACGTATGTGCCGCGAGAGGTCTGCCGGTGAGCTGTGACTTGAAGTGTGGTAACTGCGTAAACGGCGTACGGAACAAAGATTCGACACGGTTCATGTTCGCACTATACCTGACTGGTAGAAATGGAAATGGAAATGACTATAACTCGAGAGATTGCGTAAGCCTAACTGGAAAGGTCATCGAGTTCAGACACATACGCAATTGTTATCTCATAGATTTGACATGTCATATTGAATCCAAAACATCATTCTGAAGAACTACGGATAGCAGCCTCGGAAATTCGGTCCCGGTACAGCTTGGGAGATTTTGGCCTTGAGGCTGGAGACTGTCACACGACACATACGGCTTACGGTCTATAGCAGTGGTTCCCAACCTTTTTCGGTGTCGGGGCCAAATTTAGAATTTCAGAATACGGTCGGGGCCGCACGAATACCAGGGCAATGAAACGGACCCAAAATAGTCATCAAAATATAATAATTGGCATTGTTCCGATAAATCACTCGAAGCCATTGGCCATTGTTATGGTCATTGTGTTGCTGCGCTCCCGTTGTTCAGAACAATCGACCTTTGGTGGCTATTTCGGAGCAGTTTTATTGCCTTGGTGAGATTTCAATTCGTATTTTTGGAATCAGTACGACAGTAGCTTTCAAATTATTCAGCGTCTTGGGTCGTGAGCTGTAGGACTACCAATTATGTTGCTTTCGGGGACGTTTAGTGAGATAGCTTTTATTGCCTAAACGCGCGAAGCGCGAAAATTTTTTGTAATTCATAATTGAATTGGTCAATATGATCGGGAATCGCATATATATTGTTATCAATTTTTATCGTCTCTCTGCTCACGTAATCAGTTTTACAGGTAGAGCCGAGGGAGGTGTGTTTGAAAAGGTAGGACCCCTAAATAATAATTTAACATCTCCTGGCGTATATCCGTTGGCAGAAACGAAAGAGCACTTCGTGAGCCCCCTCCCACCCAAAACACTTTGGTCTTGGGCTCCCATAGGGTGAAAAACCTACCCCTATCACCTTGTTCGCTTTTACCACGAAATTTGCTGTACCGTTAAGTGAGCCAGCGCCAAGCGCGAAATTTTCGATAATTTATGATAAAATCGGTCAATATTATTGGAAATTGCATATATATTGCGATCAATTTCTTGTCTTCGCTGCTCACGTAATCATATTTACCGGTAGAGCTAAGTGAGGTGTCTTGGACACTGTATAGAACCCGTTGGTATGACCCCGTAACATGATGTTATTTCGGGACCTCCTGTCTGCTATTTCAAAAAATATAAAATAGCCCAAACGAAGGCTACTAAACTAAGAGACGCACACTATTTCAAATTGGTATTTCTTCACTGGAATATAATTTGTCCCTGCGGGATGATATGTGTCTTCTGAGGTTCAGATTGCCAAGACAGTATTTTGTATATATAACGAAGCTTCGGTCAGCATAAGGGCAGTCCTTCTCCGCCAAGGTTTCTCGCTGCAAATCGTTCTGACACACTTCTTGGAGTCGCATGTTACATGGCGTAAAACTTGATGCGTCGTTGTGTCTTGGTGCGTCGTGGCGCGGTAATGGCAAACGCCGATATGCCCATTTCGATAAATATATTTTTTGGGGGGGGGAGGATTTGGCCGCATGAAATCACACCTAGAGTAAAAAGATGCACAAATCTTCAAAAAATACTCTATAATTTATGCTTATTCACGAAATAATTTTGAGCCCCTTTCGTGCTCGCCCCCCCCCCCAATTGGAGGGTGTGGCGTGCCGCAGTTACGGTCCTGTCTATACCGATATCTATAGCTACTGCTTGTTCAACTGGAAAGTTAGGGCACATTGCATTGAAACAGCAGAGACGTGACGTTAGCAGTCTACTCACGACTTTCCTGCCATCCTAATTCAAAACTTCAAGCCAAGTACGTGCATTTTATAAATATAAAATTTTATTTTTTGTCAATACGCGCTTTCTTAATATTTTGTGGGGGCCGCAAGAAGGCTATCTGCGGGCCGCATGCGGCCCTCGGGGCCGCGGTTGGGAATCACTGGTCTATATTGTCTATATGTTTGCTGCAAAATCGCCTTCGGAAAATATATTACCGAATAAATACGTGGATGAAAGCCGAAAACTAGGTACACTGTTACATGAAATCATCGAGAAGGAGCCTCATCATGACCGTTTTCGGTATGGCATACTGTCAAAATTAATACGAACAGACCAACACCGAATTTTGCCTAAAAGTTACTGAGGAATAGGCTGATCAAGCGATCAGCTGCTGTTAGCCGCCATCGAAAACGAAACAGCTATCGCGCTTGACAGGGGTTGTAATTGTGAGCAAATGGCCTGACGGCGACAATTTCACGGTGAAATTGACATTGGAGAATATAAAATAAAACTAAATATTTGAATGCAAACCGAGGATGTTAGTAAACTGTTTCATGATATCATCATCTCATCACAATTCTCAGTATGGAACACAGTTAGCGTTAACACAGATACACCGGCTTTTGCGTGAAATCCGCAATGCGTTAGGTAGGCTAAGTGTCAGATCAGCGCAAATATCTACCATACTCGACCTTGATAACGAAATTGCTGCCCTAATCATTGAGTGACAACCTTGAGACTTGGCACAGCGTTCGATACTAAAATCAAGACATACCATGTACCATGACGGATCTAGCTAAGGAGCATCGTTAAAATCAATGGAGACCAATACCGGCTTTGCGTAAAATATGTTTGTGATAAATGACGAGTCAGCTCTCACTCGACTTAGGAAACGAAATTACCACTAACATAGTTCAGTGTTAAACTTGAAACTTGGTACAGCGTTGGATACTAACATTAAGACTTACCGTACCAAATGTCATGACCGATTTCGGTATGGAACATCGTCAAAATCAATGGATACCAATACCGGCTTTTGAGTAAAATCTGTTTGCGATACATGACGGATCAGCACACACTCAACTTTGGAAACGGAATTACTACCCTAAACTTTGAGTAGAAACCCTGAAACTTAGGACTGTGTTAAATACCACCATCACGACATGACATACCAAGTTTCAAGAATTATCATGGTGTGAGACACCATCAAAATCGACCTATACCAGCAAACGTTGACTAAACGCATATGACGGTAACCGAGTTCAGATATAGATACGATTGCTACATCACACCTTAGGGGCAACCATGCTATGTTGCCCTACCTGCTCGGTAATTTTATGAATAGGAGAGAGTAAATCACTGTTTCTTTATTGTGCGCGGCTTTGAGATACCGAATACGTTGTCCAGACTGGCCTAGACCGTTGAGGCGTAAGCTCATATTTTCTTGCAAGTCCTCGCCGAAATTGTTGGCAAAGTGACGGAAGATACTGATTTTATGGAGTTATTGCACTGGAGAACAAAAAAATTCATCATGGTAGATGAGAACGATTGTAAGGTAAATCGGAGGCGCGGAGATCGATAATGGCATTGTTTTCTGCAGATTGGCTCTATATTTCAAGATATCACGGAATTCCGACATTTTATTTTTTCTATTTTTTTTTGTCTTTTTATTCAAACTAGGTAACATTTAATCTTAAAAGCCTATTTTAAATGTTTTAGTGGGTTCATCTGTACTGAAACCACGAGCATGTCAGAAATGTAAAACACAACTAGATCCGCGGAACGAAACTGTGCTGCATAAATCTATTCTTTCCCACATATCGAACGCAAAAATACAGCATTTATTCGTATTTTCATAAGATTCTTCTAATAAATTGTAAATTTTGACAATAAGCTTTCTATACAGATCAATGTTGGCTACTTGAAGTGAACAAAAAAATAGCAGTAATTCGGCAACAACAAACCACTTATATGCCTGAACCTATAAAAAGACGGTCATTTGTAAACACAGACGAAATAAACAAGCAAGCAATTTTTTTGTTTACCAATGAGTATTCAAATCTTCTCGTAGAAATAAATCAATGTCGGGATGTTCATTGGTGAAGTTCTTAGATGCAACTCCTGCTATTAAGTCAAATTAGCTGGAAGTCATCTGCAGATAAAGCCTCCAAACCGGTCACTGTCGCCTGGCGGCACACCTAATCAAGATAGGTTGCGTCGACTCCCCCCTTTGTAATGTGTGTTACGTCCCCGACACGATTGACCACATACTCTTGCATTGCGAAAAATATGACTTTCACCGAACATTTCTAGCCGACGCATGTACCACGCTCAATGTACCGCTTACTTTTACCAATTAACTTACTAGGCCGCAATTATTTACGCCGGTCGCCGAGTTTATTATTTCATGTAACTTGTATATATAGTTTGAAAGTTTATATCGTTTGAAATTCATTATAAGCCTATGTCCCAGAGCACGAAAACTCGATCCTCGATAACATATTTTGTCCGTGGTGCACAAGGCCGGAAACGGCGACACGCGCCACTTAAAACTCCTCATTAATAATAATAATAATACTAAACGGCGGACCGAATGGAATTGCGGACCGAGCGGACCAAGACGCAATAGCTCAAATCTAAACGGTGGACGGACGGACCGCGGAACAGGCGGAACTCGCAATACTAAACAACGGACTAAGCGCAACTGCGGACCGAGCGGGCTATTAAAAAGACCACAATAATAATAAGGAATAAGGAATGATAATAATAATAGTTAATTAATAATTAATTACTTTAACGTAACCTAACTTCTGCACTGACGCATCACTGCTGTGGATGCCTGCGAAACGATCTGGATATATCGCACCTGGACGTACCCGCCGTGGGACCAAGCGGATGACCCCAGAGGACTCGTCAACTCCGACCACACAGGAACACCAAAGAGAAGATATTTCTCAACATGGCGCCTGTGCAACACCGAACTGTGGCTCACAAAACAGCTCTGCTGCAAAAGAAAAAAAGAAGAGACACAGATGGAGTAAAGAACAGTATAAAGAAATAATGAGATGTTACTTCTTAGCCAAACTTGAAAACTCGGCAGGAGTAACCGAAGGAACTTTTCAAAAATGGAAAAAGAGAACAAACAACTCTCCAACCATGACTGCCAATACCCTGGCAACTATGAGACGCTGTGTAATGAAAAAATTATCAGAACAAGAACTCGCAGAAATCGAGAGCGAAATTAGTAACAAAAACACAGAAAACTCTGAGGCACTAGAACTTCAATTCGGCCAAGATGACCTGTATCCGCAACAACCACTTGACGACCTGAACATCCCAGAGGTAGAATCACAAAACACCATCCGGCACCCGAATGAACCAACATCACCTAACGTTGATGACATGGACACGGAATTAGAATTGGAGATCAAAAATCAAATTATCGACCGAATGAACTCCACATTGGATATAAATGACAGAGTGAATTTACCTGACCTACAAATTACAAAGAAACTGAAAACTGATATTGCAGTAGCGAACAAAATTTTGACAGAAACCATACTACCTGCAATAAATGACAAAAAAGGAGAAAGACCACAATGTCTCTTAACGACAATCAACAACCTCATTTACAGCACTGCGGCAGTTATCTCAGAAAGGCACTGTAAAATACTAAGACCTGTCAACAAAGAAAGGGGAAGCCATACGCCAGCTTGAAAACAAAATCGCAAAACTAAGGTGTGATGTTGCGATACTCTCAGAACTAAAAAAAGGAAATGTTTCCCGCAAAGTAAGAAATAAAGTAAAAAAAAATAGAACTGGAGCACCAAACAAAACTGCAGTCAACAGAAAAAGTAACAATGTTGCAAGAGGAATTGAAAATGAGAATATGCACCAAAGCACAACGATTGAAACGATATAAAAAACGAGAAACAATCCGTTACGATTCGTTGCGGTGGTGCAGTATACCTCCACCAGAAGTTGCTAATAATAATAATAGAATCTAGAGCAGTGATTCCCAACCGCGGCCCCCAGATAGCCTTCTTGCGGCCCCCAAAATATAGTAAGAAATCGATAAATGACAACAAAAAAAAATATTTATAAAATACTCTTGCTTGGCTTGGCCTCTGTAGTTTTTAATTATAGAATTGCAGGACAGTTGTGAGTAGACTGCTAAGTTACGTCACTGCTGTTTCAATGCAATATGCCCTAACTTTCCAGTTGAACGAGCAGTAGCTATATATATATATAAAGGTATTGATAACTTTCAAAACCGGAGGAAAATCCTGGAAAATGGTAAATTTCTCCCACTTCGTGGTCGCTTGACTAAAAGAGAAAAATAGACTCAACTCTCGAAAAATACAGTTTTTCTTTCACATTTTAACTGGTGGTTGACTGAAAAAAGGTCGACTTTTCAGCGCAGCTCCCGAAATAGCCGCCGTAGCGTTCCTACAGTGCTGACTTAATGTATATCAGTCGGATTTAGCTCTATATTCAACCAAAATTCTCAAAAAAGAAGACAAAATCTCAAAAAAATAGGACATTTGGCCGTTCTCCGAGGACAATTTCAAAAAAGTCAATAAAGAGGACAAATCCTCCTAAAAGAGGACGTATGGTAACCCAATGATAACTGGACGTGACTCACGGTTGAATACGCCGAGATGCGTCCTGCTGAGCCGGCTAAAAGCAGCATAGTTGGTAGTCCTATAGCCAGGGCCGTAACTGCCGCACCCCAAACCCCCCAATTGAGGCGGGCTGAGCTCGAAGGGGGCCCAAAATCAATTCGTGAATTAGCATAATTATAGAGCATTTTTTGAAAATTTATGCAACTTTTTCACATATCTTGGTTATTGGGTACTCTTCCTCTGAATAAAATTAGGCAAGATTTATAGAAATAGGCATATCGGCGTTGGCCATTACCGCACCACAACGCACCAAGACATATAAAGTTTCAGGCCATGTCACATGCGACAGGAGGTCACGAAATAACATCATGTAAAGAAGTCATACCAAGGGGTCCGCCCGCCCGAAGATGTTCCATTTTACGGGGTCTACAGTTTCAAAGACACTTCTCACTCAGCTCTACCGGTAAATCTGATTACGTGAGCAGAGAGGACCACCATGCAATTCCCGATCTTATTCACCGGTTTTATCATGAATTATCGAAATATTCGCGTTTCGCGCTGGCTCACTAAACAATACAACTTTAATTTCGTGGCAAAACCTAAAAACGTGATGCGGGGTCAGTTTATCGCCCTATTGGAGCCCGGGGACTGACGAAGTGTTGTTACATTCCTGCCAACGGGTATACCCCGGAGATGTTCAATTATTATTGAGGGGGCCTATACCTTTTCAAACACACCTCACTCAGCTCTATCGGTAAATCATATTACGTGAACAGTGACAGGATGAAAATTGATAGCATTACATGCAATTCCCAATCATATTGACCGATTCAGTCATGAAGGAAAGAAATTTCTCGCGCTTCGCGCGTTTACGCGATAAAAGCTGATTCACTCAATGGGCTTCCGCAATCCGTTACCTAAGTGTTAGAGGTTTACCTAGGCTCCTCCTCGCCCCCTCATCCGCGAAAGTGGTGTGTTACAAAAAAGTCTAGAGGTGGGCCGTGCTATAGGAATAATAATGCAGAATATCGGCCTGGTGTAAATGACTAACACCATGAATACCACAAAAACGAGCAAACTCGATGGACACTCAATGCAGCAGATAAGTATAGCGGTAAACAGTGTACAGTTTTGAAATCTCGCCAGGGCAATAAAACTACTCCGAAATAGCCGTCAAAGTTCGATATTTCTGAACAATGGGAGCGCGGCAACACAATGACCATAACAATCGCTAATAGCGTCGAGCGATTGATCGGAACAATGCAAATCTTCATATTTTGATGACTATTTGGGTCCGTTTCATTGCCCTAGTATCCGTGCGGCCCCGACCGTAATCTAAAATTTTAAATTTGGCCCTCACACCGAAACAGGTTGGGAACCACTGATCTAGAGATGCTTGAAACTAGGACGAGCATCGATTGGAAGGAACGATTTTCATAAAGACGTGACTATGATTTAATTAGTTTGATATACTTATATATATATCACCTAATAATGATAGAGATTTATAAGCAATCCGGAGCTTTAGGAACCGACTCTTCATTCATATCGCATGATGGACGAAAGAAATAGTCCATTCATACGTTGCAACACTTTGATACAAATTCGATAGTTCATAATAGATAGTAGGAACCCTTCTCGTACAGCATTCCTGTGCGTGATTACAATCGGACTATGTGATGTAGCGTGTACACTACAAGCAAAACTACTGACATCACTATGCTATAGCATTCTGTCCAGTGATGAATTTAATTCATGCGGCTCTTAAATTTATGCAAACTTATTTTGAATTGAATTAATGTCAAGGCTGGAATTTTTTTACATTCATCATAAATTAAAGCGCTGTCCCGAATCAGCGATGCGTTGCATTTAGTGTTGTATATTTTTACCGGAAGGTGGCTATTTAAATATGGTTATTTTCATGAGTTACCATATATCATGCCCTACCATGGTAGGCTACTGTATAACTGCACCCAGGGCCGTAATTGCCGCTCCCCAAACTCCCCATTGGAGGGGGTCCGAGCTCGGAGGGAGCCCAAAATTATTTCGTGAATTAGCATAAATCATGGAGTATTTTTGAAAATTTATGCAACTTTTTCAAAAATTTTTCGCGCTGTGCGTGATTTCAAGTTGCCAAGTATCTTGATTTCGGGGTACTCCTCCCCCAAGAAAAAATACCCAAGATTTATAGAAATGGGCATATCGGCGTTGGCCATTACCGGGCTACGATGCACCAAGACACATAAAGTTTTAGGCCATGTAACATGTGACTCCTAGAAGTGTGCCAGAACGATCGACAGCGAGAAAACATTGGCCGAAAAGGACTGCCTTTATGCTGACCGAAAACTTCGCTATATATACAAAATACATATAGGTTTAATTAGGCGCCTGAATGACCGGCGCCGAATCTTCCTGTCTTGGCAATCTGAACCTCACAAGACAGGGAAAAATTATATGCCAGTGAAAAAATAACAATTTGAAATCGTGTGCGCCTTTTAGTTTAGTTTAGTAGTTTATGTTTAGTTTAGTAGTTTATGTTTAGTTTAGTTTAGAAGTTTAGTAGTTGTTTAGGTGATTCTATATCTTTGATATATCAGAAATCACGAAATAACATCAGGTTACGGAGTCATACCAACGGGCCCTACAGTTTCCCTAACACCTCACTCAGCTCTACCGGTAAATCTGATTACGTGAGCAGAGAGGACAAGAAATTGATAGCAATATATATGCAATTCCCGATCTTGTTGACCGATTTTATCATGAATTATCAATTTTCGCGCTTCGTGCTGGCTCACTGAACAGTAGCCTACGTCTGATTACGTGGCAAAAGCGAACAACGTGATTGGCGTAGGTTTATCACCCTATGGGAGCGCAAGACCCAAATTTTTTATGGGGCCTGACGAAGTGCTGTTTCGTCCCCGCCAACAGGTATAAGCAGGGCTGTAACAGCACTTCGTAAGGCCCCCTCAAAAAAACGTTGGTCTTAGGCCCCCCATATGATGATAAACCAAATTTCTGGGGGGCGAAGCTTCCCTCACGCTTGGTGCTCTTTCCCGCTATTTATCCTCTACATTGGGATACGTTGACTGGGTAAGCTTTTACCGCCTAACCGCGCTAAGCGAGAAAATTTTCTATAATTCATGATTGAATCGGTCAATATGATTGGGAATTGGGAATATAATACTATCACTTTTTATCATCTCCCTGCTCACGTAATTCAGATTTACAGGTAGAGCTGAGGGAGGTGTGTTAGAAAACGTAGGACCCCGCTCGCGTGCCGACGTGAAAAGCTGACTCAGCTAACGGTCCCCAATGTATAGATGATAAGTAGCGATAAACAGCGTATATACCTGAGGGAGGTCTGGGGGGCGAAGTTCGGTTTATCATCATATGTGGGCCCAGGACCTACGTTTTTTTTTGGGGGGGGAGGGTGACGAAGTGCTGTTACGGCCCTGACTACACCCACTATTTTTAGTAGTACTGGATACTATTTTGAACGGCATCAATTTCCAGTTTATATGGTTCATAGTTTATGTTTAATGCTTGCAGTCTGTCGAGAGTTTTCAGGGTAATCATAGGCGTAGCCATGGCAAAATACGATTCCGTCGACCTTTCATATTCGACTTGTATATTGTGGCGCCATACATCTCATTCGTCTGATTTGCAGGAGTAAACTGAAAAGCTTAGTAGGGGTTAACATGAAAAATAACTAAATTTCGCTAACTCCACAATTTTCCGTATCGCTCTGTGTCCCACCTCAAAATACTCCTGTTGCCCACCATGTGGGTCAGGATCCACCGATTTAAAACCCTTATCCTAGTGACAGAATGCGTTCTGTTTTCGTTTTCACACTTTACGGTGGGGTAATAATAGACACCTTGTTCGCTAACACTGCAAGATCAAACCACATTGTACTGCTCAAATGAGTTGTAACTTATGCGGATGGCACACCTTGACTTCCATTCCAAACAGAGAGAGTTGAATTATTGGCCAGTCTTATCGCCACGAAGAAATACATACCCAAACATCAAACGTTTTCATTGGTACTTTATCACCTGTTAGGGTCTTGTGTGCCTCGGACGCGGATCAATCCAGGAAAACATTTGTAAATGGCACTTAGATGAGTCTACTACTGGATGGAACGAATTCAACAACAGCGGGCTATAGGGCCGCGGGTTAGATAACAATTAAACAGAGTAGAATGAGGATTGAGCCCAGTACACTCGTCGCACAGAAATATGCATTGGAATCGATACTCCGGACATACAACAGCGATGGTGTACCGTTTCGGGCACACGACAACGTTCACAAAGGAGGGGAGGACGCAACTGATTTTGAACAAATGACTCTTCAGTAGGGCTGTTCAAAAATAACTTTTTTTCCTGAATCTTGCTGGCTACGTGATTAAATCGTTTCGTTGCCTTAATAAACGACGCACACCATATTTGAGTTCATTCCAACCGGTTATCGCGGATTTCGTACAGTTTGAATAAGCGTTGCAATAAACCACAATAATTTTGACCGGCAATCGGCAGATTAACGATCATAATTCTAACATCTTGCATGACGACGCAAAATCGAACAAAGTCTGCAACATCGCACCAAACAGTATTGCCGCGGTCAAGGTTGTTCTGAGAGGCATGACAAGGTATTGCGCGAATCATTTCGTGGCTTAGATTTGCAGAAAGTCAACTCAAGGCAAAACTATATAAAACACTTGATAGATGTATAAAAATTACTATTTTACTAGCAACAAAATTTGTTCTTTTCGTGGTCAATTCGAGAAGATGTAGTAACTATTTAGTAACACGCTCAAGTATAATTTGTCTTCTATACGCATATAAGATCGCTACAAACGTAATACGATTTCCACTGAAAATATTATATTGACTTTAAATTCAATCGGAATCGGAAAATAATTTGATAGGACTTCGCTTGGCTCGGATCACTTTGAAAAGTTTTGTGGCTTGAGTGATAACTGGAATAAGAGTTTTTTTTTAAATCAGGCCGCTTTACTTGACTCGTGTCAAAATAGGCAATGCTTCGAAATGAAATGTGACTGAAGGGCATTTACTGGATTCAAAATATGTTTGATGATATGGTTGACTGATAATGATATACACATATATCTCCTTTCGATGCTAGCCTCGAGATGCCTAATATTATCGCTCCTCCTTCCTTGTACGTAGCTTATGACACTGTGTGTAAGTGCATAAAAGTCCTTCCATGACTCAGTTGCGAAGATATGCTCACTTGTAGCTGTATTGCAAGTAAGCAGTAATAACTATATTGTGTACAGCGCCGTTCCGAGAAACCAATGATTAATATATGCCATTGGAGAAGGGTAGGGAATTTATGTATATCGCAAGCAGTATGATCGTGTATATCGTAATTATATGGATGGGGACAGTCGTTGCAGGGGATACGGAAAACGATGTGCCTCTTTGGGAAATCAAATGCAATACATTTGGTGAGTAAGTAGCCTAGTGCAATGAAGTTTAAAATTACATATACCAAATCTGATATGAAGATGCAATAACCTGAGCTGTACTCATTAAATTGTGCCTTATCATACAATTCAATTGTTTATGATATACCACAGCGAAAACGATGACCGTGGTATTTACGTTGGGTCATAAAGGTACATTCTATAATCCAAATCAGTGTAGGTAAATCCATAACCCCACCATCAACCGTAATCAAGGCATATTAGTCATATTAATTCTGTCGCTCATATATAAATGACTTGTATTGGTTGGTTGAATGCAATGTTGCCGCAGAATTATGATTAAAAAAGTGATGTCAAATAGCTATCTTTTTCCATAGACGCACATTGCACGTCTTATGGCAGGGGTCACCAACACGCGGCTCCGGAGGTCATATTTTGCGGCCCGCGACTTGATTTGAAATTTCAGAAGAAAGATTAGAAAATCATTTTGAAATGCTGAGATTGCGACTACAGTTTTAACATATTGTTGTTTCAAAATAAGATATTCTCCTGTGTAGAACGTCACTCGTCGTCACTAGCTGAAACGGCTTTGTCGATGGCAACAGCATTCCACCAAGGGATAATAAGCTGATATGAATGGGCATATTGCCATGCCGTGCATCGGCCCAACACTGCCAAGACCGTGACACTTAGAAAATGGCATAGGTAGTGGTTCTCAAACTCAGGGCGCGGATATGCGGTCAACTGAAAAATTTTCGCGCTCGGAACGTTTTACTTCAAATTCATAGTTATTGCTCTGTGGATAGTTTGGAATTCATATTATAGAATTCTCTCATGAACAGTCATAACCTTCCATGCCATCAAACTATTCGTTGGGATTGCTAGCATTCTGGTTGCATTTCGTGATATGACATTTTTTAATGTCATAAAAGAGGGGGGTACTAAAAAAGTTTGAGAATCACTGGCTTCGGGCGTCCACCCACAAGATCAAGCTCTACATCAGTGGTTCCCAAACGGTGGGGAATTCCCCACTGGTGGGGAATTCAATGGTTTCTGGTGGGGAATAGACGCATTTGTTCAAAATTATATACAAGACAGTCTACATATTCACAGAGACACATGTGCATGTGCAATTACCCTTACCAGTTAAGTGCTCTGGAATGTATGTATCGAACGTTATATTGCGTGTCGTTCACAAAACCTCATTTTCAACTCTGGCTGGCCAATGATGGCGTCACAAACGCATCCAGCACGACTAGTTTGACGTGAAATAACGCTTTCGCGAAATTTTGAGCGTCACTGGTATCGGTTCACAATACGTTTTATGTTGCACTTATAGGCGATTGTATTGCGTACTGGTGTGGTTATGTGTCTTGTGTAGTCAAACCAGCAGATACCGATAGATGCTCTGTGATGACAAAAGTGCTGGATAGTGGGGAACAGGACCGTTACTGCCGCGACCCCAAACCCACCCAATTTAGGGGGGCGAACTCGAAGAGGCCCGAGATTATTTCGGTAATTAACATAAATTAAAGTATTTTTTGGAAATTTATGTCACCTTTTCAAAAAATTTTCGTGCTAGGTGCGCGATTCAATTTTGCCGAATATCTGATTATTGGGTACCCTTCCCCCAATACGGTATATGCAATTCCCGATCAGATTTACCGATTTAAACATGAGTTATATAAATTTTTCGCGCTTCGCGCGTGGAAAGTAGTCGAAATAAGGCGTCGCTCGAAACAGTAGACCCATGTAGCTGATAAGTAGCGGGGAAAACGCGTACAGGCTCAGCATGGCTGATGGGGTTGTGGGAGGCTCCGCCCCCAAAAAGTTGGGTTTGTCACCCTGTGAGAGCCCAAGATCAACGTTTTTCGGCGGGGCTGACGAAGTGGTGTTACGGTCCTGGTGGGGAATGAAGGCTCAGAATAAATCTGAAGTGGGGAATGAAGACAAAAAGGTTGGGAACCACTGCTCTACATGGAGATGGTTATTCCGATAGGTAACTTATCTCCCTAGCCCCAGTATCGATTCCTTAGTCGCTGATAAACGTTTCCGGGTATCGTGTACAGCTCAGAGTTCAAAATATAATGAAATTGATGACAATGATTTTTGTTGTATTTGTATTCATTTAATAAAATATTACTTCTTTTGTGGTCACTATGCCAATCGCCTATATGTTAGTAGCACTGCGTTGACTATTTTATATCGATACTGAATTCATGCGGCCCGCGGCCGCTACGAAATTTGAAAATTGGCCCGCGACCCGCGACCCGTTTTGAGTTGGCGACTCCTGTCTTATGCAATGACTTATATTGGTGACGGACGTAGAATTCACACCTTGCAGCGACACCATACACTCCTAGCGAAAAGACGAAAAGAGCGTGTATTCACACCCAGAGGGTAGAAAAGGGTGGCACACGAAAACAGAAGCTAATAACTCAGAATTATACATCGCGGTGATAAATCCTACGTGCCTATACGTGTATGCTGGATTAAGATATTCCACTCGATTTAAACCGCGGTATAAGTCTGAGGTAGGTTCTGCATGGGTTCGTGTGCTATGGGTGTATATTCACACTCATATATCAAGGGTGATACTCGGGTGGAAATACTCAATCTTTTCGCTACGAGTATACCATCCTCCACGATATGTGTGCCTTATGACATTGAATCGATTCAGTCGTACCACTAGAGTCAGCGTCCACTACTTCACTTAGACCACATGTTATTACCTTTAACTGCACCTGTAGATGCTATTTTTGTGGTTTTTCTTGTCATCTCTCCACCAGTGTTTCTCAAACTTTCATCGATCGCGTACCACTAGGCTCTTGCATGATTAACATTACTCAAATTTACCCGTATAAACTAGTTATTTGCGGTATTACTACCATACCCACGGCCGAAACATTACTTTGCAAGGCCCCCCTCAAAACGTTGGTCTTCCCCACATATGATCGTAAACCTGTCTTCAGATGGCAATCGCTATTAGACTATTCCGCATCTGCTGCCCATGGACAATTGGCAATAGGCAGGGGTTACCAGATTTGTCCTCCATCAGAAAGATTTGTCCTAAATCTTCTTGAAATCGAAAATATCCTCCGAGGACATCTAAATGTCTTCCTTTTTTGGAATTCATCATCCTATACAGTTTTGACAGCCAGGCTAATGAACACGCACAATTACAAACGCCATAAATGATGCAAAATCTGCAACGTGGATGTTCGAACGGGTCTTCAGGGATCAAGACTGGAAAAATAAGCTATTTTAAAACACAGCAGGATTTCCCGTGAAAGTCATCGAATAAGCAGTTTTCATGTCCGGTAATCCAACTTCTGTGATTTCGACGAAGTGTCATCCTCCCGGATCCCAAAATGGGCTATATATAGTGATGTTTTCCGTCTAAATGCGGATGCAAGTTTCGGCCAAGGTTTTAATTGGATGGTAACACAATTCCGGAACTCGCATGTTGACTGAAACTTCAAAAGTCTTGGTGAGAGATAGAGAGAAATGTTTATTGATTCGTCCCACCGTAAATAAAATAACATTAGCACAGGAAACAACAAAAAAATAAACTAAACGTTGTAATACAGGGTCTCTGGCAATGTTCCCTCTAATTTATGAAGAGTCTGCGCACACTCACCAACTTACTGCGCAGACCCTTGGACAACAGTGTGTAACGACTATAAAAAAAGTCATCTCTTCGGATTTTTTGTGCGCAACTTGGATTTTCTGTGCGCAAGAGACCTTGTCAGCACTGCGCATTTGCGCACGTGCGCAGCTTAGAGGGAACATTGGTCTCTGGTCTGATCTGTGTCGTGAAGAAGTAATGGCCGGCGCAGGAATACTTATTTTATTCATAAATATTGCGTATTTTACTTAGGGCGCTGCTACAAAAGTAGATAATTGGTTTTACTAAATCTCGCAGGGCGCGAGGAAAAGTTGATGTGGTTCGAAATTTCCCACGGAATACTCTATAATTTAGGCTCCCCTTCGATCTCCCCCCTAATAGGCCTTTTGCAGGACTTCGATCACGTGACTAGATACGCATAGCAACCGCAAATTGGTTAGCAAGCTACTTTCTCGCGCACCTGCTTCAGTGCTAAATATCGCATAGTGTACTGTTGATTTCTGGTTGTAAACGTTTCGGAAATTTGTTGTAGAAGTCATCAGAGATTTACCTATGCTAGATGTCAATCGGAATAACTAATTTTTTACGTTCTTTAATAATTTGCACTTCAGCTTTGGTTTTATATACGCAACAATCGACATATGCGGCACTGTGAGGATTTTTGCAGTTGAACCAAAATTCATTCTTGGTGCAAAAGAGATACTAGTTATCCCGACCACTACATTTACCACTGCATGAATGTCCACTTCAGAAACCCCAATGGTGGCCAAACCGATCGCATCGGTGACAGCGTAACGGTGACGGGTTATAGGCAGTGTTGGGATGACTCGAGTCATGACTTGACTCGAGTCAGACTCGAGTCACCTTTTTCGTATGACTTGACTTGACTCGAGTCACTTTGCTAAAATGACTCGACTTGACTTGACTCGGCGTATCAGAAATGCGATTTGACTCGTGACTCGGAGCAAAATTCACGAGTCAATTTCAAGTCATCAAGTAATCGGTGTCGATAAAAATCACTGTATCTTGCATATGTTCGAATTGTTCACGAAACGCTGGTGTAACCCTTGAAAGCGACCAATGATTCAATGATCGAGCGTTTCACCGAGCCTCGATTGTTCTCTCATAAATAAATTGATCGCAAACGAAGTGATCGAAGCTTACAGTTACGTTGTCGTAAACTCTAGTATTAAAATGATAAAATAGCAAAATGTCTATTTCTATTCTCTGTTCTTACCTTTACCGAACCTCTTGTTTTATTGAAATTGAATTCGAATATAGTGTACATTGTCCTCAACCATTAGCGCAGGCTCGAATTTTATCATATCTATGTGTGAATAAGTAATGTATTGCATCTTATCAATTCGTTTCGCTATTCTCTATTGTGGTTGGTAACTATATAAACTAAGGCTATGCAATAACTTACGTAGCCTAACAGTTCTACGTGTATGTGAGCGATACAGCGCCTTCTTGCCGGTATATTTCACTCTACATTCGTTCATTGGTTCGGACTCAATGATCACTCAATCTTTATTTCAGACAGCTAGCAAATTGCAATGACGTAATCATGCCTCATACTCCGAAAAGGCAACTTGACTTGAAATGTGACTTGGCTCGTGACTTGACTTGACTTGACTTGACTCGAGTCACCTCCAAAAATCGAGTGACTTGACCTGACTCGAGTCACCTTTGAAAATCGATTGACTTGACTTGACTCGAGTCAAAATGTGCAATGACTCGGAATGACTCGTGACTCGAAGATAGTGACTTGATCCCAACACTGGTTATAGGGCCTGGTCCTAAACCTATGATACGATTAGCTGACGCTGTCGGGTACCTTCTCACTGTGAAGACGCAGGAGAACTAAAGGGAGGCAGAGTACCCCTTCGTGTCGTTTTTCTTCAGGCGCTTAACAGATGACACTCCTACGTTGGAAAGTTCTTCGACGAGTTCGGAGTCGGAGATACCCAGAGGTACCCCCGAAATAACTGCTCTGCTTCTATAACATCCGCTAGGATGCAGAGACGTTTTGATGTTGATTATACTGTTGCTCACTTTATCGGATAAGCTGCAACATTGTAATAGCAAGTACGCGTTTGTACTTGCTTTGTAGTTTTACAAGTTGTCGGGAGATCACCTGAATGCAAAAGACCAACAGGTGATAAGCGCCAAATTTTTCTTCTGATAAACAACAACAACAACAACAACAACAATAACCTGAACTCGAGGGTCGAGGGCTTTCATAGTTACCGATTAGCGCGAGAAGCGCTCTGTGGACGACGGTAGGGGGATGAGCCTCATCGAGGTACCTTCACCAGATATGACAACTCTCAATTCGCCAACTGAATTTACGTCTTTTGACTCAGTGATTTCATCAGGAGTTACGCTAGTAGACGGAACTTGCTGAGTAGGAGAAGTCTTCCTTGATCCCTGACTAGCGAAATCTTTAGCAACAATTTTCGCCTCAGATACGTAGACATCACTATCACTTTCGCTGCTCGAATCTGCTGCATCACTCTGCAGTTTACGCTTCCCAGACGACTGAGCCTCGATGGACCCCTGCTTAGAGAGGACTTCTGCTAATTGCTGACGAACCCGAGATAGGTGATTGCTCCTGCGAAGGCTGGAAAAGAGGTCCTTACACGATGACGACTAGAGCAAGAATGTTTGCTAGTCGTTCTCGAAACGTTTTATACAATGAATGCAACATAATAAAAGTGGTACTTCTATGGGGATTACGAGACAATGTGGTATAGGTAGGCCTACCTAACCGAAAAATGTTACTTGATAGAGAAAAACACTTTTACTTCAGCGATCAAAAGTAAGTCAAAACAATTGTCTGATCAAAGTCAACAAATTTTATGTTCGCAATGTCGTAATTACACCAGATCGCGAGGGTACGGCACGCCGTGCGATCGTCGGTATCGCCATCCCAGTCAACAAAACGGGAAGCGATCTCCCGGCGTATAATGCGCATTCGATGTCAAAATGATGCTTCAAAAGAAACAATGTTCGCACTTCTGCCCCAGACTTATTAACCCGTTGTTGCCGTCCATTAACCCTCTCGCTACTGCATCTTACAACCGCTATCAGCCCTATCGCTACCTGAATCACTGTTGCTTTCTGGCAAACATACTGACCCTTATGTTGTAAGACATCACTATTTGACAATATCTTTTCATTATAGTTTTAGTTATAATAAAATCCATCACGAGCATACATACAAAATACCGGTCAAATACAGACGGACAGCCAGCCAAATAAAATGCATAAAACAACATGTTGATTTCAGTCGAGATACAGAAAGATCTTCTTTCCGGGACAAGTTTTATACAACTATTCCTGCTCTTGCATTGAAATACAGACAAAATCTGGTTTATCAAACAAGTCTGTGCCTTGGCGGCAAGAATAGGATCAAGCAACGCGGAGCTACCATCAGCAGCCTACTCACTGTGTGGCACGCTAACTTCATTCAGAGCTCAATTGTGAATGGTGTCTCCCAATAAGTTTAGACTTGGCGTAGTCTCGGTTATCTGGGTAATTCCACTGGCCTCATATTAGTGCAATGTACTGTCAGCCAGATATCTTTAGCAGCCGCTGCAGGTTGAACCAATGCTTAGAGGACGATACCTCATCAACTGTTGCCTTCGCCGACGCTGCATTCTTTTCAAATCACCATCAGACTTATATGGATATTTGGGCATATCGCAATCACTTCTTGGCTTCAGTCTCCATCGTAAAATAAAGGCTAAATATAGCAACAAAATAACTCGTAGATTAACTGAAATGAGTATCACAAACTGTAATCAGAAGTTATTACAAATATAGTATTTGGCTGAACAGTTGAAATGCCAATAATAGCCCGAAATATCTCTTGCTCAACTTATTTTTTTTTTTTTTTTATACGGCTCTCCGTATCCGCCGGCGTTTGGCGGCCCTCTCTTAGGTTAGGGCCGCCTCCCGCCGGGGTCTTTATTACATTTTTTTTTTTTCCAAACTTAGGGTTCAAACAGTTTATAAACATAATTTAAAGGTTTCTTCTTGTTTATTTTACTCTTATTTGCGTACTCTTGTTTCTAGATAGCTGTTTTTGTAGTTGGTATGTACCTTATTACAACCAACTACTCCAACATCAAAAGAGTGTAGTGTATTCCAGACTTCCGTTTGCGGATCAGAGATTGACCGCCGGAAGCGAGTGGTTTGGTGGCTTTCTGTCGAGCCCCCCCTCCCCCCCTGAGGGTTTTTTTTCACTTTTTTTCTCTCTGGTGTTTGTTAGATTAACCAGACTCTCGTTTGGAACCCGAGTTGGTCTAATATTGTGTTTTCTTTTCGATTTACGATATTTCTTCTAGATACAGTATTATTTTTTCAACCCATTCGCGTATTTCCGGGTTCGGCGTTATTCTCTCGAGTCTTTTTTTCATTTTTTTCAGGGTTTTCTTTTCAATGTCCTCACGATCTACTCTTTCGTTGTTAATGTCGAGCGATATTTTCGTGTTTATGGTTTTTCTCTTTAGGATTGATGTTAATATCCAGTTAATTTTATTTTTTTCATTATTGTACATAATTGCGTCGTTTGACAACGCAACGCAGAACTTCATTCATATTCCCTTCCAACGCTATAATCTCGGAAATACAATTCGCCGGTATGGACGGAATATAATTATAGATAACTAACCTACGGATAGATACCCAACACCCGTCGTCACGCTTGCTTGCTCGGAGGAAAATACCGCTCAGCAATCTGAACGCAACGTAATTGCCAATCCCATAGCTGACGACCCGAGCGCTCAAATTGAATAAAGTTGATCTTATTTGAATGCTACTGTCGCACTGATTCCGAAAATATACATTAAAATCCGATCGGGACAATGGGACCGCCTCGAAATACACCTCAAAGTCTGAAAATTGGCATTGTTCTGAACAATCGAAGACACGCGGTATTGAGGAGTATATTGAAATTGTCAGCAATACCTTCAACAACTACAAAATTCCTCCACTCACAATGACAACTACAATCGCCACTTTGAAAAATTTATTGAGGAACTGCGGGCAGCCCTCGACACATCTTTCCCAATTAGGAAAGTCGACCGCAATGCAAGGCGCTTGAAATCATAACCCTGGATTGGTCATGACATACTAGTTGCGATCAAAACAAGGGATTGGATGCATAAGCATTACTATCTGCAAGGCACAAGCGAAGGAAAAAAAGTGTACAAAAAATATGCAAACCAAGTGACGCATATGAAAGAAAATGCCAAAAAAGCATACTTCCAAAAAAGATTCGAAGAGTGTTCCAAAGATCCCAAGAACACATGAAAAACCGTTGGAGAAATTATCAACCTAACTAAAGGCAATGCTCCCAAGAGTGCTGCTGACATCGAGCTACTCGAGAATGGCAGCATGATCAAAGACTAGCTTGCGGTGGCAGAAAAGTTCGATCAGTATTTTTGCAACATTGGTCCGGATCTTGCAGCTTCAATACCAAACTCCTCCGATGACTTTCTCTCGTACTTGAGTCCTGGCCCTCAGAAATCCATTTTTCTTGAGCCGACAAGTGAAGGAGAAGTTGCGATCATATTATCTGAAATGAAAAGTAACAAAGCAGTAGGACCCGATCTCATCCCAACACACTTTCTGAAGCTAGTCTTTAATATTATTGGCGATGTTATATGCATTTTCTTTAATGAGTCGATACGTCTAGGCATTTTTCCAGATGCACTGAAAACTGCCAGAGTAATGCCAGTGTTTAACCGATTGGCGCCGGCTGCAATTTTCGAAAAATTTTACTTCAATTTTCGAAGTCGAAAATCTGTACCTTAATGGGATTGGACCACGTCAAGCGGGGTGTCGTTCGGTTCAGAACTTCAACGCGCATCCGATTGCGCCACTCAAATCATTTCGAGCGCTGTGTCTGGCCACTTATATCAAGAGCAAGCCGAGAATTCATTGATGAGAAACGTATTACATTTGCTGTACTCTTTATAAACCTTAACATGGATATCTGGTGACATAGACTTCTTGTGAATCATATCGGCGAGGAAATCATGATTATGGAGATGGCTCAGTCGATCTGATACGCCATAATATCGCCATTATCCAATAGATACAATACTGACGGTTTGCACAATAAACACGCGCCAGGCCGCAGAGTGAATGAGTCATCGGCGAGTGGGTGAGTGACGCGCGTGTATTTATTAGGTAGCGTAGCCTTCTTGGGCATTTACAAAGCTTATAGAGCACGTAAATGGGTCACTTTAGTATTGATAAACGGAGATTGTCAAGACCTAACCATAAGGACAAACCACAAACGCATATCTTACTACTACGTAAGGTTTATGACGTTAGTTGGTAGCACTTCATACAGACATGATACACACGTTTGCGGGGAATACACAGCGTGTCGAATTGGTCTTGTTGCGATATATACATCACTATTAGCTGTTAGTCTGATGTAGATATAATCTTATGGGCATGTACTCTCCACAGAAACAATCTAAGAATGTCTACTACCGATAAAATTCAGGATATAACACACTATGTTACAGATATTCGTCCCTGCGTTTGACACTAGTGTGGTAGTCTGCAGGAATTCTCTTCACGATTTTTAGAAGCGGCCTTGGGGTGACATAGGCATAACTAATGTTGTTTATTTTGGCCTCGAAGGTGGAGATTGGCTAGTTCTATTGAAAGAGACAATCCGTAAATGTCTTTCATTACTACAACGAAAGATATATATCGTTATACGACAGCTCTTTGTATATCCAGATGAACACTTTTGCGTAGGTATATGCGCTGAGTAATATTGTGTTTATTCCGAATTATACTTGACTATTAGCCATTATTTAGAATCGTATAGGCAGCAACTATTCACAGACACAATCTATGAAGGTATATCACTATTAGAACTCGATACATATCCCGTTTTGTGACCAGTATTCATCCATCTGCTTGAAGCTGGTACGGTAGGCAGCGAGAATACTCTTCCCGGTTTTCAAATGCAACCTTGAGCGATGCAGACATGACTAGTATAGCTGTTTTAGCAAGAAAATCAGAGGCTGACAAGCACTATTCATAGAAACAAACTACAACAACTGGCTATGACGAGTAAAACCAAATATACGACAGGGTATATGATGGGTATCGGGAACGCGCGTTTCCGCGAAATGATGCGGTCGGCGGATATCTTTGTCACGCGGCCTATCACATAGATTTATAACACCTTATATGTAACTAATATCAGATACGAAGATATGTGTGAACTTGTATGGACACTAGCTTTTCACAGAAAGAAACAACTATGCTCTAAGACGGCTAGAACAAAACATACAGTACGTTATCTGAGAGTGGTCAATGACGCGCGTGTTACCGAGACAGTGTATTTTGCAACATATTTATCTACGGTATTTGATATCCGATTTCGACGTCTTAGATATAATATATATCAAATTATATGGTATCAATGAACTTGCACAAACAATATCTATCCGCAGACATGAACAGCAGCGACCTAGCACGATTAGAACGGGATATATATAGTGGTTCTAATACAGTACACTTCCCTCTAACGGCAAGGGGTAAAAATACCCACGCCAGCGGGAGACGGTTAAGAAAGGCTGTAAAAAGCTAATTTCGAACTACCGACCAATATCTGTTTTGCCAAATCTTGCCACGGTTTTTGAGAAACTGATTGACTGCAGACTCAAGAATTTTTTTGAACTGAATGCAGTACTGTCCCCGACTCAGCATGGATTCAGATCAAACCACAACACCAACCATGCAATACTATCAATTGTAACGGACTATTACAAAACCATCAAGCAAAAAGAAAGTGGCTGCAGCATTTTTATCGACCTCCGCAAAGCTTTCGACACAGTTAACCACAGAATCTTAAGATACAAGCTAGAGCACTATGGAATCAGAGGTATTGCAGCAACTCTACTTGAAAGCTACCTGGCAAACCGCAAACAATTTGGTAAACTGGGGACATTAAGAACGACTACCAGAAATATAACTTGTGGAGTGCCACAAGGCTCAGTCCTTGGACCGACTTTTTTCCTCATTTATATTAACGACATTGTTAATGCATCTTTATTCCGCACAACCCTATTTGCTGATGATACTCACCTTTTCATTACCTCCAACACTGTCGATGATTTGCATGCATCTGTGAATAGGGAACTCCCAAAAGTGTCGAGATGGCTGCAAGAAAACAAACTAAGTTTGAATGCAGATAAGACCGAGATGCTCCTTTTAAATAATGCCATTCATAGTTTCACTGTGGACATCAATCATAAACAAATCTCCATATGTGACTCAGCAAAATATCTTGGCGTCACCATTGATGCCAAAATGTCCTGGAAGCAGCATATTGAATGCACAATATCAAAACTAGCTCGGTGTGTGGGAATAATGACCCGTCTGCAATCTTTGGTTTCCAGATCAGTACTACGAACCATCTATTTCTCTCTTTTCCACTCTCACCTGCAATATGGAATCGTAGTATGGGAAAGTGCATGCACAACATTTTTGTGCAGAATTCGAACCCTGCAAAACCGTGCGATACGGCTGATCTCATCTGTACTTTTACGTACCAAACTATCGCCTTACTACCGTAAGCACTGAATTTTGCAAGTTGACAAACTATATCGCTTCGAAGTATCAAAAGTCATTCACAAATATTTTTCCAATAGTTTGCCTCCTGTGTTTAATGACTTTTTCATACCTGCCAAAAATGTCCACTCCCACTACACGAGATCCTCGTCTAAAGGAAATATCTACTTACCCCCACCCAATAGCAACCTAACTAAGAGATCTATCGACTACTCGGGACCTATCATCTGGAATGCATTACCACCACACATCCTTGAATTGCCTTATAATAGATTCAAAAAAGCCCTACTTGATCACCTCTTGTCGTTACACTAACACTGTTGCCCTACCTCGCCCAGACATTGCTTCATTGATCATTTGCTACCATCGTTTAATTTTTCTTCTATTTCATTTTTTCAACTACTGTAACCTTTTTTACAGCCAGACTGCGTAGAGTCAAGTGTACCTGTTTGATGTTGGTGTGATCAGACTAGATGACCTTCACGGTCTTATCGATCATTCCTATCTAATACCGAATACTGTGCAAGCATATTTTCTGTACCACCATCACTGCCGTGTGTTATGTATTTCGGTTGGATGAAAATAAAGACTCTCTCTCTCTCTCTCTCTCTCTCACGCAAGGGTTATTGTTATGGTCATTGTGGTGCGTCGATGCGATTGTCTGGAACAATGCCGATTTTCAGACTTTGAACGCTATTTCGGACTGGTTCTTTTGCCTTGATGAAAGTTTAATGTATATTTTCGGAATCAGTGCGACAGTAGCTTTCTAATAAGATCAACTTTATTTAATTTGAGCGCTCGGGTCGTCAGGTATGGGATTGGCAATTACGTTGAGTTCAGATTGCTGAGCTGTATTTTCCTCCGAGCAAGCAAGCGTGGCGACGGGTGTTGGGTATCTATCAGGGTTGTAATGACTCGAGTCATGACTCGACTCGAGTCCGACTCCAGTCCCGTTTTTCAGATGACTCGACTTGACTCGAGTCATTTTCTCAAAATCCTGAAATGACTTGACTCGACTCGAGTCAATTTGTGTATTGACTCGACTTGGACTCGAGTCATTGCGCATGACTCGAACCAAGTCATATGACTCGAGACTCTGAAGGCCAAGACCGACGTTTCATTGTAATTTCGAGGAATAGTAAAGTAATCACACTATTGGGATTTCGTCTCTTGGTACTGGTACTTAAAAATGCGTCCCGAAACTGCTAAAAATGACGAAAATTAGTATATTATAAATTCGAACCATTCGATATCACCAAACAGAGTTATAAAAAGTGGATTTAACAAGCCTTTAACTCGAAACTGGCAGTCAACACAATGACTTGGACTCGACTCGAGTCATAATACTATGACTTGGACTCGACCCTCTGCTCAGTGACTTGGACTCGGAGTTGACTCGGGTCAAAACTATAAAACTGAGATTGACTTGTGACTTGGTTACAACCCTGGTATCTATCCGTAGGTTAGTTATCTTAGGCTTACCATACGTCCTCTTTTTTGACTTTTTTGAAAGTGTCCTCGGAAGACGCCCTTTTGTCCTCTTTTTTGAGATTTTGTCCTCTTTTTTGAAAATTTAGGTCAGATTTAGAGGAAATCGCGAGTGATATGCCGTAAATTAGCGCAGAAGTGAAGCTATTTCGGAGGGAAAAGTGGTGATTTAAGCCCTGAGCGAAAAGAAGACCTTTTTTTTAGTCATCCACCTGGCAATGTAGAGAGGAAAGCGGAAGTGATGACCTTTTTTTTTTTTTTTTTAGTCAACCGATCACGAAGTGGGAAAAATTTACCGGTTTTTGAGAATTCTTCTCCAGTTTTGCATGTCTGAAATTTCTGAAAAAGTGTCCTCTTTTTACATTTCCAAAATATGGTAAGCCTAAGTTATCTATAATATAATTCAAACTTCAAGTTTGCAGCGGTAAACAACATCCGATGACTTATGACATCATAATCACTCCACGCTCTAGTGCTCACGAAC
Organism: Botryllus schlosseri; assembly: GCF_051294905.1. Taxonomy (NCBI): domain Eukaryota; kingdom Metazoa; phylum Chordata; class Ascidiacea; order Stolidobranchia; family Styelidae; genus Botryllus; species Botryllus schlosseri. The sequence continues at coordinate 10,902,511 of NC_137245.1, read as the reverse complement.
CTGGCAATGCTAGGTAGAAGAAACGTCACGCTGAAGCCGCGTGATAATCAAGCGCAATTAGATTGGTTAATAACGCTGACATCAGTCTCTCTGCCCGACCGATGGAAAAGGAGAACAATCGATCTTTCGAATTCGAGAGCGATCAGTTTTTGTACATCAGAGGTGCCGCCTCACTGTAATGTCAAAGCGGGTGTGTTCACTTCTCTCCTGCACTGTCTTCGCCTGGTTCGGCATTGAATACACACACTTTTGTTGACTGGGATCGGAAGTTACCGGCCTGGCAGGATGTATGGCGGATTCTCCTATTATTCCAGATTAATAGTTATAGTCAGAAATTGCTATTGATATAATTGTGAGATATGATTTTCATAAATATTTTTATAGTAATTTGTTATTGACTTGAAGTATTGGGAAGTAGTATGACTGAGCCTTGTCATTCCATGAAAATCCCGTATTCATGAGCATTTTTGGAGGCTACTGCGCGGTTTCTTAGAGCAATTTCATTCTGACAAAATCATTTACGCGTTTCAGAAAATGTAACGAGAGCTGTCGGATCAAATTTTTCCGTCAGTCTCGTAAGTGCCTGCGACGTGGGTCCTTACGGATGTGAAAAGAGGTACGTCCTTCAAGAATTACATCCAGGAACTGATGTAGGTTCAACAATCAAAATCGCTGTAGTAAATGCGGCGGCAACTGGTCAGGAAACAGGTGACAGAGTGGCATATTACTATGCCTATAACCAAATCGGAACCGTACGGAATATGTCGGTGATTTTCAATTTAACAATTGAAACATCTGATCTACCTGCTACTATCAGATTGTTGAGTCGTGGCCGGCGAGGATGTTCCAGGTATACTTTATTCGCATGGATCTCTTTTAAAGGTAATGGAATTTTTCCTGATACGTTAGGTTCAACTTCCGATGTGTACACACTAAATTCGTGTTCATTATCACGCATTCAATCATGTGATGTCGTTTTCTAATTGCGAATAATGAGTAATTAATTCCAACGTTTGCGAATGGTACCCGAAACCAGTATGAAGGCCTACAACTCGTATTATGTTGCCTCACACATGTTCGATAATTTACGTCAGATATAAAAACAGCGAATCCATAACACGCCATGACTTTTACCAGTGAAATAATTCCGAATATTTTTCGAATCAAACTATAATACTGACTAAAACTCAAAACACAGTAATCTGAAAACATTGCTGTTTGAAACCTAATATTATTTAAAAAGATGCTTGATAAGGGAAGACCAATTCACCGTGAAAACACATGCGTTAACTTGTTGCAAAAGAATAGCCACGTATTCTCTATATAATTAAAACAAGTAAGCCAGAGATACAGGCCTATCTGGACGGTAACTACAAAATCAAAGATTTAGACATGATTGCTTTTAGAGCATACACAGTAAAAGAATTAAATCCTAATTCGTGTTCCTGTGGAAATTTTTCAAGAACTACGTTTTACTGTTAACCTGTTCTGCTGACAAGAAGCTCCATATTGAAGATTGACTTGATAAACTTTAACATCGCTATGTATCTATGTATTCATTTGTAGTTGATGATTGGCGAATCCAAATAACGTGATTAAATTGTTGCACATAGGTTGTGAAAATACAATGCTGGCGGTTTCCATACGCAACGATTCCATTGCACGGTATTTGGACGTTGTTGATATTGTGTGCCCCGAGAATGGCCGGGCTATATTCAATAATGGAAGCATGGCTTTGCAGACACAATGTCTTATTAATACTACTTGGAGAGATGCTGATAATGTCATCTGCCTTTATCGTGAGTATGGTATCATTACACATCCTAAAATTATAGTGAACATGAACGTTAAATAAAATCTCCATTGATATAACGATTGGAATCACTGAAATGATCCCGTTCACTCCGGAATTCCTGCCGAAGGGTGACTGTGGCTTGTGTTCAGGTTTGCGTTCACTATGTTCACATAGAATTTTGAAAACGGTTCACGTTCACACCAACCAGAATTTCCAGGGGTTCGCACTAGGGATGGTGCGAAGGCGAGGTTCACGTTCACAAACGAACTTTGGTAGGATCAGCAATGTGAACCTTTTTCATATATTACAGTTCTTCACGTCATTTTAACATCTTTGATTGAAAGTCTTTGCAATTCAACTTCGGACCACTCTATGTATGGCAATGGCAACAATAAACGACCATGCTCATCGCCAATCTCAAAAGTTTTAGTTTCATAATAATTTCAATCAATTTAAAACACCACAAGACTGCGATACAATAAAAAGATAGGAAGATGTAGAAACTACTTGGAATAAACTCGCTGAAGTCAGACACCTGCCCGGGCCTAGGCCAGACCTGGGCAAAGTGCGGCCCGCGAAGCTATTCTGTGCGGCCCGCGAAATGTTGTTTGAAATTCAAAATATAAAACTTAATTTTTAATGTTGCTGCGTGGACCAAAACCATAGGATGTATGAACTGAACCGCAAATTTGTTTACTAGCAAGCCTGTTCATTAACATGACGTGATTACGCAGCCTATACGTAGGCTACCTCCAGTGGTGGCTTTTGGGGTGGGCGAGGTGGGCGGTCGCCCGGGCCCCTCCTGGTCGAAGGGCCCCCCTCTTTGGTTTTAGCGCTATTTTCAGGGGTTTGTAGCGGAAAGACGGGGAAATCCTTGTACCAATTAGAAGCTGTGATTACATACTTATAGGGCCCCCGGAAGTCTCGCCCAGCCCCCCCCCCAATCGTAGGGCCACCACTGGCTACCTCACATGTTTAATCCAGATTCGAAATAAAGTAATAATGCAGAAAATTGTGCCGTTACAATTAAGGTCACAAGAAGTCACCAAATCTTCTCTATTGTCATTGCCACATTACGCATTAAACCGTCTGTGTTTCAAATTGTTACGCGATGCGTTTCCGAATCCCTAATTCGTAAAACAATTCAATCAATGCTCGTGATTTCTATGAGTCATCATCACCCACAAGTATGTCAAAAAAAGAAAGCGGAATTTTGAAATTCAAAGAAAGTCCGGAGGAATAAATATTTGTTTACTTGAGTCAGCGGTATCCAGTCCTTTTGGTAGTTTGTGCCGTGTTTAACGAGTATAATATGAGTCGGTTCTATGATAAAAACACGAAGACATCCATATACTCGGTCAAGGGACGGCAAATTTTGGAAGAATTGCAAGCTTGGCTCAACAACAAGGCCAATTCACCCAGCTGTACACTGCTCGGAATCCACTGACTCAGACAATAAGCTTCATAGTATTCTAAGGACCGTAACTGCCGCACCCCAAACCCCCCAAATTGGGCTTGGGCGAGCTCGAAGGGCGCTCAAAATTATTTCGTGAATGAATATAAATTATAGAGTGTTTTTTTTTCTTAATTTATGCGACTTCTTTCAACTTTTTCTCGCCCTACCTGCGATTTAGTGATCAATGGATGTTAGAATTGGGCATTTCGGCGTCAGCCATTACCTCGCCACGACGCACCAAGACATATGAAGTTTTGCAAAAAAGGACCGCCCTTATGTTGACCGAAAACCACGATGTCCAATTGTCCATAGGGAATATTTGGCAGTAAAGAAATACCAATTTGGAATCGTGTGGGTCTTTTATTTTATGACACTTTGGCGATACAAAAATAATCGCTCAAAAGTAGTGTTAAAAACGTGCATCCCGATGGGGGTTTGGTCTGGGGAAACTTTGGTTTATACCTCGACAGAGGGCCCAAAACCAACGTTTTTTTGAAGGGGAGCTGACGAAGTGCTGTTCGACCATCCCACATACATTTTAATGTATGGGTAGAAAAACGTGGATAGGGGATTAAAGAGAGTTCAAAACGTATCCTGATTAACATTGTTTCGAAATATGACGGCGAATAAAAATGTTATTGGTAATTAACCGTCACTTCCTCAATCTCTAATATCAACACATCCACTGAGCACCATTTAGTGTAAATCACTGCTTTCAATTTTGAAATAAAATCAATACATTGGAGAATACAGCTAAAATTTATGATTTGGCCCGCCAACATATTTTCGGTTTCTTATTTGGCCCGCGGAGAAAAATAATTGCCCACCCCCTGGCCTAGGCGATCTAAAGGGGAGCTTTTCGTTTGTGAATATTTAGTGACTCTCTGCTGTGAGCCTGATCCGCAATTACACGAAGATAGTTAGTCATGAAAATAGACATAATTACTGGTGGTATAAACATTGAAGGTGTCACCATTTTCTCTTACTCATCCAGACGACAGGTGATTGAGGCGAGGCACTGCCTCACTTGCGTTCCCTGATCGAACCTCACTGGACATTTATATTATACATACTATCGATATAATATCGCAGGTTTCAGCCAACACGCGGAGGCTGTTGTTGCAAACAGGATTCTTGCCGCCGGCCTTTTTAACAACACTGCGCCCGCAGTCGCATGTTGGTCGAAACTTCATGTGCATCAGTCTGAGTACCGCAGCAATGTTCGGCAATAAACCGGACCCGAATAGTTAGGCATCCGCAGGTTTTATACCCTTGAACTAAATCGAATCCAACCATACCTGAAGCGATATTAGGAATATACTTATTAAATCGCGAGTAAAATTTCTGTAAATTTTACATACATCATTTATTGGGAGCAGTGACGTTAGAAATATTCAGGAATCTAGCAATATTGAAGTGCAAGAAATATTTTCTGAATGAGAACGATTCTTATGAAAGTACTATATACTTTGTTCTGATTTGCATAAAAAATGTTTGACCTCCTTCAAGCTTGCCCCCTTCGGCAGTTTACGATGCAGTAGTTACGGCCCTGTATGCGTGGCCCGTAAGGATCAGATCCATCATCCACCTATTAGGCACCACCATCTTGACTCGATAGATAATGTTATTTAAATTTATTATGTATATTGAAGACCATAATTGAGTAGTAAAGTTGGAGTACTAACTAGGGGAGCAGATCATTGCCAAGCGTCGAGAAATCAATTTCAAAAACTCGCAGGTAAAATCCTGAATACCGCGGTTATTAAGACTCTCTCTCTATCTATAGCCTATAAATGCATCAGAGAATGTTTTTATTGTATGTTCAGCATTCGCTCATTACCTTGTATTGCAGCTATTTCTGCTTCGCTGGTAATTCGCGATAAGCCTTATCAACGAACATTAAACTTGGAATATATCCGGTCAGCGTCAGATCTGAGCAATTTGCATTTTTTTAAATGTTCGGCGAAGAGAGGAAGGCTCATAAGTGATGTTGCGAAATTCCTGGTTCGAGAACAAATGGTTAGTCTGCTTCACACCTTTATGGATGCTGTTGAATATCAATATCCGTGGTTATATTTATATAATATAGCAAGGTTTGCGTCTGGTGTTTTTTGATTGTTGGTGTATATGAAGTTATCTCACGCAAATACATTTTCCAAGTGTTGACTCCACCGTTCGCTGACATGGAAAGTAATCGATGTCTGCGTACAAATTATAGCAAATACAACTGCATATTTACTACAAATTGTTTGCAAATATTCCCAAAAATCAACTCAACTCTTATCATCGTTGAAGAGACCCACTAAATATCATTCACCTTACTATGTGTGTACCATTGTACCAGTGGCGGCTCGTGACAATATCGGGTGGTGGGGCAAGGGCTGCAAGCGACTTTTTATCAAGATGACGTCACAATGGCGTTTTCCAACGTAAACAAGTAACTTAATGATGGTACGGTAACATGAATTCCCGGCAACAGTGATTTTAACGTATGTGCCACGAGAGGTCCGCTGGTGAGCTGTGACTTGAAGTGTGGTAACTGCGTAAACGGCGTACGGAACAAAGATTCAACACGGTTCATGTTCGCATTAGATCTGACTAATTATCTGCAGAAATGGAAATGACTATAACTCGAGAGATAGCATAAGCCTAATTGGAAAGGTCAACGAATTCGGACAGATACGCAATTGTTATCTCATAGATTGGGCCTGTCCTATTGAATCCAAAACATCATTGCAAAGGACTAAGAATAGCAGCCTCGGAAATTTGGTCTCGGTACAGCATAAGAGATTTTGGCCTTGAAACTGGAGACTGTAACACGACACATACGTTTTTATTACTGTCTTATAGGTCTGCTGCGAAATCGCCTTTGAAAAATATATTACCGAATAAATACGTGGATGAAAGCCTTAAACTTGGTACACTGTTACATGACATTATCGAGAAGTGGCCTCATGGCCCTTTTCGGTATGGTACACTGTCAAAATTAATGCGAACAGACCAACACCGAATTTTGCGTAAAATTTACTGAGGAATAGGCTGATCAAGTGACGAGGGGTTGTACGCAAATGGCTTGAAGGCCACAATTTCACGGTGAAATTGACATTGGAGAATATACGATCAAAGTAAATATTTGAATGCAAACTGAGAATGATATCATCATCTCACTTAACGTTACCGCAGATACACCGGCTTTTGCGTGAAATCCGCAATGTGTTGTAGGCTAAAGTGTCAGATCGGAGCACATCTTTACCATACTCGACCTTGATAACGAAATTACTGCCCTAATCATTGAGTGTCAACCTTGAGACTTGGCACAGCGTTCGCTACTAAAATCAAGACATACCGTGCAAAAGCTTATGACGGATCTAGGTAAGGAGCATCGTTAAAATCAATTGAGACCAATACCGGCTTTGCGTATAATCTGTTAGCGATAAATGACGAGTCAGCTCTCACTCGAATTAGGAAACGAAATTACCACTAACACAGTTCAGTGACAAACTTAAAACTTGGTACAGCGTTCGATACTAACATTAAGACTTACCGTGCCAAATGTCATAACCGATCTCAGTATTGAACACCGTCAAAACCAATGGATACCAATACCGGCTTTTGAGTAAAATCTGTTTGCGATACATGACGGATCAGCACACACTCAACTTCGGAAACGGAATTACTACCCTAAACTTTAAGTAGAAACCCTGAAACTTGGGGCAGTGTTAAATACCACCATCACGACATGACATAACAAGTTTTAAGAGTTTTCATGGTGTGAAACCCCATTAAAATCGACCTATACCAACAAAGGTCGACTAAACGCATATGACGGTAACAGAGTTCAGCTATAGATACGATTGTTACATCACACATTAAGGGCACAGAGCTATCGTGCCCCGGTTGCTCGGTAATTTTATGAATAGGAGAGAGTAAATCACCGTTTCTTTATTATGCGCGGTTTTGAGAGAATAGACAGTGAAAGCTTGTTATGAGCGCTACCGGGGCAAGCCCCGGCTAGGCATTCGCAAAGCGAAAACACAGAAGAGAATTTGATTTTCGCATAGACTTCGCTATATATGGGCATTTACAAGCGAAAGGACAAGAAGTATACGATTTTCGCTGTGATTTCGGTTTATATAGATAGGTGTGCGTCTATAAATGGTAAAGAATTGTTATTGAACAGAATTTTAGGTGGGGCAATGCCCCAGTTGCCCTATAGGACGAGCCGCCACTGCATTGTACGTTGATATACATATTAAAATATTACTGAGTGTCGGTATGGAATTGGTGATCTCCCAAGATACATTGTCCCATCAACGAGACCCCTCGTCCGTATCAGGTTTACGTGATTTGTAAATTGTATGCTGATATAAATTCATTCATTCAGTTGTTGCGACAACTTGAAAATCGTACGATGTATAACGGTGAGAGCTTGTCTTCATGAAAATTACAACGCTATTCCGAAAAATCGATCCCATCATGAATCAATAATAGATTTTCAATGTCTCTTCAAATAGTCGACGAAAGGATCCCAGCAATCAAAATTGTGTTTCGCCGCGTTTTTCAAAAAGTTATCAATATTGGAACGGAGCGACGATATCCATCTACACTTTAAATGCGGCGCTAAGGTCCAAGTTTCATTTGAATTGAACGGCTACTACATCTCCCTCATGCAAATTACTTTCTTTTAAACTAGACGAAAACAATTCTGTCTTCTCTTGGGAAGAAGGCAAATCTCTTATGAGCTCGTTGAAACGTTGCTGGGAAATAGAGTTGCTTTCCAACTTTCTTCTAGATTGTATTATGACACGGCTATGACTGTGGTGTATCTCAAACTTCCTATACCACCGCTGTGTTCAAAATCATAAGGAACAGATACAAGACCGCCATGAGGCGGAAGCAGAGCGGATATTGAATCATGATATGGCACATGTCTTATCGCTGAGTCGATGTTGGGATAGATACCATTTCACACTGACGAGAAGTCAGGCAGTTTTGAATGTGGTCTATATAGGTCCTCACCACAGCATGGGAACAAAAAAAGGTGTGGACGACATTTGTTTTTGCAGCCATTTGTATGAACCAGTGGAGTAAGGTGTAAATGTACAACAGTGGCGGTAAGAAGAGAAAAGTGAAGCAGTGCCTGACAGACATGGGGTGAATACTTCACGAATGTAATCGATTGTGCTTACGATTACTTCTGAATCACGCGATTACTATTACGATTAAATTGTATAAGTAATCACGACTACTCGCGATTACATTTACTTTGCTTCTTATAACTAATCTTAGAAGATATATTACATTACAATATATTGATTGCAATGAAAGGCCCAATGAGGCAACAACTTTCCTAATAGATGACGCGTCATTTGCTTGTTACGTCATAATGAAACTAGCATTGCTCAACTGTATGGAGAACAATTCACCTCACCCTACGATTTGCATTCTTGCCTGGTCCGTAACCCCAAACTCCACAATAGGGTGGGGAGCGAGCTCGAAGGGGACTCAAAAGTATTTTGTAAACCAACATAAATTAGAGAGTATTTGCGAAGGATTTAAATTGAATTTTTTTTCGAGCTCCGTGATTTATATGGCTCTAGATTGCATGATTTTTAAATGCAAACCTCTCCCTTCATGAAAAAGCATGTTATAGGAATAAGCCTTTCGGTGCCGATCATTACCGCGCCACGACACGCCAAACGACATATGCAGTTTCGGCCAACATGCGATTCCACGAAGTGTGCTGCTAAAGAAAAACCTTGGCCGAAACTTTAGGTATGTGTCCATTGTCAATAGCCGCGATGGGTGGGCAAGACTGATACTCGCATCTATCCTCTGAATCCGAGTCCACAATACAAATGCCACCCGGGGCATCCATAGAGGAATGAAGGCATGGATGAATGGATGAATGAAGGCATGGCAAACCGGAGGTCACGATTTATCAACGCATATTAAAGTATATTTATAACAACATACCCGATGTTATAATTATTATCAATTGCGTGCCCCCAGCTCAACAGGCAAATCTGACCACATAATGCAATAACTAGTATTATTGACAAAATTTCCGTGTTTCAATTGAAAATGGACCGCCGTATGAGGTCCAAGACCAACGAACGTAGCGAGGGACGAATTGCTGTTTTGGTCCTGATTCTTGCTACAACCCACGATGACATGGTATATACGCGGATGGCTACGGCGTTAGGTGCAAGTGTTGAGTAAAGGATTGCGAAATAATGAGTGACGCACGTTTCAAGAAGAGTCATATGAGAATATGATAAAGTGAACATAAAATTCTGCCTTCCACCTAATACAGATCTGTAAGCTGCCGTTACGAGAAACGGCAAAGAACGGCCCAATTATCATATATATCAGCAGGTGTTGATTTTTATTGCATCGTTGTGGAAGTCGTAAAGTTTTATTTGACGAGTACAAAATATCAAATCTTTGTCCGGTGACCTACTGCACAACAACCAGCAACGGTCAAACTGTGTTTAACTAAGCATAACCAAGCATTAATGCAATGAATGAATATGTTGCTATTTGAAACGAGGCAGAGTAGTGATTGCTATCCTGCTGCATGGTAGTGGCGTCCGGATTGTATTGATAACCTGATATACAGCATGGAGGGAGTTCTTACAATCACACTACAATATACATCGAATATATATATGTGCTATGTGTGGATACCAGAGGTGGTCAGTAACGAAGTACTTCTACTTTTTGAAGTACTTGAAGTAGATTTTGCGTACTCACACTACTTTTTAAGTAGTTATGATTTTAAACTACGTCTACTTCTACTTGACAGTTTTCAGTTTTGTAGGCAAAAATAAGCGTAGAATACCTACTTACTTACTTACTTACTTACTTGTGAACCACCACTGCTACTTCTACTTGAGTAAAACTTTCGGCGTTACTTCTACTTCTACTTGAGTAGCGACGGTGACTACCTTGACCACCTGTGGTGGATACTTCTTACGCAATGACGTGTGACGCTAATGCTTCTGACGTAATAATGAGCAGTGGTGCTTGAAAATCATTAACCTTATATCACATCTCTTCCTTGCTCACGAATGTTCAATAGTTTACGTTATACTTTTTGTACAAATAGAAAGTAATCGTTCTTTCGCGAAGAAATCGATTTGACATGGGAGCTAGTCGATTACGATTATTTCAGATTTTTTCCGAATGTACTCGATTGCGATTACGATTACTGAAAATGGCGTAATCGTCGTAATCGATTAAGATTACTAATCGTGATTCCCCCTAGTCTGGTGCATGCATTGTTGTCAGTATGAGTAAAGGAACATTTCTGAAAACTTTCATTGATTACAGTGGATAACAAAAAAAATCATCATGGTAGGTGCGAACGTTTAAGGTTTAACGATTAAGCTCGAAAATGGCACTGTTTCTGCAGATTGGCTCTATTTTTCAAGATTCTACCGAATTTGAACAATTTTATGTTATTTTATTATTTTATTCGAACTAGGTTACATTTTATCCTAACAGCCTATATATCTGTGCTGAAATCATGAGCATGCGAGAAATGTAAAACACCTTAAATCGGCGGAATGAAACTGTGCTGCATAAATCTATTCTTTTCCGCATATCGAACACAAAAACACCCAATTTATTCGCCCTTTCATAGGATTCTCCTAATATATTGTAATTTGTGACAATAAGCTTCCTATACCGATTAATGTGCTTGAAGTGAACAACAAATTGCAGTAATTCGGTAATAACAAACCAATTATGCCTGAATCTACAAAACGTCGACAGTTTGTAAGCACAGACGAAATAGAAAAGCAAGCAATATTTTTGTTTGCCAATGAGTATTCAAATATTCCCGTAGAAATAAATCAATAACTGGATAAACATTACTGAAGTTCTTAGATACAACTCTTGTTATTACCTCCAATTAGCTTGAAGTCATCTGCAGAAAAGTCCTCATGTACTATTTTGATGGGGATAGATTCGTAACAGGCAGCTGGCAGTCATAAAGTGAGCACCCTAACTATCTTGATATTTATCTGCCATTTATTTGATTTATAGGAGAAACCTTCCACCTCGTTCCTCACTCACATTTTCCCTGCTTTTGGGGAAGCGATGATACTGAACTACTATGCTCATGCTTATCCTAGATCCAAGAACGTTCGTGAACATCACCTCCACGTTATCCCCACAGTTTCGTTTTTTTTGTCGCCTCAACACAAGTCAAGACCTTCGTTGTTGAGCTGATCCCGAGTAAAAAGTCGTTGGTTCACTCTGTATTCGTAATAATGTTGAGGAGTCGGTGGTACTGGATTTTCCGCAGCATATGCTATTGCCGTCTACATATTCCACTACATCCAATTTCGTAGCATCATTCGAAATCAGATCTGGCAGGGACGTAAAGCTGCAACTGGAATTTAAGGGGAATGGCTAAATGGCTTTAAAACAGGGTAAATGTTGAGGAAGTGCTATGACTTTTCGTTTTTGGTCCAACCTTACATCTCATTCATGTAAAAATACCAATCATCATGGCTCGCACAAAACTACGGGGATTACAAATTGCATCATTTAGACTTTACCTGAGTCCATAAGCACGAAGTTTCAGCCTAATGCTGGCGGACCGTTTCAACGTCATACCAAAGTACTCCTTGTTAGTGCACTTGGTGACATTTCACATATTGAATCGCTTCATGTTCAACGTGCTCTGTTAACCTATGTAGCAAAACAAATCTAGGTCTGTACGGCATTTTCTCTGTCTAGCTATTTCTCAATTTGTAAGAGTTATTAAAACACCCATGAATTAAAATTTCTGAAAATGATTGCAAGGTACGGTATCTAATATTAAAAAGCGTTGGAAATCGTGGTAAATTTGAGCCCACTAATCAACGGTGATGAAATAAATGTAATTGGACTCTTTCTGTAGCTTAAAGGAGGTGGTGTTAATTGAAGTAATCTTCCGAAAAAATAGTCTCTAAATCACAGGTCTCAAACACGCGGCCCGCCATAGCATATTGTGCGGCCCGCGACGACAATTTAGATTTTTGTTAATTTGACAATGAATAAGTATCACATATATCATTTCAGGTTCTAAAGTGAAAATTCCCTCTTAAATTGCTCCGAAAGCTTTAAACCAGTGGTTCTCAACCTTTTTGCCGTCGCGGACCACTTTTGCACCGTGTCAGATCCCGCGGACCCCCTGAAGTTTTAGTTCAAATTTAGCTAAATTATTGTGCAATCGTCATCTACCTTGTTCAAATACCAACTCAAGGCTAGTGATAAACAGCAACAAAATGACCGTTCTTGAAATTATAACATCATTCTATATGTGGAGATATGAATAGACTTTTATTATTTCAAAGGGACTTCTGCAGCTGTATTTCTTATTGCTTGAAATATGTGGTCGTATTTTGAAAATTCACGCCTTCAATTTTATACGAACGAGCGCCGAAAATCCATTTCCACAAAGGTAGCTGGTGGCGAACGCTTCCGACGATACCTTCGAGCACGACCGCGACATATATGGCACCAACATTGAGAAACAGATTTTTCAATAAAGTTATCACTTCCATACTGTAGTCATTTCTATATAGAAGCTCATCTTCAATATATTCTGAAATAGTGGTTATGTATATCACAGGAGAAAATGGATTCCGTGATGAAGTATTGATACATTTTTTGATACAGATTATTTAAAAAAACTATTTTCAACAAACCTCAACAAAACATCTATAAACAGCAATATGTTTGCCGCAGTATTCTATTAGGAATATGCTAATTAAAATGAGTTTACACCTGGGGTGTCAAACATACGGTCCGACGGATGATTTTATCCGGCCCGCGAAGCCATTCTGAGTAGATTGAAAAATACTTGCATTATCCAGCACATTTGTCACAAATGTTGATTTGTTTTGAAGAAAATACTTCTGTTAAATATTCCCTCAATACAGCAAATGTCGAGTATTTTCATAGGTCACATCAGAATGATCTGACTACGGTGTTTTGACTGACTTGCTACCACTAGGAACAAATCGGTGACATTTATCCTCAATTTCGGAAAGGCAAAAAGTGCACGGTGAGCTGAGTTTTATGGGAAAATGTGTTAAAAAGTAATTATATTCACAGAAGCGAAAACGACAATGCTGGGCTGTGATATGAACTTTATATGGATGATATACTATTCACACAAAAATATATATCAAATATCAGTGCACGGTCGGCGGTCGCGATGATCGTGATTTAACAAGAATACAACAAATTCCAAAGTCCGCGTTTACAGTTTAAGCTCCTGTATTTTTCACAGCACATACACACGGCTAACGCCAGATTACGAATTAAGCAAAGGGAGCATAGAAGTAAGTGAACTTGTAGCGTCGTTACCGCCACTGTGTTAGCAGCGGTTCATGAGTGTATTCAACCAGATAATCATCATCGTCAATTCCAATGGTCGCGAATAAAGGTGTTGCAATACTTGCTAGAATAAAACCCAGGCTATGATCCGTGATACAACTGTACTATACTATTATATATATATGCTTGATGATAAAGCATTCAAGTGAAAAGCTAAGCGTGCGGCCCGCGAGCATTTGGAAGGTTTGAATCCGGCCCGCGACGTAATTTTAGTTAGACAGCTCTGGTTTAGACAGTAGGATATTTATTCCTATGCCGCCATTTTATTGATGTAGTTACTGAAGCATTAGCAGTTTGAAGCGAAGATTCATAGTGATTTCTCTAATTCAAAAAATTTAAAAATTTCCATTTTGCAAATTCGGAAGTCTCGCGGACCCCCTGAAAATGCTTCGCGGACCCCCGATTGAGAACCGCTGCCTTAAACTATTCATCAAACTTCACTATCACATCAATTGCAAACGCTATACCAGGGGTCACCAACACGCGGCCCGCGACCTGATTTTTAAATTTCAGAAGAACGCTTAGTAAAGCATTTTGAAATGCTGAAGTTGATTTCAGTTTAAACATATTGCTGTTTTTTGTTCGAAGTAAGCCATTCTCCTGTGCCCAATAACGCTATTTCTTACTAGGTGATGGTAATATTATTCCACGGAGGGAGAATTTGCTGATATGAATGGGCTGAACATATTGCCTTGACGTGCAATGGCCCACCACTGCCAAGACCGACACGCTTCGAAAACAACTTCAGGCTCCCCAAAAGACCTAGATTTACTAGAAGATAGTTTTCCAGAAAGTACCGTGTCCGTGTCTAGGTAACCCCAATATCGGCAGTAGAAAAAAAATCGTGCGGCCGTCAATATGCAAATTGAATTCACGAATTGGCTCCCTAATTAATGAGAGGTTTGAATTATTCTTTACATTTTCTTCGAGACACGCGCGGTTCAACGCGAGTCGATTTTTTATTTTAATATAGTTGTGTCCTTTGTAATCCGAACCCCACAGTACAGATGCGAACAGCAGAGGAAAATGCTGCGCCCCATAAAGAAATGCCAATTTGAAAGCGTGTTTTCATCACGAAGGAAATTTGTTTCCGGTATGCCTACGTTTGGCGAATCCAATATATTTCCACTGTACCGACAATCCTGATGGGAGGTCGAGAAATAACAGCATGCAACAAAGCGGACTTACAACAATTGGTCCACCCAAAGATGCAGCACAGAATTACTAACTTCCTTAAATTTTCGAAGACACCCCTGCATCAACTCTACCGGTGAATCTGATCAAATGGGCTGGGAAAGGATAAATATTTGATAGTAATATGTGAAACTATATACTGATATAAACGACGAAATTCAGTCATGAATAAGAGAAAAATCTTCGCGCTTCGAGCGACTTGAATACGGGTTCCTGTGCTTATTCATAACATGACTTGACTACTCACGATTTCTGAGCGCATAGTAAGCCGATATGATGGGCAATTGGACAATGTAGACAGCGTTGTACTGTCGCAGAGTTATCAAAACGTGGTTGCTAAACTGCGTTGCCTATTTTTATCTCGATATTGAAGTCTTGCGGCCCGCGGCCTTCACGAATTTTGAAAAGTGTCCCGCGACTCGTTTTGAGTTGGCGACCCCTGCGCTATACCATGCAGTGGAAGATTCACTATTTCGCCACATTTCCAATTCATGATGACAAAACCGGACCCTTAGACGATTTGTGACTGAAATTTGTGAGTTGGACTTAGACGCGACCTTTCTTAGAATTACTCAAACTCGGGCTAACTCGATGGCAAAATGAAAATGATTTGAGTGGACTTGAAGTGACTCGGAATGCCGTGAATTTGTTAGAGCCATGGACGCAATAAGCCTGCACTAATACACTACAGGCATTAGGTTGAGGGTGTGTCAGATTGAGAGTCCCTACTTGGTCGTTTCGACATCCTCCTACCTGTTCATTTTATCACAGGTTACATTCCGTGTCCTGATTGGGTAAAACTAATAGAACTACCCGTAATGCCACAGTCATAACTCGGATTCCTCAATTTTTGGAATACGTCGATTATATTTATTACATTTTCAAGCTGCGCCCCTGTGCAGTCCAATCGGCAAAACAGTGGCACACCGGTTGATAGCCACTGCTATTAATCTTGGAATTTACTGCTATTATTGTTATACGCGTTACATGTCACATTCACGCTCACGGATCTCCGAACCGCCATCGCAATTTCACTTATATTCAGATAAACACTCCTATAATACGGATTCACCCTGAACTTAATGGAGCAAATGTATCTTGCTATTTCGAGAACAACTTCACGAATTACTTTCCCAAGTCTACGTCCAGCTATTTGTCAACTTCCACCCTTAATATTTCATGTAAGTACACGTACATCTTCATTGTCATTGTTGTGGTTTCTAATTTGATTAAGAAATTATTATTTATTTTCAGTTGGACCGTATCCTCCGAAAGGCGTTGAATCTCTGTGTTCGTTTCCAAATGGTTCTATAAGATTCTACTCAAATCCTCCCGAAATAGGATATTCGTCAACTTTATTCGACGGTAGACATTGATAAATTAAATATCCTCATTTTCGCTCCAGCTCAGACTTGCGTATTCAAAATTACAATATTGTTAATTTGCATTTATTATCAGAACTACAATTGTATTTAGCGATAGATCCCTAAAACTTTATTTGTCTCTAAGCGGCTTCAACCGATATGGACTTTCCTATCCGGCGTTTAGCGAAACCTGCATGCCAGGCAACCCAGTATACGCTTTTCGCGATAGCGGAGAAATACTACAGCGAAGCCTGTAGGACGACGCAATTCATTGTATTTAAAATTTTAAATAGCATGCATCGAAATTATTACGGGGCGTTGAAGTGAAGTTGAACGATACAATCCGAAGTCACAATTAGTATATCCCAACAATTCCTGGAGGTTGGGTCAATTAGATAATTTCATCGAATACGACTACTTCTGAATGACGCGATTACGATTACGATTACAGTCAATTCCTTAAGTAGTCGATTACAATTACGATTGAATGAATAAGTAATCGCGATTTCGCAAGATAACATTAATTTTGCTCATTAGAACTCGGGCCTTGAACACATTTCGTCACACAATGTAACGATTGTGATGAGAAAGCCTTCATACCGAAATGAACCCGAATATTTTCGGGTTCATTTCAATATAAATATACTATTCTATTCACAATGAGCAGACGATGGGCCGACTACAACGGTGGGCCTATAAAGTAGGCTACACGATGTAAACTGCCGAATAAATAGTTTACCGACAGTGTTAACATCTACGATGCGAACGAAATGCCGGTTGCAAAATTTTTTGGACCTAACGCTAGAATTTTGACTTTTTCTGACATGTCCAAAAAAACTGCCCTACTCATGAGAGAACAGTTTTATTTGTAAATGTAATACCATATTCTTGTTACGTCACAATATCTGCATTGTCCTACTTTATCGCTGACGATTTCTCACCCCTGAAATTCATTATACACTGAAAAAAAAATTTACCTCGATTTACCGCGAAATGTCTGGAAACAGGGTGGCCAGCCACTTCGCCGTAATATAAGATTACCGTCACTCAATGTAAATTCAACTTACAACCGTCCGATGATCTAACTTTACATGCCAGACTGTAATGTTACAGTCACCTCTGGTATATTCAATCTACATTTTCTTCTGTACATTTACCACCGAGACTGTAATTTTACCGCCTTACCTACCTACCTATCTACAACCCTACATGCTGTCCTTGTAAATCAGATTACATGCCAGCTTGTAAATTCACGTCTCAGCCTACATCCATACCTATCCAATACCGCAAAAGTTTCTTCACGCTCTCAAGACGACATTAGGACAACTGTATATTCATTCATGATTCACGATGAAAAAGTATTGCTGCTGGAGGTATAATTCCTGTATAGGAGGCAGGCAAATATAGCACGAGTTGTCCTAAGAAAAGGTGAATTAATTCCAACGCCGGATGAACTTCCAATTGTTTCTTTTTCTCGTCTTCATTCCTTCTGTGTGACTAGTATCTTGCAGTTCCACTAAAAATAATTCATGCGTAAGTCGCTATACTAAGCCAAGTTGTTAACCTAGACATGACTTATAAAGACGAAGACAAATAGGCTAACAAAAATATAACAAGTTTTGAAGTACCGGTACTGGTACATGTGAGTTGACGACTCCTCATTTGACATGATATAGCAGAATGATCAATGTATTGAAAGAAAAGGTGCCTCATTTGATGCGGCATGTGAGCCAAACATCGAGCAGTGGATGAAAACATATCTAAGCTATGACCCGATAAATGTCAATAACAAGCTAACAGTTTCAACTACTCCGCGGCAGAGTATGTGGTGTCGCAGGTCATTATACAAGTCGACTAATATCCCAAAATAGAACTGAGAATGGGGCGACTGAAATATTTAAATCATAAAACCAAAGTCATCCGGGTGGTGTGCACAGTCGTCGATATTCACGGTAACTAATACTATACAGTAGGCTACTGTACCTTTTACGATGCGCATCCCATTCATCAGTCCTGAGAATCTTCAACGAAAGTCTCTACTTTCTTCAATCACAAGTCACAAGCTTCGCACCCTCAGCCTTTGCATGCCCAAAGCTTAATATTAATGGCCGACCAGTCGGCTACTCGGCTCGACAAGCAGACGACTTTGAAATAAGTGATATTCATCCGCTCACATATGCCACCAATAATATTTACTGTCCACGTTATAATGTTCAATCCAGGTTGGTTTTTCATACAGAAACATCTATCAGCACCTATAGTCCCTTTCTTTTGCATCTAATTTCGTATATATTGATATTTATTGCTCCACGTGTGGTTCCCTACTTACTTACCTGACCGGACGCTATTTGTGATGTCACAGTTGATTGTTGGTTGTTTACTACGAATCTCAGAAAAACCCGCAACGCGCAACCTAAGGTAACCTATTATAGGTCGCCGTGTCCACCATTAAGAAATGGTCAACTGAGCCTGCTGCTGTGCTGATATTTCTAGTTTCAGGGATAAGATTATATATCCTAAACTGATTTTTGTAACTCATTAGCCCTATCTGTTACAACAAATCTAACCGCCGAGACCGACCGTGTAGCCATAGCCTTATAATATAATGTCCATGGTGTAACTACATTGTCAGCTGCTTCTTGCACCCAACTATGCACTATACCGAAATTGGTACTAGGGTCAACCAGTTCCGTGTGACCTAATCCAGTCTCGCAAACGAGGTTGAATCAGGTCAAATCGCAACGAGAATGATATCACAGTGACATGCACTTCCACGTATCCACTGGTTGCTGGGGCTTGGAAGCTAATCAATTTTGCCAATAGCTTGGTAAAATGCCGTAGCGAGTAACTGTCAGTAACCTTGCGAAGAAATTCTGGTAACTTGACTTAGCAGCTAAATTAATGTAATATTACATATCAAAATGTAAAATGACAAGCTACACGCTGCTATTGGCTGCGACCGGTAATTCGTTGTAAAATTTACAGAAATTTCTTTGTAAATCTACCAGATTTTTTTGTGTGTAGCTATGATCCACGATAACATGGTGTAAAAGTGGATGAGTACGGATGACAGATTAAAATGCTGAGTGAAGAAATGATTAGCGATAGTTTCAAGTCGGGCCGTATGCGAATAAGATGACGGGACACCAAATTCTGCCATAACGAATAACACTGGCCAACAAAATGAAAAAAAAAATGGCTTAACCTCCAGGAATGTTTTTCGGGGCTTTCAAAATTGCTGATTGCGTATATAACATTATCTTTACCAGATTGACTCTACTTTTGAAGATACTTATACCCCTAAATAAGCTTAAATTAATGCATTTACCACCAAATATTTTACGTGGTAGGAAGTGAATCGCAGCTTTATACTGCGCATAAATAGCTAATTGACTACATGAAGAATTTTCATGTGGTCCTAAGTTATTTATTCAATCTAAACTTGACCTGGTGCATGATCTATGTTTGTCAAAAGAGCGGTCAGCCAAGCCTTAAAAATTGTACTTTTGCAATAAGGAAATATATTTTCTCCTATACCAATTGGTCGTTCTACCAAGACCAAATAAAAGTATGGAGTGATGTAAATTTGTTGTTGGAAATACCTATACATTACTTATTTACAGTTCCTCTCTGTTGACTTTTAAATGGTCAATTTTCTGTTGGGCCAGTAATGTGGGTAAACGAGCATCCCTGTTTTTATGTGTGTGAGACAGAGGTGCAAGAATCCGGCACTGGCGTAGAAAAAACTGGTTAGAATGAACCAGTCTTTAAGTTGGAACAGCTGTGTAATTAATGGGTATTTGGTATACCCAGAGATGGAATTTCTTTTCCACAGTACATAAAATTTATTGAAGTTGGCTTAATGATGGAGTTCGGCAAAGCACTAAACGCAGAGAGGAATTGCCTGAATTACATCTGCACAGCAATTCAGCGATCTTGATATATTTTCTGGTCATCTTGGTTATGACAGTGAGGAGCAAGGGAAAAGGTTCCACCAATACATAAAAAAAAAGATTTCGTGGAAAATAAGATTGACATACTATCGCAGACTATTGCTGGAACCTTTCGAGAAAATCCCCTCTATTGATGACTAGCGCAAATCACATAAGAAACAATTTTATTTTAAGATAAATTATTATTACTGTATTCCATGTGAGCACTTCGAATTTACAATAGATACTTTATATGACGTAAAGCTGACTATTATACAGATACTCATATACTAGATTGATGTTTCTGTATAGGCTACATCAGTGGTTCTCAGCCGGTGTGCCATTTACGTCTCGCGATTGTGCCGCGAGCGATTTTGGGGAATTTTAAAAGTATGCGCAAAATAATTCTAGTCGAAAGCAAATGATCAATAATCAAAATGGAACTTGATGTGAAGTTTGTACATTTGACAAATCAAAATTGATGTTAAGCCCGCAATCAATACCCCCCAAATTCGCTTTACCGGACATATCGCGTGACTTGAAGGCTGAATTCAGTTTTGCACAATACGTTGATTGATCGTAGAGAAGAGGAGACATGGCAGATCCTGTATGACAATACAGTTTTCTAATCCTCATTGTCTCCCCAATTACCAGCGAGAAATGAACTCCTTTGGAATTGATGTTCGCGTTTACATATTTGAATTACAAACATGGCAATCCACATTGCGATTATCGTGCCGGCACTTCCGTTAAAATATAGGCTTGTAGAACTTGCACAACGTTGTGTCACTGTCGACGAATAGAAGTATGGAGAAGTAAGGTGGATCAAAATATATCAGTCAACAAACCTCTTCGCCGCTTAGGTTATAATCTTGGTTTGTTGGAAGTATAATTAAACTGCGGGTGGCTGCCAGTAGAACTATTGACGCATGGCTATCATATCCTCACGCATGATACACGATCTGTGTGAAAATACATTGTATGGCCTGGTATACCCTAGAACAGTGCTCTTCAACCGGGGTTGTCGTACACCCTGGGGTGTACCAGAATTTGCAAAGGGTGTACCACTCGGATGGGGTGTACAGGGGTGTACCAGATCCGAATTACAATGAGCCGATGGCTAGCTATCACAAAGGCAGGTTTATGGACCAGTACAGGTTGACGCACAGGTTAATGAGCAATATGGTACGATGTTATCTCAAGTGTAAACTGTACACCGCTTGATTGTGATGTCATAAGCAAATATTTCTCCTATTTATTTAGCCGTCGGCAATAGACCAATGGATCCGTTTGGTGTTGGAAAGTATGCAGTTAACAAACATGTTTTCAGCTAGTCATATGTCTTTTAGTGATTTTTGAGGAAACCGCCGCGATAGCTCAGACTTCTTGAATCGGTACTTCTTACCCGACGTTAATAAATACCGCAATGCACATAAATGAAGTGACGTAGCCAGCCAGGGTCGCAACAGCTTCCATGTTGAAATCGAAAACCTTTTGTTTTAAAATGCCGATTTTATGTCCAATATTTCGCCATACATTTGCAATTTAGTATTTTGTTATTGGTGATGCAAATTAGCGACAATAGACTGTGTATAGCGGCATACGATCTGGGGTTACTGACATCTTTTGCAGCCCAAGTGCTACTATCGACTGTGTGTGGTGTGGGGCAGGCCTGATACGCAGTAGGCTGGTGCGCCTGCTATCATCGCTGATCTGAATTACCGCTTCTGCAGCAGTAACTTTACCTACTATCTCCCCAATACTGTTACATTTAGGTTGATTATCGTTCGTAATGTCATGCTGTTTGGGGGCTGACACGAAATAAATTCCAATTTGCGTGGCGGGCGGCTTAATTGGCTGCGAATAGACTCTGTGACCAAATACTATTTTATTCAAATCCAAATTTTTTGACGGCAATAACTCCTCTTCTACTGGTCGGAATTGAACCAAATTTGAAGAACATCGTTTTTATAGACAACCTAATACTTTCATGGGGGAACAGAAAAATTTCAAATTTTTCGTTATTTATTTTATATAATAAATAGAAACTTTCTTCTCCCGTAGCAATGCGGCTATCGGTTGGAATTGAACCAAATTTGGTGTGTAGGCTTAAGTTAGGTAACCTAACAATTTTATCAAGTAGCCAGTACGATTTGAGAAAAAAAAGTCATTTTTGAAGACCCCTAATGAACAGGGGTGTACGAGTTTTGAGCAAACGTTAAAAGGGTGTACCACGCCGAAAAAGGTTGAAGAGCACTGCCCTAGAACCCTACACCTCTACGTCTCCGAATTCGTTAGCGGCGATCGTGCTTGACCTCTTCAACCCAATGCGTCAGTGGGCAGATTTCTTGTCAAACAAATCTTATGGAATAGTATCTACGGGCAGCCTGTCCTGTTTCTTGTAATCACGAAGTGACGATATTCTGGCCCGAAGAAAACGACGACCTTCTATCACGGCCAAGTAAGCTATATGATGGAGGTATACGCACAAAAGTTTTCTTATAGAAATATTAAAATGGAAAAGTTTATTTCAAATGAAAGGAAGCAGAGAAACATTTTGGATTGACTGCAGAGGTGATCACATTAGTCAGCGTTACTACTGGGTACCAATGAGTATTCGGGTAGTTTGCAGATGCCATAAGTTAAAAAATTTCAGAACCACTGTGATGGTGTGCCGTGAACCCCTTTCCATTTCCAAAGGGTGCTGGGAAATCAAAAAGGTTGAGAACCACTGGGCTACATGATAACCGTGAAAGCCTTCAACATGGATAAATCTAATACGTGTAATACGTATACCCCTAAAATCGAATGATGTTGCCGTGTTATGATTTTAAACAGTCTGCAGACGGGGTGTCAAACTTACAGCCCGCCACACCGTTTCATCCGGCCCGCGAATTAATTCTGAGTAGATTGCTTATAATATCCAGCGCATGCGGAACAGATGTTTTGAATCTAAACTTAAGATGTTTTATAGGAGATACATCCATTAAATAATTCCTTAAAGCAGCAAATGTCGAGCATGTGCAATGCTCATAGTCCAGATTATAAACATCCGACCGCGGTATGGTGATTTCACTTTTGTTGCCACTAGGAACAAGTTGGTGATATTGACAACCAATTTCGAGAAGGCAAAAATGTGCACTATAAGTTCGGAGTTTCAGTGAGTAATGGAACATAAAACAGTTATTCACATAAGACAAAACGCCTATGCGGAACCGTGATATGCAGTTTACACGGAAAATATAATAAATACACAAAAATAGAATTCAAATATCTGTGGTCACACTGCTCCGTCACTTCCGACTCAGCAGGTCCCCGGACTACGGATAAACCTGCGATTTAATAATCATAAATCAAATTCCAACGTCCGCGGTTGCAATTAAATCTCTTGTATTCCTCACAAAGCGTACGCAGGGCTAGTTAAGGTAGCGCGGAAATGGCCAACAAATATCGTCGATAGTATCACTCTTTTAGAGGTTAATAGTCGTAATCAATCGGCCAACCATTGTATTTCTACCTTATTGTATTGTTCGCGAATAAATGTTTTGCTAGTTGCTAGAGCTAGAGAGAGGTTCTAAAACTGTGGTAGTCTACCTTTTTGACCTCGCGGCACGCTTTGAAAATGAAAAATAGTTCACGGCACACTAGCAGAGTGGTTCTCAATATTTTTTGTATGTTAATCGTTCCTTCTGGATTACAAAAATCATGGTGTATTCAGACCAAAGTAAAGGGATCACTTTTATTTACTAGCGATTTACGACGTTACAAAAACTTCGAGTTGCACTTATAGTTCCTATTTCATAAGATTTGTTTGACCATAAATAGTGTCCTATATGATGTGAAGTGAACACAAGCAAATCTCACGGCTCAGTGATATGGTGTAGGCTACGTCACACTTTTTATTTGATCAAAGGCAATTTGACGGTATTTTTAGACCAGCTAGCCGAGCATTTAATTTGATAAAGCGGACATCAATCGAAAGCTGCCGCGGTACTGATTGCGAAAATAATGGCTAATACGCTTGTGGTTTGCCCTGCTCCTCACTTGCTCCCGGACGTGATAAACTGAAATCAGCCTTCAAGGCACGCGATATCTCGGGTAAAGCGAATTCGCAGGGTGTGATATTGGATGCGGGCATGACAGCAATTTTGATTTGTCGAATGTACAAACTTCACATCGAGCCCGATTTAGATTGTTGATCGTTTGCTATGGACTAGTATAATTTTTTGCCTAATTTCAAAATTTCGACGACATCTCTCGTAGCACACTTGCGCTACGTAAATGGCACACTATTGTGCCGCGGCACACCGGTTGAGAACCACTGCGCCAGTGCTACGCGTGAGCTTTTCAGGTGGTACATGAAGAGTGTTGTGATTAATGTCATACCCACACTCCAGAATTACGAGCATCTGGAAGCAGTTACATATATTTCATTAAATGATGTGGTGTGTGGGTGATGTGTTGTAGTACTAACACGAATAACCTATAAACACCGGTACATTTAAGTAACATATGTAATTCAGGTGGTACGTCGTGTAGAGAAAAACAAATTAGTGGTATGTGACGGGAAATAGTTGAGAAAAACTGCAGCTAGAATAAAACCCACTATGATCCGGGATACAATATAATATATGCTATTATGATAATAATGTATACGTGCGTGATAATAAGTATTCAAATGAAAAGCAAGGGGATGCGGTAACATTATGGAGTTATTAACTGGTCCGGCCCGCGAGCGATTTGAAAGTTTGAATCCGGCACGCGACGCAATTTGAGTTTGAAACCCCTGGTCTACAGTGTGCACAAATAACAATTAGATTTAATTTCTGAATTGTATAATACGACGGACCTTTTTTTATCCCTCCTATACAGCGAAAATTTGAGATTTTAGTCAAAATAGCTGCATGAACTATCTCCAAAATCAGAGCCTATTTGAAAAAATAAGGTCGTATTCAGCATCCGCGATCTTCAGAACCTCCAAAACCACTCTCAACTTGTCTGCCTAAAAATATTAGTTGAACAGTGTAATGATTTTCGTAGTTGCACAATGAGCATACGTATGCCTATTGCTCACAATCCACTGAAATACAGTCAATGCGAGCCACCGTTGCGAGTAAAGGCGAAGAACAGCTCCATTCTGAATTATATTAGAAGCCGTGGACTTCTAGTGCTTCAATGAGGAAATCGTCACGTTTTACTGGACGAGTACAAA
The DNA here is from genome assembly GCF_051294905.1 of Botryllus schlosseri. Classification (NCBI taxonomy): domain Eukaryota; kingdom Metazoa; phylum Chordata; class Ascidiacea; order Stolidobranchia; family Styelidae; genus Botryllus; species Botryllus schlosseri. The sequence continues at coordinate 10,877,160 of NC_137245.1, read as the reverse complement.
TTTTCGATTCTTTGTCCGTTGTACAAAGAAATCGATAAGATATTCGAAGTAATCGATAACGATTACTTGAATATGCTGTAATCGTCGTTATTGATTACGATTACAAATCACGATTACCCCATGTATGCAGCCGAGATGCAGGCAGATTTTGCCCACCTATAAAGTCATATTATGCATAATGAAGATCAGGGTTATGAATTATTAATATTATAGACACTTCCTGAAGGACGGACGCTCTGACTGCCGCAAAATACCGTCGATCAGTCTGTCGCCAGTATAGGGCAAAATTCTATTCGGTGTGTTGAGGCTTATGGGGAACATTGAAAAGTACCACTTTTTCTCATCAGTGTTTCTTCCCTTTTTATTAATTCAAGTGGCCAGAAAACTATCTTCCAGTAGAGAAAGTGACGTATTCCGCTACGGCTTGAACTAATCTGTTGGAAGCTACCTTGTCTGTCGGGTTTGCGTCCTTATTGATAATTATGATTAGGCCTATCTGAAACATGCCAGCACTAAAGAGTTATGCTCATTTTTATCGGGTCCTGCTCGGCTCCATTTTGACGAAAAGTGACTGAGCGACGAGCATTATACAGTCCTCCTTTTGTTGTTGGTATGGATTACGGAAGGGTTAATCTTAAATTGTGAGCTGTCAATCAACCGCGCTTGCATGTGACCGACCATTGTTCGGTCGGCACTAGAGGTCTTCAAAATTGACTTTTTTCCCAAATCGTACTGGCTGCTTGATATAATTGTTAGGTTACCTAATTTAAGCCAACATTTACGTATCCGCTACATCTCGCCATGCATATCCTACTATAGGCTATGCACGAGCGAGCTGAGGGTAGGTTCCTAGTTCGTTCTTTTCTTTTGTTTGTCTGGATTATATCTTCCTCATGATGATGTTTAGGATTTCTTCCAAGTGGTCTTATCCTTGGAGTCTTGTTCTTGTTCTCTGTCTCTGTTTCACCGATTTTTCTATCCACTTGTATCCCAATTTCCTTCCTTCGTACTTTATTTTGTTCCTTGCCATCCAGGTGGCTTTCTTGTACATTGTGATCATTTTCATCAGTGCCACCTCCTGAGCATGGTATGTTTCCTTCCGGATCCATGTTGAATATCGTTCTTATTTCTGCTGGCTGGGTTTTCTGGGTTGTCACCGTACTCCACGCGTCTATTATCTTCCGTATCACTCTGGCTGTTTGTTCGCATTTCATGAAGAGTTGGGCGTGTGTTTCCGTATGGCTCGAGCACAGTTCGCATTCCATCCTGTTGATCATCCCAGCTGCTTGCACTCTGTCATTTGTTGGTAGCATTTGGTTTGCTACCATCCAATTCAGATATCTCTGTCTTGATGTAAGGGTTGGGTGATGTATATTCTCCCAGTTAGGCCCTTTCATTTCGTCTATTTCCCTGCTGTGTCGCTTTTTTATTATGTCAATGTATCGTTTCTTGTTTCTTCCATTGCAATGTGTCTCTTTTCTATACCAATTCTTCCATTATTTTGTTTATTATTTCTCCAAAGTGAATGTGGCTGCAAGATGTGTGGCCTGGTATTTGATGTTCTTTGCGTCCCATATCTTTTCAGGGTGAATGCTGGCTGGTGGTCTATCCTTCTTTCCCAGTCCCCATTTGTGTTCGCTTGTTTTTTTTTCTTCATATATTCGATTGCCGGCTTTATAAAGATCATATCCGTTATTGTGGGTATGTCGATCAGCTGTCTTCCTCCCGTTTCCTGTCTCTGAATTATCTTGTTATAGTCAGCTCTTCTGTCCTTTCGGAAGATCAGGTTGGTGAGTGCATATCTTAGTTCGCCTCTTGTTTCGCCTGGCATCTTTGTTATGGCTGCTGGGTAGGTGAACAATGGTAGTATGTTAGTCGTTACTAGGATGATTTTCTCTTACCTTTTGAGTTGGATTTGCTGGATCTCATTTACTAGCTTTTTCGTCTTTTTCATTGGTTCTTTCCAGTGTTTTTTCTTATTTGGGGTGTTTCTTTCTACTATATGCCCCATGATCGTCAGCTCTTCTACCAATTGAATATTGGTTTGGGTGGGTTGTTTTCACTCGTTTGGAAGTTTATTCCCTTGCTTTTTTCTTTGTTTATTCTTAGGGTGCTCGCTTCTCCGAATTTCGACATTATGTCAATCGCCTCATTTGTTTCTTCCTGTCTCGCCAGCGTTATGTTGACGTCATCCGCATCGGACGGTGCAGTGATCGCTTTTCTCATGCCAGGTAGCTTGAAGCCTGTCAGGTCTTGGTCTAGCCATTGCAGCAGGAGTTCTGTCGCGATTGTGAAGAGGTACATCGAGATGGGATCCCCCTGCTTTATTCCCCTTTTATCTTGATGTTCTTCCCCACTCTTCCCCCAACCGAAATGTTAGCCTCTCCGAGTTCATATATCTTTTCAAATAATTTACATAAGTTTTTCCCTAGACCTGCTGCCTCCATCGTTCTTTTCAGGAATTCATGGTCTATGGAGTCATAGGCTTTTCTGAAGTCTATGGAGAGGATCGCTCCTCTTTCCTTCTCTCTCATTTCAGAGGTTATTTCTCTTATCAGGAGGTTCAGTTGCCCTATGGTTTTGGGCGGGTTGGCGTTTTGATTTCCGTGGGTGATATCTGGCAGTTCTCGCTTCTGTCGATTCGTCAGGATTTTTGCAAGAATTTTGTAGTCCGTGTTGGGAAGGCTCACTGGTCTGTAGTTTTGGATGTCCTTTTTGTCGCCTTTTTTTTTATAGATTATCTTGAGTACTGCCCTTGCTAGGCTCGGGGTGATGTTCTGCGTTTCATATATTTTATTGAAAGTTTCGAGCATTCATCCACCACCATGTCGATGTTAATCATGTACAGTTCTGAGCATAAACCATCCTCTCCCAGGGTTCGTTTTTTTTTTCTGTTGGAGGATTGCTAGCCTAAGTTCATCCATTTCGATCTTTCGATCTATTTTTGGACGTTGCTCGGCTGTGAGGGCTCTATTTTGGTAGCTGAGGTATTCATCTGCTGTCGTTTTGTTCGTTTCTTTCCTGCTATACAGGTCCTCATAGAATGTTTCTATTAGGCCTCTTATTTCTTCTTTATCTGTGGTGGTGCACCCCGTGGGGGTGTTCAGCTCGTGTATTGACGCCATTTCTCTCCTTTCCTGAAGGGCTTTACAGAATGTGTATTTGTTGTTATTTAGCAGTGTGTCTTTTTCTACCTTTGCCTCTTTTCTCAGTTTTTTGAGTTCATCCTCCTTCATCTTCTAGCTAGAGGATCTTTTTTTCCTTTCTGTAAGGTATGCTGGAGTGGTTATGTTTTGTGACGTTTTCTCTTTTCCTCGGTAATTTTATCTCTTGTTTCTGTATCTGTTTCCTTTTTTCAGCTGTGGCTTTCCTTGTATGTTTTATCACAAGTTGTTTAATTCTCATCTTTATGACTTCCCACCCTTCTACCCTGGTGGGGTATATGATGGGGTAGAGTGTTGCCCACCTATCCCATTTCTTTTGGAGTTCGTTCGCGAATTCGTCTGTGTGGTAGATCTGCACATTGTTTTTTCAAATCTTTTTTTTCTGTGTTTACCCCTATGGATATCGTTGCCATTACCGCATCATGATCAGATAATATGCAAGGGATGTATTTGCAAGAGGTTGCTGTTATTTCTCTTGATACATAAATTCTGTATTTGCAATAGGTTGCTGCTATTTCTCTTGATACATAAAGTCTGTCCAATCTGGATTTCCCACTATTATAAAAGTGGATGAATTCCTTCTTGTCCACATTGGATTCCCTGAAGGTGTCTTTAACATCTATCGTGTTCATAATCGATCTGAATAATCTCGATTCTTTATTTCTGTGTCTGTGGGTTGGTTGGCTGTGGCCAGGTGTCTTATCTGGTTTTTCTTTTTTGTCTTATTGTTATGTCCGTAATAGTTTACTATATCTAGCGTAGTTTCACCAAATTTTAGACCAACCTTAATGAGTCTCCCTTTGGTATCCATTTCCTGATCGAGAATTTTCGTCGAGGCCCTTCTGGGGATCATCAGATCAACCAAATTTGGTGTGTAGGCTTAAATTAGGTAACCTATCAATTCGATCAAGTAACCAGTGCGATTTGAGAAAAAATGTCATTTCTGAAGCCCCCAGTCGGCACCCGATTACTAGCGCAACGCTTGTATCAATAAAATCTTTGACTCTGGTAAAGTATTTCGCATCTTGCTCATGATGGGTTGCCCTGCATGCCCTTGCTTGGAAAGCCTCCAAATACAAATCAACAATGTATATAGTACTGTTGACAAAGTGTTATAAAGATTATCTGATTATCAATATCGAAACAAAGTGAACCGCATATTTTACTTGCAAATTTACTCTCTGCGCTAGGTGAAAATGAAATAATTGCTGCAGACGTGATCGAATGCTGTGAAATAAGTTATGGCGTGTCGGGACAAATGATCACACCTCGTGGTAACGTAAGCTTGAATTGTTGATTTCGAAAATGCCAAAGTGTCAAGTCTACACATATGCATTTAGATCACTGAACGCGGAAACTTCACATTGAGGACAAATCATGATACAATTGTAGAGTATTATGCTGTGGTGCCTTGCGAGGACGATGCGACTATCACAGGTAGCGTTCGCTGTATTAGCCTACATATAGAATAGCGCATACTAGGGACGGTGTGAACGTGAGGTTCACGTACGCGTTCGGTGTGTGAATCCCAGAAATTTGGAGGTTGGCAAACCACCCGATTGTTGATATACAATGTTCTTTCCAATTCTCTACTAATTGCTGACGATTACCCCTGACGAGTGTCAGCCGAAAATATTCGGGTTTATTTCAATATGAAGATACTATTCAATTGTATATTGAAGTTAGGTACCATCAAGAAGCTCTTCAAATAAAAATTATGTAAATATGGAATGTACTTCATTTATTGCTACCTTTTCTATATTACACGTGTTGTAAGTGGTTCTAATAAAGTGCTGTTATACACCTCTAAACCTGAGCCAGATTGTTCGGTTTCTTTTGAAAGATATGCGAGTTAGCTCTTTGATAGGCTATATTCTACCGATACATTGTACTATCGAAACTTACCGAATTTATTTATACTTCCTATAACTTTCACATTCAACTGTTCCTAATCGAGTTGCAGGATGGTTTTAAACCGTTTCATGCAGCATTGTGACACGCGTTAAGTCCACCATGAAGTCTGTATTACGACACCACGCAGAAAAATACATTCCAAATTTCGAAACCAAATGAAAATTCGGTGTTTCATTTATCTAATTATATTATTGGAAAAACGTGCAACTTGGGAGATAACAGTTTGATAGAGTGCTTCTCAACCTTTTTCAGTTCGCGACCCACTTTTCATCCAAATTTCATTGCGCGACACACCAGAGGCGTTTTCGCGACTAACGTTTAAACCGCTGCTCGTGGGCACCAGTTTTCGTGGCATAACAGTTATCTGGTCTCGCCTAGCGTGAATATTTTGCCGAATTCATGATGGCATTCGGTTAATGCAGTGGTTCCCAACCTGTGGTACGCGTACCACTAGTGGTACGCGAGGGTCTTCCAGGTGGTACGCGAGTACAATCAGTTTTTTTTCGACCGAAGGAAGTTATTAGTTCAGTTGGGTTGATTTTGAATTTTTTGAATGTTTTTGACTAGTGGTGAAAAAACAATTCCATGCATCTCATCACCCCGGGCTGATTATTGCCTAGTTTTAATATAATTTGTTATTACTAGGGCGATTTTGCTTTATAAAATTGAGCGTTAAGTCATAAAGTTGTCAAAATTGTTTACAAAGTCAAAATTTTTTGGACACCTCCATTTCGTTTGTATCGTAGATTTGATATTTTCCAGCTTGTACCCACTTCATAGGCCTACCGTTGTAAGCGGCCCATTGTCTGCTCATCGTGGATCATAAACTGTTAAACGAAACAATTAGGTTGACAATTGATATGGTGTTATACTCAACGTACCGCAATATCCTAACTGAAGCAAGACTGCTTGACATTGCATGGTTATTTTATCAAAAAGCGCATGATGAAAAATTGTGATGCATGACAACATTGACAGTATGAAGCAGCATGTTGTGTCACCAGCAGTGTACGCACAGATTCAGTGTTGCCAGCCAACAACTACTGCTGTTAAACGCTATTTCTCCATTCTTGGCAAGCTACTTAGTAAGGACAAACACTTTCTACCCGAGAATCTAAGAAAGTATATTTCGTTGTACTACAACAAATTTTAATTTACTCTACCATAATACGTGGTGTAACTACTGGGCCAGATATTGTTAAAATAAAGTTTTTTCATGTCAAAATTTGTCAGTTTTTAGGTCAAAAACCCTTTTTCGTAAGGACAGACAGTCCCACTCCCTACCAGAAATGAATATAACATTATATGCGAAAACACCTAATTTGCGTACATGATGTCAAAAATTGATCAAAATCTAGTTTTTTTAGGGCAAAATCCTCCGATTTTTAAGTAAAAAACTCGCCCTAGTTATTACACCTCACATAGCTCAAATACGTGAGTATGATGTCATAAACGGTGAAAAAATTTTGACCGCCTACGGCGTGCGTAAATTATGTAGGTGGTACGCGAGCACCACTTAAAACCTCGAAGTGGTACGTGGGTGGAAAAAGGTTGGGAACCACTGGGTTAATGATATTGGCAATTGCATATACCACTTTGAATTTTTTGCGACAGCCACGTAGGCGCCCATATAGTCAATGGAAAATTCGGCCGAAGGTTTCGATCCTTTTCGACAGGGAAGGAATTTTATTAGGAAGATGAGTACCCTATATAAACCAAGACATCGAATGATGTCAAATCGCGCCTGACGCGAATGAATTTTGAAAGAAGTTTAATATTTTCTCCAAAGAAATACTCCAAAATTTATGATGATTAATGAGATAATTTTGGCCCCTCTTCGATCTCGATGCACTAATTGGGTGTTGGGGTGCGGCAGGTAAGGTTCTGCATGTAAAAGATGATTACACACGTAAAAGTAAGGTTGCATTTAAAACAAAAATCAATTAAAAACAAACATGTTCAAAACGAAGCCATAATTAAAAACATGTTTTTTATTGTTTTTTTTCGTGTGTCTTTTTAACCATGACGTCACGAATATTCAACTGTGTCGTCATAATGGATTGACACTGACAATTGAAAATATAGGGTAAAAATAGCTCCTTTGACGAAATATATGTACTATAACTGTTGAACCGACTATTTTGAGGGCTCCAACCATCCCATATTAATATGCGTCGGCTAAAGCGGGTGGTAATTGTCCGTAAGCTCATACAACATGTTTTTTGGAAAGTATTTACACAGTTATGGCATAATTTTACAACTTAAAAAAAACACAATTTTCGTTAAAAGGGCTGTTTTAAACAAAGTGTTTTAAATATTAAAACACCTTTTGTTTTAAATGCGATCCTACGTGAAAGTATTATCTAGGCTCCTCGCCATCCGATCTCCTTAAGCTGTGTTTTAAAAAAGTCTGAAAGTGGAACGTGCTCCAAGTCAGCAGATGCTCAATCATAATAAAAAATATCGGCCTGGTGTAAATGACCATTGCAGTAGAAAAACACCCAGAATATCACAAACAACAACAGGCGAGTAAGTGCGTATCCAATCAGCAATTTGTGTATTACGTAGAACACAAAGAGGTTATAAGGAACTTGCGATGCTGCAATTGTTTTCTGATTATAATGTCAAATCGGGCCGGTTTGCTGCATTTCCCGATCAATGTTCGGGAACACTTTAGAGGAAAGAATAAAGTTCAATCTCTCGCATGCACAATAACGCACAGATTTCTCGAACCAATCAATATGACCGTGACGAATATCTGGCTCATGAATTTCTGTGAGCACGGCAACGTGGCTTGTGGCGCCTATGGGTGCAAAACAATTTAATTTGGAGGAGGAGGAGGAGAATGTACAATGTACATTTACTTTTCTAAGCTTGAGAATATAAGGTGATTGGAATATTTGAAAAATTGAATACGCATATGTAACATTTAAAACGTCGTCGCGACCAATCGGTTGAGAAGCACTGGTTTAATATATTCGGCTGACCCGCAGTAAACTTGCCACGGACCGGTGGTTTAGAGCCACTGGTCTAGCAGACGTAGGGTTCTATATATCTTGATATGATATTTTTATAGTATCATGAAAACTATATCCGTCCGATTCGAATGCTGGCTGCTGTATAGCTTGTTTCGAAGTGACATCTGTAGGGTAGCAAGTGTAGAAACCGTTTTTATCAGTCTGATAAATATGAATGTAGCTGACACCTTAAGAATTCATTGTCCGGTATAACCTATGTTTATGTTCTTTTACTCGCCGTCTCATCAGCGTAAGCAGTGTTTTAAAAAGCCTGGAAGTGGGCCATGCTACAAGTCGGTAGCTACGGAATCAAAATAAAGAAAGTCGATCTGGTCTAAATGACAAATGTAGTCGACAAACACCATGAATACCACAAACAAACAAACAATCTGCCCTTGCTAGTCCTTGTCGAAATTGTTGGCAGAAGGACGAAAGATATATATTTTATGGAGTTGATATAGCATTTGATACCTTTGGTGATGCTCAAAAAGTCAGCCTGAACTTAAGCACTATGGCGTAATGCGACATGAGTTGTCATCAGGTGTTGGGCACAATAATATATCATTTTACGGAAATGTAAGGTTGGAATTAGCCAAATAACGTCACGTGATGTCACAGGTTCGTGTTCAGGTTCGCGTGCACATAGAACCTTTTAAAGGTTCCCCTTCACACAAACCAGAACCGTTCAGGGGTTTGCATCATTTTTATCGCATACATATTTCCTTGATATCGCCATCGTACCATTTGCAGTAAATTTGTTTGTTAGGGCTGTTCAAAAATAACTTTTTTCCTGAATCTTGCTGGCTGCGTGATTAAATCGTTAGGTTACCTTAAAAAACGACGCACACCAAATTTGAATTTATTCCAACCAATAATCGCGGATTTCGTACAGTTTGAAAATTTTGAATTTGAATTTTGAATTTTGAATTTTTCTTGCCTTATCCTTGATCGGTGGATAATCCAAGAATTATGCTCGAAAAACTCAAATAACTCCGTTTCCACGGCTTGGAATTGAGTCAAATTTGTTTGGCATCGTTTTTGAAGACAGCGCATCAATTTCATGGGGTTGGCAGAAAAATTTGAATTTTTTTTTTTGCATTTTTGGGCAAATTAAAAATTTTCAAACTTTACGAAATCCTCGATTATAGATTGGAATGAATTCAAATTTGGTGTGCGTCGTTTTTAAGGCTACCTAAAGATTTAATTACGTAGCCAGCAAGATTCAGGAAAAAAAGTTATTTTTGAACAACCCTATTGTTTATAGAGCAATATGCATATAGTTTGGAGTTTCTAATTATGGAATACCAAGATCCATTTCAATATATGACTGAAGGGAGCATATGACAGTAGCAATAACCCATATCTGTATCAAACATACATCTGACATAATGTGTTCCAGGTACGACAGCGATTCCTACTACAGCGCGGTGGATAGCGAAAGAAGCGGGGGAAAGTGAAGTAATGTTACTATCTTCACTTTCTGTAGTGGCTGGTCTTCTGCTGATCATACTCATCGGATGCTTGGTGTGGGAACGGCGCATCAAAAGTAATCAGTCTCATGATCGTATTCTCGTACTTGCTTGCACACCACAATAAATTTATTTTATTGAGTAACCCATGGCGCTGTATTAGCTGAAATTAAATGAGATTAAATATCTGCGGTAGGACTAAAATATAACATGCTATGCATTTACGACGCTGATCTTGGTTGCGGAGCGAAATGACATTTACAGCCTCTGCTTTAGGGCTAGATATTCTCCTCCAAGTGTCAGACCCATTCAATGGACCATGTGGACCCAGAATATCCAATCCTGACCATGGTAAGACGTGATCACGGTACAAAGTTTTGGTATTGAGTCTTCCCTTTTCTGCTCAATTTGCATCAATTGATCAATAAAATCCGTGGAAAATCGGATTCTTATAGATTGTATTGTCTGGTTATTAGCAGTCATTCGTCTGCATCGTTTCGAAATCCTTTCGAAATTCGATTCTATACTGTCTCTACCTGCCCAAATATTGAATTTGGTCTGATACAAATAAAACTGCATTTGGAACAAAAATCATTTTAAAACACACATATTTGAAACTTGGAAATAGTTTATAACAAACAACAACTGTTTAAACAGAAAGTGTCAAACTCAAGTTAGGTCGCGGGCCGGGTTTAAAAGTTTTGATCGCTCGCGGGCCGGACCAGTCAAATGATTCCAATGTGTTACTTCCAATCAGGACCGTAACAACAACTCGTCACCCCCCAAAAAATCGTTGGTCTTGGGTCCCTCATAGGGTGATAACCGGCCTTCTTGGGGACTTAGTCCCCCAGATCCTCCTTAGCCTATGTGCATTTTGCCGCTACTTATCAGGTACATTTCATGTACTGTTTGGTCAGTCATTTTAGTTAGCCTACTCTAGGGTTACCATATTTTTGAGACCCAAATTCTGGACAATCTTTAGCGCCCACTAGTGGATTTCAAAATGAGTTATGACGTCATAGTAGCAAAGCTTTGCTCATAGACCAGAGGTGGTCACGATCCGGTTCAGGAGTATGTGGCAGTGTGTTGTGTAACCGGGACCGAAACCACATTTTTCGCCCAAATAAACAATGATTTTGAGCCCAACATTGGGTAATCGATACAACTTCTGGGGAGGGGGGCTTCCTATATGAATCTGGTTTCTATATACAGCTGGTCGTTCAATTTTTTGAATGAAGTCTGTCAAGAATATTGGTTGTTTCATATATTACAATATAGTTACTACTATGATCAGAGTTAGCCGTAGAGCTGGTAGAGGATGACGAGTTCAAAAATTAAGGGAACAACGTAATTGTACATCGTTAATTCATGTTCATGTTCATGTCCCACCGATAAGATTGTTCATCAGCCTTATGCCGGTGCGCACCACGGAGCTTTATAAACACCCCACATCCAGTGGATTCAAACCTTTTATGGTCGCGGGTCCATCTCCAATGTGAAAATGTTTCGTTACCCGGATCAAAATTTGACGAGTTGATTGCTAAAAGAACTCAGCACCTTTGCCCAGACTTACTCACGAGCTGACTACGTTCAACATATTCGCGAACCCCCGAATAAAGGCAAACGACCCCCACGTCTGGAGCCACTATCTTTGAATAAAGCATTTACACAGCCTTAACGATCTCTAGGAGTATACCGCACTTCTATAATTGCAATTACAATTAGGCTTATTCCAGTAAATGGACGGTGTTTTTATTTATATTTTATTGCAGTTTTTGCGAGGGTGGTAGTCGCCATTGAAACCAATAAATGCGATAGTAAATCGTGCATAGCGCGAAGAAAAATATCATGCATCAGCATAAATGTTCCCAAAAATAATGTTTTTATGTTGATTTGTGAAAAAATTATGAGCCTACGTCAAGTTTTCAAAATTCCGGACATTTGGCATATTTTAGAAATTCCTCCCGGACGCTATTTTGAACAGTGAAATTCCGGACATCTCCGGGAAATTCTGGACGTGTCCAACCCTAGCCTACTCGCGCGAAGCGGAAAAAATTCTATAATTCACGATTCAGTCGATATGATCGGGAATTGCATATGTGCTGGTATCAGTTTTTTATCCTCTCTCTGCTCACGTGATCAGATTTACCGGTGGTGCTGAGTGAGGTGTGGTGGAAAAGGTAGGGTCCCTATATAGTAAATAAACACTTTCGGATGGTATAATGACTTCGTTACGTGATACTATTTCGTGACCTTCTATATCTGCTACGTCAAACGAAATTGAAATCGTAAAAACGTACTGAATTACAGGACGCATACGATTTCAAATTGATATTTCTTTACTGGCAAATAATTTTTCCCTGCGGGATGGCATTTCTCCTGTAGGGCTCAGATCGCCAGGACAGGAACATTCGGCGCCGGCCATTTAGGCACTTAGGGAAAATCCAATATATATGTAGATATTTCGATGTTTTCGGTCAGCACAATGGCATTCCTTTTCGGCTAAGGTCTTCTCGCTGCTGATCGTTCTGGCACACTTCTCGGAGTCGCTTTGTACTTGGATACTTCAGCGTCGACCATTGTCGCACCATGACGCACCAAGAAATTTGGAGTTATAGGCCATTTCTATGAATCATGCGTAATTTTGTTGGGGGAAGGGTACCCAATGATAAATAAATTTGTCAACAGTAAAACGCGCGCAGTGCAAAATTTTTTTGAAAAAGTTGCATAAATCTCCGAAGAAAAATCCTCTATAATTTATGTTAATTCACGAAATAATTTTGGGCCCCCTTCGAGCTCGGGCCCTCAATTGAGGGGTTATGGGTGCGGCAGGTATGGTCCTGCTTCCAATTCGATACCGTCGTTTTCCACTGGAATTGCATTATTATCAACACAATGCATAATAGTATTTTATATTATATCACGAATCGTGCGGTCTCTATTGGAGCAACACAGTCAATTACAAACAATGGAATTGACAAAATTGGATGATCGGCCGATTAAATGCACATGTATACCACTAAATCAGGGTCTCTAACGACGATATAAGTTGTAATATTTCTACATTCCTTCTGTATTATTCATAATGCATCGTTGGCCCTACGTATTCGCGGTGAGGAACCCTAGAGATTGTAAACACGGGCGTTGGAATTTTTTCATTTTTTTTATATCACCTGACCAATTCACCATTCAAGTTTCTCTGAAGACCGGCGCTGGGGCCTTTTGGATCAGCGTAAGGTAAACAGAAGTGAAGTGCAATCAAAGATATTTGAATTATATTCTTCGTGTAGCTCCATGTATTTTACAACGGTGTGCAATGGTTTCGAATTGTAATTTCCGCCTATGTGACTACTATAATTTGGTCCATTTTCCCAGAAAACTCTTAACTCAGTTTGCACTTTTTTCCCTTTCCAGAACGTAATGTCAATGTCACCGACTTGTTCCTGATCGTTATTTATGTTAGAACTCAACCCTGCCAACATCTGGTTATAATGTAGTCAATGAGTATGCTCGACATAACTGTCTTGAGAGATTATTTAGTAGTTACGTGAAAGGATTTATTACTAAAAATCACAACTTGTGATAGAAATGTGCTGGATTAAACAATAATTTTCAATTTGCCCAGAATGGCCCCGCGGGCCGCGTGATATGGTCTGGCGGGCCGGATAAGACCCGCAGGCCGCGTTTGACACCCCTGGTGTAAGCTATAACAAATATATCAATATTTCCAGTCTAGCAGTCAAAGAATATAGTTTTCTGGCTTCTTACCACCATGTTGTCATGGTACTAAAATTTCCAATGATTTTTCACCTCCAATGACCGATACAGACAACAATGGTCAGCACTATTTTTGCACCAGGATTCCATTGGGTCAATTTTAACTAATTTAGGGGCGCTGAATTCGAATATGGCGTTATTTTTGTTCTATCACGTCACGTTTTGGAGATACTGTAAATGTTGATTTTACCTACTTTTTCGGGGTACTCAAGTAGATTAAACCTACTTGCAGTAATTACTAAAGTTGATATGTTTTCAGACTACTTCTACTTCTACCTGAACAGTATTTTGGATAATTTATTTAATTTTGCAATCTGGATTTTGAAAAGTAGAAAGCAGTTTAAGCAAAAGATTGTACCACTCTCATGTGTTTCATTATCATTCGAGCTGCGTGACATTGCCCCTGAAGAATGGTAACTGATATAGATGGTCTGAACGTTAGGTTCACGTTCGCGTTCTGTGTGTGAACCTAGGAAATTTAGAGGTTCACGTTCACAAACGAACTTTGGTAGGTTCTTAACTGTGAACCTTTTTCGTATGTTACACTTTTCACTGCATTATCACATCTTTGGTTGTAATTTATTGCATTTCAACTGCGGGTCACTATATATGCGTGGCGCTGGTAGCATAATATAAATCAACACTATACGAGCATGCGCCTTGACAATCTGAAAGATTGTACGTGCTTGTTACAAAAGTTTGCTCGAATATTTCGTGATTGTCTGCTGTGAGCTTGACCTGCAATCACACAACACCAAGAGCGAAATACGCTACATGCGAGATGCGAGTAGTCACCGAATGATGCTTATTCAACCAATCAATGAATTGATATCGTTTTCTGATGTAAAAAAATCTAGCTGGCATACAGGGGTCAATCTTGATATCATATCTATATTGCACCATTAAAACCAAATCTATGCGATTGGGGTGTTGGCTACTGCTGTATGAATTTTTAATGGGGTAATATCGGTAGCAAGTATAGAAACCCGTTTTACAATCTGATCAATATCAGCGTAGCAATACTCAGACGTCGAATACAATGTCCGGTCTGGCCTAGACCGTTAAGGCATAAGCTTATAGTCAATTGCAAGTCCTCGTCGATATTGTTGGCAAAGCGACGGAAGATATTGATGTTATGGGATTCTTGTATCATTTGATTGCCCAAGTTGATACATTTGGTGACGTTTAGAGCGTCAATTTGTACTTCAGCATTGAGGCACAATGTGACCCGAGTCGTCGCTAGGTAGGCCTATCGTGTACGTACATTAATGTAGGCTATCACTTCACTGGAAAGTTGGGTTGAAATTAGCAATATACGTCATGAGGTTCACTTTTAGTACTGTAGAATTTGGTCTAAAAATGGGTCAACCTAGAAAAAATTCTTATAAAGACGTATGATGTACCGTTGGAAAGGTAATTTTATCAGCTTTTCAATGATAGGTTTTGTCATTTTTTTCACTTTGGGGAAAAAAAGTTATGACCAAAAACGTGCGAAGGGGTAGAAATTGAAATTAGGGAAAAAATTGACATAAACATATGAACAAAAGGCTAGAAACTAATGAATTATCAACAGAAGAGCAGGATATAGATGCAGAAGCTATAAATGAAAATGACAGTAGAATGATATATCTGTTTCAGGGAGAAAGAGTGAGCAAGGCGGGGTGGGGGGGACGTTGGGGGAGGGGGGCACCAGTAGAGCTGTCGTTGTTCGTTATAACTTCATTCGGTTATTTCTTATAAAGACGTATGATATACCGTTGGAAAGGTAATTTTATCAGCTTTTCAATGATAGGTTTTGTCATTTTTTTTACGTTGAGGGAAAAAAGTTATGACCAAAAACGTGCGAAGGGGTAAAAATTGAAATTAGGGAAAAAATTGACATAAACATGAACAAAGGGCTAGAAAGTAATGAATTATCAACAGAAAAGCAGGATATAAAGCAGGATATATATGCAGAAGCTATAAATGAAAAGGACAGTAGAATGATATATCTGTTTCAGGGAGAAAGAGTGAGCAAGACGGGGTGGGGGGACGTTGGGGGAGGGGGGGGCACCAGTAGAGCTGTCGTTGTTCGTTATAACTTCATTCTGTTATTTCTTATAAAGACGTATGATATACCGTTGGAAAGGTAATTTTATCAGCTTTTCAATGATAGGTTTTGTCATTTTTTTTACGTCGAGGGAAAAAAGTTATGACCAAAAACGTGCGAAGGGGTAGAAATTGAAATTAGGGAAAAAATTGACATAAACATGAACAAAGGGCTAGAAAGTAATGAATTATCAACAGAAAAGCAGGATATAAAGCAGGATATATATGCAAAAGCTATAAATGAAAATGACAGTAGAATGATATATCTGTTTCAGGGAGAAAGAGTGAGCAAGACGGGGTGGGGGGGACGTTGGGGGAGGGGAGCACCAGTGGAGCTGTCGTTGTTCGTTATAACTTCATTCTGTTATTTCTTATAAAGACGTATGATATACCGTTGGAAAGGTAATTTTATCAGCTTTTCAATGATAGGTTTTGTCATTTTTTTTACGTCGAGGGAAAAAAGTTATGACCAAAAACGTGCGAAGGGGTAGAAATTGAAATTAGGGAAAAAATTGACATAAACATGAACAAAGTGCAAGAAAGTAATGAATTATCAACAGAAAAGCAGGATATAAAGCAGGATATATATGCAAAAGGAATATATGAAAATAAAATAGAATTATATATCTGATTCAGGGAGTAAGACTGAGCAAGACAGGGGATGGGGGGGGGGGCGCAAGTAGAGCTGTCGTTGTCCGTTATAACTTCATTATGTTATTGTTTACTTACTATAGTCTGTTTCATTTACCTTGCTTGTTTTTTAGATAGTGCTTAGTCAAAAAAGAAACCAGCAGTTTGTGTTAGTGTAGAAAAGGCTATCGTACTGGAGATTCACTGTGTCATTCGGGAGCTCATTTCTGCGAGAGTGATAGTATACCACACACTTTTTAGACTAGGGTTGCATTTAAAACAAAAATCAATTAAAAATAAACATACTTAAAACAAGGCCCTAATTTAAAACATGTTTTTCATTGGTTTTTTGTTTTTAAGCCATGACGTCATGAATATTGAATTGTGACGTCATAATGGATATATGGATGGTATATGGATACCGTTGAAAATATAGGGTAAATATAGCCCCTTTGACAAAATATCTGTACTACAACTGTTGAACCGACTATTTTTTAGGGTTCCAACCATCCCAACGATATACGTCGGCTAAATTTGGTGGTAATTGTCCGTGTGCTCATACAACATGTTTTTGGAAAGTATTTACACAATTCACAATTATGGCATAATTTTATAACTTGAAAAAAAATACAATTTTGTTTTTTAATAACGCTTTCGTTTAAAATATGTTTAAAAAAAAGTGTTTCAAAACACCGTTTGTTTTAAATGAAACCCTACTTTAGACACTATAATTGGTCATGCTTTGAAACTGAATTGTGAAACGCTGATCACAACTTTTCAGAAAAATTAAGAAAATGGCCATAAGACCTACAGTACATCCACACACCATGCCGTAATTTATTGAGAAACCATGCGAGATCCAAGAAACGTTTGTGGAGGCTTTATCGAAAATTCGTATTTCTTCTCTGGCAAATATTTTCTCTCTGAGAAATGTTATTTGACCTGTTGGGTTCAGATTGCCACGATAGAATAATTAGACACGAGCCATCTAGGCAGCTATGGAAAATTAGATAGGCTTATATTTATTTCGAAGTTCCCGGTCGACATAAGGGCAATCCTTTTCGGCTAAGGTTTTATCGCAGGCGATCTATTGGCACACTTTTCAGAGTACCATATTGGCAAATACTTCGTATGTTTTCGAGCATCGCGGCGTGGTAATGGTCGACGCCAAAATGCCTATTTTTTATTTTCTATAAATCATGCTTTTTTCGTGGGGGAAGGGTACTAAATAATCAAAAATTTGGCAACATGAAATCGCGACCAGCGCGAAAAAAATTTGAAAAGAGTTGTATAAATTGTCGATAAGTGATGTATAAATAATTTATGTTCATTCACCGACATAATTTCGGGACCCCCAATTGGACGATTTGGGGTGCGGCAGTTACGGTCCTGGTAAGAGGTCAAAGTCCGGTCGCTGTTTTCCTGTTGAGATTTTACCATTGGAAATATTTTGCGCTTCAATCGCATATATATATATATTAATTGCATGTGGTATATTCGGGGTCAAATCAAGGTTGTTATAACAGTCATCGGGGAAGGGTTCATACCATGTGCTTCGAACCAGATGTACGCAATCCGAATTCCCATTTGTGATTGGCAATACGGGAAATTAATTGCATTGGGTTTTGTTTTAGTGCTTTGTGTGTCTAGTAAATCAACTGGGAATGTCATGGAGATATCTGCCCACATTATTAATTTTAACACGAATGTATCCCAAACAAAGCTCCGCTCCGCGACGATGTTGGCTTCAAATGATTTCATGAATGTAGTAGACTTAACAGTCCCTAAAGCGCGGTAACTGAATATATTTTCAAATGTTATACCAATGGGTATTGTGTCATTATAAACATTCTGCGTTGCCCGAGAAGATACATGTGACGATTTCGTATGTAGCCACCTCCGAATAACTGTCGAAAGTATGCGACCACCCTCCCCCTTAGATATTTCTGCCACTTGAAGTAGTTTTCACGTGTCCTAAAAATTACTACTTATACTGTTAATTGAGTAGAAAATATAGGGAGTTACTTGTGCTACTTGAGTAGCAACGCCAATCACTACAAACTATAGTTCAGTGGTTCTCAACCAGGGGTCCGCGGACCCCTGACCCCTGGAGGTCCGTGAAGCATTTCCAGGGGGTTCACGAAGCGAAGCGAATTTACAAAATGGTTGATAAGCTAATTTATATTTTTCAAATTAGGAAAATCACGAGGCAGTTTTGCTTCATTACAGTATAACTCACATCAACAGGATGGCTGTCTGAGATTGAATATCTTGCTGTGTGGACTCATTTTAGTTGCTAAATTGCCAATAGCCCACTGATACAAATATTCGACTGTATAGAGGTGTTTTGCTGGGCATTGGGTAAAAAATAAATGGTTTGATACGTAAAGTCAATCACGGAGACTTTGAAATGTTCGCAAAAATCCGTTTTCTCCTGTGATATAGGCCTACATAACCATTTCACTAATAACTTCAAGATGAGCTGCTAGATATAAATTAACAGGCTTGACGTTATATGTTCAATAAAAAAATTGTTTGTCAATTTTGGTGTCATCATTGTTGCGATCATACCCAAATGTGTCGTTGGAACCGTTATGCCTTATTATTACATTCGCCACCGTCTTTCTTTGTCTAAATGGATTTTCAGCACTCGTTGATATGAAATCGAAAGTGCATATTTTAAAGACACGGCCACGTATTTCAAAAAATGAATGCAGTTGAATAATTAGCTTTGAAATAATAAAAGTCAACCCAATTTCTACATAAATAGAATGCTGTTATTTTCAAGAAAAGTAATTCTGTTGCTGTTTATCACTAGCATACAGTTATCAGTTGCACAAGACAGATGACGATTGTACGATATTTGAGCTCAATTTGAACTAAAACTTGGGGGGCGGGGGGGTCCAAAAGGGGTCCGAGAATACAAAAAGGTTGAGAACCACTGCTCAAGTTCATAGTAAAAATATTACGGCAAATCAGAAACCGCCGAAAATGCAAAGCTTTTTAGAACTGGCGTTTAATATTGCAAAACACAAACAAAAAGCCTCGATACCATTTAAAAACATATCTGCCTCTATTCAAGTATGGTATTTGGTATTTGTTCACCAGTGTAAATGTATGGGTCGAAAAGAGCTTCTGATTGGACGATGATAGAGAATCACTGTATTCAAGTTCACCGAAAAACTCACTCATTGTGTATTACAACAACCCAGGTTTCATGATAGATGATTTCAATACCAATATTTGATCTGTTGCTATTGTATGCTTACCGTGATGTCACTAACGAAAGCTGAAATTTGATTAATTTATGAAAATGAGAAAAATTAATACAGAAAAATCTGACGTGACCGAGAAATTAAGCACAGAATCGGAGTCAGCAACCATAAATTAGCCTAAATCAATCATTAAAATTTTTGACGCTATTTTATTTTCAAAATTCGTAAATCAGTGTTATCTCCGTCTCGGTCAATTTTTGCCCCCTTAACTTATGATAAATACCTCTTAATAAAGTTATATTTCATTTTTTTTGCTGTTCGATTGTTAGTTTGCTTTACTGAGAGTGATATTCCAAGTTATGGTGTTGTATTCTGTTACGAAGGTGTCGTGTTTTAGTTTATAATTGTATTTTAATGTCAGACAAAATAGTGCTTTACCCCCTGGAACGTTTTTGGTCATAACTTTTTTTCCCCAAGGTAAAAAAAATGACAAAACCCATCATTGAAAAGCTGATAAAATTATCTTTCCAACGGTATATAATACGTCTTTATAAGAATTTTTTCTAGGTTGAGCGCAAATTCTACAGGACTATTTCGCGATCACACAGAACGTTTCAAAAAGGTTCGCGTTCACACGAACCTGAACCTTTCAGAGGCTCACACCATCCCTAGTAACTGAATATATTTCCGAATATTCTTGCAATGTGCAGTGTCATTTTAGACACTTTGCATTCGCCGAGAAGATTCATTTTGCTAATTCGGATGTAGCCACCTCCGACTAACTGCTGAATGCGAGCACCTCCCTAACCAAATATACTTAGACTGACTGACTTTGAGTACTTCGGAGACCTTTCGTTTCGTCTTTCACTTGAAGCACTTTTGACTGGTCTTAGAAATTAGTACGTCTACTTGTAATTGAGTAGAAATATAAGCCGTTACTTGTTCTACTTGAGTAGCAACGCCGCCAACTACTCTGGTTTTAAAAAAGCATTACGGCAAATCAGAAACCGCCAAAAATGTATAAAATTTTATCTGTAGACCTGGCGTTTATTCATGCGAGACAGAAACACAAAGCCCCGGAATCAATTATTAACATCACTGGAAATTAACCAATGCTCTTATCTGGCTCTGTTCCAGCATATAAAACATCCAAGTTGGTGTAGGCCACAGTATGTCCTATGGCGAGACGGATCGACTGTCCTGGAACCAATATATATATTTTTTGAATTGTGAGTATACCACGACGCACGCACTTCTGGTTTCGTGTTGAGCTGTGAACAAGCAGTCTCCATTCATCTGGCTGTCTGTCATTGACAATGCAAAGGAAGCCCTTCATATCATGATCAAAAACTAAAAGAATAACAGTTCAGAAACAGCTTTCCTCGATTCCGATAAAAGGTCACAGTATATGGAAACTGGAGCAAAACTAGCATCATAAGTACAGGTGGAGAAAATTCTTTCAAGTTATCGTGATAAGCACGTTTCTCTCTGGACAAGCAGATATCCTGTATGCAGAGGTGGTCAGTAACGAAGTACTTCTTCTACTTTTTCGAAGTACTCAAGTAGTTTCCTCTACCTCTGGTACTTACTCGAGTAGATAGAATTTTCGCTACTTCTACTTCCACTTCGTGATATTTTGTTAGCTACTCACTTACTTTTCGCTGTTTTCAGTTTGTCAAGTAGAAGTAGTGTAACTCTCCAAATAGAAATAAAAACTGGGGAATTCTCGGGCTGTTTTCACAGAGTTCTAACTTTCAGTTTGAAGAGAATTTAAGTCAAACACAGAATTTCCGTCGCGCTTCACACAAAGTAGATATTGAGTTACAAATATGTTTTCACGAAAGTGAATATTATTTAGGTAGCAGGTTGTGTAGCCCCTTTCGCACCGCATTGTCGCCCATACGACCTAATTCATGACAGTATATATGGCCCATCATAACGTTTGAAACTACCGTTTTGCAATCTAGCATTTACCCATCATATCGTAATCTAGCAGTCCATGGCGTATCATAATCTGGAAAAGCGGGCTCTGATTTTTTTTGCGTGTAGACCTGTTTTAGCAGACCATCGTTAAAATTGTCTCGATAAAAAACATGAAATACGATTTTCGGAAATAAAGCTACACAATATGACATTTTTACGATCAACCATATTTTTAGTAACGTTTACTAACCGCGTAAATGTTTACACGAAAACCGATTCAACTTTTCTATATTGTTCTTCGACTAAACTACGGGCCTTATAATGAGGGGGAGGGCGCCATATCATGATATTTTATAAAAAACGGGCTGTTCGAGTAAACAGAGGATCAGTATCGCATTTCCAGATCAATGCTATCATTGTCATCCCATGATGCGGACGAGTGGTTATGCTGTCGATCAATATGATGCAATCTGCAACTTTCGCATATCTCAATTTGCAGCTTTTGACAATTCGTGCGAACGAATGACGATCGTTTTCACAACTATTTACTTACTTGAGTAGATATAAAGTCGATCAATTCTACTTCTAATTCAAGTAGTTATAGGTTGCTTATCAAAGAAGTACTTCTACTCGTACTTGAGTAGATTTTTTCGTCGCTACTTCTACTTCTACTTGAGTAGCTTTCTTGACTACTTTGAACGCCTCTGCCTGCATGTTAATGTTTCAAAACAAGCTTAAAGGGCAAAAAATTTGAGTCATGTGCCTGAGTGAACAACTCTCCTCTACATAATATATTAACAATATAATGTTTATTGTTTGCAAACTTTTACGTCTGACGAAAGAGCAGTGTACTGTCAAAAATGCATTGTTCGATTAAGTCAGCAGGACAGATGTATAAAGATAACGTGCCGAACTATATTGAGTATGGAGCTACTAATTAAAATCGCTACGATGAGTGGTACACAAAGGCGATAACTGCTACCGACTAAAAATGGTTGCGTCCACATATAATTTTATGGGCCGAAAAGAGGTCCTGATTGAAAGAAGGGAGAACCACTGGATTCAAGCTCACCGAAAACTCACTTATTCTGCTCTATAACAACCCAGGTTTCATAATTATACATGATTTCAATAACAATATTTGATCTAATGCTTTTGTACGTTCACCGTAATGTCACTAACGAAAGCCGAAATTTGATCAATTTATGAAAATGAGAAAAACACATGCCGAGAACATTTGACGTGATAGAGAAATTATGAGCGCATAATCGGACTCAGAAACCTAAAATTAGCCTTAATCAATCATTAAAGTTTTTTAGGCAATTTTTCTTTTTTGAAATTTGTTGACCAGTGTAATTTTAAGGTCGAAAACAGCTCTTGGTTGAAGGAAGATAGAAAACCACTGGATTCGAGTTCACCGAAAACTCTTTCCTTCTATACTACAACCACCCAGGTTTCATGATAGATAATTTCAATGACAGTATTTGATCTGTTGCTGCTGTACGATCACCGTAATGTCACTAACGATAGCCGAAATGTGATTAATTTATTAAAATGAGAAAAAATTCATACCGAAAAAATCTGACGTGATAGAGAAATTATGAGCACATAATCGGATTCAGCAACCTAAAATTAGCCTAAGTAAATCATTAAAAATTTGGGCGTAAATATTTTTTTGAAATTTGTAGACCAGTGTAATTATTTCAAAGTGTGATGTCGTCTCGATATTATCGGCAAACCGATAATCGGCCGCGCTCTACTATATTCCATTTTTCGACATCTGTTTAGAGTACCAGGCTTCCTGACACGCATTTGGGATGAATAGGCATGATATCTGCCGAATTACTTTCTATCTGGGGATTTGAAAGTACGAGCTCCATCTCACATTGCGCAGACCGTGGAGTTTATGCCATTTGATTAGTGGTATTCTACTGTTTTCTTTGAAAGAGCGGCATGCTATGCACAGCTCAAAAATAAACTTAAAACCATTCGTCCATCCTCGGTTTTCTAATATTTTCATCTGAATTTCTGGCTTGGTGGATTGTTTTCGTTGTGCTTTACCAATTGACCTCCAAATTTGGAGCTGAGAGTTGGATTTGTTTAAGACGTGGGATTGAAGAAGTCTGATATATGCTTCAAGACTCAATAACATAATGTTGGCATGTTCTGGTACACCAAAACCATTGCCCATCATTGCATGTTGCAGTTTCACAACAAAGCCATTCCGCCGTCCAGTATCAATAGATGCTATGTCCCATATGATATGACATTTTCAAATTTTCCCATGCATCATATGCCTCTAATCGGTTTTCTAGACCGCCGAAAATAGCTTCAGTTGTTCTACTTCCGTCTATTCGAATATTCAGTTCGATATGCATCAGACCAATTAAAATTATATGATATATACAGTCTGCATCTAAAATCGAAATGAATAAATATTTAATAAATATTTATTATTGACTGTGAACAAGAACGCGACAGGATTAATTCAATCTGGGCAATCATAATTTACCAAAATACTATTTTAAATCTTCGCAATTGGAATTGTGTCAGTTAAATTCGAATTACTCGATATACATATTATATAGTTTGTATCTACAAAAGAAAGCCTATCCTTCATGCAGTGAAAACTGGGAAATTTTTTTGCGGGAGGTTTTTGTTTAAACCAGGGGTGTCAAACATACGGCCCTAGGGCCTTATCCGGCTCGCCAGACCATATCACGCGGCCCGCCGGGCCATTCTGAGCAAAATGAAAATTATTGTTTAATCCACCACATTTCTAACAGAAATTGAGATTTATAGTAATAAATCCTTTCACGTAACTACTAAATAATCCCTCAAGACAGTTATGTCGAGCATACTCATAAACTACATCATAACCAGATGCAGTCAGGGTTGGGTTCTAACATAAATAGCGATCAGGAACGAGTCGGTGACATTGACATTACATTGCGGGAAGGGAAAAAAGTGCAAACTGAGTTAGGAGTTTTCTGGAAAAATGGACCAAATTATACTAGTCACAGAGGCGGAAATTACAATTCAAAACCATTGCACACCGTTGTAAAATACACGGAGCTACACGAAGAATATAATTCAAATATCTTTGGTTGCACTTCTGTTTACCTTACTCTGACCCAAAAGGCCCCAGCGCCGGTCTCCAGAGCAGTGGTTCCCAACCTTTTCCCACCCACGTACTATTTCGAGGTTTTATGCAGTGCTCGCGTACCACCTACCTCAAATTCACAATTTATGACGTCATAATCACTTATTGGACCTATGCGAGGAGTAATAAGAAATTCCAATAAACTAGGCATTATCAGCCAGGGTTGATGAGATGCATGGAATTGTTTTTTCACCACCAGTCACAAGAACATCATAATGAAATAACATTGACAAACCCAAAATGCAATGGCTGCATTTGCTTATTTTCCACTAGCTGGTCGATGCGTGCAATACGTTAGCTCATAGCATAGTGTCCTGTAAATTATGGTGTGGACACAAGCAAATCTCAGGGCTCAGTGAAATTGGTCTACGTCAAACTTTCTATTTGGCTAAAGGTAATTAGACTGTCATTTTTGACCAGATTGCCGAGCGCAAACTTTGATAAAACGGAAATCAATCGAAAGCTACTGCGGTACTCATTAAAACATTTCAAATTTTATTCTGCTCGTGGTCCTGGAACCCCGCAATATCAGCCTCGAATGTTGCATTGTAACGGAGTTGGATATTGTTACGCAACAATGGTAGCAGGTGAGAAGCAGCGCAAACCTCAAGCGTATTGGCCATTTGTTGCGCACCCGATTAAGCATTCACACTCTCACTCTCGTACGCACTTGATCCTGAGCTGCTCAGACGACGTCGTTGCGTCACAATACTAAACTCCATTACGCAACATTCGAGGCTGATTTTGGGGGTTTCCAGCGCCACGTACAGAATAAATTATATATTTTCGCAATCGGTACCGCGGTAGTTATCGATTAATACCAGTTTATCAAATTTGACGCTCGGCAATCCGGTCAAATTGCCTTTAGCCAAATAGAAAGTGTGACGTACACCAATTTCACTGAGCCGTGAGATTTTCTTGTGTCCACACCATATAGGACACTATGCTCACAGCGCATCGAAAGTCATGCATGAGTCGGTTTCGTTTCTTTGACGTTTGCCACGACGTGCCTTACCACGACGACGACGGCGTCAAAAAACTCAAAATCAACCGCACCTGAAATCATTACTCCCTTCAATCCGACCGCAAAAACGGAATCTACTCGCGTACCACCTGACAGACCTTCGCGTACCACTAGTGGTACGCGTACCACAGGTTGGGAACCACTGCTCTAGAGAAACTTGAATGGTGAATTGGTCAGGTGATATAAAAGAAAAATGAAACATTTCCAACGCCCGTGTTTACAATCTCTAGGGTTCCTCACCACGAATACGTAGGGCCAACGATGCATTATGATTAATACAGAAGGAATCTAGAAATATTATAACTTATATAGTCGTTAGAGACCCTGATTCAGTGGTATATATGTGCATTTAATCGGCCAATCATCGAATTTTGGCAATTCCATTGTTTGTAATTGACTGTGTTGCTCCAATAGAGCCCGCACAATCCGTGATATAATATAAAATACTATTATGCATAGCGTTGATAATAATGCAATTATAGTGGAAAACGACGGTATCGAATTGGAAGGAGGACCATACCTGCCGCACCCCAAACACTCCAATTGGGGCACCCAAGCTCGAAGGGGGCCCAAAATTATTTCGTGAATTAACATAAATTATATAATTTTTTTCGGAGATTTATGCAACTTTTTCAAAAAAACTTTGCGCTGCGCGCGTTTACCTATGAACAAATTTATTGATTATTGGGTACCCTTCCCCCAACAGAAATACGCATGATTCATAGAAATGGACAACTCGGCGTCGGCCATTGTCGCATCATTTGAAGTTATAGGCCAATTAACAGCGACTCCGAGAAATGTGCCAGAACGATCAGCAGCGAGAAGAACTTAGCCGAAAAGAAATGCCATTGTGCTGACCGAAAACATCGAAATATCGACATATATATATGATATTCCATAGGCGCCTAAATGGCCGGCACCGAATGTTTCGCAGAGCACTACCGATTTTACGTAAATTACGTTATGCGTTTGACTACGTTACTAGGGATTAATATTATGTTTATCGCGCGAAATGTGCGTAGAATTTTAATATATCATCATAAAAACCACGCCTAGTTCAACGCTGATGAGTGCTATCTGAGAGATCATATTATCCGCGAAAATACACAGTCCTAAACACACATAATATAATATCTGGCGAATATAGTCTTGCATAGACATCATAGTTTTCCAAATTCATGTATAATCTGAATGTTATTATTTCTCGAAAGCAAGTTATTATCAAGTCTCGGAATTTAATCACTTTTACAAAATGGACCCTTAGGGCATGAAAATGGGCGTGGCAATTAGGGCGACGTCTTGCATAGATATCATAGTTTTCGAAACTTATGTATAATCTGAATTATATTTATTTCTCGAAACCAAGTTATTATCAAGTCTCGGAATTTATTCATCCCTTGGAAGCAAGTTATTATCAATACATATTGTTGAATACACATGGAAAATCGGTATTGAAATTCATAAAACATTAGAATATCTGATACATAGTGCTAAATACGCATCGCGATAATCTAGTGGAGAGCGACAAACGTAAATAGCCTCAGGGCTGGCACGAAATCCAGTTACCCTCACTACTACTAAGCCCCCAGAAGGCCGGTTATCACCCTATGGGGGACCCAAGACCAATGTTTTTTTGGGGGGAGGGGTGACGAGTTGCTGTTATTGGAATCATTTGACTGGTCCGACCCGCGAGCGATCAAAACTTTTGAATCCATCTCGAGACCTAACTTGACTTTGACACCCCTGGCTTACACTTTACAGGTGTTTTGGTTTATTTCATGTTCAAGTTTAACAATGGTTGTAAAGCTGTTCAGATAAATGCACTGATGCTTTGAAAATGTCATTATTAAGATATAATCGACTTCTTTTGAGCATCGGTTGAATGTTTCGGTGTTATCGGTCAAGGTGTGAGACTTCTGTTTTATCGGTATCGACCCAAAATCCATTATCGGTCGGACTCTAAAATACAACAAAGAATATTTGCTGCCATCTTTGAGCTCGAATGTCCTGCAGCAATAAAGTGCCTTACAACACCATTGGAAGTCGGATAAGTCCGTTGTAGATCTCTCTGGCACTCACATAATTACTGAAAGGAAAGTCAAATTGATGGAATAACTTTACCAGAAGTGCAAAAGGACAAATATTTGATGATTAAATTTGTAGCAAAGAATAACCTTTCAATTGTAAATTGTTTCTATATTTGGACCACTGTCGAAAGTTGAAGTTAGTTTGTGCGGGACATTTTTCACGATTTGAACAAAATAATTATAATTTTGGTAATTTATACCAAAATCTTCATTAATTCCTGCTACAAGCAAAATTTTTTCCAGTCATAACTAGAGCCCGACCGATTATCGGCTCGCCGATAATATCGAGTCGATATCACGCTTGGAGAGAAATATCGGTATCGACCATTGAAGGTAAAAAAATATCGGCCTTTTTCGTGACGTCACAACATGGTGGCAGGGAGTCAGAGAAGTCGATAGAAGACGTGAGGGTGGTAAATTATAAAAATAAATGGCCAAGCTGCATATAGTGCATGCTGCATAGAGGGCAGTAGGCGTTCCTATCTGAAAAATATTGTAGATAACTAATCACCGTTATGCCCCGCTGACTTCGTGGGAATCCCCCTGCAGTAATCAATCGATCACCAAAGACAGAGAGCAGCTGGATCCTGGATGGATAGTTGTCTGCGGAAGATTTCAATCAGTAAGAGAAATGAGAACTTCAATCATGCTGGACTGGCCCTCGTGATGATAGAGAAAAGCGTCGCGTCGAAACGTTTCTCTGAAGATAGTGCTATTGGTTCGGTACCAACAGAGCTAATTATACCAGTAATGTATGAAGTCGTCTGACACTCTGACTGAGGGCTGAGACCTGCGGGGCCACCATGATAGGAAATATGCGAGCATAGAGGGCAAGAAAATCAAGCAAAGGTGGAGTAAAGCCAATAACAGATCCGAACATTTTTGATTCCATGATGACATTGGCCAATTCTGACAAGAGAGCGTAAAATATTGATCAATTGATTGTTGAAATGCTGGTCATGGTCAAGGCCCAAGGGGGATGGGTGGAGCAGTTGCAGACATGGACAATTTGAGTTGTTTTCAACTTTCTCTTCAGCTATTTGTTGATGATGTGCTGAAGGCTCCAGGTGCTCTGCCAGAAGAATATCAATATTTGGTGAAACCATTGAAGGAAAGATCCCCTGCAAGGGAGCGGTGGAACCGAAATGAAGAAAGATTTCCAATCCTTGCTGTGCCACTAGGTACCAAGTGAAAGACTGCTCACTGTGTTTAGTACTATATACATCATTTATGAGAGACCACAGAAGTTCACTCCTTGGAGAAAGCGCCGAGAAATTGTGCTTCGTGAACTGTAATCTGCAACTGCTGGATTGGTGCTTTTGATATATTTTTATAGCCCCTAGATCATTTACTTCATGTTCAAGCATATCAATGGCTGTAAAGTTGTTGAAATAAATGCTCTGAGGTGTTAAATATGGGCCTTGAGCTAGATTCCATACATTTTGAATATCGGCTGAATATATCGAGGTTATCGGTGGAGGTACTGGATATCGGTGTTATCGGTATCGGCTCAGAAATCCAATATCGGTCGGGCTCTAGTCATAACCCTATTGGCCTCCCCTGGTCTTATCGAAATGTGGATGAACAAAGCTGCAACGGATAGGAAATTCTAAATACTAATCGAGGCTCAAGGTTACCAGAACACCATCTAATTCAGAGGTTCTTAAACGCGACCCCCGAAACCCCCTGCTATTATTTACATTGCACTATTTGTAAACATCTTGCAGGAAGTACCATTCAAAATTTCTGAGCTATCGCAGCAGTTTCCTCGAGAATCATTATAGACCGATATCGCAAGCTGAACACATGTTAACTCCATCCCATTCTTCTCCAAAATGAGCCAACAAGTCCTTGACCAACAGTTAAATGAGAGGTTCCCAACCTTTTTGTTACCAAGGACCCCTATGGATAAATCATATATTCTGCCTACCCCTGTCGAAATTTTTCCGGAAACTTAACTGTCAAATTGTTGCCGTTGTTCTTAAAGAAAGAAAGAACAGCAAAACGAAAAAACGAAAGGTAAATAAACCATTGGCATAAAACTGTGTAAATAATTGACATAATACTAAAATAACGAAACTAAAAAAAGTTACGGAAAATCTATAAATAAAAACAAGATAGACTGACGACCTACCCGCTACATCTCCACAGCAGGGGAAGAGGGCCAGATGTTTTTAGTGCACTGATTAGCGTAGCTAAGAAAGCAACATTATTATTATTATTATTATTTATGAGGAGTTTTAAGTGGCGCGTGTCGCCGTTTCCGGCCTTGTGCACCACGGACAAAATATGTCATCAAGGATCTAGTTTTCGTGCTCTGGGACATAGGGTTAAATTTCAAACTATATAAACTTTCAAACTATATATACAAGTTACATGAAATAATAAACTCGGCGACCGGCGTAAATAATTGCCGCATAGTAAGTAAATTGGTTAAAGTAAACGGTACATTGAGCGTAGTACATGCGTCGGCAAGAAATGTTCGGTGAAAGTCATATTTTTCGCAATGCAAGAGTATGTGGTCAACCGTGTCGGGGACGTAACACACATTACAAAGGGGGGAGTCGGCGCAGCCTATTTTGAATAGGTGTGCCGCCAGGCGACAGTGACCGGTTTGGAGGCCAAACAGGATTTTTTCAAATAGGCGGTTTCGGCAGGAATCTGGCGCCTCTGAAAGCAACATAATTTCCACTGTGTCCTAAAACCAAGATAACGTTTGTGATACAGGCGGCATCAAAACATAGGTATCTAATCCCCGAAGATCAGTTATCTATAGTCGACACGCCATGGTATACACTACATTGAGTAAGAGATTAGCAATGAGAATGGACGTTGGTCCGATAAGGAAGATCATTGTCATTGCCTGGAAAAACATTTCCTTCTACCTACTTATATGTATAGACACACACTGTCGATTGTAGAAAGATACTATGGCTAGCTAAGCTGGATAACGAAGAAGCTTGGATACACAGTACCCCAATATTCATATCAATGTTGATATAAATGCTATCTCAAATGTTATATTCATTATCGATGTTCCCTCTAATGTTCACGAGTCTTCGCGTACTCACCAACTCACTGCGCGGTCTCTTGGACATCAGTGCGTAACTACTAATAAAACGTCATCACTTCGATTTTATTCTTTTGTGCGACACAGATTTTTCTGTGCGGTTCGTGGCCGCGCACGCGTGTTGCTTAGAGGTAACATTGTTCATTATGAAATGTTCCTTCACTGATTGCGTCTATTGCATCTTTTGATTTCCGATTACAGGCCATTCCGCGTTGACAACCTCATGATTCCCATTCGTCAGCGTCGACCAAGATGTGAAATTCCCAATTAGGTCACATATTTGCCTTTATATCGCAAGTTTCAATTTCTCTAGCAGAAACCAGACCCAACACGCTCGACGCACTTTAATTGACCAAGAAGATATACTATGCATTTACTCGTTATCTAAAAAGCGAATAAAATCGAAGAACTTTCGATCGCTTATGAAACATTTTGTTTTAAGAACCGCACGCAATCGTACGGTTAATTTTATGACATTGGTGATTTCACTTTGATATCGTTATACTTTATTGTGTTTATCGTGCTCCTATAAGTAGGTTTTGGTCAGCAAATATACCTGACTGCGTAGTTATTTCGAATTGTCATTTTCAATAAATATTCTAATAAAACGAAACGAGGAAACCGGGTGTCAAAAAGGTGTAGGTCTGTATACGTTTGTTTCTGTACAAGAGGGAGTAGTAAATAGTAATTCAAGAAGAAATATTTCTTCAGTGCATATTCAGCATTTCTATATGCCGCCAGAGGATATTCGGTCTTCAGCAACACCGGTGAGTCTTATCGATTAGCTACGCTTCCTACCTATGCCAGTATGGGTACTTTTCGTCATAATAACTACTGACTGTATGATGTAAGTGATGAGATGGCGGATTGGCGCTTGATTTCCCTGCCCGAGAGGGATATTCTTGTTAGCTTGCTGCAAAATGCCGGGGACAAAGAGGCATTTTCAGGAAAGCAATAAGTTAGATAAGAATTAAAAATAGAGCATATAAAGATTTTACAAATTAGTTTACCGGCATTTCGCTCTAAGTTAGTGGAATTGTACAACTGGAATAATCTAGTTGTCCAAGTCTGCAATATGCTTGCATAAGATGTGTTGTTGCTTCAATGAAAATCGTTGCAGCGAGATATTGTCAGATGTAAAATTGGATATTTGATATATCCTGACCTAATGAAAAGTGAAGACAAACAATCCTGTTTTTAATTCTCTGGTCCGACTTCGATCCGACTGCTGGGCCGGACTTTTGAAAGGACAGTGATCCGATTCTAAAAACTCCGATGATATTCATGTACGAGTATCTATTTTTCGTGAACTGTAAAAACAGTAGATCACACGGTACAGGATGCAGGATATACTGCAACAAAAGAAACATGACATTAAGACCTCGCAGGTTTGTATTGAATATTGTGATTAACACACTACGAAGCTGTGGTTGGTGGTTCCTAGTTACAGCCAGGGCTTTGGAGCAGCCGTAAATGTTGAATTGCTCCAACTCCGGTTCCGGAGCTATCTTCTATCATAGATTAGCTCCGGCTCTAGCTCTCTGGAGACGCATTATTACCACTGCTCCGCTTGCGGCTCTGAAAGCTGTCGAATGGGTCTGTCTATATCAGGAGTGGCCAACCCACGGACCGCTTTTTGTAAGACACTGCTTACGCGGATGATACGGCGAGAAGGAGCCTAGATTTTATTGTATTGTATCGATAGGCACAACACAGTGGAGCTTATCGCCTTTCTAGGCCTTGTGCTCCATGACATGAATTTCATAAAGGCCATTGGTCTTTGCTTTTTGTCTTGTTGGGAACGTCTCTCATTGTCTCTCACTCCCATGCGTCCCCATCGTGGTCTCTGCTGCCGACTTATAGCACGGCTCACTTTCAGTCTGGGCTTTTCAATTCACTACCGTAGTAGGGAGGTCGGCGATGGGGAGCCTAGATAAACCTCCAAGCTTTCGGTATAAGAATTCTGAAGTCGACCTCGGTCCGACTCTAACCCGCAACCCATGAGTGTTGCAGCCGTAAATTATACCACTGCGCTATCTCGCTACCCGTGGGCCATATGTGGCACGCGAGAAGGTATTGATTGGCCTTCGAGGTAATTTCCTAAATTTATTATATATTATCGAAAATGAATTGCTCAGACTGTGAACTTGCAAGGCCAACCAAAAATTTGATTAGTCTGGACGCGACACTTGGGATGTTGATGAGTAAATTATCATTTCCTACCCATTGGCAGATCCGGGGTCCAGTCACATTTTTAATAATCGTCGTACATTACAATAACCTAAAATAGTAGTAAAATCTTTCTTTACGCATCGCGTGTTTAATTGTCCTACGATTTCTTGTTTGGTAGCCTACGCCACCTGAAAATGAAAAAAAACTAACCCGTTTGAGTCTAACTATATGCTCAATTACGAGAGAAAGTCTTTTCGCATTTGCGCTCGCAAAAGGATCGTCGACGATGAAATGTAGACACAAAATGATTGTCGCTTATCAGTGGAAACCTTCAATATTGATATGTCCAGATGCCGAATATTCCCGTCCTTACAAACTGAGCCCAGCGCGCGGTATACAGTAGATCCGCGATATACTCATGTAATAATATTATTGACCTAGTGTATTTATAAACTTTTAACATTTTACGCGCTTGACGCGGCTAGTGGACCACGCACTCGTTCGTCAATTGCATGTGACCCTATAGCCGAATGGTAGCCCCCTGGTCTATATAGATTACTAATCTACCCGTAGGTTAGTTATCTATAGTAATCTAGAGTCTGTCAGGCATCACTAATATCGGATGCAGCAATGCAGACATCGGTACCGCCGTGCCGGCTTGTGACGCCATAATGAATACTTGACAATTGTCGATAACATCATAGTTACACTAGAACGCATTTTACTCCATGCCATTGCTGTGTACAGCAATAAAATTCTGATGCGGCGTTTTACCACTGTCACTGTACTCGTTAACATTAAGCCTCACCGCTGAATTCAATCTTCAAATGTGCGATAATTATTCAACTGTAACTGCAGTAATATGGGCGCATATCACGACCTGATCAATAGAAATCAGATTTGTACCAAATAGCCAATGGTTTGACGTTCGATATTTGTGCACCCGTTACCAGTTTATCCGGTCTCGATCAAGTTTATCGGAATGTAATATTTTTCCCGTTGAAACGAATCGAATAAAATCTGAATCGGTGCCAAGGAGAATCTGTTGTTTCAGTAATATTGCAAGTTAATTAAATGATTTGAATGAATTATGGTTCTTCCCTATATTAATATATAATTTTGATCCTCTCTCCGCCTACATGATCAGAGTTAGTGGAAGAGTTGGTGGAGGATGATGACTTCGAAAATGCAAGGAGCGTAATTGTACATCGTTAGGTCGTGTTTATATCACTATCGCATGTTAACATAGAATGGCAACGACCGAATCTGCAGCTTCGTCCCGCTTCGCTGAGGCAGGATTCAGAATTGTTTTGCGTAAGTGACAGTAGGATTACTGGCAGTCGAAAAGTTATTTTAAAGAGCGCAGAATTTACTCAATCTGTTCTTGATCCAAAGCTACTGTCGCACCCTTTCCTTGATCGGTGGATAATCCAGGAATTATCATCGAAAAACTCAAATAACTCCGCTTCTACTGGTTGAAATTGGGTCAAATTTGTTTTGCATCGTCTTTGAAGACAGCGCAACAATTTCATGGGGTTGA
This sequence comes from Botryllus schlosseri, assembly GCF_051294905.1. NCBI lineage: Eukaryota > Metazoa > Chordata > Ascidiacea > Stolidobranchia > Styelidae > Botryllus > Botryllus schlosseri. The sequence goes on along the minus strand of NC_137245.1, from coordinate 10,842,907 downwards.
CAGAAAAATCGGACAGAAATTTTTTTTTGCATCTTTGGGTGAATTCAAAATTTTCAAACTGTACGAAATCCGTGATTATTGGTTGGAATGAATTAAAATTTGGTGTGCGTCGTTTTTTGAGGCAACCTAACGATTCAATCACGTAACCAGCAAGATTCAGGAAAAAAAGCTATTTTTGAACAGCCCTACTGTCCATTAATGATTTGAAATGCATAAAAATGGACTAGACGCCCGTATAGGACTAATAAATAGGCTCCAGTAGCCTAAATTTGATGGAAGCTCACAAATGCATGGTAATAATGTTTTGCGGCCCGCAGCGTCTTTTGCGGGTAAAATGCGGCCCGTTGTACATGCGAAGTTGAGAACCCCTGCTCTAGAAAATAACTTTTGGATTGCCAGCAATCCTACAGTCGCTTACGCAAAACAATTCTGAATCTAGTCTGAGCGAAGCGAAACGAAGCTGCAAAATTGGTCGTTGCCATTCCATGTTTAGCCTGCATTCGATAATGTCACATCGACAAGATCATTTATCAGCCTAATGCCGGTGCGCACTGCACCACTAAGCTACATAAACACCGCACATCCAGTGGTTTCCAACCTTTTATGGTCGCAACTCCATTTCCAATTTGAGAATGTTCCGTAGCCCTGCTCCACATTTCATAAGCTGATTACTAATAATTTCGGTTCGGCATATTTGCCCAGACTTACTCGCGGCCAATTTTGGAAGCTGATTACGTTTAAAATCGCTGCGAACCCCAGAAGAAAAGCGCACAACCCACAGGTTTAGAACCCCTATCTTTAACTAAAATATCCGAACGGCCTAGCCAGCGGTTCTCAACCTTTTTGGACATGCGCCACCCTTAGCGATCGTGAAAAAATTGCGCCCCTCAGCACTTATCGTCATGTCAAAAAGAGCACGATACTAGTATAGTAGCATAGTATACATATGGTATATCTTACGCCAAGTTTTAATCTGCATTCCAGTTGTTGAGTCTTTTACATTTCTGACGAATTTCCCCCAAACTTGTTTGAAATTAACAAGAAACATTGAACAGGACGTCAATTTATTTCAAGGTAGGCTGCACTGCGACTGATCCTATGCTGGTACTGACTACAGAGTGCACGGCGTCGTTCTGTCCTGCCATGCTAAATTTGATCAGTTTTGAAATTGAATTTAATTGTGTTGATTTAGGATAGCCCAATTGAGGGCGAAACCGGGCATTGCATCTAAGTCAGTCTTAGGCAGTGCAGTTCGCCTGCTATTACCAACAGCTACCAAGCGCACTGAGCTTTATGCTACTGCTAAAGTTATGAAGTAATGCATGACTTACACGTGGGAAGTGCTCTAAATCTATAAATATTATCAAAAATTTGCTCAAATGAATTTGAAATCAAATTATACTCCGTTGAGCGCGACTGCAAGATTTTTTAAATACGAAATACGTTTCATCGTCAACAACCGTCTTCTCAGAATGGTTGTGGAACACATGTTTAGTCACAATTCATATAGAATTTGTCAATTTCTCGCGCACCCCCTGAGAGCCTCCCGCGCCCTGCAAGGAGGGGGGGCAGGTTGAGAACCACTGGCCTAGACCTACTCTATGAATACACCGTTATCATGTATAGTTGCGATTATAATTAGATTTATTTTTGTAAATGAATGCTATTTTCATCACGAAAAATTTCAAGTAGCATAAATATTCCCAAAAGTAGTAGTGTGTATGTTGATTTACAGGAAAATTTGAGCTTACTTACCTTCAAAATTATGGACATTTAGGTTTATTTTAGAAATTTCTCCGGACGCTGTTTTGACAGTGAAACTCCAGACATGTCCGGGAAATTCCGGACGTATGGCGACCCTATACACTAGATGCGGAGAACAGCACAAATACGAGAATTGCGACAAAGAGCCAAGATGTATGAGTTGTGGTGAGAAACACTCTGCGGGTTACGGCGGTTGTGTGCGTTGCCGACAGGAAGGGAAAATTAACTCGATGATCACACAGCAGGGAAGAGGTTACTGAAAAGCCAGACAACAATACACTTCAACACAAATGCCGCCAAACACTCAATCATATGATGAATTCCCGACGCTGCCGCGCCGCGCTGCAATTAGCCTTCATCATCAAAACTCGACACCTGCAGGAAACAGCGCAGTACCAATGCCCGCAGCCATCACACCAAGGAGAGATGGACACACGACTAATAATGCTCCCAAAGACACAAAAACACAGTAACACGATAGCCGCTGGCTACATCTCCATTGCCACAAGAGAATCCTTCCAATTTATAGCATGCAGACGTGACAAAAAGTGCAGTCATCTGCAAGAATGAATGGACAGAAAGAAAAATAATATCTATTGTGGCCAAGTCCGCAGAATCTTTTCTCGGTATGTTTCTACCCAATACATGCAGCTTCGTCATTTACAGAAAACACCCCAAATCGATCGACATCAAATACAGCCGCGTCAAATACAGAAAGCACGGCAAATCGATCGATTTCATCACAACTAGTACAGTGTTGGGATCAAGTCACTACCTTCGAGTCACGAGTCATTTCGAGTCATTGGACATCTAGACTCGAGTCAAGTCAAGTCAATCGATTTTCAAAGGTGACTCGAGTCAAGTCAAGTCACTCGATTTTTGGAGGTGACTTGAGTCAAGTCGAGTCAAGTCAAGTCAAGTCACGAGTCAAGTCACTAGTCGAGTCAAGTTGAATTTTCAAAGTACGAGACATGATTGATAAGTCATTGCATTATGCTGTTTTTAAAGACAGATGGAGTCCCTCTTTATTCCGAATCGAAAAACGAATGAGGAGTTCATTTATACACACAATAAAGGCGCTGTATCGATCACTCATACGTAGAACTGCTAAACTACGCAAGTAGCGGTAGTCCCAGTCTAGAATTATCCGCCAAAACACATGATAAAATACGAAACCTATACCCACGTACTTATCCATGCTATACAATTATAAACATATACAAGAGGGTTGCATGATAAGGTGAGCCCTATTAAGAACTGTGAGCAAAGCTGCGACAACTGCGGTTGCGATCAATTTATTTGTGATATAACAATCGAGGGGCGGTACAACGCATAATCATTGAATGATTGATTGCTCTCACACGTCACACCAGCGTATCTTTAACAATTCGAACGTAAACAAGATACAGCGATTTAGTCGACATCGATTACTTGATGACTTGAAATTGACTCGTAAATTTTGCTTCTAGTCACGATCAATCCGCATTTATGAAACGTCGAGTCAAGTCAAGTCGAGTCATTTTTGCAATGTGACTCGAGTCAAGTCAAGTCATACGAAAAAATTGACTCGAGTCTGACTCGAGTCAAGTTATGACTCGAGTCATCCCAACACTGCAACGAGAACTCACAACAGCATACAACAACGAACACGCAGATTTTGTGCCAGTCATGGATTGGAGCATATCAGACTTAGCGAATTCATCATGTTAAATATAATGCAGTGGAATTGCAGAGGGATCTATAGGAAAATGGACGAACTCTAAAAGTACATTCTAGACTTGTATAGCAAGCCAGATATTATTGCTTTACAAGAGGCCCATCTGGTACCAAAATACTCTCCAAAAATACCGGGTTATGTCATTCTGGTAAAGGACAGAAATATCCACGGCGGTGACCTATGCATGTTTATCAAGTCGCGAATCCCATTTTCCGAAATGACAACAGAAAGTGTACAGCCAATCGAGTCCCAGATCATATCAAGTCAAGGCCTTACAGTTACAATAATGAACGTGTACATTCCTCCTAACAAAAAATCTCAACATCACTCCTACAACGATGTTTCAGTGGATGTACAGCAAAATTCGTAATACTGGTACATTTTAACGTGCATCATCCTTTATGGCAGTGGTTCTTAACCATTTTGATATCGTTACCACCAACAAGAGAATGAGGGGATTCAATTACCCCTTTTCAAAAAATAATAAATTACAACTTACACTCTAGTAATTGTAAAACAGCACTAAGATGACCTCATAATGTACAATGAAATGCCTGTTAAAAAAATCAAGTCTATGCGAAGGTTGATGCTGTGTTGCTGTGTTATCCAGTGGTCAAATCTGGACAAAGGAGAGGATAATGGACGGCATCTCTCATGTAATTGTCAATCGGCAACTTATTTCGTTTTGATAGATACCATTTCAGAAAATCCTACTTCACAACAATAAGCTGAAGGAAATTCAATCAGAAAGATCAATGCCATTATGATAAATATTGGTTATTCATTTTGAAGGCGAGCCCAAAAGTGTTCCAAATTTTCTCATCGCTTCTTCGAAAGCATTTTGATGATTTCAGACTTAATTTTACTGACTCGACTAGACCACCACTACACTTTCAATACTAACAGTAATTTATACGATATTGTTACTGCATTATATAGGTGTTAAGCTAAACTGAGACGCCCCTTGTTGTCTTTCAATGTGTCAGCATGCGCAACGATATATGATCCGCACTACCACAAAATAAATTGGACTTACATTGTACTAAACTATATTCATAATCACTAATTGTTACTATGATGTCACAGCAGGCATGGTGTGTTAAGAGAAACGAAATATTTAGAAGCTCACAAAAATATATGTTAGCCTACATTCATATTTACGCTCGAAAATAATTCAGGACATCATTATAAGTATATAGAAAACGTCAATGTGAATTACCCCAAAAAATTGCTAAATTACCCCTTTCGGGGTAATTACCTCCAGGTTAAGAACCACTGCTTTATGGGGTAGTAGCGCGATGAATACCTGTGGAAGATACATGGGTCATATTCAGACATGGGGTAATCGCGATTAGTAATCGTAATCGATTACGACGATTACAACATTTTCAAGTAGTCGTAATCGCAATCGATTACATTAAAAAAAATCCAAAGTAATCGTAATTGTAATCGACTACTTCACATATCTAATCGATTTCTTGGTGAGAGAACGATTACTTTTTATTTGTACAATGAATATGACATAACCGAACATTCGTGAACAAGAAAGAGATATTATACCAGGTTATTGGTAGCGCAAACGAGTGATTGTCAAACACCACTGCTCATTATTACGTCAAAAGTATTAGCTTTGCTCGCCCTTGCGTAACAAGTATCCACGCGTAGTAAATATATATTCGTTTTACATTGTTTTGTGATTGTTAGAACAGTGTAAGCCAGTGGTTCCCAACCTTTTTTTCACCCACGTACCATTTCGAGGTTTTATGCAGTGCTCGCGTACCACCTACATAAGTTACGCGCGCTGAAGGCGGTCAAAAAATGTTTCCGTCGTGTATGACGTCATAATGACGCATTTGACGTATACGAAGCGTAATAGCAAATTCTATTAAACTAAATTAAACTAGGCTTTATCACTACCAGTCACAAGAAGAACAACCTAATGAAATGACAGCAAAAACAAGCGTCAATTGTTGTTAATGCGATGGCTGCATTTGCTTGTTTTCCACTAGCTCAGCGGTCCTCAAACTTTTTTAGGTACGCCCCCGTTTATGATAGTGAAAACTTTCGCGCCGCCCTTATCGTTATATCAGAAAATGCAACCAGAATGCTAGCAAACCCAACGAATAATTTGATGGCATGGAAGGTTATGGCAGTTGATAAGAGAATTCTTAAATATGTAATTAGGACTATAAGCAGAGCAAAAACAATGAATTGGAGGTAAATCGCGCGTAACGCGAAAAAAAAATTCATTTGGCTGCAGCTTCGCGCCCACCTTCAGATGCTTTCACGCCCCCCAGTTTGAGAACCACTGCACTAGCTGGTCGATGCGTGACATATGTTTGCTCACAGCGCATCGAAAGTCATGCATGGGCGCAACAAGTCGGTTTCGTTTCTTCGACTTGATAGTCATCAGTAGGGCGGTTTTTTTTTGACCTAAAAAAAAGTAAATTTTGACCTAAAAATTCAAAATTTTGACTTTTTTTGACCTAAAAAAACTGAATTTTGACCAAATTTTGACCTAACGTATGCAAATTAGGTGTTTTCCCAAATAATGTCAAAATTGTACCAGTTATCTACATTTCCGGTTGTAACTGGCTGTCCCAACGTAGTAGTTTGGCCTGAAAAAAACACTTTTGGCTTAGAAACAGGCAACTTTGTACATATAAAAAACAATATTTTACCGAAATCTGGCTCTATGAAGAATTCCAGTGGTTGCAATACGTATTATGGTGGAAATAATTTTAAAAAATTGTAGTACAACGAGAGATACTTTCCTATATTCTTGGGTAAAAAGTGCATGTCCTTACTTGCCAAGGACGTTCAACAGCAGCAGTTGTTGCCTTACAACACTCAAGTTGTGCAATGTGCATACACTACTGGTGACGCACCATGTTGCTTCATTCTGACAATGTTGTCTATTACAATTTTTCATCATGCGCTTCTCAATATAAGAATGATGCCCCAGTTAGGATATTGCGGTACGTTGACCATTGACCGTTGATGATTCAGTATGAGCAGACAATGCGCCGTTTACAACAGTAGGCCTATAAAGTAGACTACAAGCTGTAAAATATCAAATGATACGTTCACAGACAGTGCAAAATCTACGATACAAACGAAATAAAGACGTCAAAAAAATTTTGACTTTATGAACAATTTTGACAAATTTTGACCTAACGCTACAATTTTGACAAAATTTTGACAAATTTTGACATGTCAAAAAAAAACCGCCCTAGTCATCAGAGATGAAAATCCTTGCTCGCACTCCCACGTAGAAGGGAATATTAGCAGCTGGGGAATAGCGTGAGAAGCTAGAGTCGAGTACGAGGACGATAGGCTAAGCCTGAAGTTCATTGGAGAACAATCTTTGTGTTAAACCCCACCTTAACTAATAACTCCCTTCGGTCGAAAAAAACACAGATTCTACTCGCGTACCACCTGGAAGACCTTCGCGTACCACCAGTGGTACGCGTACCACAGGTTGGGAACCACTGGTGTAAGCCATGCTGCATATCAGGTTTTCAATACACACCACACGCCACTACCTCGCCGTAAGATAATAATCACCACTCCGCCTAGTTTCAAATAATAATTTATGTATTGCTGTTTGGTGATGTTTCGTTAAACGCAGTTTGACCGTTGCTGGTTGGCGAGCAGCAGGCCTATCTATGTAGTATACGTATGTATTGTACGCACACCGGACCAAGATTTGAAATTTTGTACTCGTCAAATAAAGCATTACGACGGTTAAAACCAACAGCTGCTCATATATATCGTAACTGAGACGTTCCTTGCCGTTTCTCGTAACGGCAGCCAGCAGTATCTGTATTAAGTGATGGTAGAATTTCGAGTTCACTTTATTTTATTCTCATATGACTCTACTTGAAACGGGCGCTAATCGTTATTTCACAATTCTTCACTCGACATTTATACCTGTCGCCATAATAGCCATCCGGTTATACACTATGTTAGCGTGGGTTGTAAGTACAATCAGGACCAAAATAGCAATTCGTCCTCCACTCCAAACGTTGGTATTGGTAGGGTTGTAACCAAGTCACAATGTCAATCTCACTTTTATAGTTTTGACTCGAGTCAAGTCAAGTCATTATCAATCCACCCCCGAGTCAAATCCGAGTCCAAGTCAGCTAGCATAGGTTCTAGTCCGAGCCATAGTGTTTGAGTCCGAGTCCAAGTCGTTATGTTCACAGATCAGTTTTCAGGTCAATCCGGTTTAACCATCTTTTTTTAACTCTGCTCGAGTGATATAGAATGGCTCGCCTCCATAATATAGTAATCTTCATCAGTTTTCACAGTTTACGGCCCTATATTTCCAAGTATCAGAACTGAGAGACGAAATACAAATAATGTGGTAACTTTACTATTCTTCGAAGTTACATGGAATGTCTGTCTTGGCCATTCTAGTATCGAGTCATATGACTTGGTTCGATTCATGCAAATGAATCGAGGACATGCCGAGTCAATACAAAAATTGACTCGAGACGAGTCAATTTACGCATTTGAAAATATGACTTAAGTAAAGTCTAGTCACCAAAAAATCGTGACTCGAGTCATTACAACCCTTGGTATTGGGGCCCCATAGGATGGTCAGTTTTCAAGCTGATGACTTAATTTCGTTAATAATATTGGTAATTGCATTATATTGCTATTCATTCAGATTTACCGGTAGAGCTGGGGCACGTAATTCATAACTATAGCACCTGGTATGTTGTTATAATTACTTTATTGTATGTTGTTAATTCGTGACCTCCGGTCTTTTATATAATCAAAAGATACTGTAGTCGCCCAAACGTAACAGATTTAAAAAAAAACATTCTTGAGACGCACACACAAATTCTTATGTATTCACTCATCTGTGGGTGTCCCGGTTGGCATTTGCATTGTTGGGGCTCAGATTGGAAGGACCCGACTATTCGTCACGCCCACAGAGCGCGGCTACTGACACCGAAATGCCTATTCCTATAAATTATGCAGGCTTTTTTTCATGAGGGAGAGAGGTATGCATTTCAAAATCAAGCTATTTATAGACATTATATCCCGAAGCTCGAAGAAAGTTTTCAAGTTAATAAACTCTCTTGAAAATACTCTAAATTAATTTATGTTGATTTACGAAATACTTTTGAGTCCCCTTAGAGCTCGCTTCCGGTCCTATTGGGGAGTTTGGGGTGTTGCAGTTACGGACCTGACAAGAATGCAAATCGTTGGGTGCGACGAATAGTCCTGCATAGAGTTGGGCGCAATAGGTGTATTATGACGTAACAAGCAAATGACGTATGATATATAAAGAAAGTTGTTATCTCATTTGACCTTTTCATCGCAAGCCTTATATTGTCTTCCAATATGTCTTCTGAAGTTAGTTCTCTAAGAAGCAAAACAAATGTAATCGTGAGTAATCGTGATTACTTTTGAAATGTAATCGTAATCGTAATCGACTACTTCCTGATTTTGCTGTAATCGTAATCGTAATCGTAATCGCGGGATTCACAAGTAATCGTAATCGCAATCGATGACATTCATGAAGTAATCACCCCATGTCTGCTCGAGTCATTACAATCCTGAGTTACATCTAGACATTGGGTGATTACTTCATGAATGTATTCGATTGCGATTACGATTACTTCTTATTCACACGATTGCAAAATCGGGAAGTAGTCGATTACGATTACATTGGAAAAGTAATCACTAGGGCGGTTTTTTTTGACATGTCAAAATTTGTCAAAATTTTGTCAAAATTGTAGCGTTAGGTCAAAATTTGTCAAAATTGTTCATAAAGTCAAAATTTTTTTGACGTCTTTATTTCGTTTGTATCGTAGATTTTGCACTGTCTGTGAACGTATCATTTGATATTTTACAGCTTGTAGTCTACTTTATAGGCCTACTGTTGTAAACGGCGCATTGTCTGCTCATACTGAATCATCAACGGTCAATGGTCAACGTACCGCAATATCCTAACTGGGGCATCATTCTTATATTGAGAAGCGCATGATGAAAAATTGTAATAGACAACATTGTCAGAATGAAGCAACATGGTGCGTCACCAGTAGTGTATGCACATTGCACAACTTGAGTGTTGTAAGGCAACAACTGCTGCTGTTGAACGTCCTTGGCAAGTAAGGACATGCACTTTTTACCCAAGAATATAGGAAAGTATCTCTCGTTGTACTACAATTTTTTAAAATTATTTCCACCATAATACGTATTGCAACCACTGGAATTCTTCATAGAGCCAGATTTCGGTAAAATATTGTTTTTTATATGTACAAAGTTGCCTGTTTCTAAGCCAAAAGTGTTTTTTCAGGCCAAACTACTACGTTGGGACAGCCAGTTACAACCGGAAATGTAGATAACTGGTACAATTTTGACATTATTTGGGAACACACCTAATTTGCATACGTTAGGTCAAAATTTGGTCAAAATTCAGTTTTTTTAGGTCAAAAAAAGTCAAAATTTTGAATTTTTAGGTCAAAATTTACTTTTTTTTAGGTCAAAAAAAACCGCCCTAGTAATCACCATTACTCACGGTCATATTTATTTTGTTTCTAAGAATTTATCTTTGCAGGCATATTCGAAGACAATATGACAATAGCAATGCGAAGGCCTCATGAGAGAACAATTATCATTTTGAATTTCACGTCATTTGTGTGTTACGTCACAATATACCGATTGCTCAAGCTGGAGATTTATCTCACATAACGATTTATATTCCAGCCTGGGCCGTAACTACCGTACTCCAAATCCACAATTTGGAGAGGAAAGCTCGAAGGTGGTCCGACAACAATTATTTAGTAAATCAGCCTAATTATAGAGTATTATATTTAGGAGATATATTTTACTTGAAAATGTTCTTCGCGCTTCCGATTTAGGGTCGCTAAATATCTTGGTTTCAATATGTATAATATAGGGTGGCCATATTTTTGTGAAGCAAATTGCGGACACTCTTTAGCGTCCACTAGCGGATTTTAAAATGAGGTGTAACACAGTGACCGTCAATATGACGTCACACTAGCAAAGCATTGTCCTTCGACTGTATACACTATACAGGAATGAAGTGGAACATAGGTCACGAATTCGGCCATCTGTAATGTGAGCTCTGGTGATTGATACTTGCTAGGGTTTGCAATAGATTCATCCACGGGCCGGATGAAATCATCTGGCCTGTCAGGATTGTGTTTTACAGCCCTGCTATACAATTAGGTCAGTGCGGCTATCTGTTTATGTGTTTTAATCAAGTTCGAGACAACATCCCCCCCCCCCCCTTTTGCCCAAAAAGCACTGATCTTGGCCCACCATAGGATAGTCGATGTAACTTGTTGGGCACTTACTATATGCATTTGGCTGTTAAATTTTATGTATGAATTCTGTCATTAATATTGATTTATCGATATATTAGGCTACTATAAAATGCACCAGCAGGTTGCACATCCGGTGCTCGCGACGAAAATGTTCCGTGGCAAAGCTCAAAACTTGCTAAGCTGATTACTAAAAATATTCAGCTTGCCCACACTTACTCAAGGCCCAGGAAGCTGATTACGTCCAACATCATCGCGATCTCCAGATAAAGGCGGACGACCCCAAGATTTGGAACCACCATAGAAAATAAACATGGAATGGCAACGACCGATTTCGCAGCTTCGTTCCACTTCGCTGAAGCTTGACTCAGACTTATTTTACGGCAGCTACTGTAGGATTTCTGGCAATCCAAAAGTTGTCTTCCAGATCTCAGAATTTACTGAATCTGGTCTTGATCGAGAGCTACTGTCGCATTGATTCCGAAAATATCAATCAAAATATATTCAGCCATCCGCACTCAGATGAAAAATCACCGTCGACATCTGAAATCTGCATTGTTCAGAACAATCGGATGACCGCAAAACAATGATCAATTGCGGCTCTTCGACTGTTCGGACAATGCCGATAATTCAGACTTGGAGGGCGAAGTCCATTCCACGTTTACATTCTATAGAACCACTGTATGTGATTGAAGCATCCAATCGGCCTTAACTAACTCTAGGAATTACCCGTTAGCTTATAATTGCGATTATAATCAGACTTATTTCCAGAGGTGGTCAGTAACGAAGTACTTCTACTTTTTCGAAGTACTCAAGTAGTTTTCCTCTACTTCCGGTACTTACTCAAGTAGATCCGATTTTCGCTACTTCTACTTCTACTTCGTAATATTTTGTGAGCTACTTACTTACTTTTCGCTATTTTCAGTTTGTCAAGTAGAAGTAGTTAATCTTCCAATCTGGAAGATAGTATGAGGAATTTCGGGGCTGTTTTCACGGAGTATATCAACATTAAATTTTCAAAAAAGTTTAGTAAAGCCCAGAATTTTTGTCGCGCTTCGCGCGCATTGCTGGATACGGAGTGACCACTATGATTTCACGAACGTATCGGTGAATATAATTTAGGTAGAGGGTTGGCGTGGTTCCGTTCACACCACATTGCCGCCCTTTGTCCATATCAAATAATTCATCACAGTATATATGGCTCATCATAAAGTTTGAAACTGATATTTCGCAATCTAGCATTTACTTGTCATATCGTGATCTAGCATATCCATCGCATGTCCAAATCTGGAAAAGTGGACTCTGACTTTTTTTAGTTTTAGAGCTGTTTTAGCATACCACCTTTGAATCTTTTTGGACTAAAAACATGAAATACATGCTCTCCTTTTAGAAGTGGTATTTATAATTCATTTTCAATTCCCAGTATCATATACTTTGAGTTATAATTATTATCAGTTCTTTTGTGTGGATAACATACATGTTGAAGCATAAAAGCAAGTGTAGTAATTATTGCCTTTAATTTCTGGAAATAAAGCTACACAATATTGCATTTTTACGGTCCACCATATGTTTTATTAACGTTTACTAATCGCGCAAAGTGTATACACCGTATCTTATACAACTTCTCCGTATTGCTCTTCGACTAAACTATGGGCCTTATTATATGGGGAATGGCGCCATACCATGCTATTTTCTAAAACGTGCTGTTCGAGAAAACAGAGGACTAGCATCGCATTTCCATATCAATACTATCATTTTCATCCCATGATGTCCACGAATACTTATGCTATCGAAAATTGGATACCTGCTGGTATGCATGTGAACGAATTAGGATCGTTTTCATAACTACTTACTTACTTGAGTACTTTTAAAGTCAGTCAATTCTACTTCTACTTCAAGTAGTTTTAGGTTGCTTATGGAGAAAGTTCTTCTACTCGTACTTGAGTAGATATTTTCGTCGCTACTTTTACTTCTACTTGAGTAGATGTCTTGACTACTTTGACCACCTCTGCTTATTTCAGTAAATGATGGTTATTTATATTTATTTTGATTGCATTTTTGGCGAGGGTGGTGCCAGGAGCCCATACTAATATCATTATACGTTGCATTAACTCGCGGGAGGCGCGAAGAACAATTTTGAATAGCATAAATCTGCTTGAAAATGATATTGTTTATGTTGATTTACGAAAAACCTTTGAGCCTGCTTCAAGCCTTCAAAATTCCGGACATTTCGGCATATTTTAGAAATTCCTCCCGGACGCAGATTTTTCAGTGAAATTCTGGACATGTTCGGGAAATTCCGGACGTATGGCAGCCCTAGTATAATACCCATCCCCTACTCCACAAAGATAGACTATGGCCGAAACTTTATATCTAAGTATGTCCATTGTCCGTAGCCGCACTGAATGGACGTGAGGAATAGTACTGTCATGGCAATCTTAGACCACAGTACAAATGCCACCTAAGGATACCCACAGAGGAAATGATGCGCACGTGAGGAAATGACGATTAATGTTTGCGTGTCACGAAAGAAGTTTTTCTTTAAGCCTAGTCTGGTACGTTTGGACATCTCCAATATCCTTTAGCAGACGAGAGGTCACGAATTAATAACATGCAGCGAAGTAATAATAACAACGGGCACGCCCGAATATGTTAGAATTATTAACGACGTGCTCTAGAATAGATGATCGAATTCACCACGTCCCTTAGCTCTACCGGTAAATCTGAGCACGTGGACTGAGAGAGGATAAAATTGAATAGTATTACTTTCAATTACCAATGTTATTGACGAAATTCAATCATGAATCAGAAGTTTGAATGATCACCCTATGGGAGTCCAAGACCAACGTTAGGGGGAAGAGCTGGCGAAGTGCTGTATCAATACCAGAGTTGGATCAATTGTAATTTGTAATTGAGCTGAATGTAATTAATCACATTTTTCATGTAATTGTATTCGTAATTATAATTGAAGCATTTCTATTTTGTGTAATTGTAATTGTAATTGCAATTTGATCAAAATTTTGCTCAATTACAATCTCAACTACATTTTCATGGAAACCTGACAATCACAACGTAAAATAATAATTTGATTAATCATTTTTTCGTCGCACCAGTAAAAATCCGGTACGGACTAGGATGACGACGAGTGGCCTAAAGGCCTTAGTAAACAGTCACCACGTGTAATAATTAGCCTATTTACGTAGGTGGTCTATGCGTGCTGCGTTATAACTAGATAATTCAGTCACGCTAAACTGTTTCCCATACTTCAGTAGCAACAGAAAACTTTGTGAATTACAATATAGGCTGAACCAGTGGTTCTCAAACTGCGGACGTGCCCCTTTGGGTGGCGTGAAAGCATATGAACGGGGCACGACGCTCCAGTGAACTGAAATCTTTTCCGCGCTTGGCCCGATTCACCTCCGTTTTATGGTTATTACTCGGTGTATAGTCTGAATTTCGTATTGGAGAATTCTCTCACCAACAGTCATAACCTTCCATACCATCAAACTATATGTAAGGATTGCTAACTTTCTGGTTTCATTGTGAGCTATGATGATAAGAGGGGCACGAAATATTCACTTTCATATAGGCGGACGTGTCTAAAAAAGTTAGAGAACCAGTGGGCTAAACTAAATCCCAATTTTCCAAAAATTAAGGAATAGCAAATAAACTCTTCTGAAACCTGTGCTGAACCATTTCCTACACCACGGTCAAAGTTTTTTTAATCCCTGACCAGTACCGGGGCTTGTTGCAACAATAGCAAAATGAATTCAAGTTTCCAACCAAGGCTTCATCAAACTTGAACACGCATTTGTAGAGATGTTATCCCAATCTTACCTCCAATGTTGGCCAAATTTACTGGGGCCAGAAACTTTTCGCACCCTAATGTTTATCAAATCCAATTTAACAGTTTCCGAGCAAGTGAAAATGTAAATGCGACCTAAAATATTGTAATTCCTAGTTATCAGGAGGTTCTTTCTTTTTGCATTTATTTTAATTTCACGCACCTTATCGGTATTTTCCTTATCGCTGACGCCTAACCAATTAGATTTCATATTCCTGACTCAGCTCTGAGTAGCCTAATCGTATGATTACATTTCATTGACTGTCCTGTAGCCTATTCGCTGTTAGTCGCTCAAACCTTTGGTTCTTAAAAGTCGCTTGAAACATTTTTCTTTGCTTGTAGTTTTCAGTACTCATGATTAGGAATAGTTCGAATACGTTCGATATTTTTTAAGTAAAGGGTATTCTACATATCAGGAACGAAACATGAATAGCTTGAGATTGTTGTCAATTACGTGTAACGTCGCTGCGGTTGTCAAAGAACACCTCTTTACTGAATCAATTACCTGTTTAAAAGTAATTGTAATTATAATTGTAATTAATACATGTTTACCAATAATTGTAATTGTAATTTGATATTTTTAGCATTGCGTAATTGTGATTGTAATGTAATTGATACATGCAAGGAAGTAATTGTATTGTCATTGTAATTTGAATTAAAATATTGAAATTGATCCAACTCTGATCAATACTGATTGTGGCCAGAGCCGACGCTAATATCGTGTAGATCAGCGATTCCCAACCGCCGGTCAGAGGAAGCAGTTGGATGCTTGTCCAATAATTAGAGAAATAAAACATCGAATTTTGAAATGATTTAGAAGTTTGGTACGCATTTTTCTCCAGACTGTCGTAATAGCAAGAGTTCATAGTTTACTTTGGGAGTAGGCCAACGTCTCAATGCTGCAAATGCTCAATAAAACTGTTTCCGAAAAGTTATAGGTGAAAGCTTCGGACACTTTACAATTTACGTTAAATTCCCACATTGAAATTAAGCGAAACTTGGTAATATAATAATGACCATAGCAAACAGCAAAGTCGCATTTCATCAAAGTAGGCCTATACCGGACAATCTTACAATCAAATTAGTGACTTCTACCAGGACGTCTCGAGCTTCGCCTTGCAGAAACTTCAATAGAACCAGCATTTATGAATATATCTTATCAGCAGGCAGCCCTAAATATGGTTTCTAATATTACATTTGAGCCACATACATTTGTCGTAAATAAATTTACAGTATATTTTGATTTTTGAAAGTTAACCGGTCCGCAACATTTGTATTTACGTTCTACCGACCCGCGAGGTTAAAAAATTGAGAACCACTGGTGTAGCTGACTGTGGTGGCAGATCCAAATGTTGAGTAAAGAATTGCGAAATAATGATTGTTTCTCGTTCAAAGTAGGGTCATATGAGAATAATGTTTCTAGCAGCTGGACAAACAACATACGCATACCTATTACCAGCAGTCTACTTGATACAGATATTGCGAGCTGCCATTACCAGTAATGACATGCGTGGATCTCGGGATATCTACAATTCCTTATAGATATCCCTGACGGCGTGGTTCTAAGAATGGCACTATACTACATGTACATTGTATATCGAATATATATTTACGGTTTTTTGATAATAAGTTAAGCAATGACGAGCAAAGCGAATACTCGTGACGTAATAATGAGCAGGGGAGTTGGAAAATCCTACGTTTTTGCTATCAATAACCTGATATAATAACAAGGGCTGGGCAAAATCGAGTACCCGAGTGATTCGATTCTGAATCCTGTATAATGCTTCGAGTCGAGTCGAGTCGAATATTCGAATATCGCTCATTATGACGTAATAACAGTATATAATATGCCAAGCCTCAAATATATTCCGTTCATGTCACCACAAAGAATATAATGTCTCTTTTCCATCACATTAAAGATAATTTGGTATTATTTCGACCCTATCGATTTCATTTCACTTTGTGACAATGTCGTAGGATGATCATGACCTCGGAAATGTGTAATTTCCAATAACGTTCGTAGCTTTGTACTACATTTTCCGTATGCTGCGATACGGTCAATCAAGGTTTCAACACTTCCACGGTGGAAAATGGTATCGAAACCATAATTTTCGTCGATAAAATAACTTTCAGTGGAGAAGAACGTATAATTTCAGTACTCGAAAAAATCGTCTTTTGCTACTCGACTCGATTTAGATCCGAGTACTCGAATCATTTGGCCCAGCCCTAATAATGGCGCACTCTTCCTTGTCCACGAATGGTTAGTTGTCATAGTCCTTTTACAAGTAAAATGTAATCGTTCTTTCAGAAAAAAAAATTGATTAGATATGTGAAATAATCGATTACGATTACTTCGGATTTTAATCGAATGTAGTCGATTGCGATTACCATTACTTGAAAATGCTGTAATCGTCGTAATCGATTACGATTACTAATCGCGATTACAGCAAGTCTGCTTCTGATATTGATGTCCGACATTGATGTCTGATATTGATGTCCGGTCAATACCAAGAAAACCATTACCGAGAATGACATTACTGAGACTCGACATTACCAAGCAAGGTATGTAATGCAGGCATGTCATGCATATGCACGGATCGTGTATACGTGCATCATGGCGTTGCCACATCCGGTGTCGATTCTCGGGTATAAATGCCGACAACGTCCGTCTCACTAAGTTAAATTCTTTGCATTGGCCATTCTTGGTAATGTCCATTCTGCCAGTAAAACTGCATTGTAGCCGCTGCAAAAACTACAACATCATGTCCCCCGCATCATAGCTAGGACCCCAAAGGGACCAGGATATGTGTCCAACACATCACTGCTCAAAAGATTCGGTCCAAAACATAGAAGATGTGCGGAAAGTAGAAATTGCCAAATCTATGTATACGTGCCATTGCGGCCATTGCCCCGATTACTTCAATGACTTCTTTGCCTCGGTATCAAAAGTGCATAATAGTAAGGGCATTTTATGAAATATTTCACAAATCTGTGAACTATATTGTTACCATACAATTTCTTCACCAATATGTCTTTCAAGGTCTCTTATAACATGTGTTAAAATGTTGAAGTTCAACTCTTGTGGGAAACCCAGAAAAAAGGCTGTTAAATTTGACAAATTTGAAAAAATAAAATAAATTTAAAAAATTGAATTTTTTTTTTTATCGGCTATAAGTAACTAAGGATGGGTTTAATATTGGTTTTTCATGATTCTCAATTGATTGTTAAAATTAGCATTTTACCACAGACTGTTTTGTGGAAATATATGTAAAAGTAATGGCATTGATGGCACATAGTTATACCGTCATAAGTACACCATTCAGTAATTCGATACCGAACGATTCAACAAATTCTGTATACTGTAATACTCGGTAAAACACAAATATATATACTTAAAACCAGTACAGTAATTCCTCAAATACAGTACTAAGCAATGGATAAAGGGACAAAACTGTATTTTTGTATCAATCCGTTTAATAAGATAGACGCAATTGTACCGAAGTAAAAAAGCGACTATGAACCCAGCACGGCTATGTGTGAGTTCATTGTCGATTGTTACTGAATTATGATTCACCATAATTTCCGATCGCTATTTCACCATAATTTCCGATCCTTGGCTCATGGATCAGCTTGGATCAGCCTCTCATCTATCCAGGTAACACACTATGAGGTTCGGTTTGGGTCATTAAAGCCTACGATCTTGAGTTTCAACATTCCAACTGGAATGGCTGGATGAAGAGAATCAAAGCTAATGATGCATAACAGCGGACACAGATCGAGTTCATTCCAGTTATTGAATGAGACCCTGATCACCTCAAAACCTTCTTCGCCAGTCTTAAAGAGTGCACACAACGCGTTGGGTAGCTATAGTGACCGTCATTTTTCCGATTCGACTGAAGACTATATATAAAATGAAGCAGACAAATTTACCCGTCATTCCAAGGTTGAGTAGTTTTCACCTATTCAAATCTTATCTTGGACCAATTGGTGACAACATGGAATATTCTGGGCTAATAGATGTGATCCATTTGATCTATGCTGGAAGCACAACAACCATCCCCATCATGGCTGGAGGACGTTTTGACAAGGCAATCCCTCCTCACCTCCTCATCGATGCAGCTATATCTATCAACATACCATGGAAATTGCCTTAACTGAGGATAAGCGTGGTGACATAAAGTCATTCATGGAAAAGGTGACTGATGGAGAAATGTAAGCCAGACACTGTGACCCAGTAGTGCGAGTATTTGAGCGAAGGTTTGATGAAACGTTCAATCGATTCGTAAAACGAGGAAGAACACCTGCACTCTGGGTGGATACCACTACATGGTAGATATGCCTAAAGTCTTTTTCAGAACCGCGTGACTTCCACACCACAATGGGAATCGGTCCTGCATTGTTACCAAGATGCTTCACACCTTCAGGCCATCATCAGTGGTTCTCAAGCTGTTTCAACACGCCCTTAGATGATAGTAAAAATCCCCCATCTTATCCTCCTAACGAAAAATATTAAAAAGAGCAACCAGAATATTTGCAATCCCAATGCATTGTTTGGTGGCACGAGAGGTATTGTGGCTGTTGACACATTTCTCAAATATCTATGGAGTTCCAGTTAAATACATTAAATAATTTTTAAACATAACCATGTGCAATGATAACATGTAGCACATAGATATTTTAGCCATTTTGGTGCGTAACCTCTTCTGTTACCCCACTTGAGCGTAACTCGAACAGACCTGACCACAACCTAAATCAAAAATCAATGGCAGCTTCACGTATTTACCAGTTACACTTCATTCAGGGACATTTTCATAGTAGTGCAAGGTTGGGTATCACTCAAAATCTAGTATCAGTACATGGATGGTACGGCGGAATAATGACATTTCAAATCTAAATATAGGCCCAATCACGATTATTGCCATTATTGAGACTTGAAAGTTTCAGCACAAATTTAACTCATTCCGATTTCAAGAAAATCATTTCTCTCAGGTGGCTTCGCGCCTCCCCTCATATGCTTCCACGAACCCCACCCCCAGTTTGAGAACCACTGCATTAGAACGTCTGCCGCCCACGGGAACCACGTTGGCGAACCGAGCAGAGGAAGAATGAGCAACAGCTTTTCTGGTCACAGATGTTGGGTGCTCACTCTCAGTCAGATGTCAACCGGCGAATGGAGGAGGACGCCAGCAGACTTGTACCCGTTGACAGAGACCTTACCAAGACACAGATGAAGCGAGATGCAGGGACCATTTAACTTGTCCTAAAGTGGTTTAAGGAAAAGAAGCCATTCGTCAACGATAGATAAAACAGCTTGCTAGTGTATTTCTCAACTGGATTCAAAAGTAGGCCTACGCGCGGGTGATGACGTAGTTGAAATGCTGAGGAAGCTGCTGAAGTTAGGATGGCCGTTGGCCATGCAGATCAATTTCGATGGAACGTCAGTGACGTTTACCGTGGTTGTCATGTCAAAGGTGAAAGTCCTGTCATCGCGAAGTAAATGTCCTAAGATTTACTAGTAGAACATTCACATCAACTCACTGAAGTTGGTCATTTTCACCCAGCGGGATATGGATGTTGCGACAAGGTTGCAGTATGAGTTCACTCCTTTCCCGCTGTCCCTGTTCAGCAACAAAGATCAGAAGATGAACAAGGCTACCATGGCCAAATTTTAAATACAACCTTGTAGGCCTTAAACTGACCGACTTGACTTGACTAGCCAACCAAGCTGTACCCTCATAATTGATGGTGGATGGCTTCTGTACATGGTGAAGTGGGAACAACGTCAGACATGACAGGGAATTGCCTACAATTACCCAAGCTACGTGCAGTATCTAGGCTTCGATGGTTACTGCAGTTCGCCAAAAGATACAACATGTTCTCAAGGAAGACTGCTGCAGGAGTGATCAAACCAGAGACACCTCTAACAGAGGGTGCAGCTGCACAGTGCGCAACGTTCACTCCGCGAGTACGTGCAGACCCGGGATCGGATTCTTATACAGAACACGTCTTCGAACCCCAGCGATTACGGATGGACAATAAACGTGCAGGGATATGAGCCAGTTCCAATACTGGAATCGTTGGCTCCTGATGAGCTATCGCAGTTTACAAGATGTAGTTGTCATAAAGATTGCAGCGACCGAATATACAGCAGCAAGAAGAATGAGGATACATGCATTTCGGCCTGTGGACTATGTAAAGGCCTTATAACGCAAAATTTGCAGTCACGGTGATGTTGAGTCCGATGAAGGCATAGGCAATGCCTGTTGAAATGTCTGATATTGTGCATGACAAATAGGCTACCTCTTCAGTGAGCACTGAACAAGCTATGCGAAATATAGGCTATTTTGCGCATAAATATAAAAGTGGGTGTGGCGTTTTCCACTAAGCAGAGCTTTCATTGAAATATAAGTGTTAACAATCAATTGAGAATCATGGAAAACCAGTATTAAACCCGTCCTAAGTTACTTACAGGCGATAAAGATTTTTTTATATTTTATTTATTTTATTTTTTAATTCGTAAAATTTAACAACTTTTTTTGGGGGTTTCCCACAAGAGTTGAACTTCAACATTTTACCACATGTTATTACACACCTTAACAAACATATTGGTGAAGAAATTTATTGGTAACAATATAGTTCACAGATTTTCATAAGTTTCCCTTACTATAATGACGACACACGTGCGTCCATCTCGTCCAACTATCATATGGTCGACAAAAAATCATCGCTTTATCAAATATGCCGAACCTGATTTGTAGAACAGTATCCAGCCGGCTATCCGACAGTCATCGAGCACGATACATTCAAGTCAAAATAGAAAGAATATCTGCTGAATCAATACTATCTAACCATCCAGTTCACCGGAACACGAGCTGACATATCGATCTCGCAATCTGACAAATGCCACCATTTTTTATCAGCTGTCCTTTTATATTATCTTCTTTTACTACTTTTCAATCAGTGTGCATGCCTCCTTTTTTACATAGCCCATAAGCTAGCGGCTGTCTGATTTCAAAGACTACTCCAAATCGTTTCGACACCTTCCTATCTTTCATTGTATCGAAGTCTTGTGATTTATTGATATGAAATTATTATCAATAAATTGATTTGATTTGAATATTATGAGCATAATACGGTATAACAAGAAATTTTTATATCGATACACTGGTTACGAATATGAATATAAAAAACTTCATTGATCCATTCGGTGCCTTGAAATAGATTCACAAAATGCCAATGCTGGAGATCACTTTATCACATCTGCCTCTCTGTCAGCGATAGAAAATCAGTATAGGCGTGTTTATATCTTCATCGGAATGCCGATAACCGCTTGTTTCTTTTCCATTCCAGCCTTGGAAAATAAAAGTCCATATCTGATAATGTCAAGATTAGTTTGTATATACTTATGCAGAGTGAAATCAGCGTCTTGGTATCTTACGGTTACACTGGAAATGTATCTGCTTGAAAAATTTATGACCAATTATAAACATTTGAATGCAATGATTCGGTTATTCTGATATTCTGGACTTCGAAGTGTCTCTCTGTGTACCTCCGGAGAAGGAACCGCATTGAGTTATTGAATAAGAAGGAAACATGCACCTGCAAAATCTCCACATGTCCCCGTTGTCGACATGTTGTTCGATATTCCGCCAATGCACACGTATTCTGCAAAGTAGGTGTCCAATCTGAATTTGCAAATGAATGGTTATGCACAACAGGAGATTGAATTTATGTAATTATAGTACTTGACTCCCGGGCAGAATGCATTTGGGTATCCTGCCTGATTAAATGCTCGTAATTGCAAATATCCCGCTTCAACTTTGCTGCGTACTGCTTCAGGAACCATATTCATTATTGTATCCTCATCTCCTTTGTCGAATGTTACAGGCACAACCAATCCATCACTTCCGCCAAATTCTTTTTAAAATGAGTATATATAAATATTATAACAAAGTCTACTTCGCCGGGAGTAATAATGCCGAACCGTTGAAAATATCAAGGTCCTTCACGCTTGAAATAATAGCAGCAGCAACATTGTCTTGCATTTCCTTCGTAATAGGTAATTCATTTTCCCTGTAAATCGTAATGCTCTGTAATGCACGATAAATATCTATATTGTGAGGTCAAAAAGGAAGGTAATATCATGCTTAAAGAGGGTTACCAATTTATTTCCTCAGTGCGAAATGCTTGTTTGATCTCCGTTGTGGAGAGAAAAGGAGAGGACGCTATGTATTTTGTCGTTTATGTTTTTGCGGCATGCACACCGACTCATGATAAACAAAGACAGGATCTGTGCATACTGCATATGCATATACCATGAGTACCTGATGTGCATATGCTGCTGAACGAGGACGGAATACATAACTTTGGCATCAATAGTTTGGTTTTTACTCTGATCCGGCTGGCGATTGAACCTACAGGACGTACCGGTCAAAATACCGGACGCTTCACTATTACCCTATCTTGACGGATGCGTACGCATTATACACAATTTGATTATTGCCTGTTTCACAGATGCGCCGACAACAATGTATCGGAATTTACTCGCAGCTTTGTTTCTTTCTCCGCTCTGCTCCTTCGCTCGCGTGGTGCTAGTGAGGTGTGCGAGTGAAGCGTTATACTATACATAGATAACTAACCAAAGGATAGATGCGCAACTCCCAGTGGTTGGGCTTAGGCAAGCAGTGTCTCTAATTGCCGAGAAAACTGAATGTAGCTTTCAGAACCTTCATGGCAACAGTTAGGTATTGAAATAAATACAACGTCCTGACTAAAATTCGTCTCGGAGTCATAAGCAACTAATTCGAAATGCGTAAAAAGATGACTCTTCGGCATTTCCGAGCTACGTCAGAGGACTGTTCAATTTTCTTCTGGAAAGATGACATATGATTGGTCTAAATACATGTATAGAAGGCAGTGAATTATATTGAATTCGAAAAGTTTTTTTTTATGGATTATAGGATTTCCTACCGAGAGCAACTTGAACACTGAAATGCTGGATATACCCGGGAAATTCTAGACGTATCACAACGCTATGTTATGTGCAATGGCGGTCCAGTTGTCCACCGACCCGGCATAGTAACCATGCAGATTGGTAGGAGCGTATACTGTACATTGCAGACTATGGCGTCGACACTGATCCATTATTTTGTATCGAATAAATACGTCGTTACAAAATTCAAGTCGACACCAAAGGGGTATAGTGAATTATAAACAGAGGTGGTCAAATTAGTCACCGTTGCTACTCAAGTAGAAGTAGAAGTAACGCCGGAATTTCTGCTCAAGTAGAAGTAGGAATGGTGGTTCACCAGAAAGTAAGTAAGTAGGTATTTTATGCTTACTTTTGCCTACAAAACTGAAAACTGTCAAGTAGAAGTAGAAGTAGTCTAAGCTCATAACTACTTAAAAAGTAGTGTGAGTAGAAAAAAAACTAATTTAAGTACTTCAAAAATTAGAAGTACTTCGTTACTGACCACCTCTGGTAGCTACCATTGGCATATTGAATATGACGGTGTACTGTACTCTTTGAGCGATTTGCAGTGTTTATGCTTCAGCGACTGTAAAGTAAGTCATGTGGTGGAATATTAACATATTTTTGCGCAAATATACGCTACTTGAAATGATTCTTAGCGCTGCGCGCGATTTAGTGAAGCCTACTTTTTATTGATTTAAATGTAGATAATCCTTCCTCGCCAAAATAAACCATCAGAAATAAACAAAATTGACCATGATTTATTGAAATGAGTCGTATTATAATCGCAATTAAAAGAGAACGGTAAAGGCCGTTCGGATACTTTAGTCAAAGACATCGGTTCTCAACCTGGGAATCGTTTATCACCCTTGTTCTGTGGATAACGAAAATGTTGAACGTGATCAGCTTTCAAAATAGGCCGCGAGTAAATCTCTTGAAATGGGAAAATGACTCGACTCGACTCGAGTCAATATTTGGATTGACTCGACTTGTACTCGAGTCATTACGCATGACTCGACCCAAGTCATTGACTCGGCTTATCTTATATGACTTGAAGATGAAGAAATTTGCGAATCATAATGGCTAGATCAACGCATCTGACGAATTCTGCCGACATCGCTATTTGTCACCACTGCTTTCGTTGCACTTGTCTGATATCAGATATGTCGCCGTAAAAAGAACAGAAAATGGTACTAACAATGCATTGTACAAAATCAACCAGTGATGGAGAGGTAATAGATCCTCCGCAATCAAAGTACTCAAGACTTTTCAATTATACAAGCAAACAATTGAAGCAAAGTTCAATTAGAGCCAATGAAATGACTCAGATGGTCAAGAGACTGATAAGCTCACGTGTAGATTTGAAGGCGACGAATATTTTCATTTTTAGGCGTCTAGAAAGAATGAGTATTCAATGTTCTTCAGTGTGGTTCAAAAATGCTTGTCAATTCCTGCATCTAGTGCCCTAGTGGAACGTGTATGTTCAGTAGATGTTCGGATGAAATTGGAAACTGGCAGTCATTAATTATAGTCACACAGTCATAGATGTCAGTTTCAGACATCGACACTAAAATTCCCATAGTTCATACAGTAGATTTGTCTCTCATATCACACCAAAATATATTGTTTTCCACTCGGCGCATTGCTATAAAACAATAGAAGCACAGTGTCGATACTCAAAACAATGCCATTCCCCATCTCCGAGGGCGATATTCGCGTATTTTCAGGGTATATTTGGATGTGCTAATGAAGAATTCCTCGTACCAACTTGTTGAGGGTGAAAATAAAAAAACAATATGATATATTAGTCGGCAAAACACCTCGTCTACCCATGTGCAATATACTCTACAGTTTCATGTTATTTATTGATATAGAACGAATTTCTTGGAGTGATACAAACATTAAAGTCTCAAATCGTGTTTAATTGTGTGACTACAGTTCCAATGAGTGGCACTAGATGAACTAACATCTGCGACGTGGCAGTCAGTATTCAATGAAGCTCCTACGCATCGCACAGCCTCTCATTTTAGTAGTGAAACATGGTCTCTCAAGACTCCGTCGCTACAATAACAGCTAAATCCATCGACAATGGTGTACTGAAGTAAGCGCATTTTACGACATTACTACTGACAATTAATTTTTGAACGGAAAATTGATCCGACGGACATGATGTTGCGATATCCCAGATCTCAAGGTTAAAAAAACAGATACCCAGATGATGCTTGAAAAACCCATACATGGGTGGAATAACCGAGGAATGACATGTCTGCGAATACCTGATGACTTGAAATTGACCCGAAAATTTTGCTGCAAGTCACAACACAAGCCAATCCATATTTTGAATCGCTGAGTCAAGTCCAAGTCAAGTTAATTTTGCAAAGTGAATCGAGGAACTTCATGTCATCTGAGAAATGTTGACTCGAGTTGCCCCAGCACTGGGAAGAATACCAATACTATTGACGTAATTCATTCAACAAATTTAACCACCCTAGAAGTAACATCGGTTACCCGATGGTGGGTCCAAGATCGGTGTTTTTTTTTGGGGGGGGGGGCGGTTTGGGGCTGCAAAATGTTGTTTCGGTCTTGGTTGAAACACACAGCCACATAAATGCACCGGCCTAACATTATAGAAGGGCTGTCAAACCAGGGCTTTGGAGCAGTCGTAAATTTTAAGCTGCCCCAGCTGCGGCTCCGGATGTTAGCGCGTGCGTACGACATTACCTTGTTTCTTGTGTATTTCTATTTAAGTACTGATTGGTGTAATCGTCATTATCACTCGCGTTTTTCTTTTCCTATATATTCAATAGGTAGAACTGTTTTGTTGGTTACTTTGTGTAAGGACGGTTGGAAGATTTGCGGTCAAGCATTGTTATAAATCCTACGTTTACTCTGCCCTTGCCTACTTTGTGCCATTATATATTCAATCATTGTAGTAAAGGACTGTGTTTGATTTATACCGGCGTTACCGACCGTCAAGATTAGACAGGCTTCTGCGCCTGTAGTCGCCACACGAACATTTCGCGTGCCGCGCAGAAACAATTTATAACAGCTGCAATTTACAACGCTTGCTTCTATTACAAAAGCAAGTCAAAGTAATCCAATCCGTATTATTCAACGGAGATTTGGTTTGTTTCATCGTCAGAGGGCTTTCGATTGCACCTATTCAGCAATCACCATTAACTGCCCTGATCTTTGAAGACAAACGATTAGTATCAGAATGCCGCTTCAACACTCTCCGACCGACGAGAAAGTTCGATTAGCTCCTTCGTTCAAGACTGTCACCAAGATGACTGTGGAAGAGATGCGTATCGAACTTGCTGCTCTCGAACTGCCAACCACTGGGAACAAGGCCGAGCTATCGGAAAGACTGAAGAAAGCTCGCGAGTGTAAGCGACAATTTGGAGACATCTAGAACGCAACCGCCAGATTCACCGTTGCTAGATCAATGCGGGACTTCGCCCGATCCATTTTCTACACAGACCGATAAGCCCAGCGACCTTATGATGATGTTTACACTAATGAAGCAACAGCAAGAGGCCGCGGAGAAAAGGTTCCTCATTCAGCAAGAAGCAGCCAAGAAGAGATTCTTCCTTCAGCTGGAAACAATGCGCCAAGAAGCGGACAAAGCCAGCTCTAACGGGCACTCCGATCTGCCCAGTGTCATCGGTAAGCGATTTAAGCGAATGAATAAAGATCTTCTCGAACTATTGCAGGCACTGGAACTCAAGTACACGACTTCAAACTCTATCGAAGAAATTGAGGTGTTCGTGAAATCGGTCGAGACGTCCATGACGGATTTGAAATCCTACGTAGATGGCAAAATTGATCTATTGGAAGATGGTGACTTGAAGACCGAGATTATTAACGGTTTGAAAGATGCTACTCAACTCTATTTAACCAACATTTCTCAAGCCAGGTCAAAGCTATCGAAATTGAAGGCGATTGACGAAGCTGACAAGACAGCTGGAAGTCTACCAAACGGTGTGAATCCGCCCTCGTTTTATGGCGACATACTTTCCTTCCCTTCATTCTGGGAAGCGTTCGAACCACTTGTTCATAACAACCCATCGGTCAGTAAATTTTACAAAATGACTTATTTGAAGGCTGCTATGAAGGGATCGGCGTCTGGAGTTCAAAACGGCTTTCCGTCTAATGCGACTAACTATGAGCCGGCGATTGCTGCGGTACTGAAACGATTCGGCAGGACGCAAGCAATCGTTCGCAGTCACATTAAAGATCTGCTTGAAGGGAACCGGGTAGATTTCGAACTCGACAAAGTACGAGGTATGCTAGACCGGGCTAATGCTAAGAGGTCCATACTGACTCAGAATAATATCACCTGGGATCAAATGTTCACTCAGATATTGGAATCGCAGCTACCTCAGAAATTACCCGAGCGTTGGATGCGTAAAATCAGCCCATAGCTTCGTCCGATCTAATGTTTGAGTTCATTGCAACAGAATTGGCGACTATGGACACTCTGAAGAGGTCTAGCTTCAAGCAGCCGGAGAAGCAACCAAAGACAAAGCAACAGACCTCAATCACCGATAAGTATTGTTCCGCTCAGTCTTTGGTAACTCAATCTATGTCGTCTCTCTGCGCATATTGCACCAAGTCTCATCCGTTACTGGATTGTAGAGAATTTCTGAAATTAACCCCTGCTCAGCGAATGTCTGGTTTGTTAACGAATCCCGGAAAGGTGTGTTTCAGGTGTCTCGCATCGCAGGGTGAGTCTTGACATCCTAAGCAGTTCTATCAGTGCAAAGCCCGGTGTGAGGTCGAAGGATGTGGGAAGGCTCATCACCAACTATTGCACGTCTTGGAGTCGTCGAATGCGAAAACAATGGTATCCACTGCTAGGCGATCAGCAGCGTCGGACTCCGAAATTGATACCTTGCTTCCCACCGCACTCGCGCAAATTTCGAACCAGGAAAAGACTGGGCGTGTTCGCGTAGCCTTCGATTCGTTGTCGGAGAAGTCCTTTATCACCCGGAACGTCGCTGATTACTTGCAGCTACCGGCTATTCGTAGCCAACAAATGAATATTAGTGGATTTGGCGGTAGTTCAACCTCTAGTTCAATGGATCCAGTCACATTCAATCTGGATCCATTACATTCAGAACCGAGAGGCTGTATTGAAGTTCAAGCGTTCGTTCAAGACGGTGTTATTTGCACGCCCTTAGTTAACATTACTTTACGTTGCGATCAGGTTAGACACCTTGACGGATTGCCGCTGGCTGATCCTCTCCCAAGGGACGACGGTACGGTAGATATACTATTGGGAGGACATTATTATTTCTCGTTGATGCAAGGATCGGTTATTAGTCCTGAAATCCCCGAATCTGGACCATTTGCAATCGAAACTATGTTCGGTGGGTATTGGCTGGACCATGTAGTCGTAATTCTTCAGTTAATCGTTCTTCTAATTGTTTGCTTACCAGAAGCTCGTCAAAAGTACAGCGCTCTGAATTGGATCCTTGGCAACTGTTGGACAACAAACTCGAACGATTTTGGAAGCTAGACTGCATCGGTCTTACAGATAAGGATTTGGTTCATACTTCCGACGAGGCCAACGCGATTGCACAATTCAATGATTCAATGTCGTTCGATGGAGATAAGTATTGCGTGTCGTTACCATTAAAACGCGATGCAATACAGTTGCAGCCCAATTTCGCGCAAGCATATTCTCGTTTGCTAACAACAGAAAAGGTTCTAAGGAAAAACCCTGATAAATTGACTAAATACGATCAGCCGATCATGGAATACGTGGACAACGGTTTCGCTCGAAAATTGTCGCAAGCGGAATTGGAAATAATTAGTACGATTCCTCATTACTATGTCCCGCATCATCCGGTTTTTCGTGAAGCGAGTTGCTCCACCAAATTGCGAATTGTTTTCGACGCAAGCGCTTAAAATAACTGTGGATATTCGCTAAACGATTGCGTTTTGAGGGGTCCAAATTTATTGCCCGACATAGGAGCTGTGCTACTACGATTTCGCACTCACAAAATTGCTTTGAGCGGTGACATTCGTAAAATGTTTTGCCAGACGGCTATTAATCCGGATCATCAGCGTTTTCAATTATACCTTTGGCGAAATTGCGAATCGCGCAGAACGCCAGACGTCTACGTCATGGAAAGAATAATGTTCGGAGTCTCGTCAAGCCCTTTCCTCGCAATTCAAACAATCCACCATCATTCTAATACTGCGCCAATTATTGATAAATTTGGTCGTGACTTGGGCAATGAAATCGTTCGAAATATGTACGTCGATGACATTCATGTAGGTGGAAATAGCGTTGAAGAGGTCGTCTGCAAGCAACAGAAGTTGGTTGAGTTTTTCAAGGACGGTGGATGGTCATTGGTCAAATTTGCGTCCAATAATCCAGAAGTCATGGATTGCATCCCCGAGGAAGCTCGGTTACCGAATTGCGTTCTCGATCTTGATGATGCCAACAATGGTGAGGCCTCGTCTCTCGGTTTGAAATGGCACACTACGCAGGATGTCATGTATTGTAATGTAAAACCCAAACTGCTTGAGCAGGATAAAATCGTCACAAAACGATCTATTTTGAGTAAGCTCAGTCAAATCTACGACGTGTTTGGATTTTTTCAGCATTCGTTATCACCGCAAAGATTTTGATGCAAGAATTGTGGAGACGAAAACTCGATTGGAACGATTAGGTGGACGACGTACTCGCCAAGAAGTATCGACAATGGACCGACGAGCTGTCGCTTCTAGAGTCCATCAAAATTCCACGGTACCTTTTTGTCGAATACGTTCTCCAAATTCCCTTCAACTCCATGGTTTTGCTGATGCCTATGAAGGTGCTTACGGGGCCGTAGTCTACATTCGAGCTGAAGATGACGTAGGCAATATTCAGACCCAGTATTTGATTGCTAAAACGAGAGTGGCCCCATTGAAATCAATATCTGTGGCGCGACTCAAGCTAATGGCAGCCCACTGTCTGGCTAAATTAACTAGATACGTTTTGGATGCGCTGAGTTCTGAAATTTGTATTGATAAAGTCTATTTGTGGCTCGACTCCGAGATAGCTCTGTCATGGCTTGCCAAGCCAAGTTCACATTGGAAAACGTTTGTGAGGAACAGAGTTCAGGAAATTCATGATCTCGTATCCCCACACGCTTGGAGACATTGTCCAGGCATCGAAAATCAAGCAGACTACCATAGCCGTGGCATGGCGCTGCAGGAATTGAAGAGTTGTTCGACCTATTGGCAAGGACCGGGTTGGCTGAGGTCTGAAGAGTCGGACTGGCCTGTGAAATCGCACCTAGACCAATCGATTCCACAAGCCGAGACAGAAACCGCAACTCCTCGCGTGTTAGTGAACATCACACAGCCACTAATTCCTTTTTATGTGGATCGCTACAGTAACTATTCCAAAATTGTTCGTATTACAGCGAGAATCTTGCGTTGGTGGCATTGTGATTATATGAAAATGGACCCAGAGTGCACCAATCGATTCGTTGGACCAAATGAGTTCAGGATGGCGGAATATTTCCTTTCACGTCATATTCAACGCCCAAGATTTAGCAGCGAATTCGAAAATCTCGACAAAGGTAAGAATGTGTCGAATAAATCAAAAATTAAAGACATGGATCCGAGAATAGACCTCGAAAATGAGCTCATCGTTGCCGGTGATCGGTTGAGTTTGTGTGATTTGCCAGAGTTCCCGAGTTCTCCAATTATTCTTCCCGCCAAGGAGTCGTTAGTGGAAAAACTCATTCTACATGTCCACGAAAGCAACTCCCATTCTCCTCAGGACACAACCATCGCTATTATTCGTGAGCGCTTCCTTATTATTCATATCAGGAGCGAGGTAAGAAGGGTATTGCGAAATTGCATCGTCTGTAGACATTGGAACACGAAACCACTCCAACAGAAAATGGGCATTCTTCCAAAGGAACGCATTTGCGCTTCTCCGGCATTTTCTGAGGTCGGGTTGGATTTCACGGGGCCAATTTATATTAAAGTAGGTGACGACGCGATGCAAAAAGCGTATATTTGTTTGTTCACTTGCCCCCACAGTAGAATGATTCATTTGGAATTGACCAACGATATGTCCACGGAGGAATTCATCGGTGCTCTGCAACGAATGATAAACAGGCGTGGCTGGTGTCGAGAAATTATATGCGACAACCAGCTCACTTTCAAAAAGGCTGAACTTTTAATTCAGATTTCGACACGCGCGTCCTTCAAAAAGCGGTCAGACAATGAAGCTCTGCAAAAATTCCTTACCGACAACGGGATAACGTGGAAATACATTACCGAACGCGCTCCACACCGCGGTGCCTTCTACGAGAGGATAAACAGATCCATTAAAGAACCTCTCAGAAAGATTCTGCGTAAGGCAAAATTGAACTTCACCGAACTCTACACGATTTTGACAGATATCGAGTGTGCGATGAACCAGCGGCCGTTGACGTATCTCGGTTCCGATCCGGGGAATCCGCAAGCAATCACTCCGGCTCATTTAGCAATTGGTCGACCACTGCGGCATCTACCTAATTTCCCGGCCTAATCCAGTTTCAACGTCTCGAAGCGATTTCGCTATCTTCAAACACTGTTGCATCATTTCTGGTCGAGATGGTCGAAGGAATATCTCCCGACGTTGATCAGAAGAAAGAAGTGGGTTTTCGAATATTCTGTTCCAAACGTCGGAGACGTTTGTTTAATTGCGGACGACGGATACGCGCGCTCGAATTGGAAGGTCGGCAGAATCGTGACGGCATTTAAAAGCAAAGATGGCCTCGTGAGGACGTTCAAATTGAAAACGGCCCGCGGATTTCTTACGAGACCCATTCAAAAACTCCACTTACTGGAGAGAGACTATTCGGTTGACTGTGACCAGTCAAAGCGGGGTGGATGTTAGCACGTGCGTACGGCATTACCTTGTTTCTTGTGTATTTCTATTTAAGTACTGATTGGTGTAATCGTCATTATCACTCGCGTTTTTCTTTTCGTATATATTCAATTGGTGGAACTGTTTTGTTGGTTACTTTGTGTAAGGACGGTTGGAAGATTTGCGGTCAAGCATTGTTATAAATCCTACGTTTACTCTGCCCTTGCCTACTTTGTGCCATTATATATTCAATCATTGTAGTAAAGGACTGTGTTTGATTTATACCGGCGTTACCGACCGTCAGGATTAGACAGGCTTCTGCGCCTATAGTCGCCACACGAACATTTCGCGTGCCGCGCAGAAACACCGGAGCTCTCGTCTATGAAGAATAAGCTCCGGCTCCAAGTTCCGGAGCTCATTGATACCACTGCTCCGGGTCCGGAAACTTATGGTTCGATTGCAGCCGTCGCAAGCAACCATCATATTGTGGGGGTATACAAAGTCCTGTGATGTAATAATTACTTCCTGTCGTCTGTCGATGACGTCATATCCGCACGAGAACCCAATTTACTCCATACCAATGTATGTCCAATGTCCATTGTAGACATGATACAGCATTAAACAGTGACGTAATGTTTTAATACTGCGCTCGTTAATATCAAGCCATACAGTCCAATTTAACATTGAGATGGTGCGATTTGTTCGGATGTAATTGCAGAAATGACCGCATGTCGCAAACTTATCAGCAGAAATCCACTTTTTACCAAATATGCTGTAGCGTACCGCTTCATTACCGTAATTAGCCTCACTGATCATTGATTATGCTGGGTATTTCTTGATGTGGCGAACCAACGTTATCAGTCGCCTTTATTCACCGTCCGAAGAACATCATCGCTGTTTTAAGTTGATTTTAACAAAAGCCTTACGCAAACATGTCAACGTTATCTACACCAAGAAGAACGCGCGCCCACGACAGAGCACGCTAAATTTTGGTGGCCTCGACGTGATCTTCCAAGCCGACGTGATATCGCTAGCTTGCCTAGCAGACGTGATCTTGCTAGTCGAGACGATTTTCGACGCCACTCCACGCTTATCTGTACATGGAATGTCTACTAGACGAAGACGACGACACCAATCAATGTATGATATTGCCAGCTCAGCGAATTTCAATTGTTCCCCGAGGATGCCACCACCGGTGGTCAATTGCTGGTCTCATTCGCCAGAGTCGTGGTATGTTTTGGTCGAAGCCGGATTTTCCAGTTATGGAGTTACGAACTCCGCAGCGAAATATTTTCATGTTCTGAGATGTTTGGATGGCAACCAGCTCAAATCGAGTCGTTTAAAGTTACCTGGCCCACAAGACCACGACTGCTACGAAGTATTGCGTGATCTTGTAATGCGTATGAGTACGCTATTCCCTTACGATACCGTGTTAAGACACTTTATAGTGATCGCTGTACAGATTAAAAACCCTCTTAACTTTTGCAAAAACTGCAAAATGCAATTGGGACTCTGTCAAACACACCAGGTTCTGACTGTTATTTGAAAGAATCGTTCTTTCATCATTTTCCAGATCATATTGCTCGGATATTGTCGTCACATGTAGACGATATCGTGGAACAGCTCGCCCTACGAGGTGATAGTATGCAAATCGCGCTTCTCCTCACGTGGTTTCCAATCATTACAGGTATCCTCAGACTAATCAATTGGATGGATTGCAACGAACTGTTCAGACGATAGCTCTAGAGGTCAGGGAATTGAAGGCGATACCTTCGGTGCGTCTAGTGCCTGCATCGAGTGGATAAAGATCGCAAATTGTCAATCGTAGTTTCGGTCCTCGCCATGAACCCTTTAGAGGTGATCGATCTGCTTTCCGAACGCTGTCAAACCGTTCTGCGACACGTGGTGAGTTAACTCGATTTACTCATGTTCGTGGTACGAATTAGTTGTGCTTTTATCATGATAAATTCGGCGACCAAGCCCGAACCCGCCGTCCACCCTGTTCCTACTTCTCAAATCGCCCTTTTTAGACGAAGGCCTCATGAGGGATCGCAACAATTTTCAACAGTGAACTCCGAATGTCAAAATTATTTATTGCATATGAGTAGTAGGGTTTTAATCGTTTGGCACCCGCCAATCACAGAACACCACGTCACCCTGATTGCCACGCCTATATTGCCACATCATCGGCCCATTGCCGCCCCTTGCCACATCATCCGCCCATTGCCGCACCTATATGACGCTCATTGCCACATCATCAGCAGCCTCCATTGCCACATCATCTGCCACGTCATCTGCGCCACATCATCATGCGCCACGCCTATAGTGCCACATCATCCATCCATTGCCACATCTTCGCCGCATTGATTGCCGCATCTATATGGCGCACAGCGCCGCATCAACCAGCGCGATGTCGATTGCTGCACCTATGACACTCATTGCCACGTCAAAACTTTCATTGGCTAGAATCGAACCCGGGTTGGTTGGGGTATAATTTCACGTCGCTTACCACTAGAGTCTAGTGGTAAGCGACGTGAAATTATACCCCAACCAACCCGGGTATAATCAAGTCTCTCAGGTATTATCAAGTCTCGGAATTTAAGAGAGAATCGGCGGTTATATTCTCAAAACAGCTCAATACGGCTAGTCTGCTCAATAGTCACTAGACACTAGACTATTGAGCAGACTAGCCGTATTGAGCTGTTTTGAGAATATAACCGCCGATTCTCTCTTAAATTCCGAGACTTGATAACACCTTTTTTCGAGTAATAACACATAAATGTAAGACTATGTTCGTGCGTACTATAACACCTGTGTCATCATTAATTACTCAATGATTTTGGGGAAATCTGCGAATGCAACTTGATAATGCAGATATCACGAGCATAAATGCCTACAATCACGCGAAAGCTAACGCGCCGCGTATATTACCGAATACTATTCCAAGATATTGACGCGTGTAAATGTGCCACGAATATAGTTGATTACGATTCCAAGAAGTCGGGCCACATCGATAATATGAATTAGAACATTATAAATAAAGTTGCGTTTCCAAGAAAATGCCGCGTTGGCGATACGAATTAGAATGCTTACTTCCAACGTAAAGCAATTCGCATTCTGAAAACTTCACATTTCTGTTAGTATTGTCATGTGCACAGCGAGGCAGGCATCGCAGACAAGGTAAGATCTATGTATTTTCGTGTCGATTTAAACTAAATTTAGCTATAATTTCTCGATGCGGCATTAGCTTACGTGAATTGTGCACGCAGATTGAATTACGTTGAGATTTCTCCAATAGCTAATAACGTAATAATGAGTTCTGTGCGCGGCTATAATGTTAACCGGCAATATAGCCGAAGTCGCGTAAATTCGATTTAATCCAGTGATCCTCCGTCTATTTTCAATCACGCTCCTCTTATTAGTCTAGGTTTCGAACCACACATCCAGTACGTTTTATGGGGATTAATATTTTTAGACTCAAATACTTTTCCAATGTACTAAAGTCTAACAGTACGGATTTTGTAGAGTAGTTAGAAAACTACCTTCTGAGTCGATAGCCAAGTACTTGTTCATTTTGGAGTACTCAAGTATTGGTTTTGCCTTGGTAGCAATATACTCAATCAAGTGATTATCTATTTACAGCGCATCTACTTCTATTTCAGAGTTTTCGGTTTTCATGCCTTCAATACTTACTGATTTACTCGTTCGGAAATCATCACTTCTTGCACTTTACTGAAAATTTACTGATACTAAAATGTTAAAATGTACTTTTTCAATGCCCTCAATGAGCAGCACCAGTTTCAACTATATCCTATGATGCATTTTCGCGCTGCAGAATGACTTATCGCAACGAAAAATAGCAAAAATACATCGAGAATCTGCAAACTCTCACTGCGAAATATTTGAGTTTTACAAATTATCCTTCAAAGTGAGTTACATATTGGATATTATCAAAACCCTCTACATATCGAAATAATTGTACATTTGGAGTACTCAAGTATAGGTTTCGCCTGCTTGCGCTATACTTAATCAAGTGATTATCTATTTAGACTTCATCTACTTCTATTTCTATTTCAGAGTTTTCAGTTATCAGACAAATAATACCTTCCATACTTACTTTTATACTCGCTCGGAAATCAGCACTTCATTGACTTCAGAAGAAATTTACTGGTAATAGAATGTTGAAATGTACTTTTCCATTGGCCTTGATGAGCGGGCCCAGTTTGATCTATATTCTACAATGCATTTTCACACTTCAGAATGACTTATCGCAATGAAAAATAGCACAAATACATCGAGAATTTGCGAACCATCACTACGATAATTGAGTTTTACAAATTAGTCTTCAAAGTGAACCTACATGTTGGGTATTATCCACAACCTCGTAGAATTTTGCTCCGAGCGACAAATCCTTTTAATTAAGGTGGAAGTACCTATTTCCGACTAAGTAAAACGTCAGTATTCTAGGTCTATTTCTGCTTAATTATTAAACTATAACGGATTTGAAGCAGTACAATATCATGGACACTTGAGAGTATTTGTTGCACGTAGGCAAAAAACGTACTTGAGTACTCGGAAGAAGTCAATAGTTACTTGTTTAGCCGCTCGGACATCGTCACTTCTTGTCCTTTAATAGAAATTTACTGCTGATAAATGAGTAATCGACTTTACTCGATATTCGCGTACTATGAAACTGACGAATGAATAGACGCGTTTTCAAACTATAGAATGATATAGTCTCTACAAAATGTTTTTGATATCAAGATAACTTTTTACATGAATGGTCACGTATCCTAATATTCAAATTACCCAACACAGAGCTCGTACTTACAGGAATATCGTAGTTCTTGTAACAAAGTTGTATGTACACAATATATGTTTAAGGTAAGTCCTACATATTCATGATTTCGTCCGAGTTTGTATTTTAGAAAATATTATACAACAATTTACTTTACTAACGAGAAGTGTCGAGTTATCGAATGATTTTCCCTTCCGTCAAAACAAATAGAATGTGAAACTATATTTCTAACGTTTCTAACCCTTTGCACACCAGTGGTAAATCACACAAGCAACAAGTTTCGAGAATCGAGTTATTGAATAACGTGAAAGCGTTTTTCCAGTGTCAAGTCGTTATGTTGATTAAAGCGTATATTTCAATACCCCGAAGTGAGACTTCGAAACCATTGTCAGTTCTCCAAGAGCAAATATCGTGTTCTAAAAGTGTTAAGTTGTTGTATTATGTAGCTGGTAATTGGTGCACGTAAGCCAAGGATCGAACCAAGTTGTGTTAACTTGCGTTATTATGTACCTAGTAATCGGTGCGAGTAATTCCGCAACTACTGCTGTTCAATGGCTTTACCGCGTTCTTACCAAGTACCTTAATAAGGATAGACAGCCCCAAGCAGATAATGTAAGTATGTATGTATGAATGATTGATGGGTCTTATGGTGCTTGATGATAGAAGCTGGTCTTCTATTCTATCTTCCGAAATAATCAAGCTGGTGGTTTTACCAGCACCGCGCCACATGGAAACTTTAGTAGAATCACTTATTATAACTCCTCACGTTCACTCAAGTAAATCTAATTTGATACTCGAGTACTGAACCTTAATTTTTCAGCAGTGTGATAAACGCCGTCAGATGATACTCAACATCGCGCAATTCCGCTCGAATACAAGTATAAGTACAGATTTCAAAGTAAGTAAGTAAGTGAGTAACTGGTTATGTTTGTAGACTATATCTACACTTCTATCGTTCAGAGACGTTGAGCAGAGAAGTACATGTATTTCTTCAAAGTACTCAAGTGGTTTTTTTGCCTACATGCACCAACTACTCAAGTGTTTATGATATAGGCCTGTTTCAAATTCAAGACAGTTTCAGTATTAAACAAAAATGGACCTTAAATACTAACTTTTACAATGTGAAATTTTATATGCATAAACTAAGAAACGTCACTTTTACAATGGTTCGGTATGATTTCTATATTATTCCACTCTCGTTATTGGACCGCGGTGTGACGCCGAGCTATATCTCGATGCCTAGGCTTCCGCATTTATTCATTTTTTCGATTTATTCTCCCCCATGTAGATTTAACATAAGGAAGGTTATTTCACTCATAAAATTCGGAATACGTATTTGCTCGAGTTAAAGCCATAACGCTTGGAATGAAATTTTACGTGGTTTTCGTTGATATCCAACTGGGCTAATTTCGAAATGTAAATTGAAAAACTCAAATATCGCATGGTAGGACTTCCCAAATTTTCGGTATATTTTTGCTAATTTTCACGGTGATGATAAGTCATTCAGGATAGCGAAATGCATTGTAGGAAATAGATGAAACTAGTACAATTCATCAAGACCCCCGAAAAAAAGTACATTACATTTCAAAATTTTATTAGCAGGTAATCGAAATACCACAAATTGTGCTAACCTTTGGAGTTGTTAAGTAAAGAAGTGCTCGTACTTTTTCAGAGTATACCAAGTAGGTTTTTTGGCTACATGCACCAAATACTCTCAAGTCCTTATGATATCGGAGTGCTCAACTTCATGATAGTTATAGGTATTAAGTAGAAATATATCTGGAGTACTAACATTTTACTTACTCGGAAATGACTACTTCTATCTTATTTTAAAGGATTCCTCGCTCCAAGCGTAATTTTATGAGGTTTTGAATAATATACAACATATAGGCTCACTTTGAAGGGTACTTCGTAAAACTCAAATATTGCACAGTTAGAGTTCGCAGATTCTCGATGTATTTTTCGTATTTTTATTGCGGTAAGTCATTCTGCGGCGCGATAATGCATCGTAGGATATAGATGAAACTGACACCGCTCACCAAGGCCACTGAAAAGAAGTACAGTTCAACATTTTAGTAGCAGTAAATTCCTAGTAAAGGACAAGAAGTGATGATTTCCGAGTGAGTTAAAAAGTAAGTATTGAAGGTATAGTTTGCTCGAAAAACCAACAACTCTGAAATAGAAGTAGATGCAGTGTAAATAGTTAATCACTTGATTAAGTATAGCGCAAGCAGGCCAAACCTATACTTGAGTACTCCAAAATGTGCAAGTACTTCGCTATCGACTCACTCCACGTAAAAAGTGACTAGGTTTTAGAGTACTTTATCAGTTCTTGACAGTTTCCGTTTTAGACAAAATTTGGAATAAAAAACTAGCTCATTCACACATTCGGAAATCTTTTCTTTAACCTGTACTTGAGTGTAGCAAGTAAATCTCATTTATTATTAATTCTACATGTACTTGTACACTTGACCATGTGTTATGACTTACATAATTACTTTTCGCTATATTTGAAGTCTGTCAAATAGCAGTATATGTTACGGTGAGCTTCTATTCGTTCTGTTTGGTCATCTTGACTAACGATATTCATTCGACGAGCTCTTCAGTGATAGTCCTGGGACTTGGAACAGTGTTATACGACATCACAGCGATACGAAGTTACGACAGTTTAAAATTATCTACCGCGCCACCAAATTTCGTTAGTTCATCTCCACCTTCAAATATCGTGTTATACAAATATTGTGTATACAGGATAAATACATATATGGCTATGTTGTTGCAATCTTCAAAAAAGTACCTCCCTCAGTAAGCAATTTCTCGTCGGCTATGCATACAAATGAGGACAGTTACATCAACGAGTGGTAACTTGTTGTATTATGTAGCTAGTAATTAGTGCAAGTAAGTCCGCAACTACTGTTCAAGGCCTTTTCCTCGTTTTTACCAAGCATCCTCGTAAGGATAGACAGCTCCAATCAGCGAATGTAAGTGTGTACTGTGTATGTATGTATGAGGGGTTTAGTGGTTTTTGACAGGACCTCACCTCGTAGAAACTTCAGTAGAATAACTTATAACTCCTCACGTTTACTCAACTAAATCTAATTTGATAATCAAGTAGACCTATACTGAATCTTATTTTTCCAACGAGTTCAAATTTAGCTCTAACTTATGAGATGAAATATAATAACTTTTCACGTTGCGGTGTAATTTACAGCGTGAGCCAAGTGATTTCATAATTAACACAAGATAAAGAAATGAATTACTAGAGTATTATAAGATATTCGTGTGATCCTCCTTCGTATATCAAAATAGAATACCTACTGCAGGCGATTTGTAATTATTTGCGCTGTGTTTGATTAACTCAATCATGTTGCAGTGTTTTTTAATAGCAAAACTCAGCATAATCCAAGTAATTTCATGATAAACACAAGCTAATTGAATGAATTAACATTAAAGTTAAGTTGTACAAGCTTAAAAAACATTCCCGCGCGCGTCTTAGGATTAGGTGGTAGGGTTAGAAAAAATTAGGTTTGTGAGCGCGCGGGAATGTTTTTTAAGCTTGTACAACTTAAATGTCAAAATGTTCAACGTTTTCTTCCACTTTCGGATGACGATTCCGGAACATGTAATTGACGGACCTGCGGGACTCATGCACTTTCGGACCAAAAACACATTTTCTCCGTAAGGCTGTATAGTAAGTTTGGTAATCACAACCTCGGCGTATAAGCCGGAATAAAATTATCTTGTTGAACGCTAACAGAACTTTAAAAGCAAGTCCTCATAATTGGTATCATCATTTAGGCTTAATTGTTTTAGGGGTAGGATGTTCTATCAAGGAAGATCTCAGTTATTCACCAGCAGAGCTTCTGTATGGCACTTCCCTTCGATTACCTGGTTAATTAGTCAATCCCCCTTCCAGTGGTAATAACTAAGGCTGGGCAAAATCGAGTACCTGAGTGATTCGATTCTGAATCACGTATAATGCTTCGAGTCGAGTCGAATATTCGAGTATCACACATTATGACGTCACAACAAATTGTAAGGTGCCGAAGTTTGAATATGTACCTTTTGTGCCAACATAAAGAATATATAATGCCTGTTATCCATCACATTAAAGATACTTTGGTATTTCTTCGACCCCACCGATTTCATTGCACTTTGTTACAATGTTGTGGGAGGATCATGACTTGGGAAATGTTTTTCCAGTTACGGTCGTAGCTTTGTATTATGTGTTTCGTATGCTGCGATACGGCCAATCGAGGTTTCAAGGCTTCCACAGTGGAAAATAGTATCGAAACAATAATTCTTGTTGATGAAATAACTTTCAGTAGCGAGGAACGTGTAATTTCAGTACTCGACAAAATCATATTTTGCTACTCGACTCGAATCATCAATATTATTACTCGATTCAGAATCGAGTACTCGAATCATTGTGTCCAGCCCTAGTAATAACGCTGATGATTTCAACTACGTTGGTGAATTGAAACGCTTTTTCTCAGCCTTGGGTGAGAGCCGACTAAGTTTCATTCGAATCAAAAATCACATGTCCCGAAAGCTTTGAATAATTGCACGCACGTTTTCTTGCGGATAGATGGTCATCGTAGACCACTCGATCCGGTTTATTCTGGTCCACATCAAGTTTTAAACGCACTCGTAAATGTTTCACAATTCAAGCAAATAAGGTTTTATATGACGCCTCAACCGACAGGCTTATACCTGGCAGACTTCCCATCGAGCGTCTCGGCGAAGTGACGTCACCGCAAGCTGATATTTCGCGAACGAACTCCAGCGACCGTATTATTCTTACATCACATCACTTGAATGATTTTGTGTTGTCACCAGTATTTAAAATGGGTGTGTTACTCGTTCACTTTCCCGTCATCACTTGTATTTTTTTCGCTGCAGATTATTCATCTCTTTTATGTCATATAAAGCGTGTCTACCGAACCTTTCACATTGTAAAGTGTATCTTTGTCGCTAATCGCATCATTTTGTCGTTTATAGCATTGCCAACACAGCCACCTCGCTTTCATTAGTCGTTGGACTATTAGAATTGTACTTGTAATCGAAACTTAGTCTGTAATCACTGCCGTGTCATGCTGGTAGAGTCCTTGACTCCGTAGTTGAATCGTTGACTGTCGTGTCGCTAACATCTCAAAGCTTTTACCAACCACAACCAGTGGGGGCCTTTGTAGCGTACCGCTCCATTGCCGTAATTAGCCTCGCTGATCAGTGATCACTGATTATGTTACCAGTCCGTCCGTCGTTGATCAAATTTAGTGGAGTATAGAAGGTTCCTCTTCAAACGAATCGAACAAACTCGAAATTAGTGCCACTGACAATCTGGTAGTACGTCAATATTTGAGAACTTAGTTCAACGTAGTGCACTGTACAAGTCAGTAACCAATTATATCACAATCCCGCAAGTGACATTGCGCCACAATTCAAAAATACGAGTGTATCAAGCAGACTAGAATGAATACACAAAATGATGGTTAGAAATTGCAAAGCGCGCATCCAATTACTAATTGCCCTCTTATATTCAACACCGGGGCAGGGTTCGTACACCGCATTGACTAGCTCGTCGCATTGCGTCAATGTATAGATAACTAACCTCCGTAGGTTAGTTATCTATAGTCAATTGTAGTCTATGCGGACTATAATAGCGATCTGGGCTGCTTCGATGCATTTTCATATTTACGTTCGCAAATCGTTACTGGAGTAAACGATCGTGCGCAAAAACGATAACACGCTATGCAATTTGGCGCTACGATTAAAAAACTATCAACAAAAGACG
The DNA here is from genome assembly GCF_051294905.1 of Botryllus schlosseri. Classification (NCBI taxonomy): domain Eukaryota; kingdom Metazoa; phylum Chordata; class Ascidiacea; order Stolidobranchia; family Styelidae; genus Botryllus; species Botryllus schlosseri. The sequence continues at coordinate 10,799,849 of NC_137245.1, read as the reverse complement.
GGCATATTCTCGTCCAATTCAGAAAGGAGACAATGTTCCTCGGCGTCCGACATGCGCACCTCTAAATCAACACCTGCAGCAATGTCATGGTTATATCCTATGGCAGCGGTCGGGAACCTTTTCCGTCTGAAGAGCCATGTTAGCCCTATATTTTCCATTTTAACTCCAAAAGAGCCATACATGTCAATCAATTGTTACGTCATAATTGAATAGTCGTGACGTCATGTTAGTAGTAATTTCAACTCCCTACATGGTATTTATCTTGGGAGCCATATTTTCTCTGTAAAAACTCGTAGGCTACTAATCATCCTGTGGTAGCGCAATTCATCGTAAATAGCTAAGAATTTATAATAATTGATATTGGTCTAATACAGGGGTCACCAAGACACGCAGCCCGCGAGCCGCACGCGGCCCGTGATATCATATTTTGCGGCCGACTTATAGCACGGCCCACCTCTAGGCTTTTTGTAAGACACCGCTTACGCGGATGAGGTGGCGATGAGGAGCCTAGGTAAACCTCCAACACTTAGGTATCGGGATTCTGAAGTCGACCTCGGTCGGACTCGAACCCGCACCCATTGGTGTTGCAGCCGCGGATTATACCACTGCGTTATCTCGCCACATTTAGGTAGCACGTCGTTGTACTGACGTGGAGTGTTAAAACGTTGTTGCCTAGTTTATATCGATATGGAATTCATGCGGCCCGCGGCCGCTACGAAATTTGAAAAGTGGCCCGCGACCCGTTTTGAGTTGGTGACCCCTGATCTAACATAACTGTAGCGGTGATTCCAAAAATCTAAATATAGATCGGCTTCTCAATGTGGCGGTAACATAAACGTTGTACTACACGCCTACATTTTATCGGCAGTACTAGAAAGCTACTTATCAATGATGAACACGAGTGGCAAAGCGTTGTTTGCAATTTGGATTTGTAGTTGGAATGTCACATCCAAGGCAGTTCATTTCTCGGCGTAGATCAGGAAGACAATGTGCATATGAAAACTAGATCGTCATATAGGCCTCCCCACGCCATGCTAGTCTCTTTGATCAACCAACGTGTGGTGCCATCCAAGATTACGCAGCGCGCGATGCCGGGTACATCAAATTCGCAAGGGATGTTAGACGCTGGCGCCACAGCAACTTAAATTTGAGGATTTTGTAAAGGATACGCCACCCTGGATACGCCACTGTCTTGACCTCCCAAATACATGTTTATGGAGCCACGAGTATATTTATTCTAGCCGTTAAGAATATTTACTAACAAAATGCTGCAATATCGATAAAATCAAGTATAAAATTGAAAATATGTAAAAGAGCCATATCTTATACCCAAAAGAGCCATATATGGCTCGCGAGCCATAGGTTCCCGACCACTGTCCTATGGCGTCGCTTATACATTCGTCTCAATACTTAGGTGTATTACTCATCTCACATAAGCATCAATCCCGTTTTGAGACATGCATGGGTTTTCATTACGTTTAGAAGCACACAATTGGCCATTGGTGTTATGCTGATTACAAATTTGAGGGTATACTTATGATGCAGTAAGTACCAGTGATGAGCATCGGAGCGGAGTCGGAGTGTTTCCGGAGCGGAGTTTTGCCAATTTTGTGATACTCGGAGTGGGCTCGGAGTTTACTACAGATATTTTTCCGGAGTTTTCCGGAGTGTTGTAAGTTTTGCCCCCGATATCTTTCGATAGCTCTAACCAGAAGACACTATTGATTACAAACCAAAACACAGACAGTTGACACCTTGTAAAGTTGTAATATGACGGGTAACATGCAAAAATGATTGCCAAGTGCATAAAAATCAGCCATCTGCACTGCAATTGGGGACTGGAGAGTAACCTAGTGATCTAGCAAGGCATTTTCGTTGAGCAGTGTCTGTAGTTCACAAAATTAAAGGCGCCCAATATCATTCGCAGTGCATCATTTGCTCCCTGCCTTGAGACGCAGTCTTTGAATCCACAGCTGAATGTCACCGTATTATGAGATATGATCTCCAGAATCTTCCACGTTGCTGTCATTGCAGTCTTCTATAGTCACATTCCTCCTTGCGTATTTGTTTCGTGACTGATTTTCATGCTACCCCAGTAATTGTGTGAAACATTTACAATCAGCAACATACAGCGGGGCTTCCCAATAGTACAACCTTTAGCTACCCTGATTCTTCCAGCAAGTTCATGATCATAACGGAATATATCCCATTATCCTGATGACATTCAACGTAGTAATAGGTCCATTTTGTGAAAATGTATTCCCAACGTTGCTATCAGTTGGAACAAGATAATATCCGATACCACTTTTGTGATAACTTTTCGCAACTTTCATCGTACTTGCAATTTGCAGTAAGAGATATCGATAATAAGTGTTACATCAATATTACCTTTATATCTGTGAGAAATATACATACAACAAGCAAGTTTCTGGATGGAAACAATAATAACTTATGCAATGTGTTACAATGATTTAATGACATTGCAACGAATTCTCGCTAGTAAGATCCGCTCACAGAGGCATACCAGCATCTAAGCCCGCTTTAATGATTTCAACAATACATAAATCACTAAGGTAAGCTGATCTTACCCTGTAAAAACAAAATATTCCGAATTTCTGAACAGCCACACAAAATAACTACAACCGTCTGCTTTGCTCTGCTCGCATCAACTACGCTTCCTTCAATATTGATTGACATAGTCAGTCATCCAGAACTCTTCTGAATTTTCGTCATGTAATGTTTGGTTTGATTGATAAATGACTTTGATGTGATAAGAAAAATCAGCTCCGCAATCAAGTTTCTGCTGCTGGTCTGTCTCAGACTCCAAATTCCAGATATCATTATCAGCTCCAAAATTGGAAGTCACTAGTCATTTAGTCAACTCCAAAAAGCGTCGATCGGTGCGTCAGTGATGCATCATGTATGTTTAGTGCAGTGCAGTTCCATCAACTGTTTCATGGCGATGCGGAACTTAATTTACTGAAACCTGTGATGTGATCGTCGATTTCATGAGTATTAGTGGTAGTTAGTTCGAACTGACTGGTCTTCCTTCGTCGTTTAATATAATGGCTGAAGCACCGTCGACGTCAAGTGGGTTACCCAAAAAGACGCAGAAAAAGAGTGACGTGTGGAACAGTGATGAGCATCGGACGGACTCGGATGGCATTCGGACCGGATATTAGACGATTTTGTGGCAGTCGGATAGGACTCGGATATTATTGCAGATTATTTTTTGGATATTGTCGGATAGTTGTAACTTTTGATACGGATATTTCCGGATAGTTGTAACCATATGTGAGATTTGATTACAGGCGCATAGAAAGAAGTCAACAATTCAATAACCAAATGCAAACAGCTGACACCTTGCGATATGGCTGGTAGCAGTCTAAAAATGTTTGTCAAGAGTCAAGGATAATGTAGATCAACTATCGCTACTACCATTCTTACCATTCAAGAGTAGACAATACTATAAGATCAGCCAAGTTATCAGATTTATTAGCTAAAACACATCAAGTATACCATACTTGCCAGTCTAATGATATATAATATGTGAACTGATAAAAGATGGTATGATTGGACATGAGCTCTCCTGACATGGTTACCATCAGTACGGTATTCTCGCAGAGCAGTGTCTGAAGTTCGCAAAATTGAAGGTATTGTTTTAACATCAGTCACAGAACTGCATTTGCTTCGCGCCTTTACATGTAGTTTTTAAACCCATTGCTGATGAATGTCACAATAGGGCATACAATCTCTAGAATCCTCAAAGTTGTTGTGGTGGCAGTCTTCTGTAGATTAATAAAAGTCAAATCCCTCTTTGCGTACTGGTAGCATGACTGATTTTCATGCTACCACAGTAGTTGTATGATACCATTTCGATCAGCACTACACAGCGGTGCTTGTGCTATGGCACAATCTTTAGCTACCATAAGTCTTCCACCAGTTCATGACCATAACGGAATATATCCTGATGACGTTCAACAATGTAATAACTCCATTTTGCGAGAAGGTATTCCCAGTGTGGACTTGGACTTTGTGTCAGCTTGGCACGTCGAGTTGCACGTCGAGTTAACAGCTATTAACACACTTGCAGCCCGGTCAATCAAATAAGAATATGCCTACAAACATATACAAGTAACTTTCTGGAGTCTATTAATTATATAGAAAATTATGTAAGAAGATATATGCACAGATAAAATGTATGATAATTAATATTATGATGCCTCGACGTTACAGTAGCCTACCAGCCTCTTTGAAATCATTCAAGATGCATGCATATCTTACTAATGTAAACTAATAAAATATAACAAGGCTATATAATCCACAATTACTATATGCCGTTACAACGAAACGCAAACCTATTCAAGAATTCAACTCTCCTGCTTACTCTTCCCATCCTTCAGCAGCTATACTTTCTCCAAATATGATTGACGGAATCAATCATCCAGAACCAATGAGGCATACACGAAAAAGCTATAAGTTGTTTTTGTCAAGCAATGGTCTGTTCAATTAAATTTGATTTCAGTTGAAGAATTGTGAAAAAGACTTTGGCGTGATTTTAGTGCTTTTCTATATGATTGAAACGAGAGACCATGTAAACAGTTTGAAAGTCAACGCCAGGGAGTGGTGATCACTACGTTAGTGATGCACCATGTCTCTTGAGCAGAGCTCCATAAACTGTTCGCAGTATATTGGATTATTTGAAGACCTCGAATGTTGTCAAGCCCTTCGTTTGAGAGTCGATTCGAGCTGAGATTCCGTACTGTAGGAATTTCGTTTCTCCATTATAATGGATTGAGGAAAGTCGACGTCTTGAGAGATAGCACAGCAAGAGTGAAATGTGGAGAGATTGCATCCTGATTTATGGAACACTGGCTCTTCTGAATGCAATAATTACTATGTTCAAGTGGAACACCACAAGTTTTCAAGTGGTACTGAACCTTACAAACCATATCCGAAAGGCCAAGGATACAGCACAGTTGAAGATTAGTTTCTTCTCATCCAATAAACAAGCCGACAAGACAACTACTGACCTGCTACTGGAGAGGAAATTTGACAGATTGAGGGACATTCAGGATGGTGCTATTATGGACATATTGTGTGACTCGACTATAAGCTTCATGCTCGAAGCTTTGAACTGATTGACCAAAGGTATTATAAGCATCAGCAAGTTGCTACTAAACAGGCCTTCACCCCTTCCAGCATTTGTGGGTAAAATGCGGATTATCTGCATCCAATATTGAACATCTCCTGATTGTAAAATTCCATGGTTACAACTTGCTATTATTACTTCTTGATATATATATTGGGTGATATGTTTAAATGCCTGATTGTTATATATGGCCATGGCCTAATAATCTTTGTCATTTTTCATTTGCTTCTGAACCGAGATACCACTTTCATTCGCACTCTTACTTCAAACTAGTAGCGTTTTTTCTTTGCGTTAGCCTTCCTATAATTAAAATTCCAATTTTTGTTCTATTTGTTTTTGTTCATTCCATAGATACAATTCGTGATCTGAACTGTAGCTAAGCTTAGCTGTAGCTAAGCTTAGCTGTACAATTGAAACTCTGCGATATCATTGTTCAATAAGGATTTTTCGGATTATTGTACGAGATTTCCGGATAAAGTCGGATAGTTGGATGAGATTGTCCGGAGTCGGACGGATAGTTCCACAGACACCAAAACTGTCGGACGGATTCGGATTCTCAAAAATCAATATCCGCTCATCACTGGTGTGGAAGGATTTCACTCTGATGCTGCATGATAATAACGGCCAGTATACTGGGTTTGCGAGATGTCAAAATTGCAATGTTCAGCTAAAGCATTACAAGTTGACGAGTGGTACGTCGCATCTTCGAAGACATATCGAAGCGTGTAAGAAGAATTTATTGCAGTTGAAGAAAGTTCCTTTCTTTCTTCCAACAAAAAAGTAAGCGAGAAATCAAGGGAGAAGGTGATCATGGGGAACACTGATCGCCGGGTGGAGAATACCGAAGAAGTGCCGGTTTGCCGTGGTGTTGTGCAGAAGACGTTTTGCCATCCAGATTTACGGTGAAACGTAAGTTGGATGAGGAATTAAGAGTTGCTGTAAGTCTTATGGGCTGGCTGGCATCACCACAGATATGTGGACCGATCTAAAGGGTCGCAGTTCTATTAGCTTGACTGTCCATTTTGTTGGAGAGAACTTGACTCTCAGAAGTAATGTTGCGACTGTTCGGCAATTCACGGATACTAAAAAAACTGGTCTGAATATCAGACAGGCTATCGAAAACATCGATTGGGATTCTTCGACAATGGTTTTGAATAACTACCTCGACCGATATGGATGTTTCGCAGACTGGACAAGATTCTTCGGGTTATCTCGGAGTCTGGGATTGAGATCCCCGGAGTCGGAGGGACTTCGCCTCAGAGACCAAAGTTGTCGGAGGGACTCGGAGTCTCGAAAAGCAGACTCCGCTCATCACTGGTAAGTACGGAGTAAGCACGGCAAATCCAACCTATCCGGGTTTGACGCATGTGAATAAACATGGGGTTGGGAAACTTTTTTGTCCAAAGAGCCATATTGGCCATTTTCTCCATTTTAACTCCCAAAGCTATATATATCAATCAACTGTTACGTTAAAGTTAAAAATTCATGACGTCATGTCACCTTGGGTTACCATATTTTAAAAATCTGAGGAGAGGACACTTTTTCAAAATTTTCATACTTACAATACTGGAGTGAAATCCTGAGGAAATCGTAGATTTTTCCCTACTATTGGTTGGTTGACTAAAAAAACAGTCATTTTTATGGCTCAAGTCCCGAAATGCACGTCGGATAGTTACTTGGCCGCCGATTTCCTCTTTTTTAGTACAATTTCCGCGTAATTTAACCAAAATTCTCAAAAAAGAGGAGAGATTCTCAACAAAGAGAACATTTAGGCGTCCTCTGAGGACACTTTCGAAAAAGTTAAAAAAGAGGACCAGTCCTAGTAAAAGAGTACGTATGGTAACCCTATGTTACCACTTATTCGAACTCAATACATGGGATTCGTCGTGTGCGCCCCACTCTCCGCGTAAAATCTCATGCTGGTTGTCTTATTTGAGCATGCGAAACGTTGGTTACGAGAAGGTAGGTTCGTCGTGATACTCCTTCTAAATGCGAGAACCCATGATCACATGCGTAGTTAGTGAAACATGGTCAGTGACTACAGCACTCCAGCAGCATATAGGTCGACCCACTCCTAGCTGTGATACATCAATGACGTGGTGCCAGGGGAGGCAATTGAGGCAGTGCTTCGCCAGCAGGTGTTGTCACGTAGTCAGGATGAGTGAACAAAAATTGTGAATTCTTCAATTACACTTATAAACAAAATGAATTTTTTTAGGCAGAATATCTGAGAGCCGTTTCTAGTCATTTTGAGGTTGGTGATTACGAATATCACATTAGTTTTGTCAGATTGGCTCTTTGTCAGAAGTTATTTATACCCCTAAAAAAGCCCAACATTACTATATTTACCCCTATATATTTCACTTGGTAGAAAGGAAAACGTGCTTTTTTCTAATTTTATACTGCGCATAAATAGCTAATTGACTATGAAGAACCCTCATGTCATTCTCAGTCATTCTGTCAATACTAACATGAATGATGCTAAATATTTGTTTGTCAAAAAAGCAGTTTGTCAGGCCTAAAATTATACTTTTGCACAACGGAAATACATATTCTCCTGTATCAATTAGTCATTCTACCAAGATTAAAGAGGAGTATAAATCTATAAAACTTGTCCTTGAAAGGCCTGACTACAATACTCATATGCGTCTCATTTCTTGTGACTGGAAAATGGATAATTTTCAGCTGAGTCAGCAAAGTGGGTATACCTAGTAACCCTATCAAACGAGAAGCTTAAATCTGGTATCGGGTATATTCGAACACCGATGAAAGAATCCAATTTCACCTAAGGAAGGAGTTCAGTGCATGTAATTGTAGAAAATAAAACTTTTTAGTTGATCACAAAGCACACAACTACAAACAGTAGATCCGATAATTCGTATCTGCATATCGGAAACTTGAGCACAAACATGAGCATAATAGTTCACTTCCTGTTGAGTCATCTTGATATATTTACTGATCAGCTTGTTGATTAGCAAGGGGAGAGGTTCTACCAGGACATCAGAACAACAACACATAGATATCAGCGCAGATGAGATGAACAGTTGAACATATTATGTCAGACCATTGCCGGAGCTTTTCGAGAAACTGCACCAAATAGCTTACAGACGAAAATCAAACAAAAAGCAATTCTGATTTAAAATATATCAATAATATTATATTCCAACTAATTATATCACATTTACAATAGGTGGTTGACGTAAAACTGATTGATTTAATGCCATGTTATTTGAGTATCTATTCTAGGTAAATACTTATATACACGACTGGGGTTTATTTATGCACAGGATATCGTGAAAGTCTGTATGTATGATAAATCAATTACCACTAAATATAGTGCTGTTGCTGTATTTTGATTTACAAGCGTGTTTTGTGTGTAAAAGTAACAAGCAGATTGAATTTCCAAACTTTATAGTACGACTGAGCCGATTTTATATCTGGTCATTACCTCGAAAATGGGAGAGTTTGATCAAAATAAACCCATGGGTTATCTCCACAACAAGAGCAAATATGAATAAACTAAGGTCATATTCGGAATCAGTGGCCTTCAGAACCCCCAAACCACTCTTACTTTGTTTGCCTAAAAATATGTGTTGACCAGTGTTATTATTGGTGTTTTCTATCGATGTTCATGAAGGACTACATTTTGAACATCACACAATTTGCATATTTATTGTTCGAAAACAAAGCGCGGAACGAGAGGGAAGACAGTGACGGACTAAGCCTCCAAATTGATAACGCAATTCATCGTAAATATCGTAGAATTTCTTACAACTCATATTAATGGAATGTAACTGTCGCACCGATTACAAAGAACTAAATACTTATCGTCGGTACTGCAAAGCTATACTTATCAATCATGAACGATGGTTATGGTGTTGTTTGCAATTGTGAATGTCACGTCTACCTTGGTTCATTTCGCGCCGTAAATAAGGAGCAGAATGTGTGTTTGAAAACTGCGTTTTCATATGGGCGTCGCCATGACTGCTATTTCTTTTGATCAATCAACGCATCGTGCAATCCAAGATTTCGAGTCGAGTACATCAAATTCTCGAGTGATTGGCTGCCGGCGCAACAGTAACTTAAATGTGAGGATTTTTGAGAGGTTGTCCGAGCCCCTAAACCGGAAGACGGCATTGTCTTTACCTCTCATCGACATGTTAATACTGCCACGAGAATAATTATTCTGGCAGGGATGAAAATTTATTAACAAGTTGCTGCAATATTGATCTAGTCAGTGCAAAAATAATATTTGGCGAGGAGCCCAAAAGAGCTATATATGGCTCGCGAGCCATAGGTCCCCTACCACTGGCAGGGGTCAGGAATCTTTTTCGAAGGAGCAATATTGACCCAATATTTTAAATTGTAACTCCCGAAGAGCCATATATGTCAATCAACTGCTACGTCACAATTGAATATTCGTGACGTAGCACTAATATATGGGATTCGTAGTGCGCGCCATATTTTTCTGCCCACATGCAAAGTGGGGGCCAAACATGGTCACAACAGCATACCTATACCTACCCACTGCAGGGTGTTAGTGACTTGCGGTTAGGGGAGGCAAGTGAGGCAGCGCAGCGCCGTCAGGGATGAGTGAAGGAAAATTGTGACACCTCCAATGATTGTTATTGGTATATTCTATCGATGTTTATGAATCCCTAGATTTCGAACATTTTTATTCCTAAAATCACGGAAGGCGCGAAAGGTGAGGCACTGATGGGGCACAGACGTACCAAGCCTCACCTGTGATGGCGTAACTCGTGCTAAATAACACAGAAATTCTAATCACTGATATTAAGCAAATGTATTCGTAGCGCTGATTCCGAAAATATAAATATTGATCGATTACTAAGGTATTCAGCGTAACATGACGTTGCACTTAACGCATACATTTTTACGGAGGTGCTAGAAAGCTTACTACCAATCAAGAACATGGATAGCTATGGCGTTGTTTTTAATTTGAATTTGTAATTGTGAATTTCACGTCCGAGGCTGTTTATATATCGGCGTGGGCGTAGATCAGGAAGACAATGTATATATGAAAACTGCATTGTCCTGCAAGCGTCGCCATGTCTGCTATTCTCTTTGATCAATCGTGCAATCCAAGATTTTGAGGTCCGCGATGGCGGGTAGATCGAATTCGCGATTGGCGTTAGTCGCCGACGAGACATCAACTTAAATTTGGGGATTTTGAAAAGTGGTATGAGCCCCTAATCCTGGATACCCCACTGTCTTGGCATCACAAAGATATGTTTATGCTGCCTCCAGAATGGTTACGCTGGCCGTCATGATAATTTACTGACAAGTTGCTGCAATATTGATAAATTTGTCAAAGAGCCATATGTTATACCCAAAAGAGCCATATATGGCTCGCGAGCCATGGGTTCCCGACCACTGCCGTATCGATTTAGAATATTTATCAATTATACATGTATTTGACGAGCGTTTCAAGACTCAGTTCACTATTTCAGGAACATAGGCCATTTTTTAGACGAACGACATTGCGATACAAGAGGCACATTCCATCATTATGTCCGATAAGTTCAATGTTCTATATTCTGGACATCCAAATATTCATGTGACCCAGTGACACCCAACGATAACGATATCGCTCCACAGGGCGCGATTTAGATAACCAGGAGGCGCAAACGTACGAAGGGGGCGATAGGGGCCCGGAAATATTGGAACGGCTACATTTAGCTAATCGACACGAAATGCACGCGGAAATTTTATGATTGTTTTGTGACTGCATAGAATGTTGGTTGTTCTGTAACTGCATAGAATGTTGACTAAAAAAGGTCATCTCCTTAGTAAGTAAAATGACCTTTTTAGTCAATTCATCAGCGATCTGATTTTGGTCACAGTTGTATAAAATGTCCTTTTGACGTGGCCATTTTGGGTTCCGAAAATATGTGGGGCCGAAATTTGTCCGGCGCGATGAGTCGAAAAAGGTTGGGAGCCACTGATATAAACGGCGGGGAGCCCCTAAGAGACATGTTGTCCATATATTTTCAATTGTAGCTCCCCGGGAAGCTGGCAATCCGATAACAAAATATAAGTAAACTCATACCGAGCCAAAAGCATGTATCCAAATATGAAATTTGAAGGAGGCCCCTCGATCAGAGAGTCGATGTATCTGTAGTCATCGTTAATGTAGTCAATATCCACATCGAAGCTGTCAAGATCGCGTGATCGCCAATCCTTGAATAAATAAATAAATGAATAAATAAGTTGCATGAAGGACCTCTCCAGCCTCGCGAGCAAAATTATTTGGAGTGGATTTCAGTAAAGAAACTGCGTCATGGCATCATTATGACGCCACCATCCTTGAAATGCAGCATATGTACTTTGATATATATTTATTGATATAGTGATGATGGAAAATTGGTTCTAAATCGGGTATCCATGAGAAACTTACACATTAGACCAGGGGTTCTCAACCCGCGGCCCACAGACGATTCTTTTGCGGCCCGCGACATCTTTCAATATAATCACTACTGGCCGGTATTGTTATGAAAGATCGATGTGTCACATTTGTCGAAGAACAGTTGTTGTAACAAAGCCTAGAAGCTTGAAATGATAGCACGATAGTTTCATCTGGAGTTATACATATCAAACGTTGCTAGCTTGGTTTCAAGCCCAGCAATCCGTATTTTGAATCATTTTTAAAATTGCCGACGACATGACAGACGCATTGTTCAAAATTGCTTGGAATATCGCTAAACCCAAGAATCTGCTAAAGAACGTATGACTTCAATAAAACTTTAACGTACTGTGCGAATATTCGCTGTTTCCGGAACTTAGCGGCAAGTCTTACATCACCTGACAAATTTCGAAGCTACAGTTGTCTGATTCAACAGTCACCAGAAGAGTAACAACGATATCAGTCGATCTTTTATCGCATGTTCTGTAACACATTGCCACGTAGATTACTTTAGCCTAGCATTGGACCTACCCATCGATGCACACAGTGCACACACATTGCATAGCTAATTATCCAGGGGCTTTTTATCAGAATGAGCATGGGCATATTTCCAGAGGAAATGCTGACGGGGAAACGTGGGAAGGGGACCAGTACATCAATTTGACAAAGCTGACTTCTGTAACTATTAGTGTAGGGTTCCAGCCATGGAAGGAAAGGAGGAGAGTTGATTGATTTGCTCAGAAATGACCCCCAACGTCTCAATTTTTCTCATATCACTGAGAGCTCAAAGTGTATAATGACCTCAGTAACGAAAAAGTCACCGTAATTTTATACTTGCTCGCTCACGCATTGAAACAGAGAGTTCGGTTCTCTGGTGGTGGAAGGGTTTGAAGGGTGCATTTGCATATACTACACCGACGTGGCAACGAATGGAATGTACGCTCCATGAAGGGATTTACTTGCGCCATTAGAAGATCGATATTCTCACAGACAAACAGCAACTGCAAACTTACGAACGCTCTCCATTAATGCTTTAGAATGCATAAAAATGTACTAAATGCCCGAATAAGACTAATAAATAGGCCTAAATTTAATAGTAGCCCACAAATACATGGTGAGAATGTTCTGCGGCCCGCAGCGTCTTTTAGTGTGAAAATACGGCCCGTTATACGAGGGAAGTTGAGAACCCCTGCATTAGACCAAGGGTGGGCAAACTTTTGAGCTCGCGGGCCGCATTCAACATCTGAATCCATTCGCGGGCCGCAACAAAACGCAATATTGGTATTTGATCACATAGCGAGGACATGCAGATAATATATAGGCTTATTAAAACAAACTAAACATTGCTTTGATGATATCGTACACGCGTCATAAACAGTGGCGAGATTTCATAGGCTGATGTGTCAAAACTAGAGACATAGAGATGACAGTCGGTTGTCCCGATTCTTAGAACAGGATTGAAATTTGAATCTGTGAGCAGCGAACTGCTCATAAATTTACTAATTCCTCTTTTGGTTTAGTTCCAGGACACACAATGCTGACAGCATCATAACCATGTTAGCATCAAACACGCTTCTACTATGTGAAGATAAAATATAAATACCCTAATTCTACGCATACAGAGAACGAATCGGATAGTTTGATGGCATGAAAGATTGCGACTGTGGATGAGAGATTTTTGAATATGAAATTCATACTAAACACAGAGCAATAACTGTGAATTTGATGTAAATCGCGCGAAGCGCGACAAAAAATTTCATTTGAGCTCAGCCTCGCTGCCCCCTTCAGATGCTTTCACGTCCCCAAGGGAGGGGGCGAGCCCCCCAGTTTGAGAACCACTGCCTTAGAATTATCATGTTGCGGTATACTAAGAAAAAGTTGCATTAATTCGATTTTTAGTGAGCATTATATCAAATATTTTAAATAAGTTTCTTTAGATTCTCGCGGGGCGCACAATGCCCACCCTTGCATTAGACACATGAGTCACATTAGGGATTTCGGTGGAGGTCAGGAGGCGCATTCAACTCCATGCATATGATTCGAGCTGATACGTTCATCTTGTCATTTTTGACTATGTGAAGTAGGGCTGTCCATAATTTGGAAAATCTCGAAAAGATGCGTATCCATGTCTCATTCTCTAGAATGTCTAGATTATTGATAAAAAAACGTCAATGAACCTGCAATAACCTCATAGTAAAGTCGTTAACATTTGTCTAAATGTGTTCGAAAGTAGCTGCCGTAGAGTGGGCGTGTTAGCGACCATAGAACGGCGAGAAGACTAGTAATCACGAAATCACGTCTCTGGTTTGGTTTTTCAGCTATGCTTAAATGATCACGACCACAGCGGCCTCCTGATTATGTGCTTCTATTAGTCCACGGAGATCGCGAACGGCAATGATTCTGTAAGCGCATTGTACATTGGTGATTTAATAATAAAATGAGACATCTGTTCATTGAATGTTTTAGTGTCAAAACGAGGTAACGATAGGTTTAGAGCAGTGGTTCCCAACGTTTTTCGACCCATCGTCCCCTTATTAAGGTCAACACCGATGATCGCCCCCCAAATTTTGTGTAGCGACATACAAACTGTAATCACCGGCGGGTTGATGAAAAAAAAAACGATTCGAAGTCTAATTTGACACACTTTTGTAACTAAATTTCCGTGGCTTAACTAAGAAAAAATAATAAAAATATCGCCCACGTTGGGAACCACTGGTTTAGAGTAACAATAGCCTCTTACAGGCATGACAGAGTTGAAACAGCGAATGATTGTGAACTCATAGAACTAAGTATAGATCCAAGAAATACATATATGATATGCTTAAGATTACGCCAAGTGGTCCTGCTTTTCTGGGTGCAGGTATGGCATATTAGACATCACCAAACTGGTGCAGCATAACATGTGAGATGGATGCTGGACACAATCCTGTATGCTCAGAAGATATGTGGGCCGACCAGGTAGCTTACATTGGATTTCTGAAGAAGAGTGTTACTACCACACCGCCTCAATCCATCCTTTTTATGTCCATGTCTGGTTTGATTCAAGCATTAGTCGTTATGCAGCCGGTAATGATCTAACATTCATTAAGGACATGCTAAACAATGCAAGCAAACTGTCTTTTTGCTGGTCCTACCAGCATAGTCTGGGCTTATCTTTAGACCTCTTTGCCCGGCATCATTGATTAGTTTGACGACACTTGCGGGTATGATTCATTATGCTGCAAGAATCTGACAAGTGCCAAGCATAAATGACTGATTCATCCAGCCCTTACAGCATTCAAGACTTCAATTATGTACCACGACAACAGCCTAATAAGATCAGACAAAGTAGTGTCAATGTAAAGCTTTATATTTGTATTCAATGATGGTACATTCCCTCTGAAACTAGAAATTCGTTTGCCACTTGCATAAGCGCCTTTGCACTATTTTTCCGCATGTTTTTGTGCTTTCCATCAATGGAATCAAGGCATACAGGCTACAACTGTTACCTGCACAATGAGCCATCCAGTCATGTATTTAAAGATATTGTGAAGCAGCTGTTCTTAGTTCATCATGTATTTCGTAACTCAACATGTTCTGAATTAATCCTAAATCATTAGTTGCGGACCAACCTACAATGCACTTACAGAATCACCGCTGTCAGCCGACTCCTTGACCGGCTGATCAACAAGCCGTCAACGTCGTGATCATTGAAGCATAGCAGATTAGTCAATCAAACGCCGTGATTTCGTGATTACTAGTCTGCTTGCCGTTCTATGGTTGCTGACACGCCCACTCTAAGGCAGCTACTTTCAAATGCATTTAGACAAATGTTAACGACTTTCCTGTGAGCTTATTGCAGATTCATTGACGTTTTTTTTTAACTATAATCTATAGAATGAGACAAGGATACGCATAAACTTTGAGAATTTCCAAATTATGGACAACCCTAATGTGCAGTAAGATACGAACGGTAGTCCAATCGTAACTTTTGTGGTGGTACGTCATGTACAGTGGCATACAAAGGGGAAGTTGGAGTTCGGGATCGCAATCTGAAATGCCAATTATGTCTCCAATATTCATCATTTCACCGCCAAGTGAGTAATTGGTATCACGTTCTGACGTTGCCACTTACCTGATTCGTCAGTAAACAGTAGCAGCCACACTGATTTGGAATTAATATATATTATAATGTTTCTTCTTTGAGTAATAATTATATTTTGATGCTTTCAAGATTCTGTGGCTCAACGAAATATGGGGTTTCCAGACGGCTTGCACGTTAGTGTGAAAGTTTCCAACGATATCAAAAGCTAAAAATATCTGTCTCAGACTCCAGAAAATTGATATCTACCAAGGATGGTGTGAGCTACGAAAGGTTCTGTGTGAACGCGTTATGGGAGACCGTTGTGTCATATTTGCCGAAGAACAGTTGTTGTAACGAAGCGTAGAAGCTTAATAGGATACCACGATTGTTTCTTCTGAAGTCATACATATCGCCTCATCTTGGAGAAAACGTAGCTTGTTAGGTGTCAACTGTCAAGCCCAGCAATCCATTGTTAAAATTGATGACGACGTTACAGAACCATTGTTCTAATTTGCTTGGAATATCGCAAAACCCAAGAATCTGCTAGAGAAGTTGTCACTTCAGCAAAACTTTAAGGTCCGTGTGCGAATATTCGCTGCCCGGAACTAAGCAGCAGGGCCAACATCACCTGACAAACTTCGAAGCTACAGTTGTCTTATTCAATCGTCACCTGAAGAGTAACAGCAATGTTAGTCGATCGTTTATTGCCATGTTCTGAAACACGTTACCACGTGAACTACTTTAGCCTAGCATCGGACGAATCCACCGACTTCACACACAATGAATAGTAAATTATCCAGGTTCATTTTTATTAGACTGAACATATTTACAGATGGGGCAAATGACGGGGCAAATGATGGGAAGGGGACCAGCGAAAACAGCAACTTGTCAAAGCTGATTTCTTCAACTATTGCTGCAGGGCTCCAGCCACGGAAGAAAAGGAGAATGGTTGATTGGTTTGCTCAGAAATGAATCCGAGCGCCTGACTTCTTTTCATATCACTGAGAGCTCAGAAGTGATAATGGCCTCATTAACGAAGAAGTTACCGTGGTTTTATACTTGCTTGCTCCCGCATTGAAACAGAAAGTTCGATTCTCTGGTGAAAGGGTTTGAAGGTGCATATACCGACTTGGCAACGAATGCAATGCTAGCTCCATTAGGGGATTTACTTGCGCCGCTGGAAGATAGATATTCTCACAAAAAAGCAACTGCAAACTTACGAACGCTGTCCATTAATGCTTAGAATGCATAAAAATGTACTAAATGCCCGTATAAGACTGGTAGATAGGCTACAGCAGCCTAAATTGAACAGTAGCTCACAAATACACAATGATAATATTCTGGGACCCGCAGGGTCTTTTGCTGTTAAAATGCGGCCTGTTATATGACGGAAGTTGAAAACCCCTGCTTTCGATCCTTATTCCAATCGAAGTTACAATATGGCATCCTCTGTTCGGGGGCTGCCAGTAAAAACTCCACTGCAGCCACTGCAAAAACTTCAACATTACGTACTCCGTATCATAGCTAGGGCCCCAAAGGGGCCTGGTTGTCCATCCAACAAG
Source organism: Botryllus schlosseri (assembly GCF_051294905.1). Taxonomy (NCBI): domain Eukaryota; kingdom Metazoa; phylum Chordata; class Ascidiacea; order Stolidobranchia; family Styelidae; genus Botryllus; species Botryllus schlosseri. The sequence continues at coordinate 10,782,648 of NC_137245.1, read as the reverse complement.
TCGCTGCTGACGATATTCGGAGTCTTAAACATCGAAAATATGCGGAAACTATAGAAATCGCCAAGTTTATGTATCAGTCACACTGTGGCCATTGCCCCGAATATTTTTATGACTTCCTAACCTCGGAATCAAAAGTGCACAAGTACGACACACGTGCGACAACGTCGTTCGAATATCATATGCTCGACCGAAAAGATCATCGCTCCATCCATTATGCCGGACCTGACGTGTGGAACAGTATCACGACGGCCATCTGACAGTCGGTAAGCATGTCCATTTCGGTGAAATATCACGGGCTTATCACTAAATCCGGACAGTGTCATTTTCACCTTTATAAGGTTTCATCATTTCCAAGAACAGATATATTCTACTCCTATATTTTGGAAAATATGCCCCTCAAATGGCAGCGATATCGTTTCTCACAGCCAGAACGCCGTCTCGAAGGCTATGGTGGCAGCACGGAGGAAAACCCACGATCGCTTGAAACAGATTAAAACCTCACAAGACAGTTTCTCTTGAAAAGCCATCGCCCCCTGCAGTGAGCAATAATGTAGAATGCATTGTGATGTGTAGTAGACATACTGGAGAAGTGGAAAATCGTACATATTGTGTATTCAAGACCCGGGTTCGATTACACAAAGTCTAATTATGCTCTGTAACATGGGTATTTAATTTATCAGTCATAGCATATGACTTGGAACTTAGGAATTTTTTTGGATCAGAATGGAGTTGGACTGTGAATTTAACAATATTTTTGGATCAGGTTGGAGCTCGACTGGATTGGAAATTTTCAGGACTAGACATTGTGTACAATGACTGAAAAATATCACAGTCCACTCATCACTGATAGTTAGACCAGTGTTTCCCAACCGGTAGAGAATTTCCCACTGACGGGGAATTAAACGGTTTCTGGTGAGGAATATACGCAAATGTTAAACATTATATACAGGGTAGTCTACATATTTACGGAGACCCATGAGCGATTACCGTTACCAGTTTCATGCTCTGGAATGTATGTATCGAAAAATATAAATGGAAAGTTTCCTCGGAGGACGCCCAAATGTCCTATTTTTTTTGGGGGGGGATGGGTCCTCTTTTTCTCTGGAAAGGATTTAAATGCCACGAAAAACGCGACTCCGATGCGGCGAACGTCAGAGTTTCGTGAAAAATCGGGAGCCCAGTCAAAGTGATGAAATTGTTTTAGTCAAGACAATACTATCGGTGTATTTTTCTTTCAAATCAATCGTTTTCTAGGAGCTTTCAGAATTGATGAAAATTGTACGCTTTTTAGGATGTCAAAATATGGTAACCCTATTTTAAAGGGTATAGGAGTTTTGGGTAGTGGGATATGAATACTCGGCATAAATATAAAGTAAGGAATAAAGACTACAATGTTGGTAACTACTGAGTTAGACGGTCGACCCTAAATTGCCCTGACTGACGACAGCTGCGTTAATAATCAATCGTTGCAACACTACACAACAGAGTTGTCTTCTAAACCTACACCACCCCCATTTGCTATCAGCGCCCTCCTACCGCCCAGCTTTATAGCCAGCACCCCTCCACGCTTGCGTCATGGCCAGGGGAGCTGGCGCCCAATTTGGGAACCACTAGCCTAGGCCAAGGTGGGTAGGGGAGATGTGGTACCGATGGATCAAAAATTGCAAAATGATCTCTGGCCCTCAAATCTTCTGCCGATAATAACATATATTTTACTGTCTCAACACTTCGATACAAGCTTAACCTATCGCGGCCATTTTCATGAATATCCGCCTTTTCAAAAAATATTTATAAACGTTTAAAAGTTGTTGCTCGAACGTGTCATCGGTCCCCACCCGGTGGGTCCAAAGGCACACGACCATGGGACCTATGAGACATACGCTCAAAAACTCAAATTTGTTAACTTGTTTTGTTGTGTATTATAACCTAAGCTACAGGAAGTCAATGAATAATGTTTCGTCGCGACATTCAAGAATAAAATCGATTATATCAACTCAAATGTTGGCATAAAATCATGTTTTGATTTACGCCTAAACTTACAAAATTAATGCCACATACATATTTCCCGCAAATCGACATTTTGACTTTCAAATACCTCGTAATAGCGACAAAACACCACAGGTAACTATGATTTACAGCCTATATATATTTAGGCGAGTTTCTGTCGTTAAGTAATTAGTTGGTCCATCTATTTTGCTTGATTTTGCTATGGTACCATAGGTCCCCCACCCCATAAATATTGTAATTGACTTGAAAATAGTCCACTCGAGGATGATATTGATTCAAAAAATATGTGCCAATGTGTACCCTGATACAAGCCCTATACTTCACATCAAAAATTATGGCTGTTTTGTTAGTCTGAAATGTGATATAGAAAAATGCAAATGTCGATCCAAATTTACTTTACACCCCCTAAAACGTAAATCATTCGTCACAGACCCCATACCTCACGCAGGTCGAATTTCTTTGCATGTGAGGAAAGACTTTGTCAGCATGTAATTGTAGAAAAATTCACGGAGTGTAATCATGGAATTATCATGGAGAAATTTTCAAGTATTTTCGGTCCCAGTGATTCATCGGTACCACATCTCCCCTACCTGATTCCAAAGACTACTCCAAGTCATTTCGACACCTTCATATCTTTTCATTGTATCGCAGTGCTTCTTAAACGTTTTAGACCACAACCCAAATCTGAGTTCAATTGGCCTCTCGCGACCGAAGCCTAACACACCAAAACGAATACATTTCACGGGTATGCATGTCATAGAGAACGCGAATACAACAGTGATTATTTTCTTTATCCACAGTAAAACTGATAAATGCATACATAATCAGGGCAGCAATCTTCCCTTCCAAAAATGGCGAGATTAAAGGTAACTTTAAAAATTTCAGTAATCAAGTGAAATTGCTATTCCTATGCAATACATGGAGAGGTCAGATTACAGAATTGCGGTAGATGATGAATTCTCAAGGGTCGCAGAGGTGGATATGATTTAAATGAAGAATCAAAATTACAGAAATTATGCTGTGGTTTTCGAGTATGCATGTGTGATTTCGTCCAGTGGTACATTCAAGGTCTCCCGAAGAATATCTGCACCCTGCCCAACAAAGTGATCTTCTGGATCATTGACGAATCGAATGTTTTATTATTATTATATTCTTTATTCACAGTAAAACCGCTGAATAGACACATATTCCAGGCACTGGCGTAGCAGCATGTGCTGCCGCCCCTGGCTCTCGCTTAAAATGCCGCCCCCCTCAGTAGACCGCAGCAAATTTCTACATAGATTCATGTTCAAGCAATCTTTTCAAAAAATATATTACAAATAATATGCCGCGCGTCTCAGCCTCACCGTCTCAACGTTAATACCGCCAAAAATAATAAAGACAAGAAATAGCTAACGAATGTATTTCATTTTCGAGTCTTAATTAACACTTGTATAAATTTAAGCCCAATCTGTCAATCTGACAATTATAACCAACTTATAAAGTTCCTAGGACCAGTTTTCCTTCACAGCTATCTCGGTCTGCTGTACCAAATCGTAACTAGGGCTGGGCACAATGATTCGAGTACTCCAGTCTGATGATTCAAGTCGAGTGGTAAAAGACGATTTTATCCGAGTACTGAAATTATACGCTCCTCGCCATTGATGTTAATTTATCAACGATAATTATAGTTTCGATACTATTTTCCACTGTGGAAGCCTTGAAACATTGATTGGCCGTATCGCAGCATACAAAACATGTAGTGCAAAGTTATTAAGTTTAGTGGAAATACCACATTTCAGAAGTCATGATCACCCCTCAACATTGTCACAAAATGCAATGAAATCACTATGGTCGAAAAAATACCAAAGTATCTTTAATGTGATGTATAACAGGCATTATATTCTTTGTGGTGGGATAAAAGGTACATATTTTAACTGTGACATATGGCATTCTGTTTTGACCTCATATAGAGGGATACTGGAATACTCGACTCGACTCGACTCGACTCGAAGCATATTATTATTAATAAGTGATTCAGAATCACTAACCTACGGCTAGGTGGGCAACTTAGTTGTCACACTTGAATACCCACTATCCAGACACTACTGATGAGACAGGTAAAAGCAGCATAATTGGTCATGGTCATCCTATAGTTGGCCAGGCTCTCCGTGCGGTCAAATTTAACAATACTGGTCATAGTCGAAAGCTATCGTTGCTCTGATTCCGGAAATACAATTTAAATCCGGGTTTGAAAATCGGCAATTTTCCGAATAATCGCTCGATATAATTTCCATCATCATGGTCGATTGGTCATTGTGTTCCGATTGTTAGGAGTGGTTACATTATAGAGACTGTCTCTATAGTTCCATTGTCATGTTAACATATTCCAAATCAGCGCGACACTAGCTTTCGATCGAGACCAGTCTGATTAGGTTTTAGCTCCCGCGACGCCAGCTATATAGGACTACCAATTACGCTGCTTTTAGCCGGCTGTGTAGTGTACACTGTGCACTAGGGTTCTTCAAAAATGACTTTTTTTCTCAAATCGCACTGGCTATTGATAGAATTGTTAGGTTGCTTAATTTAAGCCTACACACCAAATTTGGTTCAATTCCAACCAGTAGCCGCATTGCTACAGGAGAAGAAAGTTTCTATTCATTATATCAAAATAAATAACAAAAAATTTGAAAATTTTCTGTTCACCCCATGAAAGTGTTAGGTTGTCTATAGAAACGATGTTCACCAAATTTTGTTAAATTCCGAACAGTGGAAGCGGAGTTATTGCCGTCGAAAAATTTGGATTTGAATAAAATAGTATTTACGGTGGGGACCACTATAACACATAATTAAAGAATTGGTGTGCACTGTGCAGCCTCATTTTGCCGCCCCCTTGGAGCCTGCCGCCCCTGGCGCAGAGCCAGAACCGCCAGGTGGCTGCTACGCCACTGATTCCAGGGTACAACCTGCCCCCTGTGTAAAATGGCGAGATAGAAGTAATTTTTTTAAATTTCAGGTATAGTCAAATTGTTATTCCTATGCAATACATGAAGATGTCAGATTTGAGAATAGCAGTAGAGGCAAGGGTTTCATAACTGATGATTGAAAATGAAGATTCGAAATTACAGAAATTATGATGTGATTCACGCGCGCAAAGGTGTAAGATTAATTTATTGGTGCATTCAACGCCTTCCGAAGAATATGCACAGTCCCAAATAACGTGATCTTCTAGATACGACCACTGTATCGCCAATGACTATCGGCACAATGTTTATTTTGCATTGTCACATTTGTTCACACTCGATTTTGAGGTCTGCGTATTTTGCTTTTTTCTGATTCTTTCTGTAGTATATCTGGTTCTAACAGGAGGATCCCACAAAATTTTTACTTGGTCGTTTTCTAGCACTGGTGTTGGATTGTAATCATAGCAATTTTTGCCGAAGTGGTGATGTCAGAGTGTTAGCATATTCCAATATGAATTTGGTGACCGATCCTGTTGTGTAACCATGTGCATTCGGTAGCAGCAAGTGGTCTGCAGCCAGGCATGAGATGTGCTACAGTTTCACTTTGGTTGTGGCCGTCTGTGTTATTCTTAAGATTTTTTTTGCGCTAGTACAGGAAACGATTGGTATTGTGCTGCGAAAATTAATCCTTTGCTTACTTATTATTATTATTATTAATGAGGAGTTTTACGTAGCGCGTGTCGCCGTTTCCGGCCTTGTGCACCACGGACAAAATATGTAATCAAGGATCAAGTTTTCGTGCTCTGGGACATATGCTTATAATAAATTTCAAACTATATAAACTTTCAAACTATATATACAAGTTACATGAAATAATAAACTCGGCGACCGGCGTAAATAATTGCGGCATAGTAAGTAAATTGGTTAAAGTAAACGGTACATTGAGCGTGGTACACGCGTCGGCAAGAAATGTTCGGTGAAAGTCATATTTTTCGCAATGCAAGAGTCCTTTGCTTACTTGTTTCGGACCAGAGCGGGATAGCCAGGTCCATGAAAGCTTGTCTACATGGGAATGTGACGTTAACATCCTGTGCTGTCCATGAAGAGGCATCGACTTGCATATCGCTTCTCTCATTTTGAGTGTTGCATTTTGTATTGAACTCGTGCTGCTTTTGCTATTGTTGTAGGTGTTGCAATGGCGTTTTCCGCAGTACAGGTTAGTTGCTTGCATGTTGACTTCTTTGGCGTACTTGTCGTTTCGAAAGCTCAGAGATTTTGTTTCGCTCTGTTTCTCCTCCTCTGCAATGAGTAGTAGATATTATCGCTGCACTAGATGTACTGTGACAAGCCAATTATTTCTGTTTTGAAAGTCTGTTCAATTTCTTGTAGTCCTCGACCCACTTTTCGCTGGGGATGTACACTTGTACAGTCTTCGTGTGTCAGATTTTGGGTAATGCTTGTGGTACATTGTCATCAATTCTCTAGTCCTTGGCTCAAAATTTTTTATTTCATCTTTGCGCCAGTTCACCACGCCACAGCCATATCTCAAGACAGACACTGCAAGACTGTTATGACATTTTCATTTTTTTACTCAGGTTCGCATAGAATTTCACATACAGTTTCAGATCATCCATGAACCAAAGGTGATGAATCTTCCGAGCTTCGAAGTTTGTTGCTTTTATATATCGTATCATGCTCAATTTTTTCTCAGCAACTCGCTGAGAAGAGCTAAGCTGAGGCAGAATAGAAGTGGCGGGAATGAGTCGCCTTGAAAGACGCCACTACGGATCTGAATTTTACAGGTTTCTGTTTCACCTTGGTCATGTTTGATCAGCAGTTTTGTACGCCAATTTTTCATTGACCTCTCAATAATTCTGATGATGATTTTATACATACGCATTGTTTTCGGTATCCATTTATGAGAACTGAATCGAAAGGTTTTATGTAGTCTATCCATGCCATGCCGAGGTTAGTGTGTCTCCTCTAGCAGTTTCAAGGAGCTGGTGGTGCTTTCCTTGCATCCTCTGTGCTCTGGCGGGAGAAGGTTTTCTAGGTGTTTGTAGCTTCATTTTGTCAGGATTTTGGTCAGTGTTTTGTACATGGTTGTGGATTCCCAGCCTTTTTCATTAAAAAAAAAATAAGATAGGTGTGTGAACTTGTGAACTGGGTTGGGATCTTCTGCAAGTTGGTTGAGGATAATCGCTCCACGTAGGTTTCCTCTACGTCAGACCTGGGCAAAGTGCTGCCCGCAGGCCAAATGCAGCCCGCGAAGCTATTCTCTGCGACCCGCAAAAGGTTATTTGGAATTCAAAACATAAAACCTGCTTTTTGAATGACTAAAACCATAGGCTGTATCAACTGAGCGGGAAATTCGTTTACTTTGAAGCCCGTTCAATAATATGCCACGATTACGCAGCCTACGTACCTCGCACACGTATAATTCAGATTCAAAATGAAGGCAATGTGGCAAAGTATGAGTAGCAATTAAAGTCACGAGAAATCACTCTTTCCATATAGTTGCGCACAAATCTTCTGTACTATTCAATATCTGTCTTTTCCGCCATTAGTTGATTGATCACGTTGATTACGCTCACTCTCCTTATACGTAGCGCTGTGAGTACGCGATCCGTTCTCAGTTGCTTTGATTGTTGCATGGGTCTTGCGTTATCGTCTTTGAACTGTTTCTACTGTGTATCTCATTTGTCGCATGCTACCAAATAAGTTTATTGAAGCCTATTTCTAAGTCAGGGCATCTTCTTTGTTGCCATTGTCACATTTCGTATTATACGATATGTGTTGAAATTGCTAGGTGATACGTTTCTAAATCTCTAATTCCTAAAACAAGTTAATCAGTGCTCGCGATCACTATATGACTCACTATATCTATCACCCATAAATGATGAACGGGCATGTAAAAAAAAGAAAGCCCAAAACTGAAATAGCAAGAAGTTTTAGAGCGCTAAATAATTGTATACAGGAGTCAGGAGTAAACCCGTTAATTTGGTTTTTGTCGAGGATGTTGCCGAGATTAAGGATATTAAAAAAAGTGGGTCTTATGACAAAAACACGAAACACTCTGTAAAGGGAAGGTGAATTAAAAAAAAAAACAGCATGCTTCGCTCAACATCAAGGCTATTTAGGCTGCAAACTGCTCGGAGGGCAGCGACCAAGATAACAAGCGTTGGACTATCGCATATACATTTCAGTTCAGTGGTTCTAGACGTGGGGGGTGAAAGCATCTGAAGGGGGCGCTAAGCTGCAGTTCAATGAATTTCTTTCGCGCTCTGCGTGATCTACTCACAACTTCTATTTGTTGCTCTGTGTTTTGTCCGAATTTTCTCATTAGCAGCCATAACCGTCCATGCCACTCAATTATCCGTTAGGATTGCTAGCATTCTGGTTGCACTTTATAATATTTTGTGATATCATGATGAGGGGCGCGTACTTTTTCACTATCACAAAGGGTGGCGTGCCTAAAAAAAGTTTGAGAACCATTGTTTTACAGTCTTTATAGAAGAACGTGTATAGGGGTTCGAAGAGGAGGTAAAATGTATCATGTTCAACATTATTTCGAATCATGACGGCCGTTAAATATTTTTATAATGATCCGTCACAATCTCATTACCTAACATCAACACATTCACGGAGCAGCATTTATTCACAATGTAATTTAGAAATAAAATAAAAACACGCCAGCTAATATAGCTAAAAATTTTCACTCGGCCCGTCAACGTATATTTTACTTCTCATTTGGCCAGCGGAGGAAAATAATTGCCCACCCCTGCTCTACGTATTTATGTGTTGCAGCTGGTGTTTTTAGCCAAAAGTTTTTGATCTGGTTTGGACCAGATGCTTTCCAGTTCAGTGAACTTTTTAGGGCCTCCTTGATTTTTTGTTTTGTGATTTGTGACCATTATTGTCCTGGTGTTTGTAGATAGTCAGTATAGCGGCCTTTTATCCAATTTGCATTTGAGTTGTGCAATTTTTTGGTTTTCCATATTTTCCTTCAAGATGATTCCACATCTGCAGTGGCTGATATTGTTCTGCTGGTAATTTTGTGGTTTGACTTTTGTTTCGTCGTTAGGAAAAATTGGCAAGTTTTGCGAGCAAGTAACAAGTTTTGGTGGTATTGTGTTTCTCCCTATTTTATAGCGTCTCAACCTTTGTGCTTTGACGCGTATACTCATTTTTAATTCTTCCTGCAACATTGTCACTTTTTTCGCTGACTGCAGTTTGGTTTGGTGCACCAGTTCTATTTTTACCTTTTTTTATTTTTCATATTTTTATTTTCGGGGAAACACTGCCTTTTTCGAGTTCTGAGAGTATCGCAACGTCACACCTAAGTTTTGCGGTTTTAGTTTCAATTTTACGTTGCTATGCTGGAATATGGCTTCCCCTTTTTTATTGACAGGTCTTGTTATTTTGCAGTGCCATTCTGAGGTAACTGCTGCCGTGCTGTAAATGAGGTTGTTGATTGTTTTTAAGGGACCTTGTGGCATTTCTCCTTATTTTGCAGATAGTATGGTTTCTGTCATAATCTTGTTGACTACTGCAGTTTGTAGTTCAAGTAAATTCACTCGGTCATTTATGTTCAGTGTGATGTTCATGCGGTTGATGAATTGACTTTTGATCTCCAATTCTAATTCCGTGTCTATGTCCTCCCCGTTAGATGTTGTTGGCTCATTCGGGTACTTGGTGGTGATTTGTAATTCGACTTCTGCGATGTTTGGGTCGTGAAGTTGTAGTTGGAGATTCCGGTCATTTAGGCCGAATTGAAATGCGCCTCAGAATTTTCGGCGCGTCTTCGATATACCCCCGAGATGCTAATAGTGTTCCCTATGACACCTTAAATATATGAACCTTATGAACATGTCACAATTCGACGTGCTTTACCTGGTTGTCAGTTATGTTTCCCACGAAGCTCGATATATAGACCTAAAGCCTCTGAGAATGGGGTTTTTCACGTAGTTATTAAATCCGCTGCCATCGACGCAGGCGCACCTGGTTCGGTTTTCGCCAGTAGCACATTCCCAAGTGTCGAGCATTTATCTGGGCTGTCACTCTTCTGAGTTACTGTTCCTAATGTGTCTTTTCCAAAAAAGTCAAATCAAAGAATATGTGAAGGACGAATATAGCAAGACAATGGCAAAAATCATAAGGAAAAGTTCTGGATCCTACCTGTTCATCACATCCTATTGCGTCCAATGGCGTAGCAAGGAAATATTCGAGGGGGTTAAACATTTGATAAACGCGAGTTTATGAGACAATGACCCGTCCTCAGAAGGAGTAAAATACGTCTATACACTCGAATCGAGGATTGAGGCGGTAACTCGAAAATGGATTCCACAAATTGTTTATGGTGGAAACCTATGGTATCAGATGCACATCTAATATTACGGGTATATACAACTTAGGCTTACCATATTTTGGAAATCTATAAAGAGGACACTTTTTCAGAAATTTGAGACTTTCAAAACCGGAGAATAATTCTCAAAAATCGGTGAATTTTTCCCACTTTGTGATCGGTTGACTGATAAAAAAGGTCAACTTTCCGATCAGAGCTCAGAATACCGTTTTTGTCTCCACATTGCTTGGTGGTTGACTAAAAAAAAAACAGCTTCACGCTCGGAGCTCAAATCACCGTTTTCACTCCGAAATACCCGCCGGAGCGTCACATCTGTGCTAATTTCCGGCATATCACTCGCATTTTGCTCTAAATGTGACCTAAATTTTCAACAAAGAGGACAAAATCTCAAAAAAGAGGACACTTTCAAAAAAGTAAAAAAGAGGAAAAATCCTCTTGAAAGAGGACGTATGGTAACCCTAACATAGAGCCCACACAGTTGTACGCAGCGCAGCTGTATGAAACATGCCTGACGCGCGCGATTTCAATTTGTGGTGCATTATTCTGAGATTTTCTCTGGGGTCATATTTTGACCATATTTGAACCACCGTGTGCCCAGATTGCAAACGCGGGATTATTCGCCACCGACCATTTTGACGACCGGACATATCAATATCGAAAGTTCTGGCCAACCAGCGACGGACAATTTTGTCCGAAAGGTTTTGTCGCAGCCAATCATTTTGCCACCACACTTTGCCCAGTCGTATGTTGGACAAAACGTCATGTCTTCACTTAACCCCACGCAGGCGGGGTTGGCCTCGGAATAGCCCACCTGTGTATCATATTCTCACTTGCGCTCGTTGCACACCGTTAAACCGAAGTATCCCAACGGGGTTTTCCCAGAGAAACCAGATTCAGAAAAATCGGATCATGACTTCAGACCAATTTGTGCAATACTAAAGTGGGCATATGTCATGCATGATCAAGCCAAGGAAGACTCTGCAACGTGTATCTCTTGAACACAGTGACCTGGGAACACAGTGACCTGGGATATGTGTACGAATAACCACGGGAAATCGTGCAAGGGGTGAAAAAAAAATCGGTGCAAGAGATTCAACAAGTAATACATACATATTAAAAGATCACTCTGGTGCCGTCGTTTGGGTCGCAACTCATACTTTAAGAACCTCTGGTGTAGGTAGAGTGAGTCTGAGTAAATGTGGTATTTCTCACCACGAGTACTCCCATTGCCCTAAGGATTGTAGCAACTATAAAAAGTCTCACAGTGCTGTCTATATGTTGGCTGTCACGTTTACGAAACTGAAGCCATGTTACAAGTCATCAAGATCCCCCAAAGCTTAGCCATACCGAGACGAAATGGATTCTAGACTCGTGCTTAGCAAACGGTGCTCCGTTACCTAAACTATCCAGCAAGACTTCCCGTCAAGTATTTCGTGAATCTCCTCGTGAATCTTTTAAATCAATTTGAACCAATCCAAAACCTCGTTCATCCACAACGCCAATCCAATCGACTTGATTAGAGTAGAAACGGCATTTTCGTTCCCCCTCCTAACTATTGTGATCTGTATTAGGGCCTACCAAACGCAGTCACAGGGGAGAATAACTCCGGTAATACTCGAGTGCCTGCAGTTCCTCTACCTATCTACTGTATCTAGTGTTGAATTCACAATAAAAGCTTCTGGTAAGAGTAATAATGCTTTCGACATAGTTTACAAATCATATTTGCGACTCGGCTTTACTTCTCCAACAACCATATCCAATGGCTGCTGGCTCTCTGCACTGGAATTACAGAGGGATCATTTGAAAACTAGCCAAATAAAAAAAATCATTACAAATCCTTCTACTCCTCCTGACGCTATTTCCCTGCAAATCAGTCACTTTAAATATTAACACTGTTGATAAATTTGAGGTTGGTCTTACTCGGTTTCTGCTGGTTGGAATATTAATTTCAGTTGCTTGAATAGGAATGGGAAGAAGATATCCAAAACTTGTCCTGAAAACGGCGATTCGTCTGTCAATGAACTGTACTTCTGCAAACGATTAGCCTACATGATTAGGCCTATTTGCTTTCGTAATGATTGACTAATTCCTTATATTTGCGTAAAGCAAATGCCGAAAAGTATTGTTGACGCGTAAGTTCAATTGCGGAAGATGTGCTAATGATGTGCAGCAGAGTTGGATCAATTGTAATTTGTAATTGTAATTGAATGTAATTAATTACATTTTTCAATGTAATTGTAATGTAATTGTAATTGAAGCATTTTTATTTTGTGTAATTGTAATTGTAATTGTAATTTGACAAAAATTTTGCTCAATTACAATTTCAATTACATTAAATTGCTATTGAGACCTGACAAGCACAACATAAAACAATTGACTTGCATTCTCTTTAAACGAACGACAAGGAATTTGGTGGATCCATTCGCGAAGGCCATTGACCGCGTCCTTGCGGGCGAAGTTTATTTTTATTTTTACCGCTATGCTGGCCTCGGCTGCCATTCCATACAATTTTTAAATTACTAACCAACCGATGGATTCGCAACACGGGGCTCACGATTGAATACGCCGAGAAGCGAACTGCTGAGCCGGCTAAAAGCAGCAGAATAGATAGTCCCATAGCTGGCGATCCAAGAGTCGAAATTTGATATGTATGGTCATAATCGAAAGCTAGTGTCGCACTGATTCCGCAATAAAAGTATATTTCCAGGCAATGGCACCATCCCAAAATAGTCGTGAAAGTCTGGGAATCGGCATTGTTCTGAACAATCGCTATGGGCGTGACTGGTAATTGTTGTAGTCATGCTGCTGCAGCGCTCTCACTTTTCAGAACAGTCGGCCTTAAACGGCTATTTTGGAGCAGTTACATTGCCCTGACGAGATTTTATTTGGTATTTTCGGAAATAGTACATCAATAGCTTACGATGAAGACCAGATGCATCAAATTTGGACGCATGGATCGCCAGCTCTAGGACTATAAAGTTTGCTGGTTTTAGCCGACTTTTCAGTATGTTTGTCGGTGCATTCATCCGTGACTCACATATTGCGCATCTATCCGTGGGTTGGCAATCTACAATACGATTTCAGATCACGATGATGCCAAGTTATTTCGTCTGGCTAACTAACCAGACCACTGGATATTATATAACGTCTTATCTGACAAAGCACGGTTTTGTTTTTACTCCTCATCCTAATTCCTACGTCCCTCGATAAAAATAATATTGTTTCTTTAATTATATACTATATACGCAAATCCAACACATGCATATATTATATTACTTTTTCAACGACATACTGCACCCTATCCTCAATCCTAACCCATAGAAAATTAGGTAAATAACATTTTACATTTTCAATTACGTGAGCCATAATTACCTAGCATACAAAACACGCTTACATTACGTCACAGTGATATCTTACATAGCATACTATGTACGCACATCAACGCAATTATTACTACACAATCTGAACTAGACTTGAATTGTTGTTAAATACGACGCTACGGTTGTCAAGGACCACGGTTGAATTTATGACTATTCAAATACATGTTCAACAGCAGCAATTGTAATTGTAATTGTAATATAATTGATGCATGCAAGGAGTAATTGTAATTGTAATTGTAATGTAATTGATGCATGCAAGGAGTAATTGTAATTGTAATTGTAATTTGATATTTTTGGCATGGAGTAATTGTAATTGTAATGTAATTAAAACATTCATGAGAGTAATTGTAATTGTAATTGTAATTGAACTGAAATAATGTAATTGATCCAACTCTGATGTGCAGCAACATTTTTGTTAATGAGGTGATTTGCAACGAGGCTAATTGTTAATCCATGCATATCAGCTTGATTTGGACAATAATTTCCATCCTCATCGGCAATGCCATGATTGGTTTCATGGTCAAATTTTACACATGGTTATATATCAGCCCGTTGAAGAATTTGGCCTCTTAAATAGCATTAGGCCCGTCTGCAGTCCTTATCTTCTCTATCTATATAAAGTATTCTTCCCAATTCCCACTTTGACCCACGACACATCCGAAAATCTGCGGTAACACAGTGGTGTGCCGAAGCACACAGTTTAAGAATCACTGATTATAATCAATTGACAAGTGAATCGCTGAAATTTAAATTCGTTCGCCATTTTATAACAGATATGCGGGAATTGCTGAGCAGAGAATAATTGTACTACCACAGAAATACCGCCTTACCTTGGTGTTTGAGATTACGAAATGAAATTCACAAGCGGTGGAGAACGCCTTTGCTTTGAATTGAATGCTGCGATACAATATCTTGAAATTTCCGAGTACGATCGTATTATTTTCCTTGGTGAAGGATATCAGGTCTTTGTGATAAGAATATACCTGAATGATTCAAATATATTTAGAAGCAGTCGCGTAAAATTATACTCGTATTTCTTGTCAATACCGTAACCAACATTTCTAAGACGTCTTAAATGCCTTAAAACACACTGGATTCACAGCGTGACTACTTGCTCCAAATGTTTATTTGTAGGGTCGAGCCATGGTTGATTAGTTACGATCGGAGCCATATTTCTGTTCTATCTATTCAAAACATGGTCAACACAATAGAAATAGAGCTCATATTACCCAATGTTGTAATGACTCGACTCGAGTACAACTCGAGTATGAATTTTATGGTTACCATTCGGCTTTAGCAAATTTGTGTATCGACTCGACTTTTAGCCGCGTCATTGCGGATGACTCGCACCGAGTGGCATGATTCTACTCTCAGACGGGAAGACCGACATCTCATTGTAATTACAAAGAATGTAATTTAGTTACCACACTATGTTATGTAAATAAAGACACAACAATTAAGATTGATAAGCATTCGCTATCACCAACCAGGGTCGTAAATGGTGGCTTTAGCAACACATTATCTCGAAACTATCCCCTGAGCACAATGACATGGACTTGGACTCAATCATAGCACTTTGAACGGGACTCGGACCCTCCGATCGCTGACTTGGACTCGGAGTTGAATCGGTGGTGAATTGAAAATGCATTGAGATTGAGGGGCGACTCGAAGCCTTGTGACTAGGGTCGCATTTAAAACAAACGGTGTTTTAAACACTTTGTTTAAAACATGTTTTAACCAGTATTTTAAACAAAGACCTTTAAAAAATATTTTTTCTAGTTGTAAAGTTATACTATAATTGTTTAAATACTTTCCAAAAACATGTTGTATGAGCCTACAGACAATTTCCGCCTGATTTAGTCAATGTATATCAATACTCGATGGTTGGAACACTCAATAAAGTCTGTTCAACAGTTATAGCGCGGATTGGCTATTTCGTCAAATGAGCTATATTTACCCTTCATTTCCAATTGTCAATGTCAATCCATGAATATTCGTGACGTCAGGGATTAAAAAAAGCAAAAAAGAATAATAAAAACATTTTTTAAAATAGTGTCTTGTATTACATGTATGTTTTTAATTGATTTGTGTTTAAATGCAACCCTACTTGTGACTTGGTTACAATCCTGCAATTCGGGTTAATTTCAATATGAATATAGTATTCTGTTGTATTTTTTCAATATGTGGTGGCTTTATTTATAGTCTTGTGACATGACAAATACCGGAATACTTTCGAATTGTTTGTCTCAGAACATGTTAAATGCATTACATAAATTTCAATTGACTTGGTGAGATGGCTGTAGAGTCGAAGTTCCGTTTTTTTTTTCTGGGTGTATGGTGTCGACACAGGCAAATCTCACGCCTCGGTGAAATTGTATCACGTCACAATTTCCTTTTGGCTACAGGCAATTTGACGGTCATTTTTGACCGGCTTGCCGATCATTAAATTTGGTAAAACAGGTATCAATCGAAAGCTGACTCTGCACTGATTACTAAAATATAAATTTTATTCCGCTCGTGGCCCAGGAACTCCCACTATCAGCCTCGAATTTTTCATTGTTTTGGAGATTGGCATTGGGACACAACAATGCTGTCTGGCGAAAAGAGAGAGTAGCTCAAGTGAAAAAGTGCCAGGCAGCATTGTTGCGATGGCTGAGCACATAGCCATGCCCTGATTGCGGTCTAGTAACCGTAGATCAGTTACCGTTACTTCTTCACGGAAACGTATTGTACGCGATCTGACAACACTCGTAACATGTTGTTTGATGCGTTACGGCACGCGCTGAGTTGTTCTTACCGCATATCGACATTCGACAATCATAGGGGCACTTGAATGGTTATACTCCATTGCTTTGCTGAGAAGCAGGAATAACATCCTTGATCGCTGTAGAACGTAATTGTTTAGTGGTGAATGCAATGTTGGTTTTGATGTTGCGATAACAGCGATTTACCTCATAAATCAATTGTTCCTCAAAGCAAGAAGAGATAAACTCGGTCTGGGCAAATGTATATATACAATTATACATTCTTCATGGAACGTATGTTGCTTTTCCAGATTTTTTGACATCGAAATTGCTTTCTGTTAACGTAACTGTTGATGATATGTTTCGAGTACCCGTTATCAATTAAAATGTTCTCTATATATATTGTAGCTCCGAATTTTAATTTTACATCCGAACAGATCATAATTGCTCTGTGTACCAATATGTGTCAATCAAATTCAGTATTCAGCGGCTCGAGCTGACCGAATTATAGTGTATATACCGCCCAATAAATGTTGGTTTCTGGAATACTGAAGTGGTGAGGTTTGTACCTCGTTTTTCCACGAAAACAGTGGTTGCAAACCGTTTTAAATTGATTCGTCACTTCTGGTTTTTCGCAGGTTTCCATTCCCCAGAACCCAAAATCCCTCTTTACAACTGTTAAAATTGCTCTCTACACTAACATTTGGTAACACTTTCTTTTGTAAGGACTTTATGTAGGTGGAAGCTGTTGTGACTCAGGATTGATAATGACGACCAGTGCGATGGAAACCAGTGATTGTGACAGTTGCTCATATTTTTTCTGAACAAACGTGAATTCGATGTCGAGTTACCTATGGTCCTATTTTCTTTCAACTATGCCGGATGTTGCGGACGGGCTATTTTTTATTTTATTTGGGTACGTACAATATCATTTGGACGTCTGATTGTAGAAATAAATAATCGTCTTTTACTGCAACACAAAACCTCTCATGTCTGTGACCCCAACGTTGGTTAGCAAGAATTCCAAATGGGGATTTGTGCACACTGCACAGCAGGGTTGTAATGACTCGAGTCATTACGCATTACTCGACCCAAGTCATTAACTCGGCATATTTTATATGACTTGAAGATGGAGAAATTTGCGAATCGTAATGGCTAGATCAACGCATCTGTCGGATTCTGCCGACATCGCTATTTGTCGCCACTGCTTTCGTTGCACTCGACTGATATCAGATATGCCGCCGTAAAAACAGCTGACAGTGGTACATAATACATATAGTAGCAATGCATTGTACAAAATCATCCTGTGATGAAGAGGTAACAGATCCTCCGCAATCAAAGCACTCAAGACTTATAAATTATACAAGCAAACAATCGCAGCAAAGTTCAATTAGAGCCGATGAAATGACTCAGATGGTCAAGTACTTGTAAGAGACTGATAAGCTCATGAGTAGATTGGAAGGCGATGATTCTTTGCATTTTCGGGTGACTAGAAAGAATGAGTACCCAATGCTCTTCAATGTGGTTCAAAATTGCTTGCCAATTCCTGTATCTAGTGCACCAGTGGAACGTGTATTCAGTAGATGTGAATTTATTCTAAGGCCATGCCGCTGTAACATATATGAGGATTTCCTTTCCACTTTAGTATTTTTGAAGTGTAACTCATTGATTTGATCTGCTGTCTATGAAAACACACAATACCCTCCGCCATTTGGCGTTTTGTTAGGTATGTGCAATGTGCATGTGAGTAATAATGAATGGCTAATGTTGTGTGATGTTTGTACAATAGGGCTGATCAAAATTAACTTCTTTTTTATTTTACTGTGTGGCTACTCGATAAAATTGTTATGTTGCATAAAAAGAACACTGAATCTGGCTTAATTTAAAAAAGTAGAATCAATGATATGAGAGGAGAAAATTTTATATTTGAAAATAAATGGAGTGTTTTTAGTGAGAAATTCTTGCATATAATATAATTACATAGTCTACTAGTAGTAAGCCAACTATTTCTTCGTATCCAAAATATTCCACTCTAATAAATTCGCTTTTGCTAGTTGGAATTGAGCCCAATTTGCTATGAATCATATTTTACACAATATAACAATCTCATGAGGTAGCCGGTAAAATTCGAAAATCTCTATTTGTAATTATTACAAAATTTTCCCTGATAGTAGTAACGCTTCGGCGGCTATTTCGGGAGCTGAGCAGGAAAGCTGACCTTTTTTTAGTCATCCACCTGATAATGTGAAAGAAAAACTGTACCTCTACATGAACATGCATCTGTTGATTCTCCATCAGCTGGTATCTAGACGTGAATTCGTTGGTTCTATATCAGCTATAAGCTAATTCAGGATTGAAAACATAAGTTGAACATGACTTCAATGCTGTGACTTGGACTCGGACTCGACTCAGTGATGAATTGAAAATGACTCGACTTGACTCGAGTCAATACCACAAAAGTAAGATTGACTCGTGACTCGGAACCATGTGACTTGGTTACAACCCTGCTGCACAGCATGCAATAAAAATAGCGACACACATTCAGGACAATGAGCTGGTATATGACCGTATTCATGCTGGTATGTCATCGCATATATGTATATACCAGGGGTGGGCATACCTGCTTCATGTACAAGCCCCATATCAAATATCACACTTTCATAAGAGCCACAACGCAGAAATTCAAAAATAAGAATTCATCACGTCACAATGAACTGTGGACTGGATAATGAAAAGTATTGCTGTGCAATGATATGTCCGCACCTGACCCGCACCTCATTTTTACCATCGTATTGGGTGAAACGTTCATGTGAACTCGATTCGAGAGTTTCATTACCAAAATTTAACCTTGTAGTGCCATCTTCCTCTCAAATTTTACAAGTGTTAGGTCAATCTGAAGGTATTAAATAAAATTAAAAAAGGGCGTATATTGTAGAGACTTCATCGAATGCAATAATTTATAAATGGGTTAAAACTTTTTACCTTAGTGATGAAACGCATGTGCATTGTGCAATCATTAAACAGTCGCAAACAAAGGAACAATTTGCCCACGCCTCGTATATACTATGGGGACTTATTTAGAAAGTTCGCCTGTTCCCCACAAGCAACCCCCGCATTTTCCAGTAGTGGGGAATTCCCTACCAATTAGGAGCCACGGCACTAGAACGTCCAAGAACGGTGACGAGTTTTCACAGTCATTTTCGAACGTCAATTTCAACAACTGAGGCATCACCCGTTTCGCAGATACTGAACGAATTCCTTGGAAAGTCGCTTTTAGTAAATAAAGGGTGTCACGGAGGACGAAACAGTAGATTTACACGTTTACTATCGTCAAAATCAGTGGTTTTAACCTTTTTCCTCCAGCGCCACCTTTCAAAAATTATCGTGCGCCCACCTCATATTGTAAGGCAGTGGTTCCCAACATGTGGTACGCGTACCACTGGTGGTACGCGAAGGTCTTCCAGGTGGTACGCGAGTGGATTCTGTTTTTTTTTCGCCCGAAGGGAGTTATTAGTTCAGGTGGCGTTGATTTTGAGTTTTTTGAAGCGTCGCCTCCTCGTATTCGACGCTAGCTTCCCACGCTATTCCCCAGCTGTTAATTATCCCTTCTATGTGGGAGGGCGAGCAAGGATTTTCATCCCCGATGACTATCAAGTCGAAGAAACGAAACCGGCCTGTTGCGCCCATGCCTGACTTTTGATGCGCTGTGAGCAAACGTATGCCGCGCATCGCCCATCTAGTGTAGGAGTGGTTAACCCGTGGCCCGCGAGTCTGACCCTGAAATTTAGGATGTTTATCACTTAAATACCAGTTCCGACGCATTGGCGTAGCGAGGAGCCAGCAACAATTTTTGTAGATCTCCCTATATGACCATAAAGTAGAATATTTCGTTGTACATTTATTTGGCTTGATATTTTCCTTAGCACTTCGCGCGATTTATTGTCACTCAATTTCTTGCTTTTTGTAGCCCTTCCTGAATATAAAAACTACTTAATTGACTACATTGGCAACTATGAGAACACGTGCCGTCCAACATCTGACTTCGCGTCCGCACTCGCAGAAATGATGATGAAGATGATCGGCGATCAAACTTTGGCACAAAATGATAGACGCATGTTCACCGAAATCGTCGATATTGATATGTCCGAATGATCCTGTGTTGGCCAAGTGAGCCCAGTGGTATACAGAGGTGACCCGCAATTTATGCAAGGGATCTTGGTATTGGCCGAACTCAATCACTAACTTTGAAAAATTCTCTTGCTTAGCGAGGTTACTTCATGAAAGCACTATGCACAATGACTTTTCATGACACAATTGTTATCGATTTTGATGCGTAGTAATATAAGTCTTGCTTTATCATTACCTAATCCGGTTCACTCCTATCGGGTGGCTACAAATAGTTCATCAACATTGAAGGGGTCTGACAATGGTCTCATGTGGCCATTTGATCGAAAAGGTTGGCCGGCCTGAGCTAGTGGAAAATAAACAAATGCAGCCATCGCATTGAACAAATTGACTTTTGTTGTTCGTTTTTAATTTATTATGTTGTTCTTCTTGTCACTGGTGGTGAAAAAACAATTCCATGGATCCCATCAGGCCTGACTGATAATGCCTAGTTTAATAGAATTTGTTACTACACCTCGCATATGGGCCAAATACGTGCTTATGACGTCATAAAAGGTGAGAACATTTTATACCGCCCTCGGCGCGCGAGACTTGTAGGTGGTACGCGAGCACCGCATAAAACCTCGAAATAGTACGTGGGCGGAAAAAGGTTGGGAGCCACTGTTGTAGGGAATAAGGACTGTATTTAAGACAATGGTTAACTGTAATGTAACAGCACTTCGTCTGCCCCCCGAAAAAACGATTGTCTTGCGCACCCATAGCGTGATAAACCAAAATTCTGAGGGCTTCGCCTCCAAGAACCCCGTCGCATGATTTCGATGGTCAGCAGAGTTTGTGTTACCTGGTCGCCCGTAGGCGCCAAAATTTTCTCTAATGCATGAATGATTGTTTGATAATTGCATATATATGTCACTATAAACTTTTTATTCTCTCAGTCCACGTAATCAGATTCACCAGTAGCGCTGAGTGAGCTGTTGTATTGGAAAATAAGTGCCACGTAATTAATATTGAACATATTCGGGTGTGCCCGGAGGTACAATTAATTCGTTAGATATTGTTATTTTGTTACCTCGTGTCCGCTATATAGTTAAAAGATAATGAAACTCATAAACGTATCAAACTGAAGTAAGCACACGATTTAAAATTTGTATTTCTTCACCGGCAAATAATTTTCTCTGACGGATGTTATTTGTCCTGTGGGGTACAGATTGCGATGACATGATGGTTCGGCACGAGCGATTTAAGCACCTATGGACAATTAATTAGATTTATATACATCGACGTTTACGGTCAACGGAAGGAAAATCCTTTTCGGCTAAGGTTGTCTCGCTGACGATCTTTTTGAACACTTCTCGAAGTCCCATATTGACCGGAGCTTCATATGTCTTCGTGCATAGTGGAGTGGTAACTGCCGACGCCGAAATGCTTATTAGTATTTTCTATAATTATGCGTATTCTTCCGTGGGGGAGTCGTCAAAACATGACGTGTAATTTATGTTCATTCACCGAAATAATTTAGGGCACCCTTCGAGCTCACGGATTGCGGGTTCCAGTTGCATTAGTTTAGGTCCTGGTAAGGTCAAAGTCCAGTCGGTCTTTTAGGGACTTTGGTGTTGTGAATATTTCGCACCTAAATCGGATGGATGGTATTGTCTTAGTGCTTTGTGTAACTATAAGTAGCCTAAGTCAACTGAGAACGGAAGGCATATATCTGCTCACATTGAATTCATTACTGTACCCAGTTATTAATTTTACCATGAATGCATTCCAAACAACGCAACTCATATTATATAACGTTCATGTGAGGTTGTGAACTACAACACTAAATAATATCATCCTTTATGATACGATGAAGAAATATTCTGACGATTTAATTTTGTAGATCTCAGATACAAGTATATTTAGTAATTCATTTCGTGCACAAAGCTTCAAAACTCATTTATATTCAAAGGGCTCTCACTCTCAAAAGTGATATACGGTACCTCCTTCTTCGATTTTCACGTGCTGTGCGCTGCGGGATATAATACCTAATTCGAAATATGTTGTTGAAAATAACCCTAGCAAGTGTGACGGCAGTGTTAAGAACCACTGTTCTAAATTGTGAAATGTAGCCTACTTGTACATCTAAATTGCCTTTTGTTTCGAAAATATCACACGGCTTCAACGGAAAACTTGAAAATATGAAGCTAGCAAAAGAACCTTATAGCGAAGTTAAGTTGTCCAATGATCAACTGATGATTTTCGTTGCGTCGAATGCTCAATCAGGCGGAAACCCAACTTGATTAATACTGACGTTGTAACATAACATCGGTACACTTACCGTACGATATATTAAGAGAATATAGTGCAGCGGCACAATACGAATCACATGCAGTAAACTTCAGTTTCGTGCCGATATGACGTGACGAAAATAAATGTGACATAACAGTCAGTCAGGGTCAATATGGCTATTTTTACGAAGAAGGTTCCCGACCCCTGACCTGTAGTATTGAATATACATTTACACAATACCCTTTCATCCGGTGGGGTTTATATTGGATCATTGGTTATTAACGTGGATTCCATCGCGGCTTAGCGGTTCGGTGATGCAGGTACATTTGGATTATTGCTAGGATGGAATCGAAGTGAATGAATGATTGACGCAGGTATACTAATATATGCAAGCATTTCAATCCAATAGATACGTTGAAATAGTCTATGGATGCGTGCGTCTCAAACATTGTGATTTACTGTAGAGCTCGTTCATGAATGTGATATCTAACCATGCTGAGCACTGAGCAGCTAAAGAGAACGCACCAGTGGGTTTAAAACTCCGTCCCATTTATCGTCAACAACACCAGCCATCACAAACGGACTTGACCTCTTTGATATTGTAGAAAATGTATTTGGTTGTCCCCACCTTTTTGAGTAGAATTCAATCAAATTAGTGGACAGCAAATTCTAACATCAAACAACCATACCAATACTCTTTGTCATAGTCCATCCATTCGGCTTCGTGCGGAGTTCGTAGGTAAACCTAGTCCAATATTAACGATAATCGATTCAATCAAATCCTAGATTAACACTATACCTAAAACTCGATTTTTCTTTAAGAGATTGGAAAGCAATTTCCGTTTATGTCGCTTTCCCGAAATGTAAATTACCCAATAGATGGAATTTGGTGCGGGGACTTTCACACTGAAGTCTGTGGACTTCTTGGGGTTTGCGAACTAGTTTAAAGGGGCGATCTATCACATGAAAATTGATTACTTGGAGAGGTTTCAAATCAAGACACAGTTACGCCAGATTTATCAAAACATGCTTTGTCGGGAGACAGTATATGTACAAGAATTTAATGAGATTGACAGCTCCCAATCCAGAAAGTTTTCACACATGGCAGAGTCGTCCTCGCTCATCTTTCTATTCCATATCTCGAGCTTTTTCATAAACCTCAAGAAAACATGTTTTTATCAATAGGTTTACCTGTTACCTATATACACTCCTAGAAATATTCCAGCAAACAAATGTTCATGACAATGTCAAATTGATTTCACTCAAAGCTTTTCGACTGTCTCTCATCAGGAGCGAACGTTGGTAAATGCAGTTAAGCAAATTAGAAATAAAAGACGAAATTAATCATTGCTTGAAGTAATAATGAGATGTACTTGGAGACGCGAACGGCAGATAACAGCATTGGTCACGGTACAACAGACACAAATTCAGGGTACATTTTCTGTATTTGAAAAATTTACCTCTGACTACTCGACGCCAGTTATTTCATTATTATTGGATTCAAATTTTAGAGCACTCGAATCATTGTGACCATAACTAATACTATAACAGATTCATGGTCGCAATAATGAATGCTAATAACTATATCAATTCGTTAATATTACGGAATGGACCATGTCGCTATTTCGCGAGATTCAAGACGTTGCAATCGACTTATTGAATGAAGACTCAAACGGTAGCTGAACTAAGTCTGATATCTTACCAAGTCTGGTATCAGTCTCAAATAAATGTTAAGATCAATTGAATCGAACATGATTTCTGACATATACCCGTTAAAATGACAGGTGTTGAACAGGGCCTCATTTCGACATTTTTTTTCATGCGACTAATCTATTTCGCCGTGAACGACGACATAGCCCTACTTTTAAAGTAATACAAATATTGTAGCAAACTTATTGGTCTATTCTTCAGCTTGCGCAACATAGCTTCGATATAATTTTTGCCGAGATGGAATAATTCGAAAATAGTATTATATAGACATAGGCCGGGGCTTAGGGTGATTACCACTATCATTCAACTTACGCGATTACCCCAGTCGTCATACATATCGTAGTCGTACAGTAGGTAGTCAGGCGATGTATCGTAGTTCAATTCATAGGAATGCCAGCTCGGGACATGAGACCTTATAGTCGAATTGTCTCTTGTCACAGCATCGATAAACTTGGTTGTCCTTTTTATGGTTGCTAATTCTGCGATATCGCTGTAATCTGTAACGAATAGGAAATGCAATGCAAAGAAGCAGACACAATTTGTATTTTCGGAGTTTTATCAAATCGAATAGCAGCACACAACAATTTAAATCCACCAAATGAATTGGGGTTGGATGAAAATATTTGTCGCCCGCGAAGTTATCATGTAAAAGTAATGATCAAAACATAAATATATTAGTATACATTTTCACGAAATAAATTAAAGTCATTGGTGATTTAAAATCAGACTCTGTCTATCAAACTCGATAACCTCAAACTTCGGAACAAATCGTCACGTATTCAGTTACTTGATGTATTTGGGACGTGATATACACACTCTTTGTCTGTTTTGTCAATTGGTTTGTTTTATTCACACACAACAGTGATGCTTATCGCCAATGCGGACATTTGCGCCATGACAGCAATTCCATTATTCATCAGTGTCTATGGGACTTTGTAATGTTTTCGTCTACTTCCATGCTCACGCTCTTCCAACATCGTTTTTTGTGCACCCGTAAGTTGATCGTTGCTACCGGCTTTTCGCTCTGGACTTTCTGAAACACTGTATACTGTTTCTCTGTTTTATTCGCACAACAGCAGCCCTTATCGCCTATCGCCCAGTACCTTAATTTCAGCAATGTCACATTCTAATACGGTCTTTTCGTCATATCACGGACGACTTCCATGCACGCGCTCTTCCACCATCAGCCGCTCTCAATTTTCATGCTACCGCAACTTGGTCCTTTACTGCCGAATTTTATTAGCGTATACTAATCGGGCAAAGTGGTAACACCGTATCCCATACAAGTTTTCCGCATTGCTCTTCGACTAGACTACGTGCCTTATAATATGGGGGAGGGTCCAATGCCATGATATTTTCTAAAACGGGATGTTCGAGTAAACATAGGATTAGTATCGCATTTCCATATCAATACTATCATTTGTACCCCACGATGTGAACGAATACTTGTTCTGTCGAAATTTGAGGCCTCATTGGGTGCATCAATATGAGTCAAGCTCTCTACACCTTCTGCAAAGCTCAATTTTCAGCTTATGGCAGTCCTTGCGAACGAATTACGAACGTTTTCACAACTACTTACTTACTTAATAATAATAATATAATAATAATATAATAATTTATAGAGCGCCGAATATAACAATATATCATTACTACACTAGGGCGCTGTACATAAAAGGCAATAAAATATAAAAGTAAACGATATGTATAAAAGACGAAGTGCATAGTTGTAGGGCGGAATGAACACTACTCTAGTTCGAACGCTCGTGCGAATAAAACGGTCTTGATTTTGCGTTTGAAAACATATAGCGAGTCACATAGTCTGATAGAAATTGGAAGATTGTTCCACAGAATGGCAGCCGAGGAAGAAAAGGTACTTGAGTCGATTCAAATTCAGTCAATTCTACTTCTACTTCATGCAGTTTCAGGTTGCTGTCAAAAGTTCTACCTCTACTCGTACTTAAGTAGACTTTTGTATCATGACTTCTATTTCTACTTGAGTAGCTTTCTTGACCACGTTGACCACCTCTGATCGCAACCGCGTTTATAGGTATAGGTCTTTTGCATTCCTATTAGCGCATCCTTAGGCTAAGGTCAATGCCGCCTTGCGACTAGAATGAAGGAAGCATAGAAATATCTTAACTCAATATCGTTGCCAAAACCACTGATTTAGTGGTTTATAACTGCATTTATTCGGCCAACCATCGCATTTTCTTACAATTCTATTGCTCGCGAATAGAGGTGTTTTTAGAAAAAAAGCGCCCCTGCGTCATGATATATTGTAATTTACGATTATATATAGAGGCTTGATAATAAAATATTGAAGTAAAAAACAGTGCTAATGATATAGGAATAACATTCTGGCATGATTAGAATAGTTTCGCCCGTTGCCGATCAGTATATTTCAGTCCAACCCGCGACCCAAGTTGAGTCTGACACCTGTGCTGCATCAATTGTTGTGCTGTATTGGTAAAGACCAATAAACCTTCGAGCGTTTGCGATATGTTACAGATGTGACATTTAGGAATTTCAGAGGTCTATACCGGCATGTCATGGCCATAGCGACACTCCGTATGATATACGTACGGAGTAATCAAAGCTTAGGATACTTCATCGAGCCTTGTGAGTACTGCTCAGATGTCGCGAATGTTGGGTGGTCAGTTTTTATTGCTGGCTGAGTGCGTTCGTAGGAACGATAAGTAAATTAACTTGTTTTCATACTATAGATAAAAAATAAATTAGCCGAATTGTTATGTGGAAAAGCTCAACGTGTGCATCCAATTATTATGTGTGATTACAAGAAATATTAATCAAGGCTAGATGTTGGATTCGAAAAGAAGAGGTTAAATATACGATCTTTCCGACTCCACTAACACACTTGTTTAAATGAAGAAATCAACTTAGTTACTTTTGCATTTTCATAAGTGATCTTGACTACTATAATGCTAAACCTTCGCCTAACTTTCGGAAGTATCAAAATTTCCAAGGATCAGTATAGCGAACTCCTCGCGGACTTCACGGGGTAGGCAGTGAAATGTAGTTTACAATTATTATTCTTTTCGAGTAATCGGTTTTTTTTTAATCTAATAGCTTCGCTTCTACGGCTTGGAATTGAACCGAATTTGGTGTACAGCGGTTTTAGATTCAATCTAAATATTTCATCGACTAACCAGTAAAATTTGAATAAGAAAAAAAAGATAATTTCGACAACTAAGCCTCCACTGTCGTATCCATGTGAAACTGAATATTTGCCATGCAACGAGCTATCGCGCGGATACCATATTCTATTTTAAAATATTTTATCTTATGTGGATGTAGCTAATGATCCTAAAGGACCCCTTAAAGCGCCCACCATCTGTGGGTTCGGAGTATTGCCTATAAATTTTAGCTATGCACATTACACATGTAAATAATCACCTATTGTTGCTAATTCGCTTACAATTTTAGGTTGCCACATGAACTTTTAAGGGTTGGAAAACATTGGTTTATATGAAGGAGATCTTACATTTGATGAATACGAGTCGTACAATCATGGGGAGCTGATTTTTGGCGACGGAAGAAAGCTTATCTCATCATTATTGAAGAATATGTTGCTCACGCCTGGACAATTGTCTAACCAATCACTTCAATATTCATGGATGACCGGGATAAAATTTTCGAGAGCAGCAGAAAAAACATATTCAACGCTAGTAATACCGATGAACATAAGGGCATTTTTTTCTCCACAGTCAAAGGAGGTGTGGAACACTAAAACAGCAAACATTGTGATCAGTCATTTGAAGGATGTATAATACCCTTGGTCATACCACAGATGCATTGTGCTAAATACGTTTTAGCGATACTGTCGTAAAATTAGGTTAATAATCGAATGAATTTCATTACATTTTCTTAATTCCAGCTCGTATGAATTAACGAAGAGTGAGTATATGTTTCCTCCGAAGTTACTGAGAAAGTTGTTGGACGTTCTGTATCTTATCGTGGCTTTCTCCCGGGTCACTTCAATCGGCGTATTTTCTGGAACGTGCCAAATCATTATATCTTTTGCCTGAAAAAAAAATCATATTGCGAGTGATTAAATTATAATTATAATTATAATAAATATCATTATAATTGTTATGCAGGAGAACACAATGTTTGTTGACTTTGATCTGACGATTGTTTCTGACTAACTTTTCGGCATTGACTTGAAAAGTGACTTCCGTTTGTCTCTATCACTTCAATTGTTTTAGATAGGCATCCAGCACATTGTCTCATAAGTCATAACCCACATAAAAGTACCACTTTTGATAGTTTGTATTAAATATATAAATCATTTCAGGAACCACAAGCAAACGAAAGTTACTCAATAGTCGTCAAATAAACATTTGCTTTGCTCTGTCTGGTCATTACAAACTAATATTGCTTCTATAGTACAAATGAAGTGCGACTTTCAGAGTAGGGGAGACCGGGGACAAATGTAACTAGGGGCAAATGTAACAATCGACCTCACCGCTAGTAGGATGGAGAAATCAGCCTGATATTTTAAGTGCGCATGCAGTAGTTATCTCTCCTATTATACCCGGAGTTACGTTGAGCTTCGATGCGAAACCCCGGAATAATTTGCAAAAAACGAAATTTTTGACCCCTGAGTAAAGTTTTTCTGGTCTGGAATAATTTGTCTAGACGAATAGTACCTCAAGTAGTTACAACGTAATATGTGTAGCTGGAACAATGTTACTATAGTCTACCGTGGTGATGGAAAGAATAGGACTTGCATCGCCGGGAAGGTGCCATAGTGAGACGCTAATCATGGTCGAGAGTGTCAGGGGCAATCGTAACACTCTGTTACTTTTGCCCCGTAACAGTATGCTATCAATTCTGAATGTCTTTGTTCATATGTTGGTATTACCATTCATCTACTGCAGAATAGTCTTGCAACAGCCAGAAGTTCAACAGAACAGATACTGGCTTGCGATACCAATTCTAACATGATCATCTGGCGAAACCGCCATACAATAGTGTTGATGTGAATCTGACGGTTCGCTTATTTTCGTGATTCAACCACCCTTTATCATGTTGATCGACTTTTGGTGTGTCGAACTTCAATAGTCATGGCTTAATTCTCGTCCTCTGACTATGATCATGGCCCACTGACATTTTGATATTTGATGTGAACAATTTATGTTAATTTTCTACAGCACAGATAAATGTCATTATAGCTTTGACGCCACACAACGTTGCGTCCTCGTTTTACTATAATATCATCGGCCCATTCAACCAAGATATATTAGCCAGGTCGGTTTCGCAGGTGATCGAATGACCAACCCATTATGCCCACTGAACAACAGAACCTTGGTAAAAGAGGCCGAATATGTGTAGGGAGATGATAGAATGAATGTGTTTCTTGTACACTTTAAGCTTGAACAAGACACGAAGGGTGATATTGCATTCAGATGCCATAAATGCGATGGGGCGTAGCCTGGAAGCGTTCAAACGTCTCTTCCTTTAGTTTCATGCAATATTAAAATTTGTGCTTCCGTTTTCGTTGTTCTTTTAGTTTCTGTTTAGTTATAAATAACACTGTTACAATTGCCCCGCAAGGGTGGTACAATTGCCCCTGGGTACGGGGCGATTGTAACATTTGAGCAGCGATTTTTGCGACCCAAAATTTCCATGATTGATTGTTGATTGAGTTCCAATTTAGTTTTCATATCAACCATCGAGTTGTTGGCTTCTTTATATAAAACTTTGGAAGTGAAATTTCCACGAGAAAAGCACGTAATGTTGGAAAATACGAAAAGTGTTACAATTGTCCCCGGTCTCCCCTACAAATTGACGCTAATAACTCCTAATTCTGTGGGTTGTCTTGATTGATACTCAATCATTAGTCAGCTGACATGTGTAAGCTCCAATCTACTCAGGTATCCCTCCCGCAATCAGCTTCACATGATAGGGGGAACTGTCTCATTTCTCACCGGTGACTATGCCAATGTTTTCTTGGCAATTAGCGCGCTGACTATGTCAAGATATGTTGTATGTTGATACTTGCTTATGTTTCAGACGAGTTCGCTGACAGGAATGGTTTTGTGTGTTTGTTTGATTTGAGGTATTCATGGTGTTTGTCGACTACTATGGTCATTTACACCAGGTCAATTTTCTCCAATTTTATTCCGTAGCTGCCGATTTGTAATTTCGGCTATAGTGATTGATTGTTAATAGTAGTTCGAGAGCTGCTCAAGATCTGAGTATCTGAGTATCAAGTATCTGAGCGACAAAAAAGGCCCACAAAAAGACCCAACGAAAGAAAGCACTCGCGAGAAATGGTACATAAATAGAAAGGACCGCGGCTTCGAAAGATCAGCATCGAAAACAACTGTGTCATCGGGCACTCTTGGCCGAGGTGGATGAGAGATTAAAAAGACCGCAACTGCGCATAGTTCGGCATCCTCGTATCTGTTCATTACGTCGCATTGTGTCTTATCGCATTGTTCGTTGTGTGTGACTTGTTCAGATAAAAATAGAACTCGAATATTATTATTGTAGCACGGCCCACTTCTAGGCAACCTATTGGCTATCGCAATACTATATATTATAATATATTGCTATATACACACACATATTTCTATATATACTCTCAATACGCTATATTCAAGCCGTGTTATTTTTGGCATTTCGGAAAACAGATGCCAGAACTGCAAAAAAATAACAGTTTTAAAATGTCAAAAATAAGGCTTTCTGAAATTACAGATTTTTAAAAAACATTTTTGATAAAAACGTCAACAAGAATTGACAGCAATTCGCATGAAGCGACAAAACAAGTGGATGTGTGATGCATGATTAATAAATTAGGGTCCGTGAATCCTTCGGTGGTCCGCAGACTACTATCCAAGGGTTCCATGAAAGGTGAATGAAAAGGTCAAAAAGTCCAGTGCTTAATCTGGATTTATAATCAATCTGTGGATTGATCAATCCAACGATTAGGAAATAAATTATATCCAGCGATTAGGAAGTATAGATGATATCCGCACGTCAAGGTAGTAATCAGCATATTTCGGAATCTGTGATATCGGGCCCTACTTTTGAATTTTACCGCGATTACTAGGTATTTTCCTGTCGTCAATGCCATGTTCATTGTTCAACAACTCATCGATTGTGTCAAGTTTTCCAACGGGGACATAGGGTACGTACCATACATACATATGTAAATAGGGATACATATCCCTGATGTACATTGTACCTGTCCTTTTTTAGTTTTTCATTGCCGGGTGGATAATTTTCAAAAATATAAATATTGATTGTTAAAGTCGTTCATGATTTGTAATAATTGGTTTGGTAGTGAAGGCTGCGATCTATACGTGTCAGACTTGGCTTGTCTCTGTGCCAGTGTTGGGATGACTCGAGTCATGACTTGACTCGAGTCAACGTTTTCGTATGACTTGACTTAACTCGAGTCACTTCGCAGAAAGGACTTGACTTGACTCGGCGCTTCAGAAATGTGGATTGACTCGTGATTCGGAACAAAATTTACGAGTCAATTTCAAGTCATTAGGTAAACGGTGTCGATTAAATCTCC
This sequence comes from Botryllus schlosseri, assembly GCF_051294905.1. NCBI lineage: Eukaryota > Metazoa > Chordata > Ascidiacea > Stolidobranchia > Styelidae > Botryllus > Botryllus schlosseri. Next base: position 10,750,555 of record NC_137245.1, on the reverse strand, counting down.
CTGTCTTATGTATGATCGCGATATGCCAGTGTCACTTGTGAGAGCAAACTTTCATTCACTGAATTCCATGTTCATTTGACACACGAGGCTGACTAAATTTGTCGAGTGAAGAGCCTCAGACGGACATAGTATTAGACTGGATTGAGGACAAGTCAACAGCTATCAGCTGTCACGTTGGACTCGTTCATGGTAATCGGAAAAGGGGGCTCACGGTTGATCCCACTTTTATTGGTACAGTATTGTCGAGAACTTGAAAATGACGAACGTTTGTAACTTTTGAACGCGCCACTCTCCGATTTTTTTTTTCAATTTTTATGTTCATTTGTACCATGTAAATTTGATGAAATTCATTGCGGCACGGAATAATGTAGGAATTAGCTGGCGCAATGTCAAAGACAGAATGGAATGGAGTCGCACCCAAAATAGATTTTATTGCACACACTAGCTGCTTAAATACCTGATAAACACATGCAACATATAGTAGGGCAGTGCTTTCTAACCAGTGTGACGGTTCGCACTTGTGCGAATGACAAGCGTGGTGCAAATGGTGCGAATGAAAATCCCGGATGAGTGCGAATGAAAATTGTCCATATTTCTCACTCTTTCTGGCGTGGAATAATTCAAATAAACCTAATAGGTTATTTAGTACGGGGAGTCCCGTAATTTTTGCTGTTTCGACTCAATTCTAAAACCTTTTTGGTAGCTGTGTTTTTCTAGTTCACAAGTGAGGAACGCTCCTGATGCGTTTATATTGCAAAGTTTGAAAGGATTTGTCCGCGTGAGAGGATTGCGTGAGTGAGTGAGTGTATGGTGGTATTCGTTTTCGCCTGCACCATCGGGATGCTTTTTACGACGGAGATACGATACGACCGTGAGGTCATCTAGTTAGCATTCTCGTTTGTTATTCGCCTCCATGCTGAACAGGATAGCTGCGAATACCAGTGTTCGAGTCTTTGGTCTCACCCGGCCGGGGATCGAACCCACGACCTGCCGATCAATAAGCCGGACGCACCACCATTACACTATCTCGCTCGGGCGACTTCCTAGAAAAAAGTAGTGGAATAGCTATTGGTTGCTCGGAAACATCCGCAATGTACGGACCTTCTAGGTAATCGCAGCCGATGCGAGTGTTGACATTTGTTATATCTGAATGCAAAGTATTGGAATTTTGGCACGTATTCATGTTGGTTGGCACCAGAATTTTGCGTTTATCACGTTGACACTTTCTACTTTCTACAACTATAGCAATTAGCATATGAGATCTGTAACAAGTGCGATTTACTCGTGTATACCTAACCAAGCTGTTAAAAATAAAATCAGAGTAAGCACATTGGTGTCTTATGTCCGATGCATTTTTTTCTTGCATTACATCAAATTATTAGGTCGCTGGGCATTTTATCTTGACCATTGCAATAGCCTGTTTGTAATGCGTACTCCAGCATTTAGGCTTAGACACGCTTTCCTGTTTATGGACTGATGATCTCAGGCCGAGTCTAGATCGTTAAGTCCATTTTATTGCGACTACAAACTGGACACTGTAAATTGAACTATCAGCTCCATCGCATGAGTTGTCATGACAGTGGTCTCTGCGAAACTTGCAGCGTACCAGAAACTGTCGAACATTTCCTACTGACGTGTCCTCGATACTATCACCAGAGACAATACCTAAAAAATGTAGCTGCACGTATCAGTGTGAACTTTAATTTGGACTGTCTGTTGACTGATCCGCGTATGGTTAATCCGATCATAGAATTTGTTGTATTGTGTAGACGTATATGATTTAACTATTAGCTCCCCCGGCCTGGTGCACAAGACCCCAGTAGTCGAGCACCATACAACCCCTTATACATACATACATAGATCGTTAAGTCCTAGGCCAATATGTAGTTAATTGGTGATGCCACTAAGCTTGCTGATCCATAGGAGAAGTTTTCCTAGTTCGTATTCTTACCTCTTCTGTTTGTGCTACAAACTTAGTAATATTGCGAACCCTACCGATTTAACTTGAGCACCCTCTGAAGAGCAAAATCAAATACACCAAGACGTAGGCTATATCTTTCGATGTTTCTTCTGCAGCCTAATTCAAGCTCAATTGAACTGCTGAAACTTATTCCTCTTTATCTGTAAGGATATTTGGGATATGAAAGATAATTTAGTAATATTTAGTCAGTTGGCCAATATTGTAAGATTTCCCTAAGAGCCATCCTGCATTTGTCAATAGGGATGGTGTAAACTTGAGGTTCACGTTCGCGTTCTGTGTGTGAACCTCGGAAATTTAGAGGTTCCCGTTCACAAAGGAACCTTGGTAGGTTCTGCACAGTGAACCCTTTTCATACATTACAATTTTCACTTCATTTTAATATCTTTGGTTGAAATGTATTGCATTTCAACTGCGGACAACTATATGCATGGCCCTGGCAGCATAAAAATATCAACACTAAACGACCATGCACCTTGACAATCTAATAAATTTTACTTGCTTTGTCACAAAAGTTTCCTCGAATATTTAGTGACTAGCAATCACAAAACATCAACGACGAAATACACTACATCTAGGTAGTCAGCGAATGATGCTTATTCAACCAATCAACGAAATTGATTTTGCTGTCTGATGTAAAAAATCTAGCAAGCGTAACGGACAATCTTGATTGCATATGTTTATTGTATCATAAAAACCAATATCCGTGCGATTGCGGTGTGGACTACCGCTGCATAACTTGATAAAGGGGGTAGTATCGGTAGGAAGTATAGAAACCCGTTTTACACTCTGCTCAAATATGCCGGACCTGAAGTGTGGAACAGTATCTCGCCTGCTATCCGACAGTCGTCGAGCATGTCCAGTGGACATTGTCCACATTCAAGTCGAAATACAAGCAATTTCTGCTTAGTGAATACTAGTCAGTCCTCACCATGTACCGGACCACGACCTGACATACCAATCTCGCCTCCCGTCACTTGGCACTTTCTATTAGCTTCTTTTACTTTCATTCAGTGTGCATGCCTACTCTTTCGATCGCCCAGGCCTAGGTGGGCGTCTTATCCTAAGACTACTCCTGGTCGTTTCGGCATCTACCTATCATTCCTTGTATTGCAGTCTTGTGATGTTTTGAAGTGATGAAATTTTATGAATAAACTTGAACTTGAACTCAATATTAATGTATCAATACTCAGACACCAAATACATTGTCCTGTCCGGCCTATAGACCGCTAAGGCGTAAGCTTATATTCCTTTGCAAGTCCCCGTTGAAATTGTTTGCAAAGCGACAGAAGATATTGATTTTATGGGAATATTTGATTGCCACAGTTGATATATTTGACGACTGTCAATACGTACTTCAGCATTGTGGCATTATGTGGCCCGGGTCGTCGCTAGGTGTCGTGTAGAAATAGGCTATCTCTTAACTGAAATGTATGGTTGGAATTAGTAATATGACGTAACGTGACGTCATGATGTTCACGTTTGCGTTCGCGTTCACACAGAACCTTTAGAAAAGGTTCGCGTTCACGTGAACCTGAACCTTTCAGAGGTTCACACCATCCCTAGTTGGCAACCCTGGTCGATATAACTGAGTGTTAATCATGAATCTTATTTAAGTGAAAATTATTCAAGGTGTAAGTGTTGGCTTTGACAACCACCAGGATACCGCACGTTGTTCTTGAAAGATATATTGATTTGTGTATACTGTATTGCATAGATAAGAAGTGAATGAAACCCAAGCCTATCTATAAATAACCGTCATCAATTACTCGGATTGGGCGGGTTTGTATAGCAATGCATTCCTGTTTTTAACGCCCATCGTACCATCGAAGCGGCTAACATACCTTAAAACGTTGAAGCATCTTTTCGAATGTTGTCATAAAATGAACCAAAGGTGCTAGTAGCAACATTGATGCTACGATTCAAGTGCAGTTTGACTTATTTGTGAGTTCTAAATGCAAACACATTCTCATCGCGATGACGTGACATGTCGATTTTGTGGAAAAGTGATATTGTTGCGAGTCAATATTGGTCTTGGGTACGCCCTTCAAGCTTCGACGGAAATCACTGCACGATAACCAGGAAAAAAGCAACTAACACTTGGAGAACAACGGGAGTGCGATATCTGTGATTTTTTACTACAGTGATTTAATTCTTGAGAAATACGATACTCTGAATGTAAGTTATGAAGCTCTGTGCCCCGAAGAAGCTCTTTGAATACAGAAGTGATAAGCTTCTTTCTTCATATTCGTTTTGTGAAATAAATTCCGGCTGGCTGGTGCGAATGAATTTTTTTTAATAAAGTGCGAATGGAGCTCAAAAAGGTTTAAACGCACTACAGTAGAGAAATTGCCATGTCAGACTGGGACTGCGCCGTTCTGTGCGTTCAGCACATAGCCATAGGTTGGTGTTGTGGTATCAACCGAGTTGCTGTCGCTAGGGAATGTTGAGCTATTTTACAAGTGTAATGACTTTTGACTTTTTGCTTCCAAATCTAGTTATATGAGCAATGCATGATAGAACAAAATTATATGCAGCTTCATGACTATGCAGACCTGGATTTTCTGGTTTTACTGACATGAAATGCCGCAGCCGATGGCACTGCGTGCAATTGACTGATACAACATGCGTGTATCCTTGTAAACAATGCAGCCTCGTTTCAGATGCATATGTTTGTATAGACAGGTAATTTTTTTAAATGAACTTTTCATCTCTCGTGACAGCGCCCGAGAATGATTCGAGTAAATAGTATCATAAATGGGACTTGAAAGGACATGAACAACGACACGTGATTGGAAAACGACTTTCCTGTATCGGTTAATTTAACAAAAAGCTATTGAAACGGATGGCATAAGGCTGTCACAAAAAGACGATGCATTTTTCAGCGGTGAACGTGCTAACATGCTTGGTTGAGGATTCGTTTCATAATGAAGTCCATTTGGATCAGTTTCTAATACTTTTAGGGAATTTTAAATATTTCGTGCGAGGACGTGTACGTTCATGGTCATTGATCATTGATCATACACAAATTGCTCGTGTTTTGTTTCGGCTCTCAGGGATGACGATAACCTACCTCCAATTCATAGTATCCGGGGTTTTTGTAATCATCATAAGTCGCTTTCTGAGCATCACCAAACGTCTTCATATCTTGCCATGCGGAGTCATCTAGATATATACATAACAAATAACGGCCGGTCCCTATTCATGCTCAGTTCAGATAAGTCTACTGTAGTCTTAACTCCGATTATAGTAAATCGATACAGTAGATCCGGTAACCTCGAAAGTAACAATTGACATGATATCACGGTACAGTTGCTTTTTCTGAATCTCTCCATTCCATATATATGTAAATCTCGCGTGTAACTTGACGAATATTGAAACGTTATAAACCAGTGGTTCTTAAACTTTTTTCCTCCAGCGACCCTTTCAAAAATTATACTGCTGTAGCGCCCATCCCCTTTCTCCCATATTGTCCTCCTTTTGCAGGTTTTTGAAAATGTCCTTCGAGGACGCCTGAACGTCTTCCTTTATGGCAATTCGATCTCCTCGACAGCTTTCAGAGCAAAAATGGTGGATAGTTTCCAGTGAAAATAGGCATAAATGATGTTAAACAGTAAATCGTGGTTCGAACGTAAGCGACGACTTATTTTTAGTCAACCAACGAAAAATTTAGAAGCAAGACTGTGTTTTGGGAGTTTAGCCTGATGGTTGACCCTTTTTACAGTCAGCCAACCGCAATTTTGTGGTAAATTTACCAATTTTTGCGTATTTTACTCACGTATTGTCAGTCTGAAAATTTTGAAAAAGTGTCCTCCTTTCCCGATTCCAATATATGGTTACCCTACGTAACAGCACTTCGTCAGTCCCCCTAAAAAATGATTGTCTTTGGCACCCATAACTTGATAACCCAAACTTCTGGCGTCTTCACCCCCAAGAACCCCGTCGCGTGATTTCAATGGTTAGCAAAGTTTTTGTGGCTTAGTCGCCCAGGCGACAAAATATTCTATAATACATGAATGAGTAGATGGTAATTGCATATATATATCTTATCCTCTCTGCCCACGTCATCAGATTTACCAGTGGCGCTGAGTGAGCTGTTGTCTTGGAAAATGAAGGCCACGTAATTAATGATTAAACATATTCGGGGGTGCCCGTTAGTACAATTAGCCTACTTGATTACATATCGGTATTTGTTACTTCTTGTCCGCTCTATAATCAAAAGATATTGAAACGCATAAACGTATTAAACCTAAATAAGCACATGATTCGAAATTGGTATTTCTTCACTGGCAAATAATTCTTCTCTATGATGGATGTTATTTGTCCTGCAGGGTGCAGATTGTGACGACATGGTAATTCGGCACGGGCGATTAAAGCACAAATGGACAATTAGACTTATATACATCGAAGTTTGCGGTCAACATAAATGCAATCCTCTTCGGCTAAGGTTTTCCCGCTGACAATCTTTTTAGCACACCTCTCGGAGTCCCATATTGGCAAGAACTTTAGATGTCTTCGTGCCAGTGTTGGGATCAAGTCACCACCTTCGAGTCACGAGTCATTTCGAGTCATTGCCCATTTTGACTCGAGTCAAGTCAAGGTAATCGATTTTCAAAGGTGACTCGAGTCAAGTCAAGTCACTCGATTTTTGGAGGTGACTCGAGTCAAGTCGAGTCAAGTCAAGACAAGTCACGAGTCAAGTCACATTTCAAGTCAAGTTGCCTTTTTGAAGTATGGGGCATGACAACGTCATTGCATTTTGCTATCTGTCTGAAATACAGATTGAGTGGTTATTGATTTTGAACCGATGAACGAATGTAGAGTTTAATATACACGCAAGAAGGCGCTGTATCGCTCACATATACGTAGAACTGCTAAACCACAGTTTATAGTTACCAGCCGAAATAGAGAATATATACGAATTGATAGGATGAAATACATAACCCATTTACAAATCGATATGATATAATTCGAGCCTGCGCCAATGGTTGAGGACTATATAAACTATATTCGAATTCAATTTCAATAAAACAAGAGGTTTGGTTGAGGTAAAACCAGAGATTAATTACTTTACTGTCCTAGCTTATACTAGTTTACGACAACGTAAGCTATAATCTTCGATCACTTCGTTTGCGGTCAATTTATTTCTGAGGGAAAAATGGCGGCTCAGTAAAACGCACGATCATTAAATGATGGGTCGCTCTCGCGGGTTACAACAGCGTTCCGCGAAGAATCCGAACACATGCGAGATTCATTGATTTTTATCGACACCGATTACCTGATGACTTGAAATTGACTCGTGAATTTTGCTCCGAGTCACGAGTCAATCCATATTTCTGATACGCCGAGTCAAGTCAAGTCAAGTCATTTTAGCAAAGTGACTCGAGTCAAGTCAGGTCATTCGAAAAAGGTGACTCGATTCATCCCAACACTGCTTCGTGCATCGTGACATGGTAATGGCCGACGCCGAATTGCCAATTTCCAATTTCTATAATTATGCGTATTTTTTCGTGTGGGAGTTGTCATAACATGATGCGTAATTTAGGTTCATCCACCGCAATAATTTGGGGCACCATTCGAGCTCACCCTCCCCCCCCCACGCGATTGGGGGTTAGGGTTGCGGCAGTTTCGGTCCTGGTAAGAGATCAAATCCTGACGGTTTATTCGGGACTTTAGTCTTGGAAGTATTTCGCGATTTTATCGCGCTCATGGACAACTCGGTAATAATAAACCATATAATAATTGTATGTGGTATTTTCAGAGTCAAATCTAGGTTGTTATGACAACAATCGGGTACGGTATCATTATACCCCGTGGCTCGAACCAGATGTGCATATCCCGAACTCACATCTGCGATTGGCAATACAGGGATAGTATCATCCTATATGATACGATGAAGAAATATTCTGACGATTTAATTTTGTAGATCTCAAATACAAGTATATTTAGTTATTGCTTTCGTGCACAATGCTTCAAAGCATATTTTATGTACAAGGGGATCTCACTCTCAAAAGTGATATACAGTGTCTCCTTCGATATCCACACGCTGTGGACTGCAGGATGTAATACTTAGTTCGAAACATTTTGTTGAAAATAACCCTAGTAAGCGTGACAGTAGTGTTTTACCGGGAAATTGGCGATCTCAAAGTACGCGCAATCCATTTTATAAGAATTATAAATACCCACTACATTTATGAAAACATATGTAGCAAACAAATTTCGAGATTTGACTTGTTTTTTGGAATGTAAATTTTCTCTGAATACTCATTAGGGGTATGTCCTACTACTACATCATCATCATCTACTGCAAAGCCATTTTTCTTCAGCGCCCCCCATATCGCACCCTGAGTCCAGCGCCCCCATATCGCTCCCTGACCGTTTCCGCCCCATTGAAAATCGCCAGTGCCCCTTCGGGGGCGCTGGAGGTAAGGTTAAGAACCACTGATATAAACCGTCGATGCGTTTTGTTCGGTTAATGTCATGAGTCATGACTATACAGTCGCGGATACGATGACAGCCTACATTCGATTCGCAACGCCGTAATGCTGTCTATCGCAGGTAAAATATCGACAAGAAATAATGAATCCTCAAATCTTAACGTGGTCTCTTCTAGCCTCAAGAATCTTCAAACAGACGCAATTCTGGAGTACAATGAAATAAATGAATCTTTAAAGTATTCCGTTGAAACATAGAAATACTGTATGCAACTTTACAGGTTATTATATCAGTAGAGATTACATACTTATAATAAATAAAAAAACTGATGCAAATGTTTGAAAATATTTATTCTAATACAGACTGAAATGCGGTGTACAGATTATTCCCGTGGTCTTAGGTCCCTGACCAAATCCATAACCTCTACTTTTGCTTACTAATACAGGATACAGGCTGATATTTTTATTTCATAGTGCGGTCAATCTAACCAATATTACAAGAACAGTTGGAATGAGCGCTCGTGTGTCTCGAAAAAGTACTTAGCGGTAAAAGGCTTCGAGCTCGCTGACTAACACGGATTTGAGGTGTTTTCAGGGTCTCTACCATATACAGACTACATAGCTGTATCTTTGACTGTTTCAACAAAGTTTTAACGAGACATCTGACCCAAGATTTGCAGTTTCGACAAAAAATGCATCATTGTTACATTTCGTTACTTCAGAAGACAATATAGGCGCACCGGTATTATGCGGGGACGTCTATGGCGGTGAGGACAGACTCCCCTAGATTCAGATTTACAACTGTATAAAACCGAAGAGTTTCTTATTGAACTGGGATATTTGATATCATATATCTTTTCTCTAGGGTGATGGACTGCGTAATTTGGATACTCAAGTTCTTCATAGGTAAAATCTGAGTCAAAATTAATTATTTTTTCGTGTAAAAAACGGTCAAAACTTTCAATTTTCAGGTCACAGTATTTCATTATTTAGGTCACAAAATAGTGTCTCTATATCATATATACCCTTCTCCGTGGTGGGTGGCTTACCCGGATGAACTAAAGTACATTTTGGCCATTTGAGGTGGGTATGATAAAACATAAAGCCATTGGATCGGTATTAATAGCGGTTACATACACACACATACCAATTACATCAGCAAGAGGATTTATTTTCTCCGCACCAAATGCTAATGTGGACCGTCGCTATTTAACACTCTCGCAGAGTTATACGTGAAAACTTTTGGTACCCGTGGACAATTTTTAGTGCAGTGGTTCGACAACTTTTAAGAGCGCGACCCAAATCTGAGTGTTAATTATATCTCACGACCCAAGCCTCAAACATGGAAATGAATGCATTTCTGATATTACTATACCACGTTTTTATTGGCATGAACGAAAAAGAGAAGGTGTATTACTCTTTTGCATTGGGATCCATGCGTGTATCAAGGGTTTCCAACGTTTTACTAAATACTACACACACACTGAAGACCCACATTCCTTAGCGTTAGTACGTGATTTCGTTATCACGCGTCCGCTCATAACGCGATTCACGAACGAGACGGAATAGGTAGGTCGAACTAGGAACGTCAGACACATTCGATTGCATTGGCTTATTACGCACTAAAATTGCAAGTATTATTGTTAATAAATATCACTAGTCCCTGGTCATTGATTCTCTAAGACGCGCGATGCCCGTAATTTGTTAAAGTTCATGAATTATTCATGTCGATTATATTACCATGGCACAGAGCGTGAAGAGATTGTTCAACCAGAAATGCAGGAAATATCACATAATTAATAAACTATCACCCTGGTGCGGTCGCGAACTAAATTTAGACCCTCTGTGACGCATGTTTCGGTTGCGACACATACTGCAAGAACCCCTGTTTTAAGGCGTCCTGAAAGGCCAACGTAAATCACAAGGAATGGGCTTATGAATGCTGAGTATACATAAATCCGGGATTTACAGCAAATTCATTGATTGATCAATCGAACGACTAGGAATTATTAATTCCGTATAGTTGATAGTCCTCATGCCAGAAAGTAGGATTTTCGACACTAATCAGCAGACATTTGGGATTGTGGTGAATCCGAGACCAAATGTGTTTGTGGGGCCCTAGAGTTTAGTTACTAAATGAAGATTAAGTAAAACATTCTTATCTGGGGTTATTTAAAATGGAAATTTGCCTTCTTTATCTGATCGATTAGGTTTCACTTGATTTAATGGTGGTACCATTTCCTTTGAAAAATATATTTGCAATCATGAGATAACAATATCCCTAATATCAGTGGAAGCCGTATATGGTCATTTCTGCGCCACCATTTAGCCCGAAGGCACACCATGATATATGAATTTTTTACTGACATGCGACTCCGCAACGGATAAAAAAAACGACGACGATATAACGTTAGCCCAGAAACAGCGTCGAAACCTTCGACATGATACGTTCAGTCAACACAATGATCGACGCACAATACTCACGTCGCTGCAATACGAGTCTCGATAGGTACAATTATGCTTGCAGAAAAAGAATTATGTGTCGAGTGTAGAATAGGGCTCTTCAAAAATGATTTTTTTTTCTCAAATCGTATTGGTTACTTGATAAACTTGTTAGGTTACCTAATTTAAGCCTACACACAAAATTTGGTTCAATTCCAGCCAGTAACCACTTTTCTACAGGAGAAGAAAGTTTCTATTTAGTATATAAAAATAAATAATAAAAAATTTGAAAATTTTCTGTTCACCCCATGAAAGTGCTAGGCTGTCTATAGAAACGATGCTCACCAAATTTGGTTCAATTCCAACCAAATTTACGGTGACCGATTGTTTGTTTATTTATTACAGTAGTGCTCACCGTAAATACTATTTTATTCAAATCCAAATTTTTCGATGGCAATAACTCCGCTTCCACTGGTTGTAATTGAACCAAATTTGGTGAGCATCGTTTCTATAGACAGCCTAACACTTTCATGAGGTGAACAGAAAATTTTCAAATTTTTTATTATTTATTTTTATATAATAAATAGAAACTTTCTTCTCCTGTAGCAAAGCGGTTACTGGCTGGAATTGAACCAAATTTTGTGTGTAGGCTTTAATTAGGTGACCTAACAATTTTATCAAGTAGCCGGTACGATTTGAGAGAAAAAGTCATTTTTGAGGAGCCCTAGTGTAGAAAGGCCAATTTCGAATGTTGCATCTCAGGAAAAGAGTTATTCTTAGTTTGGTCTTGTTCGTGTGAGCGAGTCCAATATCATGTGAGTTGCGGCAATGTTTTGCGGAGATCACAAAAACATAGGAACACTATCTAACAGAAAAAATGATAATATTGAACCCGGTCGGAGCAAGCACGACAGACAGCCATCAATTACGTGGCATTGAACATGGAGAAAGATGTACATCAGTGGTTCGCAACCGTCGGCACGCGACGACTTACCTATTGGTCCGCAAGGCATATTATAATTTTATACCTTAATTTCAAGATGTAGGCTACTTATTTGAAGGCTTGTCCAGTCCATTGATAAAATAAATAATATATCAAATTTTACACTGATTAGAATGTCGTGAGGTAAAATATTCGATATCACATTAAGTTCAAGCCATGTCATTTGACGATATGCAAGCGACAAGTAAATTCTGACTAGCTAATCCGCCCAGTTTGCGGGATCATTCGTTTTCGATTCATTCATTTCGTACAGGACCATAACTGCTGCACCCCAAACCCCCCATTGGAGCGGGAACCGAGCTTGAAGGGCCCCCTAATTATTTTGTGAATGATTCTAAATTATATAGTGTTTTTTTGAAACTTTATCGAACGTCTTTCAATTTTTGTCGCGCATTTCGCGATTTAGTGTCGCTAAATATATTGGGTACAGCGGGCCCTTCCAACAGGAAGTAGGCTACGCATGATTTATAAAATAGACGCACGCACTAACAAATAATGAAGTTTAGGCTAACATGGGACCACGAAAAGTTTTAAAAAATTCGGCAGTGAAAAAACCTTGGCCGAAAAGGCCTGCCCTTCGTTAGCCGGAAACTTTCATATATGTATGGTTAATTGTCTATGGCGCCTAAATGGCAGGCAACGAATCCCGCTAACCTGGCAATCTGTACCCCACCTGACAAACACCATACCACAGACAGAAATTATTTGCCAGTGAAGAAATACCAATTTGGAATTGTGAAAGGATAAAAAAAAATGGCAATATCCACGCAATTATCAATACTATTACCCAATTCATTCATGAATTATGTGATACTTTCGCGCGTCGTGTGATTACATCACATTAACACTGGTGAAAACATCCATGCAACTGCGGGGTCCGGGGGGAGGCGAACCCCACCCAGAAGTTTGGTTTATAACACTGTGGGGTTGCCAAATACCGACGTGTGTTAAGGGTGGGTTGACGAAGTGCACTTGACCAGGTATAGCTATTTGCTTGTTGTTTGCGGTATTCATTGGCGCTTATCGCTCATCAGGTTATTTGCGCCCAACACGATAATTGCATTAACACAATGACTTTTGCGGTCTTGCGTCCTTCTTCTGGTCTTTAGCTGCCATATTTCAAGAGTTCTGCTCTCTCTTCCTCTGGGCTTTTCAAGACGCTGTATTTACAGCGGGATCGGCGATGAGGAGCCCAGATAAACCTCCGACATATAGAGACATGGCAGAGCCGAGACTAGAACCGGTAGTAGTAGTTATGATCGCTCGTGAGGTGGGTGGGGCTCTTATGGGCCCGCTGGTGATGTGCCTGGAAACTCGTGTTGGTGATGGTACCCTTTTGACCCCCCCCCTTCCGCTCGTGATGTGCCATGTGTTCTTAGGGGATCTCTGGTGATGGTACCCTTTCGGGTATAGGCTGCGTCGGTGATGTGCCATGAAAACTCGTGTTGGTGATGGTACCCTTTCAGACCACCTATCGCTCATGATGTGCCATGTATTTTCACGGGATCTCTGGTGATGTGCCATTGGTTCTTATGGGATCTCTGGTGATGTGCCATTGTTTCTTATGGGATCTCTGGTGACGACACCCTTTCAGGTATAGGCTGTAGCGATGATGTGCCTGATAACGTTACGGGTATAGCGATCTCTGGTGAAGTGGTGTTGAATATCAAGTATAGTAAACAGCGACGCCATTACTTAGTATGTATATCCCAAATTATTATATATGACCAAGTTGAAGTAATCCCAACGTTTGCGGTGAATGCGACTTCGATATATCGTTATTCTTATGGGCGCGGCGATGATTCGTACTTTCGTTGATAGAATGCTAGCGGCATGTCGTACTTTCACCAAAAAGGGTGTGAAATAGTTTGCTAAATCTAGGAATCAGTCGCTTGGTAATTAGTTTACCACGGAACCGGCGTAGACGGTGACTCGAATACCAACAATAGCCGCGTTCACAAACTAACACTCCAAAAAGGTGTGAAATAGTTTGCAAACCCTGCGTTCGCTGACAAGATAATGTCTCAGACATACGCGACTTGATGTTACAGGCATATCGATCGCTCACGCGGTGAAATTTTCGTAAGCAGTTTGTCACAGAACTTGATTTCAGTCGTAAAGATTTAATAAGTAACGAATAACAGACCGCCAGTGTCGGTAACTTGAATAGCGACAAATTGTCACTTATTTCCGCTCTAACCTTAATCCTTTGTGAAGTGAACGCTTATTCAAATAGGTGTGAAATAATTTTAAAATCCTACGACACTCACAGGGTAATGCTTCAGACAAAGCGATCCCTCATACCCACTCACAAGGTAATATTTCCGTAATTAGTTTGTCACAGAGTCGTCGCAGACGGTGATTCGTAAACCAACAATTTGACACTTTCTGGTATGGTCGCTATATGTTTTTGACACTTTGGAACGTGGTTGACTTTAGTTGTATGATAAGAATCATGCGAATATTCAAGCAATGTATCAATTGACTGAAATGAAACTTACTACACAGCTCAAGTTGATTCGTGTCTGAATGTGTTAATTCGGTACAATTCTAATTAATTTGAGAAATCTTTTTAACGTGATCTTTTGATTCGACCGTAACCTGAATATTACTGACACCGACTTTCAGTCACATTGAATTATTCACACATTCCACGCCGCTGTTTTAACAGTTATAGAATCAATACCAACTATCTCTAACCCGATAATATTCAATCATTTTGGTAATTTACCAACTTTAAATCCATTCGCGGATGTACTAAATGTAAATCCAAATAATCCAAAATGAAATATTTGGACTTTGACATAGTCTGAATTGAAATAGATTGACAAACATGACTACCAACTTCCCCGCAGTCCCATTTCGATATTATATGCACATTGATTTGAAACAAGTAATGAAACATTGCAACTCTATTCGCGATCCCGCTTTCCGTTTGTCAAAGAGATATTTTAACATCTTACCATGCTCAAAAGAATTCTTCACAGCATTAACAATTGTTAAAAATCTAGTTTTCACTTACTTGATTATATGACTACAACTCACAAATTTTAATTCATCCTGGCTGTATTCGTATGATCGGTCGTTTTTATTCGATTGTAAAGGTCGTTACTATTCTGAAGACAAAGTACTTACTAATCGGTACATATACGATTTGACTTGGACATATTATATTTTGAGTATACGAGATTTGAATGTCCGAACAATAACTGAGAATTAATTTATCACAATTAAATCCGTATATTACAGCGTAAAAGATATTGGGGTGTCAGCAACTCTGTACGGTCGTAGTTACAACCCCATTAACTAATCTACCCAGGCAACTCGTCATGATCATTCCTGAAATCAACACAAACACGACCACTGACTTGAGTTAACCGCGAAACAGCATCAAGTTTTAAATCCGCTTGCAGCTGACGGATTATTCGAATGCATCGATGGAGAATATTATTGAACTCGTCGGTATTGTTACTTCAACAAATTACACCGACTGCGAAAGTTAATATCGAATGATAAGACTTGATCACATATTTGTTGATCACAGACATGACAAAAAAACATTACCGAGATTTTATAAACTAGTCATATTACTCTACACATTTATCAATATCAAAATGCGAGTCATCCAATTTTTCTACTAAAGTAACATTGCACTCTCGGATTCGGATTCGGTATAGTCATACAAATTGTATTAAATCCAACATCAAAACAAAAGGAATTTTTTTTTTTAGTTCATTGAAATCAAATCATTCGTCTTCGACTTGTGCTTTTCTAGATTGCGCGCAACAATTCGTTACGAATGAGCTGTAACCAAAGTTAAGAATTCTTTGTGTCCACAGATATAGAAGATGAATATAGCTAACACCAATCACGAATCGACGTTTCAGAGTATTTCACGGATGTAATAAACTTGTTAGTGTCGCCTATCTAAAAGTATGCATGCGTTCGATTTCCATACCGACTGTTGCGATGTTTAGGATTCGCTTACAATGACCAAGAGTGAGGATTTAACATCAATGTCGTTATTGGAGGTATTCACAACAGAGAATCGAAACATTACACAGTGTGAAAATATATCTTTGATATCAAAGCACTATCCCAAGTACACGATTAATACTCAACTCCGTTCACACTTTCTATAGAACGTGCTAAATGTAAAATATCACGCGGTTGCACTCTAAGACTTTGATCATTACAAAAGTAAATTGAATATGTTTGCTCGACGCATTCAATTCAACTAGAAATGTCTAGTGCACAACAATCGTAATATTAAGGAAGTACTTGCTACACTGTAATTCACTAAACGTGTTTTGCATTGTTGTTCATTTGTAGCATTGATTGAAATTGTTTTTTGAACCCTCAAATAATAATTCCCGACATGAAACCAAACCGCTGAAAGTCGTTACCAACACAAAGAAACACTTTGTACGATGTTTGCCAAATGTACCCTATGGTTAGGTGTACTAGAATTATTTGTGTAACACATACACCGACAATGTAATCGAAAATTTTTCCGTTGTCATTCGCTAAAGTAAATGTCATCACAATACTCTGTCACTAAAGATCTTACTTGTATCTGATTGAATCACCGATAATTAACTCGCTAAATCAAACCATAAGGAAATTTCACTCACTCATCAGATATGAAACAGCGTCGCTTAATCGGTGTAGATCGTTTTTCTAAATGCAAATCATACCTGACCAACAGAAAAACAATTTTCACTAGCTTGGTAATGAAACCGAAGTCTCCATTCGATATTTTGTTTGTGTCAAATACTTTGCAATAAACACACTGGAGTGGTCGAACTTTACATCAGCAGACTGTAATCTGTAAATCAAGCTTACATCCGACTTGTAACTGTATCGTTTACCTAACCGAGTTGTATGCACAGTTTGATATTTTTTGTTATTTGGTAATTGCTGAATATACTACTTCGAAATACTCCCTTGAACGTAATTTCCATCATCGTAATAATCGAAGTACATTTGTGTCGAATTCGTAACAGCCGACTATGACATGATAAATTTTTGACAAGTTATGCTTGGAAGATTGGTTGTATATCACGAAAAATAATTACCGCTCATATTCATACTGTTATCCATTGTTCGGTATTTTCAAACGAGTAAAATTTATTACTTGAGTTACTCCGCTTAATGCAAATATAAACACAACCGTCTTTCGACATCGCAAAGACATCGATACAAAGTATACAATCAAACGCAACAAGTTTTACTTTTGTAGGTTGTGTATGGTTATCCTGCATAACTCATTTCTTACCAAAGCCATATGAAATATATTCATGTTACACGAAAATATTCACTCATGCTACAAACCTGTACAATGATTGGTGGTGCTTTCAAACTGTTTCGATACCTCAAGAACTTTATTGTCTGAATGGTTGTTCATGTATCATAATAATCAAGTAATTCAACACAGAACTAGTATTAACAGAAACACCAAAGTTGTTTACACAAAAGTTTGTATGTGTACAGTATACGAATACCATGTGTAAGTCCAGCACAATTGTGGACGAGTTTAGTTAACACAATTTACGACACCGAGGTCGCGTCATCTTTCGTAAGACAACAAACCAAGGCTTCAGGATATGTCCATGTCATAGCAATGAATCAGCTACTCCAACAACAGAGTGCATATGTTTTCTAGTTACGGTGCTTACATCTTACACACAAATCAATCTACTTTGCTAACGAAAAGTGGTGAGTCATCATATGGTTATCCTCACTAGTAAAACATACTATCATACAAAATGGTCGTTATAGTTTGCACACCAACGGTACATCGTACAAGTAACAAGTCTCGAGCATCCAGTTATTCAAAAAACGTGAAAGTATTTCTACACCAAGTCGTTATGTTGACGAAAGCGTATATTGTAATACCATGATCGATTTGCATTCGTTGGTCACAAACTATCACTACTCTAAATAATTATTTTTCACTCAAACACAAAAGCATACTTGTCGCCAATCGTTTTCATCAAGTACGAGTTCAAGAAACTTACTACGACATGAATTTTTATTTTTATGTTGTGTAAATAGGTAATAATTAATTCAAGTAACACTATATCAACATCATCGAGTTGTGCTAATAGATTTACATGCGGTCTTGTGGTTTTCATCGGGACATACAGCACGAACTAACTGTAGACTCCTCTCTGTTGTACAGCTACTCGGTAATCGAAATGCTTTAACATGTAAACAACGATCTTGTTTCGTCACACCAAAAATATGTTCACTGTCGCGATACTCCGCACAAGACGTGCATAGCCTTTTCACACTCGTAATAGTATACCAACGTCAAGCGATAACGTTTAACAAGACCAACGACACTGAACCCACGACGTTTACCTATGTAAAATTACCACTTTCACTTGCCAGTCCGTCGTTTACCTGACTAAACATATTATTTTCCTTTGGAGATCTGACGTTTACCTAGAGTAAGAAACCATTTTCACTTGTAAATATATTTTTTCCTTGGCTAACAAACCTTTTTTCACTTGGAAATATATTTTTTCTCTGGTTAACAAACCTTTTTCACTTGGAAGAATATTTTTTCTCTGGTTAACAAACCTTTTTCACTTGGAAATATATATTTTTCCCCGGGTAACAAACCTTTTTCCCTGAGCAACAAACCATTTTCACTTGGTGGTCCGTCGTTTAGCCGAGTAAAAATATCATTTTCCTTTGGAGATCAGGCGTTTACCCAGTGTAACTATACATTTTCGCTTGGAAAAATACTTTTACCTAGAGTAACTAATCATTTTCTCCTGGGTAACAATCCCCTTTCGTCTGGAAACTATCATTTAACTGAGTACCAATACCGTTTTCACTTGGAAATACATTTTTTCCTGGGTAACAATACCATTTTCGTTTTGAAAACTGACAACCACACCGGTCAATTTGATATTTTTGTATATTGTTACAACGAACAGTGACGGAAATATACACAGACTACCGGTTTCAGAGCATACCCCATCGGTCGTATCAATATCATCTGTTAACCACATACAATATCCCCTTGTACACCGAAATGCACGCTTTGGAAAATTGGACAATAGGCTTCGATAGTTCTGTGATGTCCGGGTTCGTGCTTTGGATTTTCCAGAGTCAAAATGTCTGAATAAAACACCTCCTCGACGATGGTTGGTATGTGGATAACGGTGTTCGAAAAACGGTTGGATTTATGTCACCCATCGCGAGTTTTCTCTCCGCATGTTTACTATATTGTGTCTTTATTGGTCAATGTATGTCTCGACATTCAGTTTGAAATCGGAAATGATAAAGTATGTAACCGGATCCGGATATCAACTCTGAATCGATAAACCAATGAACAATATTCAAGTAAACATGTTACACCCTGTGTTTCCACGAAAAAATACCATCCAGACATACGTCGCGCTTGTTTGCCCACACCAGTATACGCGCAAATGGAGGTGTGTGACATTGCATGCAATGTGTTGGTATACAAACATCGATCCACAGACATTATCATAGTCGGTAATTTTGATGTAGATCGAATGTCACTCGATAACAATACCAATAAGCCACATTGCAATGACTCTGAGTCCGCGCTATTACATCGATATTTCGACACCGTTCACTGATCGATGGTGTTATCGTGTTGTTACATTGCAAGATAGTCATGACCCTATCTCCGGACAGATCACCCAGACCAATTTGATACATCGGTCGATATCCAGCGTGTTGTCAACACCGAAGTTTTCTGCTGAGACTGCAGCGTTTGACCAATGTGAACTATCGAAGTACGGGTGCTCGAAATGATTGCGATCAGTCTTTCACTAAATCACGGTGCATGGATGTCGCTACTCCCACATAACGACTCCAGATAAATATCGTGAACAGTGATTCTGCAAATCTCGGACTGATACTGTGATCCAATAAGGTGTGTTTCTGTGGAATGAAGACTGCAATCGTACACCACAATAGAACACTACCTCGTGATTTCACACGCAATCATGAAACACATCATCGTAAGGGTCCAGTTCGCCCGGTGACATTTCGAAACGGTCATCGCTACAAGAGATCGGGTTGGTCTCGTCATATCGGTAGCATTTTGACACTGTCATCACCACAAGGCTATTGAGGTCGATTCTGTTGGTCATATCGAAGAACATGTCAATCCGTTTTAGAATGTACCGTTTTTCAACTCCCCACACCATAGTGTTACGACACAGACAAGAAGCGTCGGTGGAAATAATAAAACACGGAAGGCACACTTTGGTGTTATTCGACATGGATTTTACACCCGACGAACCTCACATTCGAGCGATGCATTAGAATGGTGCTTGTATTGTTGACGTCAAAGGAAAACAAATGTATCGATTTATCGGTTTCGTTCATATCCAACAAAAACCAGGGTATATGATTGTGCACGGTTCGCATATTTGACTGTGAACGCTCTATTGATATATGTTGTACAGTTCACTTTCACCGTCGTGCGAATACCCATGTTACGGTTTCTATGTTTGTGTGTCCGTATGTCATGCTTCAGATTGACTCAGAGTCATTGCAATGCGGCTTATTGGTATGACATTGTTATCAGGTGACATTCGATCTACATCAAAACTACCGGTTATGATAATGTCTGTGGATCGATGTTTGTATACCAACACATTGCATGCAATGTCACACACCTCCATTTGCGCGTATACTGGTGTGGGCAAACAAGCGCGACGTATGTCTGGATGGTATTTTGTCGTGGAAACACAGGGTGTAACATGTTTACTTGAATATTGTTCATTGGTTTATCGATTCAGAGTTGATATCCGGATCCGGTTACATACTTTATCATTTCCGATTTCAAACTGAATGTCGAGACATACATTGACCAATAAAGACACAATATAGTAAACATGCGGAGGGAAAATTCGCGATGGGTGACATAAATCCAACCGTTTTTCGAACACCGTTATCCACATACCAACCATCGTCGAGGAGGTGTTTTATTCAGACATTTTGACTCTGGAAAATCCAAAGCACGAACCCGGACATCACAGAACTATCGAAGCCTATTGTCCAATTTTCCAAAGCGTGCATTTCGGTGTACAAGGGGATATTGTATGTGGTTAACAGATGATATTGATACGACCGATGGGGTATGCTCTGAAACCGGTAGTCTGTGTATATTTCCGTCACTGTTCGTTGTAACAATATACAAAAATATCAAATTGACCGGTGTGGTTGTCAGTTTTCAAAACGAAAATGGTATTGTTACCCAGGAAAAAATGTATTTCCAAGTGAAAACGGTATTGGTACTCAGTTAAATGATAGTTTCCAGACGAAAGGGGATTGTTACCCAGGAGAAAATGATTAGTTACTCTAGGTAAAAGTATTTTTCCAAGCGAAAATGTATAGTTACACTGGGTAAACGCCTGATCTCCAAAGGAAAATGATATTTTTACTCGGCTAAACGACGGACCACCAAGTGAAAATGGTTTGTTGCTCAGGGAAAAAGGTTTGTTACCCGGGGAAAAATATATATTTCCAAGTGAAAAAGGTTTGTTAACCAGAGAAAAAATATTCTTCCAAGTGAAAAAGGTTTGTTAACCAGAGAAAAAATATATTTCCAAGTGAAAAAAGGTTTGTTAGCCAAGGAAAAAATATATTTACAAGTGAAAATGGTTTCTTACTCTAGGTAAACGTCAGATCTCCAAAGGAAAATAATATGTTTAGTCAGGTAAACGACGGACTGGCAAGTGAAAGTGGTAATTTTACATAGGTAAACGTCGTGGGTTCAGTGTCGTTGGTCTTGTTAAACGTTATCGCTTGACGTTGGTATACTATTACGAGTGTGAAAAGGCTATGCACGTCTTGTGCGGAGTATCGCGACAGTGAACATATTTTTGGTGTGACGAAACAAGATCGTTGTTTACATGTTAAAGCATTTCGATTACCGAGTAGCTGTACAACAGAGAGGAGTCTACAGTTAGTTCGTGCTGTATGTCCCGATGAAAACCACAAGACCGCATGTAAATCTATTAGCACAACTCGATGATGTTGATATAGTGTTACTTGAATTAATTATTACCTATTTACACAACATAAAAATAAAAATTCATGTCGTAGTAAGTTTCTTGAACTCGTACTTGATGAAAACGATTGGCGACAAGTATGCTTTTGTGTTTGAGTGAAAAATAATTATTTAGAGTAGTGATAGTTTGTGACCAACGAATGCAAATCGATCATGGTATTACAATATACGCTTTCGTCAACATAACGACTTGGTGTAGAAATACTTTCACGTTTTTTGAATAACTGGATGCTCGAGACTTGTTACTTGTACGATGTACCGTTGGTGTGCAAACTATAACGACCATTTTGTATGATAGTATGTTTTACTAGTGAGGATAACCATATGATGACTCACCACTTTTCGTTAGCAAAGTAGATTGATTTGTGTGTAAGATGTAAGCACCGTAACTAGAAAACATATGCACTCTGTTGTTGGAGTAGCTGATTCATTGCTATGACATGGACATATCCTGAAGCCTTGGTTTGTTGTCTTACGAAAGATGACGCGACCTCGGTGTCGTAAATTGTGTTAACTAAACTCGTCCACAATTGTGCTGGACTTACACATGGTATTCGTATACTGTACACATACAAACTTTTGTGTAAACAACTTTGGTGTTTCTGTTAATACTAGTTCTGTGTTGAATTACTTGATTATTATGATACATGAACAACCATTCAGACAATAAAGTTCTTGAGGTATCGAAACAGTTTGAAAGCACCACCAATCATTGTACAGGTTTGTAGCATGAGTGAATATTTTCGTGTAACATGAATATATTTCATATGGCTTTGGTAAGAAATGAGTTATGCAGGATAACCATACACAACCTACAAAAGTAAAACTTGTTGCGTTTGATTGTATACTTTGTATCGATGTCTTTGCGATGTCGAAAGACGGTTGTGTTTATATTTGCATTAAGCGGAGTAACTCAAGTAATAAATTTTACTCGTTTGAAAATACCGAACAATGGATAACAGTATGAATATGAGCGGTAATTATTTTTCGTGATATACAACCAATCTTCCAAGCATAACTTGTCAAAAATTTATCATGTCATAGTCGGCTGTTACGAATTCGACACAAATGTACTTCGATTATTACGATGATGGAAATTACGTTCAAGGGAGTATTTCGAAGTAGTATATTCAGCAATTACCAAATAACAAAAAATATCAAACTGTGCATACAACTCGGTTAGGTAAACGATACAGTTACAAGTCGGATGTAAGCTTGATTTACAGATTACAGTCTGCTGATGTAAAGCTCGACCACTCCAGTGTGTTTATTGCAAAGTATTTGACACAAACAAAATATCGAATGGAGACTTCGGTTTCATTACCAAGCTAGTGAAAATTGTTTTTCTGTTGGTCAGGTATGATTTGCATTTAGAAAAACGATCTACACCGATTAAGCGACGCTGTTTCATATCTGATGAGTGAGTGAAATTTCCTTATGGTTTGATTTAGCGAGTTAATTATCGGTGATTCAATCAGATACAAGTAAGATCTTTAGTGACAGAGTATTGTGATGACATTTACTTTAGCGAATGACAACGGAAAAATTTTCGATTACATTGTCGGTGTATGTGTTACACAAATAATTCTAGTACACCTAACCATAGGGTACATTTGGCAAACATCGTACAAAGTGTTTCTTTGTGTTGGTAACGACTTTCAGCGGTTTGGTTTCATGTCGGGAATTATTATTTGAGGGTTCAAAAAACAATTTCAATCAATGCTACAAATGAACAACAATGCAAAACACGTTTAGTGAATTACAGTGTAGCAAGTACTTCCTTAATATTACGATTGTTGTGCACTAGACATTTCTAGTTGAATTGAATGCGTCGAGCAAACATATTCAATTTACTTTTGTAATGATCAAAGTCTTAGAGTGCAACCTCGTGATATTTTACATTTAGCACGTTCTATAGAAAGTGTGAACGGAGTTGAGTATTAATCGTGTACTTGGGATAGTGCTTTGATATCAAAGATATATTTTCACACTGTGTAATGTTTCGATTCTCTGTTGTGAATACCTCCAGTAACGACATTGATGTTAAATCCTCACTCTTGGTCATTGTAAGCGAATCCTAAACATCGCAACAGTCGGTATGGAAATCGAACGCATGCATACTTTTAGATAGGCGATACTAACAAGTTTATTACATCCGTGAAATACTCTGAAACGTCGATTCGTGATTGGTGTTAGCTATATTCATCTTCTATATCTGTGGACACAAAGAATTCTTAACTTTGGTTACAGCTCATTCGTAACGAATTGTTGCGCGCAATCTAGAAAAGCACAAGTCGAAGACGAATGATTTGATTTCAATGAACTAAAAAAAAAAATTCCTTTTGTTTTGATGTTGGATTTAATACAATTTGTATGACTATACCGAATCCGAATCCGAGAGTGCAATGTTACTTTAGTAGAAAAATTGGATGACTCGCATTTTGATATTGATAAATGTGTAGAGTAATATGACTAGTTTATAAAATCTCGGTAATGTTTTTTTGTCATGTCTGTGATCAACAAATATGTGATCAAGTCTTATCATTCGATATTAACTTTCGCAGTCGGTGTAATTTGTTGAAGTAACAATACCGACGAGTTCAATAATATTCTCCATCGATGCATTCGAATAATCCGTCAGCTGCAAGCGGATTTAAAACTTGATGCTGTTTCGCGGTTAACTCAAGTCAGTGGTCGTGTTTGTGTTGATTTCAGGAATGATCATGACGAGTTGCCTGGGTAGATTAGTTAATGGGGTTGTAACTACGACCGTACAGAGTTGCTGACACCCCAATATCTTTTACGCTGTAATATACGGATTTAATTGTGATAAATTAATTCTCAGTTATTGTTCGGACATTCAAATCTCGTATACTCAAAATATAATATGTCCAAGTCAAATCGTATATGTACCGATTAGTAAGTACTTTGTCTTCAGAATAGTAACGACCTTTACAATCGAATAAAAACGACCGATCATACGAATACAGCCAGGATGAATTAAAATTTGTGAGTTGTAGTCATATAATCAAGTAAGTGAAAACTAGATTTTTAACAATTGTTAATGCTGTGAAGAATTCTTTTGAGCATGGTAAGATGTTAAAATATCTCTTTGACAAACGGAAAGCGGGATCGCGAATAGAGTTGCAATGTTTCATTACTTGTTTCAAATCAATGTGCATATAATATCGAAATGGGACTGCGGGGAAGTTGGTAGTCATGTTTGTCAATCTATTTCAATTCAGACTATGTCAAAGTCCAAATATTTCATTTTGGATTATTTGGATTTACATTTAGTACATCCGCGAATGGATTTAAAGTTGGTAAATTACCAAAATGATTGAATATTATCGGGTTAGAGATAGTTGGTATTGATTCTATAACTGTTAAAACAGCGGCGTGGAATGTGTGAATAATTCAATGTGACTGAAAGTCGGTGTCAGTAATATTCAGGTTACGGTCGAATCAAAAGATCACGTTAAAAAGATTTCTCAAATTAATTAGAATTGTACCGAATTAACACATTCAGACACGAATCAACTTGAGCTGTGTAGTAAGTTTCATTTCAGTCAATTGATACATTGCTTGAATATTCGCATGATTCTTATCATACAACTAAAGTCAACCACGTTCCAAAGTGTCAAAAACATATAGCGACCATACCAGAAAGTGTCAAATTGTTGGTTTACGAATCACCGTCTGCGACGACTCTGTGACAAACTAATTACGGAAATATTACCTTGTGAGTGGGTATGAGGGATCGCTTTGTCTGAAGCATTACCCTGTGAGTGTCGTAGGATTTTAAAATTATTTCACACCTATTTGAATAAGCGTTCACTTCACAAAGGATTAAGGTTAGAGCGGAAATAAGTGACAATTTGTCGCTATTCAAGTTACCGACACTGGCGGTCTGTTATTCGTTACTTATTAAATCTTTACGACTGAAATCAAGTTCTGTGACAAACTGCTTACGAAAATTTCACCGCGTGAGCGATCGATATGCCTGTAACATCAAGTCGCGTATGTCTGAGACATTATCTTGTCAGCGAACGCAGGGTTTGCAAACTATTTCACACCTTTTTGGAGTGTTAGTTTGTGAACGCGGCTATTGTTGGTATTCGAGTCACCGTCTACGCCGGTTCCGTGGTAAACTAATTACCAAGCGACTGATTCCTAGATTTAGCAAACTATTTCACACCCTTTTTGGTGAAAGTACGACATGCCGCTAGCATTCTATCAACGAAAGTACGAATCATCGCCGCGCCCATAAGAATAACGATATATCGAAGTCGCATTCACCGCAAACGTTGGGATTACTTCAAATTGGTCATATATAATAATTTGGGATATACATACTAAGTAATGGCGTCGCTGTTTACTATACTTGATATTCAACACCACTTCACCAGAGATCGCTATACCCGTAACGTTATCAGGCACATCATCGCTACAGCCTATACCTGAAAGGGTGTCGTCACCAGAGATCCCATAAGAAACAATGGCACATCACCAGAGATCCCATAAGAACCAATGGCACATCACCAGAGATCCCGTGAAAATACATGGCACATCATGAGCGATAGGTGGTCTGAAAGGGTACCATCACCAACACGAGTTTTCATGGCACATCACCGACGCAGCCTATACCCGAAAGGGTACCATCACCAGAGATCCCCTAAGAACACATGGCACATCACGAGCGGAAGGGGGGGTCAAAAGGGTACCATCACCAACACGAGTTTCCAGGCACATCACCAGCGGGCCCATAAGAGCCCCACCCACCTCACGAGCGATCATAACTACTACTACCGGTAACCATTGGTGTCGTGACTGCAGTGTTTTAACCAACTACGCCACTCGCTTCCCTCGGTATTCATGGTGTTTGTCGACTACTGATATGGTCATTTACACAAAGCCAATTCTATTCGTTGGTATTCTGTTGCTATCGACTTTTAGCACGGCCCATGTCCAGACTTTTATAAGACACCGCTCACATGGATGGGATGGCGAGGAGGAGCCCTCATAAACCTCCAACACTTAGGAAGGAATTCCGGAGTCGACCTCGGTCGGACTCGAACCTGCAACCTATTGGTGTTGCAGCTGCGGATTGCACCACTACGCTATCTCGCCACTACAGATGGCGAGGTATAGCGGTTCCTGCGGCGTTGTATTCGTAGTAGACAAAGTAGATTACGTCTTGGGATAGTGGGCATAATCGGCATTGAGCAATGTAGCACGACAAGGTGTTTGGTTGGACTCCGAAACGCTTCTTCTCTCGATATTGCCGAAGAGAAGAATACTATTCGAGTTCACGTTGGCGGTTAAATCCGCGGCCTTCGGCACGAAAGACTCTGTAGCAAATTTGCTACCGTAAAATCACGTGGATGCCATTTTGAACATAATTAGTTACGTACGAAACCCTCAAAATGTCACCCGCTAGCACCATTTACTTTCAAGAAAACGGTTTCGTACTTCGTACTTCGTACTACTGGTCCGCCAAATATCTTTTGTAATTTCACCGGTCCGGGTCGCCTGTGATCACATCTGATTTTTCCCTACGCTGAAGCAAAATATATCCAAACGGCGCTATTTTCAATGTACACATGTTCAAGAATAAACATTCACAAACAGTAATATTAATCATCATTGACGGTTTTCATAATTTCCATTAACATAACCTGATTACAGTTCAGGCACTGCCTAACTTGACTTCCGTGACCGCACATGTCACTGAGGCAAATTTAGGCTGGATAGATGCGAACCTGCGTCATGAGTTGACCATCTGTCGTTGTTGTCACACTTATTTGTTATGTTGTCTTCATGCACGCTTGCGACCAAAGTCCAGCCTCCCCCATCTGTGTCCATGTCGCAATAAACCTATGATGCACACATGGTAGAACGTATTGATTAAAGTACTATTGACTAAAGCTCTTTTGCTGTAAGTTAACGGATATTTTCGGAACCTCTTTTTTATAAGTATCGAATAAATTGTATTCAAAGTTTACAGAAGCGAATGTGTCAGCGAATGGGATCAGCGGTCGAAAATCTATGAAATAAAATATCGCTTTATAGACCAACGAAGGCAAATTTCAGGATTGTAACGGTGCCATTAAGTACTCAGACACAACTTGTGTCAAAGTAGTCATGAAAGCTACTCATTTAGAAGTAGAATTAGCGACGAAAAAATCTACTCAAGAACAAGTAGAAGTTTCTTCTTCAACAAGCCACCTAAACCTACTTGAAGTAGAAGTAGAATTGACTGACTTTAAATCTACACAAGTAAGTAAGTAGCTTTGAAAACAGTCCTAATTCGTTCGCATGGACTGTCAACAGCTGCAAATTAAGCTATGCAGAAGGTGCAGAGCTTGATTCGTATTGATGCATCCCAGGAGGCAAT
This sequence comes from Botryllus schlosseri, assembly GCF_051294905.1. Classification (NCBI taxonomy): domain Eukaryota; kingdom Metazoa; phylum Chordata; class Ascidiacea; order Stolidobranchia; family Styelidae; genus Botryllus; species Botryllus schlosseri. The sequence continues at coordinate 10,722,232 of NC_137245.1, read as the reverse complement.
ACCTTTAAAAAGCCAAAATTACTTTATACCCCCTGAACATTTCACTTGGTAGGAAGTAAAATGTAAATTTACTACCTTTATAGTCCGCCTAAATAGATAATTGACTTGTCTTGACCTGAACATGTCATCCTCTGATATTCAATCAATAGGAACATGATTCAAGATCTTTATTTGTCGAAAAAGCAGTCTGTCAAGCCTCAAAATTGTACTTTTGTACAAGTTCCGGTAACAGTTGTTCATTCTACCAAGATGAAAGTGGAATATAACGCTATCAAATTTGTCCTTGAGAGCTTAACTACAATACTCATATTCGTTCCATATCTTTTGACTTGTAAATGGTGAAATCCCTGCTGAGCCAACATAATGGGCATAGCCTACCTAGTATCACTATCAAACGGGAATCGTAGGCTGGTATCCTCGATTGAACTCAGATAGTCGAATACGGATGAAAGGTTCAAATTTTATACCAAGAAAAGAGCCCAGTGCATAGAAATCCATCGATTGTGTAGGAAAAAAACGTTGTGAAAACTCACAAAGCATCCAAGTACAAACAGTTGGTCTAAGAATTAGTATCTGCATATGGAAAACTTGAAGCAAACAGGAGCATTAAAGTTCACCTCCTTATCAGTCGTCTTGATATATTCCCTGATAATCTTGATGATTAGAGTAAAGAGTGAGAGGAAAGGTTCCACCAAGACATCAAAACAACAAAAACGATATCAGGGACGATGAGATAGACTTATTCTGGCAGACTATTGCTGAAACCTTTCAAAAGACTACACTAAATTGCATATAAGTGAAAATCGTACAATGAACAATTTTATTTTAGGATAAATTATTTATTATTATAATATAACTGGTTACTTCGAATTTTAAATAGGTGATTGACATGGAACTGATTAAATTATTGTAATAATAATTGATTATCGTGGTAGATACGTAGGCTACGTATATAGTTGGAGTTTATTTATGTACATGATATCTGTGAAAAACATTAACTCGTATAAATCTAATACCCCTAAAAATAATGATGTCGTTTTATTTTGTTTCAACACAGTCGCTAGTGCATAAAGATAACGAAGATATTGACTTTTTGAACTTTATATTACGACTAAGCTTTTTTTTCATCAGTCCATTCATCGAAAATATGAGATTTTACTCAAAAATAGCCCCATTGGTTATCTCCAAAATAAGAGTCAATTTCGACAAGCTAACGTCATATTCCGAATCAGTGCCCTTCATAACCGCAAAAACCACACTTACTTTGCCTGCCGAAAAATATGTGTTGACCAGTGTGGCATATCTGGAGTCATATGACTTAATCGATACACAATGACTCGAGTACAAGTCGCGTCAACATACAAAGTGACTCACATTCCATTATTTCTTGCATGATAAGTTAGTGGAGTTGTCAAATGCATGCGATGGTGTGGCCAAGAAGGCTTTAATGTGAAAAGATAATGAAACTGAAAAAGAAATGAGAATGCTTATTCATTGAACTGGCCGTCCCAGCTGAACAAAACATACCACAAAAAGACTTTAAAAAAAAACAATCGAAATACACAGAGCTCAAAAGGAATGTGAGAAATTGTGTCGATGCTAAGAAACATTGTGCCGATAGTCATTGGCGCTACAGGGGTCGTAAGCAAAAAACTCATGAGACATATCCGACAGATTCCGGAAAACGTTCGATTCGACATGATCCAAAAGATCACGTTATGGGGCACTGTGCAAATTCTTCGAAAGGCTTTGAATGCACCACTGGACTAAAATTACACTTGTGCGCATGAATCACAGCATAATTTCTGTAATTTCGATTCTTCATTTTCAATCATCTCTACCTCTGCTCTGCAACCCTTGCCAATTCTTCATCTACCGCAATTCTGCAGTCTGTCCTCTTCATATATTACATAGGAATACCAATTTGGCTGTAATACTGAGGTTTTAAAAATTTACTTCAAACTCTCCATTTTCCTTTGGGGGCAGGTTGCTCCCCGGATTATGTGTGTATTTACCAGTTTTACTGTGAATAAAGGAGATAATGATAATAATAAAAAGTGACATATGTCGAGTAGAGTCATCCACAAAATACTACTTCAGTCATTACCATCCTCAATACTAGTATACGCCAGCTTGTAAACGTGCGCCGTTCCAGCTATGGCTGTGCGCGTAATGTATGTTGAGATTAACTTCAGTCATTATAACAATAGCAGAATTCATATTCAGATGCAATATTAACTGCACTTCTAGCATCACGATTCTAACAACTTTACCCATAGCGTCAGTAGCTAAGGGTGGAGGCCAAAAAGCTGAGTAAAAACATCCTGGATTTTCGCTTAATCTGCGAGTTCCAAGATCTTCCGATTTAGAAGTAGATGATCCGCACGCCAAAACATTGGATGTTCGTGCGAAGTTAGTAGATCTACAAATCCAGGATGTATGACGCTATTGCGTCAAAATGACGCAAGATGTAGTGATCCGTGGAAGGTTGCCATGTCAACCCATCGACTTCGTAGTAAATATTATGCTTTGGCCATGCTGATTGGAAATGTCGTCGATTTTGGTCATGTGCTATGAATGCCATCGTTTCCTAGGTAGACTTATGAAATTGATTTGAAGCCACTTTGCAGCTTTAATGCATATCACTCTGTAGTTTATTCACAGTTATAAGTTCTAAAGACGGCATTGCAAACTGGTACTGTTGTTATTACTGTCTGTAGTATGGATATTTTGGACAACGTAGATGGCATGCAGTTCGGACGACTAGAGTCTAGAATACAATTGTCATGCCCAGGCATTACTTGGCAAACATATCGGACTCATTTGTAAAATACCCAGAAAATGAATTCGTTGACCGCTACAGATTTTACAAGGGAGCTACGGTAATTCTTATTGGACATGATTAAAGACAGCCCATGGTTGGATGTACGGTGCCAAGCTTTGCACTCCATGATGCAATTACTCTGTGCTCTCCGATTTTTTGCTACTGTCATTTTCAACAAACAGATGCTGAATTGATCGGTGGCAGCCGGACAACTGCACGCCGAATCATCCACTGCATTTCTCGGGCGTTATCAGAGAATAGAGAAAATTTATCCCACGATTGGATGATTTGTTACAAACAAAGAGTGATTTCTTTGACATAGGTGGAGTTTCAAATGTCATCGGTTGCATTGATGGTACCCACATCCCAATAAAGTCCCCGGGTGACTCTGTACCAGAAAAGCTTATCGTTGCAGGAAAGGATATTTTTCTTCGAACTGTCAAATGGACTGCAATGCCAAGAGAATACCGGTAGTGACTAATGCTGTTGTGAGATGGCCAGGGAGTACTCATGACTCAAGAACTTTTTCAAATTCCAGATTAAAATACAAGCTCGGCCAGAAAAAATACAATGGGATTTTGCTGGGAGACAGAGGCTCTATGCTCTAAAAATGTACCCGATGACTCCATTAACAAATCCACAGGCTGCACAAGAAAAAAAAATACAGCTATATGCACTCAAAGACACGCGTGCTGATCGAGCAATGCTTCGGCGTTCTCAAACAGCGTTTCCAGATGTTGCTAAATCCTATGCGAATGCAAATCGAAAACACCATCCTGGCAATCATTGCAACAATATGTTTGCACAATTTTGCTACAAAAACCAATGAGCCAGTTCCTGATATTGCAGTTACTCCCGAGGAAGCTACGGATATAACATCTGAAGTTGGATACAATGACGCAATAGCCTATCTTGAAAATAAGATCAACACATATTTCTACTAATTATGTTTATTTTAAAATTTTAACGAACACAGTAAACCGTGCTGGTGTAAAAATAATAACGAGAATGAAATGTGCATGACTTCGTGGAATGAAAGATTCAACTACAATTGCACTGTAGATAATAAACAAAGAGCAGGTGTCCCATTATTTGTATTCAAATTGACAAATATGAATTCAAAAAATGTACCGAAATATTTGCACCGTCGACAATACCTATAAGGCGAGGAACACTTGGCAGGCACAATGAAATATTATAAAGAAATGTTGCATTTCAAAAAATGTGCACCGTCGATAATACGTATAAGCAATGTTCCCTCTAAGCTACTCACGTGCGCAAATGCGCAGTGCTGACATGGTCTCTGCGCACAGAAAATCCAAGTTGCCTATAAGGCGAGGAACACTTGGCAGGCAGGCACAATGAAATATTATAAAGAAATGTTGCTTTTCAGAAAATGCGTATTCGGCTATTTAGATAACTTGACATAATTGAACAAAGAAATATTGCATTAAATATGTCACTAATTCCTCAATTGTCCAAGTTCTAATCTATATTTTTCCATTTTTATCGCATGTTCTTCAATACGCATTTCGAGTTCTTGCTTTCTGAAATATCATTCTTCGTCTCTCATCTCTTTTCTTTCTTTGAGGTCCTCAATATTGGACACCATCAGTTTAATTCTCAGCTCATTGTTTTTCTGAATTAAAAGAAGTTCATATTGACTCTGCGATGAGGTAGTAACCTATGATTAAACTAAAACATGTATTAGGAAGCCAATCACAAAGAAATCATTTGGAAATTCTCTTTGCCTTGTTGGCTGATATTTTTTCCTCTACTGCCTGATATCAATATCTGTTTCCAAGTGTGGTATCCACTCGATATGAGCGGTGAACCAATAATTGGTCAGTCTCTAGTCATTAAAAACTTGTATTCTGCAACCAGCTGATCACAAAGTGCAGAATTGGTAGTTTTCATTGTATTGTATTTGTATACTAGAGCCCGACTGATATTGGAGTTTTGGGCCGATACCGATAAAACCAATATCTAACTCCTTCACCGATAACCACTATAGCCACATTCAAATGGTGTGGAATACCTTAAAATGCGCATTTGAAAAACTTCAGGGCATCTATTTGAATAGCTTTACAGCCGATGCGATACTTGGACAGGAAATAAACTAGAAAGGCTGTATCAGGACACCTGTAGAGTGTAATTTATGTGAAATATATCAATATTCTCAGTCTAGTGGTAAAAGATTATAGTTTATGGAGTTCCTATCACCATGCTATGACCTCACGAAAACTGCCCATATATATTCATTTCCAATGGCCGATACCAATAATTCTTTCAAAGAGTGATATCGAGTCTATATTATCGGTCAGGCTCCATTGTACACCATCTTATATCAATTGTTACAGGATTGTAACTATGTGCATTGCACTGGTAATCAGCAATCTTTCGAGCAGTCAAACACCATTTCCAACTCTATCGTTCGCAAATACACTTCACTAGAAAACTAAGTACAAAGTGGAGAATTTTTACATAACAATGGTTGGGGCAGTGGAGCAAAAGTTTGCCAAACCCTCCGAAACTGCAAGATTGTATATTTTAAAATATCAACTCGACTTGAAATCCAAATGAGTAGAAGCTACATACCAGGTGGCAGATCACTCGTCTTTGTCACGTATGTTGACTGCGATTCCATACAGCTTGCTTCTGAAAAAAAATGTGAATGTTTCAGAAGGATTTGTGGCTATAGGCCTACGCATGTTTACACATGTACAATGCACAATTGCACATGCATATTTGCTAGTGATGGTGAAAAATACTGAAACCGATCATTTGACGACGAGCAAAAAATCTCATTAAAAATCGCTGAATGTATGACAAGAACGTTTGATATTGTGAATGCGTTCCCTTCAATACACCACCGGATAAGAAATTGATATAATATACATCTACACTTGTAATTGATATGTTAGCAAAAAGTAGCGATGAAAATAACGAGAAGAGTTGCCTCTGACACGAACCGATCTTCATCATGGGGAACATTTCTCGATGTGGTCAATGTATCGAACAAGTTCTCATTACTCTCTCGCAACATAACTTACATGATTGATTTTCTGCAGTAACTACAGACAATATGGTGGAATCACTTTCAAAATGATGTTCAAATGGCTGAACCTCTGCTGGCATGACAGCTTTAACCATTAATTTACTGATATGCGCCATATTATGGATATAATTAATGTCTACAAACTTACCTTGCAATAAATAGCACCGTCACCGGGTCAGATACTATTGAATGTTCTGAAGGCCTTCTGTCATTTTCAGTTTTGAGACTTTCTCTTGTTTTGAAGCAACCTTCAATTGCTGTTCTGTTTTTTGCCATGTTTGGTGATGTGGCATTTCACGGCTTGGTTGATTGTTTCCAATGCAAGACAACGGCAGAACTCGTTTATTACATAGTTTGTAAGCAATTATCATTAAACATTCTGTAATAATATGATCATCAGTCAATAAGGAGAAGCACAATTGAGTACCGGTAACAAAATATCGCTAACATGCAATATTCACTATCTTTATAATGAGCCTCAGATCAGCAATTTCAATCTACAATGACATAACTATTACAAACCTCGCCAAATTTATATGCTTGTGTACCTTAATCTAGACTTTAATCCTGGTGGCGACCAGGATCAAGAAGCAGCAGTCTATACTCAGTCGGTCCTGGCAGAATCTTACTAATCTACCTTTCTGGTCCGCAGAAAATCCAGCAACGTGCAAAATCCCCAGATCTTTTATTTGATCTATATTTTTGGCCTCCACCCTTAAGTGATTAAATGAGAGTGCAATTTTCGTGTCGGTATACAGTCAATATACAGATTGATGCATATTTGCGATTACTAATTATATAAACGCCTCACATCGTAGTACGAGTGATCCATTTTCGTAGCGAGGGTATAAATTCCACTCCTCGATTCTGGTTTCCATCTCTGCTGTTCGAGACATGAAGTTGGCGCGACCTGTTTGCTCGTGCTCATGGGTCCGGTAGGACTAGAAGAGCTTGTTGATACTGTATCGCCTGGTCTGGATATCAGGGTCTTGAAATAACATGCAAAACATCGATTTTATTTTTGTATCTGAAGGACAGCGATCGCCCATCCATGGCGGTACCAGTTTAAAAACATAAATGTATATTCGGCTGACTACAAGAGGTTCACTTCTGTCGCAGTCACTATGTACCTTGAGCTATGAGTGATAACTTAAATATGTTCTGTATGTGCCCATTGTTGGCGTAATGCAGGGTTGTAACCACGTCACAAGATTCCGAGTCACAAGTCAATCTCACTCATTTATTTTCGACTTAAGTCAAGTCGAGTCATATTCAATTCACCACCCAGTCCTAGTCCAAGTCAGCTAGTATAGGATCGAGTTCGAGTAATAGTATTTTGAAGCAAATCCAAGTCCAGGTCATTGTGTTCACTGTTCAGTGCTCATGTTCAGCTTTTAGTTCAATCTGGTTAAACCAACATTTGTTTCATCTCTGCTCGAGCGATATAGAATTGCTCGCATCCATAATATAGTAATTTTTCTCGGTTATAACAGTTTCTGGCCCTATTTTCCGAGTGTTAGGACTGAAAAACGAAATACCAATAATGTGGTGACTTTACTATTCTCTAAAGTTACAATGAAATGTCTGACTTGGAATCCCAGTCTCGATTTGCATGACTTTTTTCGAGTCATTAACAATGACTCGATTATAAGTCGAGTCAATACAAAAATTGACTCGTGTCGAGTCGAGTCATTTTACACATTTGAGAAAGTTATTCTAGTCAAGTCGAGTCACCTAGTCATGATTTATAAACATCAATATGATTACTAAAATCGTGAAACAGGACAGGTTTTATGCGCCACATTTAAAACAAGAATTCGCATCAAATCAAACACATACAACATCGCTCAGTCTTAGCGGCACACTAATATGCAAATTCAGTATACGAAGCTAGCCCACAATATGCCAGATGCAAATACGTCATTAACCCAGGCGTGAACGTTTATTATATAGCCTATGTATAAGCTATATAAATCGTCCTGAAGATATTGCGAACTCTACAACATTATCCAATATCTTTGGATCTGTTAGAACGCCCTTCAAGACCAAATTATTCCGGTTCACAGCATGAAGAAGTTATTTTCTTTGATGTCGGTATTTCACACAATACAACAAGAAGTGTTCCACAAATTCCTCTGCATTGCACTTCTGGTATAGTGGCCCCGCGTAGGCTAATGATAAGCAATTGCGCAGTTATTTATGATACGGAAAAGTGCTCTGTTAAGTCGATTCCTTTTGCCGAATAGAATTTGTGATATCTGTCATTAGTAAGTATATCCCCGTCGGATTGAATTATTTAGGATATGATATTTAATAAACTTCCATGAGTATCACTTAGGCATGCGCTGCATAATATATTTGTACATGACTGACCTGTTGATTTTTCAGGAGAATAGAAGTTTCCACAACTAGTGCAATCAACAAGAGCAGCAGAATACACATTCCGATTATCATAAATTTAGTTGGTATTCTTTTCCGACTCGACTTTGCAACATTGCCATTGTCCTGAGCTGTTGTATGCGACTTTGTGGAAATCACTGGATATGATGATTGCCGTTCATGACACACTGTCTCATACCGGGCTGGTGGCGCTACGGGCCCAGGATTTGGTAATGGCCTTCCACCTTTGTAATGTTGGCGAAATGTTTCTGTGATATTCATAATGTTAGTAATAAATAGATTAAGTTTTTTGCAGCTTTGCAACTTTTTTCACAGATTCCATCAGCTTCCTAAATACTCAGAAGTTATGTCGTGTGGTGTTTAAAGCTGTTTGAAGGAATCTGACACTGCAACTTTTTGTAACTTTTCTCCATTTTTTATGCAACGTTATGCAAGTTTGTTCTATTTCTCATGCAACGCTATATGTAAATAGATCGCGCTTGATTATCTCACTGTAGTTTAAACTTGAGGTCTTTTCTTATTTGACGTACATTCAGGCTAGACCGCCGAAAATCAGGCTATATTTTCACTCGTCAGTTTTCTCAGGTTACCGCATTGATTTTGTTGAAGTCACCAACATTTTTTTCAGTGCAACTTTTGCGAAACTGGAATGCAACTTTTTACTGCGACTTTTGTGAAAAATAAGTGCAACTTTCCACGGATTACATTACAACAAAAACTTGCCCTAGTAATAAACGATCCGTTCAGTTGCCAAGTGGCAGGAATTACATATCTTTGCATAAATATATCATGGGCTGCTTGGACAGTACAGTGTATCACATATTAGAAAGTCCTACATATGATAATGCTATGCATTATCATGTCGTTAGGGGCATATGGCCACTCATGGCCAAGTTGAAACAACACAATGATGTAACTGACTCTCTTGTGCATGAGGTACATAAACAACCGATCATATACTAGAACCGTGGTTCTTAACCGGTGTTCGAGGGGACACCAGGGGTTCGGCGAGCCAGTCTCAGGTGTGCCGCAGGCGGTCAAGAGTCCAGACCCACAAAACACACACACATCATTTGTGATGACACCGAGGCGGTAGGCTACTTTTATGTTCCAAGTCGTAGAGCGAATGCCCAGAATACCACTGAACATAATGATACATTCGATAGCAAGCAGACAAGTAGCTTGAAGGGCAATCAATCAATCAAGCAGTCAAGTCATGATGAGCGCGCCTTCAAGAGTCGCTACACCACATCATTATTGGTTGCGGCCAATTACGCGCTACAGTAGCCGAAATATTAATTCTGTTGTTTCAGGTCAACGCAGTGCCGTACGCGGGGGTTTTGAGTTTGGCTCCAGACCCAATCATTTTGAAATGTAGACTATATGTCTAATATTTATTGCAGTGATTCTTAACGGTTGCGTTACGTGCGGATTTTTCCAGACATGTCCGGAATTTCACTGTAAAAACTGCGTCCTGGAGGAAATTTAAAAATATGCATAAACGTCCGGAATTTTGAAGGCTTGAAGTAGGCTCAAAATTTTGTCGTAATTACGCAATATTATTTCAAGCAAATTAATACAACTTGAAATTAACATATTTTAATTCATATCATTACCACGACATAGTGGCGGCTATCGCCTTTCTCAGGCTATCTGCGACACGACACGAATTTATTGTAGTATCTATTACTTTGATTCTGTAATTTTTGAGGGCGACTTTTTCGTTCTTGGCTTCCAGTCAATTCCAGGTCTCTCTCGGTACCATGCGTGCCCAACGTTGTCTCTCTGCTGCCGACTTGCTGCACGGGTGTGGGCTTATACCTGCACTACTACAGTAGTGAGGTCGGCGATGAGGAGCACGTAGAGAAGTGGTCGGGAAGCTTTTTCGTCCGAAGAGCCATATTGACCATGTATTTTCCATTTCAACTCCCAAAGAGCCATACACGCCAATCAACTATTACGTCACAATTGAAAAATCGTGACGTCATGGTAGCACAAATACGAAATCAGTACATGGGATTCGTCGTTTGCACCTATTTCCCCGGTAAAAACTCGTACTAATCATGCTGATCGTCATATTTGAGTAATGAGTATGCGAAACTTGAGTTACATAGATCTTTTGTCAGTTAAATATTTTTAATTGTATTGAACTGAGTGGCCTGTGATATTTTGCGAAGCTCAAGACAGTTAAAATTAAGAATTTCAACAGACGTAGACAACAGAAAAAGTATAAATATACTTTTTACACGCTTTTTACAGTTAATGCGTCTTTTGGTGTTACATGGTATTCCTGATGGCTTTGTAGTCTGGTTGATAATTGTTGTTCATACAAAATTTGAGACTTCCTTCAGATATACGAGATCGTAGGTTCGTCTTGATGCTTCTCTTGAATGCGAGGACCCATGGTGACATACGTAGGTGGAGCCAAACACTGTCACTATACAGCAGTATACATACCCACTGTAATGTGTGATGTCACCTGTCTACTAGATTTCGAATATTTTTACTACCAAATTGTTCGAAAATAAAGCGCGAAAGTAGAGGGAAGGCACATGTGAGGCACAGCCGTGCCATGCCTTACCTGTGATGGCGCATTTCGTCGTAAATATCAGAGAATTTATAATAACTGATAATAATCGAATGTAAGTGCCGCACTGATACCGATTCGATTTCTCAATTCGGCGGTATTCGGCAGTATTCTTCGGTATCATATCGTTGCGCTACACGTCAATATTTTAACAGCGACTACAAAGCTACATTATCAATCAATAACGTGGATTGGTATGGCGTTGTTTGTTATTTGAATTTGTAGTTGTGAATGTCTCTTCCACCTACGACAGTTCATTTCTAGCCGCAGATCAGGACGGAAATGTGTATTTAAAAAGTGCATTGTGATGCAGGCGCCGCCATGTCTCCTATAGTCTCTTTGATCAATTGGCGTATCGTGCAATCCAAGATTTCGTGGCGGGTATATCGACATCCGCTGTTACATTGGTCGCTGGTGATACAGTAGTTTAAATTTGAGGATTTTTAAAAGGTGTCAGAGTCCCAAACCCTTAATACGCAACTGTATAAACCTCTTAGAGACATGTTTATACTACCACAAGAACAATTATACTGATGGTGCTGAAGAGTTAATAATAAGTTGTTTCAGATTAGATAAATCAAGTACAAAAACAAAAATCTCGAAAATAGCCATATCTTATGCCCAAAAGAGCCATATATGGCTCACGAGCCATAGCTTCCCGACCACTGACGTAGAGGTTGATCAGAACCGGAATTCGAACCCACGTCCGATGGTGTCGTGACTGCTGATCGTGATGACGTAACATTTTAATATGACGACCACCGCCACAAATGCCGTCACAATCAAATCTCAAGAAATATATCCATCATCTACCTAAATAATTCTAATTGTAATCGCAAGATAATGGTATATTCCTAGAGTTGGTTAAGCCCGCTTGGATACTTCAGTCAGAGACCCTGGTTCTAAACCTAGCGTTCGGTTGCCTTTGTTGGACGTAATGAACTTCTAATATAGGCCGTGATTAAGTCTGGATATGCTGACATTTTTAATTAACCAGCTTATCAATTTTCAAGCTGGACCACGGAACATTTAAAAATTGGAAATCAGCTCGCTGCCCTAAAAAATTGGGAACCACCGGATGTGCAGCCTGCTGGTGCATTTTATAGAAATATATGGAAGAACCAATATCATTTACAGAATTCATTCACAAAATGCAAAGACCAGATGCATATAGTTAACTCCAAACAAGCTGCACCGATTGCCCTATTATGGGGCAAGATCAGAGTTTTTTTGGCGGGAGACGGCTGAAAATTTTTTGTTTCGGACCTGCATGGTTACAACCACAACCAGGTAACCATACCGGCCTATTTTTATTACAGGGTAACAAACACACGACCGGCTGGACGGATACACCCGTTCAGACGATATCACCCAGCACCGGTGAAGAAATCTGTTGCAGACAGCAGCAATCGGCAGATCTCCCATTGGAGACCCAATTCAGCGAGATAGTGTAATGATTATGCGTCCCGCTTCTCTATCGGTAGGTAGTGGGTTCGATTCCCGGCAGGGTCATACCAAAGACTCGAAAATTGATATCCGCAGCTATCCTGCTAGGCGGTCAGCAATCACGGATAGCATGGAGGAGAAGAAAAATACGGGGGCGCAGACTAGATGATCTCACGGCCGTATCGCAACTCCGTCGTCAAAGCATCTCAATGGTGCGGGCGAAAAAGAATATCATATCTCTCTCTCTCTCAGGACCTATGTTCCACTCCACTTCTGTATGCAGCCGGTAGGCAAGGCTTTGCTACTGTGACGTCATATTGACAGACAATATGTTCATATCTCAGTGTAAACCAGCAAGTAGGCGCTAAAGAGTGTCCTGAATTGGAACCATAAACACATGGTAACCATACTCCTAACTTTTATCACATGGAACAACGGGGTTTCGATGGGTCAGTTAAACGTTTTCTGAAGGCATGACACACGGTGAAATTATGCATATGATTTATGAATATACGCTCATCTTAAACATCAATCGACATTAGGACATTAAGGCCGGATCATTAATTGAATTGGGACCGTTGGGGTTGTACGGGGTGCGCAATGGCACAAGCAGAGAAGGTTAGAGTTCGAAATCGAAACTGAGTCTTCCCGAAATGCCAATTCAACTCAAATATTCATAAGGTCATTTGTAAATAAGCAATTGGTATCACGGTTCAGTTTCGACCGACCAATGCGATGACGCTTGGTAAGGTGAGGTATCACATCTCTGAACGTGTATCTGTCTTACGAATTGTTATTTTTTTTGTTTTTGTTTTGTATGAAAATAATATATTTCTGGCTTTGTTCTTTTAACACCCTGGTTACATACTGTTCATTCTGCACACCAGCGATCAATAGTAATGTCTTTGATGTCTAGTTAGATGTGTATTCTGTTAGATATTTGATTATTGCAGCGAACAACACATTCATATTCTCAATTTATTCACTTTAAGCTTTTCAACTGACAGTCATCGGGAGCGGCCGTGAGTAAATACGGAGATTGCAATTCGAAATATAAAGATTAAATAGTAGTGTGACGTTGTTGTTTTATAAAATTCTGTAATACGAGGAGCTTATTTATATTTGAATTTATAACTCAGCGAAAACTTGGGATTCTTTGGAGGCTTGCCAAGTAGCGCATCCGTTGTTATTGGACACCAAAAGGATAATGCGTATAATTTCATGGAACAAATTTTCTTCAACCTTCGAGTTATTGAACAGTAAAACAAAATCATCATTATCACCAGTCGCTTCAACGTCAACTTAGTAGATACATCGACCAAGGTCAGAGAAAATTTAAACATGACATCAAGTCACTGCTCAAGCTATAATACACCCACAAGGGTCACAAGAACATCTAAAACACTTTTGGACCATAGTTACACAAATATCTTTGTGGAATATAACTCGGAGCGATCAATGTCGAATATTATGTCAATATGGATCTCACTTTAAACGGCTGAGATCAAATTGCTTGCGAACAAATTTGCTCAAAATTGGCTTGACATTAGGGATGGTGTGAACGGGAGGTTCACCTTCGCGTTCTATGTGTGAACCTCGGAAATTAAGAGGTTCACGTTCACAAACGAACCTTGGTAGGTTCTGCACTGCGAACCTTTTTCATATACTACAATTTTCACTTAATTATAGCATCGTTGGTTAGAGTTTATTGCATTTCAACTGCGGGCCACTCTATGAATGGTGCTGGCAGCATAAAAAAATCAACACTAAACGAGCATGCACCTTGACAATCTCAAATATTTTACTTGCTTTGTAACAGAAGTTTACTCGAAATATCAAGCTTTCCGTTTCTGCATATTTATTGACTCTCTGCTGTGAGCTTAACCCGCAATCACACATCATCAAGAGTGAAATACACTACATGTAGGTAGCCAGCGAATGATACTTATTCAACCAATCAAGGAGATTGAAATCGTTGTCAGATGTAAAAAATCTAGCAGGCGTACTAGGTCAATCTTGTCGTATCACAAAAACCAAATCCGTGCGATTGGGGTGTTGGGCTACTGCTAAGGGTATATAATGACACATATTTTTGGAATCAATACCATCCTCGAGTGGACTATTTTCAAGTCAATTACAATATTTATGGGGTGGGGGACCTACGGTATCATAGCCAAATCAAGCAAAATAGATAGACCAACTAATCACTTAACAACAGAAACTCGCCTACATATTTATAGGCTGTAAATCATAGTTACCTGTGGTGTTTTATCGCTATTACGAGGTTTTTGAAAGTCAAAATGTCGATTTGCGGGTAATATGTATGTGGCCTTAATTTTGTAAGTTCAGGCGTAAATCAAAATATGATTTTATGCCAACATTTCAGTTGATATAATCTATTTTATTCTTGAAGGTGGCGACGAAACATTCTTCATTGGCTTGCTGTAGCTTAGCTTATAGTATACAACAAAACAAGTTAACAAATTTGAGTTTTTGTGCGTATGTCTCATTGGTCCCATGGTCGTGTGCCTTTGGACCCACCGGGTGGGGACCGATGACACGTTCGAGCAACAAACTTTAAACGTTTATATATATTTTTCGAAAAGTCGGATATTCATGTAAATGTCCGCGAGAGGTAGAGCTTGTATCGAAGTGTTGAGACAGCAAAAGATATGCTATTCTCGGCTGAAGATTTGAGGGCCACAGATCATTTTGCAATTTTTGATCCATCGGTACCATATCTTCCCTACCCCTCGTGTCGTGTTGAACACCGGTTAAGAACCAATGGCCCAAAGGATTTCGCCGACTCCAAACATCATTTCACTGAGAAGGAAGTGCTGGACGCTACATACTACACGTGTATTGTTTTGGGGACACACAATTAAATTATCGTAAGCGTAAACTATGACATTAAATCTGTTTTCACCACATACAATGAACATTCTTGAGAACCCTATAGTTCACAAGTCAGAATTGTAAGTGTAAGGAAAGAGCAGGAGAGTCACCGCGAACTTTGAAACACAGCTGACCTGATCAGCATATGCCTGGTCGTAAGAAGAAAAGTCCAGCTGTGAAAATCGACAGCAACGGATACTGAAGAGGACGCACGGAAGAAAGACTGCGGCGAATGCATGCGAGACTGGAAGCCGTCCGCGAAGCGTGCCAAAGTGATAAAGACCAATGAACGTTACAATATTCATGTTATAGGCACAAATGAACGAATAGGCGATAAGTGCAATAAAACTGTGCAATTAAACCAACAAACCAACAGCTAGATATGACTATATCTTACTGAGACTGTCACATAAACTATACCCCGCTTATCGTTGTACACTAGCAAGACACTGCACGGTGTACATTGCAATAGTGCTTACCAAGCAACTTTGATAATATAGGCAAATGACGCTGGTCCTGTTGGAACTAATACGAGATCTCCAATACATTACGAAGTAATTGTCATCTCCATGATAGTAGAGGAACAAAAATTCGCTATACAGTCTATTAATGTGTGAGCCGAACGATGTTACAAGGCATTAAAAAAGCATTGAGATTTTAGCCATAATAAACGTTGCATTTCGTAAGCTTGAAATTATTTCCTTCTAGTCGCAACATGACAATGTTGTTGCGGCTGCAGAAAATCATATAATATTGTCAGGAAAAAAAGTTGTCTGCATATCGTTGGAAATTATCTCGCTTGCCCCTTGGGGAAGGCGTGATTGCCAACCAAGTTGCACACTTCCATTAAGGAAACATTTGGCTAATCAATGTTCATCATTTTAGCATGTACTATAGTCAGTGGTTCTTGAGCATTGGCACCACCGCCACGTTGGGGGCAATTTTGCTATCGAACGGCGTGGAAAATTCCTGATGGGCGATATTGGGCCATTGGGACTGTACAGTAGGGTTATGACTAGAAAAAAATCGCCTGTAGCAGGAATTGATGAGCATTTTGGTATGGATAAAAAAAATCATAATCATTTTGTTCAAATCGAAAAAAATGTCCCGTACAAACCAACTTCAATTTTCGACACTGGTCCAAATATAGAAAAAAAATTAAAACTCAAATATATTCTTTGCTACGAATTTAATCTTCATATATATGTCCTTTTGTACTTCTGGTAAAGTTCATCCATCAATTTGACTTCTATTTCTGTTATCATGTTAGCGGCAGGGACATCTACAACGGACATATCCGACTTCCAATGTGATTTTAAGGCACTTTATCACTGCAGGACATCCGAGCGCAAAAATAGCAGCAAATAATCTTTGGTATACTCTAGAGCCCGGTAGATACGGATAAAACCGATATCTCGCACCTTGACCGAGAACCCCAATACATTCAGCCGATATTCAAAAGAAGTTGGATATACATAAGCACATTTTCAAAGCTTCAGAGCATTTATTTGAACATCTTTACAGCCATTGTTATATTTGAACATGAAATAAACTAGACAGGCTACATCAGGACACCTGGCAAGTGTAGGCTTGTGACATATATCAATATTCTCAATCTAGCGGTTAAAGATTATAATTTTCTTACCTCCTGCCGCCATGCTTTGACTTCAGGAGAATTGCCGATAATTTTCAGCTTCAATGGCTGATACCGATAATTCTGTTGAAGTGTGATATTGTCCCGATATTATCGGCGAACCAATAAACGGTCGGGCTCCAGTATATTCCATCTACAGACATCTGGTTAGAATACCAGGCTTCCTGACACGCATTTGCGAGGAATAAGCATGATATCTCAAGAGTTACTCTCCATCTGGGGACTTGGCAGTACGTAATCATAGCCATTGAGCTCCATCTCGCATTGCGTAGAGATGGAAGTTTATGCCATTTGATTAGTGGAAATCTACTATTTTCTCTGAAAGAGCGGCATGCTTTGCACGGCACATAGATAAACTTAAAATCATCCCTTCATCCTCGGTTTTCTAATATTTCCATTTGAAATCCTGGCTTGATGAATTATACCAAGTTTTCGTAGTATTTTACCATATCATCTCCAAATTTGTAGCTAAGAGTTGGATTTGTTGAGGATGTTGGATTGAAGAACTCTGATATATGCTTTAAGAATCGATAATATTATGTTGGCAACCAATGTATTGTGGTTTATGAAAACCCTTGCTCATCACTGCAATTTGCAGTTTCACAACAACGCCATTTCGCCGCCCAGTATCAACAGATGCTGAGTCACATAGATATGACATTTTCAAATTTTCATCATATTACTCTAATCGGGTTTCTAGACCGCTGAAAATATGTTAAGTTGTTCTACTTTCGCCTTTTCGAACAACCAGTTCGATTTGTGTCAGACAAATTGAAATTATACGATCTATACAGTCTACATCTAAAATCAAAATTATTAATTATTTAATAATTATTTAATTTTGACTGTAAGCAAGAAAACGATAGGAATAGCTCAATATGAGCGATCATAATTTACCAAAATACTATTTTAAATCTTTGCAATAGGAATTGTGTCAGTTAAATTCAAATCAGTCGGTATATATATATTATATAGTCTGTATCTACAAAAAAAGCCTATCCTTCATACCGTGAAAACTGGAAAATTTTTGTGCGGGAGGTTTTTGTTTAACCAGGTTAACTTTAGGTAATTTTGCAATCAGGACACAAAAGTTCATCGTTTTGTGACTACAGGACACACAAAAATTTTTTCTAGTCATAACCCTATTGTACAGGGGTGATGAAAAATTTAATCTACGAGTAGTTGGTATATTATTTCCTATAGAGATTTCTAGAACTATGGATTGTAGATCTCCGAGTTCTCGTTGCAAATGTTACACTATTGAAGACATGCATTAAATCTTCAAATACTCATCTGGATATAAAACCACGGTTTTCTATATTTCTGAGAACTCGTTGAAGATATTCATTGACAATATTCCCAAATTAATTCCCAAATATTTATTTATTTATCCAACATCTTTTCAAAAATGCATGGTTAATATATAATCCATGTGAAACGTGCTGGGCTACGTGCTTTATGCGAGTTGATCGTATACGCGTCCATTATCGCGGTGTCATCACATTATATAGGAGTTTTCTCGACAAAGTGTTTCGAACAATAAGGTGTTGTATTTTGCTGCAAGTCAATGAAGTTGCGCGATGACCCATATTTCGAAGTGAGAGGCTTTGTACAGTAAACTAAATTTCCATGTATTTGGGATCTGCAATGTGAAATTGTTGGTTTATTTCTTTTCCCTACAATATTGTATGATTCTCGCCGGTTTTGCGGCCTATAACATGACATATATACAACATCAGACATGTGGTAATCGCGATTGGTAATCGTAATCGATTACGACGATTACAGCATTTTTGAGTAATCGTAAGTAGTTATGTAGATCGCTCGTGAGGTGCGTGGGGCTCTTATGGGCGGGGTGGTGAGGTGCCTGAAAACCGGGGGTGGTGAGGTGACCCTTATCTCTTATGGCGGGGGTGGTGAGGTGCCATTGTGTCTTATGGCGGTGGCGGTGATTCGCCTGTCGTGTATTCTTACGAGATCTGTGATGATTCGTCATGTGTTCTTATGGATGCGGTCGTGATTCGCACTTTCAGGCATCTCTCGCATGGTGTTGAATAGTCACCAACAATAACCGCACAAACGGAAACGTGGCTTGTTGTGAGGATTAAGCAGCGCGATCTATATTCCGAATGACCTGCGCGCTGAATTGTTTCACGGCCAACCGCGTGCTACTATCGATTATTACACTAGACCAGTCAGTGCGAAATAGTTTGCTAAATCTAGGAGTCACTTCCAAGGTAATATTTTGGTAATTAGTTTACCACAGAGCCGGCGTAGACGGCGATTCGAATATCAACAATAACCGCATTCACAAACTAACACTTCAAAAATGTGTGAAATAGTTTGCAAAACCCCGCGATCGCTGACAAGATAATGTCTCGGACATAACCATCTTTCGCGACTTGGTGTTACAGGCATATCGATCACTCACGCGGTGAAATATTCGTGAGCATCACTCGCAGAATTATATTTTGGTAATTATTTTGTCACAGAGCCGGCGTAGACGACGATTCCAACACCAACAATAACCGTGCACACAAACTAACACTTCAAAAATGTGTGAAATAGTTTGCAAAACCCCAGCGATCGCTGACAAGATAATGGCTCGGGTGACATGATAACGTTACAGGTATAGGCTGTGGTGGTGATTCGCCATGTGTTCTTATGGGTGCGCTCGCACGTCG
This sequence comes from Botryllus schlosseri, assembly GCF_051294905.1. Classification (NCBI taxonomy): domain Eukaryota; kingdom Metazoa; phylum Chordata; class Ascidiacea; order Stolidobranchia; family Styelidae; genus Botryllus; species Botryllus schlosseri. Next base: position 10,702,684 of record NC_137245.1, on the reverse strand, counting down.
TACTTTCAAGTATAGGTATCTCTCGCATGCCGTATTGGAAACTCGTGTTGGCTCGCTCACGCGGTGAAATTTTAGTAATCAGTTTGTCACAGAACTTGATTTCGCTGGTAAGATTTAACAAGTAACGAATAACAGACCTCCAGTGTCGGTAACTTGAATAGCGACAAATTGTCACCTATTTCCGCTCTAACCCTAATCCTTTGTGAAGTGAACGCTTATTCAAAAGGGTGTGATATAATTTTAAAATCCAACGACCACTCACCGGATAATGCTTCAGACATATACCAATCCCTCATACCCGCTCACAAGGTAATATTTCGGTAATAAGTTTGTCACAGAGCCGTCGCAGACGGTGATTCGAAAACCAACAATTTGTCACTCGCCCGCGATCGCTATATGTTTCACGCCTCCAGAATAGTGGCTGACTTTAGTTGCGTGATAAGATCCATGAAAATATTCAATCAATGTGTTAGTTTATCAACTTGAAATGAAACTCACTACACAAATCAAGTCGATTCGTATCTGAATGTTTTAAATCGGTACAACTCTAATCCTTTGACAAATCCCTTAACGCGTTTTTGTTGAATCGAACGTAACCCGAATATTACTGACGCCGACTTTCAGCCGCATCGAATTATTCGCACATTACGCGTCGCTGTTTTCACACTTATAGAATCAATACCAACTATAACTCTACAAGAATCAAGAATCACAAGTATGTGCATTACACAGTTATTGTCTTTATTAACTTGAAATCTAACACTTAACAAAAACACGCAACTAATCATTTGGCAACTCTAGCATTACCAAAAAATTCCAGTATTGTTGATTGAAAATCCTTGAGTCATTATTATCAAAAATGTTATAGTACCGCATCGGGATCCACTCGCGGGATGTACTAAAGGTAAATCCAAATAATCCACATTCGCGGGATGTACTAAAGGTAAATCCAAATAATCCACATTCGCGGGATGTACTAAAGGTAAATCCAAATAATCCAGAATGAAATATTTGGACTTTGACATAGTGTGAATTGAAATAGGATTGACAAACACGACTACCAACTTTGATCCAGCCACATTTCAAGATCATACTTTGAAACAAGTAATGTAACATTACAACTCTATTCACGATCCCGCTTTCCATTCGTCAAAGAGATATTTTAACATCTTACCATACTCAAAAGAATTATTCACAACATTAACAATTGTTCAAAATCTAGTTTTCACTTACTTGATTATATCACTGCAACTCATAAATTTTAATTAATTCATCCTGGTTGTATTCGTATGCTCGGTCTTTTTTATTCAATTGTAAAGGTTGTTACTATTCTGAAGACAAAGTATTTACAAATCGGTGCATATACGATTTGACTTGGACATACTATATTTCGAGTATACGAGATTTGAATGTCTGAACAATAACTGAGAAATAATTTATCACAATTAAATCCGTAATATTACAGCGTAAAAGATATTGGAATGTCAGCAACTCTGTAAGGTCATAGTTACTACCACTAATTTACCCGACCAACTCGTCATGATCATTCCTGAAATCAACACAAACGTGACCACTGACTTGAGTTAACCACAAAACAGCATCAAGTTTTAAATCCACTTGTAGCTTACGGCTTATTTGAATGCGGGTTATGTTTTGTTGTAATTGAGTGTACGGAAATAGTATTACGTCTCGACATATCACCATGTCGGAATTTGTGACAGAGAATTGAAACATATGCACTTTACAGAGTGTGAAAATATCACTTTGAGTATCGAGTACCGTTCGAAGCTAGCGATCAATTCTTAATCATTTCAGTAACTCCCCATTGTGTGTGCTAAATGTAAAATATCGCGAGGTTATACACTCTAAGACTTTGATCATTACAAAAGTAAATTGTGATATGTTTGTTAGATGCGTCCAATTCAACTAGAAGTGTCTAGTGCCCAACACTCGTAATATCAAAAAAGTACTTGCTACACTGTTATTTGCTACGTGTTATGCATTGTTGTTTATTTGTAGTATTGAATGAAATTGTTCTTGAACCCTCAAATAATAATCCCCGACATGAAACCAAGCCGCTGAAAGTCGTTACCATCACGAAGATAGAATGTGTACGATGTTTGTCAAATGTGTCCTACCTGACCAACAGAAAACAATTTTCACTAGCTTGGTAATGAAACCGAAGTCTCCATTCGATATTTTGTTTGTGTCAAATACTTTGCAATGAACACATTTGGGTGGTTGAGCTTTACATCATCAGACTGTCATCTGTACATCAAGAATACATCCGACTTGTAACCGGATCGTTTACCTAACCGAGTTGTATGCACAGTTTGATATTTTTGTCATTTAGTGATTGCTGAACATACCACTTCGAAATACTGCGTTGATCTTAATTTCCATCATCGTGATAAGTGAAGTACATTTGTTTTGAATTCATAACAATAGGCTTTTCTACGACATGGTAAATTATTGACAAGTTCTGCTTAGAAGATTGGTTGCATATCACGAAAAATAATATACCACACATATTATTACTGTTACTCCATTCATCGGCATTTTTTCCGTTGTCGATTTTCAAACGAGTAAAATTTATTACTTGAGTTGCTCTGCTTACTATATTTAAATGTAAACTCGCCCGTCTTTCAACAACAAACAATGTTAAAAAAGTATGCAATCAAACACAACAAGTTTTACGATACTAATTATTATCCCACATAACCCATTTCTTACCGAAGACATATGAAATATATTCATGTTACACGAAAATATTCGCTCATGCTACAAACCTGTACAATGATTGGGGGTGCTTTCAAACTGTTTCGATATCACAAGACCTTTATTGTCTGAATGGGTGTTCATGTATCGTAATAATCAAGTAGTTCAACATAGAACTAGTATTAACCCTTTGTAACCGGCCGGCCTACTGACCAAAATTTTACTGCATCCACATAAAAAACGATAAAATGTCATCCATCTGGCTTAAATAGACGCCCAATATATTGCCGTAAACCTGAAAGAGCCGCCTAGCGGTCTGAGATACTCTCACGGCTCAGACGCCAGAGGGAATAGCGTTATGCGAGAAAATGTTCTCGATTTCTTGAAAATAAAATACAATTTTGTTCTTCTATATCTCCTGACGTCATACCTAGGCCCTCTCTTAGTATATGACCACCTGATTGCCTTCCGCATGAATCTCTACGTTCCAACGAGACATTACATGCTACTATAGCGCTTCATAGCCCAGCGCTACGATCTTGGAAAGGTAGAGATGATAAGCACAATCACGCGGCCGCCGCCGATGAGTAATCGATTACGTAATCTCGTATTCTCGCTTAAGGCAACGCGCGTCCAGTTCTACGTAACATAGTAACTGCCTTGGCAATTCTGCCGTTAGTATACATCTCCATGCTATTGAAGTGTTATCAACCCCAGTTGCTTGTTATATGTAACTTGCAACTGCAAGGGATCCGTAAGTATACACATTACAGATATTGCCTTATTCGACACTGCCCAGTGCCCAGTGCCCATATACGCTCGGGAAGTCATTTCACGTGATACATTGCTTTATTTCGCATCGATTTGAACTGTATTCTACACGGCTAATGTTCCATGTATGATCAACAGTAGTCATAGAAGCCAACAGTAACTTCGTGTGCCATCTAAAATAGATATATAACTGCCTCTATATGATGTAATCACAGGCTCGGGTACAAAAATAGCCGAACTCGCACGCTTATTTGTGCGGTGTTAGGGCTGGTGTCGGCTTTCTTATACAAAACTAATGCTATTGTCTGAAGCAATTGTACATCTGTTTGAAACCGCAACTAGTCAGGTCATCTTACGCAGCCATGATTTTCACGTAATAAGGTATGCTTCTTTCACGTCAATTTGAAACATCTCTACGTGCTAATCTTTGATATAAGGACTTCCATAGAACAGTATGACCAACAAGTCAGAGAAGATAACTGTAATCGGTTATATGACGTCTAGAGCGGAAGATACAATGGTTTATATTTCAGGCGGTCACTCACGCGAACATCATTACGAATTCAATTTTGCGGGAAACATTTATGCGTGTTCAATCTGCATTTCAAGCAGGATATACATTGCAACATTAGGTTATACATGGTCTGATGTATGCGTATTTATAAGAGCTATACATACAAACCGATTGCAATCGTTTATGACCAATACAGGTCTAGCTATCTTAGATTAAATATCGACTCCTCTGCGTTAAACAGTCGCGGTTTAGTATACTAGACAGCCGGTCGCAAAGGGTTAACAGAAACATCAGAGTTGTTTACACAAAAGTTTGTATGCGTGCAGTATGCGAATACCATGTGTAAGTCCAGCACAATTGTGGTATCCATCCGGGTTTAGTTAACACAATTTACGACACCGAGGTCACCTCATCTTTCGTAAGACAACAAACCAACCAAGGTTTCAGGATATGTCCGTGTCATAGCAATAAATCAGCTACTACAACAACAGAGTACATATGTTTTCTAGTTACGGCGCTTACGTCTTACACACAAATCAATCCACTTTGCTAACAAAAAGTGCTGGGTCATCAAGTGATTACCCTAACAACAAAACAGCTAAACGTACTATCATACAAAATGGCCGTTATAGTCACCAACGGTACATCGTACAAGTAACAAGTCTCGAGAATCCAGTTATTGAAAAAACATGAAAGTGTTTCTACACCAAGTCGTTATGTTGACGAAAGCGTATATTGTAATATCATGATCGATTTGCATTCGTTGGTCACAAAATGTCACTACTCTAAATAATTATTTTTCACTCAAACACAAACGCATACTTGTCGCCAATCGTTTTCATCAAGCACGAGTTCAAGAAACCTGCTACGACATGAATTGTTATTTTTTTATGTTGTGTAAATAGGTAATAATTAATTTTAGTAACACTATATCAACATCATCTAGTTGCGCGAATAGATTTACACGTGGTCTTGTGGTTTTAATCGAAGTACACAGCGCGGTCTAACGCGGAGTCATCTCTATTGTACAGCAACTCGGAAATCGAAATGCATGCATTAACATTTAAACAGCGATCGCGTTTCGTGACGCGAAAAATATGTTCACCACCGCGATACTCTGCACAGGGCGTGCAAATCCTTTTCACACTCGTAATAGTATACCAACGGCTACCGGCGACAACGTTTAACAATACCAACGACACTAAACATACGATACCTACCCAAGTAAAATTTCCATTTTCACCTGGAGGTCAGCCGTTACCTGACTAAAAATACCATTGTCCTTTGGAGATTTATCGTTTACCCAGTGTAACAATCCCCTTTTCACTTGGAAATATATTTTTGACCTGGATAACAAACCCCTTTTCACTTGGAAATCTATTTTTGCTCTGGATAACAAACCCCTTTTCACTTGGAAATCTATTTTTGCCCTGGATAACAAACCTTTTTCACTTGGAAATATATTTTTTCTCTGGTTAACAAACCTTTTTCACTTGGAAATATATTTTTTCTCTGGTTAACAAACCTTTTTTCACTTGGAAATATATTTTTTCTCTGGTTAACAAACCTTTTTCACTTGGAAATATATTTTTTCTCTGGTTAACAAACCTTTTTCACTTGGAAATATATTTTTTCTCTGGGTAACAAACCTTTTTCACTTGGAAATATATTTTTTTCTCTGGTTAACAAACCTTTTTCACTTGGAAATATATTTTTTCTCTGGGCAACAAACCTTTTTCCCCGGATAACAAACCTTTTTCCCTGACCAACAAGCCATTTTCACTTGGTGGGTCGTCGTTTACCTGAGTAAAAATATCATTTTCCTTTGGAGATCTGGCGTTTACCAAGTGTAACAATACATTTTCTCTTGGTCATCTAGCTTTTCCTAGAGTAACTAATCATTTCTCCTGGGTAACAAACCCTTTTCGTCTGGAAAACTATCATTTACCCGAGTACCAATACCGTTTTCACTTGGAAATCTATCTTTTCCCTGGGTAACAATATCATTTTCGTTTTGAAAACTGACAACCACACCGGCCAATTTGATATTTTTGGATATTGTTACAACGGGTAGTGACAAAATATACACCAACAACGACTCCGATACATTTGTCTAATCAAATATTCACTTGCTCTGATGCATCCCATCAAAATCATTGGTTACTCACATACAATAACAATGTGCTGTTGTACATCGACATGTATGTTTTCGGAATTGGCGAATAAAGGGGTTTCCGATATGTCTGTGATGTCCGGGTTCGTGCTTTGGATTTTCCAGAGTCAAAATGTCTGAATAAAACACCCCCTTGACTTTGGTAACTGGTTGATACACGGATAATGGTGTTCGGAAAACGGATGAATTTATGTTCCCCATCGCGCTAATAACTCCGGGTTACTTGTGAGTTTCCTCAGGTCTGTTTACTATATTGTGTCTTTACTGGTCAATACATGTCGCTCCAGTCAGCTGCAACCGGATCACTAATATGAGAAAGTGTGTGGGCCTGATCCGGATATTCACTCATGAACCAACGACCAATATTCAAGTAAACATGTTACAGACCGTGTTTTGTCTCCATGAAAAATACCAATGCATACACCATCACATACAAGTAACGTCACGATTGTTCACAAGTATTCGCGTAAACGAGGTGTACATACAATGTGTCGGTGTACAAACATCACGGAAAACAAATTCATGTTCTCAAGTATCATCATGCGACGACTCTGTACATTCAATGTGGGCATAGATGACACACGACATGATACAATGGACAGTGCATTATGCATACCGATATATTCTCAGTCAAATATGCGAACCATACACAACCATATACCCTGATTTTCGCTGAATATCCACAACACCAACAAATCTGTACATTTCTTTTCCCTTGACCTCGACGATAGAGTTGTCATCCCAATGTACCAATCGAGTGTATGGTTCATCAGGTGTAAAATCCAAATCAAATGTCACCAAGGTATCGTTTTTCATTTTCAATATTTCCACCGCTGCATCTTGTCTGTGTCGTAAAACCACGGTGTGGGGCCAGAGGAATCTATGGACAGTTACGCGTAGTCCCATATTTACTCGTGGATATGGTCAGGTAACGACAACGTTTTCTCAATGGGCTGTGTGGGTACAACGTTTCAATACGTAGCTGGATCAACTAGACCAAAAGTTTCCAACCGCGATTTATGTTGACCTGTCGAGTTACGAGATAGCACCCTCTTGCGGTGTGATTAACACGAAATCCGCCTTCAGCTCGCAGAGACACACCCTGGATTACATTATCTAATCGTAATCGAACTCGAGATTCACACACACACACAGAGTCCCTGTTTACGATTTCAATCCGGAGTCACTGCTCACGATGTTTAGCTGGAGTCGTTATGTGGGAGTAGCGACATCCGACATATTCATCGCGTGAAAGATTGATAACGATGGTAATTACCAAATACATAAAACCAGGTGAAACACTGCGGTCTCAGCGAAAAAGTTAGCAGGTTATGACCAACGATACGCAGGGGTTGAGCGAGTTACGCAACCCGATTAAGTCGAGGTCTGGATCACGATGCAAGTCTACATGAGAATCCGAAAAATCTTGCAAAATCAAGGTGTGAACCCGTGAAAGGGTTGTACTCGTGTGAGATTCATTTTTCACAAGTTGGGCTGAGGCGGCTCATACTAAGATCGTGTTACGTCCAAATATGGCTGCTTGTCTGTCCCCAAGTCATCTATGCCCACATTGAATGTACAGAGTCGTCGCATGATGATACTTGAGAACATGAATTTGTTTTCCATGATGTTTGTACACCGACACATTGTATGTACACCTCGTTTACGCGAATACTTGTGAACAATCGTGACGTTACTTGTATGTGATGGTGTATGCATTGGTATTTTTCATGGAGACAAAACACGGTCTGTAACATGTTTACTTGAATATTGGTCGTTGGTTCATGAGTGAATATCCGGATCAGGCCCACACACTTTCTCATATTAGTGATCCGGTTGCAGCTGACTGGAGCGACATGTATTGACCAGTAAAGACACAATATAGTAAACAGACCTGAGGAAACTCACAAGTAACCCGGAGTTATTAGCGCGATGGGGAACATAAATTCATCCGTTTTCCGAACACCATTATCCGTGTATCAACCAGTTACAAAAGTCAAGGGGGTGTTTTATTCAGACATTTTGACTCTGGAAAATCCAAAGCACGAACCCGGACATCACAGACATATCGGAAACCCCTTTATTCGCCAATTCCGAAAACATACATGTCGATGTACAACAGCACATTGTTATTGTATGTGAGTAACCAATGATTTTGATGGGATGCATCAGAGCAAGTGAATATTTGATTAGACAAATGTATCGGAGTCGTTGTTGGTGTATATTTTGTCACTACCCGTTGTAACAATATCCAAAAATATCAAATTGGCCGGTGTGGTTGTCAGTTTTCAAAACGAAAATGATATTGTTACCCAGGGAAAAGATAGATTTCCAAGTGAAAACGGTATTGGTACTCGGGTAAATGATAGTTTTCCAGACGAAAAGGGTTTGTTACCCAGGAGAAATGATTAGTTACTCTAGGAAAAGCTAGATGACCAAGAGAAAATGTATTGTTACACTGGGTAAACGCCAGATCTCCAAAGGAAAATGATATTTTTACTCAGGTAAACGACGACCCACCAAGTGAAAATGGCTTGTTGCTCAGGGAAAAAGGTTTGTTACCCGGAGAAAAAGGTTTGTTGCCCAGAGAAAAAATATATTTCCAAGTGAAAAAGGTTTGTTAACCAGAGAAAAAAATATATTTCCAAGTGAAAAAAATTTGTTACCCAGAGAAAAAATATATTTCCAAGTGAAAAAGGTTTGTTAACCAGAGAAAAAATATATTTCCAAGTGAAAAAGGTTTGTTAACCAGAGAAAAAATATATTTCCAAGAGAAAAAAGGTTTGTTAACCAGAGAAAAAATATATTTCCAAGTGAAAAAGGTTTGTTACCAAGAGAAAAAATATATTTCCAAGTGAAAAAGGTTTGTTATCCAGGGCAAAAATAGATTTCCAAGTGAAAAGGGGTTTGTTATCCAGAGCAAAAATAGATTTCCAAGTGAAAAGGGGTTTGTTATCCAGGTCAAAAATATATTTCCAAGTGAAAAGGGGATTGTTACACTGGGTAAACGATAAATCTCCAAAGGACAATGGTCTTTTTAGTCAGGTAACGGCTGACCTCCAGGTGAAAATGGAAATTTTACTTGGGTAGGTATCGTATGTTCAGTGTCGTTGGTATTGTTAAACGTTGTCGCCGGTAGCCGTTGGTATACTATTACGAGTGTGAAAAGGATTTGCACGCCCTGTGCAGAGTATCGCGGTGGTGAACATATTTTTCGCGTCACGAAACGCGATCGCTGTTTAAATGTTAATGCATGCATTTCGATTTCCGAGTTGCTGTACAATAGAGATGACTCCGCGTTAGACCGCGCTGTGTACTTCGATTAGAACCACAAGACCACGTGTAAATCTATTCGCGCAACTAGATGATGTTGATATAGTGTTACTAAAATTAATTATTACCTATTTACACAACATAAAAAAATAACAATTCATGTCGTAGCAGGTTTCTTGAACTCGTGCTTGATGAAAACGATTGGCGACAAGTATGCGTTTGTGTTTGAGTGAAAAATAATTATTTAGAGTAGTGACATTTTGTGACCAACGAATGCAAATCGATCATGATATTACAATATACGCTTTCGTCAACATAACGACTTGGTGTAGAAACACTTTCATGTTTTTTCAATAACTGGATTCTCGAGACTTGTTACTTGTACGATGTACCGTTGGTGACTATAACGGCCATTTTGTATGATAGTACGTTTAGCTGTTTTGTTGTTAGGGTAATCACTTGATGACCCAGCACGTTTTGTTAGCAAAGTGGATTGATTTGTGTGTAAGACGTAAGCGCCGTAACTAGAAAACATATGTACTCTGTTGTTGTAGTAGCTGATTTATTGCTATGACACGGACATATCCTGAAACCTTGGTTGGTTTGTTGTCTTACGAAAGATGAGGTGACCTCGGTGTCGTAAATTGTGTTAACTAAACCCGGATGGATACCACAATTGTGCTGGACTTACACATGGTATTCGCATACTGCACGCATACAAACTTTTGTGTAAACAACTCTGATGTTTCTGTTAATACTAGTTCTATGTTGAACTACTTGATTATTACGATACATGAACACCCATTCAGACAATAAAGGTCTTGTGATATCGAAACAGTTTGAAAGCACCCCCAATCATTGTACAGGTTTGTAGCATGAGCGAATATTTTCGTGTAACATGAATATATTTCATATGTCTTCGGTAAGAAATGGGTTATGTGGGATAATAATTAGTATCGTAAAACTTGTTGTGTTTGATTGCATACTTTTTTAACATTGTTTGTTGTTGAAAGACGGGCGAGTTTACATTTAAATATAGTAAGCAGAGCAACTCAAGTAATAAATTTTACTCGTTTGAAAATCGACAACGGAAAAAATGCCGATGAATGGAGTAACAGTAATAATATGTGTGGTATATTATTTTTCGTGATATGCAACCAATCTTCTAAGCAGAACTTGTCAATAATTTACCATGTCGTAGAAAAGCCTATTGTTATGAATTCAAAACAAATGTACTTCACTTATCACGATGATGGAAATTAAGATCAACGCAGTATTTCGAAGTGGTATGTTCAGCAATCACTAAATGACAAAAATATCAAACTGTGCATACAACTCGGTTAGGTAAACGATCCGGTTACAAGTCGGATGTATTCTTGATGTACAGATGACAGTCTGATGATGTAAAGCTCAACCACCCAAATGTGTTCATTGCAAAGTATTTGACACAAACAAAATATCGAATGGAGACTTCGGTTTCATTACCAAGCTAGTGAAAATTGTTTTCTGTTGGTCAGGTAGGACACATTTGACAAACATCGTACACATTCTATCTTCGTGATGGTAACGACTTTCAGCGGCTTGGTTTCATGTCGGGGATTATTATTTGAGGGTTCAAGAACAATTTCATTCAATACTACAAATAAACAACAATGCATAACACGTAGCAAATAACAGTGTAGCAAGTACTTTTTTGATATTACGAGTGTTGGGCACTAGACACTTCTAGTTGAATTGGACGCATCTAACAAACATATCACAATTTACTTTTGTAATGATCAAAGTCTTAGAGTGTATAACCTCGCGATATTTTACATTTAGCACACACAATGGGGAGTTACTGAAATGATTAAGAATTGATCGCTAGCTTCGAACGGTACTCGATACTCAAAGTGATATTTTCACACTCTGTAAAGTGCATATGTTTCAATTCTCTGTCACAAATTCCGACATGGTGATATGTCGAGACGTAATACTATTTCCGTACACTCAATTACAACAAAACATAACCCGCATTCAAATAAGCCGTAAGCTACAAGTGGATTTAAAACTTGATGCTGTTTTGTGGTTAACTCAAGTCAGTGGTCACGTTTGTGTTGATTTCAGGAATGATCATGACGAGTTGGTCGGGTAAATTAGTGGTAGTAACTATGACCTTACAGAGTTGCTGACATTCCAATATCTTTTACGCTGTAATATTACGGATTTAATTGTGATAAATTATTTCTCAGTTATTGTTCAGACATTCAAATCTCGTATACTCGAAATATAGTATGTCCAAGTCAAATCGTATATGCACCGATTTGTAAATACTTTGTCTTCAGAATAGTAACAACCTTTACAATTGAATAAAAAAGACCGAGCATACGAATACAACCAGGATGAATTAATTCAAATTTATGAGTTGCAGTGATATAATCAAGTAAGTGAAAACTAGATTTTGAACAATTGTTAATGTTGTGAATAATTCTTTTGAGTATGGTAAGATGTTAAAATATCTCTTTGACAAATGGAAAGCGGGATCGTGAATAGAGTTGTAATGTTACATTACTTGTTTCAAAGTATGATCTTGAAATGTGGCTGGATCAAAGTTGGTAGTCGTGTTTGTCAATCCTATTTCAATTCACACTATGTCAAAGTCCAAATATTTCATTCTGGATTATTTGGATTTACCTTTAGTACATCCCGCGAATGTGGATTATTTGGATTTACCTTTAGTACATCCCGCGAATGTGGATTATTTGGATTTACCTTTAGTACATCCCGCGAGTGGATCCCGATGCGGTACTATAACATTTTTGATAATAATGACTCAAGGATTTTCAATCAACAATACTGGAATTTTTTGGTAATGCTAGAGTTGCCAAATGATTAGTTGCGTGTTTTTGTTAAGTGTTAGATTTCAAGTTAATAAAGACAATAACTGTGTAATGCACATACTTGTGATTCTTGATTCTTGTAGAGTTATAGTTGGTATTGATTCTATAAGTGTGAAAACAGCGACGCGTAATGTGCGAATAATTCGATGCGGCTGAAAGTCGGCGTCAGTAATATTCGGGTTACGTTCGATTCAACAAAAACGCGTTAAGGGATTTGTCAAAGGATTAGAGTTGTACCGATTTAAAACATTCAGATACGAATCGACTTGATTTGTGTAGTGAGTTTCATTTCAAGTTGATAAACTAACACATTGATTGAATATTTTCATGGATCTTATCACGCAACTAAAGTCAGCCACTATTCTGGAGGCGTGAAACATATAGCGATCGCGGGCGAGTGACAAATTGTTGGTTTTCGAATCACCGTCTGCGACGGCTCTGTGACAAACTTATTACCGAAATATTACCTTGTGAGCGGGTGTGAGGGATTGGTATATGTCTGAAGCATTATCCGGTGAGTGGTCGTTGGATTTTAAAATTATATCACACCCTTTTGAATAAGCGTTCACTTCACAAAGGATTAGGGTTAGAGCGGAAATAAGTGACAATTTGTCGCTATTCAAGTTACCGACACTGGAGGTCTGTTATTCGTTACTTGTTAAATCTTACCAGCGAAATCAAGTTCTGTGACAAACTGATTACTAAAATTTCACCGCGTGAGCGAGCCAACACGAGTTTCCAATACGGCATGCGAGAGATACCTATACTTGAAAGTACGACGTGCGAGCGCACCCATAAGAACACATGGCGAATCACCACCACAGCCTATACCTGTAACGTTATCATGTCACCCGAGCCATTATCTTGTCAGCGATCGCTGGGGTTTTGCAAACTATTTCACACATTTTTGAAGTGTTAGTTTGTGTGCACGGTTATTGTTGGTGTTGGAATCGTCGTCTACGCCGGCTCTGTGACAAAATAATTACCAAAATATAATTCTGCGAGTGATGCTCACGAATATTTCACCGCGTGAGTGATCGATATGCCTGTAACACCAAGTCGCGAAAGATGGTTATGTCCGAGACATTATCTTGTCAGCGATCGCGGGGTTTTGCAAACTATTTCACACATTTTTGAAGTGTTAGTTTGTGAATGCGGTTATTGTTGATATTCGAATCGCCGTCTACGCCGGCTCTGTGGTAAACTAATTACCAAAATATTACCTTGGAAGTGACTCCTAGATTTAGCAAACTATTTCGCACTGACTGGTCTAGTGTAATAATCGATAGTAGCACGCGGTTGGCCGTGAAACAATTCAGCGCGCAGGTCATTCGGAATATAGATCGCGCTGCTTAATCCTCACAACAAGCCACGTTTCCGTTTGTGCGGTTATTGTTGGTGACTATTCAACACCATGCGAGAGATGCCTGAAAGTGCGAATCACGACCGCATCCATAAGAACACATGACGAATCATCACAGATCTCGTAAGAATACACGACAGGCGAATCACCGCCACCGCCATAAGACACAATGGCACCTCACCACCCCCGCCATAAGAGATAAGGGTCACCTCACCACCCCCGGTTTTCAGGCACCTCACCACCCCGCCCATAAGAGCCCCACGCACCTCACGAGCGATCTACATAACTACTACCGTAATCGCAATCGAATACATTCCAAAAAATTCCGAAGTAATCGTAATCGTAATCGACCACTTCACAAATCTAATCGATTTCTTTGTGAAAGAACGATATACTTTGTATTTGTACAATGACGATGACATAAACTGAACATTCGTGAGCAAGGAAGAGATAGCACAGTTAGTGATAGCATGGAAGTCGGATTTTCAAGCGCCACTGCTCATTATTACGTCAGAAGTATCAGCTTTGCTCATCATTGCGTAAGAAGTATCCACGAAATGCAAAAACATATTCGATGTACGCACACCGTACATTGTAGTGTGATTGTGAGAACACCTGCTATGTTTTATAGTAGGTTATCAATTTACTACAGACGCCACTATCTCGCAACAGGATAATAATCACCACTCCGCCTAGTTCCAAATAGTAACTTTTGTATCGATGTCTCGTTCATCATCACCATCACCATTGGTTTACTGGCAATTTTTATCAGTTCAATACACCACGAAAATGCGATACAAAAGACAGGAAGGTGTCGAAGTGACTTGGAGTAGTATGTGGAATCAGACACCCACCTTGGCCTTGGTGATATAAAGAGGAGGCATGCACACCAGAATTGGATCAATTGTAATTTGTAATTGAGCTGAATGTAATTATTACATTTTTTCATGTAATTGTAATTGTAATTGTAATTGAAGCATTTCTATTTTGTGTAATTGTAATTGTAATAGTAATTTGATCAAAATTTTGCTCAATTATAATCTCAATTACATTTTCATGGAAACCTGACAATCACAACTTAAAATAATCATTCATTCAATCATTTATTCGTCGCACCAGTGAAAATCAGGTACGAACCAGGATGGCGACGAGGGGCCTGAAAGGGGCACTGCGCTCTAAAAATGATGTGCTCTCAAATTGAAGGTAAAAACGAACAAAATTTTTTTACAAGGAAAAGTGAGTTTGTATTAGTGTTGTGATGACTTCACAAAATTTCAATTGTGACGTAACAGTGGATTGACATGTTTGGCTCTTTGGAGGTCAAAATGGAAAATATAGGGGCAATATGGCTCTTCGGACAGAAAAGGTTCCAAACCCCTGACATAGAAGCTACTTTGCTTGGATTTCATGTATGTTAAAGTTGCGAATTGGCTGCAGTATTTTTTCGATAATTCCGAACTTAATTCAATGATATATTATACATCACAGACAATAATATTATTCAATAATCGTTCGATTACATAGATCGAGACACGGGGTGTACGATGCGATGAACATGACCCAGCGCAATGTAAGGAATATATAAAGGGAAGTCAAAACGCACAGTTGCAGTCTTTGGATCTGGCATCCACCTCGATCAATTCTCTATTGCCATATATCACAGTTTTTGCTGATGTGGGATTAGGTTGGCCGCGAAACCGATATGTTTGAACCGGTACTCTGCCTTTGGAATAATAGCCTGATTTGAGTTAGAAATGGTGTATATACAAAATTTATATCGTTAATTAATCGAGTGGTAATTTGGCGCCACGCAAGCGACAGATGTTTCTAATAGTCAAGTCTACTCCAAACCTGAAACGCCCCTACGGGTGGCAGACCATG
Source organism: Botryllus schlosseri (assembly GCF_051294905.1). Lineage (NCBI taxonomy): Eukaryota > Metazoa > Chordata > Ascidiacea > Stolidobranchia > Styelidae > Botryllus > Botryllus schlosseri. Next base: position 10,687,112 of record NC_137245.1, on the reverse strand, counting down.
AAAATTTGTGAAATGGAGAGCTAGAGGGAAAGGGTTTAGAACCATTGATGAACTACATGAAATATCTTCTTTTAATTTACAATGAATTGGCAATCCGTGCATGTTACAATGGTCGTACACATGCTATCAGCAAGTCACTCGGGAGGTAAAATGCCTTGAATACCCCATATTTATTTGAACCACGAACATAGATCCCAACACGTTGATATAGATGCCTATGCTTTAAATTGAGATCATTAGTAGGTCTTACGTCCAATCAAATTAAGACGAAACTTCTTACCTCCTGCGGCACGGCTCTCATCAATGGCAGCTCCATCTTCATATACATTACATACATTCGCGTAACATTCGCTGTTGCCAGCCATTCGTGTGGTGAAGACACTACCCACAATGTTTCGAAAGAACTAATATGACCCTATTTCTGTAATATAATGCACAAATCACCAAACCTAAACTGATATCACAATCTCGGCTTTATCGATATCCCAAAGATTATCATTAAAGTTGGTTATGCGAAGTAGTGTGGGGCTTCCGACGACCAGTGAGACAATGAAACACCTCTCATCGATATCTGGTTTAGCAATACCTAGAGAATATAACAGTCCATATTTAGTTAACTTGACTGTGAAATCGCTATGCGATACAACTACTATGTTAATGTCCTATTCTTTTCAGCAATAAAAGGTATTGGCACAGTTGCGTGCCAACATTCTATTCGTAGGATTCAAATGTCAAGGGACCTTTAATTTGTTTGCAATGCTATTAAGCGATACTTCGTTTACCCGGTAATCTAGTTTACATTGCAGGTCATTCGCCCGTAAAACACTTACACATGTATTTGTTCACATTTGACAAGCGAGCAGATGGTACACAACGACAGAACCCCCTCCAACGCCGCGGTATTGTCACATTACGATGGTTTTTACTGGTTCATTTGCCCAAACCGCTTTGGCAGGAAAGGTCGAATTGTGTACATGTGCGCAACTAATTTTTTAATAAGCCACCTCGGAAGCTTGGTAAATATCAGACACAGATCCTAAATCTGTGTCTGAAACTTGACTGCGTATGGTGGACATCGGTTCGCAGCGTATGGGTGCATTGCGATATGTTAAAGGGGCACTGCACTCTAAATATGATGTTGTCTCAAATTGAAGCGCAGATCGAAAAGAATCCACTGTAATGGAACTGCAAAATGAATTTGAATAGGTCCCGTTTGTTCCACTCAGGCTGACGCGGCTGCGCGTTATCGTTTCCGATGCAAACAGTCTGGCTAGATATCTTCACCGTCGCAATTGCTCGACGCACCCTCCATATTGCAGCTCAATTACTGTATGACGTATGTGATTGAACGAAATTTTTCTTTTAATTAGTTGTGGAACGTGTGTGCGATATTTTGAGTGGCAGCAACTTTTTCCGAAAGTAACGAAAAAAACAGCATGCTTCAACCAAGTATGAAATTGCAAGTGGCCCGCCCGACAGCCCCCCCCTCCCCACTTCAGAAACTCGTGTATAGTACAACAGTAGGCCTATATGCTGGTATGTACATGCGGATTTCAAGTGCTACGTGGATGGCGAAATAGATTTATTGGAAGATAGCGTCTTGAAGACCGGGATACTAAATGGTTTGAAAGATTCAATCGAAGTATATATTTCACCTATATTCCTAGCATAACAAGTCCAAAACTATTGAAATTGAACGCAAACGACGAAGCGGACAAGCAGGGCTGTGGAGTCGGTAAATCTTACCTCCGACTTCAGACATTTTCAATATACCGACTCCCACTCCTGAGTCTATACAAGTACTGACTCCAAATCCGGCTCCAACTCCGTCTATTTTCCTAAGAGAACTCCAAATCCAACTTCGACTCCAACAGTATTACCGATTTACTTCGAAAATTATATGCCACAGTGACATTTAAATAACTATCCTATAAGTGCACACGAGAGTGAGAGCGTGAATGCTCCATCGGTTGCGCAACAATGGCCAATACGCATGCGGTTTGCGCTGAGCATTCACACTCTCATCATAGTGTCCTATATGGTGTCTACACAAGCAAATCGCACGGTTCAATGAAATTGTATCACGTCACAGTTTCCATTTGGCTACAGGCAATTTGACGGTGATTTTTGACCGGCTTGCCGAGCATTAAATTTGATGAATCGGGTATCAATCGAAAGCTGACTCTGCATTGATTACGAAAATATAAATTTTATTCCGCTCGCGGCCCTGGAACCCCCACAATCAGCCCCCAATTATTTATTGTCGAGTAGATTGGCAGTGTGACGCAACAAAGCTGTCTGGCGAAACGTGAGACTAGCTCAAGAGCAAGGATGCGGCCGAGCGGCGAGAGTGGGATCAGCTGACGTGACGGCAATAGCGATGTGCAAACGCGCCACAGAGAAACGCTGCGCTGTTGATACTTTTTCTATGCGTTTCGGTACAACCGAGCACACACCAGCCTTTCCTTGACTTGTAAGGGTAGAACTGGGTCCACAGAATGTATTAGGGCCCTACCAATTTTCGCGCAATATCCTTCAGCTGATAGAGATATGTAGGCTACGTCTAAGTAGTCAACATTGGATGTGTCAGATTATTATGATATCGATTGCCTTAGCCCGCTTGTTGCGTAGGGCTGTTGATACTTTTTCTATGCGCTTCGCTAAAAGCGAGCACAAACCAGCCTTTCCTTGACTTGTGATGGTAGAACTGGGTCCACAGAATGTATTTGCGGTCCCTACCAATTTTCGCGCAATCCTTCAGCTGTTAGAGATATTTCTAGTAAGAAAAATATACTTTCAAGTAATAAGATTCACTCAAGACAGCAAATTTAGATAATGTAAATATATCATATTGTAGTTATTATTGCTACTGATGAGAGTTAGTCGAAAAGCTTTTAGCGAATAAATTAACAATATGAAGTTATTGTTTCGCGTCATATTGTAGTAATACAACTACAGTGTTGAGTTTTCACTCTAGTCCCCATAAGCACCACGTCGGTGACCTTGCCAAATTCCGAGAAGGCGAAAAAGTGCAAACTCTGTTGGGCCGAATGGACAATGGAAATTCAGTTATTCACAGATGCGAAAAAAATACTGCAAATCCGTTTTACGTAAGTTACATTAGGAATATATATACAGGCTACAGGATGAATATAATTCAAATATCTGCGATACCACTGTATTACTTTTGACGCAAAAGGTCCCCGGCATTCAAAAACGCTATTTGGTGATTGAAAAATGCTAAACCAAATTCCAACGTCAACGTTTATAGTGATATCAGATATATTCCAGTGAAAAACAAAGGTATGAATTTGGTGGTAACATTTTGGAATCATTTGGCAGGTATGGCCCGCAAGCTTTCTAGTAACGGATTGAATCGCGACAGCGATACCAGTTTAATTCGACACTCCTGCTGTTAAACTTTATTCAACAATCAACATTTTACCTGCTGCATTCGCGGACCAAGTCCTACCCATACGGATCAAATAAAAGCTTGTAATGTATGCTCATGGTCAATGATCCTTGCTCACACTTAACCATAAAAGCGACTATAGAAAGTATCGACACCCGCCATCAACAGCGCAACGTGTCTCTGGAGCCCTACGCAACAAGCGGGCTAAGGCAATCGATATCATAATAATCTGACATATCCAATGTAGACTACTTAGACGTAGCCTACATATCTTTATCAGCTGAAGGATATTGCGCGAAAATTGGTAGGGCCCTAATACATTCTGTGGACCCAGTTCTACCCTTACAAGTCAAGGAAAGGCTGGTGTGTGCTCGGTTGTACCGAAACGCATAGAAAAAGTATCAACAGCGCAGCGTTTCTCTGTGGCGCGTTTGCACATCGCTATTGCCGTCACGTCAGCTGATCCCACTCTCGCCGCTCGGCCGCATCCTTGCTCTTGAGCTAGTCTCACGTTTCGCCAGACAGCTTTGTTGCGTCACACTGCCAATCTACTCGACAATGAATAATTGGGGGCTGATTGTGGGGGTTCCAGGGCCGCGAGCGGAATAAAATTTATATTTTCGTAATCAATGCAGAGTCAGCTTTCGATTGATACCCGATTCATCAAATTTAATGCTCGGCAAGCCGGTCAAAAATCACCGTCAAATTGCCTGTAGCCAAATGGAAACTGTGACGTGATACAATTTCATTGAACCGTGCGATTTGCTTGTGTCGACACCATATAGGACACTATGCTCTCATTCTCGTGCGCACTTGCTCTTGAGCTGTTCAGACGGCATGGTTGTGTCACAATATCAGACTCTGTTATAATAAAACTGTCGAGGCTGATTTTGGGGGGTTCCAGGGCCACGACCACAATAAAAATTATGCTTGCAGAATCAGTACCGCGGTAGCTTTCGATTGATACCAGTTTTATCAAATTTCGCGCTCGGCAAGCCAGTCCCTATAGGACACAATGATTGCACCGTGTTTTAATTGATCAGAGAGAAGCAGACATGGCGGCGCCTGTATGACAATCATGTTCTCAAATCCACATTGCCTTCGTCATTATCGGCGAGAAATGACTTTGAAGTGATATACATTCATTAAATGCGATTTTTTCCGTGTATATGTGTATAAATATCCGATTAATGTATCGATTCAGCAATCCGGCCCGCCAAGCAGTGTTGGGATCAATTCACTACCTTCGAGTCACGAGTCATTTCGAGTCATTTCAAATTTTGACTCGAGTCAACTCCAGTCAATCGATTTTCAAAGGTGACTCGAATCCATACAAGTCACTCGATTTTGAGAGGTGACTCGAGTCAAGTCGAGTCACGTCAAGTCAAGTCACGAGTCAAGTCACATTTCAAGTCAAGTTGCTTTTTCGAAGTATGAGGCATGATTACGTCATTGCAAATTGCTAGCTGTTGGAAAGACAGATTGAGTGGTCATTGATTCCGAAGCGATGAAGGAATAAAGAGTTACATATACATGCAAGAAGACGCAGTATCGGTCACATATACGTAGAACTGTTAAACTACGTAATTACATAGACTCAGTTTATAGTTACCAGCCAAAATAGAGAATAGAGAAACGACTTGATAAGATGCAATATAATACCTATTTACAAATAGATATGACACAATTCGAGCATGTGCCAATGTTTAAGAGCTATAGAAACTATATTATAATTCAATTTCAATAAAACAAGAGGTTTGGTTAAGGTAAGAACAGAGAACAGAAGTAAACACTTTGCTACTTTATTACTTTTACTACTAGAGTTACGACAACGTAAGCTGTAAAGCTTCTATCATTTCGTTTGCGGTCGATTGATTTGCGAGAGAATAATCGAGGGTCAGCGTAACAAACGATCATTGAATGATTGGCCGCCCTCGCGGGTTACACCAGCGTTTCGCGAATATTCCGAATATATGCAAGATATAGTGATTTTTATCGACACCGATTACTTGATGACTTGAAATTGACTCGTGAATTTTGCTCCGAGTCACGAGTCAATCCACATTTCTGATACGCCGAGTCAAGCCAAGTCAAGTCATTTTAGCAAAGTGACTCGAGTCAAGTCAAGTCATGCGAAAAAGTTCACTCGAGTCATCCCAACGCTGCCGCCTAGTACTTAATTTTCCTATATCTTGCCCGCCGACTGGAAAAGTTGCCCGCCCCTGCACTAGATGTTTCAGGAGGACTTGACCTTGAGTGACCCCAGTTGGGTCAAGTGAAATCAAGTCGAATTTTCGAAGTACTATTGACGCTTTAAGCCATAGCATTTCGCCAGATGATTGAAATACTGATTGACATTCTACTCAATTACAAGTATATTTATTTCGAAGTGTACTTCAAATGAAAGTAGAATTGAAAAGTACGAAAATTCTCTAGTATACTTCCGAAAAGTAAATTTCGTCGAGAGATCGCATACTTCGATCAATTAATCAGAGGTGACCATATCTGCAATTGGAGTTACAGGATTAATCTTTGCTCAATGACAGATTAAACTGTATATATATTGAAAATAATAAGGATTCATTTTTACTTGGGTAAGATAGTGCAGCTCACTTTCGTTAGCGTTATGCAAATGAGTTAAATGAAAAATATGTTACTTTTTGCAAGGTATATAAGGTCTGTATGAGTTCACGCGACCAAAGAATGTAGGCGTTCTGATGACACTACTCTCAAATCCATGACTAATTGTTCTGTAATACTACAAACCGGCATTTAGTTGTCCCCATGCAAGCACACTTAAGACCATACGCACGATGTCTATTTAGATTAATGGCAGTCATATCACATATACACCGCTTTACGTGATTCATGTAGTTTCGCTGAAATAGTATCGGCTACTTCCTGGTTCAGGTTGATACTTTGCACAAAATCGGAAATGGATAATGTCAGTGAATTCATACTAGACGCCAGTGTAGGAGGTATCATATCACGAGGGCCGTAAGCAAATAAGATATTGTTTAAAATTAAGGACTAAATTTGTTTTGCGAATAATTGCATGTATGCGGATATGACGTCACTTGCCTAGATCAGAGTACATAATGGTTACGGTATTATAGATTATGCAATGTCGTGTTGAAATGTATTACGCCACGTCGCGTGTGCAGGGTTGGTGAATGACGGAGATAGTCTGCAAAGTTCTACAATTATTTTGCAGCTCCCGGTCTGCGGGTTCGTAGTTGATACTCGTTAATGAATAAGATAGGCCTGATTCTCATAAAAAGTACGGTAACCTGCAATATTGGCCATATAAAACTGGATATCTCAAAATCCTCAATTCCGATAGCCTTATGTATCCCAGTCTTCAAAATCGGAGACACTTGAGGAGTTCATATAGTTTATACATCACGACAGGGGCGTGACAAAATATAATAACTGTACCTGGCTGATTCGATTGCCTGTCGACGTATTGAGCACCAAGTCGTTATTCGAGTAGCATTTATTATGACGTCATAATATTAACCATCAATAAAGCATTTGAAATACGAAGGGTTTTGCGTCAAGCAAATAATTGTAGTTAGTTACCACGTCACTTGAACTAATTTTGTGTTTTGCATGCTGTGATACAAGAAACCGGGGATGCAAGGCTCCCGCGATGGGAAAATATCACAACGTGTTTTCTCAACTATAATCATCACGTATTACCCATCAGAGAGCAGCTTATCAGTCAGCAAATAATTAGTTCAAAAAGCAATCATTGTATCAATGTGATACACCTTGTTGTAGGGAAGCAAGCGGACGGTTTCCATTGGCAACGAAATACATTAATAATGATGTAACTTCAGTTAGCTTAATATTCGTTTGTTGCAGCCATTCATTTTTATATCGATTGTACACTGGAAATCCAGATGATTAACGATATCTCCATATATACTCCCCCCTCCTTTGTGGACAATCAATAGATTTTTCACACGCGGAAAGTTTCGAGGGGACAGTGTTAACTTCTTGTCAGTTTATTCTGTTTCCCTGTTCGTCAATTGTATTGTGAAAAGTACTTTACTTGCAAATTATATTACCATCCTTTGAACGTGGCTATATTAATTAAGTCGACTAATTTACAGCTAATCCGTATCATATATTTTTTCGTAAACTGGCGATGTCTACATCCAAACCCTACCATAAGCCCTTGTCAAGATGTAAACGGATAGAAAAATCATCCATGAACCTTCGGGCATGCCTTAAACACGATTTTTGGTCATGTCGGAGTGACGAAATTGACCACCGTAAATAATATTAATTAAAAAATGGCCAAAATTTTCTATTTGGAAGATATCGGCATCTACTGGTTGGAATTGTAATCAAATTTGGTGCGTGTCGTTTTTAGGCTGGCTGACGATTACATAACGTAGCGAGAGAGATTTGGAAAAAAAGTTATTTTTGAACAGCCCTAGTGTACATCACATGAATTAGGTACTATGATCAAAATTATGGCACTGCTATTGTTTGGAATGATTTGCGTGAGAGGTCAACAACAAGCTGATCAGACACCGGACACTGTTTGGCATATCCAATGCAATACTACGGGTGAGTTAATTCTTATTTGTACTTATAGTCATCTGTTGTTCCAATTCATGATCTATGGAATTGAATCAGTAAAACGAAATGAACCATATTTTCCACAAATTAAGTCCGAAATGTTTCGTGTTCGAATGAACGTGACCAATTTCCAGCTACTCATCAAGATATATTTTCTTTGTGTTAGTTAGCAATGTTTTAATTCAAAAGCTATCACAAGTCCATCTTAAGTTAAATATTTGTGTAAAATCCATTACTCTCCCCACTGGCAAGTCTGGAACATCGTTAAATCTTCCACAGTACATACCATTACTTCATAAAACAAGTAATTAAAATTTCAAATAGTAATAACTTCATATGTAATGGTTCGAATCGAGCAAAATTAGGTGTGCAGAGTTGTTAGGCAACCTAGCAATTTCCCCTAGCCAGTGAAATTTGAAAAAATGTTGTCTCGCACAACCTTTCAGCAGACACATTTCTATATAATTTTTGACTTTTAACCTTTTTCTGATGCACGAGTTACCGTTTCACTATACGATGTAATTGTCCATCTCAACACTTCTAATTGTTTCTGTCTAGTAGTCAAATTCTACTTTTTATGTATGAAGATTTGTGCGAATCACTGAAAGCTTCGCGATCCCGAAATCGTCAGACTTTATAAAATCTTCGATGTCAATTCGTGCAGGAAAGTCTGACGCCTTCTTACCCGTTTCGGTAAAGTTTATAAAATCTTAAACCTGATTCCTGTCATTGAGTTATTTAGCACTGCGTTAAAATAACTTATTCTAAGTGTTACTCATTTTGTGCTGAAAACGGTTTTTCAATGTGGATAAGGTCATACGCTTGATTTAGTCTATCTATCTATACTATCATTAGGACTTTTCGCTACGAACCGAAGTGAGCAATGAATTATTTACGCACACATGATTCATCTGGGTCCTCTGTGGCATCACGCTTCAATCAGTCATTATTTACTAACCCAGTTTCCGTAAGATTTACAGATAAGATACTGAAAGGACAGATTGGCAAGGTATGGTTTTCCAGAAGCACAATTACATCGAAGCTTGAATGCTTCGTTCGAAGTATTATGACATGAAAATTTCAGAATACAAACACATTTGCTGATAATCCCTCTATTCGTATGTACGGTGAGTAAGGAAGGGTCTTGTTCGTGGAAGTAGTAATTATACTGAACTTCTTTGTGAACTCGAATGCGAGTCTGTTACGTCCCGTCGCTAATCAGCAACACCACATGTCTATTGGGTTAATGTACATCAGTCGCTCATATATGTGGATGTACTGAAGTCCATATATTGGATATGCACATTCACTGAACACTTCTTAACTGGAAAAATTCAACTCTAAACAAATGGTAGTAGTGAGGGAAAGCAATTTTGTTGCAGGCCAATCAGAGAGCGCCACGTCATCCTAATTGCCACGCCCATTTTCATACCCTAAGGGTGCATTCATCTGCTACGTCATCTGTGCCACATCATCAAGCGCCACGCCTATAGTGCCACATCATCCATCCATTGCTATATCATCGCTGCATTGATTGCCGCATCTTGATGCTTTTCTCAGATATTCCATTATGTGTATTTAGGACTAATGTCATCCCTCCATATTTTTTAAACTTGATTTTATGTGTACAAGTTACGGTATCTCGGCGTCTTATAACGTAATAATGTAAGCTGCGTCAGGTGCTGCTATAATGTTAGGAGCGAATATAGTAGAAAGTCCACGTCTGGACACCTGTAAGCAGGTGCGCATACTGCCGTAGTAAAACGCATAACAGATTTCCCGCAAAAGTCGATATTGCTTTGTGATGATGTTGATGTTGTTAGAGTATGTATGTGCACGAAGACTGCGATATCGTACGGATAAATGCATCATCACTAATTAATTACTTAAATGCGACTTGATAATAATAATCCCTAGAATAATATAAAATGCGATTTTGAGTGCAGACAGATCGTGGTTTCGATTTCCGTGGTCTCCACATTTTAAGCCTTATTATCAGCTCGCAGTATAACCGCTACATGTATAATGTTTGCATGTCGAGTATAAGGGTATTTAACTCAGCACTAAGATGCCAACGGGCTAGCCGCAGGGGTCCGGTCCTCGTCGCCATAATTAAACGAACACCTTCGCCGCAGGTACGCGATCCCCGACGTTATAATGATAGGGACAAATTAGCCGCATGAAAGCGAGTCTAATGAATATAACGACAGACAACAAGTTAGTTGAAAAGTAAAACTAATCGTGACCGATGCAAGACGGCGTGAAACAGCGCTTTCGCTCGATTCTTGTAGTGACCACATTTCATACAATTCAGTCCTTTTCATGTCACTAGAATAAGGGTGATTAAACCGTCAGTGAAACGCCGCCGACGTCTTATAACGATCATTATTTTTATAAGCCGAGAAATGTACCTTCGCGCAATTTTTACAGGCGGTCTCACACACTTTGCTGCGTCTGAAGTAAAATTTCAGCATCGTTGTTTGCTATAAGCCGGGAAATTAGAGTCGCTGCTTCGCACCATTTTACAGGCAGTCTCAGACACTTTGCTGCATCCGAGCTTCATACTAATACATGCATAATTTTTGCATGACGAGAATACGGGTAATACGGTCAATAATTGCCGGAGGCGAGTCATTTAAACCTTGTTGCTAGATAATACCGCTTTCGGCTACAACAAAGTTGCCCTGCAACAAAAAATAGAAGCCCTAATGATCATGCAGAGGAAAGTTCAATTATACATCGAATTATTCGAATAGACTATCTACATTGTGTAGGTATGAAGTGAAATAGAACGGAGTTTACGCAAAAGTTGCTATTGATCATAGACCAAGCTTGCTTTCAGAGCTGGAAACTAAATGCATATGAAAATTCACCTAGGTTTTCCCCACACGCATCAAATGTAGGCCTACTCAAGTGTTTATGTGGTGGCGAATAGTTCGAAGGTTTTTGGCATGCAAGGGCGTCACATAGAATTGTGGAGTTTTTTGTAAACTATAATCCAGTGATCGATTTTCAATCACTATATTTTTCATTAATATAAACTAAGTTACTGTTAGTAGGCAAACCCTAGGAAAGTATCCTCTGATAAAAGCAGGAGTATATTTGTTATCCGTGAAATAAATAGATGGTGCGCAATATGAGCGGTGCTGCGATGACTGACAAATACTTTGAATTAATGTATAAAAGTAGCGATTTCGAACTACGTAAAAAGTTAGTCCAGCTCACGCAAGCGACAATTTGCGCGTTCTGAAGCCGTAAATTTACTCAACAGCATTGAGATAGCCCTGATTTAAAGAAATTTCATCACACATCTAATGATGGAGCACCTTCAAAACTAACGCAGTCGAATACCGACTTTTACGCATATCTGTTTTGCATGAACATAGCGTATACCTAAACATAGTCAATTTTAATAACGGAATTACCATGCTAATAATCAAATCCCCAGCCTGAAACTTGGTACGCGGTCGAAGGACATTATGAAAATACACCATACCAAACTTCGTCAGACATTTCATGATGTAACACCTTTAAAACTAACGCAGTTCTCTACAGACTTTTGCGTAAATCTGTTTTTCGGTATGCGACCGATGCATTAATGACTTTAATACTATGTACTTTAAATTATCCACACCTATGAGTCGAAATGTTGTTAAACACGAAAACCAGATATGCGTAAAAGTCGGTATTCGACTGCGATAGTTTCAAAGGTGTTCCATCATTAGATGTGTGATGAAATTTAGCATGGTGCATTGCCATAAGGCTCTACAACTACGTATCAAGTTTAGAGTTGGTATTCAATGTTAAGCATGGTAATTCCGTTATTAAAGTTGGCTATGTATGGGTACGTGCTATACGCTCCCGCAAAACAGATGTACGCAAAAAGTCGATGTAGAGCCGCGTTAGTTTTAAAGTTGTTCCATCATGAAATGTGTGATGGGATTTGGTATGGTGCATTTTTATAATGTCCTATAACCGCGTACCAACTTTCAAGGTGGGAATTCAATGTTTAACACGATAATTCTGCTATTGAAATTGAGTATGTATAGGTATATGCTATGTTCACGCAAAACAGATATGCGTAAAAGTCGGTATTCGACTGCGTTAGTTTCAAAGGTGTTCCTTCATTAGATGTGTGATGAAATTTAGCATGGTGCAACAAAAGTCTGTATCGAACTGCTTTGGTTTTAAAGGTGTTACATCATGAAATGTCTGACGAAATTCGGTATGGTGCATTGTTATTATGTCCTACAACTGTGTACTAACGTTCAAGGTGAGAATTTAATGTTTAGCATGCTAATTCTGTTATTGAAATTGACTATGTATGGGTATATGCTATGTTCACGAAAATCAGATATGCGTAAAAGTCGGTAATCGACTGCGATAGTTTCAAAGGTGTTCCATCATTAGATGTGTGATGAAATTTAATATGGTGCATTGCCATAAGGCTCTACAACTACGTATCAAGTTTAGAGTTGTAATTTTATTAAAAAATAAAAAATAAAAACGAACCCCACACTCAGTACTTTTCATGGGGATTAATATTTTTAGAGTCAAGTATAGCGTATCGAGACTTCATGAAACTTACTTTGAAATAGTTACTTCTACCCTAATTTAAAACGTTTCTCAGATATCGTGACATTGGAACTGGGTTGGCCGAGTGGTTAAGGCGTTGAACTCAAGCTTCAATGAACAGGCGTTCACGTGGGTTCGAACCCCACACCCAGTACGTCTTATGGGGATTAGGATTTTTTGGATTCAAATTTTTCGCTATTTTTTCATGGTCATAAGTCATTCTGGACCGCGAAATTGTGTAGCATATACTAATTTACGATAGCGCATTTGTAATTCGTGCAAATACAGTAATATCATAGTTCTTGTAACAAATTTGTATGCGCACAATATATGTTTATCATAAGTCCCACACATTCATGATTTCGTCCTAGTTTGAGTTTTAGAAAATATTATACCCACATCGCGACATCTTTCAAAAACAAAACGATGGTCAATGCTTGAGAGAGCAAATTTGCTATTTTTCATTGCCATAAGTCATTCTTAATCGCGAAAACGCTTCGTCGCATGAACACGACTCTAATGGACATAACGAAATGAAAATTTTGTCAAGTAGATCGTTTTCGGTATGCTAAATTTGATGTTGTTCCATACCGAATAGCACTCGTCAAGGTTATACAAGCATAACCCTAAACTACTCTTTACTTCAAAAAATATAAAGTTAATAAAGTAAGCAGGTTTGTATGAGAACTCGTTAAATAGAACTAAAAGTAGTCTAGAAACATAACTACTTATCAAGTAGAAGTTTTTAAAGTATTAACGCAGTTCTATAGCAACTTTTACCTAAATCTGTCTTCGGTAGAGTGTAAATATACATAGTCAGCTTTAATAACAGAATTACCATGCTAATATGTGACTCCTCCCCTTTAAACTTGGTACGTAGTTGTAGGACATTGTGATTATGCAGCATACGAAATTTTCTTACGCGTTTCATAATGGAACAACTTTAAAACTAACGCGGCTCTACATCGACATTTTGCGTACATCTGTTTTGTGGGGACGTATAGTACGTACCCATACATAACCAACTTTAATAACGGAATTACCATGCTTAACATTGAATCCCAACTCTAAACTTGATACGTAGTTGTAGGACATTATGGCAATGCACCATGCTAGATTTCATCACACATCTAAGGATGGAACACCTTTGAAACTATCGCAGTCGAATACCGACTTTTACGCATATCTGTTTTTCGTGAACACAGCCTATACCAATACATAGTCAATTTTAATACCAGAATTAGTATGCTAAACATTAAATTCTCACCTTGAACGTTGGTACGCAGTTGTAGGACATAATAAGAATGCACCATACCAAATTTCGTCAGACATTTCATGATGTAACACCTTTAAAACCAATGCAGTTCTATACAGACTTTTGGCTAAGTCTGTTTTTCCGTAGCGTAGCACGTACCTATGCATAGTCAACTTTAATAACGGAATTACCATGTTAATATTCGACTTCCAACCTTGAAACTAGCTACACCGTTGTAAGACATTATGACAATGCACCATGTCAAATTTTGTTACGCATTTCATGATTGAACAACTTTAAAACTAATCCATGCAGTTCCATGCCGACTTTTGCAGGGGGGCGTAGCACGTACCTATGCATACTCAACTTTAATAACGGAATTACCGACCTTAACATTGAATGCGCAACTTGAAGATTGGTTCACAGGTGTAGGACATTATGACAATGGAACATACCACTGCGCTAACTTTCAGAATTGTTAAGTATAGTACTCGCACTTTGTGAGAATACCCAAGTAGCTTTTTTGCCTACATGCACCAAATACTCTCAAGTCCTTATGATATTGGAGTACATCAACTTCATGATAGCTAGAGTATTGAACAGAAATAGACCTAGAGTACTAACGTTTTACTTACTCGGAAATGACTACTTCTACCTTATTTTAAAGGATACCTCGTTCGAAGCGAAATTTATGTGGTTTTGGATAATATCCAAGATGTAGGCTCACTTTGAAGGGTACTTCCTAAAACTCAAATATTGCGCAAAAGTACAAAAGTAACTAATATAGATGGTTATTTTTGTAGATTACTTACCCTCTACTCAAGAGGTTTTTCAGGTGGAACTACCTACTTTTAGGACTGTGTATGTCAAAGTAGTTTGAGCTTACGTTTATATCACCTTGACAAGTGACATTATCACACATGAAAATGATATTATCGCGTAATACCAGAAGTTAACACACGTTAATGTTTTTCGGAATTCACTAGAAATTGGTTACTAAGAGAAGTATATCCTTGTGTACACAATAGCGGAGAGAATATTTAAAATGTAGTAAGCAGGCCGATGGGTATTCATTGAGTTGTATAAGCATAAAAAACATTCCCGCGCGCTCCTAAACCCAACCCTACCTAACCCTACCACCTGATCCTAAGTCGGCATGGAACTGCATGGATTAGTTTTAAAGTTGTTCAATCATGAAATGCGTAACAAAATTTGACATGGTGCATTGTCATAATGTCTTACAACGGTGTAGCTAGTTTCAAGGTTGGAAGTCGAATATTAACATGGTAATTCCGTTATTAAAGTTGACTATGCATAGGTACGTGCTACGCTACGGAAAAACAGACTTAGCCAAAAGTCTGTATAGAACTGCATTGGTTTTAAAGGTGTTACATCATGAAATGTCTGACGAAATTTGGTATGGTGCATTCTTATTATGTCCTACAACTGCGTACCAACGTTCAAGGTGAGAATTTAATGTTTAGCATACTAATTCTGGTATTAAAATTGACTATGTATTGGTATAGGCTGTGTTCACGAAAAACAGATATGCGTAAAAGTCGGTATTCGACTGCGATAGTTTCAAAGGTGTTCCATCCTTAGATGTGTGATGAAATCTAGCATGGTGCATTGCCATAATGTCCTACAACTACGTATCAAGTTTAGAGTTGGGATTCAATGTTAAGCATGGTAATTCCGTTATTAAAGTTGGTTATGTATGGGTACGTACTATACGTCCCCACAAAACAGATGTACGCAAAATGTCGATGTAGAGCCGCGTTAGTTTTAAAGTTGTTCCATTATGAAACGCGTAAGAAAATTTCGTATGCTGCATAATCACAATGTCCTACAACTACGTACCAAGTTTAAAGGGGAGGAGTCACATATTAGCATGGTAATTCTGTTATTAAAGCTGACTATGTATATGTACATGTACACGCTACCGAAAACAGATGTAGGCAAAAGTTGCTATAGAACTGGGTTAGTTTTACAGTTATTCCATCATGAAGTGTAAATGTGTGATGCAATTTGGTATGCTGCATAATCACAATGCCCTGGAGCTCATTTAGATACGTTTTTAATGTAGTTACACCTTCTAGTTGTTTTGATGTTTAAGAAAAAATCATTCGATAACTCGACACAACTAGTTAACACGCGTTGATGTAACTTTCCTCATTTGTATGCATAGCCTACGCGAAATTGATTACCGAATTTTTCGATTAGTATATATTCTGTATTTTATTTAAAACTGAAACTGTTAAGTACTACTTAAAGTGTTATAAAATGTGAAAAAGTGTACCAGTAGAATTATTATTATGTCATGAATAAGTAGTTTATAAATTCATACGATTTTTTCTTGTTGCGTTCCGGGGATTTGCATAAGTTTCATCTACATCGTACAATGTGTTTACGCGGTCCAGAATGACTTATGGCGATGAAAAATAGCAAAAATGGTCTATTAAGCATTGAGCACGGTTCAAGAACTATGATATTCCTGTACTTGCACAAGTTACAAACGCGCTATCCTAAATTGGTATATACTACTAAAATACAAACTCGGACGAAATCATGAATGCGTAGGACTTACCTTAAACATGTATTGTGTACAAATAACTTTTTACAACAACTATAAAATTCCACTCCAGGCGCTGCGGCCTAGCTCAAGCGAACAAGTATTTCGGACTTTGGGAGTCAATTTGTCTTTCTTATGGTAAATTAACATAGGGGGAATTAATCAGAAAATTTTGTAGAGTACCGTAGGCATCGATACATTGAGTGAAATAGGCTTCCTTAAATTAAAACGAGCAGAATAAATCGAAACAATTTGCAGACTACCGTAGGCTTCAAGACATGGCTCAGGCTGAGATCATAGTCTAATAACGAGGGCTTCAAGTGGGATGTTATAGGAAGCAAGAAGAATCGTTGTAAAAGTGTTGAAACCAGGGGTATGCTCGTATAACCTTGACGAGTGCTATTCGGTATGGAACAATATCAAAATTAGCATACTGAAAAAGATCTGCTTGACAAAATTTTCATTTCGTTATGTCCATTAGAGTCGTGTTCATGCGACGAATTTGTCCGACTTACTTGCCTGAGTTACAAGCTACATAATAATGAATACTCCGCAATGTAAAATTAGTATACACCATACAAAATCCGGATTGTCAAAGTCTTTAATGTAGCGGAATGGTGTAGTTTTCTAACTACTTTACAAATTCATACGGTTTTTCTTGGTGCGTTCCAGGATAAATGCAATTTTTCGCGCTTTTTTATTTTTATTTTTTCATTAAAATTGGAGCTATACTGTATATTATTTATCGCCTATATTTAAATTCGGTGTGGTAATGCGTTGAGGTTGAAGCTAAAACATCCTATTTCATGCGGCCAAGAAGACTAGCACCGCGTAGCCGAATTTAGCATACCGAAAAATATCTACTTTACAAAATTTTCATTTCTTTATGTCCATTAGAGTCGTTTTCAAGCGACGAATTTGTCCGACTTACTTGCATGAATTACAAGCTACATAATACAAGTAGTTAACACGCGTTGATGTAACGTTCCTCATTTGTATGCATAGCCTACGCGAAATTGATTACCGAATTTTTCGATTAGTTTATATTCTGAATTTTATTTAAAACTGAAACTCTTAAGTACTACTAAAAGTGTTATAAAATGTGAAAAAGTGTACAAGTAGAATTAATATTATGTCATGAATAAGTAGTTTACAAATTCATACGATTTTTCTTGTTGTGTTCCGGAATAAAATGTAATTTTTCGTTCTTTTTTTCTTATTTTTTATTAAAATTAGTATTCATTTTACAGTAATTCCGTTATTAAAGTTTGCTATGTATGGGTACGTACTATACGCCCCCGCAAAACAAGCTCCCACAAAACAGATGTACGCAAAAAGTCGATGTAGAGCCGCGTTAGTTTTAAAGTTGTTCCATCATGAAATGTGTGATGGGATTTGGTATGGCGCATTGTTATAGTCTCCTATAACCGCGTACCAACTTTCACGGTGAGAATTCAATGTTTAACACGGCAATTCTGCTATTAAAATTGACTATGTTTAGGTATATGCTATGTTCACGCAAAACAGATATGCGTTAGTTTTAAAGGTGTTCCATCATTGGATATGTGATGAAATTTAGCATGGTGCATTGCCATAATGTCCCACAACTACGTATCAAGTTTAGAGTTGGGATTCAATGTTAAGCACGGTAATTCCGTTATTAAAGTTGACTATGTATAGGTACGTGCTATACGCCCGCCGCAAAACAGCTGTAGGCAAAAAGTCGATGTAGAGCCGCGTTAGTTTTAAAGTTGTTCCATTATGAAATGCGTGAGGAAATTTGGTATGCCGCATCATCACAATGTCCTACAACTACGTATCAAGCTTCAAGGTGGGGGAGTCACATATTAGCATGGTAATTCTGTTATTAAAGCTGACTATGTATATTTACACTCTACCGAAGACAGATTTAGGTAAAAGTTGCTATAGAACTGCGTTAATACTTTAAAAACTTCTACTTGATAAGTAGTTATGTTTCTAGACTACTTTTAGTTCTATTTAACGAGTTCTCATACAAACCTGCTTACTTTAATAACTTTATATTTTTTGAAGTAAAGAGTAGTTTAGGGTTATGCTTGTATAACCTTGACGAGTGCTATTCGGTATGGAACAACATCAAATTTAGCATACCGAAAACGATCTACTTGACAAAATTTTCATTTCGTTATGTCATTTAGAGTCGTGTTCATGCGACGAAGCGTTTTCGCGATTGAGAATGACTTATGGCAATGAAAAATAGCAAATTTGCTCTCTCAAGCATTGACCATCGTTTTGTTTTTGAAAGATGTCGCGATGTGGGTATAATATTTTCTAAAACTCAAACTAGGACGAAATCATGAATGTGTGGGACTTATGATAAACATATATTGTGCGCATACAAATTTGTTACAAGAACTATGATATTACTGTATTTGCACGAATTACAAATGCGCTATCGTAAATTAGTATATGCTACACAATTTCGCGGTCCAGAATGACTTATGACCATGAAAAAATAGCGAAAAATTTGAATCCAAAAAATCCTAATCCCCATAAGACGTACTGGGTGTGGGGTTCGAACCCACGTGAACACCTGTTCATTGAAGCTTAAGTTCAACGCCTTAACCACTCGGCCAACCCAGTTCCATTGTAACGCTATCTGAGAAACGTTTTAAATTAGGGTAGAAGTAACTATTTCAAAGTAAGTTTCATGAAGTCTCGATACGCTATACTTGACTCTAAAAATATTAATCCCCATGAAAAGTACTGAGTGTGGGGTTCGTTTTTATTTTTTATTTTTTAATAAAATTACAACTCTAAACTTGATACGTAGTTGTAGAGCCTTATGGCAATGCACCATATTAAATTTCATCACACATCTAATGATGGAACACCTTTGAAACTATCGCAGTCGATTACCGACTTTTACGCATATCTGATTTTCGTGAACATAGCATATACCCATACATAGTCAATTTCTATAACAGAATTAGCATGCTAAACATTAAATTCTCACCTTGAACGTTAGTACACAGTTGTAGGACATAATAACAATGCACCATACCGAATTTCGTCAGACATTTCATGATGTAACACCTTTAAAACCAAAGCAGTTCGATACAGACTTTTGTTGCACCATGCTAAATTTCATCACACATCTAATGAAGGAACACCTTTGAAACTAACGCAGTCGAATACCGACTTTTACGCATATCTGTTTTGCGTGAACATAGCATATACCTATACATACTCAATTTCAATAGCAGAATTATCGTGTTAAACATTGAATTCCCACCTTGAAAGTTGGTACGCGGTTATAGGACATTATAAAAATGCACCATACCAAATCCCATCACACATTTCATGATGGAACAACTTTAAAACTAACGCGGCTCTACATCGACTTTTTGCGTACATCTGTTTTGCGGGAGCGTATAGCACGTACCCATACATAGCCAACTTTAATAACGGAATTACCATGCTTAACATTGAATACCAACTCTAAACTTGATACGTAGTTGTAGAGCCTTATGGCAATGCACCATGCTAAATTTCATCACACATCTAATGATGGAACACCTTTGAAACTATCGCAGTCGAATACCGACTTTTACGCATATCTGGTTTTCGTGTTTAACAACATTTCGACTCATAGGTGTGGATAATTTAAAGTACATAGTATTAAAGTCATTAATGCATCGGTCGCATACCGAAAAACAGATTTACGCAAAAGTCTGTAGAGAACTGCGTTAGTTTTAAAGGTGTTACATCATGAAATGTCTGACGAAGTTTGGTATGGTGTATTTTCATAATGTCCTTCGACCGCGTACCAAGTTTCAGGCTGGGGACTTGATTATTAGCATGGTAATTCCGTTATTAAAATTGACTATGTTTAGGTATACGCTATGTTCATGCAAAACAGATATGCGTAAAAGTCGGTATTCGACTGCGTTAGTTTTGAAGGTGCTCCATCATTAGATGTGTGATGAAATTTCTTTAAATCAGGGCTATCTCAATGCTGTTGAGTAAATTTACGGCTTCAGAACGCGCAAATTGTCGCTTGCGTGAGCTGGACTAACTTTTTACGTAGTTCGAAATCGCTACTTTTATACATTAATTCAAAGTATTTGTCAGTCATCGCAGCACCGCTCATATTGCGCACCATCTATTTATTTCACGGATAACAAATATACTCCTGCTTTTATCAGAGGATACTTTCCTAGGGTTTGCCTA